>NC_040910.2:84345677-89345677 GCF_004126475.2 Phyllostomus discolor
AATTTAAACATTCCAAAAATAGTATAAGAAACACTCATACATACTTTATCCAGATTCACCTGTTCTTAACACTTTACCCCACTTGCTGTATCTGTCTCCCTCTATCTCTGTATTTTTTTTTCTAAGCCACTTGAGGGTAAGTTACATGGGCCTTTGCTTCTGAACACATCAGTGTGTCTTTCCTAAGAAGAGTTGTATGCTCTTATGTGATTAGGTGTCGATATCTAATAAAAATTGTGTCGATGCCCAAGAAAAGTTCAATATTCACCTTCATACATGCACATTGATAGGATACTTTTCCCTAATCTCCACCCTTGTTCCTGGTTTTTCTGTTGAGCTATAATGTGCTGAATGACTCTGCTTCCCTCGGGCCAAGAATCCAGTCTGGAGTCGGTTGTTGCATTGAACTGTCATGTCTCTGTGGCCCCTTTAATCTGGAACATTTCCACCGCCTTTCTGTCTCCGACGACATGGACATTTTTAAAGAATGCAGTGTCTCCCTTCTCCATTTTGTTAATGGAAATTTTCTCACTTTGTGTTTGAAGTTTCCTGGTGACCAGGCTGAGGTTGTGCGTTCAGGCTATTGGCTGGATGATGCGGTGTCTTTCACAGCATGTCACATCTGAAGACACCCAGTGTCTGTCTGTCCGTCTGTCTGTATAACTGGTGATGTTCATTTGGGCCACCTGTATCAGGTGTTGTCTGATTTCTCCACTTTGCTTTTTTCTCCCTTGCAACTAATAAGCAGTCTTTTGGGGAGACAATTTAAGGTCGTACAAAGATCCTCACCAAAAGTTCCTCCCAGAGTTAACACCTAGTGATGGTTTTCCGATCTTTATCCCAGGGGCTGCAAGCAATTTTCCAACTCTGACGCTCTCTCGACATTTATCGTTTGGTTCTCAGCATTCTGCCGTTGGCAAGACACCTCTCTCCTCTGTTTACTTATGTATCTGTTTGTTCACTACTGGCATGAACTCTTGAATTCTTAGTTATTATTCAGTGGTTTATAATTCACTAACTACTTAATTAATCTGATACTCATAATGTCCTGGATTTGGCCAATGGGAGCTCCTGCAAACTGGCCCCTGTGTCCTCACACAAACATGTCTGCTGTAGTGTAAGCCTTTGAAAAGATTGTAAGCCACTGAGAATACATTGCTACGGTGAGCTGCATGTGATGGTAACTCAAATGTCAGGGTAGAAAGAAGGATGACTTTGCCTGCTGGTGGCTGTCTTGGGTCCCTTCATGCCACCTGCTGGGCAACACCTAAAGAACTTTGGAGTGTGACGGCACGTAAGGCTCTCCTTGGTTTGCACTGGGGCAACCCTTGAGTACCAGTCATTGATGTTGAACCCTCTCTTATCTTTGAGCCTCTTTTTACCAAGCCATTTGTGTAGGTAGGAGGGCTTAGTGGACCAACACCTACCTTTAGCATTCACATCAGAGAGATCAGATAAGGAGCATGTCGTGGAGATGATTTTTCACCTGGGTAGTCAGTCTGGTGCTTTGGCATGGGGTGGGTGGCCGTACACTGGAGAACACATGCTTTGCCTCAAAGGGCAGCTGCTCTTGAGCTCTGGCTGCTTGCTCCTGTGTAGGAATATGGGTGTGGGGTTGCTAAATCTTCTCATTTCCCAGGCTCATCCAGAAATCCAGATTTTTATGCAAAATCTCCCATCTTTAATCCCATCATCTGATTTCAAAAAATGTGAAAGCACATTTCAGGTTAGGAAAACACATTTCCGGGCCCACAGGATGACTCGGCTAGCTGCGTGCCTTGAGGTCCCCGGGGACATCCAAGTGCAGAGGCAGAGAGTTGCTCACTGACCTTTCATGAGTCTTTGAGGGATGTGTTTTGATGATTCTGTGACTTCTTATCTAGAGGAGGAAATCTTTAAGGTTTGTCTTGAAAAGTTTCATTTAAAAAACAAAACAGGATCTAAAATCCATACGTATAAAACCCAAGTCATTTTCTTTTAATGTAAGTCCCAAACGTATAGCTAATGACCTCCCCAAAGCGGCACTTCCCAATGGCTTACCTGGTCCCGTTTTCAGGCAGGTGTGGTCATGTGTCGCTCGGCGTTTGGAGCTGATTTATCGGCCGCGTCTTTGGGACTGAACAGGGTTGGATTGTCATGACCTCTCCCCCTGGTTAATACACATGTCTGCCTGTCAGTTTCCCCCCTGGCCAAGCCATTTCCAGGGGAAACATCTTCAGTTTGTGCAGTTGGTCACGACTTCACAAATAATTTCCACTGAGTTGTTACCAGGAAAACCTTTGCCGTATGAATTTTTGTTTTATTACTTTGCTAAAGCAAATACACTCCCAGCAGACATGCGGTATTCCACTTCAGTCGAATGCTGTGCCTAGAGCTCTCTCGCTCTTTTTCCTTCTAAAGAAAAAGCCCAAGAAACGCCAAATTATAACACATTGCATTTTTCAGATGTACGTGTTGTTTTCTGTCCTGCTTCCCACTATGGGTGGGTAAGCTGGACTTTTGATTTGAAAGACGCCCCAGGCCCCCAACTCTGTTGACCTACAAAGTCCAATCGAATCTATTGGTGCACGTTTGGGACAGACAGGACAATCAGTCCACATTTGATTCTTTGCTTCTTTTCCAAACACCGCCCTGTCTCTTCCTTCTGGACACACGACACCAAAAAAGTTGGTTTCATGCTAGGAATTTTTTTCAGTTTTTCTGATCCAAAGACCTTCCTCCAATCTGGTGGTGTCTTGGCCGGTGTTGTCAGAGGGCCCCACCAGGTCAGGGGGGGCTTGGACTCGGAAGAACTCCAAATAGGGGTCCAAATCTCTGCATTCTGACCCTTACCCTAAAGCTTCCAGAGGAGTTGGCATCCCTTTCCTGCTCTGGGAGAGCATCCCCACCTTTAGGAAAACTCTGTCCCCTGGTGTCTTGTTGGAAAGGGCGAACAAGCCCTGGTTTTTGCAGATTCAGCCTCACAGGGCACAAACCTGAAATGCAGCCGCTCACACCCTGTGTTTACTTTTGTTTCCAGCCACATCTGGAGGCCAAAATTCATAAATTTATCGCCAAGCCTGACAACAGTTTACTGAGTTCGTACGTTAAAGGGAAGGGGAAAATTTTTTTTTTAAAAAAACCATCTCCTGACCTGTCGGGTGTAAAATGGATGGAGAAATGGATGGGCAGCCCATAAACCCCAACCGTGTTTATTAACATCTGCGGCCGCCTGCCGACGGGGAAGGCGTGAGTGGCCGTGTTTGTCTTGGAGGGTTCGCCCGCGGTGCGCCGTGGTGGACTCTCCATAGATAGACAGCTGGGCATCTTTTTAACCCACCATGGCCCAGGGGAGGGAAACAAGGGCCGCTCAGAGGTGGAGGACCGCAGACCCGGTGGGGGGAGGGCGGGAGTGGGCGCCCGGCCGTGTTTACAGTCCGGGCAGTGCAGTGGGTGGGCCGGGTCTTGTGACGTACTTGAGGCTTTAAAAAACGGCCATCAATCTGCTGTCTGTCAAACAGGGCTGGCATTTTCTTTTCCTTTCACAACCAGGTTTTGTGTGACCCAAAAAAAGGTGTGTGTTTTTTTTTTAACATAAGAAATCCTCTGAACTTTCTTGAAGAGTGTCCCAGCGTCCCACCATTGGGGTGCAGGCCCCAAACAGTGTGTTGGGGTGCTTTGGTGGAGGCTGTTGTCTCCCCCACTCAGTGGGGAAGGGCATCACCGTGACTGTTTTTGTTTTCAAAGAGGTACTGGAGGGGGTGCGGGAGCTCCCATGGGACCTGACGCTCTGGGGTCACCACAGAGTTGCTGGACCTGCTTTGAGTCAGCCTGGAGCACCCTGTATAAGCCAGTAGATCCTTTAGGTAACTGAAGGATCCTTGGTCCCTGCTTTCTTTCTGCCATAAAGAAAGCAGGGACCAAGGGAACCATTCTGGAGCCCCCAGGGCGGGGGTGGTGGGCGCATGTGTGCTGTTTGTGGCCACCGGCCAGGGTCCGACCCTCCGACTAGAAAGAAATGTGCTGGGGATGTCCTTTTAGCAGGCGGTTTGGCTCCCTGGCACCTCACGTCTGAGGTGAGCCTGCCAAAGAAAAGGGCACTTTTTGTGGTCAGAGCCTGGGGCTTGGACAGAACCCTTGGACGAAGGGAAAATGCGTCTGGGGAAGGCGTGGCCCACCGAGGAGGAGAAAAGCCCCCCTGTCTGTGAGCAGCGAGGCAGCCAGGCCGCTCCGCTCGGGGAACAGTAGACAACTGTTGGAGAGCTTGGCCTGCCCCAGCGCCCAGGTGTGCCCCGGCCAGCCAGGTGTGTCATCTCGTGAAAACAGGCACGAGGGTTCCAGTGTCCACCCCTGCTTCCCCACCTCCACATTACCACGCCAGAGCTTTCTGTATACTTGGGAAACACCCCCGTCAGGGTCACCGTGTGGTCCGTGGACTTGACCCTCTACTGTTACGCCGGTGGCAGGGTCTGGGGCTCCTTCTTCTCCTCGCTCTACCAGGTCTTCACATTCGTTTTGCACACTGGGCAGTGTCCCAGGCAGGCTGCGAGCCATCGGATCTGAAGGGCCCAGTGCTTTTCAAGGCATTTTTCCTGGCCCCGGGCCACACTTGACTGCTTGGTTATTTGGGCAGCGTTGTTCAAGGGTGTGAAACCAACTGGGCCAGCGAGGGAGGATGGGGTTCAACCCAGTAGAGTGGGATTTCCCTGTGGGGTGTGGGTGGGGAGCACACTCATGTCCCCAGCAGGTACCCCTAGAAGCAACCCAGCCACCGAAATTCCAGTTCTTTTCCATTGGCGGGTGGGGCCAGGAAGAGGAGAACTTTGAGCTCCAGTGACCTGGCAGCCTAGGGATTTTCCAGGTTTGCCTCGGGGAGATTGTGCCAGAGAGGGACTAGGAATCAGGAAGCTTTTATTCAATATTTAAAAATTGTAACCAAGTTCCACTCGTGGCGATAAAATGTCGAGGGGTCATGCTGGAGGCCCTCCTCATCGCCACCTTCCCAGACCCCCGGGGGCCAGGGGGTGAAAGCTCGTGATTCTGCTGCTTCCTTCAAAACCTGTCGGCAGGGCCCTGAGTGCAGTGGTGGGTGCCGGAGAGGGACCCTGCTCTGAAGGGCTCTCTGAGTGTCTTCCCTTACCTCAAGGTCACGTCTGTAGTCTGCGGAAGCAAGTATTCCCCTGGCTTGTGTCCTCCTGGGTCTTGTGTTCTCTGAAGTCTAGTTATATTTTGTTTTAACTGTTTCAGAATTTCTACCCTCTGCTGTGTGGCCTTGGAGCTGGGGTCCACCCGACTGATGCCTGGGGTACAGGCAGAAGGTGGCAGCCCCTTGTGTTAACTCATACTGTTAACTTGGTCTCATGTGTTGGCTTAATGTCGTTTCCTTAGAGGGACCTTTGCTGTCACTGCAACTCACTTCTCACCCCCGTATCACTCTCCTGTTCTTCTTCGCAGACGTTGCATGATCTATGAGCAAATGTTTGTATTTACTTGTTCATGAGCTGTGTCCCTGCCTGGAATACAAACAAGTGTCATTGGCAGAAGCTGTGTCGGCTTTATCATTGACAAAGCCCCGGCTCCCAGCATAGCATCTGCCACACAGATGTCCGGTCAATGTCTGAGTTAATACCTCCGGGACGGGAGCTGGCGGAACAGCCCACAAGGCAGGTTAGACCACGCCTGCCATTGGGCGGTTGTGCTTTCTGGCTTCCTGCATCCTTGTTGGCTCTGGTTTATATTTGGCTTCTTTCATAGAAGGGAAAATAAGGACCGCCCTTTAACATTCAAGCCTGATTATTGATGTCTCACACTTACAGTTGTGACCAGAGGTGTGGGATTATGGTACATTTATTTTAGATGGAAAAAAAATATCAGTGGATCCCCAGTTCTGCTGATTTGTTGTTGTCACTGCAGAGACGAATAATTTTAGGTGTGTTTTTCTTAACCCAAAAGATGAAATTGCAGTCTCCTGGCTAGCTGGCAGGAACCTCAAAGGCCTGGGTTCTGATTTGGTGTTTCATAAGGTAAACGTCTAGTTTCTTCCACTGCGGGCCGTGTGGGAAGGGCGCCTGGTCACCTATGAGGCTGCTCATCACTGACTCTGGTGGGTCGCCACTTTTTGCAGGAGGGCTCAAAGGGCTTTGCTGTCGTCACTTACCACAGCATCCCTTCAGATCCAGAGCTTGCTTTGGGTCATGAATTCCCACACACCCACATGCTGGGAACTGTGGGGTCTCCTCCAAGCATCCCCAGAGAGCCAGAGCCTTCTGATTGGAAAGCCCCATTGGTGTGAATGTCTGCACGAGACACTCAGGACATTTCTGGGGGGAGGATGGCGTGAACCCTGCAGGCTCTGTGGTCTGGTTAGTAATGTCTGTGCCAGGAGACCTGCTTTCTAGGCCTGGCTTCACCTCCACCCTGGGGCCCCACTTTGTGCCACAGCTGGGCACCTGTATTTTACATTCAAGACTGACCGACTGTAGGTAACCAGAGAGAAGAAAGCAGTGAGCAAATATCTAATTTATTCAATTTGTAGAGCTGTAAATATGGCAAGCATATAAAGATATATAAACACAGATGGTGTGGAGAGATTTTTTTCCCCCTTCCTTTGTCATTAGTGTTCCATCTCTAAGTGAACACAAATTGTTCGGCAGCTACGCCTGCCTTTCCTGCCCTGCAAGGAGAGTCAGAGTGCAACACACAGTCACCATCCGGAGAAATTATTTGATATTTTAGTTCGCTAGGGCTGATGTAACAAAAAGTACCACAGACTGAGTGGCTTAAACAACAGAAATTTATTGCTTCACAGATCTGGAGGCTGGAAGCCCCAAGATCAAGGTAGCAATAGTGTTGGTCTCTTCTGAAGGTCAGGAGGGAGATTCCATTCCACACCTCACAGAGAGGTCATTTGCCGGCGTCTCTGGCGTTCCCTGGTGTACTAAAGCTTCACCCTGCTGTCACCCTATGGCTGCCTTTACGTGGCAGTCTCCCTGTGTATGTGTGTGTCTGTATTCAAATGTCCCCTTTTTATAAGGATGCCAGCCATATTGGATCAAGGACCCACATTACTCCAGTGTGACCTTACCTTAGCGAATTACATGGGCAATGACCTTATTTCCAAAAAAGATCACATTCTGAGGGAGGTACTGAGGGTTAGAACCTCAACATATGAATTTGGGGTGGGGGGGGGCACTATTCAGCCCACAACAGATGACAAATGACCAACCTTTAAACAGAATCATAGAGAGAATTTGACTCCAAGATTTTTAAAGTATTGATGTCACCTCAAGTCCTGAGTTTAACGAGAGGCTCTGAGACACGCACAGTAGGAAGTTAGATATTTATGGAGTCGGGGCAGAGTTAACCTTCCCGGCGCTTCCTCGGACTCTTGTGATCTTTGCCATGTGCTACCTGGACCATTATTTTCTTAATATTTTTCTACAGGGTTTCATATTTTACTTAAGTAAACATACTTTAAAAGGAAACTCTGTGTCCCTATCATAGATGGAATCTAGGGTCACTGGACATAAATAGAAGATACAATGAAAAAAAAAACCATCATCAAAGATTTAGGTTCTGTGGATTTCCCAAGGCTCTGAGCCTGAGAGTTCTCCCCCTCTTCCTATGATCAGAACTGGAGAGAAGCGAAGGCTTTTCAGCCCTGAGTGGAGCAGGAGATGGTCTTCCTGCCTTGGTCCGAGTGCACGGAGTGGGAAAAGAGAACACAGTTCTGTGTGACCTGGTGTTACTCACGCCACCTCTGTGTACGCCCAGCAATTGTCTCAGGTGCCTCTAGGTGAGGCATCACACCTATGCGGGGAAACACTGATCCAGTCCCATTTCCTCGTCTCCTCGATGAGAACCTGAAGGCTCTGAGATGTGAAATTTCCTGAAAGTCTTCAGATCCCATTGCTGATGAGTGGCGGAGCTGACTGTAGCCGAGGGATTCTCAGCCAGGGGCAGTGTTGTACCCTCTCCCTCCAGGGGACATTCGGCAGTGACATTTTTGATTGTCACATGGGGGGGTGCTGCTGGCACCTAGTGGGTGCAGATCAGGGGAGCTGCTGAACCGCACACAGCACACAGACCAGCCCCCACCACAAAGAACACCCCAGCCCCAAACCTCTCCAGTGCGGAGGTGGAGAACTCTGCTCTAGATAAAGCCTTCTTGGCCCCTGTTTATCCCCTTGTTCCCTCTCCCTCTTCCGCTTGATTGCAAATGTTGTCTGTTTTCAAAGCTGCTTGCTCTACAGCCACTGCTCACACCAGGGAAGGGTCGGAAGGTGTTAACTTAGGAAGTTTCTAAGCCATTTAGTGGTAAAAGTTACAGCCTCTGGTTGTCTCAAGAGTCTCTGGCCACGAAGTGTGAAATCTTGCCTGTTGTTCATTAGACATAGCCAGGAGCCTGATGGTGGCAGAGTTGGACACTCCCCACACCCTGTCCCGTCTCCTACACACAGGAGAATAGAATAACCTCCGTCTCTGTCCGAAATGGAGGACGATTTGGGGAAGTATGGTTTCTTAAGATAAAACTCGAGGCTTTTACATTAATCCAACAGCAGGAAAAGATGAGTTGGTTATGGGACCATGCCTTCAAGGGGTGTCCATCTTCATAGGGGCAGTAAGATAGTTCCCCCAAATTCTTATAATGCAGAGGCAGCTAGAAATCCTCAGGAGCTCTGGGAGATTGCGGGGGCTCAGACAGCCGGGGAGGAGATGAAGGGGTTCCGAGAGCGCTGGGGCCCAGAGGCGCGGAAGCCCCTATGGATGCTTCTGCACATTGAAATCCCACCCAGTTCTTTCTGAAACAGTTTACCCTTTCTCCTCCCCAATTGTGAACTTGACTGTTCACCTCCGCACGTTGATAAGACTTTGCTTGCTAATGTCCTGGTGTAATGCACAGTCCCACGGCCTCCTTTACTTGCCATCTCCCCAAGCCTTCTTCCTGGGTTAATCGCGTCTGCTGACAGGCTGGCGGGTGTGAAGCCCGAGTCCCGACAGGTCCCGGGTCTCTTGGAAGCCTGGAATGTGATGACTGAGACTCATCATTGTCTTACCTCCGACTCTGCGTTCGTTTAAGGAAATGTCTCTGAAAATCACACTCCAAACGCAGCCTAGAAGGCAGTGGTGTCTCATCGTGTGAGGAGCCAGGCTGGGTGCCCCGGGCTGTACAGTCCTGAGAGAGGGCCCCTCTCGTGGGACCAGG
Organism: Phyllostomus discolor; assembly: GCF_004126475.2. Classification (NCBI taxonomy): domain Eukaryota; kingdom Metazoa; phylum Chordata; class Mammalia; order Chiroptera; family Phyllostomidae; genus Phyllostomus; species Phyllostomus discolor. The sequence goes on from NC_040910.2 coordinate 84,354,862, forward strand.
ACAGCCAAGTTCAACAACCTTCTGATTTATCGGGCCCTGGTCACAGCTCGTGGTCAAATCAGCCAGGCCTAGAAAGAGAGGCGTCGTATTATGGGCCTTTAGGAATTCCATTTAATATTTTAAAATATCTGCACATTCTTTCCTGGTCTTGGTTAAATAACCTCTTTTCTGTTAGGATTTTCTGATAAACCCAGAGAAACCCACAACCATTGCCCACACATGGCTTCCCCAAGTAAAATAATCAACCTTTCAGCTCACGGCTTGCTTTTCTTCTGAAATCTCAGATCTCCACCCCCACCCCCGCCCCAGCCTGGTTCTCATGTGTCCCCAGACATCCCAGGGAGACAGGAAGGAGGAGGAACGATGGTCCAGATTGCGCCGATGGCAATGATAACGCAGCATAAATGCAGGGTCGGGGCCGTGCTGCCCGGGCTCCCACGAGGGCCTCTCGCTTGCTCGTCTGACTCTGAGCTCAGCTCAGCCCCTCCTGGCGGCCTGGTTCGAATGCAGCCTCTGCCAAGTTTTCTCACTCTCTCTCCTGGGCAATCAATTGATCACCTCCTGCCTGCCTGCCGGGGGTGCCTGTGCCTTAGTTCTTTTCACGGGTGCCCCAAAAAGTGTTTAAAACCCTGGTGCCCAAGATTGTGCAGCTAGAAAGGGCCACAGTTGTCATCCATACCCAGCCAGGCCCAACATCCTTTTTCCTACTGAACCAAGTTAATCCCTTGCAAACAACCCTGCCGCCACATCCTCCTCACCTGCCCGGGTGCCCCACCCCCCACCAGGGAGGTGGGGGCTACCTTCTCTTCAGCCTCCCTGTACACACTGGACATGTTACACACATACACATAATGTGTCACATACGTACACATACATAACATACAATATATAATATATAACCCATAACATTATGTAACATATATAATCTATTACATACCACAGAATATGAGCAGCAGTTATTTTTTTAAAGATTATTTATTTATTTTTAGAGAGGGAAGGGAGGGAGAGAGAGAGAGAGAGAAATATCAATGTGCGGTTGCTGGGGGTTATGGCCTGCAACCCAGGCATGTGCCCTGGCTGGGAATCGAACCTACGACACTTTGGTTCGCAGCCCGAGCTCAATCCACTGAGCTACACCAGCCAGGGCTGAGCAGCAGTTATTTTTTATGTCATCTTTCCTTCTAGGTTTCAACCCTGGGGATCCTGGGACCTGCCTTCTCTGCTCTGTATTTCTGGCACCTGGCCTAACAACCAGCACACAGTAGGTGCTCAGTCAACATTGAAATGCCAGTGTGGTATGCAGTGATTGTAGATGAGGTCTGTGCCCACCTGTGTCTTGTATTTGGTCGTGATAAGGTTTCTGGAAGTCTCTGTGGTGGGCTTTCTTTCTCTTCCGGGGTGTGTGATGTCCACCGTCCGTGCTCTTAAACCAGCTCTTCCCAGTGTGGTCCAAGGGACCTCACCCCTCACCCCAGCTGGGTGTCCGTCATCATCCCAACACGGTGGGGGTGGGGGGGCCTGGAGAGGAAGCGTCGTTCCGTGGAGCCTTCCCAGGAGACCTCGTTCCCTTGTCTTTTTACAAGAGACTTTGTGACGTGGGCAGGCTTATGGTGTCAGCTGGAGAGCTGAGTGTCCTCAGTCCTCAGGGGGAGCAGTGGCTGTCGAACTGTGTGCCCTGGGACCCTGCTGAGTCTTGGAGGCTTCCTGGGAAGCAGGGCACAGCAGGACTGGGCAGCCAGAGGCCGGCATTGAATTTTGTCAGGGAGGAGAAAAGATTTTTAAGCTAATACACATAGAGCATTCATCGTGCTCCGCACACTGCTGCCAGTGCTTTCCCGATGCTAATTTATTTGACCCTCCAAACAACCGTATATGTGAGCACTGGTGTTACGCAAATTGCTGACAGGTGAGGAAACTGAGGCACAGAGAAGCGGCCCAAGGCTCAGAAATGGTGGAGGTGAGATTCAAACTCATACAGTCCAGCCTGATTCTGGGTTCTGCTGCTTTATGCAATAAGTTTGAGAACCATTAATAGTTTAGTCCCTGCTGCCCCCTGACTCTTAAGTTTGCTGAAGTAGCCCCTCCCCATTGGGTCTTGGTTCAGGAAGCAGCCCTTGTCTGGGAGCGGGGGACATGGGTTGGGGTTGGGAAGTGGCCTGGAGTAGGGCCTGGGAGGTCCTGCAATGCAGCCCAGGGTGGAGGCTGGGAGCTGGGTGTGGGGACAGAGGAGCTGGGAGGGGGGCTGTGCCAATGTCCTGGGGCCGCTTCCCTCCTCACCAGCCCAGACACCAACCCCGGGAGGTGGGAGCTTTCCTTCTCCAGCCTCACTGTACAGCTCTTAAGTGGGGGTTTGCCAATCAATAAATCAAAGCACCTGAAAAATGAACCGGGCACCACACTGGCTCTTTCCTCCCTTTCTTGATTAAAACAAACAACATTGTGAAATGTCAACCTGTCAGCCGTTCGGAAAGTTTGCGGCATGGAAAGGCAGTTACCCAAATGACTTTTTAAAAGTATGAGAATTTGCCTGGCTGAACGTTTTTTAATTAATGCCCCAAGTTAACGTGAATAACTATTCATAGCTTAGTGTGCTGGGCTCGGGGTGGGTTTAGGAAACATTTGGTATCTCTGGCAGAGGCAGAGTGTTGACCTGGCTGGCAAGGGGGCTGTCGGCCGCCTTCGCAAACCAAAGGGACCTCGGGGTCCCCATGCGCCTCCGAGGAGAGGGGGCTGTTTGCAGGGAGGGTGTGGGTTTATGGAGCATCGGCAGAGTTTTTCACCGACTTACGTAGCATAAGTGTTGCTGCCGCCCAGGTGGTCTCTAGGGCGAAGGTCTCCCCAGATGTGCCCCCCTCCTCTGGTGAACAAGCCTTTCAGGGAATTCTTTGAAAAAAAATGTTGCTTGGGGTCACACCATTTAAATTTACCTCCCTGGTTTTCTGTGATCTCATTTTTCCTTAAAATATCAGTGGAAAAGTGTTTTTGAGTTGAGTGTTCTAGTTTCCATTTAAACATGGTGAAACTGACACATGGGGCCGGGGCTTGGTGTGAGGGTGGGGGGCCCGGCCCTGCTCGCCTTCTGGGGGTCAGCCTTCCGCAGGTCGGGAGCGGTCTGCCCGGGTGCTCCCCTCCCGCGTCGCTCACGGGCACGGCAGTGCCTTCAGAAGGTGTCCCTAGAGGCAAAGATGTGGTTTTAAAGAGAAAACCTGATGGGCTTATAAACTTTAGAGTTTTTTTTTTTTTTAACACAGTGGGTTGGGCTCCCAGTTTAGGCTTGCTAGAGATGTGAGGATCCAGGGCAGAGCTCAGCGTCGGACTGGTGTTAGCAGCTGCAGATGGAGGTGGATTGGGCAAGACTTGAAAGGTCGGAGAGACACCAAGAGGTCAGGCCCTTCTGGCTTAGAGATCTTGAGAGAGCTTTGCCACCACGGAGGTCTGCCCCCTAGGTTTATGGAGTGCCATGGGCCAGAGGGCCTGGTGCAGAGTAGCCTGGCTGCTCTGGTTCATGATACGCATGCTGTACTGGGCTCCAGGAATCCAAACACCTGAGGTATATTGCCTACCCTCAAAGGTGTTAAGATCTCCTTGGGGGGAGAAGGAAGATGACCTGTCCCCTCCGTCATCTATTTAGTGCACATGTGGGGTACGGGCAGTAATACTGTGACTCAAGTGTGAGCCATCGCTGAGGGCTGGGAAGTCAAGTGAATTCTCATGGAAAGTGGGACTTGGGCTGAGCCTAAAAGGAAGCTATTGGGGAGAAGCAGAGCAAGGGAGGTGTTGCAGGCATGGGGGCAAAGATTAGGTGTTCTGTATAGTTCTACAAGGCTGGGGAGACAAGAGGAGGAATCAGAATGCAGATGGCCTTGGATTTCAGGAAGAAAATTTGGTCTGTGCATGGAAAGTGGTAGGGAGCCATTGACAACTGTTGAGCAGAGTTTGGCAGAGCTGATTGATACTTTAGAGTGATGAGCCGGGAGGGCGATATAGGATGGACTGGAACAGGCGAGTCTAAAGTCAAGGAGCCCAGGTGGGGAGTTACTGCCACTGTGGAAGGCAAGGCTACTTTCATCTTTACCCCTGGAACCAGAGGACCTTGGTGCCAATGTTGACTCAACTGTTTACTAGCCACATGACCCTGAGGAAGTTTTAAATCTTTCTGTGCATCAATTACCTTATCTTTCACATGTGGATGCTAACATGTGTTCATTCTGTTCAACTGAAAGAGGGCTGTACCATGCGGTGCATGCTGTTTGCTCAGGGACCTTAGTCTGTGATCTTGGCCATGAGGACATAGGAGAAGTAGATCGTGAGCAATGTTCGCAGAAGGGCTGACCAGAGGTAGAGTCATGAACACAGTTACTGGGGGAGGATTGCCCCTCTGGGTGACCGAGAGACTGAAGTTAAGTTCACAGGCACAGGGAGGTCCTGAGGGGAGCCTGGTTGAATGAGGTAGAAGGGGTTCCATCTGGATGGGAGAATTTGACTTGGGAATCAGTGATCAGCCTGCCCTGCAGGCCGCTGACACCATGGAGCTTAGGACAAAGGTCAGGGCAGGGGTTCAGGTCATCTTAAAGGACAAAGGGGAAGGGTGGGAGTTCAACTGGGTTCAGGACCGAGCTTTGGGGTCTTTTTCTGTGCTCAACCCACGAGGAAGCAGAGGAACCAAGGAGGAGGGAGCCTCTGAGACCTGGCTCAAGAGCGAAGCCCAGGAGGATCCTGGTTCTCAGGCTCCAGTCCAATGTCTTCTCCACGCTCACGTGGAACAGCAGGCCTTTCTTCCTGGCATGGCCTCTGTCGGCTATGTCGTGGTCTGGCCGCTTTTTCCAGCTCGGCGTTGTGTAACAGGCTCTGGGAAGTGCTCAGGGCCGTAGGTCTTGACCCGAAACACGAATGTCATCAGAGCCGTCTGTCTGTTAATGGCACAGGTATTTGGAAAATGCCACAGAGCAGGTCTGTTCAATCCTGTGGCCTTCAGCCTGTCAGCTGGGTTAGGATTCTTGGTTAAGTTCATGGTTCAGGCCAATATTGACTGAATCCGTCCATGGGAGCTGCTACTCTCTGGTCAGTGGGAACCACAGCCTGTGAGTTTGTCTCTCTCCCAGTCTCACTCTGGGTCCTGCAGAGGTCCCAGGGGCACCCTTGTTGGATCTCACCTGGAACCCCAACTTGGGGGCAAGCTTGCAGCTCTTTCTAACCCTGATTTCCAAGCTGTTTCTGATTTCACCATCTTGCAACTTTTATTTTACCTACTTTAAAAAATATACATTTGTAGTTTTATTTCTAGTTCAAGATGATGAGTGTCTTTTATTTTTTTATAATCATAGCAATAGCTAACATTTATTGATTACTCACCATGGGTCTGGAACTATGCTACACAGCTGAACACATGGTTGAATTTGGTACCAAGAACCAGCCTGTGACATAGAGACAGGCACAGTGCTATCCTACATCCTCAAACAGAAACACCAAGGGTGGTGCCTGGCGTTTGGGGCAGGCTTGCGAAGGGCAAGCAATAGTGACTCTTGCTGTCTCCATTTTTCAATTGAGTAAATGGATACTCAGGAAAGGGGTCCAAGGTGACAGCTAGTTAGTGGTCACATTGGGATTCTTACCCTCGAACCCGTCCATGACTGACGTGAATTCTGAGCTCTTACCTCCTGGCTGAGCCTTTTTACTGGCTGCTCGACATTTTCTTCTCCGTCTTCCGGGCCCATCACTCACCCTGGAATGGGTAGCGTGGATAGTTCAGGATGAACCCCAGGTCACCGTATTCACTGTTTGGGGAGAGGGGCACTTTCTTTGCTGCCTGCCTTCTTTTTCCCAGACTCCTCAGCACAGTCGGCACAGACGGGGTGTTTATCTCCCTCCAAAAATCGCATGCTCGTCTCAGCTGTTTTGGAATCTGAGTCTGAGATTTGGCTGCAAGTGTTAACAAAGATTGCAGCCCAGCTGACAGTAAGTTTGCACGTTCCATCCTGCCTGCCCACCACTCTGAACTGGGTCACCTTGCGTCCCGATGGACTAGGCACAAGAAAACCACATCTCCATTATTTTAAGTCAGAAGCGGTGGTTTAGAACTGGTTTCTTTTCCCTTAAGATCCGCATCCTGGAGTAGACGCACATACACATGCCTACACACACATACACTCCCCGTACAGAGATTTTCGAGGTGCAGTTGCCTGCATACAACAAGCCCTCATTCAAAGGGGGGTTCATGCCGCTTTGGTGAAAGGGCAGACATCCTGGAAGTCCCCTACACAAGCCTAGAACAGCACAGCACACACTTTCTTTGTGCAAGGTCGGGGTCATAGAGAGGCACAAGTAAATAATTCCCTGCGTCGATCATGTTGGCCTTAAACGTGGACCGAGCTGCCTCAGCCTCTGCACACCTCACAGCCTCATTTCTCAGATTGACCTTTGTTTGCAGGAGCCTACTAAGGTGTTGATGCCAAATACCTCTGTACAGGCCAGGGCTCTGTCCCCCAGGCCCAGGGCACGTGCTCCTTTGCAGGGCTGACTTAGGAGTCTGCATAGGGCAAAAGGCTTGCTGTCCTTTTTAGTGTTTGCTTTGGTTAGATGCAGGATGATCATCGCTTGGTGTCGACTTGTCCCAGCATTGTGGTAACCACTCTGGGGTGATCTAGCTACTTCACGAGCTGAGGAGATGGGCTCTGATTCCTGTAAATAGTCCTCTTCTCTCACAAGACTTCTTCCAGAGGGGAAGAGAGAGAGAGGGGCAGATAGAGAGGGGTTTAAAGAAATGTGTATAAGTGAGTGTTTTCCAAGTAAACATTTCAGAGTTGTGCCAGAATAATTAGCAAAGAAATTGTCATCTGGGCACGTCAGGGTTTGTTTGTTTGTTTGATTGATTGTTTATTCTGTATTGAGTTAATGCCAATTGATGAAGCCCTTAGTTTGGGTTTGGAATGCCCCAACTTTTCTTTTGTGAAAATGTATTTACTGATTTATCCGTCTATCCATCATTTCTTCCTGTTGGTGCTTCATTGAATTCTAGCTGGAGTTGGGTACTTGTAGGGAAGAGCACTGGGTACCTGGCTTGTCCAAATGGCAGACTGGGATGGGGTGGGGAGGGGGAGAGGCAAGCAGCAGAGAAGGCCCTTCCTGCCCCCTGCCCCCCAGCAAGAAAATAAAAAAGATAAATAAACCCTAATCCTGACCTGGGGGCAAATCCCAATAAATATCCTGGGTAATTCTTCCTGCTGATCCAACCCTCGAATTCATTGTACGAATTAGACAGTTCCATGGCTCTAATTTGCCAGATGAGATTGTATAATTATCTTTTATAGGCCTGGGTGTGAGGTGTGCTCTGTGTTTATGCTGCAGGGGGCTGAGGGTGTGTGTTTGGACCTAGAGGTCCTGCTCTGCCCCACCTGGCTGCGGCTTCCGCGAGGCGGGGGCGGGGCTGCTGGAGTGTCTGCCTGGATGGAACATAGGAGGCTGAAACAGAGCCAGAGTGGGGGTAGGGGCAGAAGCTCAGGCCGTCAGGGGAGGGTCTTCGGGCGGGGGTGGGGATTGGGGTCAGCGGGGGCATTCCACAAGGAGTCTGAATGAAGGCTGGCAAGTTCAGAGATTGGAAGAAGGGTGGCAAGTTCAGGGATGAATTATCATGCTCGTGATCTCTGCCACTCTTGTCTTCATGAGCCCCTTCTTCCATAAAAAAGATATTAAAATTATATTTTATGACTGCAGTGGTGTAAGGGTGAGTATCAGCCAGGCTGCCTTCATTGCTCCATGGGCATTTATATGACACTCCTTTAGTTCTTTCTGATTATAAAAAAAATTGGAACATTCTCATGGGCCCTTAAAAGCACTGTGGGTCTTGGTCACCGCGTAGTGGGAGTGTCGGCTGTAGGTAGGTTCCTTCCTAGAAGTGGGACCCAGTGGTTTGGCGTCCTGACAGCTATGGGGCCTGTTCTGTAGAAGTCACTCCCCTTATAAAGTGTTGAAATCCCACGTCCCGTCCCACGTCTCCTTCCACACCCTGGTCTTCTTCCGCAGCGTGTGGCCTCGTGTTGTGGGCATGGTGGAGCTTTGGAGCAGGGAGCGAGTTGGCGTGGGAGAGAACACGCTCCAGGCTAACATCCTTGTGTGGCCTCACCTGCTGGGCCTTTTGTTCCTCGGAGGTGTGCGGGAAGAGCAGTGCCTTCCATCTGGGTTGGGTTGAGAGCCACTAGGTGGTGTTTGGCTCAGGGCATCCCCGGAGATGTCTGGAAGGGACTGGTCAGGTGGGAGGTATGGGAAGGGAGGGATATTTGGGGACAGGCTGTGGGTAGCTGGTTGTCGTCTCTGGCCTCCCTCAGGGATTTGGTGACAGGTGTGGTGTACCGCTGTTGGCCTGCTTCTGTCGGAATGCCGTCGCCCACTCCCTGTCCTGAGCGGTCCACGCAGAGGACAGGCACAGCATCGGGAGGCATGTGTGCAGCCCCATAGGCTCCACATGGCGGATGGTGAAACCAGAGTGTGAGGGGAGAGAGGCGGGACCCAGGGATCCGGGAGGCCCAGCATATTCCTCCTGCCCTGGATGGCCATGCCGATGGGAAAAGCAAAGGGGGAAGAGCAGAAACTTCCATTTATTTCTACTCGTCATAGAGCAGAAAGTAACCATCCTGTTTGATGCAGTTGTTCTAGAGGTTGGGTTGCCTAGAACTGGGTACAGGAGCGAGTGGAGAGGGCAGCTGTGTCTTGGGATGTGAGCGGTGTCTCCCTTATCCACCTGCCGTTCCAGAAGTCAGCTGGGCAGGTGTCCAGGGCCTACAGAAGGGGTGCTGGTTTGCAGCCCAGAGAGGAAAGACCTGGCTGGAGAGCAGGGTGGGGTCAGTGTGTCTGAGGTTCCAGGGAGGGGATGTAAGGGGGTGGTTGAGGGCATCCCTTCCAAGCCCTTGCTACTCACAGCGTGTTCCTGGACCACCAGCATTGGGTCCACCCAGGAACTTGTTAGAAATGCAGAATCTCAGGCTGCCACCCCAGACCACTGAATCTGGATTTTAACAAGATCTCCAGATGATCCTCAATCTTTGCTGCATATTAGACTTACTTGGTTTTAATTTAAACTTGATTTTAAAATAATTTAAAAAAATGAAACACAGTGCCCAGACTTCACTTAGTACCAATGAGCACTGCTGGGGCTGGGACCCAGGCTTCAGCATGATTTTCCAGTTGCCCAGTGGAGGGGGACAGTGATTTCAGTGAGTGGCCAAGTGTGAGCCCTCCCTTACCTCCTCGTCTTCCCCCCACCATGAGATTTACAGAAGACCCCTTCCAGTCTCCCACTAATCCCATCCCCAGTGTCTGCTACTCATCGGTGAATTGGGATGTCATGGGGCCGGGTGAGTTTAGATTTACTTGTGTGAAATTTCCTATCTCCCCTGGAAGGATAAGGCTGCAACCACGGTGAGCTTACTGAATGCTTTGCACCCAATAAACTGAACATGAGCTGGGGGTCTGGCGCAGTTTTGTATGAAGCTGCAACAGGAACAGGACTCCATTCTGGTGTCAGAGTGGGACTTAGAGGATGTCTGGTGGTTTTGCTTGCTTCTTTTTGAGTTTTCTGGCATTTGCAACTCGTCTAGTTAGGTCCCCAGTGTTGCACAGTTCTCACTGGAGCTCAAATTGTCAAGGTCTTTGCCGGGGTCAGGAGCCCTGTATTGCATTCGAGGTTGGTTCCGGGGTAAGTCATGGGTGTGGCAGAGGAAGCCGGGCCCAGCAAACCTGTGTCCCCACGTTTGGTGGAAAGGGGGCTGGAGCACAAGGGGACCCCTACCCAGTGGCGGCCGGGGTTGGTTGATGGGGTGGCTGCAGAGTACCTGCCTGGCCCCTGTCCTTAGTAACTCTAGAAAACGCAGGAGGGCCCCAGCCCCGAGGTGAGGTGTGCGCGCACTCCAAAGGAACAAAACGCCACCCAGACAATCCTTCCTCTTGTGAGTGAAGGTTACAAGTTTTCTGTTTCAAATCTGATGGTATTGTTTTTCCCCTTTTTCTTTCTTCTCTCTGTTTTCATTTGCCAAACTAAGGGTCTGGAGTGATTGCTTTGAGCCTAATGATGGGGAGACAGAGAATGGCGCTATTATCTCTGAACACCTTTTGAAATACTACTCTTCCTGGTGTCTGAATTAGGTTGAACAGAGGTCGGATTTAAAGATTAAATATTTTAGCAGGAACAGCAACTATGCTGATAACTGTGCACATCTTCTCAGGAATTATATGGATAGCATGGAGGAAACCCATAAAAAGGAATAAAATCAATAAAAGCACAGCCGATGTATTAAGTGCACGATAGGGGCTGGGCATAGAGTTGGGTGTTCCTCCTGTGTTATGTATCCCATTTAATGAATTCAGACATCATGAGGTCAGAACATAGAAAAACTCAGAAATATAGTATAATAGTAGCCTGTGAGTAAAAGACTCAATAAAAGCAGAACAACTCAGAACCATGGCAATAGATTATCGTGTAGTAAAGTTCCATTGTGAATTTAAGTTTTGTTATAACTTGAAAAAAATCACTACCTAGTGTAATATCCATTTCCATCGGAGTTTATTCAAGGGCTAGTTCATTATGAGGATAACCCTGTATTTCTGGAAAGTAGTCTGCAGTTTGCTATGTCCACGACTGACATGGGAAATGGATTGCTCCCTTTATTCTGGATTAATGTGGTTTTAGTCTGTGCTGAAGAATAAACAGCTGTTAAACGCCTCCATCCTTGGGAGGCTGGCTGACGTTCGGAGACCACTCCCTCTCTGTTTTAAGTTGGAAGATAAGTTTCATGATTCTGTTTCCTGAGGTCTCGCTTTCCTTCTTTTTCCAGGTGAAATCAGGTTGGTGGCCAACCTGGGCAGGTGCCTTGAACCAAGAAAGGACAAGAGAGAAGGCGAGCCTGAGCACAAAAGGTAATCAGGGCACAGCTGCTTGTCTGCAGCTGTATTGCCCCGACATCCCTAACACACCTGCATGTAGCCCAGAGCAGGGGCTGGCCGGCAGCAGCCATCAGAGGAGGTTTGGCGACACAGCTTAATAAGCAGTAATAGTCATCACGATCGATTCAAGCCAGGCTATGTTCCTGCAGCTTTTACTTAGATGAACTCATTGTCACCTCTCATAGCCCTAGCAGGTCAGTCATCTTACACCCAATCTACAGATGAGGAAACCAAGGTACAGTCATTCACCCAAGGTTGCGCAGTTACTTAGTGAGGGAGCCAGGACTCAAAGCTGGAGCCCGCACGGGCGCTGTGTCCTCTCTCCATTGCGTGACGGTGCGTTGCTGCAGCTGCCTGGTGCGTGTGCATCTGCTCCCACCACCCGGTCTCTATATACAGGGTCCAAAGCAGGGCACAGACGTCCGGAAGTGTGCAGGGAGAGCCTTCAGGTGTGCGGCTGAAAGCCTGCAGGTCTAGGAAACAGAAACGTATGGATTGCACCTGCTGACCTCCAGGAGCTCGGAGACTGATTGCGGGATTAAAGGGGATTTCAAGGCTTACTGGAACACTGTGGACGGATGCCTGGTCCTAATAAAGCATGATTTGGGCCCGGGGCCACTCTCTGACTTGAAAGGGTAGGATTTGCCCATAGCTGTCCAGACCCCACCATCCACAGCAGTCGCCCTCTGGCTGTAAGCCCGGCTCATAGGTACGTGTCAGTACAGCAGGTAGCTGACAGCTCAGAATGTGGGCGTGCGTGACTGGAGGCAGCAAAGTACCTCTGTTCCTTCCTCCCATGGAGCCCGGGAGAGCCCGGGTGCTGTGTGATGCTCAGCAGCGTTTTAGAACTGGGCAGGTGATGCTGCGAATCATCCACTCTTAGTCCAGCACAGGGGTAAAGAGTATGGGCCTGGAAGACCTGGGTTCACGTCCTACTTCCACTGCTTCCTCCCTTGGTGACCGCAGGCGGATGGCCTTTGGTGTCCATATCTGTAATACGGGGATAATAAAGGCAATCCCTGCCGTGTTGTGACTGGAAGTGAGAGGATGCACGGGGTGAGGTGCCTAACTCAGTGCGTGGGACATAATAAGCACACAGTAGATGTCAGGTTTTCTTTTTCTTATTAGTCTGGATATGATGTTGGGTAAATTACAAAGCCTCAGTTTTCTCATTTGTAAGATGGTGATGTAATACCCTGTGGTCAGGGGAGGTTGTGGGTTTCATGAGCCTCATCTCTGAGTTTTCCTCCCTCCTGCTTTGTCCTGTTCCACATGGATCCACTGGAAGGACGGTGGCCAGGGTGGCTCACTCCTCCATCCACTGGAACACCGGTCCTGACTCCACAGCGATTTTCTGATTTGATCCTCCTCACAGCCGCCCTGCTGCCCTTGACTGTGGCAGCGCCCGATGGGATGCCCTCCAGGGGCTCCAACCCATGCACTTCCAGCCTCTCTTTCCCAGAGTCATTCTCTGTGTGTTTTCCTAAGCCTCTTTCTCAAGTTCAGTGTGCATCATGTCACTTTCTGCTAAAATAAGCAAACAAACAAACAAACCCTATCATTGCTCTTTATTGTCTCAGCACCGCATCTCACTGGGCATTCTGCCGTATCGCCCACCTCTCCCCACTCTGGTTTGAGTCCCTTCAGCCCAGCTCACTGGCTTTGCATCCTGCCCCCAAGACTGGAATATTTCTGCCCCCTGCCTCCGTGCACACCCCTGCCCCATGTCACCATTGTGTGCCTCACCTTCCCAAACCCCCCGCAACCACAGGAACCATGCCACTGTCCACTCCTTCACCTGGCACATCATGTCCCCAGCCAGTGCCTTGAGAGCAGGAGGGGCTGGGAATGGGCCTTGTTATCTGCTACCTGGGTGTTTCTTTCACCCCATCCTTTTTCACTGCTCATTTCAGGATCCCATACAGACTCGGCGCTCAGACAGTGGTGTGGATTACCTGGTAGGAGGATGGGCCTGGAAAGGAGAGTCGGTTGCTTAAATGATTCTTTCGCTGCTGTCTGGGTTTGGGTAACTGGCAGGCAGTGTGTGTGTGGGGGAGGGGAGTTAATGAGTGACTCCCCGGGGATTTCCAAGCAAAGGTATGGGCACTGCCTTTCTGAAAACAGCCCCTCTGCCTCAGCCAGCCCTCCTTCCTCCCTCCTTAGGTGACCTCAAGCTGAACACCATTCCTTAAGGTACACAGCCCTTGTCCCCTTCGGAATGGCAGTGACTCCCCTTCATTCATTCACCCGTCCATCTAACGGTTGGTTGTTGGGCGCCTGCTGCGTTCCAGGACCGTGCTCGGCAGAGAACACGATCCTGCTGTCCGGACCTTGCCTTCCAGTGGGGGAGGGTAGATGATAAACAGCAAAAATGGTGATGATGTGGAGCATCTAGTGCATGAGAAGGTGAAAGCATTGTGGAGAAAAATAGAAACAAGCTGGAAAGTGGACTCAGGCATGCCGGGCAGAGAGTGGGGGCAGGTGGCAGCGCTGAATAGGGCAGGCACCTCATTGAGAGGGTGACCCCTGAGCTCATCTGGCGATGAGCTTTCTGCAGAAGGAGCAGCTACCTCAAGGCCAAGACAGGGGTGTACCTGGGGCATTTGAGGACAAGAGTGCCGGTGGGGTTGGAGCTCATGGTGGGGGCAGGGGGAGCTGAGCATGCGTGTATGAGGCCTGGACCAGGGATAGGCTCGGGGTGGGGGGGAGGCAAGTTTTCCCATCACAGAAACTGGGAGCCACGGGATAGCAGGGTTTTGAGCAAAGTGAGCTGTGATCGGACTTACTAGGGGCTGATATGGTAGCCGAGGGGCAGGGTGCACTGACAGTGCTTCTTCCTCACCTGCCCACTTGCACACACAGGACCATAGAATGACCTTGATGGTGACAATGGGCTGAAAATCATGCTGAAACTCCCCAGGGGGCTGGTTCTCAATAGCTGTGACTGCCTCATTTAGGATAGCCTCTGGCATTGCAATCATGGCTTCATATGAGAGTCTGTCTCCTCTCCTTCCTGCCTGCAAAGCCACCAGGGGTCACGTTGGTAGGCTGCAGGCTGCAGGCTCAGCAGCAAAGGACAGGAGTGAAAGAGAGTAGGAATAATAAGGGGAGTAGGAAACATTATAGGGGGAGAATGACAGATACCCGTTTTTCTGTTCTAATTGTGTTAGGACAGTGGGGCATACAGGCTGCTGTTACAGGTCACTTAACCGTGTCATTATCACACCACGGAGTGGTTCAGCTACTCATGGACATGCCTGGTGGTCTCCTGGAAGCCCTTTAGGGGTTCTCCTAGTTTTCTGGCAGCCTTCTTTCCTTCTTCTCCTCTTCCTCCTCCCTCCAGCAGTGTGGGACTTGACTACTGCAGGGAGCCGTGGGACAAGTGTAGGAGTGTCGTCATGCTCTTTCTCCCAAGCGTGAGTATGTTTCCCAGTGACTTCACCCAGCTCCTGGCCACTGGCTCTGGTGGGGACACTCTGCTACCCAGTGCCACGCACTCTTTTACTCGCAGACTAGTGGTCCCGGGACATGGAGGGAGATGGCGGCCCGATGGCTGGGCCCACTAGCGGCAGTCATAGTCTGGACTATCGCAGTGTCACCCAGTTGCACCGGCGTGGCACACTTCCATTTGAAGGACTCATAGCCACGACCTTTGTGCCCCAAAGGCTCCCGTGTGAGATCATCGGGAGCACGAGCTATTTTCAAGGACAAAACGTGTGACGCCCAGGGACGACACACTCTTTCCTCAGGTCCATCCATCATGTGTGTGTGGCGGGCAGGGAGAGGCGCTGTGGCTAGAATGATGATGGCTGCCCGAACCGCAGAGGAGAGTGCAGAGGCAGCCGGTGCCCTGGGAGAAAGCAAGTCCCAGTTCTGAGCAGCAGTGGGGATGACCTCACCCAGGGACGGGTGCAGAGCCATCCAGGGGATGGAACTTGCCCTCAGGTCTAAATGTGAGTCACCATGGCTGTGTCTCTGCATCGGGCTCTGTCCCCAGGCCTCCCACTTCACCCTGGGACATCATGGTCACTGGTCAGGCATCGTGACTCATTCGGTCTCTTAAGCCAGCCACTGGGGGTGGAGTCCCTCCCTTCTGGCATCCGTACCCTCAGTGCCATCGACGCAGCTCGGCTGGCCAAGTGCTCGGCTGTGATGTGTGAGACGTGTGTGGTCGGGGGAAGGCCCTCCCACTCTGCAAGGGTCCAGCCAAAGCCACGGCCACAGCGAGTGGATTTCAAAATTTGGTTTGGAAAGTCCGGTGCAGGGAGCCTCCATGGAGCTAATGTAGCTGAAACCCCACCTTCCTGTTCCCTGGGGGACGGGGGTGGGTGGTGGGTATGTACAGTGATGCCTGAGAGATGGAGGAGCAGACAACACCAGCCGGGAAGGGGGGCTCCACGTCGCCCCACGTAGACAAGCAGAGTTCATCCAAAGGGCCAACAGCGGCTGGGAGGGTGTCAGATTTCCCGCCACACCCAGCGCCCAGCCTCTGCTGTCATTTCTCCTCCTTGGTTATCATCTTCTAAGGATAGAAATAGTGTCATCTCTTCTCAACCTGTCAGTCTCACACCTGCCAGGAGCCCCTGGCGGTGAGACAGCCAGTGCTGTCCAACCTGATGTCATCCCTGTTTATCCTCTGTTTTAGAAACCAGGTAGCAGGAGGGACTTTCTGAAGATTAAAAAAAAAAAAGTAAATCCCCAAACTATTTCAGTGAGGGTTTTTTTTTTTTCTCTCCTGGCTTTTTTTTTTCTCATGTTTCATTTTTGCCTTTCTTAATCTCTCTTTTTTTAAATTATATTTTATTGATTGTGCTATTACAGTTGTCCTGATTTCCCCCCATTACTCTCCTCTAATTAAAAGAAAAGAAACAAGACCATAAGAGTGAGGAAGGAAGGACTCACTAAAGAGGTATATGAGTTTCTTTTCCCCAGGTGACATTTATTTGATACCTTTCTGAGTGAGGCATCCTGGGAGATGTACCCAGGGCCACCACAGAAGTCTGGTGGCTCAGTAGCCGGTCCTGCCTCCCACCTGACCCTGGAGGGGTAGGGAACCATGTTAATGGTCACGGGACTTGGTTTACCCCCATCCAGCCTCTGTCCTTCCCAAGAGTGAGGAAGCTGACTTATTGCCTTACAGTTTTGTCCTTTGGCTCATCAGTTCTAGCACATTCCACATCTAGTCTTTGTGTGCATATAGGGGCTTGAGACAATGTAAATGTAGTGTTTAGGGCAGAGGTGAAAGGTGGCTGAGGCCTATCTCTCTCTCTCTTTCTGAAATCTCTCCAGACTCCTCTTGGGACGTCACTGTCCCAGTTGAAGAACTGGGGTGATAAGGGGGAGGGGAAGAGGCAGGGTCACAGGGATGCTGTTCGGTCTAGAAAGGAGGGTCAGCTCCCCAGGGCCCCACCGACCTGCAAAGTCGGGGGTTGAAGGTATGGACGTGAATGTTATCTAGCCCAAGTGCCAGAACTTGTGTGAAAGGGCCAGCCTCGGGGTGACTCAGTCTGCTAGCAAACTGTAAAAGGGAAGTGACTCACTTTCAACCCTGAACAAGAACTCCTAAGGCCGGGCCGCCAGCACCTGTCTGGGCCGCGGTTAGTTATTAATGCTGCCAGGAAGAGTGTCATGGGAACCGGACGCTGGCCTAGATCGCCGCAGGCAGCCTGACTTTTCCCAGCTTGCACAGCCTCCACTCACCTTGGTCACGGCTCCTCTCCGGCCTGACCCCAGACGCACAGAGCCACGGAGCTCTTAGTGGTCCAGTGTCTCCCTAGGTGCCCCCTGAGGATGCAAAGGAGGAGAAAGGGGTCAAAGAATTGGCTTGGTGAGGCAAAACCCACGCTGAAAGGTTAGCCCGAATCTGCGCATTCCAGGAGTGGCCTGAGCATGGGCTGACCCCGCCGCCCTGCTCTGTGCTCCTGGTGCCCAGGGCTCAAGCAGATCTTCAGGGAATGCCTTCAGGCAGTGTGGCTGTGTCTAGCCAGAGGTCCCACCAGAAAGAAACTCTGCCACCTCCTGCGGAGGCCCCTGACCTCAGCATCATTAACTCCTGCCCCGCTGACCTGTGGCCCCGAGGAGGGGAGAGTTCTTGCTCCATTTTGCCCTAGCACTCATCTAACCACTTCCTGGGGCTGCTTGAGGCAGCTTAGTACAGCCGAGGGCTCAGCTCCAAGGACCTCTGCAAGGCACCCTGGGAAGGCTGGGGCTGGTTGCGTTGAGCTAGACATTCACAGCAGCTCTGCTCTGCCCTCTTTCTCTCTCCAAGCCTGGAGAAACACACAGGGGCAGCTTCTCCTCCCAGATCCCAGAAAGCATGCTTTGCTGCTTTTGGCGGAAGCCCAGCCTGGGCATAAGCCATGCGTGTCCCGGCCCGGTCCATGCCCTTCCACTTCCAACTGTCAAGCAGGGGGAGGAGGAAGGCTGATTGGACAGGAAGAGGTGGCAGGTTCAGCAGGTCAGTCTCTCCAGTGGCCACAAAGGAAGCCCCTCGCCCAGATACTTGTTGCCACTTCTGTAAAAAAAAGCCCATGAGTGCTCGTGGGCAATACAGAGGGGGTGGGACACTGCTTGCCGTCCTGGTCTGTGGCAGGAGCACTGTACCAGCAACTGGGACAGTACTCCCTGGGTGGCCCTGAACAAGTCACCGAACCGCCCCGGCAGTTTCATCTGTAAAGTGGGAATAAGGACAACACCTGTCCTGCTTACTCGACAGGGTTTGTGTGAGGCCAGCTGAGATCACTGAGCACGTGACACAGTTTGGGAGTGGTGAGGGCCACCCAGATTGGGGCTGAAACACTGGGGTGCTTAAGGTGATTAGCAGCAAAGCAGGGTCTGAGGTCTGTGCTTCTCCAGGAGGGTGGCTTTACGGGTACCCACCTGTGGCTTAAGAGCTTCTTGGGCCTCCCACAGCTGATAAATCACTGCCTGGTGGGTGTGCTTCATCTGCACTCCAGCATGAACAGGCAGCCTGCCGCGGCTGCTACCCAGGACGGCGCCTCTGCCTTCTCTCCCTCTCCTGGCAGGCTGGGCAGAGCAGAGATGGATCCCACGGCCTTACCTCTTAGGTTTTCCTGAGGGACCCTCCAACTGTCCGGGTGGACACTATGGTGGCCCTGAATCCCTTTCTCAGCCCATGTGATCATCGGATACTGATTTAGGTGCCTCCTGTCCTGTGATTTGTCCTGGTTTGTCACCTTCTTGCCATCACAGAAGAGGGAGGCATGTAGGAGTGTCCGATCACATCCCATAGTGAGGGATGTGAAAAAGGTTCTCGACAGGCCATCACTGTGTATACAGCTCGCCTGCGTCCTAGCTTATTTTTCTTTGTAGCGTTCTGTTTGTGTGCTCACTGAGAGGAGGAACATGGACATCGAAGGGGCATCTCGATGGGGCAGTAAACATCTGTTCACAGCTTTTTCTGTGCCCAGCACTGTGCTCAGTAAATTGGGTACAATCCTTGCTTTCAACAAACTAAACTCTTTTTGACCAACTAATTCCCTTTCCCATCCAGACCCGGGATCCCCTCTAAGTCTTTCCAGATAGGTGTTTTCTGCTTGAACACTTCAACGATGGGTGATTTGATCTCTCCTAAGGCCACTCGATCTAACACTGGCAACTCTAACTGTTGGGAAGTTTATTCACGTAGGGAGTCCCTGCCTCTAGGTACTTCCCAAAGGGATTGCCCTCTGGGACCTGGAAAAGTCAGAGAAGACTTTGTGAAGTTACTGAAACTTGTAAGGAAAAAAATGGAGCCATCTTTAGTGGACTGAATTCTGGTGTTTCCCCAGGATCCATGTCCACCTAGAACCTCAGGATGTGGCCTTATTTAGGAAAAGGGTCTTTGCAGATGTAATGAGTCCAGGATCCAATGACAAGTCCTTAGAAGGGAGGAGGGAACAGACGCAGAGAAGAAGGCATTTTGAAGACGGAGGCAGAGACTGGAGTGATGCTTGGCTGAGGTGTGTGTGGAGGAGAACCCTTTTGCCGGGAAACTTGACATCTTCAGCGCCTGGAAAGGTTCCGACCCTGGATTCTCTGACTGTCTGATCTGTCTGCACTGAAGTGTCCACAGTTGCTGCTTCTCCGTTTCTAGGGATCAAAACTTCCTCGACCCTCTCACCGCCCTGCAAGTAAAAATGTGACTTATATGAGGACAGAAGTAGTTACAAGATGTATAACATTAGAAAACTTTATTAAAAGGCCAGGAAAATATTTAAGCTCCATACTCAGTTATATGAGATTAATCTTTTATTATTAAATAACACCGACATATTTTTATGGCTGTTTAGTATTTCATTGTAGGGCTATGACCGCTCTTTTTCAGCAGATCTTTGATTTTTCCAATGTTTTTCCTTTTGTTGTGAAATAGGGCTCTGGTGACAATCCTTATAAACAAGACCTTTATTCATATCTGAACTAGTTTATGGGGCTGCTGTAACAAATTACCACCGACTTGGTTAAAATAACACAAGTTTATCCTCATACAGTTCTGGGGGCCAGAAATCTGTAATGAAACTTGATTTTAGTCCCCAAATGAACAAAATGATTTGGGGACTAAAATCAAGTGGTGAGCAGGGCCAGTTCCCTCTGAGGCTCCAGGGGAGAGCCGTCCCTGGCCAGCTCCAGCTCCTGCAAGCTGTCGGCATCCCTTGGTGCGTAGCTGCAACCCTCCAGTCTCTGCCTCTGTGGTCATGTCATGCTCTCCTCTCTGTAGCCAAAGCTTCATCTTCTCCCCTCTTCCAGGGACTCTTGTGATGGCATTGAGGGCCCATTGGATAATCTAGGATAATCTTCCCATTTTAAGATCCTTAATTTAATCCCATTTACCAAGTCCCTTTTGCCATATAAGGTAATATTTACACTGTGACTATCCTTTTTTTCTCTTTTGGATGGGGTTATCATTATTGAACCTATCGCCATATGCATGATAATTTTCTCCCAGTAAATTCCTGTAAGTGGAAATAAAGGCTGAAAGGGCAATACTACTGTTGCGTGAGATGTTTGGAGAAAGTATTCAGTGTTAAGTAGATGGAACTGGCATCTTTTTGCTACTGTTCCTTTAAGAGCCCTTCTTAGCTCTCCTAGGAGTCAGATGGGATGGGGGGCGGCAGAGTGGGTGGGGGGGGGCGCTGCGCTGTGGATTGAAATCCCCATTACAGGAATCATTTAAAGTCAGCCTCTAGGAAGCTCGGGGCTAATGAGATAATTCCCATTAGGAGAGGAAGGAAGTGAAGGTGGCCTGACATCCTTTCTGTCTTTAATTTATGTGATTCACGGAAACCTCCCCCTCTCCTCCCCTGGGGCCCCTCCTTCTGCTGCCCCTTTGAATTCTGGGTCCGCTGTCCAGCTCGGTCTGCCAGCCACCAGCCAGGGCTCTGGTTTCCAGCAAGTCCCAACACGCCAGGGAACCTGGGAAGGTTGCCTTCCGCCCCGACGGGGCATTCGGGCTCTTTGCTCGGCAGCTGTGCCAGAGAATCTGGTCTTTGCGTTTTTCTTCTCAATTCCCAGAGCTTTACCCAGCTCCCCTGCACCTCCACCCTGGCCCAGACTGACTAGGATGGGACTGGTGGCCACGGGACCAGAGGAAAGAAAGGCTTTCAACAGAACACAGGCAGGCTGCAGGGGACCTAGGGCAAGGCTGCCAAGATTTTGTTTGCAGCAACACCCCCCGCCCCCCACCCTTTATACTTTTAGAGTGAAGGAGAGAGAGCAAAATGGAGCTGGGGAGAAGGAGAGAGAACAACAGAGATCAGTTCTCTTCCTGTTTTGCTGCCTACAGTTGGTCGAAGCTCCCCCTGCAAACATGAAAATCCAGTTTGGGTCTTTAATTCAAGGAGTGTGAAGTAACCCAAGGTTCATAGTTTTGAAGTGCAGATCAAAAACCCTGGAAACATCTGGGGGCCGCAGAGAGGGAGCGCTGATCTCAGGGGCATCGTGGCTATCGGAGTTGGAGTCACGCACTTCATTTTTGACACCTGCTGGGGACAGTTGTAGCCGCTGCTCCCGCAAGCCCAGGAAGGGTCCTTGGCACCAGAGGGAGGTGAGAGGCTCTTTCTTGTCCCGGGTTCACTTCTTTTCCTCCTCTCATCCTCCCCGAGGGAGGCCATATGGTGGAGTGTTCTGAGTCAGGGCCAAGGGCCGGAGCCACACTGGCCCTGGGACAGTCCTGCAGCCCTGCTGTGCCGTGTGGGTGGCCTGTCCTGTGAACTTGCTGCCTGACCTCCCAGAGCCCAGCTGCAGCCTTGAGTAACAGCCTGTCCTCGTCGGGACCATAGGGTGCTGAGGCCCAGAGTCCCTTGTCACCTGCACCGCGCCACGTGCTGTCCAGGCTGGGCTGGGGCCGGGGCCAGGCTGGACAGACCAGGCAGAGTCCTTCCTGTATGCACCCCATCCCGCTGGGCTGGCCTAACCTGGCTATTCAGGCTGTAGCATCCCTCACGAGAGTGAGACAGACAGGGAGCCAGGGGGTTGAGGAAGAGAGGACATGGTCAGAAGGATGAGAAGCAAGGGAAAGACATCAGAGTTGAAGGCAGAGATGACCTGTGCATTTCAATGTTAAATAGCAAAGTTCGAGTTCAGGTTCTCCTCGGCTCAGTTGGAGTCTGTCATGTGACCCTGTTCCCTCTGTGGGGGGCTGCCTTGTTCGAGGCAGGGCTCCTTCCATCAGGTGGAATCATCACCTGGTGGAGGCCCTGGCTCCATTGCCTCCTACTGCACATGGAGTCTGCAGACTTTTTAGGGGCAGTTGAGGGAACATGGAAGGAATTGAGGTGGAGTTCATCTAAATGCAAGGAACAACTTTACTGATTAAAATAAACAAACAAACAAACAAAAGGATTAAAGGAAGATGGGCCTAGAGGGTTTTTTTTATACCTCTTATGTATGGTCTATGTCAGGAAAATAACCAGGGCAGTGACTTATCATCCTTCCTTCCTCGGAAATGTGCTGCCTATATTTTTTAACAGAGCGAGTGCTTTAGAGAAATACCCAATAATCACAAATGCTGCTGTTGAACTCAGTCCTCATGACCACCCCACGGTGGAGTAGGTGCTACTGTTACTCCTGTTTGACAGAGGGGTTAAAGAGGGAGCTTGTCCAGGATCAGGGAGTTCAGCCTGGTCTGACGCCATATCATTAAGCTAAGGTGTCTCCAGTGACACGTGTTTTCCCATTGGTAGGAAAGAATCTCCATGCACCACGGCCCCACGGCCCTCCCACACGTGTCAGATGGCTAACCTTGGTTGCCGGTGACTCACTTATTTATTCATTCATCTGTCCGTCCATCCAGCCATCCACCCACCCATGTGCCTCTTCAGCGCCAGACACTAAGCTAGGTACTCCAGGCGCAAAGAAAAAACACACAGCAGCTGCAGCATGCCTCCAGCTGGCCACGGACGGACCTGCAGGGGGCGGAGGAACCTTCCGGCGGCCTTGAAGCTGCGCTGCCAGCACCCACAATCTTTGAGTGCACGAGCCCTTTCTCTCCAGTGTGGGTGCCCCAGGTCCAGGCAACTCAGGGGTCCCGCTGTGTCCCACTGCTGGCTGCCAGCTGGCCCTCAAACATCTGGGAGGCAGCAGACAAGGCACTTCAGGGAGCAGGGGCCTGGGCCTGTCAGTTCATCCTCCTGAGCAAAAAGTGTAGTAAATGCCTTCCTCTCTGGAACCCCCTCCCCGGCATGATTCACAAACGGGAGAGGGGCACTTGCCTGGTCTCCAAGGAGGTGTCCCTCTGTCCCCTGTTACTGGTAGCAGGGCTGGCACACACTCTGGCCAGTCCCTCTTTTCCAACGTTAAATGGGCCACTTGAAGAAAGGGAAGAGAAGGGCCTTGTGATTGGCCGGTAGGTGGCCCTTGAGGGACACATTGCACGATAAGGAGAGGACAGAGGGAGCCTGGGACTAGGGTCCCCATTACCCTGAAAGTCCATCTTTAGGAACAGTCTCCTGCAGAATAAACAAGGGATCCAGGCCGGCTGATTCGGAAGGGTCTTTGATCCACCTAGAAGTTAATGCTTTTCAATGGGGAACCACAAAGCAGCCCCACCCAGGACAGCGGAGATAACAGGCCGGGTGCAATCGCAAACCACCGGCCTCTTGATAATGCCGGGATTTATTGAGGTCTGGTTTTCACCCAATGGGAACACATCCGGCGAGCATCAAAGAGGGCAGGCGTCACCTTGTGCAAAGAATCCTGGACCCTCAGGTGTGTAGGTGTTGGGCAGGGTGCGTGTGTGGCTGTGTGTGCACAAGGCTGCCCGTTGGCAATTACCTTTCTATGGATCAGAGGCCACCAGCCGTGGGGGACCTTGACAAAGTCATGAACTCAATTCCCTTGTTCTGGCTGGTCCGGCTCCTAATACGGTTATTTAACATCGCATGTATAAGGGGTGCTCTGTGTCATTTTGTCTTTGATTCTGTGTCACCAAGGCAATTCATATAAGAAGTTTAAGGGAGACACGAGATGGGTGCTCAGAGAAGACACAGCTTGAACGCTGATCATTTGGGAATCGAGACTTGCTCCTTTGCCGTCTTTAGGAGGTTTTTGCTTTACCTGGCACAAATTCAACGGGTAGTGTGTCTGACCCATAGGAGTGGAAGAAACGGTGTGGGGGATGGTGGAAGAATACAGGGGAAGTATAAGGTCACATCTCTGCAGGGGGAGAGCCGATGGACGAATGGGGGAGCGCAGTCCTGGGGGAAGGGCCCCTTCCCCGCCCACCCCAGGCAGCGCCTCTTGGCTGCCTCCTGTTCCATCTGGGCCGTCAGGATGCTGGACATCATGCACTGGCCTCTGGAGACAGCAGCAGGGAAACAACACCATGCAAACAGAACATCTGGAAGCTTTTTAAGGTTTATTTTTTAACACATTTGCAAGAGTCAGGACATTCGCGCAGGAGGTTTACAGGCTGGAGGGAACTCGGGGTTTCAGTCAAGTGGGAGCTGTGTTTGGACTCTGTGGAGAAGGGAAGGTGGGAGCGTTGGACCTGGCCCATGCCAGAAGCAAAGCCCTCTGTTCTTTGGACTGCTGGTTGCACAGCAACAGAAAAGGGACCTGGGTTCCTTGCCTCCTGGGTACCACTGGTACAGAGCATAGGACTTCTTCTGCCTTGTTCCAGTCAGCTGCCTTGCATGGCATGGAAGGACGGGAGGCAGAACCTCTGGGAAAGGCTAGGAAGATGCTGGTAGGTTCCATCCCACTGAGCCTCAACCTCCTGGAGACCCCCGGGGCCCTGGCTTTTTCCATGTGGGTTACACACGCATACCTGTTCTGCATCTCCCCATCTGGGCTAGCCAGGTGGGGCTGAAAGAGGCAGGGACAGAGAGACCAGGCCCTCCCGGTGCTGCCGAGACTTGGTTCACCCTGCAAGCTTGTCTGCCAACTGTCCTCCAGCCTCTCTGTCTCCCTCTCCCCCACTCCTCTGCCTCCTCCCCTGCTCTCCCCTCCTCCTCAGCTCCCTCCATTCTCCTCTTCTTTTTTCTCTTCCTCCTCCTCTCCTCCTTTTCTCCACCTTCTCCCTGCCTCCCCCAGTGACATCCTGGACTTGATGATTTAGGCGAAAGGAAGCAAGGAAAGGCTTGGCTCAGCATTTCAGCCGGGCAGGCTGGGAATGAAATAATGAAGGCAAGAGACAGTCCCAGCAGGGGAGAGAATTTACACGTGACTGCATCTTTCTTTTCCAGGAGCCAGAACATCAACCTGTTCAGCCCTTCTGCTTTCGTCATCTCTGGGTTCTTATTTAATTCTTTCCTTCTTTTCTGCTCCGGCCCAGTGATGGACCCCTAGCCAAGCTTATTCATATATGGGAAGTCTCTCTTTGCTTCCAGTGCATCCTTGTGGGAGGATTCTGGTTTCAGTGCCTGGGGAGTTTACCAACTGGAAGGAGAATTTATGCTCCCATTTCTAAACAGGCCCGCTGCCGTATCACGGTCTTTATTAAGACAGTTCTTATGGGTGAATGAGCTAATGTTTACAGCGTCTCGTGGGAGCTGGCTCCTTGTGTGCGCTGCTTATCAGGGGAGGAAACTGAGGCTTTGTGTAGTGTTTCAGGGGAGACACTGAGAGGTGTCCACCCTGTTCTGATGGGGAGCGAGGTGACACAGCCACCAGGAATTCCACTCCGTCTAGTCACCCCTTCCGGCAGCAGGACGTTCCTTCCCAAACCTGCCCCCGCCAGGCTCGTTACAGTTTCTGTTTGGGATCATCTTGTGTCCTCCCGGAGCCAGGGTTTGGGTGAGCTATCACCTTCCCCAGCGCTCGGCAGGCTCTCCGCTGGGCCAATGGCAATGCGCGATGGTTCTCAGCATTGGCCGCAAGTGGAATTGCCTGGAAGCTTTAACTGCTGCCTCATCCCGCTCGCCCTAGTAGATTCTGATTTAACCAGGTTGGGGCAAGGCCTAAGCTTTCGAATTCTGAAAAACTTCCCAAATGATCCTGATGTGCAGTCAAGGTCAAGAATGAACCACTACTCAGAGACAACATTTCTTAACAGGGAACGATTTTGCTGCCTTGCTTCCCGCCTCGGACATGTACCAATGTCTGAGGCATTTCTGATGGCCACACTGAGAGGGGGCGCTACTGGCATCTAGTGGATATAGGCTAGGGACGCTGCTGAACATCTTACAGTTCACAGGACAGCCCCTCTGCCCCCAAGAGTGACCTAGCCCCAAATGTCACTAGTGCCCGAGGTGAGAAACCTTGCTCTAGAATGGTGGTTGTCAGACTTGCATGTGCACAAGATCACCCGGAGGGCTTGTCAAAGCACAAACCGCTGGACTCCACTCCCAGCACTTTTGATTCAGTAAGTCTGGGGCAGGGCCTGAGACTTTGCATTCCTTTCTAACAAGTGCCCAGGTGCTGCTGAAGCTGGGCTACACTTTGAGGACCATTACTCTAGATTGATTCAGGATCCTATTTTTCTAGATCTGTGATATATTGTATCTATTATGGTTATTATCAAATTCTAAAATAATAGTGCCATATTAACTAAGACACAAGAATATTCCTACAGAACAGAAATCCAGAGAAAGGGTGTCGAAGGCTAGGGTGGCAGTTCTGGAGTTGTTAGAGACCCAGGCTTCCATCTTCCTATGAAATCATCTCGGTGTAACACTCCCATTGTCAGTATCCCTCATAGTCCAACGTGGCTGCTGGAGCACCAGCCATCATGTCCTCACTGAAGGCAAAAGGTGGTAAAGGCAGATAGGTAACAATCAGACTCTTTCCAACAGGTTTTGGAGAGCTTCCTCAGAAGTCCCACAACCCTTGCTTACATCTCTTGTGGCCAGATCTTAGTCACATGGCCATAGCTAGATGCTAGGGAGACGGAGAAACAGTCTTTCTTACTCTGGGCCACTGGGTGCCAACCAAAATTCAGAGTTATGTTTCTAAGTAGAAATGAGAGAACCAGTCTTGGAGTAAGTAACTAAGAGAATCCTCCTAAGAGTCACCATTTATTTGGCCTCTGCCATGGGGCAGGCACTTTTCCTGTGGTATCTCATTTAATCCTAAAAGCTTTGCAAGGCAGATAATATTATCTTTATTTTGCAGGTGATGAAACAGGCGCTTTCAGCGATTAAGCCACTGGCCTAAGTTAGAGTCACAAATGATGTGATATAAAAACTGCTTCAAAGCCTGGGCTGCTTCTTGCCTCAGTTGCTCTCAGAGACCTGACCTTTTCCTTCTGAGGCTATAGGTTGTCTGTTAGACCGTTTAAGCCTAATTCTGGACCCTGCCCCTTCTGACCAGCTCCGTCCCATTGCTCCCCGTATCCCGGCTGTGAGACCCTCGTCTGCAGATCTATGGGGAAACAGACCCGGTGTGCCATGAACAAGATTAGTTTCCTGAGGCTGCTGTAAAAGTACCACAAATGTCATGGTTTAAAGCAACACATTTATTCTTTTATAGCTCTGGGGCCAGTGGCACTGGGCTGACAGCAAGGTATCCACAGGCTGGTTGCTCCTGGGCTCTCCAGGGAAGAATCCATTTCCTTGCCTTTTCCAGCTTCTGGAGTCTGCCTGCCCGCTTGGCCTCATGATTCCTCTCCTGGGTCAGATCTCCCTCTGCCTCCCTCTTACAAAAGACTCTTGTGATCATATCTGGGGTCCACCCAGGTAACCCAGGATAACCTCCGGAACTCCAGAGCCTGAGACCTGCTCAGCCCCTTTTGCTACAGAAGGTATCATTCAAGGTCACAGGGATTAGGGCATGGTTATCTTTGGGGGCTAACCCTCAGCCGACCACGACAGCCCCCTTGCTACTGTCCTGCCTTCCCTTGTCCCGGCTCTTCTTCCCGGGCTGTTCCAAACATGGAACACACATGCATTCCACTTCTGTCCCCGGAGTTTTCAAGGAGGCCAGAGACAGGGTCTGAAGGGCAGAGCAGTGTGTTGGGAGACTTGTCTAATCAGCTCCCAGTGGCCATAGCAACCAGCACAAAAACATTCCAGGAGTGGAAAGGGATTGGGGGAAGGGGATCCTGCCCTCGAGGTGGCAGAGCGGCTTGCCCTGGGCCGTGGTGTCCCATGGGGACACACAAACTGCAGCCATGTCCCCTCTGCAAGTTTCATAAACTCTCTGGGCTGTGTGTTTCTAGGTGAGCTTTCAAGCCTCCAGGTACCCGTTAATCCAGGTGCCCCCATTGCCTTTCTCGAGGCTAACAGAGGCATGTCTTTGGCCAAATAGAAATGCTATACCTGGAGGAATTTGGGTGGCAGGGTGGGGGGTGTTAGACTCTGCTTAGGCCGGTGATGTTTTAACCTCATTTTCCTTTGCTCCTCATCTCCCCCCCATCCCAGCCCCCCTTGGCTGGATTGGCCATGCTGGGATGAGTCTGGGGTATTGTATGTTTTGCTTTTTATTTTATTTTTCACGTACCTCCCAACACTCCCCTCTGTGTTTAATGTCCTACTGCCAAGTGCATGCGGTTGCTGGGCAACAAGAAGGAAGCCCCTGTGTGATTCACCTGGCTTCTGCCAATTAATTTGCTAGCTGTGTGCATCTCCCAGGGAAAGAAAGGCTTCTCCCGGCCGGCTGCCTGAGCCAGCAGAGAGGGCTGCTGCCCAGGAGGGGAAAGGAAACCAGAGGAAAGTTAGCAGAACTTAGGGGGTGTTTGCGGTGGTTTTGGGTCCAAATGAAAGAGAGTATCTGGCAGTCCTGGGCAACACCTGGGCGAAGACTTAGGATGTCCCTCTGGGCCACCAATCAGAGAGCTGCCTGGAGTGCCAGAGCATCTCTACGTGGGCAATTTGGCGGGCTTTTGTTGGGTAGGTGACTCTAATATGCAAACTGTCTGTCCTTTTGAAGTTCTGCACAGAAATGTCTTTAAGCATCATCTTCCTGTTCAGTCCTCCCAGGCCCTCCTTGTGGCATTCGCTCATCTCTGACAGCACCCTTCTTGCTGGATCTCACAGCAGCTGTACACTTCCCTGCCAGGGATTAGCCAAAGCCCACGGGCGGGAGATCAGCCTGGCACCAGGCTGAGCTGTGACCCACACAGGGCTGGAGGGACAGAGCAGGGCCTGTCGGCCCGGACCGCCTCCAGAACCTTTAGTTGTACTTCCCTGAGATGTTGCTGTCCTTCCGGCCTCCTGCCTGATCAGTGTTACCTCTCGCTAGGGCCTAGGAGGTGGGGTTTTCCTGTCTGGTTTGTGTCTGTATCCACAGCATCTAATCCACTGGGGTCTGGGGGAATGCAGGCAGGCATTTGCATCCCTGGTAGATTGATGGCCATTGCTGGAGCCAGAGACCCGGTGAGCCCTCTCTGTCTGTGAATACGCCCCTTGCCTGCATTGCCGGGCCTCTTCGGTTTTAAAATGAGGAAGTCGCCTGAGGGTGTTTGGCGGTGCTAAACATATTTGTCACTAGAAATTCAGAGGTGGTGGGACGCTAGGAAACAGGGATGACTCCAAGTCCATCTCCACTTAGTTGCCATCAGCATTAGGGGTGCAGAAATGTGTTAAACCACGTCTTTTCCTTAACTTTGAGGGACCCCTATCCTCTCTGGATAATTTCCTAATTAATTATTAAGGGACTTGTGAAAGCAGAGAGAGGTGGCCGCCGAAATGAACATTAGGATTGGGGAGCCGGCACTTGTCCTCCTATACGGAGAACATTGGCATCCTTTGTGCCTCAGTTTTCCCATCAATAAAGTGGGTGTTCTAATACCTCTGCACTCCCTGCCCCTGCCCATCTCATAGAAATAGAATGGCAACATGCTGAAAAACAGAATTTCCTACTTCCTTGGGGCTGGCTGCATTAGTGTTGTTTTTTTTGTTTTTTGTTTTTTTTTAATCAGCTGTGGGTGTAGTGTGTGAAGGTGAGATTTGTGTGAAGACTCAGCATGCATGGTGATGACTCAGCGTGCAGGGAGCTGCTTGTGATGTATAAATAGTCCCCCCTTTTTTTCCTTAACAAAAGCCCTGCTTTCAGCGGCGGTGTCTGCCCTTTTCAGTGGCTAGCATATTGTGGACTAAAGTCAGGAAAGCGATGCCCGCTGTTGAAAGACAGCGGCTGGGTGAGCAGACTCCAGAATCTCACTCCTGTGCTGTGTTTTGGTCTACAGGCCTAGAAAGGAGGACTGGCACAGGGCCGCTCTTCCTCCCCACACCTCCCACCAGGACGCTTCGTGGAGCCACGGTGTGCTGCCAGGTCCCCCTTGAACTACGTGACTCAGATGTGACCATCTCTTAAGAGGCAAGAGCTCTGGATTGGGTGTAGAATTCTTATTTTGGAGGATAAAGAAGGTTCTGGATTTGAGAAGACATTTAAGGAGAAAGCCAAGACCCTCGCACTGAGGCATAGTCTCCATGATGACCTGCGTGGGCTGGGAGATGCATTGCTGGGAGTGACGTGTGGTTGAAGAAGACGCCGGTTTCCCGGACCTTGTTTTTCCTTCCTATGAAAAGTGTTGACGCTGCCGCCGGCTCCTATGACTGCCCGCCCCTGCCCCCAGGAACCCCCGGGGCGTTCACCACACCCTTTTCTGCCCCCCACCTCCACATCAGCTGTGCAGCAATTCTTGTTTGCTCCGTTGTCTTCTAGCAGATGCAGAGTGAGTCGTGAACTCCCCTGAGGTCAAACAGGATCTTACTTTTCGTTCCTGCTCCTTCCAAAGTGTGAGTGTCGCTCTGCGCCCAGGCTGGGAATAGTATTCCTCCTCATCTGTTTGGGATCTGGCTGCACAGTTTCCGGAGGGACAGTGATCAGTGCAGAGACGTTCTCCAGGCTCTTGGGGACATTGGTGGGGACTTCGGCACTGGAACTGGATGGAGAAGGCTGGCTCCGAGTTCAGCTGCCTTGGTTGGGATCACACGTGGGCGGACAACTGCAGGAGCAGCAGACGACCCCTGCTGTTGACTCCAGCTGTGTTGACACAGAGGCAGGGTCTGCTGTGAAGACCCTCTTCTCTCAGGAGCCAGCTGGGGGCCACAGCAGAACTTGGGGCTTCATTCCAGACCGTCCAGCTACCAGGCCGGTGGTGTTTATTGCAGAAACTCTTCCTCCAGCGTGTGCTGATGACTCACACACCTGACAATGGATTGGGCCCCACAAAACTTGAGTCCTGTGTGTGTCATTCATTTACTCTGTCACCGCCACACGCGTGGATGAAGATACTTCCCAGGTATCCATCACACTTCAACCTTGTCCAAAGCGCAGAGCCGAACACACTTGTTCTTCCACTTTCCCAAGTGAATGGATGGCTTGCTTTTGTAAAAAAGAATTAAAGCTAAACATGTATTTTCTCTGAGTTGTAGGTGACGTGTTTGTGTGACCATTTCAAGGCCCCCGTGTCTTCTCAGTGGAGCAGTGGGGTCTTCCTTGGCATCTCAGGTTTCCCACAGAGTGGGTGAGGGGAGCCCCTGGAGAAGGTGTCCTGTGATTGACATGTGAGGCTTCTTTGTGTGGGGGGTTTTACTTCCCCTCCTTGACCGGCAGGCAGGCTCGTTGTGTCAGATTCCTTTGGGTTTTGAGGAACAGAGACCCACCCTCTTGTACCTCCCTAAATGCTGTTTCTTGCCAGTTTCCAGGGAAGTAGGACACAGTCTACCCAGCAACTGCCCACCTAGACCTTTCCAAGAAGCCCAAGTCATTCAGGAGTTCCCGCTGCTTTCGAGGATGTTCGGGGAGAGCAGAGCTATCCCACCATGGCCACCTTAATCTTCTGCTTGGCAGTAGGATCCCCTGCTCCTGGTTCTGGACTTCTCCTGTGGCGATGAGCTGAGGGTACCCAGGCCTGCAGGCTTTCCTGAGATGCAGGACTCCCAGGGCTAAACCAGAACAGCTGGTCACCAGCTGTTGGGGAGATCGATGATCCCAGCTCTGCTGCTAATTTACCTTCTGTGACCAGCTGGTACTCGTGATTGGTTTGGCCAATCGCCATTTAGGGCCCTTGTGTCTGGTCACATCATTGACCACTGGGCAGCCATTGGGTCAGCCACCAGTCTTCACCGAATCAGTTGTTGCCAGAACAGCAGGGGTGGCGTGGTATTAAAAACGACCTGGGTATAAAGAACCAGCTGAGACTATTTCCTTCAAAAGAGCACTATGGACAGGCGTGTGTGTGTGTGGTACGTGCACGTACTATGTAGAATAATGAGCCAAGAAGAAAACTCTGCCTCTTAACTAGGCAGAGACTAAGAGCTAAAACCTTTGGGATGGTGTCTGGAGAGCAAAGGAATTGGCTAGAGGACTTCCTGAAATTCCTTTGAACTTGAGGATCCTTTAGAATATCAGGGGCATGTAAATTGGGCCTAAGTGTGTACTTTCTTTCTAAAGTCTCCTAGATGACCTTTGAGCTCAACTCAGAGAGTGTGGAATGGGACCTCCCCGCTCGTTCTTGCCTCTGCAGACACTGCCGTGGTGGGGCAGAGGGAGCAGATGTGGTGCTGGCATGGGGGTGGAGGGGAGGACGGTCGGGCCAGCCCAGCTTTGGGTGTTCATGACAAGTAAGAACAACCTGAAGGCAAATTACAGGTTCTTTTCAGGTTTGTCAAAGCCAGGCTTTTGGGATTCATGCCATCCCGAAGTTGTTGCTGCTTGCCAGGGGATCGGGGCCTTCCTCCTTTGTGCTGAAAGACAGCCGTGCGTGTCTGCAGTGCTGGGACGCGGGCCTTCAGCTCATCCTGCTCGTCCTGTATGGTGCGGCCACTAGGATACGGATGAGCATGCAGACATCGACAAAATATTCTCTCACGTTACTCATGGACGAAGCGTGAGACCTCCCCACCCCCCAGTGGTGCACCCGTGGCCCCACCTCTGTTCTGACCCTCACTGCCATCGGAGAAATGCTAGCCCGGCTCCCGAGGTGCCATTTTTCCTTTTAAAAAGATGACCTCATTTCAGATGTTTCCTTCATTTGTGCCCTGTGGATAGTCATTGGTTCCAGAAGTCCCGCTGTTGTTCCGACAACAATCTTCTCTTTCTCCCTCTTTTCTTAACTTGTCATCTGCAAAGAACCCCGGATCTCAGAGGTGGAAGTGGTCTAAAGCATCGCCCTTATCTAGATCTGCCTCTGATAATGCAGCATCCCCTCTCCAATGCTGGGCCAAGGGGCCGTCCCGCCTGGAGAAGGCAGCCTTTTAGGCACGTTCCCAAGAAGACTGTGAGAGGCTGCTGATCTTCACCCTGGTAGGGAAGCTGTAGAATTTTAAAGAGCAATTCACGTGCTTCCAAGTAGCTACGCATGTCAGGTAATGAATGAAACGTTGAGCCAAATGCATCTTGCCCTCTCCCCCACGCGTACCAGTCTCTCCCTTTCGGACCCAGGTGGTATGTCTTATGCTGATAAAAACAGAGTGAGCAGACATGTGAGCAAGACCTGAGTTTCTGTCTCCAAGTCCCTCCTCTTGGCTCCTTCCATGTAAAAGGAAGGAGTCAGGTTACATGACATCCACAAAGCTGCTGTATTTGACAGAGTTCATGGCTTAAAGCAGGGGTGTCAAACTCATTTTCACCGGGGGCCGTATCAGCCTCCCAGTTGCCTTTGAAGGGCCAAGTGTAATTTTAGGGCTGTGTAAATGTAACTATTCCTTAACAGTTCAGTGAGAGCTCAGTGCTGCCTCTAGGTAGAAACAAGGTGGAGGGTCGGATTTGGCCCGCGGGCCTTGTGTTTGCCACCTGTGGCTTAAAGGTTTGCTGTTTTTTTGTTCCCTATGAGAACAATGTGTTAGATGTTGCCCATGACACACAGAAACTATTTCATCCACACGCTGGACATACTGACCTTGCTTCAATTCATTCTGAGTATAACTTAGCCTCAAAGTAGTGCTTGTCCCCTTTTCACAGGATGTTGTTCAAGCTTCCCTCTGAGATTTGCCCATGATGTTGAAACCTGACCCACAGAAGACTTTTATCCTCTTCCAATGGCCCTGGAAACCTGTGTATTGACAGAAAGACAGAAGGTTCTAATGGTGAAGTTAAATCCCTCTGCTCAGGAGGATGTGGTTTAAAGGGCATAAAGGTGACCTTGGGAATGGCCACTGACCTTGGACAAGACTTTCATGCCAGGCTGTTGTTGGAGAGAAATCAGGCAAAGAGAGCCTGTCTCTCTGCCTAGGTCTGAAAGATCCCTGAACTGGGCAGGGGGTAGTGGGGAGGGAGAGGGGGGAGCCTGGAAACCTGACTCTTATCCTGCCTTAGCTTCAGCTTGCTCCAAGGTCATGTGTAAGTCACTCAAGCCTTTTCTCTGGGTCTCAGTTTTCTCATCTATAAAATGGGAGTGGAAGGGGAGGGGGTTGGTCTTGAGGCAGGCACCCTAAGGCCCCTCCCATGGATCAAGTTCTGAGCCTTGCCTGACCCAGGTGACGTCTGCCTGTTCTGTTACAAGGAGTTCTTTCTCCCTTCGCCTTCAGCTGCACAAGCCAAAAACAGGGCTGTCCTGGGAAGTCCATTACCAAAGAATACTTCAAAGCTGTTTGCACTCCTTGTCAGTTGCACCGAACACAAGTTTGTTGAAGGAGAACGCAAACAGACAGACAGACTGATGACAGGGGGGGTGGGGCCTCCTATCTGCCCGGCCGACTGGGAGGCCAAGAAACAAGCCCGCCTGCAGTTCGGACCAGTAAATAAAAACTGGGAGCTCTGTGTGGCTAAAACTGGAGGGGATTTATTAGTTTGCTTAGCGAAAGGCAAATATTAAGTCTTAAGTTGACCCGTCCCGTGGCCTGCCTTTGGCTTTTGTACGCCATCAGGCGCCAGCCCCCACGCACTCCGGGTTATCGAGTTCTGTTGGAGGTTTTTTTTTTTTTTTTTAAACTGCTTTCCGTATCCTTCTCTTTCTCTTCCTCCTTTGCTTACCCCTCGCCCCACCCCCCACCTTTTACCGTAACTCAGATCTGGGTTTTGGAGAGGGGGGGAGCAGGATGTGAAAGACATATCGTTCCGTTCCAAAAACTACCTGTATTCAGGGCTCTGGCTGGCGTGAGGACTGGCTGTGCCCACGGTGTTGTGGTCCTGGTGGGTCCCCTCCATCCTCTGCCCTGAACTTTTTCTAAAAAATTAATTTATTTTCCAGCTACAGTTGATATACAATATTATATTAGTTTCAGGCGTACAGCACAGTGATTAGACATTTGTATACCTTCTGCAGTGATCACCCCAGGAAGTGCAGTACCCACCCGACACCACACACAGGTACTGCAATGCTGTTGACCGCATTCTCCGTGCTGTAGTTAACGTCCCTGTGACTCTCTCTACAACTGGCAGTTTGTACTGCCTAACCCCCTCACCCCATACACCCATTCTCCCAACACCCCTCCCATCTGGAGACCATCAGAGTGTTCTCTGCATCCACGAGTCTGTTTCTGCTTTGCTCAGACATCCTAGGTGCGCGGCAGTCTGTTCCAGAGCACCGTATTCCGAGTCCTCAGACCTCGTGGGTGGCGCTTCCCCATATCTACCCCCTGAGGGGGACATCCACATGGCACCTCGCTCCAGCTCAGTCCCTAAACCCTTCTTCCAGGCTGCCCTTCTGACTGTCCGTGGAGGGGCCCCGCACTAGCCTGTCCCAGATGCAGTGGTTCCTGGCACTGCTCACGTGACCAAGAGTGGGGACTGTTCTGAAATTGCTAACTTCAGGAAGTTCCTTTCACACCCCAGTGCTGAGTTTTAATTGAACTCAGAGTGATGTTTAATCCTCTGATAATTCTTCCAGGATGAGTCTATGTTTTTAAAGATAATTTTTGGGCACCCAGGCTACTGAAATCCTACTAATCCTTCCAGGCTCATCTCAAATGGCTCCTTCTCTAGGAAGTCTTCCTGGATTTGTCCTTCCCTCTCATCCAGTTGTGACCCGTCCTTCACATGTCCTTTTACAGCATCTGCTTATACTGCATTCCTTTTAACTACTCCATTCTCCCCAATTCTCTCCCAAGAACAGAAACTGGCTCACTCCTTCTGCACTGAAAGTTATCCCTGAAATTCCCAATAATGTTCAGAATCACCCAGCAGTCACTGTGAGCGGTATTTAATTTTCAGAAAATGGAGATTTATAGGATTCAATCGCTCTGACCAAGTCTTACATGTGAGACTTGCGATTTAAAACCAAGGTCAACCTGAAGTTCAGAGCTCTTACATCGTGGCACAGTGGCTTTTACGTGGTGCGTGTATGAGAAAGATGTTGAGTTGGCTTTTCCCCTTAATGACCTGATACTGCATGTAGCACCAAATTTGCTTGCTTTTCCTCCCCACTGTTAATCAATCAAGTATTTTCTGAACAGTGGAGAAAAATTGAGTGTTGCCTGATTGCTTGCTTTCCCAGCAGAAACTTCTTGAAAGAAAATGTGCCTGCTTTTTGCTAGTTGTTGGAGAGCTAGGTTCATTTTTAAGATGGGCAAGAGAAACTACAACTCAAAAATTTAGGTCAAAATTTCTAAAGAATTTCACAGTGTCTAGGATGGAAAAACACAGAAGAAAACTACAACAACAGTGAGATGTTGCCTGCCATCAGGATCGTACTGAAGTCTGGTGAGACAAGACCAGCACACGTAAGACCAATCACATTTGCCAAAGGAACTCACTGTGAGCAGTACTAGAAAGTTTCGGTAGATAATGCCGCCTGCTCTTCGTCCTAATGTGAATGCTTCCAGCAAGTCACAGGCAGAGAAGTTGAATGATGTTGGGCAGATCCCCTGCTACCTGGGTTGGGCCTGGGCTCAAGGCTTATCGCCTGGGTTCAAGGCTTATCGCCTGGGGACGGAGGCAAAGATGGGAAGAAACACTGTTGTAGAGCAAGCAGGTCCAGGGAGAGAAGAGGGTTCCCATTTGCTCTCTGATTGCTACCCCTACCAGGAGGAGGGGCACATAAAGGAGGAAAGAGGAGGAGAACCACCCCTCTCCTCACTCACCTCATACAAAAAAGTAAGATTTGAGATTGGACAAAGTGGATGTCGCCTGTGGGCTGTGGCCACGAGGACCAGTTTCATGAGATGATATAACATTCAGCTAAGAAAAATCGGGCAGTTGAGGAACTTCAAAGGTCTTTGCAAAGCTTCTCACTTGACTCTCACACAACTTAGTGGGAGATCTGTTTTCACAGATGAAGAAACTAAGGAGAGCCAGGCTCAATGACCTGCCACACAGCTCCCCCCGTAAGGCAGTGTCATGGTTTCTCTATGACCCCTTCAGGAGAAACTGAAAATGAAAGCTGTATTAGCCGCAGGCCGCTGGTGTAACAAAACACACCCAGATCTCTCTGTTTTACCTAATAACTTCCTCATCTACTCCTCAGTGGGAGGACTCTGGCTCCTAGCATAGGTCACCATCACCTTCACAGAGGCAGGTCGGAGCAACAGTGAGGAATGAAGGCTTTGGCACCAACCTGGCTGGGCCTGAACCATGTCCCTGGCCCGTAACAGTGGGACTGCCAGGGAGTAGCTCAGCCTCTCTGTGCCTCATTTTCCTTATCTTTAAACTGCTTCACAGGGTGGATGCAAGGTTTACCTGGACTATTTCAGGTACCGTGCTTACGGCAGAGCCCGGGACACAACACTCAGTAAATGTGAGATCTTTTTCTTTTTGGTTGTCCAATGATCTGTAATTGACATTGTTTCCCTTTGTAGTTTTTAACTAGCTGGGCATTCCATTGCATCACTGCTGATGTCATTTGTGATGTCGTGAGGGTGGCGGCCATCAACATTGCTGCCCGCAGCCTGGGCTGTCTCCAGGGTCTTGTTAATGGTTCCAGAGAGTCCTCTAACTGAAGATCGGTGCTGCATCTACCAGGCAATGTTGACAATCTCATCAGAAGTGATAGTTCCACTGTGACGATGATGATGGTGGTGGTGGTGGTGGTGATGATTTACTTCTCTCGGCTTCTTGGTGGTTCTCTGAGGGCTTCAGTGATCAGGGCAGAGGCAGGAGGCACTGCCTCAGTCTGGGCCTGCCTGTCCTGATGGTCAGTTTCACCATAATCCTCAGGCCCTTCTAATCACCAGTTGCTTTGGGGGTGTCCTCACCAAACATTTTTGGAGACAGGCCCAGGGGGCTGATCTTGGGGGCCGGGGCAGACGTGGCACAGACTTCCCCTCCCTCCGGTGCACCTCAGGTGTACGGCTTTGATCTCATTGGGGTTGAACTTCAGTGGCATGGTGGGACAGCTGGTGTTGGATGAAACTGGCTTTGGGATGATTGTAGAAAGTAGTACCTGAGCCTCCTCCGAGCTGAAAGCAGTAAATGTGAGATCTTAGCCCTCCACCCTGAACCATGGAGCCAGATGCACCTGTCTGGCTCCATGACTCTCAGCTCACAGGGTCCCGTGCCTGGGTGGGAGGAGGAGACTTCTCGTGTGGACTTCCCCATCCTGTCTGTGTTTTCCTGATGTGCCATGGTGCCCCCGACTCTCTCCAGCTGTGGGCAAGCTCTTTGGGTTGTGTGGTTTGGTTTTGCAGCTGGAGCTGAGCAGAGAGGTTGGTGGTGTCTGGACACTCACTGCATAGGAGTGCTCTTCTTTCTCGACGTTCTCAGCACCACATTTGCCTCGTCTGACTGTAGCACCAGCCGAGCTTTTTCTCCTAAAGGCCAAGTTCTCTCCAGAGTCTGTCAGTTGCTTCTACCTACTAAGGAAGGTCAATTAGGCAGGGACTTAGGGTTCTTGAGGCCCCATCTGTGGCCTCCTCTGCTGGGGCAGGGAGAAACGTTGACTTCCAAGCCTGTGGGGGACTCCACGAACCAGATGGCTCCCCTTTTCCACACCTAGATTTCCAATCAGGCCCCTCCTTCCCGTGGGCCAACAAGCTCCCCTCTCAGAGCCCCGGCTGGGCGTGGGCTCTTGTAACTGTGAGACCTTAGTCGCCCGGGATTCTGGCACCCGAGCGGTCTGTTCTGTCTTTGGCTCCCCTGGCACCACTAGAGAATGGAAAAGCTGGTCTGTTTACAGGACACGGGGCCAGAATAACATTAAAAACTAAGGAGCAAATAAAATGTTGTAAACAAATCTCCTTTCCAGTAAGGAATACTCCTTTCCCCACCCCCACCCCCGCCCTCGGCTCCTCCAACATGAGCCATTTTTCTCATGTGTTTGGATAAACTTTCATCCTGTGCAATTACCCTTCCCAGGGAGCGGCTGCCTATTTCCGTTGGCTATTTATTTTGATTTTGACCATTCCCCTTGCCCTTGAGCATCACGCACACCTAATAGTCAAGAAAATGTGCTCCCTATCGGGGCATTGGGAGCAGCTGGCTCGTGCCTTCCCCTTCCCGTCCCGTTCTCCTTTCGTCCTGCCACCCTGTCGCTCTCCCGCCTCACTTTAGGGCACAGACATGGCGGGGCTGGTGGCGTTGCGTCAGGGGGAGGAAGAGAAGGAGAGAGATGGTTTCAAGGCAAAGCTGGCCCAGCGCAAGGGGGCCATGTGTGGGTGACCATCTCCCTGCGAAAGCTCCTAAGTGAATCCTCGTGATTTTCTGTGTGAGCAGAAAGCCAGGGAGCTCAGTTTCCTGACCCCAGCAGGTAGCTTATTGTAAAACGGTTCATCCAGAGGAGGAAAAAATACCTTGTTTCAGCATTTTAACTTCTTTTTCCTTTCTCTCTGATCCAGACTTGTGAAAAAGAGGATGGAGAATGGCCTTTTTTCCTAGCTCTGAAATACATGTGACCAGAAGGGAAAAAATGAACAACATTCAGCCTTCGTTATAAATGCATGATGTTGTGAAGGGCCCCTCATGGCATGTTCTAAGCTGTCCCTCTGTCCTTCTCACAGCCCTTTGCCGTCTCTTCTCCTTCTGTGTGGGAGCAGAGGAGTGGGGGGGTCCACCCCACGCTGACAGCCCTACGTGTTGATCATCTTCACTTTCCATTTCAGTTGATTTCACTTTCTAAATTCCTTGCCTTTGCCTGGTTGGATGAGCCGATATTCTTGAGATGCGGAATTCAGACAGGCCATGGAGAGCAGAGGCACTGAGTCATGGACCAGTCATGGAAACCACTTGGCTTCCGATTCCTTAAGCCTGAGCTCAGTAGAGGCACCGGAAGGGGCTTGGGGGGAAGGGCAGTGTCTGCTACACCATGGCAACTTCCCCACGAGTACCCCCTACCCTGAGCCTGCAAACTAGGGCTGTCACAGACCGCCTGTGGTAGGTTTGGTACCTGGGTCATAAATGGGTAACATGGTGAAGGGGAAAGCTACACACTTGCCCCTTGGAAGGATGGGGGTCTTCTCAGGGCCCTGGCTTCCGAGGGCTGGAGGGGATGATTTGTACCCAAGAGGGCGTGAAGACCTTATTCATGAAACCTGATGATGGGTGTTGGCATGGTTCCTGCTGTGCCTGTTGAGGAGAGAAATGCACAGAATTGTGTCCCGTGCCTGGGTCTGCACCTGGTGAGCAACGGGCCTTGGGTAGACTTTTCCAGAATCATGGAGGAATGTCTCAAGATCTGGTGCCTGGGCCCCCTTAAGAGCAACAGGAGACTCTAACTTAATACAAATTGGTGTTTGATAATGTAATGCAGTGGGAAAGAGACTGCGGTACTTGTTCTCCGACCTTGGTTTTGGGGGCTGACACTGAGGTTCAGGTGGGTCAGTTAAGCCATCTAACCTCACTCAGAAAGTTCATGGTAGGTACTGATGGGAGCCAGTCTCTCTGGTCCTCACAGCGAGTCACTGGTCCCCACGTGGAGTAGGATCCTCTGGAAGCCTCCAAGGTTAAATGCAGGGAGAGGAGGTGAGAGAAGGCCTCTGGGAGGGAGGACAGATCAGCCCAGGCGAAGTGCTGCAGAAGCAAAATCCATTGTGGTAGCTTCATGCCTGCCGTCAGGGTTGGGCACTCCCGGGTCAAGAATGCTTTGAATAAGAGGCACTGCGGTGGCCCAGCCCTCTGTGGGGATGCTGAGCTCTCAGGGAGGGGAAGACTTCATCCGGGCTGCAGCCCCATTCTCAGTTCCGCTCCACTTAGAATACTTTTGTGTGTGTGTGGAAAGCAGATTGCGGAGAAGCCAAGCACCAGGCCAGCAGGGGACATGGTTCTGTGGTGGCTTTCAGAATTGGGGGTGGGGGAAAAAGAGGAACACAGGGACCTCCTGCAGAATGGGCCAGCACAATAGCCTTCTCACCTTTTTGCCATCGCTCCCTGCCCCTCACCTCCCCTTCCAACCCAGCAGCCCATCTGCAGGCAGACCTTATGGGGGGAGGTAGAAACATCTAAGACTATTTTCACCTGTGCGAGGTGAGATTTGAATTCTGTTCGTCCATGGGACAGAAGGCCCTGTGGCAATAAACAACCCCCTCTGTGGTAAGGGGTGCTGCGTGGGACTTAGGGTGCACAGAGCAGGCTGGCTGGGTGCAGAATGGCATACAATGTGATTATCTTCTGGAGCCGTGGGTGACCTCGGCTAAAGGTGACTCCTGAATCTCACAGTGGCACTTTCCAGCAGAGACAGCGTCTGAGTGGTTGATGCTTTGCTCGCAGGACTTGGATAATCCCGCCCTCCCCCACCAAAGGGATGCCGTGTTAAATACAGAGCAGGCCACTTCAAACTTTGTAGGCCAAGGGAGTTGTGGGTGGCCAAGGAATTTTAAAGAGTGTCTTTTCTAAACCTTTTCCCAGTCCCTTGCCCTCTCGTCAGCCCTTGTCCTTGGAAAAGAAACTTCTCGTCTGAGAAGTGACTCCCACTGGTCTCATGTGCGTATAGCCTACTCTGGAGCTCAGTGAGACAGGGGGCTCTGCCCACCAGACCCCAGTTAGCATCTTGGATGTCCTTCCCTATGGAAGTCTTCCTTGAAAGAGACTATAGCCAATCACCTTCTCAGCCAAGGCAACTTTGAGACCAATGACAACTGCTTTTCAAGAGCCATGGAAGCAGTGGGGCTCGCACCTGTTGTTAACAGATGTGATTCTCATGGCTTTTCTATCAGACAAGATCCTGGTTGTGTTGGTCTGGGTGCCAGTGGGTAGCCCCCTGCCGAGGTCCTGGTAGCACTCAGCCATTGGTGACCAGTGAATATTCAAATGCACGAGATGTTCCATTCCTTTCCAGCTGGCCTTTCCAGTCTTGCCTTCTGGGCCCCCAGAGCAAGCCCATGGGTGACTTTCAAACTCAGCCAATGATTCTCAACCTGAGGGATGACTCTGTCTCTCTACCCCCTGCCAGAGGTCGTTTGCAATGTCCGGAGACATTTTTCGTTGTCACGGAAAGGGGAGAGGGTACTGTTGGCATCTCATGCGTAGATAGCAGGGATGCTGCTCAAAATCCTACGATGCACAGGACGGGTCCCCACTACATAGTATTGTCCAGCCCCAAATGTCCAGAATGCCAGGACTGAGAAACTGTTCTAAACCTCTGCTGAGGGTTAAACCAAGCACTAACCCTGGTCCCCCTGCCCCCATGCCCTGTCCCCATTACTTTATTTACCAAAAGGGAAAAAAAATCTGTTATTTTTTTCCAAGTGCATTTCCCCCTGTATCTTATCAAGAACCACCAAGTTCAGCACACCCTTGATTAGTCACTTCCATTAACAGTGTTTATTTTGGGGTTTGTGTTTATTTTTGAAACGTGGTCTCCCCCCTCCTTCCTTACGCATGGGTGGTGCTCGGCCAGCTCTCCAGCACAGTCTCATCCACACTTTCCTGGGCCGTCCATAAACCACCGAGCCAACCAAGCACCCTCTCTCCCCTCCCTTCCTCTGGTGGAGGGAGTTCTGCAAAGGACTTGACCTCTTACAGCGGCAATTGTGGTGTTCCCTGTATTTCTTAGATACGCTTGAAAATCCTTTTCATCAGCAACTCCGTTGACCAACCAACCAGTGACAAAGCAGAGACTTTATTCCTAGCCGTCCACATGCCATGACTCTGGGTGGCTTTCTCCACTGAGTCGGAGACAAGGGCATTTTTGACCTGTGGATCCCTCCTGTTTCTCCCCTCCCCTCCCCTCGTCACTGTAGCCTGGTCTTGGGGCTATATTTAAGTGTTTCTTAGTCATAGAGAGCTGATCCCTGTTCTTCCCACTCACCCAATCCATCTACCTTCCCAGAAGGCACTTAGCACTCCCTTCCCAGTCAGGGGGACCTAAAGCCTTATGGCCAAGTAACCTGGAGCTCCTAGGAAATCTCAGCCCAGGTTTGGGAGGCTTTCTTTGACTGGGCACCACCCACCATCCTGACTCCTTTTCCCTGAGTCCCAGCAGCCACAGTGTCCCCAGGAGGCCACCTGCAGAACCCCCTTAGTGCATGCAGCGCCTCTTCATTCTGGCGGGTCTCACTCCTAGTCTTGTCCATGAGCACAGGCCCCAGGATATTTCCAGGCAGACCAGCTGTAGAAGACCCAGGGTACCCTTCCCCTCCTCCCACACTCCTTCCTGGGACATTTATTTGAATACCACCAGAGAGTGGGTTATGTTGGGGTATTTATTTGTTTAAACATGGGTGGTTCCTACAGAGGAGGGTGTCGGGTTTCAAGGTTGGAGGACCAATGCAAACAGAGGGTGGGTGGTCTGCAAAGAGAAGTGGGCAGGGGTGGGAGTGAGAGAACCCATTCCCTTCTGTTTGTAGGCGG
This sequence comes from Phyllostomus discolor, assembly GCF_004126475.2. Lineage (NCBI taxonomy): Eukaryota > Metazoa > Chordata > Mammalia > Chiroptera > Phyllostomidae > Phyllostomus > Phyllostomus discolor. Next base: position 84,397,774 of record NC_040910.2, read on the forward strand.
GAATGCTGCAGGAAGTGTGACCTTGTTCAGGACCCAGTTTATCTCTATCTGTGTGACAGAGCAACTTGGGATGGGACATGTGCGTTCAGACTCTGAGACAGCCTCTTCCTAGATTGTTGAAAAGAGTAGTTGGAAATCATTGGGCAATTATTTAGGGGCACTACTCCTATTGACCTATCCTGAGGGCTTTGATAATTCTGTGTGCCTTGGGGAGGAGCGGAAGGGGGTGCAGGCTGGGCTGGTTCTAACTGCAGCCCCACCCCAATAATTCTGGAAAATTCCTAAAAGAGCTGGATGGCAAGCCTCTTTCCTAAAAGAGTGAGTTGCTGACCAGAATGAAAGGTCCCACCTTGTGTCTGAGGGCCAGCCTCCTTCCTGGGTTAAATCAGCCAGAAAAATACCTCTGATTAGTTTGGGGATCACATCGGCCCTGACAGAGCTTGGAGTTTTGTATTCGACAGGTAACTATCAATAGAACAACCAAGATGGAGGGAAAAACAGAGATGTAGGCACGGGCGTAGGTGCAGGTGTGGGTGTAGGTACGGGTGTAGGTGAAATTCCTGCTCTCTAGGTCATGCTGTTCCCACACCAGAAGCAATGGCAATGTAGCCCATTGTCCATTTGGCTCTTCCAAAGTTTCTCCACTGCAGAACGGCCGAATCCAGTGGACGGCTCACCATGAGCCTCCACAGATGGAATGCTGAAAAACTGGAGTGTTCTGCCAGGAAATAGTTTTGGAGAGAAAATACCAGGGAAGGTTTTGGAGACATGGCAGCATCCACTTCATAACTCCTTTATACACAAGAGTTCCAGTAGGGACGGTAGCGAGTGACTGTTGTCTCATGTCCTTCCCAGGGAAAGAGGAGACGTCATTCATAGAACAACGTAGAACCAAGTCAAACACTAGAAACCATCTCCTAACACGGATGGTCACAGCACCAAGAGAGACTGTAGCATCACTTTATAAAAACTGGGGTGGCGAGGAACACTTTCTGCCAAGTCCTAAGTACTGTTTCCTCTGGATAGATCACTCCTGAACACCCAAGGTGGGATGCTGAGTTCACAGCACAGAAATCACCTGAAGACCCTTACAAGTGAATGGTGTGCATACTGAAGTGTTCAGGGATAGACATTGGTATCTGCATTTTACTTTGACATGTGTTTAAAAGATGAGATGGGTTGACTCATAAATACTTAAATATAAATATGTGTTGAAGCAAATGCAGCAAAGTCTTGATGCTCAGAGACTCTAGGTGGTGGGTGCATGCAGATAGAACATTTCTATATGTTTGAAAATTTTCAAATAAAATATTGGCACCAAGTACCAATCCCTGGGCCACCCACGGTGAGTCGGCAATGAGGTCTAGGAATTTTTTAAGCTTTTCAGGGGATTGTGCTAATAAGCCAAGTTGAGCTGGGCATCTGTGGGAGAGACTGGTAGCGTGCAGACTTGGGTGCACACCGGAATCCCCCAGAGTCTCGATCTAAATGCAGAGGGGGATCCAGCAGGTCCCGGGGTGGGGCCCGAGAGTCTGCATGTCTCACAAGCTCTCAGGTGCTGCTGGTGCTGCTGGTGCCTGGGTCACGTTTGAGCAGAAGAGCATGAGAGTGCCATCCCTTGTTCTTCCCATCTGTGTGGTCCAGTGGGTCCCAGCGAGGACTTCACATTGAAACCGTCTGGGAGCTTTAAAAGAAACATGCCTGGGGGTTTCCTCTAGAGATTCAGCTTTAATTGGCGTGGGGTGCATCATGGGCAATGAGATTTCAAAACTTTTCGAAAATAAAAACAAAAACTCATTTGATTCTAAGGTACAACCACTGATTGAATGTCATGAGGTGAATCTATGGGATTATTAAATTTTAGGGAATGAATTTTTGCCCCAAAAGACACCGAGGAGCCTCGTACCCAGGAGTGCAAGGGCTTTTCCAACAAAGACGGCGGGCTCAAAGCCGCGCCCCCATTCTGCTGCAGGAGAAGGAGAAACAGCCACCAGTTACTGAGTGTCAGGCGCGTTTCCTTAGTTCATTCTTTCGTCATGGGAACCAGGTGAGGCCGGTGTTATCATCCTGATTTAAAGATGGGGAGACTGAGCTGGACTGAGTTCAGTGACTGGCCCCAGGTGCCACAGCTTCGACGGATTTGAACGAGGTCTCCCTGACTTTGTATCATTCTGTTGTCTTCATGAGCTACATTACATACCGAGGGGATGGAAAACTGTAGCCCGTGGGTCATATCTGGCTAGCTGCCTGTTGTTATAAATCAAGTCTTACTGGAACACAGCCATGCCCATTCATTTATGTGTCATCTGTGTCTGCTGTCACTCTGCCGTGGCAGGGTTAAGTAGTTGCAACAGAGACCCCGTGGCCTGCAAAGCTGAAAATATTTATTATCTGGCCTTTTACAGAAAAAAGTTGGCCGACCTTGGATGAATTGGTGAGACAGCCAGCAGAGAGCCAGGGTGCAATCCTTCCTTGGCTGTGCTCTGAGCCCATAAAGGATGAACTTGAACTCATGGTCATTGCAGCTCCTGTATCTGCTCAGACTTTTTTCCCCTCAATCTTGTGGCCTGCATTTCACTCAGAGGGTTCCTTGCTTCCTCTGAACATATTTTATTTTGATGCCAAAATTTCTGATCTGTTTTCTTAAGAGCAGGAGGTCTTGATCCCAAAGCCAGGGCCATCACCCAGCTCTCTGTGGAGTGGGGTGAAGGAGGCCAGCTGCCGGCCACCTTCCGCTCCAACTCCGTGGGAGGCCTGCGTGGAAAAGCTGCTCCTGGGGGCATCAGCTGCAAAGAGGCTTCCTCCCATCCCATCAGCAATCCAGAGAGAGACCCTATCCAGAGGTCAGGAGGGAAGAGAGGGGGAGGAAATGCCAGTCAATTCCTCCAAGCCCCACCCTCCTGTGGCTTCCAGCCGGTGAGCTGGGTCTGAATATCCTTGACCCACCCCCAGGGGCCAGGGCAGGGCACGCAGGGGAAGTGCATTTGGTAATGATTCTAGATTTCCTGTTTGGTTTCTGTCCAGGGGGCTTTGGGATATGCTAACTCGTAGGGTATGTGTGCACATTAACAGCCCTCCTGTTCTCCCAGCTTTGTTTTGTGTTTTTTTTTCTTTGATACTTTTCTTCTTCTTGGGCTTGTTTGCATTTTTTTGTTGTTGTTAAATCTGTGAGGTAGAGCTATGGGGTGAGTTCCCAGCCTCCTTGGGGAGAATTTATGGAAAAGGAGAGGAGAAAGGTAGGGAGGGGCTGGGGTCCACTGCCTGGATCCTGGGGTGTTGGCCTGGGAGCCATGTAGATTCTGTTCCTGCTGGACATAGAGCTGGTAAAACTGCATAGGGTCTGTTTAGGTAAACAAACAGGTATTTGGTGCTTACTGTATACATAAGATGCAGGCACGCCAAAAGCCCAGTCTTGTCCTCCCAGAGAAGAGAGAGAGAGACAGAGAGGGAGGAGATATCAAAGTAGCTTGATAAATTGCAACGGCAGAAGTAGGCAGTGAGCAGGATGGGGATGTGGGGGGTGAAGGGGTGTCAGGAGCCCTTTAGCTGAGCTTCATCTTCCAGGCAGGACTGCGGCTTAGGCTTAGGCTTCTAGATGGCCAGGGCTCCTCACCAATAGCAGTCTGAGATGATAATCCAGGCGTCACTGCCGAGCCCCTTGCAACACTGTCTGGTGGTACATGGCAAGTGGGCCACCTCAGGCAGCCTCCCTAGGACACCAGCCATCACCTGGGGTGGGGTGGGGGGACAAGGGAGAGAGGGGTAGCAATCCCAGGGAGACTTTAAGCTCAGGGAGACTGGGGCTCCAGGGAGGAGGAGCCTGAACTTCCTGGGAGCAGGAAGGTGATCTGCCTCCTTCTCAGTCAACAAGGACTTTGATCCCTGCACAGCGAGAGCGGTGCCCACAGCTCCCCCTTTCAGCACTCTCTGATCCCCTCCGCTTGCTGCACCTGGCCCCCTTGTCACCTCACCTTGAAGGAGACAGGATGCATTTGCAGCTGGGTCCCGTTTCTTTCCCATGCAGACTGGAGTGAGTGCGGCTCATTACACAGACTGTGTCTGTAGCCACGTGGCTCAGGGTGCACCTGAAAGTATCAGGTGGAGAGACAGGGAGCGGGACAGAGACACAGGGGCCTCACTGCTACCCACCGCCCCTCTGCCCCCCCCACAAAACATGCTTTGCTGATAGAGCTCCCTGCTGGCTGGGGTTGGTTGTGGTGGAGCTGGGGGAGCCCAGGACTGTGCCAAGCCGCCTGTGTTATTCAGCTGGGCCTTGGGTTTACCAGCTGGGTGTGGGGTGGGCCGGGACTTGACTCCTTTTCCATCTCCTCCCTTTCCCCCCCATCCATTGTTCCAAGAGCTAATGGTAAAAAACCTTGGGTGAAATGACATTGCGTCGGTGTGTGAATCTCCACCTGAGCCTTTTTCTGAGTTGGTAAAACCTGCGCAGTCTGTGAACTCCCTGAACCGAGGGGAGCGCAGAAAAATAAACAGAGTGCTCCTGTGATGAAAAGCACACGCCAGCTCAGGGCCCCCATCCGGCTGGAGTGTACCCTGGAGCCTTTTGAAAACCCCGCTCCTGACAGCCCTTCCCCAGACTAATGGCCCTGGCGGTGGCCCCGGCAAAGGCACAGTGGAGCCAGAGACAGGTGTGCGGGGCCTCCCACCGGACTCGGTGCAGCGAAGCTGCTGTGAAAGAATCTTCCAGAAGTGCTGGGGTTTTCCCCCAGAAATGAAAAGATCGCAGAAGTAAATGGATTTCTCCTTACTTTCTAATCCATCAGCTTAATTCCTCTGAATTTTCCATCCAAAGTCCCATTCCCTGGCCAGCCTTGTAGACAGGAATGCTACATTTTATCATTTTGCCAGGTGAGGATTCTTTTTGAAATGGGAACACCTCCCAATTTGTCTCTTTGGAAAATTTATATACATATATGTGTATTTATGCGTGTGTGTGTATATATGCTCTTTATGTACATACACATAATGTATCAAGGAATTTTCAAAGGACTGCAGCCCCCTACATATAGTAATGGCTGGATCCCCAGACACTGTTGTGTTTGAAAGGGTGACCAGCTCATCCCAGTTTGCTGGGGACTGTCCCAATTTTCAAGCTCGAAGTCACATCCTTTGAACCCCCTAGGACTTGAGCAAATTGAGAAGGCTGCTGATCGTTGAGCTGGACATTTGAAGTCCATTTTCTTGAACTGACACTGTCAGTTAGATGGTGTTTTGACAGGGGGGGATGCTGAAATGGAGATGTTGAGTGAGTTGCCCAAGGTCACATGCAAAGTCAATGGTGAGGCAAGGCTTGTACTTTGTACTGCCTCTAAGACCACACGTTTTTTAATAGGGGCGCCTCAGATCTTGCAAATACACACAGGCAAAGCTCTGCTGAAGATCCACAATGATTGACAGTGGTTAACTGGGGTTGGAAATAACCAGCTTTCAAAAGTGAGGGGGATGGTTAGGTAGACTGGGATGGGAGTAAAGAACAGAAAACTATACTTGAACAACAATTAAAATAAAATAAAAAAAGTGCAGGGGAGGGCAGCAGGAGTATGTTCCCCGATAGCATCTCTTGGTTGGCGGCTCAGGCAGCTCAGAGATCTCCTGCTCTGCATTCTGAGGAGGACAAGGGCTTGCCTGGGGCCAGATTAACCTTCCAGATGGAAGGCCAACCTTGGTGTGCCTGTGACTCCACCTGGTCTAGTGTTTTCACCCCGCTCCCTGCGGTGTGTGAGCGGGAGTGGAACTGGACCCCATGAGCTTGGGGAACTGAGTCCTGGCTGAGAACTCCGCTCCCAGGAGCAGACTGGATTCCTCTCCCTCTCAACACCCCAGCCCCATCCCAGCCCACCCTCCTCTGCTCCCCAGAGGTTTCCACGGAGGTTCTCCTTGCCCGTCAGCCAGACCTGCTTGGGGCTGCTGGGCCTCAGGAGGAAGAGACAGGTAGAGAGGTGGAGAGATAATTACTGTTTTCTCTTTCGGGCCCTGTAGCTCTGCCAAATCGGGATTCCCACTCTCTAGGGACCCTAATCCTCTGCTGGTAGCTGGAGGTGTCCCAGGCGCAGACTTCCATCCTGCTCGTTGTCATGGGCCCACTTCCCAAACAGATCCACTCCTGGTCTCCCTGTCAGGTCCTGCCACACACACCAGAGCTTTCTGTTCCAGGTTGCTTGGATGCCACCTAGAGAAAGGGATGGTTGGGTTTCACTGGGTCTCCTAATCACCACGTTGAGCTGATAGGAAACCAGGCCAGGCCATTCTACTAACGAGGCCGTGAGAGCGGGGGTCCTCTTGGGAGTTTCCTAGTTTAAAAAGAAAGAGATGGCAGTGGCCTGCGGTGAGGCCTTCTCGGAGGACAGTGGGCCAGGGGCAAAGTGGTAATTACAGAGAACAGGAAAGCCAGCGGGGATCAGCCTCGGGAGAATTTCCTGGGCTGCCGTGTCCCATTTTGAGGGGAAAGACGTTGATGCCCATGCAGCTGGGATGGCTCCCCAGCACTCCCTGTCCCAGCCCCATCTGCTTCCATCCCGTTCCCATTGACATAATCACAGGGTAGGCCCAGCCTGGCTGGGTTGCCATGGCAACCGCTCTAATTTCTTTTAATCCCAGTGTTCCTTCCTAAAGGGACCTCCCAGCCCCCAGTCCCCCCTGCAACGTGTTTTAATTGTAATAAGTTCTGGGTTTGGGGGAGGTAATGACCGTGTGCGGGGAGCCAGTGTTGGCCTGGCTCCATCCCAGAGCTGCCCGCCCAGCTGCGCCAGGCAGCCCACTGCCTCCCAGCAGGAGTCCTGGAGGAGCCCCCGGGCAGGCTTGGACAGGGGCTGCCAAGGCGGGTCTGCGGCCTCGGCGCTAATGAACACAAGCCGGGGGAGCCTGGGCCCTGCGGTGTTTGTAACCCGGGGACGTTTATGGCACACCACCCCTTACCCTCATCTGCACGATCTCCCCCACCCCTGTGCACACCTTGAAGGGAATCCATGGACCGTTACTCTGCTCCAGGCCCCAGCCTGCTGCTTCAGGGATGTGCCCCTGAGCGTGTATGCAAACTGCCTGGGGTCTTATTAGGACACAGTTCCCAAGGCCTGGGGAGGCCCAGAGTCCCGCATGTCCAGCCAGCTCCTGGGGGACACCTATGTTGCTGACTGCAGACCACGCCTTCCTTAGCAAGAGCCTAGAGCATCCCTGTCCAACAGAACTTTCTGCAGAGATGGAAATGCCCCGTATTTACACAGTATGATACATTCATTAACTAGCCCCATCCACGGGAGGCTGTGGAGCAGCTGGAATGTGCAACCCGGGAAGGGAATTCTATGTTTTATTTAACGTCCATTCATTTAAGTTTAAATATCCACAGATTGAAGAGCACAGGAAGTTCCACTGGTCAGCGCAGGTCCAGACTTGGCTTGAACTCTGTCAGCAAAGGGGAGCCACTCCTACACAGCCACCGGGCCACCAGGCAGCCCGATTCTGGTCCCTGGACCCTCCCCTTCCTCCCATTAACCCTGCACTGCAGAGACCCGTCTCCTCTGTCTCCTACACACAGTACTTCTCTCTGATGTCTGTCTGTCTGTCTGTCTGGTTTGAAACAGAGTGCTGAGAACTGAGTATCAGCTCTGCAGAACCGGCTCAGAAATGAGAACCTGAGGACCATCCAAAGCCTGCGAGGTCTGCTCAGCCCGGCTTCTCTGGGGAGCCAGTCACATTCACAGCAGCGCTGAGGCGCCCGGGGCCACTCCAGGCTGTCACGTGCGGTCTTATACGTGCTCTTCCACTGCTAATAACATTAAGAGACAGTTTTCAGGGGATGCGATACTGGTCCCGAGGCACTCGGGCCACGTTTGCTTCCTCCGGAGCCCTCCCGGGCCGTGCCTTCCCGTTCGTACGCTGAAATATTAGATCTTCAGTTGGGAGTCCAAGAGCAAAATATTTCTGAAATTGTGTGTGTGTTTTTTTTCTTCTAATTTAATGTGCCAGACAAGCCTCCCTGTAATTAAAACCAGAAACAAGGACCAGACTTAGACAGAGATTTGAAAGCTGTAAAATTCTAGCACAGGTTTATGTAAAGCAATTAAAAAGGGAGTTAAAAATTGTTAAAAAATTAAACACTAATTACTTTTTTTTCTCCTCTCGTTTCTGCTGAGCTGTTTTGGCTGTGGAGCTCGGAGAAAGATATAAAAAGAAGAAAGTTTTGCCTCGTTGCTGTAAATTGTGTTCAACAAATGCTTCTTTGCATTTTGCAGCCTAACCCATCTGCTGTCAATTAGCCTAAATCATGCCTTTTCAATTAAACTGGCTTAGGGAAGTCTGGTAGCGAAAGGGGTGTGTGTGCGCGTGGGGAGGGGCCCACGGGGTGGTTGCGGGGGGCGGGAGAAAGGTGAAGTCTGATTTCAGGCTGCGAGGTGGAAATATCTTTTAAAAGGTGTGATCCTGTTTTAGCGTTTTCCATATAAAATGGGGCATTATTTGCTGTGCTGTGGGGAGCAGTGAAGGGTGGAAACAAAGTTGAGGAGGTGAGCCTTGAGAATTGGGAGTAAATTAATTCTTGGGAGCCCCAGCAGCCTGGAGCTGAGCGCTCTGCCTGGAGCGTGGGGGGTGGGAGGCATCTGAGAAGCAGGAAAGAGGGCCCGGGGTAGGGCCCTTGGGGGGGACACAGACAGAGGCTTCCTTGGAGGGATAGTGGGTTAAACACTGGAACCAATGACCTACAGAGATGCATTCTGACAGGCCAGCGAGGAAGGAGGGAGGGGAAGATGCTAGTATTGTCTTTCAAAATAAAATGGACTTTCAACAGCCTGAGCTGGTCTGGACGTGGTCCAGGACAGAAGTGAGGGAGGGCCCAAGCTCTGGAGACCTTATGGAGGCATCTGTGTTTGACTCTACATTCCTTTCAGAGCTCCCCAGGCCCTGTGGCTCCGGGTCCTGGGCCCTGGAGGTCAAGTTGAGTTGTGGCTCCCCTAGAGGCCAGGGCTCTTGAGCTGAGGAGTGGCTGGACGGGAGTGTTGGTGGGTCTTCTCACGGGGACCCTTCGATGTACTCATGTGCCCACCCCTGACTTCCCAGCCTGTGTCCATTTCCACACTGCCGGGACTCTGGCTCCTCCCCAGGTTCATCGGTGGGGTTTCGCCTGAGACTAGGTGACGTTCAGGGTGGTAGTTTGGGGTGCTCATGTTTGATTTTGTGTGTTCTCCTCTCCCTCAAAGAAGAAAAACAAGTTTGCCTTAACTTGACTTGGATTGAGGAATTTGCAGCCTCTCCTCCTGCCCCATTCTCAGCTGGAGGGGGAGAGATGAAGTGTGTGGTCCGCTGATGACTGTTTATTTTCAATCACCCAGCCCTCCCCCAGCTCCCTCAGCGGGACTGCCCTGAGCAATCCGCAACCTGCAAGAAAACCTGCTCCTCGCTTGGGGGTTAGAGGAGGGGATCTGCTGGGGGAAGGCCTGGTGGCAGGCGCTAGGTCCTTGAGATTCAGGTTGACATCGATACTAACAATAATAATAGCTAAAATTTATTGAACACTTACAACATTGAAGCACTGGCCTGAACATTTTACACAGAATCCCTCATTTCATCCTCACAGTGAGGGCCTGAGGGCGGAACATCCATAGCTCCATTTTGCATCTGAGGAAACTAAGCTACAGAGAAGTTAAGATACTTGCCTCAAGCCACACAGCTTGTAAATGCAAAGCTGGGATTTGAACTCAGGTAGCGTGGTCTCCATCTGCACTGCACACTGCCTCTTAGAGTAAGGTGGCGTCGGAGATTTCCCTGCTGCTTGCTGCTGTGCTGTTGGGCTGGGGTTTAGAGGAGGATGTCTGAGGACTGGAGGCCGCTGTCACATCTGTGTATTGACAGTCCTGGGGTAACTGGATAGGCATCCTCACTGTGCTATCTGCTGCCTATGTAACTAACAACCACAAAATCACTTACTGTCTTGGTCTATCTTTGAAGTGGGTAAAGCCCGCCCTCCCTGGAAGAGTGACATTTTGAATGTGCTGAGTGTGCCCAGCACAGAGAAGACACTCCATAAATGCTGGGCTCTTTGCCTTCCTTCCTGGTGGCCAGCTTCCATGAAGCTTGACCTGGTTTCTTTCTGGCCCTTGGCCTGTGAGTTTCTGCAGGATATAGTTACAGGTCTCTTTCCAAGTGATTCACTCTGGCAAGACCCGGGTGGGATGCCATCCGCAGAGCAGGCCGACACCCCTGCAGGCTGGGCTGGGGTGCCCGTCCCGGGACTCCATCCACCACGCTGAGCCATCTTCTTCCCAGGAAAGGCCACCTCCAGACCCCGAGGGGCCCTACCCTTTGTGGCAGCTGGAAGGAAAGATTGAGGCCAACTCAACTTCTGTTCCCTGTCTGCAGCTTCTTCAGGCTGCCTGGCACCCTTCTGGTTGGGCAGAGGAGGGAAGGGCCACCGGCCTCGCTCCAGAGCGGCCCGGCAGGCCCAGCCATGCAGGCTGCCCTCATCTGAGCCCCTATAATCCGATGGCTGAGTGCAGTGATCTGTGACAAGGGCTTTGGGGAGCCTCCCTGAGCCAGGCACCGCCATTCCCAGCCACCTCCAAGGGTGGCGGAGAGGGTGCTGCCTGGCTCCACAGAGCTGGCAGGATGTGGCAGATGGGGCCAGGGGCCAGAAGCTTCAGCTGGATACACAAAGGTGCCTGGTCCCCTGGGAGGTCCTCCCTGGGTCACAGGAAGGAGGGTGTGAGCTGACAGCGGGGAAGAATGCTGCATGAACACAGACTGGATGGCCTTGGGGAGCCCAGTCTGCAGGTGCTGCTGCTTTTCAGTCACGATCTCACCATCCTCATTCCCCCATGCGCCCTGAGCATGGTGCATGGCCTTCCCAGCCTGAGCCAAAAAACTGCATTGTTGAGCCTTGACCCAGCTCTTGGCCTCCCACTTCCTGTCCTCCCCCACTCCCCTGCCCTAAGGACACTTTGAAAAGATTTTCCAAGCAAGACAATGCGGTGGAGTAGAAGAGGCGCTTTTGCTCAGCCAACATCGCACAGGAGAGCAGGGGGGCGGGGTCAGACACACTAGGGTCTCACCTCAGCACTGTCACGTGGGCTAGGTGACCTTAGGCAGGTTACTTAACTTCTCAATGCCTCAGTTACTTCATCTGCAAGCTGAGGACAAATCAGACTTCTCAGCGTGGGTCCTGCGATCTGAGAGTGTGTGTGTAAAGCCACTAGTATAGTGCCTGGCACATGTAACAGCAAAGAGTAAATTGTTTTAGGTCTTTCCTCCTGCCCCCCCCAAGTAATTCTGTGCTTTGTACTCATGCCATGTGGTTATTACAGCCCCTCCTCTGCCAGCCCCCATTTTGGGGGACCCCTTTGGAGCCCAATGGCCGGGCTGTGTCTGCCTCGGGAGGAGCCGGCTGGGCCCAAATGCTCCCCAGCCTGCAGTTAGTCACAGGATGGAGTGGAAATCAAACTCAGAGCTGCTGGTTTCACGCTCCTGGTGGCTGGCTGGGAGGTGGCCCTCTTCCCTGTGTGCAGACACAGTCTCTGGGCACGGCTGAGCTTTAACGTGATTGTGGAGAGGAGCCCGGTGTCTGGAATACCACCACTGGCCTTGAGGTTTGTGTGTGTCTCATCACTGGGGAAGGTAGCCAGGCCAAATCAGCATCTCACTGTCCAGGGGCCTGGAGAGCTGCCCTGCGGTGGCTCATCTGCTGGGCCCCATCCCCTGGACCCCCAACGTCCACTTGGTCCTGACTAGCCTACTTCTGGGCTTCACCCTCTGGCCAGCACCCTCCCTTCATGGAAGAACATGCCCGCTGCCTCAGCATCCTGATCCTAGGGAAACGCTGACACCAACCAGGGAGAAAGGACAGTCCAGCTGGCAACTTGGGGGCGGGCCCCTGGAGACCCTTGTACTATTCCCAGGAGATGGTACCTGCCACTTCCCCCATCATACGAATCTGTTTGAATAGCATTTGTTTCCTTGTCCGTCTTGCCCACTAGGCGCTGAGCTCCTTGAAAGTGCTGACTGTCCCAGGTGCCTGACACAGTCCTTGGCTGAAGGCAGGGCTCAAGAGATGCCTGTTGCATGGACACCTGAAGGGGGTCAGGGGACAGTTCCTCACAGTGGACACGACAAGGGTTTGAGAGTTGCCCTCCAGGAGCTCACCTCCTAGCGGGCAGAGTCCTGTGACTATGGGTGTCAGGTGCCTGGGAGGCTTACCTGTGATGTGCAGCATGAGGTGGGGAGACACGCTGCCGGCTGCCCCCACGGGAGGAGTGGACACAGGGTCAGAAGTCATGGGTGCCCAGCTTCTAAAGTGTGGGGAGAATGGGGCTTAGTCTGGCCAGAAAGCTGCTCTGCCCACAAACTCAGGAGAGCAGGCCCACTGTGGGTGGGAGGCGGGATGGGCCATGGGGTGTGGCCACACCTCTGAGCCCAGCTCCCCATGAGTCAGGCTCCTGGTCTCCTCTAAAGGGCAAAAATGAGAAGCAGAGTTCAAGTTCCAGTCTTAGATGCACAAATACTCTTTTGGAGTTGAAAGCTCGGGTAATTTGAGCTCCCCTGCCAACAGGCCTGCGTCTCGGGTTTTTTCTATCCCGAAGTGGAGGATTTGAGCTGGTAACTATTGTAGGAGACTCAGACCACATGCGGGAAAGCCATGGGCCAGAGTCAAAAAGGGGCCATCCCTGGCGTCTAGAGGTCCGGGCTAGTGAAGACACTGCCTCTGCATTGCTGGGTGGCTTTGGGGAAGTCCCTTAACTTTTCTGAGCCTCCTCTATTTATTGCAGTTAAAATATTCTGCCTCACGAGCTTCCAGAGTGGGCATGATGGTATGGCAGATGATAGATGTTCGAAAGTGTCTCCCAAAAAATATTCTAAACATATCAGTTGCTATTGGTGTTTGTTTCAAGTGATGGTTAGCAGGGCTCAGGTGAGCTCAGCCCTGTCCCCACCCACACCCCGCAGCCATCACCATGAGCTGGGTTGTCTGGAACTTTCTGCAAATCAAGAGGTTGGATTTGCCTGTTTGTTTTGGCTTCTGATGGAGACGAAAGCCTCATGATAGGCCGGCAGCCTCCTGGCAGCCCGGCCACTGCCTGTGGTGCTGGGCAGGACACCACCTCCAGGAAACTGGGGCTCTTGTGACCAGGGACATCCCATGTGATTTTTCTGCAGAAAGGTGTTGGGCTTGGAGTTTGGCAAACTTGCTGTGCCATGGCCTCTTCCAGCTCCTCCTGGAAAAAGCCTGGTCCAGGCCCCTAGGGGCGAACCGGTCCCTTTGAGCAGGGCCAAGTTGTTGCTGAACTGTGACAGAGTCCATTTCCGAGGTTGCTCTGCCCAAGCTCCGTCGTTGTGAAACACCACGTAAGCCGGCCGTGCGATCTCCCCAGGGCCCTCGGGCCTAGCCCAGATCCATTTTAGCATACTGTCAACTATTTGTAAAGAAGTGCTGTTTTATACATTCAACTTAAGTGTACCCTATGAGCCAAGGTATAGAAGAAGTTGATGAGTAAATTAATGTCAAATTACAGAGAATAGCAGGCTTATGCTTCATCTTAGGGACCCAGAAATACAGACTTGGCCACAAAATGCAGAGTGTAGCAGAGGAGTTCTAAGGCAAGGCTCTGGGAGCCACTGACTTTCAGGTCCTAGTAGCCCCCAAGCTTTCTTGTTTTTGGAGGCCCCACCCCTGATCTTATCAAAAGTGTTATAATGCACCCACACCCCACATTAAATATAATTTTATGGGGGAAAAGAGAATGAGGAGAACTTTACAGCTTTTTATAACTTTGAGATTTGAGAAAAAAGATCTATCCCTTCATGACTATTTGAGGATTAACTTAAATTACCATCGACCAGTTAACAATGTTATTTTGCAGATATTTAAATACCATTTGGTAAAAATTGACTTTGTAGTTCTTTATATTCTGGAGCTGATCCTTTTTTTTTTTCCCTTTAAGGGTTCTAATATTTTCATGGGCCCATGAAGAGCCCTCAGGCTTCAGTCATCATCATGCCCGTGTAGCCCTAAGAAAGGAAGTCCCATGGAGTCAGAGGCCTGCGTTTGACTCCTGGCTTTGCAGCAAGTCCAGTGTCCCTCGCTGTGTGCCTCTCCCCTCCTCACTGTGTCCACCTGTAAGTGGGACTAGTTTGTTCTTGCTGTTTCATGTACTTGTTGTGTTAACCCAGCTAATGTATGGAGCGCAGAGCTGGGGCCTGGTTCCGGCATAGAAAGTTCCTGGTTAAACATGTCGGTGTGAAAAACCATATAAACAAAAGACACATGATGCTAGAGTTGGAAAAAAAGTCATTTGGATGATTTTTCTTCTTTTCTAGTGGGACCCTGAATGCACAGATTTACATGTATAAATGGCTATTATCAAGAATTTCATTTATTAAGAATTCAGAATAACTTTGCTGTGTCTTAGGTTTACCTATACATTTTTTTAATGATTAAAAAGGTTAGTCCAGGCTGCTAATGAGAGAAACACTGTTTGATGGAGAGGGGGGAGGTTTGGGGGTGGACTTGAGGGAGCAAGCTTTTCAGGCCCTTAGAAACATCTGCTGGGAAACAATTAGTCTGTTAATTAGGGAGGATTCTTATCAGATCCTGCAAACCTGGTCTTGGCCCTGCCCTCTTAGGAGAGGTACTCCGCAGCTGGAAACAATGCCAGCATCCCGTCTTCAGCGGCTCTCCATAACTGAGGGTTTTCACTCACTCAGACCAGCCTGCCCCCCTGAGTTTGACCTTGGGAGCTGTGTGGAGGTGGACCTTGATGGGTGGTGTCATGGGCGTCCCCCAGGGAGGCCTTCTCCAAGCACATGATGAACACCCTCGTGACATGAGTCATGCCTGAATGACTGCAGGTAGTTTACCCAACATGATATTTGGCAGTCACAGTTCTTGTCTTTCTAATTGGAAGGGCAAACGGTGGACGAATGGGTGGGAAGCTTCAAGCTGGAAAACATGTGGGCATTTCAGAGAAGGTACCAACAGCCATGCGGTGCCACTCTGGGTGGTGGTTTCTGCTTCAGGACCACGTGCCTTGGTTGTCACTTAGTTTACTATGTGCACATGATATTCTGGATGGTGCAGGAAGCACTGGGATTCAGGACACCCAGATTCCAGCTAGGACTCTGTTAATGATAAGCAGTGTGGCTTCAGCTAAGTCCCCATGTCCATGGAATACTTAGGGCTTACAGCATATTGAATTCAAGAAGGATGACATGTTGGGGGAAATTAGATGCTTTCAAAGAGCATGCTCTAAATGAATGAGGTTTCATTTGACTTTGTTGCCTGGTTAAAAGAGTAAATGTGAGCTGGATAACAGTTTTGTTCGGAGGATTCCCAGAGGGCTAAACAGCAAACCCAAAGTATCGATCAAAGGCTCATTTCGTGTCGTAGTTGTGCTCCTGGCCCTCATGCTCGCCTGCACTTTTATCAGTGCCCTGACTGAAGATCAAGCAAGTCTAAAGATGACACTAGGCTGGGAGTGAAGCCCGCATGATGGATGCAGGCATTAGGGTCCCTGATAATCTCTGTGGACCCAAAAGCTCAGCCAAACCCAACAAGATGGAAGACTTTCAACTGTGGCAATTCAACTGCATGTGGTTTCAAATTCAGAAGCACAAGAACGAGATTAGAGAACCTTCTGTTGGCAGCAGTGCACATGAAAGAGATCTGGAGGTTTTAGTCGACCACAAGTCTAATTTGATCCAACAGTGTGACTGTTGCTAAAAACGCAAAAATCCTTGTAGGCTGCCTTAATACACATATGGTATCCAGATCCAGGCAGGTGGTGCTACAGGGTCCTCTGGCCTGAGCATCTAGAGGAGTGTGTTTAATCCTAGGTGTCACAGTTGAAGAGAAAATGATTGACTATTGGAGGCAGACAGAGGAGGTACAGTTGAAGACATTGAAGTGGATTAACCAGTACAGTCTAGGCCCACTTGGTGCTCGCCATCCCTGAGTCTCTGCCTAGGCACCCTGGAAGTCCACACTGACCAGCTTCCCTTGCAGGTAGCATCTGACTAGCTTCTGGATGATGGACTGTGGGTAGAGCTGATGCACTTGATTTCCAGTGCCCTGTAAAATGTCCTCCTGATGCTATGTGTCTGCTCTTTTCCTCCACTGGTCCTGAGGATGAGGGAATAGCAAGGTCCAAGGAACTGGGCCAGTCAGAACCCCACTTGGAAGGCTGCCTATGGAACAGCCACCTGGACTGTGTCAGGGATGAAAAAAACCTTTCCTGTGTTAAACCACTGATGCTTGGGGAGTGTTTTGTTACAGCAGCTAGCGTTACTTAACCTGGGGAAGAGAAAATTAAGACATGATCGTTATGAGATGGTTTTGTACTGGTGATAGTTACACACTAACAATAAGGGTGCTAGATTAATCCACTGGGACACTGCTTTGTTCTCACAACTCCAGGACACTTAAGAGAATGAAACGGTGACATTCTCCTCCTGAAAACAGTCCTGGGGGAGTGGCTCCTGTATGAGCGGTTGTAACTCTCCCTCTGCCTGAATTCCCTCTCCAGTTTTTTTTAATAGTCTATTCATACTTCCCCCAGTTGCTAGTTATGTGATCTCAAGCAAGTTACTTCACTTTACTCTGTGGCTCAGTTTCTTAATCTATAAAATGGGCTCAAAATAGCACCCATGTCATAGAGTTGTTGGGAGGGTTAAATGAGTTAATCATACAACATACAATAGTACCAATGTGTGTTAGGTTTTTGTTTTGTTTTGTTTTTGTTTGAAAAGGCTATCCTCAAGGAACTCCCCACTCAGGTCTTTGGAAGGTGAGTACAGTCAAGTTCTCCACAGTTGAGAAAGAGAAGAGGTTTGGGCTTTTTTTTTTTTTTTTAAGAAATGATGGAGTCAAGGCCTGGCCTATCCTCCAGTGGCCTGGATGGGGAAGGCGGTGGTGAGGAGGAAGGGGCTAGATGGTCAAGTGGCTACATGATGAAACCCCTCCTCCCTGGGGAGGACCCAGCCGAGAAGGACTCTCTGAGAGCTGGGGAAGGAGCAACCCTGAACCCAAGTGTGGTGGTGAACCTGAAGGTAGATGCTTTCTCTCGATGGAGGCCACCATCCGGAGCACAAGGACCAGACCCTCCCCTGTGATCCAGGAGCCACAGGAGCCCCGGGGTTTGCAGAGAAGACCTGTGAAGGGTGCTGTTAGGAGAGGGTGGGGATTAGCCATTCCTGGGTCACCCCCCCCCCCCCACCACATGGCCCTTCCTCATGGTTGCTGTGTCTCCTTGGAAAAGCCAGGTCATCTCTCTAGGTTTCACTTTTCTCCTCTGTGAATACCTGCCCTGTCACGTCCAAGAGGAGATGATGTTAAGTAGGAAGACTTGCAGACTCACTTGTCAGTCACAAAGTGCTGCTCAGTGCAGGTGTGTCTAGTTCTGTTTTAGCTCAGAAGGAACCCCCTCACCCCGTCAGTGGGCTTGAGCTGTTTTGTGAGTTAAGGGGCACCTGGGAACCGGAAGTGACGGACAAGAGGCCAAGGGTGACAGGGAAACAGTTCTTGCATGATGGACATGGGGCCAGACATACTCCAAGGTCCTCTGGGAGCATTCTTCCTGGGGAGTATTTTTGGGGCAAGGGCCCTCAAAGGGGCTCTGGGGCATGAGGACAGGTCACCCCTCAACCAGCAGGGTGGGCGGGCAGGTGGGGGGCGTGTAGGGAAGGGGAAAGCCCAGGCGCCTGAGCATCTCACATAATAACTCAGGACTGCCTACAGCCCAGTGAGGTGTTTCCCACTCTGCAAAGGCAGATACTGAAGCATTCTTCCAAAATGAGAGAATGTGCCTTTTCTTTGCTTTTTTCTTTTTTACAATAAAATAATTAAACTGGGATTTCCGGAGGCCTGACACCTCACCCCTTCTCAGGTTCCCCAGAGAGGATGGGGGGGAGCAAATTGAGCTTCGGCGAGAGGAGAGGAGTTGGGCTGGGAAGGGGCTTGGCTGGTGGCAGAGAGAGAGCAGGCCCACGGAGAAGGGTGTCGGGGTCTCGGAGGGCACCGGGGAGGGGCCTGCTGATTTCCCACCACCCCAGATGACATATGACTTAACACGTCCCCAGTCTCCAGGGCTGCAGCTGGCTGTGTACTTTCGACATGTGTTTGGTATTATCGGTGTTTTTAAAATAATAACTGTGGTCTTGAAAGGGGCTAAAATTAATTAAAATGCAGCACTCTGCCACATTTTACATTATTATCATAGGAATGCTTGCCTGCAAAGGACCTCCCTTGGGGGGTCATCTTGCCCATCCCCCTCTCCCCGGCTGAGTCTGCATCCCAGCTGGCTCTGCGAGCCAGTCTTAGAAGATCGCCAGAGAGGGACAATCTGCAGTCTCCAAGGTTCAAGTACTTTTGTTTGAGGAAATCTTTCTTGGTGTTTTCCCTGCAGTGAGTAGGATAGTGCAGACCCGCAGGGACTGTGCATGCGATGGCAGACTTACACCGAGGGAGCCCCCGATGGTCATGTTTACCTGACTCTCTGTGGCGAGCACTCTTCAGAAGGCACCTGCCTGAAAGCATCCTTTGATTTAGAGCATCCTACCTGCACCCACCCTGGCCCCGCACCTCTACCCACTAGCTGCTAGTAGCATCCTCCCACCCCCATGACAACTGAAAATGTGTCCAACGTTGCCACATGTCCCCTGGGGGACAAAAGTGCCTTCAGTTACGAACCACTGATTTAGGGAAAGTCTCTCCAGAATTCCTGCTGAGAGCCAGGTGTCCAGGTGGGACTAGGGGGCTGTGGCATGTTCCAGAATTTCCTGCACCCCCCCCCCCTTCCACCCTGGCTCCAGGGAGGCAGCTCTAATCCAGTCAGTAGCGCCGAGTGAGTGTCACCATCACTGGTGAAGAGGGGAACAAGTGACTTGCTATGAATAACATCCTGAGGTTTGGGAGTGATTCACTTTGTACGACAAATTAGAGCAGGTACTAACATAGCAACTTCTCATTCACTGTCTCGTGTCCCCATCAGCTTTTCCAAGTGGCTGGAACTGGCCGTTACTCCAAGCCTGTCTCATGTAGGTCACAGTCCAGAGTGGATCAGCAAGTTTTGCTAATATGCCCTGAAAAGTGTGGTGGTTACAAATTATTGCCGTGGTTTGTTGTTTTGCCACATTTGGGTTGGTCCATGAGATGGTACTGTCCATGGCACCGCCACCTCTGACTCCCCTGAGGACAGAACTGGGATTCAGTGGTGTGGGGCCCCATGGGCTCAGCTCCAGGACCTCCCCGTCACTCATGGCTGTGCTCCGGCCACAGGCACCTCTGCCTCCTGACTCTGCCTGGAACCCTCTTCCGAGTGCACTGAGCATGGCTGGTGCCTCCTTGTCCTCCTCCTCCTTCCTGTCTCGGCTCCACTGCCATCTTCTCATAGAAGGTGGGTACACTTGACATCTAGCCACTGTCCTCTCCTGCCAAGTCAGGCTGTGTCATAATGCCATTGTCTTTCTACAGTACCCATCACTACCTGCAGTTGCTCTCATGTGTGTCCTCCCAAGTCTCTGGTGGGTTCCCCAGGAAGCAGACACTCAGGTAGGACTGGGGGGTGTTGGAGACAAATACCAATGAAACAAGAGGGGAGAGAGCAGGCTTGGGCAGAGCCTGGCCCCTGGAGAAGTCCTGTGTGGGTGGGCACGGCTCAGCCCTTGGCTCACCACCGTGCTTGGTCATTGTCTAGGGGAGGCTCCGGGAAGAGCAGGGCTGGAGAGAACCCGGTTGATGCTGGTGGGTGGCTGGAGGCTGTTCTCTCAGTCAGGTAGCGAGTCCCCTCTTGAAGGGGGACCTGCGTGGCACAGCCCTGTGTCTGCCTGCTGGGCTGGTGTGTACCTTCTCTGAGAGCAGGCCCTTGTAGATCTCTTTTGTGGCAGATCCCCAGCCCCCTAGAACAGATCTTCGTGCATGGTAGACATTCAGACAATTTTGTGGAAAGACAAACGCATGTTTTGAGGAGGGGGAGGCAGAGAAAGACTGCTCCAGCGTATCTCAAATTATTTTTCAGCCTGCATGCTTCATGACATTGGGGCATCCTGTCACCTGCCTTTTGTAGAGTTGGGAGATATTGGCTGGATGACAACTCTTTGTATTTTATTTATTTATTTTTAGAGAGGGAAGGGAGGGAGAAAGAGAGAGGCAGAAACCTCAATGTGTGATTGCCTCTTACAATTCAGGCATGTGCCCTTACTGGGAATTGAACAGGCAACCCTTTGGTTTGCAGCCCGCGCTCAGTCTACTGAGCTACACCAGCCAGAGCTGGATGATAACTCTTGAGGCTGCTAGGTAAGTCAAGGGTGTGGTCGGGTGGGGAGGGAGGAACAGCAGCCCCAGGGAATCCCAGAGGAAAAGGAACACACAGCTATCAGGTGGGCCAAATGCACATACCAGGGGGCTGTGGGTACCTGTCAAACTGGAACGGTTATCTGGTCGGTAGAGCACAGCACCTTGGGTGGCTAAACAAACCTCAGATACGGTGTTCCCAGAGGCCAGGGCAGGGGAGACCGTCCTTGCCTAGGTTAGCCCTTCTCTCACCCTGGCATTTTCCTCTTCCTGAGGATCCAGCTGGGATGGGCAGGTCCCCTGAGCTGCTGTCCTTTTAGGGGGCACGTTGAAGCCCAAGATTCCAAGAAAACAGGCCTCACTCACTGTGCAGCCTCAGTACATGCAACACACAGTAGTGTGCAAGCGTCTTCCTGGGTGGCCGAGACGCCGCAGGCAGGTAGGTGCCCAGGGGCTTGGGAGGGGCGAGTGTGAACCCCACACCGTGAGGAAAGGAAGGGGGGCAGTCCATCCTGGAGAGGTGCTCCGCTCAGAGAGCAGGTGTGAACCTTCATTTATAAACTCAGAAATGCGATAGAACATGATTTTCTTCATTCTACCCATGCATTTCAGGGCCCCCCACATTCTCTGGAGTTGCATCCAATTTCAGGGGCTGAGGAAGGCTAACAGGTGCCATGGAATCAGGGAACGTGGCACGGCTCTGCCTGCATCACTTTCCTACACCGGACTCCTCGAGACCTCCAACAACTCATCAAGAGGGGCTTGGCCGTTAGTCCACACAGGTTGCAGCTGAGTCGTCGTGTTCCCAACCAGAGATGCTGCAGGGCCAGATACCCCCACCGTTGCTACAGGGCACCTTGGTAGCCCAGCTTGGAGAACCAAGTGGCTGGTACAGTCTTCCAGCCTCAGTGGTGGCAAAAATGCAATCAGGCACTGGTGGGTGGGTGGTAAGCCTCTTCATTCCTTTTCGTTCATGAGACCCCCTTGCACTGGGGCAGGAAGGTGGGGAAACACCGAGATCTGGAAAAGCAGTTTGGTCCATACAACAGAAACACTCCAAGTGACTGCCATCTGGGGAATCTCAAAAGCCACTAAGCCCAGACTGAAGTCAGATTTTCTGAATGCACATGTAGGCAGGGCACCGATGTGGCCCCCAGCCAGAAGTCTAAAATGAAAGGGACCCAGGTTTCAATATTAGCCCTGCAGGTTAGTAGTGACACTGGGAAACACATTTTATTTCCCTTCGTCTCAGTTTCCACATCTTTAAGTGGGCATGATAATTTTGAAGGTAAACTACAATGATGTTTATGAAGCCCTTGGAACAGTATGTGGCTTACCTGCTCATGACTGATCACCGTTTATTTCCTTCTCTTTCTCCCAGGAAGTCCGAAGATGAGAGAACAGCTCTCATCGCTACGGTTTGAGTATTCCGTGCTGAGACTTTATGGGACACTCAACCCCTGAAAACTAAAATCAAGCAAATGCAGAGGAAGAATGACGCAGGCCTTTCTAGCTCTTCTTTCTTAGCCTCTAGTACCTAGGAAGACTGGTAACTGAGTGTCTCCCTTTGGCACAGAGCCTGACCTGGTGTGACTCAGTCTCTTGCAATGCCTTGCATTGCTGGGGGACTTATTTCATCGCTGAGAGTCTCTCACTGATAAGATAGGCTTCCTTACTCAGTATCAATTTCTTCAGTTGATTGGCTTCCCTCCATTTCTCATTGTTATGGGTGCCCACCTAATAGAAGTGCAGCTCTGACATTGTAGAAGGAAGTACCTAATAAAATTCTTCCCTCTAAGTGAGCTCACCATCTACTGAAACCAAGAGTCTGCAGGAAAGATGGTAGGGAGTGATTGCTGTTAGGCCATGGAGGAGGCATGTGTGATCGCATCTACAGCAAAGCTGGGTTCTCCATTCTTCTGAAGTCAGCTGACTTCTCAGCCTTTGTGCACTGAGTTGAAGGTCACTGACAAGAGCCCTTATGCTCTGGAGGCAAAGCAGAAATGCTGGGATTTCAAAGGATTGGTTAGCTTTGTGAGAGAGGAGAGCTCAGAGCCTATGGCCTTAGAGAGGCAGAGCTGTCCTCCTGTTTATTGGGGTATAGGGGCGACCCAAGTAAAGTGTGGATTGCACATCACATTCCTCACATGTGAGTCTTTGGACGAAGACCGAAAGGTGTTTGCCAACATCCCTTGGGAATTGAACTGTCTTTGTTCTGACTCAGAGGGTTGGGGCTGAGGGGGGGATGGAGGGGAGAAGGGCCCTGGACTAGGGGAAAATCTCTATCACCTAATTTTACCTTTCCCAATTCCCTGCCCCTTGCCCGGAAGGAGTGAGTCAGTATATTGCCTGCAGGTTCGACAGCCCCGAGTTCACTTACTGTCCTTGGGTCGCCCCATGAGGAAGCAGGGGCAGAGGAAGTGTTAAGGACTGGCCCATTTTTGCAAAGGTGTTTTACCTTATTTGGGCAAGCGGAAGAGGCAGCAGCTGCACAGAGATCCCCGCAGGCAGGCGCAGGACCTTGCCGCGTGCATTCCAAGCTGGCTCTTTCCCTGCTGAGGAGCTGACTGTTGTCAGCAATGTTACCAACTGTGGGAAGGTCTCAAGGCTCAGGCAGAGGTCTAGACTCACCGCCATGGAAGTTAGAGATGGAAAGAATAATTAATAATTATTCTTGGAAATAATTAGGCCCATCCAGCACTCTCATCTTACACATCAAGAAATTAGGGGCCCGGGGTGGGAGGGTGCCCAAGGGCACTGAGCCATTAGTGGTAGAGACGGAAGTGGCAGGCAGACCGACAGAGACGTGCACATCTACGTGGGTGGGGGATGCTGGAGCTGGAATCTCATTGTGATCGCGCACGTCTTCCCTTGGAGTGGAGAGCCGTGCGTGTGGGCTTCCCGTTAGCCCCTCTCCGCTGTGCCGCAGGAGACTGATCCTGTAGAACGGAATCAGAAGGCTCCCTGCCCCTCTGGATTCCCAGTGGCTCTGGACCGTGCCAAGTGTTACTGGGGGAC
Source organism: Phyllostomus discolor (assembly GCF_004126475.2). Lineage (NCBI taxonomy): Eukaryota > Metazoa > Chordata > Mammalia > Chiroptera > Phyllostomidae > Phyllostomus > Phyllostomus discolor. The sequence goes on from NC_040910.2 coordinate 84,421,076, forward strand.
CAGAGTGGAGGACGGGAAGAGCGAAGCCCCCGTCCTGTTCTATCCCCCTCTTCTTTCAAGGGGAACAGTCGAGCCGTGTGGAAGGCACTCTTTCTCATAATTTTCCTACACCTGCCCACACCTTGTAAAACAATCCCTTACTGACTCGCCTCAAATTACCTAATTTGAATGTGTCATCCTTCCTGCCAGGACCCTGACGGACACAAACAGAAAGTTGAATGGCAGAAGTGAAAACCTGCAGTGGCATTTACCGAACCCTTTTGCTTTCACATTCCTTTAGAGTCAGCTAAGCTCTGGAGAGCCTCACCCAGGAAGGCTCAGGGAGCAGAGGGGAGGGACACCAAGCTATCACAGGAATCAGCCCAGGCTACCCACTCTCTCTTGTTTTTCCTTCTGTTATCCCTGTTGCTTTTATTCTCATTGTTATGAAAATTACACCCATGCGACGACGTGACTACGTTTTGATTGCAAACCAAGAAGACAATACAGGTGTCTATAGGCTGAATAACTTAATCTGCCCTTGTGCCGCCACCAACCAACCGCAGTCTTTTTCATTTGGCCTTGTGTGCATTCCTCCAGCCTTTCTTTCCAGGTAATTTTGTACACACGTGTATACATGCACAGATGTAGACCTTAGAAAACATCGATTTGGCTCATAGTGCATGCGTTGCTCTGCCATCCTTCCTGTGGGTCCCTCATTCTTTTTAAACTGCTGCATATTGCATAACCTGGATGTATAGTAAACTATGTAATCTTTTAAGGGTGTATAGTTTTTTTACAGTGTTTCACCGTTACACAAAAGATTGCGGTAAGCATTCTGATACGCACCCCTCCCCCCAACATATGTACCCCAAAGTGGGTATTTCCTAGGGATGGATACTTAAACACAGAGTTAGGTTAAAGAATATATTTTAAACGTGGCAGGTCCCCCACATGACCCCTGAGCAAGTTGCAACAAACGGTTTGTGAGAATACCTTGCCCTCACACTCTTACTGTGTAGTACCAACCTGCTTCAGTGTTGCCAGTAAGATAGAAAAATAAAGAAATACCTTTTGAAATATTGATTTCTGGGATTAGCTTGAGACCGAGTACCTTTTAGCATCGTCTGCTGCTTTGGACCCTTGGAAAGCTCCTGCCAGTGTTCTGTTCCCTTCCTGCAGTTACTGTCTCTCCAGGGCTGCTGTCTCCGAACCTGTTCTCTTCGGGTTTGGAGGCAAGTGTGCCAGTCCCTGGGCTGTTCTTTGCAATGTATCCACATTCAGAGCATACAATTTTGCCAGAGATTTTCAGCGAGTCTCCAAAGACAACCAAGGTTAAGAAATGAGAGAGGAAAATCCACACCTTAAAGCATGTGCATCACATTTCCCCTAGTATCTACTTGTATAATTTTATATTCTATTTGATGTATTTAATTGCAGATTACACCTATCTATCTACTTGTCTATCTTCCTTGTATGTATGTATGTATCTATTTATCTATCTATCTACTTTTTGAATTTGCTGTGATATTCTCTACCATGTTCTTGGGGTACGACAGCCCTTGAAGGCACCGAGACACATGTCCTCAAGGACTTGTGGGGTGGCAGTCTTTGATGAGGATCAGAGAGCATTTTGTTGCATATCCTGATAAGACCCACAGAAGAGACGTGACTTGCTGGAGGAACACCAGCAACTAATGGTGGAGCTGGAACTTGAACCCGGATCTTCTTATTCTCAGGTCTGGGTTCTCTCCATGATGCTGAGTTAATTTTCTCAATGTAATGCAGTCCATTACTGGGCACTTAGTCATACTAGCAGCTCCTGAGAGGGCTGGTGATTGAGAGGTGGATGTGGGCCCTGCTCCAATGAGCTGCCATTTGAACATAAACCTTTGTGTCCTTGTATGGAAGGCAGAGCCTATAAAATGGCTTTGGAGATTCTCATTGGTGCTGCTGAGATGGCTGGTTTTCTGTTTCCGCCTGGCCAGGCTCCAGTACCCAGTGTTTAATCAAATACTTATCTGGATGTTGCAGTAAAGGTATTTCGTATTTTGAGGTTAACGCAGACTGTTATTGACCTTAAGTAAAAGAGATCACACCAGACTGTGTGGGTGGGCCTAATCCAATCAGTCAAAAGCCTTCAGAACCAAGAATGAGGTTTCCAGGAGAAGAAATCCCTCCTCAAGACTCTTGAAGCATCAACTCCTGCCTGAGTTTCTAGCCAGTTTGCCTGCCCTGTGGATTTACACTTGCCAGCCCCCCTACAATTGTCCAGCCAGTTCCTTAAAACAAATCGGTTCTGTTTCTCTGGAGAATGCTGGCTGTTACCAAGATTTACCCTCCAGCCCGTATTTAAATGTTAAGAACAAGGTACTGGAAGACCCGGTGGCTACTGAGGCCACTCTTGGGCCATGTCCTGCCCGCTTCTTCCAGGAACCACCCCTTCCCCCACCCCACTCCCCTCCTACACTCAGCCACAGTCAGCCATCCCCCACCCTCCCGCCCCAGGTGTCCTTGTGGCTGGTCCCTGGTCCTCTTCTGTCAGCAAGAGACATCTTCTCTAATCCTTTTCGGTGTCAATGAATGCCATCCCCATGACAAGCCGGTTTCATCGTTTTGCAATCCTTGTGATCTGCGGGGAAGCCTAGATCAACAGCCTGCCACCTCTGACTTCTTCCAAGTCATTAGCCCCAGGCCTCTCTCGGCCCAGCTGTCCCGGTTGGGTCAGCTGCTGGCATTCCACACTGGTGACACTTCCCCTCCCAGGTGCTTGTGTAAGGTGAGATCTGCAGAGGTGGCTTGTCAGGTAAGAGGGAAAAAGGGCAGCCACTCCCCTCCCTCGTTCCCCCACTGACCCATCCGAATAGACGTGGCTCCCTCTCATTGCAGCAAAACAGGATGGGAAGAAAACTGTCTTGGAGGAGATTTGCCCCATTAAAAGTAAAAAGTAATAAAAAGAAAACCTCTGAGGCCATGTAGCTTTGGGGTAAGGAAGAGGTGGAGACCTCGCCAGAACAGGCCTCCGAAGCTTCCTGTTTTCAAGCAGGCGGGAAACCCAGTGCAAACATCCTTCTTCATTTACGGTCTTTGTTCTTGCTCAGCCAGTGTGCTGTTCCATGGGGTGGCCTTTCAGATGCATGCTCCCGGCCTGCGCTATCTGCCTCGGATCAAAAGAGAAATGCATGAGAATGTGCTCTGAAGGCCCGGTTACCGCACACATGCCAGTTATAATCATAATCATAAGTGCTCGGGCTGGGACCTCGTGGGGAATGTGGGGCTGTGTCTCTGCCTGAGATCCATCTCCTCCTTGAGCTCAGGCCCGCCACCACAGACTGCATGTTAATATGCCAGGCATAAGCTGAGCACCGGGGGTCCCGCTCCCCAGTGGGACCCTTGATGGACTGAGTTGGAGAATGAGAGTTTCCATTTCTCACAGAGAGCACGGTGACTGAAGAATTCATTCATCTGGCCCTGTTGGGCATCCGTTTTTCTGTTTGAGAAGCTGCTTCTGTCTTCTCTCCTCCCGCCCCCGCCCAGACCTAGAAAAAGGATAACCGTCCCTCCCCTTCTGCAACAGTCCCAGTTTCCATGTGCTAATGGCATGTTTACATTCTCAAGAGCGTCCCAGTAACAATCTTTCTGGGCACCATGAAAAAGTCAAGGACCTCTCCTAGGAGCTAAGACAGAGCTTGGCATCAAGAAGGACCCTCAGCAGTGCTGATTTTTAAAAATCAATTTGTCTATGTGATTATCTTGGGGATTTGAGGCCTGTGGAAAGCACAAGTCAGGGACCCAGGAACCTTTGGGTTAGGGTTCCTGTCCAGCCCTTGAGTGACTGAATGGGCAGGGACAGCAGGCGACCAGAGATGCATGTGGTGGCATTTGTGTGCAATCCTTACACCATGAAAAATTAGCTCCAGCTTTTCAACCCTTTCAGCAAAGGGCTGGATGCAAGTCAAGGTCTTCATGGAAGAAACTGGGCGTCAGGAAAATGGCAGAGCTGAGTGAAAACACAAGTGTGAAAAGCAGTCTCTAGGCCTATTTGTGGCAATATGTTACCATATTCATATCCATACCCAGTAGGCTGGATCACTAGGAATATAGGCCATTTGTTTAGAGTTTGGCATGGAAGGGAGTGTGTTTGCATGTGTTCTTGCCCAGGGTGCAGAGCAGTGGGAGGTGGGGAGGATGGGTACGATCATCACCACTAATTTTTTTTTTTTCTGACAAGGGAAGTTCTCCAAGGTTGCACAGCTACGGGCTGGCAGCATCCTGAGTCCCGAGGAACCCTCGCCCACAGAGCCCAAAGCTCCCTCCACCAGTTTGGTTTAGGTCAGTGGGAGCACTTTGCATCCTGCTGGGTGTTTTTGACGCTCTCTGCAGGGCAGGTTTGCTCACAGGAGCACGTTGGCGTTCTGTTACAGCAGTTTATGCAGTGACCGGCTATGTCAGAGAAGCTTGTATGAGTTGGGAGATGGTGGCAGGGATGCCATCACAGGGCTGAGGTTCTTGGGGAACCACACTACCTGACTTCCATTTACAACCTGCAGGCCTGTGCCCGGCAGGACCCCAACCCTGTCAACACAGAACGGAGGACAGACGCGAATGATCTGTGCGACGCTGATGCTCCTGCTACGTGATTGGGAACATGTGAAGGCAGGGTGATTGAACTGTGGGTGACCCCAAGGAGCGAGGAGGAGGCTAATTAAAGCTTCTCTTCCCCACACTTCAGTCACAAGCCCCTCCTGTCCTTCCTCCTGATGGTGCGGCTGATAAGAAGGGATTGAATTTATGAAAAGCAATGACGATGTTTGGATAAGCCGGGTACCAAGGCAAGCCAGCCTGACGAGTTAGGGCCTGACAAGGCAGCTGGGGTGTCTGAGCATCGGAAGGGGCTGGCGGGGCAGAGAGAGAGGGGGGGAGCCGAATGCTGAAGGTGATACCGCAAGGGCACAGCCGTGGGACTGCACGCCTTGGCAATTCTGGTGGAAATGGGCTTGCTGAATGCTGCCCTGTGTCTCCTGGCATCTGATAGTTCCTAGACCTGCCACCGTGTCCTGTGTGAGTGGGACGATCAGGAGGACATGAAGCTGGTGGGTAAGAAAAGGCTAGGAGGTGGAAAGGTTAGGCTGCTCGATGCAAAGAATAAGGAAGAGAAAAACAGCCTCTGTGTACAGAGCATTCACCATGTGCCAGGCACTGTGCAGAGGGCTTCATATATGCAGTCCCTCAGCTAATCCTTTGATGTGGGTGGTATGGTGGTTATGATGCTTGTTATACTGATGTGGAAAATGCAACTCAGAGAGGGTAGGTAACTTATCCAAGGTCACACAGCTAGATCTAGGAATCAAAACCAAGTAGTGAATAATACTTAAAAAAAAAAACAAGAGTGGGACTCTGGAACGTTTGTTCTAAATGAGCATGTTCCCAGCCAGTCCACTGTGCCACCTGCTGGGATGAGGGAGGTGTGTCTGCCGGGACTGGAGGGTGAGTGTCATCTTTTATCCTAGGCTGCCAGAGTCATGCCTTGGCTGGGTGGCTCCTTACCTGTTCTACGCCATTGGTCCCATTGGTCTTCCTCAGGTGGTTACAGGGAGTAGCTGCTACTAACTAACTGAGAACACCCCTGAACCCTCAATGCTGGCTTCAAAGACACCAGCTTTGAAGACCTTTGGACTAAAATGTCCCCAAAGCTACCTAACTCCAAACACTCACATCCTCCTGTCACAGAGGGTCCTTGGAATTCTGTGGCCACCTGGCATTTTGATCTGGCCCATGTTTGCCCACGTGGCCTGTGGCTCTGTTCCCCTAGATGCTACCATCACTGCATGGGATTCATGAGTGGGTGATGAAAGCTGAGTGGCTGCCTTGAGTCTGCGGAATTGTCCTGGAGGCTGGGTTGCGACCGTGACAAAGGCCGCAGGCTGGCATGTGCTTGCTGTTCTATGGGAGGCACGTGTCACCTCTCAGTTAAGGGAGACCTCCAACCCAACCATGCATGGGAAGAGGTAAGGGCAGCTGTGGGGTAGCCATCCTTGGCAGGGTCTCCCCAACTCAGTCCTCCTGGTTTCTGACTTTCTCCTGGCTCCCGAAGGCCAGCCTGAAGGAGGCGAGGTCTGCCCCTCAGGGGAAGCCCTCCCCAAACCAGCCCCCCCTTTTTAAACCATAGTGAAGACCCAAACGGTTAGAATCAGCCAATTCCAGAGCACACTCATCACAGCAGATTCCAAAATCACGCATACAAATCAATGCATCACTTTCAGCCCCAGATTTTCTGCACACTTTCCCCTTTGCTGGGAATCCCTTTTCACCAAGAAAGCCAAACCATGATCCCAGTTATTAAGGGGACTGTCTGGTGTGGTCTGGTCTGATCCAGTCCCGGCTGGGAGGTAGTAAGAAAGGAAAAGCCAGGGTGGAAGAAATGTCTGTGCATTTTGATATAAAACACCCTCCGTTCTGGTTAAATGCAAAGCACGATGTATGAATCAGCCTGGGTCATTTAAGTTAACAGTTTGGACTTGGTTTTAATGTTGGTCATGGTTCCCGCAGCTCATTTCATTAGTATCAGTTTAACAGTTGGGTACGTGGGCCAGGGGTAATATTAATGATTACTTGTTAGTTAAGTGGATGTAGAGCTTTTATATAGAACGCCGAGTGGCACAGAGACCTTTCCAGTGACTGTCTTGGGCACTCGCTCCCCAACTCGGGCTGTGGTAGGCAGGGTAGGCGGCTGTGGCTCGAGGGGAGCTGGAGCTCTCTGGGAGCACAACTTACAAAGGATCCCTAAACCCCAGCAGGTCTGGCTGGGCCTCACCTGGAGCTCAGCCCAGAAGGCCCCTGGAAAGGTGAGCTGCTGCCCCTTTGGGGCCGAGTCATTGTCTGCGCAAGAGCTTTCTCTGCAGAGCCCAGCAGCTCAGGAGGCAGCTCCCTGGAGCCCGGGAGAAGCGGAGGGAATGGCCCCTGGGCCTCCTTCTCAGGGGAAGAAGTTGCTTTTGCAGCCTGGGATGGGTGTTGCTTGTGCCAAAATGGGAATACCCACCAGTGATTTATGCAGACATTTATAGGAAGCATATAGGCTTGCTCATTCCTAAAGTGGAAGAACAGTGTGTTTCTGGCCCTGGCAGGGCCCTGGGGCAGCTCTCAGGGTAGTGTGGCTGATTGTGATCATTTCCGGAAGTGCCCTGATTTGCCTGTGGGGACGGCCAAGGCGGCATGGGAACCGCCTGCCCTGTGGAACTGAGCCAGAGTGAACTGCTGGTGAGGGTCCCTCCTGGGCCCAGCGCCCCTCCCGCCTCTCTCCTCCACCAGGCCTCCTCCCACTCTTCTGTCTTCTAGAACTTCCTGGCTGGTGGGTGGGCAGCGACCAGTCCTCGTCATGTGATGGCGGCCTTGTAAGAATGCTGAAAGAGGTGATTCTCCCTGGCCCTGCCTGCAATGTCAGGCCCAGGGGTTCTGCAGAGCCTGACCCAATTGTGACTGGCAACCCAGTGGGAACAGTTCAGGCCTTGCTCCCCCGGAGCAGCTAGTATCCTTGGTTGAGCTGACTGGTGACTCACTGTGTCAGGGTCTTCTCCCTGTCTGGCCAGCTCCACCAAGGCCAGGTGGGTGGGCGGGCAGCAGTTAGAGACCCATGGATAGTGATGTTATTTCCATCCTGCTCTGACGCCTCCATCCCGCAGCTCTGGGGTCGATGTGGGTCTGTCTGGGTGGTGGATATATAGTGTGATAGGCATGGGAGGCAGTGGAGCTGGATGAGGCACAAAACAGATACCAGCCACGTGCGAAGTCTGATCTGCTATGGTTTTCTCCACCCTCTTTTGAGCCAAAGCCTCGGAAATTGTGAAGGTTTGGGCTAGATGAGCCCTCCAACTCCTGTGACTCTTGTCCCTTTAGAAGTCGTCCCAACTGAGCTGTGGGCCTTGTCCTTGTTCTGACCCTGGAGAGAGGAATGCATGTTTGTGCCTGTCTCGCCTGACTGGGTCCCCTCAGCTGGGACATCTGGAGCCCTCAGACACCCTGCTTTGGGCGTGGTTCCTGGACAGCTGACTTGGCCTCTTCAGCCTCTTGAAGTTGCTTTGACAAGCCCAGGGTACATCCACCATTGGCTTTTGGATGTAGCCACGGCCCCCTGTCTCAGGCTGTCCAGAGGATGCGGGATGGATGTGGGGGGGTCCCCAGGAAACCACCATCAGTGGGAACAGCACAAGCAGAGCAGCCTTGGGGGGCCTGTTTTGGTGTGGGACCCTCAGCAAGGTAATTACACTGTGGGGTACAAAAGTACCCAGAAGGACACGCACAGAATGGCCAGGACCACTTCCATGCTTGGGTGCAAATGTGCAGCGGTGTGACTCCTTAGGCAAATCTCCTGGCTTTTTAGAACCTCAGTGTCATCACCTATAAAATGGGAGTGGAGAAACCTTACCCCAATATTCTTTACTAACAGATAAGTTAGGGGATAGAGGGATCTTCTGAAGAATTAGATAGCTCTGGAACCCCAAAATGAGGATGTTAATAGGGACTCTTGCATCTAAGATGCTAAAAACTTTAAGGAAATTCACCAAAATTCTAAGAAGGTGCCATTTAGTGGTACAATGGTTCAAGGAAGTAGCATCTTTCTGTCTCTGCCCTGTGCCACTAACTGATTTACTCTCAGCTCCAAGAAATGGCTCAGAAAGGGAAAGGCAAGTTAGCATTTTCTATAGGGTTGTTTCTTCAAGTTGCCCGTGTTCCTGTGATGGTGTGGGTTAATCAGGCTCATCGGTTCCTTGACAAAGTAGCTTTTTTTCCCAGGACTTTGGTAAGGGCAAGTGGGAGCTTCCTTCTGCTTGCTTGAAACTCTCCTGCCTTTCTAGAGGCTTCTCCATGGGAACACACAGGTGAATAACATCACTTTTGTACCACTTATAAAAATGATACACATTTTGAAAAGCATGAGGGCTTGTCACAAGGATGCAGGAATCACCTTGGAGGAGTGCCCCTTGGCCAACTCAGTCACAATGAGAACACCAGAATAACTTAGTACAGGAATGAATTGGCATCTTAGTCCGTTCAGGTGCTACCACAAAATTAGCATAGGCTGGGGGGCTTGGACAACCGATATTTATTTCTCACAGTCTTGGAGGCTGGAAGCCCAAGACCAAGGCTCCAGCACATTCAGTGCCTGGCCAGGACCCGCTTCTTGGTCCCTAGATGGCTGTCTCCTCACTGTGTCCCCACATGGTGGAAAGGTGAGGGAGCATTTTGGGGGGTTTCTGTAATTTATAAGGACACTAATTGCATCATGAAGGCTCCGCCCTCATAACTGGCTCACCTCCCAAAGACCCTACCTCCTAATATCATCTCCTTAGGGATTAGGATTTCAAAATAGGAATTTTGGGGTGATGCAAACATTCAGTCTGTAAAAATCATAAACCAAACCATTAAAAATAGAGATCGATGAGTCCATGCTAATGATATGGATAGAGAGATGATGGTAGGCAGGTAGATGGTCAGGTACTATACAAATGGGGAAAAGGGAGGGCTCTCGCTAATAGAACCCTGAGGGCCAGCTGGTAAACGTGGCGTGCATACTGGAGTCGGAAAGTCACTGTTTTGAAACCTTCATGGTGAAGACTGGGTTAGGTAGGAATCATCAGTGCTTGGTAAACCTGGCAAGAAATCCTGATGAGGAGAAGGATATCTGCAGCATTTTAAAATGTACAACCCCGGGGTTGGGTGGGGTCATGTGACCAGTTCAGGCCAATGAGTTGTGAGTGAAAGGGTTATTTCACTTCAGAGGTAAGCCCTATTTTCTATCTTCCACAGGGACCAGCAGTATTCCATGGAGGCTACGCCATGAGCCTGGTCAGAGGACAGGCCATGGCGTGGAGCAGGGCCATGGTGTGGAGCAGGGCCATTGCTGACTTGCAATAGACATGTAGCAAGAATGAGAAATAGACCTCTGTTATTTTGGGCCACGGTGACATGTGGGTTGTTTGTTATCTTAGACTTCCCTATCCTCTCCTGTCCTTATTCACTATGTCTTTCCAAGTGTTCTTCCCTCTCCTTAGAATATCCCCCTTCTTTCCACCTGGTAAATTGCCATTCATCTTCCAAAGCCCTGTTCAGGTAGCACCTCCTTGGTAATGTCTCCCAGCATTAGAAACATCCTTCTAGGCACTGCTTCTCTTTGGTCATTTGACAAGAATTTATTGAGTGCATACTAGGTACAAGGCACGATATTGGGTGCTGGGGTCATGCACCATTGATATGACGAAGTCCCTGCCTTCCTGGGGTCTTCATGGGGGGACCCTTTATATTTATAGCCTCAGTCTGCTTTTCTTGAGTAAGTGCTGTGAGGGAAGATTGCTGACTTAGCCATATTTCTATCTTTAATACCAGTCACCCAGTAGAAAGCCAATAGGTCTTTGCAAAATTCTCTTCCCTTGAGTGTCTCCAGCCCCGATGTGTAACGCCTGTGGGTACAACCTGCACATATTTCCTGACCCTTGTTTTGTCTCCCTCCTGGATGTGGTCACCGAGGAGCCTGGGTGTGCCTTGTGGTGCTGTGTGTGGCAGGGGTGTAGGCCAGGGGAGGGCTGGACACATGCCAGGCACACAATAGTATCTGTGAAGTGATTCTTTTTTTAAAGTTAAATTTATTGGGGTGACAGTGGTTAGTAAAATTACATAGATTTCAAGTGTACAAGTCTATATACGTCATCTATATATTGCATTGTGGAAAACAGTATGGAGGCTCCTCAAAAAATTTAGAGGGGTTGCATGTGACCCAGCAACCCCTCTTCTGGGTCTCTACCTGAAAAATTGAAAACATTTATTTGCAAAGATATATGCACCCTTGTTTTCACTGCAGCATTATTTGTAGTGGCCAAGACATGGAAACAACCTAAATGTCCCTTAATAGATGACTGGAGAAAGAAGATGTGATACAGATATACAATGGAATTCTACTCGGCCATAAGAAAAGATGAAATACTACCATTTATAACAACATGGATGAATCTTGAGAATATCATGCTAAGTGAAATAAGTCAGAAAAAGTTAAGAGCCATATGATTTCACTCATATGTGAGCTATAAAACTGAAAGAAACAAATGAACAAACAAGAAAAACAAACGAACAAAGACTCGTAGACACAGATAACAGTGTGGTGGTCTCCAGAGGGAAGAGGGTGTGGGTAATAAAGGGTAGAGGGGGTCAAATATGTGGTGTGGCATGAGTCTTGCTCTCAGTTCATATGAATGCGTATGGAGATCATCATGAACTTATTCCAACCATGTAATTACTTCTGCAAAAAATGATAAACAGCAATGCTGAAATTGAAAGCTGCAAGTGCTACCACTGTGTTGTGGGCTCATCACTAAGAATGAAGAGTGAGTTGGTGATGGCGTGTTGGGTCTAGCCCCAGAGTACTGGTGAGTGTGTTGGTCATTGGACTGGTCCAGTCCCTTCTCTGGGCCTTCATGTCCACATCTGCAACATGAGGAATGGGCACAAGATCTTTGCTTCTCTTTCCTCAAAGGCAACATCACAGGTGGGTCCAGGTGGGACAACTCCAGAAAGACTCCAGAGAGACCCTTGTGGGGGATCTGCACCTTTTGTACTGTTCAAGGGCAGGGAGAGAGCAGCCCTGGCCTGCTCTGAACCCTTGGACACACTGTCCTGTGTCCTGAACTCTTGGGAACATTTTTTGGAAAAAGCATAGCTTCTGAGTCCCCAGGGAAAAGCTGGCAGAAGAGGCTGTGCACGCTCAGCCTCCCCTCTGTGCAGTGGTAACACTTCAGTAAGCACTCTAATGAGCCCGCACCCCTCCCTAAAGCCATGGCTTGTTTGCTTCTCCTAGGAGCCTGGCACTGAGCCCTGGATGCTGTCATTGTCTTAGGGATAGACACCCCTCCCCCAGCGTCTTAAGTGGCCTGCATCACCAGCTTGGGCAGCCTTGCCCCAAACCAGGCTCTCATCCCGGAGCGCCTTGAGTTTCCTCCATCCCTGGCTGGGGCTGCAGGGAGCGGAGTAAATACATTCAGCTGGTCTGTGTGAGTGGGAGCCTCTTTCTGTTCAGAAAGTTCTCAGGCTGGGCTGGTGGGGGCTGCTCTGCAGACACTTCATTCACAACTTGTTGTTGGTTGGTTTTTCTCTTCCAAGGGAGGCGGGGGTGTGGCTATAGAATAAATCTTAGGGTTTTTTTTCTTCTCTCCAAAGAAATCATTGTGTTGTAATGTAGGGAGAGCCTGAGCTGATGACATTTTTATGGGACTGCCTCTAGTGAAGACTGTAGTGTCTGCGAGGGCCATCCACAGGGTCGGGTAGATCTCTCTCTCTCCCCCTGCGCCACCCCCACCCCTTTCTCTCACAGCAATACAACTTCAGTTCAATACTTGTCTAGAATTCTCAGTGGGGCTACCTAAGCTAGAAGGGGGTGGAGGTGGGGGAGATGACATCATATTCTCACAAGCTGATTGGCTGCTTTCAGCCTTCAGGAATGATATCATCTCTGCTTCTGCCTCCCCACCCCCCTTTACTCCTAGTCCTTTCCTGGCCTGGCAAGCCCCCCTCCCTAGCACCCCACCCCAGGATACCCTGTTGCCTTGGAGACCACAAGTTTTCAACCTCGTTGTCTGAAGGAATAGTAATTCATTATATGTCTGACATGGGGGTGAAGGGTGCAGGGAGGGAGACCCGGGCTGGATGGTTGTGAGGGGAGGCTGTGGACAACAAAATAATGAATGAAAATTTGTTGCATGTATGAGAAACTCTCAAAGATAGTAGGAAAGGAAAGGTCATTGCAAACAGTGTTTATGAAATCAAAGAGTAGACGCATAATTCTAATAAATAAGCCATGGCCAAAATATGGTTGACAATAACCATCCCCCTCTCTCAGACGGCTAGCTCATTAGGAAGATTTTGGAGAGACAATCAAAGGCAGTCTGGGGCTGTTGTGTTATCTTTGGACGAAAGGCCATCCCCTTTGGTCCCGCCTCCTAGGGAGTATGCACTCAAACAAATCTCTCCTCCCACGAGCTTTGCTCAGGGAGCATTTTTTTTTTTACAAAATGAATGAGATAAGGATCCACCCACGCTCTTGGGGTTTGTGGGTGGCTCCAAGAGTGGAGTACCAATTCCTTAGTTTGAATCCCCAGGAAGCCAAGACAGGAGGAAAGAATCTCTGGTTGAGGTGGGGTGTGTGTGTGTGTGTGTGTGTGTGTGTATGTTTCAGTTACCCAAGATTCCATGTCTACATCACTCATGTTCACTAGGGAATATTTCAACTCCCGATTGGAAAGACAGCATGCAAATTCCCTGTGGTCCTACCTCTCCTCTTATCTCCTCTTATATCTTCTCCACTCTGTTTTCGCCCACTTGTGGCATTCCCCTATATTTATGCCATGTTTGTCTTCTTGTCTGAGGCATTCTGTAGAGTCAGGAATTCCAGATGGGAAGTTTGGAATATTGGTGGAGCACCTGCTTCTTTTGGTCCATCCTTCTCACGCCTGATCCCCAACCGCTTGCTCTTCTTGGCTTCTCACAGGCTGCCTCTCAGTCTACTACAGGTAATTCTGAAGCTACAGCCATCTGGTTAAAAGGAAAATAAGCAAATGATAAAGAGTGTGTAATACCTGTTTTCTGGGCAATAATAAGAATGTCTATTTCTATAACAGAATCATTCTAGGAACAACAGATTCTTCTAGATGTGCTTGTGGGCAGAGATTGATAAATGTTTTTTCCTATAAGTCTAGAACATATTAACCACTTGATAAAAGTTGCCTACTGTTATCTCTTTGTTCATTTGTACAATATTTTTCAGCTACAAATGTATTTTACCATACCAAGTAGAAATAGAGGAAAATTGTACACACATACACATGCACACACATACACATACACATACACATACATATGAGGGTCTCTATATGTATGTATGTGCGATTGCATTTCCTTATTTCTGTTTTTGAAGCTTCCAAGCGGTTTGCAGTGAGTAGGTATTACAAATATAATCAGAAAAAAAAACTATTTAAAAAATCAGTGACTGGGCAGGATGTTCCAAAGGGCAGATGAATGTAACTTCCAAGATGAAGTAACCGGATGTCTGTCAACTCATTGAAGCAGGGAAAACAAGGTATGAGTTTGTCCTCAGTGGTGTGGTGACGTGACCATCTCTGGAGCCCTGTGGCTTCTCTTCTATTCGGCTATGGCCTATTTCTCAGCCTTAGAGGGAGAGCAAAATCTCTGAGCACTAGGATGGAGCTAATCCTGAGCAACCTTCTGGTCTACCCCCTCCCACCTAAATTAGACATTTGATGGCTCTTGAAAAGAGAATGTTAACCTAAGATTTACACAAGCTGTCACCTCAGAATCCACATGTCTAAAACCAAAGTAATAATTTCTGCACATTGTCCTCTTCTACCCCCTAGAATTCCTATGTCTCCCCCCAGAATCACTGTTTTTGTCCAAGATAGAAAATTTGGAGTCATTTTTTATTAATCCCTATACATTGTTCTCTAAGAGAGTTGTAGAAAAGTTATTTTTCCTTCTAAGTCTGCCCTTGTATTCATCTTTTCAACTTGCCACTGTACTAATCCAAGGCACTTCCTCCAAGCTCCAGCTAAAATGCCATCTCTTCCAGGAAGGTTTCCTTGATAACTCCTGTCTTTACTGATAAACATCTAACCTGGATTCCAACAGGATGAACAGACTTTGGTAGCACCATCCATCTGGATCACACAGCCTTGATTGGGTTGACAATTAAACTTGGCCTCTCACTTAGACCACATGACTCTAGAGAGCAAAGACAATAAGATCACATTGTAGGCATCCAAGACAGCATATTGATTAAACAAGAGGAAACCACTTCCTCTCTTGACAAAGAGTGCTGGTATTTTACCTTCTTCCTTTTATAGATATTTTCCCAAACCCCTGACCCACCTGCCTACTTTGTAATTTAAGCAAACTTTTCTCTCTTGCATTTCCATGTTGTCTAATTTCTCATATGTTCTTTTGCTGGAAGATATTGATTAAACCCTATCTATAGATTTTTATTATTTTCCTAATAAATACTGACAAACTCTCTTACTTGGCAGGATAGTTTATTATTTAAGAGTATGGATTCTGGAGTCAGACTGCCCAAACCGGGGAGTCCAATATGGCAGCCACTAGCCCCATGTGGCTAAATTTAAATGCATCTTAGTTCAATAAAATTAAGATTCAGTTCCACACTCACACTGGCAGTTTCAGACTCACACTGGCTGTGTTTGAAGTGCTCAGTGGCCATGTGGAGCTGGGGGCTGCCGTCCTGGAGAGCACAGACAAAGGACATGCCTGTCATCACACAAAGTCCCGTTGGACAACTCAGGCCACATCCATATCCCAGCTCTGCCACTCACCAGTGGTGTGAGCTTCAGGAAGGTATTTGACTTCCTGGGCCAAGTTCTTTAATGTATGAACCTCCTTGAACTGTTGGAGCCTTAAATGAGTTACTCCAGGTAAAACTCTTGGAATGGCGTCTGCAGCATAATAAATAGGTCCATCACAGTTCACCACAATGGCCGTGTTTTCCAGCTCTTGAACATCTCCATGAACTGACCTTTAGTCCACGGATCCCTGTCACATTTTCAAAACAGTGTTCTCACTCCTCCTGCCAAGGATTCTCTCTGATCTCCTTTAAAAAGACAGCATTATCTGGCTGGAATCTATTCACGGAGGTCACCTTCTTACTCACGCACACAGAAATTGCTCTATAAAACCATAAGCCAAGCTGGGAAGTACAAATCACTTTATGTTGGACCCTCATGGCCTTTAGGCTGGGCTCACCATCTTGGTGACTACCAGGCCAGGGAAGCTCTTCTTCCCCCTTGTTCTGGAACATCGAGTGTGGAGAGGGAGTTTAATCAGGGCCGCATTCCTCACTGGTGACCTAAGGAGCTGGCCTGACTAAATGACCATGAGGCAGAATATTTGTGTGAAGCGCGGGAGAAAAGTTCCTCTCAACTTCCTGAAAAGGAAGATAATATATCTAAATAGTTTCCTGCCTCTTTGCTGCCAAGCGGCAGCAGAAGCAGACTAGATCCTCCAGCAGGCAAATATTTAGCACATTGGGTGCCCCTCCCTGTTGGTCAGAGTGAATGGATCCGGGCAGTGAGTGGGCCCCCGGGCACTCCCGGATGGCTGTGATGCTGGGCAAATTGTTTCAGAGCTGGAGTTTAAAAGGACATTGAGAGGGTGCATAGATGCTATGAGGGACATGGCACAGAGACGGGCTCCTGTTGCTCACCTTGCTACCATGTCATCAGGGCCTGGAGCAATCTTTGGTTTGGTTCTTAGAAACCCCAGTTCATGTTTTAGCAGGAAAGGGAAGAACAAATTGCTTCCTGCCTGCCAGATGATGGCTTCCAAGCCCTGCGCGTGTTGCTCCGGAAGACCTTTGCATGGCTATTACAAACACGTTTGGGGGCTTGGCTTGAAGCGGAGACTGCTACTTAACACAGCCAAACTGCAACACGGAAGCTGGAAAAGCCCCTCTGCCATTTGCTGTGGCCCCAGTGTGGGAAAGCAGAACTTTCTCAGAAGTCCACAGCATGAGTGCCCCCAGGCCCCACCCCCTGTTGTGTTTGCAGTGGGGTGTGGCAGGTAGGTAGAGGAAGTACAAGGTGTGGCCTGCCCCTGCCATCCCAAAGTGGGTATCCCTGGGGACTAGCCCCAGCTGATTTACCCAGCTTCCTCGGTTCAGCTGTTGAAAATGCCCAGCATGTGACCTTCAGGTCCCTCCCCCAGCACCCTTTCCCCTTGCTTTGACTGCAGGCCACACTAAGCTCCATCAGCAGCTGCTCTGGGGATCTAGACCAGAGGCTGGCACACTTTTTCTTAAAGGGCCTGACAGGGATCATTTTAGGCTTTGCAGGTCAAGAGACAAAATCGAGGATATTGTGTAGGTACTTATATAATCATTTACTACTTAAACATTAAAAAAAATCAACCCTTCTTAGCATGAGGAGCCCTTGAAAATGTGGTGGTGGGGGGGCTAGATTTGGCCTGTGGGCTGCAGTTTGCTGACCCCTTGTGCTGGGTATAAACTGTGGCTTTTTCGTGGAAAGGAAAGTCCATCGTCAAATGGGGATGATGGATTTATGAAAAGGTCACCATGTAAGTGCAGAAGAGCCAATGTTCACAGAGGGGAGGCTGTGGAAAGGCATCCAGCTCAGCTATGGGATGTGTAGGGTGTGTGCGTGTGTGTATGTGTGTGTGACAGAGAGATTTAGGCTTCAATTAGTTACCTCACAATTAATTTCAATAGAAACTAATTAAAATGAAATACAATTAAATAATTAAATTAATAATGAAAATAAAATACAATAAAAAATTCAGTTGCTCAGTTGTGCTAGCCATGCTTCAAGTGCAGTGGTCACATGCAGGTAGTGGCTGCCATGTTGGAGAGAGAGAGGGAAAAAGAGAGAGAAGGGGGCACAAGACAGGAGAAATGGCTTCCCAGTTCAGGGGATGCCCAAGCTGAGTCTTTAAGGCTTTGTAGTTGGACAAGGATCACTGAGCCCAAGGCCCAGGAGCTGGCAGGACAGAGTGTCCCAGGCTGAGGGGAAGTGGTCAAAGGCACGAAGGTGGGAAACAACATGGAATTCTGGGAGCAAAACTGCAAGCCAAGAAGAGCAGGGCTGCAGAGTGGGCCATGCCAGCTGCCTCATTCCTGGTGGAAGGGGCCACCAGGGCACTTGTGTGATTGTTTGGGGCATTAGAGAAGAATTAAGTGATACCCAAGGCCACACAGAGAGAAGGTGGGGCTACATTCAAATGGAGACCTGTGTGTTCCTTACACGAAACCATTCTTCGTCCCTCTCTCAAGTCACAGAGTTACCCCAACTCTGTTGTTGTCCCTTCAGTGGCTCTGTGGCTTAGCCCCACAGCAGTTTTGTCAGGACCCACTGCACCCCAGGACATAAGCCATGGGTGGCTAGTTCAATTTCATGGAATTAAAATGTAATGACATGTAATTTCAACTGCACAGTCATATAAGCCATCTTTCAAGTGTCCGGTGGCTACTGTATTGGATGACACCAGTGTAGAACATTCCTATTGCTGCAGAAGGTCCTACTGGATGATACTGGTATAGAGAGGACATGGAATCTCTGGTCCTAGCTTGGCTTTGGGAAGCAGTTAGCCAAAAAAAAAAACAGCAAGAAAGAAAAGAAAAGAAAAAGAAAAAGAGAAAGGAAGGAAGGAAAGAAAGAAGGAAGAAAGAAGGAAAGAAAGAAGAAAGAAGAAAGAAAGAAAGAAAAGAAAGAAAGAAAGAAAGAAGAAAGAAAGAAAGAAAGAAAGACAGAAAGAAAGAAAGAAAGAAGAAAGAAAAGAAGGAAGGAAGGAAGGAAGGAAGAGGAAGAGAGAGAGAAAGGAAAGAAGAGGGGAGGGGAGGGGAGGGGAGGGAAAACCCAGCTCTCCTTTACGAACAGGCAGTGCTGTGGGAATGGGTCAGGGCCCCTCAGTGAAGTGTGCAAGACAGAAGGGAGACAAAACGGGGCTAAGGTGGGGAATTCGTGTTTTCCCCGATATTACTAAGCAACCATGTCCTAAAATCTACAGAACTTTGTTTACCAGGAAGAAAACACTTGAAAAGGAGAATATTTGGCGGAAATGTGCTTAGGATTAGCAGGTTTTCTTTCTTTCTTTTTTTCTTTTAATGCTATTTTGTTTTTCTCCTGGGTTGTTCAAGGTACTGACCTAGCACACAGCCCACTTTGCCAAGAAACTCTTTCCCTGCCTAATTAGCTTGTGGTATTGTTGGTGGTTCTGGGAAGGGAGGGGAGGGGGGGAGGCAGGGGGAGGGCAGAGCTTGGCAGACCCAATGGGGAGCTTCAGTGGGTCGGGGGGGGGCGAGGGGCGAGGCTGGCCATTAGATGCAAGGTCTTGAAAATCCCTCTGTAATTAATTTTCTCCTGCATTAATTAGAGAAATGTTGGAACCGGTGGAAGAGGGAGGGATTTGTTGCCCCTGGGCTGCTTTCAGGGTGACCTGAGGGGAAAGATGGTAATCTACCAGAGAGCTGGCTGGGGTTTTCAGAAGACTCTGCTGCCTGAGGGAGGGGCATCCAATTTAAGCCAAGGTCACAGGGAGACTCAGGCTTTATTGTGACTTGGACTGGATAATGGGTCACACCTCTTCAGAAGCCCAGTGTGTGTGTGTACGCATGCACATCACTGCTTCTCATTGTCCCATGAATTCAGAATACACAAAAATTTAGCAGAATTACCTGTGAAGAGCTCCATCTTCCCTCTCTTGCCCCTAAACCCTCAAATGTCGGTTAGAGACCCTCTTGCTTGTATCCCCTCAACTGATTCCATTTTAGCCTGAAGAGAAGACATGGTCACTTTCCCTGTGTGCTTTTTCTCTTTTTCAAAACATCAGCTATGATGACTCTCTTGCAAGTAAGTTTCTAGCCCTGTGGAAAAGAGATCCCTGAGAAGATTCTAATAAAAGCTTCTGGAATCTACCAGCCCACAGACTTTCTATCCTGAGTCCCAATGTGTTGAAAATGACGTTTTGGAGGCAAGAGGCCAGCACAGTTCTAGAGTCCAGTGCCAATTCCCCGGTCCTGTGAGCTGCTTTTATGGAAATTTGAATTGAGCCCAGCTTCTTCTAGACTCTGGTTTCGTATGGATTTTATTAATGTGACCAATGGCTTAATAGTTCTGTTTTAGCTGGTGGGCCACATCCAACAATCCATGTTCTTGTTCTTCAAGCCTGCCTCTAAGGCCAACACCTTCAGTTAATAATTCAATGGAGTTTTCCCCAAAAGGGAGGGCCGGCCTGTTTCAGCCTGCTGCTCTTTTTAAAGCAGTCAAATCAGTGAATCAGCAGTAAAGATTTAAGCTCTGGGCTCAAATGAAGGCACCCTCTTCCCTGGCTGCTAACTGAAATGGACAGATCTTCAACAGAAAGAGGTCCCATGAGATCAACACACCTGTTAATGGAATAGAAGCTGGTGATTGGAGAGGAGGGCGTGGGTAGCTCACCAGCTGCCTTCCTCTACGGACTGGGCCCAAGCAACCAGGCCTGGGCTCCCAGACCTTCCACCTGCAATCATTATTGCCCACTGAATGCACTGCTTCCTTAAACCTTGCAGGCTGAGGGTTTCTTTGGTAGGGCATAGAGTCTGAGGATTACTTTCCAGCTCCATTCTCTGGCAACCAGCAACAAGTTTTCCAGTTTGGAAGAATCTTTGATCCATTCTACTTGGGCCACGTTACTCTCTTATTTCCCTTGAGGGATGGATAAGAGGAGAGAGGACAACAAAATAAATGAAAAGAGTGTGGGGTGCAGATTCTCAGCAGGAAATGGGGATGGGAATAAGGGCGATAAGAACCAGGTGGAGTCTCCCGGATGCTATCAGCACCCCGGGAAAGCTGTCCATGCCCTCACTGTTCCCAAGCCCGTCCTTCTTGCATCCTTCCCAGCAGCTGTTTCAACTCTTCTCTGCCCTCCTCAGGCCTCCAAATCCACCCCCATCATTCACAGCAGATGACTTCACCTCCAGCCCTGCTGAGAGGACTAAGCCACCAGTCTGTAGGAATCTGACTGTGCCGGTGGGAAGACCTGGCTTTCAACCTGTGCTCTGCTATGTTTATAGTTGCTGGCGGGCAATTGACTTAGCTTCTCTCAGACTCAGTTTCCTCACATGTAAAATGGGGCTGTGGTGAGGGGTGAGGATTATCTTAGACAATACAGGGAATTTGCATGTAAACGAAAAGTAATAATAGCTATGAATTGTTGGGAAGAATACCACTACTACCACCCCCATCACCCCCGTTCACTCCCTCATGTAATCATCCCCCCACAGCAGAATTTTCTTGTGTTATATCCTCTCTTCCTTCCAGCCTTCCTGGAGAAGGCGAAATCCTGCCTCTGGTCCGAGGCTGGCCTCTGCACTGAAGCAGAAGCCACCTGCGTCTATTTTATTTCAAATCCCCGGCATCTTCAATCTCCCCCTCTTGGCCAGCATCTCCCTCCCAGTGTTCAGACATGCTCGGGCCCCACTTAACTCCCCCCAGATGCTTCCCTTTTCTTCATTATTCCCTCAGCCACAGTCTCACCTCTTTCCTTCCTTTCACCAACATATCTGTCCTAAGAATCATCTATGCTTGTTGACCCGCTTCCTGACCTCCCACTCACTCCTCAGCCCACTTTGATTTGCCTCCTGCCCCCACTGCTCTGGTGCAATGGAACTTTCAAAGGCCTTTCGAAGTGCCCTCCTACATCCCACTCAGTCCTTCGGGAGAGTCCTGCTCTGTTGACCCAAAGTCACCCCCAGCTCTCATCTTCCCATTGTCCGTGATTCTGTCTCTCCCTGGTGCTTCATTTCTTTTGCACATGACTCATGATCATCTGTCATGTGTGCCAGGTGTCATCTTGTTTGCCTTCTCCCTGGGTGGGCTTGTGGACTCCCTCTTCATTCGTGATTTTACCAAAGAGTTGGCCAGCCCCATGCGTCCAGCTCTGACCTCTTCTAGGCTCCAGATTCTCATTTCCAGCTCCTTGTTATTCTTCTACATAAGAGCGCCTGCTAATTCAGTATATCCATTAACTCAATATATCCAATACTAAAATACCAGTTATGGCGTAGGCCTTCTTATTTCTTACTCCACTCATCTGTCAATCTGTAGGTCTCGCTGACGACCTTCAGAGCAGGTCTTTGGCCTGTTTGTTTCTTTCCATTCCCATTGCAGCTCTGCCCTTGGGGACTTTTTATTTCCTACTCAGGTAGTTCAAGTGGCCTTTGATCTGGTATCCCAGGGTTTAGCCTCTTTTTTGCCCCAGTTTCTGTTTCCCATTGACAGCAGGATGTTCTAGAAGTAGGATGGCCACGTAATCTATTGTCCAAGCCAAAACACTCTGTTCGGATAGTGTTAGTTTCTGGTTTCAGAATCTTGGGGCCCCTATCCTAACATGTCGTCTTCTCAGCACAGTGCTCCTGGCTTCCTCACAACTGGCCTCCTTCAGTTAGTTTAGTCTCACCTGCACTCTGAGCTTTCCGTGCACCTACCTGTCCAGTCACCCTGAGAGCTTCGCCTCCTCCGGTGCTCTGGCCTCTCCCGTCTCTTGTCTGTACTCTCACTGTTGTCCTGCCCAGATCCTGCATCTCTTTCTCTGTCCTTCAGGTCTCATCTCAAATCCTGCACCCTCCCTGAACCCTTCACTAATACAAGTAGATAGAATGAATCTCCCTCATTCTCTGTTTCAACAGCGCAGTGCCTGACCATTCATAGCATGCCCAATATTCGAGCTATCTGTATTCCCAAATGTTGCTCCTGAAAGACCCAGTGCTTGGGGAGCGGGGCCACATAACTTTCCTCTTTGCATCTCTCAGAGCTGTGAACACCACTCCTTGCTTACAGAAGTGAAGAGGGCAGTCTCTTGTTCCAACTCTACAGTTCTGCATGACGGATATCATTATGCCTACCACCCCCACACTGTTCTTTTTTTCTTTAAATAGATGAAAGATAAGCCTGGAGAAGTTAAGTAATTCACACAGCTGGGAAGTAATAGCTCTGCATTGCAAACTGAGGCCTGTCTTCTATAGAGAAAGTGCCTAACATGTAGGCTGCATGAATGACTTCTAATCCTACACCTTCCCATACAGCATGCCAATTTCCTAGATTTGCTGGTTCAATAAGATTTAATAAAAAGAGAGTTTGTAACGGTGCAGTTCACAATGGGCCCTCACATGCCCTTGTTCCAGCAAAACAATAACCAAACATTTCTTTCCAGGGAAATCAGAGTAAGATATGCAGTAAAGTTTATCTTGAGCAGGAAAACAAGCCAGAGGCAGATAGCCTAGTGGAGAGTGCAGGTGGAGGTGATGGTTGGGTATAACTATTTTCTGTCTTAGTGATGGTGGGAAAGATTTTACCAGCAAAACAAGCCATTGGAACTTTTAATTTTTTAAATGCAAAGTCTCCTTTGTCTCTTCCCTTCCCTCATTACTGTTTACTTACCAGGAAGGTGGAGTCTCTATGGAAAGCAGAGCTACCCCAGGGCCTGTCTCCTGTACTTACAACCTACATTCAGAGTAAGAGAAAATGTGTTTGTAAGATTGAACCTCATCAGGGAAATCAAACCCGAGAGCCAGGAGAGGACTTCGAGAGAACCCTTGGATGATTGACTTTTCTTTCCACTTGGGCCCTTTTCACTTGGTGGTTCTCAACTTTTCACTCAGTGTGGTTGTAAATGCCCCTGGGATGTCACATCACTAGGTGTGATATGCAGGCTGCTCTGAGATGCCATTCCTGCCTCCTGGACAAATGTCTAAGGTCTGAAATGGTTTAGACAAGGTGTTCCTATTAGAGACGTACAAGAGAAGTTGGGGAAGGAAAAGGGAGGCCAGAGGAGAGAGAAAGACTACCTGTACCTGGCATTGACCTGTGTATATACCAAGGCGCATATGAAAGATTCAGTCCTAGGAAGGGAAATTTCAAAGCTCCATATCATACATAAATGTAGGCATACACTTAAATGTTTACAAAGATACACATATGCCCTTGCTAATGGTTCAACTTATCTCTTCTAAAACTGAGACACCCCCCAAAACCCATCTCTTAGCACCCCTTTGAATATTGCCCAGGATGCAGCAAAGATACAATCAAGCTCCTGTCTCTCTCATTCTCTCCTTTCGGAGCACAGTGGCCAGAAGGAAAGCAGAACAACAGACCTAGGATTCCAGGAGCCTCCACAGCCACATGGATAGCAGAGAATGGAAATCTCAAAGGAGCCACACACTGTGCCAAGTCTGCAGCCTGTCATCCCTAGGATTTCTGGCTTTCTTTGTCTCCAGCCCCACCGTCTGCATTAAGGACTAAAGTGGGTGGAGCAGAACAACCTGGTTGGAATGGGGTGGCAGTGGTAAGGAAGAAGGGACACATGTGCACGGGTGAATAAACAATGCCCGTGAGGAATGCCCCTCGCTGACTGCTTCTGTGTGGAAGTTTCAGACCAGTCAACTTACTAGGAGGGTCGGGAAGAACCTTACCTCATCCTCGTCTTCCGGAAGTCAGCCCAATTCTATTTATTATAATTGACACTAGATTTTGCGGAGGTTGAGAGGAATTCAGATGTTCCAGGACAGAGATCAGTAAAATGAGGCCATGTGCTAAAATACTTGCCACCTAATTTTATAAATAAAGTTTTGTTAGGACACAGCCATGCCCACTTGGTGACATATTGTCTATGGCTACTTTTGCCACACAACAGCAGAGTTGAGTAGTTACTACAGAGGCCATGTGGCCCACAGAGCCTAATGTATTTATTATCTGGCCCTTTCTAGGAACATTCTTCAATCCCTGGTAGCCCACGGTTTAGATCCTGGACAACATGCTATGGCAGGACAGGGGCCACGCTGAACTACTTGGACACACATAGAAGGCCACTTGACCTCTTAAACAGTTTTTTATTATAAAATTATAAAGAAGAAAATAAAAAGTCACCCATAGTTCTATCACCTTCTAGTAAGAACTGTTAATACTTTTATTTACATCTAGTCTTTTTCTATACACATATAAAAATATAAGTATCCATAATTATGTAATGAAAATCCTACTGTGTCTAGTTTTGTATCCGTCGCATGTGCTTGTGTCTCCTGTTTTGCAGTGGCTGCTTTGCATGCCCTTGCATATTCCTTGTTAATGTGACTTGTAATAACTTTTAATATGTGTCACAGCATCACTGAACTTCTATGTAGTTTCTTCTTATTTGTAGATCAAAATATTGTGTGCCATGACAAATCCCATGGAGCAGAAATCTTTGTCTGGTTCTTTGAGCATTGCCTTCAGATAGATTCCCAGAAGTGGAATTACTGGGTTAAAGGGTAAGGACAATTTTCAGGCTCTTGATAACATATTGCCAAATTGCTTTCCAGAAAGATTGTACCAATTTCTGCTCCTCCCAGCAATGCACGAAATTGCCTCCTTACCCTATTCTCACCAGCATGGAGTACTATCATTAAAAAAAGTTACCAAATTGATAGGCAAAAATTGCATTTTGTTGTTTTGATTTGGATTTCTTTGATTACTGGTGAGGTTAAACATTTTTTTCATATGTTAAACACTTCTTCATATGTTTATGGCCAAGGGGAATCTTAATAATGGTCTTCAAGTGTGCAAAGGGGTTATTTAGTAGATTGGGACCAGCTGTGCTAGAGTAGGAACTGGAAATGTTGAAACCTCAGCAAGAAAGCAGTCGGGTGAAGGTCCCTCAATGAAGGATGGTCTTAAGAGTGATCAAAGGCTGAGGAAGATGGCGGTGCTGCTCAGAGCCTCTCTTCTCAAGGTGCAAGGAGGCCGAAGATAAATAGCTACAAATTGTTGGGTACTTATAAGCACTAGGAGCACTGCTAACGCTTACATATGTTCGCATTTAAATGCTTACAAAAGCCCTGTGAGAAACATGGGGGTTAGGTACAATCTATTATTAATGATCCCAAGTAGGATCGAAATCCTCACCCTAAAATCCCGGTGTCATAACCACTCTGCTACACTGCCTCCAAGAGAAGGGGTTCAGTGAATGTTCCTGGATTAAAGGTTTTGCAAATTCTTTATGAACAAAATGAGGGACGTGTGAACCTAGGCTCCTAGAATCCCTCTGCAAGACCTCTTCTCTCCAGCATGAATTGTGGCATAGTTGTTTACCATGAAAAAGTCACTCTCTGTTCTGTTGTTTGTGCTTTTGTATTTTTCCTGATTGCATGAGCATTCCTAGCTGGGCTTGTTTCCTTCTTTCCTCATCTTTGTCTTATGTCCCCACCCTGCTCCAGAGGAGCCACAAATATCAGGTGTGTGCTTCATTCTCAACTGTCATCCTCAGCAGCATGTTGGCCAGGTTGGGCTATGCTTCCTTCCTTCTCTGTCCTCCCCTGGCTGTGGGGATGATGAGCAGGCAAATGAAAAACCTCCATGGGTTCTCCCAGGCTCTCCTCTCCACCACTCAGTGGGAGCTTTGTCTTTGCAGAGAACAAACCCGAAACCCATCCAGCCAAGGCAACTGTCTGCCGGCTCCTGCACCATTTGGATTCTGACTCAGTTAGAGGTCTTGTAATCGAAACTTCAACCTGCTTATTAGAAATTCAAGGAAATCATCTAATAATATTCACAGTCTCAGCCTCATCTCCCCACCTCCCTGCCTTTGTCAGTCTCACACCTGTCTTTGTAGGTTATTCTGAGATCCAATTTCCAAACACTATGTTGGGAGTGTATTCATCTTAAATAAATACAATGAATTTCTCAGGTGAGCAATTTCCAGGGTCACAAGGACAAGATGGCTGGAGTTCTTTTATTTTCAGGGAGGAACTGAAGGCATTGATTCTGGTTCTCCTGCCTCCTTGGTTTTTCAGCTGAGCATGTGAGCAGTCTCATCTTCTGGGTGCTGGACGTTCTTTATCCTGTGCGGTCAAACACAAATTATTGGTCTGACTAATGTTGCCGTTTGAAACAGTGATTTCTTTTTCATCTTCTCCACTTGCCCATTTCTCCCCCTCTGGAGTGCTGGCCCTCATGAACCCCTAGGAGTGTGTCTGTAGGAGGGTGGATGGAGGGAGCAGCTGTGCTTTGTTCATTTCCCTTTGAGACGACAATTCAAATATTATCATTATGCTCTCCTCACCTCTGCTGTTACCCTGGTTTGCTGTGTGAGAGTTGGTTTTGCCCATGGGGTTCACATCCCTCCTAGAATGAAGGGGTTTTGGCCACTACAGTCCATTTCATCTCTAAAAGCCCGTGTTTGCACAGGAGTGAGCATTTTCAGGGTGGCAGGTGACTTGGGTGCCCAGTGCTGTCACAGTGTTGAGACTCCTTGGCCCTCCTTCCCCGGCCTTCAGCTCAACCATCCCAAGCTCCTTCGTTCAGCTCTGCTCTCATCTGAGCAGTGAAGGCAAGTCCTAAAAGTGGCAACAGGTTTGGCTCCATGAAAGATGGCCCTCTAGGAAGCTGGTTGGTTCTCCAAGAGTGGTCCAGACCAACAACATCTCATCCTCTGAGAATGTGTCAGCAGTGCTGATTCTTGGATCCCACCCAGACCTACTGAGTAATACACGATGGGGATGGGTCCCGGCAGTCCGAGTTTTAACAAGCCCCCTTGGTGATTGGAATGCAGGCTCAAGTCCCAAGCCCACTGCTCTGGGCTGAATCTGCCAAGGTCAGCAGGAGAACACAGACACACCCTAAGTTCCCCTTGGTCCTATTGCATACTGGAAAAGATGAGGGACAGGGTCTTTTGTCCTCCTTTGGGTGGGACAGGGAGCTAGATCCAGCTGGAGAGGCCTGACATCTTCTAAATGTGTTCAGGTTCTAAACAGTCTTTTTTCTTTTTCCCCTGGAAAATGGTCTTCTCTCCCCTCTGGATGTGGCAGCGAGATTGTTTGGATTTGTGAAAATGGCTCCCTAAGAGCAAGAATGCAAGTAGATCATCAAATAAAGAAAATGTGGTTTTCAGTTGGGCCACACAATTAAACATTAAAGGATGGCTTAGCAGTTAATAGTAATTATTATTCCTCTAACATGTATTATCTTAGAAACCACAAGGCATGGCTGAGTTGAAAGGAATTTAGGAGCAGAAGAAGGCATGGATTGTGATCCCACAGTCAAGTTCTATGCTGAGGCCTCCTGACTGCTCTTTCTGTTAGTGAACAGAGATATGCCAGGGACATCCCTCCCTTCATATGGTTAAAAGACCCTCTCACAGGAACGGACTCTATAAGCAGCTGAATGTTAGATCCTTAAAAACTGTTTACCAAAGTTTGCCTGCAGATGCCTTAGCACTTGATATTGCTAAAAAACAAAACAAAACAAAATGACAAATAAACAGAGAAAGTCTCACAAAGCTAAACATAGTCTTACTGTACAATCCAGCAATTGTGTTCCTGGATTTGAAAACTTATGCCCAGCTCACAAATGTCTGTAGCAGCTTTATTCGCGATCATCCAAACCGGAAGCAATGTCCTTTAATAGGTGAGTAGATCAAGAAACTTGAATGCATAGATACAATGGAACAAGCACACTTACAGCGGAACGAGAAATGAGCTCCTGAGCCGTGCAAAAGCTTGGGTGAATTTTAAATGCACACTGCTAAGTGGAAGCAGCTAGTCTAAAAAGGCTACTTATTGTATGATTCCACTTTTATGAAATTCTGGAAAAGGTAAAAATATGGATGGCAAAACAACAACAACAGCCCAAACTAGTGCTTTCCAAAGGTTCCAGAGAGACAGAGCATTAAATAGATGAAGCACAGAATTTTCTAGGGCAGCAGAATGATTCTGTTCAATACTGTAATGGTGTATATGTAACACAAGGCACTTGTCAAAAACCATCAAGCTTTATAGCCAAAAGAGCAAACCTAATGTATGCAATTAAAAATAATTTTTTAGGAGGTTGGGAGATCCCAGGATGGAATGCAGAGTAATAAACAAATCTAACTGTATTGCAAATGTATAAACAACCTCTCTGAAGGGATAGGAGGAAGAGGACTGGATCTAAGTCACACTGGAGATGAGTCTGTAAGGCTAGGGCATACGCAGCTGTGTGTAATTGTACTCCAGTTCATAAAGTCGTTTCCCTAGGGGGAGGGGTTAACAGTTCTGATACAGCTCCACACGTATTCTGGAATCGAACAGTGAAGTAAATGGATGGCGGATGGTGGGAGCCTGGTTTCTCACTGTTGGAATGAACTTTACAAATAAGCAATAGGAGGAGGCTAGAACCATCCATGGCATGAAGGAGACATTAGAGTTGGAAACATCGGTATAAACTCATATTTAGTTTAATATAGGCACAGATGATTACATATAGAAACATGAAATATGCACATGTATGTGTCTATATACATGTGTGTGAAAATGTGGGTTAGTACACACATATATATTTCCTTGCTCTGTCACTCGAGAGGGCTTAGAATGAACAATGTCCCAGTAGCCACGAAGACATCTAATGCCCGGATCTTTGTTACTAGTACTACTGCTCTTCTATAAAAAGAACCGGGGCTCCTTGGAGAAATGGCTGATGGTAGGGCTGAGGCAGGCAATGGCCAAGATGAGCCTGGAGCATCTGTAGTGCCAGAAAGGAAGGAAATGCTTAAACACAAACAGATAAAATAAAACAAAACCCAAAACACACATATGTGCGATGATGAAAGTTATGAGAAAGAAACACGGGAACCAAATGAAAGAGCTCTCCACAGCCAAAGCTGAAACAATTTGAGCAAAAAAATAAATAACATAGTGTTGGATGATAACCCAGCACATAAAATATTCATGAGTCTGTACTGATGTAAATAAATGATTGAATAAATAAATGAGGGAGAATAGACAACTCTCTGTGCAGAAGAATTTCAAATGATTTATGTACACACTTGCCCTCAAGGAGATGGAACCTAGTAACTTCCTTCCAAAGAGCACAGTAAGGAAAGGAAGAGAAAGGAAGGACTTTATAATGGAGCAACCTGATGAATACTACCTAGGCCAGGTGGTCAAGGTCAACATCAACAGTGACGCCACATTGAAAGCATCTATCCTTAATATGATGTGATGAGGATAGCATGTTACCTTTGTGGTCTTCTTTCCCCAAACTCATATTCCCAGTCTAATCATGAGAAAAGCATCAGACAAATAAAAATTGAAGGACATTCTACAACATAGCTGACCAGTACTCCTCAAAATGGTCAAGGTCATGAAAAAAAACAAGGGAAGTCTGAAAACTGTCACAGCCAAAAACACATAAGGAGACATGGCTACTAAATGTAATGTGGTATCCTGGCTGTAATCCTGGAACAGAGAGCAGACACTAGGAAAAAACAAAGGAAATCTGAGAACTGTATGGACTTTTCTTAGAAGTAATACAATATATCAATATTGATTCATTAATTGTGACAAATGTATCACACTAATGTAAGATGTTAATTACAGGCAACTGGGTGTGGGGCATGGGAAAACTCACTGTGCCAATTCCACAGCTTTTCGGGAAACTGAAAACAATTTTAAAATGAAAAGTTTACTAACAAAGACCAGAGAATATTCTTGATCCTTAAGATTAAAGTCAAGATCAAGGACATTGATAGGAAGTCATAATAAAATACTGAGAACAGATTCAATATTGACTTGGCTGCAAGAGATAAGTAATGAAGTGAATATGAGATATTTTACATCCAAAGGAATATGTCAGCTCATGTCAGGTCCAGGAAAGCAACATCTCAGCGGTCTGTTTCGCTCCATGATCCCAGCAGGTGAGGGAGGTGGGGGTAGTTTGGCGTGGTGGATGAGCTGCAGTTTTAAATAGAGAAGCCAGAGAAGCTTGCACTAAGAAGGCGATGTTTAAACAGAAATCTGAAGAAGAGTGGAAACGAGCCAGGTATTTTTGTTGGGGGTGTAGAGAGCTTGCTGCCATGGAAATAACATCTTTGTTCATCTAATGATGCCAGAGGAATAAAAGGTAATACTGGACTTTACAATTGAGAAGCGTTCTGCTGCCTGGAAATGACTGTAATGGTAATAGAATTGAGTGGAGGAAAAAGTCACTGGAGGTTGTGGAAGTGAAACAAGGCTCTGGGGAGGTGGGCTGAGTTGGCACAGGTCTGGAAGAAAGGGGCGGAGGTGGGGCGGAATGAGCTGCACATGAGTGAGGACATCATAAAATGCAGTGAGACAGAGCCGCTACAGCTAACCTCCACCCAGGGCTGAAGCAGCAGGGGGTCACTGTCTCATAGCCCTGGAGGCTGGAAATTCAAAAAGCAAGGTGTCAGCAGGTTTGTTTCTTTTTGAGGGTGGGCAGGAACCTTCTATCAGAAACCCCAGCCCGATCCCCCTTTCTCCCATTGGGAGACACACTCGAAGGCCCAGTGGTGAGGAGAGTACTTCCTAGCCTTGAATCTGACCCCTCTGTGACCAAACACTGGCACTGAGCAAAGCAACCGTGCTGGCTGTTCTCCTAGAGAGGGGAAATCTTCCACTAGACTAACCTCAGGGAGAGGAACTGGGACTCTGCACTCCCATTTACTGCCACCCTTGAACTTTGCACCCGGCAGCTCTTGCTTGTGGCAAGAGGCTGATCCAGCAAATATTAGTGCTTCTGCATGGGGTGCACCTTGCCGCATTAGCCCAGGCCACAGGCTCCATGCAAATAGTTTTGCATTGGGTGTTCGTAGGCAGGAATGTGGACAATCACATTTGGTTAGGTCATGCCTGTGCCCCCAACTAATCCCAGCTCTCTTCTTGCTTTCCTGCATTCCCTCTAACCCTTACCATTTCCTGCTTTGGGATGTCCTTGCTATGACATGGGGTGGGTTCTGTTGTCTGTTGCAATACTGTCGTTTCATGCAAATAAGCAGAGAAGGAGGGGGATCTCGAGGAGAGAGGTGGTAGCACCTCACAATCTTCCTGAGTCTTCAGATTTCAAAACAAACAAACAAACAAACAAACAAACAAACAAACAAACCAAACCCACAATAAATAGAATGAAAGCCAGTTTGGTCCTCTGAATGGCATCTGTGGATTCATGGAAGTCAGGAGCTGCTGTGGGTGATTCTGCTCATAGGGCAGTACTGTAGCTTTTGGGGTCAGTCACAGTGATTCCTCGCCAATGTCACTGGGCACGTGCCATTACCCTACTGCTCCTGGTCATACTTTGGTCTGCTGGCGGGGTCTTGTCCCTTCTGCCTCCCACCCTCACAGGGAGGGCTTCAGCCCCATTGCTCTCCCCTACCTGCGCCTCTGCCTCCACCGTTGGCATGTGCTGCTCCTGATCTTAGGGATGCTATTCACCTCAAAGCCCCAGGGTTGACCCTGTCTTCAGTCAGGGGCCTGTTCCAATGTTCTCTCCTGAGTGAGGTCATCCCCTCCCATGCTGTCTAGGAGAGCATCTCACCAGTTCACCTTCCCGTGTCCTCCCTGACTTGCTTTTTCTCAGTTTTTGGTGCCACTGAAATTATTCCTCTCTCTCTCTCTCTCTCTCTCTTTCCCTCTCTCTGCCTTGTCTGCGTTTCCTGCCAGCAACCTGCCCCACTGGCCCCCACCTTTGCTGCCTGTGCACCCATGAGTTCATGGCCCAGAGGAGGCATGCCATGCAGGGCTGAGTAAAGGGACGGCTGGAACGTGCTTTACCAGTTGTGGGGGTTTTCACATGGAATATGTCATTTGTCCCTCATGGCGGTCCTGTGGGGTGTGCAGGACAGGAAAATTAGGGCTGTTGTGTAGATGAGAAGATAGGTAGAAAGTATCTCGGTTCTTGAGGGTCAGACAACCCCAGGTTTGAATCAGAGAGCTGTCCAATCTTAGAGAAATTACATGACCTCCCTGAAGGGCAAGGTCAGTCCTGGTTTGGGTGAATTCCTGAGATCTTGCATGTGAGGTACTAGCACCTTGCTGACCTGCCATAAGTCCTCCAGAGTGGGGGATGTTACAACTGTTGCTGCTGCTGTCATCAGTGCTCCCATGGCCCGTGTCTTACAGCTGTGGAGGCAGGGCTGGTGTGAGATGTTGGCACCCCTGTGTCTAGCCCATGGAGTGTCCCTGCGGTGAGTCCTTCATGCAGAGTGGAGGAGCTCCGCGTGAGCCGGGAGCCCAGGCACATGGACTCGTGAGCCTTACCCGTATGTGTTCCACCTTATTCTCCAGTTTTTATGTATGAATTTTCCAAAACTGTAGCCAATGTTTTAGAAAACCACCATGTTGTATATTAATAGGATTTGGAACCGTCGTTTTCTGGGGTTTCATTGTACATTGGCACAAACGACTTTTTCCAGAAGAGTGTATCTCCAACTCTTACAATAAATGTCATCCGGGAAATGAGATCCAATCCTTAGAGCTGTGCTTAGAGGGAACCCCCCAGGAAAGGGGGACCCGAGAATGGGACGTTCCCACAGTAACCGGAAGTGGTCTGGGGAGGCTATGCTGCACTCCGATGTTATGGTAGCATTGGTTTATCCACTTACTCAGTACATGCCTGTTGTGTGCTTACCATGTGTTAAACACTAGGCTTTTAGCAGAGAACTGAAGAAACAAATTTGGCATCCTCATGAGGTATACTTCTAGTAAAGAAGACAGGTGCTAAATAAATTTGTGCTATTCGTGTCCGACAGTGAGCTGTGCTAAGGGGGAAAACAATAAAGAAGGGGGAGAAGACAGATGAGAAATTGCAGGGCTGTCTCAGGCAGAGTGGCCAAGCAGCCTCCCTGGAGGGGCACAGGAGAGCAGAAGCTAAATGAGGGATGCCATCAGTGCGTGTGCAGGAAGAACATTCCAGACAGAGCAGACGGGAGAGACCCTGAAGCAGGAAGAATGTTAGCTTGTTCAAGAAACAGCCAGAAGGCCCGTGTGGCTGGCATAGAGTAAAGGAGGTAAAAGCAGTGTGGGGATATGTTCAGTATAGTAGGTAGGGACCAGATCATGCAAGGTCTTAACAGCCTGAGAAAGGAGGCTGGAGGCTACTGCCCTTTTACAATGTATTTGTTTGCCCATTGTCTTCACAGGCTCTGCATTCCTAGAAAGAAGGGAACGTGGCTTCTTGTTTTTGCATTTTTGGTGTCTAGTGTCCTCCAGGGACAGCAGGAGGGCTCAGTTGATATGAGGTCAGTGGTCTCTCTGCTTCAGAGTTAAGATCCAAGTGGGAATAACTGCTCTCTGGTCTATTTCCTCTTGGCCCATGAGCTCTGAGGAGGGGCGTGGCGGCCATCCACAGGAGAATCCAGAATGCCCTTAGGGTACAGCTGGCACAGCAGAGTCTCATATCATTTCTGCCCGTTTTTCACTGTCCTTTCCTTGGAGCTCTGGCAGTAGATATATGGGGCCCCCGAGTCCTGTCAGCATGCCCGGGGGTGGGGGGGCTTGGGACAGAGTCCCTTGGATGGATGCAGCATAATGACAACAATCCTACTCTGTATGTGACCGCAGTTTTTAGAGGATTCTTGCTGACATTGTCTCATTGGATCCCAACTGTGTGCGTGTGTGTGTGTGTTGATACAGGGATGAGTGATGGTGAAATTCAGAAACAACATGTGCCCAGGGCTGTAGCTTGCATGATACAACCTGACCGATGGCTGAGAAGTCACAGTCCACATAAAGCATTTTACTTCTTGATTCCTTGAAGGCCCTTTGGAAGCCAGATGGATGGGACAGGGAAATAAATGGTCATTTCCCTGGCGGCCCAGGGAGGGGATGGGACGTGGTAGGGGAGAGATGGTGGATTTCTCTCCTGAGTGACTCAAACAGCCAGCTCGTCTCAGCCTCTGACCAGAAACTGAAATTTATTTCTCACTGGCTGGAAGAGAGAGCTATTTCAAAATCTTCCTCTATTACAAAACTCCCCTTGGGAGCATGGTTGGCTAAAGCTGCCACAATCTCGGTTTCTCTGTCTTTTATGCGTCTAGAGTTTCATCCTAAAAATGAGGGTTTGGGTTCGGGCAGGGCAGGCCCAGGGTCCCCGCCACCCCCACAGCCGACAGCTGGCGACCTGGGATTGGGGCTGCCATTGGGTTCGGCAGGCCCTATCTCACTGCCGTGCGTGTGTGTGAATATTCACTCCGAGTGCAGAGGCCAGGAAAAGCAAACCTCTGGCAACAGTGTGGGCTTGTTTGTTTGTCATATTTTTATTTTTTTGTTTTTGTCTTGCTTTGTATAACTTCCTTGATAGGATGCTCCATTTTTAACCACAAGTAACTATATTCAACTCCCAAGAAGTTAAGGAACATTGGAGTGAATAAAGTAGCCAAACCACTCACATGGGGAAGCACGGCCATCCACGGCCTCCTTTTTTGAATGACCAACCACTGCTCGTGTCCCCGTGTTAGCGCGATGTCTGGCCCCGCCTCCCGTGCGTCGTAGCGTTTATCGCCATCTGAAGCTACTACATGTTTATGTTGGTTGTTTTGTTGCCCTCCCCATTAGAATGTACGTTCCCGAATGACAGGGAGGTTTTTCTTTAATTTTTTGTTTTATGCTTTATTTCCAGTAACCTAAAAGAGAATCTCTCCAAAACACATTCTCACTAAATATTTCATGAACGAACAAACGAATGAGCAATTGCTAGTAGCCAGGGGCTGACCTGTGCACTTCAAGGAATTGTCTTACTTTCTTTTTTCTCTCCAAACTCTATCACGCAGGCATGGTTGTTATCTCAAGTTTTTTGGATGAGGAAACTGAGGCTTAGGCAGGAAGAAGTGGAGGGGATATTAGGGCTGGTAGCAGAACCGGAAGCCGGCTGAGGCACGTGACCCTGAAAATGGCACCTTGGCCACCTCACTCACCTCATCTTGGTCCAGCCCTGTCTGGCTGACCACCTGCAGAACCCGAGCTCTTCTTCACAGAGTGGCACTGTCTCTCCTGTTGTGATCATGCACCCACACACTCACACACAATTATGCACTCACACTCACATATGTGCACACTAACATGTTCATACTCATGCATCCATACAGCCATGAGCTCACACACACATGCACAACACAG
Organism: Phyllostomus discolor; assembly: GCF_004126475.2. NCBI lineage: Eukaryota > Metazoa > Chordata > Mammalia > Chiroptera > Phyllostomidae > Phyllostomus > Phyllostomus discolor. The sequence continues at coordinate 84,456,525 of NC_040910.2, forward strand.
CCACCCTCACTCACCCACAAACACTCTCACATTCACATAGCACGTGTAAATACATTTGCACACCTACACACATGTACACTGACTTCATCAGCGATCATGGCATTCTGACCTGATTGCTCTTTCCTGAGAGCCAAGAAATAGACTTGGATCAGCTACCTCCCAAATTCACATCATAAGCAAGAAAGATGACTCTCTCGGGTCCGCTGGCTTTAGGAAGAAGAAAACCTTCAATGTGGTTGACAAAGTTGTCTCTAGGGTTTCCCGGGGCTGGATGCCTTAACAACCACCCGGGGGCTCCGTAACAGAGCTGATTTCCAGGTCCCAGCCCAGGGGAGTTGGATTCACGGTTCCAGGATGGGATCTGGAGATTGAATTTCTAATAGGCTCCCCCAAGCGATTGTGATGCAACCAGTCTGTGGGCCAGCCAGCAATGGGAAGCTGCTGAATCAAGCTGCAGGGTGTGTCCCTAAGGATGGAGTGGGACTCCGGCCTCCGAGGGGGAATACCAACGAGTTTTACTAACGCCAAAGTGACAGTGCACCCATGGTAGGCATGGCTGTCAGGATAGGTGTGGCTGAATCACCTTTTAGTCCAGGGTCCTCCATAATTGTTTGTGAAAGTTGTTTACCATCAGGGGAGGGGACACCAGGGAATTCTGAATCATAGCCAGCTCTGTAATTATGCGGTGTGTCTCCAAATTTTGCATAGACCTCAGGAGCCTAAAAATCTACCCATGCCTGAGCCCACCGTTACCCGCATTGTGACCTAACAGGTGTGGGCTGGGCCCACATCAGGAAAGTCTAAAACTGCCCAGGGGATTCCCACATACTGCTAAGGTGGAGGGCTGCTCTTCTAGACCAGGGGTGGGCAAACGTTTTCTGTAAAGGGCCAGGTTTTGAGGGTCACTGGGTCCCTGTCACCATCACTGAACTCCAGCATTGGGTTCCAAAAGCAGCCACAGCCAATCTGTAAACAAGTGGGCATGGCTGTGCTCCAATAAATCTTTATTTATAAACACAGGTAGTGAGCCACATTTGGCCCATGGGCTGTTGTTTGCCAATTCCTGTTCTAGACCATTCCAGACTTCTGAAATGTGTGGTCAAAAATGCCCCAGGATGTTTAACATGCACATTTCCTGGCCTCCTTAGGCACTCTTGTCCTAAGTCTGAGTGAAGACCTTGAATCTGTATTGATCAGAAGCATCCCAGAATTGGAGGCTACTCCGATCTTGGGGGACAGTGAAACACACTGAGGAACATCCGATAACCATTTAGCCAATCCGCCAAGGCCCTACCCTGCTCAGGCTCCACCTCCAGAGATGTGTTGGAACCCCTGGGCTGTGCTGCCTTCTTCCTCCTTTCTGTGCTGTCTTTTTGTCTCTTTAAGTCCTTCTAAAACATCAGTTATGATCTCACAGTGGGTTTAGGGAAGACTGGGTGACAGACCTTGTCCAGGGAGGGTGGGTGGTCAATGGAGAGGCTGCCTGTGGAGACAGTGTTGACGTGACTCTTGCTGAGACTGTCCCAGGGGCACTTTTCGTAAATCCCCTCGCCCACCGTCCACAGGTACAGCCCTGCCTCCTGCTAATCCCAGATCTCCGTGCCTCTGCACCCTGGTGGTTGGTGCTTTGTTTGCACAGGTGAGGTGATGGGGACTCTTCCAACTTTCTGTTTCGTGATGAGATTCTTATCTCCCTGGCCCTCTCCACGCTCCTGGGTGATGGCCCTGCAGAGGCTGCAGCTTCTGCTTGGTGGTTCTTAATTAAATTTGAAGTCAACTTAAACAGAGGGCTTTGGGAGCTTGGTGGGCTGGGGGCCAAGGGCCTAAGGAACTGCCACGGAATAGCACCACCTCCCACACTCCTGATCCCTGGGACATGTGGACAGATTACGGAGAAATCCCTGGGCAACGAGATTAGGTTAACTCTTTAGCGTGGGCAGTGGGCTTCAGAAGCATGCATGGATTCGGGGAGAGGACCTGGCTTTGCGTGCCGAATGCATGGAGCTTGGTGTTATCTGGGGCAGTTGGAATCAGGACCCCCCAGAACTCACTGTTCAAGTTCTGAGGCATGCTTTCTCCCTGCCAGCTGTGTCCCCACAACCTTTGTTAGAGGATTTCCCTTTAAAGTGATCAAAGTAACTGAGACATGCAGAATACAATGTTAGGGGTTGAAAGGGGGAGTATGGGGTGCAGAGGTGGGGAATGGTGCCTGGCTCCAGCAGTTTGAGGCTGATTCTAGGTCAGCCCCCACTATTGTGCGGCTCAGTAGGTGAGCATCTTTTGGTAGCTTCAGTTGCATAGTACAGGAGGTGCTAGGGACCATTTGTTATCTGCTGTGCACACAGAAAGCAGTGGGAGTTATGCATATGTACAGAGATAGGTAATACCCAACATTTATTAGACACACATATGTTTTACATAAGCATTCCTGTTTAATCACTGCAATAACACTGAGACCTACCAGTATCTCCACTAAGGCATGGAGAGGAAACTAAGGCATGGAGAAGTTAAGTTATCTGCTCAAGGTCATACAGGTGGTAAGTGATGAAACAAGTGTTAGATCCCAGGTGCCAAAAGTACTTAAAAAATAGTAAAGTGACAGGATACATCCCCTGGTCACAACTGGAAAATAACTTTTTTCCCAGAGCAAAAGCAAAAGCAGTGCTGCTTGGTCTGCTGTGGAGAGTGTTCAATCTAAGAACAGGTTATTAGGGCGACTGAGGACTTTGAGAATTGGAATTAGTGATCAGACCTCTGAATTCTTCATGGTCACCTTCTACAGGGCAATGGGCCAGCTTGCCCATGTCACCTGAGGGTCAGATGCAGCAGAAAAAAGAGCCATCTCCAAATGCAATAGCAAATGAGGACAAAAAAGTAAGTTATAGGACCACCAGATTCTGTGGCCAGCTCTAAGCACAATTGTGAGAGCATCTTCCTCCCCCTCCTCAGGGACACTGGTCTCTTCTTTCAGGGTCTCATGTGACCTTCAGGATCCCTCTCCCTCAAGTCTCTGTTTTGCTTCTTTCCCAAAGGAAGGAAAGTGGGTATTATGGGTTGAATTGTATCCCTCCAAGTTCACATGTTGAAGTGCCAACTCCTAATATCTCAGAATGTGACTATGTTTGGAGATGGGGTCTTTACTGAGGTGATCAAATTAGAATGAAGCCATACGGATGGGCACTAATTCATTACGACTGGTGTCCTTATAGAAAGGGGAAATTTGGACGCACACAGAGGGAAGGTGAAGAGAAGAGACACAGGGAGATGACAGCTGCCTACAAGCCAAGGAGAGAGGCCTGGACCAGATCACAGCCTCAGAAGGAACCAACCCTGCCAACACCTTCATTTTGGACTCCAGCCTGCAGAGTTCTGAGATGATAAAATTCTGTTGTTTAGCCACTCTGTCTGAGGCCCTTTGTTCACCAACCCTAGCAAACTAATATGTAAGTAGTGTATATCTGAGAAGGAGTCAAGTTACAGCAGTTCCAGGAGCACTTTAAACTTAAAAGAATAGGTAAAGTAAGAAAAATCATCTTCACGGATGGCATTCGGGGTGCTCCAACACTTGTGAGCAAATGTTGTGGGGACAGCCAATCTCGATCTCTGCAGGATGCACTCACTGTTTCATTTATACCCCGCACAGGGCCAAGGAGGCCCTGTCCCAGCCTTGTGGGGCTCAGCCCCCTCCAGGTGCATTTTCCTCCAAGTGCTTCCCTCTCTGAGACCTTGGTGTCTGTTTAGCTGCTTAGTTTGGTTTCTTGGAAACAGCGATGCTAGCACCACCACCCGGGGCAAGCAGGGCTCCCTGGAGCTGTGATTTCTGGAAACAGAATATTCCTGGTTTCCAGAAGGTAAAACCGTTTCCTAGGGCCATTTCTGCTTAGCAGCCAGCATGTATGTCCAGGCTTCATTCCGGTTTCACCCTGCAATTCCACAGCCTGGTGTGCTTGGCTTCCAGCCTGCAGAAATGCTGCACATTTCAGAGGAGGGGGTGAGTGATAACCTGGGCGAGGTTTGGGAAAGCTTTGCTAGATCTTTACTTGTGTCTCCTATGGGACAAGCCCAAGTCATCTGTTTGGCACCAACTGACTGAGCCTGTCCCCTGGGCCAGGTGCTTGGGATGACCAGGAAAGAGGCTGACACTGCTGTCATCCAGGAGCTCACGGGCTGTGAGGGGAAAGCCACAGTGCATGTGTGTTTGCCGACCTGATGGTTGTTCCGAACCTGTTGGCTGTGGTCCTTCCTGTGTTTATTCTTACCCATCTGAGATGATAAATTTTGAGGGCATAACGATCCTGCTGGCATCCTTCCTCCCAGAGGCTTTTCCTGTTCCAGGCATCAAACTGTACTGTGCATGATGATCATGTGGGGAAGTTGTGAAAATGCAGAGTCCTTGGCCCCACAGGTAGAGGGTCTGGATTAGAGGGCAAGGGTAAGGCCCCAAAATGTGCATTTTTAACAAGAACTGCCAGTGATTGTGGTTGTCCAAATGTGGGCACCACAATTTGAAAACACAAATCCTAGGATCAAGGGCCACTTGCTATTTTTCTGGGTATCCCCACAAAATAAAACTGGAAGCAGGACATTGTGACAGGTGAAACTGGCAAAGGTCAGGGAGAGAAAAAATGATTTTGGTGAAATTAGCAAGTCAATAAAAGTTGGTTGAATTGGATTCTTGCTACCATGGTTTTTTTTTTTATTTTATTTTAAGAATGTATTTTTCAGGTGAGTTTGGGTTCACACCAATATTGAGAGGAAGATACAGAAGTTTCCCATATACCCCTTCCCCCCACACATGCACAGCCTCCCCCTCTGTCAAAGTCCCCACAAGGGTGGGGCATTTGTTACAACTGATGAACCTACATCAACACATCATATTGCCAAAGATCATAGTGCACCTTAGGGTTCACTCTTGGTGTGCTTCCTTTGGGTTTGGGCAAGTATATAATGGTATGTGTCCACCATGAAGTATCATACAGAGTAATTTCCTTGCCCTGAAAATCCTTTCTGTTTGGTCTATTTATCTCTCCCTCCCCTGAACCCCTGGCAACTACTGATCCTTTACTGTCTTTATAGTTTTGCCTTTTCCAGAATGCTGTATAGACAGTTATGCAGTATGTAGCCTTTTCAGATTGACTTCTTTCACTTACTAGTAGGCATTTAAATTTCCTCCATGGTTTTTCATGGCTTGACAGCTCATTTCTTCTTAGCATTCACTAATATTCTATTGGCTGGAGGGACCATAGACTGTTTATCCCATTGTTTGCTTATTCAAGACACTGAGGTAGATGGTGCAGTGTTTACATCAGCTGTGGGTCTCTTTCTCTTTCAATGAAAAAATATATATAGCCAAAAGATTCACAGGTCTTGTCGTATTTGATTAAAAAACTTTCATCACAGCTATGCATCAGAACATTAATTTGGTTTTCTTTGATTTTCTTTAGATTGGGGGCTTATCAATCACAGATTCTGGGCTCTAACCTGAAACATGACAACAAGGTGGGAGGATGGTGACAGTAGTCATCTGCGTGTCCATCACACCACCCACAGGTGACAACATGGTGGAGACCCACAGTAAGGTCAGTGTCCCTCCTCTGGGGCTGGCTTCTGGAGGGTTCATGCACTAGACCTTCTGCCCTGTTCTCATTGTCTCAAAAGTCGTACCAGCCAGCTGGGGAGCTGTGTGTCTTGGATGTTTTGCCCTCTCTGAGTCTTGATTTGCTTATTTGCAAATCAGTGGTTTCTAAGATCTGCTCTCATTTGGACATTATAGGGCATGGCCACACCAAAGCCAGATTATCACCTTTGCTTCATCATCCTCATCCAACCTGCCCTGGCCCATTGGTCAGCCCAGCATTGAGAATAGCAGGAGACACCGAATAAACACTCAGTACATATCTGGAGATGGCTCTTTGGTTCTCAGACTTGACCTGTCTGTATCTGGCATATTTCTGAAATATCTGAGTGGGTTAGAAGAAGGCAACTGGAGACAGTGACATGTTTTCCCTGAGGAACCCCCCTCCTCTTCCTTCAGCCCCATCCAGCTGCTGGCACACTGGCCCCTGGACCTCGAGCCAGTTTTCTTCCCACTTCTTCTGACTCATATCTTTCATCATGCCTCAGGAGAGCGGCGTCTGTCACTCCCTCCTCCTGGCGAACAGAAGGGCCTTGGACAGGATCTGAGCTATAACTCAGTGCAGCCAGGACCAGGTAGAATCCTTAAACAATGAGCAAAGTCGGGAGGTCTGCCTCCAGTAGGGGGTTCTGTGCACATTTGGGTGAGGAAAGTTCCCAGTGTTCTTAGCCACATTCATTCCTTCACCCTGAAACATTAAAAAGAGAAAAGCATTCTTGCCTGTTTTCCATCTATCTTCTCTGAGTCATGATTCTGAAGGACACTAATGATGATTTGCTTTGGAGCAAAGAACTCTGCATTTTTTGCCGGTAGTAAATGGCAGCAGTGGGCTGGTGCAGGGCCAATGAGGACGTTTAGACTATCAGGACTCACCTTCTTCCACAACTCTGACCCTATTCTGTGAGATTTCTAGAGAAGATTTTGGCTGAAAAGCCAACCAGAAAAAGAACCCTCACCAGTGTGTTTGGGAGAGGAAAGCTTACTTTGCATGGGCTTTCCAGTGCATTCCTGGAATTACAGCTTGATGCTACAGCACTAAGTGGTTATTATAATGAAGCCAGTATGCTCACTGCCAAGGCGATAAGAAAGACCATATGAACCACACCAACATAAGGTTTAGGAAAATCAAGGGTTTTTACTGGGTTTGAGAATGAGACGGGATGGCAAGAACAAAACATAGGGATCTCAGGCCGTGGAGGCAAACTCACAGATTCTTTGGGAGAAAGAGGAGGAAGAAGGAAATGAAATAAAGGAGAGGAAAGGCCGTAGGACTAGTGGTCGAGAGAGCAGGGACTTAGAATACATAGACCCAAGGTCAAATAACCCTTTGCAAGGATTCTGGAATATATTAAACTGCTGTGACATTGAAATGTATATTTCCCCAAATTCTGACTCATTTCAAAGTGTTTATGTAGCTCACTATGTCCCAGGCATTGTCCCAAGCCCTCTACATGTATTAACTCATTTAATTAAATTTCCATTGACTTTTACAGTTTCTAGATTTATAGAATTTTCACCTGGAGACTTTTAGCAAAGTCTGTGATCACTCCTCACCCAAAGAAGCTCTTGGAGTGGTGACAGATCATTCTAGATTCCAGCCTACACTTTCCCTGTTAGCACCTGCGTTTCTATGACCTGGTCTCTCCATCCTGGGGGTGTTTAACCCATTGTCTGCTTGACAGGACAAGAGCTAGTGAATGAGAAAGGGAGAGGGAGGTCAGGCTGGAGGATGGGGATGGGGCGGGGACAAGGGGATGGAGAAAGGACTGGAATCTGAAAGTGAGCTCAGAGGGAAGCTGCAGACAAATCAGTGGGGATGATTTTTCCTAAGACCTACCATCCAAACAGCAGGAGAGAGGTCTGTTCAAACCAGCGAGATGGCAATGAGCTTCTGATTCAGCCACTCCTCCCCCTTAGCTCCCCCTGAGCCAGTCCATCTCATGGCTGTGAGTGCATGCTCCCAGGGACTCGGTAGGAGGTGCTGTCCAGAGAGGCAGAGATCAGATGTTTTGGAAGAGTTCGGAGCCCAGTAATGACTGAGATGATACCCAGTTTGGGAGGAAGTGAAGAGTCTTCAAGGAGCCTGTGGGGACCAGCTTTAGGAGGTCCATGTTCCACATCATCGCTGCATGTGTGGGGATGGCTGCAGGGGTCAGAGGCAGGGGGGTAAGCTTCCTTTTCTTCCATAGTTTTCTTGTAAAGAGAGACAAAACATCTGCTGAGAGTGTTAAATGACACAATTCATGCTAAGTGCCAATGCAGTGCCTAATATAAGTATTCAATGGATTCGTTTCTAGGATTATACTTTGTTAAGCAAAGTCTTCAGAGGCCATAACAAAATTCACTACTCTTTTTTAAAAACTGAGTTCCTTGTGATGACCTTGGTTGGCAAAACCATGCAGGTTTCAAGCATACCGCTCAATAAAACATCATCTGTACACTGCACTGTGAGCCCATTGCCTAAAGCAAGATTCACTGCTCTTTGGCCCACTTACCAACAACACATGGTGATATTGGCTTGAGAGAGTAGAAAACAAGTATCTTTTAGCCCTGGCCTGCTACTTTCGGAGTCCTGGATCAGTGGGTCTGTGCTAGTTTGCCTGGCACATAAGCATGTACTGGTGACTTTGGGGAATGAAGAAAAATCTAGTTTCAGGCTTGGTAATTTGAAAGAGAATTCACCAAGAAGGTGGTACTTGCCCTTGGTCATTCCCAAACAATGGTTTGACAGTGGCTTGGGGAGGGAATGGAAGAGTTCCAGTTTAGACATTTTTGAATTCTAAGACTGTTTGGTGTGTCTGGGGCATGAAGAATGGATGGAAGGAGAAGGGGAGTGCAGAGTTGGGAGGTAGACAGTGGGAGGGTACTGTCTATGAAGTTATCCAATGAAGTCAGTTCCTTGACTGCAAGCCCACCCTAAATTCTATGCAATGGTGTGAAACATTTCCTGACTCTTGCACTGTAAGTGGTGACATGATAAAATTCTTTTTCTCTTCTTGAAGCCATTTCTCTCTTACTACCCTCATCAGCCTGGCTTGGTTCCCAGGAGCCTTGTATGTCTACAGGCTTGAAGAAAGCAAAATATCTTAGAAGCTGGAAGATCAGACTAGCATCAGGGAGCACCCCTTCCTGCCCAGCTCCCTCATGCATGCCTGTTCTCCAGACCCGGCCTTGTTGCTCAATCATACACCCAAGAAGCTGTGGGCAGCAGGGGCTGAACTGGCCACCCTGGCCCCACCCTTTTATCTCCAGTGGACTGAGGCAACTGCTGATTCCTGCCAAGACCAACAGGAAGAATCAGTTTCGGGAAATTTAAAGTCATAGGGGAAAGGGTCTGCTAAAGCAGCCATGGAGGGCACAGGGGGCTCATCTGCTCTCTGGGGTGCAGACCTAGCTGCTCCAGAAGCCACAGTTCAACAACCAGATGGTCAAAGGCAGGCCCTTCATTCCCAGGATGATGGGAAAATGGGAGCCTCAAGGAGGCTCAAGGGGATTAGCATGTGGTGAACACACCATGCGTTTGCTGGATGATTTGATATCAACTATCCCGTACTTCAAATAATATGAACTCATGCACAGCAAAGAGTCTTCTACTTATAGATATCCCATATTAGTTATATAATCCAATTTGCAGGATAATTTTTTTTTGCAAAAACCCTTAATATATGGACCTGGCTGCATTTATTGATGCCACCCCCTTTTCTTTTCTTCTAATGGCACATTTGTTTTCAGTTGTATATATGTAAGATTAGAGACTGGGGATGGTATTTCCTCTTTTATTTCATTTATTCGTGTATTGACTCAACACAGTTATATGAGCACTCACAACACCTAATCTAGCCTGTTAGAAAGGTGAAAAAAAGTGCTTCCTCCCTTGAAGGGAAGAGAAGGACAGAGAAATGACCCTGACAGAATGTGATGGAGACACCAAATCTTCCCGTGTGGTTGTGAGAGACTTCACAGGAGAGGAGGTACTGGGGCAAAGACTGCCAAGACAAACAAGGGGCAGGGGAGATGGGGACTGGAGATACGCTGTCTCAGACACATGAAAAGCCACGTGTGGAGGCAGTGAGGTAGTCAGAGTACAGGCTTTTCCAGGATGGTGAGTAAGTACAGGTGCCTGAAGGATCCAGGATGAGAGATCCAGGATGAGAGATGAGGCTGGCCAGGAGTGAAGGGACCAAGATCACAGAAAGTCTTACAGCTCCTGAAAAGAAGGGAATGTTTTATCCTCTCATCAGTAAGGAGCCAATGAAGAATGTTGAACGCATGGAGATGAGACCATCATTTTTGCAGGTTAGGAGGATGACTCTGGGATCATGCAGAGAATGTGTTATAGGGGAATTAGGCAGGAGGCAGGAAGGCCAGATAAGTGCATTTTCAAAATTTGAGGCAAGGGAAGCTGAGACTAGTGATAGGCAAGTGGTGATAGAAAGGGGGCAAGTGACTTGAAAGATTTGGGGGAGGTGAGATGAACTGCACTTAATTTTTTAAAAGATTTTAATCATTTTTTAGAGAGGGGGCAAGGGGGGAGAAAGAGGAAAGAAATATCAATGTGCAAGAGAAATATCAATCTGCTGCCTCTTGCATGTACCCCAGCTGGAGACCTCACCCACAACCCAGGCATGTGTCCTGACCAGGAATCAAATTGGCAGCCTTTGAGATCATCACTCAACCCACTGAGCCATACCAGCTAAGGCTGGACTTACTTTTTAATTACATGTGAATGTGAGAGAAAGGGGAACATTCAGCATGGTTTTTGGTATTCTGACTTTGGCCACTGGTTGGTGGTTCTGTTCTCAAAGATAAGGAGATCAGAAAAGCCAGCAGTTGGGAGGGGTTGGATGGTGAGAGGAGTTATTGACATGCTGAGTCTGAGATGCTCATGAGAGGTCTAGGTTTATGTTGGGGATCACCCTGCCTGGTCTCAGAAAGCTGTAACCCCCCGTGACTTAGGCTGAGTGAAAGACCTCTGGACCAGGAGCCACTAAGGAGACAAAACTTATTCCCCTGGCATGAATGCTGCCTGTTCTGTGCCTGGCCTCCTAGGCTTGATCAGTTAGCCAATGATGGGTAAGATTTCCCACAGAGGGAATCGCCTAAGACAGGCATGATCACAAGGAGGCCTCTGGGAAGAGACTCAGAGGCTGTGGAAATGAAGGGGTGATCAACATCGACCCCTGCCCCCTCGGCTTTGTCAAAGCCTTAGTCCTTGTTCTAAATTGTGAGAAATTCAAGTCTCCTGGCTGCCTTTGTCTCCTCTGCTTGACTTAGGCCAGTGGAAATAGCAGGGGCAGTGCAGCCCAGAGACGGCAGACCCCCAGGGTAATCAGGCCTGGGACATAGAATATGCAAAATCCCGTGAGATCTGTTTGCTGGAGGATGTTATTGATTTAGAATTTGAAGGCACAGACAGGAAACCAAAACTAGCCCTTTGAGCCCCATAGACCTTTCAAATGTTAAAACTCCAAACTTTGCCCAGAATCACAGTGGGGGTTCTGTCTGCACCTTTGAAAATCACCTATTTCTTCTGATCTTTTCTGCCAGACTGTGAATCCACAAACTAAGTCTGTATTCTTAATAAAAATCTGCTTGGGAATGGAAACGGGGCACTCTCTCCACTAGAGAGAGTGGCCGTTCCATCCCTATTTCCCCACAGGACCTGGTTGTCTCTGTGTATGTTTTTCTCATGTTTCGACGAGCATCTGCAGCAGGCATGGATACTGCTGGCTGGTATCTGCCACAGGTTTAGATGCCCCGCAGGCGGCTGGCTTTGGAGTATGGAACTCAGGAGAGGGGACTGTCATTTAGAGGTCATTAGCATGTGGGTGGTGGTTTAAGCATTGGCATGGTTAAGTTACCCATGGGCAAGGATGTAGAGTGATAAGAGAATTGAGTCTTGGGAAATACCAGTATTCAAGAAATGGGTAGAGAAAGAGAAGTTCATGTTAGGGCAAAGGAAGAACAATAAGAGAAAAAGGGAGGGGATTAGGAGATAGTGGAGAGTGTCTGAAATGGAAATGGGACAATAGCTAAAGAAGGAGGTCATGGATAATATTGTAAACATGATTGATAAATGGATAGATAGATACATAGATAGATGATGGATTGGTACAATAGTGTTTAGGGGGATGAGAGGCTAGCAGACTCTTAAGACAGAACACATTTCAGTATGTTAGTAGACTGAGATGAAGAAGTCAATGGAGAGAAAAATAAAAAATGCAGGAAATATTGGGGCCAATTATTTGAGGGAGTAATGGGCATAGGGCATGGATTCACCTTGGTTAGAAAGGAAGGGACAATTTGTATTAGAGACCTGGGGGAGGAAGTAGGAATGCAGGTAGGGTTGGGTCCTGAGTGAGAAAGTTTACATCTGATTGCCTCTTTTTTTTTTTCCAGTGAAATAAGAAACAAGGACATCTTTATTAGGAAAGATGGCAGAAAGGGTTTGAAATTTGGCATTGCTGCTGAGGAAAATGGGGGGTGTAGTTGATGAGAAGACTATAGGAGGGTTGCTAAGCACTGAGGGAAGTGTCCAAGACTGGCTGTTGGCACCTTGTAAGGGTCTGTGAGCAATTCTCTGGTAGTACACAGCCATCCAGATGTGGGAGCAAGCAAACCTTTGCTTGGCCTGTCCAAAGCAGGGTAGGAAGTAGAAGGACAAACAGTGTTGCTTCAGTTATTGACCTGAGAGCAACCACGGCAAAGTGGGTTTAATTGGGAAGAAAATGACACTGGAGGAAGATGACAAACTGGGAGCAAAGGGAGGAGTCCAGAGTCTGGAGATCATGATGAGGTGAGAGAATGGGCAAGGGGAAAGAGCTGGAAGGATAGGACATTGTGTCAGTGAACTTAGGTTATAAATGTCAGAGGTGGGACTGTTTGCAGCAATGGCCAGTCCAAGAGGTGGCTGTGGAGTGCATTGGTAAAGAGCAAACACGGTGGAAAAAGCATTGAAATTGAGGTCAAAAAACCAGAAAGCCATAGAGTCTGCTGGACATTGACCACCTCTGGGACAGTTACAGGGTTGTCATGGGAAAAGGCCATAAGACTGCAAGGAAAATCTGAAGGCCCTAAAAACTCAAAGAGATAAGCTTCATAGTAGCGATGAAGGCCTTCACAAATCTAATGGCAGAAGTCTTGATAAACGTGATCTATTATACAAAACGGGTGAAGGGCAGAGAGGATCCATTCGTTCTGTTTCACTGCCTGGTTCTGCCAGGCCAGAGGACCTCTGCTGATTTCCATAGCAAAGGAGACAAAGCTAGTTATTTCCAGCATACAGAGAAGTGGAAACTTCAACAAGAGTGTCACTGACCTGCCCAAAATGACACTACCAAAGTACTGCCCTCAGTCTGTCACTCATCCCCTTCTTCCTCTCCACTTGGCCCCTCCTGTCACATTTAACCTATTTCAGCAGAGTCAGGTCAACACGGGCCTCCTTGATGCACACCCTCTGCAGATTTGGCATTTAGATGTGATAGAAGGACATGGAGGGGAATTTTCCCACTTGGCAGAGTGATATGAAAATCAGGAGGGAATGTTTTTCCTGCACAGCAACAAGAGGTATCAAATCATGACTTCTTCTTTCTCCCTTCCAACTCTGTTGCTATTTATGCAGATGAGGCAGTGCCATAACAATACCTTCTGCTTGGAAAGTCTTCTCTCACTAAAAAAAAAAAATCTCTGTAGTTTTCATTCCAGAAGGAAGCATGCTTGGTTCTCTTTCCACTTCCACTTTTTAAAAAAGAATGGTCTACATATGCATTTACCTCCTTCCAATCTGACACCTACCTAGGTGGGAGGTCCCTCGACGTGAGACCTCTACTGTGTCTTATTGATTTGAGAATCCGCTAAACTCTTCCACACCATAGCAGATGACAAGTGTGTTTGTTGCACGAATAAATTATTTATTGAATGAATGGAGGAAACTCTTTTGCCCATCACTTTGAAGCAGATATCTTGAGGCTTGAATAACTGTGACAAGAACACATTACGCTGAGCCCTTTTCTCTCACCCATTGCCCCCCTGTGATAAAGGCAGCATGGATGGTAAAAAGAAAAAGAACTGTGTCCTAAGCATCTGGGTTTAATCTTGGCTTTACCACTAGCTGTGTAGCCTCAGGTAAATCATCAAACCTCTCTGACTCCAGGTTTCTTCAAGGAAATAATAACCTCCTTTGTTTGATTATTAGGAGGATTAAATTTGACTACATGTGGCCAAGAAACTGGAATATAGAAATTGATCAATTAAGAAAAGACTCTTTCTTGACTCCCACCCACACAGACATCAATCTCCCCATCTTTTGATGTCAGGGCATGTTATCTCTGAGATGTTGAACTAATTAGAAAGCGGTTCCTGAAGCTGTGGGACAGCTTTTTCCTCTGCACAAAATTATTCATGACCAGGACCTAGTACAAACCATGCTCAGGTGCCCATGTAGGGCAATTGAAGACGGGGAGAGAAGGCTCTCTATAAATCCTAGTCCATCCTGTCACTAGGCAGCCTGGCCACAGAGCCTCCTTCCTGAAATGCAGGGATGGGCGGGGGATGGGGAGAGGACATGGCAGTGGTGGTCAGGAGCCTCACATGTCAAGAAAGGACCATGGGAGCTTCTTTTCAGTATTCACCATGTTTCAGGCATGGGGCCAGTTGCTTTCTATTTGTACCATCTTTCAGTTATCAACATCACCTCTTCAAGGAGTTGGAAAGTTGGGATCCTGAAGCAAAGAAAGTCCAGATATGTCAGCTTTGAAACTACCTTTGAGTTTTGAAATATATGAGTACAGATTGACTACTTCAAAGTCGCTTTATTAAAGCAGAATTGAAGGGATCTGGAATCACTGTAAGTGGACATGTTCCAAGACAGTCTCTGGATTAACAATAGACAGTAAGACATAAGAAGTCAGGGGTCCCACCTGTTTAGTTCATCCTTGTACAGGGCTTGACAGATGATAGGTGTTTAATACAGGATTTGATGTTTGGAGCTGTGGTGGCCATTTTGTGATCATGAGGGAGAGTGAATACAATTAACTCACCCTGGGTGTACCTTCAGACCTCTTGTTCTGTAGCATAATTAAATGTTCTCATTTTAAAAAGTTATTCTTTGCTGGCTTTTCTTTTCATGACCAGAAACATCCTAACTGACCCAGTCTCTAAATACAAGTTTGGGCTGGTCATCTAACATTTATGTGCCTTAGTTGGATGATCACTGTCATCCTCTTTAATGGAGCAACACCTTACAAGAAGGATGGCAGACACCTGTTACTTAAGGCTAAACTATAAATTTTGCTGGGACCCTTGGGCTGATCTCCCTCACTCTTAAGCAAATTCTTATTTCTTGTGAGAGTTGGCTTCTCAGCAGTGCCGGTGGCAGATAATGAACCTGGCAGTGTCATGTTTGGTTTGTCAGGGTGTCACATGGAGCTGGGGGCCAGGGCCATGTTATATGATGTGAGCCATCTCTTACTATTGGCATGGCTCATGGCTCAGCATTGGAGAGAAAGCGTAGTTGACATTCCTCCCTCTCTTGCAGAATTCTATAAAGACACCTGAACTGGTCTACTAGGCATTTCCCCTTCTGTTTTCTGTTGGATCTGTCCCCTCTCAAAACTAAAGTGGGGAAAGAGTGGGCTTTTGGTGTATTCTGAGCTTCATTAACCATTGATCAGAAAAGATTGATATGAATAAGTACTTAGGTGAGATAGTCTGGTGTGTGTGCATCTGTATTTCAGGTAGGAAGCAGTCCAACTTCTATTTCTCAAACACATTAGACTGACATGGGACTGGCTGCCTGGGCAAAGCCATTCCATCCCAGTACCTGGGTCTCCCCATTCTCTCACCTGCACTGACCCAAATACCAAGGAGAGGGATTAGACAAATCTTGAGAGGCATCTGAACCATGGCTGCTAGAAGGTGTACTGATATTGGACAAATGAGGGTCACACTTTCAGCTCATAGCCCCAGTGGACTAAGGGCCACTGGGCTGTAGAGAGAGGAGAGGAGTGGGCAGGGTGTTCAGGTGGGAGAAAGAGCTGCAGAACCCAGGGGAACAGCCAGGCTTGGGAGAAAAAGCACATGTAGGAAGTGAGAGGCAAAGCCCTCCCCAGGAACCAGCTGATGGGGTCAAGGGTGCAGGCAGGGGGATGCACATGCACGATGAATGTGAGCCAAGATGATAGCTTTGGCTTCACCGATTATCGATTATCACATACTTTTTGCAGGGGAGGAGCTGGGCACCCACTTGGGAAACTTATGCATTTCCTCTGTGCCTCACTGACATGAGGTTGCACAGTCGAGCCTGCAGTCCCAATTCAAGTCTGGGCCCAGTCCACTGTAACCAACCTCTTGGTCATGATAGAATCCCTGATCCACTTGCCCTTTGGCTACTATAACATTTCAATATCTGTATTATGTCTCTTTACCTGGTCTTTTTATTTTTATTTTAGGTTTTTGTTTTGCAACAACCTCCGACTTACAGAAGAATTGCAAATACAGTACAAAGGACATTTTTCTTCATAAACTACTTGAGAGTAAGTTTTCAACACAATGCCCCACTCATGTAAAAATGTCAGTATGTCATTCAAAGAGCATACTTCCTACATAGTACGTATGCACACCTACATCCCACATAGCTACGATCCAGCCATCACAGCCCCAGCACTGACACACATTCCTCTCACTTAGCTAGGCCCCCCTTCAGGTTTCTCAAATCGTTCCAATAATGGATCCAGTTGTCACGGAGCTGTCACATCTCTTTAAGCCGCCTTTGAACCTGAACAAAGAAAGTGTTTCAGTCTTTCCTTGACTTTCATGGCATTGGAAATTTATTTTATTTTTTAATGGGTTTCCTTTTTTATACATATTTATTTTTCCATTTGGTAGATTCTTCTGAAATGCTTATTCTTGTCATTTGTTCATCTTTTTTCTTTCTTTCTTTCTTTCTTTCTTTCTTTCTTTCTTTCTTTCTTTCTTTCTTTCTTTCACGTTTTTATTGAATTGATTGGGATGACACTGGTTAATAAAATCATACAGATTTCAAGTGTACAGTTCTATAACATATCATCTTCACACTGTATCATGCGTTCACCACCCGAAGTCAAGTCTCTTTCCACCACCATTTATTCCCCCTCTGTCCTCTTCCATCTTCTGTCATTCCCCTTGCCTTCTGGCAATCACGGTATTGTCGTCAGTGCCTTTTTCTTCTTAATCCCTTCACCTTTCTCACCAAGCCTCTCCCACCAAGACTCCTCCCCTCTGACAGCTGTCAGTCTGTTCTCTGTATGTATGAGTCTGTTTCTATTTTGTTCATCAGTTTATTTTGTTAATTAGATTCCACATATGAGTGAAATCATATGGTATTTGTCTTTCTCTGACTGGCTTATTTCACTTAGCATAATACTCTCCAGGTCTGTCCAGGCTGCTACAAAAGGTAAGATTTCCTTCTTTTATATGGCTTCATATTATTCCATTGTGTAAATGTACCACAGCTTTTTTATCCACTCATCTACTGATGGGCACTTGGTCTGCTTCCAGATCTTGGCTGTTGTAAATAATGCTGCAAGGAGCATAGGGGTGCGTATGTTCTTTCAAATCAGTGTTTCAGGTTTCTTTGGATATATTCCCATAAGTGGAATCACTGGGTCATAGGCAGTTCCATCCTGACACTGGCAATTTTAAGACTAGCCCAATAATTATTGGAATATTGTTCAGTTTTAGTTGGTCTGATGAGTCTTTGTGGTTATATTTAAGTGTTGCATATTTGGTAAGCATATCACCTGTGTTCTAACATCCTGGCATGTGGTTCACAAATCTGAGCTCTTGATTAGGGTGGGCAGGCCATACTTCTCCATCACATAGCTACTATCCCTTTTTCCCATGTAATTCATATTTGTCCTGTGTGGGAAAGCATTTTGAGACCATGCAAATACTGTTTCCTATCAAGTTGTTAATGTATTTATTTATATCAATATAGACTTGTGGATTCTTATTTTTATTAGTGAAACCATTACTTCATTAATTTTATTGCTCAAATCATTCCAGGCCTGGCTAACTGGGAGCTCCTTTAAGCTGACTTTGAGTCCTTTTTACATGTCTTCATCATCTTAATTTATGGAACAATATACTAGTCCAGGCTCATCTTGTACTTTCCCTGCCCAGCCCTGAATTCAGCTATTTCTCCAAGGACCCCTGGTTTCCTTTGGTGGAGAACATTGTGTAGAAAACAGATCTGGGAACTAAGTGTGCTCAACACTACTGACAGTTTGCTGCTCCCAGCCCCTCCTGGTGGATTGTGTGTGTGTACATATGTGGAATGTGTACAATACACACACATGCTCATATGACATCCATATTTATTTTTGTATCTATCCATAGATTGAAATCCATGAGTTTACATCATCTCCAATTTTATCCACTATCACAGGGTTCATTCTAGTTTGTTCTCTTTCTATACTGGTAATTTTCTAACAATGAAAAATTTGGTTTCCATTATCCTTAGTATATAGGGCTTGACAAAAGTAGGTTTACAGTTGTGAATACACAAAACAGTTTATTCTTATATTATGTAGTAATTATTGTATTATTTACTAGTTATTGTATTATTTATTTGTATTACAACTGTAAACCTACTTTGGTCTACCCCGTATTTTCCCATTTGATACTCCCTTTGTATCTAACCAAAATCTCATCACCCTTACCATCCTCTCCTGTTCATTCTGTACAGACTCCAATACCTATGCTGGACGTCTCCCCATGTGCAGACACCCTCACCCTTAAGGCCTGACCCTTGACCCTTGGTCACCCTGGCTCATCTTTTGGTGATAGAAGGGGAAAGACCCAGGGCAGAATCTTTTGTCAGCTTCCTTGTCTTGACCAATCTCTTTGCATCTTCCCCTCTTCTATGGCCACTTTCTCAGGTTGAACTCTGCCAGCCTTTTTCCCCACAAAGGTCCCTCCTACTCCTGGGACAAAATGCCTGGGAGTCATGAGACTCAGGATCAGTGACAGGGAAAGCCAAGGCTACCTCTGTCCCTAGGCTGGCTTGTCTCATGCCTTGGGGCCACACCCCTCGTACTTCCTGGGACCAATCTCATCCTCCCTCCTCAGGTTTGGCAAAAAAGCAGGACCCACTGTTCTGTGCACTGAGGACAGGTCCTGTCTCACCACTGGAGGATTTGGCAGTAGCCTGGAAAGCAAAGGGCCATCTGACCCAGCCACTGTTGCCTTTTTTGCTTTGTGACACCACACATCCCAGCCCCCACATCCCTCTCAGATGTTGCCATCTCTGTCCCTCTGTATCCAGGCCCGTTGCTTATACTGTTGTTTGATGCACTTTGGGGGGGGGGGACAGAGAAGGTGCCACGTGGGCTGATGAGCAAGCAGGAGGGTCCCAGAGAGAAGGAGTCAGGGTGCTGGAGAAAGTCCAGCTATTTTACCCTCAGCGTGTGCGGAGGCAGATGGAACCTCTGAACGTCAGGTTTGGGATTTTTGTGCCTCCCAGATCTTGCTTGGCTGGAGCTTGACATGAAAAGATAAGCACTTAGCTTTCTTGTCTGAGTCATGGGAGAGGAGAACATGGCTCCTTGGGGGCTCCTAAAAGCCAGAGCCCGAGGACTCCTTAACGACAGATGGGCGCAGGGAAGCACAGAGTAGTGACGTGTCCACCTCCGCTCCCCTCACATTTCTCTTCGGCTCCAAGATTCTTGATCAATGTGAATTCTTCCCCAGAGAGCACAGAGGCATGGTCATAACTTGTTAAATACCGTAATTAAAATAGTTCTCTTATTAACTTCATGATAACGCCTTCTCCCCCCTCCTCCTCAAAATTACATGTTAGCATTTTGTTAATTAAATTTCCAGTTCCAACAGAACTTCTCGGCTGCTGCCATGCAGTTTACAGGGGGCCCTCTTCCGGGGGGGGTGGGGAGGTGGCTCGGCAGGTCAGACAGGTTCTCATCTTTTCTGCTGGAAGTTTGAGGGAAGGAAACAGAAGAGATTGTCAACAGCCTATGCGTAAATAAGGTGGCCAGATTTTGCAAAGAAAAATAAAGGGCACTAAGTTAAATTTGAATTTCAGATGCACAACCAATAATTTTTAGTGTAACTATGTCCCAAATGTTGCATGGGATGTGTGTTCCGAAAACTCATGTCATGTCGCTGGATTTCAGACTTAGCAGAGCCGTCCTGGACTTTGTCTGGGAACCCCATGCCCTACCTTGGAACCTTGGCTCACACCATCAGAGAAGAGAGGTTTTCCACTCTGCTTTCTACCTGTGCTGGTTCTTTAATTACTTCACTAGCACTGGAGGTTGTTTCTATCGTTTTGGTCAGCTCCTTCAATCCCATAATCTCAAGAGACTCTACAGTCACAAGTTTTACTAATACTAGCATAATGATTAATGTGGATCCATTGATCTCTTAATCATTCAAATAGTATCCATGACATAGCAGGTGCTGTGCGAAGTGCTAGGAATACAAAAGTCAATGTAGATACAGAAAACAGACTGAGAGCTGTCAGTGGGGGGAGATAGGAAGGCTGGGTGGAAAAAGTGAAGTGATTAAGCAAAAAAAAATTATAGACACAAACAACAGTATGGTGATTACCAGAGAGGAAGAGGAGTGGGGGAAATGGAAGAGGGTATGGGTGGGGATAAATGGCGATGGAAGGAGACTTGACTTGGGGTGGTGAACACACAATGTGATACACAGAGTGTTGTGGAATTGTGTTCCTGAAACCTATATAATTCTATTAACCAACGTCACCCCAATAAATTCAATGAACATTTTTTCAAAAGTCAGTAAGATGCTGGTCTTGACCTCAGTTGCTCCCTGCTCAGAGCAGGGGTCCCAGGCCTGCTCAAATCCCAGCATCATCTTGTTTGACAAGTAAAACCTTATTGGGACACAGTCACACCCATTTGTTATGACTGTTTTGGCTGCCTTCAGCTTCAGTGGCTGAGTTGAGTAGTTATAAGAGTGTATGTGGTCAAAAAACCTAAAATATTTACTTTTGGCCCTTAAGAGAAAGTTTGCTGACCCCTGCCTAGAGGAAGAACTAGTCAACGGTGTGACTAAACAAAGAGAAGTGGAGTGCAAAGAACAGCTGAGTTTGAAAGGATTTGTCAAAGGGTGGGAAGGGCAAGGGGTAAGATTCTAAGCAGAAGCAAGGCACAAAGGATGCTTTGCAGCTGTGTCCTGGAGCTGTGGAAGGGGAAGGGTGAAGGTCAGAAAAATATCACGTCTTAGGGGCTCAGTATGTCAAGGATTTTACACAGGTTCACTAATGTAATGCATACGATAAGCCGTGAAGTTGAAATTAGAATCCATATTTTACGTGTGAGGAACTAAAGGCTCAGAGAAGTGAATGCAGTTCTCTGAAGTCCCACAGAGAAGCAGCAGAGCCAGGGCGGTGACTCGGAGTGAGCCGGTGGGATAGCCCGTGTTCTTGCACCCTCCTCGCTGCAGTGCACAACGCATGTGCCGGAAGCTCTTGGAGGGCCTGACGTGCGTCTCATTCCAGAGCAGTGGTTCTCCACTGGGGACATTTGGGAATGTTTGAGGACATTTATTAGTTGTCACAGGTATTACTGGCATCTGGTGGGCGGGAGTTAGAGATGCTGCTAAATATCCTATAATTCGAAGGACAGGACCCACAACAAAGAATCATCTGTCCAAAATGTCTTTAGTGCTATGATTGAGAAACTTTGCCCCCCTATCCCTATACTCAATACCGGGCTTGGCAAATAAAGGGCCACTTGGCAATGTTTATTGAACTGGAAATAAAAGGATGTGTTTTGAGAACAGGGAGAAGTTTAGAGTCATCGGTGGGGGATGGGACAACTTAGAATTGGATTGCAGGCACAAAGGCGCTCCATTTATTCTAAAGGCTGGGCAGATGTCAGCGAGCTATTGTGGTTCAGGAGAGTGACCTGACAGGGGCTTGTTGGACGGTTACACTGACTACAGCCCAAAAATGAGACTCGAGCAGGTAGGCCTGCTGGGTGGGAGGAGAGCAGCGGAAACTGCTTTGGGAGAGACGAGAAGGTAGGCTCAGCAGGATCTGGGTGGCGAGAGGAAAGCTCATGAAGATACTTGTCTGAATGATTACAACACTGACTGAGGTAAGGAGCGTCGGAGGGCAGCCCAGGTGCATGTGCAGAGGTGGTACGTGGAGGTGGGAAGGTGATGATGTTGGACGTGCTGATTCTGAGGTGGTTATAGGAGACCCGTGTTTCCCTGTGACAGTTTTCAGGAAGCCAATGGACATGTGATCCTGGAACTTTTCCCGCTGGTGTGCATCCTTTTTTATGTGGCCTTGCCCATTCTCTCACCAGACTGTAGTCCCCAGGGTTGAAGATGATGCAGGGTTACCAGCTCAGATGGGACTGAGTTTGAGTTCTGGCTCTGCCATGTGCTAGCTATGTAATTAGGGTGCTATTTTGCTTCTCTGAGCCATAAAATTTCCTCATCTGTAACATGGGGATAATATTAGCTATCTATGCGGCTGTGGGTGTAAACAGGTAGGATGCCTTCAGTGATTGTAGCAATTTAATCTCTTACTTCAGCTCAGCATGCACATGCATGTGCATGGGCACACACACATGCACGCACATTAAGTGTCTGGAAATTGTTGGCTGAGGTATTGATCTTCCCCAAT
Organism: Phyllostomus discolor; assembly: GCF_004126475.2. NCBI lineage: Eukaryota > Metazoa > Chordata > Mammalia > Chiroptera > Phyllostomidae > Phyllostomus > Phyllostomus discolor. The sequence continues at coordinate 84,478,817 of NC_040910.2, forward strand.
GACTTCTCTAGCCCAAGGTCATTGCCCTGGTTATCGCTGGGTCCCAGCACTTCGCACAGTTCCTGGATCACAGGTAATGGCTGCCTCAATCACGAGGCCTGGAGATGAGGTTAAGTGACATGTCCATTGTCCTATAGCTGGTGACAGGCAGAGTGGAGGCCTCCCAAGTCCCAGTCTAGTTAATTCCAGGCAATATTGGGAGACTGAACTCTGTGATCATTTTGACCAGCAGAGAATCCAGAAAACACTGTCAGTTATCATCTTAGGAACATATGTACTTGACTTTGAAGTCAACTCACACTCCTGATCATATAGTTTTCCTTGGGCTAGCGTGAGGATGGTTTGCACTGCTGAAGTCTTTCCTAACTAGCCGGCAATGAGAAAAGGTGGATGTCATATTCTTCTGAGGGTAAATGAGAGTTAATAGGGTCTCACCTTGGATCAGGCTGGCCCTTTGGGACTCTGAACATTTGAGCTCTCTGTTCTTGCCTGAGTCATCTTGGAGCACGTATTGCCCCACCCAGCATGTCCACTGAACTTCCAATGGGCACCGTGGCTCTCTGTAGAGCAGGAATGAGCCTGCTTTCTATGGCTTGCTCCATTCACTTGCCTTCTCAGCCAGAGGTACCTCCCCGTTCATTTCTAGACCCTCTCGTTATTATCCACCATGGGGCCTCTGGCACAGACGGTTTCCTTTATCAACCCAATGAAAACAACACAGTAAATCTGATGAAAAAAGCTAAAAAAACCCCCAAACACTTAAAACAACTTTTTAAAAGACACTCTATTACAGATTTCAAAGTCGGTCCAAAGATATTTTTCAATTTGCCATTTATTTCCTCTTCCTTTTTTTAAAACAATTTTTTATCCTTACCCGAGTACATTTGTTTTTCATCGCTTTTAGAGGAAGGGAGAGAGAGAAACATCAATGCAAGAGAAAAGCATTGATTGGCTGCCTCCTGAATGCTCCCAGAATGGGGTTAGTTTGGGGTATGTTTGCACGTGGACATGGGATTGGGGATCGAGGATCAAACCTTTAACCTAGGTATGTGCTCTGAATGGGAGTCAAACCTGCAACCTTTCAATTATGAAATGCCACTCCAAACAATTGAACCACCCTGGCCAGGGCTGTTTATTTCTTCTTTGATAGGATGACAGTATAAGCTAGACAGAAGGCAGAAGCAAGTTGTCTTGGTTTAAATCAATGAATATTTATGGAGTTTTCCTCGGTTCCAAGCCTTGTATTTGCTTTTCCCTCGGGAATCTCAACAAGTGGCAGCAGCATCTGTCTTATCCTTGGGACTTAAATGCAACATCTCCTGCTGCCTTGGGAATATCAGGCCATGAAGGTATTTAGATGTGTTCTGTACTCAGCCCCACGGAGCTCTGGAAGCCAGACTCAGATTCTGCCCTCTCCTAGCCTTTTGGAAGGACCCAGTTTAGGATGCAGAGCACCGCAGAGTTTCAGAACTTCCTACCTTGCGTCCTGTGGTGTCTCATCAAGCAAGGAGGCTCCCCTCTAAGCCTGCAGGCTCCTTGCTGTCTGACCCTAGTCATCTACCCTTGCTTCAAATTACAACTAGGACTGGAAGCCAAGCGCCAGCCAAATGCATCATGGTTCCCACTAAGGAGACTAACCAAGCTGCCAACCAGTGGGGCTTGGCTACAGAAGCCCAAGAAGCAGCAAGTTTATCCCGAAAAGGTGACTACGTATATTTGTTTCTGCATGTAGCTCCTCTGTCTGCAGAAGCTACATATTTCCCCAACTGCTTTCATTTGTGTAGATGAGCAGTATTGCTGGAGTGCTATGGGGAAGGATTACAATGTGGCTGGCAACTGGCTCATTTAACTGGCTTTGTTGAGGGTGAGGGTTCAGCCCCCTTTATGTACAAATTTGCCTAGCTCTGCTCTGGAGCCCCAGAAGGTGCTGGTGACCTGAGATGGCACTTTCATAAATGAATAACCTTGGTCCAAAATGGGGACAGGAGGAAGGACCCGGAAGGTTTCACTCTGGTCACAGCATGTGCTAACAGCATCCCTCTGCATCACTACCCTTCTTGTTCCCCAAAACACACAACTGACGTACAATTTGGTTCATCAGTGACTTACTATTCCTATGATGGGCAGGAGAGTGACTCATTGCAAGGAGCCCTGGTAGTTCTTCATCTCAGCAGAGTTGGCCACCTCTGGGGCTCTGGGACAGGGTTGGCTCTAGGCTGGGAACTGGGCACTTGGAGATGCCGAGTCTTTGCTATTGGTTGTTTTGCAGATATGAGTTTACTTTGGAAGCCAGAAACCCTGAAAAGAAAGAGTTGTCTATTTTCTGATACTGCAGTCACTCATTTATTCATTGATTCATTTATTCCTCATACAACTGTTGCACTTCTCAGTGTAGGGGAACAGGCATGGTGCTTTATATGTGAAGTATATCTGTGTCCTAAGCAATCCTGGGTAGTTCGTGGTCATTTCTGGAGAAAAGCCCTGGATGGAAGTCAGGAGAATAACTCTCTTTACTGGGTGAGTTTGAGCAAGTCCCTTCCCATCACAGGGATTCATGTTTTTTCACTGAGGTTCCCGGAAGCTCTGATGCTCTGTATTTCTGTCTGGAAAGTTGCGTGGACCTAAGCTCATGTGCCAAGACAATCCTCCCACTTCCTTGTGCTCCCGGCAAAGACTAAGGCCCGACCTGACAGGGCTAGCCTTGACTCTCCTTCCAGGCTGATCCCCAAGATTTTTCCTCTTCCTTATCCTCTCTCCCTGCAAAGGTGAGGGACAGATGAAAAGAGGAAGAGGGATACAGAGAGAAAAACACCACACAAGAAAACCTCATGACTTCCTGTGGCAAGTTAGAACTATCAGGTTTCAACCTGAACAAAAACGTGCCTTGTGCTCCCTGGTTATTACCTGACTTTAGAGCCCAAATGGGTGTTCTCTGTCAAGTCAGAGATTGTGGTTCAGAGTGAAGACCAACTTATATACACATCACCGTGGCAACGCTTAGGTAAACTGGCTCAGAGGCCTGAGGATGGATATTATGGGATAGCTTCTTTTCTTCTTTTTTTCTTTCTCCTCTTAACACCAGCCTAAAGTAAAGAAAAGCTGAACTTGATTAAGTGACTCCTTTTTTGAGATTTCTTACCTTTGAATATATTTGGCTTTAAAATTGTCAGGGGAGGTTTAGCTAAGGTGTCAGCCCAAGGCACTCTGGGGTCCTTGAGTTTTATTGAAAACTGCAAGGTATGAGGGATGGTTCATGTTGAACATGATTGGTTGTGAGGCTAGAGAAAGAGGGCTGCATGTGCACATGTGTGCATCTGTATGCACACGTGTGCATGCATTTGCATGTGTGTGTGCACTGGAGTAGGGATGGTGGCAGTAACTTTAATTTGGGTGTCCACATTCTCCATCCAGGTGCCATCTACCTGTCTCAGAATCCCTCCATAATGGTCACATCCAGTGACACCCAGGTTGTCTTTGGTCTGCTCAGCCAGAATATGAGCCATTGTGAACCTGGGACACCAAAATGAACTTCCTTCAGAGGGCCCAGAGCAGACGCCGGAGGGAACACATGTATGCCCCTTATCCCCTCTAGGAGTTGGCACTAGAGATCTCCAAAGCTTAAAGCAATGAGTCTGTTTTCCTTTACTGACTTTCTCACCTGGACTTTCAGGCTGCATGCCTGAAGCAGCTAGCTTACCTGCACACAGTGCTTGGTCCAGTAAATACTGATAGAGGGGTTTCTGGAGCCGGTCTCCTAAAGATGGGTGGGCAGCCTCTCAGCAAGGTCAGCAACTCCACTTGCCAGTGGGCAGTGAGCCCCATGAAGGTAGACATTGGGGGGTCCATGGCTGCAGTTGGTAGAGTTTGGTGGGGCCAGTTCTGCACCCCCATTATAAATGTGTGAAATAGAATTTTAATTCTTTATCTGAAAAATAAAAACAAAGCATCTGGAAAGTTACAACTTCTACAGAGGTGTGCCTTACATTTACAATAGATAGGCAACTGCCTAGAAATCCATGCATATGTGGAAAATTTGAAGTGAGTGAATTTTGAATCTGTTTGAGAAGATCATCAGAGGAAATCCTTGGCGATTCCTTTGTAAAGTACATTGTTTATTTTAATTTTTTTTTTGTTACCAAGATTTTTCTGCCTTCAGTTGGCTTAGACTAGAGTGTCCGACAGCGAGGACAAACAAAACATGGGCTTGGCCTGGATTGAATTCGGAGTAAGCAAGAAGGTCTTTGGCACCACCCTGTCTCTCCGTTGGAGATCCACTTAGCATTGGGGGAGTCTGTGGACACCTTTTCTCTTTGTCTTTAAAGTTGCTTAGGTCATATTTCTTTACAAATAAAATGCACTTGTCAGAGATTTGTCTATATTTTTGTGCTTTTAGAAGCTTCTATGGCACTGAGACATCTAAGAACCCAAGTTTCTAGAGTCACCGTTAATATATTTTTGACCCTTACTTCTATGAGAAGTAAGAAACTTGACATTTTTTTTTTACCATCTCTGATAAACCCCATTTTGATATTCAGAGTATTAGTCAGCAGCTTGAACAGGAAGAAGTAACAGGAGCTAACCAGAAGAGGACTGCGGGGATACTGGACAGAGATGGAATAAATTATGTTAGGCTGTAGCATGCCTTCCAAGTCCAGGTTTGAATCAGTACAGAAGTCCTGGGACTCTCCTGGTTTAACAACCTGGTAGCATCTCTCTGGTCTTTCCTGGGCTCTGATTGATTTTACTGTAACTCCGCTCTTGGCTACGCAGGCTTGGAAGCCAGAAGTGGCTCACTTCTCTGATCCTTAAGGAAACTGGAACAAATCGAGTTGCTTATTAAAAAATAAAAAGCCAAGGGTGAGGTTCCCTGGGGTGTGGTGAGAGGGTTGTACTGGAAAAGGAAGTGCAGGGTCCAAGTAAACAGGGCTGAGAAAAGCCTTCCAGCTGGAGAGGGTTCCTAACAGCTCCTCCGGGCAGAGGGGAGATGTGCTGTCGATAGAAAGCGGCTCATCGCCCTCGGAGCAGCATCTGGGCGAGCAGCCAGGCTGGGGGAGAACAATGATGTCCTCGCTTTTACATTTGATTATTAGTTCATATTTATTGGAAGCCTGTGATGGCATTCCGCCTTGTAGCCAACATGCAAGAGGAGGCAGCCTAATGGGATTCATTTTTTCCTATTAACTTTTTCCAGTTTTCATCAACTGAGTCAGCACCTCACTAGTTAAGAGACATTGAGCGGAGTCTCGTCTGATCTCCATATAGCTACTAAAGTGGTTCTTTGCCTCCCTCTCATCCAGGCCCACGCCCCCTACCCCTGTCAAATTGGCCTGTGCATGTCTCCAAGCCCCTCCTCCCCAGCACACCTCTTTCTGCATCTATACCAATGGGGCGAAATGGCCTAGTTCATTTAAAATTCTTCTAGGATTGAGGGTTTCCTATTATTACCTGGAAGCAATCCATTCCAGTGTTTACTATGGTGTTTTAATTAGCTGTAGGGATAAAAGGAAGGGAATGGGTCAGGATGCTAGGCATTTTTTTTTCTCATTTGATTCCAATATTTATTGAGTGCTACTGTTTGTCAGACTCAATGTTTCATGAATTATCTCATTCAGTCCTCATAGCCTCCTATGAGATGGGCCATGTTATTGGTCCCATTTTAGAAATGAGGAAACAGAGGCCGAGAAAGCCACAGAAAATTCCAAGGCCTGGCAGTTACAGTCGGTCTTCCCACCAACTCCCAGGGATGAACCACTCTGTGTACCGCCTCCCGTGGCTTGGATGCTGGTCAGAGCCCAGTGTTCTAAATAATCAAAAGCTAGTGGAGAAGCACAATGTGGTATCTCCATTGTTCCTCTAGGAGATGAACTGGGAACTGAATATAAAACTCTGGTTCATAGAAATGCCTATAATCAGAGGTCTGGCGTGCTGGGCATCTTGAAGCTTGAAGTATCCCTTTAAGGATGGTTGCTTCTGCTTGAATTTGCTCCAGAAATCAGCCTGGAGCTCTCTTATTTGCAGATTGCACTCTTTTGCAGTGCACTGAAAAACCAAGTTGCCATAGGATAATCTCAACCTAGGTGCACCCAGGGGTAGAGCTGTTTGCCCACTTGTTGAACAAGCTGGTGGCTGTCTGAAGGTTGGGCAATCTCACCCAGCGTGTCCAAATGGAGCTCCCATTGGCAGCCCTCCTTGGGGAATGACTGGTTCTTGTGCTACCCAAGGCTGACCTAATGAGGAATTGTTTCGACTCCTCTATTTACCCATTAGGTGAGCTTTGGATGAAACAATGTGGATATGAGTAAGCGCTAGAGGGGTTTGCAAATAAGGCCAAGATTTTTGCAATACGTTGATGTTTTCTCTTCTAGGGATACAGGATTGTGGTTTATGGCCAGGTGCAGAGCAGTTTATAGACTGCCAATAGTTGGGGAAGCCAAGAGCCAGGGAGCTGATGGCAAAAATAGTATCTCCTAGGGTATGTCATGGATGGCTCATGGATGTCCCTGAGAAGGTCAACATGAAATATATAAAGTCAAGCCTCCATATAAATCACTGGGTGTCCAGAAGAGTTTATCTTCACTAGGTCTTGGGGTACCACTGGGCATTTAGTGGGATCTGAATGCAGGAGCAAATGGATGGTAGCAGAGTGATTTCTTGTTTTCAGAAGGGACAGGTGTTGGGATGCCCAGAGGTCATTTCTAGGTGATTGTTTCCAAAACAACACTTCAGTGTAAGATTCAAGTGTCATTATTTGAAATCAGGAGTTTCAGCAAAGCAGACCCCAGGAGCTCTGCTATTCCAGTTGGCTGGCCCAATAGGCTTGCTTTCTGAGCAGGCGAGGCTCTGTAGGCACACCCAGAATGATGTGCCAAATGGAACAGATGGCGCCATTTATGCCAATAGTCACTTTCTGGTCAAGTTCTAGTCTATTGCTCTGTGGACAATCCTGACAGTGCCACCTAGGTCTGCCAGTGTTGGGCTCATGGGTACACAGAGATGTTGGTTCTGATGGGCTATTTTTAGCTCTTAATCTGCTTAAATTATGTCAAGACACACCTGCAATTTGCAAATGTACCTCTTTGGATCTTTGTAGACTCTCGTGTCTAGCCCAAATCTATTCTTTATGACATAAGTAGTTTAGGTGGTGATGTTTCCCATTAATTCTTCCTATTGAATCTAATATGCGATGCTACAAAGCGTGGGTGGCCAATTTTTTTGATATCTTGAGATTTTTCTTCTAGATGTCCTATCCATCTAGATGAAGTCCCCTTGTCACTGCCATAGTACCCATACCTGTGAGGTGGCATGCTAGGAGTTTTGGATAAACAACAATAATAGTCTTTGTTCTATATAACTTAAGGACAGTGGTTGAAACTTTTAACATCTAACTTTCTTCATTGATGAAGAATGGGTCATCGTTACAGTTAACACTTATTAAGTGCTCTGTTATCATGCACCAGCACTTTGGTACCAAGCACTTTATGTGTATAGTGTTGTTTAATTCCCGTGATGACCCTATGAGATTGTGCTGGGTATTTTCAGATCCACTTTCTATTCTTTTCTACCCTGCTTTGGGCCCCAAAAGGCTGAGCTGCAGAAACACTATCAATAGGCTGCCTTGTCCTTGGCCTTCCAGTTGGGTTCAGCCAAGAAGGGGAGGAGAGGAAAGTGAGCTGAGCCTTGCCTTACAGGGTTGTCTTGTCCGGCTGTACTCTCCATCAGAGTTCACAGCTACTATTAAGGTGCATCACTCTTCTTCTGAGTTCTTGGGTGATGGTCTCCGTCGTTTCTAGCCCTGGGGTACTGCACCATCCCCTGCTATATCCCTGCATGGTGGCCACTCCTTTATAAGTAGTTCCTGCATTGAATTCTCCTTAAATTGCCCAATCTGAGTGTGCCATCTGTTCCTCCCAGAGTCCTGACTGATACAGAAGCAGTAACTAAGATGACACCCATTTCACAGGCAAGGAAACTGAAGCTTAGAGAGGTTAAGCAACTAAGGCCAAGGGGCAATTACTCATAAGAGGTAGACTAGAGATTCAGACCCAGGTTTGCCTGATCTCAGAGCCTAATGATTGATGACTGCACTTTAGCACTTTGGTAAGGTCCCCTGTCGTATTGGCAGCCTCTGACAAAGGCACCACAACTCATCAGCCAGCAAGCATGGCACTGAGGCCTACCCCACCAGACTCTGCCCTCTGAGAGGGGCATTGTTCAGACCCACCTGCCTTCCCCTCCCAACATCCTCGGGACAGAAGACGTGAGTCTGTAAGGCAGAGGACCTGGTCTGGGATGCAGACTGCATCAAGTGCTGAGAAGCCATCTGAGGGATGACTGAACCTGACTTCACTGGCACTATGCCCACTCATCTGAGGGGCACAGCACAGAGGGAATGCCCCATGGAATGTAGGCATTGCAGAGTTGCCCACCTTGCACTGGATTTACTTCTGGGAGGCCCAGGAAGTTGGCTCCCGCCCCTTCTCACACTTCCTCAGACCGGGGCCATGGAGGATGCAGGTGTGTGTGATGGAGAGGGAACTAGGCTCATTCCTGGTTCTGTGCATTTTCATTGTGCTCTCTTTTCCATTGATGCTTTGATACCAGTGGGCATAGTTTAATTGGTGAATATGCTGGCTACCCCAGTAGGCTCTCAATATAGTTGAAATAATGAATGAGTGGGGTAAGTGATCATACTTTGAGAGCACTAGATGAGCAGAGGACGGTGCTTATAAATGCATTTGAATCATTCCCATCCATCTCTAGATTGGTCAGGGCGAAGAGAAGAAAATCTCTGGGAAATGAATAATGCTGGGAACATGTGTTGGAAAGGGAGTCAGTGATAAAGGCTATCATTTCCGAGAGTGTGATACATACCAGGCATATGGTTTAACATGCGTTATCTCATTTAATCCTTACAATTCGATGAGGTTGTTAGAATTGTCCCCATTTTACAGATGAGAAAGTTGAGGCTTATTGAGAAAATTTCCATGACCTCCAGATTTACATTTCTAATAAATGACAGCATTGGGATCCAAAGCAAAATCTGTGCTCACACCTCAGAACTTTGGCTAATTATTGAAAACTCTGGGTTGGATGCCTGGCATCTATGGTCTGTGAATCTGATCTTGTGGGCATGGTCTAGATGCCACCCAAGACATTCCTCTCCTGATGTGATCCCTTCTCATCCCCTGTCCCCCTCTCCTGAGGTTTCTTTCTTGCCAGTTTCCTCTTCTCATTGTGAAATGGTTTTCTGTCTGTTGCTGCCTGTCCCAGCCCTTAGGCAAAGAAGCACTGAAATTGATTTGCTAGCGTTTGCCCTGACCTGTCTGTCGCATCTCACACCGCACGGGGGATGCTTTGCCTCTCAGCTTTATTAATCATTTCAATTTGACATTGTGTGTGTTTTATGGTCTTCGCTTCTGCCCCCACTTTGCTCCCATTCAATGATGTTTACCTTTTAACGCAACACTGGAAGGGAAAATCTATTTCTCCTGCCAGATGTTAAAAAGAAAAGAAAAACACTCCCTACCACACACATACACTCACACTCACTCACACACACTCATACACACACACACTCACTCTCACCTACACACACTCACACACATACACAGATGCAAACACTCTCACATACACTCACTCACACACACACACACACACACATTTCTGTCTTCAGTTTTCCTCTTTAATGTACACAAATAGGAGAGATGAGCAGACCCCGTCCCTTGTTTTTAACAGTGAGCAGCAGGGACATTGTGCTGGGGCACGAGGACCCCCACAGCAATGCGTCTCACACTCTAAACCACCTGGAGGTCATGCAGAAATGCAGTTGGTGGAACCCGAGAGTATGCCAGGGAGTAGCAAGGTAATATTTTCAGTAAGGCTCCAAAGTTTTCCTTCCCCTTTTTCTCCACACCTCCATTTCTCCTTCCCTGGTGGTTCTCCATTCTCCAACCCCCAGGGGAGCGTGGCCTCTCCCCCAAAGATCTCTGGGCTTCCCAGACGTGCAGCACCTCTTACAAATGCCGTGCTGGCTCAGTGGCATCACCCTTTACCACGGAGGGACTTTTATGGTTTAGGCTGGTGTCTCCCTGCTAAGCCTCCCGAGGATAACAGTTAGTTGTCAACTGGCTGGGAGACAAAAGAAATGCATTTTGCTGGAGCCAGTTTTCCTCAAAATGCTAATGGTACCTTTATCTCCTGGTAATTAAAGCTCTGACTGATGAATGCATAATTACGAGTAAGCCGGACTGAAATGATCGCCTTGGTCTTTCATCTTTCAGCTTACTTCATTTAGAGAGGTAACAGTCTTGGGCATGCTTCAGAGAATAGCTATTCTGAGGTGTCTGAGTGGGGTGGAGTCACTTGGAGAGGAGCTAGCCACCACCCCGATTGCTGTGGGGTGTGAAAGCCAGAGCTGTCTCTGTCTCCATGAAGATGTAGCTTTTGGTGGCTGAAAGGACCTTGGGAAAGCCGTTCAGCTGTGGCCTGTGAACCTGGACCAATTCTGCCTCTGGATAAAAGGGATTACAGGGCTCTGTTCCATCTCTGGAACTTGGGTGACTGACTTCTCTTTCCCCTCCCTGTTTGGGAACAGTCTCATTCTTCATTCTGGCTACCCTTGACCATACCCATGCTAGTATCACTGTCATCCTATGACCATCCCACCCCAAGTCTTGGTTGACATCAAGGGCTGACTTCAGACTTCTCTCCTCTGGGGCAGGTGCTCACAGAAGCAGGGAGAGAGCTTGGTACACTTCCATGTCTCAAAACACTTAAACAGAAAGAGGCCCTTAGAGTGATGGTAGAACTCATGGGTTCTAGACAGAGACTACACTCAAACCGCCCCCCGTCCCTCACATAAGCTAATGGATGGCAACTTGTTAAACTCTTCTGAGGTTCTGAATTCCCATCTATGAAATGGAGAGATTATTGTGCCAACTTCATAGGATGAGTTAAGTGAAACACAGGATGTTTTGACTTAGTGGTCTGGTTACTACTTTTGGTATTTTTTACACAGGAAGACCACTGCATGCTCTTTGGTTGCTGTAAATCAATAGCAACTCTTTGAGTCACCACCTTGGAGGCTTCTCTTCATCCCTGACATGACCCCAAAGCTGCTGTGAAATCAGAGACCACATGGGATCCAAGGCACAGGGACAGTTGGACTGTCACCTGATCTCCACCAGCACAGGGACATTCCTTTGAGGGGAAATTAGCTAGGTCTAAAAGTACATGATAAAATGGAAGAAAGAATCTGAAGACATTGAGGAATAAGTAGACATTTGATGGGTAACTACCGCCTGACATGCTCTGTGCTATGTATTTTCACACATGTTAATCTGTCTTCGCCATGACCCCATGTGGTTGGTATTAATACTTTCACTTGACACACAAAGAGACCAAGGTTGAAGAAGTGGCTCCTTCCAGTTTGTCTCACCGCTAACTAATCCATACAGGGCTCCCTTAGCCCAGTGAGGCCTTTAGCACCTCTGTCCTCAGGCTGACTTTCTGGTTCCTTTTTTCTTTTCCCAATTCATACATATGTCTCAAGTGTACCTCCCTTCCCCTCTAAGGTATTCACTCACACTCCTAAAACTGGGCTTCCACTTTCAGTCCCTAGTGACACTGTCACTTCAAGGTCAATAATAACCTGTTTCTTCCTTGTTGGATTCAATGATCCTTTCTCATTTGGTCTCCTCCTTCTTTTCTGGCACATTCTCCTGTCGATGGAGGCTATTTCCATGAGTCTAAGACAATGTATCACACACTTTTCCTCCTTCCTCTTTACTCAGCACTTCTTCTCTGCTGCCTCTTTTTCCCCTCCTCATACTTGCTATTTTGGTCCAATTCCTATATCCTGTTGGTTGAAAACTTATCTAATGTCACAATTTTAGCTCCATCCCTTCTGCTTGCTGCTGTCTAAACTTGTTTTTGTAGACTTTTCATGTAATAAGCTGCAGGCGCCTGCATCACGGCTGTATCTCTCTAGATGTCTTGCCACCATCTCCGGCTCTACAATTCTAAAAGAGAAGCCTCTGTGCCCCTTTGATTTTTCTTTCTCTTCCTGATTTCTCTGTTTTGCCAACATACCATGGCCCTTCAGGGAGAAATCTCAGTTACCTGTGATTACTCAGTGTTCTGGCCCTCAGTTTCAACTTAGAGTCTTCATCCTCCAGCCTCAGTTCTGAGTGCCGACCACTCTGAGGCCCTGGGCACCTCTCAACCATCTTATTTGAGCAATTTCCCAAATGCTTTTCCTTCTTTCATTAGGTAGTTCTGCAGCCGGGGACACTCTACACCACCCAGAGTATTCTGGAAATGCCACCTTTATTATATTTGTCTGCCCAGAAAGCCTACTAAGTACACGACACATGCCTTAACTTGAGAAGTTTTCCATGTTCTCCATTTATTTCCAACCTTCTCCCCCACTGATCACTCAGAAACTCTTGGCTCAAGTCAAATTGGACTATGTTCTAATTAGGATTAAGTTCAATTGCCAGTAACAGTATAACCCAATATAATAGTGACTTAAGCTGCACAGAAGCTGATTTCTCTCTCATTTCGAAGACCGAGTCTAGGCAGCCCAGGACAGGAATGTTGGCTGTGCTCCACCATGAGCCCAGGGACCCAGGCTCCCTCTATCTTGTTGCTCTACTTTGTGTGACCTCCATTTCCAAGGTCACCCATGACATAGATGAGCCATTTCAATTCCGGCCATGGAATCCACAGGTCAGCCAGAAAAAAGAAGGGAGGAGTGAAGAACACAGTTCGTCCCTTTAGGGACATTTTCTGGAAGTTTTTCCACTTAAATCTCATTGGTCAAAATTTAGTCACATGACCATGCCCAGGTGCAAAGGAGGCTGGAAATTTATTTATTTGTTTGTTTGTTTGTTTTTACTGTGGGGGCCATATTCATGCCTGGCTAAGATTCAGACTTTTATTAATAAAGCAAGAAAATGAGAAAGGCTATTGGGAACAATCAGTGATCCTTGTTATGTCCAAACCTTTCTTTTTCCTCATAAGCCATGGATATTTTTTTTTTAAGATTTTATTTATTTTTAGAGAGGGAAGGGGGAGAGAGAGAGAGAGAAACATCAATGTGCGGTTGCTGGGGGTTATGGCCTGCAACCCAGGCATGTACCCTGGCTGGGAATCGAACCTGGGACACTTTGGTTCCCAGCCCGTGCTCCATCCACTGAGCTACGCCAGCCAGGGCAGCCATGGATATTTTTATCACCATGTTATGGTGCATCCTGGCCTCCTGACATATTTTTCTACTCATCTAAATCTTATTTGTCAGAGAAATATTCTGACAGTGAGTAACAAGCACTGACCCTGGGGTTTGCACAGAACCAGGTTCCAATCCTGGTTTTACCACCTTCACTTGTTGTAAGACCTTGAACTTAAGGTCTCTGAACCTTACTTTTCTTCTCTGTCAAATGAGACAACAAAACTCCTGTTGGTTATTAATCGAAGTGTCTGGTATAACTTACCTGCTCGAGAAATACAAATTTCTTACCTTATCAATAATCATGAAAATTATTCCCTTATTTGTAAAGTCTCAACTCAAAGTCCCTTTTCTTTCACAGAGGATTTCCTATCTATTTCAGATTAGGACAACTATTCTATGCCTTGAACTCTTATGATAATAAAGTACTGTATGAGACATTGATATAAAAATTAATACAGGATGCTTGTGACAACTTTTTAAAAAATTTTCAACCCTCAGAAAAGCTGAAAGAAATTGTGCTTTGGCTCTTCTTAAATTGTTGCCTTAAGTGATTTTGTCTTCATGGACACATGCTTGGTTTTCTCAACTAGAGAAAATATCTCTTGAAGGCAATGACCATGTAATAAGCAGGAAGTTTCCTTTGTATTTGATTCTTTGCTTTATTTATCCTCTGAGTACCTCCAATGCTGGTTAATAAAAATGTACATTTCACATTTTCCTGTCTTCTCCTGCCTTTGATGTTTTCACGGATGTCTAAACAGCTGAAGGTAGCGAGGAATGTGCAGGATAAGATTCTGGGGACTTGTCAGAATTGTCCATTATTGTGTTAAGGTGTGGTCTCCAGGACACTGTGTCCTTCTCTTACTTCTTCTTTGCACACATCACAAGTCCCAGGAGTGTTCCTAAATCCAAAAGAGCAGATGCTAAATGAGTGAATGAGTGAAGGAAGGAATGAATGAGTGACTGACTACAGAAATCTAGTTTATGGTGATTGAGAAGTGATTCAAATGGTCAGCGAGAGAGCACAGACTTGGTCTTATAGCAACCTAGGGCTCCAAATGATGTCCCACAAAGAGCAAGTTCACCCAGAGGTGACAATTGGTTCTGAGGATGCTCTTTAGGTGTCTCTCCATTGTCCTTAGGAAAGTATAAATCAACTCATTTCAATGCCAAAGCCACCTTCCTTTTGTAAAAACATGAATTGTGTTTCTAAGATATATACTCCCAGGCTCTGTGAAGCCTAATTGATTCTATTGGTAGTCTTTCTCTCACAGACATTTCAGGGGGTTGAGGTGGCCTCCCAAAGGCAGTCAGAGTAGCCAATCTCATTCAGCAACGGATCCCCTGGGCATGGTTGTGGTCCCATTTATTTTGCAGTAGCGTCAGAAGGGCTGTCTTAGAATCTGGAGCAAAATATCTTCCCAGCTGCATACTTGTAAGTACAAATGATAAAGCCATGTGTAGATGGTCCATTAATGATTTTCACTCTACAAAACACTTCCAAGGTAGGTATTGTTATTCCATTTTACAAATGTATTAACCAATACTCAACCAGGAACTCACAGGATCACACAGCTTTCAAGGGGCGAAGGTGAAGTTTTAGACCCAGGTTTGTTTAACCCAAAGCTTTTAAAAATACATTTCACTATAGAAGCCTCTCCATGGATATTTCATTAATAAAGAACATGTTTCAGAAAACGTAAAAATAAACAAGTGTGTGCCAGTAGGTCTGCAAGCAGGAGGTGAACATGCAGTGACGTTACTCTCCACTAGTACTTGGTCATTCTCTCACCCCGTTTCTCCTCCCCCTACTGCACGTCTAGACAACCTTGACATTAGGTGTCAAGGGAAAGTCATATTGCTTGTTCCTTGGTAGGCTCTTGAAAGCAAGAATCCACAGGGTCATTTTAATTTATTCTTAAATTACTTCTCCTTTATGAAATGGACTCTTCTCAAAGTCACCACCACTTGGTCTGGGATGGCAACGCCAGTGGTGGTGTCAGAAGGCCAGCTTGCCTGAGAATAAGCAAACTCTGCCTGAGTCAGAAGCATCTGCATTCTCTCCTCTCTCTTCCTGGCACACATTCTATATATTTTATAGCCAGTAATATGCATGTACACCTATGACACACACACACATCATAAACTGAGCAGATAAAGTGCATTATTATGCCTTTGTCTAAATCACCAAAATAACGTACCGGCTGAACAAAGGCCTTTAGCAGAAAGATTGCAGAGTGTGTTGTCTTTTGTCTTGCTTTCCTCTCCTCTTCGTCTCCTTGGTGTCCACCGCCCTCCACCTGCCCCTCCTTCCCTGGCTCAAAGCACTCCATGTCAGGGCCACAAAGCTTCACATTCCCCTACAGATTTAATCTTTGCAACATTCCGGCATGAGAGTTATTAAGAGGAGATTGTGAAGGGCAGTGATGAGGACTAGCTGGAGACTTTTCCTGGATAAAAGGTCCTTGCCTAGGATTATCTTTACTTCATTGACGGTAATCCCATCGCCCCCTCGGCTGGGGTGGAGGCAGGTGCAGAGGGAGGGCTCTGCTGGGATTTACAGGGGCTCAGCAGGGCTGACCTAAAGCTGGGCAGCCGTTACTGGGGTCATGGGGAAGATTCCAAGAACTCCACTCTGTGGGTGGTGGAGTTTAAACTAGTCCCTGTTGAAACAGTCTGGGTTAGAGGGAGGGTCTCTAATACTTTTCTCCAAAATGGAACATGATACCCAACCACTTGGTTGACTTTGAGTTTAACCTTGACAGCAGTTCCCATGCACTCACAGGTAGTAGCGCCCTTTGGTTTCAGCCCTTTCGGTTGGGTTCGGCTCTCACTACCTCTAATTCTGTCTAAAAGAGACATCCATTTCTTTCACTCCTCACCACCTTTTCCCAGTTATTTCCTCATTTCCACCGATGTTCATATAGGTAAAGTTAACAGTGTATATGCAAATTCAGATTTTAAAGGGCTTAAATGTTCTTCCTGCTAATAGGAAAGATGGAAAGTGCTCTTTGATGAGGATTTTAGATGTTGATGGCAGAAGATTTCTCATCCATGAACAACATATATTGGTAGCTACTTAACGGTGGTGGCATCAAGCACTCAGCAAATGTGATGAGGAGGTTGAGGATGTGTCCCAGGGTCTATGATTGCAAAGACCACCTTTCTTTGGATGTCTACTGAGAGCAATTAGGGTAACAATTTCCAACCATGGCAGGATGACCTGGGAACTTATTAAATACACAACATTCTGAGCATCTGCTTGTTTTAGTTCAGTTTGGTTTTGTTTTGAACAAATCTTAGTGGCCTGGTAGGAGAAGCCCATGGATAGGTTAGAGGAGGAAGTGAATAGTGGCTGGATGATTCAACCACAAGGGGTGAGGTCTCTTCTGCATCAGTAGCAAGCAGAAAGGGAGAGGGAAGGATCAAATAGGTATTTCAAAGAAGGAAGGGCACATCTTAGGTATTTACTGTCTGTGGAAAATGGAAAGGAGAAGGAAAAACTTTCATGCTTTCAAAACTGAGTGCCTAAGAGAATGAAGATAATTTTATTGATTGAAATATAGATGTCTGGAGGGGAAGAGGGTTTGAGAGAAGATAATCTGGATACATTATGACTCAGAGAGAATTTTAGAGACTAACGAGCATACTGGACAGGAACCTGGGGCACGAGGGATGAAGCTTGCATAGAAATTTAGAGCTTCACTTACAGACATGGGAACCATCTGTCCACAGGTCATAATTAAAGTTCTAAAAATGAAAGGGCTCTTGTAGGGCTGGAGAGGAGAAAATTGCATTACAGAACTAATACTGTATACCTAAGACATAAGCAACTCACCACACTAAAAACAACAGAGAAACAAACAAACAAACAAAAACCATTAAGGCCTCCTATTGCGAATCTGCACAGTGAGTCTACCGGGTACCCAGTGGGAGAGAACAGGGCTGTGTCCTTCATAAATGCCGAGGCATTCCCATGGCCATACAGAGTTCAAAAAGTACCGAGTAGCCTTGAATGTGTCTACCAGAGGCCTGTTTCCTCTTGATGCAGAGACCAGGTTTGAGTGTCCACCCTCCTCCTCAGTGCAAGACTTCTGGCTTATCTAATTTCCTCTTTGATGTATTTCCTGGACATATGCAATCCTAATTTCTGCCCCTTCTCTGAAACTCATGGGATTTGAGGCCCTGGCTTGGAGTAGGTTTTCAGATGCTTTTAATTTGTGGCCCTTAAATGCAGAACTGTTTTCCCTCCTCTAGGCGAAATGTTTATGCTCCAGTGGAAGGGGCTCCAAAGCAGAAGTCCACAGGTGTTCCATGTCCAGTGACTGATTGTTTAATTTCTCACCTATGCATAAAGGAGGGGCCCTCGATCTTTGAGTCCGTCCGTCACATTCCCTTTTGACAGTGCTGCTCTATTATTTATTGTTCCACGTCTGATTTGTCTTTGCAGCTCACATGCCCATTATGCATACTGAATACTCAATAAATGTTTGTTGAGTGAATAATCAGGGAATTGGGGTACAAAGGTCTGAATAACATAGAACATAGTTTACTTCTAAACCCTGACTGGACTTCCTCTCATCTCTTTTACCTCAGGGTTTCTCAAAATCTCTTCCTGAAAATTTTGCAGGATCCAATATCACCATTAAATTTTAAAGTGGTAGAATGTGTTTGTGTGTGTAGTAATTTCCCATAGGGAAATCCTGTGTTCTACTTAGGGAATTTCTGCAATCAAAACAGTGATGAACAAAGTTCTCGCCCTGTAGGACTTCTCAGAGCCTTGATGGTGCTAATGCTTCCTGTGAATTGCTAAAATCAGTATTGAATACACAGTGTTTCCAGACTACAGAAATCACTCTGCACTCTTTTTTTTTTTAAGATTTTATTTATTTATTTTTAGAGAAGGGAAGGGAAGGAGATAGAGAGGGAGAGAAACATTACAGGTTGCCTCTCATGTGCCCCCTGCTGAGGACCTGGTCCTCAAGCCAGGCATGTGCCCTGACTGGGAATTGAACCTGTGACCCTTTGAGTGCCCACAGGTCAGCACTCAATCCACTGAGCCACACCAGCCAGAGCTGGGGGGGCTGCACTCTTTTTTAAAGAACATTTTGAGGAGCTAATTTTCTGTGGACTCCACTTTGGAAATCACTCACAGGTTACTATGCTATCAAAGTATAAGAAAAAATATGCATATATGATATAACAACTATTAGAGTTGAAATAAGTCTTTAAGGGGCCATGCAGTGAGGATATTTCAATTAAAGCCTTGACAATATCCATATAGATTTTTGAAGTATATTTCATTCCATTCAAAATAGCGTTTGTTCTGCAAGTTTAAGGCTCCTGTAAAGAGAGGTTAAATCAAACCCCGTCACACCCTGAGCACTCTAAAATTACTCATGAGAAACTTGTTGTCAATTACCAGAGTAAAATAATAGGGCGTTTTTTTCTCTTTATTTAAAATACCACTTCTCAGCCAAGCAGTCATGAGAGTGCCGTCAAGGGCCCGATGTGCTGTTTCCCAGCAGGGTTGGACAGGTTGCTGGGGCTTACCCAGTGGATGGATTTATGGCTTCACTGGCATTATGGGCAACACAAGGCAGCCTCGTGTGGAGCTCCAGGAGGAGAGTATGTGTGCATGTGGCTGGTCCCATTTTCTTTTCCCAGATGGTACCAGTCTGTCAGACCCACAGTGGTTGTCTGCATGCCTGGAGATTTCTGTGTTGGCCTGGATAGGCTCTCTGTGAACATGCTAGCATACCTGCCCATAGGGGTAGGTACCACCTATGGCTGCCTCCTCATGGTCCAGATGGATGGAGAGCTCCCCCGGCCACTGTGGGCCTGCCATGTTGATCTCTGGGGAACACAGTCCTTTATGCATTCTTAGGACAAGTGGGAAGGAAACAAATGCCTTGGCAATTGACTTGGGGATTGTTCATGGCTCAATCAATGGCAAAGAGAGCATCTCTGTAAATAGCTACATTATAACACTTTTAAACATTTCCAAATCATGGTGGTGTTAACTAGCAAGGAGCATTAGCTAAAAGACCCAAGTTCTGGTCTTGACTATTTTATTAAACAGACACCTGAGCATCATTTCACCTCCCGGGTCTTGGCATTCTCAACTAAATGCTATTTACATTTGCAGAGTACCTTGCAGCTCTGAGTACTTTGACACATATTCTGTAAGTATGAAGCTGATGACAATATTGCACTTGAGCATGATGACCTCTGTCATCCACAATGGAGAGCTGGGGCTTAGAGAGTTCAAGTGACCTGCCCAAGGTCACGCAGTGAGTAACAGATGGGTTCAGGAACTAAACCCCAAACTGTGCTCGTCCCCCTCATCATATCGAGGAAATTGAACTTGACAATCAGCAGGTTCTTTCAGCTTTTAACATCATCTGACTATAGGATTCAATGCCTGCCTGGAGGCAGCCTCCTACACAAGGCAGTTTTGGAATCTGTAATCCAAGAAGGCCACTGGAGGTCATCTTGGGCTTTTATTCAAATAATAAAGAGAGTCAGAAGTCCCTCTTTTAATGCACTGCTGAATCACTCGGTCTCATTTTTAATCAGGCTCACTACTGACAAGACATCTTTCCTGGAACCTTTCCTCTACTCTCTCCTGCTACGACTCAAAAAAATTTATTTTCATCTTTCACTTTAGTTTTACCCATTGGAACTTCATTATACAGGTCATTAGCTCAGTAAATGTTACCTGTTTTTCATCAAGATCTGGGATGCATAAACTTCAACACCTAGTATTGGACCTCCACCTTTGATAAGACTTACTTTTCTCTTAGTCTTCTCGTGTGTGGTTTCTGTCTGAATCCCCCACCCCTCCCTCCTTTTTAAGACTTCAGAGGTGTCCAGGGCAAATACTGACATGGTTACAACATCATTCGATTTGCTTAGTTGCATCAGAGCCCTTGCGGTATCTACCTTCATACTTTCTGGCTTCACCGCTAGCTCTCTGGGCTGTCCATCAACTTTTAACCTTCCATTTCACCTCTACTACTTCCCCCCTTCCTGTCTCAATGTCAGTTCTCCAGCCTACGTGCTGAGAAGAAAAGTGAAAAAGTTGAAAGTCTGAAATCTGATGCCCGAAGAACCTGTCTCATCCTGTTTCCTCTGTGTAGCCGGGGCTGAAATACCTACACCCAGGGCAATACCACAGGACATGAAAAGGGAAGACTTGGAAATGTGTATTCTCTTTTCACTCATTCTGACAAATGCCTGTCAACACCTATAAGGGCGCCTTAGGGTCAAGGGGTCAAGGCACTTACAGATTATTATTTCCCTTAGTTGAGCTTGAGAAGGGCCCTCCTTCTCCACGGAAAAGGAAGCATGAACCAAACAGAACCTTACATGCTGGGAAGTTTCGGTGATGTGAATTACAGTTCTGGACATATCCTCAATGGGTCTGTGACTGTGCAAAAGTCACTTCCCCTTGATCTTCATTTTATCACTTAAAATCCATAGGGAATAATGTCCCCACAATGGGCCTGACAGGCCATGAAGTTGAAAAGTTAGAGATGTAAGTGTGCTTTGAAATGATGCATGCCTCATATATGTGCACGGGACAATATCTGTCTTACAAGCATCACTTTCGTTGGTGGAGTCCTTTGAAGGGAAGTATCAAGTTCCCATGGGCTTTCCCCATTGGCTCTAGTCTCTTGTGCTGGATTGAAACAGGCTGACCAGTTCTAATGTATCTGTGCCAGTTTTGTGTAATTTACTTGTATCTGTTTATGGCTGTGAGAATGACCTGCCAGCCAGTGATCACAGGATTTATTGGAGTAATCTGGCTGGCTAAGTCAGCTTCCTGTTTGTTTTTTTTTTTTTTTTTTTTTTCCTAACGCACATCCCCATCTGTGAGCTCAGTTGAGAAGAGCATTCTTCCTCCTCAGAGAGGGTCAATTTTTCCATCGAGTTTTGTGTGTAGCTGAGCTTCCCTGTTAAAATCCACACCTCTTGCTCACTGTCATCTTCCAGCAATGTGATACTTGTCACACAATAGGTGAAGCTTCCGTAGCTCCTTTTGTTATTAACTTTACTTATATTTCACGTTATCATGAGGTAGTGTTCAAGGCAAGCTTTGTTCATAGAAAGAAGACTCTAAAACCACCTCTCAATTATCAGTTTGCAGTGAGATAAACTGAAGAAAGATTAGGTCACCAGCATTATCTAATTGTAACTGTCATTACTCACCCCTGATGGGTAAGTTTCATCCACTCATAATATACTCTTATTATGTAATGAAGTCTCTGAAATCAAATACATTTTAGTACAATAATTCTAGGGTTGTTGTTTTTAAAAGAAACAAAATCTAAGCCATGTGAATAGGAGAAATGTGTTTTCCTCCTCTAAGACCAACTGGGAATATCTGTAAGGAGAAAAGCAAACAATGATGCTGGCTTTGTTGGGGAGGTCTTGCTTCTTGGATACCGTGTAAATCTATCAGCTGCAGCTTTTTATTGAGGACAGTATAATATAAACTTGAGAACCACCTTCTTCCCAGCTCTTGAAACTCATTTCCATCTGTTTCCAAACACGTGTAGATGAGATCCTCCATTAGCATCCAGTAGAAGGACGAGTTTGCAAGACATAAGTAGAGGACGACAGGAAGGGTGGATTTCCTGAGGAAGAGGTGTGGGATGTAGAAATCCCCTGGAGGGGATAATGGGACGGCAAGGAAATGAGGAAAGGGACAGATTGAGAGAGGGGACCATGCACATGGGACCCTGCCTTGCTGGTTTCTATAATACCTCTTCTTCTCAGTGTGGTGCAAGGAAATAAAGTGAAATGAAGTCCCCGATGATGCTCTTTGAGATCTTCCTTGCCCTTCAGTGAGAAGATGTGATTTGGGGGAAACCAGAAAGGTTGAGGGTCCCAGGGTAAGGAGGGATGTCTGCTTCCCATCGTCTTGTGGCTGGCTCACACCAATATGGGGTTGGGAAAGCACAGGTCCTCGTCCCTGTGTCACCATCCAATTCACCTCCAGATGCCAGTAGTTGTGGATCAGCAGTGGCTGAGGCAATTTCCTGAATGTAGGAGACAATAAAACTAATTCCAGGATTGTTTCCACCTCTCATTGGTCAGTAAGGAAAACCCTGTGAGAAAGAACCAAGGGCTCTATGCCATGCACGCTGCCTGTCTATGGAATTTCCATGCTGTGGCCTTCGTATTTGGGCCATGTTCCCAGCTCATCACCTCTTTTTTCCATTTCATGGCTAACGCATGTGATCAAGCAATGAACAGCAATGTAAACATGAGCAAGCAACTCTCAGTAGGCAGGGAAGCAATGGAAGAATAAAGCATATTTAGTTCATCTCTAAATTAAATATAAGTACCTTTTTATCCACTCTGGGTTAGTGAAATTCTATTCAAGTGGATAATTAAAAGTAGCCTTTAAATCTCCAAGTATGAAAATGAGGTGTCTTTCTTAGTCTTTGGTTTCTACATGGTTCAGCCAAGATTTGCTAAGAAATCAGAGGCAACTGCGACCAACGCCTTTCTCCATTTCCATGGGTCTCTGAGCTCTGCTGGACGCATTAGTTGGGCTTCAGTGGCCTATCCAAGGGTTTCTTTCCTTCGTCTCAGAGGATGGGACAGGTCGAGCTGGTTGTTGCCAGCTTCTTGAAAGCATTCCCAGATAGAAGCAAATATTCCTGCCAGGTGGTTGGAACAGGAAGAATTTCTAGGGAGGAGTTCATGTTGGGTCTAGTTTTCATCGCTAATTAAAATCAGTAGGTAATGGGTTAGTAATTTGTTGGTTCCTTTTATCGTGTTACTGCTTTTTGAGGACTTGGGGGATGAGGAGGTTATGGTTATTATGGCTCCTGTCTGATTGGGGTGGAGGGGTCTGGCAATGGTCTTCAGAGCCATTGGTTCTGGGCTGTCTTTCTCTGACCTAATAATATTCTGGATAACAGAGTTCAGAAGGACCTTTCATCCTGGGTCCCCAAGCCAAGCTAAACCAAGCTTCTCTTAAGTTTAGGCAGGAGAGAATTGTAGCTCATTGAGCAACACTTCCCTTCCCAGAGGGAAATTCATAATTCATTACCATCAACCTGCTTGCCAGTCAGTTTACAGGAAGTAGGACCAGGTGGGAGGAAAATGCTGACCCTTATTTTTTAAGAACATGTTAGAGTGGAAAGTCTGAGCACTGGGCTTGGCGTTAGGAGGTTGGAGTTCCCATCTGGGCACCACCATATGGATCTGGGGAAATCATTTGAATTTCTGAAACTCAATTTCTTTATCTGTAAAATTGGAGTAGTAGTAGCTCCTGTAGCCTACTTCAGATAGAAGGTAGATGGAGGGAGGGAAGTTAAAATGAAATATCGTTGGGGAAAAGACAATAGAAATCATAAAGTGCAAAACATAGTGGGATGCGATCGTTGCTCAAGGATCAAGAAGCCAGAGTGTATTATAACTTATAAACTTAATCCGAATAAAGGATGCCCCCTGCCAACTCACTCCCTAATATAGCCTCCCATCTGATGAACCTTCTGTGGGCTTTTGCTAGAAATGTTGAGCACTGAGTCCTGAGAATAATAGACTTGCTTGATTTAACACTTCTGTCGTTACCTGGCATTTGATGACAGCCTTGTCTGCTTCATGAACAGTCTCCTGGTGTCTTTTTGAGTGACTTCATATGGACTTGGACATTTCCAGAGCATGTCAATCTTGCTCTTTCATTCTTTGTTTTAGGGACTTCAAATACCAGTGTCACAGCGTGAGTGGCTTCCAACGGCAAGTTTTCCAGAAGCTCGGGGCCCCAGCAATGCCTGGTGTGGAAATGGAGGCAGATCTCAACAGGCTGATGAGCGGGCAGGTCCGGCACCAGCCACAGGGAAGAACCTCGGGCCAGCTGCCAAGTTTCAGCCAGAAGGGAACATCTTCTCTGGAGTTTATAACCCTGAAAGGAGGGAGTCAGTAATGAAAAGCTGTACCACGCCCGTAATACCACAACATTACTCATGAACACCTTGCTGTTAATTAACAGCGGTAAATACCACAGTTATTTCATTTTGCTTACCCCTCTCTCAGGCAGCAACCCTGAGACACCCCCGTGAGATGGAGGGGGCATTTTATCCCCGCAGCATTTCAGAGGTCCTGCTGAGACTGCAGCTCCAGCAATTTTCACGGGTCAAGAGCATCAAGGGGCCAAATGCATCCTGCTTTTGCTGCCCACACTCTTGCACCAAGTGTAGGGTATATGGCCATGACTTCTCTGGAAAGTTCAAGTTGGAACCTGCTGAATTTTGAACACTCCAGCAAGTGCTTATTTGATATAAACAAGTCTCCAATCGCCTGTGAGCCTCCCTGCTTCCTGAGAGGGCCTCCTGAATGATGGGGTAGCTCTCACCAGTGTTGACATGTGGTCTTCCTCATTGCCCACAACCTGGAAGGTCTGACTCAGGGAGCATTTTCCAAGTCTGCAACAACTCAGTTTTCCCATATAGACGTGTCTCCATTGAATGTTCCAATGTGACATGGTGCAAAGCAATGTTTTTAAAAATGTTTTAATGTGAAAAAAAAGACAGAAACGTGTGTGGATCATGTCAGATACTCAAGAGATGAAGGTGAATGGGACAGGATCCTGGCCTTTTGAAACTCATGGTTTAGCAGGTTAGACACCATGGATTACAAGTTCAACCACAATGTTAAATCAGACGTGCAATGGTGTTGGAGGTTAGGGGGCTATGGTAATCTATGGGGAAAGCAGTCACTTGGGGCAGGGAACTGAAAGATGAAATAAAAATAAGTTTTGGAAGCTGAGTAGGCATTTTCAAGGAATGACAAGAAAGGCTTGTCATTCCAGGAAGAGAGGTCTCCAAGGGCAAAGACCTCAAGGTATCCGAGGGCAAAGCATGTTCCATGCAGTGAGAACAGGGAGATGCTAGTTGCTTTTCCCAGATGAGACTTTTCTCATAGACTTGTCTGGTTTTCTGATTTTTGCTTCCCTGTCAAATGTATACTAGGTTTGCTCAGTATACATTTTCTGCATATGCTAGCATGTTCATGCTAACATGTTTGCATCCTTAAAGCATTCTTGTGTCACACTGCAACAATACTGTGAGCTTCATTTTTTTTGTTTCTCCCTTCTCCTTACCTCCAAATGTGGAGCTCCATTTTCATGCAGCTCTTACAATCCCCATTCAGCTCAGAGCAATTGCCTCTGAAGGTAATGAGTTTGAATTTACCCAATTCCCCCTTTGTAGCTGATGTCTGGGAGTGGGGTTAACGGAGGGACATGTGTGAGGTTCATTGCCTTTTCTCCAGCTCCCATTTTCTTC
The DNA here is from genome assembly GCF_004126475.2 of Phyllostomus discolor. Lineage (NCBI taxonomy): Eukaryota > Metazoa > Chordata > Mammalia > Chiroptera > Phyllostomidae > Phyllostomus > Phyllostomus discolor. Next base: position 84,504,353 of record NC_040910.2, read on the forward strand.
CCAGAACAATTGGCTAGCTCTGCCAATGGTTCTTTCTGCTATTCTGTGGGTCTCCAGTTACAACCTTGGCTTCCTGTCTCACCTCTATCCTCCATGGGTGTATGTCCTTGGTCAACAAAACAAATTTAATGGTGGGGAGGGTTCCCAGCATGGCCTCCAAAGTTTCATGAAGTTTCCTGATCCATTCATTCACTCATTCATTTCTTCACCCACCCCTCCGCTCCAGGTAAAGTGCTAGGTGCTGGCATTGCCACACTGAACAAGGCAAATGGTACCTGCCTCCATGAACTTTTCATTCCTGCTGTGGCCACCAGTTGCGCTCAGATTTGGGGAACTGGGCTCTCAGGTACTCAGCCAACTTCCAGGAAGCTAACACACACCAGAAAACCACATGTCTTTAGAAGCCACCGTCGATCTGGAGCAGCCCCAGGTTCCAGCAAGACACAGGGCAGCCTCTGAATGGGCACATAGATCCTGAGGGTTTCTGATTCTTTGGTTACACATGGCTCTAGGGTGGCTATTTTGTTTAGGCAAGAGATCTGGAAATCCAACCAGTATCTAACTTGTCTTTTGAAAAAATGCATTTTGTGTGTCTGAACTTGAACCCCTTTGCCCAGTGGCCTTGAAACTGCAGATGTCTATGTTCAATAGTGGTTGTTGGAAAGGGGCATATGAAATGAACAGACAGCTTTCTAGTAGACTTGCTGATTCAGTCATGGGATTGGGGTTCAACGTACATAGATCTCTGCAACCAGACACTGTCCCGAAGCTTCACAGAGCCTCCGGCCTCTTCCCTCAACTTGGGGCGGGGGTTTCTGTCTGTTTCGCACACTGCCCCACCTCCGCTGCCTAGAAGAGCGCCTGCCACGTAGTGAGTGCGCCATAAATTTTTGTGGGATGAGTGGTTGAATGTTCATTTCAACCCAGACACAACCACCCAGCTGCCAACACCTTGTGAAAAGGAAGGCGAGGTGCTTGTTCTTCTTTGGCTTAATAACAGTCTGCAGGAACTGTTTTCTTTTATATGCCTGCTTAGCTCATTGTGAAGACGCAATAAATATTAATTGATGGACAAGAAGTTCTGGGGTTTGGCTCCAGCTGGATCCAAGTGCTATTTTGGGGGGCAGTTTATAAGAGTAGGGGAATGGAGGGTGTTATGTTGTGAGTCTGGAGACTTGCGGGACCCCTTCCTCCATATGCAAAGCCTGGGAGAAGTGGGTGGGGACAGAAGGGAAGCGCTTAATTATATTCATGGGTTATATAATTACACTTTCAGGTTCCCACTGGTGGTGGGTTTTAAAGGAGCTTTGAGTAATTTCAATTTTGAAATGCTTTGTTTTCCTGGGCTTTGTTTTATTCACCCTTTATTCATCGTCCTTGATCTTTTCCTGGTGCCTTCCAGGGGGAATTATTTGAACACCAACCGACGTTACCTAGTTGGGGTCCCCCAATGAACTTGGTATATACACATGACAAAACAGAGATTTGGAGAGATTAAGTGACTTGCCAGTGGTTTGAACAACAGGACCCAAATACCCTGAATCAAGCCAATGCTCCACCTCCTGTTTAAGTACCTTTCATGGTAGGACCTTATGATACACTAAAATAGTGGTTCTCACAGTCTTGTCCTCAGACCAGCAGCCTCAGCAACACCTGGGAACTTGCTAGAAGGGCAAATTTGTGGGTCCCACCCCAGAACTCCCAGAAACTCTAGGGTGGGGCCTAGCAACCTGTGTTTTAACAAGCCCTGCAGGGGATTCTGATGCATGGTAACATTTGGAAATCCCTACTCTAGATTTGAGAGTCTAGAACAATGATTCCCATGCATGGGGGAGCATGTATAACAAGGAGCTGACTAGCTGCCACCTAAGACCAACTAAGTGAGAATCCCCAAGAGGGTAATCTAAGCATCAGATTAGTATTTAGCTCTTTGAAGCTCCATCAGGGTTCTCATGATGCAAGGTCATGGCTGAGAGCTACTGCACCCAGGTAATGCCCTTTGCACTGGGTAGAGGTTGGGGCTTTTCCCATGAGCAGAGGAAGCAATGGCAGGGACAAAGGTGTGGGCCCCACAGAACCTGCACAGGAACATAACCAAGTCCTGCATGCTGACCACATTTGCCCCAGGACCTGGCTACGGCCAGCAGTACAGCCTCTGTGATTTGGGGACCTGGGTTAGGGGGCATTAGGCCATAATTTCACCAGTAACTGAGGTAGCTGTTGCAAGCACTCAACAGTGCCATTATAGTAAGCAAGCTGCCATAGGCAATATATATGTGAATGAGTATAGCTATGTCTCCATAAAACTATAAAACCAGGTGGTGGACCAGCTGGCCCATGGGCCATAGTTGGCCAACCTCTGGTCTAGATAATGGAGCTAGATTCTGACTGTCCATTAGAATCACAGGGAGTGTTGTTTTGTTTAAATTAGTGCCTGGACCATACTCTCAAAAACTTGGATTCAATTGTTCTGAGTACAGGACAAGCTTTTCTTTCTGTAATTCTCCTCTGCTCCCAGTGTGCAGCCAGCATTGAGAACCACTGTTGTAGGTATCCATCTAGGTGGCTTTTCACCCACCGTGTGCTTAGAACTCTAAAACACTAGCCAGCTCCTATTTATTACTCCTTCTCACAGCACTCCCCAGTGTTTCCGTATCACTCTTGAGAAAACCAATGTCCTTGGCATGCCTCGTGCTGTCCTTCAAGGTCTTGCCTCTAGCTCCTGCTTTGTCCTCATCCCCTATGGCTCTGCTGGTTGAGTTTTTTCCTCAGTCACCCTGGTCCCCTTGGCTGGACCCAGCACATTTCCAACACTGTCCTGGTCTTTGCCCTGTGGTCTCCTAGAGGAAAAGCTCCCATTGCAGTTCTGTGTTGCTGTGTTAGCAACCATCCCAACACTTAGTAGCTTCAAACAGTAACAAGCACAGGGTATTTACTTTGTCCACGATCTGCAGGTTTTCCAGGGCTTGGCAGGGATGGCTTTTCTCAGCTCCACAAGAAGTCAGCTGGGATGACGTTCCGGGAAAGCTCATGACCTTCGAGGGGATTGTCCCACACAAGCCACTCCTGGTGCCACTTACACTACAAACTTTAACTCTCAGTTGTTGTGGCACACATAAGTTGTTTTCAAGGCCAAAACACCATTCGAAAAAGTCTGAATCTTCTGCATTTGTTCTTGGTGCATAACTGAAGTAACATGGAGGGAAACATTTGAAAGGAATTCAGTGGAACAAGCATGTATGGAGCATTATTCTGTTCCAGACATGTGGCAGGCTCTGAGACATACATTTGGTGCCCAATACTGAGGAGCTTACAGTCTAGGGGGTAGGCAACTTTAATAATAAAGTCAATCCTGGAGGGCTCATTGGAGGTGGTGATATCTGCGGTAAAGGATGAATAAATGTAATTTGGAATTTTCTTTAAAAAAGACAGAAGAATGGAGACATGGTAGGGGCAGAGAATGATAATATCCCGGCAAGGAAACAACTGGATAAAATAAGAAACAATGTGATATCTTGAGGGAGCAGCAAGCAGTTCGTCTTGGAATGTCAAAGGAGTGGTAGAAAGTAGAAGGAAATGAAGCACATGCCAAGTGGGCAGGGCTAAGTCTTCAAGGGTCCCTGGTATCTTAAATAGCTTAGGTTCATTGGGTAGGTTTTGCAGTGAAGATTGAAATGGTTACAGGTACCTTTAGAGACAGTGTTCTGGTTGTAGCATAGAGGGTGACTTTCAAAGAAATCAAAAAGAGACAGGGAGACCAGGTCCCTAGATGTCTATTGCAAAGCCTAGGCATGAAATGATGAGGGCTTGAAACAGGCAGCAGGGATGGGGAGAAAAGGATAATTCAAGGCACATGCAGGAAGTGAAAGCAATAGGGCTTGTTAATAGGGAAGAGGGAGAAGAACTGACTTTTAGGTTTCTAACATGGAGGCTCCAGTGTCATTGATGGGTGCTGGATATACAAGAGAAGGGGAGAAAAATGAGGTTTGTATGGTCTGTGCTGCGTTTGAGGGGCTTATGCAGTACCTAGAAGTCATGATGGCAGCTGGTTAGGTAGATACATGAATCTGAGCCTAGAGACACTGATCTGGACTTGACCACCATGAGATGTTGGCCGGGGTGGAGGCTGAGCTGTTAAGTGAGCAGATAAGACCCTGGGGAGCAAGGACATTCAGGAGGCATTGTGCAAGAGGGCACAGAAGCTTATGAGACAAGCCAGGAGGAGCATTCAGAGAGGTTGGAGTGGGAGGCAAGAGAGAGTAGTGCTGTGGAGGCTAAAGAAGCAGCAAATTCAAGTTTGGGGAAACTTCAAATGAAATGGACAGAACAGCAAAGGAAACTATCAACAAAATGAAAAGACAGCCTGAAATGGTGAACACATTCACCAATGACATGTCTGGTAAGCAGTTAACATCCAAAAGGTATAAATAACTCATATAACTCAACACAAAACAAACAAACAAACAAACAATCCGATTAAAAATTGGGCAAAGGACCTGAATAGACACTTCTCCAAAGAGGATATATGGATGCCCAAGAGACATGTGAAAAGATGCTCAATCAACATCACTAATCTTCAGAGAAATAAAAATTAAAACCACAATGAGATATCACCTTGCATCTGTCAGAATGCAACAAATAATACATTTGTTAGTAAATCAACAAACAACAAGTATTGATGAGGGTTGGAAAAAAGAGGACCCTCGTGCACTGTTGGTGGGAATGCAGATTGGTACAGCCACTGTGGAAAGCAGTATGGAGGTTCCTCAAAAAATTAAAACTGGAACTGCCTTATGACCCAGCAATTCCACTTCTGGGAATATATCCAAAGAAACCTAGAACACTAGTTCGAAGGAATATATGCCCTCCAATGTTCAATGCAGCGTTATTTGCAATAGCCAAGATGTGGAAGCAGCCTAAGTGTCCATCAGTAGGTGAGTGCATAAAAAAGCTGTGGTACATTTGCACAACAGAATACTACTTGACTGTAAAAAATAAGGAAATCTCACATTTTGTGACAGCATGGATGGATCTGGAGAACATCATACTAAGCCAGAAAGACAAATACTGTATGATTTCACCTACATGTGGAATGTAGTGAACAAAATAAACCAACAAACAAAATAGAAACAGACTCATGGACACAGAGAATGGATTGACAGCTGTCAGAAGGGAAGAGGTTTGGGTGTCAGGGTGAAAAAGATGAAGGGATTGAGTAAAAAAAAGGAAAGAAAGAAAAGAAATGGACAGAACAATGAATCAGATGAGAAAAATGAAAAGGCAGCCCTGGATTTAGTAAGTGTGGGGCCAGTGGCAGCTTTCTCAAAGCCAGTTCTGTGTGATCATGGGAGGAGCATGCCTCCCGTGGATGGAGGGCCTCCCGGTTTCCTCTGCATGGAAGGTTCCTCCTCTCACTCCTCGGTGAGCCTGTGCTCTGCCTCCCTCAGGCTTCAGGTCCAATGTCACCTTTGTACACAGACTATACCAGTGCCAGACAGATGACCTGGCAAATGTCAGGTAGTAAAAAATCATTAAAAGAAAATAATTTTTGAGGCATGGACTTTTCCTCCTTGAGCATTATTGCCAAGGCCTTGGGCTCAAAGGTTTCAGCTGCTGCTGAGATCCGAGACTGGGAACATTGGCAGAGAGGGCCGTGGGGGACATGGGAAAATCGACAATAGATGAGTCACTTTGCTCCCTGAATTTCTTCCCTCTGAAGTGAATAGGCTGAACTAGTTCATCTTTAGGGCCACAGCCAACTCTACAAAACTAACATCCTAACTATTTAAATCATCCCTGTCTGTCATCCTGGCTGGTGTGGCTCAATGGATTGAGCACTGGCCTGCGAACCAAAAGACTGCTGGCTCCATTCCCGGTCAGGGCACATGCCTGTGTTGCAGGATGGGTCCCCAGGTGGAGGAGTGCAAGAGGCAACTGATCGATGTATCTCTCCCACACTGATGTTTCTCTCCTCTTTCTCCCTTCCTTCCCCTCTCTCTAAAAGTAAATAAAATCTTTTAAAAAATCATTATTGTCATCATCAGCATTTATCAAGTACTTCCTATACACCTTCCATGCATTTTCCCTGCCTCACAGCACACCTCTGTAGATGGCACTAAAATCCTTTGTGCAGGTGAGACAATGAGGCTTAAGGAAATTAATCACTTGCTCTAACATTATGCAGCTGATAAATTTCACAACAATATTCATCGCCCCCACCCCCAGCTTTGAAAATGGCTTTCAGGATCCTTGTCACCTGGCATGTATACCCTTGGTAATCCCCTCCCTTTGAGAGTGACCTGGACTCAATGACTCGCCCATAACCAATGGAATACAGAAGAAGTGATGGATGTCACAGATGAATGGATAAACAAAACATGATCTATCCATACAACACAATATTATTCAGCCTTAAATGGGAAGGAAATTCTGACACCTGCTACAACATGGATGAACCTGGAGGACATTATGCTAAGTGACAGATACTTACAATTCCATTCATAAAAGGTAGCTAGAGTAGTCAAATTCATAGAGACAGAGAGAAGAATGGAATTTGCCAGGAGCTGGGGAGCATGTGGAGTTATTGTTTAATCAGTAGGGAGTTTCACTTGGGGAAGAGGAAAAGTTATGGAAATGGATGGATGATGCTGATGGTTGCACAACATTTTGAACATATTTAATACTACTGACTGTACACAAAAATGGTTAATGTGGTTATGTTACACTGTGTGTATTTTATTAGAGTAAAAAATATTTGGAAAAAAGTGGCGGGGTGTCAAGTTAAAAAGACTGCAAAATTATCTCACTGGCTCTCATTGTATGATCAGTCCCATCAGAGAAATGGGACTGATATAATGTATGTGTGTGTGCATGTGTGTGTGTAGGTAGAGAGAAATATTTACTTTAAGGAATTTTTCATGTAATTACGGAGGCCTGGGAAGTCCAAAATCTGATTGGGGAAGCCACCAGGCTGAAGAATCAGGAAATAGTTGTGATTTGAATCTTTCTTTTCTCAAGAGGGGCCAGTCTTTGCTTTAGTAAAGGTCATCAACTGATTGGACGAAGCCCACCCAATTGATAAAGGATAATCTGTTTTACTCAAAGTCCACCAATTTAAATGTTAATTTCATCAAAAAACCACTTCCCTAGAAACATCCAGAAAAACGTTCGACCAACTATCTGGACATTGTGGGCAGCCGGGTTGACACATAAAAGTAACCATCGCATTCACCGCCCCCCCCCCCGCCCCTTATTCTAAGAGAGACCAAGTAATAGGTTGTGAGTTACACTGTGGAGAGGCCCATGTGACAAGAAGCTAAAGGAGGCTCAGGGTCATTTGTTACACAGTATATATAACTAATACATAGGCTACGTGGCTTGTGCTGCTTTTAAGATTTTTCTTGGATTAAGATGTTTCACCTTAAATAGGAGTGTGTGCACTGGGTATTCAGGATAGAGACTGGTTTGTGATGCATCCAACATTCTCCTGGGATGACTCAGTGACATATTTACTGCTCTTCTTTCCCCTCCCCATCCCCACTGCGGACAGTTTTAACCCAGCTCCTAGATGGGGAAACTGGGTTTTGGGGTGGTTCATCTAGAATTATGGAACCATGTGCCTCTTGGTGCTAGAGTTTGAGTTCAAGCTCCTTATCCCCACGGGCTGACCATCCCCACGTCAAAAGCCCCTCTTTCCTTCAGTCACGGCCCTTCAGCAGAGAGGACATTATCGAATTCCATTCTGAAGCAAACTCACTGCATGTGGGGAAGGAATTCCTTCTGCTGAGCCCTCGGCCGCGGGGCCCTCTCGGTAGGCAGTCCATCCATGTTAATAAATGTCTCACCTACCAGACAGCTTCAATAAGGTGAACCGTCAAGGGGAGGTCATGCTTGTCAGTTTAGTTTTACTGAGACATGGAGGGCCCGTCTGATGAGGCTCTGGAATTTAGCTATTGTCCTGAAGGAAAGACAGGCCGGCAGCTCCTTCCCAAAGACCTGGCTCCTTCCCGTCCCTGGCACGCTCTTGTCTGGTTTCTACTTTTGAAGTCCAGACGCTGCTGGAGTCACACTGCCGTGTGTGTGTTGTGTGTATGTACACATGTGTGTGTTACTGTACATAAAATATTTGTGTAGAGCTTTCAAAAATGCTTCCTTAGCAGCAATTGCATTTGTCGTCCCAGTAGGTAAACTGTGCAGAGACTATTCCCTCATTTTACAGGTGGGTATAACTGAATCTCAGAAGTTACCTGCTTCCCTCCCGTTGTACCATAAGTGAGCAGTACCCTCCTCACCCCTTCGGATTCCTCCATTGCCAGTCCTCTGAGAGACGGTTCTCTTGCTGGAGACAGCATCTCTGCAATGTCTTCAAAGAACACATTAGGGCTCAGGGATTCCCTGGAGTTTCTTAGAATTTTAGATTTTCATGAAAGGAAGCACGTGGCAGAATGTCTCTAGCTCCGGTGTGCCCACTGTACCATGGGAAGGGAGTGGGAAGAAACACAGAAGAGGTCAAGGCAGAATTTGACAACCAGAGGGATGGATAAGTCTTGAGAATCACTTGGGTCAGGCGCTGCCTGTGACACTGGGGAAAACAGAGGCGTGAGTGAGAAAACTAGGTCTCAGAGTCAGGCAGGAGGAAGCCTGGACCGTGGGCCGGACTGCCAGTCTTGGCCCTTCGTGCTATCTTTCTGATCGCTACCACGCCGGTCCCAGGGGCCCAGACACACCTGTGCCTCTGTGCTGGTGGCGAATCACTTCCAAATTCTTATTCCCTCTCCCTGTGTGTGGGTCTCTCCCAAACTCCGGCAAACCCGGCTTTTTCCTTTTGGCTCCTGGTCAGCTGTGCCTTGCTCTGAAGCCTGGTCACGGGATCTTCCCTCCCCGCCCTCAAGTCCCTGCCCTCCCCCCACCCCCCACCCCCACCCCCCACCCCCCACCCCCACCTTGGGCCTCCCCGAGGCTTCACCTGCCATGCTAGGTCTCTCTTCCTCTCCCCGGCCCCTCCTCCCCTCTTTTCACGTTGTCAGGCCATGAGTAATGGTCCTTCTCCTTCAAAGAGGAAGCAAGATTGATGACGGAGAAAAGGGCTAGCAAAGATTCCCCCTGCCCCCTCTCACCCCCCAAATTCAGCAGAAAACGTGCCTGCGCCTTGTGGATTTATGAAGTGGTCGCATCTCCACTTCCAGATAAAGCCTGGCAGAGACTCGCCCGCCCACAGGCATGTTTCCTGTCTGCAGCCAGGACCAGGGAAAGGCTCTCCAGGGCGGGCGGGCTCGCAAACAGGACCACCGGTGGGGTGCAGGGGTTACTTTTTGGGACTCGGAGAAATCTAGGCGGTCAGACACTCTCTGGTCTTCCAGTCCAGCCTGAATTTCCAGAGCGCTGCAGTGGGATTAAGGCGAGGCCTGCCTGTATTGTTTTTGAGTCCAGGTCAAATCCTGCTCCAAGGAAATGAAATGCTTCTGCACCGTGAGAACATCTGTTCCCTCTCTGGGTTTTTCCCTGGGCGAGCGCCTCTACCTGCAGACACTATTGCCAGATAAGATACAGGACGCCCAGGTGGATTTGATTTCCGGATAAACAACCAATACGTTTTTAGTATAAGCTTGTCCCAAATACAGCATGCGACATACTCACAGCAAAAACCTGCATCCCTCGTCCTCATTGCTGAATCCGAGCCCTTCCTGAAGAGGCGTTTTGCTTGTATCTCTTTGGTCTCCATTTTAAGGATGCATTTAAAATTTGGTAGAATAAAGTCTCTGAGGTCAGAATCTGGGCACCCTTCTTTGTATTTCCTCCCTCACCATGTCTCCCAGGACCCTGCCCCCTGCCTGCCTGTCTCCAGGAGGCCCTTGGAAGGCCAGCGAGGTCAGGCTCCATGGCAGTGACTTGAGGAGGCAGAAAGGAGAAGACCTGTAGAGCTGTGGTTCTCTGCTGGGGACAATTTTGCCCCTGGGGGACATGGGACATTAGGCAACGTCCTAAGACATTTGGTGGGGGGGGTGCCACTGGTATCTTGTGGGTAAAAGTCAGGGATGCTGCTGAGCAGCCTGCAATGCCCAGATACACAGCCAAGTGACGCACAGGCACACACAGACACACAAAACATGCACAAGAATTATGCAGCCCAATGTCAACAGTGCTGCAGCTGAGAGACTGTAGAGTAGAAAAACTACTTTTTAAATAAAAGGCTCAGATAGAAAGCTCATCCTAAAAGTACCGTTAGGCCTTCAGGCACCGCCATTGAGGGCTGCCTGGGACCTGCAAGCCTGCCCCCTCTTCCACTCAGAGTCGGCAAGACCCTGCCTCTGATGTCCCTGTCAAGGCTGCCCTGGGGTTAATTTTAACCATCTTTCACGCAGAGAACCAGGGTGGGGGATGGGCCCTCTTCTCCAGCTCTGCCCTTCCCAACCACCATCTCTCCTCGACATGGGCCGTTCACGGCCTGGCGCTGACTGATGCAGCACCTTCCCAGTGGGCCCGGGTAGGTTCTTTCTCCCCTGATGACTGAAGGAGAGGCATCCCCTGGCACAAAAATGTGGAAGCACAGAGCTAGCAGCAGGTCTTAGCGCCCGCTCTTTCCCCAGAACCCCCCTCTCCTCACCACCTTAGCACCAGAATCTCCCGACGAGGAGACCACCAAGGTCAGGGTTTATATGCATACCCTTAAAAACAGAGAGCTGGACCGAAGGTTAGCTCAGCAAAGGAGAACCTCTCACCTTCAGCAAATGAAATCAATTCTGAATAATTTCTAGTTCAGGGAGGTTTTCAAGGTCAGCTCTCCTGCATGCCTGTTCTTCCTGTTTTCTGTTTGTTTGTGTTTACATAGTCCTCAGCAAGAAGGACAAAAAAATGGAGCCCTCCCGCTCAGCAGCCACTAACCTGCCGGAGGTGGAGATGTGGAAAACGCCCCCACCAGCTGCTGGAGCAGCCTCCCACGTGGTGTGGATGAGCTGGATCCAGTCCTCTGTTTAAAATGCAAACAAACAACCCCAACAAACACACCCCTTGAAACAGCAACAACAAAAAAGACAAAAATAGGCAGCAAGAAAAGCAGGGGACTTTGCTTCTTAAGTAAAATCATATGACGGATAACTTTGACCTTGTTTTTTGAACTCAAAAACTTTTAAAAAGTTCTCATCTTATTAATTCGATTTTGTTCCTCACAGCCTCCTATTTCACCTACCAATGGAGAAGGAAAACAGTTTATTTTCTGTGACTTGTGACTTCCCCCTCCACCAAGGGACATGAGCCAGTGGCTGCCTGTTGGGTTTCAGCAGTGAAACTCCTAGCAGCGCTCACCCCTCCCTCTCCTGACCCTTTTTCTGTCTGCCCCTCACTCTGGCTCCCCCTCCCCACTCTGCCCCCGCCAAAGATTTATAGAGCAGAGTGGCTGAGAACAATGCGCAGACATTAGGCTGATGTGTTCTGCATACTAATGACAAGATACTGCTTCTGTACTGAGGGGCAAAGCCGGGTCAGGCCAGTTTAACCATAAACTTTATTTATGGGCTTATAACTTTGCAGCTGCAGAAGCTCTGCCCAGTCTTGGGGACCGAGATCTGTCTCTCCATGGAATCATACACATTTCTTTAAACAAATTTGGTGGGAGGGGGAAGAGAGTGCTGGTAGCTCTTTCTCTGACTTGTTCCAGTGAGTTTAAGCAGAAGGGAAAAGTGAGTTAGAGAAGGAAATAGTGGCAGTTGTCCTAGTAGTAATGACAACAATGGCAACAGCACCAGAAATGATGACAGTGACAACGATGATGATGATGATGATGATGATGACGACAATATAATACTTGCTCTCCCAGAGCTGCTGCAGCAGAAAAGTAACTCTGTTACTTCTGAGTTTTTCACAAGTTGATGTTTAGAGCCAATCTTTAATCTTGACTCACAGAATGGAATGCCTGCTTTGAAATGGCTCAAGACCCTTTCTGTCTACAGAGGGTCTTCTAAGCTTGATCATCTTTAATGCATCAGCAGGCTGGTCTCCCCCCGTCCAGGTGGTGTGTCGCTGCGAGCTCTTCTGTGCCTCTTCCTTCTTTCAATCCCCACCACGGCCCTCCTGCATTCTGACTCTGTCTCAGGCTCGTGTTGGCCCCAGGCAGTGCTGCGTGAGGAAGTGACCAGGGCCATTGGTTCAGTGCCCACCGAAATGGATTGATCTCACTTGGTGTCATGGACTTAGCTCAAAGATAGAGATTGTGTAGATCACTTCTGTCATTCAGTAAAGATGCATTGGTCACCTGTTGTATGCCAGACACTGTGCTTGGTGTCAGGGATTCCCACAGTGGACAAGACACAATGACCCCCAACCCACAGTGAGCCCAGCAGATGTGGGCACACATTCCAGAGCTTATGCTGGCCTAGATCTGGATCCTGATCCATTCCTGGTCACATGTGCCAGTCCTGTGAATTTCAAGATGAGCACATTGGAAGAGTAGTTGGATGTCTGCCTTAGCATCCCAGAGCTCTGGCCATAATCCCTGCCAGTCCAGAGTGGTTAATCCATTTAATCCTTCCACACTTCAGCCTGCCCTTCAGAGAGGATCCAGACTCTGGTGGGTGGGGGCTTAGCTGCTGCTTCATGCTGAAAGAGGGCCATGCAGAATTTCCCACTTACTCATTTAGGGAGCTCATCCCTATTTCCATCTCCCTCTCCCTTGTGTATCCCCAGGGGTGCCAGGTGCCTCTTTGGTTGGAAGGCACTAGAGGGCCCAGCGCTGTGGGGAGAGAGTGGTAGAGGGTGAGAACTGGGTGGTGGTTTGCCCGTGTCTCCAGGATGGGGGGTTGGATGGGGGCAGAGCACTTTGGCGTTTGAGCGGATTCCCTCCTCACTCACCTTGTACTGAGAGATCCGGGGAAGATGGCCCGGGTGCTGTGCTGGGAAGGCATCTGCAGGTTTTCCAAGTAGAAGGAAACAAACCAGCCAGGCCAGGCTGGCAACCGAGTCTGCAGATGTCCGACAACTGAGGGGTGGACTGTGCCAGCTCAGATCCTTGGAACAGAAGCGACCTCACTTTGCTGGACACAGGACAAGGGGCTACCCACCCCCTCTCAGGGAGGCCATTTAGCTTTGAAGCTGCAGGAGAAGAAAAGGAGGCTCTCATCATCAATCCTCAGTGCCTGGGGGAAATGCAGATTTCACAGGGAGACAGAAAAGATTAGAGCATGAGCCTGGGGACAGGAGGGTCGTGAATGGAAGCGTAGGCTAGGGCAGTGGTCCCCAACCTTTTTGGCACCAGGTACCAGTTTTGTGGAAGACAGTTTTTCCACGGAAAGGTGGTTGGGGGGTGTGGACAGGAGGCAGAGCTCAGGCAGTAATTCGAGTAAAGCGTAGATACATCACCTGCCCAGGCGTTCACCTCCTTCTGTGTGGCCCAGTTCCTAAGGGGCCACAGAGCAGTGGTTGGGGACCCCTGGGCTAGGAGACAGGCCTTGGTCTCCTGGCTGTGTGATCTCTGACAAATCATTTTCCCTATGTGAGCCTCAATCTAACTCCTTGAAATGGGTACAATAATAATTCCTGCCCTAATTACCTTGCAAAGTAGATAATGTATTTTTCAGGTCTATGCAAACTGTAAAGTGCTATAAAAATATTACTGGGTTTTTCTAGATGACTACTACTTGGACAGTGGAAATCAGGAGCTTATGAGGAATTGTATAAATGAATGCACAATTGAACAGTTTGAAGATGCCACAGCTTTTTAATCATACCCAGCCAATGCCTGCATGTGTAAATCTATACCGTAATTATCACTTGTCTAACTATGCTTTTAAGGGATTCATCGGCTCTCCTGTGGGGATAGGGGCACATGCATGTTAGACTCTCCAGGAGGGCATGAAGTACCTGTGCGTAGGAAGTAGGCCTCTTCTTTTGCTGAGGTCTCTTCACTGCCTGCTCTGGAGAGAGGGTTGTGTCCCCAACTAGAAGTCACCCCCTGGCTGACTACCCAATCTATTAACAGTCCAGGGCAGGGACGGGCTTTCACAGACATGGGAATATGTTTGCTTGTTTCTTAACATCTGTGATATGCCTGCAGGACCCCTGAAGTTGGCACCTACAAATGCCATTCCAACTGAACGAAAGCAGGGAGCTTTGCGACGTACTGGACCGCTTGCTGGTGCCGATGCTGAATGTGGCTGAGAGGTATGACCTGGGTCAAGATTCCTGTACCCCACCCCAGCTCGGGTTCTGCTGCTCCAAGTCAAGAGACCATGGGGGCATTGTGCTCTCTGACTCTTAGTTTGCTGATCTGTAACACTGTAATGCTGAAGGCTACCTTGCAGCTGTTGTGTGGCTTGGAAATTGTACATGTAAAGACCCTAGCACAGCGCTTGAAACACAAAACACAAAGGTACTTAATCAATATTCTTTCCTGCCTTGCTCTGGTCTGATACAGACTTCATTCAAGATGACATTTGCTAAGTAGAAACTGGTGTGTGTGTTATCTGACTGTTTCCATCCATGGCAGACAGAGCCAGCTTTCTCTCCATCTGCTGCTGACTGTGTAACTCATGCATTTGTTCTCTGTCTCCAGTTTCATAGCTCCTGAGGTGTTACCCCTACGTCTCAGCAGGCCCCAGAGTTACCATTTGAGAATTCTTCTGTTGAGCATCATTTGTCTGTCAATCAAACATTTACTAACCCCTGTGTTCCAGGTGCTATAATGGGCATTGAGAGACCTCTGGGCCAATAGCGCTGAGCTCAGAACATAAACCTCATAAGAACCTCTTTTCAACCTACAAGATCTTGATGATAAAGAAGGTTTCTGTGGATCTTGTGTCCAGGGCCTAAAAAGAAACATGTTTAACTCATTGCTGAAGCTAAGGGGCTCTCATTCCTTTTTAAGTGATGTCTTCTTTCCCGGAGCCAGTGGACTGAGATCACTAAAAATAAGATTGAAGAAAAGAATGCTCTGCAGTCTAAGCTCTAGCACAGGGCTCAGCAAACTTGTTTTGGAGAGCTATTGGAGAGCAGGGCTAGGTAGTATTTTAGGGTTTGTGAGCCATCAGTTTTCGTTACAATTACTCAACTCTGACATCACAGCTTGAAAGCAACCTCAGAGAATACGGAAATAAATGCGCGTGGCTATGAACCAATAAAACTTTACTCATAAAAACAGATAGAAAAACTACCAAATGCTGATGAAAAATATCAGAGAGAGATTTAATACATGGAGAGACAGTCCATGTTCATGGATTGTTAAGATGTCGATTCTTCCTAACTTGATCTGTAGATTCACCACAACTCTGGTTAAAATCTCAGTAAGCTATTTTATAGATATTGATAAACTGATTCTAAATTTGATACAAAAAAAGCAAAGGGCTTCAATTAGGCAGCAGAGTACTGAAGAAGGACACAATTGGAGGATTCACACGAGCAGATTTCAAGACTTCCTACAAGTCTCCGCTCATCCAGACAGTGTGGTGTTGGCGGAAGGCAAACAGATCCCTGGAACAGGAAAAGACACAGAAACTCAGGCAGCCGATCTTTGACAAAGGAGTGAAGGAGAAAGGAAGTCTTTTCAACTAAAGATGCTGGTGCAATTAGATGTCCATATGCAAAAGAAAAGAACCTAGACACAGATCTTACACCTCACACAAAAATTAAGTCTGGAAGAAAACATAGGAGAAAAATCTATATTACTTTGGGTCTGGTGATAAATTCTTAGGTGCAATCACCAATATCACAACCCATGAAAAAAATTGACTTTATTATAATTGAAGACTTCTGTGCAGAAGACACTGTTAAGGGAATGAAAAGACGAGCTGCCGATTGGAGGAGAATACTTGCAAAATACATACATAAAAAAGGACTTGTATCAAAAAATATACAAAGAATTCAAAACTCAACAATAAAAAACCAAACAACCCAATTAAAAATGAGATAAAGATATGAACAGAACTTCACCAAAGAAGGTATCTAGATGGCAATAAAGCACACAAAAAGACACTCAATATCATTTGTCATTAGGGAATTGAAAATTAAAACAAGGAGATTTTACTTCATATCTCTTAAATTGACTAAAATCCCAAAACTGACAATATCAATTTTTAGCAAAAATGCAAAGCAATAGGGACTCCCATTCATTCCTAGTGGGACTGCAGATGACACAGCCACTTTGGGAAAAAAATGACAGTTTCTTATAAAACTAAATATACTCTTACCCTACACTTCAGCCATTACATGCCTAGGATTTATCCAGCTGCTTTGAAAACTTATGCTCATGCAACAATCTGCCTATGAATAGCATTTTTGTTCATAATTGTTAAAAACTGGGAGCAACCAAGACATCTTTCGAAAGGCAAGTTGACAAAGAAATGACGGTACATCTATGCAATGGAATATTATTCAGCAATAGCAAGAAATGAGTCATTAAACCATCAAAAGACATGGACCAATCTTAAACACCTATTGTTAAGTGAAAGAAGTCAGTCTGAAAAAGCTACAAAGTGTATGATTCCAACTATAGTACATTCTAGAAAAGGTAAAACTATGGAAATGGTTAATAAATCAGCACTTGCCAGGCATACCAGAGGGGGGAGAGTTGAAGAGGTGAAACACAGCATTTTTTAGGGCAGTGAAATTGTTCTGTTGGATACTGTAGTGATGAATACAAGACATTAAGCAATTCTCAGAACCCACATAGCTTCGTTGCACAAAGAGTAAACTTCATACGCATTTAAAAAATCATTTCAGAATTTGGGGGGATTCCAGGACGATATGTTTTTTTTTTTTAAAGATTTTATTTATTTATTTTTAGAGAGAGGGGAAGAGAGTGAGAAAGAGAGGGAGAGAAACATCAGTGTGTGGTTGCCTCTTGCACATACTGGGGACCTGGCCCACAACCCCAGCATGTGCCCTGACTGCGAATAGAACTGGGGACCCTTTGGTCTGAAGTCTGGTGCTCAATCCACTGAGCCAACAGCGGCTAGGGCTCAGGACAAAATGTTAAATGCAACAAAGAATCTCAAAGTATTGCAAATGTGAGAACACCAATGAATGGATTTTGAGAACAAAGTACTGGCCTAAGTAACTTTGGAAATGAGTGGAGTTTGTTAGACTAAAGGTATATGAGTTGGCAATTCTAAAACCATTATCCACATATATGGAGTTGAGCAATCGAGTCAATGGATGGAGTGCGGTGGCAACCAGGCTTTGCAGTGCTGTAGGGGGAGATGATAGAGAAGCAAGGAGGGGCAGCTAGATGACCCATGTGGTAAGGGGCTAGGGTTGGAGACATCAGTAAGTATGAACTCATGTTTAACTTAACATAGATGCACATGACTACGTAGAGAAATATTTATAGATATGTGTATATACACAGGTTAGTATAGCCACAAATGTCTCCTTGCTCTATCAGCTGAGAGAACCTAGAAGCTAAGTCACCCTAGAAGCAATGAGCATGCCTGGTACTACCCAGACCTTGCTTCCTAATACCAAGATATTCTCCAGAGAAAAGAATCAGCACTGATTACACTGAGGCAGGAAATGCACAAAATGAGCCTGGAAAATCTTGTATTTCCAGAAAGTAAGAAAATGCTCAGAAAGCAAATCAATAAAAAACAGCAAACTCAAACACGCAATGATGAGGATAAGTTAAAGATGTACAGGAACAAATGGAAAGAGCTCCCAATGGTCAAGGCTGGTTGAGCAAGAAATTAAAGTAATATTATGTGTAACCCAAAGCATAAAATAAATACCCATGAGTTCATAACAATACAAAGAAGTGACTGAATAAATAAACGAAGAACAGACAAATCTCTTGTGCAGAAGAATTCCAAATACTTTACGTAGCCGCTCCACCCTTAAGAGTGGGCTGTGCATAGTAACTTTCCTCCAAAGAGGACAATATGGAAAGGGAGGGAGAAAAAAAAAGAATGCAGTAGAAAAAAACCTGGCAAACCCTACCTGAGCCAGGTGACACGAATTACTATCAACAGTGACAAATCTTGTTGCTAGTCCATCCCCTTGAAATGATGAGATGAGAATAGCTCTTCACACTGCATTTTCCAAAGCACATCATCCCTGTCTAATAATGAAGAAAAATCACGCAAATCCCCACTCAAAGGCATTCAAACCAAATGCCTGAGCAGGTGTCCCTCACACTGTCAAGGTCATCCAACACAGGGAAAATGAGTCTGAGAAGTGTTCGCAGCCAGGACACAGCTACAGAGACATGACAACTACATACGAGAGATCCTGGGTGGGTTCCTGGAACAGAAAAAGGACAGTAGGGGAAAACCAAAGAAGTGCGAAGCAAGGCCTTTCGTTAATAATAATCAATCAGTATTACATCATTAATTGTGACAAAGGCACTATACTAATGCAAACATTAATAACAGGGGAGGCTGGGTATGGGATATACAGGAAGCTTCTGAACTATATCCTCAATAATTATGCAAATCTAAAATTGTTCTAAAATAAAAGGTTTATTTAAAAAAATACAGGGAGCAGACTGGCTTTTGGTTCAGATTGCGGTCAGCTGACTCCTGCCCTAGATTCGTGTTTCAAACCCGACTATTCACCAGAATCACCTGACGAATTTTTTAGGAACTTTATTTTAAAAAAACAGGCAATTCACATGTTTAAGAAATCGAGATACTCTGAAAAGTCTCTACCCCGTCCACGTTCCCAAACATTCTGTCACCCTGGCAACCTATAGTCACCACTTTATTTCCTGTGTGTTCTTCCAGTGTTCCTGTCTACAGATGCAAGAAATATGAAAGTATATTCTTGATGTTCTCCTTTTCTCCTTATAGAAACCCTAGGGCCCTATAAATACTTTTCTCCCTGTTGCTTTTGTTTTTGCATTCTATATTTTCTAGAGAGCTTTCAATGTTAGTGCAATAGAATCTTTCTCTTCTCACTCACATTAAACACATGTATAGTATTCTAGGTTGAGGTTGGGACAGAGTTTATTTCATGAATCTTTTCCAGAATAACATTTGGGTTGTCTCCAATCTTTGCTATTACAAATTATGCTGTAGTGAATAAGCTTATATGTATGAATTTGTAAGTTTGTGGGGATGGCTGCACCTTCACTTCAAGCCAGTGAAATCAGTGGGTCCTAGACCTTCTCATTTTAAAAAGCCCTAAACATGCCCTGTAAAGTAAGAAAGGAGTAGAGTCTCTTGTTGGATATTCCAAGTAGGTCAGTTCTTCCCCTGCCAGGCTGCATAGCAGAACCGCTGAAGAGCTATTTTCTTTTAGTTTTTTAAGGATTTTATTTATTTATTTTTAGAGAGAGGAGAAGGGAAGGAGAAAGACAGGGAGAAAAACATCAATGTGTGGTTGCCTCTGTGTGCCCCCATACTGGGAATCTGGCCCACAACCCAGACATGTGCCCTGACTGGAAATCGAATCCACAACCCTTTGGTTCACAATCCGATGCTCAATCCACTGGGTCACACCAGCCAGGGCTGAAGAGCTATTTTAAAGTACCCATGCACCAGGCTCACCTCAGAAAAAATGATCGTCATCAATGGCAGTAGTGCCCATTGATTCTAATGCACAGTCAGGGTTAAAAACCACTGATCTAGGGGCGACAGGGTGGGGAATGCACCTTGTGCAGAGTGAGCGCTCCTTCTCCTCTCCACTGAGGTCTCCCAGTCCACTTCTGTCCCTCTGCTTCCCTCCCTCCTCCTGCCCTGGACAGCGATCTGGAAACAGACGCAGAGCAGAGAATGGATGGAGTTCATGCCAAGTGCCCACAGGGCCAGGGTGGGCTGGAGGGCTGGTCTCGACCCACAGGTAGCCGGACAGGAAGAGAACACGTGCTGTCAGCCAGCGCGCATCACTGCCCATCCGTGAGTGCCCAGATTAATATTTGTCCAGGGCTTGATGAGCTTTGGTTTCCTTCCGGCAGCCACTTTCCCATCAGCAGAACTGTGGCAAGTGATGAGAACCCTGGGAGACAAACAGAAACTTCTCTTTCCTCATCTTTACTTGATTTCAATGAGTTGGCTTGAAATCTAAGCCATGACATACGTTGGGCACAGCTTCCTCATTGCGTCATGGGGAAAACGAGGCGAAAGATAGTTTTAAAAGAGAGACAAAGAAATAGCCCTTAATAATCGACATGTGTTGAGTGCTTACTCATGGAAGCCTTGCTCCAAATGTTTGGGAATGGGAAACTGGGGTACAGGGAAGTGAAGAAATTTGTTTCAAGTAGCATAGCCAGGTAGTTTCAAAGCAAGAGGATCTCAAAACCAGATCTACCAAGCTCTGAAATCCAAGTTCAATTCTACCCAGTCCTCCGATATAGGAACTTAGAATTTTCTCCTGATTTTTGTAGGCTGCCTCATGCCCAAGGTATATTCCTGAGCATTACTATCTTTGATATGATCCAAAACATAAGTGGTCTCCACCTGGAGGGGGTGGGGTATAAAAGGAGTCTTTATACCTATCTGCCCTTATTCCAAGATTAACTTTCTGCACAGGAGAAAGGGACTGCTTTGCATTTCAAATAAAGCCATAGTGCATTTTTTTTGACATTGTACCCGAAAGTTTTTCTTGTAAGATCCTTCCCCAAACACTGCAAATGCCACCTTCTACACCAGGGTTACATTCTATCCCATGCAATGAGCAAATTGGAGCTCTGGGAATTTAAGGAACTTGGTCAACATCACAGCAGTAGGACGTGGTACAGCCAGATTCAAATTCAAGTCTCATTGGATGGTAATGCCTATGCTCAGCCCATTCCAATGTGTTTTCTTGAAAAAATGTTCCTTTCACCCCTGGGTGTATCTTTCCACCCTCCTCTCTCTACCCCTAAAGACATTCAAAACTTTCAAGTCTCTTTCTCTTTTTTCATCCTACCCAAGCCAGGGAGCATTAGGCCACAGTGGATGGATGGATATGCAGAGTTAACCCGTACCTCCCCCAATGGGGGCCAGGAGAAGTCCAGACGTTAGAGTGGGGCCAGGAGCAGGAGTGAGAACCCAGGGGTTAATATTGCTCTAGTGGGAAAGTTATCTGCTTTGTTGTAAAACACAGCTTCCCAGCACTACAGAAGGGGCTATTAGCATGCAAATGTACTTTGCCTCATGCTTTTTAATGTTTTACTTCTCTTAATTGCCCAAACCGGTTGTAATTTCTGAGCTCTGCTGGCTTCGAGGAAGCAGTTTCCTCTGAAGGGACCTGTCATTGCACCTGGACAGATTTTCAATTCTAATTTTATTAACCAGTGGGGTGAGGCATTTTCATTCAAAGGAAGGAAAAAAGTCCAAGTCAAAGTTAGAAACCTCCTCATTTCGCCCCAGCATTAGTGTCCTCTGAATTCTTTTTGGTTTGGAGTTTGACATTCCTAATAAGAGATCAAAAGTCACATGCGATATTTGACAAAGATAAGAGGGAGTTTATTAAAGATTTTAGATATCAGACCCCTGGTTATGAATTGGCAATGGAGAACTTTTCTGAGTGCTACTTGGATCGAAGTATAATCCCATCTCTCATTCCAGAGATATTCTAGATGAGTAAATTATTTTATGGAGCTCTCCAATTCTAAAACTGTTTACCATGAAGTAGAAGTGAGCAGAGAACCCGGTCACTTCTGTGTCAGGGCAAGACAAGTGTTGGCACCAAGCAAGGCGTCCTTAGTCAGTGAAGGATTAATTGCCTCTTTCTCTCTGTCCACACATACATCCCAGCTGTATTTTTTTCCCTGAGTCAGTATGGAATGCAGAGACTCTGAAAACAGGCATGGGTTCCAGCAAACAGGTCATTCTCAGATGCCACCATTGGTCAAGCCGTTGCTCTTTCTGAAAGTATTTTATTGTGGAGCTCGGGCACAGCGAGCCTGGCACAGCCCTTCTCTCTGGTTGGAGGGTGTCTTGTGGAGTTGGAAACCTTGCCAGAGGCAAGCAGTTGCCCCATGAGGACTCGGGATTTAGGACTGCTGCAGGCAGGGGGTCTGTCCTGGAGACAGGGTGGGAGCGTCCAGCCCTGGATATCCCCATGTGCAAAGCACACAGCTCCCCCCCTGACCCCACTCGCTGCAGAAAGTCTGAATTCATTCCATGGACAGTACATTTCCTTGCCATTTACTATGCAGAACGGATCACTAGTATCATTTATGTGGCAGTTCTTATCCATCACGTTGTTATGTAGCTTTCCATTGAATTCTGGGTTTCTGGGAATCCGGAGTGCAATGAGAAATGATGGAGAGCTGCCATCTCGTGATTTGACGAACAAATGAGCCACAACCTCAAGGCTCAGGCAAGTCTACCCTTGTGGGTTCACAGTCTTGTCTACCCATGGAGTCCCCATATTCCCTGCACAGCCTCTATCCACAGTAACGTCCTCACAACAGTGTGTGAATAAAAGCCCAGAGAGCCACTGGCTGGTGTAGCTCAGTGGATTGAGCGCAGGCTGTGAACAAAGCATCACAGGTTCAATTCCCAGTCAGGGCACATGTCTGGGTTGCAGGCCACAGCCCCCAACAACCACACATTGATGTTTCTCTCTCTCTCTCTCTTTCTCCCTCCATTCCCTCTCTAAAAATAAATAAATAAAATCTTTTTTAAAAACCCCAGAGAGCAATGCAAAACAACAAAAATCATGAGCTTACCTGTTGATTGATTTGTGTCCAAGTTTTCAGGGGCAGGAGATTGTAATGTCTGAACAGACTGAGGTCACAGCCAGAAGACATAGTGTCAGAGCTGAGTTGTGGACGGAGCTTTGAAGGAAACCAAGGAGAAAAGACAAGAGGCGTTTGCTCCCAGGTTGAGGAGGCTGGACCACTGTACTTGAATGAAGAGACCTGACCTTAGCCCACTGGATCAAAGCCTGCCTCCTTTCAATTGCCTTAACTTCCCTTTTGTGGTAGTTGAGAGTGGGGGTGGTGGGTGAGAGGACAGAGGCTTGCCAATTTTTAAGCAACCCATTTACCTTCACAGGGAGAGTCTAAGAATCACAAAGGTAGGTTTTATCTCCATTTTGCATTAAAAAGAAACTGAGGTTCAGAGAGTCGCAAAGATGCTCAGGGCCACAGGACCCGGGAGAGCAGCAGAACCAGGGCTCTCGTCCCTTCTCCCTGACTCCAAAACATTCTCCTCCTCCACACAGGCTTCTGGAAGCACCAGAAACTTCCATTTACCTGGGCAGAGCCTCAAGGAGAACTGGTGATGGGGAGGGCCCCCTAGGAGGTGGCTTTAGTCACAAGTAGCCTTGCTCTGTCCCCAGCCACCTACCAGCCCTTCCCCTCCCTGACAATTCCAACTTGTTTTCTTTGGAGAAAACATGACTTTTCCCATTGATGGAACTCCCGGGCTGACAATACACCCATAGCATTCTCCCTTTCCTCCTTTTTCCCTAGACCAGTCTCTAACACTGGCCGTACCCTCCTAACCCCCCACCCCAACTGCCCTGACCTTCCTTGGGGGGTGGGGGGACCTCTTCTGCATAACAATGTCTGGTCCCTGCTGCCCGGAGCTGCCCTTTTGCTATTAGCACCTAATGAAAATGTAACCGTATTTAACCCCCCACAGTCCTACATTAGCACGAGAGCCCAAGTGGGTTTAATTCCTTTGTATGATAAGCATCCCGCTCTCCATTTGGATGGTCCCGCCTCCTTCTCCCTGGAGAGGACGCAGAGCTGTGGAGGGCTCACTGGGACCTCTCAGCTGTCCGGGGCACAATGGGGAAAGTATCTTTTGTGGCATTAACGGCTTTGGGGAGGGGAGAGGGGAGGGTGTGGGCTGGTGGGGAGGGGGTGCAGTTGAAGAGGAGGCGAACAATGTGTGAGAAGCTGAGGCTGTGGGTTTCCCACACGGACCAATATGTCCCCCCCACCCCCCTCTGGGAGAGACCGATCTGCAGCGACCAGCCCACAGCTGATCCCGCCTTGATTGGCTTTTTTTTTTTTTCATTGTGCTCTCAAGGGACGAAAATCCTTTTGTGGCGTGAAAGGAGAGGCGTTCCTGCCGTCCCCTCCCTAGAACTGATTGGCTGTGTCACAAGATGGCCAAATCCACCGGGATTAATGTGCGGCCGGCGGCCTCTGGGCGAGGACCGCTGAGTCCGCCCCTTCAGGCGAGCGTGTCTGCGGCCTGGGAGCCGAGGAGGGGGCCACGGAGGGGCAGCCCACCACTTTCTTCACATTTATTATTCCCCCACCCCCAGCCCCGCGGGGATGTTTATTCATGGGCCACATCTGCTGGCTGGCAGGCGACATGTCTCTTGTTCCAATGCCTGGAGTCCCCAAGGAGCCAGGAAAATGGGGCACATTCCTTAGGACCCGCCTTTCTCTTTGCTCTCTGGTGAGCTTTGGCAGCTCACCTGTAATCCTAGCCCTGTGACTGCCCAGCTCTTTACCTGCCCCTTCTTCTCACCTGGAGGTTCTGGGTTCCCCTAGCCCTCCAGTACCTGGTGCTGGAAACGCACCTTCTCTGTCTGCCCTGTGCCCTTCCGTCCACTTCTACCAAACCCTCTTCCCCAAGTCACTCTTTGTAGAAATAAATCCCAGACCTTTAAGAAGCAGCCCAGGTATCGTGCCTCCAACTCCTAATTGGAAGAACCTTTTCTTTCTCTGGCTTCTGGTATGGTTTTGTACCTCTTTTATTGCACTTAACACTTTCCACCTTAAGTAATCACAACCTAGGATTTGTCTCTCGTTCACCTTTGTCACCCTACCTGTCCCCAACGGGTGCTGACTTGGGAGGCAGCACTAGGCAGAGGGAATGTGACTGGACCCGCACGGAATGCGTGAGGCTGACATCATTCTTTCAGACTCGACATGGATGCGGGGCTGGTCTGAAAAGCACGCAGTGCCCCTTCCTCCATCTGTAAAGTGAGGCTAAATTTGCTCCAACACAGTTTTCCATCTGTCTGTCGGGTGTGGGTTTTGAGCAGCACCATGCACTGGGGCTTGACATTTCAAAAGTATTAGATGCTAAGGGGCTAGGAGAGCCCCAGCACAAAGGGAGTGGAGAGACTTATGCCCAGGTTTTGGTGGGGGGCAGACAGGACACTCTCTTGCACCACACATAGGTCAGTCTGTCTGTAGGACCAGCGACAGCGACCAGGCTAATGATGACTTTTGTACAGGTAGCTGCCAGTGTATCTGCTCTTTTCTAATATTGCTAATTTTTTTTTGAAATGGGATAACCTCTAATGTAGTTAGGAATATGGGTAAAGAGGAAAAATACAAAAAGAGAAAGGGTTTGTGTGTGTTGTGGCGGGGATTGTAGTGTTTTCATAGACAAGCCAGGTCAGATCTTTACAGGTTTTAAGTGCAGAAGTGACAGCAGACCAAGTTGTGTTGGTGTCAGGCAATTTTCACGGTGCTATTCAAGAATTTAAATTAGGTTGTGGACTCTTCTGGGTGTGAGTGGGGAGTATAGCAGCGAGACTGGGGCAAGGCCGACTAAGGTTGGGAATAGCTAACTTAAGATGATGAGTAGGACACCTTTCAGGTACACAGGTAAGGGGCTAGAAGGCTAGCCCCTTCTTCTGGGAGAAACCAGAGAAATGGAGTGTGACTGGCCCAGAGACACTTTCCCTTGTAAGTGCTACTTAAACATTGCTCAATTATATCAGTCATTCACACCTTAGTTTGAACTAATTGAATCAGACTGTCATTCTCCTAGATCTTAGCTGATATTAGCTGGCCTAGGTAATGGGAACTTGATGACTAGGCATAGGCCTGGGGAAGGTTCAATGAAGGCTAAGGCAGCCTCTAACACCATCAGAGAAAGCACCCCAGGAGAGAGAAAAATGCAGAAAGGAGGAGGTGTGGTTGTCAAACAACCTCCCCCCTTACGACCCCCCCCAAAAAAAACTTGCTTAAGATCATTCCTGTCCGAGAGATGTAATGATGACGTTGCACTTTTGTACCCCTCTGTTCCCAGAACCCTGCATACAATAGTTATTGCTGCAACATTGCTCCCTTATAGGTTAACTATGGGGCCAAAGAACCAAAAGCACCATTCGAAAGGAAAACAAAAAAGCCACATGAGATCTTAATTCCAACTAAGCTTGACAAAATACAATCCATTCCCAAATCGGGATCAGTGTATAGAGTGAACATGGGACTGAAGAGAATCAGGACAAGGTGGAAGTGGCCGGACCTCCAAGGGCATCTGGTCCTTCTGCAGTGATCAATGCAGACTGCAAGCATTTCAATCTGTCTGCCAAGAGGGCCTGCAGCAGTCACCTGGGGGCATTAAATAAAAATAAAAATGCAAGCCTGGGTACCAAGCTGAGACCTACCTGTCTGTTCAGAATCTAGGGGGGTGGTGAGGAGAGCCCTGAGAATCTGCATTTTGACAAGTACCCACGTGATCCTGACGCACATTCAAGTTTGAGAACAAGTGGGCTGAGTAAGGAGTTAAGTCTGAAGTCCGGGTGGCTCCCTCAGAGCCCACTGCATGCTCGCCACCCTCCTGAGAAGCTGCTGCACTGTCGGGAAGCTGGTGGTGGTTTCTGCGTTAAGTAGTGTTAGGAGTGATTAACCCTTAAAATGAAAAAAAAATCACTTTCAATTAATGAACTCTAAGAGCCTACTTACTCTTTTTGAAAGAGGATTGGTTTTAATAGGAAAAAATTAACATTCACATATGATGATTCCTCTTCCTTAAAAGGTAGATTTACAAAAGTGATAGGATAATGGAAATTTTGAGAAACTGTTCTTTTTAAAGATAAAGCATTCATTTCAGAAATGGAAGTTTCTCACTGCCGTTAAAAAGTGAGTGCCTCTCTAAATAGGCTTCTGCAAGCTCCTGCGAGTGTGTTATCTGCTTGCCCGCATCTATGTGTAGAAAATACATTTGCTCATTCTCAGCCTTCTGAGTGGTCAGACTTTAAGACCTAACTTTCCCTAGAGGGAATTTCGCATGATCAGAACACTACTTGGGATGTTTATGCCTCCATTTATAACTGTTAGGGAAAAGATAGTCCAGGAAATATGTTAGGGGAAAAAACCTCCAACAGGCTTTCATATTTTGAAGCAAAACATTGAAATTGATATTCTCCTAAAGTTTATCAGTTAATCATTTTATACAGAAAAATACATATGTTTAAACAAGAAACATCTTTAGCTCTGTTTCAATTTTAGGCAAATCCACACACCATTTGTAAGTAAAATCTCTGTATTTTCCTATGTATGATTTCGTTTGCCATAGTTACGCATGCAGTTCTTTGCTTCTTTATTGAAGGATAGTATTATACCCACAGAAAAGCGCACAAATCACAAAGGTGAGCAGCTTGAGGAATTTCACGAACTGTGCACACCTTTGTAACCAGCCCCTGGGTCAAGGAACAGAACACGGGGAGCCCCTTCATGCTTCCTTCCCGCTACTCCTTCCTCCCCGCCAAGGGAGGCCCCTGCATCGACTTGTAACGCCATCCACTTGTTTGGCTTACTTCTCAACCTTACCTAAATAAAAACACACACGCGTGTGGCTTTGTGTCAGGTTTCTTTTACTCGGCATTCGGTGTGATGGTTGCGTAAAGTCACAGAGTGTTTATTCTCCCTGCGGTAAGATACTCTATTGTGTGAAAATGCCACAGTTTGTTTTTCCATTCTGCTGCGGATGGACATTTGGGTTGTTTCCAGTTGGGGCCATTATGACGAGAACCTGCATAGGGTTGAAACAGTCAAAATTTGGGAGATGGGGACATTTTTTAATTGATAAAATCTTATCTAATATTTTAATCTTAAAATTTAGGCGTATTTTTAAAATTGTATTTTTCTATTGCAGTTTACATTCAACACTATTTTGGATTGGTTTCAGGGGTACAGCATAGTGGTTTGGCAATCATACACTTTACAAAGAGGTCCCCGATATTTCCAGTACCCACCTGGTATTGCAATACAATTGACTATATTCCCTATGCTGTACTTTACATCCTGTGACTGTTTTGTAACTACTAATTAGTGCTTCTTAATCCCTTCACCTTTGTCACCCGCTGCCCCCCACTATCTAATTTTTGAAGTATGATGCTTTAAAAAAACCCTCCCAGATTGCAAACATGTCATTGTGTAAGGTGCTGTACTGACAGAAAAAGAAATTGTCCCTCACTCACAGAGATTATAATCTAAAACAGGCCAGAGCATTAACACGAGAAAATGTGGAAGTACTGAGTGAGCACTGGATGATGACCTAAGGGTAATTTATTGAAACGCTCACCATTAGCACTTCTAAATTCGTATTTAAAGCTAGTGACTTGCACCACTAGTGCTCTAGAGGATTTTGTTTGCCCTTGACCTGGTTTATACAGGGATCGTGGTCCTGCTGGGTCCCAGGAGAACAGAACACTGAGCCTGGAGGGGCTACAGGCTGGGCTTTCCCACTCTCTCCCATCTCTCCAGCTTTGCTACCACATGGCTTCACCATCTCTTTTCCAAGTCGCTTTGCCATGTGTACTGCAGTTTCCGCTGCTCTGTCACATCCTGCCCATGGCTTTGGTTGGCCCCGTGCTGATCCAGCCTTGACTGCACCTTCTCACATCTGCTAACGCCACCATTCTCTCCATTTTCTTTTTTCAATAATGTTTAAACACACCACTATTTCTTCTCATGTGTGTTTTTTAAAAGATTTTATTTATTTATCTTTAGAGAGAAGGGAAGAGAGGAAGAAAGAGAAGGGAGAAACATCAATGTACAAGAAATACATAGATCAGTTGCCTCTTATATACCCACCGACTGGGGACCTGGCCCACAACCCAGGCATGTGCCCTGACTGGGAATCAAACCAGTGACCTTTTGGTTTGCAGGCTGGTGCTCAATCCACTGAGCCACACCAGCCAGGCCTGTGGTCTGTCTCTATTTTCTACTCCTCACACAGCTAAGTGTGGAATATGCTTGGCCCAGCTCATCTCGTGTTCACCTAGTGAACTGAATTTGTTGCCTGTGAGTCAGGGGATGTGACTAGCTACGATTTGGATGGTGGGTCCAGATGGCCCGCCTGCATAATCGGTGGGGTGGGACTGGCTAAGCTTTAAGGTCCCATTCAACCTGACCCAAGGATGATGCTGGCACCACCCAGCTGTAAGGGGCAGAAAGTCCTTCCTGGTCAAGTCCTCTCTACCTGGAGACAGCGTCCTTGTCATTATCATCATCATTAATGTTGATGTTAGAATTCAACAATTCACTTACTAATTGCACATTTTTATCTACAGGCGGCATTGCCCTTCAGGCCATGCAGAAACAAAAGCACTGTTCAAGCACATGCCGGGGTGACACCCCGGTAGGATGCCCGGAGGAGTCTTCCCTGGGCCGCCATCAAGTGGGGCAAGGGAAGTGAGTTTAGGACACCCCCACCCCGGGGGTCCAGCTCTAAAATAACAATCCTGTCCAAAGAGCAGCAAACATGTTCCCGGCTCTGACTGAACTGGGTGGGTGCTTCTCTACAGAGAAGATAGTCTGTGATTCAGACACTGGCACCCAATGGGTGTCTGTATTTTAAAGCATTGTTTTCCCAAGTCTGTGCCCCATTCTGTTCATATGGGCTCTGATGAGGGCTTTGTTGTTTTTTAAAATTGTACATACACATGTGCATGAACAAGTATATATACACATGCACATATATGTATGTGTACAGTTAAATAGGGTGGTAAATACACCCATTCACATAGGCATACACATATGTACATATCTATAATTTTATACTATATAATTAATCATTATAATAATGTACAATTTGTTATATTAACAGATAACCTGTTAATATAATATAACTTATTAATGTCATTTATTATACTGATAGACATTAGTTGCATTAATATATACTTTTGTGAAAGAGTAAAGTGGTCCTCTGCATCAATACGACTTGCCATCCCATTTAATTCCTAGAATGTCGGTGCTGGAAGCATCTCTTGGCTGTATAAAGAGGAACTGAGGCCTAGAGAGCGAAGGTGGTCTGCCCAAGGTCACAGAACAAGCCAGCTGGAGAAACAGGACCAGACCTCAGGTCACCAGCTTCCCACTCCATCCACTCTGGTCCTCAGGCTTCTTCTCTGCTGTGGCTTCCCCTGCTCAGTGTGACACAGCAGAAGGAGCCACTGCCATGCTCCCCGGATAGTGTGTGCAGCAGGGTCCACGGAAGGGGGCTGTGGACAGGGCCTTTCTTCCCCTTGGGAGGAGAGGGTGGCTCTGGGCTGATGGAGTGTCAGGCCTCCGGGAGGTGGCCTGGCTTGCCTAACCCTAAACCTAATCCTAACCCTAACCCTAACCCTCCATTCCCCAGTCTCAGTGTCCTTCCCAGGGCTCAGAACAGAGTTCCCAAAATGTTTCCTCAATCTACCTTCTTGTTTATTGAGCTTTCCAATATAAATAGTGTTGGGACAGGTTTGTATTTTAAAATTGTCGCCTGTCATCCCAGCTTTGGCATGGATGACTGATGTTTGGAGAGCAGTTTTTTATATCAGGGAAGGGGGAGATAGTGTGAAATCACTGGGTGCTGGGAATAAGAGTAAAACCGAGAGTTAGAACAAGTGCCGACCAGGAAGACAGTAACATCAAGGACAAATATAGGGTCTTTCACAGTTGGTACCTGGACTGTCCTGGCCCACGGGGTCATCAGAGAGGCCTTTCTATGGGTCTTTCTATGGCTAAGCAGGCACCCTGGACATATTCCAGACCACACTGGACCCTTTCTGGGTATTTGCCCATTTCCTATTTCTCCTAAGTTTATAGATAGTTCTCCTCTTTCCTTTATTAGCTTTGATATCAAAAGTGATCTCTTGAGATGAACTTCTCAGCCTAGTTTCCTACCTATGCAACCAATACTCACTGCCTCTACCACACCTGGCATTGACCCCTGGCCCATTGCTTCCTCAGCCTATTGCTCAGTCCTCACTTCTTCTGCCTAGCCCATAGGATTGCCAGTTATTGAATGTCTCCTTGTGCCAGGCCCCATGCATGTGTTATATTTCATCCCATTCACACCATGGCCTTGCGGATACATAGGTACTTCACAGGTGAGGAAATTGAGGTTTCCTGGGCAGTAAGTGGCCACGTCGGAACACAGACCCCCAGTTGTCTGACTTTATATAGCACGTTGTCTTGCCCCGTGACTGAGTTCTTAAACTCTGCACCCTCCATTCACACCATAAAAAAGATCTCTGGTGGGTCTGCAGTAATCCAGTCTCACTCGGATCTGTTATTCATTCTTCTTTCCAGCCTTGACACAGCCTCACGCCCTGGTTCTACCAGAGCCTGGGTGTCTGGTCAATCAAGTCACACCTCGGCTCTCCTGCCAGTCATTAAGGTGCATCAATAACGTTTGATGTCTTTTCTTGGCATCTACCAACATCAATTTGAAAGTTTCATTAGTTTCGAGAGCTGAGCTGACATTTTAAAATGAAATGTGGGAAAAGGGATTTGATAGCACTTTGATGTCACTGGGCAAGACTGAGGTGGGGGTAGAGAAAGCCTTGATTTGAGGTGAACATGTCATTCTTTTATTTATCCTTTACTCGTTCATTCAGCCCACCAGACACATTGGGCATCCCCCGAACCCAGAGACCTAAATAGAGCAGAAAATACCAATGCTGTCAGAACACAGTGGCTGCTCTCCTGGATGTGAGCCATCCCCCCCACCCCCACCGTTTCCAGCCCAACAACCTGTGTGCAATGCCTCACCACGAAGCACTTAAAAGGACTCCGGAGGACCGTGTGAAGGCCATGGCTAACAGCTGCATCTTGCAATTACACTGGCCATTAGTGGTAGATTAATCTCCTGCATTTAACACTTACCTCCCCCACCCCTTTAGTGTTCCTGCCCTTTCTCAGATTCATAAACTGTGGTGACAAAGCCTGGAGGCATTTCTGCGAAATCAAAGACAGACTTATACTCCAGATTATGAAGGCAGCACAATAATTTGTCCCTAATGTCCGGGGTACAGAAGGTGCATTTTTCTCACTTATTTATTTTCACATCAAAGTGAATCTATTATATGACCACATCATAATTATTCCTTTCCTTTCCTTTCCTTTCCTTTCCTTTCCTTTCCTTTCCTTTCCTTTCCTTTCCTTTCCTTTCCTTTCCTTTCCTTTCCTTTCCTTTCCTTTCCTTTCCTTTCCTTTCCCTTCCCTTCCCTTCCCTTCCCTTCCCTTTCCTTTCCTTTCCTTTCCTTTCTTTCCTTTCTTTCCTTCCTTCCTTCCTTCCTTCCTTCCTTCCTTCCTTCCTTCCTTCCTTCCATCCTTCCTTCCTCCTTTTCTTGCTCCTTCTTAGGCAACATTTCTTATCAATCATTCTGGCCAGGATTCAGAAAGGTTAAGAGAGACTAAAGGATGGTCCCCAAAAATGCAAAGAAAATGAAAAGTGGACGGTCAGAACTGTTTCTGGGAGGTTATTTCACCTGGAGCAGAGTGATTTGAGGACAAGGTTAATAGCTACCTTTATGCCTGTGGAGGGAAGAGATAAGAAACCAGCATTCAGAGTATGAACAATGGGTCAGACATTTCTACTCAGGTTTCTCCCTCTAATCTCCACAATATTCCAGTGAGAGTGGAGCTATCTCTGGATGTTCACACATGAAGACGTTGAGGCTCAGAGAGGGTGGTGACCGGCCCAAGGGGCTCAGCTTGCAGTCAGCAGAGTTTGCTTTGGACTAAATTGGGCTGGCTCCTGGTGCCCATGCCCTTTGTTCCCCCAGAATGAGGGCTCTCCTCTATTGCTAAGAGTTCCATTTCTTTCCATCCTTCCTGAGCATGGAGGGAACAGAAGAGGAAAGGGTGAGACACCCTCAGGACTTCTAAATGTTTATTGTGAATTCAGTGGAGGGGATGGGGTACAGGAAACTTAGCGATCCAGGGATTTGTGAGGGGAAACGGACCTGGGCTGAAACCTTGGCTCTGCCACTACTTTCCTCAGTGTGATTCCAAAATGGCCTTAGAAGAGTAGGAGTCACATCTTTTTTCTCTGTAAAATAGAGTTAGGGTTTTGGGAATTAAATGCCACAGCATCAATTGCAAGCAGTGCTCAACATGTAAGAGGAGTCCCATAATTGGCAGGTGTTATTAATAATACAGTCTTTGCTGAGTTTGGACTTTGGGGTGGATTTTGCCAAGTTTGGACTCTGTCCCACTGAAGGCATATACTTTGGGGAAAACCTGGGCGCTATGATGCATCTGGTATGCTCACCTGCAAGTATACTCGGCTTCCTTAAAGAGCCCCTGCAATTGAGAACTGTTGGGCATTTGAATCGCTCTGCTGCCAAGGACGGTAATCCTTTGCCCTTTGGCTTTCAGATCACAGAGCGGGAGCTGCAGGAAATGGCCTGCAAGTCCAGGCCATGCCTTCCTCCAGAATCCCCTTCAGAGAAGTGCAGCAGGGACTCGAGGACACCAGGACATCTCCCTGTGACTCCAGTTGGCAAGAGGCATGGCAGGCAAGCACAGGGCAGACAAAGCTTCCCATGCCAGGCCTGGCCCCAGGTGGGTGTCACAAATGCTGACACCTCTCACTGAACTAACCTGCCTATGACAAGGCTGATGCAGACACAGGCAGAGAGGGGAACAGCCAGAACTCCCCATCCGCAGCCAGAGGTTCTTGCTCAGAGTTCAACCCCCCAAAGTTTCCCTGTTAGGGACCCCATGAGTCCTGGAGCTGAAAAACAGCCCTGAGCAATGATGTTGACTCTTGGTAGAAAAAAGGAAAAAGTGTTCAAGTTGGAGGGAAAACCAAGCACCCTCAGTTGAGGCATTCAACCCAACCATGAGGATGCCAGAATTTTAAAATATCTGAACACTCAAAGTGGTAGCAATTTGGCATTTGTTTACACCTTTGCATGGAACAGAGGAACAGTTTCGACAACACTCACGAGTGCAATGATGATAGGTATACCCTCACGTGGGGGCAATCAAAACCCATTTTCCCCTTTGGAAACATAGTGCCTATCTTGCTATAGGGCCTGCCAATAATAAGGAATGTTCTCAGCTCCATGGTCTTGCTACCACCACGGGCCTCCTGGCCTGTCAGCAGCACAACTGTCATCTGAGAGGGGTTGCAAGGCTTGGGGCCCAGCGACCAAGGCCGACTCATCTAGCATCCTGCATAAAGCTCTTATTGCCTGGGCTCACGTGGAATGGAACAGAAAGAGCAAAATCTGAACTCCTGAGTCCCCAGTTTGAGCCTCTGTTGGGGCACTGGGACCCCCACCCCTGTACTGGATTCCTCTTCATTCCCCCAAACACACACCTGAGTGAGTGCCTCTGTCTCCTCCCCCCCAGTCCATTCTCCCTCGCTGCTCTCTAAGCCCTCTGGAGGCTGGCCCAGCTGGCTGGGGACTCTCCATGGATTTCATTTTCCTGTTGGAGGTGAAGTGGCCTTTGAGGCCCGTGGGAGGGGCTAGGGTGGGGAGGTGGGCAGCCGGGCCCTGGGACTGTGTGAATGTGGCCAGCTCATTGTTTGTCTGCTTTATTCTCCGGCCCTCGATGGGCTGATGTAGAAATCCTAATCGGGGAGCTCTCAGGGCTTCCCGGGCGTGACACTCCGTGAGCAGCTCTGGGGATGCTTTGTTCTCCGATGACAGCTGACTTGGTCTCCAGTGGGAACAGTTTGAGCATAACTCCACACTGGCCGGGCCGGCAGCTGCGGCCTTAACTCTTTGTTACCCTCCCCCGAGGTCCCCTCACTTGCCTGCTCTTTGCTCAAAATGACAGCTCTTAAAATTGCTTTCCTGTGGTGGGAGGAGGGAGGAGATGCTGAATGGGGGACCAGTGTATCGTGTCCCACACCTGGGACACCGTTGGAAAGTCAAGAGTGCGCCCCCCTCCACAGCCCCACTTTGCTGGCAGCAAAGGCTGTCAGTTTGATTCTCTCTGGCACAGGGTAGGGGCATTCACCTCTACACAGGTGCTTGGGAGGGTTTTTTTACATCCTGGCAGAAGGGACTGGAGGCATAAAAACAGGGGTCTTAAATTTATGCTCCATTCTGGGGCTTCCTCTGCTCTGAAAACAGAGCCACGCAGTTCAGGAAATCTACAGAGAAGGCATTGAGCAGAATTGTAAGAGCCCTGGGTTTGGAGACAGTTGGCCTGCACTGGAGGTGCAGCGTCATCACTGGGCCCCAGGCAACCTGTTTGTCACTCTAGGCCTCTGTAGGTTCATCTGGGAAATGGAGATTGTTGTAATAACGTTGCAGCCCTAGTGACTTGATCATTGGGAGGATGCCATGAGATAATGCACGTGGGAGACGTTCCTCAGTGGTTGCTGCTGTTGCTGTGATCCTGGACACTTTTCCCTGGTGTAGATGCAGCTGCTCCAGGAAGCATGAACAACCTGGAGCCCACGAATGTCTTTAGTCAAATTCTTATTAATTTTCTCTTTGGTTAAGAGCTAGGAAGGAAGCCAAAAGAAGATTGCTAGAAACTGATACTTGGTACCAAATCAGTTATTCATTCATCACAATTGGTAGGTCAGTGAAGCTCCCAGATATGTATATGTATATATAAATTATGTATCATTTTCTTATCTATCTATCTATCTATCATCTACCTTGCAATGATTAAGCACTTAGGATAACAGAGATGACCAAGACATAGACCTGGTCTCAGGGAGCTGAGATATATGGGGGATGCATAGTTAGGGCTCTAGGTTGCACATACAAAAACCCAACTCTAATTAGCATACTTAAAAATGAATTTAACAGAAAGAACACTGAGATAGCTATGGAATCCAAGAAAAGGTGAAACAGTGATGTGCCTAGAAGGTTAAGAAGATGGCTCAGACTCTGGAGCAACCAGGACAGATTCAAGTGTGACCAGGCCCCTCTCTCTAGCTCAACTCCCCACTTCCCTGTGTCTGCTGGCTCCATCATTCTGACTCACAGCAGGCTTGTGTACAGCACAGGTCAGAACCATCTCTGAGTTTAACATTGCACAGAATTCCTGGGGAGGAAACTCATTGACCCAACAATGGTCAAATGACCACTGCAGACTGAGTGGTCTGGCTATGGGACAGACTCATGTCCTAACATGGCCATCTGCTCTGAGCCCCCATGAATGGGGAGAGGGGCATTTGGCCTATTCTCAAAAGAGTTACTGGGGAGACAATTAATTGTACAGGAAACTTCTACAGAAGCAAGGACCACATGATAAATGGATTTTGGATTTTCTCTCTATGCCAAAGGGAACCATTAAATAAATTTAAGCTGAGGAATAAAATGGCTATCTTTATATTTTTCAGCTATACCAATAACAGCAAATGCATAGAAGGGGGTGATTTGGGAGATAGTGAGACCTATCAGAAGCTCTTGCACAGTCTTCTGTTAGATGATGAGGCCTCAAGTAGGGTGAGGTGATGAACAGTGGGAATGGCCAGAAGGTGACAGAATCAAGAGATATTGAGGAGGGAGGTGGAATCAACAGAATCAGTTAACCAGACATCGAAAGAGAGAAGTGAAGTGTCGAGAATGCCTTCCACCCCAAAGTACAGAAAACAAGTTTATTGATATGGACCATAGTAGCAGCCCTGCACTGGTTGTGCCTAACAGATTGGTGGGTCAGTGAGGCTCCTAAGTGTATGTATAAATTATACATATTTTTCTTTCTTTCTTTCTTTTTCTTTCTTTCTTTCTTTCTTTCTTTCTTTCTTTCTTTCTTTCTTTCTTTCTTTCTTTCTTCCTTCCTTCCTTCCTTCCTTCCTTCCTTCCTTCCTTCCTTCCTTCCTTTTTCTTTCTTTCTTTCTTTCTTTCTTTCTTTCTTTCTTTCTTTCTTTCTTTCTTTCTTTCTTTCTTTCTTTCTTTCCACCTCTCTCTTTCTGGAGGGGATGACAGGATTGTTTTGGTCTATGGGACAGAGACGAGGAGACAAGGATAGGTAGCCAACAGAACGGTGAACACTCCTTAGCCTGGCCCCACACATAAGCCTGATTCCCTATAGAAAAAGCAGCTGCAAGCAAAAGCTCAAAGTCAGAAATAGGGTGTATCCAGGTGACACTGTGAGATCCAGAGATGGGGAAAGGGGACTATGCCCCATTGCTTCAAGGCTCTAGAAGTGATTACAGCCCTGTGGGGATGAAAAAGATACTATATTATCTGGCATCTCAAAGTTCTGTGCTCTCTGCATCCATTCAGCAGCTGGTTTCCTTCAGGGTGGCAGAATGTCCAAAGCTCTAGGATTGCCATCTTCAAAACATGTTGTCCAAGAGTGAGAAGATTGACTTTGGTGGCTCTTTGTGACAAAGTTAAGAACTTTCTCAGAAGTTTTAGCCAACTTTCCCCCAGACATCAATGGGAAAATATCATGCATAGATTGGCATAGACTTCATTTATCTGAACCAATCACTGTGGCTGGAGGGCAGAATCTAATTTCTGATTGGCCCATCCTTGTAGCTGGGTGAGATCAATCTCCATTTATGTCCTGTGACTGCTACACAGAGGAGAAAAGAAGAATCGATGGGGATTCAGCTATAATTTCTACGAAAGTAAGGTTTTGAATGTCTTCTGCAAAGCAATGAACCCTGCTAGATTTTTGGTTATTGAGTGCAAAAATCATGGTCTTGACCTTTAGGACTACTGCAATGACAAGGCAATGACTTAAAAGCTTAGAGCAGCAGGCTGAATCTATCCTCCAGCTATTGTGAGGTAAGCGGTGAATAGTTTGATGTAAGATTTATGATGAGTACCTAAAACATGAATGGTTCAAATGACTGAGTTTCAAAGTACCTAAATAGGAATGTTATTTGCATTAAAAAAGGTAGAACTAACTGAGAAGTTTCTTTCCTCCTTTCCTCCCATGTTTATGTTTGATGAGAGTTGTTTGGGGGAAAATTATGCCCACAAGGCCTTGAGCTGTGGTACAACTCCAATTAATATTTGACTATTGGCTTCCTGTTACACAGAAAACCAATAGGGAAGATTAAACCACAATATACATTGAGTCTTTTTGATCTTGACCTTTGGTGTCCCTACCCCTATAAAGAGATGCTTTTCTGTTTCAAGGCTATGACCACTGTTTGTCCCAACTGGAAAGAACGGGAAGAAACTTTTGATGATATTTGGGCTTTGTTGTCTACTTTCCAAAGCAGTTGAAGGAGGTTCCAATGACCAAGTTTTCAAACATTCTGCCTCATTTCATGACTTCTTGAGTACATAACCAGCTGTCCATCTAAGAGGTTATCCAGATTTATTGGTAAAGGAGAAGAGAGAATAAGAAATGGACATTGAAAGGAAAATAGAGCTTTGATGTGTGGTGTCAACATGTATCAGAACAACACAGGTCCCAGCAGAGAGAAAAGGGGCTTCTAGTCTCAAGGACAAAGCCCACCTGTTGGTACCTGAGTCCCCAGTTCCCTATCTCACCACCTTCTCCCTTCAACCCTCAACAGACTGATGGACCTTGGCTCATATTGATCCCCCCAGCACCTGTGTCCATCAGATTGTCCGTCATGGATATTTCTTGATCTCTTGGCTTCAGCTGGCTAGTGTCTCCATGGTAACAAAGAGTGGGGAGGGAGATGTGGGAGTAGCTCAGTCCATTTGTCATCAATTGCCACTGTTTTGTTCTGCCTGGTGTGTGCTCTCCATTGAGTCCTGGGGGAGGCAAAGCAGAAAGATTCAGCTAAAGGGCTGCCCCTGTCCTCTGAAACTAGGGGGGCCTGGGGATAAAACCAAAGGCACTGCCTCCAGAGAAAGCCAAAGCATGGAGATTGTAACTGAACACCCAACCTCTCTCGGAGAGTAACTTTTCTAGAACTCAGGTTGTAAAAGGGAGGCTGACATTTAGGTCAGCCCAAAGACTCTTCCTTTTTTTATTGAATTAAGAGGAAGAATATTGTGCAACCTCACCTTAATAATGGAATAAGACATTATCTTTCTTATTCTGGGTTGGAATTTTACTTTTTTTAAAACAGAAGTGATTGGGCAGCCATTGTACCACCGCTTTAAACAGAGCATGAGTTGTATGTCCTGTTTCAGCTTGTGTTTTCCGTGAATGCTGTGCATTTATTTCCACGATTCACAAAATACCTCCCCAACGCTTGCCCCCCACAACCCTATCAGGCTTAAGAAACATAAGCCAGGCCAGCTGGGTTAAGTTCCTGGGTTACATTCCCGATTGGACCCTGCCTTTGAGTGCCCTTCTTGCCACTGTCCTGGGCCCAGTGAGTTCTTTTTTGCTCCAATCCCATCTCTGTCTTTATCAAAGGCTCAGACCAAGTTCCTCCCAGACTCATGGCAGGTTGGATGGTGCCCTTGGCCTCTCACTCCATGAGGAACTCACCAGTGCGGTCCACTGTAAGGGCTTCTTCTGTGGGTGTTGACTTGGCCTCTCTGTGTCACTTAGAGCATATCATGTCCCCACCACCACTTCTCTGGCCCCCATCACACAGAATACTCTGTGTTCTCATGCCTCCTCTCTGTTGGCTTTTCTGGATTATCCTTCTTGGCTCTTTTGTCTCTTCCCACCATTTAAAAGATGGTATTGTCCAAGGATAAAATCCTGCTCTTTACTTCTTGCAATGTCACCCCTATAGCCTTCACTCCCAGCTCTGGGAATGACTCTCCGATACACACCTAAACCAGACAACTCTTCCGAGCAGCCCCCCAACACCGCTCTGTGTTGATATGCACCAACTCTGCAGAACAAATCTCTCTTTCTCTGCAAGTTTTCCTCCACTTCTGTGGCTAGCATCTCCATTCTCCCAATTGCTCAGACTCAAAATGTTTGCATCCTCTTCAGTCATCCCCTCACACACCATCCCTCACTTGTATTATTTTCTTACTCTTTCTTCTTCTTTCTCCTTTTTCTTCCCACCTCTTGATTCAGCCCATTTCAGAAATCCATGCCACTCACCTAGACTGGGGGTCTATGTCCTTCCAGTGTCTCCCCCTTACAATTAGTCCTTCCTTCTGCTTTTGTGACTTCTGGCCAAATCAATCTCTACTCAAAACTTTAGTACCTCTCTAATCCCTAGAAATCAAAGTCCATCCTCACTTACTGCCACCCAGGATTCCCCCAGAGATGGCTTGCACTCTGACTCTCCAGCTATATTCTGCTACTAGCGTCTTCATTGATAATCCTTCTGGCTGCTGGATACTGTGTTTAGAAAAGGGCAGAAATACCCTTTGCAGAATACATTGAAAACATTCTAGATGTGTTTTGAACAAATTATCCCACTTTCAGGAATTTATCTTAAGGAAATGATAAGAGAGCTGCACAAAGATCTGTGCATAAGAAGCTTCATTACAGCATAATTTGCAACTATAAAAAGATGAAAACAGTATAGTGCCCCAAAATAGCCATATAATCTAAGTAACATTAAAAAAAACAGACCAATTTACTGACATGGAAAGATAGTTTCAGTCTTTTTCTGTGTCAGTCAGTAAAACAGAAGTTATAAAGTGAATTATATAATTAATATAATTAATATATAGTAATATACAGTCTTTATATATTGAGTTAGCCAGAAAGTCTATTTAGCTTTTATCCATCAAATAAGAGACACATTGTTCATTTTCACCAATAACTTTATTGACTTGGATATTCCGGGTTTGTTGACTATCTCCCACGTGGTATAACACTGATTGTTCTCAGTAAATGTCTCAACTTGATTACTGTCAACTTTGCCTGGTCTGCCCGACAGTGGAGCGTCATCAGCGAGGAATCTCCGGCACGAAACTTCGCAAATCATTTTTGACATGTTCTTTCTCCATACACTGGCGAATCTGGGTGTTTTTTTGTGTTTCAGTTGCATTTTTACCTTCCTGATAATAATAAAGCATAATATGCTGAAAATGTTGCATATTTTCTTCCATCTTCAATATTAAAATGGCTACATAAACATTTACCAATTTTGATAATTTTTTGTAAAAATGCACACTGATATGATAGCTGTCACAATACGATGTAACAAAATAGTTTTGAAGATAAAGACAACTAAGCACTACTAGAGCCATCTTATGGAAAAAATCAAACAAGCTTTTTGGGCAACCCAATATAATATATATATATATATGCATAAAGAAATAGAACAACTTTCAAAATATGTGTATATCAGTGCTTAAAAAATTTACCAGTTTTTAAAAATTTTTTCTTATGAGTATTTAAAAACTTTTTTCTCCAATAATCAGGGACTAACTACATAAAGTAATAAACAGTTGAGTTGATTACATGATGAGGTGAAGCAATTTTTTAAAAGTTTATAAATCCAAAAATGTCCTCCACTCCTCTGTGCCTTGCCTTTGTTAATCTCATCGTGGTATCTATAAGTCTTCACCTCTCCACATTTCAGTAAAGTATTATTCATTTCCAAGTAGAGTTAAATTCCTTCTGCAAAGGATGAGCCCAAGATTTATGTCCTTACTAAGCCAAATTTCCTGGGTAATATCTAATTCACAGATGTGGCATGGAATCACAAAATGTATACAAAAAGCATTTAGAGAATTGCAAAGCACCACACAGCAGTCAGGGAGCCTGATTTATTATTACTGAGGCCATTGGCTCTAACTCCATGGACTGAATTGCCACAAGAAGATTGGAGCCTTTACAGTCTCAGCCTTGAGCCCAGTGTGGACATGGCTCAAGCAGCGGTTTGAGCTCTGGCCCCTGAGAATTGGCTGTGTGGATGGAGGGAGGGCATGATTCCTCCCCACACCCCCCAGCACTTCCTGTCCGGCCAACGTTTCCAAAGCAATGGTTCACTGTAGAAGCCTTGGAGAAAACACTGTGTCCTGGGGCCATCTGCCTGGTACTCACACGGAGTTTTCAGAGCTGCCTTGCTGTCTCTCTGACCTCTTCCCCTCTAGTACTCTGGGATCTGAGGGGTTGAATGGATGAGGAGCTGGGGCCCTCAGTGCTGCTGGCTGTGTGAATGCTATGGAGCACCTCACTCCTTTTCCCATCATGGCCCTGGCTGGGGAGCAAGCTGGGCTGCTGTGTGTGTGTGTGTGTGTGTGTGTGTGTGTGTGTGTGTGTCTTGCCTAGTTTAAAAATCTCTGTACACAAGAGGATTGGGCCTACCGCATGCTTTTATTTATTTAATTTTTTTAAAAAAAACAGTAAGTATATATTTTATGTTTCTTTTGCATTTTAAAAAATTTTCAGCCACAGTTTGAATTCAATACATTCTGCACCAGTTTCAGAGGTACAGCAAAGTGGCCAGAAAACCATGCACTCTGCAGATTGGTCCCCCACTGCCCCAAGCACCCATCTGGCCCCCTACCTAGGTATCTCAACGTCATCAGGGCCACTTGCGCACGCTCGCACGTGTG
Organism: Phyllostomus discolor; assembly: GCF_004126475.2. NCBI lineage: Eukaryota > Metazoa > Chordata > Mammalia > Chiroptera > Phyllostomidae > Phyllostomus > Phyllostomus discolor. The sequence continues at coordinate 84,546,518 of NC_040910.2, forward strand.
TGTGTGTGTGTGTGTGTGTGTGTGTGTGTCTTACCTAGTTTAAAGAGTCTCCCATGTACACAAGAGGGTTGGGCCAACTGCGTACTTTTAAAAGTGGCTCAAGACTCAGAACCACCTACTTAGGTCCCAAATGGTTCAAGCAGGAAGGAGAGAGTCTGGGAGGAAGTACGGAGGGTCCAAGAGGAACCCTGCTAAGCTCTAGTAGGTAGCCAGCAATGAGGGCATGGAGAACAGAATCGGTCTTATCTATCTCGGTCTGCTCATTTGCCTATGGAAGAAGGGGCTGCCTGGGAATGCTCCATGGGGAGTCTTAGGGGTGGACTGCAACCCAGAGGAAGGGCTTGGAGGCATAGGGGTGCAAGAGCTGGAGATCATTTGTCTTGGCTTGGTTGGGATGCTGTTTGGCCAGGCTGACTGAACCTGTCAACAGCTAGCAAGTGAGGTCAGCTGGGGGCTGGAGGCCTCCTTAGCTATCACCAGGACTTGCATCTCAACCTCTTGAATCATCCATGATGAAACCCTTTATCAGCCTGGGAGGAGGCAGCCCTGGGGAATAAGACTCCTGTATAAGGTTTGATTTTGAGCAAAGCTACATCCGGAAGGCCTGGCCAGGATGAGTTAGCCCCAATGCACACTCCAAGATAACCAAACAAGCTGACTTGCTGAAGGGGGATATTTAGTATGCTCCATCTGGGATCAGGGGAATGCCTGCTCTTCTTCCTCCAAAGCCAGACAAGCTTAACCCTCAAGGTCCCAGGCCCCAGATATCCCGGGCTTCATCTTCCTTCCCACCAAACCCCACCAGCACTCTCAGGAGAGATTCAGGGAAACAGGCTACTGGCGTGGGAAGAGTTTTCCTTCTGCAGAAAGGTTAGGACTCATCGGGTGGCAGGGCGTGATAGCCGGGGGAGGATCGGAAGCTCCGTCAGAGATGTTCTGCTAAAAAGAAACCATTGCAATCCTCCAGCGACTCAGTGGAGAGATAGCAGAGAAGGAGGATGTCTTGTTGCTTATGTGTCTCTAAATGCTTCAAGGCCACCCTAAATAGCCTGGGGGAGAGGCTGGCTTCTGGACCGCCACCTGCAGTGGTGATCCTCGGGGTTCTGATCACAAGGGAGGCTGCAGTTTTTAGTACAGCCTTGAAAGAAAATATCAGCCCACCCCACCCTCAGGATGGGATTAGGGTAGGAGGCTCGCAAAATAAAGTCTGCTGTCCAGACAGACCAGGCTTAAATTGTTACTTGAATGGCAAAGGGGGAAAAAATGGGCCAGATATTCTTCCCAAGCATGTTTCCTAGCTTTTCATCTTTGTGTCCTTATCTAAGTGTTTCTAGAAGAGTCCCAAAGGGAGCAATTGTGCGAGGACTACAAGAGGGCCAAACTTAGAAAATAATTGTGTGGTGCCAGGCTGAGGAAGCTGGGGGTTCCTGCTACACCCTCAGGCCAGCATTCCTATACTGGGAGACCCTCATTGGGGTGTTGGAAGACACCCTCAGAACGGGGACTGGCTGTTTGCAGCCAAAGCCATGACTTCCCCCAAATTGCCCAGGAACACATCATTAACCCAAAGGAGGAGAAATATGCCCTACACAGCACTTATACTTACCTTATGTTTTATCCTTCAAAAGGAGATTCCATTGTCATTGCAGTAATTCATTTTGCAGCCCTTGGAGGTTTGAATGGTTCCCCCTTGCACTGTAAGTTGGCTGCTATTTTCAATTTTTTCACTGCTGCCCTCACCGGGGGAAAAGGGAGATGGCTGGAGATCTTCTCACGCCCAGGCTTGTCAATCCTGCTGCTGCTGTGAGCCCTCCAAGGGGATGCTGCTCTGTGGGGATGCTTTCCTCCATAGGGAATATTAATTGCATGAGAAAGTGATTATGTGCTTATGAGGCTGTTACACTGCTGGGCCAATCACAAGAGCCAGGCCAGTCACCTACCAGGTGCGTTCATTTGTTTCAGTGATTGCCCGACATCTGGACAGATGGGGCTGCATAGGAGCACCCCACATGGGTGGTAGAGATGGGTGATCTTTGCTTGGGTTCTGAGAGCACAGTGACTGGGCGAACATGGAAGGGGAAGTGCTGTGACCCTCTCTACATGGAGATGTGCCAGGAGTCCCAGGGAACGTGGGCCCTGGAAGGTGTCTCCTAAATTGCCTTCGTACCTTGAGTCTTTCAGACAAGATGTGGACTACAACCTGGGCAGTAAGGCCTGGGGATGAGTTAGCTGTGAAAGTTCTGAAATGTAAGCTCTGCCATCTGGATGCTCTCTAAAATTCCCGTGTTTTGTTTGTTGTTGTTGTTGTGTTTTGGTTAACTCCATCACTCTCTGTGTATCTCTCTCTGTCTTTGTCTCCGTGTCACTTAGGTTTCAGTCTCAGCTGGGCTGAGGGAGGGAAGGGAGTGCGGGGCTGGCCAGAGTGGCTGGGAGAGCTGAAGGACAGACAGTAATTCACGCCTGGGTCGACACGGTTGTGGCTCTAGAGAGGCCGTGGATGAGAGAGGCAGAGTGAAGGAGGACGAGGGAAAGAGGAAGCTCAGGAGAGAGGTGGGGACTGCTTGCTCAGCACCTCCTCCCCAGCAGAAGCGTTGACCTCCGGTTTTAAAGCCGCGGGAACTCTTTGTTTTGTTTAAATAAGGGAAGCTGTTTCCCTTACATCCTTTAAAAAATAAATAACTATAAGGCTGTCATATCATCTTACAGATGCTGCTACCAACAAATAAAGGTTCAGAACTTGACACTTTTTACAAAACGAGAAGATCACAAGGTGCAGAGTGGAATGCAAGGGAGGGTTGTAGAGAAAGAGAAAGCCAAATCGCTGGTTTATCTACATCTTTTGTTATTCCACCACTGCCACTAGTAACAAGAATATGTCACCACCACCACTGTTACCAGCACAAGCACCATCATCACCACCATCACTACTATCACCATCATCTACTACTATCATCATCATCATCACTACACCACCATCACCACCACTGCCATCACCACTATCACCGTCATTACCATCACTACCAGCACCATCACCATCACCACCAACATCATCAATACTACCAACACCATCACCACTATCACCATCATTATTATCACTACCAACACCATCACCATCACCATTACCATCATCATCAATACTACCAACACCATCACCACCATCACCACCACCACCATCATCAAATTCCAGTATCACCATTACCACACTACCACCCTTATCACCATTACCACAGTCACCATTACCACCACCATCACCATTATCACTACCACCATCACCACTATCACCATCAAAACTATACTGCTGCCACTTCCGCCCCCTCCCACTACCACCATTGCCACCACCAAGTAACTCTTAGGAATAACAAAGTTAGGAACTTCCAACCTTACTCAAAATGATGCATACAGATTGCTGAACCAGAGAAGGGCCACTGAACCTGTAGATGCTTTATTCCAGGGGATGGGACTGAAAAATAGTTTATCAAAGTAACCCCAAAGCTACTGGACAACAGCAGAAACATGATAGAAAGTTTCTGGCCTTGGAACCAAAAGACTCATGTTATTGTCATGGTTCCACCATTTACCAAAATAGTGACCTTGAGCAAGTCGCTTCCTCTGGGACCTCAATGTCTTATACATAAAACAGGGGTCATCAATATGTACGGTCTTTAGAGTGTAAAGTGGAAGACACAGGTAAAAAGCTTATCACATTATCTAACCTACAAACAATGCTAGAAATCCTTTCTTCCCTTTCTCCCTCCCCTTTTCTCCTCCTCTCTTTATTCTTCACATTTTTCCTCTTTGAATTTTCCTAGATGTGAGACCTTCATCCATCCCCAAACCTCAAATGCAGTCAGGGAACCATCAATATGGGATAATAATAAATATTCCTTGATCTGAGCCTCATAACTACTCCTTTAGCTCCTAACATCCTATGCTCATAGTACACTCTCCCCTTTCCAAAGAGGCAGAAGTCAATCCCAGCCCTTAGGCACCCAACACTTGGGAGATGGATGCGAGCAATGTGGCTCCTCCAGGGAATGAGGCACAGGCTCCGTGCGAGGGCTAATTCGAAGGCGAGGCCTCATTTTTTGTGTCTTCCCAAAGAGCTCTTCTTCCATGAGCCGGCGGAAGAAGGCTGAGGCTTCCCGAAACAGCCTGCCAACTCTGTATTGCAGCTGCTAGCTGGAGAGCTGGCTCCACAGGGCTGTTTGCTTTGGCCAGATGCACTACATGGGAACAGTAGTAGGACAATGTCAGGGACAGGGGCACAGGGGCTCCGTGCATTTTCAACAGAGAGATAAGTTTTCTTTACAGGTGGTGTCAGGCCTCAGGCTGCCTCAAGGAGCCAGCTGTGACTTGGGCTCAAGGCGCTGGCCCATAGGGACACACAAGATGCGGGGACGAGTGTGGCTGCTAGAGCAGCTGTGCTCATTAATGCAGAAGTGGGCAGTGTGCCGAATTAAGTGAGGGTCCATGGACAGACAGACTTCAGCTATTTTTTTTAATGTCTCCATTTGGGTTGAGTTTTGCTGGGATGGCAAAGTGTGTGGCTGATGGGCATGTGTGTGTTTTCAATCCGAAGAGGAGAGGACCTTATACTGAGAGACGGGAGCAATATGGCTGGGGGGCTGCACTGGTAAATGTGGCAGAGCAAACACGGGCTTCCAGATCTCACTCTTATCATTTTAACTTTGTGGTGATAAAATTTAGATTTCTTGAGCACCACGTGTCCTCAAAGTGTTAGGTGCTTTACATACATACACTCACACAGTGTTTTAAAAATAAACTTAAAGATGACTACCCTAAATCTGAAGACATTTATATAAGATAGGTCATACAGATAATAAGAATAAGAGAGAAAATTGGGCCCTGTCCTCTCTGCCTCTAAGCCTGGCTTCTCACTAGCCCAGTTAGGCTGCACCGGGTACCAATAACCACTTTCCAGCAAACTCTACACCTTATCCAAAGACCAAGTGGGGATGAGACCAGTGAAGGGCTGAAGCTATTGAAGCTATTGTATATGATCTCTATAGAGGGGAGTGGTTGTGGTGAAACCGAAGGAGAGCTTGACATCTCCCCCTTTTGACCTTGGGAAAAGGTAATGCTCCTTCATGATTTGTAAGACACAGCACCTCTGAGAGCCGACTTGATCACAACAATAATTTGATTTCTTTCCACACTTCTGGGGCTGAAGGGAAGAGGGGGCTAAGCCAGGTGACAGAAGACAGTCTCACGTCTCCAGTTCCTTGAGCAGAATTGATGAGGCTGACTTGAATCCAGAATCTTCCACGTGAGCCAAAGCCACTGCGGGAGCCCAGTGGAGGTTCCAGAGCCCCCAGGTTGTGGCTGCTCCTTCCTGGTAAAAAACAATAGCTTGTCCCTGGTCCCTTCATTGTGTTCCCTTTTGCCCTCTGGGGGATGTGAGCATCTCAAAAGGATTTTTCTACTTACTCTGCTCTCTGAGAAGAAATCAAAACAGCTGGTAGGGGACGCAGCTAGAGTTGTTTAGAGGCCTCAGAAAGAGTGAAGGGAGAGAGAAAAGATCAGGTGCTTTGTCACTGAGGGACAACCCCAACTGAGACTGTCGCCTCTTCACTCCGGTCACCACACTGGGTCTGCCCAGCCACCAGCTGGTCACTGCAGAAGAGCTGAGCAGCCCCACTCTTTGTCCAGGGAGGAAATGAAGACCTGCAGGCTCCAGCCCAGAGCCTGACCCCAGGGCCGCTGCACTGCTGTGACTTCTGCCCCCTCTCCTTCCTCTGGTGGGACTTTCTACATGTCTCAAAGAGGGGGATTCGAAACTGGGAGGCCAACACACCCTTGGCAAGAGCTGTGGAGAGGGAAATGGCTGACACATGCTCACCCAGGGTGCACGGGAGGGCTCCCAGCAGGACGCAATTAATGGTCAAGGAGGCGGAGGGGATTGCAACAATATGGGTTCTTTTCTTCCTTTCTGTTTCATATCCCTAGTTCCTGGACTTTGGCAACATTTATGTCATGGTGGAGAAAAGTGTGTCCTGAAAATTGCGCTCGTTGATATGATGCATAAACTTAATGTACTATGTTGCTCATCCTGCTGTGGAAATCCAAAGATTTCAGGGGAAAGGTGGGTTTTTAAACTAGAAACCAGCTAAAGGGCATTAGGAAATTTTCCTCAAGTTTAATCTTTTGAGCCTCCAGGTTAATTCTGAAAACAAAAATAGAGAAGTAAAGCAGGATAAAGTTATTAAAAACTGTACAAAGTTAGGCTAAGTAATCCACAGGCACCCAAGTTTGAGAAGGGGGCAGATTCAGAGATGGGAACAGGACTTTCTGTTCCACGTCTTGAAAGGGTGAGTTTAGTTCCTGGGCACCTGAAGACCGTAGAAAGCCAACATCCTTCTGCCTTTGAGAAAATCCTCCTTATTTTAGCGTCACTGGATCACAAAGTGTTTTCTTAAGCCCTAAGGTCATCCTGGGCTAGAGGGAGTTAATGATACCCCTGCTCACAGAGGCCCAGGCCTGTGCATCCTGCCAGCTGCTGAAGACACTGCGTGTGGAGAGTCTCCAGGAATCCTCAGCTCCTTTCCTCCCACATCCTCCAGGAAAGAAAAAAAAGGAAATAAATGAAATAAATGAAGAAAATGAAATCTACAAGAAAATGTTTAGGAAAAATTATATTTAAGATGATCAGAATAACTCTATCTGTGGACAAATTGCAAAAAAATATTTGGGAGAAGTCTGTTTTTCCAGAAAAATAACAATATTCGATGCCCGTCTGTCCCAACAGGCACCTGCATGATTTCCTTTGTGGTTCTCAGCTCTCTTGTGAGGATGAGTACGGCAGACTTGAAAACCCCAATTTTATAAAGAAGATAAACAAAAACCCTAGAGAGTTCAAATGGTTAGACATCAGCATTTTCTTCTTTGCCTCTTTATTTTACTCCATTTCAGCTTTGGTTCCCCTTCCTCGTGATGCTCAGGAGCAGGGAGATGACCTACATGATTTTATAAAGGTTAAGTGGGCGGTGCTTAGATGCATCCAAGCCTCGAAGGTCTTAGGAGGTGAGTTCTGTCCCTTTCACTGTCCTCTTCCCGCCCGTTCTTAGGGGTGGGCTTTCCAGGAAGACGGTTCTGGCAGGTGTTCAGTCTCACGTGTTCTAATCAGCACCTAGTACTTTTTTCACATATCAAGGAAGTTGGGGAGAAACAAACAGAGACCTTGGACATCCCCCCTGCCATCCCTCTTCATGGATGTCCTGCAGGTTTGCCCGATCTGCTCTTGGAAGATGATTAACTGTTGTTCACTGAATCTGAGGCAGCCTTAAGAGCCATGATCTTACTCAGGGATCTTTCTTGGCACGGTGCAAAAGCTACGATTGGACTCAAGAGAGTTTGGGCCAAGGCAACTTTCTCCAAGCCAAACACATATGGGAAATTTCAAAAACCAGAACTGGGAGGGCCAGCTGCAGGTGGAAGGGCCCATTTGGAAGAGCCCTGGGTTGAACTTGATGTTGGGAGTTAGAAAATGACTCTTGATCTGTGCCCACAAGTGTGTCTGTGCTCTTGTTTCTTATTCAAGGACCAGGTATGACTGGATTGCTAGAAGTTGGGAGAGGTTTGTAAGCACAAGCCTTTTCAAGGACCTGACACTGCGTAATGGCTAGCAGGACAATGGTGGTGGGGCTCATGGAAGAATGCCACATTCCTATTTGCCCATCCCTCCCCTTGTCCAATCCAGTCCCATCTCCTCCCTTTCCCTGCATGACATTGGCTGTCACAGAAAAGCCTTCAACAAATATTAGCTCAACCGAGAGCTGGCTGTGGTACAACTCGCTCCCAGTATCATCCAGGGGTTTGGTGGGACCAGCCCTTCGGTGCCTGGCACCCTGCAGAGATTTATAGAATTCCAGAATTGGAAGCAATTTTTCACTTCACTTTGTTTTTATTTTATTTTACTTTATTTTATTTTCAATTACAGTTGATTTTAATACTATTTTGTATTCATTTCTGGTCCATAGCACACTGGTTAGGTGATCATACATTTTACAAAGTGTTCCCCGGATATTTCCAGTTACCCACCTGGCTCCATACATATAGTTATTGACTGCATCCCCTGTGCAACACTACTGTGCAACCTCCCCTCCTCCGCGACAGGACAGAGTACCGCAGCCTCAGCCCCAGGCCCCTGGGGTGTTCGCACCATTGTGTCCTTTTCACCTCAGCCTGTATATAAAGGGCTATTTTAGGTGTTCCCTGAGCTTCTAAAACTCTGCACATTGAACTGAACTGCTGTGGGTGGGACAAACCCTCAGCCTTAATCTTGGCCCTTCAAGTGAGGGCTGCCTGAGTACAAAGTGCTGTTTATGCAAATCCCATGCAAATCAGGGCAACTGGATTAACAGGGAAGAAAAAAAATCCCGTGGTCTTTTGGAGCCTCCCCAGCCTCCCCAGTGTTGGCTAAGAAAAGATGACTTTTATCTTTTAAAAAAGGTGCTGTTTTCTGTTAGACGCTTCTCTGCTGCCTAGTAGTCTCAGCCATTCCGGAATGGGTCTCCCAGTTCAGCTGTTCCCATCTGCCCGGCGGTATGTGCACAGGGAGGTTTGTTTTAAGCTCTGTCAACGAGGCCTTGTTGGAAGTGGCCACACCTTAGAGAGGCCTGCCAAGGTCTCTACAGGGGTTGAGCATGGGGAAGTGGCTGGCAGTGGCCAGGGCATAGGAAGGGCCCAGTCCGGGGACATTTGCTCTGCCAGGTGTCTCACCATAATCAGGACAGACGAAGAACCTTCTTTTGGGTGGGAATCGTCTGTTTGTAAGATCCTAAGTATCTTATTTGAAAACACATTCAGTTGCTGTTTGACATAGTTAGGGACACCAGCTCAGCCACTCAGCTTGCATATTTATGCAAAACAAAATGCAAATGAGCCCATTGAATCCTTTGTCTCTGTCCTGCCAAGCTGAGAACCTGGGTCTCATGACAAGCTCCTCCCCCCCAGCCTTTATCCTCTACAGAACAGCTTTTCTAATTAGGACACGGAGCTTCTGAAACTTTGCTTGTTCAGTGAAATTCAACTCAATAAATATGTCTACTGAACTCCTACTAAGTGCAGATCAATGTATTGAGCTTTCAGCGAGTTGCAAAGAAGAAAAAAATATCAAGTTCTTACCCATGAACAGGTCACTATCTCTTAAAGGGACTTTCTTTCAGTCCTGGTTACTTTCTCATGTAATTATTCATGCAGCACATATACTGAGCACCTACTATGTGTAGGTGCACCAAGAGCTCAGCACTGGGGATATAGCACTGAGCACATATGAAAAGGTTCTTGCTCTTGTGAGTTCACATCCTGAAATGGAGAAGACAGAAAAAAAGAGGGTGGTAACAAATGAAATAAGGAGATTACAACAGATTGTGACAAGGACTGGGAATAAAATGAACAGGGTGATTTTATTATGACAGAAATGCATTATGGACCAGTTGGTAAGATGTAACTGTTCAATCTTGCTTTTAAGTGAATGAATGCTTGTTACAGAAATGTCAATGTACAGCAAACATTTTTCCTTATCACCTACCTCTTCTTTTCTTTTAATTGGAATAACAATATTCCATTAATAAATGAGTTCAATAAAGATTTATCGAGTGCCTACCTGGGTCAGGAAGTGTTCTGGGCACTGGGAATTCATTGTTGAACAACGCAAGCCACACGCCTGCTGTCACAGAGCTCATAATACAGACACTAAGCCAGTGATGTGGGATAGAAGGGTGGTAAGTGGGGCAGTGATGGTGAATGTGGAGTGGCAAGTTGGTGGCAAAGGCAGCATTTAAATGAAGTGCAGCCCAGATGACAAGAACAAAAGGAGTAAAGGGTCTAACGTGCCTGGTATGTTTGAAGGACAGTGAAACGCCTCTTGTGGCTGGTAGGCCATCAGTAAGGGAGGAAGTGGCATGAGGAAAGATGGTCAGGTAAGTAGGCAGAGGAAGAGGAAAAGCCAAGATGAGGTGTTGAGAATGTTTCATAAATGCCATGGACACTTCTTGGTAGATTTCAATGAGGAGCATGATGTGGTCTGATTTATGGCTTTAAAAGCATTATTCAGGGGTTGCTGAGTGTTGAATGACAGCAGGAGGGCAAATGTGGAAGCTAGGAATACAGAAGATGTTTGCAGGGGTTCAGGTAAGAGGAAGTGGCAGGTTTCACTAGTGGGGCAACAGTGGAACTGATGTGAAAAGAAATAGTTCAGCCCTAATTTGAAGGTCAAGTTCACCTGCCTCATGAATGGACTGGATTTGGGGTGTGGCCAAAATAGAAGAATCAAGGATGACTACCAGGCTTTTGTCTTGAGCAACTGGCTGAACAATAGCATGCTTAATACCTTGGGAAAGGCTAGGGGAGAAATGGTTTGAAGGAAGTCAAGAGCTGTGTTTAAGACATAACAAAGGTTGAGATATCTCTTGGGCATCCAACTGGAGACACCATGAAGGCAGCTGATACATAAGTCTAGAGCTTACAGCACACAGCTAATTTAGAACCAGTATCTTAATATCTTAACTCTTCCTGCAATTATTTCCCACCATTTCATGAAGATACTGGACAAAGCTAATGGAGATCTTCCTGCTCTGTAGGGGAACAGGAGGGACTAAAAGCATGGACAAGGTGGGGCTGTTCCTGAGGGTTAAGGCCAATGTGTATCATCTGTACTTTTGTGGGGTGGGAATAAAGTACTGCTGGCCCTGGAAGCTTGCTCAGTGCCGGTATCCTGACCTTTCACTGACCTACTAGGTTTGCGCTGAAAGGATGACTTCCTGTAAGTGAGGAAACCTTAATTATAACTGAAGGAGTGCCTGAAATGAGGCCAGACAAAAAGAAAGTGGTCTTGTTCATGATGAAACAGGCCTGGAGAAGAGAGATGCTTTGATCAGGTCATGTTGTTCAAGTGTATGCAGAGCCAGCCTTGAACCTGGGTCTCTCTTTGGTTCCCCCAACATTCCCTCACTTTGAGATGGGACCATCATGAACGGGCTGTCAAAGTGTGTGACCTAAGAGAGAAGCAGTCCCCCTGACATGCACCCTTTGATTGTACCTTGACCCTGTCTCATAAGGAAGAGTAGGTGTGATCAGGTATCTCAACTTTGGTACGTGAGGGCGAGGTGCAGCATCTGAATGAATCGCTTACCTGTCCATGTTGTCTGTGCCCATGATCCCATTCATTACTCACCTGTGAACATTTCTGAAGCATAATAACAAACCAGACTGCAGAAAACAAAGCAAAACAAAGGAAAGCACGATTTTTGCAGTGATAGTAAACTGTGTTGATTGGTAAGGCTGGATCTGTTGGTAAGGCTACGGTGTCCATCCTGGTCTCTGTGGACAATCACACTGTCAGTCACCCCAAATGAGGCTTGCCCTGGGTATCCAGAGACTTGTTTAGATACTAATTTAAAAACTTGAATTTTTTGAGTACAACCTGTTTATCCATGTAATTAAAAGAGGCTAAACACTCAATAAATTTAATACTCAAGTACAATGACTAAACTTGATTGGCTCCCGGTCAGGGTCACTGGCCACCCCAGTTTGTGGGGATGGAGTTAGGGGGGATGTTTCCCGGACTTTCAGTCCAAAACTGGGAAACCTCTGGACAAACCAGGACAGTTGTCATCGTACTTCTAATTCAGATTTTAGAAAAAATCAAATAAACACTAAAACACACAGTTCTAAAAGACATTTCTAGGACATTTGGGGAATTGCGACAGTTGTTTTTCTGAGGCCCATCAGTGGCATGCAGTTATGCGGCAGAATGCCAGGATTCTGGGCTTTTGAGGGGTGAAGTGTTTTGAAGTCTACAAATTTATCCTTAAGTGATTCCACAACAAAAAAAAATTTAAAAATCACACACGTACACATATAGACAAAGCAAATAGGGCAACAATGTTAACAAGTACTGAGTCTAGGACTAGCTATATGGATGTCTCCTGTACTATTCTTTCAAATTTCTTAAGTTTAAAAATGCTTATACCCAAAAGTTGAGCAGATGCTGTTGAGTGGAAAGGCTACGTCCCCCTCCTTTTACAGGATAGAGTGTCTTGTATAAGCTGACATTTTGCAACTCAGATCTTTGTCACGATTCAGTCGTAAAGGCTGCTGGATGCCAGGAGAACACACCCGGTCCTGTCTGAGTGAGCAAAGGCCTTCTGAAGCTATCAGTCAGAATGGGGGGGGTCGACAGATCTCTACCCAGGAAGGAAAATGAGAGGAGGGATGATGGAAAGGGCTAGGTGCTGGGAGGTAACTTTTAACTGGGAAGACTGGGAAGACAACATTTCAGGGCTCTGGCAGTGGGCAGAAACACAATGACTTTTTCTTTGTGCTTCTTCCACCTGAAAGAAGAAAAAGCCCAATGTGGGGACATGAAACCTGGAGGCGGTGTGATGAAAGAGGGCTGGGCAGGCCCCAGAATGACCCCTTTTCTTGAAGTAATTAAAGATAGTTGTAAGTTTTAAAGCAACTGCGATACTCTTTAACACCTGGCCCTTAATGAGCACAACAACAACAACCAAAAGCTAACTTGAACATTTAGTCACCCTGACTTGAATCTCAGAGGCAAGACAGACGTCTTTGGCTTTGCTAGGCCCAGAACTGCAGAGAAGTATTCTTATCAAGTCTGGGCCCAAAGGTGAGATCCGCCTGGGGACCCAGGGACTAAATACTAGTTCTAAAGTTTCCAAATTTTATCCATTTAGACGTTTCTTTCAAGAGAGGTGCTTCCTCCTTGTGTCATTCGTTTAAGCTGTTGCATAAAATGTCCATTTTCACTTTAAGAGATAACGGGTAAAAGTGTGTTATTCTGATCTTGGTTTCAGATTGAAATCAAAGCTGCTGCAACATAAACCTTGACTTGGTTTTCCTGGGCTGTGAACGATGTAGACAAGATATCAAGGCACTCTGATCGAATGGCCTACAGTAGGCAAAGCACCCCAAAGAGGGACAGTCCATGCCTTTGCTTGAGAACTTGGGTTCTGGATCACACCAGCCCTGGGGAGAATCCCAACTCCATTTGCTCACTCACTACTTGTGTAACCTTGCACTGGCTACGTCACCTCTCAAAGTTTCAATTTTCTTATCTGCAAAATGAGATAATAATAGTATATTCTTCAAGGTGTAGAAGTGTCCATGCAGGTAAAGTATGAATAACCTGATGTCCAAAAGACAGTAAGCTTTCAGCTAACACCTGTTATTATGTCATTTACTACTCATTAGAAAGGGAAAGCATTCTGATGAACTGTATTCAACTTGAACCTTATACATATCCACCTGCATAGGCTGCTCACCCCAGGACGGAGACATAGACTTAATCCAAGAAGACTCAGGTCCTCTTGGAACTTGTTTGGACACAAACAGCGTTCTTCTGGGACTCTGACCTTGGTTAAGTATTTGGCTTTTAACCCACAGGTTTTTGGGGATTTTTTCCTGTTTTTTTCCCCCCTGAAACCACATGCTCTCATTTAGAAGGACTTGAAAATGTCTCCACAGACGTGGAATTTGGGGTTAAGTTTTGGGAATGAGGAGAATGAGACAGCGGGATGGAACTGAGGAAAACAGAGAAGTCTGATTCTGCCCCAGCTTGGGAATACCTGGCCCCAAGCGCTCACCATGAAGGGCAGGTGAGCAGCGAAAGGGCGCTGGGACTCTTTATGGTGCATAATAACCACTGCAGCTGTGCAAGCAGAGATCAAAGATCAAATCAAATTTCAAGCTGCAGGGACCTCAATCCGATCACCTGCAGAGGTCAGGGAAAGGAATTTTTCTTCCCTGAAGAGCCCCGAGATTGGCTGAATTCCCAACAGGGGGGTTTGGCGCTGCCTTGAAGGATCACATTACTGGCTACTGCCCAGAAGCAAGGGGACACGGCCTCAGGGCTGATGGGACTGGTGGGGCCATTCTATTGTTCCCGGCAGAGTGTCTGCCAAGCAGAATGTAGAAACTCAGAGGAAGCCCACTGACAGGGCATTCAGGGGCTCCAGTGTGGCCCACGCTCAAAAGCCTCCCTTTTAGTGTCCAGACTCAAGGTAGGTACATTGAGTACTAATGTTTATGGTTTTGTGGTGCTATGCTGGCCTCCAACTCATCCTCCTTTGAAAGAAAGCACATAGCTGATGAGTCCAGGGTAAGATGGGACTTCTGCCAGAAGGAGGGTGGGCAGTTGACTGTGGGGGCCATCTGCACTGTTTGCATGTCCCTTGTCCCCTGCATGCCCCCCTTTCCCTAGCACACACACAAAGGAAAGTAGCCAAAGCCTGGGCATCTCAGGCCTGTGTCCAGCTTTGTGGACACTTGTTCAATGTGCTCTGCTGGAGACAATGCCATCTGGTCAAAAGGATCCCCTGGCATCTCTGTACAGTTGAGAAGCAGGTGGCCACAGCGTTAGCTCTGAAAGGCTCCACAGAACTATCTGAACGTGGATCTTCAACTTCAACTCTCTCTCTCTCTCTCTTTGCCTTGCCTTTCCTCACTCCCACTTGATGACATCCCATGTTGGGAGAGAAATCAGGAAGATTTATTGTGATGGTGGGAAGAGGATTTTGTGTATGATAAATAAAGAGAGAACAAAATTTAGTTCCAAGAGATTGAGTAGATTGCTTTTTAAATATCTCCCCAATGGTATTTCAGTGGTCTTTATCAGAGAGTGTCCTTCTGGGTGACCAGGAAGCATGTGTAAGGCATGGAGATAGGGGTATAGAATTAAACGTACCACCAAGTGAACACAGAGAACCAAGTGAGGGTGAACTTGGCCACTAGGACTGTGGATGTCAATCAAACTAATGTGCTGGGGGGAAGGGGGAGGAAGTTTGTCACCGGTTTTAATATCAGAAATTCCTTTACGTGGGTGGTAACTGGGGAACAGCTGCAGGTAGCTGAATCATGGCCCAAATCCTTGCAAAAACGCTGGTGGGACCCCTGCCAACAACTGAGCAATGGCTTTTCAAGCTGGAAGGGAGGGGTGGGGGTAGGGAAGCAAGTTTTGAAAAAGCTGAGTTTGGAAGCTGGTGCATATTTAATAGGATTAGAACACATGAGTTGGAGGCTGAAAATTCTCAACCTGCCTCGTTAAACAGCCAGCCTGTAGGAAGGCTGGCTCCCCGGCAGTGGCAGGAGAGCAGGGAGGTGAAACATCTGGAGCCAGGGCTGCAGGAGAGATCTTCGAAGCTCTTTCCTTGTCGACTCACTTTCTGTGGTCTCAGAGCTTCCCTCTGCCCATTAACTTACCAGTTTGTCAATGATACCTTCGGATGCTCTGTCCCGCTTTGGCTTGGCCCAGGTCGGTCCCCCCACTGCCCCTGCCAGTCCTCGGAAGGAAGAGTGGACTTCTGCCTACTCTGTGGGCGAGTGGGCCCAGCTGGCTTCAAAGGTCTATTAGGATGTGCCTTTGCATCTGGGGGTTTGGGTGACAGGTGGTGGGGAAGGATTAGGGTGAGCTCGACCAATTTCGTTCTCCAAACACGGATCTTTATTCACTTGCCTGATGACTTTAGAAGGTTGTCCCAATTTCTGGGTTCCTGAGCACTGAGTTGGGTGGCCCATGATGCCAGGCCCTAGCTGGGTTCTCTCTGGCTTCAACTCCTGCATGGACTTGGTGAGTGACTTCAGACAGGACCTTTCTCCCCCTTGGCTTCCTATTTTCTTACATACAGAGGCGACAGGTCATTGAAGCCTTCCATAGGGTGGCTTTCAATGCCATTAGGATAAGAAACAAACCTCAGTATTGCTACAGGTATTTCACTTGAGACACTACAACTCAGGGAGGGTCTGGGATCACAGATGCAACTGTGTTTGCAAGAGTGAGGACCTACTGGGCACTTCTTGTGATGGCACCTGTATGGTCTATACCCTCTAACCCATTGCTTGGTCTGCACAGCATCCTGGGGATGATGCCTAACAGCAGGAAGAATTACAGCCTCTCTGTAAAGGATTACCAGAAGTTTTAGAGGCTTAGCTGCACGAACATTACCTTTCCTTGGATTTTCACTATACAAGCTGTCTGTCCTCTTCCCAGGGTTCTGAACTGGAAAAAAAAGAGTGAGACTTACAAGACCAGGAGGCATTCTTCAATGTTGGCAGAGGGTAGCACACAGCGACTGAGGGCCCATGTTTCAGGACTGGATAGGCTTGGGTTCAAATTCTGGCCACCACTTATTAATTGTGCGAGCTTATGAACAGTACTGAACCTTTCTAAACCTGTGTTTTTGCTCCAAAATAGGTAGAAGATAGAGAGGATCAGGTTAAAAAAAGAAAACCTTGCATGTAACATACTCAGTATGCACATATGTACTCTTTGCACCTGGAACAGTCGCAGCAATGGTTACTATCAATAACAGCTGGCATTCAGTGAGTTGTTCTCATGGGTCAGGTAGTTTGCATGTCACATGATTCATTTATTTGTGATCCTCAGTCCAGTAGACTGCTCAGCCTAATTATCTCCCTTCTTATTTGAGGCAGTGACTTCCCCAGTCCTCTTTCCCAACTTGACACCAAGGCCCAGGACTTGGTTTAGATTAAGATCTGATCCTGGCCCAGGGAGGTCCTGGGGGCCCCAGGCTTTGGACAACCCAAGGGGATGCTTGGAGCCCTGGGAGGGGTGGAGCTACAGTGCCCGGATGCGGATGCGGGGGCCTCAGGAATCTGGGAAGCAGGGACCGATGGCTCTGGGGAGCCCTGAGTGAGCAGTGTGTGTCCTGCCGGCTGTGTAAACACAGCAACCAAATGCGCTGATGAGTTCCAGGGCCCACCAGATGGCAACGAGTGATGTGCTTTCTGCTCCTTCTTCTCCTTTTTTAGTTTTATTTGTTCCTCATGCCGTAGGGTAGGACAGAAGCTGAGATGCCCAGGAAGCTCTGTTATAATCCTAGACCTTTGCTTTACAGGTTTACGCCCTCTCTCACCTGGTACTTGAGAGCTCTGCTCGAATGTCTCATCCTCAGTGCAACCTTCCAGGACCAAAATCAATCAACTTCCCAGCACTTCATATATTCACCTTCTGCTGTCTTTTCCTCCTTAGCGTTCATACTCTAACATCCCATATATTTTAACTATTCTTTTGGTTTGTAATTTTGTCATATCCTTCTTCCCAAGAGAACATAAGTTCCCAGCGGGCAAGCATTTTTTTATACCATATGTCAGAGTCTATAACAGTGACTATGTTTTCTGAATTAAAGAATTGATATGTCCTGCAGAAATATTCTCTGGAGTCTTAGGAACATCACATGCCACATCTGCAGACTTTCGTAGGAGACCTGGGCAACCAGGGGCCCACACAGAGATCTTCACACTCAAGTTTCTGAGAGAAAAGAGTTCCTCACTCAAATGCAAGGAACTGTGAAAATACTAGAGCCAAACTGGTGTGGTTACTCCCTCCTCGGGGTCCTCTTTGCAGGGGGGTCTCAGCCCCATGCATCCCCTCCCACCCAATTCCTCCTTCTCTTACCAGAGACTGGAGCTCATGACTAGCCTTCAAGCTTCAGCCTCTTTCAGTGCACAGCTCATGGCCACTGGGGGCTTCAATCCAGACTGCCCTGTAAAGCTTGAATCCACTTCCTCTTTCACAGAAGCAAAATACATTTTTATGTTTTATTTTATGTATATTGTTTTTACTACTTTGGGTGGTGAGAGTGAAGGTAACAATAGTGGCCAGTGTCCCTGGACATTAACCAACAATCAGTACTCCTAGCTCTCTCTCTCTCTCCTCACTCAGCGTGAGCTCATCTAAGAAAACACAGCAAAGAAACGGAAACTTGTCTTGGGACAGATGGAGTCATTTAATAGGAAAGCTGGGAACTGAGGAGGAGAGGGGAGAAGAGGAGAGGAGAGGAGGGGAAGGGAGGGGAGAGGTGGGGAGGGGAGAGGAGAGGAGAGGGATAAGGGCAGGCAAGCTGCGGGTTTATAATACACTTGCCTGTGTTTGTTTGGTAGGAGGGGTAATATAGCCCGGAAGGGATTTGAGGCATCCTGATCACCCAGCTAAATCTTCCTGTCACTCCAGAGAAATAAAAGTCAAAGCCCACAGTGATTTTCAGTCCATTATTGGCTCCTTGCCTTCGTTGTTCATTGGACATGCCCAGTAGCTAGCTCTTCATAGTGGGTGCAGTCATTTTGCCAAGTTTTCTGTCATGTGAGTTCAGGCTTTAGTTATGTAATCAATGTAATGAAAAATCAAAAGCCAGTTTCTTTTTTTTTTTTCACTTGGCTGAAAATTTCATCTCTCAGTATGCTCTTTCTTTTTTCTTTTCTTGTCCTCTTTGTGATTTCTATACATATATTTTTCTCAATGAATAAGAGATTGCAGGAGAAGGGTTGAGGGATGTAAAGATTTTTTCCTTCATCTCTTTCACAAGCTTTGTTTTATTTTATAAGAAATGCTAACATGAAAGAAGAATTTTCTAACACTAAAAACACTGAGTGTCTACCAAAACATGATAGTGATATCAACCCTGCTCCTAGACCAAGGAAGGTTATAGACAAAGACACAGGTTTAGCCTCGACATGCTGCAAGGTTCTGTAACCTGCAACAGAAGTTGTGCCAGGTACTGTAGGGGACTGGCAAGGCTGGTGTGTGGAGAAGGAATGGCTTTTCAGAGTTTTCCCAGGATCAAAGGAGAAGGGACAATTCTAGGGTTAGAAATTAGCCCCCATGAAAGAATTGAGGGCAGAAAGAGCACGGCATGTTTGGGAAGACCATAGTCCTTGCACATGGCTGTCATGTTGGGCAGGTGAGGCCTGGGAGCTTGGGGGTGGGCAGGGGAGGTAGGCTGCAGAACAGTGGGGCCAGGAAGGACATGGCATGCTGTGGATGCTGTGCAGCATGTTGGTATGTGAGAGTGGAAGGAGGAAGACCTGTTCATCCATTCATTAAGCAAATATTTGTAGAGCTCCTTCTGTATACCAGGCATCACTCCCGGTCCTGGGATATAACAATGAATAAACCAAGAGTATTTTCTGGAAGGGAAAGCCAACAATAAATGTACCATGTATATATAACTAGATAGATGATAGATAAGTATGTGCTATATATGTATTGTATGTGTGATGTAATGAGAGGTATGAATAGGGTCTATTAAAAAAAATAAAGTGAGTTAGGATAAAGAGCTTTTGGAAGTGATGCTTTAGGCTGAGTGGCCGGAGAAGGGCTCTCTGAGCCAGTGGAATTAGAGCAGAGGGCTGGGTGAAATGACAGATCCAGCCATGCCAATATTGGGGGGAGGGCTGTAATAATATTTTGACAAGAGGAAGCATGGCCCAAATTAGATGGTGATGATGGGGAGAGATGACAGAAAATTTTAGGAGGTGAAATAGAAAGGAGTTCTAGCTATGGAAAGTGCTAGAAGGGACAAGGCCCAAGATGAGGCCTGGTTTTCTAGTTTGGTCACTGAATGGGGGAAGTATTATTAAGGAAGGGGGATGAATATTTTTTTTAGAGGAAAAATAACAAATATGTCTTTCAGTGGCTCACCAGCAGCACATTGTGAACTCTCTTCCATTTTCCTAACCGCCGTTCTCACTGAAAAGTCACTCCAGACCTTGGGAAAGTTTGGTATAACATCCATTCCTCTTTAAGAAAATGATGGAAGATATCAACCCCAACCATCAGGGGTTCAGGGACTGATCTAAAGTTGATTGAACTTATTTCCGACTTTCCTTCCTTCTCCCTTTTTCTTTTTGATTCCAGCTAATGAGATCACTGACTAGACAAAGTCAAATTGCCCTATACCTTAGAAGAATATCCTTCAGACATGGTGTGAAAATAAGACCATCTACTTCTGCTCAGACAGCAGAGGCTTGGAGACCCACAGGCCAGCCACCGGGCTAACTTTAAAACCACTCTGAGCAGACCCCATACTCTGAACTCCAGCAGGAAAAGGCAAAGCGGATGACAAGGGGAAATAGGTGACAATGAATTTCCTGAGCTGGTGTCTTGAAGGAGTTTTCCACCTGAAGGATTGCCACAGTCCAGAGATTTCTGAAAGACATTTGCAAAATTGCTCAGTGGGGTCAGAGACTTGCATTTTCCCTTCACCCACACACTGAATGCTGTTCATGTGTTCACTTAAGGGAATGTGAATGGTACTTGAATTGCTTACATATTTTCCCATCATTTTGTTAATTACACTGCAGCTTATTTCGCCTCCTGTGCAATTGTTAAGCTGGAACGGGAGGCGGTGAGCGAAGCCACTTTTCCGTGGGGCAGGGGCCCGCTGCCCGCGATAGGACTCCCCGTGACCTTGCCTGAGTGAGCATGTGCGCGCCCCAGGATGGGGCGGTCGGTGACCCATCTCTGCTTCTATTGCACCATCTTGAAAAGTTTCCAAACAGAACAGGAGAGTCTTGCCAACTTACAACTGGATCACCTTTACACTTATTTTCCTGCCCGGCTGAAGTTCCATTTCAGGCTGGGAGCCTCCACTCTTTCGCATCTCCTCACAGCTGATCCTCTCGGGCTTGAAACACCCACTCTGTCTTCTTCCCGAGGTGTCAGGGACTGGTATGGGTGGCACAACAAGGACAGGTTTGGGGAAAAGACTTTAAATGGGCATGGAGTTGAAATTTTAACTCAGACTGTAAGGGTGTGTCCCCTCTGGAGCAGCTTGAGAGCAGGAGTAAAGAGGAGCCCCACCGCTCCCAGGAGGAGCACCAAAACCCTTCTCATGGTCTTCAGGGCCTCCTGGGCCTAGGGAATGGACCCTTCCTACCTCTCAGATTCATCTTGCTCCCTTTTCTTGGCACTAGGTTCCATCAATTTTGTCTTTGGCTGTCTCCCTGACTAAGTGACCTCTAAGAGGTCAGGGGTCATGTTTATCTGTTCATGATATTTGTTGGTTGAATGAATGAATGACTTGCAGAGTTTCAAGTTCGAAAACTACTCTGCCGCCATGTTTAACAGGTTAGCCTTCCAAACAGAAGTTCAAGGAAAGGTCTTTTTCTAACCAGGACTGGAAAGTTTAAAAATTCCTTTCATAAGAAGAGGATTCCTGAGAAACCCAAATGACTTAATCCGGCAGTGACTTGGAAACTGGGGGTCTTGCACTCCGAGGAAGGGAGTGCTCTGAAGCCCCTCATAAATGTGGGTCTGAGATCAAGCTATGAGTAAATGATGCTTCCGCATCAACGTGTATGAGGGGTACAGTTTTTAAAGGCAAGGCATGAGCTCTGCAGAGCTTTTAGGCTCAACACCTTTCCAGTCCTTGCAAGGTAACTTTGAAGATGACTTGACAGTTTTATTTTTTTTAAATGTGATGTGGATTTCATTTAGAAGCTTTAAAGTGAGTAAATTTTAAAAAATGAAAATCAAACTCACCATCAATCTGCAAAAAAGAAAAAAAAGAATAGAAGCAGGTCAAAAGTTAAGCCCTTATCATTTTGACAGTGTTTATATGCATATGGGGGTGGTGGTTAGGCTGGGAGACTGATATCCTGTACTGCTCTGGGAGGGGGCTGAGCCCCAGAACGGATTGAGAAGGCAATCGGGAGAGGGAGGAACTGGGTTTACACCCCTGTAAAAGAGGGCTTATCAATGCCAACTTCCTCTTAGCAACTTTCATCTTTTTATACTATTTGTCTTGCAACTCCTTAAACCTAAAAGAACCTTGGAGTTGAAAAGCAAATTTTCCAAAAGATAGGATATGTTTGAATTTGGATTATAGAAGCTCGGGGAGGGGGTGGTGCCTGGCTCTCAGAAGAACCTAGATCAGACCTGGTCTCTTGGCCAAGCACGGAAGTCCAGCCAAGAGTCCCAGTCAGTTTCATAGATGCTCCAGCAATTATTAGAACAGATACAGCATGTTTGGCTATCTGAATCTTGTGCTTCACCTCTACTTCCTACTTGGACCTTTCTTTAGCTCATCATTGCTATTGATTTAGGATCCACTGCAAGCATCCCGTGTAGGAGCGAGGGGCTATGATGGGAGGTACTGCACGCTGGCCAGCAGCCAGGGAACACGTGTGGGGGAAAGGGCACACTCACCAGGCTGGGAGCAGCAGCCGGAATTCAAGTCCTGCCATCCCCGTGACCCAGCCACAGTGTGACTAACTCTGAGCAGGACACTTCTTTCTGGGCCTCAGGTCTATGCTTGGTAAAAGCAAACGAGTAGATGGCAGGAGTCATCAGTTTCAGAGTCTGAGTGTCCCTCTCTGCACTGGGGAGGGAGCGCCATGCAGAAGGCTGCAGAGAGCTTTGACTCTTCCACGTGGGTAGTCTAATGTAAGATCTTGTTTGAAAAAGCCACGTGTCCCTTGTATACAGGGAGGTTCTGATGATGCCATACACAGAGGGGGGTGTGTATGTGCACGCTGTAGATATGTAAAATTGAGTCTGAGACTACATTTGTTCTATCACCTCACCAGGTAATTGTGAGAATGGCGTCTACAACCTTGTATCAGAGGAGTGGGGATTTGAAGGCAGGGCTTCTATGACAGTTGTCCAGGTGCTCACATTAGGTTTGCATCCAGTGACTGAAACCAGCAGATCTGAGCTTGGATAGAAGGTAGCATAGCAGCCAAAGGAGGGTGTCTGTTGGCTAAACTATCAGAGGCTTCTTCCCTCTGTTCTTACCTCTGCTCCTTCCCGTCATGCGTTTCACCTCTGTCCCTCCACCTTGGGTTGACTCATGCGTGGAGGGCATGCATAGAGCTTCTGAGCCTGGCCTTGTTTCCTGCCACCAGCTCTGTGGCTGCCTGGCCTCGGTGAAGCCAGCAGGCCTGAATTAAAGGCTGTTACTGAAGCCAGAAGGTTGCAATCAGGAGCTGGCTGGCAAAGCTATGGGTCACCAGAGGGGTCACCCCTGACTTATTTCCGTGTCCCCCAGTCCTGGCAGGAGGTCTGTGGGGGCACAGAAAGCAAACACAGTAGAGGGCTCCAATCAGAAACAGCCTGTGACCTTCCCTGGCCCGGAGCAGTCATGATGGTCAAATGCTCCTGCAGTTCCCTGGGGACTTAGGTGGAGGCCAGAAGTATCTGCACAGCTATGGCCACAACTTTGTACAGACTTGTGCAGATAGATGCATGCAAATCCATGCCAAACGTGCCCGAAATGCGTGTGAACCTGCTTCAGGAGACAAAAAGGCATGCAAAAGGCTTGTGTGTGGTGCCAGCCAGTTCAAAGTGACCAGCCTCACGGGCTGTCTCCATGTCCCTTACTCTTTTGTTAGAGGGCTTGAAGGAGCCATCCTGAATAGCATGGCTAATGAACAATTGGATCAGACTGCCTCCCTGTCACTCAGTGGATTTGACCAATCAATCAGTATCAGGGCTGATCAGTATGGGAAGATGAGGGAGAACTCATTTTGAAAACAGCCTTGAAAGGGATGGGAGTGCAGACCAGACAGCAGTCTCCATTTCTATTTCTCACTCTGCTAGGGCCTCGCTGTCCCTGCTTCATGCTTGGTGGCATCCTTTGGCAGCAATGATCTCTCTTTGACCATGGGATTCCTTTTGGAATGGAGGGTCCGCTGTTAGCAATATGGGCTTCTGATGGGTCTGTTGGAGCTGTTGCCCTGTACTTTTAATATGCATAGTACCTCACCTATTGACTTCATAGAATAGTTCCAATTTACATGTTGCTTTGCATGTGATTTGCATTACATTAGGTCCATTCCCACTCCAATGAATATTTATCAACAGTCACATACCATGGAAGATGCTATATAATGAGGAGGACTAAAGATTCAAAATCCTCTGTTCTTAATCTTTGCTGCTTTTCACCAGCAGCCTCTAGCCCCTTTCCAGTTCACTAATCCATCTCTACACCTACTTCTCTTTGACAGCTTCTTAGTAAAAGTTGATCTTGGGATAATCACTAGTGTGGCTTCTCAGAGCTTAGCCCAGGCTGGAATGTACCTGAAGAGTCAGAGATACGGACATTACACATGCATGTGGTTCTTTAAATCATTTCTACCAATTATGCTGTGGATTTCTCAGGCTCCTTTCCTTTGAAGTGATCCGAGTGTCTGTTCTTGCAACTCATATATTCCTAAGAAGACTTCAGAAGGAGAGCCATGGGCTGTATGCTGCCTACACTGAGACATGGACCTCAGGAGGAATTTACCAAGGGCTATGACACCAAGTTGAGACCAGACTAGATTAGATTCTACATGTATTTCCTGGATTATATTATGTCTGAGTACTATTGTAGATGAAACGGGAGACACACACACAAAAATTATGTCCTAGAGAGTTCATAATCCATCAGCCCTGTCCATCTTGTGTAACGTTTCTGAACTCATTTTGGGGGTAGTTTTACTTGCTTGGTTGTCATATTGGATGAGATGAACTATGTGTAATATTTGAGTCCAGTTGCTTCAAAGGTTCCTTGTATAATAAAACACAGTAGTATAGACCACACTTTAGCAACACGTAAACTTAACAGTATCAATTTGCACAATTCTAACATGACCACCTCTCCTTCCAGGGGTGATTCAAAGATCCTGGCTCTTTTAATTTTGTCGCCCAGCCATCTTGGAGCCTTTTGCTTTCAGTCATAGGGGCAAGAATGTACCAGATGGTTGGGGGTCCACCTGTATGGCAGAGATCAGCAGTGCTCACCCATATTTTTGTGTATCTCGACTTTTCCTAGTCTTCCTTACAATGGTGTTGATTGTGTTACCCAGTTCTGGAGTGCGGACAGAGCAATGCCATATAGGTGGGTCTCCGACAAATCACCTGTTCCCTGCAAGCCTTACTTCCTTATCCATAAAATGGGGACAATTTCTCCTAGCTTCCAGAATTCTTGTGAAGCTTTAGTAAGATCATACATAGGATGCGACCCGCACAGGGCCACAGTACAAAGGCTAAAGAAAGGTCCCCCTCTCTTTCAACCACCCCCTCCTCCCTATGCATTCTTTCTGAGAGCTCTCAGGAAAAGAGGGACCCAGACAGTCTACATATGCTTTTAACTGGGTCAACCAGGCTGTGAAGAGATGCCATTTGCATCCTTTGCTGGTCTTCTCAAGGCAAATGAGTCATATCTAGCTGTTTGGAAAAAAGACTTTTTCTTAGCCCATGTCAAGCCCTTCCCGATTGCTCTGGTGTCTCCCAGCGCTGCTGTGAAGGATACGATGCAGAATGACATGGCCCACAACAAAGGCCCTCAAATTGAAGGCCACAGCAGTTTGCTGGGTTGTTCTTGTGAGTTGTACACAGAGAAAGGCAGGCTGCATGCCCTCCAGATTATTAACACAGGTGCTAGGAGCTGACTCAGTCCTGCGCTACTCACAGGAGAAGCTGAAGGTGGGTGGAGATTGTGTGTACAGATGGGTTGTCTTTCTGACTCAATTCTCAAATGTGTCAACACTGAGGGCACCACTATGGGAACTACTCTTTCAGGAAAGAGCTTACAGATGGCCTTGGCCCTGCTCTCAGCATTTAGAACATATCAGCAAAGTCAGGCGGGTTGAAATTCTGGCCTGCCTCTCCTTATCCCCAAAGCCCCACTCACTGTGCTAGCTCGTGTGACACACTTGTTTTTCTGTGACCTCTTGAAAATTTAGATTTCTATTTCTTAACATTCTTTTTTCTTTTAAAGGCCAATGTAAGATAGTTGTGGAAATCAGTATGGGTACAATGCCTAAAAATTACCAAATTATAGTAGTAATATAAATTGTTGTATAAGAATACTTTCAGCTACAAATAATAAAACTTTAATAACAGTGGTTTTAAAATGAAAGGCCTTTCATGGCCTCATAAGGAAGCCTGGAAAATAGTAGTTTGTTCAGCACTCAGTGATGAACCCCAAACCCATGCTTCCTTCTGCCTTTCTATGTTTTTCTTCCTTAGCTTCACTTGTTGGCCTTTCACCCGCACGGATGTTGCCTCATAGTCATAAAACAGCTTCTGTCATTCCAGGCATCACATTTGCATTCAAGGCAAGAAGAGCAAAGAAATTAATAGTGTTAGCTATCTATCCCTTTTATCAGGAGAGCAAAAGTCAATCTTACAATTTAACTTTAGTTCCATATTTTGTATTTATTCATGTTTCTGGAATTTTTTGCTTTTGCCATACTTCCTTGTAGAGAGAACCCTTGGCTATAGTTCAGGGTTATGTTCTCCTTTTTTTCTAACAAAGGTAAAGAAGGATACTTCCAAAGATGTGAGAGAAGGGGAGAGAGAGAGAGAGAGTCATACAGAGAGAGAGGGGGGATATTACCCAGGACACAGGAGATATATTTTGATCTATTTCAGTCAATGCAAACCAGTATTATTCCAGCCATATTTTTAACCTCACCTGCTATGAGTGTATCTGTTTTGCCAGTGAGGCCCTGCACCCCAGTCTGTAATAGTAAGATTTCAGATTCAAGTGGTATTGCAAGAATGCCCAGGAATAGGTAGCTGGTTGGATGGTTGATCTTACTGGTAAGTTATTTTAGGGGACAGACAGATAAAGTCTATTACAGATGTAGAAATCAACTTTTACTAAACTCTCTAATACTGGACCTGGTATTTGGACAGGAGGGTTTTGATACCTGTTTTAACATGTATATATAAAAAAACTGACTACAGACACCAGTTCTTTCAAACACTGAAGAAAGAATAATAATCCTTCTTTCTCCTCTCCTTTTTATAGTCTAAGAAAATGAAAATGAAGGCCCAGGAATTTTAAGAAACTGTCCAAAGATCCCTTGGAATGAGCCTATTAAAAAAGTAGGAATTTTATTTTGTATTATCCAAGGCAGGTATCCAAGGCCACCACTTATGGTAGACATTGCTAATCAATCACAGCCAACATAATGCTGGTTTATGGTTTTGCAATCCATCTTAGTAGAGTGCTTCAGGAATCTGCTACCAAGCCATGCACATTGGTTGCTGAGATGCAATTCAACCCATTGGCCACAGCTGTCACAGATATCTTCCACTGCTTCCTTTGAACAGATCTACAAACCAGAAGACTATTTCATTCATTCAATTTAATTTTGTTTAATCTCTTTCTAAGGTGAGAAATTTCCTTTTAAATATTTTCTGCCCCTAAACCCCTATCATAAAGATCTCTGTTCAGTCATAGAGTCAGAGACCGTGTGGGCTGTGCCCCAAACTGCAGTTGTTGCCCTGGGGTGCACCTGGCTGGCCTTAGAGATAGTCCTATAGAGAGGTATCAACTTCTCTGCAGGAAGCTCCTTGGAGAGGAATAGCCAGTGGGTGACACGGAAGGGCCCCCAACTCTCCTTCTCACAGCTGGACACACTTGTTGGTGGATGGGATGTTCTGTGGAAAGAGACTTTGCCCCAGAATTAGTGATGATAGCATATCCCGTTTCCCACGGGGCTCTAGTGTAATTAAGCCTGGCCCCCTGGGGAATTGATCCATGTGGAGCTGGGCTGAAAGGATTGGAGAATTCTAGGTCTTTGAATTATGTGAGAGTAAGGAGAGCCAATTAGGAAGGGGGAGGCATATTTCACTGATAGCCAAATAATTAAATAGTGGTTGATATTTCTAACCATCCTTATTGACTAAAGAGCCAGTTAGAATACGACCACATCTGGAAAGTACTAGCAAATGTGTAAACCCTTTTCGAGGTGTGCTTTTCTTTTTTTGGTTGTCTTCACCCTTGATTGAATGGGTTGCTGAGCCTGGCTTTAGATGGGAAGAATGGGGGACTTGAAATTCACATGTATTTGTACAGTGCAATTTTTATTTACAAATTACTGTCACATGATAGAGACCCTTTGAGTCTAGAATTGTGCTTTTGATCTTGTCTTCCCTACAGGATATATATTCTTACAAATTAATAGGAAAGTAGCCAACATGTATTGAATTTTATTCTTGCTAGGCACTGCTTTAGGTATATTATATGTGTGTCTTTATTCCTAACAACCCTTTAAGCAGGGTAGTATTATCAATCCTATTGAAAGACAAGAAAATGAGACCCAGAGAAGTTTAGGGACTTTCCCAGGGTCACACAGCCATGAAGTGGCAACACGTGGGTTCAAACTCAACTAATATGACCTCAAAGCTGGTAACCTGAAACCTAGGTCACAGTCCTGTTCCTTGCACCTTTAAAATGAACTAATTATTGTTCAACATCTGTTTCCCTTGAGTGAAGGTGAAGTGATTTCCTCTCTAAGTAACAGTACTGGTTCTCTGTGTCACTCTGTACCCTGTTTAGTGTTTGCTGCCTCTCTGCCACAGTGGAGAAAACCACGGTCCTCCAGCCACCGGACCGGTTCCTGGATCGTTATTTTTTTTCCTAACTCATTTTAATGTTGCCCTTCCTAGTCTTCCTTCCACTTCCTGATTAGCTCCACTGCACTAGCATTCCACGGGCAGCAAAAATCTTTAGCTAGGGAGCCCCGGTTGATGTTTTTCAACTTCCTTTGATCCCATTTTGTGGTTGACTTGGCAAAAGTCCACATCTGTCACCAATGGGTTTTAAAGAGGCTGCAACTCGTATTGGACCTGACCTCAACACACCCAGTTCTGAGGCATCTACTTCCTTTCAGGACTGGATGCGTAAATGGGGTTTCTCTCACTCCACATCCATCTTTCTTGTTCTCTGTCTCTCCCTCTCCTCCCCCTTAATAGTCCTTCAGGCTCAAGAAGGACCTTCACATGTTTCTGTTGCTGTGTGGCATATGTTGTATTCTAATCCTTCCTGTGTTTGCTGTAGGTATGGCGGTTCTCCAAGACAAATTACTGGTGTTGTCGTGGAGGTCACCCAGGCGGGTGTCATTCTGATGGGGGCTGGGGAGGGAGATGTCTCTGGTGATACACTCCTGGGGCCGCCTCTGCCTCCAGGCCTGTTCAGTGCTTGTCTGATGGTGAAAGTGCTGGACCCTGGGACCCCAAGCTGTGAGCTGGCAGGAGGGGAAGGAAGAAGAGAGTTTTGCCTACTGGCCCTGTCATTTGATGAAGGGGAAGCTTTCGTGGGGCAGACCTCGGGCAACAGATGTTGGTGGAGGACCTGCCAAGACTGTGTTGAGGGCAAGGGAGTGATGCATATGTTACTTGACACTGGGAGGGATTAGGGAAACCAGGAGGAAACATGCCTCGTCCCTTCACACTGTGACACCTTGGGGAAGTGAATGATGAGAACAGAGAAGCACAGTCCATGCACATAGAGGGAATGACGGGCCAAGGGCAGGCAGTTTGAATGATGCCTTTGCTTTCCTTTCCCCACCAACTATCCCTCCCCGCAACCCTCCTGCTGGGGCGATTGGCAGGCGTGGTGAGATGTATTGTGCAGGCAGCAAAATCAAAAGCAGGAGTCATTTGATGGAAGAGCTGCCTTCGGGGTTGTCTTCCCTTGTTCTGCCCAGTTAGCCTTCCCCGCCCATCCCCACATTGATAAGAAGATGAGATGCGATGCCCGGTCCTTTTGCCTGGACTTTGCAAATGAAGTCATATGGAAGGCGGCCAGAGGGGGCCCACCCTTCGTCTTTGTTGATGGCACAAGGAAGCATCAATGGAAGTGAGCACTATTCAACAGGCTTGGGTCCTCAGAGAAAGCAGGCAATGGAACCATTGGAAATCTGAGACTGGGCTAAATGAGAACCAGGCATCGAGTGGAGAGAAACGGGCTAGATTCCACAGTTCCTTTCTTTCCTTTTGTGTTAGGTTTGCATGGGACTCACCATGCTCCTGGCGGGGCTAGAGGCGGGCAAGACATGCAAGCTCTTGTCTGCATTTCCCTACCTGTGAAATGGAGAGGAAGCAGAGAAAGAGAGAGACAGTGGAAGGTTGGCCTTAAGGAAAGCATATTTTGGTAATGAAATGGATTTCAGTAATGATTCCAGGATCCAAATTTCTTTCTCCAGCTATTGAAGTCCTGGAGGGGTAGGGAGGGCATCCCAGTTGCTCTTTTGGATCCAGTGGGACCCTGGAAATTCTCTAAGCTCGGGGAGGTCTACAAAGAGAGGTCAAGGTTGTGTATTCTCAGCAAATGAAGCACATATCTAGACCGAGTTTGGGTTGCCTTCCATAATTTCAACCTGTTTCCACCAGAAATTCCAGGAGGGGTAGAGCAAGGGAGAGAAGGGAAAGGGTCCTAGAAAAAAAACAGCATGGAAAGAAAACATGACATTTGGAGAGGGATGGAGAAGGACAGAGAGTGAGCATGAGAGAGAATGAGAAGGAAGGAAAGAGCTAAGAGTGGAAGATGGAAGCATTCAACAACAGAGAAGGTTCAAGTAAGTGAGCTCTAGTAGCCGTGTTAACCTTGACTCACTCCTGGACCTAGAATTTCCTTGTAGACTGGTGGAAGCCATTTTTGGAGTCACTGAATCAAGTAAGGACTCAGACAAGAGGACCTGTAAGAGCATATACCCTATGGCTCAGATATCCCCCCTTCTCTTTTCTATCCCCTTAGAAAACTGATTGAAGGTTCCCACTGAGCACTTTACAACTGATTGGGACCATAAGAAGCAGCACAGAATAATTATGCCAGGAAGGAGGCTGCTTTATTTACAGCAGGAACAGGCCAGGTGGATTTCTGTAAGGTGCTGGGGAACTTTAAAATACTCTGGGAGAATGTGTTACTTTTCCTGGGCTGCCATAACAAAATACCACATACTAGGTGGCTTAAACAACAGAGAAAAATATGATATTCTCTCAGTTCTTGAGGTCAAAAGCATAAGGTCAAGGTGTCCACAGGGTTGATTTCTTCTGAGACCACACTCCTTGGCTTGTAGATAACCGCCATCTCCCTGTGTCTTTACATGGCCTTTCCTCTGTGTGTGTCATGTTTAATCTCCTCTTCTTACAAGAACACCAGTCAGATTGGACCAGGGCCTACCCACAGGACCTCATTTTAATTTCATTACCTCTTTGAAGACCCTCTCTTCAAATGCAGGCACATTCTGAAGTCTTTGGTCTTGGCACTTCAATATACACATTTTGAAGGGAACACAGTTGATCCCATAACAGAGGAGTGCTCACCTAGTTTAGAAGGTTCAGGACAGCTAGCTGACAGCAAAACCCACAGGAAAGGAAACCGAGGCTCAGAGGAGTTTAGTAACTTGCCCAAGGACAATGAGCTTATAAAGGGAGAAGCTAGAATTTCAACATAGGTCAGTGGGACTCCAGTGTCGATTCATGTTCTGTCACACAGAGAAAGGGAAAAGCTGTGAGGGGTGGGGTCTGAATCCAGGAGGAAACATCAGGGCTTTGAGAGTGAGCTTGAGGCAGAGTGTGTGGCTGGGACCATAGGGACAGACCCTTGATCCCCGAATCATCTCACCCTGACAGACAACGACCCATGCCCTGATGTCATTCCTCATGGCGGTCACTCTTAAGTCCAATTCTTCTTCATCCCCCTGCCCCTCATCCATTTCTAGTCTTAAAAATGCTCAGAACTGCCAGTTCGTATAATGTGCCTATGCTTCTAATTCTCCTTCAGCTTTCAAGAGTGCTGTATAAGAGCTAAATTGCATAATTGCAAAATTTCCCAAACTCTCTCTTCTATCAAATACACACACACACAATTTCTCATTGTGGTTATTTTTTGTAGTTTCAAACTTTCCAGAAATGTCATATCTGTAATGATTCTAACTAAGTAGAAATGAATCAAGATCTGGGGGTTACTTCAGTACCAAGTATTGGAAGGGGGCTGACTTTGGCCTTGGCCATGCTATGGGTCAAGGTGAATAATAGTGACCACCATCTCATAGCACCTACCATGCTATGGAGATGGTCACTATGCACTGATGTCTGATCTAAGCACTTTGCTTATATAAAGTCATATAACCCTTTCTGATGGGGTACATGCTCTTATTATTGTCATCATTTCCATGTTACAGATGAAAGGGTTAAGTCCAGAGAGTCCACTTAACTTCCCTGTGGTTGTAGGGCTCCTGGGGGTAGAAGCTGAAATTGGATTTGGGCAACCTGTGTCCATGGCCTACACTGGGGCTTCTAAGCCTTGGCTCTATTGATATTTGGAGCTGGATCCTTCATTGCTGTGGGGCCCTGTCCTGTGCCTTTTGAGATGTTCAGCAACATCCCAGTCCCCTACTCACTAGATGCCAGTAATATACACCCCTGTACCTCAACGAAAATGTCTCCAGACATTGCCAAATATCCCCTGGCAGAGAAAATCACCACTGGTTTAGAACTACCATTCAGCACCCTTGATCCCACTACAGTGCTGACTATGGAGTTTGGGCAGTATGTCCTTCTGTGATGAATGCTTCCCTAATGCATTTTTTTCTGGACTTCTTCCACCTGCCAGCAGGTCCTCCCTCAATTTTGCTAACCTATCCAACCAAGAGGCTTTAGGAATGGAGATAAAGAGCTCTCATCCCAATCTCAACCCTATTAATATTATTATTATTATTATTAGTTATCATTATCTGTTAATAGTAGTTACCATTTATTAAGCATCTGCTTGGTACTAGAACTCGTGTTTGGCTCTTAAGATAAATGAGCTCCTATCCCCTCAACAACAGTTGGTTTGATGATTATCTTCAGTTTATGGATAAGCAAGGATGTGTATTATAGCATAATTCGCAATGTTGAAATATTGGAAACAAGCCCATGCATTTGCAGATTGTGAATTCCTTAATTTTTCCTTGTTGTACATTTTTGTGAGTTCGTGTTAGTCTAGATTTTGAGGAGCCAAACAATGGATATTGAAAGTGACAGATACCGCCATGTCATAGCACTGCTCGTGGGCAAAGAAAGTGATCTCATTGCTTTTGGATGTGTGTCCCTGGTACTAGTGATTTGCTTTCATAGAATAGATGTGGCAAAGTCTTAGGCATACTTACTGTGCAGCAGGCACCATTCTAAGTATGTGATAGTGGCAGTCCATTGAAGGCATCTGTTGACTTCTTTGCATACTGAAGAGCAAACTCAAAAAGTGAAGGGGAATTTGAAGGGGTCTTAGAGAGCGGCCTAACTCAGAGCAAGGTCCCTGGGGATGATCTGAAGCAATAGGTCTTTGAAGGGGAAGGGACAGGCCTTCCTCTGACCACTAAGGGAGGAAGACAGGATAGGTAAGGTGTGGGTAGATCTCTGTGTGGGTTTAGTGGGATGGCTTCTGTTTTCCATGTGAAGTATGAAGCATGATCATCACCCTAGAGTGGAAACAAGAGGTTTGAGGAAAACAAAGGAATAACGTAGCCATTTCTACCCTCGAATGGAAAGTGAGCTGACTATAGAAACATATAGGATTAGGGGCCATTTTGAGGTCTCACTTGAGGTTGGAGATTGTGGTTGTGAATTTATAATGAATCCAGTCTAGTTACATGATTTTCTCCCCGCAAGACTACCATGAAACTCAGAGCAAGGTGTGCACCGTGAACCTGATTCATTTCCCGTGGGAATCCTCTACCTTTTCAGAAGCTGAAGTGAAATGCTCTGTGTCACTGCTGGGCCCCGTCTGATGCCCAGTAGGGACCTAATAACATTGTGCCGAATGAGTCAATGAAGTAGTTACATTTGTCTTTTCCCCTTCCCACTTCTTATCCTCACCCCCAATGAAATCGGTTGAGGCTTTCTTTCAACTCCTGTGACAGAAATTAAAAGTGACCATTAAGCGAGGGGTGATTTGGGTACCCTAGGTCCAGGAAGGGACAGCCCAAGGACCCAAGAGAATGGCCCTCTCTAGCCCAGTTTAAGGCCCCTGAGAAGATTGTAGTTATGTGGGCTCTTGACCTTGTCCAGCACTGTTGATGTTGGCTCTCTTGGCTCAGGGTTCGAGTGGGCAGAGAATGCCCTTTGCCTTTTGGTTTGAGAAGTCTGCAGAAATGTCTGCGTCCTGAGGTTTCTTCAGCCTCTGACCCTTAACAAGCAGGTGACACAAACCCCTTTGGAGAATTACGTGCATCTTTGGGTCTTTATAATGAATTCCAAAGTAACCAATAGGAAAACAAAATATGTCCTGGGAAGTAGGGGAGAAGAGAGTGAGAACGTCTCCTCAAGGATTTTCTCCCTGGGACTAAAGTATTTACATTCAGATTTGCATATAATTTGCATATAATTTGTGTCTGACTACAAAGCCTGTCTGTTGTTCAGATAATGTTTAAGCTAAAGTTGATTTCCAGAGTGTCCGACTCTCCCCCATCTTTCCTTGCCCATCTACTCAGATGTATGGTGGAAATGTCAGAACTGTCAGGGGGCAAGGGTGGTCCCTGGGTCACATGCCTTCTGTGTTGGCAATGCTGCAAGTTATTATGCACTTTACTGTCACAGCAAAAGGAACCAGGACATGCTGCCTGGAAAATAAGTAGAGGCGTGAACTCAGCTGAATTGGAAAAGGGGGAGTTACCAGATAAGCAAAAAAAAGGGGGGGTGGCTAAAGATCTGGGAAAATTAATTAATGACACGAGCTAACATTTATGAAAGTGGCTGCAATGTGCCAGTCATTGTTTTCAGAGCTGTCTATGCATTATCCTTTACATAAGCATCATAACCGCCCTATGAGGTGAGCACAGTTGTTACTCCCATTTTATAGATGAATAAACTGAGACACACAGAGGGTAAATAACTTGCCTAAACTCATGCAACTTGAAAAGAGACAACCAGGACTTGAATGGGTGCTCGGACTCCAGAGCTGTGATTTAACCAGCCTGCTATGCTGTGTATAGAACAATAAGGCACAGTTCTGGCCTGCTCTTAACTTTAGGCTGCAGGGATAGACGCTCAGGCCAAGAGGAGGCTGGGATTGAGACGTCTGGACATCCAGGAGGTCAGGAGGTGGAAAGAGGCCATAGAGCCCACAGCTCTGCTTTCACTCCTGGCTTTTTCCAAAGCCACCCATGTTTACTCTTTTCTTTCGACAGAGATCTCCCTTCAGGGCAAGAACTGGTCAGAGCCTGAGACGGTGCTGAGCTTCAGTGGGAAAGACTTGGTCAGTGGCCTGAAGTGAGAGGGTGGCTGACCAGACAATGAGAAGGGTGAGTCACCCTCTATATTCAGAACTCCAAGAATCCATCTTATCAGGCTGTGACTGAGCGACAGGAGAATGCGGCTCACTGGGGAAAAGAGCCACTGCTTAGATAATCTTACCACAATGAGAAAGGAAAGCAAGGAGCCGCTGCTCCGTGGGTCTGGTTCTAACTCCACCTCTCGGTTCAGCCCGACTCTTTCTTTTTCAGTTCGGATCTGAAATTCGGATTTCCCCCTAGCTTTTCCTTCTTTCTTACTTTTAATTTTGTTTATCGGGATGTTGTCAGCCTCTCCAGAATGAAAAGTAGCCAGCAGCAGCAGCTGGGAGGTGAAGGAGATTGCAGCTGAACTCAAACCTCGCAAAAGCGAGGGGGGAAACATAATTAATGAAAGATGGTGGCGAGGCCCCAGTTAGTGTTGGCTGAGGCAGTGTGAGAAACATCCTTGAGCTGGGGCGTGTTGTCGAGGAGCGAGAGTTGTCATCTGAATTAATTTGCATGACAATAGACCAAACCCTTATTATGCATGGATGCTAATGGGCACCAGCCAGAGTGCATTTCCATGGGAAAAGGATCTTCCTTTGAGGAGGCAACCTCTTCCTCCTCCCTCTTCTCCACCTCCCGCCTCTCCTCCTCCCCATCCTCTGCCTTCTCTCTCCTGCACACTCCTTCCTTCTTCTCTTCCCTCTCCGCCCCCCTCCTCCTGCCTCCTGTTCCTCTCCTTTTCCCCCTCCTCCTCCTTCTTTTCCCTTCCTCTTCTCTCCTGCTCTGCCCCTCCTTTTCTCCAAAGAGAGTGCCAGTCCCTCACCTTGGGGGGGAAAGGGGGCTACGAAGTGGAAGGAATGTTTTTCAGAAGAAGGTGTGAGTGTGTGTTGTATAATTAAAAACAAATGGACCTTCAATACTGTCGACTTCATTGTAATTGGTGATGTTGGGGGAGAAGCCACTGTGGGAGCAGTGGGATAGAATATACCGAGGTTCAGGGTGGCAGTGGGGACAGGGAAAAGTGGCATGGACTGTATTCAAGGCCCTTGAAATCTCTCTGGGAACAAGCTGTTCTCTTGCAGCTTTGCCATCTGCACTCCCTTGAAGAAGGACTTAAATTTGGCACCATGTAGTTTTGCTCAGTCTTACTTTCCCCACAGCACTCTGGGAGGCTGTAGAATTCCCGGGGAGGGTTTGGAGCCAGATTGTGTGGGTTCAAATCCCAACTCTGCTGTTTACCAGCCATTGAACTTTGGCTCTGTGACTTAACTCTGTGTTGCTCTGTGTCCTCATAGGTAAACCTGGCATCATGGTGCCTCTCCCCATTAGGCTAAGTGCTTAGACCCGACCTGGCACCCACTAGATGTTAGGTATCACCATCCTTCCACCCGTAGGCCTCCATTGTCTTTGTGTCCCTTTATAAAATAACCCAGGGGGTCTCAGACTTAGATGGTTGGTTGTATTGACCACCCCTACCTGCCTCGACTGTCCCTTCCTCACCACCAGCGGGGTGGCAAACTTGGTGGGACTGGATGGCTCATGAACCATTGCCCTTAGGAAGGGCGTGAACCTTCCAGTGCCCTTAGGAAGAAACTGTCCCCATTTTGTCACATTGTATCTAACAGGTCAGCTGAGGAGCCTGACTCATTTATTTTACTGTGGTTGCTGCAAGCTCTGGAAAGCTTATCTATGAGGTGTCTCATGGCACGAAGAGTTCCTCTTCTCCAGAACAAGATTTAATTGCCAGAGTTGAAATTACTGTGTCTAAAGCTAATTTGGAGTTGCTTCGCTCTGCACCCCAGTGTCCCTGAGGAGGAGATATAGGACATCTCACAGATGGAGCTCACGATCTACCCACTGGCTTGGAGAATGAGTCTTGGGCATTTTAGCAGAATTTCTCACCCCTTCTGGGTGAAGACACAGAGAGAAACCAGGAAGTTGGGCTCTCACCAGATACAGAACCTGCTGAAGCCTTGACCTTGGACTTCCCAGCCTCCAGGACTATGAGAAATAAATTTTTGTTGTTTATCAGCCACCTAGTCTATAGTAATTTGTTATACCAGCCCAAACTAACTAAGACAATTTCCATCAGTAATCCTGATCATGCCAGGGACCAGATGCAAAGATAGGTACCAGGTGGGCAAGAACCCTCAAGTGCCATATTGCCCCAACTACATTCACAGCAGCAAAAACAAACAAACAAACAAAAAGAAACTACTCTGTTCTAGTAAGCATTGAGCTGCAAATTTGAATAAAATATATTCATTGAAGGCTCCACCTCATGGGAGAGACAGGTGTGAAAACATTATCTGATTGTTGCAATACAACCTCATAAATGCTAGAAAAGAGGTGATTGAAGGTGCTCAGAGAGTAGAGAAGCCTGATCTAGCTGGAGGAGGGGAAGGCTTCCTGAAGGAGATGACTCACAGGGCTTAGAGGATGAGCAGGAGTTACTCAGGTGAAGGGGTCAGGAGATCAGCAGTGAGAATCCATTCATGTTCAGCCACAGCTCTGAGAAACAGCAAGAAGCACAGATAGTAAGTATTGCTTTCACCTTAGAGAGCAAACCAAGCTAGGCCAGGAGGGTGAGAGACAAAGCTGCCCAGAGTAGAGAGAAGCCTGGTCACAAAGGGCTTTCTAGGCTGGGTCAAAGAGATTAATTTAAGCTTTATTCCATCAGCAAAGGGAATTGTTGAAGTACTTCAACATAGAAGACCGTTTTTGAATGATCACTCCTTAGGCAAGAGTGCTACTCTAAGTTCTAATTGCCATAAAATGGGAGGGCCTCATGAACGAGGTAACATTTGAGATGAGTCTTGAATCCAGGTAGAAGTTGGACATACAGAGATAGGGAAAAAGTATTCTAGATAGAGGGAGGAATATAAGCAAAATAAAAAAGAAAAAGTAAAAAAAAAAACCCAGCCAAAAACAAACCCAAGACATTTGAGGGAAAAGAAGGAGGAGGAGAAGGAGGAGAAGGGCTAGGTCATTCAATGTGAACGATATGTAGAGTGGTTCAAGAGGAAAATAGTGCGAAAATCAAACAAAAAATGTAAAGAGAGTCAAGATTGGGGAGGCTAACTTGTTTGTGCTTTATTTGTATTAGTTCCCTGCCATTTGGCTCATGAAGCCTTCTGATCCACCCTCCCCTATCTATTCCACAGGCATTTGCTTTCAGCCTCATTCCTCATGGGCATGGGGATGGTGCCTCTTTTCTGAATTGGTGGGTACGATCCCAGTGTCAAGGGTGAGAGGCTCTCTCTGTGCACCAATATTTCCTTCTGCTTCACTATGAGAAGGGCCTGTAGACTCTGTGACCCATGATGGTGGCCCCAGCCACTGAAAAGTGTGTCCATTTGGTCACTCCACTGTTTGCTCCAGGTAAAAACCCACCTACGTGTAAAGTTCCAGGGACAGACAGACAAGACTGGTAAAAAAATGTATGGGTTGATATGTTGTAGGGCTTAATTGCATAATGACTCCAATAAAATGATTTGGGTGAAAAAAGGCAGCAGCTGGTGGCTACAGTGATTGATTTGTAGCCCGCATGCACATGTGACCCATTGCACAACACTCCCTTCTCCTCGCTGGCTGCACCTCCCCCTTGGGACTTCTCCCTGTCACCATGGCTTTAGAGAGATTCTAGTTCTGAGACTCAAGGAACCTGTCTAAGCCTTCCTTAATGTAAAGAAATTTGGACATGAAGTTGAATGACTATTGAGCTGATTTTCCAGCTGACAGGAGATGGTTAATCGTATGCTGCCTATAGGAGTCTTAAAAATCTGTCTGGACACCTTAATAGTGGCTTGAAATTTACAACTTAAGACTACTGGGGGTGATAAAGAATCCAGGGTCCCCACAACTCGGGGTAATGATACCCTAGGTGAAAAATAACGCCCAGTGGGAAGATCTCTCAGCCCTATAAACAGAGATGATCAAAAGCAATCATGGCCCATGTTCAACATCTCCGATAGTATTATGTTCTTTCCTTCTGGGATAGCATCTGTGTGTTCAAAAGCACACGTAGTCAGATGAGGGTGGGACTAATATTTGGGGGTTATGGAATGGTCTGCTCACATGCTATAAAGACGGAAACTCTGCATCATTTTTAGGAAACAACTTTTCCCTAATATTGGTATTTTATTCCAACAACTGAAAACTAAGATAGGCAATTTATTGTGAGTGGATGATCTTTTTTCTCCCTTGCCTCTTGTGTTGAAATGCAGTATTGACACACATGGAAGAAAGACACCCAATCTGTCTCCCAGGAAGAGTATGGGAACATTTTCCAGACTTCATGTAGGGTATCATACTGCAGGATCAAGTCTAGTGTACTCTTTGGGCTAGGGGACAGTGTCAGCAGTGCTCTGAGCTGCACACTCTCTGCCCAGAAGCTTAGAGATTTACATGATCTGGTCAACGGTCCTCGGCTGCCAGTTCCTTGCTTTCTAGCCCTAGTTTGGCTCTCAGCCTACCTGACTCAGTGTCTTATTGTTTCTTCTGACTGCTGTCCCCTCACCTGAATACCTGGCAAGTGGGGCTAATGGGTGCTCCCTACCTCATGGGGGTCATCAAGAGGGTCAAGTGAGACAGAGGCTCAGCATGAGGTGTTAAGTAGAAGCTCAGTAAAGCACAGTGCCCTACATCTCATTCTCATACTTACTGGGCACACACGATGGGTAGTGGAGATCTCCACTGGGAGCTGAAGTCCCTGAGTTCTTCCACCACTTGGCCCATGTACCTGCAACTTCCTGATTGTTCACACCATGCATGATATTTTTACACTTAAAAAGAAAAGCTTAAATGCCATAGTAGTAAAGGAATTGAAGGTGTTTTGTTGCAGCCTACAGATAGCAAAGTTGCTCTGGGGAAAATGCTCCATCCAGTATGACCAGTGGCTACATGGACTCAGGGCATGGACTTCATGCAATGAAGAAAATGCATTGGCTATGTCCATAGTTTGTAAGGGTTCCTGAGCTTGTGGGCTGAGCCCGTCTCATCCTATGGTTCATAAACCATGCAGTCTCAATACACATGTGTGCAACTACTTGAATTCAGCTGAGCAACCCTCTTCCCTGGCTCCCATGAGAATACACCTCCACCTACAGGGAGTGGAGTTAACCAAAGTCATCAGCAGCTGCCCTATGAAACCCAATGCCACCTCATTGGTGCAGAAGTCACACCTTCCAAGGGCTGCTCCTGATCTAGGGCTGAGTGCAGCAGGGATGCTTTGCTAAGGGAGTCGTGCTCTTGGGAGACCTAGCATTCCTGCAAGGGCTGACTTTGGCTGGATAATTCCCATGTGGTCTTGCCCAGCAGTCTATGATGCTTTTCTCTCTCCTTCACTCAGGGTCAGACTTGCCTTGTGGTCTGACAGTGCT
This sequence comes from Phyllostomus discolor, assembly GCF_004126475.2. Lineage (NCBI taxonomy): Eukaryota > Metazoa > Chordata > Mammalia > Chiroptera > Phyllostomidae > Phyllostomus > Phyllostomus discolor. Next base: position 84,586,717 of record NC_040910.2, read on the forward strand.
CCCAGCTTTTCCAGCTCCCTCCCTATTTTCCCTCACACAGGCATTTCCTCTAATAAAGTCCTTGCACATTTAATCCCATCACAGCATCTGCCTCTCAGAAGAGCTGGGCTAATATATTTTGTGGGTTTATTTGTTTTTTATTTGTTTTTGTTTGTTTGTTCTTGTGTTCCTTTCCACAAACGTCCAGGGTTGCCAAGTGGAAAGATGCTTGCTGGTTCTTCTCTCTGAAGACAGGAGAAATTTCAGGATTCCCTGCAAAGCCTTCCTTGGAACCAAATCCTGAGGTGCCCTGCTTTCTTCTTTGAATGGTAGCAGAGCAGCTGCAGGCTTGGCAGGGAGATTTGCTCATTTTTAGGAGAGTAAATACATTTTGTGTCTTTGATGACAGAACTAGACTAGACATTGTCTGGAAAGGGGGTTACAAGCCTGCTCAGCTACTTCTGAGCTGGGCCCCGAGGCTGGATAGGTGAACGGGAGGGAGCTCATCTGTAAAGTGGAGACCGTGGTGCCCCTCTCAGAGGGCTGTTGTGAGAATTAAGACAAAAGGCACCTGTCGGATGGTATGTTGAGTTTCTGCAGTTAGTAGGTGCTCTAATTTGTATGCTCTTCCTCATTAACCTGCGTAGACGGTAAAAGTAGGTTCGAAGTTGTGAGTATATAAAACAGTTTATTTTGTATTGATACCTATTAATTATTGTACTAGTTTCCATATAAACGACTGTAAACCTACTTCTGCCCCCACCTTGTATTTTGTCAATTTAAGCCATTGTTTTGAAATGTATGAGTTAAGCTTTTAACAACATGTAAATATACACGTTCAACTATAAAACCTAATACATGGAATATCTTTACATGGATTCTTGAAGGCAGAAATGTTTATTCATTTTTATAGCCAGTTTTCACATACATATAAATATGTATTTGTATGTGTGTATAGAAATACAGTCTCAGTCCTGTGCTAGGTTTGATGAGGAGCACAAAAGTTGATCAGCTCAGTAGGGACCATGCCTTAATGAAAACTGCAGGTCAGAGAAGAAAAACACACAAAGACTACAATGCAGACTACATACATAGACAAGATAAGGTATCTGAACACATATTTGTTTTATTGACTTTAAGATACACGTTTTATCTTTTGATTCAAGGCATCTTAGATTTGATTGAATCTACCAATCTTGAGAGGAAGGAGAGGTTCTTTAGCTTGGGTGTGAGCACAGAGGTGGGCAGGGCACACAGGAAGGGCTTGGATGTGGAGATTGGTGGGGAAAGGGTATTTGGAGGGAAAGAATACCAAGAACAGAACTCAGACAAGGAAAGGAGGCAGCAAGAACTTGAGGCTGCTGAAAACACAGGGGCAATGAAATGCGGTGGCAGGAAGAGGGGAGAGAGGGGTCAGGTGGGATGCGGGAAGCTCTGGAGTTTCTGCATTTTATTATGCAAGTAAGTCAACCAAACGATTGGACAGTAGTGGTGAGTAATTAGAACAGTGCCCCAGGAATATTGATTTGAAAGCAGCATGGAGGATGAATGCAGGTGAGGTGTGAGGTGCCTGCAAAGGCTGTTAGGGAAACCTGGTGGAGAAGAAATAAGGAGAATCGGAAACCCATTTGTTGGCCCTGTACCATCCGCTAGCGTTATCTTAATACGCTTTTTGAAAGGACCTTGGAATTCCTTGGGAAATTTTAATGAGCTGACTGTCTCCCACTGTCCAGCCTCAGTCACTTTCTTGAGTCCCACTTCGGGCTTGGGTAGGTCTTGCCCCAACCCGAATCCACATGAACGCGTCTTGTACGAGATGTGGTCAGTGGCTGCCCGTTTCGGTTGCCTGGCTTTCAGGTGTTTTCCTGTCCTCTCTGTCCTCTCCTCTGATCTGCCTTCACAGGCCATCTGCGGGTGGCCCTAGGGCTTCTCAGTTTTCGCCGATGAGACCCAAGGCCTGGACCCTTCTTATAAGAGCTCCCAAGGTCACTCACCACAAAAACCCAAAACAAACAAATGAAAAAACCTACCCCAAACCACAGATGCCAAGCTTCTGGTTTAAGACTGTTGCATTTCAGGAGGTTTTCAAATTGGAAGTTGTCATATATCATAAAGCAGAGTCCCACTGGCATCCGGACCTGGCGCCAGGGCTACCCAGACTTCAGCTTCCTGATGACGATCTCAGCGACCTGGGGAGCAGCACCAGAAAGGAGACCGGGCTGTTTCGGCAAAGACACAGAGATGATTAAGGAACACCACTCATTCTCTGCTTCTGCAAGAAAATGTTAAATATCTTCCCTCTGTTTCTCCTTCCCCCCATCCTCCCTTTCCTCTTGTCTTCTCTCCTTTCTTTCCTCTCATAATGAATGCCATTCTTGCTAGGAACAACACTATTTTGCCCCCTCTTAAGGGGAAATTTGCTCTTTTAATAAGTATGTAACTTTTCTTAAGCTTGACGGGATCATTTCTCTTAGGTTTTCGACACTGGGGCGAATTACTAACTGTGGGCTTCAATCACTTAGCCTGTTTTTTGTTTTTGTCTTTAAATACGGAAGTTTAAGTTAGAACAAAACAAAACAGGAAGTTCTCCCAGGAAAAGAGCCTGTTGTTCTGTCGAGAGGGCTTGGTTCCTGCATCGGATGCTCTCCTCACCACGCAGTGTTCCCGGACAGTGGTCCGAGGACACCACCTCCGCTCCCCACGGCTGCCTCTCATTTCAGGTCCCTGGGGTGCCGACGGGTGGGTCGTGCTCACTTCTGGTTCCGGTTCTTCGCTGTCCTCAGGGACTCTGCGGTGGCCCGGTGTGGAGTGTGAGTGCACGCATGCATGCGTATGCTTCACTTCTGAGAACAGGGAAAAGGGCAAGAGAGAAACAGATGGGCCCCCTGAGATTCCCCTTGGCCTGGAAAATGAAAGGCGGAGAAAATCGTAATAAAAAACGGAAACAGCTGTGGCAGGACAACAGCAGCTTGTGGGGTGGGCCCCGGCCTGAGGGGGGCTGCAGTCTGTTAAGATTCTGCTCCTAGGCAGACGGTATCACCAGAAATAGTGTCCTCAGTGTGGACGGTGCCCAGCACATGGGTCATCAGGTCTACTCTTTGCCCTTTCTCCCCTGGTCCCTCTCCGAGGCAGACTGAAAAATGGAAATGAGTTATCCTTTAATATATCAGAAAAGATTTGCAACAGGCCCCTTTCCTGCTGCTGGTAGTTCTCGGGTACAGTGTGGTTGTTCTTTATTCGGTCTCATATAAATTCCCCCAACTTCATCTCAGCCTGGTCTTTGTGGGGGGTCTTGGCACAACAGTTAACAGTAGATTCGCACACTGTATCATTTTTATCGATGATTGACCAGGACCATACATTGAATCATCCAGAGAAGACCAGAGAAAAAACATTTAGTCATACTCATTGGCTTCCTTTCCAAAGCTATGGGACTCTTCCTCCAGGGACTTTTGGGCTGGGTAGCTCTGAGAAATCCAGAGTGAAAATGTGGCAACTTGGGGGAAGAGTGTAGCTTTCATACCAGCTTACACAGAGTTTCTGGGAAAGAGGAATTTGCCACTCCTCCCGGCACCACGGAAAATGAATGGGAATCGTAGCTCCAGCTAGATCACCACAGTTGTAATGGAGTACAGCCTGGCCATGCTGGGCAATCGAAGTGCTGTTCAAATGGAAGATGCCTCTATAAATCAAGGTACTGATCTGTTTTGGAAGGGGGTAATCAACTGATTTATTAAGTAATCTTTTATTTTTCATGTGGTATTTAAAAGCAAGACACATGCAGATGATGAATCTCAGAAGCTGGAAAACTCCTGCTTCCCCACTTCTTTATTCACTTAATTCTTCTGACCAGATTTAATACAGAAACATAGCTCTCCATAATTTATTAAAATCGCTTGTTTAATGTGGTCTCTCCCTACTAGGTGTGGGGTCCCTGTAGCATTGAGCCTGTCAGCTGGCAGAAACATTTGTTGTCTTGATGATTATGATGTCTTGAGCAATGTGGCGGAATAGACCAGAGCAAGACTGTTCTTTCCGCACTATATGCCCATGGGGACTGTTTTGATTAATAGCTATGGGTGCTGGCCTCAAGCTGGACAGCTGAATTTCATTTGGCCTTGTGTCCATCGATTGGCTCTGCTCAAGGCTGATTTCTGATACTCTGTGGGCTCAAATTACTTTCCTGCCATCCTAATTTTTCTGTCTGGCATGAGGTGTAGGCTTGGTTTCAATAGTTAACCACTTGCATTATGTCTGAATCAAAATGACCAGATAATACAGGGGAAAACGGGATGCAAAAGAGTCTTGGTGAGAATAGGGGATCAAGGAGCAGGGGCATCAGGGAGACTTAAAAATGCCATGTTGTTATGTTTTCAAATCCCAGGAAACAGCTGCAGGTGGAGGATAGCATGGATTTCAAGAATTCTCCATGGATAGAGGCAGGGGTTCAGACCAGGGCCAGCTGGGTGATGAAATCAACTCAGAGGTCAGATGTGTGCTCATGTTCACTGAGGGCTTCAGAAATTTCAGGGACTTTCAAAATTGGCTCTGGAGAGAGGCAGAGCTGTTGACGGAGGAGCTGGGGGCTAATTCATGCATGATCCCTCTGAAATGCAGAAGCCTCAAGACTAAGGGGAAATGGGGCTCCAGACTCATCCCTTTGTCTCTCTTTTGGGGGACTCTACATGAGAACTGCCTCTTTTTCCCTTGAACTTACAGAGATCAAGGACTCTCAGAGTGGGAGCTGATCTTACCCTTTTTAGGGGCTTTAAGCTATAAAATGTGAGAGCCCCGTGCATATTATCTTTCTAAGATCCTCTATCTGCATAGATGTGGGTCAGCTCTCCACAGGTCAGAGAATTTAGGGTAATTTGAATAAGCACCACCTAGAAGCTCAGATGTTTATTTGGGCTTTAACATTCCCCTCCACTATGCTGACTTCCTCCACCTCCCAAGCTGCCTGTAAGGAGCTGAGAGTCTCGTATCAGGCACTCCTAGATTCCCAGCCCTCTTTGTCTCCAGCTGGACCTGGGGGACCAGCACAATTAGCTTCCTCGCAGTGCTTGGCACGACCCGTTTGGGTCTAGCTGGATTCATACAGTGCCGAGACAGCTGCAAAAATGAAAAGTCATAAGAAAAATGGATATCCAAACTCTTCCCATCCAAAGAAAGGAAATAAACATCTGGGTTCCAGAAGAGTGTAGGGGGTCATCAGATCTGATGTCACATTAATTCTGTAATGCAAAACACTCTGCACGGGAATTACATAGGCCGGTGAGGAAGAGGGTCATTGGAAATGCAGATTAAAAGCATGAGATACCATTTCACACCCGCAAAAATAGGTGTCAAATTTTTAAAACCTGACAACAAATGTTGGTATTGATGTAGAGAAACTGGAACTCTCCTACGTTGCTTGTGGGAGTGTAACATGATTTATGCACTTTGGAACATGCCTTGGAAGTTTCTTACAAGGTTGAACATTTATCTATTCTATGACCCAGCAGTAACATTTCTAGGTATCTTCCCAAGAGAGATTTATATCAACTTTATTCACAATAGTTGCAAACTAGAAAAAAAGTCCAAGTGTCCAACAGCAGGGAAATGGATGAACACATTGTTGTATATTTATACAGGGAAATAATACTCAGCAAGAGAAAATAATAAACTACTGATACATCAATGCAACATTGATAATTTCGTGGAAATTAGGTTGAGCAAAAGAAGCCAGATATAAATATTGTATAATTCCATTTATATGAAGTTCAAGAACGGGTCAATCTAATGTGGGGTGATAGAAAGCAGACCAGTGGTTGTCTGTGGGGATATGGGAATTGAATGAAAGAGGGAATAAGGGAACTTTCTGGGGTGATGGTTACGTTTTCTGCTTTGATTGGCATGGTGGGTGCCCAGATGCACATGTTTCTCAAAAATTATAGAGTTACATACTTAAGATCCAATGTCACCATATGTAAGATTTTAAAATTTTATTGTTAATAAAATAAAGGAGGGACAGAGTCAAAAGTGGGAAAGGACATCTGGAAGGATGCTTTTTGGAGAGTGGTTGCTACCCTGGCTTCCCTGGGGAGGGGTGGTGGTGTTATCTACCAACCCCAAATTTAGCCCATGGGGCTTTAAAAGAGGCTGCTCCCAAAGCTTTGAAACGTGCTCTTCCAGTTGAGACACTCAAGAGTCCAGGTAGCTTTGGTGAGATGTGAGGAGTGATGACTTCTCTTGGGTAAGTGATGTGTGTCCACTGACCCAATGTGCTGCCGGCACAGAGAGAGCAAGTGTGGAATCATCCCAGGTACCCTTAACAGACTCACCTGATGGTGCAAGAAGATCTAGATAGAGGCTGGAGGTGTTCTCCGCATGCTCGACAGTGGGGTAAGACTTGGAAACAACCAGTATGAAGAGTAATGTATCTGCCCTGAGTCAAAAAGCTCCTCAGGACTTTGAGGAGTCCTGAAAGTACCCCAGAAGAAAATAGTCTGCTCTGACAAGTGCCTGGCCCACCAGGGATACCAGCTTTAACCATCTAGCAGGACCCAATAGTGAGGTACCACAGAGATAAAGGTCCTTTTTGCTTGCCTCTCCTGTCCTCCCCTGCTTGTCCCATTTCCTGCCACTCTGTTGCACAGACAGGAGACAGCAGCCAGCTAGTGGGAAGGAGGCCACCAGGGGCCATGCAGAGAGAACTAGGACAGCCATCGTTCCCACTGCCTGTTTCTGTTCTGTAGCAATCTTGAGTTGGGGACGAGAAGAGAATTAATATTAAACCAGTTTAGGTATGTCCTAGGATGGGACATTGCTTTTCTTTCTTTCTTTCTTTCTTTTTTAAAGAGTTTACTTATTTATTTTTAGGGAGAGGGGAAGGGAGGGAGAAAGAGAGGGAGAGAAACATCAATGTGTGGTTGCTTTTCCCATGCCCCGCACTGGGGACCTGGCCTGCAACCCAGTCATATGCTGTGACTGGGAATCGAACCAACAACCCTTTGGTTTGCAGGCCAGCACTCAATCTACAGAGCCACACCAGTCAGGGCTAGGATAGGATATTTCAATGACAGAAATGCAACTTTAAAAAATTTTAATAACTACATAGCCAGAGAACTTTCTCTTTTCTGAGCATGCCACGTTCTCATTCCCTCAAGCTCCAACCCCACCCCCAAAGATCACTCAGGGCCAAGGGAAGTTTGTAGCCCTTAAATGGGGTCAAAGGAGTAAAGGAAAAAATAAAGTTGTATCTGTTCACAATCCATGTGTTATGCTTATTTAGAATTATAGGTTAATCCACATGCATACTTACCTGCCCACTAAGCAGTTCCAACTACATTCCTATGTTCTGCAGTTTGTTAAATGACACCACCTCTCACCTTGTAACCAAAGAAAGCGCAGAGGTCAGCCTTGACTCCACCTTCTTGGTCTAAATCCCACCAGTTTTCAGATGTTGCCACTTCTGCCCCAGAATCTCATTGCCTTCCTTCTCTCCCCCATATTGCTGCTGCCCTGACTTTAGCTCAGGCAGTTAGCTCTTCTGCAACAGACTGTGGAAGAGACTCCTGAGTGGTCTCCTTGCTCCCAGGTTTTGACAGTAAAGTCAAAAGCCTAGATGGCAGTAGGGGGAAACAGAGCTTCCTTTTTAGCACACAACTGCTCTTGTCATGTCCCTGGTTACAGCCATTCTCCGGTTCCCCTTAATTCACCCCTGTTTATCTCTCTGCTAATTCCTTGCCATTTACCATCCCTAGTCACACTGAACCACACATTGCCCCGGACTGTGAACCTGCATCCATCCCTGTATTCTTTCCTAGTCCCTTCTCTGTGCCTGAAATATGTTCCTTCAGTGAGCCCACCTCCCCTGCTCCAGCAGCCTCTCTGCTTTCTGCTTTCTGAGCTTTTACAGCATTCTGTGCACATGTCTACTTCAACACTCAACACTATTGTTGGTTTAATGACTTTACTTTCACCTTTTTTTCTTGTGAGCTCCTTATTTTATTAGTTTTAAATTCCTGCTCTGCATCAGTGGACACTCATCAAATGTTCACTTAATTGATTATTTAATTATGGAGTAATTGATGACTTTTTGTCATTAGGCTCCTAATACTCAACTCCCACCCAAGGATCTGGGGGGATAAAAATAGCTTAATAGGCCAATGAATTCATCAATAGTCATTGAGCTCTTGTTCTGTGGTAAGCATTTTTCTAGGTATTGGAGAGAATAAGACCAAGTTCAAAGCCTTAGTTGGAGGAAACAAACACACAAATGACAAAGATAATGTCAGGAAGTGATGGTGTTACAGAAACAGGCAAGACAGTGGGAGAGTGGCTGGGGTGACAGCAGAGAGGACCACTCAGTCTAGGGCAGTCAAGTAAGGTCCCTTGGAGGAGATGACATTTGAGCAGAGATCTGAAAGATGAGGAGGAGACAGTGGGGAACATTCTGATAAAAAGGTGCCTTAGGTCAAGGAAGCAGCAAGAGCGAAGACCCTTAAATGACAAATATCTTGGCAGTTCTGAGAATGAGGAAGATGCCAGAGGGGTGGGGACATAGGGAATAAGGCAGGTGATGGCAAGAGAGAGAATAGGCAAGTGCTGGACTGTGTAGGGAAAGGGTCAGCCAACCTTTTCAGTGAATGCCAGCTGGTAAATATTTCAGGTTCTGTAGGCCACAGTCTCTGTTGCACATACTCAATTCTGGTGTCATAGCAGGAAAGCAGCATACACAAGTAAGCCAACAGCCATGACTGTATTCTATTAAAAATTTATTTGCAACAATGTTGGTGGGCCAGAACTGGTCTGTGGGTTATGGTTTGCAACCCCCTAGAGTAGGGCACAGTACCCTATGGTAAAGAATTTGCATTTTACTCCAAGTGAATAGGTAGCCATCAAAAGGCTTTGAATGGGGCAGGATGGGGGGGTGTTCTATGGTCAGATTTTGCTTTAAAAAGTTTCCTTGTAACATAATATTTTTATTCTCCTTTCCCCATTATGAACTCTATTTTATATTCTCTTTGGAAAACTGAGTACTTGGTTGGGTTGGGGCGTGGAGGGTGGCAGATAGTGGGGCAGGGGAGTCGATAGTAGTTGTCTATGCCATGTGCTAGTTTACATGACCTTAGGTTAATTACTTAATCTCTCTGCGCCTCAGTTTCTTTCTTAATAAAACTGTAATAATAACACCTGTCTCCGAGGGTTATTAAGTGGATTAAATGAGATCATGTATATAAAACATCTGTCAGAGTGCCGGGCACAGTGAGGCCTCCATGACGTAAATCCCTTTCCCTCTCTTTCCTTCCATTGAGCCTGTATATGTCACGCTCCAGTCAAGACAGAGGTAAATGTCAGAGTTGGTAATTAAGTTCAAAAGATCTATTGCACAATTACATGCGAGGTGAGAAATTTCTCACCATAACATAAGCGGGTGATTTTATTTGAAACGTATAGAAGCACCATTTCTGATTACACATGGGATGAATCTATTTGTATTCCATATTAGTCAAACCAAAAGTGGAGTTCTGGAAATCATTCTGGACATGCTAATTTGAGAGGAATGCTAATAAGTAAGTGCATTCAAAAAAAGGAAGGCAAGCTATGGAAGGGCTTGGGAACCATATCAGATGTAAAACGTATTGGAAATATTTAGCAAAGGGAAAGCAATGAAAAGAAAACTTGAAAAGTGTACAAATGGGTGAAGAGCTACCTTTTGGAAGAAAGACAAGACTCACATCTTATCGGAGTGGGGGTGGGTCTCCCTGGACCATTGGATGGAACTGGTAGAGATAAGATTTTCTCACAATTAATGATCTTCATGATAGGAGAAGGGAGGTTTCAACCAATGTGAGCATTCTCAAAGAGACTGAGGAGCATTCAAGGGCTGACATGTTTAATAGGTTTTTGCAATGAGAACACAACCAAACTAAAAGACCTCCCATCCTACCTCCCAAATTTCTGATTCCATAAGCCTGTGGAGTGCATTCACCAAGCCTTGAAAGATCAAGAGACCCTCTTGGGTACCAGGGACTGGGATTTTTCTCTGGGATCTCAGGCGAAAAGGGGATTGTGAGATACAGGAATTTGAGCTTCACCAAGAGGTAGAGACACTTACAGAGGGTTCATGAGGTGGATTGGAGGGACTGACTGAGGTGAAAGAGAGTGGGCCACTTCTATGTCAATTGGATCAGAGTAAATTTCATGTCACTGAAAAATGGATGGAGACTAGGAGAGAAAAAAGAGTCAGAAAGTTCTCACTCAAACCCATCAACTGCCTTGTCCCTCTGCCACCATCACCTGAGGCCTAGGTGTCTGCAATCACCTCCCAACCAGCCCTAATCAGTTGCATTGTTTTCATAGCATGTGAACAAGAAACTATCAGGAGGACAATTTTTTTCCTGCCCTTTCTGAAATGCAAGCCCTGCGAGGGCAGGGGGGCTACGTCGGGCTCGCTCACGGCTGAACCCTGACCCGCAGGGGATGCTGTACAAATGCTCGTGGGGAGAATGAAGAGCAGAAATCTTCCTAAAGTGGGATATGTCAACATGAAGTCATGGTAATTGGATAAGTTCAATATAAAATTTTGACATTTCAAGGTAATGTACATATTACCTGACTTTTGTCTGGTTGCTTTGAATAAGTGCAAACCTGACATTGCCTGGCCTTCAGATGTCCAGAGTAAAAGCGTTCTAGTCTGTGAAAGATGGAAAAGGAGCAGCCCATTTAGGGCCCAGCAAGTTGTTTTTTGGCTACCAGAGTTACTGGGAGAACCTGGGAGAACACAGGGCACAGAAAGTCTAAGCAAGGAAATAAGAAATGAGTAGGAAGAGGATGTGAAGAAATGAGGTAGGAGAGGTAATACCTAACATTTCCTGTGGGTGTTACTTCATTGAACCTCTATTATGTCCATGAGATAATATCTTCTGAGAAATAGAAATCATTTGAGTCTCAGAGGGATAAGGGAAGTGTGTAAGGACAGGTGGTAGAATGTTGCAGTAGAGATTCCTAACCATGCATCTGTGAACTTGTCCTCTGGTCTACAGATATGATAAAAGGTTGGTATTTATTAAGCATCTACTAATTGCCAGGACTGGTGAGAACGGAAGGGAAAGCATCTTGCTGGCAGCCTCTGATGTCATGGTTTGCTGTCCCACGGCCATGGTCATGGACAGACTCAGGTTTTGTGGGGCCTGAAGCTGATTGGGTTTTTTTTGGGGGGGAGGAGGGGATCTTCCAACAAAAAAGAACATACATTTAAAAATATGAGATTAAGCACAAGGAGTCTGTGCAAATGACAAATCCTGAAGCTTAAGCATCTTTAGCATCATCGTAAGTCCATATCCGACTATAACAATAGTCACCAATTAATGTAAAAAGTGTCATAGTGGTGCCTCAAAAACATCCACTTTGGAAATGAAGGGATGGGAAGGGATGGGATGGAATTGGGTTGGGAAGGTCACTTCTCACACGAACCCGTAAGCACCTTTTTAACAATAACCCACAAGACTGATTCCAAGGGATTTTTAAAATTCCCTTTTGTGAAAAATTCCCTTTGTTGTTAAAATAGTTCTTAAAAAAGTTTTATTTTGAGTGCAAATAAGCAAATAACCCTGGCTCTAAATATAAGCTTTTTCTGGTCTGGAGGACTCTTTGCAAGGTTTTCAATACATGTCTTGTTGTCAGGGTGATAAGCCCTGCATTTTGGGATTTAGATAAAAATTCCTCTAAAATATTTTATAATCTGGTGATACTGGGTTTCGACTAGATCTGGTGGATGGAGGAGAGGGAAGTGGGGGGGCTTGCTGTCTGCACTCGGGTGTCTCTTGCATTTTCCTGTGCATCAGAAGCCATTGGGGAGCTTGTGAAAACCCCAAATATTTCCCCTCCATTCCAAAGCACCAGGAATCCTGTACAGAGCGGGAGATTCAGAGGCAGTCAGTTCTCAGACTGCTTCTTGCCAGAAACTGCTCTAATAACAACCCTGCGACATGAGGGAGGGATTATAAACGTGCTTACCAAAGGGGGAAAACGAGGCACAGGGAAGCAAGCAGCTTGTTCTAGGTCACCCAGCAAGTTTGTGTCTCAGCAGCATATTCTGGCTCTCAGAAGGTCTGCCAAAGGTCACATAAGGAGGAAAAGAGTGTGTTCCTAGGAGTAGAGAGAAGAAGCTCGCCAACAATGCAGATAGGGGAAGGCGTGATCAGGATAGGGTGATACGTGTTGATTTTAATAGACAAAGGGATTTGGGCGAATAAGAATTGAACAGAGACTGTTAAAACGGTCTTTGTGAGTGTTGGCAAAGGGAAAGCAATAGCAATTTTGTAAGAATGGAGGATAGGCTCTGGGCCCAAGTGAATGGGATGTTATGGCACGAACAAGCAGCAGAAACTGATACCTGGGATGCAGGGGCAGGGGGCAGGGAGGTGTTTGTGCAGCACCCAGCAGATCCCAGGCCCTCAATCAATGTTTGGTGAAGGAATTTGCCAAGGAGGCCAGAGTACTAACGTCGCCTCGATTTGATAACTACCATTTTCCTGGTTGCCATGATCCTGGCGTGGGACGCCGGCCAGGAATCTAATAAGCAAAAACAGACAATGTGAGGTAATACTAGAGAGTTTGGTGCTGGTTAAGACTGTCAGAGCCAGGAGCCCAGCAGTAAAACCAGCCTGAGGTTGGAGAGGAGACCTGCCTCCTTAGAGACACTTCCCCAATCAGCTGGGGTGGGGGGTGGGGTGTCTCTGCGTGGGGGTGGGAGGGAAGGAGTGATTTCATCTGTTTAATGAAAAATGACCTGAACGTTTCTCTGATCCTGGAAACTCCCATCTAACTGGGGCCAAGGAAAACAGGATTAGGTCTTATTACTTCTACGATGGCTTTGCATCTTCTCAGAATGAGTTAAACTAGAGGGGACAGAAAAAGAATCTCATTCCATGGTCCCTGCAGATAAACTCTGAGTTATTTAATGGGTTAATAGGACAGACTCCCCTGGGGTCCCCTTCTGAAACTGTGTTTCACTTTGGCTTGCTTTGTCTTTTAAATGGACACCCCATTTTAGGGTACATGCTCATAACAGAAAACTCACACTATTGAATTCAGACAAGCAAGTCACTCCCTCTGGCATTCAGCCTTCTGACAAGCTACTGATTTCGGGTCTCATGTTCCCTTCTGACTTCCACAAGGGAACAGCTTTTGCCCTAAACCACAACAAACAGTTGCCTGAGCGGGCAACTACTGACGTGTGATTCTTATTGTGCCCCTAACGGGGTGGCACTTGACAAGATTTTCCTGTGTGGGTTTTTGAGGACACTGTCTTCCCAGGGCTGACTTTAGGATTTCTCAAAAGTGCACATCAAAACCAAAACCCTCACAGTGATCAGCATAGGGAAGAGTCTCTTTTGTGTACAAATTCTTCAAATCATCCTTTAAACAAGGGAAAGGGGCAAATAAGTCCATAGGGCAGTTTCATTTTTAATGCAATGTATATTTATTGTAAACAATAATATACAAAAAAAAAAGAAAAACAAGGAAAGTTTCACAGAGAGAACAGAAAGGTTTGGGGTTGGGGGGACAAGGAAACAAGCAAAACACAAAACACAAACCAAACCTTACCTAAAGACAAAATATGATTTAAATGCCAGGTTTTTTTTTAAGTTACAGAAATATTTTTTAAAAAGATCTGCTTTTATACAGAAATTGAAAGATGCCATATTATAAGAGTGCTTTAAGATTTTATTCTACTGACTTCTAAAACTGTTAATATATCTTTTTTAAATAAAAAAAAGTTTGCTGTCTTTTTTAAAAAGCAATCCTCAAACTCTCCAGCCACAGAGTTAAGAATTCGTCTGTCAGTGGGCCGACCCCTCCCCCCTTCCTCCCTCTCTCCAAGAGAACATGCAGGGGGATCATCGATGCCCCACGCTTGCACGGTCTTGTGTCACAACACACACACACGCACGACTTAGGCAGCCCGATCTGTGGCAGAAAACACTGCAAATGACTCAGTGATACACTACATTTGAAACCTCTCATTTGTACAAAAAGAGAAACAAGTTTCCAGTTTGTTTTCAACAAAAACAACGAAGAAAAAAAAAGGACGGACAAAAAAGGCATTTATACAAATCTAGGACAAGGAATCCAAAGAAACTTGCTTTTAATAATAAAAAAGAGGATTAAAGAGATAAATAAAAAAAACTGGTTACAGTTAAGAACATAATTTAACAACAGATGACCATACCCTTTGAGGAAGACTCCAACAACCTATTTTAAAGAAGGTACCTTTTAAAGATAAAAAAGGAAGTTTTTTTTTTATTTAAAACCTCTCCTTACAAAATAAATAATTTCAGCACGTGGAATGTCTTGAAGGTGACTGCTGGCATTCAGAGAGGCACAGGTGACAGTGTGAGAGGACTCGACATCTGTTTCCACATGGGGCTGGGCGGGCAACCAGGGGGCAGTGTGCTGGGGCACTGAACTGGCTGCTGAGACATCCCCCAATCAGACTTCGTCTCCTCACCTTTTGCTTCTTGCTTAAGATTTCAATGAATAAGCAGACGCAGGAGGAAATAAATGCACTAAAAGAGCACTCGAGTATTTTTCAGCAGCATGGTTTTAAGGCTCAAGGTGTTTTTCTCTTGTTTAAAAAATATATATGTGATAAAGCTTACCAAATGCTTCTCTAGGCTAACGTGTGTATGTCCATACTTGCAAAATAAGGCTTTTCTTTTTCTAAGGCAGCTCCTCCGTGAATCAGAAAGCCTGAGGCATTAAGCAAAGCTAACCCCCCAAAACTCATCACATAAGACAAATCTGTGTGTGTGGGTGGTGGTGGTGGTGGTGATGTTAATACAACAACACACTTTTTTTTTTTGTAAGAGAAAGCAAATCTGTACAAAAATACTCTGGTTGCAAGAAAAGCTAGGGCACACTGTTCAACTAAGTAGTTTAGCTGTTGGAAAAATAAGAGCATTTAATTTTTATCTAAAAATATGTATAAATCCCCTCAAAATGGTAATGAATCATACACAGTACATACTAAAAATATTTAAAATAGAGAATATTCCTCACAGAGGACTTTTTTCTTTAATTACTGCTAAAAAATAATTACAAAGTCCAAACAGGCAGAGAGATTGGGCAAATTGGTCACACGATTCTCCGTTATCCTCCGTGCTTGCTTCGAAGAAGGTTTGCAAAGTCCAGTCTCCTGTTGAGATCCCGCTGGTCCATCTAACCACGAGTGGCCAGGCCACTGCCTCGCAACAAGGTGGGCGTGCGTTTGGATAGCTAATGTTTCTGTCTTGGAATCTGGGTACGAGTTGCCTTTAGCTTAAATGTCTTTATGGAAGAAGGAAAAAAAAATGTCCAATGGAAATTCTGGTCGGTTCTTTCTTTCTTCGGTTATTTTTAAAATCATCACGCTTTGCCTAAGGTCTCCTCAAGGTCTGGTGAGCTGTGTGTAGACGGGCTGTTCCCAGTGCTGGGGGCTGTGGGTTTGCGGGATGGAAGGGACCCCCGATGTGTCGGCGATGGGGGTGTACATGGGCCGCTGCGCCGGGTTCATGTAGGTGAAGGTGGAGTAGAGGCCGGAGCCCTGGCCGGCCGCGTGGCTGTAGTAGGAGCCGGAGTTCTGGTGGTCTGTGTAGTCGTACTGCGAGCGGGTGATGGGCGGGTAGGAGGGGCTGTAGTGCGGAAGGTTGAAGGGGCTGTAAGCGATCTGCTGCGCCGGCGAGTGCTGCTGCTGCTCGCTGTAGTGGCTGGGGCTCAGCTGCTCGGTCTTGATGTGCGTTCTCTGGGACTGGCCTGGCTCGCTGCTCAGCGTGGTCAGCGTGTGCGCCGGCTGCTGCTGGGGCGCCGGCTGCTGCGGCTGCGGCGCCGGCTGCTGCTGCTGCTGCGGGGGCGCCTGCGGGGCCGGCGGAGCCTGCGGGGGCTGCTGTGGAGGCGGCGGCGCCTGCTGCTTGGACATCCACACGTGACCTGCGCTTGCTGGGGTCGCCGCGGTGCTGCTGATGCCATAGCTGCCGGTGTATGTGACCTGGCCGTGAGTGGCCGGCACTCCCGGGTGGCCATTGGGTGGCAGGTACTGGTCAAATTCGTTGACGTCGAAGGTTTCGATGTTGGAGATGACGTCGCTGCTCAGCTCACCGATGTCCACGTCGCGGAAGTCGATGGGGGGCTGTCTGCCCCCCTCTGGCAGGGGGCGCCCCTCTCGTTTCAGGTCAGCCTTGCCCGGCTGCACGTCGGTTTTGGGGGTGGTGGGTGGCGTTGGTGGGCCCTGGGATTGCCCTGTAGGCAATAAACGAGAAAGAAGCACAGGAAAATCAACAAGGGCTGTGCAAAGGCCCTAGTCTTAGGAACCCTCCCGGACCCCTCCCTCCGCGTTAAAGGGTCCTAGGGCCCCGCATCCGCACCGGAGGCACGCTGCGCTGCAGATGAGACCCTGAATGATTAACTCGCCAGTACACACTGGGCAGTCTCCTTTTACCGGCGGAGGGTCGGAGGACCCTGGACCAAATCGCTACTTGTAGAAGAGTCTTGTGTGTGCTTTTGGGGTGGGGGAGCCAAGACTTCCTGTAAAGCTGTAAAGGCATTTCACCTCGCACTAAAACCAATCTGCTAGGATGCAGATTGCGTGTGTGCGTGTGTGTGTGTGTGTGTGTGTGTTGAGTGGCACTGGGCAGGGAGGGGAGGGGGATTCGGCATAAGGGGCGGTGTTTCTCTCCCCGGAGAAAGCAAATTCCCTAAACGGAGCCCACTAGGTGGAGGCCTGGGGTGTGCCAGGCGGGGCCGTGGCGGGACTCACCCGAGTGCTCGCCGGGGGAGTGCACCTCGCTCATGCCCGAGGAGGAGTGTGGCGAGTCTGCCTGCAGCGCCTTGAAGATGGCGTTGGGGGAAATGTGCGTCTGCTCCGTGGCCTCCTCGGCCTCCGCCTGGCCGTTCTTCACCGACTTCCTGCGCCGAGGCTGGTACTTGTAATCCGGGTGGTCTTTCTTGTGCTGTACACGCAGCCGCTCCGCCTCCTCCACGAAGGGCCGCTTCTCGCTCTCGTTCAGCAGTCTGGAGGGGGGGGGTGGCGGGGGGGGGGAGAGAGGGGCGCAGAGAAAAGGGGGAGGGGGTTGTGAAACCCGCGGAGCTGTCAGGGCGGCACACAACCCCAGTGCTCCCTCCTCCCTGCTCTCCAGCCACGGCCGCAGCTCGCTACTTTTCTTTTTTTCAAGAAAAAAAGGAAAGGAAAAAAAAATCTCGGTTCTTCTGGTCAGACCTGAGCGGTCACTCCGCGCTCCGCCCTCTCACTTCTCTTCTATTTTGAAAACCCTGCAGATGAAAATAGCTCTCCTCTCTTCCTGCTCTAAATGCCTTTGCTACTGGAGTTATTCCCCTGGCCCCGTCCTCAACACCCTTTAAAAAGTCTCCAAAAAACTACTCAATCTGCAGAGAACTCCTCCTGCCCACCCACCCCCTAACACTGCCCCCAACTACTGCCAGTGGCCTCCCTCCTCCACCCCCTCCCCGCTGCGGGGCGCCTCTAGCCTCGGTTTCTCCCCCGACCCTACGTCCCACCTCCATGGGTGTAGAGCTACACGAAAAAGCGCAGTTCGAAGGAGAGAGAAGAAAACTTCACTTCCCACTCCAAACCCCTATGTGGGATTAAACTTCATAGAAACGCGAAATCAGGCTGGCAGCCCCCTCCCACCGCGGTTCCTACGAGTCTTCTCCCACCCTCTGGCTATCCCCCCTCTCCCCTCCCCTTCCCTAGAGCAATCCAAGAACTTTGTCAAACTGAGCCAAGTTACACTGCGTCCCCACCCCCCTCCGGCCCCACCCCGCCTGCTCCGGGACCCGCAACTCCCCCCTGGTGGGAGGCGGGGCGCGGAGAGCGAGTCCACGCCAGAGCCCCCTGCCGCCGCGCAGCCCACCCTGCCCGCGGCCCTACCTCCAGAGCTTGCCGAGCGTCTTGCTGAGCTCGGCGTTGTGCAGGTGCGGGTACTGGTCCGCGAGCTTCCTGCGCGCCGCCTGCGCCCACACCATGAAGGCGTTCATGGGCCGCTTGACGTGCGGCTTGTTCTTGCTCGAGCCGTTGACGCGCACCGGCATGGGGACCAGCGTCCAGTCGTAGCCCTTGAGTACCTGGCTGACGGCCTCACGGATGCACACCGGGAACTTGTCCTCCTCACTTTCCTTCTTCAGATCAGGCTCGCCCTTGGGGAATGTGTTCTCCTGGGGCCGCGTGTTCTCGGTGTCCGAGCCGGAGCCCGAAGGGCAGGGCGAGCCCGCCGAGTCCTCGGACATGGTGGGGCTGGGGGCGCCGGACAGGCCCTTCTCCTGCTCTTCGGTCATCTTCATGAAGGGGTCCAGGAGATTCATACGCGGGCCCGGGGCAGGGGGCGGGTGGCCGGGAAAGGCGAGAAGCCGCGGCGGCTCGGGGACTCGAGGCGCGGGCTCCTCTCCCCTGGGCTGCCCGGACGCAGAGCGATAGGCTCCCGCGGAGCCTGGCGCGTCACCCGGCTGCGGTGGCGAGTATTTAGGAAGGCGCGGGGTGGCCAGCCCGCAGCTGCCCGCTTCACTTGGGGGAAGGCGGATTGGAGAGGAATAGGGGAAGAAAGAGCTAAAGCGGGGGGCGTTTGCACCCCTTCTCTCCTCCTGCAAAGAAAAGTTCCTGGGGTGAAGCTGGCTAGTCTTGGCGCCACTGAAGTTCCCAGTCAATTTCAAGCTCCGCTCTCCGCTCTCGGACTTCCAGCCCAGCGGCTCTTTAATAAATACTCCCCCTCACCTTAGAGACGTCCAGCCAATCAGAGGGCTGGCAGGCAGCTGATTGGATCCGACGGGGGGGGGGGGAGGAGGATTGTGGCACAGGGCTGGGTGACGGGAGGGAGGGGAGGAGCAGGGAGGGGAGCGCGGCCGCTGGTCGGGTGGCTGGGCGGGGGGCGGGGGGGGGGGCTGCCGCGGGGAAGGCGGGGGACCCGGGACGTCTAAGTGTGTAAGTTTGCCGTACTCTCCTAATGTCAGAATTTAGGTGCCGTCTCCGCGCGAATCTTCGTGTATGTGTGTGTGTTTGCGCGCGCTTGTGTGTCTAGACTCGGATCTACCCCCACCCCCAAGCATTTCTTTCACCACTTTCTCCCCGGTGCCGAGGACTTAGCTGGAGTTTACAGGACTGGAGAAGCAGTCTCTCCATAGTGTGCAGCCCAGTTTACACGCCTGGAGTCTGCCTCTGCCGAAAGTACTTAGAAATGGTCTTTTGAAGCAAATGTTTTGGTGACTCAATGTTCGCTGTCCCTCTGTAATAATCCGTGTAAATAGATTAACATGCCCTAGTTCGCTGGGGCTAGTGCGGCTGGTCGGGATTCTGCTGCGCTCTTGGAGAGGGAATCAATGAAACCCAAAGCTAAGTCCCCGCGAAGGCTGGCAGCGGCGGCTGCAGAGCCCCGCGCTCGCGGAGCCGTCCCGCGCCGCTCCGACCTTGAACTCTGACAAGTCCTTCTCCAGCCCGGCCCCGCAATCCCCCACCCGGCCGACGCGCTTCAGTGACAGGGCAACCGCTTTGACGGTGTACTCTTCACCTCCCGGCCGAGTCAAAACGTCGGCAGCGTTGCCCCTGGAAAGAATGTGCAGACTGCTCTGGCTTTTGAGAGATCGAACTTTGCGAAGGTGGCTGTCCTGGGCCTCGAGGCTGCGGCCGGTCACTCGGTTTCTAAAAGGCCGAACAAACGGGCACCACCGCAGACAAAACAGGCCACTCCGGCGGAGTCGCGCTGCTCGCCTGCTTTCGCCCTCCTTTGCAAACACCTGGAGGGGCGAAGCGCCCGTCGTCCTCACTTTACTCAGGTCCTTTTGTGACTCGAAGACAGCTAGGAGTTCCGCTGGGGTGGGGGTGGGGGTGGGGGTGTCTGCAGTATTTCAAGTGTGAGTTGAGCACAATCTTTGTGTTTACACAAATGCCCAGAGTCTGGTTGGGTATCTTTTCTGGGGGAGAAAAACCTTAGTCGCTTGTGGGTTACTTGTCTTCAGAATCACAAATAAACGCACAACCGCGGAAAACCCATAATTTTCAGCTTCCCCTTTCCTGGCTCCCGCAAAGAGTCGCCTCGATTCGAATTATCGCTATTGTGAATCAACCCAAAGATTTGTTTATTTCTAATTTGCAAATTGCGGACACTATGACAAGATTTAAAGGACTGTTTTCCTTGAAGAATTTTTTAAAGTCTCATTTTCTTCTGAAAAACTCGACCTTTCTTATAGGAAACGGGCACTCTTCAGAAAGTAGTAAGTTGCAACCCTGTTAAATAGTATTTACTTTTTAATCAAATGTAACTCAGTGGATGTCTCTGGTACCTAAGAGTTTGTATTTGTGTTTAAGAGATCTCCATACAATAGTCTTGCACTCGTGGCCTCTTACTACTCTGGGAAAGTATAAGACCAACTTCGTCTTTTGGGGGAAGAAAAAGTCCCGCGTAATATGGACTGATTTCTCCGTCCTTGGAAGGAGACATTTGTGAATATAACTGTGTGATTTGGGGACACCTGACCCAGGAGGAGACTCAGAGACTAGAACTTGGGGCAGGGATTTTAACCAAGGCGTCTGTATTTAGTTGCATTTTATTGTAATTCACATGTTTAATGGCATAAAAGGCAGAGAAGACCACTATGACTTGAAGATAGTTTGAAATATTTCACTAAATATCTGTCAAGATAATTACGTACGAATACAAATATACTTTAATACAATTACATAATAGGATATAAGTAATATACAGAATTTTAAATCGTAAGTGACAGTACTGTATACATTTTTGTTCGTTTGATGCAGGCATTTTGTATTCTTGTATCTTTTTGAAAAGAGGATAAACAATCGGTTGACTTAAAAAATGGAGTGCAATTTTCAGCTGCATCCAGAGGGGGCGCCAAAAGCCCAGAAACTGTCTGGCTCAGAAACTGCAGGAAAACTTTGGTGGTGTCGGTGGAACGTGGTGTGTTCCACTCAATCAGAACCGCTTTGCTGCTGAGATTTATCTCCTCAGAAATTCCACACGATATTCCCTCCCGTGCGCATCCACTTCTGGGAAGCCCAGTTCAGGGAATTAGAAGGTGCGTATCCACAGGCAAAAAGAGCGTTCCGGATGCCTGAGATTTGTATTCTGCACACAACGTGGAGACCAAGACCGCGAGAAAGACCCCTCACCCCCACCCCATCTTCCAGGTGCCAAGCGCTGTCCTCTGCTAGGCGTGCCAGGACCAGGCCGAGTCTAACACGTGGGCATCATCGATTAGCCCGTGGGGTGGTCCTGCATTTCTGCAGGGGCCTGGGTGACAACTTCCCGCCCCCCCCCCCGCCCCCCGCCCCAACTCAGGGCTCGGTTCGCTCCCGTGTGACTTTCCCTGGCCGCCCCTGGCCTCTCCTTCCTGCCTTTGGAAGACACTCCTAGGCTCCCGCCTGAGGACCTGCGTCAAATAGAACCAAGGCTAAAGGAACACTTTCTCAGAGTTGAGGTTACAGATAGGGAAACTGAGGCCGTTGGCCCAGTGCTAGCCACAGCCTTCTGCCCAGAGCTAAAGCTGCTGGGGTCCACAGTCTGGTGGGGCCAAGGGAGGGAAAGGAAGCCGGTCAGAAAAGCGACAGGGAGCCGGTGGCACTTCTCACGTACGCGAGGACGCGTATTGGTCCCAGCACCTGAGCCAGCGCCGCGAGCTCTGCTGCGGGGAGCGGAGCCGTGGAGGTGCGAGCGGATCCCAAGGGGGACCTCGGGAAGCCGAGGTCTGGGACCCCCCCACCCCCTTCTCTTTCCAGGACAGGCGCCGGGCTCAATTTCCCCACCCGCGGACGCCAATCTCCCTCCGCGTCTACGCGGGCGCCAAGGCAGGAACCCAGAGTTGCTGGCGAAGAGCGCGTTTCTCCGGCTCTGTGGGGCGGTGCAAACACGCGGTGCTAACACGCAGTGCAAGGGCGGGGGTGGTGCGTCCCCGGACCGGGGTGAGCGGTGTGGTGGATGGGGTTCCCCATACCTGAGGAATTAAGGACAAAACCTCCCTCCTCCAAATTCCTTAGCAGAAGTGGAGACCGGGTCTGAATCCGTTTTCAGCAGGGTTGCACATCCTAGAAGAATTTGGTTGGGGTGAGCAGCTGAACCTCCCAAAGATCTCAGCCCTGGGCAACCTGGTTTCTGTAGCGACGCTCAGAGCCGGGCATACCCCTTCTCCTGCCGAGTCTCCAGGGCCCGGCTCCCTGCAGGTAAAAGACCCCAATCCTTGGCGGGACCTCAGGTCCCCGCGCCACGCGCTCCCAGTCGCTCCTCGGTAATTGGTACTTTTCACTGGGCGTGGAGCCTGGTGCGGCCGCTTTTCGCGCCCGGCACCACCAGCTCTCCTTGGAAGGAGCGGCAGGTAAGCCGGCTCTAGGACAGGCGCTGGGCTGGACAGCAACACCGAGAGGGAAAAGGAAAGTTTCACATAGCTTCGTAGGGGCGCAATAAATATCTGTGACCGGCTGAATAAATGTGACCTTTGGACATTTTGCCCAAGTGTGTGTGTGTGTGTGTGTGTGCGTCTGTCTCATCGCAGGCCTGCAGACCTCCCAGAAACACGTCCTACAAACGCAGGTGACTGCACAGCCCTACCTGAGAGTTTCTCCCCAAACGGGCGCCCTCTTTACGGAGGTTATCGGGGGTCCTGTGTCACTCATGACTAATGACTGTAAAATCCTGGCGCTCCGTAAAACTGAAGGCCAAAAGGCGGCTTTTCAGTTTTCTTCCCTTTCCTGTTTTCGGAGAGGAAGAGGGATGAGGTGGACAGGAGGTGTCGGGTGAGGGAAGCGTGGACCGTCCATGTGCTCCCGGGTGACCGGCAGGGTCTTGGGGCAGCAGTGGCTGTAACCCATCGGGGCCCCCGGAGGTTCGGACAGGAGCCACAGCCAGAGACGGAGCCACAGCCAGAGACGGACCGCTGGCTGGCTATCTGAGGAGAGAAAAGACCTGTGGGAGTGGGAAGTTCCAGTCCCAAAGGGACTTTGTGCCTTTCTTCTTCTGCTTCTCCTCCTTCTCCTTCAAACCCTAAATTTCTTTAACTTTAGTGAAGGCACGAGGGAGCCTCCAGTCCATTGGAGGACACCCCAAGCATCCCTAGAATGGCATGCGGGAAATTTCCTAGGCCGGGTTCCCCTGCTCCCCAATTTTCCTCTTTTAAACATCTTCCAGGCATTTTCAGCTGAAGGTGGCTTCGTCCTGCTTACAAACACAAGTAAAGCAGGCGCTCAGCGCAGCGGCGCCTCCTTTGCAGGGGACTCCACGGGTGCAGGGGCTGCACTTCGCGGGTGGACTTCCTCTGCAGACCCGGGGTCCGCACCTGCACCTCCTCCCCACCTCGAGTCACCTTTCCGTCTCGGGGTGTTCGGACCTGGAAGCGCGCCCACAGAAAGGAGCTGAGATGCTCAGGGCACTTTGTAAATGGCTCCCCGAGGGGATGGTGGGCTCATGAGCGATGGCTTCACCTCAGCCTGAAGGGACTTTAACCCGCTGCTCCCTCTAAGAAGTCCTACTGGGCGGGCGGTTAGTTCGGGTCTTCACTAACAGGGGAAAATGTCTCCATCAAACCACCGAAAGGGAGAAATACTATTAATGCACAATTTGGAAGGTAACTGAATTAAAGACCAAGCGTCTTGTGTCTTTCTCTCGGTTCTTTTCTGTCTCAGCAGGACATGGAAGGTCCCCTCCGGGCAGAGATCGTCTCCCTGGTCCCTCGAACCTACAGATTTACGGGGCCAAACCCGGCGTCCTCCCTGCTGCGAGCTGGGCTCCGCTCTGCCGCGGGTGAGCCGGGCGCGGGGACCGAAGCCCGCAGCCCCGCGTCCTGCCCTCGGTGGCGGCGCGCTCGGCCCCAGGGCCCCAGGAGGGCCAAGGTCATGAGGTCAGCCCTCTGCTTCGGAGTTTCCTCGATAGTGACGTATTTAGGGTGGGTGCTAAGGTCTCGGAGGATTTTAGGAGCTGTAAGGTCAGGAAAACGGCAGGGGGTAGGCGGCCCCAGAGCCTGGTGAAACAGCCCCAGGGCTTTGCGGAGTCGGGGAGAAAACAACCCGGGACTCGGGACTCGCTGGGCCTCTTGCCTTGCGATTGTTTATTTCAAATTAATTTCTTGGTGCGAGTCGCTGTCTGCAAGCCCGCGGGAGAGAGAGGCTGCACCAGGACCGATTCCATCCTGGGTTTGTTTAAACAGAGAAGCAAAGGTGCTCTCCCAGCCTCCAGCTGACAGATCAGGGGTTTTGAAGCTGCAGGTTTTTTGTTTGTTTGTTTGTTTTCCCCCTCTTTTTCTTCCTTTTCTCTGACATCTTTCTTCCAAGGCCCCTTTTCACCGATGTAAAAAAAGATTAAGTGGATTCTTACATGACGTTTTTTTCTCCTCTCTCTCTCTCTCTCTCTCTCTCTCTCTCTCTTTGGATGAGTGTGAAATTTGGCTTGGTGTGGGAGAGGGACAGGTTTTGGTTTTTGTTTTGGTCTCCCTCCCTTTAAATCACTAAGCGCCAGGAACTCTCCCAGTGTCCTTGTCCCTCTATTTAAGACAAAATGCGCTTGCCTCCAGTGAGAAAGTGCGGGTTGTCCTGTTTCGTGCTGAGCCTTAGGCGTGGAGCCCACGTCCCCCCCAGTTTCCAGGTTGGTGGAAACGTGAGGGTAGGCCCATAGCCCGGACAGGCAGGGACCGGCTGCAGAAACTGCTGCCCTTTGGGGTGCCCAGAAAGCTCACAAAACTCAGCTTCGGTTGGCAGAAGAGGACTCTTTAGTCTCATGTGCCTTAGTATCCATGTGTAAAACAGAGACAAGCAAGCAGTTCCTGGTATAACTTAGGGGTACGGTCACCTTAGGTTCAAATATCAGGGC
This sequence comes from Phyllostomus discolor, assembly GCF_004126475.2. NCBI lineage: Eukaryota > Metazoa > Chordata > Mammalia > Chiroptera > Phyllostomidae > Phyllostomus > Phyllostomus discolor. The sequence goes on from NC_040910.2 coordinate 84,611,538, forward strand.
ATTCATTAATCTTCGAAAACAAGACAGAGCCTGAAAGGGCCCTAAATGTAGGCATCTCCCCCTTAGATGCTCATTTTCTTCGAGTGATGGTGACATGTCCATGGCGGAGGTATTTCCCTCAGCAGGCAGGAGAAAAGGTGCTGTTGGACTAAGAGTTGACTTCTCTGCTAGGAAAGGAAGGTGAGGTGGGTGGTCTTGGCACAGACCTTTCAACTCAGGCATCCACCCTTGCTGCTAGGGTCCTCTTCCCCCCAGGGACCTGGCTCCAGCGTCTTCCGAAGGAGCCTGCATCCAGCTTTGGTTGGAACCTTATCTGTATTAAATGCATGAGGCATTATGGACAGCAAACCGGGTGCTTGCAAATTTGTGAGGTGTGCATGATGGAGGCTGTGCTGGCACTGGGGGAGCCGCAGCAGGGTCTGTAGGTCTGAGGCTGGGCTCGAGGGCACCAGAGGGCGGGTTAGAGTTCTGGGTACGACTCAGTGGAGACATCTTGTCTTCTTCATCCTCTGTCGTTCCATGTCAATCATTCACTTGCCATCTCTCTCCCAGTTAGCCCAACCTGAATCACATATCGCTTGAGGCTTACTGTGTGCCTGAACACCCAAAGGGGACACAAGGGGTGCTTGCGTTTAATGGTCTCTGTGTCTGCTTTCTGTCAAAATCCGGTCTGTGCCACCCTCACTCTGCTCTTCCCTCTGGGCTCACTGTTCAGAGACGCTCTTTCTCGGCCTCCTCCACGGACACCCCTTCTCTTGCTCTGAGAGCTGCCTCCCACCCTGGGGCTCCATCGAAGTGCCGAGGGGAAGGCACAACGTGGGGAGAAGTGGTCCAGAGCTCCTGGCTCAGTGTGAGAGGCCTTCCCATTGCTTGGCCCCAGGAGTCCCCTCTCTTCTCTCCCTGGTGATGCTGTGCTGCTCTTTGCCGGAACCATCACCTCGCACCCACCGCTCCCCCTTTCTTGGTCCGAGCCCAGAAATGCCTTGTAGTGTGTGGTACGTTTCACTCTCTCTTTGGGGGACATCTGCCAACCAGCACAGTGGTGATGACAGTTTCCAGATGATTTTCCAGGAGCAGAGAAATCTGGGGGAGGAGAGAGTGGCATTGGCCAAGCGCTGAGTGGGCTGAACATTGTGGTTCCGGAAGAGGCCTAGGGAGGTAGAGTTTTGTGGGGCGCCAAGATTTCTTTTTCCCCTTTAGATTCTGCCTGAAGCAAAAGTCACTAATTGCTTTTTATTTTCCTGGCACTTAGGAGGTTCTCTGGATTCTGACCCGCCTCCAGGAATTTAGGTCTGAGGAGAGCAGGGCTTCAGAGTGATATCGGTGGGGCATTTGCCTCCAAGCCCACCTTCCTGAGCCCAGCTAGGCCTGAAACCTGCTGCAGCCACTCTTGGGGAAGTATCACTAGCCAAAGTACTCACCTGTACAAGTGAGGCAGAGGATGGATGGAATAAGCACTCACCTGCCTTCTTCTTCAGTCCCTGGGCTTCCCGGACCCAACTGCGCTTCTGGCTGGGGAGCTTTGATTTTTTAGTCAAGCAGACTAGCAGAGTGACTGAAGTTGCCTTTGAGACTTAAGAATGCATTTGATGGGTGAAAGAGGTGAAGAGATTAGGCAGTACAAGTTAGTAGCTAGAGAACAGTCACAGAGCTGTGGATGACGGCATGGGGAATGCAGTCAGTAACATCGTGATAATTGTGTACGGGGCCAGGTGGGCATGCAGAACAGCGGGGCGGGGGGAACGCTCTGTAGAATACATGATTTTCTAACCACTTTGTTGTGCATCTGAAACAAATACAGAATAACATTGAATGCAAACTGTAATTGAAAAAAAGAAGAATGGGTTTGAAGTAAACATTGGATTCTCCTTTGATTCTGAAAAATCACAATCGATGCTTCCTTAGGCATCGAAAGGGTTACTGACGTGCCCTCATTTGCTCATTCCTAAGAGCAGTGCTGGCTTCTCAAGCCCCTTCCGTGTCCTTCTCAGTGCCTCACGCAGGAGCTAGCCCGGGCCTCCTGGGTTTGGGTGCTGACTTATTCCCCATCTTCCAGATTTCCCTTTCTCTTCTACTAGGGACACATTTCCTTATAAAGCTCCCCCCCACCCCGCCACCAAGCAGTCCTTTTCAGGGAAGGGTATCTTTCCCAGATAAAAGAAAAAGAGTTTTTCCTTGTAAACATATGAGACTCATTCAGACTACGAAGTGAGCGACTGTTAAGGTTTAGTATATTCTCAGTCTATGACACAGCTAGGCTTTAATAGGGGATAGAGATCCAATTCAAATGCTAACCCCTCTATGCAGACTTGAGGTCTCCCCAGGACTCGGCATTTGCTTCAATCTCTGTGTTCTTATGACATTTCCTGCATGCCTCTCAGTGCTGTCATTTGTCCTTTGCGTGTGTATGCTCACCGATAAATTATGATCTCCTTGAGGACAAGGACACTGTTATCCTCTTTGTATCCCTTGTCTAATGTGTCACATAGACTCTGCTAAGTAAATGTTCATTGAGGGAATGAATGACCAAACTGTTGCCAAAGCAATGAATATGTAATGGTAGACTACAGCTACCAGTGACATAGTGATATGCTTTGGAAGTTAGATGGGGTGTTTTTATGGCTCCTCTCAAAATGTGTCCTGTAGATGGCTGCTCGTGTCATTCACAGAGGATTCTGTCCTTGCTCTGGAATCCTGCTCAAAATTCTCTCCTCTTTCCCCTTTTTCTATACGAAAGGGTGTTGGAGCTGTGCCTTTGGAGAATAGTTGGAGTGATGGATATAAAGCTTTTAGATTGCAATCTTTATACATTTCTGGCCTGGATTTACAGGTTTTGAGAAAACAATCAAACCACAAACTGAAATCATTATTAACATATCAGAACCTCTAGAAACCCCGGGACCTTGCTACCCAAATATACAACGGTAATAAATATTTTTTTCTTCCTGGTTTTCTTGCTTGCTTTTGTAAGCACGAGGGGCACAGTCCTTTCATGGATGAGCCGCTGTGTGGCTGACTGCTGAATGAGTGGTGGTCGGGGGTGGTTGGATAGGGGGGTATGGGCCGGTGCAGAGGAGACAGTTATGACCTGGCTTTCTTCGGCAGCTCCTCTAAGGAAGGCATTTGCTTCTCTCTGCAAACGGAGCTGCTGTTTGTTTGGAGAAGGAGAGCTGTGGGTATGGAATTAGGGGGTGTCATGTGGGCTGCACGTGTGGCTGGAGCTACCTGAAATCTGCACGCTAATGACTCCCAGATGGCCCCAGGGACTGCAGTCCCAGGAACTCCAGAAGCACAAGTCCCTCCCAAACTTCTCCTGGTGGGGGGTGATTTAAAGGGAAGGTGAGCAAAAAAGTGTGTATGTGGTTATGTGAGGACTGGTGGAGACTTTGGGGACACTTGCAATACAGCTTGGACCTAACACCCTACATCTTCTTCAACCAGAGGCACTCGAAAAACAAAATTACCCATTTCCACCCCGCTCCTAATTCCAAACCGTGATATATTTGGAAGTGGAGGCAAAGAAGGAGAGGTAGAGGAAAATGAGAAACAGGAGGAGAGAAACACTAGCTAGCTTCAGGAACAATTGCATTGGCTTGAGGGTGGGGTGGGGTGGGGTGGGGTGGGCGGAGCTCATTTCAACAGGTATTCATTAGTTACTAAATGTCAGAGGGCCACAGCTTTTCGCGGCTCCTAGGTGAGACCTGTTGCTGGGAAGAGTAGGGTGATGCAGTGAGGGGTCCAGGGTGGGCATTGTCTTCTAGCCAATGGACATCCACTCCCTGTAGGAAACATGAATTTCAGCACTGGGAGGAGAAGCCCCTGGCTTGGCCCCATCTGTTTACAGCCTGCTTTCTCCCTGCTCTGTTCAAGGCACTGTGTCGAGTGCCACCCACTCCTGTAGTCTCAACCCCTTTGCCCCCACAACCAGTGATTGCTTGGTCTCACGGTTCCAACCAAACTCAAGGGGATCTTGGGAGCACACACCCTATCCGCTCTCTCTCTTTCACCCACATGCACACGTAGCACACATGTATTCATCTGTGCACACGTATTCATTTGCTCTTGTGCCTTCTAACCCATTGCTGTAAAATAATTTCATTTCAAATGAATATTGCTTGCTGCTGCTTCCTGCTTCTGTTTTTGAAGTGCCCTTGTCCACTCATCAACTCCATTCCCTGGACATCCCTAGGAGGCAGGGGTGGGGGCGGGGAGAAATTACTGTCTTTGCTTTTCACGGACAGACACAGAGGCTCTAAAAGCTGCGTGTAGCTTGCTCAAGGCCATGCGGCTGATGGGGGAGGCAGGTCCAGCCCGGAGCTGGGGTGCTGACTGCCTCCCCTGCGTGCCCACGCACACTCAGAGTTCCACTAGCTGTTGCTGCTGCTGCTGCTGCTGCGCGGCCCTCGGAGTGCAGGCAGGCCAGCTGAGCCCACTCCCCCACGTTCTCATTGTTCTCCAAGCCCCTGGCTTGGGCTCCAGCTCTCTTTTGGGTCACGTGGAGAGACTGGGGCTCCACGCTTTTGTGAAGCGTGTCTCTGATCTTATCTCCTCCCTTCTCCCCTAATCAGGGTTTGGCTGCCTTTGTCTGGGAGGAGCAGAGAACAAAGTGTGACTTGAACCATGCACATCCACCGTGTCTTTCCTGCTTTTAATTTCCTTTTCATGAGAACGTCGCTGGGTTTGCAGTAGCAGAGCCTTGGTGGACTTGGTTTCCCAGGACTCATTTCGCCCCAAAGTGTGTCAGGGTTTCTTTCTTCCCTGGCTTCCACACCAGCCTTTTTATATCTGGATCCAGACGTGTCCAGATTTTCAAAATTATTTTGTTTTACCCACCAGAAATGGGGTGTCACTGTCCCCTTCAACCTGGGTCGTCCTCATGATTTTGGAAGTGCAGGGCCCTCCGTTATCACCGTCCCTTTTTGTTTCTGCTTCACGGGGGAACATCGATGAATAAGAAGAAATGTTTGCACAGCTCTTCCTCTGTGCTCGCCAAACTGCAAAGTGCTTTCACCTGGATGTATCACCTGCCTCTCCCCAAGAAAAAATCATGTGGAAGTTCTTATCCTTCCCCCTGTTTAACAGATGAGAACGCTGAGGTTTGGACTGGTTAATTCACTTGTCCAAACTCTCAGGGTTCTCTGAGTGTTCAGGGGGGAAAACCAATACTTACAATAACAGCGAAACAAGAAAGCTAGCTACCAACTCTTGGAAGCTTGATGCTTACTATGTATTGTAGAAACTCATTTGACACAAAGACTGAATGGTCTCTGCCATCATCATCTTTATTCTCCAGGAAGGGAAGCTATTTACTTGTGGCCTCATTTCTTTTTGGCCTTGTCTTATTTCTTTTGGACTCTGTGTTTTGTAGGGTGATGATAATTCACATTTGGGAGTGATAGTCCCCAAGCCAGGCTGTCAATGGGCGACAATGATTTGGGAAGGAAAAGGGGGCTGCTGGGAATCACTGGATCTCAGTGGCAGTCTTGCATTTGGCCATGGATGAAGGGATGGCCTGATGATCTCACGGGTGGTCTGCACCTTCCCTGGGGGCCTGCAGAGGCATTTTGCCCCCTGCTGCCTAAACATCGAAGGGCCACGTAGGGGAAATTCACATTTCTTTTGGGAAAAGTCAAGATGAGAATCCTCTGGTCCCCACCTGGTCTGAATGATAACACGTTTCATTTGTACAGCAAAGACTGCTGTTGAACACTCAATCGTATTTAGCCCATAGGAAGAGGGCTGCCGTGCTGGTCGAAAGAAAGGGGAAGCTGATTGAGGGTGGGCAGGTGGGTGGCTGGGAGACTTGGACCTCAGGTGCCCTGAGGGTGAGGATGCCCTGCCCATTCTTCTGTAGCTGTTTTCTTCATGAAAGGGCCAGATGAGAATTCAGCTGGACTCAGTCTTATTTTTTGCCCATTATTCCTGCGTAACAGGTGGGAAATAATGAAAAAGTGGGGAGAAGGCAAATGCTTGGAATAGGGACAGAATTTTCAAGGGAAGACAAAGGTCAGTTAGCTTAGTAGCATACCTTATTGCTGTTCCCTGAGCTCAAGTCCCTCTCAGGGGAGCTGGGGGGTCTGGTGGAAATGAGAGCAATGGCAAATCCAAAGGCTAGGACTCTGGCCTCTGGGAGGTCCCCAGGGCGTCCTGACAGGGACAGGGAGCTCTTTAAGTAAGTGGCATGCATTCATTCCACAAACTTCTCCTGAGCGTCTCGGAGAGGCCTGGCTCAGGGGTTGGTGACTACCCAAGGTGACCAAAGCAAGGGCAGCTTCACTCCTTAATCTGTCAGGTCACACTGTGCTGGAGCCCTTGTCAGCCTGGGCTTTTGCAAAGAAATGCTCCTTTTGGGACCTGATTAGAAAAAGGGAATGCCACACATCTGTGCCACATAATTGGACACTCCCCTAGGCCTTCCCGGTGTGTGCCTGTTCTCTAATTCTGTGGTCACGAAGGTTTCCATGGCTGTTATGAAGTGCTTTGTGTATTGGAAACTGTGAATAAAAAGGTAAGGGATGGGGGGAGGCTAACCATCAGGCTCACCCAAACCCTAAACCTCAGACTCTTGGAAGGAATCAGCGGCGTGGGGGAGTCCCAGACGGCAAACACACTGTCTTGCAGGGAAGGCAGCGACGTTCGACGTTTCCTGGGAGCTGCTGGTGCTGCCACCACGGGCGGGCGGGCGGAGGCCTTGGCTCGGGAATCCACGAGGAGGAGGAGTGGAGACTCTTTTTAAGTTTCTGAAAACAAGACCCTGTCTTTCTGCCACCCCCTCAGCTCTCTCCCTCTGACAAGACTGGCCCTCTGGGCTCCTGGCTGACCCTTGGGGTCCAGCTCCAGCCTCCCTCTGGAGAGCAGTCACCTCTCCTGCCAGCGCTTATCTGGGAGAGCAGGAGTCCCACCCTTCAGATTCCCTCGTTTCTGAAAGAAGGTATTGTTATTGTCTCAAAACTGCCCAGGTTAGGAACAAAGGCGGACTCTGGGTCTTCTTTAAGCAGGATAGAATGGAATTGGCATTCCTCTAAAATGGCTTGTTATTACAGCCGATTTCTGCTAACAATTACCTGACAATATAGAAAAGGATCTGACTCCTTTAGGGTCTTGCTGAGTTTTCCTTTTCTCTTTTTCTTTCTTTGTGGAGCTGTAAAAAATAATTGGTGCATAGTTGGAGTTCAGAATTAGACAGGCCTTGTATATTTATCTCCATGACATATGTGTAAATCTTACTGGACAAATAATTATTTTATACCAGTGTGTGTGCATGTGTCTGCGTGTTCGTTCTCAGGGAAAAGAAGATAGGGGTAATTTCTTTGCTTTTATAATCAAGTTGTCTCTGCTTGACAACAGGGTTGTAGAGAAAAGAAGAGAGTGGTGGCTGAATTTTGGAAACATATACATAGAGAGTATCATATGGTTTGTTTCACAAGCAGATTTAGTATTTTTTTATTATCTGACTTGAGCAAATGCCTTGCATATAATTGATGCTCAGCAAATATTTGTTGAAAAGAATTGCACCTGCTAGGCTTGATTTGTTTAAGGAGAAGGAAATCCAGACGATAGGCTGAAATGGGTTAGGCAGAAGTAAATGTTATATTGTTGGTTTGAGAGATACAAGAGTTCTGAAACTAATGCGATGAAGCTTAAGCAGATGCTTGGGACATTTGGTTAAATCTAAAAGCCAGTTTTTGTCAACACAGTACAATCTCCTTCTATCTTTCAAGTAATAATTCCATATCCAGAGTTTCTGACCAAGAATGTGATCTCTGTGTTCCTGAAAATAGTTGTATGACTTCTGCAAAACATTTCACTTCTCAAGAAGCCATTTTTCTTATATTGAAAATAGGAGAAGTTGCCTTGTCTGAATTCCCATAGATATTTAAGGTGCATGGACTCAGGCTTACTTTGGATTTTGACTTCCACAACAAGAGCTAGACTTAGGAAGTGAACCCAAACCAACAACCTGGCATTATTAGCATTGTTGTTGTGTGAGATCTGTTTGCATGATAGAGAAGCTGGGGGTGGAATTGGGGGGTCCTAAATGCCCCCACCTGGTGAAAGGTAAGATACTCCATACCCCTTGCAGCCTGACATACCTTCAGAGTTCAGCAGTGAGCTAAGCAGAAAATTCCCCAAATATCAGGAGATTCGGTTGTTTGGGGATGGATGGAGCTCCCTTGAGACTTCAGACATGTGCCAGCCCTTTCAGAAGTAATATATGTCAAGAGGGGGTCATGTCCATGTAATCGTCTTTGCAATGTGAGCTTTACACCAAATAAGAATCCTTTTTGACGAGGGTAGATTTGATAGCAGATAGATAGGTTTTTGTTTGTTTGTTTCAACCAAAATCAAGGTGTCACCTTCCCCTTTCACCCCTTTGTTTCCACCTTCCTGGATCCCTCTTACAGGCCCCACACATTGATTTTAATTTTCAACACTTAGTGCCTGACTTAGTGATCTAAGATCACTGACTCAGAAAACGGGAAAGGTCAGTCTGACTAACACCTCACCCAGCGTCCTGGGATTAGCATCCAAAAGAAACAGATCAGAGATGGGCTGTAGACTCCCAAGAGATGATTCCCACGTGTGAGAAAGCCCGGGAGCAAAGCTCACTGACATCACTCAAGTTCATGGTCTAGGGCTTTAACTGACTGAGGCTGGGGGTTGGAATTCTACAGGAAGAACACAAGAGCTGGGCTGGTGGATTATAAAGGAAAGCAGGGGGAGGGAGAGGAGTTCTTTCTGCTAATCAAAGGAGAAACCAAATAAAACGGAGGAAGTCCAAGAAAAATACAACTCTATTGTTCTGGGGGCACAAGATGCTGGCTGGGAGGCTTCATTGAGTAATCCAAGTCACACCCTTTCTCTGTGGGACTGAAAGAATGTTGGCTGTTTCTCTGGAGGCCAGGTGGGAGGTGGGTAGACAGGTCTATGAAGATGAGAATTTCTTGGAGCTAGAGCTCCCTGAACATCCCTATGGCCTTGCAGCTGGGAGGCTGGGACACAGAGGAGCAAGAATGTGGTGCTGAATTAGAGCCAGGAAGCAGCAACCACGGAAGGGATGGGGGGAGTGAGCGCAGAAAGGTGGAGGAAAACTCGGAAACAGGGAGGGAAATGAGCCTGTTCTTTTCGTCCTCATCTGAACAGGGGCTTCTGTGTCCTCAAGAGCCCCTTGGCTCCCTTTCATTAAACCATAGGGTGGATACCCAGGGAGAGATGGTGTGTCTGGGTCTGGGGTGCGACGGGAAGCAGGAAGTACCAGTCATTTCACAAGAAGGCTTGACACTGGAGAGAGAGCCAGCGAAAACTGGCAGACCCCCAAGGTGGGGTAGGAAAGTCTGGCCCGGCGCAAAGAACACTTGGCTTCCCATAGTTCTGTGGGTATGTTAAAAAACAGGGCATTCCACAGAGTTGTGCTGCCAGTCCACCTAAAACACCGTTTTTTCTTCCCCATCCACGATTGTTTCTCTACGATGACATGTCAGCTGTTGGCTGTGAACTTCCATGGGCCAAGGAAGGATTAATGTGACCAGATGTTAGTTTTTCCCAATAGCAAGTTCTTTAATGTAATTCTCACGAGTGTATGTGGGCTCCTGATAGACTCTGCTACCTTAATTCAATCCTCCTTCCCTCTTAGTCCTTCTCCTTCTCTTTAGATTTTAGCAAGAATCCTATTTTGTGTAGATCAGCTCTGGAATTGCTGGTAATTCTACTTTTGGGACAGTCACACTGTTGGATCAGTGGGTGTTCCATGTCCTTCTGAACAAGCCCATTCCTTCTGTGAATCTTTGTCTCTTTCCTGGCCCGGGGTTTCTTGCCAAAACTCTTATCCCCAACTCTCCAAACTCTAACTTGTCTTCTTCAACTATGAGTGGTAAAGATGCAGCCTAGGCCCTTTCTTTTGCATCTTGGATGCAAAATGGATCAGGTTTGTCAAAGGTGTCCTATCTTGGTGCACCTGAAACTGCATCCCTATGAGAAAAATGATGTCTTTAAGGGGTTTCAATTTCTTCCAAAGTACTTGTTCTGCAGCCTCTGGACTTATACTAATGGGCATTATTGCTGATTTAATATCTAATACACAGCAACATGCTGGGCTCAGAACCTCTGGGTTTTCTCTCTCTTTCTCTGTCTCTCTTTTTTGATCAACTTGCTCTGTGACTTTGGAAATGCTGGTACCACAGCTCTGGGCTTCAGCTGCATCTCTTACTCAAAGGCAGTTCTTCAACAAAATTTAGCATATACTTACTCTTTCTTTTCCCTTCCCCAAGGCCTGGAGACTTAGCTTAGACATCTCTGACGTGCTCTCTTATGGAGGAGTCTGCTTAGGGTGAGTTCAAAGGAGTTTAGGAGGAGGGAAGGGATGGAAGCAGTCAGGAGCCTTTGGGGGTGAACAGTGGCAGTCCTTTTGCCTTTAAGAAACCCTGTGCTTTAGCCCAGCAACAGAGAAGAACTGAGCATCTACGGGCACCAACCCTGGAACTTTCAGGGTTTAGGATTTGTATGGCCTCTACCACGGAAAATACCTTTGAGCTGAAGAGCTGAGGGATGAACCAGTCTATAAATATTTCCACAAGGTCAATAACCATGTTTACAGTAGAGCATATGGACAGAGTTTAGATTTGATAAATTTCCATCACTTTTTACTGAAAGATTTTCCATCCAATAAAAGGTATACCTTACCAAGCGCTTGGGTCTGAATCCAGTTTGTCTGATATGGCATTGGAGTCCCAGTTGTTTAGCACAACGATGCCATCCCATGTTCTGAACTGAAAATCTGAGTACTCAAAGCAGAGTTTTCAGAAGGGTCTTTGCCAGCTATACAGAAAACAGCTCTTTGGAGGAACCCTCAGTTTAGGGGTGTCACTCTTATTACTAGGGCACTAAGCAGTGGCCTCAGTTGTAAATAAACGATGGACATGAGGCCAGAGCAATGAGAAGCACTTATTTTTGGCTATGTTCTGAGCTATGACTGGTGCTGATTGGCTGCCTCTATCGCTGCTGCTGCTAATAATAATAATGATAAATAATAATAATAATAATAAATCTTTAAATTATGCATTGAAAACCCACTGTTCACCATTGCTCACTTTACAATGGCACCACAAAGCAGAAGATCTAGATTTCCAGCCTAATTTTCTGCCATGAATGGTAACACTAGGGCCCCTCTCATGCAATTACTGTGAAGATTTGAGCTAGTGGCTTCATGTGGAAGAGCTCGTGCTGTTTAATGAAAGCTCAGCATAGGCTCACTGGGTTAGCTCTATGCCCATAATAGAATTGAAGGCAGGCTGAGGCTCAGGGTGATCCAACAACACATCCAAGTTCACACAGCAGGTAGAGGGAAGGGCTGAGATCAAAACCCAGGTCTGTGTGTCACTATCACCTGGGCCCTTCTCATTTCTGAAAGAGGATGGTGGAAAGCCCTGGGGGCCTCTTGAACAACCATGGGTCCTAATTCTCCATGCGACTTGTTTTTCACGACAGGTCTCTTAAAAAATGGGGCATGGAGAAAAAGATACAGATATAAGAGCCATAAGAAGAGGACAATAACTTAAAGATAGGCCTCATGGGTTGTTACTATGTGGTTCTTTCAAATATTCTGGATATTTGAAGTTTTCTTAATAAAATCCTGGAAAAAAATAGGGTGCCATGGAAGCAAGAGGGGGCTTATATGGAAGGCAAGAGGGCCTTTGCCCAGGGACCTGAATGTAGTCTCAGCATTTTCTACGGGTAGGAAGGAGCAGCCCTGGCCTGAAGCTCTGAGCGCCATTTCTGGGGGGCTCAGCCCCAAGAGTTGCTCAGCCTGACCCAGGTGGGAGATAAGTTCTAAGGAACAAAAAGTCTCTTTCCCCCTAAAGTTTCTGGCGGCCACAATACAGAATAGAGAGTTACGCGTCTGCTGTGAGGTTGGCAGAAGCCTGAACGGGACATGCTGATGACACGTGGAGTCTGGTGTGCAAACTTTGTTTATACGCTGGGCCCTCCCTCCCAGACCAGGGGCAGGTAGCTGGCTACAGAGCCTTCACCGGAGCCTGGAAGCGTCAGTGTTTTATGGACACTCAAGTTTATTTTGCTGCCTAACTATGTTAGCCATTGTGAGTTTGGTTAAAGCAAAGCACTGTACGTAGGCTGTGGAAAGCACCCTTTGCTGTACAGGCAACTGTATTTCCATATGTATCTTCCTTGTCAGACGGTATCCTGGTCCGGGGAGGAGGGGTCACCCGTGGTCAAAAGGAGACTAGAGCCCTGCTTTGAGGTTTTATCAAATTGCCTAAAACTTGTGTTATTTTGTGGGTGCCGATTTAAATATTTAACTATGTTTGAAGACAAAGTTGGCTGTTGGCTTTTGAGAACTGAGACCTGGCATCCCATCTTTGAAGGACAGCAAAAAAGACACATTCCAGTTGTCACCTTTAAGCCATCAAGTCTGAGTGGGAAAAGAGACCAGCCCGTCTCAAGAAGCCTTTGCCGTCCCAGCCAAGAAGGAGCTCAGGCCTCAGGTTGAGGCAGGTTCTCACACAGCAGCCAAATGTTTGCAAAACAAGCAGCAGGATGAAGAGGCTCGGTCTACAGAGGCATCCCAAGGTTGCGACAGTCTTGGAAGATGTGAGCTGGTGGAAGAGCCCCAGGGAGCCAAGGCGGGAGGCAGACCTGTATGGGAAAGGCTGGCTCCCCTCTGCTCACTGCCCGGGATGCCGTGTGCTGAGCGAGGAAGGGCTTACTGGCTGGGATAATTGTCCAGTGTTTATATTTGAAAAGGGATACTACACTTCCAGGATAATTCCCTCCAGCCTCCTCTTGGGCTAAGATTTCCAACTGGTCTAGGATCCTGAAGAGAAATCCGGGGTTGATTACCTGGCCGACTGGGCTGCAATCACACCTTTCAATACTAATTATCTGCTCCTTGAGTTCAATGACATTGAGCGTCCAGGCTCTGGCTGGGGTGAACCTTGCTCAGTGGTTTGCATCACTGGCTTAAGACAATGATTTGAACGGACAAAGTACCCTCACTGTGCCTTGATAAGCAGGAAATAAACGCTTGTTTGCAAATAAGATTGGGAAATGTGATCAGTTTCTCATTCGGCGTTTGTCTTGGGGTTACCAGCCCAATAATCCTAACGTAGAAATAGTGTGGTAGAAGACACCGGCGAGGGAGCCTTTGTAAATGACCTCCTTACTGCCTGGCTTTCTGCTCCTGAAGCAAAGGCAGATGTAAATGAAATGTTGTTTTGAATGTGTGTGTGTGTGTGTGTGTGTGTGTGTGTGTGTGTGTGTTCCCTGAAAGTGTTTTAGCTTGACTGTTTCTTTATGGGGATTTGGGGAAATGCGTAATGATTTGATATGATACTTTTTCAGTGTTGAGATTTGTTCATATACATGGCTTTTCCCAGATGCCTTTGTTCGCAGCCTTTTGGGCCCCTTCCCTCGGGAAGCCCTCCTTCATTGAATAGACATTTTACTTCTACTTAGATGAACCTTCATCAGGGTTCATTAGTTACATAAACAGCTTTGTTGCGGCTTCATTCGAGCGGTATATTACTTGGGGGCTGGAATGCATGACTCGTGTCTGGGAGCTCTCGGAGGAGTGATGCATGGGCGGGTGGAGGAGAGCGAGATCACAGGCCAGTTATCTGTTGGAGCTTTCTGCATGGGTGTCATTTTTGTATCATTTCTGGGGAAGGAGTACTGGGGACAAGGAGTAAATGTTCCCTATCTGTAATCTCTTGGGAATGTTACTTTCAAATCCTGACTTCTTGATCATAAATTGAAGGCCAGTGTCATGAGTTGAATTATGTCCCTACCAAAAAAAGATGTTGAAAGCCTAACCCCCACTACCTCAGAATGTGACCATATTTGGAGATAAGGTCATGACAGCTGTAATTAATTAAGATGAGGACATATTAAAGTAGGGGGTTGTGGCCCAATCCAATATGACTGGTGTCCTTTTACAAAGGGAAGATTTGAACACAGACACATACAGAAGAAGGACACAGGGAGGACATCATGAGAAGACAAGGTTGGACTGATACATCTGTGTGCCAAGGCACACCTGAGGCCACCAGAAGCTAGGAGAGTGACAGGGACAGATCTTTTCCCAGAGCCTTCAGAGGGAGCATGACTTTGCTGATACCATGATTTCAGACTTCCAGCCTCCAGAACTGTGAGACAACCTGTCTCTGTTGTTTTAACCCACCCAGTTTGTGCTGTGCTCTGATGGCAGCCCAGGAAGATAGCACACCTAGCTTCTGCAGAGCCGTATCACTGGGACAGGAAGAGGGCTGTCAGCCTGCCTGTGCCACAGAGCACAGGTGGCCTTGGGTGCTCCAACGTGGGCAGCAGGAGGTTCTTCTTGGTCTGTTACCACAGCAGTTTCAGCAGTCCCTGGCTTATCCTGGAGGAGTTTAAGTTTCAGGGGACTCATCAAACACAAGCATGCCCCAGGCCACATTGCTGACAGAGGTCAGGCTGTGCAGCGGTCGGATATGGTGGATTCCATGTTGAATTCCTACTTCGCCCTCTTAGCTTCCCTGCCTTCACCCTAGAAGGGCAGACAAAAGTGCTAAGAACAGGGGTTGACTTTATAGTCAAGCATGGTTAAAGCCATATGCAGTTTCAATGGATTTTTCTTACTTGCTTGACCAATCTTGGGGCCCTTTGAAATAGATTAACTCTCCTCCCATTCAACTTTCCCCACCGATATGTGGAACCTGGAAGGAAGTAGAGACCCTCTGGGCTGATAAGGTGTATGAACTTCACCTTTACCTGTTTGTTACTGTCCTGAGAATCACTAGGTCCATGGGGTCCTGATGAGCTTCTTTCTCCACTTGGCTCCTACTCTATGGTGGGACACACATCAAGGAAGGGTGGGGATGCCTCTCGCCCTGGCTCTGACTTTTTGCCATGATAATATTTAACACCATTGAATCATAGAGCCTTATGGACCTTCAAGATCAATATTAAAAACTAACTTGTTTTGGCTTGAAAATGTTGAGGTCCAAAGGAAATCAAACTTTCCCAAGACACTCTCTCGCCTTGAGTGGACTCTGAATCCAGGTATTCTGGACCTTGCTCTTGAGTGTCATGTTCTGGCTCATTTCTTCCTCTTCTTTGAAAGCTTCCAGGCTTGTCCTGGGATTTGATAATTCCTCACTGGACCACCTAGGGTTGTTGTCTCTTTCTCCTTGCGGCCTGTCTTCTCTTCTTGGGCTACTTTTACCAGGAAGAAAAGGAGAGTGAATATTTGCTGGATACTTGCTCTTGGCCATACATCATGCTGAGGGCTTGAAGAGTTTTAGAAGATGAGGAGACCATGGCTCAAAGAGGTCAAAGTTGTGCCCAAGATCAGGCAGCTATTAAAGAGTAGAGCTGGAATCCAGACTTCTCTGGGGAGGCTCTTTCTCCAGCTGGTGAAAGGGGACCACACCCCAGGTGCCATCAGCAGAGGGAAGGTGAAAGTGGTACCTCCCTGTTACATTTCATTCTCTGCCACATCTTCCAGCTCCACTGTTTCTTGTTGCCACGTCAACAAGAGCATTTTGATTCAGTAGGAGCCATGCCTGCTCTCTGTAAATGAGGTGATTTATTTCTTCCTGCTCTGAACCTCCCTGACATAAATAGCACATGCTACGGTGGCGGCACACACAGACGCTCCCATTGCACGCTTATAGGTCGGGCACCAGAGTCAGAGCAAATCAACAAATATTTGGTGGGCACCCACGATGACCAAAGTGAGGGGCGTGATCTATGAGCGCCTCTATTTGGGTTGGTTTCTAGCCTTGAGAGGGATGACTCAGGTGCTGCTCAGCCAGCCAATGTGCCAAAAATAAGGATATTCTGTGAGGGATGCGGAACACTGGCCACCACTCAGTTCACCTCCAAGCCTTTCCTGTCACGTCTCTCCACTCCCCGCCTAGTCCCGTTGCTAGGGCCACTGCCACAGCCTGCTCACTCATTTTGGTGCCCTGGCCCAGGCTTTGCCCCACCCCCTCCTAAAATGGCCTGGATGATGTGCTGGATGATGTGCCCCAGACCAGGTGCCTGGGTGCCTGACTACCTGACCCTCCATGGCTACAAGAGCCAGGTGGGTGACAGCCCCACTGGACCTCATTTTTTGCTCCTGTAATTAAAGGTGTTCTCCCCAGTGAAGTAAAAACACGATCTGGTAGGAACCTCTGCACTTCATGTTTATTGTAGCATTATTCACAATAACCAAGATATGGAAACAAGCTAAGTGCCTATCAACAAGTGAATGGATAAAGAAGATGAAGTATGCAGGGTGGGGCAAGAGCAGGTTTACCGTTGTGAATGTGCAAAACACAGAGTTTATTCTTGTATATTTTTTAATTTCTGTTAGCTGTATTATTTTCCATGTGAACAACTGTAAACCTACTTTTGCCTCACCCTGTGTGTATCACACACACAATGGAATATTATACAGCCATAAGAAAGAACAAAATGCTGCCACTTGTAGCAACATAGATGGGTCCTGAGGACATTAAGTAAAGTGAGATAAGCAGAGAAAGATAAGTACTGTATAATATCACTATATAGATCTTAAAAAGTCAGATAAGCCAAAGAAAGACAAGTACTATATAATATCACTATATAGATCTTAAAAAGCACAACTCATGAAAACAGAGAGTACAATGGTGGTTACCTGGGGCCAAGAGGTGGGAATAAGAGAGATGCTGTTTAAAGATACAGGCTTGTAACGAGTGGATCAATAAACTCTCAAGATCTAATGCAGATTATAGTGAATATAGACAATGGTATTGAATTATGATCCTCAAACTTGCTAAGAGACTAGATCTTAATTATTCAAAATCACACAAAAAAGGAATGTCAGTTATGTGATGTGGTAGAGGAGCTAGCATGTTGCAATACATGCATCAAATCAACATGTTATATGTCTCACAATTACACATGTTATATGTCAGATAGATTTCAGTTTAAAAGATGCTTGGAATAAGGGGGTTTTGCTTAATAATAAAATCAACCCTTCTTCCAGTTCTAAAACCTGTCATTTTTCTATGCTGATCCCCCTTCTTCAGCTGAGCTCATGTGAACAAATAGCAGCAGCAGAAGGCAGAAAGGGTTGTTAGATACCGACTGTGAAATTACATCATTCATTTGTTTACAGTCTCAGGTGCACGATCAATCTGTATTGCAAGAATAGAACTTAATTGTGAATGTCTATATATTAACTTGTCAGGCATAAGTTTTTTCATCCAGTGTGCTGTTAAATTCTTCCATGATTTAGATATTTTTATAAACACACTTATGCAGGTACAGCAGATTCCCAAGCAAATGTGGGGAAAGTGTTGCACAATTCCTACAGTGCGCTGGCCCCAAATTGTAGAATACACAATAAAGAGTTTGTGATGTTCTTTCTAGCAACAACAGCATTAGTATCCTTGGCCTCCTGGGCTACTCCTCTTTCTGTCACCGGTATGGTATTTATCTTTCATGAGAGCTCAGTTGAAGATAAAAATGCCCACAGGGTCAGGATTGATCTCTCCACTGAACTAATTAAATCTGGACAAAGTAGGAACATTTACTCATCAGTTAAACAGATATTGATTTTTTTAAAAGATTTTACTTGCTTATTTTTTAGAGAGAAGGGAAGGGAGGGAGAAAAAGAGGGAGAGAAACATTGATGTGTGAGAGAAACATTGACCAGTTGCCTCTTGAATGCACCCCACCTGGGGAAGGGCCTGCATCTCAGGCATGTGTCCTGATGGGGAATTGAACAGGCAACACTTCACTTTACAGGATGGTGCTCCAACCAACTAAGCCACGCCCATTAGAGCTAAACAGATGCTGATTGAATCCCAATAGAATTCTAGGCATCGTACTGACATGGCAGAAAGCAGCCCTCAAAAAGAGAAGACAATGCAAATAAAAAGCATTAGAAATTGTGACAAATATTAAAGAGAGTAAATGAATGCCCAGATAGAGAACAGCTGGTGTGGGTGGCTAGGGAATGACCTCCCTCACATAGGGTGCCGGGGGACAGGCCCTTTGAGTGGCTGACATTTAAGACCAAACCTGAAAGGTGAGGAGTGCTATCCACGAGAAGGAAGATGTGAAGGGGGAGAGGGAAGCAGCATCGTAGGCGGAGCCAAGAGCACATGCCAAGGCCCTGAGGTGGGAAAGACTTTCATATGTTGGAGGAATCAAAATAATGCTACGAGTTTTCAAATGTACAGTCTGTGGCACAGAGGCTAAGTCACTTTTTCAAGCCCACCTTGCCAAAAAGTGGAGAACCCAGGTCTGTCTTCTGTCCCACCCGCCCTGCCTTGAGGCTGTAGCCTGCTGGGTGTGAGTCTCCGTGAGGAAGCCAGAATGGACCCCCTGTCAGGACCCAGGAGGCTGGGGCTTTGCTGGCAGGATGTGGAGTGTGTGTATTTTCTGTTTATCCTCGAAGTTACTTCCCCGCAAATACACGCCCCACTGCCATGCACCCTTCACAAGGAGGCCCATGCCAGCACTCCATCGCTCATGAGCAATCCTGCAAAAATAAACCTGCATCCTTCACGCAGCCCTGGTGCCAGCCAGTCAGGCCTGCACTGGCTGGCCGGGCGGCTTGGGGCTTAGGAACAATCTGGTCCTCAGGAAGGGAGGGAAGAAAAACAATTTCAAATTCCAGGCGCCCAGGGCCTCTTACAGACCGGCCATTGTTGGGAGAAGGAAAAACTACACCGTGTAAAGGAGCCTGGTGGCGCCTCTGGGAAGGGAGAGGATATTGAGGTTAGGGGCTGCTACTTGGGGCGTGAGCGAGCAGTGGGGATGGGCAATCTGAAGATAAGGCAGACATTTACTGGTGTGAGGTTTGGGTGGGTCCCCTTTAAGTGCCTCAGTTTCCTCATATTCAAAATTAGGAGAAGGTACCATCGGCTTGCCTCCCCCTGGTATGTGTAGAAATGAGGACAGCCAGCCAGCCTTTGGGCTTTGAGAAGCGCAGTGTACTTTTGTAGATGTCAGGGATTGCTAGTGGGGGCTGCCTCCCTCTGAAATCTATTGTTGGTCAGACCCCCAAGTGTGTCTTAGCAACTGTCAACCCCCTGGGCATGACCATGTGAGAAAGTCTTGTGGTTTTCTCCTTCCAAAGAAGCAGGTGGTGGAAGGATGCTCTTCAGAGGGATCCAGGCCGAGGTTAACCCCCCATGGCTTTGGTACCAATGTATCAGGTTTTAAAGCACCAGGAGCCACCACTGAGAGAGGCAGCAGGGCTATTTTAATTTTGATGATGATGTCAGTGGTGACCGTTGTCATGTATCGAGTTGCTTGAATATTACTGCATGCCTGTCGTCTTAGTTTGAGTTACTAAAATAAAAACACTATAGACGGGGTAGCTTCTAAACAACAGACATTTATTTCCCACAGTTCTGGAGGCTGGGAGTCCCAGACCGAAGCTCCAGCAGATTCAGTGTCTGGCGGGGCTGGCCTCCTCAAGGACAGCATCTTCTCACTGTGACCTCCCCTGGGGGCAGGCGGAAGGGAATCTCCCCAGAGTCTCTTTTATCAGGGCACTAATCCCATTCATGAGGGCTCCACCCAAACCCTCCTGCAAGCCCCAATCACCCCCTCCTCCTAATCCCATCACCTTGGGGGTTAAGATTTCAGTAGATGAATTTGGGGGAGATACAAACATTCAGCCCACTGTACTTGGTAAATAGCACTAAGATGTCATTCTTATTATCTCATTGGTTCATCACAACAACTCTACCAGGTAGGTGCTAAGGTAATCCCCCCTTTGCACCACTGTGGCACAAAGGAGATGACAATTGACCCAAGGTCACACTGTTAGTAAATGGCCTTTGAGTATCAGCTGATACTCAAAACCATGTATCTCTGACTTCAAAAAGGATGGTGTATCAATTATAAGTGGGCCACTTAAAAGACACAAACCCTAAAATTTGAGTAATGGATGTCCATCTTTTTAACAAACTTGTATAAGTACATATAAACTATATTTGACATTGACCAGTTACAAATTTACCTATGGGGTTGCTTGATGTACTGTCTTGCACATTCTTTAGTCCTTGGAGCTTTCAGAGAAACAAATTGTTAATAAAATGCAAAAACTCAACTGAGGATGGGTAGTATTTATTTTCTGTCATAGGCTTCTTCGTTCAGTAGAAGTTAGCCAGTGAAAGGAAAGGTGGAGAAAATAATTTCCAGGCAGAGGGAACAGTGTGGGCAAAACCCAGATGTTAAGAGAAAATGTGGTGGGCTCTGGGAACATGGTGAGTGAGGTGGCTGGCACGTGGGGGGCTCGTGTTAAAGCTGGCAATGCAGGCTGGTGCCTGAGCAGACAAAGCCTTGTAGGCAAGGTAAGGACTTTGAAATTTATCCAAAGCCAATGAGGGCTGTGGGGCTGGAGACAGGCATGATCCGACTTGCATTTTAGAAGGAAAACGCTGGTTGTAACCAACCACTTCCCGGGCTGCAGAGCCAGAGCCATCCATCATCCTGCCCCCCCTCACAGACTGGGAGAACAGTTAAATTTCCCATGATCTGCTTCCACATGGCAGGGCCCCCTTCTGCAGTGTCAGGAAGCTGAGCCAACCACAGCCATTGCTATAGTGCTGCCTAACCCAGTGAGAACATGCACTCCCTTTCTGGTTCTCAGCCCAGGGGTGTGCTCCCCTTTTCCTTCATTTAGGGGATACCCAAAAGGGAGGTGCCGAGTTACAGCGATTTCCAACTATGTGCCTTTATGCTGTGTTTTGAAGGATGTGTAGCTGAAGCCACTTGGGTGTGGACAGCAGTGTGAGCCCCTGAGTGATTTTCCACCTGAGTGGTAAGTCATCTTGTACTTAATGATAAAATAGAAGTGTGGTTTCCTCATCCTCTGCTGGCACTTAGATCTCTGAAAGCAGTCTCCGTCTCCACCACAGCAACACATACACTTAAGTGGCAAGTGAATGGACACTTTAAAAATGGAGCACATTGGATTTGAAATGTATCAAGTCTGCTAACATCTTTCCTTGACTTTGTTCTTCCCTGAAGGCAATGCCACCAGCTCTTCTTTGCTTGTCCATTCCAGAGAGTGCAGGCTAGTGTGGGAGGCAGGAAGGGAGGTGCCTGGACCTGGACTTCTTTCAATATTGTGAGTGCTTTTTCTAATTCAATTGTCCAATTCATTCAGATCACTAAATATGCATTTCTTGAGCTCAGTTGTGAAGGCCAACCAGTTGGAATGGATGATCCTGTGTAATGGCTGTGTCAGGAAATTCCTTCCTTGCTGCTTCATAAGTGTCACGTCTTCAGGAGGGGAAGGACTGCAAACTGAAGGATGGACTTCTGTCACCTGCTTGGAGCTTGGGAAACTTCGCAGCTCCACTTCGACCTCTCTTGTAAGAAGTCAGAGCAAACAGTGGAAGTCAATGACCAAACCATGTCTCCAGCCTTTCCATGAGAGTCAAATTCCACTCCCAGCTGTTCAAGCAGGACATCTGGAACCTGGATGTGAACATAATGACACCCATATTGAAGTGGGCCGCCCATCGGGCGGTGACCTGCCACCACCATTTGGCCAAAGGACGAGATGGAGGGAATAAAAAGGGCAGAATATGTTGTATTGCCTTGGATTTAGTTAAATGTTCAACAGCTCCAGTGGCCTATTTGAAAGGTGGTCACTGAAAGATTGGTTAAATTACAGATTACTCTTCCATTTTGTTAGGTCGTTCACTATTAACTTAGGGTGCGGGCAAAATGTGGTGATTGAACAAAGCTAAAGAGTTGCAGTTTTGCTGGCAAAAGGCTTACTTTATGCCTCTGAGCTTCAGTTCTCTTACAAACACAATGGGGAAATGATGAAAAATGTGGAGGCACCGTGAGCCTCACTGTGGGCATCTTCATTAAGCCCTTAAAAACCAGTGGTCTGTACTGGAAGGTCTGACATGACCTTGGTTTTTCAGCCCTTTTTCATCTTTAGTTTGGTGTTTGTATCATTACTAAAATGTGTTGGAACATTGGGAGGTTGGGTATGAGATTTTGTCTCAGGCTCTGCAAAGACTCCCACCCCCACAGGCTGCCTTCAGTAGCTGGGATGTGTTTCAAGGGTTGGTGTGAGTTTGGGGGAGAAAGGCATACCATCTCTTCCATCACCGTGTCTCCTTGGATACCCCGGGCCTGGGAGGTGTAACAGCCCTGGTGGAGAACTGGGCTTCAGAGACCAGACTTCTCTTGTTTGCCTAACAGGCATACTTCCTGAAAGAAAGGATTTGTTTGGGCTTCTGTGCCACCATCCTGCATGGACAGAGTTATTGGGAAGAATTGACTATAGATGCAATGTGCCCCACAGACATTCAGTCTTCTTCATGTCCGGTCCACATGAAGCTGTCTTTGACCTGTTGACCATTCTCTGGGGCAATCAGATGTGGCTAGAGAGCAGGACTGGCTTATCCACACAACAAAGCAGGAGCTGTATCATGATATGTAAGAATGAGCCATTTAGCCATCTCCCTAAATGCAGGCAAATTGGATTTGAGGGTGTGGGGCTTCCTCCTGTAGCCCCTCTCTGATTCTTTTCCTCCCATAAAACCCTTTGAAGTAGTTTGAGTGTTATCATCCACATTTTACAGACAAGGGAACTAAAACAGAGAGATGTGAAAATAAATACCCCAAGGCTACTCACCCAGGAAGTGTTAGATCTAGGAGCTGGATCTGGGTAATCTGATTTTCAACTCTATTTTCTTTTTTTTTTTTGTGAAAAGGAAAGGAAATATTTATTTAAAGCTATACAGACTTAAAGTAGTGACCTAATGTTTTCATTAAAATAGCAAAGTCCTTTAGGATACCCATAGACCACAAAGTCCTTCCTTCTCCCTCTGCCCTAATCTGGGGTACCCTATCACAGGAAAAGTAGTAGACATCAGTGATTCAGGCTTCCAGCACCAACACCAGGCAGGATCTCCAATTAATCCAAAGTCATGTGACACCTTCTCAGGGCCCATCAACGAAAGTCCTTGCACCCTTCTTCCAGGCAAAGTCTCTCCTCCTTCTTAGCCACATGGCCAAAGGGTGCACCCCAAAGCCGTGGGGTCCCCACTCTCACAAAGCTGTGGAGGTCTCCACTCTGCCAAAACCTGGTGGTTCTCAACTCTTGATCTCAATGTTCCTACTATTCTATACCTCTTCAAACATATTTTTCTGTCCATGAAACAAGGAGAAACTTCCACAATTGGTTTTCTGAGACAAGTCATATACTCCCTAATACCAGTCTAAATCTAACACATGGGTTTGAAGCTGAATTCCTGAAGGTCAAGAATGTTTAGGGTAGCTCCCCAATAAGAAACATTCCACATATCAGACACCCAAGACTGCTCATCCTTGGCGGTCTTTGTAGTGGTTGATCCTTGGCTTGGCTCCTTGATTCGTTTATTCAACAAATATTTATCAAGCCCTTCCTATGTTCTGAATACTGTTCTAGATGCTGGAAACACAGCTATGATTATATTTATTAATGTCTCTGTCCTCACAGCTTACATTCTAACAAGAGACAGTTCATAAGTAAATAAGCAAACAAAGATATGATACAATGGCAGGAGTGTAATAAAAATAAAGCAGGTCTAGAAGGTAGCGAGTGTTGGGTTGGAGTGGGTGCCATTTTAGAATGGGTGGCCAGCGACAACCTGAGAAAGTGGCATTTGAGTAGGATCTTGAGTGACAGGAAAGAGGGAGGCAAAAGGCAAGCCACACGTGGAAGTACTGTAGTGACTTTGTGAAGTAAAATCTTTGTATTGTGCGTGTGACTTTATATCCAAAAAGCACAACAAGCTTAGCCTGGACAGCAAGGCCAAAATGAAGACTGTCCCTCACCAAGGCAAGACTTCATGAGCTATTTTAATTCTATTTTAATGCTGTTGCCGGAGGGTGGAGGTGGGGTAGCTGGTCCGTGAAGCTCTTGGCTCTGAGGGGGTACTCTTCTGACTGGGGAATAGAGCTCTGCTGAGTGATTCCCTGTTTGTCCTGAATGAAATTAGAATTGGGCAGTCTCCATTTTGTGGTTTTGTCCTTCAGTCTGGTGGCCCAGAGCTTCGGCCAGTTTTCGCTGGTGTTGATTTACTTGGAGGGGAATGTCGTGACAAGAGCCCCTCATGTGTGTGAAATGCAGAGCCGTTCATTCCTGGCTGATTGCAGCAGACTCTGTTTCCAGTGGCCTCTCTGTGGACCAGCGTTTGCAGGTCTCCAATTCGGAACCTTGCACAGCACAGCAATGCTTGCCCAGTG
The DNA here is from genome assembly GCF_004126475.2 of Phyllostomus discolor. NCBI lineage: Eukaryota > Metazoa > Chordata > Mammalia > Chiroptera > Phyllostomidae > Phyllostomus > Phyllostomus discolor. Next base: position 84,635,778 of record NC_040910.2, read on the forward strand.
GATCTGAAGGTCCTACCTAAGGCTGGGTGAGGACAAGCCCCGCAAAGTCAGCATTGTATGCGATTGGCTGGGCAGGTGCTGACTCTCCCTCTGTGAAGATTCTGGACTGTGATGAGCACTTCTGTTCGAAGACAAGGACAGATGGGGGAACCAAAGCTTCCCCTCTTCCCGCCTGCTGCGACTTGGAGAAAGGTGACATCAAAAACATTATCTGGGTAAGCGCGCCTGGGAGTGAAGGTGGACGCTGCTGGGACATCTTTGGCCAGAGGTAACATTTTCACTCTGTTCAGAGCCAACTTTTATGTTTTGGCAAAAACATATTTTGCAACTCAAAACTTCTCTTCCTGCTTTACCCTGATTAGTTGTTAGTTGAAAACTCTCAACACCTCAGCTCTGCCCGGCCCTCCCTATTATTCCCCTTCCCCCTACAACTGCCAGCTTCCAAGCTCAGGGTTATGGCCAAAGTAGCCATTTACAGCAAGTAAATGGGAAGAAAGCAGGGGAAGGGAGAAAGAAGAAATACCTAATCCATGCAGTTCTCGGAGATACTGGTCCCTAGGACATGGGGCAGCCTCAGGATTCAGAAAGGTCAGCTTCACATTTGATCCTCCACTGAAAGCACTAGGTGCCCTTGGACAAGTGATGTAACCTTTCTGATCCTTGGATTGGGCTCACCTGGAAAACAATAGCATGAGGATTCATCTCAGTGAAGTAGCCACAGTGAAATGATGCTGCCTAACACATTGTAAGCACGGAAGTTGGGACTTGTTTTGTTATTACTTTATTCGGACACCAGAACCCCCATTTCAGGGGTGGCACCGCCTGGCTGGGGGTAAAATTGCAGCCACGTAGCCAAGGCCCCCAAAGTCTGTGTGACTTGACACGGCTCAGAGGCTTGGACAACCCCAACTTACGATCCGAGATCTTCACGGCAGCTCTGTGGCCAGCAAAGCCGGTGGAAGCTGTGGTGATTCGTTTTCTGTGTCAACTCTGCTACCCTGTCAAATCGTTCACAAACCTGCATCTTGATGCTGCTGAGAAAGTATCTGTAGGTGCAGTTCACCTTTACAACTTGTTGGCTGTGAGTAAAGGAGATTAGCTTGATAAGGTGGGTAGGACTCATTCAGTCAGCTGAAGGCCTTGGGAGCAAAAAGTAAGGTTTCCCAGAAAAGAAGAAATTCTGCTTCTAAATTGCAGGCCTGACCCACAGTTCAGTTTCCAGCGTGCTGTCCTGCACTATGGATTTTAGACTTCCTAGTCCCTACGGTCACATGAGCTGATTCCTGAAAGCAGTTCTCTCTCTATATGTATACATATATATACACACCACATATATTTATATTTTAAACATATTTTAATATGTATATAAATTATAAAATAAATATGTGTATCAAAATATATTTATATTTATATATAAAATGTTCTGTTTCTGTTTCTCTGGAGAAACCTGACTGATGTAGAAACCCATGACGTAAACACACATGTAGACAATTTTTAGCAGGATTCTTTTTCCAGTTCATCTATTATAGGAATCCAGACTTGAGTCCTTAATGAAAACAAACAAATGAAAAAAAAGGATGAAGGCAGGAGCTTCTGGTCAGAGGGGACCGGTGTGGGGAAGGATTTCCTAATCTTAACCTGAAGAGGGAATTTCAGGGTGGCGTGGACAGCATCCCAAACCCCAGCCCAGTCCGTCCCTGAGAGGCTTGGGGCTGTAAACAATGTGGGTGGGGCGTGCAGTTCTGCCGGCTCCGTTGCTCAGTGTTCCGGGCCTTTCCCTCCAGCTTGGTCACAGTGGTTTGTTTAAAATTAGTTCTTGTTTGGCCTGTGGGGAAAGAGTGAATTGCAGAGTCTGGGATTTACGCTGAGCCTTTTGCATTTCAGGTTCTGAGGGCTGGATCACTTGTCTATTTTAAAAGTGGAGAGAACATGGGCCCAAGATTGCCATGCGACCAAACCTCCTGGTCAGAGTTGGCTGGAACCTGACACTGAGTCAGTGGCTGTCACCTGGCCTGATTGGGGAAGGGTCTCCTCTGTCCCCAAACAGAGCTCCCTACCCCTCGTGCTGAAATGCTGCCAATCTTCCCAGAGAGTTATCACTCTCAGGACTGACCTGCACACAGCTGCCCCACTGCAAAAGTGTCATCTCAAAGCTGTCACTGACTGTGAGCACACACTGCCATTTAATTTCATCTTTAGGACTCCCTGGCATCTCCTCAAGCAGGGTCACCTTGGAACAAGAAACAGGATAGGTAAGCTTTGATGGGGGGACGGGAGACTGGGATACTTACCCATTGCATGTCTGGAAAGGTGTGTCTGCTCTCTGGGAGTCAACATACTACCACGGTGGGCTGGATGGTGGAGGATGCCAATATGGGGACGTCTCAAAAGGGACAAAGGAGCCTAAAAGTGGCATTCATTTACTTCCCGTGAATGATTTCAGCTGGCTTTGACATTATTTTCACTACATATATTTGCTTTCCCCCTTTGTGTAAAGTTGGTTTGGATCCAAAGCAACTTCGGATGTCAAAGTAAGGCCACGCGTGGCTGACTGCACACATTGCCTAGTCCCTGTGAAAATATGTAGCTTATTCTTGAGCTCAGGGGTTCTGCTGAGGGCTGTCCTTAATAGACTTCAATTGTACAGCCTTATCTAAACCCAGAACCCCATTGACAGGCATATTACAAATGTGTTATTGGCCTGAGTAGTTTAGGACAGACACCACACACACTCATACACATTCAATGCCCCCCCCCCCCCCCCCGCTCCTCACACACAGCATTTTGCTACATTAGAGGCTGAATGTAGTTATATTCATTTCAATTTCTGCAGTGCTTGTTTTACCACTGCCAGATGTCAATGGTAAAAACAGAAGGGATGACAAGTGACTGGGTCTTTTGTGACATGAGAGTCCACATTGAAACCGTTGGTTGACAGTTTAGTCTCATGGCCACCAGAAAAGAGTGATCCTTGGGATGAATGTTAGCTTGGTAAGAATGTTAAGATTCTATAATACTCCAGATAGAGTAAAACAAACAAAAAGAAGTTAGAAGTAATTGGAAACTTGCTGTAAATTCATATTTACTAAAAGATATCATCCATATACCTGTCCTATAGACAGTAGATTTCTGTTCCAACTACATTCTGCTGTTCACTTCAGAAAGTTTATATAGTTTATATTCAAACAGCAATGAAAATAATGTTGTAACTAGGTAAATGTCGGTTACCTACTCAGGGGCTAATCCCTGCTATGTCTATCTGATATAGGTAGACTAAACCCTGTTTTGATTGAGGTTTGGGAAAGCGATGTGTCAGGGAAGGTGGACTAGGAGGATGCTTAAGGAGAGAAATTGATTGATCGAAGCCAATCATGAGACTCTTGAACTTCTTTTTGCCAGTGATTGGCTTAGGAGGCCAGCATCCTAAACTTGGCATAAGAAAGATGATGAGAATCTGTTGGAAGCACTTGGAAAATAGTATTGCATGAAAAGATTCACAGAAATAGGCCTTTCCTTTTTGCCTTGAATGTTGATATGCAGAAAGCAATGCTTGAAGCCATTACAGGCCAATTGCAACCATTAGGAAAAACCAAGAGACTCTGAGAGAGACCAATTATTGAGCTGCTGAGTTAGCCCTTCCTGGAGCCACCTACCTCATGACTTATTGATCTGTCTTTACTGTTTAAACCATTTTTAAATGGGTGTTTTGTTACTTGCAGCCAAAAACATTCCATTGATACACTGCAATACTAATTAAGAAGAAAAATAAACATGGGTGAGGTTTAGTTTTCACATCTTTTTTGGTCCTGCGTAAAAGGTAATGTAGTGGATAAAAACTTGATTGTACTTTTTGTAATTCTAGTAGCTATTCCCTAAGAATAAAGCAATTTGGAAAGCATTCCCACACTCATGTGCCCACATATACCCACACACCCAATCCGTTCTTGAGGCCAATATGTCAGGGTTTCCAGGTCTTCCCATACCTAAAAAATTAATGAAGGACCTGAAAGACCTAGATCTGGCTCCTTGTATTCAAGTGTGGTAAGCTGGCAATGCATAAATAGGTGGAGGAAGGAAGCAAGGAGTCAGGAGCATGGAGGGAGAGGGACTCTCCAAGGAGAGAGCAACCTCAGCTTGCTTGGGGTTTTCCTTCTAGTCACATTGCTTCACAAGCTCAGAAGTTATGTTTGCTAAGTGTGCTTTACAGATAGAAAACTCAAGGTGCAGACAAGTCAGGACCTGCTCACAGGAGCTGAATGATCCAGGTCCTTAGAGAATTTTCATTCATTACTGCACATTACCTCTCGCTTATCTTCTGCGAACAAGGAAATACACACAGTCTCAGCTCTCTGAAGATCTTTTCATGAGCCTGAGTAGAAAAGAAAGTAAGTCATTGCTGGGCCACTTGACTTGAAACTCTAAGTTGATCACAAGAAAAACAGTTTTTATTTCAATTAGCCCAGCCATCTGGACAGCCCGGGCCTTAACAGCCATATGTAAGGAACCGCATTTGGAAGAGATCAATTTACCTTTGTAGTTTAGCAAGGCATTCACATGGGTCACTCTCAGGACCTTGCCAACACCAGACCAGCCACTGACTGAGATCCTAACTGGTCTGAGTGTCATGCTTCCAGGTTGCTGCAGAGACACACTTCCTAAAAATCACCTGTGATTTAAAACTTTGTCCTGACAGTCCATCCATGAAGGTAAGATATCTACAACCTTCACCAAAGGAGTGGAAGAAAACATCCACCATTATGATGAACATTTCTACTTCTGTTATCATCGAGTGATTCCTTAAGGAGAAGGAATTCGGTGAAGAATGGTATCAATGAGGCTGTGAGGTTGGTCATTCTGTCGATTGGGAACTCCACAGGGCTAGCATCCATCACTAACCAGCGCACTCTAAGTTGACTAGGGACAAGAAATAAGAGCTTTTGATAGCTACAAGACTAGCAGGGAAGAGATGGCAAAGTCAAGGGCCCCCAACTTTCTACCCCTTACATTCTGCCTCCCTCTTGGTGACACTGTGAGGTGGTCACACTGGTCCTTCCTTCCTTCTGAGAGAGTGAGAAGAGGAGACAGAGGATCCTTTAAAAAAACCAACAAAAACAAAAACCATCTTTCTTTAGACCAAGACAGTTGAAAAATTTTCAAAGATATTATTATTTTTTAAAGTACATTTCCTTATCAGAAGAAAAAGAAAATGCATATGCACAACATGAAATGGTTCAGTTTCCAAAAATAATTCTTAGGAAACTAATGATCACTATAGAATAGCTGATAAGACCAACAGGTTTTTGTTCTTATTTCTGTCCCACCTGGTCTAGGAATTTCTCATTCCTCAGAAACTGGTTGGCCTAAGCTTCCTGCTCTGATTAAAGTTACATGTAGCTTGCATTTTTCTGTTTTAAATATATGTATTCCTCAGTGTGTATTCTTTGAGGATAGGAGTATGATTTAAAGGAAGAATCTTGTTCTTTGTGTGTTTATGCAGCATATATGATTAACATTCTATTTTTTGCTTCCACTTTCACTGCTATATGGATCATTCCTCAGATAAATCTGTGTCTTCTTTCTGGGAATTTTCTATCAAGAGTCTAAGGGATTTGGTAACTGCTGCAATGGAGTAGAGTACTACCTCCCAAAATGTATTCCATGGACACTGAATCCCTATGAATTGGTAATTCATGTTCCCTCTAATAACACCATCTAGGACTCATGTTCTTTTTGGAAAAGGTTTACAAGAAGAGGGGATATTTGATCTTGATCCTGAAGACTTAGTAAGAACTCAAGCAGGAACCCAACTAGAGAGAGAGGTTAATGACATATTAGTCTAGACTATGTTAAAGTATGGACAAGTCCAAAAACTTGGCATGTCTGGGAAGCTTTGGAATGTCCATAGTGAAGGGTATCTGTGAGTGAGAGGTGGGAGAGGGAAGGAAGGAGGAATTTGGACCAGAGCTTGAAATGTCTGCAATACTATGTTGGATTTCTCCTGTTTGTCCCCCCAGACCACTCTCTACCTTTGCACACCTTATTCACGGAAGGATATCAATGGATTCCTTGCCTTCCAGCTTCTGGTTGGATTCACCTAGTGGAGATCCCTGGAAGGCGATTAGAAGAAGAAGAGTGAGGTCAGAGCATTTGCTCCATTGGTTCCTTTCATGAGATGTCATCCTGAGTTAGCTGCTCCCCAGCTGATGGTCACTGGCCTTCTAATGATTGATAGTCAACTCAACTTGTCCTTTAAAGATCAGGTAACTCGCTGGGTCTAGAAATGGTCAGCCCTAGGTTACTGCACTGTCTCTTGTGATTCCCCCCAAGCTCATAATTTTGTTAATAGTCCCTTTGTAGATAAACCCTTCTTAAAGTCTTTTTTTTTTTTAAAGGGCCACCTACTTCCTGTTGTGGCTCTGACTTACATAAACATGAGGTTGAGGACTTAGAATATAATGCAGACAAAAGAGAACCAGTGAGAATTTTTAGTGAGGGTGCATTATTACCTGTTTTACCTTAGCAAGAAACAGTTTGTTTAGAAAGATAGAGTAAATCCTCTGGGTAAATGGGAAAAATAATTATTCAGAAATTGTGTTAAATAGATGTGTAAGATTTGGCCATGGATCCTTAGTCCAATGCCCATGGACCCCCACAAGATGTGCAGATAGAATTCAGGGAGTCTTTGAAGTAGGATAGGAAAAAATCACATCTTTATTTTTTGTAACCTCTAATTGAAATTTATATATTTTTTCTAATTATGAATATATGCAATATTATAGGCCATACTGAGACTTTGTCACCAATAATAATAGCAGATATTTTTATAACACACTGCAGTCTTATAACTATCCCAAAATCATATCTGTAATCATCACTACTTCAAAATTATGGTAGTTAATAGGCCACAGTCAGATCTTATTATTGGATGTGTTAATAAAGAAGCATATAAATTGTTATGACAATTTTGTTTTCTAAAGATTTGGATAATTGCATTTCAACATAATTTATTTTTTATGATCCTATGTATTTCAAGTTATGCATTTAACATACAATTCTGAGGAGTTTACAGGCTTTAACAAATTTTCAAAAGGGTTCTTGGTACAAAAATTAAGAACCTCTGTTCATTTATAGATACTCACTCAAGAAAACAGCAATGGCTGGGCCTCAAGGATATCTCTTTCCAGAAAACAAAGTAGCTATAGTCATTAGAAGGCCCGGATAGTTTCTTTATGTGGAATTTCTGGACTAATTTTTTTATTTTTTAAAATATATTTTATTGATTTTTCTACTATAGTTGTCCCTATTTTCCCTCTTTGCCACCCTCTGCCTGGTATCCCCATTCTCTCCAGTAATCCCCTCCCTTAGTTCATGTCTATAGATCATGTATATATGATCTTTGGTTACTCCATTTGCTATATCATTCTTAACATCTTCTTGTCTATTTTGTAACTACCAGGTTGTACTTCTTAATCACTGCACCTTTTCCCCCATTCTCCTCCTTCCCCCTCCCAGCTGATAACCCTCCAAATGATCTCCATATATTCCATGTGATCGCCATACCTATGATTTTGCTCCTGTTCTGCTTGTTAGCTTAGTTTGTTTTATAGATTCAGTTGATAGTTGTGCATTTGTTGCCATTTTAATGTTCATAGTTTTGATCTTCTTTTTCTTATATAGTTCCCTTTAACATTTCATGTAATAATGGCTTGGTGGTGATGAACTCCTTTAGTTTTACCTTGTCTGAGGAGCAGTTTATCTGCCCTTCCATTCTAAATGATAAGTTTGCTGGATAGAGTAATCTAGGTTGTAGGTTCTTGCTTTCATCACTTTGAGTAATTCTTACCAGTCTCTTCTAGCCTGCAAAGTATCTTTTGAGAAATCAGTAGACAGACTTATGGGAACTCCTTTGTAGGTAACTGTCTCCTTTTCTCATGCTGCTTTTAATATTCTCTCTTTATCTTTAACATTTGGCATTTTAATTATGATGTGTCTTGGTGTGTTCCTCTTTGGGTCCAACTTGTTTGGGATTCTCTGTGCTTCCTGGATTTGTATGTCTATTTCCTTCACTGAGTTAGGGATGTTTTCTTTCATTATTTTTTCAAATGAGTTTTCAAGATGGCGCCCTTCCACTTCTCTTTCTGGCACCCTGTGATTCAGATGTTGGTATGTTTGGAGATGTCCCAGAGGCTTCTTATTCTATTCTAATTTTTTAAAATTCTTTTTTCTATTTGCTGTTCTGACTGAATGCTTTTTTCTTCCTTGTGTTCCAAATTGTTTGTTTGAATCTTAGCTTCATCCCCTCCCTTGTTGGTTCTCTTTGGATTTTTCTTTACTTCACTTAATGCAATCTTCATTTCTGCCTTGGTCTTTTTTATACTGTTGCAGTACCCCATGATCTTTTTTAAAAATGCACTATTGATTATGCTATTACAGTTGTCCCATTTCCCCCCCTTTATTTCCCTCTGCCCTGCACACCCCTCCCACCCACATTCCCCCCCCCTTTAGTTCATGTCCATAGGTCATACATTTAAGTTCTTTGTCTTCTCCATTTCCTATACTATTCTTAATCTCCCCCGATTTTCTGCCTACCATTTACGCTACTTATTCTCTGTACCTTTTCCCCTTTTTCCCCTGCCCACTCCCCCACTGATAACCCTCCATGTGACCTCCATTTCTGTGATTCTGTTCCCGTTCTAGTTGTGTGGTTTTTCTTGTTTTTTTTTTTTTTAGGTTCGGTTATTAATAGCTGTGAGTTTGTTGTCATTTCAGCGTTCATATTTTTGATCCTCTTTTTCTTAGATAAGTCCCTTTAATATTCATATAATAAGGGCTGGGTGATAATGAACTCCTTTAACTTGATCTTATCTGGGAAGAACTTTTTCTGCCCTTATACTATAAATGACAGCTTTTCTGGATAGAGTAATCTCGGATGTAGGTCCTTGCCTTTCATGACTTGGAATACTTCTTTCCAGCCCCTTCTTGCCTGTAAGATTTCTTTTGAGGAATTACCTGATAGTCTTGTGGACACTCCTTTGTAGATAACTGCCTCCTTATCTCTTGCTGCTTTTAAGATTCTCTCCATTTTAATCTTGGGTAATGTAATTATGATGTGCCTTGGTGTGTTCCTCCTCGGGTCCAACTTCTTTGGAACTCTCTGAGCTTCCTGGACTTCCTGGAAATGTATTTCCTTTGCCAGACTGAGGAAGTTCTCCTTCATTACTTGTTCAAATAAGTTTTCAATTTCTTGGTCTTCCTCTTCTCCTTCTGGCACCCCTATGATTCAGCTGTTGGAACATTTAAAAATATCCTGGAGGTTCCTAAGCCTCTCCTCATTTTTTTGAATTCTTGTTTCTCCATTCTGTTCTGGTTTGGTTGGATGTTTCTTTCTCCCTTCTGCTCCAAACCATTGATTTGAGTCCTGGTTTCCTTCTTATCACTGTTGATTCCCTGTAGATTTTTCTGTATTTCACATAATGAGACCTTCATTGCTGCCTGGGTCTTTTTTTATGCTGTTGAAGTACCCAGTGAGTTCCTGGAGCATCCCAATTGCCAGCATTTTGAACTGTGCATCTGATATGTTGGCTATCTCTTTGTTGCTTAGTTGTATTTTTTTTTTTTTTGGAGCTTTGGTCTGTTCTTTCATTTGGGCCATATATTTTTTTTTTTGTCTCAGCACACCTGCTACATAGTAAGGAGTGAAGCCTTAGGTGTTCACCAGGGCAGGGCAATCCATGTAGCTGTGTTTTGATGCTGAGTGTGGGGGAGGGGTCTGAGAGGGAATAGTGTTGCTTGTTGTTCCACTCTCTGCTGGTTTTCAGTCACTTCCCCAGCTACCCACAATCAAATTGGGCCTTTCTGGTGGGTTTGTGTACGTCCTGTGGGTCTGTCCAATGACCTCTCCTGTGAGGCTGAGAGTTTCTCCTGCTGGCACCTCAACCCCCACAGGTGTTTTCAGTCAGAGGCTTTGAGGCTTTCTTTCCCCATGCTGGAACCCTGGGTTGTGCAGTCTGTCTCAGTCCCTAGTTGTTCCTCCTGGTTTATCTGCACATGAATATGGGACTGTCCAGTCTATAAGCCACCACCTTTCCCAGTCTTCCAACCATCACCTTGCCCACCCCGGGTCTCCAGCTGCTGCCTTGCCGTGAGTTCTCTCTGCCCCTACTACTGGTCTGGGTGAATGTTTCTTCTTTAACTCCTTGGTTGTTGGACTTCCATACAGATCAATTTCTATTGGTCTGGTTGTTTTTTGTTTTTAAATTTGTTATTGTCCTTTTTTTGGTTGTGTGAGGAGGCACAGTGTGTCTATCTATGCCCCCATCTTGGCTGGAAGTTTCCCATGATTTCTCTGAGCATCCTGATAACCAGTGTTTTGAACTGGGCATCTGATAGTTTGCTTATATCCATTTCATTTGGTTCTCTTCATGGAGTTTTGTTCTATTCTTTCATTTGGGCCATGTTTCTTTGTCTCATCAATTTGGCATCCTCCCTGTGTTTGTTTCTGTGTATTAGGTAGAGCTGCTTTGACTCCCTGTCTTAGTAGCACGGCTTATTGTAGAAAAGGAACCTGTCTGGATGAATGTTGCTTCTTTAAACCCTTGGTTGTTGAACTTCCATACAGCTCTATTTTCTGATGAATCTGGGTGATGCTTATTTGGTAGCTTATTTGTAGTTTTTGCTGTAGTTGTGCACAGAGGTGAAGCATGTTTACCTACATCTCCATCTTGGCCAGAAGTCTCTTAATCTGCCCATGGCCAGCTGGGTGGTCCAGGCAGCAGCCCCTCACATGCACTGTACTGTAGCCTGGGTTAAATTTTTGAGTTCAACATATTGACTATATGTAAATCTTAAAGTTGACCTGATTCTATTTTTTTCTCCATTTCTTTGTGTGTTTCATAAATGAGTTTCCTATTTAAGTGTCTGACTCTCAAATGTTAAGAGCAGAACTTGTCATCATTGGCCTAATTTTAATTTTCATTGTGTAAGCTTATAAGAAGTTACTCCCAACTTGATGTCTCATAACTCACTTCTGAAATATCCAATGAGAAACTGCCAAGTTTTCACAGTTGTTTATTTTGGTTCCAATATGCTGTCCATACCCTGGTTGTATCTCTCGCCAAATTTCCTCCAATTTATTTCAAAACCAATTGGCAGAACAATGAGGAAACCTGTTTGGGGCCAATTTTAGGCAGTTGATGGTACCGCCTCTTTCCCCAACCCCCACTTTCCAGTAATCCCTCAAGTTTCTTTCAGATCTAGCCATTCTCCATTGGATCATAACAACTGGGCATGACTCCATATGTGAAAGAAATACATTCTTCCTATCTTCACCCCTCTGTTACCCTCCCCTCTGCTTCCTATCCTTCCTTCAAAACTGACAATCTCCCAACACTCTTTTCTCTGTAGAGAGGGTGGGCAACCTGGCATTGCAATATCCAGAATAAGTCTTATTTTGAAAATGGGTTATTGTGTTCTTATCAATAAAGGAAATGGGAGATTTCAACCTCTTCCTGTCTAGGTATGAATATTTCCTGTGTGGTTGACAGAATTGGGGGGAGCTATTTTGCCAAACTCATAGAGATCAAAACTGGCAAGTATCTTTACAGCCTGCTGATTTTCAAAATAGTTTTGTGCAGATGGTGGTGCTTTTCTAATCCAGGTCTCAAAGCTCTGCCATGTAAACTCTCTTCAGTTCTGCACTGTTAGGACCAAGGAACAGACTAAGATTATCTGCTCCCATCTATGGTCTGAAGACTAAAGACTCAGGAAGGTGACTTGTTTAAAGTTATTCAGTCAACTCGTATCAAACCTACAGAGAAATTATTTACTCTATTAGACGCTGCTGCCATTTTGACCTAAGAATATGTTGGGCTAATCCTCGGCTTTCCTCCTAGGCCATAAGCAGAAAGAATCTTTGCTGTATTTGTTAGGGGTACAGGAAAACAGAAACCACATCAGGAAGTTCAACAGAGGGAGTTTAATAGGGGGGACTGGTTACATTGGTGTTGGAGGACTGAAAGAGCAAAGTGGGCACAGTGAGGAAACAGAGCTGGTCACTCATGGAAGAAGCCACCACACTAAGGCTGAGGGAACATGGGAATGGATTAAGGCCATGGAACCTAAGAGATCAGAGGAGGGGACCTGAGGAGCTGAGGCCCAGACCTCTGAGGAGGATGTTTTGTATGGCTGGGATGGCATCCAGAGAGCTTGGTGGGAGGGCTCCATGGAGCTGGATTAAGATTTCTGAGGGAGCTATGCTGCTGCCTGAGGCTGGCTCCAGGAATTGGAGGCTGCTCCCAACTGCTGCTGTGGGGATGGATGAAGGGCTGCTGGGAGGCAGCTTTGGTGAACACAGCAAGTACAAAGAAAGAGGGGAATGCATTCTCTCCTCTCCAGCATTCAGTCTCTCTCTCGGCCCCTCTCATGCCAGAACCTATTCAGAAGCACCTAGCAAATATGGAATATCATTTGCAGAGGATCCGTTAGCATCAAAGGCAGGGTATAGGAGGTTTCAGAGGCAGGAGACAATAGCTTCCTACCTCATACAGGTAGATGGGACACTTCCAGATTACAAGAGGATGGACCAGTCACCTATAGGGACATCTGGCATCAGGAAGAAGCTGATATAATCTGAAGTCTGTAGGTCATGTCGGTATGACCTAGAGCTGACAAGTGAGTCACTGGGATTCTTTAGTTCCTAGGTCCTCTTTCTTGTTTTCACACTCCTGGTGCTTGGGGCGGAGAGAGTGGGGTTGGTGTGGGAAGGATATTGTGACAATCAGAGCTGTGGGTGGTGATGTCGATGCCCCTGTCCAGCCACACAGATGCTAGAAACTCCACAGCAGTCAGGACTGGGCTGACTGGGCTGAGCTGCTGTCAGGGGTTAGGCAGAGATAAAATTGACAGAACCTCTGAAGGATCACACTGATGTCTCTTTCAGATAGAGCAATTGTTGCATTGGTCTAGATAAGTATGACTTGGGTTTCTGGAATTATATGGAGTACAGAGAAATCCTGATAATATAAATCTATAGATTCCTGTGCTTATCCAATTATTATGTTGTATCTAGTTTATGCTACCCACCATGATAGGTGCTGGGGATATACAGATGAATGCAGTAAAGTTAATTAGTGCACACCATAGGGCAATATAGTCATGTTTCTCTGGCAGAGTGGGAACGGAGTTGAGGGAGAGAAAACATAACTAGGGCACACTGGGGACAGTTTCAGAGAGGAGACATGGCCTGGGTGCTGATATGAGGACGGGCACTCAGTGGGTGGTAGGGTGGGAAGGAGGAAACAACCTGAACAGAGGTGCAGAGGTGTAGAGCAGCCCGGTGCGTGTGGAACAGTGGGAAAGGGCTGCTTCCATCTCCTTCTCTGCTCAAACATGCTACCAGACAGCAGCCTGCCCAGATTGGGATTCACCTTCTGCTCACCTCTGATGAAAGCAACAATCATCCCTATCCCAGACAGCACCCAAAGGAGGAGAGAATGCAGAAGATTTGGACGGTACACCATTGGGATGATTAGCTGTTGGATAACTTAGAGAAGGTGGCCACGTGAATGAGAAGGCAGGGTCTAGTACCCTTATCATTTGCTTTTTTTTTTTTTTTAATAAGCAGTGCCTACTTTATGTTGCTTTCCAAGGTGTACAGAGGGAAACCTTTGTTTGGGGTCTTTTTTTCACATTTTAGAAAGAGGGGGATTGTCAGCCTTGGGCTATGCAGAGTATGACATGCAGCTTGTGCTACTCTGAATGAGCTGGCCTTTAGGGTTGGCCACTTCTAGGAAGCTCTCCTATGATCCAAGCCATGGCAACAGCTTCCTATCAGCCTCCCCTCCCCACAAGAACGTTTGGCTTCCATCTGACCAGCCTTGACACCCAGTGTCCAAACAACAATGAAATTGATTCCCCCAAGTGTGGGAAAGTCCGGGAGCATCGATTGGTTCCTCCTCTTCACCCCCCAGGCCTGGTATTAGCACTCTCCCAGAATGTACCTTGCTTGTTTGGTTGGAGGAGGTCAAAGCCCAGATGAAGAATGAGTGGAATTCCACAGGATCAGTCTGGTCTTGATAAATGACAGCAGGGGATGTGTGGGGAGGGGAAAAGGATGGGGAAGTTGGGACAACCAATGCTTGTCCCAGCATTGTCCCAGCAACATTGGCTGCTTCCCCTTGTTCCACCCGTCTGGGTAGTACTTTCATTGTGACCAGATGCTTGCCATTCTAAATATTTGGAGGTTCAAAAATGACCTGTGAAATATGTTTCTTTTATTCAGGTTAAAAATATTTTAAAAATATTATTATTGTTATACCTGAGAGAGTTAGAACTTCCCAAGTGGGACTGGCTGTTATTGGTTTGAGGCTTGTGTTTTGACACTTTTTTTTCCTTATGCTGAGAATTTGATCTGTTCATTTTGATCTGTGAATTGCCCATTCTCTTCTGCCTTGGCTTCTATTCTTGCTCTGCTGTTAAAGATCTCTAGGACCCTCCTGACCCACTGTAAAAATAAGGGGTTGGGTGCAGGGTGGTCTTTATGTCTCTTCTACTTTTGATTTTTATGATATCTAACTATTAGGTGTCTCATCAAGTGTACAGAACAGAAAAAGGTGGGTTCAAACACCAGATGAGCCACCTGCATGGTGGGACCAAGATGGGATAAAGAGTCCTTCACATCTTCGCAAACACAGCCAGGGATTACAATGGAATGGTGGCACATAATGGGAGACCATGGAGGCATTTCGGTTTATTCTGCCATTGGTGAGCTGAGATGTCCCCTAGGAAGAAGATAAGCACCCACATCATCAGGCACTTAGACAAAGATATAGATGCCTTGATTACAAATCTACTCAGATCTCCTAGTTAGAATCAGAGGTGCAGAGAACCCAATGGTGCTTGTACACACAGCCAATAGCCTTCTTGGAGAGGCCTCTTCCAGTCATGGGAAATGTCTTTTTACTGTTACCCCTGCATTTAACATCATGCTGTAAGTTCAACTAGGGACTCTGGCATATAGGATTGGATAGGATGGGGTAATACTTATGTACTTTCCACCCTCCTTGAGGATGAAGATTTCTGTCCATTAGTGCAGCGGTTCTCATCTTGGGGTCATATTGCCCCCAGTGGACCTTTGCAATGTCCCCAGACATTTTTGATTGTCAAACTGATGGGATGGATACAACTGGTGTCTAGTGAATAGAGGACAGGGATGCTACTAAACATCTCACAATGCACAGGAAAGTCCCTCACAATAAAGGATTCTTTGGCCCCACATGCCAACAGAGCTATGATTGAGAAATGCTGATTTAGTGCCTCCAGGCTCCAGAGTAGTAGGATGGTGGTGATGGTTGGGCTAATGCTTTTCTGCTATCTGGTGAAGACTCAGACTCAACATTTATAATTTTCTTTGCTGTGGAGCAAAAGGAAATACCTCTTTTATCAAAACTGGCTTCAAAAATGTGTGCTTCACTCTTCTGGTGCTACCCTCTCTCCATTCATTAGGGTAGGCAATGGGAAGGAGGCCACTGAGAGACTCCCTAAGGATAGGACAACAGGATGAAGAATCCCTGGAATTGCAAGGACCTTAGTGACCACTCTATCCACCACTCTGCTTTGATGCACAAAACCCAGGGGCTGTCAGACGTGAGACTGAGAATTACCCAATTTTCAGCACTGTTGTGCAGAGCCTACACTTCCCCTCATCATTCACAACCTTTGTGGTGCTTTCTTTTCCTCTGGACATGTCCCCACCTTCTCTGAGCAATGTTCTGGCTACTTTCAATCCTCACATCTATAGGAGAACACAATCCCAGTGGTAATACTACCTGAAGGAAGAAAACATTTTTAGCTTTGGGCATCTTTCATCCCTCTTCAAATTGTTGTGTGTAGGCAACAATCTACTCTTAATAGTTACTTTAGCGATGGTGATATTCTGAGCAAGATACTACGTAATCTTCCTTGGGTATACCTGAATATTTACCAGGATGGAGACTTCTACATAACATCACCATGTCTTCCTAACATTAAACTCTTGAATATCATGAAAAATGATCCCACCTGGACTACCTTGGAATACCCATGATTTATGGTTGCTAGCCTAAAAGTCAGTTAAGTTTCCTGGCAGTCAGGATGATTTGCCTTTATGGATGTCTTATTAACACTTTTCCAGCCTTTTAGATGTCAAGTCTCAGCCTGCAGTTCCCGGTTTAGCAGAGGAAAAGAAGGTAGCATCTTCTTGGTTAGAGAAAGGAAAGTCAAATGAAACTTAAGAGCCCTCGGCCTCCCTCTTCCCCCAATTCCCTAAGTGAAAGGCTAGGAATGGAGGGCGGGGCGGCAGGTCTCAGTCGTGAATCACTGGGTCCTGTCCAGTCCGTTTTCATCTCCTGTGGCCTCTCCACACCTTTTATGACTCTGTTTTGGAGAAAGAAAACTGCCCTTCAAAGGCTTGGCTCTATCAATTTCCCCCACCATCTGCTCTTATTAAAATGTTTATGACACTCTTTATCTTAGGGTTATGATGCTAGGTCTGTCATTAATTGATAAAACCTGCTGTGAACTACAACTTACCATTTAGATTTTAAAAAAATATGGGAATTACACATATATAGTTTTAACATTTTCTAAGCTTGTCCCAAAGTAGTCTGAATATTAATAAAGAATGTTAGCAGGTCATATTATTTTCAGACCAGAAACACATCGAATATATATTTGCTGATGTTGGGGTTACACTTCTTGTGATGTTTGTTATGAGAATGTATAAAGAATATTTCAAGGCTGATAGCAGCAGAGCAGTAGCCTAGATATTTTATTTTTTAAAATTTATTGACTTTAGAGGGAGAAAGAGAGGGAGAGAGATGGAAAGAAACATCAATTTGCTGTTCCACTTGTTTATGCATTCATTGTTTGATTCTTGTATGTCCCCTGACTGGGGATCGAATCTGCAACTTTGACATATTGGAACAGCGCTCCCACCAACTGAGCTACCCGGCCAGGGCCTAGCTATTTTAGATACTTTCCAACTGACTAATTTGTCATGGCTTGAAAAATATGGCCACTATAATTTCTTTGGTGAAGGCATTTGAACAGAGTCATAATGTGTGTTCAGATATTAATATTAAAGCCATATGGTAAATAAGTTATTTCCATGAAGCACTTTGACTGATAACTAAAGTAATTATGCTCATTGTAAGTATTTTAGAATTGTAAAGTAGGAAATAAATTTCATTCATGATCCTACCACCCATTTATAAACACAGTTCACTTTGTGATATTCATGTAGTTACATTAATAGGTAACTACATAACACACAAACATACATATAAACAAGTAAAAAGTATTTTGGTAAATCTTTTGCATATACAATTTCCATTGTATACTCTAACATTATACTCTGAGCATTGTCTTCTATCAGTACAGAATTCTTTACAAATTGGGTCTGGTGGCAAAGCATTCTGTGGGCACAGCAAGCTGTTACTCTCAGCAGTTACACAAGAAGGCTGTTTTCATTTTTTTGCTGTTATAAACAATGCTACAGCGAGCACTGTTGGCCCAATCCTGAAGACTTTGTGGGGATGAAAAGAGATGATCCATGTAAAGTTCCCAATATGATAGTAATAAACATTCCAAGTATCCTTTCCAACTCTCTCCCTCCCCTTCTACCTACTATTCTCCTCTAATGTTTTTTTTCTTTACTCTTACGAGTAAGATTTTAGAACTGTAGCTACTTATTTAAAGCATAATACACATTTTTGAAGATCTCCATGTGGGTCACTAGGCTACTTTTTAGACAGTTTGTACCGATTTTTCTTTTGTATTATGTACTGTTATTTGAATCTAGCTCTTAGTTGGTTTGAGAAGCTATATTATTCATGGCTCCAGTCTTAGTTTATGTTAAACTATAGTGTGGTGGGGAGGAGGTGTGCTTTGGAGTCATTTATCACCAAGTGGGAAGGCCTGTGAGGAGGTTGCCATGTCAAATCCTTGCCCCCTTCTAGATTTATCTATCTGAAACCACCAGGAGGTCAGCCCAACAGCTTCCTGAACCAACATTGAGAAGACAGGAGGCACTTTAGGAGCTTTATCTGCTCTGGGGGTCCAGAATTAGGTTCGTTGTGAGTGGTGAGACCCAAACACCTTCCTTTACACCAAATCCATTTTATTCCACCATGTTTATTTTGCTTGCTAGACTCCTGACTTTCACTTGACTTCATCCTTGCAATGGAAACCTGTCCCAAACACTAGCCTACTTGGCAGGGGCCTTAAGCCTCTGTCTGGTTCCTGCTGACCCCTTGCCCCTGGGGAGATGCAGTCTCTTTCTGACTACATGGACCATGTGGAAGAACACTGCTGTCATTCTATCACATCAACGCACATTTTTGCTCCTCCCTCCCGCCTATAAGAGCCAACCTCCTTAAGTACATATAGTATCCCAGATCAAGGTCAAATTTTCTCTTGCTCTTTGGAGTTTTGGGGTTCTCTCACCCCAAAGTACTGGCACAGGGGCTGATCCGACCCATCTGTTTTGAGCCCACCCTTCCCAGTATCCTTCCTTCACTGGTCAAGGCCACTGAACTCTTAGCCTTCTCACAGCCAAGCCAGCTCCCTAAAACACCCCCCTGTGATGTACTTCTGGCTATTTCATGGCTACTGGGAGAAGCAGCAGCTGTCAGGAAGCATGTTAAATACACCTGGCTCCTATGGGAATCACAGAGTTAAGCATTCCCACCCCTTTAGGCCACCTTTCACATTTGATTGATTTTTTTCGATTGGTTGTTTGCCTGACCTGATCAGAGAGTTTGGGCAACAGTTTCTGTTGACACTTTATTTCACTTTGGGTAAAAGTTTAAACATGACTTATCATAATCCTGACACATCTGGAAGGCCACGCTTTGCCCCTTCCTGTTCTTTACTAGTTCAGTTATGAGAATGTAGGCTAGAAAGCCTTTTTTTTTTAAATACATAGGAAGCAAGTTTATTGCTTTGGATCTTTTTGGAGAAAAGTCTTAACATTCCAGGTCATAATCACTGCTAGATTATCGTTCTGTTTTGCTCTGGGGTTAAAAACTTTCTTATTTATTTCATTCTGCACAGGTTAAAACCATCCATTGCGTGGAGAAATGCCACTGTGGGATTGCAAGTCTCAGAACCAAGACTTCCATGTGTCTTTTTCTCCAGTGAAGTAGCTGAAGGTCTGGAGCTGAACTTGTAAATGCCATTGTGTCTTTGAATCTCAAATCTAGACTGATAAAAGTCCTTAAAGGTCCTCTGGTTCAACCTTCTACTGAATGTGGAAATGCTTGTGCAACGTCCCTGCGTGGGAATCCCATGGACCTCTCTAGTACTGGCCAATTTGGAGTTTATACTCATAATTAAAACACCTTTCTCTAATTAAGTGGGAAATTACCTCTAGTTTCTATTCACCCCACATTTGTTTAATACCTACTATATGCCATCATGCTGCTAGGCCTGTGCGATATGAAGTTGAGTAAATCCCCAGATTTGCCTTTCAGGGGTTCAGAGGAGGGCAATGGAAATGGTGTCAGAGGCTGATGCACAGGGTTCCTGGGGATGGAGGTGGGAGAGTACTCGGTTCTGTTATGGAAGGTGGGCAAAGGTTTTGCAGGTGCTGTGATCTTGGAACCAAGGCTGGAGGCGTAGAGCTGGATTTCATTAGGCTGACCAAGTGGCAGGAGGGAACACTGGGCAGCAAAAAAAAATCAATCCAAAATCATCCATCCTCAAACTAGAATCATCCATTCCATAGCACATCTGAAATAGAGTAGATGTACTGTGGAATGGATGATTCTGGAAAAATGGGCTGGAGTGAGGTCAATGCAGACCTTGAATGTCATGCTGAGGGTTTTGAGTTTCATTCTGTTGAGGAGGCCAGCCATTAAAGTGAAAACTGTCTCAGCATTAGCAGAATAACTCTTGACTGAACCAGGAGAACCAGGAATCTGGGGGCCGAGGCAGCCCTGAATTCGAAAAACACTTGGAGGCAGGATCACAGAACTTAGCAGCCTCTGCACCTGGAGGGTAACAGAGAACTTTGTTCGAAATCCCTGAGTGCCCTGAACACAGCTTTCCTGCTTCCCTAGAAATCCGCTCTTCTCTGGCACTCAGTTCGTTGACCACATACCACATGCTTTCGGGAACCTTCAACGTTCTCATCACCTCTCAGAAAACACAGCGGTTAGTTGGGGCCCCTCTTAAATGTGGTTCCCAGAGTCAAATCTGTGCACCAAAAGATTCATAACCTGGGAAGAATATAGTATCCTTTTAAGTGAACAGGACGTTTCTTCCCCACTCAATCCCATGTCCTGTCATTACCTCCACTCACGCTCAGGGGAGGACGCTTCCCCTCCCTAAGCCTCCGTCTGTTCATCAGCTCCCTTGATGATACAGAACACATGACCGCTTTTAGGAAAAGCAAATAAAAATCATTTCTGAGCATTCATTTGTTCATTGAGTAAGAATTTCTGATACTTGTAATGTGCAAGGAATTCTAAACATTGTAATTAAGTACCTACTCTGCACTAGGCACACTGCTGGGACCATGGGATGAAATGATAGGTAAACTCCAGGATTTGCTCTTAACAGTTCAGTCTATCTATGTAAATACATCAAAAGAAGTCTCAAACAAGTTTTCTACTACCAACGGACTTAGAGTCTAGAAGGCAAGGAATGGCAGCCACCTTACTTGCATCACACTATAATAATAATATGTGAAGGGCACTAAGTGTCCTTCTAAGGCTTTTACATAAATTAATTCACTTAGTCCTCATCGAACACTGTAAGGCAGGTAATATTCTCACTCACTTCCATTTTACAGAGGAGAAAACTGAGGCACAGTTGCTCAAGTGACACAACCAGGAATAAGGGAACCAGAATTCAAATGCAAGGATTTTGCCTCCCGAGTCTGCACATAATTTCTTGCAAATAACTATGATAGATATAAGGCAGAAAGAGAGAAATGCCAGGAGAGAGAAAGTGCAGACTCCTGGGCCTGGAAAAGGTGGCCCGTTTGGATGGTTCTGTAACTGATTCATCCCTGGGGAGCGCTCCTCTCTGCAGGCATGCTTCCGGGTTTGGGGGAGGGTCAGGGTTGTGTGTCTCGCTGCTGCCACCTGTACTTTACAAGGGCAGGGCTCATGCCCAGCTGGACCTTGGTGTTAAAGTGATAATGTTTTATGCTTTTACTTTTAGCAGGTGACAATAAAAAATCAATGGATTATAATTATAGGACCTTGAAGTTTAGTGTCGCTCCAGACTGTAATGAAAATTCATTTATGGTTGGACAGATTAGCAATTTATCTCTCCCCAAATTGCAGGGCGGTTGCTTATGAGGCTGGCCTGCCACCTCTTACAGAAGGGACCAGATTCTGTGCCAGGTCAGCCCAGTGAGTAATAGCCTGGGCTTATTATATGGGATAAATCAATCACACAGTCTTCTTGCGTTGGCTTAATGAGGTTAGATTAGCAAGCACTGAGCTTGGGAAACAGTTGTTGGTCAACAACCTCAGAGTGCTGACAAAGGGCCCTCGAAGCGCTGAATTTGGACAGACTCCTCAGCCATCTGCATGCAGGTGGGTGGTAAGAATCTGGGGTTTGGTTTGGGAATTGGTTTTCAAGAGGATGGGAGTTCTCAAATATAGACAACTTTGGCTCAGTAAAAGATCAAGAACTATATAAACAAAATAAAACAACGCAACAGAGGTTGTTGGTTTTTTGTTTGTTTGTTTTTTGTTTTTGACTGGTAGTCCTTGTCATTTTCCCATGCAGTGATGGCTTCACAGGAGGTGGGGGGTGGGCAGTGCATAGATGGGGAGTGGGTTAAGGAACAGCACACTGGCTCCCAGAGGAAAGCGTCCTGCTCTCCATGCTCACACCGAGTGGGGTGGGGAGCTGCTTTTGTACCATAGTTAGTGCTTCCTTATCTCTGCGAGTTCCCAGGTGTTGTCAGAGCCAGTCTTGGTTGCCTGAGCTGGCTGGGCAGGGGAAAGGCATTACAGGTTTCTTCTGCCCTCTGTCCCCTGGCTTATCTCTAGATGAGTTAGAGGATTTATCTGAGGATCTCTCAGGCATTTGCCAATGGGGACAGATTGAAGACCACCAAGACCTTCTTCTTCCTTGAGTGAGCACTCCTGGCCACATGTCCTGTGAAGCTATTCCATTTGCCTCCCTCTGTGTATAGATAAGCATATCATACACTAGAAACTAGAGTCACCACATGGGGCTTGGGCAAGGGTGCTGGAGCAGCGAGAAGTAGAGTCAGAAAGAAGGTTCAGGGGATGGCCAACTACTTGGAATCTCTATTTCAGAGTCAATCATGTCTGGTCTTTGGGAAGGCAGCCATAATCCCCAGGGACAGAGTGGATGAACAATCTTTGAAGCCTTTCTGTCCAGCTATCGCATTTCATGTTGTTACTTTGCCTCTTTCATTACAAGACTGAGACTTACCAGAGAAAAACAAGGGTTTTGGCTCTCAATTCAGAAGATAGAAATTTGTTGACACCTAAGCAGAAAAGGGATCACTAAGACATAACACTTTCTAATGGGGGCCAGGAAGGTGTATCAGTCAGGGCTGTTATGGTGTGGTAACAAACAACCCCCCGAATATTATTTAACCTCTTAGTGTAAAATAAAATGCAGATATAGCAACTCATGTTGAACACATATTTGTCATAGTTTTATAAAGCTAACATCCTTGTAAGTGGCACCCAAAGTCTCTTCCCCTGCCCTGTTAGTGTGGAACATTGAGAGTGTGGCATAGGACTCAGTGCATTCTGGGAAGATGCTCATTGGCTCAGCCTGGATGGGATACACATTACCTTTGTTCACAACCTGTTGGCCAGTGCTGGTTACCAGCCTCACCCAACACCAGAGCCCAGGAAATGTAATCCTACCATGTGCCCAGAAAGGGGAGCTGAGGAGAGAGAAGGGGTATTTGGCAAACAGCACAAAACTGTACCTTAGTTCTGGATTTGGACTCAGGGTCCAAATGTTACTTCTATCAGTGGCCAGCTGTGTGCTTTGGGCAAGTAACTTTTAAAATGCTTAGCTACCTCCTTTATAAAAATCATAAAGTTCTTCTGAGAATTAAAGTAATGCTTTACCACCTTAGGACAGTGCCTGACAATCTTTACTCAGAGTTTATTGTGAAAACTGTCAAAACATCCCCTGTTCAGGTAAGATGTTCAAGACTGACGGAGCTTCCTTCAAACACTGTCTAAGACGGGGTGGGGCAAGGAGCAGGTGACCTCGGTGGTTGCAGTGTCTCTAACCCCAGGTGTAAACACGAGGTCATGCCGCTATGGGCCATCTTTGTAAGCACCCTGCTGTCTTTCTGTTTTTCACTCCACGACCTGTTGTTAGCTGGGGTGGGGAATGGAGGGAGGGAAGGAGAGGAGAGACGAGACATCCCCATTGCGAGATCCCTTTGGGGTTTCCATTTTGTTGTTGTTATTGCTTCAGGATGTTGATCTTTCCCCTTTTGTGGATGACAAGAACGTGATTCATGTTCAGGGGAGGGATCCCATCCCCTCTTTCACTGACAGCGAAACTGTCAAAAAGCCCATCCCTATAAACACTAACCTGGCAAAGGAGACCGAGCCTCCATATGGAAAATCAAAGTAAGGGATCTGGCACAGAGTTGCAAAGATGGTTTGAATCAGAGGCAGAGACAGCCCGGGATATTGGGGTGGGGGCTTGGGGGCTGTCTGCACCCTCGTGCCAAGAAGGCTGGAAACCCGGGCCAGTGAGTTTCCACTCGCTGGGGAAGGCAGGCCCCGTCTGCCTTGGAAGCCAGATCATGGCAGGTCTCTGGTTTAAATTCGGCTCATCGGTGGGTCCTCCAAACTAATTGGGAAGGAGCCGGGCTGTGTTTTCTTTCCTGCTTAATAAGAAGGGGAATTGCTTACAGCTCTGGACTTTATTAGGGGGGAATTTGACATTGTTTCCTTGGACAGAGGCTCTGTCCAGGGAGCTAATCTCTCACACCTGTTTGGCTTTGTTAAGGAGCCAAGGGGCCCTGGCCTCTTTGCTATTGGTTACTGCAGAGAACGATCAGGGGTGGAGGTGGGGTGGGGGAGGAGGAAGGGACAAGAGAGGGGAGGAGGATTTTCCTCTTCACTCCAGAGTCTAAAAATCTAAAGATGATATGAATGCCAACCAAAGAGTAACAGATACGGTAATCCATCCAACAGCATCAAGTGCCTAAGCATCTACTATCTGCAAAGCATGTCCTGTTTAGCAGCAAACAAGACAGGCAGAAATCCTGCCCTTTGGGGGCTTATGTGCTGACTGTCCCCAGAAAAAAATGAAAGCATCTCTCATGGTTCTGGGGAGCTGGGTCACGGAGAAAGGCTGCCGGCTCCTTGCCTGTGCTTTTTCTTTCTCTGGAGTAACATCCATCTTTATTGTCCATTTCACAAGCCTGGGGAACCTTGCCCTTTATTTTCTGTGGGCCCTTGGTCCTCATCAATGCTCCTTGAATAAGGGTCAATGGAACCGGCAGGGAGTACATGTGGGCAGATATGCCATGGGGGAAAGGTCCATTGTCCTGTGGGATGAGCACAGGATAAACCGGGGTGCTTCAGTTGTCAGTCACACAAGTCCTCTATTCTTGTTACATGGTGACTGTCAAAGGAGGAGTCCATTGATGCTACAAGTATGGAGGGACAAAGAAAAGTGCTGACCTGCGTAGATGAAAGGGAATGTTGTCCCCCAGAGCAACCAGTTCCTCCCTCCCTTGACTTGAGGTGTCTGGGTTTGAGCCTTGGCCAGGTCCAGCTACATAACGCATGGGGTCTGCTGCAGAAGGAAAGGAGAGGCCTTGGCCAGGAGAGGGGAATGCATGGCCCACCGCCCAGACCTACCGTGGACGTGGGGCCTCAAAGAGACTGCAACCTTCCTTCTAGGGTGTGCTCAGAATCTGGACTGGCAGTGAGTGAGAGGCCCCCTCCCCACCCAGTGGGAGGGGT
Organism: Phyllostomus discolor; assembly: GCF_004126475.2. NCBI lineage: Eukaryota > Metazoa > Chordata > Mammalia > Chiroptera > Phyllostomidae > Phyllostomus > Phyllostomus discolor. The sequence goes on from NC_040910.2 coordinate 84,660,758, forward strand.
TGGGGCCTGTTCACTGGAGAAACCCGGGGAAGGCACTTGACCCTGTCCATTGTGTCCCCGGGCCCAGGCCCCTGCTGGGTAGAGAGGGGGCTTGGGCACAGAGCATGAGCTTTTCCTTGTCTGGAGAACCCAGGTGCTGACCCAGGGCTGGCAGTGGTCAGGGGTAGGGATGGCCAAGGGGAGGATAGGCATCAGGAATGGGAGGCTGATGGCTGAGAACCCCTCCCTGGAAAGCAGCAGGGGACAGGACCATGCAGGAGTAGAGGCCCTAAGACTCCAGACATGCTCCATCCGACTTCAGTTACAAAACAAAAATTCAAGGGTAAAATCATTAAGGATTTTAAGATGAAGTCTGCTGAACATTAAACCCAAGTGTGGGCCCTTGCATGCCCAGGAAGCCAGTCCTGATCTTAGCTTCACCACTTATAAGCAGTGAAAGCTTGAGAATATTACTAAATTCCTTTAAGCATGAATTTCTTAATTACAAAGTGATGATGAGACTACCCCTTTCAAAGGGGTGCTGTGGAACACTTACAGTGATGACACGTTCGAGTGCTCAGGGCGGAGTCTGGACTTAACAAGCAATGCCAGGCATTATTATGATGGAAGACTCATCTTGCTTGCTCTTCGGTGGCATGACGTACACTTGGAGCTTTACCTTCTACCCAGTTCTACTGAGGGGCTCCCACTCTTTCGTTTTGCCCTTTGGTGACCAGTAGCAGCAGAACCCAAGGTATCTAGCCAAGCTTCAGGAGGACACCCACCGTGTAGAACATGGGACCTTTTGTGCCCCAGTATACACATACTGCCCTCGTCCATGTTAAATGCTAATGTGGATTTTTTAAAAGCACTTCAAGGAGACTAGGATTCTTTGGCAGTGCCTTAAGAGCCCTGGTGAGATGACAGCAGTTATACCATCACTGGCCACCCCCCACCTCCCATTCAACATAGAAACTTGCCTTTTGGTCTGAATTACAGTTTGCTGTTTCACACAGAATTTTGTTTAAAAAAAAATAAAAAGGGTTCTGCTATTCTAAAGATAAATAGAGGATGAGAACCAGCACTCTGATCGCTGGAGCTCTGGCCCCTGGACACTGCCTTAGCCAGCTATCTACTGAGTTAGGGTCCCTGGCCAGGTGGCTGCCGACCCGGGGTGCAGTGGCCATGAGTGACTGACAGGTCAAAACCTGGACTCTTACCTCGCAGGATTCATGTCCAAGGAGAGAGAATTAGTGAGTGTGACTGAGGTGGACAACGTTACTTCAGATTCCCAAGTGCCTTCTTTTTCCACTGCACTGCCTCCTTGCTTACACTAGGGTCTAAGACGGATGGAACTTTCCAGAAGAGCTATTCCAAAGAGGGTATTTTGATTCTCTCTTAAGAAACACTGGGCTGGGATTCAGAAGACTAGTGTTCTAGTCATAGCTTAGTTACCCTCGATCGTGTGACTTTGGGCAAACTACATAAGCCTTTTGAACCTTAATATGCTCAGCCACAAAGTGGGAATACTCTCTGTCTCGCCTTTATCACAAAGCCCTTATGAAGCTCACATGATACAGTTTGTGCAAAAGTCCCTTTGGAAACCAAAACACCAATCAGATCTATAAATGATGGAAGGGGAGGATCCTTCCTCCTTTGCTTGTCCTTGGATGAGCCCTGATGAAATGTAGGGCAGGTGGGTGCAGCTCACACTGTATCATTTCTCTACCAATGACCTTCTTTCAGTGTTTTGTGATCTGCCTCTCACAAACCAAAGCTGAGTGATGAACCACACACACATACACACACACACACATGCTTCTACCTATCATTCTAGAAATCATTCAAATCACCCCCTTTGTTTACATGGAGTTTTGCGATTGGACAGTGTGATGCTGATAAATGTTTAACAACCAGCTCTCTAAAAAATGACTCATGTGTATACAAGCATAAGTTGATTATAAATCTTAATATAAAAGATGTGTAGCATATAATTTGTAGGTAATTATAAAATAGGCAATAGCCTTTATTGTGAATTCCAGACAGCTAATTGATTCCTGAAACACATTTCACTGACTTCTCCTTTGCAGTTGATGGAAGATTGGAGTTCCAACATGAATACTGGCTGATATTTTCATTTTGATTAAGGAATAAGATGAAACAATGAAAGATAAACATTGGAACCTTACTTCTTAGTCAATGATGTAAAGTAATTTTTTCACTGAATTAAAGAAAAGATTTTGAATACTGAAAAATATTTCTCATATATATATATATATGCTACTCACAATATAACAACATATTGAAGTGATATGCTTTCTTAAATAAAGATTTTATTTATTTATTTCCTTTTAGATAGAGAGGGAGGAAGGGAGGAAGAGAGAGAGAAACAATGTGTGGTTGCCTCTCACACGCTCCTTACTGGGGACCTGGCCTGCAACCCAGGCATGTGTCTTGACTGGGAATTGAACTGGGGACCCTTTGGTTCGAAGGCCGGCACTCAGTCCACTGAGCCACACCAGTCAGGGCTATGAAGTAATACACTTTTATGTTTAATCTGCATTATTAGTATTTTCTTCATCACTTAACTTTAAGTCTAGACAACTACAGAACCATAAATCAAACCCTGATTTATAGCATTTTTAGATTTCCATAATGCTAATGTCCCCACCATGGCCAACATTAAGCTAAAAATGTGACATCATCGCACACAGAGTGGGGGAGAGATGGGCAGGCACCAATACACAGTATTTCCATTATATAGATACGACAGACGTAAATAACCTCAAGAGCATAGATAATAGTAAAAACACTATAAAATACTAAGGAAGTGATATAGTAAACTTATTTACCTTTGTTAATATAACTTATTTAATTGTAAGTTTATAGAACTTAAGAGTGGCTTTGTTTAATAAATGTTAATAGTGGCTGTGTTTAACAACTGGCTCGCAAAACCCTTATAAATTTAACAATCAGCCCCTGTGAGTGAGCAGGAGCTGAGTGAGCTGAGTCCACCACTGTGTGCTTGTTTTTCTCTTCCTGGGGAATCTGAACATTTTCAGCACTCAGAGTTATTCAGGACTCATATGTACTAGATACTGGGAGTCAGGGATCTAGTCCCTGTTCTCATGGAGCTTATAGTCTTTTTGCAAAACAAACAAAGTAGTGATCTACGGCAGTTTTCTAGTGCATTGTTTTTTTTAATTACAAAGAAAAATCCTGTTTGGTGTCCAAGTGAATATTTGTCTCATTCTTGTTTCTCAGTGACCTCGTAGACCCGCCTGGCTTGTTCGGTCACTACTCTCCAGTTTTCTGGCTAAATGGTCTTTGTCTTAATGAAGACTTTGGCCAAGGACCCTGGAAATAAGTACCAGGACATATTGTGGCTAAGTCGGCCCTTGAACCCTGACTATGATGCCCACAGCACCTGCCCTGTTTAGAAGCAAAGTCCCCTGAACATCTTCCGATGTGTTTAGACTGCAGCATTTCCCCTTCCTTTATCATCAGAACTTAGTTTTTGAGACTTCCACCCACCTCCATGGGCAGGCGCAATTTCTGGATCCCAAGCAGAAATAAATACATGAAAAAAGGCGTTAAACCCCCACTTACCCTTTGTTAAGAATAAAATAGAGCTCATGTTGAGAGGGCATCCTCATTTTGTAGGTTCCCTTCAAATCAGGGACTATCCGAGCCATGGCTACACCTCTGCTTAAGGGGAAAGGCGCAGGGCTCGGAGAATATTGATTATTTTGTCCAGGAGTGGGGGGATGTGTGTGTACCCGTGCATGCACGTGTGCACTCACACGCATATGCAAAGGGAGAAAGACCCTTCACGTATGAGCAGAGATTGTTCATCAAAAAGGGCTCGCCGTGAGTTCTCTGTCATCGTTGGTAATAGCTCTCGAAATGACTTGGAAAACTTTAATTATGTTAGAGCCTCGTTTTCAGCTCCTGTTATCTTCTGAACTCCCAGAGGGTGGGGGAGATGGGTTACCCTGCAGCCTGGACTTTTTCTAAAGAGCCTTTGTCTCTCTGCCCAGGTATTAAGTTGGTGGCGCAACAATCATAGGTACATTTGGTTCACTTTTCTCCCCCCCACCCCCCGCCCGAAGCGCCGTCCTGGGTCTGAATGTGGGCCTGTGTTCTCCTGGTCCACCGTCCTCAGCCCTGCACAGGGGACTGAAAGAGAATGGGCCACAGGAATGCACCCTGAACAGAGCCAAATTGTTCAAGCTGCGTGAAGAAGAAAGAAAAAACGGGGAGGGGGGCAGGGAGAAGAAGAAAAGCTTTCCTTGTAGGTTCGATTTCTCTGGAGATATTTGGAGGATAACACAGCAATTTTTTTTTAGGGGGGGGGGGTCCAAGGGGAGCAAAAACGAGAGAGCCGAGTTTGATGGGCACAGTGGCCCATACAGAAAGGTGACATTTGAGAGAACAATTGCTGGGTTGTTTGGCTACATTTGCTGCTATGAATGAAGCTAAAGAAAAGCTGTCTTTGGATTGCTACTAATAGTCATCTTCATCATTCCTGCTCTCTCTCTCTCTTTCTCAGTTCCCTTATGAAATAAGGGCACACAGGTAATAAACAAAGCACTATAAAAGATCAGATTGAGGTATTCTGTGGGCTCATTCAATGTCGGAAGCCAGCATTCTGCACACCACTGCCGGGGCCTTCGGCTTCCAAAGCTGGTTCGAGACTGAGGAATAGCAGCGGGATTAGGCCAGACCTCTGTCTGTTCTCACAGCCTTGTGGAATTTATCAGGGCCATTTCCTTGGTCAGCTAACCCACACCCAGGGACCCAGGGACAGAGGAAGAGATGGCAGGGTAGAGACCCTTGGATTTGTTCTTTCGGATTTTGGATTTTGACCTGACTTTCTCTGTCAATCCTCATTCCAGATCCAGGTGAGTGAGTAGCCTGGGTTGAAAAGCTGTTCATCAGTTGAATCTGACTTTTTTTATCCCCCTAACTTTGACACAGGATTCATTCTCAATTCTTACTTTCCCTCCTGTTGCCATGGGCTAGGCACAGGTGACCTGCAGGCATGCTGCAGAGTCCGGTGTGGCTGCCTGCGGTGAGAGGCAGGCCCAAGGAATTGTGTGGGTGAACGGGAATGAGCTGGGTGGGTTCATCTGACCTGCAGGAATAATCAACGATGGGTGGATGGACAGAGTGGGAATGGTTCTTCTCTCATCAGGCAAGCTTTCTTGTCACACATTTTTCTGCTCTTGGTTGGGCCTCTATCTTCTGCCTTTGCCTCCTTTTTCATTTTCCTTTGCTTTCAATTTTCAAGATTCATCCTAAGTGATGTGTTGGCTCTGTCTGGTTTCAAAGAGAAACTTAGGTGAGAGAGTGGTGAGCACCAGCTATGGATTTGACTTCTTTCCATGAGTCAGTAGCCAGTGCCCTTGTCTAGAAAGTTCACCCACATGCTGGTGCTGGCAAGCTGGGCTCCTATAGGCCAGCTTTGGGGTTGACAGGTAACTAAAGATGAAAAGGAGATTCCAGGGTCTCTGTGCTTCATCAGAGCATAGCCATTCTTTGCTTTGCTATTTGTTCCTCATTACTGGGTATGTAATCATCATTACTGCGGATATAATCTAGTGATAGACTAGAACAGAATTATATCAGGTTTGCAGAGAGGAGTGTAGGTTTTGAATGGTTTTGTGTCAGTGCTTGCGCATGGACAGGCACAACTAAATGTGAAATGTGTATGTCAGAGACTTGCTTGACAAAGCCTCGAGAAGGCGATATTGCTCATAGATGTGTGATTTATTTCAGGTGCTTAGGCATCCTAAGGAGAGAACGGTTCTGGCACCTATGTATTTGCATCTGTGTTTTCGTCAGTGCATAACACCAGACAGTGGTTCAGTGCTCACATGCTGTGGGACCCGGCACTCTATGTTTGTACAGTAGCTTCAGCCCCAGGGTTTCAGGCACTTTCCAAATGACCTTCTTACTGTGATTTCCTTTAAGCTCCATTTTGTGAGTACAGAAACTGATTCGTTGGGGTTTCAGTTATCTTCCGGTTGTTGCAAAGGAAGTCTGTCTGGAATTTAACTAAACCTTCAACTTTCCACATGAGAAAGTCTGTGCGTTCTGTGTGCGTTGCGTGTGGGATAGCACATACGCTATGAAAGCATGCACAGTAGAACACACATAATGGAAGTTGTGTACACATGATAGTGTATTGCTTGTCCTGTTCAGACGTGTGTGTATGAATATTAAATGATCACACTGGAGAGTTCTGAGTCATTGCAACTTGGTCACTTAGACCGGGCTCTTGATCTTCTGACAGAGGCTCTGCTAACAGCGTTCAGCAGGAGGAAAGAAACCGAAGGCTGCAAAGGCATGGTGTTAATTCGTAGGAACGGGGTTCTATGTAATCCTCATAAATGTACATTATAGGCGCGTGCAAACTTTCACATATGTAGCTCTTCTTAATCATGAATGATAGATGCTTGAAAGCTTCCCCAATTTGTCATTATGCAGCAAATGCTCTCTTTATTTGCTGAGCTTTGAGGCTTTTTTTTTTTCTGTGCCTGTGTTTTCCTAGCAGCACTGCTTTCTCTGGAAATAACAGAGTTTTACTGTGGCCACTGTACGGAAACACTACCAAACATCTGGTTTTAACCTGTGCGGGGAACATAGTAGGGATTCAGTAACTGAAGATAAAGGAATCATTACGGTTCCCCGACCTGTAGTTAGAGTTCACCTCTGTATTTATTTACACACATAGGTACTGTCTTGAGTAGAATATTCACAGAGTTATTGGACTAGCTGTCTTCTGGCTCAACTGACAAATTTGTTTAATGTCTCATTTAATTTATCAGTAACTTAAATTCAGTCAATCAATCAATTGCTTTGGTATTATGTAAATATATCAGCAACCTTTCAGTCCTTCAACTTTCCTTCTCTGTTTGTCTCTCATCATCATCTACATTTAGTCAATATGTATTATTGATTTTATATAACTCAGGAAGGCTAACATAAGGCTTCATTTCCTCAGAGACTAGGGTCTGGAATACGCACGCAGGGCAAGGACCCACTCAGTCCCGGCACAGAATTTAATTTCCTTTCTGAATACTTACCCACATCTCCTGATGGGGAACCAGGGTAGTAGCAGAGTGGTAGTTCAAGGGTTGTAGGTTATTACTCACGTACAGTGAAAGCGGGGAAAGCACATCATTGCTGTACTGTTCTGCAATTAACACTAACCACAAGTCACAATCTGCAGCTCTGTTTTAATAAGCATTTGCCCAAACAAGGTTGGGTGAGGCAGTTCCCAATGATGTCTGGCCCCGGACATCTGCCTTTTACAGACTTATGGGGGCGTGGGGACCCAGGGTTCAGACACATGCATTATGCACGGTTCCTGTCTCTGCTGATTAGCCTTGTGGGGAAGGGCGGCATTAAGCACTGGCCCGGCAGTCTTCTAGAACAACATGGCAAAATGCAGGAGAACACACAGTCTTGTGTTTGGGGCTTTAAGACTCCGAGGTGACTTGGTGCTCAGGAGGATTTGAGAGCAGATTGGCTTATGGCCATTACTGTTGGCTAATAATTGCACTAATCTTTTCGAGGGAGGTTTTGTGGGCGTGCGTGTTCCCCCTCCCTCAGTCTCCAAGTTGGAGAACAATAAGAGAATTGTGTTTCTGCACTAGTCCATGAGATAGGTCAGGGGCTGCGGCTGGCTGGGTAAGGTCTGCAATGGACAACCCACTAGGCATCAGCCCCAAGCCGCCAGGGAGGAACCTGAGACCCGGGTACTCCGGCTTTGGCCAAATCACAGGGGAACATCTGGCTAGCTAAGCCACTTGAGCAGCAGCTGTTTTGGGGTGATCAGATTCAGTGCCCTTTTGGGGAACCTCAAAGCAAGTGCAATGCTTGCTGGAAGAGAAAGAGGAGTATGCGTGTGCACATTCCTGCTTATGTGGACACTGCCCTTTGTCCATTTTTCTCTTGTCTAAAATTCACTCAGCAAAACTGTTCTTTTTTTTAGAATGGATGATATTAAACCTTCACTTGGAGTAGCAATGCCAAGTGGAGATACTCCTGTAGAGCAGCAATTTTCAACGTTTTCATCTAATGGCACACATCAAAATTCTATAGCACACCCCAAAATAGATGCCTAGAAGGTCAGAATAATAAGCTCAGTGGTTATAAGATCCAAAGAGTAAGTAACATCACCGTCCATTTGGTGCTGTGTGTGCTAATTTCCTACATTCCCCCCCAGAATGGGCCGCACGGTCATGTTAACCATCCTGAGCCTGCAAGTTCCGTTTAGTAAATTTCCACGGGGTGGTTGTTCACGTGTTAGGCATTGTGAAAGCAGCGTCCTTGCCAACATATCAACAGGGATAAGTGCAGGTATTTTAATTCTCCTCCGCCTCTCGGCCCAGGTTTCCCTGGTGCCCACTTTGGGGGTGTTGCACGTCTCCTTCCATCTGCTCCCTGTTAAGCAGCTGCTGAGTTTAGTAACAAGGAGGCTGGTGTGGCCAGTGGATGGAGCACGCTGTTAGTGTAATTTGGCAGGAGGTTGCATGCTGGCCCCGAAGGGCAGTGAAAACGAGAGAAGGCGAGGGTATTTCCACGGGGTGGGGGACAGGCAGGGTGGTGAGGCCGGGCAACCTCGCTGCCACCCGTGGCTGACGCCCTTGGGGAGCTGCTGATCAGAATTAGGTTGAGATCCCAGCCGAGATGCAGTTTCTCCCCTCTCAAACCCTGGGAGTTCTCCAGCCTGCGCCGTCCAGCTCCCCATGAACATTTCCAAATTAAAAAAAAAAATACGTGTGGAAAAATACAGTAAAAGTGACAGCGCCTTCCCAGTTTCCGACAGTTCTGTTTTGACTTCACAATCAGCCAAACTGGAGCCCCTGAGTAGCTGGCTTAATTTGTCACCTTGAATTATTAACCGTTTCCCTGCCTCTCTTGGTGGGTGTCCTTCTGGCTCCTCGCCCACGGCTGGCTCAGGGACCTGTTAATCCTGTGCCCTTTCCCTCCGGCTTGTGGCTCTGCCCAAAGAGCCTCCATGGAGTCAAATTTGAATGCACTTCACCGTCAGCTCCCTGTTGGTTTTTGCCAAGTAGTGGCTGAAATAGAGGGTGATGGTCAGGACAGGAAAGAATGACTCCAGAGTTAGCTCTCACGTGGTCCAGACTGTCCTGCAGAAGTCCCCCAGTTTAGTACGTTTCTCCTGGTTAAGGGCCCAAGGCAGAGAAGGGCTTGTCTCGGAATGGGGATGATATAGGATGCAGTCTCCTGGAAAGCAGAGGGAAAACTAATGCATTTATATTTTACGTCAGTGAGTTAGTCTTTTGACATCCTGTTGCCCGCCCTTGGGCATCTCTTCTGTCCTTTTCCTCCACCATCGTCCTGTTTCTGCGTACCTGCACTGGTCACTTGGGTGCTCAGGATCTCCTCGGGCAATGCCGTCTGCTCAGACCATTTCCCGATGTTCCCCTTTCCCTCAAAACGTCCCTATCCCCAACCCCATTCTCCTTAGAGTCTTGTGCTTTCGGCCATCTGATTTATTAATGTGAGAAATTAATGTGAGTTAATTCTTTGGGAGCTGCATTTTAACGCATTACTCTAAAACAGTGCCTTTCAAAACTAAGGGTTATTTACTTATTTTTTTAAGAAACAAACTACTTGGATCAAAATTGTTTCATTTTTATAAAATGTAAATTGTATTAATTTTAAAGAGGTGGTAAATGGGCATGATTTATAATTCAAAATATAAAAGCGCATATAGTAAAAAAACCTTTTCCTCCAGTAACTCAGATCTTTCTCTGGAGACAGCAGAAACAACTGGTTTATTGCCTATCATCTCCACCCCTTTCTAATTTTTCATGGGTTTTATTTCTGAAAAGTTTGACATTTAAAGAGAGGTTGCAGTGATACTGCACAGTTCCTATAGATGCCACCCCTGCCTCCCCTTCGTTAACATCTCAGGTTGTTGGGCGTGTTGGTCACAGCGGAGGGACAGACATTGGTACATCACCATGACCTAGATTCCATGGTTTATCAGATTTCACTAGTTTTATCCCCATGTCCCTCCTCTGTTCTACAATCTCATCCAGAACACCACCTGACACTTAGTGGCCATGTGTCCTTAGCTTCCTCTGGTTTGTGACAGCTTCTCAGACTCCCCTCGTTTTGTTGACCTGGACAGTTTTGAGGAAGGCTCGTCAAGTATTTTGTAGACTGTTCCTCAGTCTGAGTTTAGCCGTTGTTTGTTCATTTTGTTCCTAATGAGCATATGCCGGGTTTATGAGTTCCCGGGGAAGTACCAGTGTCATCGTCGTGTCAGGGGGATATGGCCTGCACATCACTTGTTATTGGTGACGCGACCCTGACCACGTGGCTGAGGCAGTGCTTACTTGCTTTCTCCACTGCACAGTCACTTTGCCTCCCTCCATGTGTGCTCTGTGGAAGAAAGTCCCTAAAGTCAGCTTAGGCTCAACGACTGGGGAGTTGTGTTCTACCTCTGAAAGGCCCCTTTCCTTTTTAACAACTCAGCAACCTACTTTGTAGGCTTTGCTGTGCTTTGCCTTATTTTCCAAACAACGTATTTTAGAGATGGTTCTATATCAGTATTTGAAGAACTTCTGTATTCATTATTCACTTGCATTTATTTTATGGATATAGTAATACCACATTCTAAATGCCCCTTGTGATGGGCATTTAGGTTGCTTCAAAATGTTCCTCTTGTAAACAATGCTGATGTAAATAATGTGGTGCATGTTCAAGCATTCCCACAGGATCAGTCCTTGGAAGTCAAATTTTTACTTAAACTGAATGGGATTTGTAATTCCTCGAGCTATTGCCAAATTGCCTTCCATAGACAGTGAACCAAGTTATACTCCCCCAGTAACATAATATATTCAAAATGATTCAGTAGACAGAATTTCAAGTAGGGGGAATAATATTTTTAAATTGGTGGACCAGTCCATGTTTCTGCGTTGATCTCCTTAAATCACAGCACAATAGGAAAAACTGTAGGAAACCCAATTCTTCAGATGCAACCTGGCCTGTGAGCTAATTTTATGAGTCCAGAGCCCAGCCTGCGTGCTGAAGACTTCATCTGTCTCCTGCCCAGTTCTTCCATTAACTATACTCCTTTCCTGACCATTCCCTGGCATGCTCTTGAAACCTTCCTATCTGTGCACAGAACATTCTCTGTTTTTTCCCAACTATCCATTTACCCACTGGAAACTCACATCTTGGTTAGGCCCATGTGGCTCATTTTTAGTCATTTTAGCACAAACACACTCCATCTGCCTTATATTTACTTGCACCTGTGTTTCCCTGCTCAGCCTCCTATGTCGTTGCTATATTGAAGAATGACTTTCGATTCCAGGTGTATTGTGAATATTCTGGGGTAAGGGATTGTATCTTCTCTTTTTTTGCATTATTCCCCAAAAGCTACTGAACCCAATAGAAGTCCCTATTGTTAGTAGAGTTGCTGATGGACCCTTTTCTTCATCCCTCTATCACCTGATACGGAAAAGAACTGCCTGGGAAGAAGCCACTGCTATGAGATTGTCTGTCTATGCCTGGCCCGTTCGTGCCCACACTCCTTCCTTGGAATAACAGGAGAGGGACAAATATTTTCTTTGAGGCTAAGTGATCACTTCTCAGAGGTGGTGAGAAATAGTTATAAAGGTTACTAGTAAGATTTAAAATTATCCAGAAATATTGCAAATCACCGAAGACACACTCTGGGCCACACAGGGCTTTGTGGATGGTGGGGACAGTGGCTAGTCTGCTGGGTTGGCCCTGGCCTGCCATGAGTTTATTTACTGTAACCGGGTTGGCTGCTTCCTGGGGAGGCTCTCCTACTCGGCCTTACACTAGGATCCTTTTGGTGCAAATTCACACTGAGGAAGAAACTCTGCTCTCGCTTGTGTAGGCTGTCTTTTGTGTAGGTCTGTGGAAACCCAGCCTTCCTAGGGTCAGAGCCATGAGAAGGCCAGAGTTGTGCATTTGGGGGCAGGCATTTTTGTCGAAAGGAACACGGCCCCCCTTGCACCTCTACTTTCTAACCCTTTGCATGTTTCTATGGACACAGCTTTTATTCTCTTTGGCTCTCATCCATTTAATCTATTTACATTACAGCGTTTTCAAATTGGAAGGACTCTTGGAAACCCAAGGAAAAGAAACACAGAAAGACAAAGTCTCTTTCAAGGTCTCAGAACTGGGTGAAGAAGCCCAATGGTCAGCTCAGGCAGGTCTCTTACACACATGGGCTAGTTTCTTTCTATCACACCCTCTTATTTATCAAATGTCCAATAATAATAAAGTGGTGATAATAATAGCTAACATTTATGGAGAACTTCCCATGAGCCTATGGTACAGTAAATGCTTTACCTATATCGTTCCTTTATAAGAACGCTGTAAGGCAGACAACTTTAATTTTCCCCATTGAGCAGATGAGAGAATTGAGGAGGTAGATTATTTGCCCAGGATTACAAGGCTAATCACAGGTGAAGCCAGGATAGTGAGATTGCAGAGAGTGCACACTTATCTGCATTATTATGCTTTTGTGCTATAGTACATGGCAAAATAACATGTGGCATGAACAACATAATATTTCCAGAGAAAATATGGAAGAAACCATCTCTGCCCTTCAGAATTTTCATTCTAGTGGAGGGGGTAAGACATGGAGATAGAATGAAGGATAAAATACAGAGCAGCCATTTACATTTGCATTCCAGATAATCACTGCATTGTTTTCAGTATTATTGTGTCACCAACACTGCACAGGACACAGTGATACTAACAGATTTGTTTGTTTGTTAAAACTCAAATTTAACTGAACATTACATTCCTGATAAAAGTATATTTAAAAAATATAATATATCCAAATAGTGCACTTATCCTAAAAATGCATTTATTGTAGATCTGAAATTCAAGTTTAACTGTCTCTCATGAATTTTTACATGCAAAATCTGGCAACTATGCATGGAAAGAACTTGGAAAATACAGAAGAGCTTGTGCTGGTGCAGTGTTTACTGCACACTGCACCTTATCCTCACCCCATAGGGACATCTTCTCCCCTCTTTCCTTCTCTTCCTCTTGCCCCACCTCCCATACACTCCACTCACAATGCACAGGCTTGTGACATAGCAGCAAGTTCTAGAGTGAGGGCCCACACTGACTAGCAGTCAGTATGGAGACATCTTCCTTTCTGCCCTGGTGCCCAGTCCTGGGGTGTGTCTTGTAACTCCTGAGGTCTCCCCTGTCCTCGAGGAACACTCTTCCTCTTGGTGATCTCTGATTGCTCTGCCAACCCTCCACCCTACCAGAGACATACATTTCACCCAGGTCCAACCCCACCCAGTGGTATGTGCTGGTTTGCATCAGGTCACTTTGTGTTCATTAATATATACCTAAGTCACAGGGTTGGTGGCGGTATGAAGGGAATGAGGCAGCAAAGTTTGGCTCCTTCCTTGTCCTGTCTCTGAGATAGGCTTTCATGGGCAGCGGGGTAAGCTGTCTGGGTGGGGTGGGCGGGTGCCGAGCACACCGGTTAACAGTCGCTGACTGTGTACTCTCTGGGAAGGGGCGGTGCACCAGCTATTTTAAGGCCAGACTGGTGAATGTTGGGTTCCCCTTCGTTTACCTAGGCTCTCAGTGTTTTCCCTGGCACACCCCGAAGTGGTCACAGAGTGTGGGAAGCCAGGCAGGGAAAAAATTAATGCTCTGGATGACGCCCCTGGTAGCTGCTGCTAAGTTCCATGGAAAAGATGGGGGCCGAGGAGTAGGGGGCTCACTATCTGTGTCGATGGGTGTCTCTGAAGGCTTTAAGCTATACTGGCATCTACTCAGCTCTAGAGATGGTGGAAAATTGGCTGCAAAGTCAGTCCGAGGCCTGCCTGGTAGCCCCAACTCCACCCACTCCCGTGGAGTGCCGTTGCGCACAGTGAATGCCTCTTTATCGTCAGTGAGCGATACTGACTTTTCAAAAATACTGTGTAGGCCTTGTGTCCCAGATGCCTGTGGCATGCAGCCTCTGCTGCCTTTTCAAGGGTGTTGGCTTCAAAACCCACCCAGAAACCTGAGAAAAATGCCTCCACTTGGCATCTCAGGAGGCTAACTCCAACTGCCTTCTGTTTCTTAGCCCGCTGGCCACAAGCTACCTAGTGGACAGTTATTATAAGGGAAGGAAACAACTTCAATACTGGGAATTATGCAGGAAGCACATCACAGTTATTTACAAGTTTCATGGGGAGCATTCCTTGCATCACTTAGACTCACATGGTAAAGATTTAGTTCATCGCCTTCCATGAGCTGTATGTGGACTGGCTTTCCAGGAAAGTTCCTGTTGGCCATCTGCAGGCTTGGCTCTCCTGGTTGGCATGGTCCACTAGAGCCAACATGGAAACTGAGTCCAAGTGTAGGCGTGAAGTTGGGTGTGTGTTCAGGTATTGATCTTTCCCATGGGTCAAGCCCTTGTTAATGCTGATTGTGGACCAGGCTCTGGGCCATTACAACACCAGTGGTAGATGTCATTGGACCCAGTTTACAGGTGGATTAAGTGCCAGCTTTGACTATGGCCACCAGATAAGCTCAGCCTGAATGGGATCTGTTAGCTGGAGGAGCACTTGTATCTGAACAGGCCAGAAGATAGAAGCTGTTAAACATGGTCTCTAGTTGACTCATAATGGACTTCAAGACATCACAAACAAGTCACTCGAGATTACTAAGAGCAGAGGGTCCCTGAGACAATGCTTCATGTGAACTTTTGTTTCTGTAAAGGTAATGTCTAGCATACAAACTCTGAGTGTTGCTTTCTAACTTCCTAGTTGGAAGTGAATGTTAGGAAAGTGCTCAGAGTCTCCAGTATTTGACCGAGTCTAGGCAAAGTCATAATCCCAATTTCTATTGATGACTAGGTTCCCATCATGATCCCAGTTCCCGTTATTTCTTCTGTTAATCAATACATCCTGCCCTCAGTTGATGTAATTGCTTCTATTTGTGACTGCTGGCTTGTCTGAATTTTGAAAAGTCCCTATAGCATCTATAAGTGAAAAAAATCCATAGGCAGTGGCCTATATAACACTCATTATTAACACAAGTTATGATTTTTAATTAAACCCTTGACAGCCCAGAAGACCACAGCCTCCTCATTACCCCTACCTGGGAGACAGCAGTTAGTGAAGCACAAATATCTGGAAAAATGATCATGCTCCAGTTCTTACTCCAGTACCCTGAAAAGTGAGAAGAGGCAGTATTTTCAGAGCCAGTCTAGGTCCTGTTATCCTATCCTATCCTGTTACCCCCAGACTTGTCCATCATTCTTCATCAGATAGTTCTCCTTGCCCCTACAAAAATTTTACCTAGCCTTAAACATATTTTGGGGACAAGTTGCTACCATTCCTTTTTGACTGATTACCTTTTCTCCAAAATCTTACGCCTGCACTCTTTGTATTATGTAGCAAATGACATTCATTCCATAAATCTCTAACATACCTACCTTGGGCAATCCCTTGTGCTTGGTGCTCTGAAGGACATCGATGAGGTCAAGGGTAAACAAGGGACACCTGATGACCATGCCTAGAACTAGCTAACAGCTGCAAGTCAACAGACAGATTGTACAAGCACCATACTGACAATGTATTATACATATGTTTTTGCCAACATTTTTAGATCAACTTCAGCTCACAAAAATGAATTAGAAAAATACAGTCACTCATTCACTCCTAGATTCACTCAATATATATTTTTGAAGGTTTTTAATATCCACAAGTTAAATACTGAGTTAAATACTAAGAAGAAAATACTTAAGTTTCCTGCCTTCCAGGAGCTTACAATTAGGCTATTAGGAGAGACTGTAAGTAGCTCTTGTTGATATTTTTTATTGTGAGATATAAAGATGGAGTCTATTATTTACTAAGAAACTTGTGATTAGTGAAATACAACCATACCAATGTCAGGTTCAAGTGGAGATCGCTCTATCATAGCCATCTTTAGATTAACAACTGAAAAAACTTAAAATAAGAGAGATGAAGGGTTGAAATCAAAGTGAATTTGTTTTATTTTTAAAAAGACTTTCTCTGTGTTGAGCTCTTCAATTGAATGCTCAGAAAGAGAGGCTATTATAGAGTGCAGTTCATCAGGGAAACCCTTGTAGGTGGTCGATTCAACACAGCTTTTGGAGAGCTTGAAGGTTGCAGAAAGACAGGCCTCTAGGAAGGGAAAGTTTTTAGCAGAATACAGATGGGGAGTGAGGAAGTTGGCATCATGGTGGGTGGTGGGAATGAGGGATAGGAAAACATTAACTTAACATGATAGAGAAAGCAAAGCTATGTGCTAAGAAAGGAAAAAATAAAGAACAAGGGATAAACATAGGATTTGAGGGTTTGCTAGGATGAGGATTTTAAAAAAAATGATTAATCTTTTTAGAGGGGAAGGGAGGGGGAAAGAGAGGGAGAGAAATATTGATGTTCAAGGGAAACATCAATCGGTTGCTTCTTGTATGTGCCCTGACTGGGGACAGAACCTGCCAACCAGACATGTGCCCTAACCAGGAATTGAACCCGTGACCTTTTTGTTTTGCAGGAAAATGCCCAGTAAACTGAGCCACACTAGTCAGGGCAGAATGAGAACTTTTTTAAAAATAAAAACAAATTTTCCTGTAGGTCCATCAGATTTCAATGCCATGATCTTTCCTTTGCAAAAATGCATTGTGCGTGCTGTAAAAGGGGGAGTCAGAAAAGCTACCGGATAAGCAGGGGGTTGACATAGAGAGTCCATTTACACATTTTACCTGGAAACAAATGAAAAAAAAAATGAGCAGAGAAAGTAAAATGTGCATGAATGCTAAAGATAAAACTAAGAGGTAGAGAGACAGTTCTTATTTTCAGCTGGCCACTCCCAGACCCCCAGAAATCTTTTTTCCACTTTCCTGTGCTCTTAGCATCTATTTTGTTAAAATCTTTGAGGAATGTTGCCCTCTATCCATCACTAGCATTCACCTCTCTGTCCACTTAACACAAGACATGCCACGAAAAACATTTGTACCTTCAAAACAGCATGGTATCAAAACACCTAAAGCAAACACTGCTAGAATATGCAAGAACAATTTGGGCAAAAAACACACTTGTAAACCCAAACAAGCACAAAACCACACACACACACACACACATACACACACACAACAGCAAAGGGAATAACTTCTATTAAGAATTCTTAAACATGCCTTTCCTTACTTTTTCAAGTAAAAGTGGTAGGTAGTACCCTTGGATATCTCCAAGAGCACCTTTAAGAGTCAACTATCCCAGTAGTGCCTATGGCTGGGAAGTTTATGCCAATGAAAGAACCTGTAGTGTCTCACAAACTATGCAGCTAAGGCATGTACCTTGTTCCTGGGGCAGGAAAAAATGGCAGCCCTTTTTCCTTGCATGAAAGAAGGCTTCACAGGAAAGAGTAGGTTTCTTATTTGACTGTCATTAAATTCATGATCTTTCCCTTTTTAGTCCTTTCTTTTGAAAGGATGCAGACATAGAGCTACTACCTCAAGCATTCAATGGAATATAGACTGTTACCTCAACAGGGTAATGTTGCTGTTAGTAATAATTTTAATGATAAATAAAAATAACATTTGATGTTTACAGAAAAATAACTATATGCTAAGCACTAGAATAGTGGTTCTCACCCAGGGGTGATTTTGCCCCACTGTGGACATTTGGAAGTGCCTGGAGGCATCTCTGAGTATGTGATGGAGGGGTGGTGGCATGTAGGTGGTGGTGCCATTGGCATCTCATGAGTAGAAGCCAGAGATGCTGCTAAACTTCCTCTAATGCACAGGATGGGCCCCCACAACAAAGAATTATTCTCCCTGAAGTGTCAGTAGACTGAGGCTTTTATACATATTCAACCTCCCAAACAACCCGATGAGGCACATATTATTATTGTCCCCACTTTACAGATGAGAACATTTAGGCTTAAAATAATTAGTTCAAACTGCTTTGACCTGTGGACCCTCTCAGGTTTCTTTCTTGAGCTCTATTTGGTTCTGTGATAATTGCAGACAATTTAGGTTTGTTCAATGGCTGGGAATCAGTTCCCTCAAATGTCAGCATGCAAGTCATTCAGCTCAAGCAGCCCAACCCCCATCCCATTCTGGGATGAGTCTGGCTCACTAACAGCTGGTGACTGGGGCAGGGGGAAGAAGATATTATATAATGTCTGCAAAAGTAATGAAAAGTTGACTTAACTGTTATGATAAGCAAACAGTAAGATAGCACATGAGAATCCACAGTGATTTAAAAATATGTTTTCTAAACATAGTGTCCAGACGGTTCTCTTACATCCTCTGTTCTTTATTCCTAAACTCTGATAGGGGTGCGCCATGTGCTGTTGAGAAAACAGAGGGCTTGACGCCTTGGGACTCAGACAAGAGTGGCAATCTCCATTCTGCAACCTTATACAGAATTAGGTCATTGAATTCCAAGAGCGTTGGGTCCTTGGGAAGACAACTTCTGTTTTTCTTTTTTTCCTTTTTGATAAATGCCAAACTCCTTGTCAAAATATTTATGACTAGACAGAGAAAAATCAGATGCTTTCTTTTGAAACATTTCTCTAGATTTGGCTTAGGTGTTTTGATGTTCTTTTCTTTTTTTCTGCTTTTTTCTTTCCTCTTCTCCATTTTTCCCAACTTTTTATAGTTCTCTCTATTTCCATCTTCTCCTGTCTCCCTAGAGTATTTCTCACTGCCCATATTCAATTTTAAGGAAGGGAAGGGAGGAGAATTGCTTAAATAATGAGACTGACCATCCAACAGGGAAGTTGGTATGGTTGGGTCAATGATGGCAAAGGTCTCTTTAGTGTTAGGTGGTACCAACTTTGAAGTCTTTTGAAGATAAGTGAAACCCCCCTAAAAGTTTTGACACCATAGATATAGATTCAAATGTTTTTCTCTCACAATTTTCAAAAAATTTTTGCCCTAACCAACTGTCTGCTTCATCTGTCCACTGATGCATATTTTTATATCATTGCTGTTATTTCAATGAACTGAATTCAATGGAACTCAAAATACAAGTCAATTTAACCAACATTTGTGTAATTGTCTATTATGGGACAAGATGAGTATGATGTCACTAATCCCTACCCTGGAGGAACTTAACATTTTGGTGGGGAAATGAGTAAATATACATCCAGTTATCATATAGGTATATGTATTAGTTATCTATTTCTACATAACACATTGCACCAAAACTTAGCAGCTTAAAATAATTCATATGTACCATTTGCACAGTTCCTGTAAGTCAGGAATCTGTGCTTGGCCTAGCTGGGTCTTCTGCTTTAAATTTCCTCACAAGACTAATCAAAATGTTGGTCTAGACTCTCTGGTGGTCTCATCTGGAGCTTCAACTTGAGAAAGATTTGCTGCTAAGTTCACCCATGTGGTTATTATAGGGATTAATTTCCTTGATGCTGGTTGGACTGAGGGTCTCAGTTCCTCACCAGCTGTTGGCTGAAGGCCACCCTCAGCTCCTTGCCACAATGGCTGCTCCAACAGGGCAGCTTGCCACCAGAGTGTAAGCAAAGAAGGCCATAGACAGTTTGATGACAAAACCAAAGTCACCATCTTACATAAACTAATTTTGGAGGTGACAGCACATCACTTTTGTAGATTGTATTGATTAGAAATAAGTCAGTAGGTCCAGCCCAAACTCAGAAAGAGAGGATTACACAGTGGCTTGAATACTGGGGTAGGGGGGTAGGAATCACTATGTCAGAAGCTGATTACCACATAAAGGTTAAGGTCATGGTTCTGTCAAAGCAGGGAGTGGTGTAAGAAATCTTTAAAAGGAGGTATTTTCTGACTATGTGGATATTGAACAACTCTAGAAGATTTTGGCATTTACCAGTGATTTGTAGAATAGTCCTAGACTTGCAGAATGTATAATTGGAACCTTGGGAGCTCACTGAAGATACTATATCCCTAATTATAAAGAAACATGGACCCTTGAAGTGTACCCAAAGTCACAGTTATGGTTGTTCTACTGAGTATCTGTCCCAAGGAAATTTTTGTAGTCAATGGGTTATGTGGTTGTTTATTTGCTCACTCATTTTATGCATCAGTCAATGATAGCTAGTGAAACTCCAAGAGGAATTACTTTTGACTAAGATTTGCCTCTGAGGGCCTCCACTCAGTCTGGACCAGGGGTCGGCAAGTTATGTCCTGTGGATTAAATCTGCCCCTCCCTTGTCTCTTTTTGTATAGTTTGTGAGGTGAGAATGATTTTGCACTTTTTAATGTTTGAAAAAACAAACAAAAGAGGGATAATTTGTGATACATGAAAATGATATGAAATTCAAATTGTGGCGCCTCTGAAGCTTCGCTGGGACATACCCATGCCCACTGACTTATGACTGTCTATGGCTGGTTCTGTTACTGGAGCAGTGTGGTATAGATGCCACAGAGACCACATAGCCCATGAAGCCTAACATATTTACTGCCTAGACCTTCCAGAGAAAATGTGCCCACCCCTGGTCTACAGGAAGATTGACATGCAAACAAATAACTACTGCATTGTGATACGTGATATACTCAACTTAGAGACAAGGGTCATCAGAAGCACAGAGGTGGGAGTTCTGTTCATAGCTTTCTGGTAGGCTAGGGAAGGCTTTTTGGAGTTCTCCTTGAGGAAATCAGGAGCTCTCCTGAAATGAGATGTGTTAAGGAGAACTTACTTGTGGTACTTGTTAAAAATGGTAAGGATGACTTATTTAAGATGAGCTCCTACAACAATGTTTTATGTTTGGTGGTGGGGAGAAATTGGGCTCAGCTGTGAATACGACAGGCACTACTAGAAATTTATAGCCAAGGAGCAGGATGGGGGGTCATTTGGTGGAAAATTACTAAGTGGAAACATCAAGAGTAGGGAGATTCTGGCTAACCCAACTTGACAGGATTTTTGCAGAAAGTTGGTCAGGGTGATAGAGAATTTGATCAGATAATAAGCATGAGGGAGTTTTGCAAAACTGATCCAGCAGGATTCTTGCTAAAATTAGACAAAATGGTCCAAGGACAGAGCCTGAGGTTGGATCTGGTCAGAAACAAAAGCCTGTCTCAAGCTCAAAGGAGAAGATCTTTGAGTCTTTGTTAGAAGAGAAAAGAGGGAAAGGATAATTTTTCCATGGTGCTTAAATTGGTGGCCATGGACTTTTCAGAGGGTTCAGGTCTCCCTGAAATTCTTTGCCAAAATCTGTGTTTATATAACATATGTGCATTTTTTTCCCCTTTGAAGGGGGTCTATCCCTTTCAACAGGTTCTCAAGAGTTTAAGAATCACTATTGCGGGCAGACATGGCAGCCTGTGGAAAGCCACAAAGGTGTAAGAGAGAATAACACACCGATAGAGGTCAATAGTGAAAATACAAAACAGGTTCCTAAAGGGTATGGACAGAGATGAGGCATAAACAAATGTTACTCATCATCAGAGGGATAGCCCAGGACCTGGGCACAGCAGGGGTCTGAGGCTGACTCTATATAGTTTAAAGCACTAATGTGTACAAGGACATTGAACAAACCAAGTTAAATATATCTGGTCTTTGCTCTCAAGTGGCCAATCCATCAAAAGCAGCTGATGGACGGGCAAGAACTCCGCCACCCTACAGAGAGGTTATGGGTTGGCAAAGCTAGAGGAGTTGGCCAGATGTCCAATTCTTTCATCAATTCCTGATCAAATCCTAGGCCCCATCCCCCTCCAAAGCAAAACAACATTGACTAAATCTGCTTCTGGCTCTGAAAAAGTCTGGCCAAACAGCAAGAGGCCGGCATGAGACCCAGCTTCCTCTTCAAGAGTCTTTATACTTGGTTGTACTGTGGGCCAGAGAACAACACAGAAGTCTCAGTACTGGGAGGGAAGAGTTCCCAGGACTGAGGGGCACCGGGGCTCTGGACGTGAGGTGCGTGGGGAGGAGGTAATGGTTTTTCCTGAATTCCTTTTTATATTTTATTTAGATTAAGTTCTGCTCAGCGGGGTGATTTCTTAATTAGAGCTGCCCAGCCAAGCAGACCTCCAGCTCAGACCCTTGTGCTGCCTTCTAAGGTTTCACGAAGGACCCTGTCCTGCTCTATTTCCTGAGTTCTAATATTTGAATAGTATGCAGTGGATTTCAATGGGAGGAAAAGACATGTAATTTAATCATCTTTATTAGATTTTTGCCTGTGGATAGGGAGAGGGGAAGGAAGGAGGAGGGACATGTGTCTTCTCTCTGTTAATTTTTGTTTTCCTTTTTCTCTACCTTTCTTCCAGTGGCCAAAGAAGGAAGAAACTCAGTGGTCTTTTCTTTTTCCTTCATTTTTCAAACAAAGAAGCTAAATGAGACCAACAAGCCCGAAGGAGAATGAGTTCCTTGCAGAACTTCTCAGGACTTGGTAGACAGATTTACATAAACAAAGTATTTGGCTCCTTCTTTGGTAACGATCCTGAGAGTGGACACGGTGGTGACCCCACGGCTTTATGTTGTCTCTGTTGCTACAGAAGCTGCGAGTGTGCTCAGCAAGACCTCACGGGGGAAAATCAAGAGAGAAATGTTCCACGGTGTATCCTTGTACCTGCCCTAAATTGGCGTCATTTTGGGCCTCCATCCAGGGGAGAAAACTCAGCCTGTAGAAGCAGAGAGAAGATTAGATGCTGCTGGAAGGAATGGAGGTTTGTTGTGTTGCTGTCCTCAGGATGGGAACATGGCAGGGTTTAACATGAGCAAGAGACAGCAGGGGTTCTTTTAGGGGAAATAAATCTATTGTGGTATTCCAAGAGAGAATTCAGCATGGCACACTGAAAAAGGAAAAGGAAAAAAAAATTGCGTCCAGAACTCTCCCAATTGTTCTAAATACAAAGACCCCCAAACTAATGGGCACATTAAATGAGGTTTTGTATTCTTTTATTTATATTTGATTGCCCCACCCTAACCCCATCTCTTTCTCTCTCTCTCTCTCTCTCTCTCTCTCTGTCTCTCTCTCTCTCTCACACACACACACACACACACACACGGACACACACACCCTCAAGCCTCTGATCCTCCCTACTGCCCCTATCCTGTTGATCTTTCTTCACTTAAAAATTATCAGCAAAGAATTTATTCATTTGGGAGAATTCCAGGCACTACATTTATGTTCAGTTCAAATGAAATGGGATCCAGACTTTTCAAACCACGCTGTTTTGCAGATAAAACACAAAGGCAGGACCTCATTACCTGGAGACAGGGCCCGTTCTCTTTCCTCCTGCCTTTTGTTTCTAAGCAATTTTAAGTTTGTTTAAAAAGTTTCATAACAAGGACAGAACTTTTTTTTTTACCACGTCTATTTCAGGAGGGTTTTTAGTTAAGAGTAATGAATATATCTCCAGACAGATGGAAGAGTTTTACTAAATCTAGAAAAGACATTTTTCCCAATAACCCCTATAGGCTGATCCTAATCCTCTCATTGTTCAAAATGGTCTACAAAAGTCTTATTCAGGTGCCAAATGTCTTTATTAAATCATTATATTAACACAAAAAAAATCCTATTACAATGAGTTTCTCTGTAAGATCAAAAGTTCTCTATGGTCCTGCTGATAAAAAGGTGAAATTCCAGTAGAGCCCAAACTTTGGCCAAGTTTTTCAAAATTTACTGCAGTATAACCAGAGGGTTTACTAGGTCTGAGCCAGGAAAAAGCCTAAATTTTATCAAAGTAGTAGTCCCTAACAAAAATAAAACCATGCAAAGTAGAAACAAGTCATTGGCAACATTGTAATATGATGTGACCTGTAGAAAAAAACACAGTGGGTCTCTGATACCCACTTTGATTTGAGAAACTCAAGTGGCAAATTCAATGACAAACTGCACCAGCGAATCCAGGCTTCACGGGCTGTGAAAAGAGTTTGAAAATGAAGAGAAGCAAAGCCTGGTGTGTTTGTATATTGGATTTTTGAAAGTAAACTAAAACAAAATCAATGCATGTTTGTTACAGGGGAAACATTTTCTCATAATGCATATGTTTTGGGTCCCAGACTTGATTTCTGCCTTCAGGTAGAAGTGAGGGGTAAAAGCTCAGCGTTGGAGTGTAGCCAGAGGCATGGGGCCTGATGGATATCAGGAGAACCTAAAGAGAGAAGAAGATGCCAAACTTGGAGCATCTAAGAACTATGGCCTGTCAAAGGGACCTGGGGGAAGAGCCTGACCAAGTCAGGAAAGTCAACAGGAGGATGCAGGGGAAGCAGCGGGCACAGGGAGACCGTGCATGGCTGAGATCTTAGGCAGCAACAAGAGGTTGCAGCAGAGGTGGAAAGGATGTGGCTGATGTGACAGAGAGATGGGGGAGCATGCAAAGGGCTTGGCCCTGGAGATATATTTAAAATCCTTTAGCCTTTCCAAGATTATTAACCCAAATTACATTTCTTGCTTATTCCAGATGCCTTAGTATCTCATTTTATCACTAAGGACCTGCCATGTTAAAAATAAACATTTGGGAAGCAAGGGTGATTTTTCTTTTTTCTTTTTAATTGCGATGTTGATGTACTCATGGCCTGACATGACATGGGGTCTGGCTTAGATTAGCCTCTGGCTGAGCGACCCATGCTAATTTAGCGACTGCAATTATGCCGGCCTCTAACCGTGGCCTGCTCTTTGTGCGACGTGCCCTCTGAGTTGTTTTTCTCCAACAGAAGTAGTGGGAATGTTGGGCCATCTATACCTTCTTGCTCTGGGCCCCTTATGACACACTGGGGAGACAAGTGGCTGGGATTAGGGGTGTGATCTGTGACCCTGAAACAAAGTAAATGTAATTGGCAATGCAGGGGTTGATTCCATGAGAATCAGAAGCACCATAAGTACTCTAATAAAAGACCTCAACTGCCACAGGTGTGTACCTGCCTCCCAGCCATAAAGATTCTTCCAATAAAAGAAGCAAAAAGGCATAAAGGTACCAACAAACTTTTTTCTAAATACCAGTGCCTTTCCTTGGGGTTAGCTGCAGGCAAGGGGGAGCATGTCAGCTGAGAATTGAGAATGATCGTCAGTCTTTGCTTTCTGGCTGCAGAGATTGGAGAAGAGCAAACAAGCTAATAAGCTAGTGCTTGCAAGACCAGTGAGTGGGTGATGCGGGGTGTCCCCCTCCTGCTCTCTTACAAAGCTGCAGAACACCAAATTTAGGCTTTACATTAGATCCCAGGGAAAGAGAGCATACATTAAAAGCAAACCAATTCTAAGGTAGTTTAAAAACATACAGTAAAAAGCTCTTTCCCCCAGCACACGTGAATTATTAGTAATCATTACTATTATTTATTAACAGAAGGAAGAATATGCTACAAACTCTCTTTGCAACTACACTCATGCTTCTAGATTCACAAATGATACCAGGAAAGGGAAAGCGGTGTGGAGTGAAACGTTGAAAGCTCACTATTACGGAGCTCCGACTCACTCTTCCTGAGATGGTGAACTTGGCTGTGAAGCCACAGGAGGCTGGAGGAGTAGAGGCTGGGGGCAGGAAGAGGAGGAAGTGAGCAAGGGGGAGTGCTGAGGAGTGCTCCAGGACAGTAACCAATTCCTTCACTGGGGGCAGGTGGACGTCTCCAGGGTCATTATCGGGCAGCCTGGGAAGGCGAGGGACGAAAGAGATTTCCGGAAGTCTCCCGCTCTCCCTCCTGCCTGCTTCCCTCCTTCTCGAGAGGTTGACTGCAAGGAGCGGCAGGAAGGAAGGATGTATCAAACCCAAAGAAGAAAGAACCCCTGCCACTCACCCCCACGACACCTACTGCACTGCAGCCACATTGAGGCAGCGGCTGGTGGCAGATTAACAGCTGCCAGGGCAGGAGGTGAATCAAATTCTGAAAGGGCTGTTTTCTTTAGCCCTGAGAGCCTACTGTAGGCACAGGTTTCATATCAAAGGAAAGGGGATCAAGTCTGTGCACTCTCACAACAGGCCCTGGACTGGGGCGGGGTCTGGAGGGGGGTGTACATCCAAGTCCCCAAAGTTGTCAAGCACTGGCTGAGGTTTCTGGACCTCATTTCTGTGACTCTTCTGCTCAGCAAATGTGCAAATGAAAATAAGCCAGAATCCCTTGGCTACAGTTAGTCCCAGGGAGGGCTGAGCAATGGGATTATCTTCTTGGCCTTAAAATGTAACTTTCTTTTTATTCTGCTTGTATTTCACCTAGGGGAGGGCAGGTCTCAATTAGTGTTAAAATGAGTTTTCACCCCCTAGACACAGGATGTGAAGGTTTGGGCAAAAACACCAGGAACAAGCACCAGAGCTTTTTGAGGATAAACTAAGAGCCTCCAAATTTACACATAACCCAGGGGCAGCTGTGGCTACAAGCATGCTTTTTATTTCTAGCTCCTTCACCTACCTGAATAAACCTTACAGGGCTGTCAAGCTTGCTGATCCTGAATTTCAGGTGGACCAAAAGAGGCCCAGCTTCTCTCAATACTTGGGATGCAAAGCGGTCACTAGGTGGTAGGAATGCCCATCTGTTTCTGCATGTCCTTGTCCTTGTCCTTGCCCTGAGAAAGGAGTATGAGAGAACAGTTTGGAATCAGTTATTTCTGACGTCTGTTCTATTCCCCGTTGATAACATTTTCTCGGTCTCCAGATCTCACCAAGAGCAAATGTGACTTGTTATCAATTGTTCCGGTGCCTCTATTTTTCTGAGTCTTTTTGTGTCTGCTGGTTCCCATGAAGCTGTTCTTCTCATTGCTTTTCCTCTTTCTTCTATTTTAAAGAATGAGGAGATTTCAAGAACTGGTGACCAGCAGAAAAGTACAAAAAAGACATAGGAATCTTCTGTTTGCTCTCTTGGCAGTGTTTCATTGCTATCTAGCTTCTCCTCTCTCCCATGGAACCTTAATACAATTTTGTGTGGAGATGAGGAGGCCTTTTGTCAGTGGGGAAGGGGGCACCTACCCAAGGTGCAGGGAGTTTGTCTCATGTCTGTCTCTGTCAGTCTGTTAACTTTTCATTTGTCTACAGCTGCCCCGTGAAAGAGCTACTATTTGTTCACATACTCATGCAGTCAACAGACATGCATTCAGCACCTGCTTTGGATGGAAGAGTGGCATGTTTCTGTGAGGATCGCTTCCCCACCCACCAGGCCTTGCCAAGCTTTTGAGCGAGCGCTTGCCTGGGAAAGGATGAGCAAGGCATGAATCCATCCGACGAAGGTGTTCTTGCCCCTCCACCCTTCCTGTGCTTGAGGTCATTCCAGGCCTCCTCTGACCCACTGGAGACTGCAAAGTCTCCTAAAGAGGACAGAGTGTGTGAACCGGAAAAATAATAGTAACAACAGCTCATTGGGGTTCACAGAAAGCTTTCTTGGAATGAGGCTTAACTGGGGAATCAGTCAACTGAGGCCTAAGCTTGAAAGCATGATCCCTCCTTGCTGGATCCTGTGATTAGTGCTGGGGACAAAGATCCCTAAGACTGCCCTCCTGGGGAACATGGTAGTGCTGTGAAGCACCGGACACATGACACGTTTCACCAAAACGTTAGCAGTTGCTCACAGTTGTGATGTCTGTGACGCATATCCCCGAAGGGTCAGGTCTCCTACGGGGCACAAGAGGACAGAAGCAAAACCTGCCTCAGTCTTCCTGTTAGCTGCTCACCTAGTGTGGTCGCCCCATTCACATAACCAAATCAACAGAAATGAAGAACTCCTTTTTAAAAGCCAGAAGAACAATTATTTTAGAGATTAAGCATGGCTTCAAAATGTTTGGTCATTTCTGTTTCTGTGGGTGTTGTTTGGAGTCAGAACCTGCATTAACACACACAAGCACAAAGCCACCAAAACTATCCTGCTTCTCCAGTTTTGACCCTTGTGCCCTTTATCCTCAGAAGTCCTGGGATCCACAATTGTGGGACCCAGGACTAAGTTAATCTTTGAGTGACAAACGTGGCATCTCTTGTTTTCTATGTCTGCTTCAAATCTGAATACCTTTGTCAGTGATTTATGATCTTTGCTGATTGTTTATTTAGTTGCCTATGCCTTAAAAAGCAAAAGACAGCTTTTAGGGTCAGCCTACTTGAGCAGTGGCTGCACATCTCCACAGTATCAGCCAGTCTTTGGCTTCTGCCGTCACCCAGGCATGATGACCAGGAATGTGACATATCCCCAGCCAGCTGCTTGCCGGTCACCACCCGGAAATGCTGCTCCCGCCATAATTATGACTAGGGTTCCGGGGAAAAGGGGGGAGGTGGGATGGGGGTGAGGGTGGGAACCAGCAGACCTGGCTGACTCAAATGGGTTTCCACTCTTCATGTTCGAGCACGTTGGGTTTGAGAAAACCCCACACACTTTGAGCCCCTGGCACTTTTTCCATTAGTTTTTTACACTGATGTCTATGTCAAAGGAAATTTAATACGTAGGTTTCTGATTCATTTACACTTAACTCATCAAAATATTGTTCTGTAAGAGGCATTTGGTGTCCAAGAAATCTTAAGAGCTTTTTTATAAGCTTTTAAACTTCTTTTAAACGTTAAGGAACAAAGTTGCAGTCTCCGCAACGTAAACAGGAGTGAATCCCTGGGGTGGGGGGTGGGGATGGGGAGGGAACGTGGGAGGGAGGCAGAGCCAAGGAGCCCAGAAACATTGACCTCAGTCCCTGAGGAACGGGAACACAGAGCCCAGTACTTTCCAGTCCCCTCCTGGTGCCCAGTGCCTCTCCCCCAGTCAGGGAACCATGGTGGTTCTACCTTTCTGAAGTCTGAAGGCCAAGGCAAGCTCTTTGAGGGGTCTTGCTATTTGGCACAGAAAGTTCCCAAGTGTTCTAAGGGAAGAATATAAACTCCAAAAATTTCACTTTCAGGCAAGACCCTTTTTTTTCTCCCTTCAAAGAAAGTGCTTATAATGTGTCCTTTCATTTATAATTTTATGAAGGTCTCAATTGAACATGTAAAGAAAGTGGAAAAATTCTACGTTGCCATGGATGTCTGGCATGTTTCCCATTCTACTAAAATCTACTTTCTCCCCCCAAGCGAAATGGTTTCAGAGATTCCAATAAAAGGGTGAAGAGGACAGTGAGGGCAGCTGTCTGGAATCAGAGACTTCACGAAATACATTTATATTTTGATCATTGGAGTAGGATCTGCTTAAGTGTTCACCCTATTGCACTTGGCTTCCTCTGTTGAAAGGAAATTCCCTGACATTTCACGATGCTCGTACTGTCTATAAATGGGCGCTTGCGGGTTTTATCTTGTTTTACCAATGGGTCTACAGCGTGGTGAATGTCACAGAATCTAGCATCTGTTGTTTAGGTTTGTGTGTTTGTTGTGTATTGTTTTCACTTCCCCAGTTTTCTAAAAAGGGAAAAAAATCAAGAATAAAATAAATGATCAGTGATACACATTTTGCTCTGTTTTTGTTTTCTTCATAGTTTTAAGCAAGTATGGAAAGCATTCATATTCAGAAAAGGCACAGGAACAATGCTCAAGAATACATCCGTTTAGACTGGTCACACATACTGTTCAGTGGAGGTGTTTTTTCTTGGCCATAGTGTGAAGTTATTGATAACAGCCGTATCTGTTTTTCTCCTGCCTTGTTTTAATCAGGCCCTCTAAAAACTGATCTTTTATTCAGATCGACACATATTTTCTTCTGTTCCCTTACGTGACTTCAGGTGCAGAGACCAAGATCTTGCATCCACTGTGGAGGTTGGTAGCTTCAGAGCTGATCAAGAAATAAGACGCCCTGAGAGAAGCTGGGCTGTGCCTTTGTCACAAAAGCAAAGGGAGAAGGTGTTTTGTGTATCCTGTGCTTACCTGTGGGTCCAATGCCTTCCTGGATCCTGTGTGCCCATTGTTTGAGAGGACCTTTCCAGTAGGCTGTCTTGAGGATTACATGTTGTGTAATCTGGTCAAATGCATGTTGCAGTGCTGGTGGCCTATTTGGTGTGGAATGCCCAATGCTTCTGTGTTGTCTAATGTACATGTGGAGGTCTTTCAGGAAACTGGATTTAGAAATTTCTCCAGGAGTTCTGAAAGGAACATGGAAAACATCCTTCTGAAACACAGGGTAGGCTTCCAACTACTGTAAGATTCTCATCTCTCACTTACAATTTAAATGTATCTTTTTTTAGTAAAATTTCAAATGGCATTATTATTATCCTCCCTCCAACTATACCACAGTTTATTTTCACTGTTAAATTATTTGTATTTTTAAAACTTTTCTTCTGTTGAGAAAAATCTAACATGACTTCTATATCTTTATAACTGCTTTCACTTTTTTTAAAAAAGCTTTTTTGTAATGTTTCATTTTATAGCATTCCCCCAAAGCTTAGGTGTGAGGTATACCTCTTGTTATCACAAAGTATTGGTACTATGATCGCCAATATTGCTTATGCTACTTGAATTATCAGTCAGCAAATTCTTGTGTGTGGAGGGTAAGGCTACACATGCTTTCAGCAAATTTTATGTTTTCCTCTCTTGAATCAAAGTTCCTATAAAAAAGACAAATCAACTGATGTTAATAAAGCTGACACTGAATAATTACTTTCTGTTAGATTTACAGTCATCCAATTTAACTGTCACAATTGCCCCATTTCACAGCTGATTAAACTGTGGCTTCCAGGAGTCACCCGATGCAAGTGTTGATTAGATAAAGCAGGAAAGCTGCTCACCAGCCGACTTGAGAGTCGTCTGGACAATCTTCTGACGACGTCTGCTCACCCAGCAGCAGAACAGAGACTTCTGGGTTTAGAACATGTGATAGATAGAGCTCTTCACAATTTCTCTGACACAGAAGTTCCTCTGTTAAGTTCATAGGAATAATTCTTATACCCAGAGACCTATTTGCTCATATTGTTTCTATATGCATATTTTTAATTATTATTTGTTCATTGATTCACTCACTTCATGTCTGCTATTGGCTGGCTAAGGCTGTAAAGATGAAGATAAAAAGACAAGGAGTCTGGCTGTTGGTGTGTGATCTAACAGAGTAACATACAGAGAACTGATGAGAAATCCACAGGAGAAGATCTAATACAGATGTTTTGCAAAACTCATAGCTTTATCTAATGATTTTCAACTTGGACATAATTTCCTAGTTAGAGAACTGGTATCCTATTTTACTAAGAGGGCAGAAGAACCTTCAGAACACATACACACACCCAAGAGTTGACATCTTTTCTGCTCTACAATTGTCACCTCAGGTAGGTCTTCAATTTTGCCAGAAAACTTCAAATTATCCCAATTCAAACTATGATTCCTAGTTCTAGAAATATGCAAATAATTCCAAAAGTCATGCTTCATTTTCGGTTTCCTCATGGCTCATAGTTACTGAGAGATGAAAGTGTCAACTTCCAATTTATTTTAAAACATTTATTTGAACATTGAACATTGTTTTTCCATTCTAGTTCAATCTATAATAATACATTCTCATATGGGAATGGTAGAAGCCCCTTCCCCATTGCCCTCTTCTTTATGGACCATTGAACAAGCAGAAAACACTAGTGAAATGATCACTGGCTTCAGGATGAAATATTATACTCAGATTTACATGTTGCCTTTTATGTTCAAAGAACTGCTTAGGCATCAACTAGTCAGTCTACAGACAAAGACCAAGTGCAGCATCCCTCTGTGACTGATGACCTTGGGAGAATGAGGCTGGCAGCCTCCCTCTCATTCACCTTTTCATCACTCAGGTATAGTGGTCAGACCTGAATGTAGCTGCCAACTCATTCCTCTTATTTACAAATAAATTCTTTCTTTAAAAGAACCAAAGTTATATGAGCAATGAGGAGTTGGAAGCAAAAACAAATTAATAACTAAAGTGTTGCATTTATCCAAGACCTTTGGGTTATTTTTTAACACTCCTATATGGTAACAGTAAACATAAGTGAATCTGTGTTCATGAGATGTGGAAGACTTTGCTTTCTTTCCTTACTTCATGTGTGTATTCATTTGTAAAGTTGTTGCTGGTGTGTGTGTGTGTGTGTGTGTGTGTGTGGTGGGGGCTAGCAAAGCAGTACTTTTCTTAGGCCTTGGTTTTCCGAGTGTTAAGGGCTTTTGATAGGATATACACTAAATAAATACTGAGAAATTGACAAACAGCATTTTGGGAAGCAAATATTTGTGACCGTAAACATTCTTTATTTGTTTTATTTAAATTTATTTATTGGAAGTTGGAAATCTCTTTGGTGTAATGATGGATAAAATGAAGTGAAATATCTTTATAAATTCATGATCAAATTTAACAAAAATAAGGACCATGTGTAGTAACACAAGTTGGTCCTTAATGTTCTCATCTGTAGGTTGGGTTGGTGGAGATGTGATATTCAAATGTGCAGTCTCTGTGGTTGAATGGTTATTTGTTAAATTTTCTCTGAAATATCACCAACCTTTTCAGCTTCAAGAGGTAGTAGGAAGTAAAAATAAGTAAATTCAGTTCAACTTTCTCATTTTGTTTTGTTTTTATAATTTTTTTGGTTACTTTTCAAATGAGCTTATATTGAATACTAATCTTTGTCCAATCAATGTTTATGGAAATTTAATGTTTTGTGAAAAACTTTCCCCATTAATTTTAAACTTATAGCTCAGTGCTTATTTGCATTAACTTTGCTTCCCCCCTTCACTTACTTGCAGTAAATTAAAGTGATGACCTGTTTTTAAATGGTTAAGTGGCTGTCTTTGGAAGAAGTAACTCAATTTTCTCACTGTGAATATGCAATTTCCAACCTGTCAAGACAAGCATAGATTTCCCATGCCACACAGGCATTCTGATAGGAAATTTGGAAAGTTGGGATTGTCAGAAGAGCTAGAAAGCACAGACTACACTCAATTGGGACAAAGATAAACAGAAAACATGCTTTTTTAAAATGAAATCAGAGATTCAATGAGTTGATGGAATCAAGCCTAGACACCCACATAAGCCCAGAGTAGAAAATTATAGACTAAAATACATCTGATATCAAAGAGAATGACTCTCTCCAAAAACTCTCACTTTTTATTAGAATCAAAGATTCTTTATAAGCTCAGCAACCCCTAGGATTTTTAAAAGGAAAATAAAATCCTCAAAAGAGCAGGGCTGTCATCCAACACTTTTGTGATTTTCAAATGACTAGATTTGAAACTTTAATCATCTCACACCTAGAGATTTTTTAATGTGTGTTTTAATTTATGAGGCATGTCCACAGACAAAATGACTCACGAAAAACAGAATCAGCCTAACTCCCAATTGGCTCCATTCCTCTAACAAATCAAGAAAGTCAATTTTTCTTTGGGTTTCAGAGTGTTCCCAAGTAGCCCTTAAATTTATGCACTGTTCATTTCACAGCTATGATCACTGGTTTCTTTTGAGATGTACTTAAGCTCTTGCTTAAGTAAATCCATTCATGAACAATTATTTGGGAAATGGGAAAGTCCTTTTCCATGTAAAACCTTTTTTCTTGGGCACCATTATAACTTGAGACGATGGTTCACACAACCCTTGGATTCCCCTCTGTGAGTCTGTTTTATAGGCAGTATAGTGGGAGATATGTAGGCTTAAAATGCATTTGGAAAGTATTTAGGGGCTAAGATAATGCCTTTTGAGAATCACTGGGGGCCACTGAAATTGTAACTCACAGAAAATCACTGCCAGCTAAGATCTCTCTTGAGGGAGAAATAGATACTATACAGAACTCATCTCTTAGAGAATCAAGCCTTAATTCTTTTGGAGTTGCTAATACTAATGTCACTGTTCCTTTTTCATCAAAGATAGAATGACATTGGGTAAAAATAAAAAATTTGTGAATTAACCATAGAACTAGAATAAATAATCCTAAAACTGATAGGGAAGTTGGGGGGAAGGTAGTAAAGGGTGAAGGGGGTTAAATTTATGGTGATGAAAGATTTGACTTTGGGTGGTGAACACACAATGCAGTATACAGATGATGTATTGTAGAATTAGATACTTGAAATATATAATTTTGGTAACCAATGTTACCCCAATGAATTTAATAAAATTAAAAAAAGAACAACACAATAAAAGTATAGGTTAAAAAATCTCAACTAGCCTGGCTGTATAAACTTGAAACTCCTCAGGCTTCAGTTCTCTGATTTGCAAAATGGGATAGATCAAGTACCTACTGAGTGTAGGGTGACCAGTTGTCCCAGCTTGCCTGGGCCTCATCTGGCTTTTACAACAGAAATCCCAGGTTTCATGTAATTCCTCAATCCTGAAAAAACCACAGTTGGTCATCCCATTTATGAGAAAGAAATGAGAACATTGGTGCAACATATACAGCATGGTGCTGGCCCATAAGAACCATTTAAATTATTTTAGCCATTATTAAATGGATTATTGCATGGATCAAACTTTATCTTTTCCCCTCATACATATTGGATGTGCTTTTGTAAAAGTAGGGAGAAATATAGCTGTCCACAATCAGCTGTCATATTTGGTCAGAATCTCCCTAGCAACCTTGAGAGACTTGTATCATTTACCCTTCTGAGGACATTCCAGGACAGAGAGTGGGGTGTAGGCAGGATGGGGATTGAACAGCTGTATGAACAGGGCATTTGGCTGTTCTTGTTTTTGCTGTGGTGAGATGATGTGTATTTCATCTTAGCCACATCTTCTTCCCATGGGTATTCTCAGTCCTAAGGCTCCTAGATCCCAAATTTTCAACTTTCTACCTTTCCTCATAATCATAATAGCTAATGCGTATTGAACACTTTCTATGTCACAAGTGATCTTTAAGCACTTGTATTTTTTTTAAATCCTTACCTGAGGATATATCCACTGATTCTGAGGGCAGGGCAGGGGAGAAAGAGGAGAGAGAGACAGAGAGAGAGAGAGAGAGAGAGAGAGAGAGAAACATCTATGTGAGGGAAACATCCATTGGTTTTTCTCTTGAATGTACCCCAACCGGGGACCAAACCTGCAACCCAGGTTGTGCCCTAACTGGGAATCAAACCCATGACCTTTTGGTCTATGGGACAATGCTCCAACCAACTGAGCCACACCAGCCAGGGCTCTTGAAGTGTTTTTAGATTTTTACATATGTTAACTCAGTAAACCTGAGAGCAACCCATGAAATAACTGTCATTTCCCTATCCCCCACCATTTTACAGGTGAGGACACATGGACACAGAGACGGAGAACTAGCTCAGGGTTTAAGAGTTAGTTGGGTGAAGCAATGAGACAAATCAAGGAAGGCTGACCTTCAGTCTTACTTTCCTCTCCTATAAAATGGGCTAATAGTAACTAATCATATAATTCTCAAGCCTGTTGAAAGAATCCCGTGATTCAGTGTATGCAAAAAATGTTATCAACTCCAAGTATTAGGCAAATGTGCCCTCATTATGTTTTTCATCATATTTTTATTTACTCACCCTTACTGCACAGTCTGAAATGGCAAACATTGTGACAGATAACAGGACTGCTCCAACTAAGTAGGTCCCCTCTGTAATCAGGAACACAAAGCCTCTCTCTCTTGGACTCATCCCCTTGGGGATGAAATTTAGAGCAAAGGGTTCTATCAAACTTCTCAGGTCAGGGCTGTCCCCTCCCCTCCGCCCCCTCCAAAGAACCCTTGTTGCTATGAGACAGGAAACAAACGAGGTCCCTAGCTTACTGTTGTGCAGCACAAAAGTGGACTGCATGGCTTTGAAGATGGGAAACAGATGATTGAGTTTATGTGAGGATTTGGGTTACCATTATGCAGCCTCTAACTGCAAACTAATTAGAATTCAGCCCTGTTTCTAAAAAGCCAACCAAACAACAATGTCCTTAGAACTCGAAATAAAGGGAGCAGAACACTGGAGCATGGGTTTGCTTTGGAGTAGAGAGCTCAGCAGAGACGGTGTGTGCACTCCAGGCAAATTAGTCGCTGTTCTCCAGTTGAGCATGCACGCACACAACGCCTGCTCTGATTAATGGAGGCCATCTATGCACACTGACATCGCATCAGAGCTCCGGAGCATTCGACATCACACCAGGTGTGGCTAGTTTATTTTCAGGTGTGGACAGG
Source organism: Phyllostomus discolor (assembly GCF_004126475.2). Taxonomy (NCBI): domain Eukaryota; kingdom Metazoa; phylum Chordata; class Mammalia; order Chiroptera; family Phyllostomidae; genus Phyllostomus; species Phyllostomus discolor. The sequence continues at coordinate 84,696,680 of NC_040910.2, forward strand.
CTGGTCATTAAAAACAGAGCCAGATTTGGTCTCCTACCTAAACTCAACACCTCTGTGGCCCCATCCCTGGCAGCATTTTCATGCCTGCACAGCCTGCCTTTTCCTTGTTGGGCATGCAAACCTTTCACTCATCAGAGGCCCAGGGTACTTTGGAAGCCTCGGATGTGTCAGTATCAGTCAACTAATGGAAGCCATGTGTTTGCAGAGTGGGAAAAAAACCCCCTAAAAACTGGCGTGTTAAGGATGCAGACGTGTCTTGCCATAAATGGGTCTAAAGCAGAGAATCTTTTTAAATTTTGAGTTCTTTCTCTTCTTAGTAGGTTGTTGGCCACCTTGCTGATTAACTATTAATAATGCTATTCTGGATGATCCCATTCCTAAACATGAGGAGCCCTTCCACCAATGGCAAAGGAAGCAGCTAAGATTTATTGACTGCCAATTAGGTCCTATGTAATTTATTAATTATACAGTGTGGGTCTAAAGTAGGATTATAGTTGTTCATATAGAAAATAATACAATAAATAATAATACAAGAATAAACTCTGTGTTTTGCATATTTGCAACTGTAAACCTACTTTTGCCCCACCCTGTATTAATATACAATTATATCAATTAATTCAATGATGATTATGATGATTACATCAACTACTATGTATTTAGTGCATACACTGGCTAAGAGCTCTATGTGTCTGATTTATTGAATCCTGACCCCAGGTGGGAAGGTGGGTATTGTCATCCCCATTTTATGGAAGGAAAACACCATCTTGGAGGGTCAAGTAACACTTCTGCTGGTGCAGAGTCGTAGGGTGGAATCACTGGAGTTTGTGTACTTTTCCCTCCATGGCACAATAAATTGGAAAGACTGGAATTACAATGCTAAGTTTATGGCTAAGAAATCTGAGGTTTGAAGAGTTTGAGTAAATTTTCCAAGGACATGTGGCTGACAAACGACAGTGGAGGGATCTTAGGGCAGTATTTAAAAGTCATCGGGCTTTACCACAGGACAGAGTTTCTATGGTAAGAAGGGTCAGATTTCCTAACAGATGAGACACAGGCTTAACGCACCACTATAATAGCATAAGTATAAAAAGGAGAGAAATTTCTGAAAGAACTTGGTTATTTCACAGAAATGCCAGATTATCAAAGTAATCATTTGGGAAATGATCAGAAATCCTTTAGATGTCTTTCTTGTTATAATTTTGTATCTTCAATAAAAAAACAATGTCAAAATCTCAGCGGATGAAAATAACAAAGATATCTTATTTATTTGTACTGCACACTCACCATGGGTCAGCCACAGGGGAGGTTGGGGGTGGGCTGGGGAGGTTCTGCATAACTCTGTTTTCTCTCAGGGGAGCAGGCTGGGGATGGAAGAGCCCTGGCCTCAGTGGCCCAGGGGAGCACAAGGGAAACTGTGCCTTGGCTCTTAAAATTGATCTTCCCCAGAAAGTGTCTTATTTCTCCTATGCTCACATTCCGCTGGCCAAAGCAAATCTCATGGCATATCTGATTTCAAGGAGGTAAAGATTGCCCATATTAGCACATGCATGGAAGGAGAAACTCAACCTATTGAAGAATAACCTGACAACTACAGTTTTTTTTAAGATTTTATTTATTTATTTTTAGAGAGGGAAGGGAGGGAGAAAGAGAGAGAGAGAGAAACATCAATGTGCTGTTGCTGGGGGTCATGGCCTGCAACCCAGGCATGTGCCCTGATCGGGAACCTGCAACACTTTGGTTTGCAGCCCACGCTCAATCCACTGAGCTATGCCAGCCAGGGCTACAGTTTTTTATATAGATGGATGGATGGATGGATGGATGGATGGATGGATGGTGACAGATGATAAAGAGATAGAGATCATACATACATATGCACACACAAGGTGGGGCAAGGAAGATAAGTCTTTCCAGTGCTTGGGGCCCCCAAATGTCTCAATCCTTTCCAAGAGGGAAGGAAGAAAGGTTGGTAGCCCCTCCCTGGATTTGGATAAGTGCAAACGGTAAAATTCCACAATGCCCTCCTCCCTTCCAGACCCTGTGATTCTTAGCTCTTTCTTTTCTGCTTGTTCCCCTCAAGCCCCCATCCCAGCAGATGAGGACCTGTCTCCTAACTAGAGCAGGAGTTGGGCTGGAGATTTTATTCACTGACAGCCTCTGGGCTACTTTCTTGGGCTGTTCTCTAAGTCACCTTGACATCATCTGAAGTGTCTTCATTTCAGAGAGGAGCTAAGGTGGCCTTGCTGCTCTTCGAGTGGACACCTCTCCAAGCATGAGCTGACCCTCTGCAGACCATCACTGTGGCTCTGAGCTTCCCTTATTTTCACCTTTTCCCCAGTCGCTACTGTTGACCATCTCTTGTCACATTAGCATCTGAACCCTGGAGAGTGGGGTGAAGGTGGCCACCTTGGGGGCTAAGGAATTCCGAAGGCCCTCCATGAAGACAGAGTCATCTCTTGGTTCTGTTCTTACTAGCCTGTGGGACATCCCTGTCCTGCCCCCTTCAAATGCATAATTATAAGGACAGACTGCTTTCCTAACATGGTTCACCTTAACACAGTTACCTCAAAAGTAACCTGGTAGTTAAGTTCCAAGGCCCCCTCCCTTTGCCCTAGATCACCGGCTCTTACCAGCTTCAGCCTTTTGAGAGATGAAAGGATGTATCTGAAAGGTCATTTCTGATGAGCCTGGGTCCTTTAATTGAAGTCACCTGAATTGCTCACTCTTTATTGCAGTCATCCTAAGGTCTGGTTTGGCTCCAGTATAGCTCCCAAAGGAATAACTTTGACATTTCTTCAAAAATTAGTTGCAAACTGAGCTGTTTTCAAAAGTAAGGTCTCATTTAAAAAAATATATACTTCCTTCTTTTTCTTTTGTGGTTCATTAGCATCTTCTAAATTTTTTTCTTTCATTCTCTCTGTCCACAGCAAAGTAGAAGTATTTCACCCTGGCTTGCCAAAATGATTTTTATCTCAGTAGAAAAAGAACTTGCTATTTCCTGAAAATCTACCACCATCACCTCCCACCCCCTTTTTAAATACATTTTGTGCTGGGAATCAAAGTCAGGTAACTTGATAAGGAGTTAATGAAAACAAATTAATTCTGTCTGCATTTAAAAGAGAGACAGCTTGGCCTCACAGAGTTATCTTATTAGCTTCCCTGGACTTTGCACTTTGTTGATGTAACACTGTAGGAAAGTCTAGGTATTTGGGTGAAATAAACAAGGGCACACTATTTTCCCACTGGAGTAAGGTGATTATGCGTGTGTAAATTATTCAGATAATTTTACTTATCTGGGGGGAGGGTGAGAGAAATTTCATTTCAACACATCTGGCTAATTGCACCTAAATTATCATTTTGACCCTCCGCTATGTGGACAATTTGCATGAAATCCTGGGATATAGAATAGGAATTTTAAATAGCATTTGTGTGACAGCTGTAGAAACAGTATTTTAATCATCCTGGGTCTCTCCTTCAGGGACAGGATTGTACGGCGGTAGGAGAGGCATCCTGACCTTCACTCCTGTCTTTCCTTTCTAAGCCCCCGAGCTCCCAAGGACAGAGCATGCTCTCCGTAGTCTTTCTGGACTTCCAGGAAGACTTCCCAATTTGAGGAAATGCACATCTTTCAAAGCTGGCAGCTTTCTATACTCTTGTAGAGTCACTGAAAGTGACATAGAAAGGAGGTAGTACAGGGGACAAGATGCTACATTTGTATATCTAAGTCATGAGAACTCACATAACTGTGTCTTTGACACAGAAAGAATGACGGCAATGTGTTGGAGGTTATTATTGTGTGGTGTATTGTGCAGAGTAGGGGCTAGAGAGTTGTCTAGGCCTGCCAATGTCACTGCTTGGGGGTTTGTTCTTATTCTTGGCTCCCAAAGAATATCAAATCATGATGTCGAGAGGACACCAGAGGCTAATAAATGGTGGCAACCCAGGAGACTTGTGTGGCTTCTTCTGATCAAAAATAACTAGATAAATATCAAGTCATTCTTCTTACTTCTCCTCCTCCTCTTTCTCTAATACCAGGTCTTTCTAATGGATAGAGATTAGATGATATCAGAAGTGGCCGGCAAAGGGGAAGTAAACTGGAGATGTCAGATGCCACTCCATCTCTTTATCTAAGGGCATCCTCTCTCCTCCCTACAGGAATTTCCAAGGTGGTTCTACCTTTTTTTTTGTAAGTTGAAGATTTGTGTTAAGCTCAGCTAGAGATTTAAGTGCTATCAAACTGAGATACAATTCTCAGGCCAAAGCTTAAGTATTTACAGAAATGTCTCAAGTGGGTACATCATACCCATTGTATTTGAAAGATGCTTTCCAGATTATTTAGCTTCTTTATGGATCTTGTTCCAAAAACTGGAGGAAGGGCATTCCATTTCTTTACACTCTCAGCCTAGATGTTGCATAAGCCATCCTACCTCTTTGCAGGGTTACCTCCATATACTGGGTAGCTTTCAGCCAGGATGTTCATAAGCTGCTCCAGAAGAAACAGACTGAATCTTCCTCCAGGTCTGGATGTTTTGAGGAGGTGGCTTGGAATAGGAATGGATCTGTGGTCTGGTTCTGAAACCCAGCAGATTGCAATAGTCATTTGCCTCAGGACTTGGGGGTTTGCGGTGTTCGGGTGTTGGTTGAGAATGACAGAAAGGGAGAAACCCGGTAGACCAAAAAGAGGATGCTGAATGCCAGTGAAATTCAGATGGGTGGGGAGGGGGCAAGGATGCTAACATCTTCCAAATAAGGCTTCCTTCAAATATTTGGGCAGTTGCATCTTGAGTTTCTGGATTCCATTCCCAACATGCATGCTGACTCATTCTATTTTCTTCCTAGGGCTTTTCAGTTTGCCTTCCAGGAGTACAAATTGATATTATCTGTGAAGGCAGACTCAGGCTTGTGAGTACCAGGGGGAGTGACTGTGAAATCTTGGGAAAAGTATAATAGAGAATTGTGGAAGCATCAGTTTAGGTGATCTAACCCAAAATCTTCTTTGTCGAAACTATTTGGATATCTTCATTTTTGTTGTTGTTGTTTTTGTTTGTTTGGTCTGAGAAGTTATCCATGAATCAGACAGCCAGCATTGCCTTTTGGTGACATGACTTGGGGGCAATAGGTGATCCAAGCAAATGCCTATATTCCCTTTATACATACTAACACAGCATGTCTTTTTATGGTGTAGTTATTAAGTGTGTTTTCTTAATTTCATCTCTAAGGAGGGATTCATGGAAATGATATAGGCAACTTAGGAGAAGACATTAAGAGGACTTGAACTTAAGTGTCTGAATTACTGTCAACTTACTATATGATCTTAGCAAAGCCATTTAATTTCTCTGAAGGTCAAAGATCTTCAGTGGAAATTGGACTGCCTAAGATGCTGTGACCAAATCTGCAGGAAAGCTAATGGGAAGTGCCCCTCATTTCAACTACCTTGAGGTTACCCTTGCATAGTTCTTTTGGCCAACATTTTATTATAAAAGAGTTAACCACACTGTAGCCAGGATATTGAGGAGCTGTTATTTTTTAAAGCAACTGTAATCACAGGGACCTAGAGATGAGATTGCGAGAGGCTGTATCTGCAGCTATCTCCCTGCACTGCCCCAACACTGATCCACCTTCCTAGGCTATTCTGGGGCTCACTTGAGATGTATTCATTGGGATTAATAATATTTTCTCCCAGGAGTCTTTGCTGGTTACCTGTTTTAGTTTTCTATTGCTGCCATAACAAGTTACCATAAACTTGGTGGTTTAAAAGAACTCAAATTAATACCTCATGGTTTCTGCAAGTCACAAGTCCAACGTGGGTCTCACAGGGCTGAAATCAAGGTGTTGGCAGGGCTTCGATGCCTCCCGGAGGCTCTGGGGGAAGAATCCCTTTCAAGTTCATGCAACTGTCGAATTCAGTTCCTGGCGGTTGTAATAAGGATGGAGGCCCCTGTTTCCTTGTTGGCTGTCGGCAGGGGGTTGCCGGTATTCCTTGGCTCACTGCTCCCTTCCTCCTTCAAAGCCAGCAACAGCAAAGAAAGTCAAAATTCAAGTTTTGACCTCCCCTTTGGCCTCCTTTCTTGTGCTTACTTCTTCCGCATCTCTTGTGTTTGACTGGCCTGCCTTCCTCCTCTTTTAAGGGCTCATATGATTACATTGTACCCACCTGGACAGTCCAAGGGACAGTATTGTCCCTACTTGAAGGTCAGCTGATTAGTAACCACAATTTTCTCTACAAAGGCCCTTTACAAAAGCACCTACATTAGTGTTTGATTGAATAACTGAGGCCTGGGGAATCGTGAAGGTGCCAGGGAAGCATCTTTAGAATTCTAAGAAATTGTCTTACAAGGTAACTATTAAGCTATTATCAGTCATCAGCACCTTTGTGGAATTAGCTTAATGGGTGGGTTTCCAGTATCACTGCCAACTAAAGGGAGCAGGGTGATTTTTTTTTTTTCATGCTAAATAGCACATTACATGGGAGATCACTTCAGTGTTTGAGATCAAGGGTTAAAGTTTTTTGGCAGAGAATATATGAGCACATTGGAGATCTAAGTTAGGTGATATAGACAGAGAAAGGGTCCCCTGTTGGGAAAAATAAAACAAAATAAAATAAGAGATATCACCAAGGAGGAAAGTCATTTTCTTAACACCACTCTAGAAAGTTTGAGGTTGAGAGGTACCTACTGATCTATAAGTAATACAATATCATCTAAATAAACACTGATCTGATTTGAAGTACAGCTTTGGAAATAAAGAAAAGATTTGCATGAGTTGGGTATGGAAGAAATCTTTTCTTTCCTCTTCCACCCTCCTTGGTTTTTTAAATTGAGCTAATCACAACTTAAGCCTACCACCACAAAATATGCTCTTTGTAGTACTATGTAAGTAGTTTAATTGATATAGATATATGAGGCCTGTCTAGAAGTTATCCAGCCATGTAATATGAAAAAATAGAGACAATAATTGAAGAAGATACAAGATACAAGAAGTATTGTACATAGGACAATGACACCTCAGTCTCTTTCAAAGTAGGCACCTTGGGACCTCCGCAGGTCTCCCAACCACAATCAGCTACCCTGTCATATTTTCCTGAATTTCACTGATGGTCTGAAATCTCTTCTTTTTCAAAGGTTATTTTAGTTTTGGGAAGAGCCAGAAGTCACAGGGTACCAAATCTGGGCTGTAGGGGCACTGAGCTACCTGGGTGATTTGATGTTTTGCCAAAAAACTCTGCACGAGACATGATGCATGAACAGGCATGTTGTCATAATGAAGCTGCCAATCACCAGGTGCCCATAGCTGTGGCCTTCTGAATCATCCTACTAGTTACCATGGTAGAATATTCAAGCTTAATATAAAATTTGATGCAGATTCATTGATCTACTTGCTCATTTTGAATGCAACGGCCACACAGTACACATGCTCACTCAACAGCATCTACCACCCCCACTGACTAGACAGTGAAGTCGTCATTGTTCACACATGCACATTCCAGTCCACTGTCCTTGGCTACCAGGTTATGTCCATGTCACGCAAATCATTCTTGTTATATTAATGATGGCTGGACTTTTTTTTGGACAGAGCTATTTTAAAGTTTAAATATAACATATGCTGTTTCAAAATATCTTCAGGAAAAAAAGGCCCATTGCCTTCTTTGGTGATATAACATATGCATACACACATACACATACATCTACATATACAAATTCTATTTGTTCATATATGGTTATGTATATATTTATACCTATAAATATAGATACCGATAGACATGGATAAATGTAGAAATTGATATAAATATGGTATATCATCATTACATAGACATAAATCCTAGACTGCATTCTTGAACAAAAGCACTTGCGATATTGCATGAGAAAAAAAAACGACTACAAGCTTTGTTTTCACCCAGATTCCATTATTATACCACTCATTTACTTTTTTTTAATCCTCCTTGAGGTAGATATCATTCTCATCCAAATATCCAAACAATTGCAAGTCCTTTCCAGGGTAATGGGAAATGTGTTCCTTTTACATGTTCATTTGGTGGTCATCAAGTTTTCCTGTCCACGTTCTTTCTGTGAATTCCCTTTGGGCTTAGTCTGGCCCATGTTTGTAGGAGTGACTGGAAGGCAGCCATGCTTTTGATACAAGCATATCATTTCATCAGGTCCCACACATCCACAGAGCCTGACCCTCTCAAGATACCTGGGGCTTTTCATATCATGCATTAGTCTGGGTCAAGTTGACTATTGTCTGGTGTTCAGGTCCTTGACTAGGAGTAACAGGGCTAAGGGAGAAAAGAAATCATATCCTGTCAATAAGCGCTGAAAATATTTAGTGTGGCAAGCTCTGTGTTTTCTTTCTTATGAAAAGCTGATTAATATTCAGTGGTTGAAGGTTAATACCCCATTCATTTTATTCACTTTACATCCTGCACACAGCAGTGACTGTTCCAATTTCAACTCCTAATTCATACAAATCTGGTTCCAATCAGGAGATTAGTAACTTACTGCCTAAGCAGAAACAAATCACACAATTGCTAAGCTTATCTTTCTACGCATGCACAGACACGTATATGCACTTGAAATGGACTCATTCATGGACAGATGCACATGCATACAGACAAGCAAAGTGCCATCAATATGGATATATCTAGGAAATTTTACTCACTTACGTGAACATGTGATAGGGACGGAGAGATGAATTTGACACCATGAAAGCATTGTCTAAATACATTCATATGTGCCAAGGTCTTTAACTTTACACAATAATTGGGTCTCTGTGAAGTTTCCTATATTGCAAATATTCCTATACTCAATCATGTTTTAAATATATTGATGAGTCATTATTAAAAACTCTTTATCCTGTGTTTGTAGAACATGGTATTATTCCGTAAGTTATCCACCATTACTCAACCTATTTGTTTACAAATTCATTTGTATGTTTGAGAGGTTTTTGTAAAGTTGGACATGTCACTTTTTTAAGAAGGCAAAATTGCAGCAGGATGAACTTGGGAGTAATGATAATGAAGGTTTGTTTCTAATCCTGTGAGTAAAGCTTCAAAACCAGTCACCCAAGTAGGGAGGGGACTTGCATTTCCTGAAGATCTTTTGAAATCGTATCTCATTTGTCTGGAAAGGATTAAGAACGGAGCTGCAGGGGTCTGTTTTTAGGCTCCCCCCTGCTTAGTGGGTCTGTGATTTGGGGAGATCTGCCTGCAGTCACTCTGTAGCAAAGATAAGTCTGAGTGGACATCTGCATTCAGGATAGAACGGGGAGAAGGGGAAATACCTCACTCTTGCACTTTCAGATGATGGCACAACAGCTGACCTGAAGAATTAACCATCCCAGCCACTAGCCATCCAGTGATGAGGAAACTGGTGCTAGGTTTTTCACTGTGGTTAAAAAAAACTTGTATTTATTTCTGTTCAACACATAAGTTATGCTGCTAAAAAAATGACACAATAGGACAAAGAAGGGAGTTTAAGTATTTTATGCCATGAGTGCTTTATTTGAGGGCCTTGATTTTGGTTATGATTTCTTACCAAGAAGATATTTCCCAAAGCCTTGGCGAGATGGGAATTGATGAGATGCTATTTCAACTTATTTGAAGACCTAAAATCCACACATCGCTACAAACTCTTAGGATTCTATCCTTCTTTCCTTCTCCCTTTGATTATATTAGGAAATAGGCAAAGTACAGAATTTGGTGCTAAATGACACTACTACCACAAACAAAGAAGCAAACATACAAATAAACAACCCTGTCTTAGATTTGTGTCTCTTCTATCATGTCTACTTACTAGGTCAAATACTCTTGGCTTCTTTAAATCTTGAAGGTAAAGCAATGCAAACAATAGAGATGACAACTGGCATGCCCCAGACCCTCAATGGTGGCCATTAATCACAGGTTTGTTGGGAAGACTATGTGGTCTGTATTTATGAAACTATTTGGCAATCTACACATCGCTAAGCAAATTATGCATCATTAATATTTCTTGATGCAGTTATATTTCAAATGGCCTGGGTAGTTTTTATCTGCCTACATCTGTTAACTCCCCAACCAAACTCCAGCTTGGCTATGTTCTCTTAGAATTGCAGGAAACAGAACAGTCTTAACTTTTCAGCTAAGTTTTAAACATCGTCTAGTATGGTGCTGAAGGCCTGGGTCACCAATGGCCTGAGAAACTGGGGAAGTTTCTACCTGTAAGGATTACACTTCTAATTGATAACACATCTGTAAAAATATGCTTGGGAATATGGAGACCGAAGTGTCAGATTAACATCCTTGAAAACCACATTTCACTGGTGGATGCTAATTCACACTTAACTAGAGAAGAACCTGGAGTCTTAACTGTGATTTTCCTAACCACTTTCTGATTGGCATCATCCTTGTGAATTGCGGTAAAATACACATAACATGAAATATACCACTTTAACCATTTTTAGATGAACAGTTTAGTGGTAATAAGTATATTTACATTGTTATAAACCATCACCACCATCCTTTCTCCAGAACTCTTTTCATCTTGCAAAATAGTGACTCCCATTTCCTTCTACCCCTGGCCTCTGGCAGCCACCATTCTACTTCTGTCTGCATGGATGTGACTCCTCTAGTGACCTCCTATAAATGGAATCACACAATATGTGCTCTTTTGTGGCTGGCGTATTTCACTTAGCATCATGTCCTTAAGTTAGCCCATGGGGTATGCATTGTCCGTTTCTGCATGAGGAGGGAGTGGTATCAACAACTGTCACAGACATTTGAGGGGCACTAAGGAATCCACATGTGTAGTGTCTCCATGAGGTCACTGGGTATTTACTGACAGGAATCCAGGGTGTGGTAGCATTAGCCTCACTCATCATGGTGATGATAAACCACTACCAGCAGCTCCAGACTTTCCAGGGGCTCAGAAAAGAACCCTGGAGACAAGGACTGGGGCAGAAATGCCATGGTGTCTTTGGAGGGGCGATCCCTGCACGGAGACTTGCAAGCTGTGCAATGATGGCCTCCCCACTGCAGAGGAGGACCGGCCCTTCAGCACTCCCTTACTTCACAGATGCCACCAGGAGGGACTCTGACTTGTGGAAATACTCTGTTCTCTTCCTGCCTTTGGGTGACTGTACAAACTTCAAAAAAGTCCAAGCTCCAGCGTGGTTCCACACAGGGTGTCTAGCCAAAATGCAAAGTTTTACCACAGCGCACAAGCAGACAGTGTTTTTCAAGCAAGGGAACAGAGCGAGGTGCCTTTCAGCACCTTTTCCGGCACTTCTTTAAAAATGATTTAAATTGGAGGCAATAGCATCGAATGCTGCACATCTGACACCCAGACAAGACTTAATGAATCATACGTTCTAACAGCATCACTCTTCTCTGGCCACTTTGCTTGGCATCGAGGTGGTTGGGTTTTTTTTTTTCTCATAAAAACATTTGTTCTGCAAACCATTTGCTTGTTAGAGTGTCCTGGGCAACTGTTCATTTGTGGAGGAAGAACTGGCCCAGGAGAGGCTGAAAACCCGAGTTCCTCCTACATTTAGTCTAGTCTCTCTGCGTCTGAATTCCAGTCAAAAGACAACAGTGTTCCTTAGGAACCCAGCTTACAATCCCCTTTGGTCTCTCTCCAACTCGATTTCTTGCAGAATACGTAAGCTACACAACCAAATGTGGTTCTCACCCCCCGCAACAGCCAGCACCATCACTGGACTGATTTGAATCAAAATAACAAAACTGCAAATGATTTGGTGGGTAGGGAAATACCAGTGCTAGGAAAGAGACAATAATTCTGAGTGTTCAAGCTGGAGCAAATGGTTCTCTTCGCTGTCATAAATGAAACCTCTCCTGGTGGGATGTGGTGGGATAGTTTACAGTTGCCGGCTGCTGAGAAGGACACAGGCAGAGTGGATCAAGCCTGCCCAGCTGTGTTGAGTACCGTACATAAGTGTCTCACCCACCTTCCAGGTAGGTCACTGTCTGATGCAGTGCCCTTGGCAGGGAGAGCGTTAGGGTTCTTCCTTCTGTGGCTGCAACATATACAAAGAACTTAATCTTCCAATCCAATGCTTAATGTAAATGTTTAATACAAACCTGATGGTAATATGATGCACGTGAATTTACTGGCAGGGAAGGCTGGGATTTACAGCATTCTGAAAATCAGATGTTCTTGTCAGCAGGCATTGGGAAAACCTTTAAAGATGGCAAGATTTTCCTTCTGAATGGCAGGTGCATCCCTAAAGCACACATGCCCGGTGCTTCATGGGGGACTGACTACTCACAGATCCCAGATTCTGGTGCAATTGAAAAAATGCTCAACCATTTCTTTGCACACTGCTCCGTGAATGACTGGGTAGACCCTAGACTGGTCGCTGGCAAACTAAGGTCTGGCCCACAGTTTTTGTTTTTGTTTTGAACAGTTTTAATGAGGTATGATTGATATACTAGAAATAACACATATTTCATGCACAAGATTTGATGAGGTTGGACCTAGGCAAACACCTGTGAAACCATCGCCACAATCAAGATAGTGGACACATTCATCACCTCCAAAGGTTTCCTTCTGTCTCATTTTTGTTGTTGTTATTTGTTTTGTTTTTGTCTTTGGGGGATAAAGACACATAACTTGAGATCTACCCTACTGACAAATTTTTAAGTGAGGCTGTTCAATTGTTATCAAGTTCGGGTTACGCAAGATGAGTAAGACCCAGAGATCTGCTCTATAACACAGTGCCGACCTCTACAGGGAACAACACCGTGTGGTCCACAGCCTGTTTGTGTATGGCCTACAAGCTCAGGATCACTCTTACATTTTTAAATGGTTGACAACAAAAGGGAAACTATTTTATGATATTTTATGATGTGAAAGTGATACGAAATTCCAATGAACTTCAGTCTCCATGAATACAGTTTTATTGGAACACCGCCATGCTTATTCATTTCTGTACTGTCTATGGCTGCTTTTGTCAAATAGTAGCAGAGGCAAAATGACAAAACCGAAGCTGTCCTACTTTGAGCCCATCATGAGAAGGCAGGGTTCTTTGGAAAAGACAATAATACTGTGAAAAATAGTAGGCAGCAAGAAAGGAGGAAGACCAACTAGGAGATGGATTGACCCCATGAAGAAGCCTTTGGCATGTGTCGCCAGGAGCTGGACAGGCCTGCCGAGGACAGGACATTGTGGACATCTCTCAGTCACAGGGTCACCAGGAGCTGGAGCCGACTCAAGGGCATGTGATACACACAGCAGACTGAGTACTTGTGATAGTAACTTTATGGTCCCCAAAGGGCTAAGATATTCACTCCTTGGTTCTTTATAGAAAAAGATGGCTTATCTCATCCTAACCAGTTCATATATACTGATGTCACCACTGCTAGTGTTAATGACAATGGTAGCCAGCAGTGGCTGATTGCTTCTTTATGGACACAGGTGGGTATATATTGACAAACCCTTGAGCACGTGCACATAGTATGTTAATTTTAACTTTTCAGAAAATTATATCTGCTAAGTGTTTATGGGATTGTCACCCACATGGACTCTACCTTTGCCCTAAGAAAAGCTCTAAGTCTGAGCATGTTAATGAACGTCTGGAAGGAATAAAAAAAAATCCTTGATATCTAACCATATCCCCAGATGTTTGATGAATTACAAATCAGGCAAGTATTTCACAAAACTGGCTGATCATCAGTATTACAAGGGGAAGCTTAAAAGATGTTCAAGTTTTATGAAGCAGAGTCTTGGGGTAGACCCTAGAACACTTGTTTATCGGGTTTTCATTTCTAAATTTTACCGATGATGCTAAAAATCAACCTGATTTGGGAACAACTGACTGAGATACTTATTTTATTTTACAATTTTCAGAAGGATTTGGTCTGTATTATACAGTACTTGACTCAGAACTCTTTGAGAGGGAAACTGATTTCTTTATTTCTTTATACTTTATTTTTTTACCTTCCAACCCCCAAAGCTTCCCTCCCCAATCAGGGCAATGAGAAAGGACTTTGCAGACATGGGTACACAAACCTAATTACTTGACTGACTAGACAGTTTAGTTCCTGATAACATGTATTGACTTCTTTCCTCTCCTTAGGGAAGAATTTCCCTGTGAAAATAAAATTGCACCCACAGAACACTAAATTCTCCCATGAAAATAGAGCAGTCTGGGATTGGCCCAGGTTGGAGCAATCCTTTTGTTCCTAGTCAAATTTTCACAAAAGAGTCAGAATGACCTTAATTAGGACTGAAAAATCCTACATGGCCCTAAAGTAATCTAGAAAGGTGAGGAGAAATTATCATCAGGTTTAATATCTGCACTTTTATGATGGGAACCTATTTTTTCTTCTTTCAAGCTTTTAGGATTAATTTTCCTAGTTTATAGGCTATATGGAAATGTCCCAAGGTCCCTTTGGCCCCTCTGGATGAAATAATTAGCTGCACATGCTATCCAACACTCTTCTATGCTTCAGTCCCTCATTAGTTTCAAATCTCAGTTTAATTTCCAGGAGAAATAGTTCATGGTTTCCTGAGACTTAGCAACCGAATCTGACCAACCACAGGGGGTCTCATACCTAGACTGCCTTTTTCCTGGTCCCCTGCCCACCTCTCACCCCACCACCCCCAATCACATCTCTGTGAGATTCAATTGTGCTGCCTCTGTGTTTGCAAACGGGACAAACCTGAAATTGTTTCCTGAGAACCAAAGGCTTCCATTTGCTCTCTTCCTAATGGCCCCAAGTTTGATTTGAAACTAGTAGCTTTCTGGACTAGCTTTTCTCAAGTTGACCTTGGTAAATTGATGCAGCCTTAGAATCAAGCTTCTGAGCTGTTAACTCAGAAAGAGTGGTGCTGATTTGGTCCATTAATTTATTTAACAGTAACTATGTAAATACCAGCTTGTCCCCATTGCAATATCCCCACTCCTTATTCCTCATAACCTGAAGCCTACATCAGTTCTTTTTTGGTTTTAAACTTCTCATGACACAACTGTCTTACTAAGAAAGATTTATAAAGTCATATAATAAAATGTTCTCTGATAGGGAAATGCAAATTAGATTGATTCTTCTGCTCAGAGATGGTCTTTAGGGCTCAAGTGCCTTCTGACTGTTCTGTTCCCCTTAGCGTATTGTCTAATACTACCTTTGTCCTTACCTGGCACTCCTCACATGGGAAAGGTGGCTGCTGCAGTTTGAGACAGATGCATCAACATGCAGCAGAAAAGAGTACTTTCTAGCTCTTTTCAGTAATAAAGAAACATTCCTTGAAACCTTTCCCATTTCAGACTTCCTTTATATCTCATTAGTAAGAAATGGGTCACATGTCCTTTTTTAAACCAATTCTTCTCAAAAAGAAAAGGATTATATAATTGACTGGGGCTAATCAGTATTCATCCCCCTTGAGTTACGTGTTAGGAGAATGAAGAGTTCAGCAATGGTAAGGCAGGGGATGCATGGGTATTTGGGTAATGCAATCAATAAAGGATAGAGTGCCTGTCCTATAGAACAGTGTACCATAAAAGGGACTTATAGAATATTTTCATTGAGATGAGGACTTATATAATATTTTCATTGAGATGAGTAAAAATAGTGCTGCTGAAAGATGACAAAGGTTAACTGACTTCTTAACAGTTAGCCACATACCCTTCCTGAAATATTCAGAACCGTGTGCTTAGATGAGTGAATTCTGAACTCCCTATTATTTGATTGCCCCATCTTTCTCTTATAACAGTGGTCCCCAACTTTTTTGGCAGCAGGGGCCAGTTTCATAGAAGGAAGTTTTCCATGGAATGAGGGGGAAAGACGGTGGCTTTATAGTCTGCCACCAGATACAGCTTAATTGTCACTTGCCACTCGCTGATAGGGTTTTGATATAAGTCTGCAAGCAATTGACTTATTATGGTCCCTGTGCAGTCAAACCTCTCTGCTAATGATTATCCCTATTTGCAGCCCCTCCCCAGTGCTAGTATCACTGCCTCAGCTCCACCTCAGATCATCAGGCATTAGATTCTCATAGGAACGCACAGCCTAGATCCCTTGCATGCTCAGTTCACAGTGGGGTTCTCAGTCCTGTAAGAATCTAATGCCGTGCTGATCTGACAGAAGGCAGAGGTCAGGTGGTAACTTGAACAATGGGGAATGGCTGTAAATACAGATGAAGCTTCACTTGAGTACCTGCTGTTCACCTTCTGCTGTGTGGCCCTGTTCCTAACAGGCCACAGTCCCATTCTGGTCCATGGCCCAGGGGTTGGGAACCTCTGCCATATAAGACTACATTTCCCAGTGTTACAGGAAGTGATGCTAAATTCTTGCAATTTGGTCACTGCCAAAGCCACAACATGAATCGGTGTTCTTTCAAGTTTGCACAGGATACTTAACCTCTAACATGAACAGCAGCAGCAAAACTACCTAAGACCTGCATTAAGTCTCAAGTTTGATTTAATGCCAACTCCTCCAATTAAAAAAAACAACAACAAAAAGCTAGAGTTGAGGGAAATGGAGATAATCAAAAATGTAGACCTCAGATTGACTTGTTTTTATTGGCTGGCATAATACATTTATTATTTTCCTCCCTGTGGAACAAAACATGATACTGCATTTCTTTACAATTAAATTAAGGCTAAAGAACAACAAAGACATTACCATTCACGTGATGCCTTTGAAAGATATTGTTTATGCTCCACTGGAATAGATAGAATGCCCTTACTTTGCTGCTTTATGAAATGCCAAGTTTTCAGGACAAATCCTATTAAGGGGTCTTAGTTCCTGCATGATATTTGCTTTCTTCTCTGCCAGCTGCCACTGCATGGAGATGCCTCAGAATTGTTCAGGCTGTGGTTGGACTTAATTCAGAAATGAAAATTACTGAGTGGGGGAAATTTGCCCACACGTTCATCTTCTCATCTATTTATCTATCACATATCTATCATGTATGTAGTAAGTTTAGTATAATTGCCACTGCTTGTCATCTCCCCCCACTAGTCTGCAGGCATCTGGTGAAACTTGTTCCTGTTGTATCTTCAGTGTATGCTTTATTTACAGAATAGTCAGTAAATATTTATTCAGCATTTGAACTCTCAGTGAGCTTTTAATCTAGGATGGAAGATAAGACATGTACATTTTTTAAAAGGATAATGTGTTGGGTAGTCTTGTTGTGCCACAAGAGGTGAAGAGAGCCTTATTGGAATTTTGAAGACAGACAGAGATCCCAAATAACACAGTCATTAATATTTTAGGGAAAAATGATCTCTCTCTCTTTCCCTTTGCTTAGACAGCACACTTCAGTTTGCATTCAGAAGCAATAAATAAGCCAAGTAAATCCATTGTTAAAACAGTGTTTGCAGAGTATAAATGTTGAATATATTTAATAGCAGTGTTTAGTCAAACCATTTTTATTTAAAATATGAATGGTCTACATGAGTTTCTTACAGATAGTTTCTTATAGATAGTTGGGTCTTGCTTTTCTATTCCATTTAGCAAACACTATAATTTGAGTACGGTACTCACATTTAACATTATCATTGGTTTTGTTGTAGATAAGTCAATAATCTTGCTATTTTTTTTCCTTATTGTCTCATATTTTGTTCCTTTCTGATTTTTTCCCTTCTTTTTTTGGAAGGCAGGAGTAATCCAATATTTTCACCTGAATATTCCAATGTCTGAAAATGGATGCTTTATACATTTTGTTCAATGTTATTGTTTACAGAGAAGAACAACTCGAATACCAGCTACCCCATTAGGACATGAAGTAGAAATCTCCTCTTACTGTTTAAAAGGAAAAAGTGATTGGCTATTTGTGGAAGAAACTAGAAAGACTAATCCTGTTCAAATGGTATCTTAAATGGTTACAGTGAGGAGGGCTCAGAGACAGCAGAGCTTGGGTGGGGCCCCCTTTATCACATTCTGCAGTGATTACTGGAGCCCTCTCCACATGCCCAGCCAGCAACAGATGCTCTTCTGGGACTTGTCATCTTTTCAGCATTTGACTAATGGCTCCTAGTCAGAAGCCACTATGTCAACAAGAAATTCCAGAGGGTTAGAATTGATTAAAACTCACCACAAATTTATCTCCCATAGATTTATTGACATTTATTAATTTTACAAGGATGAAACATCCCAGGAGCTAGACCCTGTGCTAGGTACTGAGAATATAAAGGTGAAGAAGAGACAGCCCCTCAAAGGCCTCATGGCCAAAGAGAAGTCAACAGGTGTGTAAAAAGAGGTTAATCACAGTCTGAAAAATCCTATAAGAAGGGGAGATTGGATGAAGTACACCTAAATGTATCCAGACAAGTTGGAAAACACTCAAGCTAGGCTGTTACTACTTATTAGCAATTCACCACACAGCAGGTGTATGTGTGTGTTGTGGACATTTGAGGTGGAGCAGAGCATCTGAGCACAGCTATCAGGTAGTAAAGAGAGAGTGTCTGCTCTGTGCTTGAAGTTAATAAGCAAGAGATGGTGGGAGAAGAGGCTTCTTTACTTACCCAAGTGATGATAGATTTGACAGGAGGAGCTATTCTGTGTGTGCTAAGTAGCTGCCAGCTGTGGTCTTACACCTGTTGTAAACCTCAGCAAAGTATTGGTTCTGAATTCTTGTGGGCTAAGAGTTTAGGATTGACTCTGAGATTTCTCTTGTCTTTTACGACTTTCATCAAGTTGCTTAAGTTCTGTAAAGTCTTCTTTTCTTTATCTTCAACATCTCATTTCTCTGGAGTAATAATCATCTGTTTGTAGTACTAAAAGGCTCTCCTTCCTTGTATGTTTGTATACAAATTATCAGAATCCTCCCAAGTTGGGTAATGTGGGTTTGGGGATTATAAAAGACAACTGCAGATTATTTTAAAAGTTCTGTTTAGTGTTTTCATCTTTGTGATGTCTTTTTGATGAAGTAGTGAAGATTTACTCTAAGTTAAACAATAAAGCCACTCTGATTCCATGAGGTTGGAAGGACAAGGAAGGTGATCTGGTTTCTCCATCAACCCTCTGATAGATTTCTTTCTGCAACTCATTCCATCTCAGGAATATGTTTCTCATCCATTAAACTGATGTAACATACCAAATTAAATTTAGCTTTTCTGTCTTAAAACTTGGCCTAGAATTCTGTGATGGTGGTATTTTTGGTTTCCATGTACTTTCTTGAAGACTGAATGTCAAGTAAAAGTAAATAGAGAAAGCAGGATGTCAGCAAATAAGTGCCCTCACTCCAGGAGGATGAATGTTCAAAGTGATCATTTCAACTAGTGTTGTAGACTACAGAGATAGATTCCTCAGTCATAAAATAAAAAGTGAGAGCAATCATGTAAGCGCCTTGCCATCAGGGGTGGCAGATTGTAGCTGATTGCAAACAGGGCATTTCTGGGGTCACTTTGTTGACAGCCACATCATCCTTCTGCAAGAAGCACATTTCACAGCAGGAAGAGGGGGCAGTCTGGAGGAAATCCTGAGCCTTCCACTGGGAGCTCTGTTATTATTGATTCTGGCTTTTAGGCAAATTCCAGTGGTATCTCAGGGTCCCCAAGTCTAAGAACAGGATTCTTGTAGGGACTTTTAACTGCTTTTTGGCTATGATACACCCTCTGGCACACTCAGCATTTGTTAAGTTATAGTTTCAGTGGGGAAATCAATGATTTATCATCCCCTGAAAATTAGTGGTGGTGTTGCTGGTGAGGCTGGTGGTCACAATGGTGGTGCAGGTGGTGGTGATTAGAGAGGCTCTGATGGGACAATTCCCAGCAACTTCAAGGACCTAGAGTGGGTTTGATGGGTGAGAAAGGGTGAGGAGGCCTTCAGCTTGCTTTTTGTTTTTTTTGTTTTTTAAATCCTGTTAAATTCTGTTTCCTTTACAGAATGATAAATTTTTGAAGTCAGACAAAAATAGATTAAATCTTGAAGCACTGTGGGAGAAATATACAAAGAGAAATGTTTCTTTACACACAATAGGTGATCAGTGTTTGTTATCTGTGATGTAAGGATTTGACTATAAGGGAGCATAACCCTCCATAAAGCAAAGACTGCTTTTCCCTCTGCAAGTTAGAACCTTATCTGATACAACTTAATGTAGCTAAAAGTTTCTACATAAAAATGCCTTCTCTTACTGTGAACCACAAGACATTGCGCATAATGGGGGCTCCATCTGTAAAACCAACTGACAAAAAGTTCAGGAGAGAAACAATATTGAACTTCTTACTGACTACTGAACAGCCAGTGGAAGGGCAATATTGGATTACTGGAGGCTGGTTATCTGGGATTTTTTTAAGACTTCTATGAATTATAGAAATCAATTTCAGGAATCTAACCCTAAAGCTTATTAAAAAGGAAGAATCAAGTTCTTTTTATTTTTGAGACCTGCTATTGGGAGGTCAGTGAGAAAGACCAAATGACTAATTGCTAACTTGTGAAGATTTAAGTGACCTTAATGTCATTTCAACCTAAGGTTATAGAGTCTTAGAACTAGAAGAGAAATTAGAGCCTATTAGTTACTATTTTATACATCATAGATTCTTGGAGGCATAATGGATAAGATAAAAAAATGAGGATTTGAAGAGAAACAAAAGTAGATCTTTCTTATTCCACTTCCTCGGGATGTTTCTAGACTTTCTCATGAGGCTTGTGGAGTATTGAGTCCATAAAATAGTAACTAGGTTAGCTGTATCCTTTTAGATGTTCCAAAATTAATGTAGTATTAATCTGCCTTCTTCCAGTGGAAGAAGAAAAGTAAGTAAGAGACTGAGAGGTCATCAAAAATATACAAATATCCAATGAGTCTTCTTCCTCTTTTCCTTCTCAGGCCCCTCAATCTACTGTCATGTTGGAAATAGGCTTGCAGGTTGGAGGGGCCCATGACTGGAAGCTTCCTGGTCTTAACTAATAAAATTTTCCAACTTGCTCCATATTGCTGGCACCATTTTTTTTCCTCAATAAACAAGATAGGAGTGGAGGGACACATACCCACAAGAAGCAGAGAATATGTAGATGGATGGTAACAGAGGGGACACAGTCTTCATATTATTATTATCCACCCACACCAATATATGTAGAATCAGGACAATAGTATAATTTATTCTGTTTCTGTGGTGAATCTAAAAACATGTTGCTCCTTTGAAGTAAGGTTGAAAGAGACTCTGCCTGGGGTCTAATCATTCCATTTTTGATTCTGCCATTTGAAAGACCTGTAAGGTTAGGCTTTGCACATGCACATGAAATCTGTCACCGATGTCCAGTGTGTTCATCAGTGTTATATATAAAACATATGTAATATATATGATATATTATATATGTAATATATGTGATGTATTATATATAATAATATATATAGTCCAACTTCACAGGTGGCCCTGTCTTTGATTCTTGAAGTGAGACTTCTTTGGCTGTTCACTTGCTGGAAAAATAAATAAATTGCAGGACCATGTTCAATGAGAATAGACTGGTACAGGGAGGATGTGGGCAACACAACTTGGAGGTTTGTGTATTTTTCTGGAGGGTTAGAATGTGTGTTTGGAGAATGCTGGTCTTTGCAATTTCATCTATGACAGAGAAGGGGCTTAAATTTTGAGTTCGACTATAATTGCTGCCTTCAAAGGATTGCATGATTGTCCTGGGATGTTGGTGACTCTGTGTGACTACATTTGGGAAAGGCTTGAATAGCACCTGTTGGGAAACTGGCTCTCCTGGTGCGATGCTAGGGAAGCACCGTGTGGCCTTAGTGTGTGGCCTTCCCTGTCTTCCCTTTGCCACCGCATCTGGGCTGAGTTGGTGTCAAGCCTCATGCCAGAGGCCTGTTTCGGCCACAGGTATACCTGAGGAGGCCTTCAAGGAATTGCTTACAGAAAAGTGGTTTTATTGAGGGTAGAATGTTCTTGGCAGACACATCCAGCAGTCTACTGGGAGAGATGATGGAGGGCTCTAAACATATCTGCATCATTCCTTCCACCCCACAGTCTTGTTTATGAGAGTTTGGGTCATAGGAGGCTTGGCCAAGAAGACACCTCATGGGTGGAGTGATACTTACCTAACCGCACCTGTGGTATGCTGAGACACCCTAGGGAGAATGTGTATGGAGACGGCAGGCAGAGAAACCACACCCTGAGACGGCTTCCCTCCCTGCTGAGAGAAAATAAGGAAGGGCCTCTAGAACTCAGCCTTGTTTTCCCAGAGGTCTGCCATTACCATCTTTGAACTTAATAAAGAGAGGAATGACATGTGGGAATGTTGTCTTGTGGAGCTGGAACCTTTATTCTCCTCAGATATTTATCTGAACATAGCTCAAGTAATACAGAACTCATGGGACCTTGAGCATATTGGCATGTGGGACTTGGGCAATAAAGTACTGACTGTTTTTATGAGGATCCCATTAATTGCTGTGTCAATGAGAGAAGTTTCCCAAGGATTCTTTCTTCCTCTCTTTTTGATTCTCTTTTCAGAGAGGAATTGAGGTAATTTGACAGAGGAACACTCATTTTTACATTATATCTCGTGGAGGTGAGGTTAAGAGGTAACATTTGCAACACACACATATATATATATGTTAAATACTACATATATTGGTTTGGACTTTACAAGCAATTTATTTTTTATCATTTTTATAAGGCAAGTACTCCATTTTTCTCCAGTTGACAGATGAGGAGATGGAGACTCAGAGAGGTTCAGAGAGTTGATCATAATCACCCAGTTAATAAAAAATTACATTTGTCAAAGTAATTTCGGTCATGCCGTGGTAATCAACAACCATCAAAGCCCAACAAATTCCATGGCTTAAAGAAACAGGAGTTTATTCTTCATGTATACTATAGGCCCATATAGTTACTCAAAGATCCAGACTAAGGGAGGCCTCACCAACTTAACATTTTAGTCTGGGAACACGGCAGTGGAGAGGCCACCGGAGCAGTTAGTCTTTAAATGACATCCTTCACTTTTGCTCACAGCTCATTGGTCAAAACTAGTCACGTGGCCCTGCCTAATTGCCAGCTGGTGAGCTGATATCCCTCCCAACAGTTTGATGAGGAGGTGAACCAAAATGGTTACCTAATAGAAGTTACTACCACACAGGCAGACTTTGAGCTCTTAAGTGCAGACAAGATCGGGTGCATACAGAGTGGTATGGCTATAGACTGAGCTCTTAACCACAGTTAGAACCTCCTCTCAGGGGTCCTTCTGGCCTCTACCAAGCCCCTGTGCTGTTCAAGACCAATACTCAATGCCCTGTGGCCCATGTTTAACCTTTGGGACTCATGTGATCAGCACCCACATAGCTGGGAGTCCCTGAGTCACAGGCTGAGTCACTGCTTGCATCTTTTGTGCCTGGAAACGAGATTTGTAGGACAGAGTGTATCTGCCTCCTACACTTCTGGCAGGCTCCCCTGGCTCTGTGCCTTTCTGCTGCAAAGCCTTATGGAGTGTACTTTGACATCTAAGAGAAGCATTTAACAAATGTCTGCCTATAGCTGGCAGAGCCCAGCAGTCTCAGACCTGGAAGTCTCTGATGTGAACATCTTGGCAGAAATCTCCATCAGGTTTCTGGATACAGGACTGGGGAAATGTGTTCATTAGCCACTTACCCTCCAGGTAGGATGCAGTTTCAATCAGCGCAGAAGTGAACAGTGAGAGAGGCTAAGAAGAGTCTACATGTAGAGGCTGTTCACAAATGCTGGTTTTGGATGGACCTCTCTTTCTTCTAGGACAAGTTGAGAGAATAAAAAAAATGTCAAGATCATATCCATAGGAGACAAATAGTCAAACACAGAGAAAACAGAATTTTATCCTGATTTTTTTTAAAAAAACATACTTCTGAAAATTATCTTCTTTAGGAAATAGCATAATTAGACAAACAAAACCAACTTTTTGTTCTTCAATCTTTTCATTTTTAAGTTGTTCTCTCCTCTTGGCTTTCTCTTTTGTTTCATAGATGCCAAGTCGTTTTTGCAAACTTGGACTAGAACAGAGCCAATGAACAGAGAATATAGAAGATACTGAAGAGAAATAAGACTGAAAAAACACAAAACTTATAATGTCAGAAATAATGCCTGTCTTAGAGATGGTTACAAATAGACTAGGCACTATAGAAAATGGAATTAGTGAGGTGGAACAGACTCAACTCCCAGAGTGCAGAAAAAAAGGTCAAAGAGAGTGAGAAAAGTCAAAGGGAAAATGGCTGATATGGAAGACAGCAAAGACCCAATAAAAGAATTATGGACACTTTTTTTTTGTAGAAGGAAATAAAAGATCTGCTTATTAATAGTTATGATATAAAAATCACACATGAAAATGCTAGTGAATTGTGCTTCTACAGCATTAAGCCCGAGTTAATAGATGTCAAAATTCTCAATTCAAATAAGAAATTAAGATTTTTTTAGACTAATTTGATAAAAATGTAAAAAATTTTACTAAAAATATATAAGATTTGGATAGATATTCTCAGTCAGAAGATGAGATGATATAAAGGTATATATCCTTCCTATATTATGATTTAAATAATTTTAATAAAAATCCTAATAGTATGGACTCAAGGGTTCCTTGAAAAAGTAAATCTAACATTTATTTGGAAGCAGAAGTGATGTAAATAGCCAAGACATTTTTAAAAGAGCTATTATAATAGAGTGTAATCAGAACAGCATGGCAGTGGTAGAACTGATAGGCAAAGAATGTAAAGAGAAGATGTCCTGGCATTATTTAATGATTCTTTCTCCTCTAATTTTGAATGCCAAATTTAATCACAAACTCACTCTTCTATATATATCCGGTCTATTTTTGGGATAAGTGGTAACTTTGAAATAAAGTTGGCATCATTTCCCCAAGCATATACCACATATGAAGGCCAAAAAAGGACTAAATAGTCAAATGCACAAATAGAAACCAAAATAAAATATAGATGGATATATCTCTGATCTTGAGCTTGGTTTAGTGTGTCTATGTGTAATGAGCTGGGGGAAATTTTGTTCACCACAACTCTACTTGTGAATGGAACTCATTTGTTGGAGAATGTTCATGAGGTAGAAAGGGAGTGGCTAAAGGGGGCTGAGTGATGAACATTGCTCTGTGGGAGACAAAAAGAATTTTCTTGGCATTCCCACAAGTAAGAGAGAAGTAGAAAAGAGAAGCAAAAACAAGGAAAACAAAGGAAGGCATCATGGTGTGTGTAGAAGGAAGAGGAAGGAGAATCTAGAAGGATCTGATACTGAACTGTCATGTTGAAAATAAATTCTGAATTTCTCTTTAAAAAAAGATATTTAACTGTTACTATCTACCAGATGGGAGTTTGGGCGTGTTTTCAGTGTCTGTACAGGTTGGGAGGTGACTATCAGGTATTTGGCTCCCATGAGTACAACAGCCATAAAAAAAATCTCAAAGAGGAGCAACTAGTGGATTTCCTAACATAAGATTAAATTTTTATTTTTAAATATCAGGAGTCTGCAAACTATAACCCATGGGCCAAATCTGGCCATACCCATTAGTTTATGAATTATCTGTTCCTGATTTCTGGCTACCATGTCACGTTGAATACATGTGATACAGCAAAGATAGCCCACAAACTCTAAAATATTTACTATCTGGCCCTTTACAGAAAACCCCTGCTAATCCTTGCTACACATAAAAAAACGTCATAATTAAAAGGCAAACAGCAAACTAGGAACAAAATCAAACATTTGACCCACATATACCAAAGCAAAGAATAATACCCTAAGTATAAAAATGGCCTTCCAAATTCATTGAGAAACTCCCAGTTGGCCATAGGCAGAGGATATCAATAAATAGTACACTAAGGAAAAATACAATGGATCAATGTATGAACAAATGGAAGTTTGGCCTCAAGAGTGGAGAACTGAAAAACAGCAGCAGAACTGACCACAACAATGTAACAGTGTTTGGAGAAAGGATGTCACAGCATGGTGGCTACTTGTAGTGGTGGCTGTGGGTCTACTCTAAAGCAGTTTGACAATATACATGAGTACCTTCACAAAAACAAGGATACGCCCTTTGATCCAGAAATTCTACTTCTAAGAAGCTATCTTGAGAAATTATTTGCAGATATAAATATGTAAAGGTTCAGAATATATCCCAAAGTAATAATATCTCTGGCTCCACCTCTTACTGGCAGGGATGACTTTGTGTGAGCCACCAAACCTCACTAAGCCTCAGTTAACTCATCTGTATAATGAGAATGAAAAACAGTACCCAACCATAGGGCTGTTGTGAAGATTCAATGTACTAGTACATGTACGTTTTTATGTAGAAGACCTATTAGATAGTAGCAACAGGTATTAAAACCCAACTACTTCTTATAAGTGAAATAACAGGGAAATAGTTAAGTAAATACTGGCATATCCTTATAAAGGAATACTATGAGTCATTAAATTAATGAGTTTATGGCATAACAATGGTATAGAAAAATTCACTGTCAAAATAAGATCACAAAACTAAATATGCAATATTATTTCAATGGCATTGAAGTATAGAAAATCCGTAAGTGCATATAAAAAAGGACTGGGAAAATATATCAGATATTAAGGATGGACTCAGAGGTAGGAATAAGGATGTTGTTATTTTTTTAAAAACTATTATATATTATTTTTCATAATAAACAAACTAAGTATTTTCTGATATAAATTAGAATAAGTAGGGAATAAATAGAAATTACATATGTTGAGGCAAGAAAAAAGTCCAAACATATGTTGACCCTTTTAACTTGGAAAGAGTTGGTGAGAAAAGCCAGGTCAGGGGAAATGAGTCTCTTGTCTCATTTCAGGCCAGTCTCCTATGTATAAGGCCCAGAGAAGGAGTGGAAAACCTGGGGGGGGGGGGTGGGGATCTGTGTCAATCATAATTTTCTCATGTTAAGAACTTCTCATCCTCTGTTTCAGAAACCAGGGATTCCCCAGGCTACTCTCATCGTTATCCCCACCAGAGTCCTATCACTCCTCCAGGGCCATCCCAGGTAAATTGCCCAGTTTCCTCCTGTGTTCCCTTCACCCAAGCACACCTGAGTCTCATGCACTCTCTGCTTGGGCTCACCAACTTGCCCATTGTCCGTCATTAGGACACTTCCTTGATCTTAGCCCTCCCAGGTGAACTTGACAAATCAACTTGGAATGAGGCTTCAGTCCATGAAATAACCCCCCTATGGTCTCCCCATTTACAGCTAAAATGTGATTATAAATTATTTTACTTATACAGAATTACATGAACTTTAGTAGCCCAGTTCACAATTACTAGAAGTCCATTCATAAAATCCATCAATTTTAAATTAATCTCCTAAACCTGGCCTACAAGGCCTTAGTGTTCTGGCCCTTGCTGATCTTTTTGGGCTTCCTCTGGCCTTCCAAGCACAGCAGGCCTGTGCACTTTTGTTATTTCTTCTTGAAATACTCATTCTCTTCCCTCTAATTTTACATGGCAGCTCCTATCCAAAGTACCTTCCCAATCATCCTCTATCACGTTTTCTCTTCCCAAGAGCACTCACTATGTTAGTAATACTGTGGTCATTTCCATGCTTATTTCCTGCCTTCTCCCATTAGAATGTAAAGTACTTGAGGAAGAGGCTCCAGCTGTTTTTTGTCCTGTGTCCAAGGAGCCAGCCCAATGCAGCACTGAAAGGTTCACCTACTGATTGATTGTCTGATAGACATGGTAGCATCTGGCACTAAAAAGTAAAACACCTTTAATAACACACCAAAAATATTTTCGTAGGTACTGTTGCAATGCCACTCATGGCCTGGGATGAAAAAGCATCACTATAATATTGAAAAGGGGAGGAATGGGAACTAGAGTCCTGAGAATTCAAATAGACCATAGAAATCATTTGAAGCTGCCCTTGCCATTTCGCATGGCTGGTTGAGCAGAGCCAGACCATGAACCGGAATCACGGCAGATCTTGCCTGAAGAACCCACTCCAGCTCCAGAGCCTTCAGGAAGTCCTTCCCTTTCACTCTTTTTCCTACTTCTGGTTCTGGGGGAGGTCCAAGCATTCATCAATTGCTGGGTGGAAGAAGCCTACCAATGCTTCTCCTGCTCTGCAGATGTAGGCGCCAGTAAGTCATCTCTGCTGCTGGTGAGAAGGTTTACTGGCCAAGTGAACACAGCAGTGGGGAGTGCCAGCTCAGGGCCTGGCTTGAGGATTTGGCTTTCTGCCTCCTAAAAATTGGTTTCAACTAGGCCAAGAAACCAGTTATCAGATGGGAACCTCATTCCGTCATCCCAAGGGGTGACACATCCCTTGTGTCACCAGAGGCCTAGAGGTAAAAGTCTTTGGGACATATTTCTGTGATTAAATCATCTCGGTGTCCTTCTGATACATAAGTGTGCAGGGAAGGAATGCATCATGGGAACCCAGTGAATGAATCTGTTTAGACCATGACATTGGACCTGAACACTAGTAACACCTCAGTAAACAAATGTTTTCAATAAAGAGCATCCAAACGCTGTCCATGTGGCTTGGAGGGCAGAGTCTAAAGAAACTATGATGAGCAGCTTTATTTGTAAGCCAAGATTGGACCCAGTTTGCTTCACTGCTGCTGGGGACAGAATAAAAGTAAGAGGCCTTGAGAAGATCAGAAGGAAATGAATCCCTAGCCCCCACTGTAGATTTTTAAAACATGATAGTTTCTGCTATTTTGAGAACTATTTAATTATGGTCATTTCTGAAACCAGAAGGCTAGACTGCAGTGAGACCAATATGGATAATATAGCTGAATCTGATGTAGACAAGAAGGGGTGAAATAAGGAAATTAATATTTATTGATTGTGCTGTGCTAGTCATTTTTATATCATTGACTCATTTAATCTTCCAAACCACATAATGATCCTGCCATTGTTATCTTCCCTGTTCAGAGGAGGAAGATGGGGCTCAGGAAACCCACAACCAGGAAGAGGGGGAGAAGGGAAGTGGATCAGGGCTTGGAACTTCTTTCTTATGTTACACTGAGAATGAGGACAACCCCAACTTCAGATGCTAATCAGTGTAGTTATGTTATAAAGTTGAATGTTTTTTCAAAAGGGTTAAAAGCAGGGAGACATTCTCTGGTTTATAGCTAATCTGCCCAGCACCAGTGCCCTTCTGTGGTTCTGATTCCAAGGCTCTGCTTGTATGGCCTTCCAAAGAGACAACCTGGAGTTATCTGCACCTCCATGCCCACCTTGGTGGGGTCCTTTCCTGTGAGTTCCACATCTGGGACCAAGGTCACTGGCAGCTTCTACTTGACTATCAGAGTCATCATCACACCAGGATGACCTCTGCCCATGGGGAGGTGGAGATCTGTCACCATGAAGAGTTTGTGCAGGTCCAGCCAAACTGTCCAATTTGATGTCTATAGTCCTGACCTCCTTTCAAGCCCTGGGTTTTGTGTGTAGTTTTGCTAGTGGTGACTTGCTGGAACTGAATTTTGCCAATAGATGGGAGCCATGAGGTCACCTGCACAACACAGCCATTACCCTGTCCATTGCTCCACAGCTTGGCTCTGGAGCCGGCCTCAGTGGGTAGCCACAGCTAAAAAAGATGGAGGGAAGCAGAGAGGGACCAGATTCAATGATGCTGGGGTAGCCACGGCAAAGGGAGACCTTGTAAGTGTCCTGAAGGAATTAGCTAGGCAAGAAATCCTTGAAGCCCTCATAGCCATTTTCTTTGTTTCACGATTCATATGCCCAATCTAATAACCCATGCTTGGAATTTGACCACTGGGAACTTAACCAGGGTGATCTAGTGAAGGTTATCAATCTGTATTAGTTCTGTATGGTTCGTGTAACAAATTGTCATAAAATTACTGGTTTACAATATCAATTTATTATCTCACAGTTCTAGAGGTCAGAAGTCTGAAGCGGGTCTCACTGCACTGACATCAAGGTGTCGGTAGACCTAGGTTTCTTCTGGAGGCTCTGGGGAAGAATCCACTTCATTGCCCCTTCCAAATTAGAAGTTGCCCATGTTCCTCGGCTCCTGGACCCTTCTCTGTCTTTAAAACCAGCAACGATAGGCTGAGTCCTTCTCATGACTTCAAACCCAGGCAGCATGAAGGTATGGACTAACTAGGATGCTCTTTTAAGTTTTACCTCTACCAGTTAGGAACTGAAGGTTTGTGCCCTGCCCTGTCCTCCCTCCCCCCGCCCCAATTCATGTGTTGTAATTCTAACTCCTAATATGATGGTATTAAGAGGCCGAGTCTTTGGGAAGTCATCCAGTCATGAGGGTGGAGGCCTCATGAATGGGGTGAAACCTGTGTAAGAAGAGAAATGAGAGAATAGAGTGACCTGTCTTTCACTGTTCTTGGCCATGTGAAGGTACAACAAGACAGCCGCCTATAAACTGGGAAGAGCTCTCACCAGACATTGTATCTGGTGGCACCCTGATCTTGGACTTACCAGCCTTCAGAACTGTGACATAATGCTTATTATTTAAGTCATCCAGGCTATAGTAGTTTGTAGTCAGCCCAAACTAAGACATTCTTTAAATATTAATTGAGAAAAAGGAAGAAAATTAAGCATTCCCGGTAAAGCCCTGCATACCTGGTTTGGTATGGGTGCTGGAGTCCTCAGATAACAACTCTAAGTCCTGGGTCAGGTTCTTTTTCTGCCAATAACTAAATATTTGGCAATAAAACTGGTGAAGTTACTTAACTGTAGGCCACAGTTTATCAGTCCCTACAATGGGCATGGTTTCCCTCGTTCTACAATCTGGGACTATTACAAGGGTAAATGAGATCATGAAAAAGTACTCAGAAAAGGATGATGTTAGTTAATCATGCAGTTTGTGTGACCTCACCAAGGCAGGTGGAAGAGAGGTCCATGCCTGCTCCTGCCCTGCAAAATACCCGCCCGTGACTTGGCCCACTCCTCTACCAAGCCAATGGGCTGATCTCTCATTGCAGGTTTTCTTTTTCTGTTATATTCTCTTCAACTTATGTACTTAATATACAGCAGCACCTCATAACTAGGGTGATATCAATCAGCCCATCATGGGCCCTCAATGAATATTTAATAAATTATAAAGGAGGAAAAGAAAGGGAAAAAAGAGAGAGGGAGGAATAAGAAAGTCTGGCAAGTGGCAGAGCCCCTTTTCCCAGCCTTGCATAGAAGAGATTCCAGTTCCACTTTCTTGGGGAGATTTCTTTAAATTTATCTCCAATATAGGCCCTTCTTATCAGAGAGAAGGGGACAGTCTTGGAACCGTGTGCACCCTCACATATGGCCCATGAGGATCAGAGGGCCACTGTCATGCCTAATGTTATGTGGTCCAGAGGAGAACACCATACCCGTATACCCTTTGTCCCTGGGGCAACTCTGTTGAAAGAGCCCTGGTCTCTGGGGAATTTGCTAATCAGTGGACCTCCATTTATTTAATATTTCAAGCTCCCTCACTGAAGGTCTATCTGTCATGCATGCAGTACCACCCAGCAGGTAGGAGGCCCTGAGAAGAACATGTGACAGTTGAATGAATGAGTCCAGGAATAATGTGTTGCTGGATAGAACACACATGCAAAAGCCAGGAAAACGTGAGAACACATTTAAATTGTACGACATGAAAATTTTGGATGGAGATGGATGGCTGTAGTCCTTCTAGACACTCATCAGTGTTATGTGAGGTTCTGTTATAGCCCTGCCCTCCTGGCCTGGCTGCCAAGGCTCCGAGGGGAGCCTGATTGGTGTCCGTGGGAAGGAGCTGACCATGCCTGTTAGACCCATGTGGGACCCACAGGCTGCCACAGCCCCTCCTCTTCTGCAACCTTTGGAGAATCCTAAAACAAGCCTCAGTGCCCCTCACGACTGCCTTTCCCTTCTCCCTCCTCCTGGCCTCTCCCTGGGGCTGGGCAGCCCTGCTCCTGGCTTGGGAGAAAGGAACCTCCCCTGAGTCAGGCCTGAGTGAGTAGCTGTTGCTTCACCCCAGCCCCCAAGAGCTTGGACAGCCAACCCGTTTTGTCCACAGGAAACTGTATGGCTTGGGCCAGAGCAATGCAGTAGCTTGATGTGAATAAGCAAGAAAAAAAAGTTTCTTCACTTTATTTTTTTTTAAAGATTAGATTTAATTAAAAACCACCACTCACCCCCAATTCTCTTTTCTTCTGGGTAGCATGAGGGTCCAGCATCAGCCATCAGTCAGAGTAGGGAGCAGAGGCTGGCACCCCAAATCCAGAAGGGGTGGCCAGAGCCCAAGGGCTCAGGACCCTAGGTCTGTAAAGAGATGTGGGGCTCAGAGTAGCCAGCATGCTCAGGCTTCCTGCATCCACCATCAGAGTGAAAGGAACAGAGACCTGGGCCAAGCCTGGACATGGAGAGAGCCAGGGAGCCAAGGAGGGAGGCACAAGGCTCCCCTGCCCCGGCAGACACCCACCAGCTGAGTGAGGGTGCTTCCCTTCCAAACATTGCAAAGAGTCTCCGAGGAGGAAAAGGCTCCTGCAGACGCGCCAGGAAGGCAGCATTTGAAGCTGCTGCTGGCACCGGGCAGGGCGCGGGCTGGGGCTGTGGCTGTCTGCTCTCCCTCCCTCTGGCTCACTGGGAACCCCATGCCACTCTGACATCATGGATGAAAATCAGGTCTGGCTTTCAAACGTTGGGGCTGCCCCTCCCAGCTCAGCATGGCCAGCTGGACCCTCCCAAAACGGGATCTCTTTTGTCAGCTGCCTTTTATAGAACTATAAACCCAAAAGTTCAAGTAAGAAGCCTTAGACCAGTCATCAAAAAAGGCAGGCTTTGCCTCCTGAGCTCTTCCTGCCTTTTTCCCTACTGCAGTGGCTTCCACCACCCGGCAGAGCTACAAGGCTGCTGGCTTCCATCCCTCAGCCTCATAAAGATCCTACAACCCCAAAAGCGCATTAACCTTCCCAGAAGGGGGCTCTGGACATGTGTTTTGGAATTAGGGGAAAGGGTAGGGAAGACGGGTGGTTATGCTGCTACTACTTGGGGGAAAGAAAGATACCTTTGTAATGCCGTAAAATAGAATATACAGAATTGGAAAATGTAAAAGGAGCAACAGAGGACCACAGTTTAGAATGGGCCACTATAGTTTCTAAATTAATAATGACTGCAGAAAATAGTAAAAGGATGAAACCAGTTATTTTTAACTTAAACAAAAAACTGGACCAAGACCAAATGATAAAGGTCTGGGTGATTCTCAGGAGAATGAAACTACTTCTAGGGTATAGAAGCCCCATTTATATTCTAGGCACATGGGAAGAATGACCAAAACCCATGGAACTCACCCAAAGGTCCAAGATGGTGGCTCGGTCAGCACAGCTGCACCTGTGGGACCATCTGGTCCCCTGGCCTTACCTTTTAAGCATGTCATCTACCTGCAACTTAAAGGATTAATATGAAGTGGAAGGAAAGGTGTTAGCGAAACCATGCTTTGCTCAGCTGAGATCACTGATCTTGACTTGATAAGAGATTTTTTTTCAAAGTATACTACTTGAGACCTTTCTTCTCTTGGCCTTGAGATATGAGCATATACCTTGAGCATTAACATTCCTGTGGGTCTCTTGGATTATATTGGGCTGTCATATAACTGGCATTGTAAGATTGGGAAGGATCTTAAAGATAATACCTAGGTCAAAGTCTTTAACTTATGAATGAGGTTGAGAGAGGTTAAATAACTTATGCTTTGTATACACCTACATTTATTCATCAAAGGTTATTATTACTATTGCTCATTTTGTTCTTGCTGTTTTTATTATTTAACACCCACACACACTAAGCATCGTTCTGCATACTGGTGAATCATTGATGGACAAGAGGGGGACAACATGCTTAGTGTGTGAAGCTTGTAAACTTGTTGGAGAAACTCACATTAAATAAAGTGAACAAATATGAAAGTAGTACCTTCTCAGACAATGATGACAAATCCATTAGCTATGCTGTCTAGGGAGGGCCTCTCCAAGCAGGTGACCTCTGAGATGATCTGAGCTCTCTGTCATGAGCCAGAGGCAGCCATGAGAAGCTCTGGGACAAGAGTTTTTGAGGCAATGGGACGGCCCTGAGGCTGGAATGGTCTAGGTATTCTTTTGAGGCAGAGATAGAATAGAGTAGCTGAGGTGTAGTGAGTAGAGTGATCTGGAAGCAGAGCAGGATAGAATCCACTGCCCACAACTACCCTTC
Organism: Phyllostomus discolor; assembly: GCF_004126475.2. Taxonomy (NCBI): domain Eukaryota; kingdom Metazoa; phylum Chordata; class Mammalia; order Chiroptera; family Phyllostomidae; genus Phyllostomus; species Phyllostomus discolor. The sequence continues at coordinate 84,730,722 of NC_040910.2, forward strand.
TCACAGCTGTCTATAAAGATGGCCCATAAAGCTCGGTGTCGTCCTAGAATGAATATGATCTTCATGAGACCATCACTCCCCTGTTGTAACTAATCTTGTCCTACAAACTTTCTCAGAGACCAAGCCCAAGGAGAAGGCTGGTTTCCCACCCATGACATCAGCAAGACTCCTTCCCTCATGCACTCCATTGCAGTTTGCCATCAAAAGTCCAAGCCTGTAAGAATATCCACTGTCACTCAGACCATCATATCTTGTCATGGGTTGGACCACTTTCCAAAAATGCGTACGGCAAAGTCCTAACATCAGTACCTCAGAAGGTGACTTTTTTTGGAAATTGCGTTTTTGTAGATTTAATCAAGTTTAAGATGAGGTCATCAAGGTGGGTGCTAATCCAATGTGATTGGTATCCTTATAAAAAGAAGAAATTTGAACACAGAGAAAATCCCTCAAAATCCTTCCATTGTTACCTGTAACTCAGAGTCTGTAGTTACCGAAATTCCCCATAGTCTTACCCTTTTTTAGGAATGTTCTCTCTGAAGGTCTGCTGTGGCTGAAGCCAGCCTTCCCTCTAGGTTGTGGTTTCCCTTCCAGCCACGGCTAGCAGTTGTTCTTCCTATCTTCCCATGGACACAGGGTCTAGAGAGGGGCTGTGTGTCTTACTCACTCCGCATTCTGTCCTCCAGACCTCTTCTCCATCCTCTGTCCTCTGCAACCCCAGCTTCTTTGATGTCCATAGCATTCGACTTCCCAATCTCATTTTTAACCATCCCACCCTCCAACCACTAGCTGCCATCTTCCAGATAATTCTCTCTACTACCTGACCTCAGCAATTCTTTGGTTCTTACCAAGACCTTTAAACCATTGACTCTTCCATTGGATCCATTCCTTCAACCTTTTGTTCCCTTCATTCCCTTCTTTCCATCACTATAGTCACTGCCTTGGATGAACCCTCAGCTTCCATTTCTCCCTCCAGCTCATTGACTCCGAAATTTCCTACCCTGCTTCAACCCAGCTCTCTACTGATTCTGAACCTGCACCACAATATTTAAATACAGCCAGAGGAAAACATAAAGCAGAACTGGCTGGTCACATGTTAATTTCTGACCACAAACCTCACTAGGGACCTCAGCACTGGCTGGCAATCCTACCATCACCCCCTGCTCAAGTCACAATCCTGTTCTCCAAGGCCATTATTTCACACCTCTCCTCTCCTTACATCCACCCCCTCACTCTCAGTTGATGACCTCATCTTTTATTCACTTGGAAAACAGAACCAGGCAGAAGAGAACTCTCTCATCCTCCTAAAATGAGTCACCTACCACCTCCTTTGGTGCCCATATAGCCTGGCTTCCTTGTGGATTGTAGCCTGTTCCTATCTGAGACCTACTCCGTTGCACCATATCTGTGGCCCATCCTGACCTGTCTACTTAAAGCCTCCATCCCACAATCATCTCCCTTTGTCTCAATGACATTTTTCTCTCCAATGTGTCATTCTCATCAGCCTGTAGGTGCACAGGAATATCTCCCCTTTTTTGTGGGCTTCTTCATTTTCTTTTTGTCACATGGCAAATCTCCTTGACCCTTTGACCTGTATTCTGCCCCTCCTTCACCTTCACCTTAAGTGCTCTTCTCAGTCCTTCCCTCTCAGGCTTCTGTCCCTATTTTTCTGTTCTTGTCTCAGTCCTTGGCCAGATGGAAAGACCAGTTCTCAGTCCTCACTTGGAGATTATAGTGACAACTGGAATAGCGACTCTTTCTTCCCTTGGCTTTTTGTACATGATAGTCTCCTGGTTGTCCTGCTACCTCAGTGGATTCTCTTTTCCAATCTCCTTTATCCCTCCTTTTCTCCCCATCCTCTAAATATCCTATTGCTTCAGAGATTAGCTCTTGGCCCTCTTCACTTCCATGTCTATACTATCTAGTTGTTATATTACAGCAGATCTCAAGCAAGATCATGTCTTTAAATATCTATATGTATTCATGACTCATGAATTTTTATCTTCAGACCCAATCTCTCCCCTGGATTCCAGACATGTATATCCATATGCCCACCAGGCCTCTCCACCCTGATATCTGACAGATATGTTAATAACATGCCAAAAATGGAAATCTTGATCCTTCCCTACCCTCTCCTCCCAAAATAGGCTCCTCCCTCAGGTTGCCTCATCCCAGTAAATGGTGTCACCATTCTCCAGCTGTTCAGGTCCCAGGTAAAGCACTCATCCTTGTAACCTTCCTTCCCCTTTTCCTACACAAACAAACCCATCAGTCAGCATGTCTGCTTGCAGTGTATGTCAATGGAAAGCACCAAGCAGTGCTACAAAGAAAAATAAACAGGGTATAGAGATAGAATGTACCAGAAGGGAGGGAAGGTTGGAGGTATTATTCGTGAATCATGGTCATGGATGAGCTCTTTCAGAAAGCAACATAAAGTAAAGACTTTCCTGAAATATGGAAAGGCACAAACTCCTGCCAGATCCAAGGAGAAAGAATTACAGCTGAGGGAAGAAGAAGCGTGAAGGTCATGAGGTGGTCAGGAACTTGGCATGTCTGTGGAGGAATGGTGAGTTCTTAGTGCCTGGAGCAGACTGGAAAGTGCTGACCGTGGACAGAGGCCAGATGACCATGGGTCTTGTCAGCCCACTGCCCCCCACTCCCCTGTTGGTACCTCAGTGTCCTACCTGTCCCAAGGTAACAACAAGGGCCCTTGACTACCTTTACATGTAAATGACAAGGCACGGATAATGTAGTCCTTACTCTACCACACATTTTATGTGTGATATTGAAGATAACCCCCATTCAAAAAAAAAAAAGAAAGAAAAAGTGGAGAAAAAGAGAACAAAAAATAGTTATTTAAGAATGTCACTAAATATCTGAGAATCTAGACTTTTCCCAAGGACAGCAACCGGTAGATACAGAGTATCAAAAATAGCGATAGAGACACTGCATACAGTGCTGGGCATGAACTCAGTGCACGAGGGAAAACCCTAGGGGCAGCCTGTGTCCCAGCATCGCTCAGCTCCACCTTCCCCACGCCGGTCCGGGTTGCCATCCCTTCGCTGGGAACACACTGTGCTGGGTCGGGCTGCAGAGCTTCTCCGTGTAGTAATAAAGTGCACACTTATAATGTTGGGCTGAGTGACAAGAACAACATGAAATAACACTCTACCCACCCACTGAGAAAACCAAGTGTGTCACACTCCTCTGTGTCATGGTTTTAAAAATATCTCCACTGACGGTCCAAGTCTCAGGTTGGGTTGGAGGGGTGTTTAATGCCTCACTGTGCCAGGTGGAAAATGTTTTCATCAGAGCCCCAAGGACCCGGGTGATGGACGTCTCCTGGTTTGTGTGCGCGCGTGCATGCGCATGTGTTGAAGAAAAACGGGGCTGGGTGGCTATTTCTTTGCTCATTTTTCCCCTTTTTCTTTCTTTTTTAATTACATGTTCCTGACAAAGAGGTGTGGTCCCTGGCACTGCCACCCAGACTCTCCTCCACCTCTAACCACACGAGGAGAAGAATACAGAGGACTTCTCAGCACTCAGCACGATTCTCGGCATCAACGGAAACATAAATCCAAGGGCCAGCAAAGAGCGAAGTCTTCTTGAGAACAAGGGGTTTAGAAGCCTAGTGAATGTCTGGAGAGAGAGAGGCAGACTCTTCCCAAGGGTTTACATCTTGGTTTTTCCCACCTGGCTTCCTTGCTGAAGAAGAGCACAGCCCAGGCTAAGTCGGCTAGAATTTTGTCACCGAGTAGGGGGTCTCAAACAACAGGGTGGGCCTTTTAACCCCTTCTGCTTTGTTCTCATCTACTTTGGAACCTCCGGTGCATAACAGCTGGGCTGCTCTGGCACGTTGTTTAACCTTCAAGCCTAAGTGTCCTGACTATAAAAGGGGGTAGTAATGGTACCTATGGCTTTAAGGTTGTAGTGATGAGAAAATGACGTGTCTCCGGCAAGCACTTCCTATAGGACCTGGCACACAGCAAGCACTCAAAAATGTTAGCTGTGTTTGTAGTGCCAGAGCTTTACAGGGGACAAACATGTGGAAAGAAAGTCTTTCACTTGAAAAATCACAAAGGAAAACTGTGTGAAACTCATATGCCCTGGCCCCCACCTACACTCTGACCCCATCTTCATTCCCTTGGACATGGGCTCACTCTGGTCCCACTGACCTCCTGGAATTTCTTCATTCACGTTAAGCATCCAGGACTTCACATTTGCTGTTTCTTCTGCCTGAAACATCCTACTTCCAGACAGCCCCAGGACTTGCCACTTCATTCCATTCTGATAATTTATTTATTACAAAGCGATCTTGTTCTCCAGACAATCTAAAGTGGCACCTTCACCACCCTAGTCACTTTCTGTCCTTCTTCCCTGTGTCATTTGCTTTTGTCCCAGTACCTGAGTGTTACATTTACATATTAATACAGTTATTACCTAGGGCCCCTGCTAGCTAGTAAGATCCATAAAGTAGGAGTATTTTTTTTGCTGTTGTTCACTGCAACATTTCTAAAGTCTCAAATGGTGCCCAAAATAATAGAAGGCATATACTATCAATTCAATAAACACATAAAACATATACATATATATATATATTTCCTATTTGATCTCTAGATGTCTTTCTAGATTATTGCACTAATTTAGAATCATTGAAGCACTCAGGCAGTGAAGAATATTCTGGGCCTTAACCTGACCTTTATAACTTTTGACACAAGATAAATTTCAACTTAAATCCATGAAATTCACATTAGATTCATTGCGATCTTTCCTTGGTATTCTTGGCCCATGTAATATTATGTTTGATTGGAGATATTCTACATATATGTAGGGAAAACTTCAATTCTTAAACAATTGACAAGATTCTTCTTGTGATTTATATACTTCCCACAGGTCTCATGGCTTAGGAAAATTGGACCCTGCTCCCTAAGACTTTCTCAAGGTCACTGTGTCTTAAACAGAAGGAGGCCTCTTATCTATGCTTAGGTCTTTGTACAATGTGCTTCGTGCTGGGGGGAAGAGATCTCTCCCATCCAGGCATTCCCCAAGTCCTAGCTTTTTAGGATTTCTATATAATGGAATGAATCATGCCAATTCTTAAGCCTTGGAGACTGCATCAGAGTGAACCTTGACCTAGGAAAGTCGTCAAGCAATCTATTGATGGACCAGACAAGTAAATGACAGTATCTGCTTAAAGTTCTGAAGACACATTAAATTACTATCATACTGCTCTGTCGTTTCTACTCAGTTCGAAGATAGCTGAGTTGGCTAAGAGTGATTCCCACTACCATCACATACTGAAAAGTAAACTTCAAGGCTGTCATTAGAAAAACCCAAGAGATAGCTGGGTAAATGCTCACATGACCACAAGTCAACCCAAGCTTTTACTGTGGACAGTAGAGCTCAGCTCTGGTCCTCACCAGCAACCTAGCTTTGAAGGCACGTAATTTGCTCTGTTCTCAAACATCCCAGCTCAGGGTCAAGTGCCCCAGGAATTACTTTATTATACTTTGCTTGATTTCATTTTATTTTTTATTCGGTTCAGAAGCTTGCTTTACTCTGCACAAGGCCCAAGTTGTTCTTAAGACTTTCTGGACCTTGTGAATTGAAGACATGGTTTTTCTGGGTGTTGTGTTCCATTTTGGGTACAGTAAGTCATTTTCTCTTTATATCTGAAAATGGAAGACTTTGTTTTTAATATGTCTGGGCAATAAACTTGTGATCCTTCAGCAGCTTGGTTCTTTGTAATAACCTATAGGCATTTTCCTCTGCTATTTAGCTCATATATAGTAGGAAACAAGTCTAAAACTTCACTCCCTAGTTCATATCTCTTCCTGCTGCTGAAAAGGTTCAGAGTGTGTTGAGTTCAAAAAGAATAAGCGGCAATTTGTGGCTCCCAAACCCAAAGGTTCAGTAGTGAACTCTCCTGAAAGCAAGTTTATTCCACACATTTTCCCCAGCCTCATCCACCTCCCAAATTTCCCCAGCCGATTTGCGCCACGGCATCTTTGCTGAGGTTCTCCACAGAGGCCTCCCTCCAATGATGATGGTAGCCCAAGAGGCTGCCATCAGTGACATCAGACCTATTGGCAGTAACTGCAGTGGCACTTCTGACAATATGCCAAGAGTTCTAGGAGCCAGGCATGAGGTGGGTAGTCCAAATAATGATTCCTGCCCAAGCTGCCCTCTGCTGGGACAACCCACCACTAATTAAAGGCCATCTGTTTAGACCATACAGGCTGTCCTGCCAGAAGGAGCCAGATGTCAGCACATTACTCCAGTCCGTGACCTCTCTTAGGATATTAACATGGATTATTTATGGGTGGGCTGAGGTGGTTACTCTATAGGAGCCTCCTTCCTGGTGCACGGCTTAAGAAGTTATATATATGTTATATATAAACTTTATGACGATGCCATTAATTTTGGGTATTGCCAAGTTCCAGATCTATATGCTCTGTAGTGGGGTTCTGGGCCTGGTTCAACAATAATAATTTTTAAAAACACTCCAATGTCTCATTTCTCCATGTTTTCCATGGGCTCTACCTAAGTATAGATATGAATATTTTCTTCTTGGGAATTCACTGGCATTTAGTTTGTGCCAAACTGTCTGTGAACTACTCTCTTCCCTTCAATTAGAGAGGGGCGCCAAATAAGTGCCTTCTTAAAGCTGAAAGAGAATTGGGCGTCACCATTCTTGATGGTGTTCTTATTCTTCTAAGTTATGAGTTGAAATGCCTTCTATCCAAAGCAGGTTCTGGGTGAATTAGTTTACCCCACAAGGGGAAGAAAACTGGATGAATACAGAATTATGAATCATAAAAGTTGAACTCTAGTCCTGGCTCTACCATCTCTCTGTCACGGGAACTTGGGAAAGTTGCCTGCTCTTTTAGGCCTCAGACTGTTCTTCTCAATATTCCCAAACTAAGTGTCTTACATATAGTGATGGTTCCCAATTAATTCTGAAATGAATATACATTTTAATAAAAATATTTAAATGAACTGAGTAATGTCTATCCTTCTTGCTGAATCTGTATCCTGTAGAATGTAAAATAAAAAATGCTGAAAAGAATTAACTCTACATTGGTCTCAGGTGCTGATATTAGCATTTGTCCTACCTACCAAAAGATGTATCACAAAAAAGAAAGATAACCTAAACAATTCTGATTTGACACATTTAAAAGGGCTGTGCCAACCAATAAGCAAGGACCCAAAATTCCATTTCCATAATATCTCACCCTCACCTCCAAATATCTCATTGTTATTAGATTCTCTACCAAGGGTGCCCAACCTTTTGGCATTTCTGAGCCACACTGAAGGAAGAGTTGTCTTGGGCTACACATTAAATACATTGTGACACATAATCACACAAAAAAATCTCATCGTGTTTTAAGTAAGTTTACAATTTTGTATTGGGTCCCATTCACAGCCATTCTGGGCTGCATGCGGCCCATGGGCCACAAGCTGGACACCTCTGCTAGACTAATGGTTCTCAACTTACGCAGAAAGACCTGCTAAAGGGTGGTTTGGAAATGGCCTTGGGCATTTTTAGGTGTGACAATATGAGGGATGGTGGAGACACAGTGGCACTGAGTGCATAGGGGTCAGTGATGTTGCTCATTCTGCAATGTGCCGGCCAGTGCTTCACAGTGAAAAATCACCCTGTGTCCCCCACCAACCTCACATAGCTCACTGAGCATTCATGTAAAACCTGCTAATAATTATCTCAGCCTGGGTGTTAATTCCATCTCACACACAAATACAGTTCTTTCTGTTTTAACATTCCATGGATATTGCAGAAATGCAACTTTCTTGTAAATTAAAGAATGATTTGTGCTGCTCATTATTCAAAAGTTCCACAAGAGTTGTTTACCAGTTCACATGAAGAACGGACACCACCATGGTACTCGAGCAGCTGATACAACACAGTTTACTGGGGTTGCTGCATGGGGTAGTACTGTGTGCATGGCCCTGTGTGCACTGGTCTGCACATGTAGCTGGTGCATTCACACCACAGGCACACATGTCCAACCAGTTCACTATGTTTGCAGTGAGGTGGCGTCTGAGTATCTATGTAATAGAACTGGCAGGGTTGGCTTCATGGGTGTGGGCCCTGCTCTGGCTTCACTGCTCTGTTATCACTGTCTTGAACTTCTTAATCATTTTTATTAGGATCCTGCATTTTCACTTTGCACTGAGGTACAGAAATTATATAGCCATTCTTGAAAATAGGGGCTGGCAACTATTTCTTGTAAAGAGCCAGATAGTAGTATTTACTATACTTTATACTTTGAGGGCCAACGGGGCATCAAGGATACTGTGAAGAAACTGAAATTGTTATTTTTAAACTTTCTACTTAAAATGAAAAATGATCTTTATCTCATATACACCAGCAGACAGTTGTATTTGTTGATTTAACAACCCCTGTACAAGAACATGCTTCATATAAACTAATCACCTCCTTTCTTTATGTTACAGGTAGGGTATACTTATTTTCCTGAAACTATGTTTGGAGGCAAATCATGCCTCTGTGAATTTCATTTTAAGATAGTAAAGTAGACTTTATCAAACCTAGGTTACCAAAAGGGAGCACTAGATCTGACAGCATTGTTCTAGGTCGCAATTTTCAAACTGTGTGCCACAGAATTTTTAAAATATGCAATGCCTGGCTATTGAGTCAGGGGCACTGACCTCTTTTCCCTTAGATTGTCAAATAAAAAATGACAAAAGTCAACACAGCCATAGCCCTCTGGTGTGAATGCCCCATCTTGAACCATAAATATATAGGTCATATAACAGACTTGCATCTTACGGGCCACATCACATAAGATTGCATCTACTTGGTTAATTCTTGGTACCAAAAATCCTTATATGTAAGTATAGGCATTCAATTTTTTAAAAAGCCACCTTGAAGCAAAAAAGGTAGGTAATTGCTTTTTTTCCCTTTGTAAATCAATCAAAATTATACCTCTTTTTTTGGTCAGATCAGCAAAAAATACATTTTTGGTGTGCCTCAGGATTTTAGTAATCAGTGTATATGTGCCATGAGCTGAGAGAGGTGGATGATTGCCACTGTGAAGTCTGGGGCTCACACATGAGATATTGCAAAACCTCCCTTCATAGCCATTTAAACATTAAAACTGAGGTTAGATTCACATAGCATAAAATTACCATTTCACAGTGGCATTTATGACACTTACAGTGTTGTGCAACCACTACCTCTTTCTACCAGAAGATTTCCATGTCTCCAAAGTAAAATGCGTTGAGCAGCCATTCTCTGTTCCACCTCCCTTCAGCCCTGGAAACCATCAGTCTGTGCTCCTTCTCAGGGGATTTATCTATTCTGGATGTCCAATGTATACAGAATGATACCATATGTGACTTTTTGTGTCTGGCTTCTCTCACTTGGGATGTTTTGGAGGTTCATGCGCATGGTAGCATGTATCAGTACATCATCCTTTTCTATGGCTGAATAATATTCCATTGTATGTTTACACCACCATTTGTTTATCCACTCATTCACTCTTTATACCTTTTAGTTATTGTAAATGGTGCTGCTATGGGTATGTGGAAATGTGTTTGAGTTTCTTTTTTCAGCTCTTTTGGGTATGTATCTAGGAGTAAAATTGTGGTATCATTTAGTAATTCTATCTTTGATGTTTTAGGAGTTGCCAAACTGTTTCCCACAGTGGCTGAAACATTTCACATGTTATTATTGTTAAACTACAGCCATTCTAGTGGGTATGAAATAGTGTCTCACTGTGGTTTTGATTTGTATTTCCCTAATGACAAATTATGTTGAGCATAGTTTCATTTCGGGTTTTTTTTGGCTATTTTTGTATCTCTTTGGGAAAAATATTTATTCAAATCCTTTGCTTATTTTCATATTAGGTTGTTTGTCTTTTTGTTGTTGAGTTGTAAGAGTTCTTTGTATATTCTGGACACTTGATCCTTAGCAGGTATATGACTTGCAAATGATTTCTTCTACTGTGTACATTGTCTTGTCACTTTTTTGATAGCATCCTTTAATATGCATTTTTTAATGTGATAAAATATAGTTTATCCAGTTTTTCTTTTGTGGCTCTTGTTTTAGTGTCATGTCTAAGACTCCACCACCACATCCACAGTCATAAAGATTTAAACCTGTGTTTTTTCTTAGAATTTTATAGTTTTAGCTCGCATATTTAGATCATTAGTCCATTTGAGGTAGGTTATGATTATGGTATGAGCCAGGAGTCCAACTTCGTTATTTTTACCTATGGGTGTTCAGTTGCCCCAGCACTGTTTATTGGAGAGACTATTCTTTTCTCATTAAGTGATCTTGTCAGGAAGCAACTGACCATAAATGTATGGATGTTAATAACAATTTTAATATATGACACACTTCACAATTATAAAAAACATTTTTTATATCACACCTAAATATCACAGGCTTCTGTTCAAAGACTTTTTTTCTTTTTTAAAAAATATATTTTATTGATTATGCTATTACAGTTGTCCCATTTTCCCTTCACTCCCCTCCACTCTGCACACCCTCTCCCACCCACATTCCCCCCTTTAGTTCATGTCCATGTGTCATACATATAAGTTCTTTAGCTTCTACATTTCCCATACTATTCTTACTCTCTCCCTGTCTATTTTCTACCTACCATCTATACTACTTATTCTCCACACCTTTCCCCCCCTCTCCTCCTCCTACTCCCCTGTTGACAACCCTCCATGTGATCTCTATTTCTGTGGTTCTGTTCCTGTTCTAGTTGTTTGCTTAGTTTGTTTCTCTTTTTGTTTTATGTGTGATTGTTAATAATTGTGAGTTTGCTGTCATTTTACTGTACATACTTTTTATCTTCTTTTTCTTGGATAAATCCCTTTAAAATTTCATATAAGAAGGGCTTGGTGATGATGAACTCCTTTAATTTGACCTTATCTGAGAAGTACTTTATCTGCCTTTCCATTCTAAATGAAAGCTTTGCTGGATGGAGCAATCTTGGATATAGGCTTTTGCCTTTCATGACTTGGAATACTTCTTTCCAGCCCTTTCTTGCCTGTAAGATCTCTTTTGAGAAATCAGCTGACAGTCTGATGGGAACTCCTTTGTAGATAACTGCTTCCTTATCTCTTGCTGCTTTTAAGATTCTCTCCTTCATTTTAATCTTGGGTAATGTAATTATGATGTGCCTTGGTGTGTTCCTCTTTGCGTCCAACTTCTTTGGGATTCTCTGAGCTTCCTGGACTTCCTAGAAGTCTATTTCCTTTGCCAGATTGGGGAAGTTCTCCTTAATTTTTTTTATAAAGATTTTATTTATTTTTAGAGAGGGAAGGGAAGGAGATAGAGAGAGAGAGAGAAACATCAATGTGCGGTTGCTGGGGGCTGTGGCCTGCAACCCAGGCATGTACCCTGACTGGAATCAAACTTATGACACTTTGGTTCACAGCCTGCACTCAATCCACTGAGCTATGCCAGCCAGGGCAGAAGTTCTCCTTTATTATTTGTTCAAATAACTTTTCCACTTCTTGCTCTTCCTCTTCTCCTTCTGGTATCCCTATAATTCAGATGTTGGAACATTTAAAGATGTCCTGGAGGTTTCTAAGCCTCTCCTTATTTTTTTTGAATTCTTATTTCTTCATTTGTTTCTGATTGGATGTTTCTTTCTTCCTTCTGGTCCACTCTATTGATCTAAGTCCCAGTTTCCTTCCCATCACTATTGGTTCCCTGTACATTTTCCTTTATTTCACTTAGCATAGCCTTCATTTTTTCATCTAATTTGCAACCGAATTCAATCAATTCTGTGAGCATCCTGGTTACCAATGTTTTGAACTGTGCATCTGATAGGATGACTACCTCCTCATTGCTTAGTTGTATTTTTTCTGGTGTTTTGATCTTTCTTTCACTTGGGCCATTTTTATTTATTTATTTATTTTTTGTATCTTGAGGCTCCTGTTAGCATTGAGGGGCGGACCCTTAGGTGTTCACCAGGACGGGGCAACTCACATCATTGTGTTTTGATGCTGTATGTAGGGAAGGAATCAGAGAGGGAACAATGGCACCTGCTCCCCTCGTTGCTGGCTTTCAGTCACTTCCCCTGCTTCCCATAAGCAAATTGGGCCCTTCTGGTGCTGATTCCCAGGTGGGTGGGCTTGTGTACATTCTAGAACCCTGTGGGTCTCTCCAACAAACTCTCCTGTGAGGCTGGGAGATTCTCCCGCTGCTGCCTCGACCCCCACAGGTGTTTTCAATCAGACGTTTGAGGCTTTATTTCCCTGAGTTGGGCCCCTGGGTTGTGGGGTTCGTCCCTCTCCCTTTTGGTTTCACCTGGTTTATCTGCACGCAAATGTGGGCCATCTGCCGCTGCCTTGTGGGCCAGCTGCAGCCTGAGTGCCGTGTTCCACAATCTGCTGCCTGGCTGGGTCCTCCAGCCACCGCTTTGCCCCGAGTCCTCTCAGAGCACCCATCTCTGCTGCTCCTACTGGCCTGGATGAGTATGTCTTCTTTAACTCCTTGTTTGTCAGACTTCCATACAGTTCAATTTTCTGTCAGTTCTGGTTGCTTTTTGTTTTTAAATTGTCGTTGTCTTTCTTTTGGTTGTATGAGGAGGCACAGTGTGTCTACCTATGCCTCCATCTTGGCTGAAAGTGTCTCTCTTTTGTTTTGTCTTCAAAAAACAAAAAGGAGAAAAATTGGCCCTGTGTATACATAGAACTATAAGTACCCAGATTGACACTCAGCCAATATTTGTGGACAGCTCTCTAAGAGAAAGGTAATTCAGTTGATACTGGGAGGGTAAAATATGGATAATATACAGGAACATCATCATCCACAGCAGGAAAGAAAAGCACACACTGTGCCCAGCTTACAAAATGGCACAGAGCAGGAAAGAATGACTCATTTTGACTGTGGGGTTTTTAGAAGACATCATGAAGTGGAAAATGGGCAGCATGAGTTATCTTGGGTAATGTGAAAACTGTTTCTGATGATATTGTTTTAATATTCTAAAAGCAGGTCATATTATTATTAAGTCTGACCTTAGATCACACCAAAATGCCCACAATATTAAATATGCCAATGGTTGCATCCAGATAAGTTATTTCATTGGCTGATAAGGACTTAAGTCTTCTAAAGTTTTCTCCTACTTCATATATTTTATAACAAAATATTTCAGTATAAAAACACACAAGAAATATTTTTAATAGCATGTTTGGCTTGATGTTTGTGGGACTAGAGTGAACAAACAACAATCTTACATTGTCTTGTGGCTGTGGGTGACTTCCAAGTACCTCGGAGAGGGAGATTTGCTTACGTATGATTAAATGAGGACCTTTCTTGAAGGCACCACTTATGGAGAAGTGGGGAAAGCAGGACTGGGCAGAGAGAAATTGAATTGGAATGTGGTTACAACAGAGGCACTGACTGATCCCATCGGGAGCTCTGGAGCTGGATGACCCCTCAGAGATGTCCTAAATTGAGATAAGGATCCTGGACCTTTGTGTATCACAGAAACCAGTCACTGATGGGCACTGTTTTTGGGCAAGTTGATTCCTTTAGGCTGAAGGTAATTCCTGGAGACGGATTGGTCTGTCAGCTGTCAACAGGCAATACTTCCTATACCTGGGGAAATAATTTCCTTGGTCTCAAAGGGGGAATCTGGGTTGTATACTACAGCATCCACTCCACTATAAGGCTGGTATTACCATGGTTACCATTTTCGGCGGAGGAGAATGAGACTCAGTAGTTTAATAGCCCACCCAAAGTCCTACAGCTATGAGTGGCAGAGTTGGTACCACAACCCAAGTCTTCTGATTCCAAGCCAAGTTGCCTTTAAGCAACAGTACTGTCCCTCAAAATGTGCTGTACTGTTTGATCTCAAAAAAATATTTAAAGCCAATTGAACTTCAATCATTTAGATTTCACAACTCTCACCTGGGAATCCCCCTTTTCCTTCCAAAACATAAAATTCAGTTCTCAACTTGCCCATGTCAAGGAATTCTTCTGAACTTCCAGTCCTAAAAATGAGACAGTTTTCTTTCACACGCAAACACATGCACTTATGCGCACTTTAAAAGCAGCATATAGGATGAAAGCAAAATATTACTGGAATTATTATTAAATGAATGAAATAACACAGCATCTAGACATCTATGCTATTTTCAGACTAGCATCTATGCTGTGCTATTTTCAGGAATAACAGAGCATCCAGACATCTAGGGTATTATTAAATAAATGAAATAACAAATCATCCAGACATCTGTGCTATTTTCAGACTCCAGTATAGGGAAAAATGTATTAACAAAGGAGGATATGTGTGAAGATTAGAGGGGGGAAATTAACAAAGTGGTAAAAAATGTCAGCTTGAGGCAAAAAATAATTAATGTGAAAGCCAGAGTGAAGGAAGCATTTCCAGGCAATGCTCCCTTTATTTCCAACATGCTGCCCTGAGAACTAAGAGACTAGGCTAGTCTTTGCCCCCAAGGGCCTGCAAGCCAGTTACTAGCTCCTTGGGTTCCAGGCCCCAAGGATCTGCCACATTGGAATTCACATGGTAACTGGCATCAGCATAGAAGGTCACTGGGAGAAGGCAGGGGATCGTGCTCAAGGATGAGGACTCCAGAGGTTGGATCTTCACTCCACCGCTTTCTAGTGAATGACTGGGGCAAGGGTCTTAATTACATTAGGAAACTAATAGATTCCTTATCTAGAAATGATACCATCATCATAACAATTTCATAGGGGCTTTATATGATAAAATTGAGATACGCAGTAGTCTCCCAGTCCTTATGAATGACTGATTTATTACTTTGTTAGCTTTTCTAAATGTGTATTTTATTGATACGGGTGTGCATGAATGTATGTGTTTGACCTAAAAGGACTGTAATATCATAATTGGACTTTAAAAGACTGAAATATAATAGAGCAGCACTGTCAATGGAAGTTTCTGTGATTATGAAAATGTTCTTTATCTATGCTAGTATGGCAACCACCGGCCACAAGTGACTACTGAACACTTGAAATGTGGTCAGTGCAACTGAAGAATGACAGTTTTAATTTTATTTACTTTTAATGAGCCTAACTGTAAGAGTAAACAGCCACACGTAGCCATCCTTGCAGGCTGCCCGGATGTGGAGTACTCAGGATGCAAGATGTTTCTGTTGTTATCTGATCTGAAGTGATCCTGATAGGGATAACACACAGACTCCTGAGAGATAGGAAAGAACATGCTGAAGGTTTCACAACCACTGAGCAGGGCTGAGCCAACACTTTGATTAAGCTCCAATATTCCAAATCAAGCCGTCATATTGCCACATGGAATAACAAAGTAAATGATTTAAGGACACGGGCATGTTTATGGCAGTTTGGGCAAGGTCTTCCAAACTCCAAAAGTTATAACTATCATCCTATTAATTTCCAATTTCTGAGCACCTACTCTTTGCCTGGCAGAGAAGAGCCAGGACTGTTGTTTTGATCTCTGTGCTAAAATGCTTCCCTGCTGGTACCCGGAAACTTGCTGGCAGGCTCCTGTATTTTTGTAGGGTTTATTACCTGTGTTTTGGAGCATGCGCATCTCATGGAAGCTTCCAATAGGCTACTTATTCCTTGCTTGTCTAGTCTGATGAACACAATGTCATTCACACAGCGGTCTAGGGTATTGTTCTGTGGGATGTCTAAATGGTCCAGGTATCTTCAGGCTATATTCTGACAGAGAATGGGAGGATTAACCCAGCCCTGCGGCAACACTGTAAAAGTATTTTGTTGTCCCTTCCAAAACTAGCAAACTGTTTATAACCTTCTTTTGTGATAAGGCAGGAGCTAAAGACATTCCCAGGAATAATGACCCTGAACCAAATACAGGACCATGTTCTGTAGCAAAGTTACCCCATTTGACCAAGCAGCAGCAATTTGGGGCAACTACTGAGTTGAGTTCTAAGTGGTTCTCTGTCAACCTCTAGGGTTTATCTTTTGTTTGTTTGTTTGTTTGTTTTGAAGGAGTAAGATTCCTGAATAAATAGAGATACGATGAAGACTATCTTGTAATCAGAGGTTGGCAAACTTTTTCTGTAAAGGGCTAGATAGTAAATATTTTCGGCTTTATGAGTCAAGAGGAAAAGTCAAGGCTATTATGTAGGTACTTATGTAACCATTAAAAAATACAACACCATTCCTAGCTTATAGGCCACTCAACAGGCAGAAGACCAGAGTGCTCTGTGGTTTACAGTTTTCTGATTTAATCCTTTAAACCCTTAAGTGTGGCATTAATTTCTGCCATCCTTTTCAAGATGAGATATTGATTTTGATTCTATGTTTGGTGTGTGTGTGCATGTGAGGGATTAGTTAGGAGTTTCCAGGTGTCATCCACTTTAATAGCTCCTACCCCACAGGTCATTGTGCAGACTGGACTTAATACCAAGTGTATCGGTTCCATTTCTACATGCAGGGACTGGAGAAATGCAACAATGCTGAAGGCAGAGCGGATCCTCGGTTGGCTGAATGTGAGGCAGGGTTTCATTGATGTCCTGGTTTCCACGTGCTTTCATTTTAACAAGGGGCCACGATTATGCTTCCAGAGTACAGGTTATCTCTGTGAACTCAGATCCCACCTTCCACAGTCCTTGAAATGTCTGCTTATTCCCTTTTCTCTGTGCTTTCTCTGCCTCTGCTGAAAGCAAAGGAGAGCCTCTTTCTATGCTACCAAGGATGTCCTCTGGTTTTCCTGCTTAGCTTTTAGTTGCTGGTCCATGACACTGAGCATTTCTTTTTCTTAGAGTGTCAATCAAACTTAGCAATGGCCAGCACACTTCACTGTCTTTCTAGTTGCTCTTCTTGCTGATTTTGGAAAGGCCTCGTACATTGCACCAGCTAGTGCATCCCCTTCCAGAGGTATGCCTCCTCCTGTCCAGCCCCGTACGGATGGAAGTTCAACAGCGGCATTGCTCCATTGTGCCACACCTGTCAGGAGTGAAGGGTCTTCACTGCCATCTGGGTGGCAGGGGATCAAGTTCCAAAATCCCATCTTAGCCTCCGCTTTCTCAGCCCATTCCTGGCACCAGCTGTCACAAGCTGAGTGCCCTGGGAAGCTGACTTCAAGACAGAGAGCAGTGTGTAGGAGATGGTTACTGCAGAGAGCTCCTGAAATTAGCATCTTGCGTGCGTTACAGAGAGGGGCCAGGAGGACTGGGCAGAAGGACAAGCTGAGCTGCGGCGCAGAGGCAACACCACAGGTAGCGGTGGAGCAGGAATCACCTTCTGAGTTGCCCAGACGTCGGGTGAGCAGGCCGGGCTTCTATAGGTCACACTGACTGGTCGCTGGGTATGAGCTGCCCTGGACAAAGGCACGGCTTTGGGTGAGGCATCTTTCTTCAGAAGCAATTCTTAAAGGAGGCTGAGAGTTGATGTCTGTCTCAGCACAACCAGCAACTAGAGAATCCGAAGGATGTCGTCCACGGCGTATATCACAGGCTCCACTTCCCATGAGTCCAAGGTGTTACCAGCATGTTTGACTTTTTAGCAGAAGTCTCAAATAGAGCCTGGATGGGCCTATTATTTGAAGTGCAAGAAGCTCAATTGGCACTGAATATTGCCTTTAAGAGAAAAAACACATTTTGAGGAAAAAAATTCAGTGGACAGTACTAGCACAGGACACAGGAAAAAAGTCTGTGAACCAAACAAAGAGAGGGGAGGCGTGGTGAGGAGGTGGGAACGAGGGGTGCGTGTGAGGGTGGGTGGGGGGGTCTGGCCTAGCAAACCACTAAAAAGGACTCTTTTTTACAGCAGCCCCAGGAACTTATTGAGACCTCATAAAATAACGAGAACCAAGGAAACAACACTCTATGCTAAGTGTCTCTTTCACTGTTTTACAGACTGGGGTAGGGTTTTATGAGCTATTTGGCTTTCCCTCTGGATGCCTCTCTGGGAGAAGTTCCTGGTTCGTCAGCCAATTATTTTAACTTCTGGCCAGAGAGTGGGAAGATTCCAAAATAGGATAATAACCATTTAGGCTTTCTGGCAATGCTCTCCAGATGCTGACCACCAGAGTCTTAGCTACCCGACAGGGATTAGGTGAACTGGCCAGCACGGTATCTCTATACCTGGGTCCTCCTGGATAGGAAGATAAAGTCTGGTGGCTATGGGAACATGACATGAAGAGGTCCCTCGATTTCTTAAATGAGTTCTGGCACCAAAGGACTTTATTTGGGAATAAGTCATCAGATAATATTTATAAGTTTCCTGGATGCCAAGCCAGCCTCAGAATAAGAAATGAAGTCGCAGTTTCTAAGAACTTAAAATCCCCTCTCCGTTCAAAATGCTTTGGCCATCAGAGTTGGCTCATTCTAATCGGTGAGGCGAGAAGCAAGACGCCAAACTGCTCTCTCCATCTACACAGGGAAAGGAAGCAACGGCCTCTTTGTGGGTAGTTCTTTGGTGTGGTCCAGGCCTGACAGTGGTCTGAGGGACATGGGTCATTAGTTTAAAAAATTCAGACTCGTCCTGATCTTCCTCATGATTCTCCAATCACTAAAGGGTTTGCAAAGCAAATGAGTCACCCATACCTCTTTGATGATGGCTTTGCAATGGAAAACATCAAGCCAGAGTGGTGTATCTGCACTCCAAGAAGCAAGTGGGTCCCAGATCCAGTTTGGGACCCTCTCATTAAGTCAGCTCCACACTTAGGTAGGATTTCCTGCCTAAGGTCACCCCTTGTTCATTAAAATATCATATAATCTCTAAGACTGAAGAGACATGAATGGTACAAAACTGGCCTCAATCCTCTTCTTACCCAAAGACACTCTGAGTTTATTCCTGAGTCCAAGAATAGAATATTTCAGTGAGCTTGGGCAAACAGGACTTAGCAGTAGGAAGAATGGCCAGAAAATTTTCAGTACCATCTGAAGGGTATGCACACAACCTGCCTGAAGGGCCCACGAGGAGACTCTGTTTCCATGACTTACCTTTCCTCAGCCTCTCTTCTTTATGTTACTTCCTCTCGGACGAACACCTTCTTCACTCTCCATATCACGAGACTTTTTTTTTTGGTGAGAATTAAGTGATTTTTATGATATTGGGTGGCATGTTAAGTTCTCTTTTTTAAATTACCATTACAATCACTTAATCCAGCCCTGGGTTTTGTTGCAAAATATTAGTTTATGAGAGAGAGAGAAAGAGAGAGAGAGAGAATATGAGTGAAGGAAGGAGGGGGAAGGGAGAGAGAGATGCCTTTTATAAAAATGTTAACAAAATCTTTCATGAGGGTCTGTGTAATTTTATTACACTCTTTACTGGCTCCATGCTCATAAAGCATGACATCCACTGCGTGCTGGATTCTGTCTGTTGCTCTGTTCTCTACAAGCCCCCGAGTTGCTTGCTCAGGACTATAATCTAACAACAAGGTGATATTTGTATAACTTTCTCTGTATAAGATCATTCCCAAACCAATTTCGGAAGACTATCAAAAAATGCTTTTGAGTTTTGTTTTAAAATGCAATTAATTGTGTCTGTGATTTTGGTTCAAACCTTTAAAGGGGAAAAAGGTATTCTAAACAGACAATGTTTATTACATTAAATAAACACACAGAGAAATCACTTGCCATAGGATAATAAAGTTGGAGAGGACCTTGAATGTTTTTTCATTCTGGAGTATAAAGCTCTTTTTAATTAAAGTATACTTGACATATAGTATTATATGAGTTTCAGCTTACAACACAGTGATCTGACATTTACATACTTGAGGAAGGGATCACCAGAAGTCTAATACCCACAGGTCAATGCGCAAAGTCATTGGGACATTACTTACTATATATTCCCTCTGCTGTACTTTACATCCCTGTGACTTACAAGTTTGTGCCTGTTAATCCCCTTCACTTTTCTGTCCAACCCCCACTGCCCAACCCTCTGACAACTATCAGTTTGTTTTCTGTATCAGTGAATCTCTTTTGTTTGTTCATTTGTTTAGTTTTTTTAGATTCCATATCTAAGTAAAACAATACAGTTTTTTTCATCTTTATCTGACTTATTTCACTTAGCATGATATACTCTAGGTCTGCCCATGTTGTTGCAAATGGCAAAATTTCATTCTTGGATATTACTTAATTTCTCTTCTTTGAGAGGTAAAGCAACTAAGAGCTGTTAAGATTAATCGTTCAGTAGCAGAGCAGGCAAGAGCTCCACCTGCCTGGTTCACTGCAGTATCCCTCACTCCTAGAGCTGTGGTTCTCAGCTGGGGGCGGGGCAGGGGGAGACATTTGGCAAGATCTGGAGACATTTTTGGTTGTTTCCACTGGGGATGGAAGCTAAAACTGCTACTGGCATCTCGGGACCAGGGATGCTGCTAAATATGCACAGGGTGCATATTTACAAGGCACAGGATGGCCCCAACAGCAAAGAATTGTCTGGCCCAAATAGCAATAGTTCAGAAGCTGAGAAACCCTGCCCCACAGAGGGAAAAACAATTCACTGTGTGAACCCCACCTGACTCCCAGGGCCTGGGAAGCACATGCATCCTCAGTGGGAGCTCTGTCACTGCCACGGGGGTGAGAGTTGGCTCTTCCTGGGCAAAGGGGAAAAGGAACTCACCCCTTTAAAAAGATGTATGAAGCACAGATGCACATACAGTATGTAAGTGGATATATGGAATAGCTGTGATGCTAAGATTTCATGGAGGAGGATAATTAGAGAATAAAAGTCTAAAATGTTTTCTTGGGAGGCAATGAAAATGAAGAAAAAAAAAGGCAGGGAATCACTGAAATAGAGTGACTGCAAGTTCTCTTCCCCAGCCTTCCACAGGGCAGCTGGTATATCCCACCATGGCTGCTGTCCCACCATAGTCCCCGTTCTGCCACGGTTTCTGTCCTGCCACGGTCCCTGTCCCACCACAGTTCCAGATGGCGCTCTGATCAGGGTACTGCTCTCTTTGAGTTTTTCTCTGCCTACCACTTTGCATGCTGGGAAGCACAGAACTGGCTGCAGGACACTGTCTGACTGCCCATCTGTTGTTTTCTGTGATGCAATGACAAAACGATACTGACATTTTGAGGGTAGGAGTGAGAAAGAACTTGAGGGAGCCACATCCCAAATCTGGGAACATGGGGGGTACAGGGAGGCTGCTCAGTGTTCTGTCTGGCATGAGTGTTGTTTTCTGACCGCAGTGGCCAACAGTGGGACTGTCAGTGGGCACAGAAATCTCCCAGAAAGGCTTTAGATTGTTTTATTTTTCTCAACTCATCTCTGGGATCTTGTAGCCGATGAAAATACTCGCTGGACTCTGCCAGTAGGTTGGTTATCTTTCTCTGGGTCTTCATAAATGTTTTTGTGGGTTACAGTGAGAGTCTGCTGCAAAATACTACTTGGACATTTTAATTTTAAATTGAGATTTTAAAAGTATGCTTTGATTTATTTTGGAGTTATGGGTGAACCCAATCTCTTTTTGTTTGAAATAAGTGGTATAATTTTGTGGCTTCTAGAAGAAAGTTTTGGGCTTCAAGTAAGTCAGTCTAGGCATCTCTGGATGACAGAGTGGCTTGAGGTAAGTCTCTTAAATCTAAGCAAGCATCCCAGTGTCAGTGAGCTGGGAGAGATTTATATGTGACCCCAAAGAAGTTTCCGGAAATGTGCGTAGTGAACGCTCATCTAGGAATTTAAGGACGGAGGGGGAATGCTGAAGGGATATTCTTTTCTTGACATTCCATCTCCCAACATGGAACCCACGATGACTTTATACAAAACAGTCCCTTTTAAGCCACAAAACCTCGAGAAACAGGGCAGTAAAAAA
Source organism: Phyllostomus discolor (assembly GCF_004126475.2). Lineage (NCBI taxonomy): Eukaryota > Metazoa > Chordata > Mammalia > Chiroptera > Phyllostomidae > Phyllostomus > Phyllostomus discolor. The sequence goes on from NC_040910.2 coordinate 84,752,471, forward strand.
TAATGAAATGCAATATTCAGAATACATGGAAAAGCAATGATTTACTTTAATCCCGGGGACCAGAAATAATACACCTGCCGTGGAACGGGGGATGGCATAATATTGGCATAACATTGGGGGTTTAATAATTTTTAACCACATTTTATAGACCCTTTCCTGCAATTAATGCTAAATAAAGTCAACATCTTCTCCACCTGCCGCTGTGTTTGGGGCTTTCATGGAGTGCGGCTGCTCTTCGCCACTACCTGGGCTATCATGGTTCCATTGAGCTTGTTCTTTCACCTCTTTCCCCTTGGTAATCCTCTAGGACTCTCATATGCACTGTTTGTGATAAAAAATGGGTTTTCTCTTTACTTTTTAGGTTAAGCTGATTGAGTCCCATTGCATTGGCCCATTGCTGTGACCCTGAAGCCCCTCTGGAGAGTTGATGCCTCAGTGTTTTCTCTTAATGTACAGGCTATACTTTTTCTCTCATCCTATCTTAAATTGAAATGGATGTTAGTGGCTGGTCACACACACACAAACACATACACACACTGCTATTCTTTGTCTCTCTCTTCTCCTTCTCAGGTGGACTCCTGAAGTCCTTAGAACTTTTCCTATGACTGTGCTTGTGTAAATTTTAGTCATTCTAGCCACATGAATGTCTTGTTTCAAAGATTATTGGGCAACCACCTGGGGGCTCTGGTCCAAGATATCATGATGGAACCAACACTGAGCATATGTTTACACTTTTGGGGAGGGAATATCACTGGCGTTGTAGTCTTTGTCTCTCCTGAGCCATGTTGAGATGCTTAGAAGAAAAGCAGAGCAAGAATAATACAAATATTCTTTTTGCAAGATCAGGAAGACACAACTGTGATCCTGAGTTTTAGTGGGGCAGGGTGGGGGGGTCTGTGTATTTGTGGCTATGATTGCTTCTGGGGGAGGGAGTTGAAAGTATTAGCTATAAACCCATTAGCAATTTCTAGTTGGTTCAAATCAGTGTCAACATTTTTCAAAATCTTGTCCGATTCTTGCTTGGTTATAGGCAGCATCGAGGCGATTAATTCACACAGGCACTGTTTATTTAATTGTAGTAACAGTATATAAAGCCAATCTCTCTAATCTCCCATTTTTGAGTTTTAAAATCCCAAATGGTGAATGGCAAGCAGCGTTGCTAGTTTTATAGCTTCATGAATTAGTTCAGCTAAAAAATATTCTGGCCAGTTCCCTCTGGGAGTCCGTGGGGGCAGGGAGGTGGGGCGGGGCTGGGGCAGGGATTATTAGCCAGCACTAATCGGTTCTTGGCCTCCAGCGATTCTCTGTAGCAGAATAAAGGGAAGAGATAATTATTGCACTGCATCAATGGCTGCATTTAGAACCCTCTCCTTCAAGGCCGAACAGATTTCCCAGGAATATTCTCAACTCTTTACTGATCTGATTTTAAGTAAATGAATGTTCTGAAAATATCTGCTGGCGGGGTTTTGTTTGCCTGAGACTCTCAGAGACAAGGAAGCTCCAGTGGCTTCAGATGGGTGACCTTTCTCCTATCTGTCACCAGGCTGCTAATGAGGGTGGGTTTTGCATCTTTGTGATGGGGTCTCATGGGAGGGATTACTGAGGAGTAGGATCCAGGGGCCAGTTGCCTTTATTTTTTCTCTTGCTCCCAGCACCTTGCCCTTCCCTACTATGTCATTCTCATCTGGACCGTGGGTTTATGACTTTAGGAAGACACGAATGAGATGACAGACATAGGAGAGAAAGAAGATGACATGGAGGCCCCGAGGGCTGCCATCTTCCTGAAAGGAATTCAGGCTTTGTGGACATCTGAAATTACATGCAAAGAAAATGCTAAATTATTTTTCTCTCTTTGATCTGTCAATACAGGAAGGTCAATATCTTTGGGTTATGTAGAAATCAGGCTGAATTTTCAGGCGACCGTTGCTCAGGAGCTCAATTTTGTCTACAGACCCTGAAAAAATACGCTAGCCCAGGCACGATTCCTGTTTTCGGAGATGCTTCCCCATCCTCCCTGTCCTTCAAGGGTTGCTTCTTTCATGAAGACCTTTGACCTCCTCAACAGGTGACCACCTCTCCTGTATCTTGCAGTGAATTCACTGAATGGGCCCTAAATTTATCCTGCTTCATTTATTGTTGTAAAAATATTAATTTCCTGATTGTAAATTTACATTTACATATTAGCTTCCAGGGAAATAGGGGCATCCAGGAAAGTCTAAGGAAGGTAAAACAAAACAAAAACTAAAAGCCTTTTTCCTCTGTTTCAAAGCCCAGAGGCAGAGGGAGAAGTGGTACAGCAAGTCTCAGAAAGGGGAGTTGAATGCTAGCTCTAGTTAGGACTTCCTAGCTGGGTGCCCCTGCGTGATTTCTTGACCACTCTGGGCCTGTTTCTAGGATGGTAGGCTGGGGATAATAGAATTACCTCATTGTTTATCATGAGGTCATGTGAGTTAATGGACAGTTGACCTTGGAACAATGCACGTATTAGGGGCTCTGATTCCTGTGCAGGCGAACATCTGCATATAACCTCAGAGTTCTGAACACCTTAACTACAGATAATTAGCTCTTTGTACCTGCAGATTCAACCAACCATAGACTGAAAAGGATATTTTTGATTTGTAGGTGGAAATCGAGGTTGGGAATGGGGAAATACTGTTTTTCCATCCATCCAGGGTGGGTTGAATCCAAGGATGTGAAACCTGCAGATTCAAAGGGCTGACTTGACCATATTTATTGGAAAAAACAGTGTAGAGTGGACCTGCAGTTCAAACCCATGATGTTCCCGAGTCAACTGTATATGTAAAGTTCTTAGGGCCTCTCTTGCTGCGTCGCACAGTAAGCCCTCCATAAGCCGTCACTGGCATTCCTTTGATCCTGGTAACATTGCAGTGTCTGCCTCGCCTTGCCTAGCTTCCTTTTTGCAGTGGCTCCAGAATGTTTAAAGATGTAGTGAATAGTGTTTTTTAATGAATTTGGTAGGATCACCCCTCCCTTACTCTTGCACCCTTGTTGTTATTCTGTTAGCATCATTTTTCTAAATTATTTGAACACATTTTTTTCTGTATCACATGCAATTTTCTAAACTCCCATAAATCCTCGTTGAAAAAAGAAGTGTATCAATTCATAAATAATCAAGCTTTATATTTTCAGAGATTTTTTATGGGCATGCCTTTTCTCTCCCACCTGTGGTAGCAATGCTAAGGTAGCAATCCAATCTTAACTTCCTTATATCCTCCACAGCCCCTTGAAGTTCTTTTTGTACATGATAAGATTGAGTAATTTGTCTGCTAAATGTTTCTAAGGCCTTTCCATCTTTACAAGTTTCTATTATTGGTATGGTGGGTAATGCTGTGTAGCATCAATTGCCTGGAATTTAGCATGGGGATTAAGTGAAAGAGGTGCATTTTGCATTCCATTTCCTCTCATTTCAGCAGGGTTGAATGCAAAGACATGAAGCATCATGACACCCTTTAGGCTTACCCCAATGTCTTTGGAAGACAGGTTTCCTCAGAGCAGTGGTGGTCAGATCTCATCACTGACATATGGAGTATAAATCCTGTGGTCAAATGTTCTATTTCATTTCTTTCAACCTCTTCTTTTCACTAAAGTGAAGACTGCAGCCTAGAGAGTTTGCTATTTGTTTGGGGCTGCTAATAAACTTGGGGTTAGAACTGGGTTCTCTGTACTTCAAATCCAGTCTGCTTGCCAGGATTACACTGATTTCAAAATGTCCTTGTAGTTTAGGTCCTATGGTAGCATCTCTAGCCTGTCCTTGGGATTAGTTAAGCAAACTCATTAGTAAGGTTAAAATAACTTGCGTGTGTGCGCAGTGTGGCGGCGGGGGATGGTGGGTGGTGGTGCTGATGTTTCTTATTTTCCTACAGTATTTCTTTCCAGTCTCTTACATAAACACTAGAGCCACCAAAGTTGTGTGTGCAGAATACGCATCACAGATTCATCTGTGAGAGTGAGAAATTAGAAATAAGTTAAATGTCTATCAAGAAGGTTGTACTAGATTGGCACATCCATAAATACAACAGAATAATTTGCTGCCATTAAAAAGGAAGACACAAATTTATATTCATTCATACTAAAACAGGAGCTAATATTTACTGAGCATTTGGTAAATTTAGGTACTAAAATGCTGACATAGAGTAGTTTATTCAAGCCTGAAAACCACACCATAGACTGGTTGTGTTTTCAATAGGGCTTAAAATGTTCGGTAGTTTTCTTAATTCACTTTAAAGTTTTTTTTCCCCCGTAACCCATGCACGTCACCCTTTTGTTCTCCAAACTTACATGAAAGTAATCTTGATGTGAAAAACAAAACTGAGTTGCATAATCATGTCTGTGTGCTTAATTATGTGTGGTGTATGTGCATTGCATGTATGCATGTATGTATATCTGTGCATATATGCTAAAAAGTTTTTGGAAGTATATACACCAAAATCATCAACCTATTATATGAGCATTGGGTTTATGGATGATTTTCACTTTCTTTATACTTTCTACATTATTGCAACTGTCTCAGAGTCATGTATACACATGCATACATATGAGTATATAACTTTAAAGTTAAAATTTTAAAGTAATAACATTAAAAGCAGCAATGAAGCTGCATTCAAAAGGCAACACTCCATCAGTGAATTAAGATCTTGCCCTAAAAAAAGCTCCCTGAAAACTTGACTTCCTGAATTCAATTTGTATTTTCTTTTCTGTTTTTTCAAAGTAGCCTGTGGGATAAACACAGCTTTGGTTGCGTTCAGATACCATTCGGCCCTTCAAATGTGGGTGAAGTGAGATCAGGCAGGGGGGTGGGGGGCGGCAGGACCCCGGTCTGAACACCCCGCTCCCAAGGTTCTCTTTCTGACCTTAGTTCAACCTGTCTTGATTTTCCACAGGGAAGCCCAAGTGGAAATTAGTCTTTTGGAAAGGGATTTTCAAAGTAGACTTGTCAAACCCGGCAAATAATTAACTTTTCATCCTCTCATAAAATTGAGACTTTGGCTGGTTCAAAGCCCAGGACCCCAGGCCTTAATTGAATTAACTCGGTTTTCCATCCTTAGGAAGGATCACTCCAAACCATAACATTTAGCAAGGGCTGCCCTTCCTGGCGAGAACATAGCGCCCATTGAAAGAAGGATGGCCGCGTCGGGCCTGTGGCACGCAGACCAGCCCGAGTGGAAAATGGGACACTCTCCGACGGGGACAAAACACTTTCTGTTTCCCACACTTGAAAGTTCAATTTGAATGCATCTCCACACAACCCTGTCCCCGCCAAAGCAAAGAGAGCAGCATGTCCACTCGGCCGACCGACCGCTGCACACACCCTGCTCCCTGACTTCGTGACTTTTCATCTGTTACTTTCTCCACTGGCAATGAATGCTCTTCCCTCCCTTCTCCACACCACTGCCTGCCCATTACGGCCTTACAGACCCAATTTGCCCCTGTTCTGAAATCTCCTTCTCCTTAGCTCATCCTCTGTGATTTGGCTTCAACCCGTCCCCTTGATTGTGTCTGTGGCCCTGGCTTTCTGAAATTCACATCCTTTGCCAACTTCAGATTAAAAAGTTATTATGCAAATAGGAAGTTCTGGTGGTCAGTGATCTTAGTCATTCTATGAACCTGAACGAGCCAAAACAAGTCATTCTCTGTTATTTGGTTGTAGCTCAAACAACTGGATATACAACGGAGCTAAAATAACAACAACAACAACAACAACAACAACAACAACAACAACATATGAAACAAAGGGCTCCCAATTAAACTGTAAGTGCCCTGAAGGCAGAGAGTTGTCTTCTCTATCATGTTTCCCTACTACCTTTGCACATCGCTATGCCTGTCTGGAGCGCTCGACAAATACTTGGCCAATGACACGCTTGTCTGAAAAACGAGAACAACACATCATCCATGCCTGAAACCTGACACAGTTTAGACGTGAGAGTATGGCTTTAAGCAATTTTCAGTTCTTGAAAGCTAAATTATAAAGCACTTGGAAGGGGTTTTCTTTTCTTTTGAAATCTTTTTGGTCTTGTATGGAGAGGCTTTTGCATTTGAGGTAATCTCTTGAAGACCACTGAAATCCACTCAGCCACAGAACAGTCAGGCAGGCTGAACCTTGGAACTGGTGACCCGCTGAAGGAAATGTAGAATTAAATTCTAATATTAAAGCTGACACTTTGGCTTCATCCATTCCCATAGATGCAGGGAAAAGTCCCTCTGCGTGGGATACGAAATATAGTTTGTGATCTGAGGTCAGCGGAGGAAAACCCTTGGGTTTATTTTGTTTGGACAGTGTTTCCATAAAGTAATGGCTGATCTGAATTTTCTACTTGCGCTGGCTTACACTGTCTATCTCTGTGAACCCCATTTTGAAAGACACTGTTTTGGAGGTGATTTGCCAGTTTGTACAAAGGTAATCAGATGTCTATGCTTATGGAGTTCTAAGAGTATGATTAATATCCATACAGGGCGCCATCCAGGAGCCAGGCGGGTCAACACCCAGAAACTCAGCCAGGTGTTCCAGGAGTCAGGCCCCTTTTCCTCACTCTGTCCCTTAGCCTTCTCCCAGCTAGCTGCCCCTTCTTCTGTGTAAGCCTCTCACTGTTGCTCCAATTTAAACTTCTTTACTTCCCACTCTGGTTCTGAAGAGCTGCATTTGGACCGACTCCATCTCCCTAAATTTCTTCATCAATTAATTGGTCTATCAGCTTTCAGGAAAAGTAGATGAAAATAGTAAGAGCATGTTGAAGATGGTAACATGACATTTTCTACAGAGAAAGAGGTCTTTACGAGAGGTGGTACCTCTGCAAATATGAGAGAGCTGAGTGTGGGGGCCTGATGTGCTGAGCTAGGAGCACTGTCATCATTAAAAAAAATGACATCAGAGTTGAGAATAGCTAGATCTCTAAGTGTCATGAACAAGGGAACATTCCTGAAAGAAGTCACTCCCACATGTTTTTAACTTTCCACAATGCCAGGTTTATTAGGGCAGACCTCAATAAACCAGTGGAGTCACACACAGGTTACACAGACGGGGGAGTTTAGGAGATAGAAGCAAACAGAGGAAGTGTCTGGGAAAAGTCTCAGTCACTGGCAGTGTCCACAGGTGGCGGGGTGGGTGTCACCACTGGTGGAGTGGAAGTCCAGCAGGGCTCCAAGCATGATGTGTAGTACAGGCAGGCTCCAGTGTCGGGTGGTCAGAGCTCTGAGTGCTTACAGCCCACCGGGGTGGAGGTCCCCACTTGTATCGGTGTCCAGACGGAGTCCTTATCCAAGTGTCCTGGCTTGTGGTTTTGGGCTTTCCTGTTACACCCTAAGACCTCAGTCTTGCCATAGCACTAGATGTAACTTCATGGTTGACAGTGACTCCATATAGAATTGTCAAAGGTGTCTAAAAAGTCCGCTCTGCTCCTGCTCTGTTTGAACAGAGTCTAGCTGACTCCAGAGCTCACAATCTTACTGAGGATGAAATTTACGAAGCCCATGGCAACGTTACTTCTCATTTTTTGCTTCATGGTTGTCTCATTTTCTGTTCTTTTTTGCATATCCTCCCCCTGACCATGATTCTTCCTTTAGGGAATGAATATATTCAGAGCTAAATCGGAAAGTGTTGGTTGGGAGTGCCTGGTGGCTCAGGCAATTCTTCCTGTAGACCAGGGTAGAAATGCAGTGCCTGCCACCAGCCTCACCCGAAGGAGAGGAGGTTGTGGCTGTGTGCATTCCCTGCCTGAGCTTCTCGGTGTTTGGAAAGCCACCCTGGTATTTTAACCCTCTCACCCCAGACATTGCCATTGGAGACACTCCTCCCCATGCTGGGTAGCTACTATCCTATCAATCTGAGATTGGATGTTAGAGCTGAGGGCTAGTTCTTGTTTTTCCATGAAGAGAAATGGCCTGTTCTGGGACAAACATGAAATCTGTCCAGACTCTCTGACAGTGAGGTGCTGCGTTGAGAGTGGCTGCATTTGTGGTCATAGCACTCAAATCTCGGTTTCAAACCTAATCCTCTCCAACCCTTGGTCTGTGCATGAAACCATAGGCTAGGAGCACTAGCTTCCTAAGTGTTCCTAGGAAGACTAAATGAGGTATTTCTTATTTGAACATCTCTATGTATGTTCCTGGCATATTACAGGTACTCCATGAATGCTCTATGCTATTACCATTATTGTTATAGTTATTATCAATACTATTTTCAGCCAAAGTTAAGGGTATCCTGTGGGACCATGGGATGGCAGGAAGGCTCTGCAACAAAGGTGACAAGCCTGCAGTATCAGTCTGTCTAGAAACAGGAGTGCTCAGCCACTGCTATAACTGTGTGATTTCCCATTCGAGGCAACTCTGAGTAACCTGCCTGGCAGCTGTGCCGTCGGCAACCCCAGCCTTTATATGATAAATGCATTTTTTAGACCAATGGTAAATGACCAAATCCTTCCCCCAAACACTGATTCCAAGTTAGTAAAGTAACTGCCGTCCTGCCCTTGAACCTCCTGTTAATCCTCGGCATGTACCCAATTTTAACTTTTCCCAGGACTTTTATTTCCAGAGATTGATTATTTTCAGCAGATGGATGGGGTGTCTGTGGCAGGGCATTGCTCATTGTACCCACAGCTCATATTTCATTAGATAAATATACTACATGGTGTAATCCAGGATTCCGCTGGGCACCCGGTGCTGGGAGAAGCTTTGAGGATAGAAGTCAATCAAGTCCGAGAAAGGGCGAGTTACAGACACTGGATTACTGTTGTGAATGGGGACATTGCTGGGCGACTCCTCTGTTTATTTCCTCAGATATTAGACGTGTGGAGAGCCAGGCTACCCACCCAGCGCCACGTCTCCTCTAAGATATCACTGACTCCATCTGAGACTCATCTTTGGGGGGAACTAAAGCACGGCGTTCACATTTTAAGTAGTCAAGGATGGGTTGTGGCAAGAGGATGAATTATAGTGGCAAATATTTTTGTATCTGGAAAATTTTCTTCAAATGGGCATGCATTCCTGCCCCCCCCCCCAAATATAGTTCTGTCTTTTTCAGGTAGTATGGGGTTTCTCCTAAAAGAAAGCGTCAGAGCCTAGATATCACCCCTTCCTGAATTCGTGACTTGGCTCACACAGGGTCCCGACAGGTGTGCCATGACAATGTTTCCCAGGTTAGGTTGCCTCATCTTCTTTCTTATCATTAGAGAGAGAATGAATGATGATGCAGAATGATGATGAGTGTGGATGCTTGAGCGCACCTGCATGTGAGCCAAGGCTGTAGGTAGCGGAGGTGGAGGGTAAGTGAAAGTGCACGCGTGGGTTCACTTGCAGCAAATAAATGCTACCAAAATTTAATGTTCTTGACACATAATATCTTAAACAAATCCATGAGTTAACCCTCAATTAATATAAACATAGGCCGAAAAATGAACAATTCACAGAAAGAAAACTACAAATGGATTATATATATGAAAAATGTTCAGTTTTAATAGAAATTTAAGAAATGAAAATGAGTATGACATGCTGCTTTCATCTGTCACTGGAGATTTTAAACGACTTTGTAGTGACCCCTTCCAGCACAGACTGACCACGAGAGGGCTGGTCGTCCATCTTGCACCAACACGACTTTTTAAAGTTATGGCTTCATGATGCATTTTATTACCAGGTAGTTCTCTAACCCAAATTGCTTATATTTTTTCTGGAGATTTATTGTTCTTATTCTTTCTTGTGCATTCTTTCCCCATTCCCCTCCAATAAACTCTAGAATCACTCTTTCAAGTTTCAAAGTATAACTTTGGTGTTTTGATGGGTGAGCATTAATAATACTATGTATTAATTCTAGATTAATTTACAAAGAAATGGCACATGTGCAGTGTCATCTTCCATCTTTAAAACATGTATACTGCTCCTTTGGGCACTGCTTGGTCCTCCTCTCCTCACCCCCTGTGGAACATGGAGCACCTGGGCTGCGTGTCGGGGGCATTACAGAAGGAGCTCCTGGGGAATGGCTGACGTGTCACAGTACCTAAATGATGGTTGAACACATCACTTACCTCATAAGGGAAGGAGTGATTCAGCAACAGCAGTAATAGCAAAACAATGAGTTTGTCTCAATTGTGTTACCCTCAGAGATCTATGCACACTGTGGTTCTTCCGCCCCAGCACATGTCATGCTGTCTTACTCCTCGGGGTCTGGGTAACCCCTGTCCCCTTTAGTGGAGTCACATCCCTCAACTCCACCCACCTGCATGCAGCGAACTTCATCTGTCTACGTCCTATTTGACCAGCAGGCCTCTGCTGAGGGTTCCTTTCTCTAGGAAGCATTTACAGATCCTCCCCTAAAATGAAATTTGGCATGCACCCCATAACATCAGTGTTGCACCTATGATGGAACAAGCCACCCCTCCACTTGCCCAAACACACACACTTTCCTTCTAAAAGACATCTAGGTATGATGGCTCTGAATCCAGGCTGCCTGGGTGCACACCAGCATGATAATGCTAACCATGTAACATAGGAGGAGAAGCCTTAGTCTTCCCCTATATAGAAATTGAACAGTGGTAATAAAAGTAGCATCTATATAGGGCCATTATGGGATCCAATATATTAATATACATAAGGTATTTAAAACAAAACCTGTCACATAACAGAAGAGCTTGCTATCATTATTATAGACATATTCTTATATAAGCTAGTCTTGTATAAGCTGCCAGAACATAGGCTATTTTATTCATTGCTTTATCCAGTGCCCAGGGCAGTGCTAGGTATATAATAAGTACTCAATAAATATTTGTTAAACTAATGACTTGCTATAGTAGATCTACTTTGGCTCTGCTCCTCTTTGAGGCAATGTTTTAGTTATTGAACAGATGACTTCTTTATTTGAATGGTCTGGTAAAATGCTATATTGTATTCTTGGTAACTTGTCTATTCTTTACATTGAAGGCAGGTTGGAGACTTCTTTTTCTTTCTTTCTTCATGCCTTTCTGGTTTGCAGCTTAACAAATTTAGAGCTGTCTAATGGGCTGTTTAAGAGGTAGCGAGACCCCTCTCACTAGATAGTGAGACCCCTCTTACTAGAGGCATGGAAGTACCAGATGAGGGGTCAACCCAGATGACTTTTCCGAGTCTGTGATTCCATATCTTTTGTGGTCATTGCACTTAATAAGGGCAGTTAAGTGAAACATTGAGCCTAACTGGTTTTCCACCTATAGCTTCTATTATGTTAAATGCATTTTGCGTATGTTTAAGATGCCTCTTACATAATCTCACCATTTTCCCGACTCCCCTGGGGGATCCTGTGACGTCAGGCACTGGAAATGCAGTTAGCTCCCTACCCCCAGCAATTGTTTGGTGCCATTCCACATCTTTTACCGGTCATTTAACTTGGTCAGTTTTTAATAATACAAATATATTATATAAAGTGACGCTGCAATTTAAATAAGAGCACATAATATTTTACAAACCTCAAGTTTGGAAAAGAGAAAGTGCATTTTTTTTTCCTTCTTGCTACTCATGGATATAAAAATAAAGACCTTGGGAAGGATTCTAGGCAAGAAATCAGGAAGACTGTGTTCTAGTGTTAGCTTTTCTATTGATAAGAAGGGATGAGGGCTTAATGTTTCTTCTGTGTGTGGAAATTCAAAGTGCAGAGTAGCCTTTGTGGACTGTTAGAATCCAACAGACACCTGGTGCTAACCCCTCTTGCATAATGTAGATCTACCCAAATAGCCCCCAGTCTAGCACAGAGACCGGAGCTGGAAGGAACACTGAGTTGGTCTGACCACGCAGATGAGTTCAGAGCCTGGGAGAAAACAGGATGTGGGCTCCTGAGAATTGTAATAAAGACCGAGAACATTTACCTCAGCATCGGGGCTTCTGGGTGAGGTTCTGCCTCTGTCACCCCCACGTCCCTTCCCCGTGACATATACAGAAAGAATTCTTCCCACTGAACGGCAGGAATTCACTGACAGTGACTCCATGGCTTTCTAGAAGATACCTCGTTTGGAAACCCAGTTCAAGTGGTCCCTCTCTGCTACTCTCTCTGCTTGATTCTGTTTTCTCCAAAGAATCCTGCACCCCATCCACCTGGAGAAAAAAGTTCTTTCAAAACAAGACAAAAATGAAAAATCCAAGGAGTCAGTCAACCTCCACTCCCCTGCTCACTCAGGTTGCCTCATGCCCACATCTGTGCAATGTTGAGTCTGCAGTGGAAAGTAAGATTATTGCAACAGACTCTTCTCTTTGTTAGGCCCTCTCTGCCCCATGCTCTCATGACACCAGTACTTTCTATTTGGCACAATTCAGGTGATTGTCTGCTAAGTGTCTGTCTCCCTTTTTAGACGTAAAAGCCACAAAGCAGTGAGTATGTCTGTCTTGTTTACCAGCTTTTCCCCCAGCAGCTCGCACAGTGCTTGGGGCAGCAGGCATGCAGGAAGGGCCCAGTTTAGACGTTTACTCTGGCTTTTGTTTTAGTTTAGCACGTAGGAGTATTGGAGTAGCACATAGGTGAGGGTGGTGTGGGTACCGACCATGAAAAAGTTCTGATCAAAATAAGGTTACACACATCTTTCTTTGACTTATTGATGTCAATTAGTTGGCATTTGATGGAATTTGTTATTATTTTTAACCCTCATTCAAGGACATGACCATTGACTTCAAAAAGAGGGGAGGGGAGGAAGAGAGGGAGAGAAACACTGATGTGATGGGGAAAACCCAATCAGTTGCCTCTCGCATGCACCCCCACTGGGGACCAAACCCACAACCTAGACATGTGTCCTGAACAGGAATCAAACCCATGATCCTTTGGTTTATGGGACAATGCCCAAACAACTGAGCCACGCTGGTCAAGGGTGGAATTCCTATTTTGCAAGTTTTCTGCCAATGTGATTATGGGCACAGAAAAGTTTTAAAAATATTCTACAGTTAAATGCATTGAGGGAAAAAGTGTACAATGCCTAACATTTGCATCCTCTTGACATGCAGCAGGCTTCAGAGTGTTATTGTCAAGCCAATTCCTTAGGGTTTTTATAAGAAAAATAAGGAGTATTTAGGGTTCAGTTTGAATCAAGTAGAAGAGAGCACAGAGTGGGTTCTTCCTTCCCTCTCAAGTTCAACACCTGTGCTACATGTAGCTTGGATTTGACCAGGGGTAGACTCATTCACTGTGCAATGTTCATGTAGAGGGGCTGGACTGAAGTCACACACATGGTACTATGGCTAGTGAAGGGATCAGGTTGAAAATTTCTTGAGTAATTGATAGAAATATATCACTTCTTTTTTGTATCATAATGTAATTTTTCTTCTTTTCTCTTTCCTCTTCTCCTCTTCCCTTTGCATTGTCATTTCCTGGACCTATAAGACAAAAATAGTAGAAAATATTAAAAATTATTCTGAAATGCACCAGTTAAGAGACTTGACTGAATCAATATTGGTCATTTTTGATCAGGGTACAGGGGGTTCAATTTTCAAAAGCAGAAGGCATGATTAGGGCAAACCTATGTGGAGTCCTTTCAATTCCTTGTTAAATAGTCAGAAACAGGCAACAGGCAGCAGTTGGATCTTTCTTTTTTCTTTTTTGTTCAAGTGACTGCAACCACCATGCTAAACTAATTATATCATTTCCTAATTTATTTGGAATGTGTATTTGTAGAATTATACACACATCCGTATCTATCTATACTTTTAAGAAAAATAAAGTCAATTGTTAGCAATTTTTTTTAAGTCTGATAATTCCAAATGCAGCCACCTTTTGCAAATGAGTAAGAAGGATGGATTTGCATGTTCTGAGGAGCTGATTTTATAGCTTGCCTACTTCACTCACTCTCCCTCCATCTCCGGGCTGGGCTCATACCCGATAAGGCGCTTCGGCAATTGGTTCTGGTTTCCACTTGAGTCTTGCAGTCCTACTTTATTTATTTAGATTTTTTTTTGTTAAATATTACAGTCTTTGCAAATGCCAGCTTCCAAGATGAGATTTATATTTTCCAGGTTTGCCGTCTTTCTATTTCTGTGGTTTGCAGATTGATAGGGAAGAATTATCCTGAATTAGGGACTGTTTGTCTCACTGGCAAATATGCTGATAAATGGAAAATAGGGCTTGTCATGAATCATTTGATCATAGGATCTTAAGGTACCTTGCATGCATAACCATTGTCTCCAATTGGTCTAGCCTGTAGTATTCTGTTAGCATTCTTTTCAAGGTTCAAGACATTAAGTAGTCTGATGGATACAAATGAGGTTCCTTTGGCATTTTATAAATAAGGGTTTATTTCTTGGATAGGAACCAAACTAGTCCTGCTTGTGTTCAATTCAGCCTCATATAAGTTTTTTCTTTTTAATTTAAAAAAGTTAAGCAATATTGGGTCCTTATTTTCTATCTTTTTGAAACCATGGTAAAGTAAAAAACAGATTAATACAAATTCCAGTTCTTAGTACACAGGTAGGAAATATCCCATTTCAAAGAGGACTGGGCAGAACTTAGTGACCCTATGATCTGTGTTCCTATATTCTCCCCCATTCTCATTCTCTCTCTCTCTTTCCTTCCTCTGTTTCTATTATCTCTATCTCTTTCCTCTTTTTTCTTTTTCCTTTCCATCCCTACAAAAATGAGGAAGAGGGATAAAAAAGTTATTTGGCTGGAACAGATTGGAACTGAGTAGAATTGAACAGCTAAGAATCTTCCACAATGAAATGCAAATTTGTCTAAGCAACGAAGCCAAATATTTTTTTCTTCCCTTCTCAATGGTAGCAATAACAGATTGGCCCAGTGATCAGGAGGGAACCTTGCCCAACTCCTGGTCTTAATGAAATGGGACCTTAAAAAAAACAACAACAATAGCAAGCTTCTTGTGAACTGGCAGGGGTTCAGGGGCTCAATCAGAATGAAGATTCAGTTAACTTTTCCCCACCCTTCCTTCTTCCCATTCCTACTTAGTCCCCTTCTTCCTCTTCTTTCCTCTTTTCTGTCCTAGCCTCCATCCCTACTGCTCCATCAATGTTTTCTGGGTAAAATTTTCTTGACATTTCTTAAAGAGGTGACTATTTTTTCTTTAGAGTACATCAGCTCTGAAGTATAAAGAAAGGTACCTCCTAGTCAAACCCACCTGGATAAGATTGCCAGTTTCCTCACTTCAGAGGGGGTGGGTAACACACAGAGATTCTGCATTGTGATTATTTGATCTTCCACCTGCATGCCCGCCTCCCCCACCCCCCGGCCATCTTCACCCAGGAGATAAACTGAGACTTCTGCTTTGAGTAAAATGAGGTTTTGCATCCCGATGAGGTGTAATCGATGAACACACCTGGCCGGCATATCCCACTGTGGTCATGTGATGTGATCATGTGTGGTCATGTGATGCGTGGTCATGATGTGGTCATGTGCTTTACCCTCTGTGCCTCTGAGGACACCCTATGGACTAGGTGGTGGTGGCAAACCAGAGCAGCTATTTCGCTCGTTCCTGACAGCAGTTAGAATGTTGGGTGACATGGGTTTGAGGCCCCCGGTGATTTGATGAAGGAACATAGAGCACTGACATCTGAAGGCAGAGATGCTGGTTGTTAACATTTCTGAAGCAGCAGATCCCGCGGCTGTGTTCCCTAAGCCCCAGAACACCAAAGTCTAGTGGGCTGACATAGGCAGATGTGGGTAGAGGATAGAACAAAAATTAATATGTTTATTGTAAATTGCACTGAAAGTCCTTTAATATAAAATTCAAAGAATCTCAGGAAGTGTAATATCATTCTGGCTATCCCTATGTGCCTAGTATGAAGTTTACCCCAGTTGTTACAGGTGGACAATTATTTAATTTTTTTAAAGCAGTTCTGGGGGAAAAATCTGGAAAAACCATTTAAACAAGCTTCTTTGGAAATTTCTCTTGATACTGGCCTTTTGTAGTATTTTTTTTTTAACCAAAGCATCTCATGCTTTAGCACATTATTTTTCCCCTTGAAATTGGCTTATTATAGCTGATGAATTTGCCTTCCAAAATGTTAATTCAGCCTCACCCTTGTTCCTTCCAGCTATCAGTCATGCTGAATTATATTTTCCCAGTTGATAATTTCCAGTTCCAGTTCTGTGGATCCAGTCTTCTCAACTTGTCATCACCTAAAATATTAGTTTTAAATTGGATAATAAAGATGCATTATATCTCTATCAAATGCAGATAAAACAGCATGACACCTAATATTTTTGTAGTCCTCTACATGAAGTGACTTAAGGAACTTTTCAAGAATCTCTTTCCCCAAATCATAGATGCTATGAGTCATTACAGATCACCGAGTCATTCTTAATAAAGTGAGTTGTGTCTGTTTTTCTGGGTCTCTGTTTATCCACTGGATATGAATCTCTGATCTGAAAGAAATCTGTACCCAATTCCCTCCCCTCCCCACCTAAGAAGTAAAGATTTCAAAATAGAAGCTTTCTTCTACTGTATTAATTGCTCCTTGCCCCACCCTCCCATCCTATCTTCTCTTCTGGGTCATAGGGTAAAAGGAGGATTCACTTGATAAGTTCTTAAATTTGGCACATAATCCACTGTCAATTTTCTCTTGTATGTTGTCGCCACCATTCTGGAAAGCCATTTCCAATGCTGGCTAAGAGCTACACAAGGCGAAAGGAGAGGGGGTTTAGAAGTGGAGATCCCTGAGAGGGTCTGCTCAGGAATAGATTTAGTGTGTAGAGGAATAGAGCTGGGGCATGGATGATCAGGAAGAATTTATTTCTTTTCTGAAGCAAAAGCTATAGAGTCAGCATAGTTGAATGCATAGCATCATTCTTTGGAGTACTAGGAGACCAGCTTTGGAGCCAGACTGCTTGGGTTCAAATTCCAAGAGTACTTATCTTGCAGGGTTTTGTGAGAATAAAAGGTTACTATACATAGATATTAGCCTAAAGTGAGCATTTAATAAATGTTAGTTACCATGGGGGAATGGAAGTTCTTAGTCCCCCCTCCCCAGGGGAGTAATTCACCCCAAGTCAGGTACCAACCTGTCAAGTGTAGAAACTATTGTATTAAATAGTCTTGTGTGAACTCGTAACAACTAAAAAATCTCATTAACATTGATTTCTTCAATTAACTTCAGTTTGAGCATTTTATGTAAGATAATAGAACTTATAAGAATTAGTGATTCAGGTTATATTAGTAATCCATTTATCCATTCATCCAATGAACATTAGTGGATTACTTACTTCGTCTCCAGGTCCCAAGGGAAAACAAAGATGAAAAAGACATGGAGCACCAGGGCAGAAATCAAGGCATAAAGGCGAGTAAGGAGGGGGTTACCTGATGGCATTCAGGAATGCCAGTTAAATTTGGATTTCAGATAAACAATGAGTAATTTTTTAGTGTAAGCATGTCCCAGACAGTGCGTAGACTTCTGAGTGATTCGATGAGTCCCACTGCTCTCCCCATCTCTTCTTTTATCCCTGAAGTCACCATGGGCACTCCCAGGACCAGGAAGGCCAGACGAACTAACTGAAGTCTCAGATAAGTTCTGCTCCTCATGACAGGAGATGATGAGTAAGTCAAGAGCACCTTAGAGAAGTTCTCCAAATTACAGACCAAAACTCTATCTGTGACAGCTGTTTTTTCTGTCTACGAAATCTGCTGTACATTATTCCCTTCACATTCAAAAAAATTCCAACCAGGAATTTTGATTGCAAGCAGTACTTTCAATCAAAATGAAATATCTTTCTAAAATAAAATGATTTCTAAACTCTCTGCAAGTTACTCATGCGAAGCCATGGGGGATCTACATGGTGGTGAGAAGCAGCAGAATTTGTAAAACACCTTTTCAATCCACTCCTCATATATTTACCTACATGTGCTTATATACATGTTGGGTATATGTATATGTGTGTAGATATTTACACACATACAATGGTGTTCACCCCTTGAGAAACAATGGCTGCTTGTTCACTTCTCGCTGCGTCCAGTGATTAACTGGAACATCCCTTGCTGCCTTGAAGGCCTTGCACCTGAGAGTGTGTGCTCTTTTGGGATCTAACTGAATCCTCCCAGACTGGGTGGTTTCCTGTCTGGCCTGAACTCGCAAAACAAGGGAGCTGCTGCAGCTGAAAATAGTACTTGGCCCGATGGTGCAGGCATTGACTGAACCTGGAAAAGTTCTGGATTTGGGGGGAACAAGGACACCCCAACATCAACAAAGTACTGAGCAGATTGGCTAATGATGTCATAATCCTAAGCAATGGGAGTTAGAATTTCTCTGTTCAGCTGTTTCTCGTATTTTACAAAGGTTCCATGATTTAATTTCTTGTTTTATCTTGTGGTTCTTCCACTTCCCACACCCAAGTCTGTCAACATCCACTGCCGGCAACTTTAGGGCCGTGACGCTATTAAAAAATACTTGACAGTTTCAGGAAATGTGATGACTGACATACACTTGATGTTCAATAAATGTTTGCTGGATGAACTGTGAACTAAAGAGTTTGCCACTATGGCTAGTCTACGTTGGTCCTCAAACTAAATGGGAAGAGTCCCACTTAACCCATGACCTCTAGATGATAAGCTTTTGATAACATGTGACAAATCCATTTGACTGATTCAGCCACTGCTCTAACTACCTTCAATAAAGGGAAGGTCTTTTCCAACACAGTGTCTAAGTGGCCTTTATTTGTTGTAAATGTTCGTAGGAAACTCCCATGTCCCAATGCTCTCCCCAGAATGTTACATCCTAAGAAGTAATGAGGGTCAGCAAGGCTCTGCTACAATATGGATGAAACCTCCTTCCTTATGTGTGTGGTATGGGTCTTAATTAATTGTCACTTGTAAAATAATTTGCGGTCTGGACAAGAGATTCCATGAGTATATATTTTTTCCCTTCAACAAAATTTTCCACGGATTAATGACTAACCTTTTGATTTCAGTGGAGCCACTGGGACCTGGTGAAGTGAGAAGCCAGGCTCAGCAGCCTGGAGTTTGCTGCTACGGGCTTGTGCTGTTTCCACTTCCTCTTGAGAAACATCAGGCTACATGATTTTTCTGTGTCTGCCGAAAAACTCTGGTTTGTCATTTTTTTTTTCTTCACCACTTCTGGGTTGTTTTTTCTTGTCTGCAATTGAAAATTTTTTATACTAGGCTACACTGGAGGTGAGTAGATATTTAAGAAGGAGAGAGAAGAACAACAGCTTATTTTCAAATGGTAAAGTGAATGATAGGTTGTAACTTGGGGACTTTTGATACAATAGAGGAAGTGATTCTTGAATATGCAGACATTTTAAAGTCTTATCACATTCCTGATAACTTATCGATAAGATTTTTTCTGTGTACTTATTTACATGAAGAATAGCCAGATATCAGTGAACCCAAAGATAAGCTGATTTTCAAAACTCTTGCTAGTTTAACAAATATCAATAAGAACAGGTGTTGACAAGAACGGAGAAAAACTAGAAGCCTTCTACATTGTTGGCGGAAATGTAAAATGGTGCAATCATTTCAGGAAATAACTTGACAATTTCTAACAGATAAATTTACTATGTGACTCAATAATTCTACTTGTGAGTATTTACCCAAGAGAAATGCAAACACAGATCCACATGCACACTTACATATGGATATTCAAAAAAGGCATATTAATAATGGCCAAAAAAGAAAATCCTAGTGTCCATACATTGATTAATAAACAAAGTGTCGAGTATCCCATATGGTATTAAACAGAACAAAGTACTGATACATTTACAACATGGATGAGTCTTTACTATGATAAATGAAAAAAGTCATTTGCAAAAGACAAGTATGGAATTCTAAATATTCTATCACTATTCTTCTTAAAAAGATTTTATTTACTTATTTTTACAGACAGGAGAAAGGAGGGAGGAAGAGAGGGAGAGAAACTTCGATTGGTTGCCTCTTGCACTCACCCTAACCAGGGACAGGGGCCCACAACCCAGGCATGTGCCCTGACTGGAAATAGAACTGGTGCCCTTTTGCTTTGGGGGATGATGCCCAACCAACTGAATCACACTGGTCAGGACATATTATATCACTCTATTCATATAAAATATCAAAAGAAAAAAGGCCAGTGTATAAAGACCTAAAACAGATTATTGGTTTCCTGCTGCTCTGCATGATTACTATGATTCCTATAACTCCGGGCATAATTCTCTGTTGGAGTTTACCAGCCAGCAGGATTCAATTAGTAGATCTCTAAACTAATGAGATTCTTTGTGTTTCCATGTGTTTGAATGTTTTAGTGGGAAAACTCTTAATAACCCAATTTGCTTTGCATATCTAGATCTTGATGAGATTTGCCAAGTGGAATGAAAAAACAAAAAGAAAATGCCACTCTGCTCTACAGTTCCATAAACAAAGAGACCTTATTGCGATCTGACTGGCTTTTGGCCTTTTCCTGATGGACAGGTTGCTTAGGTGCTGTTTGCAGACAACAGGCACTCAACCTATCAGGAATGACAACTGGCAGGTTTCTCTAGGGGCTGTTCGGCAGCTCCTGGCATTTGCCATGGGTAGGACTCAGGAGATTTCTTTCTTGGGGATAAATCTGGAGAAAATGGCATTTGTTAGAACATGACTGCATTAAAAATGCAGGACAAATGCCCCATTTACCTAGGAGTTCATGAAGAAATAGTCAACTTCCCTGTTCATTTTTACTGTGTGAACTGGACTTAGGCTGTCAGCATCTTCCTGCTCATTATATTTTATACACTACGCCTTATAAGATGGCTGGGGAGTGACACAGTGTGACCCAAGGGGATACGTCTGTTTTATTGACATGCTTTCTCCATCACAACATCTCGTAGCTGTTTTGTTGTCACCGTGGGCCCTCTCAATGAATGGTCCGAGTGTCCCTGCTTCAGCAGGTGGGAGATGAGGAGAAGGTGAGAGAGCCCTGATCACAACAGAAATGATGCAATCTTGAGACCTTTTTATCTGGTCCTTGTATGGTGCTGTGTGTTCCTGGCTTTTGTTCTCTGTCCAATCCAAGTACCCCTTGAAATGGTCAATGAGGATTTCTTAAATTGAAGAAAAAAATCTTAAAATATTACCCAAGTTCATGGAGAAGTCTGAGTTCCCCAAAGTTCACTTTCAGCCTTGCCTCTAGACAGTTACCATTGTATCTGACTTCTCTTCTTACAGATGTCGCTGTAGTAGCCCACAGATGCTAAGTAAGTTACCCTAACTCATTTGGCAAATGCTAGTAGAAACGTGGGTAGAACTTCAACTCCTTGGCCTAATTCTGCCTTCTTTTTCCTGATAAAAATACTGCCTCCTAGACTTAAAAGTTACTGTGGTAATTATTTTACTTAACCTCAGAGTTTTGGGTATTCTTGTTTCTTGGAGAGAGCTTCTTGATGATATTCTTCCTTAAGCATGAACTTCTAAGTGATCTGCATTTTTTTAACCAATAAAGCCAATTCAGTCTCTCTCAGTTTCACTGCTAGACTGTTCTTAGTAACAGGAAATCAGGGGGTCACAGTTTTGTTCGCAAATCCTAACTGAAAAATTCAATTGAGTACTGAATTCCTGTATGTAAGATCTTTAATCTACACTGTAAAGACCAACCATCTTCTGGAAAATTAAGATTTCTCTGTGTTTCCAGGCTCAGAGCATTTATCATTATCAATCTCTTGAGTTTCCAAAGTCTTTTCAACTAGTGGATTCTAAAGTTGGAACACTGTGTTAGCCAATGACATTTTACATTTCAGCTGAAATGAACAAATTCAGTGGTTTGAAAAGAGCTTTAGAACTCCTACATTTGAAGTGCAGGTTGTCAAGGACATCATGTGCTTCCAAGTCAATAAGCAATGGAAACGAAATACAATAGATCGGTGCTACCTAGAACAGTTAGTTAGGGCACCACTGAGGTAGAAAGCTTCCCTGAGTTTCCACCATACTCTCTTTACTACAATGTGAACCTGTTTACAGAAAAATTTTCCTCCTTGAGAGCTAGAAGGGTGCTCAGTGATTGTCAAGAAGATCAAATGTTTATTCTCATTTGCAAATAGTAATTGAAGAAGCAAACCTTCCCTGAGTTTGGAAACAGCTTTTAGGAGGATGAACTTGGGGGAAAGGAAAAGCAGTAAGACACTACGCTGAGACCAATTGAAGGAGATCCTGTTGGTTTGGCCAGTGGCCCAAAGTGCAAGGAATGAGGGAGTCAGGGCGATCTTCATCTTATAGTCTGGTTTCTGTAAGGCTATGCTCAGAAATCTGGTTTGGTCAACAATTCTTGAGACTGAATTAGGTCTGAAACTAGGCTATGTTGCCTGGAAGTTAAAAACTGGATGAAACAGAGTACCTGTCCTGAAGGAACCAACTCTCAGCTCCTGGAGCAGGTTGCAAGGTCCTTTGAGGGAGCTTGAGGGTATGCACCTGCTATGGGCTGAATTGTATTTCCTTAAGGTCGTATGTTGAAGTCCTAACTTCCACTATCTCAGAATATGACTGTTTGTTTGGTAATAGGGCCTTTACAAAGTAATTAAGATAAAATGAGTTTGTTAGTGTGCACCCTAATTCAACATGACTAATGTCCTTATGAAGAGATGGACACAGACACACACAGAGAAAAGACCACATGAAGACACAGAGAGAAGATGGCCAACTGTAAGCCAAAAGAGAGAGGCCTTCAAAGAAACCAACTTTGCAATACTTGATCTCAGACTTCTAGCCTTCAGAATGGTGAGAAAATAAATTTCTGTTCTTTAAGCCACGGGGTCTGTGGTATTTTGTTATGGCACCCCTAGGAAACTAACATAGCACTCCAAAGAGCTAAGGGCCCTACTAGGAGCATCAGTTAATGCTGCGTTAAGAAAGGGAAAGGTTATGTCCTGATATAAAAACCGGGAAGGGGTTCATAGAGAAAGAAGCATTTAAATGTAAAAGACAGATAGGATTTTAAATGAGAACATTGGGAGAGTGAGCATTCTAAACCAAAGAAACAGGATAGGAACAGTTGATACAATTCTGCCAGGTGTTTGGGGCAACTGAGAGCAATCCACATTAGCTGAAATGTGTGTGTTAAAGAGGGAACAAAAAAAGTGGAGAGGAAGATGATACTGAAAGGTAGAGCAGAGTAGTTGTGTTTGGCCTTGGATTCTAGGCTAAGGAATGTGGAACATATGTAGTTGGCATGCAGTGGCTATCCACCAGTTTATTTTTAATTAATTAGCTAATTTAACAAATATTTTTAAAATGTCTACCTTGTGCCAGGCAGTGTCCTAAATAAGCTTGGGTTATTTTAATAGCAAAATGCACAGACATCTTAGCCCTCGTGAAACAGAGACTGGCGATCAATCATAAACATAATAAATGGCAGTTATTATGTCAATTTAATATATGACTTCAATCATGATTACGTTTAATTTTAATAGACTATAGTATATTGGAAGAGATAACCTTTATAGGGCAGTGTGAGGCAGCTGGGGGTAGGGAGCTGGGTTGATTTGAATAGAATAGTCAGAGGAGCCTCACTGAGAAGAATACAGTGGAACAAATCTTGGAGGACGGGAGGAAGCTTGCAATGATGCTATGGGGCAGAAGAACATTGCAGGGAAAGAGAAGAGTCGAAGCAAAGGCAGGAGCAGATCTGCTGCATAGTGGGGCAGGGCATGCCTGTGGGGGAATCGTAGAATCGTTCATTGACAAAATACGTGGATGCTGTTACTGTTGTCAGAATGCTGGCAATCGTGACGTTAGTGCCTAAACTGCATTAGTTATTACTTCTAAATGCTTTTAAATCAATAATCTCAACATTTTGCCACCTCACGAAGGTGGGAGGAGCAGATGGAATTATTGCTATTTTATAGATGGTAAAATAGAGCCCCAAGACTTCATGTGATTTGCCCAAGGCCAAACACAAGGTTTGGGAGTCTCTGTGCTCAGGCTAGAACAACACTTCTCTGTTGATCTGTGGGGCGTCTTCAGCAGGGGGCATAATAAAGTTCTTAGTCAAAGAGTGGGAGGACTCCTATTAAAAAAAATAGTCCAGTGATGTCAGGACTTCAGAAAATGCCACCCCCACCCCATTCCATGTGCTGCATGAAGTTCATGGAACCACTGCCTCTCCCCTTAGGAATGTCAATTTCCAATGCGGGCATCTCAAATGAGATCTTGCATCCTGGTTTCCTAGTCTTGGTCGATGGGAAGAATGAATGTGATTCTTTCATTCTTAAAAACATCGGTGTTTTCTTGAACTTGAGGCAAAAAAAAAAAATTATCTAGATACCAAAGATAGTGAATCCTGCTCTTACCAAGTAAAGAACTTGCTCTTATCTGATAATCCTCCTGCTGTATCTGATGGGAAAACAGGAAATCTGCAAGAATGTGTCATGCATGACAAAGGGAAACTGTCTGAAAATCCGAAGTGATAGACGCGTGTTCCCCGGGGGAACGCTACTCTGGTTTTTACCTGGGGAAATTCCATAACCACTCCGCCGCGCCTTCAGGAGCAGAGTTCTCCAACACCTGGCCAACAATGTGCTGCTTGCACTGGCCTTTCAGAGATGGGTCAGTGTGAGCTATCACTAAACTAAGTGACAATTGAATTAGATCACTTGGACTTCCAAATGAATCACAGAACATATGCCCTCTTTTTTTTGTGTTGCATCCCTAAAGCTATATCTATTGCCCTGTTACCATAATTTAGTTATTACTTATAAGAACTCTTTGGCTAAAGGAAATAAAACACTTCCATTTCATTGTTTTCTGTAACTCTTTTCACCAAGTTGGCGGTGGCAAAGACAAAGAACTTGAGAAATGATCTTTTCTTGTTGCCTTTCCCCCTGCCCCCACATACCCAGCCTGGCTATTGGGGCCAAGTGCATTGCCAAGCATCTCTAGTATAATTTTCCTGAGAGAGATGTGTCAAAGGAGAAACAAAGCAAATTTCTCCAACTTTTTATTTTATCTTCTTCACAAAGACAGGCCCAAATCCCTTAGTTCCGCTTTAATCATGGTCTCATGACAAGTCCGCAGATTCCCCAAATAACTGTGTCAAATCAGATTAAAATTTTAATTCCGCAGTGGAAGCTCGAGTCGGAATGCCTCTGGTGATCTGAGTCCCTCCTCACTCCACTCTGAAGACAGCTTCTATGACCCTAATTCAAGGATCAGTGACTGGATTAGAGAAAAACGAAGGAAAACGGTTGTAAAGGTGTCAACTGCTTGGAATGCTGCCGGCAATGGTACACTGAAATTGGTAATGGTGCTCGTGAGGAATAGCGTGCTTGAACTTGGCCAAAGAAGCCACCTCATCATTGCTGTAGTTGAGTTTCCTCTGGAAGAATGGGCTCCTTGGCCAGCTTCCTCTGAGGGTCCTCTCGAAAGCTCAGGGCATGGATGGCGTTTGAGTGGTCCAGGGCCACATTTCTCCTTTGTGTTAAAGCAGCATTGTTGAGCTTTTGCCAGCAGGCTGTTGACACTTTGTGAACCAGTGATTCTCTCTTCCTACCTACTCTCTCTTACTCAGCCTCCAAACTCTCAGGGTTACCTGTCCAACCACTCACGCTCCTCCTTAACCTGCTCTCTGACGGTCTGGGAGAGTGACCCAAGGATAGAGAGTAGGATGCGAACAAGGGGTGATATCAGAGGGTGGAAAAGGGGTCACAGACTAAACAGGAAGAGATGTGTGGGCTAAAAGAAGTTACTATGTACTTTCCAAAACTCCTCAAGGCTTTCTGAAAGCAGGCGAATGAGTGTTTGTCAAACTGCAAACTATGTGATGCAAATAGGAACACTCTGTGTGTGTGTGGTGGGGGGGCGTGTAGTTCTCAGGTATGCAGGCCAGGGCTGTCATATTTAGCAAATAAATTAAGCCTGAATTTCAGAGAGACAACAAGATTTTTCTTTTTCTAGTGCAAGAGCGTCCCTGCAATATGTGGGACACACTTATATTTCCAATTCAAATTTGACATCCTATATTTTATTTGGTAACCCTGATTCAGACCCTGTATTAAAAATGTACTTAATTAAAATAAAAACTTTAAAATTATTGTTTGAGATCTATAACCAATAGCTATTAATAAGTAAAAATATATACATGTATGTATGATTAATTTCAAAAGTCCCTCTACAGTTTTAGTGGTGGAGTTCCTTTTTATCATGCCTCCCCAGAAATACCGAACTCCCTGGGATGC
Source organism: Phyllostomus discolor (assembly GCF_004126475.2). Classification (NCBI taxonomy): domain Eukaryota; kingdom Metazoa; phylum Chordata; class Mammalia; order Chiroptera; family Phyllostomidae; genus Phyllostomus; species Phyllostomus discolor. The sequence goes on from NC_040910.2 coordinate 84,778,560, forward strand.
CTCCCCAGAAATGCCAAACTCCGTGGGATGCACACTCATATTCATGCCTCTGCTCCATGGCACAGGCGGTTCACGCTCCTGAAGCCCCCTCCTCTCCTCAGCATGGCTGATGCACAGCCGAGGTTTAGCCATCCTGGCCATTGCTTCTTCATTCCCCTGTGAACTCAGCCAGTTCCCTCAGACATCACTCTGTCAGCAGCAATGACACTCCGTGGTGACTATTTGCATGGTCACTCAGTCTACCTGTGACCACACAAGTAAACAGAGGTTGAGTAGTCAGGGTGAGGACAGCCTATGGAAAACTGTCAAGTTCATGCCATAAGTGTCTTCAAATTCATAGACAGATAGATGGATAGATAGATAGATATTGATCTACAGGTCCAGGCTGGAGCTCTGGCTCTAAGGCTTTCAATCTCCACCCAGGCATCCTTGCCCCCACCCCTCCCCACCCCCTTGGGTCCCTATGCAATCCTGTTTCTTCTTATTCCAGCACTTATCAGACTTGATCATCATTCTTAACTAGTCTGTTTCCTCCTATGTTACTGTAAAGTGCTGAGGGCAGGGCCCTGCCTAAGTTATCTTTGTGTCTTAGGAGCACAGGGGATGCTAGGCTGCTGTATAACAGGGACTCAGTGGATGTTTTCTGAGGGTGGTGGCTGGATGTGTCAGGAGGAATGAGCTGCAGATGCCACCTTTCCGTGTGCTCATTCCCATGGCTGCTTCCACTCTGGGATTGGGGGTGGTGGTATTAAGGAACCAAATGTAGCCTCCACCCTTATGTCCTAATCTCTTATCTGGCTGTGTGTGGACCCACACATGGAGCTGCCCTTACTCTGAACCAAGAGAGGGATGAGAAATCTTGTAGCTGTAATATTTTCTTTCCTTGGGGATAAAGGCATGTGTGAGAATGATCACAATCACCCAGATTGTGTCACCCTCTCCTCCACACAGGTGCCTGCAGGCAAGCGTACACTGAGTCAGTGCTGGCACTGGCTAAAAAAAGCCTCAAATACTTTGTCTCATCTTATATTAACTGCTACTGTATAGACTGTTCTCTTATGTTCCACTTCATACACACGGAAAAAGAAAATGCTCTTCATCCTATTTTGCCTAACACTTGTTCTGTGTTCTTTTTCTGCAACTTTAGTAAAGCGGTCAGAATCATTATCCATAAAAGTGTAAATGTGTTTAACCAGTTCCCTGTTTAAATTCATGGAAACATTTCACATTCAATTATGTGATCTTCCACCCCTTTCTACTTCCCCTCTCTACAGTGGGAACTTTGGCTACCTTTTGGTGTTAATTAGAACCAAGGCATGGATTTAGTCCTTGTTTGGGCTGTTTGGATTTCCTGGGGAAATTTTTTTGATCTGAATTCTGGTCAGTCCTCTTGGAAACCTATCAGAGAAAGAGGGTGCATGATTCAGTGAACTGGCTGGGCTGAAAGCAGCTGAAAAGTGAACTTGTACTCATGCTGGTGTTGGTGCTGGAAGGGACCAGGCACATGGGCAAGAATGACACACGGTCTTGCCCCAAGAGGCTGTCACCCTCTACCTCCCCTCAGACAGGGCAGAAATGCGCCCTGTTTAGCCTCACACCCAAAGCTGCCTGTGGAAATGTGCTCAGGCTTGGCCCCTAACACTTACGTTGTGTCTCATCTTTGATTATAAACTTATTCTTAAATTTGATACTTATCCTTGATGCTTTGAATTTTATCTGTTTCCTTAGTCTAAGGTGGGGTACACCATTCGTTCATTCATTCATACATTCACCCAATAATTTATTTCAACAACTGTTTATTTAGGAGCCCGTGTCTAGACCCAGAGGATGCCTCAACCAATGACTAGACACAGCGGATGCAGAGACAGGAGCCTCACATTCAGCAGAAAGAGACAAATAACAAATGCAGAAGTCCACGCACACATACCCAGTGGGTGCGGGTAGATGCCCATGAAGGAATGTAAGTCAGAGTGAGGAGCATGGAGCTGCAAGGACAGGGTGCTTTTGGGGGAGAAATATAGTGTCTGGGTAAGTGCCTGGGTCTGAATCCTATGTTAACAACCACAAATAACTAGCCCATGTCTTTGTTACCTCATGTATAAAAACGGAGCTAGAACTAATGACATCTCACTGGTTTTTTGAGAGATTTAAATGAGTAAATATGTGTCAGGATATTAGACTTTGCCCGGCCCTCTGAGGCTTTCCTCGTCCCCTTTGTCCTGCCCCCACCCCTTTGCTGACCCTGGCTGCAGGGTCCCAGCCCCACTTGCCAAGCAATCCCTGCAGATCTGGAAATCACTGGTTCTTTTTTGAAAGGAAATTCATTTCACATGCCTAGGGAGGAAGAATTTATTTCTAAGACGTTACTCCCCACCAATGGTAGGGAGAGACAGAATTTAACTTTGAAAATTCTTTTTCACAGATAATTTGGGAAGGGCAGATATTTAAAACTTTCTGTCAAGTTTTTTTTTTAATTCATATGATGCTATTACACTAAACCATGTAGAATTGTTGATATTCACTGCTGACCTATGAACTCAGCTACTTCATACAGTTAAACTTATTAAACAAGCAGATATTAGGTTGAATTTCTTACTTTGTATCCAACATAACATCTCACAGCATCAACTGATTTATTCATTTACTCAATTTTAATAAAAAAGTGCCAATGACACTCAGTGCTCTGTGCCATGGCTCATGAGTCAAGTTAGGCTTAGTTGTTTTTGTGAAATCACTTTTTAAAAATTCTCTAAATTTGGGTAATGCATTTTTCTTAATAGAGTTATTTTTCATCTTTAACACTTAAATTTCATCAGGCAGCTATTAATTTATTTTCAAGTACAGGTAAGGCTGTCAAAAAGAAAATACAATTCATATCATTGACCATGGGAAGAAGCATGGGTATAACTATTTTATCTCACAGCTAAAAAATATGCATATACACAGATGTATACATACATATACATATACATATACATGGAGAGGAGTTTAATTTTGTCACATCTTTAACCCTAACCCTAATCCTAACCCTAACCCTTATTATCTTAACATTTAACTCTTTCCTTATTTCTTATAATCTTTTAAAATCCTTAAGGAAGTTTATATTAGTCTAGAATCAGTAATTTAAGCAAGATGACTAAGAAAGTGTGAAAGATGGTTTCTACATATGCTTAGATACGTTAGAAAGACTTAATGGTTCCTTGTTTAATGACACTGAACTCTTTGTGTTTAAGTGAGACACTTCAGTGAAAGCCTGGAAACTTCTATCCCACATAACTGTCTTTAGCTCTTGGTGTCTCTGCTTCTGGTGCTCTCGGGAACGCTTCCTCCTTGTCACTGTCCCTCTGCCTTCCCTGCCCTCCTCATGTGTGAGCATCTCGGAGTTGGAGCGGCAGGAAGTGTGACCAAGCAATTTATCAACCATGTGTTTTCTATCTCAGGGGTTAGATGGGTTACCTGCCAGCCCCTAATTAGCGGGCGTGAAACATCTTTGTTACCTCAGGCTAGTGAGCTAAAGTTAAGACTTCATTCTTACGGGTGATTGATGGAGAAAACAGGGTCCCCGGGAGACAGCTGCCGTGCAGTGTTCCTCCGAAGGTCACAGGAATATTTCTGGGTCTGGAAACAGTCCGTGTATCTCATTAAAACAAAGCCAAAGCTGAGACTAAAACTGCCACAAAAACTATCCACAGCTCTGTCCAAACCCACATCCTTGAAACCACTCTTTCTTTAAATGAATTCTATTTAAATTTAGAAAAGATGAGAATTTAGTTTCTTTAAGAAGGATTATTTTTTTTCCTGTTGGGCATTTTAGACTGTTATGAAAAAGAAATTATTTAAATTCTTAAAAAGACCTATCCTTATATCTTTTAAATAGCTAATTGATTTAAAAAAAAAGACACCCAGCATTCACTAGGTATTGAGTGAGGTCTTACTGTGGGCAAAGCGCCACGCCTGGCCTGGAAAAGGTGCTTCTCTTCCAGATGATTTCATCACTGGGCTCTCCTTTTGTCGTTTAGTTGGTTTAAATCTGTGCATCCACATCTCATTTCTTAACATTGACTGTGCTCCTTAGAAATTATGTGAATTTTTATCAGTTGGGTCCATTTAGAGTAATAACTAATGATAGCCTAAATTTGTTTTATGTGCCCATGGATTATAAATTTCTAAGTTAATGATGATGTATATAATTCATAATCAAAGGTCTTCCTTGAATAGGGTCCTCAATCTTGGCACTATTTTGGACTGATAAATTAACTGGGGATATTTTGGATTGATTCTTTACATGGGGGTTCTTCTGCTCACTTTAGAATATGTAGCAACATTGTTGACCTTTACCATTTACATGCCAGTAGCCCTCTCCGGCCCCAGTGTGATGACCAACAAACTTTATGAGAAGTCCCCCTGTAGGGTAAAATCACTCCCAGAGGAGAACCACAGCAACAGAATAAACTGTGTGAAGTTTAAAAAAATAAGAGGAGGTAAGGGAAATATTCTTTTAGTTCTTCAATGAGAAAAATAACTCTCAATGAACAAAACAGCCCTTCATTGAATTTACATAAGTATATACACATATACCCTCAGTAACCAAGTTCAATGACTATGAAAGTGGTCTTTACTATGATTAGATAGCACTGCCTGTCGATTGCAGAAATATTTAGTAGTTGTTTTAAATTACAGCAATCAGTCTGGAATGTTCGATTGTCCAATAAAAATAAAATGTCTCAGGCCCTGGCTGGCATAGCTCAGTGGACTGAGTGTGGGCTGCGAACCAAAGTGTTGCAGGTTTGATTCCCAGTCAGGGTACATGCCTGGGTTGCAGGCCATGATCCCCAGCAACCGCACATTGATGTTTCTCTCTCTCTCTCTTTCTCCCTCCTTTCTCTCTCTAAAAATAAATAAATAAAATCTTTAAAAAAAAGTCTCTATCTATGTCATCAATTTTATCACTCACACAGTGACAGCCCAACCTGAAGAAATGTTTGTGGGTTTTTTTTTTTCCCTTTCTTTACCCTGCAACTTCCTGAGCTGCTTGGAAAGCAGATTTACTCTGGGCGGAGAACGGGTGGCAAGGGAGCCGGGTACAGCTTCATGCCTTCCCAAGTCTCCCAGCATCTGACCTTTCATAACCAGAACTTCCTGTTTCTTTATACCTTTGAAAATAAAATTCTTCCCGAGAACTTGTTGGAAATTCATGTGATGAATCAGAAAACTTGTCAAAACCTTCTTTTGTGACTATGGAGAACACAGAAGGAGATATCTGTGTAGCTCCCAAACCTAGTCATTGCCTACATTTTAAACAAGTTTTAATTGTTGGAGAACTACCACAAATGTTTCTCCTCAACTAATATTCCATTATTAAAAGACAACTGGTCATTGAAATTTTAGTGTTTACTGTGGTCAGTCAACAGTGAAAATGAACTCACATGTCCCCAGCTTGATGGAACTAATGGCAGAAGACCAGTTAATAAAACCAACACATTCCAATTGTTTGATATAAGAGGTTGGTAGGAGTGTGACTTTTTTAAAGGCCATTTAATTACATACCCCGATGTCTTCACTCAGCCATTCTCTAAAATATATTTTCCCAATTTCAGCATATACCCCTTCTCTACTCACAATTAGCTATTGCATTGGGCCTTCGCTTCCAAGGCCCATAAGTAATAGTAACTTAATTTTCCAAGCCATAAATCAGGTAGACTTATGCTCCACAACACATGTTCCATTTGTTTTTAATCAGGGGCAACCTGGTACTGAGAGGTCGGAAGCTTTAATTCAGAGGGCTCCTATGCCTTTTGGAGGGAGAAATCCTTTAGCTTTCTAGAATTCCCTTTGTGAATGTTTAAGTGTCCTTCTGAAAAAAGTTTGAATATATATAGCATCTCATATAGAATCCTTCTTCACTTCCCTGACTTATACACATTCCCTCCTACCTCAGCTCTAAGATGAAACGAAAGAACATTCCCATAATTATGTATTCTCCTGATTTTTAAAGTCATACTTTCAAATAAATTGCAGTTGCTAGAAAAAGGGACGCAAGGAAGGGAGTTAAGAGATGTTAGATTTCTAGAAACCATTTCAATGAAATAATGCTGCCAATAGTGATATCACTGGAATAATTTATGTTCGATATTGTCTTAAGAGAGAAAGAACCACAAAAAATCTCTTAAAGTTTATAAAGTCTCAGTACTCCTGGCACACTGTTTTATAACTGAAAAGGATCTTAGAGACTTTCAGTAACCACTTCATTTCATGTATGAAACAAGGAGAAACTGATGTCCAGAGAAGTTCTAAACCCAGGCAGTAGTACACACCTGTTTGGGCCGAGCTAGAGTCAGAACAGAACTCAGCTATTCTATGTCCATTGGTATCATATCTGAAATAAAGGCCAATAGGTATATTTAGTCATTCAGATGCCTTATCCACTGAACATAAAACATCCCAATATTTCGAAGTTTCTTAATTACTTACTAACCTCTACTGTATCATCTAGACATATTGTATTAAACTTTTATAATGTCAAGAATCAAGGGTGAAATTCTGAGTAGAAAAAAAAAGGTTACCTCCAATAGATGGAGGCTCCTGTTGACATGAGCATTTTCATCAGCATTGAATGTAAGCATACAGTGAGCCTTTTAAATGCTACAGGAAAGTTTCCTCTAGACTAATTCTTAGTGCTATTATTCAAGCATACGTTTGAAGGAAAGATAGTTTTTGACACTTGAGTAATAAGATAGTTAAACTCCTGTACACATTCTGTAAGAATTACAAGAAGATATATACCAGCAACAATAGAGATGAAGCCAGGAGGAAATAATGAGATACAAAAACCAAAGGTAAGCACTGATATTAGGAAAATTTAATGCTAAGTTTAATAAACACGTGTTGTAAAAAATTTATATATATATATATATATTTCAGAATATATATATATAAATTTCCAGAATATATCAGTGAAGAATTTAGTGGGGATAGGATGGGGAGACAGGAGAAAGAAAGAAATGGTAGGTGTATCTAGTATTAGTGAGGGTGTAAGAAGTAGCTACATTTGTAAACCAATTTGTAGAGCAATTTTAAATAATGTGATTAATATGCAAAATGTGCATTTCCTATGACCTAGCAATTCTTCTCAGGTGTTACCCTTAAAAAAACATAACATATCTGCCCAAGGATTTCATAACAGCAATTGCTCCTAATAGTGAAAAAAAAAAATAGAATCCACCTAAATATTTTTCAGGGAGGATAGCTAAAAAGTCCGGGATATATCTGCTCTATGGAATCCAAAGTAGTAATTAGGAAAGCAAAAAGAAAAACAAAAGACAAAAACAAACAAACATGGACAGGCTTGACTCCAAAAGACCTCCAGGGCATATGTTTTGGTTAACAAAAAAAAATGTAAGTTGCATTCTCAAAGAAAATATTCTTTGAATTTGCACGTGTATTTATTTGTACATTAGGGTTACATGAATTGTGTCATTCTACATATGTAAGTAAATGCACAAAGTTATGTGTGGGTGAGTCACAGTTTTACATCACCCACGTCAAACATGGCCTCCACTGGTGTCACTGAATGAGTCATATGTTCATTTATTTAGTCATTTTTTTCATCAAATAGTTATCCCATATTTGTCAAACTCCTTTTATATGTTTGTCATGTCTTATATTAGGATCTAAAAGTGTGGTCTATGTGCTCCTTGTGTTTATTTTATATATAGGAGTCAAACTATTGACTTGTGATATCAATAGTGTACAACAGGATGCATATTGTAAAAGAAGGAAGCATAAAGGAAGATAAAAACCACACTGCAGGGAGAAACAGCCTCATTGGAAGGGCTTCAGAAGACCTTACAGAGCAGATGACCAAACGCCATGGCCTTTGAAGGAGTAGCTCTTTGCTGACACAAGAATTGCAAGCAGAACATTCCAGGAGTAACAGAGTATTCAGTGGAACATTGGTGTGATGTGCACAGCACGCATGGGGAAGTGTGAATATCCCAATGTGTGTGACGGGCATGTATTAAAAAAATGTCCTTTTTACACTATAGAGAAGAGAGAGCCACTAAAGACCAGAAACATAATTGGGCATTTGTTTACGGAAAGATAACTGGACAGTTTGGAAGACAGAGATGTTTGCAGAAAGTGGAGTGCTAGAAAAGATTTTGCACGAATCCAAGTGAAAGATAATGAAAAGGTCATAGAATAGGAGAGCAGAAAATTGATTTGATAGAGGCTTCAGAATTTTCAGGATGAACTTAAAAAAATGGCATCTTATTTGAGGGCACACCTCAAGTTATTTCTCAACTTTTTTTGAGTCTACTCAGTCTTTTTTTTTTTTTTGTCCTAACTTCTCTGGAGGTGGTGGTATCCAGTAGATTAAGGCAATAAGGACAATGGGTAGGCCAGAGCCTCTTCTTGCTGACTAATGACCTCACAGGCCTCATCTGAAGGGTACGACTGTAGATACTGGCAGAGGGGAGGATGACGAGAATGGTTACGTGCCAGCTTGAGGAAGACTCCCTTCCAGACTTCCCGGGAGCCCAGGGGTCTGTCATCCCAGCTCTGATGACATCCAGGGAATACACTCCTACAAAGAGCTGCCTTCAGCCACAGGATGGGGACTCCTGTAATTGGTTACGTTTGGCATCCAAGGTCTCACCACAAATTGGCAGAGGCCAGTCACACACAGAGAAAGACGTGTCTGTGGGCATGACCCTCTCCAGCGCCATGGTCTCGAAGTGGGTGGTGCGACTCAGGGTGGAGGAACTGCGTGAGAGCCCTGGAGTCACCAGGAGTGAGCGAACATGGAAAGGGGCTGAGGTTTGGTTTGTATTAACACCCGGCTTTGGCCACTTTGGCTACATTGCTAAGCCTCAGAGGGGTGAATTATATGGACATGTTACAAGGAAAGCCCTCCGGGGGACAGAGCGAGCTTTCCACTCCTGGCCAGGACGTGCAGACCATGAGCTTCACATTCTGACTCTCTCTGTGTAGTGCCAATTTCTGGTCCACAATGTGCCCGAATGACAGGGAAAGCATTTTTAAAGCCTTTCTTTATTAATGCATGGAGGATCAGACACATTTCTTGCAGCCTCTTAATAAAGTTAAAATATTTTTATTAAAAAACAGTCAGTTATTAGGGTTGTGTGCATTTTTAAAAAATTCCCAATAACCTCACCCCCCTCCGGCTGTCATTCTCGCACAGGAAGAGAAGGCAGCTGTTGCCCAAAAGGCAGACCCATATGCATGTCTGTGTGGTGTCTCTTCACAGATACGTGTGCTGTGCACATCGACCTATGACCTGCATGCTAAGGATGATCCCAGGCTCAGCGGAAGAGCAGGGGACACAGAGCAGTGGTCCCACCCACTGAGAACACACACTCCCCACCACTGCCTTCATTCCCTGTGATCAGACATGCTAGCGCAAAACTTAACTTTTCCCTTCCTTTCTCCTCCTTACTACTTCCACTTTTTCCCTCCTGTGTCTTGCTTTTCTTTGACTTTCCTTTCCCTTTCCATTTTTCCCATCTCAGACTGATTGTACACACTGAAAGTATAAGGGCTGGCTGACTAATTCATTGATTTCCTGTGTGTACCAGCATGAGAATTTTCAAAAGAATATGTGAGTGAACCAGAATGCGTGCATGTATACGTAAGGGTTGTGACTGCTTGTGAGAGTGATGGTAGTGACAAGCAAAATAAACTCTCTGAAATAAAACAAAGCACAAACGGACCTGACAGAGGACAGTTCTGCCTTCTGAGGGTGCTTCGACAATTCATACTGGGGAGATGGCATTTTGTACTATTATTCTTCATTTTCAAAGACTTGGGGGCCAAGAAGTTTAAACATTTGATCATGGGAGAAAGGAAAAGCATCCCTGGTTCCTGGCGCACGGATGATGAGTTTGGGGACAGGCTAACGTGGGCCAGAGCCTTTGAAGCAGGGAGTGGAGGGCTGTACTAGTTTGTTGAAGAAACTAGTGAACGTGCACAGAAAGAAATGGTGTCTGATCACGACAAGAAGTGAAACATGAGGTAGTGGCTGAGGCACAAGACAAAGAGATAGCCGGTGAGAAATGTGATACAGCATCACTGGTGGGAATTTTAATGTAGGGACCTGCTCAGCTGGCCATTGTCATGTCTTGCAATGAAGGTACCTTGCTCCTTGTTTAACTTCTAGCTCCTTCCTGCACTGATTATGCAGAACTAGCTAAGGATGGTGGTATTTGGAAAAAGTCAAGGCAAGGGAGATACATTTTCCACTTTTATACTGGGCAGGGAAAAGAGAATACTCATGTGAGACCTAAATAAAATAAAGTTTAGCAAGAGCAGGAACCTGGGGGAAAAAGTGAGTACCAGAGCATAAATTCCATTAGAAAACTCACCTGTTTTAGGAGAGGGGTCCTTGTCTCTCTTCTAAGATAGAGGATGAATAAAATGTATGTAGCTGTTCATCAAAAAGCTATCCTCACAAGGCTGAAGGACATGGTACAACAAAATTTTTCTGTTTGTCATGCATGACCCAATAGAATATGGGGGTGAGTGGAGCTTTCCACGGGTCCGGAATAGCTGAAAAGGACCCCCAAACATATGGAAAATATGGAGAATAGGGTATAAGTAATAAAAATAAAAATAAAATAAATAAAATAAATTGGGAATGCCAGTTTCTGGTAATGATTTGTTTTCACAGTAACTGAGAACGCCCTTGAACCTGCGATTAATCACACATTTATGGTGGGGGTAAGCTGGGAGAATTACAGGGCTCCTTGGGACTCAGGTTATTAGTGCAGGTGCTTTTCATTGAGGAGATCTGAGTTCAAATCTCAACCAACGTTACAAATGAAAATGTCATTTTGAAAGTTAATTAGCTCCATGCAATAAATACTGGCAACTTGATTGATGTACCCAAAAAATCACTACCCAGAAAAAAATTATATATATGACCCGTTAGGAGAGTCAAACCAGTCAAAAAGTCAGACATTATTTAAACAATTTGCTTTTTTTAATAGTCCAACCACCTGCAAGTAAATAGAACTTATTAAAAGAAGGTGGAGTTTCTGGTAGTCAGAGCCTATGAAAGAGTGTCTGAATGTATTAAGAACTGTAGAACTTTAGAAGTAGAAAAGTAATCTTTAAAGCCATCTAATCTAATCCTTGTTTTGTTTTGTTTTGTTCTGTTTTGTTTTTAATAGAAGAAGGAATAGGAACTTGGGAAGCTAAGTGAACTGACCAGCTGAAGTCACACGGTGAACTAGTGGGGGACGCAGGGCTGGCCGCCGGCTGTCCTGCCCGTTCCACATGTCCTCTGGCTCATTCCCGAGGACTCCTAGCTGGGTTCTCCCCTCGTGGCTCTCGTGCTTAGCCTCTCCCCATGGCGCAGCCATGGGTGCACACTCTTCTTCAGTGTGTTCAGTGCTTCAGAGGGTTCTGCCTTTTTCTCTTAAGAAAACTCAAAACTTACTTTTGTCACAGTTTAAAAAAAATGCTTCCAGTAGGCTCACAGGGGTAGAGGAAAATCAGCAATACACACAACTGTGTTCCCTTCATAGTAGATGCCCTAAAACTACATTCAGATTGAATTTAGCCAAAATCAGGGCAGTATGAGGTATTATGTTTAGTAAGAGCCAGTGGGTAATTATGTTTAGTCAGGGCCAGTGGGACAGAAATGAACTCTGGAGAGGTCAGGGGTCTCTTTGCTTACATGGTTGCAGTTTAAGATGCTACTGATCTACAAATAATGCCTTTCATGTGGCACTTCATTTGGTGGCAGCATGACTTTGCTAAGACTATTAAAAGCAGTTCTAATGAGAACTCGGGGAGGAAAGAGGAGCGTGATGGAGGAAGCCTCTCATCTTAGGGACTACCTAGGCTATCACAAACAGAATGTTGTAGAAACCGGAGTGTTAATGGCCATTCTGGTGGGGTCCAAAGTGGAAATGAGGAATGTGTTATTGGGAACTGGAGAAAGAGCGGTCCTTGTCATAATGTGGCAAAGAACCTGGATGAATTGTGTTCTAGTGTGTTTTGTGGGAGGCAAAAATTGGGAGTGATGATATTGGGTATTTAGCTGAGAAGACTTCTAAGCAAAAAGTTGAAGGGACGACTTGGTTCCTCCTTACCCCTTCCAGTGAAATGGAGATAGAAGAGAGACAAATTGCAGTCGACCTCCTCTCTCACGTGGGACTAGAGCACTCTGTCCTGTGGTGGCAGGGATGCTCTGTGGTTTCTCCAGAGCTGATCACAGTCACCGCACTCAGTAATAAATGGTATACAAATGAGTGCCTACATTAAATAAATGAATGCTTCCTAATGTCGACAGGACATCCCTTTGGTATATCGGTGTAGTGGTCCGGAAGAGAGAAAACCAGGTCAATAAAACAGATGAATAGATGGCCAATGTTGTTGTCCCTCAATCGTTACTCAAAATACAGAGTGATTATTGATTCTATATATGTGTTTATGAAACTCTATTTCCCTCATATCTTTTATTGCTTTAATTTCTTAATTTTGAATCATTTTTGTGTAATCATGCCATTAACAAATAATCATACTTTTGTATCCTTCTTTTAAATATTTGTAACTTTTGGTTTGTTATTTGATGTCAGTAGGATGTGAAGTAACAGTGCATACTTTCTCACGCCCAGCTTCCATGGACAGTCCTCTCGCCAACCTGGATGGTGGAAGTTATTGGTTTGGGATAGATATTATTCTTCACTTAAGTAATTATCCATGTCTTAATGTTTTTTTAAAAAATCAATATATAACATTGAATTTCATCAAATGTTTTTCAGGTATCTTTCAAGATTACTTTTTCATTTTTAAAAATTTATGCATTTGAAAGCATTAAGAAATAACCTAATCTTAACCTATCTTGATGTTTTTGGAATACACTCTTACTGCTACATACATGTTTTAAAGAAATTAGAGTCACACTCAGCTGCATGTATTTTTATAGCTTAAATTCTCATTTGGGAGTGATTCTATGTCCCTATTGAAAGCACTGGAAGGAAAATACTACCTTTCTCTAAGGGCAGACCTTTACTATAGTATCTTTTAAATTCACTCCCTATTCACAAATACATTCTCATCCCCCCCACCCCACCCCTGCCAATTTATCTTCCTGTAGGTCATATTCAATTATAGTAAGCTTCAGGAGATTTCTCAAATTTTATATTGTATTAACATCAATTTCAATAATATTTTTTTAAATTCTTTTTTTACAGGCAGTTTCAGATGCCACAAATGCTTATTGAAAACTAATTATCTTCTAGGTTTTGTGTTAGACATTTTACTCATAATGTCTAATTAAAGTTATTGGACAATTCTATCTTTGTTTGAAGTGTTTGCTTTAACTGGGAAGACATTGTACCTCCTGGAAAATAATACCCTCCCTCACTTTCTGTATGTTACAAACTACACACGATAGGGAGACAGTTTTTCAATTCTCGAGGTGTTACTAACAACAATGCTCCTTTGAAAAATGCACTAAATCATTCCAAAGGCAGTTATGGCCATTGGACAATCCCAGAAGCTGGTACCCTGAAAGAAATAAGGCTACGCTGAAAAGAACCCAGGCTGATGATTCACAGCGCTTGAAACTGTGTATTTCTGCACTACCAATGCTGTCTAATATCAGGCAGATTGTCTAGATCGCTTGTCTCTCTTATCCAAATTCCTGATCAAGATACATTTCCTGAGCAATTTCTTTCTACTCAGTTTACTCCAGGAGCGTTAAGTATCATTAGGCCTGCTAACTTAGAAATCATTCCGCCCACTCTTAAATACACCTCAAATCTATCTAGTCCTCTCCACTCCCGGTGCCGCTGCATCGGTTCAGGCCTGCATCATTTTTCCCTCGGATTACTGTAATTGCCCCTATTCTGCCTTAACTGCCTGAAGTCTTGTCCTTTTCCCCGTACCCCCTACGATTTATTTCCTACATTGCCCGAATAATCTTTCTTAAATGCATGCCTGAACATGTTATTCCCTGCTTAAAATCCTTCAATTACACTCAATTGCACTCATAATACAATCCAAACTCTTTAGCAACAGGCGCTGTAAATCTTTTCTGCAATAAGGTGGGGGGTGGGAATGCAAATGTGGACACATGCTTGCGCGGATTCCTTAGCAGAGCACATGCGAGAGATCTTTTGTAGCCTGGCCTCTGCCCTCTCACCCCTTCACCTCTCACCCTGGACACACTACAAGCACCCCGATCTGCCCCTACGCCTGTGAATACATTGTCCTACTGCTCGCTATGTGGAATTCATTCTCCTCTAGATCTGCCTAATCCCTCATCTTCTGAGCCTTAGCCCGGAAGTAACCTTCAGTGGAGAGCCTCCCTTAGGAGTGGGTTTGAGACCCTCTTCTAAATTCTTCCAGCATTCTGAGCACTTCCCTATCAAATACCTCTCTCATGTAGCACTGATTGGTTTTCTTGTCACCCGCGAGACTGTGAGTTTGCTCAGAGTAGGAGCTAGCATTGCATGCAGCCCCTGGTAGGCATCCCAGCTCAGAGGGACGGTTGTCTTATTTACTTATTTTGGTATGAACACATCATTTCTTTCTCACCCTGAGGTTCATCTGCAATAAACCACGCATCCTTTATCACAGGCTCTAAATGCAACCAGGGAGACTGTCTGGCCCAACTCAGACCCCCGAAAGAAACTCTTTCTCTAACTCTTGGGCGGGTGGTCACCCAGCCTCTGTCTGACACCATGGCCTAAAGCTACTGCATTTTACCATTTCCAGAGGGACTGCAGTGGCTTTTCATTGACTTTACGGTCATTTCCTGAAAGTACTTTGGGGGAGGGTAATCTCTGGCTTTTGTCCCTCCAGAAGTATTGACCACAGACCTTTCTCTGTGTTGGGTAATTTACATAATTGCGAAATAGGTAAAATATGTCTTGGGCAATTGCTTATTTCCCCTTTTAGTTTTCTTGATGTGCTTCTTCTCTCAAGATCCTCAGTGTCCTGACCTGCCCCAATTTCTTTATTCCCACCTGGCTTCCTTCCACTTGGTTGGTGCATGGGGTTTCTATTATACCTTCTTATATATAAACCTCTAGGACCTCTGTTGCCTTGGAGACATGTAGACTAGGAAAACTCCTAGTAAGTGGCTGATAACTAATAATGCTTTAATTCTCTGTCCACATGTTCTTTGTATGTTAGTAAATTTTTCTACTTTAACCTGACAACAACAAACTTACTGTGATGAAACTTTAGACATCAGAAATGGACTTGGGGGGATTTTAGAGCTGGTGGGGCTGTGGTTATTCTTTTCGGCCTGCTTGCTAAACATACCATCTGGGTTCCTGTCTATTCTACTTATGCATTGATTTGTGACACAGCATTGATTTATTTGTTATGCAGTAGAAACAATGCAAACTAGAGCACCAAATAGAACAATCTCAGGCCTGTTTTAAACTCGTAGTCACATGCAAGGGAACTAATCTGATGGGAGAAGCACAGCAAAAAAGTGTCTGGGGAGTCGGGACACTGGGGCCATTGGGTGGATGCTGCCTTGTGGTCTGAGATCCCCCAGCATCTGGCTTAAAGACCCACTGTTGCTACTGGCTCCTGGAGAGAAAAGGAGCCGCATGCCATCAGGAGGCTAATGCAGAACTCTGAGGAGTTTTTGCATTTTAGACATCCGTTGATTCAGACAGTAAAACTTATCCTCAGGACAATTTCTAAACTTCGATTTATCAGATGATGTGCAGTCTTCTCCTCCATTCTCAAGGATTCTTCACCTCAGCTAGCTGTGATGTGATTTTCCACATTGATAGGAACTCTGGCAGTGTTTCCCTGCTGCCACTTCTGGCTGCCAAGACCCTGAGGGCTCAACCCCATGCTATTGTATTTCTTCCCTGGAATGACTGAGGGAGAGGCTTCGCAGAATCCTCGGGCTGGGTTGGGACAGCCAGACTCATTCCTGGGCCTTTGTTTCAGCTTGAAATCTACCACAAATTAATTGGGCTGATGGAGATAATTAAGATAGTCACTTGGATTGTGTGCCTTTCCTCTGAAAAATTTCTTTAAGTTGCCAGATTTATGCTTGGGGTATTGAAATATTAATGATCCATGGCCTTTAAAAGAGAAGTCTTTCCTTTGAATGGAATTCATAGCTAAATAAAATATTTAGATTGATTAGCACTCGCTCATGTGGGAGCCTTGCCTACTGCTCTCAATAATAGCACATCCTTTAGCATAACATACAGGGGTGAGCAAAAGTAGGGAGTAATACACATAAATAATACAATAATAAGCAACAATATGAGAATAAACTCCCTGTATATCTCAAGTAATTCAAAGCCAAACTTTCTGCAGACTCCTACTGTTATAATGACAAGGGGTTTTGGTCTCCTCAACGATCTTGTAGCAGAGAGAAAAGTATTCTGGGCGTTTTCTAGATCTGCAATTAGAGAACACTGAACTTTGAGTAGAAACAAATGGTTTGAACGAACAGGAGTAATTTGCAATCAGAGTCTGTTAGAAAAGGAGACAGATAAACAGAGTAGGGTAATCAGAGTCCCTTGGCATTCTCTGCTGGTGGTTAAGATTCTTTACAATTCCCATGTTCGTGCTAACAAATTATGACATTGTCTCTTCTTCTGCTAAGGAGGACCAATGGTGTTTTTTCTATATCTATGTACATATCACCAAATATATATATATATAAATTTATATATTCATGTAAACGTTATATGAATACACACATAAATATATGTACATACATATGTACATACATATGTACATCTCTCTCTCTCTCTCTCTCTATATATATATATAGAGAGAGAGAGAACATTTTCATTTATCCCAGAAAGCTTCCTTATGCCCTATCTTAGCCAACCCTGCTCCAAGCAATTGCTAATCTGATTTCTAAATTACAGATTAGTTTTGGTTATTCTAGAATGTCATATAAACAGACTCATAGAGTATGTATTCATCTGTGTCTTATTTTTTTCCCTTAGTGTAGTGCATCCTATTCGGTCACATTTTTCTCTTTTCCTCTTTTCTACTGACCTACTTGTGCTGTATTCAGAAACTGGAGAATCAGTAAGGACCAGATGTTTAATCATGAAAAACAATTTCTTAAATCAATTATGATAAGACAATAACCATGCAAAGTTATTTTTCTTATTGGATACTCATAAAAACCCTGGAATGTAAGTATGAGTTTGTGACCTTGAACCACTTATTTAATCATTTTAAGTCTCAGCTTTCTCATCAGTGAGTAGAGTGAGAAAACACACAGATAAGGGGGGCTGTGTACCTGGCCCATCAAATTTCAGAGTGTGGATTGCCTATTTGCACTTCAGGAAGAATTCTCTGAAACTGGCTAACCATTGTTTGAACATGCGTTTGAATATGTGTAGTACAACCTATATTCATTTCTTTTAAAACCCTACTCACCTAGCAGTAAAATAATCTCAAAGAAAGTTTGTGGTTAAAAGAAAAAAAGGTAGGATAGGAGAAAGAACACAATGGACTAGAAATTTCTTCAAAAGTTAGACACCGAGAAAATGGATGCCTACTTTGGTACATGACTCAGCCGATGACAGGGAGCTGAAAACCATGTGCCTGTAGATGAAGATATTAAAAATAAGCTGACTGTGCTAATAAAGTGAATTTCAGGTACCTGGCACTAAGGAAGGCTTTGGGGAGGCGGGAGTGGAGAATAAGGTGGAAAACACTGACGTGTGGCTCCTAGCCTCCTATCACTCACTGTACTCCCACCCCTACTGCAACAGAAGCAGGGGCTTACTTTCAGGAGAACAGCTAACAGAATGGGGAGCCGGGGATAATGGGTTTGCTGTGCACAGAAGACATGGGACTAGGGACAATTACAGACCTCTGCTGTGTATGGACCGATTAGTTGAGAGCTTGGGTCATGGGAGCTCTGCTCCGTACGCAAGCTCAAGTGGCCATGGCCTTCCCAGACGACCATCTCTGTCTCCTCAGCCTAAGGAGATGACTCAGCTCCACCTGGGTCTCCCAGTTCTCTCTGGGAAGTGAACTGGGTAAATTGTAGGGCTCCCTTTGTTGTTGCCCTTCACTTGGAGGTCACTGTCCTTTGTGTTGTCCAATGTCCTCAGAACCATTGTTTTATGTTTAACTTCTTTTATCCCAATTTAAGAAATTTGTTTCAGGTGGGAAGGTAAGTATGCTCCCTTTTACTTCTTCTTGGCTAGAAGCGGAACTCACACATGAAAAAGTTTGATTAAAATGAGATGGAAAAATCATGGCATCAACCGTTGTTAAGAAATTCCAGTCTTTTTCTGTTCACTGCAGCTGCGAAGACACAGCCTACTTGATGTTTGTGGAAGAGAACCAGCCTGGGACTCCCCCGTAATTTTAGCTGGAAAACAGCCTCCTTTCCCTTATGTATAGGTTTTTGAGGGAATTATCATTCTATTTACTTTAAGTTGATCCCATAATATTTAGGATAAAGGAGATGGTACCTCAAGCAAATATTTGATGTTTTTAGGTAAGGCATTAACCTTACTTATCCTTGGTTTCTTCTTCTGTAGAGTGAAGTGATTCTATCTGCTTTGCTCTGTCATTATGAGGATTAACTAAGATATTTATAAGAAAACTAGCGCAGAGCCTGATTCATAGTAAGTTTCAGAAGCATCAGTTAATTTATTCTTAAGCACATCAATAAAGGCATCATAGTGATAGGCCTATTACATTCTCTTGCAAACCTACTGGCTGTTTATTCTGTGGGCCTAAATTATTTTATGTGACTATAAAATAATGACTATAGTGGCTATAGCTGACTCCAGAAGCATATACATTTCAGTATTCCCCTTCCTAGTAACAACCAGGGTGCGTAACTTGGTACCCCAGGAGGGCAGGCCTGCAGGGAGTAGGTTTGCCCGGGTGCTCTGCTTGTCTGAGCATCTCAGATCCACGCCAGCGGGAGGAAGTGCATTGCTTCCTGAGTCTCTCAAGCTGAGGGCTAGAGGCTGGAGACGCACATCCATCGCAGGAGATCAGCTGCTTTAGCAGCTAATTAATGAGAGAGGCTATGCATGACATTTGGAAAGTTCCTGAGTGAGCAATGTGTAGTGAAAAGCTGAATAACATCCTTACGCTATCTGTCACATCGTTTATGTTCACTTCTCTTGGCCTGGCCTCAGCACACTGCATAAATCTACAGCTGCAGAAATCGAAATCTCATATAAAATTGAAGGATTTATTTTGAGGTATTGAAAGGTTTATAGCTGAAAAAAGTTAAAATTTGCCGAATCGGCATTTGGAAGACTCTCCTGTGTGCCTCACTCCGTTTTGGCCCTCCAGTTCTGTTCTCCGAATTCCCGTCTCCATGGGGAGACCAGGAAGCCTGGGGGAAACAGTGACGTGGATGGAATCGCCCAGACTTTACCTACTCTTGGCCTTTGCGGCTTCATATTTCAACCTAAGTAGCCCTTGAAAGCTGTCATTATGATGCTAAGACCCATACACAAGAAAAATAAAACAATAGTTCCATTCTGCCCTGGTGCCTGATTGCATTCCGGACGCCAGGAACTTCCGTCAGTTTTCACGACGTATTTTAGTGCCGTGTTAAGTTTTCAGTGCGCACATCCCCACATCTTTACAGCTTTGGTGGGAGCCAGTTGGAAGCTCACTTAGGCCTTTAGTGATCGTCTAGAATAAAAATCTGAGTTATTACTCCTGTGTTCAATCCAGTGCTCAGCATTTTGTACTCTGGATTCTGTAGATCATCCCCAGTAACCTTCTAGACTTCTGGCTTATGGTCTGATTCATTTCTTGAGCTAAGAGGAATGAAACTTCAAACCTTAGAATGGTTGCAGATGGATTGGGTAGCTAAATTTAAAAATGGTAATAAAATGGATTTTATATATATGTGTGTATGTGTGTGTGTGTATATATATATATGAGAAATGCCATCAGACAGGGATTTAGAAGGCAGTGTGGCACATTGGTAAATAAGAAATCAAACATCTTCAGATCTGTTACTGGTTCACTGACTTTAGCTACTATCTTGGGGGAAATTTATCAGCCTTAATCATTGCATCTGTAATAGGTGAAATATCCAAGCTCAAATTCATAATGACACATGCCCAATTTATCTTCTAGGGAATCATAGAAAGTCAGTGAGATAATACCTGTGGCCTTGAAAGTTTAAAGACTTTAAAAAGTATCAGGCACGGTGACTAACTGAAACAGTACAACTGGCTGGCTGTTGCTTTTGTTCTTACCTCTACTTGCCTCTCCCCAAACCGGAAGCTGTCCTCTCTTCCTTTCCTCTAGCCCCTTCCATCCCAGGAGATAAGGAGGTGTCCTTCTGTGAAGGGCCGTGGAGTCCCCTTAGCGAGTACTATCTTTCTTGTGTGTTTCTGCCGCCGTTCCCTCACGTCTTGGGGTCCCATATTCACAGGAATAATTTCCGAGGCGTGTTTGTGTTGGATCAGCTCTGACCCCAGAGTGCACTAGTAGCAGGATGTGACAAGTGAAAAGGGCCTTTAATCTGCAAATGAAAAGTCTAAAACTGGCCCCTGGCTGCCCCCCACTCTGGTGGTCTCTTCTGGGAATGGGCTCACTTTTTAGTTGAAATACAACTATTTCAGCTCCTCTACAGGGTGAGCGGCCGCTGAACTGCACAGTTCCCGAGAAGTCTGGGTCACACGTACTGTTCTGGAGGCCCGCATGTCTGAACTTCTGCAAGGGCTTCGTGTGTCTGAGATCTCTCTTATCCTGTGAGAAATCTTTTTTACCTCTCTCTGCCCCATGCCAGTTCCAACAGCTGTAACTATTTCATTTTTAATTTGCTCCTTGCAGCCCTGTCTCTGCTTAATCCATTAGGACAACTTTGAATGTTCCCGGCTCATATATTTATAAAGGGGGGGCGGGGGAAATGAAGGGAAAAGACTTTGAAAAATGGTATCTAAATTGTAGCCAAATGTACTCAGAACTCTCCTAGGTTAAATTGCAAATAATTTTCTTTCAAACATCACAAACACTCTCTCTAACTTAAACTCAACAAATTGGACCGAAGGGTTTTATTGCTCTAGGAAACATGATTCATTCTCCTTTTCTCTCTGTTCCTCTTTCTCCCTCTCTTCCTTCTCACTCTCTTTCTAGAAATGTTACTCTGGCTGTGTTCTAGCCACATTGCATAATCCCTACGACGCCTTCCTGGGGCTTCCATGAAAAATCCGCCCGTTTGCTGAACCATTTTGGAGCCCAGTCCCATTCTGACGGCTGGGAGAAGGGAGGAGTGGGGACAGGGGGACGGCTGCTTTAAATCAATCAGTTGACACTAATCTAATGTCTAATTAGCTCTGGGTGGGCGTGTGCTTTGATTATAGGAAATGCCCCAGGCAGTGACTGGCGTTTGAAGGGCTGGTCCACATGTATCAATCATCCTTTGACAAGGAGATCTGGAAGAGAGAAAAAAAAAAACACCCAAAACAAGTGGGGGTGGGGCATGTTTCTTTCCATCATCTGTTGATTATCTGTTTCCCTCAGTCCAAACCAAATGCTTTGAAGCTCATCCATTTGCTCTTAGCAATGAGCGCCTGAACACAGAGATAGACGAACTTTCTCAAATCAGCTCAGACTTCCATTTGTGTCAAATAATTACTTCCTGTGTCACAAAATACCTACTCATATCTAATAACTGTTATGTGCTTTAAAAAACAAACAAGCAAAAGTAAGGGCAGAGGCTCTACTTCTCCATATTCAGCTAAACCCTAAACAGGAACAATTCACTATTATGGAATTGTTCACATGAAATGATTGACGATTGGGCAAAAGCAGCAAAATCTTTAATGAAAGTAAGAAGTCACTTTCATTGAAAAATGACATGCCTGCAATTCTTTTCTAATTGTCTTAGTTTATTTTGTTCTGTACATAAATTTACTCTTTGAGGGATAGCAGGTTTAAAAATTTTCCTAGAAGTGGCGTTGGCATATTGAAATGCCACTGCCACTGTTCGTATTTCTAGCACAAATGAGGAGGCTGGTTTCTCCGTCACCCAAAGTTACAGGATGACGCTTAGACCAGAATGAGTACAGCAGTTTGAGTACCTTCCAGTTTTTAAACAAAGGAAAACAAATTGAACTAAAGGGTTAATTTCACTTTCGTCCTTATTGATCATGTGACCAAAAGAGGAGCTTTAAAATACTTTCTTATTTCAGCTCTATTTGCTTTGCTTTTTTCTGTGTGCTCTTATTTTTCTAATGATTCCAAGCTGTTTAATCTGTTGGACATGAGGAAGTGGCGTCATAATAAAAGTGATACTTAAAGAGACTCATGTGCTAAGCCTGGTGTAGAATACAGTCTGAGGCTCTGCAGAGGAACTGTTGGGTTTAAGTCCTGGCCATGCTCCTTACCAGCTGTGTGACCTTGGGCAAGTTACTTAACCTTGGTGAACCTCACCTGCAAAATGGAAATCACTATAGTGCCTACTTCATAGGGTGATTATAAAAATCAAATAATATGATGCATGGGAGTGTTTAGCACATGGTAAGCACTCAATAAAATGTTAACTGTTATTGTTGCTGTAGATAAGGGAGTATTTTCCCAACAGCTCTGGCTGAGTTTAGAAATCCACAAAAGGTGCGTCTTTCTTAGGAGGCAGGGACTTGAAGAAGAAGGCCTAAAATGTTACATGAGGATCAAGAAAGATACTTACACCACTGTCTCATAAACAGGCATTGTGGGCTTACAGGGGCATTGCATTATTGGATGTAAAATAGAACACTTAAAATTATTGGCCTAGTTTGATTTAAGGTGTTCTTAAGAATTTTCATAAGGATAAACCTTATAGTAATGTGTGAAGAAATTCTGGTTTGACAACTTTATTAGAAAGTTCACACTGGAATATTTATTAGGATACTTCTATCCTTTTAACTTCAGGTAAATGCCCTCTCTCCTTCTCTCTCTGTTTCTCTAACAGACAAAGTAAAGGAACAATGATGTGTGTATTTTAAAAGGCACCAGGTTACTATTTTACAGTCTAGAATTTACTGCTTTCAAGTTCTGTCAAAAAAAATTTGAAATAAACATGAAATAGAAATGACTAAATTGTAAGCTTTTCTTTTATACTGCTTTATTTCTATTGTTGTGATACATTTTAGAAGTTTTTGTAATGTTGTATGAAAACATGGGTTTTTTCAAAAACAGAAAATAAGAGTATCATGAAAGTAATCAATTTTGATTTTTTTCCTCAGAGCATCTTGTTAGTAAGTGTATGCTTACCAGTTAATTAAAAGACAGGTAAGGCAATAGTCTGAAGCATAAACTCAGGTAATGTATTTCCAGGGTCCTTACTGAAAGACTGCTAAGGCTTCATTACTCTGAACAAGTTTTGAAAAGAGCAGTTAAAGGCAATAAAAAAGTTGCATGCTATTGCATTACTTTTAATTACTTATAGAAACATAAAATAGGATAATAAGAGATTGCCAACAAGAGGTCTGTTTTCTTATCTATTATAAGTCACAGAAAAATAAATAATAATGATGTACAACTAGCATATTATATGGCAAATATTTTCATATTTTAAGGTTGTAAATTTCAGATTTCACACATTGATTTCATGAATCTCTTAATGATTCTTTCAATATAATGAGAATTAAGTAAGAAATGAAGAATTAAATGGCTTTGTGTTACACTGGTTAAAATTGAACGTAACTGTCTCATTCAGGAGAGTGTTTTTCTGTTTTCAATATTGTCCTTCCAAGTAATCAAAATCCCCGCCACCACCCCGCAATGCCCAAAATAGAAAAAAGGAAAAGAACAACCTCTGCCTTCCAAAAGCCCATGTGGCCTTTTGCTTTGGTAAACTCTGATATGAAAATTCTAGTTAAACTCAAGGCTGTGCTACAAGAGGCAACGCAGGGAAGCACTTGTATGTGACTCTCCAGGTGTGCTGGATGCACGGAGGGTGATACACAGTTCTCTGCTACTGTGGGAACATGTTTTTAAACTGTGGTGGGAGGGAGTTTGTCTAGACCGTAGCAAACGCTTTCTTCATGAGGGTTATGTGTCATGGGAAAGCACTATTACAACAGGGGCTATAGAACTTCCTGCTTTGGGAATTGTATAATAAGAGCCAGGCTGGTGTCATTTCACACAAGACCTGCCCGGAGGTAGGGGAATGGATAAAATGACCTTTCCTGCCTCCTCCAAGGGCTATGACTGGTCCTTAATGAAAACCTGGTACCAAGGTCTAGTTTGGTATGGAACAATGCTTTTAAGGCCAAAGTTTAATTTCATAACAGCAATTGGATACTGTAGATAGATGGATTGCACTCTTTGGAGATGGATAAAGTGACTTGGTCTTTGAGCTCATCCCAAGGGGCGCTTTAAGGAATATTCTCTGGGAACTGCATCCTGTGCTGGCAAAGGCATTACTTGATGATTTAATGGGTCTTTTCTATTGCCAGGCCTTATGATGTATTATTACCACCATTGAGTGGTTATAGTCTAAGATTTTAGTACCCATATGGTAATGGACACCAACTAAGCTGTTCGGCCATCAAACTTCAGACTTGCTGCACAGTTGCTCAAGACAGTAGCTGTACTCCTTCCCCCTCTCCTTTGAACTTGAGTGTGTTCTCCATCGCTGTCATTAAGATCTGTATGTAGAGTTATTCAATTTCAGTCTACATTCCAAGGAGGTTGCTGTGAAAGTTTATTGGTATTGCAGCCTATTCTCTTGGAAGTTAAAAGTTCCGGTGCCTTTGATCTCCAGTCTATTTACTTTCACAAAAGTAATAGATATGGTCTACTTGGGGATACCAAATATGAAGAGTTTTGGATTAGGAAGTGTGTGTGTGTGCATAGCTGATTCACACTAGTAGTGCTGAATGAACCATCCACATAAATGCTTATGCCGTTGCCTTTTATTGATGCTTACATGCTGTAGCCCTGAAAAGAGATAGGGTTGCTACACTTACTATTGAAATAGGCCACTGGGCAGGCTTTGGGAAGGAAAGAGATACAAGGAAGTTTTCTGGCCTCCTTTTTGTATGTGTTCATGTTGAATGCCAGCTACTTTGACTTCTTTTCTGCTGCTACTGAAACAGAATAAGGTTGCACACAATGGGAACTGGAGGAAGGGAGGGGCAATGGGCAGTTCCCTGAAACAGGTGCAAGTAACATGGCCGCCACTTTCCCACACGTATCAGGCAGTCTCAAGTGGCCCTGTGCGCTCTGAAAATGAAACGGCAGTGGGGATCAAGTGTCTGCCAATTAGAAGCTGGAAGCAAAAGAGCAACAAGAAGGTGGGTGCAGGGGGTGAAGAGGAGTGGAGTGCAGCGAGAGGGGGTGTTAGTGCCCTTGCATCTTTGTTTTTCTTATATCCAAAGCTTGAATGTGAAACCCTATCTGTGTTATTTCGCTTCCAATAATCATGCTCCACTGAGGTTCTGAGATGGTATCTGGGTGATGAACACAGAGAGCAGTTCCATTGTTCTTCCCTTCATCTGTGCCAAGCGGCTGCTGGTAAGTGTCTTCAGGTGGGACTGGAAAGTTCCGTGGAACATGGAATGGGGCTCCCACCGGCAGTCTTTCCTCCTGTGCCAACACCTCCGCCCTCTACCTCATATATCATTCATATTTAATGGGCTGATAGTGCCTGTCATATCCTTAAACCTGACCTGAAATTGTGATACTCACTTGGAATAATTTGAGATCAGACAAGTGGAAGACATGTTTGTGGTTAAGGAATTATTTTCAGGGGCGTCAAAGTGTTTCCATATGAGGCTAATGTCATTTTTGTAAGGATCAAATGCAGGAGACACAATAAATATTATTTCGTTTCCTTTGGTCCATTAAAAAAAGATCTAATTGTGGAAAGAGGTATTCACTGGGAGATTTTTCCAAGAGCAAGTAAAACGTACAGTTATCTAAGCAAGTATTTTCTTTTGTCCCTTTTTTGTCTTTTTTTTTCAAACAAAGTTTATGTGAGCACCTCTAAATGATCTATGTTTTAATTCACTTTCATTTTCTGCATGATGGGTGGAGATGAGAGACACAGCCTCATAATTCCCTCTTCAAATGCGTTTGTTTGATCCCTGGAATACAGCTCTTCCTTTGGCTGCATCTAATTACTTTCTCTTTACACGTCAAGAGCTTTCATAACCTTTGATATTTGCTACTCTATATGTGCAGTCCTTTCTTCCTTTTCCCTATTTGGTGACTCTTCCTTATCTTCTAAGACGGGACCACATGTCCCTTCTGGTCGTGTCCAGCCTTGGCCAGTCCCCTCAGGCACGCTGTGCCTCTGCTTTGTGGCTCTGCCGCTGTCTGAGTGCAATGCATAAATGAGTGGTAATTATTTGTGAGTACGGCTGTCTCCTCGCTGGCCGATGACTCTGTCTGGAGCAGGAGACTTTTCTTCTTCTTTAATTCCATCACTGTCTGATGTGCTGCTCCATAAATACGACTGATGAGTCCAGGGATGAATGGGGCTTTTCAGAGGTTACGATGAGCCTAACTAAATGATGGGATTCCCAATCCCCTTTAATGATTTGCCACGGATAAGCCCTGGAACCCAGAGTTATGAGGGCACTTCTCCCTATCAGCAATCCACTAAATCCAATGAGGAATCCAATGAGGAATTCACTAAATTTCTTTGATAATAATAAGCTTTTTTTGTGAGATGTAAAGTTGACGTCAGATTTATGGTCAGACTTCTTTACGTGTGTTTGATTGCATCTAACTGATGCTGATGATGATGCTGATGATGATATAGTGATGACACCAATAGCTAACATTTATTGAGCGTTTAACATGTGTCAGACACTATGTCAAGCTGCTTTTGATATAAAATCTTTCCTCTTACCAAGAGCACTGTGAGTTATCTACTATTACCCTTGTGTTTTGTGTGAGGAACCGAGGCATACAGAGGGATGAAGTGACGTACTCAGGGACTCACCGCTAGTGAATAGTGAAGTGTGCATGTGACCCGCGGAGCCTGGTTTCAGCCAGGTTAGCAAAAACCAAGGGCCGTGAGGAACAACAAGGCTGCCGTAACTGTCCTGAGCACTTGTAGGGACTCAGCTTGTGATTTCTTGCATTACTAGAATTTGAGAGGCATCCCGTGCTTCCTGTTTCCATATTACCTGTAAATATCCTCTGATCTTCCAAGAAGAATTCAGTGTTGAGTGTGTATCCTGGACCGGCCTGCCTCTCCAGACTGGGTGAAGCCAGTCAGCTGGGATTCTGGTGGTGTCTCTAGACTCAGAAAAAACTTGTGGAATCAAGTGGTTTTCTGGAAAATGTTGGCCAAAAACCACATTCACCCCAAATTGCCGTATGAATGAAACACATGGGTTTTCTTTGTGTTTTGAATAATTCCAGTGGTGGCCTCAAGCTTCTATTTCTTCTTATTTGTGTGGAGTCAACCAAAATAGCTTTGCACAAACAACAAAAGGTATGAAAACACACACGCACCTTGTCGCTACTTTGCCCAGTGCAAACACTCTCAGGACACATGTGCCACAAAGCACTGTGGCTTTGGTACTGATAAGCTTTTAAAATGCTACAGACACTGCTTATTCCTGGGTGTCTCCGTCTTGTATTTAGCCACTTTTTAGTTTTTGTATTTGGTCATTGACTAGTATTTCAGGCATTACAATTTGCTTCTAAACAGGAAGGATTCAGTAGCATTCTTCAAAGATACTTTTCATTGTGTCTGATGCTCAAGTGTGCTAAATTCTAATAAGGGGGAATAATGTTGGTTTTAAGTTGTAATGTTATATTTTTGTGGTTGACAATTAGAAAATTTCTAATGTATTTTCTTATCTTGTTTTTAAAACATAATTTGAAATTTATGAAAGGTATGGAAATATTGAATGGAAAGGTAAATCTCCTTCCTATAAACTCATTTTAAGATGGAAATGAATGGTCAGTATCTGTATGTCAATTATATTTTTCTGTGGCACATGTACATAAACCATAACAAACATATGGTCTTATTTTTATTTACCAGCTACTTTTCTCAGATGACACAGAGTATGAGACGAGAATTACTGGATGCACTATCATGTTGGATCTCCAGTGCTTCTCTCCTTTTGCTCATATTACTCTACCTGGATTTGAAGAGGTTAGTGATAACTGGGCAGGATTTGAACTAGACTGGTGGGGAGTAATTATAATATTATTAGAAAATATGTGTATGAAAAAGCATTCTTAACATTTTTACTAGCATAGGAAAAGAAAACTACTGATAAAGTCCCTATGGCATGAAATTAATCTTTATCTGATGAAGCTAAAGATTTGTCCCTGGTTAAATCTAAATTCTTTCAAAGCCCCTTGCTGATGTCAATCTATAGCAGATAACTTGGATATTTTTCTTATTTAGATATTTTGAATACTCAAAATATTTAAAAAAAAAATATGTTCTAAAATTTCAGTAAGTTCCAGGGGCCCAAAAATGTTGGTGTACTGAGTCCACCTAAAGTAACAGAACTTAACATTAGAAGACACTAGAGCCCCGCCCAGTGTGGCTCAGTTGGCTGGGCATCATCTCGCAGAGCAGAAGGTCCCTGGTTCAATTCCGGTCAGGGCTCATGCCTGGGGTGCAGGTTCAGTCCCCAGGTAGGGTGTGTAGGGTAGGTGGATGATAGACGTTTCTCTTACATTGATCTTTCTCTCACACTGATGTTTCTCACCCTCTCTTTCTTCCTCCCTTCCCCTCTCTCTAAAAATAAATAAATGATCACGTCTCCACCTGTTGGCTAAGATCAAGTGTAGTATCTGTTCTTATCATTTTAAAAATAAATAAATAACATCTAAATCTAAAACAAAAAAAAGAGAGAGAGAGAGACACTATAGATGGTTTCAGATTTTTCAGGTAGAAACCCAGAAAGCAAATGAACAAACACCCATAGACACAGACAATAGTATGGTGGGTACAAAGGGAAGGGGAGTTGTGGGCAGTAAAGAGTAAAAGGGGTCAAACACATGGTGACGAAAGATCTGACTCTGGGTGGCGGGCACACAGTGCAGTGTACAGATGGTGTGTCATAGGCACACAGACTCCCAACCTATATAATCTTCTTAACCAACGCCACTCCAACAAATTTAATTAAAAAATGTAAAGGAAAAAACAGAAAACACTATAGATAAACTTTTTTTGTAGCAAAGGTAATTGAGACTCAAAAAGATTAAATGGTCTACAAAGAATAGGGGGCAAGTAGTATGTCCTTTCAAATTTTTGGTATCATATCTCCAGAATTCAGCTTTGACTCTAGACTATGCAAAAATCATATCTACTTTCCTGTATAATAACTAGATTAGGACCAATTTTAGATTATTATTTATGTATCTTTAATTATGATGAAGGCATCCTCATCATTAATCCCAAATTAGGTAGACAGTAAATGCTACAATAACAAAGTTGGGATTAATTAATTAGCTCTCAGTTATGGTTTGACCAAATATGATACTGAATAAAACTAAGTAGAGAGGATCACATTGGGAAAAAAATCAATGGAAGATAATGCCTGTGGAAAATTACATAACACTACAAAGAGAAACACATTTCCTTTTACCACCAGAGAATACAGACCACACTTTCAGCCACATAAATGTCTAAGTGTAGTGAGACAGATCGATTGCCAAAATGTGCCTAATTCTCCCTGTCTCCCTAAATCAGTACACTTTGCAGTATGACTTGTCAGCTTCCTTTATCCAGAGATGACCTCTACTTCCCCACCCCTCAAACCTGGACCTGTCTTGCAACTTGCTTTCACCAGTAGAATGTGCAGAAAGTGACAATGTGCCAGTTCTGAGCATGTGACTTAGTGGCCTTGTTTGTGTCCCTTCTCTCTCTCAGAACCCTTTCCACCTGCCATGAAACAAGCATGTGGTCTTCTCCCAGACAATGAGAGGTATTTGGCTGTGTGACCTGTTACTCCAGTCCCCATGAGACAGGTAAGCGAGACCATTCTAGATGAGCCATCTCCCAGCTGGTCCACCAGCTGATTGCAGATGCATAAGCAAACCCAGCCAGGAGCAGCCAAACCTCACCCAGATCTACAGAACTACCCAGGTGATCTGTAGACTTGCAGCAATAACAGATGCTTATTTTTTCAAGCCTCTAAGTTTTGGAGTGGTTTATTAGACGGCATTATTGTGGCAATGGATAACTGATACAGTGAAACATTAAAGATATGACTAAAGCAATGGTAGACTCAGAAATTCTGCAAACCACCTAATTATATCCAACTTTATTCAGATATAGTCAAAGCAATTCCTGTTCTTGGTTATTACTTAATTCATTGCTCCATGGATTTGGACATGCAAGTACAATAATTATCCCTTTTAAAAATTCCTATAGAATATCGATTAAAATGGGTCTTAGAAGTCACTTAGGTCAACTGTTAACTTGATAGAAAAGGGATCAAAGCCAGTTGGCTACTTAAAATTGGATGCCTTGATTCTGCCTTTAGGAAGCCATTATAAAAAGACAAATTTCATGTGAGCACTGTATTTTGTGGAGGTCATAGCTTCTGCCACCATATCGTCCTAAAAAAAACCCTTGATGTTTTGTATGCTGATAACTGCATTCAGTGACCGCTGACGGCAAAACGTCTTCAGTCTCGGTGTGAGGACTGCACTGCAGTGAACACCCTATGTCTATCCGCGTATATTTCTCCAGCTGAGCGGGGGCATCAAATGGTGATGACTGAATCGATGCAGCCTAATCATTGGGGTAGAGATGCAAAGCTTTTCCTGTTAGACCGAGGCCTCGTTTGCCTCTCCACTTAGATGTTCAGCCTTGGGACCCCAGAAGCGTGCTGCTCCTCCAGCACGAAGGGCTGCTGTGTGCGCCGAAGCCTCCCCACCGAAGCCTCCACACCGTGCCCGGGAAACGCGGCTCTGAGCAGTTTCCTACGGGGAGTAAACTGTCATTTTTCACCACATTAAATTTTATAAGTTTCAAGCAAATGGAAAATGGATTTTATTATTCTCTCTCTCTTTCTCTGTCTCTCTCTCTCTCTCTCTTTTGGCCACGAATGTTTTATGGTTGCAAAAACAGAATTTGTGGTTTCAACTGCTCAAGTTTGATGCAGAAAGCTATGGAACCTCTTATGTAACCTGATGGCCTGAATAATTATCAAAATATTTTGCTTTCCACCCTTTCTAAGCTTTAGCAGCAGAAAAAAAATAGTGTATGCAACCTTTTGACCACAAAATAATAGTAATGAGAAAGCCCCTTTTACAAGGTCTGCTGCTGCACCTACACGACAGAGGCTGTAACTGGGGCATGGCCAGGGCTCACACACCCTATGCCTGTGTCCAGCTCTCATCAGGGATGGCCTTTTGCAAAGAAGGAAACAGTCTAGGAGAAGAAAAGCCAGGTTTAAGGGAAAAGAACAAAAAGTGGAATGGAGACCACTTAGCAGAGATTTAAAGCCATATGGTATCTTATCCCTTTGAATCCAGAAATCATGTTATGTTGATCAAGAAAAATTATGGGGTACAAAGAGTGTGTAGGTGTATATCTTTTTATACGGGGCAGGGGAGGGAGACTGAAAAACCTGGAATTATCTTCTGGAGGGCGGCCCCTCCATAGTACAGGCGTCCCCCGTAGGTGCGTGCTCTAGGAACACATCTGTGTCAGTGGACCAGCTGGCATTGTGAGAGGCTGTGTTCAGCTTCAGTGAATTATTTTTGAAGATTTTTTTCAGTGGGTTTGCCCATTTCATGATGGGTGATTTACAACCACACCTGCCTACACTGTGCTGAGTGTTCAGTAGTTTTTGACCAAAAAAACAGCATCACCCTCATGTCCCACCCTCTGTATTCACCTGATATTGCCCCGAGCGACACTTTTTTCTTTCCCGAATAAAAGAAGTCCTCAATGGGAAACCTTTTGCCCATATGGAAGGGGTGAAACAAAAAACGGCAAAAGTGGAAAAATGTCTCAATATATGTATTGCATCAAATGAAGAGTATTTAGAAAGTGATTGAAGTTTAAACATGTAAGAATAAATACACAATTTTTTATATTAATAAATTGCATTTTGGGGGGTCCCCCCTCATGTGTTTCTTTTGGCTTACACAAAACATTGTTTTCCAGCATCCACTGAGCAGAGGGTGCTCTGCCCTCTTAGCTGATTCACGATGGTGTCACCGCAGACATCTCCTACATAGAAGTGAGCCTCACTGTATGAAATCTGTGATCTAGAACATTCCACTGGTGAGCCAAATACTGATGAACTCTATCATATGTGATGTAGAACATAAAACATATTTTCTTTTTTAACTTTAGGAGTTTTAAGCTCTGTTTATTTAAAATTGGTTTTAAATGAACATTATAGTAACATTTCTTTATAGTCTAAGGCCCACATGCACTCACAGGCAATGAATGATAAGGAGTTCTGCTGTAGCGAGAATGCCACCTCCCACTTTCTATAACCCAAAATGAAAAAAAAAGGTATCTCTATTTTTCAGTTTTAATTTGGACTAATTTCCCCTTAGTCACATTCATAATAAATGCCTTTATCAGCATGGTATGCCATTTAGGAAAAAAGAGAATCTAGGTTATTTTACTTTTAACAAGAAAATATGAACTTATTTGCCATTCTTTTTCCCAGAACATTATATAACCTATTGAGTGTATGAGAAATGTAAAATCATTTTCGAACACTCTTGCTGTATTTATCAGCAAAATATAAAGAGAACAGGGACATTGTCCATCCTGTTCTGAGACTTTAGTCATGGTCTACTACATGCCACCACGCTGGTACAGGAGAAAATCAATAAATGCTTGCTGAGTGATTGAATTAACCCACCAAGCTTTACTTCTGATACATGGCATACAATTAGCAGATACTGGGTAATTTTCTGACTCTCAGAGACTACAAGGCAGTAATGAAGTACCTACCTTTAAATCTGTCAGATATCGTGGGGATGTTGGGGTACAGTGGCAGAAATGGCACTGGACTTTAATTAAAAAAATCATAAGTTATTCAAACTCTCGAAGTCTGTTTCCTAATGAGGTGTGTACCTACTTCATGGAGTAACCTCTTTAAAACAGGTTGTGTAAGGAACAGCTAAATAAGATTCAGAATATAATATAAAAATATAACATTACTATAGAAATTACATAAATCCACCAAGTTTGACTTAGTCATACATCTAAAGAGGACTAATGGAAGAACATGAATGATATTAGAATTGAATATCCCTACCACTGATTTTGGCTACCCACTACCCAAGACCTCATGGAAGTGGCTGTTTGTAGTCTCAGTTCTAATGCACGTGCTCAGGCTTTTGAGTTGGCAGATGTGGTGTGAGACAGCAGCTTCATTAATGTATGGGCCACCTATATTTGAATGAGTTAATTACTATCTTCATGCTTCAAATTCCCCATTTACAGAGTAATGAGAGTATTTCCCTTTGGAATTTAGGAACAAATGAAGTGATAAGGTTCACAAAGTGGGGTGATTTTAAATTGTAGGCTCTGGATTTAGATCTCCCAGGGTCATATTCTGGCTCTGTTACTTAACAGTCAGATAAACATAAACAAGTTATCCAACTTCTTAGTGCCTCAGTTTAGGGCAGTTTTGAGGGAACTGAGTTAATAAATAAACAGTATTTAAAATTTCCTAAAATGTGGTCCAGTTTGAATAAATTTGTCACTACTATAGTAATAGTTATTATTGTTATCACCCACTAAACGGAAACTATTTTAACACTTCCGTTAAGTCATTTGCAAAAGTCCATTTGATTTGGATAAAATGGATAATGGTTGTGTTTTATTTGTTTTTTAAAGAGATACTTTGTCCTGCTTAGAAAATTACGTTAATTGGTTAAGTGGTTTATTTCCATAGTCATTTTCAAAAGGGAGGGCTCCCTCAGTGCTGGCCCGTGCCACAGTGAGCCAGGGGAATCTCAAGAGGGAATGGTACTCTACCAACAGATTCCATTTCTTCTTATTGGATTAACCCCATGCCCATCAAATGTAAAGTCTAGTGATTAGCCATCCATGCTGCTTGGTTAATAACAGTCCTTCTATTCAGCACATATTGAGTTTGGGGGCTGATGGGGTTTCCTTTTCAAATCAACTCTTTTGGAAATCCTTCCGAATGGGACTTTGTTCATACGGCCAGAGAACAATGCAACCCAATAAGCCACCAGCTGGAGTGAAAGAGATGGCAAAGCTAAACGGCGTGTCTCATTCTGGGGAAAATTAACCTCCCAATTTTGCCCAGTAATTGATTCCATCTGACTGAGGAGTTTCAGTCTCGATTGTGACTGTCATTTGGATAGCTGGGCAGCGAAAGCCTGTAATTACAGTCAGGCTACCCTGTTATCAGAGCCGGGGAGGGCTTTTCGTCTCTTCCTACCCCGGGTGATCACAGGTGAGGCTGGCCAGGGAGGGAGGAAGGAGAGAGGGGAAAGTAGGATGCTGGTTCTTTCTCCCTGGGAAAGGGCCCCTAAGGCAACCTCAACCATGGAGAAAAGGTCAGAGGTCTTCGGGAGTCCTCTTGAGTGTTCATGATGTGAACACGAAGAGGCTAGAGCTTCCTGCTTGCTGCAAATTCTTCTCTCCAGGGAGATGATCTGCCTGGAGACAGCTAATAAAGCCCTGGGACTGTTATGATTGACAGGCAGTTGGGAGAATCATTCCAATGCCATCTATAAAATGCTATTAGCAGCTGTATAAGAGATTTTATGTTCTGATAGGATCTGTGAACTGACCAAGCAAGCCCTAAATTTTTTGGAATACAGTAAATGAGATAAATTAAAAGTTGGATTTGTCCTTAGCTTCTATATATGTGTAAAGCAGATATTGTTGAAATGTCTAAGGATTGTTTAACTATCATGATTAGAGTAAGTGCAGTATCACTGCTGTGTGTCAGTATAGGTATTACTGTTTGTCTCATTCAAGACTGAGATAAGGCTAGTAAAAATCAGAATTAGCTTTTTGAAAGCTGTCTAGTGGGATGAAGAGGCATGCCTTTAAGCATTTTTTCTAGAGTCGCATACCCCCTAGTAACAGAAATAAGGTCTTGGACTGATAGTTCTAACATAAAGATTCAAATACTGTAACAGATAAAACTTGTACACCTCTATATTCATTTACTTCTCTGATAAACAAAGATTTTTGAAAGAGTGTTGCCACTGTGCTTTATTTACCTACAAGTAATCCCAGAGAAATTAAAATGATGGTCTTCATGAACTTTATACAACAATTAAGCAATAAGAAATAGGTTTCATTGAGGCCACATTTTCTCTTTTGAAAAGATTGGCTACCTTGGCAGACAAAAATCCTGGTGCGTAGAGGAAAATTACTCTTTTGATACTATTAAATTAATTGCAAATACATACATATAGTTGTAAAATTATTAACAATGTTTGTAACTAATATTTGTATACTGTTTACAGTTGACCCAAACATTTATGTTGCTACTATTATTTAAATATACTTAGCTATTGGTTTAAAATTTGAGGGCATGATCAGATCAGTTTAATTAAGATTCATTTCTTAATTACCTACCAGGTGACAAGTATGTCTTTAGTGATGATCCAAAGTTTTCACAAATGGTAAAAGTTTGCAGGAAGATACACATTTATAGTTTCAATGTATTCAGAGAGAACAGTGGGTGATGAAGATAAATTTTGTTTATGGTCAATTTCATGGAGGAAATAGAACTTTCAGTTCTACCTTAAGGGATTCTCATACATTGGCTGGTTTTTCTGAATAGCAATTATACAAGAAATCATCTTCCATTTAAATAACTATAGCTTTAAATCCTTTTGAAAAATTTTTTGGTATTTAGTATAATCAATGAGCTGATGTAAAGGATATAGTGAAATTTTTTGACTGCTTTTTCC
This sequence comes from Phyllostomus discolor, assembly GCF_004126475.2. Lineage (NCBI taxonomy): Eukaryota > Metazoa > Chordata > Mammalia > Chiroptera > Phyllostomidae > Phyllostomus > Phyllostomus discolor. The sequence goes on from NC_040910.2 coordinate 84,814,389, forward strand.
CAGGTAGGAACTTAAGAAAAGATAAGATATTTAGGCTCCTCCATAAAATCCCTTTAAGAAAGTACAAGATTCATGTCAAGGTTTAAAAATGAAGTAATAAAATACAGGCTTTTACCTCCTTTTATTGTATTACAGAAACAAAATGAATGGTATTAGTCTTAAAACTCAGAAAAGTAAACAAAATATATTTTATATCAAAATTAAATATAGAAGTAGTGAGTGTTAGCCATTATGAGTCTACACAAATACCTCTGGTATTAACAAAATTTCTTTTTTGTGCTCAACATATTCATTTGTTTAAAAAAAGAGGAGAGATAATGATATTTATCTTACAGGATTGCTGTGTGTGTTGAATGATTAAATACATGGTTTGACCTGGAGGACATTCCATAGCTATGTATAAAATTTCCTTATTTCTTGTTCAGCTGCACTGCTACATGTTATATGAATAGGCAACATGTTGTATGAATAGACCACACTTTATTTAATCAATCGGGGCTGCCATTAGGTTGAAATCAACTTTTGGTGTTACAAACCATGTTGAATATATTAACCTGCCCCATTGTTCCAGGATTCCTCATGAGTACTATTTTATCTTCTGAATACAAAGGCTGTTGGTCATTGAAGAGGGTCCAGGTAAACAGCTTATATGGCTATTTTCCATTTTACTACAGGGAATTGGAAAGCAAAGTAGGGCAGAAAGCCACAGAGTGGACACTCAGGCCGTCTAATTATTGAGGTCAGACAGCACATTGCTGGGACCCCTGGAAGGCCTGAGTGGCTGGGGTATGGAAAAATCCCAATTAGGTGATTAATTTAGGTTCTGGGTGTGCTTTTAGCCTATGGCCATAGAGCCGGGGAAAAGAAACAATTACCTCTCAAATTGCCATGCTGGACTGATTAATTTTTAATTGAGTCTTGTTAAAAGCATGGAAAATTGTGACATATATAACCTGGAGAAACGGTCCTGAGCCAGCGGGAGCCACTCTTCTCCCTGTAGGAACCCACAGGTTTAACCAGAGAGGAAAGTGATTTGGAGAGAACCTGCAGGTAGGCTTGGCGGTGATGTGGAGAGGACTCAGTTAACTTGGAGAGAACACTGGACTTCAAAGTAAAGTCAAAGGGACAACTGGGTTTCCTTTTGGCCCTCTATAGCCAGGCTACCCTTGGGGCCTTGCTGTGCAGTGAGCCCTTCCTCATATCACATGTTGTCTAAAATGAAAACATTCCTTAAATCTCATTGCTATCTAGAAAATTCAGATTAGGCTGGAGCCCTAATCCTTTATTTTCCTTGGGTTCTGCAAAGTATGATGAGAAAGAGAGAAAGTGAGGAATGCCTCATCCTTGAAGAATATTCAAGCTGGAAATTTTAGTCTAGGCTGAGAAACAAATCGACTATTGGAGGAGAGGTGTGGAGGAAGCATGGACCAGCTTTAAGGGGAATATAGATTTATACCAGAATGCTACAAAGCAGAAAGAATCCTCACAGGTCATGCCGGAGTTTTTGAGTTTTCTAAGATTTGGTGGAGGTAGAACCATTAGTTAATGGGGTCTCATCTTTAATGAGCCTCACTCTGCTGAAGACAATCCACTGAGCCTTTCATATATGTTATGCATTTCTGGTTCCCTGGAAGCCTCAGGGACTAAAGAATATCTGTGAACAGATTCATAAGCTCAAATTATTTACATTGATCCACCATATACAATTTTATATAAGTTAATCAGCATTATTTCCTTATGAGGCAATTTCCTCTTAAATCTCTAATTGGTATCTTTAATTTGATATCAAGGAGACTAATAAGTGACAGGAAGGATTTGTTGGCTGATTAAAATTTCACCCTTTTAAGCCAGGATCAAGCCAGTGTATTAGCAGAAGTTACAGAATCATGTGAAACAGCCCTCATTTCAAGATGAGCACATACAAGAATGTCTGAAATATTAAAAATGATGAAGTGCTGACAATGGTCAGTTAGATGACTGTTTAAGAGTATCCACTCCCTTCTCTAACTTCCATGGCAGGAATGCATGGCCAAGAAAATTGATTTTGGGCATGGCCATGTGACTTTTCATGGCTGGAAGAGTATATTTCTCCACCCTTGGACTCAGCTGCTAACTTGCTTGGACTAATAGGATTAGTAGAAATTATATGACTCACGAGCATGACTGGGGTTTGCTCCCTGGCTCCTCTGCCCTGGCTAGACCCCTGCTCCATGTAGGTTGAGAGAAACTAGAAGATCCAGACTCAGTTTGCATATTGTGCTGCCCAGACGAGCTTAGCCTTGAGATCAGCCTAGATAAGTCAACTCCTGGCCCACTGGCATATGTACAAGTAAGACTAAATACTAACCACTACATGCCACTAAGCTTTTATGCTAGTATGCTTTGCAAGAATAGACAATGATATACTAGTGAAATTAGTGTTAGGTATATAACAGTTGTACAACCCACATTAGCGCTCATCTTAGGATTTATAAGCAATAATACAGGTTTTAACCATTTAAAGAGAAAAGCTCAATGTTATGGTTTTTCTGCTTGAAGCTGGAGCTTACCTTGTGTCCTTGGACAAGTCACCCAGGCCTCTTATGTCTGTTTCTCCCTTTAAGGAAGAAAGATATTACTTGCCACCTACCTTACCCCAGGGGTCGTAAATTAACAGTTGAAAAACTCTTTGAGATCTCCCATGAAAGGTGCAATTTAAGCAGAAGCATGCCTATTATTTATTTTTATTATCCATTTTAAAATTGAATACTTAGAGCAAATAGATTTTCCAGCCACCAAAAAGGAAGTCTCTTCTATGCCACAACATATTATGTATTGGGCACTCTCCAACTATACACTATATTTCCCATTTATAGCACTAATTTAGATGTTTATGGGTCTGTAAATGTATTCCATTTCTCCTGGGGCTTCTGAATACCTATAAGCGTCTCATATTTTGGAACATTAAATGATGCCATGGGCAAAATCTAAAATAAGGGAACAAGAAAGGCAGGTAAAGAATTGGATAACAAGGGAGACACTTTTTAAAAGCTAAAATAATTTTAAGCTCCCCGAATTACTCTGCAGTGTAGTCCAATTTGTGATTATTGTTTCTCCCTTGTGTTACAAATTATCACTTTTATATTGAGCTTCTCCTGAGTGCTCAGCACAAAACCATTTGTGGAAGAGGATACAATCATGGTGATAGCTCATATGTGCAAGCCTTCCCTCTGAGGGGCTAGGCACTGTGCTGGGCGCTGTTTAGTGGGAATCACATTTATTTCTCTCACTAATGTAGTGAGATTTGAACTATTATTAACCCAATTTTAAACACCCAGAGAGGTGAAATGACTTGGCCAAGATCAGAAAGAAGTGGAATTGGGGTTTGAATCCAGATACTTCTTTTAGGGAAAGAGCCCATTGTCATCATTATGACGCTATGCTTCATAGTGGCTGATGTGGTCCTTGCTTACAATGTCTGGGGACAACAACAGCCGTATAAAAAGAGAATATGGTATAGATTAGCATCTATCCTGAAAGTCATGGTGATGCCCACGAGGTGGCTGTAGGGAAAGAATTAGTCTGGGAGAACATGAAAATCAGAGCCTGACGTGACATTTCTAGCTTATCTTTGGCTTTTGGTTTAACTTTGTGATTCCTTTTCCAAACCTGGTATAGGTAATCACGTTTTTAGTCTGACCACTAACTAAAACAGCCCTTTTTCAATGGGCTATCTGGAATTTTCTATGCAGTGATGCATGGTAGAATGCTTACTTAATTATTGTTCTCACTCATAAAGGCTTGCTGCTTGTAATTGAAAAGATGGCATTGTGAAGACTAGTTGGATGAACAAACACACATTAACATAAAGTTTGCAATCAGAGGAAAAACCACAGATGAAGGACTCTTCCTAACTTGGATTCCAACATCGGGCCCTGGTATGTATGGAAGCTGTAGAAGCCAGTCTCTTTTTAGGAACCTGAAAATTCAAATGACAATTTCAAAAACATCCTCTTGACACTGAAATCCCTAAGTAGAAGGGTAATATTTTCATCATTCTCATCCATCTTCTAAAACTTTAGACTTGAAGGAAGAAGAGGTTTCTTCTAGACATTGAGGTTCCCACACATTATGGGATAATTCTGAACTTGACTCCTTTACTATGCCCTGGGGGCTCATGCCATTGTTAGGTACTCTTCCTATTTCCATAGGGGCTGGGCTGAAGCCAACTGCTTAGGCTTCCCACTGGGGTGAAAAATCCTAACTCTGACACTATATTGGATTGGTATGTACCATGTCATGTTAAAAAAGAAAATATCATTTTGAGGAGAAATTTTAAACTCTCCTATCAATCAGCCATTGATGAGTTACCGTCTCTACACAATGGTGTGTAAAGAAATGGGGGCTTCTCCTCCTCCTGGATGCTGGGCTTACCGTAGGCCTTCGGAGCAGGGTACCCAAAGCAGGATGGGCCACTGTCCTGATGTGGGCTTGCAGGGGCAGGCGAGAGAGTGGATGGAGCTGGAAGTCTATTTCTTCTTGCTCTTAATCCTGTTTCTATCACTTTCTAGCTGTGTGATTTTGGGCAAGTTACTCAACTTTACTGTGACTCAGTTTCCTCAGTTATATAACCTGCATATAATATGTGTGTATGTGTGTGTTTTTAGGGGTATATATCATGGATCACATGGGAAGTGGACAATACCTTCTTTCTAGTTTTTCCTCCTTCTCTTCCATTTCTCCATCCATCCATCTGCATGCTGTGCTCGTCAATCTTATATCAAGATAAGTGCTGGAAGAGGTTGTGGTTCAACTAGCAGAAATACAATGCTGAAGAAGTAGCTCAACCCACCACAGGGCATCTCAATTTTTATCAATTCTTCTGAACATGATGGAGTACATATTATATTAATGTAGGTCTATATATGAGAGAACATCTTTTGGGCATCTAGAGGGTTTTATTTTTATTTTTTTAGTGACTCTATAGAGAAGAAGAGATGGCAGAAAAAGAAACCTATATATTTTCTGTTTTCAGCTCCTACTAGCTGGATTGTAACTTGGGAAAGAGATTGTTACATCATTCAACACCCCACCTAATGCAAGAATCCTCCCAGTACCATCTGTCCCTGGCAGGTGTGAATTAGCCTTCACTGCACACCCAATGAGGAGTTCAATGTCTACCTCCCATGGGCATGCATGGCCGGCTTCAAACACTGTAAATTCTCCCCTCTGCTAAGCTCAAATCTCTCCTATAGTCTCTTCCTCTGAGTCGTCTCAATTCCATGCTTTACTGGCTACAAAGAACTACTTACTTCCCTAAGGAAAATCCAACATCTCATAAGTAATGGCAAACGTGGCTCTTAAGAAAGAGGACTTATTTATGTTTCTGTAGAAAATAATAATGGTATTTATTCAGATTTCTTTACCAGACACCTTAGTAAATTGTGCCTTCCAAGGCAGACAGCTAAATCTTTTGGTGGTGCCAGGTTGTGTTGGTGCCACACTGAAAACCACCATGTGCTTCATAAAGGGGGTGATCTAATGAGTTTATTTCTCTGCCCAGGTTCCAGACGGGGCTATTGAGTGACTTCATTGCAATCAGTATTGCTGACTAATGCCTGTATCAACACCTACCGGCGCTTCAGTGATTTTACGTTTAGTTTGATTTCTCCAGACAGAACTTTTCCACATCATTGGAACTAATTGAGGTAATGGAGAAATTATTCTGGTGCCAGAACACTCTTACTTTCTTTCGCCCACTTCCCCCCTTGGTATTGAAAGACAACAATGCTCACAGTCTCTCAGTGTTTCTTTACAGCAAAAAACGGGGAGCTTGAGCGTGTCGCCGTCGCACCCAGCCTGCTCCTGGACAATTAAGGCTGGAAAACACACTCTGGCCTCCATCTTTCTCTGCTCCCTGAGGCTGCAGGCTCCCACACCGTCACCGGGCCGTGCTCCTGCACTGCTTCTCGGTGGGGACTTGAGAATCTCTCCTGTTGTTCTCTAGACTGACCACAAGAAATCTTCTAATATTTGCTAAAACAACTAGCAGATGGAAACAAACATTTATGAGAACATATTCCACCTTAATTATATGCATTGTCTGCCAATGTTTATAGCGTCTCAGGGAGTTTGGAGGTAAGACGGGGCTGGCTAAATATGGTTTTGATTACAGGGATTTGAATCAAAGGTGGAATGATGCCTTTTACCAATTCCTCCCTCCTCCCCACATGCACACTTCATGTCCCTTGCTCAAGAAGGTTAGACAGACCTTTCCCCCGAGAGCGTGGCATACTGCAAAGTCCTTAGCTTTGCCCGTATCAACAGTGAGGAGCTCAGTAAGCATTTGGGGTTTAGTTTTGGTAGACCACAGCGAGCTGTTCCAGTGAAGGGCCCTGTCTGGTTTGGATTTAGGGAGCTATTCCACAGTGTGGGATGGTGGGATGGCCTTTCAACAGTTCTCAAGTCCTCTGCTTGGTGCATGAAATGTTGTCGGTTCTTCGGCACCATTGGGAGGGCGACTGAAGACGAGTGGGAACCATGAAGTACACTTGAGAGTGGAGGGAAGAATCTAATACATTCTAAATAATAATTACTTTAATAATAACACTTGGCTTGCATATTGTGCCCACATCCCTTTCTCTGAATTTTCCTTCTCTTCCTAGTTGCTAACCTTACAACTTTTTCCTTACTGATCTGTGCATCTGAGGTGAGGAGCAGACATGATGAGATTTGAGCAACAGACTGCAAATTTATCTGAATGACCATTGGTTGGCAGCCCTGGTCAGCATTTTGGAAGCAGCGCCTATTAGCGTGCAGAGCTGAAATGGGTGTTTTGCATTACTCGTTGATTTTATTTTCTCCATGTGACCTCTGACCCCTTTTGCAAAGTTAATTGAGAGTTGGCCTTTTCCAAATTGACTTCAGGAAATTGACCTTTGTGTTCACGCTATGTTAGGAAAGGCCTGGATGCAGAGCAAATCAGGAGGTGAAATGGGAATGATCTGGCCCTTATAGGCACACACTCCGGCCCTGTGGGAAACAGTCCCAGATTCCTGGGTGTGGTTGCAGGGGCAGTGGTACCTGCAGCATTGTCGGGGTAGGGAATCAAACCATAAATCAGAAAATCCCATTTTAATTTGCAATCCACTCTGATGACTCAAAAGTATTTCAGTCTGAAAGTACCTTTTAAATGAATGTCTACTATGTTCTTTCTGCTTTAGTTAATGCCTATTTCCCCATCTTTAATCACTGGTAGAGATGGCTCTTTGAGGCCACTTATACACAGATACCTAATGCCAGAGACTGTCTGGCAGGTAAGTGAATCTGTCACTTTGGGAAGAGGAGAGGGCAATTTGAAAAAAAAATGCACGCATTTTGACCTCAGTAAACTTGGGTTCAAAATTAGACTCTGCCACTCATTCATTCCCTGAGTTTACTTTAGGAAAAGTATGTTAAACCCTGAATCTTAGTGAGTTCCTGTAAAATGGGGCACTTTGCAAGAATTAAGATTATGTGAGGGTTAAATGAGTATTTTTATGAACTCAGCACCTAAATGTGTAATACTTGTCCTTACTCCTTCTGTGTTTCTCTTCCAGTGCGAAAGGGAAGACTCAGGGGCCTGCCCTCAGGAAGGTCACAGTCTCTGGTAGCTGAGAGCTTCCTACTACTTTCTGGGGACAAAGAAGAATCTTGGTTAAACCAGCAGTGTTTGAAATACAAGAGCATATGAATTGTTATTTTTAACTAGAAAGCCGGCATGTGCAATAGCTTCCTAGGTCTCACAGCTGGATTAAATAATTCTGGGTCAGAATCTAGATTTCATGGTCTGGTGCTCAGGTTAGGCTGAGCTCCCCGGTAGGGTGTCTGGTTCCCCGTCTGGTCCCAGACAAATACCCTCTATCTATCTCTGTCTTCATTTTTGTTTATTTTACCTATAAAATTGGTATTGCAATACTTTTTTATCCTCAGGAATATAAATATAAAACCAGATAAAATATGTGAAGTTGGCGTACAAAGAAATATATTTATAAGTTTATTCTAATTTTATTCTTGAACTCGGGTGTAGAGACTCTCTATTCCAGTAACTTAATTATATTGATAAACTATTCTAAGCAAAACAGAACAATACTAGGCAGTCCTGGAGGAATCTTCAGATTCAAATACAGTGACCCCAACTGGACGTTGAGTGGAGACAGAGTGAGTTTTTTCCTGTTGAAAGTACTTGGGGAAGGGAGGCAGGGGAAGAAAATTCAGAGTAGAGTGAGATCACTAACTGCATCATGGAGACATAGGAAGTTTTGTAGACACATGGAAAAGCCAAAACCTGGGTTCAAATCTTGCTTCTTCCACTTTCTATTGTATCAGTTACAAACTTTCCTAACGTAAGTGTCTTAGAACAACCACCATTATATATAGGTCAGCTGGGCAATCCTGCTGAGTTTGGCCTGATCTGGGCTGGGCTTGCTCAGGGGTCCACCATCAGCTTGCAGGTCAGCCAGAGTTGGGTTGCTCTAGGAGGACCTCAGGTTGTTGAACTGTTGGCTGGGGTGATAGATGTGGCTGGGATGCTGTCTCTCATTATTGAGCCTCCTAGCCCTGCCTTATTGATGTGGTAGCAGGAGGGCTGCAAGAGAGGGAAGGAGGTGTCCAGTGGATTTTGATGTCATGATATCACATCTTCCACATTCTGGTGGCCAGGAAAAGTCACAAGACCAAGTGAGATTCAAGGGGTGGGGAAACATTCCCTTTCTTGATATGAGTTATGTTGCAAAGAGTGTGGATATAAGGAAAGGTGGAGAAGTTTGTGTTTTTGTAACTACTACACTAGTCTGTTCACTTGAGGTAGTTTCTACACATCCTGAAAGGTAACAAGTACCTCATAGGACAGTTGTGAAGATCAGGGACACATATAAAACCCTGGGTATTGTGTAAAAACTATAGGTAGATACTATACATAATAGCCATTATGATTTTCCCCTTCAGTTACACAAAACTGACATTTTTGGTAATATACATCACTGCAGAACGATTATAAATACATATAAAATAATATTTGTAGAATTTATAAAATCATATAAAATACAGATAAAATAAGAAAGAAAATAATTTTTAAAAATCAGTGAAATCACTATTCATCCAGCTCTAAGTACTATAAACCTGTAAGCTACTTGGAAATTTCTCATTTTTTGCTTTAACTATTCATATCGGCTTGAATAGGTTGGTCTTGCTTTATTACCGGTAGGTTAGGCGCTGCTTCCCTGTGACCCACAGGAACTGCAGTGTCTAAACCGGACACTCTGTCTGCCTGTCTACCCCCTCTTGAGCTGTGTGTACCCACCCACTAACCAACCACAAGCTTTCCTTTACCTGTTCGCTACTGGATCTACCTGTAACAGTAACTCGGGCCATTCTGTCTCCAGATTCCAGTTGTGCTTCCCTCTTATCCACTCTGCCGGTGATGCCAGGGTAAAATCCAGCTCTGCTGCTCAAATCTTCCAGGTGGTCCCAGTCACCTTTGGGAGAAATCCGGATTCCTGAGTGTGAGAAACAAGGTTCCTCATTGTTTCCCCCACCTGCTTATCGATTCCGACTCTAGCTTTACATTCTTTTCACCCTGAACAGTGCAGACCTCTGAGACACACTGTGACTCCTGCATGTCCTGTGCCTTGGGCCCGGAAGCCCCACCCACCGCACCTTCATAGCCAGTCCTTTTCATTAAGGTTTGGCTCGACTATGACATTATCTATTCTGTTTTACATAAGCCTCAATGTGTGAGCCACACAGCTTTCTCTGATATGTATCAAATCTATTATAAATAGCATGTCTCACAGGGCGGTACTGGCTTGTATATATGGGGTTGGCCAAAAAGTTTGTTTAGTTTTTTCCATACGATGGCTCTAGTAGCACTGAGTGGTCTTTAACTTCATTTGAAACAATTTTGTTAGTTGTATCCTGAAAGCTGTCATATCCATGGGCATTTTTTAAAAACTTATCAAAATTGGTGAAGTTTTGTGCAACCATTTTAATATTGAAGATGGAAGAAAATATACAATATTTTCAGTATATTATGCTTTATTATTTCAAGAAAGGTAAAACACAACTGAAATGCAATAAAAGATTTATGCAGTTTATGTGTATGGAGAAGGTACTGTGATTGATGGAATGTGTCAAAAGTAGTTTGTGAAGTTTCTTGGTACGATTGACACTTTGGCCAAATAATTCTTTTCTGTGGGGCTGTCTTATGGACTGGAAGAGGTTTTGAAGCACCCCTGGCCTCTACCCACTAGAAGCTAGTGGGACATAGCTGACATATTCAGAATATCCAAATCAATAAAGTTAATGGTGAAAATGAAAAAATGTGTCTTTTACTTTACAGAAAAAACTAACCAGACTTTTTGGCCAACCCAATATTTCTATGACTAGACCGCGCATTCATCAAATAAGGGTCGGAGTCATGGTCATTCAGTCACTGAACAAGCATTTGCCAAGTTTCTCTTGCATACGGGTCGGTCTGGCTTTTGAGCTTGAAAATGAAATGAATGAGTGAAGGAACAGTCTGCAGCCCCTCCCATCCAGCCTCCCAAAGCTCCTCAGCAGAAGAGATGATGAGGGTTGGAAACACTGTTTGAAACCACAGAACAGAGGAAGTTGGTTGTCCCACATGGGCATAATTATGCCTTTCCCTCATGCTATTTTCTTCTATCTGGGAATTTATGGAGAATAGAAATGAGAGCCTCCACTTTGGTCTCAGCAAGGACTCAGCAAATAAATGATCAGATCTGAGGAACTGTAAGTACCTGGAGAAGCCCAGGTATTTAACAGTGTAGTCACTCAGTGCATTCAATGCATATCTAATGCATTCTGACTCTTTGAAATATGAGAAGTCATCCTAGATGCAGATTGTGAATGAATATAGGGAAAGGTACTGGTAAAGAAATGAAAATTAAAGCCTTCCCCTCTTTTGCAAATAAACGATTTTAGAAGAATAGATAACACTCAATGCTGGCAGGGCTGCTGTGAGAACTGTTATTTCATATCCCACATGAGAGTGTAAACTGGTACCCTTTGGCAATAGCGACGAGTATCTGTGTTACATAACACAGCAGTCTACGTCTAGGGGCCTATAAGAATGAATCCAAAAGGGTGCAGACAGCAAGGTGTGTTCACATTGCTCATTTGTGTGAGATTATACGATGAATTTCAGTTCAGCCAAGAAAATGGAATGAAACCCAGGACATTTGAAGTAAAAATGGTACTATATATATGTATGTGTGTATGTATATCTATTGTTCTAGATATATTTATATGATTTATCTAGGTATATTGACATTCATATCTATCTATCTATCATCTATCTGAAGGAAACAGATGGAAAAGGGGAAAAAATAAATCAATTTCTTAGTAGTGCTTACATAAGACTTGAATAATTGTCTTGCGTTTTCTAAATGTCTTCATACAGAACATATTATTTTAATGTTAGAAAATAGCTAGTAATCAGTGTAAAGATAATTGAAGAAAACTATTATATGCAATTTGCAAACTATTATATACAAACTAATACATTCTATTTTTAATGCTGACATGTACGGACTACAGGGCTACATTCATACATTTATTAGTGTGGCTACATTTTTGCACACTAACTTGCCAAGTGGTCTTTTGGATGCTTTTTATTTAAGAAAAATAATATTGCTACTGCCGCCTTCCATGGAGAAAACTCCAGACAAGCATTTTTTTTTAAAGCAAGTATTAGAAACAAACAATATAGTTTTCTTTTAGAAACAAACCCTGTGTTTAGAATCCAAAAGTAATGTAATCGCTCTGGAAACTATTATCGTAAGTAATTCCATGTCGATTAGTTCACACTCCCATGTCTCCAGGACGTGGTAAAGTCTAGCAGAAACAAAGGTTTGGATGGGAGTGAAAATAATCTTAGATTTGCAGCTACATCCATGTCTCTGGGTAAGCCGTAAGTGAGCAGTGACAGAAAATGCTTGATAGCCTTGAACGTCTCTGAAATTTAGACTTTTTCCATGACCTCTGGGTTCGCCCACCGTATTATGACTTTCCAAATGTTCCTATTTGGAACACACTACATTTGGAGGAGTTGCTTTTTGGTCAGACTCCACTTTTACTCCATTTCCCATTTTCTTAATAATGCTCCTTCCTCCTACGGCTCATGTGAAACCCTCAGGCTCCACTGGGTCTGAGGAGGGAACTGGGCTGTGCTTGGGTAAGTGGAGGGGGAAAAGCACAGCATAAGCTGTCTATGTGCATGCGCCTCCTCCTAGTAGGGCATTCCAGCCATAGTGGCTACCCAGATGGAACCTCCTTTGGGGATGCCTCCACTTCTCTGGGCTGAGATGAGGAAGGATGGCTAAATGGCTGATGTGTCATGGTGGCTTCTTGGGCTTCATAGGAACACCTACCTGGGGGAGTGTTCTTTCAGAGCCCTATTACATAACTAAAAATAAGGACAATGAGAGTCTTCACTGTATTGCCTGGGATGCTTTGTGGTTCCCAGTCCTGCTTCTTATACAATTAGTTGCTATTTTTAACTAAGCTAGACCCAAGGTCACCAATCGATGACACTGGAATTTGGAATCAAGTGAGTGGGAGGTTAATTCTGCCACCTAGAGCCATGGGACTCTGGGCATTCTATAAAATTGGAATAAAAACAGCCATCTTCTGGGGGTACTCCTGGCTTTTCAAGCCAAGGCAGCCTGCCTGTGCCCAAAGGTCCAGTACTGGGGCCCTCAGTGAGGCTCAGAAGCTAGAGGACATCCTGAGTCTCTATAATCCCTTCTCTTCTGACTAATGAAATGAAGACTTGCATATAATTCAGCTTCCCTTCTGAGTATTCTCTTCGCTTCTTATCAAAAGCCTGGTGGTGGCTTCTGTTTAGGGTAGATGGAGCTGAGCTGCTACGGGGTTGCTCTTAAAGCTGGTAAGAACACTGCTTTTACTTACACAGTGTCCCAGATCAATAGAAACCATAAGAAAGACTTTTAATTTGTGTTTCAGGTAACATTTCCTTTTCTTACTGTTTTTTATGTGAAGCAGATAGGGGGCTGACGGTGAATGCCCAAGGTTTGGATACTTCTCCCTATGTTTTAGACTTTTCAATTTCTATTTCCATAAACACGTCCTTAAATGCCTGCTGCTATGATATACTACCTGCCTCCCATGATTTCTTGGAGACAAACTCTCCATCCAAAGTTACCAGTTCTCTTCCATCAACATCTGCCAAACGAGTCGACCTGGCAAAATGGTGCAGATCGAGTAAAATGAATTCCATCCACTTTACCACTATTTTAAAGGTTCCATAAGGAAAAAAATACATAAAGAACTTAGGTAAAGAAAATATGTAAAAGATATGGTAAGCACATACTAAGTGTTCTCTATTTTCTCCAACATTCACTGTCTATTTAGAGAAGTTATTCAAAGTGGCTATATTTTTTTAGAGTCAATCAATGCTATCTTCCACTTGGAAGCCTCCCCTTGTGATCAGGTACTGGAGACTAGAGGACAAAGTGTACCAAGTGGAACTTGCTAGACCAAGCATCAGCCGGTCTTGTTTTCCATTTTTTTGGCTTGATGCTAGGATTTTTTCCCCCTCTCACTAATTCTGTGATCTCAGGCAAGCTGTCATGACTTTGATACTCATTTGATTCCATTCCTCAGCTTGTTAATTTGAGTTAACACTTCGAACACAGATTTGATTCAATCGAACCATTCTTTAACCTGAAACCCTCTTGAATCTGTCCTCGGGCCCAGATCTTTTGTCCTGTTCAAGAGCCCTCATGCCCTCTCTGTTTCTGGTCCACTCTTCCTCTGTCTTTCAGCCAATCCAGAAAGGTCAAATTACCTGAGGTTACCCCTACCACAAGGTTATTATCACTGTGAAATAACCAAGGCCAGTTTTTATTTATCCTTCAAATATAATTCAAGTGTCCCCTGCTGGGACCTGCCTCAAACCTTACACACAATTCCCAAATCCCCACACACCTCTTAAAGAAGTAAGGTATCTTACTTCTTTATATTCCAAGTTTGAATATACACCATACTACCCTGGAGCCTATCAATCATGGGATCTTTCCCCAAAGACTGTTTTCTGGGTCAGGATGAAAATTCTGAGAGTCCTAGGCTAGTTAACATTTTCATTCATATTATATTCTTGATATGCCCAATTCATAGTAATGTCAAGCATTATTCAAACTCGTACAGGGTTCTCTGTCTAGAGGCACATGTTCATGACTGCCTACGTGATCTCAGACCCACGGGCTAGTGACAAGGACCTCACTTGGGAATGGATGTAGAAATGGGCATGGCAGCATATGAGATCTTCTAAGGTGGATTTTAGGAAGCAAAGGGTGCTAAGTGAAGGTTTACCCTCTTTTATCTTTTCACTTTCAGTAGAAATTATAGGTCCACAGTGACACCCAACCACAATCTTTTTAAAAACCTTATTGAGGTCACCAACTAGCAAGTTGTGATTTTTATATTTTCCTTCTTCTAGACCAGGGGTATAGCCTGTAGGCCAAACATTCCTATTACCTGTTTTTGTGCAACTTGTGAAATAAGAATGATTTTTACAATTTTAAATAGTTGAAAAATTCAAAAGAGGAATAATATGTTTGACATGTGAAAATTATAAGAAATTCAAATTTCGGTGTTCATGAATAAAGTTTTATTGGGACACACCCTTGTGTGTTTACATACTATCTAAGCCTGAGTTGAATAGCTATGACAGAGACCATGTGGTCCACAAAGCCAAAAATATTTTCTCTCCATCCCTTTACAGAAGACATTTGCTGACTCTTGCTCTAAATAGAGAGAGCATTTCTTGAGGTCAAGTTTGTGCTGTGCTTACTTCTATGTACCCACAGTTTAGTACATGCTTGGCTCATAGTAGATTCTCCATAAACATTGGATGAACAAATGAGTGAATGAATACAGGATGAAAGGTGGTTGAATTATTGTGTATTCTAATATCCATTCCAATTTAATCTTCTATAAGTCTAAAGCACACTGGAAGCCATTAGCATTTAGACTTTTTGTTTGCATGTAGTTTTATATTAAGATTCTGATTTCTATGAGCATTATTTTGGAAGAGAGGAGTTATAAAGTATAGTTAGCACCTCTTTAGTAATTTTATTTTTTAGTTGCTATTTTTTAACTGGCATATTTACTCTGTTTGATAAGCAAGGTAAATAAGCCAAGGTAAATCAGTTTTGGTCTATTAACAAATGAAAGAAGTTAAGTTATTCAAGATGGTAGGGTGGGAGGGAGGAATGAAAGGAGGAGATGGAGCAGCAGGTATTTTTAGGATCTGTCACTGTTTTAATAACTCTGCTGTTATCACTTTAGAAAGGTCCACATTTGGGACCATTTATGGCTAATGGACATGTGTTGAGAGGTGTATGTAGGGTGATACGTCGCGCAAAAGTGAAAGCTAAATGTTTGATTTTGCCTGACCAGAGTTCTGTGGACCAAAACTCTAAGTGCCTCTACTCACAGCTAACAGGTGTCCCAAGCTCATTTTGGGTGTTTCTATGTATAGTGAAATCTCTCCTTTGAAAAGGAGTTTGTTAAGAATAAGAGGTCAAGATGATATTTTAAATCATTCAGGCTGTACAGGGCCCCAGGCTTGCCTCCAAGAAAGCCACTGTCCTGTCAGCTTGGACGTTTACACAGGCTTCCTCCGCATCCGCAGTCTCAGGGCTTGGACTCATCAAGTTCTTGCAAAGAAACTCTCATGTCTCTAACAAGTACTATGAATCTAAGCATTTCTTATTCTAGCTTCTACCTTGCAGTGAAATTGTTTCTGTGGACATGATTGGGACTTCATCCCTTGTGATTAAAAAAAAAAAAAGAAGTGTTACATCCTGAACTCAGAACACCACTGAGGGAAAGAGTTGCATGGATTTCTCCAACTTTGCCCCTCTCATACACTACATTGATAATCATGACAGCTTACCATTTTTGTGCATATTTTGGGCACTGTCCTAAGAGCTTTTCATCTACTAACCCATTCACTTCTCTGAACAACCTATTAAACTGATGCTGAAACTAGGTAACTCATCCAATTGATCACTTAACAGATTTTTTTTTATTATGTACCTGTGTTCTGCCAGGTATTGTTTTAGGCACTTGGGATACCTTCATAAGCAAAATATGCATGACCTCCTGACCTCGTGGAGGGTGTATCCTTCTTTCTCCTGTCACACAGTTGGTAAAGCAGGAGAGACAGGGTTTGAAGCCGGAATTGAAGACCACCGTAGGGTGAGGCCACTAAAATTAATTTACATCTTCTCTGTGTGACTCCCTGCCTGACTCCAACACAGCCCCTGGCTTCAGCTCCATTGGCCTAAGTTCCAGGAGGTCCTGGTTTGATGCCATCTCATTTAACTCAGGTAAGGCTCAGTCCCAACCAGCATTTCCTTTCTTTTTTAGACTCTACGTCATCAGAGGCAAAGAATGAATGCAGACAGTTAAAAGTGAACACAGGTAAGGATGAGGGAATGAGACCATGGTCATTTATTCCTCCCCCGATTCCTGATGTTGTGTGCCGCATGCTCATGTGTTTGAGCAGGTCCACGGCCAACGTGGGATGTGGGCAGTGTTTGCAGCCCTGTCCAGGATCCTGTTCCCGCTTTGCCAGATGGCTTCCCCCACAGTTGTGTTCCCCCACAGTTCTGTGCTCATCCAGTGTTTGCCCTTGACTCTGCCTCTGCCCTTTGTCTGAGGAGCTTGTATCTATTTTCAATGAACTCCCGCCACTCATGTCCCTTCAAGAACTGAAGTTTCGGAATTGGGGTAAGAGTGACCATGAGTTCCACTTTGCTTATTCCAGCCTAATTATAAATAACAACCTTTCACTCTACAGTATCTCATTTTAATAAGGCCAATTGATATGGTGACACAGGTAATACCTTTCCCTGTCTCGGGATGCCTGGAATAATATAGCCATCCCTGGAAGTTCCTGGGTCCCCAACCCTGGACCTACCAAGTCTCAATTCATCTTGACAGGGAACTTGGAAATGCCCTTAATCACTCTGATCTGCCATTTCCTCTTTCAGAGAATAGAACTAAAGCCAATTTTCTTCTCTTTTTCTTTATACATAGGCTGATAATAATAATGAGGCTTGTGTGGTATTAGGTGATTCTACCTTTGTTTCTTTGCTGAAACCCCCAGTTTGTTGGCATCTATATAGAGTGAAAATGAGAGCCAGGAGCATAAACTCTGTGTCCAGTCAACTTAGAAGATCTGTAAAAGTTCAAATGAAAAGTTGTTGAAATTATTGTGTAAAATGAGTCTTTTGTTTTACCTGAACATTCATTTGTCTGTGTGAACTCAACAACTGGCAGGTGCTCAGAATTGTCAGGGAAAGGATTTTAAGATCCTTGGAGGATGAACAAAAGTCAACCAAAGTTATATTCTTAAGGTAATTAACTTTTAGGGAATTACTGGGTCTTCACTGCATCCCAGGAGATGTCTCAGGGATGATTCTTAGGGTTGGGTGGCCTGAGTTTGTCTCTGTTTGGCCTCTAACTAGTGGCACAACTAAAATAAGGCACTTAAGTTATTGAGCTGGGTCCTCATCCATTATCTGATCTTTGACACACACTGAGAGATCGCTGTGAGATGTCTATAATACACTGTATTTCTGCATAGGTTTTGATGTTGTGTGCATGCACACACACATTGCACTTATATCCTATATACCATTATGATTTTAATCAGCAATCAAAACCTGAAAGGTGGCTGCTGGGAGTGTATTAGAAATACTACATTCCAGACATGGATATTATAAGGGTGTCTGTCACATAAATCTCTGCTAATACAGACTTCAGCTAATTAACAGTCTGTGAATTAGTAGTTTGTTAATCAGGATAAGGGATGTTTGGAAGGGATGTTGACTTAAGAGTGTTTAGGAGCCCTGGCTGGTGTGGCTCAGTGGATTGAGCACCATCCTGGGAACCAAAGCGTTCCCGGTTCGATTCCCAGTCAGGGTACATGCCAGGGTTGCCAGCCAGCTCCCCAATAGGGGGACATGGGAGGCAATCATACATTGATGTTTCTCTCCATCTCTTTGTCCCTCCACTCCCCTCTCTAAAATATAAATAAAACCTTTTAAAAAAAAGAGTGTTTGGGAGATGCGACTTGGCTAAAACATTCTGAAGACCTCTATGCCCTGTGATAGAGGGCATAAGAATCCGGCAAGGACTGTAACTTTTATGACAGGGTTGGCACCCAAGGGTTAATATCCAAAGGCCTTACATCCAGTCATTGGCTTTGAATAGGGTTTTCCAACCAAGGCATTACTGACATTTTGGGATGGATAATTTTTTGTCTTGGGGGCTGTCCTGTGCATTACAGGATGCTTAGTAACATCTTTGGTTTCTACTTACTAGATACCAGTAGAAACTCTCTTTCTTCCCCTTCCATTTTGTCAACCCATGTCTTCAGACATTGACAGATATCCCAGGGTGGGGATATTTGAGAAAGACTTGTTTGGAGGAGAGAGTGACTTGGGACCAACTATGAGGATAACTGAGTTCTGATGGTAGATTGTTGTGTCTATTTTGAGTAAAACTTTCATAGAAGGTGGATTGAGATCCCCTTAAGGGCAAAGCACAGAGGTGTCTTTGGTCTCACAGGACAGGTCCTCTGGACTATTTTGTACTCACTTGCTAATAAAGGTTTTCATTAATATCTGTATGTGTGTATATATATGTGTGTTGGGGGAGACAGATTTGATCTGATACTTGGTTTGATTATAACCAGTTAGTAGGTTTGTGGGGGAAATAATTAAACCTTACCCACCTTGCAGTTTTTGGTGCCTACCAATGTCTACCACAAAGAATCTAAAAACTATGATGAATTTGCCTCTAGTCAAGTCTCAGCAAAGGTGGACAATGGCAAATAACTGAATTGGTTGGTGTGTGGAGCTGGTCAGAAGCCTTAATGTCGAGTTCTAGGCTCCCAGTGGACAAAGGGATACACTAATGTGAAAGAAGACTCCCTGTCCCACCTGCCTGCTTCCCAGCATAAACCTAATTGGGGTATAATTTTATCGCTGATTTGCTTAGAAATACCTTGAGCCACCTTGTAATGGTTCTTTCTGTATAAACCAGTAGTTACTGTGAGACCCATGGGAATGAACACAGTTGTGTGTGTGTTGTGTGTGTGTGTGTGTGTGTTGTGTGTGTGTGTGTGCATGTTAAAAAGCCCATGGTTATTATCTCACTGTTGGTCTCGAGCAGACACAAGGCTGAGACTTTGCGGACCACCCCCACCCCCACCCGGAGTCTCTTTGGCAGGGACCTGGAGTTCATTCGCAGCTTCCTACCTTACAGAAACAAATGCACGCTTATCATAAAAATAAAATGTGTGTCTGCAGCTCTGAAGCCCCTGTGGGGATTTATGCAGACCCTAAACTCCTAAATTCGAATTGCTCAGTACTTTGCTCCCCCGTCTTGGAAACCTCCACGGGGGCTGCTTCTACAGTCAAATAACTTGGCAGGGCAGTGGGGTTCTGACTTTTAGAGCAGAGAGGCCCTCAGCCCAGTGCCTCTTTGCAAAACCATTCCAGTGCCCATCAGCTTTTCCAGGAGGCTGGGAGGAACACTACTGTCCTTTCGTTGCTGGGGGCTCAGTTGCTCTCTTCAGGGGAAAGTTAACGATTTAATTGTGTCTATGTGGGATACATAATGAATGAGCCTGAATAATTCAAGACAGGATGCAGCGAAGAGGACACAGCCAACACCTGGGCTGGACAAAGATTTCTTTGGCTGCTTCAGGGGGCGGGGTGGGGGGAGGGGATGTGCTGTCTTCATTTTACCATATTGTTCTCCCAGCTGCAAACAGTCTCCACGCCAGGGACTGGGACTGGCTCTTTCCCTTTGGAGAAGACAACTATGGCTGTCTGGATGGGTGTGTGTGAGCGTGTGCTTGTGCGTGCATGCATGTGTGTGTATCTGTTTCTTTGCCAAGACAAATTCTGATGATACATCTGGCACCTTTAAAAAGCCACTGAACTTGGATCCCTTTACTCAACCTCAGACTTGGGCCTGAGAAAAATACTGAGTGAGCCGCATTCTTCTCTCAAGTTTTATAATAATGATAATAAAGGGGACCCCGACCAAGTTCAAAGAGGCTTTTCAACTGGATACTGTGGCTAGGATCTTTGCTGAGGGGAGAGCTGGGATCCACCAGAATTCTCCTGCTCTGGGAGAACACGGGAATTGTGAAGTCAACCCCCTGGCTCACCTGAAATAACCCTGTAACTGAAATTATTTGGTGACACTGCCCTGAGTTTTGACTCCAGAGTGTTACATTTTACTTAAGGGGTTGTCGATTTAATAGCTTCTGAGAGTTTATTATTTTGCTTGTTTTTCTGTTAAATCTCAGAAAGTCATAAGACGAAGAACTGAAATCAGTTCTGCAGCTCATCCCCAGGAATTTTATGAATATCCTGAGAGATAGCACAGGGTTTACTTTAATAGCCGAAAGAAGAGATTACCATCCATACAGACCAGGAGTTTCTCGACCTTCATTTCCAATGAGCGCACCATGCCTTGAAGCTAGCTCTGACTCCTGGCAACCCTGTGAGTGAGTGACCTGATGTCCACAATGTCCCGCCCTCCGCAGCCCTGCTCAGCTCCTGCAGACTGTGCCTGTGGCTTCTGTTATGGGGTCAATTCATCACAGACTTGTTCTTCCTCTTTTCCTGTTGCCTTCTACTTCTCCCAGCATTACTACCTTTTCCAAAGAGCCCTGCATGCCCCCTCATAAGTCCCGCCTTCAACCTTCAGATAGTTTATCTAAGGTGAAGACCATTATCATCTTATTAGCCAAATGAAAGTCCTGGACATTCTCCCCAGTAAAATGTACACATATATGAATACATATTCAAAGTGAAGACAATTTCAAGGGGCTCCCTGACTCTCTGAAGAACCACTTCCAGCCCCTCCAGAGCTCCTGATGACTCTGGTCTCTATGAAAATTAAATTACTCCTGGGGGAAAGAGGGTGGAATATTTTAAATAATCATCAACTCACAGAATTTGATGAGAGCGGTAAGAAAGAGGCTGGAGTGACAGATTGTGACTTCAGGGAGAAATCTAGACCACTAGACCACTTAAAGATGTTATTTGACTTTAGGAAACACTTAACAGACCTTCAAACTTCTCTAGGGGTCCCACAAATGCTGGATAAGGGGTGCAATGAGGCAGACTAGGAAATAGGGGCCAGGACACAGAGATGCCCGTCCTCAGGACCCCCCCATGCTCTGGAGAGTAAATGACATTCTCCCAGATGCTCTCATTGCTGCTCCCAGCTGCCAACCTCTCCGGTGAGTCAGAATCAGTGCAGAGTATCATCTGTGGTCTGTGTCATTTGGAAATATCATCCAGAATAATTAAGGGCATTAATTTTAAAACTAAATAAAACATGAACATCTTGTTCTTTTGGAGAAGTAACACATTGAACATTTTCTGGCATATCAGAGTGCATGTTCTGTGTTGGCTAAGAAAATGTGACAACCAGTCATAAAGTGCTTAGTCTGGGAGAGGCCTTAGCCATCCCTGCGTTCCTCCATCCCCTTGGACAGATGAGCACACTGAGACACAGGCTGGAGAGGAGGACAGTGCCTAGCACAGGGCAATCACTGAGTCAGTGGCAAAGCCAAAGCGCATCCACTGCTTGCCACACTCTTCACTGGCACCGCCCACGCTGCCTACATTTTGACTCTAACCCTGTCAACTTAAATGATTCAATTGCTCCAGCTTTAAATAGGTTGTCGTGATTAAAAAAAATAATACCAAATCAGATTAACTTTCCATGACTCACTTTTCCAAAATGTTTTATATCAATGTATCATGTTCGAGGCAAATGTATGACTTGTGGCAGGACTGCAGCCAAGCTTCTTGAAGGCGGAGAGCGCGTGAGGGAAACCCCGATACAGAAGAATCAGTGGCAGAGTCTCTTTTCGTAAATTGGTTGTTTATAAATTCCATGTTCAAGAGAAAGAAAAATTAAGATGATGCAAACCATAGAACAAAAGTGGAGATTTCCAGCAAAGCAAGCAGGAAGGGACTTTTTAAAAATGGGAGTGTGGGGAGGGGTAGGGTGAGTGGGAGAAAGGAAAGGGATTCTTAATGGTGTATTGTTTTCTGAGCTCTACCAATTAGCAAACATCTCTTATAAAAGGAAGAAAGAAAGAAAGAGAAGGAATTTCATGCACTGAAATAGCCCCAGTCAGCTGCAAACGCTCCAGGCCTCTGCTATGAGGCTTTCATCCCCACAGCCCCCGCCTCTAACTCTGGCCATTACATCAGTCCAAGTGCATCCTGGGGGCTATTGTCATGCTGATGAGCCTGGATTCTCCCACTGCCCAGGGAGACATTCCCACCGAGGACTGACTCTGGGGCTCATTCAAGCTGGGCTGAATTGCCCTGGAGAATAAAAGATGCAGCCTTAATTAACTACTGCGCTCAGCTCCCAATCACAGCTTGATTGTTGTGCTGGCTGCACTCTCTGCTAAAGAGGAAATGCCAGGCTCCTCATGCAGACAGGCTCTGGGAAGTAGGGCTCTCCTTAGGGAGCTGCAGTTGGGTTCTGTCTTGCTTTAAAAATGGAGTATGCAGGGTCCTACATCTCTGGATCACTGGTATCCCGGTATTTAGAAAGAAACTGACATGCGTCCGTGTCTGCTATTATTTCCTTGCCTGGCTGCTGGGATCCACGCACTTGCCTGCATCTCCCAGTGAGGGTTCTTGCCATGCATTTTATAACTTTGGCAGAAAATGCAACGTGTTTTTATTCCATTTTAACAGTTTCTGGTGCTGCTGGGTAAAATAAAAGATCCTGAGTTTTTTTAATCAATTAGATTTGGGGCTAGATCTGTTTCTTTGCAAGTTCTTCACCAAGAAGTTGAGTGGGAAGTCAATAATGGCCTCATCCTTTTACCCTGTGGCATCTCACCTTTAATACTCCTTAAAATTATGCCCTTTGGAGACTGCCTTGAATTTTTAATGGTTCAGTTTTTTTCATTATTATAAAACAAAAGGGTGTTCTTACTGGTGCATCAGACCATCGAGGTCAGAAGTTTCGAAGATGCTGCAGCTGCTGGAAGATGGTGACTGAGGAGGTCAGTAGGTCAGGAGAGGCCTTCCCACTCTCTCAGGGGCTTCCTTCCTGGTAGCATCTCAAATGCAGCTGATCGAAACCTTCCCTCCAACCTCACCACAATTATTCTCACTCTCCAGTAAAATTACAGAGAGCCTCTGAGGTCTGGGAATAGGGGATAGTTTTCCTGGAAATATTTTCTTCTTAGCCCAATTTTAATGATCAGGTGAGGCTTTTTTTAGGAGATCTGACATCATGATAAGCTTTTGCCACTTACTATCATTCTAGAGGATCTATTTGCAAGGCCAGTGTCAAGGGGCCATTTATTTCTGTTGAGTGCAGGATCTGGCCACTATAAGATGCGATTCTATCCATTATTAGCCTCATCTTTTCTTTCAGTCTGCAAGACTGCCCATGTGTATGGTCAAATAAGAGAAATCCTACTACATTCCCAGATCAGGGCTACCTTTTAAATAAAATAACAAAACATTTAACAAACAACCCAGCATACAATACTTTCAGTGTAATGAATTGCTAAGACAAGAATAAAAAGTGCTGGAGAGGTTGTGTAGAAACAGGAATCCTTATTCACTGCTGGTAGGAATGTAAACTGGTACAACCACTATGGAAAGCAGTATGGAGAGTCCCCCAAAATAAGAAAACAGTTATCATATGACCCAGCAACTCCTTTTCTCAGTGTCTACCCCCCAAAACCGAAAACATTTATTCGCAAAGATATACGCATGCCTATGTTCATTACAGCATTATTTACGGTGGCCAAGACATGACAACAACCAAAGTGTCCTTGAATATATGACTGGACAAAGAAGATGTAATACATATACACTATGGAATACTATTCAGCCATAAGAAAAGATGAAGTACTGCCATTTAATACAACATGGAGGAATCCTGAGAATATCATGCTATTTGAAGTAAATCAGATAGAAAAAGTTAACCAGAACCATATGACTTCACTCATAGGTGGGGTATAAAACTGAAAGCAGCAGAAGAACACACAAGGGAAACAAAAACTCACAGATAGGCAACAGTTGGGAAGGGGAGCAGGGGCAGGTTTTAAAAGGTGAAGGGAGAATATACGGTGAGGGGAGAAGATTTGACACTGGGTGGTGGGCACACAGTGCCTCATGTACATTATGTATCATAGAAATGTACACTTGAAACCTATGTAATCATATTAACTAATATCACCTTTAATAAAAATTTAATAAATTTTAAATTTAATAAAAATATTATGGCTCTAAAAATGATATATAATTAGACCAAGACTTGAAAGTCCTAAATATAACTAGGTATCTCAGTTACTAGCCTTTAATGAATTAAACTTGACTTTCTATAAAGACTTTTATTCCTTTCATCAAGAATCTTTGTAAACCAAGTCAAAAGTTATTTTTCCCAAAACTTTAATATTGTAACAGTTTAACCAGGTTCAACACCTGCAGAATTTCTATCCACATTTCTAATGACAGAGACTTACTCACTGGTTCACATTAAATAAAAAATAAGCCTAGCCTTTCAAGCTCTGAAATCGCACAGACCTCTCTTCTGGTTATAGCTCAGTCTCCTAGGATCTATGTGGCCTTAGGCAAGCTAATTATTGTCTCAGTCCCCAAAGCTCCTCATTTCTAAATTGGGTTTAATAATAGCTACTTTGGGAGATTGTTGTGAGGATTGAAGGGATAAAACATGAGAATGTATCCTTCTCAGTGGACATCTTGTAGGTGACCTGGAAGTGCCAGGTTCTTTCTTTCCTTCTCCTGTGCTCCCAGGCTCTGACATTTCTAGAGCTCTGATTCCCTTCACTCTTCTTTCCACTCCGTGCATGGACAGAAGCAGAGGGAAACAGAATCCATGGAGTATGTTTTTATTCTTCCCCGTATATGAAGCCCTGTCAAGCTGATGTCTTCCTGAGTATCCAGTTAAAAAGGGAGTGTCTTTGCAGCACAACCTGACATCAGAATTTTCAGCGCAGACAGAATTTTAGGGATGGAGTGGAAATGAGGGGAGTAGTTCCGATTCTTTCATGTATCATCTTACTCAGTTATTCTGAGGCAGAGGCAAAAAGTTGATTCTCAGCCCAGAGCTTAGGCTGCTACTCTGGTTTACCTTAACGTGTTCTTTCTTAAATTAGTTCCTCTGTGTATGCATTTGAGTATTTCTCTGCAACTACTCAGCATAAGGAACTGGATAGAAAAGGTATTGGAATAAAAATAGTCAAGTCCATTGGAGATAGGCTGAAGACACAATCCTACCAACTTAAATAGAAATTAACATACTTAGGCATCCTGGAGTGATTTCACTACCAGGAAAACTTTAATTAAAGGATGGATCCATGGTTTTCAACTATGGTCAGCAGAATTTTAAAAGTGAAATGTCAACTAGAACCCCAGTGTTAATGAAGTAGAGAAAAGGAAGCTGTTATGCCAGAAGCAGAGGTCAGTGGGGCAGAATCCCGATTTTCCCACCACCTCATCATTCTGCCCTTCATTCCCCAACTCCACCTCATGAGGTGCTTCCCGTGGAACATTGGACTTTATGTAAAACAGCAGGGAAGACACGGCCAGACATCAAACCATGAGGCAGAAGACGGACAGAAGGTTTGCTCCCCTCCTTGTCCATTAGGAGGTTTGTGGGCATCTTGACACAAGGCTGTGATTAACACAGCCTTATTAAGAATGAATACTTCTAAAACTAAGACATCTATGTAATTAGTGATACTAAATGTTGGTGGATTAGGGGGATAGAGTAAACAGTAAATTCAATAAAGTATCAGGAACTTGTTATTGTACTTGATGTGCATAAAAGATGCTGAAACAGATATGGAAAGGTATTTGTTAGATGGATTTGCAACATGCAATTGACCAATAGATTAACTTTCTGTTGGTCGTCAAGCTGACCACTGGAAACAGGAAATCAAGCATATCTTAAGATGCTCTTTGAATTAATTAAATTGAAACCACAGCATGAGACTAGACAGGCATCCTCCCAAATTAGGGGAAGATAGTTTAAGTAATCAAATAAATTCTATTTAATTAGTGAGGGAATCCCATTATAACATGGGTTCCTTAAGAGGCGGCTTCAAACTGTAGCATCTGGGAATGCCTGGGGCTTAGCTCCATTTAGGCCTAACTATCATCTGGCTAGATTTGCCCTTTAGCTCAATTTCAGTGAGACGTGTGTCATCCTGTTTGCTGTGGAGCAAGGGTCTGGTGGTGGCTGGGTGACTGTTCTCCATGCCTTGAATTCCATCCCAACTTCGACTTTTTAACTTTTTAAATTTAAGTAATTAAACTTTAAAATAATTATTTTAAACTAATCCATTTATTTATTCATTTTCCCTTTTTGTTATCAATCTTTCAATATTTAGTTCAATTGTTTCTTCCAGGAGATTTCTCTGAATCCCCAGCTTGGGTTAAAGACTCTTTTTCCCTTAACACTCCACATATACTTTATCTTTTTGCTTAGTGTGTTATATTATCACTTTTGTGTGTCTGAGTCCCTACATGTAAGGTGTTTACAATCTAGTTCAAATGACAATGACCCGCTCCATTAGAGTAGTATCTGGCATGTAGTAGGTATTCAAAAACTTCTTTTAGGAATTGCTCAGTTTAATGAGAAGAATGCAACTCATGCATTAGACAACTTATGATATTTTCTTTTTTAGATATTCCTTTATCTGCCAGTGTATGAACACAGGATGATTTAATTAGCAGGTAAAATGCAAAATAGTGATTTTTGTATAAATCACAAAACAAACTCATTTAGAGACTGGACCCTCCTCCTATGGACAGTTTCTTGCTCTCTCATTGTCTCCTGATAATACTTTAAATGCACCTTTCTTAAAGCTAGAAGAGCCTTATCATTTACTATCCAAATGGGAGTATTCCTGAGAGTGAAACTGGGCACTATTCCCAGTTGTAATGTAACTGGTCTTGTCCCTGCTAATCCAGAAGAAGAGCCACCAGATTCAGTTTTCTGAGCTTGTGTTGCAGGACACAATTAGGTGCCCAGGGGTGTCATCCTTGGTAGTGAGTGGCACTTCATTTACACTCCATAGCATGCCGTTCACATGCTAGAATTTTGTTTCATGTGAGTTGAATGAATTACACTGAATGAATTAAGCTATTACTACAGTGTCATTTTCTTCATGAAAGTACACATTTAGGATGCCTGGCTCTGTATTTTCCATCCCTCTGCTGGGCAGAAAACAGATGGAGTGCCAGAATCTCAAGGACAAGAAAAATGTTTGTCAGCATGTGCCAAACACCCCAGAGACTACCTCAAAAGTAACAGAGACAATTTAAAAGTGAAACTCTCAAGTCTACAGGATGGAGCATTTGGATCAAGGCTGTGACTATGACTTCAGACTAATCAGACTTTGGTTATATTGAACTGCTCTTATAATGCATTTTTTCTGTCTTCTATTAAGGCATGGAGATTATGACTTTGTATGAAGTCCAACTCAAGCCTTAGAATTCTGATCCTTCTAATTACAAATGGTGTGTGCTTGGGTCTTTCCCTTTACCTCTCTGTGACTCATTTTTGTCATCTGTAAAATGAGGATAATAATACATCTCTTCTCCTGCTTAACTTTCTCTTCCGCTTTATCATTATTATGTTTGTAGGTCATTTGGATTTTTTCTCAAGGGCCTAGGTTTTCTTCTTCTTTGTACCATGAGTATTTGGAATAGTGAGTAGGCATAGAAGGCACTCAAGAAATGTTTGATGAGCCCCGGCTGGTGTGGCTCAGTGGGTTGAGTGCCAGCCTTCGAACTGACAGGCTGCCGGTTTGATTCCCAGTCAGGGCACATGCCTGGGTTGGGGGCATGCAAGAGGCAGCCAACTGATGTTTCTCTCACATGTTGATGTTTCTCTCTCCTTTCTCTCTCTTCTCCTCTCTCTAAAAATAAATAAATAAAATATTTTAAAAATTAATTAAAAAAGAAATGTTTGATGAGCAGATAAGTAAGTAAATAAATGCTATCATCCATACACAAAGTACTGGTCTCATTGTGTTCTTCTCTGATTAGACATGTTGAAATTAAAACCTTGGTCATTTAGTTTTTTTCAAGTGTCTTGCTGTGTACACACTGCTAAGAATAGTTGGAAAGGTCCATTTAGGAGAAGAAGAGGGTCAATGGTTAGGGTTTTCAGGCTGAGAGGTGGAAGATGATATTGCTTTGTAATTTCTCCCACTAATAGAACCAGAATCAAATAAAGTCTTTCCAAATATTCAGAGAATAGAACAGAGATGCCAACATCCCACCAAATCAATCAATGCCACTTTAATGCTCTTTTAGAGGTAAAGATTCTTGCAGTGTTTGGTTTATAGTGACTCAGACATTCTTCACCAAGGAAATCAAAGAGGTAACTGAATTCACTGGAGGAGGTAGCTTCGTGGTCTACGTCTCAGGTTAGAAATGCAGAGCCTCCCTAGAACTGTCCAGTTCAAATTACAGCTGCATTGAGTCACCCTTTTGTCTTTTTTGAGATAAATTGAATTGCGCTTGGTTTATGGTAAAAGAGTCTTAAATAAGAATGCTAAACACCCAAGATGATGAGGTTTGTTTCTTTTTCTTTTTTTTGCTTTGTTTAGGACATTATAGAACTCCTGAGGCACTATTTTTCCTATTAGAAAATGGTTTGCTGTAATTTGTTTGGCCCCAAATTCTGGTACTCGGCTGAAATGTTAGGAAAACAGAGAATTGGCTTTCTCCTATAGTCTATTAGACACTTAATAAAATACAGATGATTAAGAGACCTCTTTCTGCTTCCCAGAGGAGTGCTTGAGACTGGGTAAGAAATAGAAGTAAAGGAATGGGGTGACCAGTTTCAAGATGATGCTTTAAAAGCAGGGCTTAGTGGCATGGCCAGCAAAATAGCTCTTAGGAATTTTAAGCTGACGTTGAAAAGCATAAGAATATTTATTTCCAGTATGTTTTCAGATAAAAAGTAATGGCACAGTGCTTTTGCATCTAGGCAGAGGAACTGAATAATGGGTGTAGAAGTGGTTATTGGATTATTAAACATATAAAAGAAATAATTCCTGCTTTAAAAAGGAGGCCCAAATCTATGAATAATGAGGCCCTTAAATTTCCAGGCATGATTTATTTGAAAAACACACTAAAAAAAAGGAGAGCTCTCTCATAAACGTACACTGAAAAAAGCGTTTGCATTTTAAGGATTAAAAAAAATTTATCCGCATAGTCAAGCAGGAATGTAGGTTACATGCAAAAGAACAAAAGTAAGTCCTTCATTCTTAGTCATACTTAACACTAAGATAATTTTGGAATTCCTACAGTGTTTGTAGTGTTAAGATTCAACTATATGCCACATTATGTGCAAAAGCAACAGATTTTCTCAGAGGTGAGAATATAGAAACTATATGCTACTTGTGTACACTTTGGATAAAATTACTTAGATTTACTCTAGAAATATTAGAGGTAAATAAAACTGATAGAAAAAAAATATTGTATCAAGGCTGGAAATGGGAATTGAAACCAGGTTATTTCTATCACCAAATACAGATGAGAGTAGAAGCTCTGTAAATTCTTATTGAATGAATTATGTGTAAATATATATGTATATGTGTATGTATGTGTATATGAAAAGACGGAAAGCCACACTGAGTACTATTAAAATGTAAAGTAAATAAATTGTGTCGAACAAAATTAGGGAAGTGTCACGTGTATATGTGTGCGCCTTTGCTATGCTCTCCCTGGCCTGCATCTAGCCAATGACTCCGCATAGCACGGAGACTATGTCTGGGCCATTTCTGTCCAATTCCCTTTGCTCTGTGGCTCTCCACTGGCTGGTTGAGATGTCTCAGAGCTGCACTGCAGTCTGAGGCTCTGCCTCCCCTTTTGCCTTTTCTAGGTGTCAGATCTGTATTAGAATGCTTTTCCCTCCTTCATCTTCCATTTGCCTTTCATTCAATACATCTCTTCTATTGCGCTGGCCAAAAAGTCCATTTGTTTTTTTCCATAAGATGGCTCTAGTAATAGCACTTAGTTGTCTTTAACTTCATTTGAAACAATTTTGTTAAATTGTATTGTGACAGCTTTCATATCAGCAAGCATTAAATAAAACGTCAAAATTGGTGAATTTTTGTGCAGCCATTTTCATTTTGAAGATGGAAGAAAATACAAAACATTTTTGGCCTATTATGCTTTATTATTTCAAGAAAGGTAAAAACACAACTGAAATGCAAGAACAAAGATTTGTGGAGTGTGTGGAGAAGGTGCTGTGAGTGATCGAATGTGTCAAAAGTGGTTTGTGAAGTTTTGTGCTAGAGATTTCTCACTGGACGATGTTCCACGGCTGGGTAGACAAACTGAAGTTGATATCGATCAAATCAAGACATTAACTGAGAACAATAAACATTATACCATGCAGGAGATAGCTGACATACCCAAAATATCCAAATCAATAAAGTTACTGGTGAAAATGAAAAATATGTGTTTTGTTTTACAGAAAAACTAAACAGACTTTCTGGCCAACCCAATAGTTTCATCTTGGTCTCCCCTTCCTGGAGAACGTGAATTGACACAGAGTGCTTGTGTGTGTGCTTGCATGGGGTGAACTGGCAAGTAGAGAAGGTAAAGGTGTACTCTAAATTCTCATTGAGTGTGAGCTCAGAGGTTACAGAAACTAATACAACCTTTTAAAGAGGGCTGAAATAGGAAGTAGGAGACTAAACAAAAGAGGTAAGATTAAATATATTGTAAATGTAAGATCCTGACCCACTCATCCAATTACGTTACTTTCAGTTTGCTTCCTTATCTTAGGGAGAAGATGGTCAACTAAGATGAAAATCAGAAGAATCCCATGCTCTAGATTTAGAGCTGTGTGCCTTTGGAATGTTTTGGTAAATCCTTCCACAAAAGCATCAGAATGTTTTTCTTTCCTGTGGGGTACACAATTTCATTCTAGCTCAGGGAAAGAGGCTTTTGAAAAATTCCTATTAGATTCTGAATATCAGCTTCCAATTTGGCCAACTTCTGACCATAGAGCTACTTAAAAATATATAACATATAATATATATAATATACATGCACACACACACACACACACACACACACATCTCATTTTGAATATCGTGTCAGGTTTAGCCAAGACAAACAGTAAATATTCTTGGCATTGCTGAACACCCATGGGCACTAGAGGAGTCCCTAAAGAGGATGCAACAGATACTGCCCTCCCCCAAACCAAAGCCACTCCCAGAGATAGCCAAAATAAAGAAAGACTTAGATAGTTCCCCTGAGAGCTGGCAATAGTTGGTAGAACACCAGCTGCAAATAGAATGCTATCCACATTTCCGTCCAGCTGTATTTTTGGCTGTATTGTTTGTAAATAAAATACTAATGCAAGGTTCGGAGGTCATGGCCCCAAGAAAACTGTGTTCTCAGAACACAAAACCGAGACAAACAAGAGGCAATAGCTTTCCCTGGGAGGGAAAATAGCAACATCCAATAATGGGTATCCAAAAGCAAATTCAGAAGGCACAGTTCAAAGATCTAACTCTTGGGAATTTTTTGCCCTGCCAATCTGAATTCGGAGAGGAAGGGACAATATGAAAGTTTCCCTTTCTTTCTTGACAGATGGCACAGAGAGAGATGAGAGAGATGACACTGATAACTCTCATCCTTTGCACCTTTGTCAGTTTTTCCAGGATCCTCACTGCAGGTTTTGTAGTGAGAGTGGGATGTGCCAGCAGGTTTCATCCTGGGCACCACAAAGTGAAAAGGAGAAAAATTAATTCTCCCTTTACCCTATAGATTGTGCTCGGCTGAGACCCCTTTTGTCTCTAGGGCACCTCAGTCCATGGATAACTTACCAAGGATGGTTAAGAGGTCTCCACTGCGGTCCCTGGAAGTCAAGATTATTTTTGGTTATTTTGCAACAACGTTCTTGTTCAGCCTTAAAACAACATTTAATGCCCCGTTGGCCTCACGCTGGACCCAGAACAATTTAAGTCAAATGCAGGATGACCTGGATCCAGTCAGGTTTCTCGGTCGGTGTAGGGCTGCCATCAACCTCCCGCAGTGACATCAGCACCCCAGCCTGACGTTGGCCCCCCCAGGCTGACATCAGCGTCACTCTGACGTCAGTGTCCGTCCAAGGTCGGCCCCAGCAGTTTCTCTAAGTCAGACCCAGTTCCAGTCTCACCACCCAGTCTGGAAGAAGAAACGCTCAGTCTTCAAGCTCAAAACAAAAACTGCGCTGGGATTCCGGAGTGACTTACCCGACACCTCCAGAGGCAGCATGAAATCCGCCCGCTCCGCTGGAGGGGTTCCACAGGTACCAACGCCTTATTGCTGGTTGATGCAGGGCGTGGGTAGGGGAGGTTGGTGAGGGGTGTCTCCTTTGTTCTCCCTCCTGACACCAAAGTATTAAAAGGTAAACTAAAGCATATGAAAAAGTTAAGAGTTTATTTCAGCAAGTATTGATTCATATTGGGCAGCATCCAATTTAGCAGATAGGAAGAAGCTGTGCAGAATGAAAGGCTTTTTTTATGGGCAGAAGAAGGGAGAACAGGAAGTTGCATTGGGCAAAAAAGCTGGGTTGGTTATTGCAGAGTTACCTGCCTTTAGGGGATGGCAGAGTTCTATCAGGCAGATGACCTAACCTGCTGATTAGGCGATTCCCGATCCACTGGTTTAAGATCCCACTTCTGGTTTACGATTTCTGAAATGGGAGAGCCGGGCTGAAATCATAATGAAGTTTCAGTTTGATAATGTGGGGCTTAGCACAAAGTGAATTCATTTTGGGCCTGTTGTCTTGGTTTTAACAAACCCCATCACTGAGTTATATTAGAAGGGCCATGTTAAAAACATGCATATTCATTTATCTTAGGTCCTTGAAGAGTGGGGTGAAGACATTTAAAAAGAGAGTGGTTGGTCATTTGTTGAAAACATGAGGGTTACTTTTTCTAGAGATGATTTCCACGAACTCCTTACCAATAATCAGTCTCTGGCAGTTGTGTGCTGGCCTGTCCACTTGTCTAATTCTTCACCTTTTAAGAGGAGTGTGTATGTGATTTATAAAGATCCAGCAGTTGTGTAACAGGTTGTTGGTGGATAAAATATGGTAAAGCTCAAGTCATGGCCACTAGCAAGTCAAGTGCCATTTAAACCAATTCAAATATCTATTACCTTCTTCGAGACTGTTCCACCGGAGCTTCCAGTCTTTACCTCTCTGTTGTCATCATCTGTACAGCTGAAAGCACAGAGCTCCAGGATGGCAGGGCCTTAGGACAGAAGGCATCCAAATCAATGAGCTAGTTGAGGAAGATGGCCCAGGGCCACCTACAGTGGCCTTTGCCTGTGTGAGCAATAAATTTTGGTTGGGCTAAGCCACTAGGATTCAGAGGCTGTTTATGTCAAAAGCTAGTATTAGTTATTCTAACAGGGTCTCAGAACTGTTAATTAATCTTTCTGTTGGTGCAAAGAAAGAAATACAAATTTTATAGTACTCATTTTCGTTATTTAAATCTTACTCTCTTTGTATAGGAATGTAATGAGATCCAGTGACCCTGCCCTCTCCTTAAGAGATATTACAGGGTTCTTTGGATGGGTCAAGTCTACTTCGATACCAGTTGTTTGTTAGATACAGCTCTCACTGCAGAATGCCATTAGTGGATCAAAGACTGGGGAACTGAAAAGTTAAGTTTGTTTTACAACAAAATGTTAGCAGCAGAGATCAGATACATATTTTTCCCTGGCATGTACAGCGTCTGGCAGAATTAAGGCCTGCTTGAGTGTGGTTGTTAGGACAATAATATGGGTGTAATAATTTGTAGTTTTAATTTGAATATTTCACCTAATGTGTCATACAGTGTGCTTGAATTTGATATTGTTATGTTACTGAATTACATGCTTATGATTTTGTAGTAAAAGGTGTTATAATAAAATAGGGGCGTTACTTGTGCCAGGCCCTGTATTTCATAGGAATATATTTTAATGGACAGTTTTAGACCATCCATCAATAAAGAAAATAGAGAAATTCAGTGAGTGACCCAGTCAGATTTTTCCAATTTGTTTAATTCTATATAAAGAAAAATATCTGGAACATTGACTAAATTTTTCAGTTTTCTATCAAAACTTTGGGATAATATAGACAATGCTTCTACTGGTCTCTCAAGTACAGGCTGAAAAAAAATACGAGGCTACAGAACAATTTAGTTTTTTTTCCTCCTTTCCCCAGCAAAATAACATTAGTGCATAAAACATACAAAGTCAGCATTTGTTATTGTTGTTGTTTGTGAGGATTTATCATTCTTCCCTGTGGGAAAGTTGGCCCAGAATGTGATAACCCCCACAGAATGACCAAAAAAAAAAAAAAGCAAAGGAAAGAAATGCTGAAGAATTAGGACACTATGTAAGTCATGGGGTTTCAGTCTCCTCTTTGCTGGTGAAGCCCCTGTGTGTTAAAAACTCAGGTGTTCTACTTAAGTGGGTCTTCACCTCATGGGGCTGCGCCTCTAGGTTGTCTCTTTACCGTCTAGGGAGCTTTTACATAGAAACACTTGAGCTGCCACATCCTCCGTCCGTGCTGATTGCGGATTGTGTAACAGCTGCTAACTAAACGTAAAGGTCATCTCCCCTTTTGCCATAACATTAGCATCAAAAACACAAAGCCGTGCTTTTAAAAATAACTCCTTTGGCACTGAGAGGGATAGAAGAGAGAAAAAAGAATAAGAAGTAGAGTCATAAGTTTTACTGCTGTCCCTGCCAATATATACAAACCCACATCCAAAACACATCTCATTTACATGCCCATTTATTTTGTTTTCATGGCTGTCTGGAAGCTAGGACCTTTCTTTTTCTCTAAACTGGGACAAAGAGATAGAAAGATAAACTCTGACCCTGCTCAGCTCCCCAGAGTGTTTTGGGCTTCCCGTCTCCACCTGGGTAGATGCACTCGTCACGGAGGGACTTGGTATGTGTGCTAGTATATCTCACTGAAGATTTGGGAAGAATATTCTGAATTGTTTTGTTTACAGATTTTGAGTTGGTAGTTTTTGCTGTAAGACTTACAAATTCTTCTTGATTTTAGGTAGATTTCAAAGTAGCTGGAAGGAACGTAGCAGAAAATCAAATCATTTCATAGAAATAGACACTTTGAATTTACAGAAATTTTAGAGTAGACACCATCATCCTTGAGTAGCGGTTAATGACAGATTTTTGTTATTGTTGTTGTAAACAAGCATTTACGCTATGTCATGGATTGCTCCAAGTACTTGATAAGTATTAACACAGTTAATCCTAGTAACAATCCTATGAGGTAGGTACTGTCATTATTCCCATTTTACAGATGAGAAAAATGAGGCTCCAAGAACTTAAGACATTGTCTGTCCAAGGCCACATTGTGAACATGGAGAAGCCAAATTTGGGCCCAGACAGTGTGGCTCTCCAGCCCTGTACTCCTTTTCCTCACTTGCTCATTCTCCATATTCCTTTCCTTAGGAACCCCCCCTTGTGAACTGGGTGCTATTTTCCTCCTGGGATGTTCGATGCCGCCTTGATCTAAATCTTTCCCTAAGAAGGCTTCTTTTCCTACACTGAGTTTCTGTCGTGCCTGTAGGCAACTGCCCATTTCTCAGACGCTACTCCACATCAGGCTGGGCCTTAGAAATAGAGGATTTTAAGAAATGGAATCCTCCCAAAATCAACTCCCTATTTTACAGCTCTTAGCTTTGTCCCATTGAGTTACTGGTTTCTCTCTCACATTCTACTGATTTCAAAGGGCTCCATTCCACTTCCATTTCATCTTTTGGAGCCTGTCAGGGGCTAATTTCTCTGTTCTCAACTACTGCCCTCCTTTCCTAACTAGAAATGATAGAGATGTGAGTGGAGGGTAAAAAGGCCTTACAGGGAGTAACAACAAAGAGGCCCAGCATTGCCTCACTGAGTGAGAAAAATACTGCGGTGAAAGATTTTATATTTTTCAGGGAGAATAAAAACTCTCCACATAAATCTCTGCAAACTCAGCCTTGAATACAAAGTAGAAAAGAGTTCTGAGAATGGGATTTTAGCCGGGCATAACCACCAACCTGCAAATGCAATGATTCATTCTGGAATTGTTCTGCTGAAATGTTAACTCAGGGCAAAATGGATGCTACCTCCGTGCATTGGGGTTCTCAGCCTGATCACATATATGGTCTGGAAGAAGGATGCCGTGGGCAAAGTGATATTAGTTTGTTGTAAAATCATAAGTTCCTCAAAGGCTTCCAAATAAAATGGGCCCTTTATTGTGTAAGTTCATAGCTCCCCACATTCTGCCATTGTATACCCCCAAGTAAATAAAATGCCGTCCTTGGCTTTTTATAATAGATTGGCCCATCAGTCTGTTCTCTGTACCTGTGAGTTTGTTTCAGTTTTGTTTGTTCATTTATTCTGTTCTTTAGATTCCACATACAAGTGAAATCCTATGGTATTTGTCTTTCTCTCTAATAGACTGAAGCTAGCTAGAGGAAATGGTCCTTACGTAACTGGGTGAAAAAAGGGAAGAGATTAAAAAATACAAATTGGTGGTTACAGAATAGTCACAAGAATGCAAAGTACAGTGTAGGGAATATACTCATTAACATTGTAATAGATACGTGCGGAGCCAGGTGGGTACTGGACATATCAAGGGGGACTACTTTGTAAAGTATGTGATTGTCTAAGCACTATGCAATACATCTGCGATGAGTACAAAATAATATTAAATGTAAACTGTAATTAAAAAATAAAAAACATAGATTGGTCCAAACTGTCTGAACCCTCATGCTCTGGGCACTACTGATCTGTCTAGTGTCCCCCTTTGACTGCATGATCCAGGCGTGTTTTACTTTGTCTGTTTCTTCATACCCCTGCCTGGGCTTTAATGCCCGCACTCACTGCTTCCTCCTTTCGGAATTAGTGCTCCTACCATGCTTCTGTCTCGGTTGTCACACAGCTCCTTCTGCTCATCAGCCTAGATCTTACCTGACCCCGGGAAGCTTCTCTTTTCTGCCTCTGTGTGGATCAGGTGCCCTCGAGGGTGTTTCCTTCTCAGCAGGTTCCTCCCGCCATGTGTGGCTCCTAGTGTGTGAGCATTTCATTGATAAAGTCAGCACACTCTTCTGAAGAGGGGACTGTCCAGGCAAAACTGGTCTGTCTTGTCAACTACGTTGGAACTTTTTGTTGAATCCCACACTTCCCCCACTGTTCATAACTCGTAGGAAAGGAGGAACCTCATTTATATGTTGTTTTCTGCTTATTTCCTAATTTGCTCTATTTTATAGCAAGATGCATAAATAAAGCTCAAAACTAATGACCATGGTATACAACAGCAAATGTATGCATAAAAATATAGACATACAAAAGAGTCAAATAATGTATTTATAGACAAGTGTATAACAGCAAAATACAAAATAATGTGTTTCTATACCGACTGACTGCCATGCAGTGAGCTAGCTACCATGAACTGGAATACCAATTTTTATAATTCTCATAGACAAGGATGCTGAGACATAGACAAGTTGTGTGAAGAGTACGATTCAGCCTCCAGGCAGTCAGATGCTGACTCATGAGTGTCAGCTGTCCTGTTGTGCTTTGCCAGACTCCCTGGCAGATTCTAAGAGTCATCTTAACACATTGTTCCCTTTGATTTGTCCTTTCAACTGTCCATTGGGACCGGGAGCCAATGCAGGTCATTATTTATGTGACTTATAACCCTTCCAAATAGGAAAGACCCTGAGGAGAGTACAAAAACTAAAAGCAAAACAATAACAAATTTTGGGGGGAGAGGGGAAGTTTAGGAAATCTGTTAAAAAAGAGAAAACCCTCCTAAGAATTAGACTACATGCGTTTGAATGAAGAGTCTTTCTGACCAGGAATTGGTGATCAGGGCCTAGCTCTTTGAAACACTTCATGGAGTTTGAGCAAACACACATGCAGCACCTAACAGTAAACAGCATCAGTAAGACTTTTATTTCTGTTTCCAGCTGATGGAGTCATTACTGTAGCCTGCTGAACAATTCTAAGCATGAGCTAAGATTTCTTCTTCTCCTCGGCCTCTCAGTCTAAGGTAAGAGAAGTTCATCCAGAACTTTTAAGAAATCTAAATGGCAACATTTATGTTAAATAACTTTCACCTTTTGTAGCTTCTGTCAACGTATGGGGATTGTATTCTGCCTTGTCTCTTTCTAGTTCATGTTGAATGGCATTCATGCTCTGGTCTTAAAACAAAATACACACCTGAAATGCTTCTTGCTTCTTTTATCATGCTAAGAGCTACATGTATTCTGTGCATTAGAACTTTTTTTTTGGTTTTCCATTTAATATATCATGACTTCTCATTATAGCCTGTCATAATCTGATTGGTAGAAAAAAAGATTTTCTGGTGCTAAGAATAATCAAAGAGGGCTCAAAATATCAGTCTAATATTATCTAAGGGCAAACTAAGTTGGAAGCTGAATACAACTCAAGTCATTGCTCTTCTAATCCAAGGGCAACATGGGGAGGGCTATGAGGGATGAGTGGACTGACACCCCACAATGTACTGTAAGTGGGGATTTGCCTGTAGGCAGCATTTAGAAGGCAGTTTGGTCATTCAGCATTACTGGTATTTTATAGTCTCGAAGGTACTTCTTAGGTGTCTGAATACCCATCTATTTCTGCTGAAGAGCTGAATGAAAGAAAAAATATTAAAGAATAAATGACAGAATTAAGAAATTACATGATCTCTCCCAAAAATGGGAACACACATTTGAGTTCAGATTACTTTTTAAAGAATTCTACTATAAGAGGTATTGAGGTATTTTCATTATAGTTGGAGGTTTGGATACTAGAGTCATTATTCCACTTTCCAAATCAGTAAATTTTTATTTTGCTACAGTTTAAGTTTGATCTTTTTTGATACTAAAACATTGGAGTGTATGTCATTATAAGTGAGGGTTTTTAGATTTTTTTTGTCAAAGGTGAGAAATTCTGGAATTTTTATGATTAACAAATTAAGCTACCTTAGAGAATAAAGGTAAATTCTTTGGATATTTTCTTTGGTGATCTGATTCATGAAATTTTTCTCAGTCTCTTTGTACAAAGTTACCCAACAATTTGGGCAAAGTTTCCAGTTATTATTAGCAGTAGTGCTTCTATTGAATAGTTCCTAGAATTCTAAGGTATCCCCAGAATCTAGACATAGATAGAAGTTGACCAGAATTAAATAATTGTACTCCGCATAAGTGCGTTATTATTTACCTCATGCAACTAACATGAAAGTTGTCTGTAAACAAAACAAAAACAAAACAACCAAAAGTGACCATTATTAAAGATTACTATGCATCAGAAGTTCTTTGAAGAGCTGTCAGATATAAGGATGAATAAAGTATGATTCCTAACCTTGAACAATTCGTAGTGTAGTGCGGGGACAAGATAAACAAAGAGCTTTAATTCAATACACTGTGTTCTATAAATGAGACATACACAATTCTGTTAGAACATGGGAAGAGTGATTGATTTTTTCTGAGGGTGTTGCTGAAGAAAAGGCAAACTTTGAGTTAGACATTAGGTGATGAGTTGGTTTCTCAGATAGGCAGGTGAGGCAGGTCATGCCACGGAGTGGCAAAAAGTCCCTTGAATGTATTGGGAAGAATGGAAAGTAGTCTATGGACACTAAACTGGGCAGAGTGCAGGGAAAGCCGAAGATCTTGGCAGGAGCTCATATGCTGAGGGACTTGCACATTATGCAGATGGAGGTTTTAAACTTTGGGTGACCCTGCCGAATCGAGTGTCATGGCACGGTGAAGACATGCCTGACCTGAGAACCAGGCCTCTTGCATGCAAGTGCTGATAAACTGCCATAAACAAGGACATAATACTTGAGGTAGGTTCTTTACCTTTCTTGCTTCCAAAATGAGGCCGTTCCTGCAGCACTAAAATTCTAACTCCTAGATTGAGGACCATGCTTCATCCAAAGAGATACTGAGTTAGAAAAATGAGTTTTGTTTGCCTTTAAGACTAGAAATGTATTTAATTCCTATTCTAGTCATAGACACTTTAGCTTATAAATAGAACTGAATTTATACGGTGCAATCAAGCAGGAGACTTGACAGATAGGCTGATGACCTACAAATACCCTTAGCAAAATATTATAAATGAAGAATGAAGAATTGCATCCTCCAGAACTGGTAAGAGAAGAAATAATGGCCTGAGACGAAGGACAGGACTGTTTTTTTAGAGTAGACTTAAAATGCCATTCTAATCTTGGAGAACATCTGGGCTGTATTGCAGACTCCCTGGAGGGGCTGAGAAGGGCTTCTCGGAGACACGCAAGGGCGGGCAGGCGAGCCATGGGATGGCGGAGAGGCAGGAGGAGTTGAAGTAATAAGCATGCTATGGCAGTCATCTGCAGGCTAAAGTAGAGGAACAATAGGCTTCGAGAAGCTCAGACCTAATGCTGTCTTACTGGTTTCCAGCTACCCACTGGTACTCAGCACCTGAGTACCATGGCCAGGAGGTCAGGGCTCAGGACAAATCACTACCTATTAGGGAAGTACCATTCACTGGGCACCTACTATGTATTTGGCACCATTGCACCAATGCTGTACCCTCAGGAAGCTCTGAAAAGGAAGAAGGAAACTAACATATTGGCATATGTTGAATACTTACTAAGTACTGCAGTCTGTGCTGTGCTTTGCTTGTTAAGTTGTGCTAGCATAGAGGATGTCATTCAAATCTCAGAGCAGCCCCCCTAGGTAAGGGTAATGTAATTACTCTAACCCTCCTCCTTTTTATGTAAAATGAAAAACCAGAAGCTCAGAAAGGATAAAGAAAGCTGCCCACCATAAGGGGCAGAGTCAAGTGTTGAACCTAGAACTCCTCAACTCTGCAACATCCCAGGATTGTATTGCCAACCAATTCCTGATAGGAATGGTTTCTCACTGGGTCATTGCTCCTACTCTGCTGGAAGATTTTCTTTAATAAAAATGCTCCATTTGGGTCTGTTCCTGCAGGTGGTAGAAGACAGCCTGTAATGGCTGACACATGACCAGTGGAAGGGTGTCCATTTTTCTTTCTTTCTTCAGTTAAGGCTCTGAATTGGATCCAGCTGTTCTTTGATGCAGAGGCCAAAAGACCCCAATATCCTGCTCTTTGTTTTCCTGGAAGTTATTGGCTATTGTTAGCCATGAAGGCCAGGTTGGAACCCCTTAAAGAACTAAAAAGTTGGTCAGTGGGTACTGGGGGAGCAAGGTCATTGAACAGTGGAGATGATGGCATTTCAAGATCAAGCCTTAGTTTCAGGCTAAAAACCATTTGTTGACCCTAATGGGGAATAGTCTGTAAATAGACCTTAAAGAAGCAGCCAGCTAGATTCTTCTCACCCTTTACTGAGAACAAATAATAACTTAAATAATTCTCATCACTTACCAAGTCATTGTTATATGTTAAGTACCATGCTACGATGCTTATCAACACCATCATCATCATCATTTTTATCTCTAACATTTACTGAGGACTTACCCTGCACTATGCTTTTGGACTCAGCACATTTCAGCACATTTGCCTTCACTATCCTATAAGGTCAATGGTAATAAGTCCTCATTTTGGAGGGAAATAAACTGAACCGTAGGTTGACTAACTTTTCAGCATACCATAATTAGTTAATGACAGCAGTGGGGAAGTAGGATAGAAATCTTTATTGAGATTCTGAAAGGGCTGGAGATCAGTCGCAACAGGATTGAAAGGAAGGACAGGAAATGAGCAAAACTACTGAGAGGACTGAGAAGTTTGCCAGACTCTCGTGCCATGCCAGCATTATCCCACTGCCTCTTGTAGCCGTGTTCTCTCTTTTTCATCTTCTACTTTTGCAGAGGGGGGCTGGCCATTTGGACTGGCACAATCCTAGGCATGTCTAGAAATGGGATGCCCACATTTCCTGCTACATAGCAACTCTAGTGAGATGACCAGGCAGGAACTTGGTTAGGCAGTACCTTCATGGCTCAGCTTGGTCAGAGTAAGAAACTCACTTACAGTGAAACTTGGAACTCCGAAGGGATTTTCGTCTTCCAAATGTCAGATGCGATAGAGGGTATTTGGTGAGTCACTTTCTTTTTCAAGAAACGGAGGCATCATTCCCAGCGGAATAATGAGCTTCAGCCTACTGGCGCCCAAGGAACTAACACAATGGGCAGATGTCCGAACTCCACTGGCCACGACCCAGATGCAAACAATAGAACCCTGGCCAACTTCTAAAGAGAATTTCTGAAGCCATGGTATTGCCTGGTCCAGCCAAAAATGCATTACGAGACCACAGTTATCCACAATAGTCTCACTTCATAAAGAAGGAAAAGGTCGGGTGGGGGGGGGGTAACGCGAGCTTACATTCACTGATGGAGTTTGAGGAAAAAGTGCTCAGAAATTTTGCCTCTTTGCCCTTTGGGATGATGGATTGCTTCAGTTTTATGAAAAGCTGGGGCTAAATCCCTTCGAGGTTGGGTTCACATGAATATTAATTGGTCCCGAACAAGAAGAGGGAGGCCATGCTCATGGCCAGTCTGGGACAGTCATCATCGTTGGGCTTTTCCAGACTCTTTGTTTTAAAGGAGATCTTTTTAGTGGGGGAAACTCAGAGCATTAGACTTGAGAACGGAGATTTGTTTTTAAGCTTTCCTCAGTCATCAGGGTTTTTTTTCTGTCCCCCCAAATTGCATCATGTTAAAGGACTATAATAACATTGGATCATCCAAGAAGATCCTATTTCATATCCCCTAAAATGGATGCACATTACAAAATTTAGGATAAGCACTTTTTACAGTTCCTAGAATTTTGTCTGTTTGTGTGTTTACTTCATGTAGTACTTTCCTATATATCATCTTCCCTCAAGGTACATAAAGCATGTATTGTTTTTCCTCTTTTATAGGCAGGATCAGTGATTAAACAACTTGCAAAAGATAGATCACAGTGAGTGAATGGCAGAACTGGGACTTTAATCTCGGGTTCTAGGGTTCAGTCCCCCTCTATTGCCTATGCAGGTCCTGTCCAATCCATATGGGCCACTCCTTGCTTTCTGCTCCTCATTCCACGAATAGATTCAGCCCTGGCTATGACATCTTCTCCATAAACAGGAGGAGGATGGGGTCTAGACAAAGTTATGTTTGTGTTATTCACCTGGAGCCAAGGAACAGCTTTTGCTTTCTTGGATGTATTAACTTTGGGCACCAACCATTTTGTGTTGGAGGAGTGATTTACCTCTAACTTTAGTTTTAGCATGTTTAGAGATGAGTTTTCTCCAAAGAATAGAACTCTGTCAATCACACTAAGACAATGAAATGTAGGAAATACAAATGGATTTGCCTGTGTAGGACCAAAACCATGAAAACATTAAAAATCACATTAAGTCACTAAACGAGGTTTTCTCAGAGCCACTGAATATCTATACACGGTTCCCTTGGGACATAATTCTGAAAGCTAAGAGGACTTTTGCTAAATTAGAGGAAAATAAAACAGAACAACTCCCCTCAACTTCCAGAAGGTTCCAGCCAAACCCCCTTGGATTTGGAATGGGTTCTAAACTTGGCAAAAAAAAAGTACTAGCCCATCCCTACTGGAAATCTC
The DNA here is from genome assembly GCF_004126475.2 of Phyllostomus discolor. NCBI lineage: Eukaryota > Metazoa > Chordata > Mammalia > Chiroptera > Phyllostomidae > Phyllostomus > Phyllostomus discolor. The sequence goes on from NC_040910.2 coordinate 84,858,107, forward strand.
TCAAGAGAATCAGTTCCAGCTTTCCAAAAACTTGCAGCCCAAATATGTTTGGCTCCACATCTGAACCTTTGTAATATTTGACATCCATTAGAAATTACCAAGTCAACTTCAGAAACCTAAAATCAAGCTGAACTAACTTCAATGGGCGTATGGAGTCAAACTGATAAAATTGCCATCTAACTTAAGCAAACATTGAACTTGACTTGAAAACTCATGCGAAGGCTTACTCACATTTTTGGCAAGGGCTCAGAGACCTTCGGAGATATTAATGAGGAGGAAGAGGAGGGAGAGCTCGTTTTTCTCTTCTAATCCATTACTTCCACCGCATAGCTACTGTATTCCGTGACCTCTGAGGACAGAGCTCCTGACACTAGTATAACAATGGCCCCTGTGAAATCAGAGTTCTTTAAAAACAAGGTGATAATTTTTCTTAACCTGAGTTAACCCAGTAGAGCTAGTAACAGAATGAGGAAATTACTGCATGGACTTTACCAAGAGATTGGCAGCCTTTAAGCTGGGGAAACCCGGATCAGTTTGTTCACAAAGATGGAAAGACACTTACAGATCAGATAAGATATTAATCCAATTTGGAACTCTCTAGAGAACAGAGAGGAAGTGGACAATTAGAGGAGCCTGACCTGGCCAAAAAACTGAGGAGACCCTCAGAGTGGCTGGTGGACTTTTTGGTTTGGTTGGTTGCTTTCTTGTTTCTTTAAAGGATGCTATAATGTAGAAAAGCTGCCTCTGTATTTTGTCTCTTGTAAGTTTGGGGGGTTTGGTAGCCTTGCAATGTGTGAATGTTGAAGGTTCATGGACATGCTGAGTAAGAAGTGACATGTGCTATGTGCATTCGAGGCAGCAGGAAGGAGCAGGAAAAGGCAAGGACCTGGTCCAAACATTCTGCCACTTAAACAGCAGTGTGACCTTGAAGTAAATTGCTGAATTCCTCTGAGCCTCAGTTTCTTCAACAGTAAACGATTATTTTCTTTTTTTAGAGTGTCATGAACATCAAATGAAGTAATGTACATGCAATCACTTTGCATTACATCTACCACAGACTATGCTGTTCTAGAAAAGTTATTTAAATCTAGAAGGAAATACAAACTCCATCTCTCTTTCTACTCATGCATCTCTTTCACCTCCTCATATTATTTGTAGGGTAAAAAAACCTAAGCCTCTCTTGGAGCATGATTTCATGATGTCCTAAGTACTGGACTCCTAGCACCTAGTTACCTTCCATCTCCAAATCAAATGCAAAGAGAATTAGGACAGAATTCACAGCCATCATCCTTCCTCCACCTTCCTTCCCATTCTCCTTTCATTAGCTCCCCTGCCTGCTTCCCTTGAATTCATTGTGATCACTTTCCTTTATTTTAAGACAGAGTGGCCAGTGTGTTTTACCGTGTTTAGAATGAATGATCAGAGTTTTTGATTGAATGCCAATGGTGCGAGGTCCGAGCAGTAGTGTTGGACTCACACTGTATAACCCACTGAAACATGGACACTCTCTGTGGAGCACCCAAAGCTTTGAACGATGGAGAATGCCCTCTCCCTCAATCCTTACATATCTCTTCCTATATAAAGGCTCCAGTATCTCCTTCAGGTCCTGCCATCAGTAAGATAGTAACATGTTTGCTTTTACTTTATTACAGTTGTGTTTTCGTGGTACCACGACAGCAAACTGTGTAATCAATAGGATTGCAGCAATTTTAAGATACTGATGAATTTTAGTTTTAATTTGTGCTTTAAAACAACAGCCAAACAAATTATTAACCAGTTAACCATCACATTAATCTCTAGCTTTGTGCCTCATCCCATCATATTTGACTCTGCTCCCTTTAACACTCCCCCATCACACACACACAATGCAGTATGATAGTTGCAGCAAAACACAAACACACATGGAAGAAATAAAAAAAAATAAGCAGATGTGTTTCTGGGAGAACATTCTGCTGAGTGAGAAGGGAGCTCACAAGCAGGATTGAATATAAATGTAAAACTCTACTGAAATTATTTGTCATAGGTGAGCATTCACCTGAATATCCTGACTATACATAAGGTACAGACACAGGAGTGTTTTAAAAAAAAAAAGTTTTGGAAATGAAAATCACAACAGAGATGGCTTTTGGGTTTTTCTATGTCCTGAACATGAATCAATACCTTAGTGAGTTCCTGATTCATTGCATACCATGGAATGACCCGGGGGCCTTTCAGCACTCCGAGTGGCATCCAGCTTGCTTGCCTTGGCCTGGCTGAGGAAACCACAGCTCACTGCCTTGCTCACTGCACTCAGCAAGGAGACGAGAGGAGATGGGGTGAGAAGAAACATGCTGAGCAGCACTGACTCCATTTAGAAAGCCCTGGGACAATGAAGGGGCAATGAGTCTCGACTTCTGACACTGCTAAACACTCTACTTCTACTTTTCTTTCCATTTCTCACCTTCCTGAAGTAGCAGGGAAATGAGGGGGGAGAAGGAAAGTTTGGCTGAAACTCCACTGTAGAGAAAGAAAATCCTATTTGAATACAGGACCTACATTGAGGAGCTCTCGTTGCATTTGCTTTGATAACTGGTTAACTCTTTATTAACTTTCCCAGAAAAACTCGCCATGGTTGGATGGGAGGGGGTCTAGCAGTGCTTAGTGTGCAAAATGAATGAAAGTGGGGAAACCAAAATGGAATAAAAATGCAAATAAAACATGCATGCAAATAAAACAGGAGAGAGTCAATGCTCAGCACTGTTCAGTGGTTCTGGGCAGCTGCTTATAACAGCGTATTGAACCAGAAGTCCAATCTAGGCATCTGTGCTGTTCTCTCTTGAGGTCTTTTGAATCCTCAAATGCTTTGGTTTGCCCTAGATTTGGAAATCTCTTATCCTTTCTTGTCATCTTCTTGGTTAAGAACGTGGGGCTATAGAGATGTTTAAAGCTACATCGAAAACAAAAGACTTGCTTTCTGTGGCAGGGATGTTTTAATGAGTGTTTTAATGTTTTAATAAGTTTATTTGACTATAGTGGGGATGAAAATGGAATTAGGGAATGAGAGGTAAACCCAAGCTGGACTCCTGATTAGAAGCTGGGTGTCTTCACAGACAACTCTGCCTGAGGCTGGGGTTTTGCATGTGCGTAGAGGTGTACTAATAATCTGCTACTAAGCACTGGCTGATGGGAGTTGAATCTTTACTGGTCTAGCAGTCCAGTGAGATTGGGACCATTGTAAAATGAACTGAGCAATTCTGGGGATCTTCACATGCAGTGGAAAATTTCTAAAAGCTACAAGCACCCACCTATAATACTTGGTTCTGTCCAATTGCAAAACCTTCCCTTCTAATGTTATTCCGCACATAATTTTTCTTATTAGGAGACTCATTATCTGGCACAGGATTCACTTATCTATTATAAGGAGTTGCCACAAAATAAACTTTCCTCATGGGAAGAGTCTTATTCTCTTCCTTTTGGGGAAACTGTATTTTTAAAAATAGTGGGATCATCATTCTATATTCAGGTCAAAATATGGGTTCTTCTTGATCCCCTGCAGGAGGAGGGGTTTACCAGAATAAATTTGTGTGCGTGCATGTATGTTTGTTACATAGGCTGATCCCTTGGGATGAAAGTTACTAAGGAAACACACAGAAGCAGTCCTCGTTAGGATTGGCAGGAGAAGAGAAGAACCAACTTTGCAGTGTGAGTTATTTAAAAAGAAGCCAATTCAGAAAACCATCTGTACAAACTTACTTGAGCGATGAAAAGGAAGACAAGCAGCAAGTACATGGGTGTGTGTGTGTGTAGTGTGATGGGGCTGGAGTCAGAAGTGATCCTAGGAATTGGGAGAAATGCAGCTGCCTCTCTGGGTTACTTTTTTCCCATGTTCCAGGGGAGAAGGCTGGGCCATCGGACAGTGTTCTGCATATGTGGCTATTGGGTGTGGAGGGAAAAGCAAGACTTAAGCTGCATTGAAAGAAAAGTCCCAATGCCATTTTTCAAGACCTGATGTTCCCAATTTTAGAACCTCTGGGACCACACTGTAAAGCTGTGTATCTTCCCTGGTTTTCAAGCCAATGACTCACATCTGCGATTCATTCCTTTAACTGTTGCAGACTGGGGGTCTGGCTGGCAGATTGTTTTATGTTTATACCCAGTGATGGGTGTATTTGTTTCTAACCCTGCCAGAAGTATTATTTTAAATTTGTGCTTTGTCCCCTTCCAAATGAGTTGCTTCTAAATGGCATCATAACAACAGCAACAACCATAATAAAAACAAGACCGTCATCAGCAGTAACATCTGCTGCCATTTATTGAGCTTTACTTATGTGCCAGGCACAGCATGAGAGGATTTAGAATATAGGAGTCAGTTACCCAGACTGTCTTCAGGCTGGTATTCACATCCCGACTCCACAATTTTAGTTTTGGACACAAGGGCGCTTTCTTTAGACCTCAGTCTCTTCATCTGTAAAATGGCTCTAGTAGTATTACTTTCCAGTCTTATGGAAGTGGAGTGGAATGATGCAGGGAAAGAGCTTTGCACTGCATCAGGCACATGGTGAGCATTTAATCCACATTAGCTATTATTGCTATTTTCCTTGACTCTTTGTTTTATTTAATCCTCACAGTACTACTGAAGGATAGGTATCATTATCTGCATTTTACTGACTGTGAAGCAGAGACTTCGAGATAGATGTTTTGTGATTTATCCAAGTTTATGGATCTTATAAGTAATGGGATTGGGGTTTGAATTTGCATCCATAATATGGTGGCTTTTTGCTACAAGGCTAGACTGCCCTGTGTAGCCTGTTCTCCTGGGTTCTGAGTGTGGAAGGCAGCTCACATCTCTCTCCTGGCAGATCAGTACTATGGTAAGAAGAATGCTATTACTTATCTTAATTACTTGCTGAGAAAGCCAGCACTTTTCATACGTTAGTTCTAATTATTTCACAATAGTCTTATGAGGTTGACATTCTGATCCCATTTGAGAATATGTGAAAGACATAAAACTTAGAAAATCATGAAATACTCGATCAATTGTAGGCTTCTTGAGAATGCTTATTGAGTTCCTGCCTCAGGGCCTCTGTGCTTACTGCCTGAGATGTTTTCCCTCAAGATATTCATAAGGCTCATGTCCTCAACTTCTTCAAACTATTGTGGTCTTCCCTGACTGTCCTATTGAAATCACAAACCACATCCCTACCCTCTTTACTTCTTAAACTTCTTTGTTGTTTTGCTATGTTTTAATATCACTTACCCCCAATAACATTTTACACATTATACTTATTTGTTTATGGATGGTCTGTCTTTCCCCACTAGAAAATTAGCTCCATAATCAAGGACTTTTGTCTTTTTTGTTCACTGCTGTAATCACTTTACATAGAAGAGGACCAGACACATAGAGAGAACATGGCATCTATTTCTTTAGTTAATGAATCAGTGAGTATTTTCTCACATTTTCCAGCAATTGGAAGCTCTAGGACCTGGGTGTTCAAATTGCTGTTCCAGCATTTTTTTCTATCATGGGACCCTTGGGACTTAAAATTATTTGATAGCGGAGTCTTCATGTAGTCCCCATAATCATCTTCACAATGAGATTTTCCTTTTTTTTTTTTTCCTCTCAGAAGATTATCATTGAGGGTAAGGAGGCCATAAACTAAGCCATCGTTTGAAGCAGATTATTAAATATCTGTAAACCACAGAAATTTGGCCTTCTGTGCTGTTCTCACACCAGGCCACATTCAAATAAACATCGGCTCAAACTGGCATTCATTGGAAAGACATTTTTATCTCTGCTGATAATCTATCAAAAATTGGTATTTTTAGTTCACTTGTTACATACTCCAGGAGTTTCTAAGACTCTTCACTCTCACCTCATGCAAACACTCTGCCCACCCACCAAATTGTCTCTTGCATTTCCCCTCCAGAATTATTCCTAAAGCTCTTTTCCCCCCTCTGCCTTCCAGATGGAGTCTGTTCTTTTTTATGAGAGATTCTTTTCTCTTCCCACTGTGAATTAGCCAGCTCCTCTGTGAATTAACTGGGTTCCTCTCAATTATCTCCCTATCCATCATCTTGATTCTCCACAACAAAAAGGTCAAGACATCTGGGAGACCCAGAATTTGTAAGAGGGTGCAAGGGAGTAATAGTGATCATTATCCCAATTAACTTATTTTTTCCTCAGTCATGAACACTGAAATTGATTAGATTTTCTTGAGTGCTCCCTCTTCTTGCATTTAGAAGAATGCAGTAATTTGTTAGGTCTCACCACGACTTGTGCCCACCAGCTTGGTGATAACTCTGGTAAAGATCTGAATGTTTTGTGGACATATTTCCCCCCAAAGACAGGGAAGGCAGGTGGGAAGAAGGTTGGAAAGTAGGAAGATGGAGAGAAGATTGTATGTTTGCTTTATAACATTCTCCCATCCTAGGAAACTTAAAATGGTTTATGTGAGCTCAGACTAACCTAAACATCTTAACCTGTCAATCATAGAATGTTTGTTGACCTAAGATGGACAGATAGTGAGATAATTATTAGAGGGAAAAGCTCTGCTCCTGTCTCTGTTATTCTGGTATTAATTCCAGGGCTTTGTTTTTCATCCTGGCTAAATAACACTGAGAAAATAAATGCACTCTGATCATTTTAGCTCTTTAAAGGGCATCTATGTGTTTAATGTTCTTTAATTTGTTTATGGCAGGGAATCATGACTCCTCTTATCTCCCTTAATAGCCTGTTTCCCTATCCCATCTCATTATTTGGTTTTTAGGTCTATGTTTTCTACTTAGAAGTCCTTAACTCTAAGTTGTCTTTGTGTGGCTATTGCTTTTTTGAAGAAAAAGAGAGGGCAGCAATTAGTAAGGGAAGTCAAAAGCATAACCTCTGAATATATCTGAATTCCTGGGATCTGGGATGGACTGTGGCCCTTATCTCATGAAGTTCCCCAGTTACATCCATTGGGCCAAGCACACTGTGTTGGTGTTCTTAAGAGAAGTTTCACAAGCCTCTCCTTTGGTTCACCCAAAGGAGAGTCACACCTGCCCATTTCTGGCCTCCGAGTTTTGGGTGTCCTCTCCTACCTCCTCTTCCTAGTGGTTGCCTCTCTGGGTCGGTCTTGCTCAGTCTTATAGTTGGGGCACTTATGTCCTTACCCTCTAAGACTCTATGATGTAGAAGAGCCAAAACAAAGTGCCACTTCAAGGAAAAGAAGGAGAAGGCACCTTGAGGGATGATGGTAGGCTTTTTTTTTGAGGTGGTGTGGTGCTCTGCCTTTTCTATTCTTAAGTCAAACTGTGACCAAATCATCATGCACACAGGGGCTGGCAACCCTTAGTGAAGGATGTACATAGAGGGGTGCAAGCACTTGACTGTGAATTTGAACCATCAGATCCTAATTCCAGATCTGCCTCCCTCTGACCATGTGACCTTGAATGAATCTTCTCATACATTGAAGCAGCAGGACTACAGAAGCCCAGTGGCTTTATTTATGGCTCACTCTGTGAAATATGGATTATAGATCTTTGTTCTTGTTCCACCATGGAGAACATTCTTTCCAGGGAGAACACTGCCCACACAGGCAGAGATAGCGTGATGTAATCATGATTTCAGGTTTTATTTTAATAGGTTCACTCTTACTGTAGTTTTAAGAATGGGACCTAATGCAAAAGTGTCCTGTAGGGGCTCTCTGGGGAAGCACGTTAGGCTGGGAGTTAAGAAAAGGCATCTGGACTTCATCCTGAATCCTTCACAATTAGCTATATGATGAAGAACTAGCACTTTAATCTCTGTGTGCATCTATTTTCTCAGCCATAGATCTCATAAAAATATTTTGGAGATTAAGTTAGTAATATAAAGAACAGAGCCTGGTTTATAATAAGCACTCAATAAATATTAGGTGTTATTTTCTGATTTCTGGAAGTCTTAATGAGGACTGACAAAAGGACAAAAGAAGGAACAAGAGGGCAACATGCATCCATTTTTGATTCATTTGATGCCTAATGAGTACTTTTGATGTATCATATGTCATCAGAGATGCAGAAAAGAGCGTTGTTTCTTCCAGCTTCCAGGAGCCATGAGGGAGGAAGGAGACAGGCAGAGAGTTGTAGCAACAGAGGGGTAGAGGTGTAGCAGAGATATGCCCACTGTGCCAGGGTGTAAGTGGTGCATGGTTAGACACATCAGCCAGGAAACCCAAACTTAACATCAGCCAGAGGCACAGTGCACCAGCAGGACAATTTAAACACTGTATATTTAAGGTTAGTGTTATGAGGAATTTTCTGTGGGGCTTGGGGAAAATGTGTAATGTAGCAACCTGGTATGAACCATTAAGGGTCCACCATTTGTTCTCTTTTAATTGTGCCTCTAAGGCAGGGGTTCTTAAGAGTGCACACTGAGACAACTTATATTTTTTGGGGGGAAAAACAGGCTTTATTCTCAGGCCTGAAGGTTTGCATTCTGTATGTGTGGGGGTCTGTTATATATATCTGAGCCAGATATATATATACACACACACATACACACTTTTTAAAACATTGCTGGTGAGGGGGGTGTATTCCTTGGATGAGCCCAAGTCTTTCAAGGGGAAACCTTTCTGAAATATGGGACTTTCTACTGAACATGTGACTTATGTTTGTTTAGTGAGAGCATGTATTCACATCTCCTGTGAAGGGAGACATCCCTGCCACTAATTCCTTCTAAAAGGACATCCCCTAGACAGATGTACTCTATTATATTCTATCTTATATTCTGGGAGGAGATAAATACTCCAAAGTTGAGAGCACCTGTGACCAATATAATCCTCAGTTAACAAATCTTCTAATTCAGGATGTGATGGGTTTGTAATATATCAGCTTGGGTAGGCAGAACTACATTTCCCAGAATTCCACTTATTTTAGGTTAGCCAGATGAAGCAAATACAAATATAGGACACTTAGTTAAGTTTGAATTTTATATAAACAATGAATACTTTTTAGTGTAAGTATGTCCCATGCGATATTTGAGACATACTTATGCTAAAAATGTTTTGTTGTTTATCTAAAATTTGATTTCAACTGAGTCCTGTGTTTTATCTGGAAACACTACTTTCTTTAATGTCTCTGGTTAAGGTGGACCACAAGGGAGATTCTTGGAAGCTTTGGAGGGTAGAAAGGAAGTCGCAGCCATTTTCATAACTCACATATGTTGTTGCTGATCCACTGACTGATCTCACTGGTGTGAAGCAGCAGAGAGACCTGAAACTATCCTGCCTTCCCCGGGGATTCTCCTCTAGTCCCCACAACTCCTAGCCCGGGATTCTGCGGTAGCTCCATAGTGAAGGACCCCGCCTTTGCCAGGGTAACCTCAGCACCAAGGTCAAAAGCGACAAAAACTGACCTGGGTTACTCTTCATCCTTTCGAGTGCTCACTTGATCATGATCTGCCTCTATTTATTTTACACCCACTGTTCTGTCTCAACTGTCTACCTGACTTCAAGCTCTAGCACCAGACCCAGAGGCCACTTAACCAGCTCTGGCAAGTAGGTAAACCCAATTCCCTGGAGCAAATCAACAATTTTCATTGAGACCTCAGAAAGACTTCCAGGTCAAGGATTTTGCTAAATGTTCTTGGCCATCGCCTACTTTTATTCTGTATAACCAATCTCGGTGTCCAGGAATGAGTCTTTTTCATTAGTCATCATCATATCACAATGCCAAGGTGAGGATTGCTACCCTGAAGTATCATGCATCTCTGAAAGCTTGGCAATTTTTGTTAGGAAGGGGAGCTAGAGCAGATTGAGCATGTTAGAGTTCTCCCTTCTATGGTGAAATCACATGCATTTGGAAGCCATCTTTGTCAAGTCTGTCCTCCCTTCTCATTTCATCAAATGAATGAGTAAATTATTCTCTTATTGAGCAGATATATCACAAAGGACTCCTAAAGATAGAAAATAAGAAACCAGGAAACAAATACACAAGCTTTCACTTACCTTGCTCACTCACAGAGGTTAATGGTTAGTACTCAAGGTGATTTCTTTATTTAGTGCAGCAACATGTGGTCCCTGTATCATTTTGGTACCCATGTGGGGTACTGAGCCTGTGATCCCTATGTTCAGGTACAAAGTTTGCGGATGCTATTGAGAGAAATGAATACACTAACACTAGACACATAGATTCAACATATTAAAAAGAGTTTCAGCCTTTAAACTTTTGTGCTCTCTGGCTGTTCAGTTCTCTGTAAGATAGCTGCTGATACACTGCAGCCAACATCAGGTCTCCAGACCTTTCCTTCCACGTGAAAGTGATGATATGCATTAACCATTAACCCTTTCCTCTTCTTCACTTGCTGACTTACATTTCCAATAGTCTTCTTTCACATCATATTTTAAGTGTCTCCTAAAGTCTAGGCCAAGTCCACACAATAACTCCAGAAAAAGAAAAGATATACAAAGTGAGGAAAATGAAACCCACAAAGCTACCTTAAATTCCAAGGAAATCAAAAAGTATTCCTATTCCCTCTGAGTAGCTATAAACCCCAGGAGCTGTAGTTATCCTGCAGACCTGTACGTCATTGGCTGGACCACAATATTTTTCTTTCTTACTGAACCCTTTTTCTTAAAGACAGATTTTTCTGTGGATGAAGACATGAGTTATTCACCCAAAGTCTTTCCAGAAAAACACTTTATTTTTAGGAATTAGGGAAAATCTTAGGTGATTCCACCATAACATACATTTTTTTTTGGTCTTTCTCCCTCTCCTCATAAAGATGGTGTCAACTTACATTTAACTTGACTGAAATTGGAAAGCCTTAATGGGGGCAGATGATGGCTCTCACATAAAAAAAAAAAAAGAAAACCCAAGAAGGGAGTTTACAAGTATTCAGATTTCCTTGTTCAGATATCCAGTTGCTCGTTTGGCCTCACTTTTTACATTCTTTTACATTCCTTTTGGTTCTGTTATTAGAAACTCAACCTTGGGTTTGGAGGGAATCCTTAGTTTAAACTTCCATATTCAGGTAGCACAAATACATCTTGACAAGACTGGATCTTTCAACCTTGATTTTATCACCATTTGTATATATATTAATAGGAGGTTTTTAAAAGCCAACATGGACAGTTAAAAGCATTGCTTTGCCTTTAATTTGCTTGTGCAAGGAGGAAATGTGAGAGTATTTCAGAAAGGTGGATCCTGTTGTTTTCATTAGACAATCTGTACTTCGTTGTACAATCTGGCAGACTCTCAGTTTTCCCCATGTGATCGACTGTCAACAATGCAAAAGAAAAAGCAAAACAAAATCACACCCTGAAATGGGTAGCAATAAATTATGAGTAAAAATGTAATAAACTGATAGAAACTTATTGTGAAGTCTGGCAAAGAGATAATTGCAAGTTTCAACCGAATTGGATTGCCAGGATTTAGCATTCGCACTCTTTGTAGTCTCATTTTGACCCTTGGCAGCATCTGTGGTTGGAACCTTCATGCACTGAGGAACTGAGAGAATGAAGGTGAGACAAGGTTCTGATAAAACAGAGCATGACCTCTGTCTTTGTGGAAAGGGTGCAAAGGAAACCCAAGTGAGTGGGAGTCAGGGTGGAGCGGGAACTGGGGAGAAAGACCAGACTCCCTGTCAGCCTCCCACTTTGTGTCTGTTCACTGCCAGCAGGCAAGCAGAGGGCATCCTTCATGGCCTGCAGGCAGGCTCACCCCATTCTCTGCTTACTGGTGTGAGTGATGTGCCTGCCTGTGTGAGGTGCCTAGTCCTGTCATTGCCTGACTCATTGTCATGAGTGTAGGTTCATGGTATAGTTTTCTTCATAAGCCAGTTGGGCAAATGCTGGGCTAGCTGCCTGCTGAGCAGCCCGGCACCAAGGAAAAGACAAGAATCATACATAGTAACTGTTATTCATTCAGCTTTTATTGAATTCAGGTTCACTCAAAGTAGAACATCAACATATGTTAACATCCTACTTACACTCTAACAATCTAAGAGAATTACAACACACACAACAATCAATGAGGGATAATGAACCCGAGTCCCAGAGTCTCAGTCTGAAGGTTCGAGAGAGAGCACGGTGGGCAAGGGAATTGTCAGCACCTTACAAGGAAGGATCTCCAGAGCCAGGTGGGCAGCAGGGCAGATGAAGTCCTCAGTCCAGCAGGGCAGAGTCCCTGGTGGCCGGTGCTGAGGGAGCTCAGTGTGGCATGGAGCAGCACTCTGGTGTGTGGAGCTCGGCTGTCTCCCCAGTGGTCTGGAACCTGCCCCAGTTACACCTTGAAAGTGGTATACTCCACCCCCTGGGCCTTTTGATAAGTATCTTCACACCCCTGATAACAATGTGGAATTTGCCCAGGAGCCTGTGTGTGGTAAATGGCTGTTCTGCTTGGCACCCCTGATGGTAAATGTGGAATTTCCCTAGGAGCCTATCTATGGAGGTCCCGCTCTGAAGACGTGGCTGTTCTGATCACATGTGCAGATAGCTTAGGTGTGTCTCCTTGCCAGATGTGTCTGCTCTGACTTGGGTGGTTTCCCTCTTGAAGCAAAGTGTCCTGGATGACTGGCAGCCATCTTGGTTGACACAAGTGACTCCACTTCGTTATATACTTTATGCCATCTTGACTGGACAAATGCCATTTTGTTGGTTCTGCTCTCCACACTCATCATTGAAAAAGGCCCTCTGCAAGTTCAAATTCTGGCTTGCTTTGATTACATCATCAAAGTCAGGGTGGGCCTATTCTGACTCCAGGAGGAGCTCTTTGGCCCCGAGATCTCATCCCACAAACTGAGATGCCTGGTATGATGGATGCCAAGTTGAGCTTCTTGGTCTCACTCTTCCAATGAAAATTGGTTTTGTGATTTCGCATAGAAAGAATGCAGTGTAGGACAGGTTGGCATACATGTTACCACATACAACAGCTGACACATTTCTTTTTAAATAAATGTTGATATAATCTCACCTAATTGTCCAAGAAGTGTTTGCTTACCTTTGCCATGTGTTAGGCAGGGGTTAAACAGAAACTCTGGAGTTCTTACACTGGTGTTAGTGTGACATTTTTGCAAGGGACATAGGAATACCAGAACTCGATCCTGATCCACAGCTATATATAAAAGGAGAAATCACAGCCCCAAAAGACTGTGTGTGACTTCTCATTCCACCATCAATGGATTAATTATGTTTACTTGGGAAATAGGAAAATTTATTATCACCTACATGTTAGATATATTTATTCAATAATATTTTAGTGATCATCACTTATGAGCTTTTTTTTGTAAGGTTATTTTAAAATGCTTTGAGGTTATAGACCCATTTACCTCTCAGGTAAGAGCACCAGGAGTCCTGAGTCCATTTTAAATGGTTCACAGACCCCAGGTTAAGCATCTCTGTTTTAGACAGTTAGACTTAGCCTATTCTCTGCTTTATTTATTCAATGATGAAAACGCATTGGGGTCAATGGGACCTTCCCAATGTAGGAATAGGTTTCTGACTTGGGGGAAAAAGTAGGAATACATTAGTATGTGTGCTATTTGAAAGTGTATTGTTTTTTGAGTTCTTCTAACTTGTTCTCTTCACCAACCCACGGCCCCAGGTAGTTCAGGCAGTTAGGGCTACGAGGAGACAAGTGGAAAGGCCTTCACTGGAAATAAGAGACTAGAATACAATTTAGCATCCACAGGGAGCTATGTCTAGAAAAGCAAAGACGGCCTCTTGAGGGGAGCCAGTCAGTCCAGGGAATTGTCAGAGCTGTACGGGCTTTTCCTGGGCACTAGAAGTAACTCACTCCTCTGAGTCACCCATAGTCTGTACAGGGTGGGAACACTGACCTTTGGCGTTAGAATGCTAAATAGCTTCCAAAATTAAGGCTATGAATACTGGTATTTCTTTCCTCTATTACTGTCCCTTTCAATCCCACCTTGAATTTACTGGGCAAGACTAGGAATTGGTGTATTCAGGGCCCATGGCTACTTCCAGGCAACTGTCCCACCTTGAGGGTCTTATCCTACCTTCATTTGTAACTTCAGAATAGGTAGTCTTCCTCTTCATCATAACCATTAAAATCATCTCTGTTGCCTTTATAACTCCGGGCTCACTATTCTTCTGTTTTCTCTCCAGGAATCATGTCTTCCATCTCTTCATGGCCAGCATTGCCCCACTTATATCCCCTCTCAGAGCATGACCTTCTTTTCATTCATATTTTCCACCTTGTCACTCATACTCAGTATCCTGTTTATCCTCAGAGTAATTACATCTCAGTGGCTTCACAAAGAGAGAAGCTCATTTCTCATTCACACCAATCCAATGCGGGTCAGCAGGGCCTCCTCTGGGATCCAGGCCCCTTCTACACTGTGACATTGTCGTCTCGCTCAACCCATCACTTCCAGAGTCAGCTGAGCAGTGATGGAGTGGGAGGGAGAAGACACAGAGACTTCTTCACTGCCTTGCCCTGTGAGGGATAAGCCTCATTTCTGCTCAGAGTCCATTGACTTGGACTTACCATCTGGTCCCCAACAATCTGTGGTGGAGTGGAGAAATTTGCAGAGCCCTGAGGGTATATGGTGGACCCTGGCTTCTTCTTCCCTTCTCAGTCTCCTGAGGTCTTTCCTGAATGTCTCCTTTATTCTAGCTCCCTTATCACTTGGAATCATGAGACCCTTCATGTCATAAACGTGAAAACTCTCTTTAGAATCCATCAGGGCTTCCTTCACAAACTTCCTGTTCTCGCCTCATGGATCCTGTGTCCCCTGTCCAGGCAGCCTTCACCATGCGCCGTCTCCTGTTCCTTCTGTGGTTTGCCTTGTGGACATGATGTCATGGAATTGTGTTAATTTGACCCAAGGAAATTATTTGTATGCAATTTCAGTTAAGTCAGAATTGCTCATTATTCATCTCTAGCTGACTACTTATTCTACAACTATTTTAAAAACTTTTCCATATCTTTAATTTGCTATCTAACCCATGTCTCTTCATTTTCAACATATGGATTAATATTCCTTGTGAGTAAAAGGCTAAAGGTATGTGGCCAATTTGTGGGATCTTCCATTGTCAACATTTCCTGTATCTTTGTCCATTTTCTCTTTCTTTGTATCTATCTTATAAGAAGTATTTTTTTCTTTCTTTGATAAAGTATGTCCTTTGGATTGTTCTTTTTATCAAGGCCCATATCTTTATTAATTAGATGGTATCTTGTTTCATTCACATCAAGACTCTTTTAATTAAACTTTGTCTCTCCGTAGACTTCTCTAGTTGTACATATGCTAAATGTGTGATGAGACCTGATTTTACTCTTTATTTTTTACTCTGACACCAATTTAGGCTATTGACCTATTTCTCACCTATTTATTAGAGTCAAATTTCATAACAGAGAAGTCTGTACCTGGTACTTTTGCAACATAGCTTTGCTGTCAACTGTTAAAACCTCCTCTGTGTGAAAAACTACACATTCAGGTGGTTATTAGTGGCTTCCTAATCACCAGATCCAACAGTGTTTCAACATTTTTAATATAATCCAAATTTCTTCATAGTTTAATGTTTTTGATTATTCTATAATTCAGTCTTTCCCCAGCTTTTGTCAGGCAACGTGTACATATCTCTCTACTTTAGTAATAACTTCTATTTATAGTTGGTTTTTCTTTCTTTTTCTTTTTTTGGATGATCTAATTGCCTCCCCCCTTTCTCCTACTAAAACAATGCAAATGTCTCTGAACTCTCTCTCAGATAGAATGAAACTTTAGCGCTGGGCTGTATTTCAAACTGTATCTCTTATAGAGGATACTACATGAAGTATCCAGTACTTCGGTGCCTGAAGATAAACAGAAATTCCTGCCCTTTCTGGTTTTTATTTCCCAAAACATGTGGTCTCCTGCTAATTCATAACAGTCTGAAGAAAATCCCACCGTTGCACTCTGGATCCTGTGACCTGTGATCCGCAAGGGAAGCTTTGGATCTGTGATGTTTTGATGTATGAAAACCAAATCCAAATAAAATAAAACTAAAGTGAAGAGCTATTATCTGGAGGTTATCCATCAGTTGGTCTAATGGTTTATCAGCTCAAAATTGTTGGAGAGAGATTTATCATGGGCCAATGTCAAGTCTGTAGAGTTGAAATGACCTAGAAAATTGGTTCTTATGCTGAAATACAATTAATCTGCACAATCCAACAAGAACAAGTGGAAATGTTGGTCCTTCGTGACACTTAGCAGCTCCTGATAAGACCAGTTTGGCAGCATATATTTTTTCCTGGGGATTTTTATTTCTTTCCAGGCATCTTATCTGAGGTTTTGGTTGCTATCAGCAAGATCTTTTGTGAAATTACATTTTTTCTTTATAATTCAAAAATGTTGTGGGAATTTATCCATCTGTGTGGATTTATTTCTATGAATATTAGTTACAACAGGTTGAATCTGTTTACTTTTAAGGTGTTCAGCTTTGAGTTCCAGAAAATTGTCCTTAATTATGGTGATGACTGCTTCTCTTTTTAGTGTGGCAATTATACATTTTTTTTTCTATTCTTGGGAATAAACTCTAATGTTTAGCTTCTGTAGTTATCTGTCATGTTACCAGTTTTGGTCCTTTGGTCTTACCTCTTATCTGAAAGAGCTTGTCAAGTTTGTTTCGCAATCACTGCTTGAAAATCTGCATGCCATTACTGCCTTTAAATATCTACCATGAAGATTATAATTCTGCCATTGTCATTTTAGGTGCCATGCACTCTGTCTCCGTGTCTCCCGTTTTGTTTTTTTTTGTTTTTGTGCCCGTATTTGTGTATTTTGTTTGTTTTATTTTACTTCTGCTTACTGCCTTTGTTGCTAATTCTTTTTGTCTTTCTGTTTCATCTCATCCTTTAAAATGAATCTGTTTGTTACTTAGGAATTTAAGCTTTGCTTTATAGGAGACAATTCTTGTATACCATTGAGAATTATTTTTTGGTTCCTGGGCTGTTTTATTTTTAGAAGTATATTCTTCTCCTGAGTTTTTATGACCTTTCCCTTTTTCTTATTCCAAAGTCCCCTGTTCTTAGGTCCCATTTATTGTAGTGGTTTTCCTTTTTATTTTTTCTTTCCCCTAAATGAAGAGAATCCATTCCCGTTTATGGCTTATAAACACATAAGGTGTGTGTAATGTCCTTGGTTCTGTTATCTGTGATGGTGGAGAGAGAAACTCCCATTCAGAACCCTGCACTTGGTCATCTTTCATGGGTAAAGCTCTGCTATGCTGAGCTAAGAGATTCTCTTATACCTGGGTGTCTACAACACACATAAACCTCACGTCTGTGAAAGTAGGCACTTTTTCTATCAGTGCCTACCATGCTTTACTTATGAACATATTTCATGGATGCAGTGAGTAAGATAATCATACTCTGTACATTCCCCACCCCATTCTGGACTCACTTTCTTGGAATATAGTCCCAAACGGATGTAATAATGTGGAAGTTTGTGGGAAAGGGTTACACAGACAGACTTTTTAATATTTCAAAGAGTCACATGCCATAGTGACATCATGATTGTTCAATTTTGAAATTAGTAGCCATTTGGGTTCTTTTAGGGAGCAGCCAGAATGGCAGGAGTGAAAAGCATGTCCATTCCCTCCTTTTTTTTTTTTACTATTTTAAAGATTTTGTTTATTTATTTTTAGAGAAAAGGGGAGAGAGGGAGAAAGAGAGGTAGAGAAACATTGATGTGTGAGAGATACATAGATCAGTTGCCTCTTGCACAAGCCCAACTGGGGACCTAGCATACTGCCCAGGCATGGGCCTGACTAGGAATCGAACCGGTGGCCTTTCAGTTTATAGGCCAGCACTCAATCCACTGAGCCACACCAGCCAGGGTCTTCCCTCTTTTATTCAGGCAAGAGTTCTTTTATCACATGTAAATAGACAATTTCCCTTCCAGTTTGGCTCCACTCACCTTGTGTTTGATAAAATTTCCTTTTGAATTCAGAAAATTTTTGTCTGGCAATTTGAGGTTCCTATATTGTTGTGAGTTCAGTACTTTTTTTGTGGGAGGGAATGGAGGGTCTTTTTAGATATTTTTACTGGAAAGTTGGTAGGGGTGGAAGCAAGCTCAATACATGCTGTTTAGAAACTGAAATCCAGTATGTTTCCAAGCAAATTATATAACTCTCTAAAATAAATTATGTTTTTTATATGAGAGCTCCTCCTTGGAACCATCAGAATTTCAGTTGTGTGGATTGTCAAATCCATAATCCAGTTTCTTGGAATAACTCTCCTTAAACTGTTCTACTTAAATCTCCATGAAAATGAGGACTCCAAAGTGACTGACTCCCTCCCAGGCAACTGCTCCATCTCTGAAGGTTCAGTTTGGTCCTAAGTCTGCAGCCTGTGGTCCAACAGAGATGAAGCCTTTGGTCTCTGGGGTCACCCCTGTGGATCCTCGTGCCGAGCAGCCCATCTTCTCCAAGCCTGAAGGCCCTGGAGAGCTCTTTCAACTGTATCGTTGGCAGATCACCTCCCTGCCAATGCCCTGGTCTTTCAAGAGGCCTGGGTCCTTAGCACCCCACTTATACCAAGGGCTGGGCTTTTGTGCAGGGTGCTCCTGGGAAAGGCCCAAGGCTTTTAGAAATCACAGTTCTCATCATTCTAGACTAACCAAGTTCTCAGAACCAGGCCTCACAGCAACACCCAAATGCAAAGATTTCATTTATGCTAACAAAGCTGCTCGTACTTTCGTAAATAGGAATTTTCATTTCAGAATAGCAGTGGTCTGTAAAAATAAGCTATATTAATAACTGGAGCAGATGATTTTATACCCCTGTCTGTGTCTGTTCTGTGCCTGTATTTTGCTTTTTCTAAGATCCCTGTAGTCCATTCAGACAATCTTGCCTGTCCACTTTCCCAGAGGGAGATAAATTAGGCTGAATTAGTAGCATAAAACTTGATTTTCTTGTGTCTGTGTGAACTTCTTGGCATTGTAGGAAGAGAGTCTGGTAGTGGCAATATTGAAATGGTTGATAAAAGCTTTTCTGCAGGCCAGCCAAACTGGGGTAATAATTTCTAAGGCCAGATAGAGCGCACTGTCAACATTTTTAAAGGAGGAATGTGAGGCATTGCCCACATTCTTCAGGTAAGGTGAAGGTAAGGTGAGGACTGGCCTGCAGAGATCTATCACTGGGGCAAGAAAAATCAGCACCTTGTAAATCACTGGTGAGGCAGCTCATTTGCAGACGAGAGCAGCTCATGTGTAACCCACGGAATTGGGCTGATTATGCTCAGGGAGCTGCTTCTTAGGAAAAGGAGGGTGCCTGTCAGAACCCGGGCCAGCACTGGCAGGGCTTCTAGCAGCTTGCAGGTGAGCCTGCTGGCGAAAGTGGTCTTCCGCTCATTCTTCTGTGACATGAGTGAGAAGGGCTGGATGCTGAATGGACCTGGCCCCCAGTCAGTCTGGCTGTACAGTGGCTATCAACATCTCCTTCTGGTTTTTAGAAGCCAGCTTCTTACTTTCTCTTCTTCTATTTGCCATCCTTCAATATTTGTGATTTTGAGGGCAGTTCCCAATATCCTCTTGTGTCTGGAATGGATATCATGAAGTCTGGTAGAGAAAACATAATGGAGAGATATAACAGTACACCTGGATATCACAATACTGTTTTCCATGTCCCTAGGTCTTTGAAAGTTCTAGTTAGTAAAGATCTCAAGAAATCTTATAGAACATGGTAGGGTTAAGAAATGAGGACTTAATTGCTAAGGAAGTAAATATCAATAGAGATGAATGTAGCTTATTTTTTTCTCCGAGCTATTTCTACTTGGTAGAAGATTTTATGCTAAGTTGGATCTCACTTTAAGGAAGCTTCATGAGATGGGCAGAAGAGTCAAACAGGGAAAAACTGGGACAACTGTAATGGAATAACAATGAAAATGATTTAAAATAAAAAACAAAAACAAAAAGTAGTATGTATTTCCAAGAGACAGTGAAGATTAAAACCTAAATTATTATAGCAACTAACATTTAAAATGAGCTTCAGAGTTCAAAAAGTCTTTTAGGTTCATCACTTTCTGTCACACTGGCAATGGCCTTGTACCATGGACATGATTGAGATTATGACAGTGCTGCTCAACGATCAGGAAATGCTAAATATGCAAATTGCAAATTTGTTCCCTTTCCCCTGAGAAGCAGTCACGTTTCTTTATACTTTTTTAAAAAAAGACAAATCGTTTGTGTAGTTTCCTAAAATATCAAAACCTCTTAAATGGTTTCTGAATAAGAGCTGATTTACAATAGTGTTTGAAGGCTGAGACTACCACATTTAAAAAAGTTGTGTTACTAAATACCTCCTAGAGGATCTCCAATACTAAGAAAACAGTATTTGCTTCAATGGCTACCAGCTGAAATATTGAATAATAGAATCTAACATATTTTGGAAGTCATTGATATTCAACAAAATATACCACCAAATTCGGATCCACAAATACCAGGAAGTAGGAGCATTAGTGTCGATGTCTCTTGAGCTGTCATCAATTCGTGGCTTCTTGAAGATAAATAGCTCTATCTTCTTGAAGATAGCTCTACTTCTTGAAGTAGTAAATAGCTCTACTTCTGTGTTCTCTATTCATTTTCAGTCTATATTCTACACATAAAATGGAAGTGTCTGGGCAGAGATGAATTACCATTCTGTAAATTCTTTATGTGAAAGTACATTTTTTTTTGATAAAGGCCAGTTCAGTAGTGGAAAGATATCTTGGAATCGGGAACCCCTAGAGCACACAGCACAGTTTAAGGTTTCATCCAGGTTCGAGGAAACGATGAGCTGTGTGTACTGAGCTGTACCTGGGAAAGGCAAAGAATGTAACCTCAGGATGGAGAAGGGCAAGTTGATTAGGTTACAAATCTTCATCATGTTGGGATCACTCTGGCATCTCATGAGGAAAGGTGCATGAGGCAGTGAAATGCAGACTCATCTAGCATAACACAACTTCGAAGTGCCAGCTAGGGCTCAGGATGCCTTGGTTTGAAGTTCGGCTCCACATTTCAGTCTGTTTGAATCCCTGCAAGTTACCCTAAGTTCTCTAAGCCTCAGTTTACTCATTTGATAAGTGGGGGTAACAATAGTACCTGAAGCATAAATGAGGTAATGCTTGTAAAATGCTTGGCACAATAAGTAATAGCTATTACTGTTGTTATTATTAATATTACCCAGGCACTTGGGTTTCGAATATGACATATTACATTTCCCTAACGGGAGATCAACATAGATACAGGAAGTAATTATTCCCCTTCTCTCATTTCTCTTACACGTTGTACTTCCATTTCGCTCTAAGCAAGAAACCACCTTCGGCCCTTTTCGCTCAGTGCACATGTAATACACATCGAGGATCTCACGGTAAGTAAGTTTTAGAGCAATCAGTAAAATTTTACCCGGTAGTGAAACCGCAGCCTAGTTTCAAGGGGCATCATTTGTCTAATAATTGCCCTTCATAACCATTTGTAACTTAATCTTGAATTCCACCAGATGGTCTATGTGAGGATAGACATTTTTCCCCTTCAAAATTAGGTATAGCCCATGTACTTGGGACACACGGGTTTCCCTCCGCTTCCCCCAATCACAACAGCCCTAAGGGATGTGCGATCATAGCCTGATCAGGATTGCCCAGGTGTTCTGAAATCTGTTACTCAGCATGTACCATAGGAAGAAGAAGGCTATCGAATTTCAAAAAATGCAAACGCCTTTCCAAAAGTTAAGCAGAAAGAAAAGGGGAGTACACCGTGTACTAGTTGGAAGAAAGAAGAGTGGAACTGTGGCTCACCGAATTTAGGAAATGGGATAACGAGAAGAAAGGCTGACGTGAGAAGACATGTCTGACTTTCCTACTCTGAGAATTGCTCTTCGAGGACATTTCTGTACAGGTTGCCTTACAACTTATCCTTCGACTCAAATGGGTTTCATATTGCTCCACATCCTTTCTCTTTTGCATTGCTTTTGGTTCATCTGACTTTGGAGACCTTTGCCAGTTTTAATCCTCAGTGTATCCTCAACACAGCAATCAGCATTATCCTGTTAAAACATCAATAATAAGGGTTGGGCAAAAGTAGGTTTATAGTTGTTCATATGGAAAATAATACAGTAATTAATATGTAATGAAACAAGAATAAACTCCGTGTTTCACGTATTCACAACTGTAAGCCTACTTTCCCCCCTCCCTGTATTATGCCACTGGTCTGCTCAAACCTGAGGAAGTCTCCCCATCTCCTTCAGTTTAGAAGGTCAATGTCAGTCAGACAACATCCCTGTGGTCTCTTCTTCAGGTACTTTGTTACCCCCATTTCAGTGTCTCTCTCCCTTCAGTCCAGCCACACTTTCTTCGCTGTTTCTTGAGCCCAGAAGGCACCCTTTTGCCTTTTATATTTGCTTCTCCATCTTCTTGGAATTTTCTTCTCCAAGATTCTTGCTTTGCTCCACCATTTACCCCTTTACCAACTCAGCGAGGACTACATTGAACACCCATATGAAAATGCAACCCATTCCTTCAACACTCTCAACCCTTGAGCCTGCTTTATTTTTTCATGTATCACATGTCACCATTTAACATACTCTATATTTTATGTTTTATATTTGTCTGTATCACCCTCTAAAATGTAAGTGCCAAGATTGCCAGGATTTTTATGTTTTGTTTTCCACTGTGTTCTTACCACCTAGAATAGCTCCTGGTAGGCACTCAATAAATATTTGCAGATTTAATTGGTTTAGTAATCACTTGCTCAGCCTAGAGGTTTCAGGGAGAAGTGTTTTTCTCCCAGATTACCTATTGCATATGGAATGGACTATGGGAGTGATCCTTTAGGCTTGTGATGGACATAAGTCATCGTCTGTCCCCAGTGGTTTGGTGTCAATGGGTCCAATGTTCCCCTCCAATCTGAATTGTTGCACTTTAATGTGAATGGTAAGGATGAAATGACCTTTCAACTTTGTGACTGCTCATGGCTGCTGAGAAAGCGAGTAAAATACACTTTATTATACTGCATTTCCTAGTAAAGTTTAGTTTTTTTCTCTTTCATGTTATTCTTTAATTTGCACAGAAAGTTGGTACTAATTACTCTTGGGAGACACTAGCTAGCTAGAGATGCTCTTAGATTGCATTGCAATTAAGCTCTTCTCCTTTCTCCCCCTTAAGATGGACTTCTCTGTTGAAGAGAGGGCCCGGAAGTTGATGAGATCTCCAAGGAACCAGTTGGAAGGTGGACAAGAGTAATACTGCAAGGCTCAGAACTCAGTCAGGGTCCGGCCCACACGGACAGGAGAGAGAGTGGGAGGTGTCTTTGGAGGTGCCTTGCCCATGGTTGGAAGATTGTTGAGAAGCTCCTGATGGATGAGATGCTAGACTTCTGCTGCGGCATTTCATCTCTGGGCCGTGCAGCAGCCCAGCCACATCTGTGACTGATGGGAAGCAGATGTTTAACTTTGCAGGGAGAAGGCATACAGAAATAGGGAATTGAGAGCTCAGACGCCCTTTCTTTTTTGTTCCCCCTCTAAAACAAATCGAGGAGGGAAAATTACACCTGAGTAATGGCCCTGCAAGAAGACTTAACTACAACAGGTTGAAACCAATCCCATGTTTTAAGGATTTGTGTAATTTAAAAAGAAAAAAAAATAAGTAATATGCTTTAAACTTAGGTTCAGCCAAATGGATAGCTTCAGGATTTTTTTTTCTACGTCAAGTTCTATTACTGCTATTTCCATAATATTTCTTTGTCTCCGTCTCCTCATGTTAATTCTTGTTGCCACTCAGATTCCCTGGCCTCTTTTCTGTGTTTTTGCTAACTTGCTTTCTCACCTCCTCTCCCCCACTACCAATCATCCTATGTGCTGCTGCTAGATTAATTACTAAAATCTTAGGTCTGATCGTGTTATGCTATTCCTCAGAAACTTTCAGTGGCTCCCTGTTGTCTACCGGATAGAATCCATATCCCTCAGTCTGGAACGTATGTCCTTCGACATGTACACCTAGGCTTTGTCAGTTTAGCCTGCCTCTCACTACACTATCTATACTCGTTACATATTAGTGTATCCATACCACTGTGCATGCCATCCTTCCTTCCTTCCCTTTGTCTTTCTTTAAACTCTGCTGGGTTTCTTTCCTGTGTGTTTGGTCACAATTGTCACTTCATCCTCTCCACCCTCTGTATTAATTTGCAGGGGCTTCCAACAGAAATCTGTTTTCTTGCAGTTCCGCAAGCTGACAGCCTGAGCTCAGGATGCCATCAGGTTTGGTTTACTAGTCAGAGCTGTTTCCTTGGTCTGAAGGCAGCCACCCTGTCTTGGTGCCACACAGGGTCTTGCCTCTGTGTCCCTCCTTCCTGGTGTTTCTTCTTATAAGAACATCAGTCACACTGGATTAGGGCCCCACCTTAATGGCCTCATTTTAACTTAGTCACTTTCTTCAAGGTCTTACCTGTAGATACGGCTGCATTCTGAGGTCCTAAGTGTTAGGACCTGAATATGTGAATTTTGAGGGGACACAGTTCCGTCTATACAGACTGTTCGAACAAATGCATGTCTAAATCCCAACTGTAAAAGAAATAAAACATTTTCTATTATGTCTCACCTAGTTCTTTTAGCTATTAGTACCTTTGTTTTTTCTTCTCTTTATCTCATTAGTATGTTGCTCTTCTGCATATATTATAGCACTTTCCCCCCAACTTATGCTGTATAACACACACACATTGTGAAATGATTGCCATAGTCAAGCTTATTAGCACACCCATCCTCTTACATAGTTACCCTTCTTGACAGTGTGGTGAAAATACTTGTACTCTGTTCTTGTAGAAAATTTCAAGCACGTGATTGGCTATTAATTATAGTCACATGATGTATATTAGGCCTCCAAAATTTGTCCTCTGATTACTTAAAGGTTGGAGCCTTTGACTATCACCCCTTTCCCCTGTCCCTCAGCCACTGGTGAGCAGCATTCAACTCTGTTACTAGGTTTTCTACTGTTTTAGATTTCAGATGTAAGTGAGATCATGCAGTATTTTTCTTTCTATGTCTTGTGTATTTCGCTTAGCATAATGCCCTTCAGGTTCATCCATGTTCTCTCAAATGACACATTTTCTGTCTTTTGTAAGGCTGAATTATATATGGAGAGATTATCTATCTATATATCTATCTATCCATCCATCCATCCATCCATCTAAAACATTATCTTCATCCATTCACCTGTGCACCGACACTTAGGTTGCGCCCATATCTTGGCTACCGTGCATAAGGCCGCAGTAAACACAGGGGCTGCAAATATCTCTTGGAGATAGTGATTTCATTTCCTTGGATATATGTTCAGAAGGGGGATTGCTGGATCATATGGTAGTTCTGTTTTTCATTTTTGGAGGAATTTCCATACTATTTTCTATAATGGCTAAACCAATTTAAAGTCCCACCAACAGTTTATGAGGGCTCCCTTTTCTCTCTGCCCTCACTGACACTTATCTTCTGACTTTTTGGCAATAACCGTCCTAACAGGTTTGAGGTGATTATTCATTTGGTTTTGATTTTCATTTTCTTCAGGATTAGTGATGCTGAGCATCTTTTTGTATCTGTTGGCTATTTGTATGTCTTCTTTGGAACTGAAGCTATAGTAAATAATGCTTCCTGAAAATATTTGCTAGTATTTTTTTCCTAGCAGCATGTTTTGGTAATCCTGTTATTAGGAATATACTGACAAATACTATTCTTGATCATCAGTATTATTTTGGGACTGCAAAATATTATTAGTATCTGGTTTTATGGATCTCTCTTTCTTTTAAAACCATGGCATGTAATTTATCAAATCACTTTAAATTACTTTCCACGTAGGAATATGTATTTGGTGAAATGTTTTTTTTCCCAATGGAAAATTGCTGAGGTATCAAACCATAAAGTCATTCTATTAAGGCAGTATTCTGAATGCTGTGTTTGGCTTAAAAATATCTTAGGTGCGTTGATGAGGATTTTTGCAAGAATAAAGATCAGCATAAGTTTTTACCTAATAAACATTCTTGTTTTATAAACGTTTTTCTAGCACTTAGTTAGATTTGGAAAATAGAGAACTTCTCATGGTCTCACCATCAAAAATTTAGAGAGTGGATTCAATTTTTTCCATATTTTCATATTTCAATTGAATTTAGAAAGAAGTTGTAGAATATCTGCTGTGTGTAGAACACTGCAGAAAGTCCAAGGGGTATTAGAGTCAGAGAAGATCACGGATCTCAGGACTTCACAGTCTGTAGCCTGACATCTCCATTTACATAAGTTTCCTGTAGGAGATAGCAGATGGGAGTATGTTAAATGAAAACAAGAAAGGCCTGGGTAGAATCTCTCATCTCCTTGATAATAAATATTCAACAGCCCAGGAAGGCCAAGGGTGGGTTTCTCTACAAGAACAGAGTCAGAAGATAATCAAGTCTTGAACCAGCATCTCCAAATGAATGAATTTTTTTCAAGACACACTAAGATTGGCGAAAGGTGTGGTCTGCCATGGTACTGGTGTTTTATATTGCACGGCACATATCTCAGCTCTACGTGACTTAAAAACCTTAAGACTGTTATGGGGGGAAAGACATTTTCAACATTCTTTTTCCAAGTCCCACACATTTAAAAAAAAAGCACAAATCCAAGACACATACACCCTGCTGAGAGGGAATCCACCCGCTCTGTGTGGGCACTGACTGCTCTGTCTGGAATTTGCTTGTGTGTAGGAAGCATGAAGTATATTAGCTTTTGGAAATTCGATAAATGAAATACACACAGAATTCTAACCTCCTCTGTGAATGTCAGAAAAGGGGAATTTTGGGGTGTATTTAAACTTTATTGTTAGAATAGCCAATGCTTTATCAGAATATCTGCATTCTGATTACTGAGTTGTAGTGCATGCAATTTAAGAAAAACAGTGCAGATGATTTGAAAGAATCAGTAGACCTGAGCATTTGGTAGAACAAAGATAAATGGCTTAGAGAGCCTGATCAGAAGTTAGATATGCTACACATTAATGGTATTGAGAACAAGAAAGGACTTGAAAAGATATATAGCCTACAGGAAAGTGAAAGTGGAAGGAGAACAGAAAGTCTGCCGGAATTTAAAGTAGTGGCGTGCCTATATATTAGCGGGAGATTAAAGTTTGACTTCTAAGAATCAAGTCAAATGTCACCCTCTTGCCTCTCCCTCTTCCCCTCTCTCTTTCATTCCATTTCATCTTTTTGGACACCTTGTCCTTTCCATTCAAACTCCCACAACATCGTGTCAATTCCTAAGTGTTTGGGGATTATAGACAGATGGTGTATTTTTCTCAATAATAAACAGAAAGGAGGGAAACTTTTTCCAAAGTTGATATAACTGGAGATTTGAAGATGTAGAAGTAAAACCAACGGACTCAAGAGGGAAGATGCATCATTAAAGCCTTGAGGAATGGAAGTGTTCTCGAGTAGTTTGTTCACTGCTGAATAAACTTTGTAAGAACTCGAGGACCTTTAAGCAAGCTGTTGGCCAAGAAATGTACTCACATTCATGAAAAGGGGCCTATTGGTTTGCAGGAAGGGAAGGATAAACACCCTGAGCAGTACTGAACATCGAATATGAAAGGTTTGTGGGGATATTATTATGAAATCCAAAAACAGTAGGTGGTAGAAGGATGTGTGGAGCCCAGGCAGCCACGAGAGGGAAGCGGCATGTACTTATTTCAAAAGAGATGGCGAAATAGCCAGAAAAATGTCCAGATCACCCAGGGAGCATGGACCAGGACCAAAGTGTCCTCTGGAAGACAAGGAAACTTGTCTGCGAGAGTCAGGGGACTGTACGGGCAGGACTCAGGGATAGGAACTCTTTCCGCTCTTCTAAAGAGTATAGAGAGAATGTTAGGAGAATGAGCTCCCTGTGCCTGAAATCACAGGCTGTTGGTTTTCCTTGCAGATTGGGTCTGAGCCTGCCCTGGTACCCAGGGAAGTCTTTCTGGACAATCTCTTCCCTTTCACCACTACCCACCACCCTGCTCCAGAAATTTCTCAGTCCTGTCCACTTCCCTTCTTTAAAATATTTCAAATCCACTCAGCGGGGTTACTGGTCTAGTTCAAGCTCTTATGATTTACCACTCACATGGATGCAATGTTGCCATATAATGCTGCAGCCAGACTAATCTTTCAGATGAGGCAAATCAAATGAAATCTCATTGCCTCCTGCTTAAATTTCCCTCCAAATTCCCTACTGTTTTCAGGATCAGTTTCCACATCATGACATACAAGGTCTTTAGACCTATCTCAGACCTAGTTCTACTTCTATCAAACATGGAATGCTTCCAGATCCACATGCTGTGTATGCATGTCTGAGCATGTGTGTACACCCCCAACACACCTACCCCCCACTATATTGAACCACTGAACTACTTGCAGTCCTTTAAACACAGCATGATTTGTCCTGTTCAGTACATGATGCTTCAGCTAGGAAAGCTGTTAGACATTATTTCCAGTCCTTATAATCCAAGCTTCAGTGTAAACTCTTCTTAGAAGCTTGTTCTTGGTAGAATATCTAGTGATTTATCTCCAACTCAGGGCTGAGCATAAGGTATTAAGGTGAGGTGTTGCCTCCATCCTGTGGCTTGGGTGTACGAAGAGCTGAGAGGGTCTCTTTACCTCTCTACAGATCTTCAGTAGCAGTTATATAAATAGGCCAATCAAAAACAGCTCAAAGCAAAACATTTTTCTTATAAATAAGTTTTATGTATGGTCCTGAGTTGGATCCTATACTGGGGTAGAGGGAAGTAAAGCTATAAAGAACACTACTGGTACCACTGATAAAATTTTAATCTGGAAAGTGGATTAGATATTAGTACTATGTCTGTGCTCTAAAATAGATTTTGGTATTTTTATCACTGTGTAACAGAATGTCCTTGTTCCTAAGAAATACACAAAGACCTAATGTACAATAAAGCGGTGTCATGTCTCCAACTTACTCTCAAAAGTTTATCAAAATTAAGTAGCTGTTCAGATAGAAAAGTTGCTGCTTTTGCTATTGGAACTTAATTATGTTTGGGTTCCTATAGTTGCCTGTAATATTTTCCTTTGTCTTTATTCTCCATGTACAGCTTAATATCCTTGAGGACATGAGCGCTTTGGGGATGTCTCTGTAGTGTGTCGTTTGCTCTGATGGGAGGATGTAAGATGTCCTAGACCTGTGCAGACTCCACTGATGCGCAGTGAAGATGGTTCAGTGCAGCAGCTTTGTACAGCGGAAAGACAAAGCACAGGGAACCAGGGGATCCTGGTTTTCAACTCTGCTCTTCAGTGATCAGTTGTATGATGTGGGCCAGCCATTCACCTCTTGTCCGAGTCCTTGTTTATAAAAAGAAGGTTGGACTACATGACCTCCAAGAGTCCTGCTAGACCTGGGTTCCATGCTTCAATGTGCAATGCACAAAGATAATGGAAGAATGCTCATAATACCATATGCAAATAAACCAAAAGGAACCAAAAATTAGCCAAAGCAGACAGGTGCAAATTGACATTCCGTTTCTGCCTAAGATGAAAGGGACATCCTTCCACGGAGGAAGCATTACAACCAGTCTGTAAAAGTACTAAGTGACTATAGAGGAAAAGGGAGAGAAACAGTGATAGGGATAGAATGCAATTTCTGTCTGAAAGAAAATAGGCAGATTTATATGCTTATACACTGGAGTACAATGCAGCTGTTACGATGAATGACTTGGGTTACATGTAACATTGATGAAGCTCCAAAGAGTGTTCTACGTGAACAACCAAACAGTGAAACAAGTTGGGTAAGCATATGTACTGTCTCATACCATAAAAATACTATGTAAATGCATATGCAGTAAGATAATAAATCCTAAATTTTGGACAGTAGTGACCTCAGGAAGAAGAAATCATAATAATAGGGAGAAGTGGTAATAATTTTGGAGACCAATGGAAAGAAACATTAAGTCCAGAATAATTTCTTAGAAGAAATTTGAGCCAATTTATAAAAATGCTAAAATTTGAGAATAATTGTAAGTAAAGGCAAAATGGCATTTCTTAGATTATTCATCTTAATCTTCTGAGGGTTTTGAATATTTCATAGTGAAAGACCACATTCAAAAGTGAGATAGAGAGTAAAAGTGGAGGATGACATTGTCTGAAAGTATTAGGGGTAAACATTTTAGAGAAAGGAACTAAAGAAAAAGAGTAATAAGAAAATAAAACTAGAAATAATTCAAGAAGTGCATTTGCTCACCCTTCTGCAACTCGAAGGCAGAGAGCTGATACCTTTCCATGTGTTAAGGGTGAATGAGCTGCATAGTTCTAGCCCGTGCTGTCTGAGCTCAGGCATCCACATTTTAGAGTATAAATCAAGCTTTCTTTTCCCCATGCTTCTTTGCTTAAGTTTTCTAAAAAAGGATGCAGCTTTGTTTGGGATATAGGTTTTTCCTCTTTGGGGAACAGAAGCAAATGTGTGTGTTACGTGGCCATTGTTTCTGACAGTTCATTTATGCAGATGAAACAATCCATTCATTTGGTGAATCCATGGAATCAATGGCTTCCACTTTGTACTTCTTGAAAAATATACAGCATTTCAGGCCCCTGGATTTACATTCCACAGACTTTCTGGTATAATGGAATAGTTTTGGGTCTCGCGGGAGCAGGCATATGGCTCGGCGAGAGTGTTGATGGCTTTCTATGACACGGGCATGTGCATTTCTAAATGCTCTCACTTGGAGCAGCTCTTTAAAAAGCTCTTTGACATATAGTGTGCGAAGAAATGCTTCTCAATGACCATTTATGAGAAAAGTTGCTTATGGACTTAGGTCCTAGGGCTAACATGTGGCCAGCTCATCTTTGCCTTCAGACAGGGGCACCTCTAGACTGAGAAAAATATCATTTTGTAAAATATTTTATTTATCCATTTTTAGAGAGAGGGGAAGAAAAGGAGAAAGAGAGGGAGAGAAACATCAATGTGTGGTTGCCTCTCACATGCCCCTAACTGGGGACCTGGCCCACAACACAGGCATGTGCCCTGTGGGGTTCATGCTGGCAACCCTTTGGTTCACAGGCCATGCTCAATCCACTGAGCTACACCAGCCAGGGCTAAATATCATTTTTTAAAGATTTTATTTATTTATTTTTAGAGAGGGAAGGGAGGGAGATAGGGAGAGAGAGAGAAACATCAATGTGTGGTTGCTGGGGGTCATGGCCTGCAACCCAAGCATGTACCCTGACTAGGAATCAAACCTGCAACACTTTGGTTCACAGCCCACGCTCAATCCACTGAGCTACACCAGCCAGGCCTTAAATATCATTTTTTTAAAAAAATTTGTGACTCCTTTTATTTAGATTACCAATGATCTGGTTGCTAAAGCAGTTGGATCCTTCTTTTAACAACAAAAAAAATTTATTGTTGTTCAAGTACAGTTTTCTGCCTTTTCCTCCCCTTCTCACCCCCACTTCAGCCAAACCCACATCCCTCCCTTGCTTCCACCCCCCTTGGTTTTGTCCATGTGTCCTTTATAGTTGTTCCTGAAAACCCTTTCCCCCTTTAACCCCTCCTACCTCCCCTCTGGTTACTGTCAGATTGTTCTTAATTTCAATGTCTCTGGTTATATTTTGCTTGCTTTTTTCTTTTGTTGATTAGGTTTCTGTTAAAGGTGATCATTTTTAATAGCAATATGATATAAGTCTTTCTTTGGAGTAAATATCCCTAAAGCTGTATTATTTTTTCCTTTTTGTCCAATTAGGTATTTGTGGAAATGAATATTTAGCACACTGATAATTAACAGAAAATAATTATATGTGGAGTGGGAGAGAATTTGTCAATTAGCCATTTCCTCATATTGCCCCACAAAAATGTGATAAGTCCCTTTTCTATTTAATAGTGATGTTATGGGTGGAGTCATTCTTACAGAACCGTGTCAGGGAGCCAATCACATTGCCGCCTGCAGGGTCCCACGAGGTCTCTGCTGTCTGGCAGCTCTAAGCAAACTGGCTGCTTTGAGATCAGAAGGGCTGTGGCAAATCTGTGTATCTTTAATTAAAAATTTAACATCAATTTCATGACCTTGAAAGATATTTGCATATGCATAGGGGAAGACCTTAACTACCAGGATAAAGAATTTGCTTAAATGGTTGATTAATAAGTGAGGGTAAAGATTTTGCTTTTAGCTCCAATTTGCTTACAGTAAGTTCACAGCCAGGGGTACTAGACAAGCCCATCACTTGATCGAAGGAGACAGATTCCATTCCTTCTCCAGGAGCCTCGATAAGATGCTGTGTGTCCTTGTCCTTGGCCACAACTGACTTGAACAAGGCTTATGGAGAAGAGAGAGATCAGAAGGCTTAACTACACTTGGAATTGAGAAGTGGCATGGAGAGACTCTTGCCTAGCCTGATTTGTGAATGGGGAAAATGGATGAAGAGATTCATCCTCTGTTAGAATTACCATATTTTTCAGACCATAAGACACACCTAGGTTTTAGAGGAGGAAAATAAGAAAAAATTTTTTTTTAAAAATGTGGTAAAATATTTAATAACATAAATAACATAATATTTCACCCATGTAAATGTAAACAGAACTCCACAGCAGCATTAACAACCATTATTCCTCCCAAATTTGGCGGGGGATGGGGGGAGGAGAGGGAAGAGTGTGTCTTATAGTCTGAAAAATACAAAAGTAATTTTGCAGCCGTTTTCTTATAAAGCCTTTCTTTCACAGTCAATTCTTGGCCTGCCTGTCTGCTCTACTGTGAAGCAGGGGCTGTAAGCCTGTGGGGAAGTGCCCAATGGGGTTGATGACTGAGCACTGAGTTGAATTATTAAAACAATTGTGTGGGGCTCTCAAGAAGACACCAAACATCCTAATTACCCAAGAGACTCCAGGGCGCAGAGTGCGCTATCATCTGATAGTGTTCTAACTGACCCAAGGAACTGATGTTAGGCAGTGTTCTTCTTTGATATATTGTTCTTTCATATTATTAAAGAATACCCCGTTGGTTTGAGTATGGGTTTGGAAGTCTGGTTGCTTAGGTCAAATCTCTGCTTTATAACTTACTAACTTGGGAGACCACAGAAATTTGTTTTACCACTCTGAGCCTCAGTGTCTTCACCGGTACACTGGGGATGGCAGTGTGATCAAGCTCATCCTGTGGCAGTTGGAATGCCTTCTGTTGAAAGACATAGGAAACCTCAATTCAAACCGGTCTACCCTAAAATGAAATTTATTATCTCACTCCAGTGGAAGTCAGGGAGAGAGTTTGGTTCCAGGTAAAGCATAATCGATGGCTCAATAGTGCCACTCAGGCTTCAATTTTTTTTTCAATTACAGTTTCCATGCAACACTATTTGGTAGTGGTTTCAGGTGTACAGCACAGTGGTTAGACAACCGTATGCTTTACAATGTGCTCTCCCAATGTTTCCAGTGCCTACCCGGCACCACACACAGTTACTAGAATATTATTGACTATATTCCCCATGCTGTATTTAACATCCCCATGACTGTTTTATGACTACCAATCTGTACTTCTCAATCAGTTCACCTTTTTCACCTAGTCAATTTTTTCCCCAATCTTTCCCCTGGGCCATTTCATGGTGGCAGTGTGGTCACATTATCTCCAGATGTCACCCACAGGGATATTAATGTGATGTGACAAGAAAGGTTGTCTATTTCTTGTACATCTTTCTTAGGAGTAAGGAAGTTGTTCCTGAAAGCCATTCAGCCAGACTTCCTCTCGTATCTTATCGGTCAGGATTTGGTCACATGCCTATGCTAATCGATGCCTGAAGGAGGAATAACATTACAATGATTACCTTAAGATAATCACTTAGACTAGGTTTCAGAAACCATCCACCAGGACTGCCATATGTAGGATTTTGTTAAGTATTTAATGAGATACTGCACATAAAGTACTTCAAACAGTCTCAGGCACAAAGTAAACTCTCAGTGAATTGTTATCTATTATTAGCTATCGGCCAATGTACTGACTTGTACTGATGTGGCATTATAGCTATTACTTGATATGTTTCCCTAGGAACATTTTTTCTTTCAATGAGCCATGAGACTTTAATGCAAAATAATAAATGACTTAATAGTAGATTGCAAACACCAATGAGCAAGATTAGGAATCAATTTTGTGGGCTTGGGGTACTTCCATAGAAATCCACAAATTTGTTTAATGAGAGGAGTTATATCCTTAGAATTTCAACTACTGTTGGGGCTGGGAAGTTAATGAAAGTAACAGGAGGAAGGAAAAGAAGAGAACAAAATTTCTCAACCATAACTTGGCCACAGCCCCTTCCCTTCTTCTAGCAAAGTGAATTACCTGATTGTTACAGCTATTACAGTTCACGCAAAAGACCTTAGAGGCACCCCTTTCTCCTAGCAGCCCTCGCTCTGCCTGTGAGTTCCTGCTGTAACTACCAGGTTCGGGGCAACGTCAGGTACAGCCCATTTAGCTCCAGGCGCTGGGGAAGGTGGTCTTGCAAATAATCACTGTTGTTCTTGTATTGTCTCCAGATCCTTCAGAATCCTAACCGCATAGTGAGGAAAGAGAAGGAATAGACCCAAGGGTTTAGGATTGCTGGGTGTAGACTGAAGCAGGAATGTGCGTGAGCAGCCTCACCAATCATTTGTGAGGAGCTCCGAGGTGGGAAAAGGATCTGCTCACAATGACTAATGAGGTGCCGGGCCACGCGTTTTCCCCTCCTACTGTACGTTTTATTTGTCAGGAGGATAAATGCCAGATAGGGAACAGGTTGTATCTTGACCTCAGGGTTCACGTAAGGGTCCTAATTTGACTGCAAACTCTTAAGATATCGCATAGGCCTTCCCTACATTTTCTCGTACAATCAGTGTACACGGTAGCCTGGGGCAAGGCTTGTAGTTTTTTTCATGAATCACGCCCCCACCCCAACTCAGGCTCACAACTAATAAACAACAGGGGAACTTCTGGGACTTAGTGATGGGAAGTTTGGTTGAAAGGGCAGTGCAGGTGCTTCTAAAACCCGTACCTCAAATGTGCCAAGACTGTGGCGCCTACAAGATTGGTTTGGGAGTCTTACAAGACCAGCCATTCTCTGGGAAGTTTCCAAGAACTTCCTGTTACTAGTCAGGCAGAAAGAGAAAGATGAAGAAAAAGTAAAAACAACTTCATTTCTTTTGGGGAGTTCAGCATAATTTTTGTGGTCCAAGGCAGAGTTAGAAAATGCCAAGCTTGCAATAAATGTCACCTTTTTGGTAGTGCTGTGGGTAGACAGATGGTTGCTGGTACTGTGGATGGTGGGGATGGTCTTGTGGGCGTAGTAGGGAGAAAATCTTTCTTCAGACATTTTCAGAATACTTTCAGTTAGTATTCCTTAATATCAGCAAACTGCTATGCTGATATCAATTCTACATTTAATTCATGGCTTATCTTTATGGCTTTGAGCTTAGTTACATAATCATGTACTGACATTCTCTCTAATATTTAAATACATGTTACAAAAAGTAATAGACCTTATACATACTTGTGGAATTATTGCTTTCAGTACTTACTTTGGGACTTTTAAAGGAAAGAAATAAAGACATAGAAAAAGATACTCTTTTTTGTTTTGTTTTGTTATTGCACAGTCTCCTAAAAGCCTTATCATTTTTCCAGAAAGGAAAAGAGCATGTTAAGAGTCTTTGCTGCTGCCAGTGGAGCTCCACTCAGAAGGCAGTCGTCTACCCCGTTATTCAAGAAATGTTGTCTTTTAGAAATGATAAATTTTTTGCCCCCTTTGCTAACCACAGAACTGCATTTCACAACTCACAGGAGGACTTAATGTACAGGAGTCTCACTGTATTTTAATGTAAAAATAGCTGAAGAGAAAACCAATTCTAAAAACCTGTTCAAGAAAACATTGTATAATGCATTTTTAGACAGAGTCCTCTTGGTAGCTTGGCTCCCTATCAAGAAGAAAGAAAACAAATATTGTTGACCTTGGTAACGAGAAGTTTACCAACACCCTTCTGTCCATTTCACAGCCTCCTCCCTTGCTCCCCACCCCTACTTTCCCCAAACACGCACCCTGTTACACACATTTCCTAATTGTAAATGAGTGGCCAGTTTATTTGGAGGTGTGCTATGGTCAAGTGAGACACATAGAAAATAGAGCAACACGGAAAAGAGAATGATTCTAAACAGCCTCTCGCAAGGACCCTCAGTATGAGTGTGGCTGAAATCCAAGCAGCTCCTCCATCCCCAATCGTTAAGGAATCCCAATTAGTAGGTTAGAAAGTAGGGATTTCACTTTCAGTATTATTTTTAATGTTATAAATGACTATAGTCACATCCAATATTCATTTTTTCAGTTCTTTATTCATTTGCCTATACATACAGTAAATACACATGGAATTTAAAACATCTGTAAGTTACTGTTCAAGAGCTGGGGGTTTAAAGATGAATATACATGTTTCCTGCTCTCAAGCATCTCCCCGGTTGTAGGGGTTATGGAAGGGGAGATACAGACGCACAGTTATAATAGAGTACTACAGTAAGTGCAGTGTAGAAATACGGAGAGGGAGCTCTCAGCACCTAGAAGAGGGTGAGTGGTTGTCGTAACTTAGAGGGTGATCAGAAAAGAAGATCGGCAGAAAATAGGTCTCAACCAATTAAACTGCGAGTAAAGAGATCATCTTACAAAGGGGGATAATTTAAGGGAAGGGACTTCAAGCTTCTTGGACCATTTATGTCAAAACACGGAGACAAGAATATCCTGATAATATGGGAGATTATAGCAGGTCAGTGTCTCCAACAGGCACCTTGAGGTCTGGGGATGTTCGCAGATCAGGTTTTAGGAGGAGATGGAAGCAGAGCTCAGAGCTCTTTCCTGTGACATTTGAAGAGCTTGGGTTAATGTTATGGAAAATTAGGAGCCAAAGAGTGGTTTAAACAAATGGGTGAGACGGTTATATTTTTTGTTTCCAATAAATTATTCTTTGTAGAGAGTAGATCTGAACAGTGATATTAAACCACATGAAGAGGCGTATATAGTTCCTGCAGAAGATAACATTGCCTTGAACTAAAAAAGAAGCCACTGATATGGAGGAGAGAAGATGGCCTGGCCAGCCTAGGGGATCGCCTGGGTATGGAGGACGAGAAGTGAATAGGGGAGGATGACTCCCATGTTTCTAGTTTAGATCACAGGCTTGGTTGCCACCCAGGAGAGAGAAGTCTGGAAGAAAGCATATTCTAAATAGAGGAGGTAGAGGCGGGACACTGTGACAACAGGTTCAATCCGTGGTGGTACGTGTGACCCTTCACCCT
The DNA here is from genome assembly GCF_004126475.2 of Phyllostomus discolor. Classification (NCBI taxonomy): domain Eukaryota; kingdom Metazoa; phylum Chordata; class Mammalia; order Chiroptera; family Phyllostomidae; genus Phyllostomus; species Phyllostomus discolor. Next base: position 84,895,289 of record NC_040910.2, read on the forward strand.
GGGAGCTAAGGAAGGGGTGGATATTTAGAGAAGAAGTTTAAACATGGGAATTATCAGTCTTTGGGTGGTGATATAAAATATGAGCGGATAGTATTGACCAGAGAGATTTTGAAGCAGAAGAGTAGAACACAGCTTCCCAGCTGTTGAGCTGCAGTATCCTGGCGTGCCTTGGATGACTTACAGGTATACAGATATATTGATGCCTTTAACTTTGGGGCTGTTCCTGGACATCCTGGAGCCACAGAGCAGGGTTGGGGCCAGCAGAACTCCAGGACCAATAACCCGGGGCCACAGCTGCTTCATCATTCCCCTCTTCAAGTACCATGTAAGTGTTATCTTCTAAGTGTTTTTGAAAAACACTTATGGAAAACACATATGGAAAAATATGTGAAATGCTAGCATATTCAAAGCCACTGTATGTATTCTCATTTAGGGGGAAGGTTAAGGAAAATAATCTTTAGAAGGAGACAAGAGGAAAAGACCAAAGAGGGCTGAGGAGAACCTAAAAAGAGTAATACCAAGGAAAGTAAATATTTAAATTTGCAGAATGAACCTTCTTGCTAGTGATCAATTGCCTATGCATGTTAGTTCATTTGCTTATTATCTCTTTCATTCATTTATTTGTTCAGTAATTCAGATGGTCAGTGAATGCATCAAGCCCCTGTGAAGTGTCAGGTGCTGGGCTTTTGGAACATAACTTAATCATTTGGTTCTGGCTGATAACATAGAGCAAACAAATATTGCAGCTAGGGAGAGTGTGAATCAGTCTTTACTGATTTAAAGATTTACAGATGACCTTAGGATTTCTGTTATTTGGAGGAAGGGGTAGATCTACTCATGAGGGAGTTCTCAAAAATCAAGGGGATTCTTTCTGGCATTTTGATGAGAAACCTCTTTGAGTTATTTTATTCCTTCAGGAATACTTGAATGCGTATTGTGAGCCAGACATTGGGCTGAGAATTCAGCAGAAAGACAAAATTCTATCCCTTAAGGAGCTCACATTCTAGAGGTGGGAGACAGACTTTACACAAACATGTAGGATGTCAGATGGGTGCAGTGGAGAAAAATAAAGCAGGAAAGGGAGTAAAAGTGTCTGGGGAGAAACTGCGGGTTTGGAAAGGTGGTCAGGGAAACTCCAACATGCATGAGAAGGTATCAGGGAGGTCTCCTGAGTCATGGTGGCCAAACAACCAGTGACCCACGAGAATACCTAGTGCATTGTAACTTTCTCCAAAGAACTCCAGAACACTGTAGGACCTGATTTTATGTCCCAGTTTTGGCCTATGAGACCACGAGCTTGTTTTGTATTCATGTTAGTTAATGGCTGGACCTTTTTTTGTTGAGCATTCCAGAATGAATACCTATCCTCAAGCTGCCATGTGTTAAACTAATGGAACATTGGGAAGTGTTCTGAAAATGGTCTTAGGTCTCCTCTAGCTGTGAAATGGCTTATTTTGGATATCTTAGATTTTATCTTCTATACTGCTTCACCTATCTTGTATCCTTTTTATCCTCCCTATTCCCACCTGAAAAAAAAAAGCCTACTGGTAATTTTATGTCCCCTGACAATAATTTCCCCCCCGAACCTGGTTGTTTCCTGGCTGAGAGTTGGCTGAAGCCAAATTCTGAATGAGGCTAAGCCTCATTCAAAATATCCTGGGATGACGGAAGTCTGTCCTAGGGGATGTCTGGGGCAGAGGGAGCAGTACTTATAATTAGGTCCATTTGGTCCTTTGTAAATTAACTTTTCTTGCATAGGATTCAAAACAGATTTGTATTGGAGTGAATTTGGCTAAATAGGTGCACCTCATTTTACCTAATGTGTATGTTCATGAAAGAGCAAATGAAACCAAGTTTGGCAACACAGATTGCATCTGAAATACTCTAAGGGAAATCACTGAGAAATTACATTTTATAGAGAATCCTTTTAGAAAATGAACACGACATAAAATTTACCTTAGTACAAGGTGTGTATTTGTGCATTTGGAGTGCCTGTTGGTGTTATGCCATTAGTGCAGATTTCGGGAACAGCTGAGTTACTCACTGATCAATGTGACAGTCAGCATTTTATGGTATTAAATGATTCCCAGAATAGGCTTCTGTTGGCTAGAACAGGGGCCAGCAAACTTCTTCTGTTAAAAAACCAAATAGTAAATATTTCAGGCTTTGCAGGCCATACAGTTTCTGTTGGAACTACTCACCTTTTCCACTAGGGTGCAAATGCAGATGTAGGTACCATGCAAACAAATAAGCATTGCTGTGTTCCAATAAAACTTTATTTATGGATACAAAAATGTGAATTTCATCTGATTTTTTCAGGTGTCATGAAATATTCTTCTTCTTTGGGTTTTTCTTGCAACCTTTAATACTATAAAAAATATTCTTAGCTTTTGGGGCACACAAGCACGGATGGTGAACTGGATTTGGTCCACAGGCTGTAATTTGCCAGCCCATGTGCTGGAATGTTATGTTATTCAGGGTACTGCTTGCATATTATTATCCCCAGGTTTACACGATTTTTATTTAGTGGAGGTTTGGGGCATTTGTTTTTACATCTGTGTGTTTAATAAATAAATGTTCCAACCAGAGTTTTCACCTTTCCTTTGGGCTCTTAGACCAGTTATGTGGCCTTCCCGAGTCAGTTTCTTTACCTGTAAAATGGGGAGGATGATAACTTGCTTCAAGTGAATGGTAAGAAGCTTTGATTCAATTATATAACATTTGTAGTGCAGGCAACTGTACGGTGTACAAGTGTACAAGTGTACACTGTACTACTTGTATGGTGTACAAGTTCTTATATACTGTAATCACTCGATAAATTACCATTCAGTGTATGGTAGTAGGTGCTTACTAAATGGTAACATCTATTCATTTCCTCTGTCACTGGAAACATACATTGCTCTTGGAGATAAAACTCTGAAGGCAGGTATATGGCTAAAGAATTTGAGAATGATCAGCAGCCACCACCATCCTTCCGCTGTTGTTATGGGTTGTCTCTTTCCCTGTGTCAGTGCTTCTAGCTACAGAGAAAAATTCATGACTTGGCTTTTGAGTGGGCAGTGTGAGTCAGCCTTCCTTCGCGGTGGGTATTTTAACTTGGACCTTGATTAAGGTCCAAGCTGTGTGGGGAGACCTCTGAATTTTATTAGACAGTATATCACTGTCAATCTCTCTTCAATAGGGGACCCTCTTAGTTCCCTTTTACCAGTCACAAGGCCATCTGAACCTTTGGTTGCTGTCAGTCATCATTAAATTATAAGCAGTGTAATTCAATGGGCTGTTTCCTTACTGACACTTTACTCTTTCTCCTCCTTGAATATGTATGTTAGATCACCTTGATACATTTTTTAATAGGTAGAACAATGCACCATGGAGAGCTCTATTCTAGATTGGAGGCAGAAAGTGAATGAATGGTTCATCCCTGTCCATATCACAGCAGGATGATGCAAGCAACTTTGGAGAAGAGACCTCTCACAGGAGCCTACAGGTAGAGCCAGAGGCAGGAAATTCTGAAGATCTCAAAGACATCTCGCATCTGCCTACAAGGAGGCAAAGTGAAGTTTGCTTTTTAGCGTCCACTTTGGCAAGTGGGATACTTCTTTAACAGCTGTGGTTCTAGATACATAATAATATTAAAATATAAAATATAATATATATAAAATTTACATGTATATATCATTTATTACTTTTTGTTAACAGTATAACAAAAATATAACAAACCCCAAATACATTGTGTTATATTGGATATGGATTATAAAATATGTATATTATAGATTAGACAGTAATGCTAAGACCAAGAGGCAGCATAAAATATTGAGTGTAGGTTCCTCATTGTCCAGGGTTCTGGGCAATAAAGATGAGTGAGGAGGTGGTACTAGGGACTGCTGTTTTATGACCACCAACAAGAATCATTTTACTTTAACATTCCTTCCAAGTTTGATCACTTCTTTTTGCCATAGAAATGATTTTAGAGTAGATTCCTGCCTACTGACAGCTGGATTATAGTTAGGACTTATCTTCACAAAGCCTATGAAAGCCTGAACCTGTACTCTCAGACAGTGGAAAGCTGTCGCATGTTTAGTAACCAGGAGGTTAGATTCACAAGCTTTCTGCTTTCTGTATCTACCTTCCAGGTCAACCTTAGAAGGAAGAATCAACTGAGAAGTTCCATCTAGTTAGTGTTGGGAAAAAGGCTCTTAATCATAATAAAAGATGAAGTTGTTGGAAGTTAACAAACTACCAAGCAACAGAGTAATGTTCTGGTAGAAGAAAAAGGGTCCAGAAAATAATACACGCTGATGAGGATGTGGAGAAATAGGAACTCTTGTGCACTGCTGGTGGGGATGTAAAATGATGTAGCTCCTGTGGAAGATAGTAGGGCAGTTCCTCCAAAAAAAAAAAAAGCCTAGAATTAGCATATGATCCAGCAATTCCACTTCTGGAAATACATCCAAAAGAGTTGATAGCAAGGACTGGGACAGATATTTGTACATTCATGTTCATAGCAACATGATTCACAATAGCCAGAAGGTGGAAGACACCTAAGTATCTATCAATGGATAAATGAATAAACAAAATGTGGTGTTAAAAAGGAAGAAAATTCTGACACATGCTGCAACACAGGGATGAAACATGAAGACATGATGTTAAGTGAAATAATCCAGTAATAAAAGGACAAAATATTTTATGATTCCATTTACATGAGGTTCCAAGAGTAAGCAGTAGAATTCTTAGAGACAGAATGTAGAATGGTGTTTGCCAGGGATGCGGGGGAAGAGGGATGGGTTGTTTTTGGTTATTGAGTACATAGTTTCAGTTTAGGAAGATGGGAAAGTTCTGGGGGTGGATGATGGTGATGATTGCATGACAGCAGCGTGAATGTACTTTATGCCAATGAAGTATACTTAGAAGCGGGTCAAATGGTGCACTGTATATATATTGTGCCACAGTGAAAACAAATGAGAGAGGAGAGGGGGAGGGGAGAAAGAGAAGAGAAACTTCCCAAACTAACAAACATAGAGACAATGGAACAGGAAGGTGAGATTCAGAACTCAGCTAAAGTTCACCATAGAACATTTCTTTTTGGTTAGTACCTCGACAAACTGAGGAGTAAATATTTCATCCCCATCTCCCATCCTTGGGTAAACAGCTGGGTTTAGGCAGAGGGGAAAAACACTGTTCAACAATCCATTGTTAAAAAAATATGTTCTTTTTTGGGGGGACATAGCATATAAAATGCTGTGGCATTCAGTATTACATATATATGAACCAGGAAATTCTGTTCTAGAATAACTCGGTATGCAGAATGATTAAGGACTTTCCAATTTAAAAAAAGCTTATACTGCAAGCACGTTCTCTGGTGTTATCAGTCTCTTTCTCTACTGCAAACACTCAGCTCCCTCGTTTCCCCTCACACGTCAAAGTACACGCATACCTACTCCCAGAGGCACCTCGTTATCACCTGCCTTCTTTGAGAACATTTTTTTAGTTTCAGACGGTGTGAAATATCTGACGGGAAGGTTGCCGGTCTTCATGGACACTGAGAAGATGTTATCCTAATGTTCAAAGAGTCTTTGACTATTCCTCGTCATTCTGAGCAGTTGACATAACCATGAAATGCAGCCTCACCACCGGCTTTGAAAGCAAAGGCGGGAGGAGGAAACAAGAGTGCACGCGTCTTGTGATTTCTTTCACTGGTTCTCTCTCTTTCTCTTAAAGGAAAGATTGCTTTAAATGAAGAATAAATAAGAGTGAAAGGAATGATGGTGAAGAGAAGGGTTAGGGTGGAGAAAAACACCAGGGTGTTTTTATTTTATTTTATTTTTCTATATAGCACTCTGGGAAGTTTTGAAGGAAAAAAAAAGATTTAAGAAGTGATACTTTTGAATCTCAGCCAAAAGCAAGCCATCAAAATGGGACACTGTCTCTTTAAGTGCAAGCCTGCACAAACGAAAGGAAATTAATTAAGTATCCGACACTGGTGTGGCGCCATGGAAAGAATACACAATCTGGGTCCAGCATGCCAAATCTGAAATGAAAATGAAGGTGATCCGTCATATTTGGCTGTTTTTTTAAGACAGAATATATATTTTTGAAAGTTTACTAAGCAATTACCCAAATTAAAGAAACTGGAAAAGCAAACAGTGGTAAAAATGCTTTAATTTTTTAGAGGGTAAATTAGTTTTAAAATGTGTGCCTTTTATTATCTTAATACCAAAGAGAAAAGGAAAAAATGCCAGGGTGTTCCTTAACTCCTTAATGGCGGCATCTAGGAGAATTTATTTACGGCCTCTGCCAGTGATAAAGTTTCCAAACTTGGAGAGAACTTAAGAAGCCTCAGGCTGTTTCTAAACTTTAAGGATGAGATGCTTAGTATATGTTTCTGAACCTGAGGTTTGTGAAAGTCTTTTTCCTTTCTCACACGTGGGTCTCCTTGCTCCACTCTCCTGCCTTACAAGCTGTCAGCAGCCAGATGGATTCTGTCCTCTACCACCACCCCCTACCCTCTGGACCACTAAACTTTTGGCAGGTAAGGGCAGTCTTGCATTGCCATGTTTCTGTATTAGTCTCTGGTAGAGGCTAAGGGAAGAGATGAAAGGGTGTTAGCTAGAAAAGGATTTATCTAGAAGCTAATAGGACAAGCAAGTTGTCTGGCCACCTGCACCTTTATGGTCCTTCTTCAGCTTGGAAGGGAATGTGAGAGGCAAAGCTCCTGGGATTTCCATTTTATGTCCCAACATCCTAGAGCTTCCCTTACACCATAGGTGGAAACAGCTGTCAGAAGGAGACATCTAAAATAAAATACAGTATTTATAGAGATTCTGGAAGAGAAGGCTGTACGAGGTGAGGTACTCTTGGTTGCAACAGACAGAAAACCCATAACTAATGGTCTTGAGACAAAAGGTAGCTTGTCATCAGTTGAGAGCTCTACCGAAGGTGTGGCTTCAACCACTATTCCACTCGACACTCAGTGATACATGTGTTCACTGGAGACCTCACTTTCTAATTTTAGCAGTTGTTTCTCACCCTGGCAGCCCTCTGAGGGAATGTTACCTTCCCTCAGGTGAGTCTAATGAAAGAAAGTTTCTAAGAGACCAAACAAAAGCTTTGGAAATTTGGCTGGTCTTGACTGGCTTAACTTGGGGCATGTACCCATTTATAAACTCTTCACTGTGTCCTGGGACATGAGATGAGCATATAGCGTTACCTTTGTCACATGTTCCAGAAGCTAGGAGCGGAGTGGCTTCATCCAAATTCCCTGGGGAAAGGGAGTGTGCCTTGATGGAGGACTACAAGATAGGAATTTTGTGAGTGGCAAAAGTAAGATGACTGCCTTCCAGGGAACTTAGGCATCATCAAATGTAAAATAGATGGGATATAAAACTGAAAGCAACAAATAAACAAAAAAGAGAAACAAACAAAAACTTATAGACACAGGCAACAGTGTGGCAGTTACCAGAGGAAAGGGGGTTGGGGGCTGTACTAAAGGGTGAAGAGGGTCAAATCCATGGTGACAAAAGATTTGACTGTGGGCGGTGGGCACACAATACACTATACAGAGCATGTATCATAGAGTTGCACACTTGAAACCTATATGATCTTATTAACCAATGTCACCCCAATGAATTTAATTAGAAAAAATTACCAGCAATTGTTTCACAACTAGTACAGTGTCAGGCATGGTGGCAACGAGCCCACCAGCATTATGCATCCTTCTGCACTGTGCCCACCAGCGAGCATAATGCAGAAGGGTGGTTATAAAGGGGAAGTTCCTGGCGCTGGCTTGGTATCGTGGTCCCCAGCCCCTGGCTCAGAGCCACACGGGCCTGGGTTTTCCCATCAGCTCAAGGTTCTCTAGATGCGCAATCCTGGCCAAGTTACGTAACTTCTTTGATCGTTAGTTACGTTACTTGAGAACAACATCTACCTTGTAGGGTGTGTTAGTTTCCTAGGGCTGCTGTAACAAATTACTAGAGATCCAAAATCCAGGTGTTGGTATTGCCATTCTGTCTGAAGGCTCTAGGGAAGAAGTGGTTCCATGCCTTTCTCTTACATTCTGGTGTTGCCAGAAATTCTTGGTGTTTCTTGGCCTGTAGGCCAAGATGCATCACTCTGACCCCTGCCTCTCTTGTTACAATGTTTTCCCTGTGTGTCTGCCTCTTCTCATGTTACAAGGCCACCAGTTATATTGGATTAGGGTCTACCCTAATTCAGTATGACCTCATTTTTTTTATTGAGACATGATTGGCGTATAACATTGTGTAATTTTAAGGGGTACAACATACTGATTTGATGATTTTATGTACTGTAATATAATTACCACCATAACTTAGCATTAGCTAACACCTCTGTGATGTCACATTATTATTTTTGTTGTGTGGTAAGAGCAATTAAGATCTAGTTTCTTGGCAACTTTGAAGTTTATAGTATAGTCTCAGTGACTGTAACCACTGTACTGTGCATTAGATCTCCAGGACTCATTTATCTACTGGTTGTGGGATTGTACCCGTAAACAATGTCTCCCAGTTGGTGTACCATGGAGGGTATGCCACCCTCCTTGGTGTATAGCCAGAGAAAATAGAAAACAGGATATTGGAAAGATATTTGCAATCCCATGTTTATTGAAGCATTTTTCACAATAGCCAAGATATAAAGATAATGTATGTCTCTTGCGTGTGTGTGCGTGTGCACATACACTCACACACATATGCACACACATACACACTGCAGTATTAGTTAGCCAATAAGAAAGAAGGACATTCTGCCAGCTGGGACAACAGGGATGGACCCTGAGGAATTCATGCTAAGTGAGCTAAGTCAGACAAAGCAAACATACTGCATGACATCATTTTCATTTGATTATCTTTGCAAACACTATTTCCAAGTAAGTTCCCATTCACAGGTAGTGGGTTAGGACTTCAAGAAGAACTTATAGGAGTTCTTATAAGAAATAATTCAACTCCTCACACAGGGTTACTGTAATGATCATATGAGATGATGCATTTAACCATCATTATCAGCCAAGGCTCCCTAGTCAGCCATTCAGAACTTTCAAAGTTAAAGTAGAAGAGGATTTAAGGAGTTTTATGAAATGTAACAAATACACAGTTGCATGTTCCAGGTTTAAGTGTGACCCTGATTTTCAAACTGAACACAACCATGTAAACAGCACCTTGATTAGCAAATGGAACATCAAGAGGACACATACATGGGCCACATGTTATGTGTATATTTAGTTTTTGTGAATAAGACTACACAGGAGTCCAAAGAAGTTGTAAAAATTTTTACCGCCACATGAAGTTGTAAGAGTTCCGATCTTAGAAGTGTTTCTTGTATTCTTTCCTTGATAATTAAAAATCTTATCAAGATCTATAGAAGGTCTACCAAAGAAAATCTTAGCATTTCTCTTCTGATAAAAGATAAATGAATGCCTAACGTGGCTTTTGGAGCATGAGTCGGGTGGTCTTTCCAGGCCTCTGCAAACTTAGGTAACTCCCCCACATCACTATATGACTTGTCCAATTTACTGGATTTAAGGTTCTTAGAAATTTGGTATATCCTGATATCCTTTTTCTTCTCATGTGTGACCTTTAACTTAAGTATGGATGACTCATTTTTATTTGGGCCTAGGAAGAAGGGACATAGAATGTATTGGTGCATTAATGATGTGTAACTGGAGTCTGAGATCCAGAAAAGCTATATGAATTTTCTAAAGTCAGCTGATGTTTATCAGTGATTGAGCTGTGACTAGAAAACTCTGAGTATAGCCCTGGCTAGTGTGGCACAGTGGATTGAGCATGGGCTATGACCCAAAGGGTCACCAGTTCAATTCCCAGTCAAGACATATGCCTAGGTTGCAGGCCGGGTCCCCAGTGGGGTCCACATGAGAAACAACCACAAATTGATGTTCCTCTTCTCTTTCTCCCTCCCTTCCCCTCTCTCTAAAGATAAATAAATAAAATCTTTAAAAAGACTTTGAATGTAGCCAGGTGACTTTTACACTTAAATGTGCATATATTTCTATTTACTTGAGCTTTCTCATATATCACCCAAGGGGTTACACAATTAATATTAACTCGGGGATGTGTCTGTATTTTTTTTTTTGCTAGACTAGTGCAAGGTGGTAGTTTACACTATTACAAGCTATATTAGTATTTTATGGTATACCATTACTGCTATTCTCTTTGGCATCTTCATTTGACATCTACTGGTCTCTTCTTGGTTTTATTCCAGAGTTTGGTTGTGTTAATCCGTTCCTTACTACTCCAGAAACCTTACAAGGAACAGAATTATTGTCACTTATCTTTTCCAGAAAGTGTAGGACTCAGAAGAAAATCATAGTCCCTGAATAGAATTTTAACTGGCTTTAACCATAGAAAGAACCATACAAACAAGAGGCTAATTTAAAATGGGGACATGTACAGGCTTCTAAGGTGCTGTTTTTTAGAAACCTGGTGTATGAAAAGTACACAGATAGGTTTAATAGAACTAACAAAATCTTTGAAATCAGTATAGGTGGGTGAGTTTAGATCCAGGCTTTGCACCTTGAACTTTTCCACAGCCTCAGTTATGTCAACCTAATAATAGTGGCAATGTTGCAAGAATTAGAGACTGTATATATAAAGCACTCAGCCCACTGTCTTAGAATGAGTGTAACTCAATGAGATTTAGGCACCATTGTCAGTACTATTAATAATCTTTATTATTATGGAAGTGAGACTGTCACATTGATGTCTTTTATTTTATTAGAGTAATATGCATAGTAAGCTGTGTAGAAACTTTCTAAAATAAATGAAAACAAAAGCACGAACAGCCTTTTTCCCTAAATGCCTAACACTTAATGCAATATTAGTACAGATGTAAAAAGAACCACAATCTGTTTGTAAGTGCACTTTCAAACAGAAATGTGCCAGAACAGTGGTTCTCAAGCCCAGGTGAGCATAAGTATCCTCTAGGACTTTTAAAAACATACAACATTCTGGGCACCTTCCCTGAAATATTGACGGACACGCCAGTGCGGTGCCCAGCTCTGGAGCCAGACGGCCTCGGTGTGAGTTCCAGCTCTTCCATTACTAGCTAGGTAACTTTGTGGAGTTGTTTAGTTTGCCTGCCTAAGTTTTGCCATCTGTAACGTAGAAATAACACTTAATACTTGCTGGGTACATAGAAAGAACTCCAAAAATGCTTGCTTTCATTAGGAGGTGGGAGTCTGTATTAAAACCAAAACAAACTCCCTGACAAATCTGGGATTCAGCCTTGCTTAAGAATCATTGAGCCTGAGATAGAATGTAAAATGGTACAATTTTACATTCTGGATAAAAATATTATACCTCAAACTATAACTTCTTAAGTTCTTGACACTTTTTGAGATCTAAAAAAACAAAAACAAAAACAAAAGCTTAGGTGTTTGAAATAAAGAAAATGAGAGATCCCTTTGTCTTAAAGAAAATTAAATTAGATATAGTTTGAAACATATACATAGCTGTATTTGCAAATACTATTTATTCACATGTAGTTCTGTCTTTTATTTAATTAGTTCGAAATAACCTCCTTAAAGAGAAAGAATGAGAGAGAAGCTGAGATGGATTTTAGGTTACAAATTCAGCATCATGCACTTCCCAGCACTGACTTCTCTAATGGCGGACCGGAGGTCGCTAAACCCAAATGTCAGCTGCAGGAGTTTTTAGGACAAGCCCTACCTTTGCATTAGGGATTAAAGAAACTCCATCTTAATATGTGAAGCATTAGAGGTATATCTGCTTTGTGGCTTGTCTGGCTCAGAATTCGTGAGTTATGTCTGATTATGAGGTTCTGCCTTTTCTCTTCCTTTGGTGCCAGATCTGGGACAGGGGATTCCTGTCTCAGTTTTTCTAGGTTTTCATTCTTGTCTTGGTTTCTCACCTCAGGCTCTTCAGAGCTGTCGGAAGGTGATTTTCTAATTGCCAGCGCTCTTTCCTGCGGCCCACCATCGCGGGTGGGGCCCGCAACCCAGTTTCCCTGTTTGTCTCGGTCTTGGACTGTTTTATGCTGTCACACCCACAGACTCCGTGTTTTGATTCTATTTTACGACTTTAGTCTTTCGAGTTCACTCTCTTTATTCACTTGGTCAGTCTGGCTAATGCTTTGCCAGTCTTGTTCATCTTTATGATCCAATTTTTGGCTTTATTGATTTTCTTTATTGTTCTTCTATTTTTTATTTCATTTATTCCTGTGCCAATGTCTATTATTTCCTTTGTTCTGATTATTTTGGGTTTAGTTTGCTCTTGTTTTTCTAGATAATTAAAGTGGGAGATTTAGTTATTGATTTTAGGTCTTTTTTATATACAGCTATACATTTCCTTCTAAGCCATATGTTAAATTTATTTTATAAGTTATAGTGTGTGATATTATTTAATTCATCTCAAGGCATTTTAAAATTTCTCTTGTGACTTTTATAAAAAGATTATTTATTTATTTATTTTTAGACAGAAGGGAGGGGGGAGAAACATCCATGTGTAGCTGCCTCTTGCATGCCCCGAACTGGGGACCTGGCCCCCCACCAAAGCATGTGCCCTGACTGGGAATCAAACCAGCGATCCTTTGGTTCAAAGACCATGTGCAATCCACTGAGCCACACCAGCCAGGGCTCTTGTGACTTTTTTGATATATTGGTTATTTATGAGTTTAATTTCTACAATTTGTAAATTTCCTACTTTCCATCTGTTATTGATCTCTAATTTAATTCTATGTGGTCAAAGAACATACTTTGTATGATTTCAACCCTGTTAAATTCAGTGGGGTTCCTTTTATGAGCGAACGCATGTCTATCTGGGAGAATACTCCACGTGTGCTTGAAAAGAATGTGTTCTGCTGCCGTTCAGTTAAGTATTCTGTTAAGTCCATTAGATTTATTTGCTTTATGTTGTTCAGGTCTTCTTTCAATGTTAATCTTCTGCCTAGTTGTCCTATTCAGTATTTGAAGCTTTCATTGTTAAACTGTATTTTCCCTTCAGTTTTGTAACTTTTTCTTCATACATTTTGGGGCTCTGTTGTTAGGTGCATATATATTTATAATTATTGTATCTCCCTGATAGATTAACTATCTTTCCACTATAAAATATTCTGTTTTATATCTATTAATAATTTTACTTTTAAATTATTTTTTTCCTGATATTTGTATACCAGTACATATTATCATATCACTTTAGCTCACTTACGATACTGTTTGCATGGTATATCTTTTTTCATTTCATGCACTTATATCATTAAATTGGAAGTGTATCTCCTTTAAACAGCATATAGTTGAATGTGTCAAATTTTTCAATATGATAATCTTTGTATTTTAATTGGATTGTTACTCCATTTACATTTAGTGATGCTTATATGGTTGATTCACTCAATTCCTTTTGATTTTTCTTTTCTGAGTGTCTCAAGAATTGTTTTGTTCCTTTGCTCTCCTTCTTTTCCATCAAGTGGATATTTTCTAGTAAAATTTTAATTCCTATACTTTAAAAACTATTCTAAAAATTTATTTTCATTGTAGTTCTCCTAGGGCTAATCATAATCTACTTCAGATTTATAATCATTTAATTCCAGTAAAACAATAAATATGCTATATATATATATATATATATATATATAGCATATATATATATATATATATATAGCTCTATTCTTCTATCTCTTCTTTTTGTGACATTATTGTCATATACACTATGCTTAAATCTGTGTTGCAGACCTAGCCATACATTGTTGCAATTATGACCAGACTAGTTCAGAAAAGTCTGTTTTCTCCACAGTGTGCAACCTCTGACGTAATTTTTCAGAGAGTGCAGCTTTGGGCATGTGCTTACTCTCCCTGACCAACAAGGATGACTCTGATTTTGTCCAGGATCTCTTTGTCTGTTCCTCGACCCCCCCCCCCCACCCACTTCCCCCTTAAGCTTCTGATTGGTCTGCCTCTACTGATATCACACCCAGCTCTTAGCTTCTACTAATTGTTAGCTGGCTTCTCTATTGTTTTCAACCACACCCTGAGGCTTAAATTGTTTCATAGGCTGATCTGATTAAATTCAGACATCTCTTCAAGATTAGTGTTTTGCCAGTCTTTGAGGCATGCTCCTAGGAGGAGTCTCCTGAACTGTGTTAACCCTATTTCTATCTGTTACACTTCCAGGGGTCTACTGTTTCACTTGCTACTACTTGAATCTGTCAGTATCCTCTTTATTGCTCACTGCTAGCATCTCCATTGTTTTAGACTGCATCCTTAGGCATAAACTTTTTCATAGCCCATGCCACAAAACATCAGTCTTCTTAGGAAGAGATACAGTCCTCTTTGCTGGTGCATTACCTATTCCCACCCCCTACCACACACACCCAGGAAAAGCCTTTGTGTGCCTGCGCTGGAGTTGGGGGAAAGGGTATCAGCTCACTTCTTCCAGAGGGAAGCTCTTGCACTGGGCAGGTGTGGTGGCCCCTGGTCTTCTTGGCTTGTTCCTCCCTGTATGGAACCTGTGCTCTGTGAACAGCCTTTGATAGGATGACCCGAGTCCAGTGCTCTTAGTATACCTGGTCTTTAGCAGAGCTCTCATGTATTGTAAACTTCATTCTTTCAGCTCTCTCTGTCCTGGACAGTTCTGAAACATGGTGCTAGGAGACAGGAGAGATGCCAGTAATCTACCTTATCTAGGGTGAAACTTTAGTCAAAGACTGGGAAGTTCTATCTTCTTGGCTGTTGTTGCCCATAGTAGGCTTCTGTCACACTAAAATGGGGGTTGGGGGGAGGAGTCATGGCTCAAATGCCACAAATTCTCATTGTTTTTACAGAGATTTGGTAAATTTTTTGAATATATGTTTGTTTCTAGAGACATACAGGGGTGTCCAACCTTTGGTCTCTGGGCCATACTGGAAGGAGAAGAGTTGTCTTGGGCCACACATTAAACACACAAACACTAACAAAGACTGGTGAGCAAAAAAAAAAAAAAGGTTCTAAGCAAATTTATGATTGTGTGCTGGGCTGCATTCATAGCCATCCTGGGCCACAAGTGGCCTGTGGGCTGTGGGTTGGACACCCTTATATAAGTTTTCACCGGTTAAAATGGCTCCTCTGGGGAGGGAGCCCACCAGCTCTCCCCACTGCCATTCCAGAAGCCTGCCCGCTCTTGTCTGCTTTTTCTTACAGCAACATAATTTCTCTTTTTGACCTGGTGGCACAATTGCTCTTAGTCTGTTCCACTTTTCTTTTGACTTCGGGGACATTTGAGCAGGTGCTACGGGAATAGGAATGGCGAAGGCAATCTCAGCTCCATGCATTCACCCTGCTGGTCTGACAACCTCCTTTTCTGATGCATGAGTGAAAGAATTCTCTCTTCCAGCCTGAACAAGCCTTGCTTCTCCCACCCAGAGAAACATACGTTTAGCAAAATTCCTGTGACTAGGCTTTATCCCAGGATTTTTGCAACCCAATAGCTTCATTGACTTTCTCCAGGCTTCCGTCCTTGGAACATCTATGCTACTTTATGTCTTGACTGTGCTCTGAGATTGAAGAGGCAGTTCCAGGTCTGTCTTCTTTGAGAGGCACCTGCCAAGAAGCATTTTTTTTTAAAGATTTTATTTATCTATTTTTAGAGAGGGAAGGGAGGGAGGGAGGGGGCAGAGAGAGAGGGAGAGAGAGATCAATGTGCGGTTGCTGGGGGTTATGGCCTGCAACCCAGGAATGTATCCTGGCTGGGAATCGAACCTGGGACACTTTGGTTCCCAGTCCGTGCTCAATCCACTGAGCTACGCCAGCCAGGCAAAGAAGCATTTTAAAGCCACTGTCTGAGGATCACCACTGATCTGGTGTACATATGGCTTTTTTCCTCTCTAGGGACCAAAATTATAGGCAAAAATCTCATCCTTTTTAATACTCTCATCTTCCTTGATAAGTAATTATTGCACAGTTGATAGAAATGAGAATGTGTCAATGGATTGTAAAGATATTTAGAAGTTCAAATATCTGCAGGACCTTGTAATGAAATCAATATGAGGTAGATGAGGAAAAGGGATGTGTCAAAAATGACTCTTAGATTTCTAGAATTGTGTAAGAGTATATTAAACATTTTATGGGGGTTGAGGGGTGGAGGGAGAGAGACAGAGAGAGAGAGAGAGAGAGAGAGAGAGACTGAATATTCCCAGTCTCAAAACATATTCCCCAAAGCTATGGTGATGGGGGATAGAAGAAAAAAGTCTAGGAGGTCCGGGGTAAGAAAGTGTTTTACATAAAGGAAATGGTCATGTATGATTTGCTGCTGAGCAGTTGACCAAAGAGGCTGAAAGGGTAATCTGATTCTGTGAATGAACATCATAGGTGGCTCTAGCAGAAATTGTTTGTGTTGAGGAATGGGGAAGAGTTTTGTCACAGAAATTTGAGGAATGAGTGGGAGGTGGCCTGGTGGAGGCAGGCATGTGTGGAGATGGCTGATACAAGCTCCTTCCCCTTTTAAGCCTGGGGAAGACATTTAGAGAGCAGGAAGTTCTGCACCAGAAGGGACAAGGGCATTACAGACTAACTCATCTACTGCGTGGGATGAGCACAGAGTAAAAATATTGGAACTAGACAGACATCCCAATATTTATTACCCGTGTAAACTCCATTTAAGCAAGACATTTATTCTCTCCATGCCTCAGTTTTCTCATCTGCAAGATGGGAGTAATTAAACCTACCCTGAAAGCTTCCCATGACAAATAAAATTGACAGTACTTAAGTGTTAATGTTTCTCTCCTTCCTTCCCTGCCCCAGTTTGCTTACCCTATTTCATTTCAAATGTTTATGAAGACATTCTTAATGCTCTGTACACAGCCCCCTCTGCAAGAACCCTGGTTGTCCAGTTTAAGTCATCTAGACAGTAGACAATGTTTTTGAGCATCTATATGAACAGAGAAAATATTTGAAGGGCTCGTGCATGGAAGTAACACAGATTTATATAAAATATGATTATTACATCCACTTGTGGGGACAATAGCTATTTAAATGAGTGTGAAGGAGCACATATGTGACCCAGGACACACTGGTTAATGTTCTGGGGATGGCAGCTGTTATGGAAGAGAAGAAAATGAATCAGTGTGGGAAACATTAGACGGGAGAGTGGACAGACATGGACATTGACTAGAGCCAGTGCGTATGTGGGGAAAAAGTTAGACCAAGATGGTGCTAAACATTTTGGAAGGATGAGTAGGGCCATTCACTGAGAGGCAGCTTGACCGATTGCATGACCACTGTTTCTGCAAAGCTGTATGTGGAGAACAAAATGGTGACACACTCCATGTAAATTTAGAGGATTTCTAACAATGGTGTATTACTTGAACTAAATGCACTTTTTGCATGATCTGCATAGGAGAACGTGAAATACACAAAAAAGTCTGTAAAAGTTTTAGACAGTAACACATTGAGGTGTTTCAGAACCAAGTATTGCCATATTCAGTTTCTTGAAAAATGTTTCTCTGAATCCTGCCAATCATGTAAAAACTCCATGTGTTTTGACACATGTCACTTACAGGAAAAGTTACTGCAGGAAGTTAGCGGCCTTCCCTGTGCTCTCTGCAGACGGGGAAGGCTCAGCTATGGCTACTGTGGGTGAGCAGCAGGAACAACATGAGAGTCCACGGAGTGCTTTTTCTTCTGTCTGTGTTTTGACTGTCATCCTTTCAAAAGGGATGGATTGTAACAAAAGGAATGGGCTTTCCTGTGGCTAGATGGGCCTGGGAGGTTTGAAAAGTAAATCATTGAAGGGTTTTATGATGAGATTGAAATATATTATTGATATGCTGAATACCACATGGGTATAAAACAAAAGCAAAGCAAACAGAGAATGTCTCCCCACTGACCCAAGTGAGGAATTTCCAGATGCTGTCACAGCAGGCTCCGTGGATGGAACCTTTGCTGCTTCCAGGAGGTCAACTTCGTGACCTTTCCTGGACATATGCGTGCACACACACACCAACACACAAACACTGAACACATGCATGCATGCATTTATACACTCTCTTTTTTTTAATTTGGGGATTTTAAGCTTCTGATAGCATCTGTTGCTTTCCTGCCACGATTGACTTTTAGACAATTAAGTTGCGGTTCATGATACATATGTGGTTTGAAGAGAAAGAAGCATTTTCCTTCTGCAAACGAAGAGGAATTTCTGCATTAAAATTATGATGGACACCACTGGGATCTTTTTTTTTGGTGGTAGACAGTCTAATAGAATGTCAGAGTTGGAAGGGAAATCTGAGAGCAAACCCTTAATTTTACAGACATAAAGTAACCAGGTTTAAGTGATTGCCATACCCAGGCTCAGGCAACTGCTGAGCTGCAGAGCACAGCTAAAAACAGCCTTCCTCTTTCCTTTCTGTACTGATTTTATCTTTGTATCTCCTTTCCAGTTTTCCTCAGTGCAAGTCTGAAGGACAGTGAGAATTACGCCAAACATAAAATAGTCTTGGAATCAGTTCTTTATTCCCTTTGTTTTCCCTGTAAAAGCTTTTTTTTTCCTTTGGCCAGGTTTTGCTTTCTTTAGATTATGTTAATTTCTGGGTAACCCATCATTGCTGAGATCTGTGTTCCACAAACATACCACACGGCAGAAGAAAAGCAGCCTGAGATTCTAAAAACTGAATTCCTACCTGTACAGTTCACGGTTTAGTTATCTAGTGCCTTCACTGTTTCATTTGCTGGAATGGGCAAGCTTCAGTGCACTGTTCCTCAGAATTATATGTTCCTTCCAGCACAGTTTTCTTTACGTATACTTATTTTCTAAAAGGCAGTAAATGTATTTATTTTCTGAAACCTAGTTGATAGCCAAGTAGGTAACTTGTACACACAAGTAAAAAAAAATCCCCACGAGATAGAAGAAAGACTTGGATTTTTTTGAGTAAGGATAAATCTGGTCCTAAATCTTGGCCTCTGTCCTTCCCAGCATTGAGAAACTGAACAAGTAAATCCACGTCTTCCTCTTCGCAGTGACTCATAGGTGGTGGATCCCCTAGCGTGGATGAAAGGGAAACAAAAATAATGCTTCTAACACATTGTAGGAATGATCATTTAAGCCGTTCTTTCCAATTTGCTTGGTTTAATGTTTCATCATACCTCCTGGTTTAATGTTTCATCACAACTCTATATTTGGGCTAATTCATCCTATCATGAGAAATTAGTAGTAAAAGTGCTTTGAAGGAAGAAGGTGTGGAATATTACTCTGCAATAAAAAGGAATGGAGTCTTGCCATGTGTGACAACGTGGATGGGCCTAGACGGCATTATGCTAAGTGAAATAGGTCAAATAAAGACAGACCAATACTGTAGGATTTAACTTATTTGTAGAATCTAATATAACAAAACAAACAGATACAAAACAAAGCAGAAATAGGCCCATAGATATGAAGAACAACCTGATGGTTGCCAGAGGGGAGGGAGTGGAAGGATAGGTGGAAAAGTATGTAATTACAAAAAAGAAAGAGAAAAGGTGTTTTGAAAGGAAAAATACTAATAAAAAGTAGTAAAATGAAAGGGGATAGTGGTTGTTATCCTTTGGGCATTGATGAAATGGTTAGTTTTTTTCAACCTTATTGTAGTGTTGGGAAAATACATAGGCCAAGGGGACTTCTAAAGAAACTGGGCAGTTTCCCTGTTTAACTTTGTTAAATGTCACAGTCCTTGAACCTCAAGGCCCTCTGTTGGCTGGCTAGTCCTGATGCTGTCACAGCACATATGGGCCACACAAAGGACCGTGACTGCCTTTCAGAGCTTAAGGCGTGTGCTCTCCCTGTCCGTGAGGGGATGGCTTTACAGCTACCACCTGGCCAGCCTTCCCGATGGCCCATTTAAGTCTCTTGTTTTGCAGATATGGGCACATGGGTAGTCAAACTCCACTGGAAAAAATCAGTGCACAGATTTGGCATCTAGCAGGCGGATGTTGAGTAAATATTTATCTAATTTAAGAAAGTGCATATCTTCTGAGCCTAAGTAGATTGTTTTGAGGTAAAGCAGGTTAAGCAAATTATCCAAAAAAATGTGGAATGGTAATTCTTGAGGCTTTTAAAAATTGTTATCTTGAGTTTTAATTTCTCTGGACATTTATTTTCCTTGACTTTAATTTTCTTTCAACATGTAGATGATAGATAGACAATTAATTCCAAAACAATGGCAGATCTTTTTGAAAGTTCCTTACTAAGACAACTATTCTAGACAAATACCTCTCTGTTTCTTTCTCTTTCTCTCTCTCTCTCTTTTTTTTTTTTTTTGCTCAAGGATGAGTGATTATTTCCTTCCACAGATTAAAATGAATCTCGAGGTCAGAACATACATTTTAGCTCTAAGTTTCATTGATTTAATTCTTCTAACATGATGCACTTCAATACTGTTTGCATTCGAGGGGCTGCTTTTCTTTGATTATTGATTCATGCGGCACAAGATCTTGGTTTGGGTGCTTTCATGAGTCTGATTTTGATAGTGGTCTAAGCAGGAACATCAAGGGGCTATTTTAGAGGTATTTTAATCTTTGCCCAAAGCATCCGGAACCTTCTGAGTAAATACATTCCCACGGTATCACGATCTTTCTAGAACCATCTAAATGAAAAGAAAAATTGTAAGTATCAGCCATGGGATACTTGCACACCCAGACTGAGTGTGTAAGACAGGATATAAAGGATGTGTCTGCACTAGCTTCACTGATACGGCATTATCACAGGGAGGCTGAGTTCTGTCGTGTGCAATGATCTGGGGGCCAAATGTGAATTCTGAGCCCTAGTCATAGACTTAGAAGTTGTACTGCAGGAGGCACTGCAGTTGGTTTGTATTTTCTTCATAGAATGGACTTTAACCAGAAAACACATATCTTTGTTGAGTTTGTGAACCAAATTAAGTAAATGTCTTTAGATTTTTGTAGTTACTTAAGAGCAGGATTAAATTTTAGAGACAGAAATGTTTGGATTTTTTTCCCCTTTAATGATTTTAAGGTTATACTTAATAGTGCA
Organism: Phyllostomus discolor; assembly: GCF_004126475.2. Taxonomy (NCBI): domain Eukaryota; kingdom Metazoa; phylum Chordata; class Mammalia; order Chiroptera; family Phyllostomidae; genus Phyllostomus; species Phyllostomus discolor. The sequence goes on from NC_040910.2 coordinate 84,916,267, forward strand.
CATGAACCCTCAAAATGATTATTTGCTTATGTGAATATTTCTAAATATTAGTCGATGGGAATGAGATAATTAAAATATCTAACTACAAGACTGACTCTCTTACTTATTTTTATGTTTTGTTTTTCATTCTGGACATTAGAAGTCACATAAGCATGCCCAGCCTGTGTTGGCAGAGATTTGTTTGTGCCTTGGATAAATAATAAAAACCCTAAGCAGATTAATGGGCACTGTATTCCTCTTTCTTTCTTTTTCTTTTTCCTTATTTAAATAGTAAACAGTCGATCCTATGAGGAACTGGAGAAGCAGTGAGCAGTCCAAAGCAAATAATTACCTTTTCTTTGTTTATAGTGAGGTTGAGAGGGCACTTCTTTTTCCTTTTCATTAAAAAAATTATCGATAATCCCTCTTCTTTCTCCAGAAAATTTTAACCACAAGAAATAATCCATAGTTGCACCAACATTATTCGCAAGAGTGGAAAGGACTGGGCATCTGCCTCGGCCCCGATGCCCGCTCTGCCGTCCAGGGTGAGGAATGTTAACTGCATCGTGCTGTAATGAGCCATGCCCAAACTACTGTTTTCTGGTCACTGTTTATTTGATTTCTTTATTGTAATGAAACTCAGATGGTGGGTGTTAACACTAGCAGTGTGCTGGGAGATCACGCTGGGAACCATTCTAATTAGCTGCAAGTGGGTCTCAGAATTAGAATGGAGGAAAGAACAAATTTTTAGTAACGACTTTAAATTGAAGCCCTCATTTATTTTCATTACGGCCAGACCAGAAGCAAGGTAATGTTTCCCAGGTCTTGCCAGGCAAGGCCTGCGCTCAGCCCAGTGGAGCGGCAGTCCCCTGTTCCACGCTCTCCAGCCCTCACTGCCCCAGGACAGCGGATTGCAAGGTAAGAGCGCAGCGAGACCCCGGCTGGAATTGTCAGAGCGGAAGATGGAGTGCACAGGAGTCGCGAGGAACTTCTGCTCAACTTTGAACTCTACTTCACAGAAAGAGTTATGTTTTTCTGAGTTCTGTGATCTAAAAACACCTTTTCCTGCCTGGGTGTAGTCTCGGAAATGAACTCTTTTGGTGTTCACAGCAGAGCGGCCAGTGAATTACATTTTGCCGTTCGGCACAGAACGGAGACCGCAGCCTAACCAGAAAATGGCTTGCTTTAACGAGCCAGTGTTTGCATGCCGTCTGGATCTGTGGTATTCATTTTTTTTTTTGGAAGCAACGAACTAATTGGTCAATCATATGAGATTTGAACTATCTAGTCATACTTCACGGAGAGAGTATCTCTACATCCTATTTTCTATAGCACAGAACATCAATTTAATGGTTACAGCATGTAGCCAGATGCCTTCCAAGGCTTCTTTTGGGATGTAATTCTAGCACATGAATTTGTAAGACATGATTTATAAAGGCTGCCGAGGCCTGGCTGGGGCAGTCACAAGTGCTTCTTGGGAGAGGCACCTCCTTGCATGCCTTTGCACACTTATTCTCTCACCGCCCAAAGTTGGGGGTAATTTTAGTGAAAGTTTGATGAAACTAAAATGTGTTATGCAGAAAATAGAGTGTAATATTTATTTAAAAAGTCTTGTCTTGCAAGACTTTTTATTTCTGTTTTTTTTTTTTTTTTTAAATGTAACAATGTTAATCTGAATTTCCCTTCCAAATGGGAGCAAATCACATATCTGATAAGGTACCTGTACCTAAACATATAAATAACTCTTACAGCTTAATAATAAAAAGATATAGAACCCAGTTAAAATATGAAAACAGTGAAATGGTTCTCCAAAGAAAGCATACAGATATTCAGTCAGCCCATGAAAAGATGCTCCACATCATCAGGCAGCAGGGCAGATCAAAACCATGATGAAATAGCATTTACACTCACTGGGGTTGCCAGAGTCAGAAGAGAGAGAATAACAATTGTGGGTGTGGATGGAGAGAAATGGGGACTCATACTCCGCTGGTGGGAATGCAAAATGGTACGGCCACTTTGGAAAGCAGTCTGACAGTTCGTTAAAAAGTTAAGCATAGAGTTACCATATAACCCAGCAATCCTACCTCTGGGTATATACCTACAAGAATGAAAATGTACGTCCACACAAAAACTTGTACATGGATGTTTGGCAACAGCATTCCATGTGCAGCTAAAGGATGGTGACAGCATGCATGCCCATCAGCCGAGGAACAGGTAACTGAAATAGGCTGTCTTTGTACAATGAAATATTATTACTCAGCCATAAAAGGAATGAGGCGCTGATACACGATACAGCATAAATGAAGTTTGAAAATACTGTACTAAGTGAAACTCAGTCATAACCCAGGTTGTATGATCCCATTATGCGAAATGTTCAGAATAGGCAAATCTGTAAAGATGGAAAGTAGATTACTGGTGGCATAGGTCTGGGGGAGGGGTGATGGAACTTGGGGGTGATGGCCAGAAGGTTTGGGATGATGAATATATTCTAGAGTTGATGGTGGTGAGAGTTGCCGATATCTATCTGTTAATACACTAAAAACCATTGAACTGTATACTTTTTTCCCCAATTTTATTTTAATCATTGTTCAAGTGCAGTTTTCTGTCTTTTACTCCCATCCTAGCCCACCCACTCCTCCCTCCCCACCTCCCTCCCATTTCCACGCCCCCTAGTTTTTGTCCTTGTGTCCTTTATACTTGTTCCTGTAAACCCTTCCCATTTTCCCCTGAAATTCCCCTGAAATTCCCTCCCCTCTCCCCTCTAGTCTCTGTCAACCTGTGAACTGTATGCTTTAAATGAGTAAATTTTATGGTATATGAATATATCTCAAAAAAGCTCTAACAAAGAATAATTTGACCTTCATTTGCTTCAAAAGAAAATTTTATATTTCTTTATTCTGTAAGAGAGGATGGGCGTATCGAAAAGTTTTTTTTTTCAACAACCAGGCAGGTAGGACTCCTTAAACTTCCAGGATGGTATATGGTGTTTCCTTTTCTTAACCTTTGCTTACCTTGCTCCTTTGTCTGGAATGCGTTTCCACTGTTTAAATTCTTCTCATCCTTGGGAGTCCACCATCAGTGCCATTTCTTCTACAAAGCCTTCCTGGGTGACCCTGGCTAGTATTCTTTGTTTCTGGTGCTCTCACCATTTCATTGGTAGCTACTGTGTCCTGAGTGTTGATCAGAAGTGTCCCACAGGTATTATACAGTCCACACCCACTGTTTCATGGGTGAGAGAGCCAACACATGGGATGGAAGACAGCCCCCCTCAAAGTCACACGACTACTTGAGATACAGTCAAGATTTCAGTTCTTTCCAGACTTCTCAGCTCAAGAGTAAAGAGTCCCAACCCCAAAGATTAACAAGGAAAAAACTGTCTATTTTCTACTTAATTTTTTTAGCATAAAATCATCGTCTTGCTTTGATGTACCTGAAGTTTTTAGCCTGACTGTGGGACTGCGGGAATGGATATTGGAATAAAGAAGGCCTGTCTGGAAGCCATAGGATGATGTTAGATGAGCAAGGGCTTGCCTTTCAGCCCTGCGACTTCATAACATTTTTCCGTCTTGTTACAAAGTAAAGATGTGTGTGCTCTGCAGTGATACCAAGTTTAAATGGTGGTGGATTTCTGTCTGAGACAGTGCCCATGATCTTTTTTTTCTTTTTTTTTAAGTTCTTTTTTTTTTAATTTTAATCATTGTTTAAGTACAGTTTTCTCCCTTTTACTCCCAATCCAGCCCATCCACCCCATGATCTTTATGATAACTTCTCTCTTGCATTGCATCAAAAACACAATATAAACATAAGTAGTGAAAAGTAAATAATACTTTTTTGCCCCATGACAAGTACATGATAAATAGCATAGTTTCTGGAAATTGCAATATGGAATTTATAAGAATTACATCAACATTTTCTCTGGCTAGTATAAAAATTATTTTTTAGTTTCTAATGTATCCTTAGTGCTGGACTAAGAGCCATGGCAGTTATAAAAATGGTACATGTTATGGCCCCTATCTTTGAAAACCCTCCACTTTTTGCCTTCTGCTGCCTGCTCTAATGTGATCAGCAGGCTAGGGAAGTTGCTTCTCTGGACATGGGGCATCTGTCCTTCTCCAGTTTCTCCCCCTGCAAACAAAGGCAGAGGTATAAACCAGGCCAGTCTATTCTCTATCAGAGAACCCTGAGTAAATCTAATTCTTTGATCTCATTGTGCTAGAATTCATTGTACCTCTTGTCTCTGTGAGATAAACTCAGAGAGGAGTCCTAGATTTGTCAAAGCCTTCCATGCATGATGCATGGCACAGGACATCCCCTTGAGTAGAAATTCAAACTGACGTTTAGAGGCAATAGTACAACTTGGGAGAGGCAGGTCCTGGGGAAGCCACCATGGCCATCCTTGAATGGAGTGTTGCAGGAACTTATTATTGTGGTCATGGCTGGCATTTCAGGTCTTGGTTCTGGAATTAGATTATTAGATTTGAGCTACAAAAGTCAACTACATTCCAACCAATCAAATTTCATACTGCTCCACCTCCTGTCAGATCAGCAGTGGCATTAGATTCTCACAGGAGTGCGAACCCCACTGTGAACTGTGCGTGTGAGGAATCTGGACTGTGCGCTCTTTATAAGAATCTAATGCCTGATGGTCTGAGGTGGAGCTGAGGTGGTGATGCCTCTGGGAAGTGGCTGCAAATACAGATTATCATTAGCAGAGAGGTTTAACTGCAGAGACCATAATAAATTAATTGCTTTCAGACTCAGATTAAAACCCTACCAGTGAGTGGCAAGTGACAATTAATCTGCATCTGGTGGCAGGTGATAAAGCCATCCCTGCCTCCTCCCACCCCTCAGTCCATGGAAAAATTATCTTCCACAAAACTGGTCCTTGGTGCCTAAAAGTTTAGGGACCGCTGCTGTATGGGATACAGAACACATGTGCTTGGCATTTTGCTCTATGAATGGCTGTCCTGCCATCAATTGGTAATGATAAATCAGGTGTTCTTAATTCTGTTTCTATGTATCTCATTTTTAACTTCATCTCACATCAAAGAAGATACTCTTGAGTGAATAGCTGCTGGCTTCATCAGTTTATCTGCAGATTCCTGAAGTCACTGGCAATGTACACACAGTTTCTGTTGCTTCTAAATACTGTGTGTGTTTCTAATTCTCTTTGGAGTATTAGTCATGAGTGCTTTGGTCCTGGTTGTGGGTCCTAGGATGCACCTCATAACAGTGGTGGAAGGAGAGAGACCTGAAGGCCCCTATTCCTGAGTCTGTGTCATTAACTTGGCTTCAAGTATAGAAGCATTTCAGCGTAATCATTATAATAAGCCCCAAAGTTAAAAAGGACATTTTTAAAAAGGACTGAACCAGGGCACTATCTCCAGGGGATCAGATTTTCTTGGAGACATTGGAAGGAATAAAATCAATCTAAAAATAAATTTGGGTTATATAATAAGAAAAGTATGAGTAGGAGAAAGAATTGAAGAATGAAGGAAGAAACATAGATGGATTTTGGAGGAGTAAATTTTACTTTGGGGAAAAGTTGGATCACAGAATCCAGACTAAGGAGCTATCCAAAAACAAAAACCTTCCTGTAAGTGATTAAAAAAACAATGGGACCCGGAGAGAGGAATTTTTTAGTTGTGACTGTATTAGTAATGATAACAGTAACTGTGGCCCAAAGACACGGAGCAGATGACACAAGGCAGAACTCAGTAAGCAAACAAATGCCTTTCTCAGAGAAAACTCGAATCTGGACGTTAAGGAAAGACCCTCTTACAGTTAAAGCCAGGGATTGAATAACAGACTGCAAGAGCTACTTAGAGCAAGTTTGGACCAACTAGAGAGGGCATTGCTGGAAGAACCAGAATTCAGGCCTGCAGGCACCAGCAGGTGGGCGTTGAGATGACAGAATTACTCAAAGGGGGCAGCATGCGCAGTCCACGCTGCAAGGAGATGTGCTCTTGGGACTTGTAATTTATGAGTCTAAGCCAGAAGTCTCAAATTGACATTATATCATCTTTGGGCTACATTAGACTCAGAGACATATTTTGTTTTGCTAATACACTTTTTAAAAAATATGTATTTTAAAGTAAGAAAAAGGAGATGTCAAGTAAAACTGAATGAAACGTCACAAGGATGGACACACTGACATCCTTGGGCCCGCCACCTCATAGAGCAGCTATGGCCCAGCAGTGGAAGTCAGTCGAGGTGGGGCCCTTTCTCTCCAGGTGAAGTGTCCTCTTGCTCTGATTGTCTCCTTTAGGTCACCCATTGGTCTCTGCAGGTATTTGGGATTCTATCACCTGTTTGAAAGGAAGACACAGGCCAGCTGAGACACACTGAAGGCAGCTGGCCAGCAAATGAGAGCACAGACCAGACCTGGGCTAGAGGATGGACTGAAGGGGGAACATCATGGGTGAAGAGCCTCCTCAGCTAGATTTTGGTGAAAAAGAGATGCTCTTACCTGGCTAGTGTAGCTCAGTGGATTGAGCGCGGGCTGCAAACCAAAGTATTGCAGGTTCAATTCCCAGCCAAGGCACATGCCAGGGTTGTAGGCCACGGCCCCCAGCAACCACACATTCATGTTTCTCTCTCTCTCTTTCTCCCTCCCTTCCCTCTCTAAAAATAAATAAATAAACCTTTAAAAAAGAGAGAGAGAGATGCTCTTGGCAGATCCAGAAATTGTTAACTTCATGACTTTATTAGGTGGATTATCACAAAACAGAATGTAGCAATGTATGTTTAGAAAATATGTCATGGGTCAGATGCTGAACTCAGTGCAGGGGAAATGGCTGAATTATGTGAGCAACGTGGGTATAGGGAGTTGTCTGACCTGTGCCCTCTGTGAAATTATTCAAATGAAAGACAAGCTACAGGGCTTTTTAAAACATAACAGATCAAAATCATGCTTGTAGGACACCAGTTTATAGAGTTTGAGAAAAGATGGCATGGCTTGAAGAAGATTTGACTCCAAGAGAAATAACTTTGAAAGACCTCACAATCAAATACAGTAAGTGGTATTTATAGGATTTTTTATTGTCATGTGGCAGAATTTTAAAAGTTGAATTATGTATTTTAATAGTTGTAACAAATAGACTTTGCTAAATAGGGTTATTTTTTCTTTAGGAAAGTGACTGCAATGAGGAACAGTGAGGCCCTCAGAATATGATGTGTTCAGAGAGTAAATCAAAGGTCTTACGGACCAGATGTTTGTATCCCACCAAATTCACATGCTGAAATCCCCAGTGTGATGATTTTTAGAAGGTGGGGCCTGTGGGAGGAGATTAGGTCATAAGGGTGGAGCCCTCATGCAGGGTATTAGTGCCCTTGTAAGAAGAGACTCCAGAGAGATCCCCTTCCCTTTCTGCCCTGTGAAGACACAGTGAGAAGACGGCCTGCTGTGAACGAGGAAGCTGGCTCTCAGCAGACATCTTGATCTTGGACTTGCCAGTCTCCAGAACTATGAGCAATACATATTCATCGTCTAAGCCGGCCAGTCCGTGGCCTTTTTTTGCTTTAGCAGCCTGAACAGACTAGGACAAAGTAAACCTGAGTAAACATCAGTACAAAGACAGAATGGGGCTGAGATGAAGAAGAGTTAAACACAGGTCAAGACAGGAGCCAAAGGAGAAATATGACCAGTGAGACATTTCAAAGGTCAGGGCGTCTGGGCAACTTTTAAGAATAAAGATGATCCATATTCATGGCTTTTTAAAATTACGTGCCATAACCTTCCTTGTAGTCAAAACCTTCATGAAGATCTACTTACCATATAAATGCCAATTTTTTTTTGGTGGGGCAAAAAGACAAACAGCTGAGTTCCATGTTTAGAATAGAGGAAAGAAAATGTTCACAGGAGATGAGATACAAGCAAAATGAACCTGGAGCAAAAGTTCAACAAGAAAAAGAATCAGAAGCAAGATATAGCCATGAGAACGTGAGACTCTGGTATTTTGCAGAAATCTTGGGGAGAGCTAGGCAGAGCCCACAGGATGTGGACGAGGCGCTCGAGCCAATTTTATTTAAATCTCAAAGGATCGGGTGACCTTAGGCGACATCGCCTTACAACTTTCATTTGCCTGGTGCAGAATACCTGATGCTGATTGAGTTTTCTTTCCTTTTAATAAGCTTCCTGCTGATCCAATAATAAGCCGGCCAGGGCAGTGCAGAGACCACCTTGGAACACCACCTCCTGGTGTGAATGTGGGAAGAGGCACTTGAAGGGGCTGCTGATTCTGGACTGAGGGCTTTCCACTTGGAATCCTGGTTCCAAGTTACAGTCCCATTAGAAGGATCCCTGAGGAGTAGACAAATGTGCACTCGTATCCAGTCACCTGTTGGCAGACTCCAAAGAACAGTGAAACAAGGAGCTCTCAGAATACCCGAGTTTATGGTAGTTGGCTGGGGTAGGGTTTGAAAAAATAAATATCGCCTTCTTCCTTGGAATGTGCAATTCCTGTGTGCCAGTTGATGAGACTGAAGAAATTCTTTTCTGTGAGACATTCCTGCGCTGAAATCTCAGTGGTAAATAAAAAGGGTGTGTGTTTGTGGAGGCTAATGCCTGCAGTTATTTTAGAAGGATAAATGGCACCAGGATAGGTGTCTAGTGGAAAACGTGACTAAAATACTAGCAAGGTCTTCTATGAGATACTATTAAATATGTGCAATTAATTTATTGAGGAGTTTACTTTGTAAAACCTTCAAAAATTATACAGTTCATTTCACTTAGCAACAAAGGTTTCCTCAAAAGTAAAAGGGGATGAAATGAAATAAAGTTTGGCTTAGGTTGGTGAGTCTTTCTTTAGAAATTTAGACTTGTTTGTTACCTTTCCTTTTTCTTAACAGTCTAGCATGGCATAACTCTTATCTGATTATGACACTTACTTGGATATGCTGTTTGATAGCAGTAAAATTAATTTCTGCTAAAAAAGATAAGGTTTCTGAATATCGGGTGAGCCAAGCTTGATGTACCTTTAAATTTGGCTCACAGCAGGGCCAAGAAGATTTTAAAATTCAGCAGTAGTTGCTATTCAGAAGGTTGTTCTAGTACCAATGCCAGTAAAAACTCAGAGTGAAAGGTCTAATGTATCACACATTGGATTTGAAAAACTATGTTCAGGGTAACAAGGCAATCACTGCTTGGTCTCTCTCTCTCTCTCTCTCTCTCTCTCTCTCTCTCTCTCTCTCTCTCACACACACACACACACACACACACACACACGGAGGAATCACAGATTTCAGAAGTGTCCTGAATTGCTATTGACCGTTCTGATGTTCTAAGCAAACAGGGTTAGTTCCTAACCCCTCATCTTCTCCTTTGCAGACACATATGAGAAGAATAAATTATTTAAAATGAGTAATTCATGCCTGAGCTATTTTGACACTCTATTTTTTCATAAGTGAAGTATAGCCCATCTTGGGAGATATAGTTCAAGCTGTGACATGCAGAAGGGAAGGAGAGAGTGCTTGAGAGTTGGATTCAGAAGCTGACCCTTAGTGATTTAACTCAGAGTATTATCAACAAATGAGATTAAATATGATATTGGGGGACATAGGAATATCAGGAGCCTCAAGTCCTCGATGCCAGGTTCCTGTGATGATTACTTTGGTGGTTTCTTCTGTGTTGCCTCCTCAAAGGTCTATCATGGTGATGGCCTTACCAGACACTGAGGAGCAAAAGTGACATTAGTAATAGCTACCATAACCTGAGTACCCATTACATGCCAGTCTCATGTTAAGAATTTTAAAAAATTTGTGTAACTGAATTCGTACCACGCTGTAGAGAAGGTATCAGTATTCCTGTTTCATAGGCAGACAAATAATGAACTAGATGAAATGACTCTTTCCTTTCTAAAAGTGTCATTGCCAAAGAATGGGTTTGGAGTAAGACTCTTTTTGATTTTTCACCTGATCCAGGATGTCGGAGTAGAAGTCACATGGGGTGAATTTCTGGAAGGAAAATGTTTGTTGAATGTGAAGGTAGACATAACTGTCTCTACATGAAAATGAAGAGTGAGTTCTTCTAAAAAACAAATTGGAGTCAGTAAGTTTTATGTGGTACATGTTTTATATGGTCCCTATGCTACACAAGGGACATAGCAGGTACTCTCTGCTCTCCAAGCAGAATCAGACGTACGTTTTCTCAGCTTAGCAAAGAGGTAGGGGAAAAGTGCGAGACTGGAAAGAGCCTGGGTTTTTCTCTGGGACAGACTTGAGATTTAATTCCTGCTCTAATATTTATTTATTGTAAAGACTCCACCAATTACAAACTCATAGGTAAATTGGGGTCTTTAATTTAGATTAGAGATAATGTATTCAAAGTGCTTATTTTATATATATACACACATTATATATTTGTAAGCACTCTAGTTATTTTTAGTTTTATTTTATCCCAGTAGTTAGGGAAGTTTTCCAAAGGGATTTATTGTCCATTATGGTAGAATTTGAGTGCATTTATTTGAGCCACTCTGTGGATCAATAATCTGTAAATTTATCTATAAACTTCTTGGCTCCACTCTGTTCATCCTTCAGCCAGTATCTGCACCTGGGGTAATTGGTTCCTTATATTTTTACCTAATCTGTTAGATATGCTTGCTTTTACTGCTCCAAAGCTGGACTACTAAATGCTAGAATTTCAGGGTTTGATGCCAAATCTGTGTTTGAGCTGGTCTAGTTTAGTTTTGTAACTCTGTCCTTTCGACTTTCATCTCTCCTGATTCCTATCGTTTAGCCTGTTCTCAAGAACACTTCTCAGGATGCCTTCCCTTCTGACAGTAGATCTTTGTTTATGAGATCAAGGACAACATGGGGTTTGATCATTAACATCCCTGCCAACTTTTGCTTCTCCATCACTTGAAGTTTGTTTACTGGATCTCTTAAAGCTATTTTGTTACTGTTGGACTTGGTTTAAAATTTAGATGGGCTTGTGGTAACCAAACAGCTTTCCAGATTTCTACTTAAACATACTAGGACAATTTTATTGGGAAAAGGCCTTTGAATTTCCAGTTATCATCTAGTTTTCTGGAGTCTTTTCAGTTGTACCCATATAAAAGTGGAGTTCTAGTACACAGACTTTTATGAGATACGTGAAAATGGGCACTGAGTACTTGATGTCAACTCAGCATATTGTAGCACCTCCCTTTATCTACCATAGTCAAGTCAATCCATTTCACATGGTTAAATGCCAATACTTTAAAATGTTAACTCTTAAATGGAAATAAAACTAGAATGGATCACACTTTACATAGTTTTTAATAGCTCTCTTTCTGACTACAAATGAATAAGATATACATTATAAGCAATTTAAAAAGGAGCATATTTGAAAAAGTAAAAATCACTCACAACCTACCTCTTGGATATTAGACTTTGCTGTCCGTCATTCTATATGTTTCTCTATGCATTCACATATTGGAAAAATAGCATCTTAAATGTACATTTTGTTTTAAAATCTATTTTGTCAGCTTTCTGGTGTATAATTTACAACAAATTGATCAACTTTAAAATATATAATTCATCGAGTTTTTTCCAATTCACGTTCTTATAAACACCACCACAATCATGATGTAGAACAACTTCATCATCTCCAAATATTTCTCATATCCATTTGCAATAAATTCCCTCCCCTGTCCTTGGCCCCTGGAAACAAGTGATCTTGTTTCTTAGTTTCCTTACTGGATTGTTCACTGCTGGCATATAGATACACAGCTGAGGTTTACATGTTGACCTCGAACTCTGCAACTTTGCTGAATTCCTTTGGTAGTTCCCGTATTTTCTCATTTTCTGATGGATTCTTTGGAATTCTCTGAAAATAGGTTCATGTCATCTGTGAATGGAGATAGTTTGCCTTCTTCTTTTCTATTTGGATGACTTTTCCCCCTGCCTGATTACCCGACTAGAACTTGCAGTGCACTGTTGAAAAGCAGTGTTGAAAGCAGGCATCTGTGTCTTGTTCCTGATCTTAGGGAAACAACTTTCAGTCTTTCACCGCTGAGTGTGATATTACCTGTGGATTTTTTAATAAATGCCATTTATCATGTTGATGAATTTTCCTTTTATTTCTGGTTTTCCAAATGTTCTTATCATGCGACAGTGCTGGATTTCATCAAACATTTTTTTCTGCATAAGTTGAGAAGATGGTGTTGTGTTTCATTCATTCTATTACTGTGATCTCTTACATTGGTTGATTTTCTTATGTTGAACTACCCTTGCATTCCTGGGGTAAATCCCACTTAGTGTTGGTATATAATTTTTTCAGTACGATTTTGGTTTTAGGTTGCTAGTATTTTGGTGAATATTTCTACATTGATAGTCTTAAGGGATGTTGGCCTATAGTTTTCTCACGGTTTTCTTGTCCAGCTTTTGTGTCAGTGTAGTGCTGGCCTTCAGAATGAATCAGAAACTGCTCTGTCCTCTTTCCCTGATTGGAAGAGTTTGTGAAGGGTTGTTAATTCTTCTTTAAATGTTAGAATTGCCAGAGAAGCCATCTTTTCTTTGTTTGGAGGTTTTTGATTACTGATTCAATCTCTTTACTTGTTCTACATCGATTCAGATTTGTTATTCCTTCTTGAGTCTTTGTTGGAAATTGGTGTGTTTTGAACAGTTTTCTGTTTCACTTAGTTTCTTTAACAGGTTGGCACACAATTATTCAATTATTCATTGGATTCTGTTATAACTTTATTTCTGTAATGTTGATTGTAATGTTTCCAGGTTCATTTCTGATTTTAGTGGTGTCTTTTCTCTTTTTTTTCTCTTGTTCTCTTGTTTTCAATTGACAAAGGTTTGTCAATTGTGTTGATCATTTCAAAGAACCAGTTTTTCGTTTTGTGATTCTGTTGTTTTTAATTCTTTTTTTTCACTTATCTCTGCTCCATTGTTTAGTACTTCCTTCTTTCTGCTACCTTTTGTGTTGCTTTTATATTTCTAGTTCCTTAAGATTAGGGTTGACAGAGGGAGAGAAAACTCAAGCCTGGTTCTGTGTGATAAGCAGACACTGCCCAAGAGTAAATAGCTGCAGTGCTTTCTGGGACATCCCTGAAAGACAGTGGTGAAGGGAAGTCTTCCCAATGGTCTGGATTTTGAGCACTGCTTCTCACAGAAGAAATGGCCAGGTGTGTTATTATAGTCTGATTCATGAGTTTTGGCCAATGATTTGGCTGGTTTATGATGGACTTGGAAGGAACATGTTTGGAAAACTGGCAACAAGGAAATTTGGGGAAGAGGTATGTGGATAGATTTCTCTGAACAGGCAAAAAAAATGTGAAGATATTTATGTTTCATGTGAATGTTCACCAAAGGATGACCCCCTCAGAGAGGAGTTTTAGTAATCAAGTGTATAGGATGATGCGTTCTATGGATACCAGTCAGCCTCTTTGCCCCCAACCCCACTTTCTTCATCCAATGGGCTCATGAACAAGGCGACCATGGTTGCAAGCATGAAGGTTATGCATTGGCTCAGCTACATGGACTTCAAATCCCCAGAGCCAGCTTAGCTCTGGCCAATCCTGAGTGGCCAACCTAACAGCAGAGAGCACCACTGAGCCCTGGTATGGCTCCATTCCTCAGGCAGGTCTGCAAGCTAAGGGAGGCAGGCTAATTACATTGGACTGCTTCCATCATGGAAGGGCAGCATTGTTCTTACTGCAACAGACACTCTGCATATGCGTTTGTCTTCCTTGCACATAGTGTATCTGCCAAAACTACCGTCCATGGATTAGAGAATGTCTTCTCCATCATCATGGTATTTCACACAGAATTACTTCAGATCAAAGAACTCACTTCATAGCAGAAGAAATGTGGCAATGGGCCCATGGTCATAGAGCACATTGGTCACCTCACAGTGTAAGCGGATAGGGGGCAATGCCTTGAAGGGTTGGGAGAAGGTTTCCCCAGAAGGCTGCATGTGTTCTGATTCAGCATCCAATAGATGGCACAATGTTTTCCACAGCCAGAATTTATGAGTCCAGGAATCCAGGGGTAGAAACAGGAGTGGTATCACTCACTTCTAACTTCAGTTACTAGCCAGCAGAAGTTTTGCTTCCTATTCTCGCGACCTTGTGCTCTGTTGGCCTAGAGGTCTTAGTTGTAAAGGGAGGAATGCTTCAACAGGAGGCACAACAATGACTCAATTGAACTGGAAGTTAGGACTGCTGCCTGGCCACTTTGGACTCCTTATGCCACTGAATCAACAAAGAAGGGAGTTACTATGCTGACTGCGATGTTTAATCCTGACTAGTAAGGAGAAATTGGACTACTACTCCACAGTGGAGGTAAGGAAGAATGTGTCTGGGATACAGAAGACCCCTTCAGGCCTCTCTTAGTATTACCACACCCTATGATTAAGGTCAGTGGAAAAATGCAGCATTCCAATTCAATCAGCACTACCAATGGCCCAGTACCTTCGGTAATGAAGGTTTGGGTCATCCCATTAGGTAAAGAGCCACAATTATCTGAGGGTTTATCTGCCTTTACTGAAGGCAAAGGCAATACAGAATAGATACTAGGAAAAGATAATTATAAATGCCAGCTATGCACACGTGACCAGTTACAGAAATGAGAACTGTAATCATCATGTGTATTTCATGATTCTCCCTATTTTGCTGTGAACATGTTGCATATGTATATATCAAACATTTTTGTTGTCTTTCTTCTCTTATTCCCCTATTGGGTAACGTGAGATATATTCACTTTATATCATAACATTTAAGTGTCATTTATTTTACATTATAGTGTTTAAATTACAGGATATCAAGAACAGTTTGCATCACTCAAGAACTTTTTCTCTTCTGTGGAAGGGCTTAAATTATCCAATTCTTTTCTTTTTTCAAATGGCTTTGTCTACCCTACATCCTTTGCATTTTCTCATAAATGTTAGAGTAAGCTTATCAAATCTCACCAAACTGGCTTTGGCAGTTTCTCAGACTTGGTTTATTTTTGATGACCTTGATGGTTTTAAGGAGCGCTGGTCAGTTATTTCCTAGGAGCCCCTTCTGTTGGTGTTTATTTTATTGATGATGTTCTCATGGTTACACTGGGATTACGGGTTTTGTGCAGAGGTAAAGTATCATTTTTATAACAGTAGGTCAAGAGTACCTCCTATAACATGACTTATCACTGTTCTTGTTGACCTTGACCAACTGACATAGTATTTACCAGATTTCTTCACTGTAAAGTTACTCATTTTCTCCCTTTCCATACTGTATTGCGATAGAATGATGTCACTACGTGCAGTCTGTACTTAAGCAGTGGAGAGTTATATTCCTCCTGCCCTCCCTTGGGGTGGATTATCTACATAAATTACTTGGAATTTGTGTGCATATGGGAGATTTGTGTATTTGTCTATTCCCTCTCCATCCCATTTATTTATTCAGTCATTTATATCACTGTGGATATTAATTTTATGCTGTGTGTTATAATCAATACCACTTAATTTTGTTGCTCAAATTATTCCTGTTTTAGCCATTGAGAACTCTTTCAGCTGGTTTCTGTGTCCCTTTGACTTACTCCCATTGGTGTGGTTGTTTCTGGCCCCTTAGCTGCTCCTTGCTCATCTTGCATATTTCCCACCCCGGCCATGGACAGCATCAGCCACTTTTCCAAGGAGCCTTTGTCCCTGTGATTGAAGAATAATACTAGCAACAAGATCTGCATGCCTTGGATTAATAACATCCAAAATGCTTTCAATTTACATATTGTGTTTTTCATCTCTAGAAGGTCTCTGGGTTATTTTTATGTTTCACATTTTTTCTCATTTTAAGGATCATGTTCTCCTCTATATTCTTTTTATTTTCAGATTCAATCAGTGTTTATTGAGAACAAATTATGAGCCAGCTATTTTTTAAATTATATTTTATTGATTTATATTTTATTGCCATTACAGTTGTACTGATTTTCCTCTTCACCCCCTCCACCTAGCACCCCCATCTCCTCAGGCAATCCCCCACATTTATGATGTCTCTCTATTCTGGCTTGTGAGACTATGCACTGTCCCCTGTGGGCTCTGGGGATGTTCTGCCTATGAGATTGCCTACTTCTGCACACCTCTCCATGCCTCTGGTGGTTTCCTGCACATGTGTGCAGATTAGTAACCAGTCAGAGCCCCGAGGGGCCCCTCTGCAGACCTGCAGTGCTCTCACTGCACAGCTCTCTCCTCTCGTGCTTGGCCCCCTTGACTCGAGTTCTCCGCTCCCTCCACTCAGTGAGATCACTGGCTCTCTTTGGGTTCCCCCTCCCTCCAGTGCACTTTGAAAAGTACCTTCAAGGAGTAAGCTGAGACATTTTAGGACTGGCTGTGGTTGTTCCCAGTCTCTCAAGGATTGTGGTGCTATGAAGCCGCTTGTCCAGTACCTGACAGCCCTGTTTCACGTGTTTTGTCTGATTTTCTCATTGCTTATTGTGAAGAAGTAAATCCAGCCCTTGTCACGTCATATTCACTAGGAGGGAAAGTCAATAAACTATTTTAAATATAAATACAAATTTTGAGCACTTTCCATGTCATTAAATATTCTTGTGAAATATGATTTTAATTACTTCATGTATTTCCATCATACACCTGGTTCAACTATTTTCTCATCTGGTCCTTAGCCTTTGAACTTTGGTTATGGTGTTTTTCATGAGCAAAATTCATATGTAGACAAATATAACAGTCTTTAGCTAATGGTTTCAGATTTTGTGTTTGTGACTAGAAAGGCAAGATAAATATTCGCCTGTTCCTTTTATTCTGGTTAGTGTGTGATTTTATTTTTTTACATTAAATTCATTAATCCAGCTGGGACTTATTTTCATATATAATGTGAGGTAATGATTTATATTTATTTTTTCCAAAGTAATAAAAACATGAGAATATAGAAAAAAGCATTAAGAAGCTGAAGACCACACCCAATTCCCATTTTCTCTTTCCTCCTCTCCTGGGGTTTTAGTAACATACATTTTAGATTATTTTTCCCTATTCCACAAATGTCTTTTTTGCTTCTTAATATATACTTTTTTGTAATTTTCTTTTCCTCTCTGTTTTTTTCCTGAGTTTGTTTGCTGATCTATTGTCCACTTTATTAATCTCTACTTCTGCTCTATCTCATCAGCTCTTGAACCCGTCTACTGAATTATATATTTATTGTAGCCTTTTTCCCCTGTGAAATTCTAGAAAAATTTGGTTCATTTTTATATATATTTCAGTTCTCTCACAATCTATTTTTTGGACATATTAATCATAGTTATTAAGAAGCAAGAACTTGACAACTCAAAAATCTGGATCACCAAAGTGCATTTTTTTGTTCCTCCTCTTATGTTATTATGGTCATTTGGTCTTATTTATTGTCATTGTAGGTGACTAAATTCTGAGAATTTTGCATTAAAAAGTATAGAGACTCTAGATTCATTCCCCTGAAGTGGAGTTGATTTTAATAGCAGGAGAAGTGATCTAGGAAGATCACCTTTATCCAATTAGGTACTGAAACTACTGCAGGCTTTGTTTCGGGTTTTGTGAAGACTATTTCCTGTTGCCCTCTCTTGTAGGGCACAGCCCTGCAGGGTTTTCAGCTGAAAGCTTCTAATGTTTCCAGGATCCCTCCTCGCTTGGGTACCCGGAGCCCTTTATCCTGGTCTCCTAAGTCCTATGTTATGTGAGTCCGCCTACCCTTTAACCATGTCTTATATCGTTCTCCCTCTCTACCACCTTAGCTCTACTCTTACCATTCTTTCGTCATTGTCGTTGTTATTGTTGCTGCTTAAACACACAGGCTTATTCTTGCCTCGGATTTGTTGTGGACGCCCTCTGTTCTGCCCAGCATGCTTGTCATCACCGCACGCCTGCTTCCCACTCACTCAGGTCTCAGGTTAAATGTCACATCTGCAGAGCACTCCTGCCCTCAGCATTTTCTATCTCATCAACCTTTTCGATTTCTTCAAGGCTTCTAAAATCATTTGTTCCTGTTTCTTATTTTTGTAGTTTTCTGTATCTTCCTTGATGTAGAAGGGAAAGAAAAACAGGAACCTTGACTATGTTGCTTGCTGCTTTATTCCCAGCATCTAGAACTGTCCTGTCCAATATAAGCAGCTACCAGCCACATGTGGCTGTCAAGCACTTGCAATGTGGCTACTCCAAATTGGGAAAAAATACACGCCAGGTTTTAAAAACATAATATACGTAAAACAATAAGAAATATATTAATAATTATTATATTATTGTATTAAAATTATAACATTTTGACTATATTAGGTTAAATAAAATATATTGTTGAAATTAATTACACTCTTTTTTTTTACTATTTTTAATGGAGCTAACGCAAATTTTAAAATATATATGTAACTCCCATTTGTGACTGGCATTTGTTTCTAGAAAACAAAATTGACCTATGATAATTACTGGCCAGGGAAGCATTACCCATTTTATTTATCCTTTCCCTATTTTCTTAACATAACAAGTACAAAAAAGAATAATATTTTGTTGTTGGTCCAAATTTCTGAACTGTAACCTATATCAAAAACCTACTGACGATACAGATTTCGTTTTCTTACTCTAAATACTCTTAGACTTCAATGTTTTTGTTTTTATTTGCTGATTTGTTTCATATTTTTCAATAACTGTTTAGGGTTTTTTTTGTATTTTTCCTATTTTAGCATATTAACCCTTGCTTTTTGCAATGTAAATTTCTCTTGAAATTATCCCCTTTCTAATTGTTATCATTAACCTACCATGTGTTATACAGCAGAAACTGAGGTGTTGGGACCTTTGTATCTTAATAAGAACAAGTAAACATTGAGTGAAGCTTAAATTGTACTGAGAGGAAAGTATTTAAAGCTTTGTGACATCTACTTTTGGATGGCCACAGGTCACCTGATCTTTTATTGTATGAAAATTTTGGCCTTTGTTATCTAGACAACATATTAGTAGGCTAAGACCTCTAAAATGTTTCTTGGTCAAAGAGGTACAACTTTTTTAAAAAACAGGAATGATAATGTTGAAAGAACTCATAGATAAGACATAATAACATTTTTCTTTATTTCTCATGAGACTGTTATTCCCTTGAAGGTATTAAACCATTTTTGGATTTTCTTCAGCTAAAATTTTTTTGATTGGGGTTTGATAAACTCTTGCAAAATAGCTGATTAAACTGAGCAACTTTCAATTCTGAAATATAATTTATTGAGGGGACATATATAGAAACAGTTACACTTTCAAAACATTCACATGAATGGACAGACATATACATGAAAATTAAGGTATGTTTTAGAAGGCAGCTTAAACACCTAACAGTTTAGGGAAAAGTAGTGGAACATATAAGCTGTGATTTTATTATTTAAAGATTTTTCAGGAAATGGAAAATAATGGCAAATCACACCCATCAAGTTCCAGTAACTCAAAACATTTATTCTCGGTCTATAAGGAACTAAAACAGGACCTTTTATTCTCGGAGTGACATTTTGCTGCTGGTCTTGTAAGGAAAGCTGATTTTTACCTCCTTATTTTCTCTCTAATGAGAATGTAGTATCTGGGTTTAGACTAACCTGATTGTGAGGGCTGCTTAGTCACAGGAGGCATGGCAGTTAATGCAACTTTTTCTACCTGGGGAAAGGATGAAGTTGGAAAGGGCCTTAGTCACAAATCATAAAATTCATTTGTTGGTTCATAGATAATTATCACAACAGCTGCTGAACATTAAAAAGCTGTAAATATTGCCCAATGTGTTTATTTATGGGAACTTTATGTAAGTAAAAATGAGGATTTGGGGTTGGGTAAGAAAATATTTTCTCACTATTTTAAGGTGCTAGTTTGTCCCACAAAATTAAATTAGGAAGATTGTAAAATAACAGCATCTATTTAAAAACATTGTAGAATTTTAATCTTTAAAAAGGGGGTCAAATTTTGATTAAGGCAAGAATTGGGCCAGTTTTCATTTCAATTGGGAAAATACAACTCAGAGAAAGTCTCAAAAGAAGGTGTAAAATAATTGGAACTTTGAAATAACAAATCAAGACAGGGAGACTGTGTAAAGAGTTAGTCTCGAGCAAGACCACAAATTATCAGGGTATCAAAATATCTGCTCAGGGTCCCAAAACTATTTAAGATGAAAATAACTTGAAGGCAAAGCCTCTGGAGCAAGAAAAAAAAAAGTTTGAAACTTGAAAACTAATTGCCTTCAATTCATGGATTAGAAGGCTGGCTGACCGAACACATTTACCAGCCAAAAGCTCCACTTTTCTAATGAGAAACAAAACCTTCTCTTCTTAAGATTACCTCCTCTAGCTATATAGATTCCGCGTGGACATGCATTGCTACTTTTATGTTAAAGAGGTAGATTTTATCACTTCTGAGCAAGGGCATGGGAACTTAAGACCAGACTGCTTAGTTTCAAGGTTCTGGGAAGTTTTCAAGTTTATAGAGATAATTGAGGGAAGTTTTTTTTCTGTTAATGCTTTCAATTGATCATGAATAATGATGTCTTGCCATATATGTAGGGGACCTTATTTATATCTATCTGTTTAAATATCAATAAGGTGTTGTTTAGAGGTGTCCTGCATAGGATTTCTGAAGGGTTGGCAAAGAGAGGACTCGTATGAAAGACTTTCCTCCCAACTACCTTGCACACTGTAGCTGTGGGAAGTGTTGGCTGTAAATAACAGCATGTCCTACCAAGGGTGGCTTCGTTCTCCTCCTATAACAAGAACGTGGGGCTGATTCACTGGTTCAACAATAATCACGAAAAACCTCCATGCTTTCTCTCTTTCTGCTCCACTATATCAAACATCCTTTATTTTGCCTCTTGGTCATAACATGACTTCTGAAGGCATGGGGGAAGGGAAAGAGGGCAAGTTGGTCATCCCCGTTTGCTGGTTCATCATGAGTTTTCCCATAAGTCTCTTTCCAATAACCCCTCTGTTTCATTCAACACACTGAGTCACATGGCTGCTGCAGCTACAAGGGAGGTAGTCAGTGAGGAACAAAATTAAAGAATGGGTGTGACCCAAAATGCCTGGCCCAGGGCACCTGCCATCCAGACTGAGATCAGGATGTGTCATCAGCAAAGGAGGAGTCAGTGAACACTTGGTAGGAAGTGTCCCCACACATGCCATGTGCATTAAGATTTGAGTCTCTGTAAAGTTTTCCTGAAGATGGTATGTGGTGTATGGTGTTAACTCTGCTTTCTTTTAGGCTACTTTTTGTAATTTCATTACAAAATTGATGTTTCCAATTTACTGGGCAAATAATATTTTGACTAAGTCATTGAAGAATTGAGATAGGTGTACTATAGAACCGTACACTTGAAACCTATATAATTTTATTAACTAATATCTCCCCAATAAATTCAATAAAAAAGAATTGAGATGGATAAAAAGAAAAATCTGAACAGTAGGGTTTATACCTCTTAGATCTTCTATTGTGTATAATCCCTTTAATATTTAGATATTTGGTTAAACCTCCCAGGCTATTTGTAGGATGGCCTTTTACAGGAATCCCTTTAATATTTAAATATCTGGTTAAACCTCCCAGGCTATTTGTAGGATGGCGTTTTACATAATCCCCTAAAGTCCTTTTAAAGAGAAATACATTAAGAGAAAAAAACCTGTTGCATTATCCTATCTACCATCCCCCCCCCCCCCCCCCCCCCCCCCCCGCCCGCTTTAAGCTAACCCTCTTGATGTTTCTGTATTTATGAATAGTCATAAAGAAAACAACCACACTTTCTTCCAAATTATTGAAAACCAAGTAGGACTGTACCTGGGGCTCATGGGCATAGAACTAGCTTTTCACGAATATTACTAGGAAGATTGATCCCAGTATCAGTATCTGTTTTTTATATAGTTATAATAAGTTTTCTTCTCTCTGTTCTTGGTATTCATTGCATCTTTACAAAGTCCTCAAATCCCCAGTGATGATATAGGAGATCTATAACTAACTAATCAGATCTACAATTCCACCTCACCATAAAGCTCAGTGTTTCCCCCTCTAAAAAACAGGTAATAGAAGACAGATAATGCAAAGAACATTGAAATAGCATGATCATAACTTAGTATGTACCATTTTTGGACTCTACAAGACCACACAGCGTGAATATAAACAAGCAGTTCAGTACCATAGAGGCAAGGGAGGGATGGGTTCATG
Source organism: Phyllostomus discolor (assembly GCF_004126475.2). Lineage (NCBI taxonomy): Eukaryota > Metazoa > Chordata > Mammalia > Chiroptera > Phyllostomidae > Phyllostomus > Phyllostomus discolor. The sequence goes on from NC_040910.2 coordinate 84,938,348, forward strand.
GACAAGGTGGGAGGTGGTCATTTGTTCCGGCTACTTTGGTCAGCAAATGTTTCTCTTAGATGGACAATGAAAGCATGCCAGATGAACAAAAGAGTCCAGGAGGAAATTGCAGATGGGAAGAAGTATGAATATGAATATCATGCTTTGTGGTAAAATCGAGAGCTTTAAGTGTTCTGCAGTGGCTGAAACTCAGACTGCACTGGAGAGAATTATTTAAGTTATGGGAATACAAGCAAGTAGAGCAAAGACACACATGGACAACAATGGTCATCATATTAATGCATTCTGACTTAATCCTTTATGGATTAAGGACCCACAAAGGGTTGCCTCTGGAGTCTTAATATCATTATTTTGTGTTAAATAAGAACATTGTGAGGAATAAGAGATGAAACCATGAACTCCAGATATCTAAAGGATAGTAGAACGAGACAATTAGGTTCAAGTTCTGAGCCAAGGCAGTAACCTGGTGATAGAAAAGAGCACATTGGCATAAAAAAAACAACTAGGAAGTTAAAACTGATGAAGTTTTGAGGGCAGATGGAGCAAGGAATATGGAGAAATTCTTCCTCTTTTTTAGAAATTTATTTATTGTTTTTACCCTCACCTGAGGACATTTTTTTTTTCATTGCTTTTAGAGATATTGGGGGTGGGAAAAGAGGGAGAGAGAGAGAAAAACATGGATGTGAGAGAGAAACAATGATTGGTTGCCTTCTCCAACATGCTCTGACCAGGGATTCAACTTGCAACCCAGGTATGTGCCCTGACCAGAAATTAAACCCATAGACCTTCAGTCTATGGGACAATACTCTGACCAGCTGAGCCACACCAGCCAGGGCTCTTTCTCTTTTTTGGTCTCAATGCTTAAAACTTTCCAATAAGATCATCTTGTTTTCATTCTGTATTAATTAGGGTTCTCTATAAGGAAGAGGGAGAGAGAGAAGGAGAAAGAGAGAGAGAGAAGAGAAAGAAGGACTGAAAGAGTGAGAGATTATAGGAATTGACTCACATGGTTATGGAGGCTCTGAAGTCCCACAACATGCTGTATGCAAGCGAAAGAACCAGGAAAGCTGGTGGTACTATTCAGTCCGAGTCTGAAGTGTAAGAAACGGAGGGCCACTGGTATAGGTCCCAGAGTCTGAAGTCCAGAAAGCCAGGAGTTCTTATGGCTGACTGTGCTCTGAAATAATGTTTTTACCAGCTATCTGGATGTCCCTTTGCTCAGTCAAATTGATGCATACAATTAACCAACACATTACTGAAGGTCACGCTTTCTGGAATATTCTCAAATATCTATCCTGATGTGTTAAGGCTGTAAAGGGATTTGAAGGACAGGTCCATTGTTACTACTTCTGGGACATTTTACCTCTGTCATTAGGAATTACTCTTCTACCTGCCAGGGATATTCCACGCATCTTTTTAGCAATGCTAATCATATTATTCTGTGTCACAGGTATCTCCTGTCCTTGCAGAGAAATGCTAATCTGTCTAAACTCTGCCAGGAAACCAATGACAAATAAGCACTAATCTTTATTTACGAGTCCTGTACAGCCCTTTGAAGAGTAAATTGCACATAAAAAATGCTCAGGGATTTTATTAAATGAATGAATAAATTCCTGGTAGAATTCGTCAACTTGAAAGTTTTAATCAGACAATTCAAAATATCTGGGTAAAGATCGAAACACAGCTGGTTTTATAAAATAAGATAAATACTGTAAGACAGCTGTCGATTAGCTCTAATGAAAGAGGCCTCAATACTCAAATAAAAAATAAACAAACAAACCAGCAATAATACTTTGCAGTGAAGAGGAAGAATAACTTCCTAACAAAATTTGTTTTTATTTATTTTACTACTTCAGCTGTTTTCTAACTTTTGAGATCCCAAAATACGTGTAAGGAAGCAGAGGAAGGAAAACCTGCTGGACTGGGCTCAAACGTCAATTCGTCTGAAATGCAGATGGGGAAGGAGCGGTCCCCCCTGGCCTTGCCCTGTCGCACCCCCCGGGGCAGCCGAGTGCGAATCCCCAGACCCAGAGCAGAGCAGAGAAGGTGCCAGCCCTCATAAAACTGAACTGTGCGCCAGTCAGTGTGAAAAAGAAAGTAAATAGAATTCTGTTCACTGGTTACCATTCTGTACTCTGCAGTAATTTGTGTAATGAAAAGAAAACTGAAAAAGAACTGGGAAAAAAGAAAAAAGGATTACTCAGTAAATGGTATGGGGGATACTTCGTAGTGATCCTGGGGGATAAGTGGATCACACTAAACCTTTTACCCCAAAGTATATCCAGAGAGATCAAAATCTGAACATAAATATATATCAGTATAAAAAAATAGAAGAAAGTTATATCAATTATCTCAGAGTGGAAAGGCCTGCCTAATATATAAATTCCATAAACATCAAAAGTATGAAAAAGCCAACAATTTGGTAACATAAAAGTTTTTTTTTATTTTTATTTTTTAAAATATTTTATTTATTTATTTTTAGGGAGGGAAGGAAGGGAGTGGGGGGGGGGAGAGAGAGAGAGAGATCAATGTGCGGTTGCTGGGGGTTATGGCCTGCAACCCAGGAATGTACCCTGGCTGGGAATTGAACCTGGGACACTTTGGTTCCCAGCCCGGGCTCTATCCACTGAGCTACGCCAGCCAGGGCTAAAAGGTTTTTTTTTAGATTTTTTAAATTAATTAATTTATTTTTAGAGAGGGAAGAGGGGGAGAGAGAGAGAGAGAAACATCAATGTGTGGCTGCTGGGGGTCATGGCCTACAACCCAGGCATGTATCCTGACTGGGAATTGAACCTGCGACATTTTGGTTCGCAGCCCACGCTCAATCCACTGAGCTATGCCAGCCAGGATAACATAAAAGTTTTAACAAATTCTTATAAAAATACCATAAAGTCAAAAATCAAGTAACAAATTGGGATAATATGTTTGTAAAGCATATTAGAGACAAAGGTTTAATTTCTCTAATATTGCATAAGAAAAGAGATATTTTTATTTTCCTTTATGTGCATCATCTGTGGGCCTCATTTGTCCATTTTATTGTTCATCTTTTGTAGGTATTCATTTGCCTGAATGTATGAACTTTGATTTATGATTTATGGTAAAATATTGGGAAGAAATACAACACATCTATATAAAGACTTTTTTATTAATTGATTTGAGAGAGAGAGAGAGATGGTTTGTCATCCTACTTATGAATATTGGTTGCTTCTTATATGTGCCCTGACTGGAGGTCAAACCTGCACCCTTGGCATATGGGGCTGATGCTCCAACCTACTGGGCTACCTGGCCAGGGCTAACACATCTGTATAATAAAATGCCATTGTAAAAAAGAATTTGGTAGGCCATTGTTTATTGACATAAAACAGTATGTATGATATATTGTTAAGTGAAAGTAAAACCAAGTTGCAAAATTATGCATGTGTATAGTATTTCAACTGTGTTACATTTGTGTAAAAAAGTACTCATATTTTCTTTTAAATGTACGTATCTCCAGAGGGAAAACAAAAAATTGGTAACAATTGTTCTCCAATGAGGAAACCAGATGAATAGGGACTACCCGAGGGGAAGACATTTGAGTGAGGTTATAGTACCTTAGTAATTTTGTACTAAGCATATGAATATTCATGTTAGGTGATAAATATGTCTATAAATAACTTCATATCCATTGTAGGCTAGGTTTTAACAACCAATGAGTTTGTCTCCAATGTGCAACATAATTCAGTACTTCAGAAATGAGATTTGATTTTGAAACAAAATTGGATTGTGTGAATTTTATACCAGGTAGAAACATTACTCACTTAAAAATTCATACTACAGTTAAACACTGGTGGTCATTCAACATATATTCAATATTTAGCGAGTCTCTTCTGAGACCAAGTCCAAGCCTGATTCCATTGTCTTAGAGCTGTGAATCTCACAAATATCACAGTCTAGCTGATGCTCACTGTAGTTCTTTGTGAAATAAAGATAAAACATTTCAGCCTAATACAGTTGTTTTGGGGCTTGATGAGGCTAACAAATATGCAAAAATCTATATGGTAGGAACTCAGGAAATGTAATTGGGAATTGAAGCAGTAGAAACAATGTTTGTTGACGGTTAATAATTATTAAGCCAAAGCTTAGCTAGGCATCATTGTCTAGTGTCAGTGCAGCAGTATGTTGAAAGAACAAGCAAGATTGTTAAGAATGGATGATGAGAAACAAGAGGATTTTACCTTGAAAGCAGGGACAGCTCAAACCTAAAGATGATGCTCTGGTCACATCTTCAGAACTGATAGCCCACACAAGAGACATCCTCCATTTGAAAAAGGAAGGGTTTAAAGATGTTACCAAGGTAATTTGGTGCATTTTATGAATATTATATCACACATCCAGTAGGATTTAAGACTGTACCCTTTAATCAAACACATCAATAATTTCATAGGTAAACATGAATATTCACATTGATGCATAAGACTGTAAATGACTTTATATTCATTTCAGCCACGTTTTGCCAACAGATGATTTGTTACAAACTTACAAAATAGTTTTAGTATTTCATAAATAAAATTAGATTTTGGAATGAAATTGTATTTTTAGAACTATATATAAGAAAATGTAGAGGGAGCTCACAAGTTGGTAATATTTAGTTTTAATTGAATAGCAAACATAAAGGGCACATTTTGTGGATGAGATACACTTGAATGAGTCAAGGATGGATTCTAGAGAAAGTGATTTTTGAAGCTCTTTAGTCTCTAAATAACATAATCATTTATTATAGTATCTATATGTTGCCTGCCATAATGAATCATAACATAACTCTGTGATAAGGAGAAGGCAATATGACCCTCCCAACTGCTTGATAGACAAGGGGCTTATCCAATTATAGCTCAGCCAAGAGGTTATTTCAGAGGTTGAATCAGATCTTTATGGACCTTACAATGAACATTTTTTGAAGGAACGTGGTTTAAATACAGGCCTGATTCTTGTTACCAATGAAAAGACAATTCAAAAGGGAGAAATCAGAGAAGGGAACCAAGTCTTTCATTCAGCACATATCTACTGAGTGTTCCACGCTGGGTTATGATCTGTGTTCTGGGATTCAACACTACACACAGGGACCTTGCCTTAGTGAGATGTACAGAAAAATAAAGAAGGTCATTTCAGATGTCCTGAGTGCTATGGTAATGAAGTACATGAGGTCACTGGAATTGATAGCAGAGATGGAAGACTACTTAGAAACGGTGATCAAGAAGGCTCTCTGATAAGCTGTAATTTGAGCCCAGACTTTATTTATTGAGGGGACCAGCCATATGAAGATCTAGGAAGAAAGTTCCAGGCAGAATACACAGTGAATTCAAAAGAACTGAGGCATGAACAAACACATGGGCGTGTTTGAGAAAGAGTCACAACACTGTCATGACCACTGCAGTGGAAGGCAGGAGAGGACTGGAGAGGAGTGTGGGTGGTCATACTTGGTCTGAGTGGCCAATGGAGGGCATTTTGGCTTTATTCTACATGATATGGAAGCTTTGGTAGCATCTTACAAAAGGCATTGGTTCATGTTCTTAAAATACAATCCTGGCTCTTTATAAAGAAAAGACTGTTGGTAGGAGTGAGAGCAGAAGTTCACCTGGAGGCCTCTGTAGTCATGTAAGTAAAACAGAACTGTGAGAATTCATGTGCTGGTAGTGATGGGCTGTGTTTGGCTGGCTGTATTTTGAATTTAAGGAAAGATGACCCATTGATGAGTTTGATGTGTGGTAATCGAGTAAGAGAGGAATCAAGGTGCAGGTCTTTGATGATCAATTTGGGTTGATTGAGGAAAGGAAAGACTTGGCAGGAAAAATCATAATACTTGGCCATGTTCAAGTAAGAAGCTTATTGGATGCATATTTCACACCCAACTATTGATGATGATTGCACAGAGGACATGCAGCTCAGTCTTGGGAACTTGACTGTGGAAGTCATAAGTATATAAATGGTCTTTAAGCCAGAGGACAGTATAAATGACCTGGGGAAAGAAGGCATTAAAAAATTAAAAAACCAGGGGTGTTTAGCTTGAGAAAGGAGGAGTAAAGGAGAATGCAGATGAAACAGAAAGAAAACCCCCTGCCATAGAGGAGAGAAAAGAGAGTTCAGCCATACCAAATCCTTTTGAGAGGTAGAGTGAAATGAAGACAGGCAGTTGGCCACTGTATTTGGCAACATGAAGCTTATTCTTGGTCATAGTAATAAGTGTTTTAATGGAGTAATGTTAATAGAAATTTGATTGCAGTTGATTGAGGAGAACAAAAAAGGCATAGAGTGGAGAAAGCACAAACATACAAGAACTTAATGAGTTTTCTTCTGAAAGTGAGCAGAGAAACAGAGCTGTATGTTGAGAAATACACCTTATGTTATGAAGTCCTAAGATATTTGTGAAAGTGTCTTGCAGATTACGGAATATTTAGATAAAAAATAATTATATTTTGCTTCCTTGTAATATGTATACATAGCATGCACTCATGCAGGTGTATGGATGCTTCATTCATGCTTCATTCATATATTTCTGAGGAAGAATAAGAAAGTGCATCTGTGATTCATTCTGATGGGATGGCCTTGAAGGGAACTGGCCTGAAGCTCTTATACCCTCATGGATTTCTGCACTAGATTTGGATCCCAGGCCCCTCTGCACACCTCAACTTTTTTCAAGACCTTAGAAAACCAAAGGCCAACACATCTTTTTCCTTCTTTGCTTTTACCTTCCTCCCTGATTTCATTTCTAACTAAAAAATTGTTCTTGGATTTCTTTCCAGTCAAATAGTTCAATCTTAGTAGAAAAAAAATCCTATAGGGTCAAAACTGGATCCTGGGAGAAAACTAACTCATGTGGATAGGGGGCGAGTTTTTTGAAAGGTGGTCACAGGGACCCATAGAAGAATTTAGAAATAATTCCCCCCCCCCCCACAGGAATGCTCAGAATCTATGAATAGGTAGGCAAAACTTGGAAATAGGGCTAACCCTCTATAAAATGTGTGACTCTTTGGTTACATTTTACTTGTAGAAAAATTATTTGTAAGATAACTGGGGGAAAATTAACACTAAATTGTACTTCCTCTTTATGGCAACCATTCACTAAAGTTGGTCACACCTCCTGTGATTTGTGTCATGACCAGAGCAGCAAGAGAATGAAGCTCTGGGGCAGTGAACAGGGTCCCATCCTTCCCATCATCTTCCCATAATCAAATGAGATCAAGTGAGAAAGTCCGTGGAAAGGCTAGTCGTCAGGAGCAGACGAGTGGGCATGGAGGAAAGAGGAGTGGGAAGGAGAGCACACGTTGTTGAGGAGCAGATTCCACCTGGAGGATGGAAGACTGCTTCCGAGACAATCCCCACACACTCCTTTCCAAAACAGAGTAAGGGTAAGGTGGCCATTCCCAGTTGAAACAAGCACCGACGGTGGGGTTAATTACCAAGACCTAGAATTATATCAGTGATTATTAAGGTTTTAATAAGCAATAAGGTCAAGTGACCTTTGTGCTCTCTGGGGGCATGCTGACTTAGATTTGAGTTCTATGTTTTCTGGCTCACGGAGCATTTACCATTTACCAAAACAATGGTGATTCATGTTGAAAGTTCATAGTGTGGCCTGCTCTCAGACAGAACATGCAAGCATAGGAGACTTTACACTACTCCCCACCCACAATCGCCAGTTTACTCTAAAGGTCTTCCACTGCAGTAAGGACAGCAGAAAACCTAGCCCTGGAGAACAGTGGGTCTCATAGGAAATACCGGAGCACAGATTGCACTGTCTGGCTTTTCGTGGTTAAATAAGACCTCTGTTGACACTTGACTTAAGTGTGATTATCCCCAGTTGAAAATTTGAGAACCAGACCATTTAGCAGTGGATTGGTGCCGCATGTTGCCGAGCACCCTATGAAAGTGTTCACTGTGAAAGGCTAGCACACAACACCTGAAATTCATAATAACCCCAGAAGTGAGCTTGGATGCACTCCTTGTTTGTGGGGTTGTCTGACCACTAAATGATTGATGAGAGGCCTTAGTGGATGAGAATGTTGATTCACTGAAACGTGTAAAATGTACATTTCCTTTTTTTACAATATAAACTACTGATGTATGGTCCGTGTATTTAAAAGGCTGGTAATGTGAGTCTTTGTTAGTGTTTCTCTGTGTTTTATTTCCCTTTGCTTTCCTGGAACAACTAACTCTAATGAAACCTGACGTCTTAGTGCTAAAATATGTTGACTCTCCAACTCTGCCCTTATTGTACATTGAAAATGTGCATAAACTCTCTGCTAAATCACCAGTCTTAAAGTGTTTAGAGCTTCTTAGGTTTCTCGAAGGTGATCTTGGGCCCAGCCTACTTGTTTTCTCATTGAAATGTGGAGCAAGCAGATGTGAATGAAGGTGAGCAAGATTAGAATTGATATTTGGGCTTTGTGGTGGATCCTGTGGTGTGCCTCCCTGATCTCGCCTTCAGGGCCAACTCATTTCCCCAGTTGCCGTTGACTGCCGATGGGTCCTAAGAGAATTGCTCTGAGAAGATAACTGCCTTGCCCAAGGTCATAACCCAAGGGCAGCCCACAGTCAATATAACATTAATAGGTCAGCATAAAGGCCTGGCCATCTTGCTTTAGTTAGGAACAACTCTGAAGGGCCTTCCTAACTCCAGAGCTCTCTCTGGGGTCAGCTCATGTTTTCATTGCAATGCATTTTGTTCAGCGTTCCCCTCTGTCCACTCCTGCGTATTTTCACTCCTTCAAAGATGTTGATCTCCAGAGCACCCCCAATAAATGTACTGCCTGCAAATCTCCACCTCAGAATCTGGTTTCTGGACCAAGCCCATTTTAGAGTGTTTGAAAGATGGGCTAGTTATTTCTGAAGGTGTTGGAAGTGTGGAATCCAATCCTAAACATGAAAGATAGCTTCAATAGGTCATGGTACAACTTTGCCTGCCTCCTTTTGTAAACAGCCCGATGGATGACTCTCTATAAACATCTCTTTAAGACTATGAGAGCCATAATGAAACTGAGAGGAACTGGTTGTAACCAGGATTTAATGGAATTGCTCAGACCTCAGCGTTGTTACTTGGGTCCAGTCCTTACTTCCTGGTAGTTGGTTGCAGCAGGATGATAACTGGGGAACGGTTCTCAGACAGGGGACACTTGTTAAAAATATGTGTTCCCAGTCCCTCCTCACTGGATCAGAACCACTAGGACAGGGTCTGGTGATCTATATTTAGTAATCATTCCAGAGGATTCTTATATTCAGGCAATTTGGGAGAATTAAACTATGACATAAAAAATTTATCAGATGCTGCTATGGAAAGAAACTATTTTTATAGAAAGAACAACAAATTATCTGCATAGAGTACCTTTTGTTATCAGCCGCCTTACTCACAGGGTCTGAGGCCCAAACAACTACCTCTGCTGCTACCAAGAAAACCACACGAATGAAAATAATAAACAAATTGGATGTGTGGTTTTTCAAAGCACCATTTGTTCGCGATGGAAATGAAGGCACCCTGGTGATAGAGCAGTAGAATCCCTCTGAGGCTGGAAAGGCCGATGGCTTGGTGCTTTCCCTCTGTCTTCCAGACTTGGAATAGATGATGCTAAAGTAACTTTAATGCCTGTAGGGTAGACTGAATCTGAGACTTGATGTCTGCAGATAGGCTCACAGGCTCTTCCTTCTTGGTGTTTCCTGAAATTCCTATATTTCTTCCAGATGACCGGTGTCCTTCCTTAGTTCGTTCCCTGCATTGCAAAAAGCACAGCCAATTGCTGGTTAATGTACTATACATGTAGCCATATGTTAAGCTAATTTACTGCTATGGAACCTTGTGCTACTTTTTATGTGCAACTCATTAGGATAAACTATTTTGATGCCATTTCAATGTTAGGTCAAATATATGCTGTCTTTATGTTTTCATTCCTTTAAATTATGACAAGGTTTTGATAAAAGAAGTTAGTGTTCATTGCAAGCATAAAAATAAAGTCATTCATGTCATTCTTGTTGGTTCTGCTAGGAAGTTAGCCATCTTAGGCTCAAAAATTGTATTTAGTTACTCTGTCTTTGACGAGAGTATTGGGGATAGCAGCATTTCACCACTTTTACATGGTGATAACTGAGAAGTCTGCAGAAAGTCAGCTTTATTACATCTATGGTAATGAAGCTGGCTTCTTCAAGGCTCTACTAATTCTGTTGGGTGTCCCGTGGTGTCAGAGCCCAGGCAGCCCAAAGCTTGTTCTCTTTGACAGTCTAAAGACATCACAGATGTTTATTGCCAATCCTTTTGACACTTGTATGTGGTTGATGTTTCCTTCATAAACACACTTGGTTTTCCTCAGGATCATTCAGTGGGTTTCTCTGACAAAGTTACAGTCCTGGGTGGACTTGCAATTGCAAGATCAAATCTTTGACAAGGTCCTTCCTTTTCCCTACCCTCAACTTGAAACTACTTTGCTAATGAAAAGTTTCAGTCTGATCACGAAGGCTTTAAAGAACATTTCTACAGAGAAACCGTTTAGAAGCTATGCTTTGCATTTTGCACAGGGAAAAGTGGGCACACACATCCATTGTTGTCTAGAGTGTCAGGTGTAATGGCCAGTTTTGCTGAGCATTTGAATAGTTGGACCGCCTCAATTTGTCCCTTTCTGTAAGATTAGGTTCTACCCTGGGTAAAATTACTTGTTTTTATATACTTATAGATTATGGCAATACATAGAGCATAACTATATAGAGAGGTAAGCAGTATATGGGCATACATTACACAAACATTCATCAGCATGAACAGTAAGAGGCCTGAATCAAAATTTGCTGTGTATTTTTACCAGTATTTATTGTCAGCAGAACTTTGGCAATTATAAAACAAACAAACAAACAAAAACCAAACAACTAGGGGGCATTATTGGAAACAGTGCCTTGAACAGTTCTTAACTTCTAGTTGATAAACCAATAATCTTAATATTTTAGTTTCAGGATGTCTAACATGACATCAAAATAATAGTTGTAAAGCAACTTTTATTTCCTTTCCATGATATCAGACACAAACAGCTACAATAAAAACTAAATCATTGTATTTAGATCATTTCATTTGTTTGGATGAATTTAAGATTTGGAGACTATTTAAACTAGCAGAAATGAAGTGGGGAAAGTTGAATAAAGTTTCAATTAAGATTATATCTAGGATTTGGTGATTAATGGAACTGAATGGAATACAAACTTCATGAAGGCAAGGAGCTTGCCAGTACTTAATGGTGGGAATGCAATAATAAATAAAAGAGTAGGTATTCAATCAACATTCATTCAACAAATAAATAAATGAAAAATGAAAAATGGAGGAGATAAGTTTATCTGAATTTCCTAGGTTGGGATGTTGGATGAGTAATGGTCCTCTCAACTTGTGCTGTTCAGTATGGTAGCCACATGTGACTATTTAAATGTAACCTAGTTTGAATTAAAGTTAATTTATTACCCAGCCATATTTCAAGTATTCGGTAGCCATGTGAGTGACTGCCATATTGCACAAAACAGTTATAAAATATTTCTAGTGTCACAGAAATTTCTATTGGTGAGCACAGCCCAAGAAATAATGAAAACTGGATGGAGGAACAGGAATGGGATGACTGACCCCCTGATGGCTTCTGTTTCCACCTGCTTTCAGACAAGTTAGCTGCTGACTCGATATGTTTCAAATCCCAATTCAACTTTCTTTTACATAGAGCTGCACCCCAAGGTCCCTATTTCCACTTTTAGCATCACCATTCTACCAGAAATGGAGGCTGAAAACATATTTGTTTTCTCTCTTTCCATTCATATGCTCATACAAAAGCCCTGTAGTTCTTTTTTCTTTTACATTATCTGTTGAATGGATCCCTTCCTTCCTTCCAAATTATGTAAGGATACATTATGCACTGGCATTTATAAGAAGCACTCTGATTTCAGTGGGGAAGAAGATGTGCAAAAAAGGCAAATTGCTACCAACTCCATCCTTGTTCTTTATACATTCGAGACACTAACTCTTTGTCAGATGTATGTTTTGCAACTATTTCCTACCAGTTTGTGGCTTGCTCTTTTGTTTTTATAACAGTACCTTTTAAAGTGCAAAAGACTGCAATATTGATAAAGTCCAATTTAGTATTAAAATTTTTTTAATTCATGCTCTTTGTGTCCTAAGACATTTTCATCAAACCCCCTGTTATTAATGTTTGCTCCTATATGTCTTCTAAAATTATTGTAACTTTAACTTACATTTACATCTAAGATCTAATTTGACTTAAGTTTTGTATGTAGTGTAGTTTTGTATGTAGGCTCATTGTTTTATTTATGGCTATTTAGTCATTTTCACAAAATTTGTTGAAAGTATTGTCTTTTGCCTATGAATTGTCTGGTTTCTTTGATGAAAATTGATTGACAGCCTATGTATGGCTCTATCTTGGCACTCTCAGTTCTTTTTCAGTGACCTATATGTTAATCTTTATGCCAGTACCAGACAGTCTGGATTACTGTAACTTTATTATTAATTTTGAAATCAGGTATTGCAACTGTTTCGACTTTGTTCATATTTTTCAATGGAGGGGTGTTTCTCTAGTTCTTTTCCTTTCCACATACATTTTAGAATCAGTTTGTCTATTTCTTTGCATATATAAACGTGTGCTGGGATTTTGATTGGGATTGAATTTAATCTAGGAGAGATTGGTGAAATTGTAGGTTCCTGGACTCAATTCTTGCAAATTCCTATTGAATCACCCTGGAAAGAAACCTTGGGGTCTGTGTGTTTCATAAGTACCACACATGAATAGGAAAACAGACCCTGTGTTGCAAAGATAACACTTTCGAAACAGCAGGACTGGGTTTGAATAACACTCTTCCAGAGTTTATGTTGGGGAAAGCTCACCGAAGAAGGCCTTGGTGTATGTCTGCATCGGCAAGAGCTTCAGGTTGAGAGTGGACGCGTGCAGGTGAAGATGGCAGGCAAAGACCCCCTTCAGTTCTAGGTGCAGCGAGACCCCACGTGTTTCCCTGTGGGTTGCGGTGTGCTGACACTTTGGGGACAGAGAGAAGGCTTGTGTAATGTTTCTCCTCCAAACCCAGTACTCATATGGGAAAGTTAGGTTTACTTTAATAAAAAGAGAGATTTATGAAAGTTGGAGAAAATATATGGAATGTGTGAGTGAGGGCAATTTTGAAATCCGAGACCCTGGAGATTTCCTTAAAACAAAGAAGAGACCCATTTATCTAGAATTGTTTGGATTAAGGCTCCCTGGAATGGTGGGGGTGGGAGGGAGGGATTAAGACATCCTCAGGGATCCTTTCAGCTTTGTCTCCATAATTCTCCATGAATAATTAGCCTGTAAGGCAGTTAGCCCTCAGTCGGATTTCTTTCCGCACACGCTCCCCAATACTCGCCCCACGACAGTCACCTTCCCCACTGCTAAATGTGTTTGGGAGATATTTGGTTTTCACTTCTCCTAGGATCTTTTTTTAGGTCAATTTTAAAACATTCCTTGACTGGAAACCAATAATGTAGAAAGTGTTGGTTGTGTGAAATTATGGTACACTCACTCGAGGAGTAACAAAAAAAGGGTATTGTGTGTGTGTGTGTGTGTGTGTGTGTGTGTGTCTGAGTATAAACCTCCGAGCTTTTAATCTAGAAATCCTCTTCAGATGGACTTTAAAAGATTGCTACACTTTTTTAAAAGGTTTTATTTATTTATTTTTAGAGAGGGAAGGGAGGGAGAAAGAGAGAGAGAGAGAAACATCAATGTGCAGTTGCTGGGGGCCGTGGCCTGCAACCCAGGCATGTGCCGTTACTGGGAATCAAACCTGCGACACTTTGGTTCGCAGCCTGCACTCAATCCACTGAGCTACGCCAGCCAGGGCAGATTGTTCCATTTTAACAACTTTCTATGTGAGTATTTCAATGACATTGTGTAACTTTTACATGTCTTAGAATTTGGTTCTTGCACAGCAGATTTTAATTTATAAAAGTGTGGAGGCTTACTTCTTATTAATTCCAAATTGCCACAGTGCCTTTTTATACTTTTATTTGGTGCACAGAGCTTTCTGGGTTGGGCAAAAGCTATAGAACAGTTAGCATTTTTAGACATTTTTACTCCCTCCTCCCGTGATACAGAATATCATAGTGTTTAAGAGCTTAGTCCTCAGAAGATGGCACACTCATTTACAAATCTCAACCCTGACAAACGTGTTTATGAAGCTCAGCCATATCACTTACTAGCTATGTACATTGGCAACAATTTAATATCTCTGGACCTTGATTATCTTTCCTTCAAATCGGAGGACTAATAATAACAATGTGTTCTTCATGAGGTTGTTAGGAGGATTGAATGCTTGTAGCTTGTGTTTGTGCGTAATAAATACTTAGAAAGAGTGTTTAGTATTAGTATTATTGGTAACTGTGTTACCTAGCATTTTCACCAGAACTATTAACCATTGTTTCATGAAGTTTAATAAAAGATGAAACTTTGGATGTGTGATAATTTTACATGATTTTAATAATTCATTCAGAGCTGTGATCATGCTTAACCTGGTGATAAAGTTTGCATAGATGTTCATCATACTGTTTACTTAGGGAACATAAGAAAAACAATTCTTACTGCCACATTCCTTGGCACATGACATGGTACAGTTGTCTGAGGAGCAGCATTGTCACAAATCTTGGCCTTAAATTTGAAACATCTGCCTTTGACTCACTAATGGTTAAGATGAACCTAACAATCTCATCCGTTTTCAATGTCTGTATCTGCAAGAGAGAATCAGAGGAAGTACGTCTTGAGGAAAAATATTGATTCCCCTTTACCAAACTCTGTTGAAATGCACCGTTGTAGGCCTTGTTATTTTTAAGTGTCTGGATTTTCTTTATGAATTCATTAAAAAATATTTTAGCGGCTCTGGTGGCCCAGTATCTCATTCCAACATAAACTTACCACTGGAAAGCACATACCATTTGGCTCACCTTTTCACTTCATGGCTTAATAATAATGACAAATTACAGGTGCTGAAATGATGTTAGATCCCTTAGCATAACTGATTCAGGGCTCATATTATTAGTCCTTTCTCCAGAACTTCTTAATATGTGCCCATCGCTCTCCTGATTGGCAGTTAATGTCTCACATGCTGGGATTCAGTTTCTATAACCTGAAAATGATATTACCTTTCCTAATTGGTAGTAACATGGGCCTGTCATTATATCTCATTTTCAACTTCTCTGTAAGAGTAATGTCTATAGTATTGAGATTTCAAATGCACTCATAGTAGAGCAGACTCAATTACCATTAAGTGAGGATGTGTCTCCTAATCTGTATTTATCTAGATCTCTTCATCTTCTCCAGAAAAACCATATGAAATATGTGAAAGATAGCTGTATACAATATTCACCCAGTTTTTTAAAGTTTATTTTCCAATGGTTCTTTGATATTCATTGTATAAACTATAGTCCACTATAGGAATCTGTTACATTAACCTTATACAATGTGATCCTGGTAAATTCACTATTCAGTTCTCATGGTTTTGTTGGAGATTTTCTTTGGAAGGTCTGTGTATATGATCACATCATCAGCAAGTAAAGTGCTTTTCCCCATTACAATCTCTGTGTCTTTTTTCCCATTGTCTTATTATTGGCTAGGAATTCCAATACAATGTTGAGTAGAAGTGGTCAGAACTGTCATCTTTGCATGTTTCTGTATTTAAGTAGAAAACATTCAGTCTTTTACTATTAAATTTTATTTTATTTATATGCATATGTGTGTGTATGTATTCTTTATAAAGTTGATGAAGTTACCACTTATTCCTATTTTACTGAAGTTATTTTACCACAAATTGATATTTAATTTGGTAAAATTTATTTTCTGAATCTATGTTTTTTTTCTCTTTTATTCCTCTGACATTGTGAATTACATCAACTGAGGTTTGAAAATTAATCCATTTTTACATTGTCAGGATAAAACCCATTTAGTGATAATGCACCATCAAGTTTATATATTTCTGAATTTGATTTGTTGAAATTTTGTTTGGAAATTTTGCTTCTATGTTTGTGAAGAAAATTGATCAGCATTCTCTTTCTCCCAATATTCTTTTATGGTTTTATTATTAATGTAATTCCTGCCTTGTGTGATGTTTTACAAAATGCTATTTAGTTATTTTCTTTCTGAAATATTTTTTATGAAATTAGTTTTATTTCTAAGTGAAATGTCTGATAGAAGTCACTAGTAAAGCCATATGAATCTGGAAATTTTGGGGGGGATGATATCTGATTAAAAATTTTATTCATTAATAGCTAGCGGGTTATTTAGGGAGTCTGTTTCCTCTTATGTCAGTTTTGCCAAATTTGTTTTTCAAAGTATTGGTTCACTACACCTAAATTTTCAAATTTGTTAGCATAATTATTCATAATACCCTATTATGATCCTTTAATTTCTGAAAACTGTGTAGTGATTTGCCTTTTATTCCTGATTTTCATAATATTTAGTGTTCACGGTAGAGGCTTATCAATTTTATTCATTTTTAAAAAACTAACTATGGTGGTATTGATTTTTCCATATTATTTCTGCATTTTCTATTCACTGCTGTCTGCTGTCATCTTCATCATTTCTTTACTTTTATTTATGTTGGGTTTAATTTGCTGTCTTCTTCCAGCTTCTTCTTTCCCCTCCACTTCTTCCAACTCTCCAGCTCCTCCTCTTTTTTGTTCAATTCTTAAGGCGGAGCTTGTACCATTAATTTCAGACTTTTCTTTCTTTTTTAAATATGAGCACTTAAAGCTACCTTTTTCATTCTAGGCACTCCTTTAGCTGTATCTCACAGATTTTGATATGGTTTATTTTCATGTTTATTCAGTTAGAAATATTTACTACAGCCTGTGATATTTTTCTCCATGAATTATTTAGAAGTATGTTCCTTAATTTCCAAATATTTGATTTTACTACAGAAATATTTATTATTGTTTCCTAATTTAACTCCATTTTTTGTCAGAGAACATATGTTGTTTGATTTTAATCTTTGTCAACTTATTTTAGAGCCAAACATATAGTTTTTCTTGGTGAACAGTCCATGTGTATTTGTAGAGTTCATACTCTGTGAATTTGGGTTGCATTTTTTAATAAATTAAACTGGTTGGTAGTTATGTCAACCAACTGAATTCCCATCTGTATATTCTACCAAGTATTTAGGTGGGAGTACTGAACTATTTAACTATAAGTATACACTTGCCTTCTGTTTTTTCTTTCACTTCTGTCAGATTTTGCTTGGAGTTGCTTGGATAACTGAAAAATAAACCACTAAATTTCTATCTGCAATTCCGATAGGACTCGGATAGAACATCATCTACAGGTGCCAAGTGCTTCTGAGCTACAGTAAGTCTTTCTAACTGGGGCTGTGTGTGGAGGGAGCTGTGTGTGGGACAAAGCTCTCCTTGGAGAAGTCGGCTGGAGGCAGTCCTCAGGAATGTTTACCTATACTTTGCAGAAACCACTAATGCAGAGGGGAGATTGACGATAATGTTAGAAAGACGTTGTGTTAGGTCCAAGCAGGTCTTCGGTCAAACGGAGGAGGGGATCCATGGAGGACTTTGACTGTGGGCACAGAGACGGGAGTGCTGACTAGCTGAAGGAATGGCTATTAAGGCAAAAGATGCATTTTCAGTCAACATTGTGTTAGTGCAAACAGATAGGTTCAGAGTGCTAAACCACAGATGCCCAGTGGTAGTTATTGATCATACCAGATACCAGGTCAAACTTGGAGCAGATTAATCTGGGTAGCAAATGTAATAGAATGAAAATGGCACTAATCTTTGAGTTTAGCAACCTTGAGTTCAAAATCTGTTTCTGTGATTTATTACCTCATAGGCACATAATTCCTGCTTTCTGATCTTAAAGAGATACTTGACTTTTCTGTGTCTGTTTTCTTATTTTCAAAACTGAGGTATCTACTTCACAAGGTAGTTAGGTGTTAGATATCATGAAATTGCACATGTAAAACATACAGCCCAGCATGTAGTAGGGTTTAGAAATGTTAGATTTCTAGCTGTGGAAAGCTAGACTTAGGATGACTAAAGAAAAGGAGGAGATGCAGCTCTGAGGCATGTATGCTAAGTTGCAATAAAGAATTTAAAAAAAAGGCAGTGCTATTTTTTTCCCCAGAAATCCCTAATCTTGACCTGAACTCTTCTCCCTGCTAGAAAAGTAAAATCCCACTGTGGAGAAAGGGTGGTGTGCCCTTTCAGGCAGATGCCACTGACGGCCCACAATGGCTCTCTTTGCTCAAGAAAGCTGATGACTGCCGACAGCTTTGCCTTGTGGGTTCCTTGGCCCACCACACCACAGTTTTTTTTTTCTGGGGGTGGAGAGTGAGGTAAATTATTCCTAGATCCTCAGAAAGACTTCAGGGTTGTTTTTGGTTTTCCTAATTTCTTACTTCACCCATTTTTGTAGAAATTTTTATTTAGCTATGTAAAATGATTTTCTAAAAATCTGTTTATAACCATTTAAGCCTGATTATCTTATAAGGCTACAGTTATGCTCATGTATGCCATTACATGTGCCAAACACTCACGATTTTCGTTCATTACCTTGCAACTCTATAGTCTTCGTCTCCTTATTTATACTCTTCTGTGGCCCCAAGTTCACAGCCATCTGCTTTCAACAAATCAAGAATGACAGCACATTACTTGTAGCAGTCCTTCCACACCCTTCCCTGTCCCTGCACAACTGTGGTTAAATTATCTTTATTTCACTATTTTACTGGCTGCCAAAGACGATAGCAATCAAAACTGATAAATCCCAAAGTGCTTCCATTAACCAATCAGGGGCTGTCACTATTGTCAAATCTTCCCTGAGAGAGGCCATTTTTGGTAGCTTAGAATTCCTGTGTATACGTCCACTGGGGATAGACATGTTTAGCCAGCTTAAAAAAAAAGGGAGGGGGGGCTTCTTTTTTTTTTTTTTTTTTGACTATGCAGTTCATTGCAGAAACTAGTTCTAAGAGCCTAAAATACTACATTGTGCTCCTTTCAAAATTTAAAACAGGTTTGGTAATTTTCTTGTTGCTCCTTACTTATTCTAGGTGATTACACTTATTTTTCTTAAATACAGTGAAGAAGGAAACAAGCTTTGAAATTTCACACTTGGAGACAGTCAAAGAAACCAGGAGAGAATTTGTAGCAATCTGAATGCGCATCAAGAAACAATCACTATCAACAGGGCCGCAATGAGTGACACATGTTGCTGAGTGAGATTCTCCGCCACTCAACAGCACAGAGTTTGACATTTAAATTGCAGGCAGCCCTGGGTCCATTCCAGAAGCTGCCCGTGGTTGAACGCAGTTCTGATCACTTGCTAGAGGGGTGCTGTGGGGGTAGAGAGAAGGGAAAAAAAAAGAAAAATCAAATTGTTCTCGGAAATCATGTTTAATGTAGAAATCTGGTTAATATTAAAATGCAATCTGCAGTTTTCAAGTATTCTATTCCTCAAGGAAAATATTTCCTGTTCAAGGGGCAGGAGCAGTAAGCACTCTCTTATTACATCACTTCCTATGTCAGGCCCAACTAGCATTCAAAATGTATTACTGTATTGATAATGCTAATTTCAAAATGATGCTTTTTTTTTATCCCTTTTGGTTAAAGGGTCTGGGCAAAATTCCAATCATATGGATCAATTTAGCTTTCGATGGTGCTAGCCAAACTGATATTTCATGCACTGTGTAGAATGTAGTTCTTCCACGTGCTCTAGAATAGTAGCCATGTGTCCTCTCCACTCACAGCATGGTGTTCTGTTTCCAAAAGTTTCCCGAGAGAGCAGCTCTCTCATGGGTTTTAGGAAAGAGAATGTCAGCATGTCCTGGAGGGAGAGATATCCCATCTTTCTCTACGTGCACTCAGCCTTCAGTCTTTGAATTGCCAGGGAGTTAGGGAGTGCTTTCTAGAGCTCAGCTTTGTGCCATGTTCAAATCAATGTGCTATTTTCCCTGTGGGCTTGGCTGGCTTCATGGCAACTGCTCTCATCACCGGGAGGACATGTGGATGTAACCACTGGTATTTATTCTTTCTTCTTCCAATTTTTTTTCTGCAGTGCCTTCAAACATGAGAACTGATGACTTACTAGAATGAAGTCTTTTCAGATATCTGCCTCCTGCACAGTTACTCACTGTTCTTACCTTTTTGTTAAAAAAAGAAAAGAAAAGGACACGCAGAAAATCAGTGTGGAGCACCCAATGCCCTAGACCAGAAGGCCACAGCTTCACTTGTGTTGGGTCCTTGCAGACCACTGGAGTGGGCTGGTGACCTGATGGGTAGAGCAGTAAGTAATACTTATCATGAAGTAAGCTGTACTCTGAAAGGCTCCGAGAGAGAAAGCTCGCTTGCATTTAGGTACTACTGATTCATGCTTTTATTTTTTTTTGGAGGATTTTCTCCAGATAGGAAATATTTTATGCTAAACCCATAGTGTAGAACTGTCAATATTTACTGTTTTTTCTATTCATAAATTCTGTGATATGAAATGAGCATTTTTTAGGGTTTAACAATGATAAGTTTATAGCTCATGCTTTGATATAGAATGTTGGATGCTACTCAACTATAATTAAAAACTGAGACTTTATTTATATCTATCTTCTTTATACTGTGTTTGTAATCCCTTTTTTAAGAGAGGGAGTGAGAGCGAGGAAAGGAGGAAGGGAGGGAAGAAACATGTCCGAGTGCGTTTGATTGGGGGTGGTATTCTAAGCTAAGGAAGCAGGATAGTATCAGTGAGGTGTGAATATTTATAATGTAACAAAGATGTTCATATTCTTTGACTTCATAATTCTGCTTCTGGAAATTTGACTGCATGTCAGGACTAAGCAGAAAAGTGCAAGCATGGCCTCATTGTATTGGTTTACCTAACTCAATGGATTCTACAAAGGTTATAAAACTGCAATTATCTAAGTGATTTAGAAACATGAAATATTTGTGATCATTGAAACATTATACTATTAAATGGTAGGTAAAATGTCATACATGTACAAAAGCAGAGGAAGGGGAGAGGAAGGTCATATGCAGAAAAAGGAAATAGAAAATTTTGAGATGTGCTATTATATTTCATATCACATAAGATAATTATCATTCTATATAAAGCTTATTTTAATGAGAAACATTTTATAGCATTAGGTCTGGAGACTTGATCAGTATGACTGGAGTAATGGATGAATGGGGTCTAGATAAAATTAATGATTGGGTTGCATGCAGGAGATCTTGAATTTTGATGAATCAGGAAATTCTAGGTCACACTACAAGGGATGGACAAGTATTACTAGTTTTTTAAATATATATTTTATTGATTATGCTATTATAGTTGTCCCATTTCCCCCTTCATTCCCCTCCACCCTGCACACCCTCTCCCACCCATAGTCCCCCCCTTTAGTTCATATCCATGTGTCATAAGTTCTTTAGCGTCTACATTTCCCATATGATTCTTGCCCGCCCCCTGTCTATTTTCTACCTACCATCTATGCTACTTATTCTCTGTACCTTTCCCTCTCTCTCCTCCTCCCACTCCCCTGTTGCTAACCTTCCATGTGATATCCATTTCTCTGGTTCTGTTCCTGTTCTAGTTGTTTGCTTAGTTTCTTTTTGTTTTTGTTTTAGTTGTGGTTGTTAATAATTGTCAGTTTGCTGTCATTTTCCTATACATGTTTTTTATCTTCTTTTTCTTAGATAAGTCCCTTTAACATTTCATAAAATAAGGGCTTGGTGATGATGAACTCCTTTAACTTGACCTTATCTGAAAAGTACTTTATCTGCCCTTCCATTCTAAATGAAAGCTTTGCTGGATAGAGCAATCTGGGATGTAGGTCCTTGCCTTTCATGACTTGGAATATTTCTTTCCAGCCCCTTCTTGCCTGTAAGGTCTCTTTTGAGAAATCAGCTGACAGTCTGATGGGAACTCCTTTGTAGGTTACTGTCTCCTTGTCTCTTGCTGCTTCTAGGATTTTCTCCTTCATTTTTACCTTGGCTAATGTAATTATGATGTGCCTTGGTGTGTTCCTTCTTGGGTCCAACTTCTTTGGGACTCTCTGGGTTTCCTGGACTTCCTGGAAGTCTATTTCCTTTGCCAGAATGGGGAAGTTCTCCTTTATTATTTGTTGAAATAACTTTTCCACTTGTTGTTCTTCCTATTCTCCTTCTGGTACCCCTATAATTCAGATGTTGGATTGTTTAAAGATGTCCTGGAGGTTCCTAAGCCTCTCCTCATTTTTTTGAATTCTTATTTCTTCATTCTTTTCTGGTTGTTTGTTTTTTTCTTCCTTCTGGTCCACTCCATTGATGTGAGACCCAGCTTTCATTCCATCACTATTGGTTCCCTGTGCATTTTTCTTCATCTCACTTATTGTAGCCTTCATTTTTTCATCTAATTTGTGACCAAAATCAACCAGTTCTGTGGTCATCCTGATCACCAGTGCTTTGAACTGTGCATCTGATAGGTTGGCTATCTCTCAGTCGCTTAAAAAAACTGTTGTGGAGCTTTCAATTCTGTTTGAGCCATTCCCCCCGCCTTCGGTCTGGCCGCGCCTGTTATGCATGAGGGGCAGAGCCTTAGGTGTTCACCAGGGTGGGGCACCCCAGTCACTGGGTTGTGATGTTGTATGTGGGGGCGGGGTCTGAGAGGGAACAATGGTGTTTGCTCTGCTCTCTGTGGGACCTCAGTCCCTCCCGCTGCTTCCCCCTAGCAAACTGGGCCCCTCTGGTGCCAATTCCCGTGTGGGTGGGCTTGTGCACGCTGCAGGACCCTCCAAGGACCTCTCTTGAGAGGTTAGGAGTCCCTCCCTGCTCCTCAATCCCCACTGGTGTCCTCAATCAGTGCCCCAAGACTCTATTTCCCAGCACTGTGATCCTGGGTTGTGCACAGTGCCTTGCTTCACAATTGCTGCCTCGCTGGGTCTGCTGGTTGCCACCCCTTGGCCAGGGTCTGCCAGCTGCCGCTTGCGCATTCAGGGTCCACCTGCTGTGGTCTTGCATGCCCTGGATGCCTCATGCCAATGCTCTCTGCTCTGCTGGCTGCCCGACTCCGCCCCTTCTACCAGTCTAGATGAACACGTCTATTTTCTTAGTTGTCCGACTTCCATTCAGGTTAATTTTCTGTCATTTTTGGTTGTTATTCTGTTTCTAAATTGTTGTTGTCCCTATCTTGGTTGTGCGAGGAGGCACAGTGTGTCTACCTATGCCTCCATCTTGGCCGGAAGTCCGTATTACTAGTTTTTTGAAGAAAGGTATAATATGGTGTGAACTACATGTTAGACAGATGACTCTAAAAACAGCAATGACATCCTGGAACTTAGGAGACCAGTAAGAAATATCTTGAAAAAAAAGTCAGCTAAGGAAAAAAAAAGATATGATTTAGGGCAGGGTGAAGGGAAAAGGGAGTGCATACAATGCCCAGACAGACAACATTGGAAAGACCTGCTGATTGATTTTGTCATGGGAAAAGAGAGAAGTGGGTGTGAAGAGAGAATATATGGAGGAAGTTGGGGGAGAAACTGATTAGTTAACTTTAGGGTTTATTGAGTCAATATGTGAGCACACTCTACATTTGGAAATATTCTGTGGAGCTGGACATTTAGATCTGAACTGTGGTAAAAAATCAAGGTGGGGTACAGATTTGAGAATCATCAGATTAGAGCCCATGCTAAATACCATGAGAGAGAAGGAGATGGGCCCAGACTTGAGGAGAGGAACTTAGCAGTGATGGAGAAAAAGATTAAGGAAGGAGACAGAAAATATAAACTTTTAACAACTGTTTTGAATTTCTGAAATAAAGGAGCCTTTAATAAACTGTTGTGGGTTAGGGGAAAGAAACCAGAGAGGTAGAAAAGTTGAATATATAAAAAGACACAAGGAATGATGAACTTGGCAAGATCTAAATCAGAGGAGACTAGAAAGCATGAAGTTAAGAATTGTGGGGAAAACTTGAATTGTAAGGAATGGGGTACACATTTTTTAAACAAGAGAGAATAAGGAAGAAATAGCAGAGATATTTGGAGGTGGTATAAAGGAGGGTTGGGACATATGTGTTTTTTCAGTGTTGGAAGGGGAGGCAAACTGGAGATAAGCTACAGTAGCTGGTGTTTGCAAGGGCTGGAGGTGAGACAAGAAGAGAAAGATTACAGAAGAGAAAGCCTTAGGAAACATCTTTATACGATGTTATATAGAGGCAATGCTGTTGGAATGGAGGACTATAATAGGGGAAAATAAAGATGACAGGAAGATGAGAACAAAAGAGAATAGAGGAGAGAAAAAGAAAAGGAAGAAGTGTCTATGGAGACAAATGATTGAGGACTATCAGCCACTATTTCTGGTTCTTTCACTGGTATTTCCATTTTTTTAATTGATTATGCTATTACAGTTTTCCAAAAATTTTCTCCCTTTATTCCCTTTCCCCCTTGCCCCCCAACCCTCCAGCATTCCCCACTCTTAGTTCATGTCCATGGGTTGTACATGTAAGTTCTTTGAATCCTCTGTTTCCTATACCATTTTTATCTCTCCCCATCTATTTTATGCCTACCAATTATGCTTCTTCTTCCCTGTAACTTTTTCCCCCTATTCTTTCCTTCCCCCTCCCCATCTGAAATCCCTGCATGTGATGTCCATTTCTCTGATTCTGTTCCTGTTCTAGTTGTTTGCTTAGTTTTTGTTTTCGTTGTTTTTCTTTTCTTTTAGGTTCATTTGTTGATAGTTGTGAGTTTGTTGTCATTTTACTGTTCATATTTTTTATCTTCTTTTTCTTAGATAAGTCCCTTTAACATTTTATGTAATAATGGCTTAGTGATGATGAACTCCTTTAACTTGATCTTATCTGGGATGCACTTTATCTGCCCTTACATTCTAGATAAAAGCTTTGCTGGATAGAGTATTCTTGGATGTAGGTCCCTGCCTTTCATGACTTCAAATACTTCTTTCCAGCCCCTTCTTGCC
This sequence comes from Phyllostomus discolor, assembly GCF_004126475.2. Taxonomy (NCBI): domain Eukaryota; kingdom Metazoa; phylum Chordata; class Mammalia; order Chiroptera; family Phyllostomidae; genus Phyllostomus; species Phyllostomus discolor. Next base: position 84,963,294 of record NC_040910.2, read on the forward strand.
TGTAAGATTTCTTTTGAGAAATCAGCTGATAATTTAATTGGCACTCCTTTGTAGGTAACTGTCTCTTTTCTACTTGCTTCTTTTAGGATTTTCTCTTTATATTTAATCTTGGGTAACTTAATGATGATGTGCCTTGGTGTGTTCCTCTTAGGGTCCAACTTCTTTGGGACTCTCTGGATTTCCTGGACTTCCTGAAAGTCTATTTCCTTCACCAGATTAGGGAGGTTTTCCTTCATTATTTGTTCAAATAAGTTTTCAATTACTTGCTGTTGTTTTTCTCCTTCTGGCACCCGTATAATTTGGATATTGGAGCATTTCAGGTTGTCCCTGAGGTTTGTAGGATTCTTCACTTTTTTGGATTCTTGTTCCTTCATTCTGATCCTGTTGGATGTTTATTTATTTATTTATTTTGTTCCAAATCATTGCTTTGAGTCCTGGTTTCCCTCCTGTCACTGTTGGTTTCCTGAATATTTTGCTTTGTTTCATGTTAGGTATCTTTCATTTGGTTTTTTTTTTTCATTTTTCGAACCAGTTTGATCAGATCTGTGAGCATTTTGATTACCAGGGCTTTAAATTCTGCATCAGATAGGTTGGCTATGTCCTCATCGTTTAGTTCTCTTTCTGGGGCTTTGCTCTGTTCTTTCATTTGGGCCATATTTCTTTGTCTTGGTGCAGCTGGTAAGTTGTAAGAGAGCGGGGCCTTAGGTATTCACCTGGGCAGGGCAACCCTCTTTGCTGCACTGCAGCACTGCCTGTGGGGAAGGTACCAAAGAGGGAACAATGCAGCTCACCTGCTTGTCCCTAGTGCACTTTTGACGGACTCTTGTGTGAGACTGGGAATTTCTTCCAATGTAGCAACCCCTGTATCAACTCTGAGCCTCAGTTTCCCCTTAAGTCAGCCCTGCCCTTGCAGCCTGTGCATCCTGCCTCCTTGCTGCCACCAGCCCTGCCCCCAAGTCCTCAGACTCTGAGAGGTTTTTCTCTGCCAACTGGGCCTGGTGGTCTGCCACCTTACCAGTCTGGTTGTTCTGATTTTTTCTTTAATTCCTTGGTTGTCAGAGTTCCATACAGTTTGATTTTCTGGTGCTTCCGGTTGTTTATTGATTTTAGATTGCTTGTTTTTTTTTGGTTGTGCGAGGAAGTGAAGGGTTTCTGCCTACACCTCCATCTTGGCTGGAACTCTGGTATTTGCATTTTTGATTGTATATTGCTCAGCTGCCTAATCCAGGAACTGTCACATTCTTTTAAGATGCTTGAATGTGAAGATCTTTGGGTACTGAGTACAATTTTAAAATAATTACTTACCTGGTCTAGATAGTAGCTTGTTACTAACCTGCCCTAACAGAGTATGGTAAGAATGAAAATATGATGTTATTCATTGATATAGTAGCTGATAGTGATTTTATCCCTAATCAACAGACCTTTTACTAAACTTAGTAGAGGCCAGACAGAGTTTTAGTCCAGAGATTAGCAGACTTTTGCACTATGAACACAGAGTTGAGTAGTTCCAAGAGGGCCATATGGTCTACAGAGCCCGAACTATTCATTAGGCTGCCCTCTGCAGAAAAAGTTTGCTGAATGCTGTGAAACATGCTGGAGGTACATCAGGAAACATGTTAACACAGCTTCCATACTCATGGGAGCTTTGGCTCGGGAGGCATCCATTTTCAAATTGTGATGAAAATTTGTATATTTTAGTACCGAGCAATTGCACATAAAATGTGGTGCATTGAAAGGCAAATATCGATCTAAATCCAAACCATCAGGATGTCATGTAAAAGCCAAAGAAAGAAACGCTGTTGGAAGACTCGTGGTTTAACTGATCCCCCTGGAGTGATGGGCATGTTGGTTTCCAGATGGTTTCCATGTCCTTAGACAGCAGCATCCTTTCTGCCTGGACAGCTGAGCCTGCAGAAAGGGGTGTTTGGTAGCATGTACTTTTCCAGTGCTGCTGGGTAGCAGATGATAGGATACAAGGCGTTCTTGGTCCGTTCCCAAATTCTCAAGAAGTTTCCATGTGGGTAGATGAGCACTGTTGATTTCTAAATTATACCTTAGCAGAAAGAATGTAAAATAACTGAATTGTGGCAAGTTTAAAAGAGGCAGCTAGCTGCCTCATTCCATTGAATGCTTCCTTTTCAGAGAGAACAAGAGACAGAGAAATCCTGTCTCAGCCTATCAGGTGCTTCCTAGTTTTAATCAAAAACTTGCTCTTCTATTTGGCACTTTTTTTTTAAACTTAACCAGACTGTTTTCACCTTGTACTCCTTTGGAATTAAACATTGACAGACTTTGCTTAACTTAGCATGTCTGGCCTGCAGGAGGAAGATGGTTATTATATTTCAATACTTCTATACCGACTCCATGTATAAAAATCAAGTTGCTAATTAGTAGCTGAGGCAATAATCAGTGGATGATATCCAGCTTGTGACAAAATAGTGAGAAATATTTGCATCAAAGAAGAATAATTAGCATTTTTTCTACTGTGACTCTTTTTTTACCCTAATTTCCAAATTGGTAGTTTGTTTAAGTAAATAGATATGACATCTGTCATTAGTGGCCACACGCCAAATTCTGTGACTTTTTTTTTGTCTCATTTGATTTCTGTATTCACAGTCAAGAGGGATGAACTCTGGAATGAAAAGGAGCAGGCAGAATTTGCGGAGGAGGGAAGGCATGATACCAAAGACAGGCAAAATATTTTAGATATGTTGTCCCTGGTTGTTTTGAGTCAAGTCAGACTTTTGGATTCAGTTGATTTACTTCCTGCAGTGAACAGGCAAGGAAGCAAATTGACAAACTGGTATCTGTCAAAACCATGGAAAGTGGGAAGAATGCCTGAACTGAGAATGGGTGAGCATTTGAATGTTCGTTGTGGATTCTTCAAGCTTGCATTGAGGGGAGAAACTCTAGAACTGGAATGACTGAAAGGAATGACTTGTAAGGTCCAAGAAGAATTCATGCTCTTGTAAACACCATGGCTTCACCGAGAATGAGCAATGGCACCCCACAAAAGTTGCTGGGCTTTTATAACAAGACAGTGTGGTAGACTGCAATGTAATTGGCCTTTCTGATAACACTTAATGTTATTTAGGTGATGATGTTCCAGGTAAAGAGCACTCACATTATACATATCCACATGCCAAATGGAAAGGTACCTGGAGAATAAAAGGGATAAGTTATTTATGGAGCCATGTATTTCAGTCAAATAATATGTGCACGGAGAGTTCATTTTATAGCTCTCCCTTTTTTCTTTCACTCTTTCACATGTATTAATGTGTGCGTTCCTTGCCTTTCCATACTTTATATAAATCACAGCTTTTATAAAGCTCTCTGCCAATGGAAAGTGAGGGAAAACTTTGTAAATTTCTTGGCTTATAGTATTGAAAGACGAGTGCAGGACCCAAGCTTAGCCTATTTCTTACGGAAACAAATAGCAGGAGAAGTTGAAAATGGGATCATACTTCACATTTTATCAATTAATATAACACTTATTATCTCATAAGTATCTTACAAGTTACAACTTATACATCCATGAGGATTGAGAAGAAAGAGAAAATGGCAGGATTTATTGTAAAGTATCTTAACTACCACAAGATTCTGAATTTATGGTGTGTATTTATCTTAGATCCACATGTGAGATCCTAACTGTATAATATAACTCAGGAACTCCTTATGCTAATGCTACATAACATGTACTTAAGATTTTAGTGTATCACATGGCATTACTAATTGTCTTATAGCACAACAGCCTGTGAATTTGTAGTATGAAATATAAAGTAAACATTATGGTATCAAAATCAAAACTCAGGAAGCTTCATTTTCTGACTGGAAGGTTGTAGGACTGGATAATAAAATAGCTATGCTCTAAAATTATTTCACCATCTCTAACCCAACTTGACTGCCACAACTCATCTTTTCTACACAGGGAGAATGACAATAACTCTATTTTGTACAGATCTGCCTAACCAAAAAAAAAATAGCTAAAGAAATCTGCAAGAAAGAAGGACACTGTAGAAAAACAACATTTGTTAAATTATTGTGATATATCATGAAATCGAACCAACTTCATAATCAGTCTAGAACATACTTATATTCTTTCTGTTATTACTGCACATGCATTAATTTTATTCAACATAAAACAAATGGGGGAAGACAACTCGATTTTCTTTCCAGATGGTGTGAAAACAGCAAGGTCAAACTTGAAGAAAGGCTGTCCCTTTTTTACAGGGAACTTAAAATTTATCACCTCTCATTTAAGTTATAAAACTTGTTTTTCATATTTTTCCCCTGGATTTTTTTGGCTTCTGATCCATTGGAAGAGAAATGTATAGATTGTAGAAACTAATCTGTTCTGCTCCATCTGCTCTGTATTGATGGCCTGCCTCTTCCTTTACTCTTCTCCTGGATTTTTATTGATTTCTTTCCTTTTGGTTTCAGATCAGCACAGCAATATGCTGGAATGCCTAAATTTACTGGCAGAAGCCGAGGGCAGGCAGCTCATTTTTCAAGGACTTTGCAGTCTGTTCTCTGCCTTAACCTGCTCCAAGAGTTCGTTCTCATTCGACTTCTCAATATTTTCATAATTAGCTGCCCAGAATTTTCATAATTTGTAAACACAGTAAAATGGCTGTCAGACATTCAGTACGGTAAAAGTGGACAGAAAAAAAGACCAGCTTCCTCAAACCATTTCCATTTGACTTGGGGAGAATGCTGGGCCCGTGCCCACGGCAGTTAAATGGTCAGGCGCACGACTCAAAGTGATTTTTCCTGAGGTGTCACTGCCACACACAAGTACCATGTGTTTTTTCTTGGCTCAGGCTGGCTCTGCTGATCTTCCAGAACTCTGAAGGCTGCACCCCCAGCCCCAGTTTACATCCATTTTTCTCTGCCAAGGTGAAGGCGGGGAAAACCACACATGTTTTTCTTTCTCCCTCTTCTCGGCGGAGCTGATTGCCTCTGGATGAACCATCTTCCACATCAGCGAGCGCTGGTATTTCACCTGGCACAATGGCTGGGCGGATATGGCACACAGGGGGAACACACAATGGAAAACAAGTCTTCATGGTAACGCAAGCTGAAACAGCCAGACAGCAGTGCCTTCCGTGTTTGTAGTCCAAGCTGCTAGCTGGGGAACTGGAATTTTGAGCGAGAAAATGTTGGGAAAAGCTAATAGTAAGTGTAAAGGAGGGTGTAAAGGATCATGGAGGACCAGAAGTGCTCTCACTCTGGACCGAGTGAGAGGAAAGAAAGAGCGAGATAAGAGGAAGTCTGCAGTTACAGAGGCAGGATATGGGCTTCTAATGCAATTTAGTTTTGCCAAATAAATTTAACTTTACAAAAAGACATTAACAAAGATGGTATGTGGATAAAACACATTAACTTGCACTCTGCATTTTCTCCTAAAATCCTTTAACCCAAGCCAACATTTAGATTGAGTTCAAGTTCACTAAAAGTTTTTCTGATCTTGCATCTGTACTGTGTCCTCAGCAAAGAACAGTTTACACAATATGGTCAATGACTTCCTTTAAAATTATATATAGTCAGAGAATCCCAGCAAAAGCGGGTATCAAAATAGCTACCAGTGGTCGTATCTGGTGGTGGATTATAGGAGATTTTAATGATCTACTCTTTATCTTTTTTCTCATTTTTTTCTATAATTAACATGGCTTGCTGTTTAATTTAAAAACACAAAGAATATTAATTATATCTTTTGAAAGGCATACAAAGAGTCAAAGTCAACTAAAGCTGAGTTCTAGAACATTGGGGTGAAGTCACAGTTCCCAGCATCTCAAGACTTCCCAGGAATCTGCTCTGCATCTCGGCCTGGGCCCACTGAGTAAATACACCTGAGAGTCTGGCCCTGCGTTGTCCGGGCTGGTGTCTCACAAGGCGGATATTTCACAGGTTCTCACTTTATTTTAGTCTCTGTCTTCCTGGTCCTCTATGTAAACTCTGTCTGGGTGACTTCTTTTCTGGGTTTGACGCACTATTTGCATTTTGGCCTGTTCAAGATGAAATATTAATTTTTTAATTTATTTTCTCAGAACTAGAGGCATGAACATTTCTATGCTTGTTTTGAAACTAATGTATCCCCTGCTGGAAATGAAAGTAATTCTAAGCCTGCAGCATAGCTCTTTGGCTTGTGGGAACGTCTCACTTATTGTGTCCCGCACACAGCCTGAAATTCCATGCTCCCCATCCCCACTTTATCGTCCCCACATGCATTACACACACCTATGCACCCACTATGGTCCCTTTAGGATATAAGCCTTGGAGGCTTTCTTTTTATAGAGGAGGAGGGGTGGTTGACAAATGCTTAATGACAAGTATCCACCATTGTGGTTTCATGTAGGGTAGTTTCACTGCCCTGTATTCCACATAGTCATTCCTCCCTCTCCTCTTACTTGGAGCATTTCTTTCTCCTTGTAAATTGGGGTTGCTCATTTTGCAGGAATGCAGTGATTCTTTCATTGAAACACAGAAAAGTTTTAGCCTGTTCCGTGGTAGCCCACGTGCCTCAACCCTGGTGCGGCCACTTCAACCGAGCAACTCTGCTGAGCCCTAAGCAGAGATTTGCTAATCCTCGGAGCACGTAATAAGATCTGCAATCTGGACTTCCTAAGCAAACCAAGTTATTCTTGAGACATAGTCACTTGCTGTTCTAATTGAGGTTCTTAGGGGAAATATATGCTGTGTCAGTAACTTACTTCCTTGATTCTGAAATCAAGTGAGACAGTGATTTCTTTTCAGATGAATTTGTTCTTAATTTTGTATGTCTCCATGGGGAAGAATGCTTCATCAGAACTCTAGAGTGGGTACAACATTGAAGAAGAATAGAGTGTGTTTTATGGCAGTTCAGGAACACAGTAGACTGAACTAATGTAGACCCCCTGCCAGCTATAAATTCATTCTATGTTCATGATGCAGAAGATGATGTGCGTTGGTGCCATTGTTGCACCCTCTTTGGAAAATGTCATCTGCTAATAGCTTCCCACTGAGAACTCATGTGACTCTTTGTCTGAGGGAGGCCTCTAGACACTGGAACTTGAGCTGCTTACATGCAAGATAGGTTGGAAATGCCAGAAGTGACAAACCCTGGCCACCACCCCTGCCCAATCACAGAAGGGAGGAGGTGAGCAATACTGTAGCTCCACCTCCTCTTTTTGGGATAAATGAATTACATTTGATGCTGCCTCTCAGAGTCACCCAAACTGGACTGAGCCCCTGTTGCTCACCACATTCAACCATTGATGAAGCCTAGACATGCTTGAAATAACAGAGCCACTCCAGACACAGACTGCTATTAAGTTCTTCCTAATACCTTTCATAACAATCCATATACTTTGGCTAATATAAAACTAAGTAGCAGTAATAATAATGTCAACAATACAATAACACTAATAATAGCTACATTTCTGTCATTTCCTATGGATCAGCCAATATCTTATGTGTTTTGCATTTTTAATTCATGTAATATTGTTACTGATAGTATCATCAAAATTCTTAGTTTATAGACAAAGTACAAAAGTAGAACCTTAGCTTACTCTCTGCTGTAGTAATAGTAACATTACTGCAAGACCTTTCTAATTGTCCCCACCCACAGTCTTAATTAGTCTATCCACACAAGCCATCTCAATATTCCAGGCTTGTTTGGTTAGCGATTTGCAGTGGAAGCCCTTTCGGTGAAGGACACCCTCCCATTTCTGGACTATAATAGATAAACCAATGATTTTTCCAGTTTTACTTTCAAATTTACAAACTAGCATCTAAAGGATGAAACCATGTACATGTTTGTGTGAGTGGAGAGGGTTTGAGGCTTGTCTAGATTCTAGAAATTTCTATCAGTTTTGTTGACAATACAATAGATCCTTAGGTCTAAGAGCTGAGAGAGGGGACTTGTTTGGGGCCCCACTATGATGTTTTGCTGAGTGAAAGTTCTTACCAATTACGTTTCCCTTCTTCCTAACTAGGTCCTTAATTCCACCAGCAAGGAAGGATCCTTAAGTTCTCTTCCATGAAGTATAATGCTTAGAATAACCTAGAAGAGAGACATTTCTCTTTCATCACCAGAATTTCTTCACAATTCATTATATTATGAGCTCATTATACTTAATGGCATTTAAGACTTTACTCATGCCATTTCCCTCATGGACTTCTATCAACAACATACCTGTAGCCCTCTCACCCCCAGAATTTAGGAAAACTGAGAAGTCAACAGATCTCCAGAAAATGTCTGATAGGGTAAGACCTAGTCTATTACTGAGAATTATGGAACTCATGACAGGCCCTTTGTAGAGGGTGTCTCAGTGACAGGCCCACTCAGCACAGGACTGGCCCACCCCAGCTGAAAGATGGAAAACCAAACCTGGGTCACTTGGAGGTGAGTAACATCATCCATCGGGTGGTCTTGTAAATTCAGTTTCTCTGTTTTTATATATTCATTCTGTGTCCCAACCTCTGCTTGTGGTTTAGACAATCCCCAATCTCTGCTTGTCATTCAGGAACTCACTCCTGTGAACCATGTTATAAAGGAAACTCAAAGCCAGAGAGGGAACGTTATGGCTGTTGCTGAAACCTGGCCACTGGGACATTAGAAAACATAGGAATAATCCTGGAAACAAGTCTTGCATCAATAAACTAAGCTGTTCAACTGGACAAAACTGGTGACGTGTTGGCTCCATTCCTTATGGCAAAGATGATCCAAAGAATGTGCTGGTGTCCTTAATATTTGGCATTTCTAACAGCTTCTTACCCAGGTCTGTGATTCTCAGCCTTTAACATGCATTTGGAGGGCTTTAACCGCTTGGAGGGCTTGTGGAGGTAGATTGCTGGGACCTATCCTCAGTTTCTGATTCAGTAGGTCTGGAGAGGGGTTGAAAATTTGCCTTTCTATGTTTTAGGTAATGGCGATGCCGTTGGTCTGGAAACCTCACGTTGAGTACCTGATGTAGGCTTCAGGAAGTCTTGCCTGTAGTGGCCAGGACTCAGGAAAATCTCTACAATTTCTACCTTATAAGCTTTATCTCTGTTTCTTTTTCTGCTCAGATACCTCTTTTTAGATCATGTTGACCTTCCTCAATATTATCCCCCACATTGATACTCAGATATTTTTGTCTAAAATTCAAATATGAAAATTTCCCTAATTAAAACTTTTCAAAGATACACTGACTGCTCAAAATATACTTAAGGACATCCTCCTAGCCTATCCCTCAGGCTTCTTCTTTTGCTTTATTGGCTAAGATGCTTTTATCTACAAATAACACAAATAACTGAATCCATTAGCTTATGGTGCATAACACACCATCTAAAAAGCTCAGTGGCTTAAAACAATGAACATTTCTTACTGCTCATGACTCCATGGGTCAGCTGGGCAGATTTTCTGGTCTTGGCTGGGCTCACTCCTATGACTGTGGTCAGCTGGACGTTGAGCAGGCAGCTCTGATGATCTTGCCTTGGCTCTTTCTCATGTTTGGGTGTCAGCTAGCCGTGGACTAGGATGACCTTAACTGAGACAGCTAGGCTCTCTTCCATGTGGTCTGTCATTCTCCACAGGCTGGCCCAGGCTGGTAGTCATGACAGTGGGAGACTTCTGAGAGAGCAGAGAGACACTCAAGGTCTCTTGTAGTCTAGGCTCAGCCCCAGCATACCATCACTTGTGTCACTTTCTATTGAAGAAAGCAATTCTCACAGTCAGAGTGGGCAGGTCCAACCAAGTCACAAGACAAAGAGCATGAATCCAGGGATGTCATTAACTGAGACCATCAATGCAATCAACCTGCCACAATGCACAAAATAAAATTTGCTTATACCTTACATAGATGAATTATCTCAGGTGGTAGAAAGCCAAGAGTCAGTGTAGACTACAGAGTTGGTTGACCGAATGACTCAACAATGTCATCAAGGACACAGACACTTTCCATCTTTCCTCTCAGCCATTCTCAGTCTGCTGGCTCATCCTTAGGCTGTCTCATTCCAAGGTCTCAAATAGCCATCAGTGATAATTAAAGAAACATGCTCCATATTCACAGGGGATAGGTTCTTTTACTCAGGAGCCCAGAGAAATTCTCTCCTGGGCTTGTGCTACTTCAAAGTGGCTTATGCCTCCCTTTTCTAAACCAATCTCATGCTTTGTGCTGCAAGTAGAAGATTTGCAGACCAAAAGTGGCTCAAATAACAGAGGCCATTCATCTCTCATTTAGAAAGAAGTCTAGAGTTCTCCTCTATGCAAAGAAGACTAGGGTTATGGCAGCCTGAGGATAGATTCATCAGGTTCATAATGTCACTGGAAAGTCAAGCTCATCCCATTTTCTCTGTCGCCCCAAGTGCTAACATTTTCTCTTGTCATGCAACCCCTCCAGCCACCCTGTTCTTACTCAACACCCAGACATTAGAAGAAGGAATATGGGGAAGAGAGCTAGCCTCATGTGTTCTCTCTTTATATTAAGTATAAAATTCTATTTCAAAAGTCCCTGAGCAGATATCCCCTCATGCCTAATTGACCACATTGCTACTTCTGGCTGCTAGGGAAGCTGGCTGAGTGAATACCTGCATCTGCTTTCAGGGGAGGGGGATTATTTCTGTAAAATAAAAGTGAAGGGATGAAAAATGGCTGTTGTGTATACAAAACTTTGTGTGTCTCACAACTTTCAACACACTAAAATGCTATTAAATCATGGTCTGCAGTAGTCTGATTGGCAGGCATGCATTTGAATCAATGAGAGAATTGAAGGCGTGGATATTTCTTATTCTTTGACCAGAGGACAAAGAGATATTTCTGAAAAGCAGAAAGGAATCAGCCTATTCAGACATTACTGGTAGATTAAGACATATATTTCATTTGTAGAAAGTATTCAGGCCAAAACATTTGTGCATTGTCTGGGACTGAGTCATGTGTAAATGAGACTAAACACTTATCCTCTGTGAAGTCAAGTATTCAGTGTGAAATTAGCCTTAGTTGCCATTCTCTTGCAGATACGGCTTCCATTTGTAAAACCTGCATTAGAAGGGTGTAGCATTGTGGTATCTGTGCATCTTACACTGACTCTGTTTTGACTCTAGAGGAAGTGTCTTGTGTCTTTGTTCTATCCTTTCATCTATCGTTCATCACATTTTATTGAGGTTTTTGACATAGAACCCTCTTCTGAGGCCAGCTGTCACTTAGAAAGAATCACAAATTTACTGTAAATCTCCCAAATGAACTGTTGAGTGGATATGTTATCCTTTCCAAGTTTCTCATTGCATCTAAACAGGCTTACACTCAACTCAAAAGGCCAGATAGTTAAAGAAATGAATTAGGGACGCAGAGGTCTTCTAATCACTCATTATATGTGAATATGTGAGTAAGATAGATTTTTGGTCCAAGACTTCCTCACATTTCAGTGATGTCCAATTGCATTGTGATTCTAACAGAGTCACCGCCTCCTTAACTGTGCTCTCACTGTCCCCTGATTGGTGCCTTTAGAAAGCACAGGTAAAGGGAAATATGGAAAACTCTGGCTAAGAGCATGCCACTGGACATTTTATCTTGCTTGTTTTCCCCTAATGGAGTATAAATGATGGTTTGTGAGTCACTCGTCCCCATTCACCATCCTAAGCTCAGCTATCAAATGCTGGCGTGGAGGAATGGGAGGCATGTGATGTAGCAGAAGAGGGAATGTCAGAGAAGCTCAGAAAGAGAGGGTACCTGAAGGTCAGTAAATACTTTTCCCTTGTTAGCTAAGCCTGGGCTTCCTTTTTGAGGGGGCTATGATTCCAGCCTCTTCAGTTAGGAGCTTAGTTGAACAACAGGAATGATTAGTTCATTCCCCTGTTGGAGGTTATTGTTGCAGGAATGGTTTTAATATACCCAGGGTTTTGGCTTCAATTCTTGCTTTCAAACTCCAGCAAGTCTTGAATTGTTTATTGAATCTATGTTGAGAAACAGAACACAGAGATGAAGCTAATAATTGGCAGGAGTCCCAATCCTTTGTATCATTTTGGTCATTAATTAGGGTAAGAGTTATGTAGGGAAAGATTGCTGATTTGAATCACTTATTTCCAGATATTTGGGGGGGGGCTGGATTTATAATTAAGAGTTCTGTTTTTCTGCTGATAAATGGAAATTGCATTAGGAAGCCTAAATAATGGAAACTCAGTAGATAATTTGTTTCACTGGCAAATTAGTCAAAGGAAAATAAGCTATCTTTTCCTGATCATTATTTTCAACCTAACTTTATTGTATCAATCAGTAGAATACTTAGTTTAAGGAAACATTTATGGAAAAATCATCGTAGAATGAATTCCTACACTGTAAATTCCATTCACCTTCTTTCTACGTAACTAGAGGCAAATGTCACATTGTATGTGGAGGCTGGATTAATTTCATTAGACAAGAAACAGTTTCCCAGCATCTGTAGATGCACTTGACTCATTCACAGGAGGCAAGAGGGTCCTGGCACTGTGACCTCTTAGGAGGAGATCCGAGTCTCAGAAACTTAGGTATGCATTGGCAGTTTCCAAAATTCTCTCTTATGTTTTTTAACTTAATACAAAGTTCTAACTTTTCCTATTTCATATTTGTAGTAAATATGAGCAGAACGTTAGCTCACAAATATTGTATGGTATTTCTGATTTTCCCTCTAGTTGTGTCCATGGTGATAGGGTAACATGGGAGAAAATTCATATCTATATCATCTCTATCTATATCTACCTATATATAGATAGGTAGATATAGATAGAGAGAGAGAGAGTTACTTTTGGGATTAGAAAGTACAATGAAAAGGAGTTGTAATAAATACCAAAATGTAAAGCAATATAGCATAGTCAAAATTAAAAAAAAAATTAAAGCTCTGAAGATCCCCTTTATTTGTGAGATAGGGCTCCACTTTTTGGTCATCTGCAACATCTTCATGGACTCCATTTTTTCACTTTGTATCCAAACGAAACCATGGCAAGGGAGCACAAGGTCTCAGGAATTGTAAGCAATGGCCTTCTTGTTACCCTTTGTGAGATATTTACACTGAAGCATCCAGAGGTTTTTTAATTGAAAACACCAGTGCGTGGCAGGGTGTGGTGGTGTTGTCTCATACAACTAATGACAATACAGCGTGTGGGTGTGATGTATGGCAAGATCCCACAGGGCAACGATCTCCAGCTACTCGAAGTCTCAGGATTGCTCACCACGCCCTGTCTCCGTTTGGAAACTCTTCACAGAACGGATACTCTCAGGCCAAAGTCTACATGAGTCTTCTTCTCTGAACAGAGAAAGTGTATGTGAAACGAAGGCTATTTCCATGTTTAGAGTCTGGCCTACTGGGGAGATAAACAAGGAGTCTGGATTCCCCAGGGTGGCCATGTGCGTTGTAGGAGGGACGGAGCAGAGATCGGCATGGAGAGATTGCTGAGACGTGTCTGGGAGTGCCTCCCGAAGTGCTTCATTTCAGAGTCTTGCCTTGGGAATGACTTCTGTATTTATATCAGCATATTGCATCTTTCCATCTGCATTTGCAGGGAGGATTTGAAACCACTGATTCTTGGTGATTTCTAAGCAAGTCAGCTCTATCAATAACACTTTCCTATTAGTTAAAAAGGGAAAAAAAGTGTGCGTAAAATTTTGTGTGTGTGCGATGTGTGATATTACTTGGCACAGATAAAATCCTCAGAAAAATAAGCAGTCAGCTATCAGAAATCAGAGTGTCCACATTAACCTCGTCTCTTCCCCTTCTTTCCCTCCTCCATCAATTAGGAGCCTATTTAACATCTGGATCTTTATAGATGTTTCTTTTCAATTATAGTCACTTCATCTGTGTAGAGTATTTATTTGGGGAAAAAGGTAATATAATTCAAAATTAGTCAGCTAAAAGTGAGATTATAGGGTTTCTGGCCCAATGAAAGCAGTAAGGTTTTCCCAGAGCTGAGTTTCTTTGGCCAGCGTGAGCGTCTGACTTAGTTATAGCGGTGATGGTGTGAACAGTAAAATAACTGTGTGTGTGTGCGTGGGGGTGGCTTTCTACTTGCATTTTTATCTTGTTTGTGAAGACAGATGTTCCCTGCTTCCATGGTGTCCCCCCAAAGCAATTACCATGAACTCTTTTAACAGATTCTTTAAATATTATCTACATATCTGTAATAAGTGCTTGATAATTTCACTGTTCCTTGATTTTCCTTTTTAGTTTTCAGAATTGTTTTTTGAACTCTCACTGTGGAATGCTGGGATCTGACTGTTCTTCTCCTTACCATTGCCTACAAGAATCCTATTACCCCTTCTTTCCAGTCTTATTATTGGCTACTTCTTACTAGATCAATATTTATTCCTGCGTGATATTACTATATGAAAATATTAGTCACTGATGAGATACATAGTAAACTATGATATTCTTTCCTTTATAATAATTGTCTGTTTTTTGTATTGATCATTAATTCCAGGCCCATGTTTGCCTCAGCTCTGCATGTTTCTCAATATGATAATAGACGCTTGGTCATCTATAAATGTCCTTTTCTGACATGACCTTCCAAAACGTTCTGACACACTGTAACCCAGATCGACCGCTCTCTGCATTGGATGCTCAGCTGCCATATTGAGATTTTCCTAAACCAGTGTTCCAATTCCCTCACCTCTTCCAGGTTGGTTTCCTGTTTTCTAGAACTCATGTCTCCTTTTTCTTCCAGGAATTAAACTTGCATAGTTTATATAAGAGAGTAAACTTTTGACACCTCATCTGTCTGAAGATATCTTGACTGTCTGAGCCTTGAATGGAGAATTTCTGCCTCCAGAGGTTTGCGCCGCGTCTCTTTTGTCTGGTATGCTCTTTGCCCGCTCGTCCCGCTGTGGTCTCCTGGGTCTTTACACACTGGACTACCACGCAAGTCACATGCATAGTTACAGCCCGAAGCAGAATCAAGGCCCTAAACTTAGCAATTGGCTCTGGAGATGTCTAACTGTAGTTAGAGGTCCATCAACAGCTACCTGAACTAAACAGAGCTGTTGTTTGCTTTTTGGCTGACTGAGAGAACAATAGAAAGATTAAAGAAACACTTCCATCTGGGGTCTGTTCTGCCAACAGATAAATCAGATATCTCCTGTGTGCATGCAAATGATCATGCAAACTGGTAGAGTGTTAATTAAATGTGAGAAGACATGGGTGTTTGGAGGAATGTGTAAATAAGAAGGATCATTTGCAGTGTGGCTGTATTTTTAAATATTTTATTATAGCTAAATGGGTATCCAGATTGCTTTGAGATCAGTAAGACAGTGCCTTGGGGTATAGTAAATTCTCAATAAATTATCTTGAATGGAGCATGTAAATACCAGAAGCATAGGATTTCTATGTCAATAACTATATTTTAATTTCGGGGTACCCTGCCTATCACAAATGGTGAGAAAAATGTATTTGCATATCACATTTTAAAGATATAGAACTTATAAATACTAGAGGACTGCCTGCGTGGTGGTAACTGAAGTGATAGACACGAAGAGGCAATTACTCCCTGCACTGTTCAGTCCCAGTTTTTAAGTGAATCATCTCACTTACAAAAAAATGAGGAGGATTGAAAGACAGGTCTGAAGAAGGAAAAGGCAAGTGGATTTCTGTTAAGCCTGTTGCTTGTCTCCTAATGCACTTGTTTCTTTGTTTTTCATTAAATAAAAAGGAATATGTAGGAAAAAAGTTATCTCATATCCTACATCTTATGCCATAATATAAAAATTACTAAGTAGATTATAAAATATTGATGTCACGTTGATTTTCTATAGCACAGATTGGCAAGCTTTTCTCGTAAAGGGCCAGATAGTAACTGTTTAGGTTTTGCAGACCACATGGTTGCTGTCATGTCTTTGCACCCTTCCCCTTCTCTCTCTCCTCCTCCTCGCTTCCTTATCTTTTCCTTTGTTCTTCTCCCTCTCTCACCCTTTAAAATGGAAGAAAGCGTTGTTAGCTCCTGGCTGAGCAGTGGTCAGGGGCCAGATAGGACATGTAACTGAACTTGGGTCTGCCTAATAATTGAACTCAATTCACAAAAGTCAAAGCCAGAAAAGAGCTGTTATCTGAAATTGTTATAAACACAACAAGAAGAAAACTGTTCAACTCTAAAAATTCAGAAGACTTTATGATGCTAATCATATCCAAGGATGGCAGAGGGGCTCCACAGTAAGTTTTGTGGGTGATAGAAATGTAACAGAAATATCCTCTTTTTGATCAGAATGATTGTTACATAAGAGTATATATATGAGGGGGGACCCAAAAATCGAATTTATTTATTAAAAGTAGTATATTTATTCTTACATGTTTAAACTTCAGTTACCTCCAAAGTACTCTCCATTTGATGCAACACACCTATCAACACTTTTTTCCACTGCTCAAAACAGTGTTTGAACTTGTCGATTTTGATGTCTTTTAGTGTTTTTGCTGTTTTTTGTTTTCCCTCTTCCACATTATAAAATGTTTCCCTTTGATGACTTTTTTCAACTGGGGAAACAAACAAACAAAATAACAGTCACTTGGGGTGAAGTCAGGTGAATAGAGAGGGTGGGACATGGGGGTCATGTCATTTTTTGGTCAAAAACTGCCGAACACTCAGCACGGTGTAGGCAGGTGCGCTCATAAATCGTCTATCATGAAATGGGCACGTGCATTCAAAGAGTCTTCAAAGAAAAATTCAGTGAAGCCAAATGCAGCCTCTCACAACAACACCAGCTACTACATGGATACAGATGGATTCCTAAAACACTCACCTAGTGGGGGAAACTTATAGTATAAAGGGCCCACCTTCCAGAATATAATTTGTGGATTTTGGGGGGTCCCCCCTTGTATTTGCTAAAACTCACCCACTGTATGCTCAAAATAGGACATTTTGTCACGTGTAAATTACAGCTCAATAAAGTTGATTTTGCATAAAAGTAAAGAGGAAAAAATAAACTGCAGTTAGGGGCAGATATATTTATTTTCCCTTATCCTCCCCTCAAATAATTGACTAGCTAGAAGCATATTTCACATGACACTGAGCCTAACTTAGGAGGTACCAGAGTTTTCCGATATCACTAGAGGCTGGCCAGTTTTTACGTGGGAAAATATGAAGGCAAAGGAAAGAATCAGTTCTTTAACCATTCAGTTGAATCTACAGTCCCATGGTCCAAATTTAGAACCTTTTAAAAATTAATTTGATTCACTACTCCCTATTTTATTATTATTAAAATATATTACACAATCATGGAAAAGTGGTAAGAAATTAAAGAACCCCCAAAATATTTTAAAACATCATATTGACATGAAGGATGAAAGTCACATAATAATAATAATAACATCAGGGATCAAGCCTGACCTCAATTCGATTGTAATACTAGTACAATGCTAACTGCTTTACCTGCATTATCTAGTAAGATCCTGATAATATCCCTGTGAGGTTTATACCTTTATTATCCTCGTTTTCACATGAGGCTTAGGTTAAACAGCTTGGTTAGAATTACACAGTTAGGAAGGGTCCAAGCCTTCGATGAATGGGTTCACTTTAACCCTGAAAACTTCAGCTTGATAAGACAGACAATGTTTTCTTTCCCAGAAGACTTGATTAGTAAAAAAAAATAATCTGGTTGTAAATTCTTTGGGAATTTAAGGATATGGGACTATAAGTACCCTGATTTTCTAAGCCCCGTATCAAAAAGTACCTGGGCCATACTTAGTGTGTAAAAAATGTGGAGTGAATTAAAAATTGTTCCCAGAGTGTTTTGCCTTAATTTCTCATCTATGTTTTTTTTTTCAAATTTTAAATTACTTTTTATTGAGGTGAAATTCACATGACATGAAAATAACCATCTTAAAGTGTATAATTCAGTGGCATTTGGTGTATTTACTGTATTGTGCAACCATCACCTCCATCTAGTTCTTATCTCATTTTTAAAATAGTATAAGCTTTAGTTCTCTGCATTATTTTTATGTCTTCAAACCCAAGACAAAAATACAGACCCAACAAGGAATGTTTTTGATCATAACTGCCGCCTTATCTTTAGTGTAAAAGCCCTTTAGACATTTGAGGCTTACAAATCTGGGTACCACCAACAGACTTCCCTTGCGGTTGAATGAAGAACACGTTCGCAAGTCAAGACAATCTTTTTCAAGATCAGGCATTTGCTGGTTACGCAAGCTGCCTTGCTGATATTCATCCAGTTGCTTTAACCCTCCTTGAGTCTGTCGTTCCACTTCGATCACTCACAGTGTTTGCTGACTTTCTGGGAAATGAGTAAGTGTGTTTCATTCAACCATAAGCATGTCCAGGATGGGGCTACAACTCTTAGAGTTCTCTTCACTGTCCTTACATAGAAATGAGGAAACCTTGACTTGAAAGCGGCTGCGTGCTGTCAGGCGGTGTGGAAGGTGGAAATTGTAGACACCTGGGCTGTTATATTACTCATGGGCTTGTTTTATGGCCGCAATGGATGCCAGATGAAAGCTGGTTGGGCAGGCTGGAGCGCTGGCCCAGGTGAGAGTTTATAGTGGCATTCCGATAAGGGAAGAGCCGCTGGGTAAATCACCCCTGGGCTTCAAACGTTCCCCAGAGGTTGTTATCAACAGCCAACATCTGTTTACTTCCTTAACCTTATGACAACTTAACCAAGTTCCCAGATGTGTGCACACCAAGGATGAGGGAGGAAGAAAATTGTGCAGCACGTCTTCTTTTATCAGTCGTCGCTGCCATTCTGTTTCTTTATAACTGAGGTTTGTGTTTTTCCTAGAGTAAGCTACATCTGTTTGCATCAAACTGCCTTCTCATGATATTTTCTGGAGTTAGCTAAGGGAGAAAAGAAAAAATAAAAGAAGTCTTTTACTGTCAACACTATCAACTCAGTCTCCCTCCCAGACTGTGCACCTGTTTCTTTCAAGTTCCTCTCAGGAGTGACTAAGAAAATGATTTTATTATAGTGTGACCTTCAGTGTAAATTCCCCTTTATGAATCGGTGGCATTAGATAGTGAGATTTCAAATACTATCAATACAGTTAAACATCTGGGGACCATGGCTATTTTTATGATGGAAGAATAACACCCCATGAAAACAGATTAATCTCTAACTTGTTATAAAGGTCCCGAAAGGTATGTTGAATGATTAGGATATGTCAAGAAAACACCATTTAAATGTGATACGTGTTCAATTCTGTGATTACTCCCCCTCTCTCCTCTCCCCTCGGCCAGGTCACACTGTTCCAGTTTTACAAGTCAGATATCCAGTTTAAACAGGAATTATCCATGATGTAAGTGGATGAGTGGTCCAATTTCATTTTTATGGTGTGACTCAGCAGCTGTACTCCATTTAAGGCAGGTTGAACATTCTAATAATTCACTCTAATTAACTACTCCTTTCTGATAATGGGTCTTCCTGGCGTAATCTGCCAAGGAAAGCTTTGAAGTGGGCTCAAGTTACCAGCGGGAATCATGATAACACGTTTTGATGCTGCTTAGAAGTTTCTGTCCCTAGAAGCCCCCCCGCCAGCCGATAGTCATCTTTCCTATTTATCTTTCTTACTCAGACACTTACTGTCCCCTTTGACATTTTCCTGGAAAACTTTTAATCTCAGATGGTTTCCCTGTTTACCAAATGTTTTCTCCTACCCAGAGAGCACGATTGTACAAAGCGACACCAGAATGAGGGTGGCACATGAGCTGTGTGCACACAAATAAGCGTTTCAAGCTGAGATGGAAGTGACTTTTTAAAAAATATTCTTCTATTTTTGGAATATCCACATGACTTTCCTCACTTCATCCAAATAATCAAGCAATGTATACATTAACTGGTTAAAAAAGATTAATTTTATTGACCTGCTACTTGCCTGTCGCTTCGACTCCAACTCTTTTTGGTCTAATTAGAGGTGAGTCAGAGAAATGTTTCTCTAAAAAACAGTGAAGATCGGGAAAGTCAAAAGAGTTTTAAGATAGTGGGTGTTCTAACTAGCCTAGACTTCAAGCATCCTGATGGAAAGGCCATTTATTTTCTCAAGGCTTTGGTGGTTATTTTGCACTGAACTTTCCACAATGCCACCTACTTTCAGAACTTTTAAAGTCCTGAAGATAATGCATTCTAACTATGGAAACCACAGGCTCTAATAATATTTAATTGTTAATCCCCTTGTGTTGTAATTCTATACCAGTGAGGGGGTGGAGGAGCAGTAACTGTTATCACCAAGTGTAACATTTCATAACATCTCTGAGCGGACAGAAATAGCCTCCTTCAAAAGCATACAGGGACACTTTGATGTAGCAACATAGTGGTCTCTGGAAGTCACTCATCACTGGAAAGACCGTTAATGACTTTCCACAGGCATTTGTTTCTTCCTGTTCCTGTCATTCTTGAAATACCTACCTTTTGTCACCAGCTTTTAGTCCTTATTCTGCAGGGTTGAATACCTGTGATAGAAGGCCCCAGTGTGAGCAGAGTCATACGCTCTTTGAAACCTCTCCTGTGGCTGAACAAACGTACTTGCTGCAATTCTCGAAGTGCCCCCGCACTCAAGGTTCTATGTTCTTGAATTGTCCAGACACCATGTGGGGAGGAGCTCACCCACAAAGAGAATGAGAGCACACAGACCTGTCATCGAGGCACAGGAGACTATGAGGATGTGCTTTTGGTAGATAGACATTTACTGAGTCCGGTACTGGGGAGAGAACAAAATGATCAAACTTATGGATAAATAAAAATAAGTTGCACCCATTTTTAACTGTATACTTGGATAAGTTTTGAGAAACGTGTTAATCTATACAATTACTTCCACAACCAAGATCTAGAACAGCTCTGTTACCCTGTGGTATCCCCTTTCTAGACAGTGCCCCGCTAACCTCTGGCCACCCACGGATGCTGACTAGATTTCTTTTTTTCTGGAGTTTCATGTAATTAAAATCTCAGAGTGTGTACTTTTGAGATTCATCCACATTGTTGTGTGCCTCCAACTATTCCTTTTAATTGCTGATCAGGATTTCTTTGCATGTCTGGAATCCAGTTTGTTTGTACAGCCACTTACTGATGGACACCCGGGTTGTTTCCGATATGGGACCAGGACAAATGGAGCTGCTGTGACCATTCATGTACAAGTGTTTTGTAGGTACACGTTTGCACTTATTTTGGCTAAAAGTCCATGAGTGGATGGCCATATCCTACGGCAAATGTGTTTTTAGCTTTCTAAGTAACTGACAAGCTATTTTCCAAAGTCGTGGTACCGGTTTACATTCCCATCAGCGGCGTGTGAGAGTACAGTTGTCCACGTGCTGGCCAGCCCTAGGCACTGGGGTTCTTTCACATTTTAGCCATGCCAGTATGCAGTGGTATCTATTTGTAGTTTCTACTTTCAATACCTTGATAAATAATGATGCTGAACATATTTTTATGTGTTTATTGTCTATTCGTTTATCTTCTTTTATGAAGTGCCTGACTGTGTTTGCCTATTTTTATAGGGAGATACACACACATGTATATGTATTTGTATACACGCAGACATATATAAATGTAAAGATGATTTAAAAATATTTCCTCTGTGTTAATATTTTCTTCTGTCTGATATTTCATTCTCTTATTAGGATCTTTCAAAGAGATGTGGTCTTTCTGAGTTATCTAAGGAATCCTAACCTATTCCAAGGTTGTAAAGATGTTTCCTGTTTTCTTCTGAATGTTTTATATTTTGAGCATTTTTTGATGCATTTCAAGTTAATAGTTACACTATGAAAAGTAAGAATCAAGGTTTATTTTTCTATGTGGATCAAACTTATGTTCACACCAATTGTGTAAAAGACTGTCATTTCCCATTACCTTACTACTCCTGGTAATTTGCTAATCCATATGCATTTTAGCATCGTCTTTTAGTTGCTAAAAGGTAGAGCACTGTTATTTTGATTGGGATTGTGTTGTGTTTATGGATAAAATTATAGGCCTCTTATAGACCTCTTGACATTACTGAGACTTACAATCTATAACTATGTTTTAATTCTTTATTTAGTTTTCAGCATTGTTTTTTATTTTCTCTATGCAGTGTTTTGTAGTTTTCAATTCTAGGTCTGGCATATATATTGTGAAATTTATTTATACTCAGATATTTCACTACAGTTGTAATGCCGTTTTTATTTCAATTACAATTGTGTGTTGCAGGTAGACAGAAGACTAGTTTATATTTGTGCATTAGTCTTTTTAACCATTTCCTTGCTATACTTGCTTTGTAGTTTGTAGCTTATTTTGTAAATTATTTGGAAAATTTTACATAGGCAATCATGTCTTCTCTGAGTAAAGACAGTCGTATTTCTTCCATTCTGGTATGTATGCCTTTTGTTTCTTTTGCTTGTCTGATTGAATTAGCTTGGATCTCCAGCAATTTCTTTAAAATACAAATGGTTAGAAGAGATATCGTTGCCTTGTTCCCAGTGTCAGTGTGAATGCACTGCCTATTTGATCATTAAAAATAATGATAGTATAACATTAGGCTTATTTTTTCATCAAAGTCCTATAAGTGTTGGGAGAAATCTCCTTTGATGCCTAATTTCTGAAAGTTTGCCTCACGAACGGGTGTCAAGTTTTGTCAATTTCATTCTCTGCTTTTATTGTAGTAATCATATGATGTTTCTTCTTTATTCTGTTTACATGGTAAACTTGAATAACTATTTTTTTAATGTTAAATCAAACTTCTGTAATATGTAATACATCTCCTGGAGTGTTTTGAACTGGTATGGTATATATCTAGTCAGAAGAGGAAAGTACTACTTTTCCAGAAATTCTGTGGGTAGCTTAAGACAGGTGATGTGCCCCTGGGGAATGCGGAAGGCCCGTTCGCTGTGGCAGGGTCTCCAGGTGCCTTTTGAAGGGGTCTGGGCCTGCAAAACAATCTTAGACGTGCCCATTTACCAAGACTTTTTTAAAATTATATTTTATTGATTATGCTATTACAGTTTGTCCTGTTTTTCCCCTTTATCCTCCCTCCATCCTGCACTCCCCAACTCTCCAGCATTCCCCACCCCTTAGTCCATGTACATGGGTTATACATACAAGTTCTTTTAGTCCTCTGTTTTCTATACCAGTTCTGACATCTCCCATCCATTTCATGCCTACCAATTATGCTTCTTCTTCCCTGTACCTCTTCCCCTCTATTCTTCCTCTCCCTCTGCCCACTGAAAACCCTGCATGTGATGTCCATTTCTCTGATTCTGTTCCTGTTCTAGTTGTTTGCTAGTTTTTGTTTTCATTGTTTTTCTTTCTTTTATTTTTTTAGGTTCATTTGTTGATGGTTGTGAGTTTGTTGTCATTTTACTGTTCATATTTTTGATCTTCCTTTTCTTAGATAAGTCCCTTTAACATTTAATATAATAATGGCTTGATGAAGATGAGCTCCTTTAACTTGACCTTATCTGGGAAGCACTTTATCTGCTCTTCCATTCTAAATGAAAGCTTTGCTGGATAGAGTATTCTTGGATGTAGGCCCTTGCCTTTCATGACTTCAAATACTTCTTTCCAGTCCCTTCTTGCCTGTAAGGTCTCTTTTGAGAAATCAGCAGATAGCCTTATGGTCACTTCTTTGTAGGTAACTCTTTCCTTCCCTCTTGCTGCTTCTAAGATTGTCTCTTGGTCTTTAATCTTGGGTAACTTAATGATAATGTGCCTTGGTGTGTTCCTCTGAGGGTCCAACTTCTTTGGGACTCTCTGGGCTTCCTGGACTTCCTGAAAGTCTATTTCCTTTGCCAGATTGGGGAAGTTCTCCTTCATTGTTTGTTCAAATAAGTTTTTAATTTCTCTCTGTTGTTTTTCTCCTTTTGGCATCCCTATAATTTGGATATTGGAGCGTTTCAGGTTGTCCCAGAGATCCCTTAGCCTCTCTTCATTTTTTGGATTCTTGTTTCTTCATTCTGATCCAGCTGGATGTTTATTTCTTCCTTTTGTTCCAAATCATTGCTTTGTGTTCTGGTTGTCTTCCTGTCACTGTTGGTTCCCTGAATATTTTGCTTTATTTCATTGTGTGTATCTTTCATTTGTTCTTTTATTTTTTGACCAAGCTCAATCAGATCTGTGAGCATTTTGATTACCAAGGCTTTAAATTCTCCATCAGATAGATTGGCTATATCCTCCTCACTTAGCTCTCTTTCTGAGGTTTTGCACTGTTCTTTCATTTTGACCATATTTCTTTGCTCAGGGACCCCCAATAAATTGTAAGGGGACGGGGTCTTCGGTATTCACCCAGGCAGGGCAAAGCTTCTTGCTGCACTGTGGTGCTGCCTGTGGGGGAGGGGCCAGAGAGCAAGACTTTTTTTTGAAAGGATGATTAAAAAAAATGTTTCCTCTGCATTAGTATTCTACTGCTGCTATAACAAATGATCATAACCTTAGTCAAAAGTCCTGAAACCAATCAGCAGGACTGTGTTCCTGCTGGAGGATCCAGGGAGATTTCATGTTCCTGTCTTCTCCAGCTTCTGGAGGCCTCCTGCATTCCTGCCTGTGGTCTCTGTCGCAGGTCACTACCCCCTCTGTTCCCATTGTCACACCTCCTGCTCTGGCTCTGACTCTCCTGCCTCCTCATCATCAGGGCCATGGTGATTGAGAATGATCTCCCCATATCAAGATTCTTAATCACCTCTGTGAAGACCTTTTTGCCCAGTAAGGTGATATATTCACAGGTTCTGGGGATGAAGCCGTGAACATCTTCTAGAAGTATTATTCTGCTGGTGACACATTCTGACATCTTTTCACAGGAAACATTAAATACTTTTCCCTAGTTGGGGATTAACATTTGAAAGATACGCCTGCCTTTGGGTGATCAAGTCCTTCTTGGCCCTTTCAGGGCACATTATAGGATATTAGCCTGGGCTTCAGTGTTCTTAGATAAGATGTTAGTCCTTACAAGTTATGTCGTAGGTAATTTGGAGACCATCTTTTTGTCTGTCAAAACAATTCCGTCATGTATTACTCTTGTAGATCCCCCAACATCAGCCCTGAAACTGTGGGCACATAATACATGGTATGATGACAACATTCACAACAGCAATACAACTCTCCTCTGGAATGCCTAGGAAGGACTTTATCACTCCTCCCCCTGACGCCTACCAGTAGGAAAGAGGGTTATGGTTACATGGTAAAAAATCTTACATTTTCCTCTGTGTTTGGCCTAGATCATGGAGCACGTTGGGCGCCTGGTTTTAATGATTATTTTTAATGGTGTTTTAAGCCACAGGCTTAGGTTGTTCCTCACTCTTGCCAGTTCTTACTTGTCTTCTTTGCCTCCCCAGCCTTGTTCTTCAAACCCCACAGGGCAGAGACAGAGCTTTCCCTGTGAGCTGTGTGGTGCCAGCACATCGCTGGCCTTCGGTAAACAAGAGTAGCATTTGGGTCTGTGACAGGAGATGGAAACTGGACCCTTGCCGACCCTCAGTTCCCCAGTATTCTCAGAGCCCACTTGTTTTGGCATGCAGTTTGGAAACTGAAAGGTCTCTGAGGGGATATTAATCACTTTTATAATGACATCAAAAACTTGTATATTTGGGGGTACACATACCCACTCTGGGAACAGCTCAGGTTCACTAAAAAGGAAAAAGACATATTGAACTTCTACTGTGTGCAAACAATTTGTTTGAGCAACCTGGGGTGAAAGATGTGATAGATATTGTCCTGACCCCCTAGAAATAAATATATATACATATATGGAGCGAGAGAGAGAGTTGCTATAGGCCTGTTTTAAATACAAAAGTGTACAGGATATACGGCAGCTTTTTAAATTAAGCTGATAAGTTGATTCATTTTTATTTTGAAGAATACTTTGGAAACAATTTCAGCTAAAGAACTTTTTTTTAGTATTCATAATGCTTCTTGAAATCCATGGTTAACTTAGTGGGTACTACAGATTCTGACAACCACTTGTCCCTCCATTATGTTTCACTCTTTAGTTTCTATAATATCAAAAATGACTTAATGATATGTATATTTCAGAATCATTGGCATGAATAATACTTGTTTGTTAACAGATTTGGGGGAGTAGAGAGACCATAGGGGACATTTTCATTTGGGGTGTGTGTGTGTGTGTGTGTGTGTAGGTAAGTTCTATTCAGAACCTTCTTTCAGAGTAAAAGAATGCTCTGTACCGATGATGACAAATATATGAGCATGGGAGTGACTGTTTACAAAGGATAGATACTGACTTCTTTTTCCCCAGATTTACTCAGTTTTTTTTTAAAGATTTTATTTATTTATTTTTAGAGAGGGAAGGGAGGGAGATAGAGATAGAGGTAGAGAGATAGAGAGAAACATCAATGTGCGGTTGCTGGGGGTTATGGCCTGCAACCCAGGAATGTACCCTGGCTGGGAATCGAACCTGGGACACTTTGGTTCCCAGCCCGCGCTCAATCCACTGAGCTATGCCAGCCAGGGCAGATTTACTCAGTTTTTAGCAAAAGGGGACTTGATGCCTAAGGGGGTGCTGCGAGCTACTGTTAAAGACTCCTGGCCCACATTTAACTAAGTTTCACTTATTTGGGGGTAAAGATTCTCTAAAAGGTTAAAAGAGAATCCCACTGTCTTTCCTCTCTACCCTTCCCTGAGGTGCAGGCCCTGAACTACCCTCCTACCCTCACACCAAAATCCCCTTAATGGTCCAGGGAAGAGTTTGTTTGTGAGACCTCATTTATTTTCAATGGCTTTGATGTGGGTATAACAATTGTTTCAGAAATTGTTTTCATTAATGAAATTTGACTCTCTGGAAAATCCCACATCTCCCTTCTTCCTTAAAACATGCCCATAATAGGGTTGACAATGTGCTGTGGCAATTCATAAAATCACCTTATGCCAAGCTTTTTCAAGTTCCCATCGTTCTTGGGATACTTAATGTCTTAGAGACACTGCTTTGATGATTTGCCCTCACTGTAGGCATCCTGCCCAATGAAGGATGCCACAAAAGTAATATCTTTAAAGGATGTTGTAATTAATTGTTAAACTATTTGAAAAGAAACAAAAAAATTTCATACACTTTTGATTAACATAACTACTTTCCTTTTAAATTTTCATCTAATCTTTATCATGTGAAAGTCTGTGTTAGTTGAAAAGGTCCAAGAATGGATGACTGGACTCAGCAGGGATGTGACAACGTTCTTTTATCATCACTGTTTCTTTTACCTTCCCATACAACCCAGTCTCCTGACAAGAATCACCATTTGATGGTTGAACTTTGTCTACTTTGCCCTTGCTTCCCCATTCACTTTTGACAAAGATGTATTTATCATTCTTCTTCTTCTTTAACTTCTTACTTTCCTTTTGCTCCTCTTTTTTCCTCCTCCTTTCTCTGCTTGTCCATCTCTTCCTCCCCTCCGCTTCCTCCCCTCTCTCCTCTTCATTCTCCTTCATCCTCTCCTTCCATTTGTTCTGCATCTTCCAGACACTTGCAATTGTTTCCACAAATTATTTCATATGACCTTTATTGCAATCCTATTAGGAAAGTATTACTATTCACCTTCTGTCCAGGAGGGCAATAAAGGTTTAAGGTATCCTGAATTTTTTTAAGGAAAAGCTGTGTCTGTGAAACATTTTAAAAAGCAAAGTTTGTTTACATATATAACCAATAGTTATTTACGATGCACTTATTATTGGCACACATTCTGGAAAACAGTAGATGAGCAGATTCTGAATATGAGTCAGATACTCAGGAAATATTCTCTTCTTTGTGGGAGAAATAATATGTGCCAAAAAATCTAGGAAATACCGTGTAAGGTGATCTAATATAAATTTTATGCACATGTGCTACAGAGACACGGAGCAGTGGAGATATGTATGACAGGAAGGAGGAAGACAAACAAAAAAGAAAGAACCACAAAAATATTGGCTTTTGTTTCACTAAATATTTGGTTCCTCCAAGAAGAAAACTAAACACAGGGTTAGCAATTAGGAAAGAAATATTTGTTCCCCAGTAAAGAGAAAAAATCATGCTTAGAAGTGTACCCATACTCTGAGGGTAAATAGGACCTATATTCTCAGCTCCATCATTACTCGAGGTTCCTGGCTGGAATGGACCCACTGCCATTCTCCCCTGAGACAATTGGAGTGTCACATAAAAAGACCAGCAAAGATTTATGCCACACATTCCAGTCCTTGGACAACACTCTAAGGCCAACAGGGATCTCATAAATGATGAAGAGAATGATTGAATGCAGTTAGACTGAGCTGAGCCTACTACTGACTATTGGCTTACTTCACTTGGAAAATCCTCCTAAATGCTATCCTGCTGGTATGATCCTCAAACATAAATATCAGAAAGTCCTTGGCTGTTTTTTTATTTTTGGTCTATTGTAATATTACAAGCCTTTGGCTATCCCTTGACATCGGCTTCCGTTAAAATAGCTCAGTTTTACTGCTAAACCAAGGGTTCTTTATATGGCCCAAGTATAGCAATGCTGCACTTATTTATGCAGAAATGTTCTTCCAAAACTGGAGAGACTTTGACGGTGGTCTCCAAAAGCCAGAATCAGTGAAATGATTTGTAAAAGGCTTCCTGGATCAGGTATGAACAGGCAAGAACAACAGCTGTATTCACTTATTTTCTTTCCTATTATATGTATGTATCTATATTTTAATGAAGGACAATTTAAAGGATGGGCAGTTCTATTATGGATAGGTGGCAAAACAATGAGCTTTTTCTCCTCACTTTTGTTTCTGTTTTTAGAAGAGAAATTTTAAAAGTTCCAGAAAATAATAATGAATGACCTGGCTGTAAGCTGACATCCCCTTAGTAACGGAAACATTTTGAAAGCTAGGTGAAAAACAGTTTCCAGGCATGGGTATGCCTACATGCATATAGGTGAAGCTCATAATCTCAAGAAACTCTATCACTTTGTGAGCACTAGAATTTTTTTGTCCCAATCTTCTTCATACTCGGGACTTGATGCCAGTCTTGATTAGCTTATAAACTTCTATGGGGCGATGGTTTTTGCACACTTGCTTGTTAGCTCAATGCTTACTCTGCTATTATAACATTTTGAACATTATTAAATGTATATTTGGGGATGATAGAAATATTACCTCTTTGGAATGGAATAGAGTAACCTAGATAGAACCAGAATGGATATACCTCTATTTTTAGTAACTATATTTTTCTTACTTCCAAAAGAATGGGACCTCCCTAATTTTAAAAGAACAAAAATGAGATATCCACTAATATAGCTCACATTTCACTTGGGATCATTTAGCCAAACTTTTTGGTTTCAAGTACAGTGGACATGCAATATTCGGGCTCAGTGTGGCTTCTTCTGGATATCCTTAGCTGTAGGAGTTCTAGGCAGCTAGCCTTCAGGTGGGTCTCAATAGGGTCGTTCTGTAACTTACTTGTAATTTTGATGTCATCATGGGAGGAGGTGAGCCCAGCGTGTACTGCTCCACCATCTCAACTGGGAGCCAGTCACTTTGCATCTGAAAGCATGCTGATTCCAGAGTCCTTGCAACACAGTGTTACTTTCATCCACCGCTCTGACAGATGTGGCAGCAGCCCACTCTGAGCTACGGAAACTCACAGGCTATTATAATCTAAGGGCTTCTGTTCATGTACTCAGTGGATAGGCAAAGTAATAAAAGAGTGAGGTGGCCTCATGAAGTTTATATTTTCTGTTTGTAATTCTATAATCGGGACATCGTGATTTCTGACTTCTCATTCCAGGGAAGCATGCTCTGAAGCCCTGAACTAGTTTTCCAAATGTGGATGAGAGTATGACCATACGGCACACTTGCATTGGCTGTTCCCCTCATCATTCAAGGGTCCTTTGAAAGTTGCGTGGAACTGAAGCTTCATGGTTTTTGTAGCCACTGTCAAATGCCAGAGCGATCTATCAGGCAATCAATCCCCTTAGTTACTCTGACAGCCTCTTATGCCGTGTCAGAGTAAAAAGAAAAAAATGTCATTGCAGCAAATTCATTTTTCTGGAAGCAGCTGAATCACACGGTCCTTTGAGCCTTTGGTAAAGAAGTAATGGCAGGCCCGGCAGCCAGTCACTGCAGGGGACTCTCGGGTGGGTGAAAAATTTCAGAAAATTACACTCATGCACACACATGATTTTGGAACATGATTTAGGCAAAGGGCTGAAGGTAACAACTTGTAGGTATATAAGGAATAAAAAGAAAGCACAGGACCATGTATTTCTGTATATACACAAAACGGAGGCAGGATAATTCTGATTAATTTAGTGTATTTAACTCAACCCCTTGATTATCTATGATAATTAAGTAAAAACCAAGCACACTAAAAACTCAGGTCCCTTTTGCCTCTGTAGATGAATGAATAAAACATCATTTGTTCTCCATGTCTGAGAAAGTATTTCTTTTCCTGCCTCTAAACGCCTCACTTCCCTCTTCAGTGGTTGACATAATTAAACTGTTACATTCTTCATTAGCCAAATATAGGCAAGAAGCTTCAGAAGACCTCATTTTGTCACCTCTTATAACCTATTTCTGTTCATTTATGATCAGTTAGGGTTTAAGAACATGCCAGTAGTTAATATTAGTAATAGAGACTTGAAACAATATTATGTTGAACTTTTTTACTTATTATTTTTTTCTTCCGTTGGTTCATTGTTTATGTGCTATTTCTCTAGGAGGTGTTGTAATTCTACAAAGGCAGGAATGAAGATCTTTATTTTCTTTGACCTAATATAGTCAAGGCTCAGAACTGATAAGTTCTGGAATGATTTTGAATAGAAAAAAAATTAACGAGTTAATGTCATTAGGGCTTTTAAAGCTTTGAAAATATCACAAGGGAATTTACTGAATATATCACTTTGTTCCAAAAAATTCATATGGTAACAGTAGGAGATTGAAAGTGAGCCATTTTAAAAATATGAGTAAGAAAACACCAAGAGTATAGACCAGGAAGAGGGTTGTTGGTTGATTGAAAAGGAAGGAAGAAAGAAAATCCAAGCAAAAGACTAATAAAATAGAACTGGATATCATCCATGTTTCTGTTTCCTAAATTGCTTTAGGATATACTTTTGTGGTATGTACTATTCACGCCCATCTTCTTTTCTGTCTGTTCTCTCTAGGCTGGCTTCTACAGGCAGCTAGTACTTATATTTTGGGTGAGGATAATAGTAAAGAATATGACTTAGGCAATTTTTATGGACTAGAATGAGGTCATGGACATTGCTCACCTTTATTCCAGTTCCTCTCCTTTCTTGGCATATGATACAATTGCACATTCTTGCTCATTCTGAATTTAAACCACAAAAACTGAATAAATGTGATGTGTATCACCTCCAGGCAGACGCTTTAAGAGCTAGGGCATGCCTGGTGTGCCACGGTTCCTTCCCCTGCCTGAGTGGTCCTAGAAGTCCATGATGAGGTGCAGCATCCTTTAACCTACATCTCTGTTTAACTTTGGTATGCAAATTTGTTATATTCAGTATCTTTGACCTCAAGGCCACAGTGTGTCCCAAATGGAATGTCACCAATGCTGGGGACAGTTGGTTCTTTGGCTCACCTTAGCAGGTTCCCAACTACTGCTTTCTTGATTTCAAGAACTTTGGTATAAAGAGTATCCTCTGACATCTTGAACCGGAGTCCATGTATCGAAAACTATTTATTCTCTTAGAGCTTTGCATATGAGTTAATGTTTCCAGAAATGATTTTTAAACTTTTCTTTGTGTTTTGTTTGTTTGCTAGCTTTGCTAGCTTAGCTCTTTCCTGAGATACTCTTACTCCCTTTTCTCAGTGATCAGAAGAAGATTTATGAACAGTTGGGGTGGGGGTGGGGGAAACAAAAAGCAGAGCACATTTCCATTTGATGTCACGCTGCTTATGGACATGCACAGTACTAGGCTTTAATCCCTGTAATTGCCCAGGGGAAAATGATTAATATTTGTAATATTGAGAGTGGGTAGAAAAGTAGTGTAAAGCACACTGTATAAATCATAGAACCAATTAAGTATATATGTGGTGGCGGGGAGTGAGGGTAAATTCACCAAGAGTAGGTGTTTTCACTATTTTTCTTTCATCTGTTTTCAGAATTAAATGGTAGGAATAGACAAGATTGAATCTCTTTAATTTTTATTTATTTTTCTATTAAAATTGTTGGTGCTAAAGCTTCCTCTGAGTTAACCCTCTGCTAACGTTTTAGCAGCTATTTTTCATGATGAATTGGTGAAAGAATAGCTTGTGCAGGAGGTGGCTCCCTTCTCAGGGAGACGATGCAACAGGGGCACCCAACACGCTTCCCAAACCAAGAACACATCGCTGTGGCTACGTTTCTGTAACTATCAATATCTCAGCATGTTTCAAAGGCAGATTGTACCACATTTTAAGGAAACGGCTGTCTGTAACTAATGTACCTTTTCCATGTACAATGGAAACAAAAGAAAAGCTATGTGTTTAAGAAATATACAACAAAGGGAAATCTGTTAATTTCAACTCAGGAACATAACAAGGATTCCTGTCAGCACACCTTGTGTCCAGTATTGAACTGTGGTCTAAAATAAAGCAATGCGTTTGGAAAAAAAAGGCATAAGGATTACAATAGTTCTTATCCACTGTGATTGTGTACTAGGGAAAAATCCAGAGACTAAATAAATTGTTGAAATTTATAAAAATTCAGGAATGTTTCTATGTGAATGCTCAATGAAAAGAAACCATTGGCATTTTTATTCTATTGCAATAAAAAGTGAGAAAATAAATGTATAATGTACCTGGTAGTAAATGTGGCAAAATAAGTGCAAACTGAATGACAAAATAGTTCGTGTTCATGGATAGGAATACTCAACCATGTAATAAAAGTCAGACTCACAGCACAGGAAGTAGAACAGTGGTTACCGGAGGTGGGGAATGGGGAAACTGGGGAGAAGTTGATTAGAGGGCACAAACTTTCTGTTATGAGATGGATAAATGCTGGGGATTTAATAAGCAGCATGGGGATTATAGTTAACATTGTATTATATACTTCAAATTTGCTAAGATAAATATTCAGTGTTATTACTGCAAAAATAAAAACACAAGGTCTTTCCAAAAAATGTCCAACCATTGTTAATATCACAAGATCAGTTTGTGTGACGTTGCTGTAACCTGACAGCCAAGGAGAATGGACTGGAATGCACATGCATGAACAATGATGACTCCACTGTACTTGTCAGTAGGTGCAGTAGACACCGTTGGGTGTACTGTGTACTGTGTGGCCATCACATTCCAAATGACTGAGTAGAACAACAAACCTGCATCAAATCTTGTGTTAAGCTTGAACATTCCACCACCTAAAATATTTGGATGATTCAGAATCCTGCTGCTATGGGCAACTAGGGATTGACAGTTTCCGCATGACAGTACACCCACTCATGCATCACATTTCATGCAGAGTTTTTTGGCGAAACATCACATCACCCAGGTGACTCAGCACCCTTACAGCCTAGATTTGGTGCCCTGTGACTTCTGGCTTTTCCCAAAACTACAATCACCTTTGAGAGGGAAGAGGTTTTGGACTGTGGATAAGATTCAGGAAAATATGACAGGACAGCTGATGGCAATTGGGAGAGCTGTGTGAGGTTCCAAGGTGCCTAATCTGAAGGGAATGAGGCATCATTGTCCTATGCACAATGCTTGTTATATCTTGTATCCTCAGTAAATATCTCTGTTTTTCATATTACATGGCTGGACACTTTCTAGACAGACCTTATAGTAACTATGGGTGTAAATGGTGTGTTAATTGATTGTGGTAATCATTTCACTATATATGTGTATTGAATCATAATGTTGTACACCTTGAAAACCACTTCATATAATCCAGATATATACAATTTTTATTTGTGAATCATACCTTACTAAAGCTAAGGGGGTGGGGAACTAAAAAAAATTATTAACAGTACAAAATTCAGGGAAAAACCCGTAAATATCAAAAGAGAGAATAATTCATAAGTTGTGGAATATTTATAGAGCATTATAGAACATACAATGAATGAACTAGAGCTACATATATCAACACACATTACTCCCCAAAACATAATGTGGTTAAAAAAGAAAGCAGAAGGATGCATGCTTTTTTTTTAAAGATTTTATTTATTTATTTATTTTTAGAGAGGGAAGGGAGGGAGGGAGGGAGGGAGACAGACAGACAGACAGACAGACACAGACATCAATGTGCGGTTGCAGGGGATCATGGCCTGCAACCCAGGAATGTACCCTGGCTGGGAATCGAACCTGGGACACTTTGGTTCCCAGCCCGCGCTCAATCCACTGAGCTATGCCAGCCGGGGCTGGATGCATGCTTTTTTATATCATTAAAACACAAAACAATACTATGTGTATTCATTTTCTGTGCTATCATCACAAGTTACTATAAGCTTGCTGGTTTAAAATAACACAGTAATTATTTTAAATTTGGAAGTCCGAAGTCCAGTGTAGGTCTCAGTGAACAAAAGTTGAGGTGTTGGCAAGCCGTGATTCTTTCTGCATGCCGTGTGGGGGAATGTATTTCCTTGCTCTTTTTATGTTGTTAGCACTCTGTTCCCTGAGGTTGTGAGACTGAAGCTGCTATTTGCTGGTTTGCTATAAACTGAGGGTCATTCTCAACTTCTAGATGCCACTTCCTTCCTTGGTCCTTGGACCCCTTCTCCATCTTCAAAGGCAACAATGGCAGATGGAGCCCTTCTTACTTACATCACAGCTCTCCGATCCAGTTTTCCACCCTCCTGTTCCCTTTTCAAGGACACATGTCATTGGATTGGGCCGACCCAAATAATCCATGCTAATCACCCCGCTCTAGAGTTCTCAATCATCTATAAGTTTTTAACTTTAGTCACGTGTGCTGAGTGGCTTTTTTTGGATATAGGATATCTATAGGTTCTGAGAATTGGGGCATGGACATTTCAGGGGACCATTTTTTTCCACATCACACTGTTTTTATAGGCAAATACATATGTAGTAAAATTATAAAACCATGCATGGGAAAGAAAGGTTTCAAAATGAGGATATGGGCTACCTCTGCATTGAGAAAGAGGAGGTTTGGGTTGGGAAAACATTCACAAAGAAACTATTTTTTCTGTGTTATTTACTGTTTTCAAAAATGGATTTAGAGCTACCTGTAAAAATGCAAGGAATTAATTATGTTAAGTGGAAGCAAGGGCAAGAAGAGAGGGCATACTTTTGTGATTTTTTTTAAATCATAACATTTATATTTATCAGTCTATTTTAAAATTTTGTAATAAAAGATGTTTGAAAGGGGAGAAAGAAAAGTTTTTGTGGAGTCAGTAAAATATTGAATCAGTGAAGCCCCCCTTTTTGGTGATACTTGAAAATAGGTAAGTTGAACACTTTAGCCAGCAACTTAATCATCTCTAAAGTAGAAGAGGCAGTTTTGAACTGTGAGTGATGGACAGATGAGGGCATTAAGGACTTGGAGAACAGGTGAAAACTCAAAGCAGTCATGATGAGAGTGATAGGGAATACAATGTTCATTGATAAACTGAGCTGCCAGAACAGATGATCGGCTAACAGTATTTGAAATTTAAAAATACACAGCAGGTTTAGAATAGTCCCCATGAAGAATGTGATAGGAGGAGGGTGAAGGAATGGACAATGGTGAACTAAATTGGGATTGCTCACATTGGCAGTATGCAGGGTTTCTTCACATTTTTTCACATTCTTTGGAAGCTTACAAAGGGTTATCTAGGTGGTAATTTGCCTCCAAGAAAAAGGGATAATGAATTTGCTAGAAAGAATGCATCAGAAGAGGTGACTATAGGTTTCAGTCTAGGTAAGGATTAAAAAAAAAAAAAAGGCTGGATCTGAGGAAGAGATGTTGGTCTGGGAAAAATCAGATGATCCAGGACTTAAGGATCATCTTCTTATATGTAACAAGAGTAGAGTGCAAGTTAAGTAGTTTTATCAGGTTTGGAGACTAGAACAGAGAAACGGTAGCTACATGGTAATCTGAAAAGAAAACCTACAAATCTGTGATCTAACAAATGTAAGGTAACTTTTGACAAAGTATCTCTTAAAGGTTAGGTGAATGGTACTGTCTGGGAGTTAGCAAAGCATGGTAGGAGTGGCCTAAGGACTGTTTGCACATTTCCTAAATGTTTCTTCATGCATACCCACTAAGATTTTATCCATACTCTCAAATCCTTTTTTGGCAGTTGTCTTTTCACTTTCCATCTGGGCAGGTTATAAATAGTGTGTACAGAATTTAAATCCAACCTCTCAGAATTTTACCCATTATTTTGAAGTGACCTGTATAATGCCACACACAGGTATAAACTGAACTAGAATCAAGGTCTTCCACATTCTAGACAAGGTCTTTCCTAAGTGCTGCCTATTGTCTTTTTAAAACAAAGGAGCCACCAGATCATGTAACAACTGAGTGATAGAGTTAGAGAGGTAGCTGGGAAGACACTGAGCCTGTAATTCACTGAAAGTTTCCGTGGATGGAGCTAGAAATCCTGTTGTGATCATTTTTAGGTAGCATTTAAAATGGATACTACCACACATGGCCAGCAATGAAGGTACATTTCCTGTTGGTCCAAGAGGGCATTCTGGGTGGAAACGACACCATTAACTGATGGTTTATTGCTTCGGGGAAATATTTGGACATCCTGTTTGCTTGATCAGCAGTTAAACCCCAGGTTGCTGTTTTGACCTTGGTTCACCCAGAAGATTATTTCTATAAACTTGAAAGCTGAAACCAAGTAAGATCACATACACAAAAGAAGTTCAAGGGAAGAAAGTCAAAGCTTTTGTTTGTCTCTAGGGTGTGAATGCTGGCCAAAGACTATACTACTGTTCCCTCTCTGGAAACAAGGTGATTTGCATTTCTCCTGGGTTTTAGCTCCTGATTAACTATGTAAATAACTTTATTCAACAAAGCCTCCTTTTCCCCCTTGAATGTTGACCTTTGGAGCTCCATACTAATGTTTGTGGGAATTAAATTATGAACATTAAATATCAGATGTTTGGAAAATATGTGAAGGTCTAGTGGAATATGTCAAGTGAAAGTATAAGTCATCTAAAATAAACATAACTTTATTAACAATTATGTTTCCCAATTGCTACTCATAATTATCTTCATCCTTGATGAATAATGTTATGAAAAACTTCAGAGTCGAACTCCCCGCAGCTCACACAAGCCCATAAACATGAATGATAAGAACTATGAGCAATACATCTCACCCGTCTCATGAGTTACAGTTGTGCTGGTCTCCAGACCCCCTACCTGAGGATCTTATGTGTAACAAGAATCACTTTTCTTGGTAGAAAGCTTTATAGCCTGTAGAGCCCTTGAAGATGTTGTCTCTCTTGTTTGTTTTTTTATGCTTTGTTTTTCCAAACACATTTTGAGTCAGCTACTGATAGTATCATTCTTTCTGGTTCCCTCAATGAAGAAAATAAGCCTTAGAAATTTGGCCACAAATAACCACTATTCTGACTTTGATAGCAAGCTCTTCCTTTGTGTCTTTATTGCTGCAAAGCCAGGATTGTGGTTACTTATGGAGAGGGAGGGGCAGTGATGGGGGCAAAGGGCACCTGGAAGCTCCCCCCACCGGGGCAGCTATTTGCAAGTCTGTTCAACTTATGATAACTCATTCAGCTCTGTGCATTTCATGTGATTTTCCATATTTTCATCTTACTGTAAAATTTTAAAATGTATAATCATACTAAAGAGGAAAAATGAAAGAAATTTGGCAACCGTAATTCAAAGCTAGCAAGTGCAGGTCTGGGGTTGGATTGAAGTGTTTGGACTCCACGTTTAGTGCTTTTCCTCCTGGAATTAGCGCAGGGGTTGGTTCTGATGGCCAGGACTAGTGTGTTCCCTGCAGTGCTCCTGCCTGGCCCTCTGCAGCTGCAACCCTCTTCTGCGACAGCACTGCACACTGATGTGTGGAATCACGTGGACACAATGCCTGTCAGGAATTTGTGGCTTATAACAAAGGACCTTATCATTTTCAGAGCTATTCATGGAAGGTTGTTAAAAAAAGGAAGATGATTTTAGATATTTTTTTAATCACTCAAGTCTAAGCAAAAACCAAAGAGCACAATTTTATAAAGTCACCATGCATGTAATGTTAGTTAAAGTCTGCCAAAATTTTCCTTGGGTGTCAAAGAAAACAAAACAAGACAAAAATAATAAAAATAATGTATTAACGAAGCAAATAATAAAAAACAAGAAGAAAACAGCATTCATGTATCAGAGTTGGCCCACCAAAACAGAAAATAATAAAGCAGCAAAGAAACTACTGAGCTTTAGGGTCCCTAGGTTTCTTTTACTCCAGTAAAGCTTGGCTAAAATAACACAAACCCTATAGCTTACTAATTTTTCAGGCCAATATTTGGGTATAGTTTGTGTGCTTTATTGGCCTGGCAAACCCACCAGAGGCCACAAATTGCTGACGTAACTGTCTTTGAATTTAACAAAGCCCGTCACCGTGTCAGTGAGGAGGATGGGTGGAAGGCTCGAGGGGGCAGGTTTTCTAAGCACCCCGAGGGGGTTTTCACTGCAGCTACTGAAATAATAAACTCCCTTGATTTTTGGCACCGGCCAGAGCCGTTTTAACAGTTCACTTCGAAGCGCAGATGATTCTTTTTTTATTATGTCATTTTAGACGCTGCTATCGCACACGTAGCCCATGTTGCTATGATACCGAACACCATAAACTGCACACAGGGTATCAGCCCCAACAAAAGCGAAACTCTGCAGTTTGGGGTTTAAAGGCAGGGTGTGTATGTGTGTGTTTCAACTTACTCTCCGTTTTTGAGTAGGTCTTACAATGTCTGGAATCTGAACTGAACTTTCTGTTCTCATTTCAATGAATAGAAATTAAGAGCTTGCTCATTATCTTCCCACTAAATTTTGTACAAATCCTGAGTAGGAAAATTTTAAGCAACCAAATTCATACATTTCCCAGCAGCAGACATGCAGGACTATGTGGTATGCCAGACAGGGAAGAGAAATACTGTGAATTGTTTTGTCTTAGACAGGGTAGCTGCTTTTGTTTTTTTTGTCTTAAAGTGAGACAAAATACACTTGGTGATTTCTGAGGAATTTTTATCCTAAGATAATATGCTTAGTTTAACTTCAATAGGCAAAAATGGACCATTATCATTAGACAAAAGTCTGTATCTATCTATCTAGCTATCTAGCTATTTTTGCTTATTTTGTTTGGTCGTTTTGCTTTGCATTTGTTAGAGAGTTGGTGCTTACTTTTCTATTTTTATTTGAAATAATCTAAACTCATAGACCTGGATGGTGCGGCTCAGTGGATTGAGCACTGGCCTATGAATCAAAGGGTCGCTGGCTGGACTCCCAGTCAGGGCACATGCCTGGGTTGCTGGCCAGGTCCCCAGTGGGGGGGCGCCTGAGAGTCAACCACACATTGATGTTTCTCTCCCTGTCTTTCTTCCTCCTTTCCCTTCTTTAAAAATAAGTAAATAAAACCTTTAAAATTAAAAAAATTAAACTCATAGAAAAGTTTCAAGAAAAAAATTCCTATATATTTTTTTTCTCAAATACATCAGTTGTTGACATTTTGCCACATATAGTTTATCTCTATAATGGAATTTTTATTTTCTTACTAATTTGAAACTGAGTTCAGAAATCCTGCTCCTTTACTTCTATGTTCTTATGTGTGTTTCCTAAGAATGAGGACATTCAATTTCATACGTAAAAGAATGTGAACCAAAATCAGGATTAAAAAGTCATTGACACTGTCACCTACGCGGCTTGTTCACATTTCATCTGTTGTCCCAGTGAAGTCCTTACAGTAGTAGTTGCTAGTCCCGGATCCAGTCAATGATTGCACATTCCAGTCTGTTCCTCTGTGGGATTAAGGCTTAATAGCCTTAATTTGCAGGCTTGGAGCCACGGTTAAAAAAAATGGGAAGACTTTGAACAAGGGATGGTCAAGTCAGGAGCTAACTAAAAAGCATCAAACCAAAGGAAGGAGGCAATCAAAATGCAGATATAAGCATGTTCTGGCATGCAGGGAGAATCACCATATTAGTTAGGAATAAAAGGTACAGGATATCATGTATATTATAATTTTAATATTATAAAAATCTGGTTTTGTACACATACAAAAGCCCAAGGGCCAATTATATACTCAAAATGTTCACAATGGTTATTTTGGGGTCAAGTAGACTTACGCATAATAATATAATGTTATGTTCTTCATCTTCTTAGAGTTTTACAATAAATAATATGTTTCCTTCTACTGTTGAGAAGTTATTTTTTTTAGAGAGATGCAGAGAGGGATACATAGCTGCACCTTCAGATGAGAACAGGGATTAAAGTTACTGGTTGAGTGATGGAAAGTGTATCTGAGGGAGTAGTTATTACTGGGGACAGCTCAGAAGAGCAGGCTGGTTCAGGTTGGTTCCTGGAGAGAGTCCCAGAGAGGCTGGGTCTGTGGATGTGCCAGTGGGTTTGGAGGGAACCACTGGGGACGCTGGGTTTCCTCAACACGTGACTTCTCTGATGTGACTGATGGAAACCTGGTAATATGTAAATTAGCCCTTTCACCATTTCCAGTAACTGCTTAGGGTATACCTAAGCTCTTTTTCATATCATATGGTAGGTTTGGGGGACTGTGGGATCTAAAGATGATAAAGGTATTCACTAGTGATATTTGACAACATTAAAAATCTCACCTTAATCACACTACCTGTGTACAGCATTCAACTACATGAGGATTCCTTATTGTTGTGCGTGGGTCACCGGCCAGCAGTGACCACGGAACGCTGCGGATGGCTCGCCGAAAAACACTCGAGAAAAAACACATGCACAGAGACAGACTAGGTTCTGTGGGGAAGTAGGGACGAAAGGCCACCCCCCCTAGTGGGAAGCGCACCGTTACTGTCCATACCTGCTTTTATTGGGCTCATTTTGCATAATAATTCAGGTAAAGTACAGTACTCATTAGGGGGAAGTAAGGAACTATAGAAAACAAGGAACTCTGCGGGTCTATTTTGAGTCGGGGTCAAAGAGCTGTAAGACTTTGAGAAACAAACTAACTTCCTCCTTGGACCCCTCTCATTCAACTGAGAGCATTCTAAACAAAGAAGGTTTCACAGTAATTTACATGTTTTTTCTTAGGCCTGATCACCCAGGGAATCTGCCCTTTTCAGCACAGAGCTGCATCACCCTGTCATTGTTTCAGGCTTAGCTGGAGCAGGGGAACTAAGGCAATAAGGAGATTTTCTCCCAGACGATGAGAACTCAGGCTATGTCAAAGCCGAGGAGCGAGGGTCCATCACCCCCTTTTGCTGCAGCCCCCCAAGTCCTTCTTTTGGGGGGCCTCCCAAAGTGATTGTGCCTGTCTTAGGTCGTTCCCCCCGTGGGGAATCTTACCCGTCTTTGGCTAACCGACCAAGCTTTTTGGGGTTCAGTTATGAATAAAGCAGCAGAAGCAGCATTCCTGCCAGGGAGATAAGCTTTTGTCTCCTTGCTGGCTTATGGTTCCAAGGGCGCTCCCTTAGCCTTAGCCTAGGCGGGGGTTTCAGCTCCTGATACCAGTCAGGGTGGTTCCCAACACCTTTTGAGGTATATTAGGAAACCTCAGATACAAGCAGAGATCAGATTGGGCAATCAGGGAATTTATCAAGTTTTCCTTTGTTGTGTAAAATGTAAATATTATATGTTTCATCACTGATCAAATCGCCATTTTCAGGGCTATGAAAGGATAGTGCTAGAAAATGAAAAGATAAAGGACTTTTCTAAAATGTTATTGATGCTGTGTTTTTAATTGCTTAAGCCAGTGAGGCTGTGTTTTTAGACGCATTCTTGTCAACATTGTCTGCCAAACTACAATGTCAAAATTGCATGCATTCCTCCATATAATTTCTGGGTGCTCAGCAGCTTTTGGAAAGTGGGTATACAGTTCCCAAATAATTTCTTCCTGTAAGCCAGGTACCATAGGGTGTCAGCTGCTTGGCATTTCTGTTCCTGCCTTAGAATTTCAAATTCCCCACGGCAAGACCCTAGCTCAGTACATTTTACAGAGGCCATAGTGGAGTGATGAGAACAACGACAGTGCTGGAGTAATAACAAGATGGTGACTATGCAGTAAGCATCCACACATCAGGGAAACTCAGAATGCCTGAGGAGGAACCAGCACATTATGTTTCCAGCAACATAAAATTTCTTCTTCTTTTTTGTATGCACTAGGTCTTGAGCATTTACTATGTGTCAGACACAGTTCTTTTAACAAGTCCAGAAAAGTACTATTACCCTTGCTTTACATATAAACAGACTGATACTCAAACTTAAGTAGTTTGCTCAAGATTATGTAGCTAGCAGATGAAAGATATATGCTATACAGCCACAAGTTCCAGTTCTTTTCCTTAAACAGACCGCTGTTTTATTCACTGCTGATTGGCTTTTAGGTTTGCTGGCTTACGATTCATTTAACATTTCCCATCGATCAAATGGGTGCCTGTGAGCCTATGTGAGTGACCAAGACAGCAAGGTTGTCCGTGGGCACCTCTGACTTTCCCTTATGAGTTCCTTCTCTCAGTTCCTGCCACGTAAACCTCAAATGCCCCCCACTCTTCAGCACCTCATCCTCCGCACTGTCCGGCATTCTCAGGCAGATGGAATGGACGCCAGAGCTCTTGAATTTTCCTCATGTTTCCCCCCAAGTTATGTCTGCTCATCTGTCTCATTCTTACACATGTTGATAATCTAATTTATACTCACATAAGAATGAGCTCATGTTTTCTAGCCTCTATTCTACATACATGAGATCTGCATATAACTGAAAATTTCCTTAGTGATAAAAACCTGAATTCCGTGGGATGATTCCAAAGGTGGGAACTCGAGCCCCACGGCAGATTGTGTGGGGCCACAGTGCAGTCTCTGTGTATTTGGGTGCTCTGAGTCCCTCAGACATAATTGGCAGGTGTGACCCTTTCATCCCCACCATTGTCATTATCAACAGTTTCTATTAAGTACTCACATTGTACAAGTGGTATCTGGATCCATTTCTACGTAGAGGCAATAATACTTTTCCAATCCACCAACCTCTTTCAGGGGCTATAATTGATCCACCACAGACAACTAACTTGACTTTGCTTTAGTAGGCTCATCTGTAAAATGAGAGACTGAGAATACATGATCCCAAAGGTCCCTTCCTGGTATTGTATTTTCATGAAGTCAGTATCGCCTGGGCATCTCTGATCAGTTTCAAATTAGCTCATCAAAATGTTTGTAAGAGGCTATTTGATATCATTGGAACCCTCTGTGTACTTTGCAAAAACCATTTTCTTGCTCTCTGTGCCTCAGGAAATAACATTCTGCCGAGTATAACAGGAACCCGAGCCTCCGAAAGGGGCTGGGAATGTGAAGTCTCAAAGCTCCGATGGACGTGAGTGTGGCCAAGAGTGTTATCCTTTCTCTGTTCTGTCACATTGCCAGCTGGTGGGGTGAGTTCAGTTTTACCACTTAAAGGTTTTTTTTTTTGGAGGGGAGCTAATGAATATTTCTAAAATATTGTATTGCTTTAGAGCTCATGCTCTCTCAGTATAAATCAATTCCCACCTCTATTATATAAGTACGTGATTTTTACCCCTACAAAAATTCTATTGAGATATTATAGGCTTTATATTGGGTAATAATAGGCTATGGTGGTGGTCTGGTGGAAACAACCATGGGTGGAATTTGGGGGAGAGAAATTGTTATCATTTGGGCTGCGGAATTCAGAGAGGAGATAGAAGCTGCTACTCAGCTTGCCCTAGCTGAGGACAGACCATTTTGCTTGCTTATTACGTGGTGTCATAAAGTCAAGTCCCAGATTTTTCATCTTTCTCTCAGAGGGTAAGTCTTAACATAGCCTCTCTTGGGGATGGAAAGGCAGGGAAGTGAAAAAGACCAGGAGCTTATCCATAAAATAGCCTCCAAAGGTCGGAAGTTGTTGGGACAAGGCTAAGGGAGTAAGGAACCGTGGCCTTCAGCTTCGATGATAATTAAGGATTTACTGCCCCTGAGGGCATACTGTGTGCCCTAATAAGCAGTAAAAGAATGTGCCTGTCTGCAGTAATCATTTTATAAATATTAATGCAGCTTCGAGAAACTGCGACCCCATGTTAAGTGTTACATTTTATTTGTAAGTGCGTAGTTTAATTACAGCCGTAAAACATTGATT
Organism: Phyllostomus discolor; assembly: GCF_004126475.2. NCBI lineage: Eukaryota > Metazoa > Chordata > Mammalia > Chiroptera > Phyllostomidae > Phyllostomus > Phyllostomus discolor. Next base: position 85,007,355 of record NC_040910.2, read on the forward strand.
AGTTGAAATTTGCTGCCGTTTTGAGACTCGGGAGCCAGACGGGTTTGTAATCAGAAGCAGCATCTGCGGTGTGCCATTGTTAAGGCAGAGAAGCGGGCTGGAGACTGTCCACTGAAGGACGCCTGAGTGTGTGGAATCCATGTTATCGCTGCAGCTGGGTCACGCTGGGTCTGAAATCCTGACCTGCTTTCGGAGTGGTGTTGCCCTCATTTTAAGAACATGAGAAAGGAATTTGAAATAGTCAAGGTATTAGTGAAATCTGTCCTTTCTTTAAAGGAGATTCTATGGACTGAACTGTGTCCTCCTGAGTTCACATGCTGAAGCCCTAACCTGCCATGTGACTAAATGTGGGGACAGGGCTTTTATGGGGTATTTAAGGCTAAAGGAGATCGTAAGTGTGGCTCCTAATCCCTGAGGTTTAGTGACCTTATAAAAAGAGGAGGGGAGCTCTCTTTCCCCGTGTAGCCACCAAGGAAGGGCCGTGTGAGGGCAGAAGGAGGAGGCAACTGGAGAGACAGGTCTTGCCAGACATCAACCCTGTCTCTGAGTGGTGGGGTTTATTCCCATTTTATGCCTTGTTCTTTTTAATATTTTTTTTCAAAATAAATATATCCTACTTTGAAATCAGAAAAAAATAACCCTACTATTAAAACAGGAAAACATAACAGGGGTAAAGAATGAGGTAGGAGCAAGATTACCCTAGAAGACCAGGTCAATCTTCCTACGGCTTCCTTTGTATTCTTTGAGTATTTCTGAGGTCCTCTGCATATGTAGCTTGGTGTAGGGTGATGAAAAAAGAAAGGTGTTTTACTGTTCCATGCCCCTCAAGAAAAATTGGATGGTCTCAAACATTTGTGTCATTAGTGCATAACTCTACAAGTGTGGTGAGGAACTACCACACTGCAATAGGACAGGGTAGCCAACTGGACAAGGCAATGACAGCAATGTAACCCCACCTGGAAGTCAAAGGCAAACACCACCTCCCATATCTGTATTTCTCATAGCCCTGGCCATGTCAAAGCAACAATTACAGGCAACCTTTAAGGAAGGTCTGATCACTTATACATTTTTACAAAAGTGGGAGACATCATTTCAGTACCTTTTTCCTAGTGGCTGGTATTCTTTTCATGAGATGTAAGATTCTTTGGGTGGGAAAGGAACAGTTCCCAGTGCTGGGAGCTGCTGTGGGGGTGAGCAGCAGAGGGGTGAGGTGTATCGGAATCGGAAAATAAAATCAACTGGCAAAAGCACACATAAAAATGAATATATTGCATCCATCAATTGTAGCAAGTGACCCGTAAAAAATTCTGAAATGAATACTATTGTCTACAATCAGTATAAATGCCGCTTTACCCCCTCCCTTCAACCCCAGCCCTCTAAGAGCCTGAGCTCATTCTGAAGGCACCTGTGTCGTGTTATTTGTGACAAGATAACAGCTCTCCGACAATAGCTGGTGTAGACATGCCTTATTCATCTGCAATGTAAGCTGACACCGTCCCCAAACTAGGAGCACAGTGTTTTGTAGCACTTTGTAAACTCTGGAAATAATGACAGTTCAACTCTCACAGAGCTGAGAAACATAGGCTTGTGAGAAACCAATCTGAAAGGTGACTGTTTTACTGGTTGTGGTGGAGACTTACACTGGTCAGAGTTTGAGACACGGATGTGTTTCATTTGACATGATAATAGCGCTTTCCCCCGTAAGGACACCGTGGGACATGGGGAGGGTTTCAGGGCTCTTGACTTTGCGGCATTGGAAGGCCCCAGTTCAAGAGGAAGGGGGTCACATGGAGGAAAATGCCCTTCAGGGGCCTGTGGAAAGTGCTGGTGATGGCTCAGGGACAAAACGGGGGTCCAGTGACACGCCCCGTCAGTCCTGGGAGGACTCCTTCTTCTGTGCCAATCTGTATTCGTTCCTCTGTTCTGCTAATGGGCAGGGGGCTTCATATTCTCAAACTGAGAAAGGAAAAGGAGAGAATTTGGATCTTATTATTGCTACCAAAACTTCCAGTCAAATATTTCTATTGAGTTAACAAATACCCTTCTGAAGGAGTTGATCTGAACACATTTTTTTCTTAGGATCTACTCTGAGCGACCTCTTTATTCTGTAAAAAAGAATTCATTTGCTTGATTCCAGCTCCAGGACATGCCCAGAAGAATTAGGGTGCCATATTGGAGCTGTTTAATTTAAAATTATCCAACTTTTCATGGTCATCTACTTAAGAAAACAGATGCTTCCTTTGGCCAAGTGTAGAAGAAAGAGAAATATCTGCTTTGAACCAGAAGGTGAGAGTCCCTGCAATCACCAGTCCTTTGTTAAAAGATATACCCTCTCCTATGCACAGACTTCCAGAACTTTCAAACAGGGGTGAAGCTGAGAAAATAATTGAACATTTAGCGTCTGGAGATGCTAGTTTCTTAAACATAATACTTAACACATCTGGGGAGGCTAGGTGTTTGTGGAAGGGACAGAAAACAAAGGCGTCTTCATTTAAAGAGTTGTATGCGTTGCCCGATGGTCCAATTAAAATGAAAAGACAAGATAGGAGGAAAACATGACTGCCACATTTCAAAAATATACATTAAAATTCGTGAATACCATGGATATAAGGGTTCAAGATTTATTTTGCTAAATCATCTTTTTTTCTCTCTCTCTCCCTTGAATGGCTTCAGAATTTTTGTTTAAATTTAGTGCAGGGACTATATATACAGTAACACCAAGCTTTTAACAGCTGCGTTTTCTCCCTTTTGCTGTCGTAATTATGGTCTCATTAGGATTCCAATAAAAAGTCAAGAAAAACCTTTTCCTTTTTTTTTCAAGGAAAACAGAAGTGCCCACAGTGTCTTTCTCCACCAACATGCTATGCTTTTAAAATATTTGCATTTGAAATTCCTCACTGCAAATATTCTCAAACCAAAGGTAAATATAACACTTAGATTACTCCCAGAAGAACATTCCTTCTGCTATTAATACCCTGAATTCAAATCAGAATTTTTGCAAGTCTGTATAATTTTACTGTATGTACTTTATCCTGCCGTTTGGCAGGCTGAACGTGTTAGGAAACTAGATGCATCAGAAATGAATAGAAGAGTGCATCTCTTGCCTGGGTGAACACTTTTTTTTTGGTGGGTGGGGCAGAATTTCCACTTCATAAAATAGTCTATTTGCAATATCAGATTCCCAAGATGGGAATCCTCAGGTAGGTAAGAACATCGATGGGACAGGTCTTTCCCCAAGAAACCATCGGGCCCATCCACATCCGGCTTTCAGTAGATCATTAGACTAAATTAGGAAAAACAAAAGTGTGTTGTCAGATCTCCTCTATTTTTTATGTGCACCCTCCTCTCATTCAATGTGTAGCCCCTTCCTTTTGTCACAGTGTCCCCTGCCAAGTGATGTCCTGGAGGTTTCAGCCCTCCCACTCTGGAACTGGCACTTCCTCAGGCTGCCCTACACCCCAAATGTTCCCTTTGCCAGTCACAGGTTGTTTGCTTGTTGACCCATTCCTTGGATGCCAATGTGTTTTTCTAGGAATTACACACGGAATGAGTCCAAGCTAAGACATCGCAGACGTTATTTTGAAAGTGGCTTATAATACCTCGACCAAAAATAGTGCAAAATAAGGTCAGTTAAGGCCTTGTTGCAAAGAGGAAAATAGAGCATTTCATACTTCCTTGGTGGCTTCATGTGTTCCCTTTGAACAAGGCTGCCCTTAAAACATACCCACAGCAAAAGAGCGGGCTGTACAAAAGGCTGTAGGGACAAGGAGAATGTTGGTGGTACCTCCCAGAGCAGTATCCGATGCAGACATGGCAACAGGCGCAAGGTGTTGGAACGTATGGGCATGAATGGAAGTAAAGACATGAAGTCAGTAGAAGTAACTAATTGTTTTTGAGAAAAGTTGGCTAGGAGGGACAGGAGACAGAAGGGAAGGGGGAGTTTTTTCTCTTGTTTCTTCAACAGTGGATGATTTTTGAATGAGTTAAACTGTCAAAGGGAAGAGAAATGGAAGGTCATCCTTGAGAAATCATTGAATGGGATTCCAGAGGAGAAAGCAGGAGGCAGGAAACTGAGTTTGCTGGAGGGTGACCTTAGTCAGCAAGCGGGCGCCTTCCCCAGAGGGGCAGAGGCAGGGGACCCGGGCAGGTGTGCAGATGAGATATTGCTCAACATGCTGATCTTAAGGAGACTTTACCTCACAAACTGGCTTTTCTGAACATGGGTTAGTTCATCCTGTACCAGAGGAAGGATTTTGAAAGAATCACCCTTTCATGCAATAAGTAATTTTTGGAGACTGGACATGTTTGAAATAATTATTGGAGGACATGGGGGAGAATAAGTTTCATGGGTTATATTTATGTTAATGGGACACTGAGTTAAATATAAGATATTTTTTTATAAGCATTGCCAATGTTGCTTCCCCAAAAAGGTTTGCCATTTGCCCCGACTCCGGTGTTAGAATGAGATGGAATTACCTGAGCCAGCCTTGTGTATCTCTGTCCCTTGCCTTCTCTCCAACTCCCTCTGTCATTCCTGCTCCTGACTGTTCCCCAAGCACACTGGCCTTTGTACTTCCACCACCTTCATTCCCACCAAAAGGCTCTATTCTTTCTTTTCTCTTTGACCACGTCCCAAAGTCATCTCCTTATAGGGTCATTCCTTGAAGTATCCCCTGAAAAACCACACCAGTTCTCAGCTCAGTCTCTCTGTAACCCCTTCCTTTGATTTTCCCCATAGTACTTATTGTTATAAGAATTATAGCATTTATTTTTACTATTTGTCTATTTCTTCCACTGGAACATACATTTGAGGATGATGGGGACTTTGTCATATTAGACAGCATGTTATCAGCTGCTAGAAAAACACTTGACCAAAGGTCAAGTGACTCATTCAGTAATTTTTTTTGATGAATGAAAAATAAATAAATAATTTTAATTTAACCACATTCTTCTGAATATTGAATATTCTCATTTGAAAAGCTATATGCTAATTTTGTGAGACATTTGTATTCCTTTTTTGTTTATATTCTTGTGCTTTTCTCACTTATCTATGGGAATTTTATTGATTTTTCCCATTGATTTCTGCACATTCTATGTATAATAAAGATATTTTTCATGAATAACATTTGTTATACATTTACTGCAGTTTGCTTTAATGTTTTCATTAATTATCACATAGAGCTTACATATAGAGCAATTTTTGGAGTTAATTTTTATTTCTTTCATTGTACTTGATATAACAATAATTTTTTTAAATTAAAGATATTGAGGTGGCATTGGTTAATAACATTATATAAGTTTCCAGTGTACAATTCTGTTACACACCATCTGTATTTTATATTGTGAGTTCACTACCCAATGCCTGGTCTCCTTCCATCACCATTTATCTGACAACCTTTACCCTCGTCATCTCTCCAATCCTCCTTCCCCTTTGGCAACCACATTCTGTTGTCTGTGTCTATGAGTTTGTTTGTTTGCTTTGCTTGTTGGTTTGTTGCTATTAGTTTTATATTCCACATATGAGTAAAATCATATGGTTCTTCTTCCTTTTCATCTGACTTAATTCATTTAGCATGATACTCTCCAGATCCATCCATGTTGTCACAACTGGCAGCATTTCATGCTTTCTTACAGCTGAGTCATATTCCATTGTATATGTGTACCACATGTTTATCTGTTCATCCATCAAAGGACACTTGTGTTTTTTCCATGTCTTGGTCACCATGAATAATGTTGCATTGAACACAGGAATACATGTATCTGTATGAATACATGTATTAGAATTTTGGGGGGTAGACACTAAGATGAGGGGTTGCTGGGTCACATGGTAGCTCTATTCTTAATTTTTTGAGGAATCTACATGCTGTTTTCCATAGTGGCTATACTAGTTTACACTCCCACCAGCATTGCAGGAGGGTTCCTTTTCCTCCACAGCCTCTCCAACACTGGTTATTTTTGTCTTACTGGTAATAGCCATTCTAACAGGTGTGACACTAATTTTTCTTATGCTCTTTAGAGCTTCTTCTGAAACTAAATGAAATTTTTATTTTAAATATTTTAAAGCCAGAAGGTATATTATTTTTAATATGACTATATTTACTATTCATAAACTTGATGTCTTACTATATAATAAATCTAGTTTGAGAACTTGTATTGTAATTACCTATATAAAGTCATGTTAGAGAGTATCCTTATATTTTTCTATTTAAGTTTTCATCAAGAATAAGTATTATCAGCCCTGGCTGGCATAGCTCAGTGGATTAAGCGCGGGCTGCGAACCAAAGTGTTGCAGGTTCGATTCCCAGTCAGGGCACATGCCTGGGTTGCAGACCATGGCCCCCAGCAACCGCACATTGATGTCTGTCTGTCTGTCTGTCTCTCTCTCTCTTTCTCCCTCCCTTCCCTCTCTAAAAATAAATAAAATCTTTAAAAAAAAAAGAATAAGTATTAAACATGATCCAATACCTTTTTTTCTTCTATTGGGATAATTATGGGGTTTGTGATTGTTGATATTTGACCAATTAATGGGATGTGTTATATTATTAAGTTTCATAATGCCAAACAATCCTCTCATTCCTTGGTTATGTTTTTCACTCTTGAACTAGTTATTTTGGCATGATATCTAAACAAATGGAGTGTAAACATAGATGTAGACAGAGTGGAATATATAGCAGTGTTTCTTCCTTGGATTGCCCAAAGCTGTGTGTATATTCAAAGGCAGACGAGAGCAGAGGTTAAACAACTAGCTAGTAAATTTCATTGGTATTGACAAATAATCTTGGCCCTTCAGCCCCAACATCCGGTATTTTTTTAAGAGCATGTTTGGCCTAAATTCTTAAGCTAATTATTTTAACTTACCTTGTGTTGATATATCCTTAGAGTTGACATTAATAAGAACTAGTGAGACCTGGAAGGCAATTCTTTTTCACCACATCGCCTACTGAACAAAAGAGATTTGGCATGTTTAAAAGAATAAAAATGTCTAAAATCACCATATTTTACAGGGCATAGCCCATTAAGAAATGGACCATTGGTCTACCCTGCAAGAGTTGTTACAGAGCATTCTATATGTGACTGGGGTTTCAAGTATGTTATAAAGTAAATAATATCAACTCTTTTTGTTTATAATTTTGATTAATTATTTTGGCTAATTATAGTCAATTAGCTTTAAACTAATTGAAATTAAATTGAAATATAGAAATAAAAAAAGAAAAATCACCTCTAATCTCCAAACTTAAAGATAACTACTCTTTACATGATTTTACTTCTCTTTGTTCCTATTGAGATTATGCTGTATATAAAGTTCTGGTATTTTAGACTTTTCAGTTAACAATCACTCTAACAGCCAATCACATAACAATACATAAATGTGTCACATCAACATGTTGTACACCTTAAATGCTAAATATTATTAATTAAATGTTACATGCTAAATAGTATTAATTAAAAAAAACTCAGGTTAAACTCAATAGCAGCAGCAGCTTTTATAGTGAGTCTAGAAAAACTTTCTAGATGAAGGAAAGAAGAGGAGCATTCTTCCCAAAGGAAATAGTATGAGCAACTAATAAAAGGCATAGAAATTCTGGCATATTTAAGAATGTCAAGATGCCAGTTATTCACTCAAGGTCGGATTCATAAGCTCAGTGTGTAGACAGAAAACTTGAAGGTAGTATGGAGATAGATTCCATCAAGCCTAGGATGTAACCACAGAGAATGTGTCAGAATCGTTCCAAGGCAATGAGGAAAGCCTGAGCTCTGAGGCAGAGACTCGCCTCAGGGGCCACGGGCTTCAACCCAGGCAAATAAGAAAAGTCTTCCCAGAACTAATGGCAGTACATGTGGATTCGGCAATGAGATAGTGCAAGTTTTAATCTGGTTCTGTTTCTGACTAACTAATGTTATAATCACAGTCAATAGTTATTATTACCATCACTGGTATTTTCAAGGAAGCAACCCCTAAGGCCTGGGCAGGTGTGCCAGTTATAATCCTGGGTGGTCTTTTCCAAATGCAGTCTTGGAAGCAATCAGAGAAAGTTGCATGGATTTTGAAAAAGTGTTAGACATTTGCAAGTAAGTTGTACCTGGGGAACTACCCGTGATGTACTAAAGCAGAAAGAAAGGGCCATCCATATTTTTAAATTTTTAAAAAAATCTGGAAAGCTCCCCCAAGTCAAGACATTTGGACCAGAATTAGGAAAATGGAATGATGAGCTATACTGATCTGGGTTTTTAAAAACATGACATTAATGTAATGATAATGGACTGAACAAAATTAATTATTTTGCCCCCACAGGTTTCTGTCTAGAAAATTCTATTTTGAAGGGACATAATAATTTGACATTTTACAGGTCAAATTATTCATGAGAAAGAGAAATATGTATTTTAGAGTCTCATGAAATTGAGAAACTTGTAGGAGCTTTTGATTTCTATCATCAAACTCTTCCTCAAGGGAAAAGTTCTTGCAAATAATATATTTATGATACTTTTAAAAAGTGGAGTGTGTTTCCCTGAGCAATAAGATTTTCTGTAAAAGCAATTTATGTGGAAGACAAGTAGTTAGGGAGAGTTAAGTCATGTCACTAAGTAGAACATGTTTACCGGCAATGGCTTGCTTGCAGGTCTTCATCTATAAGATTTAATGATAACACTGCAAACATTGAGATAGATCTCCAGGTGTCAGTTGCTCTAGATGAGATCATTTGGTGCCTCTGAGATTGTGCACAAGACCAGGGGTTCGTGATCTTGATTACGCTTTGGGATTTCCTGGGGGAAATTATAAACAACAATAACAACAAACCCAAAACACACGTCTTAGGTCTTACCCTCAGAGATTTCATTGGTCTTGGGGCAGCTCAGGGATGGGGACTTTTAGCTCCCCAGGTGATCTGTGGCCTCTACAGTTCTCCTTAGTCAGACCTGGTCACCTGCAGCTTGTGTTTGGAAATCGGTGCTGGCCCATATCAGGAAAGTCAGGTGAGGAGGAAGAGGAATGGGTTGTTGGAATTGCCCCTCCCCTCCTCTTTGTCTTTCTTTCAAGAGCCTAGAGGTGGAAACTCTTAAGGATTCCTCTCCCCTATTTTAAGGTGAACAAGTTCCTTTAGGAACAATGGCTTGATAAATGCTCTCTCTGGTAGGTGTCACAGGCACAGTGGTAGGTTGTAGAGCAAAGCTTCAGAGCCACCAGGTCACTTATGGGCAACAGGAAATAAGACAATGGCTCAGAAGGCAGAAGATGTGTATTCATACAGAGAGCCGACCTAAGACCCGGCTGGGTGCCTGCCCCAGGTCCCAGGTTTGTGGGATTGCGGTGTCCTTACAGAAAGTGCTCAGCTTCTCTCCTGTGCTGCCTGTAACCAACTCTTGGTCTTGTTCTTGTGAAACAAATGGGTAAAGCTTATATAGAGGTAAACAGTGAGGTTCTGAAAAGCAGGAGACCTGGATTAACAACCTAAGCTCAGAAGTCCTGGGGTGACCAATAACTCTTGCTGACCCTGATAGGATCCCTGTTTTGGAGTGAGTTGTCATGGTTTTCCAAAGAGATCTAGCGCAAAAGCCTCCATGTGTTTAATTTTGTTTTTCAGACAGCTCAGAGCAAAAGACAATTGCTGTGGCCAAGTTTATGGATAACAAAGCTTGAGTTGCCCCTAGGAAGTCTACAGAATGATCTGGGGCCAAGGGGGTATAAAGCCCACTTTAATTAGCTTATGAGGCCTTCTTGTGAGCCTTTATTCAGCCCAAAGGCCCACTGATTTTCTCCTTTGATTTTTGCAGTGGAAGATTGGCCCAAGTCAAATACTTTCCGTGGGAATATAATTATGTCTTGCAAATAGATTTCAAAAATTATCAGGTCCAAAGATTCCATTTGTCTCACAAAGTTCACAGGGAACAAAATCATATTCATTAATGCCATGGCTATCTTCTTTTCTACAGTTACTTCAGATCCTGAGGTTCACCCCTCTACCCCACCATGTCATTTTATTATAAAATAACAACAACAAAAAAGTCTGTCTGTAGAAATGATGTTGTTAGATAGCTTGATCAATCCAGGAAAAGAGCAACAATATCCACATCATAAGGGGGTGTGGAAAGGAAATGTTGAATTCCTTTAGGCTGGTCACCTCCTCATTTCCATTAGGCCTACCTGATTTTTTAGTACTTGATTTTATGACATGACTTGTATGCTTTGCTTACATAACAAAAGTCAGTTACTCACATTGACAGAGTTCTTTTATGTCATTGAAAAATTTAAGTTTAATAAAATAAAATTGAAAACAGGACTGAGGTATTTGGGATTTAATAGTTGGGGAACAGCCCCGGGATTTCCTCTTGGAGATTTATTTCATAGGAAGTGGTGTGCAGCCGACATGGCCACAGGCCCTGTGCGTTAGTTCTGAGGCCTCTGGACTCATAGAAAGCCTAAGGAAACTACCTGGGTTTGAGACATAACCCTCTGAAACGAAATGTGTGACACTGGGCAGTATACTTGAACTTCTTGAGTCCAGTTCCTTTTCCATTGTGAAAGGTAGTACGATGAGTTCTGTCCAGAAAGTATCCAGCCATGCAATATGAAAAATAAAGACATTTATTGAAGAAGATACAAGATACAAGAAACACCATACATAGGACAATGACCCTTCAGTCCCCTTCAAAGTAGGCACCTTGGGACCTCACACAGTTCTCCCAATTGCCATCAGCTGCCCTGTCATATTTTCCTGAATCTCATCAACAGTCTGAAATCTCTTCCCTTTCAAAGGTGATTTTGGTTTTGGGAAAAGCCAGAAGTTGCAGAGCACCAAGTCTTGGTTGTAGGGGTCTTAGTCACCTGGCTGATTTGATGTTTCTCCAAAAAACTCTTCATTAGATGTGATACATAAGCTGGTGTGTTGTCATGATGAAGCTGCCAATCACCAGTTGCCCGTAGCTGCGGCCTTCTGAATCATCTGAATAGTTTTCTACAGAGGAATGTTCAGGCTTAATGCAAAATTTGATGCAGATTCATTGCTCTACTCACTCAGTCATTTTAAGTGCAGTGGCCACACGGTACACATGCTCACTTAACAGTGTCCTCTGTCCTCACCAACTAGTACAGTGAAGTTGTCATTTGTTCATGCATACACATTCTAGTCTACTGTCCTTGGCTGCCAGGTTACATATATGCCACACAAGCCGTTCTCATCATGTTAACAATGGCTGGACTTTTTCTGGACAGACCTCATGATACCTACTTTCCAGTATTGTTGAGGAACCTCTTTATACCAGGCTGCAGTCAGCTATTATTATTTCTATTACTAAGCACTGGAATCTGTGCCTGATTCCAATCAACTCATTAATCCTCTAAGGAGCCTAAGAGATACGTTAGTGTCGGAAACCCTATTTTACAGATGAGGAAACTGGGGTACAAGGAAGTTAAATAAAATGAAATGACCCAGCATTTTGTGCCAGAGCCAGGATTCAAATCTAGGGCTTGGCCTCTAGGGTCCTCAGACCCTAGAAACAGTGGTAGACAGTGTTATTAATACACACTCAGGCTTGCACCACACTCATTCTGTTTTTCCTCAAGACTTGAATATGAATTTTCTCCTCTTGTTTCACACACACACACACACACACACACACACGCACACATATGCACATATATTTTTGCTGATAAAAATTTTTGGCTTCAAAGTATATTTTCTTTAAGCAAGATGACTAAGAAAAACACATTCTGGCAACTTGCCTTTCCTTTTATATTACAAATTGACAAAATAATATGACTCCAGTTCAACTGCCTGGCTTCCCATTTGTACTGATCTGCAGGTCCTGACTGGCTAGATGCTTGCCGAGTGACTGTTCCCATTCAGTGTGGTTGGCTAGCATGCAGAGGAATCTCAGAGATTTTCGGTTGGGACGGTGGCGGCAGGGCAACCGCACATTCTTTAAGTACCGCGAATGAACTTTTGCCCCCTCGATCATGGAGCGAACACAGAGGTCCTGATGGGCTTCCCTCCTTGGCCCTCTGCTGGGCCACACCCTGCTCTGTGGCTGTGCTGCTTCTACGTAGACGTTTTTCATCCCGGTGTGACCTCTGAGAACTTGCAGGGACTCATGTGTCTTCAGGAATGAGCCAGACAGATCTAGAACAATGGTTTGCAACCAAAGCAGATTCCCACAGCCCTCCCCTCTGACCGCAGACATTGGCAGTGCCTGGAGACACTCCGGGTTGTCCCAACGGTGGGCTGTGCTGCTAAACATCTTGCAGTGCACACCATCCTTGACAAGAAAGGATAATCCAACCCACCTCATTTATTCTCCTGTTGAAGAACTTGATCTAGAATACCTGCAATCCCTTCTTTGAAGTTGTATCTTGGGAAAGGATCACTGAATTCAGGTGAATACCTCTATATGTAAAAACCACAACGTAATACTACTGCATACCTAGCAAAAGGGATAAAATGAAAAAGAAGAGAAATACTAGGACTTAGCATGCTCTATAGCCAATTAAACTTCCATAAACAGTTTGGGGTGAGGGAGAGTAAAGCTATAAAAGCACTTGGAGAAAGTGTTCGGTGGTATCTAATGAAGCTAAATATATGTTTACTCTATGACCCAGTGATTCTACTCCTAAGTATATACCCATTTGAAATACGCACATATATTCACCAAAAGTGTGCACTAGAATGTTCATAACAGTGAGGTTTATTGGAAGTGACCAAAATCGGAAACAACCCAAATGACCCTCAGTTGTAGAATGGGTAAATAAATAGTTACATGTTCATACAATTGCACACCATAGAATAACAAAGGAGGGGACCTACAGTTTTACACAATAAAATGAATGGATCTCACAAAAATTATGTTGCGTGAAAGAAGGCAGACATACAAAAACAGTTTACCATTCTATTTATATAAAGTACAAAAAGGGGAAAACTCATTTCTGCTATTAGAAGTTAGGCAAGCGGGTATCCTTGTTGAGCAGATGGGAAGAAGTGTGAGGAGAGCATCTGGGGGGAGGGGTTTGTCATCTTCTGCTTCTTGGTCTGGGTCCTGGTTACACAAGTGGGTTCATTTTGTGAAAAGTCACAGCACTGTGTAGTTTTTATGTGGGCACTTTTCTGTACGTGTATTATTCTTCAATAAAAATTTTTAAAATGTGCAGCTGGTGCTTTAGAACGTAGGACAGGCCCTGGATATTTCTACTAATTCTTTCCCTTACATTTTAATGTGGATTGGTCCAAAGGCACCTTAAAAGGTCCAGAGTATAGCATTGAGGAAGGCAAAGGAGGGTGGCAGAGGAAGCTTACTTCCCAGGTGGCTGGTTGAGCAGAAGGCAGCCCGAGACGCAGATGGAAGGCTTCACTTGAGGGGAATGCCCCTGAACAAATGAATAGTACGATGTCAGTTTCAGAGTCCAGAGTCCGTGTGGAAGGAGTACATGCTCACTGGTCAGCTCTGAGTCCAGGGGACCAAGATGGCCGGGATCTAGAGTAGCTTCCCTCAGCAGGAGGGAGGCAGTTTTAGGCAGGCGATTGCTAAGAAGTTTAAAATCTGCTTTGCAATGACGCTTTGTTCATGCCATGATTTTGTTGATGCCTGACTTTATCCTTCCCCTCATCCCTGTCTCTGTTTCTCTCTGTCTCTCTCTCTTTCTCTGTCAGTTGCCAGGAGGGTGATGGCCATGTTTTGGATGCAGGCTCAATTCTTACTCATTTTATTTTGTTAATCCTTAGCAGTCAAATGTCCTTGAGGATCTGTTAGTTGTGGTTTTGTTTTGTGTGGTTAGCTTTGTGATGCTGGGACATTCCTTTTCCCTCTGCTTCAGTTTTCTTTTTTTGTAAAAGAAGGAAGAGCATAGCACCCTAAAAGGTAAAAATGCTCTACTGATGCTTGATATTATGACACTTGTTAACATCAAATTTTACACTATTACTAATAATTCTAGAAAATTGATTTACTGTAAAATCATGGGAATCCCAAGCAAATTTTCCAAAGTCCTCCCTATAGCTCTCCACTGAAAAATCATTTTCTTTCCATTCTTTATGCTCAATCCCCTTCATGGACCCCTGGTATGGGAGGGCTGCGTGGGGAGTTTGTAAGCGATGGGTAGTTCTGGAGGGAGGCCCCTTGTCTGGAAGCCATGTGGGCACACAGTGTATAGTTTGTAACATGTGTTAGTACTGGCGGCTGGATAGAGGTTGTCATTCTAGCCCTAGAGAAAGGTCCCGCTGTTGAAGGCCAGTGTAGGCAAATAATATATTTTAAATGTTGTACAGCATATGGAAATTTCTATTACTGCAAACATTTGGTTTGGTTCTGTGCCTGTTCAACATATTGCTCATTTCTAAATTAACTGTCTTCTAAATGGGGCACAGTCATGATTCATGTCCCCATTTTCCCCGTGGGTGGAAGACCCGAGGTAGGTGCTGCAGACTCGCTTTTCCACAGCCGCATGCACAGATCCAACTCCCCAGCCTCGATTCCTTATGCAAAGCCAGGAGGGGAGCTGCCGAGTGGGGCTGGGGGACTCGGGCTGTTTGGTGGGTATAAGGAGCTTGCCAAACTCTCTGACCTGTCCAGGCCCAGGAGGAGGGCAGAGAATTGCAACTCACAGTTTTTCCCCCCTGTCAAATCTTGTTTCCTTCACTCGAGAGATGAATCTGGTGGCAAGAACCGAGGACGGGCCATTCAGATAACCTCTGTGCTGGTATCTTATATAGAGTATGGCCTTTTTTAAAAAATATTTTATTTATTTATTTCTTAGAGAGGGAAGGGAGGGAGATAGAGAGAGAGAGAGAGAAACATCAATGTGCGGTTGCTGGGGGTTATGGCCTGCAACCCAGGAATGTACCCTGGCTGGGAATCGAACTTGGAACACTTTGGTTCCCAGCCTGTGCTCAATCCACTGAGCTACACCAGCCAGGGCTTAGAGTATGGCCTTTTTATAATAAAAAAAATGTTCATTGGAATCCGCTTTTTTGAACAATTTATTATTTTCTTTTCTGATGGTTAAAACTGTAATGTTTATTTATAAAATTTCAAAGAAAAAGTGTAAGTCAGAACACAAAAATATTTCACAGGATAATAAATATATAGGAGCTCTTTATACTATACTGTGTACTTATGGCACTTGCCGGAAGCTTTTTATTATAAAAATGACCCACACGTTTATCAACCAGATCTCATCACTATTAGTATTTTAGTGTGATTTCATTACATTTTAACCATATCAGTCTTTAATTTACTAAGTGCTGTTACATTCTCTGACATCTTGTTTCAGCTGCCTGATTAACACTTGGCAGTACTTGACTTTGACCTGCTGACCCTTATAAACAAGAGAATAATCTCACCTCTTGTTAAGAATAGGCTTTAAATCCCAATATGAAAGTAATGAACAAGGCCAAAGATAATGAAGTGGTCCAGTGTTGTGAACATCCTTAAGGCTCTAGTCCAGTGCCTGTTATCCGGTAGTAGGTGGGACCACAATAAGGGAACACAATTTGGAAGTGGTGTGCTATCATAAAGTCCTTCGACCTCGTTTGTATCTTAGGAGCTCCCTAGTGAGTTCACATCAGCCTCAGTCGAGTCCTAAGTTCGCTTCTCTTCCTGAGCAGCTTTTGAACCCTGAATGGACAGCAAATGTTTAGCTATTGATTTTCCCCCTGCTCCTCCCATGACTGGAAGGCTGATCATTTCTTGAGGGTGTCCATGTCCTTATCAGGCTGCATGTCTTCCCTGCCAGGCTGAGATCTCACTGACGTCCCAGACTTGAGTCATTGAAAAAGCTGAAAGAGAAAATACATTAATCAGGTTGCTAATTGTACCGCTGGAGGCTACAGAAACCAAAGTGATGGTGGTGCTATTTTTTCTACTAACTGGAAAGAAAGTTTTGCCTTACTGGAGCCATTGCTCATTGCTGATGATGTGGAATTACCCCTTGGGTTGGTGCATTTTCTCATAGTGTCATTGGAGGTTTCGAGTAGTGGGGTAATTTCTTAATGTAATCTAACAGGAATGAGAGTGCATTTGCTGCCGCATTAACAAGTAGGCTTGGAACTGGCAAAATTTCACCTGGCCTTGAGTACCACACAGGTTAATTCTTCCACAGCCCGTTCATGCACAAAAAACATGTCCTCCTCCTTTGGCATCAGGGTGGTTCCACCTAAAGAGATAAATGGTGTTTGGGTCATTAATGGCTGACAGAGGCCTAGGGCAGTATGCATGAGAACAAGTTTCATCTTTGGCACCACTCCCTTCCTTCAAAGAACCCAGTTGGCCTCCATTGCCGACGGAGTGTTCTTGTCCTTTCCATCTGGCTTGCCCTCCCTGGGACAGCTGTCCTTTATTGCTGCCTCATCATCTAACCTCGCTTCACAGGTTAGAGAGGGGAAGTATAGACTAGCTATTAAGTTACCATCCATTTTCCTTCTCTTATGGCCAATTCTTTGATGACCTTGGACAAGTTACTGGAGTTCAGTTTTCTCACCTGTAAAATGAGGTTATAATAATACCTACTTCATGGCATCATTATAAGAAACAAATTAGTTCATACCTGCATTAGTACTCAGAAAAGTGTCTGGCATGTAAAAACTAACTGGTGTGGTTGGTTCTTAAGTTTTCCATTTCTTTTGGGAAAAGCTCCTTTTAGGGGCTTCTACAGATCAGAGCTGTGGATTCGACAGTGGTCGGTGATGTCTTACAGCCTCTGCGTTACACAAGCCAGGCATCCATGCCAGACCCAGCCGTCCAGTTCTGTGCTAGAGAAAACACCAGCAAATCACCAGATAGTAAAACTGGAAAAGAATGGGTACATGAAATACTTTCATTTTATCATTACCTATGTTCAGGTTCATTCTCTAGGCATGGTGCTCCTTATCTCCCAGAACAACTCAGGTGCCAATATTTGACACATTGACCCAAGCCATTGAGAGAGATATCTGTGACCATTTGAAGACTTCTTGAAATATACTGTGAAGGCAGCGGTTGTGCTATTGTGTAGTTAGAAGGAAGTGTGCAGAAGTGGATTTTATTCTCTTTCATAACTGTGAATTCACAGTGTAGAACTTAAACTCTCTCTTCTAACCCAAGTGCTGGACACCTGGAGAAAACTCAGAGGTCCTAGGGGAAAAAAAACCTCAACGCCATTCAAATGGGAAAATACCCGACTCACTGTCCCTCCCCCTCCACATACACATCCTGTGTGGTTGTGAATTCAGCTGACTTCTCTCCTGCGAGGAACATTTTCCTGGTGGTCTGTTTCCACGGGGTGTCCGCCCGTGCTTCTCTCTTAGATAGATTGACCACTGGAATGTGGAGGAGAAAGAATCTAAGGCCCTGATTTCTGGAGATTTCCTGGAGGACGATGGAGGAAAATTCACAGCCATTTTCCCTCATTTAAAACCTGTGCTGAAAATATCCAGTCCTTTCCCTTTCCAGGAAAGTCCTAGGGAGATGAGAGTTGGTACATTCATCACTATAGAAATTTGTGCCAATGAGCAGTGTATTGATCAAAGTTCTAAGGAGGAGAGGTGATCAAATATTTACCCAGAGCACTTACTGAGAGGTGCCCATGGTGCTTGGAGGTGGCCACCAGCCGGTCCCGGGCACCAACAAGGCTTCCTCTATTCTAAGGGCCCATTCATTCCAGCCTGGTGCTTCCCCACACCTCCTTCCCTCTCCTCTTCCAGCACCCTTTAGGAAGATGTTTTATGAACTGTGTGCATGAATATTTTGGTGCCTGCAGCAAGAAGGTTGTTTTCCTGAAATGGAGAGTTAGAGCAGAACTTCAGGAACCTGGATTCTCAGCCTCAGAAATGCAGCTGCTCAGACAGTGTCGTGAGAAGAGACTGTGGGTAGAGCAGCATCGCACTGGAGACGGGCTGCTGTACGACGTCCCAGTCTTAGTCTCCCTTCCCCCGTCTTTTGTTGAATCTTACCTCCCCATAACCACCTGCGAATGTTAGTACAGCTGTACATGCAGGGACCCCATTCTGTCCCTATTGCTAGATATGAACTTGATCCGATTATGACTGCCTCTTTTATCTGCTTCTTATTCTAACCCAAAATAATGTAGTTTCACAAAAATGGGCAGATCAGTGCTGTGACAGTAATATAAATTGGTTATTGATGTATATATTTATATTTTAAATTCTGAAGTGAGTCCATTTTTAAAAGGTGTTACTTTTGGCTCATAGGCCAAACTGACAAGCCCAAACAACCAGGATAATTTGCTGTGATTTCAGATAAAATCCTCATTGCCTCTGCTGTTTTTCTAAAAATTAAGAATAAAGTTCTCAAAGTCTTAGAAGTAAATAGATGTCATGGTATGATTTATGCTGGTAATTTGCAGTAAGTAAATTCAAATGGGTCTATTTTTAAAGTTGCAGGTAACTTAAGTTTTGTTTTGAGGGTGCTGTTATATGTTTTTGGCTTTCTCATTCACTTAAAAATAGATCTGCTTTTATTCAAAGAGCCATATTTCTATATAAAGGATATAGTATATTCACATATTTTTATTCTTATTTAAGTACATCTACTATCACATACACAGAGGATCTGTATCTCCATCTACAGAGGTACATTCTAAAATGCACGTGCCATGCAATATTAGATACTGTATATGTATTTGAATATGTACATATTTCCTGATTGATTCTAATAGAACCAGTTTATACAACATGTTTCTTCCTGGTTACAATTAAACATATAAACATATCAAATAAACTTCTTCTGATTACAATTAGGTTCTTTTCCTTTTGAAATCTTCAGCTATCGTAGTGATTGCTATCAAATTGTAAGATGTAGGATTTGCTGGATTCTCAGCAAATTTATGTGTCCATTTCTGTTGAGCTTCTTATTTATTTCATATCCAACTTCTTTTCACACAGCAAGGGCAAGAAGTTTCTAGCATTAGAAAAATATTTCTTAAGTGCTTTTTTTTGACATAAAACTTTCATCAAAGAAAATTTTATGTAGAAACTTAGAACCTTTGGATTGAATGGGGGAAGGGATAAGGAAAACCACAGCCCTGCCCATCTCCCCTCCCACTCCCACTGAGGAAGTCCACCCGTGGACTCTGCAGACCCCCTAAAGCTTTGTGAACTGTGGTTTGTAAACCAGGCAAAGGAGACCGCTGCACAACACAGCTAGGTGATCGACCACTGCTGGTCTATGTGTAGAATCTAAGGGGGGGACCCAGCTTTACTGCCACCCGTGGGACCCGCAGGTGTCACTGGTAAGACACTGGTCAGGTATGAATACAAGAACATGGGTGAAGGAGGGTGAGAGTATACTATCGGCTCAAGGACAAAAGGTGAGAGAACATGTACAACAGGGAAGACACGGTCCCCACCCCACAACCCCGGAAGCAATTTATTTCAGGAGACACTTGCAGTAGCATCCTTTCTAACAGAGCTGGGCCTCCAGGTCCTGCTGAAGAAGGAAGGAAAGACTGTAAATCTACTGAGTTTCTAGAGTTTACTCAATAATGCAAAAAAAAATGAACCCGTGTCAGTGTGTGTGGTTCAGGAACACCTACAAAGGCTGCGGAGCCGGTAATCCCTTGTCACTATCAATTAGGTGCCTCCCCTAACGGCCTCGAGTCCAGGCTGCTGGTCCTTGCACCTTCCTTGGGGGCCGCTGGGCAGCTGCTGTGGAGGTCTTACTGAATCTCTCACTGATCTGGCCCCTGGTCAAGTCACAAAAGCAACAAACACCCAGAGGGGTGGTAAGCTACGCTGTGAAGAATGCATGTTCAGTATTATTAGATCAGCTCTGCTGTTGGACAGCTGACATCGTGGTTCGTATAAAGGGGGCAGATCTGCAAATGGCATCCTAGCATACGTACGAGGGGGACCCCCAAAAGCCTGGAATCATGCGTTTATTCTCACATGTTTAAACTTCAGTCACCTTCAGAGGACTCTCCATTTGATGTGATACACCTATCGAGGTGTTTTTTCCACTGCTCAAAACAGTTTATGGACTTGTCAGTTTTGATGCCTTTTAGTGCTTCTGCCGTTTTTTTTTTCCCCCTCACCTCTTCTACATTGGCAAGGCATTTCCCATCCAGAGAAACAAAAAAAGTTGCTTGGAGCAAGACTGGGTGAATAAGGAGGGTAGGACATGGGGGTCATGCCATTTTTGGTCAAAAACTGCTGAACATTAAGCACGGTGTGGGCAGGTGCACTGGTAAATCACCCATCATGAAATGGGCACACTCTCTGAAAGTCTTAAAAAAAACTCACTGACACCGAATGCAGCCTCTCACAACAACATCAGCTGGTGCACTGATGCAGCTGGGTTCTTTCTTTCTTGATTTATCTGGACAAAATGAACAGTGTGTCCAATCCCAGAGAATATGACCTTCTCTGGTATAAATAAAAGAATAGAATAAAATATTCTTAAAGTAGATTCTATAAATTAGTCAATAAGGAAAAAAACATATGAAGTCTATATTTTGTGAAGGGAGAAAACAGTTCAAATCTATGACTGGCTTTTAGCCTTTTCTGTTTTTCGATAGCTTCATCAAGATATAATTTTTTATTATTTTTTAATTTTTCAATTAAAGTTGACATTCAGTATTACATTAGTTTCAGGTGTACGGCACAATGATTAGACATTTATGTAATTTACAAAGTGATCCGTAAGTCCAGTACCCACCTGGCCCCATACGGAGTCACTACAGTATTATCGACTCCATGCCTTACGCTGCACTTTACATTCTGTGACTGTTCTGTAACCACCTATTTGAACATCTTAGTCCCTTCACCTCTTCCACCCAGCCCCACAATGCCCCTCCGATCTGGCAACCATCAATTTGTTCTCTGTATCTATGAGTTTGTTTCAGTTTTGTTTGTTTGTTTATTTTTTTTATTTTCATTTGAGACAGGGGATACTTTATTCAAACCCATCACAGAAATGAACTGGTTGGGTCTGTAACAAAGTGTCATGTTTTAAGACACAGGCCAGTAACTGTATATGAGTATACACTGCTACATACAAATTAACTGATCAGACCACAACTTTTCAATGTTTAGAACAGAATAAGCTTCCCTGTAAAAGCAACACCACTGTGACATTTTAACTTTAGTATTTCTCTCCTTCTTCCTCACCCTCTCCTTCAACAGAATCCACACCAACCTCTTCACGATCCTTCTCTAGGGCAGCCATGTCCTCACGGGCCTCAGAAAACTCTCCTTCCTCTGTGCCCTCACCCACGTACCAGTGGACAAAGGCACGCTCGGCGTACATCAGGTCAACTGTGCGGTCCAGGTGAACGCAGGCCTCAGCATTGGCTGTGGTGTTGCTCAGCACACACACAGCTCGCTGTGCTTTTGGCCAGGTCTCCACCAGGCGCCACAGTGGGAGACTGGTAATCCATGCCAATTTTGAAGCCAGTGGGGCACCAGTCCACAAACTGGATGGTACACTTGGTCTTGATGTTGGTAGTGGCAGCATTGACATCTTTGGGAACCATGTCACCATGGTACAACAGGCAGCAAGCCATGTATTTACCATGGTGAGGGTCACATTTCACCATCTGGCTGGCTGGCTCAAAGCACACATTGGTGATCTCTGCTACAGAAAGCTGTTCATGGTAGGCTTTCTCAGCAGAGATGACAGGGGCATATGTGGCCAGAGGGAAGTGGATGTGGGAATAAGGCACCAGGTTGGTCAGAAATTTGGCCAGATCGACATTCAGGGCTCCATCAAACCTGAGGGAAGCCATGATGCAAGACACAATCTGACCTATCAACCTATTCAGGTTAGTATAGGTTGGGTGCTTGATATCGAGGTTTCTACAACAGATGTCGTAGATGGCCTCGTTGTCAACCATGAAGGCACAATCAGAGTGCTCCAGGGTGGTGTGGGTGGTGAAGATGGAGTCATAGGGCCCCACTACAGCTGTGGAAACCTGGGGGGGTGAGTAAATGGAGGACTCCAGCTTGGACTTCTTGCCATAATCGACAGAGAGATGCTCCATCAGCAGAGAGGTGAACCCAGAACCAGTTTCCCCACCAAAGCTGTGGGAAACCAAGAAGCCGTGAAGACCTGTGTACTGGTCAGCCAGTTTCCGAATTTAGTGCAGGACGAGGTCAATGTTCTCCTTGCCAATGGTGTAGCATCCACGGACATAGTTATTGGCAACATCTTCCTTGCTTATGATCAGCTGCTCAGGGTGGAAGAGCTGGTGGTAGGTAGCAGTGCGAACTTCATCAATGACTGTGGGTTCCAGGTCTACAAACACTGCCCTGGGCACATGCTTGCCAGCGCCTGTCTCACTGAAGAGGGTGTTGAAGGAGTCACCTCCCCCCGCAATGGTCTTGTCACTTGGCATCTGGCCATCAGGTTGGATGCCATGTTCCAGGCAGTAGAGCTCCCAGCAGGCATTGCTGATCTGGACACCAGTCTGGCCAATGTGGGTGGAGGTGCACTCATGCATGGTTGCTGCTTTGCGGCTGCTGAGTGGATGGTGGAGAGGAAGAAGAGAAGTTGTTGCTTCTTACAGCGCAACTCTTAGGCGGTTGACATAAGAGAACCTGCCTGTTTATTTATTTTGTTTATTTAGGTTTCATCTATGAGTGAAACCATATGGCATTATTGAGATATAACTTAAATCCTCTGAATTCACCTGTTTTATGTGTACAGTTCAATAAATTTTAGTATGTTCACTGAGTTATATAACCATCACCACCATCTAATTTTAGAACACTTTTATACCCCTAAAGAAATCTTGTGCTGGTTTAGAGTCCCTCTCTATCTCTGCCCTAGCCCTAGGCAACTACAAATCTACTTCTGTCTCTAAGTATTTGCTTCGGGGGCATTTTATGTAACTGGAATCATATAATACGTTTTCCTTTGTGTCTAGCCTTAGTGCTTTTAAATGAGTGGAAATGGAATTACCATGATTATTTGAAATTTAACCAAAGTGGTTTAGGATTATACACAGGAATTATTTTCAAAAGAAGGTAAAACCAGTGTTAGTAAAATATAGTGTGTATAAAGGCTCTGTTGCCTTATTTATAAGGCACTGTACCATTTTATGGCAAAAAAGATGAAACATAAACCCATATCATATAAAGTTGCACTGGGATGCATTTCATAAGTTTGCAAACCATATAGTAAATAGTCTTTTTATGGAGGGCAAGTCCGTGAATACAGTGTTTGGAACATGAAATAACTGAGAACAAAAAAAAATGGTATTTGCAGAAAGATCCCTAATAATTACTTCCAAACTCATTCTGAATTCAGCCTTTGCATCCCCTGTAGCTTCTGTCCAGAAAAAAGGCATTTACTGTCATGAACAGATTAGGAAAACCTGCGGAAAAAATCTAGACAAGGAATCAATACAGATGTGTTTAAACTACTTCACCTTCACTTAAAAGACACCGTTCAAATCACTTGGAACAATCAGCCATCCCTGTATTTATGTAACATGAATCTGACTTGGTCACCAAGCACTGAAATAACACATGACAAGCTAGAGAAGTTTGACTGCCTCAAGATACATGTTCACCTTTCTAGAGAGGCCCTGATGACTTCACGAATATAAGTTGTCATTCCCAAAGCTTACAGAGTACCATGCATTTTATAAGGAAACAAACATTTAAGGCATTCTTGATAAAACATACCTTTCATTAGAGAAAGCAGTCTATTGAGGTTAGGACAAGCAGAGTCGAGAGTAACAGCAGAAGAATTTGTCATACCGTGATAACTTCATAGATTCATTTGGAAATGGAAGCCTGTATGAAGTTAAATGTCAAAAGAGTAACTTGCAACATTCACCAGCATATTCACGGTCCACTCATTAGGCAGCCCCGCTTCATAGTAGCTAGGAGTGGCTCCAGATGGTGTCAAGTATCTGAGGTCCTGGCAGATATGACCCCTGTAATGACAGACCAAGAGCTTTTCCTTCATTGCTGAGCATTAGTTAAACATGCTGATGAAAGAGGCACCTGGGCTCTTTGGTCCATCTGCCCTAATATTTCACCTCTGGGTTCCCCGGTTCAAACTCAGGAGGTCCATCCCTGACCCACCCAGAGCTAAGTCTGAGTCCTCCAATGCTGCAGTAATTAGAGGACACGTAGCCACATGTTAACACAACATTTCATCTATAAAGGCACCATTGGCAGAGATTATGCATTTCTACTTGCAATGGGATAGTGAGGAAAATAAATTTTTTCTTGCTACAACACATATGGTTCCACTTTCATGGTTCTGTCGGTCTCCCGGGTTAATGACATCCCACCATATGCCCAAGAGCAAAGAGTGATGGAAATGACATGCTGCTCAAACGGACTGAAACAGGCTGAATCGTGTGTCCTTGGCCATAAAATGCCATTCAAGTGACCCCATAAGCTGACATCTGCCCACATATTGTAGACATTTGGGTCCAAGTCACCCATTTGTTTCTTTCTGATCTAAATGTAAATATTGTACATGAAAACATTTGCAAGTACAGTCTTCTTTCTTTCTGGAGGCTGGGAGAGGCCAGGTCAGCTGCGTACATTACAGCCGTACATTGAAGGTTAACTTTTGTGGTACTTTCCACATGTCTTGATAAATTACATGCTCTGCCTCAAGACAGGTAAGTCCTTGTAACTGACATAAAAGCTAACATGAAATGTTTTCCTCAAAGTTCAAAACAACTCTTTAGAAATACAATGTAATTCTTGCATGTCAATAGGCCATTAAATCAGTAACTCCGGTCCCTGTTTGAACCCCACTTTTGTTTGATTACATCTCTCTATGTTGATAGACACCATTATTCCACAGGCACTTAGATATGATGAGGATGGAGAGAAGTCTAGAGAAATACAGTATCTTACTTTTTTCTTTCAATTTTTAAAGTAGTTGATAAAAAAAATCTGTGAAAGTGGTGTCACTGGTATTCTCTTATAAAAGAGAATGTATTAAATGTATTCAAATGTAGCTATTTCCTCATTGACAAGTACCAAGATAGTTACACTAGTAAAAATCCAAATTTCAAACATTCCGCTGTGTTGTGACTTTCGTTTTTGTTCACAAGAGAAATCTTGCAGTTGAGATTCCCAATTTCTACACTAAGCTTAATTTGCCTTTTTAAAGATCTTTCTATGTTCATCTCATTAACATCATATGTTCAAAGAGAAAAATGTGATATTGAGTGACACAGAGTAAGGATGCTGAAAACAAAAGAAATTTGTGAGAAAGATGTGAGCTCCCTCATCCCCTCCACTCCTGCCTAGAGTAGGAATGTCAAACTCATTTTCACTGGGGGCCACGTCAGCCTGCGGTTGCCTTCAAAGGACCTAATGTAATTTTAGGGCTGTATAAATGTAACTACTCCTTAACAATGAAGCGAGAGCTGGGTGGAAACAAGGGTAGAAACAAGGTGCCAGGCTGGGTAAAACAAGGTGGAGGGCCGGAGTCGACTGCAGGCCTTGTTTTTGCCACCTATGGCCCAGACTGCCCTGTGGGGCTCCCTCCTTTGACCTGCTTTGTCCAATATGATGTCACTAGACACAGGTGACTGCTGAGCATTCGAAATATGCCTAGTAAGAATGAGAAACTGAGTTTTTAATTCTATTTATTTTAAACTAATTTAAATCTAAATAGGTGCACATGGCTAGTGGCTACCATCTTGCACACCTTAAGACTAGAGAGCCTGATGTAGATGAAGAACTAATGTATTAGAATACATTAATAGAGAGACAGGAGAATGGGCAATTATGTTTACAAAGTAATGTACAACACAGTTGTCCCTTGCCTGACATGTATGCCCCTCACCTTTTTAAGTACCCCAGCTTTCATTTTGGTATCTACACCTCCCTCAGGCAGCATGTACAAGACAGCTAGAGCTAATTCTTTTTCTGGCCCCAGGGGTTTAAATGTGTGCCTTACACCTCTGCTAATCAGCACCTAGTAATCGAGTCATAAGCCAATGTCCCTAGTTCCGGGCTCAGCAGGGACCCAGTGTGCATTGTGAGAGTAAAGAAGACACTTCCTGGAAGTTTAAAGGAAGGGACTTGCTCTCCCCTCCTTGATAGTGTGGCACACACAGGAGAGCCCAGACATGTACATAAATTGTCACTCTGCATTTGCCGCTGAGGAAGGCAGGGGTGGCTAACTGGGTCCAAAAAGACCCTATCAAGTCACAGAAACAATCTAACCCTGAAGTCTGTCCTATAATGGGGCTTTTCCATCATGTAAACCAGTAAATCCTCTTTACAGTTCAAATGAGCTTTTGTTACCGGCGGCATAAAGATTAAGTGATATAAGCGATGTGTCTGAATTTACCATTTCAGAGACGGAAAAATCTCAGGAGTTGAACTCTAGATTGTGGGAAGGAGGGATGGAGACTCTAAGTAGAGCTGAAGGTCAGAGGAAATCCAGAGGCCATGGTGCTGAGGGCTGTGCTAGCCTCCACGTGCGAGCAGCATGTGGGGCGAAGCAGAACTGTAGGTGGGGTGACATGCGTTTGGCGGAGGAAGCGTTGACTGGGATTTCACTGCGCCCAGCGATGACATGATGGGTGTTGCTGAACGCCATCCAGTTTTCTTCCCCTCCTCCTTTCCTTTCTCCCTCCCTTATGGCATGTTTTAAAAATGATTTAAGGTGGCTTTAAATGTATACGTAATGTAGCGAAGTAAATGAAAGCAAAAGAATCGTATTGAAAATGGGAGCAAAGGGAATATGAAGCTGGGGAAGATCAGATGGAGCCAGGGGTGAGCTCAACACAAAATACACCCTAGAGCCTGAGGCCTGTTTGTGAGGGCTAAGCCGTATATTTGGCGTTTCTTTTTTTTTCTTTTTTTTTGTTCACTCATGGCCTCAGCTTCTCGATTTTCTCACTAGATGTGAAGCTTTCACAAGGGTGGTCAGTGACGCTCCATCCTCATGAACCACTAGTTTATAGCATGTGCCCAAGGTCACGGGACCTGCGAGAGAGTCTGACTTTGAACGACAACAACAAAAGGCCCCCCATGTCCAGCCCCTGCAGGCTTCTCACTAGATCGCATTGCATCCCAAACACAGAGTAATTTCGCGGTAGACATCCTTTTTCCTGGACTGCAGGGTCACAGAAAAACCAGAGAGCTACTGGGGTGTTTTCATTCGTGACTCTGAATTCTGGTAGCTGAGGGTGGAAAAGAGTCTGACAGACAGACCAGGGCCCTGATGGGCCGCGTCTGGACGGCCCGACCTAGGAGAGGAAGCATTCCTACTCAGCCACGGGTCTCCAGAGAGGCCCTGTGCTAAGGCAGAAAATGTTCTCCATGTCAGGATTAAGGTGGTTTGGCAGAGGCGCGAGGCGGGAAATGTGATGTGCCAGCCCCTGCCAGACCCGGCCAGTTTGTGCCCTTGGTGGCTTGAAAGATAAACATCTGGCCACATCCTGTCAGTGAGCAGTCTCTTTGCCACTGCCTCAGTTCACCTTCTTCTACCCCTGCCCAGGCTCTCCCAAGCCCTGTGATCCGTGTGCAGTCCAATCCCCACTTGATCCAAGAGCTCAGTATTTGAGTGGGAAAAACATCTCGCTGCAGACTGCTTAAAAGGTCAGGGATGAAAGCCACCGTTTTCTTTCTCGTCTGTTCGAGGATGTGTTCTTTCACTCAAGGAAGGGTTGCTTGGGAGGGAAGGGGGCTTTGGTGCAGATTCTGAGTTTCCTGAGGTGTGTCCGGGCTTGTTGCAAAGCAGATAGAATGCAAACACAAGAGCCGTACTGTTTTTTCCTGGCCACACAAGTCCTCTTCAGGGACTCTTGGATGGAAAAACTTGGACGATCAGTTTCAGGCACAGCCTCCCTCATTTTATCAGACAGTTGTTCATAAACTTCATTGGGATTCCAGTTCTTCTCGTGAAAGTAAAGGACTTATCCCACAAAAGATCCCCAGTGTGATCATTCCACACCATTTCATGTGACATTTCAGAAGGTCTCTTGAGAAATTCATGCTTGGATCAAAAGGAAGGATTTCAGTTCTGTGGAGAGCAGTACCACTGATTTGGTCATGATGGAGTAAAGTTTATGAAACAAAATGGCATCACTCATGTCAACCAGCCGGTCAGCCATGACACTTTGGTTCAAGAAGGAAACTGCCTGAGTCACTCCAGGCACCCTGCCAAATGCCTGCCAGGCAGCACAGCCAGGATACTGGCACACGGCTGTTTCTGCAGAGAGGGCACACTTACTGATAGAGCACTGGGGGCTCTTGGCCGAGAGCCACAGCTCAATCAGGTGCCAAGAATTTGGGTGTAATTGAGGTGGACTTCAGAGCCACCACTGAGACAGCAAATCTCCCACCGTGAGATGCTGCCCCACCCTACTCTGGGCCACCTGGCCCCGGAGGCTCAGCCCGACTGAGCTCAGGAACTTCCATGCTGCCTGAGGCACCACTCCAGTGGGGCCAAGACACCCGCTTGCTGATGCTGTCTGCTGGACCTGGGACTAAGACTCAGGGACTCAGGTTTGTTAACCCCCCCATTTATTATTGTATGTTAACTGTGTGTGATATTATAGAGGATAAGACATTAATATAACGCTGATGTCCTATTGCATATGAACCTGAACTTAATAAGAGCTGAGTTTTAGCAGCAGCTCTTGTGATTTTCACCTCGTTCCTTGCTGCTGACAAGTATAGACTCAGCTAGGGCAACCTACTTCCCCAAGCTGGAGGTGCACCCTGACTTAGAGGAAAGACTATAGCATGGACCCATTTCAAGAGGCAGAGCCTCCAGGGGTTGTATTGAGGATGCTCACGACAATCATGACAAATCCTATGTGGCTCTTTTGGACGGCTTGGCAGTATCAACTAGAAGGTTCCAAAACCTTATTATTGAGAATGATGCTGGCCTCCTAAATGTGCAGAGACTTAGGTTCACATCCCAGCTTCACCACCTGCACGCTATGTGACCTTGGGCTGTAGATCAGTTTCCTTGGTGTAAAATGGGGATAATTATAGCTGCCCTGACCATCTAATGGGATATGAGGATCAAATAAGAAATATGTGAGGTTATCTATGTCATCCAGAGAGAACCAGATCTGGATGATGGGAAACCGGATGTGAGCTTGGTGATGTGTGAAGTACACCAACATCACACATTTCTCGCCCTTGTGTATCTCATCCTTCTTGGGGCCAGTGACGGACACCGATTTCTTGCTTCCTTATAACTGGGTGAGCTTCCAGTGTCCATGCCAAGCTCTGGACCCTCCTTGCCAATTTCTACCCTCTTCACTGCATGGGTACTGAGTCTGTTCCTAGAGAACAGCTCTGTAAAGGGACTGTTTGGTGACGATAATCAGAAACGTTTGTTAAAAGCTAGATGATGAGCCAAGTTCAACATTAACAACTGATTATGAAGGGCATGTATCAGTGCTACATGCAACAATTGTGAGTCCTCTCTTTCTTCCCTCCAAACATATACAAATACACACAACAAGATAAATGGATCTTCTTGAACAAAGCAAGCCAGCATCTACTTTTTATCCGTCTTTTATATCGCTGCACGCGGGTAGGGGCCTGGGTCACAGACACACAGCTGCCCTGCCCCATCATATCAGGTCTTATAATAAACATACATCATTGTACAACTCCCTGCAAAAGAATCTCATCTCCATCCTCTCATTAGGACCATATTTAAAAAATTGGGGTGTGATGGGGTTACATGATATATTCTTTAAAAAATGAAGTCCTATGTAATCATACATATTACTATTATATAGGAATGGCAATATTTTATTCATATCATGCCTGCAAAGCCCCGTATGTGTGCTGTTCGGCACCTCACCACGCCAAATGTGGCAGGGCCCTCGGCAGGCCTGCCGGCCTCCCACGGAGTGAAAAGAAGCCAGCTTGGCACAGGGGGTGGAGGAAGGAAAAGGCTCCATCCACTCCTGTTGGAGCTGAGGGGCTGGAGCCACACAAGTCAGTGGGCCAAGGCCCCTCCGCTCCCAAGGCGAGAGCTGCCTCCACGGGCGTAAGTGATTTATGCGCTCCGAAGGCAGGGATGAAAAGCGAGAGGCGCAGCTCTGGGATTTCACGTCTAGACGGGGCGGTGTCCAAGGAAGCCCGTGCTCGCCTCCAATGCATCTGTGAACGCTTTGGCAAATGTTCTATTTTTCACCCTGTGAGGAAAACGCAGAGTTTTGTTTTGGCCTGTGACAAAACCCATGACTTGAGGACACTGTCGAATGAGTAGGTCTAGACTGTGTTGAGTTCCCACCGCAAGCCCTGTGGCTCGTTTCTGATCTCCACCCTCCTGGGCAGGAGCTGAAGGGGCCGGATGAAGGGAACAGGGGTAAAACAAGAATATGTTGGAAGCTCTTAACGATGTAATTTTGTCTGAAAACTCGGCAAAGATGTGTGCCCTTGCGTGCCCTCCAGGCTCCAGGTCCTTGCCTGCAGCAAGCGGAGAATCAAGGACACAAGGCTTCCTCACCTGTCCTCCCCCCTCACCTGTCCTGCCCCCTCACCTGTCCTCCCCCCTCACCTGTCCTCCTGGGCTCTGTCTCGTGCCCTGTTCAGGCACTCTTATTAGTCACTTTGGGGATTTGACTAAATCTTTATTACATCTTTAACAGTCCTTACTGGGGAATCCAAGTTTTGAGAGCAGGACATTATTATTATTTTTTTCCATGCAAGAGGGAGGAAAAGCAGGATCTTGTGCCGTGTAAGTGAAGAAACCCGAGGAGCCGCGTCGAAGTGTTTCCTTCTCTTCCTCTGGAGCCCCAGTGTCTTCCTCCGTAGGCAGCAAGTAATGCCGTGGCGATGGGGCCAAAAATATTTAAAAACATTTTAAAGTTACCACTGAAAAGAGAAAACGGTACATTTACACTCGTCTTTCTCCACTTAATGGCCTTACCAGAGATGCCTTGTCCCCCTTGGGCCATAAATTGAGACATCACTCAACAGTTGTCCTGGCAGATTTCCCCCAAAAAGGCCACTTATGAAGTGACTAATCGCATTGGAGGCTAATTTACTGAACATTTAAAGCCACTGGGGTGGGGGTGCGGGGATGGGGAGGCTCGGAACCTGGGGCAGCATCCGTTGTGTCCCCAGGCCGAAGGCTGGGCTCCGGCTCATCCCTGCATCCTGTCCAAAGAGACAAGGCCTTTTTTTCTGTCTTGTTCCCTTTCCCATCTAATTGCAGGCATCACGTCTTGAATGGGGCAGAGTCACCCTATGAGGAGTGTTGTGCTAAGACAGTCAAAAGCTGTGGTCTTCATAGTCTGGAATGGACATTAACTTCTTCCTGGGCAGCTTTAGGCCGAGCACCGGGGCACACTGAAGGTCAGAGAGGAAATGAAGATTATAAGTGTAACGTAATATTCGTTTTCCCGAATTTGGATAACCCAGCAACTCCAATCATGGAGACCTGGGTTCTAAATCCTGCAGAGAGCCTCCTCACATTTCAGAGCTCTCCTCCCGAGCCGCGTCCTTCCCCCGGTGCTTTCTGATCCCAGAGAGGAGCTTGGTTAGAGGAAAAGCTATTAACATTCACATTCCCCTGGAAGTTTATGTCGTAAAGTAATGAGCCTGACCCTCTTTGGAAGACGGGAGCAGGCGGCGGACTTTCAAGAGAGGCATGGACATCACCCGCATCCTCTCCGGTACCAAGCAATAATGGGTGGCTGGCATCCTGCCGCAGGCTTGTTCCCCACCTTCTTGTGCCCAAACACTCTCTTTCCTGGTACTGTTTTAGGTCCATGGCTGCTACACCAGAATCCACATATGATTTTGGAAACCTAGGTGTACTTATTTGAGGAGTATGTACATAGAAACTTTTTTTTCTCTTGTCAAACTCTTGAAAATACTCTAGGATGGGGGGGATAGCCATGGGCAACTCCGGACTCCGAGTGATGTGAAAGAAAAGGAACTCAGTCAAAGAGAGCGCCGCCGAGGAGGCCTGCCTTGCGCCTGCCATGTGCGATCGGTACCGGTTGAGATCCGGCCTCCTAGAACAGAGGTAAAGCCACTCACGTCGCAGGATGACTCAGCAAACCTATGATGCCCTCTCTTTGGTAATGGGCCTCTCTGTCCCTTCTTGCCGCTGGATGTTCTGTTTGGGTTGAAGGAGAGTGCGGCATGTTCTGTGAATGAATTCCAGCTACAGAGACGGGAGAAAAGAAGTGGGGTGTGGGGGGAGCGGGAACAGTGAATGTGCCAGCGTGTCTGTGAGTGTGAAGTCACGTACTTGGGTGTTGTGCTGCCAAGAAGAATTAAAACATGCAGATGCCTTTATGCAGAAGTGACCACATTATGCAAGACAGCATAACAAAACTCTGTGCTGGTGTTAAAAGGTTCTTTGAGTTTGAAGTTCCTATAACCTGACTAATCCCAAGTGAAAAAAATTTCATAAGTGTGTCTGAAGCAATTGATTGTCTGAGCAACACAACCTCTGTTTACCTCCCCGGATTAAAGTTCTCAACCTGTTTTTTTTCTAAAGGCATTCTCAAAGGTCAAGGAAGTTCATTCCAATATGGAACTCAAAGAGGCTTATGATAATAAAAATTAATTCATATTATATTCATGAATGTGGGCATCAACAGGATTAGATAATTACATGAATTAATGATCCTACTTACGGTGAGCAGTGGGAAGAGGGAAGGATTTTACTGTATCTTACATCATTTTATTTTATTCAGCAAAAACAGTTCTGAAAGATGGGTTGATGAATAAATTCCTATGAAGCTCAGAGTACAGAAGAGAGGTGCAGGCATCCCCGAAGCACAAGGAAGTGACGGAAGAGTTTATCTGCTGTGCAAGAGCAGAAGAGGGGGGCTCAGCGCATGGTTTACTAACACCCGATTTTAATTCAAACTGTAACCGTAAATGGGACACAGAACTCACTTATCAAATGTCAGCAGATGAAACACTTGCTGGTTAACTACACTGAAGCTCCTTTGAGCAGTGATCATGTGGCTGATCGCTATGCTGTTCAGAGCAGGGGGTCTGTTGAGTTTAGTCTGATCTCTGCCATGTCCTACCTGTGTGACCACAGAATATTCATTTTAACCTCTTTTTGCCTCAGTTTCCCCATGTCTAAATGGTGATGATAACTACCTATCCCACAGGGTTGTTCTGAGGATTGGGAGGGTTTATAGAGGAGAGTGGGACAGACAAGTGCTCAGTGAGTTAATCACCACTGCAACATTACCATCTTAGCGTAGGTGTAATGAGTAATTTTCTGCTTTGGATGTATGAGAAAACAGCAACAACAGCTAAACCCAAGAAAAGTTTGCTGAAGATTCTAAATGTTGACTCGGCCTATTATTAAATCTGAGTAGGGTCCAGTGACTGTACACTGATGAAACAGAAATCTTCCACCTGAGAATAGCAAGTATAGACAAAGCAATGGACGAACCCCAGGGAGCCAGAGCAATGCCAATGCTGAATTTATTTTGCCTGAAGCACAGACCAGTAGCTCAATTATTATTTTTTAAAAGGCCATTTCTCTTTCTTTCTTTTGTCCCACCCCTCTCCTCTCTGTGCTAAACTGCTGGCCCTTTCATTCTGTCCTTATCCTCTAAGTGAGTGATTTGAGGACATGCTTTTGAAGTGCTATAGTTGTCTAACAGCCATGCAGAGGAGAAGTTGCCTTGGAGACTGAGAAGAACTACCATATTTTGCCATGTATAATGTACATGGTTTTGCCCAAATTTTTGAGAGAAAAATAAGCACATACATTATACATGGGTAGTACTAATTCTGTATCTATATAAATGCTTTTCATTCTTTTATTTATGCTTATGCATTAAAAGTGTAACTCTAGAAAGCAATAACAATATCCATATGGAAAACAATACCCTGGAATATAATAATCGGTTTTGTCTCTAAATATGACTAAATAAATAATTGAATGAAAAAATTAAAAGAAAATATTGTTTTTCTGAAAGTTTGGGCCAAAAACATGCGAGCACATTGTACACAATAAAATATGGTAAAATATCATGTATTCTTCGGGGATAGCCATGGCAGGAAGAGTAGAGCGAGGCAGTAAGGTAGGCCTCCCTGGGGAGGTGATGTTTAAGCCACACCTCGAATGCTGAGGGAGTGTCGGCCCTCACATGAAAATGGTGCAGAAAAGAAAGCTCCATGAGATAACCATTCCTGTGGAATACGTTGGTATTGATTCCAACATCAAGCCGTGATGGTGTGACTTTATCATGTCACTCTCGACGAGAAAAAAAAGACTTCGATGACCCTAGATAACTAGGGCTGAAGCGATTACACAGTGTCATTCTCAGATCTGAATTCTAAGAGGGATGATGTGAGAACACAGTCCTCAGGAATCTTGAGGCAAACTGGAACGCAACATATTCCTGTTCCACCCACCATCAATTCTGAACTTCATCTTCGTACTTTATCTGCATAAAGGCTTTTATTTTTAAAAAGGGTAATGGTCCCAATTGGAGATTTATAAGCTGGAAAGAGTTAGGTCCTCTCCAAAAACAGACATGAGGAGTTGAAGTATTGAGGGTGGATTGAGTTTAAGTGCTTTTAGTGTTTATTTGAGTAAAACAGGTCCACTTTTCGTGCGTTTACCTAATGGCATTTCAGAGAAAGAGTAGAAAGTTTATAGCAGAGAGAAATCTTACTTATTGAGGGATTTGTGTGACAGGCAGTCACCGAATCAGACAAAATAAATTAACAAAAATTTAATTAGCTTTTATCATTCTTGTCAAAACTGACAACTAAAACATGGAGAAAAGATCATGTTTTCTCCAGAGGGTGTTTTAATTTTTTTTTTCTTGTCTGAAAAGAAACTTTGACTTACACAATTATTTATAGATTTTACGTGGACGGCTCTTTCCTACATTTCAGGAAGATTCAAGAGGTAAGTCACAAATGATCGGGGGCCTTTTTCCCCACACCCCACCTGGGGTCTGCAGAGCCACTTGTCTGCATCTGTGCATTCTAGATGCAGAGCTTACTGTCTGGCTCAGTCCCTCTTTCACGAGGTTTCTGAATAGGAACAAAAGGACTTTTGCCTAATCGAGCTCTACCTACCAACTGAGCAGTCCCCACAACCTCCACATTCTTACCTCAATGAGTCTGCCAGAGAGTATTGACAAGAGGATTCAAAAACAAGCCTACAGGGTGTCAGTCTCGTGACTTAGGAATTGGCTGTCACAGAGGCACCAGGGATGCTACTGACATCTACTGGGTAGAGGCCTCCGATGCTGTTGAACACACAGCCTTCCACAGCAAACAATATGTGTGTGTTGTATATACCCACAACAATGACCCAGCCCAAATGTCAAGGGCAGTGTGGTTTTGAAACCATGGGATAAGTGAAAGTATTACACAGTATTCAAGACATAAAGTCTAGAGGTTCATTATTATAGCCTTGCTTATATTCTTTATTATACTAAGTTCAGCATGAATACAAAAGTTACGATATATCTTTTCTTATTGTGTATAAAGTTTGGCACTAACATACCATGAACCCCCACCCCCCTCAGGAAAAGATCCAAATTTTCTATTTGCTGGTGTCCTTCATGAGTCTAAGAGAGTCTCCGAAGATCCGTAATTGGCACTTCTGGTAAGAAACAAAACTTACTTCCAAGAGGTAAAGCAGTCGTGGTTTGTAAAATATCAAGAGAATTTTGGAACCCATGCCTTTGGGTAAATAGTGCTGAGTAAAAAGGCATTTCATTTACACAGTAGGGGTAAGCTTAAAGGGGGGTAGGCTATGATACGGAAAAGAGATGACATTTTTACAAGGAGTCCTAGACACACAACAAGTATTATTTTTTAATAAAGAAATGGTCAGTTTCATAAGCAGGAGTAATAATCTTCAGCCTAAGAATGCACCCAGATGATGTATTTGCTCTAACAAAATGACACATGCTCTCCCACTTTCTCTTTTCTCTACATATTTTCTCTCTTTCTCCCCTTTATGGAGAAATATTGAGTGGACATTTACTTAGCAATTAGAACTCCAGGGCCAAGCTTTCAAAGCTGTGCTGGGCAGAAAGTCAAAACCTACATTTGGTGGTGAGGTTTTAAGTGCCCACAATGAACAGCAGACTGTATAGTTTTCCTGTCCCTCACTGGGTGGCTCTAATGCCATTTCTAGGAACAAAAGGATGACTATGGGGGATTAGCTGGGAGAACCTGTCTGGGAGAGATTTGCTGTCAGGTTTTATGAGTATTTCCATTATTTTTGGTGGGTCAGCATTTCCATTATTTAGAGACGCCCCCACTTGGGTGGCGATTATATGGAAAACAGTAGCAAATGCCAAATAAACTCCAAACCCTGCATAGATTTCTAGACAGCATCGCTGCCCCAGGGGTTTCCTTTGCTTCAATTTTCATTTTCACCCTGAACAAGAGAATACACGAGGAAGACCTTTGTATTTTTCGCTTTTATTTTTGTCAACAGCTTAACCCTTTTGTTAACCTGCATGTGTTTGATCTGCTTTGTGATTAGGAATTAGCCACAGAGGATGTTTAATCCTAGGTAGTTCCTGTGTATAAAAATACGTACATAGCTGGCTCCATCACTTAATCATGATATGTTCCAGAAATGCAGATTCATGGTGGAGCTGGCCTAGGTAGCCGGTCCTCAGACACAGCTTTGGAGTGGTTCGGTTTCATCTGCTCTTCCTTTCTTGTAATCTGTGCTCTTTACTGCAGGATCTTTGAGGCAGATGTAGTCTGGAGTAGTGAATAATCATCTATCCAGACTTCTCGATAAATAGGCAAGGAAACCGAGGTCTAGACCTGTCCACAGATATCTAGCATGGGCTGCAGGGCTGAAGGGATTAAATACCAAGTTCCCCCACTCCTCTCAGCACTGGTAGAGGGCGCATTCTTAGGGATGCGCTTGATCATACGCATTCAGTACTTGAAAGATTCTCCTCCATCTAAAGAATTATGTCTCTGGTAAATGACTCCCAACCCCTTTCTCCTCTAGAAGTTTATACTTCTTATTTGATCAGTTCCTGAGCTGTTCTCTGGCTGAAAATCAACAGCTTCTAGGGAACCACTTTTTATTACATCTGCTTGAAAACATCTCATGGATTCCCCTAATATTGAAACCACTTGTGTTCTGTATCAGAGCCAGTGGTAAAACAACGAACAAAACACACAGGGATCCCGGACTTCAGGAGGTTTGTGTTTTTAAGTCACTTAAAAAATGTAACTCCTTAAAGCAATCAAATCCAGAGCCCCTGTGACTGTCTCTGTAGTGGTAGTCTTAGGCACAGACAGGGGATAGTGTTTTTAAGGGAGGTGTCTTGGTTTCCCAGGGCAGTGACTAAAGTGCCACAAATGGCTCCGGAGCCCCAGGGACGTGGGGGTCGCTGCCAGGAGCAGAGTGGGAGAGGGAACACCACCATGTGGGCCATGAAACACATTTCTCGGTGCTGCCCCTGAGCCTGGGAAATAAAGCTCCAGGAAGACATAGAAAACATCAAATATATACGTCACAAATACATATGCATGTACATAACTGCAAATCAAAGGAAAAAGCTTGACCTTCATTATATGATGCACAGTAACAGAGAGGTGTCCATCCCTAGCAGTTCAAGAGTCTGAAGACAGCAGCTGGACCAGATGCTCTGTAAAGAGGAGGGAGCAACCAGGGAACGTAATGGTGCCTGGAACATTCTGTCTGTGGTGAAGACTGAAGAGGAGAACAGAAGAAGGTTGGTCCATGACGAAGCCGGTCTGGGGAACACGAGCGTACGTATGTCACCCACCGCATGTTTCTGTACGCTTGACATGTGACGAACAACAGAACTACAGAGGGGCTGGGAGCCGAGGCACGAGGGGTCGTGAGTGTCGCCTGTTCTTAGGCTGTGCAGAGGAGATGGTAGAAGGGACCCAGTGCCGTTGAAGATTTTCTTTCCTGACGTCACGGAGAACTGATCCTGACTCTAGTTTCTGAAGAGGAAAACAGAAGGTGGGAAGCATAAGATGTAGAGGGAAAAAGTAATGGAAGAAGGCTCCTGGCGTACAGGAGAAGATAGTGCATGGCTGGAGAAACGGCCCTTCAAGGGAGAAAGGACCGTGGCTGCCTGGGCCTCTGGAGCTGGAAGTCACAGTGGTTGGTGCTGATCACATCTCATGTATCAAAATGGATTTTGCTACTTTTACGTTTAAAAAAAACCCCTCACAGTGGCTTGGATATGCCAGTGTGTCTGCATGCCCTCAACTGCATTCATTGTTCTACATACAGTGGCTGACTTCTGGTTAACTGAGGTCTTGCCATAAAGGAGATGTGATTATGGAATATTCATATATTCTAAAGAACAATTTTGAAGCCTCTGACCTTTTTAAAAAGATTTTCTGATTGTAAAAAAAGTGAAGTGATACTATAAAAACTCCAGCTTAATCACGCAGCCTTTGAGTCCAAGATAAGGCTCTGGTCTGCTGCAGTGAAAGGGGAGGGGCAAGTGGAACGTGGGGGCTGGGAGGCCTGTGTGAACATGGACACCAACACATTAATTCTCGTTACGCTGGTTTGCAAGGACAAGTTCTGGAATCCCGTGCAATAGCTGATAGCCAAGGAAGAAAGGACAGGAGTCGTCGAGCGTCTTGGGAATAGGCTGTTTCTTGGTCCTGTCTGTCGGCCATCACAGACACCTGGGACAAACAGGGCCACAGGGCCAGCAAATGTGACCATGCCCGACATCTTGTCTGACGTGCAAACTCCTTTGCCTCTTCACCTCCCCACTTGTTCTTCTTTATTTGTTTGTTCCTTTAAAATGTCACCGTTCTTGGTTTAGGCCCCTGCCTTTTCAAGGAGGGGACTGGTTAGAAAAATGAATGTATTTTTTTGTGGGTCACTAAAAAAATACATATTTTCTAATTTGTTTCAGATCTCCTGCTGCTAACAAGAATGTGCTTTGTTGATGGATTTTTATTTGTATTTTACTTGAAGTGAATAAAATGAATTCTGGTTCAGACTTCTTGAGGAATCTGCAGGTAGCCCACATTTAGTAGATCTCTTTGTATCATCACATCAACTAGCTGTTTTCTGTGGTACATTTGAGGTGGGAAAGAGAGGAGTGGAGAAAAGGGGGGAGAAGTATGAGTACAATCCGCCCACATCCTGCACAATGTGGAAGCCACACACCACTCCGTGAAACTCACTGGAATGTTACCACCCCTGATAAGGTCTTTGTAAATCCTAAAATGAGCCAAGGTCTCTTTAATAACAAAAGTATCTCAAAATGCCCCCATTGCCGTGTATCTGAATATGTTGCCAGCTGCTCATTGTGCTTGGTGTAACATAGTTGCCACCTGGAGCCTCGGGTCTCCCAAGGCTGCTCCTGCAGGGACGAAAATGCTCACATTTCAGAGGTAGCCCACCTCCAGAGATTTCAGAATGTTCAGGCAGATGTTGCTTTTAAATAATATACATTTAAATAACTCAAAAGACTAGTCTATTATATTTACCCAGATATTTACCATTTTTGCTGTGTTGTATTCCTGATGTTTCAAGTTTTCCCTCTGGGTTTTCTAGCCACTATTTTTTTTTGGGGGGGGGGGGGTTGGGAGGAACTTCAGCTCTCAGGGAATGTAAGAAGTGCCTGATATAATTTGTCTGCATGGGATGTTTGACGATTTGTCCTTATAAGAACAAGGATCTAGAAGAATCAGGTTTATTTCACTTAATAGAAATGCAACCTTCTGGCGAGCTCTGTAATCATTTTTATGGTGTTCATTCAAATCCTGTTTGTTTATTTTTAGCTTAAAATAAAGAGAAGGGTCTTTCTATTTCTAGCGCCTGGACCTCCGCCTGGCATTTAATAAATATTTGCTAAACAAATGAATATATAAAATGACCTTAAGTTTTAGTGACAATAGGTAATTTACCCACAGTTTATGGTTATTGTCCCAGTCACTTCTTATTAATGGCAGTAGTGCCTTTCGTGACTAGAAAAATGAGAAAGAATCTTTATCCTACCATTTTTCCTCAATTGCAAGATAATAAACATGTTTTAGGACCTAGTGCCCAAGTCAAAGGAAATCTTATTAATGATTTTGACAATTTGACAGATTTTTTAAACTACACTTCCCTCCTTTTATCAATAAATTATATAAAATAGGTATAAATTTATTGAAAATTTAGAGAATAGGCGATTGAAATTTTAGAAAACAATTAAATATCAAGTGAAATATTTGAGTAGTTTTATATTATTGGAGTTAACAATTCAAATACTCCTCACAGAGTACTGAATATAATAAAATAACATGGGGGGCAAAACCCACATTTTAAGCTTAATCATAGAACTGGCTTGCATTCACTTTTCAAATATATGTTTCTCTGTTAAGATTAAAACAAAATATCTTTAATTTTCACAGGAGAGAGTTACGAGAATGTTATAACCATTTCATATTTTTATAAATAACATTTCCTTTTTTTAATTTAAATGATCCATCGTCAGTTTATATGTCAACTTTGAACTCTATAAAGTGATGGTCAGTTTTACGCGGTCTTTGGTTTTCTAGTCACGTGCTAATCTGGGTGTGTCTGTGACGGTATTTTGTAGATGTGGTTGAAGTCCCTTGAGCAGTTGACTCTAAGTGAGAGAGATTATTTTAGGTCAGGGGCGTCAAACTCATTTTCACCGGGGGCCACATCAGCCTCACAGCTGCCTCCAAGGGGCCGAATGTAATCCTAGGGCTGTACAAAGGTAACTACTCCTTCACAGTTCAGTGAGAGCTCAGCTCTGCTGCCAGGTAGAACAAGGTGCCGGGCCGGATAAAACAAGGTGGAGGGCTGGAGTCGGCCCCTGGGCCTCGTGTTTGCTGCCTGTGTTTTAGGGAATCTGGGTGGACCTGATTCTGCCTGTGGATTGTAGCATCAGTTTGGACCTGGAGCTCCGGCCTGAACTCTCTGTGGCACACCCTGCAAATTTCAGACGTGCCTCGCCTGCCCCCAGAGTCACGTAAGATGGTGCACTGCAGTTGGTTCTGTCTCTGTAGTGAAGCTCTGACTGATACGCACGAAGTTTACAAAGATGTCCTTTGTACCTTCTGGTTAATATTTAAGAAATGATGAATTCTGTCTTTTCACTCTCCAAGTTTCTACTTCTAATAGTCAAAGATACGCAGTATATAATTTCTTAAAAGACTCTGAGTTTAAAAAGAACCCTATAGATGATTCTGTAGCAATATAAATAAGTCCCACCTACATTATTTGTATTTTAGGCCTGGGTTTTTATCTGCCACAGCAAGTGTATCGTTCATCTATTTTTGCATAGCTTATCACCCTGAAATGCAGCCACTTCCGTCAGCACACTGGTCACCTCACACTTTCTGTGGGTCCGGAATCCAGGCATGTCTAGCAGGGTCTGTGCTTCGGGGTAGTTCATGGGCAGCAGCGTGTCCGCTGGGGCCAGGGTCTCATCTAGAAAATAATCAAGGGAAGATCCACTTCCAACCTCACAGTTTGTTGGCAAAATTGAGTTCTTCGTGGGCTGTTGGATGAAGGGTCGCAGTTCTCTGCTGGCTTTTTGGATAGAGACAGGCCTGCATTCTGTGCCATGTGGGCCTGGCAGCTTGCTTCATCGGGATCAGGGAGCAAAAGAGAGATGTTTTTGTAGCCCAACCACATGGGTGACATCTCATCGTTGCTACCATATCCGGTTCATCAGAAGCAAGTCACCAGGTCCAGCCCACACACTACAGGGGAGGATAAACAGTGTGGCTATCGGGAAATGGAGATTTTTAGGAGCCCTCTTAGGCACATCGAGTTTTCTAAAACCAAGACACATTTGAACACTTCATATGATAAGAAGCTCAGAGACGTGCTTTGATGGCAAAGAGAAGCCAGTCTCTGAGAAGAGGAAGATACCACAGGCCAGGCCATGAACTTTTAATTTTCTCCAATGCTTTTATCTCCAGCTGTGGTAAGAGAAACAGAGATCTCAAAATGTGTGCTTTCCTGCCCAAGTTTCTCAGCCCTCGCCACATTCCTCTGTCATTCTTAAAGACACGACAATAAAAAATAACCCAACGTCTGCGGTTGGAGCTGGAGCCAAAAACTATATTTAAGTAATTGTGCCCACACTGGGCAAGCACTTCAGTGCTGTAAAGTCAGAGATGAGAGTAGGAGGATCAGGGGGTTGAAAATCTGGATAAATATACAGTAACTTTAACTAATTAATAAAGCCAAGTAGTGTGTGTTGGCTAAAGAAAAAGTATTAGGGTGATGAGGGAGGAAGCAAACCAGATGGGGTCTGGATATCTGTGCCCCAGGCCCGTGGATGTTGCCAAAGCTCAGTTTCGAAGGGTGCCAGCGTCGGAGAATTCCTCCGGGGAAATTCTTGTGCTGGGAAGCAGGCTGGCCTATTGTTTGTGAAAACGCCTTCGTATTTCAGGTCACAACATAGCAGTCCTGATGAAACTGGTTTGCAGAATGTAATCCTTGTCAACCCACTTCCTTCTTGGAATTAGAGTCTCAAAGCTACAAGGAAGTCTAACTATCATGCAGTTCAGCCTCTAATCCACTGCAACATTTTTTCCTACCACGTTGATTAAAGGTCATGTATGTCTTCTTGAGGTCTTGAGTGGTATGGAAGTCAGCAGGCAGCAAGGCAGTCCTTTCAGTGTTAGACCTACCTGGGGGATGCGGTGTTTATTCTACACCGAGTTGAAATCTGCCCCCTCTACTCCCCGACACCCATTAAATATTCCTTGGTTGTAGGTCGGCTCTCAAAGACAGCACAAAACCAGACTATTCCCAGTTCAGTGTCATGGACTATCAAATATCAAAATTATTCTATACATTTTTTTAGTCTTCCTCTACAACTTGAATGTTGATGA
The DNA here is from genome assembly GCF_004126475.2 of Phyllostomus discolor. NCBI lineage: Eukaryota > Metazoa > Chordata > Mammalia > Chiroptera > Phyllostomidae > Phyllostomus > Phyllostomus discolor. Next base: position 85,050,092 of record NC_040910.2, read on the forward strand.
TTCTTTGTATATTATAGTTTCCCACCACTCTCCCTCCTTTCTGTGGTATGTTCCTTTTAATATGCTCTAATGCATTAAGGCTCATCTTAAAATATGAGCACCTGCTTTGGAGGGCTCACTCGGTGACAGGGCAATCAGCAGACAGCTTTTCTTGTCAGCTGTAAGCAATCATTAATGTAGGATTTGGGGCAATGAATATTACATTGTTAGCTCACTTAAATTTCTGAACAATGAAAATTCTGCCTAAATCCTTCTTTCTTGTTCTTAAAAAAAACCCCAAAACTACACAGTAGGAAAATGAGACAAGGGAATGAACTTAGGATGTATTTTCTACTTTGTGTCAAGCTCCCATCTGGGCTTTCATATGCATTATCTTATTTTATCCTTCCTCAAATGCTGGGAAATGGTTATGATTTCCATCCTAGAGATGAGGAAGCTGAGGCTCAGAATTTGCTAGCTACATGCATTGCCTGTGTATGTAGCTACTAAACATTAGTCCTAAGACTGACATTGGTTTAATCCACACCCAGTGCTTTCCCCCAGTAGACAATGTCCCACTAGCTTCACGCTCACAGTTTTGTCTTCAGGGGTTGAAGAGATGATCAAGTCAAAGCCTAGTCATTTTACAGATAAAGGGGTTTATGTTATCACTCAGGATCTAAATTGCCCAAGTTGCCCTAAATCAGTGACAAGGCAAGGGCCAGAACCCTGGTGCCCTCCATAGTGTCCTTTCCATCACACCAGGATAGTGTGATTCTTGAAAGGAAAACACTCCTTTGGATTTATCTCTGTGCAATTTCCTCTTTTCAGTATTGACTCATCCTGCTATGTTGGTGAATTTGTATTGTCTTTGGGTCAGTTATGGTGTTAAGTGCTCCTTCCAGATTTATGTCATTAGCAAATTAGATAATTATTCTGATATGGCAAACACACACACACACACACACACAATGTGTGTGATACATGTATTTTGCCCAAATCAATAATAAAGGTTTTTCTGTTGAAAAACTAAAACTAGGAGCAGCATCCTATGACAGGTTCTTAGAGAAGTCTTTACCGAGTGGCAAAAAGCTGTTAGTCAGCACTCTGAAGACATAACTTTTCAGCTGGGTTTGACTGCACTTACCGTTCACCAGCTCCTCCTGCCCTATCTGTGGCTTTCTGAAAAAACAATGGCTAAGACTTTGCCAGAGTCAGTACGAACTATGTAGCCATTGTTCCTTCAGACCACGCCAGCCTAGGGCTACGCATGGGGCCACATTTACATAAAAATCCTGTCCGCCCTCCTACAGACAATGTGACCTGTGGTCTCCTGCAAAGGCCTGTCAAAATACCCAGCAAATTCTCTCCGATTCTTTCCAGGAATCCTTAGGTGATCATCTTACTGGCTTTCGGGCAGGAATGGTCTTAGCTGTTTCAGGTTAGGTAACTCTGCTGCTCCCTCTCTGATGGGGACCCTTTGGGGTGTGCGCTGCCCGGGTGTCTGGGGCTGGCTAAAGCTGCACCAGAGTTCCACCCGTCAACGGGACACTCGTGCCCACAGACACTTCCACACTTTCTCAAGTTGATGCAAGGGGCCAAAGTCGCCTCAAAGAAACTGTTACCAGAGAGCAAGTGGGGCCTTGCAGCCCACCGCCACCCTCTAGGCAAAACTCCGGAGGCAAAGGTTTGGTGATAAAGGGAAGGATTCTTTATTCAAAAGCTACACAGTTTTGGAATAATAGCCTTCCACAAGAATTAGTCAGTTAGGCCTTTCAATTAAGGCTAAAACCTTTAACTCTTTAGTTGCAGCTTTAATCACTTAAGCCTTTCCATTAAGGCTCAATTCTTTAACACCTGAGTTTCCTTATGATTCCTCCTGTTAGTTTTTAATTATGTTATTTCTATAGATTAGCTTACAAACTAAAACAACATAAGATATGAAACTGCACAATTTTTGAAGAATGGCAGGCTTCTGCCTCAGAGCTTGTCCTCTGCAGAACACTCAAAGAAGAGTAATGCTGCCACCCTTGGCCAGGCCAGCCCGATCCTACGCCACACCTGGAGTTCCTTCTCCCACCTGGACTACTGTCTGCAGTCAGCTGCAGCACAATCATCCAGGCATCCTCGAGGAAGAGAGCCAGGGAGCCAGTCTCTGCCCTCCTTCTATTTTAAGTCTTCCGGCCCATAATTCCATACTTTCGTGTACACTGGAAACACTCCGCTTCTTAGCCAGTCTCGTCCTAGACTGTTTACCATTGGCTCCAACAACCTCCTCCTGCGGCTTCTCCTTATTCCTCCCCAGTGATCTGATCAGATCGCTCTGTATCAAGAGTACCCCCCAGTAGTGTCAATACTCCTGACGGATCAGCTTCTCCGATACAAAGATGTAACTCCGGCTGCAGACCATCCTGGGGCTCCAGGTACTGATGGTGTCTAGGCCGTGTGCACTCCCCTGTTTATCTGTAACATCTTAGTCTCCCAGTACACAGCCAACAGGTTGTGCTTGTTGTGCTTGGCCCCAGAGGAGGAAGGCTCCCCTCTTTGTCCTTGCAGGTTATGGCACAGATAGGTTGCAATGCAATGCTCTTGTGTTTCTAAAACTTCCCAGAGCTCTGTCAAATTCTGTCTATCTGTAAGCCTCCATCTGTAAATTCTCAGTCACATATATAATAATTATGACCAGGTAACAACAACGTTTGGAGTTAAGAACTGATCTTCTCCTTCATGATAGACTCCAAGTGTGTTTCAGAGTTTTCCAAGGAAGGTGCCTGTCTGCAGAACCTCCTTTGCCCAAGATGGACTCACCGAGTCATGGAATCTAAGTGTAAAATAGAGGCTTTCAGCCATGATACCAGTGGGAGCTCTTATGGGATCAATGTACACTTTACCTGGTATTGCTGTGATTCAGTCATTGCAGCTAGAGGCTTTGGAATGGGGTTGGGGGGCTCACACGAGAGCTGCCTCTCATGCCAGGCAGATGAGTGGGCTACGGTCATGTGGTGACCAGCCAGGCACATGAGAGGGGGACCCGGGAGGAGACTTCCCGTGATGTGGTATGGTGAGAAATGCTTCACATTTTCCTCTTTTTTTGACATTGTGATTGCCTTATGGCAGACTGAAGCTGTATTAATTTCCTGTTACACGAGACAGCCGTGGGTTAGCCGTGTTTTGGAGAGTAACATGTGGGGAGCAGCCAAAGAGAGTGGCAGTTGCGTGAAAGTGTTGCGATGGCTACTGGCTGGGAAGCCCAGGACAGAAGTCTGGAGTCAAAGGTGGAAAACAACCGTGGGGACACATAAGTCGTTTTTAGGGACCCTCTGCAGTTCTTTCAAAGGTCCTGGCCACATGAGGTCATACAGGGTAGGGTCTCAAAAAGCTGTTTATTTGTGAAAGGAAAGTGTGACTCTGGAAGGCAGAGGCCTTAGTGAAAGTTGAGTTATAAAACTTTTCCATTATTTACTAGTTTCAAGATACTATCAAAATAGCAAATCGGTTGAGCCCGGCATGCAGCGTCTGAATGGGAGCTCTGTCCCGGCGCTTCTCTCACACGGGCTGAGTCACCTCTACCCACAGTTTCTGCATCGGTAATTGATGCCACGTCTCTTTCCAAAGAAGAAGTAAAAGGTGTATAATTAAGAGCATGCATACAATAGATTCATGAAATTAAGGAGCCAATTAGTGAATGGCAATGGGAAATATAGCCATCCCCCAAGTAAAGAAATGATTGCTCCTGAGCTTAAATTTCATCACCTTGTCAGATAAAGTAAAAAAGAGAAGCGTTCCACAGCACATTCCCGTGACATCACAGGTGACTCTCCAAGAGACGTGCTGCTGTGCACACTAAACCACTGAATACATTGTGGTAGTAGGAACTATATGGTGTTGAATAATGAGGGGGGCAGATGTATAGAGGGGTATTCTATTTGTCTCTAGAAAGATGCGTGTATGCAAGCATATGCAGATACATATAGGCAGTTATACAGATGATAATTAACATATCTATCAACAACTCTAAGAGGGCACCTTTGTAATATCTAGAGTAATAGAGCAGCAAATTGTTATCCAATTTCATCAAGAGGCTTAGGGAACCTGAAATATAGAAGATAGAAATAGTTCTTACGTCAGGTTTCCAAGAGGGCCTTTAAACTGAGGTTTCTGAACCTCACTCCAGATGTACTGACTCCAGTGCTCTGGGGACAGAGGGTTTAAGAATGACTTCTGTGAGGAGTCACTGGATGGTTCCTCCACTCCGTGGGTAGGCAGGGACTGGGCCCACTGCCTTGGAGTATTTCTCATGTTGCCTCTACCTATATTTTGACCAGATAGCAATGGATAAAGACCACAGACTGAGGTCAAAAGACTGAGGCACACGTAATAATTTGTTGTAAAATAACCCTTCCTACTGTACTTTCCCCAAGTAGGTATCCAGTAGGTATTGGCTAATTCATTAAATGACTCATTATGACATCGACATAAGGTAGATCTAATAGGGACTGAGCCCATTTTATTCCTCCTCTGCCACCACCAACAGAAAATAAACAAACATACAAAGTGCCTTCAGTGTATATTCAGGACCTAAATCTGCTTTTAATGCCCTCTTCACCCAAGCAGGCAGCTTTAGATTCCTTAGTGGTAGCAATAGATGTCAGAGATTTGGGCTGCCAGCTGGCCTTGGGCTCACCAGCCCTCCAAGGTGATTCATGGCTACTCCTTGAGTTGATTCCAGACTATGGATCGCGTTCCTTTATTACTCCTCCCAGGCTTCTGCATGCATCATTCTGAGTGCAACCCAGGTGTCAGCAAGATCAGACAATGTTTGCGGCTTCAGCTAAGGTTAAAGAGAGGCAAAGATTCTTACAGGTGATGATGCCAGAGGATGAATCAATAGTCAAATTTAACCCAAGTTCCAGCTTGTTAATGCAGTGCGTGGTTCAGCTCTGCTTTATTCCCCAGTGGTTTCTCAGAGTGAGCTCATTAGTCCAGTCCAATTTCAAAATGTGTTTTGCTCAGAAGAGAGGTTGTGTGCTTCTAGATGTCACAGGAGATTTGTAATCGCCTTTGCACTTCTGGATAAAACCAGAGTACAAGTGAGCAGGGTCAGCAGAGGTACCTTCCAAACAAATTGAAGTGCACACTCTACCATCAAAATATCAACCCTTCGGCAGCCTCATCATCAAACTTTTAGATCAGACCCTGGTTCTGAAATAGAGACCAATGCTGTCTGGTCTCTGTTTGGATGATTTACCTGTGAATCAGCCTAGTGCCCAGAAAGGGTACATTTTGATAAGCAGAACTATATCATATGGATATTCATGTCTGAGGCTTACAAGGGTCAAAGAGACATGTCTCTGATTCAGGTTAGTTTAACATGCCCAACAGTCTAGAAGTCACTGAAGTGGAGCCTGAGTTCTAACTACAAAGGGGCTTAGAAATTATTTTGTATAAAGACAAATTAGGCACATCCTATGTACATTAAAAATAAGATTCTAACTTTGGATACAATAACTAAATGGTTAAAAAAAAATCCTGAACCAAATAACATCCTTGCATTCAACTAATCTTTATTGAAGGTCTATGCTGACTCAGACATAATGCTTGGGACTAGGGATACCAGTGAGAACAAAATATATATAACCCTGTTCTTCTTAGCAATTTCATCCAGAAAAGGAGACACATTTAAAATAAGTCCAGTATAGTATAGTGTGAAAAATGTCACAGTAAGAGCATTCTGAAATGCCAGATTAAGACCACATGAGAGTGTGATTCAAATCAGACTTGGGAGCTTGTGGAAGGTTTAGGATGAAAGCCAGAACCCCAGAGTTTTGAGTTGTAGTTACTCTGAGCAAGTATACAGTTGGGGAAGAGTGAGGGAGGATGGAAAGGACAAACAAAGAATGAACAGTATCACAGGTGTTGGAAGGGAGGAGAAAGCAAGGGGTCAAAGAACCTGCAGAAACCCCAAAGGATCAGCACCTGATTGGATTTGGAGATAAATGTGAAAATGAAGGTTCAAGTTTATTCAGTGGTGATGTTTGGTTTTTGGCTTAGGTAAAGGGTAAAATTTTGATGATAAAGATGACCGATGTGATTTTAAACAAATTGAATTTGAGGTATATGTGTAACTTCCAAGTGGAGCTGTCCAATTATATCATGGCTATACGGACCTTAATTTGGGGGAAGAGATAAGGGTTAAATATAATATGTAGATATGGAAATCATAAACACTAAGATAATATTCAGAATATGCACTGTGATGACATTGGATAGTGTAAGAAGAAAAAAAGACAGGGGAGAACTCAGAATAAAAGCAACCTGGAAAGAAAAGGCAGAAGTAGAGGAAGAACAGCATTTGCTATTTACCAGAACTTCAGATTTCTCAACAGAAGATGCCTTGCCAATCAGGTTAGAACTATTCCAAATTATCTATGATTGCACAAAATATTTCCCTTCCATTGCCTTCTTTCTCTCTGCATCTCTTCTCTTTTTTTCTCTGTCTCACCTTGACCTCCTTTCTATCTGTCTCCTCCTTTCTCTTTTCAAACTCTTTTAATGCACGTTTAGTAAAATCAAAATTGAAGTATGTATAGAGCTTCAAAAAAAGAACAACTGTGCATGTGTCATGTTCTACAGAAGTGGGTATTGTAGAAACAATAGAATCCAGTCAGCTTTCTACTGCCTCTGATTTCACAAATTTGTGGCTATGCCTTGATATCTTTTTTCTGCTAATGAAAATGCATCATAGGCAGATGGATCAATTAATTATGTTATATGTAAGTAACTACATCAGTCTTTTTTTAAGTTGATTTGTTTTCATTGTCAGATATGTCTGTATTCTTGACGTGTTTGTCCCTTCAGACTCATTCTACATTTTTGTGAGCTCATCAGAGGCTCACATGTATTGACTAAATCAACTAAGCTCCGTGCCCCTTGCTTCCAGGGAGTCGTTGGCAGGGGATGGGCGATTGGGATGAACGTGAGGTAGTTTATTCGCCAGCTCCCTTTATGCTGGCCAGAAGTTTCCCGTGGCTGTGTTTCTCCCCCTAAGGACATAGCATCTCCTATAGCTTGCATCTCTTCATGTATAAGTACACACACAACCCTTATTTTTTCAGTCTTAGTAATGGTAATGGATCTTTGATCTTCCTAGGTGCGAGGTGCTTATCATGTCTTTTTGGTTTCCACTAACCCTTTGCAAATAGTGTCTTCATTAAACTCTTCTCAGTTACCCCATTTAAGCATGTTCTATCTACTTGCTCCTGGTACTCTCATGAACAGAATCTATATTGGACTCTAGGTCATTTAAGGAGAAGAATCATACCTTTATTTCCCTAGTGCCTTAAAAATGGTCTACAGAAAGTATTTTTAAAATGTTTATTGGAAGAATGAATAAGTATATGAATAAATGCTATTTTAAGAATGAGGTAAGCAGAGATAACACACAGGAAGTGGCAAAACAATTTATAAAATAGACCTCAAAAATGTGTGGTCTGACTTCAATCTACTTGGTAATATAGATAGAAGAATTGAAACTGGTGGTTATTTCTCCTCTAAAAAAAATTTAAATAAAACACCTAGACAGCAATGGCACCAAATCAAAATCCAGGTCCTGCATGGTGAAGTACACCAAGAGCAGGGATGCACAGAGAAGGTAGCGGGAAAGGTGTGGAGACTTAGGAGGCCGTGTTGAAAGGAATGCAGGCTTCAGGACTCCTTCCTTGAGAAGTGACTCCCCAGTTGGAGATTAGCTGCTGTGGTTTGGCTGGGTCCGTGGTAGATGTTTAGCAAGCAGTAACATTTCCCTTTCTTCCCCAGGCAATCCAGTGCCCAAACCCCAAAAGCATTCTTCTATCGGAAAACAAAGTAAAACACGACAAAATGGCACAGGCCCACAATGGGGCATGTTGATGCAGTGTTTTCCAGTGAGAATCTTAAGCACAAAGCAGCCGTGTGGCCAGATTAGTGTTTCCTTTCCATGACCTTGTTGCTATACACAAAGGTCGAGTGTCACCACACAATGAACAGGTTCACTGAAGGCCCTCGCACGTTAGAATAGGTTTCTGTGTGACACAGGACATGGCCTGGAGAGCTACACCAAGGGGACAACAGAACTGACCTTTTCCGTTTGTTTGGTAGAAAAGCCACAGAGAGCGGATGGGTACCATGTCTAAGCCAAAGGGCTGTGATGGCGGGCAAAGGCCTTCACGGAAGAGAGGGTCTATATGTGAAGCATTTATGTTGGCCTGCTGTCCTTTTACAATCATTCTCCCACTGTTTCTCAGCTTGTTACTATTGTAGCAACACTATTTAAGCCACTCCTAACGTGACCACTTCACTCCCAACATTTCACTCACATCCTTTTGTAGGCAGTCACTGTCACCAACACTGAGTCTAGGAAATCACTGGTGTGTTTTCTGTCACCACTGTTCTGTCTCTTTTTGAACTTCCTGTAAGTGAAATCATATACTATATACAGTCTTTTACCATTTGAATCCATCTATTAAATTTTTACCTATATTTCTTCATGTTATTATTTTAATGGTTGCTGTGTGGTATGCTGTATGTATCTTGGACTCATGCCAATATGTTTCAAGTTAATACTGACACATTTCCAGTAAAGGATAGGAAATATGTATTAGAAAAGCTCACCCCTCCAAACTTTATACTACTGTTTTCATATATATAGCATGCCCATAAGCATTATAAACCCAACAAACCCATGCATGGTTTGCTGTAATTTTTAAAACTATGCTTCAACAGTCGTATGTCTTTCAAAGAAATTAAGAGAAGCAAAAATGCATGTATGTGTACATCAATATTTTATACTTAGACATTTATTTACCCTTTTTATGGATCTGGATGTGACTAGTGTTGTCTCTCTTCAATCTAATGGATTCCCTTTAGTGGCACCAAGCTACTAGCCACACATTCTATTAGTTGTTACTTGGACATGTCTTTATTTTACCTTCATTTTTGAAGAATAGTTTTGCTGGATATGGACTCATTGGTCAACTCTTTTGTTAACTATATATATATATATACACACACACACACATATATATATTTAAATATATATTGTCTTTCAACTCTTGTGTCATTCCAATGTTTGCTATAGTTTATTATTTCTGCTAACAAGTCCAACATTGATCCTACCATTTTCTCCATGTAATGTGTTGTTTTATTCTTGTTGCTCTCAAGACTCTCTCTTTCTCTCTCTCTCTTCTTTGTAATTTGTCAGCTGCTGGATTATGATGTATCTTTGTGTGATTTCCTTCATGTTTTGCTGGTTGGGTTTGTCAAGCTTTTTGGGTATAAAGAATAACACTCTCACCAAATTTGAGAAGATTTCTTAGTAATTACATCTTTAAATATCATTTCTTCCCCCTTTCCTCTCCTCCCCTTCTGCCACTCCCAGTCATGTGTATGTTGTAGCACTTGACATTGCACCACAGGCCTGTACAGATTTTTAAGGCCTGTATAGTTTTCTTCAAGGTTTTTGTCTCTTCCTCAGACCTGATAATTTCTATTGGTCTGTTTACCAGATTCTTCTACAGATTCAAGTTCACATATAATTTCTTATGCTGTCTCAGATATGCTGGTTAGCCTGTCTACTAATATTTAAATTCAAATTATTTTATTTTTAAGCCTTACAATGTTCATTTGACCCTTTTCTTCATAATGATTTTCACTTTTCTACTTGTTTATTTACTCTTATTATATTTTCTTTTAATTCTTTAGCTGTATTTATAATAGATGCTTTGAAGTCTGCTAAATTCAACATCTTCTTCATTAGACATAAATTTCTTTCTTTCTTTCTTTCTTTCTTTCTTTCTTTCTTTCTTTCTTTCTTTCTTTTGGTGAGAACATTTCAGTTCTACTTTCTGAGCAAATTTAAATTATACAATACCATGTTATCAACTATAGTCACCATATTTTACATTCGATCCTCAGACCTTATTCACTTTGTAGCTGAAAGTTTGTATCCTTTTACCAACCTCTCCCTATTTTTGCTTCCCCACTCCAACCCCTGACAACCATTTTTCTACTCTTTATTTCTATTAGTTTGACTGTTTACTTACACTCCACATATATGTGATACCATGCAGTACTTGTTTTTGGCTTATTTCACTTGGCAGCATGCCCTCAAGATCCATCCCTATTGTTAAAAATGGCAGGATTTCCATTTTCTCCTGGCTGAGTAGTATTCCACTGTATATGTATAACACATTTCCTTTACCCACCATGTGGAGGAATGCAGGGTCAGCATGATAGGTGTGATGTTCAAGGGAAAGATAAACTGCCAGATGTGTAAATCTAAGCTAAAGCTTGACAGCTGGGAGACACCCTGGCAGTTTTTTTGCTGGCGATGAATTCCCATTAAGTCAGCAGAGGTCAAGGGGCTCTGTCATTGGTATTTGTACTTAGAAGAATACATTACCTTAATTTCCCAAATCTCTTCAACTCAGACAAGCTTTCCTCTATGACTGAAATAGTTCTCAAGTCCAAAGCTTCCCTTCCTCACTGGCACTACATATGTTGTAGCATCAGGGAAACTGAGGCATGGGCATATCTGCAAGCTAAATCAGGAATCTCCATTTGCAGGCCAGTCCTGTTTCATTTCCTGAAGCATTTAATCTTAAAGCGCTGTGGAGCTGGGACTTTTCCCTGTGAACTAGACGATGCTATCTTGTTATGTTCCACAACAATACTGAGCACATCATATATATTCATATATTCTCTAATTCTGCCCTGAGGCCTCTAAAACCAAAAGATGAACATATCAGGATTCTCATCTCCTGGGCCATTTTCTCAACTGGTATTCCTTACTTTCCCACAGGACAGGTGTGTCAGTGTTCTCACCACAAGCTTCTTCAGCATGACTCAGGCCTGTGGCGACCTATTCCCATCGTTAGTATAACTTTAGGCATGGGAGGAAAAGCCCATCTGCAGGGGTTATTTCCAGGGTAGGAGATTACTATGAAGAACTGTCAATTATACAGATGCCGATACAGTGACTGACACACGGTAGTCACAGAGCGATTGCTCAGATATTTGTTGGACAAATAGACTTCTTATTCACATTGTTACTGACAACAGTAAAAACATGTTAAACAACTTGAATGACTAATATTAAGATATTTTAAAATAAGGATATTATGTTGCATTCATTCAATGAAATGATACTTGGTAAGGTGTGATCATTTACCCATATGTTAATTTATTATGCAACGCTTTCCTAATTCTCCCTCTGTCTTGTTAAGCTCTCTTTGTTGTCTCTCCTTCCTATCCCCTAAGTATAATCATTTCCAAAATCCTGTTCTTGGTCCTTTTTAAATCTCAAATTATATTTCCATGCTAGACCCCTATACACCAACAATTTTGGCTTTCTCCTGTAGATAATACAAAGGGTAAGTCATTTGTAGTTGATAAGGGAGTGAAGGACTGGAAGTATAGGTAAAAATGTGGGGAGGACTATTGCAAGCAGAAAAGAAAGCATAAAAAAGTCATTGCAAGGAGAAGCAGGACTATTTGAGAAACAGGTATCACTCGTAAGTGTTCAGGGGTGAGGCATGAAACTAGGTTGACACTGTATTCTGCAAGGACTATAAAACTCAGTTTTATAGATAACCGAGGTTCATGGAAAGCTTTTCCCATTGGGTTATGAGATGAGTGAGTTACACTTAAATTAGATTCATATGACAACACGGTTAAGGAAGTGTTGGCTGGGGAGAGACAGGAAATAGAAGGGGATGAAAGAGCAGAGTGATGTAGGTGAGAAGTAATGAGGGTTTAGGTAGGGTGTAGCAGCAGGTGTGGGGGGAAAAGTTCAGCAGTTGGAGCCTTGGACCAAATCTGCCTATTGCCTTTTTTTTTTTTTTGTAAATAAAGCTTTATTGGAACACAGCCCTCTCCGTTCATTTACATCAGGGGTGTCAAATCATTTTCAGCAGGGAGCACATCAGCCTCAAAGTTGCCTTCAAAGGGCCGAATATAACTTTAGGACTGTATAAGTGTAATTACTCCTTAACAGTTCAGCAAGAGCTCAGCGCTGCTGCCAGGTAGAAATAAGGTGCTGATGCTGGGCTGGATAAAACAAGGTTGGAGGGCCTTGTATTTGCCACCTGTGATTTATATATATATTTGTCCATAGTTATTCTTGTGCTATACAACAGCAGCGTTGAGTGTTGTGACAGAGACGCTATGGCCACAAATTATTTATTATTTGGTGCTCTACCAAAAGAAGTTTTCCAATCCCTGTTTAAGCCAGAGTTGCTAGTGTTGACATACCTAAAAGGTGACCAAACTAGAGGATGGGACAGAGGAAGAGTCAAAAATAAGTAGGAAATTGCAGTTCTGTGTGACTAGAAGGTCAATGACCTCAGAGAACATGATGAAGATGGGAAAAGTAGACTCTGGAGAATAAGTAGGCATATGCATCTTTGGCTAAAAGTCCCTAGAGAAAAAAATGGGGAATTTAAAAATCCTACTATCTCATCTCCAAGGATAAGCAATCATTTATTGTATTTTGAGGATCAAGACAAGCTCTAGGGTTGAATCAAGGTCAAACTATGGGCCTTTCCTAGGTGGCTTACCCATCCCCAAGGCTTTCCTGATTCCCTCCCATGCGTCACTGACAACTTTTTCCTAAACTTTTGTTCTCCAGTTAGGGAAACTTAATTCCTGAGCCATTCCTTGGAGATGATGTAACCTCTTTGAACCACTTAAGCCACTGGATAGTGAATCCTTAATCTCTGAAGAGGCATTTCAGAAAATTTTAGACCACATTACAAACATCCAAACACAGATTATGGCAGGTCATTCTCTTAATTCATAAAAGGTTTCTTGACTCTGTCAATTTATTAGCATTGTGCCAGAAGTTTTAATCATAGAGCAATGTGTTCAGATCAATTTTTTGTTACTTCCATATTCATCTTGGAGATAATACCAATGTCACAGAGGAAAAATTAATTCCTTTCTCTGACCATTTTAGCTTTAATAATACCAAATAACAGCTGATAGCTGCACTAAGGTTAAAGTACATCATCCTAATAATGCATTATTAATTATACTTTAAAATTATATAAACCTAAGTAATGTGCCATTTTTTCAAAACCCATTTTTGGGTGAAGATGGAAGTGACACAAGCAGAAAACTAAGTGGGCGCATATACAAGGTGGTCTTTCCAAGGTCATCTGTGATACTCGTTAGCCAAATATTCAGAGAATATTTCTTCCTTTAAAAAAACATCAGTATTGATGTATCTTGTTCTGTGCAGTTCTATCCAGATGTCATTTTAATCTCAAATGTAAGCATGTAATTCATTGGAGCATTAATTGGATACTAAAAAGAGAAAGTGTGCATGTGTGTGTGTGTGTGTGTGTGTGTGTGTGTGTTGTAGCCATGGAAAGGAGAAAGAAAGCAAATACCAGGAGAAAAAAATAATCAGAAGGCTTAGTGTCCTCCCTGGTGGAGTCCCTCTTCAAGTTTCTTTCTGAACTAGCATGTGTGACTTGTTTTCTGGCTCTTGGGAAAGAGGGGAACAGACACCGAAGACCTAAATCTATAGCTCCAAAACATTATATTGAGTTGGGGTGATTTAGTGACCTTCTGAATTTGCATTTGTAGCCTTTTGTCATTACAAACGTATCATGGTGTATTTGGGCATCATTTAAAATATACCCCCCAAATGGGCTCTATCCTGCAAGGAAAACATCTCGACAGAATAATATGAAATTAAATAAACAGCATCTAATGAGATCTGTTATTACCTGCTCGTTGGTCATGCTTGGGCACGCAGTGTGAAGGCTTGTGTTTCTAAGTGCTGTAATAAATCTTTCAGCCTGTTTTGCTTCCAAAATTTCTAATATCTCTCCTCTAATGTTGAATGTATGTCCTCATTTAAATCTTTAAACCTCAACTAAACCTTCCAATGTTGAAGATGTCTTCATTAAATCTTATCCTTGAAAAGATAAGAAAGTTTGCATTACATCAGATCATTTTTTAAAAGATAAAATCTATTTGCTTGAAAATGAGAATGTATTAAGAAATGTAATTCTGCCACAGGAATGAATACTTGAATCTGGTGAATCCTTCTATTTTCATGACTTTTGTTAACAGCGTTTTTATCAAGATTAACCTTGGGAGTCTCTGTCCAGAGCTTCTTGCCCTCAGCAACACACTGTATGAAGAAAAGATAGTGGAATTCCAACACATGGCTAAGTCTACATTAATCTGCCTTGATTGCAAAGTGTCTGTAAAAATATGATTACCTTACATGTAGTTATCTCTGTAGTAGAAAGTCTCTTAAAAGCAAAAATATAAATTGATAGATAATAGCCCACCTTCATAATTATATTGAATCGACTCTTGCCTTTATACATGTCTCGTGTCTGTTTTATAATAATTTATTAAATTTTTCTTTTATTTCTTAGTTGCTTCTATAGGGAGATGCAGGGCATATAAGTAGTCAGGAGTCTGCTAGAATTGCTTTGAGTTCTGGCTTTGATATTTATCAGGTGTGTGATACCTGAGCTCAGGTGCCCACAGGAACTTTAAACTTACTATATTCAAATCTGAATTCAGATATGTTTTTCCTTAGGATCTGTTTGTTCTTTCATAATTTATTTGTCTCCACTAGGCACTGTGACTCAGATTAGAAGCTATAAATCATGATCAGTTTTTCTTTTCTCCCCCTACTGTGATGCTCCCCAGTTACAACCTGCCTGTTTTCCCAACTGCTGTGCCTTTCTACTACTTAGTGCAGACCCCACTCAGTGCTCTGTAGGCCAACTGCAGATTAACCACAGATTCATCCTTTAGAATGTCGCTCTTGCGACCTCTCTGCAATTCCAACTGACCGTGCTGTGTTCCCAAGTGAGCTACTTGATGCCTCCTTGCTGCACACAGGAAAGGTGCCCAGTTCTCAGCATGGCCCTCACGTGTCTCTGAGGGCTGGTTCTGTCTCGCCCTCAACCCCATGTGACAGGCTGCAGCCACACTCACATTTTCTGGATAGGCTGCGAATTTGCCATCCTCAGCCTTTCTCTCACTGCTTCCTCTACTGAGAACCTCTCCGCTGTGATTCCTACTTGGAAATAAACAACAAGCCATAAACAAAAATGTAGTAAACAGCAACAAAAAAACTGTGAACAGTCAGATTTAGCATTGAGTCTTTAGGAAGATTTTCTGACCCTTCATCCACTGATAGATTGGATGGATGGATGGATGGATGGATGGATATGACTAGGAAATAGTTACCACAGAAAGCAATGCTCTTCCACTTTCTGAAATTGTTCCTTTGGGCTTAAAATAGAGTTTATTTATATTTTCCCCATGGCTTCTTGTTGCTTAACCTTGCTCTTTACATATTATTCAGTCCTGGATTTCCCTTATGTCTGGATCCTATCTCACAGACTTTGTTGAAATAAAGTCTATAATTACAGCTACTTATTTGAGTTATGAAAGCTGTCACTCCAATGAAGGCCATTTCTTCATTTAACAACTATGTCAACTCTCTTATTAAGTATAGCTTATGTCTACATTTGTTCCTTGTTTACATATGGTTGACTGCAACACAACAATATTTAAACCCTTGCATCTCATTTTTCCCTGTACTTTAATAGCATACCCAACCACTCTTCATTATCTTTTACTGGGGAAAATACACATTGCCCACTTGTTTGTATAAACATTTTGCAAAGCAAACTTCATTTATGAATTGTAGTAATCATTTTATGAGGTTTAAGCAACCCTGGGTAATTTCTGTACCTGTCTCATTTCATTACTGCCTCAGTGAGAAAGATGTTGCTGATTCACAAAGCACGCATGTGTTGAGTAGTTTACACATGGGAGGTGAATCACACTAACTACCCATGCTTACCAACATAATGCCCTGACCTCCAAGTGTATGTGAGTTGGGTAAAACTAGTGATCGTTGAACAGAGCAAACCACACTGCTTTGAAGTTGGGGTACTCAGGGCCCTTACCCAAAATACAACCCAATCCTAGTTCATTGTTTCCCAACTGATACATTATCAAGAAACCCTTGGAGTATGATCCCACCTCTCTTATCACTTGATCGTTTCTGACCATGGATAAAAACAGAGAAAATGATAGCCAATGCAGCAGAAAAGGAGGAGGTCTACAGTATAGAATAAGGGTGAAGGATTGCACGGACCACTTCCTGTGGGGATGCCACCTGCTCTTCTGTCCCCTCCCTTGTTATCCTGGTGGGTGTCACAAACACTGCCATGGGCCAGAAATTATTTGACAATGCAACTTTAAGCAAATTCTCTAGCAGGCTTTTTAAACATGGTATTGTAAATGCTGTTTTAGGAAATCAGCATTGCCAGGCAGATCAGGGGAGCCATTCCTGCCTAGAGATTCCCAGTGATTTGCATGGAATTGACATGCAACTGAACAGCACAAGTCTTGGAACAAAAATCTTTGTTGCAGTGTGAAGTCAGCAACCTAATGTTGTCTCTCTCTGACCTTGTCACCCTTTTAGTAACAGGCCTTTCCATGCTTGCTCAACACCCTCTTTCTAGATGAGTCTCTACCACACCTAAATGTACTGGTTAATTTTTTTCCCTGAGCATCATGGATGCCCAGTTATCCCCAGGTGAGAACCTGAGTGTGCTGTGATCGCTGTTACCATCATCATTGGCAATAACAGTGACAAGAACATTTACAGGTGTCAAGTAAGTTGTAGGCACTGAGCTAACTAATATGCAGTTATCACTGGCTCTCAAATATTGTGATATGTCACCAGGTGTCTTATAATAACATATGTGACAGAAGTTCCCCTCTGGCTTGTCAGAGTCAAGTTTGTGGTGAAGTCTTCATCATGTTCTTCCCTGAAAAGGCGTGTGGTGTGTCATTCATGAAGATGACTGCTCCCTCTGAGAGCAATTCTGTTGGACAAAGTGCACATTTCCATCGTCCTCGCTGTCACCCTGCGTTTCTTCGAATTTCACTTTGTGCTTCTGAAAGAGCCCAGCATTCTGAGCTCTGTGACGGGGTCTGGTCTTCAGCGGAGAACTCTCTGTCGCTTCTGCCCTGTGCCCAGCCTGTGAGGCCCTCCATCTGCCTGTGTCTGTCTGTGAGGAGGCACACAGCCTCTGGGGCTGAACCAGTGGGGTCACATAATGTTCTCACCATTTAGTGTAATTAACTCCAACCACCCGTCTGTTGCAAGCCCCATTGCAGCCAACACAAGCAAGAGTAGGCCAAGAAGAAATTTCTCCTCATTATTAAACCTAAATCTAAGCGCTTGTCTGTCTGTAAAAACAGAGCAAAGGGAGGAAAACTGAAACCAGTGCACGGGGTCTGAGGTTTCAATAAATGTCAGGGAGCGTCAAGTCTGTTTGGATTGCAAATTATTGCTGGCTGACGGTCTTACCATTTTACAACTAGAGATTGCTGTCATGGGGGGGAGGAGGTGGGGGCAGCTTCTCACATCACAGCCAGAGGGGAACAGAAGTTACCAACTACTATAACAATCATAAAACATTACAAGGGGGCTTTAGCATTTGCTAAATTTAGTCTTCCCCTTAATGCACATCTCAAGACACAACAGCCCACAACGCTCCACTCTTCCCATTGGGTTTGAGGAAGGGTCAGGTCTGCCGAAGACTGAGACCTCCTTTCCCCAGTTTACCCCTTCGAAGCTCCACTTCATCCCTTTCTGTGGCTGAGACACTTCGAACATCTGAGAGTGATAAAGACGCCTAAATGTTTCAAGGTGAATTAATACCCTGCTACATGTCCTGGAGAAACACACACCAATAATTTGAGCGGTGGTTAAGACTGTTTTTCAAATGGATTAAATGAGTGGGCAATTACTGATTAAAATAAACCGAAGGCATGAGCATTCCAGCCCTAGGCACAGTGAGCTTGGGGCAGCAGCTTACCATTGGGGGAAAGACTTTTCACGCTATGAAAAGTACATATGCTTCTTGGTGCTTCCGCTGAAGCTTATTCATATTTTGTATTCATTTTTCTTGTGACCAATACTATGTGCCAAGTACTGAACTCGATGCCTTAAAAACCAAGAAAGTGATGGTCCCCGTTCTACCCTGCTGAGCTCAGAGTCGAGTGCATTTAGGATAATCAAGGCTTTCAGTTTTAAGTAACTGAAAAATCCCTTCGGTTAAAGTAAATGCAAAGGGAGAATGTTTTTGTAAGGTACTGGGTATCTATAGACCTGAGGGAGAGAAATAGACCAGGACCACATAAAAACCTGGAAGTAGGTATTAAGAAGCTGTTAAAAACAAGATTACTTTCTCTGAACTCTAGATGCCCAGTCTCTTCTTTCTCTCTCAGGTGGTCTTTATTCTTGCTCGCAGCTTTAGGGTTTAGCTTCTCTTTCTTGACTAGGTGCAGAATGAAATAGGGTCTTCTCAGGTGAGCTATCCATGTCAATCACCAGCTGTCATTAGTACCAACTCACAATTTATACCACTTGGGTAGGATGTAGACCCTTAGCCATTAATGCTCATTACAAGGTTCAAGGTCTGAAATGTGAGGCTGCATTTCAACTATATGAGGTAAGCTGTGTGCATTGATACAGTTGGTTGCTCAAATTTCTATATCAATACATATTGTTATTTAAAGTACCATAAGGATGAAGTTACAGGTAGGGGATGTTGTACAACTGTTTTGTGAGATGTTGAGGAAGGCAGTTAACTAGTCAATGTCTGAAAAAGTTATCTAAGAAAGGAAAATAACCATGGTTCCTGTCTTCTGACCACATGCACTGTGATGCAGTTCTTGCTGGTGGCACGGCGACTTTCTGTAATCTATTACTTATCCTAAGCATCTAAGCTCTGCGCTGGGGCAGCCAGAAAGGGGCTGCAGCAGCCTTGCAGCCCGATTCACAGGTGGCCATGAAACAGTGTAGAGAAGGGAATTCCTGCCAGTGAAATTATGAGCTTTCTATCTTCCTGTCCATATTTTCTGGGAGGATTGTTGACCTGAAGTCAAGATCGACTCCATTCCCTGGGCAACAGCCAACTGTATGACCAGCTGACAAGTACCAGACTGCCTTTTGGGTAGAACCTAAGTCAAGGATTTGAGTGAAAGTATTTTATTTGGGGGATGACAGAAAACACCCATAAGAGAGTGAGGAAGAGAGACAAGGAAGGGAAGGCAGCCAGTAAAAGAGTGTGTTACCGAGCCAGTTACAACTGTGGGTAAATGGAGATTAATCCCAGTGGGGAAACGAGGGATCAGTGCAAAGCGTATGACATAAGTCACCTCACAAGAAGAGTGAGGTCACTGGAAGAGTTAGAAGCAAATTCTAATCAGTTACATTGATTGAGGACTGTTCCTAGTTTTTTTTTTTAATATATTTGACATATAACATTGTATAAATTTAAGGTATAAAGCATGCTAATTTGATACATTATATGTGCTATAATATGATTGCCATAAGAGTGATAAATAGCAATGCTGCCACAATACATAATTATCATTTTTTAATGGTTGGAATTAAGTTCTACTCTCTTGCAAGTTTAATGATTAGAATACAATATTGTTGCCTATATTTCCTATACTGTGCATTAAATCTATAGGGCTGCTTTACTACCCATTGCATTTGTACCTTTAGACAATATCAGTCATATCCCCCAACCCCTCATCCACTGGTTACCACCCTCTTACACTCTGTTTTTATGAGTCTGGCTTTTTTAGATTCCACATATAAGTGAGATCATACACTTAAGGACATCCTGCCATTTGCCACAACATGGATGGACCTTTAGGACATTATACTGACTGAGGTGAGTCAGCCAGTGAAAGACAAATTGGTGTGATGTCATTTACATGTGGACTCTAAATTACCCAGGGTTTTTAATACTCTGACAACTCTGGCTTCCTATGCTGGAAGCAAAGCACCTTCCAGAAGCAACAGAGAGCCCTCAGGCACAAATGTGTGGGCACTGGGCCATGGCACTGCAGTGGTAAGGGTGCTGAGATGTCAGTGGGCACCAAAATAGTCCACTTCAGTCCAGCCCTTGCACCTCTCAGATCCCTGGGGCCCTATGCTCCTTTCATTCTGTCCTGTGTTGACTCTTCAAGGTAGTGACCGGAAGCAATTTAGTAAATAAAATACAACAGGTGGGTTAGTGAGGTAAGCTACAGTTGGCTTCCACTGGTCTCAAGGTTGCAACCGAGATTTATTTTCTTTCTTTTCTTCTACGCATGCTAGATATTCCTCATCCATGTCTTACTTTCTGCTGGTTGCCTCTCCAGTACAATACTCAGAGGTCTGCCCCCTGAAGATCAGAACCCTCAGTTATGGCAACCTTGTGCAGCTGCCATAGCTGTAAATGCTGCAATCACACATTTAGTCTTCCATGGGGCACAGGAACACTGAGAAGCACTCAGTGAATTCTCTAAGTTCTATGCATAATTTTGGCTGTGTTTTCTAACATTATTTCCTTATGATAATTAGGGTCAATTACTCCTACCAGTTGGGTGGCAAAATATGCTCCAGCTGCAAGAGAAAGCCCACAGGCAAAGAAAGAAAAGCCCGTGGTATTTGGCAGTTGGAGGCTGGCAGCGTGCACTGAAATAATAAGGGCCTACAGAGGCAAGCTGGACACAGACAGCATCTGTCCCCCAGGCCTAGAGAAAAAACACTTTGTGATATTTTGCAAAAAGGAATAAACACATACACCTTAAAGATGGGTGACAAAGAATTTGGGGGAAAGGGTTTGTTGAGGGGTTTCTCAGTAATGACCCAATATTTAAAATGATTTTGTGCCATACAAGTCCATATCCGAAGGTCCCAATAAAGGGGACCTTATTTGAATGCAAGGCACTACTCAGGCTTTGAAGGAAAAAGAACTGGAGAAGGGGTAACATTGTTGGCTGAGGCGATGACTGGCTGCCAAGGACCCAGACGGCTGGAGCAAATGTGCATGGCCCTCAGGACACTGGGGTGAGTCCCTGGGCCACAAAGGGAGGGCACAGAGTGTGGGGATTTGAGGGCTGGCACAGGCCCCAGACTTGTCACGTTCAAGTCCCACCCTCATGTAGGTCAGGACCAACTAGGCCATGCCGCGGTCGTAAATGAACCCTGCAAGCTCAGCCTTCAAAGCCATCGAAGTATATTGCTCAGCATGTCACAATGCAGGCAGGTTTTCAGGTTTTTAGGTTTTCGATTGTGAGGTGAATGTTCTGCTTTTGGAACAGCCGTTCCTGCTCTTTGCCCTACTTCCACATCTGCCCATCAAACTGCTAGTCACCATCCAAATTCCGAGGTATAGTTTATTCCTCCGAGAAATATTCTTCTTCTTTCTCTCGATCCCTTGGAGGAAGTGATTCCTCCTTCCTCTTTCACACTTGATTTTGTATATACTACAAATTCTCATTTTCTGTGGTTGATTTTAATATGCCTCCAGTGTAAACTGCTTGAGGATGGCGATGGGCCTTTGGCATCATCTCGTCAGTCCTGTACTAAAAAACACACAACAGATGCCAAATGTTTCTTATAGAGTGAGTGTAATTTCAGTAACAATCTCATATAAATTTTGCCTAAAGAACTCTTAATGTTTAGGGTAGATAATTTTAGACCCCAACAAAGTGTATACATCTGCACTAAACATAGGGCTAAGGTATGAGGAACGTGTGTGTGTGTGTGTAAAACACACTGGAACTTTTTTCAGAGCAACCTTGACACCTGTTTATTAAAATAAGTGAATTTTTTATGCTCCCTGTTTTATTTGCTGGGAATACCTAATGTCAATTATATGTCAGTCCATATGACTTTTCCCCTAAACCTGTGTATATGTATGTATACATGATTTTTATGCCTCTAAGAACTGAGAAATGGTTGTTAAACCTTGGTTTCTGTTCCTGTTTTGCATGACACTGTTTTTGTTCTGCAACGCACATGTGTGTGTGTTTTAGTGATGGCGGGTGTTTTTTTTTTCCAGAGAAGTAGAGAAGACGGCCAAGACATTTTACGATTTATGAAGATATTACCATTAGTACCACAAGCTAATTTTTCCAATAAAAATACTAGAAAAATAAATAATAAGGATGTTTTAGGATGTATATATTTGTTTAATAAGTGTTTTTAAATGTCATGAACAAAAAGTGCACAGATGCCATCACAGAACTTACTCCTGGTGGTGGAAACAATGGCTGATCACACGGAGTCCACATCCTGGTGGTGACAAAAGTTTTATGTGACCGTGTGTGATATACATGCTGTGCTGTGATGGGGAAAGCAGGGCACTGGGTCTTGGACAGAGACATTGGGAAGGCTTTCCCGAGAAAACAAGGGAGTAGGTTGGTGGCTGAACTATTGAGCAATGCAGGTTCTCGGGCCGCAACCCAGAGCCCCTGAATGAGAGTCACTTGTGTTTCAACAAAAGCCCTCTCTGATGATGATGCAGGTGAAAGTTCAAGAAACACAGTTGAAGAAATCAGATAGGAGACTTCCTGACAAGATGGAGGCATAGGTGGACATACTGTGCCTCCTCGCACAATGAAAATAAAGACACCAACAATTTAAAAACAAAAAAACAACCAGTACTGACAGAAAATTGAACTGTATCGAAGTCCGACAACCAGAGAGTTAAAATAGATACATTCATGCAGACCGATAGGAAGGGCAGAGTCAGGCAGCTGGGCAGAGAGGGGTCGAGGCAGGGTGGCTGGCAGACCCCAGGCACACAAAGCAGCAGTTGGCTGACCCAGTGAGGTAGTAGATTGTAGAGGGGCGCAGCGTGTCTGGTCTCACATTGGTGTGCAGATAAACCAGGCGAAACTGGGGAGCGAGACAGATCTCACAACCCAGGGTCCCAGCATGGGGAAATAAAACCTCAAAGCACCAATTGAAAATACCTGTGGGAGTTGATGTGCCAGTAGAAACACCCAGCCTCACAGGAGAGTTCATTGGAGAGACCCACAGGGGCCTGGAACGTACACAAGCCCACCCACACGGAATCAGTGCCAGAAGGATCCAGTTTGCTTGGGAGAAGCAGGGGAGGTGACTGAAATCTGGCAGAGAGCAGAGCAAGTGCCATTATTTCCTCTCAGACCCCTTTCCACATACAGCATCACAACGCAGTGATGTGGGTTGCCCTGCCCTGGTGAGCACCTAAGGCCCCTCACTATGTAATAGGTGTGACAAGACAAAAAAAGTGGTTCAAATGAAAGAGCAAATCAAAACACCAGAACAAATACAACTAAGCAAAAAAGAGATAGCCAACCTGTCAAATGCACAGTTCAAAACACTGGTAATCAGAATGCTCACAGAATTGGTTGAATTTGGTCGCAAATTAGATGAAAAAATGAAGGCTATGCTAAGTGAAATAAAAGAAAATGCATAAGGAACCAATAGTGATGGGAAGGAAACTGGGACTCAAGTCAATGGAGTGGACCAGAAGGAAGAAAGAAACATCTAATCAGAAACAAATGAAGAAAGAATTCAAATAATGAGGAGAGGCTTAGGAACCTCCAGGAGATCTTTAAATGTTCCAACATCCAAATTATAGGGGTACCAGAAGGAGAAGAGGAAGAGTAACAAGTGGAAAAGTTATATGAACAAATAATAAAGGAGAACTTCCTCAATCTGGCTAAGGAAATAGACTTCCAGGAAGTCTAGGAAGCTCAGAGAGTCCCAAAGAAATTGGACCCAAGGAGGAACACACCAAGGCACATCATAATTACATTACCCAAGATTAAAGATAAGGAGATAATCTTAAAAGCAGCAAGACAAAATGAGAGAGTTACCTATAAAGGAGTGCCCATAAGACTGTCAGCTGATTTCTCAAGCGAGACCTTACAGGCAAGAAGGGGCTGGAAAGTATTCCAAGTCATGAAAGGCAAGGACCTACATCCAAGATTGCTCCATCCAGCAAAGCTTTCATTTAGAATGAAAGGGCAGATAAAATGCTTCTCAGATAAGGTCAAGTTAAAGGAGTTCATCATCACCAAGCCCTTATTATATGAAATGTTAAAGGGATTTATCTAAAAAAAAAGAAGAGATATGAATAGTAAAATGACAGGAAACTCACAATCATTTACAACCACACCTAAAACAAAAACAAAACCAAAAACAAACTAAGCAAACAGCTAGAACAGGAACAGAGCCACAGAAATGGAGATCACATGGAGGGTTAGCGACAGGGGAGTGGAGGGGGAGAGAGGGGGAAAAGGTACAGAGAATAAGTAGCAGAGAAGGTAGGTAGAAAATAGACAGGGGGAGGTTAAGAATAGTATAAGAAATGTAGAAGCCAAATAACTTATATGTATGACCCATGGGCATGAACTAAAGGGGAGGAATGTAGGTGGGAGGGGGTGTGCAGGGTGGAGGGGAATAAAGGGGGGGAATGGGACAACTATGATAGCATAATCAATAAAATATATTTAAAAAAAGAAAAAATCAGGTAGGTGGTGACAAGGCAGTGTGGCTAGAATAGGGAACAAGGGGAGGATGGTGACAGGTGACGAGGCTGGAGAGGCAGCTTCAATACACAGAACCCTGGGGAAATATCAGGAGTTTGGGTCTATATGCTCACAGAATAAGGAGCCACAAACTGTTTGTAAGTTTGGGACTTACAGAAAAGTTTGGAACTTGTACAAGTGGAACAAGGAGGGCTTAGGAGCAGAAGTGAGGGGAAGTGGTTTGGTCCTACCTGCATTAAAAAAGGTCACTCTGGCTGGAGTGAGTAGAGGATGAGATGAGAGCTGCCATGTCCGTCCAGTCACCCAGGGGGAGCTGTACTGCTGACCAGGTCCAGGGGCGATGTAGAGGGGACTGGGTGGACGTCTTCAGAGACTCTTAGGAAATAAGATCCAAAAGATTTGATAATCTGGCATTGTGAAAATGTAACTCGTTTAATTATTTAATGGAGTTTATACCTTCAAATTTCTTTTTGAATTTATAAAACATTTTATTGACAAGAATGTATGGTTGATAGGTAATTAGTAAAATTGTGATAATACAGCCAACAAATGAGGTGTCATTCTGACCCCTTTTTAGCCCCTCCACCAGGTGGGACTTCTTTCAAATATATGATATATGTCAGCTCAAGAGTTTTCTCCAGAAGTATGAGACATTAATTTATCAGTCTTATTGGGGCCATTCTGTGAGATCCTCTGCAGAAGGTACTAAATATCCACTTGAAGTTTGCATCCAACCTGAGACTGCAAACTTAAATCCATCTAGTTACTCAGTAAATCTAAACATGGGTCAAAAGTCGAGTCAACAGTAAAAGTACAGTTAAGCTGAGCAAATCCATTCTTCCTACTGGAAAAAAAACAAAAACAAGATTTGAAAAACAGAACAAAAAACTGCAATAACAGTTTTTTATTCCAGTCATGATACATCAATTTTCTACAGAAAGTACATACAGATAAGAGGTAATAAGACATGTATCTAACATTAGTAGAAGGAGAGCAAAGTGACAGAAATGATTTTAACAGGCTTTTGCTGAGCATCTAGTATGTGTGAGACATGAGTGGGGACAGAAGGCTTAGTGATAACACATGATGGTTCCTTTCTTCTCGTGGCTTAGAGTTTGGTTAAACAGAGTCACATAAACTGAAGAGCACAATAAAAATCATCATGTATAGGAGTTAATGCCCCCTGAAGGTAGGGTTTAGTGTCGGGTAGAAGTTACCATTGTGCTGATTCTTGTGCTGTGTTTGACAAATGGAGGCACTGTAGGCCGTGGTTAGAGACAGAAAGATTGGGTTAGCATGGCAAACATTTCTGCAGGAGCCAAGTGAGGGCTATGATTTGGAACATTCTAGTTTTTCAGTTTTGTCTTGTTTTGCAAGTGACCGAAATATTCCATTGCTACCTCCCTGGATTTCTAACTTCAGTGCTGGTTTTGTCCCTGCAGTCACATCAGCTCCATTTGATGGCTACACAGATAGAACAGTCATTGCAGATTTATAATCTGTTGCACGATTCCCACTGCTTTAGCACAAAAAGGACACAGACATACAAGAAAATCAGTGCAGTCACACATAGCCATGGTTGTTGGGGGTGCTGCTGCCCATGAGTGGCCTTGCAGGATTTGTGTATTTCTAAACATGGCATCTTGTTTGAAAGTACATTCAGTTCTGTTATTCCATCCTGTAGTGTGTCAAATTTTTTGGAAGAAAAGCCTACTCTTGTAGCATGTTCTTTGCTTTATGCACAAAAAGAAGACAAAGGGGAAGGTGTGCGTTGGAGTGGAAATATATCTATATGTCCTAACATGCACATAAAGTGGTACATTTTAAAGGTATAACTAGTGATTTCACACCAATAATCTTCCAAGAAGGCCCCTCTGTTTTTCCCCATGGCTAAGAAAAGCAGCCAAGTTTCTCTTGTTCAATATCTTGAAATGGGCTCAATTTTGATCGAGTGGTATGTAACCCTACTGCTTGTGGAATATTGCTTAACTTGCCAAGCAGTGAAGCATAGCGGCTTGATTGTACACCGTGGGGCAGACCTTTTTGAGGCCTTTTGTAGGGAGACTGACTATTCTGAGTGGCCTCTCTGTCTCTTTTTCATTTTCTTGTAACCTCCCCTTGTATATCAATGTCTGAATGTCCACCAAGTAATAAATGCCTTCTGTTTCCTCACCAGAACTATTATTGCACAGATTTTTAAAAATTTTTTGATTTTGGAAAGAGAGGGGGAGGACGACAGAAAGAGACAGAGAAAGAGAGAACAGGGAGAGAGGAGAGAGAGGGAACAAAGAACATTGGTTTGTTGTCCCAGTCATTTATGCATTCACTGGTTGATTCTTGTTATGTGCCCTGACTGGGGATCTTACCTGCAATCCTGGTTGTATCAGGCTGACATTCTAACCAACTAAGCTTCCTGGCCTGGGCTGCACATTTTTTTAAATTAGGGAATTTAAAATTTTTAGGAGAAGGAAATCTCTCTGATCTCATTTTATTTGAGGCAGTTCAATAAGAAAGAAGATAGGCAAAGAAAAAAAAAGGAAACAAGAGAAAAAGAAGGGAAGAAATTAATATTTATAGAGCAAATACCATGTCACACATAGTGATAAGCACTTTACATAAGTCGTAACTTTATACTACAAGGTCTCCATGAGGTTCCTGTCAATTTTAAATTTGTAGATGAGTAAACTCAGCTCAGAAAGGTTAAGCAAATTAGTCAAAAAGCAATTTGGATTTCAACAATGGGTTAATTGTTCCTCACACTCTGCCACTCCATTCTATGATCATTATGATCTGTTTCAAACACACACAAAAAATAACGAGACAAACTGATTGTGGATTGAGTTCTTTACCTTGCAACCAGTGGCTATTGCAACACACACACACACACACACATACACACACACCACACACATTCAAGGCTTGGCTAGACATTCCAGCCTTATCTCCCCGCTGCTGACTTCTACCCTTCACTCCTTTAGTGTCTCTCCAGTGGTAGTTCCAGTGCCAAAGCCAATCAATCAAGTTTTTGGAGGATGCCAAGTCTTTCGTTCATTCAACAATCTTTCAACGAGTGCTTATTGAGTTCTTTATCAGGGCCGAGTCCTGGCAGGAAAGAGTGCACGTTGCAGATGGTACAAATGAAAAGATTTTAATGAAGGGTCTATGTAATGATATGTGGGCAGGGTTACAAGTAAAAATCTTGAGAGGATGCAGAACCCAGGAATTAGGAGCAGCAGGAAGTCATTACACCCTTGAATCGGAAGAAATTTGAAGAGAAATTGCTTTTCCTGGAGGAACAGAGTACCTGTCAGATGCTTGAGCTGTGGAGGGAGGGAGCTACTGCTGGAGATGAAGGACTGAGTCGATGATGAGGTGAGAAGAAATGCCACAACCTCTCTCCTCTCCCTCCCTACCCTCTTTACAGTGCCTCCCATTGGCTGAAAGCACACAGAAGCCATGTAACGGTGGATGCATCCACAGGAGTCTACCTCCCAGGGCACAGAGTAGAGCAGGCAAGGGCTGCACATGGACCTGGAGATGAACCCCTTGCCCAAATGCCAACCAAGTGCCTGGAGATAGAGCAGTAAACACAACAGACACAAATTCAGGACTCAAGGAGCTTGCATTCTAGTGCAGGAGAGAGACAAAGAAAGAGATGATGGAGGGGAGAGATATAATATGTTACAGAGTGATAAGTGCTAGGGAGGAGAATAATGATGCTGGGAAGATTTTGAAGTGTGTGGAGAGTAAAGTATTAGACAGGGTGGTCAGAGATGCCACCCTTCACTGAGAAGGGTTCCCTGAAAAGGTAACATTGTCAGAAAGACATAATCAAAAGGAGGGAATGAGCCACGCTGAGGAGGGAGTTTTGCAGGCAGTGAGAACAGCAAGCGCCGAGTCCTGAGAAAGGCAGGTGTCTGGCTTGGTGAAGCGTGGCTGCAGAGGAGCGGCTGGGTGAAGAGTCGTGGGAGATGAAGTCAGAGCTTGACTCACAACTTCTGCTTGACTCACAGCTTCTCGTTTGTGTTTTGTCTGTGACAAGATGCTGCACAGCAGCAGTAAACTGCTGATAGCAGAGAAAAGGGAGCTGCATGATGCCAAGGGGTTTATTTATCCATCACCATCTAGTGTGGGCTGATTTTCTTGAGCTCGGCCAAGTAGTAGGATGCCTTCCATTCATCGAGGGGTGGTGGTTGTTGGGTGCAGCATCTGTTCGTGTTACAGTCAACTTTGGCCGGTGTGTTAGGACACATGACAGAGTGTAGTGGCTGGTGCAGAAGGGACTCTGTAGAAGGGACTGTGGCAGCGGTCAAGGTTTCCCAGAAAGAGCCATGGCATCAGAAATCACTTGACCACTTTTTTTGGACTCTGGGCCCTTTGGGTTTTCCTGACCCCCTAACTAGTTTATCTGTAAATTATAAATATAAATACTAAATGTACATGTGTGGATTGTTCATGAAAAGCCACCATCACCTGGATGTTACATAGCTATATCTCTCTCTATGTGTGTATAGACATCGATATGCTTGTACATGTATTTATCTATATCTAACTATATCTAGATGATATACGTATATTAGAGAGAGATTGTCTGTGTCAAAGGATTGTGGAGGACATTTAGAGAGGTAATCTTTCTACTATATATATTATATGAGTTAATGGCTTCTCACACTCTGCCACCCCATTCTCAATCATTATGATCTGTTTCAGACACCATATTTTACCAGCACAAAAAATAGACAAACTGATTAACATAATGCAGAAAAGTAGCTCACTTATGGATTGAATATATATATATATATATATATATATTCCTCACAATCTCTTTTCCATGACACATTTCTCTTCAGGCATCAGGATTTCATAGCCCAACTGTCACCTCCTCGGTGAACTTTTTATAGATGAATCCCAGGAAATCTCAACCAGATTCTTTTCCATGATCCCGTGGAACTCAGTTCAGACAGATGTTAGAGAGCTATCAATGCTG
Organism: Phyllostomus discolor; assembly: GCF_004126475.2. Taxonomy (NCBI): domain Eukaryota; kingdom Metazoa; phylum Chordata; class Mammalia; order Chiroptera; family Phyllostomidae; genus Phyllostomus; species Phyllostomus discolor. Next base: position 85,079,481 of record NC_040910.2, read on the forward strand.
ACTTGTGGTTTATCTCCTTATTGGTCAATGATCCTAACTGAACTGTAGGTTCCTTATGGCCAGATATGTGATGTATTCTTTTGGGTTCCTCTTTTGAATGAAAGTATGATTCATCACACTGACTTAGAGCAGGCAGTTTTTAAAGACAGACAGGTGATCACTAGATAGCTAGAAAGGTACCTAGAAAGATGAATGGAAGGATGGATGGATGGGATGAGCAAGCCTTATTTAGGAACTGTGTATATCCACATCTATCACTTACTTCATATTTCTATATCTATATATTTTATTACATAGGGCTGACACTAACATGGGTTTGCAGGACTGGTGTCCTCAACAGCTCAATGTTGAGAGGCTGTACCAATTGCCAATGAGATGATAGATGGTGGTATGGAAAGGCTGTAGGTTTTGCTACAAATTCCTGAGAAGTGATACCTTGAGCAAAAATAATTTGTGGTTGATTATGAGGTAGTCACTGTAGACCCCAGCTTCCCTGTAATCCAATGGCCTTGCTGGACCTGTCATATGGGAGGTCTTTGTGATTTTATCTTATCTATATTTGAGAGTCATAAAGATGAGTAACTAAAATGTGGTTAATAAACCCCAGCTGGGTATTTTCTAGGTGAATAAACACACCATTTTTCTACTGTTTTTTCATGTGGAAATGATGAATAGGACTCACAACTTTTGTTTTCATTATAAGGAGAAAAGTAGAAATAATATCAAGTTATGATACTTGAGGTTGTTATAAAGTGCTTTAAGGACACCCGGAAAGTTTCAAATAATTATAGCTCCAGTAAAAGTTTTATGGATGCCTGTAGATTTTTGTGATCAAAGAAAAAGTAAACAAGAGCACTTTTAAGCTTAACGATATTTAGACCCTTGTGACATTTTTTGTTGGCTCTCCTTCTATCCTTAAAAGGGTGATTAATAGTGTCACAGTATAAAAAGCACCCACATTTGGGATTTAAGTAATTGAATGAAATTAATTTCTGAATCTAATCTTCATGTAGTCCAGACATGCTGCATAATAGATTGTCTTGGTGATTAAAAATACAATGAGCTGGATGCAAGAGAAGGTCTTCAAAAATGTCTGGTTTCCAATTTTACTTCAATCCATTTCATATATTTCAAGTCTATGCTTCTGTTAAAAAGTAAAAAATAGTAGAAGTAGCAAAATTTGAAAAAAGCTATAGATTAGATGTTAGTTCTATCAAAATAGAGGTAGGAGGTGATAATGGGGGGAAGGGTTTTCAGGAGCAACTATAAAGGGCACATGGACAAAATCAAGGGGGAGTGGAAGCAGGGGAGGGAGGAGGGGATGGGTGGGGTGGTGGGAGTGGTGTGGGGTAAATTCAGACAACTGTACTTGAACAACAATAAAATAATTTTAAAATAAATTCTGAAAAAAATTAATTTTAATAATTGTGCTATATTAATACAATAGTCTTTGGTTTTAGAAAATAACACATTGTACATGTGAGTGAAGAGGCAATATGTCTTTACAAATGATTCAGAAAAATGTGTATGTATACTTGCATACACATGCATACACATGCATGTGCATGTGATGCATGCATGTGTGTATACATAGCCATGTGTCCATGATTGCCTATACATACACACATGCATGTGTGTACATATAAAGACACATGTGAATGTACACATACAAAATATACAGTTTATTCATATGCAGTGTATATGTGTGCACATATGAGTGTGCATATGGATGCATATTTTATCCCTTGTTTTATCACTAAAACGTGCTTGACATTTTTATACTTTACATAAAAAGGTTCACATTTGGGAAATCTGAGTGAACAGTCTACAAGAGTCTTTTTCACTATTTTGAAACTTTTTGATATGTCTGAACTTACTTTAAAATTTAAAAATCAAACTATTTTAAAGCACCAGAAAAAGTGCTGCATTTCACAGGTACTCTGGAATTAGGTAGAAGATTGAAGCCACAGATAAGGATTTAGCTTTGTGCTGAGGAAAATTGTGTTTTTGAGACTCCGATTACATTTTCTATTCTCTGTCAGCAATTCTGTGAGAGTCATGTGAGGAGGAAGAGGAAAAGAAGCTGAAGCAATGCAAGTGTACATATCTGTTTCATTGCTATGTATGTTACATGAGTGCATACACAATTCTGATGTAGAGTCAGCCCACTCATGTTCCAGTTGAGGTAAAATTCACATAAAAGTCACTGTTTCCATATGTATAATACAGTGGCGTGTAGTACTTCCAGTATCTCTGCAGCTACCACACGTACCAAGGGCCAGAACATTTTTGTCTCACACCCCAAACACCCCAAACCTTGTTCCTATTCAGCAGTCACTTCCCAGCCCCTGCCCCTGTCAGCCTGCTTTCTGCCGCTATGTGTCCACTTCTTCTAGATATTCCATACACATGGACTCGGGCTTCTTTCACTTAGCATCCTGTTTTTGAGGTTCATATTGTCGTAATATGTATCAGTACTTTACTCCTTTTTATGGCTGGGTGACATTCTCTTGTACGTCTGTACCACACTGGGTCTATCCATTCATCCATTAGTGGATGCTTGGGATGTTCCCCCGTTGGTTATTGTGAATTGTGCTGCTGTGAATATTTGTATTCAGATATTTGAGAACCGATTTTCAAGTACTTGGTATATATACCTAAGTGTGGAATTGCAGGGTCATATGAAAATTCTTTGTTCAAGTTTTTGAGGAATGGTTTTCTCACTATATTTGATGTTAGGGGCAGGACATAGTAACTCATACTGTGGAGAATTTAAGCAGCTGTACATTCAGCAGTTGTTTAGGGACGAGTCTTACACAATCATCGTGAGCAGGAGCTGGGAGGAGTAGACAGAGCTCACTGCAACCTATACCAAGCATTCAAGGAATTCTCATTTCAGTATTGGGAGATTTGGAGCAAAAAACCCAATTACTTAAGAGAGGTGGAGATAAAGGAACCTGAAATTACATTACTGTGTGTGATGACACGAAAGTGTAGAACAAAGAAAAGGATCAGATGGAAGGCATGAGGGTTCTGTAACAAACAAGATATCCCAAATTTGCAAATCTGCTTGCTTCTTGAGCATTTTAAGAGCCACATAAGGAAATCAGCAGAGGCAACTTCACCGCACTTCACATGTTTCTCGGTTTGGTCTACTTCCTGTTGCTTTAGGGGTGGCTCCAAACGGCTTTGCCTCAAATGGCTGTTTTCTCTCAATGTTGTCCATCCCCGTCTGGTTGGCCCATCTCATCTTCCACTCCTCACCTCCAACAAAACAGAAGAGAGATATTTTCTCCTTGAAGAGATACCAAAGTGTGCCCAATATATTTGAGCCACAGCCTCCCCAACCTTCATCTTGGCCTCCTTTGCTGCAAATTGCACTTCCCCAGTTCCTAATCTTAACAGTGTCCCAGGATTCATCTCGGCCTCATCTCTAACTCCTGACACTCTCCAGACTCATTCAGTTTCATAGCTTTAAACACATTTCATGGTTAGTCAACTCTCAACTTCTTTATCTCCAACCAGGGCTTCTGTAAACTCCAGAATTATCTACCTGCATACAAGACTCTTCTACTCCGGCTTTCAGTTGACTCTTAAAACTTAATCTGTCCATCACTCTGAACATCTGGTTTTCCTTCCCAAACCTGCTTCTACCTTTGTCTCTCAGTTGGTGGACACTCACCTTTCAGAGTCTAGGCTGAGTATTACATCTTCTTCCGACACCTGCGTTTAATCAGTCAGCAAATCCTACTGGCTCTATCTTCCAAATGTATTCAGATTCTGACACGTCTCATTATCCATACTGTCCTCGCCTTTGTCCAAGCCATCGTCCTCTCTGACCCAGATTATTGAAATAGCCTTCTAACAGGTCATCCTGCTTGGTTATTTTCTCATCACATATGATCTCATCAGTGGGGTCTTTGCAAACAACCTTATTTAAAATAGCATCCTAACAATCCTCACTTTGTTTTCTCCTGTAAACTCTATAGCATTAGACAAATACATAGTATAGTGTACTCGGCTGTATATTTCATCTCTCCCTACTTAGAATATGAGTTTCAAAAGGGCAGAGTGTTTGTTTATTTTCTTCACTAGTGTATCTACAGAGCTCAGAGTAGTGCCCAGCACATAATAAAGGCTTATTTAAAGTATCGTTGTATGCACGGACGAATGGCAGTGGGTCTGGAATGCTTGTTCTTTGTGTTAAACAATAGGCACCAAAGGTTAAATTAGCATGGTTACTAAGAAATCAGTAGCAGTCTGTGTATTTGAAAATATTTTAGATCCAGAAGATCATCACAAACCAGGGGATGCTTGTATACGAAACACTGTCAGAGTCAAAACAGACTTCCCTGAGAGGTCTGGATTAAAGGGGTGCCGACTCAGGGTGATCTGCGGCCTTCAGGAGTGTGATTATAAACCATGGCTAATCCCCCAGCGAATATCCCTGGCCCTGGTGTCTGTACTGCAGGATTGTACATGTGTTTTTGCAACACACCACCTTGAGCTTAAGTTGTAAATCGGTGATGAAGTAATACCACGGACCTCACAAGGTTGTGGTGGAGATCAGCTGAGAGTTTGGACATGTTTTATAAAATCTTACGTGTGCTACAAATATAAGAAACTTGAAAAAGAAAAAGGTACCAATATAAAGATAAGGACCCTGTTTGGGGGCCAACAGAAAAACATATAAAAATAAGTCTAATTCTATGCTTTTCTTACTACATAATTTTTCTTTAAGATTTATTCAAAACTTGATTAAAGCACTTGTTTGAACCTGTTTGAGAGAATCCTTAGGTAGCCTGAAAATATTTTGATAATATTTACGTTCTAAACATTATTTCCAAGTTCTCTAAATGAGCTGGGATTTTCAGCTACGAGTCTGATCAAGGCTCCTCCTCTGGCCAAGCTTACTCCTGCGCATCTTTAAAGATTAGTCTGGAACGTGCCCAACAGGTGGCTAAAACAAAAACACACGTAGGATGGAATGAAAGTTTAAGGACAGTGACACTGACCTAGGCCTCCCACCTGCTTTGGGACTTGGGTTGACTGTTCACAGTGATCAGTGAGCTTTATTTCCTTCCTCATCATCACTGTTTTCATCACTTACCCAGCACTCGTTAGCATCTTAGTGCTGAGAATTCTGCTCAGCAATTTATATGTGTGGTTCATTGTACACTTTATCACATCACTGTGAGGTGAACATTATTGTCTTTATTTTGCCAAGGGGGAAACTGGAACTCGGGGACCTAAAGCATTTTACAACAAGGAGGTGACTGAACCAGAGTTGGATTAAAACTTGGCTTCAGAGCTCGTGGGTTAGTGACCATGCAAGTCTCTCTCTCGTACCCAGCCTCCTTTATTTTTGTAAGCCCTTGTTGTTGATATGGAGTTCTGCAAAAGACAGGGTGTCTCAAAAAAAAGGGAAAAAAAGGTAAGAAAAATCCAATAGAAAGGAACATAACACAAAGTTTAAAACTTGGAAGATGAACTATTTTTTAAAATTCTAATTACAAAATATTCTTTGGACATAGGCCTGCTCTTACCTGGACTTGACCTAATTTTGTTAAGACTTTGGCAGATGAGTGTGGCCATTGTCCTGGCCTCCTGTGCATTTAGAGTTTGGTCTGGGGTGGTACTTATAAGTCCTTGTTCCTATTGACTCTAAAGTGTCTACCAGGCATGTAATTTAAAAAAAAAAAGTGTTCTCAGATCCCTAAACATTCCATAAATAGATTTCATGGATATACCTTTGTTTCTTTCAGACTCTTGGTAAAACCCTGCTGGGCTGTTTGCTCCTTTGCACATACAATTCAGCACCAAATTAAAAGAATGTGAAGCCTTTATATATCACGGCCCAACTCTTAGCTCGCCTCTGGCCTTGCTGGTTCTTATTAATGATTCATTTCTTTTGACAGGAGCGACAACATTTCAGGACTTCTTGGGTGGAAGAAAGTTGGCAGAGAGAAAGTCCACAGTGAGTAGTTAAACATTATATGAATTAATACCCCCCATCAATAGTTTAATGGATGAAATGCATTGATTGCTTGGAGAATTATGCTGAGGTCTAAGTAATAAGCAGAAATGTCTGATTTGACATCTTTTTTTTAAATACGTCTGCAGTGTAATCTACCACCAATTACACAACAGCCCCACCAAAGGAGTGCTGAGTGGTCCCACTACAGTAGTAACATGTTATAAAAGCTCAGGTTTCAGGACAATTAGCTTCTGGCTGCAGTTTATTACCCCATTTGAGATTTAAAACATTTTTTTTCCATTGCATTCCAACAATGCTTATGTGTCTGGGGCCAACACTTTAAAACAATCACAGAATGGCAAATATCTGTCTGGCTGGAGTTAGCCCAAGAAGAAGGGTGTATTAATGTTTTTTTAAAAATTAAGTGAGGCAGATCGGATACAACAAAAACGGTTTCTTTAATGTCAGAGTGACCCAGAGTATAATGTTTTACCAGGAAAAAAATGCCTCTCTTTGGCATTTTGTAGAAAATTCTAGAAATACTTTGAAGAATATGACCGTCTTATTTATGTAAAAACAATTTCCATGTGATGAGAAAGCTGCTCAATCAATAATTCAAATCCGTCTACCTTTTTGGTGACCATCGCAAAGCGTCTGGTCTGAGAGGTATGAATCTTCCTTTGAATTGCCTAGTACTATGCAAACCTGCTAACTGGGAGTTTTTTTGTGTGGCAGTGATGACAGTACAGTTTATTGAGGGTCTATTCTGTGTCAGTTACTACGCTAAAACTTTATGTGGATGATCTTATTTAACTCTTCTAAATAGCTCTTGAATTAAGTGCTCCATTTTCCTCATTTTATAGATAAGGAAATAGATGTTTAGAAGACCTGATAATTAGAGGGCTGCAGGGATAGCAATAGTAAGTCTAGACTGGTGCTTTTGAAAACTGTTCTTGAGTCTTGAAGTAATATGTAGTGCTACTTGATAATGATGACAATGATTGTGACGATGATGATGATGGTGGTGGTGGTGATGAAGAAGACAAAGGCAATAACAAGAGACCTGGGGAACCTTCTTGTCAATCTCTTGTATGTTTTGTTAAATAAGTCTTTTTCCTTCAGGAATTTGAGCCCTTTTCTTTCCTATCTCAGATGTCTGTTTTCTTTATCCTATTATTTTTTCTCCTATCTCTCACACTGTGTGGTTATTAGGAAACTGCTTGGGTGGGGTGAGGGGGGTCCAATGGGATGGGGGATGAACCCTTTCTTAGCAACTGTTCATTAAGACAGTTCACTTCCAGGCTCCCACATTTCCTGAAGGATGAGGGTGTCACTGAAATTGATTCCAAGATCTTACTTACCAATGGTCAGGATACAGTTTTGGTTCTGTGATGCCTTCCTCAACTCACTAACATTGAACTTCTACTGTTGCATGTGATCAGGTCTAGAAAGCAACCCGTATCAGTGTGATGTTTCTCTAAGGCTGTGGTGAAATGTGAATTTTGATTTCAGGCACGTACTGATAGCATTGAAATCTCACTTTGTTTTTTCTCCCTTGGAATAAAGAATATTTCTGTGAATTAAAATATTAATATCCCAAGTCCCCCAAAACATGCAAACATGATTCAGGCATAGTACATAAAATAAGTGAATTAGCAAGTAGGCAATGATTGGGTGTTGACCTAGAACTTATAGTGCATTGCTGTCTCCTTACATCAGCTCAGGTCATGGTGTTTGTAACTAAGGGGTGTTGGCATGTAATGCTTTAGACCCAGGAAAGAGCACATCCCCTTCAAACACATGGTTTTTCTTTGTTCTTATTTTCCTGAGGCTCTTCATAGCTTCTGGCAGGTTGCCTTCTCACTCTGCAGTGGCCAGAGGAGGAACTAAGCCACAGGTGGCAAACACAAGGTCCATGTCTGAATCTGGCCCTCCACCTTGTTTTATCCAGCCCGGCACCTTGTTTCTACCTGGCAGCAGCACCGAGGCCTCGCTTAAGTGTTAAGAAGTAGTTACATTTGTATAGCCCTAAAATTACATCTGGCCCTTTGAAGGCAACCACAAGGCTGATGTGGCCCCATGGAAATGAGTTTGACACCCCTGGTCTAAGTGTTTCTCTCCATTTGTGCGGAAGTAGTGCCCTCCACTGAGGTCAGCTTGGGTTCTGTTCTTGTAGTGTTATATGGGTCTTTCATCTCAGTGATGCCAGATGAGCTGCCATTTATGTCTTCTGCCTGGAGTGCAAGTCCCCATCCCACCTACTTGGAAAATGCCTACTTATTCCTCAAGAGGCAGCCCCAGTATCATACATTTCCCTGTAGCTTTCCCTCTTCCCCTCGCTAACCCCCATGTGGAATTGCTTCCTCATTTGTGTTTTCCTAATGTATCATTTGGCACTACAGATATTTGTTTTGTCTTTCTCTTCTATTGGACTATACTCATGGGAAGCTTTGGTTAGAATAATGTTGAATGTGATTAGTATTCATCCCTTCTTTGTGTTTATAGCATGTAGCACATATAGCAAATTAGCTTTATGGTAAATGTTTCTTGTCCTATCCTGAGGTTCCACCCCCTTGACTGTGTGCTCCATCCACCCAGCATCACTGTATATTATAATATCGATGACTGTGTGCAACACAGTAGATACTGATCCAGGAGCCATGATGTTAGATTATTTGTCATGGTTCCACAACTGCTTGAATTTCAATGTTATCATCTGTAAACTTGGAATAATGGATTGGACTTATTTGCTTTCATTCATGCATGACTTTATTCAAGATACACTTATCACAACCTGCTTTGTCCCAGACACAGAACTAGGTAGCTTCTTAAGCATAAAATACCACATTGCTTAGTTAAAATACTACATGTCTTAGTTAAAATACAAAAAGTTCTATTTGTGTAGTCAGTAGAGTCAATTTAACAATGCTACTTTTTAAAGTCATGTTGCTAAAAGCACTGACTGACTCAGTTTCAAGTATAATTCAAACCAAGATAATAACACTTAGTTTCTGATTCCCATTTATTCCTCCAACCACAGTATTTGTATGAACTAAACCCCAGTGATCATGGACTAGGATTTTGGTGTTCCCTCTCAGTGTTTGTTTTATCATCTTAAATAGGTCAGAATACTAATTTAATGCATATTTCATACATTTAAGCAGATGTGGAAAGTCTTTGGACTGAAGGAAATCTCTGTATTAGTTCAACAGATCTTCAATGAGTGCCTGTCATGTACTTAATGTTGTAATGTACGCCCAGGATAAGCTCAACAGAAGCGGCCTCTGTCTTTGAGAGGTTTATAGATTTGTGTGGAGGAACATGGATGTGACCATGTCAGCGCTGGATGGGTTCTGATGGAAGAATCTCAGGAATAGCAGTTACAGCACGGGAAGAAATGAGCTTAGGTTTGGTGGGGTGTAGGGTGGGGACAGGAGGCTTGTCTGGAAAACACCTTCATAGACTTTCCTGGGTTCTAGTCCTTGTATTAGTAGATGGCACTTGAGGTTGAGTCTCAAGAAATATGTCCCACCCCCGGCAGACAAAACTGAGGGTAGAGAACATGGCAAGAAAAGAAAGCAGGATGAGCACTAGCAGATAAATCTGAAACAGCACATTGTATTTAGAAAACTAGAAATGCATCATTGTGATTAGAGCCAGAGAGCCAGGCTGGGTTCAGGGATACCTGAGGCTACAGAGCATAGGTGGTCTCTTGGCTCTGATGCCAGGACAGCAGGCCCACCCTGAGCACCTAGGGAAATGCAGGAGGGTCTTAGGCAGTAAAGGAGGACATCACCTTCCAAAAATTTCTAGAAACTTAAATGTGATTAAACATTTTTTACTAACTCTTAAAATACAAATTTGGAAACCTTAAAATATTTGTGTTTTCTTCTATAAGCATTTTTGCTAAGTTATTTTTTTCAATAAGTAGGAATTGTAATACTCAAATGAGCTCACACTATGAAATGGAAGTGAAATCTTCCATTCTATCAGAATCTCCTTTTCATAACTAGGATTAGGCCTATATTAAATTACCAAACTCTGCTTTTTACTGGTAGAGAAAGAGCAGTCCGGCATTCAAAGACCACCTCTGAATGGGGTGTTAAAACAAAAGAATGGGTTTTGCTTTCCAGACTTAGGTTTATATATCTGAGGAGGAAGAAGAAAGAACAAAAAAGCAAACCATGTAGATCGAGATGACTTCAGTCAGGAAAATACAAGTTGATTGGCTATATTAGCCCCCAGTGAAAGTACATCAATTAATGATTTCAAAAACCATAGCACATGATCTAGTGCAAATTGGCTTTTGCCTAACAATTACTCAAGGTTATTGATCAGTCAATAATAAACTGGAAAAATTAAAACTGAGAGTCTTTCTGAACTAGTAAGTGGCAACTCTGTTAATCATTTGTTCAGAGATGGTATTGGGAAGATACATGGCAATATCTTGAATCTTTCTTCAAGAGAAAAAGAAAAAGAAAATGGAAATTTCATCATAATGCCTTTCACTGGCAAAATGTGTAGTGACTTCCTAACCAGTTTGCTATCTCAGATCATTCCCTCTATCTATCCATGCTGTATTGTCTGTAGGGTTCATCAATTTGAACTCACTCAAACCTCATTTTTAATCTTGGCTCTAATTTTTTTTACTGTATAATTCTCTGTTTTCTAGCTATAATAAGATAGAAGTAACAATGCCTATTTCAGAAGAATGGGAGGTGGTGTAGGATTAAATAGCAGTTTGGGTATGGGATCTTATGTTTAGTAGGTCTTCAACACATTTATTATGAAAAAAATTACACTCTGGTTAATGTTTAACCTTTCAACTAAGCTTATTATTTATGGAGCTAAGCTAATTGTACACAATAAGATAGATCAGGTATAAAACCAGCTTTATTTCTAGTAGCTGGATTGTAAAAAGAACCCAACTTGTTGTATGAGGAACCCTGTGAATAGAAATATTTTCAGGACATCCTGAAGCTCTCATGCTTAATATTTACACATGATTGCTTGTGGACAATTCAACTGCTTCCAAAAAGGAAGCTGAGAGCTATTCAGGAGTAGAAGAAAACCCTCCAAACAAGTGATCACTTCAGTTGCTGTCAAAACTGGCTTTGTTTTTGATGACTTGCAATGAATATCCTCTGCCTTCTACAAAACAATATGTAATTGTTAGTAAGAAGCCAAATGAGTAAAGACAAGGGATTATATATCATGGGAACTGGGAAAATTAGTTAAAGCAAGATCTTGAAAGTTGATTACCTATAATTCTAATATTTTACTATGAACTCCATCCAACCTGTTTCAATGGTGAACCAGGTGAGTCTTGAGCTAATGCAAAGACTGAGTATGGCGGCTCCCCCCTTATCCACAAGGAGTATGTTCCAACACCCCAGTGGATGTCTGAAAGCCCAGATAGTGCTGAACTCTATATATACTATGTTTTTCCTACACATTCATCCCTATTATAAAATCAAAATTTATAAATTTGGCACAATACAAAGTTGACAACAATAACTAATAACAGAATAGACCACTTCTACTAATAGAACACTGTAATAGAATTATGTGAATGTGGCCTCTCTCCCTTTCTCAAAACACCTTATTGTGCTGCCCTCACCCTTCTTGTGGTGATGTGAAATGATATCATTCTTACATGGTCAGAGGCAGTGAGGGGAGTGAGATGGGCATTGTGATGTAGCGAGAGGCTACACTTGATCTTCTGAGGATGAGGTTGACTTGAACACAAGCACTGCAATTCTGTCACAGCTGATCTGATCTGATACTGGACATGGCTAGTACAATAAGTTACTAGGGGGCAGGTAGAATATATGGCATGGGCACACTGGACAGGGGATGATTGGTGCTCCTGGTGGGACAGAGCGGGACATTGCAAGATTTATCATGCTCCTCAGAACATCTTGCAGTTTAAACCTTATGAATTGTTTATTTCCCAAATTTTTCATTTAATATTTTGGGATTGTAATCAACCTCAAGTAACTGAAATCGTGGGTGGTAAAAGAATGGATAAGGAGGGACTGCCATACCCGGACAACCATCCTCTCAGTAAGTCACAGAGAGCAGCAGGGATGGAGTTTTGAGATTCTCCAGTAACTCCTTCTAAGTTCTCTGTGATTACTACTGAAAAAAAGAAACAGCAAAAGCACATCACTTTAAAGTAGTGTTTCTCAAACCTTTTGGCCCTGGGGCTCCTTTATACTCTTGAAAACCATGAGAACAAAGAGCTTTTGTTTATTTGGGTAATATTTACTAAAGTTTATGATATTAGGAACTAAAAATGAGACATTTAAATCATGAATGTATTTACAGTAGCAATAATAAATATTTACATGTCAGACTAAGTCATGTATTTTAACAAAAATGAACCAAATAAGAAGATGGCATTGTTTTACCTTTTTGGGAAACTTCTTTAATGTCTGGCTCACAAGAAGACAGCTGAATTCTTACATCTGCTTTTGCAATTATTCTCTTTCTACATTTTATTTTGGTGGAATTATAGAAAGACAATCTGGCTGCATAAAGATTTATATCTGGTAGGAGAGGAGTAATTTAATAACCTTGAAGGTGATTATGAATATTTCTTCCTTGGTACTATACCAGAACTCTCCAGAGTCTTAAGATTTAGTTGTTATGTAGGGTGAAAAATAACATTAATGAAATTCTTGTTCTCCATTATATTAAAAAATCTATTGAGTAGATCTCCAAGCCCTACAGAATTTTGTAACATTGTGCACTGATCATATGGAGAATATTGATTCATTAAGTTATGTGGAAACTCTAAACACTGGTACATTTTATTATATTAAATAATCATATCTGTTACTGTCATTACCGATCACATCAAAAAGTACTGAAGTATTGGGAAATCGTCATGTTTGTGGTGGTGGAAATAAGTTTTGCAAAATGCTGATTTCTGCTTAAGAGCTTACATTTTAAGATTGATAGCAAATACTGCTTGTTATTTTCCTTGAAGTGACCAGTTTGATTGCTTGCTTGCTTGCTTGATTGTAAGAACAATGTTAAGAACACTCAACATGCGATCTACTCTCTTAACAGATTTTTAAGCATACAAATATGGTATTATCTATAGAGACAGTGATGTACAAGACATCTCTAGAATTTATTCATTTTGTGCAACTGAAATTTTATAATGTCATTTAACAACTCCTTATTTCCTCATTTCCTAGCCCCTGGCAAGCATCATTTTAGTCTTTGCTTCTATGATTTTCATGATCATAGGCAGTGGAACTGCGCAGCCTTTGTTTTCTGTGACTGGCTTATTTCATTTAGCGTAGTGTTCTCAAGGTTCTTCCCTAGTGTCACATGTTACAGGCTGTTTTTTGGCTGAATTATATTTTAGTATGTATTTTCTTCCTTCCTTCCTTCCTTCCTTCCTTCCTTCCTTCCTTCCTTCCTTCCTTCCTTCCTTCCTTCCTTCCTTCCTTCCCTCCTCCCTCCCTCCCTCCCTCCCTCCCCCCTCCTTTTCTTTCTTTCTTTCTTTTCTTTCTTTCTTTCTTTCTTTCTTTCTTTCTTTCTTTCTTTCTTTTATTCTTGTTCAAGTGCAGTTGTCTCCATTTTCCCCCACTCTCCACTGCCCCACCCACCCCAACCTCCCATCCTCAATCCTACCCTCTTTGGCTTTGTCCATGGGTCCTTTACATATGTCCCTTGATGGCCCTACCCCTTCTTTCCCCCATTATCTCCCTTACCCCTTGCCTCTGGTCACTGTCAGTTTGTTCTTTAATTCAATGCCTCTGGTTATAATTTGCTTGCTTGTTTGTTTTGTTGATTAGGTTACACTTATACCACATTTTCTTGATCCACTCATCAACTAATGAAAAATTAGGTTGTTTCTACATCTTAGCTATTGTGAATAGCACTGCAATCAATATGAAATTATCTCTCTGAGATCCCAATTTCAATTCTTTTGGATAAATACTCATAAGTAGGATTTCTAGCTAATATGGGTGCAGTGGTTTTAATTTTTTGAGAAACCTTTATTCTGCTTTTCATAGTGGTTGCACCAATTTTCATTCCTTCAAAAAGTGTACAAAGGTTCCAAAAGTTCCACATCCCCACCAAAACTTGTTGCCTTCTTAAATAGTAGCCATTCTATAGGTGTGGGATGAAAGTAGAGACCTTTCTTGGACCATACACAAAAATCAACTCAAATGACTTCAAAAATTAAAACTCCTAGAATAGAGCAGAGGGAAAAGTTTCATGGCATTGGTCTTGGCAATGAGTTCATGGATGACACCAAAGCACAGGCCACAACAGCAGATTAGACAGCAGGGATGACACCAAACTTAAAAGCTTCTGCACAACAAAGGAAACAATCAACAGGGCAGAAAGGCAGCCTACAGACCAGGAGAAAATGTTAGTAAACTACGTATTTGATAAAGGACCAGTTTCCAAAATACCTACAGCTTAACAGCAAAAACAAAATGAAACAACCAAACAAACAGAAAAACAACAACAACTAATAATCCAATTTAAAAATAGGGACTGAGCAAACAAGAAAAAGAACTCAACATGGACAACAGTGTGGTGATTGCTGAGAGAGGGAGGTATACAGGGGACTAAATAGTAATGGAAAAAATACAATAAGGATTAAATTTTTAAAAATAAATAAAATAAAAATAGACTAAAGACGTGAGTACACATTTCCTCGAGAAGACATTCAGATGGCCAACCGGCACATTAAAAGATGCTAAATGTCACCAGTCACTAGGGAAATCAAAATCAAAGCCACCAGATATTGTCTTGTTCATTTATGAAAAATTGACAAATGTTCATGTTTGAATAATGTAATTTTTAGCCTTTCTTTTAAGTAAAATGTTTTTTTAAAAAAATAGTGATAGTGCAACTCACAACTCAGAAAATTATACAAAGCATTTTTCTCTGTAAACAGTAAACCTCTTTATACCTCTGCCTCTCATTTCATCATACAAATTGTTCAAAGGACATGTGCAAAGTTCTCAGTTTAATGAAATTAATAATGTTTATCACTTCATCAGGAATTTCTTAAACAAACCTGGCATTTTTCTCATGTGATTATGACTCTGTTGTGATGAAAAATCCAGTGACAAGCAAGGTTGGATGCTGCCGTCCTGCTGAATAGTGAGGTGGCAGCATTGCTGTATTACCATCCAAGCAAGTGCGAACACAGGTGGAAAAGGCCTTTGTTCGTGTTTTTATATTATCATAAAGCAAGTTTGCTTTCTTAGACAATTCGAAATGGTCAGGAACTCTGGGGACATGGCGCACCCTGGTTTGATAGCTGGTTTCATTGGCAAAGCCATTTCATAATAACATAGTATTCCTTCTTTACAGCTGGTCATTTTATAGATGAGGATGGAGTTAAGGAATATTTCACTGTTTAGAATACATCAGGAACTTAAAAATCTCTGTGATCAGGGGAGGAAACCAGACATACCTACATTTGGCTCTGTGTGCAGGGACTAGGAAGTGCCACACCAAAGTGAGGAGTTAAAGGGGAGAGACCTAATCTCTGCTCTTTGCACTGCACCACAACTCTTGAGTCAATTTGTATGTCGTCGATTGCTAATAGTTACCTTGCCTTGTATGCTACAAAACTTCCTCAGGTGCTTTTAATTTAATTGGTGTCTATCTGTGTGTATCATGCTCTCTGGGAGACCAGTTTCTTCATCCCAGACTCACCCTCCCACATATCTCCCTGCACAAACCCAGGCAACTCTCCTGAGACAGGAGCCCCTTTACCTTTAGATGAAGAAGTGTAACCCCTCCAAGAAGGCAGGGGACAAGGAGGAGACAAATCTTAGACAGTAGGGCAGACTCAGGCTGAATAGGCTTAGGACAAATATTTTTTCTGTCAAGGAGAGGTCTTCCCTGTTCCCAGGAGGTGGCTGTTTACATGAAAACAAAACAATGCTTGTTATTAGTGGTCGCCTCCAGAAGCAAGCCCAAGGACCACAGACTAAATGATCTTCCACTGCTCCTTCAGCCACATCAGAACCGTAGGAAACTCAGACTGCGGTAGGGCGGATTAGCATATACTTGTTCTGTGAACACATGGAAAACTTAAGTTTCCAGGGAGGGGCATTTGGCACCTTCACTGAAAGCCACATTAACTCAGGGAAAAGCTGATAATGACTAACAATTCCTACAAAAGGCTATTTTTAGAAGCAAACCTGGTGAAATCATAAGGGTCAGTCATGAGAAGAACTGGCCCAATGACCTCATTACCACGCAGTGGGAAAACCGAAAGCAGCCCTGGAAAAATGCGTCAACGGTAAGGCCTTTACTGGGCACCATGTTTAAAAATACCCATGGCTATCCTAAAAATTTTCCCTTTCTTTATGAGTAACCACATACTGAGAGCCAGTTTCATTTTGGGGGGAAAAAAGTTCTTCAAATTTCATGACACTTCCACCGAAAGCTCTGGTCCTAAAAGGTTAATGAGGTTATTAAATGAGTGAGTGTGCTCCCCCTCTGATACATCGCTTGGGCCCAGGCGCCTCTGGCTCTCCCATGAGTTAATTTAATGCAAAATAAGGGAGTACCTCCATATTTTACGGTTAGAGTTTTCTTAGAAATTCATTTTTGTATACTCCTGCATCGAAGCGCCCTCGTCAGTGCCTCTGCTCTTGACAGATACCTTTAAATGTCTTTTCTTAGCTGCCACCAACATGCTATGGAAAAAAATATTGAGAAATCACCAAATGGGCTTGTCTGGATTTTAGTGCCCATCTGCGGTCGTAGTTCCAGAGCCTCGAAGGGAAGTTCATCTAATTAAAGGGGATGTAAATTTGGGAAACATGTGGATTGGCAACCAAAACTAATCAAGCCATTTATTCCTTTAATTAACGATTGTATAGTAAATGCCTACTGTATCAGAAACATTGTGAACGAAACTAGATGTGGATTTGGCTTTCCAAGAGTTTAGTCATTCAATAAATGCTTGATTAATTGATTCAACTAATTAGTACGATTTGACTAATTCAATATATTTCAGGTATGAGATATGTAGTTGAAAAATACAGATAACAGGGCAAATGTTTGAAGGAATTTCTAAATATAAGAATAATGGCTTAAATGATAATAATATCATCACAAATTAAAATTAGAGAGTGAAAATTTTTTGAATTATGACCGAAAACCCAAGCATTTGGTCTAACGCTGATTTGTTAGCTATGCAATATTGGTGGGAAATAAATTATTCGACCGAATTTGAACTTTGAATCTTCAAACAGTTTGCTTAGCTTCTCTTCCTCTTTTGCCCAAAGCCCCTCACAGAGGTTAGCTTTCATCAAAACCGAAGCCTTCATTCATATTGAGAAAGTACAATGTTTTTGCCTCCCTGTCTCCCGAGGATGATTAGAAGACACTGGAGCGTCTCAGACATCCTTACACTCCCTTCCAGCTGCTTGTTTCAAACGGAGTTCTACAGCTGCTCGCATGGGGCTCCATCCTTCTGATATGCTTCTCCTCCACTATCTTCCTCTCCCACCAGCCCCAGGGTCCCTTTTGTTGGAAGATACGTTTGTCTGGGCATAAAGGCAACGTGCACGGCTGCAGAGCATATGGTTTGAAGTCTGAAGATTCTTTCAGTGTGTTTATCAAAGTCCCCATTGTTGTGGTCTGTTTTCACAAGCTAACATGGCCTTCTAATTCCTCAGCTATCTGCCTGTGATTGCAACAAACTTTTCTGTGGGTCTTTTGGAATTGTGGAGCTGAAGGTTTAGTTTCTAGTTATATCTCTTTTTTTATAATACTAGTAGCACTTCTGAGGACTTAGTGATAACACAGATAATTTCTCTGAAATGAAGGGCCTCTAGATCCAGTTTTTCAATATTTAATGTCTAAACTTCTAACATGTTTTAATTTTACCACCACTGGTTTATTCCCTTTCCTTTCAGAAATGGGCCAAACTCACCAGGTTTTGCCTCACTGTCCTTTGTGATGAAAATGAACACAAGTTGCTTGTTAAATTATATTTTTGAAGGACTAAGGTGGAGAGGGAAACCTCTTGATGTAGCTTACACGAACCTTCGTGATGGTGGGTCAGAGTGGACTGGACCTGGGGCCCCAAATGTGGGTGTTCCAGACTGTACTGAGGACTTGGGAAGTTCTGACAGTTACAGTGAGAAGCCATTAATCCTCAAAGCTCATGTAAAATTTTGTGAAATTCCTCTCTATGCCATTCTGAATGTTTTGCCTATAAACTGCCTTCTCTAGTTCATTGACTATTAGAAGTAACTCCAGCTCCACACATTATCTGCTGGTTTTAAGTCATGCTGTTTCCCCTCAGTTGTCAGTGTCCAGCTTGAGTTCCTGGTAGTTACTGGCTAAGTCCAGAGATGCCAGCCTGGGACCTATGTGTTCCGTTTTTTTTGTTTCACATAAACCAACATCAATAACTGAACCTTTGAGCAAGCTTAGAAACTAACTTATGAGCTTGCCTTTTTGTTTCCCATTTTCATAGCACAAAAAAAATCGTAAAGATTTCTCATTTAAGAAATTAACCTCCTGTGATACCCAGTTGCTGCACATTTGCTGCCATGTCGTCCCTGGGGAAAACTATGAGGCGAGCACCTTATGTTTTTTGGTAATGAAGGGGTAACTTACAGATATCAGTGGCACATGGCTTTGGTGTAAAGCTGCTTTCTTGACTATAATGGATATTATACTTTCTGCCCAGGGCTCTTCAAGTAGGAAATTGTCATGATCCTAGCTAGATTCTCCTGTTTACCAACATCATCACACATTTATTGGTCACTGCTGAGCACTGGGCCAGAAAGGAAATCACATTCATCTGTGATAGCACTGAATTCCTAAAATGTCATTGAGATAGAAGAAACACAAGCCTTCATTTCACTTACCTCTTGGTGAGCACCTACAAAATAACTAAGCATCTTCTGAGCTCTCTTCTCCAATCTTCTACTAAGTTCCAAATCCCTATAAGCATCTCTCAGAATCTATGAATAGCCAAGATAGCATTTGTGTTTCTGTAGTGTTCTGTTTTAGTCTCAAGTGAATTCTGCCTCTTCACTATTAAAACTTGTTTGGATAGAAGGCAGCAGCGTATCCTAGGGTTCCACAGGGTCTTCTCTCAAAACCAGCATTTTGAATTGGCTGTTCCCATTTCTTGCTAAATGGGATGAGACTTTCAACCCAAGACTTTAAGAATATGTGTCGAGTCTACTTTAGGGAGGTTGTGTTACTGTGTATTTTCTCTCTTTGTTTGATTTTAATATCCCAATTTGGAAAAAATAGTCAATGTCATTTGCTAGTCTCTATAATCTTGGAGAGTAGTGCCCACCCACTTTCTTAGATGTGATTGTAAATTTCACCTTTAAAGATTTGGAGACAGAACAATCAAACAAACAAAAGCACTTCTATTTCAATCAAACAAACAAAAGCAGTTGTATTTTGTATTACATGAAAACACTGGTTCTGAATTTGCAAGTGATTCCTCCCTCCCCGCCCCCCACCCCCAGGAATGTTTTACAACTAGAGATCTTTATTGGCTGCTGCAGCTGGGGGTGGAGAAGGGGGGACATGGCTGGCATCTAGTGGATAGAGGCTATGGTGGCTGCTGCAATTGTCTGATGCACAGCACAACCATCTACAACAAAGAATTATCTGGCTCAGCATGCTCTTGGTGCCAAGGTTGAGAAAAGTTGAATGAAACTTATCAGGAGGAATCTCACAACCAATTCATCTTTTAGTTATCAGCAGTCACAAGACTTTAGTATAAAATATATATCATTATGCTGACATACTGAATTTTTGTTAAATGATATGTTAACTGTCTGTTAAAGAGTTTAAGTATAATACCCTTTAATATTTAAATCACTCCACAGTATTGCTGATTGTATTTCCAAAGATATAATTTTGTTATGCAATAAAAATCATGGCGTTTACCCCAAGACTGCTAAAAATCCTTTGCCAAGTTAATGGAGGAGGCTAGTCTGTATGTTTCAATGGTTTAAAGAAGCTATTGGTGTTCTAATTAGAACTAAATTTATGTAGACACACACTCATGCTCACCTATTTCCATCAATCATCTTGCATTAAAACACATTTATAACATCTACGGTTGATGACAGAAATCAGATCAATTTTTGAGATCCACAGCATGAATCACAAAACTCTAAATACCTAAGTTCATATATTTTCCTGGTTTCATTTGCCATGTAAAAACAAAACAGAGCAAACAAATAAACAAATGAAAAAGTTCTGATAACTTTAGTCGATCCTAAGCTCATCCGTAATTGTCACCATGAGAGAATGAGTCGGAGAAGGGGGGAGTCATCCCCATGGAACGTATTTTCCCAGGCCTTCGTAATTGGATTCTTTTCCATTGCATGTTTTCAGTAAACAAATCAATTTTGAACATAAAATATCAGGAAGGACTGGGGGTTGGTTCTTCAGAAAGGCCAGTTTACTTTAAATGGTATAATTTCACTGTATGTGTAGCCCTTCCATAACCGAAGAGCCCAAAAGACCTCGACCAGGGTGCAAACGTCTTGAGAAATCACCAGAATACCACAAATGATACTGTTGAGGATTTCTACCTCTTAGTACAGCATGACTTGCATCCTATAAACAACCACTGTCGCCACGATTATTTCAGGACTATGGCTAAGCCACCAGAAAGAGAGCATCATGATGTGGAAGTGGCGGCATTCGAGACTTGATTCTTACCATAAGCCAGGTCCCCTGAGGCATCTTCCAACCTCCTATGTGGATCTGTTTTCCCAGTGATTATCTTTCCCTCCCTCAGTGTGTTCTTTGTGCTTGCTGGACTGGTTTGGAGTGTGAAGATTAATTGACTGGGTGTGTATGTGGGAAGAAGTCCACACCACTACCTAGAGGTGGTTAATCATCCTGATTGTTATTTTAACTTTGAGAATATGCTCCAGCTCAGAGACTAGAACCTGCTCACAGGAAGCAGGCAACTACTGTTTCGGGATTGGACTACACAACTTTGTATTTTATGTAATCAGCCTTTTCTATGTCTCATAATGAGGCTACAATAGATCAGCCCTTGGAACTCCACTGTGCAGTCAATTCCTATACACAGCAGAGATTTGTATAACAAATCCTTAACAAATTGGTTACCTGAATGGATCCAATTCATCTCTAGTTATAAGATGCATATATGTTTTCAGTAGAAATAATTGCTTGAGCTTCTGTTCTCAGTAATGCTAAAGAGAATACACATAATCATGGTATTAGTGTTATTATATTTTCCTCATTTTAATTTCAGTATCTGTCTTCCAACTAGGGATAATGCGTTTTTGCTGAAATGTCTGAAATCAAAGTCCTACACTTTTGATACCGAAAGTTATTTCAACATAAACAACAGAAGCTATGTTACTTAATTTTTCCTGCTGTCTGTAGGGTGGAGAGTTGGCCCTGATTACCAGCTCAGTGCTTGGTCAAATATGCTTTGTACACCTGATGTGCATAGATTCATTTCCGAACTAATATACTCTTATTTTCAAACTGGTTCTGGGAGGGGAGAGACCTCCTCATTTCTTCAGTCCAAATACCTTATGTAAAGTTTTCTCTGATCCCCTTCAAAACCGATTGCTTCCTGGAACTGCATATGCCTACCACGGAGCACCTAGCAGGAAATGATAAATGCTGAACATTCCATCCCATTCCAAGAGGCGGTGAGGGGACAACTAAAGGAATGGGTGAATGGGAGAGCTCAGTTACTAGTTACTGGTGACTTCTTAGCTAAATTATTTTTGCCAGATGCTTTTATTTAGTAAAATAGAATTTTTATAATGAAGGAAGCTATTGAAAATGTATACCTATAAGCAAAATCTGGGCAAATTAAACTGACCTCCCACCATACAAAATGTAAACAGCGAATACCTGATAGGACAGCATGAGCCCCCATAACTCAGCCTTTGGCCCATCTCACAATTCCACTGGCTAGATTCATGCAGGGGCAAGGCAGTCACTCTGAGATATCACACCCACCGAGACACACCTGTAGATAACACATTAGTAATGGGTGAGGTTACAATATTTGTAACAAAAAAAAATGAAAATTTATAGTGGAATGATAAAACAGTGTTTCTGGGTTTTTCTAAAAGCTTACCACTTCTAGTAAGGACAATTTGATATGTACAAGAAAAAGGAAAATGCTGGAGAAAATTCGCCATGTATCACTGTGTGTATGCATGCACACATGTGTGAGGGGGTGCTTTTAATCCCTTCTTCTGAGACACATATATCTTGCATTTAACCACAATTGGGTTTGTCAACAAAATAATTAGGTGGTGTCCTTGCATTTTTCTTTTCTTCTTACGACTGTTCAAGGGAACATGCTCTCCCATACGTGAATGCATGGGGTACTTGGTGACGTGTACCAAATTCTACGGAACTGGATTCAGTCTTTTGGTAGTGGTGGAGTTTGTGGAGGTGTTGTTGTAGCGATGGATAGGACAAGGCCCTTAAAGAGGCACTGTGTTGTCTATGGGAAGAGTATTTGATAAGCCGTCTAGTGCGGTTGGGATGCATGATCTGCTGAGGGAAGCTGCCTTTGCATGGTATCTGAGTAGCAGTGGCTGGAGATGGTAGGAGGGCCAGCGGCTCTTCATTGGAAGAACATGGTGTCTTAGGCCTGTCAGAAGAGTGATTCAGGAAATTTCCTGCCTACTGTTTGAGCCTTGCATATAGTCTGTGAGCTTGACCTTCCACATTGTTCTTTCAGTGCTAACTATAGTGCTAACTATAAAAGTGCAATGACCTACTTGTTACCTATCTTGGAATGTGTATCACAAAACCTAATTGGGAGGATAATTTTGAGACAGGAGGGACAGACAGAAAGATTGGAGGCTGTAACGGGTGAGTGCATGAAAAAAGTGGCCAACCTCGTCTGTCCTGTACCTCCCACACACACACACAATGGCAGACACTAGCACTACTCATATTGGCTGTATTTCCCAAGTTCTTCCTAGGGCCCAGACCTCCAGAGCACATTTTGTCATTGACTCCATGACGATATCAGTGTCAGTTTGGCAAAGCAACCTCAGACATAAAATGTAAGAACGAGTTTTTCTGGAGCGTAAAATTATAATTATTCTGTTAGTAAAAGGATAAAATAAATGTCTATTCAAGCCAGTTACTGTCCAACTTGTGATTTTTGTAGTTGTTTAACATGTAATAAACTCAACTCACTTTACCATAATGGAGTATGGAGTATAAAACAGTCCCTATGTAATATCATAAATCCTGCAAAGAATTAGACATCTGCACATTTTTTTACTGTGTTCACTTTAACTCAAAACGTCTGCAGTCAGTGACCAAATATTAAATACACTGGGAAAATGAAAGCTGTCTAGTTAGTTCAACACTACTTTTACTTTGGGATTTAAGCAGTCTTTTAGAATGTGGATTTCCAGGTGACATGAAAAATGGACTAACAGAAAAATCATTGTCGGAAGGACTGGAGCAGCCCAGTTAACGCCTGGAAGGTCGTGGGAGTGTAATACCGGTCCATTAGAACAACCTTTTGCTGAATTCTCTCTCGTGTTCAATTTGGTCTGATCAGGCTGTCAGGGCCCTGAAGGGTGAGCAACTCACCCCAGAGTGCCCAGGACATGGCCTGTTTTAGGACTGAAAATCCTGTGACTCAAGAACCCCCTCCATCCTGGGCACACCAGCTGCTGTTGGCTCTAACCCTGGGGGAAACAGCTGGCTTCTTTGGAAGCAAAATACCTGAGAAGAGCACCTGCCTTTCTGCATCAGAGTCTCTGTGAAGCAAAGTGCACTCCTCACTTTCAGGATAGCTGGAATTCGTTATTCTGGCATAATGTACTCCAGAAAGAGTCTCTTGGCCTCTCAAATATTAATTCTTTGGTCCTAAAGAGTATCTACGCATCTCAGCTCAAGTTCAGGTTCTGACCTAGCCATTTGAAGTGTCCTCCATAAGTCACTTTCTCAGGTAAGTTTAAATGGGACAAGGTTATGTGTTATCTACCATCCCAACGGACAAAGAGCACTTTTGTGTTCAGTGGATGAAGTGGATATTCTCACACCTTTCAAAGCCTGTCTTTGCTTTGACAGAGTGGTGCCCACGGGGAGCAGGAGGAGATTGGCCAAGATAATCTCCAGGCTAATAATTTTTACTTCAGGTAAATGCAGCGCACAGTTCTCGTTATGTAAGTGTATTACGTTTGCTAGGAACAAAAGCTGTTGCCAAGGACCCAGACAGCCCCCAGCTCCGCACACCTCACCCAGAAGGGAAGACGCAGGGAGGTCACCAGTGGCGAGGTGCAACGTGCTGTTCCTAAGTCAGCTCGCTGTTGAGGTATCCACGTCATCTGGGGTTGCGGCGCGATCCTCTGTGTGCCAATTATGCCATTAATACGCTTCATTTACCATACGCGCACATCAGAACCAGAGTTTTTCTCAAGGGCAAAACCCAAATCAGGCCGCCAAAGCCGCAGATCACGTAAGCCTGCGCTGAACGCCCACAGACAACGGTGCTGCGTGCACGTGCTCCTGTGGATATCACTTGTCCATCAGAAGCTAAAACAAGGCGTGAGTTGAAGTAGGAGGAGACCAAGAGAGTGAAGCCAACCCTGGGCAGTTGTCATCCAGGAAGTAAAATTGGATGAGACACAGTTAGAAACCGGAAATGCAGCCTGACCCACTCACCTGGGATTTTTTGACAACACTTGAAAGACCTTGTTCTTATCTCCTCATGATATCAGCGTTGAGTTGTGGGTCTCTTTTTTTTTAATGGACTATTTTACTCAAGTTCTTTTATTAGAGTTTTCAATACTTTATCTTACCCTTTTACTAATACACCATGAAGTTCTTCATTTGTGCAAAGTTTCAAATGACTGAAGACAGAAGAAAGTTATACACTTCACACATATCGAAACCTGCAAGAAAAGGAAAGAGCTGGGCAAAGTGGAGTTGCAGACATCAGCGAGGAGATGAGACAGGATTTGTTTGGTCGTGCTGATCTCCAGCACCTACAATCAAGTCCCGGAGTTATCTCCTAAACCATTCACTGCCACATTCTGAAGGGGAAGTTGCTACTTCTAAGGAAGCCACCTTGAAGTGTTTCAAAGGGTCTCCCCTTGAGTCAGATGCCCTTTACTTTCTAACTGAGCAAGGGAGATAAAAATCAGGTGTTGACTACAGTTATTTTTATATGATATTGACAATGTCAAAAGGAAAGTAGAATGGAGAGAGGACACGTGGAAGACACAAATCTCTTTTGTATCCCAAATCTTTAATCACAAAGATTCGATCTTTCTTTTATGGATAATTTTGTTATCTAGATTTTGCTAATAAAATTGGCAAGATAAAATCTTTTTCAAAAATTAAAAGATGTTATATATTTTAGCACCAGGGTTACTAAAATGTAATTTAAAAATTTTGTACTGTTTCCCAGTTCATGTCATTGCTGACACAATACAGACCATCTACATGAGATTTGTGTGCACCTGTTTGTATGTGTGTGTTTCACCATGGCAACTACTCTTATCCATTTCTCAAATTGTCCCTTATGTGTGTACCATACCTAGATATATTATTGTAATCAACAAGTGACACTCACAAGGTTAGAAAGAGAATCAGATGCCTCTTTGTGACAAAGCTATGCCTTCTTGAAGGTTTTAGAATAATGTGCCAAAAAATTTTGTGTCTTTTATAATGATAGCTGGTACTTATTGAATGCTTGCTATGTGACGGGCATTTTGCTAAGTGCTTCACATACATTGTCTCAATTTTGTGTTTAAAACAACCGTGTGAGAGGTGCACTGATATTATCCTTT
Organism: Phyllostomus discolor; assembly: GCF_004126475.2. NCBI lineage: Eukaryota > Metazoa > Chordata > Mammalia > Chiroptera > Phyllostomidae > Phyllostomus > Phyllostomus discolor. The sequence continues at coordinate 85,105,275 of NC_040910.2, forward strand.
TTTACAAATAATAAAATAGGCTTAGAGAGGACATTTCCTCACTTTAGCATTATGTTAGTAATAGTAAGTATAAATATTTAATGATTAAAGAAACATCTATGTTTCCAATAGATGTCTGATTTAAAAAATGCAATTTTAAATCTATAGATGAAGAAGTTATAGAAAAGCTGAATTCATTCCAGAAAATTAGGACACTGTGCATTAAAATTAAAACTGAGAACTGTAGTTACTAAACAAGGATGCATTTTAACATTCTTTTATGAATGAGACAAATAACATTTGTGCTAAATAAGAAAAAAACAGACCTGAAAATTACACTCCTAGTTAACCCAAGTCCATTTAATGTTCATCACGTCCAATTCCAGATGGTGCCAACAGAAAAAGACATACACACAATAGGTGTTTTATAAGTATTAGGTGTTGAGGTTAATCATTGACAATTAATCTAAATTATTTACAACTAAATTTTGAACCACTTGCATCCCTCTGTTGCATAGAACAGATTAACTTTGCAAGTTTACATTTGTCCTTGGCTAAGAACATGAGGAAGAGAGTTATTGCGCCCTCTAGGGGTATTTTGTAGAAAACCTCCCAAAGCGCAACTACCCCAAACAAACCATAGAGCTCATTCTTAGCCCAGCACAAATAGGGTGTATACCTCCAACTGGCTCATTCTTGGAACTCTTCCATCAGATCTTACAGGGAGTCTAACTGTACCAAACCTTCAATTATTTTAGATCGGAATGGAAAGTTTACAGCATACTGTCAATTTGCAACGGCATGTTAGTTATTTCTTTAACCTTTACTTTCCAAAATAGCTGCTAACAGATGAATTTAATGGAGGGCAGAGTCCATGCAGTGACCAGCCCCGACCTGCGTGATGACTGAACCAGCCCCTCAACATATGATGATGTGTGACTTCATGAAGAGCTTGACTTACTGAGAATCAGGCCACCTTCTGAAGATACACACGTTCTTTGGGAGAGACAGAGGGTAGGAGAAATTCATGATTACAGCAACATCAATTAAAAAGTTATTAATTGCTGAGAGTAAAGCCCAGAGCCAGGGACTGAGAATCAAAGGAGGGAGGGAGTAAGGGAGTTAACACCGCACAGTGTACCTGTCAGTCAAGCACTGAGCAGATCATACTTCATAGCTTGTTTAGTCACTAAACCACTACAAGGTGGTTTGTGTTACCCCTGCCTTTTCAATGGAATATAACAGCAGTTCTGAAAAAGCTACGTTCAGGGTGACACAGTTAGAAAATGGAAGAGAAAAAATTGATTTGTGGTCTTCCCAACTCCATTTCCTATGCTCTCTCCAATTACGATAACCTCTGCCTTCCAAGAATGTGTAACTTAATTTGTTACATTTAGGGAGAGAAGAATAGTGTAGAAGAAAAGAGAGCCAATTATAAAGTTCATGGCACCATCTAATTAAATTTCTGAAAGAATGAAATGTAGAAGGAAGGGAGAGCTCTCCATGTGCTGGGGGGTCAGAGAAGGTTTCAGGGGAAAGAGAGAATTACAATGAACAGTGAAGAGCTTTAGAGAAACTAGGTAGGAGTCGAGGAAGTTGGAAGATCTCAGGAAGAAGAGGAAGTGAAACAGCGTGACCTAACTCCCGAGTTATCACTTTTTATGTAATATTGCGGATGTGTTTAATCAGATTGTGGTCTTCCTATATGCTGTAAAGAAATTTGACCCTGGTTAGAGGAAAGGGGTCAGATGAGCAAAAGAAATGGCAAGGAAGATTTGTGAACTTTAGTGATATTGAAAGAGAGCAGCTTAGACAAGGCACTGCTCCTAAGAACTCTGACTAATTAAATAAAGTCATGGGGACTCTGGGGAATGGAAGAAATTAAGTGTCAAAAGAAAGAGTAGCCGAACTAAAACAATTTTAATGAATTGGCTTCAATCAAATTTGGCCTCTTCCCCAATTTTAGTTAAGAATATGTTTTCTCGAATGTATAATGTAACATTTATTCTCATGATCTTTTTTTTGTGTCTTTGGAACAGTAAAACCATTCTAAACTAGGGAAGAACATTTCACAAGGTGCTGTTGGCATGTGCTGTCATGATGACAAACTTGGGGACAGTGGGCAGACACTAGACTAGCCATGTACATTCACAGAAGGTGTACATGGGGCTAGGTGAGTGTATGTCATGGCCAAGCTGCACACTTGAGTGGCTTAAAGTGAACTGTGAAAGTTCTTCAATGTTACCCTCCTCCAAATGGAAAAAAACCCCAGAAAAGCTCACTGTAACTTCTTGTTAAATTTCAGCTGTCCTTCCTGCATGCACGTAAAGCTTATATTGTCAGTTGCTGGAGGCAAAGTGCATATGGAAGGCTTGGAAAAATGTCTTAAGACTGGAACATAATATTCACTGATAGGATGTGTCAATTTCTTCCTTTGAGATGGCCGGGAAGCAGGCTTGGATGAATATCTGTGTAAGTAAATGTGCAAAAACTCCAACTCCAGGTAAGTAAATTTCTACTTGTCCCATGGGAAGAAAAAAGAAGTTCTTTCCAAGCATATAACATAACAGGAAACAAAGATTGCGTTGACTCTTGGGAACTGTCAGGAGACTGGCATGATGGCTTTGCCCTTGGAGTTTACTTGTCTAGATATCTGAAAGCTTGCATAATTAAATTCCCTCTCTCCCTTCTTCAAAACTTACGGTAGTTTCCCTTCATTACTGTAAGTTTGGGAATCTTGAGTCCTTCCCATAATGTTCTGAATTCTCCCCCTTATGTTGTCCAAAAAGACATTGCCTAAGAGGAAAATCAAGTTTCAGGCTTGGTACATGTTGAAGAATTCACTTTCAACATCTTGACGTGAGCCAGAGGTCTGCCTAGCAGCAACAAAGATGAATGCCGAAGGAAATGTAGGCTGACAAATACCAGTCCCACCTGTGTTGGTTAATAAGCAAGACTCCAGCCCAGCCAGTAATCCTCTGGTAACTGTCATTTCCATGTATCCAATCAGCTGCCTGGGAATTATCCCAATAAAAAGAATACAGTGTGTCATTTATCAGGCAGCCAATTAAAGGGCCTCGGCAGGGCTAGGATAGCTGGAACCAGTTCTCACAGAGAAAGCAGGATGGGGCCAAGTCAGTGTGGGCCGCCTTGCGGGAGTATGAGAAAGTACGTTGTGGCTGATTCATAGGTGTACCCGATTTACAAAATATTAGAAGGAGTTGGTAATATTTCAGTCTTTCTCCTTGACACTAATTTATTTAGGACACCAGGGCATGACTAACTTGGCTGATCTGACCGAAATGGGGCTTTGAATTTCCATAGCTATGAGATAGTTATTAGGATGTTTTGACTTGATCTCTGACATCTGTGTAGCCTTAGAAGCATTGAAAGTATGAAAAAGGAAGGAAGGAAGGAAGGAAGGAAGGAAGGAAGGAAGGAAGGAAGGAAGGAAGGAAGGAAGGAAGGAAAAGAAAGAAAGAGAGAGAGAGAGAAAGAAAGAAAGAAAAAGAAAGAAAGAAAGAAAGAAAGAAAGAAAGAAAGAAAGAGAGAAAGAAAGAAAGAAAGAAGAAAGAAAGAAAGAAAGAAAGAAAGAAAGAAGAAAGAAAGAAAGAAAGAAGAAGAAAGAAAGAAAAGGACAAAGTGAATTTGTCCACAAAGGGAATTCCATGAGTTTCCTGGGTGTCTTTGGCCTTCTCCACAATGGAAGCAGTCCGCTGCATGAACAGGAGTTGACTGGGGCGTCACACTCTCACCGTGGGAAATGGGAACAGTTCTGGATCCTCACACCCCTTCTAAGGCACAGATCTCCACTCCCGTTCTCACCTTGGCCATTGAAAGTTCTCCGTAATAATCTCTTTCAACCTTAAAGTAGTAAATGCTGTCTAGTCCCAGTTTAGCTAATTCACGACATGACACTGATTCCGTTCCTGGACATGTCATGGAGAAAATATGTCAATGAATTTCATGGGTTCTAGGATTTACTTGTTTTTTACAAGTTCACATCTCTGAATTTTGGACAAGCCTGACAATGGATGGGGTGATAAAACATGTTGCAATCCATTAAGTGCTGGCCTTTGAAGAATTTTAACCCTAAGTAAATGAATGGTATGATGTTAAGCATGGAGTGCCACTGAGCAAAGGGGCATAGAGTCTCTGGTGCAGAGAGTCAGGGAAAACGTCCTGGAAGAGTGGGACTTTAAAATGGTTAAAAAATGAATCCGAGGTTCTGTGATTCATTCTTGGTTTTTATGAGATAGACCTCAAAACCCTATGTGTATAAGAATCAGCCTAAAGTGAGTTGTTCAATGAGCCCGCCATGCATTTTCTGATTATCTTTTTGTACTTAAACCACACTTAGCACTGAGATAACTGTAGTTAAAACCACTTGGGGTTCATCTGTTGCACGGTATCCATCGCCGGCGTGTGAACTCTTTAGTAAATGCAATGGCTGAATGTTCCGGGAGACCCTTGACCGTTTATTCAGAATAACTTCAGTCATTGGAAGGACCGTATTTATAATAAAAAATAGTCAAATGAATAAACATTTGGGGTAGATAGTGCAAGATTTCCCCTTAAAATGCATTACTAGTGTCAACTGAAATCACCAAGTATTAGGTGAATAGTTGATGTGTGTCCTGGGATTCATGAGGTCCAAGCTGAGATTTTGGTATTAGGCCAACTTGAGCTGAAGTTCTAAGTGCAGGGTTTGCCGGCTGTGTGATTTGGGAACCTGACTTCACCTCTCTGAGAGCCAGTTTCCGTTTCTCTAAAATGGAGATGATAGCCCTGCATCAGGTTTAGTTTCCAACAAATAAGGTCCTGTTGTGAAGTGCTCAGGAAAGTGCCTGGTGCACAAATACACTTCCAATCAATGGCAGCTATAATAATTTATTCCATTTTGCCCCCGACTGTAGGACAACACTAACAAGCTAATTCAGTTAAAGAAGTGGTTTCTCATTTCTTCTGCCCAGATCAAATTAAAGCCTGAGCATTCTGACTCTGCTCTGAGACGGCGTCTAACGTGACTTGGCAAACCACCGATGGGTTCTCATTTTATTAGCTGTACAGGAAATTTCTGATTGATTTAACCTCCAGAAGACAATACCGTGTAATTAACATGTAACAAATGTCAACTCTTGTTATTGCTGGAACCGACAAGCCCTCCAGATCTGTCCTGCTCCTGACTTTCCTGTGCATCAGTGTGGTTTTCTTCCTCTTTCTTTCTTTCTTTCCACTTTCCCATAGCAGCTCGTTGTACCCAGTTCCCTTTGAGTGATGTTGCAAACAATTCCAGTTGCAGTTCTTCCTGAAAGTCAGTTATTTTGAAACAGAAAGAGACATACAGAGATAAACACCACCTACCTGCTCTGTTTTGGGTGGCCCAGAGCCAGACGTGACGCAACTGGTGGGAAGCTTCATCAGTAGGATTTTTTTGAGAATTTATTGTATTTGCATATCTTAGTAATTAAGGGATTGCTTTTCCCCTAGAAGCAATTTGTCTAAACCCTTCAAACTCAGCGTGACGGGGAGGAAGAAAATACTCCCCTCATTTAAAATTATGATATGATGGAGATTCAGACAGTATGATGTGAAACTATACTATGCTTAGAGTGCTGAATTTACTAAGGGAGATCTTGGGCCAACTGCCTTACTTCTCAAAATTTCAAATTCATCTTTTTCAAAAAGATTCCCTGAGCTCCCTTTTAATTCTTGTATTCTGACTCTCCACTGAGAGACACCGGTCACTGAGTGGTAATGCAAGTTGCGGAGCCTCGTCAGCAAGGTTATCAGTGGGGAGAGGTCAAGCCAACCAAAGCATGCACTGCCCTTCCCTCTAGAGATGCTGCTTCTGCCCGGCACGTGTCTCGCTTTTCCATCAGTAGGGAGAGACCGCTGGCCGGAGTTATGGCTGGAAGTTATTTCCTTCCTCGTAAGCAAACTTCCTTGCTTTTCTCAGCACCAAACAGAGAATTTGGCCCCATTGACACTGAATTCCTCTTGATTGATCCAAACATGGAATGGTGATGACAAATATGGCAAAAGGAAGCAGAAAATAATTCTTTTAAAATTATGGTTCTTTAGTGATCTTAGTCTATGTGCTACTCCCCAGTTTAGTGTTACCCCAGTTCATTGCTCTAGCTCTGCACTGACCACACACTCATACACACACTCACATGCTCACACACATACACACTCCCCTCACTTTTCCCTTTGTATTTAGAGATTAGCTTTCATTCCTTTGTTCGTGCTATAGATATTTATTGAGGACTTGACAAAAATTTTAGTAAGGAACCAGAAGAGATATAAATGGTTAAGACAGAGAGAGAGGGAAAAAAAGCCATTCTCAAATTGCTTACACTCAAGAAGTAGGCGACACATATAAATAAGGAGGGAATCAGGTACAAAAGAGAGATTACAAAGTGATATGAAAAAGATACATTCCTGTTGAGATAAGAATTCAAGGAAGGGGAAATTATGTAAGTGGTTTTAGGAAAGACTTCTTGGAGAAGGTGCCATTTACAAAGGCTCTCGAAGGACGGGAGAATTTGAACACAAGAGAGTGGGGTTGAGGAAGCCGTGCATTGGGTTAGAACTCTATGAGAAAACCATAAGGTCACGAACAAAGAACCCTCATTGGGGTTGGAGCCAAGAATTTTTCCAGAAGCCTAGTGGGGGCTAGGGCTGAAGGGATATGTGATAGGTGGACCTCGGAGGGCTTGAATGACAGCATCTCAAGTTGGAAAGGTATCTGGTAGGCCCTGGGGAATTTGAAGTATGTCAAGCCCACTCTGCAGGTATTAGCTTGGCTGGCTCCATTTGCATTCAGGTGTCAGGTCAAATGCTACCCTCTCAGCAAGACTTCTCTTGCTACTTAGATTAAAGCAGCCACTTGCATTCCTCTTCAGTTACCTTCTCTTCTGTGTTATATTTCTCTGTTTTGTTCTAGTAATAAAAAATTACAGTCTAGAATTGCCTGCTTTTACATGAATGCATTTATATTCTGCAAACACCTTTCTAGGACGTGACCTCCAGGAGCAGCGATGCCTCTTCATCCTTGGTCACTGCTGTTTACCCAAGACTTCACACATAGTAGGTGCTTCACAAACAATTGCCCAGCGGGTTCATAAATAAAGTTGAACATGTTTATGAAATCCTCAGTTTACAGGTATCCTCAGCCTACCTCTATATACTAGTCTTTCCTTTGCAGTATCTGGTAAGGAGAATAAAATGTTTTTAATAACGAGACTCAGCCTTTGCCAGTCTGGATTAGCGGCATCCCCAACTACTGTAGGGATCTCTATATTTACAGTGACGCCTCTTCCAGATGTTGCTGGTGCAGGATTTTTTTTTCTTTCCAAGTACAACTCAAACTTCTCAAGCGTTCCAAAACCACATGGAAGTGGAACGTTAAATCTGGGGGTGGGCATGTCTGTGTAATTTCCTTCATTTCTATAAGGGTTTGGTGGCTTTTTTCTCCCCTAGGCCACAGATTAGTTTAACAATTGCAAATCAGCTTCAGAGGTTTTCCCTTAAAGAAAAAGAGAAAAAAAGATAACATGTTGGAACAGGCGAGGCTTCGTGAAAGTCTCTTTGTTTCACATCCTAAACGGTTTGCTCAGCTCCTACTTATCCTCTTTTCTTGGGGGCAATAAAAACTGTACACACACACACACACACACACACACACACATATATTCCTTTGCTTATATATTGCATGGTATATACATCCAGTTCATATATGCATACATATTTGCACATGCATGCATGCTCACGTTCCCTTTCGAATTGGCACAGGGACTTGAAGACATAGTACTGCTCCCTTCCTTTTAACTCCCTACCGAGATGAGCCTCTGTGTGTGTGCAAGTGTATGTTTCAATACGGATTCCCAAGGGAGGGAGGAAAAGAAGTGCAGTATAAATAAGCAAACAACCAATGGACTTCGCAAGTCCTGATTTAGCTGGCCTCTGGTTTTATTTTTGAGAACCACTTTTCTTGTTTTGATTTGAAATGATGCCACCAAAACCTATTACAGAAACATTGCACTTTGCAAAACAGAACAAGTCCAATGAGCCTCCCCAAGTGTAAACAGAAATCTTGTTTGGGTGAACTGTTTTTAAGAATCCAAATTAAACCCTGTGGCACCCTTTTAAAGTACATGCGTGCTCACCTTAGGAGCTAAAACTATATTATGATCCTGCAATTCATTTTTATCCCACATGGTCCAGTTAGGCTGTGGTTTTGAAGTCGTCCTGTCTCTAAATGGTTTTCATGTACTCAGCGAACACGATTCTGGAGTCGCCAGTGATAACAGAAGGCATCTCTGTGTTACACGTGGCTCAGCATCCCCAGGGAACCGATCGGGGTAACACACAGCCTGGCGGAAACCAGCTGGGGGCTGCTGTGTGAGTAAAGATGGGCCAGTTCCTAGCATCTGTTTGCCGGTAATTAAATCAAGTCTGTTTTCCCACCCTGAGTACACTTTACTTAAGGGCCTGTATCATGCCTTCCTTCACGCACTGTGACGTCTCACTTCTTTGCAAGCCATTATTAGTGGTGGCAACACATTTTGAGGTTAGGTGCACTGGTCTGAACGTTACTTTGTCATTCACCTCTCAGGAGGGTAAGTTATGAGTAATAAGCCCAGGCATGAACATTTTTTAAAAATCCCAGTTTGTGTTTTCTGGATTCATGGAGATAGGGTGTTCTTTTTAGCATATTGCAAAGTCAGGCTATGTCTTGAGAGTCAAAGCAATAGCAAGTGTGTCTGTTTTATAAATGTTCACTGGTATATTTCTGCTTGTTTACTTTGCATTTGGAAAATAAGGTCACTTCCCTACCATCCAGGAGATTGACCCTCCATGCTCTGAAGTGATAAGGAGGAGACTATTGCTTTCCTTCCCTAAATGGCCCCGACTCTTTCACCCACCTGCCCCTTGTGCAACAGAGGACTCAGCACAGTGTTCTAAACTGAGCTTGATACGTGGAGACTGACTGAGGTGGCCAGTGGATTCAGATGGTTTTCCTCTAACGTACATTTAGTTCCAGCTAACCTTGCCTCCCCGTTCATCAGCAGCTAGTTTGCTATTGAGCAGAGAGGTCAGAATAGCAAGAAACAATCTCTGGCTACCTTGTAGATGACTGTTGCATGTGCCTAGTTAGTTTGCCCCCCACCACCTGTCTTTGGGGGACAATATGGTGTGAAAAGAGACATGAGGCAAGACTAAAAGGTAAGTAAATCTAGTTGTTTTAATGAACATAACAAGTTATACATCCCCAGAGGTGTCCTCGCCTTCCACTCAGTCCCTTTGAAAGCTTATACAATTATTCATAGGCATTTTGGACCTGCTCTTTTCAGAACAGCTCTTAGAGCCTGAAGCACATTCCTTACATGTTTAAATCTGTGAGGGCAGATGTGAGTTAGCTGCAGGCAATTATCTTTCAGAGCCACAGCCCGGGAATCCCATTTGGATCCCAGACTACAGCTGCAACTCTTAGTGATGGGACAGATATTTTCTGTGTTATAGCAACACGTGTCTTAAAATCCAAGAGGATTGTGAATATGGGCATGTGAACATCTGTGATTTTTTTCCCACCGGCATCACTGACATAAATTCAGAGCTTCTCTAGGTGGTTCATCCGGGCGCTCAGTACGCATCAGATGGATGCACGTCAGAGTAGCTCAGCGCTGCAGAGATTCAGTTATGCCGAGGGGTCTTGTTGTATAATGTCTCCCTGTGAACCCTAAAAAGTGTTTATGGGGATAATGATAGGAAAATAGGACACAGAAGAGAAAATAGGAAAGAATTGGAAACTGATAAAAGAAGGAAGACAGTTTTGATGACGTGGTGGGAGAGGGTGGCTAAAGGACCAGCCACAGTCCTTTCTTTGGGTGTCACTCAGTGGCATCACTTCAAAGCAATCCTTTCATGATCTGGAGAATGATCTGTGTGATGATTAGTTTTATGTGTCAGCTTGATTGGACCACAGGGGCCAAGATATTTGGTAAAACATTATTCTGGGTGTCAGAATGTTTTGGGTGAGTTTAACATTTATGTTAGTAAAGTAGAGTGGATTGTCCTCTGTACTGTGGGTGGGCCTCGTCCAATCAGTTGAAGGCCAGATAGAACAAAAAGGCTGACCATCTCCTGAATAAGAGGGAACTCGTTACTGGGCTGTCTTTGAGCTGGGGCATCACTTTTTTTTTCCTGCCTTCAGACTCAAACTGAAACAGCCAGCCTTGCTGGGTTTGAACTTGCTGGCAACTTTGAATCAGCTTGGAACTTATCCCAGAAGCTCTCCCAATTCTTAGGTCTTCATACTGAGACTGGAATTACACCCTCAGCTCTCCTGGGCCTTTAGCTTGAAGACTGCAGATCTGGGGACTTGTCAGCTTCTTAATCATGTGAAGCAATGCCTTGTAATAAAACTGTTTATATATAGATATAGATAGGTATCCTGTTGGTTGTATATCTCTCAAGGACTCTGACTAATACAGTTTGGCTACTTACAATGACCCCGTAGTTTGGTGTTTTGCTGGCCTTGCCCTTCATAAATCTCCATCACCATATTAATGAATCTTAACAGATGGGAAAATTGACTCTCAGTCAGAAAGGGGTGGGGATAGTGGGGGCAAAGACCAGGCTGCCAACAGCTCACTGTGGCTGCATGTCTGTGCCCAAGGCCCCCAGTATGAGCACAATCGCAGGTGCCTGGAGAAGGACATCTGAACCGGAAGGATCCACTCCTTCCTCAGCCTCACTCCTCCCCAACCCCGGCACCTCCATTCTGTTGAGGATCATTACAGATTTTTAACTCTAACTGTGGAAACGAATGCAGCTGCTCTTTGTGATTGTTTGTGAAACCGAGTTAAAGGGAGGTTGTTGCAGCACTGCAGGTGCAATCATTAGACGCATCTGTGCTGTGTAATTAACCTAATTTCCATGTGAATGTCCGTGGTGTGCCCGCTGCACAGAGAACTCACGCCACGATCGTTACACTTCCAGTCACTCCAATTAGACAAAGGTTCCCACACTTCGAGAAGGATCAGGACAAACCACAAGGGCAGGCCTCTCTCAAGAAGGTCTCTAGTTAAATATCTCAAAATAAACAACTGTGGCCTAATTAATTGTATGGCAGGCCAGAGGAACACACCGAGGAGCTACTTACGTGTCTGGAGCCCAGTCCTAGGGAGCTGCTTGATAGAATCTTCCTTTGTCCACACTTTCGGTGGCTTAGAGATTTGTACAGTTAGGGGAAGGAGAGATGGTGGCTACACTCTACTGTTTCCCTTATCACGAATTCCAGTTACCCACTTCAATATCCAGGGGCTTTATTTTGACTTATTTTATTCCATTTGTGTTCTCAGAACAGTTAGAAAAAATACCCATGCATGCTTCCTAAAGAAAGTTGGTTGAGCTGGCAAGGTTTTCCACAGTATGCTATCAAAGCCACAGCTAGAGGGCGCCATCAAAGGGTGTTTTTCTTGGATGTCCCACATTTATTAACTTCTAAAGCTCTTTCATGCAGCAGATAGGTCACTTTGTTTAGACATTTTGTCATAACGTATGTGTTAGGCATGCGCATCCTTTCTCCTTAAGTTTGTAGTTAGTCTCTTGAAGATAGAGACCATATACTAGAATTCTCTTGTGTCCCTCACTGCCGATGATTGGCACTTTGCTGCCAGCTTCAGGAGAGCCCAGTACATGCTCCTTGGGGGTTGTGGTGGGAGCAACTGATGAGATGGAAAGAACCACTGTTTGTAAGATAATTACAGGACTCCACACAGGCTTTGCGTTATCACAGAACACGTCAGTGACCGAACATCACACAAAAATAGGCAGACTAAAAATAAAGGAAGTCAGGAAATGAGGCAAAAAGATATGTAAAAATAGTGGCCCCCAAGAGTGAAAACTCATGATATTTTTGTGCTAAACATTAGGACCTGGACCCTGGCTACTGCTAGTGTGACACATGGACCAGCAGCATCATGTACTTTGTTAGAAATTCCGTATCTCAGACACCACCCTAAACCTACTGAGTGAAAATGGACCGTGTTGCAAAGGTCCCCAGGGACTTCCCTTGCACACCCCCAGCTGAGAAGAACTGCCTCAGAGCACTGACTGCTCAATGATGGTGACCGCTGGGGCAAGGAGCAGTGTTCAGAGCTGTTTGGAGCTCTTGTTCGTTGTCTCTTTCCTTTCTCTTATACCAACTACTCTATAACTTAGCTCTCACTTACCTTTCATTTTTTTGCCCTGATGTCATGTTATAGAGTAATAGATTTGATAGCTCCTCTTCTCCATTACTTCCCTGTGTCCATTCCCACTTACTTGTTCTTCTCAACTAAATCGAGGGTCCCCTTCTTCTGCAACACATCTCTCAAATCTTCCAGGTTGGGTTGGTGACAATTGTGTTTCTGTTGCATTTAGAGTAATTACTAAGTGCTATAAATATTTATTTGCACTTTTTAATATCTGCCCTCCTCCTTAGACTTAGAAAACACAATGATTAGCATGGTACCTGGCACATAAATGATTGTAGGATGGGCGAAGGAAGGAAGGAAGCATTTTGATTCCAGCCCGGGATGCTGCTGTCATCATAGGGAACTTCATGTTCTTGGATATTTTGATTGGCTGTAACATTATTCTTTCATTTGTTCATGCATTCATATCTTGACAGCAGGAAAATGTATAGGTAAAAAGTACAGTCTCTGTCCTCAAGGAAATTATCAGCTGATAGACTTAGGCTCCAAATTCATCATTTTTTTTAGAGTTTTGTTAGTGTTTCTTGAAGCTAGCTGGCTATATAGTGAAATTACTTGAACAGCTTATGAAACGCATTGGTTTCTGGGACCACCCCAGGACAATTACAACAGAATCTCTACGGGCGAGGACTAAGCACGGGCACTTTTAAAAGCTCTTAGGTGATTCCAAAGTGTCGTCAGCGAGGAAGATCGCTTATTGAAAAGATTGGTGGCAGTTAAACTATGACAATTAAAATAAGCCTGGGTGGTTGTTTCTGACCTGTGACCTCAGAGTTCTGAGGGGTCCCAGGCTTCCCATCACAGACCCCATTTCAGGAGGGGACCCAGGGCTCCTCACCCCCAGCCTCAACTTGAACAGCATCACTTTTACTGGCTATATGTACTCAATTCCTATGAAAGATTTAATTGAAGAAAAGACTTTAGTGCTGTTGACAAAAAGGAAAAAGACCTCTAAAGCACTAATCTGGTGATAAGCCAAAGAGATACAGCACAAATTAATTTATTGCTCCCATTTTTGTTGTTCCCTTTGTTACTCGTTTGATTCAGGGATGTTACGTGTCCTCTAAAGAACCACTGCCTATCCCCATCGTTCAGCCCAGCTCAGCTCCTCAGGGCTTACGGAGGTTTGGGGAGCTTTGCTCAACCGATGGGTTCAGGGAAAAGAATGGAAAGACTTGACTGAGTTGATGTCGAACCAACCAAATGGCTCAATATAAAAACAGATAACTAGAAATTAAATAATAACAGCACAAGGTAGTTCATAAGCTGTTTTATTTTTTTTCATTGGCAGTAGTTATTAAGCATCCATTATTTATATCATCCTAAACTGGCTTTAGGTAGTTTATGGTCTTATATATAATATGTAACTAAAACTCTATATACATAGTATAGGTACATTTACACATATACCATGCATGTACATAATCCAAGCACAATATCTTGGTAGTCAGAAAACGTGATGGTTGTATGATTTTCTAAGTAATTAAACCATTACAGTAGGTAAACATAAATAACAAAATGAGAGAAAACAAACAAAACCAATCAAGGTAGATTTATATCCACATAATCTTGTTAAAAATATTAAGCTCTGGACCAGCCCTGTTTATCCACCTAATGTGATGACGGTCCGTTTCTGGCTGGCTGGATGTCTGTAGCCTGCCATTGAACCTCTGCAGTGGTTCTGCCTGTGGGACTATGTTTCTGTAGGACAAGCCGGGGCAAGTCTAGAGTGATGTCTGCAGAAGAGTTTAAGACTGACTGGATTTAGGAAAGTCCTCCCTCCCAGTCAGGCACTGTGGTCTGCCCCCCCAAGGAATGAGAGACGGGGAGGATGGTGGGTTCTCTCTGTTCCCGCCTCCCTGTTAACTTGCTATCCAGCTCCGCCCTGCTTGATACCCAGAAGGCAGCCCTTCTAATGAACTTGAACAACTAGAACCCCTTTCGTCCTCTGGAAAAAATATATTAAGCCAGAAACCCAAGTATCCTATTAAATGTGATAATTCTTGGTAGGGGAGTGTTCCCCCATGAAGGCTTGAACACACTCTGCAGCAACATCTAGAACTTGGGACCTGAGCCATGGAGAGTGTGAGGTCCGGTTACTGAGAGTACTAATTACCTCCATAAAATAGCTGGATGTGGTGGGGAGGGGGGGGGAAACTAATGGTAGATATAATTTAGATTCTTTCCATTGGCCCACGTAAGGCCCAACCTGGGAAAATATCACCTAGGCATCAGGTCACAGTTGGTCCTGATATTTCTTTCTTGATCCATAATTGCTAATTCACTTAACTAAAAACAATATTTGGTCTCACAAGTGCCAACCCAAGTAAGCCATTGTTTTGCTTGGAGTGGCTGAAAAAATACAATTACCTTACATCCATGAATGCTTCTCCTTCTTAAAAGAATGTAATTAATGTTGGGAAAATCATTTGCTGCTGGATAGTCTCTTAGTTCTAGAAAAAGATGTGAATAATAAACCATACATTTATTAAAGCAAAACTGTATCCCAAACAGATTTTGTCTTGATACAAAAAGAAGTCGATAATAATGCTAAATTTTGTCTTTTGCAATTGACAAATCCTATTGGCATAAGCTATGAAGACATTGTGTCCACTTGTCCACTCAGCCCAAAGAAACATGTTCTCTTTTAGGAAATAAATTTCCTCAAGGCACTGCTGCTCCATTGGTATTCTTATGGCAGAAGGTACTGTGTCCCCTTTAGCAAATGGCGCTAAATGTCAGCATTTTATAAGGTGCATCAATTCATATGATAATTTGGCCTGGAGTAAGATTAAGCGACAACACTGGTAATAGTTCCTGGGTAATATAACCATTTTGGAATTGGCATTCATGGAGAGGAAGCCAATATTTTAAAATACAAATTCTGAAACACAGTTACAGACTCTATTTTGAAACTAATATATGTGTTTTAAAACTCTGCATCTTTCTTCATGAAACAAATTGAGTATGAATTACGTGCACTGAAAATCTTTAAAAACAATTAATTAGGAGAAAACAGATACTTCATTTGAGGAATAGCCATAGGAACATATTTTTTTTCTAACTACAGCTATGTTCTCTCTCTCCTGGCTAATCTATCTGTGTCCAAGTTTGTCTGGCATGTACCTGTATTTGTATTAATAGGTAAAAATTATATACTATTTAAAAACGAGCAGAATGAAATTCAGCTTCATGAGTCAGAGAAGGGAAAGTGATGAATTTCCAATTCCTTGTAATCAATTCATTATGTTCAGCCAGGCAATGAGAGCCAGGCCTCCACAGCAAAAGTTCAAGTTCTGAATCAAAGCAGAGTAATTGACTGTATTAAGTCACTCTGATTGAAGTCCATTTCATCCTTGGCAAGTCTGACACAAATGTTTAAAGCACATGGCCAATTTCTTAGCAAAGCATACTTCTTGCATTATTTGAATAAGGCTCTGTGTACATGGGGATAAGCAAAGAAGAACAGAAAAGTTCTTCACCTGCTTTCTGCATTGCAGACCAGGCACACGTCTTCCTGTACACGTTTATGTGTGTGTGTAAACTTTTGGTGACTGTGTGAATATTCACATCGGACCACTGGGCTGAGCATAAGTCTAGATAAAAATGAAAAGTAGACACGTAATCAAACAGTATCTGACAGACAGATTTATCTAGATATTTACTGCCATGAATGTAAGTGTGAGGAGCCTTATCTTTATCTTCTCGAAAGTCTCTAAGAAATACTTGGGCAAAAAATATTTAAGGATGTTAATAAAAAGCTGTTTCAATGATATTTCCAATTTATTTTTGAGGAAAGATTTTAAGTGAAGTTCAGTCATCTCATTATATCAGAGTATTTGTAAATGTGTCAGTATTGTCCATGTGATTTTCAGAACGTTTATACTTTGGCACAATGCTGAGGACATACATCCAGTGGGCTGTTCTGACAGAGCATGGGTGCTAATGCTTATGGAACATGGACAGCCGGAGGGTGGGGGAATGTTTTATTTGAATGTTACCGGAAAGACCACGTTCATTTTGGGGGGAAGCCTAGTCTTTGTAATGTGAAACAGGAATACTTGCATGGAATCCTAGGTGATATTTGCTATTAAACAGACATCTCCAGGTGAGAAACACAAACCTAATATTTTTATATTTGTGAACTTCTGTTGCAAACTTCGACTATGCCTCTCTGATTCCCAAGGAGCATTATGAAGAGTAGGCCAGTAGTGTTCGCATGAACTGTCAAAGTAGCCAATTACCTTACTTTTGAATGATCTCTATCAATATATTATGAATTATTCATTTAACATTTTTAACACTATTGGTACAGAAACCTGTATTAGGGTCTAAGGGAGCAAAAAAGAACAAAGCTATTTTTGATGTAAGGACTTCATAATATAGTGGTTATGAGACCCATACTAGGAAGTTACTATTACACTGTGGGCTTAGTTCAGCCGTATTAATCATTGTGGAGATGAAGTGGGAACACATGCAGGGTTATTGATTCCTCCTGGAAAGGGGAGTCCAGGAAAGTGTTCTTAGTAAGATGTCATTGTTGATTTTCAATAATGCAGGGAGGCACCTTGCATATAGTATTGGGGCACTAAATATTTGCTGAATTAATTTTTTTGAAGATGCTATAAAATGTATACCTTACATGTTATAACCAAGTCCATATGCAAGATTTGCCTGGTTCAATCTTTTAAAAATGTATTTTAGGATCAAGAGCTTTGCAAAAGGTTCAGTGGGGTTTTCTCAGAATACCTAATTTTACATAAGGAGATAGTCACGTTTTATTGTTAACATTGTATTGGCTTTGGGGTAACAAGGCTGATTGGCTAACTGAAGTTAGAAATTCAAGACAGTATTTTATATATCCGGCCAGAAAGACATGTGGTCATTTTGTCAATGAGATGCTCTCTGTTGTTTAGTCAGACTGTCTGGCTGTGGGGCACTGAGCGTTCTTGCTTTGCTATCCCAGGGTCTTCCTGAAAGGCTTATTTTTCTGTGTACAAGTTTCACAGCAGATCTGTTCTCTCTCCACAAGAGAGAGCAGCAACAGCTGAATCTCATCATATATCTGTTTTGTGTGTCGATTCTTGCATTAGTGACATGACATTTATTTGCTTGGTGAGCTTTTACCTGCAAGGTTAACAAGGTCAGTGCATGTCAAAAGCAGTTATATTCACTTGAGATTTATTTCCCTATGGAGAACCTTAAGATATTCAAGTTACTAATGAGGGCATCGAAGTGGGGGCTTAAATATATTGTTAGGAGAAACAGAACTACCCAGAGAATAACCATGATGCCTATTTTAGCCACATCAAATCTCTTCGAGGAAGGCAACAAGCATAAGTGTATGTATGGGTGTGTGTGTGTGTGTGTGTGTGCACATGTGAGAGAGAACACACAAGGGTGTGCATTCATGACCGCAAAACCAAAGGTCTGTACTTCATTTGTTGATCTGCCGATATTTCTCTAAGAGAAATCTGTTGGTTTTATTCTACTCTAATAACAACTTCATTCTGTCTAAGGTTATGAGATAATTTTATTCTTATTTTACTGTCTGCTGGGTTTGATTTATGTAGGTCTCACTCATTAGACCAGTGATCTTCATCCTTTTTCATCTCATGGCACACATAAATTAATGACTAAAATTCCGTAGCACACCAAAATATATATATATTTATATATATTTTGTCTGGCCTGACAAAAGAGTGGGTATAATTTTGATGGACTTACAGAAAAAAACAATAGTGATTACCCACCTTTTTCACACCAAAGTGACTTTTTACAAAATCAGGTTCCTATACATGTATATAAGGATTTCTTGTATCAAGAATCTACCAGTCAGATGCAACCTTATTATGCAATATGACCAATAAGAGGTAACTGTATATATGACTTATATACTTATGGTTCAAGACAGGGCGTTCACACTGGAGGGCTATTGTTGTGTTGACTTTTGTCATTTTTTTTATTTAACAATCTCAGGAAAAAGAAATCAGTACCCCTGACTAATCAGGTTTAAAAAATTCTTGTGGCACACTGGTTGAAAATCACTGTACTAGACTGTACAGTCCTCAGAAACAGAAGTGTCATTTTGTCACATTTACATCCCTTATTCTAGCCCTTTCCATCCTCATCCTCTGTCTTTCACAGGGTCTTGACTTGCATATTATAAACACTCAGACTTTCAACATGGCTTATTTAGTGCTTCTAAAATTTTACATGCACATGGATAACCTGGAAATCTTGGTCATGTGCCGATTTTGATTCATAGCTCAGGGGGGTGCATTTCTAAGAAGCACACAGGTCACATTGAAGTGGCTCAGCAATGGACCATGTTTCATGGAGCAAAGGTTTACAGTGTACCCAATGAACTCAGATCAATTTCCAGCATGAAAATGAATCATTCATGACAGGGAGTGTGTTTCGTCACTGGAACAGTTCCGAGCTGGGGGCTGGCCCTGCCCCATCATGTTCTGGGACCTCCAGGCTCTTGACTTGCACAGGAAAGAATTCAAGAGCAAGTCAGAGTGAAAACGGAAGCACATTTTATTTAGGTAGAGAGAGGAAAAGAGGCTAGGACTCGGGTTTCTGGAGACAGGATCAGGAGGCGAGCCCGGGTAGCTGCCATGGCCTACTGTGCCCCCGGTGGTGAGTCCCACAGGGCACGGCCATGACAGTAGCAAAAGGGCACTCGGACACTTCTGAGTGGATGCGGGCAAGCTTGCAAGTGTGTTGCATGTTGGGTCAGTCCGTTTTTGGAGTTTTATGTGTTTCCTTAGGGTGGAGTTTTTCTGAACTTTGTGTCACCAAATTCTGTCTCTGACTTGTAGTTGGAAGAAGGTCTTGTTTCTAACAGAGTCTGTTGGGGAAGTGTCATGGCCTTCATTCCCCTCTGGGCCTCCCTTCCACTCGTGGTGTCAGTTTTCATTGTAATGATGGTGTAATGGGCTGTGGGGTTGTTCTGTGTTCAATTTTTCCTCCATCTTGGGTGGATCTGGTTCTAGTCAGTCCTTGTTGTTGTTGACTTCTGCGACCACTGCGGAGTCTCCTGCCAGAAACTGTCTCCCGTGGATCATGCGTGGAGGTGGGAGCTCTAGGGAGAGGACCTCGAGGCCCACTGGCCTGTGATGTCCACCTCTGCTCCTTCGCTCCATTCCTCGGGAGTTTTCCCTGACTTCCTTCTGTCCTGCCTCAGTTTGGACTCAGGTTTAGATTTGTTAAGTATGTTTGGGCATTAATACCACTTAAAAATAGTTATACCAGGAATTACATAAGAATGTTAGTGTTATTCTTTTCAAAACAATTAGCATCTATTTTCCAATATGCAGACTCTAGTTATGGAATTGGCCTCAACATTCACACATTCACTCACATGATTCAATGAATATTCACTAAGCACCTAAAACATCAGAAGCCTTCTGCTAGATTGTTAGGAAGACACTGAAATAAAGGAGAGTTACTGCTGTTAAGTACCAAAGAAGGTCAAAGATAAGAAATAGTAAACAAATAATGATTCAGCGTAATAAAAATGTGTGTGCTTTAAGTGTATATGTTTTCTTAGACCAAGTAAAAACTATTTGGACTTAAAATTGGTATTGAGTCTGATAATACAGTTTCTGATTGAAAATAACTATCAAGTAATGAAACTTTCTTGACTATCTTAACAAAGAGTTGATGAACCAAGAGTTGTATTAGAAATGACATTTTTGAAATATGTATATAGTGCCCCAAAATAGCTCTTTAAGGAAATCTACCCATGACTAGCAATGTGATTGTGGCAGAGTTAATTCCATTTCTTCCTATTTAAATATATTTATCTTACAAGCTATGGATTTGGATATGTGTATATCTTTATACACACTCACATGTACATTATGCCAAATTGGAATCAAATTTAATAATTTTCATCGTTCCTTCAGTATCTGGTTTGTACAAATAAAGGAACCAATCTTTGTGAATTTTTAACACACACCTTGTATGTAGCTTAAAGGTGGGCAACTGTCATTTACCATCCAATCTGAGGCACTTACCGAGTGAAGGCATCACTGTTAATACGTAGCTGCGATAACAGGCATCAATGGGGACTGTTCTGTAGAAACCAGGACAGAAGCCTATCTAACAGAAGGACCAGGAAATGCTAAATAGAAACCTCCTCTGATCTGGTCTTTTAGTCTTTTGGAATTAAGCTCTTATTTTTTTTTTCCCTGAGTATATTCAATAAACTTCAGTCTACATTTCAGAAAATGGTGCTGGTGGGGAAGTTCTGGACCTTCCTGTTTCCCGGGCACCAGTCCTGAGGAAGAGATTGTGTTGCAAACAAGGGGCGCCGGGGCTCTCTGTGGGCAAAGTTGCCTTTTAGACTCATAAAAAGGCTGGATGAGAGAAAAAATACCTACCACATTTATAATTTGTTATTTTTAATTTAGCAGCCTTTCTTTGGAATATGAGTACTGACTACTATAAGATGTAAAAGAGAGATACTTAAGGTAAAATCTATATGGTTCTTAATGTTGGAGGATGCTTCTTAAGGATGTATTTAGATGCATTTGATGGTTTAAGCAACGGATCTGGAAGACTCATTTGATTGGTGGTTAAATTTTTTATATTTATGTGTGAACCGTGTTCTGAATGCAGGGCATTATTTTATAATTTACAGCTGCATTTGGCCAGACAGTCTTGAAAAGGGGTGGGGTATGGATTGTACAGCTCTTTCATTAAATCTTGAAAAAATTATATTGAAATACATTGAAAGAAAAAAAGAATAACTCACTTGGGCTTAATAGCTTATTTCTATGGGTATATAGAAAGAAAAGCAAAATGTGGAGGCTAGTTTTTCCTAGACTCTGAATACACAATAGAAAGAACCTATATTTTCAATCAAAATCAAAATTGCAGTTTTCATGAAAGATTGTTTTGCTTTTAACTTTAACTGGCCTTACCTTTCACAACCTTCTATTTGACACTACTTTTTATAAAATTAGATTTCCTCACATATTTGAATTTTCCATTTGTCTCTCTGCTATAATGGGACTATGACAATTTCACAGGTTATTTTTCACTTTTACTTTTGAAAAAGTGCCACCCTCATGTAGTTTCTCTATTTAAAACAGATTAAATAAATAGTTAAATTAAAAAATAATAATAATAAAATACCAGTGCATAATTAACATCAAAAAGACTCTGTTGATTGATATAATCTTTTATTTGTAGTTGAAAGTTCTCAGTTAAATCTCTTTTAATATTATTATAGTGCCTTTTCTTTTGAAATGTAAATACTAAGTCTGAGTTTGGGGTCTGTGTTATCCTCTTATCCTTTTATCCTCAGATCTTTATCTGTTTTTTGGAAATACAATTTCCTTTAACAAACGCAGATGGTCAATTTTTTTGTCTTATTATTTATCTAAAATTTTACCCTTGTTTCAACTTTTCTCTCCTTCAAATTTTTTATAGTTGTTCTTTAACATTGGATGTATATTCATTATAAAATACATCTGTATTTGGTACACATAGAAAAATTATCCAAACTCTATATAGTGAATAATCATAAGTTTAGATAGTTAGAATCTGTATCTCATAGTCTCTGGTCTTAAAATTAGCTAAACATAAGAAAACATAAAATGTGTGATTAAAGTCATAATTTTTTTACATTAAGAGAACAGAAAAAATAATATTTTGGGATGGCCTGTATCTGTGACCCTAAGTTTTATAGGATTTGGATAGAAAGATATTTGTGTACCAGTGGACTATAAACATTATAAATCCTCTGAATTTTTAACTTTGTCTCCTCTGACCCTTTGGCCTCATTTTCAATGTCAGATTTTTGTTTAAACTGTAGATGATGCAATGGATTTTCACAATTTGTATGTTTTTTTTCTCTTTTGTAGAGAAATTTATATGAAAAGACAATGAAATGTATTTGTCTAAGAGGGCCCTAGGTACTTGAACTAGAAAGACTTTTTTTTTTACATTCACATTTGACAACTACTATTTTCAATGTTCTTAGTATCTTACTCATGTTGTTGAGATTTGCCCAGTAACACCTGGGAGAATAGACACTACGTCAGACTATAAAAGTTGAACTATTTGTGTTTGTTTATTATGTCATCTCAGTCATCCCAGAGTCCGTGCTATATGACTCCTTCTCATCTATTCTTGAAAGTTGACTAGTTTTATGTGGTTTGACCATTTACCTTGGAATACGATTCCTTGGTTAATAAGAATTCTACTTGGAAAAAGATGGTCTCCTTGTTGAAACCTCCACCTGCAGCTAGTGTGACAGACATGGTGGTTTTCTGGGCACGGTAATGACAAAAACCCCACTTGACCAACACAGGACAAACCCTAAAGGAGGCTGGATTTGTTTTCATCACTGCCCCTGTCATTCTGACACCAGTCCTCTAGAATCACACTCCTGTCTGGCAACAGACTACACTTGGGAAAATATTATTCACAATTTCCCAATCACTGAAACTATTCTTACCTTTTTGTTTTTCTACTTTCAAATACCCATTATCCCAGTGTCCTTCTGACAGGCTCAGAAATGGAACATCAAAACTATTGCTGCTGCTCTGTGAACAGGGGTTTGGGGTGGATGGATTGGAAAAGTGGAGGCTGGGTTAGGCATAGGTCACCGTAGCAGTGACCGTCAGGAGGGAAAGGTGACCTGAGGATCAGTAGGAATAAGAAATCAAGATGGAAAGGTAAAGGAATAGAGTGGGTTGCCGTGGCAACGTGTTTTTTGGCTACTGCATGTTGGAGCAGTGTCTGATTAAGAAACTTTGTGGAATTTGTAAAAAGAAAGAGGGTATAGAACTAAGAAAGCAAATATTTGACTTCGGAAATTTGTTTCTGGTGCTGCTGACACTATCTGCCACAAAGGGCTCTCTCTGGCACTGAACTGATAGACTCCATCAAACTTATCTGTTCCTCACATCGTTACAACCTGAAAGTATTTCCACAGGACAGGAACAGGCTGGCTCCACGCTACCACAGGAAGCTCTTACTGAAGTGGCGGTGGGGTGGCACTCAGTACTTAAGGTGGCTCCTGTGGGCCTGTGTCCTTGTGCAGGCTCTTCGACCTTCAACAGAACACTTGCAGCAGTGCACTCTGAAGACCCTCAGGCTGGGTCTGGGAGGGCTGGAGCTGCGTCTGAATTTGTCCTGCTGGGGGACCAGGCTCTGGCCGGGGTGCTGGGGCTGAGAGGAGATCCATTGCCAAGCCCCACAGACATTGCTCCCTTTAGAGAAAAAAAATCCTCCTGAACCACATACCCTTCTATTTCTTCCAGGAAATTCAGCTTTATTATAATCTTTTAGGGCCATGGTTGTCTAGGTGGTTCATCATTGACCAGTCATGCTAACATCTGACTGGTTTCTTTAAAATAAGATTGATTGATATAATAACCTTAGGTTCACTAAGGAATGTAGCATGTTGCATCATTCTGCAACTATGGTCTCTGTTCCACTTCATGGATGATTACTAGTCCCAAAATACCCCAGAGACATAGAAGACCTTAGGGTATGCATATCCAGTAACTTGGAGAATGAGGTTATGCAAAAGAAGAGATAAACTAACACAAAGAATTAGATAATCAAGTGTTAAAGTATAAAACCAAGTGTGTAGTATTGATTATAAGTGTGGTAACTAACTAGGGAAGGGGCAAAGAGATGGGAGGATTAACCTGAGTCATAATGTTGGAATGGTTGGAGTTTAGAAACATCGGAGATCGTAGGGATTAGTATATTTAAACCACAGGTAATGGTCTGAGTCAACAAGCAGAGGTAAAATGAGATGCTACTGATATAAAGGAAACCCAGACTTATCAGATAAACATGCCCTTCTTTCCTGGGGCAATATACCTGAGATCTTCAGCATCTCTTACCTGTACAGAGATCCTCTTCTGTGACTGCACAAGGGAAATATTTCATGGCAGTTGGGCCTTCCAGGAGACTGTGATTTTAATATTTTACACCAAGGTCAAGATTCAGCAGTTCCTTCATGGTAATGCAGCGCAGTATGATGTGATGGAAATTAACACCTTAAAAAGTGTGTGTGTGTATGTGTGTGTGTGTAAAGCACAGCCCCAATTGGACTTTTTAAAACCTCTGCTTCCTGCATCTCATGACTAAGTGTGGTTTAATTAAGCCAAGATCACTTTTTCCACTCCACCCATACTTTGTAAAAACCTGTTACAATTTTTTTGCTTGATTTATTTGCTCTTTTGTATTTTTCTTCTGCAATTTGCTAAAACAATAATGATTTCAATGTAAAGGCTTTCATATCAATAGGTGACCCAATGATTTACTGATCCTTTTAACACTGTGAAAAGAGAAATCCATTACATGCTGGGGAGAAAAAGGAGGGAGAAGGAGGGCGCCCACAGTGGTGTTCTGTATTTATAGCTTTGGGCTTTGGCTCCATAAGGAGTTATGGGGGTGGGAGTAAATGATACTCATTTGTAAGTATCAGCCATATTCACCTAGAAAAAAATGAAAAATTGATTTGTGGACTCCATTAAGATATAAGCATGAATAATAACCTGAGAGTTAGCAGAGTGGGACTTTAAAAGGTACCTGAGTTTTAAAATGCATTATATTTTGCAATTTCACAAGTATGTGTTCCAAATGGTGAAATGTATGCCCAAAGCTGGCCTATGAAATAAGGCATTCAAACCAGAAGCCTTATTTACTTTGGCTTAGTCTCGGCCTTTTTCTTTTATCTATCAATGAATAAATCAATTAGCATTTTTAGGGAGTCTACTATGGACCCAAGAAGAGGATGAGGAATTTGGAAGAAGCAAGGAATATATACAAGTTAAAACTAACAAAAAAGGTTTGGGATTCAGTCCAACTTTTTGGGGGGTCAGCCCTTCTCTTTCCAATTGCTACTCCGAAGAGCTCCTAACTCCTTCATGCCTACAGTTGTCAGATTCAGCAAGTACGAATAGAGGACACCTGTATTTATCTGGCAACTCAACCATCCATGTAATCCCCATCATCCACACATTTCATAGCTTTCTACTCTAGAATAGATTACTATAAATTATTGGCAAACACCCTGATAACTCTTAAGAATAATGTGTCTTTATTATTATAGATTATATAGATTCAGAGCTAAAGTAGAAGCTTATTCAGTCATTTTAGTGGAAAAGATCAACAAAGTGGGTTTTTTTCCCCTGTAACCCTGTGTGTTTAAGCTAACAAGATCTTCTTTAATACTCATAAGAGTAAAGAAGCAATTGTAAGCACTGTTATAGCTTTCAAGGGGTCATTTGAGCTTCTCCAAAACAATGCCTTTCCTTGGCACATCCTGCCATGCTGCTTAGCCAGAAGTCAGCACTTTGAGGGATTCATTGATATCCAGTAATAAAAAAAAAGGCAAATAACCTTCTACTCAGCTCCCTGGCACTCTGCCCCATGTATGGTTATAATCCCAGACTGACTGTGGCAAAAGGAACTGCTATTTTTTTACAGAAAATCTCAGAGCTCTTAGAGTATCAATTAGTTGGAGTTATGAGTTAGTCTTAACCCAGACTTTCAGAAATTTGTATTTCCGTAAAGGCAAAACCATATAATTAGGAATCAGAATTTAATTTTTATAATCTCACAACTGCCATTTCTTTCCTTTCACTGCACCTTTGTTCTCTTCTCCTCTTCTGATTCTGAAGGCATTGGCAATCTAGAACCTTTTTAAACAGTGAAAATGCTCCTCCGGGTATGACTACCACATCCATGGGAAACCTCTGCTGCCAGCCCAATGCCAAGGGCAAGAAAGTCTAGCGTTTTGCTGAAGTTTACAAACCTTTAAGTACATGTAGGCCAAGCCTCAATTTCAGGTGGAAATCAGGGGATATGTGGCCATTTTTGTGCCCTCAAACCATGAAAACATCCTGGAACCATGGTAGATGTTTAGCTTCCCGCTGAACTTGGAAGGATGCACAGAAAATGATCTGCTGCACCAGCGCAGTGGTGATGAGAACTCCGGGTGAGTTGGAGACTCCAGCAGTGGCTTAACAACCCTTTCTAGCCAAAAATGATATTTGTGTCTTGCTTCCTAATAGCATGATCATTTGAGCTGTAGATTGTTCTGTGCCCTCTAAAAAAGACTCTTATTTTCTGGAATCAGCATCTTCTTGTCTCTCCAATAGCACAAACTTATCTTTGGAGAATGGCAGTTTCCAGGAAACAAAGTTACCAATACCAAGATTTTCTCTGTGTGTGCCATGTCTCTGGCTACACTGGACCTGTGGAGACTGAGATACTGTTCAAAGCTATGCCAGAGGAAAAAAAAGTCCTTTGTGTTCCCCTAAGTTGCTGAGAATTGAATGGACCACCCCTGTCATCAATCAATGATCAGAGTTGATTTAACATTCTTAGATGATGATACTAAGGCAATTGTCTTAAGTCCTAATGCACATTTGAATCTTGAGCCCCCCTTCCAGAAATGGATTTGGGCAATTTTCTCCGTGTTAACGAGACACTCATTTCCAAAAAGTGCCCAAAAAGTAATGTCAGGGTTCTAAAATAAAGCTTTAATTCCAAGCTCAGAAATGCCTTTAGGGTTTGGAGGTCGGGTAATCAGTGGGGTGGTTGAAAGTGTGAGCACCAGTCAGGACCACTTCTTTCCTCTCAGCTTTGGAGTGCAGCCAGTAAGCAATAAACTCATATACCATTCACTTTTCTTAGGGAGGAGCCTTCTTCCGTGGTGACTGGGCTAGCAGCCCTTTATACTGTATTCCAAAGGAAAATGAAATCTCCTAACTATGTAGAACCATTTTTTTTGTTGTTTCTTTCTTGAAATACAGCATATAAATACTTGCAAAATTACCTTGGATGTTATAGAGGTAGAGTACCTTGATTGTAAATGTCCCAAATCATAGGGTTGAAAACCTTTATTAGAGACTATTTTGGTTAATTTGGGGTGTTGTCCTGATGATTTCCTATGTCAGAGTTTGAAGAAATGCAAAGGTGAAGAGGATAGGGAGTGTTATTTGAAGAGGTGGTAGTTTGTGATGGAATCCCAGGCCTGGGTGTGGTTTCTCAAGCACCACTTCCAGACAGCAGCAAGTTGCCAGGCCAAGATTAGCATTAGGACTGGCACAGGAGCATAAACAAAGCAGATACATCAGTGTTTGTGTTTGCATTGTGTCTTGGCTACCTTCCTCCTCCATCTCGTCCTCCTCCTCCTTCATCTCCTCCTCCTTTTCCCCTCTTAACTCCCCAGACTCCCGACTTCCTCATCAGAAAGATCTTTTAATTCTTCCTGTTAGATACAAACACCTTGTTGGTGGACAAGGACATGGGAAAAAACATCACAGTAGAAAGAAAACAAATGTCTCTTGGGTGACTGCCATATTACAGGTTTTTGCATAATTTTCATATGTAAATTAATGCAGTTTTTCTAAGAACATGGGAGACAGGCATTCTAGCTGACATTTGGAGAAGTTTGCTGACTAGCCCAAGTTATATGGTAGCTTAAAAGTGGGATTTGGTTTCAACTCTAAGTCTGTTCACTAAGACTGTCCACCCTTCCTTAAAGTTATGCCTAAGTATAATGAAAGGAGCATTTTATAAATTCTATCTTAAAGAGACCTACATAGATTTCTCATTAACCCCAGTTCTTTGCTTCATTGTCCCATTTATTACTAAAATAAATAATTTTGAAGTTGCTAGAGAGAGAAGCAGAGGACTTTGATGTGGTCTTCTTTTAAATACTAGAGGGGATTTCAGGGGGAAAGGGAAAGGGTTTACAGGAATGAGTATAAAGGACATGTGGACAAAAACAAGGCAGGGGTAGAAATAGGAGGGAGGTGGGAAGGGCTGGGGGGTGGGCTGGGATGGGAGTAAAAGACAGAAAACTATACTTGAACAATAGTTAAAATAAAAAATAAATAAATACTAGAAATAAAACCCTTGATGTGAAGTCAGGGAAGGGATGGGTGAAAGTTCGTAACAATGATAAGCCCCTAAAGTAAGGGACATCCTGATGATGGCTGTAAAGACCAAAACTGGAGTGATCACTGTATGTCAGGCCTTATGCTATGTTCTCTACATGCACCATCTTGTGCAATCCTCACAGCAACCTTACGAGGCATCCACCATTGGTTAATAAATTAATTGACTAGTTATTTAATTAATAGAGGTCAATTAATTTATCCAGGGGCACGTAGATTCACATATGGTTTATCGGAATCTATCTTCTCACCCTTCACCACCGTGTATGGGGTTATGCTCTTTATTTGAATAACAGTAATCATATTTGAATAACAGTAATCAAGTGCCATGTAATTTATCACCGGCATATGATTTCAGAGAGATTTCTGTACAATATACAAAAATAATTTTTGTATATTGTACAGAAATTTTGTATATTGTACAAAAATAATTTTTGTATATTGTGGCACTGCCCTTAAAATGAGCAGAGGCAAGCATATGCCTTGGCCTTTAGGGATGCCAGAGCTCACCCAAGAAAAATGTGTGTTACAGAAAGTCAGCTGTTAGAATTAGAATGAATTGACTCATCTTAGCCTATCCCTTTTGCCTGCCCTTTTACTAAAAAAATTATAAATCCATAAAATGAATGCAAGCTGATAAAATGGTTTTTTGTTTGTTTCTTGCTTTTTAATTTTAATATGCTGGTGTCTCCATTCAGTACTGATACAGAGAGTAGTGCATTGAGGGAAACAGGGTTATAGGAGATCTGTCCAGAAAGTATGCAGCCACATACTATGAAAAACAGACATTTATTGAAGAAGATATGAGATACAAGAAACATTGTACATAGGACAATGATGCCTCAGTCCCCTACAAAGTAGGCACCTCAGGACCTCACACAATTCTCCTAATTGCTATTAACTGTCTTGTCATATTTTCCTGAATCTCATTGATGGTCTGAAATCTCTTCCCTCAAAGGTGATTTCAGTTTTGGGAAAAGCCAGAAGTCTCAGGGCACCAAATCTGGGCTGTAGGGAGGCTGAGTCACCTGGATGATTTGATGTTTTGCCAAAAACCTCTGCACCACATGTGATGCATGAGGAAGTGTGTTGTCATGATGAAGCTGCCATTCACCAGTTGCCCATAGCTGTGGCCTTCTGAATCATCCGAATAGTTTCTATGAAGGAATGTTCAAGCTTAACAAAAAGTCTGATACAGATTCATTGCTGTACTCGCTCAGTCATTTGGAATGTGACAGCCACAAAGTACACATGCTCACTCAATGGTATCTACTACTCCCACGGACTAGAAGAGTGCAATTGTCATTGTTCACACATGCACATTCCAGTCCACTCTCCTTGGCTGCCAGGTTACATTGATACCACACAAATCATTCTCGTTAACAGTGGTTGCACTTTTCCTGGACAGACTGCATGTATAACTGCAGAAACAGGGATAAGTTGCATATCAACCAACAATATGCTGGTTGGTGATATGTTTGCTGGTAGAAGGGATGTTGTATTTGTCTCTAAGGATGAATTAAGAGAACATAAATCAATACACTCAGAACATAAAATTTCAAACTAAGTGGAAGGCAGAAGAAAATGGAATTTCTCATGCATCTGCTATGTTTTGCCTACTTTAAATATATGCTTCTCTATCTTCTCAATAGTTTTAACAAGTTGATCTTGTCTTACTCATTTAAACTCACAAACATTGATGGTCGCAAATATTAAGTGAGATAGCTCAGATTCAAAGGCACAGTCTTTGCAGCTATAAAACTTATGACCTGTTCAGTACTCCATGTTGCCAGTCATGTTTCAGCACTTTAAAGTGTATCTTAGATGTAAGAAGTTGTGTATAATGTGCTGCTTTTGGAGAAAGTTGCCTATCACCAGACAAAAATTAAAATGAGATTGTCAATCTGTTTGGGAGGTTTGAATGGTCATTTGTTGAGAGTTGGGGAACTATAAAAAAGTTTCTTCTGGAGATCTCTAGGCTTTGCTTTTGATTAGAAATCTAGTGTTGCAACTGGAACAGTAGTGGCTTAAGCAACACAAGTTTTTCATTTTTGTTTTATTCTCTCTCAAAAGAAAGCAGTTGGGAGGTAGGCAATCTGGATTTCTAGATTTCAGATTATATGATCAAGCCATTAGAGTCTCAGGTTCCTCCCTTTTTCTTTCTCTATTCCCACTTTAGAAAAAAATTGTTTTATTTCTTAAATTTTAAATTATAGTTGAGGTACAATATTATGTAAGTTGCACATGTGCATTATAGTGATTCAACATTTATGTGCCTTACAATGTGCTCTCCACAATAAGTCTAGTAACTGTCACTGTACATAGTTATTGTGCTACTTATTATTAATAACTATATTTGCTATGCTGTGCATTATATCCCCATTACTTATAAGGAGAAGGTTGTACTTCTTCATCCCTTTCTCCTTTTCTGCCCCTTCCTCTATCCCTTAAAGCATAAGGCTTCCATCCTTAAGTTTGTCTCATTCTCCAAGATGACTGGACTACTGGAGATCTAGCTGTTGGGTCTTCACTCTAAGCAGGAAATAGAAGGAAGTTTGAAAAGGGTGAAAAGGCAAATGCCAAGTATCTGACCCCTTCTTACAGGGTTTTCTCAAAAGTCTCACACATACACTTCAAATTACATCTTATTGACCACCCTTAGCAACAAGGGATTTTGCAAATAAAGTCTTTAAGGATGGGCACATTGCCATGCAGATTAAATATGGGGTTCTATTACTAAGAAAAAAATGAATATGGACATTGGATAAACTACTTGAAACATTAGTCACGATTAACTAATCAGGTACTCACTCCCAGTGGCAGGACTTCCAATATAAATTCATTGAAATAACATCCTCGTTGCCATGTGTGGTCTGGGATCATTAACAAATAACTGGATCAGCTGCCCACTCAAGGAAGAAGCCACAAACAGTAGGATTTGGAGACTGTGTTTGAAACCAGGCAGGCTGAGGACGGTCACCGCGGATTGGGAAAAGGAGACATGACTCACAGATGTTAATGGAGCTTCGTCATTACTCTTCTGGATCTGAGTGAACCATGCGCTGATCAGCCAGGAGAATGGCAGCCACGTGGAGCTACATTCCCCGTGGGCTCCAAACCAGAGAGAGTCCCCACCCACACTTCTTTCTCACTCATCTATATGTAGTACATTTACAAATATTTATTTCTGTTATGAGCAAAAAAAACCCCATCATGTAAACATAGGACTAGAAGGAGTCCAGGGAGATTTCCTAATGGAAGCGGGACCTGTCTATATTGTCCCCAGGTAGCTTGTCAAAGTAGGTGTTCAGTCACTCACCCTCCAAACTCCAAGAGTTTGGACTTATTAAACGATTTAAGAGTTTTATCCATCTACCCTTGAGTTAGTTTTAACAACCCCAGAGATTTTTCTGTCTTTCTCCATCCCGACTCCTGCTTCCTTCCAAGGTTTGTGACAGTCTAGCTCGGGGCAGGGGCGTGGCTTGAATTTCCATCATGCAGCCTCCCCTCCAATCAGCCATGTCATGGTGGAATTTTTATTGGTCATAAATTTTTTTACTGGCTAGATTAATGTGATTGAAAGCATCACACCCAGTAAATACCGTCTGCTATTTGCTTTAGCAATACCTGTGGAAAAGGGCAACTTGGGACCCAGGCACCGTGGAGCTGGCGAAGCCATTGGCTGTGCACACCTCGTCGGGGGCCCCTGTGACTGATGACCAGAAGTCACTCTTAGAGGGAGGTCCACCCAGCAAGAGGCCCCATTGGTGCAGGCCGCTGCCATGTGTAGTCATGATTCACTCCACTGACTATCAAAGCTTTCTACAACTTTGTGGCTGACTTTTGACCAGAGGTTCCCTTTCAACACGAGGAAAATCTGCCTAGAGAGAGAAAGAGAGAAAGCACATTACGGGGAAATAAATGGCAGCCGTGTTTCTGACGGTCTCGGTTTTATTGCCCGAGGAGCTTCGGCTCGAGCCCGCCCTGTGGTGTTGCCCAGTGGACGTGTATTGGGGCATTTTATGGAGCATGGTTTATATCAGCATGAATTACAACAACAACAAGGGGGATATGCAATAAAACCTTGTTTGATGGCAAACGCTCCCCCCAATGTGCTGCTCACAGGCCAAAGAAATGAATGTTTATGAAAGCACTGCCCTCGGAAATCTGCTTTCACAGAACACCACTTTCTGAAACAGTTTTGAGAGGAGGTGTGGGATCTGGGAACCCGGGGTCCCCATCTGTTTTCTCCCCTCTGACCCCTGGTTGTTTGCCTATGTGGTCATGACCCTGGGTGGAGTGTGGTAGATGGTCTGTGAAGATGTTCGGGCCCCCTCGCCCTCATGCCTCCCAGCAGTGCCCTAAGCCCTCTGGCTCCTTCCTTCCTGCAAGAAATGCCAGAATTTCACATTTT
Organism: Phyllostomus discolor; assembly: GCF_004126475.2. Taxonomy (NCBI): domain Eukaryota; kingdom Metazoa; phylum Chordata; class Mammalia; order Chiroptera; family Phyllostomidae; genus Phyllostomus; species Phyllostomus discolor. Next base: position 85,137,884 of record NC_040910.2, read on the forward strand.
AAAAAAAGGTAGAAAGAGAAACACAAACAGCAAATATGGCAGATTGCTGAGGAGATCAAGGATTGAAATATGGCCTCAAAAGTTGCATGTACACAGAGAAACCCCCAAACCTTCCCTAAACTGGGGCTGAAACTGACTTTCTTTAGTCTCAGGCCAGTTTTTAACCATTAGACGGCTTGCATTTGTAATGATGGCAGTGGTGAGGTTAGGTGGTAGCTGAAGGGAACTCCCCTTTTAAATTCAGCTCCTTGGGGAGGTGGTGCCGGCAAGGGCATCCGGTGCCCTTGGCGCCACCTCCGAAGCCCCAGAAAGCCCTTCTGGGCTGGAGTCCTGTGGGTCACAGTTTGCATATAGGCATTGGGAAGAAAAACAGAACCTCACAAAGGGTGATATGGAAAGACCAAAAATGTAGTGAGGAAAGAAAGAAAAGAAAACGGAAGTCATGAAAGATGAAAGAAAAAGGAAGGGCATGTGACTGACAAATAAAAAGAATGACAGGAAGGAAGCAATGATAAGGAAAACGTCTCTGGAAAATAGACCTAAAAATCAAAAACATATTTTCCTTGAAATCAGCAAGTGGGTTTCATAAGGGCTGCTGCTAGTTTGGAAATTCTGGGCTCCCATGTTCCCCTCCCACCCTCGTCTTCCCCGGTCATGACCCAGCCCTGCCAGGCACCAGAGAAAATGAGGGCGCCCACTCGTGTTTGTGAATGGGAAGGGCTATGTGGCAGTTATGTGAATTTCTTGTGTATCGATGGGGGAGGGAAGGCCTTGATGAATCACAGAAGCAGCCTTTTACATGAAACACCATCCAGTTCACCACCAGCCAGTGGCTCTAATCTCAGCCGAATGTGCAGTGTTTATTTTTCCAAGAATGGGGCCTTCTATGGCTCACGGTACTCAGATGCTACTTACTAATGGACCCTTGTACAAGTCAAGAATGTGACACACGGCGAGACACGCAGCTTAACAATCACAAACAACAGCACAGTTAATGGGGGGTGAAGCTTCGGTGACATGTGTCACACCAAAGAGCCGACTCCTCCTGCCCCCCGAGGCCACAGATGCAGGGTCTCTGGATTGTGTAATAATGATAAAATATTGCCATCTGTTGGCATCCTGTGTAAGCAGGCTCAGACACACACAGCACTGATGTTTTTCCAGACTGCCTCTCACGTTTCTCCAGGGACAGGATGTGTGAAAAGCGCTGGGACAAGAGCAGAACATGGCAGCCTGACCTTCTAGGAAGAGAAAAATAACAACAGTCTAAAAGTTCGAACCGGGAAGAGAACAGCATGTTGGCCTAATTTAGACATGGCAGTAGCTAAGCCCACCCAAGGTCTCTGGCAATGAACTAGATGGATCCTAGGATTTCGCTTCGGAGATGTTGTCAGATCATCTTGGCGAATGCGCATTCATCTTCACAACAAATTTGGAGAGTTTTTTCATCGAGGAGGACGTTTAGTTGTTGCCAGAGAGTCAAAGGCAAGTATGTTGAGCTATGAAAATCACACATATATAGGCAAAATGGTAATGTAAAATAATCCAGAATAGTCCCTAATATAATCATCCATAAGTTCTGTATAAATAGGATGACAAAAATTGCTTTTAACTTTTTTAGGGGGCTGAGCTTAAAGGATAAAATATAGAAAAAGATTGTCTAGTTAAAGACATAAATTGGAAACTGAGAACCTTGTGAGGGTTCAGAAGCCTGGAGAGGTGTTTCTCAGACCCAGTAACCTAGAACTTGGGTTCTTGTGTCCAGTCAGAGCTAGTGCAAGGCAATGAATTAGAACTAAGACCTGTACAAGAAGCTGGGACACATGAAGGGTAGCAATTTCAGGACCTGAGGAAAAAAAACCCTTAAGGGTACTTGCTTATAGTTGCCAGGGATCTGGCTGAAACAAGCAAACAAATAACAGCAAAAAACTCCTCTGATAAAACCATACCACAACCCCTCAGGATTTCACAGATTTGAAGTTTAAATTGGCATTATTTTCATATTGCAGGAACCCCCAAACAAAAAATAATTGTATGGAAAACACTGTTATCAGGCAGGGTCAGTGGCCACTGGCATAGTGTCACTGCAGTGTGTCCTGGCAGTGAATACAAAATTGTCATTTTCCCACAAATCAGCCCACAAGGAAGGGGAGATATGATAGAAGGGAGGGAGGGGGGGAGGGATGGAGAGAGAAAGACAAAGAGAGAGAGGGAGAGAGAGAGAATGAGACAGAGAGAGATCTAAGTCTCCCTAAGGAACTCTCAATATCATATTCTAATACACATCAGGTGAAGAAACCCTTGCCTCCATGAGCAATGTTAAAAGAAATAATGGTACAGGATTGTCCAGCATTCATGAATATGTGCTTCTCAGATTCTAATGCCGTAAGTTCAGATACATCTCCAGTGAGGCACACTGCAGGGAATAAGGAACACCAAAGACAAAAGTGAGTCTTCACCACCACCAGAGCAGAAGGAAAGCTATCTTCCCACACATAGTCAAAAGCCACACAGTGCACAGGCAGAGTTCAAGACTGAAGATTCATTCAACCTCTCCTAATTTCAGCTGATTCTGAAAGAGGCAACATATTAAATAAACACATGAGGTTGCTTTCAAGTTGTTTATAAAAATATAATTTCTTAATATATATAAAATATTTGACATATTTATAGTAATGTATATAAAACCATAATAATACCTTGACTCTAAATTCTGTTTGTTTTGTTTTATTCAGTATCCAATCACTGAGCTATAGTAGTTCTCACCATTTCAAATCTCATTCACTATGGGAAGATAAATACAAATATGTAAATTCTCACTTATATAACAATAAAAGTACATGCTAACAACATATAAATAACAATTCATAAACCTAAACATGTTTGTGTAATAAAACATATAAATGGAAATAACTTCTTTCTTTTTCTTTTTTTCTGCAAACCCTCTTTCTCTTAGGATTTCCCTTAATGACTGAGGGAGGATTTGAATACTAGAAGAGTGACAATTCCTCTTCAACAGCCAACAGAAATACATTTTTTAAATGCCTTTGTAGCATTAGGACATACTGACATCAAGACAACACCAGGCCCAGACCTATATTGAACCATGCTGGGTTTTTTTTCAATATGAGGGTTCATTTTCCTGTAGAAAATGTTTACTCTTAAAGATTTATAGCTCTGTCCAGGTGGCTTAGTTGATTGGAATGTTGCCCACTGCACCAAGGGGTTGTGGGTTCAATTCCCAGTCAGGGCACATACCTAGGCTGTGGTTCAAGCCCCGGGTGTGATGCTATTGGGAGGCAGCTTATGGGTGTTTCTCTCTCACATTTGATGATTCTGTTCCCTCTGTCTCCTTTCTTCTCCCTCTAAAATCAATGGAAACATATCCTCAGGTGAGGGTGAAAGAAAGAGGATTTATACACATACGTCCTAGGCTCGTGTACTAAAGATTTAATTCCCATCACTGCTTAAAAAAAAATTAAAGGGCTTTATGTATATTATCTCCATAATGGTATTTTTTCTCACTTAAAATGGTGCCATTTAGCATGGCTTTCCTTACATGTTCAATATGATCTCATTTATTCTCACTTCTTTAATACGCAACACTTTCTCAGAGCCCAGACTGGAAGCAGCTATTGTAAATGCGTTTGATTTGGGTATAAATGTGGCCTCATTTATTCCTAGCAGAGCCAGTCAATCAGGTGGCTGAGTCTTCATCCAGGTTCTAACTTGATTTTTCCTGCAGAGTTTTCCTTTTCCATCAAATAATTGTTCCAGGTTTCCCCTCTCTCTCTTCTGAAATAAGAAAGCAAAATGAGGAATTTGCAAACCCCATCTATTCCAGATCATTTAACTTCGGTGGCTTGTGCATGGTACTAGTAAGGGTATGATTTTCAGTTTTGATTCCCCTGCGGGTTGGTTCATCGTGCTCTGTTCCATGGCTAAACATCGTATTTGAAAACCACTGCAAGTGGTGAGAATAGCAGGGGAAATGGGGCAGTTGGACTACATGTCTGGAGTTCAGCGACGTCTCTATGTAGTGGATGCCTCCCAATTCTTTAATCTGGATAGTGGAATATTGTGAAAGCCCATCTCATACTTTATGGACACAGTTCTAAATGTCCATTTTTCATAAAACAAAAAGTTTCAATGACATTGCTGTGTGGCATTAAAAACTAACATTTTTTACATCTGAGCTTTGATACACAGTGACTGCTTTGTATAATCTTTCAGCAAGATTGGGAGGATATTGGAAATTATGAACTTTGAACACCACTTGGCTGTTTTGGACTGTGTTGCAGCTCAGAGCTATAAGGCCACATGGTTTCATTTCTCAGATGTACTCAGATCGTAGCTGAATGAATTGCTGTGTTTTCAGAATGGCACCTCCACAACCCATTGTGCCACCAATGTGTATCAATTCGTCATGGGCACACCTAGGATCCTTAACATCTCGTGGGTTTTTTTAAAAGGCAAGTGCTATGGTGTGCCAATAATAGTATAATCAAGGCTCATGCTTGGTATCACCTTCCTAAATGGAGGCGGCACTCAGAATGCTTGTTCTGCTACAATTAATCACATGCTTTTCAAATGTCAACAAAATTTTCATGGTCTGCTAAAAAGTAGTATTTATAATAGAGAAAAATAATAGAGTTACCATTAAAAATTGATCTGTCACTGTTCATTTTAACATTGTTGGTTCTGCCTGAACAAACTGGATGGAATTTTGAAAGTTTCCATCCAGTGCGTCCCCACATGTCTGCTTGGAAACCCTACCTGGCTCTCTGCAGTCCGCCAGCTTCTCCACCATGCGTTGCCACACGTAAGTGAAACTAGGAAGAAGGAAACATGGTAAGGATTTTTTCTGGAAGTTGTATCTCGCTGTCCCAGTGCCTTACACATAGTAGGCTCTTTAACATTTCTGCCATTCATTGATATTTTAAGTACAAGTGACTCTCGATGAAAAACAACAGAATGTTATGAATTCCGCGGTATTTTTAAACTTTCCAGAAAGAAGGGTTTCTGATAGAGGGGTAATTACTGCTTATATCCAGAAATACTTTATAAAAGAAGGTACCATGAGCTCACCATGTGTTCAGGGGTCTTTGCTGTTAGCTCCAAACCAGCTATCCATTTCATGAAAATAAATGTACCCATATATAGAAAATACCTAAAAAAAAATCACTTACTTTCTCCCTGGGTAAAATATAGGTAGCCCAAAGGCTAAGCTGCCATTTGTCCTAGCTAGGAACTTGTAGTCGTAGAGATTGGATACTCTGTGAGGTTCCTTTAACGGGAAACCAATAATCTGTGATTATTGGGATCCAAGTTCCTTCATATGATTTTTGGATTTCTGCATTCCTAAATAATTATTGTTAGCATCTATGGGAAGCCCAGACAATAGATCCATACAATCAATTTTACTTTACAAAAAAAAGTAAAAAGAATAAAGACATAGACAAGAGTCAGACTAAATATGCAGCTGCTTTCTTTGGCATTTCAGTTATTAGGTATCACTTACAGTTGATGGGTGTATCAGCACAATGTGGGCACTGGTACCCCTTCTTACTTTTATATATATATAAAAGTAAGTATATATATATATATATTTGTAAAATTAAATGCGGATTTGGGAGAATATGAGAAAAGCCACACATGGCTTTTGACAGTCATTTTCACGCACAGACAAATTAGGGGGCCATCGGGAGAGCATGTATCTCAGCTGTTGCATCCGAGGAGCAGGGATAGAGAGGTTAATTCCAAGGACCCACTCCCTCTTCCCTTACAGGGCCCCCTCTCCTTGCTGACATGCTCTAAATCTGGGCACTAAATCTGTAGCAGATTTGCTGAGGAAACCTGGCTGGCTCAAACAGAAAGGAAACCTGTGTCCTTTCGGAGATAACAGTGACTTCCTCTGCAGTGGATGAGCTCAGCCCCAGCCAATAATGGTAAAAATTTCTTCAAAATTAAGTTCCCACAAAATTTGTCCCAGATTGCCATTTAGACACCTTATGTATGCATTAAAAACAACTAGCCACCAAGTTTCAGACATTTGGGGGCTGGTAATGATGGAATTTGACAAAACTCTTTCCCCCAAGATCTATGTTAAATGCCTTGAACATGGCTGCCTGCAGCCAGACCCACTCAGATGCCCCCTTGCTGGACGACGAGTGACCAGGCATCAGAACTTTCCATATCCCATATTTTCCAAAAAAAGTAGAGAATAAAATATGAATAAAATTCATGTTAGATGAATTAAAGTAATTTTATTCATAGTAGATGAACACAATTATAAATCTGAAATCCTGGCTGTCATGTTTTTTAGAGAAATGCTAAATCAGGGTTTAAAATATTGCAACCATGAATGTACTATATTTTGCCTAAATTGTTTTTGCCTAAATTTCTTAGGGAAAAATAAGGATGCGCATTATACATGGGTAGTATGAATTCCGTGTCTATGTAAATGTTTTTTAATTCTTTTATTTATGCTTATGCATTCAAAGTGTAACTCTAGAAAGCAAGATTTCTAGAAAATGGAAGATTTTTTTCCCTGAAAGTTTGGGCCAAAAATGTGGGTGTACATTATACACAGCAAAATATGGTAATATCTACAAATGAGAGTGGATCCATGGTTTCCCAGGAGGAATCTGAATTGTTTCATACTGAGGAAGCATCTATACTCTTTCAAAAACCTTGCTGAACTATGTGATAAGGGAGAAAATATTTACTGGTTCCAAAATATTAAAGTTATAAAATCACAATGGTTAATAATATACAAAACTAAATTATATAAATCTTTTAGCTACAATAACATAGTGAATGTTGGTCATTTTATTTTGCTTTATACTGTGTGGGGTGTCATCTCAAAAGCCTAAGTGCCTAAGGCCTAAGATCTCAAAATCACCTTTCTTTGAAAGAGGTTTAAGTACAGATTCCGGGGACCCATGCCAGACCCCAAAATTCAAACCTTCCAGAGGGTGAACCAGAAATCTGTATTTGAAAAACTCCCTCAAACACTTCTGATGATTAGCTCTGTGTACATTATATAATCTGAACCACATTTTATTTTTTGCTAGACCCTGTGCTAAGGATTAAAGCATAAGCTTGTATCCCCAATACTTAAAGCTGTCTTCAAAATGTACTGACTGGCAATATTTATCTAATTATAAATTCACGTGTTTCTCTGGTTCAGAAATACTACTTAGGAGAATTAATCTTATATATTTACCTGGGTATATGCATATTTTTACAACACATAAACAGAAATAATCCAAGGATCCATCTGTTGGGAAGTGGCTGAATATAGTTATATTGGACCTACTCCAGAATTGTAAGAAGGAATAAAAAACACCGTAGGCCCCAATTTTGGAAAATACTCATGATATATTAAGTGAAAAACAGAAAGTGAAGTGCAGAGTTATGTTTTACAATACCATTTGTGTAAGAAAGGTAGGAAGTGAAATATTTCATCTTTCTGCCCTGTTTTTCTATGAATTTATCTTAGCACACCTATGTGAAATTGCACAGTATTTGTCCCTTCGAGACTGGCTTATTTCACCGAGCATAATGTCCTCAAGGTTCATTTATGTTGTTGTAAATATTGTAGGTTATTTTTTAAGGCTGAAGAGTTTTCCATTGTAGGTGTACATCACATTTTCTTTATCCATTCATCTGCTGATGGATATTTAGGTTGTTTCCAAATATTGGATACTTGGATATTGCGAATAATGTTACAAAGAACATGAGAGAGCTAATATGTCTTTGAGATTCTGATATCAATTCTTCTGGATAAACACCCAGAAGTAGAAGTGCTGAATTACATGGGAATTCTATTTTTTAAAAGATTTATTTATTTATTTTTAGAGAGAGAGGGGAAGTGCAGGAGAAAGCGAGGGAAAGGAACATGGATGCATGAGACCTACATCGATTGGTTGGTTGCCCCTCACACACTCCTAACTGGGGACCTGGCTCACAATCCAGGCATGTGCCCTGACTGGGAATTGAACCAGAGACCAGTCAGTACTGTGTATGGCTCAGTGCTCAGTCATACCACTGAATGCTGAGTCCACTGAGTCACACCAGCCAGGGCAGGAATTCTGTTATTAATGTTTCATAAACCTCCATACTGTTTTCCATAATGTCTATACGAATTCTCATTCCCACCAATAGTGTACAAGGGTTCCAATTTCCTCACATCCTTACTAACATTTGTTTTTGTGATTAAAGCCATCCTGACAAGTGTGAAGGGATAGGGACAGGGGAGATGAGAAAATGAATTGCTAATCAATGGGTATGATGTTTCATTTATGTGAGTGACAAAATCCTAGCGATTCTCTGTACAATATTGCATTGTGTACTTAAAAGTTGCTAGGAGGGTAGATTTCATGTTAGATTTTCAGGTTTCATGTTCTTACCACATGAAAATTAAAATTAAAAAATTATATTTTTGTATTTGCTTCTGCTTGTCTGCAAAGAAGTAGAACTATACACAAAAACTAGTAAGCAAGGTCACCTGTAGGTGAGAAGGTTGAGAAGTGTGGACCAGTGAATGTGGTTGGGGCAGGACTGAGACATTTTATACACATACTTTAAAATTATTTTAAGTCATGAAAATGTATCTACAGCATGATGCTTTTAAATAATTAAAAAATGTAAAATAAAATAATTTGCATGTTTCATCTTATTCTTAAAAACTAAATGTTTTACAATTTCAAGATAATAGAAATTTATAAGCCTGATTTTTTTCTTGACAATATATCTAGACAACAAAAAGAAATAATACTTATAAGAGATCTTTCAAAAATGACATCAATTAAATCCAAAAGTTTAGAAGCACATGTCAAACTCAGGGATATAACTGTCCACCGCCATCAGTCTCAATTTGAAAGATAAGAGCTTTCCAGATTCCCTGGAATGAACAACTCATCTTCACCAGAATGCAATCTTTGCCACTTCCGTTCTAGAAGACTCTCACCTTATACCCAACAGTCCGGAGGCAGAACATACCAGCCTCTGACCAACTACAGTATGTTTCAATAAAAATGAAGTAATGAAAGAATCAATTTGAAATTCAAAACTCTGGGGAAATTCTGGAGGTGGGTGGATAGCAGTTACTGACTTCACACAGAGCCAGACACCTGGGAGGACACACCTAGATTATCTTCTCTTCATCCCCTTGTGTGTGAGGCACATCCAAAGGGTATGGGCAAAGGGGGAAGGGGGGCATGGGGGAATCTGTAATGGTGTGAACAATAAAAATAAAGAATAAACAGAAAAAGGGTCTGAGTATGCCTGTGTGCGTGTGTGTCTGATGGTACTAGATAAAACTGACTAATATCTGGAGTTAGAGCCTTTCTTTCATGGAGTTTTGATACAAGAGAGATAGGATAGAGTCTCAGAGTAAGACACTTCTTAAATATGATTTCATTCTTACCTAACTGCCAAAAGAATATTTCTGGGTGTGAGGCACATGGGGATTTCCAGTTTTCCACTGGACCTTCTCACACAGCACCATGCTGAAGCTTGCAGGAGGAGAAGGCAGGCATCCTAAGTCTTCCACCTACACCCATGTTCCAAAAATACCACCTGCACCTTCAATGAGCATGGCTCTCTTGCTGCAGGCTTTGGATAAATTTCCCAAAATAAAAGCTGCCCAACCCTTCAAGGAATTTTAAATGATTTCATTCCTAAGGAAATGATTCATCAGTATAGAATTTGGTAAACATACAGAAGAAAAATCTGTTGCAAATATATAGATGTTCACATATGTCATTTTGAGAACCAAAATGGTACCGAACCACTTTTGAATGTCAGTTGTTCTAATTCTCCTTCTCATTGCTTATTGAACTTGTAGCAGCCGTTAGCTTCATAAATATCATTTCTAGGTTACTGGAGCAATAGATTGAGCAACAGGCAGGGTTGAGGGTGATTGTGTTACTCTCTCCCTTTGGCACTAGGGCTGGATTTCAATCCATGTGGCACAAGTAAATGATTTTTCAGAGCAATCATCTCAATGGAAAATGTGAAGCAACAACTTTTTTTCTTATTGGCCTCTGAAGGATCTACCCCATTACCTTTCTGAGATTGTTTCCTCATCTTTAGTTCTTTCTTATCTAAGTCCATGGGGTTTTGGTGTTCATATTATGATGTCACACATGAAAGCTCTTTATATCTAATTATTCTACCATGTACAATGTATATTATGCCATGTAATTTTACTCATTTTAATAATAATAGGCCTCAAATAACGTTCAACCTAGAAGGACCTTTAATGTCTGTAGTCCAAATTTATTGTTTCGCAAAAGAGAAAACTGACACACAGAGAAGTTAATGGCCAGACAATAGTATTTAGACCACAGGTCTACTAATTCCCAGTCCACAGCTCATTGTACCTTGTCACATGCCATTACTGTCGTCATGGAGAAACACTCTAATCCCAGGTTTTTAAAAAATGTATGTATTTGCACAGAAACTGAAAAGGAACATTTCTCTTCAGTCTCTCTGTGATCTTGTTTCAGTTTTAAAAATTTTATGTGTTATTAATTTTCTTACCATAAGCAATAATTTTATTTTACAGACACTTACCAACAGAAATAACTTTAAACATATGTTGGTATCACATCTTCTTTGAGCTCTTTGGACATTTCTTGAAAACAGAAAACAAAAGAAGAAGGAAGACGTGAAAGTACAGCTAAGTTGGAATCCTAGACAAAGGGCATGCCTGAGGGCTTTTTTTTTGGTGTGTTTTGCTTATTTTTGTGATATGCTCTGCTTTCTAGTATATTCCAAACCTTTTAATTACTGGCTCTTGGTACATTAGAAACCAAGTCATACATTCTCCCGGGTGATATTCCTGGAGAGAAATAAGAGCTAAAGAAAAATTTTGCCCATTGCTTGTTCAGTGCAGATAACTCCTAGTTGGATGTTAACTGGGCACATGGTAGGCATTAAACACTTGTTGAAATGCACTCCTTTGTTAGCATGCCCCAAATTGGAGAGGGTCCAGCCACTATCCTTCTCAAATGTGTTTGTTTTTATACACAGAACATAGATCTGATGATTATTTTCACCATGTCTTATGTTAAAGATATTAAAAGACACAGATAGAAAGTGTATTTGCTTTTATTTTTGTGTTTTTGAAAAGGAAAGTGATTTCAGAAACAATTTTATTTAAAGCCCAAATATATCAAGGCAGGATGTAAGGAGCTGAATCCCCCTGGTGAATGGGATACATCAGAATAAGAGTCTTCCCATAAGCTTCTTATACGGATAACCCTTCATTCTCAGTCAGAGAGAGCTGCCGATAGTCTTTGTTTTTGGTCAGAGATGCAGTTTTGTGTGTGAAGATGAAAGGATGCACCCTCTGTGTTCAGTAAAGGCTCAGCAACTTTCTATGCTACCAAACTACTGAAGAATCTACTTCTCTTCTAGGTCTTTCCATGACCATAAAGGAAAGCACTGGAGAAACAGAGAGAGATGAACAACTCTGAGGGGGGGGGGGTCAACATGAGGGGGGCCCAGTAATCACTGTGTTGCTAGTTAATTGGATAGTTTTTCTGAACAATTTAACTTTTAGCATATAGTTATTGAAGGAACAGCAATTTTCCTGGATCTCAGCTCCTTTATCTGCAGAAGAAAGGAATTGACAGCGAGGTTCATCTCTGTGGGCAGGAGATGGGGATGTCTTCGTGGAGGTACCTAGGCCTGGGAGAAGCAGAATGTTTTCAGTGAGTTCATGGGAGGGACACGCTGCTGACTTCTAATATTAGAGCAGTTCTACTCAGACCAGGTGTGAATATCAAACTTCTAAACAGGACTGACTTTGACTAAGGGTTTGGCTAACAAAATAAGGAATTTGTAGGCTCCTGTCCTCTGTGAATTTTAGGGTTTTTCCCAGCTCTAAGATTCTGCAGTTCGGATTGTTATGATGGAAATTGAGGTTAATAGTCATTGTGTACACAAATGTTTTTATTTAAATATATCATTCAAAGTAACTTCTGTAAGCTACTACTGTGATGATTTTTAACTTCTTTAAAGAGGAGCTTTTAACATCCCCGGTTCCTGGATGAGTCTGACAAAATAAAGAGAATGCCAGTTGATTGCTCAGGATCCCATAATGAAATTAGTGCCAGAATTAGGATCTAACATTTTGCTTTCTGGTTGAGTTCTGACTGCACTTACCTGCAAATTGTAGAATAAACATGAGGTTGCTTAGGGTGGAAGGACTTCTGTGACACAGAATGCTGAGCTGGGAAAAGTTGGTAAGGGTCTTCTAGCCCAACCAATGGCAGGGGGAGGACATGCATGCCACTTTATTCCAAGACCAACTATATAGCTTTCTGGCTTACCTATGTCAGGATAGCCACAGATCCAAGGTACGGCTTTATTTATAAACGTTTGATTTAGAAGGATGAAAATGCAATAAAACCTAGCTATATGGTAAAACCTAAAATAACAGCTACATTTTGGCAAATCTCTCAAGGGTTTATTTGGGAGGTTACTTGACACATTAGTAGTTGGCTGATTGGTTAAACTCTTACTTTTCAATAAGTCTTTCATGGACAAGTCAAGAGATGTACTCATCCAATCACATATGAATTCAGATTCCAAAGACCATAACAATGGAATGGGACATAGAGTCTGGGTAAGTTGAATAGCAACAAAAAAGTTACCCATCTAGTTCTGTCCCTCACTCTTCTTTCTAATGTTTTAAGGAAATACTCAGAGAGTATCTCAGGTGTGCTAGTTATAAATTGTCCCCACTACTTGTCATGGTGTTTCTTCTGTTGTGTTCACTTGCCATTCTAGCTCCTTCAGTGGTGTGCTCTGTGACTTCTCACACTAATAGTCTGTAATGCTACCCAGTGCTACGCAAGAGCTAGATGCTCTGTGCCTCTCTACTTCAAATGCTGTTAGCACAGTTCTCTACTTTAGCTACGCTGAGTATTTTGCAATCTAAAATGGGGCACATTTATGGAATATTTAACCATCAGTTAACCTCCACTAAGCTACCATGCAGTGATGTCTGGCCTCTCAATATCTTCCAGAGATTTTACAGAATCAGTGTTTTAACTTTTTACTACCATCTTGTTAAAAATTACCTCTACCAGATATGAATCCATGGAGTCCAGACCCTCTCTAGGATTGCCTCATCCTTTTGACTCTAAGGTTGACCTTAAACCCAAATCAGCCTCAACTCTCTTTCCCTGAGTTTTTTTTAAGGTTCTTCAGTCTCTTTTGAGATCAAGCCTATTCCAGCTGCCCTGCAGAAGGGACCAAAGTGCAGGGCAAATGTCCCATTTACCTTCTCAGGCTGAGGCTGCCCGCTACATATAGAGTCTGTGCAGAGTTTTACAAGATTTCCACTGTAAATTTCCACAAAACCCCACCAAATATTTTGTCTCCATCTGTAAAAACTCCAAGTTGTTTATAGAGGCAGGATAATCTGCAGTTACGTCTACTTAGAACGACTGGAAGAATGGCTGTAGAAGGAGTATGTGGCTGATGGTCCCCAAGGAGAGAACTTCAGATACAAAGCTTGCCCAGTTTAATCTTGGTGCCAACAGACCCAGAGACTGTGTCTTTGAAATATCCCCGCCCAAGTAGTTAAAATAAATTAAGAGGTCTGCCTGTTCCAGGAATGGTCCCTAAAATGATGATTTTTTTCTTCATGTCCAGTGATTATTTTTTCAAAAAGGCGCTTTTAAAAACCACCTTTTTGCTAACGAAATGCATAATCTGTCCAAAAACAAGGCTGTGGCTTAGCAGGTTGTTCAACTCGGCTTTCCAACCGAAAGTAAACAGGATGCTTTGCTTAATTTTCCCTATTTTTCTTCATTTACAGTCATACCATACCGTCTCCTCCCTCATAGCCCCGGGCAAATCCGGATGGAGCCACATCCATGTGGTAACACCAAGAAAAAAACCATTGCTGCTTGCGTCGCGCACAGAACCCACAGGGGAAAGAGTTAAAATAAAGAAGCCTACTTTTTACGCGGAACCTGTACCTGGGGAACCATAGAGACGTGGCGGCCCTAGGAACACATTGTAGGAAAGGAGCTGAGTAGAGAGAATGTGGGTTCTAGAAAACTTCCAATGTGAAAAATTCAGCGTAGAGCACCGATGAAGTGTCAGTGCCGTTTCAATGTTGGTGGTTCGTGCTTATAGGAAGGAATGGGACAGATTTCTGTTAATTGTTACAAAGATTAAATACCTTCTGACATGGTTGTGAGCAAGAGTAGAAGGATCTTGACTGTCTTTGATTTGTGGATATCGTATGCTTGTGGAAATGCATGCTGGTGGGCTACCAATGCTTTGCGAAAGCAAAAATCTATCCTCATTAACTTAATTTTAAAGTCTTATAAGTAAGTGCATCAACAGGAGCCTAATTCAATGTTCTTTAACTAGCTACATCCCTGAGTCAAACAATATTTTTGTTTTTAAGCTTTTCGTGCACACATAAAATTCACTGCTGGAGAACAATTATAATGTACTTACTATTTCTTAAACAGTACAGTGAAGAATGGATCATGCTCATATTGATTTCTTTTCATACCCTGAAAGTGCTTTATAAGCAGTACTTTTTACCTATTCTACCTAATATTTCATATAAAGCACAAAAGAAGCCAAGATGAGAATGTCAATGCCTGTATAATTGTGTCCATTTCTCAAATTACTATTGCTTTGAACTTCATCGTGTGTTCCCCTTTAACTCACATTAAGCAGCTTTTCTTCCCCAGAGGCAGGGATTAAACCGTCAGTGGGAATGTCCCCTTCGAGTTGTGCGTTCCCGTCCTGACCACTGTTTGAATGTGGCCAGTGTGCTGACTACTAACCTCGCTTACTTATTTCACCTCCAATGAATGTCCACAAACTTATTTATAATATCTTTTAAAAAATGATCTTTGGATGCAGCTGCTCACAAAAAAACCAAAAAGGCTTTAAACCTTTTAAATCCTAGTCTTAAACTAAATCTTGTTTGTATGCTTGGAAAAAAATATGCAATGAAAAATAACAGGGAAGTTGTATAAATAGCTGTGCACAAATCCACCCTCCCCAAATACATTTCCAAAGGCACAGAACTTACACAATGACCACATTTCTGATGTCATTAAGAACATTTGTCATCAGAAATAATCATTTCACTTTTAATGTTGTGCGCCCTGGGCATTCCTCAGTATATTAAGCTCTGGGTGAAAATTGAGTAAGCCAATAAGCCAGTGTTCTGAACCCATTTAAATGAAAAAAAAAAAAAAAGCAAAGTACCTTGATTATTTCAACTATACATCAAGCTCTGGGCTTTGAGATCAAGTCAGTATCCTAACCTTTTTGCACAATGCTTCTATGTGGTCGACTAAATCCAAAAAAGTGTCCAATTTCTCATAATGCTTTAGGCATCCAGGTCTGGGTAGATTAACTTTCCATTCATGAAATGTTTCGTTCAGGTGTTCAGGAATAGTGCAGGAAAAATAAATGAAAACTTAATATGTATTTGCATGGAGTCATTTTACCATCAATAACCTGGACTTACTGGAAAATTAGAAAGATAAACTATAAAATTGTTTATATTCTTTACAAAAATATGCTAGCCATGTTTAGCAGCCCTGTTCTTCTAGTTAAATGAATGTACACCTTTGTGTTTCTTCTACCGTAAACTGACTGAAACCTACTCATCAAGTTCAGATACATAACAGTTGAACTTAAATGGCACCCCTATTTCAATTGTATCTCCTCAGCTCTAGGTACAAAGGGAAGTTTTCTTGTGGCCCTTCAGTTCCCACCTGCAAGGACCCAGGTGGTGATTTCTCTTGCCCTGTTTCACATTATTTCCTAGTCAGGTTACTTTCCTGAGATGTTTGTTTTCTGGCTGAACTTTCTTTCAACCAGGGGAGAGGCTTCACTCTTAATACCATAATCCACCTCTAAATCCATGTTACCCAAGTATGTGACTATCTTACATATTTGTTGCCCTTGCTATTATTTTTTTTATACCAGGGAAAACCCAAAACTCTCTGTTTCCAGCCAATGGGAGAATTTATTAGCAGTGTTAATAGCTAGTGTTACTAGTTCTTATAATCAGTATTCTTAGTTAGTATTATTTGTTAGTAGCATTAACAAGTATTTGTTGAGACTTTATTGTGCATAGAGGCCTGAAGAACTATTTGTACAAGGGTATGAGAAAAATAGAAAATACAAGGATCCCCTTAAAGAGAGGAAATCTCGAGCATGAAACCATAAAAAATCTGATGTTCGAAGGCTCTGTCCACATGCATTTAGGCGGAGTTAGCCGTCACCCCGGTTATCATTATTCCAATTGTATCAACTTTGTTGATGGCACCAGTACTTGGTTGGGTTTTTGCAGAGCTCTGCTTCAGAGTGCCAGTGTCCTATGCCATTGCACATGGGACAACTTGGTGCTGCAAACAACTGTCCTCAGGAGAGAGAGCCCTGGTGTGTGCTATTGAAACAGTAACCTAATCCCAACCCTAGTATTCCACTGGTAGGAAGTACATTCAGGTGAGCAGATTTCATGTCAATGATGCATCCCCTGCTCCTAGATTAGAGCGTGTCTTAGCACATAGTATGTCTTCAAAACAGACACAGGCTTTTACTTTTTTTTAAAGATCAAAATGAGAATTGTTCATGATTAGAAACTATTAAGTTCAGAAAAATAAATGGACCATTTATTTACAAGAGAACTGCTTATTTAAAATTTAAGATATCTGATATCCACCCGGGAGAATTTAGAAGCTGGAAACCTATGCCCCTTCACCCTTCTTCATTTAAATATCACTACAATTAGAATTTCATTCACCTTATCCTCTTACTTCAGACAGAAAACAGTATTTGGCTAAATATAGTATTCATTTCTCCATAACCCCCAGTTTAATTTTGTGCTCTAAAACGCCATTGAGCATTATACTAATGAGCAGACTTTTTTACAAGTACTCAGTGCTGAACACTGAGGTAGACTCATTATCATAATCTCTCACCTGGATTCAGACAGATTGAGATACTGACACTTGGAGAGTCGGTTATGAAATTATCCCACAAGCGATTCATCTGTTGCTTCTAACCCTCTGGCCTTAGGCTTTTCCTGTCTCAGCCTAACGTAAGAGCTAAATTGTTGTTGCATCTGACCCACGAGGTCAATCTGGACACAGCAGCCAACCTTCCAAAGTGCATCATAAAAGACAGGCGGTCCAGTTTTTCTGGAGCTGCGATGCTCACTCGGTGCCCTTTGTCTCGAAGGGGCAGTGAAAGCGTGCAGGCGTTAGGTGTTGAATTGCCTGTGAAAAGGGCGCTGGGAATGTAAACACAACAGCTACTGTAGGGGCCTCATTCGTCCAGGAAGCCGTTTAATTTTCTGACACTGGCCTATGGGCGGCCGAACCTGCAGAAAGTAGATATTGTCCTTTTTAGAATGTCACGGTGCAGACTGGCTGACAGTTTTTTGTCAGTCGATCCTGTCATCTAAATCACTTCTTTGTATCTGAACCTGGGAAAAAAAAATAGCAATGAGGGAACGACAGAGGATGTGGTTATCATGAGATAATCAAGCCCCTGAGGAGATCAGACACACCTGCGCTATTCTGTCTTATGCCCAAGAGAGTGATTAAGGCAGAAAAACTGCTCTGTGTTTCCTCCACCCCATCATGCTTTGATACAGCATTAACTGCCAGCCTGTAAATACATCTCTCCATAAAATCAGCTCATCTCGCGCACTTAACTGTCATCCACAGGGAGAAGTGGCAAATAGCACAGGAAGCTATAGTCTGTTATTATTTTATGTCCCTGGCAAGAATTCACAGATTAACATGGATTGCAAGAGCAGCGTCTGCTGAGAATGACGGCCGGCCATGCCTGGGTCCTCTGGAGGGGGGAAGGGGGATTTACCCTGTAAATCATACCTGCCCCACCTGGGGAAGGCTCCCTTGGGGAAAGCTGTTGGGGACAAAATCCTCCTCTCAATCAGTGGGTTAGTGCATGTGAAATCACTCTGCGTAACAGGAAAGACAAGAGCACTCTTTATTTCCTTTGGGTCCAAACCTGTTTTGACTATAAGCCTTCGGTCACGAACAACTTTTCTGCCAGGTGAAATGGAGTGTTTACAGGCATGGAAAAAAAAAATTTAAAAAGAAGACGAAAAATTTTATTTCCCCTCTCCACACTAAATGCATTTCATTATGGCAGACTTCTCAGGCTATATGCCAGAAATCTCACATATGAAGGAAAACTAGTTAAAATAAAACAAAATCAATCCCACCCATTTTGATTTCAATGTGGAAAAACTCTTTCCACGTGGGTCAGTTATAAAACAGAGGTGGTTCAGAGCCACACCAACTGAACTGATGGATGTGTACAGAGGATTTGGTGGGGGTGCTGGGGGGATTCACTTTCCTTCCCGTCTTCCTGGGGACAAGGTGGCAGTGACTTTGTCGCCAGCCAAAATGAGTTTGCCACAGAGGTGGTCTGTGTATTCCATGCAATTATTGATCCATGGATGTTTGCTTAAGTCAGAAATACAGTTCCACAAAGTCACAAACCAGCCAGTGCCATGGAAGGGTATGGGGAAAGTATATTCTTCCATGGACCGTGTGGTTCCATCATAACTTTTGAGCCATTTTGATGGCCCACCTCGCTGGAAATGGGGGGTTGATATGCAAATAAATTACAGCTGGACTTTTAAAAATGCAAATATTATCTGGGAGGAATGAGGGCTTAGAAGGTGACTATTGAGTAAGCCAAGGGACATCAGGGGGAGAAAGGACTTAGGACAAGGTAAAAATAAATTGGTCCTCACAGTGGTCATGTCTCCATATCACCTGCAGCCACCGGTATTAGCAGACCTTTTGTTTAATTTGTATTTTGCCAGTCTGATAAGTGTGAAATGATATCCTGCTAGTTTGCATTTTCCTCATTATTAGAGTATGTTGAGCATTTTCTTGTATGCCTTTCAGTCACTCAGATTTCTTTATTTGTGACCTACTTATTACAATATTTGACCTATTTTTAATTGAGGTTTTTGACTTACAGTTTTCTCTCAATATGGATATATGTAAGTTGTCTCAGTAACCTTCATTCAGTGACTCATTTTATGTTCACTAATTTGTCAGGCCACCTTTGTTATGTAAATTTCATTATGTACACAGTCTCCCCTGGGCTTTCCGAATTGTTGCTTTGACCAGTCTGTCCTTTTCTATGTGAATTCTTTTATTTGGGCAATCCTCATACAGTAGGCAGCTATTGTAGTTGTTGTAGTTGTTGTTGTTATAGTTGTAGTAGTTGTTGTTGTTGTTGTTGAAGCACATCTAAAGCAGTGGGTGTCTCACGGTGAAACTGTCCTCCCAGCATGTTTTTGCATTTGTTTTCTACTGGTGCTCTAGGAATTTCTAAAGTTCTAGATTTTGTTTACTGGTTTATTCATTTGCTCATATTCATTAATTTTATGGAGAAGTCTTCCCACACATTTAAGGAGAGTCCAATTGAATATCCCATGCCTAGGATTTTAAGGTCTTGGATGCAAATTAGTTTGTTCCCGCTCAAGGCTCCCTATCAAATGGCAAACTTTCTCACTGCTTGTCAGGGCAAGTGGGAGGAGTGGGAGTCCTCAGCTTTCCATTGGGAGGGTGGCTTTCTGAAGAAGTGGGAGGGTGGCTCCCTCCAGTCTGGCTGGGTCAGGATGGCTGCTTCTGCTTTCTGTTGGGTTTTACGCTCTAAGCTGCTGTATCAGTTCATTCATAATGCTCTGGCTTCTTCTTATCTTTTATTTTATTTAAAAATTTTCTTCGTTGCTCCTAAACCACTCCTCGCGCAAATATTATTCTTTGAAGTGTAGCTATATATTATATATTATTGTTATTATTGTTATTATCAAATGTTTTATGTACAAGTTCGATGTGTTCACATCAAGAGAAATCCTCTTCAGTTCACACCAGAATGTTACCACCTGTCTTAATATTTTCCGACAGTCTACTGCACTTTATTCCTGGGATAAGTCCTATGTAGTGATTATATTTAATATAGATTAAATTTGCTATTTTAAAAGATTTTTAAAACATTTTATAAAATGTATTAATGTGGACATTTGAGTTTTATTATCTTCATTTGGTTTGGGTATGAAGACTCTAAGAAATGAAGTAACATTTAAGATTTTTATTATTGTCTGAGATAGCTTTCAAAAGATGCCTGCACTTTCACATTTTGTACATGGAAATTTAGATAATCTCTAAAGTTTCCAGAACTGTGTAGTGTTGCTGTTTTGTTTTGTTTCAGGAGTGAATGTCATTCTTGATAACCATTTTAATTTCATTAACAAATTTTGAGATTTTCATGTGTCCCATTTCTTTGAGTCAATTTTGGTAATTCATATTTTTTTCTTAAAAGATATTCTTAATGAAATCATTATATTGTATGCCTGAAACTGATATAGTGTTACATGTCGATTACACCTCCATTTAAAAAAAAGAAAAGAAAAAATAACCATTTAATCTAAGATTTCAAAATTACCAGAAAATGTTCTTGGTATACTTTCTAATGGTTTTAAAAATAGCCTGTTTGTAGTTTTTGTTCTTTTATAGCTGACTTTTCTTGTAGTTTTACTTTTTCTTTGTTTTCCTCTAGTTATTCTTTCTAATGGTTTATTTCATCTACTCAAAAAATGACTTCAGTATGTTTTTAATCCCCACCCAAAGATATGTTTATCACTTTTTTAGAGAGAGGAAAGAGGAGAAAGAGTGAAACATCAATGTGAGAGGGGAACATCAATTAGTTGCCTCCTGTATACTCTCAACTCGGGATCAAACCCCCAACCTTTTGGTGGGTGGGACAACACTCCAACCAACCAAGCCACCCTATCAGGGCAGTTTCAGTTTTCTTGATTGTTATTGTTAAGGACTGTAAATTCAAGTCGCATCGATACATTGAGGACATTTAAAATAATACTTGCATAGATTAATTATGCAATAATTGAAAGCTGTCTTATTGTTATAATATTTCAATTTTGTTATGAGTTCATTCATAACTGCTGTTATTTTTGAAATTCCTCCTATTTAATTTTATTTCTATTTCTTTTACTACCCTTTTTCTTTTTGAGTTAGATGCTTTTGTTCCTCATTTTAATGATTTTTAGTATTTATGCTAAAAATTATTTTTCTTAAATACTTTAACTGATTCTTGCAAATTCTATTACTGGTTTTATCTATGCATAAAAATGGAAGTATCTATTTCATTACATTTTTATCTAGATTTTCTATAATTCTGCATTTATTTATTTATTTCCTCACCTGAGGACATTACTTTTTAGAAAGAGAAGAAGGGAGAGAGGAAAAGAGAGAGAAAAACATCGATGTGAGAGAGAAACATCAATTGGTTGCCTTCCCCTAGACCCCCAGGCCAGGGATCAAACCCACAACCTAGGCATGTGCCTCGAGAGGAAGTCGAACCTGCAGCCTTTTAGTTATGGAATAACACTTCAGCCAACTGAGCTACACCAGTCAGGGCATGCATTTTATTTTTTCTTTCTGATAAGTTTTTATAATTTTTCCTATTTCCCCCTTAATTTTGTTACCATATTTTCTTTATTTTGATGAGAAGACATCTCTGTTCTCCTATCCCATTTCTGCTTTCTTAGACTTTTTTAAAGTTTTATTGTGGCTTACTACTCTGTCAGTTGTGAATATCACATGGGGCTTTGTAGATCTCCCTAATTCATATTTTTATACAGTTTTACATTTTCATATTTGTTTTCAGTCACTGTATCTATCATGAGTAGGAGCAGTGAGTTGTAATCTGGTATTGAGATCCTTTGTTCTTTTTGTATTTCCTATTGCTTTTTTCTTAAGAAATTTGTCAGTCTGCTTTTTGGTACACCTTTATTCATACCCATTAGATATTCACTGTGGATTGAGAATTTTCATATTCCCTCTTTAGTCTTTCTTAATGCTTTCCCCTCTGAATTCAACCCTGTTTATATTAAGATTAGAATCTCTCTTTCCTTTGATCACTCGGTTGCTTATTATTCCTCGGTCCACATTTTTATTTTCAACCACCACCCGCCTGCCCTTTCCCTCCTCCCTCTGGCAAGTCACTTTGTTTTGGTGTCACTTTTCCCTGAGATAGAGTTGCAGTCCGTATAGAGCTCTACCGCACAGGGTTGAAATCTAGTCTGGGAGGTGCTTTTTAAATGTTCTTTTGGCCTTTACAAATATATACAATTCACATTTACTGATAAAGTCTAAGATATAAGCCATAACTCATGTTCTACTTTCTATATTTATTGCTCGTGCTTCTTTCGTTTCGACTCTAACAACATCATGGGCCTCTCCGTAGCTCTGTTGAGTGTTGTGTGTGCTCCTCATTATTTAAAAGTTTCACATGCTATTTCTCATCCTAGTGGCTTCTTGGCTAGCAGAGCTGACATATTCCTTTAAACCCCCACTTCTAGAGACTATCTATTGACTGAGTGACTACAATATGTTTAGTACCTTTGCTCTTTTTTATTTTACCTACTTTTCGAACTTCTGCATTATTACCCAAATGTTGAGTAAATCACCTTTGTCGTTCCTGTAATATTTACATTTGTACTTCTAAATATAATTTTTATGCTGCTATTTGTTTCATATATTTTAAGTAGTATTCTTTAAACTGTAGGTATAAAACATCAGCATATTATAGTATCTCATAATTTTTATCCCCATTCCTCTTCCAAATTTCTGTTTCATTTGACATTTTATTTGTCTTCAACATATATATATATATGCATACATATATAATTATGTTATTATGTCAGACATGTCATACTACATGTATAGTGTACATAGCATATAATATTACACATACTATACTATACATATATAGATTGATCAATTGATATATAACATTTACATTATGTAAATTACACTGCATTCTATTAATTCTAAACCCATCATTGTTTCAGCCTCAGACCTACAGTTAAATAGAGTCAAAACTCATGGCTAAAACTCTTGCCAGAATTTTGTCAAGTGTACCTCTAGACAATTTTTCCAAGCAGGTCTCTAGGAAAATATGTTCCTTGAGTTTTTCACTTGTAACAGCATTTGTCCTTTTCTTATGTATCAGTCAACAGTCTTCACATACATGTATACCTATCTTCACAGAGATAGATAATCTCGGTTGCCTTTGCATTATATTATATTATCTTTGCATGTTCTGAATTGTTCTTGAATCACTTATTGCAGGAAGAGTATTGGAGGTAGTGGAAAAGAGCCAGGATGGTGTTCCCTTGAGGAAGGGATTGTCATGGGTGTATATTAAAGCTCCTTATGACCATATATGTGACAAGAGAGAGAAAGAGAAGTGAAATTACATCTGCAGGGCTGCTTACAACTTAATGTCTCTACCCAGCCTCATTTACTGGCTGCTTCCTGCAAACATGGAGTGTATATCTGTATGTTTCCCGACTTATTTTAACCCCCTGCTATTCTGTCTTGCCAAACAGATCCAAGAAGTTCCCATTACCAATTTCACTACCCAGTTTTAATTGCTCCAAACAATAGGTAAAGATTATCCCCTTCCTGGGTGCCCACCTTCTTTGGAAAATCTTGTCCTGCTGGCTTTGTCCACACGGAGACATAGGTGCAGGTGTACTGAGTCGTCCCAGCTCCCCAGCTGACAATCAGCGCGTTGGCAGCCCTTGAACCTTTCGTGTGGCTCAGGGTTTCAGATGCCACTTTGTTTCCTTGAGGAGGATGTCTGCTTTCACATTTTTTCCCCTCATGCTTGTTTTGGGACAGTTCCCAAGGAGTAAAAGAAGCATAATTGCCTCCACCCTGATATCTTACAACTGGAATTTTATTTCACAGCTTTTGGTTTATAGTATTTTAATTATTTCATTATCCATATTCTGCAGTTTTATTGTATTTTCTGTGTTCCTGGTTTATATGACAGTTTGATTTTTATATCCTGAACAAGTAGGTTTGGAGTTAAGTTTAAAATGACTTCTACTTGATTTCACCATGGTTAACAAATATGGTTTTAAGTAATATTTTAAATTTATTCATATCCTTTTAGGCCTTCAGATCAAATTTTTTGTAAATATTTTATGTGTGCTCAAAAGTGATGAATCTTTTTAAATATCAAGTGTGGAGACTCAGATCAGGCTTGTTACATACTTTCAAATCCTGTGATTATTAATATTATTAATTTTTGCCAGTCAAAATATTTTAAAGTACTTTAAAATTCTGAGTGCAGTTGTAGATTTGTCATGATCTCTTTTTAAAATTCTGTTCATTATTGCTTTGTATATTTTAAGGCTTATTTTTATATTTAGAATAGTTATCAGTGGTAAAAAGAGCGGTTTTCTTATATCCTATGTATGGTACTTACTAAAATCTTATTTTCTATATGTTGCTACAAAATCGTTCTTTTGGTTAGTATTTGCCTACTGTATATTTTTATCTATTATTTTAACATTCATGTCACATGTGAAACATGGCTTTTTCCTAAACAAGATATTTAGAAGATTTACTAAACACCGTATTTAGAAGATTTAGAAATGAGGTTTTTATATTTTAAAAGGCAAATTTAATTTATTCATATTTATTGTGACTGCTGATGTTATGGATTGTTTTTTACTATCTTATTTTGTATTTTTACTTAATTATTTTTATTCCACTTCTGGCTTAATAGATTCACAATTTTTTACAAATTGGTTTTGCTATACTACTGTTTTGAAAGTTATGTTTTATTTTTTCTTCATTAAGGATTACCTTACATTTTAACTTGCATATTTAACTTTATTTTTTGCAACAAAGCTAACAATTGTCCCATCTATGGCCTTGTCACAAACAAGTATATTAGATGGGCCCTCCAAGAGCTCTAGGCTTTATTCAGGGACCTCAATTCCAGCTGGCAATTCAGGCTGCAGTCTTAATTGTATTTCAGTTTTACAATTTTAGTTCCTAAGTTTTTCAACTGCAATGCGCAATATTGTTTGAAATTTCTTTTCATTTCTAGAACTTTAGGATTTACTTTTCTATTATTGTTATTTCAATTTGCTTTTGCTCTATTTTATAAAACACTGACACATGTTTAATATGTATGTGGAAGTGCTTTCTTCATATTCTCTTCTTGTCCTCTTGTGTGTATGCTTGCAAATGATTAACCTCATAATCTCTTGGGGTGAAAAGGCCTTGGTTTGTAGCATTTGCCCATGTCCATAGTGTAAATACTCCTACTGTAGTTGACTTCAAGCTACCAATATGAGAGCAACTCCCTCTCAAAATTCCTGAAAATTTAACCCTCCGCTCTTGCAAGGGCAAGCCACAATGAGCCAGTTTTACCGCACTGCTGTTAAATTACTGTGTCAATAAAGTTTGAGAAACTCTGATACTTTAATTCATTGGGACTCTCACAGGGCTCAGGAATTTTCATTTTTATATGCATTCTCGTGGTTCTGACTCCTGAGTCAGATTAAGATTAAAAAATATAAATTTTAAATACTTTGCTCATATGATGCCTATAAAATGTTATCATTTAGCTTGTGCTTTTTTCAATTTAGATGAGGACAACTGCATTAATATTACTCTGAAGAAGGTATATATTTAGGTAGTTTTAACTACTGGATGTTCATATCCTAAGAGAATACCAACCAGATCCCCCAGAAAGCATCCTTTC
The DNA here is from genome assembly GCF_004126475.2 of Phyllostomus discolor. Taxonomy (NCBI): domain Eukaryota; kingdom Metazoa; phylum Chordata; class Mammalia; order Chiroptera; family Phyllostomidae; genus Phyllostomus; species Phyllostomus discolor. The sequence continues at coordinate 85,163,537 of NC_040910.2, forward strand.
AGCTTCCAGTCTGAGGGTTAAAGTCAGGCTACCATGATGTTGGGAGCTGAATGGGGAAAGGCTGGGACGAGGGGTGCCTTCTTTCAAGGTACAGCATGCAGGTGGCTTAATTCCCCTGTTTTGATTCATGGCAGTGTCCTACATTTTAATCCTTGCCTGGCACCCTCCCCAACCCACAGACCCTCTATTTCATATTAGCCGCAGCATAAATCTATACATTCTTGAATGCATGGGGGCAAGCAGTTGCTCGAATGTGTTAGAATGGGCACATGGGAATCTACATGCTTCTCAATCAGTGTTTCAGTCCTTCTGACACTGGCCATTCTTTCTTCACAGCTGCAGAGCACTGGAGCATTTTTGAAAGTTTGATAGAACATACCTTTCCTTATTCCAAGCTTGGGATTTAGCTTTCTTGGGTCAGTGAAGTCAGTTACCACTGGTCCATCCTCTTACCAGTTTCCAAAAATTTTTTGCTACTTTTCCTCTCCAGTTTTTCATATCTATGAGGTTTATGTTTTTTAAAACTGTTTTAATATAATTTTTAGTGGGATTTTTGAGAGAAAGAAAAGTTACTCTGTCTATTTAATCTACCATGTGTGTGAGAGATGGAATTGGTTGTGAACATTTAAAAATAAGGACTTGGATCATGTAGATTAAAATCCAGATTTATGGCTTCTTTTTAAAAAAGATTTTATTTATTTATTTTTAGACAGAGAGGAAGGGAGGAAGAAAGAGAGGGAGAGAAACATCAATGTGTGGTCGCCTCTTGTGTGTCCCCTACTGGGGACCTGGCCCACAACCCAGGCATGTGCTCTGACTGGGAATCAAACTGGTGACCCTTTGGTTCATAGGCTGGTACTCAGTCCACTGAGCCACACCAACCAGGGCATAGATTTATAGCCTCTTTTGACAAATAGAAAGATTTACTGACATGAAACCCATGACAATAGTTAGTTGTATCTGGCTGGCACTGCTTCCATTGAAAGCAATGTGTACTATTCAGTTAAACACTGTCCCCACCACTCCCTATTGTCTTACACCCAGAGCATTTCATTCATTCCTAGTACTTGGTTGGCCTCTGTAGGATTTTGAATTCTGTAGCTCCTATAATCAAAGAAAATAAATTATAGTATCTGATGGCAGGGATAATCACTGTCAGGCATGGGCTTCACAACTCTGAAGAAAGCCAATTGTATTTCTGGAAGAAAAGTATGTGAGGGGACATTGGAGGCAGTTCATTAAAAATTTGTGAAGTCAAAGCAGCCTTATTCTTTCTCTTCAGTGTCTCCACAAGTACCAGATCTTCTTCTTTATAAATCCTACAGGCTATAAGCTAAGTGTAAAGCAGTTGTCTTCCATGAATCACACAAACAAGCAATACCCCCTAACTTTTATGTCATGAGGAGAGTATTCATGGGTAGAATTGTTTTCCATTTCTAACTTTGTAGTCCCCTAATTTGTACTTCTTATATGACATCCCATGTTGCCTTATATTAAGATCACACATGCATCATATTTCCCTAGCAGGCTGTTGGTCCAAAAGCGGAAGAGCTTCTGTTTTGTTCCTTGACCTATCCCCTGGGGCAAAGAGCATAATAGGTCCAAAAATGTTCATTGAATGAATTGATGTGTATAACAATTTTCTTTTGAATGAGTGTGTTTACCACTCTAGACCAGAGTTTCCTGAAGTATGTTCTTTGGAAGATTAGTTCTACATAATGTCAATAGTTTTATACAAAGAGAATGGTTCCATATCACCACAAATTTGAAAAATACGTGGTCGAGTAAATCTACATGGGTTTCCTTACTACAGGACTTTCTGAGCCTTCAGTAATTTTTTCACTAGCCCTGGCTGGCATAGCTCAGTGGATTGAGTGCGGGCTGCGAACCAAAGTGTCACAGGTTCGATTCCCAGCCAGGGTACATGCCTGGGTTGCAGGCCATAACCACCAGCAACCACACATTGATGTTTTTCTCCCTCTCTTCCCTCTCTAAAAATAAATAAATAACATCTTAAAAAATTTTTTTTTTGGAAAATACGTGGTTGAGTAAATCTACATGGGTTTCCTTACTACAGGACTTTCTGAGCCTTCAGTAATTTTTTCACTTATCAGTAAAATTTAACATGTCTTGCATTTGTTCTTCACTGGGCTAGGTGTTTTAATGATGAAGAATGTCTACACTGATCCTGTTATCATGGACCTTAAAATTTCACAATATGCAAACAAGAGGGAGAATCCGTGGGCTGTTTTCCCTCTAATTTATTTGAACAATAAATCCCTTTCTGAGGAGCATCTCATAGCACCAGTATTTTATGGAACACCCTTTGGGAAACCCAGTTCTTGCCATAAAAATAACTATTTTAATTCAGAAACTAGTTGGGAATTTTTATGTGCAATTAGTTCCAGGCCCTGTAGTAAAAGGGGACTAATAGATTATAAATAGTACCAGATAGGGCACTTCAAACCCAATCAAACTTTCCCAACTGCATTTAAGAAGAAGTGGTGGAAACTCTAGCTCCCACTGGAGACATAAATCAACTCCGAGGGGACTTAATCACTTCACTCACCATGTGTTCAGTGTTCCAAGCCAGTCCCAGAAGGGGGAAAGCCTTCTAATCGATACCAAATATTGCCCAGTCAGGACCAGACACTTACTGGTGTCATGCAGGAAGTGGCACATTTCTGAAAGTCATCATGATGCTGCCGAAGATGCCCCGGGCCTTCCCGGTGAGTGGCGTTTATGGCAAGACCCATCATGACAGATGTTTCTCACATACCAACCAACCCAAGTTACCCAATCTCAAATACCTCAACTTCACGGAGTATGTTTTGGAGGAAGGCCAGATTCTATTAATTAACTTTTATCTCTCTCTTGCTCATTTTCTCTCTCTCACACACACACTTGCCTTAAAAAAATGCAATAAAGTTTCAGTAAACCTCAGGAATCTGATGTTTATTTTAATTAGCAATAAGCTTTTGAAAAGGAAAACACACTGAGAATATTATAGTACCATACTGGACTCCATCCCTACAAGATAAACGCTAAAATTGTTATTCATGACTTTCATTATTTTTATAATTTATTTTTTTGCAAATTACAGTCCCCATTTGAGGTTAAACCGTAGATACAGGACACTTGAAGAGTTATGGGCCCTGTTGGTAATGTAACTAAAAGATTCATAATTAAACTGAGTGATATTACTCCATAAGCTTTTAATTATGATCCCAAAATATATCACTAAAGCTTCAGAGAGCTGTACTAAGATGTTAATAGTTCCTAATGCAGTGTAGGGGCGAGGGAATACACAGAGTAGAAAACAACTTAGCTTTTGCCCTAGGAGGATTTACATTTTAATTTAAATAGGGCAGAGAAACAAACAGATACATAATTAACTGTAGTAGGTCATATCCGTCAGTTGGCATGGGAGGGGAAAGGAAAATACAGAACTGAGTTGCTTTGCTTTAATTATTTATTTTTGTATATTCAGTTTTAAAAATGGAAACGAATTACTGTTTTTGTAATGGAAACCATCAAGCTGAGAATGAAAACCACCCTATAGTTATTGTGGGACTTATGGGAGATGACATTAAGAAAAACAGAGGCCCTGGCTGGACAGCTCAGTTGGTGAGAGCATCATCCTGATTCACCAAGGCTGTGGGTTCGATCCCTGGCCAGGACACACACAAGAATCAGCCAATGAATGCATAAGTAAGAGGAATAACAAAATTGATGTTTTCTTTCTCTTTCTTCCCCTCTCTTTCTAAAGTCAATAAATAAAAATTCAAAAAAATAGACATGTAGTAAGTGCCTACTATGTGTCAGACAGTTCCACCTCTTGCTAATCTTGACAGCAGTCCAAAAGGTAGCTGTTTTATTGCCATTTTACTAATAGGCAAAATGAGGCTTTATGGTATTTAGGTAAGTTGCTCAATATTTAATTGAGTACAGAACAGGGATTAAAGATCAGCTCAGTCTAAACCCCCAAATTCTTGGCTCTGTCTAGCATGCCAGCTCCTTCCTAAGAAGCAGTTCTATGCACATCTTTGCCTGCCTGCTTCAATGGCACTTTGTTGAGACCCCAGAAACAACCCAGCTGCAAAGGTTTATGCTGAATGAGCAGCGGCCCCTGCCTGGTTGCTTTCCCCAGGTTAAAAACTCTATCTGCAAAGCATTACCAAGGTGCTGACACTGGCATGGGAGATCAGACCTTCTTTAGCATAAAGGAAAAGCTTTTAAACATTCTAAACATTTGATGATAGTTAGAAATAACACCCCAGTCTCTAAGGAGCCCACTGCCAACCTCTGCCCCAGAGCCAGGACCTAGGTGCCAAGAGCCCAATCCTAACAATGTTCTATTCCTACATAGTTGTGCGGGCCTGACAGGATCCTTCCATCATGTGACAAGTCACCAGTGCAGACTTGTCTGGGAACCAGTTGCTGGGGCTGCTAACTGGCCTGGACAGGTTTGAGCCAGGGAGGTGGATACCCAAGCAATTAAAACGCACATACACTCACGCGCATATGCTCTGGTGCACGCATAGCACACACACACACCACCACCACCAACCCACTCAAACACCTGTAGCTTCATTTGCACTGAATAAATTAATTAAAATGTTCTCATGGGAAAATGCCTTAGCGAAACCTTGGGTTTACTGTAATGAAACCTAGCATGAGGAGCTGCACTATTATAATACTGATCATACCAGGAGGTGAAGTTATTGGCTGGTCTTTTACAAAGGGAGCAGAGAGCCATAGGCTTAACCACTCTGTTTCTTCCCTCCATTTTTGTGCTTTTTTGGTTGATTAATGTCTGCTGAGGATATGGCCTAAACTTAATTAAAAGAGAGGGAAAGAGAGAGGATCAAGAGCAGAAGCGATGTTAATTGCAACAGGCCCTGTATTCTAGCAGTTTTCCCCTTTGAATCACAGTGTACCCTAAAAAGACATAGGCTTGAAGACCTTTTTTTAAAAGAAGAAAATAACGATTCAATAATATTGAATCATTGAATGATATACATAATTATATTTTTAACTTAAAAATTTATTAGCCACGCAAGCTACCATGATGGGGTCAGAGAGTGGAAGATAGGTATATATATTTCTCTTCTGCCATCATTGAAATAACTGATATGTTATTACATGTGTATAATTGTGCATATTAAGATGCACACAGTTACCAAATCAAGATACAATTTAAGGCCACTTTTCCAGGTCCCGTTGGTGCAACCAGATGTAGTGTTTCATCTCCTGACCATTAGTTCGTGTCTCACTGTTTCATCCATCCATTCATTCATCCATTCACTCACTTATTCATTCATTTGTTTATTCACAAATATTTGACTTCCTTTCATTTGTTCACAGTCCCTTTTCTCAAGGAGTTACAGCCCCTGGCAGGGTTTCTCTGCACTATTGAATTTTAGTTGGCTTTGTTTGGGGGAAGCAGAGGGCTGTCCTGTGCCTTTAAGGATGTGTAACAGTATCCCTGGTACTACTCTCTACATGTCAGAAGCACCCCCAAGTTGTGACATTCAAAACTATGTCTCTTCATGTCAAATGTTTTCTGAAGGGGCATAATCATTCCTGGCTGAGAACTAGTGATCTCAGGGGCTTGCTACTTGCTCCTTTGTAAATTCTTGAAGGTTCATTTCTATGTTCCTTCTCCATAATCTCTGAACATAAAACTCTGCCTGTATTCATAGGAAAGCAAACGAGACCCCTGAGTCTGTATTCCTTATGTCACGGATTGGCAGTCCACCACCGAGGTGATAGAACCTTGACCCTTCCAGTGGCTGAGGCCCAGCTTGCAGGCCCTTAATACAGCACTGCCAGGCTGTGGATTTCAGGAAAGTTTTCTCATGTGAAGAAGTTAGTTTGCAGAAAGAAAAGGAAAGAAGGTAGAGGTTAAAGGCAAGGGTGGGAGAATAGAAAGACCATAAAACTTAACCTTCAGTTGTAATCTGTCCCCTGAGCCCTGGGTGTGGGATGTCTGCTTACTCAGTTTTAGTTCCCTATTGTACAAATCAAGGAATATGTTGCCTACCAAGCTGGACTGTTGTGAGTGAGGATCATATAACACACAGATCTGACAGAGGGGAAGCACTCAACTAAAGCTCAGTTAACATGAGAAACTCATCTCCATTGACAAGAGCAAACTAAGGTCCCAAATTTTATTTGAAAATTATGTGAATGGTTTTGAGTTTTCCAATATACAAGAGTAGACATTTTACCATTTACAAAGTGTGGGAGATGCTTCCTCCCGTAGGATTTCACCAGAGACCCAGATTCTCCCTCTAGAAAAGGTGGATGTCGTATCTTGTTGATCAGGGACAGTGAATCACAGCTGACGCGCCGGCATTTCCCAATCGGGCAGGTGCCTGGTGGAGCCACGGCGTCAGGAAGCAGTTCACCGAGCGGTCTGTGAGTTCATGTCTCCTGATTGTTCCATTTCACTAGGATGAAACCCTATTGCAACTCAGGGTCTAAGTATTTGATGCTTTTACTGTCTTAGAAAATAGATTCAGCCACAAATTCTTTCATTGTGTAACCCTTTTCTTTCTTTAAAGGAGTCCAAAATGATTCAAACCAGCATTGAGGCATTATCAACCAAAGATATCCTCAACGTGTCTCTGACATGCAGTCCTTTTGAAATCATGAATGGCTTTTGTGGAAGCGTGAAATTATCTGAGCAAATGACTGAGAAGTTGAACCTCATAGTATGAAAGGATACTTATCATGAAGAACAAGAGAACTGCCATCCGGTCTCAGAATATCATTCCACCTCTTCTAGTAGCAACAGTGAACGCTTTGTTGGAAAAGATGGTCTTTGTCCCCAAGGACACAAACCTCAAAATTTAATAGATGCCCTCTGAACATACTTAACATCTTAACGTTGTACTATTTTTAGGCTTAGAAATAATTTGGCTTTATGCACTTAAACTTCTCCTACTTATTTTCCACTAGGTTCTATTCATAGCCTGTACTCTTGTTTCCTTGTGTTGTTGTGACTTACTTTTCTTTTTTTTTTTAAAGATTTTATTTATTTATTTTTAGAGAGGGAAGGGAGGGAGATAGAGAGAGAGAGAGGGAGAGAGAGAGAGAGAGAGGCATCAATGTGCGGTTGCTGGGGGTTCTGGCCTGCAACCCAGGAATGTACCCTGGCTGGGAATCGAACCTGGGACACTTTGGTTCCCAGCCCGCGCTCAATCCACTGAGCTACACCAGCCAGGGCTTTGTGACTTACTTTTCAATGTCATCTGTGTCATGAAATGAAGATAGCAATGCAGGGATGGGGAAGTGTAAGAGTAAAAAGAAATGAACAGTATTGCTCACCAACACCTAGGAACAAGGATTTCAATGTTTTAGAAACACGATCTCGTTTAATTTTCATAATAACCTGAGAAGGAAAATATTATCCCTATTTTTTTAAATAGAAGAAACTGAGGAAATAAGGAATTTAGCAAAAGTAGCAGAAGCATTGAGTGATGGAGCAGGCATTTGAAGATAAGTGATAGAACCAATATGCTTGGTATTCTACCATATTTCCCTAATAAATGTGTCTCTGATACATCCTCTCAAGTCTATCCCCATCAAACCAGAGACTGAGGGATCTGTGTAGGGTTTCAAGCTCAGCTCCTGGACTTTCTCAGGGAACTCTCTTGCAGTTCTGGGACAAAGCATTCAGAGTCAGGTCTGCCTCCCATTCTCACTTCATGTAGATAGGCTTTGGGAATGCTTGAACACATTTCCTTTCATTCCTCCAGCAAGCTGGACAATATCTATACCAGAAACAGCAGCGAATGAGAGTTTAAGTTGTTCAGGGTTTACAGTATAGCAGGCCTGTGCTAAGTGCTTTGCCTGAGTTTTTCAAATTCACAGGAACCTTATGAGATCAGGTATCCTCATTATGCAAATGAGGAAGCTGAGGACTAGACCGGAGACTTGATTTAAGTAACTCCTCCAAGTTGGCACAGCAGAACTCAGAATCAAATCCAAGGTGATCCCTGACAGCTTCTCTGTAACAGGTGGCTCAACCACCCAGAGAATTGACTCCAGAGATGCTGACTGGGCTGGGCTGCAGAGGTATTATTTCCTTCAATGTGCCCAGCACTGGATTTAATTTGCAATCACACAGAGCACCAAGCCAAGAAAACACCCTGAGCTCAGCACCAGGGTTGTTTACGCAGGTATGTGAGTGCTCAGGGCAATCCTCTGCTGGAGGCAGGTCTCTTCAGCTCGGAGAAGAGCATGATTAGAGGAAAACAAGAGCTGCCAATTCTCAAGAAGAGCCCAAACTTTGGCTGGTGCACCCCTTGATGTTTATACGAATTTAGAGGTTTTAATTTGACACTATCTTTGGTAAATCTAATTAGCAAGTCCCAGATAGCAATTGTATACCACAAACAGAAGCAAGAAGCCAGCAGCAGCAGAGGAGCCTGGGTAGGGTACAGGATGGTCCTGGGGCAACAGGGCTGACTCGGTGGGATGAGTCAGGTGTCAGGGAGAAGACACACAGGCCTGAGCTGCCTTCTGCTCCTGGGTCTGGAAGCCCAAGGCTTGGGAGAACCCATCCGGGAAAGAAATCAAGCCGTGTTTGGATGTAACTGGTGTACATGATCCCAGTTGTCATTTTTACTAAAGGTCTTGAGAGACAGAGCTAGAGTAGGGACTTTCCCTTCCATAGTGGTTCTTGCTTCAAATTAACATACTGAGCAGGTATCCTGTGATGGTTTCAAATATGGCATCAATAAAAATATTTTTTAAATGCGTCAGTTTAGACTGACGTAGCAGGCCTTGAGTCAGGTGAGCCTTTAAGTCAGCGTGAGACTTGGCTGCACCCACCATTTTCTCAATAGGTAAATGCCTTAATATCCACAAATCTAGGTTTCCTCATGGGAAAATTTGTGATTGAAAACTGCCTTCCTCACCAAAGGATGCTAACTGTTGAATAGCTCTGTGGAAGCAAATCATTTATCACTCAGTGCATATCCATTGGCTACTGATAGCATCATTTGTTAAATGGACATTGAGCAACTGCTAATTGTAAACCTACAGTTATTGTTTGTTGTAGGTCTATTCTCCATCAGACACTTTATACACATTGTTTTTAGTTTTCACATAAATCCTATAAGATACAATTGAAGAAATGGTCAGATTTTAGTCATTTTTTCCTTATAGCAGGCTCTCTGAGAGCATTTTAAAGTCTAATGCTCTAGGGGAATGTGGGATCTAAGAAGGAATCACATCAATATGCCTGAATGGAGGACAGTTTTATTGACTAAACACTCGGTACAAAGGAAAAAATAAGGCTCACTTTAAATTTCTAGTCATTACAAAACCTCTCCTATAATAGGGTACCTTGTTAGTTATTTTAAAACACAATTAGTAATATAGAAAGACATCTTTACCTGTAACTAAAAGAATTAACATTACTTTTTGATGTCTATACGGTTACTTGGGAGAATAAGGCATAAAGGAGTTAAAAATGGTGTCCTTGTAAATTTGGCCTTTCCAGGCCACGTTAAAAAATGAGTCTGCTGCGATGATCACAGACACCAACAGTGCAGTCGGAACCCAGACAACTCTCTTTTCAGGACCCAAACGGGGCCACGTGGCTCTCGCGGGAACTTCCGGTCACGTTACTCATGACCGCATAAAGCGCTGAGTCACAAATGTGTACAAAGGGGTCAAAAGCACATGCTTTAAAAAAAAAAAACCCCAAAAACATGATAAATGGCTATAAGAAAGGTCTTTTTATTTTTTCTTTAAAAAATCCTCTTGGAGAGTTTGGAAAGAAAATGGTTTCATGAAATATGAGCAGAAAGTTAATTTTTTAACTTAATCTCATATAATATGGGGTTATAATCATCTTATTAAATTAATAACTGAAAAGAAGTTATCTTCTTAAGACAGCTCTTTTTTTATGTAGGCAAAAAATCACTTCATAACATCATGTATTACTATATATTTTAGAAGAGGTACAATATCGAATATTGCTGAAAGCAAGCTGCTATGCTAGTTGTGGTTATGGATTAAAACATTAATCAGATACCAGTGCTAACTTCAAGGAACACACAGAATGGTAGGGAAGATATGGCATATTTTAAAAATAGCTATTATAGATGATAGGAAGTGACAAGGTCATAAAGGAAGTTATAAGTGAACTATTTTAGGAATTCACTGAGATTTCAAAACAAACCGCAAGTATTTGTTTTGCTTTCATCTGTTTCTTTGGTTGTTTGAGGTTTGAGGTTTAGAGAGGAGAGTAAGTAAGGAGGACTTGAAATATACCCATGTCATACTATGTCAAGGGTGTCTGTTGAATCAGATTCAGGTTTCAGTGCATCACTATAGCCACCCCAGTTCCCCCAGGTCACTCACGTCAAGTTATGACAGCCCATTTTATGCCTGTTACCATCCCAAGGGTGTAAGGTCTTCCTGCCATGCCTTAGTTATTCTTGAGTAATGTAAAAAAATGAATACACAGAAAAGCGTGATGTCAATCTTCAGCTAGGGAATCAAGGTGATTCTAAAAGGATAGACTATTCAGACCGATGAGAAAATTGTTCCATGTCTTTGTTCATTCAAAACCTGACCATCTCCATGCATCCCTGTGGAATTCCAGCATCCTGAGAAGTAGTGTGCGAGTTAGAGATTGTAGCCTCTGCCTTACAAAAGAACGCCACCCTCTGTCTCTGTAGCTTTGGAAAGGCCACCTGTCCTGTCTGACCATCCTCAGTGACTCAGAAATTTCTATTTCATAATGCTTCCACTTCCTCTTTTGATCCATCACAGTGGACCAAAGCTTTTATTTTCCTTAAACTAAATGAGGTTACCTTTCTTTATAAGCCCTGGTTGTTCATTTAAGTACTTCCTTCTAAAGATTACAGAATAGGCATGTGCTCAGTCATATTTTAAGTGTATTATCTAAGAAACCACCAGAAAAGTATGGAAATCTAGTTAGAACTGAGCATATTTTAATGTTATCTTAATTTTCATGAAAGATCATAATACCTACCACCTATGTCTCTAGGTAAGAAAATTCATACTAAAATAATTAAATCTTACTTTAAAAACAACAAAGTGGTGATTTGCATTATTAAGTCCTTTATATTTTTTTATTGTAACAAGTAAGGGGGGAAAACACTGAATGCATGAGTTGGTACGCAATTCCAAGTACATGCAATGCGTGAAAAGTCAGTTTATTACTTAGCGATCAGACCCAAGTAACAAGTTTGATTTTTCTTTTACTACCAGCCAACTATTTAAGTAACAGTTACTGTCTGGAGTTCTAATGTCTATATCAAGCTCCTTTGCTCTTCACCTATAGCTAACCTCAGATAGAATTTCATTTCTCTCTTGGCTGTGAATTCTCATGATGAATCAAGGCTATAATGGATTTGCAATTGTCTTTTTTTTTTGAAGCATTATTATTTTCATTGGATGCAAAGAGATGTATTTTCTTTGCTCCCAAGCAAATGTATGACATCTGGCCATTCCCCCCTGTCGGAAAGGCATCTGCCCTGGCTGGGCCATGATCACACAGTTGTTAAACAGCAGGGATTATCAGGCAGGACAGTATTAAGTGGTATTTAACAGCAAGACCAAAGTCCTCTGTCAAACGCCTGACTTAGGGCTCTTTGACTGTTTGCATCGCAGCCCCGAGACCTTTTGCACGGAACCATTTTTCATTCTGACAACAAACTACTGTGCCTATCCAGGGTTGCTTTGCTGGAGCTGACAGCGAAGTATTTCTGTGGCAGAAATATTGCCACAGAGTAGGGGATCAGGGGTGGAGGGGAGACGTTTTTATCCCCTTTCACTCTAAGTGCAATGGCATTCCAAGCAGTAGGTGTCCCAAGTCATTGACTGGTTAATCTATTCAGTATGATCCCTTGTCTAGTCATAACAATAGGGAGGTGGGGGGCAGGGGTGTGGGGGGCAGGGGCCTCACAATGTGATTGTCCAAAGTGCCCATTACCTTCTCCATCTCTCCTAGGCACATTCTCATTGACAGAGGCTTGGGGAGGGGGCGACCGCTGAGACTGTCGACTTAAGTACTGTTCTCTAAAAGCTTTTTTATTGGGGGGGAAGGGGGAGAGGGAGAGGTGTTTGACAGGCCCCTAAAGTTCAAGCCCAGCCATTTTATGACCACAGTAAGACATCAGTTATGGAACTTTTGATATGATGGGTGCAAAGGCAGGAAATAAAAGAAAGAACTTAATGAAAGTTTAATCTTCTGGGGAATTTGTCCCCCTCAGAGGCATAAATTGAGTGACCTAAAGCTAAATTTCCCTGTCAAAGGCTGGTATCCAGCTCATGCACGGATTACAGCCATACTAGCAAGGAGAATACACACACACACACACACACACACACACACGCTTTTAAAATAACTATTTCTGGTCTTAAGTGAGTACCTGCAGTTGCTGATGGAGGCCGAGACATGCTCACCGTAGATTTATTAGAGAGGTTATTGCTTCTCTGCACAGAGTGTGTTATAGAAGAGTTATGCGGGTTCTCTGAGTGGTTGTCTGGTCCGGATTTTAGCTGTACATGGCTGATATCTGATTGGCTGAGAAACTGAAGAAAAATTTATGTGAACTGTCACATCAGGCTGCCATCCCCAGGATCGAGGATGCTAAGTCTGTATCAAGGCTTTGCATCAAAACTATTAGCACTGGTCCCTGAGGGAGGCATGGCTCACAATCCCTGTTACACTGGAGGCATAATACAGATGGAGGTCGCTGGCCAAGTCTGGATGGATTCACCCAACTCTTCGGGAGTTAAAAGTGTGTTTTACCTGTCACAAAGAAATTAACATGTTTTGGCTGAATCTAAGGCAGAATCATTATAGAATGGTCACGTCAATTTATTTCACACATAAAATTCATTTACTACTCCCCCCGTAAACACACATTTCACATCTTCACTCAAGATGTCTTAAGAGCATGTGTTTGGAAAAAGTATGTAGACAGTCACCTGACCTGCCTATGAAGAAGTGAGAAAAGATACAAATTACAAAAAACTTGAGAGACTTTCTAAAGGGGTGAGACATTGGCCTGAATGTCAACTTATTCAGGAAGTGATTAGCACAGATATTATCATTTTCTTGGGGCACTCTTTCCATCTGGCTAGCCAAAGCTCCATAAATCAACAATGTAACCAGAGTTGGGGATTCCATTTAGCCATTGTTTTTAAGGAGCCCGGTGTTTTCCGAAAACATAACTACAGTGCACGTGAAAAACAATCCTCTCTGAAGTGTGCCTGTGCACATGGCGTCACGCATTAAGAAAATGAGCCCTGACGGCACACGTGGCCGAGAACTCACCGAAGCTGGCTGCTTTTGCTGCTAATAGCAGAGCACTTGGTTCTACCTGCGACAAGAGTCTTTGACAGTTCTTTTGAACTAATGTCAACTGTTCCTCCCTCTGCCTGTCAGAGAAAGTCAGACTTGAAACCTTCCATATCCGGTGGGGCGGAGGGAATCCCTAAATTAGAGAAATGTGGTTGTTTTTCCACCTCCCTCCCCCCAGGCAAGGTGCTTAATCCAGTACACAGAAGACTGAAGTTTCCTGTCTGCACACCCTCGTTGATGTGTGTGCCCCAAATCTGCAGAGGGTTGCAGACTTTTAACTCATTTAACAGCCTGATGCTCAAGTTAAAAGGATTGGGATATATCCTCACTGGCTAAAATGGGATCTACTATTTATTTCCTTTTTCAGAAGAAGCTCAATATATTACAGGAGACACAATTCATAATATGGGCCGTTTTGGGAATTTGTCAGCTATTGAAATGACTTCCACTGGGCTTGGCTTGACTCTATAAAAATAAGTTGTAACAGTGTCTTTAGAGTCAAAACAGGACCCTGTTCTTTGAAATGCCCTTGGCACTGACAGAAAGGGAAGGATGGCATGAAGCAGCAGAGAAAGGAATGTGAGCAGGAGAAAGAAAAGGAGAGACATCAAAGCTCAAATAAGGAATGCATATAATTTTCGTAGAATTCTAAAATTTTAAAAATTATTAGCATCAAGGAACATGTATAAAGGACCCATGGACCCAGACAACAGGTTGGGGATTGACTGTGGGACTGGGGATCAGGCAGTGTAGGGGAGAGCAGTGGGTGAAAAATTAGGACAACTGTAATAGAACAATCAAAAGAAAAGAAACAAGAAAAGAATTATTAGCATCATTCTGTTGTAATAGTACTTTTACATTAATGTTGGCTAATTGACCTTTTAAAAAAAGACTCATGCTCTGAACATTTTGATGACTCCATAGGTCATTTCTTACAGGGAATTATTCCAAACAGAAAGCAAGAGCGTGACTTGTGGGTTTGGATAAGTTATTTTGGATTTGGAGAAAATGTTTTCTGGCAAATTTGTTTCAGTTAATTAATAAATAGATCCTAGGATTGTGAATGATGTTCCATTTAATTGTGTCCTCATAGTTTCAGATCCTCTAGTTGAAAAGGAAAGAATTGTAACTTCACTATTTACACAAAATGATTCTAGTTCTTTAGATACTTCCAAGGTTCCATTTGGTACTTCAATTCATATATAGTAGTAATTTATCAGCTATTGAATTCATATTGTCAGCCGATGGTTGTTGGCACCATTTCAAGGCCAACAAGCATTCCCACTTTGGGGTGTGGTAAAGAAGGGAACTTTATTCAGTGCCGAACAACTCAGTTGTGATTCAGCACATCTGTGACAAGAGCACAGCTATGAGGCGTCCCTTGGGCCAGGCCCTTCTCCAGCTAGACAGTTCTGCTCTGCTCCTTGCTGGTCTGCTCTGGCTTGCGCTGCTCATCTCCATTCTGCTTCCATGAGACATTTTTGATGTTTCCACTTTAGCCAGGGAAAGGCAGTTTTTGGTGGAAAGGGAAATTGTACTCTCTGAGCCAGAGCTGATTTATACAGACAGATGTCTCTACTCCTACAACTTGATGGGTCCATCCTCATGCAAATGAGGACTCCAAATCATTGCAGTTTGATTGGCGCAAAAGACACCTTCCTGCTTGATTAGAAGGGATCCACTCTGATTGGTTGGTGAAGAAGCTGAGGGGAAATAGCTGCATAGCTCTCATTGGATGGGGGAAGTCTCAGTCCTATTGGTTGAAATAAAATTCCAGGAGCACCTTTACAAGGGCTGGTTCAGATGGCTGAAACACAGTGCAGGCAGGCAGTTTGATGCAGAGACATGCAGCTTAGTGCAGGCCTCTCCCTGAAGTGCAGTTAGCGTGAGAGACTGCTGTGTAGAAATGGTGACTGGACTCTCTTTTCAAAAATGTAAGCCCAGTTAGCCACCAGGAGCTTTTCTTAGTAGGTATCTTTTTTAAAAAAATGTACAATGTATATATTGAAATCAAAATGTCAAATGGAATCTTGGGACACGAACACACATACACATACATGAACCATAGATGAAAAGGACTACAAGGGGTGTACCTCTCTTGTAGGACTGTTTCAGTGAGGTACAGATAGAAGCCTTTAGGTTGTAGTCCATTCTGCTGCATGACCATTAAAGAAATTTGCTATTATGACCATTTTTTAGTCTCTACACACCAGGTTTCCACAGAAAAATGCAGTGATTACCACCCCCATTGTATTTACTTTACCCAGCTACTTCATTTTGCGTGCTCATGTTAGGGACCTTGGATGGAACTACAGGCATGTAAATGGGACTTCTCTGCATTTGCTATCTCCTATTGCAGAAGCTAAAAATCCTCTTTGGGTGTACACTCTTTGCTTCCCAAAGAAGAAAAGCACCACATGAGATCTGAGTTAACGTCTCAAAATTCACTACTGGTTTGCTTTAATCTCTAGTTCACCTGGAACTGTAGCTCTGTACCCTTGTTTATGCAGCTCCCATATTAGAATGGCCCAATTTGGGACTTTGTTTAAAATATAATATAGTTTGGCACATGTATCAAAATCTGAAGACATGAACTTCAGTTCTTGTTCCATCATTTATAATGGAGAACTTGGAAGATGATAGAATGAATGAATGTTATTATAGATTATTATTGTTTTTTAAAAAGATTTTATTTATTTTTTAGAGAGTGGGGAAGGGAGGGAGAGAGACATCAATGTGTGGTTGCCTCTCAAGGATCCCTTACTGAGAACTTGGCCTGAAACCCAGGCGTGTGCCCTAACCAGGAATTGAACTGGCAACCCTTTGGTTCACAGGCCAGCACTCAATCCACTGAGCCACACTAGGGCCAGGGCCTATAGATTATTATTTTTAATATTACAAATTATATTAGAATATTTTGGTATCTCTATTTTTAAAACATACTAAAATAATTAGATATTGATATTTTAATTTCAGCATGTGTTTATGTGGAAAAAAAATAAAGAAATGAACAGTTGTCTAGGTGCTTAGATTAGTATAGATTAGTGATCCAGAAAATTCAAGTTTAAAATCTCAAATAGCCAGTTTTTTTCAGCTTATGGAATTTGAAAGGATATTGAATTATCAGTCAATGATAAACATTTATTGAGTCCTCATTCCAAACACCACACTCTTTTATGTATTGTGAGTGATAAATATGAGGATGAAACATACTAATTATTTCACTCTGTCCAAGTCTCCTCATGAATAGATCATCACCAAGCAAAAGTGACTATAATTCATTCACTATGACCTTTGCTCAAAGTGGGTAGAAAAAAAAAAGCTCAACATCACTAATAATCAGAGAGATATAAATTAAAACCACAATGATATATCGCCTTATGCCTGTCAGAATGGCTACCATCAATAAATTAACAAACCGTATTGGTGAGGATGTAGAGAAAGGGGAACCCTCATGCACTGTTGGTGGGAATGCAGACTGGTGCCGCCACTGTGGAAAACAGTATGCAGTATCCCCAAAATATTAAAAATAGAACTCCCCTTCAACCCAGCATTCCCACTTTTTGGAATATATTCTAAGGATCCGAAAACACCAGTGCAAAAAATGTATATATACACCCCTCATGTTCATAGCAGTGCTATTTGCAATAGCCAAGATCTGGACAGAGCCCAAGTGCCCATCAGTAGATGAGTGGGTAAAAAAGCTGTGGTACATTTACACAGTGGAATATTATACAGCACTAAAAAGAAGACACTCTTACATTTTTGTGTGGCAGCATAGATTGACCTAGAGAATATTATGCTAAGTGAATTAAGCCAGTCAGTAAAAGATAAATACCACATGATCTCATTTATATATGAAATCTAATAAGCACAATAAACTAATGAACAAAACAGAAACAGAAGCATAGATTCATGGGACAGACTGACAGCTGCCAGAGACAGGGGGGAATGGGATGAAAAATGGTAAAGAGATTAACCAAAGAACATGTATGCATAGCCCCTGGACACAGGCAAAAATATGGGGGTTGACCTGGGCCTAGGTGGAGGCTGGGAAAGGGGAGAAATGCAGGAACAACTGTAATAGCATAAACAAACAAACAAACAAATAAGGAAAGAAGGAAGGAAGGGAGAAAGCAAGCAGGCAGGAAGGAAGGAAGAAAAGAGAAAGAAAGTCTTCTAGATCATGAGGCTTATGCGACCCCACTAGACCGGCATTCTTGGTGTCCTTCTAGGTTGGCTTAACCCACAAGTAGAAGCCATCACGTTAGCTGGAGAAATGAGTTTTCCAAACCCTCAGCAGAAAAAAAAATCAAGAATAAACTGTGACTAATAAGTTGGATCAAAATGAGCACAGATGCACTGTGGTCCCTGCCATTGTCTGCTTGGGGGAAGACATTCCACACAGGGGTTTTTTCCTGATCAGTCTACATCAACACCCATTCATAAACTCACTGTTAAGTAACAAATGCTCAGTAAATGGCCCAATCTTCTGGATATGGGGCATCTGGAGACAAATTAGACTGTTTTCTGCACCATGAATGCACTCACATTTGCAACATTTTGCATGCATTATTTTATAACTAGTCTAAGTATCCATGGACCTATCCATACCTCCAGGCAGGTAATACATACATAAAAAAATATATTGCTTTCCAACTCCCTTAACAACTGTTCCATCATGGATAGTTCCTGAGCACCTTCCTCAAGGAAAACCTCAGTGTGTTATGGGGATTTATAACTCGTATATTCTCTGACTGACAAAAAAAATCAGTTTTGTGTATGTTTCTTGAGTGATCTAGGATCATCTTAAGATGCGAATCCATATCCTCGCTATAAACCACGTGCAGCGTGGCTAGCTTTTAAAAGCGGCAGTCATATTCCACAGCTATTACCGAGCTTCTTAAACCTTTTCTCAACATCTCAAACTCTTTTTTTCCCCGCTAGGCAGCTGCATGCTTGGAAAGTCCCCAGCATCAGTTGTGCTGGAGTTAAAAATCACCTAACACCTACATAAAGATTTTTTTTCTTCTTTATGAATTGGGCTTTAAATCTTTACCTTGCTTTAGTGAGAAAATAAAATTGAGCAATAGTCAATGTCTCATTTGTATATATTTGTATGAATTCTGTAACCTGGAGGATATCTCCAATCCAAGGAAATGTAACCATTAACCCACAGCTAAACAGTTTCCAAAGAAGTCTTTTCAGGGAATAGCTTTTAAATGCCCAAGGAGCTCAATCTAACGGCAGAGATATTTGAAATATACACAAACATACAAGCCTTTTAGATAAACACATTTTCAGGGAGCTTTTGATGAAAGTGATAAGTTACATTCTCTACAACTACACACACTGTATTTTATTACCCTTCAGTAGACACTTATCAGCTATAAATGTTGGGTGGTTTAGGCTAGAAATCAACCCTGAGGGAAACAGAGAGAGGACTCTGGGACTCACAGTTCTATAGATCAACATAAACCTGAGACTCAATTTTATTTTCATTTATTAAAAAGGTCTGTGGTCCGCTTCTGCAATTTCAAATCCATTAGCTTCCTGCCCCCTGTAAGAAAAAAAAAAGAAGGTAACTGCAGATTTTATGGACTGATTGCTGATGGCTATGCTACTGCTCTATTGGTTTTGAGTGGAGAGTCCATTATAGATACATTATCCATAAAGCATGTTTCCAGTGGAGCCCATAGCTTCCAGTGTGACTGGGGAGTGAGTAAAGTTGGCTTGGTCAAAGAGAGGCCGGGGAAAGGGTCAGGTCTCTTGGAAGCTAACACAGGGTAGGCACTGGTATAAATTACAAACTTTCTTTCTACTTCCACATAATTATGTCTCAAATGTGCAGCAGTTGGATTTCGTTAACCAGCCACCAGATGAACTTGGAAATCATATCGACAGTAGATTAGAGTGGGAGTTTTCAACCTTTTTCCCTGCCATGTATGTTCAAACAATATATTTGTCTGTCTTTGAAACTCCCCACTTCTTGCCGTATGTATTCAACAGCTGACTCTGCCCATATGATTTTTCTTCATCCCGGCTGTACTGTGTTTAAGCCTTTTTCAATAAACATGCAAAAACATTTTTAATGGCAATAACACAAATGAAAATATGGTTTTGTATTTCCCCCCATAACTCTAGATCTTTGATTTCCAAAAAGAAAAAAGTTAAATATGTTTCTTATGTGATTGCTTGATTGTGCTATGCCATAACTACTCTATTTGTGAAAGGAGACAGAAGAATAGTTAGAATAAACCGACTGGCATTAATATAAGAGAGGACTTCTTTGAGGACACATCTCACTTGTTTTTGAATCCCATTACCACACAAACTTTATGGTTGACACATGGTAGGTGACCAATGAATTTGTCAAAATGAAGTAGATTTTTTTTTAGTGTAAAGTTGCATGAAGCTACTAGAGTCATTCTTGAAAAGATCATTCCTTTCCATTATTATTGCAAAAGCTAGATTCACTTAGGCAAAGCGCAATGAAGAATTTAGTCCACTCTTTTCCTGGTGATTTTAATTAATATGGTCCATTTCAACCCACCACCTGCACATTTCCCTCCATAAGCTAGTTTCTACGAGGGTTCACCAATGTACATCCATGATGTGGGCAAATATCACAAGAGTGGTCTCCAGTCTGCTTCTTAAATATTTGGGTTTAGTCTAAAAGGTGCAAGTAGCCTACTCTGATTTTTTTTTTTTACCTTTTTTAAAGCAGTTTTAGGTTCACAGTAAAATCATGAGGAAAGTGTAGAGTTTACCATGTACTGTTTGCACCCCCATTATCAACCTCCCCCACCAGACTGGGACATTCGCTACAATTGATGCACCTACATTGACACATCATAATCACCATAGTTCACTTAGGGTTCACTCTTGGTGTCATACATTCCACGGGTTTGGACAATGTGTATCAACATGTACCCACCGTTACAGCACCGGAGAGTATTTTGCTGCCCTAAAAATCCCTGGTGCTCTGCCTGGGTCTGCCCTGCCATAATAGCACGTTTCATCTATTCATCAGTGACTCCTGTCCACCAGTCTGTCATTTCTGACAATTATTTTAATAATTTTCCTTTCTGGTGAATAAAGATCTAGGTTTAAAGTGTCTTCTTCCATCAATTGCACTGCTTGGACACACACACGACCTTCCTCCCGTCTCCTAACCTGCCGATGGCTTTAGAGTTTTGTGATGTATGTGAAATTTATAAAATGTGTCAATCAGACATTAACTTTAAAACTCGGTGGTGACAGCCTTGCAATCATGGTCACCAGCGAGCATGGCAATCATGGTCATGGCAGCTACTCATTCGTTTAGAGCTAGAAGGACTTCGGATGCAGTGTGTCATCCCCCTCCCCACCTCTCTTCATCCTTCCAAGTCCCACCTCCTAGGGAAAGTCCCCTGGCAGGTCCCATCATCACAGGGCTGTCCGTCATCAGTCGTGGTTGCCCCACCAGAAACACAGGGTCCGCATGGCAGCGCTGCTAACAGAAGCTGTTAGCAAAGATCTGCTGACCCCGTGCTCTTTAAAGATGTTTTAAATTCCATCCTTTGATGCCCTTTGCCCTTTGACAGGAAGACATCAGCCCCACATCTCAGGCCATCAGGCTGGAATAGACAACCCAATGACAGTGGAATCACTCTGCCTGGGTGGAGGTACATTTTGAACTGATCATTTAAATTTTTTTTTAAAAATCCCTGAAAGCATCATTCCCTCGACCTACCCGGAATTCCCAGAACTTGCTATGTTCCCAGCTCATCTTTCTGACTTGTCAAAAGAAGTTCTTGGTGTGACTTTTCCAGCTATATGGTCTGTACCAAAGTAGGGAAAGGTTCGAACAGGTGGGATCAGCTGCAAGAAGCAGACCTTTTATCCAGCACCCACGGCTCTAATATAGTAAGTAAGATTAAGGGAAACAGTAAAGAATTTTCAAAATGGGAGGCCCTAGAACCATTATTGTCTGTCGTCACGTTAGCCCTCAATAAGACCACAAAACCAGACAGTAAAATCTGGGAGCCTGTGGTTCTCTCCTAACCAAGGGAGACGAGAAAACAGAGAGGGAGCGGTTGTGTTTTCTTTTTACTTTTTTAGGGAACTCCTCATGAAGTCAGCCTTTCCCTGCTCAGCCTGGTTCTGACCACGGCACAGCGGTTGTCTTGTCTTCTCTAGGTACCGTGTGCTTTGTCATGGACACCATACACTTACTGTGGTTAAAACTCCTCTGCCAATCCCTTCCCACCCACCAAGAAGAGTCATTTCAGGGCGGTGTGTGTGTGTGTGTGTGTGTGTGTGTACACGCGCACTCGCATGTCTGTGTGACAGGGAGACAGACAGAGACAGAGAGAAAGGGTGAGAGGGGAGGGAGAGGTGTGGCGGAGTGCTTTTCTTTCGTCAAATGTCCATGCTGATCCATTCAAACACACACTGTGCACGACTCTGGTGTCCAAAGGCAAATCTCTCTTTCCAAAGCGGTGATTAGCATCACGCATCATCATTTATACTTTCATCATAAAGGAGCACTTCTTGTGGAAAAAAATGGCAAAAGAAGATTCTCACATTGTCACCACATTTGGTAACAGCTTTCAGACAAATGCCAAATCCCACATTTGAAACAGTGGTGCATCTTGCAAGTGGCCTGTCTTTAGCCAGAAGCTCGTCCTGTACTGGGTGCACAGAACCAAATCCTATCCAAACAGGCAAAGAATTACAGAGGTCAAAAGTGTCTTAGACACTTTCTTCCAGCTGCTTCATTTTACAGGTAAAGGAACTGTGTGTCGGTGGGGTTTAATGACCAACTGACGATTCATAGCAGGATAGCAAGCCAGCCTGGGTCTCCCAGTTCTCACCTGTCAAGAGTTTCTTCTAATGCACAACCTCAGTAATCCTCAGCAGACTGTCCGAGAGGGGATGAGTGGTGCACTGGATCATTGCTATAAACACGACTGACGTTCTCATCAGCTTCAAATTCTCAGTGTTTTATTCAGCGTGATAAAAAAAAATAGCTCAAACTGTGCCCGGTTGAGTCTCACTGAAGTGAACCACCACCTAGGTGAGAGGCGGCAGTGTGGAGATGGAAATACTGTCACGGGGAGGATGTGCTCTGGGCTTTTGTTTACGATGTGGTTCTACCAGTTTTTCAGTGATCTCTTCTTGTGGGTTGATTGGTTTGCACAAAGGAAAACATGGACAAGTGTTCTTTTTAGAAATGGAAAAAATGTGTCAAAGATTAAAATGCAAATGAGAAGCAAATGAGAGAAAGGTCTAGGCATCGGAGTGCAGCCTCCTTTGTGGTTCCCTGGCAAGAACGCTGCCATCCATAGTTTAGCACATAATTAGCCTTGATCTTGGGAGCCCACGTTTGTAGATCTCACTTACCACATTTCCTGTATATTACTAAACATTTCAAACCGAGACAGAGAGAAAGCAGGAGAAAGTGATTTCCACTGGCAAAAAGGCTCACATTTCTCCTGTCTTGTAAAACAAAAGAGGAAAAATAATGGCGAATTACTCTCATGATGATTTCTTTCCTTAAACGGCCCCCACTCCTTTCTCATCCTATTTTAAATAAAACCTGATGATGCAAAAGACTGGCTTCTGACTCTGCAGCCCATCAGCTAGGAATGGAAATGTTTTCTTATTTTTATTTTATTTTTTTTAAATGGCTACATATTAAAAGCAAACCAGTCTTTGCCAGCTTTGGATAAAAGGCTATTTATTTTCAACCAATTTGATAGCTGCAGTTTTCAGTAATTGAATTTTCTGTGGTCAGAAAAGCAGTAATCTTAGAAACCAAATAAATATTTTTTAATAAAATGGAACACTGAGAAACCCTATAATAATGTCAAAAATGTAGCCACTTATGGATGGATAAATATTTTAAGAAATTTACATTTCACCCAAAGCTTTAGGCTTCGAGCTTCCCTGGAGATGTTGAAGAGCGTAACATTTTGCTTTGGAAACGGAACAGTGCGGGACTTAGATGAAACATAGACAGCCTGTGGACGCCTTCCTGGCTCTTGGGGTCTCCAAGCTTTACCGATGCCTCTAACAAATAGTCTACAGCAGGGTATCTCTGCCTTGGCCATACTGACATTTGGGGCCGGATGAAGTTTTGCTGTGGGGGGTTGTCCTGTGCACCCTAGGGTGTTTATCCCCACTGCATATAGGTAACCTCCTTCCCCACCCACCCGGTTGTGACAACCATACACAATGTGTCCAGACATCGCCAGTTATCTCCTGGTCTGGGGTTCAAAGTCAGCCTCAGTGGAAAACCACCAGTCTAGTGAAGGGTTTAACTCAGTACGTATTTTGGTGAATCTTACAGGAGTCAGGAATGTTGGTTATTTTCGTTAGTTTATCATTTAATGGCTCACATTATTTTGAGTCTTCACAAGACTTGTGAGGAACTGTACAGAAGCATTTAAATAGATTATAAGCATGAGTTGACAGAGGAAGTATATAGTTCAGATAGTTTCATGTCTTGGTGGGGTGTTACTTTTACTTTGGAAGCATTCGAGTTCTAATCTTGGCTCCAGCATAACATCTGTGACACAGACTTCAGGCCATTATTGATGGTACATGATTATCTTTGGTGCGCTTCTGGTTTTTCAGCTACAGGATAGAGATGATAAAATAGGCATATTTATATTCCTCATTGCATATGTTCTATTTTGTTGAATGTGTGGGATTCTACGTTTGTGTGTAAACTAAATCTTTTCTTACAATGTGTGTTATGGAAACATGAAACTAAGGAAGTATTGGCATCAAATGCCTTCATCTTCCAGTTTCTACTTAGAATTTTCCCTAAACCACAAAGAGTAGATTTTGTGTAATCTGTCCTTTTAAGAACTTGATTGGGAGGAGGAAAGCAGGTCACTATGGATGTGAAAATGGAGTGGAAGGTCGAAGAGAAGCTAGTACATACAACTTCATTTGTCCCATCTGCTAACTACAGGTGGGCAGGGCATTTTGCACATGCCGTAATGATATTGCTCATTCATGGGTTTCCCTGTCGGATTGAAATTTCACATGAGCAGAAGTCAAAGCCCAAGACAGTAAATTACTAGCCTTGGTTCATGAAGAAAATTACAAATCCCACCAGAAATACATCATATGACTAAAAGGCCCCCAGAGAAAGCCCTAGATCGACCCCTATCTGGTGACGTAAAGGCAGGCATGGCAATCCTCAGTTACCCTCCAATACAGTGGTAATAATGTGGATAAGATGACAATATCAGGAGTAAACAAAACAAACAAACAAAAAACACAGCACAGACCAAGGCGTGGATGATACCTCGGTTACCATTTCCAACGACGCTGACAACATCACTGTCCCTCACTACGCATTTGGCCAGATCTCTAGGCCAGTGAAACAATAGCTCACCTCGGTGGAGACTGTATTTAATCTGTCCTGGCGTATAACGTGCAGTATTAATTCACAATTCAGTGATTGAATAAGCATGTTGTAGGCCTAATTTCACATGTCCCAATTTAAAAAGCATAGATTTTTCCCTAATGGTCGCTTCCTTGGTGTTTGTTGGAACTTTCCTGGAGGCAGTGGGCACGGTTTCAGAATAATTCCTAATGTATACATTTGGCGACGGGAAGGGGAGGGAACAGTCGCTTTTTCATTAGTGGATCCAGACCTATCCATTGCCCGTACATTTTTTTTTTTAGCTTTCTGCATATGCATTTGTTTTCGCTGATTCGATCCATTATTCAATTAAATTAGTCCCAGTTTAATAATAACTGCCTCCCTCTAGCCGATCCCTTTAATGTCAGTGAAAACGAAAACCCAGGTGGTTTTCAACATGACACTAGGTGGAAATCAGTTATGAAATTACCTGTTTATTAATGATGTGTCAGGAGACTGACACGCTAACGGCGGGCACCGGCTGGAGTAGTGCTAATGCAGAAATAACAAGACCGTATTATGGGCAATATGTATTCTAGAGAGCTCTAACTTTCATCCCCTGGGGACACCATTGAAATCCAGATGTTTTATCTCAAGATTTTAATCCCAGGGAGTGCAGATTTTAAAGTGAAATCAAGCACACTCCACGTCGCCGTTTGGCCGCGCTTCCTCACCGGGGAACCCGCGTGAGCAGACATTTAGTACCAGAGGTGCCAAGGATTAGTGTCGTATCGGTTAATTAGCCAGATGGTGGGGGCAGGGAGCCCTTTTTGCAGTTGCAAACATGGATTTAAAGCACAACTTTAAAAAGCAGGTTGAGGACTGGTCTGTTGATCAGCGTCCATGAGGGTTTTCGAGAGTTGGCAGTTATGGAGCAAAATAAGAGCTGATCTAAACAGGGGAGGAACAAGCAATTTTTATTTAAAATAAGGAATTTTTACAGGAAGGTTTTACATTTTTATCCTAAAGAGATCTGGCCACAACACTATAAATAATATACTGGATAGATTCATATAGGCTACTTTTTTTTTTAAGCAGGCATGAATGTGCCATAAAGTTGATATTAGTAACAGGGAAAATAAACCAATGACCCTCACAACTTGGGTGGGGAGAGACTTTTTTTTTCAAACCCCTAAGTGTGCTTTTTATAAAGTAGCTCACACAGCCGATGGCGTGGAGCAATGCCGATGGTCTGATGATTCTGAATTATTGCGAGTAAATCCCGCTGTATAAAAAGCAATTGAATAATTTGTACAAAAAGGCCCCCTTAAACACAGTGTGCCTCGATTGCTGCATTTGTACAGATGAGCGTGTGGCAGCCCACTTTTCCGGCCCCGCCTTCCTAGGTGTGTGTGAGAACCATGTCTCATCCTGGGGGCGGGTCCAAGTGGACTGTGCGTCAGAGCCAGAAACCTCGGGGTATGAGTGTGGAGTAACCTGAAGCCTCAAATGGCTTCACCAAATGACTTCTGGACACTAAGAATCCGCACTCTAATACAAAATGGCAAGAGAATTAAGAACATATCAGTGTGCTCTTACAAAAGAGAGGAAAAATTATTACCTATTTTACTCACTTGGACTTCAAACTGCATTTTGGCAATTTCCCTACACTTATGAAGCCTTTCGCATTGCACAGAACAGAGGGCTGAATGCTTCACTGGGGGGAGGGGGAGGGGGGAAATGGGGGGAGGCTTGGGGGGATAATCTGTCTGGGTAATTAATGAAGCACACTGGCTTTTGTGCTAGGAAAATCAGGCCGTGGAGTCACTCGTTGCTGAATACCTGGAATTTAATTTCTATGGAGGTAATGAGGTGATGAAGGAAGCATCAGATTTCGGCTCCAGCATCACCTTCTCTGCCTTCCCTGCCTCCTAGTGTGCTGTTGACGTTCTGCTTTTGTGCTTCCTTAGAATCTTTTCTCTCCTTCACCCCAGCCCCTATCACAGTATACTATTTAGCTAGTTTTCTCTGTAGATGGCTGTTTGGCCTTGATTTCTTGTGGTTCTACCTTTGAGCCAAGTGCCAGGTTCTTAGTCAATGTTTAGTATTTATTAAACATTGAATATTCTACAAATATTTATCATTTGCAATTCAATTTCTTAATCATGTTCTCATTTGAAATTCCTAACAACCCTTTTGAGGTAGGGGTAATGAATGGCAATAATCCCTATTTTGCAGGGACTCACGGAGACTCATAGAGGTACTACAACTTGTTCAATACCACAAGCAGCTAGGAAGAGCAGGAGGATTTGAGTTTGAACTCTTACCTTCAGACCTTGTGTTCTTCCCACTGCCCCCACCTCCCACCGCCCATGGACGTAATGCCGTAGCTACCAGAGACAGTAGGAGAACATCAGTTGGTTAGGTGCTGCACTAAAACCAAAACCATACTCCTAGAATTTAAAAGCTTATTTTTTTTAAAAGAAAAGAGCATGCCTTTGTTAACAGATGTTTTGATCATTCAAGCCAGCTTCTCATCTCAACAATAACTTTTTCAACTTAGATCTAATGTAATGGGCACCCCAGGATTGATCAGTCCTCGAAAAAGAAAAAAAAAAATCAAGTTTCCAAAGGGGCAGTAAGGGGTTGGAATATTCCTTGGAGCCTAAGGGATGTATAAAATCTACACGGTTATTTACATACATTCTTCTAATTTCTATCGCAAATATACCCTTGCTGTTTTCCCAGATCTTTATTTAATAATGGTCATAATAAGATTAAGTTTATCTTCACTGCCTTGCTCTTGGTGCCAAGCAGCCAAAGTCGGCAATTCATTCTATGTTTCCTTTTCGATCGAAGTCCCAAAATAGAAATAACACGTGACTGGGGGATGCTTCTATTCACGGCTCAGAAGCACCCACTCCCAAGTAGAAATAAAGTGTGGATAATTATGAACAGAGCTGAGTTATCCTCTCAGTGAAAGTTAACAATGCCATCTTCGGGTGTCTCCTAATTAATAGGGATTTGAAATCCTCCGGGAAGAAGGAATTATCTCAGCATACTGCCTTCTGTCATCACTGCTTTTCAAAGACAGATTTGTTCCCTTTAGACATACCAGGTTTAAGGATGTGAAGACTAGATAGAAGATATTATATAAATAATTTAGTCCGAGGAGGGTTTAGTGACATTTTCATGCTTAGAACCAGTGTGAGGATGACCCTAGGCCAAAACCATAAAATGAGGGAATCCAGTGTCCAGGGTCCCTTCTTATGAAATGAAGTATCCTGGATACAAGGCGTGTTTTTATTAGCTAAAGAATTTGCTGTCCTAATGGGATGAATGTTCACTTGTATTGTGTCCATCATAGATGGGTAGAGCATGATTCAATTAACCCAATAAAAACAAAAGCAAGAATCCCTAAGATTTACTTTTAATTTTTCCACTCTATCCTCCTCAGTACAATCAATCTCCAAATCCTGTTAACTGTGAGAAATGAGAAATATATCCATATATATTTTCCTGGTTAATATTTATTGATCTCTTACCATTTGCCTGGACCCGAGCTAACAGTTTTACGGGCAATATTTACTCTTCAAAATTCTTGTGTTATTGGTCTTTGACTTTACGTCAAACTGCAGGCCACTTCCTCTTGGATCCGGGCTCTAGTCTATGTACACCTGTTGTCTTTTCATTAGTGAGAAGTAGGTCTTACCCCAGCTCTCACTGAGTCACTGAAACCAAGCTCATTAATTAGCTTAGATCAATCACAGCTCACCCCTGACACTGAGACCAAGGTTAATTCCATCCATGTCAGATGGACTGAAGATTTCACAAGGGACATTGGGATGAGGTGATTGGATGCTGAGCTTCAAATGTAACCTGTCCACTCATCACTTGCTGCAGTCTTTTTTGTTTTATCACTGGTGGTTTAGGTTCCTCCCTATTCCTTTATTTTTTAAAATACTTTTTTAAAGATTTTATTTATTTATTTTTAGAGAGAGGGGAAAGGAAGCAGAAAAAGAGGGAATGAAGCATCAATGTGTGGCTGCTCCTCACACAGCCCATACTGGGGACATGGACCACAACCCAGGCCTGTGCCTTGATTGGGAATTGAACCCATAACCCTTTGGTTCACAGGCTTGTGAATCATTCAATCCACTGAGCCACACCAGCGAGGGCCTTCCTATGCCTTTAGACTAAAGCTTTCTCTGATTAGGAACCATGTCCTAGTCATATTTGTATCCTGTAACAGCTAGTCTACTCATGGAAACTTTGGCATTGTAAGAAATTAGCAAAATATTTGTCCAATTGAATTACAAGCTCAGGAAGAAATGGCCAGAGTAGGTGGGCCCTGGTGTACCTTAAATTCTATCTAATATACTTCCCTGTCTTAGCTTTTTCACTTGAGTCTGTGAATGGTTTTCTCCCTCTGCTTTTCCTATCCAGAATGATTCTTGGTATGTCTTTCCACCCTGAACTTCTCAAGTGGGGAAAACAGCTCACAACCAAGACTGCCTGAGCAAGAAACTTTTCAGCATGCCAACATTAGCAACGATAACACCAGGCGAGGGGGCTTCTGGCTGAGTAGGGTGGGGGAAAATGAGGTGGGAGGAACATGTAGTGTCCCACCAACCAGAAAACGCTGGACTTGGGTTGAGGAGCAGCAAACACTGCCAGTTGGGATTTCCCTGTGGGTGTTTTATCCATCACAGTTGCTACTGAAAACGGTATGCGATTCATTTGAGGACTCTTGACATATGCCCTGAAGTACATGTGGCATTTAATTGAAAAACCACCAAATAAAGACTTCCTGGCCATGTAAGGTGGCTGCCTTTCATGACAACATGGAGCTATCGGCCTCAGTGGCCTTGCTGTCAGGGGACGTGGAGACATGGGGACTCAGTTTTGGGAAAATGAGCCTTGTGGCAATTCCTGGACAGGCACTCTGACAAGCCTCTGCTGGCTCCACAACGCAACCAGTTCAGGAGGCAAACTCACTTCTAGAATTCAATATCTAACTTAACCAGGAAGAGCAGGAGTCGCAGGCAGAAGAGTCTTCTTTCCTTGTTTCAAAGAAGTAATTAACGAAGGAAAGGAAGAATCAACAAAAAGGAAAAGGGGAGAAAGGAACGGAGGCAGGAAGGGAAGTGAGAGGGGAAGGAAGAAAAATTCCCTGATGCTCTAAAATCGACTCACATTTATAAAGTTATATGATGGGGAGGCATGTCTCAAAGTTGTATGTAAAAGATTATCTAAATATGCAACTCTTCATCCCAACACCTGTATTTAGAAGCACCCCCAACCCCCAGCTCAGGTCCACCTCCACCAAAAATTTGTGAAAAGAAGAAATAAAACGTGTTCTTTCTAAAGCAAATGACTTCACAGCTACTGGATGGATGGTCCCAAGGGACCCCCTTCACTCTATTAGCCTGTAGGAACACTTTTGTCATTTAAGCTGCTGAGACAGATTATAATCAGTGGTAGTGCACGCACATAGAATGGTACAGGACAGTGCCCCCTCTCCTCCCCAGTGTAAGGCCTGCTTTTCCATTTCTTCTTATGGACAAAAACTGTCTGTACCACAGTAAGGAGAGGCGGGGAGAGGTGGGGGAGGAGACTGGAAAAAACTAGCAAAGGGAAAAAAATTGGAGAGCCAGCCTGGCACCAAAAATATAATTTAGTGTGCAGGTATTTGATTTGATAGAAAACCTGCATTGATTTAAAAAAATAGGCCCCTGACAAGGTCGTAATTCATTGAGAGAGGCCAAGCCCGCAGCTTAAGTTTGACGTCCCCCTCCAACCTAAACCGTAACTGGTTTTAGGTGATCCCCTGTGAGGGTAGCATGTTGCAGCTGGCAAAAAAATAAACACTCTTGAGCCCTGTGCTAACAGAATTTTTTTCTTTCTTTCTTTCTTTTTTTTTTTTTTTGATTTATGCCACGAGCTAAGGAAAACAGTTACATATTTGTGAGTCCCGTTTTGTTTGGCCCTGCATGCTTGCAGGATCGGTATCCTGCTGAGAGAAAGGGGCAGGAAAGTGGGGGGCGTGGGGGTGTACAAGGAGAGAGACAGTAGCTACTAGGTTCCTTTTCCCAGGCATCTCCTCCCAGCGAAGTTCCCTTTCTTTCTGCCTCCAGGCCACTCAGCCCTTAGCTCCAAGGCAGATTCCTTCAGGGAGAAGACTTGAGTATGAGTAGCTGTCCTGGTTTTCCCAAGCAGCATCATCCTTTTTCTGGAGCTTGATCCACTGGTAGTATCTCTCTTTTATTCCTTCCTGAATGGCAGAGTCCACTCAAGTTCGGCAGATGCAGACAGAGGCTAGCGAGGAGAGCGTACATGGTTACTTTCCTTTGCATTGTCTTACTGGCACAAACCAAAGAAAGGCAATGTTTTATCTGCCTCACAGCCTGGCTCATACACAGCGTGCTTGGTCCTCCTTTTGCAGAGAATGCATTTGTAGGGAGTTTAGAAGCTCAGCGAGGTCAAATAGCACAAGGTCACTCAGCTCCTTGGTGATAGTCAGGTCTAGGGCTCAGCCAGCGCCTGCTTGTCCGACCTGTGGGCGCTACATTCTACCCGCTTCCCAGCTCCATTTAAAGAATGCAAGAAAAAGCTGCTACATGCAGTAAGGTATCTCAGGTTGGATCCGAGGACAAAGAAGGGATATATGGATGGAAAAAAACTGGTGAAATCCAAATAAAAACTGAAGTGTAATGAACAGTAATGTACCATTGTTAGTTTCTTAGTTTTGACACATTTCACAGTAATCTAAGTTGAAAACTCTAAAGGAAACTGGGCAAGATCACTCTGTACTATATTTTCAGCTTTTCTGTAAATCTAAAATTATTCCAAAATGAAAATTAATGTTCCAAAAGAAAAAAAATCACAGAAAAACAAAGGCATGCTGCAGTTTGAATCCAAGTTGGCATGAGACCGTGTCCCCAAAATGGACTGGACAAAGGTCCCTGCTTACTCCCAGCTCCCGAAATGGTCTCATCTCTCCAGGTGTAAACCAGGCAGTCAAAACAGGGGTTTTTGACAGTGGCAGAGAGATGGCTCAGTGGGCTGATGGACAGAGATGCTGCCTGCTTCCTCAGCTTCATCATTTTTGTCTTTAGAGAATAAACTTTACATTTTATCTGTGAATTCAAATTTACAGATGGGGAAACTGAGGACTCACGTACATATATCTTTATTTCTTGAGGAGCTAGGACACTAGTAGTTATTACCCTTGAGTGAATCCTATCTTAGCCTCTGTGTTTCCTGAAAAAAACATTAAGTATTTCCCCAGGGGCAGGCAGCCCAATTTTTAAGAGTCAACTATAGTCATGGTTTACCACCCATATACTTGCCAGAACCTCTAAATTACTTCTATTATTAATTCATTCTTCTTTGTGTAGGGACTTGTCCCACTGCATAAACAGACCCTCTTGAGCTCGCTTCTTTAATCTGTTCTATCCGCAGTATATATCACTAACAACATGACTTCACGGAAGACAAATTATTCCATAATAATGTGCAGAATCATCTGAATCCCAGTCCGTCTCCATGACAATATGAAAACATAAATGTCTGCTGCATAAAAGTAAAAATAAAATAAAATAAAATAAAAACCTGTGTCACGCTGGCATAAAAAATGAAGTTAAATTCAATACTTAAACCAGGGATTTGTTGTGTGTTATTTTTTTTACCACTTTGTTATCATAAGTGCATGAGGCAACTGTCCTGCCTGTTAAAGTACACACACAGACAGAGAAATGGATATTTTTTCCATTCTATTTGTCTCCTGTTCAGACACAAGCAGTGATTCACCAGTCGCTGGACAGGCAGCGGCAGCGAAGGCGCCTGTGAACTTGAGTATAATAAAATTCTAGTATAACAGTGTGTTGAATGTTTACTTTGGCTGTCTGCCTTCTCAAATCCCCCCTTTCAACTAATATTTTAAAATGTGGAAAGACATTAAAATGGAGATAAATTCAAGGCTCTTTCTGAACCTGAGCGTCTCTTGTGCTGAGAATTCTGAATTTAGCCCTTTTTGCTACATGCACGTTCCCTACCTTCTCGTAATTATGGTGACATGAAAGGTCGACTCACTGCCTGCCTTTTGGCAACCAACAATTTTACTCTGAAAGAAAGGAGAAAATGGGGGTCCAATAGGCTGTTATAACGGCTCCTGTTTCATCTTGGACATTTATAATTGGTCCTGGGGAAAATGTGGGTTGAGTGGGAATTTCTCATTGGTGCTTCAGACAGTGTGATAATGAAGAGTTTTTCAGACAAGCCATGATGTGAGTGAGTCCTCAGGCTGTCTGGGACCGCTGTGTGATGGCAGCCACTCTCTTGCCCCTTCTCATTTTCTCAGGTTCCTTATTTGTAAACTAGGGTTAGTAGTAGCCCTCACTCAATAGCAAAATTAAATTAGGTAATGCATGAGAAGCACCCCGCATAAAGGCCCCCCCCCAACAATATGTGCACAAATGAGTTCACCATGGGGTTGATTGTAAAGACTTTTATGATCAAACGACTCAATCTCTGTAAATTGTTCAGTCATAATAGCTGACTCCATGCAGCTAATGTTCTATTCAGCAGAGAATCAAATAGAGTGCCTTCTGTCATGGAGTTTATATTCTAGTGCTAGACACAATCAATAGAAGCCAAATAGACAGATGTTTTTCAGGTGGTGGATGCTACCAGGAAGAACAGCAAGGGTAAGGACTATAGGCTAAGGCTGCTATTTTGGGTTGTGTGGTCGGGGAAGACCTGTCTGAGGAGGTGATGCTTATAAGTAGAAAGCTGACAGAAGGGATGGATGTTGAACCAGCTGGCTGTGGAGAGAGGATTATTCCAAGCAGAGGGAACAGTGGATATCAGACCCCTCTGCAGAGTACCATTGGCTGTTAGTGGAACCTCAGAGGGCCCCTGGGGGCCAGAGCAACAGCCAGGAGAGCAGAAAATGAGCCCCCAGAGGAGGAGCCTGAAGGCCAGGTGAGCATTGGAGGGACTTTGGTCCCTAGGTAACTGAGGCAGAAAGGACAGAAAGAAGCCATCTGAGTGTTCGAACACTGTAGTACTAGACCTTATCATTACATTTAAAACTTTTAAATGTGATGTGCAAGGGATTGCCTGGCGTGGGGAGAAGTGCCTTCAGCGTTATTCTAGGAGACAGGTGATCACGACTGGCCCACGCATCTTGGGAGGAGTTGTGAGAAATGATCTTATTTTTTATTTTGTTAGGTAGAAACAACAGGTTTTGTGCTTAATCTTCTACTTACTCACATTACTTTTATTCCCATGTCCGGCCTCAGTCAATGAATATTTTTAGGTGACTCGAGATAATTTTGTATTTTCCCGAGACCACCTGAAGTAAAAAAGTACAGGTACGTCCCTTCCAGAGTGTGGGCCCTGTAGGCGAGGGCAGCAGGACGTTTGGGACCAGTCAGTGCCCAGCTCCGGTGCCTGCTTTGCCTCTGGGTAACATGGCGACTGTGGTGAGTTAGACGAGGATAAGGAGAGAAAACATGCAGGAGCACTCAGCATTCACCAGGCACTGTTCTAAGCCTATTTGCTTTATTCATTTTTATCATATTTTATTGTGATTCTCACAGTTTGATGAGGTGGATGCTAAAGGAGTTATTGCCACGTTGCAGATATGAAAACTGAGGTGCAGAAAGGTGACATGACTGGTCCAGTGTCTCACAGTTGTAAGTGGTAGAGCTGTGATCAGTATGTGACTATCTGGCCTGAGCCTTCCCAATCTTAGTGCTTTGCCTGCTGCCCCCCATCCCACATGTGTCCCTACAAAGATTATCATAAACACTCATGCTCACAAACAGTTGCTTGGTGTGATAAATACTAAGAAGAGAGGAGTGTACAGACATAGTGAATACAAGGACAGGGGAAGGAAAGCAAGCACATATGTACCCTGACCAGGTAGTGCCACTCCTGAGAGCTGACACAAACTCAGAACTGAAAGATGAGAACATTTCACTGTGACCAGAGTGGAGGCATGGATATGTATGACAGGCACTGAATCCTGAAGAATGGGTGGCATCTTTGGGAAACCAGAAAGAAGATAGTGTAGCTGGGACAGAGGCTGCAGTGGGAGGTTTGCAGGTAAAGAGTCAGGAAAGGCCCTGGGTGGGTAGCTCAGTTGGTTAGAGCTCTGTCCCAATATACCAAGGTTGTGGGTTCAGTCCTTGGTCAGGTCACAAACAAGAATCAACCAATGAAGGCATAAATAAGTGGAACAACAAATCAATGTTTCTCTCTCTGTCTCAAAATCAGTAAAAAATACAGTCAGGAAAATAAGTGGGGGAAATTAGGCAAGATGCTGTGTACAGAGGGTAAGAGCTATCTTTATTGTCTGTAGGGAGACACTTTTGAGAGTGAAGACAGATGTCAGGGATTACAGGCACAAGCTGGCACTGCCTCAGGCGATCTAGGAAGGGTGTCCTCTTAAAGGACCTTGGATTTTATTTGAACTGTAATGCAAAGTCATTACTGGGTTTTCTCTTACTTTCAAAAGGTTATGGTGTATGCATCCAATAGAAATCCATGCATTTGTACACACAAAAAAATGTGTACTAGAAGGTACACAGCATCACTATTCTTTTTTTAATCCTTACCTGAGAATATGTTTATTGATTTTAGAGAGAAAAGAAGAGGGGGAGGGAGAAGGAAAGGGTGGGGGAGAAGAGAGAGATAGACAGAGAGACAGAGAGAGGGGGAGACATGAGTGTGAGAGAAAAACATCAACTGGTTGCCTCCCATCTGTGCCCCAACTAGAGATTGAACCCACAATCTAGGTATGTACCCTAACAGGGAATTGAACCCACAACATTTTGGTGCTTGAGACAACACTCCAACCAACGGAGCCACCCAGCCAGGGCCACTGCAGCACTATTCTTATTTGCCCCAAGCTGACAGCTACCAAAATGCTTGTGAAGAATAGAATTGAAGCCCTGGCTGGCGTAGCTCAGTGGATTGAGCATGGACTGTGAACCAAAGCATCACAAGTTCGATTGCCAGTCAGGGCACATACCTGGGTTGCAGGCCACGGCCCCCAGCAACCGCACATTGATGTTTCTCTCTCTCTCTTTTTCCCTCCCCTCCCTCTCTAAAGATAAATAAATAAAATCTTAAAAAAAAAGAATAGAATTGAAAACAGAGTTTCTAGTACACACGTGCAATGGATTATTATGCAGCAGTGAAAGCAAACAAACTATAACTCTTTGTAAGAACATGGGTACATCTCAAAACTGTAATGTTTGAGCAAAAACAAATCTAGTCACAAAAAGTTACTTAATGTATAATTCCATGTTTACAAAAGTCTTCTATAGTGTTTCAGGACTGGAAAATTGAATATTTTTAGGAAAGGTCTTAACTGGAGTTCTCTTAATATACCAACTTCTGATCCAGGTGTTAGTTACATGGGCATGTTTAGCTCGTGAAATTTCTCAGTTGTTTCAGTTAGGATATATGGACTGTTCTCTATGCTTCCTACTATACAGAGAATGGGGTGAACCTCATTTCTTGTAACTCTTCTCTGGGATGTATACTTGATATATAAGAACCATTCTTTATGCTATGGCATGGCTCCTCCCCCTGGCTACTGTTGCTGTTTGCGGGATAATTCTTTGGTGGTGGTGGTGGTGATGAGGTGGGGGCTGTCCTATGCATTGGAGGATGTGTAGCAGCATCCCTGTCCTCCACCCCCTAGATGCCAGTAACAGTCCCCACTTCCAGTGCTGACAATCTAATGTCTCCTAGTCTCACCAGATGTCCCCTGTAGGGTAAAGTCTCCCCCAGTTGAGAACCACTGAACCATGGTGATTATAATCTCTGACGTTTATGAGTGCTTAGTATGCCAGTTTCTCGTCTAAGGTCTTTACGTTTATTAACTACTCTACCAACATCCCTAAAGAATGCACTATCATGTCTCTTATTTTCCAGCAGAGGAAACTGAAGCAAAGATACTTTAGGCATCATTCCCAAGGCACTGTAACCAGCGAGTCAGTGACAGTACCAGGACCACCCTCAGATGGTCCAGCCTCATGGTGTGTGCTCTTAACCACTGTGACAACCTGCTTCTTGTCTATCTTAACATTGCCTAGGTTATGCTCAGCTCAAGAAGGATATGCATGCTCTGAGTTTGTGATTTCCATAGTGATGGGTTTTCAAACCTTTCCATTCACCAAAGTTACACAAAGTTAGGATTCATATTCATATGTTTAAAAAGTACTATGAGACTCAAGCTTAATAACCAAGTTATAGTGTGACTCACAAGTTACACCTTAATAAAACTTCAAGAGCTCACAGAGACCAATGTGATTATGGGACAAATTATTCCATTCATTCAAACAGAGGGGAAATATACTTATATTTTACAATTGCCTTGAGTTATATATAAAACTAGCTTCTGGCCCTTTAATTACAGACAAAGGTAGAAAACCATGAGAGTCACATGGATCATGAAGTGCCATCTACCCCTGAAAAGGCATTTCTGCAGGCTCCAGAGTCAATGGAAAACCTTCCCTTTGAAGCCCATTTCCTCCCCAATTTGCCCTTATTTCAGAAGAGAAGCATTTTCCTCTTTTGCTAACTAAATATGATCTTCAGTCTCAGGGAATCAGATATCAAAAAGCATGACTTAACTAAGCAGTACAGATAGAATGAATGTGAACTGATATTGCTGAATTCTCATGTTAGCTACAAACTCACTTGCTCTGGGGACAGCGGGTTACCGATCTCACTCACCACGCCCCAGTGGTCCTCCTGTGGGCCCGGGTGATGCGTGGGTCCCCACAGCCCGTACTGTAGTTCTGCTCCTGTGTGCTGCTCTCCTCTACGCAGATTAATTGTGTTTGAAAAGTTGGAAAGTTAGTTGTTTAGAAGTGAAATGCATACTCAAATAGAAATGTTACTATAAATGTTTTTAGGTTCCCAAGCCAGCTACCCAAAGCCTCAAAAACTAGAAAAGGAGAGAAGTAAACATGCCATGAGCTATCGACATAATTTGTCCTAGTAAATGTGTGTGTGTCCTTTTTGAGACTAGATCCTATAATTTAAAATTCCTGAAAGCTGTTAAGTGTGGAAATGGCATTTTGAAGCCTTTGCTTACGCAGTTTTTAATGTGGGTAGCATTTTGGTTTTCCTTCTAGCTATAGAAGTTTAAATTTATAATTGCAGAAATATGTGTCTTTGTTTTTGGAAAAGACACAAAGATGCAAAGGAACTTGTATTTCTGTCCATGGAATTCAAGGAAACAGAGGTTCACGTCTCAGGAGTAGAGAGAGGCAAGTTCTAGGGTGCCCTGCGAGCACTGCGAGCACTGGGGTGGTGGATCGGGAACAGGGCGGAAGCTGGCCGAGTGTGGTCCTCAGGCCAGCATCTTCACGTCACTTGGGAACTCTGGCCTCCCTCCAGAACCAGCATTTTCACAGAATGTTCAAGGACGTGCATGCACAGAACAGTTTAAGAAGAACTGGCACAGAGAATTTTCTGGCGGGAAGAGATTAGCCTATGGTATCCAGCAACAGTGAGATCTAAGATTCATTGTTTAAAATTTCTTTGGTTTTACTTTGTAAATTTTCCGTGTTCCGTTAGTTTTTAAGTCTTCAGTTTCACAGGGAGCTAAGGGGAGGGCCTTGTCCATGCTTGGGGAAAAAAAAGTGCTTCTAGTGAACATTGTTGGTTCCGATGCAGCATCCACTTTCACTTTCTAACTTACCAGATGTGTCTTTGCTCAGTTCTGCTCAGCACAGTTAGTTAGCACTTTGAGTGAAGCTGAGCCTACCTTCGTTCAAGAGGTGGGTCCTGGTTGGTTCAGCCCATCAAGATATATTATTCCTTGGCCATACTCACTGGTTCAAGGTTGGGTACTGTCTTAGTCTCTTTGGGCTTCTGTAACAGAATGCCATTGACTGAGTGGCTTATAAACAATAGAAATTTATTTTTCACAATTTTGGGAGGTCTGAGGTCAGTGTGCTGGCACATTTGATGTGTCCCATGAGAGCTCACTTCCTGACTCATTTATGGTCACCTTCTTGCTGTGTCCTCCCAGGAGAGAAGAGGGGAGGGAGCTCTCTGGGGTCTCTTATCTAAAGGCATTAATCTCACCCATGAGGGCTCCACCCTCTTGACCTAATCATCTCCCAAAGGTCTAACCTCCAGATACCATCACAGTGGGGATTAGGTTTCAACATGGGAATTTTGGTGGGACACAGACATTCATTCTCTAGACGGTATGTAACTTAAGCCAACCAGTCAGGGTGAGTCTTGGTATCATACTTCTGAATGCTGAGTCAGACATGCTCTCTTTCCTGTCGAAGAAGAATGAGGCAGCGTGTGGCATCATCACCTGCTGGTGGACTCCTGTGACCATGGAGTCATGGAGAGTGGGGATGGAGAGTCAGACATAGGATGAAGCTGACACCCTAAAGGCAGAGAAAGTCAGTGAAGAAACTATGTACTTGATGGCACTTTTGAGAGGCTGGTTCATCAATCCTAAAGCCCCCACTACAGATGGACTTCCTGTTATGGAAACTGATAAATCTCCTTTATTATGTATGTCAGTTGGAGATGAGTGTTTTGTGACCTGCAGTGTAAGAAATCTTAAGAGATAGATTCAGTTTTACAGAGGGAGTGGCTTTAGCATGAGTGAAGCTGTGCTTGAAATACAAGCCTTGTTAGGCAACCTACAAGGGCAAGAGAGCTGCCTGACTCCATGGGCTGTCTGGCTGCTTTGTGCAGCATGCAAACATTTCTTAGAAAGATGATCACGGGCATTTGGGGAGGGCAGCTTGGGAAAAGACAACTTCCTGCGTTTGAGCAGAAAGAAAATCCAGATTTTTTTTTGAATCACTAAAAGGATATGTGATCCTTGAAGACTGAAGCTACCTGGAAAAGTTAGGTCATATAACACGTGTATTACCTTGATTATGGAGCACTTGGCACATGTAAGGGAATGAATCAGACTCCAATTCATCTCATCTCCCAAATCCCCGTGCCCTGTTACAGCCTCAGCAACGCTGAGAAAAGAAGTGTTCGTGAGATTAGCTGGAGACCCTGCTGCTGCGGTTGGTCCCAAGGCAGAACCCGACACTCATCATCTTTCCTGCACTACCCTTTCTAGGCTTCTTTCTCCTCCTCTAGCATTTTTGTTGGTCTGGGTGGCTTGCCTAGTGGACTGACAGGGTTTCTCATCCTTGAGGTATCTGAGCCCTTGAGTTTGTTTGTCGTTCTTGTTGGTCTGGTGTACTTAACTATTTATGGTTAAAAATGGTCAGAGGAGTTCTGGCTGCATAGCTTAGTGGGTTGGAGCATTGTCCCAATATGCCAAGGTTGCAGGTTCTATCCCTGGCCAGCCCACATATGAAAATCAACCAATTAATGCATAATAATAAGCAGAATAATAAATTGATGTTTCTCTTTCTGTCTCTCTCAAATCAATTTGAAAAAACTGACATGAAAATACCAAGAGATGTTCCAGTGGCAAACATATTCCTCCCTGACCCTGTTTTGTATCTCTGGTTTTACATTTTCGTGGGAATGACTTTCTGTATCTGCCATTTACTGTCATGATGATCCCAAATTATATGTGACAGTTTCACCTTAAATTTCAGTGGAATTCTTCCTGTGTTCCCTGCTGACAGATCCCTTCTGAAACCCACATTGTCCAGATGGTAGAGCCTACACTTGTAGGAGCAGGAAGCACACCTTCTCCATATGAGTCAACAAGCACATAGATGGGGCCACTGCTACTTCTGCCCTCATTTCCCAAACCCATGTATTCTGCCCTCTGTGAACACAGTACCGTATTTGAGACATCGGTTGATGACATCTCCCACATACTGAAAGGTAGTTCCCCATCTCCCACTGGTGCATGGGGTGACTTCAAGAGGTCATGTTCTTTTAACTCAAAAGCCTCTGGATGGTGTGGTATATGGTAAGAGCAGGCATTTCATGGTCATATGCCCATTGCCACATCTTATTTTCAATAAAACATGTCCCTTTGTCTGATGAGATGTCCTGTGGGATCCTAAGCTAGTAAATCAGCCACTCTGTGAGACTTGGAAGGTTAGTGATAGCTGAGCAGCTATATGCAAAAAAATGCAAATCCATATCTAGACTCTGAGTCAATTCAAACCAAGATGAAATATTGCCCTTTCTAGCTTATCACCAAATGATAAGCTAGATGTCTGGCTGCTGGGAGAAATTGGACTCTAGTACGGAGGGTGGGCCTTAGCATTGGCCTCTATTGCTAGCAGGTCATCCATCCACCAGCAGTAGCTAAATGAGCTTGGATATAAGGCAGCTCTTGCTGTGGGGCCCGTGCCTAGTTAGCCTTTTGTCAGCCATTGTAATAGTTACTCTGTGCATGAATGTACTACTCAAGTGCTGGGATGTCCAAGGATGTCAGAGGCTAGCTGACATCTAATGGCTATTGCATTCTGTCAACTTGGTGTCTCTTCCACATTGGGCATTGCCCTTTGCCCAACGTGAATGTGAGATACAAAGATTCTTACTATCTGTGTTCATTCCCATTGGGTTATCCACACATCTTTTCTCCAGCACTGCTGCTTCCAGTGTTCCACTACCTCCAGGTCCCTGTCCAATCAGCCAAGCCATTTACCACTGTTCAAGACTGTGTATGCTTATTTCAGGCCATTTTTCTGTTCACACGAAGTGGATGATGAGTTGCACTAGATAAGACTCTGAGCACTAGGAGGTCTTTCTTTGCCTTCAACATTGTTCTTTAGCGTCACTTCTGAGTGAGACTGTCGTCCATTTTTTATTGGCCACTTGTATACTTAGTCCATCCTGTTGTGATTTGTGTCTATGATTTAATTCACAGAGATTTGCCTTCTTATGTACTTAGTGATATTGATGGTGAGCTCATGGGTACATCTTAATCTGTATCGTATCTGAAGGCCTAATTGGATATGTTTCTTCCAGAGAAAACGTGCTTTTACTGGTATCCAGAGTCTCTCTGAATTGGAGTCTCAGCCCATCCCCAGGGTTCTAGGGTCAGTTTTCTCCCTCTTAGCCGGTTCCAGCTCTGTGTCCTCATGATACCACAGCTCTTAGCTTTTGCCCTCAGGGTTACTCCTCACCCTCCTTCCATTCCAGAATCCCATCCATACTTTCTGAATAGCCATCAGTGTCTCCAAGAGTGAGTCTTATCAAAAGGTTAGAGGTTTTGCATGGGAGGACCCTTCAGAGAACCCCAGTTAGCATAATTTCAGAAGGAGTGAATTCAAATTCCAGAGCATACTTTTGATTGTCATTGAAGTAAGAGAAATTTCTTAATGAACAGAAATCACAGGAAGTTTAGGGCAGAAGACAGCAACCGGTTTTTCTACCATGATATAATCAGGGTTCACATTGTATTCTTTTGTGTTTTCTCATTTAATCCTCAGAAAACTCCTCCTATAAGGTAGCTGTTATTAGTGCCCTCAGATGAGGAGACAGAGACACGGAGAACTGATGGAGCTGGCTAAATGTCACACAACTAGAAAACGGTCAGCCTGGGCTTTCAACTCCCCTTCTTCGCTGGCTTCCGCAGTGCAAGGATATGAATGAGTGTATTGGAAAAGACAACAAAGCTAAAGAGCCTTGGCTGAAGGTGCTATTACTATAGATTACATAGTGAAGAGACCAGACATCGGAACTCCAATAGGAAGTCCGCCCTGACATGCATCCATTGCTCCTAGCACTTCCCCAGGAGATTCATTGTAGTATTTGGATTCTGAGAACACTTTAAACAACACACATAGTATTAATAGTAGGTGCATTTAACTGTGCCCATTTCTATCTTTTATCTTGTATTCTTGCTATAACCTATTTAAAAACAGCACTGACCTTTTTGTCTGTATTTCAATTTTTTAAAAAATAGCTATACACACAGAGAAGCAAGAAAAAGCATGGGGTAAAGAAAACTGCTGATTTAACAAGAAATTGTTTACATCTAGCTACTGCGGCACCTGGATAATGATGATGCTAGTACTGGATTCAAAAGAGTAATTACGGGTCTGATGTCTATTCCAAAGAAACAGCACAGGGAATGCTGTTCCTTGAACTGAAATAATCAAGAAAACAGTGCTGGGAAATACTCTAATCTCTTTGCTAGTTTGGTATATCAGTTTTAATTGATGCCTCATGCCAAAAAAAATGTTTTTGGCAACGCTTCACCCTCATTCTATGCCAAGAAACCACTCCTGGATTGATAACAATAAAAGGAGGTAGTTTACAATAAAAAGTTCAATATGAAAAGAAAGTTAATAAGAAGTCAAATACATTTAGTACCCTTGGCTGAAGGAGCAGAGTGTCAAGCTACAGGAAATCTTCTGTAGTGATTTTATGACGTCTGTGGACTAAAATAAAATTGCTCACGACGTGTCTCCTAAAGGCCCAACCTGCCACCTTCAGCCACCAGAAGACACGTGCATTTGCACTTCTTCTGTGGGGCACTTTCCCTGACACGTTTGATTCCTTGACTGGTGTTTGTATTCTACACGGTGAGCTTTCAGCATGGTT
Source organism: Phyllostomus discolor (assembly GCF_004126475.2). Classification (NCBI taxonomy): domain Eukaryota; kingdom Metazoa; phylum Chordata; class Mammalia; order Chiroptera; family Phyllostomidae; genus Phyllostomus; species Phyllostomus discolor. Next base: position 85,206,799 of record NC_040910.2, read on the forward strand.
TTATAGAACGAGTGGCCAGCTGGGGGCCAGGTGGAGGGAACAACGCAAACAATTGTTAGACCACCAGGGCATAACAACAAAACGAAAGCAAAACATCCACAAAAGGAACCAGACCTAGACACATGGCAAATCACGGCCAGCAATATGTACCCAAAATTAAAAAATAAACAACCGGGACTTTTCCAGAAACTAGAAATTTAAAGTGTCACTGCCGCTTTCATTAAGCTTAACTTAGATTTGAGTTGGAAAGCTGTTATTGTGTCCAAAAGGATGCAAAAAAAAAAAAGGTATAAGAGAAAGTCGCAGCAGGGATTATTTTAAGCATTTTTTTTCGCAATTGTGTGAATTTGGGAGATTGTAAAAAGACACAGGTCTAGAAAATGAAATGAAGGTTGTTATAGAACTGTGCTCTCATTTTCCATGCTGGTTAGCACCCACACATACACACTCACACACCGCACACACCCGAGTGCACGTAAAATGGAAAAAACTGTAACTGCAGAGAACTACATCAGCTCCTTCACTTTATTTTTAGCAATCAAAGGTGTGATAGAAATATCTTCGAAGGGGGGTTCGATAACTGGCTTGTGGTCCTTTAAACAAAAACATTTTAAAAAATGTTTACATACAGAGAATTAACCATAAAGGTAGTAGGGTTTTTGTTTTTTTAATTTTTTTGTCCTTCTCTTTTTTCTTCCTCAAGAAACCATAACAAGCATGACTGAACAAAGAATCAACTTCAAAGTCTCGCTCCTTGGTAGGAAGTGCTTTCGAACAAAAATCATAAACCTTTGTCAATGAGACCTTTGTGAGAAATGACGAGAGCCTGCCCTCCACCTCTTGTCAAGTCCTTAAAAGCAAAGGAGGTTTCTCTCCCATACAAAAGAACACCTCAGTCGGAGGAAGAGTCGTGTCCGAACAAACCTTCCCTTTGCCCCAAGCATTGCCCTGGCACCAAGTGAAGTGATTTTGTAATACGTATCTCACAAATAAGGAAACGCAGGGCTGCACTTTCCCCCCCTTTTCTTTCTTTCTTTCTTGTATTTATTTATTCATTTTAATCTGTACCATCCTGTCCTCCAACAGATCTTCAGGCAGTTGCTAAGACAAGGTATTGTAAGGAACACAGAGCAGTTGGGAAATCAGATAGGTTTACATAAGACAATCGCATCTGTCCAGGCCGGTTCGCTGTTTCTTCAGCTGTATTTCACTGGGGGGAGGGGGAGTGTTGGGTGGGGGAGAAGAAATCTTATTTTCTGGAATTAGGAAAAAGCATCTCCCATCCCCCTTTCTACTCTGGGGATCCCAGTTTGAACACCCTCTTCCCCACCCCCAACAAATCAGATTGGCCAGGAAGGACCAGACTGGTAGTAGAAACATTCCATTTTGTGGTAGACAGCAGTGCTATTTTCGTTGTTTCCAAAGTCAGCCTCTCTAAAGCTATATTTGAGGGTTAAATGGAATAGTCCAGACCAGAAAGGTTTGGCATCGGCGTCTTATGAAAAGTATGGGAGGGTAAGTATAAGGAATTTTGGTTAGGTAGCTGTCATTTTAACTGAAATCGTAGCTCAATAAATATCTGTAAGGAGGATGATGAATTAATTTGAACCTGTAGCCTACATAATTATCACTTCTGGTTTACTTCTTTTCATGATAGTTCATCCCAATCCATTTTCCTTCAACTGGGGGTTGTTTTTGACTATGCTGATGGAAAGGAGGTTCTACATTTCACCCTTGACTTGTCAAAACACAGGAAATGGTATTTGGCAATTATCAGTCATTGTCTACCTAAATTTCTAGCTATCTATTATGCAAATAGTGAGCATGGAACATGAGCCATATTTGGGAGCTGGGGAATAGAGGCAGTTCCTAACACAGGAAGTGGGAAGGAGGGTGACCCATGCTGTCGTGGGCACAGGGAATGATGTTCAGAATAACTGAAAAACGAGAAGGGACCTTACAAGGTGCTATTTGACAGCCAGCCACAGTGGTGGGGTGAACTCCTATAAATGAGGAACCGTCCCCTCCCCCTTTCACCCACTCAGCTGCAGGCAAGCATGGAGGTAGAAATTAGACACCTGTGACAATAGAGGACCACAGTGAACCCTTTATGGAAGAATTAGTCCCAGCAGGGACAATTCTACCTGATTAAGTTCTGGCTACTGGCTTTTAATTTCCCAAATTATAATGGTGTTGCCATCAAAAGAGACGTCCTTTAAGAACAAGCCACCACTTTGTTTTCCATTGTTGCACATCAGGCTTGTCGCTATCGAGCTCTGCTGAGAACATTTCACCAAATAGGAACAGGGAGGAAATGGTAGGATTTAAGGAACTGACCATGTACAGCACCTCCACTGAGTGTAATACTGAGTAATGCACAACTGCAGCCTTGTGAACAATGGAACCCCAAACCTCTCTATTTCCTTGGCTTCTTTTCCCATCAGAGCTTTGAAAGAGGACCAGCAATTCGAGAGCACTTGACAAAAGGAAACTTTCCCTTCCATCTCATTGATGTTCCAGGAGAAAGTCCCAACCTGTGAAATATATAGTTCTGCTTAGAGCAGCCTTGAAATGTCTTCACTTCGGCAAGTGGAAGTGCACAGTCGCATAGTCAGACTGAAGAGCACGAGTTCAATGACACGAGTTTGTCTTCCCCCAGTTGAAAGGATTAGGACAGTTCAAATTCTTAATTGTATTATTAGACCATATGTAGGCCAAGGACAAGGAGGAGATTTATGATGCCTGGTTTTCCTAATCTCTCATGTTTAGTAAAATACTTAAAACGCCAAGGCACTTAATCATCATATATTGACTTAAGCCTCAGAGTGTTCTAAGAGGGCTTCAGTTCAAAAAGTCTACCTTAAGCACAGGTCTAGACTGAGTAACATGTTTGGCTGAGAAAGCCAAGTTCATGGATGTCAATCCTTACCTTTGACATTCAAAAGCCTATTTCCTATCTCCACTCAAAGCTTTTCCAAAGTGTGTTAAGCAAGCAATAGATACATTCAAGAAAAATGTTTTGATCTATCAGGCATATTTGAAACGTAATTAAAACCCACCAAAATATTTTAATCTGATATTTCATTATTCAATGACATTGAGTATTCCAAAAATGTTTTAAAAATTAAGTGAATTATTTTCTTCTGCAAGAAGAAATCACTTAATAGTGATTTTTTAAAAATTTAAACAAGAGTGGAAATCTTGATGTTTTATACATCCTGCAGCATGTTCAACAGCAGTAACAACACAGTAGAAGGGCTATTTGAGTATGTGGTAGTAAAAAATACGTGGTATGAAAAACCTAACATTTATTGTGTGCCCCCCTCAGGTGTGAAGGCTGCCTCTGTTGTCTAATACCTGGGAGCCGAAAGACAAATTCCTTAACCTCTGAGCCTCTTCCTAAAACCTCATGTACAATCCCATGGTTCTGTAAAGATCAAATAATGCAGTAGATGTGAATCACTTAGCTCAACTTTTGACACACAGTAAGCACTTAATACCTCTAAAGCAAGCTTTCTCCAAATTACCTGAAATACTGTACTACCTTTTGGTTTCTGAAAGGCTAAGCTTACGGTTCTTGTTACCTGTGATTTAATGTTGGCAAATAAGGCACCAAGCAAACACCCACGCTTCTCCTGAATCTATTTATCTGAAAGAATTGAAATCAGGAACCCGAAGAGATGTTATGTTAGCTCCCCTGTGTTCACTGCAGCACTGTTCGCAATAGCCAAGAGGTGGAAAAAACCTAAATGTGCATCGATGGAAAATAGAAAAAGAAATGTTGTACATACATGTGCTGAGATATTATTCAGCCTTAAAAAAGAAGGACATTCTGTAATATATGACAACATATAGGAAATCTGAGAGCATTCTGCTAAGTGAATAACCAGCTCACAGAAGGGCAAATACTGCTGATTCCACTTATACAGAGTACCTAAAATAGTGAAAGAAGCAATCATCCTATAGAACGATGATTGTCAGGAACTTGGGGAGGTGGAAACGAGGGCCTGCTAATCAGCAGGTATAAGATTTTAGGTCAGCAGGATGAGTACGTCTTAGAGACCTGCTGCATGCACACTGTCGTGCCTGCAGGTAATGATGTCCCATTTTCGCTTAGACATCTGTTCGGAGGGTAAACTTTATGGTAAGTGCTCTTAGCACAGTTTAAAGAAAAATAAATTTCGTATGTTCTCTGATACGGGAAAAGTATTTTCTTAAAGCAAACAACAAAAAGTTGTGCAAAAAGTAACCCTGGCCGGGGAGTGCAGCTGGTTGGGGCGGCGTTCCCATACCCCCCGGGTTGCAGGTTCAATCCCCAGTTAGGGCACTTACAGGAGTCAACCAATGAATGCATAAATAAATGGAACAACGAACTGATGTTTCTCTTTCCCTTCCCCTTTCTCTAAAAATCAATTCAAAACAAAGTTGTGCAACATTTAAAAAGTAATAAAAACTAAGTTTTGAAGCCTACTTCCTCGGTGCTTCATATTCTCAAGTGTTTAGCCAATACCTAACATGATTCTTTTATTTTATACCTGAAGCAGTAGATGCCCAGAGATATTATTAAAGGCCTCCTCAGGTCACACACTGGTGAGTGATTTAATGACAAGAAGAAGGTCTTTCCTCTCTGCCACCCAGCCAGAAAGATCAGCATGAAAAGGAAAGGCATTTGCATAGCAGGGGATCAAATTCAGCCTTTCCTACACAGGAGGGGCAGTTGAAATGACCAGAGATCAGATATGTTTTCAGCCTGTTTTGGCACCTGTCCATTCTGAAATCTGTACAACTGAATGAATACATAATGTGTTTTGCATGGCTGGGTCCCGTTCTTCTTGCTAATTTCTTCCTCTTATAGGCAAACAGAATATAAGAAACCTGGTATACAAACCAAGGCTTCAAGCAGGTTCCTGGACTCAAACTCCAGTGCCAACCCAGTCTATTATTTTCAGAAGTAGAGTAATTTTTCCCTTGCTCCATTTCCATGTTTACTAGGATACAACATTGTTACAGTTGGTTGCATCAGAAAATACTGGAAGAGTTCTAGAATTTGACACTACCACATGATCTTAGAAGGCTCTGCTGTGTTGCCAAGGAGTTTACCAGCACAAACAAGCTCCAGTAAAGAACAGGCTTCCCCTAACAACTGCAGAAAACCTAACCCATTGCCAAATGAGATGGGAAGGTTTTTGATTATGTTTCAGTGAGTGCATATATGAATATATATGAATACATCAACTGCAACATCATACCTCTTTTTTTGTATTCCCGTGGAAAGTATTGGTTTCAGAGATGCTTGCTATAAGCAGAAGCATCTCTCACTTCACTGAGTACCTTCGGGACATTTGGCAGGGAGGTGGGATTTGTCTTGGCACCCTCTCTCCTCATTTGGTGCCTCTCCTTCCCCTTCCTGGGCATTTCATTCCTCACCCCATCAGGTTTTAATCTGGCTCTCATTTTTCAAGTACTTCCCTTTAGGTGTTTGTGATAATGGCTTAAAGCACTCTGACTCCCAGAGGTATTAGTACAGAGGTTTTAGCCTTTTACTGTGGAGCTCAGAAGCCTGGAAAGCCTTCCGAAAAGAAATTATGTGATGACCCTGGCTGAGCAGTGGGAGGAAAATCCATGGGTAGGTGGGCTTTTGAGGGTTCTGTGTGCCCACCAGGTCTAAAAGGGTTTGTTCTGCCTTCCTAAGTTTGTTTCATAGGATGGTTTCTAAAATACTGAGCCGGGGGTGGGGGCTGTGAATGAGCCCCACCCCCACACCAAAGGAATGGAGAAGATACACTTGGACAGAAAAGAGCTGAAAGAGAAGAGCAGAGGTTGGAGATGCCTCATTTAGAAAAACAACAATAATGCACACAACATCATCCACACCAAAACATGAAGGGAGGAGAAAGGAGGGAAAAGAAAGAAAGAAAGAAAAGAGAAAGGAAAGAAAGGAAAGAAGGAAGAAGGAAAGAGGAAGGAAGGAAGGAAGGAGGAAGGAAGAAGGAAGGAAGGATTCCTTCCTTCCTTCCTTCCTTCCTTCCTTCCTTCCCTGTCTCTCCTTCTCCTCTCTCTCTCTCTCTCTCTCTCTCTCTCATTTTTCTCCTGCATCATATACCCTTGACCCTTTTTCTCTATTGTAAACAACTGGTGCAGTTTTGAAAGAGGCTTTCCCAGCCACAAATAAAGCCTGCTTAAGGAGATCATCATGGAAACAAATCAAGTAAATCCTTAATTAAATAAAGCCTTTGAGTCTCTGCTTTCACGTCTTATAACTGGCTATAAGCTTGTAACAGTCAGCTCTAAGATCTCTATGGAAGTTGCCATTCACCTTGTTTCTCATTTAAAACTGAGTCTTAAATTAGGAAAAAATTCACTACCTACTAAATGCCAGGCCCTGTTCTAGGTGCTGGAGTCACAGAAGCAAAGTAGCCAGAGGAGCTCTCCTGCTCATGGAGACTGTCATGGAGAATGACAGAAATAAACAACAGCAATAGTGATGAGAAAACATGCTGGCAATTTATTGGAGAGTGACTGGGTAGACAAGAAAATCGGGGTGCTCAGGGCAAGTCAATTGGAGGTAATATGTTAGCAGTGATGTAACCAGACAAAAATGAAGGTTCGGGTGCCTGACGCCACAAAAGCCAAACTCATGAGGCAGGTGCTGGCGCAAAAGGAAAGAGGTTTATTCAGGTGCTACACAGCCTGAGAGAATGGTGGACTCACATCTCAAAGACCATCTCCCCTTTCTCCATAGAAAAAGTTTAATTGTCCTTGGCAAAGCCAAGACAAAAGCCAGCACCTAGAGTTCCTGTTCCATTTTGAAGTCCAGTCCTTTGGATCATGCACATGGCTGCTAAGCAGTCTTAGTCCCCATCCAGGTAGCTTAGCTTTGGTCCTGGCTGCTGTTCCTTTCAGGCTCCCTCCTGGATCCTGTGTGTAGAGCCCATATGGCCATGGACCATGAAGCTGCTTGGGACTCATGGTTGCATTCTCCCAGGCAAGACAGCATGCAAATGAGAGAGCACTCCACCAGATGGGCAAGAGAGACAGAGAGGCTCCCTCCTGGAGACCATGGGTCACACAGCTGCTAAGGCCATGTGGTCCATGGACAGAACAGATGAGTGCACCATTTGAGTCCAGATCACAAGCAAGAGAGAGAGAGCAAGTCCTTCTTTGTTCACCTGAGATTACATTATCTGGGGTATGGAACAGACCAGGCGCTTTCTCAAAATGAACAATCAATTTCCCGAACTTTTGCACACACCTTTCAACCAGTCCCTTCTTTCCCCAGGCTAGTCTGACAGGCCTCTGTGGTCCAGCTCCTCCTCTTGCACCGTTTTGACTTTGTGGCATGTGTGCCTGCCTTCCCCTGGCCCCCACCCCCAGTCTGGTACCAGAGGAGGTGGAGGAAAGGCTTCTCTTCTCTCCCCAGTTATCTTGCTACGTTTTTGCATGCTCAGTGTAAGAACCTCCCTCTGCTGCCATTCCAGCCAATGATGGGAGACTCTCTAGGGATCCGATTGACTGTGTCAGGGTTAACAGTGATATGAATGTCTCCAGAGGAAGTTATGAAGTGGGAGAATATGGGCACAGCTGTATGACCTTCCTAAATAGAGAACAGCCTGATGTATCAGAGGCACAGCAAGAAGACCAAGGGCTGCTGTTCAGTGGGTGAAGGGGAGATGGGTATAAAATGAGACCTAGGTGTAGCTCTGTAGGGCTTTGTGAATGAGAAGAAGCACCTTGGATGGATCTTACTTGTTGTGGGATGCATGTGCAGACTTTTAAGAAATGGTGTGATCTAATAGTTTATGCCTTTAATGCCACTCTGACTAAATTGGGCAGAGATTCAGTTATAGAGGAGCAAGAGAGGAAGAAGAAGGAGTAATCTGGGGACTTTTTCAGAATGCCAGGTAAGAGACAATGGAGGCTTAGGGTAGGGCTGGGATAGTGAAAATAGAGAGGAAATCGATGGATTTATGTCTGTCTTTGAAGTAGAGAATCAAACTGAATGGAAGGGGTGAAGAAAAGAGGTGAATCAAAGGTAATTCCTATGTATTTGGTTTCAGCAGTAGGGCAGATGGTGTTGTGGTTCATTCTGGTTGGGAAAAAATCTATGGGAGGTTAAAGGAAAAATACTAATAGTTTGATGATATACATGACAGATACCTATTGGACATCAATATAGATAACAAGAAAGCTAGTGTGAATTTTCAGTAGACATTAGGACTGGAGATACTTTAAGAGTCATGGGCACCCGTGTTGTATTAAAAGTCAAAGAATTGAATGTGTCAACTTCTGGAATGTGTGTAGTTAGAAGGAAGAGCTATTCCCATAGTTAGGGTCTGATGGAAGAGGAGGAGAGAAGGAAGCAATACAGAAAACTGTAAGGTAGGCTGTAAGGTGAGACTAAATGGAGAGTGTAGTATGGAAGCCAAGCAAAGAAAGTATTTCAAACGGGAGAACAGTCCCAGAATGCTGCGGGTTATCCAGTAAGATAAGGAAAATAGAAACATAGAGGCCATTATGATCTGAAAAGAGTTGTTAGGTTGAGTGTCTCAAGGTCTAGGCAGTCCTTACTAAATGCTGTTCTTGCTAAATGTTTAAAATGTTTCACAGAATCTTGCAGATGCAGCTATAAACAGGGTAAGCTTGACAGGAACACATGAGATAAGTGTAGCCAACTGGGGAGAAGAAATCAATGTATCACTGAGAGTAAATAGTGTGTATAAGCAATGGCTAAGCCTCTCTTCTAGGAGACAGAGCTTTGGTGTGAATCCTCTGCCTCCTTTATTTTTCTTAAGTAAACTACCTTGTGACAACCACCTCTCATTCGTGAATGGAACACCCAAGTAGTGACTTACTTGAGTTTGGTAACAGTGATTTTAGTGAAAAAACGGGTGTTTCAACCCAAACTGAAGTGCATTATGTTAATAAGGTAAACAGAAGAAGGATCCCAAGTCAGTATGATCCTGGCTTAAACTAATTCCAAGATCAGCAATTCAGCTTTTGTGATCATCACCCATAGGGTCACTTACCTGTTGGCGACCCACAATCTTTGCAATTCATAGAAAATGAGAGCTTGTAGTCAGCCTTGATGCAAAGTCAAAGTAGTATTTCCATCCATGATAATCATGGCTATTAAGAGCTCATGTGAGTCTGCAAGTATAATTTCTCTTCCGAAGTAATATAGAATTTTCCTTTTCTTTCTCTGTCCACCCCTCCTTCAAATCCAGTCTCCAATATTGTAAGATTCTTCAGAGAAATGAAATTCAGTCTGCATTAGCCTGGCAAGAATGGAGCTTAAATAAGCTCTGAGGAAGTGATGGAACAGAAAGAACAGGACTCTCAATAGGAAGTCCTGGATTTTAATTAGCTCCACTTTGAAATGGTAACAGTTTTGCGACTTGGACAATCAGAGGGACAATATGTACAGGGATAAATGTAGGAATGCTGGCATCAGGGTCTAAAGAGAAGAAATAAACAAGAGGAAATGATGGACAGGAGAGAGAAATTTGGGTTTCTTCTAACTCAATTTTTAGTCTGAAAATAGTTATCTGTACAAACAGAAGTGGTGGTCTTGATATCTTTGAATTCTAAACCTTCCATACTTTCTGAGGGATGACAAGGAATATGTCAGCTTGGGGCATTCATTCCATTATGAAACAGGATGGGTGGATTTTAGCTAATGATTACAAGCCTCTTCTATTGATCATTAATTCTAACTGTGTTTTGAAATTCCTTGAGCTGCTTGCTTTGAAGACATACAGAGTGCTTAATATATTGCGCCAGCATGGAGGCGGTGGTCCTTTAGTTAATTATTTTTCTTATTTTCCAGTATTTTGGAAGTATTTTTCCAAACCGACAACCTGATAGTTAGATGACAAAACATTTTGTGAAATAACTTGTTTCCACCAAGTTTTAAACTTCACCATTTTTTTCAGCATCTACCTGCCCTAGAAAACAGGGCAACCTGAACTTTGAAGGATGGAGTCAGTGGTAAACATGCCCACGGTTTTGTTGCAACGTCAGACAGAAGGCCCTGGAAATTCATGGAGCTCTACCTTGGGCTTCCACATCACTCTGCATGGAAACTCTGCAGGGGTGCCCAGCCGCGACCCACGGGCCACATGCAGCCCAGGATGGCTGTGAATGCGGCCCAACACAAACTCGTACATTTACTTAAAACCTTATGAGATTTTTTGTGATTGTGTGTCACAATGTATTTAATGTGTGGCCCAAGACAACTCTTCTTCCAGTGTGGGCGCAGAGATGCCAAAAGGTTGGGCACCCCTGCGAGAAGTCCCTTTAGGAAAGCAGTGTGGCCTGCATGGTGGAAAGGGACTCACCGAATGTCCCTGAGTTTTCCATAAAGCAAGATTCTCTTCTTCACCTTCTAGTTAGCTCACCTTCATGCTTTCTTTTATTGCTGCAAGTCACTTGATTCATTAAACATTCATGAATGCTTTTACCTTTTCTGTGAATAGCAGTTGCAGAGAAGTACTTTCTAACAGAAGAGACATTACTAATTTTCTCAGGGGAAAAAGTAACAACTACTCATTAAACCATGACATCAAATCTAGGCTGCCAATGGGATTATTAAAAGCCATACGATGCTTCTTGGGGACTCATTGGCATTATTACTGCAATTATGTTCCATTCACAACTGAACTGCAATAGTAAAATATGTTTGAAATCCTCCATGACACACCCACATACTCACACATCTTGGTAACAGAAGTCCTGGTGGTACGGGCCTCGTGTCTGAGCTCGGTCCCACGAGTTCAAGCAGGTCAGACACACTGACAAAACCCCATGTCCTATCAGGACTCTGTTTCCAAACGTATGTTCCAAGAAGCAGCCTTCCTTAATTTTCTGAATTTGGATTTTTAGGATGAGCTTCAGGGTGAAAAAAAAACAGTCCCTTCTAAGTAAACATCTCAGCCCAGGGACGTATGTGCTCCGAAATAACCATAAAACTGTGTAGTTAACGTGTCAGACAACTATGGTGGAAGTCTAACTATTCTGTTGGTGTCCATTTGTGTTCACCTTATCAAAGGATTGTCAGAATTTTCTTCTTGTTGGCGAATTCTCCTTTTACTTTTAAATTGTTTGAAGCTTCTTAAGCATTTGAGAGTAGGATATATTTAAAGTAAATTAAGAATGCAAACTTACAGAATGTGTGCACTATTTTCACACTTGAGTGAGAATTGTGCTAACCCTTAATTCATCTGACAGGACATTAGAAACTCCATCTCTTAAATCCTTGCTTAGGATGCAGAGCCTGTGGACACCTAGGGCTTGTTCAGATAGAGTGCAGCTCTGGACACCACCCTCTGCATCCACTTGGGGTCATTAGAAGTGCTCCTTTTCTAGCCCTGGCTGGTGTAGCTCAGTGGATTGAGCACGGGCTGTGAACCAAAGTGTTGCAGGTTCGATTCCCAGTCAGGGTACATGCCTGGATTGCAGGCTATGACCTCCAGCAACCGCACATTGATGTTCTCTCTCTCTCTCTCTGTATCTCCCTCCCTTCCCTCTCTAAAAAATAAATAAATAAATCTTAAAAAAGGAAAAAAAGGAAGTGCTCCTTTTCCTCGCTGCTCTGATTCCTGCCGAGAGTGGAGCTCTGTCCTGAAAGCCTGCCTCACCTCGGCATTTCTCCCTGGAACGGTTATTCCCTGTGTATATCTTTCCAGAAAGTCCCTGGGGACTGCTTCTTCCCAGAGAGCCACTTCCTGGAAACGTGATCTTCCATATCATAACACTAAGTGTAAGTAGTACTGTTAGCAGAGGGAAGAGATGTGTGTGACCAGCTCTTCATCAGCTACAACACTTTTGTCACAGGGCTGTACCACGGCCCTCCACAGCCAGCCGCCATGCATCCTTGAGACCTGACAGGTGGGTGGAAACACAGTTTCCACCCTGGTTTACAGGTTCCTTTTGCTTTGCTCCACCCCCTGGGTTCCTGTTCTTTTCCTTTCAAAGCTTGAATGACAACCAAGTTTGCCACCATCTGTGATTTTTGACTGCATGTAACCCCTTCAAGGAACAATCCATCAGTGTTCTCCCATTCCTGGACCTTCCTGTTCCAAACCCCCTTCCCTTTCCGTACTAATATACCACTGAGGCCTTTGGTACAAGTTACAATTGAGGCCTTTGGTACCAGCTATGCAGAAGTCCCTTCTGGTGCCTCTTATAGATGGTGATTGGTCACTACTTAAATATTTTTCAGAAATCCAAGTCCATTTACTTGTTGAATACACACATTCTTAGCAATGTACATAATCATATTATGAAGGTTCAGCAAAGGGCTGGCTTAGTTGTCACTCAGGTCCCCAGAGGCCACTTGGATGTGAGTCCAAGGATCAAATGTGAGTCCCAAACCTCTCTCTGCTGGCAGGCATGGGGTTGCTAATACAAGCACCAGCCTCTTCAGCGTTGATTCATACCAGGGATTAGCTGAGCAGAGTTGGAGGTGGCCAACTCTCTCATCATGCACTGCAGACCGCTCTCTAACCCCATTAGGAGTCAACATGCAGGCTGTAATTGAAATCGTGAATTTTGGGGAGTCTCATGTGAGACTTCACATTTGTCTCTAATAAGCTTGTCACGATATTATGGCCTGTTGAAATAATTGTGAAATTTGACTTTATTATTTATGATATTATTACATGCTAGAAGCATAAAGCAGCAAGATTCATGACTCAAGACTCTGGAGCCAGACAAACCTGGTCTCACAGTTCAGATCCAAACTCATTTTCTGTGTGACTTTGGGCGATTTACTTAACCTCTCTATGCCTCAGATTCACCAATTCAATTATTATAGCAATAGAGTTTTGTGATGATTAAACATATTAATGCATTTAAGTGCAAGGAACAGAGTTAAGTGCCAAATATATAGAAGAAATTTTACTATAAACCAACTGTCCCCGTAATTTACAACTCATTTAAAATTTAATAAATGTGACTTTTCTAAAGTTCTTATTATTTACATTGTTCACTAAATGTAGAACCCTTTTACTGGACATTTTGGTGAAACTCCTTAGATATTATAAATCATTCAGATATAAAGTTACCTATGATATTATCTTATATAAATGTCTCTACCACATAATTAGCTCTAATATGGAAGCTACCAAATATTGTGTTGAATAAAATGGCCTTGTTTATATTTCATCTGGCCTATATTTTTATTTCACTATAATGTAAAATAAAGTTTCTTCACATGATTTATTGTTTTCCTAGTGTTGATTACACTTTTCTGTCTCTAAACCATGTTTGTTGCAGAGTTGTCAAAAGCGAGACATTGTGATTCTAGTAGGTGTTTATCAGAAATGATCCAGTTTCTCACTTTGAAATCAAGATTTTATCTATCTCCTGTTCTTCATGATTCTAAAGATTTCTGACAGATGCCTTGATATCATTGCTTTGGTGTATTATAGTTTATCTTGTTCCAATACTGTAGAAGCCATTTAGGCAAGTAATTATTTAACGTCTATTTTGTAACTTGAGGACAGGTCGTCAACAGGGGGCAAAATTTGCCTCCATTAGACAAACATTGCTGAATATCATGCTTGCTTGAATGTAGCAAATTTCTAGAAAAATACAAAAGAAACCAAGCGATTGCTCCTCTGGAATGGGGGCAGCAGGAAGGAAGTAACTTCTATGTTCTCTGAAGACTTGACTCAGTGTGTGTGTGATGTTAATATAAACACAAGCCCGCTTCCATGTACGGTTCTCATCTGTGTTCTCGAGTCACCCTGCTCTTTCAACCCCCCATGAAGACCATCCACAGGTTCGTACATGTTTCTAGTGGCCTTGAGGATACCTCGCTGCTCCAACTTTTTGCAATTCCTTTCCTTTCAATCTTGTGTAGGAACACTCCAAGCTGCCACGTTGATTTTCTTCGTCTCCCGTGTCACGTACAGCTCCTGGGATTGGTTACTAGATGGCAAGGTTTCTGTCTTTGTGGGGACTCTCTTTTTCCCTCTCTGTGTGCCTATCTCACCGATGACCGCTGATTGCTCGGCTTTCAGTCTGGAATTTGGACCCACAATGTCACAAGCTTTTAGGATCAACTTTTCAAAAGTTTGCATTGCTCGTTCAGATACTGCTTCTTGCAGCTCCAGAACTTGCATGCTTTAACCACAATGCCATTTAATTGGGCAACTGGGGCTGTCCAGCTGGCGACAGTCACAAAATAGCAGCTTCTACTTAGAACAGAGCCTGGCAGCTGGGGAAATCCCAGAGTAGCAATCCTCATTTCTAAAATGGTTTCTGATATTCCGTTTAAAACATACAGTGTATTTTATTTAGAAAATATTTATTTAGCTGTCAGAAAACACTTCAACTAACCACTACGCTTTAAAAGGGCTGGGATCTGGTTACACCCTCAGACATCATCGGAGCTCTGGTTTTTCGTAAACTGAGCATAATGAACTATAGTTGAAGAACCCTTTATAGTTCCCCTTGTGGGATTTTCTTGTCACCTACTGTATACACAAGGCAAATATCTTAATCCCTTGCATCTTCTAAGGTCCGATTCCTGCTTTGTCGTACCCCCTTATCTTGCACAGTAAACAGAGACACGCCTTCAACAAGGGGGAAGTAGGGAAGATCAAGGGACTCCGGGACTCAGTTTAATCTCCTTATGTACCCAGGACTGGGAGATTTCAGCAACTACCGAGTCAGACATCTCTTAATGGAGGAAATTAGAAAACCCCGATAAGATAAGTAGGAGGAGGTTGTAACTGATTAGCTGTTAGGGCCTGGGGAACAGACTGACCATGAGAAAGAAAATCAATAGACTTTTTTCCCCCTGTTTTTAAAGCAAGTGGTTTCCAAGGGAGAGTTCAGAATCAAGCTGAATCAATAGCCTAGCAAGAGAAATCTAGGTTAAGGGGGATCCAAAACAGATTAGTGAAGTCAAACCATGGCCTAGCTAATCTTTCACTTTTCTCTCTGCCTTCTTCCCTCCTCCCTAAGTGTGGACTTCATCTTAGGAACTGTGCCTTCCAAAACATCTGTACAGAATGGTTCCACCTGGGATTGTTGTGCACGCATACAGCAACGTATGGCGATATAAGTACACACTAGTCTATTATTATATGCGTACTTATACACACGTTTTTCATCACTTTGACTCTTGCACATTTTGTGTTTGAGAATTCATTTTGCTTGGCTTTTCTGGGGTTACTAATTCTTATGTCTGCTCCCAGCACTGAATCTGATTTCTTTTTTATTCTGCTACCAACCAATGCCCTTGACCCATTCCTCTTCATTCCTCCCCGCAAACCCTCTGTTCTGGCAATGTATGCGTCCACTCATGCTACTTACGCCACAGGCATGCAGGCTTCTGCAAACATAACTTATGCTTAAAACACGTATGACCCACTGACCTTTCTGAACAACACTGGGAAAAGAATAATAAAGATGAAAATCCTGGCGATGTGGGGTCACCAAAGTCTATGGGGCATACCACTTACTGCCCCATGTATGGCACTGCTTCAGTACAGCCCCTCAGGTCATCGGCTGTCCACACAGGACCATTTCTGCAAACCTTACACCTAGATCAGAAGAAGAAGGAATGATTTATTCAGTTAATTTTCATGTAAGAGCATAGAAATGAAACAGAACTTTGGCTCTCACGGAAAATGAAGAACCCTGAAGACTTAGGTCTGGAAAGGACTTCGTTTATAGCTCATCTCATCTAACTTTTTTCTTCTAAGGTCAGTCGGATGGTCGCTCTGCATGTGGGCACTGCTTTGCTGAACAATGCCATTATTATTTTGTAACTTCCAGAAAAATGTGAATTTACCCATCTCAGCAGAGAAATGTGCATTATTTAGCTTTTGTCTTTACTGAGGATGTGTTCACCCGCTGTGCATGTTGAGGAAATGGGCCAGCCTGTGTAAAGCCTTCTCAAGACGGAGCTCTTTGACATTTGTGAAACTTGTTTTTCCGAGGCTGCAGTCCTGCTCGATCTGAGCTGACTGCGATCAGACTGGTGGACACGGAGAGGAGCTGCCTCCATCCTTTCTCTGCTCAGCACTTCTCAGAGGAGGACCGGCCTGTTCCAGCGCTTGGACAACATTATTTCTTTTTCAGTGTCTCAGGGAAATACTAAGTCTACATTGATTGAAGCCATTACTAATGTAACTAGTAATCCAAGCAGTTTATCGAGTTTCTCCTGCCTGTACTGGCTACTTTGAAGTATTATATAACTTTCTGGCGATCTGGAAAAGTGATACAAAGGGAAGTGTTGGCTAGCCAATGTTAATATTTGCTCAAAACAGTGAGTCACAAAAACTGCCGATTTCCTCTTCGGGCTGCTTATTACTGGCATATTGTCTGAGTCTCCATATAATTTGATGCAATAATCCTGTTTAAAATGTGGAAGAATGCCTTGTTCGAGTTAACGGGAGACCTCTATTTGTCCTGATATTCCTGTGGGCGAGTTTCCTTTGGCTGCATCTGGAGGAATCAGTCATCCCATCAGAGGTCACCTGGTTGGGCTGCTTGATTTGTTTTTTTCATTGTTCACTCTCCCTCATGTGTGTCCGCACCCTGGCTCGATCACCATTCTTCTAAGAAACAGTTATTCATCTGCCTTTTCTGAAACACTGACCACCTAAATCAGAAGTACGTTCAGAAAGTGACCTTCATTTAGCAAAGGCTTAGGTGCCAACAGAATTGTGCCTAGAAGAATCTATCATGTGCAAACAAAAATTCATCATTTTCTTTCCTACAGGCAAACTGTGAGCTATACCCAATTTTTCTTGGGCTTAACCTTCCATGATTCCAAGCATTTCTTTGGGTTCCAGAATTACAATGCACTATATTGTCATACCATCTGCTTATAAGATGAAAACGTTTGCAAGGAAGTCACAGATAGACAGCTCAGTCACATTCTTTCTGACCAGCCCTGCCCCAGTGGCGGCAGGCAGGGACAATGTAGTGAGCTACGCAGCCAGGCTGACCTTAACTCCAGCCCTGGCTTTGCAACTTACTAATGTGTCCCTTCGGGGAACTCTCTTCAACTGTCAAATGGTGGTAGTAGGAGCACCTGTGTCCTATGAGAGTTGAAAATGACATTGTAGATAGACGAGGCACCTAAGCAGAGGACCTGACAGAGAAAACAGATCACATGAATTTATAATTATTATTGCATAGCTGAAATGCATTGTGCCACTGTGGAAAACAGTATGGTGGTCCCTCAACAGTCAAACACAGACTGACCCCGAGACCCGGCACTTTCAGCCCTGGGTGTATACTGGAAAGCACTGATAGCAGAGACTCGAACAGACATTCTCCACTCCCAGGTTCACAGCGGTGTTACTTACAAAAGTGGAAACAACCCCAATGGCTATCAACTGCTGACTGAACAAAATGTGGTCTATGCATAGAAGGGTGTGTCACTCGTCCTTAAAGAGGAGAAAAATTCTGACACAGGCCACATCATGAGTGAACTTTGAAGGCAGTCTACCAAGTGGCATAAGCCAGGCACAAGAGGACAGACACTGACTGGCTCCACTCACCTGAGGTACCCAGTGTAGTCGGACTCATGGAGACAGAAAGGAGAATGGAGGGTAGCAAGAGCAGGAGGGAGGGGAAATGGGGCACTTGTGTTCAGTGTGTTCTGCTCTGTTTGGGAAGATGACACAGTTCTGTGGGTGGCTGGTGGTGGTGCTGCACCACAGTGTGAGTGTACTTAATGCCACTCAATTGTCCACTTAGAAGTCGCTAAACTGATATGCTTATAATATATACTTTATCACAATGCAAATGTTTCTAAGAGTCAATTTGTTAAGTCACTTAAAGCTAAAAACAGATTATTCTTCTAACCTAAGAAACTCTGATATATCCCCTACATAGCCCATAATTTTCATCATGATTATGATGAGGAGGTTATTGATTATTAACTCCTTTGGATTGCTCCTTTGTAGAACTGGAAAATATAATGTTGGTGGAGAGAGTGGGGAGGGGCAGTGTCTTAGGCTGCTAGGGCTGCTGTAACAAAACACCACAGACTGGGTGGCTTACACAATAGAAATCTAGTTTCTCACAATCCTAGAGGTTGGAAGCTCAAGTTCAAGGTTGATTTCTGCTGATGGCCATAAGGAAGGAAGTGTTTCAGGCCTCTGTCCTTGGCTTGTAGATGGACACCCTCTCGTGCCTCTTCCTATGGTCGACCCTCACCGTGCACACGCGTCTTGGTGTCTCCTCACTCTCCTGAGGACCAAGTCAGATTGGCTCAGGATCCACGTTAGTGCCTCATTTTAACTTAATCACCTCCTTAAAGGTCTTATCTCCAAATACAGTCACACTTTGAAGTGCTGGGGTTAGGATTTTGTTGACCTGAAAGAAATAGACAGCCAGATATTTCTCCAGCAAAATGGGTTTATTCAGGAACAATGAAGAATTACCATTTAGGGCAAGTGTTCTAATGGTGAGCCATCAGAACATTAGAGCAAAGGAGAGAGACCTCTTTTGTGGACTAGGGTGTGTGTGTGGGGGGGGGGGGGGGTCTATTGTAAATGAAAAGGCCACCGGGGGAAACTAAAGGTTTGGAGCAGAGTGATTTACATTAGCTTGAGTTTCTGGCCGTCTCCTATTGGCTGATCTGTTACTGGGCAGAGGAGGAATCTTTTGTTCCTCCTGCTGACATAGTAAAGTAGGCTCACTTCCTGTTGGAGATTCAAGGTATGCTTCTTCCTGCTGGGGCCAGCGGTTGTGCCTTCTGTGATGTGTGAGTTAGAATTCTTCCTTTTCTAGCCTCCAGACTCCATGTTAAATGAGGTTTCTGTTTATTAATTTTCACGGCTTCAATATACAAATTTTAGGACAGGGACACAACTTACTCCCTAATGGTGGCAATAACAAGAAGAGAACTTTACAGCAACTTATGCTGAAAAAAAAATCAATCTTACTTTTCATTTCTGTATATTGACTCATTGTTTTTAAAGTGTTACTTGAGTTTCTGGGTTAGGGTTAGGGTCAGGGTCAGGGTCAGGGTTAGGGGTCAGGGTCAGGGTTAGGCATTATTCTAACTGCTGGAACCACAGCAATGAAAAGACAGGATCTGTGACTAATCAATCAGGGAATAAAATGATAATTCTGTACAGCAACAAGTGGTATGAAACAGCTAATGAAGGCCATGTGCTCATGATGCAATAGGGGAGAGTGATGGTTAGACAATTTAATCTAGGATGACTCCCCAAAGGAGTGATATATCTACAGATGTAAAAAAAGTGAGGGCTTGAGATTTACAAAGATTGAAGGAAGAAGATTCCAGAGGTCAAGGGACAGCAACTGCAAAGTCCCTGAGGAAAGAATACATTGGACATACTCAAGAATGGGAAAGGCTGGTGTGACTGGAAAAGGCAGCAAAGGGGAAATGATTGGACAGGACTGGGGAGAATTCTGCAGGGCTCAGGTGGTGTGCGGCCTTGAAGGGCACAAGGTAGACCTTATTTATGTTTTATTCTAAATATAATGGAAGAAATTTGTGTCTTACTCTGAATAGAATGAAAGGCTTTGGAGGAATTACAGAGGAGATATATGGTCTTATTTATATTTTTAATAGATCCCATAACTGCATTTTTGAACAAGCATAACTGGTAACAAAGTCAAATGCCTTTATACTTATTCCCACCTTCTCTTTAAAATGTATTCAATGGGAATAATCTTGCCCGTGTCCTGGACGAACAATCTGGCAGGCTCGCAACATTTCTGCTCTTTCGTAACAAACAGTCCCAGAATGACTTTAAATTGCAAACAGAATTTCGATTCAGGAGACTGCCCAGCCATGTAATAATCCAAACGCTGCATTTGACTTAGTGTTCCTTTCCCTCCTGTCTTCAGTCCGGCTGCCACTAGACGGGAAGCTTGGCTGCACCGGGAAGGGGCAGGACCCGCTGCCCTCCCCGCCCACCTCGGCCCCTGCACGCGGGGCTTGCGGGCAGATGGCACTGTCGGCAATCTCTTGGCCTAAAACATCATTAAAACAGAAACTTTCATGAGATCCTGTTGGGCGCCCCTGTTTCCTGTATTCCCTTAGACCTGGGTATTTTTGTCTCCGTCCCTGTCGACCGCTATATTCTTGACGGGCACCCCGGCTTCCGGAAGGACACAGCCACACCCCTTCTGCGGCAAGTTCCTAGCCTCCTCGCAGCTCTGGGGACCGGAGACAAAGACATCCCTTCACCCAGCATCTCTTCCCACATCCTCTTTCTTTTGGATTCTGTCTTGTTCAGAGCGGGATAGAGAGGTTCAAGATACTTGGAACAAGTGGTCAGGGATTTCTTTTTTAAAAAATGCATGTGAGTATTTGCCTGACATTCACTTTGGGGCCTGATGTTGATGTTTCAGTGGCGCTGGGGCAGGGTGAGTCCATTCCTGGCCTCGAGTCACATGACTCCATGACGTCACTGTGTGAAGAATGCACTGCTTGGGAACAACGGGGGAAGGAGCGAGACCGGGTGGGCATCAGTAGCAGTCCAGGAGGGACACAATGGCTGCTTAGAAGGAAGGTGGTGAAGAGGAGAAAGATTCAGGATGTTTTAGAAATAGAGCTATAATAACTCACCATTGAGGATGATTAGACGTGAAGGTAGACTTTGAACTTTTTGGCCAGTGGACAGAGAGAGGTGTCATTCCCTGAGAAGTATGGGACTATAGAATATTGCATTTAGGGTGTGGATAAAGATGTGTAAAAGGGAAGATTTATGAATGAATTGTTCTGTTCTGTGTATTTTAAGTTTAAGAGTCAGATTTATGAGTCTGGAGTTCAGGGAAGGTTCAGAACTAAAGCTATAAATTTTGAAAGCATCAGCAGATAGAAAATTTCAAATCCATGGGATGGGATGAGATTACTTAGGGGAAACGGGAACTTAGTGAAGAGAAGATAACTACTCTATGGCCAAATCATTTGGATTCCAAAGTTTAGAGCTGGACTGGGGATAGAGCTGTGAGGGACACAGAGTGAGGTGTGTTAGTGGGATGAACAGCGTCACAGGAAAGTGTAGGGTGTGGAACCTGCCAGGTTAGAAAGGGCAAGACAGATAATTGGTTTCTGGATTTGGCTATGAAGCGCTGTTGGTGATCTTGACAAGAGTAGTTTCACTGGAGTGATAGAAGCAAGAGTATAGTGTGAGGGGCCTAA
The DNA here is from genome assembly GCF_004126475.2 of Phyllostomus discolor. Lineage (NCBI taxonomy): Eukaryota > Metazoa > Chordata > Mammalia > Chiroptera > Phyllostomidae > Phyllostomus > Phyllostomus discolor. Next base: position 85,227,950 of record NC_040910.2, read on the forward strand.
AGGGACTAAGGAAGACAGAAAGAGGGAGATCGCAGTGTGCAGTAAGTCAGTTGCAAGTTTTATAAGTTTTTTTCTCTATTTTCATCCATATTCATGTAAAAATATTAAATAAGAAAAGTCAAGGAAACAACTCCAGGGTCTGTTAAAACTTTGATCCTGTGTGACAGGGAATGGAGTTTCGGTGCATTATCAATAGTTTTGGCACTTTTGGTGGAAAACAAACAGAAAGTATGATGAGAGAAATTTGGCTAAGTTATTCCAATTCCTTGGTGAAGTGGCAGTTCTTTTTTTAATTGTTTAAAAATGTAATTAGTACTGCTACACATCTATTAAAGTAGGGAAAATCCAAAACACTGACAAGACCATATGCTGGCAAGGATGTGGAACCATGAAAACTCTCATTCATTGCTGGTGGGAATGTAAAATGATACAGCTACATTCAAAGGCAGTTTACCAAATTTCTTGCAAAACTAAACACACTCTTACTATATGATCCAGCAGTTGCACTCCTTGATATTGACCAAAATGAGCTGAAAACATACATCCATACAAAAAAATTGCACATGAATATTTATAGCAGCTTTATCCCTAATTCGCAAAACTGAGAAGCAACCAAGATATCCTTCGGTGGGTGAATGGACAAATAAATGGTGTTACACCCAGATAATAGAATCCTATTCAGTGGTAAAAGAAATGAGCTATCAAGCTATGAAAGACATGGTAGAAACATAAATGCATATAAGTAAAAGCAGCCAGTCTGGAAAGGATACACTGTATGATTTGAACTATATGACATTGTAGAAAAGGCAGTACTGTGGAGACAGTAAAAGATCAATGGTTTCCCAGGGTTTGGGTGGAGGGGGGCATAAGTAGGTAGGCTCGGAGAATTTTTAGGGCAGTGAGATGATTCCATATGGTACTGCGTAATACATGTCATTATATACTTGTGAAAACCCATAGAATATACAACACCAAGAGTGAATCCTAATGGAAACTATGGACTTCATATGTTCATAATGTGTCACTGTAGGCTCATCAGTTGGAACAAATGTACCGCTGTGGTGTGGGACGTTTATACAGGAGAGGCTTCTCATGGTGGGGTGGTGGGGGACAGGAGCAGAGAGTGTATGGGAACACTGTATTTTCTATTCAAGTACTGTGTCCCTAAAATCTCTTTTAAAAATAATGTCTATTAAAAATAAGTATTTAAATAAGTCATTTGATCAGATACTCATATACCTGAAATTTAATTCCATTTATTTTGGCATTGCCAACTTTTAGAAGTAAAAGGACAGTAGTACACTGTTCCAACAATTTCATTAAAAAATGATTTATTTTTTTACTTAAATTTAGTGATTCAAGTATACATTAAACCCTAGTGCAGACAATCTTTTCCTTTTTAAATGACTTTATCACTCATCTAACACACACACATAATCAGAACTATAACAACTAATTACTTGGAGATAAAGTATATGCAATCATTATAAATTATAATGATGTGGAATCTTTTGAAATTTGGAAAGTAAGATTAAGTGAAAACATATACAAAATAAAAGAATGATTTTCACTGTAAAGGTGTACAAAACCTGAATAGTTTGCACACAATAAATACATAAAAATTGCTATTAGAGTGGTGAAATTATTTTTTCTTTTGTGTTCCAAAACAACCTTTTTATATAGAATTTTTATAGTGGATTTTTTTTTTCAATGACATATCTTATTCTGTTACACTTGGTCAATTTTGTTATTATCATAAAGTTATTTCAGTCATTTTCTGTTAAAATGGAGTTTATTGCTGTGAAAAATGTGGCTTATCTGTAAGTTTCACAGATGACTCACAGCGCACTAAGCACGACTCCTCAGGCGGTATATTTGTTGTTCCTCACACCATCTTCTCCGAGATAAACTGTTTGCTAATTTGCCTGATTGGTTTCTATAGAGCAGGGAAGCTGTGATGTAAATTTTGTACTTAGTGACTCAAAGATTGGCCACATCCAAGCATCCAATTCCAAACAAAACTTATAAAACATTGCAAGATGTGTTGCTTTCTAGAAATGGATCTGCCACCAAAGTGCTTTGGGAAAATCCATTTTTGAAGGGAGAAAGAAAAAGATTCTGCAGACAAAATTTTAAGCCCTTATTGTGTTATCCTAACCCTTAGGTGTCAATACTTGTCCCATAGCGCCCTCAGGTCTACTTGCTTCTGCTCCCTTCCTTCTTGCTGTTCCAGCTACTCTGATACACTTTACTTTCCTCAAACCTGTCTCATTGCTTCTCCTCAGGGCTGGGTGCTGGTCTAGCTGCCTAGAAGACTCCCCCCTCAACTACTGAGTCAGCTCACACATATTCAAAGTTGTATCTAGGTAAAACCCCAACTTTAAAGTAGGTTTTCCCAGACCCCATTGTAATCAGTTAATTATCAGCTATTTTTAATACCTGTTTATAGATTTCAGCCCTCTGCAGGCTGGTTTTCCACTAGTTTGTGCAGCACTGCCTTTCTAGCACTTTGTGCAGTGTCTGGTATATAGCAGGTGCTCGGAAATATTTACTGAATGAAGAGCCAGCACCTACCACTCAGAAATGCTGCCTGAAGAGGTTATAGGAGAACTGACCCTTGTCTACACACAGAATTTCTGTAGCTGTAGGTAATCACACATGCCCTGAAAATTAATTTTCTTAGACTTACTATCTGAAATCAATATGGAAACATACACGTTACTGAAGTGCCTCTTCTGCAAAGTTGTTTCCCAGCTAGAATTTTCTTTCTGCATTGGCTACTGCCGAATCTCATAAAAATAATTTATCTATTTTGGAGTTCAACTTGTAAGAGTTTCTGGAATCCAACAGATTTTAGCTATTTTTTTTAATACTGTAGATGCCTTGCTTTAAAAAAAATTAGAACACCATATGTTGCCTGTTCCCATGAGTAGGCTTCAGGGAAGTTTTAACAGTTAAGAGTAGGGTTTTTTTTTCTTTCTTTTGAAACCTAGCGTGGGGATTTAGTGCTTATTAAAGTGAGAGGCTGAGTGTAGTGGTTTGATTTAGGATTAGAAAGGGGCTGCACTAAAAGCCCAGTCCCAGAGCTATGCCAAGAGCCCTTCCGTCAGCCCCTCACACTTACACTGCAAGTGCAGAGAGAGCCCCGGTGCAATAGTGGCCCCTCTCTTACCATCTGCCCACTTGGGCCCGTGCAAGCGCAGGTCTCCAGCTCCCTCCAAGCAGTCTGTGTTGAAATGCTGAGCCAAATAAGGGACTATTAAAATGACAGATTTGTTGACTCTTTGAATCCTTCATTCTCTCTTTCCATGACTCAAACCCTCTGAAATGAACAACAGCAAGCCTTTAATTTTTAAAAATCTAAACTGTGGGGCAGAGCACACCCTCCTATTAACCACATAAACCAAGAAGCCACAGACATGTCATTGTGCAAACAAACTTATGTGTCAAGTCTGACACTGCCGGGCCCCTCCATGTAACTAAGACAATATCCCCCTGAAAGTGACCCCGAAGAGTATCTGTGACAGAAAATGTTGCACTGATTGTTGTTGATGACATCAGCCAATATCAGCCAAAGATAAAAACTTTTTCTCACAAACATAGAGTTCAGAGAGATTGCCATAAATAGTATTGGACAGCTATCCCAAGATGCTGTGTCTCAACAAGACTTGGGAGAGGCCAGGGCTCTGCAGCTACAATAAGGACCTGATACATGTGGGGTTCATGCTCCCCACCTTTGCATGACTGTGATGAAGACATAAAGAGTCTACAAAGGACCCAGCACAGGAGCATGTGGTACATCATTCCACACCAGGTGGTGGCAGACGATGCGCCCTTTGGCCCAACCTGCTGCCTGTGTTTACAAATACTGCTTTATTCAAGCACTAGCAAACTCATCTATTTATGAATTGTCTATGGCTATTTTTGTACTACAATGGCAGGCTTGAGTAGTTGTGACAGAGACTACATGGCCCTCAGCTCAATTTTTCTTTTTAACCTGGACCTTTACAGAAAATGTGTACAGATCCCTATTGGAAACCAAGAGTGGCTTGTCTTTCAAGCTGGTAAGATCTCAGGTCATTAAGTGCTAGTTTCTTTGTCATGGGGAGAAAGCGGTAGCTCACATGAGGTGGGGTGGGGGTGAGGGAGCCGTTCAAAATGTATTAAAGAAGCACAGGTATGGTGATGGGGGTAATCACTCCAAATAACTCCGAAAATTGTCCCACCCATCATGTCTGTATATACAGGGGTGGGCAAAATTAGGTTTACAGTTGTGATTCCGCAAAACACAGAGCTAATAAAGCTATTGTAAGAATCCTAACCTGCATGTCTTTTTCCATGCAAACACTGTAAACCTACTTTTGTCCTCCTCTGTATAGGGATGAAAGAAAAAGGCTAAGAGAAGACTGTAAAACAAGTAAGACAGGTTAAATACATAGGTTAGTGAGTCAAGATAGTTGTGTCCCATCCATCCTTGGGATTTCTCTTTTAGTCCTGGGCTGTGGCTGTTCACCGACCATTATCTCCATTGCCATGGTAACAATTTGGTGGTCATTGTCTTTCAAAGTTATAATAATTCCTTGCTCCATGTATCACAGGCATTTAATCTTTTTAAATTTTACTGAACATTTAGGGGTGGCTTGGGATTTTACACAATAGTCTAAGAGTTCATTCTGTGTATATATGCATGTATGCAGGTATCTACCTATACAGAGTATTTTTTAAAATAGTCTGTATTTGCACTATTAGTATATTTTGAATAACCAACATCTTTTAAATTGATTTCCCACATAATTCGCATTTGCCCACACAAAAAATTTAGTTTCGTAGAAAATTTTCTAGATATGGGATACCCTCCATTTTGTGTTTATAATCCACAAAGATATTTTAAAATCATTTTCATATTTTTAAATGGATGGGTCAAAGTCTTATTATTCAGCACTCTTGAAGAATGATGGAAAAAATGGTGAAAGTGAGGCTGCCAGATGACTGATTACAGGTAAATTATTTAGCCTTCCTTAATCTCAGATTCCCCACATATAAAGTACAAATGATAACAGTACTTGCACGAGCACTGGTATGGCAAATAAATGAGATAATTCAAGCAACATGCCTGTAACAAACTAGGCTAGCTATTTTTATTGTAATTATCAGGTCACTCGCACAACTCTCTGAAGTTCAGCCGTGTGACAAGAAAAGAACATCAGGATATTTGCCACGTAACTGTGCATCCATCCAAATGGAACATTTCCCACCAAAAGTGAAAATAGCCCAGTCTGGCATTTCTCTAGGTTGAGGAAGAAAAAAACAATAATTTGTCAAAGACACTGTTTTATGAGGATTTAACTGGGCACAAACTGAATCTGTGGCTTGGCCAAGGAAAGAAATATTTGCAAAACATCTCAGAGATGACAGTGATAGCCACATTGCCACTGGTAGAAGTTTAAAAATGATAACATTACGCTGCCACACAGCCCTGAGAAAATGGCAAATATGCAGGGAACAGTCAGCCCAGTTTTCCCAGGCTGTGCGTTTCTCTCTCTGAACTTGCAGAAGCCCATTAACTCTTTCATGGGACCATGTGAGAAATTCTTTCTCTAGCAAACTAAATGGCAAACATCGGCAACACTCAGATTTTTTTCTGCTTCATATTTGATGCTTGAATGACCCTCTCAAATGCTTCATTCGATGTCAAGTTTGGCTTTAAATAAAGATGACTTCCTATCAAAAACAACATATCCAGTAAAGTTCAAGAATTAAAATGAGCATGTTCTTTCTTTGATTTATTTCATTCACTACGTTGGTATGAGAAAAACTATATACTCTTTTAGAAAGAAAGAATTGTTGCTATTTCTGCTCTCAGTGAAATACATACAACCTGGGCCAAAAATTAAACAAAACCTTCTCATCGTTCTGGTCAAGTTCATATGAAGGTTGCTCGTGGGAGTGACATCTAAGGTGGATCTTAATTTACCGGAACTGGTTTTCCAAGTCCTTTTGTTCTCATGATATTTAGTGTATCATTAATGCACAGCGATTGGACAACATAATATTTTTCCATACTCCATCACACTCATGTGTACCAGGATGTCATTGAAATGCACTTCCTACTAAAAACAAAAGATGTTTTGTACAGACCACATCTGACTACACGTCAGTTTTCATATTCATCCAGCTAGATCCAACAACATTGCTTAATTTCTGCTAAACATTTGAAGACTGTTATTTTTCCCTTTTCTTAAAAAAACATAAAATGAAGCTTTAAATATTTAAATATGTAAGTAATGGTGGCTGTGATAGCTCGGCCTCACCTTACAGCAGAAAACATCCTTTATGCTCTAGTGAGAATCCCCTAAGTGGGCACCAGGTGCTCATGTCAGCGATCATTGTAAAGCGAGATTGCATAGGACTCTTGCAATTTCCCAGTTAACTTTACATATACTGGTTCTGTCCAGGAGGCATCCAGCCATGTGATAGGAAAACTAGAGGCATTTATTGATAAAGATACAAGATACAAGAAACATTGTATGTAGGACAGTGATGCCTCAGTCACCTTCAATATGGTCACCTTGGGACCTCACACAGTGTTCCCATTTGCCATCAGCTGTCCCATTGTATTTTCCTGAATCTCATCAACCATCTGAAATCTCTTCCCTTTCAAAGGTGATTTTAGTTTTGGGGAAAGCCAGAAGTTGCAGGTTGCCAAATCTGGGCTCTGGAGGGGCTGAGTCACTTGGGTGATATGGTGTTTCACCAAAAGACTCTGCATGAGATGCATGAGTGGACGTATTGTTGTGATGAAGCTGCCAATCACCAGTTACCCATAGCTGTAGCCTTCTGAATCATCCTAATAGTTTCTACAGAGGAAGTTCAAGCTTAATGCAGATTTTGATGCAGATTTATTGCTCAGCTCACTCAGTCATTTTGAATGTGACAGGCACAAAGTATACATGCTCGCTCAATGGTGTCTACCGCCCCCCAACTAGTAGAGTGAAGTCATCGTTTATGTATGCACATTCCTGCCCACTCTCCTTGACTTCCAGGTTACATTGATGTTGTGCAAACTCTTCTCGTTATATTAATAACGAATGGACCTTTTCCGGACAGACCTTGTATGCTATTTGTTTTTTGGCATTATAACTCTTTATCATCATTAAATGGAACTAGATTAGATTTAGGGTGGATTTTTCCAAGTCAGCTTATAGATTTTGGTTTATAGAAAGTGAAAAGCAATGAAAAAACACTGGTTTTTGTTTGTTGGTATTAAGGATATATACCTACGTAAGTGCGGGAATAACAAAACTCACTGTATAACAAAACATTTTTCTTTCCTTTGAAGATATAGTGAAAAAGTCAAAAGTTTTGAAAGATTTGAAAGCTCCTGAAAAAAATCAATTAAAAAATGACCTATTTGGACAACAGTTTGGCAGTTTCTTTAAAAGTTAAATGTGAATTTATTATAGCAACATTATGCAAAATAGCCCCAAAGTAGAAACAGTAAATGTCTGTCAACTGCGGACATATCCATATGATGGGATCCTATTCAAAAATAAAAAGGGATTGAGTACTGATGATACAAGCTAACAACGTGGATGAGCCTCAAAAATCATTATACTAAATGAAAAAAAAAACCCTCTAAGATCAGGAACAAAACAAGGGTGCCCACTCTTGCCACTTCTATCAACATAGTACTGAAAGTCCTACCCAGAGCAATAAGCAAGAAAAAGAAATAAAAGACATCAAAATCTAAAGGAAGAAGTAAAATTGTCTGAAATTGTCTTGGTTGGCATGATTTTATATATTGAAAACTTCAAGGGCTTCACCAAAAAAATTGTTAAAACTGATAAATAAATTCAGCAAAGTTGCTGGATACAAAGTCTACATACAGAAATCACTCTGTTTCTATGCGCTAACAATGAACTATCTGAAAAAGAAATGAAAAACAGTCTCACTTATAGTAGTATCAAAAAGAATAAAGTACTTAGGAATAAACTGAATCAAGGTCATAAAAGATCTGTACACTGAAAATTATAAGACACTGATGAGAGAAATTGAAGACACAAAGAAATGGACAATATTCCATGTTTAGGAATTAGAAGATTAATATTGTTAAAGTGTTCGAGCTATTGAAAATGGTCTACAGGTTAAATGCAATCCCTGGCCAAAATCCAAAAGCACTTTCTACAGCAATACAATAAAAAAATCCTAAAAGTTTTTTTGAATCACAAAAGACCCCTAATAGCTAAAGCCATCTGGAGCAAAAAAGAGCAAAGCGGGAGGTATCACACTTTGCTATTTCAAGTGATATTATAAAACTATAGTAATCATAACAGCTTGGTGTTGGCATAAAAACAGGCACCTAGATCAATGGAATAGGCTAGAAAACCCAGAAGTAAACTCAGGCATATACAGTCGACTAAATTTTGACAAAGGTGTCAATATTACATAATGGAAAAAGATAGTCTGTTTAATAAATGGCTTTGGAAAAATTGGACATCCACATGCAAAAGAATGAAACTGGACTCTTATTCCACACACAAAAGATCAACTCAAAGTGGATTAAAGACTTAAATGTAAGATCCAAAATTATTAAACTAGAAGAAAACTGAGAGGGTAAGCTTCTTGACTTTAATCTTGGCAATGACTTTTGGATCGGACACCAAAAAAAAGGCAACAAAAGCAAAAATAAACAAATGGGACCATGTCAGAGTAAAAAATGAACAACAACAACAACAATAATAACAACAAAAGAACACCCTATGAAATGTGAGAAATATTTGTAAACCATATATACAATGAAGTATTTAACACCCCAAATATATGGTACTCTTAAAACTCAATAGCAAAAACAAAACAACAAAGAAATAACAAGTATCCCAACAAAAAATGATCAGAGGACCTAAATAGACATTTTTTTCCAAAGAAGACATATGAGTGGCCAACAGGTATGTGCAAAAATGCTCAACATTACTAATCATCAGGAAAATGAAAATTAAAACTGTGATAAAATATTACTCCCTATGTGTTATGATTATTATCTATTACCTGTTATCAAAAAGACAAGAGGTAAATGCTGTCAAGCATGTGGAAAAATAGAAGCACGGCTCTGTCCTAAAAGAGTTAATTCTTTACTTGGAAAAATAGAAAAGCAATTAAAAAGTACTACAAGGTGTTTCATAACTGTAACAACTAGAGACAACTCAGTCCTTCAGTAGTTTAGAGGATGAAGGTCAATGTGGATGGCACACATAGGTCATAAAGAGTGGGATTAGTAAAGGAGACAGCCAGTTTGTGGCTAAGAGCAGCCCCATGGAGGGAGAGAACCAAGTCGAAGTCAAATCAAAGGTGAGAGTCAAGTACTCATGCATGTTGGCACAAATGAAATCCATTTAACAAGGAAGGAGGAAAACATTAACAAAGCTCCTTCAAGTTTCATGGGAAACAGGAAGTCAAATAAAATTCAGGAGTTATCAGATAAATGAGATTTATTAGATAGGTGAGCACGTGGTGGTAAGCACAGTGAGCTTGTGGATGAGAGACCGGAGAAAGAAAGATTGAGTAGGATGCAATGCAGAAAAATAGTGGCAGGGCTTCGCATATGCTATTTGTTTCCATATGCTATGGAAACAAAAGGAACAGAAAAATCCTAGACATTTCTCCAATACAGGAGAGACAAGCTAGGCAGTAATTATTTCATATCAGTTTAGGATTGATAAACTCCCACACACATTGTGAGACAGAAACCTCGTAGACAAGAAAGCTGAACTTAGAAACTACAGTGTTTGCCCGGCATTACCTAAAACAGACTGAAAGATATGCCTCCTGATTCCAAATCTACGGAAATTTTTTCTGGAGTTGTAAAATCTAAGATCTCTAGGAGTCAGGCTGGCGTTGGAAATGAGTGAAGAAGATAGGTAAACAAGGAAAAAAATGATGGAAATACGATGCAAAATAGACACTGACTTTGGCCTTATTTTCCAGGATAACAGGGAACATTCAAGGCTGTGGAAAATGCCTCATCATAAAGGGAAGTCATAGTACACTTCAGAAGGAGGAAATCGGAATTTATACTTTCTGCACCAAAAATGTCAGTCATTCTTGAGTCTTTCCTTTTTCTCTCACACTTCAGCCAGTCCATGGAGTGTGCCTTCAGATTCTGCCCAGAATTCAATCACCTCCTTGAAACGCCTCCCTGCCTCCCCGCACTCCAAGCCACCGGCATCTCTTTCACTTAATGCACATCCTCAAGTCGGTGCCTGGATTATCTGGAGATCCTTGGCTTTCTTTTATTTATCAAAAGACACCTTTTAAGGAGTAGAAATGGGAGAAAAAAATTTCATTATATGGATTTTAGAAAGAACCTATAACCAGAATTTATTTAAAAAATTCTTACACCTGGCAGTTAGCAGACGACACACTCATATCAGGGAGAAAAAAAAATGAGGTTTACCTACAAATTAATTTTGAAGATGTGGCTGAATGCAGGGAACCCACAAAATGAAAACCTGGGGCTAGCTCTGGGAAAGGCTGTTATCAAGGAACAGGAGGGGAAGTGTCCTGGGGAGCCAGAAGGAACAATAGTTATGCAGAACAGGATGCCCTGTGAGTGGCATTGAGCTGACCTCCAGGGATACAGCCAATTTACTGGGTGCTTTCTCACAGGGACAGAATTAGGGTTGTTCCGGAGATTCCTGCATCCTTCTGTGGGTCCTCCCATTGACAAGAAATAAGAGTAGGTCAGGGGAAATGGGAAGCCATTAATGTCATGAGCTGCTATGCTCATGGTTAGTTTATTGGAGTGAAGGAGGAAGGTCAGAATTGGTAAAGGTAGGAGGTGCTAGGGCAGGGGCTAGTAGGGACCAGGCCATGCTTCTTGGTGTCCTCTCCCAGAGGAGTACTAGAGACAGTGTTTATTTCTCCAGCAACAGTGGATGGAGGTAGACACAGATTGTCAACCAGGGAAGCCTCTCCCACCCTCCCCACTGAAGCATCTGCTTTTTTTATTTTTACTGAAGATTGGTCACTGAGACAAAGCTGACTGCCTGTGTGACTGACCTTGGTCTTTAGCCTCAGCCCCTCCAGAGAGTAAGCTGATACCATAAGGGCCAAGGACCCCACCATAAATCACATGGTTAGCATTGACAATCTGTCATGGCTCCACAACCCCAGGTAAACACATTCCCTTTTCAGGTAGGACAGTCCAAAAGCTTAGAGTTTATCACCCAAGAGCTAAGGGCAATGTGCTAAAAATTCTTTGCATAAAGTAAAATTTGTGTAGCAAAGGGCAGGCAAGCTCCACCCGCAGATAATGATAATGCAAACTAATAGTCCGTGTACCTTCAGGAAGAAATAGAAACATACTACAGGAATTTAGAAAGATTAAAAATATTCCAGCTGGGGATCAAACAGATAATGTTTGTGAAAGCAGGTTGAAAAAAAGTACATATTCACATGTATATCTATTTGGTAAATAAGCACCTGAGTTTATAGAATCCTTTTTGTTTCCATCTCTCCTATTACTAGGAAAAAATAAGGTACTCAAAGAAATGTGTCTTTTTGCTTCCAGAGGGCAAGCCGCATAATCAAATGGGAAATGTACAGGTTCAAGGGATTCCAGATGTGACATAAGCCTGTGTCTGATGGCTCTTACCTGTAAATTCAGCTCCAGGATTATGCAAACATAAGCAAGCAAACAAAAGAGTACACACAATGAGGGCTGTTTGCTGCTGCAGTGACTCTGCATGTATCGGACAGAAGATTACTTGAAATAGTTGTTTGGGCACATTTGCTCTTAGAAATTGCATACAATCAGATACTTACAGCAAAATACAGAATGACAGGTTGTAAGGAAAAGAAAGCTTTCAACTGATAATGTCTAGTAATAGCTCCCATGTATGTGAAGATTGATGATATCAAACCTGTCTCATTTCTGTTGATGTTCCCTGAAAAAAAATTTGATTCCCCAGAAATCACATAAGAGCAACTCAATCACATATACTTTCTGACAAATTCTCAGAAGATAATAATCAATTATATGGATGTTGGAGGAAGTTATAGAAACGATATGACTACAGGTTGACCCAAGAGCTTACCTGGACAAATGGAGACTCCTTCCCCGTCACCTACCCACTGTTCTTCCACCCACTGTTCCCACAGTGGGAGCCGCTTCAAGGATGCAGCCTTAAGAGAGCAGTGTATTGTTGACACCATCTAGGTGGTATACTTGACTGTGCCTTATACATGAACTTTAAGATGATCCTGGTAGCAGGTGTGGAGATCTACTCATCTTGCAGCCGCCCAAGACAAGCCTCTCCTATATAGGTTCTCTTGCTTATCAAAACTGCCACCTACTAATCTTGAGTGGTCTGCTCTTTCTTCAGTCTCTCCTTGCCCTCTGTATATGGGGGCAGTTTTGAATTTCACCATGGAAGCTCCTGAGTTTGCAAAGCAACAAAGGAAAACCCACAGCTCGAGAGAACAGATGTATGACCCAAGACAGCACCAGGTTGAACAGTTGTTGACAGATAGTGACTGGAGATTATTAATTAAACTTTTAAAAAGCTAATGGGCAGGTCCCACAAGTAGACTGAATTACTCATTAGGAGGCAATGCTGTGTGCTGCTGAATGTGGGAAAGGAAACCCACAGCTGATCCAGGCTATCAACCTCTGGGTTGTTCCTTTTGTTTAATTCATACTTTTATAACTCACTTTTCTCCACCTACAGGTTAATGAAGTTACCGTTGCCTCCAGGATTAAGTAAACATACTTCCTTTAATAAGTTAAAGATCCTTAGATAAAATAACATATACGATTTCCTTACAGTATTAAAAAAGAAAAGAACATTTTACCTGGAAAGTAGAGCTTTTTCATGAAAAAAAAAAGAAATCCTTGAATTTAATGTTGTATCACATTTTACATGTTTAAATTGATCTTTGATTTTAAAGGATAAGATCGTAACATCAAATTTTAAACATTTAACCTCTTAGAGTGGGCTGGCAAGGGGCCCATTGTAATAGTACTATTGTAACTTGTTTATGACAATTTTATTTAAAAAGAAAAAAAGACAAAGAAGACACCCAAAGCTCTGTAATCTTAGTTTCCTAAGAAGTCAAAAATCATAATGAAGCCTTTCAATACTTGTATTTTATTTTGTAACTAGGTTTTAATACAATATGTGGGATACTTTTTATTAACAGATTTCACAAGAGTTTGTATTAGTAAGATTGTGTTTATTTATTTTGGGGGCGTGTCTTTAATGTTTTGTTTTTTTGTTTTTGCTTTTATGGGTGCTGTGTGCTTGTGAGGCTGTGTGAGTATATGTGTACTTTAAAGAACTCTTTTCAAGAGACTTGAAAAGTGATAGTTAGAGGATGGGAGTTTTGCAATTAGTCCAACTAGCAGGGAAAAAAAGTGAAAATAGTTTTGGTCTTTACAGGAATAACAGTTACATTTTTTTAAAAAGTGACACTTGAATTTTAACTTGTTGAGAAAGATATTTTAATCCTTAAACAACATTCACCCCACATACTCATGCAGATTGAAAAATAGATCTCTACCTAAAAAATTAGATTTCTAATTTAGCTAAATCAAACCATTTTAATATTTTATTGCATGTATCCAAATTAGTCCTAGGTGAATTCTGGAACAGTTACAAATATACTAAACTTTTATAAATTGCTAATACATTAATGTTTTATAAATTAAGCCATATTCATATTGCCAAAGCAAACTTTTTAGCATATGTATATTTTATATTATAAAGATATATTTATAATGTAAAATTTAATTTCAATTGCATATATATTCAATTAAAGTTAAATTTTGTTTTCTCAGATTTTTCTTTAAAATGATCTGCATTTATTTATCTATAAATATGCTAAGAGTCATCAAATTCAATATGATGCTTACCAACATAAGGAACCTAATTTTTTTTAAATGGTGCACACATTTTTAAATTTGAGACTTGCCTTATTTTAGCCAAGTGATGTATTTCTGTTGATTTATTAAATGTAGCAAATGTTCCCCAAAATGGAAGGTGTGACTTCAAAGTTTGGAGGTGAGAACTAACATTGCATAATTTGGACTTATTTTCTTTCTTTCCTCCTCCTCGTAATTCCCTCTGGGCAGCGCTCCTGCTCCTCCGCCTCCCTCACTGTGGTAGATCCACTGCGTTGATGACAAGATGCAGTGCCCTCAGGCCTGCCCTGAGCCTGCCCCTCTGGCTTGCTTGGGCCCATGGGATGATTGTCATGACAAGGCAAGCAGAGACTTGACATGATGACGCTTGTACGTTTCCACTATACTCTTGCACCTCCTCCAATGCCATGAGAATTTTCCCAAGGTGGACAATAAGAGACATATGGAACAGAGCCTACTTGTCCCAGTTGAAGGCAACAGTGAGCTTGATCAGCAAACAGTCAGAAAATCCTCAGAAATATGAAAGCAGGTCAGGGTCAGGAGAGGCACTGGCCAACCACCCCAGACTCGTGAGCAATGAACACTAAACGGTGCATAACACTGAAATTTGTGGTTGTTTATGATGGAGCATTATCGTGACAATAGAGTGATCTGACATGCTCACCTAAGGCATTGTTTCAAGAAATTAATTGGATTTGCAACTTGCCCAGCTTGGCTAGCACTTTACATCTCCGAGTGACCTGAGACTTCGGGGATCTGCTGGCCTCTTAGATCCGTGATTTCTTCATGAAAGAAAAAAAAGATCATGGAACCACATCAGCTTCATGGTCATTTCTACAACTGTACTATTTGACTGATTAAATTTAAAGGTGATGGCTTGTTTTCTTTTAGATGACTTTTGCAAAAGTTAGTTTATGGTTCTGGGTTGCAGGAACAGTCCTGACCATTTGGGGATAATTTTGTTTCTGTCTACAGCTACACAGATCTCTCCTACCCCAGAGCCCCGTTTCTCCCCCTGCCCCATGAACAGCAAGGCAGCTTTAGTGGGAGTGGGTTTAAGCGTGCTACCTGTAGAGGTAAAACAGCCTTTCTTCATAGGCAGCTCCACATCTTGGGCAAGTCACGTCAGGTCTCATTGCCTTCACTGCGTGATGCTAGTACTTACCTCAGTGATTTGCTTCAAAACATGAAGGAGCTCATCTGTTTAATTTAATGCATATATTCAGATTTGAGAATGGTGCCTGGGACACCTAATATTGTTACACTTTGGCTGTTGGAATAGTGATCCTTCCAATTCTCTGGCTTCAAAGATTTCGGTTAAGACTGAAAGTAGTTCAGTATCTGAGTAGAGAGTGGGCACTCTTCCTGGGGCCACATTTAGAGGAGCATAGCCAGGGTCAGGGGCCTGTTTGATCAGGAAGGGTGCTGTGAGGCGAAGCTAAGTGTGTGCACTGCCACTGTCCACGTTCAGAAGCCTCCAGAGGAAGTGGATAGAATCTCCTGGGTCAGGAGCAAGCAGTCTGGGATATCTGAAATAACAGAGAGAAATGCAAGATCAAGGTTTTACTTCTAGTCACTTTTCTAGCTATATAGTTAGCTCTAATTTGTTGTATGTTTCCAGGTACATCTCTTACCAATTTGCACTGGATGCTGATGTGACTTTGCACGGCACTTCACCGGTTTGAATCTCAATCTCATTTTCTATGAAAATGGAAATAAGTGAGCTCACTCTTGGAAAACCGCCACCGAGATACTGACGATACACTTCTTCAATCTGCTAGGCCTGTGCTTCTTAAACTCAGTGTTCTGGGAATCCTAGGGTACCAGGTAAAAACTCCACTTCTACTGGGGAGTCGAATTTCGTCTGCCCATGCAGTGGGGTCAGGAAATCTGCATTTTTAACAAGGTAATTAGAGTGTGGTCTGTGGACCACACTGAGACACGCTTTGTTGCTTCCCTCCTCTCCTCATTGGGAATACGAATGACACCCACGGTTCTTCGTATGACTCGGCGTTGTGTGCACTGAAGGAGGTTGTGTGGGAGAAGGAGTTGCTTTGTGGACAGTAAGAGCCTCAAAACTTTAATTATACTTCTTGTTAAATGAACGCTCAATGTCTCAGAACCCCCCCAATCCTAAGTGCATTTTTGGGCATGGAGAATCCTGACTCCCTCCCTGTAAGCAGCAGAGCTTCCGGATGTTTCTGAGCGAGGAGTTTGGGAGCTCATGGACATGTTCTCAATTTGATCCCAGAGGGCTGCCTGGAAAAAGGACTGAAAGTGGTTTCCCGAAAGGGCCTCTTTTCACCACTGGGTATGTGACTGGTCTCCTCCACACTCACCATCTCTTTGGGTGCTCATAACCCTCCTGTTATTTAAGAACAGCCTTTTGTCCATGTTTGACTCCAACCTGCTTCTGGATACCTGGGTGCATTGTATTTCCTGTTGGGAAATGGAGAAACCAGACTAAACAAAATACTGCTTTGGAGCCTCTAACACTTCCAATCCCAGATTTCCAAGGAGGCACAGGATTTCACTCTGGTGAAAAAACCAGTCCATTTTAATTGAGCAAGTCAGGATGAAGCAATTAAAATAACTCCATAAAAATGGCAACTCAGACCCGTCATAGGGCAATTACGATTGACGCAGGCAAATCAGACATGGAAGGTTCTTGGATGAGGATGCTTCCAGACTTTTTTGTTCCTTTCTCTCATTTTGGGCTTTTCCCCTTCACCTTTCTTGTTCCATGTCTCACTCATCCCTGTCTTCAGCGTCATTGCCTTCATGGTATCACCCTTCCTGTGCTTTCAGCTCTCCTGTTCCTCCCTTTCTTCTTCACAATCTGTTGCGAGTCTCTGGGCCCGCCTCACTGTTCACTAGGGCTCTCAGACCTTCTCCCTCCTGTACCCACCCCAGCCTACCTCTCAGAACACCCTACTGATTTTACCAGCCCCCTGGTAGGTCTGCAGTTTATTGAAGGGTGAGGGAGGGCAAGTCCACCCCCCAGTTGGGGAGGGGTGGTGGTTTCCTCCATGGGGTTCCCCAGCCATCACAGAAGGGGCAGACAGCTTTCTGGCTCCCGTCTGTCGAATCCCAATCAGAAGGCCCTGTGCTGCTGTGGGTGTCTAAAAGCCACCTTTGGGCAAAAAGGATAATAAAAACGTTCAGTCAGACATTTGAGGCAGCGTTCCAAACTGCCTGCTGCCAATTCCCCAGTTAAGAGAGGCCTGGCTCCTAGCCTCTGACATTAACCCCTTTCCCTCCAGGTCTCCATAGAGATATTTATACCGTGATGCCTAGAATTGAGGAGAGAGAGAGAAAAAAGGGGGGCCGGAGAGAGAGAAGTTTCACAATGAAACAAAACTTTGGGCAGAATCCAAATTTCAATGTTGTAAAGGTTATTCCATTTGGACAACGTGTGCTTCAGTAAATAAGATGTTGTGAAGAGAGGGTGGTCAATGTGTTTGAAAGAAAAACATTGAAGGGTGCGACTCAGCTCTCCCTGGCTTTTTAACAGCCACGAACAGCTTGATATTTTTGGCTTGGATGTGTGTGTATGTGTGTGTGTGTGTTTCTTTTTTAAAAATATGAGGTATTAGGCTCTCTCCCAAAGCATATTCAAGTGAGGCAGCCTCTAAGCCACACTCCTCTATGAGGGCAACGCACCTCGCAAAAAGAAAAAAAAAACCCAGGAAGGAAGGAAGGAGACTCCCTCCCTATGACACACTCATCAGCATTCTGATGGCACTACTGCTTATTGTTGTCTGTCTCTGTCACTTGGGCTCTATCCACATAGGGTGCTTCTATTTAGAATGCCCACGTCCTGGCCAGTGGCTTCATTCTGTTGGAAAAACCTCAAACGTGATGTAGTTAATAAACGCAGGTCAAAAGGGACAGGATATGAGACAGAAAGACTCAGAACTCAGGTGATTCTCAACTTGCTTTGGTATCTGCCTAGTGGCCTGGCTTTGAATCTCAGCTCTGCCTGGCCCCAGCTCCACTGTCAGTTTTCCATTTTCTCACGGGTTAAATGAGGATACTTCTAGAACCAATTTGGTAAAGTTGTGATGAAAACTAAATTAGTGTTGAAAAAGTGTTATCATACCAAATATCATTTATTATTACTAATAATATCACTATCATGATTGCCATAATGAATGTTTCTGGGGCTCTCCAGGAGCCTGCTGCTAGAGAATGGAGTAGCACCTTCACTCCAAGACCACACCAGGTGATGATCTGACAAGCATCCTCCACGGTGGAAGAGCCACACTGAAGCCCAATCCCACAGAATCCCTTTAGCATTTTACCAGATTCTTAGGTACCAGTGTTCAAAGAAGAAATTGGTTAGGCTTTAAAATATTTTCTGCTGTTAGTGAGTCAAGTGTGGACGAAACCCTCACTACAGGTTTTGGGGCAACCTGAGTGGAAGCCATGCCCTGGGTTAAATCTAGCTGACCATTACCCATCCTGGCTGCAGCAGCTGGGTATTGGTTATCAAAAGAAGCATATCTTTGCATAACTGTTAAGTCTTGAGCCCCATGCAAAGAAGACAAGGATGTTAATAATTCAAGTTGAAGATATGGTGGAAGAAGAGGGAACTATCTTATTAAAATATATTATTCTAGCATAAAATCAGTAGAACACCTATCAGAATTATTTTAACCAGGTTTGTCTAGAGAATAAAGATGTTGAAGTTTTGCCTTGTATCTCTTCCTTAGGTCATTATTAATTTTAATAGGAATCTAGTTTATGATGATTCCTCCTGTATCTTCCATGAGCCAGGACCCTCAGGCCACAGTGGGATTTTCCAAGGCTAGTGTTTTGCTTTTCTCCTTGGTTCTGAGGCAATGTCCTCAATTTCTCTCAATTTGTATTTTGTCTTCTCAATTAGGCTGTTTTATAAAGGAAATTGTAATTTGCTAAACACATCTGCTCTTAGAAATTACTCTCTCTCTCTTTTTTTTTTTTTCATTTTTTCATCCGTGTAGGAAACCTCCTTCAAGGCAGGAGTTTTCAGTAGTCATAACACCTTATCTGATGAAATGTCTGATTATTAAAGTGGGAATGCCTAACACAAAAAAATAAATGCTTGCTCATGGACTCCAGTTGGTCTCACAGTCTTGCTGACCTCTCTAGGAACAGAATATGTAACTCAAAGTGCAGTTGTTGACCTTAAAAACTACCTTTCCTAGCCTGCCTTGAAGTCAGGTTAGCTCCTATGATGAGGTTGTCACCAATGAAATGTAAGCAGGAATTTTTTTTCCTTCAAATGGAACCAATGTATCCTGCTTCTTTGTCTCCTTCTTGATGTCTGGAACTATGGCTGGACCTCCATCCTGCACTGTAAGAGTTTAGTGTATTCTTAGCATGTGAGCTCCAACGTTCTATAACTGTGTAATAAACTTTTCCAAACTCAATACTAGGAGATGACAGCTATTTGATAGTGCTTGAGGATTCTGGGGGTCAGGAATTTAGAAAAAGCCCGGTGGGTGTAGTTTGTTTCAGCTCCATGAGTCTTCACACTGTGTGAGACCTCAGCTGGGACATCCCAATGGCTGAGTGCTGGGATGACCTGGAGGCTTCTTTAATCAAATGTCCACTGTGCTAGGGTGGTTTCAAGACCAGGTTCAGCTGGGATGGTCAAGCACAACACCTGCACATGACCTCTCTATGTACTTAGGCTTTTTCCCGTATGAGAGTTCAATTCTAAGAGCACATGTTTTTTAAAAAAAAATGAACAAACAAACAAACAAACCAAAAAAATAGGCCAAGCTGCAAGGTCTTTTCTGACATGACTTTGGAAGTCACATGTATCCCTTCTGTTCCACTCCATGGCGACATGCCTACCCAGGTTCAAGGGGAGAGATTCCTACCTCCACCTCTTTATTGGGGATTAGCAAGGACAGATTGTGTAAAGAGATGTGGTAATGGGATCATGCATTGTGGCCATCACAGAAAACTCCAATATGTCACCAGGACAGAACAAAATGATAGGATTATGGGTCTCTAGTAACATTATAGAGTCACTATAATGGCTCTAGACTGCCAACTCACAGGCCTCATGTGTGTGCGAGGGGGTGTGGGTGTTAAAGAGACAGAGACAGACACAGAGACAGAAGCAGAGACAGAGACAGAGAGAGGTACTTTAAATAAAAAATTTTATTTAAAATAAAAATATGTATCTTTATTTTATGTAATATGTAGTCAAACCAAATGCTGACTGATTCGGTGGTCAGTGACTTCAGTTTTTGCCACATTAATAGCTCATCCATGTACAGGATCAGCTTAAACATCAACTACCCAGGGAATCAGTGTGAGTTAGCTGGCACAATTCAACATCAAATCCATTGCAGTCATTAGACTAAGAGCATTCTCTGTTGCTCCATTTATTCAATTTCTTTTTTATTACTGCTATTTATCTTTGTGGAGAGCAGTAACATCTGTGCTGAAATGGCATGCTGGTGTTTCCCATCCAGCCGTGTTGCTGAGGGTGTACCAGCACGTTCTGATCCCATTTTTGGAGCTGGAACAATCTAAACTTGTATAGAGAAAGCCTGCATGGGTTTTTGTTGGCATAGGAGAAGTCTAATTACACACATCCAAATACACAAGAGAGAAATGGAAGGTTTTTCCCCATTGACTTGGAAAAGTTGGTGGTTTTGACCTGCAGTACTTGAATGAGAGATCCAGGCTAATTATGGGATTGCATGTTTAAACAGTTATTTCTTTACAGAATACTCATAGTACATTTGTAAGTTTAATTTTCTTCTGGATCTGTGCTTTTCATGGACTTTGTGCAGAGAATTCCTTCAGTTTAAGAGGGCACATTAGCTTTTATTGATCAAGAATGGCCTCATTAATTATATGCCTGTGTTCATCATAAACTTGAAAAGATTGTTCTGGGCCAATATTTCATGGTTATTTCTTAGTTTATTTTATCTGTTTTTGTCTCTGCTCATAAAGATACTCCAGTACTACATCTTCCTTTTAGATTCCTTGGGGTCTGGCACCTGTTTTGTTTCATTCCCTGATATTGTTTTTTTGTGTTTTGCATATGCAAATGTGGGTAATAGACAATTAGTATGAATGAATGAACTACTAGATCTTGTGAAAATTTCCATGTTTCTTCTTTATTTAGAATTATTATTATAGTAGGCCTAGGCTACTCTTGTTACAGTGCATTCATAGAATTTAGCTCATTGATGTAACAGAGACATTTATGTGCTCCACCTAGTGACATCTAGGGTTATCCTGGGATATTTGATATTCTGGTATTTCTATCATGGATTATTAGAGACGGGTAGGAAACTCCCACCAACTGTGATGATTCTGGTATAACTGTAGGACAAATAAGTATCTCATTCACCATAAGGGTGGAGGAAGGATGATGTATGAGTGCAATAACAGGAGCTTTGAACACCAAACATTTGGGATTGCAGAGTACTAGCAAAGAGAGGGCACACATCTCCGGTTGGCAAGGCGTAGCAGGGGATATGTATGGTTAAAAGATGCCAATTAAATGAGAAATATGGTACAACAGGAAGTATGGAAGAAGGATCACCAGGAGAACCGCCATGCACTGCAGTGTAACCCACGTAGACTTTGGGTTCTCTCCCGCCACAGTACAGCGGGCACAAGGCACAGAGCACAGGAGTAGCTCCAAACTCTATTAACCTTGGAGGAGAAATTTTGAGTATCTTTCCAAGCTAAGAAAAGTCATTGTTTCTGAGTCACAAAAGGGCTCATTCTACAGATTTTAGGATTATTGTTCCTGAAATTGACATGGGAAAAATTAAAAACAAACAAAAAACTAAAAAGAAACAAAAGCTAGCATCATGATGTTTGAAATCTCATTTCATCTCTTCTCTCTTTTGTCTTCTTTTTTCTCCCATAACTGCTTTCTGCTCATATTCTTTGCCCTTTTCTCCATAAATTCCTTTCTCCCTTCCTGTGAAACTTTTGACCAATAACAGTTTATGTTATTGAGGGAGGAGGGAATCTTACCTCCAAAGGAAATGTCATGTGGCTATTTCCCACCTCTCACGTGACCCTGAGCAGGTTAAAATGAATATTCATGGAAATTTTGAGTGGTAAAAGTAGGAGGTGATGGCTAAAGAAGTATTTGTGCCATTAAGATTCCCTTTGCTCAGAAGCAACAGCTTTTCAAGTCCAAAATTCTTTTCAGAAGTCATTCCCATGAAATACAAGATCAGCTACTCCGGGTATTAAGATACTTAAAACATAATTATTCTAATTGCATGTACATTCAGTAAGTTAACGATTAGCTAGTATGGGCAAGGAAATCTCATTCAACTGAAAATTGTCACTGATTTCTTGATGGTGTAATAACACAGCTACCCTTTTGTTCACAGACACAAGACATTCGCAGACAGCTAACAGATAGGCAGCATCAGCCATAATATATTTAATTAGGTGATATGTTTCTTTGGATATGTAGTGACCATGACCCCAGTCTCCAGTCAGTTTAGGCTGCTACCACACAGTACCAGACACTGTATGGTTTCTAAAGAACAGAAATTTATGACCCACAGTTCTGGAAGCTGGGAGTCTGAGATCAGGGCGCTGTGGTGGAGTTCTAGAGAGGGCCCTCTTCTGTGTCACAGACTTCTCATGGAGTCCTTACTCAAAGGAACAGGCAAGGGAGTTCTCTGGGGTCTCTTTTCTAAGTGCACTCATCCCACCCAAGAGGGCTCCACTCTCCTAGCCTAATCCCCCCCTCCATGGGCTCCACCTTTAAATGCCATCACATTGTGCTTTAAAATTTAACACAGGAATTATAGGGAGATGCACATGTTCAGTCTATAACATACATAAACAGATAATGAGTTAGATAACATGCACCCACTGCAGAGAGGAATTTTTAAATATTTTAAGTAACTTTTCTGATTTTATCCCTCAGGATAAACTTTAGAAACAGAGAAACTGCTAAAGATAAGGTTCCTACCTTATAGCTTCACAGAATGACATCAGCTAAAAGACACTATTAGAAAGCTTTCTTTAAGAGAATTGTGGGGAAATTAGCATTAGTCTCTCATACATGTAGCAAGCACAGTGCCTGCATGTATTTTATGTCTCAGTTCTTCAGTTTACTTACTGTTTGGTGGAAACAAGTCATCTCCTCTTACCAATGAGCAAGCACACTGTTCTGAGTGCTCGATTAACTGATTAACTTGCTCAGTTTCATGGGTTAATAAGGGATAGAGCAGGATTTGAATTCAGGGCTGTGTGTCACCAATGCATGTACTTTTTTTTACATGATTTTCTCAAAAAGTCCTAAACATAGAATCAAACAAAACAGAAAAATGCATTAAAACAGGCAATGGTGTCACATGTGCCTTTTATCCTCTCAGGAAGTACAGAAATGTTGAGATTCCAAAATACAGGGTACTATGACCAAAAAGTTATGGAATAATATAATACAAGAAGCATAGTCCTCATAGTCAAGAGATCTTACAGTCTTGTTAGTATCTTGTTTTAATTTAAAGCACAGATGTGTGAAGGATGTCATATCAATATTTAAGAAAGAATGAGATACTATGAAAATGACCATGTCAATGTGATTTATACCTGCCTCAGATTCCTCAGGCTCACATACCTCCTGAGCCCTCTTGTCCAATTCAACATATGTGCTCATCATTGTAGTTTGCAACCCAGATATTGGAGGAGGGTGTGAGTTGGTATGAGTGACACATTGAATCAAAGACACTTCTAATGATCTGTCTCATCTGTAAGAGGAAGTGGTGAGAATACAAACATAACAAATTTGTATTTATAGAATATGAAATAAACATACCTTTGTAAATTATATTTAATACATTTTATGACCATTTAAGGCAAAGAAATCTAGTTTTAATGAACCACTTACTGATAGTTAGAACAGGTTATCTCATGGTGAACTGTGAAGATCTGAGATTTTGCAATACTTACAGTCTCACCGTTTCATGAGTACTGGTAGGAGACACGAGACTCCTGGGCCACAGATGAAGGACAGCTCATTTCTCGCAGCAGTAACAGGAGCCATGATACCAGGATGGGTGCCGCGATTCTCTCAGCTCTAATTCCCACAGGGCTACATGAAACACCTGCACACACTGTGGGTTATGTTACAGGTGAAGAACTCTGAATGTAGGAAACTTGAATCCTTTATACTGGATGGTAATGATGCTTGCCATTGCTCTGGAGGAAGACATCCTTCCATTCCAAGGTTGTTCTCTGTACAAACATCTTTGAAAAGAGTTCAGAGCAAAAGGCAGTCAGTGCCACTGCTTGCAAGCAATGAAGAAATGTGAGGAATCTATGGAGAATTGTCTCCCATACATACCTACAACATTCTTTTTGATAACTATAGTTTATCGTTCTGCAAGGTTATTTTTTCAATATGCCAATAAGTATTCAGAAGAACACCCTAAGAAATGCTATAGTTCTTTCAAATCCTGATATATATTTTAGCAAACTGGTGTAAAGAAAAAAGTTGCAATATTTCTGAAGATAGTACTTTTTTTTGAAGAGGAGAGGTTTTATTAATTCCATTGATTGTTTAGTTCAGGGTTTACTTCTTCCCTTTCTCCCTCTCCCTATATGATAATGGAGCAAGAGCTGTAACTCTTAACACATTGGACCAGAAAGAACTTGGCAGACAAACACAGTGTAGGATAATGGGAAAGATAAGTTTTGGAACCAAACAAAATTGGGCTTAAATTCAAACTCAGATTCTTACTAGATACCAGTTAATTAAAGCTTGCTAATCTCAGGCTCATCATCTTTAATAGAAGGATGACATTACATACTTTATAAGATTATAGGAATAATATACACAAAATATTTATGGAAATGTGTGATTCTAATGCTTAAGAGATGGTGGTATTCATGGAAATAGGCAAAGAATTCAGTTCCTTCACAGAGCTGAGTGGAGGTGCTCCCCCCAGTCTGGATTGTATTGTGCAGACAAAGAAGTGGAATCCTGAGGATGTTAAAGAGCTTGTCTGACACTGAGTTGGGGAACAAGTTTTTGCAGCTACCTGAGTCCTGTTAGACCACACATACATTATTTGGTTTCTCCCCGGTAAATGATTTTTATAACCAGGACTGTTGTGTGGTTCCAAGTTCATAACCAGTGTCCACAACAATGTGGGGGACCAGCTCAGGGAAACCAGCTGTGGGCATAAACCAGCACAACAGGGTCCTAAATCAGTCAGAGAGTTAATGCTGGTCAGCTCTAATTAACCAGATTTTAAAGACTTAAACAGAAAAAACAAACATGTTCAAAGTGTGACAGCTTGCAGTTGGCAGTTACAAGCTATTGAGATCTAGGTACCTCAAAGTAAAGTCAATTTTGACTTGTCTCCAAAGCTAAAACACCAAAAATTCTATTTTTTTTTCAAAATAGTTCCCATTTTACTGTCTGTTTTTACTCTCAGCCACTAGGGTATATGCCTATAAATGAATTATGTTTATCTTTTAAAAAATATTTTATTGATTTTACAGAGAGAGAGGAAGGTGGGGAGAGAGAGAGAAACATCGGTTTGTTGTTCCATTCATTTATGCACTCATTGATTGATTCTTGTATGCGGCCTGAATGGGGAACAAACCTGCCACCTTGGAGTATTGGGATGATGCCCTAACCAACTGAGCTACCTGGCTGGAGCCTCGTTTTATCTTAAGTAATGCTGTAATAGTTGATTGAAATTGTGGGGAGCAAATTTATTCCTGTCCCTCACAGTAATATTTTTGTAGTTATGGGTTTGTGCTCTTTTCTTTATGCATACACCATGGTGTTAGTAGTAGTAAGAGAGGGAGGAGGTGTGTGTGCGTGCGTATGTGCGCGCATGCGTGTGTGTTGCAACTGTCCCCCTCCTGTGAGCTGAGACTTCAGTTATGTAGGGAAGGAGGATTTTGGCACACGTTCCTCTAAAGAAAACACAGTCCGATCTGAGGAGTGCCTACCTCTTACAAGGCCTCGATTGTGTGAGAATGCCAAAAAAGAAACAAATGCCGTTTAATTGCGACGGATGCTTGGTGACTAGTTCACAAATCTTTTATTTGTTTGGAGAAGTGCGGCAGGAGCACTAAATTTTGTGTGCGTCCAGGGAGATGCAGACGTAACATACAGTAGGACTTAGAAGCCGGCATAATTACCTGGGCTCCTGTCAAGCTAATAAACTAATAGAGGCTTTCAATCAAATCAGGAAAGACCAAAGATTTGGGAACTTAAAGAAAGAGACTAGACGTCGCGCCCTGTTCGGTTTTCTTTATGCATGTATTTGACAGGCCAGTGGCCCCATGGAATGTGGATCATACAGTCAAGTAAGAAAATCATTTTAATCTTTATGCAGGAGGATCCTGGGGTTTGGAATCAATGTGCTTCTCTTCTGTTTTCTTCTAGCTACATAGGACATTTTCCCTGACAATTTTCCTAGTCTAATGCTCAGATAACTCTGGGCACCAGTGTCATTTATCATTTTGTGTATAATCCTAGGAACCATATAAAAATCCAAGAAACTCAAAAATTGTGAATCGCTATTGAAAAGGGTCTTTTGATAATGTTAAGAATTTGCCCGGTGGGCATTTTCACCAAACCCAGAAACTTGGGATACATTTGCTCTCTGACAAAATCAGTGTTTTGTATTTGGGATATATTTTCAACTTTTAGTACAGCACATACATGACTATTTTGTGTGGTCTCTGAACTACAGACTGTAAGGAAGACCTTCTAGAAATTCTGGCCTGCGTGAAGAAAAGGCTGGGTAAATGATTAGCTCCCTGAATGTATGCATTTCTGTTCATGCAGCCACGGATTAGCTTTTGAGTGATCATCTGACTGGTGCTGCCCATGTCACTGGTAGCCAGACTTAGGCAATATGAATCATTGGTTCTACATAGAATAGAATGAGTATACTCGAGGCTCTTAAAACCACTCTGGTAATGTAACCAAGATTGGGACTGTGGGTTACTTTTGTCTTTCTCCATTTTCCTTTTCAATAATAGCTTCATTTGTCCAATCATCCACTCATTGGGTAACATTTACATATTTTCCATGTCTCAGGAAATATGCTGTGTATTGAGGATAAAAAACTAGTATATAGTTCTTCTCCTGAAAAACGTCAGTGCTTAAGCAGAGACTCGAGATATAAATCAATTAAAATAATACTAAAAATGATATAAATAAGTATATATTCAATGTATGCTGTAAATTCAGAGAAATATTTCACCAAAATATTATGGAAACGGGAAATCTCACAGTAGAGATGATATTATGTTGAGTGTTGAGTTGCAAGTGAGAGTTTGCCGGAGGATGAGTAGAGGAAAATATATTAGGCACACAAAATAGGCACACTTCTCTGCAAACTCTCTTTAGTATAAAATGGTTCAAACAGAACCACATAGCTGAGATTTAAACATTACTACTATAGGGTTAGAATGTTGAGTAGCTGTGTCCTTTCCAGTATCCCCTTCTTTGGTGCAGTGCACCCTTGAAGACTACATTTTTATGGTCCTCTCATCCTGGAGGGTTGTGTGTGTATATCATGCTCCTTGATTTATAGCCATTGTAACCACCACTGTGTGCACTGTTATGGCAGGAACTGAAGGACAGATCAAAGAGCGTCCCCGACGAGGAAAAGCTAAAGGAGTTCATCACCACCCAACCAGTATGACATGACATGTTAAAGGGTCTTCTTTAAGAAGAAGAAAAAAAAATTAAAATATGAACAATATAATGTCAGTAAATACATATCAACAATCAAATCTCAAAAACAAAATAAATGAACAAGAAGAACAGAAATACACTCATAGATACAGAGAACATTTTGACGGTTGCCAGATGGGAGGGGATTTGGGGGCTGGGTGAAAAAGGTGAAGGGATTAAGGAGTACACACTAGTTACTACAGAACAGTCATGCGGACGGAAAGTACACTATAGGGAATATAGTCAATAATAGCCTAATAACTATGTATGATGTCAGATGGGTCCAAAATTTATCAGGTTGATCACCTAGTAAGTTATATAATGTATAACCACTGGGGTGTACACCTGAAAGTAAATATAATATTGTGTGTCAACTATAATTGAGAAATAATAATTATTTAAAAAGAATTTGTTTAATGCAGAAATCAAAGAGTAAGTATTATGGATCTCAGAAATCTATGTAAGAAAAGCTTAGGAACAGCAAACTGGGAATATGGCTACGGTGGATTGTCTTGAAGCTTTTGCTTAACAAGTAAGCTGGTCTTACACAGAGGTAACTTTGGAGGAGGAGTAGGAATAGTGGCAACCTAGGACCCTCCTAAGGCCACAGTTTGGCCTTGCATGGGCCACTTCATATTTTTGAAATAGAGAATCTAGAAACAGGCACTCTCAATGTATAAAGGAAATGAGAAATAGTTGAGAAGTTTTCACCAATGCCTAATAAATAAGTGGAAAGCTAATTGCAAATGGCAAATTGTAAAGACTGTCTGTTACCATTTACTGCAAAACTGTTTGATGGTCTTTGATTAATCCCCTCACTCCATGATGATGCATGGGACAGATTAAATATTCTTGTCACTAAGCAGGGCTGAGAGGGGCCGAGCCCTGTAGCCAACTTTGCCAATCTACAGTATACTTGGAGTCTCGACTTTTTGCCAAAGTTGTAAGTGAAAATATCCAGGATAAAAACCATATACAGAAAAGAAGTTTTTCATTCACATTTCATGTAACATCATAGATCACTAAAGCAAAAAGAATTTTAAAATCTAATTTGCTTTTCACGAGGGATTGGGAAGCCTGGCAGGATTTTGGGTTCTTCGAGTATCGTGAGTTATTTCTTAAGTATTTTGGGTTCAATAAAATCCAAAATGCATTTTGCCCTGAGCACTTTCCCCCTTAATTCTGAAACCCATGTGTAATCGAAAGGAAATGTAATCCATATGTTTCTGATTCATTTACACTTAACTCATCAAAATATTTTTCTAGGAGCTATTTGATGTTGAAGAAGCATTTCGAGACTTTTTAATAAGCTTTGTAAAACCTTCCCCCCACTCCTTTAAAACAGAAGGCTGTGTTTTGCCAAGGAGAAATAAGCCCCAATACCAAAATATTTGGGTTCGGTTCCAAACGCTGAACCACAGAATTTAAGATAGGTTCTCAACGTATCCAGCTTGTTCTCGTATCCTACTTTCTGGGTCTGGTTCAGCACGTAATATTCAGTAGAGTTGCCCAAGATGCAAATGGGACTCCTGTGACTTTACCACAAGATCAAGAGGAAGGATTAAAACTGGGAGCTAACAAGGTTGTGATGTTAATACAAGAAAATTCAGAGTTCTCTCACGTGGGCCATTGTTTCAGCTCCAGAGGGAAATGAAGAGTTGCGGGGAGTCACCTCTTTTGGTCAGAATCAGAGTCAGTTTAGAAGCATGGCCCTGTTGGAGTTAAATTCTTCAGTGACTTTTTCAAACTTTCCCTGGCATGAACCAGAATTTCCCAGTGGACTTATCTTTGGTCCTGTTCCCCCAGTTTTTCATTGCCATTGTTAGTGGTGGTGATTGAAAATCTGAAGTTTCATAACTTCCTGTTCAATATTCAATACAATTCTGGCCCATGATTCTCTTTGCCTTATTACGCACTGGTCTCCAACACAAACCAGGACCTCTAGGTGATCAAGACTTTGTACCAGTTCTTCCTCAGACGTTGACCTTTGCTGCATTTGCTTTATGACGTGCCCATTGTCTTCTGTTCTCTGTGTGTGTATGTGGACGTTTTCCCTCACCGCCGCAGAATGTTGCTTCTCTCAACTGCATCCTTTTAGACTCCAGTCTCTTAACTGTGGCACGATTCACACTTGGGATCAGAGCACTCTTTTCTAAATCTGGTTGCCATAGTTATCAGTCCTGTGCATTTTAAGATTTCCTATCGCTACCCTCTACCCACAAGATGCCAGTAGCACCCCTTAGGTGTGAGAGTGGAAAATGTCTTCAGATGTCACCAAATGTTCTGGGGGAAGGAGCAAAATTGCCCCTCACTGAGAAGCACTACTCTCGAACTCAGTTGGTACCGACTGTATGGGCAATCCTAGATTATTTTACTTGTGTATGTATAGGTCCATATGCATTTTAAGCTTCTAAAGGCTGGTGGGGTAAGTATCATGCTCAACTTTATATCCAGAACAGTGTGTTCTGTGATTTGTATAATCCTGGTTTTGTGTAGTCACAAAAGTACTTGCTGAATAAAAGTGCCAGGGAGATGGGTGGGAACATAGCCTGATTACTTTTTGTTATACTTCCAAAGCTAGCTAGCAACTCAGTTGGCTGGGAAGATCTAGGAGGAACCTCTGCCCCTGTTTTGCAGTCATTGCCTTAAACAAGACAAGGTCAGGCCTTGGCTCTCCTGCAGTTACCCCTAGCTGGCCTTTTCACCCTAGCTCTTCTGCTCTAAGGGAAAGAAAAGTATAAAACCTTGCCCTCCGGGAAGTTAACATCTAAGTGGTTTGGAAAGACCTATGACCACATGTAACTGAGGGTTGGAGGGTAAGCTACATGCTATCAGTAAAATTGACAGAGTCAGCAAAATAACATGAAGCCTGCTCTGTTAAATTTGAATTTCAGATTAAAAACAAACACATTAGTATGGGTATGTCCCATGCACTATTTAGGGCACATTTATGCTAAAATTATTCATAGTTTGTCTGAAATTCTGAGTTACCTGGGCATTTTGTAATTTATTTGACAGCCTAACTATTAATGTGGAAATTCTAAGGACAGAAATAAGGACATCAAGATATAGGGACAGGAAAAGCCACCATTTGCTTGTAGAAATGAGACATGGGTCAGATTTTAGAGAAAGGTATACATCAAGAATTAGCATAAATATAATTGTGTACAGAAGGTGAAGCCAGATAATAAAGGTACTTAAAAACCATGCTGATAAATTTACATTCGAAGGGGAAAAGTATAGTTCACTGAAAAACACCTTTTCTCATCTCCTGTTCTCACTGCCCGTTGTTCCTCTCGTGCTGTTCTCCCTGTGGGAACTGCCTTCCCACAGCCTTCTAGCACCTCCTCCACATGCATCTGCAACATACTGGCAATTGCTCATTACTGGTCTGTTTCCCCCTTTTGATGATGAGCTTGCTGTCATTGCTAGTACTACTGTGTCCAATATTGAATTTCCTGCCTTAGAAACACAAAGGCATAATCTTTTTTACCTGCTTCAAATTTTGTTGCCATTTATAATTCACAGGCAAGTTCCTAAACATGCTCTTGAAGATCTTGATCAGCCCCAGTCACCAGGCTTATTCAATGTGTTTTCTCACTGAACTCCAGCATATTTCTTCTCCCACAATCAAGAATATCTTCCTTTTTGCTGATTGCAGTGGGGGGCAGTGTATAAGGGGACTCAATGGTAATGGAAAAAATTACAATATAAAAAGAATATCTTTATACTCTCTACCCACTTTCCTCATTCCTTTGACCACTGGTCAGTGTTTTCTCCAGGTTAGAAATTGCTCTCTGTCTGTCTGTCTGTCTGTCTCTTCCCCTCTCCATTATACCCAGATCCATCCTGGCGTCAGGAATCGGTCCATCCTTCCTTTGGAAATCAGTCCCAGGTTTACAAACCAAAGACTTTACTGATTAGTCAGATCTGCTCCCCTGTTCTGAATTCTCGTAGTAACACTGTTGGGTTAGAAGTAATACACCAACTGTTTTCCTATATTCTACTTTAACATTTCTTCCTTGTTTCGTGGGCAGAATTTTTATCTTTCTAATGAAACTGTAATATTCTTAACCACAAAGAGAGCTTATAAAAATATTTTTATATCTCCCATGGTGCCTGCCATGCTTCTGGGCATATAGCAAATGATCAAGAAATACTTTTTGGCTTTAATTGAATTAGCATCCAGGGAAAACAATTTAGAAAATAGTACATAATTCATATCAAATGTTTGGAAGTTTCTTACAGAGATTTTGTAAAACTTGTTCCAAAGATTAACCCTTCTTATAATACTTGGAGTTTTCTTGCGACTCAAAATATGAAACATTTCTGAGTATCTTTATGGGGTATAGTATTTAAAGGTCAGGAGTCAATTATCCTCAGCCTAAGCAACTAAAATGACAATGACAATTAATTACAGTCTTGAGTGCCAACTATATTCTGGACATTATGTCAAGCAGTTTAAATGTACTATGCCATTTAATCCAAACACAAGATATGTACTATAATTTGTTTTTCTTTCAAATAAGAAAATTGAGGCTGGGGAAGTTAAAATAAGGTGACTGAAGACACATGACTGAGAAATAATTCCACTGGGATTCGAACTTAGGTTGGTCGCAGGCCTGGTATTCGTTACTACTGCATTCTGTCCTCTCTTCTAACTTGGATGAGCAAGGAAACGTACAGGTTTTTTGTGTAAATTGTTTCAAGGCCAGTGGAGGACTCATGAAGACACGCTGAGCTCACGAGTTCTTCCAGAAGAATTTCTCATCTATAACTTTGTACAAATCCAGCCTGACACCTTCTATTTATCTCCTGCTGTTTTTCGAAAAGGTTTTGATGTGGGACACATTGATTCAATTACTTTCTCTCCCTGGTTCTCACTGCTTTTGTTGTTGTTTTCAGCTGTTAGCTGTCTTTCCTTTTCTCTAAACTCTTACAGTGCCCCACTAACTGGTCTGGCCATTTTCAGTCTCTCCCGATTTGAAATATCAACATACCCTGCAAAGAATTATCACCTATTGGGTAATTTTCAGCATGGTGTCTATTGTGAAAAAAAATTCAGTGGCTTCCAATGGAAACTGGTGAAAAACCAAGACCAAATATTATCAGATATTTTAGGTTTCTGTGTATGCCATCTTTTATTAGGAAATGTTCGTAAGGGTGGTATTCATATTTGATTACTTTTTGCACTAAGTTTCCTAGAGAATTTAGTGCACTGCCTGCACTTAGCAAATGCTCAATAAATCCTGTCAAGTGGGCAAGTACATGCTTTAACACATAGGCTTAATTGTGAGATTTGAATGATACTTCCTCCTGGTACTAAACTGCAACTTTTCAGTTACTAATAATATAACTGTGTTCCAGTTAAAAAACAAATTATTCATCCAGGTTATTCTTCACTTTCTGATTATTCTAGAAGAAATTTATTTGAGATTCATGAAGATTCTAAGCACTTCAAGATAATCGATGATTCTTCAGAAAACCTGGTGAGATGGCAGATTAATTCGTAACTTGCATAGTTATCTTTATCTCTTCTCTCTACTTATGGACTTCTCAGAATTATAACTATCATCTCTGAAACAAGGAAATAAAATTAACCCTGGAAAGGAAGGTCACTGATCTTCTGAAAATTTGCATTTGTAAGTAAATACATATATAAAGTATAAATAAGTTTATACAAATATATTTATAAAATATATTTATATTATAGTTACGTAAGTATAACTATAAATATAGATATAAATTAAGGGCTTAGCAATGAATTCACACAAGGAGGAGACCCTCACTGACATGTTTACTCATGCGGGGGATGAGGGTATGTGTTGACAGAACACAATTCTGCATAATTATAAAGATCAGCATTTGGTATTCCATTTAGTCCCCAAATAAAATCCAAATGTTGCAACACTTCATTTAGCAGAATATTCTTCCCCTAAGACTGGAAATGAGAGCCAGTGTGAACAAAGCATCACAAGGCAGATCAGGTTAAAATCATGTGTTTACCCACATATGTACACACACCTACACATGCACATGTGAAAGGAGACAGCTTTGAATGGTCACAGAAGTCCCCAAATCTGTTGTTTATAATTTTATCTATACCTTGGCCACTAATCCACC
Organism: Phyllostomus discolor; assembly: GCF_004126475.2. Lineage (NCBI taxonomy): Eukaryota > Metazoa > Chordata > Mammalia > Chiroptera > Phyllostomidae > Phyllostomus > Phyllostomus discolor. Next base: position 85,261,693 of record NC_040910.2, read on the forward strand.
TGCTCAGAATAGAACAGAGCATGTTGTGGTGAATAATTATTTAATCAAATAATTATTCCGTGCCTCCAACACGACTCCTTTAAGAATCAAACTGGAAAAAAAGACCAGCAAATATGTAAATTGGAACTGATTAGGGGATTAAGTTTCACTAAGAAAAAAAATTAAAAATTGGAATAAAAACAGCCTGCAAATCCCTCTAAGCCAAGCCCTGTCTCTGAATTACAACACTAGCGCCTGTCGGCTGTGATAATTTCACTTCATTAAGTTCCAGATATAAATAGAGAGCCTTTTTTTCCATCCACCACTTTAAATAAGCATGGGCTGAAAACACAGGGGTTATTGATCCACTCAGCTGTTTGTTATTGGGGCTTTGGTCTTGCTTCATTGTTGCATTAGAAACTTTCAAACACCTATACCGTGAAGCCAGGGACAATTCACCTCTGTGGAAACCATTTTAAAGTTATTGTTTCCACTGTCGGAAAAATATTAAGAGAATAAAGTTCATCAAGTATGCGACATGCTAAAATGCAAAACAGACGCATGTACACTGTATGTGAGGAAGGCAGAGAAATTAATAAGAAAACTTCATTAAAGACCAGTGCTTTGGGCACTAGGACCAGATTGCTTTATATAGCAAGATAATATAAAATGTGATTTTCCCTGGATGTTTAACAGTTCATATTCCAAGTATTTTTTCCCTAAATCAGAGGCTTCCATATTATAAATCTATCAGATAATATATAATTCAGTTCCTTCAAAGTAATGATATTTTTTGTGACCCAAAACTCTGAAGACTACAATTTATTACTTGAAATATGACTAATTCTAACCTTAAAAATAGTCTATGAAAAAAGCATACAATTCAATTAAGAGGCCAATAAAAAGCACATTTTTTATAGTTTGAGGCCTGTATCTGCAGATTTCTGTGACAGAGGCAGAATCAGGGAAATTATATTGGTACTTCTCTGATCATTTAAAAATATAACCCTTTAACAAATGAAACCTCCTCATAGGTTGTGGGCCTCCCCAAAACGGGTAGTGGACTGCGTTTGTCCCAAGGGTCATAGTTTGCCCATCCCTGACTTAACATATATAAAATACTAGTGCTTTACCATTCACATACAATGTGTCATTGTTCTCTAGATTTGTATCTGGCCACTGATGAGTATGGACATTGAATGTATTTTGGATTTAACCTTTTATCTCAGAAAACACAAGTTCAGAAACATTTCATGTCTTCAGCGGAAATGTTTACAAGGTCTTCACCTAATGTCAATGGGCGCTTGTCCAGGCAACAAACTGACTTGGCCCATCTTGGTACCAACAAACACGGCTGGCCAGGTGCGGTTGGCAGCGACCTGGGCGTGAACAGGAGAACAAGGCCGTGGGTCAACACTGGGGAACAGAGTCTGGGCTGTGGGGAGGAGGGACGGAGGTGGCTCAGGGCCTGGCAGGGCTTGTGCTTGACTCAAATCCGTTTGTTTTATAAATCCTGTAGTTTATTAGCATTGGTTTGGAAAACAGTATTAAGAGGCCAACACCCAAGGACAAAGTGATTCAGGAACTTGTTTGGGGGATCCTCAGCTTTATTAGTTTGGGGTTATATTAGTGAACGGATTATTATTCCCCGAGGACTTCATGAGTTTAATGGGAAGTCCAGTAAAGGAGAACAGAGAATGGGATGTACACCCATGTTGACACTAAGTATTTTAAAAAGGAAAAAGTCCTGTTAATGAGCAAGGGAATGCTGGTCTTTTTGCTAGGCAAACGTGTGATGCTGAAGCAGAGCACGAAAGCTTTGGCTCACTTGGCTGTAAGAAATTGCACTCAGATATTTAAGTGGTCTGTGAAGAGCTTACCATCTAGCTTGCCTATGGCAGCAGAACACCTCGAATTCTCCTCTCGATGAACAATTCTGCACCACTACACTGTGCACCAACACTCAACACACAGTTTCACATGCAATTTTCGTATTGATTTATGTATCTTCCTCTTCTGTGTTTGAACCTATTTCCCAGAGGCTGATAGTCTCTGGGTCTATTGATGGCTTTATATTGTTAGTTTTGGACAAATGGGTAGTCAGACACTAGAATTTACTCATTCAAATCATGAGTCCCGGGCATCCTCTAGGTCAGTAGTGGCAAATAGAAATATAATATAACCCACATATGTGATTTCAAATTTTCTAGCAGCCATATTAAACAAGTAACAAGAAGCAAGTGAAATTAATTTTAATAGGATAGTTTGCTTTCTCGAATATATCCAAAATGTTACTTTAACATGTAACTAATATAAAAATTAATGAAATATTTTTTCATGTTTTTGTACTGTTTTCATAATATGGTGTGTATTTTATACCTACATTTCAATTCAGATGCTAAAATTTCTTTGAAAACACTTGATCTATGTATGTATTCCATAAAATACACTGTTTAAAAATGCAGTTGCTTACCTCAGCTCTTCTAAGTACACTTAAAAGTTTTCCAATAACTTGATCAGCATTAGACCTTCCATTAAAGATCATTAAAATCAATAAAACTTCAAATTCTATTTGTTCATCACATTGAAAGCATTTGAGGTGCTCAGTAGCCAACTGCGGCAAGTGGCTATAAAAATGGACAGTAGGTTCTGGATTCCAGGTTTTAAGCCCTCACTGTGCATCCGAATCACCTGTAAAACTTATTGGACATACAACTAATAAGTCATGACAAAGGAGACAGCTGACATGTGTTGAGCACTTTCTATGCCAGACACTATTCTAAATGGTTTACCTTTAATGATTACTTGTGCCATCATTTTACTGATGAGGAAAATGAAGCACAGACGTGTTCAAACACTGACTCAAGGCTGCAAAACTAGGAAGTAACAGAGCCCCCCCCCCCAAAGCTTGTCGTCTTAAGTCCTCTACTAGGTATGGTACAATACCACACTATATAAAGTCTGTAGGTTCCTGTAACCTCCAGAGACGACAATTTACTGTGTCTTGAGTGAGGCTGTGAGGTCTATATTTTCTAAAACATCCGTCGCTAATTGTGATGTGCACTGCCAGTCTATATGACATCATGGTCAACTTTCTTTACAATCCAACAGTGGGGAATAAATATTGATTGAAGTTAAATAAGCAGCCCGTCAGAAACCTCTGTTGAGGATTTAAGCATGGTTGTTAAAACAAAAGTCCTTTGTATTGGCCTGGATGTTTGGTGAAATAATACGGCATACTCAATGTCTGGTCCTTACTATTATGTTCCGTGAAGTTTCCTAATAATACTTAAAAGGATTAACTAAATCCTAAAGCAGTTGTAGTCAATAATTTTATAGTTTCTAAAATAGAGTGTTTCTTGGCTATTTAGAAGATACCATGTAGAGGACATTGTTCTCGAGTTACGTGATTAGAGGATGGAATGTCGAGAAAAGAAACAGAATATTCAATACCAAGTCCTGCGATTTTCCTGATAGCTACAGCAATGCACCACAAAGTCTCAAGCCTTTAAGAGTTTCTCAATGTGCTGGCCCTGAGAAACTCTAAGAGGGTTGCTTAACATCGAGGTCTGTGCATTAAGAACATGACTTTCATTTATTCAGCAACAACTGGAAAGTGTGCATGTTTCCTTGGAAACGGGTAAGCTGTTTCCTTTCCCACATTATGAGCACTGGCCTTTCTACCAAGTCTGATTTCCGCCCCGTCACCCAAGGGTTTGGTGAGATGGGGGAGTTTGATCCTAGAGTCTGGCCTGGCTCCAGGTAGAACAATAAAAAAAGACATAAATCACGGGGGAAAGAGGTTGACATCAGTGAGAGGGGTGGGGGGTGCGAAGGTGAGGACTTGAAATATGGCGACCACTGAACATCTGCAGAAAACAGAACTCACTTACACCGGAAGAGCGCATCTTAATGAAAATGTGTGTATAACCTCTGCTATTCATAGCACAGAGGCCAATACATGTACCACTCAGGGGCTGTAACCCAATGGCATTGCTGGGCTTTTGCAGGCAATCCGTGATTCTCAATCTTACTATTTCAAGATCCCACTCACTTAGTTTCTCATTGATTTCTTTATTTGTTCTGTTCCTAACCATTTTGTAAATGGTTACTCGTGCTAAGTGCAAGGTATTGTTTTAGATCATGGGTTGGAAAAGCAAGTGTGAACAATGTCCAAAATTGTGTGAGCTGTGAATCCTACTCTAAACGAGAGAGGGAGATGGCGTGGGTCCAGAAAAGAGTCACAGTGTGAGGTGGATTAGTGACAAGTGCCGGACACTTCCAGTGGAGGGCTCTGAAAACAGACATGGGTCCATACTTGGTTCTGAAATTGAACACAAATGAAGGACTGAGCTAGGGACACTTGCTATATATTTATTCCATCCAAAAAGAGTGATTGAGTTGTAAAATGAATTAACACCTGAAGTAACATCCCCAGGACTGAGACTCCAGGATACAGAGGAGGTTCATTAGGCTCCTGAACTGATGACCTAGCCCTGGGCTCTTCCACCTAATGGGCACCCCACTGAGACTGGAATGCTGACTTGAGCTTCTGACTCTGGCTTCTGCCCTGTCAACAGAGGGACAGACCATTACCCGCCTGCGTGGAGTGAAAGTAACCAGACTGTGCCAACTCAGTGGGAGGGAAGTGCAAAGTGGCCTGAGTTTGGTAGTTAAATATGTATATTTTCAAAATAGATGTGATACATTGTTTTTGGAATTATTTAGAACTTAAATAATGGACAACGTATTTTTAGATGATCACCTCAGTTAATACAGTTTTTTGGTTAAGACCTAGGCTTAAATTTCACCCAATAACATACTTAAATCTGAGAAGAAATATAAAGTAAAATCAGAAGGTTTTATTCCCTTTTCTTTCCTTTCCTTTTTTGTTCTTCCTCCCTTCCTCCCTCCTTTCCTCCCTTTTGTTCTTTCATTTTCTTCATTCTTTCAGCACTACAACTGATTTGGGGACTTTAAATAAAGGAGAGATGAATTAATCTCCCAAATAAGTATCTCATCAAATATTTAGATCTCTGTACACACAACTTCCAGAATTCTTGAGAAGAGACAGACTTTATCGGCATCATCCCTGTCGCCTTCAACTTAATGAGGCTAGTTGCTCAGAATTGGTACAGAAAAGAGTACCAGCTCCTAAGATTGCAGACAGGGTCATAAGATTTTCAGAGGTGCTTAGGGAGCCTTTGAAAGAGTTTCCAACTAGAGCACAATTCCTTTATTCACAGTTCTTTGCTTGTTTTTATAGCCCACCCATTTTATAATTAGTTGCTTATACGGTGTCAGCAATGGAGACTAAGACTGTGTGCAGGTATTTCATCTTGAGGAAAGGATCCTAAGAAACACCAGTGGGAGACAGGAAGAGTGAAACAGGAAGGAGAGAAAGCTGATCCCCAGTGTGCACAGCTGGAACTTGATCTTTTGGGGCAAGCCCCTGTGCAGTTGCACAGAAGGGGATCAGAGCCCGAGAGGCCAAAGAGAAGGGTTTCTAATGGCTCTGTCTCCCATTTGTTAAGTCACCATATGGGGTGTTCACTTGCACGTCTTGGTCTGCACGTGAGTTCCACTGCGGAGCCAGTTGCTCAGGCATCTCACAGCGCTCCGGACAGAAGTCCTAGGGGAGAAACCGAGGCTACTGGATGCTACTCTCAGGGCATCTGTGAGTAGCTAGAGTAAATGTGGGCTGAGAAGACAGAAAGCTTAGTATAACAGGTAGTTCAAAGTCTGTATCTACCCTCATCGGTACAGTAAAGGTTTCCCAAGGGCAGGTACCAAGTCTGGCCCCTGCTTATGTGTCTCTCATGATGCTTGTCCAGGGACTTGAGTGTAGAAAGTGTTCAAAACACATTTGTTCATTGGAGTTGAATTACGACTTACAGAGATTGGGGAAGGGCTGGGTTTTCTCCTCATTGACTTCACTTACGCATGCATGTTATTTGATTATATTTTATCTCATGCTATCATTTATTCATCCACTTGAAATTTGCTGAATTTTTGAGAAGAGAACTGCCTTAAACATTGACAAGACAAAATAAATAATAAGAAAAGGTCTCTGTTCTCACAATTATGTCAGAGAGAAATGTATATACATTAAAAAAGTCTTAATAGAAATAGTTAACTAAACCAACCTGTGCTTCCGTCTCATGTGGGGTTGATGGAAGATTTTACACATCAATTATGATTAAAGCTAAACCCTGAAAGCTTATTAGGGGCAACCAGCTTTTTTAGTCTCAGCTTCTTATTCGATTAAAACCATAGACAACTTCCTCCTCCAAATTTTTGGGTCAAAAATTAAATTTAGTTTCTAGAAAAAAATTAAACCTCAGGCCCCATGAGGCTTAAGTGAATACATATTGCTGTTGATACATTTCAGTAGATTTTCCAAAGTGTCACAGGATTTACTTGTGAAATATTAAATTATGTGTGTTTCTTTTTGTTGTAGCAGACTTGAGAGAATAAAAAAGTCATATTTCTCTTTGTTTCTCCCCACAGATCTGCATGCTTAGCCTTTATATTGCTGTTTGAGTATCTTGACTCACTCATGAGGATTTAACAGCTCTTTTTAAAAATTTATTTATTTATTATTAGAGAGAGGAGAAGGGAAGGAGAAAGAGAGGGAGAGAAACATCAATGTGAGGGCAAAACATTGATTGGTTGCTTTTCTTACACATCCCAATTGGGGAACAAACATACAACCCAGGCACGTACCTTGACCAGGAATTGAACCAACAATCTTTTGCTTTGTGGAACAACACCCAACCAACTGAGCCACAAGGGTCAGGGCAACAGCCCTTTGTTCTGAGAGAGACAGAAGGGGTGGGGGAGAGGGAGAGGGAGAAGGAGGAGGGACCTGGAATGTACGTCCAGGTCTAGGGTTCTATTTGGAGTCTAGGATAACTGGGCTGGACCAATGTGGGTTAGCGACTGAGAGAGAAGGCATGGACTAGTGTAGGTCCATGAGCAGTAGACCCTAGGAGGGGGAGAAAGGGGACAAAACGGCAGGTTCTAGGAGTGGCAGCAGTGTGTGTGCTGCACTCCTATGCAGCATCATGGGGTAGTAAGGGTTCTCATGGAGTCGTCTGTCAGTGCTGGGGTCACCAAAGACCAACAACCATGACCTTGGATATTCCTTTTCAAAGGTTCCCATGACCCCAAACTGTTGGCCCTTCCCTATAGTTTTCTACATGAATAAGATACGTGGGCTCTTATGTTATCTGAGAAAGGTAGCAGGGTCCCTCTGTGATGATTAATACATTTTACTTCTATGCTGCCAAGAGGCACTTAAAATAGAGATAATTTGATAGTGGAGAATCACAAAAGTCATTTATGGCACTCGAAGAATGTAGAACAAATTGAATTTGTCCATTTCAATTGAGCTGTAGGGTCTATTTTCATTCTGGCTTTGTTTAGGACAGTGCTAGTTTTCCATATTTTTTTTATTAAGAGGCTGATCATTTACCATTTATTCTTCTAAGGTGACATTAATCAGAAGCACCTGATTGCTCCAAGAAGCAGAGGGAAATAACCCACTCCCACCCCGTCCTAGCACCTGTATATCACTTCTCTGTAGTATATTCCCTCTGAACTGTTGTGATCATTGTCACCAGTGAGCCTGGTGCAGTGTCTCATCTGTGGCATCATTCAGCAGCCATCTATCGAACACAGCATGAATCAATTTATGGAACCAATTGACACTAACCAATGGAGACAGGTTTAAACATCTTTTGAAAAAAAAAACCTAACTTCTGACAACAACCTTACTTCAAAGCATGTCCTGTTTTCCTTCTTCCTGCCCCATGCAGGGTAGATCCCAGAAAATTAAAGTTTGTTTAGCTTCTAGAAATGGGTACATGCCCTTTATTTGTAGGAAAAAAATAGGGGTGGGAGCAATGAAAGGGGGAAAAAAGAGAAAAAGGGAGGAAGTGATAGGCTGGGTAGGGAGGTGGGGAAGGTGTCAGGGAACAAGCTTTTTCTGTCCCAAATGGAGTAATTACGACAGCTGCAATAACAATAATGTGTGGTCTTTACTGAATGCTTATTGTACCAGGAGTTTGTCCTATTAACTCACTCCATCCCTACAGCCACTCTCTGAGATATGGAGTATTATTATCCCTATTTGACAGAGGAAGACACTGAGCCACATAGACTTGGGCAGTTTGTTCATGGCTTTGCTGCTAAGAAGATTTGATTCAGGCATCTGTAAAAACCAGGCACGTTGGCGCCATAGCCCATTCCCATATTCACCACACTGGGTTGCCTCCCTATACAGCGGATCTGTGTTCACCAGGTGCCTAGCATGCCCTTGTCACGTAACCTACGCCACATTATTTAATCGTTATCACAATGTTGTAAAATGATTTTATGATTGCCATTCCAACGATGCAGACATTGAGGCTCAAAAAAGAAGAATGGAAGTTACCTCTGCTTCTCCAGTTTCAAGAGACAAGTTAGAATTCAAGCCCAGGCTCTCTTCAGGCCCCGGAAGCCCCTGTTCTTTCTCTGTGCCAAATGCCTCTTTATGAAAGTAAGGCGAACACTTTCCATTCTAACTTTATGGGAGCAAGTAAAGATTCCCATTGTAGCAGTGAAACTCACCGCCTTTTACCTCAAAATAAGGCTGTAATTTTAATTTGGGGGAATTTCCCTTTTGATTGCCTTCCAGTTCCAGATTTCTGAGAAGTGGCTTATTTATCTCTCTCTCATTGTTGGCACCCGAGTCTGCCTCCACAAGCACTCAGGGTCATGACGTCTTCCAGTTACTTCCAGTATGAGGGGTTAATATGAATAACTGGTAACCTTTAATTTAATAATTTATAGTATGGTCATGCATTAACAACAGAATAGAGTTATTCTTTAGAGTAATATTAATTTGGATGATAGGACTTATGAATAAATTATGAACTTTAGGCAAAATATTTTTAAGTTAAGATGTTACGCACATAACTATACATTCACACAGTTGTGTATTATCATTGTGCTTTAAAAAGTTCTTAAAAACAAATGTGATAAATGGCTTAGTTATTATTTCAGTTTGGAAATAGGCAGCTACAAAAATAACATTTTAATATATTCCAGATTAGGCTGCATGCTATATTTGTAATAAGGACTTGTTTCCAACATTAGTTGGCAGATCACTCATATGAACAATTATCCAAATAGCTATTAGGATATGATTGCAGTCATTTCCAGGCAAAGCATGGTTGCCAGGACTCAGCCTGGCTGCTGGTTAGATTTTGGTTTGACTTTTGGAGAAAGCCACAAGAATTTGTCAGTCATCTTGGCTGTAAGGGAGTCTCCCTGTCTTGAGGCTAGTCTCCTTCCTACTTGAAAATAGAGGCAAATGTGTTTCTTTTTTGTTTTGTTTTTACAGTTTTACATGATCTAGAAAAAAAGGAGGAAAGGAGAGAGGTGAAGAGGAAAAGAGGGAAGGAGTGGGTTGCAGAGGAAAGTAAAACGAAGCACTGAGTCAGGGCAGGAGTCGAAGGCTTCGTGTCATGGAGAAGCCTGGATACAGTGGACATGCGCCCATAGCCGCGCATGGGTCCCCTTGTGAATACGCTCCACAGTAACACCTCTGCAGAGAGGTTCGTGCCTCGTGTAATTTATAGAAGTGGATGCCAAAAAGAAATGGTGTTTATAGAAATAGAGAATCAAACTTTTTCCTGTTGCCCATTCATTATGCTTCTGCACAGTTTGGCACCTGGGGATCCTGCTGGTTAATCTGGTCCAACACTCTAACCCAAGAACAGTGACTCCCTTAGACTGGGTGAAGAAAAGCTCCCTTTGTGCTCAGGTCTAAGGCTGGTGGAAAGATTATTTGGAAAGTCCATGTGCTTCGTGGGAGTGGGGTGATCCCTCCCACAGCTGCATGATGATGGAGGCTCACGACAGGTCTCAGATTCCACTCATCAACCCCCAAAACCACTGTCCCTGCCACAGCTGGAAAGATCTCTGTTCTTCTTCAGATTGTGGGCTGAAAGGGCAAAGCAAACACATTTTTTTCTTTCAATGTAAAGTTATCAAAGTCCATCTTGCTGAAGACGTCTCCAGTGCACTTTGCCAGTTTGGGCCTCAAAGATGAGTTATCTAAAAGAATTATCTTTAATGAATAAAAAAAAGTTTCATGGACTCTGATATATATATTTTTCTGACCTAATGTCAATGGAATGAGGTCGTTTAACTTTACATAGAATCTAAGGGTCTCCAATAGTCATTTAGTTGAGGTTCTTGCTTCCAGTGATTGTTGTCACAAACTATGTAAAAGGGTTGATGGTCAGTAGTGGGCTTGGTATTCTATTCTGAGTAATATTCTGAGTAATACTGATATTGGAATTCTGAGCATTAGTAGAAGGGAGTCAAAGACTCATCCTCCTGTCTCCTAGACCATGCTTGGTGCAAATTTATAATTACTTTCACCTGTCATTTCTTGGCCTCTCACCATGTGGCAGGGCAGTAGTTTCTTACAAATGCATTTCAAATGCACATTCTCTTCTAATGCTCACAGTGATACTCTTTGGGAGGTATGATTATCTTCTCCATCTTGTAGCTATGGAAACAGGGTGTCTGTGAGGCCGGGTAACTCATCTAAGTGTATAAGGAGCGTATGATTGATGCAGGATGCAGACTCAGGTATTCCAACACCGACTCCAGTGTTAATGCATTCTTGATCGTCAGGAGTTGTATAATGCCCTGTATTTTGAAGAAAGTTTTCACAGATGTTATCTCAAGAACCACAAAGTAGTTGTTTTAAATGTGGTGGGAGCAGAGCTGTGGCTGAAGGGAGACCATCTGCTTCTAACCCTTAAGCTCCAATTTCTCCTCTCAGCCCTGGAAGTTGCAGTCTTTCCCATCATGACCAGTGTGGGAAAGAACACATGAAAAGATTCCAAACTGGATTGAAATGTAACACTTGTCTCAACAGGTTTGGGTTCTTCTTGCAAAGAAACATTTAAGATGAGAGATTGTTCTTATCAATTCCCTAGAAGAAGCGGGTGAGGAATATTGAGAAAAGAAAATGACTAGGAGAAAAAAGACGCTTCCGGAACAAAAGTTGTGATGGACTGTACTCTGGCTAAGCTACTAGGAGATTCTTTTTCTTCTTGTTCCATGCTTCCCAAACACCATGGTATTTTCAGCATTTCAATTTTGTCACAAGAAACATGTAAAACACAACTAACAAAATATGTGTAAATAAAAGATATTGAATCAATGTTTATATAAAAATGGACAAAATGAGATTTTGGGGAAAAGCTTATCTTAAAAAAAAACCTTAGATTTAAAAAATGTTCCATTGTTTCATAAGGGCTCTTTAAAATAGAAGTCACCATCTGTGACGGTGGGACTGGGTTAGAAAGCATGTAGGCATTTCTGTTTAATTCAAAGGAAATCTTGACTTTTTTTTGTTTTGCCCAAGAATGAAAATATACATCTGTGAAATTAAGGGTGAAGAAAGGTTAAAAGATAAGGCACGATTGATTCCTAAGCCCCAATAGTCTAAGTATTTTATGAGATCACACCAAATGTCACTGAAATGCTATATCACATTCTCTGGAATCTATTTGTTGTTTTTTTTTTCTTCCAAAGAAATCCCAGCATTGGCCTGGTATTATCTCATTTTGCATTGTCAATTAGAGGGAAGCATTGGGTTCTGCTCCCCATGGTCTATATTCTTCTCTTTCTAAATGTATCACAGTCATAGGAAGCTCACATGACTCCTAAGGTCAAGGATATAATCAACTATAAAGAGACTATGCCCTCCTGTTTTATATAAATTCTTATTAGAATCTGCAGTCGCCTGGGGTATAATGATATTCTGCCTGCACTTTTTCTTTTTCATAACTACTGCTGAAATTAAACTTGGAAAAGAGAGGGAAAAGATTGATATTGTCTGTGGTTGGGGTTTGCATTTGACATTCCTCAAATAATGGGATGTAATATGGTTATGCTGAAAACAGATTGATTTTTCACAATTTTCCCACAGAGGTAATGGGGAACAGACTGGAGGAAATTCCAAGGTTTCATTGGGGGAACTATTTGCAACACAACTGAAGAAGAAAACAAACTCAAACCATCCTTTTGTGCAATTTTCCCTTCAATATTTTTAAGTAGGAAATTTGCTAACCAATTTGTTTTCATTCCTGCAAATTTCAGAAATTTGGGAATATTTTTAGTTTTGCAGAACAATTTCAGAAAGTCTACCAATTGGGTGAATCACACGTGGTGATAGTTAAAATAATGGTGATAGTAATGGAATTTACATAATATTTTCTTGTAAGGATTTAAGATATATGTTTTAGCATCTACTCTTTTTTCTCCCAGCTCCTCTCTTCTCTGCTTCCCAATATTCTATCAGATGCCAAAAATAATATCAGTTTGTTACTATTATTGAGACAGCCTAAGATGTTGGGGCATATACCCAGTGTTAAACAGTTGGTAGTGGCAATGCTGGAATCCCTCCCACACCAGCTTACACAGGTTTTTATTAACGCTAATGAAAGGAATGTACCTGTGAATTTAATTTCCTATTGCTTTGCAGGAAGCCCATCAACTCTGTTAGAGCACAGTGCTAATAAGGCCAAGGTCACTTGCTCGACCTCTGACTGGTATCTTTAACTTTGTATTTATAAAATTTCCTTTTATTTCTAACCCCAGACAATGGACTTGCATAGAACAAAACTCCAGCTCAATTCACTTTATGGTCAGAGTAGGGATGGTTCATAGAAAACCCATCTGCACAACTGCGAAGGTAATTCAAAGCCTTTGTTCTAAATTCCATGTATCCAGAATAACAATGTCACTAAAAATCAGCCAGAGTTAGTGAGTCTGCTTCCTTGTTTTTTATTAACAAACCTCCATCTTTCCCCCTCCTCCACTAGGTATATCATTCTATATTCCTCATTGCCCCAAATATCCAGGGTCTAGCAAAACAGCCCCAGGGAGCCTCAGAAGGGAGGTCGCTGCAGTCTGGGATTTCCAGCCTCAGGCCTTGGTGGTCTCTCAGCAGGCCCTGGAAGGACTGAGTACTGAGGCTTCAGAGCAAAATGAACAACATAAAGCCCTGGGTTTGTGTGTAGATATTGTCCTGTTCCTCTTTTCAAACTGAGTCACGTCTCTGATGCACATATCCCAGTTTAGCTTCCTCTCCTTCCAGTTGCTTCTTTTTCTGAGGCATGAAAGAACTTTCCATTGATGGTGGCCTGAAGGCAATTCTGAACATGTTCCAAGGACCAGGCACATTGTCCTGTGCTCTTGACCATAAGTATAGCTGGAAGAGGAAGCAGTGACAAAATGGCACTTTCATATGAAGTCTATGATCTACTCTCAGTAGAGAAACTAGATAGATGTATTATTGAAACATCACTGCACAGGCCATGAAGCATCTAGGGAAGGAATCAGAAGATGATGCTTCAGGTCATATAGTTAGAAGATGCCCCCGTTTTGATCTGCTCACTTCCACCAACTAACGATATAGATCCTGTTCCATACTTCTCTGGTTAGAACCTTCTGCCTCTGCCTTGGACATGTTCTCTTTTCTGTCCGGGCAAAACATTCTTGGATCCCATTTTCTCGTGGGGCTACCCCCAGCCAGCTTTCATGTTAGAAGACAATCTTGTCAACTAATTGAAATTCCTTCCTGGGCATTGCTATTTTAAGTTGATCCTTCTAGAGAAAACAAAGGATTTTTCTTAAAGCTATAAATCATCAATGGATAGAAATTTAGATCTTAAAAAAGCCCAGCTTACAGGAAATATATTGAAGGTGGAGAATCTTCCTTTTTGGGTCTTTAAAATTATACTGTGTAGAACAAATGTGTATCTCTCACTAATTCATAAAGCGAGTTCTGTGCACAAATATGTTTGACCTCTGAATGTATACATGAAGTTGTTTAGGATGAAGGCTTTGGGGGCAAACTAACTTTTGGCTCTCAGATACCCAGATGGGACCTCTTTATACCACTGGAAGGGGCATTCAAACTCAGATCCCTTTTCTGCTTAGAAAACTTCCCCAATATTGTATTCCCAGAGCAAACATGATTTCTATGGTTTTTCTGTTGCTTTGCTGGCAAGTCAGCCAAGTGGAGTACATTATTTCACAGTAAAATAAACCTTCCCCTTTTTTGTTCCACGGGAAATTACTCAGTGTGTAGCACGGCCGTGTCCCCCTCACATTTCCACAAGGTTTGCTTCCCTTTATGATTGTGGATCCTGCTGTGTTTAAGAATGATCAAAAGTCACAGGAGCCTGGTTTTCATCTCTCTTCTTTTGTTACTTCCTACTCTCCAGTTTCACTTACCTCCCTCTCTCTTTCCCGTCTTTCCAACATCCACTAACAATAATGACTTAAAGTTTTATCCACAGAAACATATCAGGAGTAGGCTGAGTGGATAAGCACCTCTATTTTACCAAGGAGTGCCTTTTTCATGAGAAATATGAGTGAGAGAATTCATTCAGCTGTGGGAATACATGCCATTTCATTGTATCCTTAAGAGAAAACTTTTGGGCACTTTCCCCATTTTGAGGACCATGTCAACAGGGTAAGTGACCAGCATCAGCAACTATCTACTGGGCAGAGAGAATGAAAAGAGAAAACAAGAGTTTCTAAAACACTATCTTGGGTGTGTCTTATAGGTGCTCCGTAATTATTAACTGTTGTTTTCTGTGATCGTGGTGGTTGAAAGAATGGTGTTCTGCTTTAGATGTTTGATCACCAGCCCTTTTATTTATTTATTTTTTAGCAAAACTGCTGTATGTTTAAGAACCTAGAAACATAATGTGATTGATACCCTTTTGTAAAGCATATGATAGTTATTGAAACAGTAAGTTGGTGACTTTAAAAAAAATAATTCAAACAAGAAAAAGCAAAAGCAATGGGTTAGTTATCCAGGTGTCCAGTTATCTTAGGTAATTAGAACCATACACTATGTAAGCATGTTTTGGGGTCAATCCTCCCATAAAGAAGTTAAATTTAATCTATTCCACTGTCACAGTAAGTGAACATTATCTTGAAAGTTCATCTTGTAATGCCTCTTATTAATCAATGAGTAAGAAAATTGGTAGATAAATGCTACCAATTATTCCCTACTAGGCATAATTTAAAAAAAGTAATTCCAAGTACAGAGCCTAATAGTGATGAGTGCAAACCATCATCTTTTTATACAAAATATAGCATATTGTCAAACAGGTTTCAGAATTAAAATATATAGTGTGTTCAACTTCAGAATTCATTAATATTTCATTGCAAAACTGGGAGAGTGGTTCAAAAGCAGGATCTTCCATTTATGACTCAGGGGTTTAATTGTGTTGATTTGTGGGTATGGAATCTTCATCCTGTATGCCAAGCATATCTGCTTAATTAACACTAAAGAGAGAGATAACAAAGAAGACAAACGAGCAAACAAAAACTTGTAGACACAGACAACAGTATGGTAGTTACCAAAGGAAAGGGGGGGGGTAGAAAAAATAAAGGGGATCAATTATATAGTAACAGAAGGACACTTACTTTGGGTGATAGATACATAGTGCAATATACAGATGATGTATTATAGAATTGTACACTTGAAACCTATGTAATTTTAGTAAACAATGTCACCCCAATAAATTTAATAAAATCTATAAAAGAGAGAGAGATATACCAACATGGCATTTATGGAGCATGTTGCACTCTGTAATAATTTTACTAGGACATTCTAGAGAGGTTAATTATACAAAGTGTCATCATAGGTAAAGTTATTAAAATAAATGTGTATGTGTATTTAGGAAGAATGTCTGACTTGAGCCTGCTGTGAAGTTTTGGGGTACTTTGAAAATGTGACAGTTCTGCCCCAAAATATGTTTGCCTTCAGAAGGGCTACTACATCATCCTCAGCACCAAAGATTTTCAAAGTTACATTCTTTCTTACAAATAAAAATTATTTTACCCCACTCCCAGCAAAATGATAGCTTGTCTGGACCTATAATACATACAACAGATAGGTATGAAGAAAATCTCTCAGGTTCAAGTAAGATTGATGAGTCCAGGACAGCCTAAAGTTACTAACCTCATGCTCACTGATGAGTCTTTGATGGAAATGGGAAGGGAGGGGAGATGTTGGTGCCAGTTACCATTATTGTGAAATTGTGAAGCACATATTTCCCTTGGGTGTGTCATTCAAGGTCTCTTCCTTATTGTGTTTACTATTTGTCGTTTCTGTGCTTAAGAAAAGGAAACTGTCATCAGTTTCAGAAAACACTGACCCAATACATGAACAGAAATATACTTAGAAGGATGGTGTAGGTAAGTAAGGTAGATCTTCAGATCCACACTAGAACTAGGAAGGTAAGCCCAACCCGGGTTCCCAGCAGTGTTCACTAGCTGTAGCCTAGCAGGTGACTACATTTCCCTTGATGCTATCTGTCAAGTGGAGAGGATAATATGTAGGAAGAATCCAAAGAGATAACATATAGGAAGTACTGAGCCCAAGGTCAAGCATAAATTAAATATTCAATAAATATAAATGTTAATAAATAAAGTGCCTGAATGGAATAGGAATATAGCAATAACTCTGCTAGATTAAATTAGAAATTATTCAGTGAAGGTATACTCCACCTCTTAACTTCAGGCAACATTATTTTCTCTAACACGAAGCCAAGAATATTAAATGCCAAAATAAAAGATTATTTACGAAGCTTATCGCTGTCTGGCAAGTTTCCACACAACTAATGAAGACAGAAGTGGCTAATTCATTATCTTGCTTGTTAAGGGCTGAAATATTTACCATTTTAACTTTGCTCATTCTTCCCATGGGTCTAATGATTCTGCAAATTAATTAGCTGTGCCACTGGTTGTAACTTGTGTCCACCAATTGAATAAATGTAAGTCTCTCATTAAGGTGTGAGAGAGAGAACAGATGATGAGGTGATATGATATCCTGTATTGTCTTCAGAATCTGAGTGTTGGCAGTTAATAGAGGAAAGAAAAGAGTATAGAAGATCAACTTTCAGAATATTCAATTAATTAAAATAATATACTGTAAAGCTCAACATGATTCTTGGCACAGACCAAGCACTCAGCAAATAAATATAATCATCAACATCAATATCATCTCTACAACCATCCTCATTCAAATGTACTTCTCCGGACTGAAATTGTGTTTCCTCCCCAACAACTCAGGATTTTCAAGCTATGTCTATTTTTAACATATGGAGCCTACTTATATGGTACCCACACAGACAGATCACTGTCAGGGCTAAGGTACCTGAAAACTTTTTAAAAAACAAAGTAAACATTGCATTAGACAGATTAGAATTTTAAGTTTTAATAAGCTTCCAAAAAAGTGTTCTTTAAGGCATCAGTGGACTTTACCATACTGCATAATTTTCCTGAATGTCTGCACTATGCTCATAAGTTTTAGTCATGAATAAACTGAGAGGCTGGAGTGACTTGACTGAGACAGGACTGGAGGGATGTGAGAGAATGAGGAATGGACTCCAAGGCTGTCAGGCTGAGGGGAAGTTTACCTTCTGACCCTGCCTGTCACTAATACTTTGGGAAGATTTCTGGAGAGTCGAGATAATGGTTTGGTGATGGCCTGAAGAAATGGATGGATGGATGGATGGATGGATGGATGGATGGATAGATAGATAGATAGATAGATACTTTATATCTCTAATATCCATTTTACTTTGTCTTTGTAGCTATAGATAATTAATGAAACTGGTAATCAACAAGTAGATAAATGAAAGAAAACTATCTTAGCATGCTAGAGCACAAAGTGTTGCTTCTGTATTTGGCAATCCGGTTGACTACCAATGTAACTTGGTTATGGCAGGCACCCTGCATTAAACTTGGAGGTTAAGAGGTTTGAAACAAAAAGGGGAGTGATGTTAATGGTTATCTGCGTTCACTGTGCACTGAAGCTTTTCACAAAACTGGGTGAGATTTCTTGGCTTGAGGTTCCTGTCATTTCTCCAAGTTCAAGCTTTATTCCCAGAGGCCCGTGGTTTGGAATCCCAGTCTGGAGCTGGCACTCCAATTCGCCCTGGGCCTGCCACAGCTAGATTGAATTTGCTGTTTCTGGACTCATGTGCTGAACAAGATCCTGGTGCCTCAGGTAGGGGATGTGTGACCATAGAGGAAGAAATCTCTGTCCGCAGTCTCCTTTGCTCAGAGAAGGGAGCCACCCATTAATGTGTGTGGAAAGTACAGTGTTGGCATTGACCTCCTGTATGTAACATATTAACACACTAGTGTGTCTTTCTTCTGTGGAAAAGAAAGTGTATTTCTTCCCCCAGGGATGTACAAATAGAGGAAATACGAAGTTAGCAGTAAGGTCATAGAAGCAGCCCTCCTACAGTTCTGGCACATGAGAGTTTATGTTGCCATGGTTTCCAATGCATTTCTGAAAAACCCTCTTAGCCTTTGTCAATTTTACATCAATTATGACAGCATGTTCATAAATGTAAAATAAGAACAGCATCACAGTTTTTAAAAGGGTAAACATTTAATGTATGCTGTGTATGACAGCCAAAAAAAATCTAATCTGGATGGATCATAAAATAATTCAGGGAAGAAGTGCTATGCAGAACACAGACTAATGTATTACTTCAAGTTCTTTGAGTGTTGCGTTCTTCCCAAAACTGTTGTCAAAATTACAATTTTGAAATGCTCAGTTTCCTTCTCTTCCTAGTATTCCCTGCCACAACAATGCCCTGTGCTCCCTTTTACCCATCCTGGGTCGGTGAAACTCAGAAAGGTTGCCTTCACTCTGCCTCCGCCCTCAAACCTTCCCAACATGGGTAGTTGCTGGAAGTTATCCCATTAGCAGTCCACAATATTTAATCCTTTTAGTTTGATTTTATCCAAGAAAAAAATTCAACTCTGCCTCTGCCCACCCAGTTAACCTTCATGTAAAATTCTTTCATTTATTCTGGGTGGGGTATGAATTTCAGACCTGGGGGCAGGTGTTTGATGTGTGACATAAAGGAGAGTGGAGCTGATGGAATGAGTAGTCGTCTTTAGGTTCCATCTGGAACAAAAATTGCATTGAGGCTTTTTGTCCTGGTTGATAGTCATTTCCTACTTCTGTCCCCAGATGATCCTAAAAATTATTGCTTAAAAAAACAGATATGACCCCTTTAACTCATTCAGGTTGTAGATTTTAACTGACTGATAACTGAAAGAAAGATAATGCTACATAGGAAGACATAATTTGCTCAGTATTCTCAATCTTTGGTATTGCTAGAACAGTTTAGAAATAATTAGATAGTGGCCATTAAGTTAGACAGGGTTACACAAGTGGCCCTTTAACGTAAAAATTAAAATAATTTTTCTTTTTCTCTTTGAAAGCATTTGGCTATTGATTCAGAAGTAAGAGAAGATCATATGTTTGGGGAGAATGATTACTAGTTGATCCAAATGAATACATTGCAATTAGGTTCTCCTTTAGTTTTTAAGGAACACTGGGGAAGCACATGGGACCCTAAGCCATATAGATTCATGTATCATGAGTACAGTGCTGAAAAAATCTCCTCTTAACTCATTATTAAACCCAATCATCGTAGAGTTGGCCTCACTCTACAGAAATTTAAGGCATATACATTATAGAACCATCCAGCCCAAATTTCATTTACATATGTGGTTGGTCCCTATAACTCTTCATTTCTCTCTCTCTCTCTCCATATATATGTGGAGATTTGATGAGAGATTTGATCCATCCTGAGTTTTCAACCATTATCTTGTGTGGACAGCTCCTGAATTACACATTGTAACTACAACTTGTCTTGAATTCCAGGTTCACATTTTCAGTTTCCCTCTGGACATTCCTATTGGGAAGTCCTTCCTTCAGCCCAAGCTAACCCTCAATCAGTACTTTTATCCCTCCTCTAAAATTGGTACTCCACTGTAGATTTGTGATTCCAGCATTCTGCCAACATAAACTCATCTATAACTTTTAATTTGATCCCCGCATTTATTTAGTGGACGAGTCCTGTTATTGTCTCCTTCCAAAGAAATAATGCGTTTGAAGTTCCCTCTCCATTGTCGTCACATCAGGATCATGTTTACTTTCCATCAGTCCTTGCCTTTGTAGTTTCTCATGCTAACTGCTTTGTTTCTATCCTTTGGGATGTTTGATTAGCAATATTATGGGCCACCTTTTATAACATCATAAAACTTGAATTTTTATCATTGTATAATCTTTAAGCATGATTTTACTTCCCCAGTTGGAGTCTAAGAGCCTTCAAAAACTCCCATTAATCTGAAAACCCAGCAAAACTGAAAATGCTTGATCTCTGCTGCTGGTTAACAACGTTGGTGATTAAACCAAATGAGGTTTTGTTTATTATTATGGATTCTCAGGCTCATTAACATCTTTACTTGAAATCTGAGAACAGACTGTTGAGAAAAAGTCAGTTGGGTAATCTGACTAAGAAGCAGGTAGGGGATTCCACAGATACAGAAAAAATACACGATCTGCTTAGCTAGGGCCACATGAGGTTTCTCTTTCTTTTTCAAGTGACTATGAGAGAAGAAGAGGCACCTAACATTAAAAAAATCATATGTTGGTATGACATTTATTCATGAAAGTACTAAACACAAATATTGTTGTAATAGCATTTTTAACACAGGAAAAAATTAAGTATCGCTGCAGAAGGCCCAGTTAAGTACTGCAAGACTTTTTCCACAAAGAAAGCTTTACAGGGCTATGAATCATAGCCGTGTGAGGCTTATCTATAGCAAAATAGAGCCAATGGTTTTGGTTATTTTAATACACATGTTATCCCCACCTACAGGTCTTGTTTAAGACTCATAATTCCCACCTTACTCTACAATTAAGTTGTGCAGACTGTTCTAAAACAGGCAGTACTGTCATTAGAATGTGCACTAGGCTTTGGTCCTGCTGAAAATACCAAATGCTTGTGGGCAATCTGAGTGACCACATGCTGAGGCCAGTTGCAGAAAATTCCCAATCTAGGTTACTGTGCTGGCAAATGCCCTCTCGTGAAACACAGGCACAGTGTTGAGTTCCATGCGTTACCCAGGCAGGGGACACGTCTTCCCTGCAAGCTCCTGCATGGCTGACTTAAAAGGGTGAGATGCCATCTGCTGGAAACTGATAATATGGACTATGATATTCTGCGGTAAAACTTGGGCTGTGTCTATCTGCAGAACTGTGACGTTGACGTTCTTCATACTTCCTTTCCCTTCCTCTACTTTACATGGGTGGTGTATGTAGAGAGTTATTGAACTCGTTAGGAAAATTCCTCATCACTCCAAACAAACATCTGTTTTAAGATGTAAATCTAACTTAATGACAATCTTTTTAGGATTAGTGAGGCTAACAGAGAGTGAATAAGCCCAAAGCCAATGTATGCTCAATTATAAGGCACATCTTAATTCCAGAAATGTTAAAATAGAAGAAAAATGTACCTTAATTTTCAAGAAAATTAGATATTATAGTAGCAGCTTTCCATTTAAATTAACCATGAGCACAGCCGACACATGGAAAATGTTCACAATTTAGCTAATTAAGTAGGGATAATGTATGATGGTGTTTGGGAGTGTTTCGCCTTATGCAATGCTCAGCAATGTAACATAGATATTTCCAGAACTTAAACGTGACCAGACACAGTGGGTCTTGGAATGAGTTAGCAATCCCAAGAACATCCTGTAGCATTAAGATATAGACTGACAAATTCCACATGTGATTGATACATAGTAGGTGGTTAATAAATACTGACTGACACGTGGGCTCAAATTTAGTGACAAGCTTATGGGTCTGTATGGACTGTTGTAAAGGACTCTTTGGGAGCCTCCAATGTGTATTGTTCATGTGGGTTTGTTTGACCAGATTTGTGCTTTGAAGTGTACTTGAGAATGATGACTTGTCTGATTCTGCTCTACAGTTGATTAAAATGACCATAAACTATTCTAATTCTTACAGTGCACAAAATGGAAGGTAATCTACCTGTGTAGGTGATTATATCGATCAGAGCACTTGTATGTCCTGGCAGTCGGATGGCTATGGAAGACATCCAAGTTTACCTGAAAATTGTTTACTTGTTTAGAGTCTGATGTAATAATTCTGTTCAGATTAATAACATAACTGGTAGATATGCTGGCTGCTTAAAATAAACCCCTCTGCAATAAAAAGGCTCTTTAACAACAGGCAAAGGAGGAGAAGTGTGAAAGGGTTTTATTATCCCTTCCAGCTGCTAGATACCACTTATTCCATAATAAGCCTTATTCCATAATCTAAATGACTTGGTCACGGTATACCTGTAGTTACAAAGAAAGCCACACTTACATATGGTTAAATGATTTTCTCTTTTTTGTGATATAAAACAGCACTGTATATTTTTTTAGAACATCCCCACATTGCTTTTGGAGTTTGACCTGTGGTACCACTTAGAAATCTATCGGTCTTGTTTTTCTGGTCCAGTAACTTTAACCAACTTAGGTCTCCCATTCTTCTAGGACTTCTTTTAGCTTTATGGTAGCTATAAGAAGACACCTGCTTTCTCTGCTCCTTTGCCTCCCTGGGCTGTATCTGTTCCTCAGGAAGTCTTTGCTTTGCTATGTTGACCATGCGCAACGCCCATAAAGAAAAGTCATGTGTCTTCAGGATGTCCCACTGGATGCTGCCTTGGGTCCCATCTTATTCTTCATACAACTGCCGACTCTCCTGTGCCACTGGGGTTCACGGGTCCCCCTATTAAGACAACACTGTCGGTGCCACTGATAGGTTTTCTCTTCCCCACGAGCATGGCTGAAATCAAGACTACAGACTGACAGCTCTTCTCCCTGCTTGTGGTTCAACTCGAAACCGCAAGGTCCGGAGGCACATGGTTTAGATTCAGTGTCTTTCTCCAGCTAACACGAACCATTTGTTCAAGCAGCATTGGTATCTGTTTGAGAATAAGAGATCTGCCTCAGTACTCCCTAGACAGCCAAATAAATTCTCTTGGCTTCAAGACAAATTCAGAAAATTCTGCCCAATAGTGGCATGTGGTGTAGTTTTTTCGTTTATTTTTGCAACTTGTGAAGGTATGGCTGATAGGCTCCTTGAAAAAAAAAATTAAAAATGCCAATCAAAGAAGTGGCAAATTAGAGAACCGTTTATTATGGAAAGTTCCTATATTACATTTAAGGAAAATCAAAATAAAATGATATGGCAAACAGGAAATAGAATTAAAGGCCTGCCAGGAGCAGAATACCTGCCACTGATATCTTTCCCTTCTTCTAATTCTCCCACTTAGTTGCATGAGGAATAAATACTGTCCAGAGATCCTGGGTGCAGTGTGAAATCTGCCTGAGATGAGATTATGCTATGTGCATTTCTGAAATGCGTCCCATTAATTCTGCTGATGTTTGAGTAAATCCAGTCTGCTTTTTTCAAGCCTTAGTGCTCATGAACCCAATGTCCCTGGTTATTATAATTTTTCCTTGAAATTATTTGCAATAGTACAAAAAATAGATCATATCATAGTTGCAATTTCCAAGATAAAAAAGAATATATCCTTTTTCCTTATGATAGTTTTAAAGCTAAAATTTTCAATTAACTACCTTTTGGGTAAATATGATTCTAGTCCTTTGACACCATTTGAATCTCAGCATAAAATAAAAATAGCATAGGAAATACCTGGGATAAATCAATAATGAGGGCCAAATGTTTGGATTCAAATGTGGGAATCTGGCATCCCCAGTGAAAGAGAAATACTTGCTCCACCAAAATACCAACCCTACAATCTAGGTTTCCATCCCAGCCACTGTTCTGTATAGTTATAGCACACTACTTGCATTTTTATTGTGTAATTCAATTCAACATATGCCTTCAGAAACTTTTCCCCAGGGGCTCTGTGATAGGTTCTGCTGGGGACATAAAGATAGACCCTACTTCCAAGTTGCTTACTCTCTAGGGTCCATGCACAGCATAGAAATACAAAAACAACGAATCATGTTGGAAGGATTCCACTAAGCGCATTAAATACAGCCACAATGGGCAGCCCAAAGCACTTGGCCTTCATGGAAGAGGGGCATCTGAGCTAGGACTGGGACATAAAAGCCCTGGTGGGATAGTAAAGGCAGACTTTTAAAAAGGAACTCATATTAAAAGTGAAATGTTTGTGACATTACTAAAAGCATGTGGGCCATTTACTGAAAGCACATGGGCCATTTGAAGACCTGCGCCGTGGTTGATAATGATTACAGACATCTACTTCTCTACATTCTCCCCGTGCTGACACTTGATATGACAACATAGACCGTATCACACTCACGTCTAAAGGATGACTGTGCTTTGGATTTTGAAGGTGGCGTGTGGGTGAAATCAATTTGTTAGGATCAGTATTAGCATTAGAGATGTTCAAGGCTATCTCTTTCTTCATTGCTTTGATTCAGGGAATATTTATCTGTAAGGATATCTTAATATCAACTTTATATCTGCATCTGTCTATCTATTGTTCATCTTTTTATCCATCCATCCATCTACATTTACTAGGCACTGGGAGCCATTGTAATTGCCTTTCATGCACTATACCATTTAATCTCCATCAGAGCCCTGAGCTGTTAAATACCTTGTTCAAGCTCATACATTAAGTAATAGTAAAGTCAGGCGTGGTGTCCAGCTGGACTAATGTCTTAACTTCACAAGACTATCTGCCCACACTCTTTTCAGTGTGTGTATGCTAACTAACATATAATGCTATGACTGCCAGCTGCTAACCTGAAACAGAGAAGAGGCGAAGTGAGAAAAGAGTCTTCAAATCATATGAGGAAAGCTCCTCCCATTTGGATTTTTGAGATAAGGTGAACTTTGTGAGCATAATCATGCTGGACAAGTATCCACTGCTTCTGTGGAAACAGTAGTGTGTCCAGAGTCCATATTCTCTGTGGTACGTAACGTAGATTCATGGCGGTAGATCGGAGTTTCCAGATTATTCCGTCACACCAACTTAGTGACTAAGCTTGTAAATCCACCTCCTGGTAAAGCTTTACAGATAGAGAGGCTTGCCACTAAGAAAATATTAGTCTATTAGTTGATCTTTGAATAGTGTTATTTCTTAGATACATATGCCCTTATAACAAAGAGCACAAGATACTAAACTGGTTAATGTTTTAAGAAAACACTTTTCTGCTATGTGTCTCTATCTCCTAGTTAGGAGTAAGTGACCATAAAATCTCCGAAAGTGTGAAACCACAATATATTTCCCTGTTCTATCATTAAAAGCCATTTGCAACATGGATGGGAATCAGAAGCAGAGGGCTGGGGGGGAGGGTGAATAGCTTTAAGATCATACATAAGGAACTATTTCCCAGCAAGAATTGGTTCTGGGAACCTTGAAGAGACTTCTAATGTTACAACCTCTTAAATTTCTATATGGTACTGTATCATTTATATTAGCAAAATTGAGTTCATAACATCAGAGGCTGATGTCACAAAGTTAATGAAGTGAGTCTGAGACATCGGGAGATGGATATACTGTAGGTACAGTATCAGGAAAACTAACTTGGCAACCTCGTAACTGAATGGAAGTACAGATTTAGCTTTTATGTCTGTTGTTTGAGCCTGTTGGCCAAGCATCAAGACAGCGCTGGGCTGAGCTGTTCACCAGAGTTTCCAAAGTGTACTTACTGAGTC
This sequence comes from Phyllostomus discolor, assembly GCF_004126475.2. Classification (NCBI taxonomy): domain Eukaryota; kingdom Metazoa; phylum Chordata; class Mammalia; order Chiroptera; family Phyllostomidae; genus Phyllostomus; species Phyllostomus discolor. The sequence continues at coordinate 85,287,305 of NC_040910.2, forward strand.
AGTCTGCTGTAAACGTAGAATCTTCAGGAGTCCAGGCTCGGCAGTACGAAGACTTGCAGACAGCGCAGCGAGTGAGGATGGTTAAGCTCTAGGGAGGATTTTAATGAGAAAAAAAGGCAAATCAGGAAACACCTAATTGGGAATGGGTTTATGTGTGTGAAGTAGGGGGAGGACGTGGGGACACGGGGTGTGTTTATGTACACAGCAAAGTTTGGAAAAAGGAAAGCTTATTGAGCCCAAAGCCCTGTTTATTTTTGACATAGCTGCTTTGCAATGTCATCAATCAACTGTTTTGCTTAATTATGGTAGAATTGTTTTTAAAGAAATTCAAAACATGAACAGTCATTAAAATGCTGGAATGGTAATGAACTTGAATTAAAGGAAGCACTTTTACTTCTCTGAGCAATTTCTTATATAATCTGTGATATAGATGGATACAAACAAACAAGAGACAAGACGTGAAAACAGTAATTCATATTAGCCTGCACAGTAATAGCAACTCAAATTAGCCTTCCTATTAGTGTGCCCTAAATTTAAAGGCACATTAAAATATAATTTAAAGCTAAACTGAAACAAGAATTTGAAGACTCATTAAGGAATACTTAATAAATTAAGTATTGATTTCATTAGTTACTGATTTTATGCTAGATTCCTCTTATTTTATGGGTGCATTTAGGTAATAAAGTAAACTTGATATTTTAGCTCATGAAATTATATCTATATAGCCTCATCGATGTCAACAGACTTAGTAGGTTGGGATTTTTGTTTACAATAGAATGGTACACATAGTCCAAATTATAACAATCCACTAGAGAAGAAAGGGAAAATGCATTTCTGGGCAAGAAGTTACACAGAACTGTCTAGAAACCCATAATCTAATGAAAAATGTTTGCAGGAGATTCAGAGAAAGAGAGAACCCATGATCAATGGGAGAGGCGATCTGAGGATTTATAACAATTAATGTAATCACTCACGTCTAATGTGTGCATCTCTGTGCCAGCACTGATCTACACACTCCAACTACCCACTCATTTAATTCTTCTGAATTCCGTGGGGTGGGGAGCATTTCCATCTCCGCTGCAGAGAGGAGCTGCCTGAAAAACAGAGAGTTCAGCACTCAGGGAACTAACAGACGCCGGGACCAACATGAAGACACACCATGTTACAGCTGGAAACTTTCAAGTGGCCCACTACTGGAAAGTGTCTAGTTTTGCTGAAACCAGTGTGTCTGATATAGTTTTGCTTTTCTTTGTAGATTATGCTTTGCTTAAAATGAAGGAATCATGGGTGAGAGCTGTGGCACTTCATTTTTATCAACAAGAAACAAAACAAAGCACAAAACTAAACAAAAATCTCAGGGGTGATGGTAGTAGCATCATGGCAGCCCAGGAGGGCAAACATGCAAATGTGTCACCAAGCCTTGAGGAGGAAGAAAGGCGATATTGGGCACGATCAGAGAAGAACCCTAGGGTTTAGGAACCTGGATGAAGTAGAAATATTAAAATACATGGTGGCTCCCATGACCATTTCTTAAAAGCACATTGGCTCAGAAGTTGATGTGGTTAGTTTTTACTAAAGACTCTATGCCATACCCTTCAGAAGAAAAGCAAAGAGGAAGAGCAGGCATGAAGAATTCCCTCCTGGAGCTGGAGTCTCTGACAATCTCAAAAACTGGAATGCCACGGCCAGGGCGGCCCGCCTACTTTGTAGTGCATCTGACCACAATAAGTCAACATTTCTTAAGGCGAGAAGTTTATCAGTTTTACTTCTTTTAAGTAGCAAAATCTAACCTGTGTTTGTAAGATGCATTCCCACTAACCCAGATATATACAGGGAATTATTAACTTGGGACTTAACCAAAAATCACTCTAGAATGGCAGCTATGTAAGTTGTACTGTGCAGTTGTTCAGATCGATGTTCTTATCGGTTCCCTCTATGAAGCTGGCCATGCTACTTAAACTGCCTGAGAGCTGGTCTGGGTGTTTCCTCTGGGTTCCTCTTTCTCATGTTCTGTGCTGGCCCTCTCCTTTACTGTTACTGTGGAGCATCCTCTTCTTGTTTCAGGGCCTCTGTTACAACTGTAGACTATTCTTAGTTTTGTGCTTGCACACTTTCTCAAATTCTGCTTTTTGGGTGCTGGGCATTTATCAACAGTTCCCCAAAGCTGGCTGCTTAACTCATTATCTGGGAGGGATACTTAGGCATATCTGTAGTTCATTTGTTTCTCTCTCAGAATCATTCTATCTTATGTCCTATCTGTCCTCAATATTTCATTACTATGGCGACACCTCGGAACTAAATTCCCTTTGTTTTGAAAAATTTCTTCTTGCTTGAAGAACAAACTGAAAACTAATCTCCAAGAAGTAGCTCCCTGGCCCTTTCTATGTATCACTACACAGTACTCCCCCACCCAAACCCATCTGTACATTTTCGGAATAGGACCGCTTGCCATTTGTAATAGTAACCTATTACTTTCCCTGGAAGAACACTTGCTACTGACTGTCGCTGATGATGAGGGGACAAAATGAAGCCTCTCATGGTTGACTGGAGGGTTGTCAATCAGGAAGGAAAACCCTTTTGAAAACTTTTCTGAAATTTTGTCAAAACTCTAAAAATGTCTGTCTCCCTTGGCCCTTTAATTTACTTCTGGAAATTTATCCTTGGTACCCATAACAAATGCAGAAAAGCTTCATGCAAATAGTAGTACCATTTGCCCTTTCAGTGAAAAAAAAAACATGATAAACATTCAGTAATATGAACGCAAGTAAATACAAAATGAAATAGCATCTGTCATTAACATAATGCTGAAGAAATCATGTGTATTCATGCACATGATACAATTTTGATATAAAGTTTGGGAGAAAGTGGTTACAAGTTATATATTTAATATGATCATAAATATGTAAAAATATACAATGAAGGAAGAACCAAAGTGAAATTCACCATTAATATAGCTGGTTGCCTTAGGGTAGGGAATTAGGGGTAATTTCTTCCTCTATTTTTCAAGTTTAGCAACAGTTCAATAGCAAGCATGTAGTATTAAAATAGGGAGAAACAAAAGCAAGTTCAATTTTTAAAATAGCTTTCCTTATGACTTTTAAGGTTAACTCTCCATGTGATTTTTGGGGGGATGAGGGGTGGGGTGCGAGGAGCAAATTGCCTAAAGTATTTTTGAAAGGGGGCGACTGAAGAGCAGCAGCTCAAAGAAGCAGCTTTATAAGGACTCAGCTGACCCACAGGACATTGGGGAGAGATGGCCTTGACCACCTCAGACAACATTAAACTCCAGGTTACAGCTGACTGGAATCCTGAGGTTTTATTGGCCATGAGCCAGTCTGCAGCCCGTTCTAACCACCCTAGTATTTTATAACATTGTAAAGACTGTATTGTTTCAAACATTTCAAAATTTTACACACAACCTGGCAGTCATCCAAAGCCATTTCCAATGGGCCAAAACTATCAGCAGCCACCCACCTCCTTGGCCATGGCTGTCTGATTAATGATGTTGTACCAACGGGGTCCTCCATTTGGATCATCTATGCTGGGAGACCCCAGGACAAACACAATCTTTGAGGCTTGTAAATTCTCTATACATTTTGCAGCTGATTTTATTTTAAAACAGAGATGGAACATTATTAGTAAGTAGAGGTCTGGTGTAGCTTAGATTGGCTGAATGCAGCAGGCTTTAATTTAATAAAAAAAAATGAAGGATGCTCTTTGTCACAGACACTGTTCTTACTTCAGGATATTTGTTATGGCATGTAACTTTTCTAAGCTACTCAAGTTCCCCCACATCACCCTTCCCTTTTTTTCCATTACTCCCTTATCCTGACTTAGAGTTTATTTATCCCATGGGCTTAAACCTGAAGTTAAAAAAAAAAAGCATAGTATTAAATATTCTCCATTGATACTTTTTATTTTGAAATGAACAATGTACACATTACAAAGAATATTTGAGTTCTTCACATAACTTTAATAAGTTACTTAATATGCTACATTAATTCATTTAATCTTTGCAACAGTCCTACGAGAAGACCGTTGTTATCAGCATTTGACAGATGAGAAAATGAAGGCATAGAAAGGTAGAGAATCTTACCAAAGTTATTCACAAGGTTATAGTTGGTGGAGCTAGAAAACGAACCAGATGGAGTGCGCAGCATCTCTGATTAACCTACCACCTTTCCACCTATGGTGATGGTGAGTCTCAAAGTTTCTAACAGCTGTCATCAGTGACATTAGAATTTTTATGTTGAATATGTACCAAATATGTCTTCACTACTTCATTAAAATAGAAGATAATTTTTTTGCAGAGAGAAAAGATTTTCCCAAGCCTGCAGTTCAGAGAAAAGAATATCTACATCCTGATATTAGTTATCTTACTCCCTCTTTGGAAAACAAGAGCTGTATTTCCGTGTTTGTTTTTCTGACTTAGAAAACATTACATCTTTGTTTTTCAAATTATTTTTTTGTCTAAGTGATGCAGTCACTATCAGAAACATTTATCACTGTCAATAATTTGTTTCATTTCTAGGAATGTTATTTATTAGGCTGACCTTGGAAAAATGAAGGGACCGCACAGGCTGGAAAAAGCTGACTCATTCCCGTCCTATAAGTGTACACTGTCTATCTACAGAGTGGGAAATGGAAATAAGTAAGATTTTACTAATGGCTTCTGAGACATTCCAATCATTTGAGTCAATAGCTTTCACTCAATTATGTAAACCTCAGCTATGCATTTTTTGAACCAAATTACAGTATATACTAAAACAAGAGCCACAGACTTCACAAAAAAGACTAACACCATAAAAGGCCTCATATGAGCCCTTTATTCCAACGTGGTTCCCTAGGTTGACAAGATTCATTAGAAAATTCATCTCTTGGTTTGGCTTTGCTTATGTTTCCTTGACACAGAGTGTATTTAGAAGGATTGTTCATTTAGTGTGGTTCTGTCACATGATGCTCTCATTAACTTTGGGCATCTATGGTCTTAAGATGAACCTGCAGGACATTGTACTAAGTGACATGAGCCAGTCTCAGATGGACAAATCTTGTGTAATTTCACTTATGTGAGGCATCTAAAATAATCACAGAAACAGAGACTAGAATGTGGATTGCCGGGGGCTGGAGGGAAGGGGAAACGGAGAGTTATGATTCAACAGGTATAAAGTTTCAGGTGTGTGTGAGATGAGTAAGTTCTAGAGATCTGCTCTACAACAGCATTCCCATGCTTAACAATACCCTATTGTGCACTTAAAAGTGAGTTAAAGGGGTAGATATAATGGTAAAAGCTTTTATTACAATAAAAAAGAAGAAGGAAGGCAAGAAGGGGACTTGCCTCTAAATTATATCTTGGGGGACAGGATATTATTCTAGGACACACATTAGCCATTTTCTCTAAGTGTAGTTCCCACTCACGGAGTGGGTAGCCCGCAGAGTGGAAGGGTCGAGGGTTTAGACAGCAGTCACGTGTGGCTCTACTCTGTCCACCCCTTCTTAGTGGGGATCAGAAAGATTAAGCAAGGTGCTAAAACTCACTTTCCTCATTTGTAAAATGGTTAAAATAATATATATATATATAATAAGATTTTCATAAGGGTAAGAAATAATATTCCAGGGTATGCAGTAGAGTGTTTGGAAAATAGTTGGCCTTCAAGAAAGGATAATGATTATTATTTTATATATATTAATTTCCTTCATCATCTGCCCTATGGAGATGTGGAAACAGTGGTACTTGAGTGGGTTCCAGGTACCATAAATGAAAGGACAAAGCAGTAAGTACAGTATTTTAATATTATAGAGGCTATCTTACTAGGAAAATAATAGTAGTAGAGGTAGGAATATTATACATTGTCTAGTACTGTTTCTATGAAAAGTTTGGGTTTTACATAGATGAAGGAAACCATGGTACAGCATTGGAAAAAACACTTGTATTATTTCACCCCTTTTAAGAGGAAATTTCTCTTCTAGGTTTTCTCAGTATACTCTTATCCAAGTAAACCTCGTCTCTGATGGAGCTGAAACAGAGATTAAAGCCAGAACATCATTACTAAAGAGTCAAAGGTTTATACATACTGTAATATAATGCAGCCTTTAAGGTACTCAGAGTATGGAAGGGATTAATCCCACCATCCTTCAAGTGTTGATGTGGTCCATGCTCTATAGCCATGGGCCAGAATTATGTTTAAGGTGCAGGCATAAGATAGTAACTCTAAACCTCTATTAACAATCCCTCATATTGTTTCACGGCTTCCATTACAAGCCAGTTAGGAAACCAAGCTTCTATTTCGGTGGCTAGTGTGATTTGTAAGTTGTTTTTCCATAGTGATTATTTTGTCAGATTCAGCCGTCCTGCCCAGAGATTTTGGTGCTGTAAGCCTGAATGCATCTTGATGTGTTTGCTTGTGCTAACTCAGGGATCACCACTCACCAAATGAAAATCTTTTTGTTGTCCATGGAGCTTGAACAAGAAACTCACCCACTTGGTTGGATAAAGAACACTTTGAACATTTGCTTATTACAGCGGTCTCAAAACATTAGGGTGGGAGTGAAGCCCACAATTTTGTTTTAAATTAAGTGCTCCTAAAAAGCGTGAGACTAATAGCACCAGCTAAAGCCAGTTATTTTTCTGGCAAGCAATATGCGAGTTTCCCCTCACTGCTAAGCCAGTAAAACTCAGCATTGCTGCGGCAATTTTCCTGCTGCTCCAGTTCTTGGACTGGGGCTGCACAGCACCAAAATAGCTAGATGAAAAGTGAAAACTTCGCCTGGTCATTAGGCTGCTGCCAAATATTAGAATAGGATCTGTTATAAGTCATCAAGATGTTTTATTATACTTCCCCCTTTTTATCACATATTTTGGCATTGTATAGCTGCCAATTTAAACGTTATAAGGATATTGCGTGGATTCATAATATTCAGGAGAGAACAAGAAAAGGAATATCAGATATCTTTTCAAAGGGAACATCTCAATCCACGTTTCTATTTTATTTATTTTTTTTATTTTAAAATAAAAGTCTTTGTTGGATCTGTCTAATCATGTATCCTTGGTTTCTAAACTCTACCTCACACTTTTTCTAAGCAGCCCACCACCAGATGAGTATTTACCCATTTAAGATTATCAGCTGTCAAGAGACGGAATCCATCCATCAGCAACGACAAATATTTGTTGCATTTTTACTGTATTTCAAGCACTGTGCTAGATGGTCAGACATATTTAAAAAGTAAGGCACAGCTCCTGCTTTCTAAGAAGAAGTTTCATTGGGGAGACAGGCTTTATATATGAATGACCAATACATTTTAAGATATAATATTCGCTAAAATAATGAACAAGAATGGCTACTGAACAGAGATTTTCAGCTGGTGTGCTGCAAGAATTTTTTTAAAAAACTATTTAGCCAGGGGCTCTGACTGCTTTTCCCTGAGACTGTCAAATAAAAGATGACAACAGCCAGCACAACAACAGCTGCCTGGTGTGAATGCCCTGTCTTGAACCATAAATACATAGGTTTTATCATAGAGTTGTACCTTATTGATCATGTCACATAATAAGGTTGCATCTGATTGGCTAATTTTGGTACCAGAAATCCTTATATACAAGTATAGGCACCTGATATTTTGAAAAGTCACTTTGGAACAAAAAGGTAGGTAATTACTATTATTATTTGTAAATCAATCAAAATTATATCTATTATTTGTCAGGTCAGCAAAAAAATATATTTTTGGCGTGCTGCAGAATTTTAGTAATTAGTTTATGTGTGCCATGAGCTGAAAATGGTTGATAGTTGCTGCTCCTGAAGATAGCAGAGAAGGCGGGTGGAGTGTGGCAGAGACTGCAAAGGCTTTGCTGAGGATGCAAAGCTTGAGTTGGGTCTTATAGGAAACGGGGACCTTGGTAAGTAAAGAATATAACAGGGGGATTTAGAGCCTGAAGGAAGAATAAGAAATTCCCATGCTGGTGTAGTTTTAAGGGTTGCAGATTTAAATCTCTGTAACAAAGAAAGGGAAACACAGGGTTTTCATAATAGCATTGATTTCCCAGCATTTTTTTATGGCTCATAATTTAGACACTCACTAGCAGTCTAAGCATTGCATGTGATCAATATTGGACAAATTGTTGTAAATGAGATCTTAACCTTCATATTTTGTGATTTAATTTTTGTTTGCATGCTTTTAATTAAATTTTCATTTTACAATATAGATTCATATACAGCTAATGAATTATACAGAGAGATCCTTGTCCTGGCTCCCTGTGATGGCAACAGTTTACAAAACCATACTATAATGTTACACTGAGAATATTGATATAGGTACAGTCAAGATACAGGGCATTTTCATAAACTCAAGGGCCCCTCATGTCACCCTGTTACAGACACACCCTTTTGCCCCCTGGCCCCCCACCCCACCCCCAGCTTAACCTGTGGCAACCACTAATCTTTTCTTCATTTCTGTGTTTTTGTTATTTCAACCATGTTATACAAATGTTAGAAAAGTATAGTATGTAAGCTTTGGGATTTCTTTTTCAGCCAGTGTAATTCTTTGGAGACTCACTGAAATTGTTTTATGTATCCATAGTTATTCCTTTTTTGTCATTTGAGTAGTAATCCATGTTATGGATTTGCAGATTTGCTTAACTGTTTACCTGTTGATGAACACCTGGGTTGTTTCCAGTTTGGGGCTGTCATGAATCAAGCTACTCTACACGTCACACACTTCTGCCATGTTTTGTTGTGTATAATGCACACTTTTTTTTACCCAAATCTTTGAGGGAAAAATAAGTATGCATATTATAATTCTGTATCTATATAAATGTTTTTAATTCTTTTATTTATGTTTATGTGTCAAAAGTGTAACTCTAGAAAGCAACAACGATACCTGGAAAATAATAATCTGTTTTGTTTCTAAATATAAATAAATAAATAATTGGACTAAAAAATTAAAACAAAAGATTTTTCTTCCTGAAAATTTGGGCCAAAAATGTCAGTGTGCATTACACATGGCAAAATATGGTATTTATGTAAAGTGTTTTTTATTTTCTGATTGAATGCTGAGGAGTGCCACTGTTGGGCCCTTTGGTAGTTACATGTTTAGTTCTAGAAGAAACTGCCAAACTGCTTTCCAGAGTGGCTGTGCCAGTTTATATTCTCACCAGCAATGACTGAGAATTCCTGTTGCTCCACATCCTTGGCAGCATTTGGTGTTGTCAGTTTTTCTTTTTTAGTCATTCGAATGGTGCATATGATTACTGCTTTCATTTGCAAAGCCTCAATGACATATGATGTTAAATGTTTTAATGTGCCTATTTGCCATCTGTGTGTCTCCTTTGGTGAAGTGTATCAACATCACCTTCCTTCTCTTCTTCCAGGATGCCAAGTTACAGGTGTTAGATCTTTTGTTATAGTGCCACAGGTTCCTGAAACTGTTTGTTTTCTTTTTCAGTCTATTTTATCTCTCTTTTTCAGATTGGGTAATTTCTATAATGCCATCCTAAAATTTATCACTAATTCTTTCCTCTGCCTCCTCCGTTCTGCAATCAGGTCAATAAAATGTTGGTTATTGAAGTATTCACTCTAAAGTTTCCATTCTTTGTTATCTTTCCTGTCTCTGCTGAGAATTTCATTTTTTCCCCATTTGTTTCATGCATTTTCATAATTGCTCACTGAAGCAATCTTTTTGTGATGGCAGCTTTAAAATGTTTGACTGATAATTAATTAGATCAACTCTATCACTTAAGTGTCGTCATCTATTCTTTACTTTTGTTTCCATTCACCTTGTAATCTTCCTGGTTCTTACTGGGATAAGTGATTTTTTAAAATTGAAACTTGAACATTTTATGTTATGATATCATTAGAATCTGGATCTTATTTATACCTTCTCTTGTAGATGGCATTTTTGACACAGCGTTAGCAGAAGGGGCGTCATGCCACCTCATTACTGCCAGGAGATGTTGGAAGTCTAGCTTTTTAATCAGCCTTTGCTTATGGGGCTGGGGGCAAGGCCACAGTAGTTTCTGTGGTTTTGGCTAGAGTAGAATGCTTATTGTCTAACAACAGTTATTTCTTGCGAGGCTACCCCTTTCTTCCAAGGCCTTTGCCTGAGAGAGTGGGCTTTGATCCGAGTTTCCTGTGAATGTACGGATTGGTGTTTCTAGACCCCTGGCTTCTTAGCTGCAGGTCTGGAATATGTGAGGTGTAAAGAAAACCCAGAGAACACATCTTTTTGTTGTCTCTTGGATCCCAAGGTACGTAGCCAGTGGGCATTTTCTTTCTATCTTTCAGAGTCTTCTTACATTTGCCTTTGATATGATATCCAGGCATGTTTAGTAGGAAGAATAAGATTAACTACATTTACTTCATCTCAGAATTAGAAATCTCTTTCACCTGTCTGGATCCAAAAATAAATGAGCAAAAACTTTCCATTGTGGTACTTTACAGATACAGTAATTTAAGACCAGGACAATTCTTTCTGGCTTCACAGTTTCAAATCGCACTTTGAAAAACTCTCAAATTTTATTATTTATCCCAATTTTATGTCCCACAAATGCAAATATCTGGGGGATCACATTCCCATATAAAATAAAAATCTAAACGTGAGCTCATTTCCCAAGTTTTCCTTTCACTTACCCTGGTTCAAAGTCTCAAAGCTGCTCTGGGAATGTCCACTTTCGCTGCCCCAGTCCTCTCTGCCACAAATCTTCCCTTGTACGTCCCCTGGCATTCTCCCTCACCCGTATGCGTTGCTTTTAATATCTCATGCCATCACATTAGCCAAGGTCCTTAACTTAGCTATGGAAATATTTTTCTTCGTGTTCTCTCTGTCACCTTCAGCTACCTGCTGTGATCCATGAATAACAAACACGTCAGCCTTCCTAAGCCAAATAATCATTCAGTTCCCGATTCGCCAATTCTCTGCTCTGTGCCTTGGCTTATGCAACACAAAAGCCTTCCTTCTTATCTCCAGACAATCAATAATTATGCTCTTTTGAGGAACAGGCCAAAGAAATTCTTCTGCAAAGTTCTCTCTGATCCATCCTGCCGCAGGCAAGTGCTCCACCTCCTACCACATACCCACTTTGTCCATAACTTCCTACCGTTTTCGTTTTATACATGACGTGTCACCTGCAGCATCTCTTTGAGGACAGAACACACACTTTGTTTATCTTCACTTCCTGCCTAAAATCTCACCCCTAAAATTATATGTAGTAGTTTTTGAATGAGTGAACAAAGAAAAACAAAAATAATTCACAAAGTGCGTCTTGCGATAGTTTCATTTTTATTTCCTGTCTCTTCCATCTCCTTAGTCTTTTCATAGTGGTAACATTGAATATCAATGATTCTCAGATCTACTGCACTGCATGAGAAGATGTTGTCAGACGAAAAAAATACCCTTAAGTTTACCTCTGAGTAGGGATGAGGAAGGCAATATTTAAATGCCTTTTCTTTCCAAGGTGAGAAAGGGCAGCTATAGGTCTGCCTGTGGAAGGTGTGAGTTAAGCATGATGCCGGAGTTGATATAATCACTGACAAAGAACCAACCCAGTGGCTTCCAAATTGTCTCCAGGCAACCACAATACAGCCACATTAATGTATCAGTCCAAATATGTCATTTTAGAAGAGCACATAACCTCTGAAGAGAGTTGCAGGCAAGGTTTTTGGTCAATAGTGACTCATTTTTGTAGTTGACTTTTTTTCCTGGATTCAACCAAGGAAGTCTGAGTAAGTTTGCTTTGCCACGTCCCAGAGAAACCCAGGGTCACCCTCCCTCCGCCTTCGCTGTGAACAGAGACCAGCAGGTCACCTAAGAAACGGCAATTTGCGGGCTCCTGCTTTAGGCAATAATGACCTTGGCTTGCACAACCCAAATAGAATGTGCCCCAACTCACGAAGCCAAGGCAATGTGGTAAACAGAGCCTGTGCCAACAGGACATCGTTTCAACATTGTCTGGCGTGTGCAGCGTGTCTGGGCAGGGGCACACACACCGCAAGCCGCCTTCTGCTGTGGACAGTCCGGGACTCGGTGGCAACCATGTCATCCCTCCATCAGCTCCATAGAGACATCCTCTGATGTTACTTTGTCAGCCACTCATTCAACTCCTGAAAAGTCACAAAAATAAGCCCTTTTGAACATGAACAATGTTCAGAGTGGTCTGGAAACCAAGCAGATGCCAATTGTCACCTGAGGGAGTGGCACAGAACATTTTTACGACATTGTAATTCTGCTAATGATGGTTAGTTTCTGAGACAGTTTCTTCTGCAGTCGTGCCCACTTCCATACATTGATGGAACTGCCTGAGAATATTCAGAATTGCCTTTCAGATTATGGTATACATTCTTGTAATATCATGTGGTTCTTTACATTCTGAGGCTCTGGACTTATACCCTGACACTGAAAATTGTTTTTGTACCACTTGACATCAGTTGACCCTAAGGTTTTACCTTAATATCCAGCTGAAGAGTCTTGGAGTTTTCAGAGGAAAGGTGAATTTTTTCCCTTGAGCATTTCCACAGAATTTGTTTCAACTGAACACACTCCAGTGTGGCCTCCAATAATAAACTAAACAGACAGAACCTGAAATGTGGTTTATATACACAGCACTAACACTTTAATAAGTGAGCGTTTTGCCTAGCATTTGAAATTACTTATCATACTAATAATTAAATGCCTACATTTTTAGAAAGACTTCAATTAATATTGAGTTTTTCAAGGGCAGTACAAGGAATGATCTTTGTACTTAGTACTGTGCCAGGCCCATAAAAATATTTTATAAATGCTCATTTAAATGGCTTGTTTTGATTTTATGGTAGGCTCCCGAGAAAACCAGGTGGTTGCAAGTTGCTAACTATCTGAACTGACAAAACCAAGTGGTACCTAGGTCTTTCCAAAGCTTGAATAGATTAAATTTCATTTTTAGCTACCCTCAACAATGTTACAATCTCCGGTCATTTTGCTGAAGGGTAATATATTTAGGGGACATTTACAGCTCAAAAATCAACTGGTAAAATGATGTAGTCTTCAAGTAGCATTGTTCTGAAAGGGTTGAGAGATGAAAAGCTAAGAGCAGGTAGAGATGAAATGGTAGCTTCATGGCATCATTTGCCATTTTTTTCTCTTGGCTCCGACTCAGTCCTGAACAGACATCTCTTCCCAGTCGTCACTCTATTTTGCACAGTCTTGTACTCTAACCATTATTTTTGACCAAAAATCAGGGGGTGCATATTATGGACCTAAGCTCTTCACATGCAAAAATGTGAACTTAGAAACTCAGGCTATGCACCTTGGTTCTTATTCTGCCTTTGATTCTCAGTGTTTTGTCTTTGGGGAAGCTTTTTAAAGATGACATTGCATCTCTAGGGCCTAATTCATGCAAACATTAGCTTACAATGGATAAAACAAATGTGAGATCTTAAATAAATAGCACCATTTCATATGAACCAGAGTGCTAAGAGACTTGAACATAAAACACAATGGGCTCAGAAATATAGGGACCAAACTAGACAAAGAAAAGGTATACCACAGCGAAGTCAGAAATAGGATTTAGAAAATTATCCAGACCCCCCAAAAAAGCATCTTAAAAAGAAAACTTTACTCACTGAAGCAATTTCTAAAATAGGTGATTTGCATTTTTAAAAAGCTTACATGAATTTGGGGAACACCCACACTGGATCATGCAGTCAATCTTCTGATTCAAGTGAGAACATTTTTTATTATATTTGACAAAGAAATATCTTGGCACTTTTCTATACAGAGATAATATTGATATCCATATATATTATTACAGTCTTTAATGGCATTCTATTTCAGAATGAGTAGAAATGTTGAGATTATGAAACATTTTAAATCTGAACATTGTCACTAATATTTACTAAAAATCATGAAGACCTCATTTATACAGAGTATCATGAGAGAATAAAATGAAAATAATACACTTTCTAAATAGCTGAAGTATGTCTTTTTGGTGAATTTACTTAGCATTTTAAATATTTGAAATTAGAACCTTAATATATATTAAATCCTCCTCTATCTTCTTCAAGCCTATGCCCTGGAATATATACAGTCTTCATCCTGAGGTTAAATATAATACTCTGGCCAGTGAGGAAAGAAAGAACTGTGACTTATGTTGTATTATGACACAGATTGTTGGTTTCATGTGGGCCTAGTCTTGTCACTTTATCCATTGATAGAATATTACATGGTGTGTAATTGATTTTAATAGCATAAAAACCTCTGTGCTTTTCTTACTGGTCATTGTGATGGTAAAATAAAAATATAGGTAAACACACATTGAATACCTTGAAACGAATATAATATAAGTTGGTATTTGTCACCAGTAGGATTCCCCAGGAGGCATCATCAAAAATGGAGCTTAGTGTGGGACGTGTTTTTATGAGGTTCTCTTGAGATACACACCTTTGGAAGGGAGAGGGAAGAGGAAGATGCTTAGTTACAACTCAGTCTCCAGAGCACCTCTGGCTAACCTTGCAGGGAGCTCTGGGTCTAGAACGACCCTTCACAGTTGACCCCAGCTGGGCATGGCTGGCCAACCACCTTCCACATCTATCAGTTGCTGAAGGTGGACTACTTTGGAAGAACTGCTTGGTGAGGCAGCCCTTCACCATGGGGGCAGTCTCCAAGGGGCTGGAATAATGGGACCAGGAACAAGATGAGGTGGGTTTGGCAGCCTCGGTGCAGCATTTAAGGGGGCACCAAAAACTCAGTGTTCAAGATAACTAATATTTTAATACTATATATATATATATATATATATATATATATATACACACACACACACATACCCAAAATCAAAATTCATGCAAAAATCCATGATAAAAACACAAAAATCTAAATAAAGACAAGCTGTTGTTTGTTTGATGGCCCTGTGATAGAGACAGTGGTTTCTAATCAGATGGTGGTTCTCAGGCCCGCATCAGTATTAAGTGTTCACTGGGCAAGTTTATAACAATTAACAGTGGTAACAATGGTGTGCAAAGAGACTGGGTATTGCAAGGCTATTTTTAGTGATGTTTTTGTTTGTTTGTTTGTTTGATTGGAGAGCTTTCACAAACTTTTTCTAGTTGGTTCAGTTTAGGATACGCAGATACAGGCATGCAGGTCACACAGCCTTCCTTATGCTTCAGGCTCCAATAGGGCTCCTACAAGCATTGCTGAGCGCCCAAGGCTGTCCACCAGCAGCGTTCCTCACTTCAGGTGCAGCAAGTTGGTCATAAAACGGGATCTGGGAAGCCTATCCAAGTGTCCTCCACAACTTCCTATGTGGTTAAATGATTGAAAATATCACTCAACAATGAGTTTGATTTCTAGTAAATAATGAATACATTTGGCTGCAGGTTTTAACCTTTACCTCAAGTAAACAGAGTGATCAAACTTGTTTATTGTTTATCAGTATGACTCACTAATATTTAATATACTAGGTATGACTTTACATTTAGACAAATGACTGATTTGGGTTCTATTCTTTAAAACAACAACAACAACTGACCGACTATGCTAACCACAGTGGTCTCTAGAATTTCTGTTTCCTTTTCTGTGGAGTGAGGAAGCTGTAGCAGGTAATTTTTCATGACTCACCCAACTTTGTTTTAAATATTTGATTCCTGACACTTTTCTGGATGGTCAAAGGTCATCCTTTAAGAACAGAATTTCTGTTGTGAGCTCAGCAAATCCTTCAGAACTGTGTTTGGTAGAACTGTTTGTTACTACCCAAAATGGTTTCCACCCATCACATATGACGAATTACTGCTGTTTGTGTTACTACTCTCACTATATGGTCATTAGGATATTAGCTATTATAAATTGATGGTGTAATTATGCCTAACTCTAATGATCTCCCCCACAAATCTATGTTATTTTCTGCCAAACTTCTTGGGACTGGATGATCAATTTGGCATAACTGACTATGGTCCTGTTAGCTAAAGAAGTGAGGGACCAATAAGGGGGGAGATTTCAAATGAATTCTGCAATAGCCCCTTATGACATCCTCCAGAAATTGACAGAGTGAAGCAACAGAATAAAGTCTCTGAGAAGAGAAATTAGGTGGTGAACAAACTCGATAACATTTTGTTTAGTGTTTCATTTCACGTGCCTATTTTCCCCACAAGGATCCTTCACTCAATGAAAACCCATTCTCATACACTTGGAGAAAAGCCAGGGTAATGTGAAAATGAATAGCACCTTAGGGAGAAACGTGGTGGCTCTCCTTTGAGTGAAGTGCATTAAATGCATTCTTCAGGGTCCTCTTTGCTCTCTGTTTCTTGGATTTGCTCAGGATCATTGAGATGGCGAGGGAATTGGCCTCTGGATTTGCAGAGTACATAGGATTCAACTGTCAGTTTTATATACAAAGCCAGAAAGTGACGACCAAATACGTACGGATTGGTGATTAATGGCTCTTGTATTACTTGTGTTACCTGTGCCTGGCAGAATCGAGCCCCATCAACTCAAGTTGCTGCTTTTCATTTCACTTGTCTTGAAATGTCAATATAGAACCATGAGTGTGTTGATCCCCCTGTTCCAATTCCCTAATCCAAAGAAGAGGAAAAAGGGTTCGTTTCACAAGTGGTTTTCAGGAGGAAGTAAATGCTCAAAGCGCAAAGAGTGATTGATTAACAGTGGTGAGTTTGTTTGTGGGAGAACTTGTCTGACTTGTTATCCTGGCTGTCTGAGTAGAATGCTTTGCAAAGAAAAGACAAGAAACACGCACACAGCAATGCCAGACAAGCAAATCATATTTGGGAGCCCACTGTTATGACTTCATATTCGTTTTTTAATCTTTGACAATCTCACCCATTCCTTAAATACTCATGTCACACATGCTCTGTTGCTAGTGCTTCTCAGACCTTCCAGAGAGGTGAAACATAATGTCATAATAGATAAATATCTTCCTGTTGGGTAAGATTCACTTATTGTTGAGTATCTCATGAACATTAAATATATAGATTTATCTCTATCAGTTGAGTTCTCATTTCACAGACCAAAAGACTTGGGTGGACATACCCAGAGGGGGTTATGCTTCAACACAGTAATTTTTTCTATAAGGGGACACTTTTAGCAGTGTGGTTTTCAAAAGCTAATGCCTAAGCTCAAAATACCTTCCTATATTAATAGGAGCCTATTGACTATACTTAGGAGTGCCCTGCTGCCAAAATAGTTTACCAAAATGCCACAGTGTGTTGCAAGGGAAAATAATAATTAGTATTCAATGAGCCACAGAAGTCCTGCATTTAACTGCTATAACTAATTGGAAATATACATATATTATTTAACACGTGACTATCTTTTTAAAACCTACGTGATAATGGATTTGTTTGTTTGTTTGTTTAATGGGAGTATAAAATAAGAATATTAATGACATATGGCATCTACATTTATAAGTTGTACATTAGAAACCATTAAGTGAATAGTTGAGATTGCTATATGTGTCTAGTTTTACTGTCTCTCTCTCTCTCTATGATTATGTGTATTCATGCAAAATGGCCTTTTGTTAAAATTAAAGCATGACGTAATAATTATTACCTCAAGGTATTATCACAGTATGTGAAAATAAGCAAATTTACCCAATTAATACAGGCTGACCTCTAATCTGGTTTTTCTTTATTCTTCTATGGAATAACCCATTAATTGAAGTAAATTTTACCAATTTGGAACCATCATTCAAATCTCATGTATACACATTTAATGTATACCTAACTTGGAATCAATTCCCACATCCCCAAAACAATAACCTTGAAATGTGATAGTTCCCCCCAGAGTTAGGCTCGTACTCTTCTGCGAATAGAGATGAATCCTAAAGAATCCAATTTTCAGTCAATCACATTGTACTGTTAGTACAAAAGTTGGTAATCACAGACATGGGAGAAAAAAGAACTCTAGTGGAGACTTACTATCACTTTGAGGTTTTTTTCAATGTTTCCAATATATACCATTCATGTAAAATTTGGTTCTATCAAAAAGAGACACATCATCCTTGGGAAGGATGTGGTGGAGAATGGGTTCTGGACTACGGCTCAGGTGAATTCTGGCCTCCACCTTCCCTTACCCAGATGTCCTTGTCACTTCATATCTCAGAGTCAGGTTCCTTTACCTGAACGTACACATCACACAAAGTATCTTCATCCCTTCAGGGACTTTGCAGGGAGCAAATGAGATAATACCTAAGATCACACATTATATTCTATCAAGTCTCTAAAATATCATAAAAGGTGGTAAACCCGGGATTCCTACTTGAAAAGTACAAAGAAAAAACAAAAGAACACCTTTCTTCTTTGAACCATGGAAAGAAGGGTTGCTCTCCTCGACCTTTTTTACTTTGATTGTATGTGTGTGTGTGTGTGTGTGTGTGTGTGTGTAAGACCAACATATAAGTTAAAAACAAGTGAAGTGAAGACAGGGCCTCCTGCTCTTACAATTTTCCAAAGTCTCACTTGTAAAATATGATAAGTTATTCATCAATCTCTGTTTGTTTTAGTAGGGTAGCTATTCTCTGTGGAGTTTGTTCAGCCCAAATAGGGAAAACCCTTCAGAAGCTCCCCGTAGGAAGGTCTCACATGCAAATAATAGCCAGCATTTGTGAAGTTTCCTTCTTGGCCAGCTAAAAATTCCCCCTGGCTTGGGAGAGCATGAAGTCTTTAGTGAAGATGTCAACAGTGATTTATTATAAGCTGAGTTAATTCTCCCTCAATTTAAAGGCCTTGCATACAACATAATCACTCTCTTCCCCACCCCCCCACCAACCCCCACACACAGAGGGAGCAGCTTATTCCATGATTCTCGAGACAGCTTCATCCAGACACTGGCCATGGAGAGATTTCAACTGTTTTCTTTGGACATTTTTGTTGCGGGGGATGGGGCATGGAGTGTAATTAGTCAAGTATGGTTCTCACCCAAAAAGACTTCAATGTGAAAAAAAAATCAAGGTGTGTTTGTGTGTGTGTGTGTGTGTTCTGTGAATATATTAATATAACTGTGTGTGTCTCTGTGAAACTTCGGAGAGCTTCTTGGCAGCAAAGCAAGAAGAAGTCATAAACTCAGACTTCTGTAATGTACTAGTTAGATTTTTACTGCATTGGGCTTGTTGTGCTTTTGTTCTTTCTGGCCTCATAAAATGAATCGAGGTGAAGGAAACTTGGAGAAGGTTCAGAGATGGCCTCAGATAACTTTCAAGTTGGAAAGTAAGCCCTAAAAGCAATATTTAGGTAGTAGTAAACATGGAGAGAAGTGAGCTAACTGGAGATTGTGACAACATCTTTAATCACATACACTTCTCAGATGCCAGTAATCTGGTCTTCTTTCATTTTTCTAGAGACATTAAGTACAAGTTAAGAGTATATGCCATAGTTGTCATGGCTTCATTGTTGCTGTTGGGGTAATGAGTATTCCTAATCGGCTTTTAGGATTATAATCCTTGCGCTAAAGCTTAATGATTGTACTCTGGTCTACTTCAGTCTGTAACACAGCAAAAGTGGTTGTTTCTCCCAGTGTGCACTCTGCACCACTCAGAACATTTAATGTATCACACATGCTTTCACCCAGGGCTCTGTAGGAAAGACAACTTACCTGACTGTCCTTGAAGATATCTACATTTAGAAATAAATGACATTCTCCTTGGCATGTTTTAGTAGCCTCTGTTCATTGCTGGGGTTATTTCTTTTTCCTCCTGAAAATATTCTGATTTATGTGGGTACCAGTTATTCAGCATCAGTTGACTGCCTCAGCCCAGAGGGAAATAGCAATATGAAAAAATTGATATTCCTGGTATTGATAGAATATAACTATTTAAGGCACTTTTAATAAACAAAAGAAAGCCATTGAAGACTTGAGGAAATTATAGAAAGTTGAAGAAAGCATTTCACTGTCTTCAAGCAGGGAGTGTTACCATGTATATTAAGCTGTTTAGGCAGGGACAGTGTAAGTGTAATTCTCAAGTTAAGTGTATGTCTAAGGCAGGGTTTATGAGTGTCAGCACTGTTAAATTTGGAGGCTGCATCATTCTTTTGTGGGGTATGCACTTTGAACTGTAAGATGTGACCTCTAACCACTGATGGCAATAACCTGCCCTCAGTCCACTCCACCCCCACCTCACCCTCTCACCTCTGTTGTCACCAAGCCATCAACTTGTAACAGCCATGGATATTTCTGGACATGCTAAATGTTTCTTGTGGACAAAGACTTTTGTGGACACCACCCTCAGTTGAGAGCCACTGGTTCAGTGAGACAATTCTACCCACTGTGAGTCTGTGACTAAGATAAAATGAAAAATGTGGGGCTCCAGATTATGATAATATTTTTGTCTTGAAACCCCTTATATCAGCTGTTGTGATTATTGTTCATATTTGGTAGATATGATGAAGAACTCCTAAGAATATGGAAATGAGAGAAATGGAATTGTCCTCAGAGAGTTAAACCCTAACTTGAGTGTGCAGACATGTAGTCATATGATTGTTAAATTTCCACCAGACCAAGAAGAGAAAGCTCATAGCAATGCTTCATTAAACTGAGGCCTGATTTAGAAGTCTTACATTCAGAACACTTCCCTAACTCCTTCTTGTGCATGTTACATCCGAACGGCCATAGAAGTGTCCCGTGTACTAAAATCCACTGGGAGAATCTGTTAATAAACTTCTCTCCCAATTTCAGGCTGGCTGTAGGCTTCACAAAGAATATAACTTCTTTACAACAATCAGGCTTGGAATGAACCTTACCAATCTGGTCTTTCTTCACCTTCATTCTGCATCTGATTTTTCTTCATTCCCAGTTCAAATACCTGCTCTACTGGAAGCTCTCTTTTATGAATAGATTATGATTTGCTCTTACCCATATTTTCATCATCCATGAGAGTGACTCTTGCACACCATTTCCCCTTATTCTGTAAATACAGATCATAAGGTTGCTATCTATTAATTTATTTTCACAGCCACATTGAGTACCAACCACGTTAATACTGTTTATACTATTTTTGAGTTTACCTTTCACCACATCATGCTTTTGGATACAATTCCTTCCATTCCTAAGGGCTTGAGTCTAAGGAATCTCCCCAGTTATTTTCCCTAAGTCAGTCCTAAGTCAGCAGCAGTAAGACCTGTTTTCATAACTGTAGATTACAAAAACAGAGACAGTCTTCACTAGAATGGTAAGGTGCAGGGAGTAAAGTGGAACATTTGGCATAGATGGCTTCTTTATTCCAAAAGAAGTGGTTTATGATCCAAACAGTGGACACTATTTCTATCCAAATGTATTATATATCTAGGTAAAACCCAAAGCCTAACTATCGTGTTCGATGACAAATGAACATTTTGTTGTATGCATGCCCTGGGCATGGCTTTATCAGAAAGAATCATGGTTGAATGAGACATTGCTAATACTACCTCTCCACTTATTTTATGTCCAGAATATTTCTATTCATATCTTGTAATTGCCAGAACTTTTCTGCTTAGGTCAAAGTTGTTTTTGCTGAAAATAATAGAAAATCACTTATAGCTTAGACTAAAAAGGAAAAGTGTTAGGAAATGCAAAGGTGTTTCTTGTATATAATCCAAAAACAGGAAATGTCAGAGATGGAGGAGGCCTTACACTTGGTAAATATTCCCTCCCTGTGCGGACTTCCTCTGTATAGACCCTTCTGATCTACTCTCTATTCTTCTCCTCTTGGCTCTGTGCTCCTGGGAGGTGATTTGTAGAGATGCCATCACATGGTGTTCTTGTCCCCTGGTTTTTGGTTGGATTCAGCCAATGGGAATCTCAGTAGAGGGTTAGAAATTAGGATGGTGAGGTTGAGGTACTTGGAAGTCTTCTGTAGGTTTGCCTCGGTTGACAATATCTCTCACCCAAAGATCAGGTCTTCCTGGAACAAATAGATCCCTCTGATGAGTTCCTGGAATCTCTCATTTCCAGCTGTAGTAACTGCTCTTTTCCCATACCCCTTAGGCCTGGAGGTGTTATCAAACCCTGTTAATTAATGCCCTCTCAAATTATTTATATTTGAATGTGGCATCTGTTTCCTCCTCAGACCCTGTCTGATATCATCTCTTCATCTCTTTTTCTCTCTCTGTCTATTTAAGTCTTTTCTATCTCTGTGGGTCATATGTCTCTCTCTCCCCTCCCCCTCTCACTCCCCCACATTTGCCAGAGTTCCACTCTACCCTCTATATCTTCTCAGTTCATGTGCCAACAGAACTCAACTACACAGTAGTAATTAGTGGGTTTAAATCTATTCCATTCTCTTTTCTAAACTATTTAATATATTCTCTCATTTAATCTTAATAATCCATAAGTTCTATTATCATGCAATTTTACAGATGAGGACATTGAAGCACAGAGAAATTGAATAGCTTGATTCACAACTAGAGGTAGAATCTGAATTCTAACTCAGAAGATACATATTCTTAAATATCATTTTTGGTTATGGTAGTTGGTCTAGACCACCTTGGGTTGAATATCCAATAGTGATTTACTCATCATGAGGTGGTAGTTAAGGGACAATGGACCTTTGGGAGAAAACTCTTTGAATGTGATACTAGGTAGAGCAATAAAATCAACTAAAACATTTATTATAACCCACCAGTCTAACTGTGTTGAACATACGTTTTGATATTCCTTTGGACAAGTTCCCAGATATGTTTACAAAATACTGAAACTATTTAAATCTTGCTACTTGTAGGCTATTGTGCTTATGTACCCTGTCTCATCTAGACATCACTTAGAGCAAAGAAGGACCTAATTTAGAAAAAGCATAAAACATGATCTGCCTTCCCCTTAAGTTGAACATTTGATGAACATTCAACTAGGAACGTCCTAGAAAACTAGGAACTTCAGGTCTGGGCGCTGGTATCAGACAGTCTCTATTAGAAGCATGCAGATGACCAGTCCAGATGTTTTACTTCTGGTCACATGGTTAGATGTGACTGAACCATAAGTACAAAGCTAAAATTATTAACAGCATTTTATCACTCTGTTGTCAACTTAAATGTTTACCCCCAGATATTCTTTACAGGGCAAGCTGAAAGGTGTTAGTTTTTAATCTAAATCCCTTCCATCTCACTCAAGGTATTTATGATTATAACATCATGGGGCATGGGAAGCATCAAATGGGCTCTGTACCCTCAAAAAATATCATCTGAAATGATGTTTAAGAAGGTATGTCCTGAGGTTTTTTAAAAAATGTATGTCTTTGTAGTTTCACATAGCTTTCAAATTAATAGATACATGGCTGTACTGCAGTATAAGATTTTTAAAAATTTTAAATCCTTCTCCACAAGGATGCCATAATTTTACAGTTAGTTATATCCAAAGAGTGGCTTTAGAGAGCAGTGAGAACTAAAATCATTATAAGGAAAAGAAACTTGAAACCATGCCTTTCTTCAACAAAACATACATGCATCAAAAATGAATTATCCATTTTTCTTTGATTGCTATTTTAATATGTAATCTACATGATAACTACTTTCTGTTTCTCTCCTGGGAAGCAAGCACCCTGAGTTTTAGAGAATGTGTCTTATCTGTCATTGTTTTCAGCACCCCATATGGTGCCTCACATAGAGCACATGGCCATGGAGTATAAATGCAAAGATGTATATAAAGCTATCTCTGATACATGCATTTCTTTAACCATGTCCTGCCTCAGCAATGGTGGATATTCTAGGAAAGCAATATTGTAGAATGTAAAAATATTTTCTTAATTTCCCATGTTGGGTAAAATCTAAAGTTCCGCAAAAATTGAGAGATGGTGTTTAGTTGGGGATTTTGGGTATTTAAAATACAAAATTCTTGCACTGGTCCATTGGCTCAGTTGGTTAGAGTGTCGTCCGTGCGCCAAAAGGTTGTGGGTGTGGTTCCTGGTCAGGGTACATACCTAGGTTGCAGGTTCGATCCCCCATAGTGGTGCATAGGGGAGACAACCAATTGATGTTTCTCTCTCTTTCAAAAATCAGTAAAATATATCCTCAGGTGAAAATAGGAAGGAAGGAAGGAAGGAAGGAAGGAAGGAAGGAAGGAAGGAAGGAAGGAAGGAAGGAAGGGAGGAAGGAAAGAAGGAAGGGAGGAAGGGAGGGAGGGAGGGAGGAAGGGAAAGTAAGTTAGTTCTTATTTTAGAACAAATCTGGAAGTCCTGAGTGATGCATGATTGCACCATTATCAACAGGGTGAAATTTCCCAAAGATGATGAAACTCTGCAGACTTATTCTCTCATTTCCTGAGAGGAGTTGCTTAGACCAACTTCTAGCAATATGAAAATGACATGCACCACAACAGTGTTATAGTGGGGATGACGCTCAGCTTTCTGCCGTCAGCAATTAACTGACTATGGAGAAAGACATGAGGGAGGGTGCTAGGGAAGGTGTTCATGGGTATGGGAGAGAAAATTGGTAGTTGGAGGATTAATGTACCATAGAAAATGTACATCCTCTGCACTGCTGGGACCTGGGCTGGACTAATGGCCCATGCCAAGTTCTTTAATCAAAGAGGACCACATGGTAGTTGAGTGAAATTTGATGTTTTGCTTAGTTATCTCAGACATGTTTACTTTCATAGAGGGTTATGGAAAGGTTGAATCAATAAACACTTTCTTTTCAGTCAGCAGACTTGCCATGGACATCAATACTCATGCTTAAAATGAAACTGGTTATTCTCCAGGAATGGGGACATTTCTTGTTTCCTTGAAGAAAACGAGCTAAGCAATAATAATTAGGTACTTAGCCATAGACTCCGATAATTTTCATTTTATTCTGAACAAAATTATGAGCAACTGGTAAATGAAAACTCAAATAGTAAGGTTATTTTCTAATCTTTATAGTCATTTAAAGTAAGAAATAATAACTTGTGTGATTAAGGTATGACTTCCATCCTATAATCTATTCAGATTAAAATAAATCACGGTGGATCTTTGTAATCTGATAGGCCTGGGTCACAAAATGATTTTAGATCTTCCATCCTAGTCTTGCCTTTATCTTTCCATCCACAAATTCTTTATAAAAAGCAAATTTAATTTGCCAATATAGCATTGTCTTGCCATGCTTCTCTAGTAAAAAGTAACACAAAAACAAATAAACAAACTAGGAATCAGGAATCTGAAAAAGAGCCAAGAAAAGTTAAAAACACACAATGAAAAGAATGGCATTTTTTTTCCTGAAAATGTTATTAACATTCAATGAAGGAAAACAATGGAATGAAACATGTTTTCAAACCTTTCAGTTATTTATTCTTCCAAACTTACCTTATCAGTTATGCTCATGAATAAAAAAATCATGTGTACAACCTTAATTCCGGAAGTCATGTATAAAACCCACGACGAACTTTGAATATTCTTGTCTTCCGTTGGCATGAATGTCTGCTCTAATGCATACGCATAACAAAACCACTAAATAGGGAAGTTGAAAACAATACGATTTTTATGGTGTCTGCAGTTTTTTTTTTTTTAGGGAACTTTATTTTTTTATTACACCTTTGATATCCAGTCACCGTTATCAGCCCTGAGAGTTTGGTTTACCACCAACAAAAGCTTTTAGACTTCTCCTTGGCCCTGGTCCAGCTTGACTATAATAAGGTGTTTATTTTATTTCTTCTCCTGTTTTGCTTGTTGGGTACCCACAACATCCAGGTGCACATCAAGCACTATAGTTTTCCCCTTGTTTTTGAGATGGAAGAAAGTAATGAGGAAGTGCTTAGTGAATTGGAGAGGCCCCAAGGCAGGTGGGGAAGCTGAGCTATGACATCAAGATTATCATTGCCAGCGAAACCAAACTGGGCGAATTGATCTCTTCTGTGCTCTGGAGTCAGGTGGCAATGGCAGGGAAGGCTGGCTAGCCCAAGGATCCAAGCCAAGAAGTCATCGGAGGCCACTGAACCAGGATGTGCAGGACCTTCAGCACCTCCATTCCCACAATCCAAAGAATAAGACAACATGTTGCTGAAGGAAATAGCTACTGTGGCTGATGCCAGCAAAAGAAGTAAAAATGGTCCTGCATTGTATGTTGGAAGCAATATATTAAATGCACTGGAAGCGAAAAAGTTGAGAATATACTTACATATTATGTAATTATGATTAATCATAAAACGTAATGATTTTACAGCTATCTTCATCTTCGTTTCTACTTTTTCATGTCTTTTTATTTTTTTAGTATAGGTGACAAGTTATAAGCAAACTGGGTTTTATTCAGGCCTTTATTTACCCTTTCCATTGTCATTTTTCCCATGTCTCCTAATGAACAAAGGCTGCATTTTGGGGAACTTTGGAGATGTGAGAATAATGAGCTGGCTGAGGGGTAATGTAAGAAAATAATCATAGATAGGTGGAAAAATGAATGCACAAAAATGTTTACGACAGCCTAAGAATGAAAAATTAGACATGTTCTAAAGTTGAATCACTGAAGGTAGGTCATATAAATTATGGTATGGCTATTTAAAACAATGAAGTAGACCAATACATATTGGTATAGGGATACACTTACAACATATTTTAACATACTGTGGGTTTGTGTGTTTTTAAAAATATATAAACCAAAACTTTAGCAATCCACCCCCACCCCACCCCATCCACCAGGGAGTGGGATTATTAATGACTGCCAATGCAGCCATACAGTCTCTGCATCAAAATCCTCCTGTCAAATAGTGGAGTCTATTTCTCCACCCCTGGATCTGGTTGGCTGTGTGAATTGCTTTCACAATGGCATAGGGGGTACAATTAGAAACTTGGAGAGAACTTGTACATTAAGGCTTGTCTTTTTGCATCTTCTCAGAACTCAGCTATTGCCACCATGAGACCAGGCTACACAAGTGCTAGATGATGAGACACTTGTCACCCATCACCCATAACCACAATTCCCAAAACTGAGTCACCTAACTTAATGTAGGAGAAGAACCTTCCAGGTGAGTCCAGCCCAAATTGCTTACATAGAAATGTAAGCAAGTAAATAGTTGCTATTTGAAGCCCTGAAGCTGTGGGATGGTTTACAACTCTGCTCATGAGCGTGTGTGTGCAAGCTTATGTTTCTGAAAGGATATAAACCAAAATCTTAGTAGTATTTTGTTTTATCTTGGGAGGTGAAATTAGGACTGAATTTTAATCTTGCTTATCTGTACTCTCTTTTTTTTCAAAATAAGTAGTCATCTGTGTGATTAAAAGCAAACAAGCAAATATGAAAAGGAAAAAGCCTAAAATTGAAATCAAACAATTTCAAGAGCTAACCACCAGGTATGGTTGGTTTCTTCATCTCTTTTTCCAAGTTGATTTTTTTCTTGATTGTTCTGTTGGCCAACCTGATGTGCACGTTACCGGGTGTCAATGTAAAAAGGGTAGGAACACCGACAACAAATGCTGGTGATGATGTGGAGCAACAGGAACTCTCGCTCATTGCTAGTGGGAATGCAAATGGTTATAGCCATGTTGCAAGAATTTGGTAGTTTCTTACAAAACTAAACATACTCACACCATATAATTCCTCAATTGACCTCCTTGGTAATTACCTAAAAAAGTTGAAAACTTTTGTCTGTACAAAAAAACCTTCACAAGGAAGTTTATAACAGCTTTATTCATAATTGCCCAAACTTAGAAAAACCAAGATGTCCTTCAGTAGAATTGATAAATAAACAGTGGTACATACAGACAATGGAATGTTATGTGATAGTAAAAAGAACTAAGCTATCAAGCCATGTAAAGACATGAAGAAACTATAAGTGCATGTTTCTAGGTTAAAGAAGCCAATCTGAAAAGGCTACCTGTTGTATGATCCCAACTACATGACATTCTGGAAAAGGCAAAATATGGAGACAATACAAAGATCCATGGTAGTCAAGGGTTGAGGGGGAAAGTGATAAAAGGACCCAGCACAGAGGATTTTTAGGCCAATGAAAATACTCCTTATAATATCATGATGAGGTCTAAATGCATAGAATGTACAACAGTAAGAACTAAGTATGATTAAGCTATGGACTTGGGTGATTATGATGTGCCAATATAGGTTGATCCATTGTAACAAATGTACCACTCTGGGGGGGATGCTGATCACGGGGAAGGCTTGGCATATGTGCAGACAGGGAGCATATGGGGGATCCCTGTACCTTCCCTTTTATTTTTCAGTGAACTTCAAGCTGCTCTAAAAAGTAAACTCTTAATAATGAAAACAACACCATTAAAAATAGCATAGGAAAGGTAGATGCAAAGCATACACAAATGCCACTTAAGTTTCTCCTGTGTAGGTCTCTTTGCCTTCTTCACATCAATGAGAAAACTGGAAAATTAAGATGCCTAACACCAGTGACACTTCACAAGTGTCTGTACTCCTAATTCTCATTCTTTTGTTTTATTGATTACTTATAGACTTGATACCAGAATGATAAAAACAGGTGATTGGAGAAAATAATGGAACACCAGGCATTGGGTAGAGTGATAAAGGAAATTTTCAAAAGCAGGAGGGCATCTTGCCAGGTGGGAGCTGGTACACTTCATATACACTGGGCCCTGAAAAGGGACATACAGCTTATTACACTCATCACATTTTTTAAGGATGAGAGAGAATCAGAAAGCCACGATTGAAACACCAAGCAGCCTACCAATGAGCCACAAATATTTTTTTGAGAGAAAAAGTGTTCAGTTTCAGACTTTGTATAATCAGACTACATTTTTAAAAATTCTTGGAAGATTTAGCATCTCGTACTTCTTCCCAACTTTCTTTTTATCTCGAATATCTAATGACTGCTTTACCGGCTCAGTTATTGATTATCAGCTCATTGAAGGAATATTCCATGCCTAAGGTAATTTTGAACAGACTTCTTTCCTTTTCTTAGAGCCCTATCTTTGTCATAGCCATGAGGCTTAATCTTTCAATATACATAAAAGATTCAGACTATTTCTTTCAGAGTTGAGGAATGCATGCTTACCAGATGCAGGAGGCTGGGATATTGGAAAAGGTTGAATCTAATAGAGAATATCTAATTATTACTGTGTAAATGGAACTGGCAGGGAACAAATTCAGCCAGGGGAGGTGGTGTTTTAACTCCTTTACTTAAGTCTCAAAATTTCCTTTTCTTCTCTGTCTCCTTTTGGTTCCTGGGACAGTATGTGGGGCTTAGGGAAGAGGTCCATTGTGCCAAGTACCGCATGCTGTTCTGGTGGGAACATCTTGAAAGCTTCATTGCATGTGTCTGTTATGTCATGGTGTTTGTTTTTTCAAACAATTTGACATTTTGAGCCGACAGCAGCCCGGAAAGTTTGCCTTCCAGATGCAATATCTCTGAGCGCCAGTTTCCATGTGGTCCATTTCTGCCCCCTTCTCCAACTGTGGGCCAAATCCAAATACCTTGCCGGGCACACTGGCTGGCTTTGCAGTGCTCCTGTCTATCAGGGCCTCTCCCAGAGAAGGCCATTCCTGGTCTCCACAGGCTCGCCATGCCAGGCTGCTGCGGCTAAGAACCCAGCCTGGCACAAAGCATCATTTCTTTTCCCATAGGATCTTGCTTCTTATGCCCAAAGATCACCTTTAGTTCTGTGTTTACTTTCTTGAACATGAAAAATGTTAACTTATTACAAGAAATCTCTTCCATCTCCTGTGCCATAGGTATTATATTTCTGGACTTAGATGTTTATTTATTTTTTCTGTCGCTGTTGTATGATGCCATGCAAAGGCATTCATTTTCCTATATTACATACCAATTGGGACAGTTTTATTTAGAACTAGGAGAGAGATAAGGTAAAAATTTCTCAGATGCTCCATGGGGATAAAATGGTACATACAGGAAATGTACAGAGAAATAAAGCAGATTCCTGGTTGCTTGGAGCCAGGATAGGAATGGTAGTAACTGTGCATGTGCATGAGGGCTTTTATTGCAGTGAGGGGGTGTTCTGAAACAGGGTCAGGGCAATGGTTGCACAGTACCATAAATTTGCTAAAACCCAGCAAGCTGTGTGTTTAAACATGGGTAATTGTTAAGATATGCACATTATTATACACATATACAATCTCATGTTTTAACAAGTGGGTAATATCTGCATAGTAAGATACTTGTTGTTGATTAACTGGTATTATTTATGTGAAATAGACAGAGGTGGGCAAAATTAGGCTTACAGTTGTAATACAAATGAATAACATAATAATAGGTAATAATACAAGAATAAACTATTTTGTATACTCACAACCTACTTTTGCCCACCCCTGTATATCCTGGACTTTAATTAGTGCTCATTATATTAACCAAAATTGTTATTATTAACTTTAATAAGTCAATTCATTTTGAAGGGTCTTTCTACTGTTCAATTCTTATACACATACACACACACATGCACACCCCTTAACCTCAATATCTGATTCTGTTAGGTGACCCTGGACTTGCATAAGACCCATTAAGACATGTTTCTCTGCCCTGGCTGGTGTGGTTCAGTGGATTGAGCACAGGCCTGTGAACCAAAGGGCTACTGGTTCAATTCCCAATCAGGTTGCAGGCCAGGTTCTCAGTGGGAGGTGCATGAGAGGCAACCACACATTGATGTGTCTCTCCCTCTCTTACTCCCTTCTTTCCCCTCTCTCTAAGGATAAATACATTCTTAAAAAAAAAAAAAAAAGACTTGTTTCCCTGAAGCCCTTCAAGTTTGTCTCAGGTGTCATTTTTCTTATCTATTTTCTTATCATACAGTGTAGCTCTAGAAGTCTACCAAGGGCATCAAAAACCTCAATCCCTTCCTTTTGGAACAAATCTTATTTTTTGAGGATTATGCATTACTTTCGTTAGGCTCACTCCCCATTTTTACCAACACACTTGCAAAAGATTCCCACAGATGTACATTCCACAAAGACAAAGCAAGAACTTCTCCAGTTTCCCACCTGAAATTTATCTATGTATATTTTTCCAGTCTTGAAACGTCAGAATTATCTTTGGCCTCTTCCTTGCTTCCAGTCTCTAGAAAGCTCCACGGGCCCTTGAAGTTTTCCCTTGAATGGCACTTATATCCACGCCTCCCGTTTCACTCCCTCTGCACCCACTTCAGTCTTTCCACATCTTATAGAGGGATTACAGTGGGAAACAAAGCAAACACCAGGCTAATCTGCCTGCTTTCTCCCTTTCTGTGATATCCGGATTCCCTTGTCAGATTAATGGCTCCAAATGTCAGATTTTGCCATTTTTCCTCCTCCCAGAAACTTAATTTTGTAGTACTGCACTCAATCTACATCTGAATTTTTTTTTAATCTAAAAATTTAACATCTGAAAGCCCTTGATGTTGTGTGTGCTTTGGGTGTAGGGCAAGTATCTAATGTCACATCCCTTTCCGGAAATCAGTGGTACATCATAATGAGATAAAGGGGCCAGGAAGTCTTAGTAAAGAAACCTTTCAATTCAGTGTAATGCAGAGTTTGCTAAGGCGTTTTGAACATGGAATATTTTAATAACATCTCTTGAATCATCCTGTGTAGGACTATTGGACAACACACAAAATTGAGGAATAGCATCCAGATATGAGATTCAGAAGAGGAAAAAGATTGACTTGTCTTCTCTATATCCCAAATAGATGAATTCGAGTATACCTCCTCTTAATTTGTTCTGCTGCCTAATAAGTTTCAATCGCTCACCTTTGTTCAGCCTAATTGCATCTTTTAGGGACTTTTATTTTCCATCTCATCTTATGTATCCTTGAACCAGCCCAGGACTCTTTCTGGAGCAGGTGACTAAGGTGGCAGAACTTACTCGGCTTCAGTGGACATCAGAAAGTATCTTTTGGTTACATTCTCCACAGCCCAGCCTGGGGTGACTTAGCCAGAAGCACCACAATGCAAATCTGGGGATTATGATTCTTAATCAGAGATCCACTCCTTTCTTCAAGGTTGGTCACAGTACTTGGATTTTCTTGGTGGCTTCTCCATGCCTGTGATGTATTGTGAAGTCAACATCAAGTGTGCGCATTTGTGCAGCCATGGGTCGGGTCTCTGACGGAGCAAAATGGTGTCCAGCACTGAAAGCAAGTCATCATTACTACTTAATCTTTCTAGGAAAACAGTGTCACACGAAAACATTTGAATCTATAATTGGCATCTTTAAAGATGCTTGCCATCTGGACCCCACTCAGTTTAATTAGTCATTGCAGGGTGGTGGTTCTCCTGTAAAAATCTTGCACCCCATTAACCTTGACTTTTCTCACATTGACATTTCAGGCCCCTTCTTTGCTTTCCTATGGTGGAGTGGACACGTTTCCATTTAATAGGAGTCCACCTCAGGGTTCATGAGCCAGACTTGGCAGGGCCGCTGAACCCAAGTCTATAAACTGTAGCAGCCAGGAAAGGTTGCAGGCAGCTAAAAATGGCAAGAGAGTAGGAGTCATGGGACTCACCCCACCCTTCCTTTGGAGACTTCCAAACAGCATGGTGAGCAAGGACTGGGAAGGGTAGCTGAGGGACATAACACGCAGAGGTGAACCTGAGCAAAAATTAAGAGTGGGTTCAGGCGCAGTTGTCAGCTGTGGACAGCTACTCAAAGATGCATAATTTAGCATTTTCTGTAGCTAAACATTTCAGACAGTTCATCCTTTGTTTCTTTATCATTTCAGTGAAGTGTTGTCAGTGTTGGGCATCAGAAAATGAAGCTTCCTGTGTATCAGGGCAGACCACAACACTCAGCACTGTCTTTTCTTACCACCTTTACCTTTCTACCCACTTTCAGTTCCCTGTGGTTACACTTTAGGGCCTGGGGTTAGGCATCCGGGACATGAGTGGCCATGGTTGATCAATAAAACATGTGTCTTACATTATTTTTTTTAAAGTTTGAAGCTGTGTAGTGGAAATGTTCATAAGATATGGTCAGACTGCTGTCAAAGTACTTACAGAAAGATAGTTTTGCCTCTTGTAGCTCAAAAAAAACCCCTTTTTTGTAGATTAGCAGGATTCCCTCACGTCTGTGGAATAGAAAATGTCTTATCATGCCACTGTGCTCTACTTCTAACATTATTTCTACATTTTATTACTATTTTTATCATTGTGCCTAGTTATTGAACTAAATTACCTCTTCTAATAGGGTGTATAATCATTTCTTTCCATTTTTCTAATTATTGTATTTATTTAATGAACATTTATTGTGTGCTAGACTTTGATAATATTAAAGGTGAGGAAATTAAAGCTCTAAATGTTTATTCACTGGATAATGTATAAAGAATTGAGTCAAAAATAGAGTTGCCAGTTAGAAATAATAAATTAGAAGTTAAAATCTGCTAAAATATGAAATGAGTCACCATTGTTCATTCTTAAATGTATCAGTACCTCCAGAAACACAGCTAGTGTGCTTGGCTTGGATGAGGTCTGGGAAACATTTTGATTAACCAATCAATTAGTTAGCTCGAACTGCGGTCATCAGTTGCCATATTCTAAAATTTCCCCCAAAATATGCCAAATTCCTCCTGAAAGAGTCTTCTATTGTCCTGACTCCACGAGCTCTATCAGTGTGAGCTTTGGAAGTGGAATTTCCTGGAGGATCCTCAGTCTGTTTTTGTGTGTGTGAGAGTTTTAAAAATCTTTTGCTGGAGCACACTGTGAGGCCCTACTACCTCAGGGAGGACTGATGAACATCTGAGAGAGCACATGGGCACTGACTGGCTGGGTGTGTGACCTTCACCAGGTGAGGTCAAACCCTGAGGTGACTGCTTGACGGTATTGACACTAAAACCCTTTGCGACTTTTTAGAGTTTGTTTAATTGGGAGGTGCTAGGGTCATGGTGGCCCCTTAACTTTCTATTTTCAACCATTTATCTACTGCCACAATATTATAAAACAACCACACCAAAGATAGGTGGTTTAAGACAATTGACATTTTGTAAAAATCACATCTGAATAATTTACAAACAAGCCTTTATTAAATATGTTGTAAAATCATGAGAGTAAAATTGCCTTCACAAGTAGGCCATCAGCTGCACCTGTTCCCCAGGGAGGAGGCATCCTCTGAGAGTGGACTGGCAGTGTCTCGGAATGTCTCACGCAGACTGAGACAAGTTGGTCACCTGAGTCACCAGTGTGCCTTTTGAAAGTTGATAATCTGGCAATATGTTGTATGAGTCCAGCAAATTTGGTAAAACTGATTATTAAAGCATTTTAGATATGGTTTTACAGGTATCGTAGTTGCATTTCACTTTTTATGGAAGAGTCTGACTTATTCCAGTTTACTATGCTGTTCAAAGCATGCGCTGGAAGTAAGAAGTGAGATATTGCTTCTTTCAGTTACATGAACATTGGCTACAGGAATAAAAATAAATACTTTTGTGTAGTATAAACAGCAGAAATGAGATGTCATTGTTTCTAATCATTAGTCTTCTAAAAAGCCCTAATTTATCTATTTCTGTTTTCTCTGTCAAATAAAGGGGATATTTGATGATTTCTAAGACCCTTCCAGCCATGTCGTTCTAGAACCCTATGCTTATACTAAAATGCATTCTCCACTAGGAGAGAAAGTTCTTCTGAGTGCACTCTGACTTTTAAAGAGTTAAATAGTACTGTCGAATGCTACCACTTTAATAGAACATTTTAAACCAACAAAGTATATTAACTACTGTTATTGTTTATTTTCTTTCTAGTCTAGGGAAATTTTTTTTTTAATCTGCCAGGAGGGACCTTCAGTATTTGAGCCTTAACATTGTTCTTAAGGCTTGAATTTATTTTTTAATTAGAGTTAAAATAAAAATAAATGTTCACTTTCTAGAGCTATGCAAGTTTGGAAAGAAAAAAAAAAGAACTTCCTCATCTGAAAAGATTTAATGGTAATCTATGCTGTAAAAGAGCATTTTGAAAAATATAAAACAAAGAGCTTTCAAAGTGGTCAAAGACTAATGTAAAGTGATATATTTCAGACCGGAGAGATGGTGTAACTTACTCCTGTCATAGCTGCTGTTTATTGTGTTTGTCTGGTTGGCCTGGCAACCAGCTCATGCCATTTCACTCATTTTATAACGTTCCTGTAAATGTTAGGTAGGCCTGGATTTATTATACACTGTCAACACCTAAAATGGAACCCACTGCTTAACGTAGTTTATTTGGCTGATGTCTCTGCCTCCTTAAAAAAAAAGTGTGTGCGTGTGTGTGTCGTGTTGAAGAAAAAAAATTTGTAGTGCCTCCAACAGAAATGTAGCCCAGGCATAATTGAAGTTGGGTGGCATGGGCTGTGTCAAAGGAGCATTTGAGCTCAGGAGCCGTTGTGTTGTTGGGTGGGGACATCTGACTCATGATATTTGTGACTTGGGTTTACAGGGACAGAGGACCAAGAGTCATGTTATTCCTGAATTTATCATCCCCAATAAAACCAGATGGCCAATCACTGTTGTCCAGAAAGGCCTGGGAGCCGTCAGAGGATGAATCATAAACCTATTAGAAGCTGGACAGGTTTCTTTCCTTCTTAGGAACATGCTTGTTTCATCCATCTGCTCAGTGACAAGGCAGGTTTGATGGAGGTGCAGAAGACGTGATCCTGGAGAAGCTATGTTTTTGGATAGTCTTAATCCAGCTTATGTATCCTATTGAGATAGCTGAAACATTAAGGTGAAACGGATTCAGAGAGCCAGAGTGGTTTAGAAAAATTAAAGGGAAACAGGATACTCCAGCCAAAACTCATGGCAGCCAACTCAGCCCCACAGTAATGACAATCACAGACAGGTACCTCTGCTGCTTTGCTCTAGGTCAGCCACACATCGAATCAGCGTCCTATTCATTTAGTTCCTTCATACAGGGGGAAGGATGTGGCTGCTAGTTAGCGTGGACTATTGTTGATAGTTCTGTTCTGTATCAGTGAACAAATCATTAAATCCTATATTCTTCTGGCTACCTGGGATCCATAAATTCACCCTGTCCATTTGCCTACCCATGTGCATTTTACACAAGACGACGGGGCGTCTAGGCTGAAAACAAAGGTTGACACACACTGTGGCACCCTCTTGTTAGGCATTGCTTGAAGCAACACCCTTCCAATCTCTTTCCTAGATATGCATCTAATCATTACCTTTAAAATATAAAAATATAAAATACTATTATGAAAAAAAATTTTCATAAATACTCAGGTGATTTGAGAAGCAAAGCTGTTCCAGGTAATTGTGTCATTTTCGTAGTTGGAGAATTATTATAAATATAGTTCCACACTGCTTGGGCTTACAAATGATCTTTTAGAGGAGCATGTTAAAGCAGATCAAACCTGCTGATTAAATTGTATTTTAATCCCATCCCCACACCCAGTGTTCTGAAGTGTTAGGAGAGGTTTTCATTTAGGTGACGCATGTGCGCAAAGTTTTGGTTGTCGGTTTCATTGCATTGTCTAGAACAATTGGTGTAATCATGGGTATCCCTGTCTCTTTTCTCTGTCATGGTAATTTTTCCATTTATGTTTTAGTATTTTGTCATCTGCTGATTTTAATCATACCAATTTTATGATACAAGTGGGTTTTTTTAAGAACTAGTATCTTAGCTATGTGAGGGAGGTCTTTCTGGAAAAATCCAGCCATCGTTAACATACTGAGAATGGTTTGCACGACATTGATATAACCTGGGAGCCAAGGAGAGTAGACCGGAATGTGCATGCGTGAACAATGATAACTTCACTGTGCTAGTCAGTGGGAGCATTAGACTCAGTTGAGGGAACATGCATATTGTGTGGCCGTCACATTCAAAATGAGCAAGTATAGCCACAAACCTGCATCAAATTTTACATTAAGCTTGAACATCCCTCCATGGAAACTATTCTGATGATTCAGAAGGCTTTTGGGAATGATGCAATGAGTACAGTGCTAATAAAAGTCTGGCACAAACACTTCAAAGATGGTCAAGAATCTGTTGAAAGTGATCCACATTCTAGAAGGCCTGCAATGAGCTTAACACCAAAGGATGTTGAACATGTCCAGGCTGCAGTCAGCACAGATTGGCAACTGACAATGTGAGAACTAGCAGCTGATCTGGGGATTCCCAAAACTACCATGTCTGAGTTTGACTCAGGATATTGGCATGAATTGTGTTGTAGCAAATTTTTTTCTGCAGCTTCTGCTACCAGAGCAGAAGGAACATGGTGCTGCAGTTGCTGGTGACTGGATTCAAACTGCTACCAATGAACCAGATTTCCTCCAGAAGGTCATAACTGTAGGTGAGTGGTGGGTATACAGCTATGCTCTAGAAACGAAGATCCAGTCACCCCAATGGAAGTCGCCTGATTCTCCACGCCAGAAGAAGGCATGGCAAAGTCACAAGATCAAGACTATGTTAACTGTGTTTTCTAACTGGGAAGATGTTGTCCATCACGAGCATGCCCCTCCAGGCTGAACAATTAATTAGGAGTATTACCTCAATGTTCTTCATCAGTTGAGAGACGCAATACAGTGAAAACAGCTGCAGCTATTGGCAACTGATGATCGGCAGCTTTATCACAGCAATGCACCCACTCATGTATCACTTCTCATGCAGAGTTTTTTGGTGAAACATCAAATCATCCAGGTGACTCAGCCCCGCTACAGCCCAGATTTGGTGCCCTGTGACTTCTGGTTTTTCCTGAAATGAAAGTCACTGTTGAAAGGGAAGACATTTCAGACCATCGATGAGATTCAGGAAAATACAACTGGGCAGCTGATGGCAATTCCAACACAGGACTTTTCAGAGTGTTTTGAATAGTGGAAGAGATGCTGGGAGAACTGTGTGAGGTCCCAAGGTGCCTACTGTGAAGGGGACTGAGGCATCATTGTCCTATGTACAATGTTTCTTGTATCTTGTATCTTCTTTAGTCAATGTCTCTATTTTTTGTGTTACATGGCTGTATACTTTCTGGACAGACCTCGTACTTTAATCGCATAAATATCCATTCTGAAGTTCAAATGCCTTATTCTGCTCTGGCCATTTTGGCTTTCGAGTTGTCTCCCTTAAATGTTTGGCCCAGTCTCACTTGTGGTCTCTGCTGTGCTGTTTTCTCTACTTGGAATGCTCTACTTTCAGAAATCCACCCGGTGAACTCGGAGCTGTACACCCGATTTACAAGTGCAACTCATGACTCCCTCCTCCATCTTTTTTACCATTGTCTGGATTTCCTGTAATCTACATCACATCCTAGCCCCTTACAGAACTCACTCACTAGTTTGTTGTTTGTCTACTCTCTGATTTTATTCCACTGGTATAGTCCCCACATTGGGAATAGTCCCCTGTATATAATAGATACTTAATAAAGACATATTTACAAATAATATTTGAAAGAAATAGACTGCAAGCAGTAACTGGTACGCGGTAGTAATGAAAAACAGACACATGCCAATAGAAAACTTGTTCGAATCTTGGTTTCCATTATTTACTGGCAGTGTGATTTGGGACAAATCACTCAAATGCTCTGAACCTCTGTTTTCTAACATACACAATGCAAATAATAATTTTCACTGCACAAAATTCCTGTAAGCATCAAATAAGGTAAATGGATGTCAGTCATCCAGGTGACTGTCTTGTGCACAGTAGACACAAAATAAATACTAATTCGTTTTCTTCAATATATTATAAAGTTATATTTAACCCTTTCAAATTGCATAGTACAGGAAAACCATAGTAGACAAATTAAATTAAAATGCCACGCATGGGAAAGTAAAGAAGTCAGGTAAGGCATCAGCATACTGTATCATGCAGCCGGATCCCTGTATACTCCGGGGACCCACAAAACGAGTGTAATGCCATCATCCTTCAAGTGTTGGAGTCCGACTGGCGTATTTCCTCAACCCCAAACAACGCTACTGATTTGAAAATGGTCTCCATATGATTTGTCCTTTTGATTAGTCACCACCTGACCATGCTCTTCTAAGTATTTACTGGTTGTTTCAAAAACCTATGAACCACAAGCTTCATTCGCATGATCTTGAAAGTGCCAACAAAATCAAACAACCAAGTTATAACTCCCTCCCCTTTCCAGATGGAGGTGACATTTGTTATAAGTTCCTATAAGTGCAACATTTACAAGTTCTTTGTCCAAACCATCTCAGATAGAAAAGCTCGATTCCTCTCGGCTCTGAAGGCTCCTATGAGGTCATAGAAAACACCACTGAATCCACTTGAAGAAAGAATCTTGCCACGTCCTATCTCCTGGCCCATTCCATTGTGGTTCCTGGTAGCTTCTTCCATAAACACGATAAAGAAATGTCTGCAACTCCGCACTAATGACCACCTACATAATGAGATCAAACCTTAATTCTTGGTGACAAACAGAGTAAATATACAGGTAGTTTGTTTAGGCTCTATTTTGAAATGACTAAGTAGCCTGTGAAAACAAAGTTTAACAGGCTCATAAAAGTATGCTGTCTACATAAGTAATGTGGACTTTGTTTTTATGTTGCCTATTACAGACTATAAACAGTACAGTGGAGTCTATCTTTGATTCCATGGAGTTGTAAAATGTCCTGGCTGTGACAACATACACACTAAACCCACTTTGTAAAGATGTTGCATTTATTTTATATTTCAACGAAAGCAATAAACTGTTAAAACAAAACAATGTAAAATGCAGACACACTCATTACACCTGAAATGTACTTAAAATGCAGTAAAAGAGAGGGGAGCTGTGCGTTAATGTATACACATTGTTGAGGAGGCTCTGCTGCAGCCGACTGTGCTTGTTTAGAGTTGCTCTTGCATCAGTCTCCGGCAGAATTCCTGACAGCTCGGTGGCAGAACCCTGTCAGAGGAGCCATGGCTGCCCCTTTGAATTATCTCTCAATTTGCTCACTGGTTTGGGGTAATTGGAACAATTTGCTTGCAGAAACCTGTGAGGAATCAGATGTTAATTGACTTTGTCTTGCTTAATCAGCCCCTCAAGAAACAGGCTTCATTTTCCTGACTGTTTCTTAAGCCGTGTGCTGGCGTCCTGTGATACAGTGGAAAGAAAACATACAGACAGTTGCCTTGGTATCGACTGGCCAAATCTGATTATGCCTCCAACTCGGAATGGAGAGGTTCCAGGAATTAGCAGAGGGGCCTAGAGAAAATACTCAGAAATGTGGAAGGACACGAAAAAGTGTTTCTGTGATTTACATGCAACACAGTGAAAAAGGTAATTAATATGCGTTTAAAACCAGGATTCAAAAGTCCTTCTGATTCCACTGCTGTGATCTGGAATGATTTAGGTACAGCTCAGTTTATTGCAGTGACGCATTGGTTTGGCTGTTTTGGATCATTTTGAATCAACTCAGCGTCCTGGACTCACCTTCTCCCTTGACAATAACTTCCCATATTCTCCTTTACCTTTCTGCCCAGCCCTTCTCAAAGCCCCACAATAAAGAGCGTCTGCATTATCTAAAATCTGGAGGATTACTTTTCAGAAAGACAACTCTACTACAGTTGATACTGTTTTTTCACGCCCTTGATTCTGACGGGGAGGGGGGAAGGATTGGGCAAAATATAAAGTAGTTAAAAATATTATTTCTTTCCACTCATAGACCGTTTCCTGTATGCCAGCCACTGTCCCTTACCGGTGTTATCACCTTTAATTTTTACATCTCATGAGAGACAGTTATTATTTAATCTTTTTCCATGTAAGTCCCAGTTCAGCCTCTTAAGGGATGCCAGTGTCTTAGTCTTTGTCCCAGCCCCTTTCAGTCAGTGTTGTGTGATGTGCTGAGAGTGTAGACTTCAAAATGTTCGACAACCCTTGCATTCCTGAATTCAAACTAGTTGGATCGTGGTGGAATCTATTTTAGAAAATGTAGCATTCAGTTGGACGGTATTTTCTTTGGAATTTTTGTATCCAAGTTCACAAATAAATGGGCTTTGTTAATTTTTATTTTTATTCTACTCTTTTTACATGGCTTAGTATCAAAATTATATTGGCTTCAAAGAATGAGTTGAAATTTAGGCTCCCTTTTATGAAAGATTTGATAAGATTAGGAGAATCTTAGCCCTGAGATTTTAGAAAAACTCTTCCCGTTAGACCCAGCCACCATGATATTTTCTTTGTGGGGGTTTTATAATGTATGCATTTGTTTTACGTGTAACTCGAGGGCTTTCCGGGATAGTCTCTGAGTACTGAAATCTACAAAATAAGTCGCTTTTACCTAATTCTCAGGTTGGTTGGTAAAAAGTTTTTCATTTTGTCCTCTCTTTAAACCTCTATTATATATGCATTTCTGCACCATTCCTATTCCTAACGATTACTTTTAATCTTGAGAGAAATTTATCTGCCAGTCTTTCCCCAAAACCAGTTTTTGGCTTCATTGACTCCTTCATTGAATTTTTATTTTGTCTTATGCTAATTTATGATCTTACATTTATTCTCTCCTTACCCCTATGATTGAAAAATTACATGCTTATTTTTTGTCTAATTTGTAATATTAGCTTGTTAAGTTTCAGCCTTTCTTTTTTTTAAACTATAAATCTTCCATGAAGCTTCATTTCTGATACATTCCACAATTGTTTAAAAGAACTGTTGATTTTTATTCAATAATTATGTTAAATTTCCATTACTTTTTTTCAGAAGTGCATTTTTATTGCCAAATACATGTAGATTTATATTGCTTTTCTTGACTTTTGATACAATTGTGTTATTTGCTGAAAAGAAGTCCTATATGTTACCTATTTTCTTAAATTCATTGAGCCTTGAGCTGTGGCTGGGTAGCATATATTCAGTTTTTCTAAAGTTTTAATATATGTTCAAGATGAAGTTGTATTTCTCCAACTGTTGGATGAATAGTTCCATGTACATTCATTAAATCAAGCTTATTAATTGTGTTGGTAAATATTCCATGGGTTTGATTTTTTGTTTGTAACCTATCATTGAAATAGGTGTATTGAAATCTCCCACTGTGATTATGAATTTGTTCATTTCTTTTTGCAGTTTTATCCAGTTTTGATTTATATTCTTAAACTAAATTAATAAGTGAAAACAAGTTTAAATTTTTACCTTACTGATGAATTGAACTATTTATGGTTATGTAGTAGCTGTTTCTGATAATGCTTTTTTTCCTAATGTATCTTTTGTATAATATTAGTATTGAGTTGCCAGCTACCTTTTGGTTAGCATACTGATTATATATTTTTATTATATCTTTTTAATTATATACTAACCTTTTGGTTAGTATGCTGATTATATCTTTTACAGTCTTTTTTATTTAAAAAGTAATCTGTATCTTTATGCCATAAAAAGGTGCCTTATGAGTGCATAGGGATGTTATAATCTAAATACTAATTTATAAGCATGGATTTTTTTAAGTACCATTTGATCATCCCTGTGTTTTAAATGGCA
The DNA here is from genome assembly GCF_004126475.2 of Phyllostomus discolor. NCBI lineage: Eukaryota > Metazoa > Chordata > Mammalia > Chiroptera > Phyllostomidae > Phyllostomus > Phyllostomus discolor. The sequence goes on from NC_040910.2 coordinate 85,329,500, forward strand.
ACTTTAGTTCGTTTACTCTGTCAATGTTATTGAGTTCATACATAGGGTCTGACTTTATATTTCCTATATATTTCCCTTTTTTCCTTCTTTTTGTCTTCTTTCTTGCATTCATTAGGATTGGTCTGGGCTTTTTGAGTTGTTGTAGTTAATTTTTTCCTAACTTTTCCACATTAAAAAATTTCACTGGGTTTTGAATTAATCTAAATCTACCCTTTTAGATGTTACCTTTGAACTTATAGCATGAATATTTAATTAAGCTCAAAGTTTAATCTTTAAAACATTTAAACTAGAGTTAGAATTAATCATGATGTTTCTACTCTTTTAGAGATCACTCCTGAAATTTTATCATGCATAGTTGATTATTCAAGTGCAAAATCACTTATATATTTTTTAAGCAGTAGTATTAATAGTATTGCTTTAAACCAGATAATGTTTTCCTAGATTTAATACATGTTCATCATTTTTTTCTTACTACTTGTTTTTACATCTTGAATATCCTTTTAGGCATATTTTTCTACATCTTGAAATATATTTTTCAATTCAGCCTATTAGTGGAAAATCTTTTTTAATCTGCCAATATTATGATGATATTGTTGGTTTTGTAAAGATGGATTAGCCTAGTGCACTATTCTGATAGTTATTTCCTCAAGTTCTGTTCTCTGAAGTTTCCACTGACTTCCCATTTCCGCTGTTACTTTTGGGAATTCTGCTGCTAGTCTAATTCTTGTCCCTCTGTCAGTGAGATGTCATTGTCCTCTACCCACTGTGCCACAAATTTATAAATTAAGATTTCATTATTTTAGGGATGCTAACCTATGCTTAAGGGTATATTCAACTTTTCTTCTCTTTTTGGTGGTAAGAAACATGCGATTGCAGACTACACACACACACACACGCAAAGCCACAAAACTTAAACCACGTGAAAAAAAGTCCTTGTTACATGCCTTATTTAATTTTATATAACTGGATATTTAGTATATTTGAGTATAGTATGTGTGTATGATACAGACTTTAAATATTTTTAATGTGTCATATTTATTTAAACAAGTAAATAGTGGAAATCATAAATAGCTCTTAAATATCTGGTGTTGTGTGGATGTACTTATTTGGGGGTTTCTGTAGTTTAATATTATGCCCAGAAGAATTTTTAAAAAATCATCGCCCTCATGTAATGCTGTATGAACAGGCCATTAAAACACTTTTGATCCACAGCCAAGTTTTGCACTACAGGGTTGGGATACTCTGAATACATATTTGTGAGTCGGGTTCCTAACTCCCTCAAACCTCAGCCTGTTGTACGGTTGTCCAGGACACGCCACAGCTATTTATGCAGCATAGTAACCCGTTGTGGAGCCAACAAGGAAAGAAGGGCACAGGGACTTTGGAGGCAGTTCAGAGAAACAGAATGATGATTAAAGGCGAGGAAATCAGACCTTTGGGAAAAGATAAAAGGAACTGGGTTTCTGTAGCCTGAAGATTAAGTAACTGAAGAGATATTTAATCATCATTTTGGGTGGGGGTGACTGAGGGTCCTCTGCCCCTTAAAGCACAGCCAGGTAGTAGAGCTTTTGAGTTCAGTACTGGGATATAGGTTAACGAGAATTCATTGTCTAATGAGGACAATTGTTTAATGTTTTGAATACATTCAGAGCTGGCTCAGAAACTGTCTTCCTGTAACTTTCTATGAAGCATTACCCCCAATTCCCAAGTAGAATGAGCTAGGTTTCCATAGTACTTTGCATGCCACTCTTATAGCAGTATCTCCAGTTCTTCAAACACCCCTGTGAGCACCTTAGGGGTAGGGCCTGGCAACTAGAAGAGCTTAATAGATTCTTGCTAAATTGAGCTGGATGGATTGGAAATTACTCTATGACTACTACAATTGCATGCCCCACCCATTGAGAGCTGAAACTGGAGTATCATAAGGTCTTCATAAAAAGGGTAACATTAAATTGCATCTTGAAGGATACAAATAATTTTTTTAATAAGCCAGTAAAAGTTACTGCAGAAAGAATGATTTGAACAGACAGAGTAGACTGGGAAGCAGCTAAGTCTCCTTAGCAGTGTTCACATGAGACTAGACAGAGCAGAGCATGATTATGAATACATCCACGCAAAGGAGTTGGAATATGATGATAAAAATGGTTCCCAAAGTATGTTATTTAAAACATTCATTCTAAGAGATGCTAATGCAACTTTTACATGGAAAACAATACTCCTGTGTGCAACTAAATTTGAACAATGGGGGTGTTACATAAAATGAACCAGGTTTTTGCACTGGGAGATTTCTTCAAGTCAAGGCATTCATACACTAAGCAGCAACGTGAATTTCCTACAGAGGCACCGGCAGTCTTTCCCAAATGTATTTAATCTCATGACTTTTGTTGCTGAACACATCACCAGCTTGTACAACACAGATAAACACAAGGCAGAGACGCTGAAGATGAATAACATGATCAAAGTGCTGTTTAGAGAAGATTAATCTAGTGAGGGTACACGGGTCAGTTGAGTGGGAAGGAGGCCCAATTATACAGGCGCTGCAGTGGGACAGGCATAAAATAATAGGAGTTTAGATTAGGGTCTTTCCATGGGACAAGCAAGATAGTCATGGATGGACAAGAAATATAAAAGAATTTAATAGATTTGATAAGGGACTGAGTTAAGAGCTAGGAAGCCAAAAAAAATGAATATTAACTCCAAAATTTCAAGCCTGGGTGGCTGGAAAAATGGTGGTGGCATTGACAGAGACAGGGAAGCCAGCCAGCAAATACATTTAGTTCTGTGTGTGAGGCGATAGCCCGGAATTAACTACAACATCACACAGACGCACATGACCATAAAAGATCTCACTGGGCTTCAAGTTCATGTTCCTGCAGGCTGGTGAGCCGACAGTGTACCTATCTCAAACCATATGGACCTTTTCTCAACACTGTGTGGGGAAACAACTATAAAATCTTGTCTGCGTAAGATTTTGCCATGTCCTCCAAACTGTCATTATTTTCTCCAATTAGTGAAGGTCTCTATTTGCTAATCACAGTGATGTCCATCTTCTTCATGATGGAGAATCAGATGTTGCTTTTCATATACAAAGTTTTTATTGAAATTGAAGGTAAAGAGTAGTGTTTCAGTCTTTCTCCTTTTTCTGGAATCCTGGAACTTCTCAAACATTTTATAAGTTGGTATGTATAGTTGTAGTGATTAAAAACCTAGTCATATAGAGATCAAATTTATTGGATAATATACTAAATACATTAATAAACAGAAATCTATTGGAAAAGAACATATCAATATGTATGTCCTTAGTTTGGGAAATTCATATCATTTCTTTATAGTATTACAAAAATATGACCCCATTTTTTGTCAGTAGTGATGTAGAGTCTAAAGGGCACTGGACCTAGGTTAGTAGCAGATCTGTTCCTCACGAGGTAGATTGATTAGTCACAGGTGTTGGAGACTCTTCATCTGTGATCTTCTGGGCTCACATACTTTTTAATAAGGATTTCATAAAAATGATTATACAGCCAATTCCCTTTAAGAAATGGACATCTAAGTGTTATTGAGTATTAGCAAAAAATTTAAAATAGTGATGATAGTAACAATTAATAAATTAGTAACATAGAGTTGACTATATGTTTTATGCAGACCTATAAGGTGTATTATTTACATGGATGACCTTGAATAATGTGTGTACTGGATTAATTGGAATGTTTATGAAACTAAGTTGAAATCAATTACTCTCTCTTCATCACCAAAAATAACACATGAAGGAAGCATAAAAGATAAGACATAATTTCCCATCTAACTACTCAGTCATATTTAAGGCTTTCAAATAAAACATCATTGTAAAATGCATAAATAATTGGGGGCAACCTGAAAAAATTACCATGCTCTTTTTTGTTTAACAGGAGGAGGCTGTCTTACTAGTTTCCATAATTGTCAAGATAGGACGTTTGTTTGTTGCATGAACAAAACAAACGACTGTTGTTCTTCCACACACTCTTTTCTTGATGGCCTGCCCCATCCCTCCACCTCCCTGTCAGGACTCCAAACTGCATCACAGCCACCTACACTGCGGGGCACATCCCGCACTTCGAGTCTTGCCTGATTCTCTCTCCCTTCCCTCCTCAATGTTGCAGCAATGGCAGTCACCCAAATATAGCTCAGTTTTATCCAGAACCGGCAAAAGAGCCTGGTTGGATGCAGTTGGAGGCATGACATCTGTCTGCAAAGTCTTTGAGAGCACAGAGCCTTACGAGCCCAAGCAGGCTTCACCTTTCCTCCGTGCTGAGTGGCTAGCATGTTGAATCTTTTCCCTTGGCCTTTGGTTTTAACTACAGTCCACCTTTGGCCCACAACTCAAACCCCTCACGGTTACCTGGGGTTCTGAACTCATGTCTGGTAAGCACCAACTTGTTCTCCCTCAAGGTAAATCTATGTCCTCTATCCAATTTATAAACTCAGATGGATTGTCTTGGTTTAAAGTTTTTATATACCTGACTTAAAAAATCAGTCCTTTCAAGAATTTACTGTGGCAAATTCTACTCAGATGGATGAGTTCACTGAATGTGAAAGTCAGCCAAGTTCAGTATCAAATTAATTGGGTCTTAGCTCTTTCCCCACTCAATGAAAAGGCAACACTTGAAGGCTGAATTACATTATAACCCTCCAAAGTTGTGCTTCTGCTTTAAGAAACAATGTACATTGGTGGCAATGAAGACAGTGGGGGAAGTCCTCAAGCTCTGGCCCTCCTCAGGGTGCACATTTAAAACTTTGGCCCCAAGATTTTGATTTTCCAATCTGACATTCCTTTATAGTCCGAATGCCATGCAAAGGCATTCTGAAGAATGGCAGGGGAGTGAGCAAAGCCAGAATAAGTCCACTTCAAAGGTCTGCAGAGCTAAATGATAGAGAACACTAAAAGCTGCCGAGAGCCCACGATTACCAAGAGAGCATTTGGCAGTTTGCCATTCTGGAGGCAGAGTGAGAAATGGACCCAGGCAGAGCTGCCCTGCAAAGTCTAGGTGGGCCACCTCAGCTCTGCGTCCAGATGACAGAGCAGTCCCTTTGAAAGTTGGCTAGAAGAAAACCATGCTCCCTTTTCATTGCGGAAAGATTTTTAGCTCAGCAGTTCTCGGCAGCGTAAACGTCACCATGCTCGTGAACACACACAGACACTCTGAATCGAAGCACAATGTGGCACCTAAATCCTCTCTGATTAAGCCGATCCAGTGACACAGAAAATGCTCCTAAATTAAACTCAACTAAAGAGCAAAACCCATTAAGAACTCGGCTGCATTTTTTTTTCATCATCTTGCTCCATATCACCACCCTCTCTCCTCATTTTTCTCCCTATGCCTGTAGTTTAAATGAGAGGCTTTCTTTCTTTCTATAAAAAAGGGGGGGAATGTTTAGGAAAAAGTCAGTTTGTTGGCAGGAACCATCCAGACTCCTACAATCTCAAGGCCAGGCTTTGCATAACCTCATTCCTGTGCCCAGAAACACGTAAAGGAACAGAAACTTTTGATGGAGTCCAGTCGGGGGTGAATAAATGAAGCCCCACCCCCACCAGGTTAGCAGAGAGGGGTTCCAGAGGGAGAAGAATTTCCTCCTGACAGTCAGGAGAGGACAGGGCCCTATTTTAAGACTTGGTAAAGTGTAAAGAAAGACTCTTTTTCTCTTATTTCTTCTTTCTCTGTCATGCCTCCTTCCCATTGTTCTGGGTTTGGGGGCACAATGTAACAATGTAATGATACAGATGTTCTATTCTTGAAAGTCACTCCTCAGAAAATAGTATCCTTTTTGACAAAGCTTATCCTGAGAAAATGACAAAGACCTCCTCACAGACAAAGCTGAACCTGCCATTTGTGGTGGGTAGTTTAACTGAAGATGTGGATTAATTCATCATGTAAACATGTATTTGTATTTCCAAGGGCAAGGGTGGTCTTAGGTTTTAACTTGAATGGGTAAATGGTAGACGGTAGTGTTACTAGAAAGTAGAACATCCCCCCCAAATTTAATCCTCTTTTTCCATTAGTTCACATTATTATTTACAACATGGTTTACCTTTAATGTGTTTTATCATTTGTCTCCACTCAGCACTGGTCACTCACAATCACGCAGTGAATCACTCTGTGTCTTTCTACTCGCTCTGTCGCCAGTCCGTCTATAAGCCAATCCTTAACACACTGACCAAAATGAAACAAAAATCCAGTAGGAATTCAGCAACAATTTTGGCAAAAAAAAAAAAAAAAAGATATTTGGGGATGAAGAATTCTTTGGTTAGACCTTAACATATTCTTAACTAAATATTTGAGCATTTCCTCTAAAATATCTTTCTAAAGGTTTTATAATGAAATCTCAGGAACATTCATTGAATCTGATTCTGCACCAGGTAATCCCAGGATAGACGCGGTAGAAAGGAAAGGGCTTCTAACTCCCGTAGAGGAAGCTCATTATAATAAGTAAAGTGTTTTATTCTTTTTTTTTAATTTTATCTGCTCTTTCCATTTGAACCTCTCTGCTACAGTTTGTCTTAGATCATGCTTTTCACATGATTATTATTGTTTTATTGTATGTCTGAGGGCCTGCTTGGTCGGTCTGTAACTGAGACTTGCTTTTAGCAGATACATGCCCTGGTGGTCTTGTTTTGGCATTCATAAATATTACAGCCAGACTTTTAATGGACGTTCTAAACGAAAATAGAACTCAACTGCTACAATTTAATTTTCTGTATAAAATAAAAGAAGTAGCAAGAGACTGAAACATTGGCTGGGACTTGAAGTCCTTTTGGGGAGCTCCTCCCCGAGGCTATATATATACATATATATACCACCATGGGTGGCTTTCATTTTCTTGGTGCAAATTGATTTAATGTGCAACATTATTAGATTAATCATGTCCCTTTGGAAGAAATGATCTTGCTGAAGAGATTTTAACTCTGCTCCTCTGTTCCACTCTGGCATTTGTAGGAGTTTTTGATCATTAAGGGAAAAAGAGCGAAGTTTAGCCAACAACAGACTCTGTTCTTAGTGAAAGAACATGTCTTTATCCACCTTTGCCCCCCTAAGATGAAAAATTTAAAAAGTATTGTCTCCTGAACTCTAAGGATTCATTGTTTCCTTTTGTTTTCTAGACTGTGTTTTATTTCTATATATTTTATAATAATACAGTTGAAAATCTTGCCCGCTTTTGCACTCAATAACTTTAATAATCCATTCCTCTTAAAAGGTAGGCCTAGGAAAACATCTTTATATACAGATAAATTGTTGATTTGTGTTTTTAGAATAGAAAGGTAAATCCATGTAATTTGTACTCTCTGTTTGCCTTGAGAGAAAGTAACCCAAAGGCAAACTTCATTTTTTAAAAAAGATTTTATTTATTTATTTATTTTTAGAGAGAGGGGAAGAAAGGCAGAGAGAGAGGGAGAGAAATATTGTGAGAATAGGTTGCCTCTTTCACTCCCCCAAACAGGGACCTGCCCCTCAACCCTGGCATGTGTCCTAAGTCGTACCAGTCAGGGTGCAAACTCCATTTTAATTCTTACAACAATGTGCAGCCTCTGGGGGTTGGACTACCTGGGTTCAAATCCCAGGACTACCAGTAAGCTGAGTGATCTTAGGAAGGTTACTCAACTTCTCTGTGATTCAGCTTTCTGGTTTGTGAAAAGGAAATAATATGACTATCTACTTTGTTGGATGTTATTAAATTAGTTAATGTACACAATACTTGAAAGAACACCCAACACATTATATGATGATGATTATTATTATTATAGGATTTTATTTCATTAATATTTTTGATCCCTCCTACTTTTGAATATATTTAAATATTTTGATATTGAAGGCTATATTAAACTTATAGTGCATGTACATTGTCTGAATTAGTTTAACAAGTAACAAATATTAATCTAACAAAATGACAATGTCTATTTAGTAGATAAAATTGGGAGTTATAGTAAATTACAAAGAAGAAATTTTTAAAAACACCTAAATTGCTACTGAATAAAATAGCTCTTATTTCTTTGATATATCTATTCCAGCTCCTTTCTCAAATATTTTATTATATATTTAAGTTATATATCCTAATTTTTTTCAATTACAAGATAGCAACATTTTCTAAAGTCATTAAATGTTCTTAGAAACGTGCCTTTTGAGGTCTGCATAAAATTTTATTATATGACTACACCAGTAATAAATCCAACATGTGGGTATTCAGTATAAATTAATTTTTATGAAAAGTTAAGAGTTGCAACTTCTAGTGAGAAAATGATGTGGCCTTATCTACTGATGAGGTGAGTCAAATGAGTACCTTTTAATATTGAGGTCCCTTTCTTATAATCCCTAAGTAGTTATGAAAACAAAAAGAAAAGGTGTTCTCAATTTCCCCTGACTCTTCAAATCCTTAGGTACTTGGGCTCCTGGTCATATAAAATTTTCTCCACTCCCGGCAGAATTTTATATCAGCCAACCTTGCCCGTAACAACAGATATTTAAATGTCAAAATGCAGCACAATGCTGAATAGCTTAGGACTCTTCCTCTCTGCCACCTTCAGTTTCCAGATAAAAAGCATTTCCCATCACTGTGGCTGATCATTCCTTCATTCTTCAAAGTACATGTGAAGGCTTTTGAGTTTTCCCTCAGCTGTCCAGGTTGCCCCATGGTCTGTTTTAAGAGCTGCCAAAAGAACTTTTGGCAGGAGGAAGAAGAAAATGCCTTTTTAAACTTCATCTTTACTAGGTAGCTACAGATTGATGAATATATTTTCTAGACTCTTAAGTGTCAACATGTGTTTTGATTATTGTGCTGTACCTAGAAAAAATTGATTAAAAAGCACGCTTACTGAAGTAACAGTTCTATAACAACCTCATGTGACTAGGGCTCTGGTAGGGCTGGATGCAACAGGCAAAGCTGAGCATAGAAGCTTTTCGCGTGAAGTTCAAGACTGCTTCACAGACGTTGGGGGTGTTTTGGTTGTTTTTGAGGGGTGTTGTATTATTAGATAGGGTGTGCAGTGTGGTAACCAATGCTGCAAACCTTAGCGGCTCAACCTATGAAAAGCTTGTCGTCCCTGCTAAGTCTAGAGTGGATGCTCTTGATCAGGGGCCCATCCTGGATCTCGTCCAGGTGGTGTACCAGGAAGCCCGACCCCCTCCATCATGAGATGTGCCATTGCTCAGGAGCATGAGGGCTTTCACTGGATCCTGTGTATCTAATTGGTAAGTGGACAATTAGTCAGACAGCGTATGGGACATCACAAGAGGTTTAGTAGGGCCAGCCTTGAAACTGGTATTTATCACTTTTGCTTGTGTCGAATGCATTGGCTAGAACTCAGTCATAAGGACATACAGCTTACTGTAAATGTGATTATACATTTTAAATTTTATTGTCAACTTCAGGAGCAAAAACTTAGGATGGAGAGACAAAGGAAAAGGACACAGGTCATTCTATAGTGAATTGATACATAGTTAACATTTCTGTGGGTTGTGTTGGTTTCTTTCTTTACATATTTCTCTATTCTAAATTCTCCCTGAAAAAAGAGTTTTAGGTCACTTTCTCAGAATCTAATATTTTGGTGAGATCTGTATGACTTTCATGAGATCTATACAATCTCCAGCTTGTGAATTGCCTGAAATTTATCTTGGAAGTCTTCTAGGCTTTGTGCTAGACAGAATACAAAGTTGGTCTTACCGGAGCAAATAATTAATCAACCTACTGATGAAGTGAGTCCAGGAGAGCACTGAGTCTCTAGAGGAAATAAAGGAAAGAATATAATAAAAATAATATTGCATATGTAAACAATTTCTAGAAATGTAAGAATTAATTGGAAGCTGTCTACCCATCAAAGGGCATTTATTTTAGATGATACTTCTTTATTCCAAACTTAACTAAATTAAATAAAGAGTGCAGAATGAGACTTTTTGAGATTATTAAAAGTTCACATGTGAAGCCTGCTTCTTAACTTTCGCTTACAATTGTTCCTTGCAGACATTACAGAAAAGATAAAGAAGTCTGTATGTATAATCTACTTTTTTTTTCATTTTTCTTTTTCTTGAATGGTGTAGCATGTAATTCATGATCTAAGGGGAAAGGGGAAAGTCTAGCTGTCTGTTTTCTGGCCTCTTGGTTTAAAATGCAGGTCTCTTACATCGCTTTCATGAAGTGCAGTGTTATATTTTCTGAGGTGCGGCATGGGAAGAGGTGGTGGACGGTTAATATTTCAGAAAGGTAGCAATTACCTGATAACAGGGAGCAGCGTGGACTGTGTTTTGTTACGGTTCGTGTTGGAGGTGCCACATCTGCCGGGGACCTCCTCATCATTATGGCCTCCGCTGGCTGAGGTCACCTTGGTTCATGTGTTTTATACATTGGTAGCCTTCTCCTTATTACTTGCCAAACAAACCTTTTTATTTTTGCACACGTTTCTGTTGATGTTGTGGTTTCTGAAATTGGATTCTGGCTCCTGGAGGCCTGAGTTTCCACAGCAACTGGAGGCCTTATCTGCTACTGGTTCTTGGCAGGCAGACAACCAGGTCTTTCAGTTTACTTTGGATTTTTTGCTTTTTTTCTTTTTTTAAAAACTTTTTTCTTCTTCTCCCCTATTTTTCCTACACCCTGTCATTTAAGCATCACATAATTAATTGCGTACATCCTGTGCCACATGCAATTGCCACCGCTTTGAAGTCCCAATAGATCATTTTATGGAGCAGTGGGTGCCATTTTAAAACAGAAAAAATAATGGAGACCTGGCGCCAGGGCATGGCTGCGTCGGGCGAGCATGTCCTTCTCCAGGTACGATAAAGAACCCTGGGCACCTTCTGTTTGTTTTTCCGCATTTCCTTTCCAAACTGGTCTTTTCAATATATAGGAAAGACCTCAGGACTGAGTTTGTTATTTTTCTCTGTGGAGTTAATTCCTTTTCCAAAACCAGCATGAACTGCCTCATTTGGTGCTAAGGTGAGGTTTGGGGTTTTTTTTTTCCCCCTCTCAAATTGGAAAGAAAGAAAAAAGTCTGAGTTAGCATCATGTCATTTGGAGGCTGCTACTGGTCCAGCAGGAGTGGAAAAAACAACAGACAAACAAGAAAAAAAAAGTACGGACCTCCCCTTTTATTTAGACTCTATTAAAATTTAGCAACAATAAATGATCTCATCACCTCCTTAATGTTTTTTCTAAAAAATAAATATAATCGTTTGCTTCAGTGAAAAGGACAAATTTACTGGAATAAACTCTCAGGATCTTTATGAAAAAGATACATCCCTTTGGAAAGCAGACGTGTAGGTTTTGAGAAAAAAATACACTCAACTTTTTTCAAAGTTTTGTTAGCTTTCACTTTTGCTTAGAGAGAGAAATATATGAATATACATATTCATATATTTATATATAATTCATTGGCCATTTTGGTGTCTCAGGGGAAACTAAACACATGCAAAGTGATCTCTCTAGGGTAAAAGTGAGCCGCATTCACTGCACAAAACGAAAGTTGCTTGGTATGGATAAAAGTTCAGTGTAGTTAGAATTTAATCTTCAGGTCCCCTGTATCTCTGTTTTCCTCTTTTCTGGTTAACATCTTTGAACTTTTTGCTCTTTCTAGTTCACGGTGTGTCCCATATGCTCACATTCCCCCACTAGGGTGATTCCAGAGGTAGGATCTTTCCATGTCCTGAACTTTTTCAAACATTTTCCTCATCCAAATTTATTTGCCCAGCATCCCACTGCCTCAGGGAATCTCTTCTTCCTGCCAGAGCAAATGGGAGGAACACATTCTTAGTAAAGTGGGGCCTTGGATCTCATGATTTAGACTTTAGCTCAGAACTTTATAGAGAACACCTTTATGACCAGCTTTCCTGAAGGATCACCCCGCACCCTTTTCCCACCCCTCCAAACCCCATCCATTCTTACAATCTCTTTTATTATCTTTGTATCATTTTTTTAACCCTCACCTGAGGACATGTTTAGAGAGGGGAAGGGAGGGAAAGAGAGAGGGCAAGAAACACCTATTTGGGAGAGAAACACCAATTGGTTGCCTCTTCTGCGCTCCCTGACCCAGGATGAACCCAGAGCCTAGGCACGTGTCCTGACCGGGTATCGAACCCAAGACCTTTGGGTCTACAGGGTGATGCTCCAACTGAGCCATACCAGCCAGGGCTATTACCTTTATGTCTCTTTATGTATGTATTCATGTACTTATGTAATGATTATTTTTTAATTGGATAGTTGATTTATTGTCCCTTCTATAAAATGAACTAATTTATTCAGGAAATGTTCACTAAACCATGCAGAAAGGTCTTGGAAATATGATGATGAATGAATGATGTAACTTCTTGCCATCAAATGGTCCATTTTCTAGAGACAGAAAAATATGGAAGAGTAGAGCTGAGTCGGAGAATTGATAGAGGCAATGATAACATGGTTGGAGAAGTGTCAGGGCATAAAGTTTGCAAAGTATTATGGGCACCTGGAGTCTTGGAGGAGCAGGGAAAGCTTCTAGGAGAATATGATGTCTGAGTAGAAACAGGAGGTGCAAACAATAATTACCCAGGTAAGATTTGGGGAAGGAGTTTCAGGTAGAAGGAATAGCAGTTCTAAAGCCCCCAAGCTCCAGTGCAAGGGAGAATAGAGTCATATCCTGGGAACATTTCAATTAGTTCTGAATGGCTGGAACAGAGTGTAGCAAAGAGGGAAAGTGAATGATGCAATGAACTTGGTCATGAAGGCCCTCTGATACCATGCTATGGAGACCATGGAGTGTGTTAAGCAAGAAAAAGACATGACTAGGTTTTTATTTTGGAGATTAACAAGCAAAGAAGGCTTAAAAGAAGAATTTTCTAGAAGCATGGAAAACAGTGAGGGGTGTAGGAATACCATTCAGGAGAGCCAAGGTGAAGGTCAGAGTCAACTAGCATAGTGGGTATTGGGAAAGGAAGAAGTTCAGAAATGTTAAGAATGATTTTGGGGTATAATGACTTTCATTAGATCTGAGAGAACACAGAATCTTATGGCTTAGAGTTCTGGTTAGATGGCAGCTACTCTATTTACATTAGGGGTTCTTTCAAAAATCTTGTTAGATAATGCATATTAATTTTTAAAGAATCAAAGACAACATTACAATCTAAGGAAAAAAGCTATAGCACCATTTAACATTGAGGCTGCCACCATGGTAATAAGAAAGCCATCCTTCTGATAAAGATTGGGGAAGCAAATGAAACATTTGAAAAGGCCATTTTGATATGAAGATGTATTCACACGACCTTTCTTAGTTTAATATAAACATGTTATTCCTAGTAGTGTGTAAAACAGTTAATTGCATTTTAATCTTTAGGCTTATTCCATCACTTACCAGAAGAAGAATCAGGGATGGTGTAAAGTTTAGCATCAGATGATATCAATTATGGAACTGATAACAGATTTATAGGGAAAGAAAGACATGGATGTGAATTTGGGTGGCCAAACCGGACTCCAGACAGGAGGAGGCATGCTGCTAATAGTAACACCAGGACAGCAGGTACAGACACAGTGAGATGTATGAGCACCCTGGGAAGGGGTCTTCATGGTGCATTAAATGAGACAACTTTTTGAAGTTTCTTAGCCTCTGTGATGGTTCATTTTATGTGTCAACTTGGCTGGGCCAAGGGTTGCCCAGATATTTGGTTAAACATTTCAGGGTGTGTCTGTAAGGGTGTTTTTGGATGAGGTTAATGTTTGAATTAATAGACTTGAGTAGAGCAGAGTGCTCTCCGCAGTGTGGGCAGACTTCATCCAGTCCATTAAGGCCTGAATAGAATAAAAGGCCGAGTAAGAAACAATTCTCTTTCTCTGCCTGAGTGTCTTTGAGCTGGGACATTAATCTTCATTTGCCTTTGGACTTAGACTTGGACTGGAACCTACACCATCAGCTGCCCTGCTCCTCAGGCCTTTGGACTCAAATTGGAGTCCATTAGCTCTCCTGGGTCTGAATTTCTCAGCCTACATAATTACATGAGCTAATTCCTTATAATAAATCTTTTTCTTGTACACCCTATTGGCTCTGTTTCTTTGGAGGAGTCTAACTAACGTAACATCCTACTCGATACCTAGTAAGTACTCAATAAATATTATATGAATCAAAATTGCTGCCACAAAATATCTGCATCTTTCCTGGACATGATTCTCAGAGGGAAATTACTGGGTCACAAAATAGGTGTATATTTGATGTTTTAGAAACTAATAAGAAGTCTTCTAATTTAATCATTCTGTTATTAATCTCCAGCAGCACTGCATAAGACTTTCAGTTTCTCCATACCCTTGCCTGCTTGGTTTAGTCAGTTGTTAAACATTGTGATTCTGATAGATGTGCAGGGTGCCTTCATGTTTTAATCTGCACCTTCCTGACACTGATTACTTTTATATGCTCATCAGTCATTTTAGTAACTGCTGGGATAAAGTCAGTGACCTTGGAATTAAACAGATTGGAATAAACAGTCTGCCTTGGCATTTCCCATCTGTAAAACAAGAATAGTACTTGTCCATATCTCATAGATTTTTGCATTGGAATTAAATGAACCTATAGGTGACTGACATATGAAAATGACCCAACACTAAAAATCAAGGATAAAACATATTTGAGAAGTAGGAATGCCACTGAATAGGAACCCCATGTAGATAATTTTTGAAAAATGTTAACAGCTTGTGTTTATTATTTATTTTCAGAAATACAGATAGCTGCATAAGCCAGAGGAACTACCTGAGTCTGCTTCCCAGGACCACTACTCCCTGGTTGCTTAACTTTGAGGAAATTACTTAACCAAACTACTTAAATTTAGTTTATTTCTATATAAAGTGTGGAAAATGATGGAATCTAGCCCACAGCTTTGCAACAATTAAATGAAACGATCCACATAAAGCATTTAGAGAAAAGCTTATCTTTTGGTTATTACAGTAGGCATTTGCTGGATTCTCATTATTATATAGCAAGTGTAGTGCTAAGAATCAGGGCTATACTGTTGAGTAATTCTTTTTAATTTTTATTGAATTTATTGGAGTGACATTGGTTAATAAAATTATACGGGTTTCAGGTGTACAGTTCCATAGCACATCATCTGTACCCTGCGTTGTGTGTCCACCACCCAAAGTCATGTCTCCTTCTGTCACCATTTATCCCCCTTTATCCTCTTCTGTCTCTTCCCGGTCCACCTCCCCTCTGGTAATCAGCATACTGTTGCCTGTGTCTATATGTATTTTTCGCTTAATCCCTTTACCTCCTTTCACCTAGTCCCCAGTCCCCCTCCCCTCTGGGAACTGTCAGTGTGTTCTCTATCTATGAGTCTGTTTCTATTTTGTTTGTTAGTTTATTTTCTTCATTAGATTACATATAGGAGTGCAATCATATGGTATTTGCCTTGCTCTGACTGGCTTATTTCACTTAGCAAAAGGCTCTCCAGGTCCACCCATTGCTGTCATAAAAGGTAAGGTGTACTTCTTTTTGACAACCAAGTAGTATTCCATTCTGTAAATGTACCCCAGCCTTTCTAGCCACAGTTGAGTGATTCTTGATTCTTCCTGCCTCTGGCTCCCTGTGTGCAATTCCAGAACTTCCCTCACCTCCCCAGCTTCCTCCTTGATTCCAGGCACCGTTCTGTCTCACCAGATGACCGTAATAGCTCCCAAATGTGTCTGTCTTCTTCCACTCCTGAACCCCCAATGTATATATATGAAAAAATAAGTCCTTCTGCTTACATCTTTCTAGTGGTTTTCTGTTTGTTTGTACTTGGCCTAAAACACAAATCCCTTCTGTGGTCCAAAGAGCCTCCAGGATCCTGTCCTTGACTCCCTTTTCAATTCTATCTTATTCAACTTTTCCCTTTTAAACTATGTTCTTCCCTCCTGGCTTTCAGTTTTGTTTCTTAAATGCACTAAACTCACTCCAGACTCAGGGCCCACACTTGTTCTCCTGCCTCTGACGAGAACTCCTTTTTCTGAAGTTCTCTGTCAGCTGACGTTTCTGCACTAATCGTATCTCGGAAGAAAGTCCACCTCCCCAGGGAGACATTTTCTGGTTACCTGAAGGAAAGTCATTCTCAATCCCGTGCCTCTCCCTCAATAACTCTAAATCCCATCGCCTGTTTTATTTTTCTCAGTGCTTGTCATTATCAGGATGATCTTGTTTATTTGTTTGTTTACTAGTTTACTCCCTCTCTCCCTTCATTAGAATGTAAGTCCCTTGGGAAACACCCTTTTCTCATGTATTCAGGGGGTGCGACTTCAGCAACTAACAGTGTCTATGCCAAAGAGATACTCAATAATAAATACATTTTCTTATTATACCTTTATATGTTATATAAATCATTAAATGGTTATATATATATATATATCTATCTATCTGCCACAGAGATTTCTGAAAGCCATATCCACTCAACAGCACTAAATCATTTTAATTGAATTAGCTAATGGAATCAACAACTTTAAAATTGTGGCCCGACTTTGGAAGTATTTAGTATACAGATGTGCTACTAACAATGGCAATGGATTGATCTTGTACATGTGACTAAGCAGCATCGATGAAGTACATCTGTCTTACATAACAAGTGTCCTTATTAAATGTTCCTCAAATTTAAATCAGGTTTTGTTTGTTCATCCTAAACTCATGAATAATAAAAGAACTGGTGGTTCCTATAATTACATGTGATACATTTCAATCATATATGTGATACATGCAAATGTCAATGGCACATTTCTTACCTAGGAACTATTTCCAGTCTGTGTGGTTTTGTTAAAGACTGTGTCCTGATGGAAACACCTCCCAAAGCTTAGAGCATGGGTGCAGACGCAGACCCTGGATAGCTTCTCTGTCTTGTCACTCTGCATTCCTTTGCTCTGTTCAAGGGCAACCGGTGTACAAAGAGGAAAAACATCCTGGACTATTCATTAAGCATGCACTGTGTACCTAAGACTAGTCCTGATTTTTAATATCAGTTTTTTTTTATCTTTCCAACAACCCTAAGAGGTAGACTGTATTATCCTCTTTACACGGAGGGTCAGGGCGATGAAACTGCTTACCCAGGAGGACAACTAAAAGCAGAAGCTCATATTAAAGCCAATATCTCTGTGGTGTTAAAGTCTTTGTTCTTGCCACTACCCTGACTACATGTTTAATCTAAGCCCCAGATAACGCAGAAACAAGAAAACGGATTATGTTGCAAGATGGGTTGGCGACGCTTTCTCCATAACTTTGCAAAAGCCATTCAGCTCAAGCGACAAGTCTGCATGAATTACTTGCCTCTACCAGACACACCGTGTGTGTGGCGTGTGTATTGTGGAGCATGTATAGTTACGGACTTTCCAACCACTAAGTAAGATCTGTAGTACGAGATATATCAGTGAAGTTCAGCTTTATTAACTATGGCATATGGATGTTTAGCACGTGGCCATATGTTTCTCACAAAATGTAACTTATAATCTGAACATTATAACTAAACAACACACATCGTTGTAATAATTTTTTCCCCAGCAACAGTCCATATCCCGTTTCTTTCTCAGAGGGTCTGCTTTTATTTCTGTTTCCACCCAAGCTTCACTTGTCTCTAGCAACACCTCTTTTTTCTTTTTTTTAAACAAAACCTGGAAATATGGGGTGTTATCCTGAGGCTGAAATATTCCATATTTTTCTTCCATGAAACCCCGATTGGCAACAGTTGGTGATTGTCTCTCTTTTCCAACTGTAGCCTTGAGCCAGGATCAAAATATTCATGAATAATTCACAAATAATTAAATTCTTTAGGTTTTGTTCTTATTCACAGGAGCAACATTTTGGTCTCCTTATGGATTAGATTATCCATAAAGGTTGTGATTTGAGCAGTCTCTGTTGCAGATGGGATGCCTTGAAATGTGTGGGCTGATAGGGCTCCGAGCAGCGCAGGGTCTGTGTTTTCTCTGTAAATAAAAGGCTACAAAGTTTCAACAAGTCAGCCCTTGTGTGCCACACGAAGCGACTGATGACAAACCACATTATTTTTCCCCTTAATACAACACTTTGCAGTCACACATGCACTTTCTCAAAACATTGATTCACTTTTCATTTCAACCTGATGAGACGTCGGATGAGTCAGTTATCTTTTTAAAGAGGGGAACCTCTACCAGGGGAAACTATCAGTGTAAATTTTCATTCTTTAAAAAACTTCCAACAGGGAGATATTTTTCAACATAGAAATTCATTCTTGTACTGTTTTTGCTTTAGTTAAAGCCAAAATAACACATTGGCCAACTCTCTATCCGCACATGCATTATCACACGCACATATATTTGTATTGTGCCTCCTCAGAATCACACATGGAGAACAACAAAGCGAAAGCAGAGTTTAAAAGATAAGAGCACATATGTAGATGATTACATTAAAAGAATATGTAGTTATACAATGCGGAAGATCAAGTTTGAAAGGGATCTACATCTTCTCGTACGAGAGGGACTCAGTTTGTGTCCTCCCAGGTAAAGAGCTGCCGAGGCTGCGCTCCCTTGCCTTGGGTGCCGCCCCTGTGTTTGTGAAGGCGGCGTGCGCGCTTGCCGGGTCATCAGAGCTTTCCGCAACTTGCCTGTTCGCGGCCTCAACCAACACTTTTACCGATTGGCAAACTGTAAACATAATATAATTATAAACCTTTTGTGGAGGACCCCATCGTCTTTTATTTTCTATGTTTCTGACATTAAATGATTACTCTTGCAGAGTCTGGGTTCTGATGATGTATCTCTAGGAGTCACCTTTGGAGGGAACGTAGGTTTCAGGGTGTTTCCTGTCTGAGCTCTGTCCCCCACTGTCCTGCCAAGCTTCCCGACTTTCTGCTCTCCGCACTGTCCTTTTGAATTAAGGCTTTGCCACCAAAAGCTGAGGGGGTAACAGACAAGTTCTGTGAATATCCTAGCTTGGATTTATGATCTGATTAGTTGTATCTAAGGAAAGAAGTGCACTTCATTAATATAAATACATGACAGAAGATACTGGGATTAGAGAAATACGATTGCGTGATCTGAAAATGCCCAGAGGCTCCAGCAGTTAGTGCAGCCAGGACAGAGGCATGGAAGTAGATGATGTAAATGTAGACACAGGCACATTCATAGGCGCACATAGTGTATGGATGCGGATGTGGGGTACAGTCGGGGTGGGGTGAGGAGGAAGTAGCGGACATTAGCAACTTCAGCAGTTTCCTCCCAGCGAGGACTCTAAAAGAGATCTAGAAAATTCGAAAATACATTTAAATCCTTCACTTTCCTGCTCAATCTACTACGTGGAATTAGGCCTTTCTTATAAGGAAATAGATCACAAAACTATTATTCTCATTCTGGTTGTAACTACTATGATTGGGCTAGAAACATTTCTCTGTAGTCCATTGCATTTTTAAACATGTAACTCTAAACAAATGTTTAGGCTCTTCCTGAAACATTTTTAAAGAATTAATCCTGAGATTTACAGAACCGCTTGTTTGATATTTTCTTAAAATGTATTGCCATTTTGAATGTGTTGAATAAAATGCTAAATGTTCCACAGAAAACTAAAAACAATATTTGATACCTAAGGAAATGCATTACATTTTCCACAAAGGGGCTCTTTCCTTATATCCTCGTGGGTTATTCATGGGAAAGGCATTCACACTGGAGCCTGACTTCCTGGGTCAGAGCCCTGCATTCACCATTTACACTCGTCAGTAGTGTTATCCTGGGCACGTGATGTTACCTCATGTGCCTCAGTTTCCTTAGGTGAAAAGGGGGATGCTGATCCCTCCAGTTCCATAGGAACCACTATTACAGTGAACTTTTATATTTGTAAATTGCTTGCCATAGCTCTTGCTTACCACTGAAAGATGATTCCATACTTTTTTAGCCCAAGATTTCTCACTCAGCCTTAGCACTTTTGATACATCTGGGGCTGGATAACTCTCTGCTGTGTGAAGCTACCCTGTGTATTATAAGATGTTCAGTAGCACTCTTGACCTCTACCCATTAGATTCCAGCAACACTTCTCTAGGTGTGGCAATTTAAAAATCTCTCCAACCATTGCCAAATGTCCCCTTTGGGGAAACATTGCAATGGTCAAGTACCCCTGCTTTAGTGTAAGTGCCTAGAGAGCTCCAAGAGAAAAATGAAAACTAGCAGAGAAGATAGGGCCATGGCGAAATGCGGGTCTCTTAGGGTGTAGAATCATTTGGATGTCTTCAGGCTTAGACAGCACAAGGGAGTAGCTGGGATCTCCCTGAAGTCACCAGGAGCATATTGTATTTTCATGGAGGAAAGGAATAACAGGCAGCCCATTATTCATGGAGAAAAAAGGTACTCTAAAAATGTGTCTGCTCCTGTGCCCTTAACCTCAGTCTTCTTCACACTGTCTTTTCTAAACTGGATAATCCCAGATTTACCTATGGCTGAGTGACCTTGGCAAGTTCATTTAAGTTTCATCCATAACATGGGTATTGCAGCAATTACCAACATCAGATGACTTTTATGAGGTTAAAATCATAATACAAGTAGTCTTCAGCTACATGCTTAGCACACAGGAAGCATTCAATATCTGTTATCGTTCCTCCCATTGTGTGAACAACTGCTCCACACCTGTGGGTCCAGAAGAACCACCAGGATGAGCGGGTGTCAGGCCCTCATAACTGTGACACCAAGATGATTTTTATCCAGGGAAAATATGTAGGCTTTACTGCTAAACAAATGATTTCCACAGTATCGCATATGCTGCAGTATCTTCATCTTGCTTTTACACAAAAACACACACAGAAACCGTGTCCACACTGGAGTGTATAGCCATTCTGTCTAAATCAGTGGTTCTCAAGCAGGACTGACTTTGCTTCCTGCCCCCATCTCTGTGGGGCACTTGGCAGTCTCTGGTGACATTTGTGGTTGATGCAGCCGGGATGGCAGTGCTACTATTTGAATCTACTGGGTAGAGGATTCCACTAACATTTTTTGTTTTTTTAGAGAGGGGAAGGGAGGGAGAAAGAGAGGTAGAGAAACAGCAATGTGTGAGAGGCACATCCATTCTGCCTCTTGCACGCCCCCAACTGGGGACCTGGCCTGCAACCCAGGCATGTGCCCCAATTAGAAATTGAACTGGTGACCTTTTGATTTACAGGCTGGTGCTCAATCCACTGAGCCACACCAGCCAGGGCTCCACTAACATTTTTAAGTGTGCAGGCTAAACCCCACAGTGAAGATCAGACCCAACATGTGAACAGTCCTTAGGCTGAGAAACCCTAGTCTGTTAATGTGAATTTCACAGGCAACCTGACATGGTCTCCAGGAAGTCATATTATGAGTGCTGCCTCATTATTTGCCATTTCATCTTTTTCATCTTCCCTTATGTATTATTCATGATACGCTGTGAATATCAAGCTACCAACTAGATGTCCAATCACACTTAGTCTGTTTATGAACTTCAGAAACAACTTTTCTTTTGAATACTTTCTCAAAATTATTTTGTCCAGTGTTTTAATGACTTAAGGAATGAATCAATACCATGTAGGCCCTGATTATATTTCAGTCCAAAAACTCATATTTGTTTTTCTTCCCCTGACATTGCTTTGTGTCTAATATCCTCAGATATTTCAGCCCAATGTTGTAAACCAAGCACACCATCTTTTAAAAGAGGTGTGCCTGTAATTGAACATATTTCAAAACCCGAAACCCACCATGGCCACTGGGGTGTGATCTGGGATCCCACCTGCGGGCTGCCTTGTTATTATGGGAGAGCCTTACAAGAACTGTGACGGGACCGAGTTCCTACTCAAACTTCCTGGGGATACTGATGGGAATCCAAGGGAGGGAAGGTCTGTGTTGTGCTCCTTCCCCCACCCCACCCCCCGAAAAGAAGGGAGACTAAAAAGCAATAAAGCAAAAGGCATTTCCTACAGGTAGCCTTAAATCATTCAACACCGAGGTCTTCAGGGAGCTCCCCGGTTCCTCTTTCCTTTCCAGAATGAGTTTTCTGGCTAAATGCTCCTCATCCAGCCCTGAGTGTCTTCACCTGGCTCTCCAAGGGCTTTTATCCAGACTTGTCCCAGCATAACAGTATCCTCACTTCTTCAGAAATGGGTCTTGACCCATGCATCACATTCAAAGACTTTTTCAATTGCTCCCTGGTGGCGGAGGCCAAGGGCTCTGTTTTGCTTGTGATAATGTGCTAATCTCCAAGACCCAACATAAATCCTCTTCTTGCATTGTCATTTGTCAACGTCGCAATATGGGGCTGGGGAAAAAAAAGAGAAGGGGAAGGGAGTTGCGGGGGGAATAGAGTAACGACAGAAAGAAAACTTGGCCTTCGTTTTGTTTTCCCTCGTGCAGCACTTTTCCCTCCCTTCTTCTTAATCTGTAAAACATCTGACAGAGAGGGCAGTGCAAACACAAATAAATAAATAGTTCTCCACGACGCTCCCTTTTTGCGAGGGGGTCAATATTTTAGACAGAAAGTTAAATATAAGCAGTAATGAAAATAATTTACACCAAAGTTCCAAAATTGAGGCTTGAAGCTTTGTGAACCTGTGTACTACACATTTTCACTACTTTTCCCAATAATAATCAAGTTTGAGAGTTATGTGGTTGTGTGAGTATATTCCATCAGCAGCAATTCGACCACTCTGATGTCACAAATGCAGCTCCCACTCCAGGGCTTTCCTTATGAATGCCTTTTATCATTTTCTTGGATTTGCTACAGCAAAAATGTTTAGGACAATGATATTAAACAAGATAGTGTTTTCTCCCATTGGTATGAACTTGGAGAAAAAGAATAAATGTGAAATTTTTGTTGTGGTGGGTTTAAGAGTTTTTTTTGTTTGTTTGTTTTTGGTTTTTTGCTGATAAATTTGTATTAATGGTGTGAAAAGATTTTCACTTTTCTTTTTTATAAGATTTTATTTATTTATTTTTAGAGAGGGAAGGGAGGGAAAAAGAGAGAAACATCAATGTGCAGTTGCTGGGGGTCATGGCCTGCAACCCAGGCATGTGCCCTGACTGGGAATTGAACCTGTGACACCTTGGTTCACAGCCTGCTCTCAATCCACTGAGCCACGCCAGCCAGGGCTGGGTTTAAGAGTTTTATCAAGGCATAACTTACCTATCCATAAAGTTCATTTGTTTCAAATGTACAGATCAATGATTTTTATTAAAGCTCCCAAGCCATGGAAGTATTGTTACCATCCAATGTTAGATGGTAACATTTCCATTAGCAGCATGAGATCCCTGGAGCTCATTTTCAGTGGCTCCCCCTTTCCAAAACCAATGCCAGGCAACCAGCAATCTACTCTCTGTCCCTATAGATTGGCATTTGCTGGATATTTCAAAAAATGGAGTCACACATTATATAGTCCTTTTTTAATCCTTACTCCGGGATACATTTTATTGATTTTAGAGAGAGAGAGAGAAACATCAACCGGCTGCCTCCCATATGCACCTTGACTGGGAACCAAACCTGCAACTTCTTTGGTGTACAGGATGATGCTCCAACCAACTGAGCCACCTGGCCAGGGCTATATAATCTTTTATGTCTGGCTTCTTTCACTTAGCACAGTGGTTTTAAGGCCCATTTATGTCCTGTATCAGTACTCTGTTCCTCTTATATTAACAGACAGTATTGAATTATAATACCACATGTTGCTTATCCATTTATCAATAGATGGGCAGTTACAGTGAAATTGTTTTTGGGAAATATTAGCAATGTCAGCATGTCAACATGATATAAAGTTAGAGAGCTTATTTTAAAAAGAACATGTCCAGCCTCTGAGGCAAAAATTGTTTACCATAAAGGCCAGGCAACCCTTATTCCAAGTTTTTTGTGTGTGAGTAGAGGCTGCTCTGAATATACACCTCCAAGAAACCAAAAATACTTATTATAGTCCAGTGCACAGCGAAAACTAAGGAAGTCCCGGGACTTAGCTCTTGGCAAAATTTCATTGATACGACCAACGCCTATTTGGCCAATTGCACCATTTTTTCTTACTGGCTGTCAACAGTTTTCTGGGAGCTCGCAGGCTACTCAATAAACAGAAGAAAGGACTTTCAAATTCTTAATGAAGTTTAAAACCAACCTGAAGGAACTTAGGGGGCTCTAGGCTTAAGACATCCTTTTTAGTACACTTAAGAAGTGAATTCAGTACATGATTGGTAAAACCAGACAGAAAGTTTGTCAGTTTTTCTAACAACAGTTATTATGGTGATAGAGGCAGCTCACCTAGATTCCTGAAACAGAACTTCCAATAAGCTGAGTGAGTGATCATTGTAGGTATTGACATTTTGATTGTTAACATTACTTTTGTTATTGTGTCTTATATGTGCCAAGGACTCTGCTTGGTGATTTCCAGGCACTTTTATACTTCTCGTCAAATTATCCTGATTTTATTGATGAGAAAACTAAATAGGGTTCAGAGGGGAGATGTAAAGTCAGTTCCCTTGTGATATGATATAATTAGTAAGGGATGAAACTGGAATTTAAATATGTATCTGTTATGCTCCAAAGGTAAGTTCCTTTCTTCATGTTCCTAGAAAGACTAAAACAAAGGCTAATGACCAAAGCAAAAACAATAGGCTGCCCAGGACACACACACACACACACACACACACAGACTTAGCTCTCAACAAGAAAAATTTAGATGCTCTGGTTGGTGTGGCTCAGTGGATTGAACACCGGCCTGCAAACCAAAGGGTCACCAGTTCAATTCCCAGTCAGGGCACATTCCTGGGTTGCAGGCCAGGTCCCCCAGTGGGGGCATGTGAGAGGCAACCACAAATTGTTTCTCTCCCTCTTTCTCTCCCTTCCCCTCTGTCTAAAAATAAATACATAAATAAATCTTTAAAAAGAAAAAAGAAAAACTTAAAATGAGCAAAAGGGGAGACATTTCCAATGCTGAGAAGCAATGCAAACACTGAAAGACGGTATGCTTCTAAATCTTGAGCACCAAAAACATTCTAGTGGACTGTGCTGGGTTAAGAATATCATTGAATTTGGATGGTGATGCCCAAAGACACAAAGATCCAAAGTTCACCCTATGTTTTTCCCCTTAAATTCATAGAACACGTGGGCTAGCAACTGAATCCTTCTCCATTCTTATTTAACGGGAAGTCCTTTGATGTCAAAGTGACATCAAGTCCTGGAATCCAAAGGAAAGAAAGCAAACGTGATCGGCTGCAAAGGTAGGGATAGAAATTGCCCTCATGTCGTGATCCTTGGAAATAGCTCTGATTTGAATCCCTGATGCTCCTGCTGGCACCTCTCCCCCAAAAATTGAGAATGTGACACTCTATAGCTAGAAGTGTCCACCACAAAGACGGACCTGCCAGGATTATTGATAGGGAGTTTTATAAAAGTTGAAAAAGTGAAAAAGAAAGATCTTCTATTTAATTTGGTCTCTATTAGCTCTTCTTATCCTCACCAGTGTTGAATAAAGTTGGTTTTTTGTGGGTTTTTTTTGTAAAAAATAATTTTTTGGGTAGTACAGAAATTCACTCCAGTCTGGTCCAAAACAATCTTTTTATCGCTGGTCAGATCTAGTTATAATATGCCATTGAGTGTGAAGTACCGTTTTGTTTTGCTAAGGAAACATGTGAAGCTGCCATTTAAATCTTTCCCTATGTCTCCTCCTTAAGTACTGTTGAATGCATCATATTACCACATTGAAAACCCAGTTTGTAAAACATAATTTCATTTCAACCATTAAATGGATGGTTTTGTAACCCATGCTGGCAGTACTGGAGCTTCCAATAATGAACAAAAGGCAGCACAAAATTTTGAACTCAGCTAAACTAGGCATTAAACGTCTCTCCAGCAGGAACCTTTGTTACATTTTGTCATTCGATATACGGCCGTTATGCACATAAATGTGATATTTAATGTTGGTTAGTTCCTCTCTATTGAGGAAACACAGCTCTGTTCTCAAACGCTGCACAACCAGGGACGCTTTATCACTGGAGCTGAGCGCACGGTATCTTCGATCACGGCGTGAAATCAAGCCTCCGCGATGACGGCTTGTCATGGATCGGCTTGGCTGGTACCAGTCCTGCCTTTGGCATCATTTTTCAGTGGCCCATGTGCCAATTAGACTTTTACCTCAGGTAACTCTTCAAAAGAAAAGCCTAATCATTTTAATGGGATGGGCGACATCTTAGGGGAAAAAATAACAAAATTAAAGTTGATTTTAACCTGCAATGAAAAACAAGCCATGGGGTGTTTCCATGCGAAATCTTGGATGTCATACAATGGATGGAGGGAAAACAACCAAAAACAGGAGAGGGAAAGGGGAGGAGGGAAGAAGGAAAGTTTGCTTGAGTCATTTTCGGCCAAAGTCTGCTTCTAACTAAAGGTTCATGGAATGGGTTTAGAATTTCATAATGCTGCTGACAATTAGCTACACTTGGTGTCAGGCACTTGAGAAGAAAAAGCCTAAGAAAGACTCCTTCCTTTTTATTCCTTAGCCTATCTCAAAGGTCAAGTAATCATGTTGACAGTGTTTGAAAGAAAAATGTCTGTCCCATTTCAGGGTTTTTTTTTTCCTCCCCCTAATAAATAAATCATTTACTGTGGGGCAAGGAGCCTGAAGAAAGAGACAGAAATCCACTGTTCAGGTCTGCAATTTTATTTCAGTAGTCATTCGAAAAAAGAACTTTTAACAGAAAGAAATGGAAACAAAGAGTGAGAGAGGGAAGAGGGGAGAGAAAGAGAAAGACTGAAAGAAAGAAGGAGGAGGAGGGGGAGGGCAGGAAGAAGGGGAAGAAACCAAGAAAGAAAGATGGGACGAGAAAAAAAAAGAAGAAAGAGAGAGGGAGGGACAAAGAGGATGAATAACTTGTGGAAAAGAAAACAACAGCAATACTGTCTTTACCTTCATTGCTTGTTTTTTGCTTCGTTTTTGTCTTTCACTTGCATTGCTGTGTGAGCTAGGAGGAGGAGTTGGAGAAGTTACTCTTCTTACCTTCATGTAGAATTCAGAACGCAGTATCTTCTGTCTAATGCCTGATCTGTAAGATGCCCAGTCAAAGCAGAGCACTTGTTGAAAGAGCTTTCCAGTCAATAAGGGAAGATTTTAGGCCCCTTGGGATCCAACCCATCAACTCTGGGAGATGAAGGCCTGGAGGTTTTAATCCAGTTATGCTGCAAGGGAAACTGCTGTTTGGTGAATTTTCTTTTACATTTAATTTGTATGTGCATAACAGAATGTTCTGTTAATGGATGAGCCTGTCTTCCAGTGTTTGCTATGGAAAAACACCAGGTGTAAAGGAAGAGATTTGTCTGTTCTCACGATGCCTCCCATAAACTCCCCACCAAGGGCTGCTGCCACCTTTGCTTCCCGAATCATCTACCAGTAGCTGATGCTGCCATGCAGGCCCCAACTTGTTATCACTCAGAATTTTACACATGCGCTTTCCATGGTATCATTCCTCTTCTTCTCGATTTGACTCCTCTAAGTGAATGTGAACTTTAATTTTCTTAACTTCTGGCCCCATGGTATAAAAATCACATTCCTAATAAGGATTCTCTGAATTGACCCTTGAAATCTGTGTTTTTGCCATGGAGAGTCTGCTTTGTTCTTCCTCTGGGAACTGCCTCCACTTCGTGGGCCATGCTGTAGAAAATGTTCTGTCGCTTTAAAAATCAGCTGGCATCTGTTCTAGACCATAGAAGGCCATCTCATTAGAGGGTTGACACAGTCAGGAATCTACTACGGCTAGCCTTTCCTGGGCTTTGGTCTTTCTTGATATGATTAGCATGGAGACCTTTTGCTTTTGTAGCGCATCTGTTCTTACTGCTTATTCCCCACTGAAGTCAAGACTAATGAAGGATGGCTCTCCAAAGGTTCATAAGTTTGATTTGCATAGCCTGTCAACATTCAAATATCCATCAGAATTTCCCTGGCCTGGAAATCAGGTTAGAAATGCCATGAGACCATGCACTCAGAGGAAATTTCTCCAAATATTTCTCTCTCTCTCTCTCTCTCTATCTCATTCTCTCTCTCTCTCTCTGTCTCTCTCTCTCTCCCCCACTTCAGACCAGCTAGAAATAAATGACAAGAAAGCCCTCTTATTTCTCCTTCTTTCATTTGACTAAAGTTATTCTATGAAGACCTTTGTTTAAAAAGTTTATCGTGATTGTAAATGTTGGAGGTGACTAAATGCCATCAAGTGCTGACCTCGAGTTAATTCGACTCGTTTGTGTATCGCCTAAGTCATAGGAACAGAGAGAGTGGAAACAGGGCGGGTTGTCTCTCAGCTGAGCAGGGGCTCAGACTTCCGTGTGTCATGAACTCAGGACAAGCTGCCAACATTTATGGGAAAAGACAAATGATCAGATTTCCAATATAAATTATGCCCCTAAGCTTCACCGATGCTTGAATGGTTCTTAGGAGCATGTTTACATGGGTTATGTACTAAGGTGGTTCTTGCTCTGTCAAATGGCCAAACCAAAATAATCTGCAAAGTTTCTCATCCAAAATTAGATGTCTCCTTTGGAACTTTATTTTTATTTATGTCATTTCGAGAAGCACATTGTGATCATTAACATATACACATTTACATATGACACATGATAATATACTTGGTATGATTTTATGCTGCTTTATTAGATGTAAAAGTTGATACTGTAAATAAAAATTACAATAAATCCTTTTAACTCTGTTTTTTATTATAGACTGAATGATATGGAGAGGGTAGATTTGAAATCAAATATTTTATCACACTGCTTTATTTAATTATTTACTTTAATTTTACTCAGATCCAGGAGCAGTAGGAATCTATACTTTGTTATGTACTATAGTAAGAAGAAAAAAGCATAACTTTGGGAAAATTACTTAGAAGTTATATAAACTATTAAATTATATTGATATAAATAAAATTAATTAAAATGAGATAAAAAGTGTTGGCTTTACTTTTTGCAGACATAAATACAACCAAATTAGGTTATGAACAAAGAACTTTACACCTAAATAATCAATTAGCTTAGATAATACAGTGAGAAGGACAAGTTGTGATTATACTAGGTTCTAGACCTGCCCTTCTCATT
The DNA here is from genome assembly GCF_004126475.2 of Phyllostomus discolor. Lineage (NCBI taxonomy): Eukaryota > Metazoa > Chordata > Mammalia > Chiroptera > Phyllostomidae > Phyllostomus > Phyllostomus discolor. The sequence continues at coordinate 85,358,505 of NC_040910.2, forward strand.
ATATTATCTAAACTCTAGCTTTCCCATGTCTTCACTGAAAAACAACTGATGCTTTGAAGAAAAACTAATCCATTTTTACCACTTATATTGGTGAGCAATTTCCTCCCACATGTTATTATTATGAGAATTTAGAAGCAATGAAGAAGTTCACTGCGATTCAACAGGAGTAAAATTTGATCATTACCTTATTAAACATTAACAATAATTTCAAAAAGCAACTATTACTTCAATATATACTTTTTGAGCAATAATAGTGCTAAAATGTTATTTCTGATAGTCTAACTATATTTAACAAAATCAAAAGAGATTCATAAGATAGCAAAAGCTTCATCAGAAAAACTCTTTTAAATGTATAGAAACCAAAAAGTCTTGCATTCAAAAAATTTCTGCTCATTTTGACTTCTGTCTTGCTACTCACTGTAGAACGATTTTCAAATCAGCTAGTCTTCTCATCTTAAAATAGAGACTTGTCCTCTCCCTCTTGATTTATGCTTAGTCTTGAAGGATGAGAGCTCTAAGTCTTGCAATAGTCTCCCTCTTAGAATCTGAGATGAAAGGAAGGAAATAAACAGGAAATCCCCCTGAGGACATCCTCGTCTGGTTCCAGACAAAAGTACGTATTCTATTTATTTTCTTAAGAGTAATTTGCTTAAACAAATTAAATAAATGTACTGAATTACATGTTTACATAGTAAAATAATAATAATACTCAAATTCCAAGATAAGATGCTAATTGCAGCTTCCAAAATATACTTTAAAATAATTATTTTCTATATCTAATAATTATTATCAAATTATCTGCGGGATATTCTGTCTCGTGTAACAGGAAAGGTAAAACTTAGGTATGACCCAGCGAAGAAGGAGAGACCACATCCAGCTAGCCCTTGGAAGTCTCTAACACAGGCGCGTTCTCATTCTTACCGTAGTACCTTAGACTGGTGCAAACTCAAATGATGTTTTAGTGAACTGTGTTTTATTTGTAAATCGTCTCTAAGAAAACGTTAACTCTCTTTAAAGCCCTTTATGTAATATTTTGCATGTATAGTCTTCGCAAGTTTAGTGAACACTAATAATATAAAATAAGTAAATCATAAGGACCTAAATTTCAAATAGAAACACTGAATTGATATAAGAAGATATTTGGGGGAAAAAAGTAGATATGGGGACCTAACATTTGCTGTTAGGGTCTGAAATAATAGATCTTTAACAACTTATTGGTTCAAGGTCATCCATATTTTTTAAATATAAGACACAGCTCAAAGTTCTACTGTTGTAATATTGCCTCAATTAAATGGCTTAATTTAATGAAAAGTCTCCTTGAAAACCAGCAAAAGATATATTAATCTGTGTGCTATTTACTTATAATCATCTAAAGTAACTACTCAAGTTTAAGAGAGCAATTTTTTTTCAAAATTCACTGTTTTATCAACACATTTCATTCTACATGGTAAGTAAAAAACAAAAACAAAAAACCCTCTATGCCCGTGTTGCATTTTTTCCTGCTTTACAGACATGTTTGATTTTTACCACTACCTGCATTTGGGTAGCTAGGAATCCACAAACAAAATGAGTCCACGTGGAATGGCCCTTTGTCATACATAGAACCTATGAACTCAGTAGGTGGAGGGATAACTGAGCAACTCTGCCACCAGCGGGAAAGAAGCAGCATAGACAGACCTTCAACGTCCTGCCAGTGTCCTGATGAACTGGGAGTGGGCCCTAGGAAAAGAGTGAAGACAGAAAAATCATTCCCCATGGAAGAAGTTAAGAATTTCTCAAATAACAGAATGAGTGAGCAAATCAAGAGAACCACAGCTCTGCTACTGTTTAAAAGACTCTAGATAACAATGTAAACATGTCAGGGAAAGAACCATTTATTTCCTCTGTTATCCTACTGGGCGAAAAAGTTGTCCTCTGGTGCAGTGAACAGGAGTCCTTTCAAACATTGCAATTTGGGGGGGCGCGGTATTTAATGTCTCAGTCTATTAAAGGCATTTACTCTGTTTCTTTCAGACAATAAGGTGAATCAAATAATGCGTTGTTAAATGCTTCCTGATAATGACTCTTAGCATATTGCAACTCAAAAAATCAAAAAGGCAAAAGGAATATTTCCTTCCCCAGAGTCATTTTTTGAATGGCATTGGACAAGAAGGTAGAAGAAGGTGATGTTCATATTTCTTGTTTGAAGGAAGAAAGAAGAGATGTTTTATCTCTGACATTTGGATACCAGGTTCAACTTATAATTTTGTTAAAACCGAAAAGCCAGGGTGTATCTAAAACAATGACATGTTAGTTAATGGCTAGTCCCTGAACTGGGAATTAGGGGACATTAATTAGAGTCCAATTCAACCACTAACATGTTCACAGTCTTCAGATAAGTTATTTAACCTGTTTAAGCATATTATTAACAACACAATAAAGATGATCTCTTTTAGAAATGAAGTGATAGTAATGTAAGAAACAGAGAAAGATATTTTCAAATATTAACATATATATACGAGTATAAATTATTAATAATCTATTTGCAGAACAGTGCAGTTTTTAGAATTCTAAAAGAGTAATCCATAAAACTGTATACCTCTCTCATTTTTATAAAGACAAACTTTTTCCAAAGTTGGGTTAATTTCACTTCCATTTGATGCAAGATATCTAAATTTATACTATAAATACATGGTATATTACAGAGTAAATTTTACTTTCATTTCAAACTATGGAATATTAAAATAAAATTCATAATTTATCAAATAGGCTGATTCATAAACCCCAGGGTTTTAATATATTTAATGGTATAGTGATCAAAATAAGAAAAAAGTTATAATCTCACCCAATCTAATCCACTCAATAATTACACTGGATGTGAGTTAAATATAGATGTATTTGCATTTAGCCCAAAAGCCAGCATTGCCCATATCTGAACATGGAACTGCCCGCTTAGTAAATGAATGCCATCATAGTCTGAATTATGCAGTCACCGTTGCTATCATAACATTCATTTGCTGTCAGCACTCCCATGTTAAAACAAATTAGCTAGATGATTAATGAATATCAAAAACAGCATGTGGATTCTCTGTGCTGAAGCCTTACCCAGTGTGAAATCCACTGGCCCCTGAGTTAGTGAGATAATTTCTGGATCAAATAATGCTCCTACGGACTTCGGTAGCCCGGAGCAAAGGTTTCTGACCGCTCAATGGCATCTGCTCCCTGGATAGAGTGTGCCCCTCAGTCCCTAAGAGATGGAAGACAGAGCTGAGCATGTTTGCTTTGGTTCCTGTTATTTTCTTTTTAAGATAAAACAGATGGAGGTCAGCTCATCAAGAAATAAGCAGATTCAATCCAGAGTAAAAAAATTCTAAGAGTAAATACCTGCAATCTTATAGACTGGTTTTTAGATAAATGATGGTGTGGTCTTCAGTAAGAGCTGAAGATCACAAATGTTCCCTTACCCCGTTTCCTCTAGCCAGAATATCAAAGCTGCTCCAATTTTCCTCTTAATAACCAATGAGTATACAGACATGGATAAAATTAACCTTGAAATAATCCCCATAAGACTGTAAGGTTCACATTTATTAAGATGCAAAACCAATATATGTGTGGGTGCACACATATATATGAACATTCATATATAAATAATATAGGTAATTTTGTTTTATATTTATAGGACTTTGTATATACACATATATGCATCATTATATTTATGCAAGTTTGTTATATAGTATATATGTATTAAATACCATTTATATATGTGTGTATATACATATAGACAATTTGGAAGGCATTATTCATTATCATAGGATATAGCAAAATCTTATAAAGATATTCACAAAGAGTACAATAATTCTACAACTTTAAACTTATTTTCAAGAAAGTATTTAACAGAATAAAATGCCACATTAAGAGGTTCTTAACTGAAGTACTTCATAACCAAGAGTTGTTCTTTCTTCCTCATTTATTTATGTATTCAATATTTATATTAGTAGGGATTCATTAATATTGATTACATGGGTTATAATATCTCACTCCTACTATCAATGTTGCTTTTGAAATTCCCCAGGTTTGACATTGGGGCCTACCTTCGGTTGGCTCTGGTGACCTTTGACAGGCTTCCTAAGTTCTTTTAGAACTCCTTTTCTTTCTGGCGCAGCAGTCTCATTCCAAACTTATCTTGTGCTTTCCCTGCCCCACCTCCTTGCCCAATGAGTCTTGGTTCATTTTACTTGACAACAATATTCAAACACAAAGATCTGAGACCTTGATGTGCTTATTGCCACTGAGCTATAGTTGTTTTGAGGCCACTCAGTAGACAGAGCTAGGAAACAGGTAAACGTGCATACATATTTGTCTGTCTATACTTTTAAAACGATGAGTTTGTACACCTCTGATTCTAATCCAACATCATGAGGTCAATTCCAGCCTTCCCACTTCCCTTATTCAAAACTCCTGTCTCCAGCCCTATGAACCCTGGCTCTCATATTTTTTACAACAATTTACTTCTATTCTCAGTCCTAGAATACACATAAAATAACTTTAGTGTGGCTAACCTATTTCCTAACTAGACTACAATATTTGTACAGATTTCTTTTGTCTTTGCCTTATACCACAGGTATTTCATCAAACACTTTTTCCCAAGTTACTTAAGTTAGCTGTTTTCTTCTCCACCTCATTCAATTTGGCTGTTATTCATTAGTAATGTAGTTAGGTTCATTTGCTACTGTTTGTATTCCCATTTAAGGTTCTTCAAAAAAACTGTGTTTGATTTTATGTATTTATTTCTTATGTATGTATATACCCTTTAAAAGCACATTCAGAGAAACATCACTTTCTCATTCCCTCTACTGCCCTCTGCCAAGTTTTCCAAATCATTCCACCCTGTCTATACCCACCTTCTTTAGGTCATCAACAACAGTATTTTTGGTTCATTATACCTGTAATTTTTTTGTCAAATGAGAAGATACATGCATATTTTTACATCCTCTTCTTTTTTTATGAAGCATGCTTACCAAATTTTATTAAATTTTTTCACTTAACATTATGTCCTGGAAGTCACTCCATCCTAGCTTATAGTGACCTTCCTTATTATTTTTACAGTTGCATAGTATTCCCCTGTGTGATTGTACCACAGTTGATTTAACCACTCTCCTAAATTCAGTCACTTAGTTTGTTTCCAACATTTTGCCATTATAAAATATGATGCATGAATAATTGTATTTTTGTACTGTTGAAGATACATCTTTAAGACCAATTTCTAGAAGTGGCATCGTTGGGTCAAAAAGGAAGTATAAGTGTAGTTTGGGGCAGATATTGCTGAATTTTTCCCACTGGAAAGCTGGGTGAGATTATATTGTCTATTTAAAGTATATGAGAGTGTCTATTTCCCTACAGCCTCACTAACAGAATTTCACTTTTCACCAACCTGATGATAAGAAATAATATCTCGGTGGCTTTTATATGTTTCATCAATTATGAAGGAACTTAAACACCTTCTCAGATGTTAAAATCTTTGTGTGTGTGCACACCACAAATTTTAGTAACAGTGGTGGTGTTTGTCTCCAAATCTGTGCTCATTTTAGTGAGGAGCCTCTAATTGTTTTTGTTCTCTTAGTTTTGAGAAAGATGTTCTTATCATCTTAAGGAAATACCTTGTATTTCTAGTTCTATAAATTTTCTTTAGAAATAAGAAATGAATTGAGACTCTGTCAAATGAGTTCTTACCTGATAAATGCAATTTTAGACAGAGTAAAATGGATTATATCCATAATTTTTTAAAATAACTATTTCATCTTAATTATATTATATTATTTATCAGTAAAAATTGTCAACTTACTGACCTTAAATTTATTTTGTTTAGTTTTCATTAGACTGTTCTTGGGGGAACTTGGCCATATTTCTTTACAGAAAATGGCTATAGCAAAGCACAGAATGAACATTCAACTTTGTTATTTTTAATTCCATTTTCTAGGTTATAAGAAACAAAAAATGACTACATGTATACATTTGTCTTTGAATATACATGTTTATGTATATGAAGATATACACACATATCAATCATATCCACACTGCACTCACTAGCAATGCATGCTGTATGGAACCCATACCTTAGCTATGACAGTATTATGTAACATCACTGTACCATGTTCAACATCTCCTGTTGTTTGTTCCAACAAATTATGTTATAACCACTTAACCAAATAAGAGGAGATAATGATTTCACTTTTTTCTTAGACTTTTATTGCTCTATTATAGAAACCTTGGAAATTAATTGCTCAGAGATAGACAGAGTTTTGAAATGGTTTTACTTTCTGGATTGACTTTTGACCCTTTTAAGTAGACGCATCCTCATTGTGGGGACAGGAAACTACCACGTGCCATTCTAGCTCTGCCTTCTGAACAGTTGCTCCTGGTGACCACACCCTCCTGCCCATGAGGTGGCAAGGACGTTTGGGCCCATGTCTCAGTGGTGTCACCAGTGAAAGCAAAGAAAAAGATCTGTGTTTTTTCTCTGCTAAGGAAACCCCCTCAATACGCAGACCTTTCTCATCACAGTATTTCCCCACTAACAGACAGAAAATACGCATATGTCCAGCTGCTTCTTTATGTTTTCTTTTATTGTGTTTTGCTTTTTAAACATCTACCTTTTACTACTTCCTCCATCACATACCTGAACAGAATCAGAGCGAAATCCAGCCACAAGTAACTGGCATCTGTAATCAAAATATACCTCTAGAGGTTTCGTGTTTGTTTTTCTATCTGTACACATGTGGTCTATGGATGTGTGGTATTTAAAAGCCCATGTGGGTGAAACACCCACCTCGATGTCTTTGACAAAAATACCCCTTTATTCCAGAGGGCGTGCTGAGTCAGTCTATTACCAGAAATGTTTTTGCCTCGTCCACATAGGCACACATTGCAAATAAAGGGAAACAGGTAAACCACTTTAAAAATCATCTGTAACAGGCGACATCTTAGATCAGGCATGATGCCAGGGATCAAGTCTCATTATTGACCAAATTGTGGAAAGTGAGGAAATTCCTCACTTAGAGCTCTCTCACTGTCAGACCCTTTGAGAGTGGTTGGGAATAAGAAATGTGCATATTTAATGAAGGCTGCAGCATGTTCCCAGCCATAGCATAGTATGTTGGTTTGAATGGTAATGCCAGCACATCTGTATCTTACAGCAAAATTAAATGTAGGCCACTTAGTTAAATGGTTAATGCAATATTATCCTAGTAGTGTGTCTCTTCTGTTTAGAGGGGAAAATGCCTGTGAGTATTCTTTCCAGGTGTGAAGAATGAAGAGAAAAATCATATTTTTCTTAGAGTCTTTCTAAGTTGTTAAAACAAAAATCATATTTAGTGGGTTCTGCTGTATTTGAAATATCATAGACTCCCTTCCCACATTTTATTTGAAGATATGCAATAAATTTACAATTTTCAAGTTTATTAACCTAACAGTGGTCAGGGTGAAACCCACCCTTTGTAAGAGGCGATCCCCAGTTCCCTCTGAGTGATTACATAAAGAACTCTTAAATTCAGATTCTCTTTAAACATTAGCTTTTGTTACAGCAAAGCTTTTACATCTCAAGTCCACTAAGGCGCAGTATTAAGTGACTGTTTGGGGGATCTTAGGCCCAATTGTTTTTAAATTCTGTTTTATCTTCAAGACTTCTCACCCAGAATTATGTATTGAAACACACACACACACACACACACACACACACACACAACACTATACCTACTTATTGTTATATTCCCCTCTGTCACCTGCACATAGCCGATCTCCATGGAATGTGCTTTGAATGTAAAATGTTCTCATAAAATCTATCATATTTTCAAATCTCATGAGATTAGTAGCATCATCTTAATGATGAGATGAGGAATCTGAGTCATAGAAAGATTAGGATGCTTGATCAAGGTCATGCAGCTGTAAAATAGTAGAGCCAGAATTTAACCCTTGAACTTGGTCCCCTACACCTCACTATGCTGTTTTTAAAGATGAGCCTGACAGTCCGTCCTTCAGCTGAAATCATCAGAATAACTTTGATTTAAGGATTCACTCAACACACATATGAAACAGAAGCAAATTGGTTTGCTTACTAGCCTTTCAGTCCATCTGGAAACACCATGTGTAGGTGAAAGAGAGTTCTCAAGAGTTGCTTAGGCTATTTCTAGTAATACATCCCCTTTTAATCAAATGTGTTTTTACTGAATTCCCTTTTGTGTGCATCAAAGAGCATTCGAATGATTTTTCAGTGTCGTTAGCTGTTTGCTGTGGGAACAGGGTACATTTTTATAAAGGATAATTGGGAAACTTTTATTAAAACAAAGTGGAGCTAGGCTGGAGGTTGAGGAGAAGCAGGTTGCATTGTTGAAGTTGAAAGAGATCCCCCACGCTCCATCATTTATTTTCACTTGTTTTAATCTTTGTTTATCATCGCACAGCCTAGAATAATAGTACTCTGAGGGCTAATGCTAAGGAAATAGAAGGAAGGTGAAGTTCATTGTGTCAGTGGCACACATTGCCACCCTCGCCAGGAAAGGGAAGGGAATCTGAGAAACCTCAGGACAATTAAAATTTGATTTTCATATCCTCACTGACAATGTGCTACTTACCTGCTAAGGGATTTGAGCCTCTTGCGGTATCACTGTTTCTGCAGAACGGGACTGGAACAGATGTAAGCAATTTAATAATAAGTTTACATGAGTAACTACTTGACTATGGATGGTTGGTGCTGTGTCATTTTGAATAATGGAAAAGCTGGAATTAGAAAGTAAGGTAAATAGAAAAAGTTGGATGCTCTGGGTAGTAAAAAAAAAGGTTGGGTTTTTTTGGCATTTATTGGGTTAATTGTTTTTTCCCCCTTTAACATACACTGAGTAGTTATATAACATAAAAAGCTCTTTTTCATATCCCCTCAGTGTGTACTAGGACTCCACATATAGAATATCCCCTCCCCCCAAAAAATTCAGACGGTGCCAAAATCTACATTTTCATTTGGCAAACTAGTTAAATCTATTCATAATCTGGTGCCTGAATCAAATTTCAGAGCCGACTAGACTGCCTTGGCTCCTGGTTTTTGTTGCTCGACCTGTCTCCGACTGAATTTAGCTATGATGTTACATCTTTAGCTGTAGAAAATTTCTAATAAGGGTAGCCTGTTTTCCTTTGCCATTGAAGGCTTCATACACAAGATTCAGCATTTCCAAGCAGGGGCGCACGTGAAGCCACCATGGGGCATTTTGGGGGAAAGAAACTCCTCGTTTCTTTAACATTTTTTTCTTTCTTTCTCTGCACGTTCCCTTTAATAGCTCTAGCACTACATAAAACTCATGTACCCTCTAGTGAACAAATTGTGCGGAGAATGTCATCAGGAATCTGGAGAGAAGGCGTAGCGATCTTAGAGATTAACTGTAAAAATGCTTGCTTGCTTATTTATTTATTATTTATTTATTTATTTATTTATTTGCAAGGCAGAGAGAACCTTTGCAGGGGGAGGAGCAGTTCAGGGTGCCCAGTTATCTAGGTCTAGGAGTCATTTTCTTTTGAGGAATATGCAAATGAAGAAAGAAAGAGAAGTAAGGAGAGAGCAAAGAGAAGATGGGAAGGTCCATTGCCAGAATACAAGGCAACTGGAGACTTGGTTACAGTGAGGAAATAATGACTGGATTGCTGAACAGCAGCAGGCCCCATGGAGCTTAGCTTGCTTTGGGCACTCCAGATGTATGCTGGGAGTTCTCTCTGGCTTATAAATTTGATGAGGGTTCACAGGGTCATCCTATACATTGTTCTTTTAGGAAGCCCATGACAAGAACTTATTTTAATGCATTTTTATTGGGTCATAGGAAATATTAGCCCAATATTTTTTTTCTCTCAAACCACTGGGAGGTTTTGTTAGCCCATGAAAATATCAAACAGTATGCCACATCACTATTTACTTAAATACTGTTGTGGACTTTTGTTAACACTGTATTAGAAAGGTTATTAGGGATGAAAATGTAGACCAGGAGTTGGGCAGCATAAGAAGTGTTTTCGGGTCTGTGAGCCGTGGGTCTCTGTTACTCTGTTGCAGCCGTGCACTGTGCTGTGTAGCTCAGGGAAGCAGCCCTGCACAGCATGAGAACCAACAGGCAGGGCTCTTTGCAATAAACCTTCACTGAAGTCAGAGACAACAGGCCACTTCTGGCTGTGGACAATAGGTGGCTGATCCCTGATCTGGAAGAATACTTTCAGTCATGAGGATAAGTTAGGAATGTATTGATAAGTAAAAAAATCAAGCCCTGAAACAATATGACCCTGTTGTTCATATAGATACATGAAAAAGTGAAACCTCAGTAACACTCTGCAGTCTATTGTGTCAAGAGGATCACCAGTGAGCTCTGAAAACCACTCGTGATTTGGTTAGTGCCTATCTATATGCCTATGATGTTCTTAAGTTTTCTGGGTGTTTGGCACTGACCATAGTTTACTCTTGTACTGAGGAAAAAGAGAAAAAGAGTAAAGTGCCCAGGTCGGGTGTCATGTTAAAAGTGTGCTGACTTGTATCTACAGCCTGTTGCTGTATTTCGCTGCACAAGAATCAGGCTGCCTGGGTTGGGGTCCAGGTTCCAGCATTAACCAGCAGGGCACTTGGACCAAGTTATTTAACTGCTTCTTTTTTTAGATTCTTCTTCTGTCTATGGGCATAATTGGGAACAATTATAAAGATCAAGCTATTATATGTTAAGCTCTTAGAACAATATTTTGCATTGACCTGAGCAGAATAAGAAAACCTGACATTCCTCTCCCTGAAGGTGCAGGAGATTTCCTGAGAAAATCTGGGTAAAGTCTTTAAATTTCCGAATTCATAACCAAAAAACAAAAGTAAGTCTTGTTATTTGTTGATATTCTTATCTCCAGTTGCCATAAAGTTTGCCTGGAGATAACACTGAAGTAAAAACAACCAACAACAAAAAAGCAACTCAGTTTCTTCTTATTTTTTATATAACATAAATCTGAAATGACTAGAACTTGAAGACATATGTCAGTGGAGGTTAGTGTCGGTACGCCTTTTAAGAAAATGCTTCCTGAATGCTCATGCAGCGTGACCTCTGGCCTTCTGAGGGACGAGACTGTCCAGCCAGGTGCGTGGCGCCCAGTGTCTTCATGCGGTGAATGTGGGCGCCGACAAAGCACATTTTTTTCCCTTTAAATGCCAAAGGTACACACTGGGAAGGCTCAAAAAAGTAACTCCAGGAGTAGCTTTCATATTTTGATTAACAGATTTTCCATATAATTTCTTTACAAATAGTCAGAAAAAATTCATTAAGACCTCCCAAAATGGAAGTGGTCAACATTTTCTGCTGGGCCCAGCAAATGAGAATAAGAATTCAGGGGGTGGATGATGTGAGGAGAAGGTGTCAGGGGTGGGGGCGGAGAATGAGGACATCTGCAATATTGTCAGCAATAAAAGTAAAGTTAAAGAAAATAAAATGAATGGGGGAATGGGAGGGCAAGAAAAAGAGGCCCCCCAGTAACTGAAACTGAAATCTCCACACTCCATTCAGGAAAACCCTGACCGGCGATAGACTTTTAAACTTCTGTTTCATTTTCTTAAAAGAGAAAAACAACCACCTTATTTTTTGTCTTGCTTCTCATTTTATTTATCATTAAGCCTTTATTAGCCATTTCTTGCTATTTCCCACATTTACTTTTCTTTGTTATATAAAATTCTTTCCTTTTTAAAACGCAAGAGAATTGGTGTGAATCCTTTAGTTAAGCCAGGCCCTGAGGGCTATAGCAAAAGGTCACGAAAAATCCTCCTGCCAATAAAATTTAAGCCAATTCTCTATTAATTGCCTGTCCTTTCTGCCCTTCCCATTCTCAGCCACATTCCTACTTTCACTGCAATTGCAATTTTCTTCCTCTTTTACATCTTAGTTGAAAACATTTTGGGCTTAAAAAAAACCCACTACAATGATAAAACGTCTTTTTTTTTCATCAGACGACGGGATAAGACTTTGTGTCTGTCTTGCTCATAATTGCTTCTTTCGTACCATTGCCTGAACATTGCACACTATAGATGCTCAGTGAATGTTTACTAAAGGGATTACCTAAAAATAACTTTTCACAACTCATTTATACCAGTTTCAAGTTGGTTAGGAAATATTATTTAGACCAGCTGTGGTTACAAGACATTGCAAAATGACAACTGAGTACTGTAGATATCTAAATTAGACTGTAAAGATTTGATTGTGAAAAACAAAGGAGTGGATGATTAAAAAAACACATTTTATTTTTTAAAGATTTTATTTATTTACTTTTAGGGAAGGGAGAAGGGAAGGGGAAAGAGAGGGAGAGAAACATCATGTGACAGATACATCGGTTGGTTACCTCCTACACGCCTCCAACTGGGGAGCTGGCATGCAACCCAGGCATGTGCCCTGACTGGGAATTGAACCAGTGACCTTTCAGTTTGCAGGCCAGCACTCAATCCACTGAGCCATACCAGCCAGCACATAAAAAGCACATCTTTTAAATGAAGTCCAAGTATGCCTTTTCTCTAATCAGGTATGGTGGTCTCTTCCCAATCCTTTTTTCTTTTAACAACAACAATGCCTGGTCTGCTGGTCTCCCAGTGCAACTATGAAGATGACTGGTTTCAGGGAGTGTTCCAGAATGTGTCCACTTGTATATGTATGACTAATAGACAAATGTTTCAAAGAAATAATCCACATGCAGTGAAACATAGGCACACCCTTTCCCTTGAATGCTTTTCCCCCACCAACTTTTGCTTGTTTCACCTGGATTTTAAGGTGGTTCAACCATAGTAGTACATGTACTGCTGAGAAAGGGAGAGAAGAATATACATCTATAGCTATTATTATTTTTTAAGTAGACCTTTTTGGTAAAAATATAATGAAGAGCAGAGGGCCGGGGAATGAAACCACATTTTACTGTTGCCGTCCCCTTCAGGGTGCTGGTCCAGCATCACCATTTGGTGAAGTGTTGCTTAATCTCCTTGATTCAATTCCCTGTTTACCCAGCACCCTGCCCTTATTTTCTGGTCACCATCATTCAGATGACAGCAGGACTGGGTGGGTGGGAGCTTGTCTCCCGTACTAGAATATGAGTCCTATGAGGACAGGGCGGTCACTTTCCTGTGCCACCCCAGGCACGTAGAAGAGCACCAGATACATTTCTCATGAAGAGATCAAGCTGTGTAAGTCAGATTCAGACATAGCGAAGTGATTTGAGAGAGTATCCATTGAAACGGGTATGGCTTCACCTTCCCTGACTAGGAAAATCTCTGCTCCTCATGGAAAGTAGCAGGCACATTGTTTTGACATGTTGCCACATAAACCTCATTTAAGGTTTCAGGTCTGTGTGTCAGAAGCTAGGCTACTGTCACCTCCTACGCACTCCCCACTGACTCTGTGCCAGTGTGGTTACAGTGGTCCCAGAGCCGTCTCCCTTGGCACACAGGTCCCTTTCTCCGGGGATGGGCGTACTATTCTACCAAGAGGCCGGGATCTGAGTGCAGCCTTGGAAATATGTGTCTGCGGAGTCTGAACATAAATTCTCCTCCCAGTTGCTAATAGAGCTCCCAAAGATCCGGTGACTTTAGAAACAATTTTTGTCACCTGCAAACGTCAAACCCGCTACCCCACGGGCAGAGTTCTCTTTGCTTTTCATCCTAATGGTGTTGATACAACGCAGCCCCAATCTAGAAGACAAGAAAGGCCCATAGTCCAAACCCAATTTTTACTCATTTAAGCACATTTAACCTAGAGAGAAAGCCAAGAGGCTGGGTTGGTGGGGTCGTTTCTTCTGCCAAGTTTGGGTGGGTTTGTGCTAGCAGAGCGCGGACTGCCAGCCCCGATCATTATGTACTGGCACGGTAAATTAAGCTACCACACCTTTAATGAACTTAATTCCCTTATTTTGACAGAGTTCCCATTTCCAGTGATTCACACTTTACATTTAGACACTTCTCCTATAGGTGTTTGCCAAAGACCTTTACTGGAAGCTAAGCGCTGGATTAGTTAGAAAGGAGAATGCGAACCATCGAAATCATCCCCACGTTCTGTAAGCCAGAGTTGGAGCTCCGAGGGCCAGGGTCAGAAGCCCTGCGGGCAAACTCTGAACACACACCCATCCCCTTCCACACTTCTCCTTTCCAGGGCTTTTCGTCAGGTTCAGGCCCCAGGCTTTTGGTCAGAACTGTGCCCAGTGTCCGATCTGGACAGCCACAAGCACAGCAGAAATTTACTCATGCTAAATGCCGTCACCCGCGAGGTTTGGCTCTGCAGAAAGAGAAACAGAGAGGTTACTGGGAGAAAGCAGCTTCATCAGAATACAAAAGAGTACACTCACTCCCAGCCATTGCTGTGTAAATGGCAAAGGGTTTTGATTTTGGTGTTTGAGGGGTGGTGGGAGGCAAAGAAATGATCTCACCTTTTACTTAGTTTATGAGAGAAAGATAGGGATGCATAAAGGTGTTTAGGTACTAGCAGGGCACGAAGTGTTTCTAAAGCAGAACTTTCTTTGGTCCCAACAATTTGTTCAGGGTCAAACAGCTACCAAGTATTAGAACTGGGACCAAGATGTGTCTGGTTTCAAAACGCCTGCTCTTAAACGCTCCTGCAGGGATCAGCAAACTTCACGGTAAAGGGCCAAGTGGTAAGTGTTTTAGGGTTTGCTGGTGAGAGGGTCTCCATTGCTCTGCTGTTAGAGCTTGCGGAAGCAGCTGTGGATGGGATGTGAATAATCAGTGTGGCTGTTTCAACAAAGCAGTGTTCGCAAAGACAGGTAATAGGCCCAACTGGGGCTGCAGACCGTAGCTTGCTGACCCCTGTCTTACTCTGTACTTCAAACTTGATTTTTTAAAAAAATTTCCATTTATACTTTCAATAACTTCTGGAGCACTGGATCCTAATTGCATTTTATGAGAGTCTCTTTTTTTCTCCTTCATCCGTTCAACAAATATGTTATTGATTACTCGGCAAGGAGTATTTATGAATCCCTGAATTTTCTCCTTGTTCTATTATCTATCTTGTCATCTTTCTTAATCAGTTACATCACCCATCCTTTCCTTCTTGCCGATATCTCAGAGCTCCTATTATTTGCCCAATGCTTCCAAAGTTTAGATTTTGAAAAATCTTTTCTTCTTCTTTCTGGAAAAACTCACTTTGAGCTCAAGGCAAGAGGTGACCTTCTCTTGCTGTGTAAAGCCCTCTGTCACCTTCCTTAGGTTTCTCCTCAGGTTGTGCACAACCAGGGGTTTGGGAACCTCTGATGGATTCTCCAGGAGGAAACTCTGATGAAAATGTCAACTTTCTAAACAAAGACAGTTGTCAGAATGTTCCTGCAGAAATCCCAAGTATTCGCTATTTTTCTCCTGTTGAGTTTTCAGCTCTTCAATAGTAAGGGGGCATTGCCACCTGGTGGAAAAAACATTGAGGGGGTTAGCTTGTCACCTGGGGAGAACGTGGGCAAGCACATGGATGCAGACTGGACAGTTTTACCTTGGTGGCGTCACTTCATTGCTCCGAAGTCTACTAGTATGACAACTGATCTCCATCCATGTTCAGAATCTAAAATGAATTAACATTAGTAAAAACTGTGCACAATTGCATTCAAATGGCTGTAGATGATTTTTTTAACAAATAAAATTATTTGAAATGCCCTGTTCTTCCTAATTGTTAAAATTCCTCTGGACCCATTTCTTCCCCATTTATAGAATTTTCCACTCTTTTTCTATATTTTTCAATGACTTCCCCTGCCTGGGCTTTATTGTTCTGATTCTCAATAGTGTTCGGAATTCTATACATATCCTCTTACCTTTAACCCAAGATGTCTTTGAGTAACTTTTCACTTCTTAGTCTTCATTGGCAGCTAAATCTGTTGCCCCTAAATTTTATCTCCTTACTCACTGTCAGTACCCCTGAAATCTCTCTTCCGGCTCCTGTCTCCCTACAGACTCCTGTCTCCTTACATCGGCTCTCAAACGTGAAGTGGGACACACTCCGATGGCTCTCCCAACCCTCAGGCTCATCAACCTGTCTGTGACCTCAACCTCAGCACTGGCATTTGCCCTCGGCTTCCAACCCTGTGGTCTCCTAATTCCATTCTTTCTGCTCTCATCATCGCTTCTGCCTTTGCTTAACATCCCCGCTGCTCTTTGCCTTGCTTCTTACCTGTGAGGGGGAAAGCCAAAACCCTCACCATCAGTCTTCCCTATGTGTCGTATCACTTTCTACATCCAGTCATTCGCTTACACGGCTTCAAAAGTTTAGACTACGTGTGTACCTGCTTACCCAGACCTGTGCCCAGACCTGTGCCCAACCTGTGCCCTTGTCTCCCTTTCCTAGTCTTTCAGAGTTTATCCTAAATTCAACCTCTCCTTCCATCAGCTGACACCCACTCTTGCCAAAATTGAAAGAAACATATTTCTTAGCATAATAATCACCATTCCCAATTTCTCCATTTACACGAAGGCCCACTTTTCCTAACAGGCAGTATGAGAAATTTTAGAGTAATTCACAAACGAATTCTCTGCTTTACCGTTTCTCTCCAGTCTGTCGTCATGTGCTCCCTTTGCTCTAAGATGTTTATTCTGTGTGTAAACTTCGCGAGCAGAAACGCCATGCCTCCTGTGCTCGCCGCTGTGTCCCAGCACCTAGCACAGGGCTTGGCATATCACCCATGTTTAATAAATACTTGTTGATCAGTAAACGAAAAGTATTCACAAGCCTTTCTTGTTTCCATTGGAACTGCCAGCGTCTGCGTCATATCCCTTTTACTTCATCCCAGAACACAGGGACGCTCTTTTAGATGGTAGCCTCCTAATTTGACAATTGATCAAAATCACCTTAGGTGGCTAATTAAATGGCCTAGATTTGGGCCCCGTTTCCAGATACTATGATTCACTGGGACTAGGCCTCCAGAAATCGAACAGGCACAATGCTGCATTCATGGGCCTGGATTTTATCACTCTTTTTTTCTTCTAGTTTATTATTGTAAACTTCTATCCAAGTTGTAACAATGTCTATTGTAACCAGAAACTTAACATTTGTACACAATTGTTCTCTTAGGCTTTCATTCTTGTTAGCTTTAATTTTTCAGATAAATTAGATGCACTTCAGGGGCATCATGAAAAGATCAGGTTGCAGATTCGCTTTATGTCTTGTCTCCTTAATCTACAAAATCACATCGGTACCAGGCAGTTTCCGTGAGGATCAAACAAAATAATTCTTATAAAACTGACTCATAAATGAAAACACCCTGTGTGTGTTAATTAGGTGGTGGTCGTTCTGGTATTTTGTTGCTATTGTAATTATAATATATATACAGGTGTCCCCCCTTTTCAAAGGTCACATTTGACCAAATTTGCTTTTCTGAAAGGCCTAGATTCTATCTGTTTTCACTAAACAAAAGAAATATGAAGCAGATATTTGCTTTTAATAAGAAAGGTAAAAATGAAAATATCATTGAGCACTTGTTTCTGCACAAGCCCTGACAGGGGCAGTACGCACCCCCAGCAGTAAGAGCGGCCCCGCCCAGCTCCTTCCCCAGGAAGCACACTCAGCATCTCAGCATCAAGCACCAGGGCTTTGAACTGTGTCTGTGAGCATCTGTGCTGTATCTTGATTTAATCTGTGCATCCCTTAGCAAGAGGTGTCCTTAGGTATCGGAAAAGCCCCAAGAGAGCTCATAAGGATATTGTGCTTAGTGTAAAACTGGATATTTTTAAACATTTTAATCACAGTGAAAAAATAGACACTGTGTGTGCATTAAACTTGCCTATGTCCACCATTCGTACTGTTTAGACAGAGAGAGAAAAAATCTTGAAGGCTACCGAAACCACTGTTGATTCTGCAGGGTTATCACTTTTAGTCAACATCTAGTAATAGATAAAATGGGAAGTCTATTTTAGAGCGACTTGGTGAATATTTGAAGTGGTGTATACGTCTGTCTGGAAAAAGTCCAGCCATTGTTAATATAACGAGAATGGTTTGTGTGACATCGCTATAACATGGCAGCCAAGGAGAGTGGACTGGAATGCACATGTGTGAACAATGACGACTTCACAGTACTAGTCAGTGGTGATGGTAGACCCTAGTGAGTGAGCATGTGCACTGTGTGGCTGTCGTATTCAAAATGACTGAGTGAGTAGAGCAACAAATCTGCATCAAGGCACCCACTCATGCATCGTGTCTCCTGCAGTTTTTGGTGAAACATCAAATCACTCAGGTGACTCCATCCCTCTACAGTCCCTATTTGGTGCTCTGCAACTTCTGGCTTTTCCCAAAACTAAAATCATCTTTGAAAGGGAAGAGATTTCAGACTATCAGTGAGGTCAAGGAAAATACGACAGGGCAGCTGTTGGTGATTGGGAGAACTGTGTGAGGTCCCAAGGTGCCTACTTTGAAGGGGACTGAAGTGTCATTGTCTTACATACGATGTTTCTTGTATCTTGTATCTTCTTCAATAAACGTCTCCATTTTTCACATTGTGTGGCTGGATACTTTCCAGATAGACCTTGTATTTATCGTATCGTTCCTTCTTTTACTACACATCAGTGTTATATTAGGTTTTATGTATTATTTAGTTTGATTGGGTAGGTTATTTTGGGGGTCTGGGAACACTAAAAAATTTTCCATATGAATTAATGGTAATTACTTTTTGTCTCAAGCCACTTCAGCTTCTGAGAGGTTTCATAGGAATGCTCTACTCTCAGATAGCGGGAAAACCTGTATTGGCCATAAAATAGTCAATAACCAAATGCTTACAAAATTGTAACTTTAGTGGAATGCATCTTTTCAAAGGTAGAGCTCTTCGATACAGTTTATCCTGTTCCCAAAACATGAATTAGCTTCTAAGTTCTGTATGGGCCATCACAGACACACCAGTATCTGTGTTTGACATGGTTTCTTACCATGATGTGCCATTCAGACATAAGACAAGGTAAGCTGATGAAGAGAATGCAACTCTGTCTTTACAGAACACTGACTTCTGGCTCGAGCAGAAACTGGCTGCTGAGTTGGAGAAGCGTCAGCGCTCTCCCTGTGTGGAGTAAGCATCTTAGAAAGAACCTGGGCTGTCCCACCGTTACTTCCCAGACCATGAAATAGATCGCAGTATCTCAGTGTTCCTGGAGACATGTAGCTTTTCACCACTGTATTCCCAAAGCTTGGCCCATAGCAGAAGGGTGGTAAACATTTATTAGTTTAAAAACACAGTCTTCTATTATGGGTCTTAATCATCTAACAATGTCATTTTTAATGTCTTGCTTTTTATCCAGGGCTATCTGTTCTTTATCCTTTCCTTAACCTTTTCTTAGTCAGGTCACACTTTATAGTTGCAGAGTGGAAAGCTAATAATAATGAGCCGAAACTGGCCATCAAGCCTTACCTGGAGATTATATTGTTTTTCTGAACCCTCTAGTGGCTGGAATTGCCATGTGACCAATAGGGTGTGTTTCAAGTAGCTAGAGTTGTGGCTGGCACAAATTGGTGTTCAAATATTTGTTGAGTGAATAAGATAATGGAGTGTTAAAAAAAAGTGATGTGTACAACTTCTGCCTCTCTTAAAAAAAAAACAACTGCCACCTCACCTTCAATCCTGGCCCATCGTTGAGCCTGTGATCCAGTTTCAATCGTGCAGATGACCACAGCACTCTGAGCTAGAGGTTTGCCAACTTCTTCTGTAAAGGGTCAGATAGATAATATTTCAGACTTTGTGGCCATGAGGTCATTGAAATACTCAACTCTGCTCTTATAGCATCAAAACATCACAGATGTCACATACACAAATAGGTATGGCTGTACTCCAGTAATACTTTGTAATCAAAAACAGGCCATAGGCTGGATTTGAACTTGGAGCTGAACTTTGCATATGCCTGCTCCAGGGGATGTCAGGGAACAAGGTGAGTCACCATCAGCCTGAGCTGCCTGACTCAAGGCAGGAACATGGAAGAGAAATAAATATGTATCTTCTTTAAGCCATTGTTTTTTGGGGTTTCTTTACTACAGCAAGGCTCATTAACTTGTGCTTACAGAATACAAGATAGTTAAGTCCTCACTGATTAGATGATGACTATGATTATTTTGTTGTTATTATTATTGTTTTGTTGTTATTACTGTTGTTTTAAAAGTCTATAATGATCCTGGAATAAATGATCTATAATTAAACACCAGATGTAGCCAATAAAAAGAAACCTATTATAATGTTTGGTAACTCAATGTACTCATCATCACACTCCAGTGAATGGGGAAATTATAGTTTCATTTTGGCAAATGAGGACGTAGAAAATGAGATAGATTTGGTGTCTTGTCCGAGGTCACAGAACCAGAATTTTATGGGATTGGGATGTGTGGTCAATTCTGCGTGAGTCCCGAGTCTTCGCCCACCATGCCCTCTATGGGGGTGGCTCTGCTATCGTTTTGTTTGGATACATACATATATTAATACAGTGAAGTTTACTAGAAGGAAAACCCATGTCTCAAAAGGTTTTTCTGTATGTGTGTTAGCCAAACATGAAGAATCTCTAATACTGTATAACATAATTCTATATTTGGGGATTGTGTCTTGATATCAACTTGCAAACAGGTTCACAAAAAGAGATGGGGACCTGTCAGTGGTTGCTCTGTTCCTGCACCATTCAGAATGGTGCTCACGAGCCACTTGTGGCTGTTCAAATGAAGTGCAATTAAGGAAAAACTCAGTTCCACCCCAAACCTGCACTTCCTCAGGTGCACTAGCCACATTACCATGCTCACTTGCCGCATGTGGCTAATGGACACTTGATAGTGTAAATGATAGGATATTGGCTCATTGAAGCAAATTCTACTGCACAGCCCTGCTCTCTCCTCTTCCATTAGATTTGACTTTTTTTTTAGTTTCTATGCAAATTCAAGATCTCAGTACTTTACCTTTGAGGTCCCCAGAAGGCTGTGCCATTTCCCACACCCAGAGGAAGCTGCCCCCTGCCCAGTTCCTTTCTTCAGTTGCCTCAGGGCCCCTTTCTTCCTGTTTTTCCTCTTGCTCCCCACCCCCATGGCCTTGCCACCTGTGTGCTGGTTGTCATTTCTTCAGCACTAATTGCTTCTCAGCAGGATGGAGCCTGGGTCTCCAATGGTGCAAATGTCCAAAGAAGGGGAAGGGAGAAGAGCCACAACCCTGTGTGGAATCTGCCCTCAAAGTGTGGAATCTGCAAACAAACCACATTTTCACACTGTCCACATAGACAGTCTCCAAAGTCACTGTGCTAAAAGAATGTTTGCGTCTCTTTGCTAGCCCTGCTAGAACCCAGGAGAAAAGGCGAGTGTGAAAAACCTCCAGCCACCACCATTTTCAGTAGTGTAGGTCTGTGTGCAGGCTTGTGTGTGTGTGTGTGTGTGTGTGTGTTTCCTGTCCTGCAGAGAGTGTGAAAGCCCTGCTGAACAGCAGACACCATCAACCAACCACACTGGCCACACTCCTATTGTTTAAAAAGCTCCAGTATGGGAAATACAAAGTGAGTCTCTCTACAATGCTTTTGTTGAGGTTAGGCTCACATTTATTAAGAAGATACAGTTGCCAGAGCTTATGAAACTAGAAGCTTACAGGAAAATAAATACCTGTTGGAACAGGCCGAGCAAGTATGCCCTCCCTGGTGGCATGCAGAATCATGGGCTAAGCATGACTCCTGCTTTCTATCTGCATCCCAGTGTGCAGGACCAAAGGGCAATATGTTCTGCGTGGCTCCTGTAGAAGATGCCAATTGCTGAGCTGCTCCTTCCAGCAATGTTTCATTGGGGAAGCACAGTGAGCCAACCTACCACTCACCTCTCATCTTCCTGGAATAGGGAACCTTTCACACAGCGATCAGAACCCCTATAGTTACTCATCACTGAATTTGTTAGCAGAACAGTACATGTTTAGAAAGCTCACCCTATATGAGAAAACTTGGGACTATTAAGTGTTCATCACAAGGGACGAATTTGGGGGAAAGTGCACCCTCTTGTTTCTATCAAGAACTGGTCCAAGGGGTGCTTTGTGGATTGGATGTTTAATGAAATAATTGTTATTTGCCTTCCGGAGTGAGAATTGACTTTCTTTGACCCTCCTTTGGAGTTCTTCGTTTTAAGATAAGCTCAAATATTGACAGAACTGGAACTGAGATTAAAGGACATATAAAATGCATTAGTGCTATACCAAAGGAAGAAGAAAGAAAACCTAGGGGCCTCTCCCACAGTAAATAAAAGCGACAGAGATTCTTAAGAAAACACTGCTGAATTTCACTTGTGTGTATGATGAAATGGATTAAGTTTACAGTGGTCTGAAGAACAGGATGGATTCTTCACCTTGACACCCCCAGGAACAAACCACAGTATTACCAGAACTCCCTTTTGATTCATTTTGACCATTTTCTTTTTGGTGTGTATCATAATCTGATGCATAATGAGAACCAGCTGTTGCCCTCGGAGGAAAAGAGGGGAGTCACGGCCAAGTACTCTAAAAGCTTGCATGGGCAGCGGATCAGCAGCTTGGGACCCCATTTGTTAAGGCACTTGTAGAAAGATGGACTTGATAATTCTCCTGTTATCAGAGAATAAATTATAAACTCACATTGTATGTTACCTAAGGCTCCCGATTCTCTCAATCTATATCCGTATACTCCATTCGCTGATTTTTAGATGTATCCCAATCTGGCACAATAAAAAAATGTATATCCTATTTGTGATAGAAGCAGGATTCAGGATTCAAAATGATGACTAATTATTGACAGGGGCAAATAGAGAATTATCTGGTTCCTAGTTAATATAAATTAATATGTTTAATGTAAGGGAAGGACAGAGCAAAGGGGAGTTCCCATTTCCCCTCGTAAAATATTTACTATTCAGGTCCTCACCAGCTCCACCAGTCAAATATTTACTGTCAGAGTTCAGGAGCAAGGTGAGACATGTGGCCGTGCATGGAGTTACGGTCTCAGCCGGCCAGGTTGGAGTCACATCCCCTAAATTCTACTCTTTGTTCAACACCCTGGCTCTCTGTGTTCATGGGGGTAAAACCGCCTAAGAACTTTCTGTTAGACCATCAGTTATTAAACAGACATGATATGTTTTATAAAGATCCTTGACAAACCTACGTGTGCATTTTAAGGCTTTTGAGATTCTATGATAAAACTAATAACTAGGTTGTTCATTTGGAAGGCTTTTTTGTTCACTCAGTTGAATCGCAGACTTTAAAATCAATTTGGAGTATAGCAAGGATGGATAATATATTTTAAGCATTGTGCATTTTTAGAATATTTTTACCCTTCTCAGAATAAAGGTAACATTTATCCTAGAGTTTAGAGTGCATTTTTCTCCAAAAAGCACAGCACACAGCTTCCCTTAGAGTTCATGTTTGGTTGTAAATTTCCCTGCTGATTCCTGCAGGCGGAGGAGACTGAGGCAGGGGAGGGGAAGAGGGCGGACTGTTTAAGGTAGAGCAGGGCACCCCGAGCACAGAAACAGAGCCTTCCCTGCCCCACACCATTCTTTTCAACTTGCCTCCCTTTTTGATATTCAGCTCACCTCTAATTTTTTCTTTCTCTAGCCGTCCAAAATAAGCAAATGTGGACTGTTTGTTGCAACAGGATTCACACGTCTGAAATGATTCAGCTTTCAACACTTCCTAAAGATTTGTGAGTCGGGCTCCTGCACTCTGTCTGGCTTCTACAAGCAATGCAGACCTGAGTCAACTTCCTAATGAAACTGACCAAAACACCTAACTAGAATTCATGTCTTCCTCCACGGAGCATAAACAAAGGCCGTTGGAAAGAACGTATCAGTTCTGCTGGGTAATGGCAGCTTTTCTCTCAGCCATTTCTCTTCTGCTCTAATGTTTTCAACTGCGGTGATGTGCTAAACAGAGAAAATCCATTCTCAGGACTTTCTGGGATTTGGGTCAAATGTCCCTTGGTTGTCATTCTAATCTTAAAGTCCTTGAAACAAAAGAGCTTTGTCTCAAAACATGGATCAGTTATTTCCTAAATTAGGTGAATAGCTTACCTAAACTAAGGCAGGAAGCCACTTTATTAATGGAGTTCTGAACAAATCCGTAACATTAAAACATTTGATATTGCACATAAATACAAAAGCGAAATAAATCTGGCTGAGAACAAGAAAAATGCCTAAGTTAAATCTCTCTTAAATTCCTTTAAATTCGAACAACAACAACAAAAAAGAGTAACTTTCCTGGTGCCCCAAATTTTCCTACAATTCTTCAGCTTCTCTTTAGCCCTCACGTTGTTTTCATTAAAAACCTATGTCTTTAACACTTCATGCTCTACTTATTTTTTATTTCACAATTGCTGTTTGGAAGAATTGGTTTTAAAAATTCCCTTGAAGACATGAACAATGAAAATATACCTTAGTAGGATTTTTTTTAATTGCCCACCTTTCTTGTTACAACACGGATTTACTTCCACTGGGGGCTTTGGGCTTGTGAGATTTCAAATGTGTCCTTGTTTCAGGAGACAAAAAAAAGCAATCCCCTCACTGCTATCCGAGTGATCTATCTCCATGCATTTGCCCAGATTCCCAGCTGCTTCAGACAAGAATCCCAAAAGGATCTAAAAAAAAAAAAAGGAAAAGGATTCCGTGGAGGGCAGTCTCCTGGTCTTCTGACCAAAGGTAGTTCCAATGTGGGACACATCAGTATTTCTCAAAGTATGTTTGCAGGTCAGCTTTCATGAAAACCTTTTTAAAGAGCTTATGGTGCTCATACCCCACCTCCTCAATCTTCAAGAGAGGCCAGGAATTCTGCACTTTTAACAAGCTCTCCAAACGAGACTTATGCATGCTAAATTTTGACAGTCATTGCAACAGCGTAAAACTATACCAAAACACAATTTCAAGCAAAGGCTTAAAACAAAATAAGAGATTAATAAATGTGGCTATTTAAGAGATTAATCAAACAAAGTAGCTGTATAATCACAGATACCATAAGCAAAGTTAAACCATAATTTTCAGCCAACAAAATATTAGTGTCAGCATAAAGACCAACACGTCAAGAAGAAAGTGGCATATAATTCAAGAGAAAAACTAGGCAAAATATTTGAAAAAAATTTTCGAAAACAATAAACTCAGATATGAAAAGATGTTCACTTTAACTGTCAATCGGGGAAATGCAAATAAGAAAAATAAACTGCCATTTTTCAAAATTATAAAAATTAGGAAGTGCAGCCATGGCCAGAAAAGTAGGTAAACAGAAACTTCTACAAACTACTGAAATATAAATTGGTACTATTACTTTGGAAGGAATGTGGAAATAGCAAAACTAAAAATGGGCATGTCTATAACTCAGAACGTCCACTTCCAGGTATATTAAAAAATCTCAGCTGCAAGCAAAAGGATATAAGGAATGAGAATATTACAATCACCCTACTTATAATTGTTCCAAGTCAAAAATGACCAAAAGGATCGTCAAAAGGTTCAAGGTAAATGAAATATGGAATTTTCATGTGGCAGAATAATATATAACACTGAAATGCACAAGAGGCCTCTGTATAAGAATGGTTAATTTTCAAAAACCAAATTGAGGGAGAAAACACCGTGCAGAAGGAAATAAACATTATTTCAGTGTTTACATGAGAGTGAAAGCCCAGCATGTGTGTACGTGCCCTCACAGAGACGTGATAAAATGCACCTACGTTGTAACTTTCGTGTGGGCCAAGAGATTAGAGAACCAGTAGAATTGCTTCTGGAGAGGGGAAGAGAGATGGGACAGGGGAGGGAAAATTCCATTTTTAATATCATTAATAATGAAGTAATACTAACATTTCTTTATATGCTAACTGTGTTATGAATACCATCACATTTAACCTTATAACAAACCTAGAGAGTAATACTAAAATATCCTTTTTTAAAATGAGGATTTTCAAATATTTTATTTCTTTTATTAATACACTTACTTTTAGAGTTTTTAAGGCAGTGAATCTATGCAGTATGATATTATGATGATATCACCATAGTTTTGTGCAAACCCATGGAATGCATAAGACTAAGAGTGAACTATAATGAAGCTGTGGACTTTGAATGATTATGTTTCATTAATATAGGTTCTTCCTTGGTAGTAAAAATACCATTCTGATGAGTGATGTTGATAAGGGGAGAGGCTAAGCATGTACTGGAGCAGAGAATATGCAGGAAGTCTTCCTACCTACCTTTCAATTTTGTTTTAAACCTAAATGTGCTATAAGATATAAATTATTTAAAAAAAAAAACCCTGAAGCTACAAAGCTTAAATAATTTAACAGAGATCAATAAGTAAAGAATTGAAACTGGGTTTGTCTAACTCCGTAGCCTGTTTTTAATGTCTACACTAGGAGCATTAGTGTAGTTACATCACTACCTAAAATATAAAAATGCGCGCAGGGATATGGGCAAGAGGGGAGCAGTGAGTCTGAGACGGATGAAGACAGAGGAGACAGAGACACACACAGAGAAAGGGAGGGGTGGGGCAAGCAGTCCAAATGCTCCGTTTAGCATTTCTTCCATGAATGAAGTAAGCTAATACCTCTTTCAGAAAATACTGTAAACATGACTCTACACATCACCGATTCTTTAGAAGTCAAACTCAACAATGACTCCGGCCTCAGGTTCTTTCTTCCTGCCTATTCTGAGGGCTCCATTTGCTCTTTCAAAAATTGGTCCCAACAGTTGAATGCTGAATTTTTTTCCGCTTCCATTTTTCTCCCTTCCCAAATGTCTTTCTCATTCTCCCATTATTAAAATAAAATTATCCCTTCAAGGTAAGAAGACGTCAGAGCTTCCTCACCTTTTAATCACACCTACTCTGTGCCCCGGCTCACGGGTGCTCCACCACAGCCCTTCACCCTTCTTATCCTTTCCTAGTGGCTGCTCTTTGCCTTTGAATCTGATCACTGAATTCTATTATGGAAATTACTGACCACTTTGTATGTCTTAATCTCCTGGGGCTGGTCAACCCCTCCCAACATCCAACAGGAAGGAGAAATGAACAAAGAAGAAAGAAACCTGAGAGCCTCTATTTTCTCCCCTCTCTTTGGAAATACTACAGATGTATCACTTTGCAAGCAAAACCCAAATGCCCCAGGTCCCCATTAACCTTGCCAGGGGCGTCAATTCAGTAGATGGTGTACCACCCCCCCCCCCCATCATAGTTTAGCTAACAACCTCCCAAATCCCTGTAGTACTGAAATAATTTGGCTTTTCAGTGCTGTTTTCCAAATTCTTTGTTTCTAATGTGAAAGAAAATGATTCAGATAGGTGCTCAATACTTTTGCTAGTTACTCTCCAAAGACCAGAATTATTTTAAGGAGGTACTGCCATCCCGTTGCTGTGTATCCAAAACTCAGCTCAGGTGTGGTAAGTCTAATCCATTGCCTAGAAGTCAGAGCAGATAACCGCACAGGTGATGAAAGATGTCCCCAAGTTCCTATAGGAGACGAGCACATGTGGTTAATTAGTTCACAATGCAGCTTAATTAGCCTGCGTTGGTGGAACTCCTAAAGCTTGCTGGGTCTCTGCTCTCCGTATATTTATTTTTAACCCTGTTATGCAAGGTTGGCTACTTAAACAGCCTCCATGCAAATCAGGGTTTCTGTTAAGGCTACACAGGAACCAGAACTACAGAGCCAACGTGCCATCTCTTCTCAAGGCTTGAATGAGAGTTCTTCACCTGTCTCCGTTCCTCTGGTATGCCTGTTCCCTCTCTCTCTCTATAGAACAATGGGCTGATTATGCCCATTTCTTCCAGCCAAGTTCCAGAATCAGCTAATACTACTGTTTTCCCCCCTAAGCATGACCCGATTTGGTCAGTTCTCTCTGCACTGGGGATGTCTCCCGGATTTCCCTGACACCAGGTGCCTGTTTTCCTAGTATGGCCAGTAGTTAATCCTGTGCAAACAGGTATGTAGGTATACATCCTGACACCATTTCTATACAACATAAAAGTATAATGTTAAAGAGACATGTGTAATCTATATGCTGTACATGCTTCATCAAATGCTTCTCTCTTTTCACTTCTCTGATTTTCCCACTCCCTCTGAACCTGTTCTTGACGATGATGGAAACTTCTGGTGATTTAACTCACACTCCTTCCCGCTGTCCTTCTGACCCCTCTGAGCGTCATCTGGCCGTGTTCCCAGCTGTGAACCAGTTGCAGGCATTTCAAATGTGCTATCCTCAGAAGCCTCCATTTATTTCATTCCCTTCCTTGATCCTATTTCAATTTCCTGAAAATATAGAATCCATCCGTTATAAAAGCTTTCTACATTTTACCTCTCCATCTTAGAATTTCTTTCTTAAACCAAACCAGCAGTTTTCTAGTTCTTTGTTTGTTTGTTTGTTTGTTTGTTTTGGTTGTTTGCTTCAAATACACACACACACACACACACACACACACACACACAATATTTTGAAACAGCCTTTTAACCTGGGCTCATTCCTTGTTTTCCTGTCAACTCCAAGTTATACTCCATTCTATTACCTCCTGTTAGTTTCCACATAACTTGTCACTTCTGTTTTATAATTAGTCTCCAGACTTCTGCTCAGTATACTGCACACATGTTCTAATCTCATCAAATCCTAAAGAGAAAAATAAAAACAAAACAAAAAATCCTCCTTCAATCTTTCTATCATCTCAAATTTGGTCTCATGACCTTCCCTGCCTTCATTGCTAATTGTCTAAGGAAGTGTATTTTACACTCACTTTTCCACTGTTCCCTGTGTTACTTGTTTCCCTGATCCTGCTCCAACCTGGAGTTCCGACCGCTTCAGAGGACACGTTCTGGGAGCAGCCACCACGCCTTCCAGCGCGTCCCACTCCCCGCGCTCTCGCCCTGGTCCTCAGCCAGCCCAAACCTTCTACAACAGGGATGTTTTGTGTGTTTCATGAGATTCTACATTCCAATCCACTATTGCATGTAATTCCCACAAGTTGTGTTAGTATTGTTTCCACTTTTATCAGTGTAGAAACTGTGTCTCAAAGATGTGAAATGATTTGCACAGATGCCCCAAAATACTAAGAGATGACTTGTCTCAAGCCCAGTTCTTTTGACCCCATTGACATGTGAAACAGCTGGAAATTTGCCTGCATTTTTCATGACACAATCATTTGGGGTTCATCTTCTATATTTTACTATCTATAACCATTTAACTTCCTTAATAGGTTTTCCTGAAATTTTAGTGTCTGGATCTCCTTTCTGTTCCCTTCACACTCTCTTCCTCAGAAATGTGACTGTTCGTATGGCTAAAACTCCCTGTAGCTCTCTGCTAAATTTCATCTTGAATCCTGGAATCTCTACCAAGGTTCAGCTTTTCATATTTCAGCTTCCACCTGAACATATCTCTCCCTATCTGTGAGTGGTTTACTGGCCCCGTAAATTCAGTATGTCTATAATCAAATGCATGATCTCTCCTGACACAAGTAATCAAAATAAACAAAAGTATAATATCCCCTAGGTTTTTTTTCTTGGTTAAATATATTCATATTCACTTTATTATTCTGTCTATCCAACTGGAAGTCCATGTATTTTTAAACTTTTCTCTCAGTGCCTTATTAGTAAGACCTACAATATCTACTTCTGAAGTTTCTCTGGAATGTCTTATTCCCATGCAGTTGACTGCCGCTCTAGCACAGGTACACATTGCTTCTTACATGGGTCATTCAAATCCTTTCCAAAAGATGACTCTGCCCTCACTCCTTTCCCTCCCAGACACATCCACCACGTGGCCTGGCCATGCCGCCTCCCTGCTTAAAGATCTCAGGCCATCTATTATTTTTATAAAAGACATCAAATTCCTGTCTTAGCCTGCCATTCCAAGCTACCCACTGTCTGACCCCAACCTAGCTTTTTAGAATCATGTCCTATTAGATCTTACAGTATAAGGGCATTTTTGCCAAACTGGACGATTTATAATACTGAGCAAAAGTATTTGTATTCTCCCTCTGGAATTACTTTGATTCTCCAGCTGGTGAGTCCTTCATCTCCACTTAGAGAATCCTCCCCAACCTTCAGTAGTCAAATCAAGAGCTAGTTTCCATTTCTCTGTCAGGACTGCTTGACCCTCTCTCGTAACTGATAAAGAAATACACTAGGAATATCAATGAATTTCAGGCCCATTGGAATTTGGAGACAACTACATATAGAAGATCAGGGCAGTACCCACCTGAAAGCACTTGTCTCCTTTGCTATGTCTTAGGAAATGTAGATTTCTCCATCTTCCCACAGTAAGCAGGGTCAACATGGTTGCAGGTAGACTTCCTGACCCCCAGACCCCTGGTAAGTGCTTTCATCTCTTTGATGCCAGTCTGATTTCAGTTCTAAGACACCGATCTCATCTTTGTTTGCTCTCTGCCAAGGTTATAGAGAATTCTGGAAATTATCCAAAACAGTTAGTGCAGTTGACCCTTGAACAACATGGGTTTGAATTATGGATTTTTAAATAATCTATGTGTGCGAGGACCTGTGCAGTTCAAACCTATGTTGTTCAAGGACCAAATGTATTGTGTATCCCCAGTTGGGAATCCAAGTAGTGGAGGGCCGACTTAAGTTATAAGAGGATTTTCTAGTGTATGCAGAGTTGGCTCCCCTGATGCCTGCATCGTTCAATGGTCAACTGTAACTTGTGATCTTTAAACAGCAGTCTCAAAAGCTTGACCTAGTACCCTGGGTTGAATAGTGTTGTCTCCCCAAAATTTACATTCACCTCACCTAGAACTTGAGAATGTGGCGTTACTTAAAAATAAGGTCATTGCAGATGTAATTATGATGTGAATTTGAGGTCATGCTGGATTAGGGTGGGGCCTACATCCAAGGCTGCTGTCGTCAGAAGAAGGCCATGTGAAGACATAGAGACACACAGAGAAGCATGTCAGGTGAGGAGGGAGGGGGGTCCCCGAGTGATCCGTGTATAAGCCAAGGGACACTGAGGGTTGGCATAGCCACCGGAAGCTAGGAGGGAGGCATGGAGTAGATTCTGCCTGCTGACACTTTGGTTTTGGAATTCCAGCCTTCTAGAATAAACTTTGCTATTTTAAGCCACCCAGTTTGCAGTATTTCACTGCAGTAGCTTTAAGAGACTGGTATATTAAGTGAACCCATGGGATCAAAAAGCTGACATCTAGTTTAGTCAGAACATATCTGCACCTTTGAGTTCCCTTTTTTAAAAATTCCTGACACATCTCAAAAGGTCACAGCCGGATATTTTTTTATGACAGATCTTGAAAGTTTTCCCAAGAGCATGCTTTACCCCCTGCTCCCTCTCACCCTCTCTCCATGGGGCTCTTCTCTCCTCTGCCAGCAGGTCCCTTAAACTCTTCCAGGGGAACATGCATCCGATGCTGTTGTGAGAGTCACTGTGGACACCAAAAGCCAACTCTTTTATCATCTAATCCCTGTGGTCAAAACAATATTTTTCTGCCTCTTCTAACCTCATAGCACCCTCTGCACCCTCAATTATACCCATCACATTCTGCCTTAAGTGGGAGCTATTTGCACAAACATTTTGCCTTTCTCCCATAACTGATGAAAACTCTGAAAGGGAGGCACCCGTTTTCATCCGTATTTGTATACAACACAATGCCTCCAGTATCATTCAATACCCATTAAATATCCATTCAATACCCATTAATTTTGAGCCCACAATATAGCAAAAACATTTCAAAGTGCTTAGTAGGTGTTTGGTCAACATGCCTTGGATCAAAATGAATGAGATCTGAAGCTTTTCTTTTCTTCATTTTAACTTGTTGAAAAATGAGCCTAGACCTTTCTTTGCTTTAGCTTACCTAGCCTTCTGGTTAAATTATTTGATATCAGACACCGCTGACATACCTTCTCTTGCTTTGAAACAGGAAACAATGCCAAGAATACATTAATCTAAACCCACTACACTTCGAAATCTCAAAGAACAGACAGCAAAGGAAGCTGGAGAGAGGCCAGAAGGGACCAACTTCATTCCCTCCTCCTGTAGTGTACCCCCTGTGTCTAATCTTCCCTGCCCTCCCAGGTGCTTTAAGAGTGTTATCCCTTCTTCAGACTGGAAAAGGAAATGGGGGCTGGAATTAGGTGTAAAAGTTGTTGAAAAGACTTTTTGTGGATTTTGAGGGCTGAGCTCGAGTATCATTTTTATAGAGCAGACCAAGCCTCTAATTTGAGAACGAAAGTCTACACTCATTTTCTGGCACAGGTCCTATCAGCAGAATCGCTGAAGCCAAGGCTAAGAAATAAATAACTAATCTCTCCCACAGGGAGGCTGGTAAACAATGCACGTGCGGAGTTCTGCCAAGAGGAAGAAACATATAAACCAGTCCACTGCTGAACACGTTGCCAAAACAAGAAGGAGGCTTCCACATTAATCATAAAAGCTCTCCAGAACTGAAGTCGGATTTGAGAGCAGTCCAGCTCCTGCAGAATGACAGCCGCAGAGAAACTGGCCTCCGAGCACTGCAGATACTAGATCCGGTGTTCTGACGTTCTCTTCACACAAGATTCATTGAAGGACCTTCTGAACATATGTGGTAACCAGGCCCGATCCCAGACACAGATCAGAGCCTCTGATGCTGGCCCAGGGGACTGTGATTTCATACACTGGCCCAACAAATCTGATGCATGTGCACGATGCAAAACCACGTAATACTCTCTCTGCCTTGTTCACCTTCCTCCAGTGACTAAACGTTGACCTTAGGCTCATTTCTTAAACCCCAACTGCAGTTCTCTCAAATCCAGAGTGGAGATCACAACAGTATTATACCAGAGATCTGTAATGAGGACTGAATAGAATAGTACATGAAAAAGGCAAGCAGAGTGACTGTCACACAGTAGGTGCTCAGTAAATGTCTGTGCTTATTACGAGAGGCTACCTGCCTAATCAGTAGCTGCAGACATCAAATACCCCTCAACACTTTAATCCGAAATTCCACACTGTTAGCTCTAACTGTAGACCTTGATTGCTGTATCTGCCACTTCCTGAAAGAGATAAATGTGTTGCTACTATTATTACTTTTATTTGCTGAAATACTCTTAAGTGTTTGATCCTCAGGAAGCTATCATCGTCAATGATTTTATGAGTGTACTGAAAGTAATTTTTAGGTGCCCAGCGAGAGAAAAGTAAATAGGAATGCTTTTCTCCTGTTCAAAGATGAAGGTTCTGAGATCAAAGGGCCTGAGTGACGTGACCCCCTCGCTACAGATAGTGCCAGATGCCACCCCGCTGATAAGGCTGCTGAGGGCCACGAACACCTGCGTCTCCCCACTGCCTACTCTGCCTCTCTGTTGACAAGGAACATTCTGAAGCATCTAAGAATTATTTTATGACTCTAATAGTCATTGTTTCTTTAGTGACTCAAGTCTATACCTGTCACACTAAGTTTTTTCTCTTTATAAGCAGGGAAACTTATTTTTCTCATAGACTCCTAAAGAATAGATACGAGTAATAAAAACAGAGAAACTTTCTAAAGAAGTTTGTTATCTGCACTATTGAACTCTAAGTCACTTCAGCTATCAAAACAGATGTTCCATTGGCTTCCCTGGGATAGAAAGCCCCAGACTATCATGGGGCACTCATTCAGTGACAGTGGGGACTCACAACTTTTATGTCTTCATGGTCCTCCAGCTCAGCCCTCCAAATCACACAAACACACACACACAAACACACATGCATAGACACACACCCTCCCTTCCATTCCGATGGCCTTAAATCAGGCTGTTGGCTAGGATTTGGAACTGGAACTGTGGAAAGCTATATCATTTAGAAATAATTAACACACATTATTCAAATGATGAATAATGTTCATCATTTCTAAATCTTCACACCAGCTGCAAGAGGGTGCAGCACTTCGCTTCCTGAAAGAACTCTCACAAAGCAACTTCCTGCCATTCTTTGATGACAGCATGTCTTACAGGCCTTATACTGTTGTCAGATCCAAATAGAACAGGTTCCAGATCTAAAAAGGCTTTTTAAAAATTGTTCAGCTGTGCAGTATCAATCTCCCCACACAAAAAAAGTGTTTTGTGTGTTTCTGGTTACTGTGAATGTTTTATTTTCTTCTATTTTTTTTTTTTTTTGCTGTCAGTTTGGTAGAAGTTAAGTTCCATGGTAAACAAACAGACATCCAAAGTATGAAGAGGCTTATTAAATGTATTTCCTTGAATATCATCATTCATGTCTCAGAAACAATAGTGAACTTTCAGGGAAACACTTATGTTAATGTGAGCCCCATAACTTTCTTTCTACATTGAAGTATTTTATTAAAAAAAATTGATCATGTGTAGGAATAGATGGCATTTGTTAATTCAAACATCCAGTACATAATATTTAAACATATAGTTTTCGATAAAAATTCTGTTAAACTATATTAAAACAAAGATCATATTGAAGGGAAATTAATAAAAAGTATTCATCACCTGATGTCTCTAAAAATTATCTAAAGAAATACTGTCTAGTAGATACATAATACAAGCCACGTATGTAATTTTCAATGTTCTGGTATCCAATTTTTTTAAAAGGTAAAATTGAGCTGGCAAAATTAATTTTAATAGTGTTTTGTTTAACCCAGAATATTCAAAATATTATCATTTAAACATGTGATCAATATAAAATCTCACTGATGAGTGAAACACACCCTTATTTTTTAACATGTCTCCAAAATCTGGAGTGTGCCTCACACTAACAGAATGTCTCACTTCGGACGAAACACGTGCCGAGTGCTCAACGCCTCCTCACTTGTGTGGTGGCCACTGTACTGGGTAGTAGAGATCTGAAGAATGTTTTAAAAAGAAAAAAATTAGACAGAAGATCTAAGTGATCACTATCAAATATATGTAACATACATAGATAGATATAACATCTAGATTGATGTGGGAATAGATATCTAAATTTATATATTTATATTGATATAAGATAGATAGATAGATAGAAGATGGTTATGGGACATTTATTACCTTATTTTTAACTCTAAAAGAACAAGACAGAAAAACTCATTGATGAATACCAGAACATCAGTCTATGAAGTACAACTGTACTTAGTTTAGATAAAAGACACATTTTGTCTGAGTTCTTATTCTTTAAAAACTATTCTCTTCCCTGCCATTGTGAGCATGCATGTGTAGATCTCCATGGAAAAGCACTTTAGAACAGTGCACACTTCTAGAACATGTGCCTGAGGCTTGGCACTTTCTGAAGAGCTCTGAGAAATTCAGAAACACTAAACATGTTTCCTATGCAGTCAGTGTGGTCTAGCAGAAGGAGCCAGATAGTTCTGGATTTGAATTTTCATGGTTGAATCACTACCCTGTCTGGATTTAATTGAGTTCTATAGAGTGAAGGTAACAATACCAGCCTCACAGGGGATGGTCCTTCATGTAAAGGAGGCCGATCACCTCGTGCCGTGCCCGCCTCACAACAGTGCTTCCCAGAGGTTACCTCCTTGACTCTATTCCACAGTATCTACTTTGTGAAAGAAAGAGAATTTGTCTGACAATAATTCCCAAGTAAGGAAAGGCAGTCTTTAGTTAAGAACTTCATTGTATGATGTACAATTTAAGCAACATAGAAAGTTAGAGAGTAAGGATTGAAGGCTGATGATCTGAAGGATGTAGGGGTCCAGCTGGTGTTAACCCATGACGATTTAGATATGGGGAAAGAAACTTCAGACGGGAAGATTAAAGGGGTGGCTCCCGAGTCACGTATGTGGTGGGGAATGAACTAAGTCAGTTTGCTTGGAACCGAGGAGGCCCCTGAGATGCAGGACTTCAGGGCTAAAACCACCAGGACCATCCTGGGCTAATTGGGAGGGCTGGTCTTTCTTGCACGGGATGAACACAAGAAGTTTAGTGGGTGTGTTGGCAAAGAGAAGTTCAGCTTGATGGAAATAGCTTTTTCAGATTGAGAGACTAATAGGACATTGATAATGTGTACTCTCATTTCTTCCATTAAAAGAAGGATAAGTGTGGAGGCAGTGGGTTTTCGAGTTATCTGGGAATAATGTCCAAAATCCAATTTAACTGAGGCTACTTTTTTTGTTACTTCCACAGCGTGAAGAAGGTTAAAATGTAATCATTTTAAAAGAACTCAGAAGGAAGTTGACACAGAGGATGGTGCCCTTGACCGCCCACCTGAGGACAAACTTAAAGAGGTTCACTGCCTCACTAACCTTCAAGCCAGAATGGGCAGGGTTGCCTTCAAAGGTAGTTTTGACATCAGAAACTGGAAAGAGGGCAGGAACAAGCAAGAAAGAGAAACTGAGGGTGAAAGCTATAGACATAGTCTCTAGTCTTTGTCTTGTCTGAATTCATTTCCTTTGTGTTTATGAATTAACGAGGAGACTTCTGGCTGATATTTCCTAAGTAAGAAGCTTATCTGTTGCCTCCTACGCCCCACTGGCAAAAACACTACTCTAAATTTAGCGTTTATAACCAATAAACATTTAATGGGAGACTTTGGTTTCTTGCCAGAATAAAAGTATCATTATAAATCTTCATGGAAGAAGAAAAAATATAGTGCTTAGGAAACTCAATCAATGAGAGTATCCAAGCAAAAAGAATGATGGATCATATTCTACCTGTTTAAGGGAAAAGGAAGAAACATCTTAATTACACTAATGGCTAAATTTTTTTTTCAGGTAATTACAAGTCTAAAGTTTTTCTTTGCTGCTAATTTTGTATGAAACGTATTTGTGCTAAATATTCCCTTACCATACACCTAGAGATGTTTATTTACACAGATGCAGGGCATTTGAATTTAGGGGAAGGGGGTCATTGAAGCCAGAACCCAAGGCCAACCCCTCTCCAACAGTAATTTGTGGTTTTTCCTACATTTGGTGGTTACAAAGGAGCCTTAGACTCGGTTGGTCACGACCAATACTGCACCGTTATTTTATATGACATTTTAGAAAAAGGAATCCTTACTCTCATAACCCAATAAATATTTGAGCTCACTTCAGGCGAGTGTAGTGTTGGTGGTAAGGAAGGGGCGAGGGAATCTGGGTGGTGTCACCTAAATGAGACCAAATTCTCACAGAAGGGAACTGCTTGTCCAGTTTCTTTATCTCAGCCATGAAAACAAACTTGCATTTGGGTGTAAAATAAAATAAGGTAGTAATAAAATAAATCAGTCAATCCGCCACATTTAGAACCGATTTTCCTTTTCTTTAAACTCCATGGAAACCCCTATGTGAAAATATTAAAACAAAAACAACATATCCACTTACATGCACAATGCATGATTTATTCAATGAGAAATATATGGGAGCTTCTAAAAATCAGAAGCATTTTCATTGAGACACGTGCAGATGCTGATCATGTTGAGAATCACCAAAGAAGAGGGAAAACTTGATAAAGAATCAGTGCATAAGCTGAGGAATGTAGAATTTCAGGAAGTTTGAAAGCCTGATGTGAATGATAAGCTAGCAATTAGACCTTCCATACATTATTTTCACTCTCCTCCACTTCTAGCTGAACATTCTAAAAAAATTAAAAAATATAGGACAAAATCTTGGAACAATGTTACTTGTGTTCTGACTGAAAACAAAAGCAAGGGAAAAAAACTAAGAAAATAAATCCAGTGTGGCAAAATGAATGAATGAATGAATGAATGAATGAATAGCACGGAATTCTAGCACATATGGGGGAAAGGAACTACCATTCGATTGGCATGGTAGTTTGATCAAGCATTTGTTTTGATCATTAATTTTAGTGTCTTCCTCCTAACACTTTAGCTGTAGAACATAGTTTCAGTGAATGTGTGTGTAGAAAGGCAATAGGAGTTTAATTTCATATACAGTTAAAATTTGTAGGTGATTACTGTAGAATCCCAGTGGGGAAAACAGCTTTGGGGGTTAATAGCAAGAACATGACAATGATATATCAGAACTTTTGTCTGTTTTGAGATTGATGTAATCAGTATAATAATTTAGCCTCCTTTCAAGACATTGTGTGTTTCATTTCATGGTTCAAGCATTTAGGAGCTGCATGGCTAATTTTATGGCTGAAATAATCATATTCAGTTTTAGTTATTTGGTTTCAATGCACAGAAAAAAATTATTTCCAAGTTTCTGTCACTACCTCTTTCCCCTTACCTAAGAAGTGAAAATAATACATTGTTATAATTGGCATTCAGCTGTGGTTTTTTTAGAGTTGGTAATATTAATTTGACTTGGGTAGAACACAAGACTTCCTGAACTGAAGATACTGTTGAAGTTGGGGTAACAAAAAGAGTGAACAGTTACTAAACATTTAGATACAAGGCTTACCGGGATGCAAATTTAGAAAATGTTTTAAGATATTTAAAATTTGAGACAAAAACCTACTCTTCACGTCCAGCAGCATCTCTTACACATCACTGCAGAATGGGGAGGAGTCATCCTGGAGGTAAAAGGAAGAAAACAAAGATGTATGGACAATTGCTTGAGGGCAAAGACAGTGGACTTTTTGATAGTTAATATTAAGATGAATAAAATATTTAAATGTTTATGAAAGTCTTTATAAAACAGAAAAAGCACATCTTGACTGTACATCGGTCATGTTTAGCAAAATGCAAATAAGCCTGTGATTATAAACCTCTTTCTGCAACTTCTTCTGACTTCATACCGAAACCACTATGTTACAGCCTTTTGTATGCATTATGCTGAGGTGTAGACTATTTGACTTTTTACTTTGGAAGGCACTGGGACTTGACATCTGGCACAATTGATACCCTCCCCTGCCCCCTGGTGGTTGCCAAAGTTAGAGATCAGGTTTGCCAGTACAGGTGATGCTATCAGCACCGTGCCATGGGGCTGCCTGTTCTTTGGCTGCAACTTTCCCATGAATATTGGCACAATCACTCCCTGGTACCCTGTTAGTGTTGCTGTACACTGACGTGTGTTCCAGCAATGAAACAAGTAGAATATAAGAACAAATCCACTCTTATGTGGAATCTTCATATATGACAAGATGACCCGACCAATTACTGGGGAAAGGAAGAGTTAGCAATCAAAAGCACTAAAGCAATTGGTTTGCCTTGGAAAATAATGAAACTGTACTCGTATTTTACATTATATGTGAACAGAAACTTCCAAAAGATGAAATATTGGAAGGTATATGCTTTCATTTCTAATTATGGTATTCTAAGTTATTGATGTAACATCTCTTGCTGAAAGCAGATAGAGACTAAATAGATTTTTATGCCAGTGATGTTTTGTGTATTAAAGAAAGTCCCTTTACAGTAATAAAAGATTCAATTAACCAGAAAAACATCACCATTCTGAATGTGCACAGACTGCATGGCATGGCTTTAAGATATGTTAAGCCAAAATAAACACAGCTAAAAGAGAAGTGGGCAAATTCATGATTATAGTGGGAGACTATGGCACCTCTCTCAGTAATTGCCAGATGAAGACAGTATCAGAAAGAATAGAGTGGATGTGAGCAACACGATAAATGCATCTGACCGCTCAGCAAGTATAGGACAGTGCTGTGAACAGCTACAGAATTTGCATTATTTGCAAATAGCCAAGAAATAATCGTATACTGATAATGTTCTAGTTTTTTGTTTGAATGCTTGTCTCATGAGTGTATTTAGTTTGTACAAATGCATCAATCTACTGATGCATAATTATTTGATGCATAATAAATACTAATGATGCGTAATAAAAGCTAACAAATGCACTTATTTAATGTGTATTATAGTATTAACGTATACACTGTTGAAATACTACAATTGCATCAAAAATTGGAAGTACTAAGAAATAAACCTAATATAAGTGTACAATACACTTTAAAAAATATAAAACACTATGGAGAAATGTTTTACAAACCTAAATAAATAAATAGGGTGATAGACAATGTTCATAGATTGAAATCCTCATATTGAAAAGATTTCAGCTCCTCAAATTGAGCTCTAGATTTCATGCAACCCCAACGAAAATTCTCAAATTTTTTTCCCTTTAACAGACGAGCAGATTTTAGATTTCACATGAAAGTGCAACCAATTGTGAAGAGATAAGAAATCAAATAAAGGGTAAAGAGGGAGAACTGTCTCTTCCTGATATCAGACCATATTATAATTATATAGTAATTAAGGCAATGTGGTGTTTGCACAGAGGCAGACATACACATAAACAGAAAAGTGAGAGCTCAGCAGTTGACCATGTATATACACGCTTAATGTATGCCAGGGGTGACACTGCACAATTAGGACAGAAAGTACACACTTAAAATACTTTCTATTTTAACATATTAATATTATTATCACTTGTTTATTTTTATTTTTTTGCCAAATTGTTACTTTTCTTTTTTTAATTGTTGTCCAATGACAGTTGTCCCCATTCACCCCCCATTACCCTCCTCTGCCCTACCCACCCCCAACTCCCACATTAAATCCTACCCCCCATTGTCTTTGTCCATGTTTTATTTTTAGTTTTAATGTTGCATTATCAGTCCTTTCCCAAATCGCCTTCACCCAGATTTTGGAAACGTTACTGCTTTTAACACACACACTGGATGTAGTACACACAAAAGAATAAGTACAGTGTGACTCCATTCATATAAAGCTCAGAGACATAAAACTAGACTCCATTGCCTAACAAGGTCGCCTACATCGGTGATAAAACAGTGAAGAAAAAAATGGTTGTGACACCGCCCACAGAGCAGCTCCCTTCGATGTCGTCGTGGTCAGAGCAAAGGACCTGAGGCCCCTGAAGATGATGTTCTTTGTCTTTCCTTGAGGATAGGCAATGTTGGGTTTATTTAATTAGATGTGATTTGTGTTCCCGCACAAAGGTTTTATCTATTTTCCCGTACATATTACATTTTTTACAGTAAAATGGAAAAAAAAACATTTAAACCAAGAAAAATAGAACTTCAAAAAATGTAACTGGCTTTATCAGTTCTTACTAACCTACTGGTAAAGTCTACTTCAAGGATGTCTTTTGTCAGTGAGTATAACATTTAAGATTTTATAGGAACCCTCTGTTTTTTTTTTTTAGAGATAATTATTCCCTGAGAGTAGTAGATTGCCCACTTTCCATGTTATCTATCAACGTTTAATAAACAATTACTCATAACTTGGTTGGACAGAGGTTGAAAACATACACAGGGCAGTTTGGGGCCTGGAAAAATTTACAATCTTAGCAAATGAACATAATATCAACAACTTAATAAGAGATTAATTAAAAGTGAAATATAAGGAATACATGCTAAATCTTCTCCAGGCCACTCCCCAATCCCCTACTTCTGTGCACAAGTACTCTGCCCTTTTGTGACTGGCAGTGAATTCTTTAGGCTCCATCTGATGGCTCCCCCTCCGACTGATGCCACAAGATCATTGCTTCAGCCTGTTATTTCCTCTTGCTCTTATAGCATCAGTTTTTCTCTTTCAATTAGATCATCTCTTCATAATTCAAACACACTGTTATTTCTTGCATCTTGGGAAAGCCAACTGTCTGTTCTCTTACATAGGAAAATATTTATGTGGTTTGTTCTTATTTTTCCATTATCACTTTAAATTCACTCCAACCACACTCCACTAAAGTTTCTCTTGTTAATATCCCAGAGACTTCATATGTTAATATCCATGATCAATGATCAGTCCTTATCTGACTTGATTTGTCACCAGGCATTTGTCACAGCTGATCACTCCCTCATCCCAGAAACACTTCCTTTGCCTGACTTCTGGAATATTATTCTGGTTTACCCAGAATGTTATAATAATATCCAGAATATTATTCTACATTTTTTTACTTACCTGATTGGCTGCTTATTCCCAGTCTCCTTTGCTACTTCCTTTTTATTCTCCTCTACCTCTACACACTAAGTGTGACCCCCCAAATCACAGGTCTTCTGTTTTGTTTTACTTGTACTCAATCCATTGGTGGTTTCAGCCAGTAGTATGGTTTGAAAGGCCACCTATATGCTAAGAATGCCCACATTTATATTTTTCCCCCAGGTATTCCATTGCATTCCAGACAACTTCTGACCTCCTCCATCTGGATGCCTCATAGTCTGAACTACTGAGATTTTTCCAGAAGCTTCTTACCACCTCAGCCAGATCACAACCACCTCCTTCAAATACCTTCATGCCATTCTAGATTTCTCCCTTTCCTTCACACCCCTTGTCCAAACTGTTTGCATACTGTTGGCATTATTTACTCTCTCATGATATCTATATACTTTCTTAAATTATTGTAATAGATTCCAAATTGCTTTCCCTGCTTCAACTCATACTCCTTTGAAATCTGATCTCAGTACCACAGCCTGTTAGATGGTTCAAAAACTTAAAACAGATCATGCTCCTTGTCTGCTGCAACCTTCCAGTTGCTTCCGATTCCATCCCACCAAGTATAAGACAAAGTCTGACCTCATCTTCCCCTTGCTCCCTCCAGTAGAGCCCTACAAATATAGACCTCATTGCTAGTCACGGGGTGAACATGCACCCATCTCTGAATTTTGAACTTCTTTTCCCTTGGCCTGAAATATTCTTCTCCCAAGTTTCTGAGTGGTTTATTCCCTTGTTGCTTTTGTTTAAGTGACTTCTCAGTGAGACAACTTATTTTAAAATTGTAACACCCCACTCCCAGCACTTTCAGTCTCCCAGTCCTTACTCTGTTTTGTCCCCTGCCACTTACCAATGTATAACACGCACTATCATTTTCTTATTCATTTTTAGTTTTTCTCTACTTACAAAGTGTATCTGTTGTTTTCACTAATGTTTCCCAACTCCTAGAAGGATGTTCTACATAGAGCAGATGCCCAATATATATTTGTTCAATGAATCAGTTGTATTGTGTCATATAAACTATAAGTGTTTTAAGAGTTTGGAGAAGAGAGAGACAAGTATTAGCCAGAGGAGGGAGTGTTTTGAACATACACAATTCCTGCTTGTATTTCATGTGCCATATGTAGTTGAGATCAAGCAGAAAGAAAAACACCCATATTGGATGGAGGTATGGAAAATAGATTTTAGAAGAGAGAGACCTTCCTTCAGAATAAAAGTCATGGTGTCTAGATAGTCCTTCATCACCAGTGGGGTACAAAGTAAGGGTAAAGAGTTAAGAACCTTGCTTTCTTTCCTAATTTATTTTCTTCCTTCCTTTCTTATTTCTCCTTTGCTACTAAGTTTTCAATCTCCCATGAAACTTTTCTTGAAGAATTATTTTCCTTCCTAAGATCCTTTTCCCTTGATAA
Source organism: Phyllostomus discolor (assembly GCF_004126475.2). NCBI lineage: Eukaryota > Metazoa > Chordata > Mammalia > Chiroptera > Phyllostomidae > Phyllostomus > Phyllostomus discolor. Next base: position 85,401,652 of record NC_040910.2, read on the forward strand.
GCCAAAGACTATGAAATCCACAGTGGTGGTTGAGACTTCCAGTTGTCTACTCATACCTATGTTTTTCTCCTTCTACGGTAATAACATATTACTATAGTTCATGGTCCTCTGAAGTAATTACTGTAATTACATACTCCCTTCAAACTAGCTGCAGTGATTAAGTTCCAACCAATGGAACATATAAAGAGAACTGTGTGTGAATTTCTAGGAGACATTTAATAATGTCTCTTAGACACTCTTATGTCTAAGAGACATTATTAAATGGTGGGGCATGACCTTCTGCTTCCTTTCTCATTTTCATTCTGTATGGGATGCAGAGTGAGGGCCGGGGCTTGAGAAGTATGTTGGATCAAAAGCTGGCAGTAATGAAAAATGACAGAACAACACAACAGAAAAGGCTAAGGACTCCAATAGTTGAGAAGCTGCTAACCCAGCCCCAGGATGTCCACTTGTACTTTCACAGGTGCAAGAAGGAATCCTCTGTACTCTTTAAGCCACTGATCATTGGGTTTTCTGACATTTGCTATCAAACTTATTCTAAAATTGTCACTAAAAGTTGTTTCCTTAAAGTTAAAACCTGAGATGAAACTTCTCTCAGATGTCCTAGAAGATTATAAAACAGCCAACAAGGCATAGTTACTAACAAATAAACACTGACCTTGGAATTGGAGTAGCTCCTAGAAACACTCAGCTGTGCTAGTCATTAACCTTATAACTGATCTTATAAGGTCAAGGTGACCCTATGACATGCCCAGTCTGGCTAGGAAGAACATGGAGATTTCGGAGAACTTGGAGAACAAGGAAGTTGACCCCACATGGAAGAGAGTTAGAGAACAAGGGAAAGAAGAGAAAAAAAATACTTTAAAAAGTTGTGAATCTTAACACAAAATGGAAATGCATGAGCCCTACATTAAAAGACATCACCTGTGCCCAGCATAATGATTTAAGGAAAATAGAGCTATATCAAGGTGTCTGATAATAAAAATTTAGGTCACCAAGAATAGAGAAAACATGCTAAAAGCTTTGAGGAAAAAAATAATATATGGCACATGCAAAGAAACATCATGAATGAGTTTACTGAGAGCTAAAATACAGAAGAGATGTGTTCTCAAAATTCTGGAAAAAAATCCAAAAGTATGATTATAATGTTACTCAAACCATCAGGAGGTGTAAGAGTAGAATCAATATATTTTCATACCTGCCAACCCTCGACAATCTTTTTTCAGGAAGCTTCTGGCATCATAATCCAAGGCAATAACCCATAAGAGCAATATGTAGGATTTATGAAATATAGAAGAAGTAAAGACAAAGCCCAGGATGATGGTGAAGTCTTAGGAAGACAACTGGTATTGCTGAACTAAACAACAGCTTGTGTGGGTTAGGGCAGCAGGGTGAGGATAGCAAGTGAGAAACACACACACATCAAACAGATAGGCTGATGTTGCAATAATATAATTGAAAGGAGTTTTACTAATAGACTAATGTTGGAATATTATGTTGAGGGAAGTTTTACTGTTCTTCTTTGGAAATCATTGAAACCAAATCAGTTGTATTTACAAAGAACAAAATGCAAAGACAAACTAAACAGACACAGTAGCTATGAACTATCAGGAGAGAATAAAAATGTACAAAACAGAATGCAATGGAACCTTAAGGTCCTGGATGGCTCATCTATACACAAAAGAGTTGTAGGAAGATGCGCACCGAATATTAATGTAACCAAACTATTCTTTGAGTGGAAGGGAGGGTGGAGAAGGGCCCACCTGCACCTGTGTGCTGAGAGAGGACCACAATTCTTTGTCAGCTATAGGTAAAAACATAATGTCTAAGATTGTTTTAAAAAATTAAAAAATAGACATAAATAGTCACTTTGGAAACATGAAGATCAATACCATTAAAAACAGCTAGAGGGGCTCCATCTGCTGAGTAAAATTAAAGATGAGGGCAGGTGGGGCAAGAAGCAGCTGTTTTTGATTATAGAGTCTTCCAGTCCTGTTTAACTTTTAAGAAACTTTTTATTGTGAGTTATACCATACATATAGAAAACTGCATAAAACATATTTGGAGAGTTTAACAATATAATAAAGCAAACATCTGTGTAACCACCACCTAGGTCACAAAACAGGCCCTAGGACCCCCACTGGACCCCGCAGGCAACCTGTCCTGACTTTTGTGATCATACTGTTTGCATTTATTTATATTTTTATTTACATTTTTATCACTTATGCATGCATCCCTCAAAAATACAGTCAAAACCATGAAAAGCTAGACTGCATTGTTGTACCTATAGTTTACTTAAATAAAATTTAAAATTGTAAATGTGATATTTTGCCCAACCAAGTACAGAACCTGGATTTGTACACCCTCTACTATAAAGAATTATTAAGTACACTGGCTTTCCCACATTGATATTTTCATAAGAAAAAGGTATTATTACTCATTTCTCCCAGACGCTTGTAAATAGACCTTTACCTTGGAGCAGTGAGGAATGCCCACAGATTTGTACAAGGAGTACTTATATTTCTATACCATTAATGACCAAGGTATGTTTTTAATATCATGCATTAAAAACTATATTAAAATGCAATTTTACAATAATTTCAATGAACCATACATGATTCATAGGAAGAGTCTAAGACTTGAGGGAAGAATAATGGTAAGGACAATTCATTTTAAAAATAGAAAATTTTAAGATTTAGAATCATACTACAAATCTGGTATTTTAAACTAACGGTTTTCATCCAGGGCAAGTATCAGAATTGACTTTGGAGGTTTTCCAAAATCCCACCCTCTTCACCAGAGAGGGTACATTGGAAGCCCAGGGGGATAGGAGCAAGCCTATATATTTTAACAAATGGTGAGCATCCATGATAATATCAACAAATTCTTCAGGTCATCTTGATCCTAATATACTCATTCCTTATCCTGACATAGTATCACAGAACAAAAATGTTCTATTAATAAGGAGAAGACACTCCCAACATATCAATCAACCCACAGTCGTCTTTGACCACATTTTCCTGACTTGCTGAATCCCTCAAATGTGCCCACCAAATGGTTCCCATTTCAGACTTGTTGGGATCTGCTCACTCCATTTCCAACTCTGGCCCTCCTACCTGCACTGGGCAGTCATGGCACAATATTATAGGTAAGCCACCTCATTGCTACCCTTTTCCACCTAGCCAAAAAAGTAATCATTGGAACTTTTTCTGGGCTTTGGAACAAAATGTAACAGGACATAGTCCTGCCATTAGTGGAGGCCAAGGATGTAGAGAGAGAGCCAGTTTGGCTGCACTGAGGGTGAGTCCTCCCTCTGTTGCTAGGGAGGAGCTTTGTCTGGTGGTCAGAGCAGAAGCTGGGAGCCGTGACTCATGGAGCCTTTTCCTGACTCCTCTCTGACTCACTTTATGACCTTGGACATGTCCCTCTACCTTTCTGGGCCTCACTGCCCCTGTTTGGTCTTTCAGGTCTCCCTGAGACTTCAGACATTTGTATTTTTAAAACTTTTAAACCATTTGGGAGAGCCCTTTCAGAAGAAATATTGGTTCTGGAATGCAAGGGATTTATCCAAGTCGGGCAGATACTATGTCACTATTAACCTGTATTTGTTTCCTAGTTTTTCCTCTCCTTTTTCCATCATGAGTTTCTATCTACCTGGTTTACTTTTGCTGCTTCGGGTTGCTCGGTGACTTTTCCTTAAGGCACATTGTCGACCAAGTCATACCTGCAGTCTGCTCAGAAAACTTTGTGACCTCATTGTCAAGAAAAGATCAAGCTGAGATGCAAGAACTCCCACAATTACATCTCAATCTACCTTCCCTGTTATGTTCTCCATTCCCTTACATGTATTGTATGATATAGATGAACTGATTGCCTAGCTGTTTTTCAAATAAGTACTTACTACCCCCGAGTGCCTATGAGATTTATTCAGCTCATAGTCTGGGATCAAACACAACGCCTCCTTTACTGTCATTGCTTAATAGATGTTGGGTGAATGAGTGAATGGATCAATGCGTGGATAAATGAGTGGATTTTATTTCCTCCACCCAAAATGTCTTTAAATATAAACACTACCCATGTTTTATGGCCCATCTCAAATGACACTGTCTACAAAGCCTTCCTTGACTCTCCCTGTGGGAAATGGCCCTCTCTCCTTCTTCTCACTGTTCTATCTGCTCTAATAACATGGTTCCATGTATTGAATTTACTTACATATATCATAGTCCTCATATGAATGTCTCATAAAGGGAAAGGATAAAGTGTATTTCAACCTTGTGCATTCACTCAGTAGCATTTTAATAATCATTCTCTGAATTAAGTGTGTGTGTGTGGGGTGTGTGTGTGTGTGTGTGTGTGTGTGTGAACTGTCATGCCTTAGAAGTAGTATATATTCCCCTTTTTTTTTACAATTATTACTCATCTTGGCATCTCCTGTCATTGGGGAGTTCTGAAGTTTAGGCAACAGCTTCCTCTTCTATGAAATAGGGAAGTAAGACCAGAAGATCCATTTGCAACTTAAAATTCTGTGATCTAGGCCACAAGATTTCTTTAGGTGAAGAGGATTTAGATGAAGAAATTTAATTTAAATGTATTACTAAACACATCATGAGCCTTTGACTTCTTATATTGCTTGGTATTTCTATTATCTTGTAAGTCATTGAGAAAATTATATTTTTCACAAGTTGTCTTTTTTGACAATTTTTGTTTGCTAAATTTTATTGCTGAAAGCTCCCTAACTAAGTTGAGTAATAATCACAGACCCAAAATAGACCTTGGAGGTGATGTACAGGGTGGAGCAAAAGAAGGTTTACAGTTGTGAGTATGCAAAACACAGGGTTTATTCTTGTGTTATTTATTAATTACCATATTATTTTCCACATGAACAACTGGAAACCTACTTTTGCCCCACCCTGTATTCTGGTCTTTTCACTTAACAGAGAATGAAATTGAGGTTTGGGGATAGAAATTGGTTTGCACCTAACAACATGAAGCTGGATAAGAAATCCAGGGAAGGATCTCACTCCTTTGAATAAGCAAGCAAAACAAACCACAAGATTCATCAGCTTCCTTCTTTCTGATGACATGCCCATGATCGTACTGTTTTCTTTTTCCCCCTCCTGTTCTTTTTTTGAGGGGGGGAGGCATTTTGGGGATTAAAAATTAGTCTTGGTGGCAGCAGCAACCCTGTGGGTGTCTAAAGCAAACGTCCAGGGGCTCCTCATATAAGGCACATATGCAGGAAGGAAAGTATTGTCAGTGGAGTTGAGGGGCATAACCCAGCTCCAGCTGAAACACTGGGCAATAAATGAGAAAAGCAACAGTGTGAGTTTGACGTTCTTGGAAAGCTCACCGTATCTCAGGCCAGATTTGCATCCTTTCTAAGTCCACCAGGGAATTCCCAGAAGACATATATTTTCTTTCCTTGACAAATGTCTCAAATTAAAGAGCAACAAAGGAAAATGGTTGAAGCACCAAGGGTGTGATATTTTAAGAAATTTAACTTGGTCCTTGGCTTTTTTGAGCTAAACAGGTCACCGTTCTCTGTGGGGAAAACTTTTGTCGATCAATTTGTATCACATTAGGGCTCCAAGGGTGCTGCAAACAGGCTCATCTATTTATTTGAGATTTAGTGATGAAATAGATAGATTTTCTCCCCACCCTTTTTCATTTTTTTTTAAAGTTCCTGCTGTCTTTTATTGCTCCCCATGGCAGATGATCCTCTTAAGGGAAGCCCCTGGTGTTGATGTATGCTCACATTAATCAAGTGTAGGGAAGATAAAGAGTCTTGTATGCAATTCCTACAGCAGACTGACGACAGTCAAATGTCATGCTTACTAACCCTCAAGGTGACAGTATTGGCAAAGATGTCTTTTTGGCCCCCAAAGTAAGGAGCATTAATATTCTTACTGCTCTTATTCCATTCAGATACTCTTATCTGAATGGAAGTTACTACACCTAGAATAGGAAAGTTCCTAAGAAGCACTTTCTACACAGGGTCCTTTTGTGTACACGAGCAAGAACGGCTGCACCGTTCATTTCAGCGTGCGCTCAATGCTCAGGGCCCTTCTGCTGCAAGGGTTGATGGGACACAATCTGCAGGCAGACTTGGTTTTTGTGTGTACATTCAGACAATTTTAGGGAAGGCTTGAGAGGAATAGTGCAGGTATTTAAAATTTGATGCATAACAAATACTGATTTGATATCAGGGATTACAGGCGAAGTATTTAAACCCTAAACTGTTCTTTGCCTCAAGATTATATATTTTTTTCTTCCAAGGCACTATACTCACTTGCCTTCATTTATTCAGCATATATAATGAGGAAGGCCCACTACCTTCTTGGTAGACTTTTGATTCAATGTTTATTTCTCATCCTTAAGTCTACATCAGCCTAGTTAATATAATCTAATTAAAAATGAAGCTAATATTGACATTTTCAATTCAAATATTTTGTAGTATAAAAAATGACACTCTCTCAGCTTTCTGCTTCCCACACCTCCATCCACCCCCCTCCAGAAAAAAAGTACCAACAGTGATGCCAACCTATAAAAATAATAATGGCAACCATTTATAACCTTACACAGCAGACACAGGTGAAAGAACTTACTTCTATGAATTTGAATAGTTTTCAGAGTTCTGCCATCTCAGCCTATTGTGAACCTCTCCCTACAACTGACAAAAATGAGAGAGGTCAAGATAATGTGGTACAGGTAATGAGCCATGGACAGGTCAAGGAGCTTGCCCAAGGTCAAAGAATTAAGTGGGAGAGCTGGCATTTGAATTCCCGCCTTTCTTCTCCTCCATCCATGCCCCTGAAACTCTGTTCTGCCTCCTGCCTTGATAACAGAGTTCAGAAGCTTTATCTTGTTCTAAGTATAGTAGAGATGATCAGCATTGCATTCTTATGCAAAATTAGCAGGTGATATTAGGAATAGCAAGATATTGGACTGTATAGACCAGACTCATAGGTATTTTTTAAACACATTTGTGATAGCACTTTTCAGTATTTGAAAGATGTGACATCAAGCTTTAAAAATGTCTAATTATGGGAAATTACAAGAAAAAAAGAAAAAGGGAAAGTGAAATGAGCCAGTCAGAAAAAAGTAAGAACCACATGATTTCACTCATATGTGGAATATAAAACTGAGTGGTTATTGAAGGGAAGGGGAACGTGGGGTAGTAAAGGGTAAAAGGGCCAAATTTATGGTGACTGAAAATGCTTTGACTTTGGTGGTGGGCATACAATGCAAGATACAGATCTTGCATTGTACACTTGAAATTCATATGACCACATGAATCAATGTCACCCCAATATATTTAAAGTTTTAAAAAAGAGAAAGAAAAGCCCAATATTAGTAACCAAATATAAAATGGTACACATGCAGAGTGTATAATGACAATATTCTCTAACAACTGTGCATGCATATTATTATTCTTTTCCACAAAACAATAATTTCTATGATATATTTAATAAGTGCAGGTTGAATTATTATTGTTTCCTCAAATATAGTTATGTCTATAAATGTATGCTTTCTAAGAATTTAGGCATACTATTTTTAGCAAAAAAAGACATTATGAAAACAGTAGTTTGGACCAAATCCTATGATATCTTCTATACAGTGAAAGCTTCAAATATTCTATTATTTTAAATGATAATAAATCAACTCAGATCGAGACGAATATTTATTATATTTGGAATTAACAATAATAAAACCAAATATCGCCTTCTGCAATATTCAGAGTGGAATTTAATGGAAATAAAATGATCCTGTGAAGTTTGATTTTCTACTTAATATATTGTCATATTTTTGGAACTGAGGCCTCCCTAAGATTATATTACTTGAAAAGTTGAAATAACTGCATTCAAGTGTAAATCAGACTGTTTTTCCTGGAGCTAATATCACCACCGTGGCCTAGTTTTACCTCTGCAGCCTTTTAAAAAATGCACTTAGGCACAGTCTGCTTAAATTAAGGAAAAAAGAGAGGAATTTCTTCTTTCTGCCTAAATCTGAAAACAAATGCACTTGCAATCTGAAAGAAGGGACTTTTTCTGAACATTGAAAATTTCCTTCAACACAGGGGGAAGTAGTTTTCACATCAACCCCATTCTTCAGTTTCATGGAGTAAAAAATAAAAAGAAAAGAAAAGTGAAATAAAGTAGAATTTTTCCCAAATAAACAGCTCACAATATACGTTAACAATTGAAGGATAAACATATTTATTTCTCCATTCCAGTTCTTCCCGAGGGCTTTTAGACACTGCTTTTAGACAGACGGATCACTGCTGCTAAAAGGAAAAACCTAACTCCCTCTGGTGTTCAGCAACCTCCACTAACAGGGGACATTGGTTTGTAATTTACTGAGACACGGGACTCTGAAAAATTGGACCCACAGACAAACCTCAAACTGTAGTAGCTGCTCAGCTCCTGAAACAACATACCTGGACTATATTTGGAAACGTCTGTGTAGACAAAACAACGCGCCGGGAGGGGAGAGGCCGGAGTGCGGCCATTATCTGGTTTCACTGTCTGTCCCGATCACGTTAACTGAATAATTGCCCATTATTTTCTCTGCAGCATGGAGCCCAAGGCCAATGTATTTACTTTCAAAGGGAGATGAAGAATCGAGGATAAGTCAGCTCCCCTGTGACTTTTTTCCTCCTCCATCTCCACGCCAACAATTTTTTTTTTTAACTTCCCAAATTGACGTGACCTTAATGAGTGCTCTGCCTAGGCCCTAAATTGAATTTCTTTACTTCATTTTGCGATGTAATTAGGAGCGGCTCGGCACCCTTTAAGCAGAGCATGCAAATGGCATGCAGCCAGGGCATGTGAGACAGAGAGAGAGAGTCAGAGACATAGAGACAGGGACAGAGAGACAGAGATTGTGCCCGTGGGCAGTAGTGGAGTCAAACAGCCTGAATGGGCAACTCAAAGAGCATGAAGGATCATCAGAATGCATTGGGGGTGTGAAACAAATTATCATAATGTGTTTACTGTCAGATGAGTGGGGTAGATTTTAGATTTCATTTATAACAGTTTCTGGGCCTTGTGACTCAAATATTCCTCAAATTTGTGCCTGTCTTTCCATCCCACCTCCAAAGTTCTAGCACAGGTCCCAACATCAGTAACTTTGACTATTGCAGCCGCAGCCAGTCTGGTTGCCGGCTTCCTCCATCCAATCCATCTTCCACATTGTGGTCAGAGTGTGCCTCTGGCCTTCTGGCCGTGCCCTTCTCTTGCTTGAACACCCTCCAAGGGCATCCTGTTACCAGCAGGAAAATACCCAAGACTCTCTGGGTCCCAGCCTCCTCCCCATTTGCCTCACTGCCCTGCTCCTCTCTGGCCTTCGCTTCTTTTTGAGTCATATCAGATCACTTGAAAATTGCCCAGGTATATGCCCTGCTCTCTTCCATTCTTTCTGCCATGCACGCCTCCTACTTCACATCTTCTGTAACGTGGTTAGCCCAGCATACCTCCCCGCTCTTCACTCTCCATGGAAACTGCTTGTTCACTTGTTCCTTTGGGGGATATCTTCTGATTCTGGAGCCAACTGTCACTCCTCTCTGCTTCCGAAGGAGTCTGTCCATAGTATGTCATAGCATCAAACACATCATATTCAAATGAACAACATATACATCATATATGACACATAATACATATTATAGTGTGTATATATATTGTATCTAGAATTAACAACAATAAAAAGCAAATTTCATCACTCTATGGTAATCTTGTCAAAGGGGAGATCTTTCCCAGGATCTAAAACTTATACCCCGCTGACCTCGGAGCCAGTACATCAAAGGCATGGCACGGATGTCCATGAAGAAGTGTCTGTGCCGTGGAGAGCCCTGCTAACCCTATTGCACTCTCTGGGCACTTCTTCAGCTTAAGGAAAGCCTCATATCAGGTGTCCCTGCAGGGACCACTTAAAGTTTACTTTTACTTTAAGTGAAAAACAGTATGTTTGAGGAAAAACAATAACACGACTTCCAGCCTTGAAATTTTCATTTGGCTAAAATTTTATAGTTTCCAGACTGTTTGAATGACTGAAACAGCTACTAAATAAGTGTACACTTTGGTATAAAAATTTTGGGTGATTTTGACAGATTCTACAGTTGCAAGGGACCATGTATGTTATAGTATGCCGCATATGCTTAAAACAGAATAGAAGCTAACATTCCCAGCAGGAAGAACAATTATCAAATTCATGAGTCAGTTTAACTCCAGTTGAAATACACGTCTCTTAAGACTGTCCCTTCCAGAAAGAAATTGTTATGATTCTGATTCTAATTGACTCTTGAAGGATGATCATTTATTATTTTAAGTAAGACCTTATGCCTTGAAGGTAGTTTAGGACATAAAAATGCTGACTTAGTGTAATTCCCTGCTGTGAAAGGCAGACTATGTGGATTCAAACGGGAGGTCCCCGTTTTATCTGAAGCACAATAGCTTGGATGTAAGCAAACATATAAAATTAACCTTGGCAGCATGATAATAAATAAGACCTTGTGAAGGAATTGACTTGCTTTATCCAGCTGCTGACATGAACTTCAGTGTAGTCTATAATGGTAACCCATGTGTGCATCTTATCTGAGATCATAGTCCTGTGATTTGGTCAGTAAATATACACTGAGCATCACCCTGGTGCCAGACTCTCCACGAGGCATTTGAGATCCAAATATGAAAGATGTAGGCTAGCATTGAAAGATCTCACATTTTAGGGTAAAGTCAAATAATTAACTCAACAATTACAATGCAGTATTATAAGTAACAAATATGCAAAAGGTAGTATGAGAAAGCCAAAGAGGGAAGTCAAGTTCAGTATGACAGTGCCAGGAAGGTACTGTCAGGAAGGCACTTCTGCATGTGAATTCAGGAAACTTGTAGAAATGAGTGGAGCAGAGAACATGGGAGGTCACGGTGCATCCAAGAAAGTTCAGTTAATTCAGTATGGCTAGGCTATTGGATGTTTCATAGGGCTGGGGGAAGAGATGAGGTCATAGAAGTAATCAGATACCAAACGATGGGCAAATGTGTTTGTTTTGCCTATTAGTTTTGGTCTTATTATGTCTAGGGAACAACAGAAGGATTGCACTTGAGAAAGTGACAGGAATGTTTATAAGTATGGTCATATAGGGTGATGCTTTAATCAGATTTATATTAGAGACAGGAGACAATTGCATTACTCAAGAGAGGAAATAATGAAGCACTGATAGAAAATACTGATGAAAGGAACAAGATTTGCGAATCATTTAGAAGGAGAAGCCACAAACCTGGGGCCTGATGGTGTATAAAAGGGTGATAACGAGGAGGAAATTGTCTCCAATTTCTGGCTTAGAAGACTGGCTGGATAGTAATGCTACTTCGTCAAGCTCAAGAATAAAAGGAGTATTGGGTCTGAAGAGGTAGGGGAAGTAAGAAGAGTTGAACTTTAGACATTTTGCGTTTGGGTTACTTTGGAGGCTTTCATCAGCTATGTCAGTAGAGAGAATCGATATAGTAGTTTAAAGCTTGGGGCAAGAGTGTGGTCACATAAGTGTTCGTTGAAGTCAGGAGTGTAGTAATCATTCTAGAAAGGCATATAGAATAAAACAGGAGGCTTTAACCACATAGGATGAAGGAAGTAAAAGCTCACAATTGTCAAATTCTACGCAGGGCTCAAGTGCAGAAATGAAAACATTCACCGGATTAAACAAATAGGACATTGTTGAATTGAAAAGAGCAATTTTAACACATTTGTAGTGGATGAACCCAAGGTGAAAGGAATGAGAAGTGAACTGGAGGTGAGGAATTGGTAACAAGTGGGGACTATTCTTTCAGAACAAATTGATGTGGGCGAAACATGATTTAAAGTTCAATAAGGTTTGATGCTGTTGTAAAACATGATTGTACAGAGGAAGGAAACTGTAGAAAGAAAGAGGACCTATAGGGTCGGGGTGTGATGGATTTAAATCCAGAACAGAAAAAAAGAAGTGACAGAGGGAAAGAAAGAGATATTTATTTCCATCCACGTGTACAATAGGAGGTTAGACCCCAGTAGGCTTTTAAGAAGAGGTGGATAGGGAAGTGAGGCTGTTCCCACTTGGAGCCTTTCTTCAGTGAAGAAGAGAAATCAAATCAGTTGCTGAGATCAGGGTAGAGAAGGGAGACAGGTGAATGCAGGTTATTTGGGGAAATAATTTGCTGAGCAAAGCAGATTGACCATTAGCACAACTGAAGTTTCAACCTCCTGCCTTGAAGTTCAACCCCCTTCCTCCTAAATTTCTGTCTTTGTGCTTTGCTCCTCTAAAAGACAAGACAACAATAACATGTTAACACTTTCACACTCATGTGTAGCACTGCAGCCCTTGCAAGATGCTGTTCTGAGGTCAGTGTGTGCAGCAACCTGACTAGATCTTTCAATTACATGAATCCTGCCCTGCTAAATTTTGATACAGAGGCCGCCTGCTTGTCCTGTGGTCCATTTGACTGAGAACAGGAATACTGATGGAAGTCAAAGAACTTGTGATTGTTAATCCAGTTAAAGTTATATCAGGATGTTTTATAAACAAGCTGTTAACATCATCCTGACATTATCATTATCATCTGCTATTTTAATGTCACACAAAAACCCATGAAAATACCATCTAAGAATTGCTTTATAGTCAAAATATACTTTTATCTTTCAAATTTTAGAAAACACATAATGGAAATTACTAACATCCATTGATAGTGTTTCAACTGATGAATAACCTGAATTCATTATCTAAAGACAATTTCCATTCTAATTTCATTTCTGAGCTGATTTGTTATATTTTGAATTTTTCATAAACATTCTGATTCTGAAAGTGCATTAAATGTATTACAATAGTAAAATATATCATACATATGGATAGTAAAGGTAGCATGATACATTTTAGTTATACAACACACATAATGAAACTAAACCATAAAAGATCACCATAGTGTTGGGTTTTTAGATTTATTTTTCTAATCGTTGCAGTAGAGAGAATTGGTCAGAGTGAGGCAGACTGGAAGCAACATAGGAACTTTGACTTTATAAACATAAAATTTGTGTGTAAATCACAGTTTTATAAATTGGAACCTATTTAATCTTAAAAAGGGATTGGTTAATTTAAAAGTAGATTACTGTATCTTCTTAGGTAGTTAATTTTGTTTATCGGTGACTTAAGGTATCTTTTAAAATATGTATTGCTCAGAACGGGTTATAATATCATTAATTTATTGAAGTGACATTGGTTAGTAAAATTACATAGGTTTCAGGTATGCGAGTTTATAGTACATCATCTGTAGTGTATTGTGTGTTCACCACCCTAAGTCAAGTCTCCTTCCATCGCCGTTTATATGACTATTCAATTATGTTTCAAGTGAAGGTGATTTGTCTGCATTAAACATTGATATAGAAGACATGTGTGCTACTCAGATATAAGGGAAGGATAATGTGAAGACAAGCAATGGTATTAATATCAGGTTTTCAACAGAATATAAAAAGCCAGGAGGTAAGATTTTGGCCTTTGTCATCTTTTTTTCCTTCTGAACTCCTGACACAGCATTGATCAGAATCTCAAGACTGACTAAAATTCCAAACTCTTCTTGGAGTATTCTCCAAAACTCCCCAAAAGACTGAAAAAAGACCCTGCAACTCCTTGGTGTCTCATTTCCCAGCTGTACCTAACAAATGTGTGAACTGTGGTGTAACATTAACTATTTCCCTTCCTAAATTATCCTGAATGTATGCATACACCCTGTTGGCCATTCACATCCCGGAAGCACCTTCTACAGGAAAGTCAAGTTCAGCAAAGCTGCCAAACCAGGAGACAGGGACACTCAGTGGTTCAGCGGCTGCAGTGCCTGTGTACTCTACCTTCTCCCTACAAACAAGGGGGAGTCCAGTTTTGAAGAGACACAGTAAATAAACCTAGAGGACCCAGGGCTGGAGTTAACGGACTGTGTAGATGCACGAAAACTTCAGGAATGAAGGGGATAAACCACCGTTCTCCAAGAAACCTTCAAGAAATAATAGAAGAGAGAATTGGAGATGAATCAAAAACTTTCCTTCTGTATGTCACCATTGACATAGAATTATGAAACTTGACTTCCAGTTACATCTCTAAATACTTATGAGATACTGGGTACTTGGATTCCTTATCCCATTTTCTCTGTCCCTAAAATGAAGAAATTGTATGAGTTGGCTTCCAGTTATCTTTAATTACCGTCATTTAGATTATATATATTTTAAATATAAGTCCAATTATATTTTTAAATGTCAGTGAACATGTTTCTAGTGGTATGTATAAAAGTTCCACACTAACTATTATTCGAAGAGTTATCTGCTATTTTTCTTTTGTAATCATTTTAGCTTAAGTAGGAGTGAAAGAACTGCCATGCTTTCTCACCACTAGATTTCTAGGCTTGGTAAACCGGACTGCTACTGATGAGTTCAGTGCCTCTTATCAATGGCAACGAACTATTAGTGGCTTCACAAAAATGAAGGCTTTGTAAATTCAATCTTTGCCTCTGATCCAGTAGAGTTAGAGGGTTGTTTTTGTTTTGTTTTGTTTTTCAGCTGCTCCTCCTTGCTCGGTGCACAAGGGTTGCGCATTTATTTTCCCTCTCAGTGGGAACACGCAGGGCTGTGGGTGGCCTCTCCCGAAACCTCCTGTTTAAAATGACGCTGAGGAGGAAATGTGGTGCTTTCTCGATGAAAAAGGGAACATCTGTTCTCTTCCATGGAGATTAAAAATGTAGTGAGATTGGACCCAGGCAGAGTTCATTTGTCCCCTCTTTCTCCCCGACTCAACAAGCCTATTTTTTTCCCCCATCTGATGGTCCCAAAGCAGATAGGGAGGCAGGTTCCCTATCTTAAATCATATGCTCTTCCTGCCAGACGCAGACACTTCGACACGGAATCATCAATTATTGGTCAGTGAAATTGCATTTCTTTACTGTTTGGGATTTCCAAAGGAAATAAGGAACAGTTTTATTATCTGTCTTTCCATCTATCCTCTTTTCCTGAAGAAAGAAGGGTCCCTCTTCTGTCCATATTTAATTTGCCTTGCTAGGTTCTCTGGTATTTCTCTTCTTAGACCTCTTTCTGGTATTTCTCCTCAATTTTGAAACAAAAGCACCCACCTGCCACCCACCATTTCCTTCAAAACACAAAACAATCTAAATAGCTCATTAAAATGTGTAAAAACAAAGAAATTATGTCCACACCACTCTCATCTACCACGGTAATTCTCTTTTCTTCCACTGCAAATCCTTTAGAATGATTATTCACTCTCCACAGGGACTTATCTACCAACCGTCTCACCTCACACCCAGCCACTGAGCCCGACTCTGGAGCCTCCGTGGGAAGGTTCTCACACAATTCTGGAGTGTGCCCGTTGTCAAAAATATAATAGACACTTTTCAGTTCTATGGTAACATGACTTACCTCCATGGCTCATTCTTGACTCCTCCCATCTTGGACTCCATCATCTCTTGAATTCTATGACATTCTCACTTAAGGTTTTTTTCAAAACATCCCTGGCCATTCTTAGTATTTTCCATGGACCACACGTCTGCACTCGTCTGTTAAATACTAACAACTTTGCAATGTTCTCTTGAGCGCAGTTTAATTTCCTGCACTGCACAGTCCTGTGCTCAACAAACTTTTGACATTTGACAGGCGCCACCAACTAAACAGATTTAAAGCACACCTCAGTGTGTTCTACACAGCAAAATGTACTGCTTCTCCGGCTGCCCTGGCTCAGTAAATTGTAGGATCCTGTTTTTGAGCTGCACAAAACAGAATTCCTAGAATCACCTTAAGTCTTTCCCTCATCCCCTTATCCAAATTACTGTTAGGTTGATTATATCTGTTGGATGCTCTGCAATCCCTCCCTTGCCGTGTCTGTTTCCACTTTAGTTCAGGTTGAAGCTACTCTTGAGTAACTCAGTAGGCTTCCCTTTTCTTCCTGGTCTTACTTTTAGGTCCCTCTTGTCTTCTATGCTGTAGTTCATGTGTTCTTTCCAAAGTGCACGTGTCATTTGTGAATTGGAATAAAGTCCATCAGCACTGTCAGTCTTTCCCTTCAGCTCACCGCAGCCCCACCCACTGTGTATCCTACTTGTCTTGTGTGTCAGACCCCCCACAGACAGCGATGCTGCCTATCTTCCCATCATCTTGCCTTGTGTCTTGTTAGTAGCCCAGTCAAGAATGTGCTTCTTTTGCCTTATTCCCTTCTCTTTCCTGCTTACAGCCTAATAATTATTTCTTAAGGTAAAAAATGTAAGCCTGTTAGAAGCTTTCCATGACCATCAGAGACTGTTAATTTTGTTTCTTTGAGCTCCTAGAACTTCTTGTATCTGCTTACAGCTTATACACATTCAAAGGAATTTTTAATCTACTTGTATAATGGCCCTACTACACTTTTCATTACTTTAGCTCAGTGGCCATCAAATATATATATCTGTAGTACCGAAGTCTAATTCATAATTCACTAATGCACAGTGAATTATGTCATGGCTAGTGTGTTTAGTCAAATAGGAATAAGGTCCGGGAGAAATTTATGGCTCAAGGTAAAGAACACTTTCATCACACGCCCTGGTACCTACTGTGAGCTCATCCTGGGGGAAATATGGATTTCATGGATTTCAAGAAAGACATATCTTTCTATTTCTCATCAGATGCTCAGAAAATTTTTAAAGAATGTTTAAGCATTTACAAAACCTTTCCACAAGTTACAAAATAATTTTATCATCTAGGAAAATAGATTAACCACCTAGGAAAATAGGTTAACCCTAATTTTGTCTCTTTCATGAGCACATGTTTTTTTAATATAAAAGAACATTCTAGTTCAGCCGCCAGAAATGTGACAATAGATTTTAATATGCCTTTAATTTTGTTGCTGCTAGGTACATATGTATAATGAAATGCTATACATTTAAATGTCAGAGTAGGTGGTAACTCTAGCATAGGCTGAGCTGAGGTTGGTCTTTGCTTTTTCTTGAAAAATAAATACAATAATACAATAGGTTTTTTGGGATTGGCTGATTTTACTTAGCATAATATCCTGCAGAATTCGTCTATGTTATAGCATGTATCAGTTCTTTATTTCTTTATATTGCCAAATAATAGTCCATGGCAACGAATATATTACTTTTTATTTACCCATTCACTGGTTGAAGATTTGGATTGTTGCCACATTTTGGCTATTGTAAGTACAGCTACTATAAAATTTTGTGTACAAGTTTTTATGTGGACATAAGTTTTCCTCTTTCTTGGGTCTATACCTAAGAAAGGAATTGCTGGTTAAATGGCAATTCTGTTTTTAAACTTTTGAGGAACTCAAAACAATTTTACATAGTGGCTTCATCATTTTATGTTATCTGCTAGAGGGTATACGCATTTGGATTTCTCTGCATATCACAAACTCTATAAGTAATATTAAGAGAACAAATAAGTTCTATATACTAATAGATTTTAATCTACATATTAAGGATAATACTCCCCTTACAGTATTGCTATAAGTATTCATTAAACAATAATGTAGAATCTGGCACTCATACATGGTTATTATTATTGTTTTCATTGTTAATATTACTGCACAGATGATTTTTGCTATTTAACTCTTAAGATCACTTTTAAAATAGTGGAAATAGCTAGAGTTTATAATTAGACCTAAGGTAGGAGAAATCATGGACTCTATTACAACTGTGTTAAAAATTCAGTTATTGTTCATCAATCATCTTTGATCACCCATATGTAGCAGCATCTGATTAAAATTTACAATGAACAAATATATACATTGAAATAGAGGCATTAAATTATTGTCAGCTAGAAAAAATATGTGTTGGCTGAAAGAGTACAGCCTACCTTTTAAGAAAGTAGATATAGTCATCTAAAATTCCTTCTAAATCCACGTGAAGGATTCATCAATGAATACACACTCACACCTACATTCACCAGATATATTAATTGTGCAGTAGTAACACTGGCTTCTTTTTTGCATAGACTGTAACTGAACCCCCTGGTAACCAGTTGTCAGATATTTATCAAACACCTGAAAATGGAATGCTCTCTAGCTACCTTGTTTAATAAATAAACAAGGTAATTAAAAAGGGGTCCAGAAGCCATCTGTCTTTATTTGCCAGCTTTATTCAAATAGACTCTTGCTGTTAGATCCTTCTTGAAGATGACTTAATTCTCAGTACAGCCTTTTCATCTATGAACACAAAACTGAAGGGGGGCAACAGAAGGCTTAAAGAATAGCTGTTCTTAGAGGATAGAGTTGTTGCTAAAAACAAGAGATGATGCAGGTTATTTTTAGGGTCTTAAAAAACAGTGATGGAAGGAAGTGTAGGAGAAAAATATTGAAATTGAATTTTTAAATCTATACAGATTTAATTTCCCATGCAAAGATTTTTAATTGAAAGTTTAAGGTGTACAACATGTTGATTCGATGCATTTATGTATTGCCATATGATTACCACCATAGTGTTAGCTAACACCTTTATCATGTTACATAATTATCATTTCTTCTCTATGGTGACAGTATCTAAGATCTAGTCTTTAGCAACTTTGAATTATAATACAGTATTGTTGACTACAATTGCAATGCTATACATTAGATCCCTAGAATTTATTCATCTTCCAAGTGGAAGGTTGTGCCCTTTGAACAACATCTCCCCAGTTCTCCAACCCCCTATGCCCTGTAACCACCGTTCTACTCTGTTTCTGAGCTCACCGTTTTATTAGATTCCACAAATAAGTGATATTGTACGGTGTTTGTCTTTCTCTGTGTGACTTATCTCACTCAGCATAAAGCCCTCCAGGCTCATCCATGTTGTCACAAATGGCAGGGTTTTCTTCTTTCTCGTGGTTGAATGGCATTCCGTTGTATATAGTCCACATCTTTTTATCCATTCATTCATTGATGGATAAATAAGTGTCCATGGTCGTGATGGCATGCCTGGTCATGAATGGGTGAGAGGTCATTTCCTTGGAAGATCTGTATTACAATCAATTCACTTCATAAACACCAGTTGCTATCAAGTTAGTAGCACATGAGTGGATGTTGTATACAAATGACAGTCTCCTTTAGTTAAAGGAATCAGTGTGGTGATTTCTCTAAGCTGGTGATACATGAGGTTGGAGGGTGGGGGCTGGGAAGGGGAATGGGGCTCTTTTGTGGTGACACTAATGGTTATGTTTTATTTTCTTGGTAGGGATGGGGGTCATATGAGTAATGCTTTTGTCAAAACTTGTTGAACTGAAGATCTGTGTATTTCAATGTAAGTAAAACATATCTCAATTTAAAAATTAAAAAAAAACGTATTTTAACTAATTTCCCACCCTTGAAATTAGAGGAAGACGTTTTTTTATGAAGAACTTCAGGTTAGTTCTGTATATTCTATCTATAAATAATGCACAAACTTCTACTCATAAATGTATACTTCAACACATATCACAAGTGATTAAACCACAGTAGGGACCTGGCAATGAAAAGCAATAAATCGGATAATTCAAAGTCCCTCCCTCTCTCACTCTCTTCTTATCTCTCCTCTTTTCTGGATTGACTGAAATTCTTAAAAATATAATTAACTGTCTTAACCCCTCACTTGGAACATCCAGATAAAATGATTGTCCATGCACATAAAATGCAATCTCTACTGTGCCTGGGGTTTTCCTCTGCTTGAGGCAGGGATTAAACTCTGCACTGTACTCCAGTGTTCCCGACCACTCATCCTAGGCCAAAAGTGACTTCAGACTTTAACACCAACTCCTCAGGATATGAAAAATTTCCATATTTACCAAACTACTTTCATGGAGATTTGCTGTGCAGCTCTGATGAACAGAGACAGTGCTCCGAATAGCTGATATTCAAATCCTTATGATAATAAAATGATTCTAAAGGAATAGTCACATTTTTAAATGCCTCCAGTGTATTGTGTTCTGAGTAAAGATGTCTCTAAAAGTTAATCCTGCCAGTATTTCTTATAAGGTACTGTGAGTGCTCTAGAGGAAAACACACACAAAACAAGCAAAACCCTGGGATGAATGTTTATATAAATTTTTCTAAATTACACAAGTACTAAGGAGGAGTCTTCAATTCAAAATTTAACTGTTATCAAATATAAAACAAATTACAATTCTTATAGTTACTGCATTAAATTGAATAAATTAGAATAATGAAAAGCTATTCATTTATTCATTCACTCAACAAACACTTATCAGTTGCTTACTATGTGTGATAGGAGTACTGTGCTCGGAGTTGAGTTGACACTTAGGGACTAATATGATATGCCTCTTGCCCTGGCCAGTGTTCCTCTGTTGGTTGGAGTGTTGTCTAGTACACCAAAAGGTTGAGGGTTCGATTCCCAGTCAGGGACACATACCTAGGTTGCAGGTTCAATTGCTTGTCAAGGCACATGTGGGAAGCAACCAGTCAATGTTTCTCTCTCACACATATTGATATTTCTGTGTGTGTGTGTGTGTGTGTGTGTGTCCCTGTCCCTCTCTTTCTATCAAATTTTTTTCAAAAAACATATGACTCTTGCCTTCAAAAATCCTACAGGCAAGTGGAGGAAGTGGATGAAAAATATTATCACTGTATAATAATAAAATATCTATACAAAGTAAACAAGAAAACTGAGGAGCTTTGAAGTCTTTAATATAGTCATTTTTTTAAGCCATATTGAAAGACTGTCAGATCTCCAAAGCAGGTCTCTGTTGGAAGAGTTATTTGAGTCTTACAGGCACACATTACATTTGCAGAGCAGCTCCCTAACCCTCCAGAACTGTTGGACCTGTCTCCAACCTGTGTGCTGGGCGTGGCCACATCCTATTTGCAGCAAAAGATTAATCAATGTCCAGGAGATGAACATGAGTTTTCTCTAGGAAGATACTTTTCTCTCTCATTTTTCCAGAGTAAGTTTCCATGAGGTGGGTGTGTTTGGTTTAGCAGAGAAGAACTCCATCGTGGTGTGTTGGTTTAGCGGTTGGAATATGACATAAAGTGAAAACCATAAGTTCAAAGTGTCTGGCTGTTTACAGGAATCCCGCCTCCAGAGAACTGGCATTTGAGTGGGAGGTGACTCATCAGTATTAACCCTTTGGAAAAACACTTTTTTGTGAAGTGAAACATGGGTTATACATTTCTTTACAAAATTGTTCTCAAATATCTGAACCAAGGTTTATTTTTTAAAGATATATTTAGAAATGATTCAAGGTGCTTCAGAGCTGCCTGGGGTTGTTGAGTAAAGCCAATGAGAAGAGGCCTTATTACCCACATGCCAGGTATTTTCCACAACATCACCTATGTCTTTGTAACCCCAGTCAGCTCAGTTATCCCTGAGTCCATGTGTTTCTCTGTGCGTTACTTACAAATGCCAACCCAAGCATTCCTTTGATTCCAGTTGATTTTTGAAGCACTCATCTGCATCATTTTCTGTGATAAGAGAAGACATGCCCAATAAGACGTACTTGCAATAATAAATCTAGTGCCCTTACCAGGTGATTCAGTTGGTTGGAGTGTCATCCTGTACATAAAGAGATTGTGGGTTCAATACCCCATCAGGGCACATACCTAGGTTGCAGGTTTGACCCCCAGTCAGGATGCATGCAGGGAGGGAGCCAATCAGTCTCTCTCTCTCTCTCTCTCTCTCTCTGGTCAATGAACATATCCTTGAGTGAGGATTTTTAAAAAAGAAATCTAGTGGAGGAAATTCATAGTAACAAAAACTGAAACTAATACACTCAACAGATCATGAGAGAAGAGTTTGGAGGATTACTGCATCTTACCATCTGCTTCCTTCTGTTGCAGTGGACTTAAGAGCTGGCATTTACATAAATATTTGCCACCTTTCTCTAAGAGGTTAGGGCACACTTATGGTCGTCTTTTAGTAGGTGTGACCATCCATTTATTTGTTAACAAATGAATTTCTCAGCCACTGTAGTAGGTGAGGTGCTTTGGGTAATACAAAAATTGTAAAATCTTTAAAAAATATTGTCCTGGGGTAGAAATTTATTATAAAACCATAAACAACAACAAAAACTTCTTTAACAGTATTAAGTACCCACCTACTCTCATGTCTTACTCCGAAAAAACTGCTAAAATTAAAAAATGCCATAAACTGGGTGGTTTACAGAAAACAGAAAATTCTCACAGTCTGGAGACTGGAAGTCCAAGATCAAGTCACCAACAGATTCAGTATCTGATGGGAGCTTTCTTTCTGCTTCAATAGAGAGAAGTCTTTTCATTGTGTCCTTACATGGAGGGAGGGACTAGCAAACTCTGTGGGGGGGTGTCTTTTATAAGGCACTAATACTGTCATACTGGCCCTCTACCCCTGTGACCTAATCACCTACCAAAGTTCCCCACTTCCTAATGTCTTCACCTCGGGGGTTAAGATTTCCATATATGAATTTGGGGGAGAAGGGACACACACATTCAAACCAGAGCACCTCCCATCTTTAAGTTGAGTCAATATGGATTGTAAAAGACCAGAAAAGGCAAAAAGACATCTTTTTCATCTCTTTCAACATGTTGATGATCTTGGGAAACAGTATAGATTAAATAGTACCATTGATGTAATAAGGAAGTTCAATTGTTAAAGTGGCAGCTCTCTTAGACAAGTGAATATTGGTAAGTGCAGGAGTTTTGTTCTGTAGGTCTGAAGAGAAGCAAAGGCTTAGTTACAGCAAAATTGTCTTCTCGCTGGGTGGATATTTCTAAGTGGAAAGACTTGTGCTCTGTTGAATTTCTTGAGTACGTTTGGATATATAAAAGTGAGCTCAGAGAGGAAAATGAGATTATGAGCTCAAAAGTTACAAAACATTCAACCAGGCCTGTGCTTTTCTTGGTCTTGAATTTGAGTTTGTGCCCAACTTTATGTAGGCCTCAAGGAGCAGAGAGGACACAGATGTGTATGCGTAGGTTTTTAGGAAAAACATGGGCATACCTAGGATACAATATCAATGGTAGATTTATGTTCCTCATGAAAATTTTACCTCAAGGTCTAGTATGAGACTCTCCACTGCGGGTTTCCACTTTGTACTGCAACTACCTCATTAAAACAAAATAAAACAAATAAACAAACAAGAAACATAGAACATAAAACTCACTTTGTCCCACACTTTGCCTGTGGGATGTACACAGCAGCGTGCCAAAGCAAGAATGTGACATCACCAAGAAGAAGGGAATCTGAAGATGGGTCAAGATACAAAGATCATTTACCAGGCCTCTTGTAGAGCAACCACAGATACTTGTGACCCTGGGGACCCCATAAGTCCTTCAGAGCCATGGGCCACAAGGCAGCAGGCACAGCCCTTGGGTGGGGATGCCGGGGACGGTGGTGGCTCAGGAACCCGCCTCAGGTGAAGCCACCAGGGAGCAGACATTGCATAGAAGACCAACCACAATTACTAGCTATCCTTCATAACATTTATTACTTTGTGTACTCTCTCTGTGATTATTCATATTTGCCCAGAAGCTTAAAAGCCAGAAATGACTAAAAGGTGGCACATGAATCCACTATTTCAAAATCGATGAACCAGGTTGTTCCGAAAGCATTTCATCAACTTCACTTTTCTTCTCATGAATTTCTGACAGAGTTAGCAGTGGCAAAATGCTGGACAAAGCACAGCTGCCTCGAGTGTGCCCTACTTCAAAGTGTTGGGAAATTTATAAAGCTTCCCTTTAGCCCTGTGTGCCTAATTCTGGGTTTCTAGCAGAGTTCATGCTTCCTAGCAAAACTCAATGTTCTAGACTTTTCCAGAGTTGTCACTCCTTGCCTTTCCTCTGAATATTCCATTTCTGTTTGTTCTTGTAACCTTTTCTATGCTGCTGGATTGCTAACCATAAACCTTTCATTTGTAAAGGGTATTTGTCAGTCTTAGGTATTAATATCTGTTTCCTCATCAAAATTTCTCAGGAAAAACATCCTAACCACAATGTTGGTTAGCCATTGAAACACAAGACCCAGTGAAATCTTGGAACAGAAAGGAGTTTGGGGGCTGGGAGGAAAAATGTGTGTTAGATGATGTTCAATAACCCTGAGCTGATGGCTAATCTGCTCCCTCCAAAATGCATGCCTCCTGCTTTTCTCTCTCTCTCTCTCTTTCTCTGTTTCATAGTAATTCTCTAAAGTCAACCATTTATATCCCCATACTTTTAAACCTAGAGACAATGGCTGTGTATTGTAGAACATATTCTAATGAACTTTGTTGTATGTGTGATTTATTATAAATAATAAGTTTAAAAATTAATACTATGGGCAGGAGATGTATTTAGAATGTTTAAATAATCATAAATACATCTTCATTAAACTACTTTATTCTAGATTGGTTTATTTAAGCACATAATACAAAGCAAGTTTTCTTATTGGAAATAT
This sequence comes from Phyllostomus discolor, assembly GCF_004126475.2. NCBI lineage: Eukaryota > Metazoa > Chordata > Mammalia > Chiroptera > Phyllostomidae > Phyllostomus > Phyllostomus discolor. Next base: position 85,426,029 of record NC_040910.2, read on the forward strand.
AACAACAAAAAATGTAGTCAATTGGGTTTTCCTGGAGACGAAGAAAAATACCTGATTATGGCTCCTGAAAATAAAGAGGTGATAGATGTATAAATAGATACATCGATAGATAGATGAATGGCCTCTGACTATCCAGCTGGCCATGATAGAATTTCGATACTTAGCGATAAGACATAAACAGGAATAAAGTGGATTGCTGTGTCACTACTGATGTGAGTGTCTCATTATAGATCTTTTGCTGTGATATTTGCCATAGGAGATTTATAATGAAAATATATACAGATTCATATAAATGAGAAAGTGAAAGATGGGCTGCTTTTTTCCTTTGGGATTTTTTTCTTTCTGTTTTTTTTTTTTTTTTTTTGTAATTGAATTAGCTATGGGATGTATAGAATTATTTCTCTTCCAGGGAGAACACTGTTGTTATTCTAACCCCAAAGGACACAATACTGATAAAACATTAAAGTTACAGTATTTTCTTTACTTAAATACTATTATCATTAATAATGTTCATCGTTTGCTGTTATTCAGAAAAGTTTGACTATGAGTATGTCTAACTTGCATTCTTTTATACAGAATGTTTCCCCTTTGCCATCAAAAGGAAGGATTGGATCATTTACTCTCTAAATTTAGATGTGGAAAATAATTTGTAAGAAAATATTTTGAAAACCTCAGGGAAACTGGTTTATATCTATAGTCACAGATATTTTCCCTTAGTTTGAAGTGAAGCAGTACAGATCTAAGTGTATACATGAAAATCCAAAAATTATTACTAGAAAAACCTATCATTTCTCTCTCCCACTGCAGCAATTGACTAAAAGTAAATATTTGTTTATTCAGTAATTTATTTAAAATCTACTAAAAAAGGGAACCTGGGTTTTAGAGAGCAAGTTTTTGGTTTATTAAACAAACTCCCACCTGGCCACAACGCTCTTTGTAGCTACTTAAGTACATTCCCGAAAAAGATGAAAAATAAGTTTTGTTTTTGTAAGTCCACCCATTTAGAGAAACCTTAATGAAACCTAAACTAAAATGTTAAATTTTTAATTGTGAAAAGAAAGTATTTACATTTCTAGAACAGATCCTGGTGTTTTAAGTTTTTGGAAATTGATAGTTTTGAGGACACTTAATTTTGGTCCAAATGAGGATTATAGATGCCTATAAATTGATAATAATTTATCAGTTATTCTTCTATCAAAATCTCACAGTTTTGCATGACAATACACACTCTCAACCTTTGACCTCCATGGAAATCTTAAAACCAGGAAGAGAAAATGGTTTTGTCTTCTTACTAAAATACTGAAGGTTTATGGACTGAAAGATTTGATTCTTTATATCATAGAAAGAGGTATGGGAGGGGAGAGAGAGACAGAGATAGACAGTCTCACTCCATCTGAATTACTTAAAAACATAGTCAGTGTCTCATGCATATAAAAACTGATTTGTAAAATTTAAATAAAACATAATTGGCTGCTCTTCAGAGATGAACTTGACCACTGAACCCTTGGGCTGCCACATAAGACCTAAGACCTAAGACCCTCAGAGAAGAAAATCTTTATTTGGTGTTGTACTTAGAACAGTCCTTTTCAAGCTTTAAGGTGCATGTGGACCACTTGAAAATCTTAAGTTGCAGATTCCTATTTAGTAAGTTTGAGTTGGCACCTGAGATTTTGCATTTTTAAAAAGTTCCCAGGAGATGCTACCATTGCTGGTCCATGAATCACACCTTACGTAATGAGACTTTAGAAGACCAGAAGAACCTCTTTGTAGGGGATAGATGGAAACCTAGATCCTCTCCCTCACAGTGGATGTACTCTTAGTCCACTACTTTCTAGTGTTTTTCCCTTGAAACCACTCAGATTCTAAGAAACAGAATAGAGAAATCCACACCTTTATTCCCAACATTCACAATGACCCTACCTCTCAGCTCAGGCAGTCTTCACCCTCGTGGTCTTCACATTCTCCTGGAATCCAGCTTTGAACGTGATCGTAGCATCTTACATCATCAATTCACCTATGCACAAAAGCAGAATGGGAAGAGTGGAGCTGATACTTCTTCATGAATCTGGGTTCAGAGAGACCTACTCACTCAAACTGGGCACCTTAGTTATTACATATGTGTAGAGATAACAAAATTTTCATATGGCAAACTATGGAGTGCCAGTCAATGGCAATAGTGATTTCTCTCTATATTACATCAACCTACATTTGAAACTACATGCTAAAATTCTTGTTTCAGAAAAGTAAAAACCTGTCTCAATTTGCCAGAAGAAGGTGAAAATTTTTGGAAAATTTCCATTATCAAATCCTGGAAAGGAAAATTAAAGACACTCTCCTGCTTTGTCCTCTCTCAAAAGGGTTTACAAATCAGCCCTCCAATAAGCTGTGTGTTCCACTCCCAGGCTTGAATTCATATTATGGGTTTAAAAAGCCAGTTAAGTACACAATATCAACCAAGGTGCCTTCTCTACAAACTACCCAAATTGTTAGACTTCTACCATAACTTATATCCTCTCCATTTTGACACAATAGTCCCTTTACATTCACAGCCCCTCCCCAAACTTCAGCAAGCTCTAGGTCAAGATTTCCCAACTTGCCCTGCAGAATACTAATACCTTCAATAGTAGAACCAAATCATATTGTCGGTCTGCATTCTCATCCCATGCTGTCTAATGGCTACAAATGGCATTCGGATGTCTGTCTCTGTTGACCTGGCTTCATAGAATTCTGATGGGATTCTGTGGGAAGGTAGTGGAGAGAGGAGAAAGGCTGATTAAGCCATCGCTTACCTTGATTTAGTAGTCAGCAGCTTAAACTGATGCTTTATCAACTCTTAAGTTCAAACCCTGGCTGGAAACTGAGTTATTTATCAAGAAGGATTAGAAAATGCTGAGGGTCCATAAATTTAACAGACTGATTCTTGTTATCTCCAGAGATTTCCCTGTCACTTAAAAATGATGTCTGGGGTACAATTTGCATCAAAAATGGCCTTGGAAAGAGGCAAAAGGCCAGCACTTCAAACTAATGAATCCTCAGGTTACAGAGAAATGCTCCCAGCCAAATAAAGCAAACCACATTCCACCATATTCCAATCGGACCTAACCTGGATCAGTAGCAACCTTCCTGGTGGACTTTAGCTTCTTTCTTCCAAGAGAAATGCTATTTCTTTCCCCACCAAATTCACATTAAGTAGAAGTCAGGGTAGCATGAGAAAAACAGAACAACAGGGTCATCTATCAAGTAAATTTGGTTTCTAATCTCTGTGAGGGCACCAATAGCTCTGTGACTGCAGACAAGTTTACATTCTCTCCTTCAGCTTTCATTTTGCCATTCATAAAATTCAATATCCAAGGTCCTCTCTGTACTGTCACAGTACAAGGCCTTTCCTTACTGTCTCAAGACTGCAGCCTTCCATGGCAGTACGCGAGAAGTCATGGCTAGTTATTTTTCGAATGAACTAAAATGTTCAATCTCCCTTCCTATGGGTCAGAAGTGGGTACTCAAGGTTTTCAGCCTCTCACCAGCATAGTCTGTAGAGAGCGCCATGTCCTCCGTGCTCTCTCTAGGGCGACATTCCATCTCAACAACCTGATGTGTGTGCTCGTGTGTGTGTGGCGTTTCCTAGATCCACTCCTCCAAGCTGGACTTCTAAAAGAGAAAGATGTATGTTCTATTCATTTGAAATTATTTGGATGATATTGCTGGGGTCTAGTTCACGCTAGAGTATGTGGCCCAAAATTTTTCAGGCTAAAATGAGAGCTTCTTTTGCTTGAGGATTTTGATGAAGGTGCAATGAGAGATGAAAAGTGTCACTGCTTAGATAGATTTCAATATTTGAATAAATAATTAGATTGAATCTGGCATGTGCTAGAGCCTAAAATTGGGTTGGCCAAAAAGTTCATTATGTTTTTGTCTGTAAAATAAATGACACATTTTTCATTTTCACCAATGATTGCATTGATTTGGATATTTTGAGTATGTCAACTGTGTTCCACTATTGGCTTTTAGTAGGCAGAGGCCAAAGATGTGGCTAAATATCTTCCAGCGCAAAAGATCGCCCCACAGCAAAAATTTATTTGGCCAAAATGTCAATAGTACCAAGGAACTTCGAAACCACTTTTGATGTGTTCAATCAGTCACAGCACCTGCTCCATACACTGCACAAAACTTTTTGTGTGTTTCAGTTGTATTTTTACCTTTCTTGAAATAACAAAGCATAATATACAAAAATGTTATGTATTTTCTTCCATCTTCAATATTAAAATGGCTGCACAAAAATCCACCAATTTTGATAAGATTTTTTTAAATGTATGCTGATATGACAGCTATCACAATACAATCTAACAAAATTGTTTCAAATGAAGTTAAAGACAACTAAGCACTACTTCAGCCATTGCACAGAAAAAACATAATGGACTTTCTGGCCAACCGAATATCATCAATAGATCCTTTTTTTTTTTACATGCAAAACTTTAATAGAAAGGTGCTTCTTCAAAGTAATATTTTGTAAGTTATAATGTACATATTGATTCCAATAACTTAATTTTTATTCAGCTTCATTCTCCTTAGGGAAACCTAGAGAGATGTGAAGTCTGATCACATAAAACCTGAAAAGACTATATACTATAGTAATAGAAATCCTCTTCTGAGTTCATTTGTAAAGCAAGTTGTGTTATCCGGCATTTTCAAGTTCCAAATAAGACAGAAGTAAAAGTATTTTTTTAAAAGAATCAAGGAAAAGCAAAGAAGCTCAGGAATATTTTCTGCAACAAAATAGTTATTTGGAGCCCATTATGTCTTAGTCTCTCCTTATCTAGTATCCCTTCACGTGGTAAAAAGCAACCTGCTATGCGTTGTCCCCTCCTTGAGCCAACATGAATGAAACCTTAAACAAAAGTAATATACGATCATTTTGCATTTTTCAAAGTCATCAACGGTGACCCTTTTGCCTCATCTGACTTAAATTATCAGCCCTTATCAACTTTACCACTGGAAGGTGTGATTTTTCTATGTGGCAATCATACCTCATAAAAGTTTTGAGTTACTGCCATCACCAGTTTGCTTATTCATTGCCTGTGCACGCTGCACAGTGCCACATCATTATCTGCTGAAATTTACAGTTTTGAAATATAGCGTTAACAAACAACTCTTCATGTGAGTGACCAACTAGTGGTCAGAGCTTTGCTGTGTTCTCTGGGGTTGAATTCTCAACTGGTCCAGTTAATGCAAACATGGGTTAGAAGTACTCATTCTCTAGCAAGAAGGTTGCTAGAATGGTTCCTATAGAGAAGCCATGTTTTTCTCCATATTTTCCATTTCGCATAATATGTAATGCTTTTATCTTGTTTCAAATAAAGGCCTGACAATGAACTCAGCAGGTTTGATATCCCAATATACTCTATCTACCTTAAACATTGTAAAAATACAGTATGAGTGTAAACCATCTTTGCAAATAATTCTTGAATTAAGCCTGGTGGAAGTTTTTAGTGATCCAGCCAGAAGCCATTAATCTAGAGAAAAGTTTAACAATTTAGGGTTCAAGGTAGTGGTCTAACTCCTCTTACTCTAAGAACTGTCTCTGCTAGATGCTATGTTCAAAGGTCAGAAAAGCTTTATCTGAGAAACTAGACTATGATTTTGAGACAGGACTACAGGAAATGTCAAAGTTGCTTGGGTGGCTGCAGCAACATGCCTGAGACAGCATTTCCACTTTTACTGGAGGAAAGAATAATTATCGTGATGAAAGTATAGGCTAGATAAGAATGTAGAGTTAAAATTTCACAGTGCTTTCTTAAATTTCGAAGTGTAAACAGCCACTTCGTCCACCTACCTTCCTGTTATTCTAATATGTTATTCCAAGATAAGACAAAGCCCTAAGAGATAACTGTAGTTGGAGGACTGAAAATGTACAATTCTGAAACTTTTCATATGCTGTTTATTTTAGGCTAGCTCCTTTGGAAATAAAGGCATTCCAGGTCTGTAAAATGTAAGCACCACACATTTTAGAATCCACATTTCAAAAGAACAGATACACAAAGCTCATCCCAGACTCAGAATTTTCCCCGTCTCTAATAGTGCCTTAAACTCAACACACTCAGTTGCAGTTTCACATGCTCTACGTTTTCTTATTTACCTCAGTTAGGGACCTACTAAGCCCCTCTTCCATGGTTCCTTATCACTGTCCACAAATTTCTTCTATTTATATTTTATCATATTGAACAATAGGCATTTGTCTTCTCTCTCTATTTGCAATGAGAATGACATTGACTGGGTTAGAGATCTTTCAGTGAATATTCATTTATTGGTTCACTCACCAATGATTTTTTGGGGTCTTTTTCATCCTAGGTCTGGGAAATAAAGATAATTAAAATATTATCAACAGAGTACAATAATAGTTGTCAAAGTATTACCCTTTATCAGCAATTTCTTAAGTGAATAAAAGAAGGGAAAAAGAAATGAGTGGATGCATCACTTGCCCCCAAGAGCTGTGTGGATAGCTGCTTCCCCAGGCCTGCAGACACAGTTGATAATTATAAGTATTTCTTAAATGGTGTTGAATGAAGAAAGAATGATTTATTAAGAGACTTTCAATCAAAAGCTATATTCTTATTCTTAAACAATTTTTCTCCTTTTTTTTCTCTTCCTTCTTTTTCTTTTCCGTTGTCCTCATTATCCATATTGTTTGTATGGGCTTCATGCTCAATACCAGCCTCATATCATCAACAATCACAGAGGACGACCTGTTTGTTCAATTCGGGGGTTTTTTAATGAAATGTATTGATGTCATTGTCCCTGTTCTTCTTTGATATGAAAAGGAAGTGTCTGGTTACCATTGTAAATTCCATTGGGTATTTGATCACTAACACATAACACTGAACATTTTCTCTCTGACCATTTCTCTGCTCTAAAGCAGATCATTAAATTGCTCCCAGGCAGAAAGAACGTGGACCAGAACAGCAGGGCACTTTTGTAATAAGACCTTGTAAATTGAAAGTCCTGGATACCTTTCCCACTGTGAGAACCCGCTGAGTCTGGTTCCTTTTAACATTGCATTAATAGGCTCTTCAGCCCCAGTTAATTAAAGACAGTATATCTAGGCAGACTCTCATTGCTGAGAAGGATCATATATGGCAACTCTTAAAAACCAGTTCTTATGTTAAGGTATGTTTACACTATCGAGGCTTACCTTGGTCATCATATAGCTTGGTTAGCTTGCCCCCACAGCTGAAGCTCAGTGTCCATCTTATGTAGAGGATCCTGGATCTGGAATGGCCTGTGTCAGTAATTTCATGTGCTCAACTTTGTACATGTTTTTCACAACACTGTCAGATGTGAGGGCCATCGAGCTGTGATTAACCACATCCATTTGTTAAATTCCTGCTGGTTAAAGGAAAGGCTTATAATTGCAAATATCAGGGCCATCCAGTTACACACTGGGGGCCTGCTGGGAACCGCAGACCTTCGTGTAAGGGGTGTCATTAAAACCTGCAAGTCAGTGGAGGTAGTTAATCACTCAATTAGACTCTCATTATCATCTGCCCTGCATCAAAAAGGCTTCCCGCAGTCGAGAAGGGGTTGTAACCAGTCACTTTGACAGGTGATCTCTTCAGATACAATGGCTACAATAGGCCTTGGAGGAGTGAGCAGCAGGACAGGGCCTGTATCTAAGGCGAAGCAGATGCCCCGGAGTTTGGACAGCCCTAACAGAGGAGATCAAAGGCAGGGAAACAGCTGATCCCAGACTGGCTGGTGTCAGACTGGCGTTTCCTCCGTCAAAGGCACATGGAGAGCCAACTTATTGATTGCTGGCCTCTGTATTCGCCTGGAATAAAAGGTCTGGCCTGGGGGAATGTTCCGGAGAAATGTGGGCCCTAGCAGCAGTGATATGAAGAATCTGCTAGCCTTTCCCTCAGAAAAGGCCTGCTGGAGGACATGGAGGGTGAATTAGTCACTTTTTCACCAGACAGTGGCAAGCAAAGAAGATAAAACCAGCAGCTGGTATGGTTTAAGATATAGTCCTGGTCTGTTTAAATGTTTTTCAAATGCAGGGCTGATCTTGGGGTGAGGCTCTCCATTGGGGAAGCCAATTACCAAATGAGGATCCAGTGGGCCAAGCAACGGAACAAATAGAATGACATGGAACATGGAACTGGCAACATTTCCCAAATATCTGAGGCATGTTAAAACAGGGATCCTTGTATTGTCCTGACATAACTTTCTAAACTTTTTCCTAAAGAGTCCAATACACCAAAGTTTATAACTTAATGCATGGAGCGTGGAAAGTCCCCAGGGTAAAAGTACAGAAGGATTTCCAGATATTCAGAATAGAATTTGTCAAGTTGGTCTTTATTCATACTAATTTTAGTCAAGTAAAAATATTACCTACTGATACTGTCTGTAAAATGATTTCTCTTAATGGCTCACAGTACTTATTCATCCATTGATAATTGGGTTCTCTACATGAGCCAAACACCAAACCCCTCTAGTAATTAAATCACATTACTCTGCAGTGAATTTCATCATTTAACTTTTTCCAGAATACAGGGAAAACATCTCTGCTTTTTACAGTGAGCCCCTTTCCTCAGAACTTAATTCCATAGTAGACTGTGTTGGCAAACAGGCTGAGACGACTTTATTTTACTTATTCTGCCCTTTTTTAAATGCCAATTTTTCAGGTGTTCTTTTAACACATAAATGTTTTCAAGCTAAAAGGTTTTTTTTTAAATATCTATCAAACCAAGCACTCAAGGACTTCTTTTGTGTGTGTGTGTTGTGTCTTTGCAAAGTAACTTGTTAACAGTTTTATTGGCAATGAATTTTAGAAATGCTCATCCACTTTAATAACCATTTACTTTAGAATATTGTTAGATTTACAAAAGAATTGTGAAGATAGCACAGGGTTCCCTTATATTCCACACACTGCGTCCCCTGCTGTTGATGTCTTACACTTGTGTTGTGTATCTGTCACCACCGACGAACCCATATTGATAGATAACAATGAAGTGACATCCAAACTTCATTCGTATTTGCTCACTTTCTACCAGTGTCCTTTCTATTCCAGGAGTCCATCCGATATTTCATGTTACATGCATCTAGTGGTCATGGCTTCTTATATGTATGTATGTATGTATGTATGTATTTACGTAAGTATGTATTTATTACTGGTTTCTAGAATGAAAGAGAGGAAGGGAGAGAGAGAGGCAGAGAAAAAGAGAGAGACATCAATTTGTTGTTCTGCTTATTTATGCATTCATTGGTTGATTCTTGTGTGTGCTCATTCGCTGGGGGTCAAAACTGCAACCTTGACCTATGGGGACAACACTCCAACCACCTGAGCTACCTGGCCAGGGCCACTTGTCATGACTTCTTAGGCTCCTTTTTGAGATGGCAGGTTCTCATACTTGTTTGTGAGGGCCTTAATAGTTCAAGCAATACAGGTCAGCATTTTGTAGAATGCCCCTCAATCAGTATTTGACTGAAGTACTGTGGGGTTTTCTTCTTTTCATTTGTTTGTTGCTTGTTTTTGTGGGGGATGGTTTAGACTGGAGTTATAGATTTTTGGCAGGAGGTTCATAGAGTTACAGAACCATTGGCATTTATCATATCAAAGATACATTCCTTCAACATAACGTATCACTATTAATAATTATCCAGATCACCTGGGGAGGTGGTGTTTGTCAGCCTTCCCCATGGCAGTTTCTCATTTCTCTCTTCCATCCGTGTTCTTTGGAAGGCAGTGAGTACGGACAGCCCACACCTAAGGAGTGGAAGTTAGGCTCCACTTCCTTGGGGGCAGAATAGCTACATAAATTATTTGTAATTCTTCTGCCTGGCAGATTTGGTTATTCTTCTGCACTTGTTTGCTTATTAAATAATTTGTTTATATTAGTATGCACTTGTGGGTATGTCTTTTATACTTAGTGACCTTATCCAGTGCTGTCAATCACAATGCAGTGCTTAAAAACAGTCCAGTTTGCCATTAGTTTTACAGGTTTAACTCATTTCTCAAGTCACTTAGAGTAGTAATTTTCCCCTCTATCTTGTTCAGTAAGATTATTTCATACATTTATAATACAGTTTGGCTACATCCTGAGATCCTCCAACCTCCCATGGGATTTGTAAAGGCTCATTGTTTGTGCTGAGTAAATTCTTTTTATTTTGATATTTCTTTAAGATTTTACTTATTTATTGTTAGAGAGAGAAGAAAGGAGGGAGGAGGAAAGAAGAGAAATGTTGATGTGTGAGAAAAACATCTATCAGTTGCCTCTCACAGATCCCCAACCAGGGACCTGGCCCACAACTGGCAACCTTTCAGTTTGTAGGACGATGCCCAGCCCACTGAGCCACACTAGTCAGGACAACAAGATCTTTGGGTTTTGACAAATGCTTAGTATTATGTGTCCATTATTACAGTATACACAGAAGAGTTTCACTGCCCTAAAAATTATCCTCTGTACTTCATCACCCATACCCACCCCTTGGCAACTACTGATAGGTTTGTCATTTCTGGAATGTCAAAACTATCAGTAGTATCATACACAGGAAAACATACTACATGTGGCCTTTATGGACTGACTTTTTTTCACGGAGCAATATGCATTTAAATGTCATTTATGTCTTTGTGTAACTTGATAGTCCATTCCTTTTCATTACTACATAGTACTCTCTTATATATTTGCTGAAGGGTTGCTTCCACTTTTTGACAATTATGTGGTATTGTCAATTCTCCATAATTGCCATGTGAAGAATATGACAATTATATGCTTGTTTTGTGTGCACATAAACTTTAAATGAGCCGGGTAACTACCAAAGAGCATAATTGGAGGACTGTTGGTTAAGACTATATTTGGTTTTGTAGGAAACTATCAAATTGTCTTCCAAAGTGGCTGTACCATTTTGTATTCCAATCAGCAATGACTGAGAGCTTCTCCTCATTGGCACTGCTTTTACTGTTTTTTTTTCTGCCTCTCTAATATCTGTGCAGTGACCTCTCATTGACATTTTAACTTGCATTTTCCCAATGACAAATAATGCTGTGCATATTTTCATATAGTTTTTTTTTTTCAGCTGTATATGCCTTTCTGTAGGTGTCTGTTTAGGTCTTTGGCTTATTTGCTAATTGTGTTATTTGTTGTATTGTTGAGGTTAAAAGATCTTTGTATAATGTGGGCACACATCCTTCATCAGATATGTGCTTTACAAATATAAGCCTGCTTGTGGTTTTCCTTCGTTCTCTGAATTGTGTGTTTCATAGAGTAGAAGTTTGTAAGTTTTATGAAGCTCAGATTATCAACTTTTTTTCTTTCATAAATCAATCTGTTTACTGGGATGTTAAGAATTGTAAACAGTATGAACCTGTGAAGGGATTTTCTCCCCCATGAAACCTTAATTTTTCAGTTGGAACAGAAAAACCAATATATGCATACTCGTAGATTTTGTTTTAGTGACACTTGAATAAATTGTAACTAAGTTGATTTAGTTAAAATGTGTACCAATGGTATTTCAAGTATTCTATAGAAATTATTTCCAGTCAGTCATTTATTTTTTTAAAGTTACAGCTGACCTGATCTTTCCTTCATATCCCCTTTCAAGTGTCTTCTTTGAAAATGATCTTCAATAAGATTTGTACTTACTTTTCTAGTCATCTATTTAAACAAAAGAAAATAGAACAATATCTTGAAAAGCTGGGAGAGCCAAATAATATAAGCAAAGCACCTAGTACATAGAATTTAAGAAGCAATTGTTAAATATTGTCAACAATGATAATTATTAGTAACAAGTAAATTATAAAAATTGAATAAAGTGCATATGCTGGCTGACATGGCTCAGTTGCTTGGGCATTGTCCTGCAAACTGAAAGGTCCCTGGTTCGATTCATGGTTGGTGTACATGCCTGGGTTGTGGGTTCATTCCCCAGTCAGGGCATGTGCAAGAGGCAACTGATCAATGTTTCTCTCTCACATCGATGTTTCTCTCCCTCTTTTTCTTTCTCCCTTCCTCTCTCTGTAGAATCAATGAAAAAAAATGTAAATGCCTGTGTTATGTCTATTTGGTCCTGGGCAGCAGGGTTCAATATAAGCCTATAGGAAGAACCCCTAGGATCAAATATGAAAGTATATGCAGAATGACATAGTGGCTGAGAGCAAAGCTTTCAGATCAAGGCTGCCTTGGTGTGTATCTTGTATCTTCTGGGTGATGGTGAGCAAATTGGCCACATTTTTCTCACCTGTAAAATAGGCAATAATAGTACTCTCTCCCTTGTAGGACTGATAAAACATTAAGTTAGCTAATGCATGTAACCCTTAGAAGTATGGCTGTCAGTGAATGAATGGTACACTGCAATTACCAGTGTTTTCAAAGACCGTGGCATTTGAAAAGCATAAGCATCTTCCCATATCATTATTTGCTAGTAGCTTCTGGCATCAGAGTATATGAACCCTTTACCTTTAGAAGTCTTAAGACACTCCGATAGAGTTTGCTACTAAAAGCTCCTTTTCTTCTCTCCCATGAACAGTAAGCACGGTGACTGTGGCGCTCAGGGAGGGCAGCAGGAACATGGAGTTTGTTTCTAGCCAGGGCTCCCTGCTGGACGGTACAGGAGAGGCCAGGATGGGGGCAGCTGCTGAGGCAGTGATGTATGACAAATGACTTGTTGCTGCAATGGATCATCGGAGCCTGGCTGTACTGGTGACATGTCGCAGTCATACATCATCAGAGCAGTGCCCGGCAGGAGCAGCAGCCGGGAAACCACCCTGCCCCATAAATTTTAATACAGCCAAAAAAGAGAGCTGTAATTTTCTTTTCTTCTAAATTAAAGATTGACACTCGAGAAAGGAGAGACAGAGGAGGCTTTCAGTAGCCTCAGTAGCTACTGTGACTCAGTAGCTTGCTGAAGACGCCAAGGCACTGAGGTCCCCTATTGGTATATCTTGTCATCATTCTTGCAGAGGGAAGGAAGGAAACCCAGGTACCTCGGGGGGACTTGACCAGACTTTCCCAATGTCTGACCAGGCCGGTCTTCCCTGTGAGGTAGAGAGGGCCAGTAGTAAGCTATGACAGTGGTCGGAGGCAGTGGGTCACTTTGTTATTTGTCCATCATCAGCTGTCTAGAGTTCGTTAAGGTTTGCTGTAATTTGTTAAGGGTGCTTAGCAGTTTGTATCTCAATGGAGGTGGGTATACAAATGAACTTTTTAAAAATCAAAATAGCAATTCCCACCCTAGGTTTTGGAATGCAGCAGTGAAGAGAGCATTCAAACAACTTGTATTCTAGTTGAGTTTAGGAAAAGATACTAAAAATGACCATGGAATAAGTAAGGTAAGATAGTTCCAGCTATTGATAAGTACCATACAGGAAAAAAATGAAAAAAAAAAAAAGGCCAGGGTAATGTGATAGAGATCAGGTATCCATTATAGCTAAGAGGTCAGGAAAGGCATCCAAAAGAGGTCACTTATAATTTGGAATCTCAATGATAAGAAGCAATCAGCCATGACAATTTCAAGGTGTAAATGCCCTAAGCAGAGGGACACAACCTGGAAACTTCTCTGACAGTCATCAGCATGTCAAATTGGAGACAGAAGGGAAAGGCACTGTAGCATATGCATAAGGAATATGAGCAGAAGTGAGATAGTAGAGACCAGATAGATGGGCAAGTTTCAGATCAGAGACCTGTAATCCATGCACAGGAGTTTGATCATGTGATTGCAAACAATTAAAGGGTTTTAAGCAGGGAATAGGGTGGGAGAAGAAAAACAATTTGGGTAAAAAAGTATTCTTGTTGCTATGTGGAGAGGACGATCAGGTAGGCATGATGGGTGGGAGGGTAAGGCCAGAAATGGAGACACCAGTTAGAAAACTATCAGAACAATCCAGGCAAGAGATGACTTTGACCTTGCAGTGCAATTGTAGCAGTAGGACAGTCATAAGAGTTTGGATTTATAGAATATTTTGGAGGCAGAGTTGACATGACTTACTCATGGAGTAGATGTGTCACATAAAGAAGAAAGCAGAGTCAGGGTACATTCTTAGATTTTATTTCTAAACGTCAAAGTAATAGTGACATTTTTTACTGAAATGCATACAACTTGGAAATAAGTTCATGGGGGGAAATGAGTACTTTTGTTTTTGTGCTGTGTTCCATTGAGATAGCAATTCCATATTCTAGTGGAGCCCTAGAGTAGGCAGTCTGATATAGAACTCTTGAGCTCAAGAGAAAGGTCTGGAGATGAAAACTGGAGACTCTTTAGAGTACAGATGGTGTTTAAAACCACGAAGCTCTAAGGAATCTCCTGCTAATTAGCTAAGGGTAAAAAAGAGAGGATACTCCTGAGGCTGGAGCTCTGGGGGATTCTAATGTTTTGTGGTCCAGTAAGGGAAAAGGGGCAAGTTAAAGAGAAGAAGTAAAGGTGATAAGACAAGGTAGAAAGTAAAACCAAAAAGGTGTTGGTGTTGGGGGAGGAAACCTAGAGAAGAAAGAGTTTCAATTAGGAGGGAGTCAACTGATGCTAAAAGGTGGTTTAAAATGAACACCGAGAGTTGAACATCTTTGAAAAGGTTAATGTTGTTAGAAACATGAACAAGAGAAACATCTAAGGAGTAATGCAGATGGAAGTTCAATTGGAATGAACATGCCAGCTGAGGAAGTAGGGACACAAACTATAGGCAACTCTCTGATGACTGTGGCTAGCACAGGGAATGGAGAAATGGAACAGGAACTAAAAGTGAATATGGGGACTAGGGAGTTCCTCTTGAAGCTGGGTAATATTAAGTGATATTGTATGAGTACTAATGGGAATGAATCATCAGAGTGATAGAAGATGTTTGTAGCATGAGAGGAAGGAGGAAATTCCAGGAGTGGATCCTAAGAGCATATGGGAGAGTAAATCCAGAAGATATAAATGGCCTACATATGAGCAGGGGAAGTTTATATTTTAAAGGGAGAGAAGTCACAACATGTGGTTCAGATGCAGGTAGATTGGTAGATGTGGTTGTAATAAGATAAGGCAATTCTCACTGGATTGGATCTATTTTCTTTATGAAGTACGAATCAAGTCTTCATCTGAGAATGAAGAGTGAAGGTGTTGAAGATTTCAGGAGAGAGACAGAGAAATGTGATCTTTGACAAGAAAATGATGATATAAAATGTTAAAATAATGTATTTCTGGGTTGGGGCTTATTTGTGATGATGAATTTGTCACCTGTGTTCAGATACTTCAATTGGAGCATTAGGTAGTTGATTGGGTTATCTAAAGTTAGGTATCACTGGGCATATATAAGAATATATACAAGGATTTGGTCATGGTACTAGATTGTGGGATATACATAGGTTAAGAAGAGAAATGAGGACTTGGATGCAAAGAGATTTTAATAGATAAAAAAAAACACAATGCTCCAGATGTATTGGCAGTATTGCTGGACCCCTCAGGGGTGGAATGGAAGCATCATTCAGTGCTGGAGTAGGAGAACTGGAAACTTAGCAGTGGAGGGGTCATTAAAGAGAGTTTGTTTGAAATTAACATTTTAGAATTGGTAAAGTTATCGGTAATGACCAAGTCTCAGGTATGCCATGTAAGTAAACGGCCATGTAAGTGAGATGAGTGAAGAAACACTATGGAATCTAAGGAAGCTGAAAGAAATGATCACCTGCTGAATGATCCATCTGTATGGATACCGACATGGTCAAGAATGGTAATAGACATAGAGGTGAAAAACAGTAATCCAGGTGCTGGAGGTCTACTGGCAGGGCTACCTTTCTGGATTCAGTGTTCTCCAAACCCAAGGTCTGGAATGCTTCTGCAGAGGTATCTGTTCAACCCCACATTTGAGTGGAGAACCACAGAATAGAGAGGCTCAATGTGGGATAACAGGAACTGGGGCTCAGTTAGTTTCCCAACTGGGGTATCACACACCTTGATGATGCATATAAACCATTCCAAACCATGGGGACCATGAAGTTGAGGGCCCGGGGTAGGGCTTTCAGCTGTCTGGTGTCAGAGTGGTACTAACCATACATGAAAAGAGACCATAATCTAGTATTAGCAGTATTATTTCTTTAGTGATTCATTGGTATAAAAAGAGCACATGATGACTAAATTTTAAAATACATTTACTTGAGCACTTGTGACTTTTGTTCTGATTTGTTTCTTCCCTGACTGACTGCAGTGAAGTTACCTGAGAAATATTTTTTTTTTTGGCTAGGAACATCAGCATGTTTTTTCTTTAAATGGAGGTAAATATCTGTATTCTTAATATATGCTTTAGATCCTTTCCTGCATATTTGCTCCCATTGTAAATGATATGTTTTCCTATTCATATGTGTGTAAAAAAATAAATGAATAGCAATAGACTGAGCACTATCAAATAATTTATTTAAATGAAATCATAAAGCAGCACTAAGATAAATGCTCTAAAACCCTAAAATGTGGGTGAGTCTTTTGCTTGGCTTATAGGTATGTTTCTTTTCCAAGCTGGGTAAGAGATACTGGTGTAAATGAGAGAGGGACAGAAAGACCAAGAGAAATATATACAAAGACACAGAAGAACAAAGACAGATAGAGGTTAATGTGTGGTCTCATTAGAAAACTATGCCTTAAATATTGGAAGAAATCCCTATGCTATGGGTGTGATCCCAAACATCTCTTGGCTAATGTGAAAAATGTAAATGCCTCCATCTAACTGGCTGGAAAAAGCTCTCTGGGGCCATGATTTTTTTTCCTGAGGTGGTACCTGTGTGGTTTCATTGAAGAGTTTCTTTAGCAGACGATGTTGGAAATTCAGGGAAAAGGCAGGCGCCACGGGTTTCTTAGAAATGTATTTCATGGTACAGAATCAAGGGACAGCATTTATTTGGGACATGCTTCTACAGGAGACTTGAGATGCTGTGAGGTGATTTTGTTATTTTTCTCCATATAATGTTAATGGCCCTAAGTTAATTAGAAACCAAAAATTAACATGCCACCAAAAAGTGAATCGGAAATACCTTAGTGTTTCTCTTCTTCTCCAGATTCTAGAGGCTTTGGCTCTGAAAAATCTTGCTGCCATCTATCAAAGGGTCCAGTGTGTGTTAATTCTGTTACTCACCCCAAGTGTGTGTTTCTTTCCTTTTTCTTTCCTTTCTCTGTTCAATCTCTCCTGAAGAAAAAAAAAGCAAAGAAGCTAAATTCAAGTATCTACAAAATAAATCAATCTGCAAATAATGCTCCTAGTATTCAGAGAACTGAGCTACTGTTTGAGGGGGAAGGAAAGAATTTTTCCCCTACCAGTTCCTCTCACAAGAAGAGAACTGAAAAGGTAAAGTCTTCTCCTTTAGGCAAGTTCACAGAATGGAAAGTAGAAATGTCTCCATTGTTACCGTTCGGTTCACATTGCACACACTTACTTGTGTTTCTAGGAGAGGGATACATCTTGACCCTGGCCCCACCTGACATTCCACACAATCAACTGTCAGGTTTTAGCCCTAATAACTAGGAAAACGGAGGGACAGAAGATGCCACAGTTACCTCAAGAGAGTGGGTAAGCCTCAGATTTGGCCTTTCCTATGGTTTTATTTTCCTATGAGGACAGAGATGTCACCTGTAGAATTTTTCAGTTCTTAAATAATTCCCTGATTGATAAAATGCCCTTGCATTTTCCCTTCATGCTTAGCTCCTCTCTCCTTATTTCCAGAGAAGGAATTATCTATATCACATCTGAGATTGGTTCCAAAGCAATCTCAAGAACCTGAAGAAAAGGAGCCTTGTGCAAATCTTGTTCCTTCCCACTTTCGTCTATGGCAAGAAATACTTCTTTTAGTGTTTGAATTTTTTTTTACTTGCTAGTCTGACCTTAAGTAAATATCCCACTTGCTTTCACAAAGTGCATAATTAGCTGAATCAGTGAACATGCTAATATTTAAAATTGAAATGCTCATGGATAATCTTTAATTCCAATAATTCATTCCCAGAGTGTGGAGAATTCCTTCCTAACTCTAATGAAGGGGTGGGTCATGCACCTTGCACACACTAGTCTTCAAAACAAAAGTCTTAGCATTGCTGGCCAGGTCTTGGGAAATTCCAGAAAAATAAGGAAAGGCATTGAATACATTTCATGAGTGGAAAGATAAATAATTAGGTGTACTTAGTCTAGAAAGCATGAGACGGGAGTACATATGATCCATTTTTAAGGACTAGAAGGTAGGTGAGGGTCACAGTAAGACTCATTTGCATCTGCATGTTTTCAACTACTGTTAGCATTGATCTTCAAAAATATTATTTTAGGTCATTTTTCCCAAAATGTTAATTAAATTATGTAATTACTTTTTAATCAGAAAAAAATCCTAGGTGGTCTGTTAGGAGTGGCTTTAGTATTTAGTGACCCTCTTTGTAGAAATGAGAATCAGGTTGGGCAGTGGAAAAATCACAGAGGAATTTGAATGACTTATCTTAGATTGGGGAGTTTGCACTTACATATTTCCAGATATCCAACAATGTTGCAGAGCTTGGTGGCCTTCGGAATACTAAACTGCCCTGGCAGTAGATCAGTTGGTTAGAGCATCATCCTGATAGGCCAAGATCAAGGCTTCAATCTCTGATCAGGACACATAGGAGAATCTGCCAATGAATGCATAAGTAAATGAAATATTAAATCAATGCATCTCTCTCTCTCAAATCACTAAATAAAAGTTTATTTTGTAAAAAGAATACTAAACTAGATCTCCACTACTTTGGTTCCCTGGCAGCCTCTGTGTCTGACATTTTTTTCCCTAATAAATTCCCAACATTTAGGGCTGTGACTTTAGGAATCTTCCTGTGGAACTCCCTTTCAAACTTTACATCAAGCTCCAATTACCCACTGGATTACCTGTCCAACTGAGACTGAATACATGGCTGGCTGCTGCCCCAACTGTAAGCCTTTCCTGCATTAGGAGAGTCCAGTGAATACAGTTAATCCTGCTGGGAAACTACGTAATCTCAAAGAAAGCTTTTCTTTATCAGAGTAGTGTTGTGTCCCACTCGTGTGAGGTCATGCAGTGCCTTGTCATTACCATACTGTACCAGTGAGGGTCTTGTAATTTTGTATTCTCCATTCAACACCTGTAGAAAGTACACAACAGCTTCATATTACCTACAGTGATCAAAATACTTGGGTGGAAAACAGATGATGCAAATAACTTGTTATTTCTTTTTTACATATGTTCCTGTTTTACTCTTAAAATTCTCTTCTCTTAATTCAGCCAGATATACAGTCTGTGCTGTGACAGTAAAGCCCAATAGCATCTCAATCAGATACACATTGTGTTCATGCAAGTTGGTCTGTATCATTTTTAGGGTGATGAAAAAATCCACAGATATACAGATCAACATCCCGTAATGCAACTCAAGGAACAAAAATATTGCCCAACCATAGCCTTTCCCATATTTCCATGTCCTTGTAACATGGGGAGGGGGGGAGGGGGAGGAGGAGGGGCAGAGAAAGAAAGAAAGAAAGAAAGAAAGAAAGAAAGAAAGAAAAGCACATTCAGCCATTCTTAACTATGCCTTAGGCTTTTCTTGCAATGGGGGATCTAGTAATGATAATAAAAATAACAATAATCAATAATAAAATAAACAGAAGAAAATGCCTTCTCATGATACTATTGCTACTCAGTTTATACCCTGCAGCAGATGACTCAATTTCAATTTTATCATTATTTTAGCTGGCAAATTCTTAGACAATAATTCAGTACTTATTACAATCAGAAGTATAATTAAATTATTTGTCATATTGACCTCCCACAATGTCTAATTCCTTAGCATTTTTTTACATAGAATGGAACACTATTTTATTTTGTGAGGGAGAAAGAAGAGAGGTGTGCAGAATGTATCTGTTGTAAAGTTCTCCCACAACACTGACCTTTGTAATAATGGAAACTAGTCAAATGAAACTATTTGCTTCAAGGTGATACTGTAATGCCGTTTTTTTCTCCTTTGTATCAGGTTAATAACCAATGAAGTTCAAGTGTGCATCCATGACATCTGTAGGCATTTTGCTTCCAGAATTCAAAATGTTAATAAATTGTAAGAAAAGGGAAACTGATCAGTGATTCTAAACATGCTCCCTAGCTGCTTTTGTTTCTTTGCTTTTGTTCACTTGGTCTTACCGGTAATAGTTCTGGGTGGAATTAAGAGCTGTGTCCAATAGCTCAAGGCATATGTAATGACCATACGCATCAGATGTTTGCAGAAAATATTGTGTGGCTCGTGGTGCCTCTTTCTCCCCCTCTCTTATCTTCCTTGCAGTTTTGTTTTAGGGCCATGGCTGTGGGTCACCTAATGATGTATTTATATGAAGACTCAGTTTTTTTTAATATTGTGACTGTAAGACTTGAAACAGAGACTACAACATTATATATATATATATATATATATATATATATATATATATATATATATATAAGCACCCACAATACATCATGAAAAAAGACTGCTGTGAAGGAGTAAATGCGAGCATGAAAGTTTGCCTGTGTAGCTTCCCTCTTCCCTGGTCTCCCTGACTCCAGCCTCTTCCTGTTTCCAGCCTGTCCCACATTCTCCTGCCAGAATAAACTTCCTGGTGGCGTGGGGAACCCAACCTGAGTCTCAGCTATGTCTGGGCATGTCGTTTAAATTGATGGACAGTTAGGACAAGACATTTATCTGTAGGAGGGCTCAGGGAGTCTTTTGGGAGAAACTCACCTTGAGGGAATATGAGAATTAAAAAGTAGAGCTTGATCAAGTAATAAAACCCGAGTTGTCAGAGGTAAGAGATGATTCTGAGTTCAGCCAAGAGCCTAGGATTATTCCCCTGGAGTTAGAGTCTTCATCCACAGGAAAGCTGTGCGGCTAAAGCTAGAAGAAATATTTTACTAAAAACCCTGTAGACCCTACAAGCAAAACAATCATTAATTGGCATCCTGAAAACTGTGGGGTAATGCATAAGGGTGACAGTTTACTGGCCCTCATGTGTCTGTGGTCCCTGGCAGACTTGGGAACCAAATACGGGTCAACGTCTATGTGAAAACACCTGCAGAGCTGAGAGTGGAGCAGGATAGCTTTCCTCCAAAGCAGTGCTGGCTGCCAGAGAGAAGGAGACAGGGGTGCTCCATGCAGGCATTTGGGAGGGCAGGGAGACTGCAGGAAGTGGCCGCGAGTCCCTCCTATAGGGCTGACACTATACTGGGACACCTTCTGGGGACTGAGCATGCTGATTTCTAAGCATGCCTGAGATGTTCCTCAACATTCTGAGAAATACCTACAGATGCTTTAGATGGAGCTCAAGTGTGGAATGAGTGTCTGGAGGGAAAGACACTCCACACAGGGGGATGTGCACTTTACAAATCACAGAATACTTAAATTCTATGGAAAATTCAGAAAATGCTAATGTCCAAGAACCTATGACGCAGATGAAAGAGATGTTTATATTTTGTCATATTTCCTTGAGACACCAATTTCCCCCATAGGTATGTACTATCAAGAAGTTGATTTATGTGACTTCATAAAAACACTTAATGCTTTTTTTTAAATTCAAAAAAATAATGTATAGAACTTTCAAAACTTCTTTTACATTCATTTATAAAAAACACATGATCTAGTTCTTTGGTCATGCCATCTTGCTAATGCTGCACTTGAGACACTGAAGTATATGGTATTATTGTTTATTTGAGCAAAATTTTATACACAAGCTCATGATCTACTTCCCACATTCAAAATGTTTCTGAAACTTCTATTATATATGAAGTAGAGCCCAAGGCATTCAGCCTAGCATTGGCATTGACTTTCACCCATGGTCCTCTTCTCTCCTACTCACTGCAGACCTTGTCTCTGCTACTCAAATGGCCCTTCCATGAAATGTTCCGCTGGGTTTTTTTTTTTCCTGAAATCTTTCATTCTGTCTGGGGTATGTACCTCTCCTCTTCACCCCAAACCAACAGCACTACCCATTCGGTGAGACACAATTCAATTTTTGAAGCCCAGATTTTCATTATGTTTCTTTTCAATACCCAGTTGGCTTTAATGCCCCTTTGTCTGCATTTTCATGTTTCATCTCTATTACAGAATTTGTTACAGCTGGCCTTACACTTGGGCTATGCCATACATGTACCTCTCCTAATTTTAATCATCCTGGTATCCTTTCAGGAAGTAAAGATAAATGAATAAATAACTGAACAAAGTAAAAATATCAAGAAATGCTTCAGAGGAGAAGACATCACTACTAGCCAAGTAGTCTTTGTGTTCCTCAAAACCCAGAAACCGACGATTCATGACATCAACTCTTGTCTCCAGAATAGAATTGTGAAAGAATGCGGGGGGGGGGGGGGGGGCAGATGAAAAATAATCCAGTCAAAACAATCCATTGTGCGATATTGTTGCCAGTAAGGAGCACGAAGTGGGAGAAAACTCTCTTTCTGTTGTTGATCTCAGAATGGGGCGTGTGTGTCTGGGTGCACATGGACTCGCGCCCACTCCTTGGGTCAAATACTTCATTGTGATCGTGAGCAATTCACGCAGTAATATACAAGGTTGTTCTTAATAGGGCTGCTTCGGTCAGAATCCAACTTTTTTTTTTTTTTGCAGGGTTGGGGGGTTGGTGGGGGTGGGGATGGTGGGGAGAAACCCTGGATTGAGAGAGGTACAGACACAGGCACTCATCCTTGATTACAGGAATCTCTCCTAAGAGCCAAAGACCACTACGCCATTAGAAAGAAAATCACTCGGCTCCCCCAGTCTTTTGCGTCCAATTTATGTCCAATTTGCAGACTTTCAACATTGCAACCTCACAGTTCATAAAATCAAACTCAGCCCGGGCTAAGTCTCCAGGTAATGGATTTAGGATCACGGGAGGTGTTACCTGCAGTTCATGATGGGTAACTTTCTTGTTAACTAAAGTCCCTTTAGCTAAATGAGTTCCAGGTTTTAAGTCTCCCCTCTCTTTTTTTTGGCAGGGATTTTTGGGATGGGGGTGGGGTAGGCGGAGAACTTTATTAGGCTGCGCGTGGAGAGCTTTTCATTGCAAAGGCAACAGAAAAAAAAATTGGGATAAGCCAGTCTTTGTATAAACGGAAGGTGGTGAAAGGAAGGCTGTGTATGGGGACTAGGGGATCAACCCTCCGGCTCCACTCGGCTACACAGGGACTCCGGGAGACGGCCCCGTGCTCACAGCGGAGCCCGGCTATTTCCGCAGGTAACTGCGGCTCTGTGGGGAAGGCCCAGGGAGACAGAAACCACAGATGGAAGGGGGGCTGGAGGGACGCAGGGCAGACGCTCAGCGTCTCTTATTCCCTCCTGGGTCCTTGTTCTTAGCGACGAATTCACTTTCATCCACTGGCCTTAGGGGAGTTCTAGTCAGTAGGCCGTTGTTGAAAGCAGGTCAATTTAATATTCTAGGTGTGTGTCTATGCGTGGATGTGAATACACACGCCCCACGGAAACACATGTGTCCTCGCGCTAGCGGCGAAGGCCCCAGCCCAGAAGCTTGCGGGAAGCGCCCCTCCTAAGATGAGTGGTTCTTTAACCGTCAGTCTCAGTAGTCTGGTTAATTGGATGTCTATGTTTTTAAAACAAGGCATTTATTGAGTCACTACATTTAAAGAGCTAATGAAATGCTATTTAATTTGGGCCTTCTGGTGGTCCTTAAGCCAAGACTAGCCACTTCTATAATTTCTTTTTTGAAAAATTATTTCCCTTACGAAACTGCATGCCTGCGTGTATTTTGTCTCCCACCTGCGTATTCACTTAAACGCTTCCCCTGGACTCCCTGCTCCCTGTATCTGGTCACTTCCCCCCTGTCTTCCTGGGTTTCCCTGAAGCTACCTAGGCCTTTCTGGTCTCTCCACGTGCCTTCATCTTTTCCAAAAAGAGCTCAGATCCCTATAATTCAGACACAAAGAATCAATATGTTACTTCATTTGGGGATCAGATAACTAACTTACTGTCGCTTAAACAATCATAGTTCCCAGTCTGGAAACTTTCCATAGAAGAATCCAGTCGTTTCATTGTTGCTCTTTTTTGTACACGATGGAAATGTTCACTCTATGGTTGTATATATTTGTTCACAAATCCTAGATTCTCCTATCACAGGGGGATTGTAGACCTATGGGCCAATTCTATACATTGTTTATTGCAAGGCTAATAAATGTAGACTGGCTAGTACAGTGCTTTCGTTTACCAGAAGACCATAAATACACACACACACACACACACACACACACATCTTACTGTGCCTCTATTTCTTCAACTTCCCCATTTGTAAATCTGCAAGACAGAAATTTTTAAAAATCAGGTTAGTGGATCATTGTAAATATTATGAATAATACATATATACCTTCTATCACTAAATAGATGTTCAATATAAAGTGGGCAAGCTTTTTTTTCCAATAGGAAGAGGTTTCCATGATGCCATTTTTTGCCTGTGTTTCTTCACAATGTTTAGAGGAAAAAGCAATGTTTTTTCTAATTCAAATACATATACTCATTTAACCTTCTTGCTATTGTGGAAACACCTACCACACACGTTTTTGAGAGAGGCCTTTAAGGAAATACCCTAGAACACATTGAAAGTATATAACAAAGATTCTGGTACCTCAGTCTAATTAATCAACACAAATGCATCATCTGGGGACAACCATTCGAAAGAACAAACATAGAATGACCTGGAAGGTTTGTTGGAATCTTCTCTTGCTGATGGCATTTCTCTCTTTCACCTGGGTTAGTTTTGAGGGCAGATCTGCTCCTTGTTGATAACTGGGTGCTGGCTTGGCTCTCCCCGGCTCCCAGGAGGTATAACGGTGAGTCTCTAAGAACAGACATGGAGCTCAGTGCCTCAGGTCTTATGAATCAAGTTTCATTTCAAGGAGATAGCACCATGCAGGGACGCCATGTCAATGTCGCAGTCTATGAATTTGAAGCAAAAAGAAGCTGCAGGATTTTTTTTTGGAAAATTTAAGTCACTTCTTAGTCATGTGCCCTTTAAAAATCAAACTGCTCACTCAGAACTTGGACTCCAGATTCCTGTCCTTTGGTTTGTGTAAGACGCCCAGAGGAGAGCTGTGAGCCAAATGTGGTGTCCTGGCTGGGAAGGGTGGTTAACCTGGATCCCAAACCCCTTTCCCTGCCATGTCCTCCTGAGTATCTTAGAGTTCGACTTTACAAACCAAGCATCAGAAAATGTCTACGAGATGAGGTTGAGACAATTATATGGTAGTAGCAATATCCTATTTTTAAAAACAGATGGGGGACCCCCTTGGTGTTAAGGGTTTGGCAAACAAACTTAGCAAAATATTTGAGATTTGGAAATGTGGAGGGCACTCTGTCCCCAGGACACTTGTCTTTTATTTCTGTTAACAACATAAATTATGAGTTAAAAAATATTGCTTTTAATCTATCGAAGCCCTGTTTGTTCAAAAAATAGTATGATAAATATTAGAAAGGTAGACACAAGGCTCTTAATAGTGGGAATTAATATGATTGTCTAAAAAACAAGAGAACCAACAAAAATAATTATAACAAGGATAAGTTGTTGGTGGCTAGCTATCAAAACAATATAAAGTGATGAATTTCTTTCTCAAAAATCAACATTAGCCTTGAATTAAATGCGGAGTTCGTCCCTTGCTAGCTGGGGGAATACACTCAAGCTTTCTGCGTCCATTTAGTCATAAAACAGCTGTAACCGTGCCCACTTCAGCAACTGCGCTAACAGTTGATACAGCGCAGGTAAGGCGTTCGGCACCGTACATGCCATGGAAGTGCCTAAGAAACATAACCTAGGAGATTAATTAGTTTGAAAATAAAATTAAAGTGATCTCATCCAAAATTGGCCATTGAAATATAAACAAAAGTCTCAGAAAAAAATTAGGGAAAAATGTAAGACCAATAAGAAGAAAACTATTAGATTTTACTAGGGATCGTAGTAAAATATGCTACCTTTATAGATTAAGGGACTCAGCATCATAGTAATGTCAGCACACATACAATGCGTTGATTGCATGTTGAAGATGTACTGTCGACCTCTGTAGAATGACAAATATGTGCATGTATGTCAATTACTGTTCACATCAACCCGGTGAAGAAGGAGTTATTTTGCTCAGTTTATAAAAGAGGAAATTGGGGCTTAAAGAAGAAAAAACAAAAGTCCATACAGCTGGCAAGTGGAAGAAAGTAGAATTGCATAAAAATACATAATTATTTCTAATTTGAAAAACCAAGAGAACTTACAAATTGTCTAAATATTTCAAAGTTAATCTGGAAAAGGTCATGCCATGAGAACAGCCGAAAGTAGTTTTCAAACACAAAACAACGATGTTCAATTGTCTTACCAGCTATTAAAATCCAGTAAAGTCACAGGCAGACAGGTTAATAGTGTCAGCTTTAAAATCAGAGTCTAAAACAAACTTCGAGTCTAAAGCATCCAGTAGCTTATTGCATGCAGGAAATCACCTCAAGGGATAGGAAGAGGGAATTCTGAATTCTTGAACAAGGAAGAAGGCAGGCCCAACCTAGGGATGAATTATTTGGCTGATCACGCAAGTGGACAACTGGGACTTAGTCTCCCTGGGGACACGGTGAGAAGTCACCCAGAATAAGTCTCCTTCATCGAGGGACAGCAGAGCAGTGTGTTTATCCAGCCTCCAGTCCCACACACGGGACAGGGGTTGCCCTCGGTCAAGGGTGATGTTCACTGGCACTTCCAGACACTGTGCAGGTGTCAGAGTGGCTGATAGTTTCACCAAGCCTCCAGTGTAGTGGGGGCAGAAGAAGCTCTGGGACTGAAAGAGAGCGATTTCTGTTCTGGGTGGAGGCATGTTGCAGACAGATTACAGTCTGCTGGCGAATACAGCCAGGGACAGAGGGGAACGTGGGCTGATAAGCTGTGCAGAGGCCGGAGAAGCATTAGATACCTTGAAGCTCTTTCTAGTACAGGGGCCATTTCAAAAACACTGAAAAAAACGGTGTTTTATTTGATTTTACAGTTCAGAAAACTGGTTAAACTATTAATGAACTTAAGTTACATAAAGTTTTGGGTAAAATCTCAATTTAAATGGTAAAAATAAAAATACTAGAGGATTAGGAGAAAATACAGGTGAGTAGTTTTGTTGTTGTTTGATTTGCTTATCTTAGTTTTTGTTTTTTTAACAATCCAAGGGATGGAACAGGCTTTGCAGCTATAATATTTATGACAAAAAAACCATGTATAAAAACATGGTTTCAATGCTTTTTTAAAGTTCATCCAAAATAGTTTTTGCTCTTCAAAAGTTGCTTTCTTTCTCCACCTAAACAGTCTTATTAAATCAAATAAACATATGTGAATTTTGGCTATTTAGCTGCCAAATATTTATGCTAACTCTCTGTGATAATATACTGTATGTAATATTGTAAGTACAGCACTCGGTAAATGAAGATCTTGTGATCAAAGGGAGACCTACACCACCCTTAAATATACTCCTAAACTCCAGACAAACTTTTTAAAGATCACAGTCAGACTTATACTCCCAATCTTTTAAGGTCGTAGATCGATAAATGGAATATTGGAGAGTAAAAGTTTTCTCCTCTTAATTTCACTGCTATGTGTATTTTTAAAATGTCATTTGAGACATTTCCTTTTTTTTTTGGCAGAGTTGGAGAAACTGTGATTTAGTAGCAATGCTCACATGTGCAAAACAAAATAAAATAAGTGAACTTACACAATTAGTCCAATTAGTCAAATAGTTATTAATGACCACAACCCTCTAGCACCCATGTCTAATCTGGTACCATTTAAAGTTTTTTTATCTAAGTTATAAACATATTGGATTATTTCTTTTTTTAGCTTTTAGGATTGGATGTAACTCACATGTTCAGATGGTGGCTTGGTTAACAGAGGATAGCATAGGTAAATTGTTTATAAGCACTTCGGTAACTGAACCATTTTATTGAATTTTATTTTTGTTAATGCTGTTACAGTTGTCCCAATTTTCAAAATACTCTCAACTGAGCAATCGATTTGAATATTTTTCAAATTCAGATTCAAATAATTTTATCGTCTTCTATTACAATCTCATTTTTATAATAAATGTAAATTGAAAAAAATAGATCCTGGCCTTAAGTTCTCTCAGAGACACTTTAAGTTTCAGACCTAGATCTAAACAAACCAACAAAAAAACTTCAAACTGTGTCATTTGTCAAAGAATGCTAAAATAAAAGAAATGGTCCTAGCCATGGAATTCTAAGATAGAGGAATTTCCCCCAAATAATTAATATGTGGTGGCCTTTTAATTCTCTTAGTGTGTTTCTTCACTCACCTATTTTTTTTTGTGACCGTGTTTTTCTGAAATGGATTTCATAATAAATGGGACCAACTGTTTCCATTTGTGTTTGGTCATTGACTTGCTTTTAAATCTACTCTGAAGACTAGAAAACACATGTGATGAGTACCAAAGCAGCTGGGAAATTAGGTGAGGAGAAAAACTGGCCCCAAATTGATTAGCTAGCGCAGCATAAACCCCAAGAAACTTGCTCTTTGAATTTTTCAGGCTTTGGACATTAGGTAAACATGACTTTGGATGGAATGTGGGATGCTTTTCACCATGGAGCACAAAGGGGAATATCTTTGGGAAATGATCAACAGCTAGAATTTGTTCTGGCTCGTCCTTCTTTTTCCTTTCAACTTGTCATGTTCTTTATAATTTTTGTTAGTTTAATAATATGCAAAGACTTGAATGTGAAATGCGGTCATACTTTCCACTGAGCTTCAAAGAGAGAAAGCAGAATGAAGCTTGTTGTAAACTTTTATTTCCATTTTCTGCTTTATGTAACCGTATTTTAGTAGCTCCAGTAAAATGTAACCACATTAACCAACACTTAATTTAGACTAAATGACGAAAGAAAGCCAAAAATAGCCCAGAAACAAACAAATTGGGAAAGTATATGTCTGCCTCTACATCAGATATTGTCAAGTCACAATTTTTCCTTTGTTGGCAGAAAAAATGAAAATGATTAAAATTCAGTGTGAGGGGTATTGGGGCAATCAAGCTTAACTATTCTTTTCTCCTGTCTGGTGCTGCATGTTGTTAAACTACAAAAAAATTATAAAACAAAATGAATTATCTCTTGTGATTCTTTGTTGAATTCAAATTAGCTACGTTATTATTAGTTACTTGCATTTTCAAATACAGTTTACTATATGGTCATTGTATTAAAACCCATGGGTTTCTATACAAATTAATAAGATGATATTAATATACTCTGTATTATACCTGAACACACTGGGAGGATTTGCTAATACAGTTGATAGTGGGGTAAATTCGATGTTCCTTAAACTGTAATGAACATTTGTATTTTCTTTTTACTTATTTACCGATCAATAGCTAGGTTGATGTGAGCCTATGTTAAATATCTTATATTTGTTTAATGGTTTATAGCATGCAAAATAACTTTATATCAATTGTTTTATCTGATTCCAACAACTGTCCATGATGTGTGATGTTTCAAAGTGAATTTGTTACAGATCTGTGGACTAATCTTAGATCTTGTGACTCCAGATTCAAACCCTTTCTAAAATATCCAAATACAATATGTGCATATGCTGTATAAAATGTACATTTTTGTACTTTACCTATTTAAATACATATAGTTGATAGCTTTATTTATTTTTAATAGCCTAGAATGCAGTTAATTTTGAAAAACTAACACGTATCCAGGACCTACTTACACTAGGATGTGTGTTTCTATCCCAAGTACATATTGCCATGTATCACTTTTGGTAGGACAAACCTACCAAGTAGTTAGTGGCTTAAAAGAATAACCATTTTGTTTATTTGCTGGCGATTCTGCCATTTGGTCAGTGCTTTGCAAGCATAGCTCTTCTGTGTCAGTGGCATCAGTTGGGGTAACTAGGTGCACACTTTCAAGCCCACTGACTCACGTGTCTCAGGCTGACACTGTTTGCTGGAACTCAAGATATACTGGTTGACCAGTAGCCTGGGTTCACACTTTTGTCTGATTTCTTGGTTCTCCCTGAAGCCTGTCTGTGTGGCTAGCTTGGATCTCCTTATAGCATTGGCTTCTCAGGGTAGGTGACTTCCAATAGAGCCAGGGCAGAAGTTTCCTGAGGCTTAGGCTCAGAACTGGCACAGGATCATTTCCATTGCCTTTTATTGGCTGATATGATTCACAAAGACAACCCATATTCAAGAGAAGGGGACTACACAAGGGTGTGAAGATCAAGAGGTGTGTTCCACTGGGATCCATCAATGTGTCACACTGGCACTGGTACACATCTGTTCATAATTTTATACATAATAGCCCTACTCTGGAAATTATGTAAATGTCTTTCAATGGGTGAAAAAAACTGGGATACATCCATGCTATTGAATACTAGTCAACAATAAGAGGGAATGAATGGAAAAACTTGGATTAACTTCAAGTAATGCATGAAAAAAAGCTAATCTTAAAAGGACACATATGCATGATTCCATTTATATAATATTTGTGAACTAACATTTTATAAAGATGAAGAATGTATTAGTTTTTACCTGGGGTTAGGAATAGGGTGGGTAGGTATCATTGGAGAGAGCCCATGGTGAGGATATAGTTAAGTATCTTGATTGGGTGGTGGTAAGAGAAGCTACACATGTGATACAATCGCACAGACCTGTATACACACATGTAAATGTATAATTGGCAAAGTCAAACTTCTGTGAATTGTACCAATGTCAATTTCCTAGTTGCAATACTGAATTCTACTTATTGTGGAGGAGAAAGAAACTTCTGTTTCCTGTACCTTCCTGGGTTCTGTTGGCTGGTCTAATAATTAAACTGACATGAGACAGATTAACAAGAGAAAAATAACCAAAATTAACTGAATGCATACCTTTAGGAACCCTGCATACATGAAAGAGTCAGAGACCACACATACATGGAAGGTTTAGAGACAGAAAGGGACACTGAGGTATATGTGACTGTCTGAGCTGAGGAGGAGGTTAGGCACCTTGAGTCTTCAGAGGGGTGGAAGCTCCTTCACAGGAAGAAAGAAAGGAGAGGAAGGGAAGGGAAGGGAAGGGAAGGGAAGGGGAGACAAGGGAAGGGAAGGGAAGGGAGAAAGAAAGGTGTTCACTAGTTAGTAGTTTACCCTGCCCTGTAAGTAGGCCATAAAACGTCATTTCTGGTGACAACTCTTATTATGGGCATGGCCACTAACTTGAGTTCTTTAAAAAAGTTTCTCATGAAACTGTAGGGTCTCAGCTTGCTTTCAGCTCAAAATAATTCATGCACCACAGTAGCACATTTTGGGGTGGCCTGTCCTGGACCCCTTTGTTATGCAAGGTGTAGACATTGGAACAGGCTGGGTGAAGGGAGCATGTGCCCTCCCTTTCTGATTTTCTGAGAGGCTTTAATTATTTTTGAATTAAAAGTAAGGAGGAAGAAGCAGAAAACAATCTTTGGGATATAAAGGGGGGCTCAGGGGAGTTTGTGTCAAACAAAATACATTGGTTCAACCTTAGGTAAGCAATTTACAATGTACCTAGGACTTGGTTTGTAGTCTGGTGTGGTGAGTTCAATGGGTTAAGAGGTGATGGCCATTGTAAACATGGTTTGTTACACATGGTTCCTAAGAGGAGGGAGCAGGAGCCATGTTGGGTTGACCATGTGGGTAGCACCAAGGCCAGTCTAGCAGCAGATGGAGGAAGGGGAAGCATGGACATAGGCTTTACTGAGGTTTTAGTGGGAAGAAAGGGCTTAGACTGCATAAATAGCTAAGCAGGTTTAGGATTGGCTAGTTAGAAAATTTTGGGAAAGCTCTGGCATAGAGGGGTGGCCCAAGATGTTCTGAACTTGGCCTTGGGCTGATGTAAAGACAAAGAGTAATGACTCAGTGTGTGAGAATTTGAAAAAGGAGGTGGTTGGGGGGTATGGACTCCAGACTGGGTGGTTGGTTTATCTGCTGTATGCTCACAGGCAAGCTGTTTGCTATCTCTAGAAATTGCCTGACTTTGCTTGGGAGGGCCAGTCTCTTCCTTCCTGGGCCCTGGGAATCAAAGCATCATCAAATATAGAAAATTAAAAAATATTATTAATAGAATATACCATTTCCTAGTGGTTTTTCATACCAGAATGTTAGGTAACTCTTTAAGATTCAGTTAACCCCTCTTTATAATTTGAATAATAATAACACCTAACCCATAAAGTTGCCTTGAGGACTGACTAGGAGATAATCTATATAAGGTACTTACAACAGCGCCTGGGCAACTTGACAAAATGTGCTAATACTACACAGCCTTGGACTCTTGACATAGCACCACTGGTAAAATGCTGGGTGGGTGTGGAGCTTTCAATAAGTCTTTGCTCAAATAAGAATTTATATAATTACTAATGTCATTTAGAGAATTCTATTCTCATGAAGCAACACTCTCTTACTCTATTTAGTTCCATTTTATTGTTACTTATACTAAAGTCCAGGCTAAACTCAAGAAGGGAATAAATTTTGGTAGCAAAGTAAACTTCAGAACTATTGGAAGCTCTAATGTATATATTGGCAATCACTTCACCAATGGAAACTGATTAGGAACTGACCTGCTCAAAGTGCAATAAAGCTGGGTAATCAGACTTTGAACATTAGTGCTCCACTGGGTGCTTTTGTGGTGAGCGCTAACTCTGAGCCATGCTGTATTTCGTGAAAGTGGTTGATTTTCAGATGCAGTGTACTTCGATGACACGCAAAAACCGGTCTGTATTCAAAGGCTGAGCTCCTTTTCTTTGCATGAAAATAAATCATATTTTGTCAGCTAAGAAGGTCAAAAGCCAATTGGTAAATGGAGGGCTTCAGCACTGATCTGTGGAACTTCTCAGGGGCATCCAGCTAAGCAAGACAACCCTCATCACTTCATAAATTACAAACAATCCATAAATAATGACCTACTGCAAATTAGATGGGAGAATAACATTTCAGGAGGTGTGGAGATGGGAAAGGTGGGCTGTGCCCTAAAAAATGAAAGAGCCCTCTTGAGCAATCTCATAAGTATTGCTTAATTTTAATCAATGTGACAAGCTGAACACAGGCCTGATAAAAGCCAAAAACTATATAAATTGTCTAAGAAAATTGAGATACAAGTGATCCACTTAAATAATAGTCTAAAGTCAGGTAAGTTTACCATAGTACTATATTTTCTGCAATATGATATGCAATTAATTCTTCCTTAAATAAACAAACTGATTAAAATTTCATTATGCCGACATCTCACAATAAACCTGGATCCAGTGAACCCCTTTCTTGTTGTTTATTTAAGTCTTTATAATTAATTCTGGATTTATGTCATTTGCTGGTCAATGTTACAGTCACCTTACTAACTATTTAAGCAATTTGAAAGCTGTCGGAGCTCACAGGAGTCACCAAAGCAGTGGGTGATGGGCTACAGTTTTAATCTAATCCTGATTTTGTGAAGGTTTATTTTCCCATGCTATGGCCTTTACTTTCAGGCAAGTAATTAAATGTTAATGTCTTCATTTTATTCACAACAGTTTAGATTGCAGCTGGACAGATGTGGCAGTATAATTTGGTTCAATACACAGTCTATAACACTTTTTCCTTTTAATTATTTTTTTTACTTCCAGCCCCCCAAATTATTTTGTCATAATTGATAGACTTAAATAATTGGGTTATACAAAGGCCCTAGGAATTCTCCGTGTAATTTGTTTACCTTGTATGTGTTGGGACTTCATTCTCTCGGCAGCCATTGGCTGAGCTCACTGGTGGTATTTTAGGGTCAGATGTGGAAGGGGCAGCTACAGCATCTCCAGGAATTTAGGAACATTTTAAGGACCAGGCAGAGATTCCCATCAGCCAGGTAGTATGTGAAGGACAACCAAATGCAAAGCCTTCCTGTGTTCTTGAATCTTCTAGTTGAGATGACATTCCCTTTGACAACATTGGGAAATGCAGAATTTTCACCAACTTCCAAAATTTGTTAATATATATATAAAATGTTTTAAGAGGGGCTTTTTGAGAGTAGACCTTAAATGTCTCACCACAAGAAAGAAATGGTAATTATGTGAGGTGATGGAGGTGTTAGCTAATGATACAGTTGTAATCATCTCACAATATGTAAGGGTATCAAATCAACACACCGTACACTTTAAACTTACACCATGTTGTATGTCAATTACATCTCGTAATGCGGTGGGGGGGAGTGGCTTTTCATGGAACTAAAAGGAAACAAAATCAAATAAAATATAAACTTGTAATTCATGCTTTCATCTCATGTAGGTGGGGCATTATTATGAAGCAGATTTTTTTTTCTGAATTGTGTGGTGTGTTTACCCCTCCAAATAGGTGGTAAGAGAAAGCTACTTAAAGGATGTGTTATTTGTGGGACACCCAGGATCACAGGATCTTGGAAAGAGGAGTGTCCTCCAAAAGCAGTAAGAGAATGAAGTAGCTACAATTATTTTCACTTCTTTAGCTGAGACATCAGACTCTCCATCGCTTAGCCAGAATGATCTCAAACAAAATAAACATTTCTTCAGCCAGATCCCTCACCCCCTCCATATTCTACTGCCTTCATACCGTGTTTACCTTGCTTTGTGACCTAAATTATTTCCCCAATTCCTCCTTCATTAACCGTATTTTTTTATGTTGGAGACCTGAAATAATACTTAATGTTTATCCTTTTTTTCTCTTATTTTTTTATTCAAAGTTCTCTTGATACTCCTCTCCACAGAACTCTCAATATTATTATTATTATTCAAATATAATCAATCACACGACTGTGTGTGAACAAATATGCCCTTGGCTCTGCTGAGGCCATGAAGTGCATGGCTGGCCTTCATCTATTAAGAGATTCAAGTCTCTTTGGGGACAAGAGCCATGTCCCACATTGTGATCTTTATTTCTCCCCTCAGAAGCCTGGCAAGTACTGGACACTATGTAGGTTATAGGTGTGCTGTGTTGATTTAGGTACCACCTCACCTTTGTTGCCCTGAAGAACATACCTGCGTGCTCGGGAAAAAGGCACCTCAGTACACCTGAGCACACTGTGATAGAATGACGTAACTAACAAACAAACCAATGACCATTCGTCACCCATGATGCATGTTTTCTAGATATTTTGGAGGGGAAAGTGACAGAATCATGAAATGTTACCAGATAGATCTCTTGTAATATTGTCAGGAAACTGTATCTTCCTTAGTTATCTATACCTATTTTCCATTGTTGTCCACATCTCAGAATCGTTCCATGTTTGGGGACAAATATTTGTTGCAGAAGAAAATCGTTCTGAAATTAGTCAGACCTGGCATCAAATCCTGGGGCTTTGTCACTCCCCAGATGTGCCCTTGAGCTCCACACTGGCGAAGGGTGACTCTCAGCCTCTGTCACATGGAGACGTAGCAATGCCTTCCACATGAGGAAGCGGCAAGGCCGAGTGGAACGCCAGATCTGACTTTCTTCTCCGTGCACCGACCTCCTGTTAAAGTGCTTGCTGAAGTGGAGTACTTAGGGAGAAATATGCGCACACAAACACTGACAGTCTTACAATTTATTCCCTCCATTCTCATTACAGAATTTCCACTCCTTCCTCACAGAACTACACTTTTGTCTTCCTTCCATCTCCTGCAATAGCCAGGCTTAAACACGCATGATTATTCCTTTTCATCTGGAACTCTTATCTCAGAAAGATGTCTTTTCTGCATTTCCCAAGTCCTCCCTGTCAAGGCCAGTACCGTCCTACCTTTGAGATCCACATGGGGCTTCCAGGATTGTTGAGTTCCACAGAGAGTTTCCTTTCTTAAAAGAATCCCATTGCCCTAAATTCAATGTCACATTTTCTAGTTAGAGATGCTCTTTTGGGTATGACTGTCTCTTCATTCCACAAGCATTACCCTTAACCCTAAACCATTTATAAGTGCTTCCAAGGGTGAGAGCCAAAAGGGTTTTTTTTTTCTTTTTGTTCTTCTTTTTAAAAATTCAATTTTGTCTCTTAATGTGCATAAGTTATGTAGACTAGGAACTCATGATACAACCAGAGGGAACTATAGTATTTCCTCTATTATTTATTCTTATCTCATTTTGTTCTAAAAAGACTTTAAGGTGGCTTCCAAGGCAGCGTATCTGAACCTGAATAACAAATTACGTTGTCACCAGTGGCTTTGCACCACGCTCTCACACGATGACTCCACAGCATCTTCATTGTGTTCAACCTCGTGCCACTTCTATTTAGTAAGAGTTTGTATGGCACTGCCGTCCAGGTGAGAGAAAAACAGAGCCTGCTCTGAGATGTCAGTTTTCTGTCCTGGGCTGCCTCTACAACACGCTTCTCATCACTTGGGAAGAGTACTCTTCCATTTCCCTGGGCTGGTACTTTCATCCCACACCTTTGAGCAGTCTATTGCCAGTTTATTGGACACACCAAACTGCATGATTGTGGAAAGCAAACAGATTGGTGGTGAAGTCATATCCCAGCTAGATCCCATGTGTTATCAAATGCTGATCCACGTAGTTACTGGTGAATTGCAGTTTGAGTTACATATGGATTAAAGGGAGATGATCTTTTTAATGGGGAAAACCAATGGAAAACAAAATCCAGCAAGGAACAGTCCATTGATTGAAATGTAAAGTGATGCGTCTCTGTTCTCTGATGGTATTTAGGATGAAAGCAGGCTGATGGCAGCCAGTAACTTCCGATCCCCCAGAAAGAGTAGTAATGCAAAAATATGTCTACCCGGAATAGGAATTTAGAAAAGATTTATTAAATAGCTTAAGTTTGTTTGCATTGATAAATGAGTCTTTCTAAAAAAAAGATTTTTTTTTCTCTTTTAAACTGGGTTCCTAAGTGAGCCAGCTGCAGACAGAAGCCTTCAGGGAATGTTGCATTGTCATTATGAGAAACCGGCTGTCTAGCTTTCTTTCCAAATCTCCCAAGCTCTATCCAGGTGTTGAGATTTAAGGATGTGCAGTTCCTTCCATCAGCTGCACAGGATGGCCCGACACCCGTGCTGTCAGCGCCTGAGAACAAGAAAAGGCTCTCTTTGTGTGCTCCCTCAAGGCACCGCAGTGTAGCTATCTCATTCTGTTTCAAATTAACATCAGTGGTCATTTCCGCTGGTTATCCTGTGTAAAAGGAACTCTATAGCCTTCAACTGTTCTCCATTTGCAGAGCACCGTGGGAGGCTGTAAAGATATGCAAATTAAGTTTTCTCAGTGTACTCTCAGGGGTAATTTTCCCCCCCTTCCTCTTAGGAAATCTAAAAAAACAAAAAACAGAAAACCTGTTGGAGTTTGGCTTTTAATACTGAAGGGAAAAAGAGCGGCGACTGAGGGTTCTCCCTACGAATCTTCCTTCTCTCAAGGGTAGATTTTCCAATTTGGTTGAATGTTACATACAGGTTAGGAGTGTGTCAGGGACATGTAAAATTACATAGTGAAGTCACTAAAGAATTCTTTAGTTATCCTGAAAAACGGTCACTGTTGTTTACATCTGTACCGATTATTTCACTAGAAATGAAATTTTGCCAGGAAATGAATGCTGCAAATACGATCTTTAAGTAGTTTTAAGTCGCTGTAATGAATGGTTCCGTCTTATTTCTGTGATCTAATAGTTACAGATAGAATAGGGGGCAGATTGGCCCAAGTTCAAATTTTCTCTTCCATTGACCATGTGATCTAGGTTACTTAAAATCTCTAAATTCAGATTTCTCACTTCTAGAATTGAGATGATGATACCTAGCTCGTGGACTGTTATAAGTCTAGCACAAGATAATGTCTCTGTTACATGACCATCGTTCATTCTAGGAAGGCTACTATTGTTACTGTTATTTCATGGCTTTGGGAAGATAAACAGTTCATTTAATATTGTACATCCTAAGTAGTATTTGGCAATTCTTAATGTCACACGTCTGCATCATGGATTGGCTCAGTTGCAGCTGAATTCACTCCATCAATCCATGATTGCTATGTATATTCAATAGATAAATGAATCACAACTTTTCCTCTGGTATATAAGCCAGCACAATAATTCTATACCTTAGCAGCAATAGATAAAAAACAAAAACAAAAACAAAACAGGCACAAACTTTAGTAAAGAGACTGTCCTGGAGAAACTCAGAGATATTGAAGTCAAGACGCTCTAGACCAGGGGCCGCCAAACTCAGATCCACACGTCAAATCCAGCTGGCCTCCTGTCTTGGTCCAGCCGATGAGTTAAGATTTTTTTTTCCATTTTAAAACAGCGAGTAAAAGCATTAAAAATCTAGTTTTGTGAGATGTGAGTTTTATATAAAATTAAAACTTAGTGTCTAGAGATAAGATTTGTTAAAACAGAACCACATCCATTTGTTTGTGAAATCAGTCTGCTTTTGCCCTACAAATTATATATGTGTAGCTGCTAGAATCCTATTTGCAAAGTTAGTTTTCATTTGTCAGTTTGTTGTAATGCCAGAAGAAACTGCTTAAGGAAGTCAAAACACCATGGGAAATTACATAAGTGTAATGATTATGTAAAAGCTAAATGAGTAAATTACTTAAAAGAAGTATGCTTAAATATTAACAGTATTTGACTGTAGATTGAAATCATACACAGTCTGCACCCCCTTCCTGCTCTGTGGGTATGCCTTTAAACTAGAAAATCAGAGGAAAGGTAATAAGAAAAAAATGTTTAAATGAAACTGATTTGTATGACATTCTGTTGAATTGTTTCCACACTTTGGCCCTGGTATGTTAAACAAGAGATTCATATTTTATAACTGTGTTTTGTGAATTAAGGCTCCAAAGACCACACCTAGCCAACTTTATCTCTAAAATCCATATAAACCTATTTTTCCAAATTAACTCTTCAACTATTAAAATACATTTAATAAAAAACAAATGATAATCTAACTTCAGTATCTCTACATCTCATCAGTAAAGTAGATGTGGATATATTACTGTTATTTTGCTAAACTGGAAAGAGTAATGTTAATAAGTTAGTTACCAAGTATAAATTTAATGTGTGAAATGTAATTGTTGAGTTAAAGAATGCATTTTAAGTTTTGAATGATTTATTTGACTGTCTAGTTATATATGGAGAATTCTACTTAAATAAATATTAATTATATGGTACAAATTTTTCATTTTAATGTTTTTGTAAATGAAAAATGATAAAATAATACCAAAAGTCAAGCTCTTTGCTATAATTCAAAGAAACTCAGAACGATATAGTTCCAACAGATGTTTACCTATTGTGGGAATGAAATAAGGAGAGGTGGATGGAGATTGATAAAGATGTCCACATATGTGCATATATTCAAGGCCAGGTAACTCTAAAGATTTATGTATGATTAATTGAAGTTAAAAGAATTGTACCTTATAGATTTGTTTTTCTGATCGAGATTTGCATTGTCAGTAATTTTGTAAACGGCTATCCAGAGAGGACATTTGTTTTTGGCTAGGCTGATGTATTGGGCCATTTTGGTCATTCTTCATTTGAAAAGCATTTGTTTGCCTCCATTTGCTTGTGGCAGACGGAGGCAAACAGAAACAGGCTTTCTAATCATTCCAAAGCCAAGTAGTTTTGCACTGAACTACATGATGGACAGAGCTTTGGAGAGCCAAGTAAAGAATTGATGGCTCTAACACAAGCTGGCCCTTCTTCCAAAATACAGTCATCACTTCTCGATTATGGTTCTTTTATGTCTCCTTTACAATTTCCCAATTCCTTTTTGTGAAATTGAAGAAAATAGTGTTTTGGTTGGAAAGATAATACATCAACAATGAAGCAAATTTCTGTCTGGATATTCACTGCAAATAATTCAAATAGATAAACCCTATGGATGAAAGAGGATTACGTTACATTAAGCCATGAACCTACGTTTTAAGGGAGATGATTGGCTAGTAAAAATAAGGCATTAAAATGTTGGGTGTTTTTTATCTTCTTATTAGGCCAAGGATGAAAAGTCATGACACATATGACAATACCCCCTTCTACACTCAAGACATGCCTTTTCCCCTCTGAACTTTAATTAAATCCTCAGGATACTCAATGATCAGCAACCAGCAGCTACTACTGCCTATTGAAGTCAACACATGAGACAGAAGGAATCCATGCCTCTGGTGTGAGCTCCTCGAGGGTCAGGCATCCTTGCATTCAATCTGTAGATAATTATTAGCAGTAGAAGCTAGCTATTAAACAGTGCTTGCCAGGCACCTTTCCAAGAGCTGTCATTGATTAAGTCATGGGTGCTCCACAACAACCGGAGACAAGGGACTATAAGCCCCATTCCACAGAGGAAAACATAGACCTGTGAGTTTGGTTAATGTGCCCACGGTACACAGCTACAAAGTGAAAGAACAGAATGCAAAGCAGAATTCAAAATAATGACAGCTCCAAAACCTCTCTCTGCACAGTGTCCTCAGCACCGGGCAGTTGCTTCTCTTACGCTCTGAAAGAGAGAAGAGTTATACATGTGCTCTTCTAGTTGTGAAAGGAAGCACACGTACATGACAGATTTGCTCTTAATAACCCAGTATTTCCACACCCTTGTCTGCCTCACTCCAACCTCAATCCCATGCCTTTGTCCCCATCACTGTTGTTCTCTGAAGGTGGTTCCACAGAATTATGCATTAATTATAAGTCATAAATAAATTTCCATTGCTTATCTAACCATTTCAAATATTTTCAATTTAAAAGCTAAATTAAAGTTCATCCTAGAGGAATCAATTACTAATGACATGAAAGATTTTTGAAAGGTCAAGGCAGTTCTGTAGTGTTGCTCCTGAAATCTAGCCACTGATAGCAGTTCTTATTTCATGGGACCTATTGCTCAGAGGAAACATAGGGGACATGAGATCAGGACCCATAATCACTTTAGGGGCTCACAAAACTGACATTATGTTAGACTCGGAAAAAGCAAAATGTACTTCCAGGTCAAAGAAAATGCTTCAAAATATAATACTAATATTCATTTTTATACCAATGCAATGATCAAATATGACTTTACAACTCTCTCTCTCTCCCTTATTTCCTCCCTCTCCTCCCTTCCTTCCTTCCTTCCTTCCTTCCTTCCTTCCTTCCTTCCTTCCTTCCTTCCTTCTTTTATATCTTTACTTAATGGAAGAAAGTAGCCACTGAGGCAAAAAGATCTAGAATCATGAGAGTCATAATGTGGCCCTGGTTGCTGACGGAGGGGAAATAACTCTTCATTTCCATTCTTTTAGTTTCTCCTAATGAGTAACTGAATCTAAAAGGAAAGAAAAGAAAACACAGAACAGAACAAAACAACCCCCTTTTTGGTCTTATTAAGAATTAAGTCTAAAAATGAATTATTTTTTTCTTGTAAAATGATATCCTTAGTTTCAGGAAGAGAATAGACAAAGATTCTCACATTTCTCTGGTT
The DNA here is from genome assembly GCF_004126475.2 of Phyllostomus discolor. Lineage (NCBI taxonomy): Eukaryota > Metazoa > Chordata > Mammalia > Chiroptera > Phyllostomidae > Phyllostomus > Phyllostomus discolor. The sequence goes on from NC_040910.2 coordinate 85,467,354, forward strand.
GGTTATTTTGAGAGAAACTCAGAAGTTTTATTTTCCTGTGTGCCTCATTTATTCTATTAAATAACTGAATAGGGATAAGAGTAAAAACAGAAGTAGCATTTTATTTGTATGTTGCAAATGATAATTTTCTGACTTTGTTCAGGGCAAAAATGTATAGATTTGTTTAACCTGTTGTATGATGATTTTGAGAAACTTTCATTGTTCAATGAGAAAAGCATTGACAACTTGCCACCAATTGGTAAATTAACAAAATGTGAATGCAAAATAATGACAGCTGCCAAAGATTTAGCTACTAAATAAATACAGAACGACTAAACCTTTAGAGTTCCGGAGATCCTCAGGAATCACACATGAAGAGCATGGCCTTCAGGATATTGTAGGCCAGGACTTCTAGATTTTCCTCTACCCAGTACAGCAAGGCACACATGGCTGCTTAAATGTAAGTTAATAAAAATTAAACAAGGTTAGAGATTCGATGCCTCCGTTGTCACTCCTGCCACATCTCTAGTGCTCAGTCATCTCCTAGAGCAGATGGCCACCATATTGGAATGAGCACAACTAGAACATTTCCATCATTACAGAGAGTCTTGTCGCACTTGTCTCAGGTTAGCGCATAAACAGTTTAGATTTTGTAGGTCATCTGGTGTTGTTGGAATACTTCACTTTAACATAAACAATATGTATAAATGAATCAGTGTGGTTCTATCTCAATAAAGTCTATTTACAAATATAGACAGGGGTGTGGATTGGCTTGCAATAGGTAGTCTGCCATCTTTCCGATGAGATCATCCAGACAGGGCACTAAGCACTGTGCTGGACACATCATCAACATTCAATAAATAGTAGTCTTTTTATTGTGACTTTTTAAGATAAAACAAAGGTAACTAGAAGACCGGAAATAACTTAGAAGTCTGACAGTTGTGGTAGGTTTTAGAAATGTAATTGCTGGGATTGATTTAACATAATGCTGTTAAAAAAAAAAGAAACTGAAAAGTATTTGCTAGAAAGGAAAAGTGCTCCTGGTCCATCTAATATTTGAACAAAATATGTAGGCCATGAGCCTCATCTATTTAAAAGAGGACAGAAACATGTACATGAATATCCCTCCACCTCTGTAGGTAAAATTTAACATCTTGTCCTGTACTATAAGGCTCCTCGGCTAATGCCTGCATAACCACGTCGGATGGAAAATTGCTATTTACTATTTAAGTATCAGCTCATTATCTTTGTTTCTCTATGCTTTAAAACATTCTTCTCCCTTTAATTTATTTTTATCATCAGAAGAACAAAAAACACTAACCAGGCAAAAGTAAGTGTTGTTTCAGTCTTCCTCTTCCTAGGACACATTCCTAATGTCAGGCAGGGAAAGGTGCTGAGCGTGTTCTTTTCTCACTGAAGCACGGCGTGGTCCAGTTCTATTTAGTCTGTCTCTCTATACACCTTTCATAAACACCAATGGTATGAGACAAAATAATAATAGTGCGAAGGTGGCCAAGCATGGAAATCTTGAGTAATTTAGGGATATGGTTTAATGGACCACTGGATTGTTTACGACTTCAAGATAATCATTTGAAACTTAGGGGAAAATTCCTCCTTTCCTCACCAGTTTTATCTTCTTGTTTACACAAAGGCAAACATTTCAAAATCTTTCCCTATATGGACCATGCAATTTCTTCATCAGCAATGGATATGCACATACTATACAGGGATGTGTGGTAAATAAAATTAAAACGAGCCAACTTATTTCAACAGCAATTCCATGTTCCCCGAGAATTTGTAACTTAAGGAGATGTCCGCAGCAAGCTATGAAGTATAAAATGGACCCATATACTACTTGGATTTGGGTTATAATATAGATAAAACATACAAATGCTGAACTGAGTTTTTAAATGTACATTCCAGAGTTTTATTTTTTAAAAACAGATAAACACACACATGGCATATATATGTATACACACATGCACACTGAAGACAAACAGACAACTTTTGCTTGTGTGTTAAGTAAATGCACAAGCAGAGAATTTGAAATGTACCTTCAAGATAAATAATTCTGTGCAAATATTTAGTACAGCAGGAAATACAGCGCTATCACAACTTCTAGCAATATTTTTATGGAAACCGAATACAACCTCCCCCATCCCCTGCATTTCTGCTTTAGAATGAATCAGATGAGGGCATTTCAGAATGATTAAAATTTTTCCTCTGCTGCAGATATTCAATTTTCTTAATTTTGAGAGCCTGATTCCTGCAATTTGAATTGTTATGAAATTGCTTCTGATGGCAATTATTTAAAGTAGCAAAACATGCCTATGTTTTTATCTTCTTGTTGGGTGAAAACCTGTTAGAGTGTAGGTTAGTGTGTATAAGAAAGGGAAACCTGTTTCCCTTTGGAGTTAAAAAAACTTCATTTGGGTAATGGTGCAATTTTCCATCCGAGGTGGTTATGCAGGCATTAGCCAAGGAGCCTTATAGGACAGGACAAGATGTTAAGTTTTACCTCAAGATACATTTACAAGTCCTGTTTGGCAGCATTTTCTCTGAGAACAAGCTCAGCTATATATTTCAGAGAAATTGAAACCATATGTTGACACCTAAAAAATCTTGAGAAATACCACTGGAGTTTGCAAGAAAACATATAAATATAATCAAATCGTTGTAGAATATGTCTACTTGGGCTAACTATAATACTTTGCTTGTTTTTCAAGGAGGTGTATTAGTGTTCTTAATGCTATTAACGATAATACACAGTGACCTAAACGAAACAGACTGATTGAGTTAATATTAAACTCTTCATCTTGTATTTCCAAATTGAAATGAAAAGATTTAATAGTCCCCGCTTCAGTTTTAGTAATAATTATGTTTCCTCACTGATGCTTGGCATATAGGGCCTTCCCGTAGAAAGACTGGGGTTTTAGAATGAGATTTAGGCCAAAATGAAGCCTCGGTAGGAAAACACCGTTTGGGGTATATTTGGGCTGGCTGCTAACTGATGAGCTAGAAAACAGCCATTCCAATTTTCCTAACACTCTGACTAGTCGCTTGTGTCCCCGTGTATTAAAAATAAGCCTCCCGAGGCAGAAACTTCAATCTTGATTTAAAGATGGACACCTGACACAAATTACCTGTCACAATTAAATCTTAATTTAAAGGACAATTTTTCTGAGATACCAGAAATAGACCTACTTGGAGGTAATTCAGTAATAGGATATTGAGTGTTAATTGCCTGGAGAACATTCCTCACTCAAATGAAAGCATCGTCCATGGCATCATTGCCATAGTATGATTTTAGCATTTTATCCACATGGAAAACACAAAAGAAAAACACAGTTATCACTCATAAGTGGGATGTGAAACTGAAAGCAACAGATGAACAAAGAAGAGAAACAAAAACTCAAAGACACAGACAACGGTGTGGTGGTCACCAGAGGGAAGAGGGTGAGGGGTAGTGAAAGGAAAGAGGGTTAGTGATCCTTCTTTTAGTATCTAGACTCCAAATGATCCTCTGATACCAGATCATAGTGAAATTAAAAAATATATGCCATATCTTTGTTGGCTCTGTATTGGATCTAAATTTATAGATGCGGATATGTGAATGGAACCATTTAATACTGATTTCTTCCCCACTTTTCTTAGGTTTCCAATTTTATAGCATTAAAATAATGTTTTGATCATTGCCTTCACTATTCTAAAAAACCTGGGAATACTAGGCACCTCTCCCCAAATGTCACAGTCACTCGACCTATTCCCCTAGGATTTTGGTTGACCTAATAGTGTACTCATTAATTAGTTGTTTGGTTTCTTTCAACCTTGGAATAAACTCAACTTCGGTAGCTGTTTTTGACACTGGCCCCTGGTTTCTCCTTCAGTCTTGAGAGCTTGCCGGTAAACACATTCTTTCGTTGGACTCGTGTACATGGGTTGCCCCTCAGACTCACAGGCCATGCCCAATATCTTGTTTCTTCGGGGGCTGTCCACTAAATCAGTTTTTTTAGTAACAAGCACCTTTGGTCTCTCAGGTAACTTACAGCCCAGAAATTTATGAACTACCCCAAGACCAGTAATGGAGGGGCAGTAAGCCAGGAACCTTTACCTAATCACTGCTCACTCAGCTTGTCCAAGGGGACATTTTTACAGGATGTGGCACTATAATTTTGAAACCCAAATAATGTTATCATCTTTTGAGTAACAAATGAAATTCCCACCACATGCCGAATAGTTCACTCTTCTGAGGCTCACCAATAAATCAGTGCATTTACCTCAATATGTTTATCTGGAACTCTGTGATTTGATTTATCAAATACCAAGGAAGATACCTTAAGTTATTAATCCTTGATTAAAAACAAGAAGAAGAAGAATAGTGATAAAACCTCATCTAGGATAAAGTTGCACATGCTCTATTTTCAAACACAGTAAGTTTCTTTATTCATACCCAATAATGATGTGCTCTCACCTCTTCTTTACATCCCTAGCGATTGGGTGAGTATTGGATTGTTTTCAAAAGACTGTTCCCTTTAGTCAGTTTGGCATGCATTTAAAATCAGGACCCTCCCTTACAAGTTGAACAATTTTATGTAGGTGTCCAATTTTCAGAAGCTTATTTTCCTAATTTATGAAATAGGAATAATAACACAGCATGCCCCATGGAGTTGTAGTTTTAAAATGAGGTAACATATGCAACTCATTTCCTATAGCACCTGTCATATCATAAATGCATTTAATGTATTTTGTTTAGTATTACTCTAATTGCTTGTGTTAAACAGAAATTGAAATCATGAACCACAGAAACCAAACCACCACACAAAAGCTGTTGCATCTAAATAATTTAATGTAGATAACAAGAGTGGAAAACAAAAAGTAAAACAAAACCAGTGAATGACTTGGATAACCTATCAATAATAACTGAATGGGCCAATAAGTAATAATTCAAAACCATACTTGGATATTTTTGTTTCTAGAAATGTATATACTTATTGTATATGTATATAAATACACATATGTAGATATCTATTTATCTATCTATCTGTCTATCTATCTATCTACCTATTGTTATCTATCATCTATCTCTGAGAAAAATGGAGGTAACTCTTAGCCACTTAGTCACTGTCATGCCAATTTACTCCTGGGTTAGAATCGTAAACCAACTGCTGACTTTAAGAAACATGAAAGGGAATTAAAAGACTAAATGTTGAGGCTGTTGAGATTAGAGCATCATTTTCTAGTTCAAATGAAGAAACGAAGGAATGAATGATATAAAAATTGACTTCCGTCTTGGTTCTTGCAGATCCCATACTACTCTCCTCTCACCCCACTGAGCAGACAACCTATGTGAGCTCCCGGTGCTTTCACTTCCAATAGCATAGGGTGGTCCACTGCCCAACTTTCCCTAAAGAAGTTAAATAATTTAGGGTCAAAGCCTGGGTAATAATTAATGTGCTCTAGACTTTGTAAGCTCTAGGCTCTGTTATCATGTGATCGGTTTTCTGAGTGGCAGTATCCATATTCAATGAAATGAGCTACTGTGTAGCCCCTTTGAAGAAGCTCATAAAACAGTGGGTTTAATTTGTCTGGGAAATAGAGACTAAAATATGGTGCAGGTCCCTGATGGAAAATGTGACTCCGTTATGCAGCATTCCCACCAAATATCTTGGAAAATGGGCAGTGTTAACATAGCTCTCTGGAGTGGGGCCAGAAAGAACAGTGGATGTTCTCTTGTAAAAACCCTGAAAGCAGCAAGCAACCCATAAACAGTATGCAGACTGAGTCTGAAAATGGACCGTTTTATGTTCCCTAATGGAAGGATAGCTTATTTGTTCATGGATTTATAGCAACAATGTGATGTCATCAAGTGATTTATAGCCAGAAGCATAGCAAGTGTCAATATACAGTGGTGGGTGGAAACATCCTATTCTCACCAAGGAGCTGATCCCCTCAGGAGTTTGTCTTTGCCGGAGGGTGGGGCGGATGTAGGAAACCCCAAGTTGTTAGTGTTACTGGAAATGGTTCGAGGGAGGTGAGGAATTACTGGAGCCATCCGTCTTCAGAAAGGATTTGAGGAACACAAAATTAGTTTATTTAGACATAAAATGATGATTGCAAACCAGATCGTCTCCCTAATTCTTGACTCACTCAGTGACTGATGTTTGGTGCTCCACAGGAAGGTGGGAATGTTAATCACAAATCCCGACCACACAGGTAGTGGCTATTTATTTTCAGTAAAAAAGAGGATACTAGTAGAATGATGTTATAGAAGCATGGACTTCTTTTGTTTTTAAATGTATATACAGTAAAATGTACTCTTTTTGGTATGATTGTACAAAATCTAAGAGAAAGTCAAAAATCGTGTAACTGTCACTAAAAACAATCAATACAATGCTTCCGTGACATAAAAAAATAAAACCCCCAGTGCTGCTCCTTTGGAGTCAAAACCTTCCTCACGCTAAACCCTTTCAACCGCTGCTGTCTGCTCTACTGAGTATTGCTCTTTCCAGAAGATATTTTCAATGTAATCATGAAGTAGGTAGCCGCTTAAGACTATATAGTGTATGCATTTGAGATTCATGCATGTCATTGCATTTATCAATAGTTTGTTCTCTTTGATTACTGAGTAATACTCCACCACGTGGATGTACCATGTTTTGTTAATCCATTCATGAGTTGAAGGACATTTGGACTGTTTCCAGTTTTTGATGGCTGTGACTAAAAGTTGCCAAAACTATCCATATACGGTTTGTAAATGACTACACATTTTCATTTTCCCTGAATAAATACTTAGAAGGAGGATTACTGATTCCTATGAGAAAATGTGTGGTTAAATTTGTTAGAAACTAACAAGCTGTTTTTTGCAAAGTTGCTGTATATTTTCACCCACATCAGCAGGACATAAGAATTCCACTTCCTCTATATCCTCATCACACACCAATCTAATAGCTATGTAGTGATAACTCATTGTGGTTTAATTTTAACTAGTTCTTGGAATTTTCTATAGAATATATTAGCTGTGAAAAGAATGTTATTTCTTTCTTTGCAATATGTACTCCTTTTATTGTGTTATTTCTTGAGTATTTCTTTTTCTTGTGTTATTTCATTGGATGGGACTTCTGGTACAGTGACAAATAGAAGTAGTAAGGGAGCACATTCTTGTCTTGTTCCCAAGTTTAGGGGGAAAACATTAAGGAGATCCTTTTTTTCTTAATTTGCTAAATTTGATCATAAAGTAATCTTTTTAGCCTTGTCAAATGCTTTCCCACACCTATTAAAATAATTAGTTATTTTTTTTTCTTTTATTCTGCAAATATGGTGAATTATAGTGATTGACTCTTAAATGTCAAACCAGCTTTGCATTCCTGAAATATATTATACCTCATTTATTAGGTGTAGTGTACATCAAGGACAACCTCCATTAGTAAGGGTGCCTCCCTCTCTGTACCAGGGAGATGAGGATGACTCTAAATCTTTAGAATTGTTATCAAAGGAGAAGGCAAAGATTTAACCATGCGTACAACCTCACCTTTGTATACTGTGCTCTTCCTGGTAACCTCTCATATGTGGCCTTCCCCTCACCTTGAAAGATCTTCATTTTGTCTTTAGCTAGAGATTATATTTAAGATGGTGGCTTGGGCCATTTGGGGGAGTCACTCAGTTTTTCAGAGGATCTCCCATGTATACATGCTATTAAACTTCTGTTTGTTTTTCTTCTGTTAATCTATCCTTTAGTCCAGGGTGTCTCAGCCAAGAACCTAGAAAGACAGAATGAGAGTTATATTTCTTCCTCCACATCCTATTTGTGGTAAAGCTCTTCCAAAGAGTTTTCTATACACGCTTCCTTTGGTGCCTCCTTTACCTCCAACAGTGCCCCACTGGTGTAGCTCTTGCCAAGGTAACCAGTGACACCCGCAGATTTACATCCAGTGACTAATTCTTACTCTTCAGCATACTTGACCACACAGCAGCCCTTGACATTGGTGACTATTCCTTCCTCCTTGACACACTTTCTTCACCAGACCCATGGGCAAAAGGTATGATATGTATACTTTTTCTCTAGTTAACCTCACACATGCTCCTGCCTTTCCACACAAACACCAGTGACATATAGATTTCTATCTCAAGCCTGGCACTTTCTACTAGACTCCAGATAATTCTAGATAAACACTGACTTGACACCCCTATCCCTCTATTTATTATTCATTTCATATCTAATTAGTACCCAGAGTAAGAGCACCTTCAACTCTCATTTTTGTTTTGTTGACACCAACCTTCATCAGTAAATGTAATAGCAATGTAGGTGATAGCATTTAACCTTAGCACACACTATGTTCTAGGCACTGTTCTCAGACATTTCCATATGCTAACCCACTTAATCGCTTCCACAGTCAATGAGGAATAGGCCATGATCTAATTTTAAAGATGAAGAAACAGAGATGTGAACATTGTTCAAGTATTCAGGTCATATAACCACCTAAACCATGTGTCCATTTTACGAGTGTTGGGTTGGTTAAAAGTAGACATTATAATCTATAAATCCATCTCTCTAAGCATATTTAAAATTTATATTTTCACAATGCCTTACAATTACCAGAAAGAAAGTGGATGATGATGACTTTTTTGCACTGTGGGACCCACACTCTTGCCTTAGGACACCTTTTGGACTTTACATGATATGTGACTGCTGTATACTCATGCTAATTGGTATATTGCAACCATAATTTACACATGAGATTGGAGGATAGCCATATCCCATTATACATTAAGTATTAATACACAATCATTTCTTCCTTTATAAATAAAATAGGAGCATAAATACAGATTCTCTTTTCTTGCTGGACATGAGTAGATTTAGCTGCTCAGTGCAGGACACAATCCTGCTGCAACACACCAAGCCCCCTGTGGTCCTCAGCAATGTCAAGTCCTCTCTTACCATCACGGTTCTGGACAAGCTTTACCCTCCACTAATCTCCCATTGCTTCTTAACACTGTACACCATGTTTGAAAAATAGGACAAAATGTAAAAATTTAACTCCACATTGTGAGGACTCAGTGCCAAAGACCAATTCTAAACAATTAAACAACTGTGTGGCATATGGCAGCACTATTGTGACCTTTCCATGGACACCCTGGTCACAGAGTCCTGAACTGCTCTCCCAGGTGCCAACCAATGAGTAGGTCTCCAAAGAAGACTCACAGTCTACCAGGGAAGAAGAATCTCTACATGGTGTAGCATCTATGCATTTTTAATACATTCCTCTCATAAAAGTACATAATCTTGGAATCAGAATTAGATTTGAAACTGGGAATACATCACTTGCCTCTAAGCTTTTTAGGTTATTGTAGGAAAATAATACTCACTCTGGGTAATTTTTCTCTATATAATTCATCCCCTGAAATAAAATAAACTAAAAATTGGGTTGTGTTCTAAACATTTTAATACATTTACTTAAGTTACTTTGCAGATCATTTTAAAGATTATCCCCAAATAAATATTTTTTGGAAGGACCAGTGTAGTGTTGGATAGTTTTCACATTGTATTAATGGCTAGTTTTTATATATAAATAATGAAACTAAACTAACTAGACACTATGAACTCTGGCCTTTTTTCCCCTAAGCATAATGTATAAACACACTAATGGCTCCTAAAACTAGTAATGGAAATGTATTGTCTTTTTCACAGAGTTCAATGCTACAAAGAAAATATGCACAGGAGAGGTATAGAACAAAAGCCAAATATATTGCCAATGCTCAAACATTAAAATTAAAGCAGTCCCATTTTTCTTTCTTACAATCACAATCTGTTTGACACCTATTACTGTTTAGCTACTTTTTAAAAATACACTGGTGCACTGAACCCACACTTGTCATGCTTTTATCTACTCAATGGCACGTGTGGGGGAAAGAGTAGAAGACAGGTGTGTGGCTAAAACCAAGCTCAATTTTGAATGGCAATTTTGAGAAGGAGGAAGAATGCAAAAATGAAGCTTATTCATTCAGTGGAAATTACATTTTACCTGTTTCTGATTAAAAACATCTCCAACCCTCAACCTTTTCCCAAAGTTGCCCATTACGTTGCATGGAGGAAGGCTGCAGTTGCAAAGAAAGACAACATAGTATGATGCGTGAAGGCCAGAACATCACGGATGGAATAAGGATTTCAATGTTTTGTTGTGGAAAAACAACTACAGGACATTCAACAAAGGCATCAACATGTTACTTGGCTTCCCTCCTTTTCCTGACCTTGAAGATAGAGCATATACATAAATCAGCTTATATTGTTCTCAGATTTTACGGAATCAGTGGTAGTGTATATGAGCTTGACTCAAAGTTGTGTGTTTGAGTTATGTAAACAAAAAATAAACTTCTTCTTCCTTCAATGATTCTACATATTTAAACCAGGTTGCAAATACTCTAAATGCTGAAAAATTTTTGCAAAGCCAAAATCACACAAATAGTAACCATTAAATATATTTAAAAATTTGTTTGCATTCATCATGGGGTAGTTATTGCTGGAGTTACAGTGTGGGAGTTCTCACCTCTTGAATTTTGCACCAAAATTTGTTCATTTTATATTTTGATTTCCTTATTAGCTAGGTCTTAAAATGACTAGGTTTTAATGACTTCTTTTATGTTCAAGAATCATATATATCACTCATGCATTGTCACAACTTTGTGCATTTCTGTTGTAAAGGGCCTTTAAGACACATCATACCTAACCTACAAGCTTCTCTACATGGTACCAAAAAGACATGTACAAAATTAATACAACAAATCCATCACATGAATGAATATTTCTAAACTTCAATATGTGCACAAGGACTTGAAATGATTACATTATTTAAGTGCTGACATGTTGACACAATCAATACTTTTTAAAAATGATTTTTAAGTTTTCAATTGTAGTTGACATACCATATGATATTAGTTTCAGTTGTATAACACAGTTAATTAGACATTCACATAATTTGTGAACTGATCACTCTAATAACTCTAGTCCCCACCTGTTACCATGCATAGTTATGACAATATTATTGACCGTATTCCCTATGCTGCACTTTACATCCATGTGACTGTTTTTAACTGCCAATTTGTACTTGTTAGTCCCTTCCCTTTTATTACTCATTCCCCAACCCATCCAACAACCATTAAATTATCCTCTGTATCTATGAGTCTGCTTCTTTCTTAATATTTACATATCCACCATGCACATCAGTTCCCCCCTTGACCCCAACGTCAAAAGCAGGGTACATACAGGTATCTCACACCATCTTGTGGGAACACAGGACTCTGTGAACAATGTGTAAAGGACTCAAAAGGGAAGAAGAGTGGAAGCTAAGATTAAAATTGGGCTTGTGAGGAAAACTAAAAGGGCCATAATTATTTAGACAGGAGAAAAGAGACAATTTAAAGAGTTATTCAAAGAGGAATAATTTACTATTTTGTTGTTGTTTACAATCTTAAAAATAAGTTAAGCCACTATACTATTGCATGTAGTTGATGTATATGCATGTATTGATGCTAGGCTTATTTCCTGGGCAAATTGTGGGTGTATTTTTCTGCGTGTGTGTGCTTTCTGTGTGTGTGTGTGTGTGTGTGTGTGTGTGTAAAGAATGCAATCTATCAAGCATATAATCCTCCTTCAACTGACCATTAGTACCTGGTATAGAGCAAGTATGGCATGGAAGTTTCTAGAAAATTTCCTTTGACAGAATCCCAAGCATAACATACTCAGAGCTAGGCTTGCATGTGGCCTAGTTCTAGTGCAGAATTTTAAGAGAGAACCAAAACCCTTACTCCAAACCAAAAAGAAGCAAAAAACACATAAAATTGTCAAGTTCTGTATTTGCAATTCAATGTAAAATAAAGCATCAAAAACCTTGTCAAAATCTGACACTTTTTTTCCTAGGCAGCAATAGTTTACTTGTAGGAAGAGACCTTGAATCTGTTCTAATTTTGAAAACTGCAAATCAGGGTCAGTAATTGAAACCTTGGCATGGATGACCCAGCGTTTACAGTCCTGCTTAGTCATCGCCATTCAGGAAAACAATGCCTTGGCTTTTTCATTGTTTTTATCTTTTCCTTCTGTTTCCTGAAAAATAGATGTATTGATATGGGAGCCAGCTAATTGAGTCATTCCGTTTTTGCTCTTTTCATCTGGGCCAATGAAAATGCAAAAGATGAAGTGTTGAAAAATAGCTGTTAGGTAATTTCAGAAGGTGAATTTCTCTTTTTGGTCAGTTGGCTGATACCAAGCTAGTGATAATAAGACCTCTTCAGAGGAACATAAATGTCAGTTTTGCGTCAGCTCGTAACCCGAGGAAATGTGTGAAAAGGCAGCACACACACACAGCCCCACCCTCAATTTAAACTTGGTAAAGGGGTTTTGATGGACTTTCTTGGTTTGTGGTTTCGGGATTTGGACCATTCAATGTTTCTTTGTGGGTGTTCAGGCGAGGAGAAGCTTATCTGCAGACTCACATCCCCACCCCGTGGCTCTGGCCGGGCCGACCCACAACTCCAGGTTAGAAAGAATCTCTTAACGGTGACAGCCTATTTCAACACGGGGTCCTTAAAGGAGCATGTTCAGCCCATACTTGAAAAGGCGCCTTGTTATTTCACTTAAATTCTGGAAAGAAAAAGCATATTTCTTTCTACCCAATAACTCATCTAAATTTTTCTTGAATCATTCTGGAAACATAAGGAATAGGTTAGATCTACACAGAACAGCAAAGCCTTAGTAATGTGCATTAAAAAGGTAAAAATTTGTTCAAATGAGAAATCATTCAGATTTAACTTTGAATCGCTAACTTTTTATTTTTTGTTTAAGAAAACTGATGAAATAATAAAGATAGAAAACTAAAGCTAGTAGGAAAGAGAGAGTAAAATAAGATAGTGGAAAAATATGATTTGTAGAATATTGCTATAAACTTTAAATTTGGTTATTTATTTCAAATATTACTTTACTATCATTTATTTATGCCAGATACTTATATCTTAACCTATGATTAATTTTTAATCATTGGAGTTCATTTAATAAAATTTAAAATGTATTTTTGTTTGATGTTCTATTACTGCTGGTGGTTATTTTTATTTTATTTTACTTTATTTTATTTTATTTTTTCCATTGTGATTAAATTTTCAGAGCTAACTGATTGAATTTATCCCTTTAGCTGCCATCTACTTAGCCTCCCTATGGAACTCAATTGGATCATTATGGGAGCTAGGAATTTCTCTTCCATCGTCCTGACTTAGCTTGGGAAGTAAAGAGGCTTAGGGTAGATATACTTCTGATTACTTCTTATATCCCTAAAATGATTTCCTGTTCCACAAATCTCTCACAGATTCTTGTCTTATGATTACTACAAATGAGTAACATTAGTGAAAACAGATATTGCAAGGGACAGGCTCGAAGAAAAAGTTGATGCCTTCAGTAAGAGGCTGTTATACTCTGCACTGTAATAGCAACCTTTGTTTTATTTTTTTAATTTCACATTAAATTCTTATGAATATCAACAAAATAAGCGGGAAAACATATGGCATTAGAATTCTGTGCCTTTCTTTTCCTTCTTCGTCCTTCTGTGGCCTGGGGGCTATTTCACTGCTCCTTAGCACCTTTTCCTGAACTCTCACCTGAAGGGAAGGAAGGGCCATTGAATGAAACTCAAGGAGGCAATTTCTGTTCCGGCTAATGTAGCCTTGGGAGGAAAAGGTAGAGAGAGGGTAGAATGTTGTAGCTGGATGAAAAGAATATTCCAGGTCTTAGAAGAAGGTAACACACCTTTCTTACCAATGTGTCTTGATAAATGAGAAACAGATTATACTCAAATAAACATATGCCCATGTGAATTTTATTCTGGGATAACTAGAAAGCTTTGTTTGTTGGTGAACAATGGATAGTTCGTGGAGGAAGTGATGTAGCATTCACATTCACTGAATGCCTATATGGAATTCCTACATATGTAATCAAGTTTGCACAAACTTCCCTGTCTCGTTACCGTAGTCCTTACTCCCATTCTATGATAAGTGAATTGCCTCCATACTCCAGAGCTCCCTTTCTCAGTTACAAGCCTTAAACGTTACAGGTCTTCCTTGCCACCCCCTCCCCTCCCTTCTTCTCTTCCTACTATATTGAATCCATAATCAAGATTTGTTAGTTTTTACTAAGTATGTATTACAGGCAAATGTCTTCCCAAATCCCTCACCATGACCCTAAGCTAAGCTACCATCCCTCTTATGACTAATCAAAATCCTCCTAACTGTCTCACCTGGACTCTCAAATCTTGAAGGAAGAGACCAAGTTGGGTTTTGGTCCCCAGTCTTTAGGATAGGACCTGACACTTAGTAAGGGAGAGAAAACGGCAGTAGCTATGGCCAATAAATTTCAACATTGTAAGTACAGAAGATGGTTATACTTTTAACAGGTTAATTTCTTTATCTACTAACAACACACACATATATATATACATATACATACAAATACATCACAAACATTTATTCTTCTGCAGATACACTGTGTGGAATGTAGGTAAGGAGCACAGTGGACAGATTTTGAGACCACCAATTCCAGATACTATTAACACGTATTTCTTCAGGCAGGTCTAATAGAAAAAGTCCTCTCCATCTTGTGTGTTCTGCACAAAACTATGAAAATGACCCAGGATGAGCTGAAACTGGAGGCTTAGATCCCAGCAATAGGTTCACGTATGTTCTGTGTAGTGAATTATTAGCGCCCAGTGTTTGGGATCAGCCAGTCCTGGGATCTGATACCACTTAGAGAAGTCCTTTCAGCTCTCTGAGATTTGGTGATTGCTTTTGTGGAAAAATAAACATACATCAAGGTCAAGGTTCTTGTGGGGGTTCAAGACAATACAGTACAGTTAGTTCCTCCCAAAGGAGGGATGTGCGATGACTTTTACTTTGAACTTTCAAATAACCATGGCTTTAAGCTACAGAATAACTTGTGCTGATACTCCTGGTGAAAATTGATGCTGTGATTACAGAGCATTTTAATCTAATTTAAATTTTTATTTTTTAATATAAATTTTTTTACAATTTTATAATAGATCACCTGTTCATTGTATTGTGTGCTCACCACCCTAAGTCAAGTCTCCTTCCAATCCCCCTTTTATAGAGCATTTTTAATGCTTCCAAAGGCTCTTTGCAACTATTTAATAATCCACATAGATATAACTGAGAAGTTAACAGGAAAGTTTTTATTAGTCTCATTAAAAAAAAAGAATCAGAGACCTAGATAGTTGTATAACTTGTACAAGGTCATAAAGTGAGTTAGTAAGTAAACTTGGAAAACAGTCTAGACTTTGGGATTTCTCATCTTTTTTTTTTTTATTCCTGCCACCCTAATAGTAAGAATTTAATTCATTCCAAAGCAGCTTAGATGGTGGGTGTTGATTGTTCAATATACCAACACGTTTTCGGGACTGTCAATAAAAAGGATACTTTAAGATACGAGAACTATGCTACCGTTTCACTACCTGTGCAGCATGGCCTTTCTGTGTCGGGCCCCCCATTTGTTTAGTCATGAAACATTGCAGAGTCAAGACTAGATGCAAGGCATGATGAAGAGAGGTGAGGATGGATGTGCCCTGCAGTCAAAAGCCCGCTTCCTTAGGTTCCAGCCAAGAATAAATCTGCTAAAATCTCCAGTAGCCACTGGGAGGAAGGACCACTGGTAAAGTTGTGCCCTCCCAGTGCGATGACCCAGTATTTTCTGCCTCCTAGAGCAGAGGCCAGCTTCCACACCTGATAGAAAGAACAATTTGCCTTTTAACAATTATCTAACCCTATTGCCACAGGATCTCATCAAATGGAGACAATCTTTTTAAAAAGAGAAAAAAAGAAATCCTAGATAGAAATGAGACCCAGAAAATATTTCTGGGTGGCAGCATGCTGAAATCCAGATGGAAATTTAGCATTAATTTGGCTAACACTATTTTAGTCACAGCACATTTTCAACTATTTATTTTTGTACTGAGCCTCTCCTAGTAAGGTGGGTATCGAATGGAAATTTTTTCTAAGGTGGCATTTCAAATAATAACAATAATAATAAAATCCTGGATCAAGAACAATTTTTCCATTAGATGCACAGCAGGGACCTTGAATGGGGCTATATTTTTTGCTAATTTAATCTGTGCATATAAATGACATCTTTCCATTTCTTTTTTTTTTCTAGGCTTGTTTTTCCATCCTTTTAAATGATTGGCTCTAACTTTGAGTTGCTTGTTTCTTTAGTGTTGATACCCAAATATGAATGCAGGCCTTCTAATTTATACCATGAGGGAAGGAAGGCTGGAGGATGGGAGACGTGGATTTTATCCGTGCCACGGTTACATATACAGAAAATTGATTTTCTAACCATACCAAATGATAAAGTCCATCTTTGATATATTCCTGTCTCACTGCTTTCCAGGTCTTGAGGCATCTGATCTCAGGTCAACTCCCCTCGGAGTGTAATTCAGAACACAGTCCCTTCCCTTCAGAGATCCCATGCCACAGGGCATGGGTATGTTTTCTTTGGCTAGGACAGACCTTATGAAAGAAATTATTCTGCCGCCTAACTGACAGAGTTGGGCATGGGGTACTGAGAAATGGAGCCTCTCCCAGTGGCCCATTGCCTGGAATTTGTCCTAAAAGCATGAAACTGAGCAGGGTTTGTAGCAGACAGATGTGGATAATATATGCACCACCTTTCCATTCTGGTGTCTGTTTGCATGAGAATGAAAGAATGCAGGATTGTAAATGTGGCCCTGGGTGCCGGTGCAGCTGTGAGCTCTTGGAGAGACCGGTCCCAGGTTAGACTGCCGAGTCTCTTGAGGATGGATCCCCTTAGCCACATCAAAGAGAAACTCTCATGGTGCTGTATCTGCTGGAGCATGTTTTCTGAGGACAATAACCTAAAGGTTTTTAGTAGTTCACAAAAAAGACATATAGAATAAACAGGGACAGCGGTTCAGTGTTACAGCTAGTTGACAACTTACCTGAAGACAGGATACTCACCAGACCACTGGCATCTATTCAAACACCCCTCGTTGCCATTCCAAAATGAGGGGGGAATAACAGCGCACCTTAACCTGGAATTATCGAAGGGTCCCCAATGTTTGATACAAGTGGCAGCTACAGTGAACAGGATGTAAAAGAGTTGAAAATTAGCAAATTGCACTTTTATTACCTGAACATAGTGGTTTAAAAGAAATATACATTACTGAGTATATTTTAAAATGTTTATTTCATTTCCCCTCTGGAATTTAAATTGGAAGTGAAACCTAAGATTTGGGGTGATCTCTTTCCTTATATATCTCCAACTACTGGTACCCTTCCTCTTGGCCAAGAACCGAATTTCTCACATGGGAGATGGTAGTGAACTGAGGTCCCCATTTAAAGCAGGAGTCAGCAAACTGTTGCCTACAACAGAGACCTGGCCTTCCAACCTGTTTTTGTAAGACCAGATGTTACAAGTGTCTCCTCTGTTTTTAAATGGTTAAAAAAAATCAAAAGAAGAATCTTCCATAACATGTGAAAATGACATAAAATTGAAATTTTTGTGCCCGTAAATAAAGTTTTATTGGAACACAGTCACACTGCTTGTTTACTACTATTTCTGAGAGTTTTCGTGCTGTGAGGACAGAATCAAGTCCTTGCAACAGAGACAGTGTGGCTTATAAAACAAAATATTTACTATCTAGCTGATTACAGCAAAAACATGCCAAGCTGTTGCTTAGAGTCAGGGTTTGAACAGTTGGAGAAATATTAGTGAAAATGTGAAAAGGAAAAAGAAAAACAAAGAAGAATAACATAAAAATAATGGTCACTAAATTGTAATTCCACTAATGTTAGCAATATCTCCTGTGATCCAATACTACTGACATTTTCAAAATATAGCACACACATTATTTTATTTATTCAGGCCAAAACAATCATGAGGAAGTAATACAACTCAGATAGTCTCCATGTGACTGAAGATAGTGAAACCTGAAAAACTGTGATGACTTGTCCAGTCGCAGAGCCAGTGAACCAGATGACTGGGCTTGACATCTGACTTCCTTAAGACATACAACTAGATCAGCGTGATCGAAGGGGATGAATCATTTTTGGGGAAGTTATATCAAAGTCCTTTGAAAAACTGAATTGTGCTTCTTATTACTGAATACATTTAAGACGTAGGGCTGGCCATATTATCTCATGTGTTATATCTAAAGTGGTACACACACATACATATATGCAAAACATGAATTGACTTTATAAGATTCTCTCAGAAAATATTAACACACAAACTATTTGTTTTAGACAACACTATTTCTATTGCCCACATAACTACTGAGTGATTTCATTATTAGAAATAATGTATTATCAACATTATAATTCTAGATAATATTATTACAGTTATATATATTATTTACATGTAAATGTTACATATGATTATACATATATATATATAGGTATAATGGCATATATACCACATTATTATATAAAACATAGGAGGAAAGAAAAAATACAATAAAGTCCTGATCTCAAGATTTTTATTAGAAAAATTGACCAAAGACCAAATTAAAAATTAAAAAAACTGATGAAATAATCTATCTCCCTAGTAAACTCTACCAATGCCCGACCCGTACTCCCTGACCCCCACATTTTGTGAAAAAGCCACCAGCACATGCAGTCATGCAGCCACCGTTAGACCCCAACGCAGAGCAGCTGATGCCATTTAGTGGCCCAGGAAGAGACCACATGTGGAAAAGCAACCCCTGAAATCCAATTGGATTATAGAGTGGAGACTTTTGTGATAAAAGGGACTTAGTTTTACAGCTTAGCCTGGCGGGGGTGGGGAGAAAAACCAAAGAAGAAAAATCACCCTGGGTCTCTTTGGTTAAGTTGTTTTGCAGATTTATTGAAACGTGCACGTGGTAGAAAATGACTTCCAGAAGTCAGAATTTTAGCTAAGCCATACCGCGGCCGGCTCTCAAGTGCAAACATGGCTTCAGGCTCCGAGGTGACGTGAGGTGACTGTTTACAGGCAGGGGAGACTTGACAATGTTAATTGCAGGATGCCTCAGGCCCACGCTGGCATGGGGCTCCTGGATCCTCCACCCTGATTAGAAATTTATGCAATATAACAGGTCCTGCCAGGGACATTCGCATTTGGGTCAAACCATTTTAGCAAGTAAAAAAAGAAAGTGAAGAAATATAATGGAAATACATATACACACACACAGTAGGTCATAGTCGCCAAGGCTGATTCTACACAGACTTACCTGATTAGCTATTTTAAGTGACCACGACATTCAAAATGATCAAGCTATTCTTCATGGGAGACGTAGCATTTGGTTATATTTGGTCCTGGCTCTTCATCAAATATGCTCTCCCTGTGGTTAGTGTTTGCTGTGGAACATGGAACCTTGCTTGCTGATAGTTGGAAACACTTTATTAAATGCTAACGTACTGATGAAGTTAAGCAGTTTCACTAATTTCTTGGCTTCCTAATATATAACCCCAGAGTCAACAAACAGAAATTAGTATCCAAGCTAGGCCTACAAGAATCCAAAGAAGCCCATGAATTTTGTTGAATCCACTTCATCGGTTTGATCGAATTCACAGGTGGTTTAGCGAGTCGGGGTAGAAATAGCCACAAGTTTAATTCATAATAAAACAAAACCAATGTCAATTTAACCAACCCATAATGGAAGACAGAACCAAGCCTGCTGTTTGCAGGGAGGTGGGGCAAGAGGCAGATAACCTTGTACAATTTCGTGATGCCTTTTTGTTCTGTGTGATGCTGGGGACAATGTCTTCTACTGGAATCTCCTAGAATGTCATATAATACCCTTTTGTGAGTTGGATATTCCCCATGTATAAGTATTGTGTGTAATTTTGCCTTCCTTATTCATTTATAAGTTTCTGGAAGTAAGGGACTATGATGCATTTCTGTATCACACACAGCAAAATGTCATCCACAGGCTTGCTACTCTAGAAATTTATAATAAAAAGGAATTTCAGAAATTCATGATTGATAGGCAATCCTCTCATATTTCTTTGGTCGCTTCTGCTGTCCTTAATTCATTCCACACACGTTCATAACAGATACATCCTGTGCTCCAGGCATGGCCTCTGTCCCTGCAGGGAGTCAAATGCCAACACCACACACTCTCTGCCCTCAAGTAATGTAGGGGAAACAAAATGTGAGAAAATAGCATTTCAATGCAATACAGCGTATAGCAAATGTTATTAGAGAGGTCCAAACAAAAGGCTGTGATGGACTCAAAGAAGAGGCTTTCTTATTTTATCGATTCACTGGTTCTTTATTTATTAAGTGCCTTTATTTATTACGGCAGGCCCTCATAAAACACCAGCAAGTGATAATACTAGCTGTTACGTATGCAGTACTTGTTTGCTATGTACTATAAGCTATTTTCAGTACATTACAGGTTTTAAGTCATTGAATCCTCACAGCAAATTGATGAGGTTTTCCTATTTGCCAGATGAGGAAACTGAGGAACAGACATTAAGGAACTGGCCTGAGTTGTATATGAGCCACTGAGACACATTTATGAAACAGTTTCGCTTCTTGTGACTTAATCCCAAGGTGAGACCCAGGACTCTCGATAGCTGGATGCGGATCAGTGTAGTATGAGCTTTAAACGGATATTTTAAATACTATTGTGAAATCAGTTCATCTCAAATATGTCCTAAACTGACCAGCATTGGTCAGGTCCAGGAAGTGAATATATAATTTAGGGTTTGTAAATGTGACCCTGTGACAGGGGAGGCCAAGTGCAAAAGTACATACTATTAGAAAATAATTCAATGTAAGACAGATCAAGCTGGTGCTACCCAAATCATTGTCAACTGTTGTTATAATAAAACAGAATTGTTAATATAATATCATCTATAATTATAAAATGAGCCACGGTGGGGGGAAAGGCTGAATAGTTAAGGATGATGGAAGTCAAATTCCGTCGCATAAGCTGACTTCTCAGAAAGTACTTTATCAACATTTCATCTGGGGTTTAAAATATAATGCAAGGAAGGATGGTGTTTGCAAATAAATTTATTTAGCTCATAAGAAGAATAATTTTCTTCCTTGATAGTGATCTTAGCGGAGAATAATCTGAAGAACTATACCATATATGTATATATATTCATATATTTATATAAATAAGCCTTAAAATTTTACAAAATTATATCTGCTATAGAATGCAGTGAGACAACCCAGTTCAATTAATTTTATTTGCAATATACACTTGGAGCATGGTGCATATTACAAAAAGTAGAAACTTGAGACTAATTCTTGTTGAGTATGTGTTTTGAATCCTGTGTAATAAATACATAACGAAAATTGCCACGAGTTGTGAAAATCCTTTTCTTCATTTCAACCAGGAGATTTGTTCTTTAAAATGATAATGTGGTGTTAAAAGTTTGATTGCAAAATGGCCTTGCTCTGGGGCCAGCTCCTGTGCTGCCTTTGTGGTTTCTGCTGATATAAATTTGATATTTTACAAATGCAGAATATGAAATATATTCCTAACATGTGTTTCATACACTTATAATACACCCAAATGAAAAACAGCATAGGCTCGGAACATTTCTTGGCTGTGGGCTTAATGCACTAGATCTGGAACATGTTAAATGTTATTATAGAAATAATTGAAACATTTCACACAGTTTCATGCAGTGAATTTTGCATGTTAAGCACATACTCCTTCCCTCAGTTACGGAGGACCTTACATGCCTGATACATAAATGTTTCCCTTAGAATTGGGAACCCGGATATAGTGGGTTCTTTTTTAGGAACCGGTGTTAGGTAAACTTTGGAAGTATTTCAGATTTAATTGTGCCAACAACCACCTATCACTGAATAGATTTATGAAGAGACGTTTTTCTAAAAGTGAATTATTGAAACCATAGACAAGATTTCTACTTTCACAATTTAAAGTGACATCTTTTATTCCATTCAACTTCATTCTTATTTTTCTCCTCCTTTGGAGGATATTCTTTGCTTGTCCTGGTACCATCAGTATTTTCTCACTAATAAGCTGTACATATTTAGTCATTCAAAAATAAGCCCTTTAATTTCATGTGCTGACTATGGTTGGTTTCTAACGAGATTTCCTGTTTCAATTCAAGTAAGTTGGAAGCGTCTCAGTTCCTATGGAGAATTCAGAAATAAATGGCCTGAGAGTTAACTTTTTTCTTACTTTTTAATCCAAAGTTACATTGAGTGCCTGATTAGGTTGCTCCTAGTTACAGAAAGACTTAACATGTCTGAAGTTATTCTCTCAGCATATGAAATGATTATTCAATATTAGCCTTTTAGTTTGTCCTGAGAATTAATATGATGATTATTTGTAGATTATTCATTCATTAACTTAACAATATACACCACTATTTATTTACTGCATATTTAACTATTACCACTGAAGTACATTATAGATTGATGTATGTTCTGTTAACTGCAGTTAAATGTCCCCTCTACAGCAGTGGTTCTCAAAGTGGGTTCCTAGGGCATCACCGATGGCATCTCTCTGGAGCTTGTGAAAAGCAAGTTCACAGGCCCTGCCTCAGACCTACTGAAATAGGAACTAGAGAGCCCAGTAGCCTATGCTTTAGCAAGCAAACCTTCCAGGTGATTCTGCTGTATGATCAATTTTGAGAACCATTGCTCTAGAAGAATGTATGCATTTTACTGTCTCCTGAGACGAGGAGCGTCTTCACCCCACTAGGATCTTTGCCCCCCGACAGGGTCTCTGGCTGGTTGGCAGGATAACCTGTTACATTAAGCTTAAATAGATATACCAGAGAGCTAACAGAAATGTTAATGATCAGGCAATAGACACCCAATCTCAAGATTCTGGGTAAAATATTCCTTTTGCTTTCTCTCACTCTCTGCTATGCCCCATTTCTTCACTGTCAAAATATACTCATGTGTACACACTCACACACAATCCCTAAAGAAACAGAATCAAGATAACTTTTTTCACTTTCATTTCAGCAACAATATTAGTGGAAACAATTATACCTCCAAAAAAGTGGAAATACTGTTGTCAAGTGAATGCGCGAATATTATCTGGACCACTCAAAATGTTACAGAAAAATTCAGCCAAACTAGGAACTGCTAAATATGTTATCACCATGTTTAAATCTGTAAGTAGATATAACTTAATATTGGACAAGTTAGTATACACACATAACTTTGTCTACAGAAATGTATAGTGTACCTAGTGGGAAAAAATACTTTGATTTTATTTTTAGAGGTCTTGGCAAGTAAAGCATTATACACAGCTGTCTAAATGTATCCCTACCTCTGTCTGACAATTGTCAAAGTCATGTGACGTGGTATTGCGTGTGATCTAAAGGATGAGGTTCACTTGTGACTTTCCATGGGTAGTGTCAGCCGCTTGATTTTCAGTTTTCTTAACTGTAAACTGAAAATAACAATATGATCCACCTCATGTTTTGTTTTGGACAAAGTAAACAAGAGCATGTATGCAAAATGCTTGGTATGCAGTGCTTGCTTAATGAATGTTAGGTATCTTTCAGCTGGATTTTTGTTACATGTCTCTCTTCAGATCACTTCCTCATCCTTATTTTATTTTCTTGATTAATGTGCTAAAACATTGCCTTTGTAAACATACAGCGTAAAGTTTCCTTTCCACTGCATTTTCAATAAATTATGAGCTTTCAATGTAATGATATGCATTTACCCTAATGCCCCCCCCCTTAAGAAAAACAGCCTAAACGCTTATATTAATGAGTCTTTTCAGTAGTCATGAGTCTGGACTATGCTTCTCCAAAGAAGTTTCCTCATAAATTAGCATTAATTGATGTCCAGTTTTTGGAAAATGTTAGCATACGTTATTTATGGCACGTTCTGTTCGTGTGGCGCCTCTTAATGTGAAAAAAAAAAAAGGTTTCAAAGGAGGCTCAAATGCTGTTTCCTTTGCTTGCAAATGGGGAAAGCTACAGCCTTTGCGTTTTTGGCAAACCCTCAGCAATATTTCTAGTTGCAGTGCGTGTAGGTGATCTGAAGTCAAGGGTAAATTTGCGATTGCTCTTGGAACAGTGGTTCTTTCCACTTTCGCTTCTAACCTGTGTGAGCTGTAGATTGTGTGTGACCGAGAGACACAGGCGCTTTCCTCCAACTTTAATACAAATGCTTTGTATCCAAAACAAAGCAAAATTTCAGAAAAAACTACCTTAGGTTATGAGAAAAACACATAAGCATACAAATATTAAAAATATTTAATTTGATTATCAATGATGTGTCTATATGGTGTCTGTACTTTTATAAGTATCTACATAGACCAGGAAAAAAACCAAGATTCCACAAAAAATAAGGCTACAGTTTTGATATATTTTTTGACTCTATAGGGAGAACATGATGTAAGAGTGTAAGCAGAAATGTTCCTAAGAGTTGGGAAGTTTTTTCTTCATGTTAAACACCTTGAACTAATGTGTGTTGACTAAAGGTTCGGACAGATGTGCTAGAAAGCTGCCCCTTGGAGACACGAAATGGGTGGTTAGAATGTAACACATAATAAATTTTCAATTAATCATACCTGTTTTTATTTTTTCTAGTATTCTATATTTGGTGATTTTTGTTTTGTTCTCTTTGCAGTTCTATTGAATGTTTATTGATTTGGGAGGGGCTAAAGACTTCAGAAGATTATCCCACTTAGAGATAATTGACTTTTTTACTATAAAAAATCTAGAATTAGTCATTTTCTTTAATAAATCAGTCATGTAAATATAAATCTATACAGGCTATTCTCCAGGAGTTACCAGTCATTGATGGTATTCCATTAATATTTAGATAAACAAAATAAACATAGGATGCTATTTGCATCAACTAAAAGCTCCAACTGAATATATAACAAGTTGAAAAGCAATTCAAAGTTCCATTGTAAGCCCAACTTTGGAACAATACATATGTCTACAGATTGAACCCTTTCTCTAAAGAATTTGTACTTTTATTGGGGAGATGGCGCATATACAGGGAGAATAAGAGAACTAGACATACTGTATTGGAGATTATAGAATGTGTTGCTTGTTTGCATTTATAGCTATAGAAGTTCAGAGGAAGTAAACAGTCTTTTCTGCAGTCTAAGGCTTTTCAAGATTTGAGTCAGGAGAGGGGCTGGTTCCAGGAATGCAAGACGCTTCCCAGGGCATGTTGTAAAACACAGTCTCAAAGTCAAGGAGCAAAGAAAAGCTACGTTCACAGGTAGCAAACCAAATGTTAAGAAAATTGACAGAGAAAACCATTCCCGAGTTAAAAGCAAAATGATTGGTTGGAAGCAGATCAGACAATCCACCGAGGTGTGGCTGGCAGGGAAGCTGCAAGGGAGACGGTGCGAGAAAAGGAGGCTGGGCTGAGACTCGGACTCATGGTGGTGCGTGGAGTGGCAGGGCTCATTCCGCAGTCCCCCAGAAGCATAATTAATCACGGCCTGAGAGAACTCGGACAGGTGTTAGACACAGCATAAGGGGGGAAAGAGAACACCTTAGTTGGCCGGAAAAAATACTGTTCATTGTCAGATAGACATTGATAGTATCAATGACTATCAAGGTAAAATGGAGACTTTGTAGACATAAGGATTTGGATTGAACACCGGTTTTGTATCCTCTAATATTTTAACCAGGGGCAGAGAAGCTGTATACGGTTCTTGACCTTCTGTTTCCTCACTTATGGAATGGGATAAACAACGCAAATGTTCTGAAATTCTTGTAAGGGTTAGCAATAATGTGTATTGTTACCACAAGATTTAACACAAAATATGTTCTTAGCAAATAATGCCTATTATTATTTAACTCAATTTCTAATTCAATGCTTGAATCCTCTCGATAACATATACATCAGTTTGCATTATGATTAGTGCTTGAATGATAATTAGAATATTAATTGAATGGGACTTAAAATTGAATAATGCTAGTTTGGTTTTATTTCCCCCCAGTAAGGAGCCCATTCCATGTACAGAAAACCTACTAAAGTAACATATTCTCAGCCTGTAACTCTTGTGCATTGGCTTCAGCTCAATCATGGGTAGATAATAAAGTTTACTTCACACAGTAGCATGTCTATACTTGCTTGTGCTCTCAAAGCTTTGCTTCTCCAGGCTAAATATCACTGTTATTTCATTGCTCAGAGGGATCTCAGAGGTTCCACTCTCCATAAGTGAGTCCTTCTGTTTGAAAGAGGGAGTTTTGGAACAAACCCTTGGTTTGATTTGATCAACACAGAATAGGTCTAAAGGGTTACTTCACTTATCCTTTGATCTTGTCCTTGTAACTTAAGTTTGGTCTTAAGTCATACTAGCAAATTCATAGGATTGGTGACAGTATACTGTTAACTTAAAACTCTTTCTAGACACAAATCCATAAATCAATTCTTTTACTGACTGTCATTTGAGAATGGTAAATTTTGTTACTTCACATACAGCCAGTATGAAAAGGCCTTTCTACGGAATTTACACAGATTTGAGAAACCATGGGAGATCCCTTCTCACACCAGGTTGATACCATCCAAACTCCTGATGGTGGAAATGTGCACCCTGATGGTGGATGCGTTGTTTTTGTTTGTTTGTTTTCTCCTTTGGCCCAACCATGCAGATCTTCTTTGCATCATCTCAGCATCCTTCCGACACTTAGACAGTAAAGAACCCACTATTTAAAAGAGAATGTAGATGCAGGGGGGACTATGAAAATATTGTTTATATACTTTTGCCTTTTCATTCATTTTCTCCATGTTTCTGCAGCCTTTGCTTTCCAGGCTCTATTTTCCCGTTTACCTTCAGGGCTAGCCATGTGAAAGAAATTCAGTAATTTCAAATTTTAGTAAACGGCATTTCAACTGTAAACAAGCAAATGTGACCACATCAGTGTCATGTTCCCAATAAATATTAGAGTCTGACGTAGATTGGGTTTTTCCCTGGCTGCTCTGGGAACTATTGATGTTCCAGTACTCAGTCTTCACTAGATTCTGTGACTTATTCACTAGGTGTTCTCCGCTCAGCTTTGTGGGGCTGCATTCACTGTTACATGACATGGCAAAAACTGGAAGCAGAAACTTGTGACTATAACCATGTTTAAAGAAAACAGGAAAAGCCATTTCAATGAACTGATTTCCTCATCATTAAACAGTGAATATGCACCGCCAACTTCTCACAGTTTGTTACCCTCATACTTAGAGATAAATTATCTTTTAAAAAACAGACAGGGGTCAACGGTGAAGAGCTTCAGAAAAGTTTCATGTTAAAAAGCACTGATCTCCAAATAATGGAACTATTCTTTCTGTAGCTGTGTGTGCTCTGCCAAAGGCTAAAAACAAATAATAGAAGAAAATATCAGTAGCTATATCACCAAGGAGACGATGCAGGTATAGTTCAAGGTGACTGTACATTTCCAATTCATGATATTTACCATCCAGTGCAATTTTAGGGCCCAAATGTCTGCTCCCTCTCCTTTCAAGAGATTTATTTCCCATGTTGTTTAATAGCTCCATTGCCTGGAATCAAGTTCAACCCACAATGTCTAATCTAGCAAAAATGTTAATGTAAAAGAAATACTGACATTTTCTCAAGTGTTCATAAAAGACAGACTCCAGCAGAATTTCACCGATAATTATGATTACTCATCAGTCAGTGCTCCCTAAGTAGCGTGCTTATAAAACTTCTGAAAATAGTTTCCCTTGGAGTAAATGATTTCAGAAAAATAAAAAAACTAGACTATAAACCAGATGGCACTCTGAAAATAAATTAGGTAAAAACCACTCATGTATGGGGTACATTAGAGAGAGAGAGAGAGACATAGCTCTGGAAATCTGAATCATAAGCCATTTACAAAATGACGTCTTTTAACTTTTAGGAATATACAATAAGAAGAAAAAGGAGTATTAACAGACATGCTTAAAGAGATGAAATGTAGTTAATAAATAACATCTTAGCTACACTTGGGTACAGTTGGTTTAAGAATGCTTGAAAAGAGTTTTTTTTTAAATTAAACTTTCTGTCCCATAAAACAATATTTTTAAGATGACATAAAACCCAATTCAATCAATTTTCAAAATATTAAATTCCAAGTGAGTACAAAACAATCTAGTTTTTACCACACTTACATTTTTATTCCCCCACCCAAAAGCCTGAAGAAGATCATTCTTCTAGGCAGGATGCACATGTTGAAGGATGGACAGATGTGAGCACAAGGACTTGGACTTCACTGACCTTGGGCTGTGGACACGTGAGGTGAAACTGGGCATCTGAATCCTCCCACCTTTCCTGGTGTTGCCTGCCTCTTAGGTGAAACTCCTTGCAGCATGTATACCTACATGTACAGCCCTTTGATCAAGGCTGCTGAGAGCAGTGGTTAAACTCAAGGTCTTTCCAAACCCTGGAACTGACTTGTATAACTGTGACCTTGGGCGACTTAATGTCTCTCCGCATGTTTATAAATTGGGGATGAAAATATTACATTTTTTTCTCATATTCATGTAGATCAAATGAGATAATGCTATTAAAATGCTTAGAGAAATGTAGACCACGTATTAAGTCCTGAAGAATTTAATTATTGTTTCCCTAAATCAAATAGCCTAGAACAACTACCCTAATATTCCTTTCATTCATCCAGCACTCCCTACTTACAAAGTATTATGCTCTGCAGGATGAAAGATGCAGAATTTCATGTAAAAGTTTTCATAACTTAAAGGAATTGTCAATTTAGTGGAAGAGAACAAATTTCTGCAAATGTCTCTGAGTAGTGACTGTTGATTCTGTGACTAGATCTACTAGCCAAGGTTTCTTCGGTGCTACGTATGTACCATTTAGAGCAAGACAAGTGAAAATCATTAATTCACTGAGCAAATCACGGGGTTTCACTGAGCAACTTCCATCTGCCAGGCCATATGCTTGCTGGAGGAGGTATAATGTAAATAAGGTATAATGTAAATAAGATATAATGCAAATAATTGTACTACACTGAGAGACAGACTAGAATTAGGATGTGTTCAAGGGGAGGTGGAGTGAATTCTTCTTGGGGAGAGGTGAGGAGGCCAGATTTCAGAAATGAAGAGATCTGACCTGGTTTGGAGGAATCAGTTGAGGCAGGGACAGACAGGTACACCAGGCAGGTGAGCCATATGTATAATCACAGAGAGGTGTAGAAATCAGAGTGTGGAGCACTTAGCACCTGCCAGTAGTCCTGCATGGCTAATGGAGAGGGGGGCATCCTGGAGATGAGTCTGTAGGTAGATAGTCATTCAAAATGATTATTTGTAATTCATATTGCAAATTGCTGCAGGTGTGGGGAATTATAACGAAAGACTGTTAGAGTAATTATGTCCGTATGTCCAGAAGTACTGAAGCACTCACCATACTGCACACTCACCGGACACTATCATTTGAATTTGTCTTCTCTGATCTTATTTAAATTATGGTCTTGTGGCTGCCTCAAGAAAATTTCCTTGAAAACAGACATTGTTATAAATAAAATGATTCAAAGTTATTCTCTTTTTCAAAGGAAAAGCTCTATGTGCTTTTCATTTCATACACTTTCCTTTTGGCAAGATTTTTAGAAAAGCTCTCTTAAAAAAACTATATATATAGTATATATATATATAGTTTTCCTTCCTAGAGGCACAATACTCAGACATGAGGAAATATCCATCAAGAAGACAAAATAAACATGTAATTCATAAGAGACTTGAGCCAACTGGAATATTTTAAATTCTGTAATAAGTCTGAGTATGTGTGAGAGAGAGAGAGAGGGAGAGAAAAGACAAAGGAAGGAAGAGAGGGAAGGAAGGAGGAAGAAATGGAAAGAGAAAAAAGGAACAAAGAAAGAGGTGAGAGAGAAAGAAAGAGGAAAAGGAAAGAAGGAAGGAAAAAAAGAAAGGAAGGAAGTGAGGGAGGGAGGGAGGGAGGGAGAGGGAGAGAGAGAGAGAAAGAAAGAAAGAAAGAAAGAAAGAAAGAAAGAAAGAAAGAAAGAAAGAAAGAAAGAAAGAAAGAGAGAGAACCTCCTTTAAGACTTACAGTCTATGATGATGTGAATTATTAGGAATGATAACCCCATTCTCTCCCAGACTCCAGCAGGACAGTGTTAGTCAGCCGACAATCCCTCAAGGGATTGAGGGTTGGCAAATGATTGTTGCTTTAGGTTTTGCTCTGTGGTCTGACTCAAATCCAACCTAGGCTAGCATGCATGTCTCTACTTATATAGAATCCACCATTAGGGCTGGTTTCACACATAGCAAATGGCATGAATGCATTACCCAGAAATGGAAGGGCTGAAATGGGGTGGGAAATTGAATAAACTACAAATCCTTTCTTCATCCCAGACACCTCCAAGTTCAACATGACAATTTCCATTAAACATTATCTGAGTTGTAATGACAAGGTGACTGAGTTCTTAGAAAGAAGTTCTGAGGGACATGGTGTGTAATGTAGGGAACAACAAAACCTTAAAATCTACCCTAATAAGGTCACCATCTGCATTTACTCATCTCTTTACGTTAACTCAGTTTCCTGGCAGAAAAGAATCTATTTCAGGACACAGAAGGTACTTTCAACCTGGGCTGACCATTCTCCCTGGCCCTAGAGGGAGAATATGAATGCCAACGAACCCCAACATATCCCACAATTACAAGATTATGCTTCACTGGGGTCAGCTAATGACATCATTTCTATTTTATGAAGAACAGCACTTTCAAAAAATGAATAGAATAAGTAGTATAGCTTACTGAAAGAACAGACTTTGGAATTCATGCAGACCAGGTTTATTTTTCAGCTCTGCTATTGGTGCAGACACCTAATCACAAAGACATACTTTAAAGATCAGAAAAAAAAGCACCAAAAAACTCATGTCAAGTGCCTGTTAGAGTATCTGACACAAGATAGGCCCCAAATTCTAGCCCTTTGTCACACAGTTAATAAAAAGAAATATGATGTAATGAACTAAAAGTGAATGCAAAGTTAATTTTCCCTGGTAGGAAGTCAAGGACAAATAGATTATGTTGTCTGCAGGAACTGAGGCAAAGGAGGGAGAGTGATACTAAAGTAAAAAGGCAGTTTAAAGAAATTTGCAAAGACAAGGCCAGAGACAATAGGTGAAACATAAAGACCACCCATCCTCCACAAATCTGCCCTTCCTAAGAATCTGCTGAGTTCCTTAAAGGAGTTCTAGCCCCACATGTGGGTAGAATTTCTCCCCTCACAGCTCTCTCCCTCTAGCCCCCAGTTTTATTTAAATGAAAAGACAAGGATGACCTTGAGTGACCCCTTGGCTATGTCAGTGAAGTGCGGGCAGTGCCTCCAACACAAAGTGCTAAGATGTCAGTGGGGACGTTCCCCAGCATGGTCATTCATTCTTTGCATGGCTTTGAATGTGCGATGGTGATTTCATTTCTCAAGGCCTCATCTTTATTTTAATCAGTGAAGTGAGAGGAATGTGCAAAGTTATCTAGATGTTCACTGGGCACTAAGGAAGGATGGCTCTGCCATCAAGGATGAGGAGGGTACATGATAGGAGAATGATAGAAGTGGGATGGGACAGGAGCCTGTGTACAGCCCAGTTGAGAATTAAGCAGCTGTCAGTCAAGTCCAACATGCTGCTAAACTCATATTGTAGCAAAGTGCTGTTGCCCATTTATCTACATACCCATAGAAAATACTTGTTTATTTTAAGAAGCCCATTCTCTCATACATACTTTATGTGCACATAAGAGTATATATCATATATTATGTGACTTCAAGTCCTATCTAAATGTACAGATTTTGTTCAGTTGGCAGGAAAAAGAAGAAAAATAAAATATTCCCATTTGTTTTATTTAAAAGATTTGGACTTTTTTCATTTATTTATTTATTTTAATTCTAGAGAAAACCAGCAAATTCAGCCAGACAGTAGCTGTGTCTTTTGGCAGTAGAAATAATCTAATAAAAGCATCGCATTTCAAAGGGAAAGGTTGGGGGAAGGGGTAGAAAGAAAACCCATCTCAGACATCGGTAACGTCATTTCAGCCCAAAATATATTTCACTCTGGGTTTGTGTTTTTTGGACTCGCACAGCTTACAATGGTTTTTATCCCAAGTTCATGCCACCAGAGTTGGAATTCCGAACATAAACATTGAGACCAGGCAGTGATTGACAGTTCCGACTCTGTTAATACCCCGTAGTAGGTCTTCTACCACGGTCAGAAGTTAAGATTTATTTTGACAAGCTTTCTCCTGGTTTTGTAGACTAGAAGCTTTATAATGGGAGTTAGCCCATGACTATATATGTATCTGGCATAGATTATCAAAATCCATACAGCACAATGGTAGACAGCCTCGTTCCCTGCACACCAGACCCCACAGAGCCTAGAACTTGGTTTTAATTAAGTCATTACCATCTTTAATGGGTAGGACCTGGATCCTGTTTTTGAGGTGAAACCAGACAAGAAGTGATCGAAAATGTAAGCTTCTCAATTAAGAAAGACTCCCTGACTTTTTAAAAAAGACTTTGAATTTTTCCAGAGGTCACTGTCCATTTCTCACCTTCAAAACAACCATTTAGAATCATTTTCAAAAAGAGAGTTTACATAGCTTTTTTGGATGAAGGTCACTGAGATTTTTTAAGAATGGGTAAATGAGGGTGATGTTCCTCGGTGATGATTGGAAGTGGCCTCATTAATAGAATACTTAGGTTTTTAGAGCAGGCTGATATGTAGAGCAGGGTAGAGAAAGGGCTCATTCTGACATTCTGATGATAAGAATACTGGTGCATTTCTTTTTAACACAAAGGAGTCAGCAAAAGTAGGTTTACAGTTGTAAACACATGAAACACAGGGTTTGTCCTTGTATCATTATTTATTAATTTTTGTATTATTTCCATATGAACAGCCGTAAACCTACTTTTGCCTATCTCTGTATGGGTTCCAGTCTTTAACAGAGTCTCTATTGGAAATAATATATATTTATAAAATCTAGAAACCAGGTACTGATCGAGAGATTAACCTAGTCATGACTTTGCTGTCATTAGACATAAATCAGTGTGTATTCTTTACTTCGCAGAGATACATAAGAATCTGTTGATGACCCCTTGGTAGTATCCAGGGTCAGCTGAGTCACCCCTCAAATGATGATGACATTAAGTGTTGCTGGGGTCCATTCTACAATTGTTGGCTGTTTATTCACGGAACAGACTGGCACACCATGCTTCATACAACCAAGGGTGCATTCTTTAAAGAAAGAATAAAAGAGCTCTAAATGTGTTTAGACGAGGTAATTTTTATGCCTTCAAACACTTCTGAGACACAAGATGCTAAAGGCTTAAAAAAGATATAATAAAATTTCATAGTTTTGATCTGCCTATCAGTGATTACAATTCATTTCTTATTCATACTGGAGAAATCAAACAGAGTGAATCTCATAGTCATTCAATAATTCTTTTAAAAATATGTTTTGGTTGCTTGCCTCTGTGCAGGTTCTGCATCAGCTGGGCTTATAGCTACCAACACGTGGAACTTACAGTTCATGTGAGGAGACCAAACATTAAATTGGCACATCTTACTACAGACTGTGGCAGGAACAATAAATAACACAATAAAATACTAGAATAGAAAATGAAGGAGGCTGAGGTCAGAATAGTGAGGGAATGCTTTTCTAAGGAGGGTAAAAATGAGCCAGCCATGAGAAGGTCTCAGAGATGAAGCAGCAAGTGATGATATGCTAACACTAAAAAAATCTGACAGATTTGAGCAAGAAAACGGTGAAAATAGAGACAGCCCTTGCTGGTGGTGGAGCAGGTGGGAAAGGGGTGGTCCAGGTTAAAGAGGAAAACTGGACCCAAGTCATCCAAAGCTTTTTGGGCTGGTGTAAGATTTTTTGAGATATAACTGTAGTACAATAAGTGGCCTTTGAACAGGACATTGTTCCTTCTGTCCATTGTCCACTTAGCGTACTTGAAAATAAATAGCACAACTTCATCTGGTTATAACCAGTGAGCCACTGACTCACATGCTCTCTTCCATCAATGCATTAAAAACTAGAGTGAATACCAGGGTGAAAAGGGGTTGGGGGACCTAGGGGAGGTAGATGAGGGTAAAGGGGGATAAATGTTGATAGAAAGAGACTTGACTTGGGGTGGTGGACACACAATACAGTGTAGACATAATGTATTATACAATTATACAGCTGAAACCCATATAACTTTATTAACCAATGTCACTCCAATAAATTCAATAAAAATTTTTCATCCAGACATTGTTTAATGTGTGATCAGCCAATAAGCAATATTGCAATCTCAAAAGGGTAACTGAAAGTTTATTCCTTACATTACCAATCTCAATATAGACATTATGCTTTTAACTCATTTTTCTGTTGTCTCAGGCTAAAAGTTTCACATATACTGAGATTACCATAAATGTTCCATTACTTAAAATCTTAAATAAACCTAGTGTTTTTTATTGCTTTTTGTCAAACAGAATTTTCTATCAATTCTCAAAGCATCCAGATTCAGAGAAATTACAATCCATTCCTTTGAAAGGAGTTTTGACCTTATTTAGTGTTGTTTTCCTCTAAAGTGATGAGGTAGTCCTAGGGTCTTTCAGATTAATGAGTCCTCCAATTATTTTTACACAAATGCCATAGCCTTTCTCAATGT
Organism: Phyllostomus discolor; assembly: GCF_004126475.2. Taxonomy (NCBI): domain Eukaryota; kingdom Metazoa; phylum Chordata; class Mammalia; order Chiroptera; family Phyllostomidae; genus Phyllostomus; species Phyllostomus discolor. The sequence continues at coordinate 85,501,973 of NC_040910.2, forward strand.
TAAACTTTCTGTTCCAGAACAAACTTCTCAGGTTCTTCCAGTCTTTTAATCATCCTCTTTATTTAACTGTGGATTTGTACAATATGTTGAGGGTTATGGAGAGTGATAAGTCATTTTCTCTGGAGTTTTTAATGGCAAAAATATAAGAACAAACATGAACTTCCCATAAACATTACAATTATTTGGAATAACAACTTTAGAAAATTATTTCTGAATCAGGAAAATGAGAAACTATACACAGAAGATATATGCACAGTAATTCTAACTTTGAAATGAATCCCATTATTCTTTGAAATTTGCATTTTTTTCTGTCAACATGTGTAGAGCAAATCCTGACTCTGTCCAGGTTTCCAAGGCAGATCACTATCACCTGCCATAGCTCCCCAAGAAGCTAGCTCATTTTCATGACAGAAGTTGGTAAGATTTTGAAAACAAAGTTATGGAGTCTCCCTAGTCTTCTTAATCATCTAAAACTAAATTGTAACATCTATCAGATTTTTCATTTTTTTAATTGTACCTCTTCTCATAGCTTTTTCATGTACTCTTAATGTATATATAAACACATATATTCTCTCAAATGTATTATATGTTATAAAAGTATATACTCTTGATGTATATACACACACACATTATCTCTCACATATATATGTCTGTGTGTATATATATATATGATCCTTTCCACCATACTACTATATTCTCTCTCATATATGTGTGTGTGTACTTTGAAAATAAGGTGTGTAAGTTGAAGAATTCCAGTCGTCCTAAATCCGACAATCATATTTCAGCTATGGTTTCTTTATCCCACTGCTTTGGGGGGGAAAAAAACCCCTACAAGCTCTCAGTCTGCAATGACAAATGTAGACTTCATCTTGAATTCATGTATGGGTGACATTTGCATGTTGATTTCTTTGCCGCCCTAATGGTTAAATTTCAAAGCACATCTTTCCTTTTATCTTCAGCTGAATGAGACATCAAAATAAGGGCCAGATAAAGGCGGAAGTCCTTTGTCTGAAACTGCCTAGGCCGGGCCAGCTGTGATGAAAACTGTCTGAGGTTTCACAGGCTTCTTGTCTGGCCTCAAGCTGGTATTTGCCTCTTTCATTTTGGAGATTTTAAAGGAATATTTCATTTTAGCACACAGTGTTGTCAGGGACAATGGAAGGCATGCCTTAGCGATATCTGAACATACATGTTAAATTAAATCATTTATTAGATAATAAACCACTGATCATGCAAGAGGTTTCTGGTCTTTTATTGTAATCATGCTGATGTGTAAGGGCACCCTACTCCTGGTTATGTCACAATGGGAAACCCTTATGAGAGTGTTTGTCCCCACTTTGATAGATCTCACCTTTTATGTATTTTTAATTTTGTAATAGTTCTGTGTAAGTGATGAGATCAAATGTTTTGTTTTAGTTTGTTTCTTTGTAAATATAAAACCTATTCATAGCAGCATCTACAAACAATATCATGGTAGGGGAGAGGGGTAAACCGACTAAATAGAGTTGTTAAGAGATAAACTGAGGTTATTAAAAATTTAAAGAAAAATTTTAAGAATATATCTGGCCAAAAATCACTTGGAATTGGGCAGCACCAAACCGGAAGTGGTTGGTTAGGAGTGTTCCCCTGATCAGAGCCAGGGGAAAGACTGCAGAGGAAGTGCTGAAGCAAAGAAAGGAAATGATTTGATTGGCTAGGGTTTAAATGGTCTTTGGCTCTTTGTGGTTGGTTGTTCTTAGCATTTTGATTTTGTAACTTTGAGGCACTTACAGGCTTTGATTTGGGTTCTCTTAGGTGGGCTGCCATGGCATTAGAGCCACATCAGTCTAATGGCCTCTTCGTTTAGTGAATTTAACAGAATGCATCAATTACATTTAGTTGACTTTGAATAAGAAAAAATGGTGATTGTGGTCTAATCAGCAAGTAAATTTCACCAACTCAATTTTTAAAAAAAATAATCAGACAAACCAGTGGTTGGACATTAAGACTATAAAACAAACTTTAGGTTTTTTTCTTCATTAAATATTCCCTTAATTTGGAAGAGAGAGTAAAAATATGCTACAGTTATGTGAGCCTATAGCATTATTTATATTGCTTAACATTGTTTTAGAGAAAAACCAATGATCATTTCAGAATATTTTGTTTCCTAAAACAGAATAAAGGCAAGCATATATAACACATCATAAAGTATCTTGAATTCAAAATGGTCAGGAAACTTTGATGATTATACTTACAGGGTCTCCAGCTAGTTTTAGATCTAGCTCCTTGGTATGCTATTGATGAAATCAGATGAACTCACGTCCTTATACTCTCCCATGTTACTTTCATGCCTGAAAGTCCAATCTACTTAGCTTGATCTCAATGCCTGGCACTCTGCCTCCATCAAGTTCCTGATCCTACAACTGCCTCCTCTGCACATCATACATCTGTCAACCTGGACGGTTCACTCTTCCCAGAACCTCCCCTGGGCCTTTGCACCTCTGTGCCTTTGCTCAGGATGTCCCTACAGCTGGAATGCTCATCAGCTCCATCTTTGTCTGTTATAGTCCCAACTGTTCTTAGAGTCCATTTCAATTGCCTGGTCCTTCATGACGTTTCCCACAACCCCTCTTTTTTCTTCTTATTGTTATCATGGCCTTGTTTAGGATTCTTTCAAAGCAATGATTTCATGCTCTCTTCTAGTTACATCTTCTTGATGAGACAGAGGATGTCTTGACAATAAAGACTGTGTATTATTGATAGCTTAATTCACAATCCAGTGCCTTAATAGATGTCAGAGGATACCAGATGACTGTAGCTATGACAGCCCAAAGATAGTGCCAAGCCTTTTGGGTTTTTGCAGTGACAGCAGCCCACTCCCAGGCACCAATTTCTATTTAAGTTCCCGGTTCCAGTTTAATAGACCAGCTCACAACTCAATGGCTAAAAAAATAATAATTTATTGTTTTTCATGATTTTGTGCCTTGGCAACATGGGACATTCTTCTATTTCTCTTTCCTGGGATCATTCATGTGACTATAGTCATCTGATGGCTAGACCAGTGCTGGGGGTTCCAAGCTGACATCACTTGCAGGTTTCACCACTTTGGCTGGCCCTAAGCTGGGGTTTCTTGGTTTTCCTCCAGTTGACCTCTCATCCTCCACTAGATTTGATGGAATTTCTTCACGTTATGATGGTTTCAGGGTTCCAAGCCAAAAGTCAAAAGTTAACAATCTGTCAAGGCCAGGGCTTCCGAATTCACACATTAGTTCTGCCACAGTGTAGCAGGCAAAGCAAGTCAGAAAGTGACTGAACAGGGTGGTCAAATAGACTACTTCTTGATAGAAGGAGTTACCATGTCACATCACACAGATGCCGGACATAAAAAGGCAGGATTTATTGGGACTCACTGCTGTAACCATCTATCATGCTAGCCTTCTCCTTCAAAGCACCTCTGCAAGTGGGTGAAATTACACTATTTTTTATTACCCATAAGCTTCTCTCTTTGCTTCTCTCTCATCAGAGAAATGGGGATGATCGTACCCACCTCATAAGTTTCAGGGGGATGAAATGCTTAAGTATTTCTAAGTAGGAAGAATAGTACTTGTCACATAGTAACTTTTTAGTCTCTGCTATGATATTAATCATTGTTATTACTTTTATGAATCATTAAATAAAGAAGAATGTTTCTAGCTCAGTGATCAGATTAAGTGGATTGACCTTTTACTCACCATTTGTTGGCTGAATAAAACTTACCCTCAAGTCGGCAGCTAAAGAAGAGGTGGTTTGAGAGCCTTGGGCATCCTTTTGTGAACAATTACAATCCACCTTGGGCTGTGTTGTCTCCTGAGCTTTACTTCTGGGTGGAGGACTAAGCATTTCACTGTCAGCCCCCACTTCTGCTCCCCTCTCTCCCTTTGTATACATGCAGTTTTTGGAGTTTCAGATTCTTGAAGAACATACAGGATGAATGGGCTGAGGAGGGAGGGAAGAGAAAAGAACATGACCTACAGAGATTCTTGGCCACGGCAGACCCTGCTTCTTGGCCTGAGCCTGAGGGAGCATGAGTCAGGTTTGCTATCTTTCCCCCATCTCCCATTCTGTGAGGGCTGGTCTGTTTTATGAGATGACACACGCCCAGGGCACCAGTTGGTTAATATACTCAACTCTGTCTGACTTCCAATTATTGAAAATGCCTTCCAGATTCAGGCCTCAGGTTGTCTGTCAATCTTAGTTTTTCAGGTCATAAATTTACATCTTTTCTGTCTTTTTATGGTTCTTTCAGTGGGAGTTTAGGTGAAGATTTGTACAGGGCTTCTAAGACAGAGGCCATTTTTAAACCAGAAACTTGGTTCACCTAATTGCCAAGTTTATTTGGCTCTTGTAGTCATTCAACCTAAAAATTTGGACATGAACATTATCCAGGAATAACTACTCCTTAAGTAAATATAGTATGTTATTGAATAAGAAACACATAGAATTTTAAACTAAGAATTCTAAGGTTTCCAGAAAACAGGTTACCGTCTCATGGAGTTTTCTTTTTGAGAGTAAGTTACTTGTGACCCTCAAATGAAAACAAACTCTAAGATGCCAGTGGTAGAGGTTGGGTATTATTTTTGTTTAAGAATTTTGAATATTGTAGGTATAAAACCCTTGTAGCACAAGGGATATTATTAAATAATTTCATGTCTCTGGATTATGTTTTTTTCTTTTTTTGAGGTAGGGGGGTAAGTCAATAAAAGGTGGAAAAATATATCTTCCTGGATGAATATTAAAATCCTAAAATAGATATTTTGAACTTAATAGTTTTTAGTTTTTATATCTTTCACTAAATGGGGAGTCATTTCTGTGTGTGGCTGGCTGTTATTTACAAAGAAGTTATATTTCATGAAATTTTTATTTTGTGATGTTATTTGACATGTTTCTTTGGAATAGTATTTTTCACCCTGCACTTATTAAACTAGTCAGGAAGAGGCAACTTAATAGGAAAAAAAAGGGCATTTGTACAAAATGTTCATAAGTTGCTTAACCTAAAAGAAAGGAGACCCAAAGTAATTCCAACATTTGCATTTAAGTAAATGACAGAGTATGAACTTTTGCCTATTGTCTGGCTACCAGTACTTCTCTAGTTGCAAATTGATAAACCTGAGAAAGTAGACTTACTGAGAGGTATATATTTGTTAAAGATGATTTTTAGAAACTTGCCCTTTATAGGTGGGGAAACAAAAAATGATGGGTGGATAAGTTCAATCAAATTTAATTAATTGAGGTGTATTTTGTTATTTATTTTATTTTTAAATATATTTTATTGATTATGCTATTACAGTTGTCCCAATTTTTTCTCCCCTTTATCCCACCTCCACCCTGTACCCCCTCACCCTCCAGCAATGCTACCCTTAGTTCATGTCCATGGGTGGTACATGTAAGTTCTTTGGCTTCTCTTTTCCTATACTATTCTTAACCTACCCCTGTCTATTTTGTGCCTACCAATTATGTTTCTTATTCCCTGTACCTTTCACCCCTCATTCTCTTTCTCCTCTCCATTGATAACCCTCCATGTGATCTTTATTTCTGTGATTCTGTTCCTGTTCTAGTTGTTTGCTTAGTTTTGTTTCTGTTTTGTAGGTTCAATTGTTGATAGTTATGAGTTTATTGTCATTTTATTGTTCATAGTTTTTGATCTCCTATTTCCTAGGTAAGTTCCCTTAACATTTCATATAATAAGGACTTAGTGATGATGAACTCCTTTAACTTGATCTTATCTGGGAAGCACTTTATCTGTCCTTCATTCTAAATGATAACTTTTCTGGATAGAGTGATCTTGGATGTAGGCCCTTGCCTTTCATGACTTCAAATACTTCTTTCCATCTCCTTCTTTTCTATAAGGTTTCTTTTGAGCAATTAGCTGATAGTCTTGTGGGCACTCCTTTGTAGGTAACTGTCCCCTTTTCTCTTGCTGCTTTTATAATTCTTTCCTTATCTTTAATCTTGGGTAACTTAATTATGATGTGATTTAGTATGTTCCTCTTTGGGTCCAATTTCTTTGGGACTCTCTGAGCTTCCTGGACTTCTTGGAAGTCTAATATCTTTGACAGATTGGGAAAGTTTTTCTTCATTATTTGTTCAAATATGTTTTCAATTTCTTGTTCTTCCCTTCTCCCTCTGGCAGCCCTATGGTTCAGATGTTGGAGTGCTTAAAGTTGTCCCATGGGTTCCGAAGCCTTTCCTCATTTTTTTTTGAATTCTTGTTTGTTCATTCTGTTCTGGTTAAATATTTATTTCTTCCTTTTGTTCCAAATCATTGATTTGAGTCCTGGTTTCCTTCCCTTCACTGTTGATTTCCTGTATATTTTGCTTCATTTCACTTTGGGCAGCCTTCATTTCTCCCTTCATTTTGTGACCAAGTTCCATCATTTTTGTGAGTATACTGACTACCACTGTTTTGAACTCTGTATCAGATAGGTTGGGTATCTCCTTGTTGCGTAGCTCTTTTTTCTGGATTTTTGATCTGTTCTTTCATTTGGGCCATATTTCTCTGTCTGGGCAGACCTATTATGTTGTAAGGGGGTGGAACCTTAGGTATTAGCCAGGGTGGGGCAACCCTCTTTGCTGCCTTGCAGCACTGTCTAGCGGGGAGGGGTCAGAGAGGGAACAATGCCTCTCACTGCTCCACTCTAGCCCCACTTTCCAACAAACTCTCCTATAAGACTGGGAGTTTCTCCTGTCTTTGAAACCCCCACAGTGTTTTACAGCTAGAGGTTCTGAGTCTTTAGTTTCCTAGTGAGCCAAGCCCTCCTTACCTGCGTGGTCCCCTGCCTTGCTGTGGGTCCTCTCTACCCACTGAGCTGCCTGTCTCAGCTCCTCCTACCAGTCTGGATGAATGTTCCTTTAACTCCTTGGTTGTGGGAGTTCCATGCAGTTTGCTATCCTGGCAGTTCTGGTTGTTTATTGTTTTAAAATTGGTTGTTATCCTTCTTTTGGTTGTGCGAGGAAGCAAAGCATTTCTACCTATGCCTCCATCTTGGCCTGAACTGTCATTTGATCTTGAGGTATATTTGAAAACACAATCACCTATAAAGTTGACAAAACACATCACCATTATCAACAAAAAACCCCCCTAAAACCACCATTGAAATTAGACTTACTGTGAAATAAACTGAAAGTTTTCTATAACTTAGTTAAATATTACCAAAACCCCTTAAATTATACACAGTTAATATATGCAGGTTTATAGAACTTGTCACTGAAACAGAATTGGACAAGATCTAACAGTAATTTCTGAACAAATATAACTGTGTGTTCACTGGTAATGAAAATAATTGAAACAGTTTTGGAGTTTTGAAAATTCACTAGTGTGTTAATCCTTTTCAGTAATACTTTCTGTGTGAGTGCTATGCTCATTATGCTGTCTTACATGAGGATCTCCAATCTGATCCCTACTAGGCAGGGTTAATACACTGATCTGCTCTCTCACTTTTGCAGAAAAATTGTGAATCCATCATTCTGTACCTTCGTACTTTCTAGTCTTTTCAAACAGAATTATCTTTATCTGTCCATTTTATAATAATTATATTTAAAGTTGGTCTGTCTTATGAATTTTTATTAATTACCTTGACTGCATTACTATATACTTTAATTCTTATTTCTTGGTGTTATTCATTGTATCTTCTGGGAATTATCCTAATTTCCTTGACTTAAGGCACAACTTTGAAAGTACTTTTAAATCATATTTTGGTATGCAAAAAACCTTTTTTTTGACACAGTGGTCATATTTTGCGAACCAAGAGAAAAAAGCATTTACATAGTTTGGCAACCACACGTGGATTTCTGGGAACAATAGGGGAGGATATCTGAAATTGGAATGTGTTGGGAAATCTATACCATGTACTCACCATAATTATAAGGTTTGGTTAAAGAAACCAAAGCAAATGACTGACCAAGAGGCTTATAAACCATCATATTAGGTATTTGCACTGGTTTCTGCTTGGAATCTGGTTCTAGAGGCTGTATCTCATGGAAGAACTGTTCAATGGAGAGGGAATCTTTGAACAAAAATTAATCTTTTAGAAATAATTGTCATGCTTTAGAAATCAACCTTATATTCTTGCTCTTACTTTAAAAAAATCACCTAATCAATTATTGCACATCTACTGTTTTGTACATAATTTCCTCTACGTAATAGATGAAAATTAATCTCTGAATCCCATACTCATCATGCGATTCTAAATCAAAGAATGCATACTTTAAAGATGATTTTTTAGAAGCGAGAGAATTAAATTGCAGAAGGCAATGATTGGGACTTAACAATTTACATAAGAAATAATACATATGTTAAAGAATATTATAATTCTGCAAGATGTAAAATCATACCACAGATTTTAAAAAACAAGTAATAATACACTAAGAACTTGACAAAACAGGAAAGTGCTAAATTAAATTCCTCTTGGTCTCCACAGGTTGTTCCTGGGTCCCCTTCTCTAGCAATAGCAAGTTTTCTCCATTCTGTTGTTATTTATAAGACTGACTCAAAACCACAGGTCTGCCTGAAGCTGATGAAGTCTACAGCTTAGTATTCTGTTCTCTGTTGCCCTGTTTTCCTTCCCCTTAGGTTTCCCCATTCTGCCCCAAACAGTTAGTTTTCAGTAATGCTTTTCTTTTAATCATTATTATTTCAATAGTGGTATTGGAGCTAACATTTCTTAAATGTTATAATGTCTTTATTACCCTTGCTCTTTTCTTCACCTAAGCTCTGGAAACCACTAGTTATATGATAGAAGAGTTGACCATCCCTATGGAGAAAGTTATTCCAAGGTTTTGATTCAACCCCATGCTATCTACATGTAGAATTTCTGAAATATGTATATACATATATATCAGAAGAAAATAGCATTAAAATATTTGACTGAAGAAGGCATATACATTTCAACTTAAGTGCAGAACACAAGTTGACCTGACTTGTAGAGAATCACACACACACACACACACACACACACACGCACTGAAAAAATCTGCTGTGATTCCTCTCTGGTGGCCTAGACCTGTCACTTATGGGGGGTTGTCACTATGGAGGCTAATGACTGTGTGAAGCTAAGCTTCTTTAAATTACAAAATAATGCATAGAGACAATTACATAATAGGTTAATGGGACAATGATTTTGTCCCACTTTATTCCCCAAACTGAAATGGTTTCTCTTGGAAAATGGTGGAGAAAAGAATGTAATTTTGATGTGAACCATAATATTCTGGATGTATTCCATTACAGAAAAGTAATACTAGTTAGATAAATTATCATAGCAATTGCATTCAAGTCTTTCCCTGCTTTCATTTATGTTTGTGGGATGGAGATGGTCCCATCTGATATTTTTGTTATGGGGAGAAATTGGACTTCTCTCCGTGCCTCTTCCTTAGGCCTGGGGAGGAAGACATTTCACTTTTATGAGGACCATATTTCAAGTGAGTAGGGCAAAGGATACATCATAAAATATTCAATTACTTAATTGATTAGTGAGGTGGGCTTTTCTAGCCTTATGCCAAAATAAGCTCAGAATAATAAATCCTATGCAACATAATGCATCAACAGCTCTATTCTGTAAAAATAAAACTAAGCCTTTATAGTTCAGAAAGATGGTATAAGATGGTGTTTGTCTCTGATAGTTTGTCATCAACCTGTTAATATTTATTAGAGCTGATGAAGCAGGGTGTATAAGTAATAGATTATTGATGGATTTCTTGAAGTTAATTATTTTTATCTGCTTTCTGTCAAGTTTGAATCAAATTTGTTAATTTGGAGCCAAATGGCCAATTTAAATTTCTTCTCCCTTTTTGCACTTTCTGCTTTCTAAAATAAAAATAATCATAGATTAGGCAAGAGGTAAAGAAGAAATACAAGGAAAAGTCTTGGCTATCTCAGAGGCTGTATTCTTGAATTAACAAAATATAAATTATCTTTCTAGTTTTCTAGTGAATATTAAATTTTTCATAAACACAAACCCTCTTAAAATGCAAATAATAAAATCAAAGATAAAAATCAATAAAACTTAGCTCGAATTTTCCAGAAATTAATTTTCATTATTTCTCACCTTCCGAGTATGTGCCATATTAGCTGCTTTAATTTTAGGTTAAATATATTTTTGTAATTTCCCACATAATCTGTTCCAAATAGTTACAGCATATAGCTCTGGGTAGCTAGTCGCCTTTCTTGATTCCCTTTCAGATTTTCAAACAAGGTTTACAATTAATCACTTTTTTTTTTTGCTTTTACTTTTTTGTTCTACTTCTTTGCTTTTAATTCTCTTTGCTTAGATGTCTCAGCCAAGAGCTGCATCATATTGACACCAACTGAACTCTCATGAATGCAAGCTGGGTTTCCAACCCATTAGTGCTCTCCACCAGTCAAGTGTTGGACAGCTAGAAATGGAGAAGCAGAGCTTTGTTTTACACATGTTGACATGAACAACTCAGTTGCACCAGTTATGAGAGTAACTGCTCAGCTCATGATGAGTGAATAGGTCATCCAACAAGAAATAGAAAACATAGAAATGGGCCCTCCATGGGAGCAGGGTAGCAAGGTGCTGACAGCGTAATGAATGACTTGTCTGTTATGACAGTAGGACACCTTGCAATGCCAAGAGCAAATATTTGAACGAATATGCAATGCAGGAAATGTACGTATGTTCTATATATAGGATACTTAGATTGCCTGTATCACTAACAGATGGGCAGAGTTTGAGAAATCTTATTTTATAATGTGCAACATCACCCTTGTCAGATACACTTTGAGATCCAGAGATTAATGGAGCATGACACTCAGAGTAAAATGGGAATTCCACTGTATTTACTGAGAGACTGGGGGCCTTAGGGACAGATGAGCTCAACATAGAATATTGCCTATATTTTTTATAGCACTGAATCTGATCTCATTTATAATTTAATAATACACAGCTCCAGGCACCATGTCAGATGAAATGGGTAGGTAGGAAACTTTGTGAGATAACTTTTGATAAGATTAAATAGCAAAACCATGGCTGAGAAGTTCAGTGACCAGATGAATAAGAGGTTCACTTCTTTCTGAATTAAGAGATCAACTTACATCAAAGTTGAAGGACAATAAAATAGCTAAATTTGTAAAAAATGAAATTATTTTCAAATGGATGCACTTTAGAGTTATAACTCGGATCATTTTAAATTAAATCACCATAGATAAATGACTAATAGTTTCTTAAGCAGATCTTGACACTCATCCACTCTTGGATGCCCTTTTACAAATATATTTGTTAATGATAATAAATATCATGGAGACAAAGAATTGAATTCATCAGATTCAGAGGCTGATGGCCATTTGAGGGTCTCATAGGTTGAAAGGGTATGCATGGTAGACTAGAGCCTATGATATTTCCTATTATACAAAGTGAAGAGGGAGGTGGGCAACCTGGAAGTACCTGAGACCCCAAGATATCCATACTATTGAAATTTCATTAGATTATTCTGGCTGCAGTCTAACTCTGCCAGATTATACCACAGAGATGCCTCCCTCTTTCATGATCATTATGGCCATTCCCACCCATTATTCATCTGTTTTACTGGCAAATAACTCAGTATCAGGTGCTTCTCAGCACATTCTAGTTAATGGCATGCTGCCCTTGGGAATGTTCTGTGTTACAACTCTAAAAGAAAGAGTCTAAAGATTCTTCATCTTAGCTTTCTGTTCGTTCTCTGTGAATTCTCCCAACAACATGGGCTTCTCAGAGTCCTGCTGAGAAGGCATTGCTTCCCAGCCACAAAACAATTCTGAAGAGATAAAGGGTCCAGGTCAGTAAGGACTCACATGAAGCTGGCAAAAGAAGGGTCTCCCCGAGCTGTTCAGCCTGCCTCATCTGTGTAGCCAGGTCTCCACATCTGGTGCCGATGACTTGGCTGAGATAACAGAACACAGCATCTGGCTTTCACGCCATCAGAGCTCCATCACTTGGCCTCGGGAGTGGATCCAATTAGGTAAGGCATCTTGATAGTATAAAACGTGGCTGCTACAACTTGTTGCAAAGTAGTATGTCCCTGTAGTTCAGGCTAAACGTTCTGTCAAATGTTTGTGTGTCTTAGTCGGGTTTTCGATATATGACTTAAGTAAACTGATTCTAAATATGAGCACATGTTAGGCATAGAAGGTATTTTATGTGAAAAAATTTGCCTCTACCTTTCTCACTGGCTAGGGTCCTTACCTCTCCACAAGGAAATCTCTGCCACCTCATCACTTCAGAGCTCCCACCCTGGAGTCTCCCCAGATGCTCACTTTGTCTCTGTGTACAGGCCTAATCCATTCCTGAGTGGTGCCAATTATTTATAAATATCGCCCCTCTAATGCATCCCTGTGTTTCCATTCTCTCTCTTTCATTCCAGGTCAGGTCTCCATAATCAGTGACTTAATTAATGGTAGGTATGGTTGCTTCATTTCAGCATGCTTTAGAAGGCCTAGTGGGAGGAAAATATGGTAAAAGACTATTTATAGTTTTCAGTTACACTAAACGAAGACTTAAGTCATGTATACATATGAGTATACATATATATACATATATTTGCATATATATGTATATACATGTATATGTGTATCTATGCATATATACACACACATATATAGAATCTGGCAGGTGAAAGTTTGGGGTGATGGCTTTCAATGATGGTGATGTCCTTAAATGGAGGGGCTCTTGTCAGAAAAGGCTGAGGAGGATCTATATGGACCAATATGGACCAACTTCCAAGATAAAGTGAAAATTGCAAGGTGGACTAGTGTGCATGAAATTCCAGTTGTGTGAAAAGGGAAGTTGTACACATTTTCCATATGTCCAGGTTTTCTGTACAATTTTACATGAACACTTGGTAGTAGTGATTGTATCTGGGGTGTGGAAAGCAAGTGATTGGCAGAAAGAAAACATGATTCTCACTGAATGCTTATTCATGCTCTTTAGCTTTTTTACTTTTGCATGAAACAACCTTTTAAAAATTAAAACAGATGTATAATACATATTTATGTATATAGGATATATTAAGCATGCTTATATATTTATCAGTTAATTATCCAGTTCTATAAAACAGTTCTTCTCAAAGTTCAAAATGTGAAGGCCAGGATTTAACTGGGGGCTTTGCTCAGAGGGCGCTTTGCGCCGCAGCTGCTCCAGGACCACCCTTCATGCAGGATGACAATAGATGCCTCCAGGATCCTTGGTGAGGTTTCAAAAGCAGTTTTCAAAACAATAACTCATGGTTATTTTTCATAGCTTGCCCCCAATTGTTTTGAGAGAACTTCTAATCCTAACGTTGCTAACCCGGTCACCATAGTTGTATTGAGCACTGGCTGTGAGGGGCTTGTTCACCTGCATTGGGGCATCGATCCTCGGTTCTCGTAAGAGTAGAGATAAAGAAACCGGACTTTAAAAAGGTGAAGGTTTCTTGTGGGCCAGACTGGTAAAAAATAAAAGTGGTTTTATAACAATGGTTTAAGTCACCATTATTATAGTAACAAGAGCCTATATCTCTCAAACTATTTTTAATTTAACTCCAGTTCCCCTTTTATGCATTACCTTACTTTTCTACCCTATTTTATCCTTCACTGACATGACTTAGAGTTAGAAGGCAACCTTTTTGCCTTTAGAGAGAAAAAAAATCTCCAATTTTTCTACAGAATAGGGATGCAAGGAACAAAGCATTTAACTAGGCAGCATGCTTACAAATGAAAAAATTTGGTTCTAAGATCAGACTTATTAGGTTTAAATCATGGCTTTGCTTCCTAATATGAATAAATTACTTAAACTCTCTGAACCTCATTTTTTTAGTAAGAGGCAGGGAAATAGTAAAACCCTTCTCATTAGTTTTGGTAAAGATGAAACGAGATCAAACCTCTAAAACACATGTAAAATAAATCAGTACATGGCAAGTGACTCATGCATGTCAGTACTAGTTGTTGTTATTATTGTTGTTGTTATTAGTTATGCTTTTAAAAATTTCTGTTCCTGGGATGATGACTATGATTACCCTATTGAGACTAAAGGATGTTATTCAGCCAAGAGATCTATCATTTGGTTTGTTAGTTCGGTCCACAGACTGAGTCAAAAATCCCCCTGGTACTTGAAATTCTGCAGACTAGTTTCTCCCCCATCTCTAATCCTCTCCATGAAGATAGGACAGTTAATGAATTAGCTTGATCTATCTCCTTAAGCTGCACTGTCATCAGCAAATTACCCCTAAGAATATTATGAATGGACTTTACAAATTAGAAATCATGTCCTTAAATTGCTTCCTTCCTCCCTTTATTCTCTTATTTCAAAAACTTGTAAATCAACTACCAATCAATTTAGCTCTGCCAGACAGAATTTAATCAGGCATTTCTTATCCAGAATTGTGTAAAAAAACTCTTTAGCAGGATTTGTAGGGTTTTTTTTTTTTTGGCCAGGATTATCTAGTGACTTCAGTTGTAACAATTATTTAAAGGAAAAAAAACCCCTCAATCACCCTACTATCAAAGAATTGCTGTAGAATTAGAATCACTGACTTCTTAAAATTTCTGTGATTCTTATTGATTTTTATTTGGTGAATTGCCTGAACTGGTATAATTGACATGTAAACATTTATTTTTTCACTCACTTGTATAAAGATGATTTCTATATGCACAAGAAATGTTTTTGAATACTTATGAAGATATAAAACTTAGTGATGATTCTCTTACCAAAGCAGAAAATGATTTCTTTGTACCAATACATTGAAACAAGTTTATTTTTTGACAAGTTATGAATTTGTGAAGCTAGGATTGACCTTGAAGATAGTGAAATAGAAGGCTCAATTTTTTTCATTCACTGAGCCTCAGAAAGCAAGGTGTCTTGCCCATTATCATGGAGGGGCGGTTAGTGCAGAAACAGTACAGCCTTGCTTCCTTCACTGTGGTAACACCACGTCTGCCCAGGTTTCATTTGACTTCATTTTAGCTATCATCCACAATCTGGGATCAAATCGCCTTAGCAAAGGAATGCATAATTACCACTGTCATTTACTTTTAATGAACATGTGGTTCGTATTATTGTTTTGGCGAGGTGCGTTTTGTTTACAGCTTCCTTAGTTCAGTGGAGGCTGCCTGCACAAAGATCTCCACAGTAAACACAGCTCTAGCTGCTCTGCCATGGCCCATGCCTGCCTCCAGTTCAGATTTCAAATGTTGCTGCCTGTGTAAATTTCCTTTGCATGAGCATCGTGAAATGTGGAGGCTGTATCTGGTTAAAGATGGAGGGAAGGACACACGCATATACTATACATCCTTCCAGAAGCCCCCACTATAATAATTTAACAGGATAGAGGAGAAAAATGAACAATTTTTATAAGAATAAAGAGAATATGTCAAGAGAGAGCAGCATTACAATGGTAGGGTATCAATAAGATAGATTAGTGATAACTGACTTAGCAAGATCAAAGAAGCTGAATTCTAATTCGATTTTGGGAAAAGCTGTGAAGTAACCTTATGTACATTATAGAACCTCCCCATCCCCGCACTCCCCACCCAGGCAAATCTAGAATTAGTAGCAAAGGGAATTCTTGAGATGAGGATACAAGAAGGGTTGCCACAGAGGAACTGGTGAACAATTTCAACAAAAAGAAATATTTAGACAGCCAGGTCCTCTTGTCGTTTTGCAGAGCCAGGAGCCTGTCCTGCATCAGCCTTTCAATTGAATGCTGGAGGTCCATTCTCAGGAGGGAGCAAACCAAACGGGCTCTGGCCTTGGAGGCGTCAGTCAGCAGTGTGGACTTCGTGTGGAAAACGGGCATTGAGGATAAGTTTATACTGTGAATGTTTAGATTCCCAGTTTTCCACCCCACTGGCTCCCAGAATGCTGGCAGCACCTGTGTATCAGATTCTGCTGCATATCAGAGTGAAAAATAACAAAACAGAGGGTGTTAGCATTTCGCTTAAGATATAGACTGGGATCAGGGAAGTTTTTCTGTAACAGGTCAGGTAGTAAGTGTAATAAATATGATAAGGTTTATGAGTCATTTATCATCCATTGCATGTTCTTCTTTTTTTGGTAGTTTGCTTAATTTTACAATTACTTTAAAATGTAAAAAACTGCATTTTTAGTTTGCTGGCTCTAAAGAAACATGCTTCAGGACATATCTGGCCCTGATTCAGGCTTTGGTGCACCAAGTCTGGCATGAGGAAGTCAAAATCCTCATTCTGTCACCGAGACGACATGACTACTCCAGTAATACAAACAACAGGCATCTCCCAGAGCAGACAGACTATAGGCATCTTCTATCTGGAAATGCACAGAAACGTGAAGGAAGTAAGTCCCACAGGAAGCTCACTTCTTGGAGGAGCAATCGAAGGCATCTCTTCCCTGGGGCCATTGTCAGTGGCTGGACACATACATGTGGAGCTTCAGACCTGCCGAAGGCGGGGGGCTTTGGTGGGCAAAGGAGAAATCAATAGAAGTTTTAACAGCTAAGCGAGCTGGTGTGACCTATTCAAATTTAGAAATATTCTAAAGTCAAAGCTACATTTCTCTGCCCTTATATCTCATGCACAAGATTTCTCTAACTATGGAATAGAGGGAGTGGAGGGTCGGGCTGCAGTATGGCTAGAAAGGCATAGAGATATCTCGAGCGTACAGTGTAAAACCATGAGCAAAAGAGAAAGTGAAGAGAAGCTGCTCTACATGAGCCAAGATATTGCAATCACCTAGCAGGAATTTGAAATTACTGATATAAGTATGTTAAAGAAATAAGAGGAAATATGTACCAAATGAGGAAAAGATGGATGGAGGATTTCAACAGAGAAAAGGAATCCTTTCCAAAAAGCACCAAATGGGAACTCTAGAACTAAAAAGTACAGTCCTTAAATTAAGAGGTTATAGAATAAACTGAACAACAGACTAGGTGCTACATAAGAAAGAATTAGTGAACTTAATAATGTGACAAAATGAGAAAATCAGAAAAAAATAGGAGTAGTAACAAAGCTGAATGGTTTAGAAGCAGTGATTTTTGCGAAGCTGAGTGCTTGCTTATTTTTGTGAAAAACTGCACATTTTGTCCATTATGTTACATTGGTTTTATAACAACATTGCTCATTTGACTGGGAATCTCCCTGTGTAACTCTCATCTTCCTATTTACATACTAAATGAAGAGAACCAAGCAAGGATGTGGACCATTTTGTATTCAGATAGACCTCATTTACCTGAAATATCTGGGTTATGGAGGTGAACTTGTTCTATGGGGAGAATTAACCAGATGATAGACTATTATTTTTCACAACACATATCAAATCTGAATCTGGCCTCGATCTTAACACAGTGTTTCTTGGTTGTCTCTTTCCACACTATTGCTCAATGCATGGACTGTTTTAAGACCTCTACATGTTTTCTATTCTTTAAAATCTGTGCTCATGCCACTTACAAGAAACCATGTAAAAGAGCTCAATGAGAAACTCAAAAGAAGGGAAAGTGAGAAACTCTCACCTTGAACTCCACACATGATTCAGGGGAGCAGTTGCTAGAGTCACTTCTCATTTTATTTTGGTGGTTTTTCCAGTGCAGGAGACCCTGGTTCAGTCTCCTCCAGCAGAAGGTAAACATCTGGACTGGACACGTCTCAGGCTGGGAAAGAATTACCAGCAATTCACAATCACCCTATAAAAGTTTTATGAAAGATGAGCAATACCCCTCGAGCTTGACTAAAGCTCCTAACACCAACCTGCAAATACCAACCTAGGAACAACCTAAGGAGGCTTTTCCTCCCTAGTGAGAACCAGTTGACTGTTAGATGTACTAGCCTGGCTTTAGCTATGGTTTATATGAATTCTTAGGAGAAATCAAAGGCTGGAGGTCATTCCCTGCTTGTTGTTTATGGAAGAGCTGCTGGTTTTGCAGGAGATAAACCCCATAGCTATGTGCCTCTTACTCACTGATCTTCATGTTCTCATCAAACTCCACCCCCAGTGCGATGACATCGATATCATCCACCAAAGATGCCCACACCTGCTCCCCAGGAGAGAAGAAAGGCCCTCTCTCTGGGCAGTCCTCCGCTACGGTCTTGTCTTATCTTTACACACCACCATCCTGACCCTGTGGGACAAGGACTATCGACTGTGCTGGGCACTGGTAAAGCCGGCATCCCCCTCTCAAGCTGATAACAGGGCGATGCATGAATTGGCCCTTTAAACCAGCCTCATGGTGTCCAGCCAGAGCTTATCTTCAGTTTTAAGGAAGGAAAAGCTGAACTTGGCTAAAAGCTTTTCTTGACTCTGTCTTCCCTTGATATCCTATAAGTCACCAGGGGAGCTGAATATTGCAAAATCCTGTCATGAAACAGCAGGCTGATAAACTGAAAAATAAAAACAGATGTGAAGCAGAGAAGGTTTTCTGGACGTTTGTTTCTTGCCTTGGACTGGTTCAAGCTCTGGGTCTCTTTAACACTACTCCCACTCAGAAAAATCTAATATTTCCTCTGCTTCTGACTATCGCAATCCTCGGATAATTCACATCTTTGGATAATCACCTCTCCCACATTGAAGTCAAAATAAAGTGATGGGAAAATGCAAAATAAAAATAATATGTGACATTTATTGCATGCGTATGTGCCAAACACTCTGCAGGCAATATTTCATTTAAACAGAGAAAGGGCACGGAGCGTACATTCTACAGCCAGACGGCGTGGAGTCACATCCCAGCTCTAGCTGTCACTAGCTGAGCAGCCTGGAGCAAGGGGATAGCAATACCAGTGCCTCCCTCTTTAACAGTTAATGTTTGTAAATTGCTTGGAACAGTGTTGGCACAATAAAACCCCAGTATGCATAAACTATTGGTCCTATGATAATGCAATGAAAAAGGTAGTCTTAGCAATCCTAGTATTACACACAAAGAGCTGAATCTCAGTGACATTAACTCACATGTGAAATATTATGCAAAACTGGAGCTGAAGCCCTTGTTTGTTGGACTCCATAGCCCAAGTATTGAACCAGGATGCCACAGAATAGACCTTTCAAGGCAAAACCAAAGTATAGACCCCACCAATCTAGGAACATTGCAGTGGTTTCTATGTAAATGTGGGCAGAGTATATAATTCAGACCCCAATCTCTGATGCTTTGTATTCACAGATTTGGACATGAATTCTACAGATTACTTTCACTTTCTATTTATTCCAAGAAGGTACAATTACTTTGATCATCCCATGATTTGAGGGACAGAAACTACATCAGTTTTACAAAGGAATCAGTCTCTCATACCCTAAGAGTGAAAAAAAAGAACTCATGAGATGGATGGACGAACTGGAGAGGGTGGATGCTGCTCTCACCCTGTTTCACCTGATATTTATCAAATAGAAGCCTATTGGGGGCAAGTTAGAGAAGATCAAACTCATGATGGATGAAGTATGAAGTGTTTATTATCCACATGACATGAATTCCCAAGAGAGGATGTTTCCACGGTTGGGTAATTCAGTAACTCAAGGCTTTCCACATTTTCACATTACTACTCCTAGCATATTTCCTGTTATTCCCAGTCTTGTCCTCATGTGATGGCTGTAAGATCAGCCTGGTTTTTAACTGGGTCCATGACCTCCCTCACAGCCAGCTTAGACATGGAACTTGTTTCTGACCACTCATGCATGAAAGTGACACAGGCAACTTTGAGAAGGGGCCTTTCCTCTACCTTCCCCTCTCCTTCTTGTACTGTTAAGGTTAGCAGAATGGAAATCTGGAAACAATAGATTCAACATCAAAGGATCCACCATATCAACACTCAGTTGCCTGCTATTATTACATATAAGAATATGACATTTTAATCCCCTTTAAGCAACTACAACTTTGATTTTCTTTCACTTGTATCCCATGCATCCTAATGAAAGTGTCTCTGCTAAGTTTCCCCAATAACCCACATTTGACACTGCAGCGGGAATGATGGTCTAAGTATAAATCAGTCCATTTCGTTGTCCAAGGGCTGCCATTGTTTCCATTGCACTGATGTGTTATCTAGTCCCTGCCTACTTCCAATGCATGTCATAGTCCCCTCCTCCGTTCTGACTGCATCCCATCAGTCCTGACCATATTTCTGTTCCACAAAGGAGAGGAACAGGTTACAGGACAAAACATCAATAGGAATCTCTTCCTCACTGTAGGGCTTTATGCTTCCTAGTCATTTTCTCTATCCTCTCTTCCCAAAGAGGCTGATGTGGTTGCCTTCTTCTCCTTCAGGATGGACCTTAGCTGCCATCTCCTAAATAAGATGTTTCTTGACCATTCTGGAACCCTCATCACCACTCATAACACTCTTTTATTGTCTCACAGCTTTTAACATTACCTAAAATTTTCTTGTCTAGTCATTTGGTTACTTGTTTAATATATGCCTTCCACCATTAAAATGTAAGCTCCAAGAAAACTAAGATATCATATACACAGACAGATCAGCCTTGCAAAAGCACAGCTCTATGTAGTTTACATTTTCTCCAGCTTTTAGTTGAATTTTCTGGATCATTCCATAAGCATTCAGATTGCTTGAGGGTGCCTGTTAGCTGGAGTCTTATTACATAAATGATTTTGTGTTCCCTTTGTACATGGGATGAAGATTTCGAATAGACCACATTTAAGTCACTCTAGTAATCAGAAACTAAGAGAATTTTTAAATAAAATCCTAGAAACTTAGAATAATTAGGAAAGAGGCAGCTAATTGGGAGAATAAACATCCAAAATGATGTCTAATTTGGTTGAAAATAACCAGGATCTCCTTCATGACGCTGGGAAAAGATTACTGAAATTCTTGACTGCTGGCTTAATTTGCAGTCTGACCTCAGGGGGACTTGTAAAACTCTCCTAAGTCGGATGGACACTTTCTAACAAATGCATCGAGCATCTTAGGAGACAACAATTTCAAGCCAAAGTTGGAAACGTTTTCTGTATGTTTCCAGTTATCTTTAAAAATTAAAAACAGCTCTGCCTGCAGTGCACTTGTTTTGTTTGAATCTAGAAACACTCCCAGCAAGTGCTTGCAGGAAGGCAAAATAATAGTTGGGAATAAATTATCAATGAAAATCAACTGTGTCTTTATCTGCATAATAACAATCCATCAGTTGTGCTGATTTTGCAAGATCAATTTTGTTATTACAACCTAAATGAAAAATAACCTATTCTTTAATGTTCTCATTTTTGATTCATTCATTCGAAAACTGGTTTTTATCCACATGCTGTGTTATGTAGGAAACATGGAGCTATCGCTTCAATATTTGGGTGATAAATGGATGAAGGGATGTTGAATTTAGAATGAATTTTTTTCCTTGGAAATTTGACATACCTGCATTAAGTCACATAATTCTACAGATATTCTCTGCCAGCTTTCTAGTGTTTCAAGCCTGTTTTCACTCCATTATTTTTCTCTAAGCAGACTTAACCTTACAAACCAAATAATGACATCCTTCCTAGAAGAAAAAAAGTTTCCTCAAATTACTTCAGCGGACTTCCGTTGATGTTTTATTTTTAATAAACCTTGAGGCAAAGAGCCACTTTTGAACTTTACCCTTTGCCCTCTGAGTTTCGCAACCTGGCGAAAGATCAATACCAGAGTCAAAAGTGTCCGCAAAAATGAAAATGATATGCACAAGTTGTTATTTATATAAGTCCCCTGATTTTGTTTACTGGGTTTAGTATAAACTTTGCATTTTGATTAAAAGCAAATGTTCAAGTTTTCTATAGGGACCTGCTGTTCTGGATGATTATATCTTAAAAACAAAACTGCAAAGGGCAAGAATTAACTGAGAAAGGCAGAGCCCCAGCAGGAATTCCTTTGGTATAAAATAGCAGGAGATAATGACTCGGCCATGTGGATATGTGGGGCAAAAAGGGAAGGGAGAGAAGCTCACAAAAGACATCATGCTTTACTTAGCAAGGTCTTCTAAAATACACATCATTCAAAACAGTTGGTTGAATATACCAAAACTAATCAAAATTATTATCCTTTGAATTGGTTATTCTACTCATTGAAATCTATCAAAATGAAATCAGCCAAGAAGCTGCACAGATAGTGTCTTAGGTGGTTATGTCACTTTATTCCTTAAAGAAATAATGTTAAAAGTAAAAAGGTAATAATAATAGGAAAATGAACAAGCAAATTATATTTATTTCTTATAGAAAATAGATGCACTTAAAATCTTTTATAGAATATCAAATTAACTGAGCAAGTCATTAGTGTATGCATGTACGTGAAAAAAGCAAGGTACTAAAACTGCCTACCAATGTGATTCACCATTTGCATAATCTATGAGTTACATGTAGATTACTATATGCAAATTAATTGTTCTATTTCTCTGGTGTTGGGTCTACAGATAACTCGCATTGTTCTTATTATATGTTTTTATTTTTAAAATTTTCCTCAAAGAATTGCTTTGATAACAGATCAGTGATTTTTTAAATGGGTGCTATGCTACTTAAATTTATTTCTAGGCACACGTACACAAAAAAAGTATTGAGTTTATCAAGACACTGTATATTTTACAGTGTCTAAGGAAGCATATGGTAATAAATTCCATGCTCATTTGTTTCTTACTCATTTTTGCTGTTTCCCACTAGTACGAGAGGAAGCCTTAATTACTCAATCAAAAGTATTAATAAACACCCGTGAGAAAGTCAACTTGGCTCTCTAGACATTGCTAGGAATTTTAGAAGTTTATAATACTTGTCCTCAGGGAGTTTACTATCTTGCTGGGAAAAAAAAACCCCACATTTACTATTTGGAGTATTTACAGAATAATTAATGGACAATTTGTGTGGTCCCTAACCAATTGTGTGGTCAGTTTGCTGAGTTTATTCCTCTTCTCAGATGAAGTTAAAACTTCAGAGAGTGGCCAGGGATCTTGTAGAATTAATTAACAACAACAAATACAGTAAAACCACAATTAAATTTATTGCATTGTATTTAGTGCAGCTCAAATTAAGTCACTAAAACATGGGAATGAAATACATACATCTATTTGATTTCAGCTGTTGGGGAATTAGAATAAAAACATCATTCAGCACATGTGTAGGTGTTCCAATGAAGACGAAATATTAAATAAGGATTCAGTCTCCAACTGGAGCTGGTGTAGGCACTGTCAACTGTTTGCTGATTTATTTGGGTCCCAGATAGGATTGCTGTGGCCCAGTGGAAAGAATGTCCTTCATAAGTGACTGTTCTATATCATGTCCTCACATCTTCATACAACTTCTAACTTAAAAAAAAAAAAACAAAATAAAAAACAACTGAATAATGAAAAAATGGAGACAAATAAAAATTAGTGGAAAAAAGGCTCAATATCTGTAAGTAATTAAATTTCACTTTGGTTCCTTGGAATTTAGCAGGCAACAGATCATGTTTCACTCCATTAATTTGTTCTTTTTACTGCCCACTATAGGAAGCCAAGAATGGAAACCAGTCCCCAGGTTTCTGTCTTAATAAACTCATAGCATCCTTACCAGTAAGATATTCTTCCATTATCAACTTTTTGATCAAAAGTGGCAGCTTCTTTGGTAATGATGCCAAGAAGTGTTTCATAATAAAATCATGATATTATTTAACTTGCACCTGGGATAGAAACAACTATGGGTTGATCAGTTGTATAGCTAGAGTATAGCTATAGAGTATAGAGTAAATGACTACTTTATGACAATTTCAGAACACAGTATCATACATGTTACTGTGCTTAGGATACAAAGGGAATGATGATACACATATTTAGCAACCTGTTTATAAGTAGCCTTTACTTGCTTAATTATCATTTTTTTTTACTTTCAGTTCACATAAATACAGGGAAGTTTTATTGCCCCAATATCTTAATGACAAAAAAGAGAAAGATTTAGTTTAACATTTCTATTTTTCTCTGAAAAATGCAGTAAGTATAGTTATAAACATGCATTGACAACAATAATGATAATTTCTCATGAACTTTAACTTACCTCTGCTTATACAGAAGTCACTCCTTGCGCCAAACAATAAGTCAGTTGCAACACTAAATGTACAGCTGAAAATTCATTTCATTTATTTTAAATGAAACGGGCAGCTGGATATTCCCATGAGTGACATTATGGGGTCACTGAAGCATTAGGTGGTGGGGCTACCCAGAGAAAAGCTTTTCAGCTTCCTTTGTGAAAGCCTCACTTGGACACACCAGGACCCAGCTCCTCTCCTTCTAGAAATCGGTTAAAAACATCTACCATAGACTAAAGAGATTGCCACGTTTTATTTTATTCCATTTACCATTTTTGAATGTCAGGGTGATTTTTAAAGTAAGAGGCAAGAGTGCTGGGAATAAACCCCATACAAGTAAACTCAATGAAAGAGGGTCACGTAGCCTACATTTCAAGGTACCAACGAGTCCTTAATGTTTCAGGATTGCTTTGCCTCTTACTAGGAAAGAAAGTTGCTTATAAAATAAACCACACACACTGACGGAACTCACAATTGGAACATTTAAATGATTATTTGCTTCTCTTTCTACCAGCTTGTAAAACATTATTTTCTTATTCTTCCTTAAATGGCCTGTGCTAATTACATACCATGACCCTTGCCCTCCAAGTGCCTTCATTTATGGCAGCACATTCCTTTCCAGGGCAACACATCGGCCAGGTTTATAGGACGCTGCTACCAGGCCCTCCACTCCGGACTTCTGCTTCCCCAGGTCACGAGTCTGACTCCACAGACAACTCAGCAAAATGACTCACTTTTCTCAGTGGAGGTACGGGACTCACCTGACTCCCAAGGAATCAATGCCAAGGAATATAACTTTGATATTTCCCTTTAGAATACCAAAACATGTCATAAACAAATCACTTGTGATTGGTTTCTCTCCTAAGAGAAAAATAACATTTGAACCTGGGACTAGAGAGCTGAAGGACGGTCACAGCGCCATTTCTGGAAGGTCGTGGACATGGCTTCGGAGTTGACTTTTTTAAGGGTCTGCAGGTTGGAAGTTTATAAACTATTTTGAAACTTCCCATCTCAGTCTCGTGTGATTCTAAACTGGCTGGCAAGGAGATTGGAAGGAAGATCCTATGTTGGTCTAAAGGCATCTGAGTAAAGTGTTTTTAAGATGATGTTGTACTTGTCTTGCATTATCCTCAGATCTAATAGACGTTTGGAACTCTTTCAGTTATTATGCAGTTAGCTAATTGTTGAATTTAGCACTACCTGATTTTAACTAACTATCTGGATAGTAGACTGATAGAGACAAATCAACCTAACAGAGATTGGAATTAAAACAGAACTATATAATTGAATCACTTAGGAACAAACTCAACTTTTCCATGCACACGGGCATATAATTTAAGGCATTATTTCTATCATTCAAGGCTCTAATAAATGAATGCCAATTATTCATTTATTCATTTTAGATTAAACTACAGGGGTGGGCAAAAAGTAGGTTTATAGTTGTGACCACATGAAACACAATGTTTATTTGTGTATTATCATTTATTCTCTTATTATATATTTTTCTATATCAACAACGGTGAACCTACTTTTGCCTGCCCCTTCCTTAACTGTGTAACACAGCTGAATTATTTAGAAAATTACTTATGTCCCTTAATACATTTCCAAAAACTGGATGCGTCTATAACAATGTATGATTAAACATTCATATCAATTGCTAAATGAGTAATATTGGTACTTTTTCTGCAACAGTGAGTGAGAAAGAAATGTATAGGAAAGAGGAGAGAATGTGTGACTTCCTGTTGTACTAATATGTACTCATATATACTAATATTAACTTATATGTACTAATGTGTAAAGCTCTGTAATGTTGGTCATTTTAATAAATCCTGTATTATAGTTAATACCTCTCTTAAGAAAATTAGAATAGGGGAATATTTGAAGTTAAATTCAATTAATCAGATTGTTTTGTATAAGGAATGATACAATTTATATACAAGTATTTTTATTTAAGTAAGTTGAAATCCAGATTTACACAAGTGATAAGTAAGGACTAAATAACAATTTATTTACAAAAGAATGACAGGGTTATTTCACTAAATAGTAAATATTTGATTGGTTATACTTAAAGACATATGCATGTACATATATTTAAATATATGTATAAATGTATGTATGTGATTTACAACAATTTGACTTTTCAGCAAATTTTCTGTGCGGGGCATCATGCGCATGTTAAATGTCTTCCCTGTGGCACTTGACATTATGTTAAATGCTTTATCATAGATAAGATTTTAACATGTGATAGCTTTCTACAGGTAGAGGAATCTTTGCTCATCATCTCCTTGAATGTGGTAAGGATGACAAGCGCTAAATTTCTGGGGTACTGTTCTACTTGTGATGGCTCGGGGTCCTCTCCCCACCCGTGCACCAGCCATGTGGACCCTCCGAAAAGAGAACATTTACTTGACCTGTTGTCAGCGCATCTGGAAGCCTTGTCAAAACAATATAATTTTACTTTGTAACTTTTTGACATTGGTATTTATTGCACCTGTCTTTGGGCATGATTTATGACCTGTCTGGTGAATATTTCTCCTCAAGCTGGAGTTTACAATATGAGATAAGTGAAGCATTGAAAGGTCTGTGTATGCTTCAAAACGGGGCATGGACATTTCGCACACGCAGCTCCCGGTCTCTCTCTTCCCTCCACTCCATCCCCACCCAACAGCCACTGGGATACACCATTCACTCAGCCCTTCAGATACAGAGAGAAGAGCAAGACTGTGGGAAATTGCATTTTCATCATCTCTTTTGCAGGGGAATTAAGTGTCAATAAATTCTAATGAGTGGCAAGAAAATGCACCATGGGGGAGGCATGCAATGGAAAACATGTGCTCGCCATAAGGGGAGCCCGGTGACCTTTCATCATCTCTGTAACGGTATCCTGGCTGGGACTCATCAGTGTTTCTATCTATCACCAGGACACACACTTCCCATTGGCAAAATTGCACGTACTTGAAAAACAGCCATGCTAATTAAATTGCTTAACTAGCCTGCAATCAAGAAAACGTTCTTGCCTTGACTATCCCCGCTGGGTCTTGGTATTTGTTTAAAATTGTTTAGCAAATCTTCTTAATCTCATACAGTACACTCTAAACATGTTTGTTGTATGTTTTTGTAGTCAAATATTTTAAGCCCTTCAAATTCTAGTTTCCAAAGTGCATATGTCTATGATTTATTTGGGGGAAATTCTGTACTTCCTAATGAAATGTAACATTTTCTCCTCTGAAGCTTAAATATGTACATCGAACCTGTTTCTTTGTCTCTTTCCTCAGACCAGCAAACTCTTTTTTTGCACTGGATCTAATGGAAAACTACATTATCTTAAAATAACATGCAATGTGGTTTATGTCATTTCACAAGTGTGAACTTTTTGTACTTAAAAATTAAGGGAAAAATTAAAATCTAGAGTCTTTTATATGAAACTTTAAAAGAAAACATGCAATGTACATGCCTAATGTTACATTAGCAATGCTTGTGTACATGTCCGAGATGCACCTAAAAATTCACAATTGTTTACTTTGCGATTATATTATTTAATTGCATTTACAATTGGCATCGGCTTCTGTAAAGTACCCTTACTTTAATCATGTAGCAAATACTCACTTTAACATATCTAGTCTATTAATTGGAAGCACTTCACATTTTCATTATAGGAGAACTTAAATCATAAATAAACTGAACTTCATTGACTCAAACAATTTGATTTGAAAATTGAAACCTCCCACACAAAGTTTCAAGTAGATAACACAATTTTGTGTACACCAGTAATTCAGACAGAAACACTGCTTCAAAAAATAGCATGAATTTTGGCTTTCTTTGCTAATTCCTTCAAGCTACAGAAGTTTTTTGGTCTTTTTTTTGGGTGTATAGAAAATAGTTTCTGCAGCAAAACCTCTTCTGTCTCTGTATTCCTTTACTGCTCATCTCCCCAACAATGCCCCGAGTATTTTAACATTCTATCCCAGAAAGTATAATCTAACCCCTTAATCTTTTTTGTTGTACTCCTCTGAATTCTCTCACACTCTGTATCATTTACTTTTTGTTGTCGTTGTTGTTGTCTTTGTTGTTGGACTCCAAAACGGGTAGATCTGTCAGGGCTGGTATAGATGGACGATTACCTATGGTTCCTGCATCCAGCATAAATGTATCTCAATAACCTTGTAGTTTATATGTTGTTAATCAATCTTAGAGAGTCCCATTTGACTTTCTCAATTTCTCCTGGACACTTAAGTGAAGATGACCTCCTACCATCTTCATTGGTTGTATTTTATTCCCATGGAAGCTTTTGGACATCTTCCTTTTTCCAAGACCAGGACTTCATTTCTCGACAAATGCAAATGAGACAGGGGTGCATTTGTGAACTGTCATGCTTATGTCATTGCAGTGGAGTGTACTCTAGTCACTCCAGTGTCAGCTCTTGCCATTTCTTGTTAGGCCATCTTCAAGCTGGAAAGCAATGAGAAGTCCCTTTCTACTCAGTGATAGAATTTTCTTCTCAATCCTACTCATCCTTAACAAACTGGAGTCTGCCCGTGTGCTGCCAAGCCAGTGACATCAGCACTGGCAGGACATTCAATCGAGATTAGAAATGGCCCCATGACATCACCCTCTTGTTCCTATCGAACAGATGGTTTCTGTATATTGTGCAATTTTAGATCATTATTCATGGTTTGGGTCAGTATAATTCAGGAAGCCAAAAAACTGCCAAGAAAAATTGACCTGGAACCAGTTCAAAGACTCAGAATTATTTTATTTATTAGTTGTCCGAGTTCTCATTTTTTAGAAGAACATCATGAATCCTCCATACGTGATAATACCTGAGTCACTGTAGCAGGCATGATGTTTGGAACTTCAAAACGAGATCATCTTTGAGGGGTTAACCTTAAAGGAGTGTGATAATAAGACAGCTAAGGAGCTCCGTTGGGTACAGCTGATCGGGGGCCAGAAACTATTGACTGAGGCAAGTGGTTTGTTTGAACTGGGTGGTTATTTATTTTCACCTTATGCTTGTTGACTTCATATCCTCCCTTCAGCTCAGCTCAGAGACAGTGAAGAGGTATGTTTTAAACAAGCCAGACAGGAAGCTGTTTGGAAAGGCCTTGTTCAGGCATCACACCAAGCAAGAAGATAAAGCACAGATTTGGCTGGCTGGGAGCTTGGAGAATAAAGTCATGTCCAAAACAAAACCAAACCTAAATGTGCTCAGAGAAAGTTTTACAAGAGACCACAAGCCCATATATTCTTTCTCTAAAAAATGGGAAGGAATTTTACTAATAACGTGCTTCATTTAAAAATTACTACTAGTTATTTTTGGAAGATATATCCTGTTATATAATCACCGCTATAGGGCAGATATCTTGGATAGGAACTTTGTTCCTAAATAAATCAGTGCTGTGACTCAAGCCCTTTCCATTTGTGTCTCCATCAACCACATGTCCTGCTGTCTGAGTATGGCTCCACAGTCTGACTGTGTTACAATCACTAACATTATTAAGGTTCAGGATGCTGCCCACTTACTTGAGTTTAAATTTTACATTAAGGATGTATTATCCTTGTCTATGTCTATGTGGGCTTCTTCCCCTCTCCTCCCATGACAGGCACATGCCCTGCAAAGCTGCACACACCTTCATGATGGTATAAGGAAGGTTAGCAAGCCTATGTTGTGAAGACTCATCCCCAGCATCATAAGCAATGCAGCTTTGTTAGAAATTTGTAGGTAACTGAACTCTCTCAATGGAGGTTTATTGCTTGCCTTTGTTTCAAAAGTTTTTAACTGATAATCGGGTGTATGAGACACACTTTCATAGAACAAATCCTACAGAGACCTGCTTCATGGTTTATATAAGTGAGTTAGTGTATTGTTGTGTTCCATGTTCTATCATGATTTGCATAGTTAACATCTTCCCCCTATTCTCTGAGATTAGCACTTTATTTATAAGGAGGGGAGTATCAAAATGAAGAGGAGGGGCTGGAGAGTAGGAGTAGATGAATACTGGATAACGCATTTGAAATTGTGTAACTGCCAAGTTGTGTCTTCTACACCAGATTTGGAGGTAAACCTTAATCCTCAGTGCTTAGTACAGTACCTGTACATATTAGCAACCTAGGAGAGGTTTGTAAAAAGAATGTTAAATTGGCATTTTAGTGTTATATTTAAGTGGGAAGGCTCTGGCATGAGTCTCTCTCCAGCTGTGACACATTATCGGGTGACACCTGGCAGATCACTTATCCTCTCCAAACTTCAGGCTTCTCATCTGCAGGCTAGGAGAGTGTAGTATGACAGACCACATTCACTGCGTGTTGACTGCATGCCAGAAATCATCCTTGACATTTTACACGCATTAATCTAGCCGATGTTGACAGAAGTCCTAAGATGCAAGTGTGACGTCCCAATCTACATTTATAGCTGAGGAAACCAAAGCTCAGATATGTGACTTGCCCAAGCTCAAGCGCTGAGGTGCAAACTCAGGCAGTGTGACTCCAGAGACGGGACATGGACCATGTGCCACACTGCTTGGTTGCAGGGTTTAAATGCAACATACATTAAATCATTTGCCACCTAATGCACTCAAACATATATGCTATTGTTATTGTTGAATTTCATTATCTAACAAATCAAGACTGGATAAAAGTTCTCCCCCAGACAAGTTCTTACATTCTATATACTCAATTACATATGTAATTAGGATGTTATAGTAGCATCCCAGTGACACAGGGAATGAACTAGTTGATGGAGTTCATCCCTGGTGCTATTTTCCTTCTTCCAGTTTTCCCCAAAACCAGTATCATGGATATATTATGTAGTCTCTTTACAGATTATGAATGCTCATGATTCTATCTACTTTATCAGTATATTTATAACTAACCCATTTTGCAGAGGGCAGTCATCAGATGACAATGAACTGGAGAGTAAAAAACAAATTCTGTGTAACTGTAGCTTAGTCACCACACTGCAAAACCTTCATTCTTTCTATCTGGTTGTATTTTGAATCTCATTTCCAGGTCCTATGAGATAGAAATTCTGGTAGTTATAGGAATGTTTGAAAATAAGAATACAATTTCCTGTAGTAATGATAAAAATATATCTCATAAGCTTATGTGAAGGAAGCTTTAATCCTAGGCAGTCATAGCCTCAGAAATGTCCAGTTTTTATTGCAAAATGACACATCACCTTATGTAACTATACTGTGCTGCAGTCACCATATACTTGCAACTGTCTTTCATTAAGTAATCGAACATTTCAATCCTTTTGATAGTTCATCACCTGTGCAGCACCCCCCACCCCCCCTCAGTGATGTAAGCAATGATAGCATTGCATTGAACTGACACACGTTTCAGGATGAAGTCCGTCTGAAAGAGAAGCACACTGCTGTATGTGAATGGTGGTGGTGAGCGGGGAGGGGGAACGTAGGAATTCTAACGGCTTCCTTTGGTGCTCTGTTTCCAGAGGCTGACCTGGCTCTTGAGGGGATTGAGCATATGCTTATGATTCATTGTTTTCCTTTTTTTCTTGTCTCAGTTATGGCAGAAAGGACACAGTCTGAGTTTGTCTCATCTCTCAGCTCTCTACCTCTCAACACCATAGTTTTTACCATTGTCGTTAGAAGCTACACCAGGAAATTTGTTTCCTGGGATGTTCTTTTTGTCTCTCTGGAACATGGTGGTTTTATGTATTTATTTATGGATGACCTTCCTACATCCTTAAAACACTACTGTTGGGATTGAATTTAAGTGGGAATATTGTTGTTTTGGAGGCGTCTGCTCGGTGACTTCTGGTTAACTTGCACAACCTGCTAAGTGCCCTTTTCTGATTTCCTCCTTTTCTGCTCAAGTGACACGTCCTTGTCAATCTTCAGAATGTAACAGGCACTGCGCAGACCCCGGTCTCCCTCTCTCACTTCTGCAGAAATCAAAGCATGCAGAAAGCCGTGGTGGTGGCACTGGACACCGAACACGTCCCTATGTTGGTAACTTGGTTTGACAAAGAAACTGGTGAGAAAAGAAAGAGAAACACATGAATGAGGTGGATCTGTGAATGGCCTCTTCAAGATTCCCAGCTAGGGATGCTCCAGAAATGTAACATTCTGTGTGTCGGAGGACAGATAGCTGTGTTGACATGTCACTTTCACCCTGAGGGCATGCTGATAGATCTCCTCGATCCTGCTTGTTGTTAAGCTTCACATTTTGAGGCTTCAAAAGGGAAGGACTCAGCGGAAGAATGTTTTATGTCATATCTCCCACAGATCCGTGAGCAAGTCAATATAAACTGTAATACTTTCCTTCTAGGAACCAAAGAAAGCCCCTTAACATTCTGCAAAAGCCTTGTTAACACTCACTGCTCTGAATGGTCAGAGTAGAGAAAAATTTCATTACAGGAGGAATCCCTCTCAAAGATATTGGAAATTTTATCTTATGATCTAATTCATGCTAAAATTATAGAGAAATCTAAGTGGGGGAAGCAAAAACAAAAACAAAAACAAAAACACCACCCGAAACCACCTCTCCTTTATCAATACCAACTGCAGCCAAAACACGTCTGCAGAGAGGAAAATGCCGGCAGCCTCCAGGAGCCTTGATACAATCAAGGCCAGTGAGATGTGCCAGACCCTTCCCCTTTCTCCCAGATGGTGGAGTTTGCTCCTTTCACATTTGGCTTTTAATGGACAAGCAAGCCAGCCTGCCAGTAAAGCAGTGGAGCAAGCTAAGAAAACAAACAAACAAGCGCAATCGCGCCCGAGATGTGGAGGCCAGTGACAGGTATGATTGATCAGGTGTCCAGCTGGAAGCTGTCACCACCACGTTGAGAGAAACAGGCAGAGCTTGGCATGTTTCACGGGCCAGAGATTATCACGGGGTATTAGGTAGGTAGCGTGCTGCAGCAAACAAAGAAGTGGGAAGGATGGAGTTTGCTTTGCCTGAGCCACATGCCAAACAGAGATCCTGGCCATGTGACTCTCTACACATAAGGGGTACTGGAAACTAAGCATATTATATTTCCTCTTGGAAACTCTTGCTAGAGAAACCTATGCCGAACACCACTGTATTCTTCTTTTGCCTGTATGTTTGTGTCTGAGATAGATTGAATACTTTTACGTTGCTGTAATCCGTGTACATGTTGGTTTATAACAATGTTAGGAGCAATACAAACCATCGGGAGGTGCACTTTAACTAACTTAGACTTCAGTTCTAATTGTGGCATAATTTCCTTGTTGTTTCAGTGAGGAAAACAGAAATCCTGCCAATTCTATAGTATTGTCTATATAATCAACTGAAATAATGCCACAGTTCTGTGATATTAATGTGTCATGTATTATAATAAAGACCACAGAAAACTTTTGAGTGAACACCTTTTGCACATTAACTAGGAAGATTGATTTCAAGACTAGTCCTGTTATTTGAGAAATATTAAGAGGTGAATAAAAGTTGCACATTGCAATCAAGGTAAGAAGATATATATGAAAACATTTTATAAACAAAGTACTAGAAATGTGCAAGGTTATTATTAACAATTTGGTCAATATACAAACATGTTAACAATATGAAATTATTAATGTGCTACTTGTTTTAAAACTTTGAATAACAAAGTCTTCATGTACACAAATGGAACTCGAATTCACATACACTAAAATGAAAATATCAGAAAAGAAATTTCTGACAAATTTGATTTCATCTGACCGTCCGGAAACAAACAATTTAGTAAATATTCCCAGAATACTTTCACCTGATTCCATTTGTTCCAAGACACATACATTTTGTAAATAAATGATCATACAATCATATGTGTGCCTTGTTTCTGGCAAGCACACAATTTACACATACAAACACAGAATTTATTTTCAAATATTCAGCATCAAAAGAAGGTAAAAAATGACAGTGTGACTGAGATGTTGATTTCTATCTTGATAAAATTGTATAGTTGTTTTTTGCATTTGAACTCTAGATTAAACAAGGTGTTTCCCCAAATTTTTATGAACCGAGATTCACACAAATTATGTAAATTCTTTAATACACTTTATAGAGTGTTATCAAAGCATTGTGTTATTAGCCATTTTACCAGGAATCACAAAAAGGAGCTTATATTGGACAACAGTTCCTCTTAACTGCTACTTCATAGCTTTAAACATAAAATGATTTTCTTATCAGTAGCTTGAGAATGAGCACCAGCCTTCTATAATATTTAACGCACCCTGCCACGGAGACACAGCATGGGTTTGGAGGAGGAGACACTAGATAAGTGTTTCCTTACTTATCTCTGCCTGGATATTCAGTTTACTGAACAAAAATAGTTTTAATCATAAATTTTATGCCTGTCATTTTATGGTATATAAGAAAATTATTGTAACTGAAAGACGAAGAAACACATTTAAGATATTTTGGTAAATATTAATAAAGGGAAGGCCTTGGGTATATAAGAAAGCCATTTCCACAACTCAGTGTTTTCCCAACTTGACTCCTCCCCAGAATCACCTGAGACAGAGGAAACATACCCAGGGCTTCTGGTCTACCCTGATAGGCTCCGGAGCAGACAGTGTGGGAGGGGGGTCCCAGGAAAATGTGTTTTTGAAGTTTCTCAGGTGATTCTAATTAGAGCTGGAGACTACTGCCGTGCAATTCAAATGAACCTTCTAGACTCATTAATAATGTACCAATATGGAAAAATGTTATTTCCTTAGCAGGAGAATTTTGTCCCTCTTTTATGTTGAGGAATATTTGATAAACCACTTGGCAGGGGTGAGGGAAATGCTCCAGGGAAATATTTAAAGAACAAAAGATGGTTCTTGGCTACATTCCAGGCTTTGGTCTTGCTGAACAGGGTATGTAAGCTGATGGTATAAGATGAATTATTGGGGACCAAAGATGAGAATTTCGTAAAGGTTGCCTGTGGAAGAAAATAGGGAAAAAGGCAAAAGGTTCTTAGTTCAGTGCCTGGTACCTAAATACTTATGAAACTTAGCAATTATTGCTGCTATTATTGTTACTACTATCTATACCCCTGAAGTCATATACCGATAACCAAAGTCAGTTATAGAGCAGGGTCTAAGATCTTGTTTGGAATTCATCATCAGTGTGCACATTGGTGTCCGCTCTGCTCTCAAAACCACAGTCTTCAAGGGGACCAAATCGAAGACTAACAAAGCTCAGTGATCCTCAGACCAATGGCTATTTACCAAGCACCAGAGATAATAAAGCAGACGCATTCTCTCCAGATCATGTTTTTTGGAACAGTCAAACGTCTTTGTCAATTTAAAGCTTTATCACAGCTATTGTTTGTACTCCCAAACAGTGATGCATCTTTGCAAATGCCAGAAGTAAACCTATAAGGAATGATTTCACACTTGATTCTTCAGGAAGTTAATGGCAGTTTAATAATGATTGTTTAAATGTAAAGAATATAACAACCAACCCCCTTCTTATATTGCTAATCCTCCCCCCAGTGAATAGTACTTCATTTGTAACTATTTAATTATATTTGGAAAATCAGTTCCATACATAATTTTTGAATTTCCAATTCATAAACTGCTAACTAGATTTTAGGTTCTAGAAGTTATACACTAGTACATTGAAAATATAATCCTTATAGAGTGGAGGATAATTAAGATTTTCACACTTTTACTGACCATTAACCAGAGCTCAGAGGTCCTTTTAGGGGCTGGGGGTGCTGCTGGACCTGGTCGGGCCTGTGGCCCTTTGTCATTCACACACTTTATGTCACTGAAAATATGATGATGGCCTCATGCACTGCACGAGTGAACACAGTCCTTGTTTTTAAGACAAGGCATGGAGCTAAATATTGTCAAAATGGTGTTTTCCAGGGTGTATTTATTTTTATTTTTAATGGAACAAAATTATTCCCAGCTGTGTAATGTTCTCACTATGCCCATTACTTTTTAATGAATCTTACAATAAGATGATTAATTCTACACACTGGGAGACTTTTGGCTGAATGTTGTTGATTAAGCAATTACGTTAATCCACTTCTGCTTGTTTTGTTGGTAGCCCAGTGATGAAGGTAATTTTCCCCCTCTTGGATTAATCTTTCTAGAATTATTAGGCACGTGTGAAAGGAGTTTCACACACATTTGCAAGGACTATAACAACCAACCAATTTTAAATTGCAAACTACAATCAACCTGTTTTATTCCAACTGATAAAGTTTATGACATCACCGAGTGTCACTTCTCAGCTGAGACACTGACATCATGCACTGGCATGAAAACATTATCATAATATTTTGTTGTAGAATAAATTAAATTAAAACACAATAGGAAATGATCAGCTATTTGACTTAGATAGCAGAGCACAGCCAGTTTTATTTTTCAGAAGTAACGAAAAACTCGTGGAAATGAATGTGGAGTAGAAAATGTTGGAAGGAGTATGGTTTAGGGCGGGGTGGGGAGAGTCAGTTTGGAGGTCAGTAGGAGGCCTGTGTGGGTTTACAAAATAATCAGGGTGTTCTGATGCAATGCCAAGATAGGGTAGGCAACAAGGCAGGGCTCCATCTTTAGTGGAGCATCATTGAATCACTTAGGAGATAAGAAGTCTTTTAATAATGAAGATAAATAGCTTCAGCATTTTTTGAGAGGCCCCAGTGATGGCACCCACAAAGACAGAAGGTTGTAGAACAGTAGACGTAAGACAAGGGGTTGGATTATTTGATGTTTACCCATTGTTTTTCTCCCCTTACTATAGAAGACCAAAGACGTTAATAGTTTTTGATTCCTTCACCTAGCTTTCTGTATTACGATGAATTCTATGAAAGAGCCCCTATTCAATAATTTTTTATAAATGAAAATGGCAACTTCTATAATTTAAAATAATAAGTATACAAAGTAAGCCTAGTCCACAGGCTTTTGCCTGCTTACTTGGTTCTTATGTTATTGTTGTTATTATTACAGAATGAAATGTATTAACCTTTGAGTGTTCCTAGATTTTCCTTTCCCTCCTTTGACAACAGAGAACTCTGATTTTCTTTGGAGAATCCTACAAATGTGAAGGCTAGATATTTTATATCAGTGGGATGAAAAGCAAAATGGAATCACACCTGATTCATGAAAGGGAAATGGGCTATTGAAGTAAAAATGAATGTAATGCTAGGTGGTATTGTTGAGGATTACATTCCCATTTCATTACCTTAAAAATAGAAGTGAAGGATTTGAATTATATGAACTTCAAAGAATGCAGTTAAATTTAAAAGAAATTAAAAAATTATATATATACACACATACGCACATATATGCTTTATAGTCTCTGTTGTATAATGCAAAGTTTAATTTTGCATTATTTGTCACTGTGAATTTATATAGTCAAAAATATATAATATAGGGCTTAAAGTCAAAATCATGTATGGTCCTAATTATGGGTGATTTAGAGAATTGTCATGTAAAATTTATATAGTTTGAAATTACTTTTGGTTGCTTGGACTGAGCCCTTTAAACTGTGACACTGCTTTGGGACCAAGTTCCCCAGGGTGAGCCCAGCTTTACAAACTTTATATTTCCCTTGAAGGAAAATACTGAACTTAGCCATTATGTCCCTGACATCATGTTCTTGTAATCATTCTACAATTATAAAAGCTGTAAGGTCTGCCTCACTTATCCAATCCTGATCTGATCAGAGGATTTCTCGTGGAGCCATAGTGATTTCTTTAGATGTGATTAGTATGTCATCTTCCTATTCTTCAAGACAATTTTTTTAAGTTGGATTTGTTTACTTATTTATTTTTACTTATGGAACTATAATGCCTGTTTGTAAGCACAATGGCATGCTTGCATATGGAAAGGGAAAGGAAGCTAATTGTAACTTGAACCTTAGTAGACTAAACAATGACTGCAAACCTGGGCTCCAGCCACAAGCCTCTCATACCTTCAGATGGCCGCATGAATAATGGACACCAAATATCTTAGAGGTTTTTTTCAGTGCTGCCTCATTCTCCACATTGTATTGTATGTGTGCATGTGTAAGAGAGAGCATGTGTGTGTGAGATATAAATAATGATGCAATACATATTACACATCTTAGAGGCTTTTATATTTTACATCTGACACTAAAGTTTGTTTTGCACTTGCAATTTTAATACTGTCTCCTGGAGGTGAACATTTGTGTTATCTAATCCTAGAGCAATAAAACTATTCATACAATAAACAAATGAGGTATTCAGCTATGGAAATGTTGTGGAAATTAGTTGTCACTGAGGCTGTCTGACATCAACTCGCCATGTTTTTGGCTTGTTAAGGCCCCTTGTGTAGTGGATGCTCTCTTGCAAGTGTTAACATGAAATATAAAATATTTAAATGTTTTGATCTTTCCCACTGATCTCCTCATGTGCCTCTTCAGATTTCCTTGTCCCCAGTTGTATTAGTGTCCTAGGGTTACTGCAACCATAAGCTAGGCGGCCTAAAACAACAGAAGTGTATGGTCTCACAGTTCAGGAGGCCCCAAGACTGGCATGGGGCTGTCAGCAGAGTTGGTCCCTCTCTCCTGGCTTCTGGGGATTGCTGTCAATCCTTGGCACACCTTGACCTGGAGATGC
Source organism: Phyllostomus discolor (assembly GCF_004126475.2). Lineage (NCBI taxonomy): Eukaryota > Metazoa > Chordata > Mammalia > Chiroptera > Phyllostomidae > Phyllostomus > Phyllostomus discolor. The sequence goes on from NC_040910.2 coordinate 85,540,462, forward strand.
CTCTGTGTCAGGTGGTGTTCTTCCTCTGAGCCTGTGTCATCACTCTGTGTGCACCCTCTCCTCTTCTTACAAGGACATTTAGTCACTGTAAAAGAACCACCCTAATTCAGTATGACCTCATCTTAACTAATTACTCTTGCAAAGAAAATATGTAAAATATTGCATATTTTCAAATAAAATCACATTCTGATGGACATGAACTTTGAGGGATCCAGTACAGTGACTATTCACTGTTTTTCCTTCCAGACCCATAATGAAGAGTTAGGTGACTTATTTTCACTGTGAAGTGGCTGAGCAGGTTCATTGTCTGAAGTTCTGTCCTGGGATTATCTCTCATCGCTGCCTCTCGGGCCGTTCTTCATAGGTCTGGGATGCCACGCACCTCTTTTTGTCTCACACCCTCATGCTGAGCTAACATATCGGTGACCTAAGTGTGGCCTTTATTCAGATGGTCCAGTGAGCTTTCCAATGCATGCACATCTGCTCCAATCAATATTATATCATCAAATGAATCAATATAATATTCTGCAGGGAATCCAGAAAATCCAGTTCTCTTCAGACTATGACATAAAACAGGGCAAGAGAGATAACATACCTGTGAAGCAAGATGGGAAGTATTTGCTGTTACTCATCCCGTGTGAATTTGAGCTGTCTCCCAGCCTTCTGCCTGATAAGAATGAAAGAGAACACATTTCTCAGGTCAAAGGCTGCATACCTTGTACCTGAGTCCATTTTAATCTACTTAAGTACAGATACTGTAAGTGGAACAGGCATTAGAATAGGAGTAATGGTATTTTACTGTCATCCTAAAAAATGTGATTTTTTTTGAGCTCTTTAAGTCATGAAGGGTGGTGCCAATCGCTTCTTCCTCTGTGAGATGCAAAATTGTTTTGGACTTACTATCTTGGCTAAGTTACCTGCTTGGGCACCACCATAATAATAATTCTTACTACAGATACAAAAAAAACCAACAATGTAGACAATTTTTCAAATATCAAATGTGCCTATTTAATTATACCTTTGCAAGCTGTGACATAGATGCTGGGTGAGTCCATGGATATTTTGGATTCACTGTGAGGTGGATGTCTGCAAGAAATCTATTAATTATAGATTAAGTCCCCAAAATACTCATCTACATGGGTGGCCAGGATGATGCTCTAGGTTACTGGGTATCATTATCATCTTAGACACTTTGTCTAAAAATCCTTGAAATCCTTGCAATGTTGGATAATAACATATTTGACACGGTGACGTAGTGTTTCTCATGGGAACCCAGTCCCTGCTTCGATCGACAGCTTTCCAATTGGAACATTGACTCTGGCCCAAAAGTTGGGCAAGGGATCTTAACATTTCATTACTGCGGCTACCTTCAGTTTCCTGACCATCCATCTTCCATTTGCTTTTCGTTTCGAAGCTTGGCCGATGCCTTTTTTGGCTCCCCAGGCCGCATAGTCCTGTGGAGATGGAGACGCGCATCTGTACAACCTTCTGTAGGACAAGGCCCCTCGAGGTCACTCTTGCTTCGCACTCACGTTCATAACTGTACCTACTTTGCCTCTGGTGATTAAACAATCCCCCAATTTTATTAGTGCAATATTCAAGCAGTCCCATTGCCATCAACAACCAAATTCTGTAACAATATCTACTCCTTTCAGAGGGCAGCCACTGCTGTGTTATGCAAATAATCTTGGTGCTTCTGTATCTATTAAAAACTCAATGTGTTTCCTTGACTCTTATACTGTCATTTATTTCTGACACCAGAGGTATGGATTGTTACACATCAAGAAATTCTCCAGTACCAGCTGGGTGTACTAGGAGTAAATTCAGTTCTGGCACTATCTAGCTGGAGTTGTTGTCAGATTCTACAGTGTAAGGGCTCAGGGCTATAAGACTGGCCCCACTTCAGATGTCTGCCACAGTTGGGACCTTTTGTACCTGCTATTAGTTTTCAGTTTCTCCACTTTATATGGTTGTGCAACAAAGATATGTTGAGCATTGTTTTATCTTGATAAATCAATATTGGTTGATGACTTGCTTGCCCACTCTAGTTTTATTGTGACCAACCCAGACCTTAACACATAGCATTTATCTCCATATGATTATTTTATTTAATTCACTGGGAACAATATTTTAGGTTTTGGTCTGTATTCTGAGGAAGGAAAGGTGAAGTCCTAGGAGAATTAGGAAGAGAATACTATTCCCTTCCTGAACACAATTCAAAGAGCTCGCTAAACCATTGCAGTAATATTAGAACCTGTGAAAACCCCACTGGACGTCAGAAGGTGTTGAAGGGATAGGAAAGGAGTAATAGACTTGAAAGGGTTCTTCCCATCTGGTGATTCCCCCAATGGCCAACCTGAAAGAGGACCAAGGAGAGAGAAGTCTCAAGTAATATTATGAGAGCCGTATTTCCACCCATGTTCAGGAAACCATTGAGACAGAAGGCGCAGGGCAGCAGCCACACGGCCGGGAGACTTTGAAAAACACGCTGCTTCCTCTGTTGTTTCCTTGCAGTATTCGTGCCCATCTCTCAATTTGTTTTCCTAAGGAAATAATTAAAGATACAGATTTTTTTAAAAAAAAGAAAGATTGACATGTCCATTTCAAAACATATGTTAAAACTCTCCTCTGATGAAATGATTTCAATTCGTTGTTCCTTTCATCAGACAAAAATATCAGTCTGGACAATAAAAGGAGATTGGTTTACACCCTCGTAGAGGGAAATATTGCAGGAAGCTTTTGCTGGCTTAATGCATTATTAGGAGGCTTTTATACCATGTAGTAATGAGGTTCGAGGAGGTCACTTTAAACCAGACTGTTCTTCCCAGCCCAGTGGTGAGCTACTTGAGCAAACAAACAAACAAACAAACAAACATGAATTCCATACTTTTAAGTTGTTGATCTCTGATCAGTCTTTTTCCTCCCTGTATTAACAGACTGGCAACACAGTAAATGCTGAGAATATTGGGGAGTTGTATAATCTCATCACGTGTTTATTTATAAGGATCACGTATTCTTTCCATGACAGCAAATCTCTGCAAACAAGTTTATTTCTTGATTAGAAACTATAACATAATAGAATTCAATTATATAGGAAAGTGTGTCTCTTCAATTAAGTCACCAGGTTTAAGATAAAACACTATCAAATGTTGGTGGACACTAGGAATATCAGACCATTGTATGTATTACCAATTCATGCGATGTTAGATAGGAAAAATTAAAGTCTACAGATTTCTTTGAGAGATAAGATTTCAAAGTAAAAAAAATGAAAAGTTTCACATTTTCTATATTTCCATCTAAGTGCTGATCACACAAAAAGAAATAGTGAAAAGTTTAATGTTTTAATGATAGAGGATTTTTGTTTATTCACTTTGTTTCTCAGAAATATCAGCTTTCATCACCATAATGTACATTGATCCATTATTTTGGGAAATATGAATAAAATAAATTTTCTCTAACTTTGTTTTCTGATGAGAAATCTCCAGTCTTTCAAATGGTTGCTTTCCTATATGTAATTTTTTAGTATATTTTCCCCTTCTGTCTGCTGTAAAAAAAATATTTCCCTCGTTTGTAGTTTTCAATAGTTTGATTATGATGTATCTGGGTATAGATTTTATTTTTTAGTTTATCCTATTTCTGATTCACTGAGCTTGGTGATTATAAAGATTTACATTTTTTATCAAATTTTCAAAGTTTGCAGCCATTATTTTTGCAAGTATAGAAATAATCACCCTCTTTCACTTCTCTTTCTAGAACTTTAATGACATAAGTATCAAACTTTTTGAATTGTCACACAGGTACTTGAGGCTATGTTCATTTTTTAAAATGTTTTCTGTTGTTCAGAATGGATCATTTCTATTAATTTATCTTCACTGCTTCTGCTGTGATCTCCATTCTGATACTGATTTTAAAAATTTTCAGTTATTTAAAATTAATTTTATTTTTAGCTTCTAAATATTTTATTTGGTTCATTTTCAAATATCCTATTTTTTCTGCTGAGACTTCCTGTCTTTCTGTGTAGTTCAAAAGCATTTTATCTAATTTCCTGGAGCCTGATTACAGTAATTCCTTTAAATTATTTGTTTGATAATTCCAACATTGGTGTTACTGTCTATTCCCCTGCAAGTTTTTGAGATTTTCTTTTTTCTTCAAAATCACAGTCAAGTAACTGTAAGATAGATACAGTTATCCTTAAAATTTTTTATATTGTGGTATGATATTCTGGGTCTTTAAAAAATCTTTTGGATGATTTTAATAAACAAGCAGCTCACTGAGTTTCACAGAACAAATAATAGCCTTTTTTTCAATATCCATTCAGTTTTTAAAACCTGTATAGTACTATTCATATGTTTCCAGTGTGCGTACCAAGCAGAAACAAGTCTGAGTCTTTTTGTTATGACCCCATAAGTCCTAAGTTTGCTAATGCTTTCCAATTATTCTTTCTTTTTTTTTTTGTATTAGGTAATATCTATTGGTCTATCTTCAGGTTCATTGGCTCTTTACCCTGCCATTTCCATCCTGTCATTAAGCCCATAGACAGTATATTTTATTTTGATTATGTTGGTTTGACCTATAGCACCAAATGGTCCAAATGCCTTAAAATATAGCAATGAAAGAGTAGAAAATGAACAGCACACATTTTAGGGACTTGCATTTTCTGTGAAATGCCTGAATATGTCAAGATATCCCATTGATGATAAAAAAATATGGGTGAAAATGTTACTACTTACCACTCAGAAAGAGGTGGACCTTTTTGGATTGGGATGGAGTAATATATACATTTGAGTGTGCCACTTCAGACTACCTGCCTAATCAATCCCCAATTCCATTTTTTTTATCTGTTTCCTAGGATCACTTCTCATATCAATTTCTACATCAATCAGCACCTAGACTAGACAGGAGACAGAAATCACATGAGTGATTTAAACAGAGAAAATAAGGAATTAAAAATGAGATATAGAGGAACAGAGAGGACACAGAGAGAACACTAAGGCATCATGGATTCATTAACATTAGTTAAAAGGTGCCACCCTCAGGACTGGGGACACATCAGAAGTACTGATACTGAACAGCTTCGAGGATGACTGTGCGGACATCCAAGGAGGGGATGCTGCTGCTACTCACATCTCAGAGCTCAGAGCAAAGCCCTTGTGGGACTGGGACCTACACCTTGGGAGAGAAGGAGCCTGTAAGGGCTGAAAAACTGAAAACTGGATTCAACAGCCACTCCTGGAGGGAGGGACGGCTGCCAGGGCGAAGATGTAAAGCTAGAAGGAAGCTGTTGGTTAGGAAAACAAAGAAACAATAGAGCGGTCATAGGAAAAAGCAAGTCTCTTCTTCATCTTCCAATATTCCAGTTTACCTTCATTATTACCACCTCGTAGGGCTCTGGCAAACCAGGAATGCGGATAGTAGAGTCCTGACCCCACATCACAAAGTAAATCAGAGAAGAGTAGATTTCACTCAGAAAGACAATAACTTAGCAAATGTGCACACTATGCAATGACTGTTGGGTAGTTTCTAGTCTATGTGTGAACATATAGCATTGCTTAATAATGCTTAATAATATTTTGTATGCACAGCTAAAGCTATAACTTTAAAATTAATATATTTTAATAAAATAAATATAAACAATAAATAAAAACAGCTCATTTGGGCTGTTTTTAATGTTACTTGTGTTTCACCATATCAGGCTGCTGAATTCAGTGTAATCACACTGAATTGGCCTGTGGCTTCATGCATTCCCTGGCATGGAGCTACCCGACACAAGGATATACATGCACGTTTCAATGTGCTGAATGTGAACTTTAAAGGGAGGATGCCGAAAACTGAGTATTTATGTCCTCCCCAGATTCTTGTGTTGAATTGCAATCCTCAATGTGATAGATTTTGTAGGTGGGGCCCTTGGGAGATGATTAGGTCATGCATCACATGGATAGGATTAGCATCCTTGTAACAGAGATTCCAGAGAAATCTCCTGCCCTTTCTGCCATAGGAGGACACAGTGGAAAGGCTCTGTCTGTGAGCAAGGAAGTGGGATCTCACCAGACACAAAATCTGCCAGCATCTTGATCTTCACCTCCCAGCATCCAGCACTGTGAGAAATGACTTTCTGTTGTTTATAAGACACTCAGTTTATCGTAGTTTGTTAGAAGACCACAGAGAGACTCAGAAGACTTACCTACTCATGAGATAAAGGATGTTTTGCTTTACTCCAGTATCAACAAATAAACATTAGGAGAGGAGGGAGGGACAGAGGGCCTAGGTTTTGGACTTTGCTTAACAAGCATCTTCTAGTATGAGTTTTTATCTCATTGTTAACACAAGTAAGAAAAAGGAGGCTGTGAACTGAACACTTTTATTATATTCATTCATTTTTACAATTGTCAATTTGTTCGATTATGATCCATGTGTCTTTAAACTTAATAATTGCAATGCACTGAGCTTTACCATACAATAATAGCACTTTTATATAATTTATAAGCTATGTTTTTTTTCTCTGTGCAGTATTCCTGTTTAGGTATAATAGGTCCTGTTTTCTAGTCCCAAATCCCATGCATGTCCTTAAAACTCTGGAGGCAGTGGCACACACACCTACATTAGTCACAATCACTGCTCCCTGAGAGTGTAATTGGTGCAGTTAGGATGGGGACGCCGTGCCTGCAGGTCAGCCCGAGTGCTGTGTGTCCTTCCTCACGTGAGCAGCGCCCCCCCGCGAGAGTGGTTCCACTCCTGCTGGCTTCCTCTCACCCTCAGGCCTCAGTAGTCACTGTCCCTGAAGGGTCTTTATGAGCTTCTTAAGTGGGCCACCTCCAGTTAGTTTGGATTTTAGTATCATCTGACATTCTTCATTTAATTTATGACATTGAAACACAACCCTGACCGTGCCTCGAGTGTTTACTTCTGGTCTTCTCTAGCGAGAATACAAACTCTAGGTGTGCAATAAGCTTGCTTGTGTTGTTCATCGAGGGGGCCTCACAACATAAAGTTGGACTCATGGGAGGCACTCAATACTTACTTTCTGAGTGGGAATTAATATAACACACTCTCCAGCGAGAGGGGTGTCACTGCTCATCAAAGGAGTTTGCTATCCAGAAATCCTCACTGATTCCCATTCTACCTGGCCTTTTCTATAGCTACATTTTTCTGGAAGGTCTGTTACTGACGACAGCGCTCTCTGTTCCTGCTTCCATTTCTTCCTGTTCTGTCTTGCGGGTAGAGATGAGAAATGGGCCCATAGAGAGGACAGTGGAGTTCTGCTGGTATCCTTTGCAGGTTGTTTCTTTGCAAGTGAAGAGTTACACATTGCAGAAATCCTGGGAAGTATCCAGTTGGTACTGGAAAAAGGAAAAGGGAACCAGCATAAAATAGAGTCAGAAGGCCATTAGAAAGCAGGGCCGGTGCACATTTTGTGCCTGGGTTCTCAGAACTACTATTGAGTTGCTAAGCTCTTGCTCAGCTTTGCTCCTGGCTGAGTCAGAAACAGCCTGCAACAACCACCATTCCAGGGACGTATGGCCTTGACCTCCTCTTTGCAGTGCTGCCCCGTGCTTGCATATCACAATTAACCAATCCCTGTTGACCTAGCCAGCAACCTTCATTTGCATGAAGGAATTATTACTCTTTGTGGTTTTTGCCTTTATAAGCCTGACCTTTCTTTGTGCCCTCAAGAGTGCAGTTTGGGTTGCTATCTGTGTCTGTGTCTCCTGGCTTGTAACCCTTTTGCTCAAATAAATGCTTTTTGTGCTTTATTACAGCCTGAAACTCTTTGGTTAACACAGTACGAATGTTGTCCTCTCTCCTAACTTGGAATCCTGAAAGATATCTTCACATTTCTATTCTTTCGGGTCCACTTATGGGTATTTTAGGCCTCTCTATTGAAGCTATTACCCTATACCTCATCTAGAAGATGAACGTGGGGTGCTTGCAAAACAAGTGGGCAGAAATCCAAGATGCTGACTTAAAACTTGTCCCAGACCTTTTCAGTGGCATATACTTATTGAAAGGTTTTTTGGAGGGGTGGGAGTGGAGATTTTCATTATTTTCTATATCAGTGTAAATATATACAAGCAATCCTTAGGATGAAATTTTGAACTCTAAATTCTTTTTGGATTAGACATTAGAAAGAATCAGGATGGAGAAGATTAAATCTTTAATTCTACTTTTGAAAAATCTGTAGATTAAGCAAAAAGTTTCAGTATCTGGTCAGATTTGAGAGGTGAATGATGGCCTGGGGATACAATTGAGGTAGGAGGAGCAGCGTGGGGGTGAGCGCTGACACCTACTAACAAATCAGAGTTTACTCCTCAAGGCTGTTCTTGAGGAGAAAGGTTGAAGAAAAGGTTGTTCTTTTTCCTCTGCTGCTGCTCTAGTATGTGAAACGAATCAGTATTGGCACTGCTCAGAAAGGATTTATTTGTCAGTCTTTTGTTTACATGCAATAATATATGTAGTCATGAAATGGTATGTATTATACTTATTCATGTGATACCTGTAGACACATTAACATTATAATACTTCTCTATGAACATGAAGGCATAGCTACACACACACACACACACACACACACGTATTATTACTAAGATCCAGTTGGTTCTTAGGTAAATTTACATTTAACTTTTCCAGCAGACCTCTAGTATAATAAAATTGTCAAGCCATTTTTCCTTAATAATTACTGACTCCAGCTATAAATCCCTAAACTGGTCAATAACCTATAACCCAGCACCTCTCGAAATGGAATGTGGGATATTTATGTCCCCCCTGAGAACGGCTTGTGTATAAAGTCCCCAACAGCAGGCACGCTGACCAGGACCCCCTCGTGTCAGCAGCAAACAAGCACAATGGTGCGGGCTTCTTCCCTTCTGTCCTCCCCTCCCCCCTCGGTGATGTCGAATGTCGGAGACCGCTTTTCTTGGAAGGCTTGAATCACGCCCAACTTAACATATTAGGTGCTAGCTTAGCACACACGGCACTAAACCACAGCACAGCTCATTAACCTTTAGACTATAAAAAAGAAAAAAAACTTGCAAAAATGTCAGCTTAACTTTCCATTTCAATAACAGGGTCCAGGGTTAACAAAGAAGAAAAATATAAAACCTCAGATTGTGTGGCCATTATTAAGCATCGTTCATTTCATAATTATTTGTTTCAAGTCAGAAAGTGAAGCGTACGGAGAAAACAAGCTTCTCATTGTATGTTTTATTTGGAATTCACTGTTGTGTTTTCCGTGAGTACACTAGATTGACACGTACAGTGTGTGAAGTTCAGTAATTTTTTACAATATACTGAAACATCTTCCCAGTGACCTTTCTCCACTAGACTCTCATAGAATTCAGTGAATGTTTATTACGCACTTACTATATTGAGGCACAGCTTGAGGTCACTAGAGACACAGCTGAGGATAAACAGGTCCCAGCTGCTGCCACACGGAGCTCACACGCCTTCAGCACTGGGCACCATCCTCTGTCCTTCATGTTTCTGTGCATGTGTCTTCCCCTCCAGAAGGAAACCAGTTTCCCAATGGCCAGAGTCCTAGAATGTGTGATTCCCATTCTGGCTTATTTTGTACATATCTCCTCTAAAATAAAAAACAAGTTTGTCCATTAAAAGTTAAAGTATTTATTTATATTGTCTTAGGGGCTCAAAGGTAAGCAGTTAAGATTCAAATATTCAAATGTTTCTTCCCTGTTCTCTCTTACGTACGTGCCATGCCAGCTGACGTGCACGTCACAGAGGGGAGAAAGGGGAGGGTCTCTGTGCTGGGGCAGAACGGGTGTGTCAGACCAGCAGCTCTGTCCCGAAGGCCTTAACCTCCAGGACAGAAGGTTCCCTGGTTGTTCCAATTTGCCACACGTTTTGAGATACCTGGAAATAAAAAGAAACTGCCCAACTATGGCTTATCGTACCAACTTGGGCTACGCATAGGTGTGTGTATAAAATATATATGTGTAATATATATAGTGTGAATATATATGCATATATATATGTAGAGAGAGAGCATTTACTTTTATCAGGCACTTTGTTAGTTGTTAGACTCAGAAAAAATCTGGTAATGCTCAGTTTAGTTGGAAAGTGGTAGTTAGAGGGACAGGGTTCTGCAGGTATTGTTTTGGTGGCCTTAGACACGTCATTTGGTAAGGGAAGACTTTCAGGAAAATGTGGCACTTGCTTTGAATCTTTCCAAAAGAATCAATTGATATTTTTTCCACCTGAACACCTACCATGTATCAGAGTCCAGGCGAAATGTTGGGGATTCAATGACGAACAAGATAGACAAGGTCCCTGCCCAAAGGGGCCTAAACCTAGTGAGGAAGTGAGATGCTATCAGTTACAGGAGATCACTTAGTGCCTAGTTCTAGTTCAGCTGTCCTGAGGGCAGGGCTTCATCAAGTTAAGTATGCGGTAGGGAACATCCTGGCAGAGTGGCAACTGGAGAAAGCAGAGGGATAGATATGGCAAGGCAGTATAATTAAGTACAGGTAGTTTGGACTGATGTGTAAAAGCAAAAGGCATGCAATGGAGAGAGGACTTGTATTCTTGAGACTTATTCTGTTACACAGGCGTGACTTTTATTGAGAAGTGATGATAGAAATTATATAGCAAAGGATAAAAATTTCTTAGGAGAAATTTAAATCTATGGAGAAAGATAAAAGCAATGCTAATACATTTTAAAACACACAAATATACAAAAAAATAGTACTCAACCACTTGATGTCTATTAACATAAAGGGGTACTAGAGTTTTCTTCTAAGTAGAGAGAAGAAAATATTATGTCCTCCAGAAAATTTATTGTTCTTTTGGAACATATATATATTGTTGGAAATTGAGAGACCAAAAATTAAGACTTGTGTAAATGAAATATCTTTGGAAGAGAGGATGAAATAATCATCCTCCACATAATAAGTTGTATATTGGATTCAATCTTACTTGAAACTTGATGACATTTTTCTTATAAATTCACATACTTTTTAACTAACTTGCATGTGGACAAATAAATAATTTAAAATACCAATACTTATTCTAAAAGGATAAATGATAAATGTGTGTACATATGCACAAGAAATTTTTAAAAATAAAAGAAAAGTGACCAACTGCCAAATATTTATCAGTAGCTTCCTAAGCTTTCAGATTATCTTTAAAAATATATGCAAGAGATATGACAAAAAGGAACTATGTCAGTTTTCAAGGTAACTTCAAACTTTGGTAAGAAAAATGTTAAAATCCTGGGGAAAAAATAAACAAAAGACTGAAGGAAAAATTATATGCATAGCAAATTCTGTCCCATTATTTTAAATAAAGGTAAGTGGCACTAATAATGATGTGACATTTTACACTTACTAACGTGGCAAATGTAAAAGTAAATTGCAACTAAGCAAGGTTACACTTCCACGGTCTGTTCTGGCATTACCTGAAGAGTGTCGATTGGCACAGCCTTCGGAAAGTCGTTTGGCGGGATGCGGTGAGGATAGGAACAACGGCCACTGTGATGCAGTGAATGTTCCAGGGCTGTATCCTGATGAAGCCATCTCACAGAAAAAAAGTTCCATGCAGAAGGCATTGATTAAAATGCTGCTTGGAAGTACATGAGAATTAAGCTAGGGGATGTAAAGATAGGGGGATGTAATTAAATTAGAGTACAGTGCTTTTATTCAAATAAATTTTATGCAAGCACTAACAGAACAATAATTAAAGGCTGTAGTAACATGGAAATGCATCCACAATGCAAGTAAAAGAGCAGAATAAAAACTACATGCACACTCTTCAGGAGGCACTGTTGTACACTCGAATATAGGTTTGGGTGTGTGTCTGCCTGGTGTCTTCTCTCACACACACAAACACAGAGCTATATATAAACCATGATCAGAGCACCACTGTGTGCGGTTGTGTGTGCACATGTTCTCACATTCACAGGAACACAAGACAAGGAATTTTAAAATATAGCAATTACATTAGGGTTGCTCGTTCAGTGTCTACTTTATCCCTTCAAAGAGTTCATTTGTTTAGTATTCCACACACTTACACGCTGCTTGCAAAGACTTTCCCATCTGAAACTTACTGAATGCTATAAACCAATGTTACCTCAATGAGAATAAATTTTTAAAAAAGGTGTTCCCAGTTTCTGGTAACTAAGAAGTGATAATAATTGTCATAATACTCTCATTCTTGTTGCATTTCGCTGGTATAGGAGTGAGCATGTGACCCAGTCCTAGGAGAAAAGATTTCAGGTTTTAGGTTTTTTTAAAAAGAGGATTCCTGAGATAAGATGTCTTCATTTAAAGGTGACATCTATAGAGAGAGTCCACACATTAGCGAAGGTACCCTGCCAGGCTGAGGGGCTGCAAATGAACTCTCTAAAGATCATGACTTTAGAAATATAGTCATGTGTTTCTTTCCCCCAGCCTGACTTCTGCTCACATCTCATTGGACAGAACCTGGCCACCTAGTCACCCTCGGTTGCAGAGGAAGCTCGGAAGTTGTTAGGTGGGAGTCTACCACCTTCTGTTACAATGGAAGAAGAGGAAATGGATTTTAGGGGTAAACCCAGCTAGCTCCTCCACCATCTCCATTAACCTCTGGAGGCTGTCCCGTCTAATCGTGATGCTTAGAGAGGTTGGGATTACCTAGCAGCTCTTCTAAGGCTAAAGGAATAGTTTTACGATGAAGCTAGAAACCAGAACACTGAGAAGTTAAAGAACATGGGTCCTTGGTGACTCCACTGGGCTTCCGATGTCTGGCATAGCTGCAGGCTGACTTCTCAGTTACATTTTAGTTATAGAAGACATTTCCTGTTCTTTAAAAAAAAACAGGTTGAGTTGGGATATTTTAACTGATTCAAACATAGATTTTTTTTTACAATAAATTATATAACTTTACAAAAAATCGTTTTCAATCTCGTCTAAAATTTTTGTTCCACATTATAGATCATTTGGCTAAGTATGCACTTTATTCTGAATTCACTCCAGGATACTTTCATAGCTCCCTTACTTGAATTAATTGATTTCCTCTTTTGCCTTTTTCTTTTCTCTTGAACTCCCCCCAAATTGGTCATCTAATCTACTAACTCTCACCACAAAGCTAGTAGCTGGTGGGAGAACATTTACCTTCATGTTGTTTTTAATATTTAGAATTAAATATGAAGATTTTCATTTTAGGGCAAGATTAAGAACAGAAGATGTAATATATTCGTATAGAATACCACAAAAAGGTTTCCCCTTTGTCCCAAGCCGAACCTGTCTCCTTGGAGAAATTTATGATTTGAGGTCTGACCAAGAAATGCATGAGATAAGCATAATAAACACTCTGGTCATAGCAGAAATCCAGGAAGCTATTCAAAACTACTGGATTTTTGTAAAAAGAACTCAGAAGCCAAATTGAAGAGGCCCCACAAACATAGGTGGGACACTCTGAGCTTTAATAGTGCCCTCACTGCAATTTAATAGAAACATTCAGATACATTTATATTCATGAGTTCAATGATACCTTAAAAATCACGTAAATCATTTGAAGAAAGTGAGAGAAATAGTGCATTATTTCAAAAACTGGTAAATAAGGAGAAAGTCTCAGCATTTATCCTGACACTTCTATATGCACAGGACTTGAGGGAACTGGATAGTTGACAGATTTTTATACAGAAGTAATCCAGCTAATTAAAAAGTGAAACCAGGAAATCAAATCAGTCACTCATACTACCTTCAACATCTTTGAGATCTATATTAGTTTAAGTGCTTTTGATTTCAAGAAACAAAACCAACGTTGGTTTTCTTAAGCAAAGAGGAATCAAGTTGCAGGTTAGGGGTCGAAACAATTAATAGAACGGTAGGGAACACACTTGAAAAATAGACCGGGGAAAGGCTCTTTCAGGCAGCCAGGAAGCAGGAAGCCATCCAATCATCTGTTAGGAGACACATTTGGGCCAGGATGCTGTGGCTGCAGAATATGCCGCTGTTGCATCTGCATGTGAATTTTAACCTTTTCTGCATCTTGGTTTACCTGCCCAAGATGCAAATTCTGGAGAAGAGCATCTGATGGCTTCAGCCCTGAGGCCATGTGCCTGTGTGCTGAAGCAGAGGATGGCTCTGGTCCCTCTGATTCTGTGGGGTACAGAAGCCAGTGCCTTATGCCAGTGCCAAAAAGTGAATGCGTGTTTACTGTGCAGTTCAGTAATAAAGCATCCTTATATGTTTATTTTGATAATATGTAACAATGTTATATATTCATAAATCAAAAAAGCAATAAACAATACAACGGAAGACAACCAGAGAAATAGAAGGAATCTTACACATACTACATGCAAGGCCTATCTTGTGCCTCATCACATAATCCTTACGCTTCTAAACTCTCCATGGAAGGCACTCCTTACCTTTCCGATAGCCTCTTAATTCTGGGGAATAAGTGAGGTCACTAACCTGAAATTCATAGGGTCAGCATTCAAGTCTAACTCTTTATGATCACTAAATTCAGCTGTCGGCAGGAGCCAAGAAGAAGAAATTGTGTGCCAGCAATAGATCGACTCAACAGATGGCACTGGCTTGTAGACCTGGAGAGCTGGGTAAATTTTGGTGCCTATTAAGGAAAGAGAACCCCAGAGAGATGGAACAGAAGAGGAAGGGCGAGCAGTTGGCAATAATGGGAAAAGATATTGGGAGAGCTAGTTAGGTTAAGAGGAAATCTTGGAATGCTTTAGAGGCCAGGCTAGGAGAGGAATTTAGTCTTGAATCTGTGTGTACTTGATAGCCATTGGAAATTTTTGAGCATGGTGAATAATATTGTCTGAACTGTGCCTCAGAAACATTAATTGAACAAATTATATTAAATTATGGGTCGATATATGCGGTTTTTATTAAAAGAATACAACCATGTTTTCATTCTTTCTACCAGGACACACGTGCACAAAACCAGTGTTCTTCATTAATTTTTGTATTAAAATACCCCCTGGGTAGAACCATGCCTGTGGATAATTTTAATACAGATAGCCACTTGCAAACTTGCTGTAAGGTAAAATACCACACATAAAGAAACGTTTGCTTTTTTCAGCAGCAATATTTTATTTAAATTAAAATTTGTACTTGAGCACATAAAAATCTCAAAAGACGCTATGCATGTAATATGCATCCCAGTATTCCACTTAGAGAATACAAAATGAAACCAAGGCAGAGCAAGTGACTTTAAGAATATCAAATTATGAATTTGTGTCAAAGCTAATAAAAGTCAAATTTCGCTGCCGTGACTCCGAACCCGGTGCTGCCTTCCACGCTCCACCGCACAGTGGCTGTCCTCTGTCTTGGCTGCTCTGGAGCAAAAACAGTCTCACAGAAACTTCTGCAGGTAGCTGAGCATCCTGTGCGTAGGCAATGGTTATCATTTAGGAAAAGTCCTTCAGATTTATGTGGCAGTCTATTTAACTGTTGTAAGAGTTGACAAGGCCACCATCTCAAAAACATCCAAGTTGATGTGTCTCCCAAAGCCCTATCTTGAAAGCTGACTTGCAGGATGTAAAACTATCAGCAGATCATCAGCTTATCACTTCAATATCTAATTCCAATGAGAGATGAAAAATTGTATACAAATGACATGATTGTGTCTCCCTATATAGAAAGAGTAAAGGAAGATTTATTTTTGAACCATTTAATTCCTTTAAAAAAATAAACCTGAAAAGAAGTGTCAACAGAGTATTTGAGATCTCTACTATAAATTATCAGTAAGGTCGGTCATCATTTACTACACGCAAGCCACTTTTATTTTCCTTTAAAAACAAAAGGAGAAATCTAATCTTGCTTGTTTTTCTTTACTTTGCTAAATGCATTGCATAGCTTTTGGAAAGGGTTAAATAATTTCCTCCTCTTCTGCACTTTTTTTTTCCTTTTTGTGTTTGAGGTTCCCCACTAACTATAGCTCTGTCCAAAAGGAAATTAAAATGAAATACATCAGGCATGCTGGGACTTCACACTTCAGAGACTTACACAGCAATATGGCCTGGTTAAATTGATTGTCATTTTAACTGCCCACAGCTACTCTTCAGGAAGGGGGCTTACGGTTTTACTGTTCTTAACGGGACCATATCCCTTTTCCAATGGCTTAATTTAGGTTGTGCTGAAATTCCTATTAAAATCAGAGTCATTAATATTTCATTAAAAATACCCATGATGTCAGAAGCAGCCATTTCAGGCCTGCCAAGTTACAAAGAAAACTACCCTTTCCTCCTAGGGTTGTGCTAACATCCTGATATCCAAACCCACATTTACATTTTTCCATCAACCTGAACAAAAAGCAAAAATGAGAGAAGTGTATCAAGTGACTGCCGTCGTCTGGTGCCTCTGTGTTTTGATGTCTTCAGGTTGTGCGGTTAACCCTTGCGTGAGGTCATAAAATCTGACTTCAAGGATGTAAAATTATCAACAGATCAGCAGGCTGACCATTCTGATGTCTCAGTTTTGCACCCAAAATTAGAGCGTTTGACAAATGGCTCTGAGGACTCCCTGTGTCACATGTACTGAAAAGATTTTATTTTAACAAAAGTCCAAACACAGAGCTGGCCCGTGCATGCACAAATAAAATTGCAATCATGACGAAAACTCATTGTCACGCACTCAGCCGATTATTTGCAGATATTTATTATTCTTCACTGTTTGATTGAGAGAACACTTCCTGTCACAAAGTCTGGTTTGGAGCTTTGAGTTTTAGTATTTGTTTGTAGAGAGAAAGAGCCACCCAAAGCAGTCAGATGAAACGAGAAGGAGCTCTCACTCAACGGCCTTAACGTTCATACGCGTGTATGACACATTCTTCTAGCCTTCCTGTTTAGCTTCTGCTCCACCTTTTTGCTCTAGGAAACGGTACATGTATCCTTAGAGGGTTCCTGCATGCTTTTTCCCCTTGTTTTTCAACTTCACATAACTCTCAGGAATTGGAGAGCAAAAAATTACTGGTCACTGCTCTTTGGTATTTTTTAAAAAAGCGCATTTAACTTATCAAAATATTTGTTGCCTGCTGTATTTTTCTTGCTAATTTTGTTCATATTTACCAGGAAGGCCAATTCATAGAATATGTCATTTTATGTTAAACTATGATCTTCACATCAGTTTTAAAATTTTGTGATTTTTCCCCTCTTCCCCCACAGTTTTACTATATTATTCTTCAACAATGCTTTTTGTTATTTTACACTGTTTTTGGTTATTTTACTTTTAAAAGTTGTAAAACCTGCAAAAACCCATTGATTATTTATGGTAATAATTGCCCCCCTTTGTGCTGGGTGCAAATGGAGATTCTTTCTCTCCAGACCTTTGACCACTAGGATTGAGAATGTATGTAAGAGCTCCGTGGCAGTGCAGAAGGAAAACGACTTTTTATGTATAGCATCTAAAAGAAAAAAACCCTTTGACTTCCATGTGCCCATCTTAAGACATCCCATGCATATTTGGGGTTCTGGATTCCAGATTTGACGTTTTCCAATATTTTGCAAACAGAACTGGCGTGTGCGCACGTGCACACACACACACACACACATACACACTAAGATGGATGTAATTAATGTTTCTCTTGCTGATCAATACCATCACTTTCTGTTTCTCCTTCATTGTGTGTGTGAATGTATTTAAAAGAAACAAAAGCTTTTGGTAACAACTTTGCAGATTCAAGTCAATACAAGCCATTTTTTAAAGAAACAAACAACAATCTTAGTCTGCTCTACATTCAACTTTTCAAAAAGATGCCTTTCTCTAAAAATTCTGTGTGAGCAAGTCCCTCTTCTATAACACACTGTCCTCCTCAACCCCCAAACTTCAGTGATCTCACAGGTATTGAATTCCCCTCTAACAGCCTGTGACTACTGTCAGGACACGGGGCTTCTCTCCAGCTTGTCTGCCACCCTGTCCAGAGCACCAACCATGGAACCTAGCACACACTAGGTACTCCTCCTAGTTTGTTGCTCTTGATAAACCTAGTATTAGAAATTCAGAAAACAAATGGTGTGGATAGCTTCAATATTGAGAAATAGGTAACAGTCTTCTTAAGTAAAGGTTACAGAGTAGCCAAAAGTGTATTAGATACAGAAATGCGCACAGCATATTTGTACATGGGGTGACTTTCTGGACTTAGAGCAATGACAGAGAAACAAATCTAAGTTAAGGACTGAGTGTAAATTTAAAGTAAAATATAAACAAATTGCCTCTTCTCAGATCCTCACTTATTGTTTTAATTGATTAAAGCTTGAGTTGTAACTCCATCATTTCCTTGAAATTCCTGTTTCAAGGTCAAGAACAATTGGTAGGACAAAACATATGAATAGGCTCTTTAAATTAGAACACCATAGTCCCTGAGTAGGAACTGTTCTTACTGTTAACTGTGAAGTATTGCCCAAGCGTGTTAGATAGCTTTCTTGTCTCCTCTCTAATCTTTCATCCAGCTCCCTAACAAAAACACTTCATTTCATTCTCAAATATACATATATGTATATATATGAAATAAAAAATCTAAATGCTTTCAAGTATTCCTTAAAATTAACCTAATTTTCAAATTTGATTCATAAAATTTTCATTGTACATAGAGTGAATTATATATATCTGCATATTCTGATGTATTAAGCCAAAGAAGGTAGTTCTTAGAATTTATCTGTTAAGTGAAAATGGATAACTTTTACATTAGAATTTTCACATTCTTTAAGTAGTACATAATGATTTCAGAGAATAATCAATACTAATGATCCAAAAACAAAAAAAAATCTAAAATGATTAGACATTCCACTGCCTGCAGCCAACTATTGCTAATATTAGTGTAGAGCATTCTGTACTTTTTGAAGGTGTGTGTGTATATGCGTGCTTTTATATTTTTTGGTTCTGTTTTTAAAGTCCTTTGTAAGCAACAAAAACAAACTATAAATACTGCTTTGAAATTGGCAGTTGCAAAATTTTAATAATATGTTACTATTGTCCTGCAAAACAATTTAAATCTAAACACATATACATACACTCACACATAAATTTTAAAAATTGTGATAGCGAAGAAGTATTCTGTGGTATGAATTTAGCAAGAATTTTATTTAATTAATTTACTTTTGTTAGATATTGTGTTGCTTCTAATATCTTACTTAGCACAGTAAATAAAACTTGGGTAAGCCATTTTGACCTGCGTTTGTGTCCACAGTCAATTCCCTTTGGACTCTAAGCTCCTAAGAGAAGGACTGCTGGGTGAAATATGTGTCTGATTTTTAACTTTCCATAAGCACTGTTACATTGGCCTCCAGAAAGAGCTAAAGACTTAAGTTGTATTTTCCTGATAAATTTTTCATAATTCAAATATTGTAGGTTGAAATGGAAACTGTTCACAATGCTATTTACTATTTATTTCTTTTACCATTTCTTATTTTCAAAATGATAAAATTTAGATTTTTATAAGATAAGAATTCATTTTTTGAAAATTAAAAAAAAATTATATTGGAATTATCTAACTTTTCCCAAGTGAATTGAAATTTATATTTACCTTGAGTAAAATACGACATTACCAATAGGTCTGTTTGCAGACTCTACCCTTTTTCCTTGATTTCACTGGACTTCATAGCATAGCATTAAGCATATTTAGCTAACTAAATATGACTACATAGCATTATAGCATATTTAGTAGTCTGAAGAATTTTTAAATTTTAAAGTGGTTATTTTCCTTCTAAAAAAGAAGTGAGTCAATAATATTATAATAACTATGCATGGTCCTAGTGTGGTACTGAAATATGGAAGGAGCCCTTTGTAAACTATATGATTGTCTAACCACTTTGTTGTACACTGGAAGCTAATACAAAATAATATTGAATGTAAACTGTAATAGAAAAAATTAATAAATTAATAAAAAATTAAAATCAAAGAGGTAAACCCTATAGGTAATGAGTATGTAAAAAATGTGTGTGTGTGTGTGTGCATGTGGTATGTTAAAGATCAACCCACTGAAACTTGACAAACAGTATTGCTTTTATCAGATTGGTCTGCTTTCATTGTCAGGACCAGCGAGATGTTGGGGATAGGTATTTTTATCTGAGAAATTGAGATTTAGAAAATGTACAAGATTGCCTATGATCATAAAACTGATAAAAAGTAGAAACAAGTTTCAAACTCAAATCTTACTGAGTTAAATACCACACACTGGCTGCCATGTTTTATATGTCTGTCTGGGACAGGGAAGCGGCTGTTTCTGGACACACTTATCCAGAAAGAGAAAGCATTCTGGTTCAGGACCATTTAAAGATAACAGAATAAAAAATGCATTTATAAAAACAAAGAGATAAAATTGACCAATTGAATTCTGAAGGATAAAGAAAAAGAAAACAAACATGAAGAAGTTAGCCCACACCCTTTTCTAGTCCAAGCAATGACTCAGAAGTAGCCTTGATGAGTATCTATTTGAATTACATCAATACTACAGAGGAATGGGGGGGAGAAAAAACAAGTTAAAATAGAGGAAATTAATGTGATAAAAAATAAAGTAAGAAATGTTGTCTGAATAGAAGGAGAGACACATCCTGATGATATGGTTTCTTGGCTTCTCTATAGTAAAGTGAAAATTAGATAAAACCACAGTTTCGTAATTTTCAGATTTATTTGAACAAGTAGAGATAGGGGATCATCTAAACCTGCCAAACTGATGAACCAGCCAAACATCCCTTCATTTCTAAAATGGCAGGGCAATAATCTATAAAGACAGCCTAATCTTGGGCTGTTTTAACTTGAATGAAAAGAGGAAATGCTCTTGAGGTCACAAGAGACAATCCCCCAATAAACTCTCCATTTGGTGTCCAGGCTGAGGACATGCAGGAAAGCGTGGATTTAACTGGGGCCCGATGAACACAAACATGATCCAACTGGAGGGAAGACACCAGGTTCAGACTCCTCTGCCTGATTTCTGGCAGTCTGCCCATTTTTAAAAATATTTTGGCAATATTGTATTCAGGACAGTGACTATATGATTATCTTGCCCAAGCTTTTAAAAACATACATCTATAGGGTGACTTTGGTTGATATGATTATAAAGGTTTCAAGTGTACAGTTCTGTGACACACCGTCGGCATATTGCATTGTGTGCCTGCCACCCAGAGTCTAATCATCTCCTGTCACCAGAGATCTGACCCGCTTTACTCTTTCCTGCCCTCCCCCACCCCTTCCCTCTGGTAACCACTAGCCTGTCTGTGTCTGTGAGTTTTCGTTTGTTTTTCTCATTTGTTCATTTGTTGCTTTCACTTTTATATTCCACACATGAGTGAAACCATGTGATTCTTAGAAAATTCTGTCTGGCTCATTTCACTTAGCATAATATTCTCAAGACCCATCCGTGGTGTTGCAAATGACAGTATTTCATCTTTTCTTATGTCTGAGTAGTATTCTATTATGTGTGATTTATATATATACATATATATACACACACACACACACATATATATATATATATATATATATATATATATATATATATACATTCTTCTTTTTGTACCTTAGCCAGGGCCTCTAATGAGTTGAACATCTGCCTAGCTATATTTCATATTGTAGCAAAATCAAAGCAGGTGTGACAGGGACAGAAATCAGATTCAGTGATTTTTCAGCTGTGATAGAATTCTCATTAGATTTGCTAATAGAGAAAGGAAAGAAAAGAGGAGAGGAGAGGAGAGGAGAGGAGCATAAAATACGTAAAACATTTCAAAACATCATTTGGCTAAAATGATTTAGAACAAAAAGAAATTACACCAGATACATAATCCTGTATTACTATCCATTTCACATTTGTTAAGGTATAAATGACATATAAAATTATAAGATATTTTAAATGTACATTGTTGTGTTTTGATTTAGATATTTAAAGGATTCCTTCTTTGTCTGTTGAAAGCGGGGTGACCTATGCTGCTATTTGTCCTGTTGTGTGGTTCACTTCTGCATTCTTCAGATTCAGGTCTTTTACCCAAAGAGTCTGTGTTATTCTGTTCTGATTTTAGGATTTCTGCTCCATACTTCCTTGTTGTTGTTTTTTTCTTCTGGAATACCAGCCATCTCCAATTCTACATACTCTTCTCTACTTTCCATAACCTTTACTCATTCCAGCCATTCTGACCTGGATTTTCTGCTGGGCAGCCAACCTGAACAGGGATGGACCAAGTACATACACGTTTTCGTTGCCACTTCAGGACGTAGAGTGTGAGACAAGCTAGCATTTCCAGCAGGGGCACCGTATCTCTGAGTGCCCACAGAAGTTGCTTCCCCGGGGACCGCTATCAATAAGCCTGTTCTGTCCTGTCTGCCTTCACTCCCTGAACACAATGTGTCTACGTCTGATACCCTTTCTGGTGCAGCTGCCTGAAATGTCACTGACAAGCTCCGCCAGATCAGGGAGAAACCTCACTGTGCAGACGACTTTCAGCCTGGTCTGTCTCTTTCACAAATTCGCTCAAATGCTTCTGATCCAGGACACACAGGGAAACCCATTTGGAGCACTCAAAAGCAATCCCAAGTTGTATGTTGGCCATGTGTCTCAGACTTGTTCTTTCTGAATTTTGCATTGTAACTGAATTTTTACCAAGATCTCCTCAATTTAATTTTTTCTAAACTGCTTTATCTGAAGGAAGGGTTAGTGTTTTCCTTGAATCTCATCATAAATTTATAAAAGATTGGAAAATTTTTAGCATGTAGATAGCATCTTTTACCTTTCCATAAAGCAAGGTTTCTCCATATATAGTAATATCATAATAGCCCTGGCTGGTGTGGCTCAGTGGTTGAGTGCCAACCTGCAAATCAAAGGGTCACTGGTTCAATTCCCAGTCAGGGTATATGCCTGGGTTGCAGGCTAGGTCCCCAGTACGGGGAGTGTGAGAGGCAACCACACATTGATGTTTCTCTCCCTTTCTTTCTCTCTCCCTTCCCCCTCTAAAAAATAAAATAAATAAATTCTTTTTAAAAAATAATAATATCATTATATAGATATATAAATAATTGTTTGGATGTTTCAATTGAGGTTTTGAAACTGGGTTATTTAGGTAACTACACTCAAATTACTGACTTACTAAACTCGACCTTTAATTGTAACAATCATTGTCTTTTCAATTAAGAGTGTGTCTCAGACCAAAAAGAAGTGTTAGATGTAAATAAATAAAGTATTTTAAAATTGTTATTACATCTTAATTTCTGTTTTAGATGCTCTGGTGCATGGGCCAGAACCTCCCTCCAGAGTCAAGCACGTTGATGGCTCAGCAGTACTGCCTGCCAGTGATGCTGCTACCCATGCAGTTTGCAGCTTCTTTCTACCAGGGGCAGTGCCAGCACAGTGATTGGCCAGGGCAGGGCCTGTCTTCAGGCCTCCGGTGTGGGGAGTGTTTGAAGGGTAGTCACAGATCAACAGCTAGTCTGCTTGAGATGTGCTGAAGACTGCATACCAAATATCTCATCAATAATTTAATGTCTCTGACTACCTATTAAAGTGATAAATTCTAACCACATTGGGTTTAGTTAAATATATTATTCAAATTATTTTACCTAGTTTTTTAAAAAAGTGGCTACTGAATAATTTAAAATCACACATGTGGTATTCACCCGTGGCTCACGTTTTATTTTCATAAGACAAGCACTGTGTTAAGAACTACAAAAGCAGCCGGTGTATCTAGGACAGGATGAAGGAATGGAAAAAAGTACAGGAAAGCAGAACAGAGGACTAATGAAGTTCCAGATCAGTCAGGGCCCAGATTTTGTAAAGATGTTCGCCCCTACTCTGAATATAGTGTACAAACCAGGGCAAAGTCTGGAGCAGAGAACATTTATTCCAACATAAGACTTAAAAGTGTCCCTGTGTCTGCTATGTTGCGCTTGGGTGACCAGGAAGCAAGGATAAGGGCAGGAAAATTATTTCAGATGGTCTTACACTCATCAAGGTAAGAGGTGACTTGGACCAGGGTGATGCAGAGAATATCTTCCAGAACGCAAACAAATAAGCGAAGAGAAGAAAGATTGGAGAGCAAAGATTATAAAAGTAGAGTTGATGCTAGGAGATTCAGAGAGGGGATAAAATAAATTGACAATAATGATAAAAAACAATTTCTCAGGTCAGAAAATCAGTCTTCAACTTGTGAAAAGGTCGCTAATGATAACAAGAATCAGCAACAGATACATCGTTGTGAAATTCAGACGTGAAAGAATAAAATGGCTACACTAAAAATTTATGACAGAAATAAAGCAGATCATATTGTAAGAATCTGACAGTGGACTTCTCAATAGAAACTTTGCATACTAATGGACGACTGAGTACTCGTAGCAGAGTACTCAGAGTCCTATCTGTCTGAAGCAGAGAAGTAAAGATACCCAAGGGTGTCAGTTTTGCATTAAGAGCAGGGAGCCTAAGTCCAGATTGGAGAGAAGGACAGAGAGCTGGGGTCAGGGGCGGTGTCCAGGGTGTAGGTGTGTTGGGGGGCAGGGCATGTGATGAAGACGGTGCTAGATCTGTGCTTGAATTCTAGGACAAATCAGTGACAAGAGTCTGGTAGCTTTTCTGGAACACTGAAAAATAGAAATAGGTATGAAAAGCTGGAGTTACACACAATACAGTGTCCTTTGCTTGAATGAGCTATCTTAGCCTTTTCAGAAAGCTGCTTTATATTTCTCTATAATGTTTAACCTTCCAAGCTTTCTCATTCCTTTCACTTCTGTGTGCCTCAGTTGCCCTGTTCAGGGATTTTGCTTTCTGCGTCCATCCTGTGTTCCCCCTTCTGTTGTTGAAAGGGAAGTCAGAGCAGTTGGGTGAGAGCAGCATGAGATCACCGAGCTGAAGAGGTCACGGCAAGATTCATGGGCACAAGTCGTAGAGGGATTGACTGGGTTTGGAGGGGAAGATAAGCTTCAGATGCAGGAAGCAAGGTACACAGAAGCCTCCTTTCCAGCTTGTGAAATAGAAACTTACTTTTAAGACCCCCAGAGGGAAATCAGTGGCTTCCTCCCCCATGGAGAAACTTTCCTGTTTTACCAGGAGCAGCATAAATAACACCTCTATTATAAGAAAGGATCAGACCCTTATTAAGGCCCATAAATCAAGTTATTTTACTTTCACAAAGTGATCCCCAATGTAATTTTAAAGTGAAAGCATATTTTAAGTGGCATATGAGTTTATATAATTTATACTTCTATATATAAATATGGTACTAAGATTATCTATGTTTATCTTTGAATAATTATTAAGGGGATTACTATTGTGTTTAAATGAACAAGTATAATGGGTAAATACAGGGCTTTACTGGAATTGCTATCAATTCACATGAGCATCGTAGAGAATGTTGAAAGGATTAGGGTCAGAGAGGCCTGGGTCAAGTTCTAGCCTAAATTTCTTATAAATTGTATAATTATGTTTTGTTGTTGTTTACCAATGCAAACTTTGTATCATCACAGGTGTCTAGCACACAGTTTGAGTTTAATACATGTCTGTTAAAAAATGAGTAAGTGAGTCCTGCCGAGGCAAACACCTGAGACCCTGAGGGGGAGTGACTTCCCATACTTCAGACGACTTGTGACACTCAGGGCTGCTTCCCAACTGCATGGCCCTTTCATCACACTCAGCCGCCTCTGGGGCCCATGTTGTTTGTGTCTAAGTACTTGAAAACAAGTTCATATTACTAAAAGAAAGATGGGGATTACACCAGTGGTCCCAGGATATTTCTTTGGGCACTTAAACCCTGAGAACGATAGTGGGTCTCAGGAACATCTAGGGTTGGGGTCTCCGGGTGTCGAGGGCTCTTCTTCCCTGGTTTTCTCTGTGTGACAGCTGCCTCCCTTTCTCTCACTGCCGCGGACCTTTCTCCTGCTGGGGGAAATGAGCACTGCTAATCATCAGCAGTGCGTGTAGAGTTCCTTTTATGTGTCAGCCTGACTGGATGCTCAGGGATTTGTTTAAACGTAATTTCTGGGTGTATCTGTGAGGATGTTTCTGGAGGAGGTTAGCATTTGGATCTGCAGACTGGATAAAGCAGATTTCCTCCCCAGTGTGAGTGAGCCTCAGCCAGTCCTTTGAAGGCCTGAATAGAATTAAAAAACTGAGCAAAAGAGAATTTGCTCTCTCTGCCTGACTGCCTTTGAACTTGTACACCAGTCTTCTCCTGCCTTCACACTCAGATTCAGATTAAATCTATGCCATTAGCTTTCCTGGGTCTCCAGCTTGCTGATTGCAGATCTTAACTTCTCAGCTTCCGTAACTATATGAGCCAATTACCTATAATAACTAAGTCCTATCTATCTATCTATCTATCTATCTATCATCTTATTGGTTCAGTTGCTCTAGAAGTGAAGACTAATACAATATCTTTTCCTTTTGCGACCTTCTTCATCTGGAGTAAAACTGATGGTTTTAGCTTTATTACAAAATATTGACAAAGAAAGAGTTTTATTGGCCCAGCTTGGCTGGAGTGACCAATCAGCTGTTGCTAAAAGGGCAGACCACATCATAATCCCGTGGCCATACACTTGGGAACTGCAAGGGAAAAGGAAGTGGCAGTTTCTAGAACAGGAGGTAATTTGAAGACTCATTCCTATAAGTATCTATGTTTAATTGCTTTTTGATTATCCATAATTTTGTGTGTGTATAGGTGTTCACATTGTCAATAACTCAATAACTATATTAATGAGGCCATATGAATTTGCACAAAGAACGTTTTCCATAGCTAAATATTTTACCCCTAAGCACTGCTCAGCCATCTCACAAATCTGTACACAGGATAAGAAGAAACATGAGAAAGTGTGAGCTGTGAACTTAGTGAAAGTCTATATTTTTTCCAAAACTCAAAAGAAAATTACTTTATTTTTATTTACTTCTACTTTCCCCCCAAAATGTTTTTGAAGCTGCTAAAGGTGAGGACTTAGGAAATGAAATCCATCTTTTATCACAATAGTTGTGCAGGATAGAACAAGTCATGAATGTTCATAACGTATGTTTTTAGTTTACTCAAAAATAATAGCCATCAGAGTGGTGACATTTACTTAAATTATTATTGGATTTATTGGGGTGACATTGGTTAATAAAATAACAGGTTTCACGTGCATCATTCTATAAAAACATCATCTTTGCATTGTACTGTGTTCACCACCCCAAGCAAAGTCTCCTCCCATCACCATTTACCTCCCCCCCTTTACCCTCCTCCACCTCCCCGCACCTCACTGTCCCTCTGGCAATCACCACACTGTGGTCTGTGTTCACGAGTTTTTTTTTCTTTAATCCCCTCAACCTTTTCACTCAGCCCTCCCCTCTCCCCCTCTGATGGCTGTCAGTCTGTTTTCCGTATCTATGAGTCTGTGTCTATTTGGTTTGTTAATTTATTTTGTTCATTAATTCCACATAAGAGTGAAATCATATGGTATTTGTCTTTCACTGCCTGGCTTATTTCACTTAGCATAATAGTCTCCAGGTCCGTCCATGCTATCACAAAAAGTAAGATTTTCTTTTTTATGTCCATGTAGTATTCCATTGTATAAATGTACTTTAGAGATTTTATCTACTCGTCTACTGATGGGCACTTGGGCTGCTTCCAAATCATAGCTATTATAAGATATGTAATTCATTAAAAGAAAGAATATCAAGAATGAATAACATCAATAAATACATAGTGATGAAATGCGTGAAGGTGGAGATAGAAGCTGAGAGTTATAATGTAAACAAGGCATGTTGAAAATATAAGCCCCTGGGGTAGCATTATAAATACTTTGCCTTTAATATATCCCCACTAATGGCTTCAACCCCATGGAAGTAGTCTAAAAACTCCTCACTTTTCATTTAAGTCATATTTATAGGCATGCGCATCAGTCTAGTCCAAGACATATCAAACTAAAGCTGTGTCCACTTGACAAAAATGAAGTAACCCTTAGTTTAAAAAATGCTTGATACTGCTGGTGAATACTCCCAAAGATTTGACAAAGTATCTTCAGGTGTAGATTAATGTTTATTAGCACAGACACTTCTGACACTTAAAATGACTGATTGTATTGTTCATTCCATATTCCTGGGAAATGAACAAAAATGATATGAGTGGAGTAGGGAAGAGTGATACTTAAGCTTAGTTTTGTCTTTAAGCATTGAGGACATATTTTGCTGATGGAATGATCACAGCTCTGCTTTTCTTTATGACCAAGTTGGCACATCCGTAGAAAGAATTAGTGGACCTGAAGATAGGATAAATGGAAATTAAACAAAGAAAAACAAAAAAAAGTGAAAAAAAAGGTAGAGGGAGACTGTGCAGATCATTCAAGAGCTCTGGGACAATATCAGGAGGTCTAACGTATCTGTAATTAAAGACCCAGAAGAGAGAGACGAGGACAGAATTTGAAGAAATAATAGCCAAGAATTATTCAACAACAATGATTTAAAAAACAGATATTATCAAATTGGGTAAAAAAAAGTGTGACCCGACTATATATTGTCTAAGAGAAAACCACTGTAAGTATAAACTGAAGATGATTAAAGTAAGGGGAATCATAGCATAGAAACCAAAGCTGGAATATCCTATTCACGTATGATAGATTAGACCTCATTAAAGGAACACTATCAGGAATGGCGAGGAACATTATAAAATGATAACAAGGTTAATTCACCAAGGACGTAATTTAAATATATGTATACCTTAAAACAGTACTTCAAAATGCATAAACGAAACCTGGTAAAACAGGAGAGATGCAGCCACAGCTATAGTTGGAGACTTTAGCATCTCTCTCAGGACTTAATAATAAATTAGACTGATAACCTCTAAGGACAGAGAAGACCTGATAGCACCGCCATCCAACTTGACCTAATTGGCATCTAGAGACTGTTTCACCCAACACACAGAATTCACGCTCAAGGTCACATAGTAATTCACCACGATGGGCCGTATTTTTTGCTGTTAAACAAAGTAAAAAATGTCAAATTACTGAAATCGAACAAAGTGTACTTTCTGTCCACAACAGAATTAAACTAAAGTTTAATAATAGAAAGATATCCGGTAAGTCCTAAGTGTTTGGAAATAAAACAACTCAATCAAAGACCTGCTTAGGTCAAATAAATAAATCAAAAGGCAAATGCAATTTGTATTGGAATAAAAATGAAAACGAACACATAGCATTTCTGGGATGCAGCCGAAATAGTGATTCATCCGCCTCCACGCGGCCCAGGCTGAACCTCGCAGCCCCGTGTCTCAGCTCCTCTGCGGGTCCTCCCCTCTCTGCCCTTGGGTTTCTCTGCCGCCCTTAGGGATGCCTGTGGCAACTGCTCAGAAATACAGCTCCCTTGGGAATGAGAGAACCTAGAGGCGCAAGGAAGCTGAGTTTCTGTAGAGAAATTCATGAATATTGGAGGCAATAGATACCTGATTCCAACCCTCGGGAAATAGTACCAAGGTAAATTTTGTACATTCTTTTAGAGGATCCCCAAGCAAGATCGATACACAGTGAGTTGCCTTGGAAATGGCAAGATCAGTAGCATGCTTGAGGATTGGTATCTTCCCTCCTGTTCTATGAAAGTATTTCCATGCTTCCACTCCTGCTGAATGGGATCAGCTCCCAAAATAAAGCTACAGGCAAGCCATCACCTCCTCCTGAGTTCCTTGGAAAGACTCAGGATAAGAAAAGATTGGTTTTTCTTTTGATAATTCTTTTATATCTGTCTCCTTTGCTATTACAAATAATATTGTGGTACACATCACTATACGTATATCTTTGCCATCCATATATACAATAATTCCCTGAGACTGGTAGGTTAGGTAAAAGGGTTCACAAATTTTACATTGTAATAAATAATGCAAACGTTTCCTTTTAACGGTTGTAACTGCATTTTCTCACTAAAGTACTGGGTGTTGCTTGCTATTTATATGGTAAATGCTCTTTCTTTTCAGTACCACTGGAGATGTGTGGGTAGCAGACACGAAGTTCACTATGGCATCTCTCCAGTATTATCATGGTGTCTGTTGGAGGTATGTTCATGAGTTCAAAGATTGTGCAAAAGTAAATATTATTTCTACGTAAAAGGACAGGTAGGGAACCAGATCCACACATGCTAACCTTGGGGAATTCCGTCAAAACAGAGCGGGCCAGTCAGTAAGACTCACACTCCAGAACTGGCCAAAACATTTACAAACATCTTTTAGTCTCCAGCATTCATGTAATTGCTAACACAGCAAATAACAGCAAAAACAATGAAATGGAGTTGAAATTATGCACATTTTTATGAGGTAGCCTCATAATTAATCATCTAGATTTTTTTAAAAAAAGAATTTACTTACACGAGACTATAGTAATACAGTAGTAGTATTTTCACAATATGCTTGATGGGTGGGTAATTCTCTAAGAAAAATAAAAGCCATAAATATTAAAATTTATGATGGCTCAATTGCTCCAAACTTTTCTATTGCAGAAAAGTAGTTAAAATCTTAGTTGCTGACTTTCCCCCAGGATAAAATTTTTACTGGAGAGGTGGTTGGGCTATGGAAACATTTACCAGCTGCAGGTATAACACTGTGTCTGTTGTCAGACTCACAAGTTCATTGGTTTATTTCTGGAGGATTATTGAGATGGCTGTGGTCTTACATCCAGGCCCCAAGGAGAGAGAAAAAAAAAGGAGAGAAAGAAAAAGGAGTCTATGAGGTGTGCCTTCTCACTACAGAATAGCGATTTGTTATGCATTTGTCTGAGTTAAATATAGCAGCCAGTCATCTCGCACAGTCCTATATTATAGTCTGCTCACTGAAGACAAAAAAAAAAAGAAACATTTGTTTGGATAGTTGAGGTAGTCTCAATAAAAACCACAGTTCTCTTACCCACCCCTATAATTATTTAAGGCAGATTTGCAGTGCTTATGATATAAATTTCAACAATTAACCAATAAGAATTGAAATTTGTTTGACTCATTAATGCCATTGCCACTTATTCAGATTTGTTATTGTTTTAACGATGGTGATTTTGAATATGATATTCCTACTGGGGTAGCAATTATTTGGGAGGGGGAGGTGACTGACCGTTCACTCCCGTGGGTTATTAATCAATTGGTGGGCTGAGGGCAAAAATTAATTAGAAATTACGAAAACCCTCCTTCATTATATTAAGTGGCTTATTGAAAACAAATAACCTCACCTGCATTAACTCTATGAGATCATAGATTAAAGAAATTGAACTGAATTCATTACAAGTGATTTTCAGTGCACAAGCTGAGACCAATATAATGTTCAAAGGCTGTCTGTGTCTCAAGGAAAGCCTAGGACTTCAGGTTATGCTGCCATTTCTGGTTTCTCCAGACGTTTGCTAGATCCCAAGGTCTATTATGATTTGATCAAAACGAACATGTTTTCAACCATGTGCGATTGCAGTAGGTAATGACTAAAGTCAAGAGAATTTGGTTCTGATGTATGTTGATTGTTGTAAAATATTTGGTAACTTAAATCTTTAGTAGCAGGGTTTGAAAGTTTGAGCTATGTAACAAGAATTCAATATGAGGTTTTGTTTCTTCCCTGCACTTGTGTATTTACTAGATTTTTCAAGAGAAAGGTAAAGTATATCAGGGACGTATTTGTCATGATTCTCCTTAGATGGTATAAATTTTATCATTCTCTCAAATTAAACACATCACAGAATGCATGTATGTCTCGCACTATGCCTGTGATATTACTAAGAAAAAGTGGTCATTCTCCATTGTGTGTATTTGTGGAAGTTTCAATAAACCTTTTAGTAGGCTACACTACTTTCTGTTTTAATAAATGGTGATGCATTTCTGTTGACTATTATAAAAATAATTTATTAAATATACTGTACCTTTTATTATAAAAAATACAAAATAGAATGACAAAGTAAAGTCATTTAAGAATATATATGCATATACATATATATACAAATTAATCTTTTGCAAAATTTTATGTTGATTTAAAAATTGATTTCATGTTAGTGTAGATATTGGCTTGTATTTTTTAATCTTATATTGTGACTATGTCATGATTTAATAAGATGATAAATTTTGGTTTATTTAGACTGGGACCAACATTTATTAACTCTGTGACCATCTTCAAGCCTGCTAGCATCAGTTTTGTTAAGTCTGCTAGCATCAGTTTTACACTTATAAAATGGGGCTATGTCCTTCCTGACAATGCTGTCAGGAGCACTTGTAACATTGCATATAGAATGAAATCACAGCTGAACACAGTTAGCTGTTATCATTGGTATCCTGTAATTTTTCAACAGAAGTCGTCCGAGTAATTACTGAGCCCACAGCATTCCGTGGCAGTGAACTCCAACATCGAGGAAAATGTTTTTCCTTTCTTACAAGTATATAAATCAGCAGGGGAGTAGGAGCATCTCAAGACTGAATTAATGAGCATTTTAATGTTTATGCCTTTGAAAAATCACCTCGCAGATATTCTCCTTGAACTAAGTTTCATTTGGGTTTAATCCAACCCATGCTATTTGCAGGCACTCCCTGGAGTGGTCCACCTTTCCCTGTCTGATTACATTCACTACCAGGAGCCAGCCCTGCCCATCTCTATGCAAGGTAAGTCCCTCTGTGTGGAGATGTGTTTGCATGTTATACGTTTTAAACAAAGGCTGTTTAAAGACCTAGAGCTCAAATACATCTACTTACCATCTCTTTAAATAAAGTATAGATGTTCTATAACTAACGCACTTGACTCTAAGAAATGATGGGGATATTCTTTTAAAACTAATAGAAGGGTTCCAGCATTATGTTTATAATATTAGATATGCATGACTTCAGGACACCGATCTCGTCAATTATGGAGGTCATTTTTTAAAAACATCCAGCCATTTTTAATAGTGCTCTTACTTCATGGAAATAATTATGAATATGCACATAGCTTTAGCTGCTAGAATTACCTGCTAGAATTATTACCTGTAATAATTTATGATTTTGTGGAATTTAATAAATGAATAACATTATCAGAAAATATTTTATGACACAGTAATTAAAAATAAGAGGTGCAAAACAGGATGTGCACTGTGGTCTAGTTTTGTAAAAAAGAAAATGGGTATACCTATAAATAACCAAGAAACTGTCACCCTCTTTTGTAGTTTTTATCTGCATTTTTAATGTTATGCTTAATCATAATGCATAACTTTTATAATCTGTAAAATCATGAGTGCTATTATCTTTAATGTACAACAGGTTGGGAGTGTCACTTAATGTTGCCAAATAAGCTTGGTCTTCTCTATTGGCACATTGAATGGACCTGGCCGTTGTCATGTATAAAATACATACAACCTGTGAGACCCAGTCTCTCCATTTTTTTAAAGATGTGACAGGAATAATGAGTTCAATATTCTAAATAACATTATAGTTCAGTATTGAAAACCTCCCTCCTTGATGTGGTAGGCAGAATTGTGCTCTGCCCAAAATGCCCATGTCCTAATTTCCAGAACCTGTAAATTTGTTACCTCCCAAGACACAAGGGACCTAGCTCGTGTGATTAAGGTAAGGGTGTTGAGATGGGTAGAAAAGTCCTGGATTATCTGGGTGGGCCTGGTGTAATCTCAGGGATCCTTAGAAGTGCAAGGGAGGCAGAGTGAATGGAAGAACTCTGACAATGGAAGCAACAGTCGGAGTAGCTGAAGGAGCCCATAGACCAAGGAACGTAGATGACGTTCACGTGGAAGGTGGAGAAGGGGAGGATGGGGATTCCCCCGGAGTATCCGGGAGGAACACACCCCTACCATCTCCTTGGTTTTAGGACTTTTGACCTCTGGAACTGAAAGAGAATAATAAGTATGTGTTGGTTTAAGCTCTTATATTCATGATGTTTTGTCATAGCAGCAATAGGAAACTCATACACTTTGGGGGAACACTTTCCTTCTGAATTTCTTGGCAATCCCATAGTAGTACCAGGTCAGACATTCAGTTAAGACCTGTCTGACTTCTTTTTCTCTAACTTTCCAAGGATGATGTCAGATATTTCCCCAAAGTAGCATTCACCATCTCAATCATTATTTAAAAAAAAAATAAAAAGCTCCAAGTATCAAATGATCTAACAAGCCATGAATATCCCATTTGCAAAGCAGAGCAAGGGCAGTGTTAGACTCCCAGAAGGAATGTGAATTAGAGCGCCCCAGGGGCAATGCCCCTTTCAGCCGGGGGTTCCCCAGGCTTCGGTCAGCTGTGTGCCAGCAGTTTTAAGCGCCTGCCCCGAGAGCAGGTGAAAATGTGCAAATAAGCTGCGCGATGACAGTTTCCCGTACTTTATGAAGAGAACAGAGCTGCTCACATACATCTGCTACAAGCTGGAGGATTTCGCTTTGTGCATTGCAGCAACAGAACGAGGCACACTTTTCAAATATGTCTCAATACATTTAAGAATACCTCTACTTTCTTTTTTCTTTAGTAACATAGCTCTCTGATCACAAAATTAATACACACTCAATGAAGAAATCCTGGAAAACACTTAAAAAGCCTGTGGTGAAAAATAAATAGCCTGTATGCTGAGTGTTAAAATTTGGCACTCTCTCTGCCTCCCTTTTTTCTTTCTCTTTCTATGTGTGCATACACTTACCTAAATAAAGGGAGAAAATAGAATTGTGATCTTTGCTGTGGAGCCACATTGCATTACACACTATTCTGAGTTCTATTGTTATCATTTAATCACTACGATTATCTGCTTGGTCTCTGGTTCTTTCACTTTGGCATGAATCTGAAGCACCTGGCAGCCCCCTTAAAACACCCATTGTGGAGTCCCCACCCCGAAGTTTCAGACTCCTTAGGTTTGGGGCATGGGCCCTGGAATTTGCATTCTAACAAGTTCCCAGGTGAGGCAGATATTAATGGTTCAGAGACCGTATTTGAGAGACACTACTCTCTATAGAAGAATATTAGTGGATATCGGAAAACGTATTTCTGTTATCTCTTTCATTTCCAATTCATAGCTATTTTAAAATTATGTCTACTCTGCACATTTGGACAGTACAGGATTATACAGTGCATAGTAGGCACAGAAGAATGGCTCATTCATAAAATTTAAGAACACAATATTTTGCCTCACCTATAGGGATGTTTCTGGGATTAAAGGCATATAAATAATTAAGATAATTGGGGTCAAGTCACA
The DNA here is from genome assembly GCF_004126475.2 of Phyllostomus discolor. Lineage (NCBI taxonomy): Eukaryota > Metazoa > Chordata > Mammalia > Chiroptera > Phyllostomidae > Phyllostomus > Phyllostomus discolor. Next base: position 85,575,506 of record NC_040910.2, read on the forward strand.
ACTACTTCACATGTATATACTGAAATTCTATGTAGGATGGTAATTGTTTTTCAAGGAATTCTATTTACATAAAATTTCCTAATGATATGTATTTTCCAGATAGTCCTTGAAATAGTTCTTTTTCTTTTTTTAATTGAACTTTTTTTTAAAATGGATTAACTGAAAGGGCTGGCGGGAAGCCTCGGAATGCAGGAAAGCCAAGCTGTTCGGTTGCACAATCCGAATGTAAACAGCCTTCCTTGTCATTTGTTGGCACGGTCCTGGGGACACCGAGTTATTTCGCTTTACTGAAATTTCTCTCATGAAAAATGCATGGAACAGCCCTCACTCCTGCCAAACCCTCATGTATTTGCCTCACTAGGTGCTGCAAAGATTTGTGTGTAAACATATGGAAAGCACCCGTGCTGTCCGAGTCGGCATAGAACAAGAATTATTCCTACTGCCCATAGGAAAAAGTGTAACATAGATAAACTTTGCGTTGGCATCCACTTTCATCCTAAACCCTTTCCAGAACATTTCTGCTTACCTGTGCTCCTGTTCAGTATGACAAGGAACACTCTTGTTGGCTTAAACCTGGACTGGAGAAACGGAGATTTTATGGTCCTGGGTAGTGACCTTCTCCCTAAACCCAAAGCTTAGAACAAGGTATTCATAAATGAATCTTCTATGAATTGTGCATTGAGTCACGGGATATGTCTTATAAAATCGTAAAACATTAAATCAAGTTTGGCTAGCTACTTCGAAAATAATCACCTTCACTGAGTGAAAAAACAAAAGTCGTGTGAAGCTAAATCATGAGACCCAGAGCACGCTGGGGTGGTGTGGGGGACTCCCGACACTCAAGCTAAGACCAGCTGGCTCCACATGGTGAAAACGTGCCACTGTGGTTCCCGGGCCCTAACACAAACAAACCCATGGAGTGCCAAACAAAATGCAATGTACATACGTGTATAATTGTATATGTTATGTATGATGTTAATGAATGCATACATCACACTAGCCATCTTCTAAGTTAGCTTTGCAGTCTGAGCCCCTCCATCCCATCCTGCCTATCCTCAGGTAGCCTCAGATAGTTGCTTCCTGTACCACAAGTGAAGAAGTCCTACACCACAGACGTTGAGAGTGCCAGATGTGGACTCAGACCCAGGTCCGAGTTGCAGCAGATGTCATAGCATCCTGTGCAGCCCCTGGGGTTGCTGTGGGGTCCTCACTGGTGACAGCTCACCTAGCTTCACGCCCCAAAGCCAGCATCTGTGTCTTTGCTGAAGGCCTGTCCTTATCATAGGCTCTTCCTTACACGCTGTTACCAAAATATCCCCTCAGTCCTCCAGAGTACGTGTTCTCCCTTTCTGCAATAAACCCACGTTGTTTAAGCGCAGCTGTGCTTCTGTGGGGTGGTGGTCTTTGTCTGGGAGCACTGACCCACTGCGAGGGCGGTGGGAGTAGGTAATGCTTTGATCAGCCTTGTCATGAAGGAGAATTCATAAAAAGACTCGGGATTGGTAGGGCTTTCCTGTTAGGTTCATTGTTGCTGTTGTTTGTTTGTTTTATCTGTTTGTTTGCTGTGACTGAAATCTTATTTTAATTGCTAAGGCTCTTTCTTCCAGACTGCTTGCAGACTTGACAATTACCATGATTTGTTATAATAGCAACATTTTTGAGTAGCACCCAGTGCCCTTAATATTACACTAATGATGCTATTAGGACACCTCCTCCCCTGTCCTATAAAAAAATAAACATAAATATAAAATATAAGACTAAATTCTAGGAAATTAGAATCTGTGTGACATGGTATGTGTGGCTGATAATACTACAAAGAAGCATCTGCTTGTTTCAGAATGAATGAGGCAGCTAAGTCCTGCAGAGGGTCAGAAAGGGAAAAAAACATCGTGAAGGTTTATGGCCCACAGGCCTGGCAGGATGAAATTAAAGCCTCAGGAATGATGATCAGGCAGAAGGATACAAGGCACTGGAAGATTGTCGACTGAATTTGTATGGAACTGGAACCAGAGAGACCATTTCAAAAGCAGTCTCCTTGAGTTTTCAATGAATATTCAGGTCACCTAACTCCCAGTCAATTTGGTAAATTCAAGGTCCATTAAACTGAGATGCTCCTTGACTTATGACAGGGTTACACCCTGATGAACCCACTGTAAGTTGAAAATATTGTAAGTCAAAATGCATTTAATACACCTAACCTACCAAATGTGACCACCTAGCTTACCTTAAATGTGCTCATGCCCACAAGCCTACATGTTGGGTAGAATCCTCTAACACAAACCCTATCTTATAACAACATGTCGAGTATTTCATGTAATTTATGTGATTGTGGCTTGCTGCCTTCATACTGGGCAATGATCTTGAGATTTATCTCAAGGGTCATTATCTTTGTCTTCTTCTTCTCACCAGAAGCAGGAGAAACAGATGGGCATTTTTTTAGACATGATGGGACACAAAAACAGAAAACACAACATTTGAAGAATACTGGCAACACAGTACACTGTGGAGTATCAGCTCTTTACTCTCATGACCAAATTTCAAAATTTGAAATATGGTTTGCACTGAATACGTATCAGTATGACACCATCGTAAAGTGGAAAAATCCAAGTTGAACCATCATGAGTCAAAGACCACCTGTGTAGAGCAGAATTCTAAAGTTGCTCCTTCAAGTCTCCCTTGTTAATCAACCAAACTCTGCCCTAGGATAGGAAATGCTGTGAAGAAATTTGCAGATGTACCTAGAGTTGCTAGTATGCTGATCTTAATACAGGGTGATAGCCCCAGGTTACCTGGAGGCCCTGTATCACTGCACACCAGAAGCAGAAGGAGGGGTCAGAGAGATATGGCAGGAGGGAAGCAGAGAGATCAGCAGTCTGAGGGACTTGCTCCACAATTACCTGAAGGGGGCTGCACGTTAAGCATGAGGAGGGGTGTGAGCAGTCTCCAGGGACAAAGACAGCCAGCATGAAAATGGGGACCTCAATGCAACCATGGCAAGGAACTAAATTACATGAAAAACCTGAGTCATTTTGAAAAAGAATTCTTCCCACGGTGTCTCGAGAGCCCAGAAAATGGGCACCTTGATTTTGGCCTTGTAAAACCTGGAGAAGAAAAGCCAGATGAGTCAGTCTGGCCTCCAGATGGACAGACTGTGAGATAATAAATTTCTTATTTGCGGAGTTTGTGGTGATTTGTTACAGCACCAATAGAATATTAGTTGCGTTTGAATACTGATTACCTTTACTGCTTTTTAGAAAAGAGATGCAGAGAATAAGGCAGCAACTCACTCCCTTGACCATGACCCCCATGCTCGACACAAACACCCCCACCTCCATCTCTAATATCTTCACCTCCACCACCACCCCTATCATCCATGACTCCTCCATCGCCTCCAAACACCTCCACCTCCAATCACTTCATCATCACAACTTTCCCATTGCCATCTACACTGTCACCATTCCCAGAAACTTCTCCACCTCTAGTGTCACCACCATGACCTCCACCACCATCTCCTTCATACACAACCCCACAGTCCTGTCCCTCAGCCTGGCCTCCACTGCCACCTCCACAGCACTCTAGCACCGACTCCCACCACCATCACTTCCACTGCCATCTCCAGTCACCACTCAATGACTCCATCACCACCACTTATTGACAAAGAAACAGCCAAGAAGAACTTTTGTCCCCAATACACGTACACCTCCACATGGCTCCTAGAATAATCTCACAGCTTGAAAGTTGCTATTTTATTTTTTATTGAAGGGGAGCCTTGTATGAACAAGCTTCTCCACTTACTCTATTTTATGGCCGAAATATCAGGGAAATAGAGGGAAGAGTTAGAGTATATACTCTCATAAGTCATATCATTTAACTTAGGACAATGCTGATGACTGTGGAGTTCTGACCCACACTAGATAATGTGGATTCTGCTGCATACCCCAGCCCAGCTGTGCATTAACTAGAAGAGCTAAGTGTGCAGAACATAAGGATTCCATCCACTATCTTCCAGGAACTTCACTATGAATCCCTGTAGTAAAAATCAGTCCTCTGACCTGTAATATTGCCTTGCCCAATTATACCCCATTTTCACTTAAGCCCAAATTAAAATGCTAAAACCCAGTACAAGTAGGAAAACAACCAAATGTAGATCAAATGCAAATATGATACACTGACCATGTCATCTAAGCCTTTTTATCTGCAGCATGAAATACAATTATACTGAGCTGCATCTTGCCCAATTGTTTTGGTAACCAAATGTGAATAGTTCTAATATTGTTGGCAAAGCCAAGGGTGCCGTTGGTAGTCATGGAAACAAGAGCTGCGGACTGAATGGGGCTGGGATCATGCCCACAGCCTTATTCTCTGAGACACAATGCGCTAACCAACTGCTGCTCACTCAGAGCCAACTGTGGAGTGGAGCCTCCAAATTTCCTTTGCCCACCCCGACAGTCTTGGCTGGAGACCTGCCTTCACGCTTGGTTAAGTTGGTGAGGGTTGGCCAAGTCAGTGTCTCACCACTGACCTTCCCATTAGGGTTTTCCCCTGCCCATAGCGGTCATCCCCAGTAAAAAAATTCAGAGACTCCTTTGTCATTTCCATGCTGTTGGTCTACCCCCTTATGAGGTAGTGTCTCCAAGGTCAGAATTAGACACGTATTAACTGAAAAGCACGTCAGGTGGAATCCATATTGTGAAACCATCACCTGGGGGAATAAATGTCTGCTGAAAGATTAATTGTGCTTTCTTTAGAGGCAAGGCAGGAATGGCCATTTTGTCACTGTCACAGGTCTTCATAGTATTTTACAAAGTATAAACCGCACTGGCTTTTAAAATTATTAAACTTTTCACATGAGCACATCAAAAGTTATATTTGTAATTATAAATTTTATATATACACATATATATTTTTCCCATCACTCCATGCACAACTTATAGAATTCCAACCACACCTACTACCAGTTTTTGGTAAAAATAGATTACTAAGAATACAAATATTTGCTATGTTAAATGTGAGTTGAAATTAAATTCACTTTTAATGGCTCTACACCCAGGAAGGAGCTTATACTTGTAAGAAAATAACCTTCAAAAAATGTCCATGACTCTCCAGGGGAAATGGGACCACTCGCCCATAAATACACATATCATCCCTATTTAAAAATAAATACCCTAAATATTGCCTGCCACAACTCAAATCCTATCATTAGCAAGCAATTCTTGTAAAGAGGCATTTCATTAAATTAATACATGTGAGAAGGCATTAGGCATGTACTATACTTTAGGGAAGAAAAAATACATAAATAAAGGAGTGGGAAGAGATGTTTTGCATCACATGTTGCAGAGGCCAACATTTTCCCCAATATGAAAATAACTTTTACCACTTGGCTGATGGAAAACTGGACCTAAGTAAACATGGCTAGGACCTTGAACCCTTGTGTGCAGTACATGGGTGGCCGACCAGAAACCAAACAAATAGTAGCTACTTACGTTTTAAAGAAAGGTGGCATATTGACTAAGTCAGGAAAATGATTTAAAATGAGATGAAACTATAAATAATAATCATACATAATTATGTGAGGAAATTGCTAATTTACTATAAATAGAACAAAAAACTGTTATCAGGTAACAGTGAAACTCTTTACCTGAATTTCCATGTGAAAGTATTTGTCAACGACATTGACTTTTTATTGTGTCTTTTTCCTCATTTTTTTTGTTTGTTCTTGATGGTCACTTTCAATATAAAAGTTTCGGTCAGCATTTTGTGTAGTAATATAACTTTGATAGTTTACTAGCCTAAAATTGCCTTTTTCCTTAATGAGATTCTTTTTAGCTAGATGGTGGACCTCACCTACCAACTTTCTAATTTTTTAGCTTTCCTTTTTTATTACTGATCATTTAAAATTTTTGTTCTGCTATCTGACACCCCAAAGTTATCTTTCCACCCAACTATTTCTTTTTAAAAAGTGGTTCTCATATGTTCATTTGCAAAATCTCTTTATTTTTTTCTCTTTCTTATTTCTTACATACTGTTTTTGTGTAAACATTGAATATTTACATCCTCTTGTTGATTTAAATGTATAGAATATGTATTATAAAAGTTTTATTTTAATCCCTGCAATATATCCTTTATTACTGTTATTCTTTTTCTAGTTATTACTATTGTTTAAATCTTTGTTTCTGGTGTTTAGGCTTCCTTTCAAATGTCTGAGAAAGAGTGTCTTTCCATTTATGCTTAAGGATGAGACATTGAAAAATAATTCAAAGTTCAATGTTTGTGACAGAAACTTATCAACTAGTGAGCTTCTCTGAAGGTGACCTGTAGAGATCTGGTGTTTTGTTTAGGAACTCCAAATAACAAATGCTTTACTTCTCTCTCTCTCTCCCTTCCTCCCTCCGCTCTCTGTCTTTCTGGTTAGAATCACACAACCTCTTGTCTGTGTTTGCAACTAGATAGTCCTGGATAATCTACTCTTCAGTTGAGGTCACAGGGGGCTGATAGCCTTTAACTGATGCCTAACTTTTCATTTGCTACCCACCCTGCTGTCAGTTTAGCCCCTCTCACTAACCCCTTCCTCTTGTTGCTCCCATTGTCCAGTTTGCTCTCTCCGCTGAATGAAATCTTCTTCTTCCCATTTAAGTAGAGGACATAATAGTGGGATCTGGCTGCTTCTTACACACACTTGTATTGAATTCCCCTGTTTTTATCCCCTTGCCCTATTGTCACTTTCATCGATATCTTGTCACTCCAGTTCCTGAGTCTTGATGAGGTAGTGTGACAGGCATGGGCTTGCTCCTCCTTGGTGACTCTCCCTGCAAACAGTTCAAATTAGCATCCACATTCCACTTAATTCCTGCTGAATGTACTCCTGATCTCTCACTTTTTGTGGACTTACATAGTAGTTATCTATTGCTGTGTAACAAAGTACCCTAAGCTCGGCTGATGAAAACAACGAACAGTTTATTTCTCAGGTTCTGAGCCTTAGGAATCTGGGAGCTATTTCGTTGAGTGGTAGTAGCTCATGGGTTCAGGAGATTGCTAGCAAGCTTTCAACTGGAGCAGCCATCTAAAGGCTCAGGTGGGGCTGAAAAATCCGTGTCAATATCACTCATGTGGCCGGTGGCAGGTCTCTGTTCCTCAATGGTTGTTGGCAAGAAGGTTTGGATTCTCCTTATATGAGTATCCCCACTGAGCTCCTCACTATGTAATAGTTTATTTCACCCACAGGGAGAGAGGAGAAAGAAAGAGAGGGCGAGACCGAGCAGTGTAGAAGCCATATTATGTTATAATCTAATATCAGAAGTGATAGTATATCATTTTTGCCTTATGATATTGGGCAAACAGGTCAAACTTGGTACAATGTGGGGAGATGACCTGGGCTGTGAATGAACCCCAGGCACCAGGAGACAGGCATTAAGGGGAGCTATCTTATAGGCCAGTCTGCATGGTTTGTGTCTTTTTGGATTTAGGTACTGTTATTTGTGAAGTTTTGGAGAAAAAAATATAAATGTGTGGGTTCGATTCATCATATTTAGCTAGAAACACACTGAAGTTTTTAAAAGCAGGACATATTGAAGGAGATATGGAGATTAGGCTATCAATGGGGGTAAATTGCCACACTTAATTGTTTTTACATCTGGGTCCATCTCCACAATGGAAAATAAATAAATAAAAATCCTTGAAATACCAAGCAGTCAAAAATGTAACTAAACTTATTCCATGCCAATTGAATTGCTCATAGAAATTTGACAGATCCACATACTACCTGCAATTCTAAAACCCTGACTAATACAGATGAAATTCTACCTGCAATTTCATTTAAAGGAATGCTGGGCATTTAAACTGAATTTTCTGGGACTAGCTGTTTTCTGCATTTTTTACTTTTTATGTTGTTAAGAAGAAAGCTTTGGCCAGAGGCAATGTTCTGGAAAGAGAACCTGATATACAGATGCTTTTCGCAATGGTATGAGGAGAGTATGTTCTTAATAATGCAGAAATTGTAAATTGATTGGTTAAGTCAGCCTTTTTAAGGTTGAGACTAAGGATAATAGAAGGTATAATACTGGATGAAGCGCATTTGTGACCATTTCACTTTTAGCAGGGGGATGGGGGAGGAAGGGAGTAAATAAAAAGTCTACATTTGGATTTTCTGCAGTCTTACCACAGTGACAAATGCTGTGCAATCAAACCCTCAACCCTTGCCCCCTTCGTTTTTAGGCAACACATTCCCATGGATTTTCAAGAACTCAAGTCACATTCAGTGCATACCTTTATCTGGCAAAATACCTGCAATAGTGCTTTACAGTGAGCAATTTTATTTGACTCTTTATGCTATAGGTGAAAGAATACCCCTATTTTAAAAACTAGCAAGTAAACATAGTTTCACATGAAATGGATCCACATGGTTATCATTTGGAAATGTGTAGCTTTTACAGTTTTGACATGAGGCACAATGTGATTCTCCCTAGGTCTTCTAAAGCTGAAAACACAGAAGTAATTGTATTTGGTATCTTTTTCACCCCAAATGTCATTATTATGTGACTGGTCTTAATAAATTAGCAATCCATTCTCCAGCTCTATAACATTTTATAAATATCTACTTTATTTTTGCACACATAGATATTATGTCAATATAAATGTAGAAATATATGAAGCAGATATGGAAGTGGTCACAGAATTATCAGGGTGTGGAGAGGATCTCTTGAATAATAGCTAATTTATTTTTTTCCAGCTAGTTCCATTTTTAATTTTTGAGGAGTCTCCATACTGTTCTCCACAATGGTTGTCCGAATTTGCATTCCCATCAAAAGTGTACAAGGGTTCCCTTTACTTCTATATGATCCAGCATTCCCACTTCTTGGTGTATATCCAAAGAGATGCCTGCACCCCCTATGTTCATTGCAGTGTTATTTACAATAGCCAAGGTATAGAAACAAACTAAGTGCTTGTCATTGGATTCATGGATAAAGAAAGTATGGCATAGATGCACAATGGAATATTATTCAATCATTAAAAAGGAGGAAATCCTGCCGTTTGTGACAATATGGCCATCAATATTGCAGCCCAGCTGTGAAGGATCAAGAGAAATAAATACCCCTGTTTCTCTCTTTCTTGTCTTCTCTTCTCTGGTAAGAGCTGCCTAGTGACCGAACCCAGCTAGAAGCTAGAGATCCAAGAAGCCCAGGTAAATCAATATTGTGAGATCAGTGTCCAGGTGCAGAAAGGCAGAAAAAAGCAGAGAATGGAATCTAGCAGCTGGGTTGTGAGTGTAGAAATTCTCTCCCTATTTTAAGAGTAAGAGCAACTGAGACATAGAATAGCCCATTCACAAAACCAGAAATAGACGATTCATTTAATAATTTCTAGGACATGGCTATATCCACTTTGCCCAGGATATGCTATTTGGCATTTTGTTTTGTGGCCTTTTAATGGATGGGTGTATCTCAGGAGATGTGTATAAATGCCCTTTGGTGTGGGTGGTCTATGAAACATCTAACCAAAGGCTCATAAAACTCATCATATTTGTTTCTGGAAAATGGACAGATTTTTAAATTGTGTGCATTCAGACCAAGATTTGAAAACTTTACTTGATTTGCAAGTGTGTCTCCAAAGACACAGAAATGTTAATGGAATATATGTATTATCTTGTGCCTCCAAAAAGTATTTAATTAGTACTTAAGAATGAATGGAAGCATTATACTTAAATACAAGCATTTAACAAAATGTGTATTTTTATTTATTCTCCTTTGTGCTTCTATAGCCTACAGGGAGTAATTTTAATATTACCTGTTGGGGTCTGCCCTGCCTGGTCTCAGGAGCTGTAACCCCCTCAATTTAGGCTGAGTGAGAGACCTCCGGACCAGGAGCCACTAAGGAGACAAAACTTACTTCCCTGGCATGAATGCTGCCTGTTCTGTGCTTGGCCTCCAATGCTTGATCAGTTAGCCAATGATGGGGAAGATTTCCCCAGGGGGGGAATCATCTAAGACAGGCATGATCACATGGAGGCCTCAGGGAAGAGACTTGGGGCTATGGAAATGAAGGGGTGATTGACATCAACTCTTGCCTCCTCAGCTTTGTGAAAGCCTGAGTCCTTGTTCTTAGTTGTGAGAAATCCAAGTCTCCTGGCTGCCTTTGTCTTCCCTGCCCGACTCAGGCCTGCAGAAATAACAGGGGTGGTGCAGTCCAGACCACAGTCGGCAGACCCCTGCGGTAATCAGGCCTGGGGCATAGAATATGCAAGATCCTGTGAGATCTGCTTGCTGGAGGATACTATTGAATTAGAATATGAAGGCATGGGCAGGAAATGAAGCTAGTCTCTTAGATCCTGTAGTCTTTTTAAGTGATAAAACCCCAAACTCTGCCCAGAATCCCAGCAGGAGTTCTGTCGGACCCTTTGAAAACTACCTATTCCTTTTGATCTTCCCTGCTAGACTGTAATCCACAAACTGTGTCTGTATTCTTAATAAAAACCTACTTGGGCAGGAAAATGGGGTGCTCTCCACTAGAGAGAGTGGCCATTTCGTCCCTATTCCCCCACAGGACTCGGTTGTCCCTGTGTGTGTTTTTCTCGTGTTTCGACGAGCATCCGCAGCAGGGATGGATACTGCTGGCCAGTATCCTCCACAATTGCCAGAAAATGTAAGTAATTCAATTTCATGTTAGCATAAACTATGTTTAAAAATATACATTACACCTTTTGTGAATCTTAATGATGCTTGGGTAGTGGTATTGCCTAAATATGTGAAACAGTTAATAGTTCAAAAAGACAACCTAAAAGTAATTTGTTTTTCTGCTTAATGTCCTGAATGATGTGATATACCCCATACCTTTCACCATAGTTCTCTTATTGGAAACAAACAAACAAACAAACAACAAATCAATCTTGGGATACCCAAGTTATATAAAGCTAGTAAAGACAGATCATGAAAAGAAATTATAAGCGTGTAAACCTATTATTTCTTTCACAAACACATTACAGCATCTGCTTTAACGTCTGTGAAAGACCACTTCAGTACTTTGTAATAGACCAAACCACGTATTATCAAATGTTTATATTGCCTATACTTTGAGAAATGTGATTTGAGCCAAACAAAGTTTCCATGAATATCAGGGGAAAATTGGTTATATAATTAGGTGCCAATATAATTTTATCATCCCTTGAGAATTTTTCTGAGCTATTTAGGAGCTGAAGTATTAGACCTTCCTGCTGGCATTCAGAAGTAAGAGTGCATGGGAACCTAGATCATTGTTTTCATTGTGATTTCAAAGTTCCCTAATCTAAGTCCCAGGCAACAGAGGGCTAGTTTGTATCCACAGCTAGAGAGAAAGCACCTCAGTCCTCATGTTCCCTAACTTCTGTGCACCACGGTTCAGACAGTGAGAGAAGATGCCTATGTGAGTCACTTACCTGTGTCTACTTGTGATTTTTCTCTCATGATTTCAATCTGTGTAACATCTGCAGTTTGTGAAATACCTAACTCAACACTGATTCTATACTAAAATATACTATCTATGATAGCTTTGAAAAATGTTTGAAATCCACAGAGATTTGTTGAAGACCCTATGAAAATAATTACTTCTTATTAAAAACACAGAAGAGGTTTGGCTGCTGGGCAGAGAGGCAGGGAGGGAGCTGAAATTCTCTAATAGGGTGAGGATTCAATAAAATGTTATCTCAAACTAACGGGCTCTGGCAACGTTTCTTTTCTGTCTGCAAATTCTGTCTGTGGCGTTACTGCAATTAGGCCAAATCGATGTCCTCGGCAATAATGGTCATGATGGTACAATGACAGATGGCAGGCCACTGGGACCCAGGGCAATGTCTGGAAAGGAGCATGAATTTCAACTCTGTCTCCCTTTGTCTACTAAAGCCTCAGTAGTCTCGATTTTCCTTCTTTTTCTCTCTCTTTCTTTTTTTAAACATGTGCCACAATCGTCTAGGTCAGGGGTTGGCAAACTTTTTCTGGGTAGTGCCAGACAGTAAATATTTTTGGCTTTGTGGCCAGTCTCTGTTGTATCTGTTTGACTCTGCTCTTGGGGACTGAAAGCCCCCATAGACAAGGACAACTCACAAATGAATGAGCCTTGCTGTTTTTCAATAAAATTTTATTTATAAAAATAGGCCAAAGGCCAATTTGGCCTGAAGTCTGTACTTGCCAATTCCTGGTACAAAGTCATTCTTATGGAAAGTATTGAAAATACAGAAATACAGCTTTTCCATGGAGTTAAAAACCTCTTTTACTTATCTTAAAAACTAAAGTTATTGGATTATGACTACAGGTGAGCACATAAGATCTCAGACAAAGGGCTAAAAATGTTCTTTTTTGCATTGTGTAGTGCAAGATCAGAAAGCTTTCTAGGTATATTTATTTGTGTTACTGCTAACTTTTGCCACCATCTTAAGCATTTTAAATGTCCCGTAGTAATTTCTGGCTGTCTTGCATATGATAGTATCAATTACCAGTATTTTTGGTCCAGTCCCAAATCCCAATCCTGTTTTCATCATAGTGAGCCCTGAAGACATTTTAATTTGGGAAATATTTAGAGTTTTTATGTGGCCTTCACAGATATGAATGAGAGTTTACTACAGTGCAACATTTTTGTTGTTTTAATTTGAGAAATAAAGTACACTAGGTTTACTCTTTTCTGACATGTCTGTTTTTCATACACTCGAAAAGAGAATGGAAATTAAAAATCCTAGTACAGCTAACATTGAATTTTACCATCTCATACCATTTGCTTATTGTCTCTGACTAACTTTTCTTATATATGTAATAAGATTGGGGAGAATAAATTAATTTTTGATAAAGTGGAAATGAGTTTTCCATGGAAAGTGCTTAAAAAATTCACTGCATGCAGTATGTTAAATAAATAGTTGCTAATATATTTAATTACCTAAAGAAAGATCAACATATTATCAGGTGACAGTATCATGTGGCCTCATCCTATTCTATTAGAAAATTTAAAAGTAAGAAATTTGTGTCATCATGCCCCAATAGTCTCTAATTAATAGACTTTCTATCTCTATCAATTAGAAGCAAATTTAGAGATATGAATTAGGCACATCACTGAACTTCTGAATTCTTAATATTAGGTAATTCATGATGATTACTCTATTCATTGGAAAAGATGTCACAAGCTTGTCTTTGACTAATGTGTCAATTACTTCCTAAAGTCACCTGCAAATAAATAGTTACTGACTTATATGAACACTCTCATGGGTTTGTTCTCGACCTCCTCCCCACCCCCAACCCTGAAATAAAGAGAGGCAGGTGACCTTCTCAGCATCTTGCGCGAATCACTACGTATTCTTTTCACTGGAGTGGACAAGGGACAAGGACAGTTTGGGTTCAAGGCTGCACAGTGGCTGTCTGTACCACAGAGCGTCCCTTTCACAATGTTGACAAGGAATTTCCTCAAGATTACTGGTTACTTTGTCCTAAGGCATAGCAGTTTACCTTCCTTGGCATTTATGTTTTGTTGGTAATTTTGAGCTGGAGAGTCTTGAAACCATTTGACTTGTAGAAGAAAATTACTTGGAGCACTATGAAAATATCACTGAGACCATGTGGTTTTTAAACTCTTTTGCACTGTACTCTGCTTCCCAATTATTTCCAGCTGCGTCTGGCCACTAAGCGTACCTTCACAACCTGACTTTTTTTTTAAATAGTTGTGAAGTGCTATGATTCGTTTATTTGTTCAAGTGAATGTCGAATGTCGAGTAGAGGTGGATTCGGCTCTCTATAGAACTCTCACCTCTCTTTCTGCTGGAACTTCAGCCCTCTCTATTTTTCCTGATTTTATATTTCTGACAAGTGTAGGAAGTGAAAAAATTAGAGGAAGTCTCAATAATTTTTCCTCCTCTCATTTACTCTTTGCAAATATAGATGGCGATGAAATTTCACTTATGCTCCCTATGAAAAAAAGATGCATTGTAAAAATGGAAATTTACAGTTAAACAAGCAGTTAAACCACTGTTGGGATCATCCCTCTTTCAAGCCATTAACAACATCAATTTGCGAATGAGTCTTATAGTGAATGGACTGCCTACCTAGCCTACTTAACATCAACTCATTAGTCAGTAATTTGTGTCATTGGCCATTCTATTTTCTTTAAAATAGTCTAACACTTAGACATCTAACTTATTTTACAGTCTTTGCACCATTTTCCCCTTCATGCTGAATTGCCCAAGCATAACCTTCACTCATTCAAATTCTGATAAAGGTACCCTTCAGCATCTGAATGGCAAGTATAAGTATCAAGAATACAGCATGGTTACCTATTCCCAGGGCAGATGTTGAAAATATTAAAAGACTAGTAGAGACTGAGCAACAACCAATCAAAAACAGATGCCCTGTCCAATCACAATGGGCACCAGCCCTAAGCACAGACACAGCCTACAGGTGCTGACCAGCTGGCACCAGCCTCACCTGCTCCCAGGGGAGGCCTGCAGCTGCTTCCAGACCCAGGAGGTTAGCAAGGGACAGAGAACATGTAATAATGTACTTTTGCTGTGACTTGACTTTGTCAACATCTCTTTATACTTCATTTAGTCCTGTTTTAGCTAATGATCTGAAGGCATTCCCATAAAAACAAGGCCCTTTATTAGTCTCCTAATTCTAAGAAGAATTTGAGTCAGAACTTGATGCTGTATAATATTCTGAAGGGAGAAACTCCCTGCTCCCAACAAGAAACAGGTTCAAATGTTAGAATAGTTAGCTTTACCTGGATTTAGGTCTTCCACACAACTCCATCACCTTGTTTAAAATTAGTTTCAAAAGCAACAAAATTATAGCAAAACTTATATTCATAAATTCACTCCAGAGAGAACCACGAATCACTTTCAAATTTTCTCTGCTCCTGCTTCCCACCATTAGTGAAAATAATGAAAGTCTATCCAAAATTTTTTAAAAAGGCCCCACATTAAGTACGTGAGTACATGCATGCATAGTATTTATTTTTATACACATATGAGTGAAGCCTACACATAATTCTGTATGTTATTCCTCTAAATTTAGCTTCAATTCTACCAGAAAATTCTATATGGTGCAGAAAATACCATTCATCCCTGATGATAAATTTAGTAACCAAAAGTTGGCAGAATATTAATAGATGCGAGAGGTCATTGCTCTCTTGCAACCACTAAAAACATGGTCTCTGTTATAAACATTTGAACAAGGTTTAAATTTGGTTAGATTATTTATAAAATGAGAACTTTCCAGACATTCCTCTCTGACATCCTAGGAGAATGGTCATCTCTTCCATCCTCTGTATTCTCGGAGATGTATAAGGTGCTTCCAGCATGCGTCTTCAGTGCCACATATGCTGGGAAAGCATAAGCGAAACTCCTTTTGAGTCAGGCGTCCCACAAGCCCATGCATTCCACAAATCAAAGTAAAACAACCCATCCATTCATTCTTTTGCTTATTTATTCCACAAAATTTTATTGAGTGTCCGCACTGTGCCAGAGAATACTGATGCAATTTTGATAAGTACAACCTCATCCTGTCTTCTAGATGCACATACTTCAGAGGCAAAGGCAAAACAAGTGTACATAAAAAACGAATATCCATGGCAATGTACAGGCTACCATTACAATAAGGACCAGATGCTGTTCACATGCAAAAGAAAAACAGCTAAGGGTTTTAGGGTCTATCCAAAGTCATTGTCCCCTGAAGGTCCTTGAGGAGGTCATTCAGAGGCAGCAAAAACAGCAAAGCTATTAGGTGAGTGAGAACCTATCACCCAACTCCAGTTGACATAATATAATTTCTATTCTGCTTTAAAAATAAAACTTCTCCAAAGTAGCTAGATACATAAAGAAGAATAGGATCCAATTTACAAATGGAGTCCAGGGGTACATTATTTCCTTACATGGGGAAACAGTTGATTAGGGTTAAGTCAACAAGCCTGTAGAACATCAGGCAGCAAGGCAGGGCCAGAGTGGACCAGTGAAGTCCATGGACTGTGTCCTTGGCTTATGTGCCTTCCGATACCCCCTTTCAGTTTCTTTCGCTCTCCTAATTTCTTGAGGCCTCTGTCTCTTTTCGACTTCCATCTTCATCTTATACATAAAAATGCAAATCCAACCTATCCAGTTATCTTTCCTTTATATTTCATTTGCATGAAAATATGCTCCAGTGAGACTTAGTGTTTATCATTTCAGTATTTTCATGAGAATCCGATAACAGGAAGGTGCATTTCTAATCCTGAAAGACGTAAGAGAATGAATTGTTACGATACTTTACATATAATAAGCGTACGTGTTGACGCACACAAACACACAAATAAATGAGCCACTCTGATATATGTTGTATATGCACAGTATATAACATACCCATATCTATGACTGACAATAATTAAAGCTTCCTTTTTCCGTTTTACAACTCTCAGAAATTACATCATGCTTACACTTTCAAAGTGATTTGAAAGTGATTGTGTTTTTCATGTAGAACGAGTCCATTTATTCCATTCTATTTCAGAGCTCCCGACTGTTTAAAAGAAAATTAAACACACCAAAAATGTCTGTCAAATACTCCAGAGGGGCCTCCAATTCTTTTCTCTGTGGGTTATGCTGCACAATTTCAGCGAGCACTTTTGAGAAAATGGGTGGAGCGGAAGCTTTGAACTCAGTGGAAGACAGACACAAAATGTCTCAAGCACTCTAATTGTTTTTCTGGGAAATTTAGTAATTATAGAGAAGTTCTGTTTATTTTAATGGCTTCTTATCACCACATGCAACTCACTTAATGACCACATTTTCTCCAGGGACCCTCATGACATCATCGAGTAGCTCCAGTGCTTCCTGAAACTTTAAAATTCTGTCACAGCCAATTTCCAGGATTGCAGAGCATTGTGGGATTTCTGGGGAAGTTTCACAAAGCTCTCTTACATACATACATACACACATAACAATGTAGAGAGTTTAAAGCATATCGTTCACAATATAAAAATAAGGCATATATTTATTTACAGTTTGCAGTGCAGTGGGGTAAAGGTTGGGCTGGTTTTAAATCAATGTAGTATCTGGACAGCCAGAGGGACTGCTTCTCCAAAGCAGCTGGTCTGAATAAGAAACTTGCTCATAGAAACACCAAAATAAAACAAATGGACAAACAAGCCAAAAACCAAAAGCAAACTCGGGGAAGCAGACAACAACAGATTGGTGGTTACCAGTGGGGAAGGGGGTGGAGAAAGGGCTGATGGGTAAAGGAGGTCAATTAGATGGTGACGAATAGAAATTAGACTTTTGGTAGTGAGCACAATGTAAGATATATAGATGTCGAATTATAAAGTTGCACACCTGAAACTTACATAATGTTGTAAACCAACATTACCTCAATCATATTAATTAATTTAACAGAAGAAATTCTACCAGCCAGATAGCAGGCAGAAGTTTGGAGTGCAGCATGATTCTAGTGTGAATGAATGACCAGTGGAGGAGGGAGTGAATGAATAAACAAGTAACTGAATACGTGAATGAAGACTTGATTGAGTGACTGTTGATTTATCAGATGGTGGGGAGTGGGGAAGATATACACATCTTAAGAACTGCCCTGCTGGAGGACTTCTCTGAAATAATGGTTTATCATATTTCTCTGGAGGCAGTTCCATTTTTACCTATTATTTCTCCATTCCAAGTTTTATCCCAGCAGCATGATATCCTTAACGGTGGATTTTTAGCACTTCCACTCATGGATTAGAGAGATTTGGAGGCAGGTATTGGGAATAGAGAAACGTTTTACTGCAGTTAAATCATATGGCACATTTGGCCACGTATTCCTCGACTTTGAAAGAATAACCCAAGATTCTCTTTAAGCAGATGAGAGCTCCTCTGTGGGAAACAGAAATAATTCCCTTTCGATCCGGTTCCCGATTTCCCTGTGGCTTCTCATTGGCCTTTCCCTTCCGTTCCTACAGGCCTGCCAAGGCGCACTTTTCAGAAAACCAGGAGATCGTCAGCCCATCCCCAAGCAGTCCAGGCTGGGGGTTGGGCAGAGAGGTCATTTTAGGTTGTGGCTTGGGAACTCTGACCCCAGGCACAACACAGAGCACAGCGTTAGTGATTTTCTCATTTCCACCGAAAGCAGCGGCCGGCTTGCGACGGGAATATCAAGTGTTACCACGGGCTGCTGCAGCTGCGAGCCATTATTTCCAGTGGCAGTGGAAACGCATTGAGCGATCTCCTGGGAGATTGTGCAAAATGCTGTGGTGGGTTTAATATTAACCCTTGCCACCACTGTAGCTAAGACTTCCGGCGAAGACTGAATTTTACTGGTCAGCTGCTGCCAAGTTTTAGAAAAAAACAGACTCCATCCCACGCAAGCTGGAGTTTGAGATGGAAAACCCGTGCTTTCTTGGAAGCCCTTTGTCTCCACTTGACAGTTTCACACCCCACAATGTCTGTTTCATAGCGGGCTCGAGAGCTTTCGAGGAGGGGAAGGGCTGTGATGAGGAATGCGACCAAATGCCTTTTTCTTTTATGGTTTAATATGCGCCTTAAAAAAACTGTATTACATTACCAGGCACACTTACATTTTATGTCTACAGCTATGTTTTTGGCCCTGACTTAATTTGAAATGTCTTTATTATTCGGTTGCACTTATTGTTTGGGGAAATTTGCATTTGTAGTCTCCTGTGTACGGTTCTCTCTTTAAGGGAGATTTCAAGTGAGTTCTGAAGTCCTGAAAAACACAAAAATGACAAATGCAAGATGTAATCTGTTCAGACCGGTCACATGTGTACATAATTTCAGGCTTTGATGCCTTTATAGTAATTCTACAAATTTGGGTGCCTGTTCACCATGTTGATTAAAGGCCACGTAGTTCCATTTTGACATAATTTCTACAATTAAATAGCTGCAATTAATTAGTAAATATAGTCATATGATCTGAAAAGCCAGCTGAAAGCAGGGTTTCTCAACACTGACACTATAGCATTCAGGGCTGGATAGCTCTGTATTATATGGGGGCTGTCCTGGTCACTGTCCCCCCCCCGCCCCCCACCCCGAACATCTCACAACATCTTTGGCCAGCAGCACCCCTCTCCCCAGCTGTGACAACTAGAAAGGTCTCCAGACCTTGTCATTGTCACTGGGGAGCAAAACCACCCCTGGCTGAGAACCACTGTTTTAGAAAATAATGGCTAAGAAGGAAAGAGCATAAACACACTTCGTTCAAAAATCTGTAAACCATGTCCTTATCTCCTAGGACATTTCATTCTTGGGATCTAAATCTCTCATTGCAAATCCTTCATCGTTCTGGTTCCTGCACAGTCTTCACTCAGTTTTTGTTCTCCCCTTTGGTGGACTTCAAAGAGCAACATCCTGAGCCTTTTCTTTACCTATTGACTGTTGAAATCTTCAGGTGGTTCCCAGCTTGGCTTTTCATTTTCACTTAAGAATTAAAGCCTTCAACACTATAACTTCAGCTCCCAGCTGCAGGCTGACTCTATCTCACGCTCCCGCCCTCCCTTGCGTGCTGCCATCCAGGGAAACCCCAGGTGGGAGCAGATGGAGAGCATGGACTCCCCAGGAGTCACCCGTGAGCTGCCACCCTTGATCGGGGGTCAGAAGCAGAAAGAGACCATTACAAACAGCTGGTAGTCCCCACCATCAGCAGCAAGGGAGCCGGTCCCTGCCACTGACAATCCGAAAAGCATTCTCATACACTGACGGATTCTTCTCTTTGGAGGAAACTCAGCTTTGTTCCATTCCACTGTTTGTCTCTAAACACAGATCGCCCTTCAAGCCCACGTTCCTCCAACGAGCCCTGTTTCCACCCAGTTTTAAACTTAGATTGCTGTGGGAATAGAGTTCCTCCAAACCGCTTTCTGAAAGATTCTGTATTCCCACAAGAACGTAACATTGTTAAACAGCAATTTCAGCTGAAAGTTAACAAGGTTTTAAGGTAGTTAAAAAACTGTGAAAGCCTGATTCCCAGTGTGAAACACAAAACCTGTGAAATTCAAATATGCGGGAGCGCTTTCATTTTCTCAGAGCTATGATGAGGGCTGAAAATGTTTCTTTGTTTAAAAAAAATCCACAGGCCAGAGTGCAAAGAAATGTAGGATTCGTAAAGTTGCTATTTATTTTTCCTTTCACTAATTATGAGCTGAAAATAGTTCCATGTATAATACAGGTAGGTGATTTCATTTGTATACACTATGTACTCTCTTTGTATTCTGTCTCTTTGTATTAACATGTAAGTGTATGTGTGCATATATATTATACTTATATACAATCTACTTTATGTTAAATATAATTGATAAAATCACGTAAACATAAGAAAAAACTTCAGTAGGTTAAAGGAACATACTATCATGTGGTGGTAGAAGACTGGTTGTGCATGCATCAAAAAACAGGATTCAGTCTTAGCTCGCTGTGGGACTATAGTCTAACAACTTTATCAGTATTTCAGGAATTCTAAGTTTCCTCGTATATAATGTTATAACACTGATACCCTAATATTCTCTATCCACTCCAAATATCATAAAAGGCCTTTATAAAAAACGCAAAGTATAGAAGTATATAGTAATGCATATTTATAAAATGTGGACCTAGATGAACTAGGTACTAAAACATTTTTAAGGGCAGCTACTATTTGAAATGACTTCTGTATTCTGTGTACAATATATGTGATGTTAAATACACAGTTATTTTATAACCATGCAGAAGTTCTATACCAATGTGACAAAATGAATCAACATTCAACTGTCTGAAAACTAGGATTTCTAGGGCATAAAATGGGTCAGAAATAGAGTTTTTCCCAAAAATAAAACTTTACTTCAATATTAGCATCCCCAAACTTTGTAAGATTTTTAAGTATTGTGTACCTAGCATTCAAATTTAGCTACTGAAAGTATGATTCTGAATGATATAATGAAATATCTAATTTATCTTTTGAGTTTTGTACTGTAGCTGAAAATATGTGTAAATACTTTTGGGGACATGAATATTGATTAAAATAGTATTCATTTTGTCTTACCTTAACAAAAGGATCAAGAGAATTTTATTATACACAAAAGCATTCATCTGTAACAAATAGTTATATAAAGTGAGAGATGTAAACTTTTTTAGTGTTATTAAAATATATGTATCAAAATATTTATCTCATCTCTAAAAACATTGTCAATACTCTTTGTCTTTTATGACTTCTTTATTGCAGTGACTTTTTACTTAGACTAGTGATGAGTCTAATTTAAAAGATACAACTTTCAAATCCAAAGATTTAGAATTGCTAACATAGAAACCTTGGACTTCGGAGTCAATTTTCAATGACTGTACTATCAAAGTGTCAGATAAATCAGTGACCTATAAGGAAAGTAAAAGAATTCTAGTAAGTCCATATAATATGATAGTTCATAGCCATTTACAATTATATAGTAATAACTCAAAGATGTGAGAGAGTCTTCAAAGCATAAAGGTAAGTAAAACAGGCAAATCATAAAATGCTATGGCTGATGTCATCTACTGTTAAGTATATTTGTAGATATATATATATATATATATATATATATACACCCATGAAGTATATACCGTGATATGTGTAAAATATATATCAACATACATGAAATGTATGACTGTTTCATGTGCACATGTTTGAAAAAGACAGGAAAATGATCAGTCTGATGGTTTATCTCTGGAAGGTAGAAGTGTCAGTCATTTTAAATTGGCATCTACATTTTATAAATATGTGAAATATTATTTATTATTTTATAATTAGGAAATAGATATTTTTTGCTGTGATATTAAAATTATGAAGACAATAAAACTTAGACAATAAGAAAGTTCAAATTTGAAGTATTAGTTCTAGAACAAATTGAAATGTGAAGATAATATGTTACTTCCATCTCCAAGTGTGTTTTCAACAGTGTAAAGTAAAAACTCAATTTGAAAACAAATTTAAAAAGGGCACTAGAAAAGTGTTCTGAGAGATAAAGGGAATAAAGAAGAGAATGTGTTTAAATGCTTCTTAAAATCAGATTTCTTTTGGTATATAACATTTTTTAAAAGAGTTTAATTCAGCTTTACTTTTAATAGATGTTCAAATCCTGACAAGAAAGCTTTTGTTTTCAACTAGAATAGACACATTTTATTCAGATAGCAAGGACTTTAAGGCACTGGGACAATCAGACATGAAAAAATACTTCTTTCTCTATTTAGATGACTAAAGGATTCAAATTTTTGCATGTATTTTATTGGCAAAAATAGTTACAGCTTTTCTGACTTTTCAAGTTGTTTTAAAAATTGCACAAGGAAATGCAAGCTTTCATTAAAGAATGATATGATTGAAAACAGGCTGATGATATTTCTTTGAGCTACAGAGATAATGAACATAAGTGGTCTCATTTGAAAGGCTTCTGTTTGCTAACTAGCTATTTGTGTAAGTGTAATTTTTATAAGATGAATGTTCAGGGGTTCAGTCACAGACTCTACAGTACTATTGCCCTTACTAGTCTCTGATTTTTAAAAAAAAATCATTAATGAGTCCAAAAGTAGAGGAGGGAGGTGGGGGGCTGTATATGGTGTCAATACAGTTTAATTAAGTGCAATAATTCCCCTTTTCCTGAGGTAGCTGTGTTAAGACAGATTTCTCTTCGGAGATTTACCTTCTGGGGATCTGTTTTTCAACACAGGCATCCGAGTAACCTGTGGAATTCCACTGCCCTCTGTTGGAATACTGTGAAAGTTCCAATGGCCCCCCATCTTAAAAGACCAAAAATTTGGGGTCCTTTTCTCTTAGTTTTTGTTATCTTCAGCTCTTCATATAAATCTTCTGAGGATAAGATAATTTGAAAAAGTTTGAAGTTCAGGAAAAGTCACTTAACTCCCTAATTGGCAAACTTCACTCAGAAACACTTATTTCTATGTTGACAACAAGCTTAGGCATTCTAACCATGATCTTCTTCTGTAAGTAATTTTTAGAAAAGTTTTTGCCTACTAAGACTGAATGAAAGGCCTCTTAAAACATGTCTTTGAAATCCAGCAATGTCATACATTTTTTTTCTCTCTAAGAACCAGAAAGAAAACACAATGTAAGAAAACTAATTGTAATACCACAGTATTATTATATTTTAATTTTAGCGATCATATAGATGAGATTCTTTTAAAAATTAAAATGCACTAAAATCTGTGATTCATTTTTGAAAGGCTTTTCCTGGATGAAATTTCCCCACACTGACCCCTGTTTCAGTGAGGAACGCTGGAGATGGATGCCTTTGATCTGGGGCGCAGATGGGGAGCTGCACGCTTCTCGCACAAATCCTCCACAAATATACAATCACAAGTGACCTGAACAGTCACCTCAGGGACGAGGGAAGAAGTGGCCGGAGGTGGACTCAGAAGGGCTCAGAGCTATCTGGCTGCAGGCATTGTTCCTGATTGGATGTCAGATTTTAATTCGTTGGGTAGTGCTTTTCAGCTAAAATTTGAAAATCTCTCCTCCCTTTTCAACATCTGGTTTAGCAATTCTTTGAGAGACAAAACAGCCCTTTCTCTCTCATCCCATCTATTAAAATGTACATAGGTCCTGAGACAGAAATGAATGACCATGTCAAAACTGAATAGTTCTACGGCAATATTCTGCTAGAAATAAGTTCTAATGCCCCAAACCAAAATATTACAGTAGGACAATCTTCAACAGTGCAACTGATGTGAAATTAGCTTGGTTTCCTATTATATCCTAGGTAGCCATTTGTTACATCAAAATATATGAAAATTCAATGTATTTCTTTATTTAAAGAATAAAATAATTTAAGTCCCCATGTTTGAATCCATCATGGCTGCTAAGTATTTTAATTTACAATAGATCATTTTAAACAGTTATTCAATCAAGTATATCCAAACAGTACTTACTATGTTTAAAATACAAAGAGACCCCAGCTTGTATTTATTCATAATACTTAAATGTTGTGATATAAGGGGAAGCTCTATGATGACATTTGAATTTTAACTAGAAAGAATTCTTTAAAAATTTAGTCATCACATGCCTCTTTCATCAGTGCAAACTATTCTAAAATATGAAAGCTCTTTCAACAATATGAAATCTCAGTCTGAAGAATGAATTTTACATCTGTGTTTTTTTGGGGGTGTGGGGGGAGTGGTCTTCCATTCAACTAAAATGCAACAAAGGGGAACAAATTCAGATTAGCAAAAATAGATTTATGTCTGTAAATTGTTAGTTACCTGCCACACAATCAATGTGTACTCATACCTCTTGCATTTACCAAGGCTGATATACTTGAAGTCGTACATGAGAATTATTGACATGTCCTATACAAGTATCATCCCTGTTAGAGGAAAGACAGACCAATGTATTTAGTTTAAAAAAATACAAAAAACTAAGTTGTGAATTATAATGTACAGTACTCTTTGTCTCTGTTAGCTTCAGGCTTGCATAAACGGGTATATAAGTAATGATGTCAAAATGTGGATTAAGACAGTGTCAATAATTTTATATAAGTTGTAAAAATGTATGTATAACTTTGTAAAAGTATTCATTATTATACAGATTAATGATTACTCTGCAGGTGATAAAATTGGCTTAAATACAAAAATGTTACTGTTGAAAAATGTGTGAGGTCGGAATTCATGAATATTCTAAAAATCTCTTTACACAGACGTGATATTTATTGAATCGTCTTTGTTTAAAATCAAACTTACTACCATCTGTAGTTAAAATACAGTATTTGGTGACTGCTCGAAGACAGCTGGGAGAAAATGCATTAATAAAAGGTTTGCAAGGTCTCTCATAGTTATTAGAGAGAAAAGAATCAGATACTTCTGTAACCTAGTTGTCTTTGGACAAGGGAAGCCTCCCCACATAATACAGTTGTTCTCTCACAGCTCTGCCGCTGAAGTTTACTGGGCTGGGGTGGAGCGGAGACACCCGCATTTCCACCCTCTTACCACCTGTTAGTAGCACGCTTTATGAAACAATGAACTCATGGGGAATTTTGATCAAGCTTCACCTCAGAGAACTAGATCAGAGCATGTATTTTACCTTCTCCCCTCACCCTCTTATTCTCCTATTCTAGAGGTATGTATAAACAGTATCCTGCTGCTATGAACTGCATCGTACGTGCTGAAGGCACTTAGTATAAACTCACCCACTATGGTGCTTATCCATTCCTTTTAGGAGTTTAGGGGCATAAAAATACAGAGTGGCACAAACTTCTGCAGAAACAGAAACATTTCTCTTGGACTGCTCAGGCAGGAAGGCTATGCTGTCTAAAGCTGATTTGGGTCATTTTCTTCTTGCCCTCTTAATTCTTCTTCATCTCGAGTGAGCACATGCATTACTGCTATCACAACAACATTTCGATTCTTTAGGTCCATGCTGTTCCCATTTAAATTATAACCAAACTAGACAATGAACAGGTAATCCTAAAAATTCTCTTCCTTCATTTAAGTCAAAACAGATGATTAGTTTTCTAAAGGAACTTCATGAAACACAATCCTTTGGCTTTACTATGTTCCAGATATTTCATTCGGGCCCTCATAAACGCCATCTTCTGTGATTGTGCCAATAGTTCTCTAAGTCCTTATCATTATTTCCATTTCACACATGAGGAGACTGAGGTTTGGATAGAGGAAGTGACTTTCCAGGGGCGATACAGTCATTTTCATACAAAGATATTTTCCACTGCAACCTTCTCACTACATTCTCTTCCTCTATTTTTCCACTTTCCCACCAAAATCTCTTCTCCCCTCCCCATCAAAAAAATGGACCATTTTATTAAGCAACATTTTAGACCTTTAGAGAACTAATATATCTCTTAGATAAGACATACAAACTTAGTAGGTAAAGAGTGAGTTCTTGTAAGTAGGATTCTGAGAATGAATTTCTGTCGAGCCAGGGTAATGATAGCACCTTCCAACTTTATGCCTTCACTCAGTCCTCTGTACTTGCACCAATGTCTCTAGACTATAAGCAAGTTATCCTGAGTCTTGCTGTCTTCGCTGGCCCATGACAAGTCTACTCTTTAGCTTCACAAGCCCTTATGTGTCACCATATACACCCACATCAATCCTGGATACTGCATGCAAATGAGCTATGCTCACTACCCCAATTTTTATGAGCTACATTTAATGATGAACTCTTTTTGCTAGCTTTTTCTAGAGCCCTAGTGGGGTGGGGTTGTGGACACAGAAACCTGACGGGAGGCATGATCTTGAACCTGTTGGTTTGGAAACAATTTTTTAATTTCCTGTTTCTAAGACATCTTCTATGTCCTTTTGTCCTACCTGCTAAGTTTCTGTTTCCTGTCTGAGAGATAACACATTCTCGGTTCAACTGTAGAACAGAGGTGACTTGGGTTTATTCAATGATCAAGTGTCTTTGTTCCAAACCCACCTGCTACTGCCTTCAGTCTTTTGATGGCTTTCTTCTGACACAGGGATAAAGGACAATGCTTTTCCATGGGTCCATGATTTATACTCACATGATATATACTATTTAAATAAGTAAGCCCTGGCTGGTGTGGCTCAGTGGATTGAGCATCAACTTGCAAACAAAAACGTCACAGGTTCAATTCCCAGTCAGGGCACATGCCTGGGTTATGGGTCAGGTCCCTGATTGGGGGTGTGTGAGAGGCAACTGATTGGTGTATCTCTCACATGTACATAAACATTCCTCTCCCTCCTTCTCCCTCCCTTGCCATCTCTCTAAAATAAATCAATAAAATCATTTTTAAAAAATAAGTAAAAGTACATATAAGAAAAAGTGTAATTACATGTAGTAGCAGGCTATCATTTTTGCAAACTTTAAAGTAATTTTTAAACTGGATGGCATTAGAAAGTATAGGCATCTCTTGTTTCTGGGGGTTGATTTCAAATGACAAATTTATTCAAATTTGCAAGAGTGAACTATATTTCTGGTATTTTCACCTCCATCTTCTTACGCAGGATATATTGAAGACCATTTAAAGATGATTTTAACTTAATTTTTCTGATTTTTAAATATCTTCTTACTTGACAGTATCTCAAAAGTGCTTATAATTTAATAATGCATTTTATCAGTTATAAAGACTTAGAGTTTAGAGTTCATTTGCTCTAAGTTTCATGCTTCACAACACAAGAGATTCAAAGTTACTTTTTAAAAAATACGTAGCAGTTTTTTTATTGCCCTCTTGCTTGCATTAAACACTGTGATTCCATAGAAAGAAGATAAAATCAACATTAACACATAATTGAGGTTCATAATTGAGGCAAAAACGGGTATAAATATTAGTAAAATATTATGTGTTTATAATATTTTAACACACACACGTATATATAGATAATAGACTTAATCAGGCAAATATATTGTATTGTGTACCAAGGTTACTGAGTCCAAGTTCACAAGCAGGACAAGAAAACAAGCATGGAGATAAGAGTAGAATAATCTATCCACCCTTGCACAGAGGAGATACTATTACTTTCAGAAAATAATTCTTACTTTACGGACAACTTCTATTCTGCCATTGGTAGCTCAGTAGCAGCATATGTGTGGACAAGACATAGAAACTTGTAATAAATACAAAAAAACGTTGAGATGCTCTTATGAACTCAGGGAAATTAGCAAGACTGTCAGCTAAGAGGAGCTGGATAAAAGGTGGCCAACCTATTTCTCCAAGATTGCTAAACATGCTGTAGTATTTACAAGAGAGATTTTTCAAATAGGGGAATCTCATTTTCTAAATGGTTTCCATGGTTTTATTTAGTTTTGTATTTTCTTGCCACATGGGTTAAATTATCTGAAAGGAGAGCAAATGAAGATGGTAACAATCCAATAATCTTCTTCAGTGAAGAGCATTTAAAATTCAGAAACCATCTAAGTTTAATTTCTTTCTCATTAGAAGCAGGAGAGCAGAGAGATGGGGAACGCGGGCCGATTTAGGAACGCTGCAGCTCCTTCTTAAACATCGTGGTATTTTTCTTGAAACAGAAGGTAGTAATCAATGAGAAGTTATTCAATGTGGTTCAGCTCATATAATACTTTCCTGGTGTTAGGAAACCACTATTGCTTTGCACCTTTTTTTTTAAAAACCTTAGTAGACTCTTTAAGGTCACATCTGTTAGGGCACATAATGGTTTTTAATCACACTTTTCTAAATGACTAGAACACAAGTATGTGAGGGGAGCAGCACTTAAACCGAAGCCTGATCCCTGTTGTAGGATATTTGGGTGGTGATTTTCTGGAGGATTGAATGCAAAATGGCAGAGACCTCTGCTGAACCCACGCCAGTTGATATACAGCTGAACAATCACGTGCAGGCAGACTGCACTCTGCATAAGTCTCCTTTCCCAGAGGAGGATCATGGAGAAATCACAGCCAATTCCAGGCAAGCAAGGAAGGCTGGAATAATATATTATCTTTACAGGCCCTTGTCTTCAATTCCAAACACCTCTAATGCACCTTAAATCCATATCAGATCAGTTTCAACCAAATTATAATAAGTATTCACAGCACAGTGGGGTTTTTTTTTTCTTCCAAATTTGAATTAGGTGCTAAAAACAAATTTTTCTTCTTTTTTAACTGATATGTAACCAGAGTCATTGATGATGTGCTACTGACTTTTGCTGTGTACCTTGGAACAAAATCACACATTGTTTGATCTACTTATCTGCTATAGATACACTTATATCTCAGCCTACCACATCTACTGTCAGTTGTCTTTTAATGTCTAGGGACAGACAAAAACACGAAACCAGTCTTTACCTAGACATCAATTTTATTCATAAATAATACTGTCCTAGGAAGGGCGGAAAGAGCAGCTACACACAGCAAGGGCCCTGTTCTCATGGAGCTTCTAACCTAACTGTATCCATGGGAACTGAGAATAAAAAGAAGCTAGGTGATTTGGGTCAGTGGTACATGTGACAGGGGAAGCGACAGAGAGAGGTGACAGGGAAAGACTGCAGGAGCCCGTTTATGTTTATCTTCAGGGACGCTGTTTTGAAGAGATGTTTGGCCTGATTTCTGGATGACAAGAAAAAGTCAACTTTGAGAAAACTTGAGGACAAAAATAAAAACGAAAGCTTTAGAGCAGACACAAGTACATTGAGATGCAGATATAACACGAGTGTGTGTGTATGTATACTATGTATAAATTTCATTTTCTTATTAAAGAAACAACTAAGACAATTTGCTATAGTATTCTCTTAAATCCAATGCACATATTCAAAATCAGTCAGGGTTATGTTTTTCAGGAAATATATATATATATAATTTTTTTCCCACAGTGCCAAGATGTGTGACTATAGCAAGATTCTCTTTCCACTAATGTGTACTCTCCACTTGCACTTTCAGCAGACGGTAAGCAGGGGAAATAAACAAGATGAGGCATAAACAGATTCTTTGTCTGAATTCCTAGTTAATAGATTGCCATGACAGGAATTTTGATTGTTAATTTAAATCCTATTATATCTAGCATGATAGATATCCCAATTACTTAACAAAGTAAAGGGTTTTAAATAATCCTGTAAGAATATTTACTTAAAAAGTAGTTCTGTTTTTAAGAAATAGTAAGTTACCAAACCAGAAAATGCAGTGGCTGCTATTAATTATCACCCAAGAACTCATTTTTTGAAGGCTTACCTCCTTTTAATAACCTTGTGAGCATTAGTAAAACTTCATTTCTAGTTTTAAGAGTTCTTATCTTAAAGGCAAACACCTACCAGTCTGGGTGCTATCACCATGTAATTGATCTGAAATATGCACAGTAATTCTGATTGCTTTCTTGAAGCCTACTACAAGATTCCTTGCTTTGGGTGGTGTCAGCTGCATCTGGGAGACACCATACTGACCATACATTGGCCTTAGTTACTGACCCACCCCTGCAATGGGAACTTCACAATCTGTTTTCTTAACTTTGAAGATGAAAATCACTAATAAATGGAAGAGATGGGTCAAAGCCATCAGCTAGTAAGTGGTTCTGCTTTTGATTGGACACTGTGCATTTGTTTGGGCATATTCAAAATAAACCAGGATTTCATCAGCTACATGCAAGTATCTACAAGCATCTGATTTATAAATCTCTAAGAAAAAAAGAAATGGAATTAACTTATTTAAAAATGTGAACATATTTTTGAGAGCAGCCTCATTGCTTCTTAAATAGGAAGTCAAGTGTTGGTCCATTTGAATGGTCAAGTGACAGGCAAAGGCAGCCAGGAGTTGGTGGCAGGATTTATTCCCGGAATCTTAGGGGTGTATTTTTCAACTGATATCCTTTAAACAGCCTTTAATTTTTTCCGTGTTAAAATCTCTATTATAACAGGGAAAATTGAGGAAGACACTTATTAAAAAGAAGCAGCAGCACATATGGTATTATTTTTACAGCCATTCCGTGTGTTGATATAAAGTAATACATTTGAGTCAAACATCATCTGTGTGAGTAGTTAAAGTGAAAACCGATCTGACTTTGCACTGTGGAGCCACTGGCTGTCCAATTAGCAAAATGATTAGCCGGGCTAATATCAACAGACCCATTCCTGTGTCAATTTGACAGTTCCCTCAGATTTCAGCCTTTCCCTGAGGACATCTGACCACGATCCATGTATCCTTAAAGAAGTACCATTCATTTAGTTTCTATCAGAGGCGTGTGTGAGAGGGTTTTTTCTACAACACACGAATACTTCAACAGTTTTCCAAAAATCTGAAAAGTTTTGTTTTTTAAAAAATGCATAATTAATTCAGCCCCCCTCAAAATTATATCCTGGAAGAGCTGTATAACCAAGGACGCTGAATGTGAAGCATGTCTTGGGCTTGTAGCTACGGTGAATTAGAATAGTTTCAATGTAAACCATTTAAGTCTACTATTTGAATGGATCCCCCCTCACTTAAAACACTTAAATCCTGTAAATGCATTTTAAAATAAATACTTGCAAACCATTCCCTTATCGATGTGACTACCAAATGTGAATTTCTTGACAAGATGATATTCCTGATACTCGGCTTTTTCCATAGTGTTGAATGGCCCCGAGATCACAGTTTTATAAAACACACCTTTAGTTTGGCATTATGACTTCACTTAAAAAGCAGATTTAAGAACTTCATGTCAGAAAAAAAGATGACTAACCCTTATTAATATTACAACAAAATAGAACCAGAGACATGGAAATAAAGAACAATGTGACAGTGACCAGAGGGGAGGGGAGAGGGGATAATGAAGGAAAGAAGGGGAAGACTCAGGTCCAGCAATGTGTACAGAAGACCCACGGACAAAGACAACAGGGTCGGGGAGTGGTGGGGAGGATTGAATGTGGGAGGCAGGGAGTGGGTGAGGCAGGGGAGAGTAATAGGGGGAAAGGGGGGACTACTGTAACTGAAAAACAATAAAAAATGTTAAAAAAAGGAAAAATATTATAACAGAAATTCCTAACCTGGGTCATTGGATAGGCTCAAGGAGCTACATCAGGCTCCCAAATAAGTGTGTAGCCATTGCGAGTGTGTGTGTGTGCATAATGTATGGGTATATACATGCATATTTTTCTGGGTTGAGAGGTTATTCTACAGTTTTTCATCAAGTTCTTAAAATAGTCCTGAAAGTTCAATAACCCTGCTTTGAAGTGCTTCTTAGACCAAAGTCAAGTCTCAAAGGAGAAGGTACTCAGTGTCTCCCATCTGACCCCGCAGATCCTCCATGTGCTCTTGCCCACACTGCTGTTGGGTCAGGGCAGTTGGCCTGTAGGGACAGCCTCAGTTGGCTGATGTTTGGATTCCTGGTAGGATTCGCCAGTCGGGAACCATAGTAGAATATCAGAGGGAGAAAGGGAAGTTCATCCAGGCATCCATTCCTCTGTCTCCAGCACATGCTGGCTATAGCTTTCCACCAACGGTCACAGGTCCTGTCAGGTGGCCCTGTTGTCACAGATCTCCCTCTCTCTCCCGTACCCCTTCATGTCTGGGGATGATAACAAAACCATCCTCTTACTAGCCATGGGGTATAGCCCTGCCCACATCGTTGTCAATTGTTATAGTGATTGTGCCATCCTTTCTTTCCACGATCTCAACTGATACACAAGGAAACTAATTTTAGGCTGCCCTTTCTTCTTTTGGTGAGATGGAAGAAGTAGATAAGAAGAAAAATAATGTGACAGGCAAGAAATGATTAACCAGTGGATTGAGCATGGGTTGCGAACCAAAGTGTCGCAGGTTCAATTCCCAGCCAGGGTACATGCCTGGGTTGCAGGCTATAACCCCCAGCAACCGCACATTGATGTTTCTCTCTCTCTCGCTCCCTCCCTTCCCACTCTGAAAATAAATAAATAAAATCTTAAAAAAAAAGAAATGATTAACATGTTAGAACAATAGGTCATTATCATTTCAGCTGGTGCGTGAAAGTAGATCCTTGCTGGGTGGAATTCATTCTCCAAGTCAAAAAACAAAAGGATAGATCAATTTTCTCATGGCTTGCTACAGAAGGACATAACGAAAATGATATTAATAGAGCAAAAATAAGCATTATCCCCAAATAGCACAACAAACGATTTGCATATTCTACAAAATTAACCTTGAATACTTTTACAATAATGGATTTAAGACGTTGAATAATAATTACGAATGGGGAAATGTAGGTTACAGTGAAGCCATGAGGCAGTTCAACTCACATCAACTCTAGTCAATTCTGAGACATTATGAATTTCGTATGAGTCTCATCATCTGATGCAATAAGAGATATTCACAAACCTGTCTGTTTCCATGGCCCTTAACCATTACATAAGCCTGCTTCCAAGTATATCATAGTATGTCCATAGGAGAGAATATTTAGAAAACAGAAAATTGAAAAAATAAGTATATCCTGTGAGTATACTATCTAGAGATTAAACACTCTTAATTCTCTATCTCTGTATACATATACACAATTCTGCATCTACCTATGAACTTGTGAATGAATCAATTTAGAAATAAATAAATGTTCGATACACTACTTTTTATATCTAACTTTTGTTAAATCTATGTGTATATATGAGTTACATTTTATGTTCAGTGGGTTTCTTTTAAAGAGTACAGAATTTGCTGGGGCATTTCAAAATTATGCTTTAATATACAACCCACTGACATTTAAAAAATGTCAGAGAATCTTTTTATCAGGAATCTTGACTCAGTTATATTGGCAAAGCTGTTATTTTGACTTTAAGGTTGTGGGCTACATACAGATGAGCATGCCAGTGTTTCAAACTGATTTCTTCTTCAGCAGTTCTTGGAGCTTGATAAATTAAGTAGACTATCTTTAATAAAGAATTTTGGTAAAAGTATTTATAAAATGTCTTTTAAAAAAGCTTTAACAACAAGAGTTTGAGCAATTACTTTGAAAAATTGACCTTGTCTAATGGGAATTTATTGTCTTGAATCAATCAAGACTATTTCCAGTGTCAATATGTATGTCATAGGCTACTGTTTTTCTTCCTAAGATTTTCTCAGGATGGAGGCATATTCAACCACTTTGATATCTGCACAACATCTTTATCAGTTAGCTTTTAGTTTGAGAACTGTTCTATGCCTTTGTTTTGTATTTATCAGATATTTTACTTAATGGATATCCTGCAAATAGGCATTGTGAAGCATTTTTGCCCTTTGAGCTGTTACTTTTTCATATTACATTTAGAAATTCTAAAAGTGCATTTTTACAGCATTTTCCCTGACCCCAAACTTGATTGTTTTGTTCTACAAGATCTGCTCTCAAGGATATTTAAGCTCAAGCTAAATAAATAAGATTCACAGTTTTTCAGGTAAAAAAAAAAAGACAAGAGTTGTGGTCTATTAATCAAAACTGTTCTGGTACAAATTCCATTTTTATCATATTGGGCATCAGTTATTCATTAGCTGATTTTGTATTAAAGATCTATGTGCAAATACATGAGATCACATAAAATTAGATATCCTACTAGATGCATCCAAGTCCTTTTTGAATCCCCTAAAGTAGTTTCATTTGCTCTAGGTCAGCAAAGATGACTCCATATGTCTTAGTTTTCTAAGACAGTAATCAAAACATACTCTTAGACAATACGTAAAATAGAAATAGCCCATAATTCATACTGTGGGTCTTTATTTAGAAAGGAGCATGATATATTTTATTGTTAGGTAACAAAAATCTATACTGTTTAAAATGTCTGTAATCTGAGTTCTTTTTTTCCCCCCTAAAGTGACATTGACTGAAATCTCTCCATAAAGAGAATTAGGCTGTTGCTTCTAGTTCAAATGCATACCCTTCATTTCCTCTAATTTTATACAATGTAAATAAATACTCCATGGTGTTCAGAGGCTACTGGAAAACTCTGAATACCTATCATGTGTTCTAAATAAGGCCCTCTTGAATAAAGAATTACCTTTGAGCTAGGAAAAGTAATAGTTGCTAAGCAGAAAGGTCAACAAGAGCAAGTGGGCTTTTTCCTGTATTTGTCTGTGAGAATAAACATATGGAGGAAAATGTCCCTCTATAAAAGAATTTAAACAAAGCAAAAGTCTTCAGAAAATAGATTGCCATGGAAAGTTTATTTAAACTTAAGACTCCCGCATGGAATTAGCCATGTTAGACTGAATTGAATTGAATGAATAATTCCACTCCAATATGGTCTATTTTCCTTTCATTTCTGTGAGTAATGTTTGGAATATTTGTGCCTGTAGAATATGAGACATTTCAACATCAGCAAATTGAGCACAAGAAATAAGACCCTGAAGAAACGGACCCACAGCTTCAGTGCTAATGAGACAGGTACAGCCTCAGATCCGTGCAGAGGGTGAAGGATAATATCTGAGGTTAAAAAAAAAAAGGACAAGCTTGCACATGTACAGCGTTCACTAGAGTTCTATGAATTCTATTATTTAAAATTTATATTTCAAAATTTGTTTCTGTACAGAACATTTATGTGCTTTTTGTAGGCTTTCATGGGCACAAGAAAAGCAAAATGGAATGGCTAGTTTATGAGGACAGGAATATTCTTTGTAACTCCAGGGGATTATAACCAATTTCTTTTTTAAAAAAAATTTACCATTATTTCTTTTGATCTCTTCTACACAATCTGCATTATTTCTTTGTTCCTAATATATAGCATAGTCCTCTGTGAGTTGTGAACCATCTTTATAACAAGCCACGTAACTAAATAGGGCTCTCTGGGTAAATTTTCTCAATTTACCCATAACAAACCAATCATACTTTAGCAATATTGAAAACTTCTAGCAGTAGTAAAAATTAAAACCAAACTTCCTTTCACTTTTCTAAAAGACCTGATTTTTTAAGAGGTGAGACATAAATACTAAAACCTAATAAAAAACATGGAAAAGAAAGGAAAACAATTCACTTCTTCCCCTCCCCTCTCTCCAGTGTGTTTCTTTACTTAAAGTTTCAATGTCTGGACCTGATAGGTAACAGGGTAACTATTACTCAGTTCTGTGGTCACTGAGGTTCTAGTGGAGAAAAGGGGTGAAGGACCAGTAACTACACATCTGAGAGGTAAAGTCATTGAAAATAAAAAGGGAAAGAGGGTCTGTCCTAGAAGATATTAAAACATATTATAGAACTATATTAATTTTAAAAGTATGATACTCAAGCATATACATAAAATATATATCTTATAAATAATCAGTGTGGATACATGAGGTTAGTTATTTTTAAAGGTAGACTAACAAAATCTGTAGGAAAGGAAATGGTAGACTTATAATTTCATAGGATTTTGAAAAGTTTGAACAACACATTGTCATGCATCACCATGTGCCATACACAAAAATATATCCCACATCGACTCAACAACTAAATGTAAAAAGGAGCCAAGAATAACTCAAAGAAAATATAACTAAATATTTGATTGATTGTAGGAGAGGAAAAACTACTTCAGCATTAACAACAATAAAAAATACTAGTACCAGTGAGGATATTTGCACACATGAAAGATTAAGTGCAGAATAATAAAACTATCTTAATTATAACAGAAAGTCCAATGATAAAATCGGAAGTTACATCTGCAGTCCATGAAGCTTGCCAATAAAGAAATAAGGAGAAGTTACACCCTGATGAAATAAATAATGGGGAAAGACCTAAACAGGTAATCACTGGTGAAAATATACATTGGGGGGGGGCTTGAAAAGAGCTCCATGAAGAACTTATACCAATTAAATAGATAATTCATTTCTTGATAAAACTGACAAATAGGAGCATGTTTTAGACAAGAGGTGCAATCTCATACTCGTGGAAATGTAAATCTAGGATGCTATTCTCTAAGTAATTAGGTAAAATCTAAGTTGGACTTTAAAGTTGACCTATTAATTCTATTCCTAGAAACCCATCCCAAGAAAATAAACAGAGATATGGTCAAATGCTTATGTAAAAGTGTGTTAGTTATGTGTCCTCCTTTATAATAGTGATATAATGGAAGTAAAAATTCAAAATGTGAAACTGGATTAAGTAAAAATGTTCAAAGCGTGACAAAGTTGTATAGCTATGAAAATGACAAATTGAAGAATATTTGAATGCAAAGAAGATTTGGACAGGGGTTACTTTTTTAAGAACTGAGAATTAGGCATTTGGAACATAAATTTTTCAAGCCATACACATTCCACACTCGCCACTTTCAGCTCTTTTTGCATTTAGAATAGTTTGCTTATTACAACAAATTGGTGTGTCAGCTCCACGAGGCCAAGGCCCTGCCTTGTTTAGTTTTGCTGTTATTTTTTTTTCTTCACTGTTTTGCACCCCCCAACACATACACACAATGTTTTAAATCCAGCACCAGGGCTTGGCATGTGGCAGGAACCTCATAATGTCTCCAGAATGAATGAAGAGATATATTAAATATTGAAGAAAACACTTTGTACTATAGTGGTGACAGTATATGACTTCAGTTTGTGTAAGCTCACACATATGAATATATATATTTGACAATAAAAAAGAAAAACCCCTTCAGAAAAATACTTTAAAATTAATGATGATAGGTGTTTGTGTTTGTCCATAGAATTGGGATTATCTGATAAACTATATTTTCTATTGCCTTCCTTTAAGTAACATTTTGTCATTTAGTGTCAAAAATGGAGACACACTCAAAAGTATACTGTCCTTACCACTTTTGCCCCTTCAATGCTTCATTTTAAAAAAATGAAAAACCACAATACATTCTACTTCTGTCTTCCATCTAATTCTAAAGCATTTTTAAAAAATTTTAATCATTGTTCAAGTACAGTTTTCTCCCTTTTACTCCCATTCCAGCCCACCCACCCATCCCTCCCCACTTCCCTCCCATTACCACCCTCCCCCTAGTTTTTGTCCATGTGTCCTTTAAATTTGTTCCTGCATAATTCTAAAGCATTTAAGAGGCTATAGTGAATACACTATAGTAGATACAGTAGAGGATGTATTATAATAAGTAGCCTGTGCAAATCCTGGCCTTTTCTTAATAGAATCTTTTGTCAGTCAGCTGTGGAGAATGATTTTTTATCATAAACAGACAAACAAACTGAAAGGTCACCTAAGTAGGCAGTTGCACATATTAATTTAGCAAAAAAGGGCTCAACTCGTTTGTTCATTTCAGTCCATTGAATATGACTCATTAACTATGGATGTGAATATTGTATTTTAGAGCAAAACAAAGCAAAGCAAAATAAAATGAAATAAAATAATAAAATAAAAATGCTACTTTGATACACTAAGATTTTCAACTCAAATAATAGGAGTCAAAGTGGTGCATGTACTACATTAATGAAAGGGATGAGCGCCTGCAATAATAAAGTGCATTTGGCATGTAGAAATAGTCTCCAGGAGTGAGCAAAACAGAAGGAGGCAAATATGAAGTCACATAAAACCATGAATGCCAAAGTTGTCTTACTCCTGAACAATGGCTGTTTCCCAAACATTGAAAGGGGCTGGGTTGTTGAGGGAGGGGCAGGGCTGATTCCAGACAGAAGTGGGAGTGTGTCTGAGGACACGTAGATGTTCCGTGAGCATGGTGTCTTTCAGCTGCTACAACCATGTGGTGTGATGGGACCATTCTGTGTAAGGGCACCAAGACAGCAGAGAAGAGTGATAGAATGGCATGTCAACGGAGCCTTTAGCTATAACACCGAGAGCTTGGATTGGACTTGGTACTCTCTGGGCCATGGGAATCAGCTGAGGATTGACACCTTCACATCTGAACTGTTTAAAAGTAACAGTCGTGGACGTGTAGATGAAGTTTCTTTCTCGGGTGCTACCGAAGGCCAGGGTGCCAGCTAGGAGGCAGTCGTCTGCGGGAATGGTGTCGACAACCTGATCTGAAAAT
This sequence comes from Phyllostomus discolor, assembly GCF_004126475.2. Taxonomy (NCBI): domain Eukaryota; kingdom Metazoa; phylum Chordata; class Mammalia; order Chiroptera; family Phyllostomidae; genus Phyllostomus; species Phyllostomus discolor. The sequence goes on from NC_040910.2 coordinate 85,613,730, forward strand.
GTCAATGAAAGGAAGGAACAGGACATCTCTAGACAAGTGTAGGAGATGGCTTATGACATTCACGGGACCTTCCTTCATGTCTGTCGTACAAGTTGGGACTGACAATGTGGTTTTATACTACAAAGCATGAAGAATTTGGCCACATCTTTAAGGTGTTAATTATTGATCCAGAGCACCTCATGTCGAATGGAAAAGTCAGCACCATTTAATAACTTTCCTTAAGTGAAAACGACATCAGCATCTATGTAAAGAATCTTAGTTTCCAGAGAGTAGGTTTTACTTTGATGGGGAGGGAATTAACATGGGTGTTTCCTAGAAGCCTCCACCTTTTTTTTTTTTTGAAGCATCTATTTGTTTTCAGTTTCAAATGTAAAGTCATTTAAAGTCTCATTTATCCTGATGATATCCTTAAAGAGATTTTTCCCTGCTGATTAGGGTAGATATAAATCTACATTGTGGATTATTTCTCTGCTCCTACCTTATGGGGTCTGTCCATTAGCGTAAACCCAGGCTCAGTGTTGGTTATCTTATATCCTCTCTTGATATTTTTCACTGTGTTGGGTACCGGAGAGATTTCCACTTGCCCGAGGCATTTAAGGTTTACTAATGTTCTAGGTTGAAAATCAGAGTCTTCAATAAATTTATCATTTCTCAATTGGATTGGTAGGTCAGAGCACTAATCTATTTAGAGAGAATGAAACATTGAAATAATTTTGGTAACATAGATATGGCCCAAGAGTATTTGCCATTTATCTGAACTAGACAGGATCCGTATGTAGCTGGTTTGGGCTGGAATGGTAACAGCCAGTCTTTTCTAAATGCTGCTTCTGTCCTGGACCGTGGACCACACCAAACGCTAATGATTGAAATAGAAAAGACATTTAACTGAAGCCGCTTGCTTTTAAGGATTAGAAAAGGGTCTTGAGTGCTCCAGAACATTGCACGGATTTCAACTGCAGCATTCTATATGGTAACTGGATGTGCACTGAAAGGTATTTAGAGCTAGTTTTGATAAAATACACAGTTGTCTGAACATTTGCCCAGAACTAGAAACCAAATAGGATGTAGGCTTTCATTTGGAGAGCTCATTTATGCATTTCTGAATTCGAACATTCCCCTGTACTAATGGGACATTAAGAACTGTGGTTAACTCCAGATGAACGTTAGGAGTGGCTACTGCTTGGATAAAATGATTTTCGTATGTTTTCATCTAATCGCTCAATGAGCTGTATCCCATGAGGTCATATTGGAGACCCACAACAACTAACCCTAAACAGCCAATTGAAGCCTGTCTTTTTACCAGGAACATTTTTTTTTCTCAAGGCCTCATTTGCTCCCCTCACTCTCTCACTCATCCAAGGGAGGGTATTTGGCTCTATGTTTAAAACCAGAAGTGGAAAGTTGTTTTGGTTTTCCTTAATACAATTTTCACAAATTTGATTTTTAATGTATAGAAGGGAGTTTTCCATTAAACCCTTTTTCCATTTAAGGAAAGCAGGAAAGTTGGCTATACAGAAATCTGTAATTAAAAGCAAAGTCCCCCAGTTTCTCCATTTGCTCATATATTCAGAGTGTAGGAAAAGTCAGTTTACAGTCATTCATATGAAAAACAATACAGTAATTAATCAGTAATAATACAACAATAAACTCTGTGTTTTGCATACTCACAACTGTAAATTGACTTTTGCCCTACCGATATATTATGCTCCTTGATTATTGCATTTTAAAACTTTTCTTGATGCATTGTACTTGGTCTAATGTGATACAGTCAGGAGTCTTGACATGAAGGTCAAGTGCAGACTCAGTTCCCTAGATGTGGAAATGGCAGGAACATTGTGTATGATACTAGGCACCTGCTGTGTTATATCACTACATCGTCCTAGAAGTGAAACATTACATTTAATATTTGTTCTCTGTTGTCATTCTGTTTTCATCTGCACAGGCAGCTTTTAAGGAGGAGTGTCTATGTTTGCGCAGAGTGCTAGATTTATGTTCTGGAATTAGATGTCACTGCTAGCTATTGCTGCTGGCTTATCTGCATAAGTTTGAGCTTTTTCATACAGTATGTCATTTAATCATCAACAAATATCCTCTGCGGTGCTTACTATTACCTCCATTTAACAGGTAAGAAGCGTGAGGTTTAGTGAAGTAAAGTTACATGCTGCAGGCCCCAGAGCCTGCAGGTGGAGGGACTGGCCAGACTAAGGGTGATATCAAAGTCCGCGCTCTTTATACTCCTGTCAGCTCTGCACAGTTGGTCCATGTGTTCAGTCACCCTGAGCCCTCTGTGAGTTATATGCAAACTGCAACAATACTCTCTTTCACAGGGTGTTACGTATTTTCGATGAAATGATATATGTGGAAATACTGCTACGAACGGAGGCTTTGTGTCCCTCCAAAATTCATATGTTGAAATACAATCCCTAGTGTGATGGTGGTTGGAGGTGGGACCCTCAGGAGGTGATTAGATTACAGTGGAAGATTCCCTTATAAAAGGGACCCCAGGGAAATCCCTTGGCCCTTCAGCCATGTGAGAGTCCAGTGAGAAGATAGTTGGTAATGAGGAAGGGGACTCTCACCTCACATCAAGTCTGCTGGCACCATGGTCTTGAACTTCCCAGCCTCCACAATAGTGAGAAATAAATGTTAATTCTTGTAAGCCACTCAGTTTATGGTATTTTAGTTACAGCAGCCTGAACAGATGGAGACATGGACTTAGAAGCATGTTGTCTAGCACATGTAGGAAGTCAATAGATAGTTGTTTCATTTGAAGACATACACATGTATGACTTGCAAAGATTAAAATTGCTGAAGGAAAACAATGAGTTTTATTGAACAACCTGGACAGTCAATGGCAGGATAATAAGTAAAAGTCCATTTTGACCAGAGAACCTGGGATTTAAGAAAAATGTGTATTTTCTTTCATCTGACCCACAGAAGTATTGACTTACCCTGTGGAGAGAGGGAAAAAAATGGTCAACAGCTTTTCATGATATTAGTTGATTCACTGGATTAGAAGGTATCTTTCACCATACAAAATGGACAGTGTCAGGCTTGAAACTGTATCAGTAGTCCAGGAATTCAACAACGTGACACTGCTTCATTCTGAAGAATGAAATTAGAAATCCTTATTAATACACTCTCTTAAGACTGGAGAATATATACAGAAAAGCACAGGGTTGAATTTCATAATGAATTTATGATGTTTTTCTTTGCTGTACATTTTGGCTCTCTCTGAAAGCCACAAATGTGCACATGGGTCATAATGAAGCTTAGAAGATGGAGCAGAAGAAGGAACAGGAGGGGGAGAGGAAGAAAAACGATACCTGCAAAAATACTACACCTACTATGTCATTGAAAAGCACATCGTTTTAATGACCAAGTAGGGAGAATACAGTCCAGTAATAAGTTCTTATACAAAGAAGTTAAAACATTTTGAAAATGACTATGAAAATTGGTATTCGCACAGCAAAAATGAGTTTGTATTACAAATGATTTTTGTATCTCGTTGCTGGAAGAAAGACCATGTGTATGCACATATGTCTATCTATACATGTATAGAAAGACATTACATATATATTAATCCTCATTAATTGTTTATGATAGGAACATCTTTCTAAATGATTGTGTTACTGTTTTAATCTATTATTCTTATTTGCTCTTCTGGCTTTAGAAGATACTTGGGTTTCTTCTTTTTTGCACACTAGACTTCTGATTTTTCTCACTTTTCTTCCTGAAATGCCTTTGTCCTTTGTCCTGGCTAATTCCTACACATTTTTCAAACAGCTTGGGAAACATTTCCTGTGAGAAGCTGCCCTTTAGCTTTTCTTCCCTTTGTCTTCCCTAATGCTTTTTCTAATAACTTGTCCACATCTTCACATTCCACTCTGTGTACTTTACATAATAAAGTTTTTGAATCTTTATTTTCCTTATTCAGTTTGGTTTCTGAGAGGGCAAAAATAAATGCATGAGTAATGTTTTTATTTTACTCCACATTGATTGTACAATATACAACACAATAGTTACTTAATAAATATTTGTTTACAAGCCAGTAAGTAACTTTGTGTATCCAAGGACCAGGTATAATCCACATTTCCACATTTAGTATTTAAATTTCCACATGTCAACATTCATAGAATAACATCAGACATGATTAATTATTTTCCTTCATTAAGATTACACATGACTTTTCCTAAACAGAAGCATTTTTATGATACCACAAACTATCAATTGTATCAGCCATCATCAATGATTTCAGTTACCTTTATCATCAGGAATCAGTCTCTGCCTATACTTTTGAGTTTATTCACCAAGCAGAAAATATAATATTGTGAGTTTTATAAAGCATCTCCCATTTCACTCAGTGTATGCTAATCTCTTTGAAACACTACAGGAAAAACTTTCTGTCTTTCCATTGCCAATTTTAAGTAGTTGAAAAATACACATGGGGCATTCTTTGTACAACTTTTGGAAGCAGTCTAATGCGAGTGAAGAAAGGAACTCCTGTCCTGAAGCCTTAGTTAAGTAGCTTCAGTGGAACGAAATGGGATCCAGACTCTTCATTGTCTGAGAAGGAGCCTTCAGCATTTCATGCAGTCAGAGCACAGCCACAGACAAGGTGGTCTGATGAAGGCACCCCTTCAGAAAACAGAGATTCACAATGTAGTGGGTTTCAGGAGAGCCCGTTTGCATCCCACGATCAGCTTTGGGGACAGATCAAGTTCATGTGAACTGATGGAAGGTGTAAAAGTCCACTGGTAGGTTAGACCACCCATTAGTCTAAACACCAATAGCAAAAATGGGAGATTACACGAGAAAGGGTTGTGGATCTGATTTCACCTACTCGAAAGTGACAAACTCCGTAGAGTGCATCCCACTGAGTATGAGGGGTATTAGGGTCCACAGCAGTCCTCCTCGCTTAAGATAAATTGAAAATGAGCATCAGGAGTAGGCTTGAAATGAATTCCTTGAAAGAGGCAGTTGCTTAACTTTATGGGAGAAATAAAAGGGCAAGAATTTCAGCAGAGTATTCTCTGATGATTTAAATCTCCCCACAAAAGTTCAATGTGTATGTTTTCTACTTTAAGTAGTTCACACTCTGCATACGTTAGAAAACATTTCTTTACTGATGTTCAGAACTTTGCAATTCCCAGTCAGACAGACGTAATTCACACAGGAATGCATCCATGGAAGAAACTGGTGTTCCAACCAGAATTTAAACAAAGTGAAATTTAGATATTTAGCTTTTCTGAGCTCTTAACACTGAGGTCAGCAATGGATATGATATAACCCTAGTCAGATAGCTCAGTTGGTTAGAGCATTCTCCCCATATGCCAAGGTTGTGGGACTGATGCCCAGTCAAGGCACATACAAGAATCAACCAATGAACCTATTAGTAAGTGGAACAAAAAATCAATGTTTCTCTATTTCTCTCTCTTTCAAATCAGTAAAAAGTGGATGTGATACCACATCATAGGAAGATAGAGAACACACGAAGGGGTTTTCACTGAGTCCCTTATCCTCTCTGTGTCTTCCCATCACATCTGTCAAGTAGGGTTCATGACCCAGCCCCCCTTTACTACACCATTGTAGTAAGGACCACATGTTGTAACTGTGTGGTGCAAACAAATCAGTGTATCATTTTCTAACCAAACATTGTAAGTGCATTCATTCAGTCCGAAACCCAAATATGTTAAAGTGAATACAGCATTTCCAAATGTCTAATAAAATATGCTGTTTTAGGAAGATTCCCATGATTTTAAAATCAGAGCATTTTAAATAGTTTTGGGTTAACCTTTCCATAGTGTTAGACAATTTATTTTCTAAACTTCATAAAGCTTAGACTAGCAACATATTTTGGAGTCACTGACAAAGTATATTTTTATATTGAATGTAGTTTGATTTTAAATGTGACTTAATATAGAGAGAGTTAGTATTCTATTAGGTGAGATGTAAGCAACAGGGAAAAGAGATCTTTTCCTAAAAATCAGTGTCATTTTCACATTCAGATATTTGGTTTCTGAGCTATTTATTGTAAGATTTGGGGAAATTTATATTAAACTCCATAATTGGTGCACAGATATTATTTTCCAAGTATTCTGTGATGACAAAAGCAACAAAGGTCTGGACCAAAATTATGCCATTTGCTGACTTAAACTGGAGGGATTCAATTTCTCTTTTCATACATAATTTGGAAAATTTAAATTCTAATCTTTTCCTGAACTGACAATAAGCTGTGAAGCAGAAAAGCATAACTCTAACCCTTATTAAGTTCAGTTGTATTTTATCACAGCTTTTACACACAAATTTGACTAAACTCAGGTGTTTTATTTTTATAATTAATTATCATTATTATGAATTGTGTATAACCATTGTTAAAATGCTCTGCACCATATGCTTGACATTTAATACTTAGAATGAAGGAGGTTTTAAAAAGTATTTTAAAGTGTAACCCTAATCGGTATTTTAGGATTTTGCAATGTATCGTGAGATATATAAATGCAAAGTTTATGGACTTTATGAAAAGTAGATATGGCAAACAGTTATTGAACAAATTTATAGCACATTTATATTCCTCTTGTAGAAGCCTCTGATTTTCTAAAATGATTGTTTTTGTGTTATATTTATGAAGCAAAATATCATACACTCCACTGTTTACTCACCACACAGAATAATGCTGATGTTCTTTGACAGATTCGCACAACCCAATGTTGGTTCACCAAGTGTTACTTCATGGAAGAAATGTCAGACTAATTAGAAACAGAAGCATTTTATGCATTTAATTGTGCAAATGGCATTATACTCTGGAAGGCTCTCCCTGGGCTCAAAAATGCTCATAACACACCTTGCGCAGAGCAGGGGAAGGAGGAGTTTTCTATACCTCCTGTTGCTTAATTCTATACGTGCTTTTTTAAAAAATATGATAAATACAAACAGTCCTCTGATCTTATTGTTACATGAAATGTGGGATTCTTTTTTTAATTCTTACAAAGTAACAGCAAAAGGAGCTCTAGGTTGTATGAGCAACCAAATAAACATTCATTCACTCATTCGCCTTGGGTGATTTTCTAGAAGTGTTGCTTCCCTGAGCAGGTTCAATAGTCTTTCTGAGGTTTGTGATAATTTAGACATCAAGTGACAAGAGGAAAGGAAGTAACTGGTATATCACTTGGAAGTAACTTCTTTCATTTTTGTAAAACTGTCCTTAAAAAGAAAAAACATTAATATCCTCAATTTCATATTAAAAAGGCTTTTATGTTGCTTGTTTTCAATAAACTTTTTGTTTGGGTATAATTTTAGATTTGCATAAAATTTACAAGTACAGTATAGAGAGTTCCCATACCACCCCTCCCCCCCACACACATACATTTAGGAGTCTCCTAATGTTATCATCTCAGATTTCCAACACTTCCTTGTCAAAACTAAGAGACCCCACACTGGTGTATTACAATTAACTAAACCCCAGACTTCATCTGAAAATCACCGTGTTTCCATTAATTCCGGTTCTCTGGTCCAGGATCCAACTCATGACGCCACATTGCATCTAGTGGCTACATATCCTTAGCTTCCTTTGGCAGCTTCTTGGTCTTTCTTTGTTTTTCTCGGCCTTGACATTTTTAAGCCGTACCGATAGTGCATTTTTTAAATTGTCCAAGGACTTTGTTTTTAACTCAATTAAACAGAAAATAACTATCAATCTATACATTCATCTATTTGAGATACTTATGCAAAATGAAAACAATGTGGCAAAGGTAGATGCAAGTGTTCAGGCAACTGTAGGACCCTCTCGGAGAGGGTTATTGGCCATATTAAATACACTGTCGGCTCAGGTGATTTGGGAAGCTATTTGTAGCCAGACCAGTAGGTAGCTTGATGAAGATTTGGATAAGATTTGCTATTTACATTCCCTCTTATGGTTGTATCTGTCATTTGTGCCTAACTCAGAACTCAGGGGACGCCGTGGCCCAGAGCTCTAGATGTCCTATTGTCTTGATGCTGAAAGGGATGAATACAAACACAAAAGTGCAATGAACACAGCTGGAAATTGAAAGTGTACGGTTTGAGGTCTCACTGCTTGCAGACCTTCTGAAGGTTAGGCCTGCCAAGAAAAGAAGCTGAAGAATTGCACTTGCATTTCTAAAGAGAAGTGAAGCCAGTACCTAGAAGACATATGTCTTTATTTACTCAAACATAAATCAAATGGTCCAGGAACTTGTGCAAGTAAATCGGATTCCATTTGTATGTTTTTCCTGACACATAAATCTAGCTGCATGGAGAATGGCATGAATAATGCAGGAACTGAGCTCCCAGAGTGAATAATTTTTCATGGAAAACCTGGGACTGATAGCTTACCTTCCAGAAACGGGCTTGGCACCATGGAGACAAATGCAAGAAAATGCATAAGCAATTTATGTGTATCTATTTTTCTCCCATTGAATTTTATTGATCTGATGCACATGAAAGTAGTTTTATGGCAGTGATAAGATCCCTCATTTAATGCATTATGTGATAATAAATCTTAGTCATTGTTATTCCTATTACTAATTATTTTATGCAGAACATACTATTCTCAGCAATCTAGTGAGATGCATGTTATTCTTATTATGTTCAGATGAAGAAAAGAAGGGGATTTTTATAACATATCAAAGATCATACACCTAGTCAAGTGCAAAGTCTAATCTACTCTGCCTGACTCCCAAGGCATAAACGTGACTAAACTGTGTCCCCTTTTCAAACTCAACATAGTCTTAGATCACCTGTGCTGGTTGGACAAAATAAGCTGACAGAAGAAAAAAAAGAAGAAAGAAAAACAAGTTTCCACAATACCCTGAGTATAAAGAGAAGAACCGATCTTGTGCTCAGCCTACCGAGCTAAGTTAAAGCACACCCTGGAATCATTACCTCAGCAGCCTGAGCATCAAATCTGCATAAGCCAATATTCACGTCACATTTATCACCTACTTGTCTGAACGGTTTGGGAGGGGAAAAAACCTTGACTTGTCATACCTGAGGGTTATGAAGGCCTCCATTCACTTATTAAAACTCCATCTGCTGATTAGCTTTGAGCCAGGCAATTGGAAGCTCCTCAAAAGGCTGTTTGGGGAAAGCATACAAATAGTCAAAAATAGTCTGGGTGAATTTAATGTGTGTATTCTACTCCAACTGATGGGGTTCAAGGATAAGTAAGACACACCCCCAGCTTGTGGCATTTTCATTATGTCAAGGAAGCCAAACATAACACAAATAATCTCATAATTAATATTTAATTGCAGTTTGAATCCATGCTAAAATTAATTATGCTAGGTTATAAATATATTTCTTATTTTTAAATAATTTATACTATAAAACAGAGATAAGAAACTTTGATGATACATACAATTGATAATGTAAAAAAAATACACAATTCAGGGGTGGGTGATTTTCTTACAAATTCAGGGGTGGGTGATTTTTATTAATTCACTTAAACAGGTCTTATATTTGGATGCAAATCAAGCAATAATTCACCACCGGGCTTCAAAAGATGGGGTACGACTTCCAGTCAAGATGGAGGCATAGGTGGATGCACTGTGCTTCCTCGCACAACCAAGATAGGGACAACAACAATTTAGAAACAGAATAATGACCAGAAATGACAGAAAATTGATCTGAATGGAAGTCAGACAACCAAGAAGTTGAAATAGACCTGTTCATCCAGACTGGTAAGAGGGGCGGAGTTGGGCAGCCTGGCGCCAGGAGAGCAGAGAGCATTGGGACCAGGTGTGTAAGGCATCCAGGGGCACATAAGGCATCCGGGGCTCACAAGACTGCAGCAGGTGGACCCTGAGTGCGCAAGCAGCAGCTGGCAGACCCCGGCCAAGGGGTGGCAACCAGCAGACCCAGTGAGGCCACAACTGTAAACCAAGGCAGTTCGAGCAACCCAGGATCCCAGTGCTGGGAAATAGGGCCTCAGGACACTGATTGAGGGCACCTGTGGGAGTTGAGGTGCACAGTGAGACACCCAGACTCACAGGAGAGATCCTTGGAGGGTCCCACGGCTTGCACAAGCCCACACACAGGGGAATTGGCACCAGAGGGGCCCAGTTTGCTCAGGGGAAGCAGCAGAAAGGACTGAGGTCCCGCGGAGAGCAGAGCAAGAGCCATTGTTTCCTCTCGCCCCGCCCCCCCCATACAACGTCACAACCCAGCGACTAGGGTGCCCAGCCCTGGTGAACACCTAAGGCTCCACCCCTCACCGTAACAGGTGTGACCAGACCAAAAAAATAAAAAAAAGAGAGAGATGGCTCAAACAGAAGACCAAATGAAAGCCCTGGAACCCAACAGAAGACCAAATGAAAGCCCCAGAACCCATCCTTTTAAGCGACCAAGAGATAGCCAACCTATCAGATGCACAGTTCAAAACACTGGTGATCAGGAAGCTCATGGAATTGGTTGATTTTGGTTGCAAATTAGATGAAAAATGAAGGCTGCAATAAGTGAAATGACGAAAAATACACAGGGAAGAAATAGTGATGGAAAGAAAGCTGGGTCTCACATCAATTGAGTGGACCAGAAGGAAAAAAGAAACAACCACACAGAAAAGAATGAACAAATAAGAATTCAAAAAAAAGGGGGAGGCTTAGGAACCTCCAGGACATCTTTAAACATCCCAACATCCGGATTATAGGGGTACCAGAAGGGGAAGAGGAAAAAGTGGAAAAGTTATTTGAACAAATAATAAAGAACTTCCCCATTCTGGCAAAGGAAATGAACTTCCAGGAAGTCCAGGAAGCTCAGAGAGTCCCAAAGAAGTTGAACCCAAAAAGGAACACACCAAGGCACAGCATAATTACATTACCCAAGGTAAAAATGAAGGAGAGAATCCTAGAAGCAGCAAAAGATAAGGAGACAGTAACCTACAACGGAGTTCCCATCAGACTGTCAGTTGATTTCTCAAAAGAGACCTTACAGGCAAGAAGGGGCTGGAAAGAAGTATTCCAAGTCATGAAAGGAAAGGACCGACATCCCAGATTGTTCTATCCAGCAAAGCTTTCATTGAGAATTGAAGGACAGATAAAGTACTTCTCAGATAAGGTCAAGTTAAAGGAGTTCATCATCACCAAGCCCTTATTTTATGAAATATTAAAGGGACTTATTCTAAGAAAAAGAAGATAAAAAACATGTATAGTAAAATGACAGCAAACTCACAATTATTAACAACCACACCTAAAACAAAACCAAAAAAAACTTAGCAAACAACTAGAACAGGAACAGAACCACAGAAATGGAGGGCACATGGAGGGCTAGCAACAGAGGAGTGGGAGGAGGAGAGAGGGGGGAAAAGGTACAGAGAATAAGTAGCATAGATGGTAGGTAGAAAATAGACAGGAGGGAGGAAAGAATAGTATGGAAAATCTAGAAGCTAAAGAACCTATGACACATGAACTAAAGGTGGGGAATGTGGGTGGGAGAGGGTGTGCAGGGGGGAGAGGAGTGAGTGAAGGGGGATATAGGACAACTGTAATAGCATAATAAATAAAATATATTAAAAAAAGAGATGGGTTTAGTTCGAGAAAGTTTACTATCTGGTAAGAGTTGACATTCTTGTCTTGTTAAGGAGAGTGGTTTCAATCTCTTATGTATGACATTAGCATGGGTTATTCATAGATATCCATTACTGGACTGAGGATGTTGCCTTTGGTTCAGTGATTGATGTTAGCAATAAAAATAAATAAAAGGTATCCATATTGTTTAGAAAGAAGTAAATCTATGTTTACAAATAATAGGATCTTGTATGTAGATAAGCTTAAGGAATACACACAGATAAGAGGTAATAAGTATCATAACTGATTTAACTAGTGATGAAATATAAGACTTTTATTAGGCAGAGTACTGCTGGAGGTACAGTTCCCCAAATCCTTCCTTGGTTGCTACTGAACTTCTCAGATTTTCACATGGAATAGAGGCTTACTGTTATTCTTAATGTCCCCTAGCAGCATGCAGGGCTTTTCCGCTGCATTCCTGGAGTGGTTGATTACTGTCTATGATTGGAAAGCACTCCTTTTTGCTCATTTTGATCTTTAATTCATTTATCTTTTCCAACATGTATAGTCAATAGGACACACTCATAATGTTCAAGCTTCCAGAGTTGAAACCACCCACTTTGATTCCTTTAACCAAGTGAACCAATTTAACCTCCCAACCAAATGAAATAACTAGAGTTACTTTTTCCCTTTATTTATAATCCTAAGTAGTTATTAAGAAGTTTCTCTAAATATCTTTCTGGGACTCCACCAGTGACGTGTGTGTTCAAACCAAACACAGAGTAATGGAACATGAGGAAACATAGTTATTAATAAAAATTAATAACAAGTTTCATCAGCAGGTATAAAATGTATTCCAAATAGAGTCTATCATCCATGGAAGGGGCAAAGCCTGTAAGTCACTAAGGAGCTGAGAACTGTGATTTTTTAAATGATAGCATTCTAAGGAAGGGGAGAGCAAAATCGTACGTGGTTAAGATTATTAAAGTGTGTCCTTTGATATTTACGAAGATGTTAAGAGCCTGGAACATAGGAGGAAAGTCTGGGCTAATTATACCAAGTTGAGAGTTACCAGCACATAGGGGGTAATTGAGGCCATCTGACTGGATGAGATACCAACCAGATATTATAAAGGGATAAAAGAAGAGAATGTATGCCCTAATTTTGAGGAATACCAACATTTAAGGTGTGAAAAAGAAACAATGAGAAGAGTAGCAGTAAAAGAGTGATAATGTTGCCACGTGGCATTCAGGAAAAGTGTGGTTCATCAGAGGATCTAGGACGCCATGTGCTACTGCGAAGCTGAACAGGAGAGGACCTGCAACGCTGAGTGGCTGCTTGTGTTGGCAGCAAACAACTGGTGAGTTAAAAGACCTCACAGCTCAATGTTCTTTTGAGATTCAGTCATAAATTTTGAATAAACGTTGCAAGCCTCTGGTTAATATCCTGAGTTCTGAAAATTTTTACTCTGACAATGTTTGCCAGTGCTCCTGCAGCGCTTATAAAGGAGAGAATTTCTGAAGGCCCTCACTCGGCTTCCGTGATGCCTCACCCACACTTGATTTTGCTATCTCGACCTGTGTATCCACTTACTGCATTTAGCCTGTCATTGTCTGTAACCTGCAACTGTAATCAGTGTCTGTTGTATCAATCTGCTTCCCTGTCTTACTTGTGACCCTCATTACTTCTCTTATTTATTACCCAAACCAGCATTTTTCAACTGTTTTCATCTCATGGCACAAAAACTAATTACTAAAATTCTGCAGCACACCAAAAATATATATATTTTGCCATTCTGACAAAAATGGGTATAATTTTGATTCATTCACACCAGATGGCTAATGTTGTGTTGACTGTTGTTATTTTATTTTTTTATTTGACAGTTGAAGGTATTGCAAGTGTTAAAAATTCTTGCAGCACCCTGGTTGAAAATCACTGACTTAGACCAAAGAAAGGGGAGCATACCTCAGGAATGCTCAAAATGATCTTGAAGACACAAAAAGAAGAATGTTTCCTCTATAATTTAATTTCTCTTTTTTCTATTTATATGTGCATTTATAGTATACATTACTTATTGATGCAATTATATACACATAAATTATAAATAAATAAACATCCTTATTGGCAGTATGCTCATATTTTTTAAATCTGATATGGGTATGACAGCAAAGAACTTCGGTGGCAGTGACTCAGACCATCCAGTTAGTCCCTTAGTGGTCTGCCACAATCAGCGTCTCCCCTCTATCCTATCCAGTATCTCGCATGAGTTATGTTTCTAAGGCACAAATCCACGTTGCCTCGAGCATCTCACAGCACAAGCACTCCCCCTGCGGACGCAGAGCTCCCTGCTACGGAGCTCCTGTCTCTGGAGCTCCACGTTGAACCGCTCACCCCTCATCAAACCTCTTGGCACCTCTGCTCAACTCCTTTCCGCCTCTGGAATGATCACACTCCCTCTCCCGGATGACCAGCATTCCACCCACGCTCAGGGCAGGTCTCAAAGGTCAGCTCGGCGGAATAAATGTACGGATACTTGTTAATCCTACACTAGCCAACCTCATCTTACAGGAAGCACCCAAAGTCTCTTGCTTTATAATTTTTGAGTAATTAAAATAAGATTATTTTCTATGTGTCTTCCATTTCCAGCCCAGTGATTAAGAGGTGAATGTTTACACTGCCGAGTAAGTCACTTTATTCTGTTCAACATTTTATATATATGTTATATGTAAAACCAACTCAGATTTTTATTTGTTTAAAGAACCTACCTTGGCTAGGTTCCTATTGGTGGGAAAAAAGGACAGAAATACGGCTAATGACTAATGTACATGGATTGTGCAGCCAATTAATAGTGAAGCAAATTTGTGAGAATCTTGCTTTCCCATATGGCAGGAATATCAAAATAAAACTTGAAAGTCGAAATGTTTAAGTTTGTCATCTTGAAATTGGTGTATTCCAACTTTATTTTTAGGCCATATTTAATTATTAGGAGAAAACAGAGTTCCGTTTTGAGAAAGGTGTGCAAGCCTTATTGTATGGCAGAAAGCCATTATTTCAGTGACTTGAAAGGTGTCCACCTCTGCTTGATCATCTGTGTGAACCAAGATAAACTAGTGCAGCCAGGGAATAAAATCAGTGTGCTGAAACCACCCCAGGATGATGTCACACTAAAAAGCAAGTACTCTTTACAGAGTTTAAGAAGTAATGAAAAGGTTATTTTTTGGAGACTTGAGTTGCATGTTATCTAATGGGAAGCCAATGTGCTCCAGGTCACAGGCAGGCCAGCCTGGAGGGAGGTCACAGAAAAGAAAGTGAAGATGGACTTGAAGATTAAATTAATCAGGATTTCTTAAGATAATATTTAATTTCATGAAGGATTTGAAGGCTGTGAGTTGGTCTCCTCACATCACAAGCTACAAAGAACATGCACGTGTTCGGACTCCACCCGGGCGCTCTTGGTCGGCAGGGTTTTGTGGAATTCGCAACCTCCCAAAGACAGAATTAATGCCTGTCGTAACAGAAGTCTACAGAACGTTAGGAGCATGCAATGGATTTGATTAAAAATGAAATGTAAGGCACTGTAGCTGTCTGTATACAATACAATGGTTTTTAAAAGGTGCTCGTTTTTTATCTCATCTTGCCTGGAAATTGTGACTTGGTGCTGAACTGCATTTGATTAAAAAAATTAATACCTAAAGTAAAGAAAAAAAATAAGTATGTGTCCTGGTGTGTGGGCATCTAAGAACTTTGAGGAAAAAAAATAAGGATTAGGGAGCCAATCTCTGAAACAATATAGGCCACAAGTACAAATAAAAGTAGGGCTTTTTTATGGCTTTGAAGTATTGGAAAAGAAACACATGCTTGGGAGTGAGAATTTTGGGACGTTCATAGCTTACTGCTTGAGATTTTGGGATTTTCACAGAAGCAGTTATACATTTTTTGAAAGGCAGTGTTACATATTTAAAATGGGACTGTGAATAAAAGAGATGTTTCTAGTAAGAAATAAACTCGTATTTATATGCCAAGCATCCTTGTAAAACTCTCATAATTTATTATTGTTCCATTTTTACAGCTGGGGAAACTGAGACTTCGGTCAGGCTATGTGCTTGTTACACAGCTGTACGGAACAGAAACAGAATTCAAACCCCTGTCAATCTACCTCTGAGCTCGTACATTGGACTAGCTCCCTTCTGTCTTTGAATAAAAGACAAGAAGTCAAACTCAGATGGCCATGCATATGAGTGGCTGCCGTTTTATAACTTTAGTGAATTTATTGGGGTACCCTCAGTTAATAAAATTATGTGATCTTCAAGTGTACAGTTCTATGATGCATCATCTGTATACTGCATTGTGAGTTCACTACCCAAAGTCAAGTCTCCTTCCAACAGTTGACTCTGCCCTGAACTTCTTGCTGCTGAATGCTGAGCAAGTGAGGAGGATGGAGGTGCATACTGCCCTCAGATGTAACCACTACTTCTCCATTCCCCCTCTGGGATCGTGCTCTCTCCTTCTCTGCTCTGCCCTGTGCCTAGGAGGCTCATGCTTCTCTGCTGACCTCCGATCTGGCTGCCACGGAGAGAATCACCCAAGCACTTCTTCCCTGCTCCATCCATCCCTATGCCAGCACCTATGAGTATGTTTCCCTAAGCTTTGGTCCCTGTTAGAGGCTTACCCCGCTCCCCGCCTTCTCACCACTGTCACTGCACCCTGCTGACCCTTCGCACCAGTGCTGCTTGAAGCCCTGGAGAGGTGGCTGGTTTCCGAAGTCTCAGCATCACTAATTGGTTGCTTCTTTCACACATTTCTGTAAATAGTCCTTTCATGAAACTCTCTTCAAAATCTCCACCGTGTGCACCTGTGCACTCCTTTTGGAGCCCTGAATGATGTAAGAGCTGTGAGCAGGTTAAACACCTCTATAAATACAGCCCCTTCAATGTATCCTTGTGTTTTAGTCATTGATTAGGCTGGTCATCCAAACAGACTCCGAGAGATGTTCAGAATCCTCTTTCTTTCCTCCTGTTAAGAGGCAGGAAAAATGCGAACTCAGTATTTTATTAATGCCTCCAGTTACCTGTCTGCTTCTTTGGCAAATTGTTACATGAAATTTAGTATAGATATGTCTACCACTATAAACATCTTATTCATTCAAAATAATTTTAGACGAGTATGTAAAAGTTATTGGAAGTCTCTGCCATCTTTATCTCATGGCAATCGCATGAGACAGATGGCACCTCTGAACCTTTGGCACCAGGCCATCACGCTGCCTTCACTGCGACAGCACATCAGAATTCTCATCTTTCTTGACATTTCAGGAGCATATATCCTTGTTGAGCACTGTCTCTTTAAAACACTTCTCTCCGGTGCTTTTCATTACACCAGACTCTCTTGGTTTTCTTACTTCTTTTGCCCATTCATTCCTATCTATCACTTTGTGGCTTTTAATCTGGTACCTACTCCCTAAATGTTGATACATCTCCTGTCCGTGACTATGGAAATAGCCTGGGCCATCCAGGTGGGGTGAGGTGTGCTCTTTGCACACTCATTCTGTCCTTTCACTTAGATCAAGGCCAGGTAAAGGAATGAGGTGACCAAATCACATGTTTCTCATCTTCCAGAAGGATAGATAACTAAGACTTGGTGACAGGGTCATGGTGGTGGGGTTTCCAGGTCTCAAAGTACAGACACTTTTCAAGTCTCCGTTTATTTCGTTTGTTACCGTTCCATTGGCTAAACCCAGAGTCACTGTGGGAAAAGCCAGGCCAAGGATATAGATACAGGGAGGACCATTATTTCGGCCTGTTTTGCAAACTATCTACCATGGATATCTAGATTTGCAATCATTTCTCATTTTAAAAATTCTGTCATTTACAAATTCTGTCATTTATGATTCTCTTCCTAACTACAGGTTTTGTCTCTTGGTGTGAGGCTGTGAAACCTTCCTGATATTCACAATGCTCTTAGAAGTCTCAGATGATGGGTCAGGTATGTATGTATGTATGTATGTATGTATTGTCTTTTCCTTAACTGTAATTAATAGCATATTTTACCAATGTAGAAATATTAGACTTTGGAATCTGAAACCTTTTCACAACAGGAAAGCTATTGTTTCCTATTTTTCTTTCTTTTGAGAAAAATATTCTAAAGTATTAAGAATGTTCTATGAAGAGAAATTCTCAGAACTTGAAATTCATAGCAAGCTTAGGGAAGTTGCAGTCAGTCTCGGTAGTCTATTAAGAGGACTGAGCAAATTAACATTTAATAAGCCTAACAAGAAATATTCTTTCTGAGTCCTCTAATCCAGCACGTCTGGATTGGTTGACATCTGGCAGAACAACATGTCTCCAGTATGAAATCCTCTATGTTTTATTTTACCTACAAGTGGTGACTAACACCTTGAAAACAAATATCTTTTAAAGAAATCTGATGGAACAGAAAGGATTTTGTTTCAGATATAAGGAATAAATCTTGTAAATTTTAAGTAGTTTCCTGAGCAAGAAGAGTGTGGAAAAGGCTGAAGATGATTTTTCTAGGCATTTCCTCCAAAAGAGCAGAGCTTCAAAGACTTGAAAGATTTTTGTTTTTCTTTTGTTTTAATTTTCAGCTACTAACTCATATATTATTTATGGCAGATAGTTCTCCTTAGGGCTATTTTAAGGTGTATTGAGGATGTGTTATGTGAGCATCACTGGCTCAGATATATTACCCAGCCAACAAGTTCAGTAAGAACACACAGATTCATCAAGCTAAATTTCTTGGATTATGCTATTTATAACATGTCCTAAATGTCTATGTGTAATATAATCACAGTTAATAAGTACAATGTAAAATGTTTGAAAATTAGACAGTGCACAGTAAACAGTTACTCATGATAAATTAGATGTAATATAATGAACCCCGAGCCATAATTTCACTTGAATTTATCTTACAGATGTTGAGAATTCATTTTTTCTCATCAGTTCATTTGAGGTAAAGAAGATTGCAGTGTTTTCAATGTATTCAGAATCTTTCAACCTCGGCCCTGTTTGTATTTGAGGCCAGATTATTCATTGTTGTGAGGTGTGTGTGCTGTGCACTGTAGGATATTCAACAACGTCCCTGAAGCGGACTCACTAGATGCCCATTAGTGCCCTCGCTCCCCAGTAGTGACAAAGCAAGCTGTCTCCAGACATCGCCAGACAGCCCGTGAAAGGCTAACCAGCCCCCGCCTGAGAACTGAGGGTTGTTGTATTCATTGTATCCATTTGTTGCTCCCGTGAAAATTTGCAACAGACACCAAACTTTTTAGCCCAAATCTGAACAATGTTTAGATTACATTATTCATAATGGTAAAAGAATAATCTTGGGATTTTAGGGGTGAAGAATAAAACATGTACCACTTACCACATATTCTCTCTATGGCAGGGGCGTTTCAAACATTTATTGTATTGTCCAGTCATTAGACCTTTTCCACCTCATTTTACAAGAGAAAAGCTGAACTATCAACAAACATTAACAATGAGCCCAGGTCACAAAGCCAGCCAACTGGTGCTTGGATTCACTTCTGTCTGACTCTGAAGCCCATGTCTCCAACTTTGCTGGCTGGAAGGATGGGAATTATTGGGGTATATATGTGGCTGGTTATTTTCCTTTACTCCTTTTCAAATCTGTTCATCTTAGATTAAATTATGGCACTTCTCCTGGGTTCTTGGCCAGGAGTCAATGCCTACTATTGTCGACCTGGGCTCCTTTCCGACTATGTGAACAGGGACAGATCACACTGACTAGATTTCTTGCAAAGTCTCTATCATCTTGAAAGAGATCAGAGTCATTATTTATGCTATAAAACAAAAGCTCATGATGATCCCTCTGTATATAAGTATTAAGTATAAGTTTTGACAGCCCAACAGCATAATTTAGTTTATGGAGAATAAAAGACATTAAAAATACCCACAAACAAAAGCAACATACAAATCAAAACTAAATATTGGTGACAGTCTTAATAATGATCTCCAAACTGTCCAAAAGTCTATCCCTAATTCTGCAAAAATATTGGCTATGTAAATTTTTGGTCATTTGGGGACTGTGTATTTTTCAAAAGCCAAAATAATCATAATCATATGAATATTTTAAATGTCTATGATAACAATTTAGAGGTTCAGAAACTAAGATTTTATAATTAAAATTTCAAGGAAAGTGGTATGTTTTAATTTTTAAAAAAATTTATTGGAGTTGAGAGATACATAATTTTTCCCAAGTATTTGTCATCTTTCTATCTACAAAAAGAAAAAAGTAAGAAATATAAATTAAAGCTCTTTGCGTTGTCAGATTTGTGTCATATTAGTATTTTCCCTTTTTGAAAATAATGTTGGTGTTATTGAGTTGTGGAGTGGAGCTATGTGGGGAGATACTACCTTAACTCATTTAATTGCTACTTAAATAGGCTTGTGCAGTTAGAGACAATCTACATCATTTATGTTCTTCAGATAATTTGGAAAAGGGTATTCAATCGGAATTACCTAACTGATTAGGGCCTCTGTACCCGGCTTACCAGATAGCATGGAAATCTACATTTCTCACTTGCCCCAAGAATTACAAAATAAACCCCTTCCTTCCATGATAAGTCTGGTCTTCATTTCACCTAGAGGTCCATCCTACAAATTTGGTATTGACCGAGCACAGGTGAAAGACAGGGTTTAAGGGCGGAAAGGGGGGCTCCTTTTGAAATTAACAGACCAGAAAAGTGAGGCAGAATCATTTTTGCTTATACTTGAAAGTATAAAATAACCTGCCATCACCATAAAATGCTTATTATGGGGACATTTAAAAGCTAAAAACACACTGCCTGACACTTGATTCATTAATCAACAAATCAGGGAGAGGGCCAGAACAACTGACCTTTCATAATTCTCCACCTGTTTCTGTAAGACTTTCACAATTTCTCCACACTCCTTGGAGTTGGTGATGGACGTGGTATAGCTCATGTCCTTTTGGCTTTGTTTTAAAGGCATTTGTATAAGCCACGGGATGTGTTTGTTCTGAATATAAAACATAAAACATTGGCTTTTTTGAGATGCTATTGCAATCACCCAACCAGTACCACTTAGAGACATTCTTAGCTTTGAAGGCAAGGGGGAAGCAAAGGAGTGGAATATAAAAGATGGGTTCGAAGCCAAGTCATCAAGAATAAATATGAGGAACTCATCTGAGGGCTGTATGCAAACCCATAAACAAAGTGCCTGTGTATGGCCTTATGTTCCCTGGGCTTAAATAAAATAATAAACAGATGTTGGTAAAACATTTCTGATCTTGAGTTGGCATCCACCAGAAAGATAAAAGGGGAGAAACAAGCAACAGTAACAAAAAAATATTAAGAATTGAACAATGCAATCTTTAGTCTAAAACGGGCCCAGGCTCTACGGGACGTTGGGCAGCCCATTGTTCTAATCTCCCACTAAACATTGAGAAAACGGTCAAACCACCAGCGACAAAAAGTAAATAAAAATGCTCATCATTAAAAATTAAGACTATTATAAAGATCTGTGAGGAATTTCCATGAAACTCAAAATTTGTGTTGCTGCATGGCAAAATCTGTGATGCTATTTTTGGCATCGAGTCTAACGAACACAGAGCAAACCTGCAGGCTTGAAAGGAGGGAACAGACGCTCTTCCCTCTCCCACTGCTCTTCCTGTTGTTCAGGTACCTTCGATTCATGACTGCATCGTTACACTGACACTTTTCACAAGGTTTTATGTAGCAATGCCATCATTGCTAAAGGGTTTGTTATTTCAAACAAAAGAACATGTTATCAAGAAAGTATGTTCCTTAGATTTATCATTAGTGTTTGGAGTGAGTGGAAATCGAAGTATTTTGCAAGCTTGTGTGTGATAGAGAGGAGCTGCATGTGACATTAGGGGAGCTGGCTGCCAAGTGCATGGTAAGGGTTCACAGAAACTTACACCTGAGTATACACAGTCATTTCCCCTGTTCTGCCACACCACTGGTGCTCAGGGAAAAGGCAGTGGCTGAAAAAAATTAAAGGCAGAACCTATCCTGAATTGGACCACCTCCAATGTAGGCTGCAATGTATTAAAGGATCAGTAGATGAATTTTAAGACAATCGCATACAGCACCATCTTTTACCTTTGCCAGGTGAGCAGGAAAATCACCACCAGCCCAGAATGAGAGTGATCATGGAGCACCATCAAAAAGGAGTTGGAGCATTCCCAACTTCTCCTGCTTTACCTGTCACAGAAATAATTATAATCAAAATAAACATATCAAAGTGAAGAAAGAGGAAACCTGACATTCATTGTAGTTGTCAGTATGAATGACCTAGAAAAGGAAGAATCCAGGTAAGAAAGGGAAGGGAAACAACATTGGCAATCACCATGTACACACACAGGTGCAAGCACACACTGGTACACACATTGGTGCGTGCACACATACCATAAACAAACACATTTCATAGGAAGTACAACAGTGATGTAAAGGAGACCTTCAGAGTACAAGTAGGAGCTATTCCTTGAGTCAATAAGTGTTATAAAATATTTCAGTCTAGAGGGCAAAAAAACCTTTCTCATTCTTCTAACTTATGTGGGCATAACTGTATCTTGACAGCAAATATGCCTTTTGGAAAGCAGAGTTAGCTCATTAGGCTATACTGTAATATCAATCAAATTTTACTGTAGATAAATTAGAAATCTTTTATTACTTACCCCCTTCTCTTTCCCACTTACCACTCTGGCCACAGATCTTGCAATTTAGAGAATGTAAATAGTTTAGTGATCTTCATTCTAAATTGTCTGGAAACTACCAGCCTAACTCATTATTCTTCCAATGTACTCCATATTCTTCCTTCCAATTCTATGTTTCTATGTTTGTTTCATAATCTCCCAATTAACATTCAATTTCTTGGCACTTTGACCCTAGGAAAAGAATTAAAATGTGATCACTGGAATTATCTTCCATTTATAAATTCAAATAATGACCTTTTCTGCGATCCTGTTTCTGAAAACTTATCTTGAAGTTTTATCCACTCAAACAATTCACTAGAGACACGAATCTCTGCTACTCACTATGGCCGACTATATGGAGTGTGTAACCATTTTAATCCAGTCTCCTTGAATATGATGGTTCCTGGTACTGAGAATCTCTCTTGACTAGCAGACACAGTTCCTGTACTTAACCCGTATGTCTCTTCCCACTCTGTACTTTTCTGAAGAGACAATATTTTCCTGCCACAGGTTCAAGTGAAAGACAGCCTCACCTTCTCTTTCTGGTTGTGGAGGACAGCACTCACCTGGCCCTGCAGAAGGGTTAGTGCCTCTCTGAATTTAAAACCATCTTATGTGAAATTTTATTCAGAAAATCATGTCCTTAGGGTACCTAGGGATAAGATTAGACTTTTTCTGATGTAAATAACATCTTACTGATATAAATGTAATTATGCTTTTAAAAAACCACTCTGAAATACAGTGTAGGGAATGGATTGGTGATGAGTTAAATTTGAAGTATAGTTGAGAAATGCCCCTCATCACAGAAGAGGGATATTTGCAGATGAATGTGGTGGGGGTGGTAGTGGAAAGAAGTGGAAACAATCTATTTATATGGAAGAAGTAAAATTTTCAGGACTTGGTGATCCGTTACATAGGGTGGGTTTGAGAAAAAGCTGAGTTGAGGCTTAGAAAATAGATTAAGGATCTGGGGGACATAAGAAGTGAAACAAGTTTGGGGAATAATAAAACATTCATTTTGGACATGATAATTTTGAGAATTCTCAGCATTATCTGAGAAAAAGGTCTCCAAAGTCAGGAATAATTTTCTTCTGAAGTCTACTTGCAATAATTTTCATCCATAAAATGACAATTCCTAATTCTTGGTTTTTTTCCATAGTATTAAAAAATGGCTCAGTAACTTGAGTCACAACTTCTTGACATAATATTAGATCTCTTAAAAGTGGTTTAAAAACCTTATAGGAGCTCCCTTTCTGGGTTGTAAGGGCCCTTTTTGGAGCTGTGCTCTTCATCACTCAGATTTGGCTACATCTGTTTCCTCCACCACTCCAGGTCACATTTAACCTAAGGAATATTAACTCTATGTCTTATAAAGTATTTTTTAAGTTCTGAAACACTTATCTGACCATCTGAAGTCAATGGAGCATCCAGTTTGAGCTTGCAGGTTCTATGTACACAGGAAGCTCTCTACAGTAAAGTTCATACTGTCTTTGAGTTGCCTACATTTCTCACCAAACACATTGGTGAGAATTGATTGTGACTAAAACAAGGATTTAAATATTTCTAGTTCATTTTTCCAACTTCATCAAACAGTTGGACAGTTTCTTATTGTTGACAATTATGTTGGGTTAATTGTGACCCTATGGTTGTTGTGGACCCCGGCTCATGGGGTCTGAGACATTGTGGATGGGGAAAAGACATTCACACCTACTACTGAGTTCGGTGGAGGAAAAGGGACAGCATGGCTTTTCTCTCAAGGGGATCAAAAGCCTTGGCCCTTGCCGTGACTGGCCTTTATTGTGTTTCTTGGCACATTACATGATGGTCCTTATTTACTATGCACAGGTTCGCTTTAGGTGGTTACCTTTTGCAGAAAACAAAGGAGCCAATGCTGCTAATCACATCACAGAAGAGGGATATTTGCAAATGAAAAGGCAAAAGTGGTTGAACCACTCATCCTTGGAAGGTTTAGCATGGATTTTAGGAAGTTGCTTTTCAGTAAATGTCCTCAATTCAGAGTGAGGGAGTTTTTTTTAGCAAGAGCAAGACTCAAAGCGGCCTAGGCACATTGTAGGCCTGGTTTCCCACAGGAGAACCTATCCACGGGCATGGGTCCTGTGCATCTCTGAGTGGGAGCTGGGCCCATGCCAAGCAAAACAGTCTCCTACATATGGTAAAGCTGGTAATTTTAATATCAGAACACATATTAAGCAACAGTTCTTTTCTTTCTCAAGTTCAGTGTTATGTGTTCATTTTCCCCTCACTATAGAGTTACATTACTTGGTGCAAAGTAATCTGCGACAAATTAACTGATATACCACAATCTTCTTTGAAAATGCTAATTATTATATCAAGTGAGCATGATTCCACATTCTACAGACACCTAAAGTCATGTGGCAGAAAATACGCTCATCTTCCTTGAGATGGGGTGTGTTATTAACTTTCAGACTGAAATTCTCCAATAAACTATGCAGTTGTCCAAAAAGCCTTCCACTTATGGACCAACTTGACAGTAAAATATCACATATCTGTTCATGTGCCCATTTAATTCATATTAAACATGGGAATTTCATAAGATTTCTTTAGATCAGGATTTTTTATCCTCACCCGAGAATACGTTTATTGATTTTAGAGGGAGAGGAATGGAGGGAGGGAGGAACAGAAGGAGAGAGAGAGAGGACACTGAACAATTGCCTCCTGGATGTGCTCTGACTGGGGATCAAACCTGCAATCTTTCAGGATGGTGCTCACACCACTGAACCACTCAGCCAGGGCTAACTAGAATTTTTAAGGAGCTATAAGGGCATACCATAAAAAACTGTCCTTGACACATTAGAATCACAGCGTTCTCCAATCTCTGTTGGGAGAAGTCCTCCTTGATATCACTCTCAATGGTTTAGGCAGCTTGTTCCCCTTAAAACTGGGTCATAACCATATTACACATGTGGATATGTAATCAGACTAGCGATTCCTCATCTGCATGTTGATGAGATATTGCTCTGGCTGTCAAGATGCTATACCATGTGACCTTAAACTCCCCTTCCATTATTTTGGCCACTCCTTTTTCATAGAGCCTTTTCTGCAACTCACCATTGACTTTCTACAACCCACATTCTCCTACCTTCATGTCTTTGCTTGGTGATCCTGTGTACCTAAAATACCCTCATTCACTAAAAATGTATATATTCACTAAGTTCCCCCATGTGCTAGGTACTAGGTAGTGTTCTAGTTTGAGAAGAAATGGCAAGGAAGACAGTCGAGGTCTCTGCTCTTAAGGAGTTTTCTTCCTGGTAAAGCAGAGAGATGATTGTAGAATGGACAGATACATGATATCTCAAATGGCAACAAATACCATGAAGAAAACAGAGGGAGTAACTGACGGAGGTGGGCTTTCTATTCTAGAAGGACTCTGTCGGAGACCACTACTCTGAAGGGTCTCATTGATCACTTGTCCCTGAGCAACTAGATTCCAGCCCTAATCCACATTTACCCCAACACGTTGTACTTGTGTTTTGTTCTCCAAAAGTCTGCAAATTGTGCTCAATCTTTTCTGTTGTTTACTGCAGAACATTTAGTGTCCTGGGGCGTGTAAAATGATTCTCTACGTGATCTAATTGAATCCTCCCAGGCATGCTTCACAAGATTAGGATGATATTCTCACATTCAGAACAGAAAAAGAGGAAGGAGGAGGAGAAGGAAACGGAGAAGGGGAAGAAGAGGGAGAGGAAAGGGGATATATTACATTTCGTCTTGCTCTGGTTCTAAAACAAACCCATAACAAAATTAGAAATTTGGATCTTTACGTTCTGCCTCCTATTCTAAGGCTTTTTCTATTACCCTGGGACTGCAAGATTTGGCAATTCATGGGAAGTCATATTATTTTCCTTCTCTAGTCAAACACAGCAACACTGGCCGCCCCTCTCGAGCAGGGGAGCCACAGAACACCAGGTGCGATTTAAAGGTAATAAAAACTGCGTGACTGGCAAGGCATGAGGTCTGTGGCTCCCTCTCCTAGTATCTTCCTGTTTCTAAAAGCTGAACTACATCAGCTTTTTCTTAGCCCCGTGTCTGGGATTCCTGGGGAAAACTTAGAACTAAAACTTTTTTTTTTCAATTGAATGATCTTTTTCTTCATGTTTTGGAGGTTTTCTTTTGAATTATGAAAAGAAAATCCTTCTAACACAAGTATAAACAAAACCTGCTTTTGTCACGAGCACCCTGTAGAAACCAAAGATGAACATTAAATTACTCCGAGCACATGGCTCCTTGCCAGTAATTATTCAATATGAAGTTTAACCAGGTTTATCTAGAATACAGGGACTGCATATACATAGCTAAAGGGAAAGACATGGTTAAAGTAATTATCTGGCATATTCCCACCATGTAGACAGTCAGTCTGGCTCATTTGGACCAAAGAATAATAACCCAGCACATTCTTTTTGCCAGAAGAAGTTATTTGGCAAATCACCTCAATGTGCCTCAACAGATGAATATGCATTAAACCTCCAAGATGCCAAAAGGGAAAGAAAACGTGACTGCCCTTGGGTACCAGGAAGCCTGCAGACAGGACGGCCGAAGGAGGCTTCTGCAAGAGAATGGTCTGGGAATCAAGACAAGTTGCCTTCGAATTCTGTGCTCCATTCTGGGGCTTGTGAATTAAGATTCTAGAGTTTCCTCCCTTTATTTCTGATTGCTTTACAAATTCTTGTCCTGAAACTTCTTATGTTTTCTTGGATATCTTTTTTTCTGGGATATGAAGATCAAACTTCTCTATATAATCTGAGTTCTGCAGATTATCTGGTGACTAATGCACTAGATAATTACATCTTGAAATTTTCTTTTTTGCTGGGTACGGGAATAGGAAGAAAAATGGAGACGTTAAGTGAGACTAGGATTGTTTGCTTATTAGGTACGATACAGATCTTAGGACCCAGTGTAGACAATCAAAGCCCTTTCAGGTTTGTTTTGCCCTCTGTTTGCAGTTTACTTGTGGTGGTTTCTTAAATGAAGCAACATTGATCTATTAAACTCATTGAGATTCTCTCTTTGGAGAATAGTGTTATTCATTCTAATCATTAGTTGTTTTCATTTCTAACACCAACATAGAAATAATGACTATTCTTTTCTCTCTTTTTTTTGCTTTACTGACATGGAAAATATTTCTGAAAAATTTAAAGCAATTTTCTTTTGCTGTTTATTCTGGTGTAGCAATTGATCAAGGGGACCAATTCTGGAGACAGATGTCCAGGTTCAAATATCGCCTTCACTGGTTACAAGCTGTGTGATCTTACTTAGCTGTCGTGACCTCAGTTTCCTCATTCCCACAAGAGAAGCAATGACATCCTTTAATGTATAGGAATCCTATGAGGAATAAAGAGGATGACATAGGTATGAACATCTGTCAAAACATATTAACTGTTCGAGACAGTACCAGGCAATGGTCAGATATGCACACCTCTAGACTCAGGCTTACTACAGGGCCTTCAGCAAACTACTTACTTAAGCAAGACGTAGTACGACCCCGTTGGTAGTTAGCTGTTATGAGGATTAAATGAATTGATTCATCTAAGATGTAAGTAGAATATTGTGTGGCTTATGACCTGAACTCTATAAAATTTACAGTTACAGATGTTATTTGTCTGTGCATGATAAAAAAGTTTCCCAAGCTAAATGGAAAACAATGTGCCAAGAAATGTAAAAATTCTACTGCCCAAAGGGTTTGCTTAACTTGATTATTTACACAGTGGCACATTTGAATATATAGCAAAATAAAACAAATATAAGCATCTCAGCAACAAACAGCAACAACAACAGCAACAAAACATTATTTACAGACGTACTGTCAGTCCCTGCTCTGGGGTGAAACGTAGAAGATACAGGTGTTCAACAGCCACATCAATGCGTTCTGTCTCCAAAAGCCAATTTTAGGTTTCAGATATAGAAATGTATTTAGAAACATGCCAAAACCAATTCCTTGTACTTATATTAATAATGAAGAACGTGCCAGTCTATATCCTGTCTTTATATCAGGAGAATTGGCACTGGGGAACCAGCAGTACCTAGCGCAAGGCCGAAACTACTGCTGAGCATGCTTTTTCCTTCAAAGGAACTGTTTTGTGATTTTCCTTTACTGTCTCTTCATCTTTGCTTAGTATTGGTAGAGCCAGGAATAAATAAATATATATGTAATATGAAACATTAAAATTAACTGTTGATACAATTTGAGCAAAAAATCATATAGCAATGTTTATTACATAGTAAGCACTTAATAAATATCAAGTGAAAGAATGAATGTAAGTGGGCTTTCGACCATTCTTGAAAAAGTGGGGAAGTATTTTGGATGAATGAAATTGAGTTGGTGCGGTCCGCCCGCTGCTACAAGACACCTCTGTTTGGAAATGTTCATGGATTTCTCCACTGCATTTCCGCATCTTGTCCAACAACATTCTCCTCTTCTGCAACCTTCTCCTCAGCCTGACTGAACTTTGCACAGGTTTCTTTCTGACTACAGATCTCGGGCCTCCTTTTTCTGTAGTGTGTTCTTTAGAAATCTTGCACTTGTAAATTCTTTTTTTCCCTTTTGAGATATAAATCTTCTGTCAACCTTTTGCTAGATTTACAATCCAGGAATGTCTTTCTCCAGGGCCTGGGAGCCATCCTTTGTGACGAAAGTATCAAGGAGGATCACACTGCTGTCTCCAGGTCTCTGTTGCAGGGTGGGAGCCTATTTTGAACGCGATCCTTAGCAAACACCAGCAGCCTCACAACAATGACTGATCTCCCTCTCCCTTAACGTTCTCTGCTACTTTCCCACTAGCCTTTGCACTTAAAAACCTGCCTGCCTTCTGTTTCAGCAAAGCCAGGCACAGTCCTGTCCTGAAGCCTGTGCCTCTAGGGCAGCAATCCAAATGAAGTCCATTTAACCAATTTTAACAAGAGTGTCCTGCAATTTCACCTTGGCCACCTTCTCTCACAGCATTGGCTCAGTGTCCTTCTGTGTCTTCTGATCCTCCAATACCATCGTGACCCATTCTTTATATTGCACTCACTCTATGACCAGAACTCATGTTCCTGACTGCAACCTGTCAGGCATTCCTGGGCAGTCTCATTTGACCTGTGCCGCTGGGAAGAGCACTCAATATTATTCACTTATTTCTACAAAAATAAAAAGACCTCCTCCTCCCAAAACACAGAAAACCAAACTGATAACCCAAAAAGCATTGTAATTTTCTTTTAGGTATTTTTAGGCTTTTTAAACATTTGGATAGACAGAAAGCTTCCTATCATAGTGATGCCATGAAGGCAAAACTGAATGATTCCACCTGTGTGCTTTAAGGATTCTGCAAACCTGACCATTTCTGCAAATCTGAGCCCCAGGGTCTCATCAGGAACTCCCTGCTTGCTTTTCCCACCTTGTAGGATGCCAGCAGAGCGCACAGTCTTTCCTGGTGTGGAGCAGTTCAGCTCTTAGGTTGGTTCTGCTCTTTACCTTCTATTTCTGTCTGGCACTTAGTGTTTTCACACCTACATGACTGACCATTGTATTTGACTGAAGAACAGAATCCCCCCAGGGAATTTGGGGACTGAGTTTTAAGAATTTATTAACATTGATGAGTAAATATGCAGAACTGTTTAATTTGGTTTTATTAGTTGTATATTCACTATCTTTATCCTATATTCTAGCCATTTGCAAAAGAAGTCATAAACCTGCAACTATTGTAGTTTTAAGCAGAAGGACAGGGAGGAAGTTCAACTGATAGAAATATGTATACACGGCCTATCATTATATTTCTAAATTTTGCTTCAACAGAATTTTACATCAGTTGGTCTAATGCAAAATTTTAAAAATTAGGTCCTGTATTCTTTGTTGAAATGCAATTTATATTTCTTCTTAACTCTTCTAATCCCTTGCTGTGATTTGAAACCCTTGTAATTGACTTCTTGGAATCATCTTGGTGCAGTGCTAAGGCAACCCTCTGCAGCTACAGAACAGAACAGGGAGAAAGAGGAATTGAAAGCAGTGTGTTTATAACCTTGGTCATAGGTATCCTAGGAGTGTTTCTGTTTTAATAATTAATTAGCTTATCAGTTCAGAAATGTTGAAATGGCTTTTGGAATCCCGTGCTCTAAGGCCTCTGGCACATTCTCGTTTCCTGACTGCATTTTCCGTTTAATTTCTTCTTTCCTTGAAACTAAAATCATTTAATGAAATCGGACACGTCAAGGGCACTGACTGATCTTCAGAGCAGAAGGTATGCAAAGGTGGCCAATCCTTTATATTACAGCGCCCGTCCAGGTTGGGAGACATCATTCTAAGGCAGACAAAGTGCAATGCAGTCAGGAATGCTAAGAGACATAACTAAAAACAAGGGGGGGAAAGAATAATATGAAAAAAGCTGAAGGGAAAATAAGTTCAACACGCAGAAGGGAGAAGATCAGGAGGTGGGGGAAGGAAAAAGCACATGTGTGATTTTTTTCCCCACTTATTCTATTTCCTTTTTGTTCCCTAGTTCAGAGCGGCTAGTAGAAGATTGATACATTTATTAATTCTCCATGCAGAAAGACAAACAGTGGACTCGGTCCAGTGGGAGTGAAACGTCTGGCCCCAGGTGTCCCTGTGGAATCTTCCAAAGTTGCCTAATGGTCTCTGACCACACAGACCCATTTAAGGAATGCGGTATCCGTTTTCTCGAATCTCGTTTAGACTCATACATAAAATAAAATCATCCTGTCATAATGCCCTGGTTTTCTCTGCTTCTTCTTTTTATTTCTCCTGGTTAATTTAAAATGCAGGGCTAAAAAAAGACAGAAAAAACAATTTACAGGATGTTCAAGCCAGTCTTTGTTAATATGACTTTTTAAATTGCAAGAACATAGTAAAATAAACCATTTCTTTCTGCATAAAGTGATATTTATGCCTTCTCCCTTAGAAACTATTAGAGTGAATATTCATGGAGAAATATTTTCACCTATTTTACATGTTTATTAACTTAAAATCCAACTGTGAGGGAACTGTAAGTTATGGGATCTATTTTATTAAGGTTAATGCTGGTGTTTTTTTCTTTTTTTTTTTAAGCAGAGTGAAAATTATTGTTCATCTGTTTAATTTTTTTGGAGTAGAACTGTGCTGTTTTTCATTTTTAAAACACATTTTTTTATCTTAGATGCTTAATGAGTCTTAATAAATTTTTATATATAAGGCAAGGTATAAATGAGATTGGATTCATATAACAGGCATTCCTCTTTTCTATAGTTTCTGGTATAATTCTGACAAATAGCAACTAAAGGAAAAAATATCATATGATCTGAGGTTATTCTAACTTTAATTTTGGTTTTGACAGTAGGTAAGTTTAGGTCAATCGTGTGAGACTCTTTTCTGTAAATTTCTGAAATTTCCTCAGCACAAGATGAGATTAACAGTCACCTTTATATTACTGAGCAGCCAGGTTTTGTGAAAGAAAATGTATTAGGATATTATTAGGGATGAAAATATCACCATTTAAAATCAATTTACATATGAACCTGAAAAGTACACATGACTTAAGTTTGAGTTCTGGAAAATAAATTGTGAAGGGTGTTATTTTACTAAAGTGTTCAGTTATGTCTGTTTATGTTATTAAATAGGATGAGATAAAGTACATATTCAACTTTTTACAAAGAAGAATGGAATATATCATTTTAAGTAATTAGGTCCATTTATCTTAACTTTATATTTTGGGGGGTTGGTTCCTGAAATAGACATGAAAATAACCTATTTGTAATACTTGGAAAAATTTTTTTTTCAAAATTTGTGTAACTCAGAATATCTAACACAAATTTTTAGTTAGCTACATTAAACACAAAATTTTAAATTATAGTTTTATGTGTACATTTATTTTATTTTTGCAATATTCTAAGATTCTCATTTTGGTAAAGAATTACTTGTTCAAGGCAAATTAAAATATTTGATGGACAGGTAATATTATTCTTACATATATATACACACATAAGCCCAATATAACATATATCTCTGTGTATATATAAATATAGTTTTATATGCATGTGCATGAATTTGCATAATTATATTAGTTAAATGTGAAATATGTATACTAATAAAACATTTTTATATTATCCACTCTAAAATATAGTGAAAGAGTACTGTCCTGGTTATGAGCCCTTAGACTTTAACAATAAGTATATTGTAAGTAAATAAATATAGAAATTTTTTAAAAATTTAGTTCCAACCTTGCAAAATGTACAAAGTAGCTTAATGTAAAGATTAAAACTTTGGCAGAATAAAAGCAAATGTAGGCAATATTTTTAAAAAATCTTAAGTGGAAAGTTTTCTTTAAGAATATCACTAAACAAAATAACATAAAGGGAATATTCATTTTTCTAACTGAATGAAAACTTAATATTTTGTATAACAAAAAACAAGCAAATAAACAAAGACCAAAAGCCAGGGCGATCCTTGAGAGACAAACCAGGGAAAATATTTCCAACATATATGGCAGTAAATTATTAGTGCATGTAGTATATGAGTAACCACCAGAAAGTCAGTTAGAAATCAGTCTGCATTCCAATAATAAAATTACATTAAGACATTACTAGGCAATTCACAGAAAAAATAAACATTGATAATAAAATGTTCTAAAAGAATAAAACAGTAATAAGAAATATGTATGAATTTAGCAATGAGAAATTTTTTTCAGTCCAACTGGAAAGACCTAAAAGAACTATAAAACCCAGTTTAAACAGCTTCAGGAAAAATGGTCATTTGCTTTTAACTGTTGGTGGAAGTTGAAAGCATTAAAACTTTCAGTGAGAAACTGGCCTGTGTATATTTATTTATTTATTTAAAGATTTTTTAAAATTTATTTTTAGAGAGGGGGAAGGGGGGAGAAAGAGAGGGAGAGAAACATTGATGTGTGAGAGAAACACTGATCGGTTGCCTCTCACATGCCCCCAGCTGGGGACCTGGCCTGCAACCCAGGCATGTGCCCTGACTGGGAATCGAACTAGCAACCCTTCATTCCACAGGCTGGCACTCAATCCACAGAGCCACACCAGCCAGGGCACTATATCTATTTAATTACAGTAAATAATACATCTACTCAGCAATTCCTAACTCTGCTTTCTTTTAGAAATATAAAAACAGATGTTTACTTGTACAAAAGGTGTATATTTATTCCATCTTTGTTTTTAAACACTTGAAATTTTGCTTAAATGATAACTCTAAATAATAGAATACAATGCAGTTAAAAAAAGAATGAGCTATTTCCATCTATGATAAAATAGGAAGTTGTCCTCTATATATTATACCATGCAATATAATAAATTGGAGTATACTATATGCCATATATTTTTCATACATTTTTTATTTATTTTGGCATAGCACATACCAAATTTTTACAGATATTACCTGTTATTGATGGGCTATGAAAAGAATTTATGTATAGTTTAATAGAAAACAATGAGCATATTTTGCATTTTAAATAACATTTCATACGTGAAAATAGATTTTGCACAGGGATTTTCATGTGTATTCTCTTTTTGGGGCTATGAATGAATTGGCTACAAATGCTGAGGTTATCTGTGCTGACCAGTCTGCCAATGTCCCCAGAGTCTAATGCAGAGGTCCCAAGGACTAACTAGCCTCAGTTCAAACCTAGTCAAATAGGGAGTTGGTCAATATCTAATTCAATATCTAGCTCAATACCTAACTCACTTTCTTATTTTTGTTTGGCTCCATGTGTGTCTGTAAGTCTGTTCACTTCTAGGATGTGAGTATGTCTGTAAATATTTTAATCCATTCTACTGGTACTTCTGCCGCCAGGAGTAACTTGGTCATGAGGACTTTGATGCCAAGCAGATGTTGCAACTACCCTTCCTCCAGAAGGGTCACTTAAAAGCGCCCTACCCCGGACACCCAGCCACGTTCAGGGAGAATGTGCTTTGTTCCCAGAGGACTTTCTCTATTATAATTAACGCATTAAAAATATCAAAGTCTTCAGAAAAGTGGGAGAATTCAGGCAGAAGATAAAAGACTATAAGGAAGATTATTAACAAAGTGAAAACATTTATTTCAAGGATTTTGAGGACAGGTGGACTTTTGTCCAATTTCAGCTCTGCTAGGTATTGGCTCTAACACTGTGATATGAACAGATACCATACTCTCTCTGATCTTCAGTAATAATTTATAAATATTATAGTGAGATTTAATACACAGTTTTGTAAAGGTGATTGCTTTAAGTTAGTGTCATAAATGTTGATTAAGCTCTATTGTATTCAAGGCAACATCTCATCTACATGAGTGTAACAGCAAGAGGATTCCCTTTGGCTGTGAGTCCCCTTACTGTGTTGAGCTCAATGCAAAAGGCATCTGCATTGTGTCCCTTGGTCTTGAGACCCTAGTGCCATTCTCTGGGGGGGCGGGGGTGCACACTGCAGGCACATCACTGTCATCACCATCATTGGCCTGCTGTGTTCCTTCAATTGCCACACTGGACTCTTCCTTATCCTTGGACACTTGTCTTTCCACAAGCTCTTTCCTTTGACCAGAAAACTAGTTCTGCAGACAGGTAGTCATCAACTCTCACATTTGTCATGTTCACATGTTAAAGTCACATTCAAAGTAAGACCTTCATAGCCACCTCAGATAAAATGGCAAACCCTTTTCTCTTAAAATCGGTTCCCCACTTTCTTATGCATTTTGCTATACACCAATTACCATGTTGTGTGACTTGCTCTCTAATTTTATTTTCTTATTATTTTCTAGATCTCCCTATTGGAATGGAAGCTGAGTATGGGCAGGATTTTTTAAATTTATTAATTGATTTCAAAGAGAGAAATAGAGAGAGATTTGTTGTTCCATTTATTTATGCATTGATTGGTTGATTCTTGTATGTTCACTGACCAGGGATTGAACCTGCAACCTTGGCATATTGGGAGGATGTTCTAACCAACTGAACTACTCAGCCAGGGCTAAATTTTGCTTTATTGTACAAGGATGTGTTCTCACTGCCCGGAGTTGTGCCTGTCACAGAGGTAAATATGGTAAGTACTCACTGACCAATGAACTTCATCATTAACTTCCTTTGTGGAATGTCACCCATTTAGATAAGTAGGCTGGGTCCTATGGCTTTAGCATGAGTTGCAGAAGTAAGTTTTATATGTTTTGACAGAAACAGCCAAAAACATGACAATTCTCTACTCTAAAGACATTTCTCTGTTTGTTGTTGTTGTTGTTGTTGTTGACATCAGGATAAAAATCTATATTTGAAAAGAATAGATACATCCCATAAATGAGATTCCAGAGCTTGATCACAGAGGTAGAAAAGAAAAGGTATAGTGTGACTGTAAAATTATCTAAATGATGGAAAAAGTAATTAGAGGAATACAA
The DNA here is from genome assembly GCF_004126475.2 of Phyllostomus discolor. Lineage (NCBI taxonomy): Eukaryota > Metazoa > Chordata > Mammalia > Chiroptera > Phyllostomidae > Phyllostomus > Phyllostomus discolor. Next base: position 85,649,340 of record NC_040910.2, read on the forward strand.
TCTTGACATCCTTGAACACGAAGATTTAGCAAAGGGATAAAAATAATATTTTGAAAAGTTGGAAATCATGGCAAATTTTAATTTCCAAAGTGTTGAGAAGGAGGCAAGGAGGACCCCCAAACACTTGCCCTGTGTGCTGGCGCGAGCATGCTAATAGAAGTTTCCATGTTTTAGGACTTGGCAGGGAAATCCTTGTAAAAATAAAAGCGATCCACTGTGAGTTCACTGCAACTGGAACCTCTATAAGTTATGTTCTTGTCTCTAGGCCAGATCAGGGTGGCAATGAAAATATGTTGAGCTAGTCCTGGCACGCAACTTTTGACATTTAGGTAAAATTCACTGGGAAAACAGTCATTTTTGGTTAACCTGAATCTGAAGGCTCATTATATTAGAGACATAAGCATTCATTTCTGCAGTACCACATTCGGTCTCCAAGCCAAATGTAGGTGTGACTGTGGTCCTGGACGAGCATCCCAGCATATGCTGCAGAGAAAATGAGAGACCTCATTCTGACTTTGACTGTAGTGCCTGGAATAGTCACCTTTTTTGCTGCTCTCAAGCCTTGAAATATATGTAAGTAGTGCTTTCATAGAAAGGATCAGATTTCATTTTCATATAGATGATTACCCAGTGCTTTTCAATTTTTCTAGCAAAGGGCTCCAATTCACAGTATATTAAAAAATGTAAGCAAGTATATGTATGTATATGAGGTCTGTCCAGAAGGTGTCCAGCCATGTACTAAGAAAAATGGAGACATTTATTGAAGAAGATACAAGATACAAGAAACATCATATGTAAGACAATGATGCCTCAGTCCCCTTCAAAGTAGGCACCTTGGGACCTCACACAGGTCTCCCAATCACCATCAGCTGTCCCATCGTATTTTCCTGAATCTCATGGATGGTCTAAAATCTTTTTCTTTTTCAAGGTGATTTTAGTTTTGGGGAAAGCCAGAAGTCACAGCACACCAAATCTGGGCTATAGGGGGGCTGAGTTACCTGGGTGATTTGATGCTTCACCAAAAAATCTCTGCATGAGATGTGATGCATGAGCAGACATATTGTCGTGATGAAGCTGCCAATCACCAGTTGTCCACAGCTGTGGCCTTGTGTATCATCTGAATAGTTTCCGTGGAGTAATGATTAGGCTTAATGCAAAATTTGATGCAGATTAGTTGCTCTACTCACTCAGTCATGTTTAATGTGATGGCCACACAGTACACATATTCACTCAACAGCATCTACCATCCCCACTGACTAGTACAGTGAAGTCATCATTGTTCACACATGTGCATTCCAGTCCACTCTCCTTGGCTGCCAGGTTGCATCCATGTTGTGCAAACCCTCCTCATTATATTAACAATGATTGGACTTTTTCCAGACAGACCTTGTATTTATGTGTGTGCGTGTTTTCCTGCAGTGAACATTTGTCCTTCCACCCTTCCCAAATTACGGACATCCTGTCAGGGGGCAGCCAGGGTGGAGATGTAATGTTCCTAGGCTAGTCAGATATTCCTATCTTTACGCATTCGGTCCCACCCTCAAGGTGTATTTTCAGGTAAAGTTTATTCCCGATGGCCACGGAGTAATTAAGACCCCACAGTCAGCCATAGTTTGGGGAGCAGTGATGCCAGCCAAGCTGGCAAATGCCCCAGGAGGGTGGTTCTTGTGAAACCACACAAGTCATATCCTCGTGTCATGGTATTGGCCATGATTCTCCTCCCACTGACTCTGCCTGAGTCTTCCTCTATGGTCCCCCTGTCAATTAGGAGAGCCACCTGGACCCTGGCAATAAATCCCTTGTCCGCTTAAGTTCACCAGAGCTGGATTTTCTATTTGTAAACAAATGTTCATGTAAATAAACTATAAGAAAAATTTATCTCTTTATACTCAATGAGGATACAACTGTTTATACTATCTCTTGTGTGAAAAAAAATAAATAGATGAAGCTCTTTTCTCTTTTTTTTGTCCTGAAAACACTCCAATATTGCATGTTCTTTGATTTATTATGTGTACATTTTCATGAAGTGTCATAATTACCTTAGGATTACTTATACTATTATATTTTCTTGGTGTCTTTGTTTATGATCATTTCTCTTCTGTCACATCTTTCCCAGTATTGGATTATTTATTTTTCAATTGGCCAGTTATTTATTTATTTTTTCTGGTCAGGAAAGGTAATTGAGTGCCATGCATTCTGAGCCCTGTATTTCTGAAAATATCTAAATGTTTTCATTATACCTTAGCAATAGTTTCAGCATCACACCTGTATGTCTATAGATTGCCTTCATCTATCTTTGAAATTAAAGATTTGTTTCTGTGGCTTTTTATTACCTTTTACTAGAACTTGCTGTGACTCTTTAATATATTCATTTTAAGCTTGGAGACTTATTGCTTTCTCTTTTTTTCTTTGTGTATTGCTTTGGCTTTGCATGTTCTTTATTTTTTTCTATGGTTTCTGTTATTGGAATTATTCTATCTGTTTTCTTTGTCTCTGTTTTATATTTTTATTGTTCATTTTTCATTTCTGCACTCTTTTCCAAATTCTGAGGGGTTTTCCTTAGCCTCTTTTTGTTTCATTTCTCTGTAAAATCTATCCTTTTTATTTTAACTGAGCTATTAGTCTCTTTTCTAGTTTCCAGGAGACATCTTCCGTGTCCATGTTTCTTCCCATTATGACCACCTCTCGTGGAGGAAATACAGCATCATCTAGAATCCCTGGGAAAGGGTAAGTGCAACATTTTGTATAATTTGCTCTTATCGCTCACGTTAGTCTCTTTCTTCTATAAATGGAAACATCTTTTCTAAGGTAAAAGGTTGTTTAATATTAGGAGATGAGCTAATGTCAGAAATCATTTGAATCTCTGTCTAAAATGTTCAACCAAGGGAAAACAAATGAACAAAAAAACTAATCCTTGAATCCTGTTAAGGATTCAAGTTTATCCTCTATCGCTGTAACCCTGAATCAGTTGGAATATAAAGAACTTATAAGAAATCCAAGGCTTCACCTTTAACTAATGGTTGCTAAGTTGTTAGTCTCCAGCTATCAGATATCCACTAACTAATACTGTGCCTTTTCTCTTGTCCCTTATTCTGAAACAGGGAATTAGTGAGTTGTTTATTTTGCATAGTCCCTGTAACTGTCTTTCATTCATGTCACTGGTTGAAAAATTCATCTTCAGAAATAAGTTTTTGGATGTGTTCTAACCTATGAATACACTAAAGAATTAAAATGAATCCATTTAAAAAAAACCCCAGTCCTCAGGTTAGCTACTCAATTAATTGTTTTTAAATTGGGGTTTCAAGCCTGATGTATTAAATTATCTAAAATATGAAATTGGCTTTCATTGTTATGAAACCTGTGGATTCCAGTATAGATTATTCCACAAAATGCATTTGTACTGTGGGTATGATTAATTGTATATTTATATCTCCTCTGAAAATCTGAGATTACAAATGACTGGTCATTTGTAGAAATGAAAATATCATTTCAGGAACACCGAGGTGCCATCTCATGGGTCTGAAGCTCCCTCATGACAGAAGATGTTCGATTTGCAAGGTTAACTGTTCATCTGACACTCCTGGGGTCTCGAGCTCACGAAACAGTGGTCACAGAGAGTTAGATTCAAGTGCCTGTCTTCCAGGTGGGTTGATCTTGTGATGCAGAGCCCCAGAATTAAAGCTAAAATGTACTTCACTTCATTTTGTATTGGAGTCAGGTTATTCAATTGCTTAATTGAATGCTGCTCTTCTCTGTACTCCCTGATTCTCTCTGAATTATTTTCATAGCGTTCCTGGCTGGTGCTGGGCCCGTGGTCTTGCCCATGTGGAAGTCTGGGGTTTTGCCTGTGCTGCGTGTCTCTGCCTTGCTTTCATAAGCCTTCGCAGTGACATTTGGTGAAGCGCCCCCTGCATCACCACCATGTTTTATTTGCTCTAAAGTTATGGTCAGAATGGACTGCTTTCTAAGTGGGACTTCAAGAAGAATGTCCAGAGAAGAACTGCTCTACATGAACGATTAGCAAGGGAACCCCTGAGCGACAGAACCCAGAGCACAGCTTCCAGCTTCTTAAATTCCTTTTAACCTAAATTACTTGTATGGAAAGTGATGCTTTATCCAACCTCCAAACCACCAGTGTAAGCTGTGAACTTCTATTATTTTCCTATCCAGACAGGTTCTTGGGGGTTCTAGAAAAACACGAGGCAAACAAGTGCCCTGGTACCCGTGTTCAGGTGAGATGCGTCCGGGTTGGCAGTGCCCCTTCTCACTCCCTTTCCCATTGGCAGGCTACAGAGACATAAACCAGTTTAAAATAATTGTGGGAATCTACATGCTAATTGTCCTTCATCAGAGACCTTGAACCATGTACTCATGCTGAACACATGTCCATCTCCTCTGACCTTTCTGCCTGTGGCCCCCTCTGAAATATTTCTAATTTCATTGCCCCCCCATCCCCATGGGTATGTCCCAGAACCCACAGTGGATGCCTGAAACCACGGTTAGCACCAAACCCTCTTTGACAGTTTTTTCCTATACAAACATCCCTGTAATAAAGTTCAATGTATAAATTAGGCACAGTAAGAGAGTAATAACAATAACTAATAATAAAAGGGAACGACTATAACACCATGCTATAATAAGGCATGCGATGTGGTCTCTTTCTCTCTCACAATATCTGACTGTACTGTACTCACTCTTCTTGTAGTGGTAGGAGATGATACAATACCTGCATGAGGGGAGGAAGTAAGGCGAGTGATGTAGGCATTGTGACCTCGCATTAGGCTGCTATTGACTTTCTGATCATAGGTAACAAGCTTCCCTTTGGTATAGCCTAATGGGCAGCAGCACTACTCGTGTGCCTTGGGACCATTACTAAGTAAAATAAAGGTTACTCGAACACAAGCACTGTGATACCATGACAGCCATTCTGATAACCAGGGCAGCTGCTAAGTGACCGAGGTCAGACAATGTGTACAAGGTGGAGATGCTGGACAAAGGATGATTCACGGTCCAGGCAGGACAGAATGGGTTGGTGTGAAATTTTATCACACCCCTCAGAATGGCGCTCGATTCCAAACTTAGGAATTATTTATTTCTGGAATTGCCGGTCTCTAGCGACCTGAGCATTTGACTCTTGACTAAATCCTCTTTGCCTCACCTACTCAGGGGTAGACGAGGTCCTCTAGGCTCCCACCATCCCATGAGATGTTTGTTTAGACTAATGTGTCTAGTCACCACGGGTTGTTTTATTGATGGTAGACATTAAATCCCTGCAACGAGGGAAAGATTTCATGTTTAGAGGATTTGGGAAGGGACAAGGATCACCTGATAGATTTGGGAGAGCTCAAGTTTGCCTTTTCAGGTATGCTAGCAGGAGAAATATGATATTCTCAGTTGTCAGATGCCTGGGGAATTTGCATATCAGCAGCCTTGCAGTGTCTGATGAGCTAGTTCTTTGCTGGGCTGCACATGGGAGCATCATTCAGGTACCTGGGTGGGAAAAATGCTGCCCTCTCCAGGTACCCTACCAGCATCATCAAGAACCGTCAATCCTGGTCCCTGACAGGTGCTGCCTGCTATATACTTTGGCAGCCAAACAGGACATAATTGACCTGTATGTTCTGTGAGGGAGGAATGGTGAAGCCCACAATTGCTCTCCAGAAACTTCATTAGTTGTTGAACAATTTAGCACTGGATGGTTGTATTTTCAGATGATACAAACTGGTGGCAAGCTATTTGAGGATTTGGTCCTCACTCAAGTTGTATTTTATGGTATATAAGGCAGAATTTTGAAATGTTATTGTAGCAAGATCTACCCAGAGTTACTACCTGCCAGTTAAAAATTAAGTGTCTCTGTACCAATAAACTAATATCCCATGAAACACTGGAACAGACCTCGGTAACGTTTCCCTGAAGCTTGTTTTGGACTCACATGTATTCAATAAATGAGCTCATGTATATTAAGATAGTGCATTATAGTAATAAGTTTGCTATAAGGTTTTATCAGTCGAATTCCTTTTATATTTGGTCCATTTTGAAGTTGTGAAGTTGTTTGTGCATCTTTACAACTATGGTAAGTGTCAGAGCAAGGCAACTATCGTTTCCATTTTGCGAGGGAGAAACCCAGTATTGTGAACCTGGAAGGACAGCTCTGGGAGCCAGATCTAAATAATTACAAAGTGACAGAACCAAGGCACCTTCGAGGAGCATTCAGACAAAGCACCGCTGCCTGCTGAAAACAAAGCCAGGAAAGACAAATGAGCATAATTTCACTTTTCTAAAAAGAAACACCAGTGATTAAAAGAATTCCAGCAAATATAAGTGGATGGCCAAGAAAGCCAGACCCGGTTTCAGAAACAGGAAAGAGAGAGGCAATTCTGCAGGGCGGCGAGGTCTCGCTTGTTGCCACACTTTCGTTCTGCCGTTGTTTAATTTTCTTAGTCAAAGCCATTCATCTTCCGCGGGGATCAAATAAGCTGGTGGTGAAACAGCGGCTGGGCGACTCAATGAGGCAAGGGGATGGCGTGACGAGGCAAAGGGGGAAGAGTTTGGAAACATAGGCTTGTGAGGTTCGCTGCCTCAGTCTCAGCACAGGCTCAAGGGGAAATACTGTTTTTCATACAAAGTGAAAAAGAGCAATGCAGGCTTGCCCTTAAGCAGACCTGTGCACAAGGGATTCCACATAAGGAATCCCATGCACCCAAAGACCCCTATCCATTTCAAAGCCAGATCTTTTTCTTGTGCTTCTAAGATAACAGATAGTGTGGATGGAGTGAATTATCAGTGTCTGCTTCTAGAAGCCGAAATTCACAGCCACTCTGGAACAGCCATTACAAGGGGCATTAGAAGCAAACCGGCATAAAAATTATTTTACTTTATTTATTCCCCCCTTCTACACACACACACACACACACACAACCACTGGTGTGCGTTAGTAAAGTGACTGAAAGCTCAGGGTTCTAATATAGAGTTCCTGTATGAAGACTAAAATGTGGCCTGCATCCTTGTTGGGAGTATGGAAGACTTTTGATTGCTTTCCTGATCAGAAATGGAGCAGCATTTCCAAATAAGTTCAATTAACTCTTGCACTGGCTGTACTCAGCCCCGGATAATAGTGTAGAAAGGTGTTAGGTTTCCTTCTGGTGCTTGTTTTCCGAGGCCCTTTCTCTGGCCTGTTTGGCTCAGGTGTGCACATGTGGGCACACTCAGGAGCTGGCTGAGGATATAGGAAATCTAGTTCTTTCTTGCCAGAGACTAAATTAATATTTAGCATAGAATATTTTTAAACCAGAAGGGACTGAGATATTATTGATGAGCTAGGTTATATTATTATATTATTATATTATTATATTATTATAATCCCCTCCCAATTATGAAAGTACAAATCCTACCTATGATACAGGATATTTCAGTGTAACATGGTGTGGATACTTTTAACTTCTGACAATCTCTGAGAAACTTGCTGGGCAGTTGTTGGCAAACTGAAAAGCAAAAGATGCTAGTTCTAAAATGGGAAGGGTATTTGAATGGAGACTAATTTTTAAAGGGTCGATAAAAATGTGAATTTATAACGAATTTTATGTGTATCCTCATCTGTATTTCCCTACATAATTGTGGAAATTCTGGTAAGATGTGTTTGGAAATGGAACTAGGTTGGAATGGGAAGTAACTTATTACAAGCTTCCACCCAACGAAAACATTCAAGTATCTGAAACCATAAGCCTCGTTCAATTATTCTCATTATTGATGTTGTTTATCTCTCTCATAAAGATTGAAAAAAGTGAAATTTCCTACATTAGGATTCACTGGTTAGATCAGCTATGCAAGATTTTTTTTCCAGCAAATGAACTGAAATCCTCTCAGCCACTGCCTGTTAAATCTTTACGATTCATTCCCATCCTGAGACTGCCATTGACGTCAGTAGAAATCCTTGATATGAAATGAAAGTATATAAAAAAACAATATGTATAAAAGGACTCTGTGTGTTCATGTTTATAGTAGGTTACAGATGAATGTACAGGGCTCTTTGCAAATTGGTCTACTTAAATAAAATGTGTGCTTTCGCTTGTGCAAATATAGTTTACTTGTAAGATGAATTAAGTACGATTAAGAAAAGAAACTTGTAGTCGCTATAAGTACCTCGTTTTCCTTGTTTATTTTTCCAGGCTATCTTCTCTGCCCGTGGAAACATTTTCCTCACGAAATCACATTCAAATACTTGTTTGAATGTGGCCAAGAACTCCCACCTTATGATACAATGAAGTGTTTATACCGACAAATCTAAAATTAAATGAGATGCTAGAACATGGCTTAGCAATTGACGTATTCCTTTCAGAGAAGAACTAATCTACCCTGAAAAAAACTAGTATATAACTTGCTTTTGTTAGGAGGAGGGGCAACTATACCTTTCAGAGATAAGTTGTATTTTCACGAAGTTGGTTAGTCAAAAGGTAACATGAGGGACAGATACAGGAATTCAACTGCTGGTAATTTAACACTGTTGAAGGTAGAAAACTTCCTTCATTGTTAAAGATTTAGGGACATCTCAGAATGTCAAATGTGTCTAAACTTTCTAAGGGCTGTTAAAGATTTTCTATAATCTTAATGAACTTAATGTTTTATTCCATGTTTTTTTCTAATATTCAGTTAAGCCTTTTTTTCTGTGTGATCTTGGGAGTTACTCAATCTCTCTGAATCTCTGTGCCCTTAGCAACAAAAATGAGGCTGTTACTGTGCACCCCACAGGGTCACTGGGATGATTAACTAGGTAATGTGCCCAACATGTTCAGTGTGTTAGCACACAGTATGCCAGAATTAATTAACTGTGTCTGGTCACATTTCCAGACCTGGACATGGAGTGTATTTCTACATCTCTCTGGTAAATAATCTGAAAATGTTACTACACCCTCTGGCAACCTATTTTAGGAATCATTTTGTCTCCATAATCTGGATGTTTCCAGGAAAAGCCGTTTTTCTTTCAATGCAATGCCCAGGTAATTGTCTCCATTTCCTGTTAGTGAAATACACTTGGTTTAGGCAACAGCCAGCGTCTGTAAACCAGAGTGAGGCTAACAAGAAAAGCTGGTAGCTAACCTGTTTCACATGCGGCAACCACAATTACATTTCATACTGGAGCCTGTTTGCTTTCTTTGCCTGCCCCAAATGGATTCCACGGTAGCTGGGAACTTGCAAAATTATTGCCAGTTATAACTAGAGGAAAAAATATATTGAGTTTAACTTCATTACAGCTACAGCACTTGTATCAACAGGGCCTGGCATAAAATGGGAAGGTTGCCGACATCCATCCAGTGACGTTAATGTTTAGAATAGGTGGTGGCGACTGTTGCTACTCCTGATTCCAGGTCTTCTATTGATCCCGTTTCTGTGGTCTTCAGGCTCGGCCAGCTGTCAAGTCGGAGACTGAGAGCTAAGCAGACCTGGGCCATGAGTGAGATGAATCTAACAGACCTGGGTTGCAGCAGGCCTGTCTGAGGAAGTGAGGGATGGCAGGAAGAAATAGCAAGTCACATAAGTCTGGGCAGACAGGAGAGATCTACCATCGCATAGATTAATAATAGTGAGCAGAAGTGAATGCTGATTTTAGCTCTGAAACTCTTGTTTATCCATATCATCTCTCTTCAAGCATTTATTGAGTAAACCACTGAGTTTCAACAGAGACTAAAGCAGTATTCCTCAGACTCAGCATAATGGACATTTTGTGCCAGATAATTGTCGGTTTGGGGGCAAAGAGGTTCCTCTGCATTGTGGGATGTTTATCAAGGTCCCTGGTCACTACCCGCTAGACCCAATCAGCAACCCCTCTCCCCAGCTGCGTGAACCGAAAATGTCTCTGGTTGTTGTTAACTGTCCCCAGGGGCAGGGGAGGAGCACACAAAATCTTTCCCTTGAAGAGTCACTGAATTAGGATAAAAATACTGTCCTTAGATCAGAATCTTTAGCCTAGAAGAAATTTTCATTTGGAACTCTCTTTTTTAAAATTTTCAGCCAAGGACATGCTCATTGATTTCAGAGAGAGGGCAAGGGGAGGAGTCACCGAGTGACAGAAACATAGACCTGTTGCCTCTAGGCACCCCTCTGGGGACAGAGCCCGCACCCTAGGCATCTGCCTTGACAGGGACTCAACCCCTTGACCCGTTGGCATATGGGCCAATATTCCAATCAACTCAGCCACCCCAGCCAGGGCCCATCTGGGATTCTCGAACACAGGTGCTTGTGTGTAATTCTGGGCTCACATTCTACCTAGAAAGTTGTCTGATGAAAACAGGAAAATCTTTTTACTATGGCATCCTTAGTGGCGATGCCTAAGATATTGCCAGGTAAATATGTATAAAATTTAGAGACACTTTTTTTCTCCAGCGAAAGTTACACTGGGAATTTTCAGAATTTAATGCTCTCAGCATATCGTCTGGTGAGAGGCATGTAACACACCTGAAGTAACCAGGGGACATGGAAAGCTGAACTTCTGGATGTGGACTTTGTATGAAGCAGAGCTTCCACAGAAGTGAGAAAGTGCTCGAGGCATAGGAAGTAAAAACTATGGGCAAAGAATCGGACTCAGGAAGAGCCTGTAGTCACATTCCCTGTGATAAAGGAGGACAAACAGAAGAGAAATCACATGTTGGGGAATGATGACATCTAACTTTCGAGATAGGAACCTTGTGCCTCCCACGAAACTGAGCCTGCGAGGTCATCAAAGCACCTCCTTAACACTCTGTTGTCCTGATGTGGACTTAGCACATCACGGAAGGAAATACTTCACTTGGGACAGAGACTGCTTAAAGGGAAGCCCAGACCTTCCTTGAAATCTCCAGACATCGTTTGCAAGCCGTTCCATCAAAACCACTGTCACGAAGCTTCAAGATCTGATGTCACTTCCAGCGTGGAAGGGAAACCCGAGACCAACGGTGTTGAACTTGTGGAAGAGTTCACACGAGAGGCCCCCCGTTCAAGGCTAACCATATCTGACACGTAAAGTAAACACATTTGTGCAGCCTGTTTGTTGCAAGAAGCAGGGCTGCAAGCTGAGAAGAGAGCCCAGGGGCTGGGATCCTGGGAGCCAAGCTCCCTGTTATGATTAATGAAGAAGTTGAATCACACACACAGCCCCCCACTCCGAGGGTGGTGGCCGTCTGAAGAATTCAGCACAAAAAGCTGTAAAACAGAACATTAAAGTGAGCAAGGGGCTCAAATAGACCTCGGAGGGACAGGGAGGGGGCCCGGTGGCGAGGTGAGTTAATTTGTTTTTATTTGCAGGTTCCATTCCAAGAGGTGATGTTTGGTTTTGCCTCCAGAACCGGGGCAGGGGAGGAGACACGCACCATGAAGCAGCGGAGGGCCTTGCCGGGCAGACCTGTGCCTGGAGATGCTTGTCAGAGTTCCAGACGCTGGGGAAAAACTCCCCAGATTCCCCTAGCTTGTTGTTATTAAAAGTAGGTTTAAGGTTGATGAAAGCTGCTGGGTCAGTAGCCTCTGAAAACTGTAGCTTCCCAGCAGGGAAGACTCAGCAAGGACACCCTCCAGTGCAAAGATAACCCCCTTCCTTCCAGGCGCTGCCCCCAGCTGAGCTGGAGTCTTTGGCAAGAGACCTTCATTTGCCAGATCCTGGGGGAGGAGAAAGTTATTCAAACGCCATAACACATTCATGCTAGACCTTTCTTTCTATAAAAAGACCACTGCTTGCCAGTGACCCTGAAGGTGTCTAACGAGGAACAGGGAAATGGGGACCATGAGCCCTTCTACACGGAGAAATAAGCAAAATGAGGGCTGTGAGGCCAATGCCACAGCCAGTGTGTAACCCAGTGTTTCCAACAACGTTCACTTCCTGTCGGGCTAATGTGATCCAACCTGGCCTATTGTTCTTTATACAAGGTCTGTCCAGGAGGTGTCCAGCCATGTACTATGAAAAATGGAGACATTTATTGAAGAAGATACACGATACAAGAAAACATCTTATGTAGGACAAGGGCGCCTCAGTCACCTTCAAAGTAAGCACCTTGGGACCTCACACAGTTCTCACAAGGGCCATCAGCTGCCCCGCCAGATTTTCCTGAATCTCATTGATGGTCTGAAATTTCTTCCCCTTTCAAAGGTGATTTTAGTTTTGGGAACAGCCAGAAGTCACAAGGTACCTAATCTGGGCTGTAGGGGGGCTGAGTCACTTGGGTGATTTGATGTTTCACCAAAACACTCTCCATGAGACATGATGCATGAGCAGGCATGTTGTCATGGTGAAGCTGCCAATCACCACTTTCCCATAGCTGTGGCCTTCTGAATCATCTGAATAGTTTCCATGGAGGAATGATCAAGCTTAATGCAAAATTTGATTCAGATTGGCTGCTTTATTTGCTCAGTCATTTTGAATGTGACGGCCACACATTACAAATGCACACTCAACAGCATCTACAATCCCCACTGACTAGTACAGTGAAGTATTCGCTGTTTACGCATGTGCATTCCAGTCCATTCTCATTGGCCACCACGTTACATCGATGTTACGCAAACCATTCTCATTATATTAACAATGGCTACGCTTTTCCAGACAGGCCTCATATATTTGGAATGTAAAATGATGCAGCTGATGTGGAAAACATTTTGCTCTTTCCTCAAAAGTTAAACATGGAGTTCCCGTGCAGCCTAGCAATGTCAATCCTAGGTATACATCCAAAAGAACTGAAAACATGCATCTACACAAAAACTTGTAGATGAATGTTTATAGCAGCATGATTCATAATAACCCAAAACTGGAAACCACCCAAATATCTATCAATGGATAAATGAAAAATACAAAATGTGGTGTGCCCATGAAATGGAATATTATTCAGTCATGAAAAGAATAAAGCACTGATACATGCTACCACATGAATGGACTTTGTAAGTAATATGCTAAGTGAAAGAAGCCAGACACAAAGACTACATAGTGTATGATTCCACTAGTATGAAATGTCCAGAGTAAGTCTGTACGTGTGCATTCCAGTCCACTCTCCTAGGTTGCCAGGTTATGTGGCTGTCATGCAAACCATTCGTGTTATATTAACAATGGTTGGACTTTTTCCTGACAGACCTCGTGTAATCTTGTTAGAAGATTGTAGTCTTTTAGGAATTAAGGATGAATGTCATCTTTACTCAAAAATGGATTATTTATAAATGGTTTTCACATCATTGGCTTCTAGAAATGGTTTGAGATGTATAAGATAAATGAGGCTTACTTCCATGGCTTTTGCTCTTCTCCAAACTGGAACCTTGGGCAAAAGCATCATTTCCTGATTTTTACTGTATCTTCTTTTTCATTTTTCTTTTTAAAGTGTCTTTTCTTTAGACTTAATAACCCGTGGCCAATCTCTTTGTCCATGTTACTTCATTTGGTGTGACACTTATAGTAAATTTCAAAAATGCTGGCTACTTTTCTAGAAGTCTATAGTTTATATTATTTATATTTATGACTTCATACCTTATTAATTTAATGACTAGGGTGGTTGTAAACACAAGAGAATTGCATGGGACCTGCATTCTGGAAGTCCCTAACACAGTAATGATTTATAATATATTTTACTATGATTGTTGTCCTTTCTGTCTACAGTGACTTATAGGAACTGCAATCCAGATACCTATACTTTAGTGAGAATGAATTAAATCAGTTCTCTCAATCATAAGATAAAACCAGCTGCACAAAGAGGACTGGCATTTTGATGAGAGAGAGAAATAGAGGTCATGTTCCTGAAAACAGGTAAGCTTAGGTCCTAGCATGTACTAAGGATCTCAGTCATTCTAGCAAGGATGCTCTGTCCTTTTAATGCCCTTGAGTCCTTAAGTTCTTATGCACTCAGTCACTTCTTGGAGTTAGTCCTTCATGCACTATCAGTGAGACACTCGATTTATTAAAGGTCATAGACTGGAAAGTAGACCAGAAAAGCCACTGTTCAGCCTAGAGAAAGTTTCATTTGCTAACTTGAGAGCTCAGCTGCCATGAGTGAGTGAGATGCATTTAACTGCCTTGGAAATACAATATCATGAGTTTCCTAACATGCTCAAACCCTAATTCTCCAAGCTAAAGTGAAACTTTGACCAAGTTGAGCTGCAAAGACATCAGTGGATATGCACAGAAGCTGAATTTTTCTTTTTTCCCTGAGTTGTCAATGTAACGGCAAATGCATTAAACATGTCTGTTGTCTTGAGAAAAGCAAGATGAAATGATCTCTGGCCCCTAATCTAGAAGAGTTCTTGTATCAGAATATAGTAGTCATTTCATTATCATCATTATTCTTATCCATCATAAATACTCTTAACAATGACAGAAAAGGAACGCTGCCTTTCACGTGGTGATTTATCTAGACTATTTTATTTGCTTGTTCACTTATTTGATTCCTAAAAAATTATTTATTGACTACCAACTATGCATTGTGCATTCTCCTTGGCACTGGAATAAAGTAGTAACCAGGACAGGTATGATTTCCATCATCATAGCTCAAGGATTCTAGCAGGAGGCTTATAACCTAGACTTGTTGTCTATCACCCAGTTTTCAGAACTCTGTGTGGCAATGTCTGTATAGATGCAGTTCAAAGATATTTTTCATAAACGTGTAAGATTTCCCTGAGTATTCAGAGTCATGAAAATTGAAATGGTATTATACTATTTCTTTGGGCAGTACCACAACCATTATCATTGTAAATATGTGTACAAATGTCACTTGTATGAAAAAAACTGTACCTTCCTATTTTTTTAAAAAAGTGCACCTCCTTTGCCCTGGCTGGTGTAGCTCAGTGGGTTGAGTGCAGGCTGCGAACCAAAGCATCGCAGGTTCGATTCCCAGTCAGGGCACATGCCTGGGTTGCAGGCCACAGTCCCCAGTGGGGGCTTCATGAGAAGCAACCACACATTGATGTTTCTCTCTCTCTTCCTCCCTCCCTTCCTGTCTCTAAAACTAAATAAATAAAATATTTTTTTAAAAAGTGCACCTCCTACCTTGAGAAGTTACAATCAAATGTCAGAGACTAATCATTCAACAAACCATTAACTTGGTGATGAATGTGTGAATCAAATGAGAAGTTATTCTGAAGTAAAGAAGAGGAAATTAACTTTGAGAAAATCAAGAAAAACCCTGTAGATAAGATTGTTCTGAAGCTGGGTCATGGGAGTCACCTAGGGGATAACAGATAGGCAGGACCAGGGCCCTGCAGGTGGGAGAAGGGATCGAGGCAAAGGGAAAATGTGGAGTAGATAGCACATAATAGAGGGAAGAAATAGAGGGTTAATTTACCTGCAGCAGGGCTCTGGGAGCGGAGCACTGAGAGAAAGTAAGTGTGCTGGAGACAGAGACAGGGACAGGTATGTGACGTCTGCGCTCAGTGCTCTGACATTGGTGGGGAAGCTCGGGCAGGCAGGGCGATGCTTGCAGCAGGTAAATATTACATCATTTCCTAAGAAATACTTAGCTCTGCAAACATGTGTTAGTACTGGGCTAATAAAAATTTTTGTAATCTCTTCCAAAAGTGAACACATGAATCTGAAAGCAAATTCAAGAAGTCACAAATGGAAAATTTACCTCCTTCATGTGGTGAAAATTCTGATACATAAGCAGTTGAATGAGCTTTGCATTTGCTCAGCTTTTTTTTCCCCTACTACTTCCTGCAATTAGACTCTACAAAGGGAAATGACTTACATGCTTGTTAGGAGTATTTCTGTTTGATTTATTTATGTTTACTCGTACTTTATTTTTATTTACATGTCTCTGATATTAACCAGTGTGGAGCTCATACATTAATGCTATCATAATAGTCTATCAGAAAAATAGAAGTCTCTTGAATTGAAACAAATACGTGTGAATTACTTTTGTGCTGAGTTTTCTTTTTTGTTGTTTAGTGGGTTCCTCCATTTGCAAGAATAAGAACAACCCGTTAGCAAGAAAGGGGTTAGATGAAGAACCTCTCCTTATGAAATTTATTAATAAAGAGAGGGTTTTAAGGATCCCAATACATGGGTTCTTGTAAAAATATTTAATGACCTAATACCTTTGAATGTTATCAAGACAATGATAATTCATGAAAAATCTACATGTCTAACTCAAGAATCTTTCACTAGGATGGTATAAATTTGGTTGACGGGGTGGCCAATCTCCATCGCACAGTATAAGTGCAGAGTAGAGACCATTCATCACAGAGCTGGGATGATTTCGGTACACTGGCTACAGACTAACAGAAAGGGTGCAGGATGTATTGTTATTCACCCAGCAAAGTCTTTGAGGGAAAGGAATTAAATTCACACTTCTGAAAATATAAATACGAAGACCTAGACCTCACCTTAAAGAATTTACACTTCCTTAGAATCGAAGGCGTAATAAAGGAAATTCCATGGTTGAAAACAGTGAGGTAGAGTGATTTTGGCCACTGGGTCAGGAGGAATGAATTCATTTGTACAATTTAAATGTGAGGAAAAGGATTGCTAAATCTTGGTGGTCTGGGTGGGCTCAATGTATCTGGTATCCATTAAGATCCAAAATTTACTCGAACCTACAGATTAATTCTCCTGCAGGAACTGAGGCAAACCAATAGCAGCTGAAAGTTAATCAAGCACTGATCTCCCCCAATCCTTCTAATCACAGCCAGCTGTGATTTCCAACCTTTGCACTGAGGTTCCCTGGGGCGGTTCTGCAGGAGCCCTGGAGTGAGCACCCTCAACTTTTGAAGGGCAAGAAAGAAGTTAATAAAATAAAACTTAATGCCTTCAATCAAGGACCTGAAGAATAGGATCGGGATGGGCCACAGCTTTTTCTGGATTCATCTCTTTCCTCTTTCCCAGCTGCCTAGCCCTGCAAGGCATCTGTTTTCTTTTGAATGTTTGCTGGGAATCCTTTGTGTAAAAGAGTGAGACAATAGGGCATAGTTGGGTATTGGTCTATTGGAGAATCTCTACTTGCTTCATGAGAAGTGATTGTTTTAGTGCCTTAATAATTTTTTTAATTTATTGATAATGATAATGGGATTTTGAGGTGTTTTTTAAATAAATGCTAACCAAAATAGGATGCACATTTTTCGCCTAATCTTCGAGAAGTCAAACACATTTTGAGTGTGCATATCTGAGCTCAGCTAGTTAGTAAACTTAAATTGCTTTACAAACAAATCCATAAAATTTGCAAAGAAGTTTTCCATAAGGAAGGTTGTTTGCAATTTTATCTTTAGTTTATTGATGTTACAAATAAGAAAATGTGACAGATAAAGTCACGTAATTACTCAGCTGGTCTTCCTGTTGTCTCTCCCCGTGGCTAAGTTCTGCTACCTACACTGCCCTCTTTCTGAGCCCATTCTCTTTCCCTGGGGCTTATCCTTCTTATAATCCATTTCAAAAACTTTGAGTCTTCCTTCCCTGTTGACAGAATTGTGGCTTGTATATGCCCTTTTCCAAGTATCTTTAAACATTTGTATATGCCCGTTTCCAAGTGTCTTTAAACATTTCTGGATTTCCATCTCCTTCAGGGTTACCCTTTGCTATGTTTGGCACACTTTCAAGTTGGGACTCTGTTGCAGACTGTGAAATACTGCAATGCCATGAGTACGAGAAACCATATTTTGTCTACTACACTAGACTGTCTTCTATCATTAAAATATCCCAGAATTCATAAAAGCATCATGCAGGTAGCCATTGAGCCCCTTAGGCCATCCATTGCTATTTAGGATTAAACTACAAAATAAAGTGAAAATAAATAAACTGATGTTTAAAGTAACTAATTATAAAAAGATAGAATAAAGATTTTTAAACTTATTGATTATGCTAACATATCTGAACTTCCCTGTGAGTGGATGGTTTGGGCACAAATGTTGAACCTCTATCTTTGATTCACTCACTTCTCAATCATAATAACTCAAGGCCTCCACAAAAAAATTGGAAGGAGAGTATCTTTGTCTGACTTAGAAATAAGGAAGTGCTTATTTCCATCCATGTACAGTCATTTCAAAGAATTACTTGATCATATAAAAATAATAAAAGATAAATCAACAAATCCATCATTCACTGAACTTAAAGCCATTGATTAAAATGAAATGACATAGAAGCTATGACTCCAGAAGAACCTCATCAAAATCTCCTGTCTCATGGCTGCCAAGTTTGTGGGGGCCATGGCAGGATGTGGGCCCATCGGTCAGCCACAGATCCAGGTCCTTGCCAATATTTTGTAAAGTCCTCCTGCACAGGAGAATTGAAGGGCAGGGCAAGATCCCACAGAACACTTACTCCTGATTTCATGTGATGCAGACTGAAGTGGTAGGAAAAGTCGGGGCCCGGGTGCACCTGTTCTTCATCATAGATGCCAGGCCTGGCAGGTGATGAGGGCAGTGCCCCAGGAATGCTGGATCACCACAACACACAAATAAAAAACCCTATAAAACCCCCCGATACTTCACAAGTATAGACACATTGGATGAGTAGAGCAAAACGTAACCAAATATGAAGAAATAAAAAGACAGTATAAGACGGAAAACTCCAGGTCAGGATGAGGGATCCAACACATGTATTTGCCTCATTTTCTTCCTCAAATGCCAGTGAAGTTGTTTCAAAATAGTGAACCCATGGTGATGAGTGTGAAGGACAGAGGGTGCTGTCTGTGATTTTTAAAAGTGAACACTTTTTTGAAGAACAAACACGTTATGGAATTTAAACGAATAAACTAAAGCAAGAGCAAACGCTGAAGTGATGTTCTTTTCTTCAAGGTGCTGGAGAAGCTGGTGGCCAGGTGACATCAGGTTCACGCAGAGAGGCAGCAGGCACTGGCATTCAAGGAGGACAGCTCTGCGGGCTTGGCCCTTCCTCTCTCCTCTCCCGGACAATGGAGATGGCAGCGACTGCTTTTGTGCCTGGAGGCAGCCCTGAGAGCGCCTCTCTGGAACATTTTGGGGAGATGGCCTGTTGTTTAGATTTGGGCCCAGAAGAAATTCTGGGCAGAGACTGGGCTAATTCTCTATTCCCCAACAAAACAGGAAAACTGAGTCATCAGAAGTGAGTTACACCAAAGAAGCCTCACACAGGGCGTATTCGTTTCCTGCCCCGGCTGTAACGAATCACCACCAATGCAGGGGCATAAAATAGCACAAACTCTCCTCCGACAGTTCTGCAGGTCAGACATCTTCCTTGGGTGTCAGGGAACTGAAGTCAAGACATCGGCACTGAAACCTGCGTGCGCTTCCGAGACAGCATGTTCATTAGCGATGTGAACTGAATGTGTCACAGTGAAAATCTCTTTGAGATATCTCTATTATGTGATGCTTTTTCTTGAAATCCAGAGCAGTGATTTAAATCTGTTACTATGTATGTGCTTTAATATTAAGGTTTTCTGGATAATGTACGAACAAATAAAAATACAGGAATAACTAGTAGATCGCTGTAGGTAAAATTGCCACCGCAGTCTATCAGCTAATTTCAGAGACGTCCCTGTGTAGCAGACTCATCTCACGGTTCCCACTGAGAAATTCGGCAATAACCCTGAAGCATAAACATTAAATTTGTAAAGTGAATATACTAATAAAATACTTGTTTTATATATTAGGATTTCAAACAAGATTATTTGTAAAATATGTTTACCTATGAAGAATTTGAAAATCATGGAGCTAGCCCAGAATATGTCTTACATAAATATTTATTAATTTTTTCTTGATAAAACCTCAAAAAGATGAACTTTTACTTTCAAGAGAAAATATTTGTCTTTCATGTTGCAGTCTTCATATAATACGTTTATACAATGAACTTCAACGTTTAGTTTATTTCCATTTGAAATAAGTAGAAAAATTGGGTATAAATGTGAATATAAGTATATTAAATCATGTTGATTATGCTAAATCTATAAAATATAGGGTAGTTATATTCCATTACTTGTAACATGAATAAAAAGAGTAATTTGGATGATTTAGTTAACTTACTAAACATACACTATCTGTCTGCAAATTTTTCTAAAAAGTTGCCAAAACCTAGTTATGCCATTTAGGGGACCCTATAATTATCTCCCAGAGTCCCTTTCAAACGGCCTCTGGCTATGTGCCTCACCATGACTGTTTCTATTTTGCATGAATGTTTATTAATAATAGCCAAATCATCTTTTTTTCTCTGCACATCAAAATCTCAGAGAAATCAAGGTTATCAATAGTGAACCATCAGCTCATTAAAACTGATGGACTTGTCTCTCAATGGTAACAAAGTCCCCTTTAAATTGTTGGCAACCAGCTGTATTTTTAGCTAAAGAGGAATTAATGCCATTACTCTAAATTACTTCCTCTTGGAAACGCTACAGTATTATATTTTATATCATTGAACTTACACTACGCAGCTGCAGGCATATTATACTTAACAATTTGAAGTCATAGCCAGGCACAGCACTTGACTTTGTGCTCGATGCCCTGTCTGAGCCCTCCCTAGGGCGGGAATGACCCTGCTTAGGGGTCAAGTCACTCCAGGTAGATGCAGTTCCTTGCATGTGCCTTTGCTTCCTTCTGACCTAGCCAGTGCTGACCTTCTCTGATCAAATCTTCCCTTGGAATTAAAGAGCAAAAAATAAATAAAAAGGTACCAAAATGAATGAATGAATGAATGAATGAATGAATAAGCAACCTCAGATCGCACAAAAAGTCCCTATTAAAATTATGATTGGGGTGTGATCGCATCTCAGTAACTCTGGGAGTACAAGCAGAGAAGCAGTCAAATTCTAACACAACGAAAAACAACAAGGACACCTTAATGCTGCTCTCAGAGAGCTGTGCACCTAGGCCTCAAAGACTGTCCTTAGTGATTTACACAAATTTAACCTCTTGATTCTGTCCATTGGAAAAAGAATTTGTTTCCATTCATTTTAGGGTTTTTGCCTTCCTGGCCATTCTTTTAACGTGAAGAAAACTGTAGAATAAGCAGAGTACAAAACTAGTAAAACAAAAAAGTATGAAACATGCTCGGGCTGGTGTAGCTCAGTGGATTGAGCACGGACTATGAACCAAAGGGTCACCAGTTCGATTCCCAGTCAGGGCACACGCCTGGGTTGTGGGCCAGGTCCCCAGGGGGGGCCACATGAAAGTCAACCACACATTGACATCTCTCTCCCTCTCTTTCTCCCTCCCTTGCCCTCTCTCTAAGAATAAATAAATATAGCCCTGGCTGGCATAGCTCAGTGGATTGAGCGCGGGCTGGGAACCAAAGTGTTCCAGGTTCGATTCCCAGCCAGGGTACATTCCTGGGTTGCAGGCCATAACCCCCAGCAACCACACATTGATGTTTCTCTCTCTCTCTCTCTATCTCCCTCCCTTCCCTCTCTAAAAATAAATAAATAAATAAATAAATAAAATCTTTAAAAATTAAAAAAAAGAATAAATAAATAAAGCCTTTTTTAAAAGTGTGAAACATGTTACATTTAGAAAGTATAAGACTTTTAGTGTGTTTTACTAAAAGCCACTTGTCATGAAAGTGTAGAGACAATTTTTAATGATAAATGTTCTGTTCTGGAAATTCCAGTGACCTCTCAATTTTCATCATTCTGGGTATTTGTACCAAGACGTGGGAAACTGAGCAAAACCAAACATTGGGTGCCCAAGGACATGTCTCCTTTGCTCATCAAAGATTCGTGCACATTAGCCCCTAGAGTCCACACTAAACTTGACTGTGCGGTTTTCAGATCTGTCTATTCAAATGCATTTTCATGGCACTTTACTTGATTTTTGAAACTTTAGAGAAAAAAACACCTTTTTTGTTGTTTAATGGAAAACATCAATATTAAAATCCAGAACATTTTTTATTTTTCTGATCTTTGGGTTTTTTAGGCCAATGTATGAATCAGTCTGTAGTGCCCAATGACTTAATGCAGTGTCTCACTGAGCTTGACACACCTTGATTATTTACAGGGTATGCACGCAATGCTAACCTGGCAAAACATTCTAACATAATCTGTAGTGGACACTGGCTGGCTGACTACTTTACGAGCACAGTTGTTTGCAATATGGGAAAAACAATTTAAAGTTAACAACGGTCTATGTCCATGTAATGCCATTACATTTAGACCAATTTTACTATTTTAAAGTGGTGGTGAGAAATGGAAAACCTTTGAAGGTAAATGGGAGCTGATTATAACTCTTTATCTTTATAAACACATTGTATTTATTAAGTCCCCATGGTTCTCTCAAGCGTAACTGAAAGAGGATTACCCTTTTTTTCCACGCCACCAAAGTAATTTCTACCCTCCAGCAGAATGCAGCCGTGCCAGGTGATGCTACCCATGTGTGAAGAATACCTGGAGTTCATGGGCCACTCCGACCTGCCCAGAAGGCTGATAGACAGCTGATGTGTTTCTATTAAAGAATCGTCCCAGTTATAGCATAAGATGAATGCCTTAAATGAGTGGCCTCTATTCTAAGGTTGCCACACTATGCCTTTTAAATTAAAAAAATTATTTTCTTTCGGAATGAAAAACCTGCTTCCATTGATTCCAGGTGACTGGAAGACAACAGAGCAGAAGGAAAAGTTTAACGCTCGTGCTGCAGTGTCTTGGAGCTGATCGCTTTCCACCAACACATGCATGTAGCAGCGAAACATCCTTAAAATGTAAAACATCTTGCTTTTTTAATAACCCCTCGTGGTATGTTTTTACTTTAGCAATAATTGTATTTTCTTTTTTGCACATTTTATTTAACAACATTGCAGGGCCAGATAATCGGTTCCATGTGTCCAGGGCACTAGCAAAGTGCCTAACGGAGAAACAATTAACTTTATTGGGCTCCTGTTATTGGCAGACACAGCCTTACACCCTTACTTGTTCATGCTGCTGAGCCACATATGAGCTGCAAAGAATTTGGTGTCCTAAATAATCACGCAGCAACCTGAATTGCAAGCCAAGTTGTCATTAAAAAAAAATGATCGTGAACTAGAAACAGAAGTTAAAGACCATGACAAGATCAGAAGATAAAGTTCACTTTAGTTACCAAACATGCAGTGAGTAGTCCAGGATGTGCAGCCAATGGTTGATGAGCAAGTCTGGACTTTTGCAAAAGAATGACATGAGCACGGTTTAAGGTAAATCAGAGTGCTGTGACTATAATGCAAGCATAGCCCTTTGGGTTATAGGCATTGAAACAATGGCTAAATGCAGTTAAGTGCAAGGAGTAACATAGTTAGGTTTTATCAAACATTAACACTTGTACTGGAGAGTCCATAAAATTCTAATTGCCCTCTTCTGCAGAAAGCAGCCCCAAGAGGTTCTTTATGTACAAAGCAGCTCTGACTCATGCCGTGAGTGCTATGAGAAAATAAACCCTGCTAGTATAGCTGCTATAGATTGGTCCAGAGAAGGTGCCTAACTCACAATAAAGATAAATGGGTTGGGTGTGCTGTCAGACAACCGTCTGTGCAGTGACTCAGTCCAAAACTCTCCATTGCACTGGGCAAGATGACCTGGACAAACTCTCTGTTAGGGGAAGTGAGAATGGGAGGTATGTTCAGGGAGGGATGATCAGTTGACCTCTGACATTGTCCTAAATAAATCTGAGCTACAAGGCTGGTTCTCCATGCTTCTCCATGAAGCATGTGGTCCATCCCAGACGTGGAAGTACTTGCACCCAAAATACATTACCCTGCCTTTACGCGCACCCTTGTAACAAACTCCCATTGCTGGAGATTGAAGCTGGACAGGTCTTTTTGTTTAGGTCTGCCTAACACACATTGTTTTTGATGCATTCATCTAAGAAGAGAACATGACTTACGAGGGGAAAGGACCATTAATGAAGGGGATGAATGTGAATGAACTGGAATCGGTAAAAGTGTAGAATATGAAGAAAGGAAATGTTTGGAGGTAGCCTATGGACATAAGTTGCTCTTGGGAATCTTAAGCAGTTGTGAGCGGCACAAACTCAAGGAATTTTGGGCAGCTAAGACAAAATTGGTGTGCAGAAAAGAAACAAAGAGACAGCGAAGACACATTTCTTTTTTTCCATGCTACCAAACATTTGTTCTGGCTTGTTCCTCTTGAAGATCACCACCCACGGGGCACCATTGACACATACTATAGATCATTTTTTAAAAAACTGTGGATGACCTTTTTCTTTCTGAAAGTAACATTTGTAACCATACTGGTGTTCATGAAAGTATGACCCCACGGATCGCTGATATGCTTGGAGGTGACCCAAAGGTCATTGCTGCTAAACTGGATTTAAGAAAAACAACTGATGGGTGGATAAAGTCATTTCAATTTTACATTTTTTATGAATTTGTCTTGAATAATTTGTGCTTACCTGTGTATTGGAATCACAGATGTGATATGATCACACATGTACGTTTTTTCTGGTTTACCATATCAATATCCCATGGTGTTCCAAAAATGGGATTTCCCAGCTGTGGCAACCATGGGAGAATAAGGCTCAGATTGCCCCTCAAAAAGAGAATCTATCGAGAGGAATGTGGGTGGCTGGTAGCCTCCAGTGGCCACATTGTGGGGCCACAGGCCATGCCCTCTCAGGGCTGTGCCCCAGACACTGCCTGCGCCTGGTTGGGTATCAGAGCTCAGCCATTTCTTTTAAATGCAGCCTTCTGCTCACAGGCAGCTTGTCTCTGGCGCTCCCATGGGTCTGGCCCGGATGGTGTCAGCACTGTGCTGTGTGCTGCGAGGCTCTTCCTGCCCCAACCGCCTTCCTCTCCTCTTGCCTTTCACAGACGGCACGCCTGCATCTGCCGGCTCCTGGCTACTCTCCTTCTGGTCCTTCAGAGGTGTTTCTCCAATACATCTTTTTTTAAATTAGTTTTTTATAGTCCCACAATGGGTTTATTATTAAGAGGAATTAAATAAACATTAAAATTCCAGTATTTTAAGTTCTAATACAATAAACCAATAACTAAAGGTCACACAACGCAAGCTCTTGTGAGACCCTTAATAATTTTTTTTTAAGATTTTGACCTCTGTTTTGTTTTTTATTTTTTTGAATTTTATTTAATCTTTATTGTATTTTTATATTACCTTTCAATCTCTTCATACTCATCAGCGATCACCTCACTGTAGTCTGTGTCCATGAGTCCTTTTTCTTTTTTGCTTAGTCCCTCTATCCCCTAACCTACACCCCCCCCACTAGCTGTTGTCCTGCTCTCCATCTATGAGTCTGTTCCCATTTGCCTTGTTAGTTCAGTTTGCTCATTAGATTCCACATGAGGGAAATCATATGGTATTTGTCTTTCTCTGACTGGCTTATTGCACTTAGCATAATGTCCCCCAGATCCATCCATATTGTTTCAAAGGGTAAAAATTTCTTCTTTTTAATGGCTGAGTAGTATTCCATTGTGTAAAGGCCCCATAGTTGCTTTATCCACTCATCTACTGATGGACACTTGAGCTGCTTCCATATTTTGGTGGTTGTAAATAACATTGCAGTGAACATCAGTGTGCTTATGTTATTTCAAATTAGTGTTTTGGGTTCCTTTGGATATATTCCCAGAAGTGGGATCACTGGATCAAAGGCAGATCCATTTTTAATTTTTTGAGGTATCTCCATACTGCGTTCCACAGTGGTTGCACCAATCTCTATTTCTACCAACAGTGTAAAAGTGTTCCCCTTTCTCATGTCTTTTCACATTTCCTTCCATCTTGCCATCTGTTTTTCCGAGAACTCAAATTGATACTGTGATATTCAGGTACTCAATCTCTTAATTTTAAGAATTATCCATCTGCAACTCAGCAAAAATAGACAATATTATTTATATTATTGAATAACCTATCATTTGAAAAAAGTAATGTCACAAATAAGCACAGGTAGAGACTAATTTACAAATTGTAAAGAAACTATTTTTGATTGAATAGAGAGTATATATTAGAAACACATTACAGAAAGTCCTAGAGAATACAATTTAAGTAAAATGGTCCCTATCAGATACCAAAATCAGATGCAGCTTTCACACCTCAACAGTCCCTTGACAAGTAACTCTTCCTTATTTATGTGATACATTCTATTAACGAGAATGACCAAATGCTTTCTATGTTATCTATGTCTTTAAACATCAGTGCCACATACTCAGACATAGCGTGGTTTTCAAGCAATGAAGTTCAGTTTAAAGTATTGGCCACCATCTTGGCAGTGAAACAGTCACTCAAGTAGTTACAACCCTTTGTTCAGAAGCCATCCTACATGATTAAAGTTGGTCCTGGTTTGTACCTTGGTGTTCCCTTTATCCAGCTACCAACAGAAATGGTTTCTGAATGTCGCTCTCCTTAAGCATAACCCTTCTCTCCAATGACTTCACCCTCTATCTGGAAAAACGATCTTACTCAGACCTCTGTGATCCTTTAACCAGAAGAAGCATGGACTAAATCTGTCTCAAAATGAAGTGCCTAAACTAATTAAGCTAAAAATATTCTTAAATTCTCTTGGTCTTCTCTTCCAACCACCCGGAAGATATTGGGATTTTTTTTTAGCAGTTCTGCAAAAACAAGAATCTTTTCTTCTCCTCGGGGTCATGTGAGAAGGGAAATTGATTTCATATTATATTTTGCACTTCATTGGTTTTGCCTCCCCTGTTGAGAGACCCTGTTAGAACTAAACAAAAGACATCACTTTTATGAAGTGCCTATAACTCTACATCTTTGTTGGGTTATAGAAATGTCTGCCAGTGTGGAAAGCTCGAATTCAGAGTGCTCAGTGAGGCTTGCCCAGTGGAGGCCAGCTCAGTAAATCATATCTGACAGCCTTTTGTTAAAGGACTTTTTCAACTCGCGCTGGGCCCCCCTGTGCGGCCCCCATATATAACCCCGCACGACGTGCCCCTTGCTACGGGAACTTGTGTTGGATTTGCACGTGAGGATCATGTGGGGCCTGCCAGCCCCAACTCGCCCAATACTGCTCAGCCAGCCTACGGGCTCCACTTTTTGGAAATCATTTCAAGAGCCTCCGAGGTCTTTTCTTTGGATTTGCTCAGCCTCGGTGAGGTGACTGTGAATGAACTTGCTGGTGAAAGTTCCATAAATGGAGAGAAAATTCGAATGGCACCGCTTTCCAGGCACTGTTCCCGACCAACTTTCAATAGAAATAAAGTGTGTAAAATATAATGCATGCCCTTTTAAAGGCCAGAAAATCACTTCGCCATAGCCACGTGTATAAACCTCCACAGATGAAATCATCAGTGACTCAAGTTAAGGTGCCACCATCTCATCTTAAATAGGTGAAGACAGGGAAATTGTCTCCTGGAACAGTACCGCTTTTTACAGGCGTGAGCATGAGTGACTGGTCTCCGTCTGCATATTTAGGGTAAGTATAAGGTCACCATCAGATTCCTATTCTTCCCCTGGTCCCACTTCTCATCCCAGACCTCTGTTTGCATGGAAATGTTTGTATCTGCTAGATTGTTGTTTGTTTGTTTGTTTGTTTTGCTTCTCAGTGATGGCTTCTTTGTAGCGTGGAGACCTGTGCCCCCAGTACCTACGTTTTCCCATGCAAGTCATTTTCATCTAGTTTTATGTAATTTTTGCATCACCAAAGCCTTCAGAAATGGCCAACATTTTAATATTTTATATATACATGCAACTGTGAAATAGTTTAACTTCATTTTTTTTCTAAGAGCCAGTTAAGGAAAAAAATTTAAAGAGTGGAAATTGTAAACCCTGTGATCTTAGACCAATGTGGTAAAGATATTTCAGACAGTTTCTCCAAAACATTATGCTCTTTGGAGAAAAACCATCAATACAGATGAAACGTAGGCGGTAACGTTATAAGGTGATTATGTGTAGGCAGACAGCAGAGCTGTGGACATAATCCATGAGCAAGGTTTCCTGTGTCAATGGCTCAGTGTCTATATCAAAAAATCCTAATGCTGTAGTTTATCTCTTCTTTTAGCTTTTTATGTAATAAAAATTGTAACAGTAAAACTGTACAGAAGCCAAAAGCATGCATAACACGTTGCTCTAATGCCAGTTGGCTAGGAGTGACTCCTTGGAGAGTCTCCGTTTGAATGTGCGGAGTCCTGTGTGACGGCTTATTTAGGTGTCGTCTCCGAAGGGAAGCCAAGTAGATCACCGAGGCAATTACCTCTGTAATTCAGGCAGAGAAATACTGTTATTAAGGAAAATTGAGTGTTGGAAGCGTGTTCCTATTTTTCTTTGAATAATTCATTCTTGCTGTCTCCGTTAATTTGATAATGTAGAAAATATTTACTTTTTTTTTTCAGCAATTGCATATCAGGAGCTAAAGGAGGACCATTTCTCTGCAATACAAAGGGCCACCCAAGATCACATCTGCAGATGGCCCACTGCCCAAAGCACAAGTTTCGATACCCACATGGCAAGTCGAAAATCCTGAATCGACACTTTACATTGCTGATGCGGGGCGAGCACTTGAACCTCTGTATGCTTTACAGGGCTGAAGAATCATGCCTGTCCTTCCCAGTGCCTGCACGCATTTGTTACTGTGATCAGATGAGATAAACTTCACATGGGGGTCATTTGTTACATGCCACAGGAATATCACTTGTTACATTGATATAAAAATACATTTTGGCCTGTTGGCTATTGTAAATAACTCCCAGGCTTTTCAAAGACATAGTCACTCTCTCTCCATCTCCATTAATACTTTGTAATTTTAACAGTCAAAGGGGATAAGAACTTTAAAATGGTGTGCACTATGCTATCAGTAAAATATGTTGAATGACTGTGTAAAGCAGCCTGTGGAGCACATTCTCCCTGCTGCCTATTTGGGTAAATACAGTTTTATTGGACAGGAGCTCTGCTTCCTCATTTGCATACTGTTGATGGGTGCTTCATGCTGCAAAGGCAGAACTGAATAGTTGCCACAGAGACCATATGGCTCTCAAAGCCAAAACTACTTACTATTTGATCTTTTACAGAAAATTTTGGCCAGTCATTGGCTTATAGGGATGACATAGAAACAAAGCTGTTTCATAGGAACTACCCTCAGATATTCTGCAGATGTGTACATTGCAGATGTGTACAAATCTTGCTAAAACGATTGGGACTTGGTGAGAAAATGTACGATGCTCCACACCAAAAAAAAAAGCGTGTTTGCCTGAAAATGTGAACCTTGTCTGACTACCAATTTGGTAACATTCAATGGCTTGAATATTCTGACACCCAGCCAGAATGATTCCATGGTGAGCAGGGCTTGCTTCACAAATGAAACCAATTGCAGCTGTCATCCACTGTCACTTCGACTTAATTATTAAAATAAAGACAATTGGTCTTGAATGGACAGAACACTGGAGATTTGAAGATAATTGTTATGAAATAATTCTGCCTAGAAAACTAGTAACAGTACATGATTTTTATTGTGTGCCTGTCAGTGCAAAAATCTGACTGTCAAGCTCACTTTAAATATGGGTACAAATAATCAGAGCTTTGCTTGTGCCTTTGAATTGGTAAACCAAAACAAGAAACAAACACACACCTGCAGAGGAATGGGCCAGTAACCTTTCAGTGCAGCACAGAAACACTGTTTCTTTAAGCGAGGAACCCGTGGCCAATAAAGAGGGAGCTTTTAGGGGAGAATTCCGTGTAGTTATTTCAGTGTCAAAGAATACCGTCCTTGGCTTTCTTTGCTCCACGCAGATGTCCATCTGCATCCCATCTGATCTGAATAGTCGGCTTTCTTGGCTCACGTCTCTTTATCTCAACTGTGTGTTCTTCCTCTGGGCTAACCTCCAGTATCACAGATGTGCAGAGTGGGGGAAAGGAAAGAGAATGTAAGGGATGGAAAAGTCTGAGCTCAAATTTATCAACAGGTCCTTATGGGTACTGTTTATTTCCCTAAACTCCCACCTGTGTTCTCGCAAATCGAATAGCCAGACAAATCTGGCAACAAATCTCCACTCTGTAAAAGAAATTTTTAGGAATTTATGCCTTATGAAATAAGCCTTATAAATGTTGAATGCAGGATAAAACATATACAGATGCTTTATTTATTCCCTTTGTTGCGTAGAAAGGGGGAACCTAATTCAACATTCAATTTGCCATGAAGTAAATTAGAAAAACTGGTAAAATCAATGGAATTTTATTTTTATACTATATTGTCCTTTGTTCATGTGATATTTTATCATGATCTCTGCTTTTTATTTTCCATGATAAAATAAAAGACTCAATATGATCTCTGTTGAAACTCAACTCTGCAAATGGAGCACAAAAGCATAGATGGAATGTAAATGAATCGGTGTGGCTGTTCCCGTCAAACTTGACACGAACAGTCAGCAGGCTGAACTTGGCTCCCAGGCCATAGTTGGATGATCCTTGATGTACCAGATTGTGCATTTCCGAGAATGGCGTATTTTGCTTGTAATTGCTTCCATCCAGTGACATTGTCTTCCAGCCTGAAGAAATCTTTTCAACATTCCTAGAATATTGCTGGCAATTAATTCTCTCAGTTTTTGTTTGATGGGAATTGTCTTCATTTCTCCATCATTTCTGAAGGAGGTTTCCACTGAATACAAGGATGGAATTCTAGGCCAATGCGTGTTTTCCCCCATCACTTTGAAGATGCTACCCGATTGTTTCTAGCGTCATCGCTACTGAGGAGAAATCAGTTGATTTCAGGTAATTGTTCCTCCAGGTGTAATCTCTTTTTTCGTTTGGCAGATTCTAAAATTTCTCTCTGCCTTAGCTTTTTAGCTAATGAAATATGCAATTACACTCTACCCTATCAGAAAAAAACCTTGGCACAGGAAAAATGATATTAAGAAGACTCCAAGTTAATGAGTGTGTTGTGGAGGGGGAGTTTTCCCCTTTCCCCTCTTAGTTCTTCTGGCAGGTCAAAATAATTAAAATGCCATAAAAAGAAAATAACCAAATTTATTTGCGTATATACATACGGAGTTTCATAAGAATACCGGACCCCCACTACAAATTGAGCGCTCGAGGCACGGATGTCATCTCAAGTTGAGGGGAAAGAGGGATGGTGGTGTGCGACCTCAGAGGCCAGGAAGGCCATTCACAAGGAGATAGAAAAACAAACGTTTGGTAATTAAATGTTTGCTGGGTCATCTTTATCAATGGGACACAGAAGGGATTTTGATCAGAGAGGCCTTGCCGGGCTCCTCCTTGTCCATCCCACACTGGTTCATATTAAACTATACTTATGTGTGATAATAGCTCTTTTCTCAAGCAGGCCCTCTGTGTAATTTTTTAGGTAGGTAGGAGTAAGGAAGTTCCTTTCTGAGTCTTTTTTAAAAAAAAAACAAGCAACTTAAAATAATCCATATCCAAAATGGTATATTTGGGGGTGGCAAATTCTGCTCTCCATTATAAACAATATGAACCATCCAGGAAAAGGGGGGGGGGAAGATTTTATTAAAGCATTTATATTTTAAAAATATTTTATTTTATCATTTTAAAAGTTTGCTTTATCTTGTTGAATGAGATAATATTTCAGCTTAAGCTATTCTGTTTATGCTAAGGCATATTAATTTCATTATATAGAAATATCCAAGATGTTTATTACCATGGGATTTAACCATTATATCTATGAAAAATGGAAAGACACGTTCAGCACTGAAATAGAAATTATGAAGTCCTTTAAAATACATAGATCCTTCAAATAAGTGGTCAAACAGATGCTGGCTCATACTCCTGGGTCAAGTTTCTTGGCTGTTCATTTGCATTGGGTGCAATTACCACTTTGTCTGTCAGTATGACCAGTAGTAAAATGCATTAAAATGTAATATGATAAAAGCTTGATAACATTCTATAGCGATTGTAGTTGAAAATGAGTTGTAAATTATGTGATGAAACTTCCAGTCTTATAATAGACAGACAGAGGTTTAAATTCCTAACTATGGAACATATGAAAGCAATATGTTTCTTACTGTGCATTAAAATAAACCCCTTTTTATACCCCCCAAAAATAAGGATAGCTAAGTTTGAGATTCATACATCTCAGAGTTTATTCTTACCAAGTCTATGATTTCAACTGGCAACACCCTCTCGATAACAACAACATCAACAACAATAATTACATCTATCTAATATTTGTGCATTTACTTTGGGCCAGACAGCTGGCTAAGCTTTCCAGGTGTGCAGTCACTGGGTATGCACGTCTTCCAATTCTCAAAATAATTGAAAGAGGCACAGGCTACTATTTGAAGGATTTTGAAGGAAACACAAAAATAAAACAAACAGAATGAATTAGATTTAAATTGAGTAAGTTAGTTGAATTGAAGCTCAAATCAACCAATTCCTACATCCATGGTTTTAATCATACATTATATTTCCTCCTTGCCTATTAGGGAGTTTAAAATACGGACAAATTAGAAAAAGCTTCTCCAAGAAAACAGACTGGAAGTAGTTGGCCAATACCAATCATCCCATCATTCCACCTAATGCGACCTAGCCAGGACTTTAAAAGTCCTGTGGAGAAGCACTGTGTTAGAAAGATCACATTTCAAATGATAGAACGCTGGGTTCCCCTTGCAGTCACTAGGATGAGGTTCTATCACTCAATGTGCAATTGGCCAGTTGCCTACATCCTTACAAAGTTAAGTGGTGTGCACGCATCCTATGTGTGTGCATTTGTGTGTGTGTCACAGTGGGGCAAGGGTATTCTTTCTTCCTTTTCTCCAGGAAAGAGTTTGCTGCCAACCTTATTTACAAAGTTCAGCATTAGGGTCGTGAGAATTTTGCTGTGTATCACTGGCAGTATATTGTATGTTCCTCAGATGCACAAAGCTTTTATGCTGTTTCTCCTCTTCCTTTAGTCTCATGTATTAACCTTTTCTTCTTGACCTGCCCCAAATATTGTTCAGAATCATGGAGAAAAGTCTAGACACAAACAGCTAGAAACTCAGTTTATTACCTGAGTGTTATTGCTAGGATAGATTTGATAATATTTTGGTGAGTCTTTGCTGCAGTGAGACTTAGGCAAGGAATCCGAGAATGGTCTCCTTTTGAGCTAGCTGGATCTCTGAAGATAAATAGGGGTTTTAGAAAAATATAGCTATTCTGAGCTTTTCCTCTACCAAACCAAAAAACTTATAACAAGGAGAGAATTTTGTAGTGTTAAATATGGCCTTCCTAGACACAGTTCATACACATAGGACAATATTTGTGGCTTCAATAGACGATCTTAAAAATAAAGAAATAAAGAAATTGCCATAGAAAGAATGCTGAACACAGCAGGACAAAGATCTAGAAAAAGCCTTTCTTAATTAGAGGTCAAAAACAGCCCGGGCCAGTTTCCGGTTGTGGAGGTATTGTATTCTCAGGTAATTAATGACATCATGGTACCAGGTAGCTTTTAAGAATAAGAAAAAACATATATAGATAATCTTCAACATACAAACAAGCTGTTTGGGATTTGTTTTTATGTCAGCTGTTTGAATCTTAGAACGTGTTTTCCCCCACAGACACACTGATATAAGTTGTGGTTAGGTTTTTGAGATAGTCAAAAATGTCTGTTTAACGAATAACGTATTTGAAACATAGTCCCAGTGGCATTAACCTGGGCTCTCGTCTAGGTCTTGGCGGCAAGGAGCCGTGAGAACCACTGGACAGGAGAGTGTGGGGAAAGAGACTCCCCTCTCTCTTTACTGACGCAGTACTGAACGAGCCGAGCCGATGTAAATCCATAGCATCTGCAAAATGGCGTTGGTTGGTGGTTTTTTCTTTTAAAAATAAAATATGTTGTTGCATTTGGAAGTTTTACCAATGAAGACGATGTATCATCTGCTGTAAAATCTCAAATCAGGAATAACGACTATTAATTAATCTGTGAGTAAGAGAAGAGGCTGGTTGCAAACAAAATTAATGGTTCTCTCTCTCTCTCTCTCTCTCTTTCTCTCTCTCTCCCCCCCCCATATGAAAACATATCAATACATTACTATTTGTATGAGTTTTATTTGCTAAAATAGTTGTCTGGGATATCTATGATGCCTTTCTTGGGACAAACGCTTCAAATGACCCTTGCTGGGTCAGAGCATCTGCTATTTAAACCTTTGGAGACAAACTGCCAGGGGCCCTTAAGCAAGGTGGTTCTCATTACAATTCTCTCCAGAAAATAGTATGTAAGTACTATAAATAATAGTACAAGGGAGCAGCTGGGCAAAGAGTCGGAAATAAGTTTGTCTTCAGCACTGTTTCATTTCCCTTTGGAAGCTCTTCCTAAAGCCACCCTTCCGCCTTTTTGTCCTGGCACTTCCCAAAGTCTGTGGCCCTCTCCCCTGCAGCTGCATGGGGACAGCGTGTGACTCTCCTATGCTATTTCTCAGCCTATTGCTTTACTGCTCAGAAAGTTCTCCTTCTTCACAGTCACCACCGGGTTTCCAAAAAAACGCATCTTTTCTGTGAAAATTTCCCCAAATAAGAGTATGTATGTTGCTGAGAAAAGATCTGTGTAGGAATGAGCGCACATCTTGAGAAGGACAGATTTTCTACAGTGTGCTTCACCCACGGTGCCGGGTATACAAAAGGGCTTCTCCCAAAAGAACGGTTAAAATAATGGATTCCTAAAGAGATGAAGAAGAATTACACTGAAGAAATCATTATCGATAGCCTTAATGATATGTGTGTGGGTTGGCTTAGCCCGTTTCTAACACGTAGTCAGGAATGTGATCAAAGACTTAGGTAAAAGGGTTTCATCCATGGTTGTTTAAAATACGTAATAACAGTAGACACAAATGGCAATTATGGCACGTTCCTGTGAAGGACTCCACCCTCCTAAGCATGCCTCACAGAAAGGATGCTAATGGCACTCAGCATGACGGAGATACAGTATTAAAGGAAACCTAAAATATAAAAGTTCACATCTTCCTGAATTCATTAAAACTGGATGCACAGATAGAGCCATCAATCTGATTGCAAATAGAAATTGTTCTGGTAATAATTGTATACAGTGATTTAAATTTTCAAGTTTTACTTTTTATTTATTTTTTTTGCATCACAACCAGTGTACCAGCTCTCCAAACCTCACTTGTGGAAGGTTTTGCTAGTCTAATCTAGTCAAAAGTCAAGAATAAAGTCTCCCAGCTTGGCTTTAAGAATTTTTTTGTCAGTGGAAAACCAAAGGCAGTACAACACAAATTCAAATAGCGTTTCGTGGATCCTTAAAGAAACAACAGCCCTATTTTTGCCTTTGCCACTTCCCATCCTTCAATAGTGCAGGTGCTTGGTCCTTGTTCCCAACTCCCCATCGCCCAGAATAAAAATAAATAAATAAAAGCACACAGGCCCCTTGTCACTGCTGTGCTCAGCAACACACATTTCAACTGGGGTTTATGAGGTCATAAATTATTGTTCCCTGTCCTGGCAAGTAGCCTTTTTTTTTTCCTGAAAGGCCACATCCGGTCTTTGGGGCACCAGCTTTTATTATGCATTTCATATTGAAACCAAGGTCAAATTAATTGACCTTATCTATGTGAAAAACCAGCTGGTTGCCTAGAGAAATAAAATCTCTTACAGAGAGACTTTTGGGACAAGTAAACAAGAGGGAAAAACCTTCAGTCCGATGGTGCCTGGAACCTCCAGTTAGAAAGAAAGGGAATTTGAAGGAATTTAATTTTTGAATGATCAGTGGAGAAGCTGTAGTCACAAGCATGTTTTCTGCAACGGAGTCACCAAGATTCCAAATATTATCCACATCTTCACACATATTTCACATTTTCTTCACATATTACAGGTTTGGGGTGGGGGGGGGCAGAGAAGATAGAAGCTATCCATTTTGTGAGCCCTAACAACAAATGCAGCAACCCTTTCTATGGGGATGACTAAAATATCCAGAATCTGAAAGAAATCCTTTAGGCCTAAAAGAATCAAGGTTAGAGTAAGTATTCTTTTTCCCCTACAGAAATGCAAAATAGGTACTCTGTGCTCTCTGAATCTTCTATTAAAATAGACATCAGTACAAAGACTGAGAAATATAATGTAGGGGCCTAACAGAATAGACGAGGAAGCTACTGAAGTTTTCTAAAACATCTGTTTCTCCATTTTCTCTGGCAAATGAGATAATAATTCCTCTATCTTATAATGTTTGGGGGAATCAAATCAGGCAACGTAAATAAATACCTTAGTGCTTATGTTCTGGCAATAAGCAATAAAAATGTTAGCCTTTTATATTACTTTTAAAAAGAGATGAGATAATTATTGCCATGTTCACTCAGAACAACGAAATGTAATATGTCTCCACCAGTAAGATGCAAAAATGTAAGCTGATGTCTCCAATTTCTTAGTGTATTGCTCCCCTTCTTTCCTTTTCAGTTTATATATACAAACACAGCCCTTGACCTAGTTTCCTGGGAGAAACGATTTTGAGTGGTGGAAAGTCTGGGTCTGTGAAAAGACATTTTGATACAGTTGAGAATTTCTGACTCTCGCGTGTGACTTTGACTCACCCACGCGACTTTCACGAGCCTCTGAGAAGTACGGGGATGGGGGACAGACGGTCGACTTGAAAGGACACCGCCGTGGACATGCCACTTCAGTCCCAGTGCCCCTTACTTTCATTACTGAGAAAATGCAGGAGTCTGTGCCATGGAAAAAATTATTTTAATTTATCATATGTAAACAACAGGGGCAAATTGGATTTGATGGATGAGGTTCGTGCGCTGCGGCCAACCCCACCATCGGGGGAGAGGGGTGGGGGGCTGTTGTATCATCCAGTATGGAAGAGATTAGGCCTCGGAACACACATCTGCTCAGTGGAACACGGACGAAGTTAATGGCTGTGAAAAAGGGTTTGAACTTCAAGCTGAGGTCAGAAACAGGGTGATTTAGTGACTTCGGTAAACAGACTCTCAATGAGGTAAAATGAAATTTGGTTTCATTTTGACCAGTATGTAGAGAACATCAATAAAATTTTCAGTGCTCAAAGGTAAGTTCAAGGCCCCCTTCAAAAGGGAACTGTTTGTAAAAACCAAGTCATTGTTATGTTCAATAATCACATATATATATATATATATATATATATATATATCCCCTAACCCAGGATGTAATTTTAGAAATGGGGAAATAGAGATGAAATTACTCAAATTTAAAGTATTAAAAGTGACCCTGGACCGCTGAGCACACAAGCACTGAGCTGAATCCTCTGATGTTAATAGAACTGACTCCACAAGCCCGCGAATGACACGGCACTGACTCGTAGGCAAGGCTGATTTCACAGGACAAGCCCACCTTAATACGCAGGCTTTTAAAGATCACTGGTTTTTGCTGCTTGGGTGGGTGTCAGGTGAGTGAGAAAGGAAGTCAAAGCGAAAGGACAGCTCACAAATCAGCAGAATAAATACAACGTTTGACTTTGGAGCTGGGTATGTGGAGGAGAGAGAGAGAGATAAAGTTAGATGCCTCGGAAAAGAAATTTTTTTCTTTCCATTTTTCCAAACATATAATAAGAAAAATTCTCTCCATTTAGTAGGAAGGGCTAATGACGTATCTCTCGAAACCCCCGCACGAGAGGAGAGCAGATGTGATGTCGTAGGGGATAGGTTACTAACTAGACCTGGGCCTTAACGCAGAGCCATCGATCGGGTCATCAGATTTTCTCTGACACGTTGAAATTCAGTAACAGTTGCGGATATTTCCAAGGCATTTGTATTTTCTGAGGAGTCTCGGAGAAGGGGCGAACATGGTGTCTTTGGCAGCATAAAAAGGGCCAAATGGGGACGGAGGGCTGATGCGAGTTTGGGGGCCTCCTGTCTCCACGTTCCCCGGTGGAAAGCGGGAACGTGCGTGAGCTGCTTTGACTCCGAGTACCCCAGGAACCGCCAGTGAACCTGAAAGCCCCCACATCTGGCTACAGCTTGCCCTTGTTTGCTTTAAGTTCTGCACACAGACGACCACCCTGGCTGCGAATTCGGGGATGGCCCAGCCTTCTCTGTGGCATGGCCAGGGGAGGTGGGGAATCCGCAAGCTCACCTGGTGCAAGGGCGAGACCCATGCCTTTTCAGCTCGCCTTTGTTTTTGTTAGTGTTACTCCCTTTGAAAGGGGTTTCTGCGGCAGCAAGTGCACATTCATCATCATTTCTCCTCTGTTTATTCCTTCTCCAGCAGGTATAAACTATGTGCCAGCAGAGACAGGGCCGGTGCTCTACCGTGACGCCCCCAGCGCAGGCCCCATACAGCAGAACCTCCTGGTTTAGATGCCTCCAGTACAACTGTCCACAGGTTTTGTTTAGCTCCCTGCCGGTCCAGCTTGTGTCTCTTGCAGGAAGTGATCTTCCACCTGGAAGAAAAAACTGAGTGGAAGAGCAGATTCTCAAAGAATCTTAGACAATGCCTGAGAAGAACGTGCTCCATTAACACTAAATACGTGAGAAGGACAGGAACAAAGCAGACATTCTAGAAGAAGGACCGTGGCCTCACAGGTCCGGTAGTTAATAGCTAAAATAATGAGCTGCTCTCGGTTTTTCAGAAACTCATTAGTTTTTTTAGTTGTTGTTCCCAAAATCTTTTAGCTTTGGTTTATTTTTTTCAATAGTGTATATACAGACCTGATAAAAAGTCAATCAGGAAACGATCCTTAAAAAAAAAAATGAAAGGAAATGCGACTTCTACATTCTGTTTTTCATTTTCTTTTAAAAAAAACATGCAATTTTTCTGTGGCAACACTGCAATTCTAGGGATATAACATAGAAAAATTAGTTAAAGAGTAAGATTTTTATTTATTGGAGTAAATAAATACTATCTCCAAACAAACTTGACGTATTTCTAAATGCAAGTGATAGAATGAAATGAGATTTTCGCTTATATATTTGATATACACGCCTGTACGTATATTATCAAGTAGTAAAATTTTCTGTTGCGTTTAGAAAATAAAACATAAAAAAAGAACAAAACGACGACCACCTAGATTTATCCTTTCTTCCTAGTACCTGTAGCAGCTGCGTAAGACAAGTCAGGGAGGAGGAATCGGAGCTGCGCTGACTTCTCCCAGCCCCGCGGCGTTGGAGCCACACCCCCGCGTCCCGCACTGCCGAGGCCGGCTGGGTTGTTGGCCCTCTGCCTTACTCAGGTGGTAGATCCACGCCTGTCACTGCACTGACTCTTACCCACACAGTCGAGCCTGGCAGAAATTTCCCAGTGTCTATAGAAACTTATCTTCCTGAAGGGTCAGTGTCCACAAGCGATCAGGCAGGCGCCCTTTGATCAAAAATGCTGTCTTGTAACTGACAGTTGGCAAAAAAAAAAAAAAGAAAGAAAAAGAAAGAAAAAAGTTGCTTATGACTATAGATGTTGACAAATCATTAGAGGGAAATTAGAAGGCAGTAGCTGACCCACCTCCAAGCAGAGGAAGGGTGGAAATACAGAGTGGCCTGCGGATCCAGCCGGTGCTTTCTGAGCACACACCTAAGCTGGCCTTGGTCTATTACGTGCAATCCCCTGGAAAGGCCACTTACTGGAATTTTTGCCCCAAATAACCTAAATTAGATAACTGGGTGGATAAGGATGTAAAGAAAAGGAGAGTCGAGAAGGGTGTGCTGTAGTTCAAGACCACCAACCAAAGGAATGTCTTTGAGATTCGTATCATTGCCAGGCCTGTGGTTGGCAGTCACCGGGCAAAGCATTGCTCACACATCGTGCACATTTCAACTGCAGAGCTTACATGTAAAAGTAAATAAAAACAAGTAGATGCTATTGCTAGAAGTAGTGTTGCATTTCAACAATCCCTTAGCAGTGAAAGTTTCAGTATCAGGACGGTTCTTTCTTAAATATTGATGTTGGTCTTCTTTGCTGAACACCATGACTCCTGTCCCAGTCTGTGTTTTGTTCTTACAGCTGGGACAGGAACTCCCCAGACCCGTAGCATCTTTTTACTTGAGAAGCATGTGCAGATGTACTTAAACAGGACACAGATCTAAAAGCTTGTGCACTCAGAAAATGGGCAAGATGAAACCCTTGGTTGTACATTTCATTACCACCAGCATCTCAAATGCAGAATGCAGCAGTGAGTCGATAAATACTTATCAAATTAAGACCAGCTCGCTGATCGTGGCCAGGTTGCTCTGTTTTTTGGTTAGAGTGTTTTCCCCATATGCCAAGGTTGTGGGTTCAATCCCAGGTCAGGGCACATGCAAGAATCAACTAATGAATGCATAAATAAGTGGAACAACAAATTGATGTTTTCTCTCTCTTTCTCTCCCTCCCCCTCCTCTCTAAGATCAATAAATATTTTTTCGAAAGTTTCAGTCACTATATTTCACTTTGCATTGTGTCTCATATAATCTTTCTGAAAAAAAAAAGAAAAAAAATAGTGTTTCTTTTCATACTTCTATCAATCTTTACTGAAAGAGTTTACACAGAGAACAGAAAATTCCATGGGCATAGTATCCAAGACATACCTAGTCATATTTTGTCTGAATGTCTGATTACTCAAACTGACTACTGAAGGGGATGAACTGGAAACCACAAAGCAAGCTGGGTTTTTGTTTTTGTTTTTGTTTTTGTTTCTAAGATAAGGATCCATTCCGATTCCTTTATTGGTTTTAAAACTTGCCTTGCCAGTTACACTTTGCATTGCCAGGATTAGAAAGCGCCTCTATTTCCCGGGTGATACAAGGTGTGAAAAGAGAAAGCTGCTGGAAGCGTGCGGCTTGATCCTGCGCACGGTAGCATCCAGCCTGGATGGTCCTCCTGCACGCAGACGTATCCCCGCATTGAAGCCCTGGCGGCTCCGTTCTGATCACTTCGCCTTCCATGCCCTGGTAGTTTCAGACATTGCACGCTACACTTGTGTCTGGGGAAAGATAGATGTCGGTTAATTCTCCAGATGTGCTATCTGTCCAACGGCACTTATATCCATCCGTGTCTGGAAATGTTTAAATACATGGCTGGATTTTTTTCCACTTTATTTCTGGATATCTCAGGATCCTGGATTCCTGTCCACTGCCAGTTCATATCTTTTCTCATCTTTATCACAATACTAGGAATTCTTCCTGCTACTATATATATATATAAGAATGTCATGTCATAACGTCTTTCAAATGTCGTTCGTGTTCAAAAAGTTGGTTTTTCTTCTGAAGAATTTTAACTGAAGTGCTGATACTTCCACCTAGTGGCTAAAGTGAAAACACCATGCTCTCTTCCTATTGGAAACTGCCTGCATCCTCTTGTAATTCAATCACTCGGTAAATGTTTCTTGAGCGTGTTCCATGTGCTACACAGTGAACAAAACATGCAAATAAAATAGTCTCATTTTAAAAGTAACAATGGTATAATTCATTAAAAACACTCCAATAGACTTACTGAAATACATGATGACATATTTAATTTTTAATATGCAATGTATTTTGTATTTTTAGAACAGCTGCAAAGAAAATATGAAGGCTTCCTGTATATACCCCATCCAGCTTCTCCTTATGTTAACATGGTACTTTTCCACATCACGTTTGTCAAAACAGAGAAGTTAATTTTGGTTACTAGTAACTATTACTATGGACTAACTTCAGGCCTCATTTGGATCTCACTAGTTTTTCCACTTACATTCCTTTTCTGTTTTAGGATCCAGCTCAGGAGACAACATTACCTTTCACACCATGCCTCCTCCTTCTCTTCTTAGTCTGTACTTCATAATGGGCCAAATTTGTATACCTTACCACAAGCATTATTTTGATGGCAAGGCAAAAACAAGAGCAATAAGAAAGTCGGTACACTATGTGTATCTGTCAGGCAAGGAACTGCTTTATTCTTACGAGGTTATTTTCCAGTTTTGAAGTATGTTAAGACTATTGGGGAAATGACAACATTTGGAAGAACCGAAAGAAAAGATGCTGAGTCCATTTGAAAATGGAAATGTGGGAACAACATTTTCTTTGTCTCCTTCTGGTTGACCTTCGAGCATCTCTGACACGTGACCATTTCTGCCATCGGGATGCCAGTCAGGGAGTGGGAGGGGTCCGGTGCTAAGTGACCTGGCTGCGACTTCATGCAAACAATTATATGATGCAACAAGTATCACATCTAAGGAGATCACAGGAGAGAATTTTGTGGTTAAAACAAGCAACATCCTTTCTAAGCCCAAATGAGACTCGTATGTAGTGAGCCTAGATTCCTATAGCCCAATGATGTATACCTCTCCAGGGATTCCCAGTCTGTACCACTTGATGAGCAAATAATAATTTCTGACCTGCTGATGCTACGGTGTAACATTTATATTTAACTCACCAGTGCTGTTTGTTCAGTTGTCTACCCAAGCACTTCATAATCACCCGTAATTAAGAATAATGTCTTTTAATTTGATCCTTTTGTGTGCTCAGCATAAATACACAAAGGAAGACAAAAGTCGTTAATCGTTCATTCATTCATCCATTCATTCATTCCCCAACTATTTACTCAACGTTTACAAGCAAGCCTTGTTCCAGTTGCTCAACACGTGGCGTGAAAAACTCAGCATCTCTGGTGTCATGAAGCATCACAGACTGAGTTGGATATAAAACGTTTTGATCGACCAAGAAAGAACTCTTATATGTTTTTCTCTTATTCACTACACTTTCAACTTGCTTGCTGCATCACTACTTTCCATCGGCAAGCCCAAACATCTTTTAAAGGCTGCTTCGTAATTAAAGAGAAGAGTTGTTCGGTTTCAGCTACAAGAATAAAGAAGCTGACTGTTTCTAGTGGTATCCTAGTTCCATTTCTAAATTATGTAGAACTGTGTGAGAGACGCCACCAGGAGGAAAGTGGCACTGCCTGGTAGCAAATTAGCACATGCTTTCCCAGAAAAAAAAGTTCTTGCAAATGCAAAGAAAAAAACAATCATTAAGTGCTTTGCACAGAATTTCATTTATAATAAAAAGATACTTTAATAAGCGGGGAAAGGATGGATTCATCAACAAATGGTAATGAAGAAATTTCTTTGAGGAAAGAAAAAAGATTTCTCCTAAGTCACAAAACATGCAGGAAAAAATAAATTTTAGATAAATTAAATGGTGTAGAAGAAAGAAGACTTCATTCAATATTTGAGGGAAAAGAAGCTGAATTTACTACTTAAGTGAGGCAAACTATGACTTTTAGGCATGGTTTCCCCGATTGCAAGGCAGAAAGTTTATTTTCTATGGAGGTTTTGGAACGGTGGGGCTCG
This sequence comes from Phyllostomus discolor, assembly GCF_004126475.2. Classification (NCBI taxonomy): domain Eukaryota; kingdom Metazoa; phylum Chordata; class Mammalia; order Chiroptera; family Phyllostomidae; genus Phyllostomus; species Phyllostomus discolor. The sequence continues at coordinate 85,692,348 of NC_040910.2, forward strand.
GGGACTGACAGGCTTCCTGCTCGGGATGGGGTGATGTCAGCTACCGAGGGGTGAAAGCGTACTAATCCCAGCGCGCCTCTTGGTGATTGACCGGCCTTCACAACTGTGTTTGCGGCGTGAGACTGTGGAGCAGCTGAGTTCCCCAAACACGCGGCTTCTCTGGTGGGCGGGCTTTCAGAAGCATGATCGCCGACTAGAATTGTCAGCAGCCTTTCAACACATTCTACAAATAGCACAATTAAGAGTGGGCAAAAGATGTGATCAGATATTTAACCAAAAAAAAAAAAAAAAAAGACAGGATGGTAAGTAAGCATGGGGAAAACAGAAGATGTTCAACACCACTAGCCCGCGGAGAAAGGCAGTCTAAAACCAGAGAGGCGTCATACGTGTATCAGGCTAAAATTAAAAAGACCGGCCATAATAAGTGACGGGAAAGATGTGGAGGAGCTAGAATCTTCAGACGCTGTTGGTGGGAATGCAAAATGGTAGGATCGGTTTGGACAACAATCTGGCAGTTCACTTGACAACTTAAACTTGTGCCTCCCGCACAGTTCCAGCCATTTCACTTCACTTGCCGTGACCCTCACACTGTAACAGCGTTCACCTCCAGTTGGGTCTTGCACTATTTGAGGACAGGCACCTGTTCTTGTTAGGTCTCCTATCTCCAGGGTCTAATGCGGGGCCTAATATCCGCAAAGCCCTCACTCACTGTTGTTAAAAGAATCAATTAATGGGTTTCTCCTTAAGAAAAAATATTGCATCTGTTCATCCCCCACCAAAAGGCATTAAGATTTCTGAGTCATGCGTATGCTGAATTTGAAATGATTTTCTATTTATTTAATTTTGCTTTATTTATTTTAGGAGAATAAAACTCACTGCCCTTGAGAACATAATATGGCTGTCAACTTCCATGCTACCACTAGATGGCAGAGTCGCACTGCGCTTGCAGCCCTACATAGGTACTGTATTTTATATACACTATGTATGTATTAATATGCCATGTTCTTTCTGAAGAAGTAACACCTATCACTGTAAAATATAGCATTAATAAAGTGTATCTTGCTCCAAATAAGTTATGCAGAGGAAAATTCTGGCTGAACTTGTATTCCTATTTCGGGGTCAATTAAAATCCAAGACATAATCTACTGGCCTCCCTGTTTTTGGTTTGCTTTTTCTTCCTAGCACTTCAGTAGCTACAGTCTGATGCGTGGTTGCTAGGAGCAAGAGATCGTCCCTTAGGTGGATAACATCTCCAGTTTTCTAAGGGGACATCGAAGCCAGGAATGTTACCTACTTCGTCTAAAACTGTCTGATAAAATTCTGAGCTCAATGTAAACCCAGGTCTCTAGATCTTTGAAATTCAAAATTGCTTATTGTGTCCTTGGGCTGCGTGTGAGCATGTTTCTTTTCTCTCAGGCAGTCTTATCTTCCTGATATTGTCTGCTTTAGAAGGATAACATTATGATGCAACCAACCGATTTTTTGAAAGTTTAAACTGGACTTTCCCTCTCTGTGGTATTTCCAACTCTACCACTTTCCCCGGACTTTCCAGCAGGCACCAAGCCAGGGGCCTTTCTCCACGCTCTCAGGGCAGGGAGGGGTGGTGGTGTTAACCCTGAATAGTTGAGACCTCTGAAGTCAAAGCTTATGGTCAGCGAAGAAAAAAAATAGTGCTTAAAAAAACAATTCTACTTAGGCATGACAAATGTAAGAAGAGTTCTCTTACACATACACATCTTGTTTGATGCTCAGGCATTCCATACAACAGGTGTGGGATTTCTGAAAAAAGATTTAGAGACCCATGGCTCATTCTAATCGTGCAGGTTTGGAAGGTGGGTCGGGAGTGACGTGGAAACCCGAGGGCACCCTGTGACAGAGACGCTGGACGCTGCCATCTCGCTCCTACTGCAGATGGTTCTCAACGTCTCCAGGACATGAATGAGTGGAAGAAAGAAATCACGTATTAGGCAGATGCCAAGGAAACTGAGGGCTTCCCTTTTATGATTCTGGGCAATAAGATGAACACTCATGGACAGCAAGTGTCTGCAGAAGGCGGCGACGTCTGGTGCGGGGACAACTGTCCTTTCTTAGCACAAGTGCACATGATGTCACTACTGCTGCTGTTGGAAGAGCTGCTGTTCTTAAGGATGCATCAGATATCTCTGCGCAGAAGATAAAAACCTGTCTTCACCGAATGCCCAGGTTTAGCTCACCTTCCTATTGACGGTTCGGTCCATTGTGGATGCATTGTAACCAGCTCAGGCATACGCACAAAGTAGACCCGGGTGGACTGGAGGGTTAATATTTACAGTAATGGTTGTTGACTGATACAATTACTAACACATAATGTTCCTTCATCAGTGGGGGGAGAAAGGAAATACCTTCTCACTGAGAAATGGTATTTACTAAATAATGGAAACTTGCATTTTTAAATTGCAATGAGTGTCTCATAACATTTCTTTCACTTAAATATGTAAATTATAGATCTAATAAAGAAGCGAACTGACCAAGATATAAACTATAATTAAAATAATATGTTGGATATTCTAGAAGTTGTCATTTTTTCAGGAAAATAATATTAAACAATAAAAATTTAATCTTAAAAAACACCTTAAGTAACCCTCTAATTCTCTGAACGCTATAATAATGTGATTCATTCCCAAGGAGCAAATGAAGTTATATATATTTTTGTCCACAAAGAGAGGACAGAGCGGGTAGTTTTAGCAGCAGCTAACTTTTTGCACTCCAACTTTTGCAGCTAACTTTTTGCACTCTCGGCTTATTGGTTCCACACTAAATGGTGGACTGAAGCTGAGCCTTCAAATCTCCAGGGCCAGGGTCCTGGCAGGTGTGCTGTAGAGGTGGGGCAGGTACAAGGGTGACCTGCCACACCCATCACTTCTTCCAAACGTGATGACAGGACCTATGACATTAGGGGTCTAACTTTCTCACTTTCCCAAGGCTCTGTAACCAGCATGCTGGCTGGCTGGCGCGTCACCCCCCTGGTAAGAGGGCAGCACATGAGCGGAAACCTGGACAGATGATGATCTCAAGGAACTGAAGCTGTCTCTGTGGGAATCAAAGTCACAGAGCACTGCCCAGTATCAGAACAAGTTTTGGGGTTCACATAGTGTAACCCCACAGGACTCTGTGGGTGTACCATTCCAGGAAATGCAGCACAACTTTTAAAACTTGACTTCATTGATTTATGAAAGTACCAACGGGAAAGGGATGCTCATTGTTTTCAGAGGCGAGACTCCTCCACATGGCTTTTCATGCTAATGAATTCCACTGAGTGCTGTCAGCTCACAGACCTTCCAAAGCAGGGACTCTGCTGCTGTGAGCGTGAAATACCCTAGTGCTGTTGGAGGAGAGAAGTAATGAGACAACGGCTTATTTTCCAGATCATTAGCATTGGAGGGAACACACTTTAAAAGGCAGACAAAACTCTAAATATCCTCTGGTGATGTCTCTTTAGCTGTTCGGGATGCATAAAAGTAACCACTCAGGAGCAGTGGTGAAAACATGATTTCCGGCACATTTCACTCATGGCCATTGTAGACACAAAGGGGAATGTGACCCCTGGCAAAATAAATGATTTAGGGAATTCCTCAGCATGATTAAAACAGATAAATAACTTTGATAGCTTTCTCGTGAGGTAACCAAGCAGCCATGATTGACCTGGTATGATTTTAGACAAAAGCGGCCACTAATGACGTTTGGTTCTTATATTAATGCCCCAACATAATCTGGAAGGAGCTGAGCTCGGGAGAGAGCATGTTCTCCAATCAGCCCCATCACAAGCAGGCGCTATCACTGTTCATTAACTCGCCCCAAACCACTGTTATTTAGACTGCGTGTTCTGGACTCTACCTGAGTCTTTTTACAGTAAAAATACCGTCATTTATCAGTATCCAAATGTGTGCTCACAAGGCTCACCTCATTGAAATCAAGTTTCCACTGGTGAAAATAATCCACAGGAGGACCTCACAAACAGCTCGCTCTCGTGCTAGAACATTGGTCCCGAATTTCTCCTCCTTTCCACTCGGCATTTCTTTCCACCGATCTTAATACATCCTTCAGCTGACACCAGTATATTTTCTTCCTTGGCTTCTTTGAGTTTTGGAATGTATGGTTCCCCTAATCAGGACAACAACTGTGTTAAAATCTTAATAGGTACTATTACTTTCATTCAACCCTCAAAATGTTCAAATCAAGGCAAACACCAGCGAACTTTGGGGAAAATTTCAAATTCTTTTTCAGATAATCACTACAACATTTATGCATAATTTTATACAATTTTACTAGGGACTGTGGTAAGGCTAAAAACAGAATCTCAACTCTATCTTGTATTTTTTGTTAGTAAAATTAATGGAGGTGTTTCAGACCTGAGAATTTTAAAATTATATCCCCTACATAAATCAAAATGCATGGGAGTTTTCTAGTGTAACATGTATGGTGATTTCCAGTTCCTTTATGAAGCCAGCGAGGGTCGCAATCCCCCCCGAAGAGTACAGTAAGACTTGTTCTCTCTCAGGCTGAAAGGATGAAGGTCGGTCACCATGTCGGAGGGAATAAGTTGTATCGGTAGTATTTTAGGGATTTCACAATCCTGTAGAGCTTTCCCTTCAGCTTTACTCTGACGCAGACACCAGCCTGCAGTGTCCGCGGCATCATGGATGAGACATGAGACATTCACACAGACTACCGAGTCCTGTGAGGAGGAAAAGGGACGGCCCAGCTACCCTCTCAAGGGGAGGGTGCCTCAGAGTGGCCTGGCTACTCTCTCAAAGGAGAGCGCCCCGATCCTTCCCTTCACAGGGTTTTTATTAGCTTATAAATTGCACAGGAATACAGGTAAAGTTCATTAAACATTGTCAGGCAGTAAGGATTAAACAAATAGATAATGTTCAAAGAAATAAAGAGCTCACACTGAGTCAGGACCTATCACCTAAAAAGTTACAAAACTTAAGGAACTGAACTCATTGTCTGCCCGGGCCTTTATAATCTAATTAAGAGCATCTTCAGCAAAGCAGGTTTCACAGGATTTTACATATCCTGTCTCAGGCCTAATCATCCCGGGAAGTCCACCGTTCCCAGCACAGGGTTGCACCACTCCTTGTCATTGTTACAGGCTTAAGTCAGGCAGAGGAGACAAGGCAGCTGAGAGGTTTGAGACCTCTCACAGGCAGAATGGACTCAGGCTTTGTCAAAGCCAAGGGGTGAGGGTCATCACCCCCTTCTTCCATAGCCCCCCAAGTCCTTCCCTGGGGCCTCCATGTGATCATGCCTATCTTAGATGGTCCTCCCCTTGGGGAATCTTACGTGTCATTGGCTAACTGATCAAGCACTGGGGGCCAAGCAAGGAGCAGAAGCAGCACTCCTGCCAGGGAGATAAGTTCGTCTCCTGGTGGCTTCTGGTCTAGAGGTCTCTCACTCAGCCTTAGCCATGGGTGGCTATAGCTCCTGAAACCAGGCAGGGTGGTTCCCAACATTACTCTGCTTTAGAAAGTTCTCTCTCTCTCTCTCTCTCTTTTTTTGCATTAAATCATTTCATGTATGTTTACTGCCATTAAAGTCAGTCATCTAAGAGTATTTTTACTGAAAAGAATAGAGGATTTAAAGTGGGATGGACTCAGTTGTGAATGCTCATTCAAACACTGCCTGTGTGAGTATTCCAGATTGCTGAAACTGAAGCTCCCACGTGGGTGCCAAGTGGAAATGGATTGGAGTGCAAGTGACCATGCATGTGACACAGACCGCTCTGGAGGGACTGTCATGGCAGGCATAGGAGTCTGTCCCGTTGCTCTTGCGCTCTTTCACCCACTTTATGGATATAAAATGTGGGGGGAGGGGTTGGTAAGAATCCCTTGGAGAGACCTCTAATCATGAGGGTGAGGGGTTACTCAATTTCCTTCCAGCCATGAAGGCATTAGAGCCTAAAGAGAATAGGCTCTAACAAGATTATGCAGAAGGTCTGGCATGTCCCATTATTTGAAGATAAATAATGGAGTGGGGTCTAACTTCTGCCCAAGGAAGTCTGGAGGGTATGGAGAAGCTGTTTGGCCAGTGGAGAACAGGTGAATTGCTTCTCTGTTTCCAAAGCAACTGCATTTCCAGAATATGTGACTTTTCTTCTAGGACCAGATGTGGACTTTGGTAGGTTGGAGAGCAGGTCTGGGGTCATTTAACTCCTACCCAATGGTCCATTGGGAAGGAGGAAATGGAACTCCAACATTTCAGAGGTGAGAGGTATATATAGTGAACTTCCCAAAGATAGCATCTTGAAAGGGGAATACCTGATGAAGACAGTTGAGATGGAGAGGCCACACTAAAATTCCTCTGGAGAACCTGAGAAAGCCCCAATATTGGACCCTTCCATGCATCATAACAGACCCTTCTAATCTCACTGTTCTCTGATTTTGGGCACAGTTTCAGTGATGAGTTTTGCATGGGCTTCACCGGATTTCCTGCAGGTGCCTGCTGTCCCCACCCTCACGCTGAGCCCAGGCAGCATCCCTGTTGCCTGCTCCCGGACTTCTCTGGGATAACTACAGCAGAAACCCATCTGGCCCTCATCCATTTCACCCTTGCACGCCAGAGAAGTCAATGTCCCAGGGGATGGATGGGCCTCTTAACAAAAGTGCATGGAAGCCAGTGGATAAAAACTTCTCCCTTGCTGAACGTTTGGTGCAAAGGCTCACGCCATACAGCTTCTGAGGGGGCCCCATAGGATTGGACACCCATTTATCCTGGCTTTGGCCAATTTGATGAAAAGAACCTTGATTTGGTTCTCCTTCCTACTTTATTTCATTATTCTAGTCTGTCCCTTCAGAGGTGCAGTCTCTATTAAATTATGCAAATTCTACTTTTCTGAGGAACCATGGCTAACAATAAAATAAAATAAAATCATCCTTGAGATAAAGAGAAGTCTAAGCCGGCAGAGAACTCATGCAAATAAATATCTCATCCCCATTTCCCTTTTATAGACTAACTCATGGCCCACTTTCCACTTCTTATCTAATGGCCACTTCCATTCCTGCTAACAACTGCAGGAAACAGTGAGCAAGAAAGGAGAATCACCATGCTCTGTCCTTCTCCCACTGCCATGGCCAGTTCCTACAGGCCAGCTGGAGAGGAAGAAATTTTTACATTGGATCCATTCAGACATGTGAATATTACATAAGCCTGGACATTCCAGCCTCCAAGTGGAAACTAGGTTTGTTAACTAAAGTGAGTGGAGAACTGTCTAAACCCAAAGAGTGGGCAGAAACTCACGGACCTGCCCAACTTTCATCCAGAATTCTGGGAAAGCTATACCACTGAATAGATTCTAAAGGAACAGTTGAAAACAAAAATAAAATCTGTGTTTTCGTATCTCATTGGTCATTCATATAAGTTATGTGACTGCATTAGTTACTTAATAACTCTGGATTTTTTAGTATCCAACTTTAAGAACAGATTAACACTTTATCCAATTAGAATCATGATAAATAAGGTTCTATAGGCAAAAGTACTTCCCAAAAAGTCATGCACATGTTAGCGTCCTTCCTTCTCCGAACATTTGTATCGTATCTACCATTCTTCAATCTAAGAGTAACATTAAAAGATTATTAGAAAAGTCAGCTTATTAAACAAAAGAAGAGTGAACGGAAGTTAATGCTCAGAAATGATCTGGAGTTGGCAGACATTTACCTCTGGTTAGTGGGCAAAGCACTTAACATGTCTTTGGGACACAGGCAAGGCTGAGTTTCTGAGGTCTAACCAGGAGGTGCCCAGTCATGCACTATGAAAAACAGAGACATCTGTTGAAGAAGGTTGAAGAAACATTGTACATAAGATAATGAGGCCTCAGTCCCCTTCAAAGTAGGCACCTTATCACCTCACACAGTTCTAATCACCATCCGCTCACCGTCTTGTTTTCCTGAATCTCATCAATGGTCTGAAATCTCTTCCTTTTCAAAGCTAATTCTAGTTTTGGGAAAAGCCAAAAGTCACAAGGCACCAAATCTGGGCTATAGGGGGGCTGAGTCACCTGGTTGATTTGATGTTTTGCCAAAAACATCTACACAGGTGTGATGCATGAGCTGGTGCATTGTCGTGACGAAACTGTCAATCACCTCTTGCCCATAGCTGAGGTCTTCTGAATCATCCGAATAGTTTCCATGGAGCAATGTTCAGGCTTAATGCAAAATTTGATGCAGATTGGTTGCTCTACTCACTTAGTCATTTTGAATGGGATGGCCACACAGTACACATGCTCACTCAACAGCACGTACCGCCCCCACTGACTAGTACAGTGAAGTCATTATTGTTCACAGTTGTGCATTCCAGTCCACTCTTCTAGGCTGCCAGGTTACAGCAATGCTGTGCAAACTGTTGTTATATTAACAATGGCTGGGCTTTTTCCAGACAGATCTCGTATGTGCTTGATACTTGTGCAATCACACAGCCACTCCTCCACCACAACATACACACATACTTAGAAGGGCCCTGAGCATGGTTTAATACTTGGCTTTTACTTGTCTTAAACTTTTGTAGTAAGTTAATCTCTGAAGTTGTGTTTCATAAGTGAATTTCAATGGGACAATGGAGCACATGTAGAAATGGAAGAGCTATGCACAATACATATGTCCATTCTGGTCTCTCACTACCCCATGCACAGGTCAGTCACACCTGTGAAGCCCATGGCATAAAGTTCCAGTGGACCCAAGATGCACGGGAGACCAGGGAGACTCGAGTGCAAGGCAAGCGTCCAACGTGTTTCATCCCCAAGTAAGTAAGCAGGAGCTCCAACATCCCTGGTTCCATTCAAGCCAGAAGTTGCTTCCCAATGCAGAAGGAGGGCATTGACATTCTAGGAAACACACACAGAACAAGGAACCTATCCTTTCTTCCTTGTGTCAACCAAACACTTATGCTGAAGATGATGATGAAGATGGGAAGATAATAGTAGCCTGAGTTCGTCTTCCTTTCAACCCTTCTTTACTCATCAGTGAGCCAGGTAGGGAGTGTTGATGAGTTGTGTGTGTATCAAGAAGTGAAGTAAAAACAGAAGTTGTTTTCGATAGCATCCCCTTGTTCTGTTAAGAAGGGAATGCATATACGTGTTTCACTTACAAAAGACACATTGTAGACTTCCAGTGATTCTGCATACAGAAAATGCTCTTATATATGCATTTAAAACTGACATTTTTTTTTCCTTTTAATTGAATTTATTTGGGTGACAGTGGTGACCCAAACTACACAGGCCTCAGGTGCACAATTCCACAACACATCACCTGTATACTGCATTGTGAAAAAATTTTAAAAACTAAGAAAACTTATAAATTTAAAAAAAACCCCTGGCATTGTAACAATATAAAATGAATGGCAAGTCATGCTAATAATGAGATTTTTTTGTTGCTTAGGACAACATTAAGCAAATAACACGAACCAAATTAAAAAAAAAGCACCCTGGCAAATTGAGAGAGATCTCAGAAGAAAGAAAAACGTTAGTAAAGAAAAATACTTTAGTACTCACCATTTTTCCTACTTTCCAAACCACGGGTCTCCATCTTCGTCCCACACTGGGCTCTGCAAAATGTGCAGGTAGCCCTGGTATCCACTTTTTTTGTCTCAAAAATGGAGTCTTTCTACAAGAAGTTCTCTTAGGGCTCCCCAGTTTTAACAATCTATGCAGGGCTTCTCCTGGAAAAATAGGCTCTCCTTCTGGGTGACCATTGACCACCTCCGTGGGTTTGGCCAACAGATGGCGCCTTTGTGCCAAGAGAAAAGTACCCCTTGCTTGGGAAAGTAGGTCCTGGATTCTGAATGCACAGTTAGGGTAGAGGGGTTTGAGCTGGATTTTCACTGGCCCCTCAGTTGGGTGTCTTGAGGCAGAACAAACTACACAGCATTACAGAGCAGCCTTGATTCTATCCGTTCAAATGTTTTCCTCCTACTACTTGAAAATTTGGGTTCACTTGCTCATTTTCTAACACATAGTTATGAATCGTCGTTCAAAGAACGTCTGCTATTGTGACAGGCCTGGTTGCCTGTGAAAAGGAGAATAGGCCAATTTTGGAGCGATGCTTCCTGCATTGTCATCTGAGTTTTGGCAATTCTGAAAAAGTTGGGGCTGATTGAAATGCTATGAACTTTTGGGAAAATAGTGGGAATTGTACAAAAACATAACCCAGTTGACTTGTAAATTTTTTTTTTTTGGCCATTGGTGTCCCCTTGGTTGTGTTGTTTTGAAAGAAAAATCATCAGATTAAACAAAGAATTCATCTCTGGCACTATCCCTAAAACAGAAGGACTCTTTAAATAATAGCAATTAAATGTGCCTCATCGCCTTTTCAAGGAGACAGTGAAACCAAAGTCCGGTTCTGTGGATTGCATTAAAAATTCACCTTCCCCTGCCCCTCAGAGCAGGTCTGTGGACTCCTCAGGTACTCCCTCCGGATTCTGAATTCCTCCCTTCTGCCTGCCTCCTCCCCCCCACCCCCCCAGGGCAGGTTAGTTGGAGGGCATGGCTCTTCTCCCTGCCCCGCCCCCGCTGCCGAGAAGTGCCGCCCAGCGGCAGCCCAGCAACGGCTCTGCCTTTCTCCTTAAATGGCTGAATTCCAACAGTGGGCAAAGCAAGTTATGTAAAGATCATTTTTCGGGGTTTCCTAGGAAACGAGGGATGCTGGTCCAGTCTGGATTTGATGTGAAACAAGAGGACGAATTCTAACTTCCGGGGGATTGAGGGTGGCGTGGGGCAGAAAACCCCGGAGACGACTGCCACACTACTTGCCTTCATTTTTATTTTGAATGTACCTAAATGCTGCCGAAAGGGGCTGTGACAGTTCAAATAATAAATACAGCAACAATGGGTTGTGGTTCACAACCTCATCCTCACATCCACACATTCACAGTGACCTAAATTGACTTAGTCCATTAAAAAGGAGGAAGAAATAAAATCCAGGATGTTTCCCCTTCTGAACTTATAAAAGCTAATCTAAGTAGTGGTTACAACTGCTATCTGATTATTTAATGTATAAAAAAGCAATCGGGGACCATTCAGCCCTAATCTTGTAATGCAGTCCTTCCGTGTAATCAGTACAGAGAGTAGTGTGTTAAGTCTGGAGAAAACAGAGATTAAACCCAGAGTTTTCCTTGTTAGGACCCATAGATTAGGAAAGAAAACGAGAGACACAGAAATGCTGACATAATACAGTAAACAAATCAGGAGTACGTGAGGACCGGTGTGTGACTCTCTAATCTGGGCGTGCTGATTCTCCATGGATATTTTAGAAATGTCTACTATATCATGACTTGTTAAGTACCAGAGAAAAGTTATTTAGAGTTAGTTCTAAAAATGACTATCAACATGCTATCAAGCCAAAAAAAAAAAAAAAGTCAAGCAACCAGTTGCTTTGCTACATTATGCCAAATAACTCAGTGTTTAAAATATATTTTCACTGAAATGACTGCAGATAAAATTGACTGGATGTCTTAAAAGTGTGTGAACATGACTCTTAAGGCTGTTTTGACTTCTTAAGAACACCTGATCCAGCCCTGTCTCAGTGGATTGAGTACAGGCTGAGAACCAAAGGGTCACAAGTTTGATTCCCAGTCCAGTCAGCACACACTTAGGTTGCAGGCCAGGTCCCCAGTGGGGGCCACGTGAGAGGCAGCCACACATTGAAGTTTCTCTCCCTCCTTTCCTCTCTCTCTAAAAATAAATACATAAAATATTTTTTTAAAAAGAACCTCTAAAGACATAGACACTATGCATAAACATTGACTTTTTAAATGGAAATTCAACAGAGTACAGAAATCCACAAAAAATTAAGTTTTTACAAAGGTATGAAAATATATGAGTTTCTTGTTAGTGTACTATTGTTTTCATATTCTAACTTTTTTACTGTGTTTTTATTACATTGATAAGTTTTTTTACATGCTTTCAGTGACTGACAATTTGCTTTTAAATATAAGTTATGTGTTGTTTTTCAAAATTTTTATTGTTAAAAGCAAACCTTTATATTTCTTGATAGATTGGGTTGTTGTTTTTCACCCAAAAGTTAAAAAGTAGAAATTTCTTTTCAACCAATCTTGGAATAAGAGAAATTAGGATTTGATGGTTTTGACTAATGATTTAGAAAACATATTGATCTTTTTCTCTGATCTTATGTCTTCATTTTTTTTGCCATTGAAAAGGCTACCATTCAAATCTATCACAGGGTATTGTAGGGTGAGTCATATGTCCTTTGTCACTTCTAAGAATTGGTCACAGCCATTGTTTTTCTCCTCTTTCTTTTCCTTTTCCTGCTTTTAAACCTCACAACAGAGCTATAGGTATTGTCTGTAGCCTCACAAATAATTCAGCCAGAGAGTTGAGTAACTTTGTGAGGATGTCATGGTCCTCCTAACAAGGGCCTTTAGAATTTTCTTCCCTATTATATATTTCTTTGGGCCAAAATCCAAGGTCAAAGCCATTGCACTTGAAAGATCACATTCTCGTAAAAGACACTGTTTCAGGGCCGGCCAGGAGACATGTGGTTTCTGGTTTGTAAGTATGTATCATCAGCTCTCTGTGTTTTGAAAATGTAAATTTGTCCCAATGTGACTGATATGCTAAGGACCGCTTTGAGGACAACACAAATTTTGTGTTTGCTTGTGTGATTTTTATGGATGAGAAATGCTTGGTAAACACAGAAAGCTGCACTCAGATGAACAGAGCCCGCCGGGGGTACACAAAGCACGCCCGTGCCACACCACACAAGGACGGAGAGCCACACCCACCCAAACCTGCCAGTACAACTTGCTCTTTCAACTCAGAGAGCCCTCTTCCCACCAGCTCACAAAAGCACACACAGCCACCCTTCCCGCTGCCAAAAGCAAACCGCAGGTGCCATATTTATGACAGTACTTTAGGATTTCTTAACCATTTATCATGTGCTATCATGTTTATTCGGTTCCTAACATTTTTTAAAAATATATCACTGGTGGTATTTGGGAATGTCATGCCCCTAACTTAATTTGTCCAGCCTTTGTGGGTTTTGTTGCCTAATCTTGCATACAGTGGTGATTCTGAGGAACACATGTCACATGAGCGCAGAAACGATTCTGTATGTGCAAGCTGAAGGACAAGGAGCGAGTCAGGGTGTGTGCAACAGTGGGAGACAATGTCATTAAGACACTCACTTTATTCCATCGATGATGCTGGTATTGATCACAGATGCTAACACCGCTGTCCTATGCCTTTTGTATGCACGCTCTACCAAGTCTGTCCTCATGGCTTCCTCTCAATGGAGCAAGTTCTTAGAGTTCAGACTCTGGTGAACTGCCATGAACCGAGAGACATTTTCAAAATAGATACAATGAAGTGTTCTTCGTGTGTTCAGATAGCATTGGTTACTTCGCAGAGCTTTTGGCAATACCAAGTGCTAAGTTCTGACACTATTTCCTGGGATAAATCTCTTGTAACTGAAGATGATCTTGTTTTCAACATGTACAGGTGATAATTATGTAGGTTCATGTCTATTACATTCTTTAAAGGAAGGTCATGAGCATCAGAGTTTGGGTGTTGAACTACTTTAACTTCTAAAGTCCTGAAGAAACCACACCGATTCCTGAGAAGAACACCCCAGGCTGCGGTGGCTGAATGAAAAGTAACTCGGTGTTGGCACTAAGTGCCCTTTAGCTAAGTCCAAAGAGAACAGAAGCAGAGCTTGATGCGTTGTAGAATATATGATTATTTGAATCTTCGACTTTCAAAGGAAAGAGAATTTGGTTGAAGGTTAGTTCTTTTGGACACTAATCTATTGTACGCAGGATACAAACTTTAACTTACAAGGGGATATAGCAATTGAATTAATTCCCTCCTAGAATCTCTACTTTGAAGGACTTTTATTACAATCCAAAAGGTTGTCATTTAATCTTTTTTTTTTTCACTAACCTAGTATACTGTATTGGATAATATGGTTGGACAGAGTTCAAGAGGAGAAATAGAACAGGGTGTGGGTTTTCAGTCTCGAGTAAACTGTAACCTTAGAGGCCATTTACCTTCTATTCTGACTCATTTTAGAACCTTTGCTTCTGAGAGCAAAATGTGAAGCGCCCCCCTGTGGTGGGCCAAAGGAGATGTGGCTGGAATGGACAAGCAAAGCAGGTGTGGCTGGAATCGGACCCCACCAGAAGGCATCTGAAAAATGGCTGCTCTCCCTCCTGCTTCCCTGAGTGACGATGAGCTTGATGTCTAAGTACAGATGGCCTAAGACCTCAGAAACCTGGAGGGATGTCATGGGGGAAATGGCTCTTTCCAGTCCTCCCAATAGGGACACTCCTGCCCTTTTGTAACTCTTAAACTCCATCCCACTAGAAGAAATGAGACGATTTATTGGATCAGTGATTTGAAGGTAATGCCTTTGGCCTCTTGCTGTAGCTCCTACCCTTTTCTTTTGTTCTTTCTTTTCCCTTGTCCCCAGGAAGTGAAGTTCTTCCACGCCCTATGTCTAATCTCGGTGTCTTCGTCTCCCAGGCCCAGGCTGGCTTATACAGGATGGTTTTATGTTTCATTCTGAGAGTCACTTAGTAGGTCTATTTGGCTCTGACACCAAGCTACATCCTCTTTCTTTAGCTTTATCATTAATCCAGATGACAATTTGGACTCCATCTGCCAATTCTTAATAATATTTTCTCAATTTTCTCAAAACTTGGGCAGGGAAGACAGGTGCTAGGTATTTATTAAGCCCGTCAAATACCCAGACAACTAGCATGATTTTCAATTTGCAGATAAGAAGACTGAAACTTTGTGAGAGACACAGTCGAAGTTGATGTCATTCAAAAAGAAAAGCCAATATTTGAGGCAAAGTCTGGCTATCTCTTTATAGCCTGAACTTAATCCACCTGGCTGATATTTTTTAATTTGCTTCTAGCTTGAATACATATGTTATTTTCTGTGTTTAACTCCTAGAATAAAATAGGTGTTCAGTAAGTGTCAGTTGTTCTTGTGAAAACATAAACATGAATTTGCAGACATATACAGTGGAGAAAACAAAAGACTTTTTTCAATGTGATCTGGAGTTTAAAGCCCCGAACCTATGCACAAATAGAGAAATTTCATGTCTCTGGACTTTTTAAAGAGGTAGAAGGTGACTCATTGTAGGTTAATCTCTGTGTTTTCCATCCATGCTGAGTGGATGGGATAGTTCCAAACTCTGTCCCTAGGCAGGCCTGGTTCTCGCCCTGGCACCCGGGGCTGATCGGCCAGCTGACCAGGCACAGAGAACAACACCCCAGGCCCAGAGGTAAAGGCAGCTTTGGAAACAGTGCCCCATTGAGCAGCACATGGCCTTTCATCGATTCAGTATAAAACGAGTGCTTTATATTCCCTTCCCAAGGAAACAAAGTACAATAAAGTATTGTTCTCAGCTGTTGGTTTGTTGGTTTTTTTTTTTTATGAATCAAGAAACATCTGTTAGGCTGTCCTAGCAAAAGAAGGAAGATCTCAATTTATCATAATATAGTGCAGGCTTGGGAAGACAAAAATATAAAATAGGCTCACAGTGAAACAAGGCATAAACATGCTGACTGTGAAAGTGAAGGAAATGAAAAATCTGAGGTTCTTACTTTTTAAAAAATCGTTATGTCCACATTGCTATGGCAGACCCCGGTCGGTTATCAAGGGCATTCATTAGCTCAGCAGATGCCTGTGCCATCTTATTATTTTCATTTTGAACTGTCCTGCTCCCAATTTTGTGTCAAGCATCCTGTTTTCGATTGGATTCAATGTTCAAACAACCAGCAACCATGAACAATAGAACCCAGGCTGAATTTCACAGCCTTCTTTTCTTATGGCTCCAAGGCTAACAATGAGTGTCTTCAGAAGATAGCCTTGAGGCTCATATGCAGAGCAAAGTGAGGTGTAGTTGCTGGTATCAAGGTCAAGTTTCAGCGATGAGGTGTCTTTTTATCTTACAGGGATATTTTCATGCTACTCTTAAAATAAGACTATCTTTCTTTTTCTTTCATAGACAGTAAAGTTTTTATTTACTCTCCAAGAAAAGAGAAGGACATGATATGGAAAGACCAGCCAAAAATATTTTTCTTTAAAGTGTAAAACAAAGTATATGTTCGTTGTAAATAACATCTCAGGAGAGGTACTTTGAGACTCTTTACCACAAATTAATGCACTATATAAAGGCTTTCAAAAACACTTATTATGAAAGGCAAGAATTTTCCCAAGTGTGTTAATGGTTTGCTTAGCCGTTAATAAATGTTTTGTGAAGAAGAAGTTTCATGGTCCAATAAATTTGGGAAGTACTTGACTCAAAAAGATTTTTAAGTAAGTATTTTCAAATACTTATTTTTTCAAATACTTACTTATTTTCAAAAAAGTATTTTAAGCACTTAGAAGAATCTGCTAACATACACTGTGGTTCTCTGAGTATCAGATATGGTAAGTGGTGCTTCTCAGATTTTGCTGATGAAGCAAGAGCATCAGATAGGGCATTCTGTGGAGCAGTGGACTTCAGGCACACTGTGGGGAAGTATCTCGCTGGGCCTTTAATTCAAACATCACCTAACGCATCATAAACAGACATCTACCTGCGCCTTTCCGTGGAATTGGGATGCCACTTGTGATCATCAGGGAAATGAAAGATTTCAATTAATCCCAAAATAGTAACCTTAGATCATAAAAGTCACTTGTACTGGGCATTTCTCTAAAAAAAAATCATGCCTCATTAAGCCAGAACTTTCTGTAAACTTAGACATTAATATAATATTAATAAATGCATAAATAAATAATACATGAGAAATTAGAAACAGGTCTTCCTTACAGAAGAATTCCAATTCATAAATGCACAAGCAGTGAGGAAAATACAAAACCATCATTCAGCAGACACCACAGTAATAATTATTAATAATTATTGTATAGAGAGTATAAAATGTATATATTTACATATTAAAATATACAATCTTTATGTAAAATCCACATATTTTATATATTCTTATTTTAAATATAAATATGCATACTGTAAAATAAAATCTGAGTATTATAAAATATATAGAAAATAACCATCAATGCTAAAAATCAGTGCGTGAAAGATTTGAGGGGAAATAAGACATTTGCATAGTCTCAAAGTATCTCTCCTGAGATGTTACTTAAGACCAAGAAAAAACTAATAACTGTACTGTGGAGAAAAATGGCAGGCAAGCACCACCTTCAAACCAAGCCCAGCAATGCTACCCAGACACCATGTACCCTAGATACGATGCAGAGGGGGACACAATGCCCCTTCTCTGGCAGTCTTGCCAAAAACACACAACCTCAATCTAAACATGAAAAAGTATCAGGCAAACACAAACTGAGAAAGTTTTGCCAAGTAACTGACTGGTACTCATCAGATGAGTCAAGGTCATGGCAAATGAGGAAGCCTAAGAGGTTAGCTGTCAAGGATACCAGGAGGCCAAGGAGACACACAAACCCATTGTGGTGTGGAATGCTGGAGTGGGTCCCGGAAAAGGAAAAAGGACACTCTGAAAAACCAACAACACTGAAGGAGGGTTTGTAGTTCAGTTAATAGTATTGTGTCAATGTCAATTTCCTCATTTTCATCTCAGTACCATGTAAGTTGTCAGCATGAGGGGAAGCTGAATGAAGGGTAGAAGAGAACATACTCTTTTTGCATACAGAGAAGTTTTAAAATAAGTGAGATTCTTAAAGAATTTTTCAGATGGTTTTCTGATTTCCTCACTTAAGTTTGCATAGATAGACCCAACCTCCATTTAGAAATATAGTATTAGATGGTAGACATAGTTTTATTTTGTACTATAATGTATATGAAACATATTACACTTATAAGCTCATAAAAGAATAAAATTTAAACTCATCCAAAAAGTGTTCTCTTCTACATTATAGTCACTTGAAAATGTTTATATATTAAAATAAATTTTGCATTGACAAGTTTTATTGGTTATGGTTGCTTTTTGTTGTTGTTGTTGATTTGGCTAGTTCTCTAGGAAAAACCTAGAGTACTGTATGTGTGGAGAAACTTTTAATAGAAGAGGCACTTTCAGCCACTTTTAACACTCAGCCCTTTTTTTCCAAGTATAATATGAGACACAACTCAAGGGCTGAGCTGCTTTGTTTCTGGGAGGGGCATGGACCTAGAGCCCCACCCGCAGGGCTCTGTCTCAGGACCTGCAGTGAGTGAGCTTGCCTTGTGAATACTCTGCAAGCCCTGGCTGGGTAGCTCAGTTGGTTAGAGTGTCCTCCCAATGCACCAAGTTTTCGGGTTTGATTCTCGGTCAGGGCACATATAAGAATTAACCAACAAATGCATCGGTAAGTGGAAAAACAAATCATCATTGTTCTCTCTCTCTCTCTCTCTCAAATCAATAAATAAAAAATAAAGAATCTTCTGCAAGTCACAAGATTATGGCTAACAAGGTTAGAGAACCATTTATGCAATAAAAGTTTTAGAACATCGAAATGGGAGGAGGGAACGCAAGAGAGAATTGCTTGGCTCAGAAAGTCTTCATTTCCTTAATGGAATAATAATATGTGCTTTATCCCCTTGTGGATAATGGGAATGAGCAAATTTATCATTATAAAATATCCTGCAGTTTGAGAGTATTTTGTTTTCAAAGTTTTATTGGCAAATGTGGTACTTACAGTGGAATCATTTATGATACTTTATTTCTTCTCAAGATGTGTGTGGGAGAACAAGATAAAAGGAATATAGGAAATGTGCAAATGAGAAGGGAGAGAGAACAATTTTAAACTGGGACTCTATTTGCTCAAGCACAAAAATGCTTACGCTGCTTTTGGGGACAGAAATTAAGCTGGAAAATCAAAAGCCAACAGTGTTACCCTGTGTGAGGTGCAGACAGAAACGTGGCAGGGGTCTGGATTGGGGTGGAAATGGAATTTGTATGTAAATTAACTGAGATATAAAAACATATTTATATCCAAGGCAAACATTTTAATGTAAGAGGGGAAGGTCATCAGGCATATCCAACCACTGCAGTTAACATTTTTAAAAGAAAATCAGGATTCATTTAGTGCTTTCAAAATTATTTTCAGTTACAATCGCAGTTACTTCCACCATGATCTCAAAGGATTCACTTTTAAATGCACTGAAATTCTAGTTAGAATTTGCCGTCTTCATTTTAAAAGTTAAGAGAGAAAACATTTGAAAAAATAAAAGCATCTTATTAGAAACACGCATGCATAATGGGAGAAAAATTATTGTTTACTGAGAATAATGAAGTGAAACGGAAGAATATTTGATAAGTTTAAGAACTAATTAAGCTTCAGAAATTATTAGTGAATAAAATACCAGAAGGAGCCGAAGGGACTGCAAATTCATCAAAAGACTTAGGGAACCGAGAACTGCGTAGATGGCCTTCAGCTGCGTTCTCTACGGTTCAGTTCCGTCTGTGAGGATTCTCAATTAACTTTCTGAAACGTGAAGCTAGTTCTCTTGCTAAAGAAAGTGAAGCATCTTGAGAAATAATTTTGTACCTTTGTTCATCACAATTATTCTTAGATATTGCATTAGAATGATTTATATTGCATGTGTTCTTAATCCGAACTGGCTTTAAAAATAAGGAAAATTTGTATTCACTTACTTCTGAGAAATTTAAAGAGCAAGTAGGGGTCAAGGTTAGTTTGATCTGAAGTATACCAGGACTGCAAATCCATTTTGCTGTCCTTTCTCTGAAGTTTAGCTTTTCTTCTAGCAAGACAGCTTCTAACAGCAATAGAACCATCCGCATATTTCCTTGCTTAAACCAACAGGGAAAGAGAGAGAGCTGTTCTTCCAGGGGCATTACATTGTACTAGAGGATACGGAGGAAAATTCATGCAGTATATTTTTGTTTTTTCTTAGTGTATTTTCCAGACAGTGTGAAGTTGTAGCCCTTCATTATTTATGGTGCAGTAGAGAAGGCTCAGGCATTTAACCAGTGGGAACAAGTCTGTTGCTACTCACAAAAGGTGAAAAATTAAAGAAAGTTTCCACAGTACTCAGGCTAGATTAAGACATGCATATTCAAGATTAAGAGCCCAACTTCTCAAGAATTTTCAAAATTGTTGAAGGTGATCCAGTTTTGCTGACTCATTTGAGAATTTGCTATTATCAGAAGATCTCAGTATGCATGGCATTAAAGTTTTGAATAAGAAACAATACTATGAGACAGCATATCCAATTCTATTTTCCTTTAAATTCTGTATTAGTTGATACCTAAAATAATATATATATAACATGTAAGTATATTATGAAGCAAAACAGTATGGTATGAACACCTGAAACCCACCAGTTGATTTAAAAACCAGAATGTTACCAATACCATCATCACCACTGGGTTTCCCCCTATGTGATGTAATTTCCCCAGCTCCTTCCCAATAAACTTAATCTATGGCTTTTCTTTCTTAGTAGTTTGTACGCGCATGCACACACACAATCTTGCAACATGGCTTTGTTGCATTACTTCTGAATCTATTAAAAATAGTAGCATACTATTTATGTTTATGCTGCAATTTCTATGGTGACGAAGTTCACCAAAGCCATACGCTAGCATTTAAAAGCAGCAGAACTTTGACACATTACAGAGGGACCCATATGCTCAGGCCTGGGCCATGTGTTGTCTGAGGAACAGCTGTGGGAAATGGGGATGTTTAGCTTGGAGGACACATGGATGAGAAACTGTCACACAGAATGTTCATTGTACCAGATGCCAGAACCAGGAAAAGTGGATGAAGAGTTCAAGAAAGCAAATAAAGCAATTCTAACAATTAGGATTACCAAACAGGAAAGTATGCTTTCCCATGGAAAAGTCTTCTGCCTAGCACTTCAACGATGCCCCTGTCCAAACTGTGCTCACAGCTGAATTTTTCTTTAATATGGTACTACTAGCTATAGTCGCCACGCTGTACATTAAATCTCTTCTTTATCTTATAGCTGAAAGTTTGGACCAACAGCTCCTCCTTTCCCCTATTCTGTAATCCCAGGCAACCAGTTTTCTAGTCTCTGCTTCTATGAGTTTGACTTTTTTTTTTTAGATTCCACATATGAGTGAGATCATACAGTATTTGTCTTTTTCTGCCTGCCTTATTTTACATAACATAACATCCTCCAGCCTCATCCATGTTATTATGAATGGAAGAATTTCCTTCATTTTCATGGCTATATAATACTGCATTGTATATATTGCATTATCTTTGTCCATTCACCACATCGACAAACCTAGGTTGTTTCCATATTTTGGCTATTGTGAATATCCTATTCCCAAATTCTAAGGTTCAAACTGACACTCGTTATTCTTCATTGGACCTGAATTTATGCTGGTGATCTCCATAATTTTCAGATTATCTGTAATTCTTCATTTGGATAATATTAAATATATTTCTCTACACAGAGTAGACATGAGAGATTTTTTTATTTCTTTTATCCATCACTCCAAAGTGAGGTAATCACCAAGTTCTGATAATTTCTCTTATATATTATTCCTCCTAGCTTTTTAAAGTATTATTGTTACTCCTTCGTCTGTTATTATATCATAGATCAGTAAGACTTCTGTTGTAACTTTCATGATCCCCAGTATGCTGACATTTGATTATGTTAGAATCATTATGGATCTCAATAGTTACTGAAATTCCTCCTCAGGTACCCAGATTTCCTTATTATGCAATATAAATTACTTACCTGTTAATAAACAATTATTTATTGAGTATGTACAAAATGTCCTTCCCGGGAATAATGTAAACTTGTGTATAATAATTACAACCTTCAGTATGAATATAAAAGCGAGAATGTGCTCCCTTAGCATGTAGCTACAGATGTCTCGTGACTCATCTGGCACTTGCCACTGCTGTTAGTGATTACAATAGCCCTTCTGACGGCTCTATATTAATTACTGTCCAAAGTTCTATGGGAAATATTTTTAAAGGCTGTTTTCAGAAATAGCATGGGGAAAAAGCCATGGATAGTCATTTAATAAATGGAAAGAATTAAGTGGATTAGGCCAAATGTTAAACAGAACTGAGTCATTTCCTTAAACACGTTTGTGTGTGTGTGCATGTGAGAATCACTCAGCACATTTTTCCCAATGATATATATTCACACGAGAAAAGTACAAGTCCTTGGATGTGTGGTTTTGAATTATCTACAACGCAAAACTTTTCACTGAGCACAAGAAGACTTCATATTTTTAAACTAATGCAGAAAAATATGATGGTCTGTGACATTAGTGGGACTCTTTATATAGTTTCCCCCTACAAAACCTAGCATGTGTGCAATTTCACCATCACTCTGTATTTACTGGGGTTCTAGATAGTAAAAGTTCACAAGTTCCAAAATGCCAGTGATTTTGGTTCACTTTTATAATAAAAATGTTATTTTCTTAGCCTGGACAAACCAACAAGTTGGATTTTACTGTACTCCTCAACTCCTGACTTAGAAAATAATTAGTTTTAAACTTAAGAAATGAATATAAAATTTTAGGAGAACAAGCTTTTCTGGAAATGCCAGCTCTAAGTTCCATCTTAATTAGATAATAATGAAGTCTTACCCTCCCTTCTTTTTTTGCCTAATTAAAAGCTAAGTAATGGATTTTAAATGAGCCTAATTAGTTGCAAGCCTTCTGTTCTTACAAGGTCTTTATCCCAATACAGCTAACAAATACATGTTTAATGGTTTTCCATTTCTCTGTAGGTAAGAAAGTGCATTTCCCATCTTTTGGAATGCAAGCCGGTCTTCTAGAGCTTCAAACAATGTTGATGGGCTCCTTGGAGACCCAGTGAGACTCAAAAGCCAAGTATAACTTTGAAGGTGGACTATTTCTTTTCACAAATGTATACCCCACAGCTATTGCTGTAGATGTACTGGGTGAACTCTGTTCTATTGGAAGCTCATGAAAAAGAGAAGCTCACAGTTTGCTTGTTATAATAATGCCAGTTAATATATTTTATATAGGTATAGATAGGTATAGATATACATATAGATATAGGTATAGATAAATAGTCTGTCTGGAAATAGTCAAACTATTGTTAATATAATGAGAATGGTTTGTGCAACATCTGTGTAACCTGACAGCCAAGGAGGGTGGACTGGAATACGCATGTGCGAACAATGAAGATTTCACTGCACTAGTCAGGGGGCAATAAATGCCTTTGAGTGAGCACGTGTACTGTGTGGCCATCTCATTAAAAATAACTGAGTGAGTAGAGCAACAAACCTCCATCAAATTTTGTGTTAAGCTTGAACATTCCTCCACGGAAACTATCAGATGAATCAAAAGGATGCAGCTATGGGCAGCTTCACCACGACAATGCACCTGCTGAGGCATCACATCTCATGCAAAGGTTTATGGTGAAACATCAAATCACCCAGGTGACTCAAGTCCCCTACAACCCTGATTTGGTGCCTTGTGACTTACGACTTTTTCTAACACTAAAATCACTTTTGAAAAAGAAGAGATTTCAGACCTCAGATGAGATTCAGGAAAATATGACGGGGCAGCTGATGGTGACTGGGAGAACTGTATGAGGTCCCAAGGTGCCCATATTGAAGAGGACTGAGGCATCATTGTTCTATGTACAGTGTTTCCTGTATCTTGCATCTATGTACAATAAATGTCTCTATTTTTCATATTATGTGACTGGATACTTTCTGGACAGACTGTGGCATGTGCACGTGTGTGTTGTTTTTGTCCTGGTACCATTCTGTACATTCTACATAGAGTAACTTATGTATTTCTCCCAATAACTGTAACTGAGAAAGGTATGTTTTAGAGTTCAGTCATAATTGCATAATTTGTTCAAAGTGATAAAGTAAGGAAATATCAAAGTTTGGAATTTAAAACTATGGCCAATCCAGATATCATCATTTATGAGATCATGCAAATGTGATGCATCAAGCAATTTGGAAAGTAATATAAGAATACATAAAAATTCTGTAGCTAAACTATTTTCAAAAGTTTGAATAATTTGGAAAGGAAAACTAATGTCAGATACTCTGTTCCATTTAATAGTGTATTTTTTGGAATGTTTACCCACATGTTTGGTGAGAGCGGAGGGCAGTATTTATTAAACTTAAACATCTAAAAATATAAAAGATTTTATGTAAGCTTCATGGTAACCACAAAGCAAAATCCTGTATTAGATACACAGAAGATAAATGACAAAGTATGAAGACATACAATTACAGGAAACCAACACATCACAAAGGAAGAGAGCAAAGGAATTACGAAGCAACCAGAAAACAATAAACAAATTGGCAATAGTAAGTTCATTTCTACCAACAATTACTTTAAATGTAAACAGAGTTAGTTTTCCAAAGGAGTTTGGTTGTTGCTGGTGAGCTGCTAGTAGTGAAAAGAAAGTAAAGGAGAATTTTGAGATTTGAGAAATGTGCCCTGTGAATTGTCAGGTGGTTCTTTAACTGGAGTTCCTCCTGGCTACTGACTGTGGGTACTGACTAGCATGAATCTTTGTGGGGCCTTATCTGGAATTCAAGAAGTATCCATAGGTTTGCTACAATACATTTGTCCCACTGTGCATGAAATTTTGGAGGTACATCATATATACTGAGAGAGTAGAAGAACAGCCATGTGTCACCCTTTAACTATGGGGTTTGATTGGTTAGTTGATTGTTTCTTTCATTTTTCAACAATTAATTAGACTTTCTGGGAATTCAAAGTTAAGTCAGGAGTAACATGTTACCTGGAAAATCTTAGTCTCATTGGAGAGAAAATATATCAACAATTATTTGGTATATGGCTTTTCTGAATCCCCCCAAAAGCAAGAGACTAGAATTAATCAATAGAAACAATGACAATTTCCGTGGTACAATGAAAGCATGCACAGGCTAATGGAAGTGATGGGAAAGGAGTGAGGAATGGATTCTCCAATGCGTGAAGAGGGAAGCTCAGAATAACAAATTCTCTGCACTGTTCTATTGAGGGCATGGTGTTTGCCTGGTTGGTAGGTTGGGGAACATTTTTCAACAGACGGCATAGCCTACACAAAGGTTAAAGTTTTGTGATGTGTTTGAAGACCTTCAAACAGGCGAGGGCATCTCTGACTGGAGGACAGAGTGGCTGGACCTGACGTTCAAGAGACAGTGGGAATCTAATGATGCAGAGGCTTGCTCGTTAGGTTACCTGTGTGGGCTTCATGGGAAGGGGGTGAACAACTATGGCAGCATGCAGAGCAGAGTCAGTATTTTCAGCTTTGAATTTGGAATGATCCCTTTCAGGTGAGGATGGACTAACATCATCCCAAACAGCCCCTTTCTCTTCACCATTCCAAGAGTGAAACAAGGCAGGTGTGCAGGTTAGCTTGACTGTAAAGACATTGGTCAACAGCCTTATGAGTATTCTCATGTTGCACATGAGAAAACAGAGATCACGGCCACACCTGTGTATATGGTAAGAAGAAGAATCGGGCTTCTCTGATCCCAAAGCCTCAGCATGTTTTTACTGGAGCATAGTGCCTCCCTAATGTGGTCTTTTTCTGTTTGGAGTCTTCATACAATTGTTTATGCTGTTCATGTTATTCTACCTTGAGTTATTGAACATTTACCTTACTCTTATTTCTAAGCTGCACATTCTGGTGGGAGGGACCACACAGTACCCATCCTTTAATATTACTTCTGTGTCCAGCACATTCCCTATATTCACAGGCACGTAAAACATTTCTATTAAATAAACACAGAAATATATACATTTTAGAAGTAACTATAAATGCCTTCACCCATTAGCTTGATCAGCTCAGCCCTCTATCACTTATGTTAGTAAAAATTGTGCTGTGTAGAAAGGCATAGGCTTAAAAACCTTGCATTAGTTAAATGATCATCAATAAAGTCTTTCCTGCTTTGGGGCCACCACTTAGTCACAAGGCATGAGCCTTCCCATGGTCAAAGTATCAGGATGTTAAAGAATAAATCCTCTATTTAAATGCATTTAATTCTTTATCAGTGGCTAAAATTCCAGATAACAGGCTAATTTCCTTTGTACAAATTCATCACTGAGGTAATTGTTTGTCAGGTGTCCTGAGGAGATAAGGTAAAGCCTCACAGCTGAGGACTCAACTTCCAGAAAGACACACTTACTTGTGAGTAACTTCAGATTTCCTTTAGTACAAGAAAATGCAATAATATTTATAAAATGTCTTATACATGCCTAACAATGAAACATGGTTCTCTGGAAGCTGCTGCTTTTAGGTATCATATTTATTTTTGATGACAAAGATTCACAAGAGATGCATTTATTCCTTTATTCTTTCAGCACCTGTTTATTAGGTGTCCGTTCTTGTGCTTAGCTCTGTGGTAAGTGAACGGAAATAGACTTGTCCCTTGTCTTAATGGAGTTTATCCCACAGAGGAAGTTCACAGTCTAGTGTGCAGGAAAGGGCTTGGAGATGTTAAGAGAATGAACAACTTAAATTAAACTACATATAATAAGCATAAATCCACTGGTACCATGGCCTTAGATGAGGGCTTCCATGTTTCATGCCAGGAGAACAGGGGATGACCACCCCTGGTCCCCAGGCTGGATGGCTCCAGGCACAGTCAATGCCGCACTCCATACTCAACCCTCTGTTAGATTTGATTTTGGTTATTCCCGAATGTGGTGTCATCAGCACTGCATGGGATCCTGTTTTATTTGTGTTTGTATCGTCTCTTGCTGAGCACAGTGTCTTATATGTAGAAAACACTGACTTAACATTGGCTGAATAAACAAATGAATGAATTGCTCATGGCCTTAGCTTTTTTGCATGAACAATTTCGCTGCCTTTGTATTTTTCATATAGTATACTTACTGTGCAACTGGCAGAAATATGCCATTCAAAGTGTTGCCCGTGTTAAGTTTTTAGTAATATTTTTCATATATGATTATGTTTAGTTTCAACTGGAAAAAAATTCAAGACAAATTAGTTATGTTTAAAAAACTGTGGAGGAGAGACTGGCCTATGATGTGACCGCTACCAGACTCATGAGATGGACCCAGGCCAGAAAGAGGATTGTTTACCGCAAACCCCAATTTAGAGACCGTCTGATTGAAATCAGTGTTTGTTCTGACATGAATCAGCATCCCTGCCACACCTCCTGCTGCCTGTGCATTCCTGGAGTAGGCCATTGTCCTGTCCTGGTCAAGCGTATAAAGAACTTGCCCAGCTGGGACTGGCCACTTACCCAAGACTATCTGGTCTTGTTCTATATAATTCTCTGGCTCCTGCCAAGTGGTGCAGGGATCTATTTCATCTTTCAGTTGCCCAAGATGCACTCTGACTATAACTTTCCCTTAATAAAGCCTACTAACTTGATAAGGTTTTCTATCTCAGGGCCTTTCTCTGGGTTTGCACGTACTAGTAACAATTCTGTGTGCTTATTTGACCACTAGAATATGTGGAATGAAACCACATAGCTCTAGCTCATTTAGTTGCTTAATAAAAATATTCACTTCTTAATTTTTTATTTTGGATCATTCTACTTGGTCATGACCCACAGTATGTCATTTTTGAAACTCAGTAATTAAAGGGGCAGTCACTGATTTGATAAATACATTTTTACATAATTAAGGTCATCTGCACTTTGGTAGTTAATAACTTCGCTAAAAATACCAGACATATTGTAAGTGAGCAAATATCATACATCATAATTTTATGTTCCTATAATTTTCTTTTCTCAATTTCATGAACTAGTAATAGAGAGAAACTACAAGATCAGTGTCAAGAAACAGATGCATGATCCCAGTATTTAGCAAGTGTAATCTTTAGAGTTGATTCTCGAATTATTTTGAAATATTACACAAATTAGTACAACTCTCTGGCCAAAGTAAACATGGAACCTAGAGTTTTCCAGACAGTCTTAGATTTAAATTTACCTGTAATTACCATGAAAAATCTAAGTTTCATTAAGAAAAAAAATAAAAATCATTGCTATATGAGAAAATATAGGCAAACCTAAATCAGGGTTACATACCTTTAATTCTGAAAGAAAAGTAAATCATAATCATCTACCTAAGCTTTCAACCAACAAGATTATATTTATAGAGTCAGATGATAAACAGTCTACAGTTTTGCAGGAATAAATGCACTGAGATTAGTGTGAGCTAGGGAAGACTATGGGGAAGCAAGAGGTCATAAAAAATAAAAAATGTTCTTTAAGCACAGAAATTTTTAAGAATTATAGTTTAGTTACTTTCAAGGCATAGGCTACCTCAAACACTAGACAACAATCATCCCAAAAGTCCTTATGGGATTTATTCCAGCTAATACAAATATTTTATTTATATCACCATATCATTGACTTTTTAAAATATTGTTTCTCAAAATGCAGTACCTCTGGTTCCGAATTGCCGGGCAGGATTAGTTAAAGAGGAAGTCACCGAACCTGTCCCAGGTCCACTGAATGAGAATCTCAGGAACTAAGAAGAAATATGATCTTTAATAAGTTCATTCTGCACACTGAAGTTTACGGAATTATTTTAGAATGAATAAAAAAGAGCTGATTGTCTTGATCATCTTTTTAAGAAGATTTTATTTATTTTTATTTTATTAAAAAAATTTTAAATTCTACTGTTGTTCAAGTACAGTTGTCTGCATTCCCCCTCATCACTGCCCCGACCCCAGCCATCCTTAATTATCCTTTCAGCACTCACAAGCACACACAGACACACACGCATGCACTACACATGTCACATCGCTTCTATGTTATTATAACATCACTCAAATAATTCATTTTCTAAGTAAATCAGAATGCTTGGGTTTGAATTGTGGCTTTGCTGCTGAGTAGCATAATTTCAGCTAACATAATTTGATATCCTGGAAAAAGAACTACTTACTGTCAAATAGATGGATTTTAATTTCCCACATAAAATGTGTAATGGTAGTTACTTATTTCAAAAAACAGAAAACTTCCATAGTCAACAAGATTAGATACAACTCTCCGACAAGCTTTTAGGACCCTCCACAACTGGCATACTCCCTCCCCCGCCCAGTTACAGCCTCACTCCCCGTGTCAACTGTTCTCTCTTCCATGCTGTGGAATTTCAAGCACTCCTTTCCCAGGAAATGCCCATTCATACTTATGATTCCATTCATTCACTCTCTTCTGAGGTTTTCTCTAATACTTCTGTGAAGTAATGGCTGTGCACTATTCCTTCAAGGCATTTTGCTTTCATATTTATACTATAGCATATATTGCTTTATAACCGGTGGAGCATATGTTTTCAATCTTTAATAAACTGTATGTTTCTAGAAGTCAGGAAGTATACAGGGGTGAGCAAAGTTAAGTTTACAGTTGTGAGTATATGAAACACAGAGTGTATTCTTGTATTATTATTTATTAACTATGGTATTATTTTCTATATGAACAAGTATAAACCTATTTTTGCCCATCCCTGTATATATGTATGTCTGTGTGTATATATATATATACCCACATATACACACACACACACATATACACATATTCATATATAAGAACATATGTGTGTATATACATACATGTGCACTCATATATATGTATGTATATACATGTATATTTTTTATTATGATAACATCTTATCACTCAACTCTATAAAAGACTGGGCTGTCTAGTAGGTTTTCATTCAATATTGATTAAATTGAATTGGAAATCATTTTTCCTAAGACAAAAAGTCACAATACACTATTTTACCACAAACCTTTAAAAATAAAGGGTTAAATAAGCTTGTGAAATCTGAGACAAAGGCATTACCTTTTTCATTCCAAATCTAAGAAACCACTGAAAATATGCTCAAAGAAAACTGAGAATTATCTTATGAAGCTAGAATATGAAGATCTAAACTAAAAACATTGTTTTTCCTCTCTGTGGAGTAAAACACTTAGAGATTTGCCTAACCAGGAATGGTATCACATCAGACTTAAAATAGCTGCCAGACACAGAGGTCTAAATATCTTCCTTCCTATTCACTGCCATATATTCTTGCCCACCAGTTTCTTTTTTAATTTGCCTACTGAAAATAGAATGTGTGCTATAAGAAGGAAGAGGAGACACTGGGAACAGCATTTCTTACAGAGGTCTACATTTGCCAACTCCCATGCTCTGAATTAGACTGTTTTGTTCAAAATGATTTTATGATATATGTTTCAGATAACATAATAACGATGCATTATGCTGATATAGAAGGGCACTTTTAGTACGTGTTAGATTACACAAAACATTTGAAATGAAAAAAAATCATTTGGAAGGTGACATTGTTCCTTGCATTTTCTTTTTCAGACAAACATACGTCTGTGTAGTTGGAAAGGGACACAAGGTATAAATAGTACACAGAATACTATAATTTCTACAGTGAACTTCTAGAGCAACAGGATCTATTCCATTCTTCACAAGTCAAGGGGAGTCATCATAGAAAATACAGATTGCCTAAAAGCAACAAAAAATTCAAGAGTTTATGCATGAATCAGTTTCACCAACAGAAATACTTTAATTTGGAAAAAATAAAATAAAGAAATGTTTCTCTCCAAGCAATTGGGTAGGACAGTAAGAAGAATGTATCTTCAACTTTTCAGAGTATGAAAAAAATTACATATAGCATTTTTTTCACAGGTATTTATGAGAGCAGTTGAATTTTCAGTAATGGGCCAGCCATGTGTACATGTCTGTCTGAAAAGGAATGAAAACACGTTTGTTATCAGGACAAAGGTTCACTAATAAAATTTTTAAAAACCAACCCTTTCTTTCCAGGCATGCCATTTGAAAGGACTGAAATACTTCATCATAGAAAGTGAATTCAAAAAGAATATAAAAATATTCCATTTTCCTTCATTCATTGTAAATTAAACCTGAAATGTTAACTGTGTTAATAATTTATCACTAAAGGGCACACTTGCTATCCATCTGAGTCATGAAAGAGAAATGGCTGTGCTCAAAAACTCATTAAAACTAAAATATTATCAGAATGCCTTCACAAATCAGAAAACACAAACCCATTTGAAATAGCTAAATTAATATTTGCTTAATAAAATGAATAGCTCCTGTTGCTTATACAAAAATACCTTGATTATGCTACATAGTAAAATGTTATTAATTTGATGGTGGCTTAATCAAGTGTCTGTATTTTTCCATAAACTAGATAACTTCATTTTCAAAACATCAGTTACTTAAGATTACATTACTTGAAAGTACATTTTCCATAAATCTTATATTTAATCAAATGAGCATCCTTTATATGGGGTGCACATAGAGGTCCAAGAAAAGTAGTTCCACTGAGAAGAAAACTCGGCTGTATATTACAAATCTTTTCATGGACCCAGTGAGTCTACAGCCTATTTTCCCCACTCCTGTTTGAGCTGCATGGGGGTGTCTATTTGAACAGACAATGGGAGTGGATGAAATTAATCCCTTCTGCACTGGGTAGCCCGTCACCAGGGCTTAAGGACAGTTCTGCACATCATGACGTCTTTGATTTGTGGTGCCTTCTGCTATGTCTAAGTTGCTGCCCTGGAAATTATTTTCCCCATAAAGTGTAACTAATAATATAGGCCAACCTTTCTCTTTTGTGCCATTCGTTCTTACACTATTTAACTAGCCAAAGTGCTTCCTTATAAACATAGACGGTAAGGATGAGTTAGTGGTGATTAATGACATAGGAATCACAGGTGACTGTTCTCTGTTTCTTCCATACCATTGGAGGTGATTTAAACCTGTTTTCTACTTTAGTGGACTAGATATCTTAACCACAGTGAGATACACATGGTTGTAAAATTCTTCTTCATCTGATTCTTTCACATGGGGGTATTCCCTAGCAGAATGTTGAAGCTGAAGTGAAAGAAGTCAATTATTTTCATCCTTCGATAAGGCTCAGATTAGCATCAAACATACATACACAGACACTTGTGCAAGCAGTACTGTCGGAGAATTATTCCAACATAAAAAGTAACTTAAGTTGTATTTAAAGATAGTTTATTAGTCTAACACTCAGAACACATCTCCAAATGATTGTAGATCAATTATCTGCAAACATCTCAAAAGCACATTAATTAGATTATGCATGCTTACATCTTTTTTTTTTTCCGATGGGAAAAATAAGCCTCAGGAAAATGGAGGACTTGCTCCTAGATATTCAGCATGATAGAGTCTTAAATTGAGATCTGCTGAATGTTCCCACTCATCCAATGGGCCTCTTATGGTTCAAACAATCCAGGGTGGGGCAAAAGCAGGTTTACAGTTTTCTGCATGGAAAACAATACACTATTTAATAAATAATAATACAAGAATAAACTATGTCTCATGTACTCACAATAGTAAACCGACTTTTGTCCCACCCTGTATTGATAATTTCTTTTTTGGATTAGTCTTCAGTGCCATTAGCAGACAAAGAATCTTAGTTTTATAAGTATCATTATTCTGTAGGCTTTTCTCTTTTTATGCTTTTGCCAAAATGATAGCTACTTAATTTTATACCTTCATCAACCTTGGCTGTGTGACCTCCTTGGGGGCAAATGTTAATTAAATTGATTATATACATATGCATAAAACATATGCATAGTGTATGTACTTTTCTGTCCATAGCCAGAACTAAAACATAGACTCTAGAATATACTTGACTAAATTATTCTTAAGTCTCTTCTTGCCAGAACTTTGAAATTCAATCTATATACGTTGGTTTTTAGGATACCATGGTTGTTACTGTTATTAGTCAGAGATTAATTTTGAGATTGTAAAAACAGTCTATGCTAATAGATGCTGATCCAACTGGCTGAACAATTAAAAGTGTTAATGGTTGGATTAAAATCGTTTTTCTCTTATTGTTATTTCATGTGTAAAATATTCAATGCCCGGGTTTATGTTTCTATTAATGGCACGCACAATAACAGTCTTTATAGCAGGTCCTAAAATGACCGTGTAGATTTTAAAGAATGTTTTCCAATGGAAAGGAAGTGTAAATCTTTTATGTAGTCCAGTGCTAAAACAGCTTATTGATCAATGTCAACAGGTGGAGCCAAGACAAATGGTCCCAATGTATGCCTTTGTAAATATGTTAATCACGAAGAGACCATTTTCCCAATGAATGAAAAAAGTCAATATGAGCGTTTTGTGCAGTCATTCATAGTCTCCGTCTGTAAGCCAGGAAGTCTAAGGAGATCTTCTATGGTATATTTTGAAAAGTCTAGGTTATATATTCTTCCTGGAACTACTTATAGAGAACTATGATTGCCATTTTTAGAAAATAACTGTGGTTACTTGGGCCAGTGTCAAGGTAACACTTTCCAAAATAAAGTGACCATGAAGATTTGCACGTCTCAGAGATGTTTGAAGTCGATGGAGTCAGTGGTTACTTGAAGATCAGCTGCTCTTATTGGATTGAGGAGAATTGGGTTATGATCAGGGCATACTAATTGTGAATGCTCTGAAGGCACCCAGTTCATTCACATGATCTAACACGCTGTGATTTCTGACCTTGCCTCATCCCAGTCTTTCTTCCCTGAGAAGTAGGTTGTTTGGGCTTTTAAAACTACCACCTATTGTTCCATATTATTCACTGGATATAGATTGACGAGCATAGGAGACAGTGACATTATTAGTGTCTGTTATTAAATGGGTGATACATAAAAATAGAGAAAATGTCAAGCCCCTATGAAGAGGTCAATCAATATGAGTCCTTTTTTCATCACTGTTTTCATTTAGCTGTTGAATCAACATTTTCAACACGATACTCACTGTCAAACACAATGTCTGCTTTGAGTTTTTAGCTTTATGCTTGTTTGCTGTTTTGCCTCTTTTGTTCATTCGGTGGAAGAGAGAGTTAATTGTCTTCTTGAACTGCTCTCACCTTCCTCTTCTTCAAACCTGAATTTCAGCCGTTGATTCTTTCTATACAAAATGCAGAATTCTTTATCATTTCTAACTTGGAAAAATAGACCAAAAATCAAACTTTTGAAATTATTTACTCTCTTGATTTATGAAGTACCATATAAGATTTACAGTAGAGATTCATTTTCATCTTGAAAATGAAGAGGCAGTTTTTTTGTCTGTGTGTTTTCTTATGGATTCCTATATAATACTCAGCATAAATCTGAGGAAATTACAGTCTGTTTAAGTGCTTTCACGGTCTTGTAAGTATTGGGTGGAATAAAACAGGAAAGTGAAAAAATGAACCAAGAGAGTGAAGAGAATTCCTTATAAGACAGTCTTTCAGACAAATAACAGATTATCTGAATCCTGGATAAAATGCTGCTGAGTAGAGATTTACTGTATGAGAAACTGAGATGGCCACATTTTGAAAACAGATTTTTTTTTCAAGTTAAAGGGAAAATTTTCCAGTTCTATTAAAATCATAATAAAAGTGTTCAAAATATTGTTCTATTTGATTTCTTTATATGCCTTTACAATTGCTTTCTTCTTGTGTTCCTCATAAGTTTATGATAGAATCTACTCTGTGGGGTAAACTGGATTATTGAGATGTTTTCTCCCTGTCACAGAGAGAGAATGGCTTGCAGTTAGAGCAAATATAAATGCCAATCCTCACAAATAGAAAAATACCAAAATGCTTGTCATAGAGATCATGATAAAAAGTCTTGTGCTGTCTCTCAGAGATCACTTTCAGCTGATAGAAACAGAAGACTGAGAAAAGTGGTTTAAATAAAGTGGAAGTTTATTTTTCTCTCACATAAAAGATGTCAAGCTGTGGGCTACCCAGGGATAATTCTATAATGGCAAGTACACATACATTAAAAGCTCAGTCTTTTTCTAGCTTCTATTGCACCATTTCTTGTCCTATCAGATTGTTTTTACATCCCCAAAAAGGAAAGAGCAAAGAGCAAAAGCAAAAAGAACTTGTCTTCTGGATTAGCTCCCTTCCAGAGCTTCCTCAAAGGCCTCATGGGACTTCCACTTACATATCGGCTAAAGCTTAATTATGCGGTCACCTTCATCTGCAAGTGAAGTTGGGAAATATGGTTCTTATTTTTATTTATTTAAATTATTTTTATTTGTTCCAATTACAGTTTGCATTCAATATTATTTTGTATTATTTCAGGTATACAGCACAGTGGTTAGACAATCATATACTTTACAAAGTGGTCCCCCGATATTTCCACTACCCACCTGGCACCACACATAGCTATTACAATATTACTGACTATGTTCTTTATGCTGTACTTTCCATCCCTGTGACTATTTTGTAACTGCTGGTCCTTACTTCTCAGTCCTTTCACCTTTTTCACTCAGTCCTCCAACACCTGCCTCCCCTCTGGCAACCATCACTCTGCTTTCTGTATCTTAGAGTCTGTTTCTGTTTTGTTTGTTTATATTGTTCTTTAGATTTCACATGTAAGTACAATCGTATGGCATTTGTCTGACATAGTTCTCTTAGCACAGTACCATCCAGGTCCATTCATGCTGTTGCAAGGGGTAAGATTTTATTCTCTTTTATGTCTGAGTAATATTTCATTGTATATATGTACCACAGCTTTTTGGTCCACTCATCTATTTATGGACACTTGGGTTGCTTCCATATCCTCGCTAGTATAAATAATGCTGCAGGGAACATAGGGTTGCATATATTCTTCTGAATTAGGGTTTTGGGTTTCTTCAGATGTATACCCAGAAGCAAAATCACTGGGTCACAAACCAGTTCCATTTTTAATTTTTTGAAAAAAACTCCATACTGTTTTCCACAGTGGCTGCACCAATCTGCCTTCCCGTCAACAGTGCAAGAGGGTTCCCCTTCTCTTTATATACTTGCAACACTTGTTTGTTGACTTATGGATAATAGCCATTCTGACAATTGTGAGGTGATATGTCATTATGGTTTTAACTAGGAACCATGGTTTTTAAGGTAGACCATATCACCTCCAATCAAATGAGGGAAGGGAATGTTAACAAAAATCTCAGGGAAAAGTAGGAGAGAATGTGTATCTCTTACATATTAACTTTCTTCAATATTTATATTATCCTGCATCCTTATTTTTCTTGGAAACTTTCCTGGATCATGAGAGCTATTGGGAATCTGCTTTCTAAACTACTTAGTCTTATGTAGCTCTAGAGATCAGCTTTCTTCATAGAAGCGTCTTTTTTTCAATTACACTCTAAATTGCATTTCATTCCACAACCATTTAAGTCACAATACAAAAATATCCACAAGTACCATAAGATTATGTAATAATATATTTACCCCCCTTTCCCATCTCTTTTCTTCTGTTCCTGGTTACTCACTATTATATGCCACAAAATATGCCATTGTGTATTGTCATACAGAATAGAATATCACACAAGCATAAAAAAAGAGGAAATCCTGCCATTTGTGACAATCTGGATGGACTTTGAGGGCATTATGCTAAGTGAAATAAGTCAGATAAAGAGAAATACTGCACAATACCCTTTATACATGGAATTTTAAAAAACAAAAACAAATTTGTAGATACAAAGAACAGATTGGTGGTTCCCAGGGGCAGTGGAGGGCGTGGTTGAAATTGGTGAAGTTGGTAAAAAAATATATTTTCTTTCAGTGAGAGCTATACTCTATAATGCCTATATTGTTTATACATAGTTTAATGGTTAAATATCTTGCACAGTTTTAACTTGTTCTCTACCAACCTTAAGTAAAACTAGAAGTCTTTGTTCTGTGGTAAAGTCTTTTGAAACAACTTTTAAAATACCTCATTTTTATAGTATCTCAGGATAACTAGAAATATAGTACAAAATAATAATTAAAGGCTATGCTGAATATCTCACTTAATAAAATGTCTTCCTATTTTATCTCTCAATATTCAGTCCCTACCTACTTCATGCCCACTATTATGTGTAAATTTCTCCTTTCATGAGTTTGAAAATAAGTTTTTCTCTGCATTAACTATGTATTTAGGAAATGCCTTATTTTTCGCACTGATGTTCAGTATTACTATGTTTTCCAGTGACACAGTGTCCTAACACTTTCCCTGATGGAACCCACCCTCTTTGCAATGAACTGCAGTCACTTAAGTCATTTTCTTAAAAACTAGCCACTAGAACAGATGGTCCAGATAAGCATGAAGCTCAGCTGCCCATTCTGTAACAACTGCACTGCTTTTAGTGATTGGGGAATCTTGGCAGCCAGGAAATGTTTATTGTTTTGGAAAGAGGGTGGGTCAGGATG
Organism: Phyllostomus discolor; assembly: GCF_004126475.2. Taxonomy (NCBI): domain Eukaryota; kingdom Metazoa; phylum Chordata; class Mammalia; order Chiroptera; family Phyllostomidae; genus Phyllostomus; species Phyllostomus discolor. The sequence continues at coordinate 85,729,452 of NC_040910.2, forward strand.
GGATTTCACTTTCACTCTTTCCTAAAGGAAAATATTCATCGGACAGATTTCAGGTGACATATCAGAACTGCAGTCCCCATTTGTCAACACTCAAGACATTCCATGATTAAGGCAACCGGGAAAGGTAGCAAGAAAATAAAATGACTCACAGCCAAGCGAATGCCAATTTGGGTTTGTTTTAAGTGTGCTGGAAGGGATGGTGGGAGGCCAACAGCAGGGTGGATGGACGGAGGTTGCTTAAAGGGCATGGAGCAAAGGCAGTGGCCTGTGAAATTCCAAAGAGGCGTGATTGGCATGGTGACACAGATGAAGCGGGAGGTCAGGCTCTCTCAAAGATTGCTTATACTCTGTGCCAGCCAAGCTGTTCTTTCATTTATACTTCAAAGCTCCTATGTAACATGGAACTTAAGTTCCTCCTCAAAAGGGCCCAAGCCATCACCTTAAATACCATCTCCAGCTAAGAACTAAACAGGTTGGGTTTGTGGGGAGCCAAGTTTTCAGGCAAAGCACAGTAAACAAGTGTATGGTTGTTATGCAAATCTAGGTCTGTGCCACCTCCTCTTCTGATAAGAGTTTCTAAAGCTTTAGTCATTTCCTTTATAAATGCAAATTGCTCTGACACAAGGGTAACTTCTACTTGGTTTTCAGAGCTCCTCTAGAGTAAAAATTATTTTTAGAAAATAAGCAGCCTTAAATAATCCTTATGTCAAAGAGGCATATTTTGGGGTGACGAATTCTGCTCCCCTTAAATTAGCATGCTGGAATTAAGTAGTGTAAATAGTCTCATGTATTTGCCTAGATTACTGCATCAAGTGATTACATTTTATTAAAAAATAAAATCCATGTACTTGCACGATTGGCTATGACAGGTAGAGAATGTTGCATTTACAAATATAAAATAGGATGGAAGGGGGGAAATGAAGGACATCTATAATAGTATCAACAATACAAAAAGGAAAATTGTTCAAGTTGCTTTTTAGGTTAATTATTATATGACCGAAGTTAGCAAATTTAAAAAAATGCAAAATTAGCAAATAAAAAGTGCAAAGTTAGTAATGAGGTAGAAATCCAATCATGTGTAGCAGAAATGCACTTAATCAGGTACATTGTATCAAGTAAATTCTAATAGAATAGTCTAGTAAGTTCTTTCCCAAAAAGTGAATTTCATTTTCTGAAACATATGCATTCCTAAAAATTGGAATATGTAATAAACTTTCATAGATTCAGCCACTGCACATTAGTGCATTAAGAAAGCTCATTATTTAACAGTACACCATCATGATTCCAGCAGAGCTGAAATCACAGCCATTAAACCCACCTAAAGCAGATCTTCAAGTGGCACATGCTTCAGATTGTATTTCTTTGGTTCAACAACAACATTTATGTCAATTCAAGGGTAAAATTGCTAAGTGAGAGGGCTACCTGTATGACTTTACATGAAATATTAGGTACATGCAATATTAATTATTTAATTTTGCCATTCAGAACACAGATTAACTTCCAAAGAATGTGTGGTTTTTCACAAGACATCAAGACAAAGGCAAACAATTGTGACAATGTCCCTGAGAGAGTTCTGCTTACTCACTTTTTCTTTGTACAAAGGCAATAAAAAAGGCCCATCCTGAATCCTTTCCAATATTCTCAAAATGATGAGGATGATGTTCAACAGAAGGTCAGAGAGGCAAGCCGTGGGGCTCTCAACTGTGCAAACCGTGGCACAGAGTAGACCAGTGGTTCTCATCCTTGGCTACTCATCGTAATATATTGATGCTTCATGTCAATGTCCCAAAATTCAGACTTACTCGGTCTCCGGTGTATAATGGGCATGGAGATTTTGAAAACTCTTAAGTGACTCTAATGTGTGATCACCATTGAGAATCATTGGCCTAGGTTGATTCCAGTGATTCTTAACCTTCTCTGGTCATAGAGATCTCCAAGATGCTTGTTAAAAAAATGTGTCTAGTCAAGTGCCCAGTTGATTTGCAGGTGGCCCTCGGGCTACTTTCTGGAAAATGCCAACAACCAAAAAACAAGACTCTTGCCCTGACTTATTTGGTAAAGCCCTGGGCTTGTCACCTGGTGACATCCATTCCAGCTATGTGAGAGTTCACTCAGAGTACATAATTCTTAACTTTGGCAGTTCCCAACATTTGTGGAAACAAAAACTTTCACAGAAGCTTCTATACAATCGTGTTGCCACATACTGTGCCAAGGGCAATTCTAAATTCCCATAAGTCAGGCAAGCCTGTGGCCAAGAAAAAAAAAAACAGATAGTACTCAGGAAATTCAAGAAGAATTCTTTTGTGGATTCTTTTTCTTTAACATACAAAATTTTATTTTAAAAATATATTATGTCCATGACCAGCAATTTCACTCTCAGGTATTTCTCCTAGAGAAATAAAAACATGTGTCCCTCAAAAGACTTGTACAGAAAAATATTTATTGCAGTTTTAGTCATAATAACCAAATGCTGGATATAACCTAAATGTCTATCAACAGGCGAATGGAGAAATAGATTGAAGTACATGGATGAAGCAAACTATGGATGACTGCCTGACCAAAAAAAAAAAAAAAGAAAGAAAGAAAGAAAGAAAGAAAGAAAGAAAGAAAGAAAGAAAGAAAATTAAAACATGTACAAGCAGAAGACAGACAAAACATGGATGCATCTCAAAAACATGTTGAGTGAGGGAAGCATGAGTAAAAAGAGAACATATATATGAACCCGATAGGGGACTCCAGAGTTAGAAAATTTTAGTTTAAGGTGAATAATTAATAGCCTAGTAAGAAATGCATATGTTAAAGCTTTTGTTTCAGAAAATACAGATAAAGCCCATCCTGGCTTCTGGGAGAGAAAGCCAGCCTCCTGGGGCACTGCTAAAGACCACCACCTGGGGACAAGTGGAGGCATCCAGGCCACTGTGTTCCAGGGTGGGACAGACAACCACTGCCCCTGGGAACAGCTACCTGCCCAGGAAGAGAATGCTGCAGTTTCTTTCACTTAATTTTCCCTGAATTTCAAAACTCCGCACCGCAACTTGTTTATTCCCTGTTATCAAAGGCTGACTTGGAAAGAAAATGTTAAGATTTTTTTTAGACTGCAAACCTGCTGTCTTCGCAGATAGCCAGCCATCTGAATCAAGAGCCCATAAAGATTCAACCCCTGTCTCTGCTTATTGGGCTTAAGTACGTGACAGTCAGCACGAGCTCCGGTGTCTTTTCCGGTTTCAAATCCATTTATACAGAATTCAGAAATAGATCAAATCAATCTATGGTGACAGAGCTTAGAGCAATGGTGCATTCAAGTAGGAGGATTCACCAGAATATGGCTAGCAGAAAGATTCTGGGAAGGTGAGGACATCTTATTTTAGTTGGGAAGTGGTATAACACTCATCTATGGAGCTATCAAGGAAATGGACTCAAAAAGCTACCAAACTAACATAGTGCCTTTAAAAACAGGACTAACTTAAGTGTAGCTAACTCCAAAAGGCTGCAAATGTTTTCCTTGTGAAGGGGAAGTCACGTGCACATCACTTGCTCTACGAGTCGGTGTGCTGAGGGAATAGAGGCTGCCTAACAATGTTCAATTGACACTGGCATGAAGACTTTCTTAGAACCTGGTTGTAGGCTAGGGCAGGACATACAGAACGATTAATACCTTTCCTCCCACCTTCTATGTTCTTCTAGCTGGGCTAGTAATCACTAACAGAGACAGATCAACAGGAGGAAATCAGATTTTTAAATACAGGCACATGGGAATTCACAAAGGTATGAGAATTCCAAAGACAGCCAGGCAACATCGGGCATGTATGTCATTTTGGACAGAGGAGAAAAGAAACAGGGAACGGGTATTTGATTTCAGAGGTGACGAATTGTTGAACCCACGGGGTGGGCAAATTCTTGCCAGGGAATCAGAAACAATGGTCAGGGTAGTGATGGGGGTAAAATCTAGCTGTCAGGCCCTTCCTGAAGCCCTGTTTACCATACTTCATTCAAATCAGGCTAAAACATCCTAAGAGTTCCTTCCTGAAGCAGATTTTCTACCCAAATCTCTTGGGAAGGAAAGGCGGAGGGTCAAATGTTCTCTCTGAGTCTTGTTTCTTAATAAGTCGCTTTAAATCAAAATCCCCAAAGTGCAGCTTCTGGGTAGTGAAACTTTGGTTCCCTTCACCAGAAAAATAGCAGGGCTTTCCAGTCATATTTCACAGCCATTGTAGAACATGGGTGCAGTTCTCCCGAGGTTCCACTAACTGTATTTCAACAGGAGCATCTGCCTGCACAGTGCCCATTAAAATGGGTACAATTCTTGGAATTTGCATAGTATAAAATTTCTCATCAAAACTTTTGAAACACCTTTTATTTTGCTCTGAATTTCGTGTGTGTGTGTGTGTGTGTGTGTGTATGTACAGGGTCTGGCAGAAGTAACCCCTGCTTGAGTGTGGTTGGTAGGGTGATAATATGGGTGTAATAATTTATATCTTTAATTTGAACACTGCACCTAAAATGTCATAGGGTGTGCTTGAGTGTGATATTGTTATGTTACAGAATTACATGCTTATGATCTTCTAATAAAAGATTTTGTAATAAAAAGAGGTGCTATTTGCACCAGGCTCTGTGTGTGTATGTTGTGTGTGTATATATATTTTTTCCACAGAAACATCATATGGTTTGTCAAGAAGTTCCTTTTCAGAAAAATCAAAGCATAAAACTTTATCAGATTCCTCATTCTTTACTTTTTATTGATAAATATTTATTAAACATATATTGCTTGTATTGGCATAAATATAATATATGAGATTATATTTACATGTATGTATAGCTATATATTAAAAAAAAAACCAAGAAACATATTCTTGTAACATGGTGGTGGATTTTCATTGACTAGATCCTATGCGTACAAAGTTGGATATAACAATTTTAATATTTTTTGCAAAAGAAGTGTGTTAGCTAATTTCTTCTTAGCACTATACCTTTCTAGGTTATGGGTATATATATTATATATATAATGGATATAAATGTGCATATATATATAGAGAGAGATCTAATAAAATTATATATGGACATATGGAATTCTAATTCTGTGGCATCTAGGTCCTTAAAATCTGTTGCTAAGAGAACATCTAATCTTAATTGAAGTGGCTTTCATTCCTGGGCACTGTTCTCTGTCTGCAAGTGTCAGTCACAACTATTTGCACTTGAAATAATTTAATGACAGTTTGCCATGACAATGACCAGGCTGTTTTTCTCCCTTGCTGATATACCAAAGAGAGAAAGAGACAATTGATTAAATCCTGGCCAAGCTTCATTGAATACATTACTGTCCATTTAAAACCATTATGTGGCTTAAAGAGTCTTTCCGAAATTACCCTTCAAGTAACAAAGGCTTTTCTATCAAAATATTGAGAACATCAGGACTTCAGCATCATCTCAAGTGAAGTCAGAATTTAAGCAGTCTCTAAAGAATTCTCATGATTTCCGAAGCACAGTGGAAAAGTTCCTGGAGAGAGGTGGAGAAAACCTGGAGAATGTAGACCTCCCGGCAATCAGCAAAACTGCTGAAACGTCCTTCTCTCTTGTTCAAGAGCTAACACTTGTAATTAAGTGGGGCACCATGAATGCAGCTCTGTCAAGTGATGCTTTCGGTACCGGTTATCCCTGTGTTTGGCATTCTGTGATTTTCTCCTTCCCTTTTCTTACTTAAAATTGAAAAAACAGTTGTAACCACCAGAGGGCGGAAGACATTACATTTCAAAGTGCTGAAAGGAGTATTTCGGGAACTAACTCCACTTCCCCAGGCTAACCTGCAAGGTGAAAATTCATGCTTATGCAATGCCCCTTTTTGATGTCCCCATGGTGCCTTTTCATGTTGAGCACAGTACCTTCGTCATATCCCCTATCTCTCTAGAGCCTCCATCTGCAGTATTATTTCTGCTGCTTGCCAAATAGATCACACCATTTCTTTTACCTTCTATTTTCATGGAATTAAGCTATGCCTTACCCCTTTGTTTGGGTCACCAGGAGTTCAAAGGAAGAGTGACTTATTCTGAAGATCATTCATAGGCTGTATCCCTATGCCTTCAGGGTATGGCTCTACCTAAAACATAGGAGCACACATTTTTGAAAAGCCACTTGTGCCTGTCCCCTAGCTAACTGAATTCCTTCATGCCTCCCTTTCCCAGTTCCTTTACTGCAAACCTCTCCCCACCCCCATCCCTAATCAGTTCCTGTGGCTTCACTCTTTTTTAGTTTTTAATTTTGCTTTAGCTTTGCTCAGCATTGCAGTTTTAGCCTTTTGGACACAGTGACCTAGGTCAGGCTTAACTGCCCACATTGTGACCAGCTTGGAAGTCCTTATCTAAGTCACCCTGCTGCTCCAAAGTTCCTCTCAGTTCTCAGTCCCACATTATCCCCTTAGATCTTTGAACACTGTGTCTAGGAGGTCCATGCCTTATCTAATGCATGATGCCATCACTACAAGGTGCTGGACTCTCAAAAAACTTGAATGTAGCAGGAAGGTTGCTGGTGGTGGACCATGAACTTGTAACCCTTTGGGGTGAAGCACTCATGGCAATAATAGCATTTAGGCAAATGGCATGCTTGAATGACCTGTGTTATTTTGGGGGTAATCGCTCTCTAAACAACATTTCTGATTGATTGCCACATGCTCATGATACTATTCAGGGGGTGGTAGGCATCATCTCCTTATCTCCCTTCATCATGATGAGATTCACTGTTCCCATCTTCTCTCTCAAGACATGATGGCTTCTGTGTCTAACACTTGAATACTTCTGCCTCTATTTCTCAGCACATCCATCTTTTGGGAGAGGATGGTAAGTTGAGGATCTATATGTTACTGCTTCATGACACTTTACAGAGAGGTCATTGCCAAATTTGAGGTGCATTAGAAATCACTTAGAGTGATTTGAAGATTAGACACCTGAGTCTTATTCATTAATCCTGGGGAAGTGTTCAGGCCTTAGCATTTTTAATAAACATCCAAAAGTAGTTGTGATTTGGTGTGGGGGACACCTTCTGTTGCTGTTACATCTATACCTGCTTTCTCCCTTTTAACCAAAGCTGAATTAATCGGTCAAGAGCAGGGAGACATCTAGGACTCAAAGAAAATGGTCCCTGGTGCCTTCACTTACAACATGGGTTATGATTGGCCTAAACCAATATATCAGTTAGAATAAGGCTAGCTTCTGTAACAGACAGACCCCCCAACTTTTATGAATTAACAGCACAAAAATTCATTTCTTATTCACATAGGCCATGTTCTATTTAGTAATTCATAGATCTCTTGCACTCTACCATCTCTCCTGGTCTTTGAGTACTGAGATCCCATCCAGGAGACACACATACTTACACGCATAGGGAGAAACACAGAGGGAGAAAGGCAGAGAGAGAGAGAGAACAGAGAGGAAAGGAACACTCACTCCTCCCTCTTCCTCATGGAGGAGACAAGATCACTGCCATGCACATTCTATTGTCAGGATGTAGGTACCTGGCTTCATCTAGACTCAAGAGAGGCTTGGAAATATGGTCCTTTTCTAGGAAACTCCTTCTTAGCAACCATACTAGATTATGAAGAAAAAAAAGAGCAAAATTCTCTGATAGGCAGAGAAGTGTTCAACTTGGCCATGATTGGTTGCCATAATCTTATTCTCCTTTGCCAAGAATTAATTGATGGTAGCCACTGGACGACACCGCCTCGTGAGATGGACACCTTCTAGAAAGTTTTGTTGTTTTCCTCATAAAAAGGATAAACTCATTTAACCTGACTTTTAACCTCTTCTTACTTCCTTTTTTCTCTTCTCTGGAAGGAAGATGCAATAATTGAGGCATAGCAGCCATCTGGTAAATAGGAGGGAATATGGAGAAGAGCCAACGTGAAAAGAATGCTTAGGGAAAAAAAGGGAATGACCCTGTCTTACTTGGTCTTAAATGATTACCTCCAGACATATTGTTACTTAAAGCACATAACTCCATTCTTTTCAAGTTCCTAGTTTTTTTTTTAGTCCTGGTAGAATGTGGTTTGCAGATCATAATTTGAGAAAAACTGATGCAAGACATGTCAACACAGTCTGAGCCTCATATGGGAGAAACCGTGTGGAAAATGCTGCCAGTCTGTTCTTCCAATAAATACACAGCGTCTGTCTATGTATGTAGCATAAGTGACCTAAGTGACCTGAAAGGACCATCCGAATGATAACAGCTATAAACCTCAGTTCCTCTTTCTTATGCTTTGACTCTCAGCTACCCAGTCCTGTATGCTATCCTTTATTTCAACAATCTACTCCAAAAACCTTGGGTGTGGAAACTGAATACATTGTCAAGTAGCTGCAAGACTCATGGGAATGCCATGACGTCCTTGGCTTGTTGGGAGGGATTCAGGCATAAAACGTAATGATCATGGGAAAAATATTTTCATCACAGAACATACTTGCCAGTGTTCTGTCTACTGAGACAGCTCTGCAAGAAGGGGAATGATGCCCATCTGGTGTGATCATGCATTTCAGTTTCCCCAGGATCAGCCGTATTTGTACATATTCCCCAGCTCTGTTCATTAGATTCTGACTCCTTCCCAAATTACACAGTCATTCCATTTACATCTTTAGAATACGGCTTACATGTGCAGAGAGGCTTCCACACTGCATATACTTATAGGAACAATATTCAAAGATTTTACAATCACATACTCTTCAGCTCAAAAAATTCTTTCAATGCCCTACTCACTGGTGCCTTGTAGTTCTAGGTGTTCTAGAATAGGATGTCCCATGTCACAGCAAATGACCCCAAGTGTATGGTACTCTGTAGAGGTCCCTGAGTTACTCAAGCGCCATCCATTCAGCAGGCTAAGTGAGTCAGCATATCCACACAACTGAAACCCAGTACAGTCAGCCTCAGTACCGAGTGGGAAGTCCTGCTGAAGGCTTTACAACGTGGCTCTCTCCCTTCTTCATGTTTTTGGTTAGTCGTCTTGCTCCTGACATCCTGATTCACAAAAAATCCCTAGGGTGGCATTAGAGGATTACACAGAGACTTCAGACGGCTCAGAGTACCTTCTTATCTGTAGCCCAGTCTGTCTCCAGCTGTGAAGACAAAACTTCAAGAGAAGGATTCACTCAAAAGATATTTATTTCAGTTGCCTCAGGAAGGCTGGGAGGGTCTAAGACCAGTTATATAAAACTAAATAAGAATTTGTCTGCCTTCCCCTCCATAGGGACAGTTTTACAATATAATTTGAATCCCATTGCTTGTCTCTAATGGAGTGAACCTTCCTGATTTCTGTCTATGTTAGTGATTGCCAGGCCCCACTGTCATCACCTGTAGATTTCAGGAGTGGACTCAATGCTACCACCCTGTATGAGAGGAAGCAGAGTGAATCTGGATTTGAGTCCAGTTTGCCATTTAGTCAGATGCTGACAGAACCATGGAAGGCCACTGAATTTCTCCCAACCTTAATTTTTTTCTCTTATAAAATTGAGAAGATTCAGGTACTTATCCCCGAGTGTGAAGGATTATGTAAATTCGGTAAATTCATTGAACTCCACAGAACACAATTATGAAAGAGCCTTTAACACTGCCCACTGGATCTTCCTTATTTTTTCTTTTTATTTGTCATTGCATTTATCTCTAAGAATAATCTTATAGTTTTAGTTGGTAGAAATTTCCATCAATTAGGAGAAAAAACACCAAAAGCAAGTAGACACATGAATGCCTGCCCTGTCCCCCTTCCCCCAACACACACATACATACTGTCAGGCTTAGTCTGTGATTTGTAGTTATAAGACAAAACTGTAGCCATTCCAACCCTTTTGAGCCCAAAATAACTCCATTTTTAGCTGTTTTACATTTACACTCCTAGGAAAAATGTCATTTCCATAAATGTTTCTGCAGCTAGAAACATGTGGAATCATCATATAACATACCATCTAACCCAGATACTTTTGAGAATAAGTAGCAGAAAAATTACAATGAGACACCATGGTAACCCAGGACTGCCCCAGGTAAACTAAGAATGTGGTCCTCCTAGGTTTAGAGAGATATCAGAATAATATTCATCTGTGAATGCTAGAAATCTTCCTAATAGCAGCTTAAAAATGGAAGAAAAGTTTGTCTGTTTTCTTTTATTTATTAATTTTTAATACATCTACCCTTAAATGTTGCTGTCCATGGCTGGTAATGTGGGTACATGAGAGTAGATCCCCAGGCATCTTCCCAGACCAAAATGATTGCTTATGCAGCAGCCACCACATTTACATTGGAAAGAAGAAAGACCTTGCTTACTTCCTTTAAAGACGTATCACAGGAATTGCACGTAGCACTTCTGCTTACACCCCATTAGTGAGAACTAATGATGCTACTACATGGATATAGAAAAAGGTGACCCTCTGGCTATAAATGAAGGAAAAACAATACGAGTGAAACTTAGCATTTTCTACCACTGTGTCACTTAGCATGAGATATGTGAATGAGCCAGATGTCTACTCAACATTACACACACAAAAAATTGTCAGATAAGAAAGCTTAGTCTGATTCTTCATCACTTTTCAATGTTTGCTCCAACATTTTTTTGCTACTTTCATGTAGTGAGCACTCATTGATAGTAAGTGCTATGGAAATATGGTCCTCTTTGTTCAAGAAGCTTGAAATCCTTGTGATGATTGAGATTAGCACAAAAAGTGCAATGAAGAAGACACACACACACAAAACACAACACATAAAGATTGTATCATGTATCCTAAATAATCCAGGGATGGGATTATATAATGTGCCGGGACAAGCAAAGCTTTTGGAAGCCCTAGGACTTTATTTGGAACTTACGGACAATATGCCTTGGTTACAAGGAAAAGAAAAGGGCAGGCAATTCAAAAGGGGGCGATAGCATGGGTAGAGATAGAAAAGTGAAAGTGAGCCAAGTGGTAGAAAATAAGCAACTCTGAGCACAGGGTACTTGCTAAGGAGAGGTGGAGGTGGAGGGGAAAGGAATACGTGGAGACAGCAGACTTTGATTCGCCTACATGTGCCTGTTGGCGGAGCTTTCGCATATATCTACATAAATCATGCATCCATTGTGCTCATTCTGGGCACCAAAATGGAGAAAAATAATTCATCAACCATCTAAATGCCTGAGACGATCCCTAATGGTTTTAACCAATGAAACTCTGTACCATTATTACGCAAATGACCTTGCAGACAGTAATCTCACATACATTCTTCAAGTAAAACTGACTATTTTGGAAGACTTGAGTGTCTTCAAAGAAGTGTTGGGAGGTGAAGGAAAAGGTCGATGGCATTTCTGTGATCAACCTCGAATTCTTCTGTACGTTTGCCAGGCAGCACATCAGATCAAACACCTTTTGTAAAGAACTTTTCAAGATGTGGTTGGAGCTACTGGTTTTGTAGAGGAAGCACACAGGGATAACTCCCACATGGAAAGATAAGAATAGTTACTGCAATCCTCTCAGTCTTCTTGCTCATCCTGCCAAAATCAGGAAGCTCCAAGAAATACAGACATTTAAAAACAAATAGATCTCTCTCCCTTTCTCTTTTTTATTCTTTACATCTGAAGTGCAAGTCCCTCTTTCTCTTTACCAAGTAACTGAAATGCCATCCCCATATATGGAATAATCTATTTTGATATTTTTGCTCATTAAAATCAGAAATAGGAGAACTGAACCAAAATGTTTACAAACTTTGAAGTCATGCTTTTGTCCTGAATAAATATTTGTCTATATTTGGTTTTGATTTCTTCAATTCACAAAAGTTGGTAAGTTCTTTTCTCAATGGATATTTCTTTTCCCAGGAACACCTCTCAGTTTTTTACCACCAAGAAAGGCAAAAGTGAAATGTCAATCCCGAGGCATCTCAGATAAGAGATTATATTTCTCTGCTGACCAAATGAAAGTAGGTAATTTGACACATTGCACTCTACCTGTCATTCTGATCAGCATGAATTATGGTCTAGAACCTCCACTTTCCCTGGTTTAAAGAGAATTTTATTAAGAAATATTGCAATATTTTAATTTTTATTTTCTTCTTTCTTATTTAAGAGGCAATCAGCAATTTGCTTCTAAATGTAAAATCAGTAAAGAACAGACTAATCATATTATCTTAAAGATATTATTTTGACTTCTCTTTTCCAAGATAGTTATTTCGCAATGAAGGTCTGTTATGAAGAGGGATTTAGTGACAGAAATGCTATGCATGCAAAGGCAGTAAATCCTCAGCATTTTCTTTTATTTATTAGGCTAAGCTTTTCCACTCTCTTATTGAATTCTTACTTAAACCAGCAGTACAGTTTTTCTACCTTAGAAAAAAATATATGTGTTTTAAAAAATATATTTGGATTTTGTTTTCCATAAGGGATTCTGAGGCCTTTACTTTACTTTAAATAAACAAAATGAAATAAAAATAATTAACAAATACTAGCCTGCTTTCAAACAAAATGTAAGTGAACTGCTGGAATGTAACGACCTTCCAAAAAGAGGATGGTTAAATTCTCAAACTGCCCAGTTACACATGGGTGTTCTGACATGGCCATCATTGCACAAGAGCTTTGCATGTTATTTGATACATGCCTACCTTCAGACCCAGCAAAGCAACTTCCACATTATCCTCTGGAGTTATTGAAACAGGCACTATACATCTGACAGTTCCTATGGATTTGAAGTCATTTGCATTTTGGATTGAGAAACAGAGATAGAAAGCAGAGCTTAGAAAATAGAGAGATAAAATCATGCGCAGGAAACAGGAGGGGCAGCCTGCGTCTTAGTCTTTAAATGAACATTCTCTATTCTTACTAGGACATTGGACTTGGAAAGTAGTTTTGCCAACTAAAGGGGAAGGTGGGAAGCAGGTCAACAAGAATTGTAATATTAACTAAATATACCTCCAATGGCTACCATTCTGGTGAGGCAATCAATACTCCAGTTTATTCCAAACCCTAGCATTCTGGCTTCCCTTTGTCTTTCTTTCTTTCTGAGTTTATTTAATTTTTGAGAAAATAAGATGATTTATCTAACCTTGACTATTTGGGAAATGAAGACTGGATAAAGACAAAAGTATAAGAGGTTCCTTGGTTTGATTTTGGCAGATGACAATGGTAGGCAAGCCCTCCAAAACAAAAAATCCAGGTTGTGAGTAGCTTATTAACCTGACATCTTTTTCTTAAATAGAATTCCCAGAACACTTCTTGATCATGGCAATTTTCCAGTTCAACAGCTATGTTTGCCACCTAGCTTCTTTTGAATTTACCATGCTGTGCTCTGTCAGAGCCAATACATAAGCTCATCTATCCCCGATCTCTTTCATTTCATTGGCAACTACCATCAAATACAAGTATACTTGCAAGATATTAAACATCAATTTTATTTAGCCTAAGATTTTAGAGTCTTAGAGAAACATGGAGAAGGGTATTGGACTCACTGAATCCAGTAGTCAGACAACTGTGTGATAAAGCCTGATGACTGTGATGCAGATTGAGAATTCTGTTTTTATTTTTTCTCTAGCTGAGACTGTATCAATCTGCTGAGGCATTTTAAGGATGTGAATTGCTTTGCCAATATTTATTTGAGATACAACTAGAAGCTACAAGTTGATTATGAAGCTGGGAGGAGTAGAAAAGGAACATTTATTGAGCTAAATACATTGGCAGCAACTCAACCCACAAGAGGAAGATAAAAATAAGTGAAAATAAACAATTAGTAATGTGTGCCATTTAGCTCACAAATGAAGTGTATGTTTTCTTGAGCTGAATAGGAAGCATTCTATAACTAAGTATATACATATTAGCTCAGAAAGGCAATATATATTTTTAGGACTGAATGATATGAACATTAAAAACAATTGTATAGCAGAAAGATATGATCTTTCAAGCATTCTTTGCTAGACTGCACCCTGAGATGTCTCCTAGGCAAGAAATCCTCTTTCAAAAATGCTGGGACTGATAAGACATTAGACATCTCTTTAAAAAGAAAACAACAGATTTCTTTCAGTTGTTGATGTGTTCTCATGGTTTACATCACTATAATATAATATAATAGCAATTTAACAGAAGACTCCAAAATTCTATGGAACTCTAACTTGGCTGAAAAAAAATGGAAGGTGCCCTAAGCAAGGAGAGAGAGGTCAAGAGTGATTGACTGACATGGACTTCATGTGTTCTGGAAAAATAGAAAGTCATGATGTCTCTATGTCTGGAATTGGAAATTGCTGAAAAAATTACTCTGTAAGAAATAACATCTGCCTTAGCCTGGCACGTAGCTGTAGAAACCTCAATTATCACCTAGGGAGAAGGTCTTCATCCAGTTATGTAGGAATAAAAAAGATAAGAGTCTAAGCTAGAGCTCCTGGCAGGGTTTAACAAAGTAGCATCTCCTTCAGAGCCTGTGATACTCCATGGGGCCAAATAACCAGTTTAGAGCCCAGGCGCTCTGTAAGGAGAAGTGCAGGTGAAAACTGTGTGGGCCCCTCACCCACAGGGCCACCCCTGGCCACCATGGATGAAAATAAGTCTACCAGGACATGACCTACTTGGGGAGGAAAGGTAGCCGATCTCTCACAAGAGAAGGACCAAGAGCCTTTTCCTTAATGGCTTTTATTGGGTTCATTTGCACAAGAATTCAGGTAAAGCTTATTACTCATTGCCAGGAAGTAAGGCTCAAATAACAAAGAACTCTGAGGGCCTATTTTGAGTCAGGGTCAGATAGCTAAAGAGCTGTAAAACTTTGAGGAACAAACTTACTTCTTGTTTGGACCCTTATCATTTAATTGAGAGCATTCTAAACAAAGCAGGTTTCACAGAATTTTACATATTCTTTCTTAGGCCTGATCACCCAGGGAACCCGCCCTTTCCAGCACAGGGCTGCACCACTCTCTGTCATTGTTTCAGGCTTAGGTGGAGCAAAGGAAGTAAGGCAGCCAAGAGATTAGGAGATTTTCTTGCAGACAATGAGGACTCAGGCTACGTCAAAGCCAAGGGGTTAGGGTCCATCACCTCCTTTTGCTGTAGCCCCCAAAGTCCTTCCTTGGGGGCCTCCCACGTGATCATGCCTGTCTTAGGTTGTTCCCCCCTTGGGGAATCTTACCCGTCATTGGCTAACCGACCAAGCATTGGGGGCCAGGCTGGGTGAAGTAAAAGGAGCAGAAGCAGTGCTCCTGCCAGGGAGATAAGCTTTTGTCTCCTTGCTGGCTTATGGTCCAAGGTCATTCCCTCAGCCTTAGCCTTGGTGGGGGTTACAGCTTCCGATACCAGGCAGGGTGGTTCTCAACAGAAAACAATGCAGAGGACAGTATGCTGTGATTCCACAGACAAAACACCCTTCACAAAATCTCAATCCAAGTGGGTCATAGACCTAACTCTGAAGCAAAAAACTGTAAAACTCCTAGAAAATAACACAGGAGCAAATCTAGATAACTTTGGGTCTCACAATGCCATGTTAGATACACTAAGGACACAAAACATGGAAAATATAATTGAGAAGTTGGATTTTATTAAAACTAAAGTCTTCTTTGTGAAAGAAGTGTCTTTCACATGATTCAACATGATTAAAAGACAAGCCACAGAGAAAATATTTGCAAAAGCCACATCCAATACAGGATTGTTATTCAAAATATACAAGGAACTCTTAAAATTCAACAATAAGAAAACAACAAGAAAAAACCCTAATTTAAAAAATGAGCTAAAGATCTGAACAGACACCTCACCAAAGAGGATGTACAGATGGCAGTAAGCATATGAGAAGATGCACTATCTCATACATTGTTAGGGAAATGCTATTGAAAACAACAACAGTATACTACTACATACCTATCAGAGTGGTCAACATCTGGAGTACTGATAACATCAAATGTTCCCAAAGATGTGGAACAACGGGAACTTTCACATGTTGCTGGTGGGAATGCAAATGTTTCAGCCACTTTAGAGAGAGCTTATTGATTTGTCACAAAACAATTATGCTCTTACTGTATAAGAGCATGATCCAGCAGTCATGCACCTTAAAATGTACCTAAAGAGCTAAAAATTTATGTGCACACAAAGGCCTGCACGTGGATGTTTATAGCAGCTTTATTCACAATTGTCAAAACTTGGAATCAATCAAGATGACTTGCAGGTGGTGAGTGAATAAGTGGACTATAGTGCATTCAGGCAATGAATGTACAATATTGTTTAGTGCTAAAGAAAAATTAGCTACGAAGCCATGAAACGACATGGAGGAAGTTTACATGCATATTACGAGTGAAGAAAAGCCCATCAGAAGAGGCTACATATTGTGTGATTCCAATAATATGGCATTCTGGAAGAGGCAAAACTACAGAGACAGTAAAAAGATCAGTGGTTACCAGGGGTGGGGGTGGTGTAGGAAGCAGAATAGATGGAGCACAGAGGATTTTTAGGGCAGTGAAAATACTCATTATATTATAATGATGAATATGTGTCATTATACTTTCGTCCAAACCCATAGAATATAAAACACCAAGAATGAAGCCTAAGTTAAACTACAGACTTGCGGTGATTATGATTATGCCGTGTCAGTGCAGGTTCATCCTTGGTGATAATGTACCGTTTTGGTAAGGGATGTGCGTAAGAGGGTAAGCTATGTATGTGTGTGGGCAAGGGGCACGTGGGAAATCTATGTGCCTTCTTCTCAATTTTGTTATACACTTAAAACTGCTCTAAAAATAAAGTATTTTTTAAATAAAAGGGAACAAACACTCTCATTAGTAATTCTTGTTTTAGGTCTACAAAAATGATGACTAGTTGAAGTCTCCAGCGCAGTACATGTTTACACATAAACATATAAATTAACATCCTCACTTTCTGACAGCTTAAAAATCTGGTTGAAAAAAATAGTCAACAAATTGTACTATAAGGATTCCAAGCTGTAGACTATAAGAATTCTTCCTAGTTGGGTGCCATTTTCAAAAAACAAGTGATAAAACTTTTAGTTTCAGACAGGACCCAAGGAAATAAATAGTTCTGAGATGACTCCTGGGTTAGTTTATGTTAAAATTCACTGTTTTAAATAATTCTTTCTTTCCTGAGGAGGCAAGTAATAAATATAATTGCAGAGGCTTCCTTTTTTTCTTCATTCAATGTAACCTATTTTTATTGAAGTTTTTAAGTGCCCAAAATTGACAAACCAACGATTGCATTTTTCTAAACTACTTTGAAGGGATGAAATAATTAGAATATACATATTAACTACTAAATATTATAATAACACATTCTCTTTGTTTTGGCTAAAATCAGCACATACAGATCAATAAGTTTGCATAGACATACAGAGCCCTACATGAGGCACTAGCAGAATGTTGTTCAGCACATCCTTGTGCTGCGTTTTCATCAGATAAAAACTTTCCTGAGTCCACTATCTTTTTTCTAACCACTTCATGAGGTCTTCTATCCCAACAATTAGGTATTTTAATAAAAGCAATGGGAATGTATGGAGGTAAGAGGTATTTCAACGATCATAGATCTTTCAGAAAACTTCAGCAGCTGTAATAGCCTGTCCCTCTAAATATACCAATTTCATTCTGCTTTGCCAACAATCTTCATCACACATACCTACTCTTTTCTGGTAATATTCTTTTCCATGTCAGTTAATTCCATATTTGGCAGAAGGATACAAAAATTTGAAAAGCAACAACTCCTACTATATGCCCACTAAGCAAGCATATTACATATATTATCTTGTGCAAGTCTCACCGAGAGAGAGAAAAGAAGAAGGAGGAAGATGAGGAAGAGGAGGAGGACAGGAAGAAGGAGGGAGAGGAGGAGGAGAATAGGGAGGGGGAGGAGGGGGAAGAGGAAGGGAGGAGAAGGGAGGTAGCTTATTCTAGGCTACCCAGATTTCAAAATGTTAAAATTAGGTGATTCATGGCCAGAAACCTGTGTTTTGGAGAGAAAGTCAAGGATGCACTGATCAACATTCTGCTGGTGCCTCACAAAGACCACACTTTCAAAGTGTTCAACCACACAGGGGCTCTTGGCAGAGGGTAGGAGCATCAGTGAAGAAGTCCACAAGCCACCTCAGTAGAGGAAGAGCTAGAGATACTAGAGATGTGTTTATATAGGGAAGGTGTATGAAGGAGTCTAATGACATGAATTTCCAAGCAAAAATTGGAGATGCACAAGTTTTCTAAGGAAGTTAGACTGTGGGAATAGCACTAGCTTGGACTGAAGGGGGCAAAGAGAAGATAAGTGAAGGAAGACTACCTGACACCAAAAATTCTATAGGTTGGGAACAGACCGATGAAACTATGAAAATCCTTGACCTCAAATGTGTTATATATTCAGAGAGAGAGAGAGAGAGAGAGAGAAAGAGAGAAAGAGAGAAATAGAGGAAGGAAGGAAGGAAGGGAGGGAGGGAGGAAGGAAGGAGGAAGGAAGGAAGGAAGAAAGAGAAAGAAAGAAAGAAAGAAAGAAAGAAAGAAAGAAGGAAAGAAGGAAAGAAAAGAAAGAAAGAAAGAAAGAAAGAAAGAAAGAAAGAAAGAAAGAAAGAAAGAAAGAAAGAAAGAAAGAAAGAAAGAAAAAGAAAAGAAAGAAAAAGAAAAGACTCTTAGGGCAGAGCCGCAGTGTCCAAAGAACCGATACTGAAACCACAGGTTACTGCCAGGCCCTGAACCCTAAGGGATTTTTGTTTAACTGGATTTCTGAAATTGCTTGGGGCCAGTGACTATATTTTTTCCTTTCACTTTATTCTTTGGGATCAGTAACATTTATAACTACTAAGTGGTATGTTATGTCTGACCCTCCATTGTATTTTGACAACAGATACCTGGTTTTCTAGTCCCACAGATGGAGAGGGATTTTGTCCCATAGTGGATTATATCCAGAGCCTCCTCCACACCTGATTTAGATGATTTAGATAAACAGATCTGAGACTTCGGAGCTGATGACACTCAGATGAGATTTGCTGGAACAGGTTGAGACTTTGGGGGAATTTAGGGTGACATGATTGCATTTTGTACATGAGATGAACCTTGATCTTTGGGGTCAGAGGTCATACTATGCAGTAGGTTGAGTAATGATTCCCTGAAGATGCCATCTCCCTGGAACCAGTGAATATGTTATTTTACCAGATACAAGGAACCTTGTAGATGTGATTAAATTAGGACCTTGAGATTATCCTAGAGTATCCAGGTGGCCCCAAGGTAAAAGGTGGGCTGGAGAGTCCACGTGAGAGGAGGTACCGTGATGACTGAAGTAGAGGTTGGCGTGATTTGCTTGGAATATGGATCACAAACCAGAGAATGCAGGTAACCTGAAGAAGTTGAAAGAGATAACAAATCTCAAGAAAAATGAAGCAACGTATCTACACATAATGTTAACACAGAAGACATAGCATTTCCTGTAGTTTTTGACCAGAAATGTGAACAGATACATTGATACTACTAAAAGGAGTCATTTGCAATTTTTAAAATTATAAATCCTCAGTAAAGTTGTTGCTGTTGGTTTGCAGAATTTATCAAACTGTATTCCATGGACTACTGTCTAAGGATAGGTTTTTAAATTTTTTTTAATTTTTCAATTACAATTGGCATTAAACATTGTGTGAGTATTAGTTTCAGGTGTACAGCATAGTGGGTAAACATTACATAACTTCTGAAGTGATCCCCCTGATAACTCTAGTACCCAGCTGGCCCATACACAGTTATTACAATATAACTGACTATTCCCTACGCTCTACTCTACATCCCTGTGACTATTTTTTAACTTGATAGAAGTGCTATCAGCAGGGCTCAGAAACCAGGTAAGTTTGAAGAACTGTGGATGATAGTTCTTTAGCTATGTCTTCTTATCTAAGAGGGTTTTTCCATAGTCCTGGATGAATGCAAGAAAGCATATCTCTCCTTATCATGATTCAGTGATTCAAAAGAAGTTAAATGTTCATTGATAGAGAACCATATCTAGACTTGAGAGGGCCCCATGTACACATGAGAGCTATCAGAGAGATCAACTTGAGGACAATGTTTCAAAGATTTTTAGAGGATGATGTTCCCTCACATAGGGGAAAACTGAGAAGGCCCTGCCGGTAGATTTCCTGAAGATGGGAGTTCAGCTTGCTTCCCTTGTTAATGAGGAGCCACTTAAGTGGGTTGGTTGCCAACGTTCTTCCTGGTGAGGGGACGGGAAACCTCATAGTCGTAAGTTAGCAAATTTGAAAAGGTCACTTAAAAGGGGTGTTGATGATATGCATTTGAAGTAGGGAGTGATATATGTCTGGGAAAAAATTTTAAGCTCTAAAAAGGAGTCCATTGTGTAGGAGTCTGAAATATCTCCTCTAGTTAAGACTTGAACATTCTTTCTCCAAATACTGACATGTAATGGTGTCTTAATATAGAGAGGCTACATAATTTCCTCCTTATCCTCTAACCAGTGAGTGATTAGAATTCATCATCTTCATTTAAACTCAACACTACCCAGCATGTTATTTATCCCTTACCCATCAACTGATACATGTATTAGTGCTTTTAATCCTCACAAAAACTCTATGGGATAGGTACTGTTATCATCATGCTCATTTTACAGATAAGAAAACCGAGTCCCCCAAAAGTTAGCTTGCCCGAGATCACACAGTCCATAATCAACAAAGTCTGATACAGGCTCAGGCAGACTGGCTCCAGAGCCAGTGCCATTCAGCACCATGCTAGACTGCCTCTCCTGAACACTTGTTTGTATATGGTGCTAACCAAAGGTGACACTGGATTTTCAAGGTCACTGATTCTGACCTTGGCTAAGTTACTTAGTCATTCTTACTCTCTGTGTCTGCAAATATATGATGAGGACAATAGTTTTCCTATGCTTATAGCACAGCTTGGAGAATTGTGGGTACTATACGTAAAGTACTGCCAGTCATCTAGCAGTCAGTACATAACACTGCTTCTGGTAGAGATGGTGGTACCACCTCCTTCCTCCAGGACCACCTGCTCAAAGCTTGCCATGATCACACACACAGACACACAAGAACAGATACGTAATTCAGTAGGCATTGGATGATTTATCTGAGGAGATCAAGACTGAGGTCGAGATGTGTCCCTTGGGCTGTCTATCTGCTGTATGGCATCAGGAAGAGGCAGAGAGGATTAGTGGCTAAAGCAGTTCACTGATCCCAGGTCTCTCAGGCTACTGAGAGCTCTGTCTTCCCAAGGTCTATGCCAGAGGGAGGGAGAGATGGGCAGCAGGGTTGTTAGGTGTATCTTTGAACCTGTAAATCTGGCATTATGATTGCATGAGTAAGCATCTTCTTGGGATAGCTCATTTGTATTTTAAATGTCCATAGAAACATTTTAGACATGGTTTGAGACTGTAATTACAAACAGCAAGAAAAATAATTATGATAACAATATTCCCAAAGCCTTTAGATAATCTTTGTACTTTGGAAATGATTTTGGACTACATTATAGTATTCTGTGGAAAAATAGATATTTTTAAAAAGTGCTTCAGTTAAATAACTAGGCCATTATAGCAATCTTGCATCTTAGCACTTTATAATGATGAGGTTAATATGTTCATAAAACATCTGTATGAAAAAAAATCCAGATGTGAAATACCCATGTGTTGAGCAACATCCAGATAATCTGCTAAATTTGGCCTTTGTTTTATGGCTTAAATGTCACAAATTTAAATGCCACCTCTTTCATACAAACTTATTTCTAGAAATTGTTTTTAACTAGATGAGTTAAGAATTTGGCTAACTAAATACACTCACATCCCCAAACCACTAATTCCAGCTTTTAAAAATGTGTTTTAATTATTTTAAAGAAGAAAAACTAATGGGCCTATTTTATTACTCCTCTTGAATGAATTCCTTAATAGACATTTTGTTGACTGTTAATGGAAGGAAATGAAAAATCTCATTTAATAATTATGTTTGGTAAAATATACAATATGACCTCTTTAACTGTACCAGTCAATGAAATTTATTGAATTCACTTTACTGCACCAAAGACAAAATTAAACCTTGAGAAGAGATTCAAAGGAAGCTGAATACATAGAATTCTGTAGTGAGCTGTAGTTCTTACACTGTAATGTTTACAAGGATAATTTGCAGAGCTTGTTTAAAATGGAAATTAGTGCCCTGACTCATGTGGCTCGGTGGATTGAACACTGGCCTGTGAACCAAAGGGTTTCCATTCAACTCCCAGCCAGGGGACATGCCTGTGTTGCAAGCCAGGTCCCCAGTAGATGATACTCGAGAGGCAAACAGGCATTGATGTTCCTCTTCCTCTCTTCCTCCTTCCCTTCCCTTCTCTCTAAATATAAATAAATAAAATCTTTTTAAAAATTCTTTTAAATAAATAACTAAATAAAATGGAAATTATTGGGTCCTGGCTCCCAGAAATCTAGACTTATTAGGTCTTGGAAAAAGGCCAGCAATCCACATTTCCAGTAATATTCTCTAGATGATTCTGATGCAAGTGATCAAATACATTTAACTCTAGACTTAGATGTATTTGTGCACAGTGGTTTTCAGCATTTGCAGTGCATTGGAATCCTCTGGAAAGATTAAAAAATGCAAATGCTTAGCCACCACTGCTGGGCTGTCAGTGCCAAGTTATATGGGAGAAACGCTCACGTAGGATGTGCCAAGACTGCTCCAATCTCCCCCATCCAATCTCTTGCTCACCTCTCACTGAATTTACTCCCAAAGCCAGATGAGATAAGATCTTTGCCTGAAAATTTAAACTCACTCTTATTTCATGCAAAGTACATGCACGCTTTGCCAGTTTTTCTCAAAGTGTGAACCATAGTCCAACTGTGTCAGTACTACCTGCATAGCTTCTTAAAATGCTCATCCCCAGAAATTTTGATTCAGTAGGCTTTTCTTTTATGCTGAAGTCCTCCACACCCCAACCCCCTCTACCCCAGAGCTTTCTATCTATGAGTCTGATTCAGCAGGTTTTGCATCAAGCACAGTCTACACTGATAAAACATCCCTTAGTTGAGGATCCAAGTGGATCATAATCTATACCAAGACATACTGATTTTCGAGAACCTAAAAACGTCTCTCTCACTTCTGTTAACATCTACAGTAATAATAAACTGATGAATTTCTCAGGTGGCCAATTCTGCTTTTGAAAGTTCTGGTTTTAAAATTCGTTCTTAAATTATGCTAGGCTTTAGGCCAAGCCACAGCTTGCTTTGTGCTCACTGGTGTTGGGTAGGTATCCTTGCTTCTAGGCCCTCTTGGTGGACAGAGCTAAGGACTATAAGTATGCACATACACACACAGATACATCTCTATTTCTCTAGCTGTTTGGATCTATGTTAAAAACACCGAGTGCGTGCTGATTCTAATCCTATACCACAGAGTTTATTCTAGAACCCAACCCTCCCTGTGTCCTCAGTAAAATTTGTTTGATGACAGTAAAAAAATTCGTACTCATTATCCACAATATATTTACTAGTTTGTTCAATCCTAGAATACACGTAGTTTCAGAATTGCTAACTTTTACTTCTATGAAAAACCAACCTACTTATTAAAGTACAGTATCTATAGTTCTATATATCTTTAACTTGAGATTGCGCAGTCAAAATAATATATTTGGGAATTACTTGGTTAAGTCATCACCCTTGAATCTGCTTTCATTGTGACTGTATTATGTTATTCATGTGACAAAGAGCTGGCTTCATTTGCTTCTGATTTTTATTTAATTTCTGAGCCCCTTCCCATCTTTGTTAAATGGATCTATGTATGTATGAATAAAAGTATGCATTTCATTTAAAAAATCATATAAAATTCTTTCTTAAAATCCAGAAGGAGGAAGAGGAGGGGGAGGAGGAGAAGCTGGAAGACTTAAGGAAATGTGTTTTCCCCTAGAGTCTCTGGAAGGAATGCAGCTCTGCAGACATTTTGATTTTAGCCCATAAAACCCATTTAGGACTTCTGACCTCCAGAAATATAAGATAATATATTTGTATTGTTTTAAGCCACTACGTTTATGGTAATTTGTTATAGCAATACTAGGAAACTAACATAGTATAATAATAACAACAACTCATTATTGTGCCTTTTATTATAGACATTTTGCCATGGTGACAGGTATTTTTCTTGTATATAGTATTTGGGGTAATTTTTAGACAGTGAATATCAAGTAGAAGGAGAATTCTTCATCACGAAGAAAGGCCCTCATTTGTTCATTGCCTGGTGTATTATGTTGCAATGAAGTGAAATATTTATCAAGTGACCCCAAGTGGTCTTTTTAATGATTCACTATTTACAACACTTAAAAAAAATCTTGATCTATACCAGTTCAAACTTCTTGATAATATCCTTTTGCCTCTAGTAGTCCCTTTAGCTCTTTTAATCTTGCAGCTCTAATCTATAGAGATTTGAGTCACTACAGCAGCAGAATTGCTAACATTATTTCTAAAATGTGAAATGGTAATTGATTTTTGCCAGGGGATTTTTATTTGGCTTAACAAAATTGATAAAAAATATACTAAAAATAAATGTTTGAAGAAAAATGACTTTTTTAGTTGGTCTGAATTTTGAAGCCCTATGGTTTAAACATTCTTTTCCATGCTTTTTAGATGGCATTTTCCTATCATTCCATATTTTAAGTACAACCCACAGTATATGTAAATTTTCTTTATTTTTACACTACATAAACTTACTATACTATGCATATTATATATCACATACAAAAATCATTTTTTAAAGAAAAAAGCACAAAAATGGAAATGATCCTCTTTCATATTTTCTTCTCACACCCTGGTTTATTTTATATACCTGCAGAGGTGTATCACCCAGTTTGGAGACTGCTGATTGTAAGGCTTGGATGGCAGAGGTGAGTAAACCTATTTAGGGGCCAGGTCCTTCTCTTCTAACTACTGTGATCTCTGACAAATCAGATTGGTTGGTTGAATGAATTAATTCACTTAAAAGTCTTCAAATGCTCAGCACTATTCCTGGACATAGAAAAAGTCTAACCAATATTAAGGTAGTACAATAGTTGTGATTATTATTAAACTATTTAGCTATAAACATATTAGCATTTTTGTTCATGTTTCTTCTGGGTTTCAGCCTTGCTTGGAGAAAAAAAAAAGTGATTTCATGTTACATAAAGTGCTGTCATTCTTGGGAAATGAATATGAGCTGTCATTCTTGTGAAATGAATGTATATTTTTATTTTCAGTCTATCTCCACCTACAATGATGATCTCAGTGATCTTGATGTTGTTCTGGTCACTCTGCCTTTTACCAGCAGTTGTGATTTTACTGTTTGCACTTGCTGATTTCATAATGTGCATTGTGGGTGTATGTGTTTTTCCATGACAGATTTCTGGAAAACAGAATACCTTTTTTCTATTCTATATACCTTCAGTTGCACCCCTTACATAGTCTAAAAAATAAATGCTTTCTTAGTCAAATTTCTTATTATCGATGTGAGAGCATGCCCCAAGATGACAGGATACTGCTGGTTCACAGAGCGGCATAGCTTCTCACGTATGAGAAACAAGCCTGTAGGGAGGGAAGGGCATTCTCATGGATTTCCACTCCGTCTCCCATACCTCTTATGTTCTTCTCATCAAGCACAATCAATGCACCCACCATTTCTTTATTTATAGATGTAATACTTCTTTTATTTTTGTTTCACTAACACTTCTATAATTCTTTGCAATTTATTAAGTACGTTTCTCTTTGTGGGTGGATTTGCGTAAGTCCACTGAATGGCAACAGAATGATTTAGTGGGAAAAGAGATTGTTGGCTTAATCCTTTGTGTTTTAAAACAACCACTTCCTTCTTTAGCCCCTCCTCCTCCTCCATGCACCTACATCTACTCAGAACAGTCAGGTGTAAAATTAGAAAGGAAAGAAGTAATATAAGTATGGAAAATATGAGATAACATTTCTAAAAATAGTTCTTGAAACAAAAACAAGTGGCTTTGAAACCAATAAGAGGGTGCTAAGTTCTCCTCTCCAGTCTGCATTTCTCAATTGTTCTTCACAGGTTAGTAGCAGGCTAGGACCTCACATTTCTCAACAACTTCCCTAGGTCACTTAATTCTGATTTTATGAGATTGCCCAACATGAGATACAAGTTTCTTTTTATATCCCAGATAAGTACATGTTCCCCACTACGCTTCCTTTATTGCTTATTTCTTCCTCTTACTGTCATTGTTTGCTCCTGCCCACGGTGCAGGGCCAGCCTTCAGTGAAGTTGTGAAATTTGTAAAGTGTTCTTCGGGCTTCTCCAACCTCTGGCCCTTGTCTACTGCAAGCGGATGAGATGTCACGTAGCAGAGTTGTGCAGCTGGCTCTCTGTATCTCCTGACAATCAAAATGAGGACGGGTTGGAGAGTAGACAGGAAAAGAAGATTTGGATTAAAATGAGGAAAATTTGTTTAATAACAAAAGCTGCCCAAGAATAAGAAGGCTAACTTGGGGAAGGACACAACACAGTTTATGAGCAACAACCAGAAGGATGGCTGGAGGCAGTTTACGTGAGTTGGAACCTACGAAGTTAAAAAAATGAGATTGGGGGAGAAACTTTTCTCTATCCCTTAAGGCTCTTTCTAGGCTGGTCTAATAATGAAACCTACATGAGACAGATTGACATCAGAAAATACTGATTACTTACATAATTTAATTATATACATATGTATGGGAATGCCACATACATGAGAGTCAGACAGAAAGAAAAATCTGACATAAGGACGAGGTAAGGTGCTCTGGGGCTTCAGAGGGGAAGAAGGTCATTCACAGATGAGAAAAAGAGCAGATATTTAGTAATTAGTATTTTGACGTGCTGTATGGATAGATCAAAAAGCTCATCCCTGATATTCTGTTATTATGGGCAAGGCCCCTAATTTAAGTTCTTCTAGGTAGTTAAGGGAGACAGAAGTTCCTCATGAACTCACATGACCTTGATTGTTGTTATTTCAAAATAATCCACATACCACAGAGGAGCATCTTGGGGTGATACATTCTGAACCCCTGCAGTAATGCATTCTCATTGTCATAACTAAAATAAATCAAAGGTATAGAAACAACAAAAGATAAATTTTCCTTTTCCTGTCCCCTGAAATCCCAAAGTAAGTAATTTAGTGTGTTCCATCCCTCCCTTTTTCTATGTTCTTTTCCATAGCCCCATTAGAACCAATCTCATCTTATTATAGCAGCTAGAGGGATCATGTTCCCTTCCCGTGAGTCCCCACTTCATGCAGAGGAGAAGGCTGAGTCCCCAGATGAGCTCACCTCCCTGCTCTAAACCTGACCTCTCATTCTCACTTCATCTACGAGCCACACTGTTTTCCACAGTCTTCTTCAAACCCCCAAGGATCCCTCCATCCATGAGGCCTCCCCAAAGTGTCTGTCCTCTCTGCCTCTATTATTCTCGTCTTTGATAGTCACATGACTAAGTCCTTCATCTTCTTTATGTTTTTGCTCACATATCATTGTCTCAATATTTTTGGTTTGCCTACCCTTGTTGCTGGGCCTATCTCTATAAAGGGATCTGCAAAGATTCACACCCTACACCACTGCTGTAGCATTCTTCCCAGAAACCTATCCTGCACGTTTGCTTTTGATTCAACAAATAAATAGCATTATGCTAGTGTAACTTATGTCCTTAAACCCTCTCTCACGGCAGAGCCTTTTAACATTCATGTTAAACTTTGAGACTATAATTGAATCTTTCACTGGAGAGATCTCACCTCCTCTCAGGCCATCGTTTCTCCGTCCCAGGAGCCCCTTAGGGGCTGCCTCTCTCTAGTCTTGCTGGTTCTGAATTTTGCCTAACTCTACCCTTCTTGTCAAAACTTTTTTTCATTGTGTAAAAACTTTTTCCAAAAGGTAGATTCACCTAAAAAAAAAAAAAAGCTGTAACACTACTACATTTTCTTAGTAATCCAAAGGAATACATTTCCAATGGTGGGGTTCAGACATCAAAAGTAAGCATTTTGCTTGCTTCTTGTAAGACATTTTTCTGTAGCTTGCAGCCAAGGAATAGAAACCTGGTCTTAGAGATTATTTCTTCTTTCATTATAGTCCGGAGAAATTCAGAAAGTTTAGAATCCATCATGATTTCTCAAGTAAAAAGTTTTATCACTTAACGTACCCATCACATCTCTGTATGAAAGGTCAACAAGAAAAGTGGCTTTCCAGCCCTTACCTCTGTGGAAGTAGGTACTTTTTCACCCAGTCCTTGAGAGCAAGAAAGCAGAGTGTAAAAACAGTGTGTTCCTGACAACTGCAAAACAGAGATAACTGCAGCTTTCCCCATGCCATAAGAACTGGTACGCCAATTGGAATTAAATGAGAAAATCTTGATATGGATTCAATCTACCTAGAATTATACATATGGCTGGATTCTTTTTCTGTTCTCTGTCACAGTTTTTAAATTTTAATTTAAAGAGGTTTTCTTCAAATCTCTACCATCTTCTTACTATGCTTTCCAGCAATGTTGTAAATGGACCAGTGAAATAGCACATCTAATAATTGCATTAAAATCAGTGGTGTCTCTAGGAGATACAATTCAGAATTGTGGGTGAGTGTGGTTAGAGAAGCTGGAATTTATAGATCTTTAAAATTTAAACAATAATATTCAAGATTACTTTTCCAATAAAACATGATTCCCTAATCTCCACTATCTATATTATTTAAAAAATGCATCAATTGTCCAATACAATTGTCAAATGTTCCTGGTGTGTTAGTTCGAAATGAAAGTGTGCTGGTTTCATTGTCACAGGATTCCCTAAGCTTTCTCTCAATATTTATTTCACTAATACAATATGTGTTGACGTCAATACCTTTTCCTTGCTTCCTACTTAATTCACTCCATGATGGTATCAAGCAGTTTCCTGAATGAAAGAGAGACTCATAAATATTTTATTGTGGCTGAATCATTATGTCAAGTGCTTCCTGATCTTCTCTTTGAACTGGTTGTTTTTTGTTTGTTTTTAATGGAACATGGTGTGGTCAGAGTGTGTGGAATGAATGACATTTCGGATGTTGACATTAGCCATGCTATTTGGAATACTTTACCTTTCAGTTTAATCATACTTTGCCTTTTATGTTTTTGTATAGGTTGCAGTAGAGTATATTACTTCTAATATATTGCAAATATTTACTTTTTATATTATACTTACTACTTAATAATATTTAATAATATTATAACTATTAGTAGTAGGCAGTATTAACACCCTTTTCACTCTGTATCTACCTTAAAGTCTATTGAGTGGACAATTATTTATTGTATCAGTAGCTAAAGACTTCTACCTGCAAAGATGCAGTCACATTCCAAAAATTTTCAAATTCAGTATTTAGAAAAAAAAGTAAAGTGTTACAATATATTGGAATATTCTCAATGAATTGTTCAGTATCATAAGTATAGTAACTTGAATTTTTAAAAAGTCAGTTTGCAGTGATTTTTAATGTTAGAGAAAGAGACAACTTAAAATGCAAATACTAAATATTCGTCAGTATTTGTACAAAAATTACTGCTACTTTAGAGGCCAACATGAAAGTCCAAGCAGCCAAAGTGGATTAAAAATACTTGCCAAATATCGATAATAGTATAGTTAATAGCAAAACTTCAAAACGAGTCACATTTTTTGAAACAATATAATAAGAAATATTGAGAGCTTTACTTGAAAAGTGATATAATCTTGAGATCACAGCACTGAATTTTACAATAAACTTTGTTTAAACAATGTACACATGTCCAAGAAGTAAAGTGGATTTCTGTGAGTTTTCTAGTTTTAACTTTATTGATATAAACATTCAAACTTGATAATTAAATTAGTACAATGCCAGAAACTGTTGGTAACTATAGGTAAATTAGTGATGTCCTGTTTAACAGGAAACTGGGCTTTTTACTGTTCAAAAGCAAAACTAAGCCCTTAGTGGTCCCCCTCCCAGGGATTCTGAGATATCAGTCCTCAGCAGAGTTGAAAGGAAAAGCCAAGCTGCAATTCACAAAGCTCTGGGGCCCACAGAGCAACTTCAGAGGTTCTTTAAATAACAAGTGTTAAATCCTGCCTTCATAATACTGGCAAGAATTGATGAAAAACAAATCCAAACCCTGGTGTGTTTGTCCACCAGGTTTCTCTGCTTGCTCTTTCAGGCTCGTTCTCGGCCTGGTTTTCACCCAAGGAGTTGAACCGCAGAACTGCAAAGCCCCTCAGATCTCTCCTCCTGGCTCCTGGCTGTGCTCGCAGTGCATTCCCAGCAGAGGAATAGAGTGAACGCATAGCCCTTGGCCACTTTCCTGTTGACCTGTCAGTCTTAAACCATAGCTGCTGCAGGGTGACCCTCTCCAGCATTAAGAGCTCTTTCTGGGTTCTCTACACAACTGTCTCCTCCCTCCTCCACAGGCATAGAGTGTTTATAGCTGGCCTTCCTGCTGCTGTGAGCCTCTGGGCTCTAGGCCATCCCATTATGGTTCTGTTAGTTCTTCCTTTACATTGGCCAATATTTCCTCCATTGAATTCCCTTCAACTAATCCTTTGAGTTAAGTGAGTATGTTATAACTCTTCCCTCCTAGAACCCCTCCTGATGTATGTGGTCTGGTCTCCCCATTGCCACCACCATACAATTGCTCACTTTACTTAGCACCTTCTTAACTGCAGCATGTAACAACCAAAACAACAGAAAATAACTACTTGTGAATGCTTAATACATGCTAAAAATATCTGCCAGATATTTTATCTGCATTAACTCAATTATAGAGTTCAAAGCAGTCCTGTGAGGTACCTACAATTATTATTTCCATTTTACAGATGATGTAAGTAACTTGTGAAATCTCTCAGCCAGTAAATTGGGAAGCAAGCTTCAATCCAAGAATATTAAGTATAGAAGCTCTACTTTTAACTATTTGACCCTCTTTCTTTCTCTAGGCAGCTGCCTAAATGGCCAGCATGGGTAACAAAAGTTTAAAATTAAAACTTAAACTCTCTGGATCTAAATATCCCCTTTATCGCATCTGAGTATTAGATTTCTACCTTGGATGTCTATATATCCATAAGTATAATATTACATCCAAAATAGTCAAATTGGCTGATAAAGCACCTCTGTCATGCATGAGCTGTGTTATCTATAGGTAGTTAGCAACTGGGAAGCACAGAGTGACTGGTGTAGAGTTCGAAGATATGTACTATTGGACAGAGAGGATAGCGTGGAAAATGAGCATTTCTCACATCAACACTGGCAGCATCAAGAAGAGTAAGACTTGGGGAATGTAGTTAAAGCCCACAAGTTGTTGTAGGGGTGGAGTGGAAAAAGGAGGGCAGGCCAAGAGAGGGTCCATCAATGGCTGTTCAGGGTTCGATAGTTTGGCTCTGGAGATGCCCATCACCTGTTTCACATGGTTGGCTACGTACTTTCTAATTCAAGTTTCTGTTTCGTTTTCCCAAATACTATTCACAACACTATTTGTAAATTGAATGAAATGCCAAAGCACTTTATTCCCTAAAGCAATGGCTCTGTGAGGTTTGGATTATCACTATCAACAATAATTTTTAGCCTAAGCATTTTAGAAGATGTAACCAAACTGTCTACTCCTTGGGTTAGATCAGTATCATTTTTTTAAAAGAGTGCCTTACAGTTCCCTATTTGTATTGTAAACTTTTCTTACTCATTTTGGTTTTTCATGAACTTTTCTATTTATTTTCTTTTTCTAATTCACTACTGTGACCTCTTTGAGATTTTCCTCCTCCGAACTCCCTCTGATGTTAGCCTCAGGAATCAGGGCTACCACCAGTTAGTTGAACCTGACACAATGACCAGGGTACGGAGGCAGAGAACACCTGGCGGTCATGTGTTCCGAGGCGAGTAATGCTATCCCCTTTTTGTGCTTCTAGTCTTTCATGCTCTCCTCTTTTACCAGGAAACAATGCTTCTCATTCAATTTTAAAAGTCAACAGATTAAAATGGAATCACACAAAAGCAAAGCTGTGTCATTGTCTAGTACTAACTAAGCTTTATGATGCCTCTGTACCCCACAGACAAGAGAGTACTTAGAGTTTGGTGGAAAATGTGCCTGTCCCAGTACGATTTCCATATGTGGGAAACGGGTGTCACCATCCCCCAGTCAGCACTTCTCTTTAAGATAAACATGAGCATAACATATTTAAGGATTTTGTCCTACTTTTACTATGAGAACAAAAACCAAATTGCTGCCGAGGTAGTCAGAAAACAGCGTGGCATCTGTTCTTACCAATTAAGCCAATTTTTCAATCACCTGGAGAGAAAATCACTGATGATCATTTTCAAGACATGATGTCAACAGTGTTCAAATGAATGAAAACCTAGGAGTCCCTAGTGTGGAAGGGAGTGGGAGGGAGCAACAACAAGAATGGGGAATTATAAAGAGACAGTTGGCCTTTGGCATCATGTTTTACCTTTGTCTTTCCACAAGGTTGTCACCCAAGGTGATTTGGGGTGGTCCATAGAGTTACTTGTCTGATTTAATAGTTAGATGTTTATATTAATGAGTTTTAGGAAATATTTAAATAACATTAAACATTATTCCAATTATATTAAGGTTGCAATAATCATGTGACAAAGAACTGTATTCCTATCACATAAAGAGTTTCACTTTAGAGAAAATGTCATAAGATGTCATTAAACCTTTAACAAAGGCAAACACATGATTGTATATATCCAACTGAATTTTAGAAGTCATAGTTCTATCCTAACTATGAGATACACCTTGCCACATAATTTTAAGCCAAAGCAAACTTACTCTATTATGGGGTCATATGTTAAGATTCTCTCAAGTAATCACATGCCGCATAGCCTCAACTGCATTTTCTTGCTTAGTGTTAATTTATATGCAGTGATTTGTATATTAAAAAGGATTTATTCTAAGAAAAAACAATGCTTTCTTAAAGGCAAACAAATAACAACAAAAAAACAGTGTATAAGGCAAGGGGGCACTACCTTGAGGAACTATCTTTGCTCCCATGTTCATTGCTGCATTACTCTCAACATCCAAGATATGGAAACAACCCAAGTGTCCTTGGATGGATGAATAGGTAAATAAATAAAGAAACTGTGGCGTGTGTGTGTGTGTGTGTGTGTGTGTATGGCATTTCACTATATATACATACACATACATGGTGTGAAATATGAAGTATATTGAGAAAGTATCCACCTATGCAATATGAAAAATAAAGACATTTATTGAAGAAGATACGAGATACAAGAAGTGCTGTACATAGGACAAGGATGCCTCAGCCCCCTTCGAAGTAGGCACCTTAGGACCTCACACAGTTCTCCCAATCACCATCAGATGCCCCGTTGTATTTTCCTAAATCTAATTGATGGTCTGAAATCTCTTCCCTCTCAAAGATGATTTTAGTTTTGGGAAAATCCACAAGTCACAGAGGACCAAATCTGGGCTGTAGTAGGGCTGAGTTACAGGGGTGGTTTGATGTTTCACCAAAAAAATTCTGCATAAGATGTGATGCGTGAGCAGATGTGTTGTTGTAATGAAGCTGCCAATGACCAGTTGTCCATAGCTGCAGCCTTCTGAATCATCCAACAGTTTCTGTGGAGGAATGTTCAATCTTAACACAAAATTTGATACAGATTTACTGCTCTACTCACTAAGTCATTTTATATGTGATGGCCATGCAGTACACATGCTCACTCAACAGCATCTACTGCCCCCACTGACTAGTACAGTGAAGTCATCACTGTTCATGCATGTGCATTCCAGCCCACTTTCCTTGGCTGCCAGGTTACATCAATGCCATGCAAACTGTTCTTGTTATATTAACAATAGTTGGACTTTTTCTGGACAGATCTTTTATTATTCAGTCTTAAAAAAGGAGATTCTGCCTCTGGAGATGGTATAGAGGAAGCTAGAGGACACCATGCTCAATGAAATAAGCCTGACAAAGTTACATAGCATAAGAAAGACTAGGGATCTTACATACAACATGATGACTGTAATTAATAATACTGCACTGAATACTAGGAATTTGCTAAGAGAGCGAATTTCAGGTGCTCTCACCACATACTCACACACACACAGGTATCTCTGAGGGGATAGATGTGCTAATTAGCTTGACATAGTAATCATTTCATTATGTACATATCAAAACACCACATTATATACCTTAAGTATATACATTTTAATTTTAAAAACCAGGTTGTAAAAACATTTTATTTTTTTTAGAGTCCACGTATTTTCATGGGTTGTAACAAATGCACCACCCTGGTGGGCAATACAACTTATGGGAAAAACCGTAGGTGTGTGGGGACAGGGAGGCCAATGGAAAGTTCCTCTCAGTTTTCCTGTGGACTTAAAACTGCTCTAAAAAATAAGGTTCCTTAAAATAAAATTCCTGATGGAACACTCTACTTCTGGTGTTGCCATCGCGTGGCAAGCAGTCTTGCTTGCATGGAAGTAGTCCGTCCACAGTGGCCTGGTTTATTTCAGAAGGCCTGTCCTTTTTTATCTGTCTGCCAAAGCATTAGACTTCATTTTTACTTAAATAAAATGAAATTAAATGTAGAGGAAATGCTGAAAGAGGCCACCTGTAAGTGGCTCTTCATTCTTCGAGGAAATAGAGATGCACTTTGAAGGGGAAAAGGCTGGTGAAATTCTAGGATTCAGGTCACAGAAGATACTGGAAATTTTAGATGTTGATGGAATCCTGAGAGAAAGAAATGGATGGCAGCTAATCAAGAGAAAAAGGGAAGGGGGGATCCTGTGACCAGTCATTGTCTCAAATACTTCCAGGCCCCCCCCCTTCCTCACCCACCCTCATGTAGAAAAATGAGGAGAAATGCAGACCAATGGACACCCATTGAAGCTTCCTGAGTGGGAAATCTATGGTGGATATGTTATGTAACAGTAATATTTTATGTTATGACTTGTCTTTTCATTTATTAGAGAAGCAAAGACATTTTGCTAAATACTCTCTCCCTGGAATCTTTGAGTTTGTGTCCTGGTGCTGGTAACAGGTAGTATGGAAAATGTTTCAAGTGAAAAAGAAAAAAATTTAAATAAACATTAATCAAACGTTGATTTTCATGTCTTACCCAGATAGTTCCATTTTGGTGGAATACATTTAAACCTTAAATTCTAAAAGATTTTGTATTATTTTGGGGTCTGAAGGGAGTCCAGTTTTCATCGTCTACAGTAAATGACATTAGAATAAGTCCCGAAAATAAGATATGTCTATATGAATTTTTTAAAGGTATTTAAATAATCAGAATTACTTCAGGCTTCCTTTATTTTAGATTGTAAAAATCCTATCAGGCTTCCCTTATTTTATACTGTAAAAGATAGAATGAGATTTCATATATTTTAATTTGTGATTTGCCACTACCCGAGCCTTACAAAAACAAACACAAGTCATGCCCCAGCTTTTGTGTTTTTTCCTTTCAACAATCATTGATGTTTCTAACTTTAAAATTTCCCAACATATCCATAAAATGCACTCTCTCTGGCATGAGTCATGTTATTACTGTGGTTCAGGAAGTTTATTACAGGACTAGCTCAATTTACAAGATTAAATGATAGGCTACTTTAAAGTTATAGTGAGAAAAAACGGGTGCATGTTTATTGTGTGTAAACAGTAGTCTCAGAACGTACATGAATGATTTGGAGGGGAGCAGCCATCTGAGAACTATAAAGTCAGACAAGGAAACACATTCTCCTTTCAGCCATTGTTTGGCCAGTGATTTTTCTGCTCCTTCAGAACATCAGACACCGAATGCTGAGAAGAGATTGAGGGCATAATAAGAACCTATTGGATTTGGAACCGATCTTGGCCTTTTTTCACACGCATGAGGTAACTGTCCTTCACTTTTAAAAAGATGGATGTGTGAAAATCAGCTACCAGAAACAATGCCTGTCGCCAGGATTTCCCCTGTATTCCCCTGCTTATCTATCGAATCCTCCCATGCTTTTGTCTCTTTGATTCTCTCATTTCTACACCCCCCTTCCACTTAGGATATTTTTTTATATCATGTCTCCGTGTCATGAATTATTATTGGTGTTCATCTTGCCATATCTTTCTTGAACTGCAAGAGATATTCAGCTAGTACTTCAGCTTCCTGAGGTCCTTAATCAGACACCTGTTTGTGGGCAAATGAATAAAAGAGGGGGTTATATTAAAGGCTGGGACACGGCAAGAAAGTGTGTTTGGATGACCATGTGGTATGAGATTTCTGGCTGAGCGCCCACCTAGAAAGGGCGGGGGTTGCTACTGAGGGTGTCTTTGTAAGTGACCTGAGGAAGTGCTGAGAGAGCAAACTCTACTCCATCCTGGAGATTTCTGGGAACTCAACATGGGAAATTCATTTGGTTTTTATTCTACAGATATAAAAAATGTGACAAGAACGAAAGAATTATTACATGGGCTCTGTAATAGTTATGAGGATTAAATGCATGGGTTGCTGATTTCAACAGCACTTTTTTATTTGTTTTTTTTCCTCCAATTTTACTACTTTTTGTTGGCCTTCCCACCTTTATACCCTAACATCCAGATTAGATGACCTAAGAAAATAAATGGGAGAATATTATGGTAGAAGAATTATGTTACTGTTAAATTTATACTCAAATTTGCTATTAGGGTCTTTGAGAATTTGAGGGCTATGGGATTTGAATTCTCATGAATGTTTCAAATCTTACCAAAGTTTTTCACCAGTTAAATCCAGCAGGGTCTCACTGGATTGTGGCATTGAAAAGAGGGCAGTGAAAACAGTAACTTTTTTCCTGGTGTTTTTCACAGGACCATTCTCCCCACCAGCTTGCCAAACTCATTGATCTTATCAACTGGATCCTTCAGTCCTGGATTCCACATTCAATTTCTGTGTCTGCTGTCATTCCTTCCCAATTTGGAAACGTATCCCTTGGCTTATGGGCCTCATGGCAGAGCTAGGCTTACCCTTGCTGATGCTTGATTTTATCAGCTTTTATATACTTCAAGACTCTTATCCACAAGTAAAGAATACATACTACAATAAAAGAATAATATTAATGCAGCAAAACTAGGTCGTCAGTGTGAATGTTAGGAGATATAGTTAGGTTTGAAGGGCGGGACCCTAATCACTCTCTAATTTA
Organism: Phyllostomus discolor; assembly: GCF_004126475.2. Taxonomy (NCBI): domain Eukaryota; kingdom Metazoa; phylum Chordata; class Mammalia; order Chiroptera; family Phyllostomidae; genus Phyllostomus; species Phyllostomus discolor. The sequence continues at coordinate 85,766,486 of NC_040910.2, forward strand.
TAGAATGACTTCCTCCCTGGGTGCTGTCCATTTTAAATCAATTTTGTTATTAACTAACTGGGTAATAGGTGTTATATGTTAGCTACCTACTACATGATTTGATGTTCCCGAGGGCACAGAATGTGGCTGCATTTGGAAATAGGGCTTTCAAAGAGATAATTAAGGTAAAACGGGGTCACAAAGATGGACCCTAATCCAATATGACTGGTGTCCTCCTAAGTAGAAGAGATTAGGTCACAGGCTCACACACAGGAAAGATCATTGAAGATGCAGGGAGAAGACGGCTTATTATTAGGACAAATCCCAAGAAGAGAGGACCCCGAAGAAACAAAACTGACAGCATCTTAGTCTTGGACTTCTGGCCTCCAGAGCCACGAAAAAGTAAATTTCTGTTGTTTAAGCCACCTAATCTGGCACTTTGTACGGCAGCCCTAGAAAACTAATGTAATTTTTATTTCTAAATCTATGTATATTTGCTTTGCAGTGTTATACTAGTTTCCACAACTGGATATTTTATACCATTATATTTTACTGTGCTCTTTTTTTGAGATATAGTTGATGTACACTATTATTTTAGTTTTATGTGAACAACATAATTAAATTAAATAATTGTACTTGATATCCAATATTATATTAGTTTCGGGTGGACAGCAGAGCAATCACACATTCATACACCTTATGAGGTGCTCACCACAGTAGTCTAGCACCCATCTGTCACATGCATTGTTATCATGATATTATGGACTATGTTCCCTGTGTTGTACATTACACCTTGTGACTGCTTTATAGCTGGAAGTTTGTACTCCTTAATCCCTTTCACTTTTTTAAAAGTGATAGCCGCATGTTATTTATGTTCTCAGAATCCTGACTTCTTTCTCCTAACAGTATAATATCAAAAAAATGATTCAAATGTTATTTTCTCTGACACACAAATATATATTTTATTCTTCTTAACACATCACAAGACCTGATATTCTGCTGATATTAATATTGCAGTTGCATTGAGTCTATAGATCAAGTGAGGTCAAATGAACATTATTAGAGTTTTTATATTTCTTATCAATGAAAATATCTTTAGGTCCAGTTCAGTATCTACTGATAAATTTTACAAATTTCTCTATAAGGGTCTTTTGTAAGATCTGTCTACACATCTGTTGCTTTGCTGAATTGTATCTTTTGTGAAATTTCCTATCATTTATCTCTGATATATAAAAGTGCAATTGATTTCTGTTTGATTGTATATCCAAGAAAATTGATAAAGTCTCTTCTCATATTTTTCCTGCACTACATTTTTTGTAGGCCAAGGCAGCATCTATTGATGTGGCAGCTTTATTTTATTCTTTCCATTTTTATAGCATTTATATTATTTTTTCTTAAATGCCTTAGCTAAGTGCCTTAGTTAGAACCCCAAATAGAATGTTAAATAAAACTGGCAATAGTGCACATTCTTGTTTTGTTACATATTAAAATGAAAATGTTTTAAATGTCTTATTAGTAAGCTTCTTACACTTACTGATTTGTTATGGACTTTATCATGCTTAAGACCAAACTTCAATTCCTATTTGAGTTCATAAGTTTAAAAATGTTTTTCTAATGCAAATCAGTCACTTATTATTAGGATAAACCCCAGTTGGTATTTTTTTAAAAAGGATTGTATTTATTTATTTTTAGAGAGAGGAGAAAGGAGGGAGAAAAAGAGGGAGAGAAACATCAATGTGTGATTGCCTCTCATGCACCCTCTACAGGGGGCATGGCCCACAACCCAGGCATGTCCCTGACTGGGAATCGAACCAGTGACCCTTTGGTTCACAGGCTGGTACTCAATCCACTGAGCCATACCAGCCAGGGCCTCAGTTTGTCTTGATATAGTAATCTTTTCATTTAATACTATATAACATATGCTAATATTTTAAGTGTTGAATTTTGATTTTATATATATATACACATATAAATTTATATATATACATATATATGATTAAACTAACTGCCATATATATATATATGTTTCTCTTTTAATTTTATTTACCATACTATTTAATGCAAAATAGTTTGTATATTGTGATTAAAATCTCTTAATATATTTCTTTGTGAGATCTGTTTTTGATGTAACTCTTATAAAAGCCTCCAAAGCCAGGATTGTACATTAAAATATGTGCTCTTCAAATACTTCAGTGGATTCATATTTCTTCTCAATATTTACATCCATATTATGCCTGTTATTCAGTTTTTGATAAGACATGATTATTGGATACCCTCTCTGTTCCCATCAAGTGCATTCTATATGATTATTTATCTCTATCTGGGTGTGTTAGGTACCTACTCATAATAAATTATCTCAAAACATAGTGACTTAAAACAACAACAAAACTTCCCTTCCATTATTCAGGAATTTGAGTCCCGCTTCACTCAGTGGTGCTAGCTTGGACTCTCTATCAAGGTCACTGTTAATATATCTCCAGAGCTACCATCACCTGAAGGCTCACTTAAGGCTGGAGGATGCACTTCCAATATGGCACACTCCAAGTGCTGATGTTTGGCAGGAAGTCTTTGTTCCCTGCCACAGGGCTTCTCTTTTATTATTGTGCAGAAAAGCTATTGCTTTTTCAATCGTTTTAGTGTTTGTAATAGCTTAACACTTGAACCTCTTGGGTTTTCAAAATAGACAACTCTTCTGCAAATTATGATCATTTTATCACCACCACTTCATTTTTAACCTTCAATTAGAGGTTAAATTCCAATAAATTGATCCACATTTTAAGGAACAGTGTTAAGTATAAATTCTTACCCTCAGCATATTTCTCGAGTTCAGTCATTAATAGGGAATGACTAAGACAGAAAACACTTACTTAATGGTAGCACTTATTTCTCACCAGGCACTTCCTAAAGTACTTTGCATGTGTTAACACATTATTCCTAACCTAACTTTATGAAGTGAACACTCCCAGTTTTGCAATGAGCAAATGGAGACTCAGGGGAGTATGGTAATGTACTAAGGTCACAGCTAAAAGTAGCAGAGACAAGAGTCCAAACCTTAGGCATCTGATTTCTTTCCTTTATTTAAATCCATCCCCAAGGCATCTGATTCCTTACTTGATTCCCCTATTTATCTATGTCATTTTCTCTAGGGCCTATCTATGTGGCAGGGGAAATCTTAAGAAAGGCACACTATTCTAGAAGTAGAACTGAGTAGCTGTGGTAGAAAGAAGTGAGAACTGAACTCCTGCTTCTTTGCAGGGTTTATCCCTATCTCCCAGATGGGTGTCTTAGATCAGAAACTGAAGCTGGAGGGAGACCAGCTAGCCCCACTCAGTAGCTTACAGAAGAGGGAAGATAAGACATCCACAGGCACACCACCTCTTCCAACATTACCCAGGTATCTAGTAGAAGCAACTGCACTATTCAAAGGTGATAGAGTAAAATAAGGCGAAATTATAACTCATGTTTTTCTATGGATGTCTCTTCCCGTATTCACAGTGATAAATGACCAACAGGCACAGATGGCAGAAGTGGAATGATGTGAATCCATGTTTCCTGAGGGACTGAAGTCTAGACTTTGAGTTCTTAGACTGGGCAACGCAAACACTCTTAAAACATTTTCAAATTACATACTTCATTTGTGTAGAAAAGATTGGTTGTTTTCGAAGTCTGTCAGTGTTTCTTTTATTGTAATCACAGATACAAAACAAAACCCAGAAAAACAAACACAAAACCTTAAATGCATCTGAAAAAAGCCCTGGATTTATTTAGATTTTTTCAGACAGAACTAAGCCTAATGTTCTGGTTTTCAATGGGGTTCATGATATTGGTTGTTTTCCTTGACTTCATTTTTTTCTTCACTTTTCATCTTTTAAAAATTGTTGTTGTTTTTATTGTTCTCTTTTTTTCTTTGGTGAGGAGGGGGCGTTTAAGCAGTCCTACTGGCAGGAACATGTTGTTCTTTCATAAACACATGGAAATTCTTATTTGCACTCACTTTTTCTTTCCATGGAAGACTCTTTGGAAACATAGCATCTCATTTGGAATGGCAGCAAGTGGTGAAAATCCATTTTTAGCATTCGCCTATCATTACTGCAAGGCCAGTATAGAGCTCTGGAAAGATGGCATTTGCCATGTCCCCCAAAAGCACTCCATAATCTTTAAAATAGCTCTGCATTAACTAATCTCAGGTTACTATTTACTCTTACAAGATGGAAAGGGTTAATGATAGCACTCTTTTCCCTGAGAGTCTTTCCAATTCAATTTCCAAGTGCTCAAAATTGGTCCTTAACAAACCATACAGTGCAATGGCTACTGGTCTGTCATAATCTATTTTCTCTCATTACTCTAATTTGGATAATAAATTTTGCTAGAAGCTTATCGCTAATCTCACTAGAAACAAATGGAAAATGGTCAAATGACGCACAGTTTTAAACTCCTCGGTGCATAAATCAGATCGAGTGTGCCAATTGATTGGAATATTCTGACCTTTTCCCCTTTAAAAAGTATATTAGGGAAAAATAGGTTTGGATGACATTCTATGTTTAAAATATTCTGCATTAACAATTTAGACAACTTTTTTGGTAAGGAGAACGGAAAGTTGGCGTGGAACACCAACACATACACTGCAAACTGTGGCAAAGTATCCAAAGTCTATTTTACACATTGCCCACATATGGACATGCAGTGTGTTATAGAGACAGTTTTATGAAATGCCCAACATTAGAGGAAGAGTGTGTGTTTTTTTAAGTGACAAGTAATAAGTCATTCTTTGCATATATTATGAAAAAGAACGTTAGAAACTGGATACTGTTGTTCTTGTGTGTGTGAAAGTCTGTTGGATCTGTATAGAACTGCAGTAAGTATTCAGTACATTTTTAACTAAAAATGTACTGAATATTTAGTTCAGTACATTTCAGTTCACTTCCAAATGAACAAAGTAAACCATGGAATTAAAAAAACATTCACTGGAAAATTTGAATTGTGTAGGCCATTGATCCTGCCTTTTAAATGTAAAGTGTTTTCTTTTGAATTGCATTGTTTAGAATTTTCAAATATGTGTACATAGTGTATGTGAGGGTTAATTCATATCTCCATATTTTCAAAAGAAGTAGAGACTTATATTTGGTTAGGAAAAAATCTTTTAAACAACAAATAACATAAGACATCTTCACTCAAATCAATTAGTTACAGGCGCATGTGTCTGGTTGTCTGTTCATGTGTGTGTTTAATCGGTTTGAAACTTAGTTTGTTGGTGTGTCACATCTTTGGATATATTCACTCTGTTTTGATTACAGTCTGCTTGTTATGAGTCAGGTGAAGATCACCTTTTTTGTTTAATATCCAGTTGAGGATGTGATGAAGACTCTCTTTTTGTAGACCAGTTATAGACTCTTGGTGTAAGGATTACTTTTCCTAGAGAGCGAGGCAGAGAAAAACAAATAGTTCCAATATCTTATTCATACATGTTTTTCATTTTCCAGTGAAATAATGATGATGTTTCTCATTGATATATCTTGCACTTAGGACTGTAGCCATTATTCCTACTCCAAATAAGTAGTCTGTTGCACAGCCTCGATGAAGTACAAAGTACAAGAGCTATGTGGGGGGTTGTGAATGGAGGCACAATGGAAATACCTCCCTATTTCTATGCTTTGGAGGAAGCATGATGATAGTAAAGGACATTGTAAGTGTCCCTCCTTGTGTAAACATTACCAGCCATGTAAAAGTGTTATTCTAGTAAGTGGTGCCAAGTTTATATGGAATTGGAATGAGGCATAGATTGATTTTTTAAATTTGTATAGTCCATAAACAAAAAATCTTCCAACCTCTTAACATAGCATCAATAACTTAGAAAAGTCCAGTAGTAACTCCTCTTTTATCTTTATAGTACTTTATTTTCTTTTTCAAAGTGATTTCACAAAAATCAGTTACTTTGTATCAGCCTCCTTAGATAAATAATATATGTATTACCAACATCCCAGATAGGAGATATTGTAAGTAGATCAAAGCATAAAGTAAAGCAGTGTGACTATGGCTGCTGATCCTTCTGACACTGGGACAGTGACATGAAAGGTATTATTCTGTGTCTTCAGGGAAGAAAACTGAGGTTGCAGGTACATTCAGGTTGCCTGGAAATATGAGGCTGAGTGTAGCCTACTAAGGAACAACCTAAATCCCATTTTCCTTGGGTTTCCCAAATTCCATTCCATACTTCATGTACTTTTGTGCAGTGTGTATATTAATCAAAGACAAATTGGAATTTTTCTGACTCTCAGCTTCTCAATATGCCTAAGAGTCTCCAAGAAAAGTAGTGATCATGAAATGTTTTCAAAGTTTTTGGATCCTAAAATCTTTCTTTTTCTTCTTTTTATTTTTCTTGTCCTCTTAAAATCTTCTGGGGCTGCTGTTTAGCAAAATGGGTTTGGAAAGCATGGTATCTACCTTGTAAGTAAAAATAGAACAAAAATTCCCCTCTATTGTGTTAAAGTTTTGGAAAAGTAATTCCTGATGTGCTGAAAGCAAAGAATGAAGGCTGGAAGGTTGTGTTCCCATTATTTCTTTGCAATAGTTTTCTGAGAAATCATAAAGGTCCCTTAGAGATACCTCCAGCCTACCAGAACTGGTTCTAGAGCCCAGAGCAGCTATTCTCTGTAAGAGATGATGATGATGATGATGATGATGATGATGATAATGAAGATGGTGATTCTGCTTTTATATTAGTTTCCCAGTGATGCCATTGCAAATTATCATAAACACGGTGGCTTAAAACAACAGAAACATCTTCACTCATAGTCTCAGAGAGAAGTCTGAATTCAAGGTGTTCGCAGGTCCATGCCCCTCCAAAGACTCCAGGGAAATATTCTTTCCTGCCTCTTCCTCACTTCCGGTAGCTCTTGGCAATCCTTGGTGTTCCTTGGCTGGTAGATGCATCACTCCATTTTCTGCCTCCATTTTCATGTGGTCCTCTGTCTCTGAGTCCACTATTCTTCTACTAAGAGCACCAGTCACTGGATTGAGGGCCCACTCTTATCTAGTATGAAATCCTCTGAACTCAATTACATCTCCTAAGATCCTATTTTCAAATAAGGTCATGTTCTAAAGTTCCTCGCAGACATGAAAATTTGGGAGGGGGCACTGTTTAACTCATTACTGCTTCCTAAAAATGCTGTATATTAGAAGTAAAGTGCAGCTACTAAAAATAAAGTTTGAGAGCTTTAGCTTTAGAAAAAGGAACATGGGTAACATATCATCATGCAGCAAAATGTAAACAAGGAAGATTCAATTCATTGCATGAAAACGTGGAAGGGATGTTGCTGAATATAATTTATTGAATACAATATTTTGCATGAAAATGTACAGAGGAATGTAAATGCATACTAAGGCTTACAGTATGCTCCAGTAAGATTTTCCACTCTTGCCGTCAAATGACGAATTAACAGTGCCTTTGTATTCCTCATGGTGCTTACAAGTTGAGAACTGCCTATAGATAATATTCCAGCAAGCATTGTGTTATTAGTCATCTTGGCAAAAGTTACTAATAAAAATGCTTATCAGAAGAGCCTCATTCATTTACATACATCTGTATAGATAATAGAGGAGGTTGTTGTGAGGCAGTTATTTAGGATACAGAAAAAACATCTAGAGAAATCTTACAGAATTCTCTTAATTTCATAGAAGCACGATCATCTTTATTTTTAGGTAGTTATTATTAAGCTTATTTTATTAGTATTTTATAGGAGCAATACATATAAATACATGTAGTTAACAATATACATATAGTTAAAAATACAGGGGATCAAATACATGGTGATGGAAGGTGATTGGACTTTGGGTGGCGGGCGCACAATACAGTATACAGATCATGTGTCATAGAAATGTACTCTTGAAAGTGATATAATTTTATTAACCTATGTCATTCTAATGAATTTAACTAAAATTTAAAAATAATAGAAATAAATGAAAGTGAAGGTTTGTATAAAATGAAGAAATATCCCTTCTCTCCTATCTCCTTCCCAGCCATTTTCTCAGTTTCTCATTCTTTTCTACAGAAGCAACCACTACTTAAAATAATTTTTTTCTTTTTTAAATCTTTTGGTGATCATCCTATAACTTTAGGTGATATAATCTTATTTCATGATTTTGTGGAGTTTTAATTTTAACATTTGGGTAACTTAATAATCTCTTCTAAATGGCAAGATAATTTAAAAACTACCCAATTCCACTGAAGAAAAGCCAATTCCAAACAAAATAAGCTATATATCAACATTTCAAATGAGACAAAATCCATTTTAAAAGATACTTTTTTAATGTGAGGAGAAACAAATCAACCTTATTTTTAGCCACCCAAGCAGTTAAAACTAAGGATAAGCTTTGAATCATACATTAAATGTTGTTTATAAACTTTCTAGATGAGCTTATGCATGAGGTTTGTTTGAAAGAGAGAAAACAGAATCAATCTTTTTTTAAAAATACAATATAAGTACCATTCTCAGATTCTGTTTGACTTCTAGAACCTAGATAATAATTACACTGTGGCAGAATATAAGTGCTATCAATCTCAACTTTATTTCAAGTTTAAACATTCAGCCAAATATGGCAAATCATTAATGTAATGTAATTGCTTTACAAGCCTTAACCTTTTCATTTCGGGATGAAGCAAGAAGCGGGGGGGCTGTCTTTAATTTTGTTTTATATACACTAGGAGGAAAATAGAAATCTTCCATCTCAAATGATTCTGACATACTGACAATGTTTAAGGCAAGGAGTTTCAAATGCGTGATTGGAGTCATTTCCAGTAAATCAAGGGTTTACACATGTTCAAATGGCTGTGAGATCATGAAATTCTCTTGGTCACTCAGATTTTCTTTGTACTGTGATGACAGGTACAAAGCTTCCCACTGGGCCTAGAGAATTTAAATGACTGAGTTTCCCTAAATTTCTAGACCTTTTTTTCTTTTTCACTCTAACCTCAGTGGAAGCTTTCTAGTCATTCCAACTTTTTTATTGGCTCTGCCTGGTGGAAAAGTTTCACATCTTGAGAACGTCTAGTCTGGGGGAAACTAGAAGGGAAAGAAAGATAAATCAGAACAGGTTGCTACTGGTATCTTGGGTGAAGGAAGAGTCTTAAATTCAAAAACAACAGCAACAACAAGTCAATATGGCAGAACACAATGGTTTAGAACCAATATTTAGATAACACTTTTTTTTTAAATATTGTTTCTTTTTTTTTAAAGATTTTATTTATTTAGAGAGGGGAGAGAGAGAGAGAGAGAGAAACATCAATGTGCGGTTGCTGGGGGTCATGGCCTGCAACCTAGGCATGTGCCCTGACTGGGAATCGAACCTGCGATGCCTGGTTCACAGCCGGCACTCAATCCACTGAGCTACGCCAGCCAGGGCTAGATAACACTTTTTGGTTAGATTTATTTTCTTCTCCAACAATATATTTGTTGTTGTAAAGCTCTGTTCTTTGTCATAGTTTAATTTCTTCCTATGGTTTCTATAATTTAATCTAATTATGAAAAATTGCATATGAGAAAATAAATGTCCAAGTCTTGGAAACAGGTAGCTGTGAAAGGATACTTGAGGCCAATTCAGTAGAGGGGTGAGCATCATCTAGAAGCCCCCTAGGGACTGTGTCATTCTAGAGGGTTGTGCGTCTTTTACTGATTTGTCATTAATTAGGTTATTCGACAGCTTTGTTAAATAGTGCAAAACTGGGAGCAATGCAAATGGTTCCTGTTTGTGCAATGCAACTTATATTTGTCTCATCGAGACTATGTATTTCTGTAAGTCAAATTCTCACTTGAATCCCTTTTAACATCATACGGGTTTCCTCATTAACTAATGAGCTGGATTAAATCTCCACAATGCGTTCCCTATATGTAAGTCCTATTTTTGTAAACACTTACACTTCAACAGTTGTCACTCATGCAAGCTCAATGTCTCTTGAAGGTTAGCCATTGTTTGGTAAGCAGTGATTTCTATGACATTAAGTCATACAAAGTAGAATTTCTCACTTACAGATGGGCATTGCTTATTAGTAAGTCTTCATACCAAGTCTTTGGAGAAAATGCAAAACAAGAGGAAAGTGCCTTCTTAACACAGAGCTAAATTTTTAAATGTCATCTCTTTCATCTGTCTCTGCCCTAGGGTAAGGTCTCTGCTTCATATACCACTCCAGGGCCCCTGCTGAGACACACAACACTGTCAGGGTGTGGAAGTCAACAGGAAAAAGCCAGCACCCTGATCTTGGATCAACACATCCTGTTGCTGAGGACACCAAGTCCCCAAGTCCCATCATGCCACCTCCTCACACCTGACAGTGCTGTCTGCCCCAGCCCACATGCATGGTATATACACCCAGGTCAAATTCTTAGAGATGACAACCTTCCTCTCCTGAAGGCCAGGTGGGGACATCCCGTTTTCCACTGGTACAATTATGTGTCTGCCCTCTTTGCCCCCTCCATTGGCCTGGAGGATGATTAGCCCACATAGAAACCCTTACTAAATTCAACCAGCCAGCCTTAAATGCAAGCCTGTCCTTACTGAATGCTGAAATACCTCTAATGAGTAAAGCTGTCCTCCCACAGCATTAGACTCATGTCAAACACCTAGTAAACTCAAGTTGAACAAAGGTGGTTGTCACTTGTCCCACCAATTCATCAGGGGGCAAGGAGCCTCCCTAAAATTGAGAAGGCAAGAATCTGAGCACCCTCCAGGGAGCCTGTGGTTGCATTAACCTGCTCAAGCTTCCGAGCAGACACATGAGCTGCTGATCAGCTCTATTGCCATTTTGAGTTTCCACGTTGTAAGCCACAGTATCTATAAACTACTAAATTCTTAGAAAAGACGGAAGAAGAGGGACAGGAAATCAATGCAGCAGTAGAGAAAGTAGGACATACAGGGGTTGAGTGAGGATGAAAACACAGACAACTCAAGCCCACATTTGACCTCTGCTACATGAGCGATGGGCAGAAGCAGAGGTGTCCAGAGACTTACTGAATAAACAAAGACAATGTTATGTTTTGGTTCTAGGAGCATTTGTCCTGCTGGAGTCCTGCACTTTGGAAAGTCTTTGATTCCTATTAACAAATACACTTAAATGGCATACAAACAACGTGACACACCGAAGTAAAGGCTGTGAAACAGTCTGAGAGCAGTTTCATGTTTTGGTTCCTGGGCCCCCTTTTCCTTCTCTGGGTTTGGATGGTTTTCCTTTCAGCCAAGGGATGAAAAAGAATAGCAGGCAAGGTTCCAGTTTTCTCTGCGAAATGCAGGACACCCCCATTACCACTATTCATTGCAATATACTTTATTTCTTTTTCAAGAGAAGTGTTGGATTAGGAAACGGACAGGCTCATGAACCAAAGACAGAATTCTGGCCACCATTTGGACCTCACAGGATATTTTTGGAAAATAAATCCTGGAATGGTGAATGGAAAAAGGACAACCTAAGAGCGAGGCCCACCACTGAAAAGCAATCCACAGGCACATTTGATTCTGAAATCCCAGTGCAGGTCTGTAAACTTGGAAAAATAGGTTTCCTTTTTTTCCCTTATTCGGTGTCAATCATGTGTAAAACATCAGAAATTAATTTCCCTTTTTATTTTCAAATTTCTCTGAAATTATAAAAAAAGAACTGAATAAAATAACAGCAGCCCTGCTATCTGGCAGAGGATAAAACATGCCTTGGAAAAACATAAGCTCTTACTGAAATGCCAACATTAAAACAATACCTACACTAAGACCGAGACACAATCGCTCAGATAAACAATTTTGTAGATTTGACTGCCCTCCCATTCATCATTTTCTTGGGCTGTCCTTGTAAAGTGATGATAAATATAAAATCACATCAGCTTTGCAACCAAATATGATTTCTTAGAAATAAGTTAAAAATAAAGTTGTTTAATGTGTTGGCACTTGATTTGGCATAAACAATATGTCTTATTTCACATTTCAATATATTTATCACGGAGTACCCATTGGTTCTATTGTTACTTAACTGAAGTAGACTTTTAGACATGTCTTCCATCCAACTATCTTAAGATTTCTTATGCATCAGTGCAGATTTCAAAGGCTTTAATTGGATTTGGATAGAAATGTAGAGTTTCAACATCATCACCGTCATGGTTACACTTGCTTTCTTTAAAAAGTGAAGAGTATACCAATATAAAAAGAACATTCAGGAAATAATTCTGAGGATTAAAGTCATTGCTTTGGGTCCCAGTGAGGATGTTTCTTCTTTAAGATGCTGGTTCTAAAGGTGTATTATTTAGTTATGTTATTAACCTGTTGACTTCTTTTATATACACTTTTATCAACAGGGAGGCTCATTTCCAGTGACCTCTTCGCCCACTCATAAAACAACTTCTTTCCATTGCTTTCAAAGTGAGAGGCAATAGGAATAATATAATGAGAAAGGGATGTGTTGTAGGGTAAGAGGTGCTCAAAGCCTAGTTCTGTCCTTTAACAATGATGTCTGTGAACCATAGTTTGTTCAACCACAAAATTTGGATATTAAGACTGATTTTGTCTGAGATGTTTCAAGGGTTTAAAATAGTGCAGGTAGGTCTTTAGGAAATATTAGCTACTATTAAACAGCACCTCATTGGTTTTGTCACACAATCGACTGATTAGGTAGAAATTACAGCTCCATTTGTCTCTGTCATAATTATATCTCGTCTAGAGCCTTCCGCACAAAATAATGCATGAGGTCACCAAACACTTTTCTTACAGATTTATGGATATACCCCTCTATACTCAGGTCCCTTCAACTGCTGCTAGAAGGTCAGTCTCATTTTAGTAAATAACAAAAATAATATAATCTAGAATAATTCCTGATTTCCCCATTCTGTCATTTTCCAAGAGAGAGAAAAAAATGTTACCAAATTGGTAATATTGTCAACAAATCACAGTGGTGAAGGAAAGCCAACATTCTTCAGAAGACGGTTTCTAAACAGTGGAATTACTTTTATTAGTTTCAACATGAAATAAAAGTTCTTTATTTTTCTAGGAAAAGTGTTTGGGTAGAAATACTCAACCCATTTGCTAAATGGACAGTTTGCATAAGCTTAATGAAAAATTATGTTGTGTTGTGTGCCTGAATCTTCAAGTAGAAAACGAGGCAAAGGAATTATTTACATCAAAACCCAAAATGCACATGAGCAAACTTTTGCGAAGAACTACAGATCTCTCACATAATATCATTTAATGCATTTTGTGTCCTATTTTGCATGGTTCTTAAAAAATAAAAATATTGAAATCTGCCCAGCCATGATAATTATTTCTAGAATTATTACAAAGAGATATCAACTTCTTTTTTCTAAATATAATAATAAGAAATTGGTATCAGATGTTGCTCACATCAAACATAATTAATTTATCCTTTAATGCTTTAGATAAAAATGAACTACTGCATATACTTGCCTCACCAATTCATGTTGCTCTGAAGTTTTCATAGCCATGTACTTTGCCATTTTAAAGCAAGTCATTTATATCTAAGATGAGGTTCTTGAGAATTCTTAGACCTGATACAGCTTATCAAAAATCCCCCAAACTAAGATTTTAGAGCTTGGGATTAGAAGCAACCTAATTATAGAGAGATGTCTGTGAATTCTTTAAGTAAAATGTGTTCCCTCATAAACAGAAAAGGTGAATTATTTCATTGGGTAAATGAAAAGTTTCTCTGAAGAACATATTGCCAAAAAAAAAAAATACCATAAATGGCTTGACCTAGTCACTTTGCTTAACATATACATTTTAAATAAAGAGTAATTTGAAAGCCTGAAGCAGACATTCTATTTAACTGTCTTTCAAACATGGGCCGGAAAAAGAAAAATCAAAGGATGATTGTACAATAGATAAATGAAAAACATGTGCATAAGAGAAAGTTTACAAAGAAGAGTGAGCTTGTGACAGCTTAAAATTATTTAAACATGCCTTTTGGAGTTTATGGATGTATGCGTGGCACAAACAGGAAGTGCTTCCATTTGAAATATCCCTTCCGGTTCTCAGTTGAAGGGGCTTGTTCCTTATGGGATTCTTATCTTATATACAGATTTCCCTGTTCTCTCCCAGATCACACTGCACTGTGTATTATTGTGACCAACTCTCCTACTGTGTGTACCAAGTCCAGAGGACAAAAACCCCACTTGGAGCCCAATTCTCTCTGTTGTCTTGAATTTAGCATTAAGGCTCTTTGGCTTAAGTCTCCCACTTTCAAATGGAAATAAATCATGTATCCATAAGACCCAGGGATTATTCAAAGGAAAGTGATACTCTTTACTCTCAAAGACTTGGACCATCACAGAGAATGCAGTCCCCTGTCACTGTTTCAAAGGTTTCTTTTCTCTACCCATTTTATTTTTCCTGCTTAACATTGGGATATGGTTCTCATTTTTCCCTGTGGGTATTACTGTTTTATGATATAAGATTTTTCCCCATCTGAATTCTGCATCATCCTCTCTTTCTATGGGATACAAATTATAATTCTTCTCCTTGACTGCTGAGAACACTCTTTTAGAGTCCTTGGGAGACACAAGGACTTCCTCCCAGATTCTTTGTATAGACTGCACTCCCCGGTAAGGCACTTTTGGACAGTGAATGGAAGGACTCCTCCCTGTGACATGAAAGGCAGAACGGGAATTCACCAGGATGGTAAAAAAAAAATGAACCACCAGAGACAAGATAAATGTATGCAATAAATATGCTATTGTACCACAGGGAATGACAGACACTTTGCCTAATGGCCACGGAATATAGTCAAACATAAAAATAACAAAGTAAATGATGCCCTACTCCCAATAGCCACCCACCCAAATGTTGCTATAAACCCAGCAGCACTGCCAGAACAGATGGACAGACAATTCCATGATGCAGGGACCACCAGCTGGCTCAGAGAGATGGACAGAACAGATGGACAGACAACAATTCCATGATGCAAGGACCACCAACCAGGCTCAGAGAGAGGATTTAATTGTCATTTTCTGGTTTATCTTTTAAAAGCAGTTCACATAGGAATGTAATTGTGAGTGAACTAGAAACCGATTTCAATTTTGATTTCCAAAAGAAACTTAAACAGCACATAATTTATAAACTCACATAAGGGGATATGTATACTTCTACTAAGACTCATACTGGCTGTCATAGAGGATTATTATAAAATTCTGAAAGAATTATTAAGGCTGTGACTAAGGAATAATAAAGTCCATGTATCTTAGGTATAATTACCTCTTTTTTAGAAATATAGTTTCAAACATAATATGTATATGTAAATTTTTAGACTTTTAAAATTGTAAAATAGAACAGACTGTACATAAAAAATAAAACAGTATTATATTAAAGAACACCCATGTTATTTGCACCAGCATCAAGAAGCAGAACGTACTTACATCCCCGAAGCTCCCATGTGTCTGTTCCCAACCACAGACTGCTCCCTCTCCCTAAGGGGCAACCATTTCCCTGATGTCTCAATAGCTTTACTGAGGTATAATTGACTAATATATTAAAAGTCTGCAACTTGATAAATTTTGCCACATATATCAATAGATGCTTGTAAAACAATGACCATAAGCAAGACAATGAATATCTACATCAGCCCCCAAAGTTTCCTTGTGCCCTGTTATAATTGCTCTTCCTACATCTTCTTTCCCATGCCCAACCCCCAGTACTCAAACATCTCCTTTCAGTCTCTATATTTCAGTTTGAATTTCTTAGATTTTTCCCATAAATGGAATTATACAGTTGTACTCTTTTTTGTCTTTCTGCTTTCAGTAAGCCCAGTTGTTTCAAGATTTGCCCGTGTTGCAGTATTTGTTAATAGCTCGTTATTTTACATTGTTGGGTAGTATTCCAGTGTATGTGTGTGTGGTAAATGCGTTTTGCCAGTTTGGGATCACTACACAGAAAGGTGCATAAACCTGCTGTGAACATTCTGTATGAGTTTTCATGTGAATGCATGCTTTCCCTTGGGCAAACACCCAGGAGTGGGATGGCTGAGTTATACGGTAGATTTAGTTTAAAATGTTTAGATAACTGTGAAATGGTTTTTCCAAAGTGGTTTTTATCTGTTCACATTCCTACCTGCTGTGTGTGAGAGTTTCAGTTATTCCACATTCTTGTCAAAACTTCTTTATGGTCAGTCTTTGGATTTTAGCAATTCTGTTAGGTGTGGAATCATATTCAATTGTGTTTTTAAATTTTATTTTTTAAGTGACTAATATTGTTGAGCAAACTTACATGTGCTTATCTGCTATCTGTATATTTTCTTTAGTAAAGTGACTATTACATACATTCCCTATTTTTAAAAATCAGTAGCATCCTTCCTTAATTTTGAGTTTTAAATATTCTTCATATACTATGAATACAAATTCTTAATCAATATACAGGGGCAAAAGTAGGTTTACAGTAGTAAGTACATAAAATGCAAGAGTTTATTTTTGTTTTATTAATTTTACTAATTATTGTATTTATTATTTTCACTAACCTACTTCTACCCTGTGTGATTTGCATGTACCTTCTGCTAATCTACGGTCACTTTGTTCCCTTAATGATGTCTTATGAAGAACATATATTTTTAATTTAGGTAAAGTGCAATTTACATTTTTTTATGATTCATGTTTTTGGTGTTGAGCTTATGGAATTTTTACACAGCCAAAGATAACAAAAATTTTCTCCTAAGTGTTCTTTAAGAAACGTTATAGTTTACATTTTATATTTAGATCTAGGATCCATTTTATGTTAATTTTTGTATATATTATAAGCATGAATCAAAATTTCTTTTTTTTCCCATATGAGCACCCAATTATTCCTAAGCATTTACAACAACTGTAAATATCCCTCTCTCAATAATTTCTAAAATAAGTGGAGAGAAAATCAGTAAAATTATAGAGGATATATAGATGATATATTTTAATCAAAATAAAAGAGTCTATGGTGATAGAGAATGGTTGTACGTGTGTTTTAAAACATTTTAGAAGTGAGAAAAAGAATAGACTGGGAAATTTTATTATTTGTTTCCTTTCCAACAACTTTGGGCCCTGTGGAAATCTCTTTTCCTCCCTGGTGTAACACCTAGAAAATTATTCTCTTTCAATATCCTGTGTCCCATTGCTTATCATCAGCAAGATAATGGCTGTGGATTCTTGGAAACAATCAAATGTAATGTTTTACTATGAAACTCACGTCTGGTGGGAGATTTCCATCAGCTGTTGGCAATATTTCTATCAATGCATTCAGAATATTTGAGAAAAACGTGAAAATTTTCCCCAATCAATAAAAATAAAATTTGTCTGTAGATTCAGAAAGAGTGTAATGGATTAACACATCTACCTGGGAGCAAATGCTGTTTTAGGGGGAATTCAGATTTCTGAGTTATTTATGATCATGTAAGATGTTAATTAAGATATTAGCAAATTGCCTTTGAAAGAATATCACCGGTACTTATGTGAAGCTTACATACATTAGGAGCTGTAAATTTTGTATTTCAGGTCCTTAATCTAGAAAGCAGTGAAGTTAAAACTGAAGACAGTGTGCAAGGAAAAAGAGTAGTAGGAAATGAGGCTACTACCCAGACCTAAAATTCTTTAACCAGAAACAGCTGAAATTGTGATGTCATTTTCCCCAGTTTGAAATCACATGCCGTTAATGTCACAGAAAACTACGGATTGTTGAGAAATAAAACTGAAGCCAGAGTTGTCACACAAACATGCACACACACAAGCTTAAGGAAATAACATGAACATTTTGAAGAGGTAGATCTCTGAGTTTTATCTTGTTCCATATGTAGGAGACGCTTGTGAGATATTCACCTTGAAAGCAGTAAGAATATACACTGTAATCCATGCTGGATGTTCTTTCCTCTCCAATTAACACTTGTTCCATATCTTGTTACTATGAAAGCTTCATAGCTAGTTCACAAGATGTACCCTTGGGACATCTTGATTTTAAAAGATTATTGTTAGCTCCTGTGAAACACAACCCATCTTTTATGGCCTCACTGATGTTACACTGTAACTGGGCTACAATAGAAATGGCTTGAATTTACCTAATCAGCAAACATCAAAGGGCTTTAGCGTATTTCTACCATTCGTGATGGACTGCAATAAAAACCATACTCTAGCAGATTCATTTCTTAAAAACACAAAAAGTGAAAGATCTTCTCTAACACAGCAACCTTTTAAATACAGTATTATTTGTTCGTATGCACTGGCTCAAACACATTATGGTAAGGAAGTAACACTCCATAAGAAAATATTTTACAAGCAATTAAATGTAGAGAAACTGTTCTGATCCAAACAGAATGTCATTAAGAGTCAACTATTCTGCTTCAAAAAGACTAAAATAGAATGTTAATAATTAAAGGAACTAAAACTAAGATAAGAGGCATATTACTAAAGGAGATTGTGTTCACACAGTTCTCACCCAGAATCCTCACTTCCGGACCCAGGCTTTTACTCTTGCCCGCAGACACAGCTGGGTCCTTCCTCTGCATTGCCCTGGATGGAGGAGGGTTTATACCTCCGCCTTGTGAACGACCCTTGTCCAGCGACTTGCCCATGCGTCAGGTCTGGCTCTCTTGCCTTGTCTCGGGGCATCTTTGAAGAGCCATTCCAGCTGTCAAGTTTCCTTTGGGATTGGCTGAAGCCCTGGTAGCCCCTGCATCTCCATTCAAAGTCTCCCTCTAGTCTTGCTCCCATTGGTGCTTTTGGATAATGGTCTCAAGAGCTCTCCCCCGTAAATCTTTTGTTTACACATCTCCATCTAGGAGTCTGCTTGTCGAGGAGCCTGCCCTGCCATATGTGGGTTACAGAAAATGAATAGCACTTCCCCGTAGACTTGACTCACTTTCCATTCCAACATTACCAAAAGCATTTTTGTCAATGTTCATTTTAATTAGTACACACAAATTCTACTTGTAATCATTTTACACTTGTAATCAGGTTTTCATTTGCTTCTGAGAATCATGAGGAATTTTATGAGCACAAGACAAAACCAGGAGAATCATTAGATCACCTTGGATACAGTCAAATAAGAAAGTTGAGAAATTAGCCCCATTTCCTGTTAGGCTGCTTTGGTGTTTGTCTAGTTACAGAATAATTGCTTCATAATTGAGCCACACTCTAACCACTTACTTAGGGCTTTTCATCTGTTTTCTAACCTTCCATAAATCTAAGTTGTATATAATTATAAACTCCAAATAATACAGAAATGCTACCAACTTTATGAGGGCCAACTTTCTCATAATTTTCTAGGAATTAGGAGAAAACTATCTATCAATATATTTGAGTTAGAGAAACCATCGAGAGAAAAGGAAGTGCATCTTAATTTTCGAAATTCAATTTTAGTTGGTTTCTGTTAGCACTGCCAACAACGTATGTAGCAACATTAAATCATCAAAGCATCCTGGTATTATTTTTCATGAAATCAATAACATTTTGAACATTTCAAACCACCGAAAAAATGATGTGCCTCAGCCACTGACACAAGTTCTGTGGAAAGGCATCCACATGTACTCATGGTTATAGTACAACATCTGAGAGCCGCGGCGCCTGTCATAGGAGACATGCCAGTTAAACACAGTGGTGCAGGATCGGACCTGCACTGGCTGGCAAGAAGCGACTGTGAGCATCTCTCCCCAGCATCACCATCAGTGATGGCATGTTGACAACTTACAACTGGCCACTGGGCTAGTGTGTACACCTAGGAAATCTGTAAACACTACAAATCCAGGCTTTGTTTATGTTTGCCCAGCTATTAAACTCTTACCAGAACCCCACATCAGTCGATCAGATGATGGGTTTGAAATCAAAACACCCAAATATAAATGTAAGAATGAAAAATACATAATTTATAAATTTGAATTAAATAGTGAGAGATAAGGAACTTTCCATTGAATTCTTACTTGATTTTTACGGTTGAGAAAAAGAACTATATATGCATCACATTATTGTACATGATATATTATTATAATACATGCTATAAATCATAATGAAAATATCATAGTTAAGGACATTTTTGATGATCTAACTCAAAAACTTCAAAGGGTATTTTTTTCTGGGTCAGATATCATGAGTTTTCCCTAAAGGTGAAAAATGAGGAATAGAAGTATGAGGTTTTGTAAGGATTTAAACAGAAAAAAAGGAAGGTTTTTTTCTTTCTGCTTTTATTTGTAATTAGCCCATCTTCCAGGAGTTTATGGAGGTAAATTTGAACAAATAGAGTAAAAGGAAATCAAAGTAGTGATGCTAATACATTTGATATAAAAGAATCACAGGACTAATAACATAGTTTTAAAAATATTTTTTGAGAAAATTTTGCAAATTCTCTTTTATGTATTTTTTACAATCATCTTTATGTATTTCTTCAGCCCTAGAGTATCAGATATTAAAAAGTATAATTTGGGTATGTGTCTGACATGTAAATATCATACGGTTTTGAAAATATCTTTGATTTAGATCTCTGTTATGACATTACATAAAAATGACTTAAGTTTTGAGTTGGCATTGATTCGCAAATCAGGCAGTAATAGTAAAGGGAACATAGGTCTTTTCTGCCCTTACACTATATCATAACACCCAGCAAGCAAGTGATCGTAGAATAATTGAACATGAAAAGAACAGCTGAAAACTCTAATCTATTCTAATCTAACTCTAACTATTAAAGAAGAAATGATCAAGTTACAGCATAAATCACATCACTGTCCTTATTAATTAATTTACAAGTTATTTTCACTAACAGAGGCCCTGGCATTGTCATAAGTGAAGGGGTATGAAGACGGTTACGTGGTTTTCACTTCCAGCCTCACTGAGCCATCTGCCTCAGTGTCCGTTTCAGAGAGAAATTCATGTACTTCAGTTCAGAGAATGTTTGTTTTACTTCTTTGAGAATTTCTTCCTGTCTTTTTGCTTCTTTTTTTCTTGATGTTGGATATTTTAGGTTGAAATTGATTTGGAGGTTTTTGAATCACTTCACTCTCATTTTTTCAAGTTTTGTTATATTTAATGAAGAGTTTTTCAACTTTATCTTTCAACTCTTTCTTTTGTCAAATATCCTTTTTTTAATATCCCATTTTCAATTCTAAGTGTGATATCTTGTTTTCTGTCCTTATATTTTCAAGGAACCCTATATTGACTTAAGGACATGGTATTTTTTTTCTTTATAAGTATATAAATTCTAGTTATCTTTCTTTTTTTCTTTCTTTGCTTTCTTCTTTGTCTGGTACCCAGATTCCCCCTCTTTTCTCTGTTTTTACCTTTACTTTTTAAAATATTTTATTTATTAATTTTTTAGAGAGGGGAAAGGAGGAAGAAGGAGAGGGAGAGAAACATCAATGTGTGGTTGCTTCTTACGTGCCCCCTACTGGGGACCTGGCCCACAATCTAGGCATGTGCCCTGACTGGGAATCAAACCAGTGATCCTTTGATTCTCAGGCTGGCACTCAACCACTGAGCCACACCAGCCAGGACTGATTTTACCTGTAATTTGATTTTTTGGTGCCTTTCTTTATGCTAGAAATTCTTATTCAAAATTCTAGTCATCTTCAAATGGCTGTTTATCTTTAAAAATGAAACTGTGGAAAAACCTTTGTAACTCTGTAGCATATCTGTAATACACAAGATGCATGCATGCTAGTTGATGGGTGTACATGTGGGGTGATGCGGCTGTGGCTGGTCTTTTAGTTAGGGGATCCTCAATTCAAGTAAATCACTCCTTTCAAAGAAGATGTGGTGCATATATATAATGGAATACTATTCAGCCATAAGAAAAGATAATACTGCCATTTGCAACTACATCGATGGATCTTGAGGATATCATGCCAAGTGAAATAAGTCAGACAGAACAAATTAAGAACAATATGATTTCACTCATATGTGAGATATGAAACTGAAAACAACAAATGAACAAACAAACAAAAACTCATAGGCACAGACAACAGTTTGGTAGCTACCAGAGGGAAGGGGGCTGGAAGGTGCAGTAAAGGGTTAAAAAGTTCAAATATATGGTGTCTAAAGAAGATTTAATTTTGGGTAGTGGGCACAGATTGCAATATACAGATGACGTGTCATCTCTTATATAATCTTATTAACCAATGTCACCCCAATAAATTTAATTTTAAAAATCACACAGTTCAGTCTTTACAGAGCAGAAGTCTTTAATTTTCTGTTTCTTGAGATGGGGTTATATGTCTGGTTGCTAATATTCTAGGAGGAAGCTATGCACAGGAATTGGGGAGCCTGCATTGTTTTTTGAAGCCGCATACATAGCAAATTACTGTAAATTCAGGGGCTTGAAACCATACTCATGTATTCTCTCTCCGTTTCTGTAAATCGGAGGAGCTGGCATGGCCTCTCAGGGTCTTCTGCGCCAGGTTCTCCGCTCGCTGGCTGAAATCCAAGGCTGTGGTCTCTTCAGGGGCTCAAGTGAGTATCGATCTGCTTCCAGGATCCCTCAGATTGTTGGAAAAATTCGCTTCCTTGTAGTTCCAGAGCTGAGGCTTCTGTTTGTAGAGGCTGCCTTCTGCTCATAGCGGGCAACAGAAGGCACATGGGCTTCTCCCAAGTGGCTACATACTTTACTTGAAGGCCAGCCAAAGGGTGTCTCCATAGCTCCAACCTGCTAAGACTGAGTCTTGTGTAATGGAGCCATCATGGAAGTAACATACCAGCACATCGCTGGATTCCTAGAAGCAACTCAGATTCCTGCACACACTGCGAGGGTGTCAATAGTAGAAGATAAGAACACTGTTGGGGAGGGGTACCCTGGGGTGTGTCCACCAGAGTTCATGGCTATGTACTGACTTTCTATTTTTGAATTCAAGCTCCACCTCTGTATCTCTAGAGCACAGGTGGCAAACACAAGGCCCACGGGCTGCATCCAACACTCCACCTTGTTTTATCTGGCCCGGCACCTTGTTTCTACCAGGCGGCAGCGCCAAGCTCTCACTTAACTGTTAAGGAGTAGTTACATTTATACAGCCCTAAAGTTACATTCGGCCCTTTGAAAGCAACCATGAAGCTGATGTGGCCCCCTGTGAAAATGAGTTTGACTCCCCCGGTCTAGAGCTCCTCAGATTTGGTTTCTTCAAATAAGAAATGCGATGCTCGTGGTAGCGGAGAGTGGAGCAGGAGGAGGGTGAGAGGCCATCAATCTGATTCTGCAGGCTCTACTAGTCCAAACACTCTGTGTAAGTTCAGCCACTTTCCGTGTATGCCGTGTGACCACTTACCTCACCCCTGGGCAGTACCTGTTGTCTCTAGAGCCTAACTCTTAAGATGTTTTTATGTTCGGCTGGCACATTGTATCACACTGTCAGACTCTTTGGTTGCAAATTCCTACTGTCTGCTGAGACAGTTCATCTCCTGTGTCTTCAGTTTTTTCAAAGTCTTGAAATTTTTGACTTGCTTTTGACTCCTCTCCAATTCTCTTTGTCTTTGTGGATTTCTCCTTCTTTTTTATGCTGTTTTATTGTTATTCTAATGAGGCATGAGATGGTGAAGAAATAAAGGTTTGGGAGTTGTCTGCCATATCTGGCTATTTCTCTTTAAAATAATGCATTTTGCTTTTTTTCATGTTACTCCTGCTCTCTCTCCAGCCATATTATCCCACAGAAGGACAAGACCAGGACAGTTTCTCTATTTTCCCACATCACAGGGAGCATCTTTTAAGATTTCTTGCCTTATCAACTATAGAAGGAAAATAAAAGACAAGGCTTAACTAATAAGCCTTATAGTTAACTACTTAACTATGTCCGTAGTTAGGTGCAGCAGTTCTTAGGGCCAGGAATAGCCATGCTCAGAGCAGGTATCATCCTCAGGGGAGTTTGCTGGGGAGCCTCAAGACTTGCAATGCCCACGTCCATCCTGGAAAGCTCACCTTTTAGCCAGAGAGGTAGCCTGGCCCTCTGGCCTCCTATAGCCCACTCATTAATTAGTACATCTGAGGATGGACCTTGGCACATTGCAGAAGGATCGGCTATACATAGTACACCTAGTACATGGGATAGCATCTGTGTGGTGCTGTGGCAATCTGAGTCCCATTCTTTTCTAAGTCCGTCACCTAGTGTAAGAGGAACAGCAGGCTCACATCACTTTCCGTTGTATCTTGGGTGTCTGTTCCAAATCACTAATGACCCAGTGGCCTAACTCACACTCACACAACTTTTCCACAAACAGCAGTATAATGTCAGAAAGGGAAGACAAAAATCAAACAAGAGCAAAGAAGGTTGTACAGACCCAGCTCTGGCAAGTACCACCAACTTAAAGTTCTAGAAAGTCCGCACCATGGGTTCCGGAGCCCAAATCAACTGGTAAGGACTGACTTTGCATAAGGAAAGTTTTCTGGAGCTGATTGCTCCACAAGAAAGTGTTGGGAACTGCCCTGACTGGTATCAGAAGCTGAAACCCCCGCCTAGGCTAAGGCTAAGGGAACGCCCTTGGAACCGTAAGCCAGCAAGGTGACAAGGGCTTGTCTCCCTGGCAGGAATGCTGCTTCTGCTACTGAACCCCAAAAAGCTTGGTCGGTTAGCCAAAGATGGGTAAGATTCCCCACGGGGGGAATGACCTAAGGCAGGCACGATCACTTTGGGAGGCCCCCCAAAAGAAGGACTTTGGGGGCTGCAGCATAAGAGGGTGATGGACCCTCCTCCTCGGCTTTGACATAGCCTGAGTTCTCATCGTCTGGGAGAAAAATCTTATTGCCTTAGTTCCCGTGCTAAGCCTGAAACAATGACAGGGTGGTGCAGCTCTGTGCTGAAAGGGCAGATTCCCTGGGTGATCAGGCCTAAGAAAGAACATGTAAATTACTGTGAAACCTGCTTTGTTTGGAATGCTCTCAGTTGAATGAGAGGGGTCCAAGGAGGAAGTTAGTTTGTTCCTCAAAGTCTTACAGCTCTTTGACCCTGACTCAATAGACCAGCAGAGTTCCTTGTTTTCTATAGTTCCTTACTTCCCCCTAATAAGTACTGTACTTTACCTGAATTATTATGCAAAATGAGCCCAATAAAAGCATGTATGGACAGTAAATCAGGGCCCTCCCCACTAGGGGGGGTGGCCATTCTGTCCCTACTTCCCCACAGAAACTAGTCTGTCTCTGTGCATGTGTGTTCATTTCTCGTGTGTTTTTCGGCGAGCCGTCCACAGCGTTCCGTGGTCACTGCTGGCTGGTGACCCACGCGCAACAAGAAAGAAGTCAGCCACCCCAAAGTGAATTCTACTCCCATTCCTCAGGGTGGAGAGAGTGCTTCCACTTTTAATATGGTAGTATTTTCTAGTTCCTAAAATTTAGATGTTTTTAATCTATGGGGGCCCATTCTCATTTTTTGTCTTAGGAGTTATTCTAGTAGATGCAATACATGGAAGAATACATGTAAATGTGTGTGCTCAACCAAAGTTTTGAAGTGTTAGAAATATATTTTAATTATCATCGCTGATTATCTGTCTCACAACAAGTGTCTGCATGTTTCAGATGGGGATGGATGAAAGAACTCAACAACAGGAGGTGGCCTCTCCCCCCGATGCTCCTGTGAGTGGGTCTTCTCACTCCAACCCTAGTATTTCTGACTATCCCACATAATGTGATGTTCATTAAGAAACAGGGCTAAATGGAACACAATTCCGCTTTTGTAACTAACAGTCAGAAGGACCATGTATTATTCTCTAAGTGCCCCGGGAAGTCAATGGCACAAGGCTCTTCAGTGCTCTTTTTCTAGACCTTTTCTATGCACCTGTGGCGGAATCTCAGCCTGCAACGAGCAATTTGACCCCACAATCTCTTCTCAGTTAAATTAATAATGCTCTGTTTTCTATTTGCTGTAAGCTACCACTCAGGATTTTGGAATATGCTTTAAAAAAAAACCCTTTCCTTGTTCTTACTCAATAATTTAGAAACTCTTAAATTATTTCTCCCCTATAGAAGGATATCAGCTTCATACAGTGACTGCTAACCTTGGTTTTTGAAAAAATGCAAATCTTAGCATTTCTTTAATGTGTTATGTCTTTTAAGGGTAAGCTGTTGAAACATAGAAAGGAAAAAAAATAAGGCCTGCACCCAATGGTTATTTGGAAAAAAGAATGACCTCAAATATTTGAACTTAAATGCATGAAAGGAAATACATCATATATTTTTTTCCCTATGGGTGATGACAGGACTTAAAATGCAAAATGCTACGCTTGCCTGAAAAAGCTACCTATTAAAAAAATTAGATTTTAAGTGATCTCCTGGGTACTACTATGTTACTCAGGACTGTCGACACAGAGGAATGAGGCATTCCAGTTACTGAAATGTTGAGAAATGGCCCACCCAGTGCCAAGTGCGTGTCCCCTACTGTGAGCCATTTCTCCTTTGCCTGTACGCTGGCCCAGTTATGGAGCAACAGCTATTCTTGTGCCAGATACGGGGAGCCGGGATGCCAGGCCAGACGCAGCCCTTGATGCTCTCCCCTGCACTCATTCAAGGCAACGAACATGGAATTGTGAGCTGTGATAAGATAATACTTCACTCACTCTTGTAAAAGTGTCTAAAAAAAGTCTTCAGATTTTTCCAGCAACATTTGGATAGTGATATGTACTATTTGGTCTGTGCCAGACTGAAAGTTACAAAGCCTTATTCTTGGCAACGACTACAAACAATTTCCATTTTACTACGAAAACGAAAAGAACACACAAAGTTGCAGTCTTCTTCTCTGGGGTGTTTCCAATGTAAAATACAACGTGTTATCCTCCAGTAAATATGTTCTCCTATGGAATCATTCTTACAGATGAATCACGAACCATGTAAAAGGACAATTAAAGTTTTTATTTTAGGACATGAAACCCTCTCCTTTATTTTGACTGATTGTAGAAAATCATTTAGCATGGAAAATTTGGAAAGCAGAGGACAGTAAAGAAAATGATATACTGCCCCCTATAATTCCTATATCCAGAATTAGAAGTAATGCCATCATTTCTGGGCATTTACTTTCAGATATGTATGCGTGCGCACATATTCGTTGTGTCCTTGCTTGTGTGTGTTTACTTATCATAAATCTGTGATCATACTGTGTAAACTGATATCTAGGTTTTCACTGAAAATGACCATTTTTAAGGTATCTGAGGTCAGAGTTGCAGACACAAAATGCTTTTTCAGAAAACATGTCTTTGTAATCAGAGCAATGGTTAACTGTAAGCAATACCATCATAGGATGGCATCTGAGAGGGTTTACAAAGTCTCCATATCTTAAAACAATTTTATCCAGAGGAGAATTACTTGATTTAATCTCTGGATATTCTGACCTTCATTTATCTGCTTTTGTAAGAGAACTTCAGTAAGTTTAGCCTCAGTTTTTCCTTACCATCTTGATGTTTTATCTGGTTTTCTTTGGAAAGAAGTAGGAACCTCATTTTAGTATAAATTATTTGGATTCACTTTTTATATTTTTTGCATAATTTGTGTTTTCTGTTTAGAACTGTTTTATCCAGGGTAATTATTTAGTATTTTGATTAAAAGTCATTCTCAATGTGCATTTTTGTAATTTCTTGTTACTTTTACTTTTTAAAATTAATTTAGGTTCATTTATTAGTCAGGTGTCAGTGTAGGTATAGATTTCTTTTTCTGAAGCCCAGCCACCACGTTTGCTGTACTAGAAAGCCAGTTGTATCTGAGCCAGGTATCTCCCATTTATTTCTCCAGATCTCCTCTGCCCGCCCCTTCCCTGCGGTCTGTGCCCTGGGAAGCTGGTCTTTGGGGGTCCAGACACTGGGAAGCCTCTGCAGGAGCTCAGAAGGGGGTGAAGGTGAGGCCAGGTTCCTCATCCCAGGCTCTGTCCCTCTGCGGCCCCTCCCTCTGTGTCTTTCCTCCACTCGTGGTGTGTCCTGTGCTTTACTCAGATCTCTGCCTTCAGGCTTCCCAGGAACCTCTGTTTCTTCCCTTTGTCCCTCTTGGGAATAGACTGAGGGTTACAAGTTTTAGCCAAACAAAAAAAAAAAAAAGGCAAAGGAAGCACACACATACTAAAACATTTATAACATGCTTATTATTTATCTAAAATTCCGATTTAACTGGGAACCTTATATTTTTGTCTGATGACCCAAGGAGTGATATATTATTAGCTTGCTGCTCTCTCCTGTGGTTTATCTTTGTGGTTTCCTTCCCATACCCACGTTATAATGAGATCCTTTATAAATAATCCTCCTGTTTAGCCCAGGAGCACGTGTTGTCATGAGCGTATGTTCGTGATGTAGTCTTTCTTTTAAGTCAGCTGGGCAACTGCTCGGCTAGCTGCCTGCTGGGCAGCCCGGCACCAAGGAACAGACAAGAGTCACACACAGGAACTATGCTGTTCACTCAGCTTTTACTGAATGCAGGTTCACTCAAAGTAGAACATCAACATACATTAACATCCTACTCACACTAACAATCTAAGGGAAATATAACACACACAGAGCAATCAATGAGGGATAACAAACCCAAGTCCCAGAGTCTCAGTCTGCAGGTCTGGGAGACAGCACGGTGGACAAAGGAGTTGTCAGCATCTTACAAGGAAGGATCTCCGGAGCCAGGCGGGCGGCAGGGCAGACGAAGTCAGCAGTCCAGCAGGGCAGAGCCTCCAGCGGCTGATGCTGAGGGAGATCAGCAGGGCATGGAGCAGCACTGTGGTGTGTGGAGCTCAGCCGTCTCAGCAGTGGTCTGGAACCTGCCTCAGAAACCTATACCTTGAAAGCAGTATACTCCACCCTTCTGGGCATTTTCAATAAATGTCTTTTTACCCCTAAAACCAAGTGTGGAATTTCCCCAGGAGCCTATCTATGGTGGTCTCGCTCTGCAGACATGGCTGTTCTGATCACATGTGCAGATACATTGGGTGTGTCTCCTTGCCAGATGTGTCCAGTGTGACTTAGGTAGTTTCCCTCTTGAACTACAGTGTCCTGGCTGACTGGCAGTCATCTTGGTTGACATGAGTGACTCCACTTTGTTTTATATACTTTACGCTATCTTGATGGAACCAGTGCCATTATATTGGTCCTGCTCTCCACACATGTGACCCAAATTATTCATAGTACTCTCTTTCCATCTAGGTTGGATCATGTATTATAGGATCACCCTGAGCATCATGGGGGGAAGCTAAGAAAAGCATATGTTTTATTCTTGGTATATTTATTGTACAGCCGCGTGTCCCTCAGCAAGGGAACTAGTCTCTGAAACCCATAGTTTACTTATGAATAATGTGATCATAATAAACTCCTTGGACTTTTTGCAAAATTTATCAGGATCTTTGTGGCTCAGTTTCCTTGTTTACAAGACAAAGATAATAACAGTACTTAGGAGAATTAAATGACTTAGTATGGGTAGAGCACACAGAGGAAGTTAGTAGCTATTATCTATGTAAAAATAACGTTGCTCAATTGACAAATCTGAATGTGAGATGCTCTTTCTTGTGGATTTAGGGGTAAAATAACTATATGATTTATCATCCAGACCAGGGACTTAAAAATTTTCTTTATTATTATATAATTTACATGCATCAAAATGCATCCATTTTATGTAAAAGTCCAGTGAGTTTTTATAAATTTGTACATTTGTGCAATGAAATCACTACCTCATCAACATAAAGATTATCTCTGTCATTCTGAAACGCTCCCTTATGCCTCTTTGCAGTCAGTTTCTACCCACAATTAGCCCAAAGCAATTCGGGGCTGCTTCCTGTCATTGTAGAAGTAGTTTGCAAAGCATTTGTGGAATACAGTTGGTTTTGTAAATAGTCCCAGATGGACCTGTAGTCAAGAAAAAAGTTCAGTTTCACCAAGAGGAACATCAGATTTCTTCATTTCCTTTCCACTATCAGGTATTCACCATTGCCGAAAAATACATTTTATAAATAGGCAAAAACATAAGGATACTTGAACTTTTGTTTTTATCTTATTTGCAGTCTCTTTTAACACTTAGTAGTGACACAACACATTATTATAGAACACTCTGCAGAGAACATATCATCTCTTTTCTTCTCAATAAGTGGGATTTTGAAATTCGATTTAGTAAGTTGGATTATTACACCAGACAATAGTGGGAAGACATGTTTTGCCTCTGGTTCATCTAAGTTCAGAGAATGTATGTTGTTTTCCACACAGTTCTCAGCCTTAGAAGTCACACACACACACACACACACACACTCACTCACACACCCCAAAAAGCACCCTAATGTAGAAAGCAACACCTTTATTATATAAGGGAAAGAAAAGGTACTTGCTTATAGAGAGGATTCCTAAACCTTGGTCCTATTTGTGTTTTGGCCAGATAATTCCTGGCCGGGGCCAGGGGTGGCTTCCTAAACAAGTCAGGACGTTGAGCAGCACGCCGACCTCTACCCACTAGATGTCAGTAGCAACCCCCACCCAGCCTTGCCAATCAAAAAACTCTCCAGACACTGCCATATGGCCCCCAAAGAGCAAAACAACCCCTTTAGAAAATCAACTCTGAATAAGGTACTGGGATGTATAGTAAATATTATTCCCCTGTAGGATAGCAATAAACTAGCAGTTTACCTACAAGATTCTTCTGCAGCTTAAATTGGTTTTACATTAATATTCTTAAACATTAACATTATACATTGACATCCTTCGCATACAAAGATACTAACGTCACACTCATCGATATGATGTCAATATGTGCTGTGGGACGATAGGTAAAGCAGGAATCATGGGATTGATTATGGTTATTTTTTCTAATTAAAGCAGGATGCAATGGACAGATTTACTACCTCTCCTCGAACTAATTAGGGAAAGCTTCCAAGGGGCGGAAGACTTTTTTTTTTTCTTTTGAAGCAATAACATGCAATAAAACCATCATAGGTTATATTAAATTTTGATTTGTGTGTGAACCAGCTAGTGTGCCAGAAACATCCAAATCATTAAACCACGTGGTTCTGCTTCCTCTGTAGAGGAGCAAGCAGTCAGAGCAAAGTTTCCAGGAATCAGCCCAGTACCTACAAAGGTAACTGATCCAGGAGTGACTGAGTACA
This sequence comes from Phyllostomus discolor, assembly GCF_004126475.2. Lineage (NCBI taxonomy): Eukaryota > Metazoa > Chordata > Mammalia > Chiroptera > Phyllostomidae > Phyllostomus > Phyllostomus discolor. The sequence continues at coordinate 85,797,456 of NC_040910.2, forward strand.
ACATAGGCAGAAACAAATACACAGCCATCAAAACTTCTCTAGTAGGGAAGCCCTCCTTCAGGTCACACAAGTGTGTCTCAGCAGTTTACATTTAGTGAATTGTTCAGAACACTGCTCCTGGCTTCATATCAGTACAGATCAGAGATAACCTCTCACTGCAACAAAGAAACAATCGAGATTGTTCACACTCCCTGAAATGCACACATGTGACTATAAGATAAATTTCCAGCTTAAATCCTCTAATGCATTCATTTCCGTTTCTCTTTGGATGTTCAGAATCCAGATTTTTTTTTAGCCTTAGGACCCTTTTCACTCTTGTGCTTGGTAACTCAGGTATTCTGAGATGCCACAACGAAAAGCTTACCTACGGTTTATCAAGTAAATGAGCAAGGTGGCTGAGAAATGTACTTTACCCATTTACTCTGTTGACTACACATGCTCGCCCTCAGCTCTTTGCAAATAAGAATTTACTCATCTTACAGCCTATGCTGTTGCTATAGTTGCCATCTCCAGTTACCTGGAGAGCACAGGTGTATGCACCATTGACTTAATAGAGTAGCCTTGCAAACTCTTTTCAGCAAAGGATATAATTCTTAAATTCACACTCTCCTCATTATGTACTGAATACTTGTGACTTCAGACATAGTAAGACCTATTATTTTAAAAGATAAAAAGTAAGTCCTTTTCAGTGTAAGTTTTCATCATTTTCATAACTTGCCACTTGGGAAAGAGTCAGTTTTTCTGACTTTATTTTTCTTTAAATTCCTGATAATATTGTATTTATGACCATAATTTTAAAAGCACTTCAAACTCCCATCTCCAGACACACACACACACACACACACACACACACACACACACTTTCAGTTCAACAGCCTATCTTCCTTGCTCAGTGTTTTTTCCAATTTATATTACTTTTCAAAATTAAACTCAAAGATTAAAGGATAAGAGGTATGCATTTGTGGAGCTACTAATTATTCGCTATTTCAAGAGCAATGAAGAGCATTGGGTTTCCTCTTAAAAGCACACATAGTCTTAGAAAGAATGCACTTACATCAAATATTATGAGCCCAAACTTCCAACGACTACAAACTCATTTTTGCATTATCTCAATTTATAAATTGTCAGGATTAAGACACATTTTTTTCTTAAAATGTGGAATTTTATATTAATGTTTCTCTTGCTAGGACAGTTTCTATTTACGGATTGGCAATAGGGACCCCAGGTTGCCGTTGGGAGCAGAATGCACCTTTAGATAAACATCTAAAATTTTAGTAAGTTCAGTTGGGAGAAATATGTATTTCAAGTGATCATTCCTTATTCACAACTTCTTTGAACAGACCTACAAAGTGGAATTTGCTACAGCCTAAAAAGTCTATATTTGGGGAGCGAGAGAAAGAACTTGTGTGTATTTGCAGTGTGGGGGTGGGCGTGGTCTAGGGGAAAGTCTCAGGTTGGGAAGCTCGAGGAAGGTTGAACCAGGTTTATGAGTATATGAACTGAATACATTTTCAATATTATTTGAGAAAGCTGTCCTCGTGTAATAAAGCATATTCTTAGATGTGCTGTTCACTGAACACATGCTAACGTCTCGGTAGTGGGAGCCATGTTGATGCCCACAATAACAAAAGAGTATTCTTGAAATCAAGAGTAGGATCCAAGTGGTTAAAAACCCGAGAGTTGAAATGAGCACTCCAGTCTAACATGATGTGAGTTCTCCATCAGCGAGGAATGAACTTTTCATTTCAGATGATTCTAAAAGTGAAGTTTCCCCTCTTCCTTTTTTTTTGGCATGTTTTATTTCTTTTTACTTTAATTATCTCTTTTTAATGCAAGGAATGATAATGGATTGTGAAGAAAAGAAGAAAAGGTCAAATTAAGGGAGAGAAAGAGAAAACAGAAATCCTACATGTTTAATCTTTGTTCAGTAAAATTAGGAGAATTTTAAGAACTGATCAAAAGTGGACTGAATCTATAAAACAAACATAAATGTTTTTAAAAGCTAATCAAGTGATGGCAGGGGACAGAAGAGGTTGTTACTACAATATTAGTATATTGAGGAGGCATTTTATTGTTAGACCAAATTAGGTAAACCAGACCTAAGTTGGAAATTGCAATAGATTAAATATATCTACCATATCTGTTCTTCTATCAATAGACACTTAGGTTGCTTGCATACCTTGGCTATCATAAAAAATGCTGCAGTGAACATAGGGGTACATATATCTTTTTGAATTAGTGTTTTGGATATCTTCTGATAAATACCCAGAGGTGGAATTGCTGGGTGATATGGTGGTTCTATTTTTAATTTTTTGAGGAACCGCCATACTGTCTTCCATAGGAGCTGCACCCATCTGTATTCCCACCGATAGTGCACAAGGGTTCCCTTTTCTCCACATCCTCTCAAACACTTGTTGTGTGTTGATTTATTGATAGTAGCCATTCTGACAGGCAATATCACTGATTACCTGATGATTAATTTGCATGTCCCTGGTAACTAATGACTTTGAACATCTTTTTATTTGTCTATTGGCCATCCGTATTCCCTCTTTGGAGAAATGTCTGTTCAGGCCATCTCTCATTTTTTTTAATTGGGTTGGTTTTATTTTTTGGTGTTAAGTTTTGTGTTTCTTACAGATTTTTAGTTTTTATCCTTTCATCAGATGTATCATTGGCAAATAACTTCTTCCATTCAGTAGGTTATCCTTTTGTTTTGCTGATGGTTTCCTTCACTGTGCAAAATATTTTTAGTTTGATGTAGTCCCATTTTAGTTTGATGTAGAGGAAAATAAATATGGCAAATATTCCATTTCATATATATATATGACAGCCATAGAGAGGACTGAAACTAAACCATTTGCAAGTGCATGGATGGACTTAGAGGGTATTATGCTCAGTGAAGTAAGTCAGACAGAGAAAGACAAATACCATATAATTTCACTTATATGTGGAATCTAATAAACAAAACAAATGAAAAGACAAAAATGTAACAAACTCATATATACAGAGAACATATTAATGGTTACCAGGTGGTAGGGGGATTGGGGAAATGGGTGAAAAGGTGAAAGGGATTAAAAAGTACTAATAATTGCCAGTTATAGAAATAGCTATGGGAATATGAAGTACAGCATAGGTAGTATAGTCAATAACATTATAATAATTATATATGATGACACTTGGGTACTAGACTTGCCAGGGTGATCACTTCACAAGGTATATAAATGTCTAATTACTATTTTGTATACCTGAAACTAATGTAATAGTGTATGTCAAATGCAATTGAAACATAAAAACAAAATTAAAATATCTACCATATAGGAAACATTCATTAATAAAATTTTTCTCTGTCTGGGTACCTGCAAATCAAAGCACAGACTCTACATGGTAATGCAGGTATGGTAAGACATAGCTACTGGCTGGAATTATTGAGGAAAATTTTGTGGTACCTTGGTACAGGTCTTTATGGATCATAGGGATTGCAAATCACAGAAAAAAGGTAACAGGAAAATCTTGGAAAGTGGCAGGCAAAAAGGGAAGAAGAAAATAAAACAGCAAACTAGCTGTTCTAAGAAAACAGCAAACCAGCATTCTAAGAAAACTCTGTTCTGTTTAAGAAGATATTAAACTAGAATTTAGTACTTGGCTTATGTTGTAACCTGTTCACGATAAGAGAAAATCTTTTTAAAATTAAATGTCCTAAGCTTAGACCTTGCAGATGTGGAAAAAAATGTAACAGGAAGATATTTTAAATACCCTACTCCCTCTTGGCTAAACTTACACACTTGTAGCCAATAAAAAAGAAAAAAGAAAAAAATCTTGTCGTGTTATGACTTAGGGTGAAAGATTTATCCCAGTGTTCTGTTTTCCAACAAGTGGTTCCTCCTGGTATAACACATTTTGTAGGATGATGGTGCATGCATAAACTGAAAAAGGAAGCCTGTGGCTTACTGACTAATGTTTATGCCAATCTGGATTTTATGATACCATATGCGTTACTGTGCAAATGGCAATAGCATTCTACCCATGTAAAAATCTTCCACCTCAGTCCTCTGGTACAGAAATTTGTCCCAGTTAAATGCACTGACTTAGCTAACTGTTAAGACATAGAGGTTTTGAGTTAAATGTTAGCTCTCATGAATAACTTGAAAATTGAATTCAAAATAACTTCACTTTTGAAGTAGAAAAAATATTTTAAAGAGGACCTATATTAGTTTCCACTACGTAGTACCAACTACAAGCAGTGGAAAATAGGTTATGGACTTGAATTTAAATTAACTCTTTTTATATGCAAGTAACTAGTCAAGGGAGTCCAATCCTAGGTAGGCCAGGACTTAAAACAAGGGAAATTACTATTCTGGAAAATTTAACACCTGGGAAATAGATCCTTTTAAATAAAAGACATTTTACAGGAAAAGTAGGAACATAACCAATATTATGGTGATTCCACTTGGAGAGAAGTCTTTCTACAAACTCTGAGAGCAGGAAATTTCAGGGAGTATTCACTGGGAGGAAAAGGATTCAAAATTCTTCATGCTAATTAGGCATACACCAGTTAGTATTAAAATAATGTGCTCCCAAAGCAATTTGGGGTTTAATATTCCAATTAAGTCAAAACTTTCTCAAGATATCCTATACACATACACTATTTAAAATTTTACTTTCAAATGTGTTAATATGATTCAAGATGTATTTAGTAATCACTTACTGTGTAATGTGTTAGTAAAACTCATGTTACTTATAACTTTAATTTCTCAAAATGGCCATCACATCACTACATTTCATTTTCATTGATAAACTCAGATTTAGCCAGATGAAGATAGTTAATTATATTCTACACTTGTCTGTGTTAGGCAGGGGTTTGGGGGTATCAATATTCAAATTGACTTTAGCTAGTTTAAGTAGATGAGGAGGAATTTATTAAGAATACAGCAGTGTCTCAAGGCAAGGGGGCTAGAAAGTACAAAATAATGGAACCAAGAAATGAAAACCTTAAGGAACCCAGGTCCAGATGTTTGGACTAACTCTGGACATGTCCTTCATTCTGACTTTTCTGTGGATTGGCGTCTTTACTGATAGTGAATTGGGTTGAGATGGTCATGCCCAACCTGGAGAGCTTCCATCTATCTTCCAGAGAATAGCACAGGCTGGTAAGACTCTCTTAGCCACAATTTCAAACTTCAGGGAGAGAGAATTTGATTGTCTCCACTTCTCTCAAGTGCTTACCCTCATTCATTCAACTATGTTCAGATTTGGCTGCTAGGGACACATTCCAATGGGTGACGTGGGCAGGAGAAAAATCCATCCTGCGCTGAGCAAACATCACCAAGAGTACTTCTGAACCTCACACGTTTTTTAAAAATGACTCAATTCAGTGGAGATGGAAATATGATTAGAAAAAGAAATAGGAATAAAGCCAGATTTTCAACTGTAAATAAAATCTTGTTCATTCATTCTCTTGAGTATTTACTTTTTTTAATTTTATTTTTCAATTACAGTTTAAATTCAACATTATTTCATATTAGTTTCAGGTGTACAGCATATCCGAATACATGTGCTAATGTAATAAGTTTTATTCTTGAAAGTCTTTTTATCGATAGTGCTCTGTAACAAAAATGTGTATTTATTTTTTAAAAATTATTTTACTGTTGTTCAATTACAGTTGTCTGTATTTTCTCCCCACCCCATCCAAACCCACCTTTCTCCCTTGCTTCTACCCTCCCCCTTGGTTTTGTTCAAGTGTCCTTTACAACAGTTCTGGAAAGCCCTTCTCCCCACTGCCCCCTCCTCCCTCCCCTCTGGCTATTGTTAGAGTGTTCTTAATTTCAATGACTCTGGTTATATTTTGTTTGCTTTTTTCTTCAGGCAGTGAGGGACAAATACCATATGATCTCCCCTTTAACTGGAACATAATTGACATAATCAAAAATGTGTATTTAAAAATGACTTTTAAAAAATTTCTTATGAGCTTAAGACTCCGAGTATAGGAATAAAGTTTCTTCTAGCTTGACATAAAAAAAATCCCAACCATTATTCATGGTCATATAAATGTTTAATATTAAGATGTATTGAGTCATTAAATTATTTTTTTCAATTAAGAAGTGACTTCAGCATTTATACCATTGATTAAAATCCCACACTTGGTAGCAGGGTTCATTTTAATGTATGTTCTTTCCAGTATACCTTCAACATCAAGATCAATCTTGAAAAATAAAAGAAATACACATGATTATACCTGATCTTAGATCAATAATTGTTCCTGCTTTCTTTTCTCTAAAGGGTTGATATTTTAATATTGTAGAAATTGACTTATTACATGAGGAAATTTCAGTGACTTTCCCCTCCCTTTCTCCCCTCCTTTGTGTGCATATGTATGTGTTATGTGGTTAGAGAGGGGGAGTATAGCTGTACTGACAGAGATTTATTATTGAAATAATATTTGTCATGGCATTAGTAGCAGGTGACCAGGTAGGTTTGTTCTTATTACCACTATATAATTCAATTTCCTTTGGATTTTAATATGAATCTGGACTTTCTATCCTCCAAATGTTTTTTTAAAACATAAGTTTGGATAACTTGCTACTTCTTAAAAAAATGAAAAAGAAAACTCTTTGGCAGAAAACTCAAATTTCCAAATCCTAAAAATGCAATCCTGAAGCTCCCTGCTGAAGACAAGATTTTAAAAAGGATTTTAGAGTATTCAGTAAATCCCCTTTGCTTTCTAAAATGATTCCATATTTCTTGCAGAAATGCTGCTTCTATGCATAGTGAGGTTTTAAGAAACAGAGAATGAGTATAGTTTTAAAATATCCAGATCATGAAAGATAATTGAGAAGGATCATTCTGTCAATTAGCAAGTACTTCTGAAATGACACAGCAGACAGGAGCTTATTCATTTGGAAAGTCAGTCATCTACCTCTTTCCCTAGGGTCCCAGGGTGTTGAGAGAATTTTATGGAGGAAGTAGGAAACAGCCATGGTTAAAACTGTGGATTTTATGTCTTTCACTCTTGGGTGTGGAGCTGCCAAAATGAAACAATTAATAAGACTGAGGCTGTGTGAGGTTAAAATGTGCAAAGCCGTGCTCCTTCTTTGGATGAGTCCTGCCTTAGGCTGCTTTTCTGCATCATTGTGCCCCCCAGAATGTGAAGGGTAAATGAGTTAAGGCTTTGATTTTTTTGGCTTAACTCTTGGCTGGAGTTATAATTGAGCCAAGCAAATAGAAGAATCCAGCAAAGGTCTGGCCAGTAGCTTATTTTCCCCAGGCCTGTTCTGCTCCTCAGATGTAAATTGAACACATTTAAGATACTCTCAATGTTTTTAGGTAAATGAAATAAAACAACCGAGTACACAAAGAAGAGAAATGGTTCTAAGTAAAGTAATAGATCTTGAGATGCTTTAGGATTTAAGAACAGGGTCAGAAGATACACATAACATATAGATAGAAATTATCATAGAGGTGATATAGATATAGAGACTGTTAGATACAGATACACATGATAGAGATATATAGAGATATATACAGATATGGATCTATCTGTATGAATGTATGCACATAAACACACACATACATAATAGGTCAATCAGAAGTTCACATCATTATAAACTGCTTATTAATGTGACACTATAAACAAGTGAGGTCCCAATTTCAATAGAGACAAACAAATTTAGCTGCCTGGAATCTTAAACCATCTTCCTGAAAACAATACCCAATACCCAGTGGAACAAACACACCAGATAACCCTGGTATAATTAGGTAGACAGAAAATAACAACATTTAATTTATAAGGTAGTTAAAGAAGACACAAGCACAATTCAGATGAATGTGAGATGGATATAGTCTTAGCATTTTAGGAGCATAGGAAATTTTTTTCCATTAAACCACCTCATTATTGAAAATGAGGGAACCACGATTTAGAAAGCTGATTTAACTTAAACAAGGTCATACAGCTGGTGAAGAACAGAACAAAATTTGTATTCTGTTTTCACTCCAGTTCCAGTGTTGTTTCTGCACAACCAGGTTGATCTTTGATGTCTGGTACTCTCTGCTGTAAGAGAGGCGGAACTTCAAGGAGAAAAAGTATCATATGTCTTAGTACTAACATTGAGTAGGCATGGGGGGAAGCAGATTCAGTTCTCCAGCTTACAATGAAAGTTCTCAAACGCACCAGTGTCAGGGCACACACACAAAACAAGATATGTATTAGCAAGATCAAGGAAAAGGATATCTTATCTGAGTTAGACTGTAATGTTTTTACGTGATTTTCTTTACTTTCTAGTTATGATCAGTACTTAAAATTGAAATAATGATCTAGTAATTGGTGAGGTTGAATGAATTAATTCAAAGACAAATATCAAGAGTGCTGTAATAATATCAATGCAGATGACTGACAAAAAGAAAAATGGAAAAAAAGAAAGAATTTCTACTAGAATAAGTAGGTTTGGAATTAATCCCAGAAAAACTAACATGAATTTTATCCTCTTCATTCCTTCTTCCTTGTAACACTTAGAAAATGCTGCAAAAAATATATGTATACAATAGTTATCTAAAGAAAGACACTGGGAATACAGCCTAAGAAAACTACCAAAAGTGCATTTGCAAACATAAATCAACGTAAGTCTTGTGAAAACACAAGGAAAGTGCTGCATTCTTGGGCATCAAACCAGAAGGGTGTTGGTTGCTTTTGAAGCTATTTCTCCATTGTGTCCCTTGAATTAGCAATAATGCCAAATACACACTTATAAACACCAGTGTCGTATGTATATCAGTAATGAAATCATGCAGTGGAATATGGAATGTGCTTAGGAAAAGCAAAGACAGGAAGTAGCAAAATAAAGAAAATTAGCAGGAACTAATACAAAATAATGTTAAATCCAAACTGTAATTGAAAAATAAAATTAAAAAAGAAAAAAAAATGAGAAAACTAGCATCCACTAGCACATATTATAACCCAGGCCTTTGGTCTTTACAAAATGCAGCTATGGTTTTTATTTTACACAGGAGGTGTTTTTCCCAGAGTTCATAGAGCGGGAAGTTGTAATGCCAAAATTCAAAGACACGTTCATTTCAGTGTAAAGTGCAAGGTCTTCTTACTACACTCTGCTGTAATCGATTTTGTGGGTCACTGATCTCTCTCTCTCTCTCTTCTTTTCAGGCTTGGAATGATGAAGAAATATTTTGAAAAGGACTTATTTTATACACTTTAGATAAACTTACAGTTAATAAGATCTTTCCCAGTATGACAGGATTAGAAAGCTAACAAATCTGACAAAATGCAACCATGCGTTTTGCTGGGCAAAACTACCGAAAACAACCATTTCTGATGGCTAAAAATCTGAAATCAATGTTGTAAGCCAATGTGAGTAGCTTTTACTCACGCATACTACTAAATGTGGGGTAAAAACAGCACGAACCTGAGCTGTTGCTGCCCAGAACCTTCTCCTCTGGCTCCGTCCAGGACAGTTGAACCAGGGAGGGACAGGCTGTGAACACAAACAGCGGCGGTCTCGGGGCACACAGGATTTAAAGCATTTTCATTAACGTGGAGTGATGGTTCATTTTATATGTCAACAGGATGTGTTCATTTCACATGTTACAGTATGCCCAAATAGCTGGTTAAACATCACCTTGGGGTATATCTGGGAGGATGTTTCAGGAAGATACTGTTGTAGCATTTGAATCCAGAGACTGAGTACAGCGTATTGCCCTCCCCAAAGTACTTGGGCATCTTCCAACCTGTTAGAGCAGAGAGGCAGGGAAGGAAGGATTCTCTGTTACACTGAGCGGGGCATCCGTGTCTTCCTGCCCCCAGATGAGGGCTTACCCCATTGGCAAGATTGATTCTCTGGCCCTTGGACTCAGATTGTATTTAACCACCGGCTGCCCTGGGTCTCGGATGTCTTGCAGACAGCTGACTGTGGGACCTCTCAGCCTCCATAATTATGTAAGCCAATTCCTTAAATGGATTACATCATCTTTTACAAGATATGCAAAATCATTTCACTGAAATGTCCATAGATGATATATATATAAATAATCTGATTTGTCCCAAAATCTGGGTAACTGATATTCTTAGGAAACTATCAACAGATTTCATTTTGGGTGTAGGAGAAAGGAACGAATAGATCTAATGATTTAGTAATTGCATGAGCTAAGAATTAATTTTTATGCATTCATATGGCTATGGGACATTGATATTCTTGAATATTTTTCAGCTGTGTAAGTATATTTCCATTTTGTGGATATTGGACTGATATTCTTACTTAAGACATTGATGCTCTTGCTCAAGGGAAACATTGGAAATGCCATGACCTGAGGTCGCCAGCTGTGACAGTGACCGTGCATCCCTGCATTTCTAGCCAAGACGAGAGGCCCTTCCCCACTGGGAAGACTGTGTAAGACATTCTTCTCCCAATTTTCTTCTGATGAAGGAAGGTAGTTCTGGTAAAACTTGCAACTGAATTTCATATTACCCACTCAAGATGAGACTGAATTTCATTTAGGTACTTTTGAAAAAATTCACGTGTGGCATGAATTTAAATGTGGTGTATTCAATGTGGTATATTCAGGAATTCAGGAATTGCTAATTCTTACGTACCATCGTCTAATTCCAATCCACAGGTCATGAGTCATTCGACTGGGAAATCACGTGCAGAAATATGCTTGTCTCTCAGAATTCACTCTTGGCATGAAGAACAGTAGTAGAGGCTGATGAAATTAGGAATGAAAGAAAAAGAATGCTGCACGATGCTTCAACATCTCCAGACAGATTCATAATGGTCTACACGCAGGTCCAGAGAGAAGGAAAGTGAAAGCACACTGGAGAAACTGGAGTTTGCTAAAGAAATCAGTTTCTCTGATATTCCCAGGAACAGCTGTTTTTTTCTCTACACCACTATACACTCAAAATACTTCAGTATAAACAATGATACGTGTGTGTATACAAGTTAACTCTAATCTGTAATTTAAGGGCCTGAATTGGTATTTGAATAATACTGATCATAATATATACTGGGTGATTTAAATAATAATATTCAAGGAGAATATTTATGATATTTAATTTCATTTCACATGATAATTTCAAAAATTTTCTCCAGCTGATAACAAAAGCAAATGCACTATACTTTCATATACTATAACTATATACTACATTTTAGGACATTTATATTATAAATAAAATACTACATATCATCAATTTCATATACTAGATATGCACAACATAATTTTGTTACCTTAAACTTTTGAATACTTACATATTTATTCAAAGATAGGTAATATTCTTAGCCAGCTTATACCACACAGTTTTCTCAGAAATAACCATAAAAGTATATGATGCATTGCTTCATCTCTTGGCTATTCCAGAGCTAAATCCCAAACAAATGCAGTCTTAAAAAGTGCTGGAAAAGCATAGTAAGTGTTCGACATGAATTGATCGAATGATTGGTATGTTGTTACTATAAATATTAGTATCTTTCAGAAGAATCTAACCAACTCTTGAATATTGGGATTCTGAACTCTAAAGCAGATTTTTAAAAAGGTGTGTTATTGGCACAAAAGAGCTCAAGATCTGAAGATGATGGTGAAGCGATGTGTAGCATAGAGGCCTGCGAGCCGGAGATAATCCCCAGAAGCAGAGCAGCTCAGAGCTGAGCATCCAGGACCTGATTGCATCAGTCATTCCTCAGAAAGTCAACATCTCGGCAATTTCTAAGTAAGCAAGTCGGAGGTTTTGCAGTTATCCTATGCTTATAAATAGTGAGAAATATTAAACTGGACATTGAATGCTCTTCGAATATATTCTTCATCATCAAAGTTAAAACATAGGGCAGAAGTGCAAATACAATGATTTCGATTCTTTAATTCATTCTGCCAAGATATTTTTTGAAAAATCTTAAGTGGCATAAGGCACTAATAACCAAACACAAATTGTTTTAAACAACTCCTTGCTTTCTGTCTTTCTGTGTTTTGATCTTTTGAGAAGTAGTAAAGGGATCTCAAACCTTTGCCCAAGAAAACTTTTCTTACCCCTAATGTCCTTTTGGCAGTGACATTGAGCATCACCTATGAGAGAGAGAGTTACTAGCTTGCTTTCATTGCTCAGAGTGACTGTGCTCATCTCTGTGAAGGCCTGGAGTAGGCGCGGGCAGAGATCACGGGACATCGTGTTCTTCCTAAAAAGCCTTCAATTAAATGCTGGGGGTGTAAAAGCAATCACCTTATTCCTTTCTTTCTGCATGGGACATACTGCTGTACTTGTAAAATTACCATTTTCAGGGTTCTAAGAATGGATTTAATACCACTGTGCCTTCATGCATCTGTCTTAAAACAAACATCTCCAATTTTCAGATATTTTGAGGAACACATACTCTGGGGGGAGACAAACTCAGTTCGTGTCTTTAGGCACAAGCCCATCTCATATAATATTGGGAGGTAGATAGAAAGGGCTTGGGAAGCCAATATGGCTGGTTTGAATATGGACTCTATGAGGCTGTCCAACTGTCTGGTTTACTGGGGTTGAGAGTCCGGGGAAATTTTGAGCGAACCAAGGCAAGCTGCCCCCTCCCCACATCTGTACCACTTCTTTGGGCAAATCAACTCACCTGTCTGAATAGCAACTATCTTCTCATTTATTACATGGGGATGGAGTATACTTTGTTTTCCCTAGGGTGATTTTGAGGCTTCTACAAGATCAAATATTAATTTACTAAGTGTTGTGAGTCAGATCTCATGCTAAGTACTTTAGGTACTTGATTTTATTTAATCCTTAGAGTTGAACAAAGTGGTGAAGTGCATCTCAGTTCTCTCCATCTGCATTTGAATTCTAGCTCCAACGCTCATTTGATGTACGACCCTGGGCATGTCCTTTAACCTCTGACACATATTTCTCAAGAGTTTCACAGAGAAGCTGTTAAGACAGTGTCTAGAACAGAGTAAGCGGACATGGCCTCTATTTTTTGTGGAGCTTACTTTTTCATGGGGGAACAAAGCCAAACAATCAAAAGTAAATCAAATGATTTAGGAATGTGACAAGCACCCTGAAAATATGTCTTGTGATAGAAAAACTACTTCTAAGGGTGAGGTTGAGGGTACTTTATAGTGATAGAGAGACCCCATCTGAGGAGATATTTGGGTTGAACTTGAAGATGATTACAGAACCAGTCTCAGGAAGAGCTCGCAGAACATTCTCGGCTGAAGAAATAGCAGTGCAAAGGTTCTGAGGCAAAGATAATCTAGCTGGAGCAGAGGCAGGGAAGGAAACTGACAAGGCTGGAGTATCAGCCAGAGGAAACAATGTCACAGCAGCTGGGGGTATATGGTTTGGCGAACAACAGAAGCCCTGGCATTGAATGATACAAATCATAAGCTTCATCCCAGGTCGGGTTCTCTTTTGATCTTTTCCAGACAGACAGTAAAAGGACTTTTATAAAAACTCTATAGCCAAGTGTCAGCAAAACTTTGCAGCCAAGTGTCTACTAAAAAATGACTCAGAACATATCTACAGACACAGATGTAACTTAGAAAACTTACACATTCAGCATCCCCTGCAGCTCTGGAGAGGCCAGGGGATGGAGTGGGTGATGGGGGTGAAGGAGCCACAGGAACCCTTGATTATCTCACCTAAATATGTCTGTTTTTTTTTTAACCAGGCACAATAAGCACTGGCTACTTTTGAGAGAATGAGAATAAACTGACTTTTTGTTTTGCTTTCTTAGAACTGTTTCTGATTTTATACAATGTAAATTTAATGCTCCAGGATTCAGTTTTCCTAAAGAAAATCTCATTCTATTGCTATTCTATGTTGCTGGAAAGAAACTATTTTCAACGAAAAGAGAGCAATGTGAGCTCTTTCATTGTGTATATATGTATTTGTGGGCTAATGCGAAATAATTAGCCCTCCCCTTAAAAATCTCCATCAACCACTTATTAGGCTGCTTGCCAGTCTACTGTCAGCAATTCCTTTGTCTTAGGGCTGACACTGGATTCTCCCTGGAAATGCGCATACTACTAGGCTGACACCTAAATTCTATTTTTGGTTTTTATTTTAGTAAGTTAGTCTTTGATGACACTATAACAACTGATATTAGGTTTTGAAGAAGTTGAAAGCAGAATGAGAAGCATCTTAGATGGTTTAGATAAAGAGTCGCATGAAACATGTTTCAGGAAATGAAGCTAGAGAGTGAAGGTGGACGGTGCTTAAAATGAGGGCAGATTACGGGAGATTAGAGGACATGCAGGCACCATTTATTAAAGAGATGTTTCTTCCCACATAAATTTGAGATATTACCTTCTCGTGCTCTAGTTCCATGTGTATTTGAGCCCATCTCTGAGCTGCCTCCCCTATTCTGCTAGTCTGCATCTCAGTTCAGGTACCTATCCCACAACCTCTAATGATGAAAGCTTTTTTGTATGCCTGATTGTATAGCTAATTCTCTTGGTCATGTTTTGTTCTGTTTTGTGTATTTTTTTCCTGGATCGTTTTGCATGTTCATTTATCTAAATAAACTTTATTATCATTGTATCTAAGTCCATAAATAGCTAATTTAATATTTTATTGAGATTGTCTAGAATTCATAAATTAATTCACAAAGTTCTGACATCCTTGAAATGTTCAACCTTTCTAAGAACAGGGAATGACTACTTTTCCATTTATTTAAGTCTACTTTTCTGTCTTTCAGTAGTGCTTAACCAGGTACTACTTTACATGTTAGTGTTAACCATGGGTAAACTTTAAATTTTGTTTATTTTAGAGGGACAAAATATCATTTTTCTTTAATTTTGAATAGTTTCAATATCTCAAGTCACTTAATCATATTTATGAATTTTACCTAGTCTCGTTTGAATTATTTGTTTATTAACTGTTTAGTTTTCATGAAATTTCTTCTCATATAGATCTTGCATATTTTTGTTTCATTTATTCTAAGTAGTTAACTTCATTGATTCAATTTTATTGCATAATCTTTCTAATGTATAAATATTGTCCATATCGTTACAGGTATACATAGTAATCATTTAGATAGTTTTGCAATATTTCCCTGAGATTATGTGCTTCTAATATGAAGAATTTCACTTCCTTTGATTATTCCTATCGTATCAGGCTGCATTTATTCTAATCTTTAGGATCATTTCCCAGAAATGCAATATTATTTCTTTAAATGCATTTCAAAATGTATTTCTTAAATGGTTGAATCAATTTATAGTGTCAACAGAATTAAATAACTCTGCCAGCTCCATAACATCATCTTTTTTTTTAGTGTTAACCAGGAGTAAATTTTAAATTTTGTTTATTTTAGAGGGACAAAATATCATTTTTCTTTCATTTTGAATAGGTTCAATATCTCAAGTCACTTAATCATATTTGTGAATTTTACCTAGTCTCGTTTGAATTATTTGTTTATTAACTGTCTAGTTTTCATAAATGTTTTATTATATTCAGTATAATTTTGAAACACTAGCAAATGTGTTCAATTTGCCTATTATCTTTGTGCTAAAAATCTGATATTCTTTCAGATATAAAAGCAATATCTTCATTTAAAATAAGCGCTCTTAGATATGTGATTTATCTTATAAATATGAGATTCTACTTTTGAACTAAAATATAGACTTCATTCTCAACTCTTAACAACAGCAAATGTCCAGCCTTATCTTTGGGTTACCTCTTTCCTACTCCTACTAGAAAACTTGCTCATATAAATAATCATGTTTATATTGTTAACATGAATTATTTTGCTTTATTCTGAACGTCAGTTCCCTCTTCAGCCAACTGCCAGTATATTAGAGATAAACAGTGTTTACTCATTTATCATCCTGAATGAAATCGAAACCATACCTAGAATGTAAACACCCTGAATATGCTCTTGATTACACACCTAACTTCTTCATGAAATCCTCGTAAATTTTGAAATGTCCTATTTCTTCTTTAATGCTGAGCATGTCATGCTACTTGTAGGCCAGTCTGCCTGTTCCTTAGTCCAGTGCTCCTCAAGCCTATGAAAATAAACTGTGCCTATCTTTACAGTAGAGTTAATGCAGTTTTATCTACATGCCGAAAGGAAACTTTGCTTAAGACCATCTTTGCTGCACATTCCTACCAGGAAAAATGATCTCTTTTTGAAAATCATGGTATTTCTGAACTGAAAAATATATATTTTTTACCCCAAAGTACTGAAAATGTCATCTGTTCAAAGTGATATTTTTCACTCAACCATACTGTTAAACCAAGATTTTTCTGTGGTCCACACAGTTGTGTGTATCTATTGGAACGTGTGTGTGTGTGTGTGTGTGTGTGTGAGGTGGGGAGAGAGAGAGAAAGAGCTCACAGGAAACCCTGCAATTCACACAGTTGGAACAATAGTTGGAAACAGTCATACACACAATACCTTGTTTAGTTGCCAGCCAATCTCCTTAAAGAACACTTTCCCATGCATCTTACCAATGAAGGCTAAGTATTTTAAGCTATGTATGAAGTAAATAAACACAATTATCAAAGCATCTCTCTGAGATTCTAGTACTGTATTTCTTTCAATTTTATAATATGTTTGTTGATTTTGGTTATTGATTTTCTCTCTTAGAGAGAAAAGAAGGGGGAGAAAGAGAAAAAAAGAGAAAGAGAACTATCGATTGGTTGCCTCCCATTCACACCCCAACTGGGGATCAAACCCACAACCTCAGTATGGGCCATGACTGGGAATCAAACCCCCAAGATTTAGGTGTACAGCACAACATGCCAACCAGCTGTGCCACACCCACCAGAGCTGTTACTGGATTCTATGCATTATCACTAATGTGTCACCAAATGGCTGGGCTATTAGTGCTACACTGTCCACATGTGTAGGTCTTTTCACTTCAGCAACGAGTTTCATGTTATTTATTTTACTTCATCTTAATAAAACTACCTAAATTCCTCTATAACTTGATTAGACAGCTCAGGGAAAATTATTTATGCATTCACTCATTTGCACATCTAAGGCAGCATTTGTTCATTTAATCATGACAAAATTCATTCACTCATTCTTTTTGTTAATTTATTTTTTTATTTACATCATGCCTTATGTACAATTGATTTAAAGTGGCTGGAAATATGGATTATTTGACTCATGCTTCTTAAACTTTAATGTGCATATGAATAACCAGGGGCATCTTGTTAAATGCAAATTATGTCTAAACAGCTCTGGATGCAGCCTGAGATGCGGTATTTCTGACAAGCTGCCAGATGCTGCCACTGCAGCTGGCCCACGGAGAGCACTTGGAGTAGCAAGGCATGGATGGCCCTCCCTCTTCTTGAGGAGATTTTGGAAAGAGATATAACACAGTAAACATTAAGGGGTTGAGAGTAGCTTCCCAAACTCCCATTTGCATCTGAGGGAGTGGAGCTTGGGAAGTGCATGCACATGATATACAGGGTATATCGTGCGTCTGTATCATAAGATTTTATATTCAACTCTATTTTCAGGAAGGAAGGGGCCTTTCTCAACTAAAGATGCTCATTCATCCAGCTCATCTTCAGGGTATGGATGAGCAATGGTCCAACAGAGATCACAGTCCTGGAATGCTCACCCACTGCATCGATTTCAGAAACAGGCAAGGATTAAGAATTTCCTGTGATCAATGAGAATGATCCTGAAGCCAGAACCTATGCTCCCCAAAGCATGCAGAGCACACACCTGGAATGTCCCAGAGTCATTGCCTTTGTCATCCAGCTGCTTAAAGAAGTGATTCCAAAGTCAACTTCATGCACCTGTCATTCTTTTCCAGTAAATGTGGGCAATTCTTATTATAGAGAATGGGTTCAGTGAATTTCACATAATCAATTATTTACCCACATATTTGGAGAGTCAGAACCTACCTGAGCATGAGTCAAACTCAGGCTCAGCCTTCAGGAGACCACAGACTGCAGTCCAGGTTTGACCTGAGACTTGTTTTTGTAGCAGCACAGACACCCCCATTCATTTGTGTCTTGTATATCGCTACTTTCACTCCACCATGGCAGAGCATTTGAGACAGAGATTATATGCTCTGAAAAGCTGAAAATATTTACTATCTGGCCTTTACCAGAAAACTTTTAACTGTTATACATGCACAGCCCCCCCCAAACGTGGTGGGTGGGGAAAGAGAGAGAGAGAGAGAGAGAGTAAGAGAGACTCCTAGTAAATACAAATCTTGTGGATCTTTTCCTCATTGTATATATAACAGATCTACATTCAAGGACTCATCCAAAGCATAAAAAATGAGACATGGAGGGTGCATAAAAGGAAGCCCTTTGACACTGAAAACTGTATATCCATTTTTAAGATAAAAATAGCATTGCCTGCATATTAAGAGATTATGATGCATATGGGTTCAACAGATAAATTCACAAATAACAAATAAGGGTACAGATATAACAGATGTAAAGCATAAGTCCTGGGACTTATGTTTTAATAAATTTAATATAGGAAATAAGGCAAAATTCTCCACATCCTCTAACCCACTCTCCTTCCCTGTTCCCACCTACCCAACACCTAAAAAGTGATCTTGACTCATATCTTGAAGGTGTCTGGGAACAAATACAGGAAGGGTAATAACAACAAACAACAGGAGAATAGGAAACATAATCGAGGTGCACTTAACCTAATGCGAACATGAATGAGGATTGTGTCCTTTCTGTTGTGTGATTGTTCGTGTCCTTCAGGGTATCCTGAAAACATAACGAGGGAAACTCCATGCCAAACAGAGCAGAGAATCCCACAGGGTCAGAAAAGAGTAGCATTGCTTTGCAGAGGTGGAGGAATAAAGCAGGACTGAGAAATGAAAACAATATGGTCAAGAAATAAGAATTTCATAGGTCTCTGCTCATTGTCAGGATCTTGTTATTATAGGTCTCTGCTCATTGTCAAATTGTGGTTGGTTGTGCACTCAGTGCTACATCGATCTTCTGCCTCAGTGTTGTTATTCATGCTGTTTCATACCTCAGACTACAGCTGATGTGTGATGCCAGCATCACTCAAAACAAGTCTGTTAACTAAATTAATCATTTCTCAGATCTACAGTTCTCTAAGCTTCCTTTTTCTCCTTCCTTCCTAAGAACAATGTCTTTTATTTTGTTGTCATTGCTTTTAAAACCTGATAAAAACTCTATGCGTGAGGATTTAGAACATCTTTCAAGACATTTTATGACCTGCTTGAATCCCAAAGTACTCAAGTGTGAAGACCAGTGTGGCATGGTGTTCTGAAAAGGCGATGCGAAAGAAGGCATGCTATACAAATCCGCTGTTGAGTCTGCTGAGGACACCCTGCCCACGTTCCACTGTCTTCTTATGACAATGCTCCAGAATATCGATTAATCAAGGCCCCCATCAGCCAATCTCTTCTCAAACTTTGGCCAAAAGACAGAGCAAGCTCCTTCTACCCGGGTTCAACTCTGCCCAGTTTTAAAGTCATAGCAAAAAAAGACATCCCATGTCTCAGAGCATCTCCTGAGGAGAGCTGGTCATTCCACTGACTGGCGATCAGAAGGCTGGCATCTACCCAGTGTCCTTTTGATCATGAGAGATCCCTATGAGCCCACAAGCGTCTGCATTCCCAGCTTCCTGGCTTAGGCCATGAGATGAATATATTCCCCGGTTTTCCTGAAATTATTCAGATCTTCGTTGGCACAATAGCAATGATATGATCTCAAGCTTGCCCACCACCCTTTCTAAGTAGCCAGATTCTTCTCATTATGCTTCTAAATGCAGCTTTTCTTTGGTAAATTACTGGATTATCAAGAACACAATAATACCCTCAAGTAATCTTTCTCTTCCAGGTTCCTACTGCTATTTCTCACACCCGTAATTCACATCTTCAGTGTTGAAGACTGTCCCAATCCATTCCTAATAATTCTACCATCGTCTCCAAACCTGTGTATTGGACTTTCCTCTCAGCCCCAGATAAATGGCAGTTCTGCTGGATTATGAAGTTTCCTAGCTCTTGACTAATAAAATGATTTCATCATGCAGACAACTTGTCCTGTGTTCCCAGAGTCTCCTAATTTATAAGCCAGGGTGTGTTACAGACTGAAAGTGAAAATGAGATATTTCTTCCCTGAAGAATATTACCCCAAAGGATCTCTATCTGTGAAGATTCTTAGTGAAAAGCCATAGACCTGACTATGGAAAACTTAAGAAAATTGATGGATTTCAGGTAGCTCATAGCCTTGAGAGCCTGCTACACAAATGCTAGATAACCAATGAAAGTAAGAGAAATTTGTATTACTCAAGGTGGAAAGAAGCATAGGCAAGACTACATTGCGAGAACATTCTCATTACGTGACTAGGTGGTACCATACCTCTGGTGCTTCCACAAGCAAATGCTTGGTCTCAACACATTTGGGCTCCTGGTGCTGCTGCCTTCCCCACAGCCCCACTCACTCTCACTGCCACTACTGCCACTGTGAAGGAGGGCCAGGCATGTGCCTGGGTGGACCGAGTCATCTCCACGAGGTAAAGAAGGGAAAGGCGATCTTTACTCTGATGTAGCACTGAGGAGTCAAGTATAGTATCTGAGGATTGAAAATGGGCAGATAAAAAGAGCCAGAGGGACTCCTGGGGGTATATGACCCAATCTCCCAGGGGAAGATTAAATCAGAATTGATTCTGTTGTGTAAATTTCTTTAAAACATGTTGCTCTTTCACTGTGTGGCCCATGAGAAAGAAGATGCTGAGAAGGGCTCCGGGTGGCTAATTGTGCTCAAATTTAAAAGCAGAGTCTAGGATCCCAGCATTTTTATAAAGGAGCCTCACACACAAACCACATTTCAGGGAGAAGCCTGCACTGAACTGCCTGCTTGCACTGTGTGTTCCTGCTGTGTGAGCCCTTAGGTGGGAATTTCTAGAATTTCACCAATAGGACTGAGGCTTTCCCCCATCCAACCAGACTTGCATATGCATCAGCATCTTTGCTGGCCAATCAAGGCAGCTCCATTCTGAAGAATTTAACTTTGAGGACTTCAAGTCCTCACTTGCATGAGGATGGACCATTCAGGGATCAGGGGTGGAGACTTGTATCTGTATAAGTCAGCTCCCCTCTGGCTCAGAGACAGTACTTACCTTTTCCACCAAGGACTGGGGACTCTGTTTCCCCACCTGGAGCTGAAACACAGAGAAGGAAGCACAGAACAGAGCAGAGCTGCCAGCAGGAGAGGGGCCTTGCCCCGGGGCCACCTCACAGCCACTCTGTCTCTGAATTAAGTTGTAACACCATTGAGCTGTTTCTCACAGCCAGGCCATGCTGTATCACAATGGAAGTGCTTGCACTGAATAAACTTTCCTTCTTCATTGCACCCCAAATTGGGGATTGCTGTTGGCATCAACAACCAATGGTTGATAACCATGTTATGGATAACACACTTTGGACTGTGAGCACCTCTCATATTTTAAAAATTTAGTTATTGGGCTTAATTAATTTGCAAAAAGATCCTACAAGATAGGCAAAGACAAATGACTCTTCATTAACTTCCTTTTCCTCATCACCAACTTCCCTTTTATTCAAACCGTGTAACCACCAAGCTGATAGCAAAGCAATTTGAGATAAGCACTACTTTTTTTTGAAATTAGCAAGACCCAGGACCACATCTTACTCACTTCTGCATACCAAGCACCTAGAAAAGTACCTGGAACATAGTAGACCTAATAAGAGATTATTTAATGAATAAATATAGGGAGGAAGAAATTCTATGTAGAAGACAAGGTGCAAATTTAGAATGCCAACATTCTGTAAGAGTTTTAGGGGCTGAGTCACGAGTGCCCCTTTGTCCAAAAGTTCAGGTTTCCAAACAAGTGTTGGGAAGATATGTATTGCATTATTCTTAAAGGAACATAAGCCTGAAGTCAGATTATATACATACAGTTATATTGTCCTATGGCCGGCATGCCTTGGAGATCCCATACAAATAATCTCCATTTCCTCCTTTCCATATCTTTAGGGCTAAATTATATATATATATACACTCAAGATTTGCTACAAAGAATTTTGCAGAGCACTTGATTGACTATCAATACAGAGTGTTTCATTCTTTTCAATAGGTTTTCTAAAAGTGGGTAGTTAAATCTTTCTTACTTTTGAACTGGAACGGTAGCTCATTCCTAGGTGGGTCTTGAATCATGATGAAGAAACTGGCCCATTTTCAGAATTTCAGTGCCCTAGTTATTTATGGAGCCCATAAACCCATTCTTCTTCCACCTCCCTGGACAGCAATCATGAGGCTGAGATGCCAAGCTGGGAAATGTATTTTTCCAGGAGCAGCTGGCTTCTTGGCGAGCACTTCTGGCAATGCTGTGGTCCCTTTTGAAGTTGTCTGCTGCTCTGACTTGTGTTTTCAAGACGCATGATGAACTGTTTGGGCTGCTGTGCTGTTGTACATGCTATTTTCCTTTTGACTCACCTTTCAAATAATGAGGAATTTATGTCCATTTAATCCACATGGAAAAAAGCTACTGGGTATAACTTAAAAAAAAAAAAGCCCATATATGGAATTTCCACAAAGTTGAATCTTAATGCTGGAAGGGACAAGAGAGGCCACCCAGTCCAACTTCCTACCCAGGGCTGGAATTTCCTCCATTATGATCTTCAGCAGAAGTAAGTCGACATCTGCTTGAAAGCTTTTGGTGACAGGGCGATCACTGCTTCTTAGATGGGGCCACTGTATCACTGGATTGTTCTAATTGCTTGAAAGTCCGTCCTAATGCTGAGATGAAATCTGTCTTCCCAGAGTATTTAATGCTGGTCACAGCCCCGCCTTTGGAGCAGCAGAATAAATGGCATCCCTCTGCCAACTGTAAGCTGTCAAAGGTCTCTCAGTAGCCTTCCACTTTCCAATGTTAACTTGGATTGTTTTAACCATTCCTGTCCTCTGGTCAGAAGAGTCTGTCAGCGTATATTTTAAAAGATGCCATCCCCTTTTGGAATAGTTCACTGGGGTTTACTACAACTCATTATTGCAACGTTATAACTCTATCATCGTGGATTCAGTCACAGACTTAACAGCTTCACCACATCATTGGCTCATAGTGAATCAGGAACTGTATTAGTCCTTGTATATCCTTGACTCTCTATTGCTTTTATTTTTTTATTATTTTATTTATTTCTTAGAGAGGGAAGGAAGGGAGAAAGAGAGAGAGAGAGAGAAACATCAATGTGCAGTTGCTGGGGGCTGTGGCCTGCCACCCAGGCATGTGCCCTGATTGGGAATCAAACCTGCAACACTTGGGTTTGCAGCCCGAGCTTAATCCACTGAGCTACACCAGCCAGGCCTAATTGCTTTTAAATGCCCTCAAGACACGTGGTATTCTAATTCTCAGTTTTATTTGTGGAAACTAAAGGTCAGACAGATTAAGAAACCTGCTCAATGCCACACAGCTAATATTTTCTGACTGCAGAGCCCTTTTTTTTGTAATTAATAAACTATGTTGTCTCACTCAAAATAAATGCCAACTAAAACTCTGAGTTTTTAAAATAAACTGCTATCAGAGAGTTTTTTCTTACTGTTTGTTTTCATTTTTGGACATAATGACAATCACACAATGTGTAATTTTGTCATTATTTGATAGGTGACAGGCTGAACAAACTACAGTATTTTATATCACGGAATTCTAGACACTGTTTGGCTGTTAAGAGGGAAACATGTTTCTCTCACATCATCCCCAGGCTATGAACTTAAGTGACGAAGAGCAAGGTGAAACAGAGGGTGTGCTGTACGATATGATTTATCTATGGAAGGGAGGATAGCAGCATATCTACATGTTTCTTATGAAAAATTACAGTAAAAAGATAAATCATCTTTTCAAAAAGTTACTAAGGAGTGGAAGGGAGTAAACCTGGTAGAGAAAACAAGGGAAAAGTGAGAATTTCCTAAATTACTTTGTCTTTGTACATTTGATTTCGGAAATCACGTAAATAGTTTATGTTACTGTAAAACAAAATTATAGTTAAAATCAACTCATGAAAATCTAAAGAAAAATAAAACAATTGAACTTTTCTTTGTTTTCATTTGGAGGCATAAATACTCAGTAAGGAAATATTTCAACTGACTTACAATACTCTGAATGGATATCCTTAGTGGTATGGAAAAAAATCTGAAAAATAAGTATTTTATTTAGTCTCATTTCAAAAAACAACATCAAATTTTAAACAATAATGTTAATATATCATTACAAAGTATTATCATGATAAGTATATTATTATAAATTAATAAAATAAGTAATTATATTATTTTATTAGGAAGCAAAATTTTGGTATATGATAAAATATATAAAAATCCAAAATAACTTAATATAAGTAGAAAACCTGCACCTCAAAGT
This sequence comes from Phyllostomus discolor, assembly GCF_004126475.2. NCBI lineage: Eukaryota > Metazoa > Chordata > Mammalia > Chiroptera > Phyllostomidae > Phyllostomus > Phyllostomus discolor. Next base: position 85,821,764 of record NC_040910.2, read on the forward strand.
GGCAATTTTTTTTGGTCAGGAAACCATTTATCTTCTTTAAATTTTCCACTTATTACCGTAGAGTGGCATATAATATTTTTTAATCTCTTTTATTTCTGTGGTTACATAATATGAAAACCTACCACAGTCCAGCTACTTCTTGTGGCTCCATGAATATACCAAACGACTTCTTATCAAAGAATGGAAAGTTTACATAATAATGAGAACTCTTCCATGAAGTGGAACAAAAAGTTTCTTTAGATGTGAGCGGAAGAATGCAATGCATAGAGAATAAACCTAGGTGGCCCAACCTACAAGTAATAAGAGACCCAGAGAGAGAACAGTGAAAATGGAGAGGAAAGAATTTTCAAAGCAATACATACGGGAATTGACAGATTGGGATTCTGAGGCAGAAAGAGCCTTTGTGTACCCATTGTTAGGATTTCAGAGACGCTTCTTGAACCTCCTACAGAGAGAAAAGAGGAGAAAGTCACCTACAAGAAAATTGAAATCAAATTACCTGCTAGAAGAGTGTTGCCTAAACAGTTTTATGATATCAGTTCTTTACTATAAATTTTAACTCCCATCTAAATAACCAAGTAATAGTAAGGATAAAATAAAATCACCCTTAGTCATCCAAAAACTCAGAAGGCACACTTCTTATGCTCATCTGGGAAGCAGTAATTCTGCCACAGAGAGAAATTATGGAAGTTGTCAGAAGTTCAATTAACACAGCATACTGTCTCCCTGTAGGAAAACTGATCAGCTGTTGTCAACGTGTCCTCCTCTCAGATGTGTACATTTGCTTCTGTACTATCCATTTTTGTTTTATTTTTTACTGAGGATTATTGGGGGCTCTGTTGAAGAGAAGTATGTGAGATACGGCATACCCCATTCAAAAAACTTAAACAGATAAACTTAGTGCCAAAGGGAAATTAGACAGTCAAAAGATATGAGAACTGGAAATAAAATACATAAGAGAATTTAATATGAAGGTATAAGGATAGTATATGGATGATTAAATCTAACCAATCAAGTGATGATTAATGTAAAGAATTTAGGAATGATGAAATAGCTGTTAATGGGTATTATAGTCATTGAACACACACACACACACAAAAAACAACTGGGAGAATTACTATTACAGAATATAAATGTATAAAACTTGAAAATATAAGATTAAGAACCCAATCTCAAAGTTTCCTACATTTTTTTAACTGTGGGGTGATCTTAGAAAAACTAGGAACTCTTGTACCAAAGAAATAGTTATCTGAAGTTACCAAACCCTTCCATTTTATTTCCATTTTTGTTCCATGTATTAAATTCCAGAAAACTAAATTTGGTCCTTATTGTTCAAAGAGCAAGTACAGTCTATTGGGCATTCTCTTCCTTGTCCCTTGTGTCAGATTCCTATCCTGTTCACCTCCTCTGCGGGTCACATTCTTCTAGGGGTACAGGGCTCCTTCTCTGTTTTGAGATCAATCTTGTTTGATATAAGGCCAATCAGCATGGTCTTATCTTCCTTAACAAGTGCCAAGAAAGACCAGATTTGGAGAAGGTCTGCTGGGGCATGCCTGAGAACATTTCTTCATATTTACAAATGAACCAATGGCAGGGAAGTCTATTTCCTGCTTGTAGAATCTGTGGCCTAATGCTAACTCCTCTGTGCCACTGTCCACTTCTATAATCTTGGGTAGGTTGGGTGGTATAACTTCTCTGTACTGTAGTATCCTTGTGTATAAGCTGAGGCTACTGTGATCCTCATGGGGTTATAGTAAGGATTAATAATGGAAAGCCTTGAGGGCAAGGCCGAGCAGATACCAAGCCCAATGTGTTTGCTTCTATTACTAGTAGCATTATTATTCAAGGTGTAGGAAGTTACTTGAATTAAAACTGATTAGCTATTATTACGATGTGCTCCTGTCTTCAAATTCCTCTCTGGCCCTCCCATTGTATTTACTTATTTATTTTCCTTTGTCAAAAATAAAATCCAGGTTAAGCTCCTCTGCCTTCCTTCTGTCACCTGTGAGGTTGACACCGGCTTCTTCACACTGAGGGCCTCTCTCTCTCTGCCTTGTTCTTTTTCTAGTCAAATGCTTCCAAAGTCCTATTAATCTCTGAAAGAAACTTTCAGAGCTTTTGGACTTTTCTCTAAGTGGATTCCATCTCTACCCTTTCAAATATATCTTTTTATTTTCTGTATGGGATCGGTCTGTGCTTGGCATATCTTCTGAAAAAATTCTTTCTCATTGGAATTATTTGTGATTTCAAAATCAGTATTATAGGTTTTTTTTTAAAAAAAGAATCTCTCTGACATGGGATCATACTTATTTTTTCTCTAAGAATATTTTGAAATCTGCTTTCCCAAAGCCAAGGTCACATCCCAATCTGCCCAGCAAGTGTAATTATAAAGATTATAGGAAAAGCAGATGTCTGGGAAAATAAAGAACAGTTTCATAGACCTATCAGTTTGCCCACTTAGCAGGCAAGGGAAGTACATGCCTGCCAGTTTAATACTGCTGCCAGGTAGAGAAGTTAGAAGATAAATGAATATTGAGCTACTAACCTATTTGGCTTTCAGGAAGAATCTTAAATGGGCGAGACACACTAGTTATTCTTTGTTTTACAAAGTCCTTTAACAACCAAATTTAGGAGGTCTGTGGCAATAAGAGTAGTGGGATTCTCTCTATTCAGAAATACTCTACAAGGAAAATTCACTCTTTGCTGAGTCCAAATTATACTTCAGACACTGTATTATGTACTTTATACAGATAACTCATTCAAACAACCTTACAGGTGACAATGAAAGAAGCTGAAAAATGTTATCGGGGCAAATGGCTAGTCAGTTTGGAGACATGGGACTTGAGCTCATGACTGTTTAATCCAATGCCTGTGCTCTTTGCATACATCATATGTTATATAATATGTTCATCCTAGGCTCACTTTCAAAATAAAATCTTTTCTGTGATTACTGAAAGGGCCAAAGATTGGGCACATCTGATGTTGTCAATTTTTTGGTTTATGTTTCTGACACCAAATTTGAACTTCCAGCCTTGCTTAGTGCAATTGTGAAAACTCTAGTGTTTTGTACTCACTAAATTCACATACACAGAATGGGATGTCTCCAGTCCATCCCCACCAATTAAGAAGGAAAATGTATAATATTTCCATTCATAGCTCTTTGATTTTCCAACTTTGGAATAATGGCTCTTACTGAATATCTTAGGAGTAAATTGATTTTGTCTGCACACATTTTTTTCACTTTGTCCTCTTGATTGCAAGGGTGGTCATCAAACTGTCACAGGTCAGTCATCTGCATGTTTTCATTTCCTACGGGCTGTACAACAAGTCAACCAACCAGGCAACATGTCCAGTTAATAAGTACTATACAGACAAATCACATCCCTTTGAAAAATTACAATAATTAAAATTAAGCAAAATGTTCATGCATTTTGGTCATGGTGTATATGTTAGCATATCCTCATGTACACATCTATATAATCATTTTTAATTAATGTAAGGGAAAAAAACCTAGCATTAACAAACTTGTAAAAACAAATACTCTGTTCATTTTCTACCTTGACATTTGGGGCCATAAACACCAATCTTACTAGAACTATGGTTACTTGCTCAGTGTTTGGATGCCTATTGTAAACTGAAAATAAGAAAGATTTGTGCAGGGATCCAGGGAACAGATTTGCTATTTTTACATTAAGAATGAACCTTTGTTTTTTCCTGTACCTAGGTTTATTATATTTACCAGAGTATAATTACACAAGCCAAATCATTGTTGCATAGCAAACTGGATCTTTGTTGGAGTCTTTATGTTGTGTGTGTGTGTGTGTGTGTGTGTGTCAAAGACAGAAAGGAACAGAAGAACAGAAAATAAAAATAACATAGCTGACTTTGAAATAGTGATGACATTCTTTGGGCAGACGAAACCAATCTTTATAATTCTATTTCCCTTGAAATCTGACTTTAACTGAATGGTATCCTCTCCGCTAGACAATTAATTTATTCAAGTATTTCTAATCCAGTCTCCTCTGAGTACTCTTGGAACTCACAAAGAACTGACAAATTGTCTGACACTTGGGATGATCACAGAATTACCACCTAACGTGGGACACTTGAGTATAAACGAGAGAGATATCTTGTTAATCAGATCAGTAAAAACTGAGACAGTCCCAGAAAATCAATCACACTGGCTCCCTCTACTCATTCTAGACCTGGGTTTGGTTCCAGTTCTTTTGGCAACATAAAAGTGAAAGAATGATTTCATACTCTTCCCCATGTTTTCCCATCTACATGTGCTGTGATGTGTCTAGGGGGTATTTTCTGCTACATTCATAATGAATTGATGTTATATATCCACAGCATGTAAAAATAGATTAACAGCCACATAAAAATACAATGCATAGGTAATTTTTTCCTATGCCTTAATTTAGTCAGTGGACTGGAAAATGTCCGCATGCAAGGGGTTAAGGGACAGCTGATGCCTCATGGAAACTTTGGAAAACATTCTATTTATAAACAATTCTATTTGGATATCACATTTTCTATAATGCTATTGGTTTGTTTTATTTTTATACTTTAGAAAGTTTCCATGAAAGGGGATGGGCTCAGGGATAACTTTCTTTTAAAGTTTATACCTACTTCTGCTATTTCACATCTGAACTTACAGGTTTATCTAATTGGTTTAATTGCTCTAAAGATTTCAATGTGAATTCTGCAAGACAGTGTTAAATTCACAATCAGGAATGCCTATGATAACAGATGCCTATGAAAAACACATTCATAACCCTGTGTTTTTGTTTTGACTAAGGTGTTTCACATCAGGGACATTTGAAATCTTTGACATGTGGTATTAGATATGCACAGGTGATGGTGTCTAATTAAGCTTCAAATGAAAGCATGCCTCATCGTCTTTGTGAAGAAGTCAGCACCATATGTACAGAGCATTGTGAAATGTAACCCACTGGTTGGACATAAGGCAAAAGTCCCAGAAAATTGCTAGAGACTCACTTAAAAAAACAACAAATACTGTGATCTTTTAGAAACGCACATTATCAGCACTCCTTAAAAAGGGCCTTTTGAAGTTTGGCAACCTATGACTTGAAGGCCACCAATAGGATTATGAAAGACATATACCATGATCTCACCTTTAACAGGAACCTAAATAACAAAACAAACAAGCAAGCAAAATATAGCCAAAGACACTGAAATAGAGAACAGGCTGACAATGACCAGACAGGAGAGGGGTGGGAATTTCAGGGGAGAATGGGAAGGGTTTACAGGAACAAAGATAAAGGACACATGGACAAAAACTAGGGGAGGGGGTTGGAAATGGGAGGGAGGTGGGAGGGAGGGGTGGGTGGGCTGGGATGGGAATAAAGGGAAAAAAATAGAAAAAAAAAGAAAAGGAAAAAAATCCAATTCCTGAACAGACCCAAGTTCATGACTATGTATAGGAGGAAGGCTGTATTTTGTTGTTTTGAGGAACTAGGGGTTAGAATCACCCAACTTCTCATCGGTGGGGCCCCTCTCCATTTCTTTCTTCCATACGAACTACCAGCAGAGTCTATTTTAAGAAATTTAAAACTGGTCTTATTTTTCACAGCACTTTGCATCAAAGGTGTATGTTACAGTATCTTCATAATCTTGGCCCAAGTCTTTGTCATCTTATTTCTTTTGCTTCACTTGATACACCTAATATTCTAGGTAAAATTGTACTCATCTTAATTTCCAAACAGATGCTATTTTATCTCAATCTTTGCTCAACCATTCTTTCTGCCCAACCATCTTTATCTCTTCATCTTCTACTTTTATCTTTATGTCACGATGTCTGGAATTAGTCGTGTCCCTCCTTTGCGAAGCTGTTTGTGATCATAGCTGTAGTGCTTTGTGTAGGTCAGTCTTCATCGCTGATGAGTTGTTAAGGAACCAGAAGGAAATTAAAGGGGAGCTGAGAGAATTATCGAAGTGGCGGATACAATGCTATTGAAAGCAATAAAGATCAGAATCAACTCTCTAAGAAGGTGAATAAGTCATGAGGAAGATAGGTCCAACTGATTTCCCTTGAAACCAGAGAAAATGACTCTTAGAAATGCACGGCAAACATGGAGAACTGTCAAGATTGATCCAAAATACAGATAACTCTCCTTCCTACGGGAAAGGGTGGAAGGAAGTGGAACTTAAGATATAAAAGAAACATTCCCTAAATTTAAAAACCAGAAACGTAATACAAAAGAATTTCCATATTGAGAAAGAACAATAGTCTCTTTCTTTCTCTCTCCATCACACATGCACAAGAGGAAAGAGAGAGAGAGAGAAAATGTGAATGTTTTGGACAATGTGTCAAAATGTTAAAAAAGAAACTGTATCCTACTGATACATCTTGGGAACTTTTTATCTTTTTGCATATCTGTATTTAGTAATTTTTAATCCTCCTGTCTTGCTTTTTTAAATAGATACAGTTCAAGGGCTGCCTCTGATCTTCTCGGCAGCCCATCAGTCAGCACTTACTGTAAAGGTACCGCATCCAAAGTCTGATTTTCCATTCAGCACTGCTCTTTGTCAAAGCCTCTAAAATCTAAATAAATATCACAAGACTTTGCTTTTTATTTTGTTAGTGTGTGGTCACATGTTTAAGAGGAAATCCTGTGGTTCAAATCCAGACACCTTTCATGGGGAGTTTTATATGTTAACACTTTTCTTGAGTTCCTTTGACACAGGCTGATTTTATTCTTTAACAAAAAGTAATTCTATGCATACAGATTCTGTACAAGGTGACTTTTCTGGACGACAATGTCAGTCTTTATTTTTTTATGAGTATGGTTTTCTCCCTTCAGAGAGCCTTATTGTTTCACACATTGTTCTTTTTGTTTTAGGTAGATTTCCCTTTGCAAAGATCTCAAGAGCTTTGAGTTTATAGCAATTGAATGTAAATTATTTGCCAAATATATAACAGAAAGCACATGAAAAATAAATGTGTTACTTCCTGTCATAAAAACTGTTGGTGCCTTCATACAACAACAGAATTTAACTTTATTCACCAAAAGCTGTTTCCTGTAAACACCTTTGCCTCGGGTTTGCTTTCAGGCCCAAGAAACATGATCTGCCTGTGCTCAAGGCAAGCTGGAAGTTTCCAGAAGCAGGCTTTAATCGGTGATGCACAAGACCTAGCTCCGAAGGTCCTTGACCGAGTTGGGATAACTTTAAGATATGTTTTGTATGGTTTTTACTTGTTGTCAGCAGGAACAAACCCCACTTGCCCACAGTGGTAACAGGCCAGACAACACTCTGTTGTGTTGTCTTTTTTCCCTTCCTATTTCCATTTCTCACTCTCCCACCATGGTTCCTGAGATTACCTACCAAGGAAAAGTACTTGTACCATAATCATTGTCTCAGGGTTGGAGTCTTGGAAAACCCAAACCAAAGCCTTTGATATTAGAAATGGCCTGGGAAGTAGCCCCTGGGGACAGGACTCTGGAACCGGATCCCTCACAGGAGTGTAGCAATCTGAATGGTCCGGAAGCAAGTTGTTTGTTTTCTCTGGGAAGCTCCTACAAGAGAGTCCCTGGGAAAATCCACAGGTGGGCTGGTAAACTGGCACTCTGAAACAAAGTCCTCTGTGTAGTGTTTGGCAATGTGTGTGGTGTAAATACTCTTCTATGGTCAACTTCAAGCTATCAATTTAATGTCATTGGAGTGGAATTGGGGAAGAGTTACAGACAATTAGTTATCATGGGCACATACCCACTGACCTCCAGGATACCATCGAGAAGACCTCCAAATTTCCAGAGCAAGCCCATGCCATATTCAGCAGAGAACTATTCACTGCCTAAGAAGCAGTCCAATAGCTTGTACTGGACCCTATTAGAAACTGGGCAGCTAACTGTGAAAAAAACATCAAATAATTATAGTATGGGAACTGCCCCTCATGCACTGAGCAATGAGCCATAAGGTTGTTCAGACACAACAGGAATGTCTTGTAAGATGAAGAGATACATTCAGAAGTGGTAGTAGGCTAATCCAGAAGGCACAAATAAATTACATAAACAAGTGAGATGTCCAGATCCACTTGTCACCTAAAAATGCCACACTGATATCTCACTCTTAGCTTACCCTAATGGCCTTTTTGATAAGGAAAAAACTCAGGTCCGACTTGATACCTTGATACAAGTCAAAAGTATACTGAGTGCTCCTGAGAGGGAGTGGTGAGGGGAAAGCCTGAAAGCAGCACATACTGAGCTCTGTACCTGACCCATGATGGGTGTTCACACATGTTTCTTAAACTCACCAGTGGGGCAGATGATCACCAGATCAAATTTCACACAAGGTCATGGGTATAGACCAAACATGGGCAGTGCAATATAAACCTCACAGCAAACTGTCAAGCACAGCTCTATACTATGGCATAAGGGTTCTTCAGCAAAATGCGTTTCCCCCAAGATCTCATGGCTTTTTTGTAGAAAGGGAAATAGCCAGTGTCGTGACTACTGTCCCACTGTCTCCAAGAGAAGGACATTGAACACCTTGTTCAGATGATGACTCAGAACAGAATGCTGGTGAAATCAATTTCTGGATAGCAAATGGGTTCTGTGATAGCAAGCAGTGAGGTAAGCACACACAACCGGGCAGAAAAACAAATGTACACCCTTTCTCTCTGAGTGATCAATCAAAATGGGTAACAAGCACAGACACTTTCATGGAGTCAATGATTTTACTTGTCAAAAAAGATTTAATAGTTACACAACATTCTCTACCTATAAGAGTCATAATAGCCTAATTATAGCTAGCATAATTCACTTAACCAATCCTATATACTGATGAACATTTATGTTGTTTTCAAACTTTTAATATAAATGGAAATAGCACTTAAAACTTAAAATGAAAAATTAAAGATTAATGCGGATGAATTATTGCCATGAAATTATTGTGTATACTTTTGAAACACTTGTTCAATGTGTCTTTGGGCAACATTCTAAATGTGTGCTGAATGTGGGTCAAAGAATATGCACAGTTTAATTGCTCTCTAGAAAATTTCGCTAGAAGAGCCTGTATCTGTAGGTCCACATCAATTTTATTATTTACCCTTCTGTTTTTGTCCATCTGATAGGTCTAATATGGTCTTTGATTAGCTTGGCTTGGCTTACTTTATTTGGTCACTGCAAAAGTGACTGCTTTCCATTGGGTTCTTGTTGAAGTCTTAGCTCAAACATCACTTCCAAGAGAAACCTTCCCTGAGTTCTTTTCTAGAGCAGCCTTTCTGCTGTCATTCGCCTTATTTTTTTAATTGCATGTTCATACTTACTTCCCTCATGCATTTGTCATGCTCCAAATATTAGGTGACTCACCAAAGTTCACAGGGCTGTAATACAGTGTGTATATGATTTTAACCTGCAGCTTCGTGAAGGCGATTTGCCTAAACAGACACACAGCTAGCAAATTGAAGAACTAAATTCAAATTCCAGTCCTGGTTCTCAAGTGTCAAATGCACTAAGTTCACTCACTGAGTAATCACTGCAATTTGCCTATAGGTATCTTTTTTTAAGATTTCTTCACTAGGTTTCAGAATCAGGTTCCTATGGCACTTCCAAAATTTCCCTTTCACTTTCAACAGAACTAATAATAAGTAAGCAAAGGGGTAAGTAAAAGTATTTTACTTAGCTGTTTATTTTCAGAGGTAAAGAATGGAAAACGGGAGTCAGTCTACAAAGCCTATCCTATTGTTCATAAACTTATATGTTATATTCATGTTATAAGGGTTGTTTCAAATGGAAATACATGACAGGTCTTCCATATGGCTTTCTCTTTATTTTCTGTTTTCTCTTTTTCTAACGTTTCAATTCATTCAAATAAGCCTGGGAAAGTTTAGAATTTTTTCCTTTTTTATTAAAATAAAAATAAATAACCCTCCTGTTCATCATAGTGTTAACCTTAGGGATTAAAAGAGTATTTTGAAACGACTTTTTTTTTTCTAACTAGGAGGAAGGCCACAGGAACCAGTAGCCTTGGGTTTCTAAACACAAAGAGTATAAATAAAATCAAAACATTATTATCTCAGCATCAAATGTCCATAAATCCTTTCTGAAATTCATGCAACCACATTTCCTTTACTCTTCCTTTTTCCCATTTCCTCTTTCCTGTTAAAACAGTGCCTATAGCCTGCCTTAGTTACTTTGACTTTTTTTCTGTACAAAGAAATTTCCACATGTCTGATTTCTCCAATCTTATGAGTTATCTCCTCATCACCTCTCCCCCTTCTGACATCTACAAGAACTGTTTGCTTTTAAGTCTCACTACCTCTCTTCAACGGTGGCCTCTTGTATTACTTCTGGCTCACATGTGAAATCCATTGGAAAAAGAACCCTCTAAATTTTTGGTAGTCATGTCACTTTTCAAAATCTTGTTTGGACACTACCTTAAATCATGTGGCACTCTGAAAGCTTGGCATTCTCGCTTAGGCCATTTAATACTCACAGCGCTGAGTCCTCATCTTCAGGGTGTGTAGAGGTATGTGACTTAGGGACAAGGGATTCTGTTGTCCTTGCATCCCTACAGGTTGTGACTTTCAACCCACCAGAGAACAGCCCACAGAGAACACTCTCCTCTAAACCATGCCTTCTTTTTTCTACCACCTTTTGCTCATTGAAATCTCTTCTGTAACTATTGGGGAATAGCTAACTCCCACTCAAAATATTATAAAATTATATACTTCATAACATGGACTTCCCAGGTGAGTGGGTGAAGGGGATTTCTATAGTAAACCCTGCAAACTGAGTTGAGCAGACCAACCAAAACAAAAACAGATAAAAATTCGTCTAGCCACTGGAAATGTCCCAGCTGTAATACAGTATTAAAGTCAGGATGACTTGGGCCCTGCACCTTGAGGGGAGAGTCAGCAGAGCCTATGGGATCTTATTCGGAATTGACATTTCTTTATTGGGATTTTGTTCCTGTTTATTTTTAAGTCTTCTTTTTGTTTCACTGGAAAGGAAAGATGATGCTCAGCTTCAAACATTAAAATATACAAGTTGCTTTGTTACAACAAAACTAAATGTGTACCACACATACACACACAAGAGCACAAAATGCTCCAAATCCTGAAAGATAATCCAAAGTAAACATAAAATATTATCAATGAGTAATTTCCATGAATCGATTCTCCGGATCCTATGCTTTCCAGAAATGTCACTTGAACTAGTTCATATTCTAACACCCATCACACAATGAAAAGTGTTCCCACCAAGCATTCAAACTGCACAGAACATGTCACTCCAAACAACATCGAGATATGCTATGGCTTAAAGGAAATTATAAGGGAGGCAAAAGAGTAAAGATAAATTTCTTTAATTAAATCAGTTATTATAATAATATTTAGGTTGTGCGGAATTGAAGTTACTATTTAATAGACTGTTAAAATAGCACTAGTCTACACTAAACAATGGAAAAATATTATTTGTTCTCTTGAATCATCTTTAAATCCTTATCTGTTTTTCAGGGAGTTATTCACACATATAATTATTACCAAAAAACTATGAAGATGGTTTCCATTTATAGGTGCGCACTGCTTTCTTCATCCTTTGAAAATGTGCGTGCTTTTATGACATACCACCTTTGTCCATGCCCATCTTGATGTAATACCATTATTTATCAGCTCATTCTTCAAGTTTACCCCAGATATCTAATCTCTAACTCATGATTCCTGACTCTTTGCTGCTCATTTTTGAAGACTGGTAGATTATGTTATTAAAATTTCTAGAAAATGCCTCTGTTTGTCAAGTTAATACTATAAAAATGATATAATAATTGTCATCTTTAATATAGAACAAATAGGTCATTTGCACTCATCGTACAGAGAACCTAAGAGGACCCTAATGTTAATTCCCAAATAAAAGCAACACCTCCTGCTAACTGAGGAGGACACGGAGTGCGGATTGTGAGGTCACAGCCTTGGTGCTTCCTGTTTGTAAATACACAGAATGGGCTCTAATTAGACACAAGAGGAAATGTTGCCTAGGGAATATATTTGGAATACGTGGAGCTGCTTAGACAATTCAAGGCTGTGCAGAAAGAGGTTGGCATTGTTGTATTAACGGGATATGCCTGCTTTTATTTCCTTCCATAGCTTTACCAAATAAATGGAACTCTAATAAAGAATACTGGTGGCACAGTGATGGCAGTTACTGTCCCAGTATGCATGAAATGAATTGTTCTGGTGTAATGCACCTGGTTCATTGTGCATAGTAAACAAAAGCTACCCAGTGCTATTAAGGTGCATTCACTTTGATTGTAATTGAGTGAACACAATCAGGGTGGCATTTGCCTTGTGTAAAATTTCCCCTTGTGATGATACTTAATCATGTGGGCATATACATTTCAGGGGACATTAAATTACCATGCTAGGAATTTGACAATGGTTCCTGAGCAAAAACCAGAAAGCATCCCTCCAGCTACTTTTTTTCACTCTGCTAATTACAGAGAATCATAATAATCTTCTGTTATAATGCATAAAACCCACGAAAGCTGAGGGAGTTGAACCTCTCCTATAATTATATGAACTTCAAAGACCAATACCTCCCTGGTAATAAGTAGCTGGTGACTCCAGGACACAGGCTTCAAGGTACTGAAAAAGAGTGAATCCATTCCCATTCCCTGTGACACTATTCACTCTTGGATTTTAAAAAAACAGAATGTTGTTCCAAATGGCCATTGAATTTCATTGTCCTGATGCAACTGGAAATGCTCTGCCAAGTCTCGTTTGCCGCCCTGTATACAGCACACCGCGTTATCACACACACGATACACCATACACGCAGCACAGAAAACCACTTAAATATTTTTTTAAAGGCTCCTTAGAATCCATGGCTAAAGCTCGACATTTGTTTGCTTCTCTAGATACCTGGAGAGTATTAACTTTTATAAGTAATTTATCTGATGCACAATACAAAGCCAAGTTTGTAATATAACACTTTATTCCTTATTCACCTTCCCACCTAAATTTAGATCACATGGCATATATGTAGTAAATAAAATTATTAAAATGATATAAGCAATGGCAACTTGTCTATATAGTGTGAAGCTACTCTGTGTTCATACAGCTCGTCCTGAATAGCAGTAGGGGAGCAGATATCTAGAAAAATGGAATGGGAAAGCCCTAAAACACAAGCATGATTTGCTCTTCTGTTCATTTTATGTAGAAACTATGTCCAGTCATGGAAGTTTAAATTCCAAAGCCTCCAGATAAAATGTGTGTGCAGGTTCCTTTAGTCTCAATACTTAGAAATAAACTTTCAGTGGAGTAGAATATTCTTTATTTTTAAGATTTTATTTATTTACTTTTAGAGAAAGGAGGGAGAAAGAGAAGGAGAGAAACATCAATGTGTGGTTGCTTCTCACATGTCCCCAACCATGGACATGCCTAACCCAGGCATGTGCCTTGACTGGAATCAGCCAGTGACCCTTGGTTCACAGGCCATAGCTCAGTCCACTGAGCCACACAAGCCAGGGCTATTCTTTATGCTTTTTTTTTAGAAACTACTTATTAAGAAAATTAAAGAAAATATAAACATAAAGGAAAACTAAATAGTTATAAGAATTGTCTGTCTTTCTTTGATTTTTTAATTAGACTGTTTTTCTTTTCCATCTTCCATTTTTATGTATACATATTTTAATTTACCACCTCCTGTGTGAATAATGACCTTCCACTAAACTTATAGCTTTATGGAACCATCTCTTGGATAAATAATATATGAATTTTGTACACCTGATTTATTTTTTTCTTCCTCACCCATGTATAAGGAATATAGAGGTATAATGTTGGATCTTTCTTGACTGTTCTGAGGCATTCAGATGTGTGATTAGAAAAAACTATGACACCTAGCAATGCTACTTGTAATGGCAGAATGCTCATTATTAACATGACAGTTACTTTTCAACACAGAAAACAAAAACTCCTCGTCCTTAACTCTTCTGTTATTTTTACTTTTCTTCTTCTCTGCCAGTATGCAGTCATCAAGGACTTAATATTGTGGCATGTAGAAATGGTTCAAAACTCATCTACCCAAGAATAGGTTTATGTATGCCCATCGAGAGTGCATTTAATCTAGGCTTATCCAGGTTTTTGATGACACAAATAGCACTGTAAAAAAATAGGCAAAGGCCACATGCCATTCTGATTACGGAAATTAGAAAATTTTAGTAAGAATCTTTTATCTCATCTCTGAAAACCTCCCTATCCGAAAGAATGTGAAGGACAAAAGCAGAGTCACTGGGCCAAGAAAAGAAGTCACATTACTGTTTCATTAACACCAAGTAACACCAATTGCTTAAAATCCATAGTTTGAATAAACTCCTAGCCTACATAAATGATTCACTATGGTCTAAATATTCTGTAAACGTTCCATAACCATGACAGAGCTGTGTAGATATAATTTAGGCCTTATTTCTATGTTTCAGCAGGATTTTTACTCAAACTTTTTACTCCTGGAAAAATAAGGGAATATGAAAATCTATTTTAAAAAAGACTTGGTAGTCAAGAAGAAAGAGTTTGGGATAGATAGAAGGGATGAGAATAATTCTTAATACCAATGATTCCTGAAGTATCAGCCTTCAGGGAAAATATATGACATGGCTGAAAAGAACATTAATGGAACTCTTGCTCCAAAGGATACAGGTCATAACTAGCAGACTGATTTTGCTCGGTACTGCTCTTGGAGAGTATTGATCAGTTACTGCTCTGAATTACCTCCATGTTGTTATTATCAAGCTCACTCAAGAATGAATGAATTACCCGGATGCTGTCCCACCAAAGTAATAAAGACATTAGTTCTAACACATGGATGATGCTGGATAGTGGCTTTCTTGGATATCGGGCTACATTCTGCATGACTGAGTAACAAGCTACTTCTCAAGGTATTAAATTGACTCACTCTCTGTTTTGCTGAGAGCCTGAGTCACCATTCACCCTACTGGTGTCTCCTCTACCAAGGGTTCTGCTTTAAGAAATGGCTACTGGCCAAACAGATATATTTCCTGGAAAAAGATGGTGTCTGTGGTTTGCAATGGATCAGGGCAGATCAAGTGTCTCTACAGTTAATATTTATTCATGTCAGATCAAAATGCTGTGATGTTTTCTATTTTTCAGACTTTGAAAGGATTGGGTTGAATTTTGGGTTTTACCCCTTGGGCCCTGGATGAACAAGAGCTCTATTTTACAGATTTACCCAGAGCATGCCATGAATAAATAATGCTTCCTCAAGAAGCCACTGCTTAGAAGTTTATTAGGCTATCTTGTCACCAATGAGTACATGTGACATGAGCAGATGGACGGACATGGAAATCATCAAGCTCAACAACAAAACAAAAGTATAGCTAATGAGGATGGAGTCCCAGGTTTGGGACAGGACATTTACCTCCTGATTTTTGAGGACAGATTTCTGGGAAATTATAATAGAATGCAGTTGGAACAAGGAAGGTAATTTTTCATTCAAATGAGGTCAAATGAATTAATGCAGTGTTATGCAACCTGGTCTGCACATTGACAGCATCTGGAAAAACTTAACAGATTATTAATACCTGAGTCTCCCCTCCCAAAGATTCTGATACAAGTGGTCTAGAGTGCAATGTGGGCATCAGGATTTTTTTTAAATATCCCCCAGATGATCCTAATATGCAGCCAAAGATGAAAACTATTAAACTAAAGTGGGGTGGGAATGGAGATAACATGGCCAGTAGAGAGAAAACAGATGGAGGGACTCATGTATTAAAAAAAATAAAAATAACTTATAACAACAAAAAACAAACCAACCTGGAAACTAACCTCATGCCCTTTGATAGCAAGTGGACTAATGAACTGTTATAGTCATATAATGCCTTGTTGTTCAGTAGTGAAAAAAGAAAGGAACTACAGAAGTCTACTTCAGTGAACCTTAAAAATATTGATCAGAATGAAACAAACTACAAGAGAAGACATTAATATGATGTTATTTTTATATAGTAAATGCAAAACACCAGTCTTAGGGACTTGTATGCTTATTTTCCAGATGTAAGGGAAAGCGAAGGACTGATGAATATAAAAATCAGAATAGTGGTGACCTTTCCAAGAAGGGTACATGGGAGCTTCAAAGCTCTTGCTAATATTCTATTTCTTCAGCTGGGTGGTAGGTATAATTTTTTTAAAAAAGGTTAGTCATTTATAAAATTTGCTGTGATTCCTTTGTGATCATTTTCATTTATTTCATGTTAAGAAAAGAGTTTGTGACTCACTAAAAGTCTGAGTTAAGAGAACAAAAGTATGTTAATACAATTTGAAGGTGTAGCAGTAAACAAAGGGAAGAAAACCAAGATGTTGTACAAGGTGATGGAATAAGAATTAAAAAGTGGCTTTCAGGAATTCTTAGAGAATGTTCCTCTTAAATTTTGGAGTGGATGGAGACAGAAAGACAGAGACAGAGAAAGTGTGAGAGGGAAAGAAGTAGGGAGAGAGAGACTAATTTTCCCTCATTTACTTTGGAAATGAAAATATGTGTTTCAGCTCTTGGGTGACTGAATGTAGTCTTTGGCTTCATAGGTAAGAATTCGAAAGGCTGTGTGCAGACCCACCCATCTCTATGCCTCAGGTTTCCTTGTTTATAAAATGACAGTAATAATGATAGAAAATGCAATGCATTTAGAGAGGCCAACACAGATAAATGCTCAGTAAATGTCAGGTATTATTTTTATTTTCATCATTCAGATGTCATTTGCTCCTTAGCTTCCTGCTCTTGTACCTGGTTTCTCCCAGGCCTACCTGGATGCAACACTCAGAACCTCTTAGTTTTGCTGGGAACCTTTCAATGAATATATTTTATGAACAATAGAGAAGGATTTTCTATGCATACCTCAAATCCATGGCTTAAATATTCTTAGTAACCTATGTGGCCTTATTGAGCCTATTCAATAATTCTTCTGCAGTGGGCATACCCAAATTGCTCTGACTTCTATCTTTTTTTTGTATGCAGAATAGGTCCTCTATTACACAGGATAACTCACTTTCTCTCAGTGCCTACCCCAACTTTGCAGAGAAGACTAAATCAATGTTTTT
Source organism: Phyllostomus discolor (assembly GCF_004126475.2). NCBI lineage: Eukaryota > Metazoa > Chordata > Mammalia > Chiroptera > Phyllostomidae > Phyllostomus > Phyllostomus discolor. The sequence continues at coordinate 85,838,829 of NC_040910.2, forward strand.
CTACAAAGTGCTCATTCAGTGTGGTCCCTGGGCCAACAGCATCAGCACCACTTTTTTAGGAATAAAGCCTTAGGCCCATCATAGCCGTGCTGGAGCAGAACGTTCTCACAAGCTCCCAGGCGTTCCGGGCATGGTTCAGTGTGAGAAGCATGCTCAGCTTCACAGGCTGGCTGGCCATGCACTCGGAAGACCATTCCTCTCTTGAATGTTTCTCAGCTGTGTTTTTTTTAAACCTTAATATTCAGTTGCAGTGTTAGTCACAGCTCTAGACAGTTTATCAAAACACATTTTCTAAACAAATGTGATATTCTTCCCAAAAGGAATTAGGGAAAAGTAGATTTCTGCCTGATACTCACTTGTGAATGATTATTCAATAAGCTTGTAGTAGACCCTTATATACTAAATAAAAGAAGAAGAATTGGCCATTAGTTTTTCTGATTCCTTTATCCCACTCATTGTCTCAGTGTTATGATCCTAACAGAGAAAGAAAGATGTTCTTTAAGATTTAGAAGCAGTCCAGAGAGGTAAGGTTGTTTTTTCCTCTTGTTAGAGCCATGAAACAGCTTTGCTTGATGGTCCTAATTAAAGTGACTTGAAGTTTAACCTGTGTAGAAGTAAAAATATATTCTAGAGAAAGAATGTGAGAATTGGATTTCTCATATTCCCAGCATAGACAATCCTGTTCAGAATGATTTTATATCAACTCTTTCTTTGAGATGATATACTGATTTTGAAGATTCTAAGTCAATATCTACATTGCCATATTATATCTGATGGAGTTTTGTCTCTGACTAACCCCAAAGTTTTGCTGTCTGTTATTTCTCCCCACCTTTTTAGTAATTATAAAATTATCTGTGCCTCACAAAGAATCCAATAAAGCATTTGCCATTGTACTGTCTCAGATACCAAGTGAAAGAGAAATTTTAAAACTGATTGAAGGCAATCCTAAGAATAGTTCACTTTTGTAGAAAAGATATCTGCATTCCTTCTATTTTATCTCAGTTAATGAGATTTTTTGCGTTCCATTAATTCTTGAAATTATAGGGTCGTAAAGTTTTCTAGGTAGACTCAGTTTTTTAACTACATTCTTGTTCTTTTGTTGCTTATGTTACTTTTGTGATGATTTACCCTCACTGCCTGGAGCTTGGATTTTGTTTCTATATATTGAATTTTGAAACCAGATGATTCTTAAAAGTCATCCTTTGTTGGAGAAATCATCCAATATGCTGGCCCACCATTTTTTACATTAAGGGCAATATTATGCTTAGCTCCTTAAACCTCATGTTAACTTTTGCAAAATGCCATGGCTCTTTCCTCCTCATCATACAAAATTAGGGGTTTGTTAGTTGTTTATTTTTTTCTCATTGATTCCAAACCATAGAATCTTATTGAATGTCTGCTGTGTTCAGGGCCACATGTGTAGACTACAGAAATAAATTTTTGCACCCTTCCCATCCAGTTTGATTCGTCTCTGGCTGAAAGCCTCATGGGGAAGCATAGAGGCCATGTGTGGCTTGAAGGGTCTCACCTTGTACTGGAGCTATTTTAATCTCTGCATGTTCTTTTTCCACTGACCTCTGCAGTGGCAGGCTGGTGGGAGGTTTGTAAAGAGGGAGATGAGGAGGGTGTGTTGGCAGCTTGCAAAGCCTTCACTATCCCTGGGCTTAGCATCTCCTAAATAAAGTGGGCTTTCAGCTCACGCCTTATTTAAAAAGGAAAAAAAAAATTCTCCTGCAGATGAAATAGACGTCAGATGGAAATTTCTCCCCTGACTTGCTCCAAACAGGGCTGCAGCTGTTACTTCTTCCATAACTTTTTCCAGTGAAATTTTTAGGCTTCACCTGTTGATGAACATGACGGGATCCTTCTTCCCTTCCCCACCCCAACCTCATCCCCTCCCTAACTTGCCCTGAAAAGGAGATCAGCCTGAACACTTAGAAAGCACAGCTCAGGGTGTGCTCTGAATACAGCATCTTTTCATCCACTGTGGACGGAAGGGGGCCACTGCCTGAGGGGCTGAGAGATCATGTGTTCCTGCCAGCTCGTGGTCCACTGGGCCCACTCCCCAGGATGACATGGCAAGCCCCGGAAAAGCAGGCCCTGCCCCTGCTGGCCATTCTCTGTATTGCTCTTTCAAAGCTGTCCTTCACGGTTTACTTTGGTCATGCATTTCAGTTTTACATCCCAGATATGAGTGACATCATATGGTTCTTAACCTTTTCTGCCTGACTTATTTCACTTAGCATGATATTCTTAAGATTCAAGACAACCAACCAATAAGAATTCATAGACACAGATAACAGTGTGGTGGTTATCAGAGGAAAGGGGGTGGGGGAGGAGTAAAGGGCAAAGGGGGTCTAATATCCGGTGACAGAAGATGACTTGACATTGGGGGGTGGGCACGCAATGCCATATACAGATCAGGTATCATAGAATTGCACACGTGAAACCTATATACTCTTACTAACCAATGTCACCCCCAATAAACTACATAAAAAATTAGGATAAAAATAAATTATACAAAGTTTATTCCCTAATTTAGTTTATACTATTAACTATAAATTAAAAGAAGATTTGATTAAAATTAAGATTATTTTTAGAAGAACAAGCTATAAACATAAATAAATGCTTACTTTCTTCAAGAAAAAAACAACAACTATTTTTCAGAACTAGCTGAGCCTTGCCCAGGATCTGGCTAATAACTGTTATAACCACTTAGGTGTAACAGAGATAGATATGGAATCTCAGGTTAGAACAAACCAATGAAACACAAAGTTTTGAGTCAGACCCCAGCTGTAAAGGGCAGGTTCTCTTCAACTGAAATTGACTTTATGGGAGAAAGAAGGGGCAGATATTCAGCAAGAGAAAAGAATACTTTTTCACCGGCTTAGACAGATGGCTATAGCCACTTGCTGACATCACTGGGCATGCTTGCCTTTTTCTAAGATAATTAGTTCTATTGACACACAGAATTTGATATTCAAAGCTGATCTCCTAATAGACCTCCCAGCATCTGCTATCAAAGAAACATAAGATGGCACTGGAAGATGAAAGAACTGATAGATAACACATTGAAAACTGGCGGTATAACAAAGTTAATTAGAACTCAATCAAAGGCTGGGTACAAGCTGTATAACATTTCACACGTTCTGCACGCAGCCTGCAGTTCCCTTATGTTTTTCCTGATGAATTCCACTTAGTTTCTCCAGTGGATTCCCTTATTTTGAGTTGAAATGGATTTGCTTTAACTTGGTGATGCCTCCCAAATCTGCCACCCCTGCCCCCTATCCTTCTTCCCTGGGCGGACGATCTCACCTGCTACTTTACAAGGTGGAAGCTGTAAGATGGAAAACTCCTCGTCTTCCCTCCATGCACTGCATAAATCCACATACATGTGGGCCAGCTTAATGCCATCCCTGCTCCCTTCTTCCCTTCTGACATGTGGAAGTGCTAAGTTCACCTACACCTGATATCCTGTTCACTTGTTACCTTTCTAGGAACCTTATTTTGCTAACTTTCTCTTCTCTCGGTAGTATAATCAGCCTCTTTGTATCAACTAACTTATTCTTATTTGCTTGTATGCATTATCACTTTTTGTTGTTCAAAACAGCAACAAAAGCCTTCAACCTAGCATCACCTTCCGACAACCTACCTTGTCTCTTTGGGCATTTGGGATCAAACATCAACTAATTTCTCCTCTCCCCTTCCTCTCTCCTTTTTATAAGATACCTTTATAATAAATGTCTTGGTCACTCTCTACTTCTTACTAAGAGCTCCTCAAGGAAGAAAGAATAAGATTAGAGGAAGGAACCTAGCATGCTAGCGTGTTCAGCTCATCACTAAATAGAGCATTAACCACCTCCACAGAGAAAAGACATAGCAGGAAGAAATGCTTTCAAGGCCCAGAATATTCCAAAGGTGAGGGCAGCCAGTGTTTTATGATGTAAATGCCAGAAATACTGGTCCTCAACAAGCTCTAGGGATGAAAGCTGCAGGCACATCCCCAGCTGCCCACTTCAGAATCTGTGAGGGTAATTCTTCTCCAGCCAAATGGACAGTGGCAATGAGAGACAGATGCAATGAGAGATGGCCTTGGCTTCAATTTGCTCTGAGATATGCTTCATGGGCTTGATTATACACAGGAACATGTGGAGCACCTGATGTTGTAGCCAGATCTAAAAATGTCTGCTCCTGGGAGGAAGCAAGTGCTGTGTCCCCGGAGAGACCACACAGAGCATCACCAAGGTGCCAGAAAGATGGCTTAGAGGGAGAGTGGGAAAAGGTAACCTCAGTTAAAACCTGTTACCTGCAGCAGTCGAAACTGCCAGCCAGCCTTGTAGACATGGATGAGTATTTTAATAAATCTGCACTTCAATTTCTATGTTCATAAAATAGGGTACCACTGTGATGATTAATTTGATGTGTCAATTTAACTGGGCTAAGGGATGCTCAGAGAGCTGGAAAACATTATTCCTGGGTGTGTCAGTGAGATTATTTCCAGAAGACATTAGCATTTGAATGGGTGAATTGAATAAAGCAGATGGCCCTCCCTGATGTAGGAAAGCATCAGCTGATCCCTTGAGGGGAGGAATAGAACACAAAGATGGAAGGATGGGGAATTCTTGCTCTCTGCTTGAGCTAGAGCATCCACCTCTCCTGTCCTTCCACATGGAACTTTGGAGCCCCTGGTTCCTGGGCCTTCAGCTCTAGAACCCGGACTTACACTAGTGTCTCAGCCCCAAACCCAACCCCCTCACCACCCAGCCCCCCACCTCTTGGGTCTTTGGACTGCATTATACCATTGGCTCTCCTGGTTCTGTAGCTTGCAGATGGCTGACCTTCGGTCTTCTCAGCCTCCATAACTGCATGAGCCAATTCCCAAATAAACGTTTTTTATATATCTATATACATATCATTTTGGTTTTGTTTCTCTGGAGAACCCTGATACAATCACCTTCCTTATAGGGTCACTTGTGAACACATACTAGGCACACTAGAATATATAAAATAAATTTTAACAAGAAGAGCAACTATTGTCCAGACTGTACAGCAATTGGTGGGAGTCATATACTGCTTCTGCACAAATGAATTGGTAAAACCACTTTGAAAACTGTTTGGTAGTGCCTGCTGAAGGCACATATAAGCATCCCATATGATCTGGCAATTCCACCCCTAGCTGTATGAAACACAGATACAAGCACATGTTTACCAAGGGACATGCAGAAGAATTTTCATAGCAACACTATTTGTAATACCTCCAAACTAGAAGCAACCCAACAAATGAGGCTTTAGGTGGTGGCATTATGACCAAGGCAAGACAGACTTACCCAATGAGCCTGTCTACTAAGTCTCATGAAAAGAAGACAAGTAGCACTGTGAGTCTCCCACCCTGATGAATAATCACGCTAGCGAAAGGTAGTCTTGCCCAAATCAACAAACCAGAATCTGATCAAGACTATATGCCCAACGACCAGTGCTCAGGAAATACAGCAGGTCATGTTAAACTCCACCACAGAACACAATCAACACAAGCAGGATGATGAAGTATAAGTGTCAATGATCTGGTTTCTTCAACAAATAAACTATAAGTTAATTAGGAGGAGAAAAGATGTGTCAGTTGCTAATTCATTAAGCTACCCAGTTGTTCTGTGAGGTTTTCTGTGTCCATATTAGGTTCCACAGTAAAAGCTTTCAATGTCTGTCCCTGTGCTAGTGTCCGGGAACATACACATGAATACACCAAGACCCTTTTCCTTAAAGAGGATGTGACCCTGTAACCCCTGAGGTCAACATAGTGTTGTGGGTTCTGTAAAGGATGGAGTTCAGGACACAGAGGGGTGGGTCCAGTTATTTAGGGGCACAGATGGCACATAGGTCATCATTATCAATTATCACGGTGTCTTAGTCAGCTCAGTCCACCATAACTTAATGTCATAGGCTGGGTGACTTCAACAACAGAAGTTTATTTTCTCACTGTTCTGGAACTGGGAAATCTGAGATTAGGGTAACAACATGGTCAGGTTTTCATGGGAGCTCTCCTCCTGGCTCGCAGACTACTGCTTTCCTGCTGTGTCCTCACTGACATGATAGAGAGAGAGAGAGAGAGAGAGAGAGCGAGAGAGAGAGAGAGAGATCTGGCATCTCCTCCTCTATGTATTAAGGCACTAATTCCATCACAAGCCCCTAACCCCATGACTTTATCAACCCTAACCATGTCCCTAAGGCCAGCAGTATCACATTGTGGTGGGTTAGGGCATCAACATATGAATTGGGAGTGAGGTGGGCACAATTCAGTCCATAGCACCTGGTTACAGAGGTTTGGGGTAAATTGAGGGACACATATCAACACATGGTCCCAGTTCCTTTACACATCAAGGACCCCTCATCCATCTCCTCTGATCCCACTCTGTAGAAAGAACTGATGTGCCTCCCAAATTCTATAACTCTTAGGAAAAATAAAATTGCCTTTCCACCACTTCCACAGCTGTTAATTATACTTTCTAACAGCAATCGATATGCTTGTGGCTAACAATCCCCTTTTATCTCTTTTGTTTCTCTTAACTGCTTACCTTTAATTTTTATAGGGTTAGTGTAAGGACTTTGTTACCTCTCTACTGTCTATTCTAGACATCTTATTTTAATTCTCTTTCTCATCAACTTTGGTGGTTTCATTTAGGTCAATAGGCTCATCCACTACATTTTAAACACCAGTGTTCTTGCTACCACATTCTTATGAGTCGAAGACTTTGAAGTTACTTTAAGATGTATCTGTAGTTAGTGCCATGTCAGAATTAGGAATAAAAGGAATGAGACTTTTAAAATGGAGTTAAAACAGATTGATTGGTTTCCTCTCTATGGTTTGAGAAAGATTTCACCTTCTGACTAACGTCTCTAAGGTCATACTGAAGAGAGTCAGTCAAAGAGATACATCAAGGAGACTTGGCAGTTTGTCAATAATGAGACAAGGAAACTACTGAAGTTCCTTTGCTGTGTATGTTCTTTCACTCAGCCAGTGTCTTAGAGACATGTATGACCTGTATTTATATCTCTGGAATGATGTAAGTCTTAGTGTTAAAGTAATAAAGAACAAATTTGCCAGCACACGCATGCACAGGGACTCTGCTCTTAAAAAACACATCATCAAATGAGCCTTACAGAGCAGTAAATGGACAATTACAATATAGCATAGTATGAACTAGTATAGGAATAAATCTTGGGCTATGGAAACACAGTCACTATTGCACCTTCTTGCAAGGGTTAGAAGTCATAGGACACACAGGCACTGTATGGGCTGCCGAAGAATAGGGCACAATGCTTTCCATTCCAGAAGCATATCAGTGTAGACAATACCAAGTCAGGAAGCAGTAAAAAACAACTCAGAAAAGTTCCAGATAAAGTGTAAAATAAGTGGTCAGACCCTTTAAATATAATAGGAACTAGTAGAAAAGGGCACTCTGACCTGTTTTAAAAATATGAGAAAGTAGGACATATGAAATTTGGGACTGAGTCACTGGCAAACAGATGGGGACAAGAAGGCCAATGGCTATGTATAGGATTGTGAGGTCTCAGTGTCTGGTCATTAGGACAAATTGAGTTTTTTATTTATAATTATTTTGATTTCATGTTATTAAATCCATAAATACATAGCACTACGGGCTTGCCTAACTGAGATATGTTCTAGGTATCAGCTAGTGAACAAAATACTCACAATGACAGAATTCTCCTACAAATTATCCAAACTACAGAGATGACATGCCATGTGTGCCTAACAGCCTTAATGTGTTTAGGGAAATATTATTGGATTAGAAACCAGACATTTTTAATTTAATAGAGCTACATACAGAGAGTCATAAATGACTCACCCAATTGCTTCTTCATGGTTCAATGTTAACACCAATATAAAAATAGTAAAATTATCATACATAGAATTTAACCTAAGTGCTTTATGGATGACCATTAGAACCACTGTTAAAGATGACATGGGGAGACATCAGCTGAAAGGTTCCATAAACACTTTGGAGAAAATCAAAGTTGGACAGGAGAAAGAAATTATGATTGAAATGCAAGCAATTAAGCAGTGCAGTACCCGATTGGGCATATGCGCTTAAATATGCTGCAGGTCTCTCTCCATCTGGATTTTAATAAGCTTTGAGTCATTGCCAGTAAAATACCAAGGAGGCCTCTTCCGGCACTCATGGGCATCTGCCCACATGGTTCAAACAGGCAGCTGACGGGTTACAGTTGCTGTATTGGGCATGATCAAAACGGAGTCCAGCATTTCACAGTGGTCCTGGTTTCACAAGCATGCCTGGCTAGAGCTTTAAGCTGGACTTTAGCCTCAGCTGAAATTATTTAAAAATAGTTAAAGAACTATGAATTCTTCCTTACATTTTTAAATAGACATGATATTTTTAAGTTTTCATCTGAAGTTTAAGTGGTGGGATAGAATACATTTTTAGAGCATTGTAAATGTCAATATTTTAAACAACACCCTAACCTCACTCTTTTAATTTTATCTACATAACCTAAATTCCAAAGTGATTTGATAAGTATCATTATTTGTTTAGGTAATACATAAACCAGGTTTTCAATACCTAGAAATATGATAGGACTTTTTCTTCTTATATTCATGGTTCCGTTCCCCTTCCCCAGAGGGATTTTACTGAAGTTCAATAGCTTGTCTTCTTTTTTCCCTCTCATTTTAGCCATTCGGGGAGGTATATATAGTGGAACAACATGGTGATTTTAATTTGAATATCCACAATGACTAGGTTTCTTTATTTCAAAATAATTGATTTATCAATATTATAATCAGGAAAATGATGCTGTCAGATTTTACAAAAGTCACAGAGATGGCATATGGATAGGTTACATTTTATATGGACTCTATTATGACATCGTACTCTCACCAAGGCCTTTACCACTTAAGCTTATCATATACGTGAGTATATGTGTATAATCAATACCAATACAATTTTATATATTAGACTTTCAAACCATCTCCAAACCCCACTCCTTCTCTCATGTCTGACATTCAACAATGACCCCAGGAGGAATATCAGTGATGAAGGAAGAGGTTGGTTTCAAACATTAAATGTTAACAAAAGAAAACCTGTGATGTATTTTGGGGGGCCTTTGAAAATGTAAAAGACCCGACATCCAAGGGCATGCTTTGTCATAATGTCCTTTGAAACCTATGCAAAGTAGACATTTTGTCTGAATATAGACGATTACATCTAATTCATCTGCTCTTTTGAATTAAATAATGACTTAAAGTCTTGAGTTTTGTTTCCAGCTTTGTCATTAATTAAGTTGTTTGGACTTGAAGTTGATTAATTTGTAAAAGAGGCACTGAAACTGCCGATACTGCTGATAAGCAGATATCATCAGCTCTGCTCACATAGCATGAAGCCCAAGGTCGCATGTGCTAAGTTTAGCCTGCTCCAAGGCTTCCTTTCTGCCTTCCTTTCCAGCCAACATTCAACACTTTTATAAATTAAACCAAATCTGTAGTATTTGACTTTTATGAATACATTGAATAGTCTATCATGTTTTACAAATATAGTGTATCATAACTCCATTTATGTGCCAATGGGATTTTTTTTCTGGATTAATCCATAATGTTTCTGGAACTCACAATATATAAACACATTAAAATAGTTCTGAAAGGGACCAGTGGACTAGAAATGACCACATGGAGAACAATGGGAAAAACCAACAATGGCTGAAAGAAAAGGTAATGTTGAAGAGACATAAAGATATCTTAAATATTTGGTGGCTAAACATATGCAAAAGGAAGTAATACAACCATCGAGGCAGAGGCAGGTAGGAATTTCAATTCCTGTCATGCAAACAGGGCCTAAAAGTGTCCGACTGTCCGACGCAAGGTTTATAGTACAGACAGTGCAGTGTATTTAGAAGGAAAACTAGGATTGATTCAAAGTCAGTATTGTGGGCCTAATTCCCAGCTGGCTAATCCACACAGGCTGACCTATGTGCAGGATCACTGTAGTGAGCAGCTCAATTGCCTGTTTAAATCCAGGTTCTGGTTTCATACAATGCAAAGAATTTAGGATTCTTGTAAAGGTGAGGTATAATAATAACTGCAAACACTTTTTGAAAAAATGTAAGCATAAATGAAATAAGAAGAATCTATAAAGATAAACAATTTGAAGTCATGGAAATAAAAACTATAGTCATTAAACACAAGACTCAATAGATGATATACTCTGAAATAGACATTTCAAAGAGAGAATCAGAAAATTGAAGGGTAGTACAGATAAATTCACCCACAATTCAGGACACATACAAAGAAAGAATTTTTTAAAGTAACCATTCAAGTAACCTTTCATGAAGGGAAGACTCAGAGATAGATAGATAGATAGATAATAGGCTTTAATAAAAAGAGAACGAGGAAATGGTGGAGAAACACCACTCAAAGATAATTGGTAGAAATTTTCAATGAGATTGATTTTATAAAATAGGTCATCGTGGGGACTGCAGAACTACCTAAAAGCAGTTAAATTCATTATGTTTTTAAAGATGAGGAAGCCAAACAAAATAAGAATACTGGACAAATTTGTCCAGTAGATTACCAATTTTCAAAGCTTGGAGTAAATATCACTTCAAAAGAATTAAAATGGAAAAAGGAAACCTAAGAAGCCCTACAAAACTCACCATAATTAGTATAGTTACGGTTCTTAATTCAAACTTGATGTACTCTATATGTTAGTGTCTGTTGGGGTCACACATATGCCCAGCTGCTGATAGAGAGCCTTGTTACTTCTTGTAAAGTACCACCTGGCTCATTTTGAAACACCAGGAATCTGTTTCAGCCATCATAGAATGTGTGTTATTAGTAGCAAAGCACTATATGTATCATAAATGCTTAGAAGTCTAGGACAGTTCATTTTTCAGCAAGGAAACCCATGCTAAAACCTTTTTTTTCCTCTCCACCCCGTCTCCATTACATAATAAAAGAACTTTAAACAGCTTCTGGTCATGAACTCTGTGTGTAATAAAACAGGTCTGAACTTTTGTTCCAACTGTCTTCGTTCATGAGTATAATTTATGTTTTGTGCCACCACCACCCAAAAGATTTTGAGATTTATAGATTGCAATTTACATCATATTGGTTCAGTTTTCCTTAAATTTAATTTTTCTCATAAAAAGAGGAAAATCAGAGAAAGAGTAGAGTTTTAATAGGAAATTTGGGTCAACCTCAAATCCCTAAATGACCTTCTAAACTGAAAGTATATTTTTGAAATACTCATGTGCAGGATTTCAGATTAAGTGAACTCCACAGCTAAGGAACTGATTTTGTTTTTAGGTATACACAAAATTGTTGTTGGGCGATATATTTCACATTTTGTAATTGTTATATTTTTCTTTGTAATTAGCCCACATTCCTATCCATAGTTCTACAGAAAGAATAAAGGATTATAAATTTTAGTTTGAGGTCAGAAAACTACCAAAGATTTTCTTAAAGAGTTGGAAACTTTTACTAAGACCAAAATATTTGTGATTATAACCTACAGTTTCTAAGAGTGAAACATATATATCTTCTAAATTATGTTTAAGTAATGTAGAAGATTTCCCTCTGAGAGGAATGGGGTGCCCATGCCAAATTTTGTAGCTTTTTCCTGACAAATAGAAACAGGAAACCGGTTTAGCGTAAAATGATTTGAACACTGTGAGACACAGAGTTTTAGTTGTGACTCTAAACATAGGAATCTCGAGTAAGTTCTAAATTTGGAGAATGCAGTTCTAGTTACTAAAAAAGCATTGCAATGGCAAAAATTTCCCATCAGTGCTTAATGAATCCCTTTTCCTTCTCAAATAGGATCCCTCATAACTTTATAGCTAGGAAAGCCTTGGGCTCTGGACAATTTTCACTAGTCTTATAACTCCTTAAGAGCATTACTAGTTAACTGACTCAGGTTCATGCTTGAGAGGGAAATTCGTTGCATAGTTGCCATCTTTCCAGTATTGCAGGAGTTATCTGACAGGTTAAACACCTTTGTCAGGTAAATCTGCATTTACATGCTAATAAAAAGATTGCGGATACCTCGACAGAGGCATAGTAGGAATATGAGAAAGCATGGATAGATATAGGCATGCATATTTGTATATACATCTTTTTGTCTTTTATTATAAAAAAAAGCATTTTCTTTCAAAGGGTCAAGTAGAACCATCCTTAGCCCTGGGTAAGCGTGGCCCATACTCGAGCCTTGGCTTCAAATGGCTCTGCATAGCACAAGGAGACAGGATGGAGTCACTCAAGAACACGTAGGTGACTCACACAGAAGCTGGCACTCAACAGGCACAGCACTCTCCAGAGTCTCCAACATCTAGGCTCAGGACAGCCTTTCTGGCCCAGCAAAACACATCTCCGCATCCCTTGCACTTTGTTCTTGTATCAGAAGGCCACTGAGTCCAAACATATTCATCTGTTGGTTTGGGCCATCACCAAAGCAATGGACAGATGCTGGTAGAAGCAGAGAGAGGGGTGGAACAGCAAGTGCTCACAATGTAAAAAGACAAAGTAACTCATCAAATCTCCCTTTGGGGATAGCATGAGAGTAATAAGTTATCAGTTAACATTTTTTTCTCAGTTGCGCTGAATTTTTTTTTTTGCTTCTTGTGCTTTAATTCATAATCCTGGAGATAAGAGTTGCATAATTCAAAATGCTATTAATAATTTTGAACTTCTAAATACCTACACCTTAGTCTTAACTGTGAACTTCAAAAGCTAACTCTTTTTTTTAAGACTTTTATTTATTTATTTTTAGGGAGGGAAGGGAGGGAGAGAGAAAGAGAGAGAGAGAGAGAGACAGAGAGAGACAGAGAGAGAAACATCAATGTGTGGTTGCTGGGGGTTATGGCCTGCAACCCAGGAATGTACCCTGGCTGGGAATCGAACCTGGGACACTTTGGTTCCCAGCCCGCGCTCAATCCACTGAGCTATACCAGCCAGGAAAAGCTAACTCTTTATATTATCAAATAAATAGACATTGATTGTTAAATCTCTAATAGTTTCATTGCATAATCTAAATTTAACATAATTTTAATATTTCAAATGTAAATTTCAATTTCATCTTTGTTTAAATAGTTTTGTTTTAAACTGTGGTATTTACTAATTATGCATTGTCTTCTACTTCTAAATTTTAATATATTCTTTTGAATATTTTATAAGAAAAATAACTTCAAAATCTGTAAGAAAATTAATTTTATTTACATTCATATAATGATTTATTATCCAAATAGTTGTTAAATAATTAAAATAATGTATAATAAAATATAATTTCACATACTTTCACTTCATTTATATTTAATTTTTTAAGACTTTAAATCATATTGATAATATACCAATTAGGTGAAAATATTGATCATGTAAACATAACTGATTCTACTAGGATGAAAGCAATGAAAATGGATGTTATTAAAATATATAATCATTTATGGATTGTGTATATCTTTATTTCACCACTCATCCAAACATTGCTGGCTTATGAATAAAACACCAGGCATGCACAATAATAAGTAAATTCACTCATCTTTGGTATTTTGCCAACTTTCAGTCATATGAAAGCTAAACCTTTGAACATATCTTTCAATTTTGTAATTACGAAGATACATTTGCCAAGAATAGAGAGTAGAACAGATTTTATTTAACAGTTCGTTAGCTTGATATGTAACTTTTAAATATTTGACATATGGTATGTGGGCCTCCCTTTCTACTCTTGCTCAGGTTCTGCAAATGTTAGAAATGAGCTTGGTATCAAAGGCACATCTACAGAGTATGTCCACGGACCCATGCTTAGAAACACATAAGCCAGTTCTATAACTGTATCATGTGGCCAGACAATGGGAGGGCAGAGCAGTCTTTCCTCAAAATCATTGAACATTAAGGTGCTACGTAATTTAGTGTATGCTAATTTCATTTTTCCCAAATTGCAAAGGTTCCACATTTTTTAGAAAGAGATAAACTCCCACTAATTCTTTCTATTTCAGATATATGGTCAGCTCTTCCAGACCCACCTTTTTTGCCCAACTTGTTCTATGCACTAGGAGGCTGACCCTTGTGGACTCTATTGATGGATTATGCTGTTGTCTGGCTTCTGATTGGCACTGACATTTTGGGATGTGAGAGTGAAGAGGCAGTGAGGCTCATTGCTTTCTGCTTGGCATGTCACGACTGGTTGGCTGCATCTATCTAATTGAAGACCACAGCTTCTTTCGGGAACCCAGCCTTATTCCTCCTGACTCAGGGTCTGGGGATGGCTCCTTCCCCTTGCTTTTTACTGTTCAGGCATACGAGTAACTCATGGGTGGACCCCTACTGGCCTCCGAGTACCACAGTACCCCTTGTTACTTTTTCTAAACTCTACCCACACCTTTGTAAATAGCCCTACCCCAATTTTTAAGCTGTTCTAATTACCCAATTTCCATGTGCCAACTCTCCATTAGCACTGTGATTATTACATTTCCTACCAGCATAAATGTGACCTTGATCATTATCCTTCAGCTTTTGAGCTATATTCCAAGTCAGAGAACTTAAGTGTTCTCCAGAAACATAGTTTAAAAACAAGAGAATACATTCTCCCTTGGTAGTATACGCAATTTAAACTCTCTTCCAGTTCCTTCTCTTTGGGGAGTACCTCGAGCACTCAACGCAGTGTCTGTTCATTATAGATGCTTTGGTAGTTATTGAATGAATGTTGAATCATTCATTAGCAAAGGACAAGACGTGGCCTCTCAGAGGCAAGGGTACAATTTCCTCTTTTCCTAAGCTGGTTTCTCTCATGTATTTGAGTGACTCCTTGTCACCTTCTGCACTGATGTGGACATAGGCAGTCACAGGGTCCAGAAGGAAAAGAAACCAGTGGAAGGGAAGTAAAATTAGTTGAAGGGAATGTTAAAAGTCCTTCAAATGTGTAACATCAAATATTTGTGAAAGCCTCTGTCTTTGAGAGGCTAGGACTTGCATATCGTCTGACTGCCACACCGCGGGGCATTCAAAGAGTCTGCAAGTCATGCCTGCCCCGCTGGTTATACAGCTGCACCACAAATTAAGCTGAGGCTAGTTCCTTCAGAAGAAGATTGATCTGGTGTCTGTCACTCTCTCTTCTATTGATTTATTCTTGCTTTTTCATTTTTTGTGTTTAATATCATTTCATAGTTTCAGTGAGACAATTATATAATTTATGTTATGTAACATACTTTCCTGGGCAATAATCTGGTGCAACCACATTTTCCCATAAAGTTATACTTGTCCCTTGTGCTTCTTAAAAACACTTTTTTTTTACCAGTAGTTTTTTCACAATTCTTGTTCCTAAAATTTTATATTGTTTTGGTGTTGTAAAGTGAAAAAAATGGAGTTTCATTAGAAGGTCCACTGTTTATATTACCTAAACCATGAATATCTGATTTTTTATTTATTAATTTCTTCTTCCTATACCCCTCACCTTTTTATTCTTGTTTTCTTTCTGGTGTCTTCAGATAAATGCTTATTGATTTATTTTCATTTTGGGATTAAAAATAACAGTGGCAATGACTGCATGGTATGAATGTTAACCTTGAGGGCTGCCCACACTACTCTAACTGTGGCTAATCACTAAAAAGACTATCATTGCAGCTTTAACTCTCTGTGACCTGAAACTTATTCACGAGTGTTTTCTAATTTCTAAATGCTTAGGGAGAAGTTTATTATTAATTTCTAACTATATAACATTTAATTAGAGAGCAGCAATTACATCTTTGCTTTATGGAATGTACTGACATTTCTTTGGGCCTTTATAATGTGTTCAACTGATAAAATCTCATGAACATACTAAAGCTAATATATGTATAACTGATTTTTAAATATATAATATTCAGATTCCATTTCCTTTCTATGAAATATATATATGCATGTTTTCTCTCCCTAAACACATACATATATGAAGAATAAGTCCTTTGGAAAATGGATAATCTCATATCTGGGACTCCCATTCTTGCCTATTTAGTCACATTTAGTTAGGACAGAATATAACCCTTCACTGGACAGACTGTAAATTGAAATGTCATGTTCTATTAAAAATCACTCAGTGAGAGTCTCCTGCACAACTCCGTGCATACTTTTAAAGGCTACCCAAATGATCTGCATGACCAGTGGAGTCCTTTAATAACACTGATCCATTTTATTAGCCATATCCAGCTGGTGAGAATTCTGTCTCAGGCTTGCTGGCACACAAAAATCGGTTCCAGAACTCCTGTGAATGAGGTGCAAACTTTTCATGTGCAGAGGGCATCATTGTTCCGCTCTTTATCCTGTTGAAGTCACCCTTAGAAAACTCAGCCCCTAATTTCCTCCCTTCAAAAGGGATTGTTGTTGTTGTTTCAATTTTTAGCTGGTTTCCTTTATTTACACTGCTTTTGTCATATACACATAATGTTGACCAACTTTAGATATTTACAGATTCGAACAGCTGCAAACATATAATTAGATCTTATCAACTTTGGCCATATGTTTGTGAACAAAACTCTCTTCCCCTAGGCCACCAAAGAGCTAAAAAAACTTAGGAATTTGGCAAGTTGACAAACTTCTGTATTCTCACTCTTCCTACTAGGACCCTAGATCTTAATGAGCTTCCTAAACCTAATCACTGTGCAATGTGAGTCTATGAACTGCCTTTCCAGAATTGTGTTAGCCAATGTAGGTCAAGGTTGTAATTGCCCTCCTGGTGGTTCCTTCCACATTAAACATCTACCTAATACTACTATCCTCATAACAGTGAGGATTACCAACTAGTAATTTATAACAAAGTCACCTGTAGTCACTCATGACTCATTTCCCGGGTGAAGGGGCTTCTTTCTGAAAATTAAATATGCCTGAGATCTCTCCTCTCTACTCTTGTTTGTCTTGTTAGGCTTTTGAAATTCAGCTTTGATTTTCTTCAGCTGGAATATCATCAGGCACTTTCCCTTTAATTTTGTGGACGGATCGAGCATATTTCAGGGGAACAGATTCTATAAGTCTTAGCTACTAATAGATGCTATCTTATTAGGGAGACTGCCTTCTTCCTGCCTACACCTCCTACTGGTAGACAACAACTCTGATTTTGATCAGCTCGCTCTGCTGGGTATAAGTTCATAGGCACCAGTGTGAGTCATTACCTTGTTGAGATTTTATTCCTTTTTTCCTACTTAAACAATGATTCCTTTAGCAAAACTGAGTCAGCGTCAGCGACGAGCCACATTTATGAAGCAGGGTAGAGACTTTGGATCCTTGGTTACTCTGACTCTGTCAACTCAGTAGCAAATGAAACTGCAGAAGTAATGGAAATCAAGGAAAGATTACATAAAGAAGCTCAGGGAAACAATTTCAGAAACAAAGAGTTCAATCTAAATTTAAATTAATTAAAATTTTTCTAGGTCAAAATCTGCAGTAAAAGAACCCATCCTAAATGCATTGGGCTATCTTAGCTGAAATTGCTGTTTTCATTTTAAAAATGGCATGTGATTTTGACCTGCATAATAAATTTTGCAGGAAGATGACAGGTTAAATTGAATAAAACGCTGCAAGAAACTAGGAAAGAAGAAATGGAAGCAAAGCATGGGGAAATATCTTAGCAAGAGTTCATCCCTAAAATACAGAAATAACAATGTTTGCATCGAATTCCTTGCCTGACTAGGCACAGAATCATGGCTATTGAAGAGTTTTAATAACTGTTCCTGTCTAACGCAACCCTCATTATAAGTCGTTAGAGATATCAGGAAGTCAATAAAGATTTTAAAGATCATTTTACCTTTAAGCATGAATACATTCATACTGTCTTCCTTTTTCCCAGGGGTGTGGGTGGGATGAAGGATGGGGAGCAGAGGAGAGACACTAGGTGGAGGCACATTTGAACAAAGCTGAATTTAGCTTATATTTTAATTCACTTGTGTGGGTGATCTTCCCAGAAGACAGAATCCAAATGATCTTCTGGGGAAAATTTAGCCATAATCCAAGCAAAGCAAGTTCTAGAACTATGTGAACAGCTAAGTGCCTGAACTGCTCATTTTCACATCAAATACTATAACATACAAAGGTTGATCTAACAGTTTTTGTTTTATGCACTTTCTCCTGTCCTCCACGATCCCTAAGTCAGCTGTTTTGATTAGATGCTTCACCTCCTTCAGGACATAACCAATAACGAGTTCTTGAAAGAAATATTCACTTGAAGTTTGACATGCTTTTCTCTGACATATTCTTTACAAATAATATAATGACACTTGATTTTTCCAAAGCAATTTTAGTTGGTACTTGTGACAGAAAGCACTCTTGGCAAACTCAGAATAGAATGCAAATTAAAAGGCAAACAGCAAACTTAAAAAAAAAAGTCTGCAGCAAAGGAGAGTCTGTGGCTAATATTTTGACACAAAGAATCTGGGCATCTTAAGCTGCTTATTAGAAAAAGGATGCAGGCTAGAATATGCATGATTCTGGCAGGACTGCAGGTGCTCAGAAATATTCTGTTGCTTTCCATACTCTTGTTATCTGAGTTGAGCCATTTTACTAGTCCTGACCAATGGGCTGTGAGAAAAAGAGAAATGTGTTCCTTCCAGGCTGAGGCAGTGACAAGCCCACAGGGGACCCTCTCCTCCCCTGACACACCAGCTGTGGGCGTCGGGGGTTCCAGATATTAGCCATACAAGTAGGAAACAGCCTGCCCCCTCCCTACTTGGAAGGAAGAGCCCAAGAGAGCTGTTGAACCCAAAATGGCTTCATAGAAAAATAAATATTTACAAGTGCAACCACCAACACTTTGGGGTTAGTACATTACCGTGGCATGACCCAATCCCTAGTAACTTATCCAAAATGCAAATATAAAATTACTCACCAATTCAGATAGAACATTACTAAATGATTCTCCAATAGGATCTGTTAAAAATAAATGAGCAAAATAAAATAAGACATTTTAACCTATTATTTAAACCTTTTTTTGAAAAAAGTTGTAATTCCCATCTCCAACTAGGTGTAGTAAAACAAACACCCATGCATTGCTATCAAAAACAAAAGTGATTATTTTTGGAATGTTTCATAGAATGCATTTATAGTTTTATTTACTATGTACATTTTTGAGAATCAAGACAAAAATATCAAAATCTACAGGGAAAACCTTATACAAAACATGTTGATTTTGATGTTAATCATTGCAGTGAAAAAAAGGAAACCATGTTAAATGTGAAGTAATAAAAGATTTAAATGAACAATAATAAATCAATGTGATTATTACTGATCAGCCATTGAATTGTGTTCACCTTCCTGACTCTTCCTCAAATATTCCAGCATTAAATCTAAGATGATATAATCTTACCTGTACCTTTAAGGTTTAGAGCCCACTTATTTTCAAAAGCAGTTTTTAAAACTGGCAATAAAACATTTTTAAAGCAGGACACTTAAGTCATTGGTTGAGCTCAGACACAGTTAATGAGCAGGTGGGCGTAAAGACTCATGTGTCTTCCCAGGTCACTTCGAAACCTCTTGTTTCTCCATTAATGCCACTTTGTCATGAGTGGTGCCCCTCAGTGGTGGTGCCCCAGGTGACCTGGCCATACTTAGTGGACCATAGGCAACTTCTTGATGCAAATTGGTCAGCCCATTTCTCTCTGCATAGAATTTGGGATGGGGACAGAGAGGATGCTCACTTAGCTAGAATCACCACAGGTAAGAGCAAGGGGGGGGGGGGAAGTAAACCTGGGGAGGTAGGGGGTTGAGGAAGGGACAGGGGAGAGTCTCAGTAAAAGAATCAGATTCCAAACAGAACCTTGAGACATTTCCAGGATATATCCTTTGATGAAACCCAGCACTCTGCCTAATTCTGAGTTATTTGATAAATCCTTTTATCTAGCTTTGTTCAAGCTGACTCAAGTTGTCTCCTACTAATTGCAGCAAAGCCGGAGGTGGGGGAAGGGGGGAGTTGTAAAAAAAAAACAGAGAGAAGTAAAGTTCTAATTTGATGCTAACTTGATAACTTAACTGGCCACCTTTACAAAAAAGGAAAAAAATAATAGACCCCATAATACTTCTCACCTTATACAAGGTAACATACAAATTAAACTTCAGTATGAACATTAAACCATAGAACAAATGCATGATTTGTTATCATTATATAGATTAGCTAAATTTTCATAAAAGAAATACTAGGCTTCAATAATCATTTAAATATACATAAAACAGCCTGGCCAGTGTGGTTCAGTTGGTTGGAGCATCATACCATAAACTGAAGGGTCATGGGTTTGATGCGGTCAGGGCATATGCCCAGGTTACAGGTTCTATCACTGGTTGAGGAAACTATGAGATGCAACTGTTTCTCTCTAACATCGATATTTCTCTCTCTCTCTCTGTCTCACTTCCTCTGTCTCAAAAAGCAATGAAAAAAATGTCCTAGGGTGAGAATATATATATCATATATACCACACATACGATATACACATGGTATATATTATATCATATGGTACATATAATGATGTATATCATGCATATGATAATGTATATATACATATGATATGTGTGATAATATATGTGTGTGCATATATGTGTATATGTATATAAAATCTCCAGTGATATTCAGTGGGTATTTTAAAAGCTTATTCCTGGCTCTCATACCATTGAAATCTGTTGCTGTACCTAATGATAATCCAACCAATAAAGCATAAAACATATTTTCAAAAATCAAAAACAGTTTTAATGATGCTTATTATGCTGAAATTACTGAGGTAAGATCATTTATAAATACCTTAAAATATTTTCACAGAAAGAAAGAAGTGTTTCTTCTTAATTATTGTTAAATAGAAAGTTTCATTTCCTTGGGCATTCTGATTTTATCTTCTCTTATTCCACGAACCCTGATATTTCATCAGAATATCCCCATTTTTATGGAAAAGTGAATAAAATGCATTATATGTTATAAAATAGGACTGAAAATAGAAGCAATAAAAGATTACTTAAATTTGAATTAAATCTGGAAACATTTCTTTTCAATTTTCTTTTATTCCCCTCAGTCAAAGAGAATGTGTTTCAGGAGAAATAGTGAACTTTAAGAGGGAATTTTTAAAGAGATCAAGAATGTGAAAATACCACTGAAATAAGATTTTAATCCTGGGATAATTCAAAGCCTTCTTTTCTGATAGTGCATACTTTGCAAACAATAACGTGTCAACTGCCAGATGTCTTCATTCCAGAAAGTATCTGGCACCGAGCACCTTTTAGCTTCTTCATTATAATGCATCATTACTTTCTCTCATTTACACAGGGTGTTGGATACTGTTTTCATTTGTCATGTAAATTTAGACTCTTATTTTTTTCTAGTTCTTTCAGGCTACCATTTGCTGGCTCTAGTCCTTTAGCTTTTCCCCCGTTTTTAGAGTTATTCCCTTCTCTAATATAAAGTGCTCGACAAATTATAGTGGATATGGAATAAAACTTCTTGGATTCAAGTCTTTGCTAACAATTTAATTAATCTTGGACAGATTATTTAACTTACCTCTGTGTATTCAAATGGAAAATGCGGAGAGTAATCAAATATTTTATGAGCAAAATGAGGCAATAATAAACAGCAATGTTCAGGGAAAGGTAATACTTAAATATCAAACTGTGTTTGCTTATTTAGTAGCTATTATTAGGAGTATGCTAGTATCACAAATAGCTACTATGATCTGTCATTAATTGGTATGAACTGATCAGGGACAAGGCTGGAAAGAAATTTGGAAATTGAAGAAAGTTAATAAGAGGGAATATTTACGAAGATGCATGAAATTCACAGAAACCACAGGATTGGCGAAGTTCCCTAGGGCTAACTACAGTCTAACATTGTCAGCAGCTCAGGCTTTGATGAGCATGGCAAGGCATTGGTTGCAGAAAGGCATAACTGCAGGGTAGTGTAACCAGAAAAGACACTGGTGTTTGGGCTGCCTGTCACTACCAAATCCAATAAGCAATGACAGCGATTGAATCTTTTATGGGCGCTTTATTCAGATGGCCAGCAGTCTGAGAAGATGGCAGGTTCATACCCTAACGAACCACCTTCTCTTCTCTTTCCTGGCCAGATCTTTTATAAGGGGGGTGGGGGAGGACAAACAAGGAGCGATGATGGCTTTGAAAATCAGGGAGGATTAGGTGAGTGAAGCATTAGGTGAGTGAGTGCAGCATTCTTGTTCTGAGCAGTTAGCTGTTCCCAAGTGGGGGGAATGGTCACACAAAAGGCCCAGGCGGCTTCAACCCGTCCCCAGGTAGTAATCTCTAGCCAGTACCCCAGGAGGCAGGCTGCTTTTCCCAGGAGCCAGGATGGGCTTTATCTGTAGTTTCTGAAACAAAAGCTTAACATACACATTACTTGCTAGACTTATTATAACTTTTTACCTTAAGCTAAAATTTTCCAAGTCTTGAGTCCCCTATTAGTAGGACTAAGTGAGGAGCTACAGCCTTCAAAGGAGGAAACCAGCCAGTCTCTAACCACAGATCTGCAGGGAGATGACCAATGGAATCCATAGCTGATCTTACCCTCCTCCCACCCCCTGAGCATCTGCTGCTGCCCCCTCAGACAGAACTCAGTAGGCAGTCAGAAGACAAGGAGGCTTATTGATGAGGACTACAGAAGTCATCTTCTGGAGGCACCGAGTGGGGTGTGCAATGGGGAAGTAGGGATCTCAAGCTGCTAAAGGCAGCCATCCAGTCCATCTACCTGACTTGCTCCTCAGCATCTTTCCTTGTCATTGTCCCAGTGAAAAGCATGTGGCCCCAACCAAGGGAACCCACAAAATCCATCATGGGTGTCATTGTGCCCTGATGTTAATTTGGGCATAATACATACAAATCTCAAACTGTAGTCATTACCAATTTTTCTCACATAGAGTACTGGGATCAAAGGAGACGAGTAACAGCACAAAACACACCTGCTACAGTTCTCACCTTGACAGCTGGTCATGGGGCCTACATTGGTGACACCATCCCATGTTCCTAACTGCTCTGTGGCCCCACTTTCAGCTGGTGATGTTTCCCATTTCATTCTGTCATCAAAGTGTATATGTTTTGCAAATAGGATCACTTTATGATCTTGGGGTTTTATTGTTGTTGTTCACTGATTAAACCTTTAGACTCACTATTTATACCATCCAACTATATTAACTATGCATATATCAGAAGGCTACTCCATCAATATTAAGATTCTTCACAAACAAATATTTTAGCATTGTATTACCAGAGCTATGCAGTAACCAGGAGAAATAAACTTCTGAGGTGGGGATTTTTAGTGCTGTGCATCTAAGTGCAGAAGCTATTTAAGGACAAACATGGTTTCTGATGCTTCCTAAATTAGACCTGAGGCAGCCAACTGTGCTCTCTGTTTAAGAGAAGCTGGTAAGAAACTTGAAAAGAACCAGGTTCTAACTTTATGTTGGAAAGGTAACATGTTTATGGTCTTTATTCCTGAGACACTTGCCATCGTATATCCCCAACGTGACTTAACATGAGGAGTCAGAGTACACAGTATCCATGTGGACACCAGCATGATCACTGCCTACTCCTACTGCACTGTCCTTAGTCATTTTTGTTTACTTTTCTTGCCTCTACTTTCTGTGTCCAGGCATGGTTGTAACAGTGAGGGTTCAGCTTCAAAACCATCTTCATGATGTTCAACTCTTGTAAGGGTCTCTCTAGCAGGGGAAGCTGCTCCTGGATTTTTCCTCAAAATTCCCTTGGTTTGGAAAATACATCTGATAGAGACTGGCATTTGTGACAGCAATGCATGAAAATTCCTTGATCTCCTCTGGCTTTCCAGCCCACCACAAAACCTTTAAGTGCTCCTGAAAGAAAGAGAAGGGAAAATAAGGAGGGGGAAAGAAGGAGAAAAATCATCAGGTCCTCTGATGAGGTGGAGATGCCCTGGGGGGTGGGGGGGGGTCTCAAGCTGCTGAGAAGCTTCCTTTCATCTCCCTGGGCTGAATGCAGAGCCAGGCAGTTTTCCTCATTCTAGAACATGTGGCAGACCCTAAGGTCTGTCACTGTGCTTGCTTTAGTTTTTTTTCTGATGAAGACACAAATACTTGGAGACTTTTGACGCGAGACAATTAAGAATCTGGAACACCATTAGCTAGACAGAGGAGCAAGGCCCCTGGCAGAAAAGTAGGCTGCAGAGGAAGTTCATTGCCAGCCTTCTGCCTCCGTAATGAGCAGCTTCAGGAAGCTCTGTCCTACAATTGTGACACTGGGCTCCCCAAGCCCATTTGGGAGACTGCATCTTCAATGCAGGTGATGAATTGGGCTTCTCAGATGTCAACAGAAATGGAAGATTGATTATAATGTTTTGAAGGGAATTTTTATCATAGTGCTAACAATTTTCAAAGCAAAAATGTGCATCAGCTGCACATTAGCCTCGGGAATTTTACATCCATTTGTAGCAAGAAACAATTCATTAAAAAATCAAGCTATCTCATGTTTTAAAAGTTTCCTTTAACTATAATCCAAATTTCCCATAAAAAGTACATTGTAGAAATAATTTGGAAGAGTGTGAAGTTTTTGTATTAATTTTAAAATCAAAGAGAAGTAAGAAACCTAAGCACACATGGTATAACAATACTAGACCCTCCCAAAGAACGGTTGTGCGGATTCTGTGAGATAATCCATACATTTACTGAACGTTTATTTAGCATGCTCTGTGCCAGGTCCTGTTCTACGCATTAGGGAAAAATACCTGAGCAAAATGTTTTCCTTCTTTGTCATGAACTTACTTTCTGGTGAGGTCTGGAAAGCAAGGATAAAACATGAATAAATAAGTAAAATATTTAGCATGTTAGAAGGTAGTAAGTAAAGACTGAGCAGTTTAGGAGGTAATGGGGAATGTTCAGGGGAGGTTGAAGAGGGGAGTTCAGTGTTTCATAGCGGTAGTCCTCTTTGAAAAGGTGATGTTTGATCAAAGCCAAGTTACAGAAGTCAGGGAATTAGCAATGAAGACATCTGGGAGAAGAACATCACAGGTGGGGAAAGAAGGGCTAAGGATCGAAGTTGAAAATGTGCTCTGGTGGTTTGAGGAACAACACGGAGATCAAGATGTTTGGAGGCAAGGGAGAAAGAGATGGAATCAAAAAATGAATGTAGGGTTAGGTCGTAGAGACCTCAAAAGCCATTGAAAGGATTTTGATTTTACTGTAGGTGAAATAGGAAACCATCACAAGGTTTTAGCAGAGCCAAGGCATGGTCTTCATTGTTCTAAATGATTCTTGTGACTATCGAGAATAAACTACAGTGCATAGTCTGAGCAGCTAGCATAGTAATTCAAGCAAGAAATTATGGGTGGTAGGGGGAGGGTCCAATCTAAGGTGATGATACATAGACAGAACTGAATCCAAAGGGCCTGGTCTCAAAGTCACATCCCATAGCATCAACTCTTAGTTACTATCATTTTAAAGGAATGGGGAGTAAAATGACATGTCCCAACAGTTATCTTTCACTAAAAGGCTGCTACAAATTGTGAATACTATGGGGGCGTTTCCTGGACAAAATCTCCTCACCTCAGAGATTCAGCTCAGTTTAATCCTGAATCTAATCAAAGTAAATGGTGTTTAGGTCTTTTTTTTTTCTCTAACAATTTTATAATCATGAGTTTTTATGACTGTCTCATAAATCTGCCAGTCTGGGAGTCTGTTTTACATGGTATTTTGGCTCTAGACCATTGAAAATAATGGTTTAACTCTCATCCATATTTTTGGCATCAGTCACATTTTTCTATATCTGTTTACACTAATTTATTACTGTTTCCGTCCCTTGCTGCACACAATTTACTTCCTTATCATTCATTTCCCAACTACAGGCTAAACTATTCTAATTCATCCATCATTCATTATCTTTACTTTAAAATGTTTTTTAAAATATATGGGACAGATGCTGTCTATAAACTCATTTTAGCTATAACTTAAGGCATAGATAAGGTGACTTGCAAGTAGTTGGTACCAGCTAACACATGTTAAAATGTGACTTTAAGGAACATTTTAAAAATTGAAATGCATGCACCATTTTATATAAATATGTTTAACAGATGTATGAAACAAAGCTAATTATTAAAATTTCCATTCTGGGGAAAGTTACTTATGGCCAACTTTAAAAAGTAAGGACTTTGTTCCAGGCAGGTATTAGCAGTTGGATAAATCTGAATAAATGCTATACACACCTCTGAACTTAATGCATTTTTCAGGGGACCAAAATGATATCATGTCACCCCTAAATTCAAGCTCATTTATCAATGCATGCACTTGTTAATTCAATGACTCTTATTTATGTAATGCCTGATGAGTTTCAGGTACTTGGACAGCACTAACAATAAAATGTTGGACAAGCACTGGGATAATTTCTGCTTCCATGGAGTTGACAGCCTAATGGAGATGCCAGTGGTAGACATTAACAAAATAACCCCACTAATGAGCATGTCATTACAAGTAGAAAATGCTTTCAAATGGGGAGGTGGGGAGAATCACCATTCCATGAGACTAAGTGTCATGGAAAAGAAAAGAAAGCAAATCTTTGTATCTTTATCACATGGGACTTGGTTATTAAGGTTAATTTATAAATTGTTAAGAAACTGAGAGTGGCAAATACCTTAAAAATCTTGCAAGTCTGTAGATAGATAGGGGATTGTTTGAAATATAATTTCCCACATAGGAGGCCACACAAATGTATTGGTAAATTTTTTCTAATAAGAAAATGTCTAAGAGAAGAGCGAGCTTTACATCAACATCTATTCTCTTTGTAGAGTTTCCAACCATTTTGTCCATATCGTCCATATCCTTGACCATTTGCTATACTTTCACCCACAGAAAACTGTGAGAATCCCTCAGGTTGCTGTTCACTTTCCTCAAGTAGCCAAAATACGCAAGGAAATTAAAATGTGCTTACTTTTTCCCAAAATGCCCTTGGCAAATCTCATGTCCCAGTATGAGTGTCTACTATACTATTTGAAGGGCAAAGTACTGAAGGTTGATGATACACATAAATAAGGCAGAGGAATTTGTGGCTCAGAGAAAGGATGTGATTTCCCTAGGGACTCCCAGATGGTAAAATGAAGATCAGAGGTTCGAAGTCAAGTTTTTCTGACTCCAAAGCTCAGGTATGTTTCATATCCAGCCTGCCAACTCTGTAACCAAATGTACCATCTTTTTCTTCCCCAACATAAGCTTCTGTAAAAAACACCTTCTCTACTAAGATTTAACAAACCAATCTAATAGTGCACGTAGGATGCATACCCTAAGGAGCAAATCTCTCTTAGTCTAAAAAACAACATACTTACAAGTCACAGAACCTCATTTCAAAAATACCTATGCTTCCACGGTGCATCATGGAATACAGGAGTAAGAAGAGCAGTCTGACTCATGAAGGCCATGAGCAAAACTTGGAAAACTACCCAATGTTTTGGCAATATTGCCCATCTCTCATTTCTGTTCATCTGTGTATTATTTTTCTTCCTTTTTGGAAAACCAACACTCTCTTTTTTAGTACTCCTATGATTAAACATGGCCACCCCTGTAGATTCTGAATCTGTATCTTCTGCATTCTAGCAACCACTAGAGACCAAGTAGCATATCTCAGTAAAAATTTAAATTTACCAGGGAGAGATCAGATTGGCCTGCTCTTGGTCAAGGTCCACTTTGATCCAGTTGGATGTGGCTGGAGAATGGAAGACAGTATGCTGTGACTGACAGGGACCCACCTCCAGAGGGTAATGAGGAGAAAAGGGAAAGAGGATGAGAAGTGGGCAAGATTGCATAGGTGGCCACATACAGCATAGCTCAAAAAGCAAATTTTAAAGGCTTATGAAATAAAAACCAATATAAGGCAGCAAAATACAGTTAAACCATGAGCTCTCCATTAAAATTGTTACAGACATTTCTGGGTGAAACAGGTGAAGGAGAGGAGAAAGTGAGAATTAAACTGGAAAGAGAAGTAAAGTCAAGGTACAGTTATGAAGTTGCACTACAGGGGAAAAAATGTGCACAAGGGAGATACAACAAGTGTTCCCAGGGCAATAAGAAAACTTAAGTGAGACATTAGTGAGGATTAAGTACCAAAGGTTCATTTTAGAAATAAAAATGTCAAGATATGTTTTCAAGGAAAAATTATGGCAGGTATATAAAAGCCCAATGACAAACCTAAAATCTTACAGGGTAAGAAGTGAAAATCATTATCAGTCTTAAAGTAAAATTACACAATACAAATAAAAGTTAAAGATTAGAAATATGGAAAAGACATCCCAATAATAGTGTAGGTAATAGTGTGAGACTGACTGGAGTTCAAGTGTGCAAAAATACTGGAAACATCAGGGTAATATACAATACAGTAATAAAAGAGCTTCATTGAGATATAATTGATATACAGTGAACTGTACATATTTCATGTGCACAATTTGATGAGTTTAGACATATGCAAATATCTGTGATACTATCACTACAATCAAGGTAATAGGCATATCCAACACCTCCTGGTTTCCTTGTGTCCCATTGAATGTGTGTGTGTAACAAAAACACTTCACGTGAGACCTACCTTCTTCAATTTTGAAGTGCACACGACCAGACTGTTAACTATAGGCTCTATGTTATGACTGTGGGCATGTCATTAACCTCCCTACATCACTCTTTCGACATCCATTAAGCAGAGATGTTATCATTACAGAACTAAATGAGTTATTATAGCAGTTCTCCAAGTTTGGTTTGCAGACCCCTGGACATCCCAAGGTCCATTCAGGAGGTCCAGGAGATAAAAACATTTTTGTAGGAATGCTAAGATGTTAAAGCATGCCTTACACCAGTGGTTGAAAAGTCATAGAGGGTAAAGCACCTGACGCCTTAGTGTGAGGTAAGGCAGAGCCTCAACGTTGTACTTGGACTCATTGCATTTTCAAGATCATGCATGCATGTGCAGTTAAAACATGCCAGTTTCACCTCAGAGCATTTTTGGGGAAACATTAACTTCATTATTATATTAAATTCCCACCAGTCAGCATACATATTTTTGATTATCTTGTGTAGTGGAATAGAGAAGGTTCCCGAAACACTGTGCAGCTTGATGAAGTACAGCAGTTGTCTCATGCTTATGCAATTGTTTGAGTGAGTGATGAGCTGAACCAGCTCCTTTTTTCAGGAACACTATTTTTTCTTGAAAGAACAATTGACAGACAACTATGGTTATTCAGACTTTGGTATTTGGCAGAAATTTTCTTGAAAAATGAACAAAGGATGGCTGTCAGTTCAACGAATTAAACTGACAGTACTTCCTTCCAATGATAAAAGTTGAGCTTTCATGAGAAAACTGGAATTTTGGAAAGTTTACAATGGTCATTGCAAACCCCCAGCTTAATAATAGTTAAGATGCTTGTTGATTTGGATGGCAATATTAACAAATACCATATTTTATATTATGAAATGAAATGTGTCAATATTGAGAAGATCTGCGTTACTCAGTGAACCAATATTTTTCAAATGACCAATATATAAAGATACAAAATTATGCAAAAGAAAACAATACATTAAAAGTGCAGGATAGAACAATGAATTTCAATACAACAGAGTACAAAGCATTCATTTTTCAGGTTTCAGCTTCTACACTGCAAATAACCTTTAAGAAATCAGCACTTGTTGAGTATTGCTGCAATATCAAAAAATATTCACAATTGTCTTAAAATTATCTCAAAAAAAGGAAAACCAAGACTTCTCACATTTTCGTAAAATATTTTTTTCATGAACATTTTATGCATATTCACATGAAATGAGTATTTTATTGAACTGTCTCTTGTGCAATATTTTGATCTTGCAGGAGGTGTGTGAGGAGAAGGGTAAATAATTACAAGGGCCATGGATTTGTTGGAGCTTGCTAAATCCTATAGATGAAGTGAAGAGACAAAATGTCAAGCTCAGTTCAGCCTATTACCACCCTACCAGATGGTGTGAATGTGGAAAAAAACCAAAACCCCCCTATATCAATATTTAAAGAGACCCAGCTTTCTGCAGCTGAGAAGCAGACCTGGCTGAAGACCAGGTCAAGGAATTCATTACAAGAGAAGAACTTCAAGGAGACTGTAGTCAATCTACCCAAGTCTACTAAGCCAAAGACAGGGCTCTGAAGGGAAGACACAGGACCCTGAAACTTGTAACAGGCTCTCTAGCTGAATGCATTCAAGTACATCACATCCCCAGACTCTGAACCCCATAGCCAGCACAGACTGATGGCTCACCCACCAACTCTTGCTGGAGGAGAGCAATGATCCACTTACCTAAAGATGAAGCAGAGAGCTCATGCCTTCAAAGACAACATTTGCTCACCTCAAGGTTTTCCTATCCCACCATTTCCCTGGAAACCAGGTTTGTAGTTAGAGTGAAATGTAGGCATGGCCCAAATGGGAAGTGTGGGTCCTGCTAAACAAGGAGCAGATTATACAGATTGAGGTCTATTAATGCATACTGCTAGGAATAGAGAGAATGTGCCTGGAAGCTAACTTGAGGATGAGGGGAGTTTGTTGATAGGATGCACTCCCCTGCTTCAGGATTCAATGCTCTGAGAAGGACCTTTGAAGCTGGTGTAGCTGGTCCTAACATGTAGCTGGGATGACACTGGAAGCTTGGGAGAAAATTAAATGGATGATTTGAAATGAATAAGAGTCCAAAAATACCTTAGCAATTTGTGGAAGAAGGGACCCAAGGGATCCAAGAAATGGGCACCTTAGAAAGGATCTATTATGACACACAAGAACCCTCTAGCTGACCATGTTCCTTAGGAGAACTCAGAGATAGTTCTGATGGTCATCTGAATATAAGCATTAAGATATAGTATTGTTGCTCTGGCCACTGTGGCTTGGTTGGCTGGAGCAGCATCCTGTGCACTGAAAGGTCATGGGTTCAATTCCCAGTCAGAGCACATACATAGGTTGCAGCTTTGATCCCTGGTTGGGGTATATATGAGAGGAAACCAATCAATGTTTCTCTCTCAAATCAATGTTTCTCTCTCCCTCCCTTCCTGCTTCCTCTCTTTATAAAATCAATAAATGTATCCTTGGGAGAAGGTTTAAAAAATGAATTATTCTGAAAAATGGGGATGCTGACATTGAAAAATACAAACAATGCTATTCATTATATAATAAATATGGAAATATGAAAAGAAGCAAAAAGCCTCTTAATAACCATCATTACAATGAAAATATAATATTCCACTCTATAAGTTACATAATTTTTATTATATTTGCCTTCATTAAACATTTTTACTATCCCCATAGGATATATTTATATACTTTATTTCTGTAAGAATGCCTATTTCATATCTCATCCTACCCTCAGAACAATGGATACTTATTCTTTATCTCTCCTTTTTAAATTTTTCCTAATTTGAGAGTAGAATTCAAATATTTTTCCATTATTTTTACTATTATTTTTCCAATATTTTTACTATTAGTTAAATAATATTTATTTGGGTGCATATTGTTTTAATATTCTATTTTTTTATCTCTCAGCATTAAATGAAATATAAGGGGTACTTTTTGAATAGTTTTTCAAAGGTTCATAGTTCTTCAATAGTTCATGTGATCCCAATTGGAAGCACAAAATTTAAGAAATAAAGAGAGAAAAAGAGTAATTATATGGATAATTCTAAATAAATATTGACTTTAAATGACAATAATGCCGTACAGAAGTTAAACTATATGTTAAAATAAAAACATACCAAATATAGAAAAAAAAGGTGGAAGGGGTGGACCCAAAAGGGGTGGTCCTTATATTGTCCAGAAACACACAAGGACACAAAATAGCCAATGGTGCTTTTTCAAGAAGTCTCCACCCCTTTCCCAGAAAAGTCATGAATATTCCTCCCCCTTATTGAATGCTCTACATCTCAACTGAATGAGCCTCAATAAAAGAAGTAAATCCCACTCAAGGGTGGGGGGCTGCTCTGTCTGTGGAGTGGCTCACTTTCTTTCTTACTGCTTCATTAATAAACTCTTTCATTTTAAACTCTAAAAAATAATTTGTCCTGTATGAGTTCTTTCAGTTTTTATTTGGGACTAGAGGAGGTACTTGTACAGTTCAAGAATTTTTTACATTACACATATATCTGTAAGTTATAGCTGGTGATGTTTTAATCCTCATTAAAATTGTCAGCTGGTGATTTTTTCAATGGGTTTATTGCTGAGGAGAAAACCTGGTGCCTAACAAAACTATCCATAGTGATATCAATTTTATAACCTTTACTCAAATAAAATATTCACTTTTTGGTGATGGAAGGAGACTTGACTCGGGGTGGTGAACACACAAAACAATATACAGATGATGTGTTATAGAATTGTATGCCTGAAACCCATATACTTTTATTAACCAATGTCACCCTAATAAATATAATAAAAATGTGGGTTTTGAAAGTATAAAGTTATAAATAAGGACTTTTATCAAGACATTAAACTTAGTATAATTAGATGTTTATAGTTTCATAGCATTGGGGAACAGATGGAGAACATCCATTAGTAAGTCCACAGCCATTATCACTAATCATTACCTCCTCATCTTTCTCTTGCCATCTCTAATGGGAATTTCCCAGGGGCGGCCCTTTGCAATTTTACCTGTGGTTTACCCTTTAGTGTTCTTTTGATTTGTTTTTTTCACCTGATAAATATTTTTAAAATATTCTCACCAAACTTTTGTTCACTCTTAGCTGCCCCTACATCTCTCCATTCCTCCGTTTCCTGTGTCATTTATTAATTGACTTAAAAAATAATCTGACTGTGTTTATGATGAACTGAATTTTGGAAACAAAGCTTTGCACTTTTTGTCAGCTCTCTCTTTAATGACCTGACTATATTTTATGAATGGAGTACTTCATGGTTGTTTAGGAGGCCAGAATGTTCTAAATAAAGAAACTTACTTAGTGGTACATTACTGCTTCCTCCAATTTGCTTTCATTTTCCTCTGTTTATTGGCGGGTTGGGGAGAAGGCATGGTTGGACTTGGAAAACAATTAATTATTGCAGGAAAAAATACTCTTATACTGTAAGTGCTGATAGATCAACTCTCCTGAAATATCAAGTTGTAAAGTTTACTCCAGGTCTACAGAGCATCCAAGTAACTGAATCCTTTGGGTTAGCCAATGAGATCTGTGCAGTGACAACACACACCTACACTTACCTGGACACCTACAGGACTCAACATTGGAAAAGCTGGAAATATAGAAGGATCTGTATTTGTGAACACTTGAATCCTATGTTACAAAGATCTATCTGTCTTGGTGAAACTTAAGGTATAATTTATAAGTTCAATGATGTTATTGACAATAATAATAGCTAATATTTACTATGTGTTTACCGGCAGTCAGGTACTATGCTAAATACTTTATATGCTTTATATACTTTACTCTGCACACACACAAAAATTAAGTATAAACTATCATGTTCCCAATTTTCTTGATGAGGCAACAAAGCCATAAATAAACTAGACATCTTGCTCCAGGACATTCAATTGGTAAAAATCAAAGACAGGTTTAGACTTAGGTATGTTTCATTCCAGAATCCAAACTTGCAACCATTATTTTATTCTGTATAGTGTCAGAGATTTTGAGCATCCATCTCAACGACCCAGCCACCAGGGGTCAAAACAGAGAATTGCATTACAATAGTGCTAAAAGCCCATTTGAGATTTGTTCAGTCATATATTTAAACTGAAAACTGGCAGCATGGTTCCATGTTTTGGTTTGTTCTTGGCTCATCATCAGTGTGGTCCCAAAGCCAGCAGCATCAGCATCTCCTGAGAACACATTGGAAATGCAAATTCTGGGTCCCTACCACAGACATACGGAATCAGGGAGTCTGGGAGTAGCACTCCTCAACCTGTGCTTTCACAAAACATCCTAGGTGATTCTGGAAACACTTCCATTTAGGAAGCACTTGCACTAAAGTAAAGTCATAACAGGAATTTTCAGAGCATAGAGTTAACATTCAGGGAGTTTATCTGATGGCAGCATAAGGTTCCATGGGTCAACAGGAGTGGGAGGGTTTGAAGGGTAATAGAGCCAAGAGAGGCTGAGGCACACACATATACAGGTTGCAGTGGGTGTCTGGGTACTGGGACCTCTCCTGATGACTGGGATTCATGCCATTCATCCTAATGGACTCTTAGAGAAAGACAGGAAATCAATCTTAATTAGAGTATTAAGAAAAGCAAGAACCCTTCCTATACAGAAGATCTGACAGTCTGTGTATCTTCCTCTTGAGTCTAATGTCTTCTCTGACTCCTGATTAGGTTCAGGAGTAGAATCAGTAGAGGACAGGATAACAAAACAAAAACGAATAAAAATTGACAAAGAATCCTGACATGTATGAGTTCAATGACCTTTTTTCTTTCTCTCTCTTTTTTTGGTAATGATTTATTTATGTATTTATTATTAGAGAGGGGAGGAAGGAAGAGGGAAATATCAACGTGTGAGATAAACATCAACTGGTTGCATCTCTCATGCCCCCAGCTGGGGACATGGCCCACAACCCAGGCATTCTTTGACTGGGAATTGAACCTGAGACCCTTCAGTTCACAGGCCGATGTTCAATCCACCAAGCCACACCAGCCAAAGAATATGACCTTTTTTAATGGTACTGATCCACTCATGGACATAACCTCTCACAAGTCAGAAACTGCAGAATAATGTGGCTATTTTACTCAAATATTCACAAAATACATTGCAAGGGTGATTCATAGATTTTCTCTAAACCTTGGGCATTGGAATAGAATAAATTATAAATCATGTTTCCTCTTCTAAAAAAAAACAGAACAAATGATTTTTAAAACCAGATTTCAGAATCCCAGTCTTTAATCAACACCATAATGTATCAACAGTAATAAAAATATAACATAGACTAATATGATCCAACCTTCTTAGTAAACAATTCCCTGTATTGGCATAAAAATGACCTTTTGTTGGGGAGGGGGCTGTCATTGCATCAAGGCATCACGTAATGGCCAAAATGGAATGTGACCTTGTCATATTCTTCACTCCTCACACTGCAATAACTAATTCATAAAACAGCCAGTATTGTTAGTCAGTGGCTTCCCAGGTGTCTTTTAATTGCTTGTCATGCTGATTCCAAGTCATACACTTCCATCCTATCCAATGATACATAGTTCATTTTCCTAAAAGGACCTTGTTTGAAGATATATATTCAGAAAGAGAGAAAAAGTTCTGTTTAAAAACTATAAAGAGTCATAGTGTATAACAGGAACAAGCTGTAGAAAAACATCAGGAATCTAAGGACAAATGCCTGGCTAAAGACAACTCTGTCAAAATAAAAGCCAAAAATAATGTTTATAGACTCCTGGTTTCCAACCATACCAAGTACATCCTGTGGCAGCTAATAAGCTCTCAAACCATCCAACACAACCAGCTTTCACTGCCTGTCTTCCATCATGCCCTCTTCAAGATTACATGTTAACACGGTCTGTGCCTGCAGCCTCCAGTAGACAAGACAGGTCAAGTTTTCACCTTTGGCTTTGGTTCTCTGTATGCATATGTCTCTTCATAGGTGCATGTGCACACACACACATACACACATGGAATGTACTGTAATCATTCAAGACTTCTTAGTGACCACACACTGACTATCTAATTACTCATAATAGATGATTTTACAAAAAGGGCAAAATGCACCTAACTAGCATGAGTCAGATGGCAGTAGGAAAGCTCATATGAAATTATGATACACCACTAGCTCACAACATTTAAAATTTTATTTTTGTTTATTTATTTCAGGTATTGTACTGTGTAATTCTACAGAAAAAAAGATTATTTTTCCACAAGTTTATTTCCATTTGGCAAATCTTTTAAAAAGATGGAACAAAAACAAGACCCAAAGAACATCTTCACTCGGTCAAGTTCACATAGCTAATTACAGGCAGAGAAAAGATATGGACCAACTCTGCTTGACTCTAAAAGTTACACTGTTTTCCCCAATATGTCAGGGTCTCCTAATATGCACATGCCACAGGGGAGAATTATTGTCAACATTAGCAGTGGAATTTATTGAGAACTGACTCTTTTTCCATTGCAAAAGCCTTACACGCACTAACTCATTAAAACCATACCACAACCAAAATCAAATCATACATCAACTTACAAGATGATAAAAATGACACCCAGAGAAAATAACTTGTCTAAGATCACATACCTGGAATGCAGCTGAGATGAAATAAAGTTTCTACAGCTCATATCAGACGAGGCAGTGTAACTGTTTGCAGGGAAGAACAGACTCTGAATCCAAACCACATAGGTTACAATCAAGACTCCACCACTGACAGTTGTGTGACCACAGGACCACTAATTAACCCCTCTGGTCCTCAGTTTCCTCATCTATAAAAGATGCATAATAATACTGTAGTGCTCACTTCAGCAGAGTAGTTGTGCAGTTAACATGGCCCATATTTTAGAGCAACGGTCAGCTCACAATAAGCACTCTATATGGCTGAGTTGCTGGTGTTGATATTGTAGATACTGTTATCTTAAGGACTAGTGGTGAGTATATTTCATTTGCAACAATTGTGGTCCTGAAAAGCAGAAGGTAAGAGCCTTTAGAAAGACCTCTCAATTATGCTTAGGGCTACCCCTACTCACACGTCACCTCTTCTGTCCTCAAATATCAATACAAGATTTTATTCTTCTAAAAGAACTTCCTTATTTAGAGAAATGCCAGACATTTTTACTCCATTCTCACAGTCTATGGTGTTGTGTTATGACAGTTTTTTTCAATCTCACCACTACTGACCTTTTGGACCAGATCATTCTTTGTTTTAGGGGGAAGAGTGTCTCATGCAGGATGTTTGGTAGCATCCCTGGCCCCTGCCTACTAGATGCTGGTAGCACCAATCTCCACCCCAGGTGAGACAAACCAAAAATGCCTCCAGAATTGGTACATGCCCTCTCCCACCAAAGATTAAGTCCCTTCTTTGCTTATGGCCCCTTAGTTACAGTAGACTTTAGAAGTGACAT
Source organism: Phyllostomus discolor (assembly GCF_004126475.2). Taxonomy (NCBI): domain Eukaryota; kingdom Metazoa; phylum Chordata; class Mammalia; order Chiroptera; family Phyllostomidae; genus Phyllostomus; species Phyllostomus discolor. The sequence goes on from NC_040910.2 coordinate 85,875,838, forward strand.
CCACAGAGAATTTTCAAGTTGAAAACATGTTTAATGCTTATGTATTTGTCAGCAGGGGCTAGCTTAGGCACTGGCATACACACAATAAGCATTCAATAAGGGTTGTTTGTATTTCAAATATTGGTATTATGTTAATCATACATCAAAGTAAAAGTATGGCCATGCTGACATTAAATTGCAGAGGGCATATTTGTATACCACACCCAGCTTTCTAAACCAAGGTCAAATCAAACACACTGTTTTTTGTTTGAAATAAAGGAGAGACCTCCTAAGTAGCTTTGGCTACCTATCAGGGTTACCATCCACCGATCCCAGGATGGTGGGATGTGTCATGTAATCTTATTCCTCAACCATCCCCCCACTGCCCATGTTTGGGAATAGAAAAGGAGCTATTTGAACAGGTGTCAGTACTTCTGAACAGAAAAGCTGAAGAAGGGTGGGAAGGGATTGGGTTTACTTTCTTTTTCTTTTTTTTTTATGATTACCCATTTTAGAGTTACTTGATATTACAGAACTACGTTGGTGGGAAGTGACTGGTATATACATTATGTCATTATACGCTACAATTATAAATGCTCTTTCTCCCATTCTTAGATGGATGGCTGAATTATCATGAACAATTGAACCAAGCACACCTTCCCCTCCCACTCAAGAATTTTATCATCCTTTCAACTAGTAAAACAGTGACTGAGTACATGATCAGTTTTTAAAGGGACAGGGGGAAGAGGGAGAAGGGCATCAAGTTTGTTTTTCATGAGTCATGTATGATGTGAGCTTTGCTCTTTTTCAGCTGTTGAGAAATCAGAACAGATTTTTTTAAAGGAAGACAGGCTGAAACATTTGCCTGTTTTGAAAGGTAATTTAGCCCTGTCAAGCTCATGACGTGTTGAGATTCAGTATAGGCATTTTGTTTTTGTTTTATCAAGATCAGAGAATCAAGCAGGTTTGGGCAAAATAATAATAGGAAGAGTACCTGTCTATAGAAAGGAAACCACCAAACTGTGAAGTTATTTAAATAAATATTGTGATTGGCCCTTGTGAATACCTCCTCTTTTACAAAGCTAGTTATTAGAGAATTGGTTCATTCATAAAAATGTTTGGGGGAGGACTTCCAGTCAAGATGGAGGCGTAGATAGACACACTTTGCCTCCTCACTCAACCACAGAGAGAATTACAACTATATCTCAAAACAAATAACAACGAGAACTGTCAGAAAATTGAGCTATATGGATGTCTGACAACTAAGAATTTAAACTTAAAGAAGCCACATTCACCCAGATGGGTAGGAGGGGCAGAGTCACAGAGATCGGCGGAGAGGTGCAGAGACAAGGTGTGGTGTGGAGAGGCAGCAGTGCAGTGAAATGAGTGGTCTCACATTCACAAGTGGAGATAAAATTTGAGTGGGATGCCTTGGGAGTGAGTGATCCCTGCCCCACGCCAGCCTGCACAGCCCAGGGTTCCAGTATCAGGAAGATAGATCCCCATAACTTCTGGCTATAAAGACCAGTGAGGGTTGGGGCTACAGAAGAAACTGCCAGATTTTCAGGAGAGTCCATTTAAAGGAACCACAAAGACTTAGAACCTTTGCAAACCCGTCAACTCTGGGATTCACCACCAGGGCAACAGCTAGAAGGGCACCAGTCATATACTGAAAGTCAGTGAAGTGACTAGAAATAGGGCAAGTGTTGGGCAAACCTCCAGAAGCTAAGCAGCAGCATTGTCCCCTCTCTGAGCCCTCCACCTACACAGAGCTACAAAGCAGTGAAGTGGGCTGCCCCACTCTGGGATTACCTAAGGCTCTACCCTACATAATTTACAGGTGGCTTTTCTAAGACAGGGAATCTAAACAGCTTTACCTAACACACAGAAACAAACACAGGGAGGCTACTGAATTGGGGAGACAAAGAAATATGGCCCAAATGAAAAAACAGAATAAAATCCCCCAAAATAACTAAACAAAATGGATATAGCCAACCTGTCAGATGCAGGATTGAAAACACTGCTAATTAGGATGCTCAAAGAACTCATTGAATACAGCAAAAACATAAGGGAAGAAATGAAGTTTACACTAAGTGAAATAAAGAAATATCTACAGGGAAACAACAGTGGAGAGGATGAGGGCAACAATCAAATCAATGATCTGGAACACAAGGAAGGAAAAAGCATTCAACTAGAACAGCAGGAAGAAAAATGAATTCCAAAAAATGAGGATGGGCTTAGGAGCCTGTGGGACAACTTTAAATGTACCAATATCCAAATCAGAGGTGTGCCAGAAGGAGAAGAGAAAGGGCAAGAAATTGAAAACTTCCTTGAAAAAATAATAAAAGAAGACTTCTCTAATTTTGCCAAGGAAATAGCCATACAAGTCTAGAAATCACAGAGAACCCCAAACAAGTTGGACCCAAAGAGGATCATGCCAAGACATGTCATAATTAAAGTATCAAAGGTTAAATAAATATAAAGAGAGAATCTTAAAAGCAGCAAGAGGAAGGGAGACAGTTATCTACAAAGGAGTTCCTGTAAGACTATCAGCTAATTTCTCAAAAGAAACCTTACAGGCAAGAAGAGACTGGCAGGAAGTATTCGAAATGATGAAAAGCAAGGACCTGCAACCTACATTACTCTATCCAGCAAAGCTATGATTTAAAATGGAAGGGCAGATAAAGTGCTTCCCAGACAAGGTAAAGCTAAAGGAGTTCATAATCACCAAGCCATTATTATAAGAAATGTTAAAGGGACTTACTTAAGAAAAAAAAGATCAAAATTGTGAACATTAAAATGACAACAAATTCACAACTATCAACAACTGAATCTAAAAAAACAAACTAAGCAAACAACCAAAACAGGAACAGAATCATAGATATGGAGATCATTTGGTGGGTTATCAGCTGGGAGTTGGGAGGGGGAGAATAGGGAAAAAGATACAGAGATTGAGAAGCATAATTAGTAGGTATAAAATAGACAGGGGGATGTCAAGGATAGTATAGGAAATGGAGAAGCCAAAGAAGTTATATGCATGACCATGGACATGAACTAAGAGAGCTATTGCTGGAGGGAAGGGGAATACCAGGAATGGGGGGGGGGCAAAGAGGGGAAAATTGAGACAACTGTAATAGCATAATCAACAAAATGTTAAAAATGTTTTAGGGAAAGTGAAACTGGAACTGAATAGCTTAGATAAGTGATTATCTCAAATATGAAAATCCATTCTAGAAGTTTTTAAATTTGTTTTTCTCTGATAATATAAGGGAAAAATCATACTTTGAATTTTTTCCAAGGGGCCAGTACATTGAAAAATTAAAACACTTAGTAAAACGTGTGATTCATCTAGTGCTGGACCTCAAAGAATTATAGAAATGGCTTTTTAAAAGAGTGTATGTTGAATAGGGAAATGCAAAAGTCGGTATAACATGCATTTTGAATTTGAATTAAAAATTAAACTCATCTAAATAGATAACCCCCAGTTATCTACCCATTAAGTCACTGGCATACCCAAATTCCACCATGTTGTAGGCAAAGTAAATACTTTCTACATATAATTTTGTCAAATAAACATTCTTCTATGGCTTAGAGTTCCAAAGGCATCGGAGTCCACTTGAAAATTGAGTGAGTTATCACGCTGTCACTGTGAGTCAGTGTTATGGAGAGAAATTAAAACAATGTTGGAAACGACCAGCCGGAGGGAAAATCATTTCTTGGCACCAGACTGCTTTCTCTTTCTCTTTCTAAGCATCAAATCCTCCCCCCACATCACAAGACATTCCCTGTCTCTAGATTCTCTCCCTGGCTCCAAGGAACACATTCAGTGTGGCTCCCCCTCCACAGAGCTCTTCCTGAAAGCTCCTCTTATTCTAGCCTGATCCTCCCCCTCACAATCATGTCCTATTTTACTGTAACCCAGTCTCCCAAGGCAGTGCTAGTTTATCAATCCTAGGCATGTAAATAATTAAATAACAAAGATTTATTAAGTATAACATAAATAATTTAGTGATTTGTCCTTTTTATTAGTATTTACTCTTTACTCAAGGACTCTGGGAAACTAGTACCTTAAATAATTAGCTGCACAAACCAATTAAATGAAGAGGCTGCTTGGCTGGAAATCCTGATTTTTATCTGTACTAACTTTGTGACCTTGGATACTTTGTTAGGATCCTTTGGGCCTCAGTTTCCTTACTGTGAAACTGGGTGAGTATGATGAGAATGCTTTTTTAATAGGGTTGGTTTGAGGGCTTGATGAAATAATTCATGTAAGCTATTTGTAATGGCAAGTGACCACAAAATATACTAAACAATATACATAATAAGTAACATCACTTAGTATATGCTAAACAATATACCTAATAACTAACTAAACATAATATGCACTAAATACTAATTATTCTTCATAATCTGAAGAACAAGGTCATCAGTGGTAAATGCCAGTCTCTACAGCAGACAATTCAGAGGTATTTTTGCAAAGGGGAGACTTCATAGTGCTCTCCATCTCAAAGCATAGTTGTGCTAACTTCCTTGGCTCTGTATAAGAATGGCCCTAGCTCTAATCTTCAGAAATATATCATAGTAAAAACTGAGATAAACTAGATCTATTATTTTAATAAACAACCACACCAGGCTTCAGTGGCCATAATTACAAGAGTAACCACCATGTAAGATTAGATGGATAGAGGTTTATATCCATGGTAGACAAATATCGAAATATATTAGATCACTTTTGCCTTATGATATATTTTTACACATTATCATCATTTAGGGAGAGAGAGAGTGTGTAAAAGCAAACTACAGATCTAAGTAAAAGTGACTCCCATCCACATCAATGGCCCTTTTTTAATATAAAAAAAAAGAAATCATAAGATGCATATATGCCCGTTATTACTACAGACTCTGGTAATTTCTGATGGCCATGGGGCTGCAATGATTAATCAGCTAATTAATTTTCTTTCCTCCATTGGAATAGGAGAAGAAAAAAGTGTCCTTTGCTAGAAATTTCTTTTAAAAATATGTTCCAACACATTAGTGTGTGAAGTGCAAATGTAGAAAAAAGCAGTGAGAAATGCTGAAGTAAGACTAAGACTCTCTGTCTAGCCTTCTTTCCAGAGCAAGCATTAGCATTGGTGTGTCCTCTGGTGGAGCGACAATTAATATTTAAATTTGAATTTTAAATAGTGTATTTTTGTCAGTTGTCTAGCCCCTCAACAGTCTGTGTCACAGGGTGGGTTGCCCAGAAGGTGACGGTGAGAAGGAATTTGGAGTGAATAATGTGTTTCAGGGATCAACCCCTTTGGAAAGAAGGAGTAAAGAGCAGGACTGGGCAGAGGGTGAAGTCAGCTGGGCTGCTGTCCAGACAAAACCTCAGCCACCCCACCAGAGAGCTCAGGAGTGAAAATCTCTGGTCACCCCAGCCATGATGAGTCATTGGATGAATGACAGTCAGGCATTGCCTGGCCATGGGCAAGACAGCTCTCTGGCCATAATGTACAGCACCTCTGTAGCCGAGGCAGACACTGAAGGAGCAGACAGCTGGAGGCCTTTGCTGATCACATTATCTTGAGCTGGACAGTAGGTCCTTTCTTGAAGGACCATCTGGGTGATGTGATGTTGTGACTCTCATAGACTTTTAATTACTTACTTGATGCAAACATTTCTTCTTTTTCTTTTTTTTTTGCCACAAAGCCTTAGCAAATAGTTTTGCATGTCAAGAGTTAATACACAAAAATCAGAGCAGTTTGATCAATCAAAACCAAAGTTGCTGGTTTCAACAATAGGTCATCATATGTCTTAGCCACTGTTAAAAGAGATATTTCTAAAAATAAGTTTATCTTATGAAGCTCCCCAGCTAGAAAATTAAGAATAAAAAGAAAAATAACTCCTCTATTTCAAAGAAGCATGGCACAATTATTCATTTCTGTCTTTGGTAATCCTTAATGCTTTCAATAAAGTCAGGTTATCTTCTAAATCTTTTCTGTGTTACCTCTATCACTACTTGGAGTTTCTAAATCATGTTGTGTCTTACCCAATTGTTTTACTAAAATAGTCTGCTCCAGCTTCTTTGTGCATATAAAAATCCAAAATAACATGCTAGCCTTTTACTTCCAAGAAAATATTATAATAGATTCCAGTTTTCTTAAAAAGATCAATCAAGATAATCAACACTAGCTTCTATAACTACAACAATTACACAAAATAACTCAACAGAATGTCCAGTCCACAGTTAGTAGGTGGACTCACACTAATGATCTAGAAATCCTGGCTCTTCTCTACTGTTGTCACTACTTTCCAGTCTCCTTGGAGTCCTTTACTGGATCCTCTATATTCATCCAGCCAAATCAGCAAACAGAGAAAGGAAGGAAATCATATATGGCCACATCTGGCTGTGTAGTACATCATTTCTTCCATGTCTCAAATGTACCACAAGGGAGTCTGGGAAATGTAGTCTTCTAGAGTGTCCAGAAAAATAGAACAGAACTGATAAGTATTTATCCAGCCTCTACCACAGAGGACTATAAAGAAATCATAGGTTCCTGAATGTTTACTTATAATATTCCCAATTTGTCCTAAAAATCATTTCAAACAGTGTTATTATTAGGATTGGAGTATTGGGAGAGGTTAGATTGATCCAACAGAGAATTTGGTATCATAAAAACATATCAATATTCCAATATACATGACTACCTTATAGATTTCTAATAGAACTAGCTAAATTTAGAATTGGTGATTATTTTTTAAAAAAGTGAATCTAGGGTTTGGAATTCATGTAGACATATAGACTCCAATAAACATGTAGTTGTTTGTATACCATGTGGCCACAATTTTAACACCTTCCTCTTGGTGGATGCCAGGTTAAGAAAGATTAGCACTTAAGAATAAAAGAGATCCTTATATTGGTCACTATATTCTTTATAAAGTGGAATACATATACATCTTTCTCAATTATCCCATTTCTTTTGCTTCTCTAGACTGCAAGAACAATGAATTCAGGACTCACATCTATCTCACTCACTACCGTAGACCCTGAGCCAGCGGTATATTGGAGCTAGCCTCCTACTGGCTGGTCAGAGCTGATTCTGTCCATCTTGTCCCAAATCTACATTCAATGCTGTCACACAGTAGCCTGAAATCAGCCTTAGTGGGAGCATTTGCACCATAAAAGTCACCCAATGTTACAAATAAGGGCTTCCCCCAACCTCTGAGATTTACCAGCATACCACTGACCACTTATTACTTCATATTTGACAGCAACACAATTATCTCAGGAGAGATTGGGTTATGCTGTTGTTACAAATGCCCCCAGATCTTAGTGCCTTAACAAAACAACAAGAGTGTCTTTCTTGCTTACATTACCCACGCTACACAAGACAGCTTTACTCTGTGTGGTCTATTTGGGTTGACAGAGGCATCATCTTGACATCAGTTTCCATGGTCACTGCTACAATGAGAAAGAAAGCTCTGGAAGCCTCTATTTTGCACCTACTCAAGTCGCTTCTCTTACTTAATTGGCCAAAACAAGTCATTGGTCACACCTAACCTCAAGGGAGCAAAGAAATGAAATCCTACCATGTGCCTTAAAGAGGGCTAAACTAGAATTACTGAAAAAGCATTGCTAATGACAACTGCAGTAGAGTTTGATAAATGAGAGCATGGCCTTGATCAGTGTCTTAGTTGGCATTCTTCAGAGGAACAGAACGAAAAGGACATCTGAAAATAGGATGAACTTTATTACAGGAATTGGCTTACAAGACGAGGAGGCCAAGAAGTCTAGAAAACTGGCATCTGCAAACTGGGGAACCAGGAAACTGGCAGTATAATCCTAGTCTTAGGCCAAAGGCACGAGAACCAGGGGGCTGCAGCTGTGAGTTCTGGAATCGGAGGTCTGAGAACCAGGAGCTCTGATGTCTGAGAGCAGGAGGAGAGGGACATCCTACATCAAGAAAAGAGAGCAAGAGCTTGCTCTTCCTTCTTCAATTTTGTTTTTCTCTTCTGTCCCTCAAGGGATGTGAGGGCAGCCCACACTGGTGAGGGTGAATCTTCTTTACTCAGAGCACTGAGTCAAATGCTAATCTCTGACAGAAACACTCATAGAAACAGTCAGAAGTAACATTTTACCTGCTATCTGGGCATCTGTGAGCCTGTCAAGTTGACATACGAAATTAATCATCACAATTGGATAAACCTCGACTCCAAGAACAATCACCTCTCACCTACTGCACGACTTTGGTCACTTTTTAAAATTCAACAGGTATTCACTTACACATTGTCTAATTCTCTGTTCACATATGGCCTTCAAAGCTGAACACATTTAATATATGGTCCTTTACAAGAAAAGTTTGCCATTCCTTGCTCGACTTTGATTAATTGAGTGAACTTCTCTGTGCTTTCATCTTCTTGATTCTAAAATGAGTTGTAACAAACTTACTTGGTACAATGTGTATCAGCATGCTTCCCATCTTTTCCATGCTCTAGAGCACTAAGGTGTATTTATGGCAAACACTGATTGAAAAAATATTGCTGCTCGTGGCCAGAGGTAAGGTGACTGAGCGTTCCCACTTCCCTGCAGTCAGAGATCAGTCTCTAGGCACAGTGTGCCTGATGGGCTTTAGAAAGAGTTCCAGACGGCTTAGTTTTGGCTACTGTATTTTTTATTCTTTGCTTAATGAATATTAAATAAATGCATGGATGTGAGTCCCATAAAGACTGTAAGGTTGGTAATATCTTTCTCCTTTCATAGTTGAAGAAACCAAAGGTCAGGAGGGTTTGCCATTTCCCAAGACCCGAGCATGTAGCGGGCATCCTGGGGATTGAGATGCAGGACTCTGACTTCAGGCCCAGGGCTGTGTGGTTATGTTGTCGCTGCTCCGAGTACTACGAAGAGGGGACCTAGTGATTTCGTGTAAGAAATCAACTGCAGGTTTCACCGCCTGCCTCCTTTAAACAACAAAGTACCCGGATGCTCTAACAGAACACTCAGGTTTACCTTAGTGTTTGCACAGTTTTTAGAATATTCTTAAAGTGCAAAGTGAGAGTAATGCCTAGATTTGGCCTGAAAATACACTGAAAAGATGGGTTTTTCCCCCTCTCAGATAGGTTTAAAGAGCTGTGTTTAGTTCACAACTGCCCAATGTCTTAGACAAGTTTAAATTCACTCAAAGAAAACATTGTGCTGGCTTGACTTAGTGCCATCACTACACTTGAATTGCTTTGTACTGTCTCACAAATCCACAGCAACCGACCTTCAGTTCCAGCAGGCTTCCATCAGTTCTGCTCAACTCTACGTGACATGTGCATTACTGGGGATTTTAAGTGGCTCTACAAGGGAGAAAACAACCCATAAGAAATTTATCACCATTATCCTAATTAAAAGAAGGGGCAGATTTATTATATGTCTATTTTTAACAAAACCCCAGTGGTTTCTACCTATAAGTGCAGCAACCGGGAAGTGATCTCGCTGGTTGCCAGAGTGAAAATGAATTACGTTTGTCATCCCAAGAGGACTTGTGTATTTCCAGTGCCATGAAACATTATTTCTTTCTCTTTTCCTCAAGGAAAAAAAAAAACAGAAAGAAAAGAATTTTACTACCATTCTACTCAGTTAACTTGATTGGAGTAAAGATTAAACCTGTCTTTAAGTTCCATGAGAATAGCTAAGAATCTGATTCCCTTTCTTTACCTTACCGTAACCCCAAATCTCAAGGGTAACAGGGAGCAGGGACTAAAACAAAGTCTATCTTCAAAGGTTTCAGCACCGTATCTTCACCATGGGAACAGGAGCAATGGAGAAAGGAATCAGGACAGAAATCTGAATGAAATGGTAGGAGAAGGGAAGTTTCAACTCTTCCTGGTTACCTCACAAGGTCACTCTGAACGTTGTGAATTTCATTTCATCTGCAGAGTTATCTTGTACGTGTAGGAAGATGATTTAGCCTTTTCTTACACTTAAAAGCACACAAAAGTTTTATTAAATGGAATGTGGATTGCTTATAAGTTGTCACTCAGTAAAAATTATTTATATATTTCTTGTTTTTTTTAAATTTCCAGACCTAGAATTTTATTGGCATATATCTTATTAACACAGTAACATCTGATTCACAAAACATAAGATTTAAACACCTCCATAAATGAGTCATGCTCATTGAAATACATACCGATGACATTTACAACAGAATTCAGTATGTAACAGGGGAGTAATTCCATAGCAAGAGATCTTCCAATATTATGCTGACACTAAGAAGCAAAAGAAACAAGGGCCTTTGCAGCATGGCCCTGTGTATATTCAAAACAATCGTTCTGTTTACAGTCATGTAAAACTGCTTTCATCTTCACAAATTAGATTCGAGTTTTTTGTATTTCTGTATGAGGGATACTCTCATTTCTATTGAAAATGGGAGCTGGCTTGAATACGTGGGTTCTCCCGTTTGTTGTCCTAGAAAGGGGGGAGGGAAACGCACCTCAGGTAACACTCTTGAGTGTCAGCACAGATAAATTCATCTCACAGTGAGCTGGACAAATGCCTGTGGTCAGTGTCTGATCAGGATGGGAGGGGACAGAAGCAGAAGGGTCTCACACAAGAGGCTTCTGGACCCTTAGCAAAGAACAAAGAGCTCAGCAGCAGGCAGCGTAAAGAGGACAGAACCCTATTCCATCAGTGGCCAGCGAGAAAGCAAATCTTCCAGAGTTTTCTTTTTCTTACCCATAAAATGAATCAATAGTACTTGTTTCATAGTGCATCTTGGAGTGTTAACTGGGCTTAGGTCAGCAAAGCACTGAGTAACGTGCCCAACATACAATAATGCCCTCCCAAAGATGTCCCCATCCCAATCCCTGGCACCTATTAATAATATGTGTCCTTACATGGCAATGGAGAATTAAGGTGGCAGATGGAATTAAGCTGGCTAATTAAATGACTGTGAGAAAGGGGACTATCATGAACCATCCAGACAAGCTTAGTGGAATCACAAGTGTCCTTAAATGTAGAAGGAAGCAGAAGAGAAATTGTCACAGGGATGTATTCTGAGAAAGTTTTGATTGGCCATTGTTGACTTGGAAGTCAGAAGGGGACCATGAGCCAAGGAATGCAGGTAACCTCTGGAAGCTGGAAAGACAGAAATGGTTCTCTCCTGGACCTCCTAGAAAAAACATAGGAGTGGTGACATGTGTTTTAGCCCAATGAGCTGATTCAGACTTCACATCTCCAGAAGTATGAAAAAATAAATTTAATTTGATTAAAACAATCAAGTTTATGGGAGTTTGTTACAGCAGCAATAAATAACTGATTCCTGACTAACCAGTAAATGGAACTTATAATTGTGAACCAAATCAGTTCTACAGAAGAATGACAAATGGGGTCTAATGTGACTCCTTGGGGGTAGATTTTCTTTGGAAGTTTGGATAGGATATTCCAGAAAATCAAATTTAAAATTGAGAGAGCTCTTCAAGAAATTAAGTAGCAGATAGAGGAGTATTTCATGCCAGATTGCACCAGCATTCTCTGAACTCATAGACATTTGATGTAGGTTCACTTCACAAGGCACTAAATTAATCAGCTAAAAGCTCCCATTAGTAGAGCACTTAAATGTGTCCAGTCCTTTTCAGACCTTTTAAATTTGTAAACAGCCTCATGAGTTGGATATTTTTTTAAAGATTTTATTTATTTATTTTTAGAGAGGGAAGGGAGGGAGAAAGAGAGAGAGAGAAATATCAATGTGCGGTTGCTGGGGGCTGTGGCCTGCAACCCAGGCATGTACCCTGACTGGGAATCGAACCTGCTATGCTTTGGTTCACAGCCGGCACTCAGTCCACTGAGCTACGCCAGCCAGGGCATGAGTTGGATATTACTATGCTTATTTTACAGATTAAATTTGAGGTTCAGAGAAATTAAGGAATTAGTCAAATTCCTTAATTTGTGATAAACCCTAGGTTCAAACTTGCCTCTCATCCAAAAGCTTGTGTTATTCCATGATACTACAAGTATAGGACACTGAGGAGTGTAACATTCATGCATGTAAATTATCAAGTGTTAATCACATGGTTACTACATGCCTATGCTAATTGATGTAGCAGTAATGATAAGCTAGAGAGATATGTGTCCTGTATTCACAGGTGATTAAAGAAGCAATTTCATATACTGCAATGAATACAATGGGCAGGGGAATACAGGGTTATGGAGCCATAATAGAATCATCTGACCTACAGAAGACACAGAGTGATGGAAAGCGTCCTGACATGGAGGATGGGTAGGAGATAATCAAGCAAGAATGGGAAGAAGTAGCAAAAGAAAAGACATACAGATGGAAAAAGAGTATGGCCTTCTCACTAGTTGAGAATATAGGTCATGTAGGAGTATGGGGAAATGAGGTGACGGGCTGGCAGGTGGCAGTCAGAGAATAGAAGCCTGTGCCCCCCATCTTATTCTAAAAATGATGTATGTGTACAAATGGAATGACATCATCGGATTTACATTCTCGGTATGGGGGGTGGGTCAGCAAGGGGTAGTTCAGTTACCTAGGTGCCACAGGTACCTACTACTACGGAATAGCTACTGATGGGGTTTGAAAAACAGTGTCACATTTGAGAGAAGCTTAGAATGCAGGATTAACGGAACTGCATTAGGGAAAAAATCTGTGTTAAAATGAACTGCAAAGAATTATGCTCAGGTTTCTGGTTTAGTCCATTTATACAGAGCATGAGAAAGAACAGTTCAGAGAGGGATAATAATGATTTCCCTTGGGAGTAAGTGGAGGTTAAGAACCAGTATGACTTTGAAGGACATAGAGCCACAGTTTGTCAACCACATACACAGGACTAGCTCTCAAATTAGACTTGTGACCTGGACATAGAGTCATTCCTATCAGTGTACAGGTAGCAACCAAATCCATGGAGTAGATGATACAAACTAGGAATTACAGTGAGGAAAACACAGTCCTCAGGACAGAGCTCTGAGGGACAGTCACTGTAAGAAATAAGCAGAGGGAAAGGAACCTGCTAAAGAAATGAAAGTTAGAACAGAGAGGAAGGAAATGAATGAGGAGAGAGGCCAGGGGGGAAATGTATGTCAAGAACCAAGGAGGTATAGTATTTAGTAAAGTTTGGGTTCAGGAAGAATGTGAGTGTTTTCTATGATTATTTATGTCAAGTGTGTTCACACTTACCAATCTACTGTGCCTAGAATGTTCTTCCTACACCTATGCCTCTCCCTCCTGTCAATCCTCACAAAACTACTTATCTTTGAGGTCACACCTAAAAAACTGCCTTCCTGTGAAGTATGTCAGGACCTCGTGCTGTATGCTCAGTCACACCCTGTCTCTTGTCTTCAAAGAGCCTTCAGAAATGAGTAGGTTAGAAGTAACTAAATAAACACACATCTGGTTCCTGCCTTGTTTACCTATCTTCAGTGCCCACCTAGTGTGTGGCACAAAGCAGAAACACAGAACATGGGGTCTGTGTGGTTACGATGTGACTAAGCAATAATTGCCCAACGAATGTTTGTTATTTTTGAGGCAGTATAGGCATTAATCACATATGCTCTGCAGCCACAGTGCCTGGGTTCTAATCCTGGATCAGCTACTTCCTAACCACATGCACTTTCAAAAAAATCATTGAATTGTGTGATCCTGCAGAAAAATCTAAACAGATTGGATTCTACCTAGTAGTTGTTCATTCTCTCCATAGGATTTTGATTCTTCATAATTTCACTCTAAAATATTGGGAAGTAAATGAGTCTCCCTTGAACTTATCCCAGTGATGGTGATCTTTGCCCTCCCCTCCCCTACAGAGTTACAGGAAGGGCTACATGAGATGATGGACGTGAAAGTCTTCATAAGTTATTAAAAATGAAACAAAGCTCAACCACTGGAGAGTGATCATCCCGACTGGCACCTGAAGTCACCTCTCATCTATATCTGTATTGACTGATGGTTTAGCTTTAACGACAGCTCCATTCCCAGTCGTTTAAACAACCATTCTCAGTCTTGGAGTGGAGCAGGTGGATGCAGTAATTGCTTAATTGTATGTGTATAATAAGGCTTGGCAGTTTCAATAATATTCACCATGATAAAATAGAAGAGAACGATAAAGCATTGGTTAGATCTGAGAGTCTAAACTGGCATCAACAATTACTCAATTTTGCTGGCCCTGCTGGCCCATGCTGTCGGGAAAAAACAAACAAACAAACAGTGGACAGCGATCCTGACTTGAGAATCAGAGTTTGATTATCTGCCATGATCTGGAGTCTCCCAGAATGCTCAGCTTTTTTAGTACAAACAATAACAACATACTGGGAGCATAAACCTGTGATGACCCGAGATCCGTATTCTGTGCAATCTGAGTCATTCACCTAAAATAGGGCTGATTACTCTATAGGCAACTCATTGTACTCTCAGTGGTTAAGTTCCCTTTTTGCAACAGCATGAATATGGCACAGAGGAAGAAATAAAACCTATGACAGTGGACTAATTTTATCTGTGAAGCCAAATTATTGCTAAGTGACACGTGATCACTAATGTACTGTCTGCCTCACATGCACAAACACAGACATGAGCATTTTACTGTCATCTTCGTACCCGAGGAAAAGGGGAATTGTAAATAAACATGGTGCTCTGGGCTCAAACACCCTACACAAGGGCCAGCAAACATTTTCTGGAAAGGGGTAGGTATCGAATGTTTCGGCTGGGCAGGCCATGCAGTCTTCGTGACAACTGCCGCACTCTGTCACTGGAGGGCAAAAGCAGGCACAGACAATGTCTAAACAAATGCCTGTAGCTTTTTTCCAATAAAACTTTTTAAAAACAGGTGATAGGGGCCAGATTTGGCCTATGGGCCATGATTTGCCAATCCCTGATCTATAGTCATTACTTTGATGAACATTAGCATTCCATATAGAGTGTAATTCTCACAACTGTGGCATCCACAGATAACAGAATGCTTCAGGGTATAACATTTTCAAGTGGACTTAAGTGTTGGAGCACACCCAAATTTCAGCATCAAAATTATGTTTCCTAACCAACTTCTTTTACTCAAAAATGCCCAGATTTTAATTTTAAAATTTGTTACGGAGAGGCATATTAAATTTGATCAGCTGGTTTAAAATGGTAAGTCAAGGAGATTTTTAAAAAATGTTTACTATTCAGTGGGATAGGCAATTCAGTGTAGATAAGTAATTAACCAAGCAACTAAAAATCTCCATACCTGCTTGCCATCTCTTTTATTGTTTGCCCTCTAAATAATAAGCGACTTGTCAATTAGAAGATGTAAACATGATGTATCATACAGGGGTGTCAAACGTTTTGGCATCTCTGGGCCACCCTGGAAGAAGAAGACTTGTCTTGGGCCACACATTAAATACACAAATATTAATGAAAACAAAAGAAATCTCATAATGTTTTAAGTAAATTTACAATTTCATATTGGGCCACATTCATGGTCATCCTGAGCCGCGTGCAGCCGGAGGGGCACAGGTTGGACACCTGGATAAGTCTCTAATGACTATGTCAGCATCTCTCTTCTCTACAAGCAGGCAAACATCAGTGCCCTTTCAGCCAACAGAGATGGACAGGAGACTCATTCCCCTCCCTCTCCCTCTGTTAGAAATTCCCTTCTAAAAAGTTATGTATTATTACTAAAAATAAATGACTTTATGATTCAGTGTTACTAACCCAAATCACCGGAAATTACCCGTGAATAACAACCTGCACCTTCAATCTGTTATGGGAAGTACTGTGATATTGTCAATAGCAATGTAGCTGAAAAATAGATAGGCCCTTCTGAACATCTTTTTTTGTTGCTCTTGGTTGTTCTTGTCATTACTTTTGTTAGTCTATGTTTTAAAAAAAAGTTGTTTGAGAGAAGAACTGGAAACTTAAAGAGGAAAGTATTCACAAGAAGGAACAAGAAAAGGAAGTAAACAGAAAAAAAAAGGAACTGAAAAGAGGTTTGGTCAACACAGTGCCTAGTGCCAGAGATTCTCAGAACATATCGATAGGATCACTTTCACAGTTATTTCTAAGAGGATTCAGACTTTCAAGCTTCCATTGCAAGCAGTTTTTCTTTCAGGAAATTGGAAGAACAGTAATCACAGGGGGAGTTAATTCAGTCTCTGTGCACAGGTAAGGAATGGCTGGGGGCAGAGAAGCTGGCTTCTTTTCATTGTTATTTCAGGGGATCTTGTGCATGATCTTATTCTGCTGAAGATACCACCTGATGCAGTAAGTGGTGACATGGGTTGTCTGGTGCTACCGTATTTCAGAGCAGCTACAACTTCAGATTCTTCCCTAACCCTGATTTAACAACCTGGTGCCCTTAAGCTCCATGCAGTCAGCAGAAAGTGTGTACACAGTGCTCTGAACCCCTAGGGGTCATCTATGAAAACACATTCAGAGTTGTTTCACATCATTCTGGAAGAAGGATAGCATTTGACTTGTACCAGAAACCCATTTCAAGGCTAACCCCAGTTACATTGATTATCTATCTACAGAGCTTAGAAAAGATTCACAACAGCAATCCCTATTTTTTCAGGAAAACAAAAATCTGAAGGTAGTCAATTACTTGAGGTTTATTGAAGGGCGGGCAGGAGTGGGGGCAAGCAAAGGACCTTAAAGGAGCATTCTCCCCCTCCCTTCTTTTTCTTCGTAAACTTTCCCAGCTAATGGTGAGAACAGGAACTTCCTAGAAGAAACAGAGACTCAGTTGGCTTCCGGGCTCTGATCTCTTGGCACCTTAGAATACAGGTCACATTTCTTCAGTTAAACATTTCTGAGTTGCTATTGCAGCTGACCTAATATTATCTTTGTCTTTGGGTCATCAGTTATAGATAGCACAATGTTACATTTCTTTTTTTGGTTTCTACATCCAACAGTGGCAGTAAAAAATAATGGAATTGGTTAAAAGTTTAAACTACCATCAGTGGCCACGTGAACACGAAATACAGACATTAGCAGTCAGTAGTTCTGCAACCAGGAAATGATAGATGAGCAGGAGAAACTGCTGGGCAAGACTTGATCTTGGAAATTACAATTTTGAAGAATAAATTAAAAAGGTTTTCTGTCCATTGAGTGTCACTCGAAGTATTAAGCACCTTCAAAAATACATAGATTTGATTTAATTTAATCTAATCTAATCCTGTTGTGCCCTGTGATCATCTAACCTTCCAAAACTCTTTACATAAGTGCGATGAGATTGTAATTTTCTTTACACAATAGATCTATTTTTAATCTTGTGGGGGAAGCTCACCTTTTAGGGACAGGAGTTTTTGCCCCGACTGGGCAATTTAGGTAGCAGTAAGGAAAGTGGAAGTTGCGGTGGCAAATCATAAGTAGAGAAAGAGGCAGATCACTGTCCAAGTTTTTCAGCAAAGTTGTCCATGTCACATTCTAATGTCAATGAGTTGGAATAAATGCAAAAGGAAATGTTTAAAAATGCAAAGATATACCTCCCATTCTCCTTTAGCTGTGTCACAAGGATAGCCGTTAAGAAAAGCGTACTTGTCTATCTCCCTTTTTAGGCTAACATGACCTATGGCTTGACTGGGGTGCACTTGAAAAGGGACATGGGCCCTGCACACGGCAGCCCCTGCACTTCCCTCCAGCCTTGCCCCTGCTGCAGACAGGCAGTACCCCCCAGCAGAGGAAAGCTTGGGCTTATGTCAGACTCTCTATTAGTGAGTCTCTGGCGCATGCACAGATACATTTTTAAAAGCAAGATGACTGTGGATGACACAACATGAGTCTGTCTGTTCTCTGGAATAATGAGAACTACAATTAAACCCCAAGAAATAAGCAAGCAGGAATGGCTGTCTGCAGAACTTCCTGATCAGACCCGGGTGTGCTGAATCTGTGGGTCTGAAAACGAGCTTGAGAGGACCAGTGTAAGTGAATCAGTATTCCCCTGGCCTAGAACACCTCCACAGGATCCCAGCCTCCACCGGATAGTCAGCAAAGATTTCACTAAGTTAGCACTTATTTCTTTCCTGTGATGGCTAATATTCAGATTTTTGTACCCACTCAATTCATTTTATATGACTCATACTAAAATGGCTTACCTCCTTCGCAATAATAGGTAATGAATAGCAACTGTATTTAACAAGCCCCATAAGTTTTAATGTAAAAAGAAATTAATTTATTATCCCTGGTGGATTAAACACTTTGATTTTCAAGAACAAAAATATAATCAGATTTAAAGCTACTAGAGGAAAAAAAGCTGGTTAAAATCAAGATTGTATTTAGATAATACTTCAATGTCGTGTCAATAATCTTCAATCCACATTAAAATAAGAAGTAAGAATGTAACACTGAGCCTCAATTCCTTCTGCCTTAGGTGGACCTTCCTCGCCCAGTAATAGACACACACACACACACACACACACACACACACACACACGCAGCCACCCACCCTCATGCATCCCCTTTGATGCTGCAGCACAGCTCTAACAGGTTCAAACCTCTGAAT
Organism: Phyllostomus discolor; assembly: GCF_004126475.2. Classification (NCBI taxonomy): domain Eukaryota; kingdom Metazoa; phylum Chordata; class Mammalia; order Chiroptera; family Phyllostomidae; genus Phyllostomus; species Phyllostomus discolor. The sequence continues at coordinate 85,894,267 of NC_040910.2, forward strand.
GTTCATGTGAGCAAGACTCTGTGCAAGGGAGATATAGAATAATTAGATAATGGATTAATTAACCTGTCCCCACTACCTCTAGCATCTAAACATAGATATGTTTCAGTGGAATGTAGGCAAGTATAGAGTATTACAAAGAATATTTCTAATTCTTTATTATAGCACATATTCTAAACTTAAACTTGAATGTTACACGTTTGCAGTTTTGGAGGTTATTGCAACGGTTTCACAAATGAAGGCTTAATAGCTATTCTTTATCCTCAAATTTATTCACTGTGTGGCTATAAAGGCAGGATTTGATCAATGAGATTCCTTGCTTACAAATCCCTTCTGGTTGTTATTTCCTTTCCAACTAAAGTACCACATCCTGAAACATGGGATCCAAGCATTTTGCAAGCTGACTTTGCTATATTTCTTCAGGCTCATGCCTTGCCAGAAGCCCTGTTCATCTTACTAGACTGTTGTGCTGTCCCATGGTTATTAAAAGACACTCCCAAGAGGTTATAGTGATCAATAATATAAGATCTTTGAACAGAGTAAAGGACTATTTGGGCTAGAGACCACTAAGTAGGTAGCCTTCACTAATAAAATTATGATGGACAGCACAACTCTGGAGAAACCACTGATACAGCATAGGTAAAAGTTATCAAAATAAAGAGGAATTGAACCATACACAAACTAGCAGCTACTTCATAATTCCTCCTGCTGAAATCCCTTTGGGGGCAGTGTAACTCAAAACAAGAAATTGTCTCTCTAGAAATTAATGGCTCCTACATTTTACTTCTTTGCTAGTTGTTGGTATATTTTTCAAGATGACAGGCAGTCAATACTCTTAGAGACATAACCTGTTCACATGGGCTAAATGCATTTGACTTAAGTAGAGGAAAAAGTAAAATGACTAAGCATATTATTAGCAAAGTACCAAAAGGTTGTAGGGTCATAGCTTAACCAAACATTAAACGTCTTTACTCAGACAATCTCGCCTGCGTCACTTTTCTGATTTCTTTCAAGTGCCCTTGCCAGTGGTGTAGTTTGCTCAGCTGAAATAAGCCAGTCTTGGCAAGTAATCAAAAAGCTACAGAATGATTGGATGCTTCTTTGAGAATGGAGGAATTCAGAATTCTTTAAGCTGGTCGGTGCACTTAAATTGTACCTCCAGCTTAGGGGCTCAGCCTTAAGCATTCCAAAAAAACCCCTAGCCAATGTGTCTCAGTTGGTTGGAGCATAATCCCATAAAGCAAGGAGTGGTGGGTTTGATTTCCCCTGGGCACATACCCAGGTTGTAGGTTCAATCCCCCTGTCAGGGTGTGTACAAGAGGGCAACGAATCAATGTTTTCCTCTCACATCAATGCCTCTCCCCGGCTCCCCTCCCTACCCCCACTCCCAACTTCCTCTCTCTCTGAAAGCAATGAAAAAACGTCCTCGGGTGAGGATAAATAAATAATACAAAAATAAATAAATAAATGAGCACTCCATAAAAGGCTGATCCCCTCAGTACACGGCAGTTTTATGAGGCTTTTCAGCTCTGCCTTTGAAATTCACTACTCTAAACCCACACTTTCATCCTCAGGTTGCAATTCAGCTTTTGTTTTAGCCAACTATTGGTTTTAGACACTGACCTGGCATTTCACTCATTCTTCCTGCTCCCTAGAGGACTGAGATTCACCCTGCCCTTCGGTCCCCCCATATAAATTAACTTGCTCTTTGCTCCATGATTCTTAGCCACGATCAGCCAATCAAATGTTCTCCATTCATAGCTCTAGCTCGTGGAACAGGGGCCTGGGACCAAGCTTTCAGCTCACAGTTGCTCTAGGGAGAAGATCAGACCCCAATTATATGAACGTCTTTAGTCCAAACTTGATGATATCTACTGTTGAAAAAGGGAGAAAATGAATGATTTCTCTCAAAATTCAGTATAACTAGATGAGAGTGATTCTAAGACTTCAGGGACTTGGAATGAAGGAGTAAGCTGTGTTGGGTAAGGATTCAAGGAGGCTAACCTGGGTTTAAAGCAAAACCCCACAAGGACAGCCAGCCTCTCCAATGTATGATGTGTATAAAGGAAGAACATGAAGACCTCTGGCATGGCACAGGTTGGTCTAGAAAGTCACACCTGGTAACTGGGGTATTAAAAATTCCAGTCTGTAGGTTACAGCCAAAGTCAGAGAGGTGTGACCTCTCACATCCCAGGCATTGGCTGTCATTAATATCAAAATAGCCCCATTAGGGACCTTGCCAGGATACAAGGGAAAAAATCTAGTAGTCTCATCAAGTTACTATGTCAGACCAGGACTTGGCTGTGATTCAGCAGGCATATAGAAGCCCACAACCCAGGCTGGGATGTCCTGATATCAGGTGTATATAACTCTCAGTCAAGTATTAGATGACTCAAAATCCCTTTAGCTCTCAAGATGAAGCCGAGGATATCCTCATTCTGTAGCTGACCACAGCTTGGCAAGCACAGGAGACATAACCTGCAATGGAGCATCGATGATTTCAACTCACTAGACACATAGTCAACATTTTTAATTTCAGCCTGGCAGAACACACAGATAAAGGACTGACGAGCTGAGCTGAATGACTAAAGAACAGTCATGGAGAAAAACTGGAAGGACCCTTTGTCCCCCTTTGAAAAAAAATCAATGTCTTACACATCCTCATACACAGCAGCTCTCTGGTTTGGGACACATTGTAACCAGAATGAGAGTGGTCCAAGGGTCAAGGCTGAGAATTTCATGCAACCCTGAGTAAGGTATGATGTCCATTAAAGGTTGCATGGTCCAGGCAACTCTAAGAACCCAAAAGAAGCTCTAGAATATATTTACCCAAGGTGGAGTTGGTGAAAACCCAGGAGAGAAAAGGGTCAGCTCCCAGGAAATAGTCCTCTGAAACCAATAGTAAATGAACTACAATGAATGAGCTATGCCACTGACCTAGTAGCATTTTGCTTGCAGTGGGTGAAGTTTGAGTTTATCTTTCTCTTAAAGTATTTTCTTTCATGATAATAGAATAAAGATCAAGAAAGAGGGGGACAGGAGATGGGAAGAAGAGGAAGAAGAGGGTCTAAGTTTGAAGGTTTGCGTTATTGAAGGTCAGGAGCATAGAGAGTCAAGAATGGTGGGATAGTGTTGAAATAGCTGGCTTAGGAATCTACTTGGGCGCAAGGGTCTAGGGTAGTAGTTACTGAGGTTGAAGTTGAGTGCCAGGTATTTTAGGATGTGTTACTGGACTGCCTGGGTCACAGCATCTTGGGGATAAAGTTCTAGACATCTGCATTTTATTAAACATTCCAAGGGTCTTTCCTGTGTAAGAAGGTTTCTGGATGATGGGCCCACTGAAAAGGGAGGGGGAAGGTGAATGGAGGGCATGGAGTTGGCAGGTAGCAGAGAGCACAGGCATTTGGGAGGTGGTGTCGTTGAAACTGACACATACTCTGTGCTGAAAAATATCGTCTGGTAAATAAATAAATAAGTAATATCCAAATACACATAGAGGGTCTGTTTTTAAATGTACAGTTCTATGGATGATATAATCTATGTCTTAGGTAGAATGAGATATTATGAAGTTTAGTGCATTTATAGTTAGAAGTTGTAGATTTGAGTCCTGGTTTTCCATCTATTGGCTGCATGGTCTTGGCAAATTACCTGGAAAATATCAACAATGGTCATAAAGATCAAGTCATAGATGTGTAAGGGTTATGAACTACCAAAAATATGCATGTGAAGTAGTAATGATTATTTTTCCCATACTGTCACATTTCTAATTAATAATACATTATGTTCTTAGCATGACAGTTATAGTCCCATGGAAACACATTTACCAAAAGTCTCCTGTAATTTAGGAGGAATCTCATGTAATAGAAAGCACTGCAAAATCTATATACAACTATTTCCCCATCTATGTATCTCTACAGAAATAAGGCAAAGCCTAGACTAGAGGATAATTAGTTGTATATAGTTCTAAGTATTAGAGCTACTTAGCAGGGCATTGCGTGCTACACATTTGCAAGTCTGATGTGGAACACTCCCTCTCTCAGCAGCTCAGACAGGCGACTGCCGTTACTTCTGAAGCCCTGTCCATGAGCTGATGGGCTGGTGCCCAGAGTCCCTCCAAATACTCGAATGCCCATGGTCTGGCTCCAGAAAGCACAGTCGTGTTCTCTAGAAGAGCACTGATTTGCCAGAGCTTATTAACTGCCATGAGTTATCCTCTTCACTTAACGTGCCTCCCTTTATGGGAAGGCAAAGATGACACTGGTCATTTATCTGTAGATATTTGTTCAAATACCATCCTTGGCCGTTGTTGCAATTTGTTGTATGTGCTCACCCATATTCTTAAGAAGTTAGTTAGCTCATTGTCTACTACCCCTCCCAGTCATGGACATGCAGAGTACAGTCTTCAGCCTACTGCTGTACATCACCAACCCACCCTCCGATAGATCGGGATTTTCCCACTTGGAACTTTGCCACATCTTTCTTAGCCTATCAAGAAAAATGTAGGGCAAAAAAGGAGAAACCCATCAGTCTACAGGATAAAGAACAGAGAATTGAGAAGCTGCTATCACAACATAGCACATCTTTGGAGAAAACATAATAATAACAATAATATTAATAATAATCACATTTAGACCTCACTTATAGAAACTTGGTTGAGTGATTCATACACACTCCTTCACTGTGCTAAGTGATTTATATACACTACTTCACTGATATGTTAAAGTAATCCTACAAAATAAAAACTCAGTAGAAACCAGTAAGAGAGGTTCTGTAACTTACTAAAGATTCCATAGCAGTAAATGACAGTCAGGATTTTTAACTCAGGCAGTCTGAGTCCAAAGTATTTAGCTATTGCATATACTGCCTGTTGCTAATTGCTTGGAATTACTTAGAATTTCTCCAAAAGCCGAATGTTACTCCTCTCTGTTGGTATAATTTTGCAACTGGGCAGCTGGTGCTCAAGGAGATGATTAGTGGGGTTAATCCAATATTTCAATTGTAGGCTTTCCAGACTAAGTAATGATCTGTGGTATGAAATAGTTTTTTGAGAATGTGTGCAAGCTGTAGCTCTAATGTTCTTGGCCTGGACTGGTAAGAGACATACAGAGAGAAGAAAGTGTTTCAGTTATAGGAGTGAAACGCTGTTAACCACTAAGAAAATACTGTTGAAATTATGTTTGCTCAAGAAATATCTGCCAAATATAAAATGAACAGTTGAACTTGAGTAATATTATTGGATTGTGAGGCTGCATTTAAACCATCCCATCTAGAATGGGATGGGAAAGTACCGTGTTTCTTAAATAATGCACAGACATCATCTTAGTCATGAAATTAAAAGGAACTCTTTCCTTAGGCCACTGGTGTTTGGGGAGGTCAATTTGGTCCTGGGCCAAATTGTCACAGTAATAGCTGCTTGCATCATTCAAGTCTTTCGTCACTGCAGGTGTTGAGCTAGATATTTTACCTGCTTTACCTTGTTTAATCTCACAACAAACCTGTTGGGCCCATTTTGCAGATTAGAAAACATTTGTAATAAGTGGCAGAGCCAGGCTTGAATTTCAGGCTGCCTGATGGCCCTGTCTGCACGTAACGAGTGTGTCATGCTGCCTCCGCTCACGTTAGTGGGTGAAGATGTCGCCTGGGAATCAGAGCCTCTAGGAATTGGTCTCAAGGCCACCCACCGTGGGTCATCTGCCACCCACCGTTCAGGAAATGTCATAGAAGTTACTCACCACCCAGATCAAGACGCAAAACAACAACCGCCCTATTTCTCCCACAGTTGCTTGCATTGCCTGAAAAAGTTTCCTATGTAAAGGATGTGATTAATAATGACAGTTAGACTCTCAAAAATATTTTCAACTCCAACCGAATGAAATTAATTCATCAAACATAATCAGACTTGAATCACATTTTATGGGAAAGAGTAAGAATTTGATAAATAAAGATGTGTGGGGAAGAACATTCCAGAAAAGATGAATTGCATGAGTGAAAAGTACAGAGTAATTTTGTGGCCCTTCCCCCAAAATATCAAATAAGGATAGAGTTCAATATGTACATTTGATAAATGACAGGCAAAGTTATTTGGATTTTTCCTGCAAGCAAAGTAAAAACACTGTTTTCTTAACATGGGGGTTATGTTGTATGTGATTGCTTATTTTTTGGTGGTAATGCTTAAAATAAAGTAGGAGAGGGGGGAAAAAGTCAAGCAGGGAAACCAGTCATCACTCTACTGCACTAGTTGGGAAGTGGTAGGCTATGGACATAGCAGTGAAAGAGTTTGGACACATGTAAGGGCCAATATGAGAGCCCTAAGCAGATTCTGGAGGCTGGGCAGTGGTCATAAGGGACAGACAGAAAGAAACAAAGAATTGGGGGTACAGAGCCTGGGTGCCTGGGAGGAAGAGACAAAACAGAGGAAACCCAGCATAGAAGCCTCTGTGGGGAAGGAAGGGGATGGTGGGAATCTATTGTGAAGAAGACAAAGGGGCAGTGTTTGGAAAACAAAGAGAACAGTGGCGAGAGCAGGGGTCCCAGAGAAGACAGAGTAAAGCCACCTAGATATTGGTGCCCTTAACAGTAAAGTCATGAAGCCAGTCCCGGGAATAATGGGGCAGGGTGTACGGTTCAGTGCATTTCTGTATTTGGGGGACTGGAGAAGAAACATTTCAACAGGAGGCCAAAAGAACGAGGAATGGGTCCCCTTTAAAAAGATTCATTAGTTTGAAACTATGTAACTATACATATAAGCATATACATGTGCATATGTATATGTATACATAAATATATTCACAGACACACGTGTGTGTGGATAACCAAATTCCAAAGTGAGGGATACAAAGAAAAGCATGACCAAATATCAGCTGAGCCCTTGTGTGTCTATGGCCTTTGTTAATACCTGTTGTTTTTCTTAACATTTGAACAGGGGCTACTTTCCCCAGGTTGGTGGATTGTTAGAAATGTCCTCCATGCCCCTATGAGTTTATTTTTCCCGATGAATAATTTTCCTTTAGACCCATTTTGGCGCCATTCATTACATAATTTCCCTCATCATCATCTCATTTTGCTTCCAAAAACATATTCTCAAGTGCCTGGCGATGTAATAAATCCTCTCTGTGGATGCTACCCAGCTCCTGATTATGTGCAGAATTGCTGAGCTGCAATGTGCTACCAGCTCTAATATTTCTAATGCCTCTTGGAATCACACCAGCATTAACCATTTATAAAACACCAACTGCTACTCAATATGTACAAATGCAATTGCATTTCACCACTTGCCAAAACAAAGGCCTTTCTGAGATCATTTTTCTTTTTTTGGTTTCTGGGAGAATACAATATTGGGATCCGTGATCAGTTGCCAAGTTCAGGCTAGTGGTAGTTGTTTTTCCTAAATGATTTTATTATATTGAGGATTTGCCTCAGGACAGAATGTAATACAGAGACAAATATACAAATAAATATATAAGTATATTTCCATTGGGTGACCCCCTCACCCCATTCCACCTTCTAGTGTTTGGGTAAAGTGTACTGATACTTAATGAGGGAATTTAACATCTTACTGAAAAAGCAAACAGTGAGTTTATTTTGCACTGGGAATATGCAAAATGATATTTGAGTACTGGGTCAAAGCCATTTAAAAAATTAAACTAAAATCAAAGAGATAATATCACGGTATAACATGGTCTGCCACTGGTCACAGAGAGTGTATTTTGTAATGGCTTAGGTCATTTCCACACTGTATAGAAAACTGGATTCAATGTGTTAGGGACACTTAGTGTTACAGAGAAGGCCAGTTGAACATTAGAATTCTTCATCAGCTTTGATGTAATGGTCCTACGTTGCTGTTTCCTTGAGTATACTAACATTCATCTGTGCTACAAGTGTTTTTTTCTAAATTTGAAGTCATCAATCAGGTTTCATACCCTAAAGAATCATAGATATTGATCAAACAAACAATAACAAATTATATTGATCAAACTGGAAGAAAGGAAGCAACAGTTGATTTGGATTCTATTCGACAGTTAAAATTCAGAGATATAACCTTGTGAACTGACTTGTTCAATGGTAGCTGTTAGTGGCATACCATGCTTTGTATTTATGGTATTGAATACAGCACGGGTTTCTAGGGATGCAAAATAACTCTGACATGCTTCACAATTCATGTAGGTGAGAGGAGATCAAGGAAAGCTTCTTTGTAAATGAATATGAGTGGGGTGTCAACAGATGAGTAAAAGCTTTCCTGGTGAGAAGCAGAAAGAAGAAATAAAATTCTAGAAGAGGGAAACAACTCTTGCAAGAGCTTAGAAATGGCTTTTTAAAAACTTCTTGATGTTCCATGTCTAGAGACACAGGATAGAAGTAGGGAGAATTATGAGGGAGTGTCAGAGGCAAAAGGACAAGAAGGGAGTTTCTAATACTTTAAATGATTGCTCAAGGTGAGATCAAGTAGTTACCCCATTCATGAAATTATTATGCAAACAGGAAGGACGTGTAAACATAGTTTCCTGGAGAACAAATGTCTATTATGCAGAGAATACGTTATCTCCTTTGCCATTGCTGCAGTGCATGCTTGTAATAAATGCTGCTTCGACTAGCATTCCTTCTAAGCAAGTGAACTCAACCTTGATGTTCAGCTTTGAGATCATAACACCTGTTATTTATATCAGTCCAAGCACAATTAAGCTTGTGGTATTTGCTGAAGGAAGAGTCTGTATCAAAAGGAACTTAGATAAGTCTTCCAATAAAAACCAAACACTTTACAAATTTGATTATTTAAGATATGCAGCTAAGGACCTGAAGGTTCTCCTGAACCAATGACTCAGCAGTGTGCCCAAGTGTTTCTCAATCATCTCTTTGATCTTGGGAACTCTGGGGTGGATCAGGTTAGGGTTAGAGTGAAACTCTGAGACACCCAGTGTCCCTCCCCACCCTCCAGAATCTTGACAGGAAGGCAAGATGCCGACACAGTTGACAAATTACATGTGATTCAGACATGACCATGTGTAATTCAAATTCTAAATGGGTTTTAACAAACCACCTGGCTAGGCACAATAATGACTCCTAAAAATGTCCACACCCTAATATGGCAAAAAGGGATTTCCCAAATGTGACTTAAGTGACAGGTTTTGAGATGGGGAGATTATTCTGAATTATCCTGGGGGGGCCCAGTATACTCACAGATTTCTTAAAATTGGAAGAGAAAGGCAGAGTGGTGAGTCTAGAACTGACAGCGTGAGGAGGATTGGAACTCCCATAGGTGTCCTGAGATGGAGAGGCCACTCGCAAGGACCTGAGTGATCTCTCTGGGAACTGAGAGCCTCCAGACACTAACCTGGAAGGAAGCGAGGACCTCAGTCCTGCAACTGCATGGAAACAAATTTGGCCGACACCTGAAGGAGCAAGAAAAAGGTTTCTATAAAAAGGGACAAAGCCCTGCTCGCAGCTTGGTCTTAGTCACGTCAGGCTCATTTCAGATTGCTGATCCACAAAACCATAAGATAATGAATGTTTTTTGTAAGAGAATAAATTTATGTTGTTTCAAGCCAACGAGTTTGTGGTCATTGATCATGGCAGCCTAAAATACAAACACACCACCCAAATGTGCGGCGAAAATAATTATTGCATTGGCATTTGGGAAAAGAGAGGGAAGGATATAATTTTTCAGAAAAGCTTCACTGACATGTCATTTAAGCTGGCTTTGAAGGATGAAGGGATTTGAACCTGGCTTAAAAGAGATAGCATTTCTTCCCTAGGGAAGGTCACAGAGGTGAGTGAGTATGAGCAGGGCTAACCCAGAAGGCTGTGTAGGGAAAGGGTTGGAATTGAGTCCGGATTAAGAATTTATATTTGAGGACTTTGTAGGTGGAAGGAGAAATCTGAACTATTGGAAGAAATCCTTATTTCAACCCACCACTCCAGAGCAGCTATTGGAGTTTCTCCATGATCCCAGCCTGTGTTGACTGACCTCATGGCACCTGGCTGCCCTCCTATAAGATCACCAACTCATTGAGTGACTACCAAACACCACACACTGTATTCGGAGCTTTATTGACTGCAATCTTTATGACAAACCCTCATTTTAAATGAGTTAATTGAGGCTTAGGGAGATTTAACTCACTTGTCTAACTAGGGGCAAATCGAACATTGGAATCCAGGCAGTTGAACCCCAGGGCCCAGGATCTGAGCCATTTTGCATAGCTCCACCCATCGCCATGGCAATCAGACATGTGATTTGTTATTCCTGCCTGGAGAATATTTTATTAATGTATATTTTATTAGGCAGCTATAGACACAACAGGTTTTGCATGCTAAGGAATGTGTAATCAACTCTTTTAAAATGAAACTGAAAAACAGATCCAGTTCGTTCTTCAGTCAGGTGAGATGTCTATGACGGCCCCGACATGATTCATCCAGAAACTGTTTACATCTTATAGCCAAAAACTCCAGCTGGGGGGAAAAAAGCATGATTCAGTGATCAAATATAAACCTCAACCAAGTCGCATCTGAGTGAGAAGGAATGCCTGGCATGTGCACCAGTGGAGAGGCTGCCAGGCCAACAAACAGTTAGTTTCATCTGTGGCGAGGAGCAGCTGGGACTCCTGGGACGTCATAGGTTAATGGAACTGCTTTTGTGTCGCTGCGCTGACATGCCATTGATTGCCCCCACAACTCTCCATGTAGTGTCATGACCTGAAGGAAACTGGACATCAGAGAAAGACTTCGTTATCACTCTGCTCGAGTCAAAGAACGAGTGGAAGAATGAATGAGTGATATTGATGCTGAGAACTGTAGCACGTGGGTGTCAACTAACGCTTTCAAAGAAACGAGTGACAGGCAGCCTGTGGGGTAGGACTTTGTTGAAGTCCAGGTTATAAAGCTGAATGTTGTAAGTGCAACGTTCGAACTTTTGAGTGACATTTCATACAGCATGGATTCGTTTGCAGAATCACAAGTGTCAGTGCATCTAAACAAACCCGTCTGTTTTTATTGAAAGGCAGAAAAGTTTGACACATGCTGGAAGAATTACAATGTATTTAACTGATCGTCACAATTTTTAGTGACAACAATTAATTTGCAAAAAAGAGAAAGAATGTAGCTAATAATGTTTTACTGATGACACATAAAAGTTGTCACATGTCGTTGTTTATCGACTTGCAAACCAACCTTCCAAGGGAATAAGTTGCCGTTGTTGTGGGATAGAATGGGATTTTAAAACTGCTTTTAATTAGGTAAGACAAGGGCCTAATAAGTGCCATATATATAAGAAATTTCTACATATTAACCCTCTTGCCCTCATTATCTTACTTCATTTTTTCCCCTTTGGAGGCAATTACAATTTCTTTTGCATCCTTTCACATAGCTGTATATCAATGAATATATGTAGCTACATACCTAACCCCACACACAAGGAGTGTATTACTGTAATATAAAGTCCTCACTGGGAGATGAGGAATAACAATCTCCTTTTCCACAAGTAAATAGAAGGCAAACATTTTTTTCAAATTTTCTTAATGTGGCTATGCGTGAAAATAAATGCAACTCACGGAGTATGTATTACTGCTACTATTTAGTCTTGTTGGGTGGGGAGGACAATTGAATGGAAGTTAAAGCATACACTCAGGAAGCAGATTTAAATGTTTATCTCTGCCATCGCTCTATGCCTAGGTTGCTTCATCTGTAAAATGGGGATGCAGACATTGCATATCCCAGAGGATTACTGAGACAATCCAACGAAGGTGTTTAGCACAGTGATTGGCACATATTAAGAACTCAGACTCTAGAAGTAGGAAAGACAACTCGATAGGGAAGAGAGACAGTTACTGCATGTGTGCACATGCACTTAAGCTGAGAGTGCTGCGGAAAAAATCTTTGCCTTTATAATGATCTTCTCTTCGGTATTTGCTTTCAGAAAATGGGATATGAATTTCTTTTTAAGATTAGAAAATTACATTGGTAAGTTCATGTACAAATTTGGAGCTTGAGATTTAAAACTTTTTCTAAAAATATTTTATTTACTCATCGATTTATTTTAGAGAGGGGAGGGGAGAGAGAAAGAGAGGGAAAGAAACATCAATGTGTGGTTTCAGGGACCTGGCCTGCAACCCAGGCATGTGTCCTGACTGGGAATTGAACTGGCAACCTTTGTTTCACAGGCCAGTGCTCTATCCACTGAGCCACACCAACCAGAGTGAGATTTAAAACTTTTTAAATACATTTCTCACTTTCCCCTGGTAGTGTATTGAAGTTATGAATGAAGCCATATCGGAGTTTTCAAATTTCAAAGACTCGGAGTCTCAGTGAAAGGTCAATGGCTTTCCTGTGATTCTAGCTTTTGCCCCAATAATTGCTCAGGCCACCGTGCAATCCTTTGGTTTCCATTATACTTCTTTCGTACCCGTTACGTCTCTTTATCTGCTCTCTCACATGTGACAATATAATATAATCTATTCTTTTAAAAGATTCAGCCTTCTCCTTCTAGACCACCACTCACCAACATACGAAATTGAAAAGAACAAAAGGAAAATACTTTCAAATGGAGCAGGTGAGCACATAAGCGCACATCTCTGCCATATTTGTCTTCATCGCCACCACCTGTCATGCCTCAACTCCTTTGGTCTTACCAAATGTACCACAGAAGAAAAAATGTGGGCAAGTGCTGACAGAGAGGTGGGAGAAACTCAACCTTCTGGCAAACAGTAGTCAGACATGAAAATAGAACCAGGCACATATATCCAGTTCCCCACCACCTCTCCTCAAAGGACCTCCCGGATGTCAATATCACCTTGGCTCCCATGACAACCCCCTGACGAAGATAAATAGGTGTCAAATATGCTTTTGCTCCTAGGACCTCTGGGCATTGGTTCAAAACACAAATGCAAAACTCGGGCTGAGTCAGTCTCCTGATGTACCACTTAACAAGAAAGCCACAGAAGGTAGGCTTGCCAGCCCACACTGCTGGTCTCGCCTCTGCAGCGTTGTCAGCACCCTCGAAAAAGTAGGTTGATAACACGAAGAAAGCAGTTTGTGTTGGCATTTTCACGCCCTGTGAGACAGGCGCATGTTCTGTTTATAATACAAACATGACTTCGGAGTTCGGGGATCTTTCGGGGATGCATGCCGATTAGAAGATCTCCGATCACAGGATTACGGTCTCCGTTTTAAACGTCGGTTGAACCTGCAGCAGGTGAATTGGGGCCTTTCTTTGAAGGGAAGATCAGACAAATAACTAGTGAATTTGAGCCATGAAGCCAATCCTTGTAAAAAAAAATAATAAGGGCTTGCCCCTGCAACTTCAAACTCCAAAATAAATTCCCAGGCCCTGGCTCAACACAAGTCCAACAGTGGATCTTTTCTATTTGCTCGGGTATTGTCTGCTGTGAGGAAGAAAAGAGGTTTAAGCAGGTATTACTTTGGGGGTCACTTTTGCCTTTACAAAAGGTAATGATACCAAAATATTCTGGTGAAGACAAAATCTGACCACCTATGTTAGCTACATTCAGGGTACTGTGGAAGTTAAGAATTCAGTGCTAGAAACTTGTGGTCTTTAACTATTGGTCTTCTTTTCCTCTGCTTTAAAATGGGGACAATAATAATCATAAGTGTACCACTGAGCACATTTCAAAGTTAAAGAAAATCATATCTATGATGTAAAACTCACAGTGTGAGACCAGGTACCCATCATATACTCCAAATATATTAATGATAGTTTTTCCAGATGACTTGAGTACACATTGACTAATTTATCCTATATTCAGATCAAATATATTTTCTGCATATATTCTGTGTTTCTTTGGCAAAATTAATCCCCTAGAAGGTAGAAACTCTATGGAAGGAAAAGAGAAGAGGTTTCTCCTGCAGAAGAACTTAGAGGAGAGGAGAGAGATATCTGAAGTCCAATATTGTCACGTGTTCTCCAGTTCTCTGGAAGTCAGAGTGCTGCCTCTGGAAGGAAAGGACCCTGAGGGAGAAAGAACTGGGAATATGTTCGTATTCATGTTACATCGATATGAGGGTAGAAAGAGCTCATAACCCCTGGTAACTCAGTTATTTGAGCTGAGATCCCTTTAGTCAATTGAGTTAAATCAAATGTTTCCAGCGCCTTTCTTGCTGTTTTAGGTACTAATCCCAAGTCTCAAAATAATATTCTGACTCTCTCCCAGCACCATCCTCTGATAGCAAAATGTCATGTAAAGAGAACAGCCCTGGAACCAAACGCCTTGGAGGGGAGCCCAGCGGTGTGGCTTTACACTGGCAGGCGACCCCGAACTGGGGGACCCAAGGCTCCCTCGCTGAGCGTGGAGCTTCAGCTTCCGGCTGGCTGTTCACATCCAGGTACCTGACTATCTAAGCAGATTTTTTTTTGCTTCATTTTATTGTTTTTCCTGTCCTGGAAAGCTATTTTACATGTCTAAGTGTGATAGCACATAGCTAATAAATGACTGAAAACCAACCTGAAAATGTATGAACTGTAATCTCAGACCACTTTGGGTTTTCAAGAATTATGAAACACCAGACTTCACCTTTCCCCACCTTTTCACATAATTCATTCAGAAAAGCACAGTGTGAGGGGCCTTAGGCTTGCCTAAGGCTCTGCAGCTTTTACATGAGAAAGGGACTAGGAAGAGGGGCAGACTGTGATTTGGGGGAGAGGCTGACTAGGGCAGTGTACCCATCAGGACTTTCCTTTCCACTGGTCTGTGGTTCAGTCTGTCTGTCTTCCTGGGTTCATGAGAAGCCGTACCTGAGGGGTGACTCTTGAAGGTCATTCCTCTCTTGTCAGCCACGCCCTCTCTGTCCATCTTCCGTCTGGCTTCCCTCTCCAGCTCCCTTTAAACTTAACACGACTGAAGTTGAGCAAATCAAGCTACCCTGAAGGCTCTTTCCTCCTCCCCAGTGGGCCCTATTTGAATTTTATTACTTTTAAAGATTCGCCCATGCTTTCAGTGGCATAAAAAGCAAACGACCTCAGAGTGGCAGCTTTTAGGTTTAAAGGTTTAGACTCTAAAAGCAGAAACTTGCCTGTGAGGCTCCGTACCTTGAAAGACCGCAGAACCTCTTTCGATGTAAGTCTAACAGTTTCTATTCTCCTGTGAAACATGAAGCTGTTTGCATCTTTGCTGAACTCATAAAAAAGACCCAGGTAGAGATTTTTCCATTACAAGTCTCTGTTCCTGTCATGTCATTTCAGGCAGAATAAGTGAGTTCTGATTACAGCGTTGTAAACGTGAAATAACTCCTGAGTGATGTCGAACATCATCACAGCCACCTCACCTTCTGTCTGCATAACATGTCTCACAAGGCCCCACGGAACGCTTCCCACAGAACATCATTCTTCCTTCTCTTGCTCCTGTGTCTCTAGGGCTGCTTCGTAATAAGACTGATACACGGAATACAGGCATTTGTGATTCTCAGCCGCCAAAAAGTCCCGGCCTGAGCTGGGGGTGGAGAAGATGAATCAGAGCCAAGGCACAGCTGGGCTGCCAGGTGTCCAGGACTGACAGCTGCCATCTGGGGTTTGCTTGGTAAGGACCACTGTCTTGTCTTTTCCTTTCCATCATTCAGTGCTGCTGCATTTACTGACAGGGCATTCAGTTCTAATGGTCTCCACTCACATCTTGCCTGATACTCTAAATACACAAATAGTCGGTTAGCTTTAAAAATGGCAGGTTGAATGAAAATGAACTGACCCAGCCCAGTGACTGTGAGAACCAGGACTGACTGACAGCTGTGGTCAGGGAGTAGGGACTCATCTGAAAAAAGAAAAACACCCATCCCAGTTAGCAGTTACCTAAAGAACAGCGGGCTGCTGGTCAGGAATTGTGAAGGGACCTCCCTGACCACATAACAAAGCGAAGATAAAAACATCAATGCCACTTTCTGCTTGTTGAAACCAAGGGCGTTGCCCTTAAGATGTTCTTAAACTTAACTGTTATCAACAATTGTTTTACTATAACTGTAGCCCACAACTGATCTGCCATTTACAAATGAATGCTGTCTGTCTTCTCTGAGCTCTCAATAGTGCTGAGCGGTGGCCTTGTCTCTGATTGAATTTCTCTAGCAAATTCCCCACAATTACTAACAAATATTTTCAACTCTCTTCTGTTTCCTAGACTTCACTCATCTTCTCTAACTTTCAACAAACCTTTGGTTCTTTACTCAGAAAACTCCAGGTCATATTAGTTAATTTTGCTGCCTAACAACCAACCCCAAAACAACCACCATTCATTTCACTCGTGGTCCCATGGGCTCTTTTGCCAGGACTCAGCCAGGAAAGCTGATCTCTTGTCCCTGTGTGGTCAGCTGGCGTGGCTAGCTGGAGTCAGCCTGGGCTGGAGGATCCCAAATGGCTTCTCCCACCCGGTCCCTTAGCTGGGAGAGTGGAGTTGTGTCAAAAATTGACATAGCAAAGTAAAAGACTTAGAATGATCAAAACAATTTTTAAATAGAAAAACGAAGTTGGGGGCCCTGCAGTACATACTTGAAGGCTTACCGTGAAGTTCTGTAATTGAGACCTTGCAGTGTTACAATGTCATGGACGTGTATAGACTGATGGAATAAAATGTTTATTTTGTTAGCTACTTTTAGACAAATTCATCCCATTCCTTTGAAAAATAATTCACTTCTGGTTCGGCCATTTCTCTCAGGTTCCTCCCCTATTCCATGACTCAGCCAATTTCCACCACAGCCTTCTGCTCTAAGCTTCCTCTCTCTCTCTGCAGAAACTTTAGCTTTCTTGGAGGGTTTCTGGAGCTTTCTTCTTGCTAACCCCACTGACCATGTGGTCTCAAAACTTATTTCCCCTGACTATGTGAGAAAATAAACAGAATTTAACACCTCTTCCTTTCTGAAACTCTCTTTCTTTCATCTTTTTATAGGACATCTTTCTGTGTGTCTGTCTCAGGGTTCACTTCTCTGTTCCTGTCACATTTGGTGAGCTTCCTTTTTCTCAAAGCCCTAGCTTTGGTCATATCCAGAGGCTGCTCAGCTCTCTGCTTGTCTTTCTCTGGGTTCTTTCTTTCCGTTAGGATTCTACGTATTTCATCATCACTCTTATGTTAACAGCTCTCAAATCCCCAAATCCAGCCTCAGCATCTTTGCAATATTCTGTGTCTATTTTCACCACTCAAGTGACCATGAAAATGTCCTCCTATGGATGGTCTGTCCTGTCTTTATGCACTCCAGTAAACATATCCGTTTTTATCTTACAAAGAATCACTCACTTTTAACTTACCTCACTGTGTTGCTCTCACTCTAAACTTTCTTGTTATCTCAGTTAATAAGACCACAATTTCCTGTGCTTCGAAAACTGGAGGGGGATCTCCATCTATTCCTAATTAGTCACCAAGTCCTGTTGATCCTTCCTGAACATTTCATACCTTTACTTTCTCCCCTTACTAAGCAAGCACCCAACTCTGTCATTTTCTAGCTCTGAGAACTCCGATGGCAATAGCTTCAAATTACTTCGCTTACTTTTTGTCTGTAAACATGACACTCCTCAGAACACCAACATCTTGTATTCCAGCCTCATTTCTGTGTCCATATGTATTCCCTAATTATTCCCAAGTAAAAATCTTTATTTATATCGTCCTCCTGCCCATACTTAGTTTTTATTCAATAATATTTTCAGTGTTACATTCTGACAATAAAAGAGAAACTCAGAGCACTAACAAAGCTCCAGAGGGAGGCTGACATGAAAACAAATCACTGTAATGAAATATAGGAAGTGCTATAAAAGTAACATGACTAAGCCTTTCAGCAATACAAGTGACGGGTATTCAGATCTCTATACAAGGTGGGGAAAAATACAAAAAGATCACACCTAAGAGTAGATGATGAAGAGACAATGGGAACGGAGAGAGTGACATGTGCAAAGCCTGGGACACATGACAATCCATGCCACACCCGGACAAGAAAGAGTCCAGTGTGTTTACAGTGCTCTCCTCTCACACCTGTTAACCACGTGCTGCCTGACTGTCCAGGCTCACCTATACATCTGTCACCTCCGAATTCCTGTTATGCTAATTCCAATCTCCTTTATCAACTCTTGTAGATAGCTTATTTCACTCTTTTTGGTAAGGATTTGCCCATAAACTATTCTGATGAATTAACAGGATAACCTGCACTGTTGTGGTGGTGGTAGTATTGTTGGACGCTCCTTATCAGATTTTAAGGCTCTGAAGGTAAACGATAATGACTTGTACTTAACCTCCTCCTTTTTTCTCCTTCTCCTCCTTCCTGTTGTATTGTCATATACATAAACATTCCCTAAGATCATATTAAATAGACTTTTTATACCTGGAGAATAGGGATCACTTAGATGTCAATAACTTCAGGGGTTTCCAACCTTAGCTTCTCCTTAGTGTACTTGGATGGCTTTTAACAAATACTGATTCTTCTCATGTAGGGGCCTCACTGGCATCCAATTAAATCTGAAATCTTGAGGGAGAACCTGACCACTGATATATCTATGAAACTGCATGCATCTATATATGTGATGCATGTTTAGGTTATATCTACAATTATGTATGAATTTGAGGGGAAGCTATGATTGAAAAGCACTGGTACACTCTTTTCTTTCTCTTTTTTTGGTTGAAGAACTGACAGCCAAGAGAGGTGGGGTAGCTTGATACAGGTCACCGGATTTGAAGCAAGGTTGTGAATGGAAGTCTGACCTTTGATTCCTGATGAGAAACTTTGACTTATTCCCTTCTGCCTCTGAAGAACAAACTGTCTTCTTTTTGAATGAGTGGATGGAATTGTTCTCATTTCTTTGATCCTACCAGGAGGAAGGCAACAGTGTATGACATTCTTTAGGTGTTGAGGGGTCTTCTCCCAGACTTGCCAGGTTATCTTAACCAGAGCAAATTCTGGGTGTGCAAAAAACCCAGAATGAAGGATTGCTAAAGTCAATTCTATTTTCTAAAACAACAAACAAAGATATACATCAAGGGGAAAACTTTATTGGAAAGAAGCCTATCTGAAATGATACTGGTGTAGCTCTAAATTGCACAAGGAAGCTGAGGATAGCCTGAAGTTTCTCCAACATATCACATGGTTCTGCACGGGCCAAGCCAAAGACACAAGGGTGTCCTTCACATGACACTGGAATGACTCTGATAAACGAGAGCAGGTGGGAGCAGCGTGAGCCGATGGAAATGAGGCCGCAGCGCCTAAATGTTTTGCTTTGTTTTTTATGCTGCTCTGTTTGTGCTCACTGAGTACTTTGAATGCAGAGCCCCCTGTCGCCTCCTTGTTTTTTCATCTCCCGAAGTGGGGCATTCAGGACTTTATCTCTCTAAATCTCATTGTAAACTACCTGGCTTTCTTTTCTTTTTTTTAAATTTTATTTTATACCCTTTGATGCATTGTCTAGTACACTTCCATTCCCAAAGATCCCTTTCCTTGTGAAATTATTTACTTATTTTCCTGGGGTATTGTTTCATGCCTCAAAAATCTGCAATTTCTTAACATTGTTTCTTATTTGCCTCACAGTGATTGAGAACACTTCTTTTAAGTTCTCCCTTTAATCTGTAAAGAGTAAAATGCCCTGTGTTGTTGATTTTTTTTTTAACTAAGGTAAATGTGCCCTCAGGAAGGCAGGTATTGACCTGTTGTCTTCTCTGTCCACCTAGCAATCTCACAGCCACGGACCGAAAGGGAAGAACACCAATAAGGCCTTGTTTATTTCCTTAAAGGAGAGATGTGATGAAGTGCGTCATTGAAAATGTATATGCATAAGATGTATATAACTTAGGGCTTTGGAAATTATTTTTGCACTTAAATGTGAATATATTTATGGGCCTTGAGGCCTAGGATATAGCTTCAAATAAAACTTTGAAGATGATCCCTGAATACTTGGCCCAGGGGCGTCCACAGGCTGTCTTCAATAAGAAGGAGAGGATATAATTTGAGAAAATCTCCACGGATGGCTCACCTGTCAGAAAAAAGATCTTGCAATGTATTTAAGAGCAGGAGCAGTAATCAGTGAAGTGTTGAGGTTTTAAATCTGCTGAGATAGATATGAAATCTAAATTTAGATCAAATAAAGAACAAGCTCTCAAAAGAGTGTCCAATTTAGCAAACTACTTCACATATTAGCAACAATTGGAAGATGTTTGACACAGACATGCTACCAGAAAGAAATGTCTACAGAAAAATCTGATCTTTCCTTCTTTCACTTAGAAAATGCCTATCTCAATTATATTACCACAATTGTCAGTCCACTCTTTTTAAAATATACAGTGGGGGAGTAAGTTTGATCCTATTACCTGTTCATGTGTGAAGTCATCTTGTATATATAAGACTTTGGATGCTGGGAGCATTTTCACATTTTTTAAGTTCAGAGGCTTTGAAAAAATAAACGTATGTGTTTGTTAGTTCTGTGGACTCTTGACAGGTGTCATTATACTATCCAGTGAAGTGCTCAGGTTCTGAAGAGGCACTGATCTGAGCTACCTAAAAATCTTGAGAAACTACCATATTTCTCCAACTGTGTTTCTTCAACTACATGATGGGACTAAGTATGGTAGTAAAGTCCTACCATGACTGGGAGAAGTAGCTGAAATCAAAAATTTAGGTAGTGACTGACTGGCAAGTAGTAAGCCCTCAACTAACAGAGATGATCACTGCTAATTTCAGTTAACACAAAATATAGCATTACTAGATTATAGCTGGGTCAAGCTTACAGTGAAGTATCTATTCTCAATATTTTTTTAAATAGCATAAACCTGATTTTTCTTGGTGTTAATCTACTAGACCAAGACAAATATTGAAAGCAGCAATCATTGCAAACTTTATATAAGGAAAAAGCTACAATCATTCAACACATATGTGAAGTGCACTTTACCGCTACCAGCCCTGAATTTGGGTAGACCAGAAATGTGAAAGTGCAAGATACTGGTTTACACACAACACACTCAGTGTAGCCTCCCTGTATTCCCTTGTCCAAATGGCAGCACTTTATAGATTTACGAGTCCCGAATAACTCTGCTAGGAGAAGTGCCTGGTTTCCTGACGTCTCACCAGAGTGAAGTGTTTAGTGTTTAGTGAAGTGTGTGCAGCAGCACAACGTTCCTGGGGTCATTCCGTAAACAGGCCTGCATCTGACTTGGATAAAATCATGTACATGCAAATATCGCCCCACAGCTTTGTGTGACACAAAGTTGGAAGGCATGGCCAACAGAAGACATCACGGAATCAAAATAACAATCCAAATAATCCCACCAGAATGTAGTAGGGACATTTAGGAGAACAAATCTAAAGTCTAACTTTCTGATTCAAAAATAGTCCTTGAACAGATACAGGATGGTAGTAAGTAATAAAGTGAAGTCAAGTTTCTCAAACAGAGATCTAGGACATACTATAGTTATCTGAGATGATAACACAGCCCTCCCCCTACCCAAACTATATACAGTGTCATTTCCTCTCCTTCCCCCTAATTTCACACTAAACACATCCATCTAAACAAGTAAATGAATTTTAATGAGAAAAGAACTACATGATTGATGTATGCCAAAACACAAGGAGCAAACAAAAAGCAAATATCTATTTTGACTCCTCTCTCCTCTGTCTTCTGTTTATGACATCAACATTTACACACACCTTCCCCATCACTAAAGTTAGAAACATCTCTGACACTTTGTCATCTCTCAGGTCAATCACTCACAAATAGTAAACAAAGCAAGATTCCCATACAATTTGGTGTAGAATTGCTTCTGACTAGGTCTGCAATGTCCTTTCCTCTTAGCCTCTGATTTCCCCCCTAAATCCTGCAACAAGAAACACACACTTCACTCCCACCTTGGAAAGACTTGACCTAATGTTAAGGAAATCCTCAAAGAATCTGTAGCCATTAACTTTGGGGCTTATGTTTCAGAGAGAAAAGTTGATTGGTATGTGTATATACTGTCACAAACGACAGGCACAGTTGCAAGATAGGAATGCAAATGGCCACAACGGCGCCCACGACTTATGCCCATTCTTGATCAAATAACTGCTTGGGAAACACTATTTTTAATTTTAAACAAGTGATTCATGCGTCTAGAGTACAGAACATGCATACCACACACTGCAAATAACCAGCTGGTGATTGCTCTCAAAGTATGCTGGTTAAAATCGTTATCAGAGCTGAGTGTCCTAGTCCTGAAATGACATTACATTTACTGAGCTGTTTCAGGCAAATTTCTAGAAAACTCTCTGAAAAGCGCACAAAATGATTTGCTATTGGAAAAATCCCCTCTTTGGGGCCTTATCATTTTAGTAATCCTCTAAATGGCAATCTCCTGAAGAAATAGATCATCTAAGCAACACAGCAAAAGAAATGATCACATTGGTTGGTTTCCAAGGAGACTGGAGGGAAGGTAGATTCGATTTTAAATGAAGCTTTGGCTAATAAATAGAAAATAATAGGAATGAGGAAGTCACCAATTAATTGCATTCACCCCAGAAGCCCGTTTAGAAAGTGAGGCTGTTGGATTATATAGTTCCTAAAGTCCTTGATATTTTGTAATGGTAAATTACTTTATATCTTCCTCGTTCTATGATCAATCATATCAGGAATTTCCTCTTTGAAAAACACTATTTTAAATGGGGTCAACCTGATAGGAAAGCAGAATTCTGAACTGGACCAATAAAGAAGGAGTGAGATCAAGCCACTACAAAAACTTGTGTATTCATCTACTCGATCTCCGAGCAGTCACCGATCCCCGTGCTGAACTGTCTGAACCACACTCTGAGGGAAGACTCACAAAAAATAATTGAAGAATAAACTTTCTGCCCAGGCCAATTGGGTAAATTGCTTTTGTGCTTTTCCATGACTTGCTCTTGCCAGACAGAATACTTGGCACCCACGACAGTGGCCTTGGACCAGCTTTTGGAGCAGTGGGGTTTTTGAAAATGATTTATTTTTTCCCTCTACAGACAGTTACCCTGACACAAATGGCTCCTCTGAACAATGAGCCCAAAGTCTTTTCCGTCATAGTTTGTGACTATAAAAATCTATCTGCTGTCATTTCTCTTATCTATCTATCTATCTATCTATCTACCTATTCATTTATTTATTTTCACTCTCTGTATCCAGGAGAGTATGAACAATATTTTAATGGAGGCACATTTTGGCACCTAACATGTATCAACCCAAGACCTTCAGAGATGACTCTGACTGAGATAAGCTAAATACGTCTTTCCCTTCTACTTCTGTTCCTACTAGAAAATTCCATCTTCAACAAATCATGTTAATGGGGGAGAAGCAAATAGAAAGAATGGAAAGTTATAGCAGTGTTTCCCTAAACTAATAAGCAAACTTAGATTGTGACACGTGAATGCTTTGTCCTTACTGTGAACCTTCCAAAGTAGATTCAAAGCAAATTAGGATGGCCATCTTAACGCAGAATGAAAACTATGGTGAGAGAAGTGCTCTAAAACTCGGCATGGTAACAATGAAAGCAAGATCTCAAAAGGTATCTAATTTCTGTATAAATACACCTGCCTTTGGAAACGAAACTTAACATTGCTTGAGAAACAATTGCATGCCATAAATGTAAATCTCGATAAAATACTTAACACTTTTGCCAAAATGTGGCCTCAGTAACTTGCCCACAAGTATTAAATACTCCCCTCATTTGTGGGAGACCAAAGATGAGCTATTGGATTCCTTACTCCAGAGTTCTGCACTTGAGCAAAAACACTCCCTCAGTGTAAATCATACAGGGGATACAGCAATCAGTGGTGTTTGGGTGGGGAGGAAGTATGGTAGTGACGTCCTTAGCAAAGTAGAAGAAACAGAATGATATGCCTGGCAGAGGGCATTTCCACAGGGAGCTCCACTAACAGAACGAGTGATGATGGCCACCGCACGATGTGATGTGACCACATGAATCTTGCCCAGAGTTGGAGCCCATCACAGCACAATGGAGCACAAGAAACGGTGTCATCAGACTGCACAGATTTGGCAAAAGGGAACAAGAAAGAGTATGACAGCTAATTATGGTTAATTAGTTTACCTCTATCTGTCACCACTGGGAGAGTTATAAATACCTTTCCAATATGGGATCTTTAAAGGAGTCTAAATGTATTAATAATTCTCTGTGTTTGTGCATTGTATATTTGGGGCACCTAACCTTTGATTCATAAAAGGTTCTGTTTAAAAAATTGACTTTATCAGAAAATGTGTGTGTGCACGTGTGCTGTCTTGCAGCAGCCACACAAAGTACAAATTGCACTGGCAATCAGCACGTCCGAGTTTTTGACTCAGCCCTGTAATTTCTGACAAGTCACTGTACTTTGTGGGTGGTCAGCTTCCTTGTGTGCAGGCTGAAGCAGTGGCATTACACCTATTTCCTCGCTTGAAAACTGGGAGGCCACAGAGGATGATGACAGGAAATAAAGGAGGAGAAATGCCCTTAGTGCAGTTTCTGTGTTGTAATGTCAAACCGATATTCACGGTTATTGTTCTGACTATAAATCTGAGGAGCTCGTTGAGCTGGATGCCCCCTAAGTTTCTTTTTCTAGCCTCCCCTCATCTTTGTTTCATGGCAGGGTCCCTTGGTCCATTTTCAAAAGCAAAATCTATGTATATTTCTCTTTTTGTATTATTAGAAGGAAAGCCATATATCTTGTTTGTCATTATTATCCCACATTTGCAAAAGATTAAAATTGGCATCTCTTTTTAATCAGTGAGTCATAAAACCAAAGTACTTTTTAAAAAGTTTTTACCAATTTATAGTTCTATAAGATGTCTATGAATTGTATCTCTTTATCGTTCAAAGTTTTAACTATCTTTAAAAAAAAGGTTTTTGAAAATAAACTTGTTTAATGTGTTAGTCACTGCAATGAAAAATAACAAAAGAGACTTCCAAAAATCTTTCCTGATTAAGTCTCCTCAGCTACAATAGCTTCTATATGATGTATTCCCATATTCCCATGATTCAGATATTCATTTTCTACCACATTATATTGCAGTTCTAATTCTGATGCTTTGCCATTCTCTTCACATTGCTTAATGTGCTTGTCTTTCTTTCCCAATTAGAGTAAAAGCCCCATAAAAGCAGTTCAGTACAATTCAATTCAACGAATAGTTAATGAATGCCTACTTTGTCTGAGGGGGGTAGTACAAAGCACTAAGTAAGAGGAAAACCAAAATATACAATCTTTGCTCTCAGGGAGTTCAGAATTCAGTCAGAGGAAGATAAAACTTTCACAATTAGCAATGACAGAAGTCAAATCTTCTGTCACTTATTTCTTCATACAATAAGTAATGAGCAAATACTGATAAGTAATAAATAATACAATGGAATTTCACAATAATGCATTGCAATTCAGGGGAGGGAGAATTTAATCATGGCCAGAGAGACTGGAAATACTTACTGAGTCACATGATTGGAGCTTTGATGAGTCGGTAGGGGAAGAACCCAGGTAGGAGGAGAACACCATTAATAGTGGGGAACGTAAGTCACGTGCAAGACAATGCGGCAGCCTGCTCATTGTGGCTAAATTATACAGTTTATTGAGACCACAGGCCAAGGAATTAGAGTCCTGAAGGACATGCTGCCTGAGAATTTTATTCTGTGAAAATTACTCCATAAAAGTTTTGGGAAATAGTAGGGAGATGGCTCCACCTGAACCAAAGAATTGTTGTGCTGGTGGTGACATCCACTGACAAAAATCTATTAAAGGGCACAGCTAAATTTCTACATCCACCCATCATTTTCAAACACAGGTTATCTTTGTTTGCAGCAAAATTAAATAAATAGATAGATAGATAGATAGATAGATAGATAGATAGATATAACAAATAGTAAATCCCCTAACAACTTGTCCCAAGGTCGCAGTTAAACTGCTTCTAATAAGCTGGAAATATGTTGCCTTCACTGGGGATGATTCTCATTAAGAGTGAACCTCTCTCAGTTGGCAGGTGGGCAAACCATGTGACAAAAGAAGGGATGATTCACCTCATTTTGAACTCGCCCACTGTTTGATGGCAGCATTCACAAAAGAGGGAGGCAATTGGATTGCTAACCCAGACATCTGCTACATTGACAGCTCTCTATTATTCCAAATATAGGACAGTGTGATCCTGACAATTCTAAATGGGGAAGGACTGGGAAAGGGTTTCTGGGAGCAAGCGACAGAATGAACGTGGTTACCTGGATGTGTGTTTTCATGGGAGATTATGTTTCAGTCCATCATTCAGACATCCGCCCAATAAATATTTAAGGATGTTCCCTGCAAGACGAATTTCGTGAGACACTGTTTGAATATAGGACAGTTGTTACATAAATCTTACCCTCTGGATTGTATAGCCTAAGAGAAGGAAACATGTCTTTTTAGAAAGTAACATGCTTTTGTTGGATTGATTCGTATTGACTTGATGTTTCCATCTTCAAAGGCTTGGTCCACAAAATAGTCACAATCTCCCCCCCAACCCCCAACACATTCTCTACCCTAATTGTCCATTTGGCCCCTGGGTATGGAAAAAGGAATCGACTTTTCCTATGCGTCTCTGAGAGGATCCAGTTGACCTGGGTTACAACTGCAGTTTAATTTGTGAGTATGCAATCGAAAATAAAACGCTTACTGGATTACGGCTCCTAGCCATGCACCATTGGCGAAAAATGTGGGGTCATATAGTAATTAGAGAAAGGATTGCAACATCCAGAGGAGTGTCCTGGCTAGATCAAGGTGGGGGTTTTGCTGTGATTTGTTTTAAATACATCCTCAGGCTCTTTTCAGGATGAAGGCAACTTAATAGTCTTCTAGATTCTCAATTAGCTTAGAGTAATTCTATTCCTTCCTTCCTCCCTTCCTTATTCCTTCCTTCTTTCCTTCCTTCTTTCTTTCCTTCCTTCCTTCTTTCTTTTTTCTTTCTTACCCGAGCTCTTTCTGCAGCGCTATCACATACCGGTGCCTCCTCTGCTTTCGCTTTGGGTGACTGCCCACCCCCATCACATCCTGTAATATCTGACACTCTGAGCTCCGCCTGCTGCTTTCACCCCTAAATGGTAGAACAGCAATAGCAAAACGCTCATTGAGACTGATCTTCTCACTCCAAATGTCAATCTATGAAATTACAGTCACAGAAATCTTAGAGAGGGACAAGGGAGGATCTTTCACACAGGGGTGAGTAGGCCCTGAAGCCAAGTTTTACATTTGCAGCATCTCTCTCCCTGAAGGTCTTCAAAAGAGGACTTTATTTTTTGTGCTACCTAGTCAGTCACCAAAAGGATTTCAAATGGCTAATAATAAAGGATGTGGTAGTTCCTCAAAATAGGTATTGCTTGCTTTGGCCAGTTTAAGCAATGTATGTATCCTAACAACAACGTATAAAATACAATGTGCATATTTTAACTCATCACAAGAGACTAAATAAAATTTATCTCCAGTCTCCATGTTCACGTTCATCAGAATCCAAGCAGCATTCTGACAAGAAAAGTGACAGACAGAGAGAGACGCTGCCTAAAATAGAGAGGGAATAATAGAGTGTTGATGTTGCAGCTTGTGTTCATGCTACAGCAAAGATGATTCAATTATTGTGCTTTTCACAAACGAGTGTTTCTAGACATCCAAAAGGAGTAGGTTTAAGGGAATCTTCGGAATCACATCTAATTTTTGTTTGTCTGGTAAAACTTTGCTGGAAAGAGAGAGATGGAGATTGCAAAGAAAGACAGAGGAAATAGACACAAGAGAAAATTAATTTGAAGGTCAGATGACATATCCCAGTTACCCTGTCACTTATTTTAGCAGCTGATTCATGCTTCATACAGCGGGCTGTTCTCCCACACAACCGTGAGAAATGAAAATATACAGCTCCCCAGGCAGGTGGAGACAGATAAAGAGGTTAATCAACAGAAAGCTTTAAGAAACCTACAAAGATCTATTGCCATGCACTGGATGTAACTCACCTGGGACAATTATTTTAGTCTCTTTCTCCTTTTCTTTTCTTTTTTTTCAGTTCAAAATATTGCCAGTTGAGATATCTGAACACACTTAGGAAGTAAGAAACATACTCATTTTATTGAAGCCCATTTTTTGATATTAAAATTTTTGGAAACTGTTCCTTCTATATTTTGTTAAGCTAGACAAATGTGGAAGATATTTCATTCAGTATCTTTCAGTGACCCAGCGAGCTCTGATAACAAAAGCAAATTCAATCACATATTTTCCAACAATACATCTACTTGGCCCTAACACTGTGGGATTCGGGAACAGGACTGCCGGTGCGAAAGGTTACTCTCTACTCTCATACACTGAATAAACTAGCATTTTTAAAAGTGAACTGCAGGCAATTTATAACAAAAGTTCCAAATACTGTAAAACACTAATGATTAAATTAAAAGACTACATAAACTATTTGGGGAACAAGAAAGTGCTAAAATAAGTTGTTTTGACCTAGATGCAGCAACCGGAGATCATAGACACTTGACACGACTGTAGACTAAAGGTATGAACTTGTTCTAGAAGGGCAAATACATTTTGAATTGACACAGGGATCAAGTTTATTCCATTAAATAATTTACCAGGGTTCTTGCTATTGTTATTGATATGAAGCTGTGGGTCTTCAACAGCCTATGCAGAGACTGAAGGAAGAGGGATGTGGATCGATGCTAGATTTAAATCAAGCTGGGTAAGGGAATCAGATGACAAAACGGTCGTTTTTCACTCTTTTCTCAAAGCTTTTTGTGATGCTACATGAGTATTTGCCTTATTGCTTTGCTCTGTTCTGTTTGGTTGGATTTTCCTTCTTTTTTTCCACCTCTACACTAGGTTGTAAACGACGAGGTAACAAACAGCACATCTTATTTCTGCTTGGCTCCACAGCACATGGCACCATATCGGCTTGGCAGTAGGTGCTCAATCCCTGGCTTAGGGGATAAATTAGATAAAAACTGGGTAACAGGGCCTATTGGCTTCACAGATGGATTTAAATATATCAGTGCTTACATTGCAAAAATGCAATGATAACACAATAAATCACAGTTTCAAACAATAGTCCCATGAGCAATTTGCTTCATTTTAATGGACTAGTAAATGTTGAATAAGGAGATTTGCAGGGTGTTGAAGCATATCACAACTGCCCATGTTCAATATCATCACATTATTTTTATATGCAGAATAGCCTTGTCTTATCAAAACATTGTCACACTGACCACACATTCTTAATTTAGCAGCCCTTCTATTGTCACTGTTTCACCAATGGAAAGACGAAAGCATTACATGGCTGCAGATTCCAGGTCCTCCTTAGATGTACTATGTTAAGGCCTTGCAATAACCTTGAGGAACTTAGTCTCACTTCTGCTTTAAGGATAAGATGACTAAATCTCAGAGAGAGAAAATTTAAAAAGAAACCCAACTGGATCCAAGTTGTACACGTGGTAATGGTAAAGCTAGGGTTTGAATTTGCAGGTGTGTGCATGTTCAGATTAGTATTATGTTTGCGGTCCATGTTATCACAGATAGCTCTGTTGATTTTAACATTGTAGAAACATATATGTTTCTACACAACATACAAATATATGTTTCCTTGTATACATGTTTAATGTCTTGGTATACATTTAAAAAGGATGTGCATTTTTTCAACCTTATGATGAAATTAATTTCCAGTGTGGTGACGCCAATTGTATCCTCTTTTTTTAGCAGTGTAATGAGAGTTTCCATCATTCCACATGCCCCCCAATATTTAGAATTGGCAGGCTTTAATTTTTTCCCGATCAGATGGCTGTTTTAATTTGAGAATCCATACGTGTTTTTACATTAGGATGTGCCTCAGGTCCATCCGTGGCCAAGTCCTTTTCCTAACAGCAAGCACCATAATGCAGCATCTTGTGGTCATCACTCTGCGTGTGCCTGCTCCCCAGTTAGGGAGCAAGGTGGGTGCTGCAGCAGTAGCAGAGTCTGATAGGTCTGTGAAGTGTGATCAGTATTCTGCCCCTCTCCCATGCTGGGGCCATACTTCCCCCGGACCTCAGTGTGATCCCAGGAAACCTGGTGTTTTCATGGGAGGATGCTTGCCTATTGCCATTGCTCACATTTCCTTGTCTGAGTTTATGAGAATGTTCAACACAACAAAGGCCAGAGTTCCTGTCCACAAAATAGATTACAATCTATCAGTGTGAGAAGGACAATGCAGCTGGTGCAGCACAAGCTCAGTCCTTGCTCATAAACACTTCGCTGGCCTCAGAACACGGGTGACCGACAGCAAGGCATGTTTATACAGCTCCTTCCAAAAATAAAGTTGAAGAAAAAAATCAGTGCAGTCATAATGTCATCATTTCCCAAACTCAAAAACATAGTGATGTTTTTGTTTTTGATTTTAAAAAGATCCCCATTGAGAAATAAGGCCCCAGATACCAAAGAGAGGAATTGTACTCTAAACACAGCAAAACCTGTGAGCCACAGAAAGAAGTAAGGTCTCCATTGACAAAGAGAAGCTACAGAGACAAGTCCCTTAGATTTATTTAACTCTGGATTCTTTTATTCCACGGAGTACAGGTGCTTGAATATAAAAGCACATGAAGAAAGCCAACGCCAAATCTGAGTCCTCCTAACATTGACCTGAAAATGTATAATTGACTTGGTCGTATGCACATGTTTAGCAGACAATGCCACTGAGTCAAACCAGTTGAGCTCATCAGTCCTATTGACTCACTGATCAATAAATTGATTTTGCCACATGATGTTTCTCCCAATACTAGAAAGAAATAAAGTTCAGCATTAAAAAAAAAGTCAATAGCTTTCAGTGCCTCTAAATCAAACTACTCGAAATAGCTTTCTGTTTCTAATCTTCACTCATTCTTATTTCGACTTTCATTATGAAATGCATTTGCATTATATTTTTTAAATACAGAAATAAATAAACTAAAAGACAAAAAAAATATTTTACTCTACCCAGTTCCGCTGCCTTCTGCAGAGGTTATCACTATTTTTAGTTTGGTATTGGTGTTTTCAAACTACTTTCTATATCAGAGTATTTATTTAGTATTGCAGTACATGGTTTGTATTTTTAATAGCTTAACCTATGTGACATAGTATATTATTCTACAATGTGCCTCCATAGTCCTAGCAACATACCTTAGAAAATTTTAATTATTTTCAGTCATTGCAAGGATAACTTACAGTGTGGGTTTCTCTAGTTAATTTTACTATCTTCCTGGTAATTAATTGACATTTACATCATGGCTAATTTTTGCTACTTTACTAAAATGCAACACTAAATATCCTAGTGATATCCTGTGGCTGCTTCTTTGTTTCAGAAATCCTCAGATAATTTGCCTATTCAAATTGAACTATAGAATGCATGTATTATATTCATTTAACCTGAAAAGCTGGGAAGAGTGGTTATATGTAGTAATGACTGCAACTTTTGTTGAGTACTAATTGCTTACTAGGTACTATTTTAAGTTCCTTACAGGCATGGACTAAATGACCTTTAAAAGGACCCTATGCAGTGTGCAGATGATGCCTTATGGAGTTGTACACTTGAAACCGGTATGGTTTTGCAAGACAATGTCAACCCAATAATAATAAATAAGATCAAGTAAAATGACCCTATAAAGTAGCTACTATTTTTACCCTTATTTTAAATTTGGGGAAACTGAGGCATGGAGGGATTAATTACCTTGCTAAAAGTCATAAAACAAGTGAATGGAAGAACTGATTTGAACCCATACGTATTCCTGGTTCCAGTATGAGGTCTGTCCAGAAAGTATTCAGCCATACACTATGAAAAATAGAGACATTTATTGATGAAGATTCAAGAAACATTGTACACAGGAAAACGATGCTTCATTCCCCTTCAAATTAGGCACCTTGGGACCTCACACAGTTCTCCCAATCACCATCTGCTGCCTCATTGTATTTACCTGAATCTCATTGATGGTCTGAAATGTCCTCCTTTTCAAAAGTGATTTTAGTTTTGGGAAAAGCCAGAAGTCACAAGGTACTAAATCTGGGCTGTAGTTGAGGGTGAATCACCTGGATTATTTGATGTTTCACCAAAAAAATTTGCACGAGATGTGGTGCATGAGCAGATGCATTGTCATGGTAAAGCTACCAATCACCAGTTGCCCATAGTTGCGGCCTTCTGAATCACCTGAATAGTTTCAGCAGAGGAATATTCAAACTTAACACAAAACTTGATGCAGATTTATTGCTCTACTCACTCAGTCATTTTGAATGTGACAGCCACACAGTACACATGTCACTCAAAGTGTCTACCATTCCCACTGACTAGTACACTGAAGTCATCATTGTTCATACATGCGCATTCCAGTCCATTCTTCTTGGCTGCCAGATTACATGGATGTCATAGAAACCATTCTTGTTATATTAACAATGGTTGGACTTTTTCTGGACAGAGCTTGTATTCCCAACATTTTGCTGTCCTGTCTCTAAGCATGACTATATAAGGGATGAATTAAGTAAAGTTATCAGGTAATTTTAGGATCTCCGGGTTTTTGGGTTTTTTGGGTTTTTTTTTTTTTTGGATGGGGAGAGGGTATGAGGGATTTAAGTGGTGACATTTGAAGTGACACAAAAGTTCAGCCAGCCCAAATTAACAAGATTAACAACATTTAAAGAGAAGAGCCAAGGAAATAAGAATCTTTAAAATATTTAGATGGATTCCAATGGCACCATTTTATTCTTCAAATATGTGTCCCTGGAAGGCACATAACAGTATTACATGTTAAGGATGCTGAGAATCTGGAATGCATCTAGGAAAAAGGAAAAACAGATAAAATCGATACAAAGTAAATCCTAAGGATATAATTGAATAAAATCAGGGTTGTTCAGGGCTGTTTAGTATTAATTGCATACATGTTCCTGTTCTAGGTGGCAGGAATGAAGACAAAATACTCTAAACACAGTCCCTCAAAGTATCTGCTCATTGTGCACTAATGGAGAAAAAATGTGGGATACATATTTGTGGTTATGATACAGGAATATACAAACTTCATGTCAAATTCCATGAAACAGTTATGAGACACCCATTTTGTGCAGGACACTGTCCAAAGTGTCATTTAATTCCCACAGGGAGTCACTTTCATAACCAAGGAAACAGATGGCCTGAGTTATTAAATAGTGTACACAGAGGCAGGGCTAGCAACTTATTCAAACTCACACCTGCCTTGCTCCAAAGCTCAAATGTTTCTCAGACCTCCCCCCAACAACACATATTGTTTGGAAAAAAAGAAGATAAATGAAAAACAATTACTCTTTTCAAAGAAATGAAAAGTTCTTCTAAGAGGTCCATACCATGGACAGTTAATCTGGGGAGATTTCAGATGAATATACTGAGGGACTTTGTGTTAGTTGAAAATATTCCAGAAAGAATATTTGGAATATTCTCCAAAAGAATGGAATGGAAGTCTCACTCCAGGAAAATGTGTGTTGCTGAGACTAATATTTGTATGGTTTGCTCTAGAATACTCACACACCTTGTTAAATTATGGAAAGGTATCCAAATTGTTTGATATACAGTTATTACCCTCAGTCTCCTGACTCCTCACAATACCTCTGTCACCCTAGTTCCACCCCTGGTTTACCTCCCTCTGTCTCTCCATTATCCAGCAATAAATAGTGGTAGCATCTGTAACAAGATGGGCCTTCCAGAATCCTTCTTCAGGGCAACTGCCCCTGTCCATTCTGATTGGCTGATGTGCATGACATACCAGTTATCATCCTGAACACATCCCTACACATAACCATCTGACCTTACACGTTCAAGCAGCCAACTGGGTCTTGTTCTCTCTCACGGTCTCTTTCACCTCCATACCATTATCTTATGTTACTCAGTAGGGGATTTATAAATCTGAATGACTGCCAGGAAGTGAATTTAAGCCAGAAAAGTTGTTTTTTCTTAAAGTCTTTCCATCATTATTTTGTTTTTCTTTCCATTTCTATCAGCATGCCTAACGAATAGTCAGGGCAGGGATGCTAATCTTATCTGGATCCTAAACTTTACCATAATAGAGTCATATAAGAGTGACCTATGCAGTCTGAAAGAATCCACTCTGTCTTAAATGCTGAACCATTGCAATCATAATTTGAAATGTATGGTAAATACTCAAGCTGAGGCATAAAGGCAATAGAAACAATGCTAACAAACATGGATAAGCAACTTAACCCATACAGTAAGTAACAAATACTACCTAATAAGCCTTCCTAATTTTTATTTCTTTTAATCAAGTAATAAGGGGAAAGGAAGGGCAGCATTGACTTTTGAGTTTCTCAATAAATGTTCAACTAATGATAATTTTCTCCATCAAATCACATCCCACGAACAGGCATATGAGGAAGAAGACATTGGTTTCAGTAGGCAGCATGACCAAAGGCAGCCAGTAAAATCCCATAGGGGTTAATTTGTTCATCTCTTTCCTCCAAGGCCAGGATTCTTTTTTGTAACTCATAAGAGATAAATATTCCCAAAGAGATTGTGGAGGAGAAAGTCAAGTTGGCGCAATGGAGCAAATATTTTAACCATCTTGCAGCTAGGACTTCTGAGGACTTGAAAAAAAGGTCTACTGCGATGTGTTTAATTGTTCATGCAAACATGTAGCACAAAGTTAGACTACATGTATGTGTACTGGGCTTAGGAAAAACTGGTGGAAATGAACAGACATGAACTGAAGTTTAAGGCAAACTTGCCGTCTTTCTTGTGCAAAAGAGAACTACCATTGCAAAATTTAAAATGTATTCCTGTATCCACATTACTATTTATTTATAATGATTTTCAGTTATAAATTTCTGCTTGCTCTTATGACACCATATGTAATGGGTCATCTATATCACCTCTCACTCATGAGCTTAGATCTCCACTCCTTTCTCCTTTGCAAGAAGAGCATATTAAAGAAATGAAATTATTTTATCAAAGTGAAGAAGACCAAAGCACAGGAGACTGAGTGACTTGAATACCTGTTCTGCTCCCACCAGGATGTGGTGACACCCTCACATGGCATGGCATTTGGGACTTCCATCTTTTTTGTTTCTTTATATCTCTGCCCAAGGTGGTAGAAACATGTATCTCCTGCTTTCATAAGCTGTATAGTGGTCCCTTCTATCATGCCAGAGCTAACCCATATTCCCCTAACACCCTCAGTCTCATGCACATAGAACTCTTTAACTCTTTGTCACAGTCTAACCCCCTGCTGAGAGTACTTGGTCAAAAATGGAAAAGGAAGACAGCTTTAACCCTTTGTTTTTGTTTTATTGCTGCCACAGAAGTCTACTGTCTCTGTATAAAGGACCCTTCAGAAAGAATAGAAGAAATTTAATTGATCCACTTTTGGAATCCAATAGTCTTTAACCCCATTAACACGTCCACTCACGGCCTGAGCAAACTGCATCGCATTGCCAGGATAGTCTAGATTGTTGTTTCCAAGATTAGTGATCCTCTAGCTAAGCTCTCTTAAGTTCCTTCCAGGTCTATTTAAGTGTCTGTAATTTTACCCCAGTATCCTCCTTCTAAGCCAGGACTTTGGCTCATAGATGCAGACAAAAATAATTTCTGGAGAGAGTATGCCACAGGCAACTCTCATCTCAGGAAGGACAAGGGTCCTTTCCATTTGAAGCGAAGTGTTATTTATTAATGTCTCAATATACATTCCCTACATATAATTGCACGGGGAGGGCTTAAAATAAAACCTTGGAAATAACTACCTGATTCTGTGTACTTTTCACTGAGAGTCTGGACTATTTGCGACTTGTTCACTGCCTTTCAGAAGATGGCTCAAGCACAGATCTACACAGAATCAGAGAAATAAAATGATGGTCTCTAGAGAGTTCTTCCATCTCTGTAATTTATTTTCTCTAATATGAATCTTCCTTTTTTCCCTTGCCATTAAAAAATAAAACATTGCTACTGGTTAACTTAATTATAATTGCTCTAAGGGAAGACTGTGCAAACGAATGCCCTAAGACACTGTCATCACCGAGTCCATTTAACAGCTATTTTAAACCTTAACCTCATTGAGAGGGGAATTTAAGATCTGTGCCTCTGATTGGGTGGGGGCCCAGAGCCAAAGACAATGTAGGTGATTCTTCACAAAAGAGCAAGGAGCATACCTATTAATAAACACTCAGAAAGCACTGACTGAGTCTTAGGCATGTTAAAAATAGGAGGAGAGCTCTGGGGGTGGGTTATTCTAGAAGTAAAAGGGAAGCAGCTCCATTCTTGCAACTGGAAGGAGCCTTGAGACCAGACAGATCTTCTACTCAATGCCCTTCATTAAGAGCTCCTCATCACCTCCCTGCCCCCAGTTCCTTTCTCTTATGTAAGACAAAGCCTGAAGCTAGAGAAGTGATATGACACTCAGGAACAAACATGAAAGCATACACGTTTCCAAGGTAATGTTGGCTGAGAAGCTGGTGATGTTTTTATCTGTTTTACTGGTCTTCTTATGCATACTAGGATAAGGTTCTCATTTCTAAAAGGTGGTGTGAACTTCCAAGCTTTGGAGTGGCTCTGCCCATTCAAGACTGTGTCATCTCATGCCAGCCCATATTAATCTCCTGTCTGGTCTGGTTAGCTGGCCAGCATGGTGGAACACAGCAGAGAAAAGCAAGGCTAAGAACCCAAATTCTGGGCCTTAAGGAATGCAGCCAGTCTGTGCTATCTGCTCATCAATGTCTGTCACTTCATTCCCAACCTCGAGTTAACCTTTAAGGAACTAGGAGAATTCCCTGTACCTCTGGGAACAACTATAATAAAATGGAAATACGTCCTTATCCTGGCATCTTGACCATAATGATAGATTTAACTTAACAGCTAATCTTTCCCTTCAGTTTCAAGAATGACAAAATAAAATAATAATCCCCTTTCTTTGTTTTACAGTGCAATATTCCATTAATGTTTGTGTGATACAGGATGCCATCAACTCCTCTGATCCCTCCCTTTTTTACTCCCTTTCTTTCTCCTTGAATCTCCCAGCACCTCTTATTCCTCCCACACTAATTTTTAAAATAAATATGAGTTAAACTAATTAAAATTTGAAAGATTATGATCAGAACAAGTCCCTGGGATTGCCACACACCACACCTGGGAATTCATGGTTTTGAGCAGGGGTCAGGCCAAATCAGATTCATCTGCTATTTTTGTATGTCTGACGACTAAAGACTTTTTACTGTTTTTTTTTTTTAAATCTGTATGGGCATTTTATTCACATGGACAATGATCTGAGAAGATAGCGGGTTTGTACCCTAAGAAACAGTCTTAAATTGCATTTCAAAATGGCTCTTTTTATAAGGAGAACAAAGTGTAAGTGAGGGATTTGGAATTCAGAGGAAAGTTAATTGGATTTAAAAACAAACCCTGTAGCATTCTCACCCAGGGTGATCTTTAGCTATTTTAAATGAAGAAGGAGACTATTTCTTAAGATGTGAATATTATATGAAATTCAAACATCAATGTAAATGAAGTGTATTGAAACACTGTCCTGAACATTTGTTTGTGGCTTGTCTGTGGCTGCTTTCCTGATACAACAGCAGAGTTGAGCAGTGGCAACAAAGACTTCAAAACCTACAATAGTTCTTAGTTTGCCCTTTACAGAATAGGGTTGCCTGCCACTGGTTTAGAGTTTCACCTTTATTTATCCATCTAAGTTTGATATCTCTCCAAAACAAAGGAGTTAAGAATCTGCAGGAGTCATGGAGTTTAAAGTCACTTCAGCAGCAGAATTCTCTCACATTTCTCCAGTGTCCATGGAGAGAAGTTGAGCTTTGATTTCTGAGCTGTATTCTGCCAAAGGAGATACAGGGAGTTGAGGGCATATTTTACCATTTGCAGACACCTGGGAGTGAGGTAGAAAGAGCATAATATGGATAGTCCAAGCTCGGAATGTTACAGTTTGCCTGGCTGACGCTCGTCTGTCCCCGTTGGTTCTCTCCTCACATTGCTGTGCGTCCTTCAGTTCCCAGCACTCACGCTGGCTGACAAACACCTGGTCCCCTCACTAGATTCTGAGTTCCCTGAGGCCAGAGACTTCATCTGATCATTGCAATCCCATCTGGCACTGAAGGCGCAGTCAAAAAATGTTTGCTGAATGTGTAAATGAATGAACAAATACATGATTTTAAAAGCTTTCTCCATGTTCTTTCCTCTTTGATCCAACCTTTACAATACTTAGCATGATGTAAATAATAATATCTTCATATATTTGTTTTATATATTCTTCATATAAATGCACATATATATTTTCCAAAATATTGCACATTTAGAACCTAGACTTAGAGAGTTTTCTCAAGGCCAGAATTCAAAAACAGTGCTTTTGACTTAAATTCCTTATGTTTTCTCTGCAACTTGATCTTTGACCTTGTCTTTGAAATATTAAACAACTGACCTTGATTCTTAGGTCTATGTATGTCAAACTACAAGTCTCCCTAGTAGCGTGGTATGAAGCAATAAAGAAGGGCCACAGGGCATGTGGCCAAAGAGTCCTCTGATGGATGGGGATGGAAATGATGGAAGCACTTGTGCATTTTTTATAATTAGAATCCAGAATATTCTGAAATACACTAAAATTACATTTATTTTAGCAGCCCCTTTGCTAGGATAAGGAATGCTGGGTGTTTTTTTTTTTTTTTTTAAGAACTTGGGAGAGAATGTTTTGGTGAACTTGTATACTGTACCATAAATATTTTTGCTAAAATTATAGAATTGTCTGTTTCCTTTCAAATTGCATCAGGACCTAGGCAAGAGCGATGAGTTTTTAATGTGGAAATTTCATGCGCATGTTTCGGCTTCTTCCTTTTCTTCTTCAACTTTGCCAAGTCTCGTTTTATGTTTAGTAAAGATTGATTTATTGGTGCCTTTTTGGCCTAACTGATGTTATTATGCAATTCCTTACCAAATTCAGGGACACAACCATCAGTTTGCAAACTTGTTTTGTTGTAGACAAAGAGAGGTTTCTTAGACTCAGTCTGATTTATTTCCTGAACGGAGTGGTTTTTGCATAGCCTACAGCCTGATCCTTCTCTTTTCCTTCATTTCTCCTTTGAAATGAAATAAATAAATAAATTAGTGAGACACAATGTAACTTGTTCTGTTCTTCCAATGCAGAAGAAAAACTGGCTGATCTGCTTCTGTTTGGAAACTACAAAATGATAGAAATTGTTACTTCGGATGGTCTGAGAGAGGAACTTCTTGAAATGTCAGTAAGGAGAAAAGAGAATGCCAGAGGAAAGGAAAGGAAATTCGCTCCTCTGAGGCAGAGGAAGGCACCGAGAGGCACTGCTGCTCAGGCGAAAGGCTCTGTGACCAGGGCCCCTGTGCCCAGCCTCGACACTGTAGCCTGTCCCTGGTGGAGTGACTTCAGATGTGGTTTCAATCTCATTAAGTAGAATTGACATGAACACTTACTGGGTCAACACCCCAATAATATATCTAGCAAGCACCTCCTTCTCTCTGGGCATTGTCAAGAATAGACTCCAGTTCAGCACAGAATGAGTTTGCTCCAAGTTTCTCATTGGGCATAATCTTCACTTGTTTTCAAACAGATAACTCCTGGAAGGACCGTGACCGGTGCACTTCAGTTTCCTGCGATGTGCATTCAGTTGCATAGGTCTTTGCTTTGCATCCGTACAATCAGAGCTGCATTTATAATCCAGTAGATTATCTCATATTCCATGCTGAGTGACTCAGGAACTTCTTAATGTTGGTGAAGAAAAAAATTGAGAGTTATCAGCCCATGAAAATGGGTAAGGCATCATTAGGGATGGCTGTTAGGAGCAGAATTGTGCACTACCCCCTAATTTATATGTTGAAGTTATAACCCTTAGTACTTTCAAATGTGCCTATATTTGGACACAGGGTATATAAAGAGGTCATGAAAGTTAGATAAGATCACTGGGACAGTGTTGGGAACTGCCCTGCCTGGTATCAGAAGCTGTAACCCCCACCAAGGCTAAGGCTGAGGGAATGACCTTGGACCATGAGCCAGCAAGGAGACAAAAGCTTATCTCCCTCTCAGGAGCACCGCTTCTGCTCCTTTTACTTCACCCTGCCTGGCCCCCAATGCTTGGTCAGTTAGCCAATGATGGGTAAGATTCCCCAAGGGGGGAATGATCTAAGACAGGCACAATCACATGGGAGGCCCCCAAGGAAGGACTCTGGGGGCTACAGCAAAAGGGGGTGATGGACCCTCACCCCTCAGCTTTGACATAGCCTGAGTCCTCATTGTCTGCAAGAAAATCTCCTAATCTCTTGGCTGCCTTACTTCCCTTGCTCCACCTAAGCCTGAAACAATGACAGAGGGTGGTACAGTCCTGTACTTGGAAAGGGCAGGTTCCCTTGGGCAATCAGACCTAAGAAAGAATATGTAAAATCCTGTGAAACCTGGTTTGTTTAGAATGCCCTCAATTAAATGATAAGGGTCCAAGCAAGAAGTAAGTTTGTTCCTCAAAGTTTTACTGCTCTTTAGCTATCTGATCCTGACTCAAAATAGGCCCTCAGAGTTCTTTGTTATCTATTGTTTGATCCTTACTTCCTGGAAATGTTTAATGAGCTTTACCTAAATCCCTGTATCAACGAACACAATAAAAGCCTGCTCAGGTGGGAGAATGGTGTGCTCTCCCCTAGGAGTGTGGCTGAGGCTCTTTCGACTAGAGAGCGTGGCCATTCCTATTTCTCCACAGGACCTGGTTGTCTCTGTGTATGTTTTTCTCATGTTTCAATGAGCTATCCACAATGTTTCGTGGTCACTGCCAGTCTGTGGCCATGTCAGGACAGGCCCTAATCATTATCAGAAAAAGAGCTCAGGACACATAAAACACAAAGCAAAACAAAGGATGACCATGGGAGCACACAGAGAAAAGGCAGCCATCAGCAAGCCTTGGAGAGGGGTCCCAGAAGAAACCAGTCCCACCAATAATCTCACACTTTTCGCCTCCAGAAACATTAGAAAACTCTGTTATGGCAGCCCTAGCAAACATAGAGGAAGTTAATCTTCTAGAAAGTTGCCATCTTCGGGCAAAATGGACTTTTGCTGGGTGGAATTCTAGTTAGACCTCATGTAGATGTAGCCTGCATTCTTTGTGCCAGTGACTTGAGATGTTAAGCCACCCACGTGCATTCCCTTGCCTTTCTCTTGTGTACCTGGCATCGGGCCTGTGTCCTGACTCCTCCATGGGTGTAAGAAAGCATTCACAGAAGGCCTACAGGACGATTTTCTTTAAAGAGATTATATTGATGAAAATGAGAATAATCTGGGCATAAAAGAACCATTGTTTTAGTACTGACATGGATACGCTTTAATCATGTTATCTAAGGGCTCTTTCTCTTAAATGAAGATGGCTACTTGATATAGTAGGAAAAGCATTCAACTGGAAGTAGGCAACACCTGCGAAATCCCTTAAAGACTTTGAAGTGCTGTACAAATGCAGTCCGATCTTTACCATGGCCTTGGGAGGTGAGTGGGCCTGACGGTTCCATAGCCGTTTTTTCAGCTAATGAGACAGAGGCTCAAAGAATTTAAGAGATTTGTAAATTAAATATCTGAACCTCAAACTCAGGTCTTCTGATTTGAAAGCCTGTTCATTTGCTATCCTTCCATATAGTTTCTGTAGATTTAGTCAATTCAATGAGAAAATGAATGAAAAGCACGGAGCACATTCTGTCATGGCAAATGGTCAGTAACATTCAATAAGGTTGATACTGTGGTTAGAGTAAAAACCTTAACATAGAAGCAAGTGCTCGATCGAGGCCAGAGTCACGTGTGGGTATCGGCTATTGCCTTAGTGTTCTGGAGTCCTCGAAGAACAACTGCTGACCTCATTCACTGCCTCTGGTTCCCCTAGGGCACGGCCAGTCACCAGGTTAGTGACATGCATCAGATCAGAAAAAAAGAAAAAAAAAAAGAAGCAAGTGTTTGTGAAGGATTAGTTAGTTTTAGTTTATTTGTTACTTAGTGAGGGATCTTCACTCAAATACTTTTTGTTAGACATTCTTCATTAAAAATCATACAAAATGCATTAGACTATTTTATTAGAGAGCACAGTGTTATATGCGTAATTTGCATTTTATTATACTTATTAGTTATGACCTCATTCCATTTTTAAATGGCATCACAGACCATTATGGAAAAGTAGGAGATGGTTTGAACTAATTCTGACCTAGAGGGCCACCTGAAGTAAGCCATATTGATTTAAGGGAATCAGCAAATTCTGTGCAAGCACTTTTTAGTCAAAGAAATTTGAAGAGATTCCTTTTTCCTTATAATGGAAATGTACTGAGAACTTACGTGTCTGGCACTATGATAACCAACAGATCACTGTAAAACAAAGATAATGCCATTTGAGAAAGTGGAATGTGGGGCAGTGAGAAATACGCATGGGAGGAAGAGATAAAGAGAATTCCTTATGAGGTCTTATGTAATTCAGGTTTCATATGAGAATGGTCGTAACACAATTTTCTTGATAGTTCAGTAACTTTCTTACAGACAGCATAGAGTAGGGTCATATTTTTAACCCCGTTCTGACAATTTCTGTCTCTTAATTGGTGCATTTAGACATTTACATTTAATGCAATTGTGGGTATTCTGATAGGAAGGTCCACCGTGATCATATGTTTCTGTTTCTTCCTTCTGTTTCCCTCCCTCCCTGTGTCTGACCTTCCTTACTTTCTATTAGGTTCATTGAACCATCCCCTTTTTGATATTCCATTTTAATGTTTCTATCGAGATTTTGATTATACCTTTTTGTAGTTATTTCCTTTTCGTGATGACTCTAGGGATTATAGTCTACATACTAAAATTTTTTCAGTCTACTTACACCGTTTTACCACTTCAGGTGGAGTGTTGGAAACTTACCAGCACGGAGGTGCCTTGGCCCCTCCTCCTGCACACCAGAGCAGTCATACAGCCCCTCTCCATACCTGCAAAACGCGGTCAGACATTGTTACAATTGTTGCTGTCCCTAGTAAACCTATTCTGAAGAACTCAAAGATAAAAATAGTCTGCTATTTTTACCCAGATATTTATCATTTCTGTTGCTCTTCTTTTATTCCTAATGTTCCAAACTTCTGTCTGGTATCATTTCCCTTTTGTCTCTGAACTTCACTTAGCACTTACTTCACACTGTCTGAATTTTCCTCCATCTGAGAATGTCTTTATTTCACCTTCATTGTTGAAGGATATTTTCACTGAATATAGAATTATTTTCTTCCACCAATAAAAACATGTTATTCTATTTCTCTCTGGCTTTTATGATACCTGAGAAGAAATCTGCAGGAATTTAATTATTATTACCTAGAAATAATGCATTGTTTTGCTCTGCATTTTTTCAAGATTGTGTTGTCTTTAATTTTCTGGAACTTGGTTAGGATTAATGTGGTGGGCAAGAATTTCTTTAAGTTTATCTTTTTTGCAGGATTGCTTAGTCTTTTGAAACTGTGGGCTTTTTCTTTTGCCAAATTAGAAAGTTATCAGCCATTATTTAAATATGTATATATGGGGGTCTGGCAGAAGTCAGTCCTG
The DNA here is from genome assembly GCF_004126475.2 of Phyllostomus discolor. Taxonomy (NCBI): domain Eukaryota; kingdom Metazoa; phylum Chordata; class Mammalia; order Chiroptera; family Phyllostomidae; genus Phyllostomus; species Phyllostomus discolor. Next base: position 85,937,718 of record NC_040910.2, read on the forward strand.
CTTGAGTATAGTTGGTAATTACACCAATGTAATAACACCACTAGTGTTATTACACTGGTGTAATAATTTACTATTTTAATTTGAACATTTCACCTAAGATGCCATATGGTGTGCTTGAGTGTGATAGTGTTATGTTACAGAATGACATGCTTATGATTTTGTAATAAAAGGGGGGTGTTATTTATGCCAGGCCCTGTGTGTATTTTAGCTTTGATTTCTTTCTCATTTCTTTCTTTCTTTCTGATAATCTGATGACATAATGCTACACTCTTTGTTATTCTCCTACATTTTCTCAATCCTTTTTCCCTCTATTATTCAGATTGGTTAATTTTCACCCATTTATATTCAAATTCACTGACTCTTCCTTCTGTTGCCTCCAAACTGCCATCGGGCCCATCCAGTGAATTCTTTCATTTCAGTTACAGTGCTGTTCAGTTCTAAAATTTCCACAAAGTTTTTCTTCATATCTTCTGTTTCTTTGCTGAGACTTTGTACTTGTATTTCTATTGGTTTCAATGTGTGTGTGTGATTGCTTATTATAGCATTTGTATAACAGCTGGATTAAATTTTTGTCAAATAATTCTAATATCGGTGTCATCTGTCACCATGTGAGTTGAGATTTTCCTTATTGGACTAAATGGACCTATTTTGACTTGTGTGCTGCCCACTATAACATCCTGTAATGAGACCCTGAATCTTTTCCCTTCTCTCTCTTTTTTTAATCCTATGGAAGTATTGATATTTTTATTTTAGTAAGAAATTAATCTGGTTAGGTTGAAGTTGAAAAATATAACTTGCCTTCTGTGGGTGGTGGTCCCAAAGGCAGTCTGGTGTGCAGAGTCTTCGTGGTGCGGCTTGGATGTTCCACGTCTGTGGTGCCCATCGGTTCAGTTCTCAAAGTGCCAGGTGACCTAGATAAGGTATATTCCTTTAACATCTTTACTTATGACAAAGCTTCTCATAATCGTGACTCCTTGCTATATTAATTTTACAATAGTTTAAGATCATTTTATTTTTATTAAATCAGTAACCAGTTATTGTTTCTCAGGCACCTCATGAGCCTGTCTTGATCAAGTGACAGAATCTCCTGTGTTAACTCATTTGATTTGTCATCCCAAGATCAGGCCAAAATTAGAGGATAGAATAAGGACGTCTTTACGCCTAAAACCCTCTTTAGGACTTCTTAAAGGGCCCATACAGAATCACAGCAATATGTTCTTTCATTTTATTTAAAAAGAGAGAGAGGAATGCTAGAAATGATTGTGATTATTTCACACGTTCCACGCTTCTTAATTAGCTTAACTCTATTATAAAAGCTGCATGGGAAGAACTGTCAGACCAGAAGGGGTGTTCAGTCTTCCTTAGATTAAGTTAATGTGGGTAGAAATGTGATTAATATGGGTTTTTTCCATATGATGTACTTTATGTGATTTCTCAATGCTTTCTCTGTTCAAAATATATTCTTATCCTAAAGGAAAATATAGATTTCTCTCAGTGAAATGTTTTGTACCAGAGTCCAATAGAATCTTAGTCCCACCATTAGATTTTTGGTTCCTATAATAATTTAACCACAGGCTTTCACTCTCATTATCAAACAGGTTTCTGTTTTCCTGTGGGGATTGCCTGAAGTCTCTGCTTTATGCTACAGGCTGGAATTTGTGTCTTCAACAAAGGCAAGTCTCAGACTCCTGGAAAAAGATTATCTGAACGTTTGATACATCCAAGTACAGGTTCTTGGTGCAGGTTTCTGAGCTATTGCTGCTTAGACAATTTCCAGACTGCTTTGATGACTAAATCAGGATTTCCAGGACTCCTTTCAGTGGGAAGCAGACATACTTCATGAAAGCAGACCATTCACTCCCAATATCCACCAGAACATGAGTATGTTACATACCACATACTAAACTAACAAAAAAATCATATCGTATTTGCTTGTTTAAACAAAATACAGTTAGCAGTGCTCTTTAATAACATTCATGGATACATAAAGAAGTCTTTCCTCCTTGTTCTTTACCAGTCTCTAAGTATCAATTTAGTAGGCTACGCATTGGTAAACTGAAATCAAACATTTTTAAGTCGTGTTATGTCTTACTATCTCTTAGAATTCAGAAGCAAATACTTTTACTGAGCTTCAGAAGAATTTATTCTCCTTTGTAACAAGACACAATTGGACAAATGAATTCTGCATATCCCAAATCACACAGGACTGTTATGTTTGAGAATGATTCTCATTTAATCAGGTCTGACAAGCCCAGTAATTAAGGAATAAGGATTGGCTTTATTTGAGGAGCCATTGCCTTAAAATTCTTCTAAAAACAGGGGCCTGGCTAAGTTCCCAAGTTATAAAGGAACCACTTCCTAGAAGGTCAAGGACTTCAGAAGAATTTTCAGACTTCAAGAGAAATTATTCACATGCATAAGTACTGTGAGTGAAATTTGGTGGAATGAATGCCTTGGGCTTGGTTTCCTGGTCTCAGGATAGAAAAGTAAATGAGAAAGGCTATTTCAAATCCGGTCAAGATTTCTTGTGAAGTTTTCCAAATAGAAGTAAATTTTTTTGGCAGTTGTCTTTGCTCAATACTGTAGGGTCTAGATTTTCAGGGTAAATTCAAGGAGGGTTATATGGTTAGTTTACACTCTTGCTCCAGCCCAAATACAACAAGATCAGCTTTTTGTGGTCAGAAGCAAGCTTTGAAGATTTTTTTGTAATCACAGGAGCAGAGTAGACAGGGGAGAGTTTTGAAAAAGAAGTTCAAATAATCTAAAATAATCCAAAACTTCAAAATAGATGAAAGAGGTTACTGGGAGTTCTTTCAGAGAAGTGCTGGGCTTGATTTTCTACTGTCTGCCTATTTTAAAGGTCTGTACGGTGCCAGAGAGGAGCTTGTAGGTGTCTGTCCAGTAAAGATGCAAATGGTTTCTGACTAATGAAACAGCAATTCCAAAAGCCCTACAATACATTAATCAGTTTTTTATTGTGTCTCATTCAGCAATCTCAGCACTTTCAAATTAAATTTTATATGTATCTATGAGTACATATATGCATATGCATGTGTCTATACATGTTAGCATATGTGTGTTAACATAAATCACATCTCATTCATGTTAACCATTAGTTAATAATGAATAAATTAGCAAATGATGAGTTAATGTTAAATAAAATTCTTGACATCTGTTTTTATTTGACGCTTATTTGGTAAATAAAGGGAAACTGCATGTCTATGGATTTAGCTTACTTTTTTGTATGTGAGTTTGACTTTTTTATAGAATAAAAGCTTTATGATATCATCATAGGAAAAAAACTTGATGGCATAGCTGAAGTAGTGGAGATAGTGTAGTTTACTGGTGCTGAAAAATTAGTAAAGATAGAAATGACTGGAGGCAGCAATTAGGATTCAACAGACTGAGGATTGTTTGTTTTTTAAAGAGAGAGAGCAGATGTGTTGACTGACATGTTGGTTAAAATTACTATGCAGACAGAGCTAGTGAAGATGTGAAGAGGGAGAAGAAATTTGTAGACACGTGCAGGAATGGGATAGGGTCAAATCTTTGGGATAAGCTTCGAATGGAAGACTAAAATTGGATGGAAGAAGTGTACAGGAGTACTGATGTAGAAGTAAAAGGAATCATAAAGGTAGTATTACTGAGAATATGAAATTGTGGTGATCTGTGTGATGGTAGATTTTCTCCAGCAGCCCAATACCACTCAAATAGAAAAGCAGTAAAAATAAGCTTTATTTCTGTGCATCAAAAAACTGAAAAAAATACATAGGAGCTCATGGGACCAGAGGCCACACTGGATTTAAAGATCAGGTGTAGTGAGAAAAGCAAACGCAAAGTTGAAGAGCTATAGACTGAACTATTGGAGTTTAAGATCAAAAAGAGGCAAATCTAGAGGCCAATCACAGGAGTGAGAAAGTTGTTAAAAGAGTAAAGGTGAATTAACTGAAGTGACAGGTCAAGGAAATGCAAAGGTCACATGTTGGATATGACTTCATATCCACATAGACATTGTCCACTTACTTTGGGTGGCAACTATAAGTTACTGGTAAAAATCAAGTAAGTGGTAAAGAAATTGATAATTGGCTGATAAAGAAGGATTGAGTGAAATATAGATGAATAATTTTCCCTATAAAGGAAAAGATCATTTGTTTCTTTCTAAGAATATATAAGAATAGATGGAACGCTGCAGAATAAGGGAAAGCTTACCCTAATTTTGGACCATGCGTGTCACATGTTGTGTGAAGCATAAGGACCAAACACTAGACAGGTGTCAATGAAAAGTGGAATCCACAGGAGAGAGCTAGGTTGCAATTAATTTCAAAACGTGGAGTGGAGCAGTTGGTAAAGAAGCATGTATTAGGAAGCAGTTTGTTTATAATGAAACAAAGGCTTTAGCGTTTGGGAGGTTCTACAAATTACATGGTTTAAATCGTTACTCTTCACTTGCCAGCCAGTGAAAATTACTTTAGCCCTGAGCCTTGTTTATATTCGGGAAAGAACGGGGTGATAATACCATTCACTGGCTGTAAAACATTTACCCAGGACTTGACAGGTAATTAGTGCTTTGTCATTGAGAGGTAGTACTTTATATCCTAGCAGGAGGCCACCTAGCCAAGGAGAAATGGAGAGCCAAAGGGGGAGAAGAACCTGAAAGTATACGGGTGGCTGAAGTGTCTGCACTAGGGGACAGAGGAACACTTTAAGAAACAGACAACATGGGCCAGAATTGAGCCATGCCACTGAAAATGTAATGGTGTAGGAGGTTGGAGAAATATTTTAGAGACAGAAACAATAGAACTTGGCAGTTGCATGTAGGTTTGGGAGACAGGGGGGATGAAGGAAGACGTCCAGGCTCTGAGCCACTGTGACTAAAATGGAGAGACCGTTGACAAAGGTAATAAATTGAAGAGGAAGTTGAGTCTGGGTGAGGGGCCTGGAGAGTCAGGGGTGACTTCTGTTTAAATAGAGTGACTTGCTTACGCTAGCTAAACATTCAAGGGAACAGAATGTATCCCGTGGGCAGCTGGAAGTGGGAGACCAGAGATTAAGGCATGTGACAGAGACTGGCTCAGGGCTCTTCAGTCCCACTTACTCCCCCTACATACACAGGGAGATTCCACCTCCCAGCTTTGCTTGAGCTGCGTTGCAGCCCTATGACCAGTTTGACAATGGAATGGGGCAGTAGTGAGGCACACCACTGTGAAGCCTGTCCTGAAAACTCCTACGTCATCGCCTGCTCTCCTTCCCCACCCAGTGATGTCTGCAAGGGGAGTACGTTGGCATGGCTCACACAGACAAGGGAAGAAGCCCGAATCCTTGGATCACATTCAGGGATGGAGACACCTTCAGTAGTGGACTGCAATATAAGAAAGCAAACCATTATTGCTTTAAACCAATGATATTTGAGAGTTTATTTCTACCTAGCCTGCGGTGACTAATAAAATAGTCCAGATTGGAGAGCTACATCTTCTAAACCACTGCATTTGTTCCCAGATAAAAATGTAGGAAGTGGTTGCATCTGTATTACCTTGGGGTAGGGGTGGAGAAGGAGGTGCTTTTAAAAAACGCATATTTCTGATCCCAAACTAAGCCTGCTGGTTTAGAAGCTCTGGTGAGGGCCCTAAAAATTGATTTTTAACAAGCAGCCTAGGTGATTCCAAAGTGAACCAACTGTCTATCTAGGAACGTAATGGGAGTCATTAATTTGAGAGATTATCAAGAAAGAGGGAGAAATTAGAGGTGTGGTTGGGGTTAAGGGCCAAGATGAAGAATTTAGAGAATACCTGCATTTTTTTTTTTTTGCACTGGAAGGAGAATAAAGCTAGGACTGATACAAAAAAAACAAACAAATAAACAAGGAACACAATAATGAAAGTAGAAGATAAGACAAATGAAATTCAAGTGCTTATGGGCGGTCTACAATGTCAAGTGTTTTACAGCAATTCTTCTCAACCTGGGTGTGTTGTTGTTAAACAACAGACTGTAATTTGTCAGGTCTGAGAGTGAGGCCAGAGATTCTGTATTTCCACCAAGCTCCCAGGTGGTGCTGACACCATAGGTCCACCGACCACACTTTGTGTAGCAAGACTTCAGAGAAAGGGATATAGCTTAACAAGGAATGAGCCACTGATTTGCTAACCAGGATGTCAGTGGGGACTTTTAACAACAAGAATGAAGGAGGATGCCAGATGGCATGCATTTAAGGAATGCATGGGTAATATCGAAATGAAGGCGTATTTTGGCCTACACTTCCTTGAGGACTGAGGCTAAAGAGAAGAGGAGCGAAAGATAGAAGCACACAAAATAGGAGGATCCTGAACAGCGAAAAGATTTCATATAAATAACTTAGTGAGCTGAGATAAAGTACTACTTGCTGATAAAAAAAAAAGTAAAGAAAATACATCATGTATCTACCAACTACTGCTTAACAGATAAAAATCCAATTTTACTTTCCTTAACAAAGTCAAAAATCAATCAATAACACTTCCCCAATATTACAAAGACCTTAAAATGTTTAACTAGCGTTATCTTATTCCATCTTACACATCATTTTCCAGTTTATTTCCACATTGCTCTCCCCCATGCCCTCTTGATAATTAAGTCTTTCCAGGTAAGTGCAATATCCTTCTTTCTGAGTAGTCTTGCTGCTTAAAATGTGGCAATTTGATTAAGAGGGCGGATATTGATGGAGAGCTTAGTAGAAATGTTGAAGCTTAGGACCTAGGCACATTAAAGTTGGAGAAGTTTTAAGTGAGACCTGAGATGCTACACTTCTGACAGCTTCCAGGTAATGTCCATGCTGCTGGCTCTGGCCCAAGAACTGCAGTTTGCAGCAAGGCTAGAGATTCATTTCGTATCATTTGCTGGTAATAAATAGTTTCAGGCTTTGATGTCTGAAAACATCTTTATTTTACACTATCTTGAAGTTATTTTTTAGTGTGACATGAAATTAGACGTTTGGAGTTATTTTTTCTTTCATTTCAGAGACACTTCCTCTGTTTTCTGATTTCAGTTGTTTTTGAGAAATTTTCCCCTCATAAAATTGGCCTTTTTCTGTAGTTAACCTGTGTTTTTTCTTTTGGTGTTTTAAAAATGTTCTTGTTTCTGAGGTTCTGTAGTTTCTTTACTAATGGTTTAATTGTGAATTTCTGATGCGTGGGTCTCTGGCCAGCAGTGATCACAGAACACTGTGGATGGCTTGTCGATACACGAGAAAAAACATGCACAGAGACAAACTAGCTTCTGTGGAGAAGTAGGGACGAAATGGCCACCCCCTCTAGTGGGGGGCAAGCCGATTTACCTACCGTCCATACCTGCTTTTATTAGGCTCATTTTGCATAATAATTCAGGTAAAGTACAGTACTCATTACGAGGAAGTAAGGAACAATAGATAACAAGGAACTCTGCGGGTCTATTTTGAGTCAGGGTCAAAGAGCTGTAAGACTTTGAGGAACAAACTAACTTCCTCCTCAGACCCCTCTCATTCAACTGAGAGCATTCTAAACAAAGCAAGCTTCACAGTAATTTACATATTCTTTCTTAGGCCTGATCACCCGGGGAATCCGCCCTTTTCAGCACAGGGCTTCACCACCCTGTCGTTGTTTTCAGGTTTAGGTGGAGCAGGGGAACTAAAGCAACCAAGAGATAAGGAGATTTTCTCCCAGACGACGAGAACTCAGGCTAAGTCAAAGCCGAGGAGCGAGGGTCCATCACCCCCTTTTGCTGCAGCCCCCAAAGTCCTTCTTTTGGGGGGCCTCCCAAAGTGATCGTGCCTGTCTTAGGTCATTCCCCCCTTGGGGAATCTTACCCGTCTTTGGCTAACCGACCAAGCTTTTTGGGGTTCAGTTATGAATAAAGCAGCAGAAGCAGCATTCCTGCCAGGGAGGTAAGCTTTTGTCTCCTTGCTGGCTTAAGGGCATTCCCTTAGCCTTAGCCTAGGCGGGGGTTTTAGCTTCTGATACCAGTCAGGGCAGTTCCCAACAAATTTCTTTCTTTTATTTTTAGTATTGCTTTAAATCTACTGTGATTCCAGAATATAAGAATGTGAGTTATAAAATTTTTTGGAATGTTCTTATTTTTTCTGTGTATGTTGCCTACCCTATATACCCCCTATTCTCTCGTTCTGCAATTTGGTGGATTTTCTCCAATTCTCTCAGCCTCTCTTTTTTACTATACATAATTTTATTACAAAATTAAAAAATACAACCTTCTAAACAACCCAAAAGTTACAACTGATACTTATTCCTATGAGTTTTCTCTGCTACCATACACAAGCCAAGAAATTTAAAGAAACCATTAACTATTTAGAAACATTTAACATCAGAAGCCTTAACATCAAACCATATATAGTAGCCCCTCAAAAAGCTACAACCTGCATTTTTTAAAAAGTATTTGCTCTACAAAGAATCTTATCAGCTATCCAAACATATGTGCAGTTTTGCACTGAAGCTAATATTTCACTGCCCTTAAATTCATATTCTTAGTGAAACAATTGCCTCAGCACAAATGCACACTCCACCCACATCATTAAAGCCCTTTATTTCTCATCATCATTTTCATCTTCTTCCTCCTCCTCATCCTCCGGTTCATTCTTCTTCTTTGAGCCTACGGGCCTGCCAGAGCCTTTCCTTCCCACTTCACCTTTGCCCTTTGCACAGTATGTGGCAATAATCTTTTCTTTTTCTCCTTTAGCTTAGCTGCTTTCTGTTCATATGGTTGCTTATCTCTGACTGACTGTTCAGACCATATTTCACCCAATTTTATTGCAGCATCCCCAGTGGACAAACCAGGGTGTTCACATTTAATCTTTGGGTGATAGAGCAAAACAGGAAGAAGACAAATGGAATCTTAGCCTCTTATTTTTACTGAATTGGTTTTTGCTTCTCTGCATTGCATTCTGGGTAATTTCTTGAGCTCTGTCTTCCAGTTCATCAATTCTCTCTCCATTGTGCTTTATCTTTTCTTTAACATTTACATTAAGCTTAATTCCAATGACTATATAACCATAAATTTCATTGATAAATATCCTCCCATGTTTTTTCAATACTATAATTTTTTTTCATCCATTTTGGTCTATTGTTTCTTCATTAAATCACTCCAAACATATTTACTTTTAAGTCTGCATGTGATAACTCTTCTATTAAATATTTTCAGAAATCTAACATGTTTTTAAAATTTTTTTATTGTTATTCAATTATAGTTGTCTCCATTTTTCCTCATTACTCTCCCCTGACCTGCCCATCCCTAGATCTAACATGTTATTTGTACAGAATCTTGCTGATGGTGGCTTGTCCTTGAGCAGTACTTCCCAATCTTTAATGTATATTTAAATTATATGCACATCTTGCAAAACTGCATGTTTCAATTCAGTCCCTTGAGGGTAAGGTCTGAGATCCATCATTTCTAACAAGTTCCCAAGTGATTCTGATGTTGTGGGTCCACATGCCAGTCTGAGCAGCAAGTTTGGGAGTATTTTATTATTTTCTATTGTTTACTTACATTTGAGAGAGATTTATGTGTAGAAATTCTATGTGACCTGGATTGAAAATTCCTGTGAAATTTGTTTTAACTTCTGTCAGGAACATTACACTGGGACTGTTACATGCACATGTTAAATTTTTTTGACTTGTTATTTCAGGACCATGCAAGGAGTCTGAAAGTGTATCCTGAATTGGCACCAGGGCCTCGTTGTTGTTATGAACTCTCAGAGGAGACTTTTCCTCCCTCCATTTTCCTCTAATCTGGAGCCAGAACAAGCAAGCCAAGATTCTGTGTCTTATCTCTTTGCTGGTGGGCATACATATATTTTTGTACTCCCTCATTGAAGGTGTAATCCTTCAAAAATCGTGATTCTATCTGATGGTGACAGGTTCAACTTCCCAACTTGTGTTGGACAAAAGCTTTCTCTTCTCTTCTAGTTTCTTCGTTAAACCCAAGTCCTCAGGATAGCCAAATAGTAAGTGGCAGCTTACTCTATGGTTCCAGTGTTCTCTTCATTTATGACCTCGGGATGTTTTTTAAAAATACTTTATAGTATTTCTAGATGATTCATATTGAACTGTATTTCAGGATATGTAGTACACAGTACAGTTGGAACATAAATTTGTTAAATATTTAGGAAGATTGCTAAATAGGATGGTTGGAATTTTTTAAATGCCTAATATTAAGAGTTAAAATCCTAAAATCTGGAATGTCTCAATTCTAAAACACTCCCAAACAGATGGAATTTTACTTCATTTAGAATTTTGTCAACTAAACCCCATCATTATTGCACTGAATTTTTCCCTTTTTAACTATTTGTGTTGGTGTAGTATAGACACAGCCTGAATCTCCATAGGGAATAGAAACCAGGTTTAAATCTATAAAAATAAAAAAAAAAATAGAGAAATGATGTGCCATGGAGACTAATAATTTTTTTCTCTCTCCTAGGGAAATATTTGGAACCAAAATGACAAGGAAATTTAATTTCAAATTACTAAACCCAAGTATAGATACGTCAATAATGGGCATTTACAAATGTGTCTGTTTCTGGTAACAAAGACACTCTAAGAAGATTTTCTATCAGTGCTTTATTTTAGTTCACAGGTGGCAAACACAAGGCCCATGGGCCGAATCTGGCCCTCCACCTTGTTTTATTCAGCCTGGCACCTTGTTTCTACCCGGTGGCAGAGCCGAGCTCTTGCTTAACTGTTAAGGAGTAGTCACATTTATACAGTCCTAAAATCACATTGGGCCCTTTCCAAGGCAACCACAGAGGCTGATGTGGCCCCTGGTGAAAATGAGTTTGCCACCCCTGTTCTAGTTTGTTACAATGAACTGGCTAAGAAAACAATAGTGTAGGTACTTTCTATCTCTAATTCTTTAAATTATTCTTAAAAATAAAACACAATCTAAGCAGGGTTGAAAGATAGAGGAAGATATGCTCCAGTAGACAGGGAAAAATAATAGAAAGAAGGCCAAGCTAGGAGTGATCATTTAAAATATAGCAAACAGCAACATAGTCCCAGGCAACTGTTTAATCATCCCTGAACTCCAGTGATGAACTGGTGAGATAATATAGAGCAGTGGTTAAATGTGACATCTCTAGAGACAGTGTAACTGACTTCAAATTCCATGTTTACTACTTGCTAGGTATAAGATCTTGCACAATTCATTTAACTTTGTTCAGTCTCAGTTTCTTCATGTATTATTTAAAAAAAGGACACAAAGCTCATAAGATTGTTGAAATCATTATATTGAGATCATAATGTAAGGTGCTTAGCACAGTGCTTAGCATCTGGTATGTGCTAACAAATAATTAATATGATAACGATGATGATAATAGTGGTGATAGTGGTGGTGGTATCATTAGAATTAACTAGGGTCTGTCCAAGAAAGCTGGGGATCAGATAGAACTTGATTGTTCACTTATTCATTTAATCATTTATCAGAAATTTAATACACACCAGATATTGTGCTAGGTGTCTGGAATTTTAGAGTGGCCAATGGAGCTCCGAAGAACTGCAAATGGAAGGTTCCGCAGCTAACCCCAGTTCATTGCTTGCATGACCTACTCAGCCCACCAACAGTAAAACGTCTGCTAGATGACATCAAGGTGTTAAGACTGAATCCATTGGTATATTTCCTCCTTTGTCACCACTAACTTGAATATGAAGAAGATGGCACTGCTGCCAACGATGGCAATAGTATGTGGCAATAAAAGCATTAATGAAATGTGAGAGACTATATTAATTCTGAATTACCCACTCTTCTCCCAAATGATTGACTCTTTCTGAAGGATATTCTGGTTCAAAAGAAAGTGCTCTGAAATACCTTGAAGTCCAAGGCTTATGTTTTAGTATTGACTTGACCACATCCTAGGTGTAGGAAAGTTAGTGCATGAATTCTCCTCTCTGATCTTCAGTTTCTTCATTTTATTCAGGGTTGTGAAGTTAACCGAGCTAATGGGAAAGCATAGAACATAAGGGAAAATAGTAAAGATGTTGGGTATTTTCAGATCCTCTTCAATTTTCACCCAAACCATATAGAGACTTCATCGAAGTGTTCCCTTTCCCCTGACTTCTGCTGGAATTTGGCTAAGAGGAGGCACTGTGTGAATGCAAGGAGAGCGACCTCTGAGTATGTATCTTCTCATACATCCCACATGGCATGTGTCACTCTAACAAAGTCCCTACTACCATCAGAGGTCCTCTCGGTGTAGTTTGCTCTCTAACTTCTGATAGTTGCTGCCTCCCCACATCCCTAAGACAGTAACCTGCCCCAAGCCTCAGACATCAAAACATTCCATCTTGTGGGTTCCAACTCTGCCTGTGCCTTTGTAAAATCCCTGAATGAAACTGACTCACAAATGCCCAATTTGTTTGTTGTGGGGGGGGGGCTCTGCCTGCAGGGCCCCTCTCCCCCCAGTTGCCATGAATGAGAATAAGTCTACCAAGATATGATCTGCTTGGGGAGGAAAGGTGGCCAATCTCTCCAAGGAGAAGGGCCAGGAGCCTGTTCCTCAATGGCGTTTTATTGGGTTCATTTACACAAGAATTCAGGTAAGGCTCATTAATCATTGTCAGGCAGTAAGCATCAAACAATAGATAACAAAGAACTCTGAGGGCCTATTTTGAGTCAGAGTCAGATAGCTAAAGAGCTGTAAAACTTTGAGGAACAAACTAACTTCTTCCTTGGGCCCTTATCATTTAATTGAGAGCATCCTAAACAAAGCAGGTTTCACAGGATTTTACATACTCTTTCTTAGGTCTGATTGCCCAGGGAACCCACCCTTTCCAGCACAGGGCTGCACCACCCTCTGTCATTGTTTCAGGCTTAGGTGGAGCAAGAGAAATAAGGCAGCCAAGAGATTAGGAGATTTCTGGCAGACAATGAGGACTCAGGCTTTGTCAAAGCCAAGGGGCAAGGGTCCATCACCCCCTTTTGCTGTAGCCCCCAAGGTCCTTCCCTGGGGGCCTCCCACATGATCATGCCTGTCTTAGATCATTCCCCCCTTGGGGAATCTTACCCGTCATTGGCTAACTGACCAAGCATGGGGGGCCAGATATGGATGAAGTAAAAGGAGCAGAAGCAGGCGCTCCTGAGAGGGAGATAAGCTTTTGTCTCCTTAGTGGCTTATGGTCCAAGATCACTCCCTCAGCCTTACCCTTGATGGGGGTTACAGCTTCTGAAACCAGGCAGAGTGGTTCCCAAAAGTTTGTGCCTCTTGTGCCCTTCTAGGATTGTGACCTGATCATGCAGGCTCTGCTCTATCAGTCTGGATGCAAACTTCATCTCTTTCTAGCCTTGTGGACTTAGTAAATTTATTCACCTTTCTTGCTTCAAGTTCCTGACCTATTGTTTAGTGCTCAAGATTGTTGGTTCATAATAAGCATTTAATACATGATAATGATTGATAGTGCAAGATATTTTATCAAATCTAAACTTCTATACATGCAGATTAGTTAATGACAATGGTTTTATTAAACCTAGATCAGTGCCCCATATCCTATTATGGAGGAGTTAGGAAAGAACAATGTTGCAAAAGAAAGTAGTGTCAGGTGTTAAAATAAATGAACTCTGACACAGGGTTCCATACTAGCCTGCCCCCAAGACGACCTCCAGAGATTCCCATCTGCCAGCAGTCACGGTTATATACAGTTCCCTACTGGCTGAATAGGGCTTGCCTGCGAAATAAATAGGATATTGCAGAAATGACGGGGTGTGGCTCCTGAGTTCAGTCATAAAAATCATTGTGGCTTCCAGGGTCACTCATTTTGAAGAACATCAGCTGCCATGTCATGGGGATACACAAGCAGCCCTATGAAGAAATCCATGTGGCAAGGAAGTAAGACTCTGCCAACAGGCAGTGTGAGCCTGCTAGGCATGAGAGTGAACTGTCCTTAAAGTGGACACTTCAGCTTCATGTAGCCTTCGGATGACTGCAGATGCTGTGACATCTTGACTACAACTTCACAAGAGACCCTAAGCCACAACTGCTTAGCCAAGCCATTCCTAAATGCCTGTCCTATCAGAATCATGAGGTGATAAATATTCCTTGGTCACTAAGTTCTGAGGTAATTTGTTACACAGCAATAGATAACAGATTAATTTCCCTTTATTCCAACACATTTGTTTGAGTACTAAGGAATCTTGAAAAAAAAGCTACGCCCTGAACTTCTTGATAATAATTAATTCAAATTTTTTAATCTCACGAGAGTCAATATACACAATGATCTTCTATTCTAATGGAAAAAAGGCAGCATTGTTTCCTTTCACTCTGACTCCTGAGTGATAGATGGATCACTTCATCTTGGACTGAGTTTAGTCTCCCTCCAAACAGAAAACAGCTTCCACTATTACTCCAGAGACCTCATTTTATAATGCGGTCGCTCCTGAACACAGGAAAGTGACTCAACAATGTTAATACTGTTTTTACATTTCCCCACATTCCCTGTAGTATTAATACTGCATTTTTTATTGCATCACATAATCATTCTCATGAATGTCTAACTTTTCCAGTTATGTATACTGCTAATCCTGTGACACTCTTTCTTACACACAAATTAGATAAAGTCTATATATTTGGCCCCTTTAATTTCTTCTTTAATCTTTATTCATAACTCAGTTGGCTCATCTTCTTTCCTAGTCATTCCAGTTCTTTGAAGTCATTCCAACTGTATCAAGAAAAAAGGAGTCCCTATTGAGCAATGTGGTTTGACCACAAGGCTATCTCAGCAATGCACTGAATGTTTGCTTACAATATTATTCTTTTATTTCTTGAGGCAAGGTAACTCCTAAGAATGGCAAATATTTGAGTTTTAAAATCTATTACCTGTTGTTGAATGTATAATGCATTCCAGTAAAACATGCTGCAACTCCAAATGTTCAAGGTATAGCACCTTAAACTCAAGATTGCTATTTTTGGACTAGGGAAAAATTAAAAGGTGAAAAGATTAACAAGTTCCCTATGATTACAAGTTTCAATTATTCAATATCTGCCCTATAATGTATTGCTTCCAAATATTGAATTCAAAGTTTTCCACCCCAAAAAATCTGATGCATTTTTTCATAGATTCCAAGAACTTAGCTCCCCAGCATACATTGCCTTTGCACTATTCCATAAATAAATGTATTTTGGGTCTTTGATTTGGTTTGGTTTGAAGTATCATGGCTGCATGGCAAAGTGATTTGGAATTCAGGAGCCTTGAATTTTTAATATTATTATTCCCACCAATGAACTCTCTGTCTTGGGGGACATCATTTACCTTCTGTATCTTTCATTGGGATAGCATTCTCATTCTGGCTATATTCATAACCAGAATGAGAATATCACTCACTCTTCCTTTTGCATAGATATACTGCCAAATAATCTAAGAAACATATAAGTGTTTTAAACATAATAACAACTGCACAGTTTCCAAGTAGTCTCAACTAAGCCAATGATGTTAAAATAAAATCTAATTATTACATAGATTGCTTACATCACAAAAGGGAGAGTTGAGATTAGAAAATTATCAGGGGAAAAAAGATAAAACACACACTTTCAGATATTTTAATTCCTATGTTTTAATGGTAAACATTTATGTTAGATCACAAGACTGGACTAAGGTATACAAATTCTCTTTCCTTTTCACCATCAAGAACATGATTTCAGGTAACAAGAGGTACACACCATGTTTGAAGGGTTGGAAAAGTATGTCTTTGTGATGATGGATTCTCCACTTTAAAGTCATAGATTCACACCAACAATCCTCAGGACATTGTTTCTCAGCTGGAAAATGCTTTCTAATAAAATGGTCCTGACAAGCCAGGCAACAAATGAAATATCTGCCATTCAGTGAGGGGTCACAAGTTCTCGACAAAATGTGTTGGACTCTCTGGGTTCATTGTCTTCTATTACAAAATGAGAGTCACATTATGGGCAAGACATATTTTTCAACTTATAAACCACATGTGACCTGGCATGCAGAGCCCTTCATATCATGCCTGGACACAGTAAGTGCTCAATGCATAAAGATAACAACAATAATTAATTTTCTCATACAAGGGCATCCTTGCTTTAAAATTTGGAAAAACACAACTCATGGGAAGTCTCATTTTTAATAGGACCAATGTGATCCTCTAGTATAATCTCTCCAATTGTCCTTTAAAATCACTTACATCAAACAGGACTCTCAACTGCATTGGGTCACTCCACTGTAACGATGGAACACAAGTTTAATGCTCCTGTCCTATTATCTTTATACATCATGTTTTAAAACTCAGTTGAGCTTCCCAAAGGGTGAGCACAAGTCAGAAATGCAATAGAATAACTAGACAAAACAAAAGGAAGAAGAAAACAGAAAAGCCTCGGGTACGAGTCCATCTGGACCTAATGGGAGAAGATAAAATGAAACCAGATGGAGGCTTATACATTTATTTTTGTTTCACTGAATGGAGCAGACAATCAAAGACATTTCCCCAGTGTTGGTTTTCTAATCTCCTCTGTCACCTTCCACCAAAATATTAGGCCAGACAGAGGTCCTCTGTGGTCCTCATCTCCTATCATCCTTTGTTTTAGAGAAACATATGCTTTTGTAATCACTGAAAGAAGCTGAGTAAATATTTTTGAGATAAGCCTGGAAATCTTACTGTCTCTAAATCATCAACAGACAAAAAAAAAAAAGAGAGAAAGAGAGAAGGAGAGATAAGGAGAGGCAGTTTCCTATTCAAACATGTTGCTTAAGAGCTAATGGGAGTATTATTATGATGGATAGGCCAAAATCTTTGTCTTCAGGAACACTTAATGGGGTAGGAACTGACCAATATTTACATTGGAGGTAAAGCTACATTTTATTTCCTCTGGAGTCAAATATTACCGAATGTGCAATCCATTCTTCAGAGTGATGCTGCCTCTGTTTCACCCCAACTTATATGTCTGAGATTCCCACAAAATCTTGCAGTCCATCCCCATTTATAATACTCCCAAGCTTTAAGGTCCAGCAGCAAGGGATTACTGGAACACTCCAGTTCTAGGGTGGGAGAACAACAGACTATAGGTGAGTCAAGCATGTCTTTCAAGCTGTGAAAACTATCAATGCTACAAACTAGACGAGTGCACAATGCCTATTCAGATAAGACAGTCTCCACCTAAATCAAAATGGTGGGCTGAATTTTTCAGACTTACCCAAAGAGTAGCCATGTGCTTCTGTCACTCATGATTGTGATGGGGACAATAAAGGTGTTATATAAACAACAACCCCAGTCCATACATGGAAGATGATTTTCTTATTGTAGTTTGATATTCTCATATTGAGAACAGAAAAGTTTCAAATATGTACCTCTCCCGATGCATTCTTTTCCTTTCTGGTTTGTGACAGGAGCATTAAATTAAAGTGAAGAGAACCAGGTGGTCCCTGAGATTAAGCAGTACCTTCTAGTGAGAGCTCTGGAAGACCCCTCAAACCCATGGTTTCAATTTAAAAACCAAATGCTCCAAGTAAAAGGCAATGGAGGCTAGCTCAGGACTAATGATGCTATCATGTTTACCCCAGAATAGAAGATGACTACCAAAGTGTTGTCTGTATTCCTTCCTGCCTCAAATTCTTTGCTTCCCATTCTTCCATGAAACTGCTCTGATTGATCAGGGATTTGCCTTTGCCATTCCATCAACTCTGCTTTTATCATGATCATCAAGGACTTTTGCTCTGTAAGCCATAGTCAATTGCTCATTTGACACAGTTGACCACACCCTTCGCTCTGGGTTCCCAGAACGTTGTATTCCCACAGCTTTTCTCTTGTCTTTCTGGCATTTTTCCAGTGTCTTTGCCTGTTCCTCCTCAATTCCCCAATTTCTAAATATAGGACCTGTTCAAGGGTCCAGTTTTCGGAGCTCTTTTCCTTTCAATCTATACTCACTCCCTCAGAAATCTAGACTCATACTTCCAACTACCTACCTGAAGACTCCATAGTAGAGATCTCAAACTAAGGATGTCCACTGTTGAACTTCTGATCCACTGTCAAACTTCTGATCCACTGTCCAAAGTCTTTCCTACCTTAAATAATGGCAATTCTAGTTGCTCAACCAAATATCTGGAGTCATCCTTGACTCCTCTGTTTCCCCTATAGATCACATCTAACTGCAAATCTTGCTAGGTTTAACTACAAAAAGTATACCAATGTGACTGTTCTTCACCATCTCTATGGCCATCACTCTGACCTTTCACCATCTTCCTGTTTTCTTCAAGAGGCTCCTCTAGAATACTAATTTCCCTGCTTCTCCCCTACAGTCTTTTATAAGTATATTGATAACAGTAAAAAAATTGCAAAAATATGTTAGATCATGCTACAACTCTGTGCAAGACTTTTAGTATCTTGCAATCTCACTGAATAAAAGACATAGTCCCTATTGATATGCTACTTTCCTCCCTCATCTCTTTTTATTCTTGCTCATTCATCCCAGTGACACTGTCCTCCTTACTGTTCCTTGAATATGCCAGGCACTCTCATGCCTCAGGGCCTTTGCATTTGCTGTTCCTTCCACCTGGAACACTCTTCTTCCACATATTTGCATAGTTCTGTCTCTTGCCTCCTTCAAATCCTTGCTCAAGTGTCTCTTTCTCAATGAGGACTTTCCTGAAATACCTGCTTAGAATGTGAGCCCAAAGCCCAAATCAGTAATCATTATCCTATCCCTTATTGATTTTAATCCATAGCACTGATCTTAAATGTAGCTAAATTTACTTATTTGTTTTATTCATCATTTAGCTTCTCCCACTAGACTCCACACTTCATGAGAGCATGAATTGCTGTCAGCTTTGCTCAAAGCAGCTTCTCTAGAAGATGGCTTTTCCTAGAAGATGCTCTATGATGTTTGCTGAAAGGATAAATAAATGCAAAACTGAGAGTTTATCATTCTTCCTTGTAATTTCTTTCATTATTTAGTCCCTGTGCTACTCTAACTGGTCCCACACACTGTCCCACATTCAAGCCTGGGCACTTCCACATTTAGTGTGCCTTAGAAATCTTCATCATTCTTTCCACCAAACGTTAAGGTATCACCCTGTTCTCTGAAGGCTATAGAATCCATCCCTGTCTAGTTGTTATTAACTGATGATCATGTGTGTAGTCTTTTCCGTGGGAGTTGGCAATTCAATCGTGGTTCCTAGAGAGCCAGTATCTTATATTCTGAAGTATGTGTCTACAATTATGAATACAGTTCTTACACTTAATGCTTCTGGATTCAATGTTCTGAACAGATTCCTTCTTTCAAGCGGTCCCTATAACACAAACTTTAATATGCCCTTGAATAGAAACAGAAGGCTCATTTTTCAGTTTTATCTGCAGCAGAGGTGATCTAAATATTAAACAGAAAGGTCTGATCACTTACAAGATGGACAAATCCATAAAGTCCCAGGAGGACTTTCCATCAGGATTAGAGCTGAGGCTCTATGGTGCATGGGCTTTGCTAGAGAAATGTTGCTTAACTCTAAGTGAAAACATTTTTAAATAGGCAGCAATGGAGTAAGATCTGACGCTCTTTCCTAATATCAAACAAATCTCTTTACTCTCTTTCAGCTCACAGACCAGTCTGATCTTTTTCACCCAGTCTCTGAACCCCACCCTGTTTGCCCTAGAAGAGAAGTATTTGTGTTCTGCAACCCTCTTAGGTAGAGGCTTTTAATTTCATATTTGCAAATACTATATGGTCTGAAAGCCAATTCACCATTATTCTAAGACCTCAGGGCCACCTCCAAACAATACTCCTTTATCCTGATATACAAATAACTGTTTCTTTAACACAGAGCTTTCATCCTGTAGGGTGTCAAACTCATTTTCATCGGGGACCACATCAGCCTCAAGGTTGCCTTCAAAGGGCAGAATATAACTTTAGGACAGTATAAGTATAACTACTCCTTAATAGTTAAGCGAGAGCCTGGCACTGCCACTGGGTAGAAACAAGGTGCTGGGCCGGATAAATAAGGTAGAGGGCCAGATTCGGCCCGCAGGCCTTGTGTTTGCCACCTGTGCAGATCATGGCTGTCACCAAGCAAGGGAAGAGACTTGGAAATTATGCGCAGCATATGGGCTTCACCTGTCCCTCTTCATGCCTTGGATGAGTTTCTATGGCTTATTTCTTTCCTCAAGGCTGACAACTTCACTAGTATTATTTATGAAGTTCTTCAGATCAGACCAATTCTATCAGGTATTCTTGTCTAAAAAGTCCTTATGTTGTCTTTATTATCTAGAATGTTTTTTACAAGATATAGGATTCTAGGTCAACAGATTTTTGTGTGTTTTTGTTGCTTGATCAATACTTCAAAGATAGCATTTCTTTGTCTCCTGGCTTTCATTGCTTCTGTTGAGAAGTCTACAGTATTTCTTGTCATCATCTCTTGTATGAAACCGACACCCCCCAGTTTGACTATGATGTGCCTTCCTATTTATCTGACTTGGGTTTTATTGAGCTTCCTGAACCTGGTACTTTACATTTTTTAAGCAAATTTGAAAACATTTTCACCATTACTTCTGCAAATCTTTTTTCTGTTCTCATCTGTCTTCCTTTTCTTTCTAATACTCTAATTACATGTATATTAGATTGTGTGATATTATCTCATGAGTCGGTGAGTTCAGTTTTTTAAACATTTTTGTTTCTCTCAGTGCTTCATTTTCAATAGATTCTATTTATCTCGAGTTTACTGATTTTTTTTAAGCCAGGGAAGTTTTAATCATGCAAAAGCTAAACAACATAAGTACAGTAAGTATTGCTGTGCCTCTGGAACCTTAAAACCCAGCCACTCATTCACCACATTCTATCACTTGTTACTCCAGCTACATGTCTTGAATACAAATCTTTCCCTGATACCCTCATATATACTTGGTATAAGTCTTACTCTGTACATTTCAGGATGTTATATAATTATAGTTATTTTTATTATTTGTTTGTTTTCTTTACTTTTTTCCTCAGTACTTTTATAATCGAAAATTTATAAAATACAGAATGGAGTAAGAAAAATTACAATAAGACTACCCAGAGACTACTCATGTAAACACTTTTTAAAACATACATAACAAAAATTTACCATTTTAACATGTTTAAGTGTGAAGTTCTGTGGCATTAAGTACATTCACATTGTGCAACCATCACCAACACCCATTGATAGAACTTTTTCATCATCCTCCACTGAAACTCTGTGCCCATTAAATATAAACTCCCATTTCTTCTTTCCCTGGCCCATGTTAAACACCTTTCTGTCTCTATGAATCTGTTCTAGATACCTCATATAAGTGGATTCATACCATATCTGTGCCTTCATAACTAGCTTATTTCACTGAGCATAATATCTTCAAGATTTATCCAAGGCAGAGCATGCATCTGAATTTCCTTCCCTGTTAACACTGAATAATACAGATTGTATGTATATACCACAGTTGGTGTATCTATTTATCCACCAATCAGTACTTGGGTTGCTTCTGCCCTTTAGCTATTGTGAATAATGTTGCTGTGCACATGGGTGTGCAGATACCTGCCTGCTCCAGTCTCCACTTTTCTTTTCAGTGTGCACCTCATGTGAAATCGCTAGGTCACAGGGTAATTTTGTGTTTAATCTTTTGAGAAATCAAGTTCACTGACCTTTTATTCTTTTATGTCCAACCAGCTAGGCAATCCACCCAGTGGTTTTTCATGTTTCTTTTTTCATATTTTTCCCCTAAAATTGTATTGTTTCCTTTTCTTTTAATAATTTCCATTTTGCTATTAAGACTAATATTTTCCTTTGTTGTTTTTATATTTACTTTTAAATTTATAATTCTTCATTATTAAAGTCCTTGTTTTCTAATTCTGTTATATCATTTGTGAGCCTATTTATATTTACTGATTTTTTTACTCAGTTAAGGTCATATTTACCTGCTTTTTTGCTCATCTAATTATTTTTATTATGATATCCACTACTATGGTTTTCTTTTTGGTTATTCTTCATGGGTCTTATGGAGCTTCTTTGATTTCTTACTTTTTGAAAAGCATGAAAAGTTCATACTTTCTCACAAATTTGGAAAAAACTTTACCATTGATACATACTGGACTTACAGATACCAAATGTTTGAGTGTTAGGGTTTTGTTCCCTCTTTACTGAGTTTTGTTTTGATGAGGAGTTAATTTACTTTTATATCCATTTGATCATTTAGGTTTTCCTGTGAGGCTTTGTTAGGGTGTCTCTAGCTATGTCCTTCTCCTAATGTGTACTTAAGTCTACTGAACACTTATTCCATTCAACAAGATCTCTTCACTCTAGTTGGCAGGAAACTAAAGGTTGCACAGCTCTGTCCATGCCCCGATCATTGATCAGCTCATAGCTCCACAGGTAACTTTTATTACTCAGTGGTTTGTCTTTGCCCATGCTCATGGAGTATCATCATCCCCTACATGGGCAGCTTAGTGTTCACCAAATACTTAGTAGGGTCCCTGTGCAGATTTTGAGAACTCCTTCCCTACACAGTTCTTTCTTCCAGTGCTCTGCCCCAGAAATTCCAGCTGCATCAGTAGCCTTGAGCTCCAACTGTCTCTCTCTCTCTTCAACTCTGCAGGGCTGTGGTTGTCTGATTGGCTCCTCCCTCCAGCATGGCTATGCAGCAGTTGTCTCTAGGCAGAGAGTCCCAGGAATCATGGTGCTCACCTCATTTGTTGACCTCTCGGAGGTCACAGAACTGCACCACAGGATCCAACATCCAAAAACAGTAATTCCATATATTTTCTCTGGTTTTATGGTTGTTTGTAATGGGAGGATTAATGCACTGCAGTTACACCATCATGGCCAGAAGCTGGAATCTCTCCTTTGTTATTTCATTCTCAGTTTCTGTTGTCAGATTTATAATTCTACCTTCTTCTTAAATGTTTTCAGGGTGTTATTTTTGGCACTCTCTTTATTTGATTCACTCTCTGAGATGAGCTCATCAGCTCCATGGCTTCAATTATCATTAATATGCTAAGGACCCCTTAAACCTGTGTCTTCTGCCAAACCTCTCATTCCTATTATTTCAAATGTGGTGCTCAATTGCCTACTGGACTTTACTACTTAAACATGCTAAAACATCTCCAAGTTAATATCCAAAACTGAACTGAATGCCCAAAAACTCTCTTCGTAAATGGCCTTCTTTCTTGTATTCTCTATTGTAGTAAATAGACACACCGTCTTCCAGGCATACAAACCAGAAATCTGGGGTATATCCCAGCCTCCTACTTCTTTGTAATCCCTTACATCCAATCAAGACTCATAGATTCTACTTCCTAAATGTTTGTAAAACCTGCTGCCTTTCTCTATCCTCACTGCACTATCGTAACCTAGCCTCCTAATTTCCTAAGAGCTAACTCTCTCAGAGCATTCACTATATGCCAGTTACAATTCTAATCACTTTTGTATATGTTAACACTATGAATTCTTTTTTTTTAAGATTTTATTTATTTATTTTTAGAGAGGGAAGGGAAGGAGAAAGAGAGAGAGAGAGAGAGAGAGAGACATCAATGTGCAGTTGCTGGGGGGCTGTGGCCTGCAACCCAGACATGTGCCCTGACTGGGAATTGAACCTGCAACACTTTGGTTCGCAGCTCGCGCTCAATCCACAACACTATGAATTCTTATTAAAAAACTATGTAGGATGGGTACTATTATTATTGCAGAAGAAAAAATTGGGGTATGGAGAGACCTCCTCAGAGGGTTGCACAGTTATTACCTAGAAGAGCTAGAGTTCAAGTATAAGCAGTCTACCCCAGAGTCTTTGGTCTTAACCAATGATCTATATTGCTTCTCAAAATTGTTTTTACCTTCAAATCAAAAATATATAAGTAACCTACACTGACTTTTCTTAAACGTGAATTTGAGCATTTCTTTCCTCTAATTAAAAACTTTTAGGACATTCTCATCTTCAAGGTAAGATGTAAACACTAAATTTTTTGTATACTCTACTCTGATCTAAGACCAAGAACATGTTCCCCCTTTATCCATGTTTTCTTCTCTACAGTTAATCTACTTTTATTATAACGTCACAGATTAGGTGTCTTCTTTGTGGAAATGTTTGTCACATCTTTTCCCTTACCCATGTCTGGGTTTGAAGCTCACACCTCATGTTCCCTTAACATTGTAGGTTTATTGCTATCTTACTATCTGCCACACTATTTGTACCCTTTGGTAGACCCTGAGCTCTCTAAGAGCAGGGACAATGTCTTTTTTTCCTTGCGATTTGTTCCCAGTGCTAGCAGAGTATCTGACACATTCTAAATGTCCATTAAATACTTAAATATATGACTAAAGCAGCTGCATTCATCCTAACTCAAACTCCTATAAAGAATTTATGTTGCCACTAAGTGAAGTCCTAGAAATTGTGAACTGAGATGCCCTTTTAATGAAAGTGATGAATCATCTTCTGTTGAATTACTCCTAGATTTTAAAATGCCAACCTCTTGATCTTTGGTGTATTTGAATGACAGACATCTTATCATGATTTTTCACAGACTTTCGCAGTGACAGAAAACTTAAGAGAACAATTAGGTTTGTTAGCAGCAAATCATCTTTAAAAACTGAAGAAGAGAAGATGACAGAGGTGGCTACATGGCAATTTCTCTTTGTGTACAGAGAGTTTGGGGATGAAACCACTGAAGTATTTCTAGTACCATGTACATTATCTTCAATCTGTCTAAAATTTTTTTTGAAATCCTGGTGGACAGTTCTAAGTCCTGGTCTAAAACCCAGCCTTAGATAGATTTAAATAGGTTGCTTTAGTTTCACAGCTCCTTCCTTCTACATGACACTGCACCCACACGCTTTCATGCCACCCAACCCCTTGAACTCTATGTGTGTAGCAACTCCCTGTTCTCTGTCCACGTGCAAACATTGTGATAAGCTCAGAGAATCATCTGGCTAAAGAACTAGAAATTTAAAGTTTTAATATTTTTTTCTAATTTGCCTAGAAGATAAAATAGGATTCAGGATTATAAAATCTATTTAGGCATAATGTTTCTACAGGGAAATTCATCCAGCGGGTAACAAAAAACACTTCTGGCCTGCATACCTACATTCCTTTCCCACATTTCTTTTGTTTTTTGTTAAGGAAGATGAAAGAATAAATATATATGTTAGGAAATTGTGCTGATGAATTCTTTTTTTTCACAGAGGTATCCATTTCCAACAATTTCCTAATGTTTATCATAAGTTGTTATTAATGCTAATCTTGCCGCTGCCAGGCAGTGACACCCACTATAGAGTGGAGATAAATGGGGTTTGTTTCTAAAATCCTGAAGGTCAATGTAATTTATTGATAAAGCTGGTTTCCCTTGAAAATCCTGGTGATCCCTGTTCTGTCTCCATTAACTAGACACAAAGACAGCCTTGCTAACATTTTGCAAGGGCTTTTCCTAAATGTTGGCTTTTGCTCTTTATCATCTTTAGTGGACATGGTGAAATATAAAATCAGAGAGGACAAAGGAACCACTTACCCGAGAGGCTTCAAACAGATATTTCTAAAAGAGAAAGCTGGGCCAGCAGCAGACCAAGCCAAATGGCTCTAAATTCAATCAGCATCCTACACAGCATGTCTGTTTTCCATACCTTTTAGGGAAAGTCCAACGGCAAATGCAAAAACATGTAACCATGACTTTGACTTGAGCTTGACTGAATCCAATCTTCTTGATAAGTCTTGTTCTCTCTCTTGGTCTCTCTCTCTCTCTCTCTCTCTCTCTCTCTCTCTCTCTCTCTTTCTGGTGCACATTCTCTCTGTCTCCTCCCTCCACTTCTCTTTCCTTCTCCCCTCTCTCTTGCCTTCTGCCCCCCCCCACACACACACACGCACTCTGCATTGTCTCCTCTTTCCCTCCACAACACACATGATTTCAGGTTAGATCTGTTTGTCATGAGCTAGACATTTGTACTCTTTCCCCTCTTCTAAATATATGTATGATAATGAGATGATTACAGATATGAAGCTTTAAATAATAATTATAAACCTTGCCTCCAAAAGTAGAACAATGAATGAGTATAGTATGTATCACAGTTCTATAAACATAGTTTTTTTCACATTTTTTATTGTTGTTCAAGTACAGTTGTCTCCATTTCCCCGCCCCCGCCACTCCCCTCCACCCCAGCCAAGACTTTATCACTGCCTTTCAAGTGAAAGTGTTTTATGACCTTGGGGTTTATAGAGAACCAAACTTGTATTTATAAGTTTGTGAAAATATGCTTCTGCTTTTGACACTGGACAAGTAGTTATTTCACAAGATGAGTAGCTACATCTCTTGTGATTTTCTTTTTAGTATAATGATCATCTCAGAGAATACACTTACTAGTTTTAATAAAGAGACAGTGGTTATAGCAAAGGTTTTCACCCTTTATTTGTCCTATTAAAGGGGCTGTCCTTAATAACGGTAGAAGCTTAGAAAATTGCTCAGGATTTTCTCTCCTCTGCTCTGAAGGAGAAGAATTGGCTCTTATCTAGCATCTTTTCCCCCCAGTGCATTCATATTTTATTTTCAGAGCCACTGTGAGTCATTCAGAGCTACTTTTGTTCATCAGTTCTAAACCAAACAAACTCAAATCCCATAATCTATACACAAGGTGGGGCAAAAATAGGTTTACCATTGTTTGTATGGAAAATGATACAACAATTAATAAATAATAATACAAGAATAAAGGATGTATGTATTTGTCAAACACAGGAGGTTTTGCTCAAGATCAGAAGTGTCCCTATGTATATAGATATATGGGGTTGAAATTCAGGAGATGCTTTTTGGTGTGACTCTGAGAAAATCCCTTAAATCCTATTTGATGCAGTCTCTACTGTAAGGTGAAGGGTTTGGACTCCAACTCCTCTTCTAGTTCCCAAGCTCTTTTATACTCAACACAGCATCTGTAAATGTTGCCATATGATATGTTTAAGGCACAGGTTTAAGGCATGGGTTATGTCTAAAGCATGTAATACAGACATATAATATGTCTTAAGTCATACTCAATATGTTGTCCTAAATCCTTAACACAAAGTTTATCTAGACTCACCTTACTCCTTCCATTTGAACCCATAATTATAGGATCTAAAGACTGTGGAGTGAACTTACTCCCAGCCCTCATTTTGGTCACAAGGTGTAATCTAATCCTCTAAAACTGTGGAGCACTAAAAATCACAGTTAGGCTGAAAAATGCCAAAGCAAACATGTTTTTAACAGATTCAGGGAAAGCAGAAATAATGTGGTGTTTTCCCTGGGAAATTGTCTGCCCTGTCCAAAGCTAGTTACAGCAGGTTTCTTCTGGCCTGGCCTGTTGACCATCCAATGGAAACACTTTTCTCAAAAGAGAACTCGGAAGGGACCAGCAGGGAAGCTGGGAGCTAGGCAAGGCTTTGCATGGTGCCCTGGCTGTGGTCTAGGTTGAAGCCATGCTGGGAAGTCAAGCCTTTCCCCTTCCAAACATCTCTTAAATGATGTTTCTTAGTCCACTCAGCCAATGGATGGTCTGTTGTTTTAACAACCACACCTCTCCTCCCCAGGGTCAAGTGCCTGGCTGGAAGAGAATAGCTACATAATTTATCTTATTCCCTGGTTCATTCTTGAGCTAGAAGCCATCTGGTGCCTAAATATCCATGGGTGTTTATATATGAGGATATTATTCACAAAATGGACAAACCTTGTCCAGAAGATCATTTTCCATGTGCATGTGTGGGCATTGAACACAAACATTTCTTCTAAGTGTGATCAGCACAGACTTCTTAAAACTGTATATTTGTAAAAGTGTTTTGTAAGAAAAATACATTGGGAAAGAAACATCAAGCTAAAAAAATATAATTATCTAAGTAAGTGAACAATGCACCGCAATTCTGCATGTGTGCTATTTATCCTGCGAGTAATCCAGAGCACACTTTAAAAAAAAAAAGCTACTTTGCCTTCTGTCTGCTTCCCTCATCATTGGAGGCCACTTATTCCTCTTCTTCTTTCCACATCCAGCCTCTCCTATCCCAATGTACAGCTGGTTCACGCTTAGTGAATGCAAATACATTTTAACATTAACGTAACTTGGAAGACAAATCCAGTGTTCAAAAATAGATGCTTTGTAAGCATGGATGTTTGAATTGTCTTCTCTGGCATTTCTCCTTCAATGTTCCTCTGCATTGATATAGGGAAATGACAATTGGTACATACAAGTGTGTGTACATTTCTGTGTGCATAAAGATGGCTTGCACTATTCAAGAGCACAGTACTGGAAAAGTCCATGTGTAATACTAAACATTTAAAGCTATACACTAACATGGACATGGGAAATCACTCCTCCAATGAGATTTACTCTCTTGCCCCAACTATTCCACCGAAGAAGTATCCCAAAGCTATTTTTGAATAAGTGATTGAATGACCAACCGAGTGAAAGCGCAAATGAATGAATTCTGTAGCAGCTGATAATAGATTGTGCCGGTGGTCACCATCCAGAGTATGCCTATTGATGAGTCCTTTTGCTATAAAAGGTAATATCCAGAAGAGAGATCTGTGAGATGCGGTTTGTAGGTGACTTGATTTGTTCTTTCTGTTTGGAGTATGGAAGCTAGGCAAAGGGAGGCAATCTATTAAGCCTCCTGTTAACAGAAGGGGGAAGGTGATGAATTGAGGTCATGTGAGGCTTTTTTTGAACACATGCAGGAATTTAACTGAAGTGAGAATTTGAAGAACCCAGGCTTACACTAAGTGTGATACACTGACTTCAATGTAGTTATGAGTCACTAGAAATCTAATTAAACACCCTGGAGATTGAGGCTAAGGTTACGGGACAAAGACATGTACATAGACCAGTCCCACCTTAGGTTTGCGCTCCCTCCAATTCACTGATACCACTATCAATACATCATTCAGCCCTGAGTTGGGCAACCAAACCACACGAGAGCCTCTATCTTATGATTCTAGAACACTAATGATAAAATCCTTAGAAAACACACATTGACACTGATTGAGTGATTGAGGTGTGATTTTGAGCTCAGCAGCCTGTGGTTCTGCTTTTTTGTTTTTTTTTGTTTTGTTTTGTTTTTTTTCAGTTTTGCTGCCTACCCTTCTGCAATATCAGTGGTATAACTCAACACATGTTGTACTTGCCAAATGGGAAGTTATCAAGACAGAAGCTGGCGTTCCCACTGGCTGCAGAAACCCCACTCAGGCCCAGCTCCCCTAAACTGGCCAGGCAGGCTTTCTCCTGGCAGAACAGAATCCTCAGGCTCCCTTCCCCTCCTGGCTCTCTCCAAACTTACACTCCCAGGAAGGAAACAACCACACTCTTTGCAAAAGATTAAAATGCTCATTTCACTATGTAAAATATGTCTCTGTGCCACTATCATCATTGTAAAAGAAGTATGTAATAAGAATAATCATTTCCTTTTTGTTTCATCAGTTGAACTTCTGAGGTTCTTTGACAAGTAAAGGGAGGGTTTTGCAGGAAAGAAAACAATGCTTATAGTGGAGATTATTAGGGGACAGGTTTGTTTTTATTTTAATTCTGTTTATTTTGCTTCATCTCCTTCCAATTCTGGTAAAGAAATAAGTAATGTTGTCTTAAAAATTAAATGTCATGATGTTTAAATTCCATTGGCTTCTGATAAATAACTTGTTGCTGAGGACTGAGGCTGCTGGAAGGTTCTCAGAATCAGTTCCCTGGTAGCCAAGAATGGGTTGAGTAGGACCTCAGCCTTGATGTGGGTTGGATCATGTTTTGAGTCTGAGGCTAAATTGCCTTCTTAGCTCCTTCAAAAAAATAATAATACTGATTTAACGGGATTGATGTTGTGTCATCACTGTTCAAGTGCCTAAAATAAATGGTGAATAATCTGGAAGCAGGGTCGAGGGTTTCTTGGGCTGGCATTGTATAAAAGAAGGATCTGGATGTCATTTGTATATTTGTATGAAAATGAGATCAAGGATTCTCCAAAATCAAACCAAAGCAAACTGCCCACAGCCTTGTTTTGATAACTAAATAATAGATGATTTCTGTTATTACTTTTGTCACGTACTTAATATTCTTAATAAGGAGAGTGTTTTGGAAGCTCCTTTTGGATCAGGGCAATGGAGAGAGTTCTACATCTTGCTACTAATGATCGACCTCTAAAACTTCGGAAAGAGGAAGGATGGTAAGTCCATGCATGGGGTATATAGTGTGTACAACAGCATGGAAGATGGACTACAACACTTATTCAAGGTATATGGCCCTATTTTCCACATGAATTCATGTAGTGATGATTATGCAGAGGGTCACCTCAAATAGTGTCACAATCAAATGCTAATCTTTGTAGATAATTATGGTACCACCGACCTCAATAGCAGAAAGGCCACACAATGAACTTTAGGAAGTAAAGTCTTACCATCCAACCTGGCCCCAACTACCTAATGGTGGATTTTTCTGGAGAAATATATCATAGTGAATTAAACTTTATGCAGTTTGGAATTTGATCAGAAAATAAACAGCAACTGAGTGACACATATTAATGGGTCAAAAAGACATTTTCTTCACATTTGGAAGAGCATAAATCACCCTTTATAAACCTATCTTAAGTGGAAGACTTTCATGTGATGGGATGAATAATATAATCATATTATTCAGGATTTTACATATTTATTCCCCAGCTTAAAAATGTGTGCATAAAAATCATTCATTATGGTGAACATGTTAAACAATTACAGTTGCTTCATCAGAGAATCAAAAGAACAGATTGTTCCCTTTTCTTCCTGGCAAGTTATGTGCCTTTATTCTTAGTGATTCTAAGAAATTAGGAAAAAAGGACAAATTCAATTAACAATGGTAGATGTACTCATACAGCACAATTGCTTTTGAATTAGTTATCATTGGCTGCTACTGGTTTAAAAAGGCCTGCCCTCCAAACTGCCAGTGAGAGAGCATCCCAGGTAATCTAATTTAGATGTAGGGTAAAGCAGGAAACCAGTAGGTTTTAGAAATGTGGGGGTCTTAACAATTTTACCACGGCTCAACTTAAAATATGTAAGATTCTATTGTTGTTATAGTTAATGCCAACAGAGATCCAAACCCAGCAGTTTACTCCATGCAACTCTTCTGTGGTTAACTAAATAAGATCCAATTAGCAATGGTATTATATATCACATTTACAAATATCTTGACCTTAACTTGGTTTTATAAGTTGTATTAAATACTTGAATTGTTGCAAAGTTGCTCAGGTGGTAGAGTTTGGAAACTACCAGGAGACAGAGAGACAAGTGAACACTAGGGTACCATACAGTGAGGCTATGCACAGAGGGTGTGTGAGACCAGTGATGGTTTAGAGGAGTGTTCACAGATTTCAGTCCTTCCCCACCCTAGGAGAGGACAAATGGTGACATTGTGTAATGCAAATGACAGTGGCTTCAACAAGCAAGTCTAGACAATCAGAGAAAGGTTCCTCAAATTTGGGGTCTTATTGAATCATTCCAATTTGATATGTCTATAGTTGGTAAGAGTATCTATTGATGGTAAGAATTCAAACAAAATATACATATTCCCAATGATATTTTATTCATCTCATCTCTGAAAAACAGATATGTTTGTTGGTACAATCTTCATTAATTTAATGCCAAAGTTCATGAAAGCTGGTTTCCATTGCATGTGGCTAAAAGTGCCTTAAGGCATTTGGGAGATGTTTTCCCTGATTTCAAACAGTATACCTAAATATTTCAAAGTGCTCTTTATATCTGAGGGCATATATCAACAAACTTTTCTCCTATAAGGGTCTCAAAAATCTGCATGTGGGATGATAATTATTCTTGATGTCACCCTCTGAAATGAATCAAGGGAGTCAAGGGACATGTTTTAACAATACTGATAAATGATTTTTCCTCTGAGCATTACATCATATTTGCTCTGGCAGAGAAAGATTTCACCGGCTGGCCCACTTCTCTGCGAGTGTTTTCAGTTTGCAAGTGAAAGGGGTAGCTTGTGAACTTGCTTGTACATCTATTAATATTTTCCAAAACACAGGACCTCCATTCTAGATTTTTATCATGTTGTCAATGCACGGGACACTGGACTGAATTGTTTAGGACACTTGTGACTTGCCCCACTGTTAAGAGCGAGCATTAATTTTGAAACATGAAGAACAGATTCAGTACTAGTATTGGACATGTTCTCATCATTGGTTGTTTATAGAATCACATTCCTATCCTGCCTCCTGCAAATCTGAAGTTCAGTGACAGAAGTGTTGTGCAGAAGCCTATGCCTCACCAGTGATTAAGATCATGCTATTATCACCTCGGATTCATTTTCGCCTCATGGAACAAAATGTGAATTTTGCACTTGTTGATTTGTCAAAAATGGGATTATTCTTTTGTCCTTTGCCAAAGTGGAGAGTTCTTGATTCCTCTGTTTGACCCAAAAGACAGTTGAGTTTTGATAAATAGAGGCTTTGTCAAAATTCAGTCCCATATGTGAGATGAACTGGGTAGCTTTTTTCTTGGAAGTTGTAGTAAGGAGCAGCATTGAAATACTTAAGTTCTTTTTTGAAAAAATAAGCAGAGTATAGATTAATGTGCTCTGTTCTTTTTTTCTGGGTCAACTAGACTAACTCTTAGTATGAAAAGTATTTGCTTGCCTTGTATGTCTGAAACTTTACAAATGCTTGTAAAATATTTGTTGAAAAAATCATTTAATTATCAGCTTCATCCATAGAAGCTGGTTATCTATACAATGTATTGGCAAACCTTCTCCTTAAAGAGCCAGACAGTAAGCATTTCAGGTTTCATGGGCGACACACAGTCACTGTCAAAGAAGGTGAAGGGATTAGCCAAAGAACATAGACATGGACAAAAGTGTGCTGATGGCCAGAGGGAAAGGAGGCAGGGGCTTGGTGGAGATGAGCAAATGGGGGACATCTGTAACAGTATTAAGAATAAAAATAAAGTTAAGAAAATAAATAAATACATTTTGGAACTTCTGGCTGTGGGGGGACTCTGTCCACAGGGCCCCCCACACTATCCTCCAAGGATGAGAATAAGTCTACCAGGACATGATCTGCTTGGGGAGGAAAGGTGGCCAATCTCTCCAAGAAGAAGGGCTGCCAGGAGCCTTTTCCTCAATGGGCTTCTATTGGGTTCATTTGCACAGGAATACAGGTAAAGTTCATTAATCATTGTCAGGCAGTAAGGATCAAACAATAGATAACAAAGAACTCTGAGGGCCTATTTTGAGTCAGAGTCAGATAGCTAAAGAGCTGTAAAACTTTGAGGAAAAAACTCACTTCTTGCTTGGACCCTTATCATTTAATTGAGAACATCCTAAACAAAGCAGGCTTCACAGGATTTTACATATTCTTTCTTAGGTCTGATTGCCCAGGGAACCCACCCTTTCCAGCACAGGGCTGCACCACCCTCTGTCATTGTTTCAGGCTTAAGTCAGGCAGGGGAAGTAAGGCAGCCAAGAGATTAGGAGACTTCTTGCAGACAGAATGAGGACTCAGGCTTTGTCAAAGCCAAGGGGCAAGGGTCCATCACCCCCTTCTGCTGTAGCCCCCCAAGTCCTTCCTTGGGGGCCTCCCATGTGATCGTGCCTGGCTTAGGTTGTTCCCCCCTTTGGGGAATCTTACCCATCATTGGCTAACTGACCAAGCATTGGGGGCCAGTTATGGATGAAGTAAAAGGAGCAGAAGCAGCACTCCTGCCAGGGAGATAAGCTTTTGTTTCCTTAGTGGCTTCTGGTCTGAAGGTCACTCTCTCAGCCTTAGCCATGGGGGGGAGGGGTGGTTACAGCTTCTGAAACCAGGTAGGGCAGTTCCCAAAATCTGGTCAAGATGCAGGCGTAGATAGATACACTTTGCCTCCTTGAACAACCAAAAGCAGGACAACAACAAATTTAGAAACAAAAAACAACCACAACTGACAGGAAATCAAACTGTAGAGAAGTCTGACAAACAAGGAGTTAAAGAAGAAACACTCACCCAGACCTATAGGAGGGCCGGAGATGGGCAGCCGGGATGGAGAGGACACTCAGCAAGGCAACAGCTGGCAGACCCGGCAGTCCCACATTCACGTGTGGATAAGCTGGGAGGAACAACTGGGGAGTGAGACAGAGCACGCAACCCAGGGTTCCAGAACGGAAAAATAAAGTGTCAAAACCTCTGACTGAAAAAACCTGTGGAAGCTGAGGTGGCAGTAGGAAGAAGTCCCAGCCTCACAGGCAAGTTCACTGGAGAGACTCACACAAACCCACCCACCCAGGAATCAGCACCAGAAGAGTTCAGTTTCATTGTGGGTAGTGAAGGAAGTGACTGAAATCTGGCAAAGAGATGAACAAGCAACACTGTTCCCTCTTGGACCCCTCCCCCACATACAGCACCACAACACAGTGATGTGGTTGCCCCACTCTGGTGAACACCTAAGGCCCACCCCTTACTACATAACAGGTGCGCTGAGACAAAAAAAAAAAAACATATAGCCTAAATGAAAGAATAGATCAAAGCTCTAGAAAAAATATAACTAAGCAACGAAGAGATAGCCAACCTATCAGATACACAGTTCAAAACACTGGTTAACAGGATGCTCACAGAAATGGGTGAGTATGGTCACAAAATAGAGGAAAAAGTAAAGACTATGAAAAGTGAAATAAAGGAATGTACAGGCAACCAAGTGTAATGGGAAGGAAACAGGCACTCAAATCAATGCTTTGGACCAGAAGGAAGAAATAAACATTCAACTGGAACAGAATGAAGAAAGAAGAATTAAAAAAAAAAAATGAGGAGAGGTTTAGGAACCTCCAGGACATCATTAAACATTCCAATATCCAAATCATAGGGGTACCAGAAGTAGAAGAGGAGGAGCAAGAAATTGAAAACTTATTTGAAAAAATAATGAAGGAGAACTTCCCCAACCTGGAGAAGGAAATAGGCTTCCAGGATGTCCAAGAAGCTCAGAGACTCCCAAAGAAGTTGGACCTAAGGAAGCACACACCAAGGCACATCATCATTAAGTTACCCAAGAATAAAGATAAGGAGAGAATCTTAAAAGCAGCAAGAGAAAAGGAGACAGATACCTACAAAGGAGTGCCCATAAGACTGTCAGGTGATTGCTCAAAAGAAATCTTGCAGGCAAGAAAGGGCTAGAAAGAAGTATTCCAAGTAATGAAAACCAAAGACCTACAACCAAGATTACTCTATCTAACAAAGCTATCATTTAGAATGGAAGGACAGATAAAGTGCTTCCCAGATAAGGTCAAGTTAAAGGAGTTCATCATCACCCAGCCCTCATATGAAACATTAAAGGGACTTATCTAAGAAAAAGTGGATAAAATTATGAACAGTAAAATGGCAACAAACTCACAAGTATTAACAACCAAACCTAAAAACAAACCAGCAAACAACTAGAACAGGAACAGAATCACTGAAATGGAGATTACATGGAGGTTTATCAGTGGGAAGAGGGAGGAATTGGGGAAAAAGGTACAGGGAATAAGTAGCATAAATGATAGGTACAAAATAGGGGGAGGTTAAGAATAGTATAGGAAATAGAGAAGACAGCTTATACTTATGACCCATGGACATGAACTAAGGGGGGCAGAAATGTGGGTGGGAGGGGGTGTGCAGGGTGGAGAGGAGTAGAGAGAGAAAAATGGGGCAACTATAATAGTATAATCAATAAAATATACTAAAAAATAAAATAAATAAATAAAAATAACAACTCAAAAGCAGCCTGAACAATAAGTAAACAAATAAATATGGCTGTGTTTTAATCAAATATTACTTTTAAAAAAAAGGCTACTTGATCTGCAGGCTATACTTTACAGACCCCTGACATATACATAAAATTGGAAAAATGAATACTTTTGGGTTCTTTGAAAATCTTATTCTCATAACTTTAATCAAGAGCTTTTTAGAATAGTACATGAGGCATTGCTCATACTCAACACTGGCCACCTAAGAAAATTTCTTTTAAGGAAATAAACACACTTCCCAATGGATTCTATCTAAAATATATAGTCCATGAGGATATTTATTGCCCAGGAAACAACACTTTTTTCTATAAAATGTTAATTATAATAAATATTTATCCAATTCTACATTTTATGCTAACAACTTCCCAAGCTTTGTTGTGTTGAAACCAAATGACACTCACTGAGTGAGTTTGCTGGTTCATGCTGCAGTGACACCAAGCACTGGTCCCAAAACACCTGTGACTGGTATGCCTCCTACTATCTCTTTTTCAAGGAGATCCACCTAAAAATGGACAAAGTCTGATGCAAATAAGAAGTCATGTTTTATTGCACCACTTCATCTATTTGATAACATAATGAAAAAGGGAAATTAAAAACAAAGTAAAATTTCCAGTCTGGGAATTTATTGTCATGGAAAGAATCTTTTACTTGATTATTCATCAAGGAAAGAGGAGGAAGGAAGGAAGGAAGGAAGGAAGGAAGGAAGGAAGGAAGGAAATTCTTTCAGCAAAATCCTTTTTGTTGTAAATTCATTTATATTTCCTAGAGGTCTTTGTGGACAGGTGAGTTAGGAGATGAAAAGAGAGTGTAGATAACTTGGTCTTCATACTTAAACTACCTGTAAAATTTTGCATTACAAAAGAAAATGTATTTGGTGTAGTAGACGGACATTATTTGTATCCAAATGCCATCATGGAGCAACATTTTTATATATGATATTAATATCACTAATGTCATGTGATTTATAATAACAGTTTTTACATGAAGCAGCATGGAGTAATACTAATGTGAAGAGGATTTTTTTTATTAATATATATTTTTAATTTATTTTTTAGAGAGGGAAAGGAGGGAGAACGAGAGAGAGAGAGAGAGAGAGAAACATCAATGTGCGGTTGCTGGGGGCCGTGGCCTGCAACCCTGGCATGTACCCTGACTGGGAATCGAACCTGCGACACTTTGGTTCACAGCCCGTGCTCAATCCACTGCGCTATGCCAGTCAGGGCGGATTTTTTTTTTTAAAAAGCAGATGAAACAGAGTCATTCTGAAGTAAGGATGAACATTCCCCAATGCTTTGCTACTTTAAAAGGACACTACAAATGGCTGAATGGTGAACAAATGCACAGGGAGAGCAAACAATTCCCCTGTGATTCATCTATTTATTTAGAATAATTACCATTTGAAATGGCTTATGATCTCTAGGATTTAAGAGATCTGTGCAAATGTGTGTCATCCAGGTTACCTCTATTTGCTCATGAAACACAAAGAACTTTTCATATAGAAATCTGCTTTATCCCTTTTTGAAGTTGAAAAGGAGAACATCAATACCAAATTCCATTTCCTTTCTTAGATGCCTACTAACAAATGAGCTTTTTACCTTAGGATATAAAAGCTTTGCCGAAGAAATTCCAGTTTGAGAGTAATTGGACGCCTATGAACATTTAAGGGCTTAAGAAATGGAGAAGTTCCTGAGTGGAAAAGGAAGTTTGGCAGTGAAGAAGTTGCAGGGGTCATTGAATGGCAATGACATTGGCTCCAAAGCAAAATCATGAATCTGAGTTAATTATGCTGTCTTCTCTTCTTGAGCTAAACTTAAAACTGAAATTCAGAAAAAGGGTGCTTATCACAATAAAACTGTTTTCCAATTATACTCGTGTGTGCCTCAGGCCTTACACAGATAACTATGGTAAATATCTTCCCAGCATGAGTGAGAAATACATCTTTAACCAAAGAAATACTTTGCTACAATGCCCCATGTCACATACATTTTCTTTTAAACCTGAGAACTAAATCTCAATTTAGGTTAGAATGTTTGTTTAAAAATCAGACTTTCATGTATATTGGGAACTCAGCTATCATTCTTTATCAATTTATTGATTTTAATAAATCCTCTAAAGAAATTTGAACCTCATGTGGGTAAAATATTTACTGATATCTTTTTAGTCACTTATCATAATTAATGGAGGAATTTGTTGATGTCTTGCCAAGTCAATGGGAAAGTCTGGGAAGCTGAGTAGGCTATTTTACTCCTTTATAGTTCTTGAAATAATGTTGTGTTTTAAGTGTCTTTTTCAGAGTGGAAAATTGAATTGAGATGAACTAACAGAAAGAGAGAGAGAAAGAGAGGTGGCCAGGCAAAACTGCTCCTTTTTTTCTCATTAGACTCTGAAATATCTACAAATCTTCCTGTTCCTTTCCACACCTGAACTTTAAAGATTGACCTTACAGAAATGAAGAATTGCAGACACTATAAGGAACCAAGGAATCAAATGGATGGTGTCTGAGTGGGGTACACACACCCAAAAAGAATGTGTCACAATAGGAAGAAAATAAAGAGCTTTCTTACAGGCATTTTTTTTTATCTCAAAATAATGCCTCTCTGCCCCATCTGATGAGAGATGTTCAGAGTCCATTAAATTAGTTATAATGGAAATTCCTTTAATTGAATGGCATGGAAAATGGCCTGGGGCTGCCAGAGGAGAAGCAGGGTGATCACATGCTATTAGGACTCTATGGCTGTCGAGTTATCTACAGTCCAGGATTCAGAACCGACTTTAATTCTCATAAACTATGTTTGAAAACATGCACAAGAATTACTGCAAATCATCCTACTAAATAAAGACATGCCACCCACAAAAATGCATAACAGCTACGTTACACAGGGCTTTCTGTCATGCTCCTTTCAGGCTGCCTGCTTCCTAGGGGGTACTGAGAATGAATCAATACAAAATAAACACATACCAATGTCTAGTCTACACCTGTCCTAGCCACTGTGAGGGGCCACACATTCAAGTGATGAGCCCGACTCGGAAATCATATGCGTCAGCAAAGCAATTTTAAAAATGAAATGTATCATTTTTGTCATTTAACACACACACACAAACCTACATCCATACACAGCCTAGAACACAGACAAGAGAAAATGCAGAATATCCCAATAAATATCTTAGAAAAGAAATATATTGTGCATGCTGAAAAGCCATGACATCCTTACAGTACTTGACATTATGCAACTTTTTATATTTAACATGTATATTTATTACTTATTATATTTTATTTATTATTTATTATAGTGAAATGTTGCAATATATTCACTCATCTTGCTAACAGACTCTTTCAAGAGCCTTAGATGTTGGGTCCTGAGGACAATCGTAGGCAGAGATCTGTCCACTGCTGCCTGACCCTGGTCCTCAGAATTCCTTATTTCCAATGAACAGAGAGGAGCAGCACAAAAGATGAAGAGCCACAATCCCCTGCCACTACAACAAGAAAGGCTTGTAAAGAGGGAGTTCTGAAGGCAAGTGAAGGTTTCACTTACCGGCTCTGCTATGATGACGGAATCTTCCAAAGTCCCCTGGTTTTTAAGCTGTGTCTGAAACATGTATGTACGTGTTGGAGAGTGGAGTTCCAAATAATTATGAAGGCATTTGAACGAGGCTTCCAAAATTGCCAACTCAGAAATTGTGACCTTTGTGTTTGATCAATCATAAATTATAAAACTATTGAATCCTGACCTAATAACTCAGCAGCCATTTGAATACCCTTTATTATGATCACAGTGATGCTTAGCATATGGTGGCAAGATTACTAAATACTTATCCTGATGATCCAGTGGCTCATTCAGTAATGGATGAGTCACTACCATTCAGTGTAGCAGAGTAGTTATGAGTTATATCTCTAGAGCAGAATGTACCCTTAGAAAGCAGGGTATCCCTATATTCAAGCTTATCGCTTGGAAGATATTGAAAAGGTTGTAATATCACAATTCCCTTATCTGTAAAGTGAGAATACAAAAAGTAGCTAGTTCATAAGGTTATTATTAGGAATAAATGTGATAATGCACATACTGTACCTGACAGTGATCAGCACGTGTAACCATCATTTTTGGTATTTATAATACCATCATCATCATTAGGGTCATTACCATTTGATACAATCAAATTCATTTATGTACACCTCTGAAAATAGATTTCCTTATACTGAAATCTGGTTCCTTGAGATTTCTTCCCATTAATTCCAATTTAATCCCTCACAAAAGGAAGGAAGGAAGGAAGGAAGGAAGGAAGGAAGGAAGGAAGGAAGGAAGGAAGGAGGAAGGAAGGAAGGAAGGAAGAAAGAAAGAAAGAAAGAAAGAAAGAAAGAAAGAAAGAAAGAAAGAAAGAAAGAAAGAAAGAAAGAAAGAAAGAAAGAAAGAAAGAAAGAAAGAAGAAAGAAATGGAGCAAGGTGGGGAGGGAAGGAAGAAGGGAAGGAAAGAGGGAAGTCAGCCAGTCATGTACATGGTGAAATTTAGTTACGAACATGTTCCTGGTACAACTTCTCTGTTTTTGCCCCACTCCCAAATAACCTCCACACTTGAGGGAGAGGGAGAAGTGGATGAGGGGAAGCAGAAAAGGGAGTGGAAAAGAGACCTATTCTATGTGATATTGGCTAAATATGTCTGTATTTTACAAATATTGCTTAATTAGTATGATCCCTTCACTATTCTGTTCACTCTTTTCTGATGATGTTATAATTTTTCTGCATATCTTTAAGGTAGAGTTAGCCTGTATGGAAAACAGTATTTTCAGATATTGTGAACTGTTTAAAAAATAATTATGGAAGGTGGCAAAGAGCCTATTAAGAGATTAATCCATTGCAAACTCTAGTCATTGTTATCCTATCCATAGAAGTGTTCCTTTTCCATCTACTCTCTCTGTGTTTTTTTAACTTAAATTATTATTAAACTTATTTTCCATGAAAGTTTAATAGGAATTCTATAAGGGTTGTTTGGTTTGTTTATTTACTTGGGAGGGTAATGTTACAGATGTTACAGATTAGAGTTCTTAAGATAGAAAGATGTGGAAATGCATATGCTGGCAAGTAAATGGATAATGTGGATGAACATTATGAATGATTTTGATTGATAGATTTTAATTAAAGAGGAATAGCAAAGGTTCTCTATAATTTATTGGTTCAATTAAGTGATCAAGAACATTCTAAGAGTGATATGGAGAACTTTTTAAAAACCTTGATTTCAGTTACTTTGGTGGCAAACATTTTTCCCTGTTAAAAACTGCAATTTATTAGAATCCAGGACATTTTAGAGCTATAAAATTCAGTGATATTAAAATATCAGATTCCCACATAGAAGAGAAATTACATAATGTAATACTTCCTCAGTGCATTTGTACTCAATAATTGTAGCCCGGTTAAAAAGCAAAACTTAAAATAGTATTTATAATATTTTTAATTATTAATGATAATTATAGACAAATTAATATGTATAAATATATGTGTGTATTAAAAGTTAGTGGTGTGTACCAAACTATTAGTTACAGCTCTTTGAGAAGCTGTTTATAGAGGCCTTTCATATTCTATGCTATGTTTTTCTGTAATGTTTGAATAGTAAGTATATAGTGAATGCATTGCTTCTGAAATGATTACTGCATAATCAGAAGGGAAAAACAGAGCTAAAACATGAAAGGCATGATTCATCTGTATTTGTAACACAGTGATTCTGTTTTTCATTTAAATTAGCATTTATCAAAGGAACAGCAACCTAAAAGCTGACATACATTGTTACCTACAGGCCAAACATACTAACCATTAAGCTACACTATATATTCACTGAAAGCTGTTGATCATTCCATCATAAAAGAAACATATCCAAGAAGGGTGTGGTTTATGTGCAACCTACACATTTTGGAATATGTTTAACTGACTCAAAGCCCAATGGTCCAGGAAAGAAAAAGTTCCCCTAAGCTGTGGACTTTCAACTATTGAGCTCTGGCCCAGGAAATATCCTGGGCAACCGAAAGAAGAACAGCTAGTCTCCAAGCAACTCAAGTTCCGTTTAGCATGTAGCTTCATAAAGCTTAATGGGCATGGGTTATCTCCTCCACTTTGGGAGACACCAGCTTCCGTGGGAACAGGCTGTTCTGGGCTTTGCACTATGTGGATGAAGGGATCATAAAGCTGTGTGACCCTGAGCCTGAATCAAGCACTGTGGTTCCAACGAAACGTCTAGTCATTACACTCTGGCTACATGGTGTAATGAATAACAAGGAGACAGATACCCTACTAACTACTTTGAAACGATTTCATTACCCTGAAATTCTACTGGTGCACATGCCCTGAAGTCTGTCATTCATGTGAAGGACAAGGCACGTTGCTAAACTCAGCAAGATTATCACTCAGGAGCTGGACTGTCCAGGTTCAAGTCCTGGCCTGTGTGTGTCCCTGAGCAAGTAACTTCAACTCCCTGCTTCTAAGTTTCCTCATATCTTAAGTGGCAAGAGTAATAATGACTATCTCATCAGTTGCTATGTAGATTAAATGAATTAATATTTGTAAACACAACAGAGCCTGTAATGTAGTACGAGTAGTGTAAGTGTTGGTTACTTTTTTTTAAAGCACACATCTTCGCTGTTTTCAGCATTGCTCTAGACAATGAGAATTAGGTCCCTTCCTTAGTGTTCAAACAGTGCTAGCTTCAAAACTCACATAAAGTTCTGTAAGGATACAAATAAGGAACAAATGAATTGTATTCAAGGAAAATCATTTCAGTAGACATAGTACTGGGTTTCACAGCAAACACGGGAGATTATTTGACCCAGAAAAGTAAAAGAGGGACATTCTAGGAATAACAAAAATCATACACTGACACACACAGACAACATATACACACAGGGACGTGTGAAAGCACCCACTGTACTGAGAGGACAT
The DNA here is from genome assembly GCF_004126475.2 of Phyllostomus discolor. Taxonomy (NCBI): domain Eukaryota; kingdom Metazoa; phylum Chordata; class Mammalia; order Chiroptera; family Phyllostomidae; genus Phyllostomus; species Phyllostomus discolor. The sequence goes on from NC_040910.2 coordinate 85,980,313, forward strand.
TGCAGTGTTGCAGTGTCGACAAAATGCAGGTGATCAAGACCGTTAACTTCATGATAACACCACTGATAACCGTTGAAATTTTTATGTGTCAATGAGTAGTCATCAAAGGTTTAATTCACTAGGAGAGTAACAGAAGCAGATTTGTGTTAAAAATAATAATAATGAATCTGGCAGGCACACACAAAAAAGTGCTAGTTGGGGTGGGAGAGGAAGCAGGAAGAACAGGGAGGAAGTCGTCCAGGTGAGAGGCCAGAGCCTATACAGGGCAGGGGCAGTGGGAGGTGAAAAGATTCTTGAGATCATTGGGAGGTGAGGCTGATGAAATATGCTGACCCAGCGTTGAGGTGGAAGGAAGTAACAAGGACATTATCCATCTTTCTGGCTCGGGCAATTGGGACATGAGTGGTTCTACTGGGGAGCAGTGGGATAGAAGGGAGGCAAGAATTACCTTCACTTTGAGGTGGATCTGGAGTTGCCTAGCCAACCTTATCTAGTAGAGATATTGAACAGAAGGTGCAAAGTCATGGTGAGCTCAAGGGAAAGATTGGGCTAAGGAACACAGGCTCAGGAGTAACTGCACACACAGTTGATGGAGGCCATTGAAGGAATGAAATTAAACAGGGTAGAATGAGAACAGAGATGAAAGGACTTTAAAGAAAAACAACATTTAAGGAGTGGACAAAAGGAGTGGCTAAAAAAAAAAAAACCTCAAAGAAAAGCTAGAGTGAGGAAGATCAAAATAAAGAGGGTTCCTGTTTGTATATTTTTCATTCACTCAATTCATTCATTCAGTGAATATTTACTGAGCACCATTATGTCCCAAAACACAGGCATGCAGGGAGGGGAGGCAAGATGTGAAGGAAACAGACTGACTTCTTCTTATGAAAGAGTTTTTTTTTTTTTTTTTTAAAGATTTTATTTATTTATTTTTAGAGAGGGAAGGGAGGGAGGGAGAGAGAGAGACAGACATATCAATGTGCGGTTGCTGGGGGTTCTGGCCTGCAACCCAGGAATGTACCCTGGCTGGGAATCGAACCTGGGACACTTTGGTTCCCAGCCCGCGCTCAATCCACTGAGCTACGCCAGCCAGGGCTTCTTATGAAGGAGTTTTAAGTCTACCACAAAAGACAACTGAAGACTATTGAAAAGAATAAGTCAAATAAATATATATTTTCAAGGTCACATTCATACCTGTGTGCACCACCCTTGTGAGACTTTAGATTAACACCCTTTTCATCAGACAGAAACTCACTTTGCTCAGTGGCTGCAGCTCTTTTCAAACACGTAGCATGTTTATAACTTCCCCAGGCCTCATTCGGTCACATGGTGCTCTGTTTGCCTTCCCCCCCGTTGCACTTCATATATTATTATGTGCCTCTGTTGGTCAAAGAGCAGCCCGCACCTCCACCAAACAACTCGGTGTTTGAATATGAAATGAAGGGCTTTCAACAGAGAGAAATGTTCGCTGCATTTCACCCATCACACCCTAAGTCTATGTTTTGTCCTGATATGTTCACATGTCCATCATTATAAAACATAGCAAATGCATCTAATTTTCATCATGAACATAAAATTGTCCATAACCCCATCTCCCAGAGATGGGCACCGTAAATGTTTTGGTATGATTTGGGAAGAACTTCACACTCACACGGATATACTGTATTTAATATTTTAATTATAGCACTAACTCAGGTCCATATTCTCTTTTTGCTTGTGGGAGGACGTTTGAATTGTGTGTAGAGTCTAAGACTGGTGAAGTCATTTCCTAAAGAGAGTTGTTTTGTAAGAGGCAAGGTGAGAAAGCTGGAATAGGTACCTTCCTTACAGGCTTGCCCTCTAACTTTTCTTGGAATCTGAGCCCTGTGATTCTAAAGGGTGAAAGAGGCCACAGTAGTAGATGAACCGGCAATACTGGTGTTATCTAATGAAGAACCGTGACTTGGAAGATCAGTAGCTAGATAATAGCACTGTATCTACACACCCGCATTTTGCAGAGTGAAAAATTCTATTTATGGTCCTATCTACTAAGGATACATGTGACTTACTACAAAAATCAAAATCAATCAAAATGGTTTTCATTGTGTAGATAGAGCACACATCTCATCCTGTTAACGCCTGAAAAGCCTAAAACCTTTTCAGGATTTTAGTCATTAGCGCTTGAGATTTCTGAAGGATATAAAACACAGAGAAAAATCAAGCTAGGGCCCTGCTGCAAACACCGCAGTAACCAGGATGTGAACACAACATGTCCGTGTAGGACAGCAAATGAAGGAAGACCAGAGGAGAGTCCCCAGTTGCTACAGCTAAGCGTGCTGATATGCTCCTCTTTTTCAGTCGCAGGATCTGGCTTGGGTTGAGTGAGAGGGTAAAAAGTGATTATTCTGTTTTAAATCAAAAATACTCCACTCCTGCCCTGGCTGGCATAGCTCAGTGGATTGAGCGCGGGCTGTGAACCAGATATCGCAGGTTTGATTCCCAGTCAGGGCACATGTCTAGGTTGTAGGCCACAGCCCCCAGCAACTGCACATTGATGTTTTTCTCTCTCTCTCTCTTTCTCCCTCCCTTCCCTCTCTAAAAATAAATAAATCAAATCTTTTTTTAAAATTTAAAAAAAAAGAAAAAAAAGAAAATATCCCACTCCTAAAAAAATTGCACTTTCACTTTTGTTCATGTTACCTTCTCTATCAACAAAATAAAAGGCTAACTTAATATTTTATTTCAATAAATAGACACTTATGCTCAGAGTTCCAGGAGGGTCTGTTCACCACCAAGATGGACATTGTGGTAGCAATGATGCTTCCTGTAAGTTATCAGATATAGTATTTTAAAAAAAAAATGTTATGTGTGGCCCGAGGGAAAGAGTTGATACTCTAATTAGTTCATTTAAATAGATATTTTCCTCTATTTATTATTTCAGAAGTAAGCCACGGGATCCACCTTGTTGTGCCCAGAACATCAGCCGCATCCTGAGAGCAGCGAGTGGGACAGAGGTCGTGGCAGGACACGCGTGTTCTCAGTTGCCCTTGGGTGGGCACTCCAAAGTACTGCAAACTCCTCTCTTAACATCCCTTCATTCAGTGAAGTAGAACTCATGGATAGGTTTTCTCTCACATGCCAGGCTCTGTGGGGAAGTTTGAAATAAAAACTGTTAAATTTGTGCAACTGGATTAGACATTTCACAATAGGGTTTCATGTTTTCATGAACCTATAAGCACTTCTCATTTCCAGTAAGGCTGGGACTGCCTTTCTTGCTACATTTTGGCACTTCCAGTCTGAGATAAAAGCAGGAAGTGTAATTGAATATGAAAGCAGGTTAAGATAGAACGAGTTTGGCAAATGAAATAGAAATCCCGATTATTGACATAACTTCAATTACTGGACTGGGGAGATGTTGGAGAGACTTGTTGATCTCATGAACTCAGTCTCTGCCTTAGAACATGAGTTGTGGTATTTTAACCACAACACCCACAGCATACACAAGACCAAGAGTGGCCCTAATGTACACTGCGGATTTGCAGTCATTATAATGTGTTGATGTAGGGTAATCAGTTCTAACAGATGTAACTCTGATGGGGGATATTGATCTTGGGGGAAGGGAGGTAAGTGTGAGGACAGGGCATGCAGGGGGAAATTTCTGTAACCACCTCTCCGACTTTGCTACGAACTTAAAATGACTCTAAAAAAACAAAGTCTTTAAAAAATACTATATGTTCAATGGAGAATTTGACCCTGGTGAACATATACTCCTATTATATTCAGAGAAAATTCCTCCTCTGAGAAATAAAGCTCTTAACGTAGATACTGCCAGAAATACATACACACATTTTAACTTTCATCTTTCACAAATAAAGTAATAATATGAGGATTCGTGTTAAATTAAACACAGATGATCTAAGGATATTGTTTCTTGACCAGTGGAGCCTGCACTAGAATTGGGCAACACACAAACTGTTCAATTGCTACCGTGGTTATTCTGACAACAAGCAAGAGTTTGGTGCACGTTAAGATTTCCCTTTCCTCCTCCCAAATTATAACTTGCACTCTCAGTAAATATTTCTGATAAAACCCTATGTTTTCCTTTGACACTGCAAATTTTGACTGGGAAGAATCAGATAATGGCTCCACCCCCGCAGGAGACACTGCAAAACCAGAACCTCCAGCCCAGGTACCCAGGAAGGTCGTGGACGCAGCAACAACTTGCTGACAGTCACGGCAGGCGGGGTGGGGGGCTGGGTGGAGAGGGGAAAGGGGAGGGATATGGAAGATGTCTGTAATAGTGCCAACAATAAAACAACAACAATAATAAATAATATTGGGATAACTTTAAAAAATAAAAGAAAAATAAGCAAGCCCACAAAATACTTCAGCTGAGCAATACGGCTTTAAAGTAATACACTCTTCGACTGAACTTTTCACCAATGTGTTGCAATCTTCCATTTTCTTAGGATATAGTGTTTTTCAGGTCTGCATGAGGTTAGAAAAGACGAGTTGCCACTAAAAATAAGACTTTGTGTTCTATAGCATCTGTTTATGACAGTGTACAGAAGTAAGAAGAGGTTCCACCCTGGTAGAAGACAAAGAAAAATACATATCTTCTTGTGAGTTGGCTTTCTGAAAATGCAACTAAAGGAGAGAATGTGGAGGTGGAGCCCAATATAAACGCCATGCTAGAAAAAAAAGAACCACCTACAAAAATCTTTCTTTAAAAAGTATCCATTCCTAAGCAAGATACATTGTGCGTAGGTGCAAACGCAGATTTACTACCTACCCAAAGTAGCCTTCTGGCAATAACTTCTTCGAGGGAGAACCTTTAAACCTTGAGGTTAAAAAAGATAATAAGCAGGTTATGATTCTTAGATACCTGTTATTGTTCTAAATATTTAATAGAAGCCGGGTGTGGTAGGGACATGCAATTCTGTTCCCAAGAGTTGCACCTTTGGAGAATGATTTGAGAGTCAACATTCTCAAGAGACAAGATAAGTCCCTAAGCAGGTCAACTGTCAAGTGCATCAGTCATTCTCTACATTTACTTATGTTAACACCTCGGATGGATAATATTTTTGTCCTGCATATATATATATATATATGTTACATACTATAGAGACATATATAGGTACACATGCATATGTGTGTATAGTAATGTTTTTAAATGCATGGGAATGCAAATTGAAAGGGATACTTTTTTATTTGTAGACTTCCTATTACATTGCAAGAGTGTATGTCACATCCCGGGTTCCCTGGCATTAAATATTAGAAATAACTAGAAATATCCTATAGTCAACGTGAAATCCAAAAACACCCACACGTATTCCCAATGCCCCCTGGAGATCAGTACAGCCCCAGCTGAGAACCAGTCCATGAACACAGGCTGATAGGCAGGCCATAGATTCTTCCCTTGGGAGGTCCCAGTGACCTGATGTTGCCATCGTTGGTGAGAGCATCGTATCTAGGCCCAACCACCCTTTGCAGGGAGCCCCTCCCACTGTCAGGGATGGACTTGGTAAGAGGCCCTCTTGCAACTTTCCCACCTTATAATGTTTGCCTTAACCAGTACCTGAAGGTGACCCACAGTCTTTGAATCTCTGACACTGACAAGTAAAGGCAAGCATAGGAAGTCAGAGAAAAAAATTAACTTTGGATTTTGTTCAAACTGTAAGGAACAAGCATACACTTATACCTTCAATCTAGGTAGATGACCCTTCACTTTTAGGTATTAACTTTTTTAAGTTTAAATAATTACTTCAAATAGTTTAGAGGTTTTAAATTTTAGTTTCTCTAGTTTATAACTTTCAAGTACTTGAATGTGATTTTTTCAAAAAATGGTTCCAAACTACTCTAGGAAAGACAAATACAGAAAATACAATTAAATTAGGATCTGTAAAATAGGGAAAGTTAGACTCTACAATGTAACAATCGCTGTGCTAGCTGTTTCGTATACTTTTTTCCTTTTATAACTTCACACAAGACTGGCAAGGTAGATACTATTGTTACCAATTTATACATGAGAAATCTGAACCCAAAATTACTTTAAGAAACTCTACCAAATATTGGTAAGACATGGATCACATTTAAAACACATGGATTTATAAGCTAATGTGTTTCTGACTTTGATACCAACACAAAGATTTATATTGACACCAATTAAAATATAAAAACATATTCTTCTATTGAATCTTCATGGAATGCAAAGATAGCCACTTTGTTGAAACTAACTCTACATCAGTTATTTTTAATGATTGCTCGAAAAAGTGTGAGAGAGAAATTATACCTGTTGATTATTCTAGGACTTCTCAGGAGATCTGGACCACTGCTCTGTGTCCTGTGAGTTCAGAATAGAACACAATGAACCATTCTGGCCCAGAGGTAGGTAATCCCAGAACATCACATGGGCTCTTGACATTTGGTAGAGAATCAAAAAGTCAACAAAGGCCGCATCTGTATGTGGCCGGGGTGTAAACATGGGAACAAGGAAGGGTAGGTGCCTGCTACTGTCTTCTCACTTGTCTATTGTCCTCTCCTGTCCCCTCCTTCTCTCCTTTCCTCTTTCAGTCATCCAAGGGATGTTTACTGAGCGCGTACCCGTGCCAGGGTTTCTGCTAGTGTCAGTTTTGCCCTGTCTCCCAGAGGCTGCTTACTCAGGACATCTCACCTCTTCCATTGGCCCTCTGCTCTGAGAATATGTTCTTAGATTTTCTGTTCTTCCCGCTCTAGTCTGAGGACCACAGGCCCTCTGTTCCATGATCATGTTTGTTGTTCTCACTTTGTTTTCACTGCTCTGGAAGGACTGGTGCTTTGCTTCTCCTCTCCAGCCTGCCCCCCTCAGCACATTCCTCTGAGCTGGGAAGTTGAATCCTGGGAAACGGTGGTGCCTCCGTAGGCCCCTCCTCTCTGTCTTCTTACCATTCTGTGGCTGCTGCTAGGACTCCACAGAATTGGATTTGGTGGGGGTTGTCTCATGCTCCCAAATTTTGTTTTTCTAAGAAAATGGTCATTGGTTGGAATTTGGGGTTTGTCACTTTTAAGGGAAACAAATCAGCCACGTTGCTTAAGATCTCTAGGCACGGTTTCTCCTACGGACCTTCCTCAGAATGAATCAACTTCCATCATATTGACAGATCCATCACTGTTAGTGTCACAGTGTGGTCATTTCCTCATTCCATTAAGCAAGATATTTCTTCTTTTTTTTCTTTTTCTTGTAAATTTTATTGTTTGGGGGATTCTTTTGTGGAGGACTCCCAAGTATATAAAAGTGCTTTGACTTGGCCATCCCTTTTTAAAGTACTGACTTTGGCAGATTAAGTGCCTGTGGAATTAGTTACTGTACTTAAATGTCACACAAGGTAACCATGGGTCAGTCTGCTTATACTCAGTGAAATAAATTGGATGGCTAAATGCCCATTTATCAATGACACTGTGCCAAGCTATATGCAGCTATAAGAGTTATAAATTTCCACCAAAGGAGGTTAACTACAAATCCAATAGGACTAGATGAAAGAACAAAAAAAAAAGTCATAGAAACTAAAAATAAAAATGTGAACAAAATAACTAATTACACGTTTCCTAAACATGGTTAGCCTTCCAGTGATCAACACGGCAGTTAATTTTAACTCTGTCAACACTGCCTTCAGAAGAACAGAGACACTGCATATGGGAGTAGTCACACACTTGGCGTCTACTTAGCCAGGGTTTGAGAGTTGCTTTTGCATGTACTGTATAATATCATGTAACTCCTTCACTCCAGAGACTTTTAAACTGACTTCTGAAGAGTTGTCTTTATACTCGCTGTGCCCTTTTTATTGAAACAAATGAATGGCAGTTGTAGAATTTGTAATATAAGTTGTCACCAATGAATCTGAGGGCCAGATACAGGCCCTTATGGGAAGTAGGAGTTAACATACACGTTAGGTAATGCAGAATTTTTTCCACCGAAAGCCTGCACTTTGTGGACAAAGAAAACAATAAGATTAGTGATTCATAAGACACTGCAAAGGAATAAATATGGATCAGATCAATTCAGATAAATCTCAAATAAGGGAATATCACTTCCCCTATGTCATGTGGTCACACAAACAGCGGTCCTTTCTAGTAAACACAGGTATTAGTATTGATTTGACTCAAAAAGGCCTGGGCTGACATCCTGGCTCACCCAGGAACAATTTAATTTTGAGTAAGTTTCTTAAAATCTCTTTGATGCAGTTTCTTTATGTGAAAATGAGAGTGGTAATGTTTTGTTAAGGCTTCAAATGTTTTGTTAAGGCTTAAGAAAAATCCGGGTGTCAAGTATGCTTAACAGTACGTGGCATTTAGAAAAGTTGCTTTGATTTTTATTTTTGTTGATGTTATGCTAAGAAAGTATTTGACTAACTATAGCAAAAGCAGGGGGAAATTTTCACTCCAATTACAAGCCAGCTCAGGAAAAATAGGTTTGTTTTGTTTTGTTTTGTTTACATATGTATCCATCTGAGAAGTAACCTGACATTTTTGACATGGCAAACATACTGATTATCGTGGAACTAGTCTGAAAACCAAAGATGAAGCAGCTTCTTAATATCCATGAACACAATGATATCTGATTCCTTTTTCATGATTTTCTTTCAAACTTCAACATTGCCGAGACGCAAGCAACTGTTCTAGTGTGACATAGTATATACATAACTTCAGACTGTGATTTCCAGAAAACAGCTTTATCTTTACTCTGACACACTATTCATTTGGTATCGCTAAGCTGTTTTTATAAAAATGCCAAAATACTTCACTTCTTGAGAACCTTACTACTTAAGAAAATGGTCAGAACTCTCTAAAATTCAGACCCATGTTATTGACCACACTTTCCCAAGATCACAGCGACCCTTTTCAAATGTGGTGTTTTTATGAAAGTTCTACTAAGTTTCAAAGATTGTCCAGAATTATCCTGAACAATTTAAGCTTTCCTGTCATTCTTTAAAAGGAAGACCTAAAGTTAACAAGATTGCCAAAGGCTAGGTCAGTGGCCTTGAGGACTCGTTTTCCTTGCCATTAAAAATATTTATCTTTAGTTACTTACACTAAGTCATTGTCTGCTGAATATAGGAGATGAGGGCTGTTTAGTTAACACATATCTATATCCTGAGATACTGTGAATGTGACACTCCAGGAAGTTTAGATTTGTTTGGTTTAATTAACTGAGGCCTGGTCCTTACTCAAAGGACTTGAATTAATGACCCAAAGAATTTGTTTTCCAGGAGTCTCTAGATTAATATAGGTAGTTTATATTTTAAGAATTATTTTAAAGTTCTTAGGGAAAACTGTTTATTCATTATGGACCCTAAGTATTTCTTTTTTTTTTTTAATATATTTTATTGATTATGCTATTACAGTTGTCCCATTTCCCCCCTTCTCTCCCCTCCACCCTGTACCCCCTCCCACCCACATTTCCCCCTTTAGTTCATGTCCATGTGTCATATTTATGAGTTCTTTAGTTTCTACATTTCCCGTACTATTCTTGCCCTCCCCCTATCTATTTTCAACCTACATTCTATGCTACTTATTCTCTATACCTTTTCCCCCTCTCTCCTCCTCCCACCCTCCTGCTGCTAACCCTCCATGTGCCCTCCATTTCTGTGGTTCTGTTCCTGTTCTAATTGTTTACTTAGTTTCTTTTGGTTTTGCTTTAGGTGTGGTTGTTGATATTTGTGAGTTTGCTGTCCTTTTACTATACATGTCTTTTCTTTATCTTCTTTTCTTAGATAAGTCCCTTTAGCATTTCATAGAATAAGGGCTTGGTGATGATGAACTCCTTTAACTTGACCTTATCTGAGAAGCACTTTATCTGCCCTTCCATTCTCAATGAGAGCTTTGCTGGATAGAGCAATCTGGGATGTAGGTCCTTGTCTTTCATGACTTGGAATATTTCTTTCCAGCCCCTTCTTGCCTGTAAGGTCTCTTTGGAGAAATCAGCTGACAGTCTGATGGGAACTCCTTTGTAGGTTACTGTCCCCTTACCTCTTGCTGCTTCTAGGATTCTCTCCTTCGTTTTTACCTTGGCTAATGTAATTATGATGTGCCTTGGTGTGTTTCTTCTTGGGTCCAACTTCTTTGGGGCTCTCTGAGCTTCTTGGATTTCTTGGAAGACTGTTCCCTTTGCCAGATTGGGGAAGTTCTCCTTTATTATTTGTTCAAATACGTGCTCAATCTGTTGCTTTTCCCCTTCCGATTCTGGTACCCCTATAATTCGGATATTGGAACGTTTAAAGGTGTCTTGGATGCTCTTAATCTTTTCCTCAATTTTTTGAATTCTTATTTCATCATGCTTTCCTGCTTGGTTGATTCTATCTTCCTTCTGGTCCACTGTATTGTTTTGAGACTCATATTCCTTCCTTTCACTATTGGCTCTCCTCCGCGTGTCTCCCTGCATCTGTTTTATGGTACTCTGCATTCTTTCATCTAAATTTCATCCCAAATCCACCAGTTCCGTGAGCTTTCTGATCACCAGTGTTTTGAACTGCGCATCTGATAGATTGGCTAATTCTTGGTCGCTCAAAAGGATGAGTCTTGGGGGACTGATTTGCTCTGTTGAAAACATGGTTTGTTTGTTTTTTTTTCCCCGTCTCTTTCCCCCCCCCGCCCAGTCTGGTTGCTCTTGTTACGGTGGGGGGCAGGGCCTTAGGTGGTCCCCGGGGCTGGGCACCCCGGTCGCTAGATTTTGATGTTATATGTGGGGGTGGGGCGGGAGCAGGGCGGGAGAAAACAATGGCGGTAGTTCCGTTCCCCTGGACTCAGACCCTTGTCTGGGCTTCCAGGCCGCGAGTTCTGCCCTAGTCCACAATCGCTACCCCTCTGGGTCTGCCAGCCGCAGCTTGCGTACTCAGGGATCACCGCTGCCTTCTTGCGCCCCCGATGACTTTTGTGCTGATTTCTCACCAAACCTTCCCCCGACCTCCGCGCGCCGCTGACCCGAGCCAGCCCCGCGCCTGCCCGGCTCGTCTTCTCCTACCAGTCCGGATGAACGTGTCTACTTCAACTTCTTGGCTGCCCGACTTCCATTCAGATAAATCCTCTGCCGGATCTGGGTGTTATTCTGATAGTGAATTATTGTTGTAAATTATTGGTTTTCTAATCTTGGTTGTACGAGGAGGTACGGTGCGACCACCTATTCCTCCATCTTGCTGGAAGTGACCCTAAATATTTCTAAACTGAGGTTTCATAGAAACATCAGATAATGTCATTAAATCTGTAGAATTGATAAATCCCTTTCCCATTCTCAGACAAAACATCATGGGGCAACAGGAGTGCAGTTTTCCCATCTAAGATTGTCACTGGCAAGAACAGGACAGAGGAAACTGTTTAAGATACAAGGGAAAATAATACATGTTTACACAGGGCTAAGGTAAGTGTGTGCAGAGGCATAAAACATGTGTGTAAAATGAAAAGCTGGGAGACCTGCACAGCAATTCCCAGGAGCAGTTGGACTAAAATGATTTTTAGGCAGCAATGGGCATCAGTTCCCAGTTCAGCCCTAGTGGTCATTTTTGACAAACTCTGGAGGAGTGCTCGCCGGGTCACAAAGACCATTGGAAACACTTGCCACAGATTTGAGAGATAGTTAATGGCATCTTTTCAATTTTCTCTATAACATTATATCCCTGCTGCTGCTGAATTTTAGGGTTTGAAGGTGACATTTTCCAAAAGATGTTCCAGACTGGTACAATAACAGTAAGAAAGATTGTGACAGACTAGGTCTTATATGAAAGAAAGAATTTATTTCTAAAGGTATTGTGTTTTTCCTTTTTAGTCCCCTAAGCAAATAATTTATTACATAGGCCTTTCTGAAAAGCCCTGCCAGAGCCCCAAGGTCCAGTTTGTTGGCCTGCAAGTCCAAATGATTAAATAAAATCTGCACTTTGCTCTCTTAATCCTTTTAGATGAGGAATCTCAATCCCTTCCATAGCTTTTCAAGAATCCACATTTTCTAAGGTTGAAAAAGCTTTTCTTTGTCTCTCTTACATTTAAGCTACCCACTATGATACCGTCTACCTCAAAAAGTATTTGCGATGATTACTATAAACTTGGGAATGTGCATAACACAGTCTGCACATGAAAATGGAAGTGGCAATGAAGGGAATGGTGGTCTGGCAGCCAGGCAAAAATATCCAGGACATGGATTTTGCCATGGATGAGGCAGAGATGTAGCCTTGGAAGATGCAAGTTTCTCAGCTTCCTGGGTCAATAAGGGGTGGATGAGTCCACTGGAGAAAGTGTTGGTCCCAAGCATGGTGGATCAGTGGCACTGCCCAACTGGCCGGGCTGGAGTTGCTCTTTCATGGCATGGGGAAGGTGATAGACTAGAAGGAAATACCTTCACCTTGTCCTTTCCCAACCTGGTGGGGCTTGCCATAGTGACAGTGTCTTAGCAGGCTTCACAGTGGATCACCCAGGTTCATGTTCATCTTATTGGGTGAGTTTGACTACTGGACATGGAGACAAGTTCCCCAAAGATCTTAGGTACCAAATTCAGTTGAGCCAACAAAGTTCACGGAATATATGTACTTCTACAACTGGTGTGGCACTTTGACAAACCAGTTAACGAAATGCTCATAGGACGTGGAAAGAAATTTTGTATCTGACCAGGATTTATTCGCCTCATACCCTGTTTACTCTTTGTATCATAAACTCAGATTGCATGGCAAAACATATGATTGGAAAATACAGAATATATATGGACTCTAGCATTGCATGACTCTAGGGAGCTGGAAGCATAAGGAAATCCTGAAGTGGAAGCAAATACACCTTACATAAATCAGAAGGAATCAAACCATGGTTCCATCTGATGAATATATCAAGATGCCTGTTTCTGGCTGCTGTATTCATCAGCTGTGGGCAGTGATTAATTCCTGGCCTCCTCTATATCTACTCATGCTGCACACAGGAGGAGGAGGGATAGCCTCTCTACCCACTGGAAAGTAAGACATATATAACAAGACTAACATTGCACCGTGGGTCAAGTTGCAGCAGGAGCGATGGCAAATGCATGGGAATGAGTCAATGCAGGATTAGAACAAAGAATGTAATTCATGGAAACCTCTCAAATATACATGTTGGGATGTGCTGAACAGTCGACTTGAGTGGATTTGTAGCAGCATGTGAAGATAATTTACATAAATGTGAACTCATGCCCAGAAAACAAATGTGGCTTGCAAATTCACAACCCTGAAATCATGGAAGATGTACACAGAAGCAGACACGATTTGCAGTCAGTATTACTCCCCTTAACTACTATTAAATGCTCAGTGAACTCTAATAATGCAAGGCCAGGATGAGACTGAATGAGCTGGCCTCTAGTTGAATCACTGAGAGGCCAAGCCTGTGCCCCCTTCCACCTAAGACGGAAAAGATTGTGCTGTTGCAAATGAGGGTGGCAACTTGGATTCCATTCAACTGGAAGGGTTTAAGAACATAGACAGAAGTGTTACTTTCAATCTCTCTGCCTTCCAGCAGCCTACTTGATGTGTACACCTATAAATGTCCCGCCCAGGCCTTAAAACAAATGTGTATTCCTTCCTCTTCCGGCCAGCCCTCTCTCTTGCCTCCTGTTTCTTCATTTAGCCATGCTGTGATGAACCTTCAGCTCTTCCAGACACCTTTTTCTCCTCCCATGATTCAACCAGTTGCCAAGTCATGTATATTCTTCTCTGCAGTGGCTCTGGAATCAATCACTTCCTTTCTATTCTCAAGTTCAAGCACTTACTACCTCACCCCTGAAATATTGCCATAGGCTCTTAACTAGTCCACCCAGCTCCTGTCTTCATCTCTTCCTCCTCCAATCAACTCTGTGTATTTGACACTTCATCTTTCTAAAAGGCACCATAGCTGTTCCAGCCTCTTACTTAGAAAACCTCAGTGCTTGCCCACAACCCTCTATTCCAAGTAAAATCATTTAAAATCCTTAAGTTACTTCCTAAACTTATTTCCCATTAATGTCTCAAAGTAGCTACACTCTTGGCCAGGGCTTTCTCAACCGTGGCTCTGTTGACATATTGGACTGAATAATTCTTTGTTGTAGGGGGCTGTCCTGTGCATTACAGAATGTTTAGCAGCATATTTGTCCTCTACCCATTAAATGCCCGCCCACTGCAAGTTGTGAAAACCAGTTAGCATTCCCACCCACTCCAAATGGTGAAAACCAAAAATGTCTTCAGACACTATTAATGGTTCCCAGAGGGACAAAATCCCTGCCATAGACAATAATGGGTCCCTTGTGCTTATCAAGAAAAGCTTTAGGTATTTTGGGTCTAGATGTGTATTTGCAGTGGGCCCTCAGCTTGGAATGTCCTCCCTACCATCTCTACCTAATTCTAATCATAGCCATCATTTCAGGTTTATCTCAAAAGCTCCCTGTTACCCAAATCTTCTCTTCTAACTAGGCTCCCTGAATAGGTTTTCCTTCATTCAGCCTTGGAGCACCACAGTACTTTATGTATTGCTTAAACCATTTATCTCATTTTCACTGTTTCCCATAACTTAGCTTCTAAAAACATTAAGACATTTAGACCCATGATTTAAATATATAAATATCTATGGCACGAGTTATGTAAGCTACTCTCTCTTCTGTTTGAATTTTCCTTTCTTCATGGTTTTTGGGGTTTTGGGGTGTGTGTTTTTTTGTTTTTTTTTTTGCCTCTAACAAATCTATTGTATCTCCTTGTATGAAATTTCCACTGGCATATAAATACTAAAAATGATCATCTTTATGCAATTATCTCAAAGTCACTGATAAATGCAATAATGTGAGTCACTCTTTTGTCAAAAATGGTACAAAATAAACCATGGCCTCTTCAGAGACAGGAAATAAAAAATAACTTAGAGTCAGTTGAACTTCAGAAACTATCTGGCCCTCCTTCCTCTGCCCCTTTACTTGGAAAAGAAATAGAATTGTGGAAGAGTAAATGCCTTTCACAAGGTGGTAGACCTAGTTTATGCCAGTACTCTACCCAGGGCTCTTGTTCACAATTTATCGCACTAGACATGTTCCTTGTGTGGGGACCCTGGGTCAGTGTTTCGTGTACACCACTTAAGGATGTGTTAGAAATGCTAATTCTTGGGTCCCACCCCAAGCTTACTGGCTTTGAAAGTGGCTGGAGCCCAGCTATCCACATTTGGTCTAAGGCAGGAGTTCTCAAACCCCAGTGCATCAGAATAACTCAGAGGATCTGTTTAAGTGCAGAGTGGTCCTTTAATAACCGCACGCAGTGTTGGGTAAAGGTAAGTTGTGGGCTTGCAAAACCAGACTATAAAAGGCAGCTGTGCTCAATATCAAATTAACAACCTGACCTATTTCCTGGAATTTACAACTTAATCCAGATTCCTCTGTTGATGTAGTAAAAAATTTTATTCCACTTGAATCACTGTAGTGTCTGTTCCATCTTAATTAAGAGAGCACACTGAATTTGCATCAAATTTAAAATAAAAATGCACTAAAATTCATTCAAGCTCTGGTTTTTATCACATAACATAAGATGCAGAGAGATGAAAGCATATTTTTGTCTTATTGAAAATAGATATATGCAAACAAATAATAGGTATTTTCAGAATGATGTGTTTAAATACAATTGTTAAACATGTGAGGGCAACAACTGAAATGAAAGGTAGAATATATATTTATATGTCAATAGAAGAAAAAGTACAGACAAACATATCCATACACTAAAGAACAGGAAAGAAAGAGAGAGAACAAGAAAAATGGAAAAGATATCAATATCATAACAATCATAACTATTCTCCTCAAAATTGGTTTAAATATCAGACAAAAATTTACAGAAGAGAATAAAGGGAGAAAAAAGGATGCACTGGGTAAATTCTTTAAAAACTAGGACAGCGCTGCCATGTTCATGTCTGACATAGTAATTCAAGGCAAAAAGCAGAAAGAGAATTAATTTTTTTATAAAGCTGTAATTCTACAATAAGACTTAGTAGTCCTCCAAACAAGCATGCCTGACGATGTAACTTTGAGAAAGACAGAAAGTGCCATCAGAAATATGAGTAGAAATGGACTCTGTCACCCTCGCAGCAGAGACGGACACCCGTTTATCTCTGTAGTCAGAATGTTCCACAGATAAAAAGAGTTGCAGCATGTTGACTACTGGAATTACAGAAAGAGCAGGCATATAAATGCTTAGAATTTGTGCCTAACGAAAGGTAAGGAATGGTACCTTCATTTCCAATAGTCTTGGGATATTTATGAAAAGTGGCCATTGTGTTTTAGAGAAAATAATACATTACATGTTTTCTGACCATAGTTCAATAAAATTAGAAATTAAAAACAAAAGGGAAGATAGACTATCCCCCCAAAAATACAAGAAATAAAACAAATATTCAACTGGAGATTTTAAGACTCATTTTGATAACATTTTGGTTATTACAAACTACTTAGAAAAAAAATTTTAAATGAGAATGCCACACATCCAAAATCTATATGGATTTTGGTGAAAGTGGTATTCAGATGATATTTTATAAATGACTGCATTTATAATAAAACAAAGAAAAAGGGAATGGGAAAAATAAACTGTGTGCTCCACCCAATAATCTTGAATGAGATCCAAAAAAGTAATAAATTTTTGCTGTAAAAATGTGGAAATTATATGTAAATTATAAAGAAAAAAATTACCATGACCATACTATTATTATTATTTCCTTTCCTGTAAGTATAACACATATAATGGACAATAAATAATTCAGGCCAAAAGCCTAAAATTATGTGGTGTTTGTACAGTTTCTGGGCAGAATTTCCCCTTTCGTCCTACCGATATCCAAAGACAGACTGCTTCACAGTGACTCCGGGGGTCACCACAGAGTACATGCAGTTTTATGTGTATGTGCAAGCGGTGTGTGTGTGTGTGCTAGGACAGGGTGGTGCACAAAATGGGTCTCCACCCAATTTTTTCTCAGAAACACTACTTTCTTTTTAAGAAAAAAAATGTCAAAGGAAAATAGACACGCTTCATTTTAGCCAATTTTCTAGAAAGATTTCAGTGACACAAAAATTTGGTCAAGATTTGACCACAAAATGAAGCGATGAAAGCAGAGTGGGAAATAATATCTGAAAGGAAGTGATAGAGAAAGAATTCCATGGAATCCAATGAGGGGAAATCACTTTGGACACCGAGGTTAGGAGAGGAGGTTTTCTTATACAACCAACCCTGGTGGAAACAGCTCCTTTCCCATGTGAGAGAGCGAGGCCACTTTCACTTGGCTGGAAGTTCCAGGAAGAGCCTACCTCTTGTTCTTGGGAAGCAGCTGTTATGTTTTGGGTTAACAAAGCCATTTTAGTCAGCAGAAGGCATCTGGGGCACCAAACGTGTTTCTTGTTGGGGCATTGACCCTAGCAGGAGGTCTGCCAGGAGACTACACTCTTTTCTGGGAAAGAAAGAGAATAAGAAATGACCAGCATGTCCCAACAAGCTGTGAAATCCTATCCTTCTTGCCCCCTGAATAGAGTCCAATGCCCCAAGAAAAAGGAAATCCACTCTGTAATCTGATAGGTTTGTTACCGAGTGTTTTGCCAAGAACAACGCCTTTCCTTCACATAGTGCCAGGGTCCAGGTGCATAAAGGCCAACCTTACAAACTCCAGTACAAAAAAGAAACAAACAAACAACAAAAAGCACAAGACCTTGACATTGAATGCACATGGCATAACAGGCGATGCCATGGAGTTTCCCAGCCATGGCAGAGAGGCGGGTGCTCACATCTCTTGCACAGGCACTGTATTGGAGGTCTTCTGGCTTGATTGCCAAGGTCAGAGCACAAATATAGAAATCTAAAATTAGATTACTCTAATTGTTGTTCTCATTCTCCCTCACTCTACTGCGAACTCTTTGAAAATCGTACCTTTGAATTTCCAACATCTGTCATGGTTCCAGATGCCTGGTGCTAGGTAAAACTTTCCTACATGGGAAGACGTCTTTTTCTTTTTTGGGGGGTAGACTTATACATTTTGAATTTGGAGTAAAGACTATCTATATTAGAAAGTGAAGAACTGTTACCACAAGTATAAAACTAATATACATGTAGAATTTTTATCATTTATGGAGCACTTTTATAAAAAATATCTCCTTTTACATCTCACAAAATTCTGTTTTTACTTTTATTTTTCAGTATGAAAACCAAGGCTCAAAAGGCTCCAATAACCTGTGAAAGGCAATTTCTACAGCTCTTTCTCAGCAGAAGACAACTCCAGTTACAAGTAATAGCTCACTCAGTGGGGTTGAATGCATCTTAACAGAAATAAAAAGATTGGGAGAAATCAAATCTGTGCTCAAAACTTAAAGGAGTTCCTTTGAGAATTTCTTAGAATTGCAGATTTGTTTGGGGAAAATATATATGCTAAATTTTATATGTATTTATATTAACAAAATTTTTCAAAGCTTCTGCTAGCAAAGATTTCATGAAAAGAACATCAGTGGGCCAGCAGGCTGGGCTGGGAGGTCGGCAGGGAGCTGGATCAGGGTAACAAGCATTCAGCGCTTGGAAGGCCCCAAGATCTTGAAAATTGGACAATACGATTTTCCTTGGAGAGTTAGAGGATAAAACCAAGGACATGTGGCATCGAAGCAGAGAGGTGTAGGACCTTTAAAAAGCAGGAGGGACCTCTAGAAAAGAAGATCTGGCAGCCTGCAGGTAACAAAGTGTGAACGTTTAGCTAGTGCCATTTCTAAAACTAGATAGGCCATGTTGTTTACATGCTTACTGACAGCAGCTACAACCTTACAAACAAAACAAAGAACATAAAACAAACAAACAAACAAAGCAAAACAAGCAAACAAACAAACAAAGAAAAAACCCTGAAGGAATTTCTTGAGTGCCTAAGGTCAGAAATATTTGTTTTCATGAGTCTAGAATTTCTAGACCTTTGTACCCAGTGGTAACAAGCACTAAGGGGATATCCTCAAGCACAGTGTTAAATGTCTGCTTGGTTCTGAGTTCGAATGGTTTATTTCTGGGGGATTTTGTTTGTTTGTTTTGTTTGCTTTGTTTTGTTTTTGCTGTTGTTGGGCTTGGTTTTGTTTTCCCCACATTAACCCCAAGAAGGTCTCAACTTTTCTTTAAGTTTTTCCAAAATAATCAGAAACTCCGTTCTTGAGCAATGTTGACTTTACAGAAAATGTACATGGAAATCGAGGAGCATTCTCTGCACACACTCCCCAGGAAACAACATCTAACTGTTCTTGCAGGTCATAGTTCTGTGGGGATTTCTTTCTGCTACCCTCCCCCACTCCAGGTTTATTCTTTTTACCTTCTGAAACCCAGTGAGCTACTAAGCAAAACAAATGACCGAGTGGTTAGCAAGACCTTCCTTGTTAGAAATAAGCAGCTTTATAAATGCACAGATATTTTTTTAAATTTTATGTAATAACTAGTAACAACTGTCCCCCTAAAATGGACAGAGTAATAAACTCCCGTTGAGTGGCAGTTATATGCCACTAGGTTTAAAAGGTCTTGGAAATTCTAGATTCATGAAAGGAAAAATTTTCAACCTTAGACACAAGGAAATTCTTCAGTTCCATTTTTTTTTTTTTTTTTTTTTTTTTTTTGGTAAGCATGTAGCTGGTTTCAGTAGGCATTTAAACAACATGGCTGGTCTAGTTTTACAAATGGCACTGGCTGAACCAGCCACACTTTTATCTGCAGGCTGCCGGCTCTCCAAAATGGGAAAACCTCTTTCATATTTTATTCACATAAAGGACTTATTAGCCTTGTAGAAAGCCTTAGTGGAGGCCCTCATGAAGTGTAAAATGCTAAGAAGGTATCCGTGATCCTCCAGATCAAGAGAACAGACAGGGCGTATTCACAGACAACAAATAGGGTTGTATTCTGCCTCACCAGACACGCCTTGTACTTTTGCATTTTCCTTTCTAAGTAAATTCTATACTGCACACAACTGCATGCAAATCACGAGCAGGAAATAGCAGCCTAAGGACTTTTCAAATCATGCCAACGTGCAGGTTTAGGATTGCCTTGTTTCACTAAAGGATATGAAGAAGAGGAGATAATATTTTTTTCTTCCAGCAAATCAAATCCTTCAGTCCCTCCAAAGGTGCAGAGACAGGGACACTCTAAATTCTGAACCCTGCCTCCCTAGTGAGATGCTACTGCAAGGGGGGCGCTCTGAGATGCCTGTTTCTCCCTCCCCCAGCTCTCCAATGGGAAAGGAAGTGTTCATTGCAAGTAGCAACAGGATTTTTTAAAAAAAGAAGAAAGAAGGAGGAGGAAGGAAGGGAAAGAGAAGAGGAAGGGGAAGGAGAAAGAAGAAGAAGGAGGAGGAAGGGGAGGAGAATTATTTTGCTAGCCTTTTCCGCTAATTGCTTTTATGGCATTCTCCTTCCACTTCAGTTTTCTCATTCTTCTTCTTCTTCTTTAGGAAAATGATCCTAAACCTCTAGGCGAGTGAACTGAAGGCAAAGGACCCAATATGAGCATACACTGGAAATGGACCTTGTGTTAGCAGACTCCACATTCAGATGTTGAGAAAGGGCAGGGGAAAGGTCGGGACTCAGAAGAAAGGTAGGGATTTTCAGAAGAAAATCTGACACCATTATCTGGCAAAATCTTGGAGTCCCTTCAATTAAACCTTAAATGAAGACTCCTGCTTGAATAGTTCAAGTGTGTTGAAATAGAAAGGGGGAAGCAAGCTGCAGACTGAGCAAAAGTACACACTGTATTTATTATAACCGAACACAGCTTTTTATATAATTACATCCCCGTGCACATTTTATTTTTGGTTCTTGAATCGAGTCACTCAGATGAAATTAAGGAGTATGCAGGAGAGGTGTGCTTCACTGCTTCTTTCTGTTTCTATGGCAACTCTGAGGCATCTTCTTCAGCTGCCTCACCAGCTGAGTGTGCCCAAGGGATGGGGGCTGCAACTTGCAGATGATTCTGGAAATGCCAGGGAGGAGACTTTCGTGGGTCTCACACCAAGAGAGCTTCTGACAGGACAGGAGAAAACCTCCTGTATGCTGATTCAACTTTCCCTCGCTTTCATATGAACGGCTGCCTTCTGAGAGCACTTTGTTTTGTAGGGATGTGTACGCACTTGCCTTTGAACTTCCTCTGTTGGTAAATAATCTGTTTTTGCTGGCCTGTGTCTGAATGCCTAATGCAACGCCTTTTGAGGACACCTCTGCATGCTATTTAGTGAAATACTCTCTTTTCAGAATCAAGTAAAAAGTTGCTTCACTGTAACTTCAGATGTAGACGTGTATTAACAAAAATTAGAAACATGAAAGCCAAAAAAAAAAAAATCCAACAACCATCCAGTGTGAAACTTGATTCATGTGTCTGTTATACAGGAATGAACCCAGATACTTGCCCCACGGGTGTCTTTCGGATCACATGTCAGGATCAGGGAGGTGATGAGTCAAAGATGATGTCGCAGACCTAATCTCAGCAGAGTATAAGGTCCAAGAGGTCATTTAACATAAAGAAACAGAAGAGCAGCTTCCATGGCAACAGAGTTTTGACAAAATCAACTTAAACCATTCCCAAAAAGATATCACAAAAATATCTGACTCCATGGCGACATCCCTGAAAAAAATATTTAATTAAGCAAAGCTTTCCGTACATGGACGGCAAGAACTGGATTGTTGCACAGCACCACATAGGCTGGAAGTATTCCATAACCGGTAGTTACTGTTATAGGTAAGTATTTACTATATAAAACCCAGGGGTGTGCCTCAAGTGTAAGACAAAATGAACACACACCTACACTGCCCATTTTCCAAATTGTGATCTGCTACTGACAAAGTCCAGATCGAAAACTTTGAGGAACCAACACCAACCATATAATAGTTCCTCAACAAATTTTTGGTCACATTAAACAGTTTTTTCGATATCAGAACCCCTAATAGCTTCGACCTCTCAGAATATAATCTCAAATCCAAAATTAAAAAGATCTCTGAAAATAAGTACAGTCACCATAAAACCCCTACATTTGAGGTATGTCTTTTTGTCTTATCTGCATGTTTCTGGCCTGCCTGGTGTTCTGATACTAGTTATGTAGTCCTCATGATGAATTGTCTACTTTTCTCAACACAGCAGATCAGAAGGAGAAACCTAGATGGTGCCTGGGGACTCTGGCCCCAGACAAAGCAGCAGCTGATGGCTTAATGGACAAACATTTAAAAGTACATCCTACCAGGAAGAACGTGTGCCGGACAAGGAAACACTAAATAACACAGACCGTCTTTTGAATAAGGCAGAGAATTGTATAATATTCTAGAAAACCAGTCCTCCAAAACAATGAATGCCTTGAGGCTACGAACTTCAGTTATTTGGAGAGAGCCACTTATATGCAATTATTCATCATTAGTATTCTTACTAGTTAGTTACCTTCCTGTGTGGAATCTGGCTCACCTTTCTCCAACTCCTACTGTTCCAATTTTTTTCTTACCTGTCCTCCCCCTCCCCTCCCCTCCCCTCCCCCAACTATTCTGCTTTTTTTGCTCCCAAAGTGGATGACTGACTCATCCCAGTTTGCCCAGGACTTCCCCAATTTCAGCACTGCAAATTCTGCATCCTGGGAAAACCTCTCTGTCCCAGGCAGACCACGACAGTCACCTTATTCCTGAGCCAGGTATTGTGATCGTCTTACTGCACCTGCACCTTGCAGGTGTTACCTTGTAAGTAGTTAACTTCTGAAAAAGGCCTCATAACAACCCTTGTACAGTGGCTCAAATCAATGACTCAGATCCCTGACTGGAACTATTTTGAAAAAGAAGTCTCTGGGGTCTTGAAACATGCTAATCATGGGCTTGTTTCTTTACTTCAGTTAAAGTGCATAGAGCTAGTCTTCCTTCCTTCCTTCCTTCCTTCCTTCCTTCCTTCCTTCCTTCCTTCCTCCCTCCCTCCCTCCCTCCCTCCCTCCCTCCCTCCCTCCCTCCCTCCTTCCTTCCTCCCTCCCTCCCTCCCTCCTTCCTCCCTCCCTCCCTCCCTCCTTCCTTCCTTCCTTCCTTCTTCCTTTTTTTCCTTTCAATTTGGAGAAGCTAATCTGCTTGATTTCATCAGTTTGCCAGCTCTAAAATGGAACACACTACAGTAAAACTTGTTTTCTTATTTACAAATATCATCCAGAGAGGTGCTACTGGCAGAGGCCAGGGTTTGGAGGCCTCGTTTGGGTGCCATTGGAAAGAAGGTGTTAAACAGGACTCTGAACTCCCCGCCCTGCTTTCTCTTTTCATATATATTTTATAAAAATATTTTTGAAGTGGAGGCGAGGTTTATAGCTTTCAAGTCACTGCCTGGAGTCACCATTCTCTCTCTTGCACAGCAGGACCAGTCACCAGCAGGACTGTGCTACACCTTTCACTGTGTCCCATGGGAAGATGGCAGAAGCCCCTGGCATGGTGGGTGCCTGAAGTTTGGCTAGTAACTGAGCTTTGTCATTGGACAGGCCCATGCAATTCCTAGTTAATTGAAATTAATCCGAAGTGTGTACCGAACCCCACAACCCAGGCTTACATTTCTAGCCTACCCTTTGTGAGTCATTCCTTCTCTCCAAGAACTAAAGGAGGAAGTACACTTCCTGTGTGGAGGAAAAAACGCCCTTTCATCACCTAGGAGAATAAAACTGAGAAGCAGAAAGACTTTAGACTAGATAGTGAAACTTTTACCAAGAACCACTCCAAACGGAAAGCACAGAGTTGTGATAAAAAGCACAACCCAGGGCTGAATGGCCTCAGTTTAAATCTCAGCTCTAATACCTACTAGCTGTGTGTGCTTGCACAAGATGCTCAACCTCTCTGGGCCTCGTTCCTTCATTTCTTAAATGGGGATAAAAATAGCGCCTACTCCATTGGTTTGCTGTTAAGATTATATTCAAACTTATTAAGTTAAAACTTATTAAGAACCAGAACCATGCTGAAACATAGTTAAACATAGTTAACTGTTTGCTAAGGAAAAAACATTAAGGAGCAGCCCTTATTTCTGAATGCAGGTTTTCTCTGTATTTCCCATCTTCAAAAACAGTTATTCCAAATTTGCTAGAGAGGAAGCCATACTTTCCCTGAGACCACATGTCCTTGGTAACTTCGTGCCTTCAAACAACATATAACTTAGTGGATTAAACTAGGTTTGGAGGCAGAATACACCTGAATTCTAATACCATTTCATGACTGATGAGCTTTCAAATCTAGCCTCAGCTTCTTCATCTATAGCAGAGGTTGATAAATCTGGCTCACCACCTGCCGTTGTAAGTAAAGTTTTATTGAAACACAGCCACACCATTGATCCCATACTACTACTTGTCATTGCTTTCACACCACAGGGTCAGAATTGCAGACTTCAGCAGACAGTCTCTGTTCTGCAAACCAAAAAATTTTACTATCTGGCCCGTTACAAAACAACATGCCTACTCCTGAGCTCTAACACAATGATAATAACTTTCCAATTTGCTTTTTGAGAATGAGTTAATACCTAGGTTCCAAGAAAAGGGACTGTTGTTATTAAACAACAAAAAAAAATCTAAATCTAAACCTTATTATATTTTTTGTTAGTTATGTTTGCTTGTTTCTTATTGTTTTTTTTTTTCTCTATCCTCTCTCCACCTAGGTCATTGTGTCCGAAAACAAAATATGAGCTTGACTTCCTCCCACCTGGATTAAACTAATCTGCCACCCCACTGCACCTGCCTGTGAGGGCCATTTCTATGGCTCTATTCACGCAAACCATAGGGTTTCTCTCCCATTGTGTACTGACACTTTCTTTACAGCGCCACGATTCTACATAAGCATAGAGGAAGCCCAAAGATCTCGCACCACTTTGTTTTTCAACATTGAAGTTTTTATTTAGAAATAATAAAATAAGACATAATATATAAAAATATGTACAATCCATGGTTTGTGCAGTACAATAGGAAGACTGTCGATACAAAAGGACGGCAAACGGGAAGCTAACGACTATCACGGTTGTACAAGGCCGGGTTTGTTCAGCTCGCCGGAGGCCGGAGCTAAAACCCAACGTCTCTAGAAAAGAGATTCTAGTTGGGACAGTGTGTGGGGGTGGGGATGACTATGCAACACTTTTTATTCACCTTAACATTAGTAGACACAGAGTGAAAAAGAACTCACTCTGCCTCTCAGGGCAAGTTTCTTGCCTTTACCGAGTGGCTTATCATATAATATGAACTGACATTTGGTATTCGCAAGGGTAACAATTTGGGGGATACAGTCCATGAAATAAACATCAAGGTTTGGGATGGGAGTTTGTAAGGACGAAAGGAAGCGAAGGGGAAAAAAAATAATTCATTAACAGACTGTTTTTTAAAGGTAAAACTTTCTCCAGGAATTTGGAAATGACTACAGTGCTATAGTGTGACATTCTTTAAATGTCTGATTCAAGTATATGCTTAGAGGGATAGAAAACTATTCCTTTCTCAATAATCAAAATAGAAGTCACTTTGTCTACATTTTATTTAAAAATAGGATAACCAAGAATCTATGCCTCCTCCCAAAAATATAATGCCCAGCCAGATATGGGCAAAGAATTCTTTAAAAGGGAATAAGTCCTAAGTAAATTCAACGAGGGTTTGCTTACAATAGAGAAGCAACACGCATCCAGGAATAGACCCCAGACATTCATGGTGAGTCCCTTCAATCTGCATTCTAATGGCATGTGTGTACTGAGTAAGGAGACCTGGGCAGTAAGGACAAATGTTTCAAACGTTTTGAAGGTAAAATGCAGCAAAAAAATTTTGTGCATTACCTGTGTCGTGGCTCTTGACAAAAAAAAAAAAAGCTTGTAACTGTTAAAATACTAATAACTAGAAAAAAGCTTTCAAATGAACAGTCCATGCTGAAATAAATAACCGGAGAACGTAGCAATACAAACCTTATAAGGCTGGTATATACTTGCTAAAACCATGCTAACCGGTAGCATATAGGTACTAGCTGTCGGAAATTGCTGCACTGGAATTATACTTTCTATGGCAATTTTTTTCCCTTTACACACTTCTATTTACATTTGGCTTTAAATATGAAAATATCTGATAAACTTTATAAAATGTACACTTTAAAAACATAGCTTCTGCAAAATTTTCTTGAAAAAAACAAACAAACAAACAAACCTGTGCACCAGAAGTTTTAGATTTTTTTCTCTATTTCAGAAAGAAGTTGAAAGATTTCCCTCCCTCATTCCTGCCCCCCGTGCCCACCCCCTCTTCAAATATCTCTTGTCTTTTTAAGTGGCAGCACTGTGTGTCTGGGAGGAGCCTCATCTGCAGTCACCCCCACTCCATCTTCATTTAATTTACATATCACTGAATACTCTTTGGTTTGATTATTTTCCTTTGCAAAATATCAGATAGCAGCAGCTGAAGCCCCAGGTCCCCTCTCACTGTCAATGGCTGAACTGCCGCCTCTTGGGTGGATTCCCTTGTTCACTCAATCCCAGTCCCTCCGACTCTCTGAACAACTTCCCCAAACTGCCTTTCAGTCTGGATTTCTAACAGCATCCACTTGCTTTTGACACCTCTGTCTTGGTTTCCAGGAAAATTAACGCCACAGTTTTCAAACCCAAGGACTTGGAAAGCTGACAACAGCAGGTGCTGTGACCTTATTGCAGGCACTGCATTCGGAGATGGCTGCTCGAGACCCAGAGACCGTCACAAACATCAATTCACAAAATACAGGATTCTAGAACAAGCTGTTTTTTAATGGCATACAGGGAGATTAATACCATGAGAGAGTTGGTTTTGAGACTCCAATTAAAAAGAAAAGTCAGTAACCCCAGAATTCACAGATAGGGTACTTCAGACTGAGAAAAAAGTATTAAGCTACAGTGAGGGGAAATTGTTTTTAGCAAGTCAGGCAGCCAGGCAGGATAGGATTCTGGGAAACAGTGCCCATAGTCACCCACTCGTGAGGGCCACAGGGGACAAGGATCAGCTCAGAGTCAGTCATTAGTGGGCGCACATAAAGGAGAAATAACCCTTTTTGGCCATTATCTCCTTTCCTTGCGATTGTGTTCTACTTTGTATGGCTCTTGTTGACCCTAAAATACTGAGACATTTTCATTCCTACCCTCTACCACTAAGTGATTTTCCTCCCCCTCCTGAACTCAGGAGCTGATGTACTACATCCAGACAGGCTTGTCCACATCTCACCGCCTCCCCCACTTCAGCATTTCTCTAGACGGACTGATCAGAAGGACCAGCCCAGTGAGCCGGTGTGGCATCATTTCTAAGGCAAAGTCCACCCGGAAATGTCCTGGGAGTCAGGGAAATGAATTCAACCACAAGGGCTTAAACCAGTTTACCTTCCATGGTGGATGGCTCAATGTTGAGGATGCCGACTAAATTCAACCAAGATCTTATCTTATGGAATAAATTTTGGAATGTGCAAAAAGGGAAAACCCAGAAAAACCCAAGAACATGTCACCAACTCTCACCTTATGTGTTAGCCTCACCAGCACTACCTGGCAGGAGAGAAAGGATGTTTATAGTGTGTGTGTGTGTGTGAATGTCACTTCCCCTTTCTTCTTCCTCTTTTAATACAAAAGTTATATGAAAGAACAAAATTTAAAAAGCACTAGATGCTGTGTGTACGATGTCCTATTTTCTAAAGGGCAGTTCAGGTTCTTGCTGAGGTTCAAAGTCATTGCTTCTTGATATCAAGGAAGCTTTTCTTCCCTTTTAGTATAAGCTCCACTGTGCAAAAATGTGCATTATCTTTGGTATTTATTTTAGGTAGTCTGACTTAAAATTTGAGATAACCCATTAACATTATGAAAGGGGAAAAAAACCCAACCCGGAGGCTACCATTTGGCTAGCGTTACATAATGCCCTTATGTAACTGGTAAGAGAGAGAGGGAGAGAGAGGAAGAGAGAAGGAGGGGGAGAGGGAGGGGGGGAGAGACAGGGAGAGAGGGAGAGAGGGAGAGAGGGAGAGAGAGGGAGAGAGAGAGAGAGAGAGAGAGAGAGAGAGAGAGAGAGAATCAATTCTAGCAAACAAATTACTGGCCTCGAAAAATCAGGCTCTCATTTTGGCAGCTAATAGCCAAATACTTGCCACTTTGAAGCGCATATCATGAGCTTTCAACAAAGTTCAATACTGACTTTTAAATTACACTAAAGAAAAACTACACTGCAACAAAAATACAATTTGTGTTCATGTAGTTTTTAGCAGCTTTTCAAGATTAAGGCAGAGTCTTGCCTTTGTTATGCCATTAAAAACATTCTTGTTCCCTAAAGAGAAGCATTCTGAATAAGTCAAATACCCAACCAAGGCTTGCCTGCAAGTTCAAGTCTTGTAAAAACACAAAACGAAACACAAAACCCCCATAACTTATTCTACAACATGTATATGTGCCATCAGGTCATGGGGAGACATGTTTAGTGCTTTCCGTTAATCTTTGAGCTTACAGTCTTTCTCTGAAACCATTGTGCTCGCCTCAGTCCCTGGTGGCCACTTGCCTTGACCCACCTCTTCGCCAGTACCGTCGTCTGAATCACTGTTTTGGGCCTTTGACCACCAGACTGTGTTTTCACGTAACTATTCCAGAGAAAGAATCAGTAAGTCATATCTCTGATTCTCGCCGTAAGGGCCTGGGCTCTAGAGGTACGCTTGCCTGGTTGTGAAGGTCAATGTCAGGGGGTGTGTCTGTACTTGTGCTTTCTGGAACACCATTGTCACTGTCGTCTTCCTCTTTGCTCGTGAGGGCAACTTCATTTTCATAGCAAAATGAATTTGCATTTGAGAGGATATATTTCTTTTCTGCTAAGTCTCTGGCGCTGCAAAGGGGTGTGTTGGGTACTTCATAAGTCTTGTGGAACCTTGAATAGTCCACTTTGTAGTAATGCTTCTCTTCAAACAGGACGGGCTCATAGCGGTGGCCCCAAAGGATTTCATTTGCCAGGTACGAGCTACGGCACTGTGTCGTCATGGCCGTGGCTTCTACCATGCCTTCCAGTATCACGACAATTTCAAAGTCCGCGTTGTCAATGTCCTGTTTACTTAAGTCATACAAAGGGCTGTCTTCGTCGATTTCATGGACTATTGTGATTGGGGACACCAGAAATATACGGTCAATTCCACTGTCGAAGCCAACATTGATGTCTATTTGATCCAGGGGGATATACTCCCCTTCTGAAGTAATTCTGGATTTGAGGAGCTGCGCTCGAACATGAGCTTCCACCAAGTGGCTTTTCCGAAGATTGCCCACTCGCCACATCAAACAGAGCTTGCCATCTCTCATGGCAATCACGGCATTGTGACTGAAGACAAGAGTCTCATTTCTCTTCTTCGGTTTTGCCATCTTCGCCATGACTGCGCCAATGATAAAGGCGTCGATGATGCAGCCCACGATTGACTGGAACACCACCATGAAAACGGCGATCGGGCACTCGTCCGTGACGCACCTGAAACCATAGCCTATGGTGGTCTGGGTCTCAATGGAGAAGAGGAAGGCGGCCGTGAAACTTTTGACCTCAGACACACAAGCTTTGCTCTCCTTTGGTGCATCCAGATCCCCATGGAGCAGAGCTATCAACCAAAATGCGCAGCCAAAAAATAGCCACGAGAGCACAAAAGCCAGGCAGAAGATAACCAGCATCCACCGCCAGCGAATGTCCACGCACGTGGTAAAGATGTCTGCAAGGTACCGTTGTCCCTTCTCACCCACGTTGATGAACTGAACATTGCAGTGCCCGTCTTTCTTCACAAAGCGGCTCCTGCATTGTTGTCGGGTGTGGACTTTGCTCTTCCCGTTCCCAAAGCCATTTGCAACCGCCATGGTGGCCAGCTTCATGCCGTCTTCTTCTGAAGACACGATGCTATAGCGGTTGGTTCGCACACTGCCCATCGCTTCTGCCGTGGACTCCAGTGCTTCTGCTTTGGAAAACAGTCTGAGTTTTTGCAAAACCCTTTGGAGAAACAGTTTTGAATGCTCAGTGAGGACACACACCAAAAAAAAAAAATAAGGAGAGATGGGGTTCTCCGGGAGCCTTGCGGTTCTACCAAGGTCTTTCTACTGACATGCAGAGTTACCTTAGTAACTCAGCTGACATCCAGAGAACAGGTCCTGCCAAAAACAGAGAGAGCATTCATTACAAAAGAAATCATTATTAAGGGCTCTGCTTCCTAAGGCAACACTTCCTAGCAAGACACAGAGTCAGACGTAGATAAATAAATATACCCCATGTTGAATGACTGGGTTTTTAATTCTTTGCTCCACAAAAGATTTTTTTAAATTATACTTAAAAGCATTAAATCTTTAAACCCAGAAAAATTAGTTGTTTGCGACACTCCAGAAACTTTCAGGTTCTGTTTCTCCTATTATTTGCAAGCAATCTAAAATGTTCTGTTGTATGGGTCTACATCTCCCCTCTCATTCTCTTCTTTTGCTTTCTCTGTTTGCAAGGGTCTTGAATTATTAAACAGAAGAAAGACTTTCTAACCCCAAGGTTAATCCAAAACTCAATCCATGGAGATTCAAGAACTTGGACACATCTAGAGAACACTCCATACGAACGCAGAATGTTAGTATCAGTTGAACTGCAGGTATATTATGGAAGAATATGACAAGGGTGAAATCAGAAGGCATAGGTTATTTTTGTTTAAATGATGAAACTGAGCAGACAAGTCCTTAAAATCATCTGAAATGGATCCCAATTTCTGGCAAAATGTTTGGGCTGGCTTCCTCCTTCCGCACACTTCAAGCAGCCACTATGCAGAAATGCCTGATAACATCTCTGTTACTGCAAGTGATTCTGACTTGAAGACGCAAATTTGCTCTGGGGGAGAGAGAGCGATTCTGTTGCCTAGCAATCAGAGTCCTGAAAATTCTCTGGAGATGGGACTGCCATGTGTAATGACAGGCTTGGAAGTAAGCACCTTTGTGCCAAAGGACCAGGTCTTTAGTGGATTGAGATAAGGCAGGAACTCATTTCATATGAGTCCAATTCTGTGTTTTCCCAAACAGAGGCAACTGTGTAGGAATAGATCATAAATGTCAGTCAGCTTACTTTCACTTCCAAGCGCTGCTGTTTGCTGTATGTTCCTATGGAGAAGGCACTCACCTTTACCTAATGTGAACAAACAGTAGTTCTCAGTTTTCTACTCTTGCCTTATCCTATCCTAGGTTAAAAAAAAACAAAAAACTATCCATAGATTTTAACTTTCCTTCTCAGCTCCAAAGACACTATTTTTTCCCCTAGATTAATTAACAAAAGCCTAAGCAAAAGGCAGGGGGTGTTTTCTTTATCAAATATAAATTAATGCAGCATAGAATTAAAAACTAAAAGTGATTCTCCACATTTCAAGCAGCCACATCTTTCTCCTGCATTAAAGGCAGACAAGGAACAACAGATAAAAAAGGTCAGAAATCCATTGAAGCCCTCCTAATGAGGACTGCACTTTTGCTTTCTCCCCCAACCAAATCATATTAAGATTAAGCAGTTAACAAAACCAATCTCAGCCAAGCCACCTGCAAACAAAAAAGCAAGTCATTTATCTTATTTTTGTTCACCCCCTTACAGAGAGGCAAGGTGCATTGTCTTTGAAAAATGCCTCGTTACAGTCTTTTCTCTTTTCCCTCCTCATCCAAGTTATTATGCAAGAATGTGCCCCAACACATTTTTCCTGAGATTAGTCATCTGTGAAAATTGCAATGTGTGTTACATTTTGGCAGCTTTTGACACCTAAATGATGCCCGATTTGAAAGTGTCTTTGAATTACTTTATAAAAAGAAGTTACTGTGCCTTCCCAGTCTTCCACCTGCTTCAATGTTTTGTCTGCTTCTCTAGGAAGTCTGTACTTGGACAAAAGAAACAACACTCCTATTCCTCGGGGTTCTAGATCCTGGACCCACGAAAAGAACTTTCTATACAGTGCTCACAGCTCATTTGACTCTCATGAAATTGCCAAGCATTTCTACACAAAACCAGATAGAGGTGACACAACACCAAATGCAGGTGTATTTTTCCCAAACAAGGGTCGAGGGAAAGGCTTCACTTAAATAGTTCTTGTATCTTTGCATTTTGAGGGACTTCAGAATTTTATAAGCTGACACCAAGAAATTCCCTTTTCATGACTCAAAATAATCCTTCCTTCTGAGTTAGCATTAGGGACCATGCATAGACAGTCTCAAATTTCTTCTGACTTATTTCTGCACTTTTTCAGATTAAAGCATAACAACCACAGGAAATCTAAAGACTGAATTACGACTTTCCAAAAATCTTGACTCCAGGACATTAGCCTGAATCCCACAAAACTGCACACTACCAGCCTCCTCTGAATAGCTTTCCACATTTAGACCCTTGCAAAGAGCCTGGATTGAGTGACTATTATTGCTTCGTTTCCATTGCTAATGACAGAATGTGTTCCACATGCAGAGCATCATTTACAAATTTTACCATTTCCACTTAGAAAGGGGAAAAAGGATTTTGGGGTGCAAAATGGAGACTTTTGCCACTTTGAATAGATGTGCTCCAAAACACATTTGTATGTGTGCGTGCATTTAGACTTTTGTGTGGCTGATTACATAGCAAAAATCTAGAACCTGCCAAAGTCTGATAGGTTAATTGTTTTAGTATTCCACTAAGAAAAGTGACTTTCCTATTACCCTGCCCAAATGCCAAGTGGCTTTAGGCAAGGGGACAGACAACTTGCTTGCTCTTCTCTCACTGAAAATCACCAAGCCATGAGCATCTGGGAGAACTTCCATTAGCAACAGGGCTTCTGTGCAACTTGGTTTTATGGACAGATTCAAAATGATTTTTGGAGAAAGAATCAATTAAGAGCAGATGAGAACGCTGAGTGAGGTGACTCCTTGATGGGAACAACTGGGAAGAATCAATATTTGATTGGATGAACAACGTGGGAATCCCCCTTTCAGCCAAAATACTGAAGGGCCTGATGTAAATTTGAAAGACACAAATCATCATTTCACCCAGGCTATAACCAATGAGGTAGAAAATGTTTCTGGGAAATTGAGAGGCTACATGTGGTGCTGTTCATGGTAAGACTATTTATAGGCTGAGCCAAAATTAAGCATAAGCAATGGAAAAAAATAGTTCAGTGCTTCAATCTTAGGTAGATGTTAAGGGACAGGGAGCTATGGGTGAAAAAAAAAATGTCAAGGAGATAACATAATGACTGACCCTAAGTCATTTTTATCATATAGGAAAAATTTCCAATATGAATTATAAAAAAACCCAGAAAAATGTAATTGTGAACAATAAAGAAGAATGCATGTGCCCCATGCTATGTTCATGGTGTAGTGAAAAAGCAAGTTTCTCACTAAGGATGAGAGCTAGGTAGCACAAGCTAGGTAGTGTGTTGGGCTTAGAGAGAGGTCTGCTAATGAGTGTTTAGAGCAGCTATTCCCCAGCTGACGCCATATAGACCAGCCTGGTGTGCTCTGGGCACATGTTGCTATGTGAGCACAACTGCTAGCAAAGCAACCTCTTAGAAGCTCAGTAAACAGAAGGGAGGGGGAGGGGAAACAAGGAAGGGGAAGGGGATACCCATTTACCTACGTGATCACCTCAACATTTACAATCAACAATACATGCAGCATCACTCAGCATACACAAATGCCGAAAAATATACGTTATATGAGAAACGAAAAAATACACTAAAATAAAGAAAAACTTAAAGCAGTCAATCTGTTCGGGTAAAGACATGGTCAACCTTTCAAGCTACTCAAAAGTCATACAAGGACTCTACTGCTAACTGCGGATTCAACAACCAGGGAGTCTCATGGAAGTGGAAATACCATGGGTTCCTTTTAATGACAAATTTACAAGAGCTTAGAGCAAATATTCCTAGGGACACCAATAACATGAAATAAAGTGCCCCCAAAACATGAGGGGGAAGGGTTAAAGGCAAAGTGAAATGACCTTGACCCCAACTCCCACCCCTCCCACAGTCCTTGAAGTTACACCTTTTATCCCTGAGCATGGAGATTTTTCCAGATAATGGCAAATATAAATAAAACACAGGAGATGAGGGTGGAAGTGAGCAAGGAAAAGCTAACAAGTGCATGCTAATACACAGCAGACATACAACAGTGGTTGGTGGGAGAAAATCTGACAGTCTTTAGATTATTAATGTGAAAAAAGTGATAAAAAGCAATATGCATTCTTTGCATACCCAAAACACATTTTTCAAATAAAGTCTTATTTCTTACAGGTAAGTCCTGAGTTTATAAAAATCCCCAGGATTCACAGCCATATCCTGGTTGCCATCCTACTGATACATTCACCCAGGCACAAACATTTCCTATCTCTATTTTTTTTCCAATTGTCACGATGAGTCTGTGTTATGATGCAATCTTTTTTGCAGAAAATGTCGTTTCCACCACTAGGCTCCCTAGAAATCACACTGTCTTCAACTTAAGTGTTAGTACTATTAAGAATCATAAGTTGCTTAGGGGAGAGAGACATAATGGTGTCAAAGTTTTTCGGTGTTTAGGCTCCATTCCAACTCGAGCTCCTGCTCTTCTTCCCCAAAGCAACTTTGAGACGCTTGCTCTGTTTCGAATTCGACACTACACTCGAAGCAATGACAAAGGAAAAAAAAAAAAAGCCATGGATCAAAGGATCAAGAGAATTGCTGAGTACCAAGGTCTGGCAAGGTTTGAGACCAGTACTTTACATATACACTGTCCGCTCCTTCCCTTTTCTTCGTTAGAGTGAGAGTCAAAGTAAAGTTCCCTCGTCCTTGTCTCCAAACTCAGTGTCTCGCTACAGCTGGTGCATTGGAAGTTATGAGCACAAACAGATGCTGCAGAGAAATGTTTCTATTGCTCAACTGTTCCAAGCATGTCTCAGTATTTTTAGATCTGGGGATGTTCTGGTGCGCACACAAACTCTATAGGCATGATCTGGGACTCGGGAGCTTTGGTGAGCGCTACTGCAGCATGACAGCTGGGCACCTCTGGAGCAGCGGGGCAGGACGCAGTCGCGAATGGCAGCCGGAGTCCACTCCCCAGGACACACAGGCAGAGAGACAGAAGGAGAGAAAGAAAACACACAGCAGCCCTTACCTGTTGCTGGAGCAGGAGCATGGGGACATGGAGTGGAAGTTGGGGGGCACAGAGGCATGTAAGATCCAGTAGTTTGTAAGAGCCAGTGAGCCAAAGCAAACCAGAATTCCCAAGACTCAGCTTGCGGGCTACGGGGAAGACTGCGCGCTGGCCAGGGCTCCAGTGCGCTCTGCAATATCCTGGGCTCTTTTGAGCCGGCCCACGAGATACCGGCCTGCTTGGCTCCGCCCCCCGGTCGCTGCGGGCCAATCGCAGCAGGTCTGGTTGCGCGTCCGGCCCAGAAAACCGCGGCGGGGAGGGGAGGATGCTACACCCGCGGCCTTGGGCACTGCCAACTAGGAGAACCTGCCGCGGCTTCCACCGCCTACAGCCTCCGAGCCCGGTCCGGGAGTCAGGCCCCGGCTGGGCAGGAGGAGCTTGCGCTCCATCTTGGAAAGCAGCAGGTGGAAAGCTCCGCTTCCGGGCTTTGGGGGCTACTTAAAATTGCAGCCTGGCCTTAGGCAAAGTTTCCTACCCTTCTCAGAGCCCCACACTTCCCTTTTTCTATCCTCTGTAGCCACTGCGCCGTGCGTGCTTCTCGAGGGGACAGAGAAATGCTGGTGCCAGTGCCAGGGCGAAACGTCTGCAGCTAGGGAGGATTGCATTTCAACCCTGGTGCGCCCACCCTTCCTCCCACGCCCCCCGAATCCGCTGCAGAACCTGCACTACGCGGAGAAGCCGCAAATTAAATGGGGAAAGGGACTGCGACTGGCGCACACAGCCCAGCTGGATTTAGACGCGCGCAAGTGTTGCAAGTGCATAGCCGCAGGACTCTCTCCCCCACCGTTCGTGAATTACTTACAAAGCGCCTAGACTTCTCCAAAGGGTGAACGACTTCTTCCCTCTCTTGCTGTCCTCCCTCAATCTCTTTCTCCACCACCGCCCGGCACGCTCTGCTGATCTAAAATCAGAGCAATTAGAGAGTAATGAATTCTCTGGAACGGCAACTCCTACAGACACTCACGCTTTGCCCTTGCATCAGCGCCTTCCAGCCCTCATTTCCAGCAACAAGGCAATAACGTGTAGATCCTTTTAAAAATCTGTCAAGTTCAGTGTTAACTGGGTCTGGGTACTGGAACTTCGTAGATTAATCTGTGTGAGTTTGTGTATGTTTATGTGAACTACATTATACACGCATAAAACATTTAGTAGTCTTTTCCTAACATCGAGTTCGAAATACGTGTGTGTGTGTGATTAATGTTAACTTCCTCAAGCGGCCAAATTTGTCTTTCGAGCAGTTTATTACTCCTCTAAAAGGCCTCTTAGAGTCGCCAAACTACTTCAACAATCTAGTTCTTATTCTGGGTGGCACAGTCCGGGTACATTTCTGTTTGGAGAGAGAGGTGAAACGCACTTTACAAGGGAAGGGTTTGCGCCTGTGCTCACCTCTGAGCCTCATACCCTCACATGGCCTCTAGGAGGTGCTGGTGAAATATGCTTAGGTTTTGCAGATTTGTACTTAATCCTGCGTTAGCGTGTGCCTCTTTTCCTAGCACTGAACAAAATATTGAAATTAAAAGGATGTGGAGTAGTTTATGCACGCGGTGTCACTGCTCTGACAGCCAAATGCATTCCTGTTCCATTCCACTTGTTGAGATTACTCAGTCTGCAAGCCCTGTTACCAACTGGCCCTTTAAAGCACTGTACGAGGGAATGTGATGCCTCAAACGAGGGAGGTCTACCTTAACGCTTATTTATTAAGTCGTGTGTTATTTATAAACAGCTCGAATGAACTCTGCGAAATAGATGGATGTCTAGGATCCCAGGCTGTAGCCCGAAGCTAAAAGAACCTGGAGACAGACAAGCTAACTCTAGATAGCCCAAGGACAGAGCATGAGCTACAGCTGATTCCACTGGGATAACCTGAAATGTGTTTTCCGTTGGATTTCTTCTAAGAAACAGGTGGGAGAGGTCTGATTAATTCCTTAAAACATGTTAGGCCTAAATGGAAAGAGGAAATTAATCATTTATATATGTTCTCTTCTTTTATTATGATTCAATCTCTGCATCTGTAGACGGCTAAGAATTTTCCAAACCATATGAATTCAGAGGCAACACTTTTATTTCCAGCTGTTTTTGAACATCAGTCATCCAGAAGAAGATGCCATTTCTCTGAAACTTGGATTGAAATGGTTTTACTTTAATATTTTACTGTAAATAAACTGAATGTACCACAGGCCAAAGTAGTTTTATATGATAGGAAAATCTTTAAAGAAAGGAACACCAAGTTACAAGATTATGGTTGGTTGTATATATTTAGTTATGGGAGGAGGGGTGAATAAATACCCTAGTCTTTCTCATCGGCATTCCTCTCCCTCTCCCATGGACTTACACCTTGAAGTAGAAAGTTGAAGAACACTGGATTATTTAAATAAGCAGCTTCCTAATCTCAATGAAAAATTTTACCTGATTTAGCTAAATAAAGAAATATGAAAGATATATTCAGTAAGTGAAACTTTGCAAATGCACTATAGCATTGTTTCATCTCATTGCTTCATCTTATAAAGGAAAAAATATAAATATGCATTTTAATTAATAAGTGACTTTTCCCTTTGTCCCCCCATTAGGAAAATTCTAGTGTTCCAATGCAATCAGTGCCTGCAAAATATACTTTTTGGAGTGATGTGTGATACAGATTTCTCAAGTTGGAGTACATCTTTTTTGGCCGAATCAGTCTTTATTTAGCAAAAAATCCCATTAGTTTTGGACACCAATGCAGTCGGGTGTTGGGATCCATCTGTGGATTAATTTTTTCCAAGGAAATGACAATTATGCTATTACTGATTCCCTCTATGGTAACCACCTATGAGAGCCAAATATTAGTCACAATCCAGATCTGTAATCTGATTGTGAGTGGTTGTATGACGCAGAAGGTGATTGTCCCACTAGCAACACAGATCTTTCCTTTGTACTTATATAAAGATCTCCAGCAAATAAGTATAGCTTCAGACTTCCATCAACCATATATGCAACCAATTTCACAATGGTAAAAGGTGAAAAACTCTGGTCATTTGCATCTACTAGGTATTAAGAACCACTTAGGAAGCTTCACAGCAATAGTTAATAGTCATAATAAATAAGTGTCAGATTGACTTGAAATGTATAGACAGGATGAGTTTGCAATCTGCTGCTATATGGACAAGCCACCTACTATGGTATTTGAAGGCACTGTATATATTCTCATCTATTAGGAAACAGTTTTAGCAACTTCACTTATGGCATTGGTAAGATTTAATCTTCATATTAAAGTCAATAAATCTATTTGTTGAATAGATACTTTGTAATTTAGCTATATGCTAGTTTATGATATGGGAGCCGTAAGAGCCCTAGAGAAACAATTGCTTCCCTTTAATGATTCACAGTCTCCAATTGAGCAGACAAGCAATGTACACATGAAATCAAATGACAATATAAGGCAGCCTGTGATTAGATGCTAAAATGGATCATGCAAAACAAAAATTCCAGAGTTTCTGAGGAATGGAATGAAATGGAGTTGAATTTATGGATAAGTCTTCTAGAATGGAAGACTTAATATTATGACATATTACCATATACAGTTGTGTTAAGGATGCTGAGAATATACTAGAAGGCAATCCTGTGTGTGTCCTAAAATGCCTGTTTGCCCCAGATCTGTCTATATATGTGCATGTAATCATTTGTATAAATTTGAACCTGCTTCTTAGAATGTCACACATGTCATTGCTTACACAGACACCATTTCCCCTAAATGTTTCACAAGCCTTATGTGTCATTTGTCACCACTGTAACACATAGTGACTGTGCCTTATTTATCTGGCACACTTGGGAATGCAACATATCACATAATGGCTTTCTAAACTGAAATTTGTTTGGGTAGGAATTCTTTCCCCCGATATATTGTACGCATTCTCAGTCTCTCCCGCTGATTGCCTCTGAAGCACTGGGTATGTATTTCTAGAAGAGCAGGGTTTTTTCCTCTCATGCTATTACAAGGATTTTTTCTCTATATTTATTTCTACCCACCCATAGCCACATTTTCAAAATCCACTGCCGTGTCTTTTTTCCTTTCTATCCTCATTGCCCCGAGTATAGCCATGTTTAAAAAAAAGTCAGTCTTATTAAATGCCAGTTGAATAAAGAAATGAGTGAAAGTCACAATATTTGGGGGGATAATATGACTTTTGTATGATGACTCCGTTTCATTTTAATAACCATAAGCTGTTTCATTTTACCTGGAACAGAGCAAGCTTATCAGGGTACAGTAAGAGCAGCGTCCCCTATATCAAATGACCCTAGACTAAACTCACTTAAGCCTTCTTTCTGCTTATTTTTCCTCTTCCATCAGTGACAACCTTCACCGCTCATTTTTGCTTCCGCCAATGTGCCTTGAATCTATAAGGCTGTTACAGAGCTCTGTCTAATTTGCCGATTCTCTCTGCACTGGGCTGAGAAATTATGTAACTAAGGTTGTTAAAAATATGTATATAAAGTAAAAGCAACTGCAATCAAAGGTTTTTAAAGTGGATGTATGTTTTTGAAATAGAATGAAGAGATGCTAAAATTGGAGTTACCTTGTTTTGTTCTGTCCTTTTTTGAGTAAAAAGCTTCAGGATATGGATTTACGACATCTATTTTAGCTTCTCATGCACTTACATGCTTTAGTCCTTGTATTTGCTGTGTTATGAAGAGTAGAGGTAAGTGAAGTACCCCTGTGTTTGCAAATATGCCTATGTTTATACGTATATAGACAATAAAATCATACTCTCTTTTATTAAAAAATCATCAAGCGTTTACTGTGCCCATGAATGTGGTCTTTATTTTTCATCAAACACTGTTAAAACTAACAACAGTAAGTGGGATTGCTCTCTAAGAAGCCCACCTTCCACACAGCAGCCAAGATATTATTTAGTGAGTTACATTTCATGCTTTGGAAGACTTCATTTATCTCATGTGGGTGCGGCAATTACACTCTAAAAATGCCTCATAAATGAAAAGGTAAGCATCTGAGGAGTTTAGGAACATATCCTAGCCATATCTGGAAGTATAGGTTGGCCTTAGACAAAGGGAGGAAAGCAAATGGATGGCCAGCGTCTGAATAAATGCATGAATAGAGGGTTATTTGCATCGAACATTAATTTTGAGCCAGATTTTACCCCCTAAGACACACTCGGGAGTTGACACTTCATTCTTCAGACAGGGAGGAGCATGAGGAAATCACCATACTCTCCTTCCTTCGTTTGTTCCTCTGCCTGCAGTCCTGACATGGGATTGTTTCTATTGTTTTTCTTTGTTTGTTTTTAATCATAGATGGTTTACCAAATCTCACTTTTCATTTATAAGGAAATAGAGATGTAAAAATTATGTTCCAGGAAAGCTCCCTGTGTGAGTGGAAGCTGTCCATATGCATTCTGAACCTGCCGATTACAAGTCCTGCAGGACTGAACTTTTTGTAGCATCTTGGCTCAGACAGAGATGCTACGAAATCTAGGAAGTGTAGAATAGCATCTATATTTTTCACAGCACTTACTGATTCCCCCAGATCATCTCCACCCTGACTGTAGTGTGTGAAGCTTCGTCTTTCACTGTTTTCTAATTCCAAACGTTTGGCTCAATGTCCATGCTTCTCTGGGGGAGAGTTTCTTCTGTTTTAAAAATAAATTTGATTGGCATCTAAGGATTTGATAGAATCTTTTCCTCCTTCATTGACTGGTGTGTGTTATGCAGGCATATACCCTTAATTGATACTTAATTTCAGGATTTTGATAAATTTATCTTGTCACATGCAAAGCCCTGTATATAAGTGACAAAGAAATAAAACTTGTCTGACAATTATGCAAAAATAAAATGCTATACCTACTGTCACCAATAACATTAATGACAAATGATAACAGAACAAATAACATTAATGGCATTATATGATCATTAAAAGAAAACCCATGTTATGTCATTACTCATTTTATAGGTGCTTACTTAGATATTTTAATGTATTAATTAGAATCAAATCCAGATATTTCCTCTCCTGCATTTGGATTTGAGCTACATTGGTCCGTTTTAAATGTTAGAGAAATTCAAATGAATTAGCACTCTAAACACGTGTTTGAGAAAATTATTTCTATGGTTAGCAATAGAGAAACTAAATTTGTAACATGATCTTAGATTGTGTCACTGCGTTTCAATTTCTGGTTTTATTGGCAAAGAAAACCTCCATTCAGAACTTGTGTTTATATCAAAATATATTCTTTTACATGGTTTGCATAAGTAAGTCACTACATTTTAGCAAGGCAGGAACTGACCCTACAAACAATACTATTTTGTAACCTGATTGTCATCTCCCTGCATGTACATTGAAATACATGAAGACTCATACTGTGCCTGTCAAATCGATCAGGAGAGCTAGCTTTCCTGTTTACCAAAATTAAAATTCACGCATGTCAGTACCCACCATAGTGCTTTTTAAAAATTTTATGAAAAATAATATTTTTCTCACTTGGACAAAGATTAAGCCCCAACACTGTTACTCCTAACATCTATTCTTTTTACATAAAAATGTAGTGTCTCCTCAGCGGAGAATTAAGTGAAGGAATAATGTATCTAATAAATCGGTTGGCAGAAAGAAAATTTGAAGCAGACATGCACATTAGAGTTATTTCTGGTGAGTCGGTGGTGACACATCTGAAAACCTCACAAGAGGATGAGGAAGGTTAAGTTTTGAGTTGTAATTATTAGTCCTGGAGAAAGAGCTTTCCTGAGAGCATTGAGATTCCCTTTCTCAGTAACCTTCTTTCATGATTTGGATTTTATGATGTACAGAGTTAAGTTATATTTTACATTAGATTTGCAATTAAAAAAATCATCTACTCACCCATTGCACACACATATCTTATGCATTAAAATATGAAAACTTCAAAACTTCAAAGGCAACGCTCTCAGTAGTTTCCAAAAATAAAATAATCTATAGAGCTCTGAGGCTAGGCAGCTTCAATATTTCAGTAAAACACTAGCTACGGACACAGAACATAAGCAGTTTCCTTAGAGGAGAAGACGATAAAAATGTTATCGTATTTCCTTGCTTAAGTTATCTGAACCTCTATTGGGCAAAGCATCATTTAGCACAAGGCCTAGTCACCGCTGCCATAACTATAGGCAGTATAATGGAAATGTATGTGTGTCTCTTTAATCCTGGGCTCCAAAGGGATCCATGCTCTTCCCTAAGTAAATTAGCCCAGAAAATTGATTACTCCTCTCTCTGTTCTATCTTCTCTCCTCATGCATTGCTCGCTTTGCTTCATTTTACCTCCCCATGGCCCATATTTCAAATCCTACAAAAAAGGGGATTGGGACCCAAACTTAGCCAGTAATGCAGGCACAGTGCTCAAAAGTATATCACTGTCACAATTTAGCATTTGGTTCACCTCTGGACATGCAGCTGGGAATCTGCATGAGTCTAGCTCCATAGGCTCTGCTGAAAAGTAACATGCCCCCAAAACACCAAGCACATTTGATAATATAAAACTGAGCCATACCGTGCAGGTGAAACCGTCCAGTTGGCAAATAATGATAATAATAATCATATAA
Source organism: Phyllostomus discolor (assembly GCF_004126475.2). NCBI lineage: Eukaryota > Metazoa > Chordata > Mammalia > Chiroptera > Phyllostomidae > Phyllostomus > Phyllostomus discolor. The sequence continues at coordinate 86,022,918 of NC_040910.2, forward strand.
AAATTATTTTTGAAATTATTTCTCCAAAAGAAAAATCAACCTCTGTGAGTTGACTTAAAGACCACAATATAAAACCAAGAAAAAAAAAAAAGATAGAAAACAAGAAAGAAGCCTAGGCATTGACAGACGTTCTGTCTGTCTTCTGTCTCCGGGACCCTCCTCGGAGTCTGCATCAGATGGCAGCCTGACCTGCAGCCCATTTCCAGCAACATTAGGAGTGGGAGATCTCTCCTGTGAAAGGTCTCGCCCCTGACTCCACTGAAGACCCCCTCAGGCTCTGAAAACTTTTTCTCACAGGATAGCTTGAGCAAGTCTATGAGTTCACGCTCAAAGTGAATTTGCTAATTTCCTCTCTGTGCAAGGACCAGGGTATTTATTTCTCTTACGTAATTTCCAGGGAGTCCGTTACATGACCCAACTTCTATTCTGTTGGCCGACTCAGGGACCTTACCATCAAACAGTCACCGTTGGTGAGAACAACCAAGGACTGATATATGACTGCAAAGGAACTTAACAATTCCTGGAAGGAAAAGGGTTAAGAGCCAGTAAAAACAGCATAAATTTACACATAACCATCAGCGATTACACTTTGATTCTCTTCCTTGCAAGGAACCACAACAATGCAACCTCCACAATTAACGCTTCTGGTCTAAGAAATCTTCTCCCTAAAGGACACAATCCACCCACTGCAGATGGTCTCAACAACCTTCTGGCTAGAAAGGTCCTCTACACAGAGAGGTGCACTTGCTGGTGGGCTTTCTGTCCAAGGGACCTGAAAGGTTCATGACAGCGTGGGAAAACAATCTCAACCATGGGGCTGAAGGGCACAGCCTTGTGTGACGGGTTTGCGATGGTTTGATTCCAGCTGACAGGTTCTAGAATTATAACTGCTTTGTCCCAAACTTGCTAAGAAGGGGGATGGCTTGAATTGCCTGAGGACTTGGCTTCAGAAAGAATTATGAGCAGATAAAAGCTAATGCACTGGCTTAAAAGTTACAAAAAAAAAAGAAATAAAAAGAAATAAAAGAGAACTAGCCCCGATACCATTGCCTTTCATCCAGCCACCAAGCATCGTGCTCTGCTGTCTTTCTACAAAATACAGGAAGAAGATTTTCTAAGCGAGGGAAAAATAGAGGATGTGGATTTGTTTTCCTGTAAAAATGACATCGAATGCTCCAAAGGGGCAATGAGGCACATGGCTCAGTCCTCTCTGTCCTCACCCAGCAATGGAGCTTCCCTAAATAACCAAGCTAGTTGCAAATTGAGCTCTCAGGAGGGGGGTCAGTTGGGCCACAGCAAAGGGGAAGAATGGAGCTGCAGTTTCTCTCTTCCTTGCTCAGATCCCTAAAGCTGGCCAACAGTCCCCCTTTCCATTTTTTTTTTCTCTATTTCCTTTCTCTTCTAGGAATTTTCCACCTGTCGGAGAGCAAGGACATCAGTTGTCACACTGGAAGAAGTTGCACTTGTGCCTTTGGCTGTGGACACACTGGGGTGGTCGTGTCTTTGCCTGCAGAACCCACTAGTGCTAGAGGGGCATGCAGCAGCTACCCCACAGATTCTACCCCACCAATGCTGCCCTGTTCTTTTCTTCCCCAACCTCCCCACAGATTCCTCAAGGAAAACCTCTTAATGCTTCCTGGCCATGGAGCTCAAATACCTAGACCACTAGATATCTAGAGGATGGTCTTGGAGCCTTTTGAATACTATTGATTGTATTAGAAGTTCTGACGAAGATCAGAACTAAAACAGAAAAGGCAGCAATCCAGGGGGTGGGGAGGGGAACAATTGGAGGTGGCATCATTGAGTGATTTTTGTTCAAAAATCAATTCTTCAAAAAACTGACTTCTTTGTGTGAAGAAACTTCCCTGATACCAGATATGGCCAACTCTGAAATGAGTTCTCCCAAACATATCCTCCTTCTTTTGTTTATGACAAACAATAGAGGACTGAGCCTTCGTGATAGGATAGTACCTACATGAAGAAAATGACCCAGAACAGAGATAGATGTTTTGTAGGTGAATATCCTTGTTATACGAGACCCCTAGGAAAGAAAACCTTCGTCTGAAACCTGGGCCTTTCTGATATTTTGAGTCAAGGACGTCCCATTTCCCATGGTGCTAGGTCTGCAGACCACAGTGCTCAGGCCAAATCTGGCTCACCCTCTACACAACTCATGAGCTGAGAACATTCTTACATGTTCAAATGGTAGGAGCTAGAGACGACGGATGAAGAATAACATTTTGTGACACTTGATTGTTTTATAAAACTCAAATTTCTGTGTTTATAAATGAGTTGTACCAGATGAGAGCCACGCTCATTTGCTGGCAGGTAGTCCCTGACGATCTCTGTGCTGCATGACACAGCTGAGTGCGTGAGACAGAGACTGCCCGCAGCCCACAAAACCTAACACATGTCCTATCTGGCCCTTCGTTGAGAACGTTTGCCAACCACTGGCCCAGAGTCATGCTACGGAACACAAAGCCGAAGTGAATAAATAGGGTGTGAATGCCATTCCTCATCTCTGATCCTAGCAGGCTGCATACAGTAAATGTGCATCCATAGAGAACACCTGGCCTTTCAACCCATGGGGCAGTATGTGGGTAAGTATTCAGAATTGCCTCTTGGAGTCAATTAAATAGAAACACAGAAGGGGGGGATCAAATAGAAAGATGGATGGGATTTTAAAAATAAATGATTATATTTCATGAGAAGTTCTGGGGAGAAAATGATCAAGCATTTAAAAAGACATAAAGCCAGCCCCTTCATTTCGGAGGTATTTTTAGTTTCAGAATCCAATGAAATGAAAATGGTGATATTAATGACTTCAAACAGTATAGGACTTCCCCAAGTCCTCTCTATTTAGTATTAAAACTTTTTTTTTAAAAATGGACTTTAGTGATCTTTAGGGTTAAATATTCATCAAAAATCCATGGATGAATTAATTCTCTACTTTTAGCCTGCTTTTTATTGTACAAGCGTGGAAGAGAGGGTTGAACAAGCTCTCCCTGCAGGCCCCACCTGGCTATTTCCTCTGATCTCTTTGGCCAAACTAAAATGGCAGCGCTTTTACCTTATTTTATTGGACCTCTCAACAATCTGATCTACTAGAAATAAAGGTGATATAACCCATTTTGAAACCTCTGCATAAATGTAAGTACTCTGGGAGTCATGTAATTTAAATGATTATAATATAATTATAGTTCAGTGAGTCATGACCTTAGTCCTCTGTGCCCTGGGTGGTTTCAGACTATGGCATTGGATATGACATCATTGTATTATTTCTTCTGTTTGTCTTTGCTTGTTACTTTAATCTGATGATTCCGGAAGGCTGATCTAAAGGTGGTGTTGCTAATTATTACTAATATTATCCTCATTATCATTGTAGTTTTCAGTACAGGGAATGCTAAGCTAGAGACCACTACTCTCTTCATAGCCCATAATGAACTGCACATAAACTTAAAAGCAAGGATGTTCTCTTTTCAACACAATGTTCTTATAGGAACATAGAGTTCCTTCATGTAGGCTCCTGGAAAAATTAAGTATACTGGCAGCTATCCTTGTAAATAATCAGAAAACAAAAAAAATAGTGCATTTGATACTTTCAAGAATGTTCCCTTTGTAAGAATTTGTAAATACCCTGGCTGGCATAGCTCAGTGGATTGAGCACGGGCTGCAAACCAAAGTGTCACAGGTTCAATTCCCAGTCAGGGCACATGCCTGGGTTGCAGGCCACAGCCCCCAGCAACCGCACATTGATCTTTCTCTGTCTCTCTCTCTTTCTCCCTCCCTTCCCTCTCTAAAAATAAATAAATAAAATCTTAAAAAATTTAAAAAAAGAATGAGATTCTTGTCCCTTAAAAAAAAACAATTTGTAAATAAGCACACCAACAAGTTTTTGTCATCCTCTCTCTTGCTTATTTGTTGTAATAGTCAACAAAAAGCAACAATTTACTGTAGTTATTTGATGAATAGCAGCTTTACCATAAACTAAATGTAAACATATTTCCTATTCAAATATTACTATTGAATCTACAATAAGAGGCACAAACTATACATTAAATTAGAGCTGGTTTGCATCATTACTCATTAGTTAATATAGCAATGCATAGCCTAATGTATGACCACACACAGCTTTCCAAATGTTTCATTGACTCACTGAAAACCCATTACGAGACTTGAGTCATCGTTGTCTTTCTTTGTAACACTTTCGACGAAAATTGAACCTGTTCAGCTTTTATGTTCTGATAGGTTGATTAAATAGCCCTGTTAGGTTTTTAAATTACCTATGTGCTCACTAATAGTGTGTTTTTAAAGTACGAAGAGTAAATTTTAAAAAACGTTGTTTGAAAAGGGTGCCAAAGAACATACCCCAAACCGAGGCGGCACCAAATGCAGCTAGCTCCGCGCCCTCGGAACAGCGGCTGCAGAGAGGGCACACTGCGGGCGGGACCAACAGTGGCGGAGAGTGTGGAGATGGAGGCCAGGCTGGCGTTGACCAAAAAGACCCATTTTGCTTGACATTGAACAAGAATGTGTGTGGGTGGGGGGAATCAAACCCATGAAGAGGAAAAAAAAATAATGTAAAATTTCATGAGGGCCAGCGAATGTTTGATTGAGAATTTCGTTTCTCAGTTGATTGCTCTTTAGCTCCAGCCTGAACCCGTTGTTCTAGAACAATTTCAGTTTAAAACAAACTTATGTTTCTCTAGCTCATAGAACTCGGCACTTAGCCCCTTCCACTATGCTTTAGTAGGATAGACAAAAAAAAAAGCTTGACCCATGGGCTAGGATACACCAACACATTTGACACGTTTGCCTTCAACCGTTGTAATATATGACCAGCTAGAGAGAGAGTTGGAGAGCTGGCATATTACAGAGTCAGAGTTTTGTTTTGTTTTTTCTCTGTGATATACTTTTGTGATAGGTATTCTTCTTGAGCCAGAAATGGTGATCTAGTCCTTTGCTTCTAGATCCTCACGATTAATGTTTCAATGGCAGATAAATTTAGTTCTCTCTTTTAGTGAATGTACCAGCGCAGGTGCCACTCACACACACACAAAACGTTGATTTGAAAAGTTGGATTTTTTGAAACTGATACATTCTTGCGAACTAAACTTCATGACAAATGTTCTCGAGGAAGAAAAGCACACAGCCACGCTGGCAGCTGATGCTGCTTTAAACATGTGATCACAGACTTCAGAGGGGACTTCGGGACTGCCTACCAGCGCAGTTCTATTTCCCGAGTCTATTCACACTCCTGGTCTCTGAGATGCGTGTTTGGACCTTTGCTATCTCCACTCAAACCTCTGATACCCTTTACTCTTAGCCAGATCCTCACTTCTCATTATAAAGGAAAAACAAGAGCAGAGAGAATAACATCTCCAGCCTCAGCCCCCCTGGGCCTCAACGTGAAATCCGCCTCCACGCCTCTACCTGCACGTACTGTTTCTCGCCCCGTACCTGCGGCTACGATGTCACCCTCCCTCCCTTGTACACTAGATGCCACATCCCTTCTCAACTATTCCAGGGCTATACTTCTTTAATTATCCCCTCTCTCCTACATCGTCTATTTTTTCCTCTGATGGGATCATTCCCATCTGTTCACAAGCATGCTAAACTACCTCCCACTTACCAAAGAGAAAGAAAAATACAAAGAAAGAAATAAAATTAAAGGAAAGCATCCCTTGACCCCGTATCTCCCTCTGGCTATTATTACTTCCCATATCTTCTCGCGTTTACATCAAAACTTTTCAAAAGTTGCCACTACTTCCCACCTGTCATTCTTCCTCCGACCTCCTTGAGTCCGTATTCACCCCAGGCATTCTTTCCAAAGGCTTTCACACGAGTTCCACAGTCAACTCTGTTCTTGCTCAGCTCACGGGGCCTCTGAGCTATACTTAAAGGTCAGTGACTTCTTGGATCACTTCCTTTACTTGGCTATTAAGTAGCTACTCTTCTCTGTCTTACGTTATACCTTGCAGACAGCTTGTTCCTTCTTGGCCTCCTGTAATAAGTTTCCTTCTGTTTCAGCCTCGCCACGTGGCAGGGCCCCTGGCTCTGGCACCCTGTTTTCATGCCACATGCAGCTCCTGGCAGGTTTCATGCAAACTTGCACCATTAAAGGCAAATATATGCATAGGACTTCCAAACCTGTCCTCAGGTCCGACTTCTCTGCAACTCCAAATTCACAGATACAACCTCCTACTTTTTCCCCCACTTGACTATCCAGTAAGCATCTGACAGACACCTTGGCCAACACAGAACTCTTAATTTTTGCTACTCCCCTAGACCCTCAAACTCCTCCCTGCATCAGGGTTTTTTCACTGGCTTAGAACTCTCTGCTCCAGGTGTCCATGTGGCTTACTTGTTCTGGTCTAGCTTTGGGATATTCTCTTCTAACATCCTGAGCAGATTGATGTTCCCTCCAGCGAGAGACCTTCCCTGGACATCCTGCCTGAAACGGCATCGACCGCCCTTGGCACGGGTCTATTCCTTTCTTCTCTTTTCATGGAACTTAGCTGTGCCTGTCATTGAATTCTGTGTTTGTCTCCTTGCTTTCTCTCTCTCCTCCTACATTGTAAGTCCAAGAGAGCAAGATTATCTTTTAAAAACTTTAGTTCATTATCGGCTACACAGTGTCTATGATTGACAGGACACAGGGTAAATACTCAATATATGAATACATGAGTTAATGAATTTTAGGAAAAGCAGGTACTGCAACTGAAACTCCTATTTCACTGAATGTATCCATTATAATCTTGGCAAACAAATAGCCAGGGCAGGAAGAAAGAAAGGACTAGTCAGAAAAATAAAGCCGGGGCTCAGAGTGAGATTTACTGTTCATTGCAACAAACTGTGAGCAGAGATGACAAGTGATAGGCATGGATTTGAGTATGGGTTCCGCTATTAAATAACGTGATGAAAGACAAATGTTTTCTGACTCTTAGCATCGCATCAATAAAGTGGTTAGAAGAGGTACCTGGGAGATTTTTCTGTTTGAAATTTTAGGAGCTCCATCTCTAACTTATAGTGACGTGATTCTTCTCGGTGAGACCATATTGGAATGTCTTATGAGAACATCTTCGATAAATATTAAGAATGAATACCTTTTTAAGACAATAAAAATGAAGACGGGCACCACATATTGGCCATTTACTCTGTGCTAAGTATTATCTTAAGAACTCTCACTTGCAATGTGTCCTTGGATTGTGACAACCTCATGTATGATGTAAGCCCTTTTACCCCCATTTAACAGATAAGCAAACAGGCTTAGAAGTTGGAGTAGTTGCCTAAGGTACACCACTAGACATCCCCAGAGCTAGGATCCAAGCCTACATCAGCGGACTTCCTAGATATCCATCTAAATTAAATTAGAGGGTCTAATGGAGAGAGACCCAAAGAAAAAGACAGAGAGACTGATGTACAGAAAATGGGAATAAGGGATAGAAAGAGACTGAGAGAGACAGAGAAATTGTCAGATACAAAGATAAAGGAGCAGAGACTAAGAAACAGATGAAGAGACTCAAAACCACCTGCAGCGTGGCAGTACCTCTGTGAGAATTTACTAAATCCTCTCCTTCTCCACACCCTCCTTAGGAGGGAATTGTTGGAACTCCATTTTTCTCCCTAAGACCTTCATCCTTGGTTAAAGCTATATCCTTGATCAGACAAGCCCCAGTAATATAAAACAGTGGCCATTAACATGCCTGAATTTGTTACCAAATATATTATGGAGTCCCTAGCAGAAGGAACACTGCGGGGAGGTGGGCAATCCTATCTTTCTCTGCTCTTCACATCTGGATGCTGACATAAGTGGAATTTGGAAATAGAAAAGTCCTTTAAACAAGTATCACAACTCTTCAAAACACACAGAAATTCTGAGGTTGTCCTGCACATATTGATGAAGCAAATCTCTGCTCATTATAAAATGGTGTTCATTGAGCTGTTTCTATATATGCATTAATGCAATTATTCTAATACAGTCATTGATACCTAAACTCTGGCTGCTTTCTCTTGCTATAAATAGATTGCTGGATTATTTATTAGAGCTCAATGGACATGTCCATATTTGCAGACAGAGAATGGCTGCCCAAATGAACTCTGATTTCATCTTCTAAATACACGTTTTCCATGGAGGTAGCAAAGGAAAAGTCTACTTCATGAAGTCCCTACTTAGACCAATGGCACTTGCTGCTTTGCAGTGTGAGCAATTTTCTGACTTGAGTAGTGCTGGTTATATTTCATTCAGAGGCCTTATTGGCAATGTGATTCCCAAATAACAACCCATAGAAGTGGAGGGGAAATTAAAACGGAATGGATTTATTTCATGGGGGAAAAAAAAAAAAAAAAACCTGTGTTCCCTTGTGACCACAAGGTGGCACAATGGTGACCAAGAATGCTCAACCTCCTGATAGAATCACAATTACCAGAGGCTTTTACATAATTGTTACTATTAATAGTTGTTATTATTATCCTTATGGCATTTCAAAAAGCCAACATATATCGCTCTAGCCTTTGGTGAAAATGATAAAGTGCTTTTATTAATTTTTAATCTCTTCCCTTTGCTCATCAAATCATTAATATTTTGCTTTCACCCAATTCCCAATCCCAGAAAGGACAAGTAGGTGTGCACATTCCTCATTTTATTTACTGTCTGAAGCTGTGAAACAAAGGGTAATAACTTGGATACTATGTTATATTTCTGGAAAAAGATAGAACTTTCTATTGTTTGATGGATCCGACATTGCTCAGATCCACAATTTCATGACTATTCTCATACTTACCTGTAATGTAAGAATAGAAACAGCCATTCTGAGAATTTGGGGTTACAGGAAAGCTTCCGATTTGTTATCCACCAAGTGCTATCCCCCTGCTGGGCCCCACAGCAGAGCTGCTGTTGAGAAGAGTGGCCCAAACGTCCCAATGTGCTGCCCAGTGATTCGTGACTGTTTGGTATTGAGATCAGACCATGTCTCTCATGTTCAGGGGCTAGGAGACCACTAGGGACTGGGAATGTGGGTGCTGCTGCCATAGTCAGTTATACTTACTTGGAGGGGATAACACAAGTAGTCACTTCTCCCAAAATGGAAATAAAACACAGGCTGGCCAAGCCCACTTGTTCAGGTCACTCAATGCAGAAGTCACCCATCTGAAGATGTACCTTTAATGGTAGAACAAAGGGCTGGCACCACCCTTGACTAAAAAACATTTTCCTCCAACTTCCATAGATTAAGTGTTCTGGCATTTCATAATACTTTCTTAATCCTCACCTGAGGATATGTTTATTGATTTTAAAGAGGGAAGGAGAGAGGAAAAGCATCAATGTAAGAGAGAAACATTGATCAGTTGCCTCCTGTACACATCCCAAATGGAGATCAAACCTGCAACCCAGGTATATACCCTGACTGGGAATCGAACCTGCAACATTTTGGTATGTGGGATGATGCTCCAACCAACTGAGCCACTCAGCCAAGGCTGGCATTTTATAAAATTTAATATCAATTAATAGCAATATCAGATGTCCTTTATTAGTTTGTCATAAATTTAGGTCACCCTCATCAGAATTTCAGTGCTCCACTTTAGTTACTACATTTTTCACGCCACCACCTGCTTCCTGCCTGCGTCATGACAAAAGCAGTATTTCATCTTTTTAAAAAACCAGACCTGTGTCACTTTTAATTCTCCTGTTTAAAATAGACCCAGTTTTAGAAAAGGACAGTAATATAGAACTGAAAACTAAGTTCAGGAAATATTATCACTTTAACTGAATGGTTGATTTATTATCACAGGGAGTATAAAATGTACATCACAGTTATACATTAAAGATTTTTTAAAAGCAAAAAATAGAATGAAATTAGAACTCACCTGTTAAATTCAGAGAGTACCATAATTATGAGGCTAGAAAAGATTGTAGTCCATTACATATGCTAATGAAAGTAAGATAAAAGGCCAACAAGAAACAAATTAAAAAAAGAATCAGGACTAAAAGTAGAGTGAGGGGAAAGCACTGCATTTTGTGGCTGTGAGGAATCACAGAGTGATTTAAAGTGGCATCCAGGCCATGCCGTGTTTGGGAACAGTGGGCCAGAGAGGTTGAGTAGCCCCACCAGGTCCCCCAGGTCCTTAATGACAGTGCTGGGGACAGAATCAATGATGCTTGGGAGCAGGAAGAGAATACACTTACAGAACTAAGCACAGACATCCAAGTAAAAGCATGGGTATTTAGCAAAAAAAAAATAATTTTGTAATAATTAGCAGAGCAGTACCGTCCTATAGCTAATAATGCTTTTGTTTTCAGATTCCTTTGAAACGTGCAATTAGCGATATATAGAGGGAAAACACGGAATATTTGTGTATCATGCAACTCCTATGCATCTGATAGTTGTGTGTGTGTGTGCATATATATATCTCCACACGCATATACGGCCTGCCCTCCATATCCATGGCTTCCACTTACAGGGATTCAATCAGTCATGGACGGAAGATACTCAGAAAAAAATGTGTTGCCCTGTAGCTGATGTGTCTTCTGTAGTCAGGCCTCCAACGGCTGCATCTGAGCATGCACAGGCTTCTTTCTCATTGTTATTTCCTGAACAGTATATTAGAACAGCTGCTTACATAGCATTTACATTATATGAGGCATTAGAAGTCATCTAGAGATGATTTAAAGTACACGGGAGGACATGCATAGGTTACATACACACACTACCATTTTCTATAAGGGACTTGAGCATCCTCAGATTTTGGTGTCCTGGGGATGGGGTCAGGGTCCTGGAACCAATCCCTCATGGATACCAAGGGGGATTGTATACAGATGCATGTGTGAAGCATGGGTATCTTGGGATAGCCCACAAGGTAAATATTATCAGCATTTATATTCATAAAGAAACCAAGGCTCAGTGACAGTAACAAAATTGTCCAAGTTCACATAGCTGCCAAAGGACATGCCTAGACTTGAATCCACTTGTGTCTGATTTGAAGTACATGACCCCCTCTTCCTGTGCATCATACATCAGAGACAAAGAGTTGTTCCTCCCCCATCCAGATGCATTCGATACCCTTCTGGCACGTGGAGGGGTGACTCAGAGTCTTTGGGCGGGGGTTGCAGGAACATCATAGACCAGCAAGCTTACCCAGGCTCAACTAGCAGCCAACTAGCCTGTCTGGGTTGTGATGGGCCATGTTCAGCTAATGAGCCCACTCCTCCCAGGACCCTTCTAATCAGCCAGAACATGTTCAGAAGCTTGCACAGAATGAATGGTATTATGACATAAAGTAGTTAAGTACTTTTTGAAACAGCTTGAATTGAATGCCCAGTAGGTAGTTTACAAAAGGGGTCTCCTACATGACATGCAATCTAATTCTCCTTGGTCTGCCACTATTGACTAGGTCTCCTGTGCATCTGAGCACAGTAGAATTTTTGTTCTCAAAGCACCATTTTGCTGAATCCTGATGCCTTGTGCAATGGAAAGGAAGTGTGGTTTACATAATCCAACATGGTCTCGGTAAGACAGTACACAAATCATCTATGTTTGGGTGGGAATGATTTGTATTCCTTCTACTGAATGAGTTCTTTTCAATTTCCCCCTTTTTGGGCTTAAGTCAATATTGAAAGTTATGGAATATAAATTAATGGCTGAAACTCTAAAAGAGATGCAGAGTTTGCTGCTGGTAATAACACCTTCCACTTCATCAGGCCTCATATGTGCCTGGTACTGTTATAACCACTTTGCAAATGTTCTCTCACTTAATCCTTACAACAATGTGTGTGTGGAGTGGTACTAGTATTTCCCACACTTCACAGTTGGGAAAACAGGCACAGAGGTTAAGTAAATTGCCCAGAGTCACACAGGAGGAAGATAGTATAAATAGGACCCAAGACTGGGCAGTCTGGTTACTAAGCCTGCTCTCGTGATCACAGCTTCATACAACAAGAAAAACCATAGAGATGAGAACCAAGCATCAGAAATGCCAGCTAAGTTACTCCAGGTTGCATGATGAGTAAGATGAGCAGCTGTAGTCCGCCCAGCCTCCAGGACTCTCTCAGGTTGGGTTCTTTTCCTTGCAGGTCCTGCTTCAAGAATGGCCCAGGTTCATGTACTACGAAAAGAGCCCCGCTCCTCATGGTGCTTGCTGGTTCCCTGAGGCTGGCGCTGCCACGGGACTACATGTTCTAGCTCCCAAGGTGAGAGGCCGGGCGCAGGCCCCACCGTGCATTAGCATTGCCCTGAAAAAAGGCGAACCTTTTCCTTTTGAATTCAATACCTTTTGTGTACATTTGCAATGAGATTATCCTCATTGCTCTTAACAGCTCTCTTCCACATTTTTTTACTTGCCTACACTCTAGCCTGTCTAAATAAGTAATGATAAATTAACAGTTCAGTTCAAAAAGCACTTCTAGAAAATAACAGGCTTTTATTTCATAAAGGGTACTGAAATGAGTGCTTTTTCCCAATTAACAATTGCAGAATAAAAACATCTCAACCTCAGGCAGCATTAGAACTACTTATTGTCCGTGGAGATTCAAAGCCCTGCGTTCCTCAGCAGTCCCTCCACAGCTGGGTCTCTTTGGGCACCTAACTCCTCTAAGCTGGAGGGATCCTCCTATGCAAAATGAACTCTGATTAAAGGAGCTACTGTCTGAAAACATTTTTGGTTCTGGAACTGCCTAGCTCTGTTTTTACCCTGGCCCCTAGACCTAGTTAGCCTCCCCTCTCCAGGCAAACTGGTATCAGATAGAATCAACAGACAGCACAATAAATAATTGATCTGAAACATGTGCTTCTAATTCAAATAAAGAGCTTTTACCCATGGTGCGCAGTGCACGTGATCCAAGTTATTTCATGTGGAAATCTGAAGGTTTCTGATAACTTTCTGTAAAGAAGTTTTCACGGGGTCTGAACCTCTTGGGGCTCTTTCTGTCTAAAGTTCAAGTTACTCAGATAGTGATTAAGGATGTTTTATAGGCCCCTGTGGTAAATTATAGCCTAGAGAGAAAAAAAGAATTCTCTGGCTGTGTAATTTAGCAAGACTTAATCTATCTGTTTGGGTTTTCATCCTCCTGGCTCGCTGAAAATGTTACATGATGAACCTGTTTCTCCGAGGCCCACCGAGGCGCCCGAGTTCCCACGGACGGTCTGACTTCAGTGGTTACCCAGCTCAGGTTACCGTGTCCTGTTTACTTAGAAGCCCCTCCATCTCGGTCCAGCTGCTTTTTCTTGGGATGACAGACTGGAGATCCAGCATTCTTTTACTCAGCAGCATGAACCAACGGGTCCAAATAGCAAAGGGCAATAGTTTATTTACGTTTACATGTTCCTTGTTAGGTACTCAGCAACCAGACTAATGAACTTGGAAACATGTAGCCATGTTGAATTAAGTATCCGAACGCTACCCTAAAGATCCCCAACATTCCTGAGGATAGGAGCACAGGGTGACATGACAGGACAAGGTGCCATTTGTCCCCAGCCAAATGTCATGACCCAACAACAGAGTTGTAAGAGGACCGCACGAAGTTAGTTTCGTCAACTGGGTACAGGGAGAGCACTTGAGGATTGACTGGAACTTGACATTTTTCTTCCTGAAGAAAAGCTGCGAAGCGATGCAGACCAGGCCCGGTTTCCTGGCAACACTATGATTTTGTCTCTCCGGGAAAAGGCCCCTGTGGGAGGCCTTGCTTGCTCTCTGCCCACAGATGTATCTGAACCGAGTCTCTACGACAGGCTTTCGTTTTCAAAGACCTCAAATCCAGGAGAACTTTTGCAGAGAACTTGCCAAGCGCCTCCCCACTGTTTCCCTCTGTGTGTCTGAATTACCCCTACTGACATTCTGTGTGTGGGGCCCAAAGTTACTTTCTCCAGCAAATGGGTCATGCTGCTCCTTTAAAAATGAAAGTGAGAGAGAGAGAGAGGCCACACCAAATTTAGAACTGAGGCAGGGCTCCGTGATTTACAGAGGACCAAGGGTCGTTTCTAGAAGTTCACAAGCAAAGTTTATTTAGACACATAGGCATGTTCACACACACAAAAGGGCTTGCAGAACATTCAGAGCAGAAGAACCAATGCTTGTAGTCAGGGGAGCTAACAGCCTGCTTCAAACAGAGAATTTGGTTTCTAATCTTTTAAATAGGTGCACCCCAGAGAATCTACTTTGCACAAATCCTGGCCAACTCAGAAGTAATGAAATACAAATATCTCCAGAAAGGATCTAGATTTCTTGGTAGATGTTTATACAATTGAATAAGTTGGTGCAGTTGGCCTCCCTGGGGGTGGGAAACACAGTCCCAGCAGAGTTCTCCTTTGTAGCCTGAGTCTCGGTGGATTTCAGGTCCCTAGCCCCAGTGACAGTCTCATTAAAGCACCAAGTGTCACTCTGGGAAAGGGAAGGAAGGAGCTAAAGGGCAGCAAGCTGGGCAGTCCTTTTATCAAGGTCACTCAGCCGTTGGTGCCTCAGAGGAATTTCCAGGCTGAAGTAATTCTTGTGTGTTTGTTTGACAGTAATAGTGGCATTTCCTCAACTTCCCAGAAACTATGTGGTTTCCACAGAGACCCCGTCCATCCAATGTCAGGTACAAGTTGGCCCTAATGTGAACATCATCTTTTCCTCGCCAGCCTTTGTTCCCTGCAGAATCGCCTTTAGGTACCCCCCTCACTGTGTCAGGAAGAAATTGCATTCACGTTTGTGCCTGCAGAAGTCTGGAGCTACGCAATCTCGGGGTGCTCCCCGTTCTGCTCCTTTTCCAGCCTCCCTCAGAAGGCGTGTCCTCATTCCCAGTTTCACATGAGTCCCATAGAAGCTGCAACTACCAAGTGTGAAGTTCAAAAGGATCGATGCAGGGAGTGAAGGGCACATGCCACTAAGTCAGCCTTTCTGAAAAGTCACATCCAGAGTTCTGCTGACACCTCACGGGCCAGAACCACGTCACGGAAACATCAAACATGCCCAACCCCACTGCTGCGAGGAAGACTGAAAAGCATAGTTGACTTTTTTTTTTTAACCTGGACACATTACAGTCCCAATTGGGACATTGTTAGAAAGACACACAGAATGAGATATTTGATGGCCTGAAAATTAAAAATATCTACCCACTGTTCTGCCTCAAGGATTAAGTGTATCTGTGCAAAGACCTCATAGAGCTCAATGAATAGGTCGGTGGTCTGTGAAAATGGCACTTCCTTCTCTGTCCCTGGGCTCCCTCATGTGCCCTGTGGACAGGATACAGCACGGAGTGAAGCCAATGCCTTGATGCCACGGTTGGTTTTCCACCGAAGTTCACTGAATAATTTCATCTTTAGGGAGAAGTCAAGAAAGAATAGTCGACCTACTTCTCCTCACTGACACAGCATTTGAAGCCAGAAAGGCCGTTTTGCACAGCGTCTTCTTGCAGTGCTGACAGAGCACTTAAGTGCAATTCAGATACAGCTGTTCGACAAGCTGTCCCAAACCCAGGAGGACGGCTGGTAGTTCTGCCTGCATTCTAATTCTATGAGAAAAGGATGTCATCGCTGTGCATCGCACCCGCTGCTGACCTCAGCGGCAGAGCTCACACCACCTGGAACGCAGGCACACATACACACTTTCTGTGTTATTTGGGGGATCTTTATTATCAAGTAACTCCTTGGGATGTCAAAGCATGTTATAAACTCTAAACAGAAAATAAGAGATAAATGTTACATGGGAATGCCAGGTTTACATTCTATTCTGGGTAAGAGAATTTGACAACAGAATGTACTTATTGAACATTGGTGTCTCTACTGCAGTGCTCACAAAGTAAGGTCGTGGGTAGACAGAGTCCAGGAACCAAAGGAAAGGGAAACAACATGAGTAGATGGTAGTAGGCAAAAAAAAATGCATTATTTGTCTCTCCAACGTTAAGCTTCAAGACAGTTTTGCAACCTGTGGCCTGAACAAATCTCTCATCCATGAAAAAAACAGAAATAAAAATTTTGCACGTGTTCAGTTACAAAGTAACTTTGTTGCTCACAGGCAAAAGAAAGAATGAAGAGAAGGAAGGAGGGAAGGAAGGGAGGGAGAGAGGAAAGAGGAAGGCAAAAATGAGAAAAAAGGAGAAAAACACTTTATATACCTATGTATTTTACTTCTATTGGTCATCTTGGAGTATGTAATTTAGTTCAATTTACCTGTGTGCTTTGATTTAAATAGAAAGAGAGAGGAAGATTTCAAAAAGCCAGAACTATGTGTGTTTATGTATTTAAATAAAATAAATAAAAATCTATAGCATATATTGATTGCCAACTCAAAAACAATGTTAAAAAATGTCAGAATTATATAGATGATTCTGAATGTAGCTAATAACTCCAACTTATAAAGCAAAGTGACTCTTCATCACAGGTGACTGAATCTGTATTTAAAGTAGTCATGATTAACACCTTTTAAAACATGGAAATAAAATATACAGATGTACCCCATGTCTTCAAATTTAAGCAATTTGATAACCCTCAGCTTCTCCATTTAATGACTTGCATTAAATTCCTTAATTATATTTTCCAAAATCTTCAATTTAAATGATTGTTCTAAATTCCATAGAAAAATTTATTAAAATCCACAGTTCATGGTATTTATGTTTTGTAAAGTGATCAAGACAGGCAGCATCAGACCTGCTTCTGGGCGTAAATAATACCTCTCCCCTCGCCTCCCCCACCCCCTGAGAAAAGAAAGGTTCCATCCCTCACGGAGCCAGTCCGAGCTGCTGTACTTGAGGACACCGCACGCCTTTCTCCCCGAGGGGTCCCAGTATGTTTACAGCTGCTGTCTGCTCCCTCCCCCATCTCCATGATCCTGTTCCCTCACCTTGTCTTTGGGGAAGGTGGGAGGTGGGCATAAAATGCCCACTTGTCAGAAAGCCTACCATGGTCAGGGTTGCTTTATTTCTGCCCTTCCTGGCTGAAGTCAACCAAGGCACCTGAGAGAAATACTGCTCTAAATAATACCACCTTTTCTTCTGCCTCCTGGGTTAGAGGAAAAATGGCTCCTAGCACTCACTGACCATTACCTGGGCAAGTGGCTGTGGAGGAGCCATCTGAATTGGTGGCACTGCCTATTTCTCACAGTCACTGACTCTTCTTACTGATGCTAAGACACAATGAGGGCACACAAAGGGACTCGGATGGAAAAATTGATGTCACACTTAAATATCTCAACATTGCAACCTACTAAATGCATGCGTTTCATATCTTGGTTAGATGATATGACTTTTTATAGGAAGCCACTCGTTATACTACCAATTTTGATACATTAAAATTACTATTGATGCTGATTGTCTATTCTACTTTTTATGTATTCCAGCGTCTTACCTTTCTTCCCAATTATTGAATATTACACCTGCAATTCAAGATGCAAGTCTATGGAATGATAAAAGCAGGTGAAATTCATACGAGTCAATCAGACTCTTATGAACTGTATTAGTAGCATCCCTAATACAAAATCTGCTAGCAAAAAAAAAGTGTAAATGATGGGTCCTATGTAATTTTTAGATTATCTTTCGTCAAGTTCTACCTGTTCTTCTGACTCCCCATCAGCATCACACAGAACTATAACATTCTTTTAAAGCCCTTTTCATAACTAAAACTTGCCTTAAGGTAATTACTAGATAGTAAAATGATTCAGTGCAATTACAGTGTGTGACTACATCTGGGATTCCACAGAGATTCTGTTTAAAGTCAGGAGAGCTTTCTGATAAGGTGCTTCCTTACACTCATCGATGGCAGAGGTGGCGATCTCCTCCGGACCTTCACAGCTGTTGACAATGGCAACCGCACTAAATGACCTTCTTCTGACCTTGGTTTCCGACACGCCGCCTGATCCTCTGACTGGGGGAGCCTTTTCTATGTTGTGGAGCTGCTGGTCTTTCCAGTCCAGTTGTTTGGCACTGCAAAAGGGCGCATATACCTCAACGCTGCTCTCAAACTGTAAGCAGTTCACTTTGTAGTACTTTCTCTTCACTTCCAAGACATCATTGAACCTGTGGCCCCAGAGAATTTCCCGGGGAACGTAGGAACTCCTGGATTGGTGGGAAGTCCCCGTGGAGTCCCCGGTATAGATGAATGTCACCAAAATCTCAAAGTTATCTTTGGCCACTGCTTTCCGGTCAAGGGCATACAGAGGGCTCTCGTGGTCAATTTCATGAACAATAGTCACCGGAGTGACGAGGATGATCTGGTCGTTGACCAGCTTCAGGTCTTTGAACGCCATGGTCATGCGCCCTTCGCTGTCCTCCGAGTAGCGGAGGAGCTGGGCGCGAACCGTGCCTTCCACCACATGGTTGGGTCGGAAGTCCCCGATGCGCCACATGAGGCAGAGCTTCCCGTCTCTCATGCCGATGAGCGCGAAGTAGCTGAAGCGGATGGTCTGGGCCCGCTTGCGCGCGGTTGCCATCTTGGCCAGCGCGGCCCCGATGATGAAGGTGTTGATGATGCAGCTGAGGATGGACTGCAGGATCACCGTGAGCACCGCCACCGAGCACTCCTCCGTGACGCAGCGGTACCCGTAGCCGATGGTGGTCTGGGTCTCCAGGGAGAACAGGAAGGCCCCCGTGAACGAATGGACGTTGTCGACGCAGGGCGTGATGTCTGGATTGTTTAACAGGTCTCCGTGATGCAAGGCTATGAGCCAAAAGATCGAGCCAAATATCAACCAGGAGAGAATGTAGGACAGAGAGAATATCACGAACATGTGGCGCCACTTGGTGTCCACAAGGGTGGTGAAAATGTCCACCACGTAGCTGCCCCACTCTCCGAAAATGTGCTTGAAGTACACGTTGCAGCTGCCATCCTTGTGCAGCAGGCGCCTGCGGGCTCGCCGCTTCTCCGCGAGCAGGTGCTCCGGCGGGTACCCGGCGTACTTGGGGTCCACGTTCACGATGGGGTAGCTGCTGCCGTAGTAGCTCATTCTCTCCTGCGCCCTGCGGGCATCCAGCTGACTTCTGTCACCGAAATGGGTCTCTGCGCCTTGCTTTCTGTTGGTTTGGGTTTCCAGTTAAAACCTGAAAAAAAAGAAAAGAAAAGAAAATTAAACTCACTTTAACTCTAGCTTTCATCCCCATCTTAATAGCAATTTGCCGAATGAGAAGCAATTTTACGCCACTTGAAATAGCTGACTCCATTGGAACGACAGAGGCTCTCAGTATTGATTACTCACTTCAGTTTAGGATTCAATGCAGTCATTATGGGAACAAAATATGAATTAGGGAAAATAACATTTTTATAAATGCATGAAGCTTGAGTAAACACTATGATTATCCCAAATGAAGCATCACTACTGTTTCTGAACTGACCTAAAAAAAATTACCTTGTTTTTTTTTTGTAGACTCTTCTGGCATGAGGACATTTAGAAAACAAAATAATCTATAATATAAAAAAGCAGACTAGAATTCAGATATTTATCTAGAAGTCTTACAACCTTTCTACCTGTTTAAATAAAATGGTTTTCCCTAAAAGAAGGAGGCATGGAAGAGTTTCTGTCTTCATGCGAAAATGTAACTTACATACTGGTCGCTATAACGTGGTCCCTCGCCTTTAGCACCTGTTGCTTCCTCTCTCCTCCATGGAGGTCGTTCTTCCTTGTGTGCTCCCCAGGACCGAGCAGAGCTGACTGGAACACTATTTCAGATTCAACTCCTTTACCCCAGCTCTACCTTTAGTCTTGAGAGGAAAAAAATATCTTTCTTAACCCCAGGGGAGTTAAAACCACTCCCAGTTAGGCTGTCAGTAAGGTATAAAATTGCTTGTGCCTTTGTCTCACAACATCCATCTTTTCTTTCTTTCTTTCTTCTTCTTTTTTTTTTTTTTTTTGGCACTGGAAGCTCTTCTCTGTCCTTTTGAATAGAAGCCCCAAAATTTGCCAAAGTTGCTGATCTTATTGCCCTCTTAAAGGGAGCATACTTCCAATGGACCCCTCCCTCCTGCTTTTCAGTCCTGTCCCTGACGTGTCCACGGCCATCCCGAGGCAAAGCCATCTTTGTCCCTCCAAATTCACTCTGCAAAAATATTAAGGCAGAACATACAGTTCTTAATGCCTTTAGCATTTCATGGTCTAGGCTCAAGTCTGAAAGAAAGTTTTAAAAAATCAATGTTAAACAAACTTTAATTACTTCTATGCAAAATTAAGAATTCACTGCAGCCCAGTATTAATGGTTTAGTAATTATTCGAGAATGTTTTCCACACAGTCTACCTGTGCTGGGTGCCAAGAGGGAGTACAAGAAGAAGGTGACACTTCAGAGATCCTGCGACTCTGCGGCACTGAACGATGCAGTCGGAGTAATTACTATTCCTGACATTGAGACCCCCCCACACACACTTGAAACCAACCAAGGAAACTGATCACTAAATACTTATCCAGCCTGCCTTCTAGCTGCAAAAGAGAGGAAATAGTTAATTTCCCTCCAGTCAGAAGGCATCGTTTTTCCTCCTCTCCAGGGATCAGGCCCACGTTACAATAAACACTTTGTTTGGTGGACCACTGTGAGGATGGACACTCGGCCAGAAAATCCCACAGGGCACGTAGGAGTTTCTCTCTGTCCAGCTCTCTGCCGGGGCTATGCCGTGCACCCTCCTGCAGATCTGCTTTTGAGTAGTTGGCCTCTCCTTTGTCGACCCTTCATCGTGTTTTGGGGTGACAGTCGTATAAATTCAGGACGTGACCCAAGGCTGAGAAAATGGTTACTGGAATGTTGAATAGCAGATATTTCCACAAAGTTTGTCCACAACATATATCATTCCTTGTAGGTTCCAGACTGACTTCCCAGTCTCCACTCTCTCACCTGGTCATTGGAGGCAGGAGAATGGAGCCAATTATAATCAAAGACCCATATGATTTGAAACTCAAAAGCGTATTTGGAGATAGGATTGTTTTCTTACTGAACACTTCCAACCCAATTCCTTAAAGGGACCTGCACCGACCGTGGGAGTGCGAGAATGAGAAAAGCACAGTTCATAAATCAAGAGCTACTGTGTGACTGTGATCTTTTCTGCTGCCAACAGAAAAATGATTTTTATTTGAAATGGCATTTGGTTGGCATCACTTTCAATTCCAGCGGTGCCAACAACTTTCATAAATAAGCCAGTTTAAAAACACCTGCGTTAGTATGCTAATTGGCAAATGAATCTTCAATTAAGACAAGCAACAAGTGAGCAAATTTGAGGATGTGGGAAGTTTCTGAATCATGTAACAATTTCAAGGATACAAATTTGGCTGCGAGAATTCTGCCCCAAGCGCACCATGTCCTCTGCTGCGGTTCCTTACTGGGGTTGTTCCTTTTCACTTTCCAGAGAAAAGTTTTGAGATTTTGGTTAGGTGCACTCACCTATTCTTAGATTTTCCAACCCTATAAAGGATGCATTTTCTAAAAGGCTGTCGTTTTTAAGCTAAATGACAGAATATAAGCAAAATTTTTTCTTCAGTCTTAACCATTTTCAGGCTGCCTAATGAGTGAAGAAGTTTATGGAGGCTGTTGCACCAAAATGGCTAGACAAAATAAGTATGTAGTAATCTGCTTCATATATTACCTTAATTAGAACAGTGTTCCAATTGTTGACCATCAAATAATAGAAGACAAGACTTGTTGATTGACTGGCAGTCTATAATGTGTTTCTCAGGATTAAAACTGGCTTTCAAAGTTCCTTCAAGCCTCCGTAATCACCTTGTCACCATCCATTCCATCATGGAAAAGCATTTGTGATATTCGTACTGCTGAATTTCTTTTTTGCATTTTGTGCTCCTTGCTCTCTGGAAACAGATGGTGGCCGTTGTATTGGTTGTAAAATTCTTTTAAAAATGGAAGTTTGATCATTGCAATTTCAAAATTGTGGAGTATAGAGTTGAAAAGTAAATGCTGAATCGGGTAAGGTCCCCCTTCTTCACCAGGTTCAAACTGTTTCTCTGGGTGATTAACGGCAGAGGTAGAAAAAGGACCACAATTTCTTGGCTGTGACATGCAGTTCTTTTCTCGGTGCAGCCAGGGCAAGAGACAGAGTGCAGTCGGGAGGCTGGGGGTTCCTGGGAAGGCCACGGAAGGCATGATAATTTGCAAAGACACTTAGGACAGCACTTCAGCAAGATGACCCCATTCACTGCCACCCACAGGGACAGAGGAACTTAGAGGGGACTGCCAACCCCATCCTGACAGTGACTTTCCTCAGAAGTTCTTCCTTCTAGTAAGTTCAGACATTTAAAAAAATTCCTTAACATACTTCGACCAGTGAGATCGGATATTTGTCCTCAGTTTCCTAGATCTTTGTATGACTTCAAGGAGAAGCCTTTACTGATTCAGTATATTTCAAATATGCAATACACATGACAGGGAACATTTTCAGCAAAACAAGTAACACCCTGTGGATCTGTCTCCAACTCTCGATACGCAAACATGCCTCCTTTGGACTCACCAGTTTTGAAGCAATGTCTCTACCGTTTTGCCCCAGCTTCTCAAATTCAGCTGTTTACCAAGCAGACTACTCGTGTGGATAATTCCTCAAGCTTAAGCTTTTCATTAGCATGTTGAGAGCACAACACAATGGTTAAGACTTTATAATCCTCTGTCACTTTGATAATAAAATTTGATCTTCTCTCTAGACCTATTTAATATAAACACCATCATAGTAACCACAAATAATGGCCTCAAGTATGGTAAATTCATTTTATGAATGCCAACAGCCTTTCAGATTCACCAGTATCTTTTTTATAATGCAAATGACTTATGTGAAGTCATCACTGGTAATCAAGTTACTTGCCTGGTGACTTTTAGGCCAGATAAATTGTAGCGGGAACTTGAGAGTTGATGGGGTAGAGAGCAGAAAAGATGGCCTAAATTCCATGTGCAGGTCACTGTCCTTGAGAACAGGCTTGGGTGGAGCTTTGTGGTGTGTGGGGAGGGGCACTCGAAGGTCAGAGAGAAGGTGTGGTAGGTGGCACACAGGGGTGGGTTCTGGTTGCTGAGTAGGGAAGAAAGGGGGTCTTAATGAGATGCAACAGAACCCAAACAAGTTAGGTTATTTTGCTCAAAACTCGTCCTACCACTCATTCGTTGCCTTGGAATTATGCCTGAGCCTTATCTTGCCTGGAATCCTCCTGAGACTTTCAGGCACACTTAGGTGGAGCCCGCCATTCAGCCACAAACACCTGCTTCACCCTGTACCTGCTGTCCACTCTTCTCCAAGTACTCTCAGTCTCCCGAACTGCACACAGTTTCTCCTTGGCTGACAAAGCCATGGCGTTCTCGTGTGTCCTTCTCAGCTACTGTCATCCCCAGAGCAGGCTTGGGTTTTACCAGTGTCCATGGATTTTATCTTTTTTCTGATATAACCTGATCATTTCTCCTTCTCAATCAACTTCAGAAAGTTTCATGCCACTTAATGATGAAGAGGGACATGTAATATGTTACGAGCAAACAACTAGACTGGCAGCTGGTGCTGGGGAGGAGAAGCAGAGGCCCCAAGTTGCTAGGAACTCTATCTGGAGACCCTTTTAGGAGCCAGCTTTTCCTGAAGTAATAGCTCCATCCCAGTCGTGAACCCTGCCTCACCCCAAATGATGCTGTGTTTTATAAAGGAGGAGAAATGTGGAGGCTGGGATGACGTTTCTTCATTTTCTGGATGTTGACATAGTACCAAAGTAACATGAGTTATGATACTAAATTATTCTGGTTCAGACATTAAGTTACCTTAATAAGAAATAGTCTGAAATGCAATGATTTTTTGTTTTGTTTTGTTTTTGTACAGAACCCAAGCATTGGGAAGCAGACTCCAGGTCCGAGTGGGTCCTCATGCTCCCGTGTCAGGTCGCTGGTCTCGCACCTCAGTGTCTTCCTGCATGAAACGGGGTAACACCTGCCTCGCTGAGGTACTGGGAGGCTGAACGAGATAATCAGTGGGAAGGACATCTCTTGCTGTGCTGAGCACGTAGTTGTGACTCAGTAAAGAAATATTCCTCAAATTCGAGTTCCATGAGGGCTCAGTTTCCCCCTCTGTAAAATATCACAGTGTCAGTTTAAACCGTCTTGAAGAGCTTTCCACTTGTGTGGCAGGAAGGCAGAAACTATGTGGTCCCCAATAGATATTTTTAAGTTCAGGGGTTCCTGCCACTAAGCTGCCGGGTTACTTCTCTGTCCTTCCACTCCTTCCCCTAACACCCAGGAATGGGGTCTTTTCCTTTCCTATTTACAATTTTAACAAATAAGAGATCCCCTATTCCTTGTTCCCAGCATGCAGGCATGTACTGCACACGCATACACTTTCAACTTAAAGAATTTTATTGCAAAAAATAATAATAATTTTATTGCTATTTACTCTGAGCAACCAGTCTAAAAAGGAGCAAGATGGACACTTGGCAGATTTGAGAAGTTAAAGAAATTCACAAGGTAATTATTGTGGCTGGAAAAATGGACCTATGGAAAGTAACGTCACAGGGCGATCTGATCATAAATTCCTGACTGGGCAGGTCATGGTGAGCAGTCACGTCCTGCGCCCAAAATGTTTTGGTAAAAGGTCTATCTTTGCCTTAAGCCAGCCCTGTCTATTGTTCTTGTGCATCTGGGTTAACACACCTTTGCAGCGCCAGAAGTAATAGCCCTGGGAGGGGGTATTAACCCTCAAGAGAGTACGTGATCTTGTTAACGGTTAACCATCCTGTAATTTAATGCCTGCCTTGCTTTCTCCCACTGCCATGGAAATTCCCTCCATGATTTCAAGCGAAGAAAAGAAGCTGCAGAACAGTTATTCTCTGGAGCGTTTGAGATCTGGCTCCCCTGCATGTATCGTCAGTTTGGCTCAAATAAACTCATAAAAATGTTTGAACATTTCTTATGTCCACATCATCATGCTTATTCTTTGTCTTAAAAGCTATGTACATGTTGTACTAAGATGGCTCTGAAGGTTTCTCTTATCTTGAAAATCAGCCTGCCCATCCCTGTCTTGGAAGTACGCCAGCCCCAGCTGCTGAGAATCTACCTGGCGCTGAATCTGGGCCGGTGCAGAAGCTAAATGCCATGAGATCTCAGGTCCCTTTAAGAGACCAGAGCTCAATTTCCCTTTGTTGTGTAAGGAAAGTACTTTCTCCCAAAGGCTTCTAAAATTGGATAATTTATGACTGATTGTTTACTTGTTTGGTTTTTGTTCATTTTTAAAAATGGAGCTCCTATCGTGTGCCAGGCCCGCCCGTCTTTAGGAACCGGTGAACAAAGTCCCACCAGTATGGGATTTGCACTTGAGAGTTGGACACCAATACACAGGAAAACAATAAAATGAGATCATTGCTGATCACAGCAAGTGCCAAGGAGAAAGCAAATGAAGTAGTGATGTGGAGAAGGGCCGGAGCGGGGGTGAGGGTGCCACTTAACAAGGGCGGTCAGGGGAAGCTCGGCCCAGGCCCCGGCAATCACGCCCAGCCTTCACTTCTCTTGGCCCCAGCCTTGGGCGAGCACTCTCAGCCCTGGCCCGGTTCTCCGTCCTGTTTGTTTGTGGGAGGCACAGTCACTAGCTGGTTGTTAAGGCGCTCGCTATTTATAGGTGTGATTTGGCTGTGCCGTCCTTTGTTCTAAGCTAATTTTAAGGCCTGGTTCTCACAAGAACCTAGCATTACAGGAACTCATCTGCATTTTATCACTGAATTCAGCCTCTCCTGATCAGGTGAAAACCTGGTTTCCCCTGGTTTATAGAATAGCCTTCTAGCTCCTTTCTTGCCACTTTCATCCACTGTGATTATTTTAACCTGAAATGGAAATAGGCCTCCCGCTACCATGAGGAGCAGGCCAAACCCCACCTGGTCCTATAATCCCATGGCTGAAGGGTGGGAATAGGGAAATCAAAACCTCAGATCTTAGCTGTACGGTATCAGCATCTTAGCACTATCTTTAAGCTTCTCTGTATTTATTTAAAACATAGGGACAATAGTTGACATCTTAAAAGGTTTCTGCAAGGAATAAATGAATAATATAGAAGAGTACAAAGGCTAGCACTCTGAGAGCTCTCATTATGTATGGTCTTCCTTTAACTCTTAATTTGAATAAATATTTCTGATCTATTTCTACCTAGGCTAGGAGAGATGGATAGCTGAGCCACAGCCTGTAAGACTGATAGGAGTTCATTAAATAAGAAGAAAAAGAGTTTCCCAGGCAGAGGAACAGCATTTGCAAAGACTCTGTGACTCACGGAGGCACAGAGAATGTTTTCCAAAGAACTGAAATTAAGGCAGAGGGTGGGCGTCAGCGGGAGCCAAACCTGGAAAGGGAGATAAAGGCAGGACATAAATGACCTACAGGTAGAGTTACAGACTTGGGTCTTTCTCCCAAGAACAGTGAAAGCAATGGGAGGATCCCAACCAATGGCACAGCATGATAAAGTTTGCATTTTTAAAAGATCACTCTGACCGTCCAGTGGGAAGTTGGTTGGAGAAATTTAAAGTGGACTTGGTAGAAATAAACCAGGAAGGTATTTCAATGATCAGGTAAGAGGTGGTGGTGGCTGGGATTAGGATGATGCCAGTGGAGGTGGCAGAAGCCGCCTGTCACTAGTGTTTCTTCACCCTGCATCTGGAGCAGGGTCACGTGAGCTTAGAGTGGCCAGTAAGAACTTCAGGAACAAGACTTTGCTTCTTGAGGAAGTGGCACTGGGTTCTGGATCCTATCATTCCGTGCACCTACAAGGACTCAGGAGGCCAGTGGTGTGGTGGTACAGCCAAGTTTCCCCAGAGAAGGATACAAGTCACAGGTCCTAGAGAGACCGTCCTTAGATACAATTTTGCCTTGCCTCTTATTTGTGCTCAAATCAGGTTCTTTTTCTTCATACTTCTTTGAGGCTATAAGCTACCTGATAACTTTTCAATAATATTTTCTTCTGCTTGTGTTAACAAAGGCTAGTGGGTTTTTTGCTTGAAACAGAAAATGAAGTTAAAATTCAGTTTAATATGGATGAGTATGGTCTAGTCATTCTCCTTTACTCCTATCACATAAACTAGGTACAAGGCTTGTTGGTTCAACTTCATTCCAATCACGCATCATCACAGTTAAAACCCCCACATTGTCAGTGGACCAGGTCTTCAAAGGACCACAGCCTCCTGAAACAACTCTTTCTGCCCCTGCTGTACTTGAATCTATTGTTTTAAAAAATAAAATCTAAATATGTTGCTCCCCTGCTTAAAACACCCTGTGTCTTTCCACTGTGATTAGAGTGAATTGCATGATCTATATTTTATACAGATTGCACACATCTGACCTCTGCCCATCTCTGGAAGTCATCTCCTGTTATTCTCACTGTTCACTGTATGTCTTTTTCACTAACACAGGGGTCAGGAAACTATAGCCGAAGGGCCAAATCTGGCCCACTGTTTTTGTAAGTAGATGTCATTGAAACACATGCAGACCACTGAGTATATATTGTCTACAGCCACTCGCTGTCCAGCTACACTGCAGACTTGAGTAGCTGAACAGAGACCATGGGATCCACAAAGCCCAACCTGTTCACTGTCTGAATCTTGATGGAGAAAGTTTGCTAAATTCCACTCTAACATATAAGGAGGTTCTTGCCCCAGGTCCTTTGCATTTTCTGCCTGCAAAGCTTCTTATTATCACTAAAGTCTTATCTTTCATGTCACCTTTTTAAAGACGGCATGGCTGATGAGGATATAAACTAAAACCTTCCATGCCATAGTTTTATGTCTCATTAACATGCTTCATTCATTTTTTAAAAGATTTTTAAGTTTATTTTTTAGAGGTATGGAAGGGGAGAGAGAAAGAGAGGGAGAGAAACATCAGTGTGTAGGAGAAACATCGATCCGTTACCTCTCACAAGTGCACCAACTGGGCACCTGGCCCGAAACCCGGGCATATGTCCTGACCGGGAATCAAACCAGCAACCTTTCGCTCCCCGGAACGATGCCCAACCCGCTGAGCCACACTGGTTAGGGCAACATGCTTTATTCATTTTAAAACACTTACCACTACCGACTGAATTACTTATTTTTTGGCTGGATTGCCCATGGACCAGATTGTAAGCTCCATGACAAAAAGTCCCCTTGTCTTATATTTACCTCTGTATCCCCACCAGCTATAGAAATATGTGGCAGGTAGGCACTCATTAATTATACTTCAAAGGAGTGAATTAATAATCATCAAACAATACAGACTGAGCAGTTCAATACTTTCAGGGGATGGCAGTCCTACTAAGAGCCTGAGCATTGCTGGAACGGCAGACATCTGTGCTGACAGTTCTTCAAACATCAGCTCCCAATTCCTCCAGTTACCTCGCCTTGCCCCTGTCCAAGCAGCCAGTTCATATGGAGCTTTTCTTTATTTATTTACTTTTTAAAGAAAACTGCTTGCAACTCTGCTGCAGAACTCTCTGGAAATCTAGAAAAAAGTGCTTAGCACTAAAAAGTGTTTCATAAAATTTGTTGAAGCAGTGATTAAATTATTAGAAATGTGGTTCTCCTTATACTACTGCAGGTTATCATACTTTTATTTTAAAGGTTCAGTCAAATATTTTACACATCGATTTAATTTGAACCACTTCTGGAGGTGAGTTGGTTCTTTGTGAAAACAGTCCATGAATTTGGTGCAGCCTCTGATCCATCAATGCCTGTCGGTGTGATTTACCCTGAGGAAATGGTCATGGATGAGCACAGAGCCATGGCTAATTTGTAGGACTATTTGTAGTAGCAAATACTGGCCATGGCCTAGCCATCAATACATGTGGAATTGTTTTATATCACTACTCAGTACTTTTAATGTAGTCATTAAAAGCAATAGAGTAAAAAAAAATGACAGGAAAAATGAAAACACTGTATGATGGAAAAAATAAAATGGGACTATAAAACAGCATGCACAATATACATTTTTAAGTTTTAATATAGTTAAGCATGGAGAAAAGACACAGTGACATACAGAATGGCAATTGTAGCCTCCTCTCTTCGGTGTGATGATTTTTTCCCTCTTTTTTTTTCTGTTTGCCTAGTTATATTTTCTGATATTTTACAATGAACATGCATTACTTTTCCAAAAAAGAAAAAACAGGTATTTTCAGCTGAGACTGTTGAAGTGGACTCATTCTCAGGCTGCATAAAGGAAAAGCAAACCAATAGCAATCGAAAAGCATTTATTACAGCATTTAAAAGGCAACTATAAATAGCTCAGAGAGGCAGACAGTCTTACAGACGTTTCAAGTCAGACATGGATGCTGTAATTTTTGCTGGAACAATTCACAGAAACAAATATAGTGACATTTAATTCATCTAAGTAAAACCAGATCTCATTTAAAACAAGGAAGGGGGGTTAGAGGGAGCAGGGTCAGATGTGGCCACTGGAGACCAATTGGAGAAATCATGAAAGCAGCTGGGAACAGACCGGAGTCCACAAAGCAGGGTTAAAATTAAACAGGCATCACATGCAGCTCTCCCTTCTCAGCGCCCCCTCCTCCCTTCCCCATTCCAAACACATTAAACTGTTAATATCGTCCTTTCTTGGCTTGGTAGGCCAAAGTCTGTTTTAGGAGTCTTTCTTTTATCTTAATATTTTTGATAACTTTAGAAAGAAAATGTTTTAAATCGTGTTATTTTGCAATGTTAACACTGTAAGGTCTATGTTAATAGACTTTAATTTTTTTAAAAAAATATGTTTGTTGACTTTAGAGAAAGAAGAAGGGAAAGACAGAGAGAGAGAGAGAGGCATCCGTGTGAGAGAGAAACATTGATCAGTTGCCTCCCATACACACCCCAACCAGGGACTGAACCCACAACCCTGGCATGTGCCTTGACAAGGAATCAAACCCTCAATCCTTTGGTGTATAGAGTGATGCTCCAACCAACTGAGCCACACTGACCAGGGGGTTAGTAGACTTTTAAGACAAGGAAATGGTTCTTTGAAATGGATAAATTTGAGAACAGCAATTAGATAGTCATGATGTAGACTTGCCTAAATAGCTGGCCCTAGCCAGTTCTTAGTAAGTCATATTCATGAACTTCAAAACTTTATTTGGATACCCCTATAAGCAGTACAGTATGCCAGTGTTTTTCAAAGCACAACTACTAACCTGCTTCTGATATCCTGGGGTGGGGGGCATGTTACACCTGCAGATCCTTGGATATCACCCCAAGCATTCTGACTGCCTGCCCCAACCCAGTCAATTCTTATACCTCCTCAAGATCTTCTGCTTTAAAGTTTCCAGAATCGAGACACTGGGTCAGACAGACATGAGACTAAATTGAGATGCTTGTTTGATCACGAGTAAGACTAACTGCACGTCTGCATAAATTAATCTCTTTGAGCCTCCAATTGCCCATCTAAAAAATGCAGACCCTAGGACTGCATGGGAGGGTAAAATGAAGCTGTGTTTCCAAACCCCCTTTCATCCTAACTTGTGTTTAATACATATACAATTGCTATGCTCGTAGCTATGACTACAGTTCATTCAAATGTAGATCCAAGTGAGGGGAGAGAGGGGGGCAGGCAGAGAGAGAGGGAGAGAGAGAGAGAGAATCTGCCAGTTTTCTTCACCATGAATTATTGATTGCCAATTTCCCAGACTTGTTTGAAAATTCCCTCCTCGTCCTGATTGTCATGACATTACCTTCAGGGAGATATGACAGAGCTGCCCAGGAAAACCACAGGTATCATGAAGAACAGAAGTCATTTCCTGGCTGGCATAGCTCAGTGGATTGAGCTCGGGCTGCGAACCAAAGCATCACAGGTTCGATTCCCAGTCAGGGCACATGCCTGGGTTGCAGGCCACAGCCCCCAGCAACTGCACATTGATGTTTCTCTCTCTCTTTATCTCTCCCTTCACTCACTAAAAATAAATAAATAAATAAAATCTTTAAAAAAAAAAGAACAGAAGTCATTTTGTACTAGTCACCCACTTTGCTTTCTAGATGCCCAGTTACCCATGACTGACCTCTAGTAGCTCCCGTATACTTTGATTTGGGAGCAGCTATGTTTGAATCTAACTGTCCATTCCAAAACAACTGTAATGTATGGAAAGCATATGTGGCATGGCTTTTGACCTTTTCCAAGTTCAGTATTTA
Source organism: Phyllostomus discolor (assembly GCF_004126475.2). NCBI lineage: Eukaryota > Metazoa > Chordata > Mammalia > Chiroptera > Phyllostomidae > Phyllostomus > Phyllostomus discolor. Next base: position 86,053,939 of record NC_040910.2, read on the forward strand.
TGATATTCCAACAGAAAACTAAGCCCTATCTTGCTATTTTCCCATTTCATACTGTCCTCTTTGACAATGTGCAGAGAGTCTATTTATTAGTCTATTCAATCTTCTGGGAATCACTGAACTCACAAATGTGATTTGCTAGTAGACCAGGAACCCCCTGGACAGTGTCTACAACTTCTTTGACCTTTCAATGATTGAGTTTCTATGTTAAGCTGTCAAAATGAAAACTCCAGACAGCTTTATTACAGAGGAAAATAAAGCAACTGTTATTGCCTGTTATCTTAATTCTCCTTTTCCCTTGGGGATACAGATAAATTGAGAAGGCCTTAAAATACACGACAAAAGATCTCCCTAGGAAGATCCAGACAGATAGCCTACTGAGACAATACCTTAAGCAGGGCGCTGCTTATCACATGAGATCAGCTTTCTATTAGCCTGTGCCTGTCCAAGGGCACTCGGCACTAAACCATTGCTTCTGACTGCAGCCTATAGCTGATGGAAGTTAGTGCATTTAGTACTCTGGAGTTTCCATACATTTCATTTCCTATGCTTACTGGACCACATGCACTTGTGCCTCCACCACAGTGCTCTGCAGGAAGAATGAGTCACCCTACCTGAGTTGGAGGGTTTAATTGCATCATCTATGAATGCTTATACAGGCAAAGGTGTCCCAAGTTAGTGGTACTCCTCTTAAAAAGAGAAGGGACACTGTTCCTGGCATTTCTTGGGCTGGACTAGTCATTGGGATAGACACTGGGGAGTTCAGTGTGGGGCAGATGGCACTTTGCCCTTAAACCTGGTGGTAAGGTGTTTAAACCTTCACTGTGAGACACTCGGTCACTTAGCCAAATATGCCAGTGCCTGTAAAAGAGCATGGAAGCAGCCTTTGTGCACTCTTCAATTTAGCCCATATGTAAATATCCCTGAGGCACCTTGTGGACCATTACTGAGGATCATAAGGACCACTGTTGCTCTTGGGGAGCTCAATCTTGCCAAGGACACTACACACATCCTACCGAGACAGCCTGCCAGGAGCACACACGTGCTCTAGGGCAGAATAACATCAAAGTGGCACGACGTTGCAGGTCCCTAAGGAAGAGGGTTATGTTTGAGATATTTCCCGGCATTTACGGTGCTGTGGGGGTCCAGAGCAAATCACCCCAAGGCACGCCTCTGTGGTATGCAGTTTGTTTTGAGTGAAAGGCAACTTTAGCCACAGGCTCAAGACAAACTTCTGTCCCTCCCTTAACTACACAGAAGAACTTGAATTAGCGGCCTTGCCTGTAATGAGAGATGATCAGAGATAACCTCTTTTGACCTACTGGTTGGGGGGGACAAACTTATCATCCTGCAGTGACCCTTTGAAGGCCCCAGGCCACCTGGCCTCACCCCTAGCTCAGAACAGCTTGCACACTCACGTTCCCTCTCTGCCTCTGCACAACGTCCGCATGTGGGGTCTCTGACTCTCATGTACACGGGCTTCCTGTGCATGTGCATGTGTTAAATTTGATTATCTTTTGCGAATCTGTCTCATGTCTGTTTGATTATTAGGCCTTGAGGGTAGCTTGTTCCTCCCCCCCAGTGCAAAGGTGCTTCTCCGGCATTCTGCTTTTGCGGTTAATTCTTGGGTTTCTAGGCTAATGATGGAACATGGTGCCATAGACAAGCCACAGAAGGGAAGCAGTCAGAAATCGATTTGCATTTGGCTTGGAATAAATCATTTGCTTTGGAAAGAATGCCCCATTTCCGTGCGTTGCAGGCTATTGAAATGATTTTCTGTTCCCTGAATTCAAGCTGTCAGACAGGCAGGATGTAATCAAGGGGAACATTCTGGGTAGTTGAGCAAAAGGCAGTTTAGGGGTTTTTATTTTTAATCCCATGGGCTAATTCATCCAGCAGATAATCTGCGTATGGAAATGTGAGTGGTGCTTGGCTTGAGCAAATAGATTTCCCATATTCAAATCAAAATGCATTCCTGGCCAAGAATGTAGCAATATGGAGGAAGATTTCTAATATGTTTTTAAAATTCAACATTTTTTAGCTACTGATTTTATTACAAGTAATTCCTAACCATTATAAATGCAGCCAGCCTGGCCTTCTTTTATTTGAGACTGACTGGAGAAGGGGATGCAGAGAAAAGATAATAAAGTTACCTTTTGTTTCAACTTAATCAAAATGCCACTTTGCCCCCATGTAGGGAAGATAACATTTATGAAAAATTCATTCAACAGATGAGCCTTGGCAACACTGCAGAAATTTAAAATCTTAACGGAAAGAATATGCTGTGAACTAAAATAGCTTTTTCCATTCTTCGAGTTTTGGACCAGAGGAAGAAATACTGGCTTTTTAACTGAGCAACGTAAATATTATTGGCATTTGAATTCCTACATCTCATGTAACTTTCTTGTAGAAAGATAAATGGGGTGGCTTCATTGAAAAAAATTAGAAATGAATCCTCAAATCAGATTTTCAACAGTTTGTGAGCATCCGGTACAAGTTCTTTTATATCCACAGACACTTAAGAGAGGGGATGTGATAGTCATTCATATTCATATTTGGCTAAATGGCACCCAAGCCTTGTGAAAACCAAAATGCAAGACTCCGCTCCTCACTCCTCAGCGCCACCCACCCAGAGTTTCCACTTAGATTTCGTCCTGGGTTTGGCGAGGCACAAAACCACAGTATCTGTGCCTGTGCGTCAAGCAAAGCTGGTCTGCACTTCCTCTCCCCAGCAGGGCCATTCTCGACCTTCATCCTTGTCATTCAACTCAAAGAACGTTCTTTGTACAGAAGCTCTTTGTACACTGGGGTTTGTGATCCGCCACCTGGGGGCATATTTCTGCAGGCCCTTCACCCAAGGAGATTTGACTGTCAGTGCAACAGAACGCACTATCGAAATCTCAACTACCTCAACAGTGACGGCCAGGCAGTCGAAAAGCATCACCAGCAGTTCAGTGTGGTGCAGACTTGAGGTCGGCTCACAGGTGATTCATGACACTCATCAAGGTTTCTCTGTGTGCCCCCGGCCTCCACTTTCAGCGGCGTCTGCCCCTCGGTCTGGCAGAACCTCTTCTGTCAGAGCCTCAGTGCCGTGTCCCTCACCCCTAATCCAAACAACACTCCTGAAAAGCAGGTTTTAGTATATCCTTCACATCCAGTACATTGACAAATTAAGTCTTAGGGAAATGAAGTCTTCACTGTATGTCATCGAGTTGGAAAGTGAAAGAACTGGGATTGATTCCACGTCTCTGTGACTAGCTAGATTTCGAATGATGCATAAAGGTTAATGTCATGGTCTTGGATGTGCCTATTTTTTGTAGATAAGGCTCCAGTGGAATTCCAGAATTAAAAATATAAGCTATTCCTATAACTCCAAATGCCAGGATTACAGGGCGATATTTCGGCATCAGTGGTTGTTGTCAAGCCTCCCCAAGACGGGTCTACCCAGTCTACTGACAAGACCAGCTCTTGAAGTGCACACCAGTGCACACAAGCACAGCTGACCGTCCACCAGCCAAAGCCCACCTGACTGAACTGTTAAGAATCTAAAAAGGTGTCAGCAAGGAGAGAGGCTAAAGGAACTTTCAAAAAGAGCTCATTGGGTGATGCCTTTTCATGGAGAAGAATGATTCCTATTGTAAGATTACACAGTCAATATGTGGCCTGGAGGGAAGGCTTGTTGCCTTTGGACACTTGTTGGAATTGAGCCAAAGTGTCTGAACACAAAGGGAAAAACAATGGAGTGTGGATGATGTCACAAAGCATCCTGAGGAAATCAGCAAGGATAAAGCTTCCTACTATTTGGATCCAAAGTACACACTTATTTTGGCATTAATTCCTTCTGCAGCCAGAAACCTGACTCTTATGGAGGATTAGTCTTAATCATCAGGGCTCAGTGCTGGAGAGAAGGGTGGGGTGTGCGTGTGTGTAATCTGGTGGCTGATATGGGAGTTAGAGAACCAACATCCCCCCTCTCCTCCACACATGTGGGAGGTTGTTTAGGAAATCATTGCAACTAGGCAAAGGACATTTTTACTGAGGGGGACAAAAAATTGGCTTGCTCTCCACAAGGACACTGGCCAACTGTGATCAGAAATCTACCTTCTCATACAATAGTAATGGTGGTGCTGGTCCCTCCTCTGGCTGGGGCGAGACTGCCCAGTGTGGTTCCAAGAGGGCTGGCCAATTCTTAGACACAGCAAAGGGCCTCACCTGGAACATGCTTTTCCTGTACAGAGCCTTACCTCCTCTGTCTGGCCTGTGTATCTAAGGAGGCAATATTCTTCTGCCTCCATCATCTCAGGGCCAGGTACCAAGCAACTAGGGACCACTCCTAGAGCTCAAAGCCTGCCAAAGTCATTCACACTAGCCAATTACAAACTACAGGCCCTGCCCTGTCTTCCTTTTTCTGAGGAAACCCTGACAGAGGCCGTGACTTAGACCTTCCCCTCACTCCTGCCACCTGCCTCCTGGCCACCCCGGTGTCTTCCCATGTGGTCTCCTGTGGCATGCTGTGTCTCCTGTCTCGAAGGCCTGTGAGTATAAAAAGCTTTGTTTTTTCCCCAGCCTTGATGTCATCTCCATTCATGGCCACACCTGACTGACTCTCTCATGAAAGAATACAAAACAACTAAGGTTGGGATGGAGAAAAATCCCTCATTTCCCTCTTCATTTAGAAGAAACTGCACATGGGTAAAAAATGTATTATCCTGTGAGTCTAGAATGTGCTTAAGTGGTAACACTGCAGATGGAGGGCAGCTGGCATTGTGAGTGTTTCAGCCTCCGGAGACTGGAGATCGGTGCTGAGGCTGGTCTAGCAGCTGGTTGCAGAGCACACCACTTGGAGCTTTTCATTCTGTAGCCTGTGGACCCAGGGGCCTGAGACAGTCACCCCAATGGCCTAGAGCACTGATCTGGCAAGAAGATAGTAATGCCTTTCTAAGTATCAAATCTGATATTTGTGACTTAACAGGCAATATACCGGCCAGAGTCCTAAGGTCAAAGGCCAAGAACTTAGGATGGACCTGGAATGGGGCATCTGCTGTGTGTGGAGGCAGGTGCAGGTATGACTGTGGAGGGCAGAAGTTCGGTTAAGCTATCGGAGGACAGTGTAGGAGGAAAGGGTGATAGGGCTTTACTTAATCAGCTTACCAGCCACCGAGTTTGAGGCCATGGAACAGGAAGGAAGGGAAACGCAGAGCTGGGGGATTGACAGAGGGGAGAGCAGGCTGCATGTGGCTATTCAGGCAGGCACGCATTCTGTATCACAGACGTGACCAAAATCGTCGGGCCCTGGGTGTGGGCTCCAGACTGAGAGAGAATAAGGGCCAGGTGCAATCTCAGTAAAGTGTCACTCACTTGACATGCATGAATATGCTTAATTTTACCCCAAATCCCAAGACCTGGGTATTAATATCATCCCCATGTTAAGGAGGAGGAACTGGACCTTCACTAGCTTGGTAGATTTATCCAGGGTTACGCAAGTAGTGAAAGTTGGGGGGAAAGGATGACAAGAGACTCATCTCATGGTTCAAAGTCTTAATGGGAAGAGCTATTGCAACCAGAACCAGGGTGAGGTGGGTTTTGCAAACTGATCTCAGGAAAAAGAGGAAACCCAGTCACTAGGACTGGGGCACACGTTTGGAGAAGAACTAACCGCAAAAGATGCTGGCTGAGCCCCTGAGATGCTTCAGAGCCACCTGGGTGCTCTATGCATTGACCCATCTCAAAACCTGGAGCAGAGAGACCCGCATGTGGGGTCAAACGCCCTTAGCTCCACTGATGGGAGAAATCCACAGCAGGGGAGGAAACTGAGGCAATTCATTCCACTACAAACTGAGCAGTATCAGGCCCAGAAGACCAGCAAAGATGAGCGGTGAGGATGAGAGGAGCAGCAAGTGAGCTTAAAAGTATAACTGTCCCAGACAGCCAAGGCAAAGGTTCCACGAAAGCAGTTTTTCATCCACATAATTTCAAGGGCAAGTATTGAAAGTTTGTTTAATTGTGTATATTTCATATCTAAAGTAAAACGTTCGATTCTGGATGACCCACTTCTTAAGAGAAGTCACTATAATGGTGGAATGGAGCTGAAGACAGCCTACAAAAAAGAACTGAAGGAGAAAATATTAAAGACAATATACACCTATGCATTTGAAACTCAACATAGCTTCTTGAGCGGCGGCTATATTTCTGGCGCCGTGATCTGGACGTGCCGAGTGACGTCAGACATGACGCCGCTCCAGGTCGATCACCGCTGTCAACTGTATCTTCATGCAGTCGAGAAAGGGGTCCAGCTGTGTGAGTACAGAGGGTGCAACCAGGAAATGTGGATGGGATTTATGGAGAGGGAGATTTATTTAATAAAAAGATACCATTGATGAAGGGACATACACAGAAAATAAAATTCATTGTGCTCTAAAATTGTGCAAGATACGCAGATCATTTCTTTTTATATCAATGTTCTAACAGCCATGATGTTTTGGTGGTAAGTCATGGGCACTGTCCCTGTCCTTTCACTTTCACAGTTATAACATAGGTACACTCAGCATGGAAACCCGGGCCTGCAAATGATGGTCTTTTGATTCTGCCTCTGAGTCACTGTCCTCAGGCTGAGGAATCTTCATTTTGTCATCTTTGTGGTTTGGGGCTGCACTCCAACTCAGAGACCTTAGAGGGGTTGATTTAACATCTGTATCCAGAAGAATGATTTTATTGTTAGTATCTCTAATGATCTAGTGAAAATTGGGACTCTTTGCTCAGAATTTGGATGGTCAACTTGAAGAATACAGGGAAGAATTTCCTGAGTAGTTAGCTGGCTGACCTAGGTACCTTTGAAGGTCTCCTTTTCCGAGAAGATATAGAGGTTTAGGTTATGTTATTTTTCTTTAACAGTAAATAGCATTAACCTCAATCTTCTGAGATGAAGAGTGGCGAAAGAATATCCAAGAGGATTAAAAATAACCAGTGCCAGAAAGACCTCATCTTCTCATCAAAATAAAAACACTTGAGTTTTTTCCCATTTTTTAAAAATATGAGCCATATTGTCATGCCAACAGAAAGATCACACTGACCCATGTTTTTGTATGATCTGTGCCTTTGTTCTATTTTAGCTCATCTGTTTTCATTTTAACTTTGTACCTCTGTATACGTTCGAAACTTAAACACACACACACACACACACACACACACAAACTCCTCACACTGAATCATGGACTTTCTTGGTGAAAAATTAGGGAAATCCCAGAACAGTGGCTGACAGGGAAGTTTTCAAGGTCAGGGAGAGGGTTCTAGATCAGGGGAGCCCTGATTCCCACTGTGAGTTTGGACATACCATCTCTTGAAGGTGAACTAAATTTAGGTTTTGATGACCTGGGTCCCAGGAGGGTCTCCTCAGGTTCTTATCACAACCAGTCACTGCAGAGCTAATATATATGTAATACAAATGAAATAAGCATTTACTTTTATCACTTAGATCTGATTTGCGTAGTCAGACTGATTTCCATTTGAATCTCATCCCTACCACTTAATGTGAACTCAGACCAGTTATTTTACGTCTTGGATCCCCATCCCTTTGAAAAGGGTAATGATGAGAATTGACTCAGGTAACCCTGTATAATAAATAGCAGGTGCCTTGTGAATGTCAGTGGTTTTCACGGGAAGCTTATCACTTGGAAAAAAACAGCAGCTTTGCCTTAGCTGATCTGAAACAACCACAATGCCGATGATAGAGGCAGATGTTTTGATTTGAAAAGATCATGATGTGAAATGACTGACTCGTCTGTATTAAACTATGTATACAGAAAAGAATGTCTCTGGCCCTAACTCTCTTCTGGAACCTCATTACCCCTCAGGTCAGCCCATCCCAGCATAGCTCCCCTGACCCCGGTGGCATCACTAGCCTGCAGAGACTGGGCTCCTCAGAGGGGCGAGGCCAGGGATGGAATGCAGAAGGCTGAACACCACTGGTCCCCAGAACCGCATCAGAAGCAGGTCAGGGCTAGTATGCTTTGCCAGAACTACCTTGGATATTGTAACAGTATCCTACCTTCCTCATTACAAAATTGCAATTGCTTGGTATTTTTGCAAACTCGAGAACAGGAGGTATGTTTCTTGGAGTTGAGTCATTTGAGATAGTATTCCCAGCTTAGCTATTAACCCATACCCCTGTCTTCAGCAGAGTTTCCCTCCTCTCTGAAACAGAGCTAATTATTACTGTTTCCACTTAGTTTGTTCTTTCTATGCTGCAGGTACCCTATCAAATGAGACTTAATAATACCTAAGAGGCAGAGATTACGAGAGGCTTCTGAAAAGGAGGCAGAGAGAAGTTAAGGAACTTGGGAAGGCCACGCTGCCAACAAGGAGCCAGTCTGGGCTCTATAGGGTTACAGGCTTTCAGACCCTCTGGAAATATGGCCCTTTAACTCCTTCTGAATTCTCAGAATTATTTCAGGCTTTGTAAGAAAGTAAAAGAAGGGGATTGCTTTTATTTAAAAAAAAAAGCTTAGAGAGTTTTATAAATAAAACATAGTCACGGCTAAAGCCATGGCCAAGCACCCACACGGTCCTGGAACTTTCGAGTAGACAGGCTGCACTATTTCAGCCTCCGCTCCTTCCACTAGTGACACAGGGACCTAAAGGCCTGGCAAATAACTGGGTGTTATTTGCTCCATAGCAACTGTCCTGAGTGCAAATCAAAGGGCAACAGCAAGGAGAAGGAAAACATTAGACATGAGAAAACCCAGTGCTTTTGTGCCTAATCAGACCTCAGCGCTTGAGGAACTCACTATGTATTGAAGTCACCTTTCAGCAGATTTTTTTTTTCTTCTAATGAGTCATTACACTATTTCTGTCTGTATTTTTAGTTGTATAGATGCAATTAATTATAAACTAATGACAGCATATTTTATTACACAGTTTCAAATTCTTAATGCCACTTTGTTGTCCCTTCGGAACAGTGGAAGAGTGACAAAGACATAAAAAGAGCCGGTTTTACGAATGATTGTTTCCACAGGAAATTAAAGACTCATCCTTTTCCACATTGCCCCACGTCAGTAAGTCGTGTTCGGCGGGCTAATGCATCACGCTCTCCGTCTCCTTCTCCCTGAACACTACTTCCCTTGACTGATCTATAAATGGCACGCACATTCTTAATCTGTTTGGTTCAGCACTCCCCAGAGACCAAATGAGAGCAAGACAGACTATTCCCAGCACAGATGATGGAGCGATAAAGTATGCCTATTGAGCCAAAGGAAGCATCAGGCAGGTGCCTATTCGCAGGCGTTCTACAAAAGAGAACGAGCGTGAGAGAGCAGGTGAGCAATTGGCTCCGGCTTGAATCACTTTGTAACCCACTAAATGGTCTTACCTTAGTAACAGATAATGAAGTTCAGGTCCAAACCCTGTGTCCTTTTCATCTTGTAAGAGCACTGCAGCTAGACACCTCAGGGGTCTTTGCTCTCTGCTCCTTCGAGCTCTCTCTCAGGCTGCCAGCACCTACCGCCATGGAGATGAGAAAGCCCACAGGAGAATCTCACTCTTCTTTGCCTTTCCGGACACATTCACACACACAAAGGCCACTGAGTTCTCAGCTTCTCTCTGGTGAATCAACACTTTCTTTAACCGGTTCCCATGCCTACACATAGTAGACAGTATTGCCAGTGGTGGCTTACAGAAAGCAAGACTTGAGGAGAAACAGCCTTCCCCCTGCCCATCTACATCTCTTTCGATCAAACCCTTGTGAGCTTATTCAATAACAAGGATGTCCCCAAACCCCAAAGTGGCCCCTGAACTTATTTCTGTCTGGGCAACCTGGACTCTCTCTTATGAGTATGTCCCGGACTTGTACAACTTCTTCTGAGTGTCTTTCTTAAATGTAGGTGCTCTATTGTTGTCGTTATAAAGATTTTTCTGTGTCAGCACACACCCTGACTATGTAACCCTACACCTATGGCAAATGGCTTCTTGCCCAACGTCACTCCACTTGGGTTCCGAGGAGGGGTGTGGTCCTAGAAGACCAGGGTCAACCTCAGCAGTGGTTTCAAGTAAAGGGTTTAGATGTTTTTCTGAGAAGTTGGTTTTGTTTTATGGCTTGTTCATTTGCCTCTTCTAAATTTGGGATAAGGGAGGGGTTAAGCTTCTTACTCAATATCCATTTTTCACCCAGAAGGAAGTTTTATGATTTGGGTAAAGTTGTCATGGAAATGTGGACATTTATAAGAAACTGAGTGAACATTGGAGTCATTTACTGAGACGACAGAACTGGGAGAGAAGGAAGTTTGAAGACGGGTCTCCATAGCTGAGGTCTGGTTGTGGTAACTGGATATGCACTCTGACAGCCAAATATAAAAGTGTCAGGTAGATCATCCAGTATTTTGGAGTTGAAAGGAGAGATGCAGAATGGAGGTGCAAGATGGGGAGTCATCAGCACACATGGCAATTGAAACTATGAACAGGGATGGGACCTCACAGAGTGAAAATAGTTAGAAGGGAGGTTCCAATGGCCAAGCTCTGGGGCAGCCCATCTGAGGTTGGGAAGATGAAAGGATCCAACAAATAGAATTGATTGAAATTGAGGGAAAACCATGATGCGTGGTGTGAAGTGAGGAAAGTGTGACAAGAAAAACAAACTGGTCATCTGTCAGAGACGAACGATAGGTCAAGGTGAGGACTGAGACCTGACCATTGGATGTGGTAATGTGATGTCACTGGTGACTTTAATGAAAGACAGTAGAGTTAGGAAGGCAAATGCCTGATTGGACCAGAACAAGGGGGAACAGGGTGGGTGGAATTGAACACCATGTGCATCTCATTTGTCAGGAGTTCTGCTGACAAATGGAGTAGAAAAACACAATGATAGATGGGAAGGAATATGGGGGTCAAGAAGGTATTTTTTCATGAAGAGAGCTTTTTATTTTGTATTGTTTTAGTGTGAGATGTTACAGTGCATCAGCTAAGATGTTACTACATTATTAATTTTTAATTAAGTAAATGTCCCTCAATTACTCTTGTGTGTCATTTCTACTAAAAAATAAGCATTTTTGGTGAGGTTGAGGAAGGTGTCCTATTTGATCTCATGGTTTCACTACAGAATCCACATGATAAACAAACTGATTGAGTAAAGTAATTTTAAATAGAGAAAAATAGTACTGTATGCTGCACAATACAGATACTAGCTATTGGATGGAACTGTTTATTGTAACCAGATTTTTCCATACCCAAGGAAGAATTTTAAGTTGTTTCACACGGCCTCAGCCACTGCCGACACCATGCCTCCAGAGAGACCTGAACCGGCTTCACAGGCCCCACTTCTGCAGGCCAGTGGGCTTCCTATCATTCTGACTGCCTGAAGAACCGTCCAGCATGATTCCAAGCAAAGAACCTGTACAGAGACCTCCCAGGATGCGGAGGAAGTGACTGAAGTCCTCACTACCAAACAATGTGCTCTTTTTCCACTATTTATAAAACTCTCTCCCATTACTTGTGATTCTAAAGTTATTTGAAACTCACTGACTTATTTTCTTCTCTTTGGCCAAACTGTGCTACAGTGGAATAGATTATCCTACTAGATTTCAAAATCTGGAATCATTAGTAAGTTGGTTAGCACGTACTTCCTCTCAAATTATTTAATTTTAAAATTGAACAGTGAGGATTAATAAGACTGTCTGTTTGGATGTTTTTTTTCTTCTTCTGAATTTGAATAAATTGATTTCTGGCTGGTTGTACAGACTCCCAAACACTCACATTACCAAGCAACGATCCTGTAGGAAGTGCCAAAAGGTCTGATTCGGGCAGTGTCATGGGAGGGTTCCATGAAAAATGTGAATCCTCAGGAGAACTGTGACATGACAAGAACTCATTGCCTGGAGCCCTCAACAAGATCCCTTCCAGTGGGCCCTCAGCCTCTGCTTCAGCATTTTCACTGTCAAGGCTCTCACTGACCCTGCCCCCTGCCATGTGCTCTGTTCCTATTTGAGGATGACTCAGTTCTACCACCGGGGAAGTCCTGCCTTAAACTCAGATAAAAATATGTCTCCCTGTAGCATTCACAAGACTTTTCTGTCCTCATGCTGTCCCTCTGCAAAACGTGCCTGCTACTATTAAACAGCCAGTTCTTCAGACAAAAAAAAAGTTAAGAATCTTATGGTTGCTTCTTACTTCCTAACTTACCTCCTAAGTCTTTACTTCTTCCAGTGAAAAACTTATGAAGCATCCTACTAATCCTGGTATGCATACCAATTATTTAATTTGTCACTTTTGAGAGTGGAGAAGATATGGGCAAATGCTAAAATGGTGAGTTATTAGGGCAACAGGAGTCAACCAGGGCTGCTGGGACATTTGGTCAACTGAATTTATAAGCAGTGGTGTGCTGGAAATTTTTAACAGTGGGCTCTCTGAGGGGAAAAAAGGACGGATGGTAGAGTTTGTGAATTTCTGTGGTGCAAATATTCCACACATGGCTGATTTCGAGTTACTGGTGTGATGTCTCAGAACGTGGGGCTGGTAAGAGGTGTGCACAGTTGGCCCATGGGAGCTGACATGAGTCTGCTCAGCATGGCCCTGTGTGATGAGCCCTGGTTTAGGGTTCGCTCAGTGTCCTGATTGTTCTCCTCTGTGTGCCTTGTTTTTATGTGCAGCCCACAATCAGTCTAGATTCCACTTAAAATGCGACTTCAAAGGCCTAATTCCATCAAAATTCAACTTTAAAGCATCTATGAATGGGGGTGGCATGTAGAGAGAAAACCTCTTGTTTCTAATGTTTGGATCAGGAAAAAAATTGGTCTTTAGTTGATATATTAAGGTATATTCTCACCAAATTATATATACCACTATGCCTTATTAAAGTTGTCATTTGTTTAATGGAATGAAAATGAAACAGGTTTAAAATTGATGGCTCATTAAAAAGGATGCTGGGAAAAATGATTTAGACTTTTAAATGTTCCCATGTAATTTAGTAAGCACTTAAGTCCTTATCAGATATTAAGGAAACTGTAAATGTTCAACTTAAAGCCCTACTAATGAATAAACTTGTTTTCACATTTAGCCTTTTTCACTCTTGGATAGGTTCCTACCCTCTTAGAAACCATGGATGTGTTTGTTTTTGGTCTTCAGTGAATCCATTCTGCAGTAGTTACTCATGAGTCACATTTCCCTAAAGGTGTAATTTATAACTTTATTCTATTCATACTGAATGCAACTGGTTAGGACAAACCTGTGTTGGCCCTGAATTGGAGTTAGCAAAAGTGTGAGATAGATAGGAGTTGGCAGCATCTGGTAAATCAGGTTAAAGAATACTGATTGCTCTAAGAGGGATTAAAGGGCTTCCACCAAGGGAGTCTGATTAGCATTTAAAAGAATGCATTCTGGCAATGGTGGTGAGAATGGATTGGCCAGACTGCGGATGGGGGTGCAGTAAAAGAGATGTTGCATAATTTAGGGGACTAAAGCATAGGAAAGAGACTCAAGAGATATCTGGAAGTCTGAATCCACTATCATCAGAAATCTATCAGAGAGGGAGGGGAAAAAGAAGGAGGGATGAAGAACCGTCCAGGATGATTCCAAGGAAAGAATCTGTACAGCTGCAATCAGGTCTACAGGTTGGGTGGCAAGAAGTGGTGGTTTTATTTCCCTGTTAAATAAAGGGATGGAGAGCAGAAGAGACAGGAACAGCAATTTCAAGGGAATGGAAAACTTTAGAAATAGTCACTGTCGGGAAGTTGCAGAATATGTTATTGAGGCTGCATTCAAGGCCTATTCTTAGTAACATTTCAAGCATCTAATTGAATAGTGCCTCTGGAAAAGCATTCCAGGTGCTCCTGATAGGTCTTCCCACTTCCCTCTAATGACCTGTTCCTCCCATTTCTAATGAAACCCACCAAACAAAACAAATACCTTTTGATTGAAGAATTTTAACAAGATAACTTGTTCCATTCTTGGTTTCCAGGTTGACCACTAAATGGCTTTTACTGAAAAGAACAGTGAAATTCCCACAAAATATTTGTTTGGAAAACATTCGCTAGAGACGTCCCCTCCTTCCAAACGCATCCCTGACATCAGGGAGGAGACGAAGCTCATAGGCAGTGCCATCGACGCTGCCCTGGGGTGGAACTCCGAAATTTAGTCAAAGGACGAACCCCAGTGAGGTCATGTCTCGTTTGGGATTAAATAGCTAACTCTGATTCTGTGATCATATTAAGAAAAATGCACATAAAAGCTCAGGAATTTTTCTTTTGTTTGATTCGGAAATTAAACTTACACACGTCCTGTCTGCAAAATGAGGATCTCACCATGTCAGATGCAAAGGAGAATTGGGGACATGTTACCTTCTTCAGCAGGCTGGGTCATGGATGTTACAGTGCTTCTGCAGGTATGTATTTATAAATGCAGATTTGTCTGCAGTCTAAGAAGTAAAAGTAAGGTTGTCCACAAACCTTAATCAAGTTACTAGGTGTGAACTGCTCAGCTAGTTGAAGCTACTGAGGTCACTACTTATTCCTACTTGCCTAACACCAGGTCATCCCAGTTCTGTGAGGCTTGGTCTTCAGTACAGCAGGTGTCCAGCACATGAATTATGAAGACACTTGCCTTCATTCTCCATATGATGTAATGCACATAGTGTCTTAGAGCAGAGCTTATCTGATACCTCAATCTGCAAACTAGCGAGCCACCTGCAATTTCTAAATCTTGGCTCCAAATGTTCTGTGTTGTCATGTCAGATATAAAGATTGTTCACTTAGAAATAAGAGCACCTGCCCTGGCTGGCATAGCTCAGTGGATTGAGCGTGGGCTGGGAACCAAAGTGTCCCAGGTTCGATTCCCAGCCAGGGTACATTCCTGGGTTGCAGGCCATAACCCCCAGCAACCGCACATTGATGTTTCTCTCTCTCTGTCTCTCTCTCTATCTCCCTCCCTTCCCTCTCTAAAAATAAATAAATAAATACAATCTTAAAAAAAAGTCAATTTCAACTGAAGAACAAAATTAATAATTATTTAAAAAAAAGAAATAGGAGCACCTGTTTTGTTGTAATAACTATAGTTATTATTTATTTAATATATATTATATATTAGGACTTTGGTAACTGTTTTACAGAAATTACCTGTTTTAAATCTTAAGCAACCTATAAGATACAAACTAATGTTACTAGCAATTTCTAAATAAGACTTAAATATGCCGATAGACTCTCCAAATCTTCTTATGAATAAAAGTTACCATCAGGATTAGAAATAGCACCTCCTAATATGAAAGAGCACACATTTCTCAGTTAATAAAGGCAAAAGTAGACCTTCATAAAGAAATAGAACCCATCTGAGCTCATCACAGATGAATACCTTGTTATGCCCAAGCAGCTCCACAAGGGAAACCACTCTCCAAACCACACTGCACAGTAGACTCACCAGCAGTGAGACCTTGGCTGTGATGACTTGGAAAGAGAACTGAATGATACAAATGTCAAATTATCACAGATTTAGCAAAGGGATGTTGACCCAAGTTTGAACCAGTTCTAACAATGTTTCTGGCTTTCAAAATGATGGGCACTACTATCCAGTGGCCCTAAATGATTTCTAAACTTTGGCAGGTTCATCTTTCCACTTAAAGATTTCTATATAGAAATTATAGTAAACATTGTAGAAATAAACAAAGACCACCCAAACTAGAACAGAGATGGACATTCTTCAGAGTTTGCTACAGCAAGGGAGCCAGCTATCGTCACTTGTCACTTGTGTTTAGCAGCAACTCAGAGGGAGGCAGAGAGGGAGAAGGTTCCCAATGAGAAAGGAGGGTATCAAGTCTGCCCTCCTCAGTGGCTGCTGGCATGAGAAGCTGGACTCAGGTTAACTAGAAGCGGGAATCCTATGTAAGTGCCATGCAGAAGCATAGTTTTGCTTTCTGTCATTGGTTCTAAGTTAGAAGCAGGGGCAAAAATTAGGAGAGCTGGAAGTGAATGACCAAGTCTTGACCATTTTGGGCCCTTGTGGCGAATGTTTTGGTTTGTCTTCTGAGAAATTTGCTATAGAGGTTGTGGGTCAGAGTTGTTTTGTTATATATGGTCTTGGCCATTTTTTGTTTGTATGTTCAGCCTTTCAACATAAACAACACAATACGGTGGTAAACGAAATGTGGGACAGCAACCTTACATGAATATAATTCTTGAACCTATAGCCTCCACACCAATACTAATAAATTGAGTTATTCATGAATAAAGCCCCAAATAAATTATTCAGAGTTTTCTGTAATATGAGCAAAAAAATAAATTTAATCATTCTTTTTTTTAGGGCAGCTTAGTTTTCTTAGAAACCTAATTATCTATGAGCCAATATATTAAAGCTGGACTGATAAAACTGTAATTGAGTCTTTCTCATCTTAATGAAAATTATAGTAGGTAATTCTCAATGACAATGGTTTTTCTGGGGAGAAATTGCATAGCCTTCCAGCAGAGGGTCTGGAGAACAACAGTTCCTACCATCTCTCAGGACTGGTAAATGCAGCACATTGGATGCATTGTGTTCTTGGAAACATGGCATTTTGCCCACTTTGCACTTACTCTCAAGTGTGACTCTATGTTCACAGTCCAAATTATTTCAAACCTAGGGGTGATAGTGCATAATACATTTTGTCTTGATCAAATCTACTAATTCAAATCTGTCTCAGTCGCCAAAAGTGAGGTAAATGTATTTTACCATTCCCCCCACCTTTTCTGCTGGCTATATTTCTCTGGCTTATTACCTCCTTGGCTAATAAAGCACTGTGGATGGATGTGGTAATTTCAATATTTTGTCAGCCTGTCCTTTCTATCTAGATGGTGCCTGTGCATCACTAATTGTTAGCAGCTCAAGTTCTTTTAGCTTCTGCAGCTTTCTCAAATTCACAAAGGCAACACCCACTAATCAACAGTCATTTCACCACTGAGATGTTTTTGTCCACAGATAGATTCATTTGATGTTCCCACCTTTCCACTCTCCTTGCATACATTGCTATAGCTGCCATGAAAATAAGGACCAAAAGACAGCCTTGGCCAAAATGGTTGACTCAGTTCTTCCAGGCAGACACTCCTTGAAGGTAACTATTATTTTCGCTTTGATTTTTTTCTAAGCCTTAAGTAAATGCAAATGTTACTATTGTTATTTCTCTTTAGGCTAGGAAGTCTGGAAAATATAGTGGAAGCTTCAGAACACATGGTTGTCTGGGGCGCAAGAAAAGTTATGGAAGAAAATCTGAGTCATGAGCTCTTGCGTCAATACCCACATCTCTATTTTCTCCTTGTTTATAGGATAACCATTTCTGAAAACACTTCACGTCCTTCACCTTTCCTCAATGCAAAGTGAATTGTTCCTTTTCTTTTCTACTTTTATTTGCACTCTCTCCTCTTTGTGAAACACATTCTCCTACTTTGTTTGTTATCAGCATTAAGGTTGCCTGCTTACTCACAGCTCATCAAACCCAAGTAGTCATGGCCAATTACAAAAGAACGAGTCTGGCCATGCCTCTACAAAGGGATGAAAGATTCAAAGCAATAAGTAGAAAAATAAATGTTTACATCTTGTATCATCTTACCATTTCATAATGGCCAAACAAAAACATAAGAATAATCATTAAGAAAAAGAAAGGAAGTCTTTTTAAAAATATTTTATTGTGTTTCTCTATTATTTTGTAAGGAAAGTATAGAGTTTCTCATCTCTTTGCTATTATCACTTGTTATGGGTTGAACTGTGCTCTCCCCCAAGAGATATTTTGAAGCCCCAACCTCTGGTACCTGTGAATGTGACGTTAATTAGAAATAGGGTCTTGGCAGATGTTGTTGAGTTAAGATGAGATTGTTAGGGTAGTTCCTGATCTAATATGACACACACGTACGAGAGAGAGAGAGAGAGAAGAGAGAGAGGAGAGAGAGAGGGGGGGGGGAGAGAAGAAGAAGGAGGAGGAGAAGGAGAAGGCAGTCAAGAGAAGACGAAGGCAGAGATGGGAGTGATGTGGCTACAAGCCAAAAAACACCTGGGGCCCCCAGAAGCTGGAAGTAGTGAGGGAGGGGCCTCCTCCATGGGCTTTGGGAGGAGGGTTGCCTTGATTTCAGGCTCCCGTCCTCTGGAAGTGTTGGTTTAAACCACCCTATGAAGGCAGACAGAGGAAACAAACACAAACATCCATACTTGCCTCTGAAAGTTTATTGTATACCTTTTAGAATTTTCTGAGGAATCTTTTACTACCTTTCAACTCTTGAAAATTTGTGGACTAGTGAGTAGATTAATTCTTTCCAACTATGTAACTAGGTGCCTGACAAAAGTCAGGTTCTGAATTTGTTTTCCCAAGATGCCCTTCTAGGGGCTAAGCTTACTCTTATATTGAAATATATTGTATTATCAAGAGGTGACATTATCAAAAACCTTAAAAGCTGTGCTTCAACTTTTCATGGTAACTACAGATCACTAGATGTGTATTTCCAGGGTGTAAATGAGAGTTTATTCTATAATTCTGAACATAATGGCTGAAGGAGCAAGCACATCTTTAGATGTTGTTTAAAGTTATTTTGATCCTACGTGGAAACTGAGACTCATAAAACAGTAAAAACTAAATGAAAAAAATTAAAATCCCACTATGGTTCACTCAAATGTGCTTTTAAATGGATATTTTAGTACTCTGTTATTTAGGGTGCAGACCAAATTTTAGACTATTTGGTATTGTCTAATGCCTGTTCACTTGGCCTATGAATGAGGCTCTGCTTAAACAGTGCAAGTAACCACCAAGGACATCATGGTATTCAACAAACTGACGTTATTTCACTGCGTGGGTCAATGCACTCAAGAGTCTCAGAGTAAATGTGAATATTGCATGAGAGGGTAAAATAAGGGAGAAGAGACTCTTTATGGAGCAGCAGATCAGGATAAGCTACAACCAAGCCTAGGAGCCCCCAAGTGTCTCATAAAGGTCTACCTGGGTAAGAGTGGGAAGCTGAAGACCCACCCAGGGCCACAGCAAAGAACCAGACTTGCAGCCAATAGCTCAGATGAAATAAAAACATCAGAAGGGGAATAGGAACATGCTAAATGCCCCCAGTGAACTGGCAACTCAGTCTGTAAGTAAGGCTATGTGGCTACATTAGGTCCCTGATTCAGCCCTAACCCTAAATTAGGTCCCTCACTCAGCCCTGGGAAAATAAAGTCCAAGTGTTTCCATTGACCTCAATTACCCAGATCATATGTGCCATTTTATCCAGCCAAAGTGTAACAAAGATAATCTGTTTTCAACAAACGAAGAGTCTGTGAGAAGAAACACAGTGTTTTCAGGTAGATTTTCCCCTTATCTGAGAGCTTTCAGGGCTGTAGAGTTTTTTTCAAGGGAAAAACAAAAAACCTGGGACAATGACCCCATTCAATGATAAAATCCCTGTGATCAGCCCTTCTTCTCCGCTGACCCCTGGGACAGAAGCAGAAAGAGCAGGTTCTGCTGAGATCGAGTTGCCCTGTTTAACCAGCACAAATACTTTCATAGGAAGATAAGTCAGTGATTAAATCAGACTCGGAGCCTAAAAAAATAAATGCTTAAGCAAATGATTGCACAGCTCTCTTGTGGTGCAGCGAGACAGCTGAGGCTGGACAGAAGTGGACAACTCCAGTTCTCACCAGTCAAGATCCCCTTCCTAAAGCAGTGATGCACCTGGGCTAGGCCCAGGGTGATGAAGGGCCAGCATGTCATATTCTGCCTTTATCTGGAGGGTGATGTAACTGGAGATTCTAAACAGAGTTAGTCAGAACCCTGTGTTCTATGTCAACACTGGAGTAATCAGCTTTTAACTTTTTTATGTACAGACAAATTTGGTAAACAGAGATATGGTAACTTTTTGAAAACATGCTACATGAGGTTGTAAGTCTAGTTTATAGCTAAATATTTCCCTCTCTTCCTGGCAAGTGAAGGTGATTTTATCGGAGTGCCTTCTGGTTACAGATGACCACAATTATGGAAACCCCATGCTTTTACACTTAAGTACCATGAGGTATTGTTTTTCTCTCCCTGCCTCCTCCCAAGTCAGGAATCCCACCTTTGGGAACCACTGGAATAAACTAGAAAGGACATGGCTTTCTCCTGTTGTTTCTCTTTAAACTTCCGGAACCTGGGGATGTTGAGTGTTTATTAAAAGCAAGTATAACATTGCTGTCCTTCCTGGTAGTTAAAATTTGTGTACAGATTATGCAAGAATCTTAATTCAATCTAGAAACAAAAACTTAGGTGGCTAAGTGATGTGGCTTAAGTCTCCCAATTTTGTTACAAAACACCTCCCAACCTCCCCCTCAATAAATCCAAGTAAATGACAAGGTGGCCCCATGCACACAGCATGGCGCCTGGCACGTGGTAGGTGTTTAACAAGAGGTCTCTATGTACGCAGGTCCAGACAGAGGACAAACAGGCAGTCAGAAACAGGAACTGGCAAGATTTGCTTGCTCACAGCCCTGTATTCCACATAGCTACTGTAACCCAGCTTTCCTATGTTTTGATGAACACAGGTTAGAAATTTTTTCAATGAGTTTTTAAATAGAATTTATAGATTTTTTAAATCTAAGGACTTTCAAATTGCTAAGCCATATTTAGATATACAAATTAAAAGCAATTCAAACTATGGAACTGAATGTGGCCATTGGGCACAGCTATTGTGACCCTACTGCCAGAATCACATGAACAAATAAAGCAGTGGTGACAAAGATGGAGGTCACACCCCTGCCCTGATTTCTTGCAAGTTCCTGGGTGGAAAACTATCACTTGGCTTCATTTCATTTCTTTCCCATGGCAGCCACTAACTACATTGAGTACCACCAAAGTGCACCATCCGGTTGACCCATAAGTTAGAAATAGTCATCTCTCCCACATTCAGAAATAGTGTTGCATCCACGAGAGGTGACCATTTCTGCTCTCCTAGAGACAGCACTTATTGCAGGAGTTGGAATGAACATTTGCAATAAAACTCCATCCCCTGGGAATGTCAGCATTCCCAGGTGCCCACCTGCTATGTGTTAGTTGTTTCATGTTCATTGACCCAGTCCTCATACGAACTCTATATCACAGCTGCCACTGGCCCAAATGGAACTTCTATCATGGGAAGTGCCTTGGCCTGGACCACTGGTTTTCAAACCTTCACATTCATCAGAATCAGCTGGAGGGTTTGTCAGAAACAGATAAGCTGGGCTCCATCCCTAGAATTGCTCATTCAGTAGGTCTGAGATGGAGCCTGAGAACTTGCATTTTTTACTACAAGTTCCCAGGTGACTCTGCTGCTGCTGCTGGCCTTGGGCTACACTTTGAGAAGCACTAGCCTAAATCACATAAGTTCATACCCCTATGTGAACTTATAGTGGCCAAGCCCAGATGAAAACCCAGATCTGTCTGATTCATAAATGTACACCACCACCACATGGAGAAGGTACCTGGTACCCTTCTAAGGTTTCTCTGCAGCAGAGGTGGAAAAGGAGAGCAGGCACCATAGTACCTGCAAAGGGGGTTGAACCTGGAGTCAAGAACTTGGAACGGAAGCCCCCCATCTACCATGTACCAGCAAGTCCCTCAGTCGACCTGATCCTTAGTCTTTTCATCACCGAAGGAAGGATTCTACTACTGGCTCTCTCGCTACCCCCACCGAGCTGTCTGGAGGTAAAAGGTGACCTAACCACTGTCAAAGAACTGGCTCAGCCTGGACATACTGCCACACGTGCTGCTTGTTATTTTTATTAGGAACCAAGTCAGAAGGAGACTAAAGATGAACAAAACAACAAAAATATGTCAGAGAATGATCTGGTCTTTAGTTTAAGAGCTGAGACTACGTAAAAGGAAATGCCAGACACAATAAAGCAGCCTGTGAGGAGCTTCAGTTCAGTCCTCTCAAAGGTGACAGCCCCAGCGCTCTTTAGAGGAGGGCCACGGACACATTTTCCCAATAGGTTCTTTTTTTCAACTTAAAAAGTAAACATCCTCTTTCTTTCTTCAAGAGACATTCTTTTCATGAATGTTGAAAAATGATTACTCAACAAGTACTCTGATGTAGTTCTTTTTTGAATAGCAAAAGTTGAAAAGTAAAAAAAAAATAGTGAAAACTAAGACTTCTTCCTCCATGAAAATTTTCATGCTAAATACTTGCATTATCTAACAGGAATTTCTAACTAACAAAGTTAATATTCACTGGCACAAAGACAGGGGGCTATTTCAGATCAGGCTAATCAAAAAGAGAGGTTTTACTAAACTAAGAAATCTGCCAAGGACCATGGGGCTCCACTGTCACCTACAAGTGGCTTCCTCAGTATTAGTTCAGTATTTGGCATTGAAACCAACAGGCTGCCCCATGTGATCAGGACCATACAGAGTGAGTGCATGCTCTCCATTCATGAAATATTACTTTCCTTGGATTGGAGATTATACTTGCTCAATGAAGTGAAGTCTGTATTGATTTACATTTTTAAAGTTCTATCCATGCTTATGAGCTTTTGATAAAAATGACAAATCTCTGCTGGTACAGCTGGGGTTCCGCCTGTTAAACAAGCTGCATAAATCTTCTTTTCTGTCTCTGATTTGCTGAAATTTACTCTTTACATGTCTTCATAGAGAAAGTAAAATTTAATGCTTGGCATGTAAAATAGAATACTACACAGAAATCAATAATCAAATTTCAGAGAGCAGGGTTCAGTGGTTTGATTCTGTCTTGTCATTTCAATGACTGAACATTTCTCAGCCTTTCACTTTGAGTTGTGTACACAGGTTTCTTGACTAGTGGGTGCATTATACAAATTATATGTTAATTTAACTTAGGATCTCTAATAATAAAACAAATATGAATTTATGGGGAATTGTGGTTCTTTAGAAAGCATAGATTAGTGGTTAAAAACGCATATTATAGAGAAAGACTGCCTGGTTCAAAATTAGCAATGCCATTTTCCAGCTGTGTGACCTTGAAAATATAACATGCCCTCTCTGTTTTCTTAAAAACCTTCATGGGGATGAAGAACCAATATTTATAAAGCACCGAGAAGGAGGCACAGCAGGTAGTTAGCACCTTGTTCTTGTTAAATAAATATCAATCAGTACACTGGAAATGTTTCTGCTATGAAATGGCACTTTTGTCACTGATAGAGGAATGTTTTCCTAAGTTTCTCCCTACAGTCTCATGTAAGTCATGGAATAATCACCAAAAAATATCCTCTCTTCTTGACTTTGGCAACAGGACATTTGAGATGTGGAGATAAATCCTTCAATGAAACGATGAGGCTGCTTATCATTCTGACACTATCTTCCTGATATGGAGAAAATGTGAAGTCTTTGAAATACACCAAATCTACCCTTTTAGACAGCTTGATGGAAAGCAAAACCAAGGCAGGAGATTAAGGTGAGAGAGTTAGTCAAACATAAACTCATAAAGAAACATCAGGGAAAACCTACGCAAGGCAATGCAGGTACACAAGCAGTTTTCATACTACAGCTTTGGCATAATATTTTGAGGCTATTTCCTATTTTTGATGCTTTTTAAAAAAATAGTGGATGAGGAATTTTGCTGCCATCAGTGTATCTGTTACTATTCTCAGCTTAAGAGAGGAGTCGGTTATGCTTCAGCAGGACAAACACCACCTCTGGACCAACGGCTGGTGGCGTGTGCACAGGTGCGGTCAGAGGGACGGAAGGACCAAAAGGACCAGGGGTGGCATGGGCATTTGGTTGCTATCCATTCAGCACCACCACCCTCCTGAGTGACATGCATAAAAAAACAAGGGATCTTGGGGAATCTAAGCTTTTCAAAATATCTAGAATGAACTTATTTCCCAGTGTTTACTTTTAAAAACAGAGATAATCTAATGCCAAATAGCCAAAATGAGACGCTGAAAAACTGTTAAAACTTTAACATTTCCAAAGCTTGTTCCTGTGCGTTTATCGTGGAAACGTGGCAAAGCAGTTCAAGGTGAATCAATAATGCATACTGAGGTGAATCAAGGTTCTCCCCCACTGCACAGGTAGCTATTTGGAGGCAGGAACTATGTCTCAATCATTTGTTTCATATCCTGAATGGCAGGTGCCAGAGGTGATTGATTTGGATTGTTTTATTTTAGCTTGACGGGGACTACACGTCCCAGAATTCCATTCCCTTCACAGTTCCAGGTTAGCCTGGGCCATGGAGACACTTTGCATGATGTAAGGCAACAGTGACCTAATAGCCACATTCTTTTTATATCAGAAGGTCAGTGAAGGGCAAGAGGCATAGTGTGGCTGCTCACGCAGGTTGTCGCTGACTGTTGGATCATACTGTTGGCCCAGGGCAGCAAGTGGGTGAGTCACAGTCCCCGCTGGGTCTCCTCCTACAGTTCCTGTGACTGCTGGGTTACATGATGGAGGGCAGTGGCTTTCCCTGCTGGCCACCCCCCATTATCTAATTGGAGGCTCAAGGATTTGGACATGGGTTCCATTTCACCCTGGTGGCTCTGGCCAATCTTCCCTGGTTCCCACTTGTCATCTCTCTCCACTTCACATCCATCTGCCATCCAACTACCTGCCTCACAGCTTCAGGTTCAGCACCAGACACAGAAGCAACAGCTTTACATAGATTGTATGACCCATTACACAAGGTCGAATTTTATCATAATCCTATGATAAATATATATTAATAGGCTTAATCATTGGGGCTTCATTAGCAAGGCAGAACCAATAGGAAATGCCATGTTTATTATATAGATGAGAAAACTATGGACAGTTATTACTGTCAAATAATAGTAAACGTGAAATGACAATAATACTAAAGACTTCTGACATTAGGTCCAGTGTTCTTTCTAATGCACTGTGATGTGTCCTTTGGTCTATCCACTTGTCCTTTGGTATATAGAGGAACTGAGCCTTTGAAGGCAAATTCCTAAAACCATCTTAAGCACTCCATTCAGGTATGAAAAGATATTCTGGGCATCTATTACATAGCAGAGTGGCACCAAGTTAACAGTAATGTAGTTTGGGACAATAAAACACAGGGCATGAATGACTTCAAAAGAAAATAGAGCCCTGATAAGCAATGACCAAGTTCTTTGTGTTGGAGACAGTTGTATTTATTGGAAGAATGTACCTTGCATTGGAACCAAAATGTCCTCTGTAAAGTAGGAAAACATCACTAATTCACTTCTTTGATTTCTTCCCTATACTACATATTTCCTATTGAGTTTACTTCCTTTGCCAGAATCTGTCCCAGGTAATGGGGAACTAGCTCTGTTTTAGAACTACAGTCCTGAGTGATTTGGGGGTGTATGGGTGAACACTATAAGCATCCTTTGATGTAAGCTACTACCTAGGTCATACTCACTCCTTTATTCCACTTATTACCACTCTGCCTTCACCCTCACACCAAGAACCCTGCATACCAGCCACACGGAACTTCTCACATCTTCCCAAACACATTAGGTTTTTTATAAACCAGACAGACATCTCTCCTTTCTTCTAAAATACAAGCGTGACTTCCACTGTAAGATCTCCCTCAATTCCCCAGGCAAGGCTAGATTTTCTGCTCATGTCCTCTCTTGCTAGGCATCAACTTTCCTAATGGCAAGAAACCTATGGCTTGGTCTTATATATCTAGTGCTAAATGGAATGACTACTGCACACCTACTTAGAAGAAAGGACCTGCCATTTTTTCAGGTCACCAACACTCTGTCTACTAGATGTTAGTGGGGTCACTGAAGGCTATTATTTTGATGCCCTAAAATAACCAGGTCTACAACAACATGGCAATAATGGTATAGCGATTCTCAAGGTATTACTTTGTTCATAATTAAGAGTCATTTACTTTCCACACAAAAGGAAGCATGGACATTCTAAACAGCTAATGTCTACAGGACATATTTTGGACTTCTCACCTCCTGGCTTTGCTCACTCTATATTCCTGTGCTTCTGTTGTACAAGCTGCTCCAACAGATCACAAATTCCATGCACAACTGGAGAAATGGTGTCCACTCTTCACACCAGGAAAACAGACTTGTGCAGGAAAAGCACGCAAAACATTTTCTTCTTACAACAGTATAATGCAGGGAAATATTGTCCTGATTTCTATTGTACTTCATTCCCATAAGTATAAATCACAGCATGTTTTGCTTTTGTTTGTTTTGTTTGAGTGTGCTTGTTTATGATTTTGCCTTGTTCAGTTTTATTTTTCATAATATTTCTTTAGCTTTCAAACTCTAAGGCCACTGGTGTAATCTTATCATCAGCTCAATATTGTTATCTAATACAGTTAAATAAAACTTTAGTCATAAGGAAATGAAACAACCTCCTATTCCCACAAAGCCTAAATTTAAATATGTGTAACTCGTAAGTCTTAGATAATTTGTTCAAATTAGTCATACAACGTTCCCCTTGAGTGTTCTCTAACCACCCACAAAGCTGGTTCAATTCTGACCCTAACAAAAGGCAAGTAAACACACAGAGAGCAAACTTCTTGACGTGACAAGCCTGGTGTCTAATTACAGCCTCTAATGTTCTGGCACCTTCTCAAATGCTAGTTGCATGGCTGGGGAAGGATTTTACAGTGCCATCTATAAATAGAACCCAATAGCATATCATGAGAATGCTGTAAGATGGTTGAGCGTGACTTCCAGGCAAGTGCTGGTTGGTGAGAGCTGTTACGCTCTTTTTCAGCTGACTCAATGTTCTTCTGGCTTCTGTACAGGAGAACCTTGAATCAGAGATTGACTGAACAATTTATGTGGTCCAGCCATTATGCCAGGTGCCTTGTTTTGTGAAGTTACCTTGGAATTCTTATCCCAGTGCAGAGACAGAACATGTTGAATTACCCATTGCTTGGAACAGTCTCACGTGTGATGGGAAGAGTACAGATTTTTGAAAAGACTGGCCATATTTGTGGGTGAGTAGATGTTTTTCTGGGACACAGCCAATTAACTAACCAAGTAGTAATCTAAAGTAAGAATTTAGTATCACAAAAATCATCCTTTAATAGAGCTTCTCAAAATTTTCCATTAAAAAGTGAGAAAACAGAAGAGAAATGAGCTTATAATCTTTATCTCTACCCAAAATCCTGGGAGATAAAGAATATAAGACAAAGAACTGTTCCCCAAGTTCAAAGTATTGCAGTCTTAGAGTTTTTCCTCACATTATATGCTAATTTTGAATTCTGACATTATAGACATATGTATATATACATATGCATATACACACATGTTCACATATATGTGCGTATATGTATACATATATAGGTATATAAAAGAATATATCTGTGTAAATATACACACATATACATATACATATATGTGTGTATATTATATATATCAGAATACCTTCATTGTAAAACTAATTATTGGAACTGCTTATCAGTTCAATTATTTAATTCCTCTTCTCTCCATCCAAATTGTTGAGTTAAGTAAATGCTTCCAAAAGGCACGCCATGTGTGTCTAGTGGCTTCTCCTAGCTCCTGACTAATTGCTGCTGTTGTGCAGATGATTCCTTGGAGGCAGGACTCATGTGCATAAAAAATAAACTGCATAAAAATACGTGAGAGAATATATAAGAGCCCGAACACACAGCAGAGAAAGCAAAGCTAGTGGAAGAGGAAACAGAGCCACTAGAAGGCTGTACCGGGGGAGTCCTTCACACTCACCAGCTCTTTGCCTCAGTGAAAAGAACACTTCCCCTTTGGCCAAACTGCATTTAGAATTCAGACGAGACTGAGTTTGAATCTTAGACTTGAAGAAGTTACATGACTTTCCCAAGATTGTACAGCCAGAAAGTGGAAAATCTAAGCTTGCTCTATAAAATGAATGTCATAGCTCTTCTCAAAGCTGAGTTGAAGATCCAATGAATATAGTATTTAAGCATTCAGAACATAATAAGCACAAAAATGCTTATCTCTTCACCCGCCTCACCACACAAGTAGTTGTAATCTATCTGATGCCTAAAATCATGAAATTTTCCATCCTGTATTCCTAAAGTTAGGGTCGAGGCCACTTTTCCTGGAACAAGGAAGTAACAGATTACTCAAGGATAAATTCATATGAGACAACAGGTGAACAGTTTGTTCAAATGGTGGGTTTTTCAAATTCAAAAAAGAGAAGGTTCCACTAACTATATGGGTTGTTTTGGCACCAAATATTTACTCTGGATACCCTTTTATATATCTATTGTTTTCCACACAACTGCACTTTTTGCCAAGTTCTAATTTTCAACTAATATACATCCAAGCCTTAACTTGGACTCACCATTAACATGTATAATGAAAGAAACATAATTTCTCAAAGTCCTTGAAAACTTGTTCTCTTGCAAGTCCAAGTGTACTAATTTAGGAAAATGCATTAAAATACCTTACTGAGTGCCCTGCCCACTGCATTCTTTTCCTCCAGTGTCAAATGTTGTCACGGTCTTGTTTTGTATGAGACTGATGTCTCAGAGTTACCACAATTCTCATATTCTCATGTTCTAAAAATAAAGCCAAGCAGGAATTCCATCAGTCGCTCTAGTTCTCTTGCTGTCCATCTGTCTCTGCCTCTCTGTTCCTCTGTCTCTCTCTTCTCATTTGAATTGAATTGAACTCTAGACCGTGTTCACTCTGAAACTTCTTTTTGGCTTCATTGTAGAACTCCTTACATGATATTCTACAAAACAGCTATGGTGCAGATACAACACCCCATGTCACTTTATTGCTTAAAATCTGACATAGGGAATGGTTCGTTTACATTCCCCAAAGTAAAGCGGCAAAGATACATTAATGTGCTCTTTCTTCTTAAGGGTCTGACTCTTATAGCTATAAGCCTAATATTCAGCAGAAACACTCCAGTCCCTTTTTCATGAAGCTCTTTCTGTTCACATGACTGCATAAGAGTGTAATGCATATGATCAAAATCATCTGATTTATAGTAAAATTCTTTCTTACCACCTACACCCGACAACAAGAGACACAGCTCAATTATATACATTACAGAATTCATGGCAGCCAGGGAGAAGGGATAGAAAGATCTACAGTTCTCTGAATAAATACCCAGAGACGGAAGTTCTGCAATTTTAATGGACCAGAAAAAAAGCTTTAGAGAGAGGAAAGTCATTACAACAGAAGAGAGTTCTTTACTTCTTAATTTATGTTAAAATCAATCTAGAAAGTGGATGTTTTTATTCTCTCTCATATCATTATATACAATTCTCAGAAAAATTAACCTATTTTTCTTGAAGTTTTTTTAGGTGGTATGTAGATGCATATTTCAATGCTTGAAGTTCTATATTCATAAGACAGGATGTAATCATTTGCTTCTGAAAAGAATTATAGAATATTCCATCTGGCATTGAATATGGAATATGATGAAATCACTTTTAGACATTTACACATATAATGGCATGAAGATTGTTTAATAAATTCTGTAAAGACTGATTTGAAACTACTTCTGAGCAAATCTTCAAAAGAACTCAAGGGATGACACCCTGACTCCTACTTGAAGCACTTGGATAGGAAACGAAATTACCTTTATTGCATTTAATTCAACATTGATATTTATACTGCTAGATACAGAACACTGTGGCTCCCTAAACAGAATCCAGCATGGGCACAGCATAGGCTGCACGACCCTGTATAATAACAAAAATAGAACAAAGCTTACCTTTATTCACTCTCCCCACAGAAGATCTATGAGCTGGGTGCCTACGGCTGAGCACTGGGAAAAAACATTCTCTGGTTAATAATAAAGGAAAGAAAAGGTCCAGACACCAAGAACCTGGGTTAACCATTGACATTGTTTGTTCCTACAATTCCACCCTGGGAATCTACATAGGTAGCCCTTGGCATCTTATAAAGCGGGCGATAGCCGGTCAGCTGAGACTGAGGTTACCTCCCCACCTCTGTACCTGTGGGGAAGGTACAGCGTGAAGGTCATTCAAGCAAACCCTGACTAAGTTTCCACTCGGTCAGGGATATAAAGGAGAAAAATTTTCTTGGGCCAGAAATGTGCTCAACAATGCCAGTAAGTGACTCAAATATTTACAAACAGGGATGCTGGGAGCTAACCCATGGAACTCTTCCTGCCGGCTTTCAGACTTTGAGCAATGCAAAGAAACCCTCCTTAACCAGAAGTCTTTGTCTGCATCATAGCAGGTGAGAGTTGAGATTGAATGCCAATGAAAACTGAGACAAGACAACCAGAAATAGCTAAGCATCCATCCTTGCCTTTATTCAACATGCTTTTAGTGGTTATTTGCCAAGTGCCGCCCAGTTCCAAAGAAGCCCTGAGAAATAGAAGACAGAGACCAGGCTGGAGGGTCCCCCCTCTCCCAAGCCCAGAACTGCAGCTTGAGACAGAGAGGATAAACACAAGATTGGCTGTGGGCCACACCAGAATGTGCAGTCTGTGTGCAGGCAGCTCTTCCAGCCCGGCCCCAGGTTCTCAGGGGCGAAAAGGAATGTGGCGGGGGTCATGCAGGTGAGGTGGCTGACTAGAAGTCAGAAAATTGAACCGGTAAGGGTAGAGCTGGCTTTAAAATGGGAGCATCTAGAGAGAGTTCCTAAAAATGCAAAAGGCAGCCACGGGAAACTAAATAACAATTCTAAGCAATTCCAACCCTGGGGGAGCTGTAACCAGAAGCACTCAAAAGCGGTATTGTACTGGGCGAGGAATTAGTATTTTTTTCTTTTTTCCAAGGAGCACCGGTAACCAGGGGGTCTGGTTGCCCCATCCAGTTTGGCTGACCCTCCAAACCGAAGGGGCCATTTCTAGGTGCTGACCATAGTTGCTGTTTGGGGGCTGTTTGCTTTGTGTTTCCACTTTTAAAAATATGAACACTCAAGGAAGCAAGATTGGATTTCAATGTTGGTCTCGTTATTTATTAGTTTTGTGACTCTGGGAGCTGCTTAACCTGTGTGCACCTCAGCTTCTTCACCTGTAAAATGGCGCTGATAATGACAACAACAACAACAACAAGAACAACACAAACACCAACCTAAGGCAAATCCTTAGTGCTCCAAACCTGTTCAGGCGTTTACATTCTGATGGCACATAAAATGCAACCTGTTTGTTCATAACAGGGAAGAGATTTTGAACCCTCCAAGGGACCAACCTTGTCAATCACCCATAAATGTCAGTAAAGTACTGGACCCTGAGGTTAACTTCTCTGCAAAGAAACCTGAACACTAGAAAGATATCTATACTTTCATACTAATTACAGCAACTTTCATTATGGTGTAGCTATAATAAACCTGACTTGATACTTTAGTATGATCAATTACTCTGTTTAATTACTGGCTTGCTGGAAAGCTGAGCTCCCTGTGTCAGTGTTCCATCCAAAAGGACATTTAAAAGAGCACAGTGATGCACGTAACTCCCTCTGCCCTGCAAGGTGGGTTTCAGGGAAGGTGGCTGTGTTTGGGTGCATGTTTGGACTGATCCGAGGAGATAAGGCATCTGAACTGCACAGCATGAAAAAGACCACAGAGGAGGCAGCGCAGGAAGCGAGACGGGGAAGCTGGATGTCTTCCCAGCTCCCACTGAGTCATGTCATCACAGTGTGGCTTCATTTCTTTGTTTGAAGTAAATTCCCAGAACATCTGACACACCCATACACACATGTAAGTGGAAAAACAGAGACCTTCAGAGTCTCGACAGAGTCCATGTGGCCCTCAAAGCCTGAGATATCTACTGTGTGGCCCTTTACAGAAAACTGCTTGCCAATCCCTGAGCTTTGTAAATCATACAATTCACTGTTCTTCAAACACCATGTTCCTCCTTTCTGATTAATGATTATCACATGGGGAACTTCAAGTCAACTGAATTTCTATCATTTAAAAACCTACCTTTCTAAGTACCATCCAGTGACCATGCTCCTTGGTCTTCACCCAAAAAAGTTAAAAGTTAAAAGTTAAAAGTTCATGTTCACACAAATACCTGCACATGGATGTTTATAGCAGCTTTGTTTATAATTGCCAAAACAAAACGTCTTCCCTCAGCTGGTAAATAAACTGTGGTGTATCCAGAAAATGGAATATTATTCAGTGCGAAAGAAGACATGAGCTATCGAGCCTTGAAAAAACATGGAGAAATAGGTACAGGATGGGGAAAAAGTAGGTTTATAGTTGTTCATATGGAAAAGTACAATAATTAATAAATAATAATAATATGAGAATAAACTGTGTTTTGCACTCACAACTGTGAACTTACCTTCACCCCACCCTGTATTGCTCGACAACACTCTGGAAAAGGTGAACTTACACAGACAATAAAAAGATCAGGGGGCAGCAGGCAGAGGGCTGGCAGGGGCAGGATGAACGGGCAGAGCACAGGGGATTTTTAGAGCAGTGCAAAGACTGTGTGGTGTTACAATGATGTATACAAGTTCCTACAGACTTGTCCAAACCCAAGGGTGAAGCCTCAGGAACACTATGGACTTGAGGTGATAATGAGGTGTCCAGGTAGGCTCATTTTTGCTAAAAAAGTGTATCATTTCTGGTGAGTGATGTTGGTGATGAAGGAGGTTGTCCATGGGTGGGAGCCGGGGTACACGGGGCATCTCTATGCCTTCCCTCAATTTCACTGTAAGTCTAAAACTGCTCTAAAAAGAAACTCTTTAAAAAATCCTATCTTTCCTTCAAGTTTCCTTTAACTAACGCCTTCCTTCCTTGCCTTCTCTAAACAATCTATAGTCATTTTTAAAATAATTCCTAAAGAAACAAACTTCTAAACACACTCTCCCTTTCAATCCACACGGTGCGGCTCCTGGTGGCACGTGCCATCTCCTTCGCTGCATTGCGAACACCGGTGGTAAGAACCAACTGAAGCGCATTCATCTTTGCATCCAATGAGATGTCTAGCAGAAAGCTGCAGTACAGGAGACACTAAGAAATGCATGCTTTTCCTCATTAAGAAAGTATACAAAACATTTATTATGTTTTGCTCTCCTGACCATTTCCTCCAGTCCACAGTCTCAATGAGCTTCCTGTATTCCTTGTCCGTCTCTCACCCTCCGAAAGCCCACAGCCCTCTCGCTGCCCAGAGACCCCCCACACCATCAGAGTTTCTCCTCTCTTTATTACCCCAGCTCTCAAAATTCTCCTTCATTGGGTTTCATTTCCCCCTGAACAACTCTGTGTTTTAGTGTTCCAAGCCCTTTAGAACATACATGATGTGAAGGAAAAAAGAAAAAACAAAGTTGACTAGAATTTACTTCCTCGAGAAGCAATCCAGTCTAGCATTTCCATAAGCTGAAGCACAATATTTCAGCAAACTACTTAAATAAAAATTATCAAACTGATGGTGTCATTTGAAAGAGCTTGATCGACTGAATGAACTGTGCTAACAGTGGAGAGCTGCATTAGCCTTCCCGGGGTGGGGGGTGGAACGGGAAGAACACCTTAAAAAATCTCTCCCAGATCAAGTTGCATGTGTTTACTATAGAAAATCTGTAATACAAAAAGGGTGATAAAAACTAATCACAAGCCTTGATTTCCTCTGGCGAACTTTAGTCTTTTCCTCTATTGTATGAAGAGAGAATTAAGATGCACTTATGTGTATCATTGTGAATCTCACTTCTTAACCTTGTCAAGAAGCTCTCATGTCAGTGCAGAAGGATGCAGTCGTGGCCATGGAACTGATGACCTCCGAGACACTCCAGCCCAGTGGGTCTCAGGAAGCCTGAGGGCTGGCTTCTGAGTCACCCCCACATCCCACCCCCATTGACTGCTGTGATTCACAGGTGTTGTGGGCGTGACCCAAAGTCGTGCCTTAAGACACCTCTATGAACTGTCAAGCATGCCACAGGTGTGATGAGACATTTAAAGATATGCTTAAATATTCGGTAAATCCTAGTCCTCTGTGAGAAGTGCTTGTAAATGGAAAAGTCGCCACCCTCCTGAAGGAAGTATCTTTTCCGAGGAATGGGAGAGGCACTGATGGTGGCCAGCTGGATTTCAGAAGCTGGCGTCGGACTGATGGATTTCACTGTGCACAGCACCCTCCAGGGCCATCCATGTGGCCACAAATGCCAAG
Organism: Phyllostomus discolor; assembly: GCF_004126475.2. Lineage (NCBI taxonomy): Eukaryota > Metazoa > Chordata > Mammalia > Chiroptera > Phyllostomidae > Phyllostomus > Phyllostomus discolor. Next base: position 86,087,894 of record NC_040910.2, read on the forward strand.
ATGCCCTTTTTATGGCCAAGTAATGCATCAGTAGGCGAGAGAGAAACATTGCATGATTTCACTTACTTGTGGAATCTAAAGAACAATGTAGATGAATAAACGAAACAGGAACAAACTCACAGACACAGAGAACAGACTGATCACTTTCAGAGGGGAGGGGAATTGGGGGACTGGACAAAAGGATGAAGGGAGTGAGAAGTACAGATTGGCAGTTACAAAGCAGTCATGGGGATGTAAAGGACAGCATAGGGAATACAGTCATAACTATGCATGGTGCCAGGCGGGTACTGGAAATGTCTGGGGGTCACTTTGGAAAGGATATGATGGCCTAACCAGTCTGCTGTGCACCTGAAACTAATGTAAAATAATACTGAATGCAAACAGTAATTGAAATACTTTTAAAAAATATAAAAGGTGCCCTCATTTGAAAGACTATTTTACTTTTAATTCTACATTTACCTTAAAAGGTCAAGCCCCAAACCCCTAACTTACTTCATTACCACACTGAAGACTTCATGAGGAAACACGTGAAGGAGATTGATTTTCCTGCATATGTTTTTCAGTTCTTCTTCAGTGTTCGCGTGGAGGCATGATCCTCTCCTCCTTCTGGCCCTCCTGGCCTCTTTCAAATGGCAGGGATAACTGGTAAAACGGGAGGCCCTGGTTGCCTCCCTCTCTGCCGAGACATTTTTTCCCCTAACACTTTCCTTTCCCCCACCCCAATAAGAATTAAAAGTGATATTTCTTTTGACAGCTGGTAACTAATCCCACCTTAGCAGGAAGGAGAACAGGAAGCCGGCAAAGGAATTTTCCATTCCTATGTCTCTTCTAATTTTTTTCCACATCAGGTACTTTTCAAACTCTAGACATTTCCAGGAGTCTGTATAGCTTCTTGTTTTGTCTAGCGGAGTCACGTGCCCTTTCACTTCTCCTGTGAGGAGGAGAAATCTGACTGGGCTGATGTTTGTATTTGGAGAAGGGAGAACTTGAGAACTTTTGAATCTCCTAAGGAAATATAACTGAAATGTGATGCCTTTGCTTATGCAGAGGGGATTTTTCCTTGGTAAAGATCAAGTTCACACAGCTAGTCTCTCAAACCACAAATCAAAAAGCCCCGTATCATAACTACAACTCCGACTCTAAAAGTTTCTGCTCAGCTGTCTTTTGCCTGCCTGCCTGCCTGCCTGCCTTTGTTACTTCCTTTCTCTTCTGTTTAAATACTAAAGGGCTCTCTGTATATTATGATGTTCCAAGCCCAGCAGAATGCATATGATAAAAAGAAGAGGTGGGGGAGGAATCAACTTGAATTTTTTTCCTTAAGCAGTAATCCAGTTCAGCATTTTCATAAGATAATGCACAATACTGCAAAAAATTATTTTTTTAAATGATGAAATTACAGTTTCTTAAAGGTGGTGATGTGTACAAAATGTGAATCAAATGTACATGTGTAAGTTGATGTCATTTCAAATGAGATAATTAAATTAAGATGATGTCTGCTGCATCGTGCTAGGTTCTGCTAGGTAGATTTTTTCTGAAATTTTCCAACTGTATAATTTTACTGTGGTGATGAAATTAGAACCTAAATAAAAACAATAAGACACTTATAAGTGTATGCTAACAGCAGATACTGTTTTAGACACTTTTTATGTGTATCCTTGCTCATTTTTTCACCTTTAACCAATGGAGAAACTGAGTCAGGGACAAGCATCTTATGTTATCTGCCCAAGGCTCCATGTTTAACAAATAATGGCCCCAGGATATGAACCCAGGTGGTCTGGCTGCTGAACCAGAGCTCACTACCACTCGTGTTTGCCTGAGTGTCAGCCAAGCAAATCTTTCCTTGGTCTAACTGTATGGATTGGCTTGATTATATATCACCAAAGAGCCCCACACTGAATTTCATCAGTCCCCAAGCAAAAGCACTATCGTTTCTAACTATGGCAATGACAGATTAATTTGGGCACCTCTAGTTCCTAATAATATCAGCTAATGAAATAACTAAATACAACTAAATTATAATGATCTCAAAATCTGAAATTTGACGACCTTCCCCAATAGGTGGAACCCTATTGGGGTTCCTTCCACCTGCTGGGGAAGGTCTTCAGGGAGATGTGGCCACCAGTTTGTCCCCTGAGCTGGACCTGGGTGTTCCGCTTGCCTTCCCCAAGCTGGAAATAACCCAGGGAGACAGCCAGGAGACAAAAATGTGGTGAGGCAACTCTTTGGACTGGCTATAGGACTGACCCCTCTATACTAACTTTAGGGCCTCTATACTAACTTTTAAGATTTGGCAGGCTGGTGCAGGGAAACTATTTGTCTTGTGGCCCCCTAGCCAAGCCTGTAAGTAAGCTCTCTTGCTATTAAACCTGCTACCTAGTATTCTGGAGTAGCCTGCCTCTTCCTTCAGTTTCTCCCTGCGTGATGTTTATGGGGCCCAGTTTCCTATTCCACCCAGGAAGCTCCAACAGTGTCTCTTTTTGACAGATGTACAGCTCAGTGCAAAGCAAATACTTCTAGTAACTTTATTTCTTGGTGTAATATTTTGTATGACTATTTAGTGTATGCTTAAGGTATCTGCACAACTCAGAATGATTCCTGTTTTTTCAGCCCATGCCTCCCCCCACCGCCCTGACCCATTCTGGTAGTACTCACAGTGGTGTATGTCCTTGCCTAAGCTCTGGACTTTCCAATAGATCTGATGTGAAGGCCACTGGCTGCCATTTCCTTCTTTCTGGTCCATTCAGACCCTGACTCTTTCATCCCTGCTTTCACATTGTGCATCTTCTTACTCTAATCAAGTCCATTCTGCCTGTTTTTTTAATGAACTTGTTTAAATGCACTCAAATTATTAGGATGTGTGGGTCACTCACACAGCAAAAATTGAGCATCACTAAACTACAGCAACTCCTTGAACTATTTCACTGATTCTTACATCTGTTATGTAGTAGAGTAGATGCAGAATTAGAATTTCTGCATTTTTCTACAAGAGATAGAAAGGCAGGGAGGATGGGAGGAGGGAGCAGGGAAAAGGAACAAGCAGAAGGGAAGGAGGTAGGAAAGGATCCTCATCTTTTAAAATTTAGTCCCAGGCATGTATATATACATTAGAATTTGATTTAAATACAGATGAAGCACCAGCTGTAGTCCATGGAATATGCTAAACATCACAACTAAAAACTTGGATAAGACATAGCTCCCTGTCTGCCCTCAGGGAGGTTACTAGTTTAGTAGGACAATAAAATAAGTATTTAAAAACAACAACAAAACTGTTGGATTTTAGGTAATGTGCATGCTTAAAAGAAGCACAAACCATTTGCTATAGAAGCAGAGTAAGGATAATTCCATCCACTGGTGGAAATCAGTGAAAGTTCCATGCAAGAGGTAACTTCACAATGAGCCAATGAACTTTCAAGAGGTTGAGAAGATTGTGAATGTACTCTGAACCTAGAGAAAAGCAGGAACAAAGACAAAACAGAGAAACTATTGGAGAAAGCATAGTGCTGCAGATTGCTCATGGGTTGGGACACCTGTCATGAAGCAGACTGAAAACAGTGACGGGGGCTAGATCACCAGATGGGACTAATGAACTTGATTTGGTAGGCAATGGCGAGCCCCTGAAGGCCAGGGTCAGAAGTGTGAATCTGGCCCAGAGGTGGCTCAGCTTGAGTGGAAAAAGACAGGTGGGGGGTGGGGGTACAAAAGGGAAAAATAAATGAGAAAGAATAAGTTAGTAATGAGCATTGAGGTTAGCAGATAGAGATAGAATTAGGCAGACATAAATGGAATAGCATGCCTTTATGCTGCTATTTAGCAGCTGAGAAAACCAAGCAATGGGGGTGAAATTAGGAGTCAAAGATAAATACTGAGTTTTCATTATCCAAGTATGTGGTGGGAAATTTTCTGAAGATTCTTCACTGCTTAATGACAAGAATATTAACCAACCAAGGATAAGTAGTTGATTGTAGGAGCATTACCACCAAAGAAAAAGTCAGAAAATTTGATTCTACTCTTGGACTGACAATCAATCAGGGGAATGCCCTTTGTCAAGACACTCTCTTTCTTTGAAACTTAGTTTATAAGTATTCAAAATAAATGAGTTGCATGGTTCTATTATTTCTTCTAGGTATATTATTTTATTTTTCCATCTGCCCGTACAGTAACAAAATGAAGCTACTTAAATAAGAATGGGATTATGTCTTTTTTTGTTCCTTGCTGCTTACTCAATGCCCAACACAGTACCTGGCCCACAATATGTGCTCAATAAACACATGTTTAACAATCAAATGAATGAATCAACAGAAGATTATGTGTTTATATCAAGGCAAAGGGACAAAACAATTCAGTTTGTTGCATTTTTTTTTAAATCAAAGCAGTCATTTGAAGTTTCAGCTTAAGTGGTTGGGTTTGATTTGTGTGGAAACAGTCTATTTGACACAAAAAATATAGTCACATATGTAGTCTTATAATCTTAAAAGTTATTTGCTATTGCTCTCATGTAAATGTTCCCAACAATTATTAATCTTCAAAATGGAAGATTCCTATACATTTCTGTACATTTCTTATTTCCATTGTCATCTGTATAGGTTGCTATTACTGTAGAATATAAAATATAGACTTAGTGAAGGCTGAAATGGAAAGAGTTACTGAGAGATTTTAGAGGTCCCGAAATCTTGCATTTGGTTTTGCATTTGCACAGTGCTATCTGAAAATAAAATACATCTTGAAATATTTTTCTGCAATATATTGACTATATTATATTGCCCCATTTTTCAGTACCTTCAAACCACATTCAGCCTAGAAAACAGCATATTTTGCATTTCAACTATTTACTTTGCTTTATACATAGGGGGAAAGAATGGAGCCAAAATCAGCAGAATGATGTAGGCAAACCTCTGCATACAATTGCTCTAGAAATCTTACTTTGCAATAGTGATTTCTCTTATCTTGATCTATGTAGTTCACAAACAGATTGCTAAACACTAATATATATTCTCTTTCATTCTCCCTTATACAAATCGATATCTCAATGGAGTTGGGGTTTGTAGGAGAAGGAAATATTACTATGCATGCAAGTGTGTGTGTGTGTGTGTGTGTGTGTGAACGCTTTAACTGAAAAGCTAAGAAAGCAATAAAATAACATACTTGTTGGTTGTAAGGATAGAATATTCTAGAAAGGGTGAAATGGCTGGGATCTCTTGAAAGTAGGAAATAGAACTGTTCATACTACGTTTCCAATTACTGGGCTCATCTATGTCATTTTGCCTGTGCACAGAGCAGAAAGGCATACATTGTTCTAGCAGAACAGAGTGTGCAAGACTGACCTTCTCCTTTCCCTTGGGCCAGTTTTCACACAATAGAACCCAGTGCCCAGTGGACGAACACATAGGAATCCCCAAATGCATATTGAAAAGGAATTCACTTTTCACTCATCAGATAACAACCCTTAATGACTTGGGTAACTCAACTTTACTTTCCCGTGGTCTTAATAAAAAGACCAGTTCATTCCATTAGGAAATCAGTGAGATGAATCGTAATGAAAAACCACAATTCTTTGCCAGGATTTAGCAGAGGCCATGAATAGCCCAGCTTAAAAGTTGAATTTCTTGTTTTCCTTCCTGTGTGGCTCTCTTTGAAAAGGCAGCAAAATAGTCTATTTGATCTTTGGAAAACCCATCACAGAGTATGAGCTACTGCCAACTGGTTAGGTTCATCCTAGGTAAACTAAGCCATAGGGCATTAGGAATGAAAGGACCAGAGGGCAAATCTGAAAATGAAGACAAAGTAATGCGTTCAGATTTCCTCACTAATGACTGAGGGTACTGAACAGATGCCATCTGTAGGAAACAGCATCTCCAGGGCTCAGAGTCCTGGTGCATTACAGTGGTCAGTGTTTTACATTCACCTGTCACCCATGAGTTCCCTTCTGTGGTGAAGCAGTTCTGTTATAATATGACATACATGTTTTAAAAATTGCCATGCTATGCATGATCTACAAAAAGAATATAGGAGTTACAGGGAAAATAGGGCTAGCAGCATAACACTCAAAATTTTCATCAGAAATATACATGTATATGTATATATATGCATATATATGTGTGTGTATATATACATATACATATATACATTTTTAAGATAGATAGGAACCTGATAAAAGGGATGGCATAGTTTTACACATGAGCAATGTTAAGGAATACATAAATACAACAATAAATAGGACACTTTGCCTTGGGAAAGGCCCGAGGTTTACTTGTGGAAGTGGGCATCAGAAGACAGGTTTGCAGCCTGTGAGTTACTGTGAAGTGGTAGAAAACGGTTCTGAGATTTGATGGGAAGTTGTAGCTGCAGGTGTAGGTGAGGGAGCTCCTAACACACACAGTGAACTGAGGAGCTCTCTGAAGCCTGGGCACATGTGTTTTGGGCATTCCCACACAGCTTGGTTGAGTTAGGGGCCACTTTTCTCATTCACCTTGTGGACAAAGTCACATATAGGCAAACACGATGCTTGCTCAAATTCTGTTTTATGCTCAAGCAAACACAAGTTATGTTCAAATTGTTCCTTCATATATTAGGTGCTCAGGAAAACTAATTTGCACTTTCAAAACTAAAGTTATACTAATTTTGACCTAAACAGTCAAATGAAGAGTTAAACTTTTTCTTTACCCCGTGGTGAGTTCCAGATAGCTGTTCAGTGTTGTGCTGACATATTAAATCATTCTACCTCTGTACTTTTCATGTGTCCTTAATAATACCACTTACCTTCTCATCCTAAGAGACGGTAAATATGACAAAGGCAAAGAACTTATTCAAGAGCTTCTTTCCTTCTAACACCATAGAGTGCCTTATTGATTAGATTAGATTAGATTATCTTTCCAGCTCATCTTCCATCTTTTTTCAAAGATCTTATTTATTTATTTTTAGAGAAAGGGGAAGGGAGGGAGAGAGGGAGAAAAACATCAATGTGTGGTTGCCTCTAGTGACCATACTGGAGACATGGCCTGCAACCCAGGCATGTGCCCTGACTGGGAATAGAACCAGTGACACTTTAGTTCTCAGGCCTGCACTCAGTCCTCTGAGCTATACCAGCCAGGGCTCATCTTCCATCTTTATACTAGCTCTGGTTTTAAATGTTTTTTAAAAAATTCATTTTTCAATTGTGGTTGACATACAATATTATATTAGTTTCAAATGTACAAAATAGTGATTAGACATTTATATACCTTACAAAGTAATCATCCCAATAAGTCTAGTCTAGCTCTGGTTTTTAAATTCTTCTATTCATTCCAGATCTTAATCACAGGATTCTTATAGCATATCTACCTAGTAGTGACACATTCTTTAATTTTATCCAGCAATTTCTTACCCTTGAAATGTTCTTTTCTTGTTTCATTTAAAGTTAGATTTTGTTATCATTTTGTGGAGTTTTCACTCAATTCTATGACACTAGTCCACTTACATAAAATATCCAAAGCAAATGCTTTTCAATATATCTCATCTGGTTTTTCAATAATGTCCAGAGTTCAGAATCTTCTCTGTCTAGGAATCTCACTCTTTGGAAAGGATTTACGAGGATCCGATGTAAATACAAAGTAACAGGAACACCCACATTGTGCTTGGACTTTCTTATTACATTGTTAATGCTGATCCAAGAAAACAACCTATAAAACATGCACACACATATGTGCACTGCAGATCTTCTTGTAAACATCCCTTCTATGATTAAATCGATTCCTGAGGAATTGGCTCAGACGACCAGTACCAAAGGTCATTTCCAAAACTTCCTGTGCCCCTGAGAATGTTTTGTGTTAATAATATGCATTAGTTTTACAGCCACTTAAGAAAACCTCTTTTATGTCAAACCAGAAACAGAGCCAAGATTAAAACAAGAATAAAATCCCACCAACTCCATAGAATTGAATGGATGCAGACTTCTGGAAATAAAAGAAAGCTGAGTTTTAAAAGATTCACTAAAAGTCTCAATCTCTTGATATTTTATCTGCAAGCCAACAAACAGAAAAGCAACAAGAAATTGTTCCATCCAGGGACAAAGGCCATGTATTGATCTGGACAGGATGACAAATGAGAAACAAGAGAAAGAGCCAGTACTAGGATTACAATAAAAAAAAAAAAAAAGCAAAACAGAGGAAATGGGTTTTTAATGCTAATAAACTTGCTAAACGAAATTTATTTGCTATATTTTTAAAGAAAGTAGAAATTTTAAAGACCTTTTTAAATTTTTTCACATTTAAGAAGATGTGTTTCTTCATTTCTTAAATATAAATAAGTAAATATCTATCAATCAATCAATCAATGTCAGGCCCTTCCTGGGGAACTTTGCTCACACACACCAAGTGGGGGTACCACATGCAAACAATATTTGCTTGCTTGAGCTAAAAGGAAATTGCCATATGTTTTATACAGAAAACATGATTTAATTGACAATATTAAATTCTCCTACTTATATTTTTTGAAGATGAGTATTTCCATTTCCTTTATGGAACTAACGTATTTTGCTATAATTCTATGAACCGTAGATGGCTGGTGAGTCACTTTTCTATTTTTCTTTTCCTAGAGATCAGAGCTTATCAAAGGCTGGGGTTTGAATGTTGTGTAACTGTCCCAGCATTCCCAGTGTTGTTCACTAGATTTCTGAAGTGGTAAGCAGTGAAGGGAAACATTAAAAAAAAAAGTCTGCTTCTTTTTAAAGCAGGAACTCAAATGACCGATGTTCTGCTCTTACTGGGTTACTGTTGTCAAGTTCTACAAGAGAGACTTCTCTCACATGACTGCAATTACCAACATCACCATGCTTTAGAGTGTGGCATCATGGCTTGTCTATCACAGTGCCTAAGATTTACTTCAGAGAGAGAGAGAGAGACCTACAGATGAATGAACCACAGGGATTGAGAGGCAAGAAACTGAACTGTGTGGTATATTCAATTTGTCACATAGTCTCAAGTCCACTGACTTGGCCCGGCTCAGGTATCAGTAACTGGAGGAGAGCAGGGAACAGTAATCAGTTGAAAATACTCATCTCAGCAGTTCTAAGCTTGTGACAGGTGACATGATGTATAGATCCTTGGAGGAGAGGAGGCAAGACATGAGAAGGGTTCAGTGGTGGGAAGAGCCAAACTCCCAAATGTAAGTGTAAGTTATTTGAGCATAAAGAAAAATGAAATAGGCTACAACTGCTGAAGACACATATACCCAGGAGTTCTCATCATTTCCACTTCAGTAGGTTTATTTGTTTAATTAGATATGCTCATTGATGCTAATAGCTAATTTCCCCACTCACACTCAGGTTCAGACACTGATACCTCTCATGGGTAAGCTCTTCTCATCTCTGCGTTGGATACTGTGATCTTGAATGATTTGCTTGCTGCCTAGTACCTGAAATCTACTGATGTTCCACCTATTGGCTGGTCTCCTAGTCCTTTAATACTTGACCAGAGAGAGTGTGAATTTTTCATCCTTTTGTTGTTGTTGTTACCATATTTTCAATCATTGCCTCCCTCTCAAATAAGTTAGTCCCAGAAACAGGCTAATTCCTCAAAGCAAGCACAGTCCATCACTGGTTTTTGTACTTGCATGTGGGCCTATGAAAGGAAAACCCTAGCATGATTGGAGAGCACAGGTGAGGTGCCTGATGCATAGCTGGCACTCTAAATATATCAGTAAGACGATGTATTCATGAGTTGATTTGGCAAAGTCTAACTGTTGAGTCATCTGAATGCGCAGACTTAGCTTGTGCTATGACGGCCCTGATCTCCAAGGATCGTGATATAAGAGGAAACAAGTTGCTACCATTTCCCTCAAATTGGTCAGGGACAGACAAAACAGCTTCTACTAATAAGCATTTCCCTGGTGTACTTCTGTGGAGAATGAAGTGTGTAGAGGATACCAGGCATTTCACCTCTGGGGCTCGTGGTGACGGCATGTGGTCATGATTCATTCCACTAGATACATGGGTGGAGCTTGCCTGTCCTCCAATCAGCTGTCCCAGAAAAACATTTCAACTACTTTATGTAGATGTATATAGTTTGTTTTGTAAACTATAACTCTTGGGGAGAGGATTTCTGAAATAAAATACAAGGTAAATTCTGCTTCATCTCATGAAATCTCTTTAAACTCCTGTGTTTTAGAGGGTGTTGAGGAGGGAAAATAGTAGGGGCTTGTTAAATTGTATAATGTTGAAGAGAAGACATCATTTGATTACACATTTGGAAAAACACAGATCTTAAATTTGAGAGATCTGGCTTATGGTCTCGGCTTTGCCACTTCCTGACTGGTGACTTTGGGATGTCATTTAACTTCCTTTTGTCTCAATTTCTCAACTGTCAAATTAAGATGACTTAAGTGGAACAGAAGATTCTTGGATAAGTCATTTTTACATACCTCTACTTTATTAGTAACTTATTGTTCTGTGAGATCGAAGCTACTTTTCCTTTGCTTTCTTTTTAACATATAACACAATTATCATATGGCTTTAAATTGAATGTATTTGAATAAAATAAGCCAATTTTTTCACCTTACAGGTGACTGTATAATATGTAATTCTGACATTCAGTAATATTGCTGGCTTGTGACATGTAAGTCAGTCCTGTCTCTGAAAATGGAGCTATAAATCTGCACACTATAATTCAGGTATAAAAGTTTTCCCTACAACAAACACTACAGTCTCTTGATTGAGTTAGAAAGCTTTTGGGTTTGAGTCCAAATGGTTTTAAGTAAGAGCATATGAGGTCTGTCCAGAAGGTATCCATCCATGTAGTATGAAAATAGAGATATTTATTGATGAAGATACAAGATAGAAGAAACATTGTACATAGGACAATGACACCTCAGTCCTCTTCAAAGTAGGCACCTTGGGACCTCACACAGTTCTCCCAATTGCTGTCAGCTGCCCCATCCTTTTTTCCTGAATCTTACTGATGGTCTGAAATCTCTTCCCTTTCAAAGGTGATTTTAATTTTGGGAAAAGCCAGAAGTTGCAGGGTGCCAAATCTGGGCTGTAGAGAGGCTGAGTCACCTGGGTGATTTGATGTTTCACCAAAAATTCTGCATGAGACACGAGGTATGAGTGGGCACAATGTTGTGGTGAAGCTGCCAATCACCAATTGCCTGTAGCTCCAGCCTTCTGAATCATCCAAATAGTTTCCACAAAGAAATGTTCAAGCTTAATGCAAAAATTGATGCAGATTTGTTGCTCTACTCTGTCATTTTGAATGTGACAGCCACACAGTACACATGCTCACTCAATGGCGTCTACTGCCCCCACTGACTAGTACAGTGAAGTCTACCTTGTTCACACATGTGCATTCCAGTCCACTCTCCTTGGCTGCCAGATTACACTGATGTCGTACAAACCATTCTCATTATATTAACAATGGCTGGACTTTTTATGGACAGACCTCATATAACCTATACATGGAGCCTGTTCCCTTAGTTTGCCCTAAGTCAGACTAGGATGGTGGTAGTAGTTTTCAGAGCTATGAAAAAAAAAAAAAACTCAAAACGAAGCAGGATTATGTCATAGAAACACATCCATTCTGGCACCTGGATCCTGGTCATTTTTGTTCCTGACTCTTTACTATTTGTTGGGTTGGTAAGTGGACAAAGGGACTGATTCCAAGACAACCAGATAGAAAACATAAGCTTAGGGAAGACTGAGAATTGTTTGATTAAGTGCCACATGCAGCAAGGTGACAGTGCCAAAAACAGACTGAAATTCCTCAGGCCATGAAAATGTCATCTATGAGTTTCTGGGGGTTTCAAACATACAATATTGTCATCCAAGTTTCAAAAAAAAAAAAAAAACCCAAAAAACGCAGCTCCTGCTGTGTGTGTGGAAAGAATTGGCATCGCTCTACTTCCAGCTAGCCTCAGTAGACATCAAAGATGAATAGAATAGAGTTGCTAAGCTAGAGAGTCACAGAAAGTTCCATAGTCTTCTCTTTCATTGGGAGGGCAAAGTACCCACTCTCCAGCGGGCAGAGTTCTCTCCAGAGATAACCCTAACCACTATAGTGATTCTATGTGAATGGTAATAATTCTAACAATGAGAATTCACCCACAAGCCTAGTAAACCAAGGAAAACAGTGACACGCCCTGCCATGGTTCTTTTGGCCTTTACCACAGTGGGGGAACCATTCATATGTGATGAGCCTTCTCATGATGCATTTGCATTGCCCTCATTCTGAGAATTTTCTAAGGAAAAGCTTACATCACGACAAAGGACTGTCCTTATTTCCCTCCACATACATACAAATACATCACTAAAGTATAGGTAAAAGAGAGTCAGTGCAGGGGGGAAAATCTGCAAGAAAACAACCATATTGAGCAATTAATACCTGCTATCTCCTATGTAGCATTTGCTAGAGCTCTGGCAGTATGCTAAGTACTTCAAGTGTGTTATCTTATTTAATCCTTATAACATTGTGAATCAACACAAATTATCATTTCCACTTTGCAAATAAAAATCTGAACCTTGAAGAAGTTGAGTGCAGGGGTCCCAGGTTCTCCTCGTCACTGGCCTTCCTCCCACCCATATGTTTTTGCATATGGTACTTGGGGCAGACTTGAAGTGAACTTGTTGGTTTTAATCTAAATGAGAAATTTCCTCTGAATTAAAGCTGACTACTCCTAGGTATTCTGCAAGGAGGGAAATGCACATCAGCAGAGCCCAGGTGTTGATTGGATGTTCATTGTCCTGGATGTTGCAGTTATCTAAAGGTACATGGAGAGTGGCACGTGCCACACTCTTTTCCAGGTCTCATCTTTACCATGAGTGGGCCAAAATACTGTTTTTGCCACTTTTCTCCCTTGAATTATTATCATTTCATTAAAAATATTTTTTCCTCTGAGTGTTAGACTAGGGCTTACATTGTCACAGAAGTTATTTTCTTTTTCCTTTTAAAAACTATTTATTTATTTATTTAGAGAGAGACTGGAAGGGAAGGAGAAAAATGGGAGAGAAATGCTAGTGAGAGAAACATTGATTAGCTGCCTCTTGTACACACCTCAACTGCAAACTAAACCTGAAACCCAGGAATGTGCCCTGACTAGGAATCATACTAGCGACCTTTTGCTTTGCGGGACAACGTCCAACCACCTGAGCCACATGGGCCAGGGCACAGAAGTGATATTCAAGGTCGTCACGAGTAAACACCAAGCTCTCTTGAACCAGGCACACTTACCAGAGGTCCGACTGGGCTCTTTATTCATTTCTTAGAAGCAGATACCGATCTGGAATTTTCTGGATGTTGTGAACACTTGAATCACAACTGAATTATAGACAGAGAAAGTAACAAACTGGTTTTATAAGATGACTTTCATGGGATTTTCATTTTATAGCATAAGCAAATTGAAATTTAAAAACTTGGGATCTTAGAAAAGACAAAATTATAAAGTTGAAAAAATATGATCATCTTTACTTCAAATTCTACAGAAAGTGTTAACCAACTGCATTCATTCTTAAACTATATTTTAATGTTTCATAATTCTTTTGGGTGACACCCCTGAGACTTACTACCATTCAAATAGTATCCATTCCATAGTTTAAATCTTACTATAAAGTTTCCTTTAACATTATTTTCCAAACTATGCCATTTTCTGTTATTATAGTCATGAATAGAATTTTGTGGGGCGGGGGGTGAATCAGGATATATGGTCCAGCAGAATTTATTTCTGATTTATGAGTTTATATCTGAATAAACAAAATTTGATTATCCTTTTAATGAGTTGCCTTTATTCAAAAGCAGATGGAAGCACACAGGTAGATGGCTGCAGGAAATCTGATTCGCATTCATGGGCCTCTTTCCTAATCATTAAACAAAAAAAACAACAACCCAATACTACTAAGCCATAAAAAAGAAGGAAATATTAACCTTTGTGACAGCAAGAATGAACCCTGGAGAGTATTATGCTAAGTGAAATAAACCTGTTAGAGAAAGATAAGTACCATATTATTTCACTTATATGTGGAATCTAATGAACAAAATAAACTAACAAATGCCCTGGTTGGCATAGCTCAGTGGATTGAGCGTGGGCTGCAAACCAAAGCATTGCAGGTTCGATTCCCAGTCAGGGCACATGTCTGGGTTGCAGGCCATGGCCCCCAGCAACCACACATTAATGTTTCTCTCTCTCTCTCTCTCTTTCTCCCTCCCTTCCCTCTCTAAAAATAAAGTAAAAAAATTTTTAAAAAGATAAACCATCTTTTAAAAAATCATTTAAAAATAAACTAACAAACAAAATAGAAACAGACTCATAGACACAGAGTGCAGACTGACAGTTATCACAGGGGAGGGGGGTTGAGGGGCTGGCTGAAAAAGGTGAAGGAATTAAGCAAAAAATATCTCATTGACACCGATAACAGTATGGTAATTACCAGAGGAAAAGGGGAAAATGTGACAAGTAGAAGAGGGGTAAAGAAGGAATAAATGGTGGTGGAAGGAGACTTGACTTGGGGTGGTGAGCACACAATACGATACAGAAACGATGTGTTATACAACTGTACACCTGAAACCTATAGAATTTCATTAACCAATGTCACCCCAATAAATTCAACAATTTTTTTTTAAATCTGTAAAGACAGCAACCTCAATATTCTAACAGTAAAAAAAAGAAAGAAAGTAATTCATTATCACCTTGAAAGTAAGGAGCACAACATTTACATTACCAGTCAAAGTAATTATTTGAGTTTAGTAAGGTGGGATAGTATTTTTATCATTAGCTATTAGTTAAAATATTTTGAAATCAATATGTCAAGGTTGCTTTTAAAATACAAAGGGTGCTCATATATTAACCCATGAAAGCACACAAGAGTCTCTTAAGAAATTTTTTTTTAATTGTCTATATAATCGATTATTCAGAGTCTTCACAGCGGAATATCAGAAAACCAACGAATTGTGTTCCAAGCTACTCCCACTTAGATGTAATCTGGTTTCAGTCTAGACACTGCTCATATTTGCTCTCTACTTCTTTCCAGTGCTGTGACCAGGTGCTACAGGAAGCTGGGTTTCACAAATCGTCAGGAAGCAATACAAAACTGGGAGGGAGAAGGAGTATGGAAGACCAAGGAAACAGAATCTGCCCTATACTCGAATAGCTGTTCTCTTTCTCCTTCCCTTTAAACTAATTTTCCATCTTGTCTTTCTCCTCTCCCTGCAAGTGCTCCCAACCCTCCCAAACTCCTGGCTGAGGTCTAGGTCGAATATAAAACACACATGCACACTCTCGAGTGACCACTAAGGCAGAAAGGTCTGCACCTTAAACCTCAAAGAAACCTATTATAATAGGTTTATATTTATATTAAGAAGAGGAAGAGAAGAGGAAATTGTGAATGCAGATGAAATTTTGTTTGTTAAACTGTGCCTACTTCCAAAGGAAAAGCTTTTGGTGCATTTAAATCCCTCTTATGCCATGGAATTAACTTTGGCTGCCAGAGACCAGAACTCATGGAACACTTGAAATTAAAGGTCATTCACTGCACACCACCTACTAGTCCCTATTTTTACATTGCCAGGTTTCAGCTGCTTCATCTGACTCCTGGCTCCATTTAGGGGCCATTCGGAGTGGACGGAACACATCTATAGTATGAAAATGGATTAGTTTGTCTGAGAAATTTTAATTCTAGAACAGCTTTATATACTGCACCATTGACCTACTAGATGGCCATACATCCTCAGTAAACCCTTTCTTTCTCTCAGGCAAAATGCATCCTTCCATAGCACAGGGCTCTATTATCATACTTGTGACTACAAATTATTGTGTATATATGCATAGCTCTCTTCCCCATCCTACTGAGAACTTGTCAAGGTCTTGTCTTCATCATGTTGACATCCACCACCCAGGTTCCTCTGTCCCTCTAACCCTTGGTGATAACCGAGAGGTAGTAGGCATTCCATATTGGCTTTTCAAATATAAAAATGAACAAATATATGACCTTCCCTGGTCCCTAAGGAAAAATATGACATTACGTTTTTTTTTCTATCCTTTATCAGGAAGTAGGTAAGCACCATGAGATCTCAATTATTTCCTCAGTCTGATCGTACTTACTCTTTCTTCTAGAATATGAAGGAAAGGTTGCAGTCTTTTTGTTTGCTAAAAGCAAAACTACTAGCATTTGGTAGAATTTTGTAGCCTTCCCTCAGCTCCTCAGTGACTCTCCTCACAGAGAAATGCAGCTTCCTACTTTGGCATGGTTGTATTGCTGAGAGAGAAGCCACATTTTCCAGCCTGTGTAACATGGCCTTCATTTTTCACCAACACCGTTCAAAATTAACTTTCTCTGCAGACATGTGAAGCTGATCTCAGGACTCAGACAAAACAACACAATGACATCTAAATCAATGGTTGTTCAAGATACCATCCAAGAATTTTTTTTTTAAATAAATGACTAGAATTTCTTCAGAATCTAACAGATGTGTTTTACTTCACTTATTTATATTTGGCTTTTATATATATATTTTAAGGATGAAACATGCCACTCACTGGAATATAATACTAAAAAATGTGAACTGCAGTGACACATAGCAAAGGGAATGAACCTCACGAACAATTTGCATGTTCTGAATTAAGATGCATTTTGGAATGGGATGGTAAATAAAAATGATGATGATTTTCATCTCACAACTTCATCAGTTCTATCCATTAACTGTCATTCGGGAACCCACCACCCTGAAGGAGCCTTGCATCAGAACGGAACTAAGAGCACGACAAGAAGAAACACTGAGGTTAATGGAAACTAACTTCATCCAAGTGACACACTAATACAAGCCTCTGTGCTCGGTGTATACTGTTTAATAATGTATCTACAAATCAGAAAGTTTAAAATTTGAAAAATTGTGCAGAAAATATCAACCTGCCATGAAGTACACACTCCCTACAACTTCAACCCTCTCAGCAGAGAGTTTTGGGAGGGGAGTCCCCTTGACCAGGGCCTATCTATCTCTCAGTGACACATTTTTTTAGGCTAATGCATTTTAAATAACATTTGCTATTACAGCTGTGACTGGGTGAAGGATTACAATGTTAAACTGGATAGTTCAGATTTTCAGAATCAAACATCGCCATTTTTTCTTCAAGAATTCCCAAGAAAGAAAAGCATAGCAGAGGTCAGAGGGCTCATGGTGAGAGGGGGAGGTGCAGGGATCCAGTTTCAAAGTGCCCCCCTTGAATGTGATGTCTGGCAACAAGAGATTTGTCTCTGAGGAAAAAAAATATGGCTTTCTAGATGAAAAAGAGAAAAAAAAAAACCCTACAGAATGAAGTTGTTTTTACATCTCAAGGCTTAAGTAATACTTAAGTATTTGGTAATACTGGGTAGAAGGATAGGGTGAAGTTACATTTAAAATTTTCTCCAATCGCAAAAGAAAATTTAATTGCTGAATTAAAACGTAAGGGTACAGCACTGCCAAAAGGCTTTCAGAGTAATACATAAAGGGCTTATTTAGCTTCCGCACACGCATGGCCAGGCCACTTCAGCAGTGAAACTTGTAACACATCACAAAGCCCCCTAGTAGATGAAGAAATATGCCTCCAGCAAGGTCAAGGCACCAACACCTGGCTGAGGATGCACCGTCTTCCTGCCAATGTGCTTCATTTAAGGAAAAAATTCTATGTTTTTGCCTCAGCTAAGGGTCTCACTGACTGAGAGACAGCCATGAATCTCAGGGTTTATAACTCCAGAAATCATTTGCAAAGTAAGAATCACTTTTAGATGTTTAAGTGAACTACCTGAGCTGTGTTTCTTACCAGCCCAGAACCACCAGGTATTCTACAACATTTGGATGAAGATACATCAGGACGAAATATGTAACTGTCTGAGAGACTTTGGAGAAATCACAGGTTCCAGCTGCACAGTCCTCACATACTGGGGTTGCTGTATTATCCTCTGATCCCTTAAAGGTTATGCCATTGATTTCCTTTTAATCCCTCTTGCAAAGCTCATCAGCAATTGAGGGAATTAAAATGTAACATTTTGGGTACTCCACCCTGACCATCAGCACTGAGGGTTGACTAAAAATTTACCAAAAATCATAGGAAGGATCCTTGGATGAGACAGAATTTGGACTTCAGTTCAAATAAATTTAGGCTGTAAATAAGGATTGATTTGGATTTAGTTTTGGGTTTTTTAGGAAGAATATTTGGGCTGTTTCTGTTGACTTAAGAATTTACCCAGGAATTCTTATTTTCCAAAAGTATTTTCCTCCTGTACCTTTAGTTATTGTCTTTAGGAATTACCATCTTAAATTACCTACTCCACATAGAAATATATAGAAACTTAGCTCTAATAACATAATTAACTGCTCTATTGGATGATACCCATGAAAATTTGTAGAATCAGGGAATGAGCTTCAAAGTCCAGTAACTTAAAGCTAAAATTAGACATATGATTTCTGTCCAGAAAAAGTCCAACCACTGTAATATAATAAAAGCGGTTTGCTTGATCAACATTGATATAACCTGGAAGCCAACAAGAGTAGACTGGAATGCACATGAGTGAACAATGATGACTTGACTGTACTAGTCAGTGGGGTTGGTAGACACTGTTGAGTGAGCATGTGTACTGTGTGGCTGCTGTATTCAAAATGACTGAGTGAGTACAGCAACAAATCTGCATAAAATTTTGCATTCAGTTTGAACATCCCTCAGTGGAAAGTATTTGGATGATTCAGAAGGCCACAGCTATGGGCAACTGGTGATTGGCAGCTTCGTCACAACAATGTGCCCGCTCATAAATCACAATTCACGCAGAGTTTTTTGGCAAAATATCAAATCACCCAGGTGACTCAGCCCTCCTACAGCCCAGATTTAGCATCCTGTGACTTCTGGCTTTTTGCAAAGCTAAAATCACCTTTGAAAGAGAAGAAATTTCAGACTGTTGGTGAGATTCAGGAAAATATGACAAGGCAGCTGATGGCGATTGGGAGAACTGTGTGAGGTCCCAAGGTGCCTATTTTAAAGGGGACTGAGGCATTATTGTCCTGTGTACAATGTTTCTTGTATCTTGTATCTTCTTCAATAAATGTCTCTACTTTTCATACTACACGGCTGGATACCTACTAGAGAGGCCTCGTATACTATATGTAATAGTCCTCTATTTCTAGAAGGGTGTACCTCTCATTTTAAAATATAGTGATTATTTTTAGTTAAAAAAAAACTAATGGATCTGGTCTGGCACATTAGAAGGTTGAAAGTTTCATACCATCTTAACGACAAATAAAAAACAGAACAGGCTGAAAAATTAGCACCTCTTCCTAGGTGAGTCAGAAAAGGGAGGTCACCAGGGGGATCACTGCCCCCAACACTGGAGACACGGACAGGGGAGCACAGAGAATTTACTGTCACTGACAATCCCCGGATCCCAGCGCGGACACGTCTGGGAGCTGACAGCTCCAGGATAGTGCAGATACCTCTGGGGTTCCAGTTTCAGTTCCTCTGGATAGAGACCCAGAAGTGGGACTGCTGGATCCTGTGGTTGTTAATTTTTCATTTTTGGAGGGACCATCGTATGGTTTTTCACACTGGCTGCACCAATTTATATTCCCATCATCAGTGTACAAGGGTCCCTACATTCTCCATATCCTTGCCACATTCTTGCCAATACTTTATTTATTTTTTATAATAGCCATCCTAATAGGTATGAAATAATATACCATAATGCTTTTGGTTTGTGATGGTTTCAAAGGTGTATCTTCCTCTCTTGCTGATCATGAAAGTCAACAAACACTATCACTCTTTGATTAATGATCTACCACAGGAGAAGAAGTATTCACTAGTTTCTGAAAAACAATTACTATCTTCTTGGCCTTTCAAGAGACTAGGAGATATGAATGTTTATTTTACGTCAAAACTGTCAGGTCAAATTCCACTGAAATTCAGTACGAGAGTTTCCACTCGCTGGCTGCACAATCAAAGGCTACTTCTTTAGAGGGAAACCCAACCTGGGATTTCAGGCACCAGCAACATCAGCTCTCGTTTCCTCAGTGCCCAGTCTGAGAACAGCCCTGGGCTGGACACGTCACTCACATCTTCTCTTTTATCTCACTGGTCTCTGATCCCTATTTCACAGATGAGAAACTGAGGCTCATAAATGTAAAGTAATTTATCCAAATTCACACGGATAAGAAGTATTGGACCTGGAATTCAAACTCACATATGCCTGACTTAAAAACCAGAACAGATAAAGTCCAGTAGAAGACACAGAAAAAAATTTAAGATTTTGGTTATTTATTTTTAGAGAGAGGGAAGGCAGGGAGAAAGAGAGGGAGAGAAACATTGATCAGTTGCTTCTGGCAGGCACCCCGGCAGGAGACCCACCTGCAACCCGGGCATGCGCCCTGACAGGGAATTGAATCGGAGACCTTTCTCTTTGTGGGATGACACTTAATCAACTGAGCCACACGGATGAGGGCAGACACAGAAATTTGAATCTGATTTGTAGATATTCTCAGACAGAAATTGAATTAGGAGTCAGGGGACTTGTTTCCATCCCAAACCTTGACCAATGGTTGTACTTGAACAAAATCTTTTTCTCTCTCTGAGCCTGTTTCTTCATATGTAAAATGAAAAGATCCAAAATGATCTTTAATTACAATGTAGCTCATCATTTAACAAATTATAAAAAATGAATGATCATTATGAGTCCTTATTAATATTCATTTCAAAGACAAAATTACAGGCAATATACTTATGACAGAAGAACACAGACCAAAGCCAACAGCATCTATCTAAATATCATAGATTTTTAAAAATCTTTCCTATCATACATCATTAAAAGTTAAAGTCTTGACTTACCTACTAATAGACTTGAAACTTCTCGCACTGGCTCTTTCTTTACACTTCTCATTGCCTCTGACTCAGACTAAACAAAGCATGTTCCCTGCATTGGCCACTTTCTTCTTATCTCCTTTTATCAAAACCCTGGTCTGATGTCCAACCCAGTCAGTCACGCAGGAGCCAGATAGCTGTGAAATTCTGACGCCAACAGTATGCTCACTCAGTGTTCCTAAACATTCTTCCTTTCAGCCAAACCACATGATCACCAGTATTTGAGGAGAAACTCACATTCGGTGGAAGCATTAGCAGAAAACCTGAGAGCATCTTATCACATCATCACTGGCTCGCTCTGGAGAGTCACACTCCTTATGTCAACAACACGGTCTGGGACAGGTGTGTGACTCGGGCCTGTGCTCACTCTGAGCAGCCTTGAGCCTCAGGTTCACGTACTAGTTCATATGTGTGGACTTTCCAGAGTCCCCGATGCATGCAGAGTCACAGACTACATTTTTTCACGCCTTTGTACCATTCACATTCAAGTCTCATAATGTCCTCTGCCATTTTACCACCCTGGAAAACTCTTATCTATCTTTCTGGGCTTGTTACACTCATCAGTTCTGGAAACACTGCTCCTGTATCATGACTGCTAACCCTATGCCAACTATTAGTTTCTAAGTCATTTCTATTCTAACACCCACCATATCTGAATTCAAGGAACAGCAATTATTTTGGCAAATAGATAACATGACTATAAAATGCAACTGGGAGATAATTTATAAGAATGTCTAAGAAAAAATGGGGAAGTTAGAATAATGCCGTGAGTTACATTTTGGGTGTAAAAATATAATAAAGTCACAACAATGAAGTCAGCGATGAAGAAGCCAGAAGAAACCAGCAGATAAATTTAAGAGAAGCTTCCCCAGAGGCAGATCCTAAAGTGTGTAAAAGTGAAATATTTGCTAAAGGTCACAGCACAAACTAATGAGAAAGGAATGTACTATGCAATAAAGATATTAGAATAATTGGCTAGCTGTTTGGAAAAATAAATCAATTTAGTGCCTGACTTCCTACTTTACACCAAAATAATATTCAGAGAAATTGTTAAAAATTAAGCCATAATAAGTTATGAGCAAATAGAGGAAAAATGTATTTGATCACCAGATAGATACTGAACATGTAAGTAATGAAGGGACTGCACCTTTACTATCATTGTAATAGGTAGTACTGATTGAACCCTGACTGTGGGTCAGGGATGTACAAAGTGCTTTACATACTTTGCTCAGAACCACAATATGATGCAGATACTCTTGATGGCTCCATTTTCAAAACATGGCAGCTGAGGGACAGGAAGCCTGAGTAAGGTCACACATGGCCAAGAAGAGGCAGAATCAGAGTGTGAACTTGGGTGGTCTGATTCTAGAACCTGTGCTCTTAGATTTTTACCACCTAAAATGTATGTAATGGAAGTAAAATCAGAGGGGAAAAGACAAACCAGTAAAAGGAAAAATGAAAAGAAAACAAACAAATGGGCCAAGATATAAAACTCTAAAATAGAAGAAATGTAAATGAATGAATAATAAACTTGAAAAAAAATCGATTCTGTAATCAGTTACACAGACCCAAAACATATACACACTGAAGCCCGCTTTATAAAATATAAAATCCATACAGCCTTATTTTCCTTTACAAATACTCATAGTTAAAACTAGTGAGATCTTGGGGAGGCATCCACTAGGCATTGCCAACTGCTTTCCCAAAATAACACACCAATTCACACTCCCCACAAGTGGTGAAAGAATAGAAAGCTTTAAAAGTATTTATAGTTTTTGACCTAGAAATTCTACTTCCAGGAATGCATTCTAAGGGCAATTTTGGAAATGAAGACAAAGTTTTAATCAGAGACGTTTGCTTAAAATTTTTTTATTAGCATAAAAAAATATTTGGAGTAATCTAAGTGCCCAATGATAAGAAAATGGTTACATAAATCAAAGTAAATCTATGAGATACTATAATGTCATCCAGGAGACAACAAAGCATGGCTGTGGGCTGAGTGCAGCCTCCTGTCTGTTTATTTTTTCCTGCTGTTGTCAATAAAGCTTTATTGGAATAAGGCCATGTTCTTCATCTGCGTATCATCTGTGGTTGTTTTCATGATGTAAGGCTAGAGTTGAGCAATTACTGCAAAGACTGTGTGGCCTGCAAAGCCTAAAACATTTATTACCTGGTACTTGACAGATAAAGTTTGCTGATGCCCGTTGTAGCTAGTTCTGATGATAGAGCATATATGTTTATAAGGACTTTTTAATGACAAAGTCAAATGTGAATTTTTAAATCTTAAATGAGTAAGAAATGAATGGTATTTCTGACACTAAGGCAATAGTTACTTACTGATAATGATACTGATAACAATAAAGGTAAGGTACAAAAACAATGCCTTGGTATATCACAATAGTCAATTTTAAAATGGGGTGGATCTATATGATTTTAGACTCATTTAAATATAAATATCTTTTCTTTTTGGTAAATTCTTTCCTGGTACTAGTAAGGCTTGCAGAATGCGTTGTATCTTTTTGTTTCTGCACAATCTGTGCTACACAAACATTAATCCATGATAATTTATGAAACTTGAGTCCTAAAGGCGAGCAAGGCTCCGGCCAATGATGATGTCATCTGTTATCTACTTTACCCTTAAAGGGCAACTTGTCTCCCCTGCTTGACTTCTTGATCCAATGACCATACTTTTTCATAGCACGTCAACATCTGGAATTATCCGATTGACCTATTGGGTAACCCTTGCCTGGAAAATCAGGTCGGTGCACTACTCAATCTGTCTTCAGGATCTTAAAAAATTGCAAAGATGGGTATAGAGCTTCTGGAACTACTCCCTTTGAAAACAAACAGTGCCTTCCAGTGAATACATCACCAGGAAGGAGATGACAGCACAGAAATCTGTGTTCACGTCTCTGTTGTTTTTGTCTGGTTCAGAAATCATTAGCACCTGATGGTGCTTTCAAAGCTGTCCCAATGGGGAAAGCAATTCCCAGGCCAGGCTTCTGTCAGAGAGGAGATGACCTATGGAGACAATAACTCGAAGCAAAGAGACTTGCAAACATTCATTGTTCCCACGGGCCTTTACATAAGCAATTGAGTGAGTTTCATAGCAAAAATTATATAATAACAGAACTTCCAACAAGGATAATTAATGACTTTTTTAAAAAATTTAGAGACTATAGGACCAGATCCAAGTGTATAGTGATCAAGGTCTAGAGCTTCTATTAAAGTTTCAAGAGGTACACAGATTATTTTCAATTGCTTCCAATGGCTAAAATAAGAAGTGGAAAATCAAAATTGGCTGTGAATTCAAGTACTACTTCTAGTACAAAAGGTAGCTATCATGGTTGGAAATAGATGTTACATTATATTTATGTAGGCCATTGCTGTGTCTCAGACATGATTCTTTCTTTAAATGCAATATAGACAATACTGAGTATTTAGTTTATGTTGTTATTATGGTTTGCTTGCTTATTTAATTTTTAAAAATAAGCCTGCAATCTAGACTTCCTTCCTTCCTCTCTTTAAATAGATGTGCATATTTAATATGTTACAAATCCTCTTGCATGCATGGTGAGTACAGAGCATGATAAGTACTCATCTCAGTTCTTAGGAAATGCAAAGTCCAAAATAAAAGATAAGTCACAGAGAAGGACAATGAGGACCATAAGTGAAAGCTTCCTGTATAAACACAGCGAAAAGAGAGGTGAGGAAAACGCCACACAGGTGAGACGGTGGTTCTGGAGGATAAAGGAGAAATTATTCGGGTCAACTGCATGATGGAGGTCATCCAAGGTCAAGGAATCCAGGTGGAAAAGAGGAGACACATGGATAGATTTGGTTCTGTGAGAACTGTGACAGGGAGAGGAAGGAAAGCCCAGAGAGGGCAGAAACCTGATCACGAAGAGTTCTACATGCCAAGATGTACCCTCCAGTGAATAGAAAAAGTTTTTCTAACATTTTAGAAGCATCCACTAGTCAGTGGGGTAGAGGAGAGATTTGAAAGTCCAAAAGGAAAAGAATAATGGACAGTAGGCTACCATAGCGGTGCCAGGGGGAGACACGGAAAAGACCGTAGATGGACAGGGCAGAGAAACAGAAATGAGAGGTGGTTAGAACGACTGTCCAATCAAAAATATAGTAACAGTGACATATGTAATCTGAAGTTAACATTCATGATATGTTCTATTTAACCCAATATATCAACAATATTAGCATTTTCACCTATAGTCAATATAAAATTTTTCATGAGATAGTTTACATTCTTTTTTGGTATTGCCGTTGAAATCCAGTTTGCATTTTAAATTGACAGCTCATATCAATTTGGCTAACCATATTTTGAGGGCTCCACACCACATGCATTAAAAGCTACCATCTGGGACAGTGCAGGTTGCGAAGGTAGAATCTGCAAAACACACTTCCCAACTGGAATAGTAACAATAACAGAACAATAGCTGTAATTTATGAGTACTAAATATTAAATATGAGGCAAGGGTAATAACTAAAAAGTATTATATGTCCACTGTAATTGAAAAGCTTTTAAAAAATTTATACAACTATGCCAGAAAGAAATATAGGTTGATAATTATCTCTACCTGTTGACATTATGGTTATGCCTTCTCCTTTCCTGTCTCTGTGACTATTTTATTTTCTAATTTTGTATAATGAGTGTGGATCTCTTTTGCAAAAAAACCACCATAGTTTTCATTTTCTCAAAGCTGTGGAGGGTGGCAGTGATGGGCAGTAGCTGGAGGGAGACAGAAGGTCAAAGGAGGGTTTTGTCTCGAGTGGCAGAGATGTGCTCCTGTTGATAACTGAGGGGTAGAGAAGGAAAGGCCAAAGACATGGAGAGAAGGGGTCATTGTTGGAGCAGAGGCTTAGAGGAAGGCAGAGAGAATATAATCTAGGATCAGAAGAACAACTCTAAGGACTGCCATGGCCTGGAACGGGGACTCTTCTTCCATTAAGAACAAAGATGCATGTGTGTGTGTGTGAACATTTATAGGAAAGCATTAGCAGGGCCATAGAGGATGGGGTGGCCCTGTGATAGTTTATCTTCCTGGACCCAAGCGGTGCTGCCTCTGTACCTCTGCTTGTGTAGAACTGCTCCCCCCTACCCACTCTCCACTTACCTCCAGACCCATCTCAGACCTACCTATGTGTGGGGACTCTGCAATGTCCTTGTCTCCAGGGATCCCTGCCTTCTCTGCTTGATTAGGTCCCAGAACCCTCTGAGGAGCCTGTCAAAAATACAGGCTCTGCAGATCCCCTACCTGGGGTGTCTACTTCTGTAGTCTGGACTAGACTAGCTCTGTGGTCCAAAGTGTTTAACTTTGATGTGCACATGAATGGCCCAGGTAGCTTATGAAAAATTCAGATTCTGACTCAGTAGCCTAGGATGGGTTTAGAGGTCCTACATTCCTACCAGTTTTCCAGGTGATGCCAATGCTGCTAATCCTGAGGCCACACTGAGAAGCAATGGGTTAGAGTGGGGAAGCTGTGTGTGTTCATGTATTTTCCCTACAATTTCAATGCAACCCAGCTAGGAAGAGTTCATTGGTGGTCACTCAGGAACTACCACTCACTACTCCTCTGGCTGTTAGCATCTGCTCTCTCGGTTTATGGCAACCATTTATCTATGTATATGCTAGGCTAGTGCCTTTCCACCAAACTACAGATCAAAAAACTACAGATATTTAATTCCACTTCGTATCCCTCCATCCAGCAGAGTCCTGCAGAACCAACACTCAAGCCATGTGAGGTAATTAAAGGAAATGAATGACGTTGCCGCTTTAATACTGACATATCATACAGAAAGTGATTCCAAAGTGCTGCTGTAATCAATGCAGAATGAAAAGGAAGAATAATTATGGTTTCCGAGATTTCATTCCCATATTAACACACGCAGCTCCCATCAAGTGTGACAGCACACACATTGAAATCGGGTGGGCCTCTCTCGAGACACGTGCCCCTGCTGATCTGCCATATTTATGATTCACCTGGCCTAGGATTTGTTTTAATTACCTGGTGTCTTGTTTCTTTCTGCCCACACCTGATTTTAGGATGCTGAGGTCAGATGCTCTTTTTCAAGTTCCCTGCACCAAACTGGACCCTGTTTTGAACACCTGAAATGTATAAAATCTAAGGTTAACATGGATTTTATGTTATCCTTTGGGGCAGGAAAATATAAAACCTGAGCTCCAGGAACGGCCTATTTCCTGTTTTATTGGTCATAAAGGTTTCTTAGGGGAGCAGGTGGCACTGACAGAGACACAGGCTCAACTACCTCCTAGCAAGTCTCTTTGCTCCATGACGACCAGCTTCCCGCTCCACGCAGAACCATATTGCACACCTGCACAGAGGCCCTACCGCGGGGCTCAGACCCGTTCTAAGAGGGCAATTCAGTGATTTTTACTAAATGGACCTACTTGTGCGTCTGTCACTGTAGCCCTAGTTCAGAGCAGTTATATCACCGCAATAAGACCACTCATGCCCCTTTACAGTTAATTTCTGTTTCCTCCCCAGCCCCAGCTAACCGTTAATCTTTTTTCTGTTTTTCTATATTTGTACTTTTTGGACATTTCATATGAGTGGGATCATACTGTATTTGGTCTTTTCTGCCTGACTTCTTTTACTGAGGATAATGCTTTCAAGGTTCATCCATAGTGTAAGATGTGTCAGTATTTTATCTAACAGAGAGTATTCCATCATATGGAAACATGTTTTTTCATCCCTTCACTAGCCAATAAATATTTTAGTTATTTCCAGGTTTTGACTATTATCCTATGAACATGCATGTTTTTGCGTGGTCATATTTTTATTTCTCTTGAGTGGATACCTAGGAACAGCATTTCTGGGCTATATGGAAAAGTTAAGAAACTACCAAACTTTCGTCCACAGTGCTGAACCATTTTACATTTCCATCAGCAATGTGGGAGAGTTCCCATTTCTCTGCATCCTGAACAATGATTGTTTCCTACTTCTTACTATCACCATCCTCATGGGTGTGAAATAGTATCTTACTGTTACTTAAATTTGCATTTTCCTAATGATTAATGCTATTAAGCATCTTTTTGGGTGTTTAGTGCCCATTCACATGTCTTCTTGGTGAACTATTTCAATTGGGTTGCTTTATTCTTATATAAAATGGTCTTAGTGCTTCTTTCTCCAAAGTGATCTCACTATGCATCCGATGACAATGAAAAATTCTGGAAGAGCAGCCACTCTGCAAATGGAAAAGGACTTAATAATACTCATAGTCGACAGAGCAATGAGTACATCTTTAGGAAACTCAAGCTTCATTTTATAGTGTGCAATCAAAATGCTTTGCTAACCTGAAAGTTTTCCATTAATTAACTTGAATTTCAATTGGCATAGTTCTTTCTTTTTCTTTACTTTCTTTGCCATTCCTCCCCCTCCCCCAAATTTGTCAGCACTGCTGTAAACCGACACCTCATGGCAGGTTATTATGGCACTGGGAGCAGATGGTGAAGTTTCCCATAAAACAGAAAGGGCAATAGACCTGCCTGAAGTGAGGTAAGTAAACACATGAATGGTGAGAACTGAAATGGAGTGTTAAGTACAAATTAAAAATAGAAAGCATGACTACTAACCTTGTTTTGGAAAAAAATATCTTTTTAGAATATGGCTAATGAAAAGCACGCATAAGCCCCAAATAATTTTTATTTCCCTTGGAACAGGGCCTACACCATTATTGGGGACAATAGGTAAAACATTTACCAATATAAAAATAGAGTAGAAGAGATTGTCTGATAATTTAGTAACAATCCCAAATTTTATAGGAGAATGCCTTTTGCTTTGCTCTGCTTTATGAAAATAAAAAAATTACTGTTCACATGAATCAAATAGGATATAATTATTCTTTTCCAGTTCTCTTTCCATGTACGGCCACACCTGTTAAAAGGAAGCCAGAGGATGGCCACTTCTTCTTCAGTCGTCACCCGTCGTCACCCGTCATGCAGGTTACAGCACTGGACTGAGCCGGAACTCCTGGTCTTTTTGTTGCTATTGCTGTGGCTTTGTTCACCTCTTGTTTGTATATGTGATTTAATATCCACATTTAAAAAAATAAGACGTTTGGATTTACTCTTGCTCCCATTTCCTCTTCACAAAATAGAATAAAAAGGGACATGTGAACTCTTCTCTTTGTGATGGAAGGAAATCATTTTTTCAATCTTTAGGGCCATGTGCTGTTTTTGTGCAGAGCTTCAAAGTGGCTCCCCTGTGTGGATGCTCTTAGTCCCTCACAATGACTCTGACGCAAAAGAAAAGGCAGGAGGAAGTATGCATGTTAGATTTGCTCACAGTTGTGTCTTCAGTGTGGAGCAGTTGTCTGGTACACTGTCAGAAATCCATAAATATTTATTGACTGTATGACTGATACAGGAAGATAGATTTTTCTTGAAAAATTTAAATAAGTTAGTTCTTATTTGGAAAGACATTGTTTAATGTTTAAAAATAAACTGTTGTGTTCAGGATAGGGGGAGAACAATACATCCCAAATTTGAAACATATAATAAAAGACATTGAAAGTCTCTTCATTGTAATCAATCTCGGTGCTCTGACTCAGGGCCCTTCATGTTGCGAGACGACTGTGCCTTAGACAGAAGTTCTGCAAATGTCTTTCCCATCACATCTCCCCTCCAACTCCCAGCCTTACGTCTACATACGCAGCACGGAGTGCAGCGAGGAGAGGGGATACAGGGGGCACAAGCAACAGACAAACTGCAATTTTTCTGCTCTCCTAGATTTATGTGCCTTCTCCCAAAATCCGTTCCCTGCTGCAAAGTGATTATCGGTACTCACAGTAAAAGATAATTTTAAAAGTTTATAGGATTACATAATGATCTATACTAATTGTGTAAATTATTCATTGATGACAATATGCCTGGTAGTCTGCTAAATTAGATTTTCTAAGGTTCTGGTTATCTATTCAGCTACTAATATGCATCTAATATTCATGCACAGAAGATCAATATTTAATTGTGTTGAGTGGGAAGAAATCATGACTAATTCAAATTCTAAAAAAGAAAATAACTTTTTTAAAATGTCAATTTGGCCTTGAATTCATATCAAATCAAGACTTTTCTTTTCTATCTGGCAAGGCTCCCTAATTGTTTAACTAGGCTAATGTTAAGAATGAGCATGTAATTGATATTAGAGAGAAAAAGATTTGAAAAACATCATGAAAGGGTGATAGGAACCGGTCTGGGGTGTTAGGGCTGCTGTTTCAATCACCAGCTTGGATGGTCAGACACAGGCTTTACTGAACAACTACACAGGCCATGTGCAAACAGCTAAGGACAGTTATTAATAAGGCCTCACCTTTGCAGGCCTTCCAGTGTACAATATGCTTTCATATACATTATCTCACTTAACAATACATACCTCACGGTGTAATTGAGGGCTATTAGAAAACCGAGACTTGGCTTAACTTGCTGAAGTACCACGAGTATAAGGAGGAAGCAAAGCCTGAAACTTTGCTTTATTTTCCTCTAAATGTTACAGACTTTTGAGATACATCTTTTGGTTCACAGGTGAAAGAGTTCTTAAGAAAAGGCTTCAGAGTAGGCAATCAGTATTAATTGGCCATGCTGTGGGAAACATTTATGTTAGATAAATAATCACATGTCTAAGGGGCACAGATGAAGAAACATTTCTTACAGATGCTTTACTTCATGAAAAGTCCTGAGCTGTTAACAGAATGTTTTGAGACCAAAGTCTGAGAAAGACAGAGTGAGATCCAATATTCTCATGTCCAAGACTCAATGTGCCTCATTCCAATTCCTTTTTTCATCTCTGCGTATTACTTTCCTCTAGTAACATGGTAATGGAAAGTGACCAGTGGACACCCAGGAAAAAGGGATGAATCATTTATCCTTGAACCTCAAACATAGTAGAAAGGCCTTGAAATCCCACAGTTTGGCTTATTTATTTTTGCCTTATTGGAGGCAGACTTCTCAATTCCATTCCTTGCCTCATCATTTTCACCTATAAGAACCCCATGAACTGAGAGGCCACAGAACGAGCTAACTTTTGTGGATGGACGTTGTCTTCTACATGACCTAGAAGGTCCAGTTCTAGCCAATTGCTTTAGATTTTCCCCTGTGACAGTCAACAAGGAGAGTGAGGCTTTCCAGCACGGGCTGGAAACAACTGGAAGACAGTTAGGTTGGCTTTATCACCTAAAATGGCGTTCAACCTTTTATACAGATTGAAATGCAAGGTAAAGTCACCTGCACTGTTTTCAGGTAAGAGGATGAAGGGTCCATCCTTGAGCCATGCAGCACTGAGCTGACAGTGGGGCAAAGCAGGAAGGCCGCATAATTTTTTCAAACAGCCCTAACCTGGAATCCCAGCCCTCCCATTTACTGTGTGATTGATTAATTAACCTGAGCTCCACCCCAGAAGGTAGTTGGGAAGGCCAAATAGGAAAGTGCTTTGTGCAGTGGCTGTCATATTCTCAATAAGCACTGGGTCCTTTTTTTTCTCTGTAAGAACCAGAAGTGGAATAAAGCTTTGAGTACAGTGCCTTTGGAAAGGAGAGGGGAGAAGGGAAAGGAAAGGAAGTAGAAGTAGTTGCTATGACATGGACGTTGGTATTTCAGAGACCTAATGTTTATATACGTAATGCAAGCATTTGGAATAAAATCTAGAGGTCTTAGCAAGGCCAGCAGAAGCACGTGGTCTGGTCCCTGATACTTTTCTTACCTCACCTCCTACCATTTGCCCTCACGGTCTGAGCCCCCTGACTTCCCCTTGGAAGAGGTATTCCTTAGAACAGACATCTTCAAAGACATCTCTGTCTGGAAAACTCCACTCTCACTTATACACATGGCTTCTGTCTCGCTGAGTCTACATCTGACCTCTGATCCTAGAGTCACCTCCTCAGAAGCACTTCCCTGATCTCCCACTTCAAACAGAAGCCCCTGACCCTACTGGCAGTGTCTTCCTTGTCTCTCTGTTTCCAGGTTTTCAGTGTATTTGTAACAACCTGATATTATATATTTACATTATAATACTTTTATATTATATATTTATGTGTTCATTTGTTCATGACCTGTTTTCATGCCCCTGTTCTCAACATTACCCTAATATCCTAAGACTGAAAAAGAACACTATTTTGTTCAATTCTATATCTTTGACCCTCAAACAATGCTGTGTACATAATAGACACTCAATTTATATTTGCTGAATGAATGGACAAATGCCCACTTCTTTATTTCAGACTCAAAGCTGAGAAAAAGTAGGCACTTCATTAAGATTAAACCATACACTATAATGACATGTAAGTGAATTCCATACATGTAATGCATATTATAGCTCTTTCATGAAGTCACAAATTGTAATATAAGGGAATACAGTGCCTTTTAACTGGCCATGGGATTCTGGCACAAAATTAACATTGTGTTTCCATGTTGAAGGCCTTCCTGTGTGGTCACCAGCTTCTATGTTATCAGCTCACAAAAGTCGGCACCTTTTTCCTTTGAGTCACTTCCTATAAGCTGCACACTTGATTACGGTAATTAAAGAAAACGTCTTCCTATGTGAAATAAGGTGTGAAAGAACAATAAAAAAAAAGTAAAATGGTGAGAACATTTCTCTGAGCAAAAGCAATTTCCCCTTTGAAAGAGCTCACCTATTATGATCCCTGTGGAGGAATCTATTTTCAGTCTATTACTTCTTCATGATGGAGAACAGACTCATCTCAAGGAACTAAAATACCATGATAAATTGTAATGAATGACCTCAACTTTTAGTCCTTGATGACCAGAGCCCCTGAGATAAAATGTCACTAAAATAAAATCAGAACACTAACCTCCAGGGGGCTAATGAGGTTCTTTGGGAATAAGACTTCTCCTCCCCCTTTATTGTGCTATATCAGCAGCATAACATATAAATACATTTCCTAAGGTTCCTAATTGAGTCCTGGGTGGAACTCAGCTTATGAGATCCTGAGGATCCTACATTTGGAAACTTATGTAGTTTCTAAGTGGATCTTTATACTCAGAATTATGTTCAATTATTCAATACATATTTTGAATTTTTTATGAGCATCATGCTCCATGCTATACATTTTAATTACAGCGTTCTAATTTTTGAGAGCCTATTGCATACAAAGCACTGTGTTAAGTACAACTGGACAAACAAAGTCATGGTCTCATACTTCTAAGGGTTCCCAACATCTGTGGTCTTGGGCCACCAGAGAATCTGCCATCTAGACAGGGATAAAGGACAAGTGGGCGAGAAAACCCAGTGAATGCCCCAGTTAGAGGAAGGGCTAGAAAAATAGGGAAAAAGAAAGGTGTCACCTCAGGCTGTGCTGATAAAGAGGTTTATCTTGGTCATCATCCCACCTGTGGGTGGAGGGAAAGAAATTCTTTTTAACTTTTGACCCTACTAGGCTCATATTAGCATAAAGCCATAAATGGCCCTAGCTATCATCTCTGGCAGTTTTTCATATCTGACCACATCTTATTTCTGGCATACAGATAAATGATGCCATTTAACAGTAGACACACGTGTAATAAATTCATTTTATAAGGTTTGTATGGAAAGAGTTAATGGTCCATATACCCTCTGCTTTCATGGCACATCAATGAAAGAAGTGTCTACAAATGAGATGCATTGCTGAACCGAAAGGAGCCAATCTTTGTACTTAGTTACACTGACGTTTTGATCTTCACAGAGGGAGTAAACTTAAAAGTACCTTAGGATGTAGTGATACTGAAAAGCATGATTCCATCCCCATTTCTTTGGAAGAAAAAAGAATAAGGGAACATAGGTTGCACTTGGTATATTGTTGATAGACAAGGAATATAAAATTTGATTTCCTAGCATCTAGTCATCATTTCAATGTAAGGGAAAATCCTATGATAGGGTAATTTTATCATTTGTCATCTGTCTTAATCCATTCTGGGTCACTATCCCCAATATACTCTAGGCTATGTGGCTTAAACAACAAATTTTTATTTCTCACAGTTCTAGGTGCTGGAAAGTCCAAGGTCAAAGCACCAGTATCTAGTAAGAACCCACTTCCCAGTTCATAGAGCGATATCTTCTCACTGTGTGTCCTCACATGGTAGAATAAAAACAGAATAGCTTTCTGAGACCTTTTTTATGAGGGCAGTAATAATCGCATTCATAGGGGTTCAACCCTCATGTTCTAATCAGCTCCTAAAGGCCTCACCTCCTAACCACGTCACATTGGTGGTTAAGATTTCAACACGTGAATTTGGGGGACACATAAACATGAAGTCCATGACATCATCCAAACCTGGGGAACACTATTAATCATTGCATCTGAATAACAGGCTTAAATCTTGACTATTCCAGCAACCCAGCCACTCAAATAATAGGAAGGTGGAATTCAACTTTCTATAATACAAGGAAGCAAAAGGAGCATCAAATATACCCTGTCTTTGCCTCTTGGGAGCAAAATTATGAACATATTATCTAGCCCAGCCAATCAATGCTGTGAACTGCATTTGACCCTGACTAAAAAAAAATAAATGGAGGCAGAAAGTCAGAAAATGTTCACTTATCATAAGGGATTTCAGTGGCATAGCAATAAATGTCCAGAGGCAGTGGAGTGCAGCAGAG
The DNA here is from genome assembly GCF_004126475.2 of Phyllostomus discolor. Lineage (NCBI taxonomy): Eukaryota > Metazoa > Chordata > Mammalia > Chiroptera > Phyllostomidae > Phyllostomus > Phyllostomus discolor. Next base: position 86,122,349 of record NC_040910.2, read on the forward strand.
CAGTAGCCTGTATTTGGGGCAGGGGCAGGGAGCAGGAAAGCACCAGTGGCAGCAATAATAAAGGCCAGTCAGTGAACAGTGATGTCCTGAAGTCCACTGGAGACATCTTTGGAGGTACCTTTCTTTCCTCAGTTTCTGCTTGAGCTTGGTTCTCCAGCTTGAAACTGAGAGCTAGTACAGATCTCATGAATTATCATTTTTCTCCTTAAGTTATCCAGAGTTGGTTTGTTGGTTTCTGTTTCAGCGGACAACTCAGACTGGAACTAGTACAATTCTAGCTTTCTTAGATGACGGTGACAATTGTACTTGATAATGATCATCATTTTAACTTGCGTGTCTCAGTTGTTGACTATGGACCACACTGACAACATAATAGCAAAAACATCTCTAAATACATCTTTTGATTGTTACATACTTTTCTAAAAATAGCCCAGAATTCTGTAATCCAAATGTCTTCCCTTTTTTAGTCTCATGAAAAATCAATAGGGGCATTTATATGAGTTCTATGAAAGAGAGAGCCTGAGATATTTTAAGAAGTCACACACTTCTCAGTTGAAAGAAAATATTCAAGGCTGTTGGGGCCCTTGTCAAATTACGTACCTTCGTTTTTAGATGTTACAGCTAAAGGATTGAAATAAACAAATATTCATTCAGAAGACTGCAGATGATGAATATTAATTACTGCATATGAAATTGTAATGGAGTTTTTAATTATAGTTAATGGATTCCATAATTGCTAGAGGCCTTGAGAAAGGGATAAATGCAAAGGATCTAGAAAGCCAAGGAAGATAAATATTTGTAAGGAGGGAGGTATATAAAGCATTCGTTAAAATTTTCTAATTCAGGTGCACATGAAAAGTGAGCACATGGTTCCTATCTATGAATGGCTGGTACTGTAATGATAAAGCAAAAGTCACAAACTTACACCAAAAGGCGATGGCCAGGGTGTCTCAGTTGGGCTAATAAGAATCAGAACTTACTTCTATTCATCGGTTTATGAGTAAATGAGTTCTTGGGAATCACCTGATGCTGCTGCAACAAACATGAGGGGTTGGAGCCCTGTGAGCAGGCTCTGTTTCTGAAGAAAATGATCCTAAGAGCCCTGGACTTGGATGTGAACTGCTGTAAGATACATCCTGCTTATTCAGATGACAACTTAGGGCCCAAATCAACCTTTTGGCTTCTGACTTCTGAACAGCTACAGAAGATGGGCAACCAAGCAGCTGCCAAACCACAATCCAAGATAAATTCCTGAACATTCCTTCCATCACATATCATGTCCAGCTCAAGGGAGAAAGCCTGAACTAGAAGATGATATTGTTGTGAGATCAAGGGTGGGAAACCAGGAGGTAATGAATATTTGGAACAACTTGTTCCTTCCCAATTCATTGCAGCTACATAAACAGTACTTTAAAAAAAAAGAGAGAGAAAGAGAAAGCGAGAGAGAGACTGATGTTAAGATTATTGAATCTGATTGGTCCATAAGTATGGGTTAGGAAAAAATGTGGGAATGCAGACTGGTACAGCCAATATGGAAAACAGTATGGAATTTCCTCAAAAACTGAAAAATGGAATTGCCTTTTGACTCAGTAATTCCACTACTGGGATTATACCCTAAGAATCCTGAAACATTGATTCAAAAGAACCTGTGCACCCCAATGTTCATAGCATCACAATTTACAATAGCCAAGTGCTGGAAGCAACCTAGGTGCCCATTAGTAAATGAGTGGATCAAAAAACTATGGTACATTTACACAATGGAATACTATGTAGCAGAAAGAAAGAAGAAGCTCCTATCCTTCATGACAGCATGGATGGAACTGGAGAGCATTATGCTAAGTGAAGTGAACCAGGAGGTGAAAGACCATATGATCTCACCTATAAGTGGAGCCTAATTAACAAAACAAACAAGAAAGCAAAATATAACCAGAGACATTGAAATTAAGAACAAGCTGACAGTAACCAGAGGGGAGGGGGGAGGGAAATTCCCTGGGGAAAGAGTTGCCAATGAACATGTGGAGGACCCATGGACAAAGCCAAAGGGGGGGGGGTGGGATTAAGGCTGGAAGGTGGGGGTGGGTGGGTGAGGTGGAGGAGAGTGGTGGTGGAAAAATGGAGACAACTGTATTTGAACATTAATAAACACTAAAAATAAATAAATATATATATAAATAAAAAGAAAAATGATATCTTATCTCCAATTAATTCCTCTAGTTAACTTAAACTCCCTCAGAAACAAAAAGCCAGGGGTTACCATCTTAGCATAGACATTTCTGGACACAATTAATAGTTGTAAAATTTAAATAGTTCACCTCTCTTCCACCTTTCCAGTGAGTAAGCAACAATGTGCTGTGGTTGGAAAAATACTGGGTTAGAGAACAGTGACCTGCATTCCGGTCCTCGTCTGCCTGGTACCAGCCAGACGGCCTTCTCCCAGCCTTAGCTTTCACGGTTATGAAATGAGGGTTGTTCTATTTTTTGTTTTTTGTTTTCAAAATGACTCTTAATGCTTTAATTTCCTTTGTTTTCCTAACTGAATATTTCAAAGATTCTTCCTATATGTTTATTTTTATTTGCATATTGCCACTAGACTTTGATCCCCTTGAAGTTAGAAATTATGTCAATTTTCTTCTTTCCAGAGATTTACTAACCCTTTCCTAGAATACAGGAGGCTCTCACAGCTTATCGAATGAATGAATAGATTGCAGAATGAAGAAGTATATTCCAAATAGAAATATGTATTTTTTATCTCTAAAAGACACCTTATTGATTATTTCTCTTATTTGGATTCTCCCAAAAGCTGACTTTGAGACTTGGATAGAATTCATGTAGTTATTTGGAATGTGATTCAGGAAATACAGAGAATGCCAAAACCATACAAGGGGAAAAGAAGCTATGAGCATGTTATCAAGACACTTATCGCTATGGGTAATTGGAGCTTCATCCGGCTGGGAAAGTATAGAAAAAACAAGGAGCATGTACCTAGAGTGACCCATCCAAAGAGCAAGGGAGATATGGAATTTGTGCACTAATGCCTCCCAGCCATTGGTCAGCCTGGCTGACCAGAGAAAGCCCCCTTGGGTAAAGAAATGAAGGTGCTGGCAGCTGGCAGGTAGACCAGCATGCACTCATATGGTAAAGGCCAAGTAGTTCATATCAACAGGGCCTACCACAGTCTCAAAACATTATTATCTTTCTTAGCCCTTCCATGGAGCAAGTATTTCCCTATCATACTTATCTTTACTCCCCAGTGGTCTATAATCTCCTTGAGGCAGAGAACATGACTTCTTCAATACTATATCCTTGATACCTAGCATTACATAGCACCCTCATATCTGGGGAACGAATGAGAAACATTCATATAATACCACCAACTTTGTCAGGCTGTACAAGAACTAAAATAGGAAATGCAGGTGGAAGTGTATTTCGAAGAGTCAAGTGCTGTCGGTAACTGACAAGAATTATGTGGTGAAAACTGAACACTGTCCCCGAGCTACCCATGCAAGATAGGATTCTTCCTTCCATCCTTCTGCACTGACACATCTCCCTTAGTAGGTTATAGCCCAAGATGTGACCAAGATATCAGCATGCTGAGCAAAGATGAAGTGCAGCAGTGAAGAGTTAATGCAGAGCTTCTGTCTCTGCTGGGGTTTCACTGGTTGAGAAAAATGTGGAAAGCTAGAACCAATACAACTCTATATCCTAGACACTGCTAGAAGGTCAACCAGGCTAGAGGCAAACAGGGCACAGAGAAAAGAACACTTCTATCTAGGGATACATCTCTGAAACATCAATTTCTTCCATTTTAAAAGAGTGAGAAGAAAATACGTGATGCTAAGGGAATTTGTGGCTCAGATGCTGTTTTGTTCCTTAAGATGCTTATTTGTGAAATGAAAGGCCAAAGAACAAGGCCTGTGTTTTTCACAGCGATATGAAAAGAGCAGTATTCCAATTTTTGACCACCAAAAATTGAACTCCTTCCATTTTCCCACACCAGATTTAAGAAACCTCTTAATTCCTCATACCACTCCGAATAAGATAGAAGCTATTTGCAAAGAGTGTAAGAGCTGAGGACATTCAGACAATCAGAATTGTAAGTAACCGTCTGTTTTACTAAGAGGGAATGGACTTTGGGAAGTTAGGAACAGAAATTTTCATAGTTTGTGGAGAACCCACAAAAACTGGCTGTCTTGGACCAAAAGCCAGTATCCTTCAGTTGCTTCTTCATACACTTGAGAAGGCACTGGAGAAAGGCTGTCGGGGATACCCCTCTCCTGAGTAAGCCTGATCTCCCAGTGTTACAGACCCAAGAGTGACTTCACCCTTCCTTGACTTGGAACATTAATCAAGTCCTCAAACCTTTTGTTTCCAGAATACCTCTATGTTATATGTAAATTGTCCATATAGTGCAGCCCACATCAGCAGACATTCAGTAAATCCATGACTTTTATGAAAAAGTCATGTCCCCAGAGAACTCAGAGCTTAATTTATTCAATATTCAATTGTTTCTCCCCACGAAGAACAACAGATTGATACCTGTGTGCACCTTAAGTGTCTTTCTAGGGACTCTCTCACATCAACAAGTACAATCCCTAAAGACAGAAACCTGTATAAATTCTAAAAATGATGATTGCCTCACATAACAATCCCAGTCTTCATGGGATATATCACCATACATGCTGTGTTGTTTTTATATTCATAGTGATCAGTGTGATCATTATTACCAACTTCAATTAATGAGAGGTTTATAGGTAAGAGGAGAGGAGCAGACACTTAAAATTTAAAAGGTCATATAATTGTCCAAGCTTATATGGCTTATAATCAGAGATACTAGAATTTTTACACAGGCATAATCTAGCCACTTGACCCTGCTCAATGGTTTTTCTTCCTAGGAATCTTTAAAACATGGAAGGTTTGGATCTCATGAGGAGAATGTAGATGCATGTAACCTTACTCAGAATGAGGGACTGGATCAGAGAAAACTTAGTCATTCCTACTATGATTTCATTACTCAGCTATGATTTCATTACATCATCTGCTAATTTAAAAATTGGAAGTTCACCCTGGCTGGTGTGGCTCAGTTGGTTGGAGCATCGTCCTATAGACCAAAGGGTCACAGGTTTGATTCCTGGTCAGGGCATATCAAGAAGGCAGCCAGCTGATGTTCCTCTCTCTCTCTCTCTCTCTCTCTCTCTCTCTCTCTCTCTCACACACACACACACATTCTCTCTCTTTTCCTCTCTCTCTTTCACTCTCTCCTCCCTCCTTCCTTTCTCTCTAAAAGCAATGTCCTCAGGTGATGACAGGAAAGTTCTAAAACCTTGCACCCTGTGTGTCTGCAAGCAAGTCACATGATCCCACTTGTAATATACAGCTTTCAGCAGTACTTGCTATTGTTTTCCTATGGAAAATGCCACAAAATTAAGCCCTGACTTGATAAAGGGGAATTATTGAAAGTAAGAACCACTTAAACCCATGTGACATGGATAGAACTGTAAACATGGGAAGATCACTTTGTAAAGTATATAATAATCTAACCACTATGCTGTATACCTGAAATTAATATAAATATTCAATGTAGACTTTAATTTTAAAACACAATTTAGAAAAATAAAGACCTATAGAGTTGAAAATAGAACTGTAAACAGACCTAATGGTAGAACAACTTCATTTTAAAGAGTGATGAGCTATAAATGCAGCAAACTCTATTTTTGTATCAGTGGTAACACAATATGCAGAGCAGTTCTCATTCTGCTTCCAGTCATGTGTCTGTCCTACAAAGAGGAAGACTGCTATGTTTGACTCACTTCGTTTTGGAATTGCTAGAATTTGGGGGTTTTTCTTTTGTTTTGTTTTTGAGGCAATGACATACATCCCCATTTCTCCTCTATGTTATTTTCTCCAGTTCTGGGTAGACAAAGCATCCGTTATAGAAAAGACAACTGGAAACAACACTGTGCCCTTGATAAAAAATGATGTCTCCTCTACGTCAAGGCTACTGCACAAGACTGAAAATTGTAATTCGCTAGCATATTAGCAAACCCAAAGCAAAATTAATGTTTGTCCTATTTTAAAACAAGTCCTACTTGTTTTTAGGTTCATCTTTGCAGCGAATAGAAATCCAAAGTTGCTGTTTTGTACACATAGCCTCCCCCTGACAGACTTCTTGTCTCACTGGTCTGAGAATGTTAAGAGAGAGAAGCTGCACTGTGAGACGTCAGCATGACTGTCCATAGGTGGTTAGCAGCTGGGGAAAGAATCAGATCCCTAGAAAATCAAGTTGCCTGGACTAGACTGAGACCTGCCAGCCTCCTTCTCCACACATTGGTCAGGGTACTGGAGCAGCATGAGACAGTACAGTTGTTGGAAGATCGAACACCTCCTCTGTAATTCTATGTGCAACATTTATGCATCCATGACCCCTTTATCCAGTATTCTAAAATTGCATACTTCGAGCTGCATTATTGTAAAATCAGATTCTCTGCACATAAGGACATATCCTTCCAAGGGTGCAAAACAACTCATGTGGCAGATAAGTCAGGAAACCCCAAGACTTAAATTGCAGTTTATATGGGGTCTCAACTCCATATATATTTCTTTACAAAGTTATAAGATGTACTTTATGAGATGTAAAGTACAAAAAAGATGATAGTTTTCATGCAAAATGGAATATCATTAAAACAAGAAAGAATACCTCTATCATTTTCTGTAACTATACCTCTGTCTGCTTAGAAATGGAAAATAGGATTGAAAGGTACAACTTCAGCAAGGGCACATTAAGGACTAGCTATTGGATGAAGGCAATGAATCAGGCAGGCCAGGCTGGAAATCCCTGAGGGTTTTTAAATCTGTTCAATTTGGGGTCAAGTGGATGCTAAGGACCAGCTTTCAGAAAACTGTTTATTACTGCCAAGAGTTACACTTCTCATCTGGCTCACTGCTATCTTTCTCAGAAACACTTATGGCAGACATAATTTTCCAAGGGATTTCAAAATAGTTAGGCTTGTAGTGCAGCATACAACATCCTGCTACCATCTCAGGTAATAAAAGGAGGATGCGGTTTCTATCAGATAAACGTGCCACCCATGTGGCCATACATTTTGTACAGTATCAGCCTGAAGGGATACCCAAAAGGTGTATTTAAAATTAAGATTAAAAACAAACTTTAAAATGACTTCATTGTTTTGGGACACAAACCACCTTGGATTGATCCAGTTGCTTCCTGAATCTTCACTTTGAATAATACTTTCTGGAAATTCTCTGAAGCCACCCAAACCAAGTTCTTTATTCCGCATGAGAGGGAACCAATGACAGATAAGCAAACTACCTCGCTCAAGGTCAAAGAGAAAACCTAAGCTGTTGTTGCATTCCCTTTTACTCACTTGCCTCCTATCAAAATTCCAATGGGGCATGAGATAGGAATACATGGGAAGACTAAAAGCTCTTATGTATACTGCCCAGGAATACCATCCCCCTCGGACTTTGGCCACTCTGTAGAATATGCCAGCATAAAATCAGCTGCTGCTAGCTTCATACAAATGCCTCCATTCCCTAAGTACTGTGGTAAGTAAAAACAAAAGTTGCAAGATATAATCAAGATGATATCAAGCTTACTGGTATGGAGACTTGCAAGTAGCTCCCTAAATGCCACTTTAAGAATTCTAGAATGGGATCTGAGACTAGTGAAAAATATCTTATGAAAAAACATTCTCTGGAAGCTGTTATTAAGAAACAAGTTATCAGAGAGCTGGGCCAGAAAGAACCAGATTTCAGAAATAAAGAGTCAAATAAATTTGAAGAAGAGGGCATTTGTTCTCTACAGTAACTATGGGCACACAGCAATTTCCAACCAGCCTCTGGCTCATTTTTCTAGGCAAATCACAATTAAATCATAAAGCACTTAATATTAAAATGTGACAAACAAAACCGATGTGAAGAAGTTAATGCAAAGCTTTCTTAAAGTCAAAATAGATCACATTTATCATACATCCTTTGGCAACGGGTATGTCAGTCAGTCACAGAAGATTAGCATCATGCAGTTACAGAAATTCAGAACTGGCAGAAATTCAGAGATTGGATGTGCTGAACTTATTCCGTGCACAGACACAAGAAAAATGCCATGTCTGTCAATGGAGCTGCTGTTGAGAAGGGTTTGGGAATCACTGCACCAAGTTAGGGAACAAGGCAACTTTATAAAAGAGAATTAATTATGCCATGATTCATAGTCACTGGCTGTGCTATAAATACTTTTATGGAAGTGTTTTTCTTTTCCCTTTTCCTTCCCTTTTTTTCCAAAAAGGCTGCGTGGATGAGCATTGCTTCCAGGACTCAACATAACTGCACCTCAAACCATAGAATGTTAGAGCTGGAGGCATCCTTGGAGCCTGCCCAGGATCCTTCAAAACCGGCATTTTGCAGGTGCGGAAATTGGAGCCCAGAGAGCTTAAGGAACTTTCTGCAGGTCACAGAGTTAGTGCCTGGCAGGCTGTGAGCTGGACCCCTGGTCTCCCAAAGCCCTGAGTAGAGTGCATTCCACTACACCTTGTCATTTTCCAGTGCCGGAAAGGGAACTGCCCTGGACAGGGCACTGTTTCCTGCAATTAGACCTCAGCTCCAGAGCCAGGGAACCTGCAGAATTCCTCTTCCCAGAGTTCCGTGGTATTTCTGATCGTTACTTTAATGAGGAGGTATTTTTAGCTCATCTCCTCCCATGAGCATCCTTCCAACTCACTTGCACAGTGTTGGGTTCAAGCTTAGAGGCCAGAATAACTCGGATTATTTAATTTTTTAATTTAGTTTTTTAATTTAAGAACTTCAACTCAATCATCTTTTAGTGAAGGCCTTCAGTGCACCAAGCATTGGATGAAGTGCTTTGTGAATGCAGACACGAATTAGGGGGGTCCCTGTATCTAAGTAGTGTACAGGCTATTGCGGAATGACGTTCAGGGCTTCATCAGGGAGCATGGTGTTAGAGACGGGTTAGAAAGTGGAAAAAGAAGGTGCTGGCAAAAAACCTTATTAAGAGTCAGTTAGTGTCCAGGTGTAGCTTTTGGACAATTTTAAAAATTACTTAAGTGTGTTGTGCCTCAATGTCTTCTACAAAATGGGTAAATAGTACCTGCTTTCTAGGGTTGTCATGAAGTTTAAATTTAGTAATGCGTGAAAGGCACTTTCACAGGACACATGGTTATTATTACTGTTGTTATTTGCACACATCTAGATTGAAAAGTTAACTGAAAAAAGTTCAGGCTGAGGACTATGTTGCAGAGGAGATAGGAAAAAACTAAGACTACTGAATAAAGTATAGACTTCAGTTACTAATGTGGGATCAATCTTCCATTCACTAATGTTGACATATGCACCCCACTAATGGAAGATGATAATGATGGGGATGACTGTGTGTGTGCTATATGGAAGCCATCGGCACCGCCTTTGTAATTTTTCTGTAAATCTAAAATCAAACGTTTATCTTGAAAAGATGTAACATCTGAAAGGGAAAAAGTTGTTTCTGGACAGGCTTACACGATCTTCATCAGTTTGCTGGTCTGGTGTGTGCTTACCAAAGGGAACATTCTGAAGCACTCTTTAAACTGTCCTTGTTTAAATGAGGAGCGTTTTAACATGGAAAAAAACACATAAAAAATATTTTTAAACATACCTCATTGTAGCAAACTATTTGAGTCCTCCCTTTATACTTCTCTCAGATTCTTTTATTTAACTGCTCTTAATTACATCCAGTTGCATTGGCCCTATCAAGTTGCTTTTAATAGCACATCTAGTAAACAGAGCTGCAGAGAAAAATTGTGGTTGGTACAGGTCACTGGGGTGGGGATGGGAGTCATAGGTATGAGCCGAGTGTGCATGGGCCAGCAGAATGGTCACAGGGGTAAGTGGTTGGAGGTGACATGGTGGAGAGGAAGAAGAGATAGGAGAGATGACTGCTCAATTCTGCTCGACCAGTGATTCTTCACTGGGGCAGCTGCCCATCCCCTGGACATATCTGGAAAAGTGTGGTGACATTCCCTATTTCCACAAGTTGGGGAATTAATACTGGAATCTGGTGGACAGAAGCTGGAGATAATGCTAAACGTCCCACAGTGCACAAGCAGCTCAGCCTGCCACCCAGATGGAGAATGTCTGGCCAAAGTGTGGATAATGCCAAGGTTGAAAACCTCTGCATTTGATAGAAGCGGAAAAGGAATACATTTGCCTGTTTCCTACCCCCAAGGAAACCAAGAAGTGTCTGAGTTGATAAGCACTTTTATATTCTTCTGAATTCTACTCAAGGATAACTTCTAACCCATCTCTAGGGAAAAGGCTTGCAGAAGGTTCCTGTTGGGCTCACATCCTCTTGACCCATCTTTCATTAAGACTATTGCTAAGGCAGCCAACTGCCCACATGGCAGGCTGAGGAGCCCTTGCTTCAGCTGCAAGGAGAATCTCTCCCTTGCTTCCCCAGGGCCTCCCTGACACCCAGGTGGTGGAATGTTTATAAGAACCTTCTGGGCACTCATACAGCAGCATCCTGGAAGCCCTGAGGCATCACTGCCCCGCAGGTCAACCCACTGGGGGATGGAAGCCAGTGAATAAATGACCTCGTTTTCCACCTTTCAGACAAGTGATTCTACATCTCAGTTAACTGGTCTTTCAGACAGACCTTGTGGGGAGAGGCATTGGAGCTACTAAACCCAGTGGAGACCAACTGACAATGGTCTACAGTTCCCAACCCTCACATCTGAGATTATGTCCCCAAAATAAACTCCCCTCACCCCACAGCCCTGCCCTCGGGCTTCTTTCTGAGGAACTTCAGTTAACAACTTGCTCTTCAAGATTTTTTTTCTGAGTGGTACATACAGATTGTTATGGGTTTTCCCAGAGTATCTCAGCACCAATTTCAAATAATAATAATAATAATAATAATAACAACAACAACAACAACAACAACAGCAACAACAACTAACAATGACAGAAGTAGTTATTAACAGGAGTCTTTCTTACAGAAAAGGCAACTGAGGTTCAGAGAGACTAAACTGTGCAGAAATCTCTTGTAAAAAGCCAGGATTTGATTCTCGTCTCCCTGAACTCAAGTTCTTACCATGCACAATGGCCAGTTTTCCTAATAGCAGTACAAAGTCCAGGCATAATGTCTGAGAGCAAAATATTTTCTTTTGAAAAAACAAATCTTGGTTCTATATCCTAACCCTCTGACCTTGCCATGAGTATCACACAATGTCTAATAGAGCAAGATAATTAAGATCATGGTGGACTTGCAAATGTGATACATTTACATATACTAACTACTGATTGTGAGTGGATTAATACAACAGCCGAAGGCCACCAAAGTGGGTCTAGGAGAGAGGAGGTCAGTATAGGGAAAAGCGTGCATGCGTGTCTAATGCCTGTGTGTGTCTATGTGTCTGTGTGTCTGTGTGTGAGAGAGAGAGAAACACAGAGAGAGAAACAGAGAGAGGAAAAGGGGGAGGAAGGAAAAAAGAGACTGAGATTTTTGAACCTCCAGCCTAGGGCCAAGAGCCAAATTGTAATTAGTTTTTGTAGCTCATTGCTTTATGTTTTCAAAACCGTCACAGCCCATTTGTGTGACCACTCAAGGGCTTTCTCCAGCTGCCGATTCCAAGGCAGCTTCACAGCGAATGTGACTGCGGGGGCACGTGGGGGCAGCTGTGCCTTTAGACAATGATGAGACACCAAAGCCTGACTTTACCCCCTTGCGTATTATGATGGGAGCTGTCTGCAAATAATGGTGTTCTTGGATTTTTTTGTTTTTTTTTTTTCCTAAAATAACCAAAATTTAAGGTTGACAAGGCACTAGTCTTTTAATCCAAAAACCTAAGTTTAAATTCTGGCATTGCTTAGCACAGCCCTGAACAATAGCAATGGTGGAGACAGTTGTCATGGACGATGTTGTGATTACAAGGAGCAAATGTTTATTGGCCATAGATTATGTTCCGGGCATTTTGTTAAATGCATCACAGGCATTACTTCATCTCAATTCCCTTAACAATGCAACATGGTGAATACTATTATTATCCCCATTTATTGGATGAGTTATTAGATGAAACTGAGGGTGGAGATGTTAACACAACCAGTCACATGGCCAACACATGACACACGCAGGACCCAGGTCGGTCTCAATGCCCCTCACCGTGTTTCATTCTCCTGCCCGGTAACACTCAGCTTCAGTTTCCTCACCCCAGTACCTGAGCTGGTCTGCCTTCCCCAAGCAGGTCTGGATGCCGTGGGGGTGTCTCTTTCATGGAGGGTGGAAAGGAGAGAAATGGTACCAGACACTTGACTGGAAACTTCCCTGAAGTCCAAACCAGACGGGCATTTGGGAATGTTATTCTCATAACAGACAAAAACATGAGTACGAGATATACGTGGGACACAGCAGATCATGCTGGAATGAATGACTGTCTCCTGCGCAGGGGGAAACAGACTGTTTGCCACAGCCCGAGAGCCCCTGCACTCCAGCTCCTGCTGTCCCCCTGAAGGCAGGCACCCTGGCCTTCCTGACGGTACTCAAATATCTCAACTGTGGTCCCAGCCTGAGCTGTACATTCTGAACTGCTGGAGTCTTTTTTTTTTTTATTTAAAATGAAAAAGAGTGAAGAGACTTTTAGCAAAGTCAGATTGCTTGAAAATATTGACATGCATGTACTTGAGGCCCAAGAGGTTGCCAAGAGGTAGCTGAGAGTGGGGTGTGGACAGAGCGTGGATGTGAAGACAGGGGTGTCCACTCGGGAGTGCGGGGGACTCCTCACATCGTAGAGAAGACGGGAAACAGGCCTGGGATGGGGCTGGCTCTCCCCACGCTGCCATGGGAGGGTGAAGAAGGCTGCAGAGTCCAACAATGCCAAATTCAGAGGGCTTTCCAGGATGTTAGGAAGTTGTATTTCCCAAGATGGGAGGCTTGAAAATGTTGTATTCATGGTTTGTTAGCTTGATGGAGAACTTTTAAGTATTTAGATACTTAATATCTAAAGGGGGCATATGGACTGTCCTTTGTACTCTTGTCCTGGAACCCAAAATATGTTTGGGGAGGGCCTGGCCCTGTTTACTTGCAGTAAATGCCTTTTCTTGTCAGAAGGGAGGCTCCCTTCTGGTCCTTCAGGTGTCTGCACAGATGTTACCTTCTGAGGAGAGCCATCGCTGACCACCGTGTCCTAAACATCTCTTCCAACAGAATCCAGTCAGCCTCTACTTCTTGCCTCTATTTTGACCAAAGCACTCATTTGCTTTCTCATTTGTCACCCTCCACAGGGATACTCCTTGGAAGCAAAAGCTCATTCCCTTCTTACCTGTCATAATTCTAAAGCCTAGCTCACAAATTAGTGCCCCATACACAATTGCTTGATGAGGAAATAAAGGAATATTGAATAAAATGGATAAACTGATAAATAAAATGTATTGATTTACATGCACTTTTACCTTAATGAAACAGTTACATTGCGTCTGATTTTCTAATGCAAGTACACAATCCTCTCCTGTTTCTTTTGAATAGATAGCCAGCAAATTACAAAGCTGACCCCACTAAGCAGTGAGAATGAAGCAGGAAGAGAAGCAGCTGATCCAGGAATAATTGGTTTGTCTTAAGTTTAAAAAAATTCCCCAAAATGGTAACTTCACTATTTTACCCACTCTGCTTCTAGCCAGTCTGGGTCCAAGGCAAAGAAACTATGGCAAAGAAGTCAAATGTGACCTGTCCTTGGCCATCTGGGAGGATGTCACACAGGTACGAGTGTTACATACATGCCTGTTCTTTTCTAAGAATAAAGAATCAGGAATGCAGATTTCAATAATGACATAGTCAACGTCCACAGTGTCTTACGTTAATCATTTCATTTCTGAGAAACTATGTACATTAGTTAAGGTATTTAAATGGCTTATATATTTTGGTTGCTCCATAATTGTTACTTGGAGCACTCAAAGTAACTTTGATCATTACTTTTTAAGTACAAATAATTATATTTGTTATATTTAATATCAGTATTCCTATAAATTATATTTGGACAAATAAATAAATACATTTTGAGGAGAGAGAGATATTTGGGATTTGGGGTATGTTCAACAATCCATTTTTCTGCCATTGTTGATAGAAAAGTCTTCCATTTCAAATCTTTGTAAAAGGATATGCATGAAACAAACAACCTATTAATTCATACTTTAGTCAAAATTACATACTTGCCATATCTTCAATTCTTATATAACAGAACTTTAAAGAAACACTAATTATCTTCTGTTGAAATGAAACTAATGAAGATTCAGCAAAGGCTGCTTCACAGTCAGCAAGTTCAATTATTGCCTTAAACACATCAGCTTCCCCACGCTCCCTCTTTCCCTCCTACCCTCTCCACTCCCCTTCTTTCTCCTTCTGAACTGCTGACCGGAGTTAGTAGCCAAACATAATAACACAGTGTTTGATCCTCTGGAAACCCATAAAATTACAAACCAGCAACCACCGGGATGTTGGCAGAATTTCTGTGGACGGCAACCAGCGTGGTGCTTCTTTCTTTTCGAAGGTAACACTTCCCACCATCTCGCAGCCCCACCTAACTCTTCTAACCACCAGAGATGGGGAGAAAGGAATCATCCACTTAAAATATTAACAACTTCTCTCCTTTAACTTTTAGCACTGTAAGTGCCTCCTTTCCTTCATTCTTAAATTCATTCTGCCTATTTTTATTAAGGACTCATGGGGTTTTATAACACTGGGCTAAGTACTACAAAGGACATGCATGTAAATAAAACACACCCTCAACATGCCTTCAAAAGAATCAAATCTAATAGGAACTTTAAGTTCTAATGGGAATTAAGGACTCGCTTTTCCTGACAATGGAAATATTTGATCAATGATATAGCTGAATCCAAATAAGGGAAAAGAACACTCCCAGGTTATAGAAATAAAGGGCCAACTCAAGCTAGAGAAATGCGCTTAAAACTGGATGCCCCAGGAACCCTAGAAACTAACAGAACAGAGCTCGTCCATTATGGCCAGGGACTGGGATTTCTATTCAGACACGAAGACAGGAGAGGTTGTATTGAGCTGGTACCAGGTGGAGATTTTGAACTAAGATCCTTTCATCAGGCTGGGACTGGCCCAGTTTTGAGCCTTCTATAAAGTGTGGGCTGGAGAAGTCTGTTCCCCAGCTCGTGTATGCGGCAGTGGGAACGGACACCTCTCTGCCTGTGCTCCTCAATGGAAGAGAAAATAACACCTCCTGCTGGACATCAAACATCTCAGGAGAATACCACATATCGGCCTGAAGCAGAGTTATGTTTCCCATATGGCTCTTGTGTCCCCAAGAGGAGAAGTCACTGTAAAAGCAGATCACCAGCACCCCCAAAGCTAGAAACAAACTGCAGAGCAAACTAAAAGCACAGAGTTTCACTGAGAAAAAAAATCAGCCTCTGCCCAAGATGCACTCACATCATGAATGTAGAAAACCGCACAAAACCGATGCGTGGGGCACAGTCAGCAAACAGGAGGAACACCACCCAAGGCCTGAAATAACAGAATAATGTAGAGACTAGAATGTGGGCATGTGTCAAATAATGAAGGCTATAAAATAAAGAATGGAAACATGAGGAAAAAAGGGACAGGTTTAGGGTGGGAAGGGGAAGGCCAGAATTAAACCATATGAGGTCTGTCCAGAAAGTATCCAGCCATATACTAGGATAAAGACATTCATTGAAGAATACAAGATACAAGAAATACATAGGACAATGACGTCTTGGTCCTCTTCAAAGTAGGCACCTTGGGACCTCACACAGTTCTCCCAATTGCCATCAGCTGCCCTGTCATATTTTCCTAAATCTCATTGATGGTCTGAAATCTCTTCCCTTTCAAAGGTGATTTTAGTTTTGGGAAAAATCAGAAGTCTCAGGGGACCAAATCTGAACTGTAGAGGAGCTGAGTTCCCTGGGTGATTTGATGTTTCACCAAAAAACTCTGCATGAGATGTGATGCATGGGCAGACACATTGTCATGATCAAGCTGCCAATCACCAGTTGCCCATAGCTGTGGCCTTCTGAATCATCCAAATAGTTCTTGTGGAGGAACGTTCAAGCTTACTGGAAAATTTGATTCAGATTTGTTGTTCTCCTCACTCAGTCATTTTGAATGTGATGGCCACACAGTGCACATGCTGACTCAATGGCATCTACCACCCCCACTGACTAGTTCAGTGAAGTTGTCATTGTTCACACATGCGCATTCCAGTCCACCCTCCTTGGCTGCCAGGTTGTATCCATGTCACTCAAACCACTCTTGTTATATTAACAATGGCTGGCCTCTTTCCAGATAGATCTCATATAATCAAAAAGAGAAAAGATCATTGGACAAAACTAAGCTGCCCTTTGAATGAGAATTAGTAATATGGAAGACAGATCTGAAGAAATTATCCAGAATGCAGCACAAAGAGAAAGGGAGTTTCAGAACATAAGACATCAAGAGAGATAAAAAGGATAGAATGTGAAAGTGCAAAAATGCCTAATAGGAATTACAAAGGAGAAAATAGAGGATAAAAGAAATATTTCAAGAGACTGTAGCTGAAATGCTTCAGCATTGCTCAAAGAGATGCATCCTCACACTTTAAAAGCACAGTCTAACATGAGGTTTTCAAGAGATTCAGGGAGTTCTGAGCTTAGCAGTACAGGCAGCAATTACAAGGTAAGCAAACTATAAAAGCCACTTTGAAGGTATTGCAGAGAAGTGGGAAAGAGCAGAAAGTTGGAGCACTGGATCTTTGACAGAAGGGAACCATGTTGGATGAGACCCCTCACTTACGCAGCGTTTCCCACCGTGTGAGGTGCAAAGTAGCTAAGACTCATCACACTGTATGCAAACATTAATTCAAGATAAAGTATAGACATAAATGTGAAGTCCAAATCTAGAACAGCTCTAGAAGAAGACATAGGAAAGTATTTTCTCTAACTTAGAATAGATAAGACAAGATACAGAAGCATTAACCATGAAGGAAAAGATAATTGATAACCAGAACTTCAAAACTGAGATATCTTCCATTCAGACAACACCAACCAGTAACAAAGTAAAAGTGCGAGCCATAGGCCAGGACAAAACATTTATAATTCACTTATTTCAAAAAAAGGACTATATCTAGAAAAATTAAAGAATGTCTATACAGATTTTTCTATTATATCTGCTGTTACTTTCAATGGCTTGTGTCTTTCAAGGAAGTTGTGTATTTTATTTAGGTTGTCAAATTTATTGCCATAAAGCTACTCATGATATTCCATTATTATCCTTCATGATTTTCCTTTACAAATGGACATTATAGT
This sequence comes from Phyllostomus discolor, assembly GCF_004126475.2. NCBI lineage: Eukaryota > Metazoa > Chordata > Mammalia > Chiroptera > Phyllostomidae > Phyllostomus > Phyllostomus discolor. Next base: position 86,139,668 of record NC_040910.2, read on the forward strand.
CATTTTAAGTTCACATGAAGCATTTATCAAGATACACTATATTCTGGGCCACATGGACCAAACATCATATGTGGGATCATAAAACAAGTTGTAATAACTTTGAAAGGTTTGAAACCTTATGTTGCATGTTCTGTGACCACAATCAAACCAGAGTGAAAGCAATAACAATAAAATATATATGTAGGTACCTAGAAAAGTAAAAATGTTTGATAATTTTTTATTCCTTCTAAATAGCCCATGGATCAAATAAAAAATTGGAAGAAAAATTAGAAAATATCTCAAACTGAAGTATAAATAAAACATAATAAATCAAGTGTTGAGAAATGCAGGTAAAGCAGTGCTTAGAGGCAAGTATACAATTTAAATGCTTCAAATCAATGTTTAAACATTAGAATGATTAAAATCAGTGGTTTGGCTTCCAACTTACAAAGCTAGAAAAACAAGGATGAACACAAAATAATGTAAGTAGGAAAAAATAATAAATGTAAAGATGAAAATCAACAACATAGAAAAAAGGAGAAAATTGACAAAGCCAAAAGCTGGTTCTTTGAAAAATGTAAGAAAATTAATAAGCCTGTAGCTAGGCATATATCTATTACAAATGGAGTCCCTAATCCTATTAAGAAATCTCCAGGCTCAAGTCATTTCACTTATCAAATATGAATAGAGGATTATTCCGTGTTCATGTGTGGGCAGTCTCAATGTTGTTGAAATGTAAATTTTCCAACCATTGATTCACAGATTGCAACACTATCCCAATACAAATTCTAGTAGATTTTTCTGAGTAATTGAAACAAATTGATTCTAAAATTTATACAGGTATGAGAAGAATCTAGAAGTGCAACAACAACAACAACAACAACAAAACTTAAAAAAAGGAAGTTCAAATATTTAAATTACTTGATTTTAAGTCTTATAATAAAACTACAATAATTCAGACCACATGATATTGTCATAAGGACAGACAAATACATCAACAGAACCGAGTCCAAAAATAGATGCACGTATACAGTAAATTGATTTTCCACAAAAGAGCTGAAAGATTCTTTCCCACAAATTGTTACAAGAACAACCAGCTGTTGAGAGAGAAACTCTAAGCCTTCCCTCACATCATATTAAAAAAATCAAAATAGATTATAGACTGAAATATGTTAAAAACCAATACTAAGACCTCTAGTAGGACAGTTGTTAAATCTCAGTGGCAAGTGCAGAGGTGTTTGATGCAATTTTCTGTACTATTCTAAATATTTGAAGCATTCCATTTCATAATTTAATTTCAAAAAATTTGATGTCTTCCTCAATTTCTGAACCAATTTTTGGCGCACCTCGTGGACTTCTCCCTTAAATAATGTATTCCCCAGGCTTCTATCACTAGCCTTTTGGTCTTGTTTCGAAAGGACTTTTTCTGAAAGTTCACACTTCTTATTAGGTCTCACTCTTTCCCCATATGGTGACAACTACCCCATACAACTGGGGAATCGTTAGCTCTGAACCCTGGAGTCATTTAGCCAACTGCCAATTGAGTACCTGCACCTGCATGTCACATGGATAAAAAAGATTCACCACATCCAAGCTAAGCTAAAAATCCTCCTCTTTCATACCTGCTTTTTTATTTTGCTTAATGGTACTTTATTACTAAGTTCATCTTGATGCCCAAGAGATCTGTAGGCTTATTTTTTCCCTTTATTAACACATGCAAAGAGTCATTAAATAACGTTGCTTCCATCACCAGTGTTTTATTGAATATTTTCACCTCTCCCATTACTACTGAAATAGAATTAGCTTTTTATGACCAAGTGGTCTTTGGGGGCCATGACTTCCACACATACTGCTTTATAGTACATGTTCCACACAGACCTATATTTTGTCACAATCAAATGCTAATCTGCTGCTCGGCCCTGTCTTGAGTCACTTCACGTTTACCTCCAGCCTTGCAAAAGTATCCCATTATCCACAGAATGTGCTGTGCATGTCATGCTCTGGCATGCTGTTCTTTCTACTGAACACCTTTCCCTTCCCTTCACTGAATAACCACATAGCAACTCATCTTCTAGTTCCTTGTTGAAATGCCTCCTATATGAACTCTTCCCAGCTTCCTTAGACAAACAGGGCCACTTACTTCTCTATTTCCACAGTATTTTTGTGAATGCTAACCCTAGTGCTCACCACATTGTATCTCAATTACTGTTTCTCTGTCTCTCTTTTCGGATAGAGTCTGGGCTTACCAAAGGCAAAACCTAAATCTTATTGTACTTACAATGGCATGTGTCTGGGCATATTTAGTACTTAAAAGATATTAAATAAATTAATACAAAAGAATAAGTGGGACATCTCTACTTTATGGTCAAAAATGTTTCTTTACCATTAACTTTGGAAATCAAACTCAGTGAGATATTTTCATAGATGAAGGTGCTAGAACCTTTGTTACCATTGAAAGAAGAAGGAAATTAACACATATTTTACCATTCTACAGACAAGCCATTGTGCTGGATGATTTGCATACATATTATCTCATTCAATCCTCACAACAACCCTTTAAGACATTACTAATTTCAAAGTAGTTGGCTGAATTAGATTAGGTTTGGCTATGAGTAACAAAAAATGACAATGGTGGCTTAAACAATCCTTATGGACTTCAGGTCCTTCCGTCTCGCTACACTACCACTCTCTACACCTTGGTCCAGGAACACTGCTCCAATCCAGGAGGAAGTAAAAACAGGAGGAAAGAGGATGCCCCGCCCCTTTCCAGGAAATTACACCACCAGCTTTGAAATTGCCTTCCTGGAACACATTTACTGCAAGAAAATTTTGGAAAGATGGTGTTTTTCTAAATGTGCATGAGCCTAGATAAAAATTGGTTTGTGTATGGGGGTTTTATTTTTATAGCAGAAGGAAAACAACAGACTTTCATTGTTTAAATTATAATGCCTGCCCTGATACAGCCAGCCCTCCAACATCTCTCCATCAGACTTCTGAACATGTGCCTCAAAGCTCATGGTCCTCAGTGGACCTTACCAGTCTGGTCTTTTCAAAGTCATCCTGTTCTGCCAAGTCCTTTCCTTTTTTGTTGAATAGTGACTATTTTAATCTGTATGTTTCATATCCCTGTACACGTAGCAGATGAAACTATTTATGAGATCAGAGGTGAGGAAAACCCAAACTGTTTGATATCTAGAAATCCTTGAGTTAATTTTATAAACATTTATCATCTTCTTTAGAGCATGAAATCACTCTGCTAAATTATTTTAAGTTACAAAATTAAAGGATCCAACACAGTTTTAAGGCCCTCAGGCAATGTCCTTTAGGATGAGAAAAGCTGGTAATTGGCTAAGAAATTCACACTAAACGTAAGTAATTCAGATTTTATTGTGAAACGTTCATCTTTTTTGTGAATTCTTTACAGCAAAGTAAAATAGAAAGATGCCCATGGTTCTCATTTTGGTTGCTTTAAATCAGTATTTTAAAAAATGAAGATAAAAAAATCTGGTCAAAATTCCCCCAAACCAGGAAATTCCATTAATGGGTGAAACACATAAACCCTGGAAAACCATGTTTTGTCCTAAACTTGGAGGTCCCTGACATTCTTGCAGGAAAGGTGTTAGAAAGACCAGTTTATTAGTGTCAGCACAAGGAAATAGTGTTTCCAGATGTGAATGGGCCCACTAACACTGGCTTTGAAAGAGGGCAAAACGGAACTGGAGGCCAGCGATCTTGTTCAGTTGCAATGATACTTACGATGCGAGAAAGAATAACCAGCTGTAGGCTGTCTGTGTCCCTAGGCCCGCTGCTGTTTACTGCTTCGGAGCATGGCCTGCTGGGAAGTATCCTACGACACCTTCTACAGTTAAATACAACAAAGGACCCTCATGAAGCCAGTCAACACAAGGACATTTTTAACTTTTTCTCAGCTAGGATTAGGATGTTGACCAATTCTGAAGGCTATCACCACGAGTGGCGATCCTTAGCTGAGTGTTTACCCCTGTGGTAGCCAGAATAATGTACTGCCAGGGATGTCCCTGCCCTAAACCCCAGAACTGGTCAACAGGTTACACTGGAGGCAAAGGAGAATTAAGACAGGAGATGGAATTAAAGCTGCTCCTCAGCTGTTTACCCTGGGTTATCCAGGTGTGCTCACTATAACCACAGTGTCCTTCAGCATGGGAGAAGGGTTGTGGGTGGCCTCTAGAACAGGGCTGTCAGACTCACATTCACTGGGGGCCACATCAGCCTCGTGGTTGCCTTCGAAGGGCCAAAAGTAATTTTAGGACTGCATAAACGTAACTACTCCTTAACTAGGGGCAAGGAGCTCGGCGCTACCACTGGGTAGAAACAAGGTGCCGGGTCAGCTAAAACAAGGTGGAGGGCCACATTCGGCCCACAGGCCTTGTGTTTGCCAACTGTGCTCTAGAAGCTGAAAAGACAAGAAGACAGATTATCCATCATACCCGCCAGAAAAGAACGCAGCCCTGCCAGCACCTTGAGCTTAGCCCTGTGGAAACCATTTCAGACTTTTGACTTCCAGAATTTTAAGATAATAAATTTGTGGTGCTTTAAGCTACTGAGTTTGTGAGAGCTTGTTATGGCAGCCAAAGGGAAATGAACAAGCTCACAAGCTCACCCAGTGCTTTCATCAATTCCTGGACATGTTATATATATATATATATATATATATATATATATATATATATACACACACACACACACACACACACACACACACACACATATATATGTGTGTATATATATATATGATGAAAACTAGATATTCTTGTTACCACAGGCCCTGTCTCAAAGTTCTAGAAGACTTCTAGTGCAGTACACTCAGACAATGTTTGCCTAGTTAAATAGTTACCGTATCTGTCACATATTTATAGTTCCTTCCTAAAAGACAGAATGTCCTTACCTAGTGCCCCAGGACCTGACAAGCAGCCCTTTCCGTTTCTATGTGTTATTTACAAATGAACAAATTAGTGTCTGTTACCTAAAGTTTTTATAGCTAAGCCAAAATGCCAATTAGTTTCCGGAACCTCATCTTACAGAGGACGTAAGCTCTTTTGAGTTATGAATCAGAACAATCTGGACATGACTGAGACCACCAAATTGATATTGTGGATTTTTCTGATACTTCCCTTTTGTGCTTTCAAAACCAACTTTAATTACTAGTTGAAATTCATCTGAATTTGGTAGTTGGCAGTAACTGGTAAATAAATAAGTCAAAGGTGAAGATTTGTGACTACTGAACACACAAACACCACATTAAAATTTCTGGGTGGGGAATGAATTCTATTCACTAAAGCTGACAAGCCCCTAGTGCCTAGAAGAGTGTTAGGAACACGGTAGACATTGGGTCAATATTTGCTGAGTTAAGTGAAGTATAACCTTTCGCTCCTAAAATCTGGTTTACCATTGAGTTGAAGTGATGAAGCAACTGAAGGCACTTAAGGTGTGTGCCATAGAAAAGGTACAAAAACCAGACACCACTGTAAGTACATAAAAAGTCTCCCAAAGGTATTTTATCTCAAGTGAATAAATTCAATGACAAAGCAAGCCCAGGATTCACTGCTCTTTGTAGTGACTTCTCTTCAGGGGCATAGAAATGACCGTATATGTATACTGAAATTACTTTACTGGATTTCTACTCCAATTTGAAAAAGAGACAATGCAGAATAAATAAATTACACACACACACACACACACACACACACAGATAGATTTACATATAGAAAAATGGACTCTTTGGTGCACAGTTCTATGAGATTTGATGCACAAAATTCCCTCACACTGTCCCTTGGTAGTCAAACCCTCCCTTACTCACAACCCTGGCCACCACTGATCTGTTCTTCTTCCTTATAATTTTGCCTTTTCCAGAATGTCATATAAATTGAATCATGCGGTATGTATGCAGTCTTTTGGGTCTGGCTCTTTCACTTAGCAAAATGTATTTGAGATTCATCCCTATCATTTAGTGAATCAATTTAATTACATGGATGTACCACAGTTTGCTTACCAAATAAAAAACATCTGGATTGCATCCAGGTCTTGGCAATTATGAATAACACTGCTACCACTATTTATGTATAGGTTTTTATGTAAAGCTAAATTTCCATTTTTTCTTGGGTAAATATCAGGGAGAGAAATTGCTGGGTCACGTGGTAAAACTATGTTAAACTTTATAAGAGACTGTCCAACTATTTCCCAAAGGGACTATCTTCTTCCATGTCTTGTTTACAACCTTTGAGCATTCCTACTGCTCCGTATCCTCACCATCCTTTGGTGTTATCAGTTTTTGCTTGTTGGTTGGTTTCAACCATTCAGATAGGCCAAGAGTGGTAAGGATAACTCTTTAAATAATTCAAAAGAAAAATGATTCAGCTGATTCTCAATGCCTTCCAAGATCATCCGCGCTTGATTCTGAGAGAAAGCTTATTTCAATGACGTGTCTCAGATGACTAGTTATAACGTCATAATAGTTATTGCAGTGTTACCCTAAACTGCATTCCAGAAGACCAGCCTTCAGAAATACTTCCTTGTTTTTAGTGACAACTTCAAACAGCACTTCAACGGGGGCCAAAGTCAAAGATTTGATTCTTAAATGGTCAAGTGCCATCTCTTTGCTCTTGGGCAACAAGCCCTGACTGAACACAGTGTGTTTTTTTTGCAAATTCATCCTTTTTGGTATCAGGGTCACTAGGAAGGTCCATCTACAGTTCAGTAGGAAACCAGTCCATTATTTGGAAAAAATAAACTCAAAATTACCTTTCTGATCACAGTAGTGGCATCTTCTTAATATATGAGGAGCAGCAACATTCAAAATGAAAATGGTTGAAGACTTTGAGGAAACAGAACACGCCTGAAGTGCCAAACAGGATCACAAGGCATTTAGGGCATTTATATTTCCATCTGACACAATTCACTTAATTGGGTAATTTACTACCCAGCCAATGTCACGTGAGTTACCCTTCGGTTCTTTTTCTTTTGTAAGAAAAGGCCTATCTCAATTAAGTCTTCTCCCAGCTTTGAACTTTTAAGGCAAAAAGAGAAAGATAACAATCTGTGGGTTACTTTTGTAACAAGTTATGTTCTTTCTCAATGAATTTTCCATGACATGTGTTTAGGAAAATCTCAGAATATACCAAAATGGGATAATGATGGGGTTTTAGATTTATCAAAGGCTGCCTTACCCCCATGCACAGATCAGCTGACTCCCCACCGCGCCGAAGGACACTGTGCAGGCCCGGAGGCAGTTGGTGAAAGGGAAACTGGTTCCAATGAGAAAGACCTCCCCGAATCCTCACGGAGAGCTGGAGCCATAGGAACTTGGCGCTGCTGACATTGTGATCAGTGTGGTTTTGACATTGACTTCTTCTGCTTTCAGGTTGGACTTGACAATAAGTTTTAGGAAAGTTCCCAGTGATAAAGTATTTTCAGAGAAGGGTCCTCCTGATTCAGAAAGATGGGACTTGCCTTTTGAACACTGCATGTTGGTCCCTGGTAGGGGCCAGCTGTGGTGGAGCTCCGCCCCCCAGGCCTACTGTGCTGAACGGCCTTTAGAGTATCTCCATCTGGTACTGTGGGAATAAAAATCGTTTTCAGCAGATATGTGCTTTGCTCTCTAGATGTTTTCAAATACTGCTTCATTTGTTTTTGTCATTATTAAGAAAGATAAAATTCACTTCCATCTTCATGGCCACCCTAGCAGGAAATGATTTGCTCTTCCTTGTAACCATAAGTCAAGTTTGCAATAGTCCTAACCACTGGTGATATTTTGAGACCATGATGTGTCTACTTCCCTCACTCCCATTTAAGAGAAGAATGTGTCTAAGATTAGCCTCAGGGAATATGTTGTTCAACTCCTCCAGAGACTAAAGTTCATCTTTCCCCCTCTGTCTCTTCTCCACAATAGCAAGGGGAGTACTCAGGGCCGCCCTGGTCTGTTTCTCTCCTCCTCTCAGTGTTCATTGACCCCCTCATCTTCATTGTTCTCCTTCCACCGGTCCTGCCCAACACACCGAAATCTATGCCTTGGGTTCTGACATTTTTACCTTTAATTCTGTCTTGAATCTCTCAGTGCCTATCAGGCCTGAAGATGTATGTCTTGCTGGTACCATAAATACGTGTGAAAGTGAACTCTCCACCATCGAATAATTAAATCAGTGAATCACAGCTCTTCCTGTTCATAGTGCTTCCTCATTCCAGGCACCCAGATAGCCAAACTCCTATCTTTTTATTGAATTTCTTGGGGTTACATTGGTTAATAAAATGACATAGGTTTCAAATATACGAATCTACCATACATCATCTGTACCAAACACCTATCTTTTCAGCACTTCTCCCAACCCAGAAAATGTCTTTTTGCTCTTTTTTTCTCCCTAAAATGTACTTGACTCCCTTCCTTTCTGAGTGTTCGATGTCACCAAACGATATTTCACATACTCAGGCATTACGAGCCTCCATTAAGTAAGCTCTTGCCAATGTATCAACATTTCAGCTATCCTAATGGCTAACAAATTTGCCTACAATTCTACTTTAAAAACTATTTCCCTACATCCAAAAATCCAATTGGCCCAATTTGAATGTCCAATAAAATCCAATGTCCTAAGAACTTTGGTTAAGGCTCAATGAAGAGTGACCTGTACTTTTTCAAGACTTGTCCTTGCATCTTGTTATTAACTTCTATACACACTCCATGCCTGCTAACTGCTTGTTTTAGAACCACAGAATGGCTTTTCCTTGACTATCACACCTTTGTCCATATTTTCTTCCTCTGGAATTTTTGCTCAATGTATTTACCTATTGAAATCTGATATCTCCCTTTAGAATTCATTCTCAGCTTTAGTGTACATCAGAATAAACTAAAGTGACTGCTAAAAAGTCATATTTCTCTGTCCAGTCTCAGAATTTTGATTTAACAGATATTGAATGAGACCCAGGAATCTATATTTCTAACAAGTTCACCCAAGTGAAGAATGAGGAAAGGTGCTGTGTTGGTGCTCGCACACAGACTGTGGCGTGCACACTTACTATTCTGAGTAACCAGCCGAGTCCCATGGAGGGAAGTAGACCTGTGAATTCCCTATAAAATGCCTTTGTGGAAAATTACATAGAACCAAACGTACAGCGGACAGTGCAAAACTAAGGATGTGTCAGAAGAGGCCCAGATGCAGGTCCTCATGCCTTTAAAACATGGACTGCTTTGTCCATAGAGCAGAAGATTTTTAGTCTCGACATGCCGTGTCCAAATTTTATAATAGTATAGGAAATAGACTGAGAGAAAGGAACCTGATAGGGCCTGTGAGCTGGCGAACCAACGAACAAAATGACTCTGTGTCTAGAAATGGGTTTCTGACTCCAAAGTCCTTAGTCCATCCAGGATATCTTGTGTCTGTAATGTCAAAACTAATATGAGAAAAGAATGTAGATGAAGCCCAGAAGTCTGGCAGCCGTTTGTTTAGTATTTGAAATTATGATAATGCATATCTCTGTGATGAAAGTGAATGTTTGAGACATCTCAGGGATATCTTGTTGATCAGACAACACTGAGCAGATATTGATGCCAGGACATAATGAAATAGTCCTACAATCCAGTTGTAACAAAACTTCAAAATTTTCCTGGCTGGCATAGCTCAGTGGATTGAGCGCGGGCTGCAAACCAAAGTGTCGCAGGTTCGATTCCCAGTCAGGGTACATGCCTGGATTGCAGACCATGACCCCCAGCAACTGCACATTGATGTTTCTCTCTCTCTATATATATATATATCTCCCTCCCTTTCCTCTCTAAAAATAAATAAATAAAATCTTTTAAAAAATTTTAAAAATAAACTTCAAAGTTATTGATCGAATCACACAGGGCTTCCCACTTTTCATCCATAATGCAATTATCGGGCATTCAAGCCAAATTTCCTTTTAATTACCTCTAAAAATCAAACACTCAACACTTCCTCCAGTGTTTATGCCACAACTCATATTTTTACTTAGACCGTGCTTACAGACTACCTACTTTTTTTATTTTAGTTTGATCCAATCTTCATGTTTATTTTATCTTTTGTCTAACATGTCATAGTAATTCTTAAATATTAAAACCTTTGCTTCTGCCTTGTCATTCTTCCACTAGAGAAAAGAAATGTGTACTATGACATCATTAAACACAGAAATAAACTCTGGCATTCTGTTGCAAATACACACATCTCACTTCACCCACCATACCCCCAGCCCCCCAAAACTGACTCCTGGATGAGGGTAAGGGAGAAAGCAAAGAAAGTAATGCCCCTATCTCTTCTGGAACACACAATATTATCATCTCAAGCCTCCAGAAGATTTTCCAGGAGACGTGGATCATCACACCGACTGCCCTTACTAGGAGAACCCTAGAAGGCAGAGGAAGCCCCTCAAGACACACTGAATTGTCAAGTGAGGGAAAGGCCACATTCACTGGCAAAGGGTCATATTTTTCTCATTCATTCAACAGTAATTTTTTGATTAACACTCATGCACAAACCCCTGAGCTCATAAAACTGAAACCCTTTGGGTGATATGCCTGCCAGAGGCCCAGCAAGGGGGAAAAAAAATGCCACACTTGACATATAGGAATTTGAGGGAGATTTAATAAAGGAACTCTTAGCAAAATTGTGGGGAGGGTTGAGAAGCCACCCCCACTGCACACACACAGGGTAGTACTCCAGGGCTAGCACATCCAAATGATTATTATCTATGCCTGAACAGATGAGGTGTGAGAGAAGTCACGGAGTCCTGGTAGGACAGTCATGGAGAGACACTGCCAGGAGAACAGGGTAATATGGGGGAGGAGGGGCAGGATGCCTAAGCTGATCCCACAGGAGAGGTGACTTGGGGATAGAGAAAGGGACTTCTCCCTTCTTCCCTCCTGCTGTGAGTTCCAGCCATGGCTGCTGGAGTCCAGAGGACTGGGTGAAATCTCTACAGGCCAGCCTCCCAGAGCACAGAGCAACACAGAGCAGGATAGAGAATGATTGTGAACAGTCAATCACCAGATAACTGGCCCAAGCAGCAACACTCACTACAACTTCCCAATGGCCCTGAAACAAAAGTAAACTTCTCTTGTCTTAGAGGCCAACAGTAAGGGCAGATGGCCAGTTAGGGCTGATAAGTGGAATACTGTGTATTAGCACTTTGTGGGGATGTGGCATTTCTATTTTTATAGTATGCGCTAGTTTCTATAGTAGGATCTGTTTTTTATAAAAAGGGGATGATGCCTAAAGTCTATATTCTATGAACTGAAGAATGCTCTGATGTATATATTTAACATCTGGATGCCTAAGAATGAATAGCTTGCTGGGTGTTCATGTCTTTGTGACATCTATTCCCCTGGAGTGTGCACAGCGCCTGTGACTTGCTTTTAACCACAGACAGTGCAGAGAGGATGGTTGAGACTCCTGGGATTATGTCCATTACATGACACAGGTGGTCACATCACTCCCATGAATGCATTGCCTTCTATAAGCCTGCTCTGCTGGCAGACTCAGGCTGGGGACTTTCTCTCTCGCTGGCTCTGAAGGAAAGAGCTGTGGTGTGAGACCCTGAGGAGAGGGCCACGTGGCAAGGGACCGTGGCAGCCTCTCAGAGCCAAGAGTAGCCCCCAGTAAACAGTCAGCAAGACACAAAGCACCAAAGTCCTATAACCACAGGAGATGAATTCTGCTGACAATCCGAACAGGGTTGGTAGCAGATCTGGTCACACCTTTCCCTGAGAACCCAGCTAAGTCAGGCCAAGACTCCTGAATACCAGAACTTCCGAGATGGACATGCTTATTGTTTTAAGCCACAAAGTTTGTGGTAACTTGTTACTCAGTGATAGAAAAGGAATACACACCAATATTTCATGTTTCCATACTGTGTTATTAAATGACTTCTTATATTTTCCCAAATTCCCTACAACTTGAGCCTGTGGCTCTGTCATGATTTTAGTTGACACCTATGCAGAATTTACCATTTACAAATATTCTCACAGGTATTGAATCAACTGTTCATCGAAATAAGTCAATAATATTAGTCTCAGATAAGAGCCAAGGAAATAGTCCATGAGGTTCAAATTGACGGACTTAAGGTTAACCAAGTAATAAATGGCAAGTTTTGGATTTGGGCCTAGGACCTTGACTGCAGATCTGAGGTTATTCCACCTCATGCTCTGCTTCCTCATTTAGTCTTAGGTCATCAAAGCAGAGTGCACGTGAGCCACACTCTGTTTCCTTACAAGGTCCAGATTGTTCATTCCGCACCCCTGCGATGGCAAAAGGCCTTTTCTTTACCTCAAAAATGCATGTGTTCCTGTCCCCAAGATTAAAAATGTGTGCTACTAGGAAAAATCCCATGGAAAATTCAAAGGCCTCCTCCTGCTAATCATGACTCAGTAGCAGCATTCTTATCAAAAATCAGGTTGTGAATTTCAGATAGGTGTGTTATTACCATCAGCAGCAAAAGCATAAAGCCAACACTTAAAAACATTTTTTATAATGTCTACCCAGGTTTAATTTTTTTTTCCTTTAAATAGCTGAAAATAAAAGGGCTTTGGCAAAATACTTTACGACTAGGGCCCAAACACTAAAACTTATTAGTAACCAAAGCAGATGGCAACATTAGCTAATAGAATTTTTTGAACTGTTCTCTGTTGAAAGAAATATTTGGAAGTGATGCGAAGGACTTACCTCTCTGTGAATGGCTGGTGGTGGAATTCTCTCTGTGAGGTCTGTTGCTGGTTTGATCCAAAGGCCAGCAAGCGGGACACCTGGCGATCTCCTCTGAGGGGGAACAGAGCATTTTCTGCAGGACACATCAAAGGCTCCAGCACGAGCCATCAAAGTGGGCACCTGCAATAACAGAACTGAATGATTAAAGCAGCCCCACCCTTGTGTTTCACGTCCATTGCTCTGAACAGTGGTCATTAACAATTTGCCCACATTTGTCTTTCTTACTTAAACCTATTAGGATCATTGAAGCTGTGGAAGCTTAAGGATAATTTCATAACAAAAAAGGAGTGTTTAATGTTTGCCAAACATTTAATAAGCTTTTCAAAAATATCCTATTTTAGTTCAGCTCAGATTTTGGCCCAAGATGAAAGGGGTTTGTTTGATTGTTGGTTGCTTGTTTTTCTGAACCTACATTTTAAATGACACAGGTTTGGAAGTCAATGTGATTCAACCTTGGAAGGCTCTTGCCATGTGTCTGTGGTCCTTTTATCAGAACCCTTGATTAGGAGGAGAAGAGAAAGGAGGCTTTTGTTCCATCTCTCCCTGTTATTATATTCATTATGAATCTTTCCCTTTCTTTCCACCAATTAGGACCTGTCCCAATATGGCGGGACCTCCAGTGCACAAGCTCACATACATGGCTCTTTCCAGAAATCACTTGGCTTGAAATTCAATCCCCTCTTTTTAAAAAAAAAAATAATAATAATAATAAAACAGTTCCACTGAATTCCAAGGCATTTATATTTAGAGTTTGCATGACTTAAGGATTTATTACCAAGAGAAAATGAGAGTGATTCCATTTTTCATCGTTACCTAAACAGACAGGCTCGCTGGGAGCCAAAGTGTTTGCAATGCTCAGTCCTTGTTTGTCGTCCCGCGGAGAAGCTTCTCATCACAGTGTCAGTCAGGAGCACAGAGCTGACACTGACAGTGTGGGCATGGAGTCTAGTACTCACTCCACCGTTTACTAGTTGTATGGGTTTCAGGTCTTAAGTGACCTCTTTAAGTCTATTTCCCAACCTGCCATGTAGTCAGCATAGTCCTGGCTCCTTGCGGCCACTGAAAGGCGTGAATGGATAGTATACAGGCTTTATCCCATCATCTGGGGCACAGGGTCATTTCAAAGTGCTACTACTTCAGGGCTGCAAGCTGTGTTTTCCTCTGATTGTGTTTTTCAGTCGCTCCCTTGATTCCCTTTGGCCTGCCCTCATTTTTGTTTGCCAAGCTCCACACTAACCATGTAGGGAGTTCCATCTCCATAGGGCCAAGGAGATGTGAATAGCTGGAAAAGTACCAGTTTGTCCTGGTCCTAAGTTTGCTTTGGAACTTGGATTTCTCTTTATTGATCCCATCACATCTAATTTCAAAATAATCAGGAGATTTGTTAGCAGGGGAGAGGAGTGATTGGACACACAACTTTGCTCCTTCTTGAAGAGTGTTTCTACAGAGCACCTGTTACATAAAGTAGTCAGTATGTGTTTGTTCATAAATGAACAAATAACTGAAATGATGACATTTAGTTGTTGATTACAGTGACTGGTGTGTTAAATCTTTTACTAAGAGTATTTTACAGTTAATCATTTACATTTAAATTAAATTCTCCAGCTTCTTTTCTAAATTTTTTTTATCACTGCAAGATCAACAAATTGGCAATAGGACAACAGTCTTTGCTGCCCCAGGTGCATTTTGAGGAGAATTGATGTGCTTATGTTTCCTCTAAAGAATAAACTTGTTATACCTTCCCATTGACTCAGACCTCCCTTATATCATTCAATGAAGTTTCAAGTTTTGTTCTTACACATTATTTTATTGTTCTGCTTTGTTAAACATACTTTCTATTTTGGAATAATTGTAAATCTTTGGAAGAGTGACAAAGACAGTACAGAGAGCTCCATGTGCCCAGTTCATTTCCCCTAATGCTATCATCTTACAACATCGTGCTACATTCCTCACAAGTTAGAAACCAACATGGGAACATTACTACCAGCTAAACTCCAGACTTGACTCTGATTTCAGTGCAATGTTTTTTTCTGTTTGTTTATTTTGCTTTTGTTTTTGTTCTCTATCAGCATTTTTGCTGTGTTTCAGGCCCTCATCTAGGACACCATGTTGCATTCACTTGTCATATCCCTTCAGTCCTCTCTGGTCTGTGACAAAGGACTCTCAGTCTTTCCCTGTTTTTCATGACTTAATAGTTCTGGGGAATACTGGTCAAGTATTTTGTAGAATGTTCTGGAGTTTGAGTTTTTCTGATATTTTCTCATAATTAGACCTGGACTAGGGGTTTGAAAATACCACAGAGATAAAGTGTCCCATTCTCATCACATGATATCAGTGGGTCTGTGGAATCCACGTGGCCTCACCACAATGTTAACCTTGATCACCTAGCCAAGTGTCAAGTTAATTCATATCATTCTCTTTCCATAGTCTGTGGTTTGGGAATGAGTCTGTAAGATTCACCTTCCAGAGAAGGGGTGGGGGTATCAAAATCGGATATTTAGAATGTTTTATAAGGAAAGTTTCTCTCTTCTCCATTTATTTATTTTTTCCATCACTTATTTATACCAGTATAGATTCATGTATTATTTATTTTATACTTTGAGCTATAATCCAACACTATGTTACTTATTTTGTTGTTCAAATAGTTTCAGCTTTAGGCACCAATTATTATATCATTGGATTTTTTCCTAAGACGTACATAGGTACACAATCATCTCATTGCAATTTAACTTGCATTTCTCTAATAGCTAATGATGACAAACATCTCTTCATACATTTATTTGCCATCAGTATTTCCTTTTGGATGAAATTTCTGTTAATTTCACTTGCACATTTTCTAACTGAATTGCTTATTTTTCCTCTTTTTTAATGTTGGGTTTTTAAACTCTTTATATATTCTTAATAAAAATCCTATGGTGGAGATTGTGATTTCCAAATATTTTCTTCCAGCCTTTAGATGAATTTTTCATTCTCACGTGGTCTTTAACAGAACAAAAGCTTTTTAATTTGGATTAATTCCAATATAACAATTATTTTCTTTTATAGGTCATGCTTGTGTAGTCTTATCAAAGAATTCCTCTTACATTTTAGTCTCAAAGTTCTGTAGTTTTATATTTAAAGCCATGATTCACTTAGAATTGATTTTTGCATAAAGTATTAGATTTAGATTGAGATTCATTTATTTGTTTTGGCTGACCAATTGCTTTAGCAGCGTTTGTTCAAAAGACCCACATTCCATTGAACTGCTTTTGCAGCTTTTTCAAAAATCAGTTGGGCATATTTGTGTACTTCTGGGTTCTCTCTTCTGTTCCATCGATCCACATTGCTCCATCAGTATTGCACTCTCTTATTATTGTAATCATATAGTAGGTCTTAACTTTAGATAGAATGATTCCTCTCACTTTATTCTTTTCCAAAATTATTATAGCTATTCTTAGGCCTCTATTTTGCCATATAAATTTTAAAATGAGTTTCTCCATATCTATAAAAATATTGATGAATTTTTAATATAAATTTTATTAACCCTATAGATCAAATTAGGGAAAATGTTGAGTCTTTCTATCCATTTAGATGTTCTTGATTTTTTTGTCATTGTTTAAAAACTTTCAGCATATGGGTCCTGTACATATATTGTTAGATTTATACATAATTATTTCCATTTTAGGAGTGATTTTAAATAGCCTTACATTTTAATTTGGTTTCTACATATTCATTGCAAGTACATAGAAATACACTCAATTTTTTGTGTATATTGAATTTGTATCCTGTGATCATGATAAATTCATTTATTAGTTCTAGCAGTTTTTTGTAGCTTCTTTGGCATTATCTATGTATGCAATAATGTCATCAGGAATTAGAGACAATAATAAATTTTCCTCTCCAATCTGTATTCTTTGTTAGCACTCTGTTAAGTAAGGGTGATGAGAGCAAATATTCTTGATTTGTTCCTGAGCTTGGGGAAAACTCATTCAGCTTTAAGTATGATGCTAGCTATTTTTTGTTGTTGTTGTTTTGTTTTGTTTTTGTAGATACACTTTATCAAAGTAAGAATGTTTCATTCTATTTTGTGTTTTTGCAGATAGTTTTCAAATTTTGTGATATATTTGATCTCTATAAATTGATAATATCATGTGATTTTTCTTTAACCTGATGATATGGTAGGTTACATTGATTGATTTTCAAATATTTAACTAGAATTGCACAATCAGCATAAATCATGGTTGGCTAGAGTATATGATTGTTTTTATAGATCTCTGGATTCAAGTTGCTTAAATTTAGTTTAGGGATTTTATTTCTAACTTCATATGAGATACTGGCCTATGGTTTTTTCTTTTGCACTGCCTTTGTCTCTTTGTTAAGTCAAGGTAATTTTGGCCCCTCATTAAATGAGTTGAAAACTGTCTCTTCATCTTTTCTTTTCCATAAGAGGTTGTGCAGAATTTTGTTAACTCTTTTTAAAGGTTTGAGAGAATTCTAAATATTGGACTGATCTGGACCTCATTCCAGAACCTGACTCTTTTCTATCTATTTTATCCTTAGAGAGTTTAATTTTAGTCCCTTCTGAAATACCTTCCACCTTCCAATAAATCTCAAATTTTTATCTCCAACTCAGACTGCTATACTGAGCTCCAAACTTATTTATACAACTTTTCCATTTGATATCTCCACTCCAATCAAAACAGAACTTTTAATACCTGCCCACTGCGCTCCAATAACCTACTCTCCCAAGGTAAGAAAACACCATCTCAGTAAATCACCCTACTTGCATTTGACCAAGCCACAGCTGTCTGAGGGGTTCTCTCTCACCCTCAAACACCATGTCTAGTCTACTACCTAGTTCTGTTGCTTTAGCTTCAAAATACATTTTGAAGGCTGCCATTTTTCATAAACTCCACTGTGACCACCCAGGTCCCAGCCACTATTATTTCTTCCCTGAGCATTCCAACTTGTCTCTCTCTCACTGCCCTCTGTACTCCCAATAATAATTTCACTCAGCAGCCAGAATGACATCTTCAAAGTACAAATCAGGCCACATCAGCTCCTCTTCTTAAAACCCTCTAATGACAGTCCATTGCACTTAACATAAATTAAAGCTTCCTACCATAAAGTAACTTATTCACATACATGAGCCACTGGCCTCATTTTCATCTAGTCCCTATGTTAGGTCCCTCCATTACTCTCTTCGAGCAGCCATAACAAAATAACACAGACTGGGTGGCTTAAATAACTATTTTCCCATGATGCTGGAAGCTGGAAATTCAAGAACAAGGTGTTGGCAAGTTTGGTTTCTAGTGAGGTCTCTCTTCCCACCTTGCAGACAGCTGCCGTCTCACTGTGTCCTCACGTGACCTTTTCTGTGTGCACACGTGGAAGGAGAGAGATCTCTGGTATCTCTTTCTCCTCTTATAAGGACACCAGTTCTATCAGATGAAGGCCTGCCCTTATGAACTCATTTAACTGTAACTACTTCCTTAAGGCCCAAACTCCAAATATGGTCATATTGGGGGTTACAGCTTCAAAGTATGAATCTGGGGTGGGGGACACAATTCAATCCATAATAGTATCTATTATTCCTCCCTACAATCCAGACATACAGGTTTTCTTCTACAAACAAAAGGAACCAAACTCATTCCTATCTCAAGGCCTTCATTTCAGCTCCATTCACCTGAAATGGTCTGTCCCTAAGAGAACATGTTTGGATGATTCTTATCTTTTATGTCTAAGCTCAAACTGTGACCTTTTCAGAAAGCCACACCCTGGCAACTCCATCTAAAATCTCCTCTACATCTTGGTCATTACTTCCTAAACCATTACCCTGTTTAATGTTCTTCATAGAACTTACCACTATCTTAAGTTATCTTTTTCTATTTATTGGTTTATTTTCTTAATTTCCCTCTTCCCTTTCTCTATGCTAGAACATTGATGTAATTTTGGTATATAACTAATAACTAAAAATACTTGTGTAATTTTGAATGAATGGATTTGGTCTAGGGAAGGCTGGCAGATGGCATGGGACCTGTTCAATAAGGGGGTCTGAGTGTGGCTTTATGCAGAGTCAAAAGACGAGTCATGGGTAAAAAGCTCTGACATATTTTCATATTTTCAAAAGAATTGGCTACAATCACCTCCCAATTTAATTATTGTAGAGAACACATTGAAGGGCTTTGGATTCCAGTACCCTATGGTGTAGGGTAAAAAGACAGCAATACCCCACCAAAATCCCCCTAGATTCTCATATCAGAAATGAGGGCAAATGAAACAAACTAGTCTTCTGATTCTTCTTTTCTAACGTATCACCCAGAAAGTGGCCAGTTTCCATGAATACAATCTAAACAGTCCTAATGTGAAGAGAAAAGAAGGAAAATATATACATGGACTATATAGCTTCAAAAAGGATGTGTATTCCTTACCCACACACAATTTTCCCAGCTGTGAATTTTATGGTTAATATACCCATGCATCTGAACATACTCAGCCTTGTTACTACTCTCCCTACAATATAGTTGTAATGGATGGAATTTGCTCCAAATAAAGAAGATGAGGGTTCAATTGTGGAACAAAGTAGAGATTCATAGAGAATCTACATTTGCATCTTTCATAGTTATCAATTATTAAGGAGATTATAAAGAGCATAGAACTCCACTTAAGTTAAAATCAAGAAATAGACTTAGGTCTATGACTGAGTTTGTTTTTCCCATTCTGTATAATATTCCCAAACTTTTAAGAGATAGTCAACATAAGAGCTTTGGTACAAATTTCAACACTTTCTTGAAAATATATGACCAGAGACACTGAGAAAAGGAACAGTGACTTTATTGGATGGCTATTTTTAGGTTATCAAACTCTTGAATCATGCAGTACAAAAAGAATTTCAATCTGTGGAGATTTCAGTAAAGAGCTAAAATTCAGGAACATCTGCTTCAACCAGTAAATTCTCCCAAACTTTGAAAACCCAAATAATTAACCTGTGGGCCAAATTCCATGTTCACATATTTTCAGCTTCAATTATAAATTAAATATAACAGTTTGGAGATTACAAAGAAGGGAACGTGGCCCAGGGAAAGGCCCTGCATAAAGTCAACATTCCTTCTTCAATCGAAACTTGGTCCATGTTCCTGAGTAAAGCACCCAGGACAACATAGGTCACTGTAAGATTTCCTAAAATCAAGAGATCTTTTCCATGATACATTCCCCCAAAGTGAATAATTGTTGGCTTCCAGAGCCAGATTTTTCAAGGATGACTTCTTCTCACACATCATAAAAATGCAACCCTATCTTCTTACTTACCTTAAGTACCTTTCTTGTCAGGTTCATGGCTTTGCTTTCAATATACATGCCTTTCTGACTACTTCTCTGAGTGAGCTCTCTCAGCAAGATCAATATACCTGTAGCATTGAAGGGAGAAAAAAAAGGTGTTGGAAGAAGAAGATGGAAAACCTGTCCCAATGAGGCACTCGTTGGCCAGCTCTTGGAGACAGCTGCACGTAAGATTGTGCTACCAGCAAATATATTTAAAAGCAGTAATATGATCACACACAAAGCTA
This sequence comes from Phyllostomus discolor, assembly GCF_004126475.2. Classification (NCBI taxonomy): domain Eukaryota; kingdom Metazoa; phylum Chordata; class Mammalia; order Chiroptera; family Phyllostomidae; genus Phyllostomus; species Phyllostomus discolor. The sequence goes on from NC_040910.2 coordinate 86,159,931, forward strand.
GCCCAGCAACATATTCTTCCCCATCTAAGATCTTCTACCAATAATAAATAACCAGCCCCACATTAAAATCACTTGTCAAAATACACATCTTCCATACTGCAAGAATTATAAGATAGAGAAGAAAATTATTTTTATACTAATCTTTAGTTTCTTTCAGGAGACCACAGAGCTTAGAGAATTATATATGAAAGATATCAAAAGATACAGTTATACAAATATATATACTAATATATAATATAGATTATAAGACTAAAATACCATATACTATATATTTAGTATATATACATAAGTCTATTATAGATATATAATATCCTAGATAATATCTTAAGATTTGAAAGTATTGAAATTGTTTTGGTATTTTTGTTTCTGTTTTTGTTTTTGCGAGATTTACAGCAATGGTTCTCAACCAAAGGCACTTTGTCATCCAAGGGCCATCTGGCAATGTCTAGAGACATTTTTGGTTGTTATAATTGGAGTGGAGGGTGACGCTGGCATCTAGTGGGTAAAGGCCAAGGATGCTACTAAACATGTTACAATGCACTGGACACCCCCTTCCTCCAGTAAAGAATTATCTGACCTAAGCTGTCAACAGAGCCAACCAAGGTTAAGAAAATTTGATTTAGAATTATATATTGGGCAGGCATACTACGAACTTTTAAGAAGTCTTAGCTCTATGACCGAGTTTATTTAGGGAAAATATCATACACTAGCAACTAAAAAAGGGCATTCTTGGCACCTCACTTCTCTAACAGATCAACCAACCCCTTCCAGTGTTCCCATAGCCACATCATAAAAGATATATGCTTGACAAGTGAAAATGAGATAATCATTTCCTGATGAGTGTAAATGAGATAATCACAAGTCTTCTCAGTAATTTCCAAAGCATCTCAATAACTAGGACATTATACCCTGAGTCTGAGAAAAATTGGCAAACATTCAGGAAATTTCCCCTTATTGGCACAACTGAAAGGCTACCAAAAAATTCACTTCAAATTGGTATTTAAGGGCATTTTATGAGTCTTTTGGATGTCTTTTCAAGTCTTGCTTGAGTGGTGTTGAAAAGCTATAAACTTAGTTGCAGTAAATTAGACATTATTTTTAATTGTTACCTCTCGGCATTATTGTAATTAAATATAACAATTAAAAATACACGCACATACATGCATATATGTATATGTGTATTATATGCAGCATAATAAACTGGTATTTACAGTTCCAAACAGCTTTCTGTGGTGTCATCAGTCTACATTCTAAGGTGTTTCTGTGTCAAAAGAAAATACATTAGCGGAGAAATATGAGGGAAGAAAAACCAAAAACTACCAGATGTTCTTGAAAGCTTGAAACAGATCATTTATATCCTTTGTAACTTCACTGCTTTCAGGTATTATTATCCATGTGGAAGATTAGACCAGAGATGCTAGTCTCCAACTCTGAAGGTCAATGTTAAACTTACCACATCTAGGACATCTGAACACTGAGGTTCCAAAAAGAATAGTTAAGGAACTCATCCAATTTGATTTGCTTTTCCAAAATTAAAATTTGGGTAATCGAAAGAGATTAAAAGTAGCATATACTAATCCCTCTACATGCGCATAAACAAAGATGAAAACTGCAGCTACTTGACACTAAATTTCCGGGGGCGCTGAGCATGTCCATCCTGGGCCAAATACACCTGTAATAGATGCTTTGTAAATAGGCGGTCTTCTGGCCGGGATGATTCTTTTTGACAACTGATTCTCCCACTTCCACCTAGACTTCTTATACTCTAACTGTACATGGTACATGTGAATTTACTTGAAAATTATTGCACTCCACTCTTTATTTGTTTGTGTCTGCACCAACAGAAAAAATATGAATGTTCCAGTACCAGCCACTATAATCACAAGGGCAGCATTGGGATAAGAATTAAACTGTAAAGGAAAGATAAAGTTTTACTGCTGTGGGGACCTAGACATTGGAGGACTTCAGCCATCCAAAACTATGAGACCTAGTATCGTGTCTTTTTTGCTTTCATTAACAAAGCAATCAGAAAAGATTTTCAAAATGACATAATATAAACAAATATTGCCTTCATCTTTGGCATTGTCACATTTTTCTTTACCTTTGTTTCACCTTTGAATTTTACTTTACCTTTGTATTAAAAAGAATACTTTGTTCCTTGTTTTCCTCACAAATGATGTGAGGTACAGATAATACCATATCTTACAATTTGTGGAAAGAGTTTACAATGATTTGTTTCTTTTCAAAACAGGGCACCAAACCAGGTCCTTTCAAGGTTCAGGGCAAAGTCAGGTTTGCCATTAAAGGATAAATCTTTTTTCACCACTGGAACATGAAGTGAAACTTCATGTTAGAATTTTTCAGAAACAGAAAGATTATGGTCACAGTTGTTATTATTATTAGTTAATTTCCATGGGACCTTTTCTGTACAATATCTATCTTGGTTACTGCTTTCAAACCAACTGAAAAAATACTAGAATAATTTTTGTAAGAACCCTCTGTTATTAGAGACGAACAATCTAATAATGACTTTCTAACATGAGCTCCATTTGAAAAGATGTCTACTTGACCTTTTACCCCACATGTGACCTGTAGCATCTCCCCCCAAAAGATGCCTTTGGTCTCCAGGTACAACCACAAGGAGCACCAAGTAGAATGTATAGGAATGGCTAATCCAGACACATTTCACTCCTGGAAATACAATCAGGACCAAACAACATCAGCAATTTGGGGACCTGCTGTCATCTCTAATATAAGCAAAATTCTACATCAATCTGATACCGAAATACATGATACTAATAAAGCCCTTCTCTGCAGGAACATGCTAACTACAGGAGAACAGATCAGGATGTACATGTAGCAACTTGAAAGAGGAACAAACATGTTGAGATATGCATGATTATAACAAAAATATTGAACAGAAGAACTTACCCACTTATTGGGTCATAAGAAAATAATCAGTAAAAATGGTTGTAATAAGCCATCCTGAAAAAATGAATTAACATAGTATCAGTGTTTATTATTCAGGGAGAGGGAAAATGGAGGAATGAGCATGGGCACCCCAAAGGGCCCAGGTGTCTTTGCTCATGCTGTGCTAAAATTTCCCATAATGGGCTTTCAGTAAGCATCTACTATGTTCTAGGCATTTTTGAATAATTAATCTCGTTAAATTGTCATCTCCGCCCTGCTAGGCCCACATCTGCTTCATCATACAAATGAGGAAGTGAAGACCCTGACAGGTAAAGGCTTAAATCTGGGATTAGAAGTACATGACTGTTTTTCTTTCCACTATTCCACAGCTCCTTTCAAACAGGTAAAAACTCACCTTCCTATGTCCTCTATATTCTTAGAGGATAACACTTTCTGTATATCGACTGTGCTTGTGTGTGCGTGGAGAGAACCCATAAGACGAATCCCTTCCAGTGAATCACATTAACAAATATAAACCTGCCCAAGACAGGCACCAAGGCCAAGTGGAAGATAACTAACCTTTGTGAGCCCCACCAGATACTTTGCTTTGCAACATCGTTTTAATTTCTGTCCTTCTTTCAGAAATGAAAAAAACAGATGTTTGGAGAGACTCAGAAATCTATTGAAGATGGAGCTGTTAATTAAAACAAAAACAAAAACAAAAAAAACCCACACCCAGGTTTACCTCATTCCCAAGTTTTTTCTGTCTACACCACACCTCTGCCTGGTAAAACTCCCCAAGGGACCCCGACACCTGGTCGCACTGCTCTGGAAGAGGCGCTCGCTGACTTGCGTTCACAGATCATCCAATTACTTGGCTGTCTCCTTGTATTTTAGAAGCCTGTTCTTCCTCCATCCAATCCACAGTATTTATGGCCGCACCGTGAAAATCTCACAAAATGTTTTCCCATTTGTGGAAATTTTGAGGATTTCAACACCTCAACATCATCTAATTGTAGATGGGATTACAGCATGTGATTACAAAACAATGAGAAGAAAAGGAATTTCTTTGGGTTTACTCATTATTTTCCTGTAGAATTTATTTTTTCCTGGAAATCTAGTAATAGACCCTGGCCTTTTTTTTTTGTGCGAGTTCCCCATTACACTATTTGTAATTGTTCTTTACTAAGAAACATCCATTAAAGGCAATAAGAATGGGACTAAATGTCCTCTGTGAAAAGATTCTGGAGACAATATCATTTCTTCAGGTTCATATTTTTAAAAAAGTGATTACTTATGCCATTTGAAGCAAAACTGTAGTAAAAATTTTCATTGTATTTTCTCCTTAAAGTTCAAGAGACGTAAAGACAATTATTGAAAACAGAGCCTAGTTCATCAATGCATGTAGCTGTGGCTTACAATTCTAATAAAAACAGTTTTTATCACGTTGGATAAGCTAGTACTAATGTTCATAAACGTTCTTGATGTAAGTCTAAATGAAAATAAAATGCTTCTAGAAAAACTCCATCCAGCACTAATAGCTCTTTTAAAACACTTTTAATTTTTTCCATCTGGTCACTTCCAAGAAAAACTATTAAGGACTTCCAAGTAATGAAGAAGCAAGCTAGGTAAGTTCTACTCATAGAATTTCAGAAAGACTACCAGAGGGAATAAAACATGCTCTCAAATTTCAAAGGCACAAGTTTTTCTGCACCAGCTCTGGATCATTTTGTGACCTTACAGCTGAGTTCGTGCAAGCAGACGGGCCACCAGCACGAGCGAGCACAGCGGTTGCACACGGTCCCTAGTTTTGTGTGACAGTCTTGGCCAAAGTCAGGCTAAATGCCAATAAGAAAGACCAACATATTTTTAGAAAATATCATTTAAATATTTAAAATAGGCTGGCTAATTTTTTTATCCTATCTAGACTCTATTACCTTGACAAACACAAATATCCAAGAAGTAAATTATTTCCCTTCTCACTGATATTCTTCAGAGAATTCAGGTGTTTGCTTTACAAGGAGAAAGAATACTCCTCTTTGGTTCACTAAGGTAAGCTCAAATGTTGAAAATAAGGAAGCAAAGAGAAATGTAATTCCAAATGCATAATGAAATTTTTTATCTCCCAAACTGTCTTTCACCCTCCCCCACCTGCACATGCCATTGATGCGATTGTCGTCACATGAATGGGAGATCAGGTAGAGAGGAGGCAGAGGACCCTTTCCTTCACCCCCAGGGAGCCATCACTGCACCCGGTGCAGGCCAGCCCCCTGCTTGGCCGTGACCGCCTCGGGTGAAGGCTCGTCCTGGCGGTCTGCAGAGGAGGAAGCAGCTGTGGGGTGCAGCAGAGCCATCCCAGAGCTTACACCTCTTGCTCTGAGTCAACTCATTTCTTTTTCCCTTCTTCTTTTTTCCACCTTTTTACTGAATTTATTGGGTGACACTGCTTAACAAAATTATACAGATCTCAGGTGCACAAATCCACAGCACATCATCTGACTCATTTCCAATGAACTGTTTTCAATTCATTTCCATCAGGACAAATTTATGGGCTGGACTTTGACCTCCCAGGGATTTTAAGCCATCAAAGACATAGCCAAAGGATTTGGGCTAATGAAAGAAAATACTAGCCTTCCCTGCACTGATACATCATGCGTGCCACAGTTCTGTTTCTGCAAGTCTCCACTCCATCCCACTGTTTGTGCCGCTCCAAGGTTTCGCCACATCTCTGTTGGCACCACAAGTGGAAACTGGTAATCACTAGTAGAAATTCACAGTGTGTGAAGGAATAAAAACGTGCCCAAATCTCTGGAAGGGATGATTCCTGTTTCCCTTCAAAGGTGCTGACTGACAAAGTCATCACAGGAACATCCCTGACCTCAACCTCTTCTTGAAGCACAAGGGGGCCAAGTGAATCCAGCTCATGGAAGCTATTGAAACGGTACTGTGATATTATATAATAATAATAATAATAATAATAATAATAATGATGTACTGGGAACTGATTCATGCATAGATGGTACCCACATCCAAGACTCAACCTAGGGGCACAGAATCAGAAATGAAAAGAATCTTCATGAAATCCAGAGGTGATAGCTCCATTTTTGTCACCATGTCTATTTACCCCCTGATTTCTGTCCCCCTGACAAAGTTTTCCAAGGTAGACGCTTCTAAGAGTCATCTAAATTTTGTCAGAAACAAAGGCCACTATGACAATAGTCAAAACTCAGTACTCAATATGTACTGATTCCAATGTGACTATTTTAGTTAAAAAAAAGAGAAGTTTTACACTCTCAGCAAAACTGAGGAAAAAGCAGAGTTCCCACATACTCCTGCCCCCAAATGAGCACAGCCTCCCCTGCTGTCAATGTCCCCTGCACTCCGACAGAGATTTGTCACAATCACTGAACCCACACGGACACGCCACCATCACCCACAGTCCATAGTTTACACCAGGGTCCACTCTCAGTGTTACACGTTGTATTGATGTTGGCACATGTGTGATAACATGCATCTGCCGTTCTAGTATCATACTGAAGAATTTCCCTGTCCTGTTTTGGTTACATTTTTGGTGATTTAGTTAGTTAGTTACTTTTCTTATGTGTTAAACCCTAGGAATCTTCCAATTAATTTTTTTTTAATTAACAGCCTTTTCTTTAACCTATCTCTCTCTTCTTGCAACATACTGGAAGCAGCTAAAAGAAACTAGGTGGCATTTACAACACTGATTAGAAATATTCTTCACTAGATCATCCAGTTCATTACACACATTTGCTTTATTTCATGTAACTGCAGATGAGAGTATTAGTAAGTTTTCTGTCACTACATAATAAGAAGGCCTCTTTATCCAGCTTCAAATAATGTTTGGTACACTTACCTGTGAGCATATCCATCACCAACCTACCAACTTACCCATGCACAAGTCATTTAGAACTTTCATCAACCCTATGGCAGGTACTAATAGGTACTTGCATTTTATAAATGAGGAAACTGAGTCAAAAAAGGTGAAGTAGTTTGCAAAAGGCACTTCAACTAGTGAGTGGCAAAGCTTGTATTCAAATGGTGTGGTCAAGCCAAAGAGTCCAAGCCAAAATCTGTAACCATCTTGCCATGCTGACTCTCAGGATCACTAGCAGCAGCAGCATAAAGCCAGGTGAGAAGCAAAATGTGAAAGTTAGTGTCAATCTTTAAGAGACCAGCTTAGGTTGATCAACTATGTTTGTGGGATATGATCAAGGTCCTAGTTCAAAATCCACTCCACAAAAGCCTTTAAATTTTCAATCTTTGCATCCTTTTTAAATACTATGGTTGACTCAATTCTTGGTTTGAAATAATGCATGTAATGTTTTTATTAGTGCAAACAGCAGCAAATGAAAGAGTGCTCATGCACAGAGAGACAGCTGATTTGAAAACTTTGAAAAGTACTTTACTTTAGTAACCAAGGTACGTGCAGATTATAGCCCAGACACATAATAAACTACAATAAAAATCACTGAGTGGTTTCCCAGGATATGTTCTCTTATTTGAATGGAACCTATTTCAGGAGATGGTAATTTTCCTTCTTTTATCCAGTGACCACAAACTGGAGGTTAGCTTCAGTTTACTTCCGAAATATTTCATTTGGGTTTTATCATTTGACCTAAACGGTGTGAGAAGGAAGCAAGGTGAACCTGGGAGTGATGCCCAGGTGATACGAAGATGGTGAGAGAATGCCAATGGATTGGGATGAGCAAGGTCTTTGCTTGGTTTGTTAGCACAATACATGGGGAGCAGACTTCTCCATGAAATGTGTGGAAGCCTCAGGTCGGCGTGAGCTCCTGTTTAGCAGGTGTCTTTGGAGTTTGTGGGCTGCCCTCAGCAATATATTGGCCCCCTACCACTCGGGCTCTTTAAGTTTGTTTTTAATTATGGAGGTGTCATTAATACAACATCATTAAAGGAAAATTATTAAAAGGTAAGAGAGATTTTCCATTTTACTTGAATCCTATTTACATTTTTGTGTGTCCTTCCCAGGATTTTAAGGGAGCTTTCTGAGTAATTACTAAGTTCCCAGTACCACCTTCTTTAGTAAATCTCCTGACAAAAATAACAAGTATTATCTTCTTTGTAGAGAGGAAAGCTAGAGCTTTTAAATAACTTCCTCAGGGCTACCAAATGACCAAGTCATGGAGGCATGAGTAGAAAACATGGTGATTTCCTAGCCCAAACCTCCTAATAGGTATGTTACATAGTTGCAAATTAGTGTGAATACAATTCTGTGTCTTGCTTTCCCCACTTGACGTTGGATTTTATTGTCCCACATACGAACATGGACAGTTACCATTGTTTTAGTAGCATGGTTTCCCTTAGTAATATAGATATGCCCTAACTTCCTTAACTATTCTTTTATTATGGGACATTGCGTTACTTCCAAATTACCACTTTGGAATTTTATATTTTTATAATGAATAGATAATGATTAACTTAATTCATATAGCTTTTACATAATTTGGGGCTTTTTCCCACATAGTCTAAAACACAGAAAATTTTAAAGATTTTTTTCGTATGTGTAAAGTCTAAGTGGGACCTTTTCCCTTGTTTCCATTTTGGCTGGGATTTCAAAGCTGAAAATTTGTGTGGCAAATGTTCCTACCTTCTAGAGAGAGGGATTCCTGCTCACTTATATGTGAATGGCAAAGGAGGGGAGGTTGGGTTGCCAAAACCAGGTTTAGCTCCCCTTAGCCTAGCACCTACTTTCTATTATATAACAAAAGTTCAGACTGCATTAGGAAGATTTATAAATGATTTTTTAGAAGAATTGTAAGTCCAGCATTTCTCTTCCCCTCCTGTACACTTTCTTAACCAACCTGGGGCCAAGTAAGGAAACGTAGATCTTGGTATGTGAGGAATTTGCAAAACAAAATGTCTGGCTCTCGCCTTAAAAATTTAAAGGTTGGCTGGAAGGAATCCAGATGGCTGCACACAGAAAGAAAGGGGAGCCGGAGTGGACACTGCAGAGGGCAAAGAGGCATGAGCCATCGCGCAGTTTGCCTGCAAAGGCAAAGCCCACGGGGTGAGAGGCTATGGGAAGATTACCACCAGACACAGGAGTTCAGATAGATCTTGTACTCAGCCAGCCAGCTGGGGCATTGCCCAAGCCAGTGAATGGTACCCTGGGTGGTTTTCACTGGGTTCTTTGAAGAACCCATAAAGCACCGCAAGCCAGAAAGACCAACATTGAGGCATCTGCCTTCCACCCCAGGGCACGGACAACTGTACCAATCAGTAAAGAACTTTAAAGCCCCAATTTCTCCTCTTTGACCCCCTATCAGCAAGGAGGAGCTGAGAAACAAAGACTGGGTAAAGAAAGGAAATTGGAAGAATAAAGAAGAAAAATAATGAAGTGTTCGCCTTCCCTACTATACACGTTTCAAGGCCCTGCATCAGGAGTCCAGGGGAGTAGCTGAAAATAGGATTACATAATGAAGGATTTTATGAATTGTTTTGTTTCTTAAGGTTGAACTGGGCTTTTGTATATCTGAAAATGAGTTTACCTGAAGTTTTTGTCCAAGGGCCAGAATGAGGATTTAACATAAAACTTTAACAGGCTATTGTGAAGGAAAAATACAGTCATTTCCCAATTTCACACCTGAGCCCAGCTCATTCAGTCAGCAAGCACATGAAATTTGAAATCACATTTCAAAACCTTTTTACCTATTTATAGTAGCATCAATAATGGAGGGAAATCAGCTTTATGATACTCTTGTTAGCTTAAAAAATTATCTCTTGGTGTTCATTATTATTTAATAGGTAAAATGCTACCTCAATATAATAACTTTTACTAGCATAACTCAACATTTCTCATTTGTATATCTATTATTTATATCTGCTTACTCACTAGCTATAACATTGTCTGGAATGTCTATTAGTTAATTATTTTCTTATAAATTTGCATGAGACATTAAGAAAAGAGATAAATCCACTCTCCTGTTTGACGCAATGACTGTGGTAATCTACAGTTGGCCTTTCCATATGAAATATATTTTTTAACATATGAACATTTTTAAATGTACCTAAACTCCAACTTTCAGCTTTTTTCCTTTTAATTTTGCCCCTTTGGAAATTTGGGGGAAATGTCTATTTTTTTCTTTATCCGTTTGTCATGGGATTTCTAATGTTTAAATGTTTGACTGTTTCTCCCATCTGGATTTTATTTATTTAAGGCTCCTATCTGATAAGAATGAATTGAGTGCAACAAGCTGGCTGGGAAAACCCTGCTGTTTGTACGAATATATCACTTTCTGCAGCATTCACATTCACTTTGTCTTTAAAGCCCAATCGTTCCCATTCTCTGGTAAAGGCTGGAGAGATTTTCATAATAAACTTTCCTTGCAGAAGAAATCCAGAGAGTTCCTCCCTTTATCACTATCACGCTGCCTGAGCTCAGCATTCATTTCTTCTCTGTCACAGGCCCTCCCTGTTCGAATTTACACGCACCATCCCTGTCAGGGACGCAAACTGCTTACAGTTTGTTAATGTCCAAGAAAGGCCATCACCTCTGAATCACTTTTTCCCCAAACATAAATCCTTGGGCCAACAAAGAAAAGTGGTATTTTTCCATCTCCATAATTCCTGTTATTTTAAGTCTATCCTTTAACCAGAGTGGCTTTGTGTTTCTTTTTCCTTGATAACTCACAGGTTCAAATGTAAAAATTTATTATTACAAGGAACAATTATGAGGTTCAAAGCATACTGTGAGCATTCCATGCTCCTAGCTTCTGGGTCTGATATACGGAAAGAAATATTTGTGGTTGTCTACTCGCATGAAGTGGATGGGTTCCAATCGCTGGTGGTGAGAGGCTTAATGAATGTCTGCCTTCGTCAGGCCCAACGGGGACCTCGCATCATGGGAGGTTGCCCAAGTGCCATAGTGCAGGCATCTCAAAAACAAACTTCTGACCATTAACTTATTCATTCCAGTTCCTCTTCAGCGTCAACAATGGCAACCACCAAACGGGGGCGGGGGGATGGCTTTCCTGGTTCTCTGACTTTGAACACTATTGTAGATTTGAAGATTTCATGATTTCTTCCTCCAAAACATTGAACTGGGAAAACCACTAACCTTTTTTTTTTTTAACACCTTTGGTTTTTGCTTCTTCAGTGCAGCACGTTTAGCATTTTAATAACCCCTACTCATATGTTTTTCTTACTTAATGACATAGTAGGTTTGCATAGCAAAACAGAAAAATGGGCCAACCTTCATAACTGTTGACTTTCCCTCGTTGTCCCTGTTTATTTCTCTGTAACAGCAGGATGTACCATTTCTGTGCTCCTGCAGCACAGTTATAATTTTATTCTAGAAACAAAAAATTGTATTTTAGTTATTTGTCCATGTGTGTCTCCCCTGGAAACTGAGAGCTTTTTAAGGACAAAAATTTATCCTATTGATCTACAATTTCTGACACATGGTGAGTGCAGTGCACCCCCACCCCCGATTTGAAGGGCATATGTTCCAAGAGCCCCAGTGGATATTCCTGCATCCTATACATACTTTCCCCCCATACACAGGTACCTATGATAAAGTTTCATTAATAAATGGGGCATTTTAAGAGGTTAACAACAACAATGATGAAACTGAACAATTATAACAAATATACTGTAATAAAATTTCTATGAGTGTGGTCTTATTAAGCATAGTCAGAGTTACTCGAACACAGCACTGTGATGCTGTGACCATCACCCTGACAACTGAGATGGTTACTAAGTGACTGACGGGGAGTGGTGTGCACAGTGTGGATGTGCTGGACAAAGGGGTAATTCATCCGTGTCCCAGGCGATTGGTGTAGGGTGGCACAAGATTTCATTGCACTACTCAGAATAGTGTGCAATTTAAAACGTATGATTTGCTTCTTTCAGGAATTTTTCATCTAATATTTTCAGACAGTGGTTGACCATAGGTGACAAACTATGGAAAGCTCAATGACATACTTGTGTAAATGAATGATTTCTGGTCTATGTTGGAACACCTCGAGATTCTAAATCATTTGCACATCATTATCATGCTATCAAGAGTGCTTCTGCTGCTTAATGTTTGATAACTATCAATAACCATTCATAGAGCTCTAGGCAACACTGCATTATAGTACAGCTGGCTTTTGTTGTGCCCACATGCTCAGGTGATGTGATAGAGACTGTGCGTATGCATGAAAATGCACTGCCTTCCCCACTGAAAACACACACTGATGATGCGCTTCCTGTCTGCCTTTTGAAGTTAGATGGGACCATGTGACTTAATCCTGGCCAACACTATGTGGGCAAAAATGGTAGCTACTGATTCCCAGGTCAGTTCCCACAAGTGATCCTGGTTTTCTTTCCCCACATGTTTCTGAGAGAAGAACGATCTTAGAACCTGTAATGTGGTAGAACTACAGTATAGAAGGAGCTTGAGCTTGAATGATGACATGGAAGGCTGCCTATTCAGAAGTAGCCCCCATGAACCATGATATGAGCTAAAAATAGATCATTATGGTGCTAAAGCTTTGAGATTACAGGATTTTTTGTTACACTACCTAATATTATCTTAACTGATTCTGAAATTGGTATTTTTGAGATGAGGTACTAACATACCTAAACCCTAAAACATATGTAACAAACCTAAAATTTCTGACACTGGCCTACCCATCAGTTTTCAAGAAGTAGAGACACGGATACACAAGAATGGGAAAATGTAGGTCCAGTCCATTTTATTCCCTGGCAAACCATATGATAAAACTATTATCTACAGTAAATAGAAAGGCAGACCAGACCTCATGTAACTATTGAGCCTGTAGTTCTTATATTAGAGGCTGATCAGAATTAGCACAACAGTGACTATTTGCTACTATTGGCTACTTTTTAGCAAAATATACAGGAAAGAGGTGAACTTAAACAAAATCTGGCTTGTTTTGAAGCAGTTATCATGGTGGATATAGTATCCAATGGTGAACACTTTTAGGGTTGGAAAATTTGTTTCTGTGCCCCAGGTAAAAGGTCCTGAATGACAAAAATACAATGAGATTCTTAGTAAATACACACATACAGCTAGAAGATAAAGATCACATCAAGGGGATCATCTTCAAACATATGGTTTATGAAGGCTTTGAGGAGGCTGATACTGGCTTGGAGGGAAGCAGATGAGGAAATAAAATACATCAGACTTGAGAAATACTGTTATAAAAACATTTCAAATGAAATTGACTAAAACAAAAAAATTAAAAAGCATGCTAATTTCAAAGAAAATTGTATCACTAAAGATACTATGAGCATGGACTTAAAAAAAAAAAAAAAAAAAAAAAAAAAACAGACTTCTAGGGCTTTAAAATTGGTGCTGGGTCCCAGAACTTTCCCCAGGGTCAAGTTTGGTCCCTACACCTACTTCATTAAGGCCACTAGGGATAGTGGACAAAGAAGAACCTCCCAGAAGCCAAAAGCAGGAACCATGGAGAACAATGAAGAAGGAAGGTCTAGGTCTATAGAGCAAAATTCAGGACTAAATGAGGAACTTTGCCTGCCCAAAGAGTAGGGCCCTTCATAATTTCTGTCTCGAAGAATTTCAAAATCACTGTGGACCAGTAATGGCTGCTTCTCTCTCATTCTTTCTTTCAACTCAAGAATTTAAAATACAGTTTTCCTCTCCATATTTGAACATTAGACACTGAGTGTGTGTGTGTGTGTAGGTATATATTGTTCATAGGTTCAAGGAGCCATCTTCAGTCCTGATTTAGAGGTCTGAACACCACCTAAGAATATGCACTTTGAGCTCAATGCAACGACTAGTGGTGGTGTTGGGTTTCTACCTTCAGGAAGAACAAATATGGTCCATATGTGGTAGGAAGATGAAATGGATGTTGGTGGCTTGGGACAGACTGGGCAGAGGCTGACTAGATCTTCATCAAATATTTACTTTCTTCCCCCCAAGCAACAGACAGACTACATTTCCCAACTTCTGTTGTTCTTTAGTGTAGCCACATAATTGAGAATTGCTAATAGAATTTAGGTGAAAGTAAAAATATTCACTGTTTCCAATCCTGACCCATACAGTGACACACGCAGGAGCCCCATTCTCTTCCATCACATGTTAACTGAATGAAGAAGACCACAAAGCCCTGCGTAAGAAGGCAGACCCAGAAGATGGAAGGACCCTATGTCCCTGAATAGTCCCTTGGAAGACTAGCTCACCAGAAGCACCTGATGTGAGTAAAAAATAAACTTTTTTTAAGATAAGCCATGGAAATTTGTGGGGTTTTTGTTTTCGTTTTTTTAATATATTTTATTGATTATGCTATTACAGTTGTCCCATTTCCCCCTTCACTCCCCTCCACCCTGTACGCCCTCTCCCACCCACATCCCCCCTTTAGTCATGTCCATGTTTTGTACTTATAAGTTCTTTAGCTTCTACATTTCGCATACTATTCTTACCCTCCCCCTATCTATTTTCAACCTACAATCTATACTACTTGTTCTCTCTACTTCTTCCCCCTCTCTCCTCCTCCCATTCCCCTGTTGCTAACCCTCCGTGTGATCTCCATTTCTGTGGTTCTGTTCCTATTCTAGATGTTTGCTTAGTTTCTTTTTGTTTTGCTTTAGGTGTGGTTGTTAATAACTGTGAGTTTGCTGTCCTTTTCCTACACATTTTTTTATCTTCTTTTCTTAGATAAGTCCCTTTAACATTTCATAAAATAAGGGCTTGGTGATGATGAAGTCCTTTAACTTGACCTTATCTGAGAAGCACTTTATTTGCCCTTCCATTCTAAATGAAAGCTTTGCTGGATAGAGTAATCTGGGATATAGGTCCTTGTCTTTTATGACTTGGAATACTTCTTTCCAGCCCCTTCTTGCATGTAAAGTCTCTTTTGAGAAATCAGCTGACAGTCTGATGGGAACCCCTTTGTAGGTTATTGTCCCCTTATCTCTTGCTGCTTCTAGGATTCTCTCCTTCATTTTTACCTTGGCTAATGTAATTATGATGTGCCTTGGTGTGTTTCTTCTTGGGTCCAACTTCTTTGGGACTCTCTGAGCTTCCTGGATTTCCTGGAAGTCTATTTCCTTTGCCAGAATGGGAAAGTTCTCCTTTATTATTTGTTCAAATATGTGTTCAATCTGTTGCTTTTCCTCTTTCCCTTCTGGTACCCCTATAATTCAAATGTTGGAACGCTTAAAGATGTCCTGGAGGTTCCTAAGCTTCTCCTCATTTTTTTGAATTCTTATCTCTCCATTCTTTCCTGTTGGTTTTTTTTCTTCCTTCTGGTCCACTCTATTTTTTTGAGTCCCAGTTTCCTTCCCATCACTATTGGTTCTCCGTGCATTTTCCTTCATCTCTTTTATGGTAACCTGCATGTTTTCATCTAATTTGCGACCAAATTCAACCAATTCTGTTAGCTTCCTGATCACCAGTGTTTTGAACTGTGCATCTGATAGATTGGCTATCTCTCGGTCACTTAAAATAATCAGTCCTGGGGCATTGATCTGTTCTTCTGTTTGAGACATCTCTCTCTCTCTCTCTCTCTTTTTTTTTTTTTTTTTTTTTTTTTGGTCTGGTCACTCCTGTTATGGTGAGGGGAAGAGCCTTAGGTGTTCACCAGGGCTGGGCACCCCAGTGGCTAGATTGTGACGTTGTATGTGGGGGAAGGGACGGGAGGGAACGGGAGGGAACAATGGCGGTAGCTCCATTCTCTGTGGGACCTCAGCCCCTTCTCTGGGATCCTGGGTTGCGTGCTCTGCCCTGCTCCACAACTGCCACCTCACTGGGTCTGCCAGCTGCTGCTTGCATACTCAGGGTCCACTCTCAGCGATCTTGTGTGCCCCAGATGCCTTATGTGCCTCCAATTGCCTTATGTACCCAACTCTCTCTGCTGTCCTTGCCGCGACCCATGCCGAGCCCCGTACCCGGCTGCTCCTCTCTGCCCTTCCTACCGGTCTGGATGAACGGGTCTACTTCAACTTCTTGGCTGTCCGACTTCCATTCAGATAAATTCTCTATCAGTTCTGGGTGTTATTCTACCTCTAAATTGTTGTTGTTCTAATCTTGGTTGTGCATGGAGGTACGGTGCATCCACCTATGCCTCCATCTTGGCCGGAAGTTGTTTTTTTTATAGCCTGTGCAGAATGATGATGCCCTGCAAAGATATCTACTTCCTAATCCCTGGAACCTGTGAAAGTATTAGAACATATGACCAAGGGAAATGAAGGTTGCAGGTAAAATTTAGGTTGCTTGTCACCTGACCTCAGATAAGGAGATAATCCTGGATTGTGTGGGAGAGCCCAATGTAATCACAGCAGTCCTTCAAAGCAGAGGAGAGGAAAAAGGAAGTCAGAGGGATATGGTGGTAGGATCTGCATCCCAACCCACTGCTGCTGGATTTGAAGATGGAGGAAGGGAATACAAGCCAAGGGATGGAGGTGACCTCTAGAATTGGAAAAGACAAAGGAGTGGATTCTCTGCTAGAGCCTCTAGAAGGGAGCACAGTCCTGTGAATGCCTTGATTTTAGCCCAGTAAAACCCATTTCCGTTTTAGACTCCTAAAATGAAAACTAATGAGTCATTAACATTGCATTATTGAGTTCAATAAAATGGCATTTTATAATTCCTTGTGCATCTCCTCCTCTCACACTGTCAAACCCTACTCTCAGATTGTCTATCCATACTATCTCTAGACCCTGAGCATAAATTGCATACCTCTCAGAAAGATTTGAACTTTACAGGTGAACAAAGTATTACAGTTAATGCATAAATCTCCATCAGCTGTAACTTTAGTCTGACCTAGAAAGTGGGAGAATTATTATTCTGTACAACAGATAGCTCTCTTAGTTTACCTTCCAATATTCCAGAAACTTCCTTTTTCTGATTGTAGATGACCATTTGTTAAAGAGCAAGGAAGCCACTAAAATGAGAAACTGGGCTCTGGGATATCTAAGCTACACCAGAGATGAGTTATCTGACACAACTGTATTATTCTACTACTCTAGATTGGTTTTATTTCTCCAAAATGAAAAAAATAGACTTAGACTAACTAATCTTTCCTATTCCTCTTTGTTCTGTAATGCCATAAAGCAGCTCTGGCCAGTCTCCATACACCTAGATTACAGATTTGATCCCTGGTCAGGACACACAAAGAATCCACCAGGACACTCAAATCAATAAATAAAAATTTAAAGATAAAAATGCTATACATTGAATGAGTATATTTCTCTAATGGTTCTCATGAACCCATTAGTCAATATAAATTTTTGCATGTTTGAGTTTTTCCCATTGTAGTTGTTCCTATGATTCATGTACAACTAAGAAGACATGTGAAAATCATGGGTTACGTCAGAATAACCACTTGGGACTTAAGATGCTTTTCTTACTTAATTGTCATGTGGTTAGAAGTGGGAAAACTTTCGTTTTTGACTTAGGAAGAAATTGACCAGAGGACCTTAAATATTTAAAGTTGCATCAGCAGATGACAGATTTAGTTGGAATCACACATATGGTGGCAATAGTCTAGAAGGATGGAGAGAGGGCCAGGGCTCTGAAAAGGGCATGGGCCACCACAGCTCTGTCACCAGAGAGATCGGCATCATCTCTCTGCTCAGCTGACTGTTTCAAAGTTCTGAATGGGAATTCTGTTTCACAGTCATTGAAGAAAAATTAAAATGCAACTGTGACTGATGATTAAGAAGCAGCTGTTCATTCTCCATGTCGATTATGCAGGATGAGTTGGTTTACCAAAACAGCAAAGGGGGTTTCATTTAAAGAAAAACTGTCAAAGAGGGGAAGTAATTCATTAGTGGAATAGGAGAAAAGCTACAAGAGGTCATAACATGTCTTTTCTGAAAGTTGAAAAGTGGTTTTTTTTTTTCCTGCCTGGTATAGTATCCCAGTTCGCCTATTACAGACCTTATAGAAAACATTCTGGTACCAGTCTACTGTCTCCTGTGTGTCTCCTCCACACACACACATATGCACAGAGTCAGCAAAGGCAGGCTCATAGTTCTGAGTGTGCAAAAACACAGTCTATTCTTGCACTATTATTTATTAATTATTGTATTATTGTCCATATATACAACTGTCAACCTAAGAGCACATAACTGATGTGTTTTTCTTAAACTTTCCCTTTATGGTAACTATTTCCCATCCTGCTGTAGACCAGTGTGACAGAAAACGAGAGGGCAGTTAGTGTGGGTCTGGAACTTTTGTCCCGTCCGGGTGGGAGCTCACTGTGAAAGACAAATGCTCAGCATGTGCAGCTTTTCAATTCATGTTTGCAAAGTCTTCTTTCTAATCATGATTCCTGGTTAAAATTCACTGACCAAGAAGATGACTCAAGAGCTCTTCAGCACTCTGCAGTGTATCTGATCCCCTGGCAGCTAGGTGGAAGGGAATGTTCACTGAGGGACAAGAGGAAAAGCAGCCTGTGTCCTTCTACCAAGATCTGGTCAGTCTGAATGGTCAAGTAGGCAGGGCAGCCCCTTCAACTATGTATGGCCTGCTTGCCTGCCTGCTTGCTTTCTATCAAAAGAAAGTATTTTGATTCCATGCAAAAAACCAAACCCCAAATTCACGGGTTAAAGAGTTCCGCAAACAGATGGGACAGACATGCTAATGCATCGGAAACATGCTATTTAAAATCAGACTAGTTAAAAAGGATGCCCTTTTGTCCCTGACCAAATTGTTAAACCGGTGCCTTGGCAGGAGCCGTTTGTACTTCTCTGAAGATTCCCTGGATCCAAACTTCTGTGGTATTAAAACAAACAGAGTAAATATTTTCCTTGCAGCTTCCATCCCAGGTCTAAATATTTCCAAGCATGTCAAACTCACTTTTCTCCATCGCTCCCAGCAGGGTTCGTGTAGACTTCAGCTGCCAAAGAACCCGGGTGAACTTGCCTTGGGAGGGGCTCCGTCCGCGAAGGCAGGCAGAGCTGGGTGCAGCCGCCAAGAGCCGACTGTCTCGCAGCTGTGCCACTCTGCTTGGCAGAAGCAGCTTGTGCTGGAGCAGGTGTGCTATCTGCTGATTTCTACACTCTGTCTACAGACGCCCTGTTCCTGATATTTGCTCCCTGAGCCTCAATATCTGCCATTTCCCTTGCACCACTTTGCAGAGAAGTGCCAAGCACCTGCTCTGGGAAACCTGTGTTTCCTTTCGTTAACTTTCACTGTCTATTCAGTCTTCCAGCTTCCTCACTTCTGCCTCCACTTAAGCTCAGCACAGCTGTGAAAACAGGTGCTACCTCTGAAGAACCTAGCCACAGTACCAGCAGACTTTCTTTCTATCTCCCTTGTTTTTCAGAATTATGTTTTCAGTTCAAATGTAGTTGAAGTTCTCTTAGGAAGAGAAAGCAAAGAATTGCAATTGAGTATCATGCCATTTCTTTAGACCATGTAGCATCTTGGGAACTCACTCTAAAAATGTCCCAACACAATGACAAAGATAGTGCTCTGCTTTTAAAAAATCATTCCTTTTGTCATTGCTGACACCAAATTCTCAAACTGCCATAACAAATTCAGTTTAATTGAACTCAACTAGGAAATCATGAATATGACTGTGCATAATGATACCCTTGTTTCTGGGGTCAGATAGCTATTCCAAAGTCGATGTGGATAACCCCCACCATTAAAGAAAGCAACTCCATATGTCTGGAGTTACCTGAGGAGTGGGGGCTGGGTGGCATGGCTCAGGTACCCTTTAACTGAAGATCTTGTTGATCTTCAGCTGTTAAAAGTGCTGTCAGCTGATGGCCACAAACTGTCAGACCCTTCAAAAATTGCCTCATTTGCAAACAGCTGCCTCACCCAAGGTCCCATTCCTTCCCAGTTGCCCAAAGCCAGTTACTGATCAACAGGGAAGTATAAAGGCCTCTTCATATTAACAACCCAACTTGAGAGAACTCCAAAGGGTGACACTAGCTCCAGAGCTCCCCGTGGGGTCCACCAAGGCTGTTGTCGGGCTTCTGCCCAGCTCAGTCCTCTTCCTCCCTCCATAGGGTTGACCCCAAGGTACCTTTTAATACACATCTTGACCTCTAATTTTCATCTTAGTACCTGCTCCCAAGGGAACCCAAGTGTGGCCATGTAGGCTCCAACACAGTCTGTTCGTGGGAGTCATTTCTGTGTTTGGTGCATCAACCAACTGAGTATTTGATAAACAGCTGCAACATATTAAGCAGTATTCACAGGAAAATCAGAAAAGAATAATATCTACATCTATCTTGGCCAGAATTTATAGTCTAGTTGTGGAGATAAGGTACATATATACAAAGATAATCTATTATATTATGTAATAAATGGTAATTATTAGAGAATTACATAACATTGGAATTTATCAGAAGGGAAAACTAATTTCAGGATAAAACAGTTGCTAGCTATTTAGGGATCATCCAGAGTTATGGTAATCCGCCATCACCTACAGGCTGTTTTGCTTCTGCGTAAGTCAACTACTCCTGTGTAAAGTGTCCACACCCTACACATGAACTTCATTCCAAATAGCCTGTATGCTTTTGCAGTGCTCATAGCGAAGCTGCCATTCAGTTCACAATGGCAACAAGTGAAAAACTTATCTCCATAAATACTTTTGCTGTGAGGTTTGCCCTACTTGGCCCCATTCTTCCTGCTTGCTTAGGTTCCCAAAGCTTCTTGGCTTTCCCCATCCAAGCTGCAAGGTGTCAGCATCTGGAGAAGCCACCCTGCCCTCCGTCTTGCTGGGCTGCTTTGCAGGCTCAGTCCTGCCAACTCGAATCACCAAAGCTGAGTCTTGCTTTGGTCCTTATCTCTTACTTTTATGGAGAATTCCTCACTTGACCTTGCTGTTCCTGGCATTCTAGTTATCTTCACTTCTACTTCTAAATTCTCATCTCCGCTTGTTCCCCTAGATTCCATCACCCTCTCTGATCCCCCCACCATCTATCTAAAACTAGCAGGACTTTCTCTGTCTTTGTGCAAACTCATGTCCAAGATGCTGGCCAAAGACAGAGTTACTTATTTACTGCGTGACCTCAAGCAACTTATTTAATATTGCTCATCTTTCAGTATTCCTATTTATAAAATGAGGACATTAATCCCTACCTCTCACAGATGATAATGATAATGATTAATGAAAAGGCTTGGAAACAGAGTTTCCTGGGAAGAAGTAAAAACAAAACACAAACACAAAATCCTAGCAAAAATCATAATTTATCAAATGCTTACTATATGCCAGGCACCACACAAAGTGATTTATCATAATATACAACCTTCCAGCAGCAATTCCAAGCAACTAAAAGACAAGAAGTTGTGCTAGTTGGTATTCAAAAGGTGGTTTCACTTTCGCAGCTCTGACTTTCTCCCAGATGTAACATGGAACCATGTCCTCCTGGCCATTCTTGAAGAGATTACCTCTCCTTTTCCTCCGTTCTTTTCCATTCTTACTCCCACCATCAGGCCGTAGAAGCTTACGACTTGTTCAGAATGCCTAATTAGTCCCCCTGCCCTGTCAGGCTTGGGACCAGGTGAAGAAAAGCTTCAGGTGGCAGTGTCTTACCCGCTAGGATAGGGAGCTTATTATCCACCACAAGCTAACATGATCCAAAGTGGTGTGCTAGAGCCAGGTCACTCTCAAAGCTGTGATAGGAAAACAGAACCGCTCATCTGAAGAGAACATGAAATGCTGAACATGGTCCAGATACTAAATCAAAACACAGTGCCAAAACAAGGAGGGCTAGTGAATAAGTGATATCCAAATACATATGAAAAAAGTTAAGTGTGAATGCTTTTAAAAATAGTGGTAGATATATGACTTTCTAA
Organism: Phyllostomus discolor; assembly: GCF_004126475.2. Lineage (NCBI taxonomy): Eukaryota > Metazoa > Chordata > Mammalia > Chiroptera > Phyllostomidae > Phyllostomus > Phyllostomus discolor. The sequence continues at coordinate 86,181,616 of NC_040910.2, forward strand.
AAATTAGTTTTCTATTTGAGATCATTCACATATCACCAATTGTGAATTATGTGAAAATTCAAGTAATTTTTGAAAAATTGTACAATTCAATGATTGTTAGTATATTCTCCAAGTCGTGCAGCCATCATCCTTATCTAACTTCAGAACAGTTCATCACCCCAAAAGGAACCCCCAGACCCATTAGCAGTTGCTCCCTGCTTTCTGTCTAGTTTTCCCTTTCATTGAAGGACAATGTGCTTCAACCTCTGGTTGGCATTGTTCTACTGGATGTATTTAAATAGACTGAGATATAGTAAATGCAATCTTGTATACTGTCACTAAATAATTCTCTTCATGTGTTACAGAGTTTGCTAGTCCCCTCCACCAAGAGTTTAACATCCTCTGCTCTCTTTTCCCCTTCTCTCAGACTGCTGTCTCTGTAGTAGAGTTCATGTTCCTTCATCTAAAATCCTTCGGCCTAAATTACATCCTCTCTTCCTTGCCTCCACATTTTTGTTTATATGGAGCAATTACATTTTTTAACAGTCTGGAAAAATCCCAGCCATTGTTAGTATAATGAAAACTATATGTGCAACATCAATGTGACCTGGCAGCCAAGGACAGTGAACTGGAATGCACGTGCATGAACAATGACAACTTCACTGTACTAGTCAGCAGGAGTGGTAGACACCATTGAGTGAGCATGTGTACTGTGTGGCCATCACATTCAAAATGACTGACCAAGTAGATCAATGTATCTGCATCAAGATTTACATAAGCTTGAACATTTCTCCATGGAAACTATTTGGATAATTCAGAAGGCTGCAGTTATGGGCAACTGGTGACTGGCAGCTTCATCACGACAATGCACCTGCCTATGCATCACGTCTCATGCAGAGTTAATTTAGTGAAACATCAGAGCACCCAGGGCACTCAACCTTGCTACAGTCCAGATTTGGTGCCCTGTCACTTCTGGCTTTTCCCAAAACTAAAATCACCTTTGAAAGGGAAGTGATTTCAGACCATTGATGAGATTCAGGAAAATATGACGGGACAGCTGATGGCAATTGGAAGAACTGTGTGAGGTCCCAAGGTGCCTATTTTGAAGGGGACTGAGGCATCATTGTTCTATGTACAATGTTTCTTGTATCTCATATCTTCTTCAATAAATGTCTCTTTTTTTCATATTACATAGCTGGGTACTTTCTGGATAGATCACGTATGGTCATCACTGTGCATGCCCATTCCAGTCCACTTTCCTTGGCTGTCAGGGTAAACTGATGTTGGGCAAACTGTTCTCATTATATTAACAATGGCTGGACTTTTTCTGGGCAAATCTTGTATACATAGTCACAGCATATTGATTTATACAACCTAATTTGAATTGTTTGGTGTGAACTAAAAACAAAATAACTAATTATAGGATGTGAAAACACTAAATATGTGATTCATGCTGACTTGAAATATACCACTCACATCAAACCTGTATAAAGTTAAATAACCTATGTAAAGGTAAAGGCAATCTACAATCAACGAGCAAACAGTGTTTCCTGAGCCCACATCACTAGTTGAAGTGCACTGGCTAGACGTTTTACAATGCACACAGTCTTCAATTTGATCCTCAAAGCAGACTAAGGGCTTATACTATTGTTATCTCAAAGCAAATAAACAGAGGCAAAACTAAGTGAAGTAATAATAATATAAGCACTATTCTCAGGGCTTTGCATGCATTGACTCATTAATCCTCTCACAAAACCTATGAGTAGGATCTAGTTTTTTTTGTTCTCATTTTATAATTGAAGAAATAAGGAACAGAGATATTACATAAATTGCCCATGGTCAGACAGTTGGTGTTAGAGCTGGGATTCAAACCCCAGCAATCTGACTCCAGAGTTTGTACCATTAAACTAATTCCCCCAAATTTATCTGGCTAAACAAATGGCAGACCTTCATGTCCTACACCAAAGTCCAAGCACTTTAACTTATACCATGCTACCTTAGGATTTAATTCAACCCACACCTACTATACATGCCTTTTTTGCTGCATTCAGATAGAATTAGTTATGCCTTCCCTTGGGTCTTCCTAGTGCACAATCCCCTGTCTTTCTAGCTCGGAGATATTTCTCCCTATGCCTTCATGTGGTCTTCCCTTTGTATGCACGTAATCTGTATTGAAATTTCCTCTTCATGGAAGGAAACCAGTCATACTGAATTAGAGGTCACCTTAATGACCTCATGTTAACTTAAACCTTTTTAAAGATGCTGTCTCCAAAAGAGTCACATTCTGAGAACTTTTAGGAGTTTAGGTTAAGACTGCAACCTGGTGGTGGTGGGGACATAATTTAGCCCATAACATCATGTGAGGAACTTCTGACCAATAAAATATGGACACAGCTGCCACCCTTCCTGTCAATCCTGTAGACACCTTGCATATACCACCCTCCACTTCCTCTGCCCCTTCCAGCAGGCTTGGGTAGAGACCACCCCTTGGGAAACCTTGAAAGCCATGTGTTGAAAACCAGGGGTCTACAAGGTAGAATGAACCTGGGTCTCTGCTTAGTCACTACTTAGAGAAGAGTCACTCCACCAGAAATGCCCATGCAGAAATGTGATGTGAATAAAAAATAAGCTGTTGTTGTGTTAGACTTGGCTAGTACTATCATAGCTAAAATAATCATTCAATGAGGATTCAGAGAAACAGATATGTTTGCTTCACCTCATTTAAGCAACTAACAATAAGGACCTGCTCAGTGCTCAGAGTCATGCAAAGTGCTGGGGGATCACACAGGAAAGTGCAGTGCCTGCCCTCAAGGCTACCCCTAAGGCACAGTACATAAAAGCATATTCGATCCTGAAATGTAGAGAAATCTCCCCAAGTTAAAGTTTGAAAAGTGGTTATCCATTGGAGGCTGGTGGAATCAGAAAGGCTTCATTTGGTGAGTTGGACCTTGACCTCGGCATGAAGCCTGGGAGGAATGCAGATGAATGAAGGCTATCCCGGGAAGGAGGATGGTCATGCAAGCAATCAAATGTGAAAAGAAGCCAGGCATGAGTGAGGAATGGTGAGAATTCTGCCCAACAGAAGCAGAGCATCCTGCTGGGGAGTGCTGGGCAATAAAGGAAATCATGAAGCCCAGGCCAGACTCAGAAGAGCCGAGGCAGCTGGGTAATTATTTTAAGCTGGTTTACTTCAGTCTAGCAGTCCAGCCTCCCACTTGATTAGAAAAGTTTTTCAGTAGATTCTCCCTTGGGTATTTTTCTTTGAACATCTACATTTTACTTTGAGTTTTCCCTTGAATGCTTATTTCTAGAGCTTGTCAGTAAACACCAGGACAGAACCATGAAGCAAACACATGGGCATGCAAACGCATGGGTTATGGTCTCACTTGTCTTCTGTTTGCATTATTTTCATTCTATCGTGTGTAGGTCTGATTTCTCACCTTTCCAACCCCCACTTTATTAGGGTTTTTTTTCTTACAAAACTTCCACTAATTATAAAGTATCTCCCCTTTCCTCATTATAGTGTAACAGGGACTTAACTCTGAATTCTCAAATAATATATCATCATCACCATCATCTTTTTTTAAAGCCCCTTACTTCCATCTGTGTCTACCTTAATTTAACTCTCTTGTTCAGCATCTCTCTCTTTCCCTTGGCCATTTGTTACAAGACTCCAGCCAGCATTTCCTCAGTAATGCCACAGTAATAGATTTTCCATTGAAAAAAATACCACAAGTACAATATTTCCAATGGAAATACCACAAGAACAGTGTTTGCACTGAGTGTACCACAAAGGGGAGTGCTTTTGTGGTATCTAAATTCTGAGATGAACTCATAAATGTTCATCTTGGACTCATTATAACTAGAGCCCCTACTTTCTGGAAAGCACTGAAACAGGGATGGAATTTTTATTTGTACTTTAAAAAAACAGAATAAAAATTGGATGATGCCAAGACAATTTTGCACTTGCTTTTCTGAGTAAAATATAAATAGATTTAGCAAGTAAAAGAATGAGGGAAAACTTCATAAAAATGTACAGAAAGGCTTAACAGCTGGAAAAGCAGGGGTGTGTGTGCGTGCGTGTCTGTGTGTGTGTGATAACATTTAAGGCAGCTCAGCAGCTGGGAAAGCAACAACCTGTAAAAACACTTAACATTTACAGCCACTCAGTGGCTGGAAAACCAACTTCTCATAAAAGCGATTTAACATTTTGGTTGCTGTTGAAGACATTTAATGCATGCATGTTTATATATCTGTGTTTATACTGTAACCCCATGGATTTCAGTGGGTTTTAATAGTCATACATTGGAAGAGACTATTTGCAACTGTTGAGGGTATATAATGTTTTTGCACCACTGACGATTACCACGTGCACTGACAGAGGTTGCTTTTAGATGTGTTAGGTAAGCGTACCTAGAGTCTGACTCAGGACAGGCTCTTTCACGTCTGTGTTTGTGACATCTCACTGATCTGCCGCGTCCTACTTTTGAAAGTCACTTTTTAAAATTTCCAGTTGGAATTAGTCTCCTATTTTCCAGGAGTTTAAGCTTCTTAAATCCTGATCTGCCTGTAGTCTGGCAAACAAAGTTATCTGTCAGGATAGTCCAATTATTTTCCATTTCCCTTGTTATGTCTTAAATCAGTTCAATCAAACAGGGTAACATTTTGCTATTTTTTTCTTTCAGGGTTTTATTTTTCTGGTTAGTTACATGAAATGAACTTGATTACCAATTGATTAAAGTTAATCCCTCACAAACACTTTTCTAAATTGGGAAATGGCGTGAAAGAATTGAAAAAATTAACTGGAATTTTTAAAAATTTTACTTAAAACTTCTGAAGTCCATAATGCTGCAACAAATTTTATCAGAAATATGCTGGAATTCTAACACACAGCTCTTCGTTTTCTAGATATATGACCTTGGAGATGAAAAAGTCAAAACGTGTTCAAGCTTCACGTTGCTGTTGGAACTGTAGGGACCACTGTTCCCACCTCTCCTCATAGTGTTGAGGCTCAAACGACGTACTAGGTAGAGATGTGTTGGGGCAATGTTAAAGCACTGAACACAAAATATCATTATCACACTTAGTGATAAAACAAAGTCTCATGAAGACTTTAGCACATTAGAAGCAAGGCTTACTCAAAATTACAATGATGTCTATGCTTCAATGATGTCTAGGCTCCCATCAAGTGGACATCTGCATCCCTTTGGAAGATGAAAATTAGAGAAACTAGAAAATCAAGAGATGGGTCCTACAAATGATTGTGAAATTGTCCACTCTGAATCCAGGCAGTTACTTCAGCTGCTTCCTTCTCTAACCAGAGCACAGACACACCCACATGGATTAACCGCTCTTAACCCATTTCACTTAACTTAAGGTTTGAATTTGTTCTCCTTTTCTATTTGGTTATTTATATCTGTGTTTTCTCAAAGTGACTCTAGAAGGAATAAGATCCTAGGTTATTGTAACATTTTAGTATAGCAGAGTGAGTGTGATATGAAGTTTTTTTTTCCTCCTCCTTCTGCACCTTCTCTTTCTCCTCCTCCTCTCCTTCTTTGTATTCCAAGGACAGAATCTACACAGAAAAACTGGTTGCAGCCACCTTGTTCATAGACATCATTCTCCTGGCATGGAACCCAAATGACACAACTAAATCTTAGCTCAGGTTCCCCTCTCCTCAAAATCAATAGCACCCCCTTACCAGAGAGAGACAGATAGCTGAAATTTCCATTCTAGGAGTTCACTGAATTTCTGGCCACTGACTTGTCCAGTTTAAAAACAAATATTGATACCTAACCAGTGTTTAAAATATAATAGGCTATAAATCTGGAACCTCTAATTCTAGCCAGGAGTGCCAAAACCCATCTCCTCTTTTACTTTCCTTATAATTGAATTAGGTTCAAGTGGTACTAGAAATAAAACATGAAAAAGCTAAATGTTACTGGAGTTCTGTCTCTATAAAAACCTTATTCCCTTCCAACAGAGCAGAAATAAAAGCAAGACTTGGGGAGGGATGTTATGGAACTTATTCATAACATCATAAAGAAGCTTACTTTGTGCTCAGGAAGATTATTACATTTAAGACATTGCATTAAGAAAGGACCAAACAACAATATGCCTGGTGGCAAGGCTTGGATATTTCAAACTCATGGGGTGGGGGGGGACAGTGTTTTTTTTTAAAAAGTTTAAACTAGAGAGGCGTGAGCTAAGGCCACAGAACGTCTCAACCAATGCCTGAGTTCCAGGTCACCGGGCAGCGTTTCCACCGGGCTCAATCCATTGGCCCTTCCTCCCTCCCTGGAGACATCCAAATAGTGCAGGTTAGCCACAGATCCCAGGGCTGCACAGTCATCCTTCCTGTGCGTAAATGGTGATGAAGAGATGTCCAACGTCCGAAAGTTGTAAACAAGATAAACCATGAGCTATTATGGCAGCATCGGAGGAAACGGGAATGGGGAGTCAGTAGTTCAACTGGCCTGGCTCGTTCCCGTCCTACTACTGCTAACACCAAAGACGGCTTCTCTCAGACACACGTGTACTTCGGGTTGTCGGGTATTACACTTAGTGGGGCTTCCTAAATAGAGGTATGCTAACACAGTGTAATCTTGGAGGGACTAAATGCAAAAGGTAGAGGAATGTGGAAGGTGGTTGTATCCTCTTACTGTTATTTCTGTGACTTAAGGGGACATAAAAGCCTCATTAAGGACCGGGTATAGACGATTAATAGTTGGTCTAATAGTCTACATTTCAAACTTTGGAGATTCAAGAAAATCTAAAGAGTCAATAAAATTTTATTGAACAAAACAAGTACTTTACCCACTTGGGTTGCACTTAATTTATAAACAGTTTTACTGCCGGCCAAGAATTTTAAAATCAGAGATAAAAGTGTACAGATGAAAGAAATGGGCAGCGTAAGAATATATGAGGATAAGAAACAGCAAAAGGCTCCAGGAAAGATATAGTTGGATCTTGGAGGGAAAAAAAAATGAAAGAAGAGGAGGGCAGGGAGAGCAGAGGAGAAACTTCTGGAAAAAGATACTCTCTTGGCAAGATGAATGGAAAATAAAACTGCAGAATGAAAGACTGCTTAAAAGAGCAGTCCCTAATCTTCTGCCAACACAGGCTAATTTGTATTTCTGGAACTAGCAGAAAGGATGTCAGCTGAAACCCATGTTAGAGTCACCTTGCAGCAAATGTTCCACTGCACATGTGCAGTCTGGAGGGAGTGGAATGAATTCAGGTTTCACGGAGTGAAGAATGACTTCCGGAACTCCAAACATCCCATTCCTGAGCTTTGACTTCAGCACACCCGCTCTTTCATTCTAATTGCACACGGGAAACGGAGAGAACAGGGGCTGGGCTGTCAGTTCGAATCTGCGTTTGGCCCGAGGGAAGAGAAATAGCACCCATCCCACCGCACATGCGTCTTTAATAAGGTATGAAGAACCGAGCTTGGCACCCAGAAAAATGCTCGACTGGAGAGCTCTAAGAATCGGAAGAGGCGAACCAGCGATCCTCGCTCCAGAAGAACGTGCTCATCCTTTGATTTGCTTTGGTTTGTGTGAAAAGTCATTAGCTTTTCTATTCATGTCCATGTTGCTGTTCATGTCTCTTGAGGACTGTTACATTGTAGATCCCCAGAGAGGAACTGTCCCTCCACCTCCCCTTCTTCCTCTCCTTTCTTTCCCCCACCCTCCCTTACTGCCTTCATGTAAATTCAGTTGGAAGTACAGAAAGAAACAGCCTATTGACTTTTCACAAAATGAACACACTCTGTAAGTCTAACCTGCACTCGGACCACAAAATATTCAGAAAGTTACTGACACTGTGGGAGCTCTGAAACTCCCCAAACTACTACCGAAGTTACTACATAACAATGTAGATTCAATTTGGCTATATTTGAACTTTATGTAATTAATGTCAGTCTTTTCTATGTTTGGCTATTTTTGCTTAGCATTCATTATCTTTGTAAACCATTCATATTGTTGCATGGAGCAAGAGATTATTCATTCATTCCTCTTCCATTGTATGGACATAGACTCTTCTATCAGTAGAAATCATTGTCCATGTCTTTTGGTGAATATTTTTACATACATCTTTTAGGTATACGAGAGAAGACACAAAGAAAATGGAATTGTCTTCTGGAGGGTGGGCCCCTTGAAGTACAGGCTTCCCCCTCTAGGTGAGTGTTCTAGGAACCTATCCGTATCAGTGTACTAGCTGGTGTTATTGTGAGAGGCTGCATTTGGCTTCAGTGAATTTTTTTTGAAGACTCTTTCGACCCCTTTGCCCATTTCATGATGGGTGATTTACAAGCATACCTGCCCACACTGCACTGAGTGTTTAGCAGTTTTTGACCAAAAATGGCATGGCCCCATGCCCCACCCTCTCTATGCACCCAGTCTTGCCCTGAGTGACTTTTTTTGTTTCCCCATATGAAAAAGGTCCTCAAAGGGAAACATTTTGCTTATGTGAAAGAGGTGAAAACAAAAACAGCAAAAGCACTAAAAGGCATCAAAATTGACAAGTTCAAAAAATGTTTTGAGCAGTGGAAAAAAGTCTCAATGAATGTATTACATTAAAAGGAGAGTGCTTTGAAGGTGACTCAAGCTTAAACATGTAAGAATAAATACACCATTTTTATAAATTAATTCTGGGGTTTTTGGGGTCTGCCCACCCCTTGTACACCCAGCAATGTGGAATTGCTGAGCTACTAGATGGACACTGTCTCTGCTTTAATACCCACCCAGCTGTCCTCTCGTCGAGTTTCTGCTCAGACCTTCCACCCGCTTTTCTATTTGTTTTCTGCCTTTCAGGGCCCCGACTTTTTTTTTAATTTTGAATAGACAGGAGTTCTTAACTTAATGTAGATCAATTATCCATTTTTGACTGTATGATGGCTAATTAGCTTTTTAATTTGATTAAGAAATCTCTATCCATTTGGAGGTCATGACAATGTTTCCCCATGTCCTCTACTAGAAGCTTTCCTTAATCTTACATTTAGAGCTACAATTCATCTGGAACTGACTCCAGTGTGTGGTGTGAGGTAGGAGGAGGCAGTAGTGACAACTGCGTCCATATAGTCAATCAGCACAACAGAGGACTGAGGTGAACTGGGACAGGAAACTATTTGGTCCAGGAAACTTTGGCAAACCAATTTCTCCAAGCAATATTTTGCCTATCTATTTCTTCTATCAGGATAATAGATATCTCACTTGAGCAAGCAGTTCACTTATCAAAACTCAGTTTATTTATTTAGACTCTCTTCAAAACGCTCTTGAATGAATCTTAAACTATTACGTCTTGGATTTTTCTAATCTTTTTGTTTTTGTTGTTTTTTTGTTGTTGCTTTAGGGTGGGATGCTATGCTCTTCCTGGTTTATTTCCAAGCAGTAACTAGAAGTCAGAGAAGATCTGTTATTGTGACCCTGCTTATAACTGGATTTGTGAGTCCTGAGTTAATATGAATATTATAGCTTTGTCTGAGATCTTGACAGCTCATATTAGAGATTATCTTTACTTTATAGGGTATTTAGATATCATCCATTTTAATAGGACCAAGATTACCAGCTGAATTAAAAAAACATGTATTTGTTACTACAATAAACTAGGTATATAAAGTACTAAGCATGTAAAACAAATCAGAGATTTTTGTCTTCATGAAGCTTCTATTTCAGTCTTAAAAAGAGATACTTTATCCTACAATGAAAGTATAATACACTGTTTTCATTAGTACTACTTTTTAATTTATAAAAAAAATCCATTAAAACTCTGTTGTAAAAATACACACTTTTAGCTACGAATTTAGCATTTCCTATTATCAGACTAGAAGCCTTCTACAGCTATAAAGGATTTAGAAGTCATGCTCTTAAAACTGTTTCCAAAATACTTTTTGCAGCTGTGTTCTCTAAGCATACAAAAAGTTATTTCAATCAATGAGATGGCTGGCTTTGCTTTACTGTTCCTAATTCATTATATTTTCCTTATCGACTCTAAAGGAAAAAGCAATTATTTGAGCCTAAGTATAATGCCACGATGTCAATATTACCAATGCATCCATTAAGCTCATAGTTATGTGCCCATCCACGTGCTGAATGCTATCCTAATCAGAGGATACAAAAAAAATCTAAACTTGGAAATCATCTTGAAATTTATCTCAATCACCTATCAAGACTTTTACTAACTAGGTTGTGTAGGTGGTACTTAGGCTTCCCATGAAAGCAGTTCTCTAGCTTTCAGTCTGGAAAATGAGTTTTCCATATTAATTATTCATTTTGACATTCTTATAATGCTGCAACTCTCTAAGATTGTTACTAACACCTTTTAGGACTGACTGATTTCTATGACAACACGTATCTTAAAAGATGTATTAAAAATGTATTGATTACCTATTTCCAAAATACCTGCAAAGAAATAGCTAATGTTTAAACTGCATGTGAATAGGACATTTGCTTTAGTTGGTATGTGGTTATTCTCTCTTGATTCCACCCAACGTAGCTGTTGATTAGTCTCTTTGTAGTAGATATTCACTATTTCATCCTTATTTGAGAGAGAAGTATCTAGCATAAGTAATGAGTGGATCATGGACTCTAGCAACTTGCCTTTGTTCCTCCTTCTGTCCCCACCTGCAATCATGTGTTCTCTTGGGTACCTTGCCCCAGAGTTCTCTGATCACCATAATATTCTCTGACCACTGGACCCTGAGTAGTGAGACCAGCTTGCCCTATACCTCAGCACTCACAGCTCATGTAACCAAAGAATTTTAGTAGCAATGATTGTAGAGCAGTGTCTGGGACCTGGCGAGAAGCTGTGAGATTTCACAGCTGGAAGATCAGGGAGTTCAGGGGGGTGAAGTGACTTGCTCAGCAAACTGATAGCAGAACAACAACTTTTCCTGGATCTCCTGACCTACTTACCTGCCCCCGTAATTTGTGTATCCACTCATTTTTTAACAAATATGTCTTGAGCTCTACACTGTGATGGACACTTCTAGCCACTGGTTTGAAAGGAAGAGTGAGACAGTTGAATGCCATGCCCTCACAACACGTGCATCCTAGTTAATTCAACTTGACGCACAATGTTGGTTTCTCCTTTCAATCACAATGGACACATAGAGGAGCACATGAGGTGGATGAAGTCTTAAGACTTAGAACAGACTAGGATCCAGTCCCAGAGCTGTGGCTTCTTACTGACCCACATTGATCCCCTTTTAATATAGCTCCTGAAAAGGATGTGAAACCAACACTCCTTGAACCTTCATATCTAATTAGAAACTTACACAGGACATGGGCTACCTTACCCCAGACCCAGAGAGTCATGAAAAGCAGATGGGAGCATCTTCTCCAGGGATGACGGCGCACCTCCATTTTTACAGTGATACTCAGTGTGGGTGGCGGGGGGCAATTTTGCCTCCCAGGAGACTTTCAGCAATGTCTGGGATTGTTACAACTGGAGAGGGCTGCTCCCGGCACCTAATGAGGAGAGACCGGGGACGGAGCTAACAATCCTACAGTACGCAGGACAGCTCCCCTCCCACCAGCAAAGAATAATGTGGCTGAAAATGTCAGTCACATCCAGGGTGAGAAACTCTGGGCCAGAACTCCTGTAGCCTTACACAAAAGTAGCTTATCACCCACAAAGCACCATTGTCCCTTCAGATCCATGCAGAATTGGTATAGAATCAAATTTAATCTATTTGATTAAATAGAATCAAATCCAAACCCCTTAAAACACCCCTAATCACTGTGATTATTCCAGTTTCATCCTTAATAAGGAACTGTAGTATGTTATTCCACATACATCTATGCTCATGTAAAACAAACCCCAACCATCAACATAGGGTTTGTGTAAGATTATTAAATTTCCTGGTAATCCTCAAAAACATACAAAACTGCTATCAATATTAGCTACATGTTCTGTTACTCTTATTGATAAATAAATTATGAGTTAAAAAAACTTATCAAAATACAGGAAAATAATTTCCCCATAAACCTGGGAACGAATTCCATAAGAAACTAATAATGACAAAATTGAAACTCCCTCTGCAAAAATACAGTAATTTCATTTAAAAACAGAACATCACCCCAATTCTGAACTAAATCAATCCAAAAAGATGTGACCCAGGGATGTCCAACCTTTTGGAATCTCTGGGCCACATTGAAAGAAGAGTGGTCTTGGGCTACACATTAAATAAATTGCAACACATAATCACAAAAAAATTTCATAATGTTTTAAGTAAATTTACAGCTTTATGTTGGGACACATTCATAATCACCCTGAGCCACACGGGCCCATGGGCTGCAGGTCGGACACCCTGTAAGACTAAGGTTTTTGCTGTAAATACCATCAGTTTGGCTCTTTTAACCCTCAAAACTTTCATTCCCTATTTGCCAAAAACAGAATTGGTAATATCAAGGTAATATAATTAGTAAAAATCAGTTCTTTTAATATAGCAGTTAAGGCAGTAAATGACTGTCAGGTACACAGCTCACACAGTACAAAGTCTGGTATGGCTCTTACTGAGTGGCTCAGTGGGTTGGGGCTCATCCTGCAAAACAAACATTGCCGATTTGATTCCTGTTGAGAGCGCATGCCTTGGTTGCAGGTTCATTCCCCAGTCAGGACCTGTTCTAGAGACAACAAATCAATGTTTCTCTCTTGTATCAATGTTTCTTTCTTCTCTTTTCCCCTCCCTTCTTCTCTCTAGAAATAAATAAATAAAACCTTTTAAAAAAAAGTCTGGTATGTAGCATCACAAGTCACCACTCCTTGTTGAGTTCCATGTGCCACTTCAAGGTCCTCAAAACTAAGACTTGCAACCTTGAAAGGCAGGTATGATTTTTTACAGGTTAAAGATTAAAAAAATAATTTTAAAAAAAGCTGAAACAGATGAACTATTATGGCCTGGGTCATACCAAAGGCAAACCAAACCCAGCTGGACCTACTTCTTCCATAGCCCTTTCTCCAGAAACTTCACCTGTAGGCGGTCTCACCACAGAATTCCACAGAAGCATCCCAGTCTATTCACCTTTCCTCAGTCCTCAGGTTGCTCTGATGCACACCAGGCCTGCTGAGAGTCTGCAGGCTAGGGCAGAGCAGAAGAGTACAAGTTTGCCAGGATGGAGTCCCTGGTTCGGTTCAGTCCATATGAACTCAGGTACCCAACACGGCTCCACCTTGTGTTGTCCACCTTCTTCCGAGCGGATGACACCATCAGGTTAGGCACACTGGCTGGACCAGTCCCACTCAGCCAGTGACCTAGAATTGCCTTTGATCAGAAGCGAACGCGGTTTGTGGAACTGACTAGTTTTAGATGCCAAAAAAACAAATACAGTGATTTTTTTGGAGCTAGACAAACACTGGGAACGCTCACTAGCAACCACAAAGTTAGTGTATTTGATCTTCCACGCTTGACGTCAAAACCAGGTTTTTAAATATCCTAGTATTTGGCTTGCTCTCAATTCAGCATTTGAGATGTTTATAGATATTGTAGTTTATAATATCGACACATACAAGGAAGGGAGGTCACTTACAGAAGGAAAACATGCAATTTTAAATAACAAACTAGTATAGAGAGCAATAGTCTTCCACTCTGACAGACAACATAAACCCCTCAGACAGTAAGGGAGAGGGCTGCTTTATAAAATGCAAATGCCTGAGTCCTCTCTAGAACAACTGTGTCAGAATCTCTGAGGCACGATTGGAGCACTTTCATTGTTTTCAGGCTCCTATAGTTGATTTCAATGGACAGCCAGGACTAAGAATGATGGCATAACTGAGAATCTGAGACAAGGAGTTCTCTGCAGACAAGTCTCAATTCTCACATTACCAACTGCACAGACCGACAAAACCCACAGATTATCCCATCTTCATGTTCCTTACCAATGAGCCAGTGTGAAAGGTACCTACTGCCTAATGGCATCATAAGGATTAAGGCAAGGGATGAAATGCATCTTTCACTTTCAGGAGGTCCGTATCATCATTACTTTAAGATAGGACCATTCACATTCTCTTCAAAGCAGAGAATTTTAGTTCTGAAGTGGGTGAACAGACCAGTCTTCAGAGGCCAAACCCCTGAGCCTACTCATCTCTCTCTGTTTTATTTCTCTAGCTGGCTGAGCAATCAGCAAATCTGCCTGCCTTCAGCAGGGCTGAAATCTAGTGACTTGCTGCTGGGATAGCTTCCAGAGCTGCACGCTGCAACTCTGAGCACTCCCTCCCATCGCACTTGTGGACTTTTGCTGGGGTCCTGAACCAAAAGACAGAACCAAAAGTCGGTAACGGCTTTATCAAAACCTCTAATTCAAAGTGACTGCTAACTCACATCTCGGAAGGATACTAATAAGCACTTTATAATTATTTCCTCTTTTTCTTCCTAGTGGCCCTCTTTCATAGGTACGATGTTGACTTTACCATAAAAGAAACTGAAATTAAAGAGCATGCCAAAGATCTTCCAATTAGTAAAGTGGCATTCCCGGCATCTGAAACCATGCTTCTTTGATTTAAAATACCATTCCCTTAATCAATGCAACTTCCTGGAATTCAGAGAAAACATAGCACAGAAAGATAAAAGTCTGTGTCCAGACAACACCTTGCCTCTCCTAGGTTCGCTGCATCATGAGTGAGTTATGCCACGCCCCCACCTATAGCTCTAGAGTGGTAGCATTGTCAGGTTTGTGCAAAACAATCTAGGATTCTGGTTGATACATAGAATTCGCAGTCCTGTCTGCCAGTGATTGAGAAAGTGTAAGTCTGAGATGGGGGCTCTAAATCTGCATTTTAGCTTTCATTCCGGGTTTCTCTGATACTCATTGTTTCCATTTTGTGTCCGTTAAGAAGTATATTTCTAAATAATATATAGGCTCTTAATTCACTACTTTAAACTTATTCTAAAACAAAGAGATCTTGGTCCAAAACAGGCCAGCCACCAGATTTGGCAAATAAAGTTTTATTAGACACCCTGTGTGTTTATGTACCATCTATAGCTACTTTCACAACTGCAGAGTTGAGTATTTACAACAGAGACAGAAGCAGAACACATTTCCTACCTGGTTACCCTTTACAACAAAAGTTTTCTAACCCCTATCCTAAAATGACTCTACCACCAGATTTTGGCAAAAATGCGAACCACTAATTAATTTAGAAACACTTTTCTATATCTCACATCATCTGAGTTGTTCAGCTTCTGGGACTCAGGGAGTATCTGACAAGTGTATTCTATTCATGAAAAACATATCCTTCATCGTGCCTTGAAACATGCTTGTCAGATGGGCGCTTAAGTGAATTGCATTATCTCCCTTTTCTATCTTCTGATTAGCCACAAATTTGAAGGGAAAAGAATCAGAATTTTCTGTAATATGTGACCCAGAAAGGTAGGCATTCCCCATCAGATCTGCAAGACAAATGGAGAAAAATCTGAGGAATCCATTAAGAGTCCCTCTCCCCTTATTGACTTCAATAAAAACAGTAAAAGCACAGACCTTTCCTGTTGCTATATACTTAAAAAAAATATCAAGATTGAAAGGAAGAGCCAACTGACATTGGTGGAGGAAACTCCTTCCAATTGCTGACTATTGGGAAAGTTAACCCACTTCTTCCTTCCCAACCCATCATTATGTAAAGGAAATATTTGCCACATTAGGTCAAGCTCCTTTGGACCAGAAAAGGGGAAAGGGACAAATCACCAAGCCAGAGAAAAGAAAAGGAGATGAGTAAAGGTACAGTCAAGTGACCAGAAGGATGTATTGTGGAGGATCCAATGGAGAAAATGACAAAGAAGATACAGATCAATATGAACTCAACTGAGGAAAGAGGACCGACTACAGCACAGAGATGCTCAGTGCTTGTTGCATGAATACACTTAAGAAACAGAGCTGAACTGGGGACTCCAAAGAGAAAAGCAATACTAGGAGTTCAAAGAAGAAAAATAAAATTATTCATTTTTACACATAATCATCCAGTATCATATGAATGATCTCTAAGTATTTTCCCACTAGGGAAAATAAAAGCCCAAATTCCTCACTCAGAGCTCGGTTTCCTGAAGGAGCTAGAGGCTGGCCCAGGTCTAGACTGCATTTCAGCCTCCTCTGTTAGCCAGCTGCTCTGGCATAACAAGCTGAGTTCCAGGGTCTGCCGCTGCTCTCTCCACGTTGGCTTGGGGCATTGCCGATCCCTCTGTCTGGTTCAACAGGAAGTATGTACTGTTTGTGGGATGCTACTTAGCTATTTTTAAGTGCTGAGCTACATACAGGTATTTATGACTCTAGATCCGACACAGGGAAACAAAATATTTGCCAAGGCGAGTGTGGTGAACATTTTAACAGCCAACCAGATGGGCTCGGGATGGAAAGGGTCAGGGTGAACAAGTGGAACGAGGCTCCTTCCTCAGCTCTGCAAAAGCCATCATTTTCCTTTTGCCAGGTCATCGTGTCAGATTCTAAGAAATGGTCATTTGCTGGCAGGAGGTGGGGTGTTCCGCTCTCACCTGGATTGCAGAAATGGTGGTAAGTCTTAGACACTATCATTCGTCCTACTTTTATGCTACTTTCACTTATATATGTTAACTAGGAATCCTACAAGATTAGTCAATATACTCCAGAGAAACAGAGTACACTGTGTGTACTCTATTGGTATGATATATCCCCCCTATACATATATGAACTCTATAGACATCAATACACATCCTATACACATGCTCTAAGTGCTCTGAGTACCATTAATGACATATTATAGGATATGTATGTGGGTCCTATGTGTGTCTATATAAGTATATGTAAATGTAAAAAGGTACATTTTAAGAAACTATGAGGATCTGGCTCACCTGATTATAAAGGCTGGCAAGTGCAAGATCTGCAGAGCCCATGGTTGCCCACCACAGAACTGGAAAGAGCTGATGTCCCAATTCAAAGGAGGAAAGAGCCAATGTTGGAAGGCTTTCAGGCACCAGAATGATTCTAACTCAGAAGGTCAGCCTTTGACTCTATTCAGGCCCTTCCACACTCACCTAGGGCAATCTTCTTAACTCAATCCAACAAATTAAAGCTTAGTCTCATCCAAAAACATCCTCACAGAAACACACAGAATAAAGGTTGGGTACCCTGTGGCCCAGTCACATCAATGCACAAAATGAACCATCACAAGTTTAACACCAGTTGGGCTGCCGATGGAATATCCTGGGTCCGGTGCAGTGTTATCTAATGAAAACTGGTCACTGACCTTGGCAGAAACTTTGATTTTTGCATTATAGCCAATCATATTTATGAAGCCACTCAAATCATCAAAAATATTCTAGATATTTAGAAAATACCTGAAAACATTTTAGCCCATTTACATCCATCAGGCAGTTCAGAACATATAAGTAAAATATATAGACATCTTCATTTGTTTCACCTTCTTTGTCTTCTTCCTCCTTAATCTTAAATAAAACTAAATTTGAATAATCCAATGTTCCCCATAAACTCTTTGGACTCCCTACCTACACACTTTTGTTCACTCTCTTCTTGGGGCCTAGAATGCTGTATCCCACCTACCATCTCTGGAGAGTATTTGTTCACTTGCTCACTCAAGTTTCTATCTCATCAAGACATGCTTTCCTCACTCCAAAAATATCTGACTCTTGAACGGCCACATATTATACTTCCACTTTTTTAAAAATGCAGTTTTAATGTCCAAGCCAGTATGTAAGCTCCTGGAGAACAGAGATAGTATATAATTATCTTTTTCCAAGGCCTAGCATGGTATCATGAACCACAGTTATTTTAGTAATACATCACACTCTTCCTCAACTTTCCTTCCATCATCTGACTCACATATACATGCCTCTTGGGTTCAGGCAAGGCTTGGAAGGCACTCAGTCTTCCTCATCTTATTCACCTGTGCTTTTTCCAGCCTCCAAGTCACCATCAAAGGGGTCTATTTTAACATTTCCACATTTCTATAACACATAAGAGATAGCAGACTTCACATTTGCTGAAATGAACTCATGTGAAATTGAACTGTCTCTTCAATTAGGTTATTTTGACCTTCAGGATGTTCAGGCAAATCTGGAGCCAGCTGTGTTCACTATAAAGGAATATAAATTATGAAATTATACGGGCACACCTACTTTTCCTTTGAGGCTTTCAGATACATGTTAAACTTTTAATTATCTGAGAATATGCTAGTTTAAGTCTTCTCAAACTATCTTTGAAACCTATGGGAAAAATACAAGGTAAGACTCCTTAATCTTACACAAAATCAAGCTGCCCACAAAGATATGAGGACCATCTCTATTAAGTTTTGTTTAGTTTCCAAATTCTAAATTCATTAGGCAACTGAGTGAGAGTATTCCTGGAATAAAATAATGGAAATCATATCATTACCCAGCTCACCTAGACCTCTGTAACTATGGAGCTAAATGAGAGAGGGCAAGAGGCTATATCCGTTCAGTTAGACACACGTATTGGTTATAACTGCAACTTCTTTGGGAGAAATCTTCCAAGAACATCATAGATTCTGGTAGAGGATGCTGCTAACTGCAGGGGCAGTCACATCACCCACCAAGGCATCGCAAAGCAGAGGGAAAAGCATGAGTTCGACTCAGTAGCCCTACATATATCCTCGTATTTAAAACATTGAGGAAATTAATGTTAAACCTAAACGTAAAGCATAAAACTATATAACTTCTGGAAGAAAACATAACAGAAATCTTTGAGAACTTGTGTTAGTGTGAGGTTGTGATTTTTTTTAAATTTATTTATTTGAGCCCTGGCTGGCATAGCTCAGTGGATTGAGCGCAGGCTGCAAACCAAAGTGTCGCAGGTTCGATTCCCAGTCAGGGTACATGCCTAGGTGTCAGGCCACAGCCCCCAGCAACCACACATTGATGTCTCTTTCTCTCTCTCTCTCTCTCTCTCTCTCTCTTTCTCCCTCCCTTCCCTCTCTAAAAATAAATAAATAAAATCTTTTTTTAAAATTTATTTATTTGTAGAGAGAGGAGAGGGGGAGAGAAACATCAATGTCTGGTTGCCTCTCGCATGCCCCCAGCTGGGTACATGGCCCTCAACCCAGGCATGTGCCCTGACTGGGAATCAAACTGGCGACCCTTTGTTTTGAAAGATGGCACTAAATCCACTGGGCCACACCAGCCAGGGCATGATATTGTGATTATAATAAGAAATATATATTTTTTGTCTTTGTCCCCAGGTCTGCACAGAGTTCATGAAATCCTTAGAATTTCTCAAGTGATAAAAATCTTGGAGCATTGTTTGTTCTAATATTTAGCCTTTTGCACAGGGTTCCTGAAGCCCTTGTAATTTTCTGGGTGATAGGAGTGTATTTTGTTCTAATGGTGAGTCTGGGGGGACTCCTGGAAAGACCAGGCCCTAGTCAGAAGCTTGGAATTTTTGGTACCCCTTACCCTATTTTCCTGAGAAGACAGAAAGGCTTATAGCGGAGTTAAAGGCTAATCACCATTGCCTGAGGAAGCCTCCATAAAATTCCCAACAGAGGTTCAGAGAGTTTCCAGGTTGGTGACCGTATCCACATACCAGGAGGGTGACACACCCCAAGTTCATGTGAACAGAGGATCCTGTGCTTGGGACCATCCCAGACCTCATTCTATATATCCCCTCAACTGGCTGCTCATCTGTATCCTTTATCATATCCTTTAATAAACTGGTAAAAATAAGTAAGAGTTTCCCTGAATTCTGTAAGCCACTCAGGCAAATTAATGAAATCCAATGGGGAGAAGAACTTGGGAACTTCTGATTTGCAGCTGAGGTGGAGAGAAGTTTGGGGTAAACTGGGGACCTACTAACTTGTGATTGGCATTTGAAGTAGGGGACAGTCTCATGGGACTGAGCTCTTAACCTGCAAGCTATGGTGCTATCTTCAGACAGATAGTGTCAGAATTGAATTAAATTATAAGGTACCTAGCTGGTGTCGCAGAGAATTACTTGGTACAGAAAAAGTCCCCCACATCTGGTGTCAGAGTATCATGTTCCACATGAGTAGCAAAGGGGATGCACAAGAGGAAAGACTGGGTTTTTCTGACACAGCTATGCAAAGATTTCTTAGATATAACACCACAAGCAGGATACATAAAGGGGGAAAATGGGTAAACTGGACATCATTAAAATTTTTAGTCTATTTTTTAAAGACATTGTTTAAAAAGAAAATGAAAGACAAGGCCCCAGGCTATCAGAAAATATATGGGTGCAAGGCACTAGTGACCAAAGGGTGGCATTGTCTCTCATCAAAACAAAGTTAGACTAGGCAGGAGGTAGTGAAACAATGATTTCAACATGCTGGAGGCAAAAACAAGTAAAGCTCTGTCCTCCTAGGATTCCATATCCAGCAACGAAACCTTCGAAAATAAAGACATTTCACATAAACGAAACCCAGGCAAACTTGTCACCAGTCAACCCGCACGACAAAAACCAGCAAAGTTCCTCCAGGCTCAAGGAAGATGATACCTGTGGAAACTCAGGTACTGGAAATAGTATGAACGGTAACGTGTTAATATCTGTTCTGAAAGGTGCAAGCAGAACTCTGACTTTATACCCTAAATCCCGAGAAATGGGAGTGACCATGTGGATAAGCACCCTTTCAGAAGGTCTGGTAATGACCTGTGTCAGCGAAACAGGTCTCATATAGTATTTACCTTTCCCTTTTCCCATTAGGGAGAAAAAGTAAGGTTTTGATTACTTCTCCTTAAGTTGCTCTTTGGGAGGGCACCAGCATCTTATTCCCAGAAAGTGGATGAAATATATCCAGCTCTCAGTATTGTTTTCCTAAATAAATTGAATTGTGTCTTATTTGATTTACAAAATTTTTAAAGGAAAAAAAATGGGGGCAAATATACTGTAGCTACCAAACTCGATTTTAAAGGATTGGAGGCAAACGGCCTCTGAATAACCCCAAACGTCCCTTTGATGATGCCTTCCCGAGGAAAAAGTTTTTAAAATAAATAATTGTATATGTATTGGGTTAGCGCAAAAGCGGATTGTCTTTTCAGACACCCTTCTTGATGTGGTTGGAAATTGGAAGAAGTTTGGAAGGCAATTTGACATTTTATAGCTTGGATATTTCCTCCTTTGCTTTCTGTTTTCAGAAACGGAACACTTGGTGATAGAGCTGCCCGAGGCATGAAATGCAACTGGGAGTGAATATTACAAACTACAGGTAGTTTGTATCCTCTTTGCATTCCGTGTTGGCCTTCCCTTGCCATTCTGCCCAATTGCCTTTGAAAGTTACAGAAGGGCACAACTAAAAAAAAAGTTTCACCGTATTTCTGAGTGCACTTATGAGAAATGTGTTTTGTGTATCTACTACTGTACTTTGATTTGGGGTTGAGCTGGGAAAGTTACGTTGGAATGGGTGGTTTCTCTGTTTTGTTTCAATACAAAATTACTTCTTTCCAAACGGGGCAGGAGGAGATGAAAGAAAGGATATTCTATTAACATAGTATTACTAAGTTAAATGGTCATCAGAAGAAATGTCTAAAGTGCTGTGGGGAAGTGGAAATTGCACCCTACGCTGCGGAGAATTTTGCAGCCAGAAGGCTTCAGTTACTTACTGTCCCATTCAAGCACCAAACAAGAACGCGTGGACAATGTTCAACTTTCACAAGGGCAAAGTAAATTTTAGTGATGGAATGGGCCAGCGACTCGTCCAGATTCTGTTACTGCAACCAAAATGTACTGCAGATGTGTCTTTTTATGTTAGCAAGGCCTTTCTTTCTAGTATTCGAGCAGATTTAACTGAGCCATGAAGCTCTTTCAAGGATTTCCCTTTGTCCAGTGTTAGGGTGGCTTCTCTGAGAAGCGGTATGCTGTTAAGTTGGCCTTCACTTTCAGCTTGTGCCTGGCCCTCCAGGGACCTGTCCATATCATCACTTCCCATTGCCTCACACCTTCCCCTACCTAGGATTTTTAAGAAGAAAATAATGGCATGTAGTTATCACTCATCAAAAAATATCTAATGAATGAGAACTTACCAGTTATTCAAAATTCTTCCATTGAACTCATTTTTTAAAGATTTTTATTTATTCATTTTAGAGAGAAGAAAAGGGAGAGAGAATGAGAGAGTGAGAAGCATCCACATGAGAGAGAAACATTGATCATTTGCCCCTTGTGCATCCCCAACTGGGGATGGAACCCACAACGCAAGCATGTGCCCTGATGGGGAATCAAACCTGCAACCTTTCACTTTGTGGGGTGACACCCAACCAACTGAGCCACAGTGGTCAGGGCTGAACTAACTCTTTATTGCATTGCATTTTAAAATTACTTGGAGAATAGTGGGGGTTGGGAAAAAGGAGGAATTACTAACCGATAGGCATAAGGTTTCAGTTGTGCAAAATGAGTAAGTCCTAGACCCCTGATGTACAGCATGGTGCCTGGAGTCAATAATATTATATGGCACACTTAAAATTTTGTCAGGTGGGTAAATTTATGTTAAGTGTTCTAACCACAATGAAACAAAATTGGGGGGGGGGGGAACCTACTTGGATAACACTAATATAACAATATAAAAATAATAACTACCTTTTTTTGCTTCCTACTTTATTCCAGAAACTAAATCAGTACCCCACACACACACAATTTAGAGAGGATTACACAGAGTCTTCTTAGAGAATTTAAGCAACTGGCTCAATCTGGTAGCTAGTAGCCCAGCCTAGACTGGCCCCTCAGTCGGTCCCGTCCCAAAACCTATGCTGAAACCAAAATTTAATGCAGAAATTCAAATTACCTTGATATATCCTTACTCTTTTCGGAGACTAACAGCCTGTTTAGATTAGGGCAACATATCAAATGTCACATGATAGAATTTCCATTTTATCCATGAAAAATCAAAGGGTTTTTTAACTTAGGGTATTTCCCGCCTAAAATGCATCTGATTCTGATTGTTCCTTCATTCTGTCTCCACTTTGCATCAGTACACCCATTCACATTGCAACAAAATCTCATTAATTCAGAGCCAAGTCATTTGGAATTTGTGATAATTTGACGGAGATTGGATATGGGCTTATAGTAACTTTTCTGTTATCTGTGAAGAAAGACTTTTTGAAGAAGGTGAATACTATTAAAATAGTTTCCCAGAGTTTAATCTACCTGAGAAAACATAGCAATTGTCAAGAACCTAGCAACTATAATTTGCATATATATTATTAGTTTTCAAATATCTCTTATGAAGTGATCAAGGACAGCCCCCAAAACTTGGTAGCGCTCAAATATTAGTTCAAGGTACCCTTTCTGGTTGAAAGAACTTAACAAAAAGAAAAATTAAACAGCCCACAAGCTATTTCCCCAAGTATTTTCAATCAGTGAGAGTCTTATGAAGTCGCCTGTTTCATACGCTGTTTTTGAGGCCATGCTTTGTGAACGTCTGTGGGGTCACTGTGTCTGTAGGCTCTGTGCATTTTGGGGCTGATTTTGTTTGTTGTCACTCGGTTTTTAATCTGAGCTTTGGACTGAGAGACAAAGATTCTAATCTGAGCTCTCCCTTTGATACAGTTGGAATTTAGGCAATTTATTTTGCCTCTGAGTCTGCTTATGATATCCAACTTAAATGCAATGGTAAAGAATAAATGATGTAGAGCAGATGTGCTTGGCACATGGCAACAGCATAATAAGTGAGAGGTGACCTCTCCCCATCCTTCCCTTGCATTGCCACTGCCCACTTCAGGTTTAGAAGTGATCCATGCATTCAAATGACCTCCTCCCTCCCTGTCTGGATCCATGTCCTGCCCATCACTCTCCCCACCCAGAGCCTATTTTCCAAGAGAATAGGAAAGGTCTCAGAGGTTTAGACAAAAAATAAAAATCATAGGTTCCAAGACTGAATATAACACCTAAAAAATAATAAAAATTTGAGGAGGGTCTGATAAAGCAGTTCCACTGCCCTAAAGCTCAGGCTCCAGGTGCTGCTGGAGGATGAGGAAGAGGAGAAGTGGAACTAGGCCACTTCAGGACAAGAATGATTTCAGTGGCTGCCTGGAACTCAGGCTAGACCGGAAACTGGATCTTTCCCCTTGATGCTGCCTGAGGGCCAGGCTGGGATGTGAACCGCACTAGCCGCACTAGCACTCTGCCAATCAGCAGGGCTGGGACCATTCAGCAGCCTCTGCAGACAGATACTTCCAGAATCTGGCAAGTGTTCTTAATGCCACTATCCTCAGAATGTGTTTTGTAGTCACCTGATTTATGAAGAAGTTTGAGTAAAGATAGAAACTTACAATTTTATGTGTGCTTTGCATTCTGGGATGCACGGGTCATAACATACATTGGGATGAGATGAGAAGAGCGTGTTTGCATGTTTGCAGGTCGATTCAAATGATCAGGATATTTGCCACTGAGGCTAAAACACTGTACCTTCCTAGGGCAATTGTGGCCAGTAGAAAGGAGCAAAAGGGGGAGCCCATTAGAAATCATGTCTATACAGTGCTCTCCTCACATCCAACCTTGCAATCAATTCATCTTCCTCCTCATAATCGTCATTGTCACCCTTGACCTACAGAGGAGAAGACACTGAATGACTTACCTGGTTCCCATACATAAGCCACAGGTACACAGCACCGTGCAAACACCCTGGGTCTAAAGAAAGCTCATGTGGCATCTGAACCCACCTCTGACACTTCTCTTTCACAACATCATTTTTTCTGAAAAGTTAGATGACTGAGTGAGATAAGAAATGTCCAAGATACAGAGCTGTGCCTGATACGAAGGAGATACCCAGAGAAAATAGCCTTTCCACTTCTGCTTACTCTCACCAGCGACAGAGGGATCGGGAAAGAAGCCAGGATTGACATTACACAACAGTGCCGCTGCCAGCCCTGCAGGCCTGGAGGACCACTCTTCCTCTGTCAGACACCCGAGGAAAGAGGGAAGGAGACTGTGTAAACAGCCCCGACTTTCCTGTCTCCCGCTGCACTCTGGGCCTCGCCACTCAAACCGCGTCCTCCAGCCAGTGCAGTCTGCAACCTCTGTCTGGTGTCTGGTCCAGCACAAACACGGGAACCGAACTGTGTTTCCAACCCACCCATCCAGGTCCTCTGAAAAGGAAAAGCGTTTTCCTGGATTGACAGATGAACCTGAATTAGAAGAGAAGGCTTTACACCCATGCGTGGGCCAAGGAATTTACAAACCACAAGACAGGGGCAAAAGTACCTACCCCCAGACAACCTTGACCCATGAAAGAAACGACATAGGACAGGCTCATAAAGAGGAATCTTCAGGTGCCTTTCATAAAGGGCTGAGTTCCTACAGGCACCCTTAAATAGAAACACCAGGATCTCAAGAAACATAATTCATCACATCCACTGTTATCTGGAAAAAGCCTGTTCTGGAGGTCTGCCATAAAATCAACATATTCCCATCACTTGGGATCTATTAATCTGACAAAATATCAGCAATAGAGAATGATTTGGGGGAGATATTTGGCAGAAAGTATAAATATCTGCAGACTAACGTGTGAGGTTGCAGGTAGCAGTGGGGGAGATTCTCTTGGAATCTTTATTAGCTCAAATATCTGACACATCTAGAATTTTCCAACTTGGCCATCTACAGAGGAACAAAGTTTGTAGGACCTTTAGTACCAAAAGGACATGCTGCTTAGCTCCTCTGTTATTTTGTAAAAACCAAAATGTTCCACTCTGTGCCTACAAATGTCCCCGAGTGAGGGAATGGGACTGTCCAGTGTGTGGACAGCCTGGGAAAGGGCAGGCCAAGAGGTGACTCACAGCAGGACCCAGAAAGGCTACAATCACACATGGTACAAGTATCATAAAGGGGGCACTAAGCCCACGGTGAAGGCCATGCATCCAACGTGGCACACAAGGCTAAGATGTGGCCAAGAATCAGTATCTCTGTAGACAGCTCAAGGGTGATTGTCCGAAGCCCAAACCTGGCTGAGAGGAAGAGGAAGGGACATGTCTTAAGTTGAGAAATCTAAACTGGCCAGGGTGGGCATTTGAATATATAAGGTCAAGGTCTGAGATCCTTATTGGACAGGAGGGTGGAAGGGGAAGAGAATTCAGAGCGGGAACAGTATCTCAGGTTCAAATATAGGTACATGTCCTCAACTGCTGCCAACCAGTGAAGGCTGGCCCCTGGGGGCTCCTTTCCAGAGCTAGTCAGGGGTCCAAGGACGGGCTCTGCTCTGGTGTAGTTCGGACTCACTGGCCACTGGACATGTTTACTTGCCAAGGCCTCTGGAAGTTAAAAAGCTGAGTGATGGATTCAGCTTTTTCTAAGCCGTGAGCTGGAAATCACTCTTTGCATCTTCACCCTTGCCAGCAGCAGTCTTATCTAAAACCTAATCACATTAGCTTATTTTGTTATGCAAGTTGCAATTCAATGTTCAAAGCCCCAAGGAGTTTTCTTCAGAGCTAAACAAATGAACGGAGCGGAGAGCCTTTCTCCAGGCACAGGTTATTAAAGCTATAGAGTAACTTTTTAAAAAATAAGTGATATGGCGAGATCTCTGTCCCCGAGTCAGGGATGCAGCGAAGACCTCAAAGACACACACACACATACAAACACGCACACTCGTGCATGCACACAGATGCTCACAAACACATACACTTGCTAATTTAAGCCAGCAGGGAAGCTTTTCTTCTAAGTATCACCCACCCTTCCATACTTTACTTGTAACCTTTAAAGAATCAGAGTATGTTTCTTATTGGAAAATGTAAAAAGAAATAAATCCATAGAAATGTCCCCTATGATTGAAAACAGAAGCTGGCCATTAAGACATTCTCATTGGAAAAAAAAAAAAAAAACTAATGGAAAGTCAAATGAAATGGAACACCACCAATGCATTTTATCAACTGCATGTCCAGAAACCACACCCAGCACATTTTATCAAAAGAATGACAGACATGCTGGACTGTTAATTACCTACAGGTTTCTCTTCTAAATTTATATCCCTCATGGGACAAAGGCTGAACAAGGAATATGCTGGCTATAGCGAGAGTGGTGGGGAGGAAGGTGGGTTAACCCGTGACTCAGAAATCCTCAGACCTCCCTTTCTTTATCTCGAAGCTGTGAGAATTCAGCTGAGCAAAAAAGAAAAAAAAAAAAAAACAGTGTGCCTTTCTGGAGTGGGGTCGGCACCTCGCTGGCCAGGTTGCGTTCCTACAATCAAAACAACCTGCTATCAGCCCTAAATCTGGGTTATTTTTGTTGCCTTGTCGCCAGTTTTAAAAAATCCAGGGGGAAAAGAAGTTATGAAAATCCAGGTTAGTCTCATGGTAACTAGACACAGCTTGGTTCTTACTTTATTCTGTCCCTACTACTTGAAGGCTTAACCGTGGTTTCAGAGAATCCTACAAGAAATATTCCTAAAATCATACATTCGTGTCTCCTCTTTCTCTCTGTCTGGCTGCCTGGCTGCCTGTCTGTCTGTCTGTCCCTCCCCTGCCTCTGAGTGCCCAGAGCTAAGCAGAATTTTAAAATCCAGATAAAATAGCAATAGTGTTTTGTGGACATTTATTTTTTGTTGATAATGATATGGGAATATTTCTTATGCCATGAACAACACTGCAACCTTGCCAGCAGGAGCTGGCTGTGAACTTGGGAAAGAGAGTGGCTGAAAAGCTGACAGCAGAGAAGTGTTTATGCATGTGGGTGAGTGTGTGGGGGGGTTGCAGGGAAGGGACAGGGAGAAAGTGACATAAAATGTTTCTTGTGTATTGGGGATGTGGCCTTCATGTTTTCAAATAATGGAGTCTAACAGGAGACATTTAGCCTGGGGAGACTGGGCTTCTGTTCTGCCAGCATCCCTTTTACCCATGAGGCTTCCTGTTATCCTTGATGCTGTAGCTGGCTTGGGGAAACACAGTGTGAGAAATTCTCTGAGACTGTCTCCTAAGGGCCGTCATGAGAAGGTGTGAAATGCAGATTCCTACACCAAACCACAGCACACTTCACTTTGCCTTGCTTCAGGGGCAGAGGGAACGATCTATCTCCCTCCCTAAAGGCCCCGATTCTAAGGTTGTGAGGATGTTTTCTATCTTTACTACTTTCAAACAGACCTGTCAAAGTAGTCCCAATTTCCCCTCTGTCTGCACGTCTCCTGTGAAGAAGGGGAGGTCTGTGAGCTCAGCTCTGCCTGGGACGCCAGTTTATCAGGCTCCTTCCTGGCATGGAATTGTCGCCGGGTGTGGGGTGCGGGGCGCAGGGCTCGGTGGGATGGAAGCAGGGAGGGACCTGCAACAACTGCAGCAGAACTGTGTGTCAGCTGTCCTGTGCTGATGTGAATGAAATATAAATATTGCACAATGAGCCATTTTTAAAAATTCTTCAAAATATTACACTCTCGCCTTACGGGTGGCTAAGTGGAGGAGGGACAGCCTTCTGTTTCGTCCCAGCAGAAAGTTAATAGCAACCCAGGAGCTGGAAAACCAACTTCAGAAACACTTAATGTTTAGATCCACTTAGTGGTTGGAAAAAACAACTTAAAAAAATGTTTAAGAGCTGCTCCAGCAAGTGGAAACAGCAACTCCTTGTAAACAAACCTTTAACATGAAGATACTTCTCAGTGGTGGAAAACCTAGCTTCATAAAGTCAGATTTCTGAGATTTTTTTTCAGCTCCTCAGAGACTACAAAAGTAACCACATTCTGTCAGTTGCTGCATCAAATAAACAAATGCGAATTAGAGATTTTCCATATCCTATGTCTACGGAATGTGTGTCTGATAAAGCACATGCAAACTTGGGTGTGTGTTAACTGCAGAGAAAATCAGTCATGATAAAAAGCAAGCATGTTTTCTGCTCTGTTAGCTCCTCCATAAGGGACAGGAATGACAGTTTTAAGTGTGACGTAAGCAACTGGAAGCTGTTTCCAGATGTCTCTCTTTCCAGCTACCATTGTGCTTCTAATTACTTGTGTCAGTTCTGAAGCACAGTGTCTGGCTCTTCATTTAAAATCCCCTGCTTTTTGCGTTGGCTGGGTAGCTCAGTTGGTTGGAGCATCATTCCAATATGCCAGGGTTGTGGGTTTGATCCCCGGTCAGGGCACATATAAGACTCAACCAATGAAATGCATAAATAAGTGGAATAGCGAATATCGGCATTTTTGTCTCTCTCCCTTCCTCTCTTGCTCTCTAAAAATCCATCAAAAAATAAAATACAATAAAATAAAATCCTCTGCTTTTTCTATACCATAACCAACTAACCAGGGTGATCAGGGGGCAGGCCAGAGCCATCTAGAAAATCCCACCCCTAACCTCCGTGTCAGCCCTGTTTCTCTGTAGAGAAAAAACAGTTCAGGTGTAGGCACTGACAGGCCCTAGGAAAGAGCTTCTCGCCACAAATCTTATTGGAAATCCATAGTCAGAAACTAATGAGTCCATTTTTGCTAAAGAACCACTCTTTAGTGGCAATATCCTTAGAAATGCCTTCAGGAGACAGTAGTGGAAACTTTCTGATCTGCCAGGCTCTGAGTTGCACCGTTTTCCTACCGCGCAAACTGGAGCAGGTCACTTAGCCTGGCCGTGCCTCAGTCTCCTTGACAGTGAGGTTGGTCTTTGTCCCCACTTCACCGTGTTCACACTGACAGCTAATGGGACTTAGGAATGTGAAAGACATTCAGCACCACGGCTGACATGTAAGAAGTGCTCAGTAAAAGGATTGTGGCCCCTGTGAACTGATTTAAGCAGCTGCTGTTAATAACTCAGCTCCCAAAGAAAATGAGCACCTTGCAGGAAAAGGGTCACTATTTGGGGGGAGTCAGCCTGAAGGGCTCCAGACAGTCACTTCCACGAGGTGCCTCCACCTGTGTGCCTGGCAAGTTGAGGGGAGAGAAAGGGTGGGGGGAAAGTCAGCACCTGTGTTTTATTATTTATCTCAGTTTCAGTGTTCATTTCTGTATGGTCTGTAATTTATATTAAATATGTTCTATTAAATATGCTTAGATAGCACGTATGCAATATGTAAATAAGTAAAACAACCCAATATTGGGTACGCTGTAATTTTTGATGGGAGCAAAATGTCTGGAGACATCCAAATAGTGGCTGCGGGTTTCTGGGTTCCAGGAACATAGAGCAAAGGGAGGTGGGATTGAGATAAAGTGTTGGGAGAGGCTCCTAGAACCCAGAGGAAGAAGTGAGGCCAAAATGGACTCCCTGGATGTCCAAATGGGGAAGGGTCTCATGGACCACCTTGTCTAGGACTCCTGCAGCTAGGGACCCCAGTGGCAGAGGGGTCCAGAGTCCCTTTCCACAGGTGCTGTTCATTACCTCATTCTATCTGCTCACTCTTTGGCCTATAACTGTTTTATAAACCAACCCAAGCAAGGCAGTGGTTCTCAAATTTGTACCTGTATCAGAATGACCTGGTAGGCTTGTCTTAACACTTTCAGGCCCTTCCCAAGCATTTCTGGTTCAGCTGATGTGGGGTGGGGACCAAAAATTTGCATTTCTAAGAAGTCCAGGCAATTCTGTGACACCAGTCTGGGCTCCCCACTGCCACAGTCACTGGTATAGACTTGGCACCTCACTTCTTATTGATGGCCCCACAGCTCTGAAATTTGAACAATTCTCATTCACTTAGATCATATAAAATTGTGGAAGTGCAAAGGTTTATTGCTAATGAGAAAAAGGAAAGAAGGAAAGGAGCTAGCATATGTGCTGTGGGTTGGCGACTTCATGAGGTGCTGTACATGCAGCAGTAAACAAAACCATTCCTTGGACTCTGTAGTGGAAAAGACACAGGAAAGAGTATAAAAAAATAAATCACATAATATGTGGGGATAATAAGTGCTAAACAGGATGATAGAGGAGAGAGGAGCAGGGAGGGAGGCATGCAGTCTGATCGCATGGTTAGGAGAGGCCTCCCTGAGAACATGCAGTAAGACCTGTGGGGGACAGAGGGAGTCATCCCGTGGATACACAGGCAAAGAGTATTCTGGGCAGAAGAAACAGGTGCAAAGGTCCTGAGGCAGGAAGTCACCTAATGTGCTGGCGGAAGAGGCAGGAGGCCACTGTGGCTGAAGGAGAGGGAGCAGGTCAGAGCACTGAGCAAAGAAGCAAACATACGGAACAAGGGGGTGGGAGACCACTGGCACCCTGAGATCAATTGCAGGGTCTCTGGCTTTTGCTCTAAGAAGAGAAGCCACAGCGAATCCCATGGTCTGACTTCAGTATTAACCGGGTCCCCCTAGTTGCTGGGTTAAGAATAGACCCAAAAGCCCCAGAGACACAGGTCAGGAGGCTACTGTGACAATCCAGATAAGCAATGATGTGGAGGCGTGGCCCTCGGTGTCATGACAGAGGCCAGAGTGATCAGTGTCTGAATATGTATCAGCTGTCGAGCCCACAGGTCGTGCTGACAGATTGGCCATGGGGTTCCAGAGAGAGGAGTGTCAAGGTCCTCACCAACACGCTTGCCCTGGACAGGTAGAAATACAGGGTTGCCATTTCCTGAGACAAGCTGAGACTAACGCAGCACCTGGCATGTAGCATAAACCACAAATGTAAAGTAAATAAACCCCAGTTTTAAAGATGAAAAATCTGAAGGCCACGGAAGTTAATTTACTTACTCGAAGTCACACCGTGACCAGTGGCAGAGTCGGGAAGGAAAGCCAGGCCTGTCTGGCCCAGAAGCCCGTGCTTTCTCTACACAGCCATCTGTGATATTCCTCAAGAAGTGAACCTGCGTGGGAGGGAGAGACAGACAGACTCTCTGGTTTCCATTCTGAGCATATCAGGAGCCCTCTTGCCCAACCTGACTGAGGCTGTGTCCAAGGGTCACAAACCAGGGACCTGCTGGCCTAATAAGGCTTGCTGCCATGTTTGGTTTGGCCCTTACAGCTTTGTAAAAACAATTCGTGTTGGAACGCCGTTAGGCTGGGCCTGTCCTTTCCAGTTCAGCCACACACACACCGCCCTCTCTCCCTTAGAGCAGCGCCCTTCAGATCTAACCTGGCTGGACCCCGAAGATACTTGATTGCCAACCATTGATTGGAACCAACATGCCAATGGGGACTTGGCTGCGGGGCAACACAGCGTGCTAGAAAAAAGTGTATGGAGCCTGACAGATACCCCTTCATAGCTCGGCTCTACCATCGGCCATCTACACAAACCTGGGAAAGCTCACCTGTCTTTCCCCACCTGCAGAGTAGAGAGAATAGTATCTACTTTGTACTACTGCTCTTAGGCCCAGTGACAGACGACATGTAACGGACACTCCTGTGCTCTGACCTGCTCCCTCTCCTTCAGCCACAGTGGCCTCTTGCCTCTTCCTCCAGCACATTAGGTGAGTTCCTGCTTCAGGACCTTTGCACCTGTTTCTTCTGCCCGGAATACTCTTTGCCTGTGTATCCACGGGATGACTTCCTCCCTTTTCAGGTCTTACCGCGTGTTCTCAGGGGGAGGCCTCTTCTAACCATGTGATCAGACTGCATGCCTCCCTCCCTGCTCTTCTATCCTCCTCTTCCTGCCTAGTAAGCACAGCAAGCGCTAAACAAGTGGTCATTCTGACAGGGCAGGAACTGGCACACTTTTAGGGAAAGGGCCAGATAGTTTCACAGTTTAGGCCCTGCAGCCCATGCAGGCTCTATCCCAACTACTCAGCTCCACTATGGGAGCAGGAAAGCAGCCCTAGAGAACACACATGGATAGGCATGGTCAATAAAGCCTCAATAAACTGTATTTGCAAACACGGGTGAGCAGTCAGACCTGGCCTCTGAGCCACAGCTTGGCAATTTGCTGATCTCTGTTAGAGAGCATTTGCTGTTGCCTCCTCCGCCCAGTTTTGCTCTATTGCATCCCTTTGATGCCCACCAAAAAAAATAATCTTTAGTTATGGTGCAAGGACTATCTCATATTCTTTTAATACAAACTGTAAGGTGCCCATCCAGGGATCCTGGTTGCTTCTCTCCTTGTCCCCGTCAGGAATGAAGAAGGAAGACCTCCAGTGATTGCATTTAAGAGATAAGGCAGGTGGCCATTGGGAAGGATTTTCCCAGGACATAGGGTGTCCCAGCAAAGTCAGATTTTCCTCCATCAGATGCCTGGCCAGTGTGGCTTGGACACCAGTCACCGTCTGACTCCTGGAATCCCAGGAAGCATCTGCTTCTTCCCAGCAAGTTCGAGGTCCCGAAGAGATGGGTTGAGTCCTCCCGAGTGAAGCCTGGCCTTCACTCCGTCCCAACCTCCAAGGCAACAGGAAGGCCCCTATGCCCTGGGTACTGGCGCACCCTCGAGCAGCTGGGCAGCCCCATTTCCCACCCTGCGACCTAATCAGGGCTTTGATTTGCAGGCCTTGAGGGAGAGGACGCTGGATTGTTCCCACTGAGTTATTTTGGGAGCTGGCACAAGAGGGGAAGATGGAGCCTTTGAGGCCTGAAGCCCTGGGCAGTGGGAGCAGGGCCTGGGCGTGAGCCCTGCCGCAAACTGAGGCCCCCTCCGCCCGAGGAGCTCAGAGTCCGGCAGCCCTAGAAGCCCTGGAAGGGGCCAGATACAGAACAGCGAGCTGATGTCTTCATTTCCCTCGAGAAATGACTTCTGTTTTTCTCTTCATCCACTTTTATCTCAGATGATCTGAAATGAAGTTTCAGGAGAAACTTGCGTGTTTGGGGAGGATAACATGCAGGCCAAATGAGCAGACAAAAAGGCACGCTACGGCAATACCCATGGAGCTTCACCACCCCTTTATTTATCTATTTATTTGTTTATTAGCCAGATACCAGCAGAGTTTGCTTTTCATCATGAGAAGAATAGGCTGAAATCAGCAAACCTTAACCACAAGTTGTCCTACTTCTGTGGCACCAAGGGCAGGAGATTAACGTGCGTGCCTCACACTCCCACACTCCTCCGAGTGCTCACAAAGCAAACACCGAAGGACCTGCGGGTGGCTTTGGGGCACCCGAGCTGGGCAGGGGCACTGGGCCATCTTTACAAGGGCCCCAGCTTGGATGAATACACCGCTTTCACCGTCTTGAATTCATAACATCTTTTGATCAAAGGGTCCTGCGTTTTCATTATGTATTGGGCCCTGCAAATTATGTGGCCACTGTGCTCTTTTTCTAAAATGGTGTTTCTCAACATTTTTTTTTCATAAGTGCTCTCCCAAAGAAGACACTTTTCCCTAATTAATCCCACCATAAAATGATAACACAGATTGATTGTACAATCAATCCTCATACAATGAGGGGGTGAAAGGTGACGACCCCATGCTGTCAGGTCAAAAATCCATGTAGAACTTCTGACACCCCCACAATGTAACTGCTAGTAGCCCACTTTGATCAGAAGCAATAATGTGCACATGTATTTTGTATGCTGTATGTGTCGTATACTGCATTCTTACAATACAGTGAGCTAGAGAAAAGAAATTGCTATTAAGACAACTGTAAGGAAAACACATTTACAGTACTGTATTTATCGATACCATAAATTCACACCACTTTACAAGATGAAAAGAATCCACGTGAAGTGCACATCTCAAACTCATGTTGTTCAAGGGTCAACTGTATTTCTGTTTACATGTATTATGTGCCTTGCACACTCAAAGAGAAAGCCTTTTTGCCCCAACGTTTCACTCCCTTGGAGGTAGTTCTGCCCCCACTGAAAATATTAGCTCTAGATATAGAGAACCACACCTCAGCTCCAAACATCCACCCAGGAGCATGGGCAAAGTAGTAACAACAATGGAGAAATCTGTCATTGAGCCAGGAAGCATTCCAAGTGCTTTCCATGCATTAACTTGTATAATATCCCAAACTCTTTCATTCTGTACTCATTATAGAGATGAGGAAACTGAGGCACAGAATTTCAATCACGTGCCCAAGGCCAGTCACACAGTTAGTAAAGGGCAGGGCTGGGATTTGAAGCGGTTCTCCTGGCTCTTGAACCCAGATCCCAGAGGTCAGGTTCTACCATAGAGCCCACACTCTTGGTTTTCACTGCGTTTGAGTGGTACGTGTTTTGGGTGGCACTGCTGCTAGACAGAGACCCTGTCAGCAAAGACCACAGGACAGCTGATGGGCGCAGGCCAGTAACTCTTCAACTGGAGCAAACCCCCTGCAGGGGAAGCACAAGCTCCCCATGGGCTTGATGCACATTCTCATGGCGGTTTCTAACAGCTAAAAAATGCTAAGTGTTCCTCAAAAAGGTAGTTATGTCTTTCCAAACAAATATTTCCCTATTCTCGCCTAGAATCAGAATCAGTCAGTTTCTCTCCTAGTCTCAAAAATGTTGCAAGGCTTAAGTAAAAAGAATGGTGAGTTTGGGGTTCTAACCATCTGTGTGACCCTGGTCACATCACTTTTCAGGGTCTGAGTTTTCTCTGTAAAACAGGGAAATTAAGTGATCTCCAATATTCCTTCCATCTAGAATACTATTATACCTCCTGGAAAACATAGGCAGAGGCAACAAAAATACTAAACAGTTACACTGAAATAATTTTTGTCATTGCTCACTGGGACTTGTGAGCATACACGGCCGCAGGGGTGGAGCAGGTCACACGGGTGAAGAGAAGAGAGCAGGGTAACAGGTGCTCAGTGGGCGCGTCCTCACCAAAGCCGGCTGTGAGCGGTCCGACCCTGCCGGCTCTTGCCGGGTAAATGTGGGCCCAGTGCCACCAGACATTTTGATTTTTTCAAAAGTCCCCCAAAAGGTAGATTTTTTTCTTTTTGTTGTTGTTGTTGTTGTTGTTGTCTGTTGTTGTTGAAAGACAGTGTCTTCGTTTTCCTACCACCACTTTCCCCTGCCCAAAAAGCTAGATTCTTACGTGCACTCTGCTAACATGTAGATGCGGACAGTGTGGAGGACAGAGCCTGGAGCAGCTGCCTCCGTGATTCTTGGCTGCCTCGTGTCCATGGCCTTGTGTGGTCCCCTCCCCCCAGCTGTGGGCAGCAGTGGTGGCCTGCTTCTACCCGCTACAATACACCATAGATGAAGATAGGTCCCAGATATAATTAAGGTCCTAAGTTAGTTGAACTAATCAAAAGGCAGATGATGGTGGGTGGATCTGGCTTAGTCAGGGGAAAGCCCTCAGACGAGGAATCATCCCTCCCCAAAGTGAAACACGCTCCTTGTGGGCTTGATAAAGGAAACAGGTGTGCTGGAGAAGCCCGTGGAGAAAAGAACAGTGCCTCCAGGAGTTGAGTGCAGCCTGCAGCCAGCAAAATGCCAGGGCTGCCAAACATGGGCTCCGCCAACCACCTGGGCGAGTTTGCAAGTGGTTCCTTCCCCACGGAAGCCTCAGAGGCAAGTCAGCCAGGCTGATTCCGTGGCTGCAGCTGGATGAGACACTGAGCAGAGGACCCTGAGAAGCCATGCCTGGACTGCTGGCCTATGTGAAAGGAGAGAGGATAAACGTGCATTGTTTTAAGGGTTTAAGTGCACAGTGATTTACTAGCCGGCAATAGAAAATGGCTTATTCAGTTTCAGAAACACTTTGCAGGACAAACAGTCCTGACTGGGACAGCCAGCTGACGGGCAGCCACTGTGTGACATGGATTGTGAGGTGCCCGTAAAATGCTCCATGACACCTTAGGTGCCAGGCATACAGAGATAAAAGGCGCAGTATCTGGAAGGAGATTCTTATGACAGTTCAACGGGGTGTAATAACTGAGGGACTCCCAGCTGCCGAAGGATGGGGCCTCCCGGAGAAGCAGCTGCCAGAAGCTGGTTGCCACCACGGAGAGTCAGGAGCTGCCATCTGGACAGCAGCTCCGCATGCCTCTCGGAAGAGAAACTGTCTCATCTCAGTTCTCTGCTTCTTCTGGGTGTCTCCACCCACACTCTGTTGTATCATCTTCTCACCACTGATCCTCGGTTTTCTTAAAAATACATGAAGGTGTTGCCTTTGAACCTAAATGACAAAAGAACTGAGCTCATATCCCTTTAAGCACCCTGGTATTTACATGCTCTTTCGATGTTGTTGTCAATCACCCACTGTTGAAAGTGTCCCAGTTCAAAGGGACAACTGTGAGGGGCAGAGTGGTGAGGACCTCTGAGAGAGTGCTCTGTGTCCCTGAAACCTGTGTGCAGCCACTGTTGTGACCCTACGAACTGGGACCGAACCTGTACAGGGTGACTTGGAACCAGCCATGCAGACTTCCTGGGCCCCAACATCCTCACCTAATTACCTCTTGCCCGATCTCAAGAAACAACAACTAGGTTTCTACTCATACCTCCCAAAACACTTCTCAACACGTCAGCTAGAGTGATAGTCTCAAAACATAATTCAGATCCTGCATCTCCTATGGCTTCCTGTCAGGCTTGAGTTAAAAATCCCAACTCTCACTGTGGGCTGTATGGACAGGACCCCTCCCTACTTCCCTTCCTCTCCCCAGGAGGAGTCCATCACCAGACCGACTTCATCGCTTAAAATGTGACGTTGGTGTAACAGTGTCCCCAGAATACTCATCAGTCCTGGCGGCCCCACTGCATAGTGTATGCATGCATTGATAATTGAAATACGGAACCATAGGCCCTGGTGGGGCAGCTCTGTCGGTCAGAGCGTCAGCCCGATAAGCCAAGGTTGCAGGCTTGATCCCCAGTCAGGGCACACACAAAAATCAGCTAATGATTGCATAAATCAGTGGAACAACAAATCGATGTTTCTCTCTCTCCTTCCCTCTCTCTCTCTAAAACCAAACAAATAAAAAATAATTTTTAAAGAAATACGTAAGTGCACTTACACCCATTGGAAAATTAGCTCCTGCTCTGAATGCCCCCTGCTATTGTCTGTCAGGGGCACTGTGCTCTGGCCGTAAGTCCACAACAAGCTGTTAACTCTGGCGGTGCAGGGGAGAGGGGCCTAGTTTCCTGCTCAAGAACCATGGCCAGAGCGCATCCCAGTCAGTGGGTACCTGAGACATACTAGCTGTTTAACACGTGGGTATGACCCCCGCTGGCCAGTGTGCTACCGAAAACAGATGGAACACAGGGGACACGCCGGCACCAACCCAAAGAAGGGAGAATGAAAAAGGATAAAAGGAAAAGAACAAAAAAGTTCCCTGAAGCCAAGAGCAGCTATCTTTCCATGTGGTGGAACACAACTCGCCCTGTCATTCGGCCGGGGGAACAAGAAATGGGAAACCTGGAAAATAAATACAGAGCACACACTTGCTCTTTGCACTACCAATACCACATGAAGAGCCGAGTAATTATGTATTCGAATGTCACTGCTGGGAAAGACTCGGTGTGACCCAAAGTTCAACGCTCAAACACATTGGTTCCAGGCGAGATTGCCTTTCATGGTGGTATACCCTTTCCCCTCTCCTGCCTTGCTTCCAGAGGAAATTAGATACTGCGCCTATTTACCGGAATGGGATCTAATAAGGGCGTCTCCTTGATTAGAGAGCTACAAGGGTCAGCATTTTCTCTCTTGCTCATAAAAAACCACATAAAACGAAACAACAGAAACCTGGAAGGACGTGCCCAGCTAATCGCCCTGGCCCAGCGGCATAGACAAGACTGGAAGCAAGTTTCTGGAGGCAGGAGAGTGACCAGGGGACATGAGATGATGTCAGCGCCACCCTCATTCGCCATCACGCGGTCTCTCCCAGGCTGGGCTCCCATGGCGGCCCAGCCCCTGGAATGACTTGCCGGTTCGGCCAGGAGAGCCACTCTTCTTTAGGAAGAGGGATGAGGGCATTCAAAGCACATCAACCTTCTCAGACCAGAATCTGGAGGCTCAGCTAGACTCCTGTGTTGTCTTCCAACTCCCCAGCCCCTGCCCTGCGTCTCCTTTATCAACCAACCAGTGTCTAAGGGCCCGAGGGATGAACCGGGACTCTGGAAGTTCTTCCCTCTCTCCAACTCACAGACCTCCTTGCCCCTTTCCTATTTCAAGCCGTGATACTAAGCTTCTGGGTTAAGCAAATCAACATTTCCCCTTGCCCTTTGTGACGGGAGGTCCTATTCTGACCCCTGAATCTTATAGGTGGGAACCCATTATATTTATGACCTGGATTTGTCGATCTCCTCACATGGGATAAAAGCTTTAAGTAACATAAGGTCCTATTCCCCACAGCACTGCTGGCCTTACACCTGGACTGTCCACCACTTGGACACTGCCATCTAGAGTGGGCTTCGTGGTGAAACTTGCTGGATCATAATTCAGTTTCTTTGTCTTTGAAAGCCCAGACCTTGAGCTGCAGAGATGCCATTGCCAGGATCAATCTACCCAACAATGCTTTAGCCCTGGCTCACCTGCCCTTTCTCATTGAACAGACCCTTACTTCGTCCTAATGTCCTGCCCTCCCTTCCAGAGCCCTGTCTTTAAAATCCCAATGTATTGCATGCTGTCCCCCACCCTCTTTACTCGGGCCCTCAGGTACTCAGTCTCCTGGGGCTGACAAAACAAACAAACAAACACACAAAAAAAACACCTTGAGGATTTTCACCAGTTGGGAGAGCCCAGAATCATTCTTGATTTTATTACTCTCCACCTCATAGCGGATTGTGCAGCCCAAACAAGCTGTTTACCTCCTGGTGGCTTGGATTTAAGTTTTTGTTGGTTCATCTTGTTACAATAAAATGTGACTTTTGAATATTTTGCTTTCAACTGTATTGATTTGAGAGGCTTTTGCTCCATTATGTAAAATAAAACAAAAGGATCCGTTAAGAGGGGGAAATGTAACGTAAGTCCATCACTTTGTAAGCTTTTCCAATTATATCTATTTGCTTCTGACTTTGTGCCCAGATGTGAATGGAAAGTTTTCTTCCATTTAAAAAGCAAGGGCCTTTCATTGAAAATAGTGCAGACCCGAAATGCGCTCTTTCTTTCTTGTCCAGCCGCAGTTCTGCCTTTATCTCCCGGTGACCTTTCCCCGGCATGTTTTTGTTTCTTGTTAGTGCCCAGCGTCTAAAAATAAAGTGGCTAGTGGGTCTTTGGATGTAGAGATAATATTTTGACTTCATTGGTACATACAATCAGGAAACATATTTCTGTTTATACTCTTCAAATCAGTTGAGGGTTGTAGATGAAGCCACTTTCTGTCAGCACTTTTTTTTTTAAACCTGGAAAATGTAACAAAATCCAAAGCAGCTGTAGGAAGTGGAGTATCCAGTCCATTTGCGCTCAGCAGGAGGAAAACTAACAGGAGGTAACAGGATAGTTTCCACATGAAAAAGTTACAAAGAATTTAACCTGTAATGAAAACTCTGATAATCTCCAGGAATGAAAGATGCTTGGATGATGGGTTTGGGGTTTTTCCTGAGTTCAAAGGATCTGGTTTTCCCTATAAATGCTACGCAGGAATAGGAGACGTCCATGTGGTCATTGTTATGTCTGAGAGCCAACAAAAGTTCAGACTTCATCTTTAAGCCATTAAACAGTGACTGTGTGTGCATTTTAAGACCATGGATTAGCCAGCCCATGCCTTTCTCTGAAGAACATAGAAAGCAGAATGACTTTAATTCATCAGCCTCTTCTCCAAGATAGGGATGCTGATGTGTAATTATCAACTTAAAGTTAGTTTCCTTTAAGATTCCACGTGTGAAGACCATGTAGATGAGAGCTCCTCCAACTTCAATATGCACAAGGACCTCTGGACCATGTTAAATCAGATTCTGATTCAGAAGATCTGGATGCAACGGGACCTGAGATACTGCATTTCTATCAGGCGCTCAGGTGGTCTGATGGTGCCAGTCCACAGACTGATGGGACCACCACAGAGGTAGCAGGAGTGCAGAGGAGTCCTGCCTTGGCAGTTCTGTCCCTCCTGTGGTTGGTAGTCTCTGAAAGGGCCCCCCAGGGGCCCCTCTCCTGGTATTCAGGCCCTGATTAATCCCCTCCCCTTGACAGTGGGCTGGACCTATGGACTCACTTCTAACAATTTGAATGCGGCAAAAATGATGGCATGTCTCTTCTGAGGTCAAGTAATAAAACTAATGAAGCTTCAGTCTGTCTCTCTCTTTTCGTTCTCTTTCGATGGGGGCCATTGGTCTGTGGCAGTCAGGAGCCATGCTCACAGATGCCCTTGGAGAGGCTTACCTGGGAAGCAACTGATGTCTCTGGCCAGTTGCTGGTGAGGACCTGGGTGTGCTGACAGCCATAGGAGTGAGTTTGGAAGTATATTGTCTCCAGTCTCCCAGGGAAGCCTCGAGATGACTGTAGCTCTTGCTCACACCATCTGCGTGAGAAACTGAGCTGAAGGCGCTAATGAGAAAGGACATGCCAGGATGTCTGGTACACCGAAGCTGTGAAATAATAAGCACTTTGTTCTAAGCAGCTAAATATTGGGATGGTGTGTTATGTGGCAACAGATAGCTAATATACCATCATTTGCAAAATGTAAATCTGTAAAAGTTTAGTCTTTAAAAATGTGAAATTAGTGAATATCTTATTAGCCATTTACTAAAGGGCAAACACTTTGGATGCTGAAAACTCACTGTTCTGCGCTCACCCTATTCCTGAGGGTGTCGGTGTGTCACTGGGGCTGGTCACCTGCTTCCTGATCACTTGGCCATCAGGATTTATAGGATCTCTTTACTTTGGGACGCAAACCAGCCCAGGTAGAGCTGACTCAGGGGGCATTGAGTTACAGAGTCCTTTCATAATGTGAAAATATGATCTTCTGAGGAGAGCTTAGAGGGAGAGCCCACTGGGCCTGGCTCCATGAGATATGGCCCCCTAGTCTAGCAGTTTTGGCTTCTGCTTATCTTCCGGAGCCTTCTAAGGCAGGAGCAAAACAATCCTACTTTAACAAAGACAACACACGTTGGCAAAAGAGGTAAGGCAGAGACCAGTTACAACAAACCAGACACGGCTCCTCATAGCCTCACTGGTCTGTTCTTGACTTCCACTCTTGGACACGTAGGTTTCCCTCTGTTTGTCTTAACCTGCCCTTGAGCAGGCCTAGATCCCAGTGAAGACACAGCTTCAGTCACCTGATAGCCCCGACCCTGATCAGCCAGCGGCACTGGTGCTCACTGTTCTATATTCACCCTGCTCTAAATGCACTTTGTGGTTTTTAAGGGGTAGAAATCAAGGAAGAACAAAAACAGGTATTTGGAAACTTAATGCAAAAGTGTGGTAGGTTTTCATGTCCCGATAGGACCTACCATGTATATTTGAATTTCAAAATATACTCACATACCTCTTTCCTTTCCATGCCCATCCACATGACAATAGTTCCCTTAACCATCGCCTCACTAACTAGGCTGCAATCACTGGCCCCCAGTCTCTGGATGTCCCGAAGCAAACTGTCACTCTTTTGTGCCCCAAACTGCAGACAGCAGCACAGCTCCCGCAGAGTCAAGCTGACCACTCACAGGCTTCTGCAGCCCATGCCTAGCACGCCTTTCCATGGCTGCCATCCACCACTCACGTCCTTGAACCATTCCATTCACAGTGACATCCCCCTTCTCTGAAGACGCCGTCTGACTGTGCGGCACCTGCTTACCATCATCCTTTGCCCCTTTCTTCCAGCGCTATGAGCAGCTGCCACTCCCCTTGTGCACTGTTCTGTGCTTGAAGTGTTCCTGTATTATCGTCACATGTTATTATTCAAGTACCCCTTCCAAAAAGAAACTTTTAGTTACTGGATGAAGAAGACCCTGTGTTTATATTGTTTACTTATTTATGAAGCATTTAATTTCTCATATTCTAGATATCCATTTAATTAATGCTCAGTCAGTATTTGTGAGACTAATTAATAGAACCTGCTTTTCCAAGTGTCCTGAGCCTGGTGACAAACTTCTAGGAAGCACGTGAAACACCATTATGAAATTAGTGACTAAAGTGAGACCAAGAAGTGGCTACATTGTGTTATTACCAAAAACCTAACCACATGCACCTCGCCTGCATCTATGTGCACGCCTGAGGAACCTATCTCGTTGGACACTATGCTGACTAGTGTGGGGGCCATGCCTCTTTCCCACAGATTTCAGCCTGCCCCGCCCACGGATGACCACAGCAGAGTCCCTGGAGAACAAAACACCTCCCAGTCCGAATACATTGCTTTCAAGCTCAGACTCCGGTTGTTAGCGTTGGAAATGATCTTCGGAACATGTTTTCCCACACCTTGATTTTACGGAGCACTAGAATGGTTGTGCAACTTGGAAATATGAACACAAATATGCAAAGCAGGCCATGACGCTTGCTTCCCAGCCCACTGCTCATGCTTTCTGCGCTGCCCCGCAGACCTTCAAACTCTGAGAAACACCACTTGAATCCTTAACAAGCCTGCCAGTCAGGATGTATTGCTGGACACTGAGAAACTGAGTCAGAGGTAAGCTCTGGGAGGCCTTACTCACTGCCATTAAAGGCAGGCGATGGCAACGTCTGTTAGCATAAGTCTCTGAAAAGCAAAAGAGAAAGCTCTGAAAGACAATCCGCACAAAAGGCTATGCACCATGGAAATAAGTTATTAATCACCACCCTCATCCTACATCTCCAAGTGCCTGCTCACAGCACAGGGCTGCTATGCACGCATGTGCATGTACACACACACACACACACACGACAAACTCAGTACATGCAATGTCGGACAACCAGTCCAGGAGAAGCAGCCCCTCGCCGACTCCGGGAGGAACGAGCAGGCACTGGGAGGGAAGGGCTGTCAGAACTCGCGACTGAGGCCGTGGCAATCTGACAGTCT
Organism: Phyllostomus discolor; assembly: GCF_004126475.2. NCBI lineage: Eukaryota > Metazoa > Chordata > Mammalia > Chiroptera > Phyllostomidae > Phyllostomus > Phyllostomus discolor. Next base: position 86,225,134 of record NC_040910.2, read on the forward strand.
GTGGCCAGCATGGACAAGGAAGTCCTGTGTTCTTGCCTGCCAATCTTGTTTGCCTCTTACTTTCAGAGGGGGGGGAAGTAAGGTACAATATCTGTACATGAAGTGAGTGTGCTTTTAAAACCCATGTCGCATGGGCACCTTCCAGACCTGTCTGTCCTCATTCGCATGCTTACTGTCTGAAGCAGACCTCATTTACCACATTTGTGGCAGACTGCGTGATTCAACCTATGTCTATGACAGAACACTGATCACCAAGTCCAGCCCACCATTTAAGGGATTCAAAGGAGGTCAGTACACACATACACATCTCTGCATTGGTACTACATCACCCAGAGAGTTCATTAGTGAAATCCATGTGACAGTCCATCAATGAGTGTGTGACAAAAACATCAGCATGGTCCTCAAATGTCATCACTTTTATTCTTCTCAAATATCCCAGATTTCAGGGTTGTTTCTGTGGGTCCTGGAATTGTATTGTTTAATATCCTTTCTTTTGTCTTGTTAAGTGGAAAAACAAAGAAAGAAAAATCTTCTTTAACCTGAAGATCTCAGAAGATAATACTGCGGAATTTTCTTTAGCCCTCTGGAAACTTCGGGCTTGCCTTCAGAAACACCAAGTTCCACCACCTTCTGCCACCAAAAAGTAACCAGGCCCACTGGGACCCCGTCATAGGAACATGTGGGTGACCGTGCCTGTCAGTGTGTGTGTGCCTGTGAACACACACATGTGTACATGTGAGTGTGACCATGTGTGTGCAATAGCGGAAATCTTCCTAAGAAGGAAATGAAAAATCACTGGCATAAAAACTGAAAATAAAAACTTAACATGGATTTTTTTTTACAAACAGAAACATCTTTCTCTATGTTACTTTGTTCCAAGAGTTGATGCCACAAAGAGGCCTCAGTTGTTCTGAAGAATACTGTTTGTCCCCAGCGTGGTAAGTTTGAACTGCAGTAAAAAGGGAGACCCGATCACTTCTGACTCGACCGCTGAGTCCTGTGGCATCTGATGATGATGCTGGTGTCTTACGATCCGGAAACCATCTCGTGAACATTCACATTGGAAAGTGTCCCCTTGAATGTCCGTCTGGACTCCTCCTCCAGAGGTAAGTGTCATGCCAATCTTACAATGGTGGCAGCTAGGGTACAAGGAAATTTCTCTAGCAAAACACAATGGTTTTCATTGAAAAATATAATATTTAAAACAAAGGGCTCTGGTTTCAAACTTCGGCTTCACCACTTATTACCTATGTGAGCTAGGGCGAGAGAGTTAACTTTGTGCCTCAGTTTCCTCTTTTTAAAACTGGACTTGGCAGTACGAGTGCTTTATAACCTTATTCCAAGTACAAAATGAGTTAATATATGCAAAATGACCAGAACAGAGCCTGGCACAGACTAGCTCCACAGTAAATATTTGTCGTTGTAGTCATTTCTAATTATCACTAATCTAGGATTCACACTGGGATTCTTAGTCCTATATCCTTATTTCCAATATGATATACATTGTATCAGTTAACACTACAACCTGTAAATGGAGTCGTGTGCAGAAAAAGAAAACTTGGGTAACCAGTCAGGCATTCAAAAATCACGCATTGAGTGTTTCACCACGTCTTGCTGAATGTTGGGGATAGAAAAGGGAGCAAGAGAGGCATGGACCCTGGCCTTGTTGAGCCACAGCTCTCAGAGCCTAGACAAAGTTTATCTCTTGGTCCAATGCAAAGACATCGCTGGTGGGGACTTGGCAACCTCGTTCTTCGATACTAACATCGAGTATGTGGTTTAAGGACACTTGGGTATACCCAATGTCCTCTTTTAAATCTCTGAAGTACTTAAAGAAAATGCAAGGCGAGAACAAGACCTTTGAGGCAGCAAATACTTCTTGGAATTATCAATCTTCCCTACCTCCTTTCTCCACCTTCAAGGGAACCCATCCAGTCAACCAGAACTTTTCAATGGAAAAATATGGTGTCCTCAAGAGACATAAGATGGTTTTTCTGGAGGCTTGCTGCCGATTGTTCGAAAGACAGGGAAGGAAAGAGGGGAGGGAAATCACCCCACACTCCCTTTGGATCAAGATGAAATAATCTAACAATAGGAACCAGAGGGAAGCATCTAAGGGGAGTGGTAATAAGCAACTCTCCACTGTTTTGATACAAGTGCACCTTCCTTGCTCGCTAACAATCCATCGCTGAGTGCCACGGTGCTGTTTCATATCAAGATTTCAAAACCCATTACAGCCTGCATAGGTATTGGAGGCACAACCAGATGTGATGAAGTTTCCATTGTTTTACTTAGTGCATGGAAAATATTACTAATGGTTGGTGTCAGGGGAGGCTTAACTGACCCCAACTGGCCAAACTCATCTGGGCACATTTGTTGAAGTCAGACCCTTTAAATACTCTCTCTCCTTATTTCACAATCCTCCTCCCCCCATTTTATGAGATATTTGACTATATATAGCTCATTTTAGGCAAAGGAGAAATTCCATGACCGCATGAACAGGTGGGCTGGGGACTTAGGGGAGGGCTGGGATATCTTTCCTTGAGACTGAATTTTATATACAGCCAATTCCTGATTATCTTTGACATGCAAGACAAAACCGAACACAATGAAAATGCTGAAGTCCCCACAATTCTATTCAGTCTATCTCCCTGCCATTATCCTCACAAGAATTACTCAAAGGTTACAATATTTACATATTTAATAAAGTATTGCAAAATGTCTTCCTCTTCCCATTGTTCGTATCCTCCTCTCCAACGCAGAAGTGGATATATATCAAAATGGTCTGACAGAAGAAAGTGTTTTAGAAACACTCCCAGTCACACTAACCTAGAGTTGATGTTCGAGTTTTGTTTCTAACATAAGATTTGGGCTTTACATTTTCTGGGTGATACTGACAATCACAGCGATCAGGGAAGCCTTTGACTTCCAATTCCATAACAGTACACCAAAACAATGCATTTCTTGCTACACTCACACACCTGTGTTTTTTTTTTTAGTTTAGTTTAGAGAGCCTCACAATGGATCATGGTTTTTCTCCTGTTCACCCTGTAAAAGTCTCATTCAATAGAAAAGTTCTTCATTCCCTTTGGTAAACTTGACACTGTCTCCAGAAATGGGCTCATCAGGATCCAGAGTTCAATCTTGATTCAGTGGAGTATGGAAAAAGTGGCATGCTTTTCCACACCTTCATGACATGATCTGAACCTCATGTCTTTATCAGAACCTCTTTTGTCAGCAGCTCTGGGGTGAAGACCCCCTGAAATTTAGTCTTGAAATTGTAAGTTAAAAAAATCAAGACGATAAAATGTCACGATGATTTCATAAATGAACAGTGCTTTAATGAGCTCTATAAATTTCATTTTTTAAAATACGCTGCTTATTAATCAGGATTTTAATGAAGTAGCATTGAATCCTGAAAAGATGTCCTATAGGTATCAGGTATCACATCACTGTATCTGGGTCACTACTTTTCTTAAAACATCAAAACTTAAACACACCTGGTTCCTGGTTTAAAAATCTAAGATAAGAGTATCATTAATGAAAAGCACGGTCTTCATCAGTTTTACAGCCCTGTGTCAAATTAAAGCTCAAACGAGCCTTTTACTCTGCAAGAAAAGTGCCTACGTTTGGTGTGCCGTTGGTGTATTTTCATTGGCGTCTTAGTTGTTTCTGTTAATAGCGCAGGTCCCTACAAACGATCTCTTGCTGCCAAACTAGGTTGTCAGTTGGAGGTCTGCCTCCACAGTATGAAACCTGGTAGAAGTGAAGGAGGAGAGGAAGAACACAGCGTCTGCCCAAGAGAACCAGCATCAAGGATGAAAACAGCTCATGTCATTGCAGGTGGTGGGTTTGAATTCCGCTGTGCCCTCCGGTCTTGCTTTTAAATGATCCTGAAAAACTGAGGGCTCAGAGCCGGCTTAAACACTTAGCACTGGAATGAATTGAAATCATAAGGGAACAAATGAATGTTGAACGAAGAAAAGCCTCACTCTAGAAGCACCCTGAGCAATTCCCAGGGTGTGCTGCTGTCAGAACTCACTGCAGAAATATAATGGAATTTCTAATTTGCTTTAATTAGAAGAAAGTAAACACCACCCTTAACATGTCATCATGTTTATATAGGAGCCCAACCAGCTGTTTTTCTGCTGGCATGGCCCTGGAACCACTCAATTAAATCTCAGGGCACAATTTCTTTTTATGAATGAAATACCATTAGTATGAAGCCAGAGAGTTGGGTTTTGGGTTTTGTTTTGTTTTTTTTTTTTTTCATTTGCTTTGTTGGCTGTGACTCTACAAGGACAAGTGACCAAACACAGCACCTTCCAATTTTAAATTAACCAGGAATAATTTCCAAGACTAGATCATGGAGATTCCCTCTTTTTGAGACATCGACATCATTATTTTAAAACTTGCCACTTTGCAAGACTAAGGGAACAAAACTTTATTCCTAACATACTATGATAGCAATATAAGAATTTTAAAAAGAGAGAAAAAAAGCTTACTTCTTAAGAGTCTACAGGTAATCTTATAAGGTAAAGTCCTAGATAAGGCTTATCATAAGAATTAGAATACTGATAGAAATTTTCCCAGAGCTGAGAGGAACCTTGGAAATTATCTTCATGTTAGAGATTATATAATAGATGCTCAGCCTTCATAAATTATTGAAGACATGGATGTTTCAAAACAGCACTGAGTCAGGTCCCCTCAAAGATTTTTCAGATCTATGAAACGTGAGTCCACAGTCAAACAAATCAGAGAACTTTTTGTCTAAAGGGCCTAGAAGTACACAGTCCTATACAATTTTATTTTTCATGGAAAAGGGAGGGCAAAGGTTCCTGGTACTCTACAGCAGGGTGATATTATAATTAAATATAATAAGCATTTGTCATTCTGCTATGAATATGAAAGTGAGCAAAAGCAATTCTCAATTGCAAATCTCCCCAACAGCTGCATACTCAAGCAAAGCAAGAGGAGAGAAATCTAATTCTGGAGAGCTGGGGAATCTTCTCCAATTGATTGGTTCTGTATCAGTTTCAATTACAAGGTAAGTGGAGCTGTATTATGAGCTTCATGCTGCAGAGAACAAGTTCTAGCAATTATGAAGTCTGGCCACTCGGCCACTTCGGCCACTTCGTAATTGTGTTAAACACATGGTTAACGAGACCCACACTTAAGCTTTGGAAATACTCTCAGCCAACATTTCTGGCACCAAAGCTATGCCTCAAACATAAGACCTTAGAACAATTGTCCCTTCTGAGTGTCCTCTGCCCAGCTAATTTTAGGGCCTCAAGCTGTAATCTTCCACACCTCGTTTTTTCACTTTTTTAAACATGAAGGAATAATAGCATTTTCTTGACATGCAATGTGTGTGTAGCTCAAAGCTCCTTTTTGGGCATGCATTTTCATGATATTTGTATAGTTTCTTTCAAGTTTCTAATGGTCCATCAGTACAGAGGTCAGGACTGAAGGCAGCCAGGCTGACCAAACTAAAAAAGTAGAATGAAAAACAGAACAGAGAAGCTGCTGCAGAAAAGCACATTTGATATCCTTGGTGCATTTCCTATGTTCATCTAAGTTTCTAACCTGTATATGTGTCCTTGAGTTGCATCCACCTTTCTTTAAAAAAGTGCAGGATGGTCTTTTGAAGACTCCAGAGCCAAGTTTATCTAGGATAAGTGAGAAAAATCAGATTGTCATGTGGCTTCTGCAGGGAACAACCTCCACGTGATGAAAAGTGGACACACATGCAGACACTCAAAGGCACCTATTTTTAGCTCATATTAATCAAACTGAATTTTGTTTCCCATATTGAGTCTTTCATCACTTCTCCCTAAAAAATAGAAATCTTGATTGGTTTTATTGCAGACTTGAGTTTAAACAAGGCAAAACACACCTTCCATCTGCATGAGACCCTCTGAGTTTGGATTCTCAAGCACACTGTTCCTTAATTTATCAAGACTGTCAGATCCCAAAAGGGCAGCTTTTAAAGCTTTTTTAAACTGCCCTCCACATCAGACACCTTCAAACCTCTTGTCTGGGAGAGGAAATTCTTATGGTGTTTCTGCTGGTGAATCAGTACAAAAATACAGAATTAGATTCTATTTATAACCTTTGAACCAAACAACAAGGATACATTAACAAAGTGGGACCAGGGTGAGTACTTGATTTGTAGAACCATTAGTGCGCTAGAGACACTGGGGCCCAGGCCAGTGCTCAGCAGTCCACGGGGTAGCCGCAGGCCAGCTAAGCCCCTTGAGTGGCAGCTCTGCGTGGGAAGAACTGACTGGCATCAGTTTTGACACCAGTTCCTCTGGGCACCTAACAGCTACCTTCAACTCAGCATGTACATACCTACCCCCATCACCTGCCCTCTGAACCTTCTCCAACATGCCTCATCTCCACAAAACTCTCCAACATCCATTCCAGCCAGATGCCCGGTAGACTCGACTTCTTTCCCTCTTCCTTTTCACATTCAATCACAGACTTTCATGATCATTTTTCACAATAACTCTTATACTTTTCCTCCTCTCTCCATTGACTGTCTCATCACAGTCCAAACCATCATCTTCTCTCTTAACTCATCTGCAATGTACCATCTTCTTCCACCATGGCCCCCTATAAACAGACCCGCACAGCCCAAGGCTATACAGAGGCAGCCAGAATTTGCATCTGTAGTCCTAGCATAATTAACTACACCTCTTTTTATTCTCTGAAGTTTCCTGGTTTTGATAATAAATTATATGATTATTACACATATAAGCAATTTTCCTTTCCAAACTGCGAATGTAATTATGCCATTTCCTGACTAAAACCCTTTAATTGTTTCCGCCAGTCCTTGGAATAAAGTCTCAATGACTTGACCTCATTTTGAAAACCCTGCATAATCTAGGTTTTGCCTTCCTTGCCAGCTGTGTCTTGGGTAAGTCTTCCCGATGACTTACTTTCTAGGATCTTGTATTCCCCTGTGAGCCATCTCATATCACTTTGTTGTGAGTTCTTGGTGCTTTACCCCTTAGAGCTTAAACTCTACACACAGCAGGGACGTGGACCCATTCATCAATAGGCAGTACACATCAGTTAGTCAAAAACTGTAGTCACAGGAAAAAACATACTGATTTGCAAAAACACACTGACAACTGAGAGACAAACAATGGCACCCACAAGTTGATGCCATCTTGTCAAAGTGGAGTTACAGGTGAGATGACATGGAAGTGTAATCAAGCTGTATCACGAAGTGAAAATGGAAGTCACCATTATTTAATTTTTCCTTATATTATATATAATCATGATTATTATGCCACCAGTAGTCAGAAATTAAGTGCCATCATCTTTATTTATCTTCATGTGTCTCACATCCACTCAGCAGAATAATACCAAGGATACTCCACCATCAGTCAGCCAACGTTATGAGGCATGGCCTCATGCTAATTAACCATGAGAAAACACTATGATATAAACACGAGAAAACACAATTAATAGAGAGTATCTGCTGCTTAAACTGCTATATAGGCCAATGTATTTTAAGGCCAAATAAAAATTTTCCCTTTTTTTTCATTAAAAGTTAAACAGCATTTAAAAATAGCATAGTAGCCCTTGCCAGTGTGGCTCAGTTGGTTGGAACGTGGTCCTGTAGACTGAAAGGTGGTGAGTTTGATTCCTATCAGGGCACATAGCCAGGTTGCAGGGTCGACCTCCTTTCAGGACATGTAAGAGAGGGCAACCAATTGATGTTTCTCTCTCACATCAATGTTTCTCCCTTTTTCTCTCTCTCCCCCTTCCTCTCTCTCTCTCTAAAAAGCAATGAGAAAAAAAAAAAAACACCCAATGTCCTTGAATGAGGTAAAATAATCAAAAATAGCATAGTGTTAAAGTGGCATTCCAGATTATACTGCATGTGCTATGGGCAATGCCCTTCCCACCCATGTTTTATTATTACGGATAATTGCTATAGAGGTGTGCTTTGAAAGCAGGTAAAAAAAAGGCAGTTATCTCTGTTCTGACTTGGATTAGATCACACTGAGTCTATTCTTTCTTCTTCTGAAATCTGAATTCCACTGTTGCTGGCTGAGACCTCCCTAGTCTGCCAATGAACTAATATCAAACCCTCCCATTCCTAGTAGCTAATCATTCATCATGATCCTGAACTAAGAGAGTATCAAATGCCAACCTATAGATTTCTGGTTCCAAACATGAATATTGCTGGGAAGGTTACAAAAACAAAACAAAGAAGCTGTCTATACATTTTCTTCCCCAGACATCCTTCAGTCCTTTCATGGTACTACAAGGGTCAGTCTTGAAAGAACTCAATCCATAGATCTTTGCAGCACATTTCTCTAATACTGCTCCAGTGCACGAAAGCATCACTCTATCTTTCTATTTCAGGCACCAAGGAAGCCCAGAAAAAAGACAATGAACAGTAAGCAGGATTAGTTCTCAAATCAAACACCTCATTTGTCCTTTCCCCTTTAAGATTTCCACCATGGGAACTGACACAGTAGCAAAAGAAATGAGTAATTGTGAAACCAGTTATATTTTTAGACATAATTCACAAACCATAAAAATTCCTTTCAGGGTATACAATTAGTATTGAGTATGTTCACAAAATTGTGTGACCATCACCAATATCTAATTCCAGAACATCTTCCTCACTCTCAAAAGAAACACTACACCCATGAGCATCATTCCCCAAATCCCACCCCCAGTACTTTTCAAATACTAATCAACTTTCTGTCTTAATGGATTTTCTGACTCTGGACATTTCATATTAGTGGAGTCATACACTATGTAGCCTTTGTGCCTGTCTTCTTTCACTTAGCATATTATTTGCAAGGTCCATCCATGCGGTAGCATTTATCAGTGCTTCATTCTTTTCATGACTGAATAATATTCCATTGCATGGACACATGATGTTTTGTATTTTTCATTTATCCATTGATAGATATTTGGGTGGTTTCCACTTTTTGGTTATTATGAATCATGCTGCTACAAATATTCATGTGCAAGTTTTTGTGTAGATGCATGTTTTCAGTTCTTTTGAATGTATACCTAGGAGTGACATTGCTAGGCTGCACGAAAACTCCATATTTAACTTTTGAGGAAAGAGCAAAATGTTTTCCACATCAGCTGTATCATTTTACACTCCAAATATATGAGATCTGTTTGGAAAAGTCCAGTCATTGTTAATATAATGAGAATGGTATGTGCAACATCAGTGTAACCTGACAGCCAAAGAGAGTAGACTGGAATGAGCATGCATGAACAATGATTACTTCACTGTACTAGTCAGTGGAGGCAATAAGCATGTGTACTGTGTGGCTGTCACATTCAAAATGACCGAGTGAGTAGAGCAAAAATCTGCATCAAATTTTGCATTAAGTTTGAACATTCCTCTGCAGAAACTATTCAGATGATTCAGAAGGCCACAGCTATGGGTAAGTGGTGATTGGCAACTTCATCACAACATCGTGCCCACTCATGCATCACATCTTATGCAGAGTTTTTTGGCAAAACGTCAAATCACCCAGGTGACTCAGCCCTCCTATAGCCCAGATTTGGCACCCTGTGACTTTCTGGCTTTTCTCAAAACTAAAATCACCTTTAAAATGGAAGAGATTTCACACTATCAGTGAGATTCAGGAAACTATGACAGGGCAGCTGATGATGAATGAGAGAACTGTGTGAGGTCCCAAGGTGCCTACTTTGAAGGGGACTGAGGTATCATTGTCCCATGTACAATGTTTCTTCTATCTTCTATCTTCATCAATAAATGTCTCTATTTTTCATATTACATGGCTGGATACCTTCTAGACAGACCTGGTTTATGACATTACACTCAACATGGAATTTTTCTTCCCAGCAACAGAGGAGAGATGACATTTAGATTATGCATTTAATTATTTTAATTTAAATTTTCTGCTGCTGAAAAAAGATGCTCTAAGAGCACAGGGTATTTCTCCAAGAGATGCAAACAGCTTTGTTTCTGGAGAATTCTCTTAATTTCCCTGGAGGGAGGTACTGAAAAAAATAATTACTTGAGATTCACTTTGGGGCCAGAAAATAAAAACAGCAATTTACCAATATGATCAAATTTAATGATTGTCAGGGATTTGTTTGGTTGAGTTTTATTTCATTTTCAGCTTAATTTAACTGGGTAGTTCTTATTGAATCAGAGGTATTTATCCATTTTCATTAATAATATGTGCTCTTGCTATGAAATATTTTTCCGTATTTTCTCCCAACTATGTTCTAATTAAGGTTTAGCCAACTTTATTCAATTCTATGAAAAATGTGGGGCTATTACCTGAGCCTGAATTCCTTTGAAAGAGTGGAACAGAGCATGCTATTAACTAATTCTAATCATTTAGAATTCTGACCCAAATCAGACCTTTGAGGGTTCAAGCTCATTTACATTTCATAAAATACAACTTCCCATTTCTAGAGAATAAAGTCCAAAGAAAAGGCTCAAAACAGCATCCAAAACATCAAATGACTTAAACAAATCCTGCTTGATGAGTTAAGTGTAAAGGAATCGGAAACATATGGATTACATTTCCCTTCAAATACACATAGGTTTAACAGTGAAGAAGAAAAAAGTGGCTGGCCCAGTGTGGTTTGGGTTTTTTCGAACCTAAAACATTTGGAAAATAGTTCAAGATGGCTAATGAACCCCAAAGTGAGCCTGGGAATTGTGCTGGGTTTCACAAACAGTGCCTCCTAGGGAGAAGGAAGAGAAGGGGAGGGGGAAGGAGGGGAGGGGAGGGGAGGGGAGGGGAGGGGAGGGGAGGGGAGGGGAGGGGAGGGGAGGGAAAGGTGTAAAGAATTATCAAGCTTGAACTTGTCTGAGGAACACAGAACCCTTGAGATGCCACTGTCCAAAACTTGATGCTCCTTGGACCTAATTCTTGTTCAGTCATTCAAAGTCATAGTTATGGAAAGACTCCTCCTCCCCTTCCTTACCATGACCACCACCATCATGCCCCTCCACCACCACTCCCTCCCCCCAAAATGAAAGAAACATTTCTAAATCTCTGTCCTTTAAAGAATTGTTATAATTTGAACTTATTTAGGAAATGAGGAGGTTGAATAAATTGAATTCCAGGCTTTAATTACTGTGTCATTCTTGTCAATACAATGAACCCTTTCACCTAGTATTGTGTCCTAGGAAATTACCATTCCTGCACTGAATGACCTGCTAAAGAACAAGCTGGAGTCCAGGTCCGAGCACAGGGAGGGGCAGCAGCCCGGCATGAGTCAGACGAGACCAGGAGTCCAGGAGTCGGGCCCTCTCAATGCTGCAGGAAGTGGTCTTGCCCATTAGTGGGGGAGCTACCACACACAGCAATGACACTGTCCACACTTCAACTGCAGTGCTGGGACCCAGATGCCCTTTGGGTCATACTGCTCCTTAAGCTCCAGGTCACTGCTTCTGGGACTCCCAGGCAGAACCAACACTCCTTGGTGATGCTAATTTTGGAGGAAGTGCCCCGGACATGCTCTATTTTGTAAAAAGAAACTTCAACTTCTAAAAAATTTCCTTTTAAGGTTATCATGTGCTTTCCATCTCCACTACCACAACCCAGATTCAGGGATCCCTACTGCCACCCATCACACACGCCAAGAAAGGCAGTCTCCTGCATGAAGTCCTTGGACCCCACCAGACATACAAAAAGGGTCTTTGGGCCAGGAACACTTCCTTACCAAGAAATAGACTCCTCACAGCTGGGCTGAACTTAGTAGCTCCTGAGGGAATATCTTTCTCTGTTTCAGACTCATCATGTGCTCCTTTGTTATGCTCAAGTATGGACATTATATGGCACCTGGCCAACCAGAGTACTGCAGGGAGGGATGGTCCTTCTGCTGCAGTATAGGGTCCTTCTGCCTGCAGGCCAAGGGCCCTGCATTGAGGAGGGACCCCCCTAGCTATGCAGAGTCCCCTGTAGTTCTCCCAAATCCTTTTGTTTCTCAGCCTCAGGTAAGACCTCTTTTCCATTTGAAGTTTCTGCTCTTTGGCTCCTGTCTACCCACTGGTAATGCCCATCAATCAGCCTCCTCTTCATCTGTCAAGGACTTTGACAGGGGCCTTTTCCCTCTTCCTGTCCACCCAGTTCCTACCATCTCTCTGGGAGACTTCAATAGGCACATGGATGACACCTCTTAATTCCTCAGCATCCTCATCTCCAGGTACCTTTCCCTGAATTTCTTCAGTTGTTCACTCCCATGGTCAAATGCAACCCTCATTACATTAGATGTTAACATCTCACATCACAGCCTCCTGAACTTTAAGCTCTTTTGCTCAACATGCCCCCTGCCCCGCTTGACATGCACTTCTTCACAAAAGCTCCAACCCTCTGAACCTTTAGTTGTTCCCACCACTGAGACCCTCCCCGTTCACTTTCTTCCCTATGCCTCTGGGAGAAAGCCACAGTCTTACAGATCAGTGCCTCAAACAGCACACAGTCCTGATCTCAAGGCATGACTGATGCCGTTCAACCACCCTCTGAATTTCTCTATTCAGTCATATCTCCAAAGGAGGTATTTAGAATGTTCTTAAAGTCCTCAACCTGTTAACCCTGCCACTTCCCCTGACACTCTGCAGGTGACCATACCTCCTACTTCACAGAGTCCACAACCAGCAAGTGGGCATCATCAGCTCCTTTCCCACAGGTCTTCACACAGATTCTTCCTCCCATTCTGAGGAAGAGGTAGTCCTGCATTCTGAATCCCACCCCTTGCTCATTCTCATGGGCTTTACACTCTTTCTTGATGGATTATTTCATTTATTTCCCAGCCATCAGCCTCTTTACATATGTTGGCTGCTTTTCAACAGCATTTAGATGCGGTCATGACATTCCCATCTAAGACAAATTAAACCCTCCTTTGAATCCACACATCCTGTCATCCACCTCTGATCTCCCTCCCCCTTACTGATGCATGTCCAAAAGAGTGTCTAGGTCTCCAGTATCCACCCCTTGCCTGCCACGTAACCACATCTTCCTCCAGGACCTGTCTTTCCTTGCAGTTTCCTGGATATTACCTCTTGGTTTGTCCACTCAGTGTCCTGTGCAGGTGCCCCTCACTCACCCCACCCGCCATCTTCATGAGGGTCCCTCAGCCCACAACTGTATCAAAGACCCATCTGCTTACATCCTGCCAACAATCTCAGGGCCACCTTGATGGTTCCAAAATACCCCTATAATTTTATACACAGCTCATTACAATTAACATTTTCTAAATGGCAGGCTCTACGTTAAGCAATCAGGATACAAAGATGAAGGACAAAACATACACATTTAATTAGAGTATATATAGTATGGTAACAGGACGGCTTTCTATCTACCTAAATTAAGGGGTAGTTAGCAGATAAACCAATATTATGGCCACAATTTAATCACTCGATTTACAAAATAGGTTTTCATACAATTTCTCACAGGAAAACAATTCAAATAAAGTTATTCTTGTCACTAAAATTTATGCCTTCTCATAGTCTATTGCAATAGCAAAAAAAAATTATCTTACATATGCTTAAAAGATCTCTACATATACTCCTAAATTAAACAGCATTCTTTTCAAAACTTAGAATTTTTATCAATATTTTACCTTTCTACTTTGCAATCAGAACCAGATACTGAAATAAAATTGGAAGCTAGCTTACCGTCAAACTAATTAATCTATTTTCTAGATTTGCAAGCTTATAGGAATCCTGACATACTATAGCATATGTCTCCAATCATATCTGAGTCATGCGGCAGAAGCTGAGGATAGCAGTGAGTGGTTTTCTTTTTTCCCTGGAGAAGCCAAATGAATGAAATAGAGAAAACATGTAAAAATTTGAGCAGGAATAGCTGATGCTTACTAAGAAACACCTCTCCAGTGTTACCACAAGCTAGTTCTGAGAAGACACCAAGACTGGATTTTTAGTTTTTGTCATTTTTATGTTTTGGAGATAACTTTTTCCATAAATGGAGTCCGAATTTCACGCACTCTCCGCGGAGTGAGGAACAGATGGACTGTTGGTGTCACGCACTCGGCGCCCATATGCAGGGAGGGGCCGGCCCGAGGGCATCCGGAAGAGACCCGCTTTAACAGGCGGCTTCCTCAAGGCTCATGTCGTTCAAGGTCCGTACAGGCAGCCCCCTGATTCAAGGCAATTCCTCCTCTGCACACTTCCACGCATAGTGTACAAAATAGTATTGAATGCCTTTTAACTCACGAAAGTTTTAAGTTTTATAAATTCCCTGTTAAATATGGCAAGCAATACTAATACAGTTGAAAAGGAATGATCTTTTTATTTCACTTAAGAATAAATCCAAATAATAATAACTGTAAATATTAGGTAATACTCGCGATATGCTAAGTGCTCTTTTGATATATTGTTACAGAAATAAATAGATCTATATAGATACTGATATCCATAGATTGAGATATAATAAAAAGACACAATACATTTCAATATATAAATAGATACACACATATGTATGTTTTTTATACATACACACACACATACTTCCATTTTATAGGTGAAGATACTAAGGCATAAAAAAAATAAAGACCAGCAAACATGTCCAGTCACACAGATGGCTGGTACACTGCAGCGCTGGGATTTAAACCTACACTTTATAGTCATTGTGATGTGATGCTTTTCTTCTAGGAGTGTCCATTTTCCTTAAATATTTAAGCAAATATAAAATCTCTTAAGTTGTATGCTCCCTGAAGGTTTTGTCAAGTATAGAGGCAAGTCAAACTTTCAGAAACCCACTTGCAAATATCAGCTAACCTTGTTTCTGTCATTGGTTTCGGTATTGTGCTTACGTATTTATTTCTTGTGGTGGTGGTAATGGTGTGTGCATATGGTGCTGATAAAGGTAGATTGTGTGAAGCTAAGAGTTTACATTTCAGGGCCTCTTGCTTATTTGGGCCTTTTCTATAGCCCTGGGAAAATCCCTGGTAGTATGGTCACATGGTCATATATTTGTATAAAATTTGTAAAATTAAGATGCTCTGACTGTAAACGGTTGAGACCACCATGTCTGCCGTTCCACTCTGACTGCTCACGTCAGTTGCCAGTGGAGTAGCTGCAGGCACTCTGGTAATCCAAGTGAGAAACCGAAGCTGAAATACAGTTACTGTGAGCTGGTGGGATGCGTGTGGATGATTTGCAGGCTGCTCATGCACAGTTAAGTTACTGCAAGGCAGCTCAGTACAGGAATGGGTTCCACAAAATTCCTACAGCCCACTCTGCTGACTGCACAACGTTATCACACAAAGATTTAAGGCAGAGGTTTAACCGGAATCGAGCCAGAAGGTAGTCTATAGAAATTCCTTCCAAACCATACAGATAATACATGGGAGGAGCTTGATAGGGTTTTTCTCAGTATAACAAGTCTGAAAATGTATGTGCATGACCAATCATTAGAATGCCAGAGAAAACTTTTCTAAATAATCACTAATAATACTAATAAAAGTTGCCTTCCAGAGAGGATTTTGTATGTAGGGGCAGGTCCTTGCTCCTACTGTGACAATTAGGAAAAAAGAATACACTGCAAAGCTATATTTTTAGAGGCTTCAGAAAATTGTGGAAACAGTAAAGACTAGATGAACTAGAATTTTAAAGAGAAAAGAGCCCTTCCTGAGAGAGCTGTCAGCCGATGGCTGTTTCTTCCACGAGGGCACCAGCCAGTTCTGGGAAACCCCAGGGATGAGACTTGGTAAGGGCAGACAGACTCCACTGTGGAAAGTATACAGACCATGGTGCTTCTGAGAGCTGCACGGGCTGGCCTGAGAGATGCGGCGGGGAAGGAGCCCCCACATGTGGCTTCACAGGACATCTGCCAAGTGCTGCAGCAGGGCAGGGGAAGGGTGTGTAGCTGCTCATGGAGCCTAGGAGACAAAATCCTTCAATACCACAAAATATTTGCCATATTTTACACCTGTTCAGAAAGAAGATTAAAGAGTGTAATTTAAATATCTGAAAGGTAGAAATTTCATTACTGAAAAAATAGATGCTCATTAAACTTCCAGTCAAAACCTTAGGAGAGCTACAGTGAAGGGGGAGGGATGGGGATGAGATGTACAATAAAATCTTCCTTAATATCCTGGTACTTAGGACAAAGGGTCCTGTGTTGATCCATGGGCTCTTCTCCTCCACAAGATGTTTTCTAAAAGTTGAGCTCCAACCTCAGAAGGATGGAATTGAAGTGTTTAAGGACTAACATCTACCTGTTAAGGACAGACGCCCATCAAGACCTCAGTGAGAGCGTAAGGGATGTGCCAGCGGAGAGCTGAGCTGAGCTGAGCTGAACATGCAGCCCGCCCCTGACCACGTCAGGGTGTCACTGATCAGATCAAGATGACCCTTCCCTTGTGTCATCTGCCTGACAAAAATAAAAAGAGTAACTCTTCTTTGGGGAAAAATGACATAAGATTCAATATCTATATTTTTTGAAGACTGAAACGAAATTAAAAATTTAAGAAAACAAAGAAACAGACAATTTATCTGATGATCATGAGAAAAATTAAGCAACAGAAGTAGACCTTTCTATTATCCAGATGCTGCAGTTGTAGGTAAAAACATTATAATGACAATTATAAATATGTTAACTAAAACAGAGGAAAAGACAGACAAAATAAATGAATGGATAAAAAGATAGAAAATTTAATAAAGAACTAGAATCTGTAAAAATACTCAAGTATACCTCCTAGAAATAAAAAATACAAGTTCTGAAATAACTCATGAGAACTGTCTATACAATGCAAAAAAAAATTACTGAACTCAAAAACAAACCAGTAGAAAAATATCCAAATCAAAGAATAGGAAGAAAAAAGAGAGAAACAACAACAACAACAACAAAAAAAAAACAAAGAAAGAGAGAAGAAAATACAAAAACAAAACATCCAAAATGTATGATATTGTATTTGAAATTCCAGGATGAGTAGAATAGAGATGGCATGGGGAAGAAAAGAAATAATGCAAAAGAAAGGAGGAGGAGAGAGAGTGGAGGGGGGAGGGGAGGGAGAGTGAGGAGAAGAAGGAAGAAGAGGGAGGAGGAGGAGAAGAGAATGAACAAAAAATTGGTGAAAGGGGTTGAAAGATAAATTTTAAAAATTGGAAAATCCCAACAAGGATAAGCATTATCTTTTTATCTATATCTATCTAACACACACACAGAGATATGCAAAGATGCAAAGCCAGTGGATAAACTTCTGTTAAAAATTAAAGGCAAAAAGAAGCTTTAAAACTCCAGAGAAATAAAAAACATTACCTAAAAAGGAGCAAAAATTATTATCAACAAAATGTAAAAGCCAGAGCATAACAGTAAGACATTTATAAATTGTTGAAAGGGTGAAAAAGGTCAACCTAGAATTTTGGTCAAATAAAAATATAAAATACAGACATTTTCAGAAAACAACTGAGTTAATACATCAAAAGCAACTCACAGTATAGGCCATGCTAAAAGAGGTTCATCAAGCCAAAGGAAAACGATCCAAGATGAATGCATAGAAAAACAAGAAAGAATAAACTATAAGAAACAGGATTGTGTAGATAAGTATAAAAGGATATTGACCACTTGAAGCAATAATAATGTGATCTTGTGAGGTTACATATGTGAAAGTAAAACATGATCAAATAGCACACCAAACTGACAAGGACAGGATGAATGGAACTCTCCCATCGTCTGGGAAATGGTAAAAGCATAAAATTAAGAAAGAATGTTATTAAGGCAAAAAATGTACATTTTCATCTCTAGGGCAGGGGTGTCAAACTCATTTTTACCAGGGGCCACATCAGTTTCATGGTTGCCTTCAAAGGGCCAAATGTAACTTTAGGACTGTATAAGTGTAACTACTCCTTAACAGTTAAGTGAGAGTTCAATGCTGCCACCAGGTAGAACAAGGTGCTGGGCAGATAAAACAAGGTGGAGGGCCGGATTCAGCCCATGGGCCTTGCGTTTGACACCTGTGCTCTAGGGTAAGTACTAAAAATTGACCACTTTAACTTAATTGACAATCTAGAACTCTACATGCAATAACAGCAGGGTTTTTCAAGTGCATGCAGTATTTAACAAAACAGGCCAAACTCTGAGCAATGAACCATGTGTCAACAAATTTCAAAGGATTAACAATCAGAGTATTTCCACAAAGTGGAATTAAGATACAAATTTACAACATAGAAATACTTTGAAAATCCCCATGTATTTGGAAAACAGCAGCAAAGTTCTAAACAACCCATGAATTGAAGAAGTAATAATGAGTATTAGAAATAAATGCCATTTAGTAAATAATGGCAATTATTTTAACCAGATGATAATGAAAACATGACATATTAAAAGTGACGCAACAAGAGCAGTCTCATGAGGGAAATTTGGAGCTTTAAGGGAATACACTAAAAAAGAAAAAAGTGAAATCACTGATATAAGATTCTATGAAGCTAAAAAAATAATAGTCTAGTAAACATAAAGAAAGTGAAAGGAAATAAAAAAACTAAAGCAGAAGTTGATTAAATAGAAAATAGTCATACAATGGAGAAAATCGACAAAGACAAATGTTTTTCGTATGAAAAGATTAATAAAATTGATGAAAAACAATTACGAGACTGATCAAGGGGAAAAAAAGAAAATGCAAACTGCCCACATCCGGAATGAAAGGAGGTGGGGACATTACTACAGACCTTTCAGACATTTCAATAATAAATAGTAAATAATAATAATAACAACAGTGAGGCGATAACTGTGAACACCTTAATGCCAATGAAATCAGCAATAAATTCCGTTTGTAAAATCATAAACTACTGAAGTTGTAAAAGGAAGAAATAGGAAATCTACATTTAAATGTGTAACTATAAAACCTTCCCACAAAAAGGACCTGGGCCCAGAGCATTTCACAAGTGAATTCATCAAAACATTTACAGATAATACCTATCTTATACAAACTCTTTCAGAGACTAGGAATAAAAGAAATACTTCCTAACTCTTTTTTGGAAGGGGGTTGGGAGAAGCAGCAAAACTGTCATTTCATAATCTGACAAGAAGATTACAGGCTACTCTCTCTCATGAACTTAGATGTAAAAAACCCTTTAGAAAATCCTAGCAAACTGAGTACAGTAATAGAGAAAATAAACAATATACCGAGTACAAGTGAGGTTTATTCCATATAGGCAAGAGTATGTTAATATTCAAAACTCAGTGTAACTCAGCACATGAAGAGTAAAACATGGTGTAACCGTGTCAGCAGATACAGAAAATATTTGACAGAATTTAACACAAATTTAACTCTTACAAACTAGGAGTAGAGAAAGCTTATGTAAACTGATAAAATAACTACAAAAAAATACCACTTCAGTTTTAATGGTAAATATGGAGAATTTTCCCTAGTAGCAAGTAAACAAACAAACAAACAAACAAAAAACACCAATAACTGCAATATTTATAATCAACAATGAAATGGCAGTCTCGTCCATTTCAAGAAAGCTATGAAAGAAAGAAAAAGAAGATTTTAAGGACCCATTATAAAACTATGAATGAATACAATGTAGCATTGGCACAAAATTAGACAAAAGGACTAAATAGTACAGAACAGTACTGCCATAGACACATACATGTGCTTTCTGATGCACCATAAAGGCAACCCGGCAGTGTGGAGGGAGAAAGGTGGCCGTATCGCCAAATGGTGCTGGGTCAACTGGACAGTCGTATGGACAGAATGAGTCACCCCAGAAGCTGGAAAGCTTCGAGCTGCTATGACCTGCCTTGCCTACCCCAGCCAAGTCTATTGCATAGTCTCAGCCACCCAGTGTCTCCAGCTTAGATGATTCAAAGTTGTTAAAACACTCTTTTTTTTCAGCTCATATGTTAATATCAAGATGAACATATTGTGTGGTCTTTTCCCTTCTCTTAATCTTGAGTTCCAAATTTGACCACATATAAGCGAATCAGTCACACAATTCTACTGAGAATCATGCAGAAATGGTCTGGGTACCTGCATTATTCCACTGTGACTCTGGCATGAAAGAACGAAAGGGAGGGAATGGCCTCAGACAGATACACACGAAGTGAGTAATGTTTGTCTCGCCAACAGCGACTTCACAGTGAAAGCAAAATAAAAAGGGAAGAAATTTGTTGAAATTCCATGAGTTTGGATTCAATCTGAACCATATGTAGCTCCAGATTAGGTCATATTCTCATGATAAAATTACTAATTTTGTCTTCAATTTTGTCTGCTACTCAGTATTTCCATGATCTCTTATTAGCTGATCTCACGCATTATTTGTTTGGTCTGTATCACTCAA
This sequence comes from Phyllostomus discolor, assembly GCF_004126475.2. NCBI lineage: Eukaryota > Metazoa > Chordata > Mammalia > Chiroptera > Phyllostomidae > Phyllostomus > Phyllostomus discolor. Next base: position 86,245,418 of record NC_040910.2, read on the forward strand.
AAGATGGGAGACTTCAACTAAAGCCCTGGAGTTTCACCAGAAGGTTTGGTACTCTGTTACTACAGTGTCAGGGAAAGGTAAGACTCTGGAATAAGACTACCCAGATGTAAGGTCCCCTTACTTCCCAGCAGTCTCATCTTGAGCAAGTTATGTCCTCTCCCTAGGCCTCAGTTTTCCTATCTATAAAGTGGGTTTAATAACAGTACCTACTTCATTAGGTTGTTGTGAGGATTAAAAGAGTTAAAGGGTATGGTACTTAATCTATAGTGCCTGATATACAACTAGTGCCATGGAGACATTAGTTACTTTTCTCATCTGTGAGAACTATACAGAACAGTCTTGCCTATAAACTGCATTGGTTCTTATTAATTACCTTTTAAGTGGGCTTTCCATAAATTGTGGTAATTTGGAACAAATCCCTTGTTTTCCCATTGATGGGGGCAAACATGGTTTGCTGATTTCCCTTAGAAAACTGGTAGGAAGAAGAGGCGGTACGTAGAGCAATGTGGTAGAGAGCTGAAGTTCGGGAGTTCATGGCCACCTTAGTTTAGAGCTCTGCCTCTGCAGGTTTGCAAAGCATGACTTAATTCCTCTTCTCATCTTTAAAATGGACACATGACGACATCAACTTCATAATGTGGTCAAGAGAGCTAAATGAAATAATGCATCCAAGTTACTTACTGAGTGTTTCAAGTACTCTCTAAGTGTTGGGCACTGTATCAGTGTTATATAATGTTTATATGGGTCCCAACATAGGCATGCTTTGAATCAGCTGGTAAAAATGCATTTTGACAATTCAAAAGTACATTATTATTGTTTAATCTTCACAGCAGAGACTTTGCTCCTCTTAGCACTGTATTGATCTTACCTCAAGATACTTGCATCTTCTTGCAGTGAAAATAAACATTGGGAAATCTTTGAGATTCTTCATTGACAACAGCGGTAATGTACGAACTTTAGGCACATTCATACACTTAATTATCAGTATGACCCATAAAGTGGGTGTGTATCAACAACACTCTCTTTAAAATGCAGCATGTCACTCACTTGCCCTGTATTTTATGGACTATCCTTAGGATTAAAGCTGATGTTTTGTGTAAATCATGGAAATAATCTCATTAGACTAGCTCAAAATTGTATCACTTGTCACTATTACTTTTCCATGACTCATTATGCTAATAGTCTGGTGTTATTACCACTTATCTGTAAAAATGAAAACTTAAAAAAATAAGACAAACACCTCACAGAGTTCAGTTCTACTGGCTGATTATGCTGTGGCTGACCAAGAATGGGAGATACGGGGCAAAAAATGGTTTCACAATTCCAACTAGAATTTTTTAGCAATGGAAGGAATAGAAAAGTCAACTGGACTTAGCAAGGGCTACCCTAAGACAGGGCTCCAAAGATCACTGAACTTCTTTCCAACTAGTCTCTCGATGGTTGTTAGCACCAGCTTCCCTGGTAAGGGCAGATCACTGGGTCATCCGTAAGACCAGAAGTCCTACAGACAGTTATAAGTGAGGAAAGGGGAGATTTACTTGAAAGAGTAAGCCAGAATGGCCTCCAGGAATTTCTGAAATGTCGCACTGGAGCAGGCAGTGAAATCATTTTTGTTAGCAACACACAAAGGACCTGAAGCGAAGTAATCAGGAGGAAAAAATTACAAGGTAGTGAGTATATTGGCTCAGACCCAGTAACATAAGACATTCATTACACTGAGACACCGTAATTCTCTGAACACCCCTTAAATCTCTCCGCTGTTTAATATAAGATGAGAGTAAATGTTCAGGTCAATAAAATTATCGGCTATTTTCATATCCAAAAAACAGAAAAGGTTCACCAGTGGAAAAACGTAGAGGTTAACCATGAACTTTTTTAATAAACAATTTGGCCTCATGTCATTCTATGCACAAGCCTTCCATTACCAGCAAGCGCTGACCCCCTCCCAGAGCCACTGAATCTGTGCATTTCCAGCTGAGCCTGCTGGCAGTGAGGACACGCTGGGCTGGATTTCTCACAGGTTCAAGTGTCAGCCACCACTTGCGGAAAGGGTGTTTGAAGGATGAGTGTTGTATAACCACAGGCTGGGGCTCAAAAGCCAATTCTAGTTAAGCCCGATAATAGTTTTTGACATTTAGAGACATTTTATCCTTCAAAACTCTTGGAGAGCTGAACTGCTTGCCTGAATTTGCTGTTTCCATGAAGATCAGAGGAGATTTGCAAGTGTTAATTGACCTCTTTCATTATTTTTTAATTTTGACTCTTCCCTAAAAATTCAGTCCAGAGTTAAATGGTTATTTGTTTTCCAGTCTCAATTAAATTTTCATCATGCAATATTGCAGCGGTCTCCCAAGTGGGTGACTTATACTCTAGAAAGTGTCCAGGAATACATACTGTGGGTATGGAAGAAAATATTAGAACTTCTATCATATTTCCTTTTAATCTGAAAATAAAAAAAAAAACCAACTGAGTTTTAGTAGTACTCAGAACCTAGTGTGGACACAGGCACTCTCAGTACTGCTACGTACCAAAAAGTGCTGTGCTCAGCTAGGTAATGTGAGGTTTCCCAGAGAAAGGGGGGCATCCTACATCACAGGAGGGGGTGATGGCAACACCCTCACCTTGTTCTCTTTCATCTCGTTGTCACTTATCACAGTTTACTTGCATCCAGTTCACTGGTATTATGGGTTCTATTACCTAATTTTAACTAAACTAACTTTCACAAAATGGACAAGTGGCTATGGGATCCTCACAAAGAAGCCACGGTTTGAGAGTGTATTGCTAATGTAAGCACAAGACCAGAACAACAGCTGAGTGGCAGAGCTGAAACAGGACAGCGCAGGCTAAGCATGTCCTTCTGAAGCCAGACTCCCCGGGCTCAAGTTCCTGACACAACGATGTACTAAATCAGTGACTTTGGGGAAGTCACTTAATCTCACTGTGCATGAGTCTCTCCCTGTCACCTAGGATGTAACGTGAAACTCTCATCCCCACAGCAGTGGTTTGTCAGGCAAATTAAATGAAAAAAAAGCCTGTAGTGCATGCTTAAAGCTTAAAAAAAAATAGCTTTTAATACTATCCTTCTAATAAGGACCAAAAGTAGTGGTGATCTAATCAAATTTGAGAATCTAAAATTATCAAGCCTAGTTGCCAATAATAAGAACTATATAGATAGGAGAAAGAGAAAGAGATGAGTGCATTAGCATTTGGGAAAAGAAGGCGAAACTGCAATTTTCTCAGTTTTCTGAAGTCATGCAATGCACAATCCAAATTCTACAAAATCTCACTAAAGTTAATGATAAATGTTTGGAGGTCCCATTTGGACCTTTTCACTAATGGTAAATGATAAAACAGTCTTGTTCTATGGGAACACAAGCATTTTTCCTTAAATAATACATGGAACGCATTTTTTTCATCAGAAAAATTCTTTTGTTACACACAAAGAAATTCTGCTAAAGTTTCCATTACTACTAAAGAGATTTGATTGAATGGAGGAAAAAAATACCTCTAACAAATTTTAGTTAAACATGTACTTGATAAATTATATTTCCATAGTTAAATATACTTTTTGAAACAATAAAGGCAAGATGTAACTGAGAAAGTATATTCTCAACAATAAATGACTACTTAATTTTAAAAGTTTATGAGAATGCTACATGAGAAAACACTGAAGAAGTGGATGCTTTGAATGAAGGACCCAGAGTAAATTTATAAAGACAGCATGACACCTAAAATGCATTGACAGCAAAGAAATGGGAGTTGAAATGTACAAAGTGCTACCAGATGTCACCAGTGTGCTTATTTTTACAGAAATAATACTCGTAAAATGTAATACTTCTAAAATAGTGTATGGCACAGAATCTTTCTTATGACAGATACTGGGCCAGCAGTATCCATTGAGGCTGTGGATGCTTGTCGAAACATGAAAAAAACATACACACGGACAACCGAGTCCTGTGGGGAAATAGGGAAGGAACGGCTACTCTCTCTAGTGGAGGGTGCCACGGCCACTCTCCCTAGGGGAGAGCACCTTGGCCACCTTCCCTAAGGGTGAGCGCCTTGTTCTCCCACCCAAGCAGGCTTTTTATTGGGTTCATTTGCATAAGAATTCAGGTAAAGCTCATTAATCATTGCCAGGAAGTAAGGATCAAACAATAGATAACAAGGAAGTCTGAGGGCCTATTTTGAGTCAGGGTCAAAGGGCTGTAAAAAATGTTAAGGAACAAACTTACTTCTTCCTTGGACCCTTATCATTTAATTGAGAGCATTCTAAACAAAGTAGGTTTCACAGAATTTTACATATTCTTTCTTAGGCCTGATTGCCCAGGGAACCCGCCCTTTCCAGCACAGGGCTGCACCACCCTCTGTCATTGTTTCAGGCTTAGGTGGAGCAAGGGAAGTAAGGCAGCCAAGAGAGTAGGAGATTTTCTCGCAGACAATGAGGACTCAGGCTATGTCAAAGCCAAGGGGTGAGGGTCCATCACCCCCTTTTGCTGTAGCCCCCACAGTCCTTCCTTGGGGGCCTCCCACATGATCATGCCTGTCTTAGATCATTCCCCCCTTGGGGAATCTTACCTGTCATTGGCTAACCGACCAAGCATTGGAGGCCAGGCAGAGTGAAGTAAAAGGAGCAGAAGCAGTGTTCCTGCCAGGGAGATAAGTTTTTGTCTCCTTGCTGGCTTATGGTCCAAGGCCGTTCCCTCAGCCTTAGTCTAGGTGGGGGTTACAGCTTCTGATACCAGGCAGGGCAGTTCCCAACACTTTCTCATTACAGTTGCCATATTTACAATAAATGCCAAGCTTAAATTTAAGGCATAAGTTTTTTTCTTTTGTCATTCATATTTTTCTTTTATCACTCGTAAGTATTTACAGGGACCTGCACGTCCCTGCAACGGCAAAGGGCTGGGAGTGCCATGCCTCCTGTGGTGGAGGCACATTGCTCAAACATGGGCGTTCAATCAGAATCATTAGAGACCATTGCTTAGTGGGCAACAGAAACTGCACACTTGGGTAGATTTTAAAGAGATGTAATCTTTTCCAAGGAAAAAATAATATAACTTTTCTCCAGCACTTGTTTCAGTATTTAGCATTTGCTGGAGGAAAGACATTTCTTGTATCAAGCTTAAATCTCTCATGCTAAATTTTGAACCCATTTTAGTCAGTGTAGATTAAAAAAAAGTTGAATATCAGAAAATCAATTCACATACCCAAGGGAGTACCCTTTTCCATTGGGATGATTTTATAACTTTCCAAAAAAGAGATCTTAGGCCAAGATATTGAGTTTTAATTTCAAAGACAGAAAGGAACACGAAAGTCTTAGTATGGATCGTACTTCATATTTGGGAGGATTAGGAAATCAGGATCCTTGGAAGGAACTGCTTAAGCTACCTGGTAGCTTGGTAGAGCCATGTAGGTTTGGAGATACAAACAACCAAATATTTGTACTGACATTCTGGCCTCCCACTGTGTGACCTTCCATATCTTGGCACAAGGTAATAAGAACAGATACTGTCTGGTAGTTCAGGCTGCTACATTCCACGTACTCAGAACTTAGAAGACAGGTAGTTTTGGCTTTCTCTGGAGAAAATGAGATAGATGAGGAAAATTGATAAAATAGTACAATCTGAATTGATGAATTTTGAAAAGTGAACCAGAAAAAATGATATACAAATGGTCAAGTACATGAAAAGATGCTCAACATCATTAATCATTAAGAACATGCACATCGAAGTTATAGTGAGATACTACTTCATATCTATTAGCATCACTACCATTAAAAAAAATGTCAGTGAGAATAATAAATTGGAGTGCTTGCACACTGTTGGTGGGAATGTAGAATGGTGCAGCCACTGTGGAAAACCTCAAAACTCTACAAACAGAATTGTCATATGATCCAGCAACTCTACTTTGCGATATATATCCAAAAGAATTAAAAGCTGGGTATTGAAGAAATATTTGTGAACCTATAGAAGCATTCACAAGAGCCAAAAGGTAGAAATCACCCAGTGTCCATTGGTAGATGGATAGTGAATGAATGAATAAACCAAATGTTTACGTAGAATGTTTATGTTTATGTAGAATATACAAAAAATGAAATGTTATTTAGCCTTAAAATGGAAAGAAATTTTGACATGCTATGAGATAGATGAATCTTGGTGCTATTATGCTAATAAAATAAGCCAGTCACAAACAAGAAAATTACCTCATGATTCCATACAAATGAGGTATTTAGATTGATCAAAGTCACAGAGACAGAAAACAGAATGCTGGTTTCCAGGGGATGGATTGGGGGCAAGAATTAGTGTTTAATGCAAGATGAAAAAGTTTTGGAGATAGTGGTGGTGATGGTTGCACAATGATGTGAATGTACTTAATGCCACCAGAGTGTATTCTTAATATGGTTAAAATGGTAAATTGTATGTTATGTATAGTTTACCCCAATTTAAAAATATATATATTTTTTTAGAAAAGAAGAACCAGGCTTTTTAAATGGCACAGGTATTCCCCAGGCAGCTTTACCTATGCCTTGTGCCACACTTCAGAGAGCACCGTCAAGGTCATTTTAAGTGGTTCCACTGGCTCATTCATTCAAAAGCAAGCATTTATTAAATGCTTTATTAAGGGCCAGGAACAGAGTTAGATACAAAAAAAATGGAATATAAATTAAGACACACTCTCCAATAGCAAGAGAAAGTGAAAAGGAAATGAAGAAAGTTAATATAGAATCACACTCACTGCTGGCATACACACACACACACACACACACACACACACACAATTTCATTTGGTTCCCATGGCAATCTTAACTCAGAGGGAAATATTACTGCACCTTTTACATCATGGAACTGAAGCTCGACAAGTAGGTAGTTTGTTTGTCCAGGTCAAAAAACAATCAAGACCCAGAACTGGGATTCAAAACTTGGTCCAATTCATGAATCATTGCTCCTTTGCTACTTTGACCCACTATTAAGTCCATTCTTGATTCCACTCTTATTTAACTTGAGGGCCACTGGACTTCCTACTTCTTCCTCATTTCTAAAATCAAGGCTGAAGGTCAGGCTCCTTAATTAAGAGTCAAGCATGATATTCCAAAGTTGACTGTCATCCAGATTCTGCTTCAGACATGCCCAAGATCATGTGTTCATTCATTCATTCATTCATTCATTCACAAGGATTATGATTTTTCCTAATTTCTCCACAATCTGGAGTCTAATCATTACTAAAATATAGTATAGTTGCAGGCTGTGTTATAACTAGTAAAATACTTTGCTTCCTTTGTTACACAGTACCTTGGTTAATGGTTAATTAGAAAGTTATTATAACTTGTACAAGTCTTATGGTAACTTTTCCGATTCTTATATAATCACTTAAAAAGTACATTTGCTGGCACGTTTTGGAAAAAGACCTCTCCATATATGTACTTAATTATCACATTCAATTATCTTAACCAAACTAATTGGAAGGTACTAATAAATTTTGGATTCATAATTTCTTTTCTCCTTTCTGTCCTCCAAGCTCTGCGTCATCCTGTTCAACTCAAGCCCACGGCCACCCTACTCACCCCTTCTCCTTATACCAAGGGCACCAGCTGAATTCCTTCTTAAATCCCTGACTGATACCACAACTCAGGCCCTCAGGCCCAAGAGTGCCATGTTCTAACAACTTCCTTGAATTTATGACACACATCTACTCTGTGAACTGAAGAAAAAAGAAAAAGAAAGGAAATGTAGGATATTAAATGCACTAACCAGTCCGACAAGCAAGAAAAATTTAATAGTTGAACTTGGGAAGGCATAGCAGAAAATATTCTGGTAGAATGACTAAAGAAAGAAAAAAGTGTTCTTTTTTTTATCCTCACCCAAAGACATGCTTAGAGAGGGGAAAAGAGAAAGAGGGAGAGAAGCATCAGTGTGAGAGAGAAATATTGATCCGTTGCCTCTCACATGCACCCTGACTAGGAACCAAACCTGCAACCTAGGCACATGCCCTGACTGGGAATTGAACTCTAGACCTTTCAGACCATGAGCTTATGCTCCAACCAACTGAGCCATACCAGCCAGGGCAAAAAAAAATGTTCTTTATTTCCAGGCCCCTTGGCTTTGTGGGAAAATGCTGTCCCCAATGACTTATAGTACAAATGAGGTAAACTCACTATTAAATACTACAATTATTATTGTTAAGCTTTGGGATGGTCTTTCTGAGATGACACCTCAGTCCACTTTGAATGAAACAGTTGTTATAGAATAGGATCCTAGAGCTCTACGCACTTGGGACCCTCCTAACCTCACTCTGTGCATCTCTTCACCTGGCTGTGCATCTCCATCCTTTATCATATCCCTTAATAAACTGGTAACATAAGTGTTTCCCTGAGTTCTGTGAACTATTCGAGCAAATCATTCAAACCATGAGATTGGGTCATGGGAACCTTCAACCTACAGCCAGTTGGACAGCAGCCAGGTGACAACTGGAGCTTGTGACTGGCATCTGAAGGGGCATGGACAGCAGGCTAGTGGGATGGAACCCTTACCCTGTGGTATCTGACACCATCTCCCGGTTGACAGTGTTAGAACTGAGTGAAATTGGTGGATGCCCAGCTGTATTACAGAGAATTATTTAGGGTGGGGAAAAGCCTCCACACATTTGGCGACCAGAAGTGTCAGAAGTCAAGTGTTTTGTGTGAGCAGTAAGGAGACTGAACTGAGGATTTTCCCTACAACAGGAGGGAAAGACTGATGTTTCCATTTTTACATGGAAGAGCTGTGAAAATAAACATGTTAACATATGTAAAGCATTTAGATCAGTGCCAAGCACATGAAAAGTGCTCAGTAGATGGGGTAATACTGGGATGGTACAGGGGACACAAGAGGACAGTTATAGCTTTAGGGTACCTTGAAAACTCAGAGGAACATACAAAGACCACCTAACTAAAATGTGAATTTTGAGGCTTGCAAGGTGCCTTATAGTCTCATTAGTTTTGAAAGTCTTTCTTGACAGCCAGATTTGTTTAAACAGTAGTGTTATCAGTGAGCATTTGCAGATATGGATGTTTTAACTACGCTCTGAGGAACCCCTGCAGGTACTGCCTGGGAGGATCCGATAGGCTGTATCAGTTACCTTCCGAGCACTGCTGCATAACAAATGAGTATATACACTTGGTGGCATCCAACAGTAAGCATTTATTTAGCTCATGCATCTGCATCTGTAATCAACTAGGGGTTGGCTGATCTCAGTTGAGCTCAGTTAGTTGGCTCTACTTATCTTGAATGGGGTCACTCATGCTTCTGGGGGTTACCCAGGGTCAGATGCTCTCAGCTGGGCTTGTCTAGGGCAGTCTGGCTGGAACGGTACTGCTCCATTTATGCCTCATATTTCTCCTGGGCTAGCCTGAGCATGTTCTTCCCGTGATGATAGAAGACACTTAAGTGAGCCAGCCCAGTTGTTTAAGGGCTTTTTAAAACCTTTCGTCATTTTACGTTCACTAATATTTTATAGGTCAAAGCAGTCACATAGATAAACCCAAAGTCAAGTTGTAGGAAAATACACTCCACCTTCTTAAGTGGGAGAAACTTCAAAGTCACATGGCAAAGGGCAAGGATTCAAAGAGAAAAGAAGAATTGAGGTCATTAATGCAATTTATCGTAGTGGGAGAACATGGTGACTGCCCAGACCTTTGGAAGCCCTCACCTCTGCTGTAACCATTTAGATGTCTTATTAGTTTATACATACTGATAATACTTTAATTTATAGTAAAGGGTACCCCAGCTAAGAAAGATTTGGATGTAATTTAGGGCAATTCATGTAACTAAATTAGCGTTTACTATTCAGACACTGTGGCACTGGTACTGGAGAAGCATAAGCACTGACAATGGGATTCCTGCAGTGCCCGTGGGACGCCCTCACGGAGCCAGAAGAAAATGTACAAGCCAGGAGCACTGGTCATCGGGTAGGCTAGGGCATCGAAGAAGGATGAAGAGATGCCAAAAATGAGTGCTGAACGGGCAATAAAGAATAAGTCCACGTACCTCTAAACCTGGCCCTAAGACAGTCCTAAACGCAGTCTTCTGTCAAACCAATCTGGCTATCTAACGTTGTTATGATGGAAGCATCCCTGACATTAAAAAAAGGTATTTAAAAACCTTTCCTTCTGAGATGTGTGTGTATCTGAAGCAGCTGAATCTTATTAAGGGAGTTTCTTAAATGGATGCTCACCTTTAAAGTCAGCTTGTTCAAGTTCACTTATTTTCTCTTTTGGCCACCTGGACAAATAAAGTCCAAGAGAGTCAAAATAGATGATAAAATGAGGAATGTGCAAACAAACTTCTGTTCATTCAGATTCAGGAAAATCTCTTGAACTGGTTTCTAAATATTTGATTCAGAAAAACCTAAACCTTGTTTGTCAACTGCATTCTTTTCCTCACTTTAAAAAAAAAAAGCCTTCCATGAGTACAATGGTGGAAATTCAATCCGTATGTTTTCTGATTCATTTACACTTAGCTCATCAAAATATCTTCTAAGAGCTGAGCTCTTTGGTGGCCAAGATGCTTTGTGGTCCTTTTCCTTTGAAACAGCTAAATTGTAGTTCATCATCAGTTTGCACGAATGCAAAGGAAGATTGAAGAACACCCCTAAACTGATTATCTCATAAGGCTGGAGAGAGTCATAAGGTCACAAAGCTTGTCTTCCTAAAGTGGCTTCCTCTCCCTCGTGATGTATTGCATCATTCCAATTCACATTTGCATTACAACCAGTGCTCTCGCTGATAAGGACAAACCAAATATAAAAGGATGGAAGTCTCAGAAACAATCCAGGGAAGAATAGGCTCTGAGCAAAAAGTTCTAGAATTCATATTCTGGAGGAATATGAATGTTTGGGAGTGTGGTATGATTCTGTAGCCAGATTTGCAAGGTAAAGAGTAGTCTTCTACTCATCAAAACTCAAAAGAAATAGCTGGGTTTCTCATTACATTTCAGGGTCCAGACTTAGCACCACACTCTAATCCACATGTATCAAAAGAACAAGAGAAACTTTGCCTTTGTTTTCATAACAGGGCTGATCTGCAGCCTTGGTCCCAGAGAGAGGGACAGCTTTTACTGAAACCACTTCTGGGGCAGAATTTAGAGAACTGGAAGTCAGAATCGAAGTCAGGATGCAGATGGAGACACTACAGAAAACAGCAGAACAATGGCACAAGCAGGCAGCAAACGCAGGCCATGAAATGCCAAACACCTGGCTTTCCTATGCACAATCTGCTACTGAAAAGTTCATTCATATACTTACCATGAATTAATTTATATGATTTATTATGAATTCATGTATATTATTGGTTTATCATATGATGTTTACTAAAAGTTAGAAAATGTCATGACAAGTGGGCATGATCCATAGTGATAAACTTTTTTACTTTTCATGTTACTCTTTCTATAGCAGGCAATATGCTTAGTTCTACATTTTCAGAACCCATGTAGTTTTTTATCCTCAACTGCTACCTTCTGTTATTTGTAGGCCTTATATTTTATACAAGTCTCGGTCCCATATCTTCAGCTAATGCTCAGTAACATGGGATAAAAGGATCCTTTTGACTTTGACAAGCGCAGTCTTTTTCAAAACTGGTCAAGTGACTTTCTCTGCTTTTTTATCCCCAAAACTAATTTTGTTCACTCCAATGATACAGAAAACTAAACCCAAAGTTTCATATCATAAAAACGATGGGGACAGAAGTTCCCTTCAAGGGCTAAAGTAGAGCTGAGTTAACTTTCTCATCCCAGGTATCTCTCCAATTTGGTGAGGAGGGCTGTGGAGGACAGGCCTAGGATCAATTAGGATTAAACTTCTTGAAGGTAGCACTGTGAACATTATAAATCACCATTATTTACCTTTTATATAAACTGTCCTTAATTGTCATTAATAATGTCCTGTTCCTTATTGGCACTGATGGTACATGAAAAGGAGAGAGACTAAAAAAGTGAGAAAAATTATTCACTTATCTAAAAAGTTGTTTGATTCACTTAATTTATCTAGCAAATGGTTTGAAAATTCTAAAAAAGTGAGAAAAATGATTCACTTATCTAAAAAGTTGTTTGATTCACTTAATTTATCTAGCAAATGGTTTGAAAATTTATCTAGCAAATGGTTAGAAAATTGTTTAATTTGTTAAAAAATTGGCCTGTGTTATTAGAGGATTCCTAGCAGGCTAACTTACGGATTTCAGGGGCACAGGCACTGCAGTTGAAACGGTGTTTGGCAGTCATGCCTCCAGCCCTCTCATTTTCAGAGTAGACGCAGGAAGCCCAGGGACAGGAAGTGATTTGATGCCCACACCACACTCCGTAATGTGAAGTGTATGCAACAGAAACACAGTTTGAGCTTACGCGTTACCCCAAGTTTGTGTTCAATAACGAAGATGAGAAATAATTCTTTCAAAAGTAGAGAAAAATAAAACTAGGCAAGCACCTGTATACAACACATCGACTGGACTGGACTATCTAAAACCACGTTGGCCTCCCTGAAACCCTTGGGTGTTGTAGAGAAACATGTTCCACATAGTAGTAATTGGTGCATATACCCAAATATACACACACCTGTTACTTCACAGTGTTATTTTCCCAAAATCCTAACAATTAATTAAATTTACAAAGGATGACCTACTGAGGCAATTTTCTGATTCTGCTCCATTGTGAATTGCCCCAACATTGTTTTGACCAGTGTCTCTGGAGGTGGAGTTGAACTAAAGAAGTGACTAAAATCCCATTAGTCAGAAACAGATCAGAATGGACACCTGCATGTTACACACAGCCCACTTCTGCTCTGAGCAGTACTTTTTGACACAGCAAAAGTCGCAGTATCATATCCTTTCATTAGACCCCTTTCATTTGTCACTTTTTGTCTTTGGACATTCTGAACTACATAAGCCTCAACCCAGGCAGTGATGTTAAATAATGTTGGTAATTTCATTTCTCATGTCAAATTTCAAAGATTTGATATAAAACATATTATAATTTCTGAATATTAAGGAGACTTAGAACAGGACATTTAGGTTTTGCACCATATCTAATTCTATGTTTTATTCTTAAACAGCCTAGCTTTGCTACCAATAGGAAAATGGTATTTCATTACTTAGATGTAATTTTGAGTCCCCTCAGGGCAAAATCAAATCAAGGGTTATGTAGTCATAAGCAACTGGGTGATGGTCAAGAATGCTTTCAGCACTTAACAGTTATATAGAGAGTACATTAATTCATGTGAACTGGAAATAGCAGGGCACAGATTATAAGCAAAGTATGATAGCATGACGATGGTTAAAAATTTGTAAGAAAGTCAGACCATCTCAATTTAAATCACAAATCCACTTACTCTATGATATTGAACAGGTTATTTAAAATCTCAATACTTCAGGATTCTCATCTATATAATAGGATCATGCTGTTCCTTCATGATGTTGTTTTAGGGATTAATATTTAAAAAGTACTTAAATGGCACCTAGTGCTGAATATATTGTAAGTGTTCAATAAGCATAAGTTATATTTATCTAATTTTAGCCAAGAATCTTATGCTTAGAAAAAATACCAGAAGGAAAGACATCTAAACCTATCTACAATGTTCTACAGGGATGGTCTACAATGGTTTATATAATGAGCTACTATTATTTATTCAATAACCTTCTACAATTGTTTTTGCAATGAGCCCACGTTTAATAATTGGGGCTACATGGATAGGTGGGTACTTAAAACAAAATTTCAATTATTTTTTTCACCCCAGAGTTTTGTATTCTTGGCTACAGATAGATAGATAGATATGCTGTTTAATAATGAGCTTTGCCAGTGGTAATTGGGCACAAAGAAGAAGAATCCACTTTATGCAACTCAGACTCATATGAGACTGATCTGTGTCAAAGATCCAACAGAATAATTTATGAGGTTCTGAATTCCAAGCAGACTGATATTCAAGTTGGCTGTTCAACACATTCTCTTAGTAAAGAAGTCTATTCAGTAAATCAAATGAAGATGAAGCTGCCTAAGTGAGTAAGAATGGGAAGAAGCCCACAGAAATAGTCCCCTACTCACTCAATCAGTGGTTCTACCACTAAAAAATAGTCACTTCCCTAAAGGGCTACTCCCTCAGTCCTTTTCAAGTTCTTCTTTCTGCTCTTGAATTACATTAGAGAACTGGAGAAATCTCTAACAAGGGTTTACAAATGCAATATATGTAAGTGATTATAAGGTGATGAAAATTCAAAAACAGTCCTCAGTGTGTCTAAGTTGCTTCATTATTTTCCAGAAGCTCTATTAATCTTAAATGATACAGATGCTTAAAACTTCATCCTCCAATCAGAAGGTGCTGATTCATCTCACAAACTCACCCCTCATTCATTCCATTATGAATCACGAATTCAGCAATTCATCTTTCTAGGAGACAAAAATCTGGAAGTATCTAAGCTTCATAGGAAAAAGGAACAAAGGATACCTGTAGGAAGAAAAATATTCACGAGCAAATTAACTAATCAAAATATGGTGAGAAGAGAAAGAGAGCTTAACATTAGCCCAATGGAGCTTCAGCCTCAATGGGATTAGACAGTGTGCTGAAATATTACAAGTATGGCCCATGCTGAATCATAAGGGAAAAAAAGATATCCAAATAATTATTTTAAATGCTCCTCATTTAAAAAAAATTACAGGCAGGAGAAGGCACAGCAAATTCTGGAAAATTAACAAAATGTTTTGTATTTTTGTAAATATTGGTCAAAATATTATCCATCCCAGCATTTGTTATCTCCTCAGTTTTGATTCAGTTAATATGCCAGCCACATTTCAACCAAAGATGTTTGTTTAATACACAAATAAATCTTAATACAATACACACTCCTGCACTTGAGAAAATCTCCAAATGCCAAACTAAGCCAACTGTTAAATAAAAAATCATAATATTTGTTAACAAACTTTTAAATTGAGCTGCTGCTTCCCCTCCAACACTCAATGATTTCTCTGTGTCATTGTTTTGCATATGCTTGAGGAACATTGTGTCACAGCTGAAAAATGTAACTGAAGGTTTTGAAGTCCTTTATTTTTAAAAATAGTGCCACCACTTGAGAAATAAACAAAATGTCTAGGAATGGGCTCATTGTTACAAATATGCAGAATTTTCAAGTTGCCTGAAATGATTCAAAAATCTCAACTTACATAATACCAACCACTTGTAAAATAGTTTAGAAAACATACCACAGCCAGCTTTGGACAACTCACAACAAGGGCAAAAAGCCATATCCCCTCAAACCAAATATGATAAACACAAGCACTGTGTTTTCCATAGATCGTAATACAATAGAGTTGTGGGAGCCAGAAGAGAAACTAGAAGTTCTAAGACTTTCAAGTGCAATGCTCAACTGAGGGGCAACTTCCCCAGGCATCTCTGTGTGATTCCCCAAACTGAATGAATATTTGTTTCCCCAGCCTCCCACACCAATTTATTTGCCCAATCTTTAAAAAATATTGCAGGCTTACTCATGAGGACTGAATACCTTTTAATGGCAGAAACCCTGCCCTGTTCACCTCTAACACAGCCTAGTAGAAGTTGCTGTATTTGGTAGAGATGGTCTGTAGATCACTTGGAGCCTCTTCCCACCTCTCTAGGATCATCTTCTTCTACCCGCCATGCCCCATTTTATTCCTTGTTCATTTTTACGTCTTCATACATCTTGTGTCTTTTTTCTGGAAGAGCCCTCCTCCTCCACCACCCCGTACTCTATTCTAGCACTTCTTATTTTTTACAGTGATTTGTTCATATATGTGTCTCCCTGTCCCCAATTTATAAACTCACTGACATGTAAGAGTCCATTTTAAAACTATGTTAGACTTCTATTTTCATCCATAATGGAATAACTGGCACTGAACCATATCTTCATCACAGAAGACTAGAAAAAATATTTTTAAATGGTTTTTAAACATTGGGAAATGAAGGATATGGTCCTTGTGAGAAGAGAAACAGATAAGGTGCTTACCTTGATCACCTTGGGTTCCCATCTAGAGGGCCTCACTGAAAACTAATGCATGGCAAAGATGTCCAGGAAGATCACACTGTTGAGAGAGAGAGAGAGAGAGAGAGAGAGAGAGAGAGAGAAAGAGGCAGGCTGATCTAGATCAGATCAGAGCTCAGGAAAGCAAAGTTTTGTAGTTTTGTACAGGAAAGCTAGAGTTTGTACAGTTGAGCACCCTGAAATTACAGAGAAATTGCACCCGAAATCTGCATAGGAGTTCTCTTAAGTCTTTGATTGTTCTCTAACCTGCACATACACAGGACAAGACTCTAAATTCATATAAGGAATAAACTCTTGGAAAAAGACAATTACTTCTGGAACTCATCCTGTGGAAGAAACTAATCAAAGTAAAGGAACCTTGTTGATTATTAGGACATTCATGAAGATCCAGGAAAGAGCATGCCTTAGGAGCAATTTTGATTTTCAAATATGTAAGAATTGCTCAGAAGCTCAGGATAATAAAACAGAGCTCCTGAATGCAGCATCTTCATTGGAGGGTGTCTCTATTGATAACTGTCATTTCCACTGCCTCAATAGTTACAGAGGTTCTCTAGACTCTTTTTCAGATCATTGTATTAACATTGCTGACTTAGACTCCAATGAGATAAATGATCTGGAAAAATAGTGTCTGAGGCCATGTTTTGTAATCATGGGGTCTACAGGTCCCTACAGTCCCATTAATTCCTGAAAACTGTAAGCAAAATTGAGGTAAATGTGCTTACCAACACATTTTGAGATAATGATTTTAAGTCAGACCTTCAGAAGAGCACAGGAATTTAGCATAATGTGGTGCTTTTAATAGTGTTTTATTTTTTATTAAAGAATCCAAGGCTCAGAATTGCCCATGAGCTCCAAAGACTTACCATGAACTATACTTTCAGTAAACTCAAGAAAATTGCCACATTAAGAAGAAATTGACTTGTTTTCCCACCTCTAAAATCTGTATTACATTGAGTTCATGGAGATTTGAGGAGTGTTGATAGACTACACATAGGAAGGTGTGTCAATGACCTTGCTGTCTCTTTGCCATCTCTACACAGTTGAACAAGGGCGTTGACCCATGATACGCACTCCACTCACATGGCAAAACCCGGTTGGGGTCCTTGTCAGAGACAGCTATTATACAAAGGTTGGATTTAAACCATTACATGTACATGAAGAAAAGAAAGAATGGAAATTTTTTCAAATGCACTAGAAAAGGAAAGTGCTGAGTGCACTAAGCCAGCTTCTTAAAACATTCTTTTGATATAGTTGCAAAAGAGCCTTGAGGAGGTCTGCCCCATGTCCCCACCTCTAGAACTGTAGGATCCTCTGGTTCCAGTCAGTTGGGTTCAGTCCCAGGACATCTGCAGGCAGAACACTATTCTGTTTTCTCACTTTAAGAAAAGTGCAAGGAGTGCACATTACTCCACAAATTCCTGGAGGAATGTCCCATATCATCATGGAAACCTCTTTAGGCACCATTCTTCCATAGAGGTAAGAAACTCTCATGCAGGTCTCTCCTCTACTCCTTTACCCCACACTGAATGGGTGCATTTGGAAATCACTGAAAGAATACCATTAACTTGTTTCTGACCTGGATGTCTAAGCTGAGGCATTACTCCTTGGAATAAATGCTTGAGATGTGTTGGACTCTGTGGGTGAATAAGATAGTCACTGTCCATGTATATTATAGAATATTTATCTGTGGGAACCAGATGAGAAGGCAGACTGAATATAACAAGCTGAGGTATTTCTTGAAAACATTGACTTCATAAAGAGTGTGTGGAGGAAATGTCACAGGCAGGACAACCAATTTTTCACCTCAGAAGCCTGATGTCAATCAACATTAATTGAATCAAGACTCGCCGAGATTTCAGATGTTTCTATGAAAGAGCACATGTTATCACGAGCAATAAACATTGCTCGTGCTTTAAACATTGTTTTTTTAAAAATCCCTTAAAAAAAGACTTTTGTGTCAGTTCAAAGCATGGGAAGGGGTCAGAATACAGCCAATGTCAGTTTTCCCGCTGGGACAGATGGCACTCATCCTTCATTACTCACTGTCGACCTAGCTGCCTAAAAACAGCAAATTAACTGAAACCCAGAAGGAAAAGTGGGAAAAGACATCAAAATATGACATTATTGGCTATCTTACAAATATCACATTAAAATTATAGACAGCTCTCCAGCTATGAAATCAATCTTCCTTAAAACACATAGTGAACATCTTTCTTCACCTATTTCATGTAGTCAACAAACTCAGAGGTCATTAGGAACATTTTGCTTAAATATTCAATGTAAAACACCTTAGTCACCTCTGTTGATTTTTCAAGACTATTTCCAAGTTTCCAGCATGGTAATGGATATTCATTCCTACATATGCTTAATTTTTAAAATTATTTTAGTGTTTGGGTTTGATTAACAAGGTAAATTGCCTTGAACGTGAGACATTCATCAACTACCCAATCTCCAATTCACTTTATACTAGCAAAAACATGTGAAATGTAGGTCTCAGTTAAATGTGAACATATTTTCCCATCCAAGCAACAACCCTCTCTGCCAAACTTAGAAGAAAGCGCATCTTATTCTGCTATAGTCTCCAAAGGCGGCC
This sequence comes from Phyllostomus discolor, assembly GCF_004126475.2. NCBI lineage: Eukaryota > Metazoa > Chordata > Mammalia > Chiroptera > Phyllostomidae > Phyllostomus > Phyllostomus discolor. Next base: position 86,264,038 of record NC_040910.2, read on the forward strand.
GCAAGATTATAGTTCTGATTGTAGACAGAACTGAGTACATTGTGTTCACTTTCCTGTTTTCTTCATAATCATTGCAACATGAACAGTTATCAGTGGGAAGTAGTTGGACAATCAAATGACAGTAATCACAAGAGTATAAACAGATCAAGGAAAATGAGTGGGGAATGAAAAATGAGGCTGTGGATTCTTTCCTTCAGTGGGTTCATGTACTCTTTGAATATCAGTTGATTTGAAAATCAGTAGATCATCAGGTCATCAAAGGTAAAAGGCTGAGGATGGCTGAGGTCCCAAAAAACATCTCAGGTCACAGACTGATAAATTCAGTGACAGAAAATCTAGCAAAAACAAATCCATGTATATATCAACACTAAATTTCCACAATTTTCTTTTCAGCAAACATCTTACCTCCTTTCTTCTGTGAAGTGGTAAAATGAGTATCCTCTTTCCATCATTGACTAAATAAGTTGGGGGCATACCAGTTCCCTGAATATCAAGACGATGATTTTGCTTAAGTAGAAGGAATCACATATTGTTATTTTCATGCAGCTAACCAGAGAAACATGTGGATGATTATGAAAGAATCAGGACAATCCAAGAAAAGGAATAACCAAACCCTCTGCAGCAAACCTCAAGGAAGTTCTGAGGCATTAGTGCACACAATCGGCAAACTCCATTTCCTACTCTGCTGTAACCAAGCAGACAGGGCCCATCTACATGGCCCCTTGGTGAATGAACCAACAACTAACGCTAGAAGGAACAGGTCTATCTTTACAATATTCCAGCCTTGAGAGGGCTCAGAGCATGTATGCTTGGAGTCCTCCTTTCCCATGAGACCCTGCACTGCTCTTGTTCCCCAAAACAGCTATAAGCTAAAAGCAAACCCAATAGTTCCTCATATTGTTATCTTAAGCCAGCTGCACAAACAGTTCTCCAGTCTCTCTGGAAGGCACCAAAGTTGCCATCCTCATGCAGCAGCTGTCTTATTCAGGATCTGGAATATGTTGTCATCAGCCTCCCTGTAAGCATATACCATGCTACACTGGATCATGGTGAAGTCCAGGGAAGGCACAAGTCTCAGGAATCCAGATAAAGTCGCAGTCTGCAAGGTAGTGGGTCAGTGTCTTGAAGGAAGGGTTCTTAATGACTTTGGAGTCTGCTAGATAAGGTAGGATCAAAGCAACCTGTCTACTTTCTTACTAGCCCACAGCAGATCAGCTCCTACAACCCATATGGCTCCCATCTCACTAACAGCAGCCTGCTGGAATCTACCTTCACTACCAGCTGCATCATGGCTCTTTCATGGGTCTTCTACTCCTTGGTTTAAATCCTGACCCAGGGCCTCCTGTGTGACCTCATCTCTGACTCCTCCCACCATGAGTGATATTTGCCAGTTCTCCTGTATACTATACATTTATTCGGCTGCTGCCATCCCCATTTAGGGCTAGAGTGACTCTGTGATACAGGGGGACCCCGCCTCCCCTGGCTACATCAGGAATCAGGATACACCCTTAAAGTCACACCTTTTCTCCAAGGGTGGTAGCACAAGCTATTATCATAGCTTTAAACTAGCAACTGGGTTGCTATTGGTATGCAAAGTATCATAAGCCATATCATCCACTGTGAGGGAACATTCTCTATATCCTGTTATGCTGCCCACCTTACATCAAAGACCCATGGCTTCCATCCATATCACAGCCATAGCAGCAAAACTCACTTTCTAAAGATGGCAAATTTCATTTTATTTTGATGAAAAGGGGATATTGTAAGTAGGCAGCTTGTATCCAAAAACTCATGCAACTAAATAAATTTTAAAGTGCGCTAGCTAAAGTGTTTTAAATTTATATAAACTAAAGAAAAAGGTAGAGAATAAAAGTCAGCTGAGAATCTAAATGAAGATCACTCCCTTTAAAGACAAAAAAAAATAGGGGAGATCAATGACCCAAACAGAATCAAAGACTGGTCATCTTGTTTCTGTCTTGTGACTGAACTAAATGAAGTGAATCCATGGAATTGTCAGGAATTCGTAATCAAACAGCATCTTTGCACTTGGAAAGCACGTTCTGTGACCTTACACTTCTTCATTCCCAAAGCCTGAAGCCATGTTTCTACTTAGAAGAAGCACAGACTTGGCCCTTGCAGCATCCTGAAACATGCTCTGTCTGATCATGCACAGGCTACCAGAGACTCAAACTTAAAGCCACAGAGCATTCTAGAGCCACCAAACACTTTCACCTGTCTCTAATCAAACCGTTCCCAATTATTTGGGGTTTGGTTTCAATTTTCCAGAGCAATCAGGCAAGACCACAGAGATTTAGAATTTTTGGTCTTTCCACATCAGCACAAATGGCACTGCATCATCACTTCAGTTGGTTTGCATTATGAATCACCTTTCGCTTACAAATGTCTCATGTAATATATGAGACATTTATCATATGGATACCATACCAAAGGACCTGACAGAAATAAAGAATGGGGAGAGGTAAGTAGGCTTCAGAGGAAAAAATAAAGCAACTAGAATGTCATGTTTGAGTGACCAATGGATCTGATCTGAGAGCAAAAATGTTTATCAGTTGTTATAAAAGAACTCACAGCAATCATAGGGACCCTTAGGGGGCTTTTGATTTCCTGAAATTAGATTCCTCTAAACTATGTTATTTCTACATTGTGGGGCCACTGTTTTGATGGTTCTTATGAGAGATCTGATTCTTAAATGATACCTCCTTACTTGGTAGGTGTTTTGTGTTTCTAATGTAAAGTAATTAAAAAGTATCTAATATTGATAGTAGCTCATTTTATCTGTGTCTCTCTGTCTCTATTCCTGCCCCTTTCCCTTACCTTACCAGACACCAACATATCTTTCAGAAAGCATAATGGAATGTCATCTTAAAGTGATTTTTTCTTGTATTTTAATCTAATGTCTGATATTCATGAACTCCGTGATGCATTTACATTTAAGATTTTATGTAACACTGGTGGTTTACCTTATTTAGCCTTTTTATCCTGCCTATCACAATTACCCAAGTAACATTAAGTGGCTATTATATACTGGGCAGGTCACCAGAGAGACAGGAATATAAATTAAACATCATGGGCCTCCAGGAGCTTATAATAGACATCCTTTATAGCACATCAATTCAAAAGAGACCTTCAGAGAATGTTAACTAGCTTACCACTGTCAGCTTCAACATATTCCCTAATGTGTAATCGGACACTTGAAGGATAAACACAGAAGGAGGAGAGAGTCGAATATCACTTACGCTATACCCACGCTCACATCACATGTCCCTGCTGCCCACAGTGTGGTAGGGGTTCTCAGATTATACCTCATACCAGGTAAGATATAGCAACAAAAACCCATTGTTAGAGTCAGAATAAGTTTGAATCCTCATTTTCTACCTTTGTTTTTACCTAGGCTAGGCATTGCCTTTTAAAGAAGCCATCCATACTTTACTGTACGTCACTATCTAATCTAAACTCACAAGCAACCAAGATTCATTTTCTCCCTGTACATATTTGAGATTCAAGCAAGCAAAGTATTTTCAGTCTCAAGAAGCACACCATGACCTGTACCCTCCATTACTGTGCTCATGCTATGCCATCAGCCTCCTAGAACATCCTTGCGGTCACCCATTCCTGGCTAATTCTTAGTCATCACTTAAGGCAATTTCCTGATGTCACCTTTCCCAAGAGCTTCCATTAGTTCCCTAGATTGAGTTCAGTGCCTTTCCCATGTGCTTTCACAGTAACAACCAGTTCTTGGTCATTTCAGATTAGATGATAAAATGAGGCAGGAGATTTATCTTCACTGCTAGACTGATTTTTATTATCTTTTTGCCTTCTCGGTGCCTGGCATGTAGAAGTACTCAAAAATTCATAGCTTGTTAATCCTAATCAAGTGATTATAGCATTAAATAGTTTCATATGTATCTTATCTTTATATATTTTATTTCTAATACAAAAGCAAAATAACCAGCATAGGATCAGTAGGCTGTATATTTTGTATCACTGTTCAATAATAGTGACAAATTGGCCCGAGTCAGTTTTATACCCAATCAGCAGAATTAGGGAAGAATGTGGCCTCAGAGCAAAGGTAAATACTTCAAAGGGCCATAGATACATAGTTCTGTATGAAGAAGAATGAGCCTATGACTAGAAAATAGATGTAGAGAAGAAATTGCATTACCATGCTAATCAGGGTCATTTTAGGAAACAGCAGTGACTAAAACCAACCACAAAGACATAATGGAGAAGCTATCTAAATGATTCAGAACTGAAAGAAATCTGTCCATCATTAGACAATTCAAATGTTTTATTATAGAAATTAATAGCCTCAGGCCAAGACAAAAACATTCCTTATTCAAAACTACATACTTTTTGATAAATTTGACTTTGTTTCACAGGGCAAGCACTCTACAACATCAACCTACGGGCTCAGTCATCTCAAATATGAATGATTTCAGCTAAAACTGCTCCATTTCAGTGCTCCTTATTCTTGACTGCACATCGAGATGAAATGGGGATATATATTCATTATCTATATTCATGAACCCTACCTCATACCTATGAGATCAACATTTATGGAGTTCTGGAGCTTAGATACCAAAGTGAATAGTTTTAAAAATATTCAAGTTGTGTTCTCATACATCTGATCCTTCCTAGCATCAGTCAGCATCAGGACCAGCATGGAAGAGACCTCTTTTATTTGAAATGGGTTTTGAGACACAGCCCCAGAAAGAAAATGGCTTAAAATATTAAATACAAAAAATAGAATATGGATGAGCATCAAAATCAGAAAGATCTACCAAAATAGTAACCATGAAGATACAAAATTGATAAATCAAAGTCTTTTACAAGGCTAACAATAAGCCTTTATATACTGTCTTAATTTTACATTTTAATTAAGGTCTTCTTTATATAAATGCAGTAAAGGAACTCTCAGGGGTACATTCTCAATAGGATATAATACTACAGCATACAGGATATTATATGAATATTTGAACCCAAAATTTGTCTGAATTCACAAGTGCAATAGAGTATGAAATAAAACACAGTGCTTAGTTTTCTACTTTGCACAGAAAAAGCAGGATTATAGGCATGTGAAGGTTTGCCTTCAATTCTCAATTAATATTCACCAAGGCAACTATGAACAAGCTCATCTTTCAGAAAAGTTTTCAACAAATCAAAAAACAAAACAAACTAGGAAACTTCATGCCTACAGAGTTATTTCCCAAATTACTAAAATTATATTTATTCCAGCATAAAATGCAATGAATCATCTACCATGCCAGCATATTCTGCTTTTTAGACTTAATATGATCGTACTTGTTTACTGTTCTTGTTATTACAGACATTAACACTATTCAGGCATGTTCTAACACTTGAAGCAATGTCTGAATCTTCCCTAGGCAGTCGTAGACTGGCTACAGACTCTCTCATAGCTGAGGTATGGTTAAGGTAGCAAAAGTGGTCCCCTTCCTGAGCAGCAGAGTCTACGCTGCTTGTTTACTTTCTGTTGTGAACTCACTCTAAAGACATAGATAGTGACCAGATCACTTCAGCCCAAAGAAAAGAAGATCGGAAGATCTGTCTATATATTTTGGGCAAAAATAGGTTGGTGCTTTGCTAAAGATTTTTATGACCTGACTTATTCAGTTCATAGCGCCCATAGGTTATTAGGCTGAGTTAAAAAAAAAAAAAGGTTAATGAGTCATTAGTATGCTATCAACCAAACAAGCAATAAAACTTTTGAGTAGCTAATTGTATTAGTTAGGGGTGCCATAATACAATACCACAGTCAGGGGAGCTTAAAATTTATTTTCTCACAGCTCTGGAAGCTGGAAGTCTGGGATCAGAGTGCCAGAATGGTTAGGGTCTGGGGAAAGTTCACTTCCTGGCTTGCCACCTTCTTTCTGTATTCTCACATAGTGAGGGTGGCTGCGGGGGCAGGGTAGATCACTCTCATTCCTGTCTTTTCATATAAGGGCGCCAACCTCGTCACGAGGGCCCCCCCCGCCTTTAGACCTTATGTAACCCTAATTACCTCTCAAAATCCTCATCTCCAAATGTCAATTCCATTGGGGATTAAGGTTTCAACATACAAATTTTGGGGAGACGAAAACATTCAGCCCATAACACTTCTGTTTATCAACAAGGTCACTCAATTCCAGGAAGGCAGGTTGTTGGGCAGGAAGATTCCAGCTACTGCTATTCAGCAGATTCATGTTTAATGGCTTAAGACAAGTCAAGCCATGTTGCTGAGGAATAGGGAACCCATCTGATTAATTGGTGACAAGCTGAAAGATTCCAAACATGCTCTCATTGCCTTGGCTGGCTAATAATTATTACTTCAGAGAACAGGCTAGCCAAAATGGTCAGGTTAGAGAAGCAGAACAATGGAGTTTTGTCCTCTCATTTTCTTTGATAAGAAGAGGGGGACAGTAGCTGGCAGAGAATATCATATGAAAGCAAAGGTCTCCAAAGAACATGTTAATCAATACTAGGAATTCAGTATAAACCTTGAGTAAGTGCATCAGCAAATATTAAGAATGCTGTACTGGCTAATAACAAGTGCTCTGAAGCAAGAAATGGGCATTATATAAGACAACTGGACCATTACAGTGGATTCCAAAAATCTACAAGAAAATTTCAGTCCTGGCTTGAACTTCTTCTCTAACTACAGTAAATAAGAATTATCACCAAACTTTTAGGGAGGAGGAACTGAAGACCTATACCAAAAGCCAATGTTTTTATTGTTGTTCAATTCTGTTGTCCCTATTTCCCCCAGTATTCTCCCTGCCCTACCCACTGCCCACCTCTCACATTCAGTTGTCTCCCCTCCCCTGTTGTCTTTGTCCATGGGTCCTTTATACACTGTTCCTTGAATTGACCCTTCCCCTTCTCTCCCTCCTTATCCCTCTACCACCTTCCTTCTGGTCACTGTCAGTTTTTTCTTTATTTCCATGTCTCTAGATATATTTTGCCTGCTTGTTTGTTTTGTTGATTAGGTTCCACTTATTGGTGAGATTGTATGGCATTTGTGTTTCACTGATTGGCTTATTTCACTTAGCATAATGCTCTCCAGTTCTATCGATGCTGTCACAAAGGGTAGTAGTTCCCTTCTTTCTTTCTACTGCATATCATTCCATTGTGTAAATGCACCACAGTTTTTTGATCCATTCATTTACTGATGGGCACTTAGGCTGCTTCCATCACTTGGCTATTGTAAATGGCACTGCTATGAACATTGGGGTGCATAGGTTCTTTTGAATAGGTGTTTCAGGATTCTTAGGGTATAATCCTAGCAGTGGAATTGCCAGGCCTAATGGCAGTTATATTTGTAGTTTTTTAAGGAAATTCCATACTGTTTTCTGCAATGGCTGCACCAGTCTGCATTTCCACCCACAGTGCACTAGGGTTCCCTTTTCTCCACAGCTTCACCAGCACTTACTGTTTGTTGATTTCTTTATGATAGCCATTCAGACCAGTGTGAAGTGGTATCTCATTGTCATTTTAATTTGTATCTCTCTGATGGCTAGTGATGCTGAGCATCCTTCCCTGTGTCTCTGGGCCCTCTGTATGTCCTCTTTGGAGATGTGTTTGTTCAGGCCCTTTACCCATTTTTTATTGGATTGTTTGTCTTCCTGGAGTGGAGTCGTGTGAGTTCTTTATACATTTTGGAGATGAAACCCTTGTCTGAGGTATCAGAAAATATATTTTCCCATATGGTTTGTTCCCTTTTCATTTTACTGATGTTTTCTTTAGCCATGTAGAAGCTTTTTAAGTTGATGAAGTCTCACTTGTTTATTCTTTCTTTTATCTCCCTTCTTCTAAGAGACATATCAGTGAAAATATTGCTGCATGGAATATCTGAGAACTTTCATGTCTATATTCTCCTCTAGGACTTTCATGGTGTCACAGTTTGTATTTAAGTCTTTTAACCATCTTAAGTTTATTTTTGTGCATGGTGTAAGTTGGTGGTTGAATTTCATTTTTTTGCATGTTGCTGTCTAGATCTTCTAACATCATTTGTTGAAGAGGCTATTTTTACTCCATTTTATGCTCTTGCCCACTTTGTTGAATATTGATTGACCATAGTTTGTTTCTATGCTCTCTATTCCATTCCCTTGATCTATGTGTCTGTTCTAATACCAGTACCAGGCTGTTCTAATTATAGTGGCCTTGTAATATAGTTTGATATCAGGTACTATGATTCCTCCTACTTTGTTCTTCTTTCTCAAATTGCTGCAGCTATTCAGGAACCATTTATGGTTCCATATAAAGTTTTGAAATATTTGTTCTATATCTGTGATATACATCATTGGTATTATAATAGAGATTGTGTTGAATCTATAAATTGCTTTGGGGATTATGGAAATTTTGATGCCAGAAGCCAATTTTAATATCAGAGCTCTTTTGAGAAATTAAAAATGTGTCTCAAATATAAACTTGCATATTGATAGCTCCCATTATAATGTGTTCAGCTATTCTCAATAGATTCTTTATCATCTTGACAGAACAAATAATCAGAAACAACAATGCTAATAATTGAGATGTCAGTGATAGAGATACCAGAAATCTTAGTATGCACTTAAGTTGCTGTGTGGAGACAGAATACTGCAGAAGTTCTCAAACACTCTCAGTTCACAATACCCTCAGTGTCTAGAGAATTTTTTTCTAACATCTGCAGGCCAAACACCTAATCATTCTATTTATTAAGTTAAGTGCAAATTACTTTGATACAATATAATAACCTACATGGTATCTAAGACATGTTTCTCCAGAAAAATTTTAATTTCCCAAGGTAAACCCATGACTTAACATCCCAGGGTGTTTCAGCACATAACTTGGGAACCACTCATATGCTGTATTCGTTAATTCAGGCTTTTGAGCCACACTACCTAGATTCGAATCCTAATTCCATTACTAACCACACAGGTAAGTTGTGTAATTTGAATAACCTGCACTTAACCTCTTTATGCTTTAGGTTACTCAGTTATAAAATGGTTCTGATAAAATAACACTTTATAGAATTGTCATCATGAGGATTCAATTAAGGTGGACCATTCACAAAGAAAGTACCTGGTACCTAGCCCCATAAACGTTAGCTACTTTCATCATTATCAAGTATAATCCTCATAGTATTTCCTTTCTTATTATTTCAATAGGTCTAAAGAGCATCAGATATTCCTAGGGAAAACTATAGGTAGGAGTGGGTACAAGTTTTCACTTCTCACTCCTTTGTGACAAATTGGAATTATTTTGTCCTGAAGAGAGTCTTATCAAGGAATTCCCATGGGTACTTCCTCTCAGGACTCAGCAGAGGCAGAACCAGGTCCTTGTTTTAATTAAGGCTTAGTCATGCAACTAGTTGGGCTTTCCAAGAAAATAATGTCGCTATATCTTTAGTGTCTAATTAAGTACAAAAAGAAATGCAAGAAGTTAGCCAAGTTTTTTATTGTAGATGTGAAGAATTTCCAACTCACTCAACGGGCTGACATTTCACACATGCACTTTTATCAACAGGAAAAGGTAGTGGGATCATGACAATTTTTTAAAAAAAGGAAATGCTGAAAGAAGAAAGTAAATGTAATGAGCTTTTACAGATCTGTATCCAGTTTACTACATTTATTTTGCTCTGCTGAAGCACTTAGTTGGCTTTTAGTTGAAGAATATAGTTTTATAAGAGGATATAAACATACAACTTCTAAAGTTTGGTTATCCTGTCTCAGTTTTAATACTAACATAATGTTTATGACAGTTTTACATTGATTTTAGCTATTACAATAATTATCTTTCTAAGCTTTGGCAACTGGCTTACAATCTTCCTCTTCCTAGTAAGAATATGAAACATTTGGGGCAACCTCTAATCCATGTTATCAACCATGGTAGATTGTATTATTTGTTCACCATGTTTCCCTCTGACAAAATATACTTCTGTACCACTGATTTTGGGATAGGCCATGCCCCTTGCTTTGGCAAATGGCACTGTGGACAGGAGTGACACCATATGTAAGCTAAACCTTTAAGTATGCTCCCACCATTTGGTTCTGCCTCTTTCCATGTGTCCTCCGCCATCAGAACAGCACACACCAAATGGGGGCTGCATGGGCAGCTTGGACACACAGCCAAGTGCAGCAGAGCATGGTCACAACCACCCCCATCCTGGCATGAGCACAAGAGTTTCCCATTCTTATTAATCTCTCAGATATCGAGGTCATCTGCTACGACATCAAGAAGTGAGGGATACCCCAAGCTAGCAACAAATTTGCAAGCTACCCCAAGCTAACTCAACTTGCAAATCGTTTTGACCTCTTTCCTGTTTATGACATTCATCCCTACACTCCAAGACTGTAGTCTATAGGTGATCATTTGCCCCAATTTCTTTACTTCTTAAACTTTAATTTCCGGTATTTCACTCCCTCTCTGACTACAACCTCCTGCCTCTTCAGATTCTCCAGCCTTTCTACTTCCCTATTCATGGGGCACACAGCCTTCAGATGAGCTGAAGACTCCTCCTTCATGCTTCAGGCCCCTCCTTTCATACTTCATTCAATCCATTATCTCTCTTCCCAGCCCTACTTCTTTCCCTCCTAAAAGTTCTGGTTACCAATTGCAATATGTGTGGATGTGTATGGGAGGGGTCCCCAAACAACAAGCAATTCTCCAGCACACACAGGGTGTCCTACAGCATACCTCAATTTTGACACTACCTGGAGTTAGTATCAGATCCCACAGGTTAAGGGCTCAGTCCCCCCGGACTGCCCTCCATTCTTCCACTTGAAACACCAACTGCAAGTTCAGGCTATTACCTATACTTCTGACCAACTAGCTATAAATCAGAGGTCCCCATGACCCCTCACTTGAGTTCAATTAATTTGCTAGAGTGGCTCACAGAACTGAGAAAATCTATTTACTCACTAGATTACAGATTCATTATGAAAGTATATAACTCAGGAACTGCCAGATAGAAGACATGCAGAGGGTGAGGTACTGGGAAGGGGCATGCTAATACTTGTTCACTAACCCCCAATCCAGTGATTTTCAACTGGCATGCTGCAATAATTTTTAAAACATGCAATACCTGACTATTTATTTAGCCAGGGGCACTGACCTCTTTTTCCTGAAATTGTCAAATAAAAAAATGAAAACAGCAAATACAACAAAAGCCATCCCATGTAAATGAATCAAAATTATACCTATTGTCTGGTCAGATCAGCAAAAAATGTAATATATTTTTTGGTGTGCCACAGAGCTTTAGTGATTAGTTTATGTGTGCCATGAGATGAGAAAGGTTGAAAATTACATGGTTGGCTCCCCTGGCAACCAGCTCCTGTTTTCATTAACATAACAAAAGACACTTTTGTGGCTTTGGACTCTTAGGAAATTCCAAGGGTTTTAAGAGCTCTGTTCCATAATTAGAATGTAGACCAAATATATATTTCTTCTTATTAATCACAGTATCACCCCATGGTCTTCAAACAGGGATCTTTTTCAAACAGGCAAAACAACCATAAAAGTCAAAAATCACTGGCACATTACCAGACTCCCACGCAGTCACTCAGATTATCCCATCGTCCATCACCCTATTGTATGGAATGTCTCTCAAGTGTGACAGTTCCAATCAACCTTGTCAGGTTCTAAAAGAAGGAGTGATGTCAGCAACATAAGCTTCCCCCTTTCAGGCATCTGGCATAACTGAACTAAGAGACAATATCATCTTTTGCTCTAAACCTCTTTCGAGGTGTTAATGTAATATTGGATTTCCTTCATTGCACAATATAAACCATTTTTTCATTCTCTTCCCCTCAGCTACTGTACATTTTCCCTTCTCTCCATTTAAACCCAAACTTTTCCACCTTTGGAAGGGCCTGCCATGAGGGACTGCCACTGGGCTGGTCTAGGTAGCAGGTAGCAATACTAGTCTAGCAAGTCCCTACCCCTCAGTCCACTCCTGTTCCCATAGAGTCAGGTTCTATAGGTGCAACCAGGAAATAGAACTGAATTCACTGTTAATCCCAATTTGGCAGGTGTTAGGAAGGCACATCCAATTCTACCAGGCCCTAAGGACTTGTGATGTAAGGTTAAAAACAGTTGCAGTTTCTTGCTTAGGAGTCATCCCTACTTCCAACCCTTGTTGTTACAGCTCTAGTTCTGCAGCCAGGGCATCAAGCTGAGGTGATGTGGGAAGAAAGTATGTATGCCCCTTCTTTCCCAGATCCACCTAGAAAATAGAGAGGTTCATCCAGCAAGGACACTCCTGTAGCCCCACTCAAGTTTGTACTGAATGTGAACACAGACTGACTGCAGAAGGCTTATAAATCAGCCCTTCATGCCTTAATCTCCCCCATTTTGTTTTTTTATTTTTTATTGAACGTATTGGGGTGACATTGGTTAATAAAATTATATAGGTTTCACGTGCACAATCCTATAACACATCATGTGTATTTTGTATTGTGTGTTCACCACCCCAAGTCGTCTCCTTCCCTCACCATTCCCCTCTTTACCTCTTCTACATCCACCATACTGTTATGTGTGGCTATGAGGTGTTTTTTAGTTATTTGGCTGGTTTGGTTTTGGGTTTTTTCTTAATCCCTTTACCTTTTTTTTTTTTTTTAAGATAACCAGTATTACCAGTGTCCATTCCAATTCTGTATGAAACTGTACTCTGAGGAGAATTTCTCTCTCCCCATGGTTGGAAGTTAATGGGCTGTGAAGTGTGTTCCTTGGTCTTGAAACATGATGGTCAGCTTGCTTTCGAAGGCTATCAGCTACTTCATCTGAGGTGTCCTTTCCACTGGGCATCCCAGGGGGAGACAGACAGTCCCCTTCCTGGGGAAAACAGACCTCATGGGGGCTCTTACCCAGTATTGGCTGCTCCTTGGGAATAGCCCCCTGTGTGTCTGGATCACACAGAGCTACCTGTGACTGTCCCACAGGGAGCTGTGAATCCCAGGTCAACCCCAACATGCTTTCCACTTGGCTGCATTCAAAACCAAAGACATAGCTCCTAAATCAGTCACTCTCCTAATCCATGTCAGTAGCACTCTGTCTTCCCCTTGGAACTCATGGCCCAGAATAAGCAACCTCCTCCATATCCTCAGCCCTGATTCTGATCTGTTCCCTCCCCTCTGCTCCAAAGTGACCCTGGAGGTCCCCCTGGAGACGCTGTCTCCTTGGCTGTCTTGTCACTAAAGGCTGATTTTTTTTGAGCCCCAAGGACTTGGGTTCTAGAGGGGAAATGACCATGCTTTATTTCCTCTGTGTTGTCACTTCCAAGCTTACCTCCTTCTTCCTTTGAATACCTACTTTGAATTAAATGCCACCAAACCATACCTGTCCCCTATGTTTGTGATTATTGTCACCTGATATTCTGATTGCTCTCTTTCTCTCTGATATTTGGATATTTTATTCCTTGATTCACTCTTTCCACAAGGGTCATTTCAACATCCACATGAATGACTCACCAAATACCTGTCCTCTCCATCTTCTCTCCTCTCTCCCAATAACCCTTTCCTCGGCCCCCTTCATCAACCCAAAGCCTCAGCCCTGGGTCCCTCTCCCAGGAACCTCACTCCCCGTCACAAATAGAGGCACTCTATAAAATCCTTGTTAAAAAAATGAAGAAATTCAGATTCTAGGAATTTATGCTAATAAGATAATCAGACTACAAGGGTGTCCATCCTAATACAAATCAAATGGCAAAAACTGGAAACAGTCTAAATGACCAACAGACTAAGTTGTATAATAGCCATGTAACAGAATAATAAGTACAAGAATCAAAACAAGAATCAAGTAGTAGATCTACAGATTTGAAAAAATGTCAGCTAGATCCTGATGAATGAAAAATAAAGCTGGGAAAACAAACGAAAAGCCCAAAGTGTGAAATCTTTTGTATAAAATAATGCATATACAATATTATATATAAAGTATGAATTTACATACATATAAGTGTGGTCAGATGTCTAGAACTATATCTGGAAACATTAACCAGAGGTTATTTGACAAACCTGGGAGTAATTTTTAGTTCCTTTTTATACTTTTCTGAACCATTTAAATTCTTATATGTGTATATATTATATTCATAATAAAAAATAAAGGCTAACATTTCTACTGGTCTTTGGCTCATCGGATAGATAATCCTAGGATTTTTCCTAAGTGATTGTTGAGAAGAAAAAGAAAAGTGTTTTCTAACACTGATTCTGAAGCTATTTCAATTTCATTAATTTTTTCCCTCTCTTGTTTTTCTTATTGTTATTTGGGAATGTGGAAACACTATTAGCACTGCAAAAAACCAAAAAGACAAAATAAAGTAAATCCAAAAAATATCACTAGGATAAGCTTTCAAAGTGCATTTGAATACAGCATCAAGCATGTTCACATTTTTGTTACTGATTATAATGTCCAACAGCCTGTGACACAACAACTCAGACTTTTTGGCAGATGGAGCCCAGTTTCCATCTCTTTTAGTACAAGATGTAGGGTGTGGAAACTATCTACTTCCTTGGAAACTCTTCTGAAAATGGGTTTTCACTCAATTCAGCCACTAAGTGTTTAAGAGGTGACTGAATTTCTGAAAGTGGTCTGACTGTTTTAGGGCCTCTGGCAACCACTGTGACTTTCGCACTATGTGAAAGGGGGGAAAATCCATATTATTAAAAATTTGCCCCAGATCTCTTTCCCATTTCCTATTTTTTTCATTGAGCACAAACTATTGAGATAATTTTCCTATGGAAACATTTAAACTCTGCATTGAAAATTAATTATTTACTTAAATGACTGAATCTCTGAATAATGATGATCATCATCATAACACATTATTACTGAGAAAGCAGCTCCAAAGACAAGACATGCCTAAATTCCATACAGGAATTTTCTTTCTTTCTTTTTTTTTTAAGTCACTATACTACCTAAGAGGATATCCACTTCTACTCAACTGCCTGAGTAAGACTCAACAAGATGCCTAAATTACAAACATTTGTAATGTAAGAAAACAAAAATACCACTTTTAGTTAATACCTTAACAGGGCAAGATATATTATAATGAGTTTCTTGAAGTGGAAATAGCTTCTGTCTGTTTCAATCATTCAACAGTAGGTTGGCTTCCTAGGATAAAATCCTAAAAATAGGCTTCTTTTATGTCTGATCTGGAGTAGCCCTTTGCCGTTGTGGACTAACAAGGGAGTATTCCAACTTCCCAGGGAGTCCTTTTGCATTCTTTGCTGGTGAAATGCAAGAGGAAGCTGGACGTGAATTTGGGGGGGTGGATATTAACTGTTTCCAGAGCTGTCTTTCCCACTGCCAGAAGGGAGGGCAGACAATGCGAATGGTTCAAGTCATTTTGCACCTACTTTGGGTCACCTTCAGAGATCGAATATGGGTTTTCTAAAGCCCCATGACTGCATAAATGTTTTAAATATCAATGCCCAACATGTCAATTATCACATTATGACTGATGCACTGATACAGCTAAATCCTCAGCTCCACACCTCATTGCATCCCTGAACATCCCTTATTCATCCCTGAATAAGGTGGTGTTTTCCTGCAATTTTAACATGTCATAAATTGATTCTACGATGTTCACAGATCCAATCCTTCTCCTGAGTTCCCTACATCGTAGCCATCACTCAGTATCCTTCAATTACTATTATCTAAAATTGAACTTTGAAAGTCATGGTTAACTTGCTTCTTTTCTTTACCTTTGCAGGCTGTATTCAAAGACCTGTAAATTCCAGTTGGGTGATGTCTCTGGAATCTATTCTCACCTTTCTAATCTAAGTGACACTTTCACAGTCAAGTCCTTGTTATCTCTTGTCTGGATGATGGATCGGCAAACTATGGTCCACAGGGCAAATCCCACTCACTACCTGTCTTGGCAAATGAAGTTTTATTGGACTACCTAGGGCTGCTTTTGCACTCCAAAGGCAGAGTTGACTAGTTGCAAAAAGCAACACATGATACCTAAAACCTAAATACTTATTGTCTTGCTCTTTAAAGAAAGAGCAAGGTTATAAACCCCTGGTCCAGACCACAGCAACAATCTTTTAAAAGTCTGTATTCCTTATACACTGAATAGAGAAGAATCAATAGATACTTAAGCAGAGGAAAGAAAAGGATATTTCACTCCTCAATAATAACTACTGTAAATCTTTTTGTTTTTCTAAGAATATACATTCATATTATTTCTTATAATAACTTAATCATATTATACATATTATTTTTTCATGAATTGAGTCTCTCCTACAAGCAATTTTAATAGAGATTTCCCCTTCTATAAGCTTTCATGGTTATATAATATTGCATATTACAAAGATTATTTGTGTCCTAAAGTTTTTTATATGCATTTTTAAATTGTTACATTTCAATTTTTAAGTTGCCTCTGGATAGGCTATATTTCTATATTCCCATGAAGATTGGGATTAAAAATTATACCAAGCTTTAACCTCACCAATTGTAGCCAAATACTGATACCACTGTTTTTAAATAACATTGTAGCTCATTGCTGTTTCTATCTTTATTTCTGTGACTAATAGTAAAATTAAATATTTTATATATTTAATAAATACTTGTATTAAGATTATTTTCTACTTTGCAATTTCAGCAATACTCTCCTCTTAATTACTTACTAGTATTCCTAATAAAATAATAATCATGGTCTGAGACTACAAGATGATGCACAGTAGTCACTACATCGGATCCTAAATGTGGCTCTTCTTCATCCACAGACTTAAATTACAACTTTTAAAAAGTTGTCTTATCCAGATACACTCAATATAAATAATAGTGATTGTTAATAAAATAAAAACAACAGTAACAATATAAGCACTTACAGATGCAGTTGGACAGAAGTAATGCCTGCCTGAGTGTGGGGGTAAGGTACCTGAATGTCTCACACAAGACGGACATCAATTTGAACACTTCACCTAAAATGTCTTATGGTGTGCTTGAGTGTGATACTGTTATGTTACAGAATTTAATCCTTATGATTTTGTAATTAAAGGGGGGCATTATTTGTGACAGACCCAGTATATTAATGCATGTTAAACCTCCCAGCAGTCCCAGTCACTGTTCTACCTTTATACAGAGTAGGGCAAAAGAGGTATACAGGTGTTCATATGGACAATAATGCAATAATAAATTAATAGTAATGGTACAAGAATAAACTCTGTATTTGCATACTTATAAGTGTAAGCCTTCTTTTGCCCCACCTTGTAGATAAGGAAACTGAGGTAGAAGCAGTTGAGATCCCAGGACAAGCTTGGCTTCAAGAATCCTTCCACACAGACATGACACTGCCCTGCCTCTTACAGTGACAGCAAAGGTGCTAGCTTACTGTGTTTGTTGTGAAATAGTGACACTTCCCAAGTTTAACACCTTTGTACTTTCATAATTTGTAGATATTCTATGACCTATGTAATTACATTCATAAGTAAACAGATATTGAAATAGAGCAGCTAAATAGAGCTTACACTTTTTCTCCATTAGTTACTCAAAATACATTTATCAACACTTTCCAAAACTATGCGCAGAGCAATCTTCTTGGCATTCTAAATACATACACATGAATCACATTAAGTCTCTTATTGCAGAAAACTTAACTCCATGTTATCGATATTAAACCATCACTCACAGAGCTGTCAGATACATACAGGGTGGGGCAAAAGTAGGTTTACAGTTGTTTGTATAGAAAATAATACAACAATTAAATAATAATATAAGAATAAATTGTGTTTCATGTATTCCTAACTGAAAACCTACTTTTGTCCCATGCTGTATTCTCAAAAATCACTATCTGATTATGAAATACAACTTCCCCAAAATCTTCATAATATCTCAGATCCCATGGGGGAAACAAAAAGGTAATTTTCTTTGGCATTTCAGGTCTTGTAGGATCCAGTTACAATCTACCATTCTAATTCATTCCCTGCTATTCCTCTGTTTCAACAAAATAAGGCATTCAGTCTTTTCAGGAGACATCCTATATTCATCCTATATTTTTCTATCATCCCGCCTTTTCTCCTTACCTCTTAAAGTTGCACAGAATGCCTGCCCAAACTGAACATTATTTTCCAGCAAGCTCCAATCTCTCAGTTCTTCATTAGGAACAATTTCTTAGGCTGTCAGTTTATGGTGTGCATGATTATTGCACTAAGCTCATGGAATTATAACACGTACCCACAACCACACAACAGTTTATAACCTCCTCAAAGGCAAGGAACACAACCTAGTCAGTTGTATTTCCCTCACATAGCTCAGAAAACAGAATAAATGTTCAATAAAAGTATTGGTAAATCAAATTGAATGAAAGATACTTCAGTGTTAATTTACACATTTGTCTCTGATACAGTCCTTCTACCTGACCCCACTTTCCCCTTCTTTACTAGCGGCCTTGTGCACCTCTGCGAAGTCACCTGCTGCAGCACGGTAATGCATTATTCATGTCCCAGAGCTTTTCTGTGAAATGATTAATTTGGGGGAATAAAATATCTGGCAGTTTTCAACTTTTTTTCCCTCTTGCTCAACATTTTGACTAAAACTATTGAATGGCTGTTAACAGAAGTATTTTTAAAAGTAATGATATTTTATGAACTTGTAGTCTAAGACATCTTAGAAAAATTATTTTGGAAAAAACTTTTCTAAATCAAATCATTATTGATTTAAAGAATAACATAAATAGTCATACATATTTGCAAGCTTAAAGATATACATTCATGAAGATTTAGAATACAAGAGAAACTTTTATGTATTTTCAGGCACCTAAAGTCTTTTGGCCTTGTTTCTCTAGTAATTGCAGTCTAGTAATAAACTTCATACTTCACAGTTGGGATTCAAAAGCACTCATATGATAAACTGGATCATTTAACTTAAAAATATTATTTATGTCTCCTCCTAAAGAGGGCTTCCTGTAAAATTAAATGTCAATCTGGGATGAGAAACACACATGTAATGGACATAAAGCAAGTAAGTGGAAAATCCTGTGTCCACAGGACAATTTAGTAATATTAACAAAGCACAGCAATAGATATTTTAAAGCAGTAAGAATACCTCTGGGAAAGTCCGAGCAAAAAAGGATACGCATCAGAAACTGACACTGTTGTGTGGCACTCCTTGGATAAGGTTCAGACTCTGTATCTTGGTGCATAAACTTGCCGTAGCCTGTCCTGTCACATCATCTTCTTCCAATTCACCCCTGCACCCTGACTCCCTCCACACCAGCTTCTGCTTCGCACTAACGTACTTTGTATTAAGACCTTGGACTAAAAGGGCTAGAGACATTGCAAAAAAATTTTTAAAGAGGGCTTTGAACCCTGAATATTACATGCAGGTAACAAGCTAAGAATAGTACTGGGCTGCAAACATGGGATAATTCTGGTTGAAGGGGAAATATAAGAGGGCCAAGCCAAGAGTCATGGAGAACCATCTCTAGGGTGGAAGACTAAGCCCCAGTCAAGGAAATCATAAGTGAACCCTCACAGACTTCAGAAGTGATATATACCAGGAATTGGAGAGCATTGTCCATTCCCTTCCTTCATGAGTGAGAATCCCTACAGCCCTTATCCTATGCTCCTCCCACCATGTTAAGATCTGAGCTGTATAGCTGGAAACCAGCTAGAAGACTCTGCAACAACCTAGACAAGAAAATTGACAGTGGCTTTATGTATTTCTCATACTCGCCTAGTAAGATCACTTTGGGCCCTTTGGGAAACACACATTGCTGACATCCTTCCTTTAAAATTTTGATTCAATAGGTTTGAAGTGAAACTCAGCAATTCATATTTAATAAGTACCCCAGGTGATTTTTCTCACTGGCAAATTTGAGGAGCATGGGCTCAGAGCAAGTAGGAAAAGGGGAAACAAGAAAAGATGTCAGATTCTGGGAAGATACCTTGAAGGTGAAACAGCAGAAGTAGATACTAGATGTGTGACAATGAGCAAAGCCAAGGCTGATTAGAACAATTCCAGACAGCATATCTAAGGAGCAGGATACCGAAATGAGTCTTCTCCTGGTAGAGAAAATATTGGGGGACTCCTTCCGAGCAAGGATAGTCTAGCTAAAAATTTACATAGGATTTGCTTACATGCCCCTCCAATCCACTGGACCAAGTAAATTGTATGCACGCTGTCCCCAGTATACCCAACATACCCACCCTACTTGTGGGCCCTGTCAGAGGCTTGGGGAAGTGAAAAAGGCTGAGGAGCTTGTAGGAGGTGCTGGAAATCACAACTTCAATAATATATAATAACTACTATACATTCCTTAGGCAAAGCAAAAATTATCCAATTAAGCCCAGGCCAGTGTGGCTCAGTTAGTTGGAGCACTGTCCCATACACCAAAAGTTTGGGAGTTCGAGTCCTGGTCAGGGCACATACCTAGGTTGCATGTTCAATTCCTGGATGGGGCACATATTGGAGGCAATGAATAAATATTTCTCTCTCGCTCTCCCTTCCTCTTTTTCTAAAATCAATAAACTGATTTTTTCAAACCGCCAAATTAAGAGACGTCTATTAAAATTTTTTAAATTTTTGCCAGGTTATTTTAAAATGTTGAATCTCCTTTTTGATTGGGAACCATTGCATATTTAAACAGTAATTGGTACAAGTTGTTTCACAGTTTACCTTTGGGTAACCTCCTTCATGTAACAAAAGCCTGACTGCACAAACTGACAGCGCGGTTAAACAAATGATTCTTCTTCTCACAGGAAATGTCTTAAATTCTTCTTCTAACCCAAAAGAAAAAATCTTAAATTTGATATGATTTAAATAGATTTTGTGAAGTGATTCATGTTTTTCTAGTGAGGAAAAGTAAACTTCTGCACTATAACTTTGGTATGTATTCTTGACAGAGAAGTATTTCTTGTTTTGTTCTTGTATGTCTTTCTGTACAAAAGCCAATTTTTTTTTACCATCAACAGCTGACTTTCTGTACATAAGTCTGACTTTTTTATCTAAGTCACATTTAATGGTGTCACTGATACATAGAACGTTTTCCATTTTCCTTAACTATAGAGAAGAAGAAAAAATACTCCAATTGCCAAAAGTAATGATCAAATTTCAGATGACTTTCTGCACTCCATAAGAAGCAAATGCCAAATTTAAGCCAAAGAATCTTCTGAAAATACTCAGGGATATTAGGCTAGAAGGGAATCACAGTTTTGCATTGCTACATGCAATTATCTGAGTTTACACTGATCAAAAAGCAGCTAAAGACAGGTATACAACATTTCCTTCACCAGGAGCAACTGTTCTCCCACGGCGTTGGCAATCTCTTCGGAATGTTTTAGCCAACGCAGTAAGTTGTGGTTGGTGTCACAATTAGCACTTAATGCTACTAGCATTCATTGATAGAATCCAGGAATCCAGACTTGACTAAACAGTCTCATCCTTCATCACTACTTGCTAAATATTTGATGGACACAAAAGCATTCAACAATAATGGAGAAGTAAGGAGCTTCTAACAAAGACACAAAATTATGCTTCTTAGCATCACTCCCTTTCCAACTCTTCCAGGGGCATTTGTTTCTCATTAAGGTGCATGAAGTAATAAGAGTACAGTCAGGCCATATTAGCTCTACCATCTAGGAACATTTACCCATTCCCTTTTTCAACAAATATTTAGCACCTTCTACATGCTAGACATGTAGACCTGGTGAGAAATAAGAGACAATTTCATTACCCTTACAAAGCTTATGTTCTGGTGGGAAAATTAAAATATATATATATATATATAATTCCTGATGTCATAAGTGATACAATAAAAATAAAGCAGAATCCTGGAACAACAATAGGACATAAATGAAAAACCGGTGAAATCTGAATAAGATGTGCAGCTCAGTTAATAATAATGTATCTGTTCACGGTCACTGAGTATGGCTCTGTAAGACAGTAACATTAGGGGCAGTGGGATAAGGGATATAAGGGAACTCTCTGCACTGTTTTTGGCACTTTTAAGTCTAAACCTAGTTCAAAATAAAATGTTTAAATGAAAAAAAATGAAGCAGGATAAGAGGGAAGAGAGTAGCTATGGGGGGCTGGAGGAAACAGGCAGACACAGGATGGCTTGACATTACTTCTTTGAGGAGATGACATTGGAAAAATCTCCCAGATGGAAAGAACAGCAAGTGTAAAGACCACAGGGTAGAAGTGAGCTTCATGGACTTAAGTTAGAGGAAAGGTCAGTGTGGGCAGTCATGAGAGCAAGCAGGAAATTGGTCACAAATGAGGCAGAGATCAGGTCTGGCCGGATGACACTATATTGCATAGGCCATTGGTGCTAGGAGGGAAAGAGAATAATGTGAATGGATTTAAATATTTTAACTCAAATGGAGACTGAATGGAGAGAGACAAGAACAGAAGCCAGGGGATTAGATGAGAGACTGCTGTAAAATTCCACTAGTTAGTGGGCAAGTAGCTTGAACTAAGGGACCCAAGGCAAACACAGTGAATTCTCAGGATCATTTCTGAAAGTAGAGCCAATAGGATTCACAGACTGATCAGATGTTGGGTCTGAGAAAAAGGGAGGAGGTTAGCATGACTCCTAGATATTTGGCCTGATTTTCCTTGTGTGACAACATGGCACATTGGTGGTACTTACAGAAGACAATCTGAACATGAATGTGGTTTATGTTGAATATTCTAGGATGTCTTGGAGAAGAAAGAGCACATTATGTTGATTTGGCTGTAAGTATGTGTTTCTGCTTTCACCCTGTGGTGTTCACACAAGCAAATTACATGAATTACAGCCTTCATTATATCAGAAAACTTATGACATTCACAAGCTGGCCTTTCCAGTGGGCAATGGGATTTTCAGGTCACTCTTACTGTGAAGCAGGACTTGGCACTTCCTCATATTCACCATAAAAATATGCATCCATACCAAATATTATTAAGTAACATGGACTCAAATTACTATTTTAAAGGGAAAGTGGAGAGGAACATTCTTTCCATACACTCATTGCTCTTTAGCAAAGGCCCCGATATCTTGTGAAATAGGTATTCTTCTCCAAGTCTCCTCCACCTTGCAGCTGAGTATCTATTTTCTCCTCCCTTTCCCCCAAAAAGTATTCTCTGTCTTCTGTTTTGCAAAAAATAATAATAATAATTTAGTTCTGGCCCTAAAGCTGCCTACTATACTCAGAGAAGCAAGCATCCTACTATTAACCAGACCACCCTTCTTGGAGGACTGGCAGGGGCAGCTATTGATACTTGAGCTTGCTTGTTGAGAGACTCCCTCCCTCCACAAGGGATTTATCAAGCTACCTCTTTCTACCACACAGAATATTCTTCCTTAAGGGAGTTC
The DNA here is from genome assembly GCF_004126475.2 of Phyllostomus discolor. Taxonomy (NCBI): domain Eukaryota; kingdom Metazoa; phylum Chordata; class Mammalia; order Chiroptera; family Phyllostomidae; genus Phyllostomus; species Phyllostomus discolor. The sequence goes on from NC_040910.2 coordinate 86,287,331, forward strand.
TGGGTAGACACAGTCTTCTCTAGGTCTTATAGTCACAATATTATGACCAGGAATCTACTGGGACATGAGGGGGACAGAATATCATGGCCTGCACTAAGGAAAGATTCCTGCTTGATATAGGGATACTAGAGGAATAGTTACATATTGTGACTTTCAGAAATAACTGTATTTATTCTAGGAGAGCTTCCCTCTCATGGCCCATCTTTATTTTCTATATTGCAAGTAGCCCAGGGGGCATTGCAGTGTATTCTATACTTCTTGCATACATACTCTTAATACATTTCACACATTGAGTGAGATTTACACCCAGGAGGGAAGGGTTTCTTTTCCTAAGAATGACAACAGAAATCTCAAGGAGAGCTCCGGTAGCCTGGGAATGCATGACCTACTTTGAATGAGAAAAGAGGCTACACTCTAAAGTGAAAAGAGCACTGGACACAGAATCTCAGCTCCTCAATTTCTACATCTACCCAATGGAGATGGTATCGACAAGACCACTACATCTATTACCTTACTATATGTCAGACACTCGGCTACACACTTTGCATGGACTGTCTCATTTAATTTCCCTATAATTGCATAAGGCAGAGGTTATGTGTAGAAATATTATTATAATTCTTGAACTACATGAGGAAAGAGAGGCTTAGAGCACTTACATGGGTTATCTGGTAGGGATGAAGAAAGAAGAGGTGGAGGGAAGGGAAGGAAAAGGAAGGGAAGGGGAGCAGAGGAGAGGGAAGGCGAGGGGAGGGGAGGGGAGGGGAGGGGAGGGGAGGGGAGGGGAGGGGAGGGGAGGGGAGGGGAGAAACACATGCCTGTCTGGCCTATGCCAACCAACACAGTCCAAGTTCCAGACAAGTGATTGAAGAATGTGTCTTGGACATTCTAGCCCAGCAAATGTGTTATTGAAATGAACTAAGGAGGTGAACCCAATCAAGAGCCCCACACCAAAGCCCCAGTCTATCCATCCCAGCAATTCCAGCCCTTTGAGCCACCCCACCAAAGGCCCCAGTCATCACGCAGCAGAGGTCAACAACCTTGGCTTTGCCCTGTTCGAATTCCTGGCCTGCAAAATCATGAGCATGACCAAGTGATTGTTATTTTACATCACTAAGTGTTAGAGTTAGTTTGCTATTCACTCATAGGTAGGCAGAACAGCAACTACCATTTGAAGTCAGTAACTTTTGTTTGGATTAGTATTTTCAAGAAATATAGCTAACTATGATCTAAAATCTGCGTCAGGAATCAGGATATTCATATGTTCCACAGAAGCAAAGTCAAAGCCGAGATACCAAGTTTTTTTCTTTAATTGCCATATTACAGCTTTGTTAAAGCAGGGGAGCAAATAATTCATATTTCACACAGGGCATTTTAAGGAACAAGAAATGAAAAAAATATTTATGAACCTGAATTCTGAGACCTAGTCTTGAAATATTAAAGACCATTAAAATCACACAATCAGCAATTGATCATGGAACAAAAGCCTCTCACCATCTGTTTTAGTCAATTTGGCCAACTTAACACATAGGAGATGCAGCAGTTTTGCCAACACAGTCTGTGTTTCTGATTTTTCTAAACTTACACTACCTCTGACCTTTATGATTAAAATCTAATTAAAATATGGTTATTTTTAAAAGGTAGAGATGGCGTAATTGTCTCATCTATTAAAGTTATGACTAATTGTTAACCTTCTTAACTTGCTGATTCACTGCCATGCCTTTCGTTTCAACCTTTTTCAAAGTGAAGTCCAAAAAATTCAGATTGCAAAACAAACTCTGCTGAAAAAAAATATGCATTCACTTTCACTGTATGATCAAAACAATTTGAAGAGAATTTTTCAAATGCACAAATTTAACCTTCTAGAATTGTGTAGTCCTTGAGTCTGATTCAATTATCTAACTTTTCAATTCAAATCAATTAACCAGAACACTTAGTTAACAATGACTCTGTACTATCCATACCTGAGGTGCTAAGTAGATAAAAGCATTCCGTGGTGTTGATCATACTCGAGGAGCTTAAAGTCCTGTTGGAAAAATATAACTCGTGAACATGAACACGTCGATGATAATATAAGAGAGGTCCGCTTTCTTCCAGGAATATAGCTCACCCATAAATGGACAATCACACGTGCAGATGACAGCCTCCTAATGTACAGGATGTCACAGGGATGCCTACAGTGTTCTCTCTAGATACTACCTGGCTTTCCCTGCAAGGCCTGGAAGGATTCCTCACTGTGGTTAAATATGTCCCTCTCTGCTGTTGCCAGGGATCATGGAGTTAGTTGCTCATGTGAGAAACAGCCACCATAGCAATCCCAGCATTTCAGACTCTGTTCTGGAGACTTTGGAGTTGGGGCTCACAGGTGGACCCACAATGTTCTCTGTCCATGGTCCTCAGTATAAATTTCATGTCTGCTCTGAACAGTCATGAGGACCTCTGTCTATCTGGTTTCATATCTGCCAGAGGATGACTCAATATCTTTTTGACATGTTTCCCAGGGAGTCTTCAAAGTGAATTATTTGTATGCCACATACTAGTATTTAAAGTTAGATGGTCACAAATATACCTCACAAATTTAGGAAAAACACTTCATATCCACCTTCACATAAAGCACTGACAAACACAATTTTACTTCTTGATTTTAATTAAGATGTAGAAAGCATTTAGGAAGGGCTTAGCATAGTTGAATAGTGCTGGATTCCAAGCAGAATTAGGAAAGCCTGTGTATTTTCTCCTCCAATGTTTTGCTTTTTTTAAGTAACCCCTTCCTAGAAAAAAAAGAAATCTTGGAAGCTGAATATCAACTTCAGCTAAAACAGGTAAAGCAGTATTGCTTTGGTGTTCTTCAAAATACCGTCTGCAGATGTGAGGTCAATCTGGCTGTGACATCTGTCACCCATTGATAGCCAGGGTTGATTCAGCAGATCTGGCTGGCTAGGTGGGTGTCCTCTTCCTCCCTCACCAATCTATGTGTGTCCCTCCCAAAGCTGCGTGCTCAGCTGAAAAGGACTCAACCTTCCCAACTAGAGCAGAGGACCAGTCTTTGGTCAAGGGTATACAAGTAGCTGCACTCCCCTGCTAGAACCTCCAAACAAGCTCTCAAAATACCATCTGCCTTGCCTCCACCCCCTTGGTTTACAGGCCCTACACATACCCAGCCCCCAAAGTACCAGAGCACTTCTTGGAACTACCTGGAACCTCCTAAGACTATTGGATCTTTCCAGGTGTCTGTCTGTCTGTCTGTCTCTCTCTCTCTCTACACACACACACACACACACTCTCTCTCCTGTCATAAGATTTTTTCTTTTCAAATAACCACCATTACCTTAGATTCTTCTATCCAGAGACAGAAGATAGACAAGTTAGAAATATCAAAATATTTACCTGATTTTTTTTATTTTTAATGCAACTCTTTGTAATGTGCATTAGGATTAAATGTTTCAAAGTCAAGATCACTCAACAACAATAACACAAACAAAGAATGAAAAGATAAGGAGGAAAATAAAAGATCACCAATCCTTTAAGAAAATTGGAGAATTTACTTTATTTCTCATCTGTCTAAACCAATATTTGAATGTGGATTTTAGGTTTGTGAAAAAAAGCTCACTTTTTGAGGCAGTACCCCCAAACGTACACATTTAAGCTCCTCAAACAGATGCTTTGTACCCTAAAAATATTTTATTTGAAGAGCAGGATTCAATTCTATGACCTGACTTGAATGATAATTTCCACTTGCTTTCCCCACCTCCTTCTTTCCCACCATCTAGATAAAACAACCTGTGAATGGCCCTACCTTTCTTTAGTCCTGTGCTAGCACTCCTCACCTGAGATGACTCACCACCCCACCCCTTCTCCAGGTCTGGCTGTCTCTACAACATTTGGCTGAAGTTCAGTTCAGGAAAGTGATTTAAGTCATTGAGCATCTACTACTGTTCCTTTCAGGGCTACTTCAAAATGTCCCCTGTTATCTTGTCATATTTTAGACTGTCTTCCTCTAGCCTAAACCAAGAGAGAGTCATTCAAAAAGAACAGGGACCTTTGTAGGGGAAAAAAGTCTCTGGTCTCAGGAATGGGTAAACATTCCAGAGAGGTTCCTGTTTTTCCCCCAACAGGTCTGCCCATTCCTACAAATTGCATTCTTGTAAGAATAGTCCCAAAGTGAGTCACAAGAACAAAGAGAAATGAGTTTCTCAATGTGACACAGAAAGAATTTTTTTATTTGAATTTGCATGCTGTTTATATTTTCAAACAGGAACTAGAAGAAAGGGGTTTCACTCTCCTTGAGTATATCCAGTCATGAGTTCCTTTTAAGCTTTGCTGTTTTCTCCGTTCCCCTCAGCAGTGAATATTTGGAATGGAGGACTATTACTCAATTTCCCTTCCCTTCATCTCCCTCGTTCTTTCATCCATCTGTCCCAACATGCCATGAGTAGATTCTGTGCCAGTGGTAATTCCAAACTTCAGTTCTAACCACATCTCTCCACCAATCCCTCCCCATGTTAGAAAGTCCAAGTCTCCACCCTTTCAAAGTTCTTCATGACCCTGCTTCGTTCTCTCTTCATATCAAATCCTCTATGACTTCCCTCGCATATTACTGCCTCAGCTAGCCTTCTCTGTGGGTCCTTTCTCTCTTCTTCCCTAGAAAAGTAATTTTCCTAATATCTCATTCCCTCCCCCCTCAGTATTAGGTCTCCAGGTCTACAAATAATATTCTGAATTTCACCTAGAACCACTCTTAAAGAAATGCCTTTGTCTTTAATTTTTTTAAAATTTTTATTCTTCAATTATAGTTAATATACATTACATTAGCTTCCTGTGTACACAACATAGTGATTAGACATTTACATAACTTAGGAAGTGGTCACCTGGTTTCTTGTACCCACCTGACACCGTAGCAGTTATTATATTTTGCACTTTATTTATCATTATTTGCCTAGTGCAAAATATGCCGCCTGCTCTGTCCTCCCATAATTTTTTATTTATTATAGGAATGAATCATGCATGCCCTTGTTGCTGCCAATTTTATTAATGACTCTCCCTCCTTAGGGTAAAGAAATTGAGAATTCTGACTGTGTGTTCCGGTTTGACCCTGCTGCTGAGATCAATGAACATTTGTTCTTTCACAGTGAGGCATGGCTGTGCAGCAGCCCCGAAAGGATGGGAAAGGAGTCCACAAGCAGGAGAAACAGGGGAGGGAAAGGAGACAGGGGACAGGGAAGCAAGGGGACAGGAAGAAAGCAACCTGGTAGGAAATGACTAACTCCAAAATGATCATAATTTTCAGTCTCATTTTTGGCCAGTGTGTTCACGGTGCCAGAGCTGCAAGCGGAGGTAGGAGGATGTTCTCACATGCAGGAGTCCCAGTGTGGTGTCAGGTCTCAGGAGCCCTATTAATGGAACAAAGAAGCTACTGGAGGAAGTGTAATTTGAGGGAAATCCCAGGTCACATTTTAAATTTGGAAATTTGTGTCCAAAACAGAAAATGGAATAAGGAAGCCTCATAGGTGATGTTGCAGTGGATGGAATTGGAAGTGATATTTATTTCAATATTTCTTGAGTCAGGATGAGGCAGGAAGATAGAGTGAGACTAGTGCTCTATATAAGAAAATATATACAGGGGTGGGCAAAAGTAGGTCTATACTTGTGAGTACAAAAAACGGTTTATTCTTGTATTTTGTTAATTAGTGTATTATTTATTTCTATTACAACTTTTGCCATATATAATACATGAAAGTATGTAAGTCACACTTTGGAATTGAGGGAGGAAAAATGAGAGTGAGACCTACATTAATTTTCATGAATGGGTCATTTTATTCTTTGTGCTTCTATTTTTCACTCTGTAAAATTGAGATTGTAGTGTTTGCCCTTTGGCCCAGTTGGACTGTGTGGAAACTCAAATGAGGAGGAGGTAAAGAGCCAACAAAAGCCAAAAGATAAGTTATTATCATTGCTATTATATTCTCTGAGATTAAAAGCTTCCATTAGCTTGGTCTAGAAGTTAACACACTACTAAACAGTTTCTTTTAAAACTGAGAGGATGATCACATTGACTGAGCTGATTTATAAAGCTACTGTGTGGAGACTAAGTTTAACAGACTTAAGACTGCTGTGACATTCATGGAAGAATGGCAGTTACTGTTATAAAAACAATGTTTTGCATGTGCCAGTTATAGTGCTAAAAAAAAGCCTGCTTTACCTCATCATTTCTCTCAGTCCTCACAAATGCCCCTGTGTCTGGGTGTTGTTTATATACTGCACAAGGCACGGGGAGGGTGTGGGGTGGGGGCCAGTCCACTTGTCCACGTCCGTGCTGATCACTGAACTGCAGGGCTGCCTGACTCCAAAGACAATGTTGTTCCCACTAATCCAGTTCTTTTAAAAAACTTCATTATTTCAACAAAAACTTTCTTCAAGAAACCCTACTCAGAAGTCTAATATGAAACAGTGGAGCTATTCTCTTGAATTAGGGATAAATGACAGAGAGAGACCCTATTTCCCTACTCTCTCTCCCACATACTCTCCACCCCTAAAAACCATAAACCCAAAATTATATCCCTTGCAGATCCAGAAGTTTCTGTTTCACTATGCCTCACTGCCCAGTTTTCAAAGTAGTCTACCTGAGATTGAAAATATAAAGGTCACCCCTATGAGAGGAGAGGGGAACATGCCTTTACAGAGCCAAAACACCATTCAGCCAGCACTGAATCAGTTTCTTTGAATAAACACACTTCTTTTCACATCAACTCTGACAATATTCCTTGTAGGTCATTTTAAGAGAATTGACTCAGTACCTGTCATGGATAAAGCATGTAAGGGGACATTTCACATGAAATGGGTACATGAGAAGAATAATTGACATGTGGTCTCATCAAAGAGTCCTGGGCTAGACCTTGAAGCCCTGGCTGCCGTTCGCTTGCTGCATAGTCTTGAGAAGATCACCACTGTACCAAGCCTCAGTTTCTCAATTGTGAAAGTGAGAAATGATGTGGTCACATGAGGTATTATCCAAGGATGTCCTCATTTCCAGGGCCTTCTAAATCTGAGAAGAACCTCTCCTGCCTTGTTTGTCTGCACCCCAATCCAGTTCTCTGCCCCAGCCAAAGTACACTAACAGCTAGGCTTTGTTCTTCCTCTGGTCCATTCTTTGATACACACAGTCCTGTCTTGTGGTGACCCAGTGAAAGCTTGGTGGTAAGGATGACTTTGTTACTGTTACTACTTAACAAGGGTTTATCAAGTAGCTACCATGATCCGAGCCCTGTGTAGGCATTGTGGAAGAAGCAGAGTAGAATGCCAAGAATGGACCTCCTTCTTGGCCTGGATTACTCCTATGTACCTTCCAGGTCTGCATACAACTGTTACCCCTTCTAGGAAGTCTTTCCTCATAACTCCCAAGGTGGGTTCCAATGGTTCTCATCTATCACTGTCACTCAACCAGAATCACCTAGAGAGCTTACTGTTATTGTTACCATTATTGCTCTTGTTGTTGTTGTGAGAACACTTAACATGAGATCTACCCTCATAACAAAAATGTTAAGTGCCCATATCATGTGGCTAACTCTAGGCACAATGTTGTACAGTGGATTTCTAGAACTTATCCATCACGTGTAACTGAAATTGTATACCAATATTGAAGGGCAATGCCCCATTTCTCTCCCCCCTCCAACCTCTAGCAACTAATGTTTCACTCTTTGTTTCCATGAATTTGATTATGCCTTATATAAGTGGAATCATGCAGTATTTGTCCTTCTGTGACTAGCTCATTCACATAGCATAATGTCCGCCAGGTTTGTCCATGTTGTCATAAGTGACAGGATGTCCTTCATTCTTAAGGCTGGATAATCTTCCACCATTCCATTAAAAACACATTTTAAAGCGTGTTTCAATTTCCATGATGTAAGCACTCCCCCCGTGACCACCGCCTAGCTCCCGATACATCATCAGTGAATGTGGGGTCAGGAAGGGGTGTGGAACGGCACACCACTATGTAGTGTTCCCACCACACAGACACAATCAACAAGGATCACAGAGAACAGTAAAGTGTAGTAACATTATTTGTGACAGGTTTTGAGTATCATTTACCTTTGCTCTTAATACAATCTATTTAATTTCATTTAATATTACTTAATTTTTAATCCTGACTCACTCACCATTCCCCCCTCACTCTCCCCTGAGTCCAGTCAGGTACTCTACTACAAGTCTTAACTGAAGTGCAGGTCCATGCACTAGGTTTTTAAGCTCCCGGATGCTTAACAATTTGAGAGAAAATTAGTTTGAGCCCGGAACTACTACTGTAAACACAGAGGCTGCACCTGTGTTAGTTTACTACATCACTACATTAAAATAATATTAAGAAAACAAAGAATGGTATTTTAGGCACTGCTGCATGCCTGCCCATTTCCTAATTATTTATGCAGCTGCTCATTGAATAAGACAAACACATTTACAAAAGTAAATGTTATGAATTAAGTAAAAAAAAAAAAGAGAAAAGAAATCCGGAGGTGATGATAGGGAGCATTATTTTTGAGAGCCTGTTCACTTTTCAACTTTTTGTTGCTGTTGGATTAATTTTAGTACCAGCTTACTCAAAGTTAAGTAAGTGGGTAACATGTGATGCTACCAGATGAAAACCAGGTTCAAATGGATGAATGAAATATGCAAAATGATGTCCTAATTTTCATTAAACACATTGTAGAATACAAATAGTTGTGAGAAAGTAATAGCTGTTACCTCACACAGTCACTCTTCATGAGTGAAACTGACAGTGAAATTTCAATGGGGAAATAATTACAGTCATTTGCTGGTTTTGTTTCTATTATTACATACATAGACAGTAGGTTATCAAACAACTGCAGTTGAGTTTGAACAAGAAACACTTATAGCTCCTCCAAGTCTATACTTGCAACAGAGTAGTTTCCACCAAACGTGGAACCACTCACTACCAAGTCCAGTGCTAATGCACATTTAATAAAGAACCATCAAGCTAGACATAAAGGATAGTTGGTAACATTCTATAAAGACTTTTTAAATTAAATTTATTGGGACAATGCTAATCAATATGGTCATATAGGTTTCAAGTGTACATTTCTATGACATATCACCTGTATATTCCATTGTGTAACCACCACCCAACATCAAATCATCCTCAGTGATCACATATCTGACCCCCTTTACCCTTCACTACCCTCTCACCCTTTTCCCTCTGGTAACCACCATGCTGTTGTCTGTATCCATGAGTTTCAGTTTTATATCCAACATATGAGTGAAATCTTATGGTTCTTGGCTTTTTTGGCTGATTTATTTTGCTTAGCATGATATTCTCCAGATCCATCCATGTTGTTGCAAATGGTAGTATTTCACATTTTCTTATGGCTGAATAGCATTCCACAGTATATATGTACCATATCCTCTTTAACCAATCCTCTATCAAAGGACTTTGTCTCCATGTCTTTGGTTGTGTCCATGTTTTGACCACCGTGAATAATGCTGCAGTGAACACAGGGGTGCATATATCTTTGCAAACAGATGTTTTTGGAGTTTTTTGGGTAGATACCCAGAAGATGGATTGCTGGGTCATATGGTAACGCCACTCTTAATTTTTATAAAGCCTTTTTTTTTCAAGGCTTTAAATAATAGCAGAGCTCCATGGGAAAAATCTCTATTAACAAACATTCTTTATTTGAACTAAAAGATCAAAACCTTTTTCTTGGAACTCAGAGTAAAGTGCAGTAGTTATTCCAATGAATTTTCTAAGGTTTCAATGACCATTGCATTTTCCAGTGATATTTTGGTTGTGTAGCATCTAAGGAAAGGTGTTCCAATGCATGGCTATCTCGCCTTCCCCAGGGGCACATCCCCAGGAGCAGGATGGGGCAGATGTGGTGCATGTGCAACCCAGGAACTTACTTTGCTTCAGCCAAATGGAATTTGACAATATGAATAACTCTGATGAAAACACAGTAAAATTGTGTTTTGAATGCAAAATAGGAATTGATTTTGGCAATGTGAGTTTGCTTAGGAACACCACCCATTTTTTGAGTTTGATCAACTCAAAAGTTAAATTAGGAGTCAGGTCTTTTTGACTCCTGGAGCAGATCTGTTTTTTTTCTTTCTGGCACATCCTTGAAGATTAGTCCCTGCCTTCCCCTAGGGATCCCTCATTTTCTTCATTCCTGTTGGTAGGTGATGTCGTGGGCCAGGTCCTATGTGGGGAGTTCCAAATTTAAATGTTATGCTTTTCACTGTAGTTGGAAAAATATAGTGGAGCCCCTCTCCAACCCCAACTCCAAATAAAAAGATTAATGGGGAGGCAGGTGAACAGCAGACAAGGATGGGTTTTGGAGTCAGTCAGACTTGCATTCAAGTTACTAACATCACCAGTTACTAGCTGGGTGACCTTGGGTAGTTGACTAAACCCTCCTGCCTTTAGCTTCCTCAACTACCAAATAGGAGTTTAATGTCATCTGCATCACAGGAGAAATCAATGTAATAATAATTATGAGTTCCCTCAAACTGGACTCCGAGGAGGATAAAAAGAAATTATACAATGACCTCCCACTTGCCATTCTTGTAGAATCAGTGGTATGATGCCACCACCCAGGAATTAGATTGAAAAAGTACTTGAGCTAGGTTGTATACAGTACTGTCATTCTGTAAAGAATGAAATAGTTGAAAGTGGTTAAAAGCAATAGTCTGGAACTAAAAATGGAAAGATTGGGCAAGATATTAAAAACAAACCAACCACAACAACCTCCCAAGTCGTAACAAGAATTGGGCAATACAAGTGTGGCCTGAGTCACCATCAAGGCGAGGATTCAGTGATAGGCTAGAAAGTAGATGAGACCACACTGGAACCACTACAGATGAAGACTGCTTGAGGTTGATGATATGAAATGGTTTTTCCAATCCCAATCTAGTTTATTTTTATCTTCCTCATGAAATGTAAAATAATTCACATGACAATTTGATTGAGACCTTATGGGTGTCATTTCCATTGTGCAAGACAGGAACATTTAGGGCAGAAAACTTTGGCCACGTGGTAAGAGAAGATGGCCAGTGTGAGTGAGAGTCAAGTAGAGGATTGAGCAACAATTTAGTAGATTTGGGTAGAGGAGGCCACCAGTGTGGACAATCCAAATCAATGTTTTATCATCATCATTAGAGTCTCCTGTCATTTGTGTCATTCTTGGACTTAATGTGGGAGGAAGCAATCAATGCCTAAATGTTAGGGCCTTTGATCAATGTCCTCTGGTCTGCATTGTAGGGTTGGAGTACAGGGTGTGTCTGCACATGTCAAAACAAAACCCTAGGCAGCTCTCAGATGCTCCAAAAGGTTAACTGTTTCTATAGCAATGCCTGAGATCTATGGGAAATTGCTGAGTTTTTACATTTGGCTCACAGGTAACTAGTTATGTATCCTTTTGGATTAATGTGTGGTATCTGCAGCAATCTAAACAAGATCTTAAATCTCTAAAATCTCAATTCCAGTCAAGCTGGCAAAGTAAGTGAATGCTGTGCCCACATCCTCCCATGAGCACAGCTAAACTTTATAACAATCAACCTGGACAGCCACCTGAAGAATAGCAGAGCAGAAGTCCTATAACTAAAGATGTAAAGAAGAAGCCACATTGTGACAGGTAGGAGGGGCAGAGATAGGGATACACAACAGGCTGGTCCCATACCCATGTGTAGTAGGTGAGAATCCAGAGGGATATCATAGCTATAGACATCTCCCTGGAAGAGCTCCCCAGTCCAGAACATCAGTGATGGGGAAAGAAGCCCACATAACATCTGGCCGTGAAAATCAGCATGGATTCTGTCCACCTAGGTAAAGTGGAAGTCTGCTGAAAACCCAGGAGTCCCCTTAAAGACACTCATTCTGGGCTCCAGTGGAGGGACAGCAGATCAGGGGTTGCCACAGACACGCAGGGAGAAAATGAGTTGTGTGCTCTTGTCCCTGTGTTGAGCCCACCTTCTGCAAGATGATGGGTGCCATCTTTCCTGTCTTGAGCCCTCCCCCAACACAGTCAAATCTGCATTAGCCTCATGAGCTCTACTCGTTCCACCCTGATAATTCCCTGACACCCAGTCCTACTCAACTCACACATTGCCCAGAGCTCTTTCATCACCAATCAGCCTGAGACTGCATTGCAGTTTTTCTTAAAAAGCTCTCAAGGAACTTCTGGCCAAGAAGGAGGTGTAGGTAGATACACTTTGCCTCCTCGCACAACCAAAAGGAGGACGACAACAAATTTAAAAAACAAAAAATAACCAGAACTGCCAGAAAATTGAACTGTATGGAAATATGACAACCAAGGAGTTAAAGAAGAAATATTTATCCAGACTGGTAGGAGGTGTGGAGACAGGCAGCCAGGGAGGAGAGAACCCGTGGCAAGGCAGTGGCTGGAGGACTGGGGCAGGCAAGGCAGTGGCTGATGGAGTCAGTGGTCTCACATTTGTGTGCAGATAACTGAGAAGAATAACTGGGGAGTAAGACAGACCACCCAAACTAGGGTTCCAGTGTTGGGAAATCTTCAATCCTTAAAGCCTCAAAACCTCTGGCTGAAAAAAACTTATGTGGGGTTGAGGCAGCAGAAGAAAGTCCAAGCCTTACAGGACAGTTCTTTGGAGAGACACACTGGTTCCTAGAACATACACAAGCCTATCCACTGGGAATTAGCACCAGAAGGGCCCAATTTGCTTGTGGGTAGCAGAGAAAGTGACTAAAAGCTCCCCAAAAGTGAGCAAGCGGCATTTCCCCCTCTAGAAACCCTCCCCCACATAGAGTGCCACAATGCAACAAAGTGGCTTGCCCCATGCTGGCGAATACCGGAGGCTCCACCCCTTATAATGCAACAAGTGCACAGAGACAAAAATAAGATATGGCCCAAAGAAAAGAACAGATCAAAGCTCCAGAAAAAAATACCACAAAGCAATGAAGAGATAGCCCACCTATCAGAGGCACAGTTCAAAACACTGGTAATCAGGATGTTCACAGACATGGTTAAGTATGGCTGCAAAATAGAGCAAAAGTGAAGGCTATAAAAAGTGAAATAAAGGAAAATGTACAGGAAACCAGCAATAAAGGGAAGGGAACTGGGACGCAAATCAATGGTTTGGGGGAAAAGGAAGAAATAAAACATTAAACCAGAACAGAATAAAGAAAGAAGAATTTTTAAAAAATGAGGAAAGGCTTAGGAACCTCCAGAACAACTTTCAATGTTCCAACACCTGAATCATAGGAGTGCCAAATGGAGAAAATGAAGAGCAAGAAGTTGAAAACTTATTTGAAAATACAATGAGGGAGAACTTTCATAATCTGGCAAAGGAAATAAGACTTCTAGGAAGTCCAGGAAACTCAGAAAGTCCCAAAGAAGTTGTACTCAAGGAAGCACACACCAAGGCACATCATAATTATATTACTCAAGATTAAAGAGAAGGAGGGAATTTTAAAAGCAGCAAGAGAAAAGGAGATAGTTACCTACAAAGGAATTCCCATAAGACTATCAGCTGATTTCTCAAAGGAAAACTTGCAGGCAAGAAGGGGCTGGAAAGGAGTATTTGAAGTCATGAAAGGCAAGGACCTACATCCAAGATTATTCTATCCACCAAAGCTGTCATTTAGAATGGAAGGGCAGATAAAATGCTTCCCAGATAAGGTCAAGTTAAAGGAGTTCATCAGCACCAAGCCCTTATTATATGAAATATTAAAGGGACTTATTTAAGAAAAAGAAGAAGATCAAAAATATGAACAGTAAAATGACAATAAACTCACAGCTACCAAGAACCGATCCTAAAAAACAAAAACAAAAATGAACTAAGCAAACAACTAGAAGAGGAACAGATTCACAGAAACAGAGATCATTTCAATAGAAATGGAGGGTTATCAGTGGAGAGAGGGAGGGGGTAGAATGGGGGAAAAGGTATAGGGAATAAGAAGCATAAATGGTAGGTACAAAATAGACAGGGGAAGGTAAAGAATAGTATGTAAAATGGAGAAGCCAAAGAACTTATACATATGACCCACTGACATGAATTAAGGTAGGGAAATGATGGTGGGATGGGAGTTCAGGGAGGAGGAGAATAAAGAGGACAAAAATGGGACAACTGTAATAGCATAATCAATAATATATATATATATATGTATTTTTAAATATGTTATTTATTTATTTTTAGAGAGGGAAGGGAGGGAGAAAGAGAGAGAGAGAGAAACATCAATGTGCGGTTGCTGGGGGCCGTGGCCTGCAACCCAGGCATGTGCCCTGACTGGGAATTGAACCTGCGGTGCTTTGGTTCGCAGCCTGCACTCAATCCACTGAGCTACACCAGCCATGGCCAAAAACATATATTTAAAAAAAGAATTTAAATTTCTCAGTGAGATCCAGTCAAGGTCAAGGGGTGCCAGAGATATATATAGAGAAAGTGAGCTGTATGGCTTCAAGGTGAACCCCAAAGATCCCACAAAAAAAAACTACTAGAACTAATAAATACTTCAGTAAAGTAGCAGAATACAAAATTAGTATTTGGAAGTTGGTTTTGTTTTTATACACTAATAATGAACTATCAGAAAGAGAAACTAAGAAAATAATGCCATTTATAACTGTATCAAAAAATATCTAGGAATAAATTTAACTGAGGAATCAAAAGACTTATACTCAGAGAATTACAAGATATTGAAGAATGAAGTTGAGGAAGATAAATAAATGGAAGCATATATAGTGCTCATGGACAGAAAGAATTAACATCATTAAAATGTCCATACTACCCAAAGCAATCTATGGATTCAATGCAGTCCCTATCATAATGCCAACACATTGGACTTTTTCATAGAACTAGAACAAATAATCCTAAAATTTATATGAAACCAAAAAAATACCCCAAATAGCCATAGCAATCTTGAGAAATAAGAACAAAATTATAGGTATCTTGCTACCTAATATCAAACTATACTACAAGTCTATAATAATGAAAACAGCGTGGAACTGGCATAGAAACTGACACATAGCCCAGCTGGTGTAGCTCAGTTGGCTAGAATGTCAGCTCATAACCAAAAGATTGCAGGTTTGATTCCCAGTCAGTGCACACAGGTTGTGGGTTCGGTGCCCAGTCCAGCATGTATGATACCTGGTCCAGGAGCACACAGGAGGCAGACAATCGATGCTTCTGTTTTGCATCAATGTTTCTCTCTCTCTAAAAACAATGAAAAAACATCCTCAGGAGAAGATTTTAAAAAATCCGACACTTAGATCAATGGAACAGAATAGAGAGTCCAGAATAAACCCATGCCTATATGGACAATAAATATATGAAAAAAGAGGCAAGAACATACAATGGGATATATACAATTTATTCAATAAATGGTGTTGGTAAAATTAGACAGATTCATGCAAAAAAAAATGAAACTAGACTATCTTCTTATACCATACAGAAGAATAAATTCAAAGTGGATTAAAGACTTAAATATGTACCTGAAACCACAAAACTCCTAGAAGAAAACATAGGCAGTAAACTCTCTGACAATGCTCTTAGAAATATTTTTTCTCATACATCTCCTCAGGCAAGGGTAACAAAAGGAAAATAAACAGGATTACATTAAATATAAAAAAATTGTGCAGCAAAGGAAACCATCAACAAAATGTAAAGACAACCTACTGAATAGGAGAACATATTTGCCAGTGATACATCCAATAACTGGTTAATATCCCAACTTTTATACAGAATTCATACAACTCAACACCACATACACACACACACAAATCCAATTTAAAAATGGGCAGAGAACTTAAATAGACATTTCTCCAAAGAGGACATACAGATGGCCAATAGACATGAAAAGATGCTCAACATCACTGATCATCAGAATAATGTAAATTAAAACCACAATGAGATATAACCTCACAGCTGTCAGAATATCTACCATCAATAAGTACACAAATAAGTGTTGGTGAGGATGTGAAGAAAAGGGAATTCTCACGCGCTGTTGATGGGAATGCATATTGGTGAAGCTACTATGGAAAACAGTACGGAGTTTCCTCAAAAATATTAAAAATAGAACTACCTTATGTCCCCGCAATTCTACTTCTGGGTATATATCCACACTAATTTTAAAAGATAAATGTACCCCTGTGTTCACTGAAACATTATTTATAGAAACTAATATATGGAGGCAACCCAAGTGCCCATCAATAGACACATGGATAAAAACATTGTGGCTGACATAGCTCAGTGGATTGAGCACAGGCTGTGAACCAAAGTATCACAGGTTTGATTCCCAGTCAGGGCACATGCCTGGGTTGCAGGCCACAGCCCCCAGTAACTACATATTGATGTTTCTCTCTCTCTCTCTTTCTCCCTCCCTTCCCTCTCTAAAAATAAATAAATAAAATCTTTTTTAAAAAGTAAAAAAAACACATTGTGGTCCATATACACAATGGAATATTACATGGCCATGACAAGAATAAAATCTTACCATTTGCAACAACAGGGATGGATCTAGAAGGTATTATGCTAAGTGAAATAAGTCAGACAAAAACAGAAAAATGCCATATGATTTCACTTATATGTGGAATCTAAAGAACAAAATTAATGAACAAACAAAACAGAAACAGACTCATAGACACAGAACAAACTAAGATGGTCAGATGGGACAGGATTTTATGTGAAGGGATTAAGAAGTACAAATTGGCACTTTCAAAATAGTCACAGGGATGTAAAGTACAGCACAGAGAATATAGTCAGTAATATTGCAATAACTATGCATGGTGCCAGGTGGATACTGGAAACATTGGGGGGATCACTTTGCAAATTGTATAATTGTCTGACCACTATGCTGTACACCTGAAACTAATATAAAATAAAACTGAATGTCAAAAATAAATAAATAAATAATCTCCCAAAACTCTAAGGGACAGTGTAGATCCAGTTTTAGACAATCTGTTCCTAATTTTGCTTTGTCCTTGGGGAACTATTAAGAATTTTATAAAAGGATTGCCATTTCATTGCTGGCCAGCTCATGCAGTTTAAGTCTCAAATGTATGGTAGAGAGTGAGAATAATTACAGTTATGAAAAATCAGCCCCTCCCATCAATCCCCAGGTACAGGCTGTACCATTGTTGGGCAATTTCATAATCTCATTTGTGCATCTGTGTCTGTTTAATGTTTGAGTGTGCTTGGATGTGCTTTTGCAAATGGCTGTCTATAAATCCCCATCCATTAGGTAGACTGGGACTTTCATAAGGGGATCCAAAGAATTAATGAAAAGAACATTTTGGTAACAATTCTCTGTTTATAGACAGGATCCTCATTTTTTTGAGGATCCTGTCCGAGCAAAAGAGCTCAAAGTACTTTTCATTAAAACATCACTGCATGTCTATGAGTTAGGTAGTAGGTTGGAATCAGTAGCTCTATACTTAATAGATGGGCAGCAAGTCTCTAGCCAGCCTAACAGAGTCCTTAGGGGACAGAACCAGAAACCTGTAACCCAGGTAAGCTGACAAGCTCTCCATACAGTTGCTTAGCAGTGCACAAGCCAAATATAATTTGAGTTTATTCAACTACAGAGAGATGAGTCCTTAACCTCCAACGTGTATTTTCAATGTATTTCTTTCAAGTGCCCCTCCCACATGTCTAGTTTTTCAGTGATATTCTAATACCAGGGAGGAGTCCACATTGATCTCAAAAGTGGAGAACTACTGTACCTTCGTATGTGCTAAGGAGATAATAACTGA
Source organism: Phyllostomus discolor (assembly GCF_004126475.2). Classification (NCBI taxonomy): domain Eukaryota; kingdom Metazoa; phylum Chordata; class Mammalia; order Chiroptera; family Phyllostomidae; genus Phyllostomus; species Phyllostomus discolor. The sequence goes on from NC_040910.2 coordinate 86,305,057, forward strand.
AAAATTAATCACAAAAATGTGAGAACACCAACATAATTCTCAAATTTGACTTTTGCATGAAGATTCTAAGGTACATTTTATAAAATACATCTGGTAATTTTCACCATATGTATATGAGAGTGTGTATTTGTGTGTGTGTGTGTGTGTGTGTGTGTGTTCTTAAATATAAGAAGAAATGACTTAAGGGAAGAAAGACACAAGGATATTTTTTTGGATAAAAATGAAAAATCTCTACAATAAGTTACCAAAAAAAGGTTGCAGGAAGACCTGCCCCAAACATTTGCAGGGCCTGGAGTAATAGTTCAAATAAAGCTCAGTTTTAATATTCTTACCCTGACTTTGAAAAAAGAAACCTTCATAATGACAAAATAAGAAATGCACAAAGTTCTGGTTATCATAAGATGGAGAACTAACCACATACCTAAGAGGACTAAGTTTAATTTTTACTGTGTCTGGTGTTCTGTTGATAAGTTGGCAAAATTTAGAAGAGTATACCAAATAAAAGTCATAAATAATTCATGACTTATTATAAAGTTATCCTATTATTTTCTTGCTTTTATTTCAGCAAATCCATTATGCTGTTATAATAATGATTTTCACACAGTTTATGATATATTGAGAGAAGTGATGAAAGGATTAAAACACAACTGCATTCAAGATATACAAATTTGGGTTTGTTTTCATTTAAAAAACTATATGTAAAACCAAAATGAATTGTCCTTTAAAAAGTTATTTCTCCTCTAAGGAGTGAAGATTATCTATTAAAATATTTTGAAAACATAAATTTTCTTAATTTTTTTGTAAAAATAGTTTTTAATTCTAGTCTTTAGGATCTAACTAGTTGGCGTTGTAAAGAATCAGTATCACACATCACACATGTTATTTACATATATACAAATATAAGAGTAACATGAATTGTTTAACATTGTGAAACGTTCCCCAGCTTGTGACTCCTGCATTAATTTATAAGTTCCTCTGGAATCGCAAAGTAGAGCATGAAAAGAAGAAAATGAATGCTTGGCCCTACTGGGAAATGGTACTTTGTTATGCAAGAATCTATTACGTTCCTATGATAAAACAGTACATCCTATTATATGGCAAATGACTTTGTCTTTCCTCTAAATGAAGCCCTCTACACCCCATGCCCCATGCCCCCTGTCCCCCGAAGCAGTGTCCCTCTCTGTGCTCAGCAGGGACTCGAGCCACAAACCTTCATGGCATCTGAATGCAGTTTCTTTTGTTCTGAGGACACTTGGTAAGAAATAGGGAGGAGATTTTCTCTGGAGCTTGAACAATATTGGTCTCAAGGGCAGATGTTTAGGGTTATTGGTAACACTGTGTCAATACCAACTGCTAGGTCCCAATTGAGAAAGAAGCCTATGAGTTCTTTAATAGTGTGTGTGTGTGTGTGTGTGTGTGTGTGTGTGTGTACGAGAGAGAGAGAGAGAGAGAGAGAGAGAGAGAGAGAGAGAGAGAGAGAAATGCCCTCCAAAGTACAGAGCCCAGGGGTCTGTACTTTGCCTGGGTCTAAGGGTGTTATTGCTTATAGCAGGGGTGTCTAACTCATTTTCGCTGGGTGCCACATCAGCCTCGTGGTTGCCTTCAAAGGGCCAAAATAATTTTAGGGCTGTATAAATGTCTACTCCTTAACTGTTAAGGAGTTGAAATTACGTTTGGCTCTTTGAAGACAACTGCAAGGCTGATGTGGCCCCTGGTGAAAATTAGGTTGACACCCCTGGTTTATAGAATCTTGGAACCACAACTTTCAAAATACTTTTTTAAAGAAGCAGAAGCAATTCAACCAAGGATCCAAGGATGTTTGTTGGGTTGGGGGAGGTGAAAATGCCACATCTAAAAAAAAAATTATTGATTTGAGAGAGAGGAAGGGAAGCGGGAAAAGAGGGAAGGAGGTGGAGGGGGTAGAGAGAGGGAGATAGAGAGAAAAAATCTGCTTTTACACTTATTCATGAATTCACTGGCTGATTCCTCTATGTGTGCTGACTGGAGGTTGAACCTGCAACCTTGGTGTATGGAGACGACACTGACCAACTGAGCTACACGGCCAGGGAGAAAATGCCCACACTTTAAGGACTGATTTATATTTCAACTTCCAAGTGAATATATGAACAAGTCATCTCAGTTCTACAAACCAGATTGTAGGGCTAAATATTTGAACATAGTCCAGATAAGGATTTTTTGTAAGATCTGCACAAAGGGCATAGTAGAGAATTCTAGTTTAACAATAACAAAAAGGGGATTCTATTTTCTTTTCATCAGGAAAACCATACCGTAGGGTAAGAGTGGATCTTTGATCTAAATCTGTCCACGCATCCACCAAACACCATGCAGATCAACAAGCAGAACAAGTAAAATCTGCCACAACCCATGCCTCTTGCAAAACTAGAAAACAGAAATATTACTGACTCTGATTTTCATGTACCTAGGTAAGCATCCACTGAAACCAGCAGTGAAAACACCAAAGCCTATGCCAGAGCCAAAGATCAAATGAAGACTTTGTGACAGGCAGGAACATATGATGGAATACAAGCAATGGGAGAAACCAGATGACATCACCACAGTCAGAGAGGGACCCATGCCGAGTGGGAAAAACAGAGAATAGGTGTGGTACACGAGGAATCAGACCTCTGATCCGGAGCTTTAGAAGGAATACGGCTTCAAAGTGCATAGGGCCAGAGGTGGCATTGCTGAGAAGGCAGCTCTTCTAGGGCATAGGGAGGGGTCATGGGAGGGGACAATCATCTCTGAGGGCTTGGTATGTCTATCAGAAGACAGGGGAAGGGGGAAAGGAGTGGGCAAAGGGGGTTTGGGGCAACTGTATTTCAGTAGGATGGACTATCAAATACATTCTAAGCAAGTGAAGAGAGAATATATTGTAGATGAATCGAGAGCATATAAATGCCCAGAGTTGCTCTCATGTGTTATACACACAGCACACCTAACGCTGTGATGTTCAAGTTCATCCTGCTTCATTACCCCTCCTTTATTCACAACTTTTGGGATGTTATACATTCAACAGATATTCCTAAATAGACAACTTGATATGAAGTTGAAGTATTTATGTGACAACTGTTGTTTCAAAATAAAAGGGCAGCAGGTATAGGGAAACCCACTTATAACCCTCTGGTTTGTTTGTTTGTTTGTTTGTTTGTGAAAAGACTGACACTAGACAAGAGGATAAGCAACATCCCTAAAATCACAGGGAAAATGAACCAAATATTTAGATCTTTGAACAAAATGGTCTGCCACATTATGAAACAAGTCACTGTTTTCTGTAATGATGACCTCAGAATTCTGCTGACAAAGAGAGTAAAATACTTTGGACTGAAGTTCTTTCCTTCTTAAAAAAAAAAAAAACAAAAAAAAAAAAAACAAAGAGGTTCCAAACTCTGCCAAAGATGTTGATCCAAAATTGATGACAAGAAAAAAAACCCAAAGAACTTGGAGTATTTTTAAAAGACATTTCTGCTTATTTCTACCCACCTCCCACAATCCCCAAAAGTAAATTCATCTGAAAAATCATGAGAACAAAAAAGCACTGGCAGGTTATACAAATTGCTCCTAAACATATATTGCCTAGAATTCTGCATTCTTTTAACAGATGTTTGACTTCTAGAAAGTTTTATTCTGCAAAAAGCTTGGATTACAGCTCATTTTTATCTATGTATCACCTTGGAGCCAGCTGTTAGATAAGCCTGGAACTTATTGGTAGTTTCATCACCTGCCACGACGCCGACCAAAATGCAGATGATGTTCTGCAGACTCAGCTAAGAGGATGGATGATGGGGAAAATCCCCACTTTGATGCCTTCTTCCCCATCAAGCACTTGATGAGTAAAAGAGCAAGGCATCCCTCAGCAACCAGGCTTCCCAGCTGGCTATCAAGAAAACCAGTCAAATGCACCACAGGTCACAATACAGAAGAGTGTGACCTGCTGCTCTCCTCCAGTGTCGGAGGCAGGGAAAAACGGCTCTGATGGGTGGTGGAAACAAATTGTTAGAGACTGAAAAAATGGTGAGTTATTAACTAATGAAATAGGAAAACACTGAACAGATGAAAGGTAAAATGCAAAATCTCCTACCCTCAAGTATTTAGCAAAAGAGAAACTATGAAATAGAAGTTAATAATGATGATATATTAATAATAAGATGAATATCTAATATGCATTGCTTACTTGCTAGATATGAGACATGATGATAATTCTTCACATACATTATCTCATTTAATCATTGCAATAATCTTTGTAAGACCCTAAGTGGGTCCACAGGAATGTGTTCCTTCTGGAGGCTCTGCAGCACTCTGTGCCTTACATTTACCAACTTCCAGAGGCCACCCCATTCCTTGGTTCATGGCCCCTTCCTCCATTTTCAAAGCCAGCAACACAGCTTCCTCTATCCTCTCTGATCATAGCTTCCTTCCTCACATTTTTTTCCCATAACTGTAACCACCTCCCCACCTCCCTCTAGCAAGGACTTCTGAATTACATTAGGTCTACCCAGAGAGTCCAGGGTAATCTAATCCTAAATCCTTAAGAGTCACATCATATTCACAGGTTTATGGGTGATTCAAACACAGGGATTGGGACAATTTGGGGAGGGAGAGGTCATGATTCAGCCTACCACAGTTGTAACCAAAATTTTCATTTAAAATAATAAAGAGCCCTGGCTGGGTGGCTCAGTTGGTTGGAGCATCATCCATACACCAAAAAGTTGCAGGTTTGATTTCCAGTCAAAGCACAGGCTAGGTCACAGGTTTGATTCCCTGGTTGGATCACATACAGGAGACAACTGACCGTTATTCCCTTTTTCTCTCTCTCCCTACCTCAAACCCTTCTTCTCTCTCTAGAATCAATAAAAACATATCCCTGGATGAGGATTTAAAAATAATAAAATAAAATAACAAAGATACGATTTTTCATCCATTTAATTGGCAAGACTACAGAAATTATCCAGATACACTCATAGTCTGTTGGTATGAACACCAATTGGCACCAATTTTCTTAGAGGATATATATATTTATATATATATATTTCACTATATGTCAATATATATCACAAAATATCAAAGAACTTAAGATATTATTCCCTTTGACTAGAAATTCAGTTTATTGGAGGTGGTCATAAGGAAATCACTATAGCAATTAACAAAAAATGTTAACCTCAATGACAACAACCTAATTTGTTTCAGTAAATTATGGTATTGTCATCTACTGGTACTCAATGCTATTAGAACACTATTTAAAATGTAGACAAAATCATATTATAGAGAGGACTGCTGGCCAAGATGGAGGCGAAGGTAGACACACTGTGCCTCCTTGCACAACCAAAAGGAGGACAACAGTAATTTAGAAACCAAAAAACAACAACAACTGACAGAAAATTGAACTGTATGGAAGTCCAACAACCAAGGTGTTAAAGAAGAAACATTCATCCAGACCAGTAGGAGGGGTAGAGTTGGGCAGCCAGGTGGAGAGAACTCACAGCAAAGGGGCAGCTGGCGGTCCCCAAATACCCCAGTGGCAGCAGGCGGACCCAGCGAGGTGGAAGATTGTGGAGAGGCTTGGCGCACAAGGCGGCTGGTGGACCAGGTGGTCCCACATTTGCACACAGATAAACCAGGCAAAACTGAGGAGCAAGGCACACCTTGCAACCCAGGGCCCCAGTGCAGGGAAATAAAGCTTCAAAACACCGATTGAAAACACCTGTGGGGGTTGAGGCTCAGGGAGAGACTCCTAGCCTCACAGAAGAGTTCATTGAAGAGACCCACAGGGTCCCAGGATGTACACAAACCCACCCACACGGGAATCAGCACCAGAAGGGCCCAGTTTGCGTGGGGGAAGCAGTGGAAGTGACTGAAATCCAGCAGAGAGCAGAACAAGCACCATTGTTCCCTCTCAGACCTTTGCCCCACATACTGCGTCACAACCCAGCGACTGGGTTGCCCCGCCCAGGTGAACACCTAAGGCTCCGCCCCTCACTATGTAACAGGTGTGTCAAGACAAAAAAAATGCCCCAAATGAAAGAATAGATCAAAGCTCAAGAAAAAATACAACTCAGCAACAAAGAGATAGCCAACCTATCAGATACACAGTTCAAAATACTGATGATCAGGATGCTCACAAAATTTGTTGAATTTGGCCACAAATTAGATGAAAAAATGAAGGCTATGCTAAGTGAAATAAAGGAAAATGTACAGGGAACCAATAGTGATGGGAAGGAAACTGGGACTCAAATCAATGGAGTGGACCAGAAGAAAGAAAGAAACAACCAAACAGAAAAGAAGGAAGAAACAAGAATTCAAAAAAGTGAGGAGAGGCTTAGGAATCTCTAGGACACCTTTACATGTTCCAACATCTGAATTATAGGGGTACCAGAAGGGGAAAGAAAGAGCAACAAGTGGAAAAGTTATTTGAACAAATAATATAAAGGAGAACTTCCCAACCTGGCAAAGGAAATAGACTTCTAGGAAGTCCAGGAAGCTCGGAGAGTCCCAAAGAAGATGGACCCAAGGAGGAACACATCAAGGCACATCTTAATTACAGTAGCCAAGAGTAAAATGAAGGAGAGAATCCTAGAAGCAGCAAGAGATAAGGAGACAGTTACCTACAAAGGAGTTCCCATCAGACTGTCAGCTGATTTCTCAAAAGAGACCTTGCAGGCAAGAAGGGGCTGGAAAGAAGTATTCCAAGTCGTGAAAGGCAAGCACCTACGTCCAAAATTGCTCTATCCAGCAAAGCTTTCATTGAGAATGGAAGGGCAAATAAAGTGCTTCTCAGGTAAGGTCAAGTTAAAGGAGTTCATCATCACCAAGCCCTTATTATATGATATGCTAAAGGGATTTATCTAAGAAAAAGAAGATAGAAAACATGTACAGTAAAATGACAGCAAACTCACAATTACTAACAACCACACCTAAAACAAAAACAAAAGCAAACTAAGCAAACAACTAGAACAGGTACAGAACCACAGAAATGGAGATTACATGGAGTGGAAGGGGGAGAGAGGGGAAAAAGGTACAGAGAATATGTAGCATAGATGGTAGGTAGAAAATAGACAGGGGGAGGGTAAGAATAGTATGGGAAATGTAGAAGCTAAAGAACTTATAAGTATGACACATGAACATGAACTAAAGGTAGGGGATGTGCGTGGGAGAGGGTGTGCAGTGTGGAGGGGAGTGAAGGGGGAAAATGGGACAACTGTAATAGCATAATCAATAAACTATATTAAAAAAGAAAAATACAGGAAGGAAAAATCTATTATAGAAAAATATTTAAAGATATGGGAAATAGCATTTTATATAACAAAGGCTACAAATCTATAAATAAATAAGTATAGATTTTCTTCCCATAAAGAGTATTAGTAAAGAAAATTTTGGGTGTTTTTCATCTTTCCTATACTTTCTGGCTTTTCTTCAATGAACATGGAATACTCTGCCAGTCATATCAATGTTATTTCTTTAGAAAAACCTTCTTGTTCAGCTGATGCCCAGCAGGGGGTGTCCCAGTCCCCAGTCTTGCCAGGCACTGGGGAGAGGAATGACCCACCTCCTGGGTCCTGGCCAGCCTTGGAGTTCTCTAATTTTCCTCACTGTCAATGATGTCTATGACAGTTCATGAAGATGGGCCACTAGAAGCCAGGAAAACACAGTGGAAAGAGGAAGGGCCTTGAATCAACAACTTAAATTGGAAAGCCAACTCAACTATTTATGGGCTGTGTGATCTTGGAAAATTTATTCAATGCAACAGAGCCTTGGCTCACCACGTGCAAAGTGGTGCTGATGATACTTAACTTCCAGGATGTCATGAGGAATAAATGAAATCATTTGGTTAGGGGGTCACGCACACAGGTGCACTGGGTTCAGACAGCTGAGTTTTGGAGCCTGGGTTTTTCCCTCAACCGAATATGTGAATGAGGCCAGGATGCATTTACCCTTTATGTCCCTGCTTCCTTCATATATGATTGAGAAATGGCACCTAAAACCAAAATGCTAGAAAGCACTCTAGAGTGTAGCACAGTGCCTAGCCTCCCTTATCTTGTGAACAAATGATAGCTAATATAACAGGTACTTGGTAAATTATAGTGTTTTTGTTATTTCTAATGATTATAATATTACACAAGCATGTTCTGACAGACCTTGATTATCATCTGTATAACAAAATCAGGTTACTCATCTCTTTATCACTCCAATTTGAATAGCCAAATGGCCAAAACTTCATACTGGCCAGATACATGGCTCAAGAAATATATGCCTTTCAAACTCTACAATCCTTCTTTCTGTGTCACTGAGGATGTAGATGTTTGGGATGAGTGTTCCTGCATTGATTACCCACAGTAATGGGCCCCTCAAAATTGTCAATGTAGCATAAATATTTGCAGGAATTCCTTAAATGTTTTTAAAACAACAGAATCTCAAATCTTCTTACCTACAGCTCCTACTATGTGAAATCCTTTTATTAAATATTGTGTTGGGAATTTTATAAAAAGATAAAACACATGGCTACAACCTTTGAGAAATAGCAAATGTATTAAAGGAGACAGAATTTGTATAAACACAAAAACACTATGAAACATATACAGGGTCTGGCACAAATAACATACTTTTTATTACAAAATCTTTTATTACAAAATTATAAGCATGTAATTCTGAAACATAACAATATCACACTCAAGCATACTGTATGGCATTTTAGATGTTCAAATTAAAACTATAAATTATTACATTTGTATTATTACCCTACAAACCACACTCAAGCAGGCATTACTTCTGCTGGACCCTGTATATTAAAAGAACAAAAACTGAATATTTATAGTGTGGCCATAGTATACTAATGCTTGAAAAAATGCAATAAGAAAATTCATGTTCTATTTACGTTGGATTTAGGGACACTTTCAATACCCCTGTTTAAAGGATCTACCCAAAGACCTGGGCCAAAAGTCCCTCTGCCTACCATTTTTCTCCATCTCTGCAACATGGGACCTTTAAACACGTCAGATAAAATACTCCTTACTAAATTTATCTATGGCATCTAGCACTGCTGACCACTTCCCTCCTCTACAAGTTCTGTACTTCTATGAATTCTCTAATACCATTAATACATATTGAACTGCCATTTTGCTGTGGATCTCAATATCTGGGCCATTGTTCTCTGCTTATTCCCTAAGTGTTGGTATGCCCCAAGGTCCCATACCTAGCAATCTTCTCAACCTACATATTCTCTCAGGGAAAGCATCTTTCTTCCAACATTAATATTTATGACTCTAAGTTTACATCACTAGCCTGGTTCTCTCCCTCAAACTCTGGATCTTGTGTTCCTGTCTACTGGACATCTCCAGCTAGAAGTACCAACATATCTAAGTTCAGCTTTTCCTAGATAGAATGCATTATTCATTGTTCTTTCCCAAACCTGTCTTTCTACCTTAGCATCTTGCCTATTGACTTCATCTTCCACACAGTCATGGAAAACATAATTTTAGGAGTCATCACAGATTTATCAGTCCTCCTCACCCTCCAAAACTAACAGCCAGTGCTTCCTGAATACCATTGTTATCACTCCCCTCCTCTCTAGAGTCATTACCAATGTTTTAGTTCAGGAACTCATCACTTCCCTTAAAATATAAGAGTTTTTAAAGTCTACCTTCTTCTCTATTCTCTCTTAAAAAGATCATCTTTCATCCTCATCCTCACACATTAGCGAGGGGAATCTTTGTAAATCCAAATCTGACCAAGTCATCCCTACAGGGAAGCCGTCAATAGTTCCCCTTTGTGCCCAGGATAAAAATCCAAACTCTTTGGATTTTTTGGATAAAACATCCAAACTCTTTGGATTTTTATGACATGCAAGGGTCCTTTATTACCTCACCAGTTCACCTATTCAACAATACCCTCTGTCATGCTCCTTCACACAACTTACCCTTCCAAGCTAAAAAGCTTGTACTAAAATTCTACAAAGCTATTTTGTTTCCTCAGTCTGGAATAATTTTCCCACCTTTTTCCTTCTGTCCAATTCACCCCTGTCATCTGCCTGGCTAGTTTTGAATGGTTTTTCAAGAGTCATCTCGGTTGCCATTTCCTCTGTGAAGCTTTTTCTAACAGTTCTGGATTGAGTCAGAAGTTCACCTCTACACCATGAATATTTTTGCAAAGAACTACAAGGGTGTGGCGCTGTCCAGTAGAATTGTCTGTGATGATGAAAACATTCTCTATCTGCCCTATCTAATGATAGCCACTAAACACATGTGATTACTGAGCACTTGAAATGTGACTGGGGCAACTAAATCAGAATTTTAATTTAATTTTAATTATTTACATTTAAATAGCTACTTGTCTTGGGCAGTGGAGGTCTAGAAGTTAATTAGGTACTTGTACCTCATGTGCAGCCCAGACACATTCGTAAAAGCTTCAGCCACACATCCTCCAGTCAACATTTCCTTATTGTTTGGACCTCTCAGTGGAAGGACTTTGCAAACGAACAGATAAAAATCTTTAGACCAGAAACCCTTATACTTAGGAGAACTCCATCATGCAGACTCTGCTGTTCTTATTTCAGCTATAGGCTCTTGCTATGAGTGTGACACTTGGTCAAATCTGCAGACCCACAGGTCATTAGGTTGGGAAAGATCTTTACTGAACATCTGGCCCAACATGCTTATTTAACTGCCAAGAAATTGTGCCTTGAATTCTTATCCTCATGTTACTTGAAGTGGCTTGAAATTTTCTGCGATTCCATACAAAAGGTGGGGAGTAGTCAGGGACAGGCTACCTGGGAATCTGATGATTATGCCTAGGCCATTTGCAGCTTGGCAGGAAAAAAGTCACCCCTTCCCCACTGCTGGAGAGAGAGACCATATGCAGGATGATATGCAAGTCTCTGCCTCGAGGGCATAAAATCATACCATCTTGAAGTTCTCTCTAGCCCTAAAATGTCACCAACAGCTAGGCTTCACCCCTACTTCCACTTTAAGCAGTGCTTTCCCTCCTACACAGAGTGAACCTGCTTTTCAGATGTGCTGCATGTCTGTAACCCATACCCGGACTAAATGGATCAATGGCACAACTTCTGCTAGTAAACCTAACTCACACTGATTCCTACCCTCCCCACCAGGCCTTTGTCTGTGTCCAGCAGCAGGCTCATCCCTCCTAAATCTCAGTTTGCTGTCCGGGTACTGCTGCACAGCCCAAGAGATAGAAAAGTTCAAAGCTGAGATTTCTTCTGCTATTGAATTCAGATGAAGCAAAATGAATTAATTAGATTATATTCTAAACACCAGTTTTAATACTTTGTAGTACATTTAGTACTACACATCCTGGAAATAAGCAGTAACAATAATAACAGCAGGTCAGGCCAAGGAGGACCATCCTGAGGATGGACTGCCGCCCACTGGCGCTGCCAAGAGTGTTAGCACACCACACCCCTGATCCCTCAACCTCAGCTCCCAAGATGTCGATCTCAGTCCTGACCCTCCACATATCTGGCTGGGAGTCCATTGCCCTGAGCTTTCTGAGAACCTTGATCAGAAAAATGGAACAATTTGTCCAACAGTTCCATGGCAGGAAAGGGCTTTTGCCTTTGGCAACTTTCTGAGATGGTTGAAAGATTTAAAGATTTTTCAACCCAAGTGTACCTCCCTGACTTGCCCACTTTCTCAGAACCCCTCTCTCGATAGCCTGGTCTCTGGTTTCCATCCCCCAACACGCCAGTAGAGCTGTGCTTTCCAAGGTCATCAACAACCTCATTCTGAATAAATCTCAAGGCCATTTCTCTGTTCTTGTCCTCCTTCACCACGCCCTCATTCTTAAATCTCTCCATCTCCCCTGGCACATTGTGAGCTCTATTCTCTTGACTTGCCACCTTTCTGCCAACAATCTCCTCTTTTCTCCTTCCTTTTTCTCTGACATTTTTGTGCTGTGTTTGTTATCCTATGAGTCAACCTTCTCCTCCTCCTTTTTTTTCCTGTGTACATATATCTTCAGCAATCACTTCTGCTGCAAAGACCACTTAGAGCTGCCCCAGAGGAGCTTCTGTGACCACCCATCCACAGCTCTGGGCACTGGCTTTGACCACAGGAGCTACCAACCCCAGTCTGCCTATACTTAACACATGGCAAACCTGACAAAGAGGGAATTGTTTGTTTTGTTCGAGGTCAGTGATCCTACCCCTACAATGCTGCCTCTTCAAACTGAAAAAATCAATGTTTGCCCTCAAAATGTTCAGAGGTCAGCTGGCTTGAAATTTACTCTCTGCCTAGTAGTTCATACAGGCTAAAATTGTTGCTGACCTTGGCTCATTTCCTTCAAAGCCCCTTTCAAGTCATATGCATCAGTTCCTTTTCCTCCTACTTCTCCTTAACTTTTTTTAAAATTGTTGTTCAACTACAATTGTCCCCATTTTCCCCTGAACACTCCCCCCCACTCCACCTACCCCCACCTTCCACATTCAATCCTACCCCCCTTTGGCTTTGTCCATGGGTCCTTTATACATGTTCTTTGAATTGACCCTTCCCTTTCTTTTCCCCATTATCCCCCTACCCCGACTCCTCTGGTCACAGTGAATTTGTTCTTTATTTCAATGTCTCTGGTTACATTTTTCTCACTCATTTGTTTTGTTAATTAGGCTTCATTTATAGGTGAGATCATATGGTATTTGTCTTTCACTGATTGGCTTATTTCACCTAGCATAATGCTTTCCAGTTCCATCTAGGCTCTCACAAAGGGTGGGAGCTCCTTCTTTCCTTCTGCTGCATATCATTCCATTGTGTAAATGCACCACAGTTTTTTGATCCGTTCATTTACTGATGGGCATTTAGGCTGCTTCCATCACTTGGCTATTGTAAATGGCACTGCTACGTACATTGGAACACATAGGTTCTTTTAAATTGGTATTTGAGGATTCTTAGGGTATAATCCCAGCAGTGGAATTGCCAGGTCTAACAGCAGTTACATTTGTAGTTTTTTTAAGGAAACTCCATACCATTTTCTGCAATGGCTGCACCAGTCTGCATTTCCACCCACTGTGCACTAAGGTTCCCTTTTCTCCACAGCTTCACCAGCACTTACTGTTTGTTGATTTCTTTATGATGGCCATTCAGACCAGTGTGAAGTGGTATCTCATTGTGATTTTAATTTGCATCTCTCTGATGGCTAGTGATGCTGAGCATCCTTCCCTGTGTCTCTGGGCCCTCTGTATGTCCTCTTTGGAGAAGTGTCTGTCCTTTGCCCATTTTTTAATTGGATTGTTTGTCTTCCTGGAGTGGAGTCATGTGAGTTCTTTATATATTTTGGAGACCAAGGCCTTGTCCGAGGTATCACTGACAAATATATTTTCCTATATGGTTTGTTCCCTTTTCATTTTACTGATGTTTTCTTAAGCCATGCAGAAGCTTTTTAATTTGATGAAGCCTCATTTGTTTATTATTTCCTTTATATCCCTTGCTCTAGGGGACGTATCAGTGAAAATATTGCTGCATGGAATATCTGAGGATTTTCCTGCCTATGTTCTCCTCTAGGACTTTTATGGTATCACGGCTTATATTTAAACTTTTTACCCATCTTACATTTATTTTTGTGGGTGGTGTAAGTTGGTGGTTGAGTTTCTTTCTTTTTTCTTTTTTTTTTTTTTTGCATGTTGCTGTCTAGATCTCCTAACATCATTTGTTGAAGAGGCTATTTTTACTCCATTTTATGCTCTTGCCCACTTTGTTGAATATTGATTGACCACAGTTTATTTCTATGCTCTCTATTCCATTCCCTTGATCTATGTGCCTGTTCTAATGCCAGTACCAGACTGTTCTAATTACAGTGGCTTTGTAATATAGTTTGATAGCAGATATTGTGATTCCTCCTACTTTGTTCTTTCTCAAAATTGCTGCAGCTATTCAGGGTTGTTTATGGTTCCATATAAATTTGTGAAGTATTTGTTCTATACCTGTGAAATACTTCATTGGTATTTTAATAGGGATTGCATTGAATCTATAAATTGCTTTGGGTAGTATGGGCATTTCAATGATGTTAATTCTTCCAGTCCATATATGCTTCCATTTATTTGTGTCTTCCTTAATTTCTTTCTGTGTTGTGTAGTTTTCTTAGTACAGGTCTTTTACCTCCTTGGTTAGGTTTATTCCTAGGTAGTTTGTTTTTCTTGTTACTATAGCAACTGGGAATATTTTTCCTAATTTATGTTTCTGATATTTCATTGTTGGCGTACAAAAATGCCTTCAATTTCTGAATATTGACTTTTACTTATATCAGAAACAACAGACTTCAAAAGAAAGGCAATAAAAAGAGACATAGAAGGACATTGCATAATACTCAAGGGAAGAATCCATCAGGAAGACAATGAACATATATGAACCCAAAAAAGGAGCACCCAAATATGTAAGGAAAATCTTGAAGGATTTCAAGAAAAATATAGACGGCAGCACACTTCTACTAGAGCATTGTTACACCCCACTGTCAACAATGGATAGATCTTCCAAACAAAGTGTCAACAAGGATATTGTAGTATTGAACAACACCCTAGATCAAATGGACTTAACTGACATCTATAGAACCTTTCATTCCCCAAAAGCAAAATACACACTCTTTTCAAATGTACATGGAACATTTTCAAAGATAGACCACATAACAGGACACAAAATAAGCCTCAACAAATTCAAGAAAATTAAAATTAAATTTGGCACCTCCCTCTTGACTTGACAGGACTCATGCTATATCTTCCCATTGAGCTCATCACTTTCATTCAATCAAAACAGTGCTGACATTGACAGTCCTCATCAGTCAATTAATCACAAATTCATGTAGAATTACGGAGTGTGATCAGGATTATGAAGGAGATTTACAGATGCTCTGTGAGGGAATAACAGGGTAATCCGCCAGCATCTAGAGATTCAGAGACAACAGGATGTGTAAGCTGGGATCTGAAAGAAGTGAAGCATTTAACTACTATGATGTCTGGTGGGAAGAGCATTCCAGGAAGTAAGCGTGCAGTGTGCCACGACCCTGTGTCAAGAGGATCAGGAAGCATTTGAGGATCAGAGGAAAAGGTCAGCATTAGTGGATCACAAAGAACAAGTCTGACAGGGCCTAAGAGATGAGACTAAAGCAAGATCAAGTTGGGCCTTACAGACCATGCACAGAATTTTGAGCTCTGCCACCCCCGCCAAAACAGGATACTATTAAATCACTTTAATACTCACATCATTGGGATTGCCATGTATGCAGAACAGACTGAGGGCTGGAGGAGCAGCAGGGAAATCAGTGAAGAGGCACAAGGACTAGCTTTAAGGACCTCATAGTTAGTGGAAGAAATTATTCCCAATTACTCAAACAAGAGTTTGCACTTCTCATCCTCACATGGAAAGATGAAATGATCTCTACCAACAAGGGCCAAGATCCCCAACTATAGCTCTCTTGTGGATTCTTCCAGTAATTTTCCCATCTATACAGCAGAGAGAACTCCTTCCTTAAGATTCCTACATAAATATTAAAACATAATCACACAATAATCATAAAAGGAAAGGCTATACAAATATGTGATATTGCTACTGCCTAAGTTGACATTCAAATTATAGCCTGCACTGGGGAGAAGTAACACAGGGCTGGAAACTCTGTGTCTGTGTTCTCATAAAAGGCAAACACAACAACAATAATAATGTTTTCTGTGATGCCACACCTGAAAAAGAAATGTAGGAAAATAGCCAAATCGGCTGGTGAGCCAAGTAGAGAGGGCGGTACAGTCAGTTCACCCAAGGCCATGACAGATGGGCTCCCGGCTGCTGGCTGACAGTGTCAGAGTCGCATGTTGCTTCAGGCTCCAGCAAGCTCAATACAGTCGCAGGCAGCAAACAGCAAAGTCGAAAGGATAAGTGACTCTGCTGCCTGCGTGTGTGTTGGCCCTATGGCAGAGCTTAAGAGATGCCAACTGGCACTCAAGCTGAAACTCCCATCTTAAAGAGAAACAAGCTCTCCCCTTTCACAGACCAGAATTTCTCCTTCTGACTTTAACCCCTCCTAGAAAACCATCCTTGGCTTTGCAAACATATATAAAAAGACAGTCCCCATCTCTCTGCCCTTCCAATATGCATCTGAAAATCTCTACAAGGAACAAATGCAAAATAGTTGCCAATCATCCTTTTGGGGATTTGAAAGGCAACCTGCCAATTAACTGCCTGCATGTTATTCACACTGCAATAGGAAACAAATTTCTTGCTGCGATTATCTTTGAATTTCTACTGTTTACCCCAGGAATAAACTAATTGTTGCTGTAAAACACCCTTTCCCACACTGTCTAGCACGCATCTGTAAATTCCAAGAGGGATGGGATGAGCTGGTTGCCAGTTGGCTACTGGAAAGGAATGGCAATTGGCCAACTGGAAGTCAGTTTATTATTCATGGTGGAATAAAACTTGAGCTTCTTATTGTAAATGCCATGCATGCTTCAGGTCTTACCTTTTAGGTACACAGCTTGGACCTCAATCTGCAATAAGCCCATGTTTACTACTAGCTGGGAACTGATGGTACAGGAATAAGTTCCAGGTGGTATGTTAGATATTGACAATTACACATGAGATTTTTATATTAGAGGAATTCACAGAAAAAGGGTAAAACGCATTTTTTCCATCACCACCAAGTATTTGACCTGTAAATAGAGGTTTAGTTCCAAATATCCTCCAAGTTCTCTTCAGTATGCTTCCATCATCAAGGCTGGAGGTCTTACCAATAGCACCTTCTGAAGTAGCTCACCCTCAGAATGATTATGATCTTGTGCCTTTGAAGAAACTATAGTTTCTGCCTGAAACCTCTTTCTCCTGCTTCCTGATTATAACAAGCATAAAAGGCTTTGAAGACCCAATCTAAGTATGGAAGGTGATGAGAGGCTCACTTGTCCCATAAGGATATAGTAGTCAACTTCACAGGCAAAAGACCAACATGAGCCTAGTTGTTGAGACTAGAAGTGGGAGGCCCATAGGAGCCTATACTCATCAACATGTCTTTGAAATACTGTTAGCTATGCTTCATCCTCTGCTTCTCTCTGCTCTTTTCTGGCTCCTCTTTTAGATGATCAGCTTCTAATCACAGTGTCCAGCATAAATAGTAGCCTCATGGCTACGTCCCCTTCAAGGCAAGTGCTCACCATCAATGATTACACTCTGTGTGGCTTAGATACTTAAAGGAGAACCTAATGTACTCCTGGTCTGTGTTGGCCAGCTCTCCCTGGGTCAGGTGTGCCACCCTGGATGAATCAGTTGTGGTTGGGAAACGGGTTCTATGGGAACCCGGGTTCTATAGCTACCCAGGCCTATCATTTCAGTAAAGCCATGGACTGGTTCATGGAAGATTTTGTGAGCAACACAACAAAATAATCTGTTATGTAACTCACCACACTCTTGTGACCAATAATGGATGTGTCTGTCTCCCCATACACACTCCCATCCATTATGCTATCTACGCCCTTTCAGGTCCATATGTTAATTTTCTGCCAATTATCACTTGGCAGAGTCCCTGGAAAATACAATAAATAGACTCTCAATCACTGTTTGTTGAGTAAGCCTTTTAAAATATAAATTAGATTGTGGCATGCCCTTGCTTAAACACTTCAGTGGTTTTTCATTGTACCTAAAATAAAGTCCAAATTTCTTTTTTGGGATCTCAAAGGCCCTGCAGAATCTGGTCCCTCCTACATCTCAGCTCATCATATGCCTCTCTTCTCTTCATGCATGGTACTCAGCCACACAGGTTTCACCTTTTATTTCCTCTACATGTCAAAACCTTTCCAGATTCATGATCCTCTGTCTGGAATGTTCTCTCTTGTTCTTCACATGGCTGCCTCATCCCAGTTCCCATCAGGATGCAGGTAAATTTTACTTAATTGGAGAAGCCTTTTTTTTACCAATCTCCCTTTCCAATAATATTTTCAACCACTGTATTCTGTTGGGATTGTTCATAGTGTTTATCACAATTTTGGGTTGCTTGTTAATTGATTTACTTATTTACTGTCCTTATCTCAAGTTAAACTGTAATCTTCAGGAAGTAGAGACACGTCTCTTTTGTTCTTTCTAATAATATATATAGAACCTAATACATAATAAAAATTTGTCAATGGATAAATGTATCAGAAGATAATGATTCAAATTCTGGCTTGGTCACTGACTGAGCTTGGGCAGAGTGCTCTCCTTTCTAAGTTTCCATTGCCTCTTCTGCAAAATCAGAAGAGTCCAAGGCTGATATAATAATCATTATTCCTGTTCTCCTAAGAACTGCTCGAGGCTCCCTCTTGGAGATGCTTTCTCTAGCTGCACCCACTGCATACCTAGCCTGAAGGAGTATTTTGCAGTAGTTTCTTAGTTCCTGTGAAGTCTCTAGAGATAGGAAGAAGTAGCAGTTGAAGAAGGAGAGAAGTCTAGGTAGAATTTTTGAGAATCCTGAAAATATCTTTTAAGAAGAAAGAAATTCCTAACTATGCTTACATAATGTATGATATAATATTAATGCTTATTTTGAACATGTTCATGTTTTAAGCATAGAAATATTACAATGAAATATAGCTATGCTACATGTAGAAAACTGTCAATATTTTCTTCAACAAAAATGTTATTCAGGTGCTCACCAAGAGTCAATTATGTGAATTAAAGACCATCATTCATCTACTACCTCGGTTAATGTGACAAAACCTGCATGACAGAATGTGATTTCAGGGATCACATTGAACCATGCCCCCAGTATTCACATCTTTGTGAGTCACTACACTCACTGAGGCTGAGTTTGGCCAGGTGACCTGCTTTGGCCAATAGGACGTTAGCAAGAGTAATTCAGTGGAGACCTGATACATTCTTGCACATTGGAGCTTGCTCTCTTGAACTGTTCCTTCACAGAACCCCGACATCATGCTGCAAGACAACACAAGCAGCCACACAGAGACACGTGAAGGAAAATCTAGAACCACAGCCCCAGCAGAGGTACCAGGGAACAGCTGGAACAAATTGCCAATACTGTGAGTGAAGACATTTTGAACCTTCCAGAAATCACACAGTGACACCCCATAAAACAGAACTTCCCAGTCAGTCAATGCATAAATCATGAACAAAAATAATTTATTGCATTTGTTATTATTTTAATCAATGGAATTTTGGAGTGGTTTGTTACTCAGCAACAGACAACCAAAAATACCTGGAGAAGTAAATAACATCTCATTTGCAAAAAAATTGTGACTCAAAACTAGTGAAACATCAGACTCACATCATGGTTGTAATTCTGACTTATTCATCCTTCCTTCCTTCCTTGGCAAATAGCAAGTTAACCTTCAAAATACATCTACAGCTCCAACGAAGAGGAGGCCCTGTGTGGATCACAGGTCCCTGCTCCCTCCACCCCAAAGCCACACATGGTTGAAAGCAGCTGGCAACTGACTGAAAAACAGCCATAACATCAACTGACCGGCAACCTAAGCATGGCTCGGAATGGCATAAAAAATCAAACTAAACCTATTAGAGTCCCTCTCCTAAGAATTTTAACTGAAAATACTGAATGATTAAGGCAAATGGGTAGAAGAAACTGAAGAAAATACTGAATGATAAAGGCAAATGGGTAGAAGAAACTGAAGAAAATGAGCATGGTAAGATGGGGTAAGACAGATTATAACGCACTAAAGCTGTAAGATGGCATCAAATAAAATAATATAAACAAGCAGAAGCTATAAAGTAGAAAAATAACATTAAAGAATTCAGGTAAATAATGTAATGGGTGATACTCAGAAGCAGAAGGGGGCAGAGGGAGCAGAAGCAGGAAAAGGGAAAAGTGTTGTGTGTTAGAGACTCCACATGGCCCCCTCTAACTGCCTGGTTTCCTGATGCTTTCCCAGTTATTAATGTAAGAGGCTATGGTCTTTTAATAAACTGATCTTTTCTTAAAGTAATTTGAGTGATTTTATATTCCCTGCAGCCTTGACAGTCACATTGAAACAAATTTTAAACAGGAAATAATTCCCCTTATGGAAAATTCACCGAAGAATGATTATGATTTTTCTAGTTCTTTTTAACAAGTGTGTAATTTCCAATGAGTAGGTTCCCAGGATCATTGGGTAGAGGCAATAAAGGGGGGAAAGCCTGGGAACATTTCCCATGACAATTTTCTACCCAGAATGACTTTTTTGCTGGACCAAATAATTCCAGCGACCGTCATTATTTGATTGTCAGATTCTGGGTTTATAGTTTAAGGGCCCAGTGCCTTCTTCAGGTACTCGCATCCACAACTTCTCATTTGACTTAATTTTCCTTGCACGTGAGAGTGCATGCATGCATGGTAACTCACCCCCAAAACCTGTACCACCCATGATTAGCCATACAAACCTTCCAAGTCTAGAAAAGAAATGAATAAACTAGTGTGGGGAGGGGTGAGAAGGGATGAGGAGATCAGGGCCACAAGAGAAGTTAATCTTACAAATAAATTTTTATTTTAAACCTGTATTTGATTAGAAGATTTGAACCCCTAGAATAATTTACTTTGGTTTCTCTCTGTCAGATTTATGAAGTTCTCCCTTAAAAAATGTGTATATTGCTGAAAGATTGTAAAATTTAATAGCAAACAGATTATGCACTTAGGAACAGACTAAGCACAATTAGCACTCACATTCCTCCCACTCCTATAAATAACTCGGTTTCCTTTCCATGTCTGCAAATTTCATTAGAATGGTGGGGGGGGAGGGGATAAAGGAGAAGGAATAAAGAAAAGCCATCTGAATTTCTTTCTTTAAAACTATAGATCCAGTCACTCAATCAGCGGCTTTGTACTTCCCAGGAAGGGAAATGGGGCTGTGAGAGGAGGCAGAGTTAAGATAATTGCTCCCACACCACCCCCACCATACACCCCTAGCTTTGAAGGAAATTTTTCTGCATATGAATTTGAAATTCACCTGCTATATATATTGTCTGTTCCAGCAGGCAACCTGTTTTATGATTCTTCCACAATGAGCCTCCCATGATTTTAAATTCTATATGCTTTGGAGATGCTACATAATTCAGCAGTTACTGTTAATAATGCCTGTGGAAAAGAAAAAAGATTCTTAAATTCTCATTTATTAGCAGCCAAACACAAGTGTTAGTGAAGGGAAGATAATGGAAAAGAGTGAAAGTCTGGAAGCACAAAATACACAAGTCCCTTCAAAGTCTCTTGAGTTCCCCTCTCCCTATCCCAATCCTTCCTAAGGAAAGGTTTATGCCTAAACATATTTGGTACCTCTTGGGTTTATGTTAATTTTTTTGGATGGGATTTGTTTTAAAAAGTGTAGTAGGGTATTTGCTCCATTTTCTTGTACTGTGTAAAGGATAAAACATTCTTTTATCATTATCTGGATATTTCAAAGCACTCTTAAGTAAAACTTCTTGACCTAAAATTGTGTGTGAAACTAGGTTTAATCTGTAAATTCTAGGATAGTTAATCGGGCACCCAAAGAACCAACTCGTTCCTAATAAAATCTTTAGAGATCAATTTCATGGAGTGAGCCTTTTTTAAATCAGTAAATGAGACACACAACATTACTGATTTTTTAAATCAGTAAATGAGACACACAACACTAAAAAGAGTTGAGATCTTTTAAAAAGCAAGAATTGTTTCATATGCTTTCATGTCTTAATCAGAGATATCTGAGACCAGAGAACAGAGAAAGCTCAAGGAAAAAAAATCATTGGAAACATTTTCTGGTAGGGGACTAATGTCTAGAGTCTATAAAGAACTCTACAACTCAACAATACAACAAACATGCTGATTATAAAATGGGAAAAAGACTTGAACAGACAAATGACCAACAAGCACATGAAAAGGTGCTCACCCTCACTAATCATTAGGGAACTGCAAATCAAAACCATGATGAAATACCTCTTCACATCCATTAGGATGGCTACTATAAAAAAAGAACAAAAAAGAAAATAACAAGTGTTGGCAAAGATATAAAGAAATCATAACTCTTGACCATTGTTGGTAACAATGCAAAATGGTACAGCCATTGCAGAAAACAGCATGGTGGTTCCTCAAAACATTGAAATTAGAATTACTATGTGATCCAGAAATTTCACTTCACTTCTAGATATATCTTAAGATTTAAAAGCAAGATTTCAAGAGATATTTGTACGCCCATGTTCATAGAAGCACTATTCACAATAGCAAAAATGTGGAGGTAACCTGAGTGTCCACATATAAATGAGTAGATAAAGAAAATGCAGTATATCCATACAACAGAATATAGCTCAGTCTTTAAAAAGAAGAAAATTCTGACATAGGCTACAACGTGAATGAATCTTAAAGACATTATACTAAGTGAAAAAAAGCCAGTCACAAAAAGGCAGATATTGTAAATAAGCAAATTCATAGAGACAGACAGTAGAAAAGTAGTGTGATGCTAAGATCTGGGAAAAGGAGAGAATGTGAAATTAGTGTTTCATGGGGACATAGTTTCAGCTTTGCAAGATGAAGAGAGTTCTGGAGATGGATGGTGGTGATGATAGCACAACAATGTGAATGCACTTAAAATTACTAAACAGTATGCTTAAAATGATTAAGATGGTAAATTTTATGTATATTTTACCATAATTAATTCTTTAGTTTTTAAAAGAGGTCATTATTATAATGCTAATGGAAGAATTTTACCTGACCCAGTTTCTAAGAAATAGAGCAAGACCCTTCATAAGAATTAGAAAAATCATGAGGTGGCTTTCTCTTCCTTCCCCTGCCCCTCCTCTTCCCTGTCCTTTTTCTCCTCCTCCCTCCTCCTTCCTCTTCCACCTCCTCCTTCTTTTCTCTCTCTCTCTCTGTCTCTCTGTCTCTGTCTCTGTCTCTTCTAGGATTCTCTGCTTCTGCTCTGTGGCAGACAAACTCTAAAGTGGCCCCCAATGATACCCTGTCTTCTGCAACTTAAGCTTTTATGTAAGCCCTTTGAGTGTGGCAAGCACTAGCGATTTGCTTCTAACCAACAGAGTACTGCAAAGATGATGGTATGTCACTTCTGTGATTCCATTACATTATGAGTATACTATAACTTCTGTCTGGCTAGTAGACACTCTCCTTTGCTGGCCTGGATGAAGCATCCTGCCATCTTGCAAGCTACCCTATGAAGACACTCACATGACAAGAAACTGAGGCCCAGAGGCAAAAGCAAGCTAGACAATGAATCCTGCCAACGACTAAGTAGGTGAACTTGGGAGTGGATCCTTCCCATAGGCATCTTCACATGAGACCTCACTGTCAGCTGACACCTTGATTACAGCCTTGTGATAGTCCCTGAGTCAATGAGACCAGTTCAGCCATGCCCAGATTCTTGACCCATAGAAAATGTGAGATACCAAATGTGCATTGTTTTAAACCACTAAGTTTATGTTAATTTGTCACAAGTATATAACAAATACACAAGCTCTCCTCTATATTTGTATGAGAAATATATACAAATATAGTTCTCTATAGACAGCCTCCTCTACGAGGACTTTAGCTTTCACATATACCTATAATGGAATTTGCACCTGGCAGTGACATTGACTCTAGCTCCAGCATTGTTCCTCATAGACAATATAACTGCTAATGGGGTGTCAATTCCCATTTCCTAGGGGCATCAGATTAGCACAGTTGCAATCAAACATTTGTTGTGCCAGAGGGCACCTGCTGCTAACAGGTCTGCATTCCCACAGTCATCAGGACTGTAGTTGAAGGTAGACTTTTCATTTTAAGGGGTACAGCAGGAGGCCATTTCCAGTGTCCTGAGCATATTACACCTGTCTTCTCCCTTCAACAATTTTCTCTTTCTTTTGAAATAAAGTCAAAGGACAGATTATTATGAAAGTTCAGAATTCTTCTATATATAGGAAATAGTATTAATGATAATAATAATATCTAAGCTTTGCAACTAAAATAAATATAACCCCCTATACTATACACATGAACAATGTCCACATTACCCAACCTTGCAACTAAGCCCCAGCATCCCTAACATTTACATATTCTAGTGGACTTCCCAGGTGCCCTTCCCAGGTATTCAAAATTAAATCAGCACCCAAAGTAACTTTTATTTTTTAAAAAAATTACTAAATAGTGAAATATTCCCAGTATGGTCAGTTCAACTTCAATTAGAATAATGTTTATAATGTTTACCCAAAACCATATTTTCCTAGGCATAAATACTAAAAACTCATTCAATAATGCCCACTGTACCACTGTTTTTTCTTTTGTATGTATTTTGGCTAGCTGCCCAAAATACTTTTTTGAAGCAAGGCTATATTTATAAAATAAAGGGAGAAAAGTTCTTTCCTCTCTCCAAAGGCCTGTTTATTTTAAAATCAACAAGAGATGAGGGAGACATTTTGGAAATATATCCCATAAGTAGGCAGACTAGAAATCCTGGGGACCTCTGCTAGCTTAAATTCTTCTAAGCTACTCCTGAATAGAACTAGGGAGTATATATTAGCCTATGGGTGGATGTGTTTTGCTTAAATCAGGAGATAAATCGTTAAATTCTTTGGTGTTTCCAAACACAGAGCAGACTTCTACCTCTTCTCCAAAAACGTTGCATAATTAATAAAATTCATATCATTGAACCAATTCTTTGCTCTTTTTGCTTGCAAAAGTCAAAGTTTATTTTCCTAGTCTTCCTTTGAAGAAAGACACTTGTGATAGATGGTGGATGACAGTCCAGGAATTTGACCAAAATGACAGTACACGCCCTATAAGCAGCTGTGGGTTGGCTATGGTTCTGTCTTTTGTGCACATCTAGTGCAATGCAGCCAATGGAAAATAACAGTCACATTTGAGTGTGCCATTAATCCAAAGGGCATTTGCATTGGGTCTCAAATATATACAAATGCAGTTGTCAGAGGTCACTTGGGCTCACAAATACAGGAAAACATATAGAAAAGCTTTGGCAATCTATAGATTAAAACTTCTCTCTATATACATTATGTCCAATTTCAACTATTTAGAAATTGTGGCACATCAAGACAGGCCTGGAGAGAAGTCAAGGGTAAGGCCAGTTGAGTGTATGGGATTTGGGTCAAAATCCATATAAAGAGATAGGCAGTAGTCACCACTGTCCCCACCTGCTGTGTTCCAGTGTCTTGGCTGGCCTAACTGTCCTGGATATACCAGCATCCTTGCCTGGTCTGTGTAAGGCACTGTAAGAGAAGTCTCTTACAAGTGACAGCAGGATTGGGAAGAAAGACAGCTGTGTTTTCTTCTTCCATCCCACAATGAGTAGTTTCTTCCAGTCTGAGAAAAGAGGGACTCTCAGATTTGAAGGTTGCCACCTATGGTCCCATTATTGGTAATTAATATATAGCACAATTATATGATATAGGCATTCCCATAATCTTTAGCATCCCATAGATATATATCCATGTATCTATAATGTTCAACTAGGTCCCAGGGTCCACACCCTTTATTCCAAAGAACTGATACAACATAAAAAGGATGCTTCCCGTCTTTGGCTCTGTTTGAGAAAAGATGATATACCATCTTGTTATAGCCCTAAAACAGTGACTTAGCATTGGATCAGTATCATTTGGGGTGCTTCTTTTAGAATTCAGATTCCCTGGCCCCATCTCTGTCTTCTAATTCAGTCCACCTGGACCTGAAGCCCAGAAATCTGTTGTAATAGAATGCTCAACATCTATCAAGGGTTATGGACAACTGGACTATAAGGGGCACTTTTGACTTGATCACAGCAGTAAATTCAGCCTGCTATGTTCAGGAGGATAACAGGGAGGAAGGACAAAGACCAAGGGACTGGCAAAGGGACTCCATGCTGTGTGTCATGAATTTGCACACATACCATCATGTGTGATCTCCATGAGGAACCTGTAGGGGAGACTGTTTTTGTCCTATTACATATGAGTAAATTGAGACTCAAAGAATTTAAGCATAATTCCCCCAGGGTCACAGGCTTACTAAGTGGAATTGACTGATTCCAACTTCAGAACTCTTCTTATCACATGACACTGTCCCTTACCCTCTCACAGGTTCTGGCCTTGTGATCATCAAATATTAAAAGAGAGGTCAGAGGGATTGCCTTGATGAAATCCACTCCCTTGTGAAGATATTCTGGATTCTTCTCACAACACAAAATTATGGATTGTGAAGGGATGTTACAGATCATCTAGATAATATTCTCATATTTCAGAAGAAGAAGCAGAAATGGAGAGCTGAAATGCTTTGCCTAAAGACACATAGTTACTGAGCCAGCACTAGAACTCAGCTCTTCTAATGTGGACTTCAGTATTTTTCAGTTGTCGTAGTGTTTTCCAGAATATAATCATAGCCATTTCTTAAATATATCAAAAAATTAATATGTGTCCATATAAACTCTTACACCAAGTTGTTGTCCTAGGGCTAGCATGAAACAAGCT
The DNA here is from genome assembly GCF_004126475.2 of Phyllostomus discolor. Taxonomy (NCBI): domain Eukaryota; kingdom Metazoa; phylum Chordata; class Mammalia; order Chiroptera; family Phyllostomidae; genus Phyllostomus; species Phyllostomus discolor. Next base: position 86,331,444 of record NC_040910.2, read on the forward strand.
TAGGACCTCCTAAAAACACACTCCTGAATTCCTTGATGCTAAGCTGTGTGATTATATCTCCAGGTATCTGTTCCAGTTGGAACAACCTAGAATTGCTAAAAATTCTGTTACTCTCTTCAACAATCTTGCCACACAGCTGCTCCCTACCAAAGTTTGGCCTCCAGAATTATCAAGAAATTAGTCATAGTAATCTCTAACTTTCAGGAAATTCTGCACTCACTTTATGTGAATGTTGCTGAGGCCAATGAAATGGGAAGCCTACAAAGCGATACCTGTACCTGTACCTGTATCTGTCAAACCCCAAGGCAAAAGATCAGAGAGGGAGCAAAAGAAGAAAGAAGGGATGGAAAGAGGTTAAGTGTATATATGTGTTTGTACATGTATATACATATAAATTAATGCTTCCTCTTTCCATATCAGTTAATCCCTACTAAAGTTAATCTTTTCTCATCCTCTTTCCCTTATCATACCAGCAGTAGGATGATCTCTAAATTCATGGTACAATGACACCCAGACAGCTGAAAGGGTTCATGTAGCTGATTTAGGCATCAACTCCTGCATAACAATGCCAATCATTAAATTAATGACTTCCTCAATGCATATATTCCTCAGTGTCTGCTGGGCTCCATGGGCTTCATGGAGTCCACATGGATAACCATGTCCACATTACCTAGAACAGTGTCTGGAACACAGGAGGTAGTTAACAAATACTTTCTGAATGAATGAATAAATGATAGGGGATGATATGATATGACATTGCATAGCAAAATCATTGAATTACTCTATACATGACTGAGATCTCAAAATCCAAGATTCGGTTTTCCCAATTCAAACTATATTCAGTAAATAAAAAATACTAAAATTTGTAAAAATTTGTGAGTAAAAATAGGTTAACCACTATTCATTGCTAACTAGTGCCAGATCAAAGAGAACTTCATAAAGACATTGTAGAAAATAAATCAGGCCTCTTTGAGGTCAGAAATTGTCAGTATATAATAAATAAATTAGAAACAAAGAGGAAATTTCCAACACGTAGTGGAAATTCAGCAAGCTAATCAGAGAAAAGAGAAAGAAATAATACTTGTTTTAAACATGTTGGGAAAATGTGTGTGTATCCCATATGACTAGTTATATTAATTTTTGTATTCTCTCTACATTTTGTATTTCAAACTTCTATAATAATCATTTGCTATCTGGGATGGAAAATAAGTAAATTATGTTTTTAAAAAAATGGGAGGGGAGGGAGAAAGAGAAGGGAGGAGGAAAAACACCTCATAAAATGAGAAGAGACAGGCTATTCCTTCATGGTTTTAAAACCACTGATTGAAAATGGATAAAAGTCAAATCAACCAGTTGTTTTGTCTCCATGACACTAAACACTACTGGTTTTACTTTTTCAAAGAATATCTTGAACTGATTAGTTATTTTGGCATGATGGAGACACACCACCATGTGAACAAGGAAAACAACATATGAGCAACTGGGGAAGGCCATGGCCATGTGGAATGATGTTAAATAACTTAAAAAGACCAAGAAATTAACATCTTAAGAAATTATCATCTTTTAAAATTTTCTGCAGAGAATTAGTGTGTTCCAGTCAATGGGAAATACCTGAAATTTTGGACTCGGAATCCCTGGGTTCAATTACCCACCCTTTCTCAACAGGTAGACCTGTGAACTAAAGCAGGTAATTCAAATGTTCTACCTCTTCTGTAAAAACTGAGATAGTAATTTCTATTCTACTCATTCTCAGTACTATTGTAGGTAGGGAAATGTTTAGAAAATCACGTTTTCTAAATTAGTGACCAGTGGTATAATTAATTATCTCCGATTATAATGTCCCTTCAAGAGAAGATGAGTAGTAAAGTGTGGAAAGTATGTTAAGGATCAGAAAAACCTGAGTTTTAGTGATATCATGGTGTAATGTCAGAGTTTAAACCAACACCCAAGAACCTCTAAATTGGACCTCCTAACTACACTGTGCAGATTCTCTGCCAACAGCACACATAGTCAAGTGTTGATTTCATGTCAGATGACCATCCTTGGTACTGCCAATTACTCCCCATTACAAACTCAGTTTAAAGGGTTTACATCACGTGTGAATAGGGTAACATAAAATAATTATCTAGTTATGACATAATCATGTGCAGTCAATTAAATACTTTCGCGGGCTGTTTTCAATCATCATGAGATGATAATGTGAGGGCCTTTATAATTGTGTTAACATTTGTTTTGCAGAGAAATGGCAGTGGCATTGAGCACAGTAGCTTTATGGTGTGCCTTACACACTCAGTGTTGACTATACTGGGCAAACACGAACAAAGACACACCCTACATGAACTGACTACAGTTAGTTTCTGGAGCATCTCCTTTGCACTTACACTTGGTTTTTATTCCTTACATGTAGTACATCTTCAATATAGTAGGTATGAATTTTTCTATCACTCCGTGGCATTTAAAGTCTCTCCATAAAATAAAAGGGTTATGACAGCTAGTCTGTACTAGACATGAGAGACTTTAAAGAGGTCTTTCATTGGAGCACTGTGGTAACAAAGTGAACTGCACTTTAGTGAGCTACATTCAATGGAGACTCCAAACAGGCCTTCCCTTCTGCACCTAACCCAATAGCACCACATTCAAGCCAGTCCTAGAGTTCCCGGACTACTTGTGGGTGCAGTAGCTCCCAACACCATCATAGGATACTCTGTACAAATGTGTGTGTGCCTCAGGCTCCTCCATTATCCAACAGAAACTGATGCCGTGAATAACCAGATGCAGCGGCCAGTGCCCCAGCTTTCCACAGAATTCTGTAAAATGCTGATGGAGCAGGAAACAGCCATAAAAGTCCCCTGAAATCCTCTAGAGATGTCCTGTAACATTTTCCATGGAAATGCCATAAAATATTCCATGCAATTAGCTTCACTTAAAGAAACATTTGTCAACTTGCTTTACCTTCTCAAAGGTAACATTATTTTCTTTAAATATGTGTCATTTATAAAAATGTTTGCTGTTTTAACAGAATGCATAGATATTATTATCACTCTGGGATTCTGATTGACAGCAAGCTAATAATAGCAAGATTTAGTTCAAATAAAGCCAATGTAAAATATGTAAATGAGGAGCAAAGTTGGGGGCAGTAGAGTACAGAATGTGGCTGAAAAGTTTTTTAAAGATGATTTTTGGAAAATCGAAGTCCTACATTTTTATGGGTCTATTTCCCAGTTTCAGAAAATATGGAATTTCCTAAGAACAGAAATATTCACTGTTATCCTTGTAACCCCAGAGAATTCATATGAATTAAAATTAACTCCCAGGCTCCTAATCTGATGTCCAGAAAATACGTTGCAAATCAACCTATATTTCCCAAAGCAGGGGGTAACATGACCACGTAGTCACCACATGCTGGGGATGGAAAACAGGTGTGTGGGTGAGGCTTCCTGGCTGGAGTGCCTCACGCTCCATCCCCAGGTGGCTTATCTATAGGCTGCTCCAGACGTGGGTCACCCCCACCTTGGTGTGCAGTGATTTTCCACAGGGTGACTGCTGAAGTGCCGGATTACCACAGAACAGTTTCCCTCCCCAAAGTAACGACACCTCTGTGTTCCTTCTATTGCTCCCACAAGTCCCTGCCATCTGCAGCTGCCCACGGCCTTGCCCAGGTTTGCCCAACAGACATTTGAAACTGAATATTCCCTTGTCCGGGCTGACTGGGTTGTTTTATCATGTTTCTGCTCAGATTCCTTCATGTCATTGGCTTCTCCAAATTCTTCTTGCTGTGCTTTGGTTAGACTCCACAGAATAAGGGGCGATGTGAGTGAGAAGCTTCATCCAGTTTTAAAAGGCAATTTTTAAAGTTTGGAGAGACTGGACCAATGGGGCAGGGCAGAGCCAGGCCATGGAAGAAAGGCCAAGGAGGGAGCCTTAGCCTCAGTGCATGTGACCGTCAGGAGTTGCTGTTGAGACAGGTGCAGAAAGACATGAAACTAGATAAGCTGTCAGAAGATATGACCAAAAGACATACATTGAAACATAATTTGTCAGGCTAAAGCAATTTTGAGAATGTGACCCACCAGGAGGGATCCACCTGAGATCAGCAAAGGCAGTATCCAGGAGGTATAGGAAAGGGTAAAATTCATCAAGAGAATGAGCTCAAAAATCACATGGCATTTTCTTGATAAATTTGTGTGAACTGTGACTTAATTGCATGCAACATGAAGAGCCTGGGGTCTAATTGTGTCACTCTCTTGATTGTAGCCTTGGAGTCCTGTTGTATGACAAGACCTAAATTAGGGCTCAGGAATAAGCAGAATGTACAGATGCAAGGACTAAGGGATGAAAAGGACACTGCTGAACATCCAAACTGTTCCCAGAATGCTCAGGGCCCTGAGATAGGTCAAGGACTATCAGAGAGAGGCATGTCACCTGCGACGGTACCAGAGCCTGATGCCAGCACCCCTGCTGCAGGTCCTTCTCTTAGGGCTGACACTGCATCTAGCCCCGCACCTTACGTCTAAGCCCAGAACTTCAGTTTCACTTACACTGAAAAAAGAATATAGTCTCAGAAGCTGAATTATCTACTAGTGAACGAACAATATGAGCTATCCTTGTTCAAAGCTGATGATGTGAGCCAAACATATTCATCAGGACGAGCATAGAATATCGACGAGGACAGTTAATACGTGGTTGGTCTGATTGGTTCATGAAATCAGCCTAGGAAAACACAACAAAGTCATCTCAATAACAAGGATGGACCTACCAGTGTACCAAGGGTGCTTAAGTCCGTCGGCTAAGGCTTCATCTCCCCTAGGCAGCACTTAAAAGGACACTGCCAATATTTACCTCTGTGAGTTTTCTACTTACATTGTTCACATACCCCATTGACATATGCTGTTTTAAATACATTTCATCAGGCTACTGTTCAGTCTTCCAAGCTAAAGAATCTTTCATTCCCCTTAAATTGTCTTTACACATCTCTGTAGTGATCTACATAAGAATATACTGATTTTAAAGTTCAACTCCTGGAGATCCATCTCACATCTCCATTTCCCAGTTCTTAGAGGAAGGAGGGTTGTCAGGTATTTCACTAGAGTCCTCAAGTATAGAAACAGAAGTGGCTGGTTTTTCTTCTCATTTAAAACTTTGATGGGATTTTTTAAAAGCCTATTATTGCACTTTCTCATTTATATGTTCATATCAACCCACCCCAAATCATTTTAGTCCTCCCAGGATGCCAGACACAGGAAGCTCTTTTTATCAAGGTCATTAATGAATTCACACTAACAAAAGAGCTTTATCTGTCTTACGTTCAATATTTGCAGAGGCAAAATTGTGAACTTCTCTAGCAAAACCCTGGCGAGTGATAATCAGAAGTATCGAGGAAACAAATGAGAAAAGAAGATAAGTTGTGCAAATCAAATTGGTATTTTCAAAAGCCAAAGTTAAAAGAGTAAGACAGATTTAAGGCAAACTCAGAATTATACAATGGAAAAATACTGCACCAAAGATTAAAGGCCTGCCTGCTAAATAGATAATGCCAAATTTGATGAGAAAATACATTTCCTTTCCTTTGAAACATTAGTTGATATTTTCCACTTTCACTGGAAAGAAATGAGCTCGAAGATGTCACTCAACACTTGGAGAGAGGGGCCTCCCCTTCCAGATGCAAAAGCACGGAGGAAGTGCCGAAATGTTTTTTCTATGAAGTACAAGCCCCTGGAAAGTTCAGGATCAGCTCACAGACTGTGAAAAATGTGCTTTGGGTCTTTTGTTGTTTGGCCGTGAACATGTTTCTCTCTCAGAGAAACTTGTAAAGAGGTTGGAAACAGGAGAGAGAAGTGGATGAAAAGAGAGAACTTTAGCATTCCTGCGGGACAGGTCCTCTGCCTCAAGGCTTTCACTTTGCTCTTGCCTTTGAACTCACCTTTTACCTGGGCTTTAATTTGCCACAGGTAACCATTGATCTCTCTCTCTCTCCCCTCTCACCTATGTAGATTAGGGAACATACATATCAATTTAACTAAAATATTGTTATCGGGAGACCTGAGGCATTTTCTCACTAGTCACCTCATCCAGCTTTGGCCTGTGGACACTTTGCTTGCCTCCTATAATGTCTGCAACAAGCTGAGTTAGACTCTCAGCCCTCTCTGACTTTTCTCCATCTTAGAAGCACCACAAAGATTAGCTTATTTGTTCACAACTGTAAGCTCTCTGCTCCAGAGGAAGTTCAGCTTCACGTGCAGGCTTCATACAGGTCACCTTGCTGTTACCATCTTAAAATTCTTAATAATTTTTGAACAAGGAACCCTGAATTTTTATTTTGCACTAGGCCCTGCAAATTCTGTGGCCAGGTCTGTCCGTGAATCTTTTTCCCCACCTGAAAGCTCAGTCTAGTGGGGCAAAACACACATTGCTGATGGAGAAAGCACCTCGCTTAAAAAGTTGAGGGTGGCCAGCTGCAGCTCCAGCCACACACACTTGTCACATTTGTCAAATATTCAAGAGCATGCATGTATTTGCTTGGTCACTGCTCTAAGCAAAATAAAAGCCTCCAGCCATGTCACATGCTAACATCCAAGAGAATTGGAGACTGTGATTTGCATTAATTGAAAAGTCGTGTCCAGACCTCAGCCCTTGCTCCCAGAAAGTTCAGGGCACAACTCATGAATTCCAGGAATGCACGGAAAGAGAACCAAACAGCAAAATTGGATTTCTACCTAAGTTTAGAAATCAAAGGCTACTGACCCAATGCTTTAGCTGAGGTCCTTTGCTAGAAATGGTAACAAAACCTCATTTTATCCTTTACATATTGTTTCTTAGCTTCATGTTGCAAGAACAAAGTGAACATGAAAAATATTTCCTGGCTCAGAATTTTAAAAAGTCTATTTTACTTCTATGGGGGGGAACATTTATCACCCCCTGTGTGTTTTCCTATCTCTATCACTTCCCTCCCCTTCCCCCAAATACACATAATGTTGGAGGGACTGAGGTGAGGGGTTGAACTCTACTTTCTCCTTGTTCCTCGTACTTTTTATCTCTATCAAGCATCCTAACCGCAGAATGGCCGCTCGCTCGTGGAAGGGAGCTATAGCTTACAACTCAGCAGACTCACAGACTTTATGACAAAGGATGTGGTGACACAAGTTCTTCAGAGTGGACGAACTATACCCACCAATCCTATCACACACCTGAAGCTCACACTTCTGTGCAGACCCGTGTTAAAATCTTAGCCCCACAATCAGAAAAATCCAGATACTGACTAGACATTTGATGGTATTAAGAAGTCATTTTAACTTAGGCATAAAGTAGTATTATGGCATATTTTAATAAATATTTATCTTTTGAAATTCATATTGAGCTACCTGGGATTTGCTGCAGAATAACCGAACTGGGGGAGTAGGGCTAGAGTAAGAGTGGCAGAGGTGACAGGTTGGCTGTGGGTCGGTGATTTGTGCGACTTGGTGATGGGTTCAGGAAAGTGAACTGTAGTATATGCATGATATTTTGCATAATGGAAGCTTTTTAAAAATGTATTCAATGTAGTGCATATTTATTTTGACTCTACCATTTCTCAGCTGTGCAACATTAGGCAAACTGCTCTCTGAGCTCATTTCATCTGCGTAGTTTTCACAGTAATCCCTGCCTCTTGGAGCTTGTTGTGAGAAGTAGACGAGACAGTGCATATAAAGTAACCAGCTTGGAGCAGACGTGAAGGGAAGGCTTCTGCGCCGTGGCCAGATGACTTTCCCCATCCCAGGGCATCCTTCAGGTAGAATATGCTACTGGCCCTCAATGGAATGGATTCCTTTCTTTTGTCTACATGTCAGCCTGAGTCTAGACTGAGCTCAAACTTCTGCTTACTTTTATGAAATCAGATAGGGCTTTAAGAATTCAGCTTGCTGAGTGGAAAGCTAGAGTCTTAATCTCCTGTGTGACCTCCCTTCCAACTCCTACCCCTTTCAAAAGAACACAAATATACATTTGGATTTTCCATAAACAAGAGCACGGGCCAAGCAGGTTTGTGCAGATTGCAGAAAAATGTTCCTTTGATTCAGATCCTGAAAATACATCTTTGAATGATTGTACTTAAGAAACAGCATCAACAAGAGCTCTCTTACCAAACCAGTTCCAAGTTGAGGCTGCCTTTTACAAAGAACTAATAAAACAAAGTTACAGCAGCAACTGATGATTATCTTAATGGCAATGATCTTCTGAACAACTTTTAACTAATTGCCTTTTTCACCTAACCTGCAGCTGAATCACCTGATTCACCAGCATGTTAATAAGAGTAAACAAAAATGAACACTGACCTACTACTATTTATTTAGTTGATCTGTTATGCTGGGTTTCCTTATGAGAGGGACACCAGTGTAAATAAATAGCATGATCTTCCAAGAGGGTTGCTGGAATCAGGTGGAGCAAATTGATTTTCTCAACGTTAGTAATAGACAAAAAGTATTTGCCAGTTTTTAACCTTAACAGTAATTGTCTCCTCCACTTCCAACTATTTCGGTGGACCTTAACTCCAGTCCCCATATACTAACTTCCAGAGAGAATAGAGCCTCCCCTTGGGAATTCTTATATCACGAAGAGGCATCCCTTGAAAACAGCCTTTATGAATTAGGTATGGTTTTTTTAAAGCAAGAAATATTAGGTTTGCGAACTACAGCATTGTCTGCAACAGACAATAATCAAAAACACAGGGAATGCCCATTGGCAACGGGCAGCTGTAGAAAATGACTTGGAGGATTTTCCTGAGGTATCAGTGAATAAGAAAAACAATACTGCAAAAGAGCATCATATCTCATTTTTATGAAACACAAAATGATAAAAACAGCCTAGTCTGGGAGGGGGCTATGCCTAAGCTCACCTGAGTACAGGAATAAACACTGAAGAACGCATGTTACGGTGCTGCCGTGGCTTCCTGGTCGGGGTGTGTTGGCAGAGTTGGAACAAGGAGCAGTGATGTTGGGAAGGTTGGGAAAGAGCCACAAGCGGTAGAGTCCCATGTAAGTCAAACTGTGTGCGTGTGCCAACATAGGTGTGTGCGTGTGCTGACAGAGATGTGTGAGAGAACAGACACCTAAATGATCACGGTGGTGGTCAGAAAGCAACAGGATTCCACACTACCTTTACTTTCTTTTTCAATGTTTTATATATTGTTAGATTTCTTTACATTAATCATATAGCTTTTATATAATGAGGACAAAATAAAGCCTAATTGATCATGGGGACAAAAAAGTTACCCGTTCAGGCTCAATTCAACAAATACTAAGCATTCTATCAACTTTCTTGCTGCTTACATTGCTTGCCTCGTGGTCTCCATACTCCATCTTCAAAGCCAGCAATGGGGCATCTCTCTGGCTTTGCTTCCAAGGTCAAATCTTTTTGACTCTCTCTGCCTCCCTCTTCTACTTGAAAGGATCCTATGATTACTTTGAGCCCAACCAGATAATCTAACATAATCTTCCTATTTTAAAGTCAACTGATTAACAATGTTAATTCTATCTGCAACTGTAATTCCCCAGTCATATTACCCAACCTATTCACAGGTTCAAGAGCTAGGACGTGGACATCTCTGGGGAAAGAGGACATTATTCTGCCACTCCCCACCCCACTGTCTTCTTCCTATGTGCTAGTACTGTGCTGGGTATTGGAAGTAAAGGCAAACCAACACTAGACTCACTTTAAAGAAAACTTATACCAACAACCAATATTTACAAAGGGTTTACTGTGTTCCAGGTATTGTTCAAAACACTATATTTATCCATTCAACACATAACAAGCATCTACGGTGTGTTAGGCAGTGTTTGGGCACTGAGGATGCCACAGTAATAAAATGCACAGAAATCCCTGCCATAGTGGGGCAGCCTGTAAACAAAATAAAATTAATTTTTTTTGACAAAAAATTCAAAGTTGGGTACTTTATAATTCACATTTACAGAGGAGGAAACTGAGGCATGGAAAGAGTAACACATTTCCTTAATAGTCTATCCAGCAGTACAGCTGGTTTTAAATCTTGGCAGTCTCTCTGCAGAGCCCAAGCTCCTCTGCATTATGTTGTGATGCCTCCTCCACTGCTATTTTGCCACCCCAAAAGGACCCCATGAGAGGGGCCCAACAGGACATCGAGACTAGGAAACTGTGGCACACGCACTTGGATGAAGCGCTAGGCTGATGAACTGAGAAAGGTGTTTAGAAGGGACATCTCTTAAAACCCACCCTGGCCATTCCACTCATCATCCCAGACCAGCCTCACTAACCTGACCTTCCTTTTGCCAGTGTCTTTTACTTTGGTCTTAGTCATTATTATCATAGAATAGTAAATCCTTAGAGTTGGAAAGAATTTGATATAATTCTAAATCTTCTTTAAACTGAGAATGAGCCAGAGCCTGTGGTTGGCATCTCTCTTCCAAATCTAAACTTAAATCTGTTAAGCCACATATCACATTTCCAATTCTTTTCTCCTTAACCTTTTTGTCCCTCTAATCACTTAACACAAAATCACAATTGGTGCAAGAGCTCTGTCTGCCTCTAGAAATTTCAATCAAATTCCTTGGGATGTGGGCTTTGCAATACCAAGACTACAAGGGCAATTAACTTTGGCAAAATAAGGGTCATACCTAATTTCCTGAGAAACTCATAAACTTCATGCAGTCCAAAATAATTGGACATCTATCAAAAGGGTTCATATTGCAATTCCCTTGAAAGATCATTATAATCTAGCGGTTTGATTAATTCCCCAGAAATATAAAGTTCAAGTGGATCAGCTTAGTCCTCACTCTGCTGCATAAAGGAAGGCCTGAGCTGCTGACCTCTTTGCACAACACTTCTCAGGCCCTCCTTGACCACAGGAAATTTGTCTCATGCCTCTACAGCCTTTTCCCTTGACGTATGCCCAGGAACAATCTGAGTCAGTGTAGACACTGAGCCCACATGTATTTACTTCGCTGCTTTGAGAGCTCTCGAGCTTCACGTCAAATAATGCCCACCTATTTGGAAACTCAAATGTTGAGAAAGAATGGGTGTTGGTAAATACATGTTTTTTCTTTTAAAATAAGTTTTTTATTTTTCAATTACAGCTGACATATAATGTTATACCATTAGTTTCAGGTGTATAACCCAGTGATTGGATTAAGTGATCATCTCGATAAATCTCCTACTCATCTGACGCCACACGTGTTGATTACAATATTACAGATGACATTCCCTGCACTGCACTTTACATCCCCATGACTGCTCTGTAACTGCCAATCTGTACTTTTCAATCCCGTCACTTCTTTCACCCATCTCCCCGGCCCACCCCGCTCTGACAAACACCAGTTCTCTCTCCGTGTCTATGAGTCTGCTTCAGCTTTGTTTGTTCGTTTATTTTTTTTCTTCAGATTCCACTTACCAGTGAAATCATAGAGTATTTTCCTTCTCTGTCTGATTGATTTCACTTGGCATAACACCCTCTCTAGATCCATCCACACTGTCACAAATGCTACGATTTCCTTCTTTTTATGGTCACGTAACATTCCATTGTATATATGTACCACGTATTTATCTTTTCACAGCAGAAACCCTTTGTATTTAATTATTTGTTTGCTTGCTTGTTTATTAGACATACTGATGTGGTGTTTCTCGTGTGGAAAAGGTAACACATGCCAGTGGAATACTCTGCGGTCAGAAGGAGAATGAGGCCCCAATGAAGATACAGGCACCCAGTGCTGCTTTACCTTGATGCTCGGGTGTCCGAGCTGGTCTGCTTCAGTCTATCCCTCAACGTTAGTTAGAAACCAAGACTTCCGTGTCACCACTAGACTGTTTGAATATTTTGCTACTGTCCTTCCTTTACTTTTGACCTTCCTAGTTCATTAGAGATAAGAACTAACCATATTCTAGGTCCTCATCAAAAAGTCTCAACATAGGCTCAAGCAATTAGAAACATCCCTCCTGTTTTGTAATGTGTTCGTTGACTGACTGATTTGGGGGTTACTGGAGGGAGCAGCATTTTTAAATTTCTCTCAACTATTGCATTAACTCCACTATTAATGTATTTCTTGGCCTGGCTGGCGTAGCTCAGTGGATTGAGCGCAGGCTGCGAACCAAAGTGTCGCAGGTTCAATTCCCAGTTAGGGCACGTGCCTGGGTTGCAGGCCATGACCCCCAGCAACCGCACATTGATGTTTCTCTCTCTCTCTCTATCTCCCTCCCTTCCCTCTCTAAAAATAAATAAATAAAGTCTTTTTAAAAAATTTAAAAAATATATATTTCTTCATCAGTATGAATCAGTATTAGGAAACTACATGGAATGCTTTGGGCAGCAGCTCCTTCTACCAGAACTGATCCTTAAAGTAAAAATCCAAAACTGTCTTATTCCCTGCTCTTGCTTGTTTCCTGGGCTGTTTGCCAAATTATCTGTTTGTCTTTATCAAGATGTATTAGAAATTCTTTCCAATTTGTAAACACAGACCCTTCTCAAAAAGTAGCAATGCTAATTTCCTGGACATCAGATCTGACACTTGTAAACAGACATTGGTTTTCCACACTATATTTTAAAGAAATTAGCATATCATTACCCATGATTTATACCACTCAAGGGGGCCTCCAGGCATTGTTAAGTGAAGCTAGCCTGAGCCAACTTTTAAGTCATAATGCCCTCCTAGCATTTATACAGGGACATTTTTATCTATTCTTTCCCTGAAAAAAGATCACATTGCTTCATAGCCCAACACAAATCACTAGTGAGTGTTAAGGGTAACACAGCCCAGCAAAGATCATCTTCTCAACAGCCAGGCTCAGCAGAGGTGTGTCTGCCCCGAACGGAAAACATGTGCCAGCTACTCTTGTCCCAGCCTGCTCATATTTTGAAATGAATAATTCAAACCATGTCATTTACGGTAGGTACTAGAGATGCTATCCACAGGTACACTGTCACCTACGAACAGTTTAATGTCTTGATTCCCCCGGGAAAGTGCCTACCTAATCACGGAATGCCAGTGATTCATCAGCCCCTCAGACTTTCACAGCATTGCTAACGTTCAAACTAAAGTTGAAACACCCTTTCCAACAATGCCTGAAAGGACACAGTATGCACCTGGTCAGCAGAGAAGGAAAAAAAGCAGGATTTGATGTCTTGCTTGCAAACACACAAGCATATATTTTTAAGTTCTACAATAGGCACATCTGCTGCTTTGGGCATCATTTATGATACTTCAAACAAATTAATAGCCTGCTTTTGCTGTCGGCTTTTGCTTTGACTTACCTCTCAGTTGACTCATTGATTTCTAGACTCGAGTGCCAGCAACAACAGCAAGCTAGCAAAGTACCTGGGTTCGAGGCACTAAATAAATTACTCAATGACTGTCTATTGCTGCCACCAGGACTCTGAGCAAAACTGCAAAGTAAAGGTAGTTTGGGTTTCTCAGTACAGTTTGCTTCTCAAACCAGCTTCTCAACAGAAGCAGGTATGATTTGGGGGCGTTGCAGATTGTTTGGTTGGGCCTGTCCCCTGCACCTGCAGGATGTTTAGCATCCGTTGCTCTAGACACCAAATGACAGGAGTACTCTGCTCCAGCACACATGCACGCGTCCACACACATGCAGACCACACAAGTCCAAACTCGTAAAACTCCCAGTCTTTCTGCTCTCTGTAGCTGTCCAAAGTACCCACCCAAATACTCCACGCTTCCAGATATTTCCTAACTTATTCATGTCCTTTCCCCCCCCCCCCCCCCCCCAAAGGCCTAAATCGTAATAAAATGCCTCAGGCCACATAGTTCAATATAATCTTTGTTGAATTAAGGATTAATAAGTGTCTTGATCTCTGCCATTTGTAAAGATAAAAACAAGTCAATGATCCAATTAAAGTAATTAACAGTAAAGTCTCAATGACTAATAGACTTAATCTTTCCAGCGTCCCTGTAATTGAAGAAAGAGAAATGTCCCCACCCATTGTCTCCCCCGCCTTCCCACAAGACATTCAGGAATTCAAGACTCCACTTATGAGATGTAGGTGACTCCCCGCATGGTTGAAAACTTCGAGAACTCTCTTTCTGACTGTGAAAAATAAATGACCGCAGCAACCTCATTCCTCCTGCGTCACTGAGAAAACCAGACCCCAAACAGCTGACATTCGGGTCCCATTCTCAAAGAGCATGGCAAAGTCAAAATTAAGGGAGAAGAAATAAATGGTCCCTGTATCTTCAGGTTGTACTTAAAATTCCTGGGTCTTTCTCACTTTCCCTCTCACAAGCTAACCACACACCTAGGACATATCTTTTGTGCAAATGTCCTGGGGTTTATATTTATTTGGCTGCTGAAGAAAAATGTCATTTTAATCAAGTCTCATTAAATTCAGCCCCTCCTCCCATAAAAATTATAAGAAAATTCAAAGGCCAAGGATATGGCAAATAATATTGCCCTTGGGAGTTAGCACATAAAATTTTGGAGGGAGAAAAGTCTTGACTTTCGTTTTATGAAACACCACACTCAGGGCTTTGTCCTTGTGAAATTACGTTGCTGTCTTCAGTATCACTTCACAAATACTCAGTTAAAGCACAAGTGCTCTGAAAATGACGTGAATTTTTTTTCTTGGGAGAATTCTGATACTCTCATTAAACTGATTTAGTTAGTTACAAGAAAACACCCAGTATGTTCTCCAAGTTACTTTCCAACCGCCCCTCGGCACAGGCTTTTTGCTTTGCCGTCACTCACAGCCACTGAAAGCAAAGAGAGGCCGTGCTCAAAGGAAACTGCACTGAGCAGAAAACACACAGGTACTGTTTCTCTCGTAGCTGCCAAGAGTTGGTGGTGCCATTCATCCCCACGCATGTGTAAGGAGCCATCTGAAGACGAAAGCCCTTCTCCGCAGGGATGGAAGGCAGATTATGCTGTTTTTCCTGGATAAGAAGGCTCACAGCTCCCCCTTGGATGGTAAAACCTCTTTATACCATTGTGCCGCTGTTATATCACAGCCCTACGATTCGCTCCTTTGAGGGACTTCCATCGTAAAGCTTGGTGATATTCTTGAAGATGCTTTTTTAAAAATTACTTCATTTAATCAGCCAGTGATTTTGTCTTCTATAAATCATCCTTTCCAAGTGGAAATTACAGTTCCTAGCTAATTAAAATGTGACTTATTGGGCCTCAGCACAGACAGAAAATAAATGTAACACATAAGAATTGTTTCCTCATTATTGTTTTATGTATATACATGTGGGGGAAAATTTATGATACTATAAAAAAGCAAACAAAAAAAGACAACGTGGGATGGACCTAGCTTGTTCACATTCTGTTATTCATACACTAAGCCATCTAGTCCTACACTTTAAAATATACCTTGTATTAATTAAACATAACAAAAGGTAAAAATAACTGGACAATGAGCAGCAATGTATCTACCACCAGTTTAAAAAGTAAAGCGGTATCAATACAACTGAAGCTCCAAGGAACCTCGTTCCAATTATATTTCCTCTTGGTCCCCAGAAATTAAGCATTCTCTTGATTTTGGTATTTATTATTTCTGTGCATTTCTTTGTATTTTTAGTAGCCATGTTACTCATGTATATGCCTCTAAACTATATGTAAGTGGAAGGTTTTCACATTTCTGTGGCATTATACCCTATTTCTTCTCCTTGCTTTTGATGCCATTCTTTTGAAGAGCTCCATCCTGGTAGAGTCTTACCATGGACACAACAGCAAAAGAAAAAGAACAAATAATTTGTTGCATTTGCTCTTCATGTGCATGCTCATTTCCAGGGCCATCTTTTAGCCTCTGTGCCCTTCATTCTTGGATCAGTATCCCAGTCAACTCACTGGCCTCCCTGCCCCTGGTCTCCTCCTGCCCCCTAAGGATTTCTATTACATCACCAGACATGCACCTAAAAACCTCAGTGTGTTAAAATGTGCAGAAATAATTAGTGAATATCTATTCTTGACAACTTCAAGTCCAAGCTCTCTTGTCTAACTGTCAAAATAGCAGTGTTGTGCCCATACCCCTCAGTCCACCATGGAGGTCACTGCCATGAGCAGTTCTCACACACATGGATGGATTCCTGCCTCACCCATCTGCTGCAGTTCCACCTGGAGGCTCTGCTACGGGTACAAGCTCAGCCCAGAGGGTCCAACCGGAAGTCTAGGAAGCTATTACTCCAGGCCATAAGGAGGGACAGAAGCTGGTGGGTAAACACCCAGCTTTCTCATCCACAGGGGGATAGCTCTGAGAAATGTGCCACAAAGCCAAAGACCTTAGCCAGGGTTTTTATCAGGACAGAGCCCAGTGGTCCAGAGGCACTTGTTCAATAACCTGTCCTTTACTAGCTTTCCTCCCTACCTATCTACCCACCCACTCTCCCCATGTGCCTGCTGGGTTCACTGAACTACAACATAAGCTACTAAAACTTGAATCCTTGCCTCAGTCTGCTTTTTTTAGACAATTACTACAAGAACTGGCCACAGACAGGGACACTCAGGATGAGAGTTTGGAGTTCAATCACTTGCCCGCCACATGGCAAGAGGCACCTACTGCAGATGGTAAATGGGACAGTGATGATCCTGGTGGCCACAGCCTCACAGCTTCTAAGATGCTTACCTACAGTAGATCAGCTCCAGGCCAAAGGGAACAAAGAAGGCTTGTGTACCTTCTCTAGTACTGGAAACATGTAAGAACAATAAGACTTACACACATTGTTAAACTGGGTAGGTTTTGTTAACTGTCCTGGAAGCCTTAAAGAGAGAGGATGACATGCTGGGTCAGCCAGACATCAATTCATGGCAAGCTGTAGGAGGCAGAAAGCCTACGGGCAGCTTTAGAGAAACCTATATGTCCTGTAGTCATCAGGCAAACTGTGCTGAAGACCAGGCCCTGCTTTGACCAGAAGAGTGGGTGGGTTACAAAGGAGCCTGAGCTTCCAGTTGGAAACATCTCCTAAGTAAAACCTAGCCCTAAAAATGGAGCGGTAGGATCCTGAGACTTGGGACAGGGATTTGGGGCATTGGTGCCTTTTAGAACTTTGAACTTTCAAAATCCCATGAACCCACCAGGTGCTCAGAAGCAGCCTCTTGTCCTTGTTAGTGAAGAACCACCTCTCATGGCCTGAAGACTGTCCCCTAAGAAAGATGACATACAGAATGGCATCTGGCCATTCAGAGTGTTACCCTAATCATCTCATCTCTAGACCAGTAGTTCTCAACAGAGCGCAGGCGAGGAAGAACGTGAGCCACTGGCGGAGGAATGCCAGTCTTCCATGGAACGCAATCTGATGAGCGCTGCAAAATCCACGCACTGGGAGTACCTGCTATCTATTCCAGCTTCTGCCCCTCAGCTTTCCTTGGAGCCTCTTAAACATACATCATTCAGGGCTCTTGCTCAGGGCCTTGAACTAAGGAAATAAATAAGACCTTTCAGGAAAACCTAGAAGCTGTGCTGCTCAGAACATCAGCCCCCTTCTAAGGTTGGCAGTATTCTCACTGAGAACAGCCGCTTCCCCTGAAGTCTGAGGTCTCGATTATAGCCCTCATAATGATGGTTTCTTTTTTTCTAGTCCTCAAAGCTTGGCACACTGGGAAATCTCTTGAACTGAATGGAGAAGCTCCCCTATGTGAATTCAGAGTTTCTTAGGAACCCACATGACACGTTTCACCAGCGTAAGGCAAGTGGATTCTCTGCCGGACTTAAAGTGAGAAAAATGTTGAAATAATTTTCCTCTACAAGCCCTTATGGAGTCTCTCTCCTTTGAATATCTCATACTGTATGGGAAAGAGGACAAAAGGAAGAGGAATGATAAGTGACGAAATAAAAACAAAAAGGAAAAGACAAGAAAAAGAAATGGCCAAAGACCAAGGAGAGATATCAGAAAACTCACAGAAGATGTGGAAGGTGTAGGAAGCATTTAGGGTTGCCTGTCAGCTTTGGTTTCTCCCCTTCTCCTGGTTGGCAAAGACCTGATTATGTTCAGACATCCAATTATTCCATTGCCACCCCATCTCACTCCAATTCTTATGATTCGAAAAGGGCCAGCTATCCCGGCTGAGGAGCTGACCCCAATGCACACAGGTCTGCCACAGTACTACCATTTTCCTTGCCACTGACAAAGTTTAGAAAGGGCCTGTGACCCATTCCTGGTCAGGGAGATGATACTAGAAGAGGTCATCCTTGGAGCTTCTGCAAAATGTGTCTCTTCTTTTAAGGAAACACTGAATGAGATGGCCCCTTTTTGGCCTCCAGCTATGGTCACATCTGGAGGTGATGCTAGGAGCTGCCGAGGCCGTTCTCCAACCACAAGGAAATCGAGCTTTAGAAAGCAGCCTTCACTGGCAGGGACAGGAACGGAGAGAGGGAAGGACACTGGGTTCTAAAATTAGTCATTTTTTCCTGTGGCGATAAACAACTCCAATGTGTTAGTGGCTTCAGGCAACACATATTTACTTCCCTTTGTCATGTAATGGCTGCGGGACTTCTGGGCCCTGGTCAACCCCAAGTGTCTTCTTGTTCCAGACCCAGGCGAAGGAGCAGCTGCTGTTGAGACCTGCTGTTCTCCTGGCAGAAGGCAGCAACCTGCAAACAAACAGGAGCCAGCCCACTCCATTCACGTTCCCGTGCAGATGTGTCACGCCTGCTCTCTCACCCCTGCCAGGCTTGCTGGGGGCCAAGTCCAAAGTCAGTGAGGAGGGCTGGGATCAAGGGAAAAAAGTTAGGAGTGTGGAGCCTATACTTTCCACAGGGGCAAAGGAAGTCATGTGAACATTAATCCTGTTAGAGAAAGAATCGACATTTGGAAACAAAAATCTGAATCAGCCAAAGTCCTTTAAAATATTATTGAGTTACCAATCAACGGTCTCCCAGAATCCCATTCCTGGATTTCCACGTATATGAAATAACATACTTTATGGCTTCAGTCTTAGTCTTCTGTGAATTATACATTTTAGGGAAGAGCATCTCAACCAGCATAGAGAAAACTCACAATGGCCTGCTCCGATTCAGAAGAAACTGAAACTGTCACTAGACCAGATGAAAGAAAACTTCCCCTTTCTCCAGGCACTCACTCTCCAGATCAAAGCTTTTCTCTCCAACTGTGTACACCTGAAACCAATATAATATTGTATGTCAACTGTACCTGGAAAATAAAAAGTGATTTAAAAAGGAAGGAAGGAAGGAAGGAAGGAAGGAAGGAAGGAAGGAAGGAAGGAAGGAAGGAAGGAAGCTGGCCAACCATGGCTTCCTACAATTTTGGGACAGCTTTGAACCTGGACAGCGAAGAGACGATTATAACCAGGGGCTTCAAGCAATATGATGAACGCATACATACATTTTACAGGTTTTGATTCCATTTAATTAAATCCATGCATGTGCATCAATGCGTCTGAGAAAGAAAAGAACTCACACTGACATTATTTTTCTTTCCCAGTTCCATCCTACAAGAAGAAAAATAAAACGCATCTGTTTATATCTTCGACTTCCTCATCCTTTCACTCCAATATGGTCTGTCTGCCAGGTCAAAAAAACTAAAAATTGAAAAAACATGCATATAGTACTAAATGTATATATACATACATGTACATACAACTTACACCAAAGATGGTAGATTTTAAAGTCTATTTAGCTGACAAAACACAACTTCACAATAGAAGTCTGGGAGGGGGAGACCTAGGAGAACTTTGTGAGCCACTGCCACAACCAAGGATGACCTTACACGAACTTCTACTGAACTCGGCGGGGGGAAATTAATGAAAACCTTCAAAGTGTACAAGAGCACAGAATGGAGGGGATCACAACAATCATCCCTTGTTTTGTCTCATCATTGTTTTCTTTCCTTGCCTTTTTTAAGAACACTGAAGCTGTAACCACAGAGGTGACTGGAGAATCACAGCCCTCCTGAAGTGATATCCAAACAGAAAATTTTCCAATACATATCCTAAAATCACAGAGCATGTAATTCCACATTAGCTCCAGGAAAGCAGCATCTTTGCTTGGGATATGGAAATTTGGAAGCTCATTGCTATAATCTGTGGTTATGATTTCAAGCTCCCCCAGTGATGCCGGGAATCAAACCACAGACTCCCAGCACTAGGAGCCTTTATTGTAATCCAATAAAACCTTAACAACCAGTCTTCTTTTTTATGATAAATTAAGGGCCTCATTTGCTTTGAAGCAGCCCCTCTGCCCTAGAGTTTACCTCCCTGTGGAAGCAGTCCTAGAGAAACACTGAAGTCAGACGGGGGAAGAGGGTGAGGGGACAAGAGCCCAGATTCCCCACCTTGGCTTCGCAGACTCAGAAACTACAAAGCATTAAAAAGCTCTCTCTTTTAAAAGAACTGATCTCTGAAGATGAGCCTCTGCTCAGGACTTGGACAATATTTTACAAACCATCGCTTCTGAACGTCACATCTCAGTCACAGAATGTCACCTTGAAATCATAAATCTGACATTTGGCACTGAGGTCATGTGTCCTAGTCACCCACTTTCAAGTTTAGTTTAGTTTATTTTTCCAATCTGCCAATTTTAAATTTTATTCAGAACTTCAAATTCTGCCCAAGTTGCCAGTATTTGCTTCGCTGCTATGTCATCTTTGTGAACTCGTTTATTAACAGAATGACCTCGAAACTCAAAATAAACTTAAAACAGAGCACAAATTTATTTCACGGCCATAGTTCCTTGCTCAGATCCAAGGCACAAAGATGTTAAATTATCCCCAAACCTACGTGTGTTTTTAAAGGATTCCCAAGGCCAGCCCAGAAAGGGAAGTTCAAACCCAGCGGTAGACCTAAAAATAAACATCCATTTCCAGAGTGTTCATTTTAATATCCCTAATGATATGAACCTGAAGGCCAAAGGATATGGATGGAAGAACAAAAAGAGGTAGAAAGATGGAGGGGAGACAAAAAGGACATTCTGGCCAGCACGGACCTCGGCGCTCAGCTACCTCTTCTGCATTCGAATCCCAGGAAAGCCAGTAAGAGTTAGCCCTGGGAACCACAGCCCAGTCCCTACTCCACATATAAAAACCCAAGAACCCTTTATGCATAGACAGCTTTCCCATATAAACTGTACTCTGAGTTTATCATAATTTTTGGTAAATGAGGAAAGAAGTGAAGAAAGTCATAATTTATCTAAGGTGTGAAATTTTAGATATAAAATGCTTCAAAATCAGTGGTTTGAGTTTTATATTAGTCTTAGTCTTTTCCTTCTTGCCATGCCCCCACCCCCAAATCCCAAAGGTAATAACGACATTCTGTATTGCAAGGAGGCCAGCATTTGTAGGTAATCCATGACTTCAACCAATGACTTCTCCCTCTCTCTAAAGGAAACAATGGGTTTTGTGATTCCTAGGTGTGTCCTGTAAATTAGGTGATTCAGGTAAATGTTAAACCTGATTTTTAACACTCCAGTTAAAACAAATATATTATGATTATATATGCTCTCTGATTTTTTAAAAAATCATATTGCTATAATTTTTTTATACATCAATACAGATGTTCACTTGAGCTAAGTTAGTTTATAAAGTTATGCAACCTTAATGAAAATACTCAGATTTTTCCTTAAAGCCAGACTTTTTAGGTTGATTATTAAGGTCATCTAGAAACACAAATAAGCAAGAATAGTAAATAATACCATGAAAAAGAAGACCAATGAGGTAGTGAGAGCAAAGAATCAGCCCTGCCAATATTAAAACATATTAGGAAGCCACTAGCATTAAGGCAGTATAGTCATAAGTTGTCACAGAACAATGGGACATATTAGAAAATCAAGAAACAAACCCAACTGCAGATGCAAAATTAATATCTAATAGAAGCCGCATACTACATCATTGGGTAAGAGATGGGCCATTCAACAAGTTGTACTGGGCTAAATAAATAGCCATACTTAAGAAAAGTAAAATTGGATTCTTACCTCATATCATACTGCAGGATAAACTGCAAATGGATAAGATATTTAAATGTAAGAATTTAAACCTATAGTACTAGAAGTGAATGCCTTCACAACCTACAAGTAAGGGAAACTTTCCTATGTTGCAAATTAGGATGCAGTAAGAAATTAAATTTGGTAATGTGAATTATTAAAATAAAATTTTTACATGACAAAAGATGACAGAAGTAAACTAAAAGGCAAATGACAAACTAGAAAAATATTGTAATTTTTATCACAAAGTTTTTAAATTTCTATTATATGAAGAGCTCCTTTTAAACATAGGCAAGTAAAATACTAAGCACCCAATTGAAAAACAGGCAAGATTAATGAAAAAATTCACAGAAAGAGAAATGCAAATAGCTCTTAACCATCACAAAGAAATGCAAAACCAAAAGTACACTGAGCCACCTTTTCTCAGCTATTTTTCTGTCCAAAGCCAAAAAAGTTTGAGAACATATTCTATGGACAAGCTGTGAGACACAGTCTCTATGTTGATAGAGACCATGAAAGAGCATTTGGCCATACATAACAAAATTAGGCATGCACTCACCATTTCACTGAGCAACTCTGCCTCTCAGAAGCTGTCACAAAGCTACAGTAAAATAAAGGGTATGTGCACCAAGCTGTATACTGCAAGACTCTGTAGTAACAAAACATAAGAAACAACCCATATGTCCATTAGAAGTCTGACTGACTGAATAACCTACAGACCACCCACGCAAAGGAGGAGAGCGTCTCTATATTCTTCTCTCACATGAGTGTGAGGATATGGTGTGAAATACAAAAGCAGGACGAAAAGTTGTTGCATATGCTACCACTCATCTAAAATAGGTAAATGTAAGAATATATTTAAGTAACAGCTTATATTTTAAAATGAACAGTAAGGTAATAAACTCAATTTTTTAGAAAAACTACACATAGTAACAAACAAGGAAAAGAAATTGAGTGGATGCATCAAGGGGAAAAGTTAGTCTTGGCTTGAATCTATCTCATTCTGGATATTTACCTTTGACACTATGTAAATGTTTTCCATAATTATAAAACCTAGTTATTATTTTAAAATACAGTGCCAAAAATTTTAAGTAAAAGTAAAGTAATGGTCTTAAACACATATCTAGTTGGTGGCACAGTCAAACAGAGAGAAACTAAACTATTCTATGTAACTTTAAAACCAAAACTTGTCTACACATTCTTGAAGAGTATACTCTAAATATGCTAAGAAAAAATGAAACTACCAAAAAATAGTTGTATACTCTTTTCTGTACTCAAATAGTTGGCAGTCATGTTCATATTGTTATTCCCAGATTGTTGGGAAGACATTAAAGCATAAAAGGGTTGAGTATTTGTGTGATACTCTCATTCTAGAATTCCTAGTGTTGCCGAGAACGGGGTTCCTGGGGTAAGAAAAAGAAGAGGGTTGTTATATCAAAGCAGGTTAGGTAAAAGCCTTAAGTGGTCCTGAATTTGGATTGGAAATACTGATAAAAACTCATGAATTTTTATCTTTAAAAACATGTCTCTATATTTCCTCCTATCGTCCACTAAGAAAGCCATCCAAGTAGCAATGATGACCCCTACAGACTAGATTGTGGTGTCCAAATATTTTTTCCCACTAAAAAGAACCAGGGCTTCTTGTTGAAATGGCTTTTCACAGGTATGGAACAGGAACAGTGCAGATGAGGCTAGAGTCCTACAACATAAGGTGAGGACCATTCAAAAGACTACAGGCATCTTGCAAAAGGGCTCAGGAGTCGGCCTGTATAAGCTCCTACTTGTCAAAGTAGAATAATTCAAACATCAATAAGGGAAATAATTGCAATAAAGTGAAATATGGTTTGTGTATGCATATATGTCTGTCTGTCTGTATATATGCACAATCTGTGATATCACAATGACCTCCCCAAAATAAATAATCACACTAACTGATCACAGCTGGAGGATGCTCACTAACTCATTATTTTAAAAACTAATAAACATAGGAAGGGAAATGAAGCATTTATCCTGATTTTTCCATATGAATTTGAGAGAACAGTTGTAAAAGAGGAGATGTTTCTCTTTATAAAAGTTTCTAGTTACTACATTTTAAAAGTTGCTAGAATTAGACTGGAGCAATTTTGGAAACCCTAAGTGGACCTAGTCTGCTAACAACAACATCGGAAAACACCACAAAAAGAGAAAAACAAGCCTCCCCCAAAAAAACCTAAGCCCATCCACAAGCCTTCTTTGCCCTTCCCACAATTGTTAGGTTTATCTTATCAAGCCCCCAGACATAACTAGCAACGTATAGGAAACACAGACACCAGAGCCCGTGGGGCACGACCAGCAAAATCCAGTCTCTGGACAAATGACCCCATTTATTCAAGGCATAAATTTCCAGGAAAGAGAGAGAAAAGAGAGGGAGAAAGAGATAGAGAGAGAGAACTCAAATTAAGTTATTTGTAACATGTGGAAATTATTTGGATCCTCATTCAAATGAATTTTTTAAAAAGGAAAAATACAAACACACACTTCTCACATTGACTAGATATTTGATGACACTAAGAAACTTGTAATTATTTCCAAGCCAAGATAATGGCATCGCAGCTTTATTTTTTGAGCCCTCATCTTTTACAGGTGCATACAGAAACAGTATGGATAAAGTAATATAACATCTACAATTTACTTTAAAATAATAAGGGGGAGGAAAATCAGTGGGCATACAGATTAAAATAGGTTTGGCCATGAACAGCTAACTGTGGAAGCTGGGGGACGGGTACCAGGCAGATCACTGTACAGTTTTCCTTTTGCACATGTGTGAAAGTGTCATGACTAAAATGTAGGGGCAGGGAAAGGTTTTAAATATAAAACATTTAGATAGCACCTAACACATAGGAAGCATTCAGTCAGTCATTAGTAATTAGCTGTTAATATTATTTTGTTACTTTATAGATTAGCAATAGCAAGCTTAGTTTTCTCAAGGATATTTTCTTTTCAAGTAATGAATATATGTGTGTATATACATATATATGTATATATATGTGTGTGTATGTATATATATATATATATACATACAGCTTGTGATATATATATATATATTCTTACCATTATTATTCTTACCATTCTTACCACTTTTCTTACCATTAGCCACTATTCTTACCATTATTATCTCAAGTTCCATACAAACAGGTTTTACAGAGGTATGGGTTATTAGATTTGAGACTAGCAAACAACTTCACGTAAGTAGACAGGGCAATTCAAACCCATGTTGCTCAAGGGTCAACTGTATTGCCAAATACAAGCATGTACACCAATTTACAAGCCCACAAGAAGTTGACAAGAATGCCCAACTCACTGTCTGCACACTTGATTTCAACAGGTGCCACCACTCAGTATATTCTTCTTGTTTTTACTTTGCCACTTAAGTGGGTTCCGAAATTGCACTGCTGTGTTATTTTCATTTAAAATTCTTTGCTTGTCAGAGAGGATTTTTAAAAATATTTTAATAGCTATGTCTACATTCATTTGCCAAATGGCCGTATTCTTTAGCTATTTTTCCACTGGGTGTTTAAATTTATGTGCAAGACTTTCCTATGTTACATTTAACATTTAGTGACAGGATGAGTTCATTTTAAATGCAGTCTGAGGGAGCAGGGTTCCCCGAGGTCTCCCGCAGGGAAAAGCCCTGGTAGGGTGCTCTGGAGGACTCGGGGTCTGCTGCGGGGAACCAGTTCAGTGGGTTTGTGCCGTGAATGCTGCTGACACACAATGGCCATCTATACAGTTAGAATAAAAGAACCAATGCAGACATTCATCTCAGTGACTTTTTTTAAATTTTGTGTATTAAGGAACTACTTTCTTCTTGTTTTTTGTTATACTGTTTGTTCATTTGCCTGTGTGTTTTTCCTTTGGCCACAAAAACTGTTCCCAAAAATTCCAAGGCAGTAGCATCAGCACCTTCTGACCATATCTTATCTGCTACTAACCATCTTGCTGAGGCCAGCCTGAATGCCTCCAGTGAGCCCAATGCCTTACTCATCGGGGACACATCTTCCTGCTGGGGTGGGGCTCGGCCTCCAGGACTATCATTCCTCATGGAGGTCTCCAGGTTACTTCCATGGAAATTTCCCCACAGTCAGTATTTGAAAAGGTCCCTTTGAATTCAAAGACGTTGAGACTGGTACATGGCCACAGAAACCCTTTGCAGGAACTAAATATAAACCTATGCAACGATCCAGTCCCACAGTTAAAGGCACGGCTCTCTATTACTCCAAACCTGGAACCTCTGTGTCCAGATTTCTGGATTTGCTTGTCTAGCAAAGGGCTAAGAAGATGAAGTAAAACAAAATGGGCAGGGGGCAAGGAGGAGCCTTTGCTTTGCACAATACTCAAATGTGAATAAAGTTATAAGAGCTTTTAGATTGACTAAAGAAGCTGCAATATGACTTCCCATTTCAGTCTGCTTCTAATCTCCAATCCCTTCATTCCAAACATTCAGATTTCATTAGAAAAACCAATTCCAAAGTCCAAGATTCTTCATTTAATGTGCACTTTAAATTACTAGATAATAGGAAACTTAAATATAGGCTCTGTTCTCATTAAATTTTCTCAGCCTTTGTACTCCCTTTCATGGTGCATAATCTAAATTTATACTTTCTATGGGAAAGCTAATATTCTGCTGAGATTGAAAACTCATCTAATTTTTGCAGCCAAGGACATGAAGACAAGCACTTGCATTCTGTAGAAGAGAAACAAAACTTTTACAATAGTCAGTGGAAGGGACACAGTGGAACACCAGTTGTGTGAAACTAATCACACTGACTTTAGAAAGATCGAGGATAACTGTGGTGTGTGGTCAAGTAGGAGTCACAAGGAAACAAGGTCAACTCAAATGTACCTAGGCAAGAGTTTTTTAAGGGAAGTATTGAAATTCACTGGTTGTGTTAGAAGAGTATTGCGTATGCGGTCCTCTTCATCCAGAATGGGAGCACGAAACCCAGGTTACTAGAGATCTCTATACTGACCCAAGACTCTCTTGTAGCCGTCCCCAGCTCACACCCATGCTCAGTGTTTCCTGGCTTCCAGCCCAGCCAGGTTTCTTGGTAGGATAAAAGTGTCTTTTCAGTTCCTCAGTTAGTCAGGAAAAGTAAGAAGCTTGAAAATTCTATTCTCACATTGCCGCAACCTGAAGCTGGCTCCTTCCCTTTTTCAGAAAATGACAATTCTTGGGCAGGTTGAGGGTGGGGCACTCCTGTGTTTGAGCTCAATCACAGCTCCTGCCTGCTCATGCTCTGCTAAGAGTTCTGTTGGCTAGGGCTTAACTGAGTGCTTCTTCAAAGCTCTGGAAACAGCATGGTATTTCACCATCCATCTAACTGTGCATTCTGCTCCCATCCGTTGATCTTTGAGGTAAGGTATATTTTCATTAATCTACTATTGAGTTCTCTTACTTCTTTTTTTAAAAAAGATTTTATTTATTTATTTTTAGAGAGGGAAGGGAGGGAGGGAGAGAGAGAGAGAGAGAGAGAGAGATTCATCAATGTGTGGTTGCTGGGGGCTGTGGCCTGCAACCCAGGCATGTGCCCTAACTGGGAATTGAACCTGCGATGCTTTGGTTTGCAGCCTGTGCTCAATCCACTGAGCTACGCCAGCCAGGGCTTTGAGCTCTCTTACTTCTTAATGGGATCTTCACAGAAGGCTCCAGTTTGCCAAAAGCTGAGCACTGGCCCTCACAAAGACTTATGTTACCACGTTGATGATGGCATTCCTACAGTGACATCACAGTAGGAATGGCAACACAGGTTTTTCCTGAATGCAGTTGCTGTCACAAGAAGACAAACTAGCGACTATCCACACAGAAGGCACAACTGGGAAAATCCCAGAAGCTGGGGCTGAGGCTGAAGCAGCCCCCTGCACCAGAAACTGGCTGAGAAGGACCACATTAGAAGGGCAGGAGGAGTGTCTGTACTCCCTTAGGCTGGCAGAGCACTGCACCAAGAACCCCCCTTCCCCCAGACCTACAGCTCCTCCGCTGGGAAAAAGAGAACCCAAGGGAGATGTCCAGCTCCCACAGCACTGCAGGGTGCTTCACAGAAGGCCCGCTGAGGTCTAACCTCACAGGTGCCACTGAGGGAATCTGTAGAACTCTGCCACGGGGAATGAAATAGAGACAGAAAAGGGGGACAAAGCTCAGATCCTGGCAAACTGCATTCCTGCTTGCAGCGGCACCCAAGCAGGCCTTTAGCTACTACTGATGTAGGTGGTAAGCTTCATAGTTCCTACATCTGTCCATCTATGGATTCAACAATCCCTATCAAAACTCCAAAGGCATTTTTTTCATAAATAGAAAAAAAATCCTAAAATTCACATGGAATTACTGAAGATTCCTAACAGCCAAAGGAATACTAAGAAAGAAGAAAAAAGCTGAGGGCATCCCGCTTCCTGATTTCAAACTATATTACATAGCTATGGTAATCAAAACTCATTCACTGCAGCATTACTTGCAATAACCACAACATGAAAACAACCTAAGTTTCCACTGATGGATGAGGGCTAAAGAAAACATTATAAGCCCTGACTAGCTACCTCAGTTGGTTAGATGTCAGCCCAATAAGCCAAGGTTGCATGCTCGATCCCCACTCAGGGCACATACAAGGAGCAACCAATGAATGCATAAATAAGTGGAACAATGGAGTTGTGTGTGTGTGTGTGTGTGTGTGTGTGTGTGTGTCTCCTTCTGTCTCTCAAATCAATAAAGTTAAAAATGTCTTTAAAAATAAAATATCATACATACACACATAACACGATGGCATATTATTCTGCCCGAAAAAGAAGAAAATCCTGCCATTCGCGGTAACATGGATGAAGCCTGAGGGCATTACACTAAGTAAGAGAAGTCAAACAGAGAAAGTCAAATACTATATGATCTCACTTGTATGTGGAATAAAAAATCAAACTCACAGAACCAGACAGTAGATCAGTGGTTGCCAGGGGTGAGGGGGAGGGAAACGGGTGACAGTGGTCAAAGGGCACAGACTTCCAGTCATAAGATGAAGAAGTTTCAGGGGAGTTATGTGCAGTGCGGCGACTACACTGCACTGCACTGTAGAACTGAAAGGAGCTAAGAGAGTAGGTATTAAAAGTTCTCACTACTTAAAAAAATGGCAGCTATGTGAGGTGGCAGATGTGTTAACTAACCTTATTGTGGTAATTATTTTAGAATATATACATGTATTAAATCACCACCTTCAACTTACACAGTATTTTATTTCAGTTACATACCAATAAAGCTGGGGAAATAAAAGTTCATCAGTCCCACCTCTAGGGCAGAACTCTGTGTTCTAGACCCTTGCTATCAATGTATGGTCAGAAGACAAGCCACACTGACATCGCCTGGGGGCCACCCAGAAATGCAGAATCTTACTCTCACTTCCAGGCTGACCGAATCCGAATCTGCCTTTTCTCAAAACCCCCAGGTGATTCCTACAGACGCAGAAGTGTGGTAGGTGCTCCTGGAGGAGCTTCGGCAAGTGAAGCTTTGTCTTTGTATGTCCTGCTGCCTCACCTGTGAGACAATGGAGCATACCTCCAAATCTCTGTGCTGTTATGCAGAAAGTTTCCAAGAGAAATGCAAATTAAAAATTTTAACATTTATGAGTTACATGCAAATGAAGTATCTCTTGAGGTTCACAAATGGTTTTCAGAACAAACATGGAAATCAATGGCATTTGATGTCAGCTGAATTAATTTGCAAATCATTTGTCATATAAACGCAAATAATGACAAATAGACCCCCTGTCTTCTCCACCAAAACCAATACTTCATGTCATACATTATTCTGCCTCGATCTCATGAAACTGCTCCTAGTGAGAGAAAAATTATCTGAAAATAATTTTTAAAATACTCTTTGGGAGTTATCTGTAACATTACAATAGCTCTTCAATACCAGGCAGAAATTCTACAAACTTGACTCTTACCTCACTATCCCCCATTGCTACTATCTGTAAGAACAGCCCGGCACATGAACAGCCCAACTTCATCTCAGCCAGGGATCTTTAGGGAATGGGCCTGAGAAGCTGGATGCTTCACAAGCACCATGTGTGTGTGATTCTCAGCAACAAGGAATTTTGAGACACTTGGCGAGTTGTTCTGACACTTCAGGGGGCATCAGATTCACCAGGATGCACCTTTGTTAGAAATAGCGGGTTTCTGAATCCCAGCCCGAGATCCTGATTCAGCAGATTGGTGGGAGAGCACAGGACCTGCACTGTAAACAAATTGCCTAGGTGATGCTAACAAGATGTCCCAAGACCCACCCTTGAGGGGCACTGCATGGGGACATCACCGCCACTGCAGATTCAGCCCCTTCCTGTACCTTGGGCCCAAAGCTGTTCCCAAGCCATAGTTGCCTGGATCCTATTTCTGATGGTTACAGTTCAGACCTTTACAGCCCAATTTAACACAAAATGTGTTCTTGCCTCAATGACGTTACTGACTAGCTCCCTGTAATTTTCCTATCAACAGCTGAGCTCCCTACCAGTCCTCCAACTCCTCAGTACTTACAGTTCCTGTCCTCAAAGCCCTAATTACCCTTGATAGATAATGGAAAAATTCTTCATGCACTAGCCAGTGCCGGCTTCTGGAGCAGATCTTTGCTGTCTACCTGCTGTCTGTCTTCAAGATCCTTGTCAATTTCATTAGTCATTTCTATGTTTAATTGATCAGTGGATTTCACAATTACTTTTCCAGAGAAAAATCTTATACAGATCTCCAAAAATATACAAATAAAACAAACCTGCTGTGACTGAGATGGTGGGCAAAAGGGAAGTGTAGGCAGAACCTACCTACCTGCAACAGCCCTCCTTTCCACTCCCCAACACAGAAACACACACAGTTATTCATTTGAATGCACAAAAACCCTTCACACATATTTATACAGTACACTCCTACACACACCTGCAGTCACTCACATTTGCACACATTCATATGCATACCAATTATACACATGCACTCACATGCACACACCCCATTGACTCATATTTGCACACATATGCACATGCACAAATAGACCTACCTTTCACCCTGACTCTGAGGCAGTTTTACAGAACCTTGTGGCTCCATGGAAGACTGTCTGAAAGTCTCTACCCCTAGGTCATGAAATCAATTTTCGATCTATATTATTAGACTGCTTTCTTAAGCATAAATGTCTGACATTCAGTCTACCTTCAAAAGTACAGGATTGTCTCTCTAAAAAATAATGAAATTCACTCCCATGTTTACATTTCCAGCTCTAATTTAATCTGGAGGTTTGGTTAAAATTCCTATCCAAACATTTTGAGTCAGGCCCATTCAACCACTTATCAAGCTTGGGTTGTTACATGCTGCTGTACATTCCCTAAAAAAACAAATGAATAAATCAAAGTTAGAAAGGGTCATGTGCAACTAAAATACCTAAGTATTTCATGTTGTTATACTATTATAAGTGATACTGTTTTGAAATTTGTAATTTTTCAATGCTATATCATATTAAAATATAAGTGATATTTACATATTGGCTTCATATTCTGCAATCTCGCTAAAATCATTTATTACTTTCAGTATCTTTTTGGAGTTTCCTACATAGGTAATCAGATCATCTTCAAATACTAATACTTTTATTTCTCCCATTCCATCGATACACCTGTTATTTCCTGTGCTTGTAGAGTTGCCCTGGTTAGAACATCCAGCGGGATGGGGACCAGAAGTGCTGAGGGTGGGCACCCTCACCTTATTCCCATGGTTCCAGGGAAAGCATTCCGTCTGTCACCACTAAGTATGATGGAAGCAATAGACCATTTGTAGATGCTCACTATCAGATTAAGGAAGTCCCATACCACCTCTAATTTGCAAGTGTTTTTATCTTGAACAGGTAGTGAATGATATCAAAAAGAGCATATGTTTCATTCTTCTGTGCATTTCATTGATTTTTGAATACCATTTAAATCTCAGTCCAGTTCTCAAAGCCTTTGCTATGTTTCTTCAGGTCTGCCTCCCAAATGTGCTGGTCAGAGGTGAGCCTGGGCTGAGTGCAGATTCAGACAGAGAAGTTGGGGTCCTCTTCTGCAGCCGCCTTCTCTCTGCGATGCCCCCACACCCACACTCTCACACATTCCTAGGCCTCTTTTTCGGGTTGCTCTGGCCAGAAGCACAGGGCTTCTGTCTGGGTGTTGGCTGCTTGCACGGAGAGCGTCCTGCTTCTCTGGGACAGAAGCCTGGCCTCAGAGCGAGACCAGAGAGGGAAGGGAGAGTGAAAGCGAGGATTCCCCACTATGAAGACCACAGAGGTACCTTTCTCTAGTCCCTCTGGGTAAATAAATGGCACCACTATTGGAGTTTTTACCTCCCATACCAATGTGGTGCAAATCAGGACCAAAAGAGAAAAGGATAAAAACTAGAAAACACAGGCCCCCATAGGTCACATTTCCAGTGTTTTACTCTATTCCACAACTCTTCTGTTTCTATTTACTTTTAAACATCCTCAAGGAGTTGGCTTTTGTATTTTACCCAAATATTTTCAGTTGTAATTAGTGAGGGAGATAAGTTTGAATTATTCCATCTTAGAAAGAACAAAAAAAACACAGAATCTGTACATAAAACTTAACATACATGGCCACACATGAAGTACATAAGGCAATTACCTTCCTCCATCAATCTTTTTATAGAGCTAACATATGATGACTCCAGTCCACAATTTTATTAAATACTTTTAACATTATGGGTATCACATTTAAGTTTCAGAGGACAATGTAAAAACTAACTAGACCAGGGGTGTCAAACTCATTTTCACTGGGGCCACATCAGCCTCAAGGTTGCCTTCAAAGGGCCGAATGTAATTCTAGCACTGTATAAATGTAACTACTCCTTCACAGTTAAGCAAGAGCTCGGTGCTGCCGTCGGGTAGAAACAAGGTGCCGGGCCGGATAAAACAAGGTGGAGGCCTGGATTCAGCCTGCAAGCCTTGTGTTTGCCACCTGTGAACTAGAAGATACTCCTAGTATGATTTTGGTAATGTTCAAATATCTCAATATTTTTCAAATGTTTTGAGAGGGGGAAGGGGGAAACAACCTAAAATGGTCTATGCCTTGAGTCTTCTTATAACGTTAATTTTGCAATGTGCATGTATATTGAAGGAAATCAAATCTATCTATATCTAATCTCTTAACTTCTATGAACCAAGTTTTGCTTTTCAGAGCCATTTGATATCTCAGACCTTAGCAGAGGTTTTCTCCCCTGTAAAAACAGGAAGTGGTCATCTGCCGAATGTAAAGCAACTTGAGAATCTTAGGAGGGTCATGATGAGTTCATTCTAAACTGGGCAACACTTGTTTATTTGCTTTCTCCAGGCTAAAAATCACCTGACATTATGCGTGTTTACGGAAAAGAGTTATTCAGTCTTAATTCTTCCCATCACTTTTTTGTAAAAGAAAGGGATGGGAGGCATGGGCACTGAGTAAAAAGCAGACAAAATTTTGCTAGATGTAAAAACTAGAATAATTTGAGCAAAATAAGTAACGTAATATTGGATTATATAACCCAACATGTAAAACAAATAACCAGGAGTCCATACTGTTGTAAATAAGTTACTGAATAAATAAATAACAAGTGAATAAATAGGGGGTCATAGATCTCCTGTGCAGAAGAATTCCAAATATTTTATGTAGACATTTCCTCCTCAAGCAGATGGGGCAAAACATCCCGCAAGAGGGAACTGCACACAGTGGCACCCTTGCACAGAGTACAGGTTGGAAAGTGGGGGGTGGGGGGAGAAGAAAGGGTGACTCTGCAGTGGAGAAACCTGACCAACGCCACCTCAGCAGGTGATCAAGGTTAGCAAAAACAGTGCTAACTCGTGTTGATAACATGCACCCTCAATACAATGTGATGAGAATGGTCCTTTACTTCTACGGTCTTCTTCTCCAAGCCCTTGACCCCAATATAAAAATTGAAAAAAAAATACCAGAAAAATTGCAGTATAACAGAGGCTACAATATACTTGACCAGTATTCTTCCAAACTGCCAAGACCATCAAAAATAAAATCCTAAAAAACTATCATAGCCAACAGGAACCCAAGGAGACAAAACAACTAAATGTAAGGGGGTGTCCTGGATGGGACCCTAAAAAGGACAGTAGGAAAAAAGGAGAGAAATCCGAGTAATATGTGGACTTCAGTTAGTGGGAGTGCAGTGGCTGTTGTATCAGAAAGTTGGGAGCCGTGAAGGTATCATGCTAATGTAGTGTGTCAGGGGAACATGGGTATGAGGTTTCTGGGAACCTTCCCAACCACCTTCACAATTTTTTTTGTAAATCCAAAATGATTCTGACCTAAGTAGTGTATTTTAAAAAATAAGTCAAGGCTGAGTTCTCTTTTCCAACCACCTACTCCTCATCCTAAGTAAGGAATGTCTCTACCCATTTTAAATTTGTAAAAAGCAAATTGAAAACGATACTGTCGGACACTCCTTTTGATAATCCTCAGAACTGGCACATTGCAAGCTGATTAATGGGAGTAAAAGTATGTGCTTTGTTGATTCTGTATTTTTCCCCATAAGAAAATGATCAGATTTAAGGGTTCCCTTGTCTGATGCAGTTTGCATTACATGGCAAAATCTAAAGTTGTCTGAAGATGACTTCACTTTCTGGCTTATGTTTTCAAAATCCTGAATTCTTTGCGTAGATTACAGTAGGTAATCCTCCCACGGGGGGGAGAGAAGTGAAGGGCACAGGGGAAGATGAGATACAGGAGAGAAAGAAGGACAAGTGTGGTTCCCCCAAATTCAGGTAGCACCAAGCCTTCAGAGTGCTATTAATGATAGGTCCCTAAACCTGTTTCCTCCAGCTTCCTGAAAAGTGCCCAGACCTCAGTGGACAAACTGGGGATCAACCTAGGGAGGCCGGACTAAAAAACAAACAAAAAAGACCAAGGCCTGGTCTTGGCATCGACAGCAGTGCCCAAGCTGACAAGAAGCTTCAGACCTCCCCTCCCCGCAACCAAGAGCCCAGCCAGGGTTAGCCCCGAATGACCTATACAACCTAATGCCAGTACCAATCGTTCGAGCCTCAAGGGACGCCCATTTTTGTTGACATTCAATTTCCTGCTAAGCCAGTGAGTTAGAAACTGAGAATCAAATTTCATCAAATTTTATAAAAATAATTTAATTTTTACCACTACATTCATAGAATAAAAACTGCATCTACTTCAGGAACAAAGCATTAAGCTGCTACTTACAGAGCATAAACCCTTGTCTTCTGAGCTGAAAAGGTTGCTTGTGGACCTCATGCCACGCAAAAGAGAAAGGGACTTTAAAGGATGCTCTCAGGAAGTATGTTACAATAAATATGGCATTTATTGAATCATTAAATGCACACGATTATACACCAGAAGTAGGACGGTACTTTGCATACATGATGTCGATAATTCCCACCATATAGAAGAGGGCAGGTGTGAGTAGCCTTACTTTGGGATGTGGAAAATGAGTCTGAGGAGGAAAAGTAACTTGTCCGCAATGACACTGAGAACACCTGGTGCAATAACCCAACATTTGGCCACAGAGATGGGCACACGCTAAGTGAACTTTGTAGCTTCTTTAACCTTCCACTGGCCTGCCATTCCATCATGGGCTTCTCCTTCCTGACAAGATTTGTCAAGAGTATCTTTGCTTTTATCGGTTGTCTTCATAGATGAAAGCAAGATTTGGTTCAAAAGGAAGTTCCTTTCCTTCTGGAATCAGAATCAATTTATGGAAGAATTAAATTGCTACGCAAACACCTCCATATCGTTGAGTGACCCTCAGGGCACCAGAACACCCTTGCATCCTTGTGTGCCTTCAGCCCACACCCCTCTCCTGACATGTCATACATTTGGTCAGAGCTTCAGAACCATGAAAACTGAGTTGATGTTACAGAAGTTAGACATTATGAGTCAGACAAAATAGCACAGAGACTTTCATATACCATAGACATCTCATCCTTCCAAGCCAGAGGAGGGCAATCACCACCGCCTGCATTTATCCATAAACCAGCTCTCTAAGGAGAGACAGAAAAACATCAACACGTTCTTTTACCCTAATGCAGACTCCACCAAGTACATACGCAACCTATAGATTGAATGAGTTTTTAAATATGAAACATCTCCTTAAAAATGATTATGTAAAAGGAGCTTATTAGAGATTATGACCTTACATAAGTGGCATTATTGGAGTCCATGCAGCTGTTTAGTGAAAGTGTTTTTTTCTTCTTCTTCCTATTGACTTTTTTTACCCTTCTCTGCCAAGAAAATTTACTACATTTTTTTCCTTATTTTCCTTGTGTCAAGTGGAACTTTTTCATCCAAATTTTACTGCTCAGGCCCATATGTCTCTTCTTTCTTCTTCTTGTATTTTTTTAAGATACCACATAACAAAAATGTTTCTCTTATATTAATTTTGTTACTCAGGCAAAGTAAACCATCACTCCTCGGTATGTCATATAAAAGCCAGAAGAGTAGTGACTCACTCATGCAGAGATTTTATTTAAAACATTTGTTCTGTGGTCGGAGTAGATTAAAGACAGATCAGGCTGCCCTTAGAGCTGTGCCGGGATAGTGAGAGTGAGAGATGTTGCTACTTGGTAGATAAACCACGTGTAGCTCATATGACAGAAATGCCCCTTGGTCCCCTATCTTCCTCCTTCGAGTCTGGAACACCCGGATTCAGTAGACTCGAGGTTTACCAACCTAGTGAACTTAATGGGTTGTGGAAGGATTGGAAGGGTCTCATGTTTTCATCTGGTGACCAAGAATGAGATGGCTTGTGAAGAGGATCTGAGTTTCCCTTGAGGACCCACGGGACATGCACAAAGGGAGAAAAGAAAATGAATGGGGATGAAAAGGGAAAGTAGAAAAAAATGAAGGGAAAGAAATCAACCAAGAAAGCACATTGTGACAAGTTTCCATTGTTCTTTTCTGTGCCAGAGAGAGTCTGGAATTTTAAATGATTGCAAATTGAGCAGCTCATGGGTAATCAATTTGGTCTCCACCAATAGAGGTCAGACACCCATGACAGGCAAATAATATTTATACTGCTGAAACAAGGAACAGATGAAATGCATTGAAGAGAATGAATCTGCTTTTTTGATTTTTATAGAAAAGCACAAATTCCAACATCTGCGACAGACACAGTGATAAAACTGCACATGGTAGGAGCTTATGTGCAGATGAATACCCATAGCTGTTAGTGCTAAGGCACTTGGGATATTTATCTCAGGTCTATCATCTAAATTTATACAAATCAACTAATTAACTGGTCCCATGGTAGTGCACCCATTTTCAAATTTACACTTGTCCTAGAGGCACTTTCCCTCTCTCCTTCCATTCTTTCTGCCTCTTTAAAAAAAAAAAACATGCAAACAAAGCACTGATTTCTTCACAATTAAAACAAATTTCGAGCTACTGAAGATGCAAACTGTTGATAAGAGCATAGAATCTGTGGAATTAGAAGAGATCCCTATAGTCATCTAGTTGGATTGCTAACTCAAAGCACGAATCTTTTCTACAATATCTGTTAATAAATGATCACCAAAAAAAAGCATGCTTACATACTTTCATTGGTAAGAGACCTGCTACTTTGTAGCATACTTAATTCCATTATTTTTGCATCTGTGTATTAAATACATACTTTTAGCACATCCATAGGTATGGGGAATAAAGAACAGGAAAATCTTCTGATAGTAACAAGTGCAATTCAACACATTAAAGTAAAATCATGTGAGAATGACTGGATAACTACTAAGGACTAGGTGATCAAGGATGGCCTACTGTAGGGGAGAACAGTGGGATTCTGGGGGAAGAGTGTTCAAAGCAGAAGAGCTGAGATGAAGGATCTAATGTGGAAACCAACTTGGTCTAGCTAGAAAAGAGGAAAAAATAAATAGACAGAAAATTGGCAGGATAGATCTAGAGTGCTGGTAGGCAAAGCTGGAGGGGCAGGCAAAGGCCATTCTATGTTGGGCTTTGCCGACTGGGCTGAGTATTGTGTATGCTATCTAAGTGCAGTGGGAAAGCTATTGAACAGAAGACTTTAAATACTGCTCATATGTAGAGAATAGAATTCAAAGAAGCAGAAGAAAGGAACACACTACAAGGCTGCTGTGGTAAATGGGACAAGGGCTTTTGATAACTTTGATTGAGGTAGTAATCCCAGAGACAGAAAGGAATGGACAGATTTTGGGACTAGGGTTGACAACACTAGTTAGATAACTGTGTAACCTGGTGTAGGGATAGTGGGGTAAGAGAAAGAAGAATTACATACAACTCCAAAATATTTGATTTGAACAACTGAGCAGGTAGTGGCACAAGTTACCGATATGTGGAAAGCAAGGGGTTGACCGGGTTTGCAGTCAATGTAGGTAACCACAAATTTTGCTTTGAGCACATAATGTTGAGATGTCCACAATATACAGAGTTGGCTAAAGAAGTCTGGAAGTCTAGGCAGAGGCCATATTTTTGAGGCATCTGTATTTTGTAAGACAATCAAATTATTACTAGGCTACTCCCAATACCAAATGGAAATGTATTACTACCCTGTAACTACTACTGACTGGCCCCAGTTCTATCTCTGGGGGAAGGGGAAGGGAGGGTGTTAACTGCTTACATGACAACCCTTCAAATATCTGAAAGAATGAAAGCCACTATTTATGACACATCTGGTATATGCCAAGAACTTTGCATATGATTTCTTATTTGGACATAGGATTATAAATTTCCCAACTTTAAGGAAAAGGGATTTGGGTGCACAGAGTATTGTGCCCACGTTCACAAAGCTTCAAAGTCAAGGAGCTGAGTTTTAATTCGGATCTGATTCCAAGCTCATGATTGCACTACACCATACAGACCCAGATGAATAAACACTAGTACCCTCAAGTGTCCCCACTGTAGCAGGGCTTCCAGAACATTTTACCATTCTGAATGTCCTAGAGTAGCTTCCTACTTCAGCAAGATCACTCATCAAATTTGGGTCCTTCCAATGAACACGTTTCATCTGACCAAGGAGGATTACACCCATCTTCTGGTCAGATGCCTTCTTAGAATGATGCTGGACATTGCATTAGAGTAACCACATCACACTGCTGGCTCATATAAAATTTGTGGTCAACTACTGTCTAGCCAGGGCTCCCACATCCTATACTTGTGCTATAATTTTTTTGCCTAAATTAAAAATGTCAAGATATTTGAAATCTGAGTCTTTTAACTAGCATATTAGTTATTCCTTCCACTTCTGCTACAAATGCAAGTCTGAGAAGTAAGCCTTTTGTCTATGTCCCATTCACTGATTGAAATTATATTTAAATCATAGAATCAAACATTTTAGTAAAAATAATAGCTAAGATTTATTGGGTACTTACTCTGTTTTAGGTATTCTAAGTCTCAGGTTTTGCCATGGAAGATGGAAATCATAATAGCTACAATGAATAGGTGACAAATTGCCTGTGAAATTAATCTTAGAGGTCATATTTATCTAGTGCTCAAAATTTTGCAAGAGGATCTTATTTTAAGACCATAGCCACCCTTTGCTTTTAAGTCACTCTCTGATCTGACCAAGAGACACTATACTGAAAAAGTATACAGAAACTAAAATTAAAATGCCCAAAGCAGTTTTTTCCATGGAAAAGAAGAGCAAAGGCTTTGAATGTATCATGGAGAGTTGCAACCACTACTTAATTTCTTAGTGGTACTCTGAGGTAAGTCATTGCCAATGTGTTGACCATTCCACCCTGCCAAGAGAAGGACTTACCTCAGGAGCCCACTTCCTCCCTAGCTCACTAACTGAAGGAAGGCTCTAAAACTTCTCTGTTCTACCCAGTCTCACACTACCAACTTGTCTGTGCCCTGCACATAACCTGTGCTTCTGTCTTCCCTAGGATTCCCCAGAAGCGGATCATGAGACAAGGATTCAAGTGCAAGTTGTTTGTATAGGAGGAGGTTGATAGGAAATACCAGAAAAAATGGGGTGTGCCAGGGAAAGAAAATAAATAAGAGTCAGTTATCATTGAGAGTAAATACTCTAGCTCCTGTTGGGGTCTCTGGGATCCCGTGTAGAATGTGTGCCTCAGAGTTATCCCTCCTCAGTTAGTTAGTTATACACTAACTCCCATCTGGCATTGGTGTGGAGCTCCTAGGGTGGGGGGTGGGGGAGGTTACTTTCTAAGGATGTCAAGAATGCCTTGTGAGCCAGAGAAAACTGTCAGATAGTCGGAAGGCAACTGCAATACAGTGCATGACAGAGCCTGGGGGAAGGTGGACCAGGCGCAGTCTGGTATGCTACAGTCAGTGGAGGCTTCTCAAGGCCCCCACACTCTCTAATAACCTAGATGATCAGATACATATTTTCCTGGCAGTACACATGGCCAACAAGAAGCAGTGAACATGAAAAAGGTAAACTCTCGACAATTCAACAGCAACAGAAAATAAAATAACCAATTTGAAAATAGGCAAAGGACTTGAGTAGACACTTATCTAAAGAAGATATACAAATGGTCAATAAGCATGTGAAAAGATACTCAACATCATCAGTCATTTGGGAATGCAAATCAAAGGCGAGCTACCACTTCACAAGAGAATGGCTATTCTCAAAAGAGGCGGGGCATATAAGAAGTGTGGTGAGGATGCAGTGAAATTGGATCCCTCGTGCATTGCTGCTTGGAATGTAAAAATGCAAGCACGGTGGTAAACAGTTAAGAAGTTTCTCAAAAAGTTAAACACAGAATTAACATACAATCTAGCAATTTCATTCCTAGGTACAGACAACCAAAGAATTATAATCAGGGGCTCAAACAGATACCTGTACACCAATGGTAGAAACAACCCAGTGTCAAGAGGTGAACAGATTTTTTTTTTACTTTTTTTGTATATTTTATTGATAATGCTACTATAGTTGTCCCAATTTTCTTACCCCCTTTATCCCCCTCCTTCCTGCAGCCCCACCCTCCAGCACTCCCTCCACCACATAGTTTATGTCCATTGGTTGTGTATATAAGTTCTTTGGCTTCTCCATTTCCTATACTATTCTTAATCCCCCCATCTATTTTGTGCCTACCTATTATGTGTCTTATTCCCTGTACCTTTCCCCCCTATGCCTCCTCTCCTCCTCCCCACTGATAATCTTCCATGTGATCTCCATTTCTGTGATTCTGTTCCTGTTCTAGTTGTTTGCTTAGTTTGAACAGATTTTTTTAGTATGGTATATACATACAATAGAATATTATTCAGCTGCAAATATTATGAAATTCTTATACATGCTACAACATGAATGAATCTTTAAAACATAACCCTAAATGAAATAAACCAGACACAAAAGGACAAATATTGTATGATTGCAGTTATATGAAATAACTAGAACAGGCAAATTCATAGAAGCAAAAAGTCAAACAGAAGTTACCAGGAGTTGGAGGAGGAGGGAACACATAGTTGTTGTTTAGTGGGTACAGAGGTTCTATTTAGGATGACGATGTCCTGGAAATGGATAGCCACAACAGCTACCCAATATAGTGAATGTACTTAATGCCACTGAACTGGACCCATAAAAATAATTAAAACTGTAAATTTTCTTAAGTATATTTTGCCAAAATTAAAATGGGTTTAATAAGCTCCTATTTTAAAAAATTAAAAGTTGAAGGATAATATTTAAAAGGGGAATTTTTGAAAAATAAATTCACATTACAACTAGAATATATGTCCTCAATTCAGGCCATGCTCTCTGAATACCATGCTGGATGCTTAACGAATAAAAGGATGAGTGTGCAAAGTATAACATCTCAAAGGTCTGAACATGTAAAATTTAGCAAACCCATGACTCCTGTACCTATAGCCAGATTCCTCTTTCATTATTGCCATGAACTTGAAAATAGAACTCCCCCCCAAAGTTCTATTACTATTATATCACTACATCCTTCTTGGTCAAAATTTACATGGAATCAGGTCCAGAGTAGCTTTTGACCTTCATCTACTTTCAAAAATTTCATAAAGCAATAATTTACCTACTGTTTAATCAAATACAAGTCTAGCTGTTGCTGTGAAGGTACTTTTTAAATGGGATTGACATTTAAATCAGTCAACATGGAATAAACCAGTTTCCCCTCCATAATGTGGCTGGGCCTCAACCAGTCAGTTATAGGCCTTAAAGAAAAAGGTTGAGATTCTATAAAGGGGAGGAATTCTGCCTGAGACTGCCTTGAGACTCAAGTTTGTAATACCATCTGTTCCCTGTGTCTCTAGCCTGCTGACCCATCAGATTCCAAACTTGCCAGCCCCCACAATCACATGAACTAGTTCCTTAGGATAAATTAATCTATCCATCTATCCATCCATCATCTATCTATTGATCTTATTGGCTCCTTTCTTCTGAAGAACCCTGACTAATCAAAACTGCTACGGAGTTAAGCAATACTGCAGAATTTAAGGGCATTTTCTCACTATCAAAGATGGCCACCCTAGGGTAACTTGAATTCTTTTTGTGTTAAACTGTTCCCCTCACCAATTGTGGCTATGGCCAATCTATGTAATTTTAAGTATCTAAACACTGACCAAGTGATGCTAGACAGAGAAGCAATTCCCCAAAGCTCAAATGTGGAGCTGCAGCTTACTAGACACTGAGAGCTCAGAGGGAAGTGTGGGAAGGACCCTTGTGCAGTAAAAGATTTCTAAGTTAAGGACAGAGGCAATGTCATGTAATCCACCAAACCTCCAAAGATTATATGAGCAGATTGCATTTTGACTGCTTATTCCATTATTCAGGACCCCAAATATCCATGGCTAATGAAAAAGGGGTCTTGTTACCAGTAAGAGTTCCTCTGTCAAGGAAATGAAAATGATTATTGGCTTTCAGGCCTGTGGGTATTCTCCTACAGTAAAGCCAAGAATTATAATTCCAAGTGGTCAAGTTATTCTGTATGCTTCAAAGTTACAGATTTTACATGGGATTGTTTTTTTTTTTTTTTTTTTAAAAAGGACAACCCATCCAAGAATACAGTTGCTAATCCCTAAATAAAAAATTCAAATGGATGCTATGGTGCAAACTCTGGAGACTGAATGCATGGAAGGGTAGCTTAGGCTTTAGTTAGGGAATGGATGAAATGTGATCAACAAAACACAACCACAAATGTATCATGGATGATCAGAGATACAACAGAGCAGTATGATTCGAGTGATGAGGCATGGGAGAAATGGATAGAAAAGAATGTAAAGTCTCAAACGCCCAGTTTAGGACAGTAGGCTTTACTTTGTGAGAGATGTAGAGCTACTGAAGGTTCTAAATTAGTTCGCTGGCATATGAATGGTAAATTGGAGTTATGTTGCCAATTCTTATTTCCTCCTTGCAATAAAATTATTGCCCACATCTCTTTCCAAATGAACTTTCAATGCCTCCCAGTGGAGAAGATGGCATATTATTCCTGCCACTTTTACTTTGGTCTTGGCCATGTGACTCAACTTGACCAATGAAATAATAACCAATGTGATACCTACAAAGATGTTAAATGTGCCTATGAAGATTGGTTTGCTTGCATATCTTCTCAAAGCCATGACAAGAATCTGTAGCAACTGATCCCAAAATAAAGAACTACATGGGGTAGACTCGAATCGAATGCATGTGTGAGGTCAAACATGGGCAATCCTAGCTGAATCCAGCAAAACCACCATGGACCCACAGATCTGAGAAACACATGTTTATTATTATAAACCACTCAGATTTGGGGCTATTTGTTACATAGCAGTACTACAACAATAACTGCTTAATGAAAGTGAAAAGTATAGCTATGGAAAAGTCAATCCATCAATGGACTGGGTGGGGATTAAACTACAAATAGGAAGACAATTTAAAGAATGATTTAAAACCCTCTAGACATATGTTTGCTCCTCCGACAAAATAATCTAACAAATCTAATAATCTGACAAAATAATATGCTGCTTAAGATGAAATTGTTCCATCTGCCTGGTTTCCAGAGTAAGGAGACATGGAGCAAATTCCCTATGTGATCCACACTGTACACATAATATGAGCCAGAAATAAAGCTTCACTGTTTTAAACTACTAAGACTTTGGGCTTACTTGTTTCTTCATCATAACTCAGACAATCCTAATACAGGAAGGCGTTTCCAGGATTAATTCAGCAGTTCTCCGATGTCATGGACTTTTGTTCTTTCTCTCCTCCCATTTTTCCTTCTTTGGTAGATGGTAATGTCTCCCCTTAAAGTATCAAGGTTTCACTGTACCGGGTTCAGACCAGGATTAAGTCACATGCTCATATCAGAGCTGTAAGTGAAGTTAGGAAAACAAGTATTTTGCCTTTTCAATCTCTGTAATGGGAGGCAGGCTCTGCCAGCCCTGTAGAAAGTGGAACGGCTTTCAAGTAGGCAGCCAGCAGGTCCTCTGAATGCAGTCCGAGACACTACCTACATTTCAGATCCCATTCTATTATTTATCGAGCACTTGCTCTAGATCTGTTTCCTTCTGTAGCTTATCAACATTACGCTACCCACTTTTTACAGATGGGAAACTGGGACTCAGGGAAGCTTACTGAGAATCACAAGGAAAAATCAGCATGTCTGAGATTACCAAGATTACAGCTTACAAATAAAGGTTTGAACCCCGTCAGGCCTGCCTGTCTATATCTGAGCCCTTTCATCCAAACACTAGTCGCATTAAGATTTCTACCCCACTCCATCCTTCAGTACGTGTAGACAGCCATTGATTCTGCTACGTGGCCCTCTGTACAACAAAAGAGGCGCAGGACACACAGACAACAACAAAGTCTCTCCCTGAGGGTCTGAACTAGCCAAAAAAGAAAAAGAAAAAGAAAAAGAAAATAAGGATGATTTTCCTTACTGCCAAAGCAAGTTCAGGTGAAGCAGGTCCCTGCTGCCCCATGACTGACAAC
Organism: Phyllostomus discolor; assembly: GCF_004126475.2. Taxonomy (NCBI): domain Eukaryota; kingdom Metazoa; phylum Chordata; class Mammalia; order Chiroptera; family Phyllostomidae; genus Phyllostomus; species Phyllostomus discolor. The sequence goes on from NC_040910.2 coordinate 86,376,253, forward strand.
GTGAGCAATGCTCAGAGTTTGCGGGGCTTCTGAGAAAGCATGACAGGTCTGCCTGCAGCTCTGCCAGTAACCTGAGGCAATGCAGACTCTCCACCGAGGCTCCAGATACAAGCCCAGGCCAGCCTTGCGTTGGGCCTTTTTTAACTCTGAGCATAGAACCCAGTCAGGCCCACTCCCCAAACTTCTGATCTACAGAACTGTGAGATGATAGATTGAGGTTGTTTCACACCATGAAGTTTTTGTCGTGTGCTTGTGAAGCAACAGAAAACTAACAGGGACTGTTTTACCCATTTCCTACCAATTACACCTTTCAGCATTGACCACATTACAATTTTATGAGTTATGGGCCCAGAATGTGTAGGGCTTTGTTCATCGCATTATCTCCAGTATCCACTATGTATAACAGGCACAAAATAAAATATTTGCTCACTAAATGAATGAGGCAATGCTTAAAAGCACAGGTTTTAGATACAAGAGACATGGGTCCCAACTCCATCTCCATCACCTAACAGATCTTGAAAGAGTCATCTAAGTCCTCGGAATTTTAAAAGGTATCTCATTTGCATAAAGGGGATAAGAATGACAATTGCCCTATCTTGCTTGGCTGTCCTCACCAGCTGACATAACCACTTGCTTCTTTTTGAAACCCATCAATGCATCCAACAATTCTATAATCTCCTGATTTTTCACCTACATCTCAAGCCATTTTTCTCAGTCTCTTGTTGGAGATCTCTTCCATCTTAACGTTGGGAGTTCTTCAGGGTTTGGCTCAAAAACTTTCTATCACCTCCCTCTTTTTCTTCATATGAAGTTACTGCATAAATTTTCATACCTTCAAATGCTATACATTTATCATCTTCATCAAGATTCTATCTCTACATCAGCTGTCCAGCTACCTGAGAGCTCCATTTGTGCCTTTTTGGTTTTTCAAATTACTCCTCCTCTGACATTTTCAATCTCCATTCATTTCTACTGGATCCCTGGGAGACACTGAAAACTTCCTCTCCCCCAGTCATTCACATTCAATCCAACACCAACGCCTATCCACTGTACCCAAGAAAAATGTTTCTCATCCATTCTCTTCCGTCCACCTCCTCTGCTGCTGTGATCCAGGCCCAAGTCACTGTGTTCCGCTTGGACTATAATAATAGCATCTAAACTATATCCCACATTCACTCTTGTTTCTCTAAATCTACTCTCTGTGTTATGTCAGTGTGATCTTTATAGCAGGCAAATCTAAGCATTTAATTATTCAAATTGTTTATATCTTATACTACCCTCAAGAATAATCACTGCTATATTAATTATAGGCTAAATTTATAGGCTAAATTTATTGTTAGTAATTAAAGAGCAATGGTCAGTGATTCTTCTTTGATTTCAATGTAAAATAAATTTGTGGGGTACCTGAGCAATCTCTATCATTATTTGGAAGAGCCTCTTCTAACCTCTGCTAAAGAAGTAGCTTCACTTTTCTCTCTGGAAAGCCTGTAGCTCTGACCAGAGCTGACCAGGAGGGAGGGACGGACAGAGGGAGGGAGACAGAGAAAGATAGAGAAAGACTGAGAGAAACAGAGAGAGTCTGTCATCTTAATAGTTCCCATGAGGGTAGCAGTCCTTCCCACAGTTGTGTTTCATGATTTTCTCTTGGTTCCTTATAATAAATGTCCCTTCTGGTTAACATGGGTTTGTTTTTCTTGTAACCAAATAGCCTCTAAACAGAAATAAAATTAGCCTTTTGCCTTGTCTTCTCGACATAATCCCAAACTTGCATCCAAATTTTAATTTGCAAAGTCATCATATTTGAAAAGCACGAGATTTCCCAAGTTAAGGGATTCATTTGCTGAGTTCTTCACAAGCAAGCAAACTTTGCCAAGAGAAACAAACATTTCCCACATCAATGATATATTTTAAACTTTTTATTTTGAAATAATGTCAAATTTACAACAGAAATAATATGAAAAATACCTATATATCCTTTATTCAGATTAAACCTATTTTTAATATTTTACCTCATTTTCTCTATCATTAGTACTATTTATCTAAGTATGTAGCTCTCTAGCTGTATCTACTATTTCCCTGAACCATTTGGTAGTAAGTTAAATATATCATGGCCACAACCCATAAACAATTCAATGTATATGTCCTAAGAATAAGAATATTCTGTTATATAACCAAAGAGCAGTTGCCAACTTTGGCAAATGAAACATCAGCAAACATTTTTTACCTGATCTACAATTTACATTCCAACTGTCACTGACTTTCTGTCATGGACAGCACTGCCCCACCTGCAAAACGATTTCCAAGTCCAGTGCTCCCTCACATTTACTAGTTGGCCCATGGCATTCGACTGTTGGCAAGAACCCTCACTTCATCTATTTATTTTTGGAATAAACTCCTATGCTCCTAACTTTTTCAGTGGTTTCTAATTCATTACTGTACTTAATATTTTGATGTTAAAATTGTCCTAAATTTGCCTTTATAAAGTCACTTCCTTACTACATGCTTCCTTGCTCCATGGTTCAGGTTGCTCTGCTGCCTCTCCTGCCCCCAGCCTGGAGTCAGCAATTTCTCTCAGTTATGTTTTAAAATTGAAGTACTGTCCATTGGGGTTTTTTTTTATTTTCTTAACATGAGGTACATTTACATCTGTCCCATCCCTTGCTATGAGAAAATTTTAGGAATATGTAAGAGCAACACGGAGAAGTGTCACTGGAAAATTCTTCTAATGGTTGATTTCCCCTCAGATTGCTGGGTATGAAGATATAGACTGAAATATGGCTTGAATTCTACTTATTGAAAATCAATGTATTATTATCCCAATCTTTTGAGAGCCAACACTTGGCGGACTTCCTCAGATTAGACTGTGAGTTCCAATGCTGGTGATCAAGAAATCCAACAAATTGCTCAGCTCTTCCAGTTCACTGAGACCAAATATGATTGCTCTTTAAAATATGCAAAATTGTTGGAATCCATTTCTTCATTTACAAGTATAATGATTTTGACTAATTTTACACAAAAATATTGCCATGTGTGGGCTCCATAAATCTGTCTTATTTTATTACTTGCTACTCTCCCCAGATGCTTTGAACTTAGAAAACTGCCAAATCAAAAAATAAGCTGTCATGTGTGGTTATATCCTCTCTGTGGAAATTTTTAATTTTTGTCATTATGTATCTTGTGCTTAGAAAGATATTATTTTGAAATATGTTAAACACATCTTATCTTATGTTTCAGAAACAATTATTTCTACTTTTAAAAACAGAATTGAGAATTCAGAGGATGAGATGCTAGAACTTGAACTATTTAAGAGATTTTACATGACAACTGTTAGCACTTCATCTAATTACATTCGTTAGATTACTCATCTTTAGTAACAAAATGTTCATGAAAACTCAAAACACTAAAATAACAAAGAATTTTTTTTTCCTGGCCTTTATATTAACACTGAATGGAACTCTACAATTCTTTGAATGGTATACAATTAGGTTGTCTTGATAGGATTTTGTAATAGAGTCAGATACATTCAACAGGATATAATATAACATAACTAGAAATGTCTAATGGGATGCCAATGGCTGAGAGTTTAAATTTGTCTAAGTTGGTTCATAGGCACCTACCACACAGTCCACACTATTGTTTGTTGTATTCAATTTCAAGAATCAGAAGATGTGAAATGGGGGAGAGGGTTTTTTCATAACTGTTTTTATAACATCATTCACATACCATAAAGTTCACCCTGCTAATGTATATAATTGTGAGTTTTTTATTCACAAAGTTGTGCATTGGTCAAACCAACTACTAATAGAGCACCTTCCTCATCTCAAAAAGGGACTCAGAGCCACAGACTGTCACTCATCTGTCCTCCCCCTTGGCCCCAGCCACCACTGTTCTGGTCTCTCTCCATGTGGACCTACCTATTCTGAACAATTCATATAAATGGTGGAATACACTATGTGGAGTTTTGTGTCTGAACCCTTTCACATAGCACAAGTTTCAAGTTTCATTGGCATTGTAGCATGTGTCAATGCTTCATTCCTTTTTATGGCCAAACAATGTTCCGCTGTTCATATACATTATGAACACTGTGTTTATCCACTCACCAGTTAATAGATATTTGGAGTGTCTTCACATTTTGGCTATCATGAATACTGCTGTGCAAGTTTAGGGATAGGTACATTTTTTTCAATTTTCTTGGAGTATATATCTAGGAGTGGAATTGCCAAATCACATGTTAACTCCATGTTTAATTATTTTAGGAACCGTCAGACTGTTTACAAAAGCAGATGTACCATTTTAGGTTTCCACTATCAAGGAACAAGCGTCCCATTTCTCCACATACTCATCAGCACTTTTTTATTGTGTTTTTCACTGTAGATATTCTAGTAAGTGTGAAAGACAGCTCATTATGATTCTGATTTGCATACTGAGGATCTTTTCATGTTCATTGAATTTTCCTAAATCTTCTTTATTAACTGTTCAAATCCTTTGCCCACATATAAATTGGGTTGTCTTTCTCACTGAGTTGCTTTTTTATGCACTTCTCTTACCAGTTACATGATCTTCAGACATTTTCTCCCCATCTGTGGGCTGTCTTTTCACTGATGGTGCCATTTGCAGCACAAATGTTTTTTCATTTTGATGAAGTGAAAGTGATCTTGTGACTTGTATTTTTGGTGTCGTATCTAAGACACTGATCTATCTAATCCAAGGTTACAAAGATTTATTCCCCTTCTTCTAAGAGTTGTATAGTTTTAGCTCTTATATTTAGGTTTTGATCCATTTTGAGTTAATTTTTATATATGGTTTAAAATAGGGTATAATCCAAATTCTTTTTTTAATATATTTTATTGATTATGCTATTACAGTTGTCCCATTTCCCCTTTCACTCCCCTCCACCCTGTACCCCTATCCCACCCACGTTCCCCCCCCTTTAGTTCATGTCCATGTGTCATACTTGTGAGCTCTTTAGCTTCTACATGTCCTGTACTATTCTTGCACTCCCCCTATCTATTTTAAACCTACATTCTATGCTACTTATTCTCTATACCTTTTCCCCCTCTCTCCTCCTCCCACCCCCCTGCTGCTAGCTCTCCATGTGCCCTCCATTTCTGTGGTTCTGTTCCTGTTCTAGTTGTTTACTTAGTTTCTTTTGGTTTTGCTTTAGGTGTGGTTGTTAATAATTGTGAGTTTGCTGTCCTTTTACTATACATGTCTTTTCTTTATCTTCTTTTCTTAGGTAAGTCCCTTTAGCATTTCATAAAATAAGGGCTTGGTGATGATGAACTCCTTTAATTTGACCTTATCTGAAAAGCACTTTATCTGCCCTTCCATTCTAAATGAGAGCTTTGTTGGATAGAGCAATCTGGGATGTAGGTCCTTGTCTTTCATGACTTGGAATATTTCTTTCCAGCCCCTTCTTGCCTGTAAGGTCTCTTTTGAGAAATCAGCTGACAGTCTGATGGGAACTCCTTTGTAGGTTACTGTCCCCTTATCTCTTGCTGCTTCTAGGATTCTCTCCTTCGTTTTTACCTTGGCTAATGTAATTATGATGTGCCTTGGTGTGTTTCTTCTTGGGTCCAACTTCTTTAGGGCTCTCTGAGCTTCTTGGATTTCTTGGAAGACTGTTCCCTTTGCCAGATTGGGGAAGTTCTCCTTTATTATTCAAATAACTTTTCCACTTGTTGCTCCTCCCCTTCTGGTACCCCTATAATTCGGATATTGTAACGTTTAAAGGTGTCCTGGATGTTCTTAAGCTTTTCCTCGATTTTTTGAATTCTTATTTCATCATGCTTTCCTGCTTGGTTGATCCTATCTTCCTTCTGGTCCACTGTATTGTTTTGAGACTCAGTTTCCTTCCTTTCACTATTGGCTCTCCTCTGCGTATCTTCCTGCATCTCTTTTATGGTAACCTGCATCCTTTCATCTAAATTGTGCCCAAAGTCAATCAATTCCATGAGTTTTCTGATCACCAGTGTTTTGAACTGTGCATCTGATAGATTGGCTATTTCTTAGTCACTCAAAAGGATGAGTCCTGGGGGACTGATCTGTTCTGCTGGAAACTTGTCTTATGTCTTTCCCTATCTCTCCTATTATTATTTTTTTTCCTTTCCCGGTCTGGTTGCTCTTGTTACGGGGGGGGGGGGGGGAGCCTTAGGTGTTCACCGGGGCTGGGCACCCCAGTCACTAGATTGTGACGTTATATGTGGGGGCGGGGGCGGGAGCAGGGACGGGAGGGAACAATGGCGGCAGTTCCGTTCTCCTGGGCTCAGACTCTTCCCTGGGATCCTGGGCTGCGAGCTCTGCCCTGGTCCACAATCGCTGCCTCACTGGGTCTGCCAGTCGCAGCTTGCGTACTCAGGGATCACCACTGCGTTCTTGAGCCCCAGATGGCTGTCGCGCCGATTTTGCGCCAAATTTCCCCTGACCCCCGCGCGCCGCCAACCCAAGCCAGCCCTGTGCTCACCCGGCTCGTCGTCCCCTACCAGTCTGGATGTATGGGTCTGCTTCAACTTCTTGGCTGTCCGACTTCCATTCAGATAAATCCTCTGACAGTTCTGAGTGATATTATGTCTGTAAATTATTGTTGTTCTATTCTTGGTTGTGCGAGGAGGTACGGTGCGTCCACTTATTCCTCCATCTTGCCGAAGTCCCCCAAATTCTTATATTATGGAATAATCGAACTTCTTTCTTTGCACATAGATATCCAGTTGTCTCAGCTCCATTTGTTGAAGAGACTACTCGTTTACCATTACAATTGTCATAATTGAACTGGCCTCCCAAAAAGATGTAGGAGGCCTTCAAAATTCCCTTTCTGCCCTGGCCGCTGTGGCTCAGTGGACTGAGTGCTGGCCTTCGAACCAAAGGGTCGCTGGTTGATTCCTAGTCAGGGCACATGCCTGGGCTGTGGGCCAGGTCCCCAGTAGGGGGACGCTCGAAAGGCAACCACACATTGATGTTTCTCTCCCTCTCTTTCTCCCTCCCTTCCCCTCTCTCTAAAAATAAATGAAATCTTTAAAAATTAAAAAAAAATCCGTTTTAATCTACAGTAAAAATGTCCTGGGTATCAGAGGACAAAAACAGTGTTTTTTCCCATTAAAAATATATCTTTATTGAATTCCTGCAACAGATCATCAATGCACAATATATTGGACCTTCTCACTTACTGCTCTATGACCACTGAAGACCACAAAAAAAACTCTTGTCCAGTCACAGAATGTGTGTCTCAAAGATTAACTGGGGCTCCAGAAACATAAGAAATGCCTTTATTCTTGAATCATTTGACATGACCCGTGAAAAGTGAAGCTGCCATTGAAAAACACAAGATTCCAAACCTGTGAGCAAATGTTAAGAAGAGGATGAGACACTGAAAGATTCTACCTTAGCAAACACTTCAATGGAAGGAGGGTCAGAGAAGGTTGCAGGTAACTTCCCTCCAAAAAATCCATGGCAGAAGGTGGGTCAGAAAGATAAATTGGAGTCTGAATAAATCATTCTATTTCCTTATATGCCCAAGTTATTCACAACCTATTTCTCTTTTATTTCATGTTAACCTCTACACCACCAACTTTGCCTCTAATTCTTCCTTTGGAAGAGACATCTTATCTCTAGCAAATCACTTTGTAGGGGGCTGATTCTAAAATAGCCTCTAGTGATTCCTGCCTCCTGGCATTCATTCTCTTGGGAATAACCAGCCCCCACAAAGTGGTGGGCTGGTCCTAGTGACTTGATTCAACTAACTAAAATAATGGGGTATTACTTCTGAAATTAGATTATAAAAACCTGTGATTTCCATTTTGCTGGCATTCTCCTCCTTCCCACTTGCTCATTTTGATAAGACAGCTACCATGTTGCAAGCCTTATGGAGAAGCTAAGTGGTAAGGAACTGAGGCCCTCAGTCCTACAATCTGCTGAGAACTGAATTCTGCTGGCAGGATTGCAAATGAGCTGGGACACACATCCTGTTCCAGGAAAGGTTTGGGATGACTGCAATAGAGCTGATGCCTTGACTGAAGCCTCGTAAGAACCTGTGGACTGGAGGACCCAGCTAACCCATTCCCAGCTCCACATACACTGTGAGATAATGTTCTTCTTTTAAGCCACCAAGTATTGGGGTAAATATTTTGCATGGCAATAGATAACTAATACATAGCATAACTTGGTTTTCTATTGTTTTATATTCTGTGCTATAGTTCAACAAACTGAAAATAATGTCAAAGAAATGGTTCCTACTCCCAGCTTTTCAAACCCACTTTTGCAGCTATGTCTTTCCATTCTCTCACCCCTACTCAGTTACTGGACATTCTAGCCCTACTCACTGCGCCATAGTCTCATTTTCACAGCATCATCTGAAAGTCCACTGTCTTACCACTAAATTGTACCTTTTTATTTGCAAAGTCCTTCAACTTCCTAGTGTTAACCAAAACCAAACTTTTTTCTAAGACCACATCAAAGGCCTCCTCAATGAAGGAAACTTATACTCCTACCCCCCACCCCATTCCAGCATCCTGCTCTGTCTCCGGCATTTACTAGTGATGGGAAATTGGGCAAGTTATGTAACCCCTCAAAGCCTCAATCTCTTCATTTCTTACATGGGAATAATACCTTTTTCATAGGGTTGTTGGAAAATTAGGACAATGGTGTACACAAACGTTCCTGATAGTGCTTATCACTCAATATGTACTTAATTAATACTGATTTTCATTTCCTGATACCCATTTCCTCATTCACTTGTTCAATAGTTTCTTATTGAATATTTGTACTGTCATGTTTTTGAAACATGCCCTGGTGCTACAAAGATGAATGAGTCTCCAAGGTACTCACAATCTGCCGGGGGAGATAGTACTTATCACGCACTTATTGTAACTGTTGGTTGGTCCATGATAAATGCTTGTACTCTGGGGTACGAAAAGGGGTACTTCATTACCCTGACATCTCATCTGCAATAATTCATGGATTTACTTACATCTGTCTCTTTCTTTCCTCTTTGCTATAGTTTATATAATTCTAAGACACCCTCTGCCACTCACCTTCTAACTTCTGGTTAGAGTTTTTTCTTCCCCTCTTCTCTGACCGTCACTCCACAATACAATCGCCTACTACATTAATAATCATTTTAATACCTAGGTCTCACAATTCCTAGACACTTTTCAAATCTCATGGCAAGCCCACCTTTGTTATCCACTAATATAGCTCATCTTCACACCTCTCCCTCAGACCTCATCTTCATTCAAAAGTGCCTCTTCCTCTTCACTTTCCATCTCCTCCCCCAGAACACTTTCCTTCCCTGTTGCTTGGTTAACTCCTACCCATCCTACCCAACCTTGCCCTCCACTCTATGACCATAGTTTATCATCAGATCAATCATTGTTTTCCTCCAAACACTTGATGTCTCATGTGCATTGGACCCCTCATTGTTCCTGGACCATCCACATATTGTCCTCCTTCTGCAATCGTGCTCAGCCACTTGGTCCAGGAGGGAGACCCTCTCCCCTCAGCCAATATCAATCCAGTAGAGTATTAATCATTCTTCAAGGCATATTAAAAATACCCATAACATTTCCTTGTCCTAATTGTTTGTGTTCTTTTCTTCCTTTTAACTTCCAAGGAAGTTTATACCTCTCTGTAGTATTTATACCACATTCTTAAGGCTTGTGTGGTAATGTTACGATTGCTTGCTTATTATCTAAGATTTATCCCTTAGTGTTTGAAAGTCAAAATGGGGTCATAGCAGTGTGCAAATGCTAATCAAAGATCCTCAAATGTGAGGAGGGTAATTGGACAAGGGTCCCATCCACTGAGCTCTGGAATCCAATGACATGGTTGTGCCAAGGCTATCCCTCCTACAGGCTGCAGCCCCTGACCACTGACTAAATGTGGCCGAATATTCAGGCAAACCCATTCCTTGGACACAGGGACCCCCCTGACAGCCTTTGGCTTGAGGGCTCCAACAGCATTACTGAACGTCCCCTAGACTGCAGGGCGTCCCAGGGCTTCTCCTCCTCACCATTCAGGGTCAGACTTGCGTCATGGGTGGAAGGCTCTCTCAGATCATCTCACCTCTTTCCCTAAACATGGAATGTTCCTGCATGTTCAATCCCACCGTGCCATCAACTTCCCAGACTTCTTGCAATAACAAAAATGGTGCCAGGAACAATCTACAGAAACAAGCAATGAGATAAAGGTTGAACTGGCTGGCCTACCACCCAGCAGGAGAAGAGGTCAGCATCCTGGTTGGTAAGAGGGGCATGGGTAGTCCCTGGCACAAAGCAGCTGGTCATTCCTCTTAGAGAGTTAGCATTTTGCACTATAATAGCCCCTTTCCCATAAAGTAAGAGGTACCTATGGTGGGCGGAATAACAGCCCCCAAGATATCCATGTCCTGATTCCAAAATCCTAAGGGACTCTGCAAATGTGATTAAGTTAGAATGTTGAGATGTGAAGACTATGCTGGATTACCTCAGTGGGCACAATGTAACCAAGGTCCTTGCACGAGGGGACGTGAGAGGGTCAGGAAAGAGGTGTAACAATCAAAACAGAGGTCACGGAGCACAGGAGAGAACAAGAGAGACCGATGTGAAGATGCTGTACTGCAAGCCTTGGAGACGGAGGAAGGTGCCCCGAGGTGGGGAGGGCAGGTGACCTCTAGGGGCTGGAAAGGGCAAGGAAATCAACTCTCTCCCGCTGACATCTTGATTTTTGGATTTCTGACTTTCAGAACTGTAAGATAATACACTTGTATTAGTTTATGTCGCTAAGCTGGTGGTACTCTGCAGTAGGAAACTAATAGAGTGCCCCCTCAGGAGCTGCCTACCCACCCCCCTCCAAGCTTCCAGGCTGATAACTAGGGGAAATCTCAAGGTAACCTGGCTGGGGACATGCTGGTCTGATAAGGGTGGGAAAAGACTCTGTACCTAAAGAACTATTTACCTAAGAACTAGCAGGAGTCAGGAGTGCTCTCCTGTGACATGATTTCAAGGGTGCCTGATCAAGGGGGCTGGAATGGACAGCCGAATAGGCAAGATTTCACTGAATTAGGTGTATTTTATTTAAAAGTATTTAACATCCTAGCAAAGAACCCAGGGAATTGGACAAATTCATTGCTGGTATGGCTCCTAGAAGCCTGCAGAGAAAAAGCAGCAGTCAACTCTCAACAACACAGAAATGCTGAGTCGCCCTGACAGGTGGCAGGGGAGTAATGGCACTGAGGAGCTGGCTGTGCTGGGAGGGACAAATCATGTGAGTCCAATGACCCACCAGAAGGGCGTGCTCCATGGCAGGCCCAGAGACACCTTTCACCAAGGCCACCAGGAATGCACAGGTGAGAGGGGACCAGCATCCCTGAGAAGCTCAGAGGTGGTTCCCTCTGCAGGCCCCGGGGAATGAGGGAAGAGGTGGTCCAGAGCCGGGCTCTGGGGAGAAGGGGGCTGTATGGATAGCTAGTGAGCACATGGCACAGCAAGACTGAGGGTCTAGTCCATAGTTTCAGGGATGGGGCTTCAGTGGAGGTGACTGCCATCTATAAATAACAAACATAATGAGAAAAATTCTGTTTTAAGTTCTTAAGTAATTCATCAGTTCACTTCCCTAAAGTCTCCATAACACATTCTAGAGACAATATGGGGTTTGGATATGTTTCTGAAAAAAATTTTGGGACCACAAATAAAATTTTAAATGATCTCTTTAAATAGAAAATAACATATTTGGAGAGATTTTATGTAATTATGTACTTTAATCAGCCTTTTCTTTGCTAGTCATTATGTGTTTAAGTAGCAAAAACAGACACATACTTGAATGAATCTTTGGCAGACAAGTATTTTGCTCTGTAGCCAGACTGTAATCAATACATACACATTTCTTGGCAGCTACCCAGCATGTAATCACAATGCATTAGCTTGACATTTGATATGGCATCAAAGAGGATGCCCACCACAAGGTTCCCATCACTAGAGGCTCATCTGACAGACACGTCACCTTGTCCAGGGGCATCAGGATGTAACAAAGAACGGGTTAGAACGGATCTGAATGCCGGCTCTGCCACTTCCCAGTTTCCTCCTCCTCGACACATTAACTTCTCTCACTTCAGTTTACTAATCTACAAATAGGAAATACACACAGATTTCTCGTGAGCAATATATGAGATCATACCAACTGACAACTGGTCAAGAAATGCTCTGTTCCAACCCCCACCTTTGCTCTGAGTTTTCTTCCCTTGCCCATCTCCATGCCTTTCAGTGTTCCAGGCTTACAGTGATGGGCAACGAGGAAACGGACCAGCACAAACCTGAAGACATGTACCCACCCCCACGCTTTCAAAGTCATTTCCATCCACTTTGGTCAGAAGATCCTATAAAACAACAACAATAACAATAAAACTTGACCCATTTTCTCAACATTCTATTTTTAAGGAAAGTGAGGGACACACTTCAGTACCTCTAAATAGAGCACAAGATCTCCTTTTGGGAAGGCAGAGAAAAATCCTGGGAAATCACCTATAAAACTCCTAAATGTTTACTTCTGAGGATTTTAAACTATTCACAGAATAGTTCATATGGCTTTATTCCTGCTGTGCCAAATGCATTTACCCATATTTTTCGGACCATAAGATGCACCTAGGTTTTAGAGGGAGAAAATAGAGGGAAAAATTTTGAAGCAAAAAAGTGATAAAATATTTAATAACATAAATAACATAATAGTTCACCAATGTAAATGTAAACAGAACTCAACAGCAGCATTAACAACCATTATTCCTCCCAAATTTGGGGGGGGGGGTGCATCTTATGGTCTAAAAAATACAGTACATATCTAACCATCAGCATTGCCTTGGCCTTCCTCTTTTCAATCTGTAATGTGGCTTTCTTCCTGTCTGTACCATTCCCTACTGGCAGCAATGAATCATTTAACAATCATGCACAATAGTTTCTCTCTACCTATCAATTGAACAACAAGCAACCTCAGGAGCCAGCAGAAGCAGCAGAATGGAATTCCGGTCACTAGAGATGCCCCTGAAAGCGCAGTCACCCTCACACACCTGAGGCAAAGCTCCCTCAGATAACCCTCTGCCCACAGAACTCTCCGGTTCTGCAGCTAGTCTCTGCCACACACCTGTCTTGGATTGTTACAAACGACTGTATGGTGAGGGACAGGGTGAGTGGGGAAGGAGGTAGGTCACCCAAGACATTTTCTTGGTCAAGGAATACTTTGTAAAAACCAGCAATTGTTAGGGGGGGTCCCTCCTCATTGGCATTTTTCTCACATGGGTTTTGGTTAAATACAGCAGAAAAATCCATTTGCCAAGTTGTGGCTATTGAGTAATGGTATTATGGTTTCAGGCAGAAAAATAATGTTGGTATAAGATATTTGGCACTATCTGGAGACATTGTTGCAAGGAGGGGGTGTTCTAGTGGCATCTAGTGGCAAAGGCCAGGGATGCTACTAAACATCCTACAAGGCATAGGACAGCCCCTACAAAAAAAGAACAAACTTGCCCAAAACATCAGTACTACTGAGGCTGACAAATCCTGGTCACTCCATAATTTAGGTGTAAATGCATTTATGTCAAACAGGAAAAAAAGGCTACAATATATCAAAGAGGAGATCAAAAAGGAAGCCAACATACACATGAGCTTTGTTACAGAACAAAACTTACTAACATTGGAATGGGGAGGAAAAAAAGCCCTTGAAACACAACAGGAGAACTTTCTTAAATATCTGATGCATTTAACCAAGTCACTAAAACTAACTCTAAAGACAGCATTAACAGTGCCCTCAACTTGCCAAGTGTGCCGTTGAGACTATGACCTCATGGGTTCGTGGACACTGCCCTAGGAACACAGAACTAGGTTTATTTAATCCCTAACTTCCTTTGAGCACTGGCAGCAGATGACTTCTCTCAGCCAACTCCTGCCCATAGAAAGCCAATGGGTGTTGGTTCACAGTTATCCAAGAATCCAAATTGCCTTTATGGTTTCTTGTGTGGCATTTGGCTAGCTTAACCAGATTAGAAATGGAAATACAGCTAGATTCTGAGGCAGATGGCTGATAGGGAATGTGTTATAATATCTCCTTCCAAATATGCAGTCATGTACTATAGGTAACCTCTTAGGGAATATGGATTTGCATACCATTCTTTGCAATCCCAACAGTTTCTAATACTATTCTGCATATAGTTGGTGTTCAATACTATTGATTTACCATTTGGTAAACTATCTCATGCTCAGTCCAAGGTGACAGAGACCCTTGTTATCTTTGGAATGTGGAAACAAAGGAAAGTAACTTGGCTAAGGAGCACCTACTCTAGGTCAAGTACTGCACCAGGTGCCAGAAATACATTGATGAATGAGATGAATGAGCTGTCCACCACTTCTGGGCCTATTTTCTCCTCTGTGAGTTTAATGTGGCCAGTTCTATCTAGATGAGGCTGAAATCCTTTTCTATTGCAGGAATAAAACTGAAATTCTCAACCCCTTTTTCTTCCAAGAAGTCTTCCCTCACTACTATGCCTAATAGGTTGGAACAAGAGTTTATGAATGTACCTCGGCCAGTGTGGCTCAGCTGGTTGGGACATCCTTTCATAACCAAAGGGTTCTGGGTTTGATTCCCGGTCAGGGCACAGACCTGGGTTGCAGGTTAGTTCCTTGGTTTGGCCGTGTACAGAAGGCAACCAATCAATACCTTTCTCTTACATCGATGTTTCTCTGTCATCCTCCCCCTCTCTCTAAAAACCAAGAAAAACAGTCTTCAGCTAAGGATAAAGAAATATTTTTTAAAAAAGAGTTTATGAATATATGCTTTGGTTAGGTGGGGGATGAGAAATGAAGGAAGTGGGTGCAGGGGAATGGTGCACATTTTCAGGAAAAGAAATTCTCTTCAACAGGCTCTTTTAATGGAGGGTGTAAAAGTAGAAATATTAATCTGGGCCAGAGCTACTTGCATTGGAACCAAGATTCCAGCAGCTCTGAGACCAATGAAAAAAAGTTTATGACACCCCTCTGCCAGCCTACAAGCCTGTTTCCACTTGTTAATTAGTATAAACATTTACCAGCCATATAAAATAAAGGCATTTACCAATATGTCAAAAAATAACCCAACAGCATACTTTATCTTGTGCACTAAACCCCTCATGGTCTTAAACGTATATGCACTATGCCCTATATCTTTCAGAACAGTTAGAAATAGCAACAAAAAGCATATTCTTGAGGACTTTTTCAGTTTAATGAGGTTGCGTTATTTTCAGTAAATGGAAATTATTAAACGTATATCTAAACATGATCTGATATTTCTATCTGTAAAACACTTTCCATAAGCATTCACAAAGTAAAATATTGAATCGGGTTTGTGGGATTAATGTCTCCTGTGCTTACGTGAGGCGACTGCAGAAGGGAAAGCCAGAAGACGTGACTGGAAACTCACACAAGTTCTAGGTTGCTAGGCCAGCCTGGAGGACCCGCCCGCCTTTGTTCCCTTCCATTCGGCCGGACTTCGAAGGCTGCTTCGACATTCCTGTGCTCTCAGCTATAATTTTGGTCTTTCCACCAAAGCAGTTTTATTTCCTGACAGGCACTATAACTTATGAAAGCCAATGCTATTGGGAAAATATTCCAAATTCACAGGTTATGTGGTTGGTGGAAAATAGGCATTAATGGAAAAGTGACCAAAACCAAGTTCTCTTCCGATTGCTATTTTAGAACTTCTGGTTTTCCTGTGGAACTCCTCGTCGGTGGTGATTGCAAAACCAAAAAGACCAAACAGAATATTAGAAACACAAACAACCAGGAGGAATCTTTTTAGAAAATAGATAAATACAGATTGAACTCTCTGTGTTTTCCTTTTTAAGTCCAAAGGAATGGGTCCCGTTCGGGAGGGAGTCCTGGGACACAGTCTGAGAGCGGTGCAAGCAAGTCTCTGCATTTCTCCTTCGATTCAAAGGGGGTTCCCTGCATCCAACATCGGACTCCGGAGGAAGGGGTCCACAGCTGTGCCTTGTGGACACAGGGTGTGTTCTAACAGGTAGAAGTTCAGCTCGTGCAGCCTGGGACAGCCAGTGCCACCTGGCTCTACACTTTCTCAACTCAGCAACTTCCCAGATTTTTAAATGAGAGAGCCTCATTTAATGAGATAGATGAGGACTGGATATCTGTCTTACAGATTCTGAATGGTCAAAATGGGGAAGGGAGTTGGAGCAGCCAAACTGCTCTGAATAGTTGACAGGTGGAAAAAAGTGTTCTCTCAGTCTGTGGAATCATCAGTAGGATTTATGTGGCTTCTCCAGGCATTGACTGGTCAGAGCCCGCCTGCCTGTCATTTGACAAATCTCTGTGTGCCAAGTAGTTAGGTAATACACACAGAGTCCCGGCTTCTGAATTTCAGCTACTGTGTCCTGAATTAGGGAGAATTTCTAAGAAGAGAGTCTTTGCTCCACTCACACCCAGAGACTGCTTCTTCACACTCAGTGAACAGCTGATTAGTAAATGTGAGGAAAGTTGGAAAGTCTAGAGATCACAGCATGAGGTAATCCGCCCTACCTCAGAGTGTACTTCTGTCATGTCAGCTTTGCACGGAGCTTTTTTCTTACTGTCTTAAAAGTTAATGACGATCTCATCCAAGGCAGTATACTCTTCCGCCTGCATGATGACAAACTATTACAATGTGAGAAACAGAGGAACACAATGAAGGCCTACTCTGGGATCATGATTTGATGTGCTTTAGAGCCAACAGGTTTTTGAAAATATTAATGAAATCAACATAGAAAGAAATAGAGCCAGAAGGCAAATAGCCCACTTGGATTTTCTGGAAGGCATTTCGTTTTGTTTTGTTTTGTTTTGTTTTGTTTTGTTTGTCAGGATAATATGATTACCAACCATTAGTTCAATCAGGGATTTTCCAGATGATATTGATGATTATGATGAGGATGAGGATGATGATGAGGATGAAGAAGAAATTGGAAAGTTCAAATTGGAAAGTTCAATATTCACAGGAATACTTTAATAGAACAGATTCCCTGCTGCCTCCTAAGACTCAGATTCTTTTCAGGGAATACCTAAATTTACTCCAGTTCTCAGGGGTCACAATTGAAGACCAAAGAGTTCCTGCAAGCCCAAAAGCTCTTTCCCTTCCAATGAGAAAGCAACTTAAACCTGTCCACATTCATGTAATGTTACCTTGGCAGGTAAAATTCTATCATTCTACAGACTGGGGGAGTACTCCCTCCTGCGGACTTTGATGAAGAATAGAAACCTGAGTTACAAAGGAAAAAACAACTGGGGTCTAACAATAATCAAGGTCCAGGACAATCTCTGCTGACAAAGTAGCAAAGATAAATGTCCAAAGTAAACCCACAGAATTTCCATGGGTTCTGCCTGTTCTCTCAATATTTAAGACTCTGAAGTTCCATAACCATTTCTATCTCACCCTATTGGTCAAAGGAAGATATAAAGCCATCCCCAGTTGAAGGAGAAGAGTAATAGGTCCCACCTCTTGAACTAAGGAATACGAGCTTAGACAGACGGGAGAAACTGTGGACAACTGGAACTGGAGACTGCGCACTCCATCTAAATTCTAATCCTGTTCTGTCTACTAGCATTGTGGCCATGGCCACAGATACACAACTTCCCTGATTCAACATCCTCTTCCATAGAACTCGGGTAACAACATCTACTTGATAAGCCTGTTAAAAAGAACAAAGGAGATAGTGTAATTTTCTTTCTCTCTTCGCACATAGTAACCTTGTAACAAATGATAAACACTTTTCCTCTTCTGATACAAGGTGATACATGAGAAAACAGGAAGTCACTAGTGGCTAGAAGGAGGAAATGCAGGGGGAGACTTTCACAGGGAAAAAAGGCAAAAGGATGATCAAGACAATCTTTATTAACTTCAATCCACTTTGCCAAGCATTAATCTTATTACTATTAGGCAACTATAGCTGAAATAACCAAACTCTCAAAAGAAGTATTTTGGGTGTCAAACAGCTAAGTATACTCGTGTCTAGGAAAGCTCACAGTTAAGCTTCAGGCTATATGCTGTAGCTTTGCAGGATTTACGAAAATTTGCAACTTTTTAAGGTAATTTTATGTGTGACTATTAAAACAATATATACCATTGAGAAAATTTTAGGTATAATAGAAAAGCAAGAGGAAAAAAAACAATCTATAATGCTATCACAAAAGGTAACTCTAGAACTATCGGATCATATTTCCTTACAGTTATTTTGTTACCAAAACGTAGGTGCAGGGCTGGCTTCAGGGTCAACGATCTGTGCAGTCAGTCACACAGGGCCCACACCCACAGGGACCCCATTTCCGGCTTAATTCTCTGCTGTCACCATCTTGAAATTCTTAATAATTTTTGCACAAGGGGTCTTGACCTTTATTTTGCTTAAAGCTCTACAACTGTGCAGACAGCCCTGCATGTGTGTGTATTTGGGGGTATGTGTTTGTATATAAATAACATGAATTAGCTATATATAATGCATTAATGCTTCAAGAAAATGTAGAATTACACTTTATCAGATTTTGATGTATTACATATTATTACATTAATTTCCCACATTATTAAGGACATTTTATAAACATTATGTTAAAGGTTACATATATTTCATCCATGGACCTGTATTATTTCAATTAACTATTCCATTCCTGTTCAGCTTTTAGATTATTTTATTTCTATTTATGCAAGTTATTTTGCAGCATGTATCTTTGTGCATAAATTTTTTCACTTTTTATTTATTCCTGTAAGAGAGATCTCTAGATATTGAGTTATTAGAGCAAAGGGTATATTTTTAGGTTTTCAATTATATTTTCAAATTTCTTTTTATTAGCACAGCTATTCAGATTAATAGTCCAAATGGCAGTCAGCAAGAGTTCCCTAGGTATCTTGCATAAAATACCACTAACAAAAAAAATCCATTTGTGGAGGGGAGATGCACAGTGGTTATGAGCGTGGAGTTTCAATCCTTTTTTATCTTATCCCTAACATTTATAGCTGTGTGATTGTGTACAACCTCTATGTGTGTCTGTTTCCTTATCTAGAAACTGAGGACAGTGATACCCACCCCACAGAGGTGCAGTGAAGATGAACTTGTGTCATTCAGCAAGCGTGAGTTCAGCACCAACTCTGCACTCAGACTCTCTTAGGCCTGGCGGTTGCAGCTGTGAACAGGGCAGACAAGTCCCTGCCCTCCTGGAATTTACAACTGGGCAAAAGTTAGCCATTGAGCAGGAAGTGCAATAAAAATATAGTGAGTCGTATGAAAGAAAAACAAAGCTTTTTAAGAGTTGTGTCCTAGAAAGGCCTCTGTAATGAATGATATAGAGAGACCTGAAAGATGGTGGCGGGGGTGGGGGTGGGGGTCCAAGAGAAAGGTGAGTGGGAAGTAATGTTGAAGACAAAGGAAAAGATGTGGAACAAGGGCCCAGAAATATCTGTCAAGTTCCAAGAAACCAAAAGAAGTCCCATATGGTTAGGGTGACCAGTCCCAAGCACCTAGACAGTCCCTATTTACATCAAGTGTTTTGATGTGGTATGTCCCCACTTCATCTCAAAAATGGCCTGATTTGGAAGACAAATAATAGCATCATGGCACAGCAAAAAGCAAAGAATAGGAGGGAGAGTAGTAAGAAATTAGGTTAAGAGTAGACTTTGGAGCATCTTAAAGAAATTTCATCTTAATCTTAAGGACTTAAGACTCATTAAATGATTTTCATCAGCGTGATTATATAACCTGATTTGTCTTTTATCATAGACATATACAGCTGCATCAGAATGAGAGATTTTTGCTGAGTGAAGATTAGCACTCACAAAGAACTTAGAGAAGTTTGCAATGTCTAAAACTGACAAGGAATTACTAGACTTGTTAAAACATTCTTAGAAATCAGCAATGAAAAAAATATGAAATTCAACAGGCACAGATTTGAACAGACATTTCCTGGATTAGGAAACACAAACAACGTAAAAGGAATATGGAGCGAGGCTTGCCCTCAAAAGTCAGTGATCAGGACACAAGTTAAAACAATGAGATACACCTTATACCCCTCAGGCAAAACCAGAAAGTCTAGTAACACCCACTGCTGGGAAAGCTTCATCCTCACGTTCAATAAATATTTGCTGAGACCCCCTCACGTGTGCCGAGCACTGCGATGGACACGGAGAACACAGCAATGAAAGAAGCAGGCACACTCCCTGCTACAACCATCAGAAAAAGGGCAGGCGATAACCAAGACAAGCAAAGGTAATAAATGGCATGTTAGATAGCAGTAAGTCCTAAAAAGAGGGAACAGGGATAAGAACGTTGGGGTAGAAGAGCTACAATTTGAAATACGGTGCTCAGAGAGTCCTCAATAAAGAGGTGACAGTTTACTAGAGACCTAAGGAAAGTAAAGGAGAAAGCTCCCTAGGTGCTGCACAGAGAAGAAACTGCAAAAGCAATGGCCCTGTTGAATAGGAAGTTAGGTACACTCAATCAAAAATAAATCTATGGAAGCTGGATTGGGAAGATAGAGTCTAATAAAACAGTGCAGGCACCTATGGATTGAATGGAGGATGAAAAAAGGTAGGGAAACATTTAAATAATCTAAATAACATTAAATAATGCAGGAACCTTGCATGGACTAACTATAAACGTGCTCACAACTCAGCCTGCGGACTTGAGGTCAAGCGACAACACAAAGACAACTAGAGCAAGTGCATCTAGGGCACCAGGGAATGAGGCGTGGAATCTATGCTAGGCAGGAAGCAAAAGAAACACCCGAGAGAACTCATAGAGAGAAACTAGAGGTGTTCAGAGGCCCAGAGGTCACAATGAGACTGAAGAGCAGGCATAGCAATTGTTCTGCAGGAGTCAGCCAGAGGGTGTGAATACTGTCAGAGAGGAAACTCGTTTGCTAAGATGGGACAACATTGAATGGATAGCTATTGGAAGTAGAGTACAGGAGGTCATCGTGGTGAGGTCACCAAAATTAACAATCAGCAATGGAAGGGTTAGCTACACGAAGGTAACACTGAACTTGGCCAGGATAATAGCACATTTATTCCCACTACTTAACACTGTTCAGAGTATATGTAAGAATACAACTGGGAACATTGCTGTTACTGTTAACATCATTACAAATCATTACAACATTCTTAAGAGCTAAAAGAAATATATAAAGCTATATAGGAAAGGGTCTCAGGGTCTTAGGAAACATTAAATATTATCTTACAGAAGTGGTACCCTCAGAGTGCAGTCTCCTGAACCTGATCCATGTTCCCATCTATGTCGTCTGAATGAATAGAGAGAGCAGGATGTTAGACACACCGTAATTAAACACATTTTTCATCTTTACTCATTTATATGGCAAATGCTCCTTTAACCTTAACTACCTATTTGTTGCTAGTGGTTTTTTAATCAGAAAAAAACTCAGAAAAGAAAATACCATGAGAGAAAGAGAGAGAATGAGAATTGTTATGAGGCCATCCTAACTTGGAGGGTGGAGTGGAAAGAGAAGGGAAGATAAAGGACATTTTAGAGAAAGGTGGCTGAACAGCCCGTGCACAGACACTAATTATGCAGATGCACCTGCAAATCTAGAGAGCCGGTATAAATTAATGGACATTAGCTTTCTATTCTTCCCCGCTTTAACCATTGCTACTGCGTGTCACACAAAACAATCTAATCAGATAAATTATAAAAGCAACTAAGAATGTCTTTATTTACAATAACTTCCTGTCACAACATAACATATAACATGTAACACATAATATAACACATAACACAACATAACACCATTTGAAATGTGTTTGGCCAAATATCTGAAATTTTCTTAAATGCTTTTAAAGTTCACAGGAATTTAGAACCCCAACTTTTCTTCTTGAATTTGGTCTTATTCTTCTGTTTGAAACTGGGAATGAAAAGCATAAAAAGCCACTTCACTTCATTGAACCATCAGTGTTTCATGCTCTTCACTCAACCACTGGACCCCACAGACTGCCCCTGGAGGGGGCAAGGTAGTTGGAACCAAAATGCTTAAACTGCACTCTCTGAATCCACCTGCGGAGTGTTTAATGGAAGCTAAAGGAAGTTCATTCCAGGCAAGTCCAGCCTCAGATACAGTGCAGGCCCAGGAGTAGCCAACACAAAGGGCACAAGGATGTGGCCACCAAAATAAGGAAGATGAGGGGCTGGGAGCGCCTCAGTTACTAACTCTCCACCTTGGGAAACCAAGAGCTCCTGCCCAAGGTAATGAAAGTTTACAAGTAGGCTGTGTACACAATAGTCATTCAATGGAGTGTTTTTCATCTTGTTTCCTAGTCTACTAGCTAAACAGGAAGTTTTCTGCAGGATGAGCCAATATCCTCTGTTCAGAGTAACAACTTTAGCACTTTGCTTTCCTTTTCTCCCACGATATACTTAATGCTTCCGCTCCAGGTCCTGGATTCAGTCACAGATTTCCTGCAGGAAGCTGAGGCTCCTTGACTCTTCGCAAGGATCTGTCAAACCCACCCACGTAAAAACATCACCAGGACCCTCTCACAGATGGACTCAATTTGGTGATTGTCCTAGGGAAGGTCAGAGTGGGTGCATTAATGAAACCCTGCAAAATCCAACTGGCTGTCTGGTCAGTCCCCCACGGCGTTCCCTGGAAGGTGGGCACTTAAATAATTCCTGGTTATAGGAAGAAGGACCGATGATTCACAGGGGTTAGCTATGAAAGGAAGCTCTTCCTCTAGGCTTTATCTTGACACCTGGAAATAATTAAGGACTAAATGCTATTGTCATCTGAGGATGATGATGAAAATAAAATTAAGCAATGGAAGCTAGCCATATTGTATTAACATCCAGAGTGATTATATCAACAGCTGCCAATCTTCCTTTAAAAAACAATCTCCTATTCATCTGGTCATATTTAGGTTCTGCCTTTCAGTACAGTACTGTGATTGAGAGTGTGGCCTTGGAGGCAGGGTGTCCTGGGTTTGAATCCCATCTCCAACACTCTTATCTGGGGATTGTCCAGGAAACCTCTCAATTTCTTTTTTTTTAAGATTTTGTTTATTTATTTTTAGAGAGAGGTGAAGAGAGAAGAAAAGAAAGGGAGGGAAACATCAACATGAGAGAGAAATATCGATCGGTTGCCTTTCATACACACCCCAACCAAGGACTGAATTCACAACCCAGGCATGTGCCCTGACCAGGAATCGAACTGGGGACCTTTCACTTTTCGGGACAGCGCCCAACCAACAGAGCCACACTGGCCAGGGCAAACCTGTCAATTTCTTTATGCTTCTCTTTTTCTTCATCTTTAAAATGGGAATACTAATTGCATTTGGTTGAATCATAAAATTAATTATTTTTGTATGTTAAAGCTGACATGAAAGTTTTTGGTAAAAATGAAGAAGTTAGTACATGTAAAGTGCCTGACCCACTGCTTGTTAACATTTAACAAATTATTGTGATTTTGCATCACTTGTTGTTTCAATCTACCAGTAAGTATTTATAACATAGAGACCCCTTACTAACTTACCCACTAGAGTATAAGATTCTAGAGGACAGTGGTTTCCCACTGCTGCACCCAGCCGTGGAACAACGCCTGACACGTGCGATGTGCTCAACAAAAACTTGCTGCGTGCATAAATAGCTAACATAAAGAAAACTATGATAAGATAGGGCTTACCATGAGCCTGAAAATCTTGGGCTATTTAACTCCAACTTCATTTTAGTCTGAAAGCAGCTATTGCAGAAACTGCAGCTTTTCTAATTAGCCCAGACAGGTGGGCTCATTTTCAGGACAGATCTACTTCTGAAAGGCTTAATCTCTAGACATTTTTCATCTTCTCAGAAATGCCAGCAGCAATACAAGTGAAGCAACAGCTGAAGCCATAAGGATGGGTGAAGAGCAAGAACCAGGAGGGGTGTCCGCTATGGAGGTTCTCATGCAACTAATGGCAACTGTGCCTACTCAGGGGCAAGACCGAGGCACATTTTGACATTTACTCCCTCAAGTCATCTTTTTCCTAGTTTCTTTCTCTTGCAATGAACAAAAAGAATATAGAGAAATTTTGAGGTAGAGATGTTATTTTTCTTGACCATTTGTAGGAGAAAGATCTTAGGCATGTCCTTTAAACAACCATGTAAGAGCACTGAATGACCTGCTAGAAGAAAATGGCTTTGGGAGTGACATTTCACTGGTATTTTGAAAATACAGCTAAAGAGAGATTGATAACACTCATAAACAAAATTGGCACAGTGTTTATGGATTTTCATTTACCAATCGCAGGGGCTATATGGAAGACTATGGAGGTAATACAGAGCCTACCAAAAAGGGCAGTGCAGACAGTGGAAGGGGGAGAGTGGAAGGCACAGTGAGCTAACGGAGCCAGTGGGCCTGGGTACCTGTCCTGGACCCATCACGGACTAGCCAGGAGGCCCTGGGTGATCTGCCTCCCCTCTCTCCGTGTTCAGTGAGATCATACACTTGAAGCACCTTGCACGATGCCTGAAATCGTGCACACTTAATAAGTGTCATCCTTTGCTGTCGATCTAGTGTTTAATAGAGATAAGGTCTACTTCAGAGGACACACTGTTGGGAAGATAAGATCACCAAAACCCTTTCTTCTTTTTGTTTTGTCCCAATTAATATCATTTCCTTTAAAACAGTTTCAGTCCTGAGGCATGTAACCTTTTATTCAGCTAAAAACAAGCTCAACATTGTAAATATGGCATAGTTGCTCGTACTCATGTGCTTCAAAATAAAGGAGCAACGATAAAAGTTTTTATGATGTCTACCGGAAATCGTGAAACTGCTTCATCTCATGACTACCTTCCTGTTTCAATAAAGATTCTCATGAGAGCCTTGAAAGAATGGAGTCAAACAAAGTTGGGCGGGAGCTGTGCACTCACTTGTGTTGTGAGGATGTTGTTTATATTGTAGATCCTGTTTTCTTCCTGGATGAAGTGCTGCTGCTACCAGGTGCTTCTCCTGCTGTTATCGGCCCCTCCACAGGGCTCAGCCTGCTGCAGCAGCTTCCTGCTGCCCGTGTGACTCTGGCTGCTGAAGAATGGGAGAGAGCCTGTCAAAGGTTATCTCCCACCTGGGCTGCGGTTTCCAAGGTTCATCACAATGTGGTATGGCCATTTATACAACAGGCTGCAGGACACATAAGGGAGGCAGAGTTCTTGCTGAAGGAGAGTTCAGAAGGAGGAAAAAAAAAAGAGAAGGCGGGGGGGTGTGGGCAGTTGGGCTACTAAATGGAACTCCAACAGTCAGATGCTGAAGACACCAGGTAAAGTACAGTGCCTAACCCTCCTGGGAAAAGCAATGAATGAATGCATGCCACTACACAGTGTCTTCTAGATTGCTGTGCACACATCTGATGGTCACGTGGCTCCCAATACTAACTTGGATTTAGCCATCCAAACCAAGTATGTAATTTTTGGAACTCTCCTTCTAAAGGAGGAAGTGTTGTTAGCTCCCTGGATAATTAATCTCCAAATCTGAGACACAGTGAGCCAATTTTACTCCCAATGGCAATCCATGAGCTAATCAGAAAGCAAAATCACTTAATTAGACACTTAACCTTACTGGTTCTATTCTGCTATGCCTCAGAACCAAAGGGAAGATCAACCTGTGCCGAGTTCTACCCCCCAAGACCAGGGAGGGTAGCAGGGAGATAGAGGCTCTCAGAGGTATACACTGACCCTCTGGATGTCCCACTAAAGCCCAGTCTGACACTCCAGTAACTGCCAAGAAATAAGCATCATGCCTATACACGCTGCTTATTTAAGGGAAGGAATTACTAAGGTTGTATCCTCTGTGTTATCAAGTTATTGACAGTAAAAGCAGAAACTTGACTTGGGAAGAGGGAAAATATCACCCATCATGCTTCCTCTAAGCTAGCCTCAGCTATTTCCTCTGCACTACTCATGGCTTCCTTCCAGGCACAGACAGTCTCAACCAGCGGCCCTATCGTTTCCAAACAGCCCATTCCACCCCGACCCATTCACTGATTTCAAGGACACATCACAAACGGTATAACCATAACAGCAAAATTCAGCGTGTGAGCAGCAATTTTTCCCTTGTTGGCAAATTAGGAAAGAAAATGAGGCGGAAGAGTGGTGGTGTTGTATCAGGGGATGTGGTTTCCTAGAATGATTCTTGGGATTCGTTTTTATAGATTTCAGAAAATAGAGGTCTGAAAATACATGCAACTGTTTTTACTTTGAATCATTTTTTTTCTAGATCCACGTAAAGAACTTTCCTGAGTCCCTCGGGATCTTCACTTTCCAGTACTAAGATAAAACTGAGTAATTTCTAGACCATGAGGGAATTCAGAACTTTTCCCACTGAGTTAAAACTAGAATGTGTCCAGGGAAAAACAACCTGTTTCCTATAAGGACATTTTGGATTCTGAAAAGTAAGTGAGAAGATTAAATTTTTAAAAACTGAGCCTCACTACTCAAAGAACAAAAGCATCATGGTGTCTGCTCAATCTGACTATAATATTTGAAAGGTACTGAAATGCTACTCCAACTTATGTCTTCCCCAAGCCTAACACTGTATCTAACAGTCCACATTCAGGGATTTATTCTTTTGAGTTTGGAAGTGCATTCAGCAAATGTTTATTGAATACCAAATATTTCCAGGCACTGTACTAAGCAATGGCAATACAGACACAGTGCTTGCCTACTAGTATTTCAAGTTATTCCCTAATGAACTACCATTTAAAATAGAAGTCCTGAAACATTTTGAGCATCAAAATAGACAATGTTAGAAACAGATTATAAACCATAAGACAAAATTTAAAATCCCAGAGTCCATACTGATGGATAGATAGATGGATGGATAAGGAAATATTCTTTCTACCAATAAAATGTAAACAAATTAAAGTAGAGGAATAAAAGAATTTTAAAATTCACTTTTGGCAACCACATGACAGTAATTGTTACAGAAATAAATTATCAGTGAATTATAAAATCACTAGGTGAAAGTTTGATAAGGAAAAAAGAAAGGATGTTTGCATGGACTCAAAGTATCCTCCCACAAAATACTTATTAAACAAAGGAAAGAGTAATTCTGCAATGGAGAAAATCTGAAAGATGCCACCTTAACCAAAAGGATCAAATCAACACTCCCAAAATTGGGGAAAATGGACAAGGGACTCCTGTTAGGGCTGCGCGGAGACACAACATCACATCTGGAGTATCTATGCCAAAAATGCATAACCTGAAACTAATCAGGAGACTTTGAGTAAACCAAAATTGAGCTTATAGTATATAAAATAAATTACCTATATTTATCAGAAATGTCAAGGCTGTGAACAATAAAAACTGAAGAACTGTTTTATAGTGGAAAATAAAGAGACATGACTTAATATACCATGTAATCCTGGAAAGGATACTTATACTAGAAACCTTAGGGTTTTTTATTTTTTGCAATAAAAGACATTATGGATAAATGATAAAATTTGGTAAGATGTATTACTTAGATCAAAGGTCATTTTTCTTCTCTAGAAGGTCAAATAGGAAATATCTCTGGTTCTGCAGGACATGTGGTGTCTGACACAATTGTTTATTTGTACCATTATAGGGAGAAAACAGCCATAGACAATCCACAAATGAGTGTGGCTCTGTTCCAATAAAACTTTATTTATAAGCATAGATGGCAGGCCACACTTGCCAATTACTGGACTACTTAATGGTACTAAACCAATGTTAATTTCATAATTCTGATGATTTTACTAAAAGTACAAAAAAGAATCCTTATTTTTAGGAAACATATTGTAGCTTTTCAGAATAAAGACATCATGTTTGCTTCCAACTTATTCCCCAAAAGTTCAAAAAAAGTGATAAATCTGGTAAATTTTTAATATTTGGGGAACATGATGAAGAGTATATGGGAACACTAGGTAACATTTTTGCAAGTTTTCTCTAAGTCTGAAACAACTTCCAACCAAACAGTTAAAAGGAAAACGGAAGCAAATATCCACAGAACAGAATAAGTACTGGGTATGTTATCCACCATCAGCACTACTGCCAGGCACACAGAAGGTGTTCGGTTAATGTGTGATAAGCAAACCAATGAGCGATTCACTAATGAACTAATTAGGTATTCACTGGAGGCATGTTTTCAGAAGGTGAGGAAAGAAATGAATTATGGGGTGCAGCCCACATGGGTGAATGCCGTGTGCCTACAGGGGAAGGGCAGGACTGTGGCAGACGGGAGGGAGCAGGACATAAACATAACACCTAGGGAGAGGTCATCAGGACAAAATGTCCTCCAGGGCTCACTTCCAAAGACCAACTTGAATGAAACTGATCATCACTTTCTTACCGGCGATACTGCTAAACGATGCTTTTCCAGCACTATACTCATAAAAGCTCCTCCTACCCTGGACTGTGCACAAAATGCATAACTCCGATGGGAAATTGCTTCTACATCTTCTCCATCTCGGTTCTCACATTGTTGAGGTTGTCTGATCATTTCAAAATAATGGGAATACTTTGCGGAGAGCTGCCAAACACTGCAACCCAAGCTTTCCCAGACATATGTCTGACTCACTGCGATAAGAATTATGAGATTGTGGAATTAAAATCTTCACATATAGGATAGGTTCCAAGGCAATGTTTGGAACCTGGAAAACATGGATCATTCTGACATCAAACAGATTTGGAAAACGTCTCATAGGTTAACTTACACTATGGTGAGGTAAAGAGGAAAGGTCAACATAGGGGCGACCGGATGTGGCAGACGTTCATTTCCTGCTCAGAAGTCCAATGCAGACCTCTCTCCAAAAAATCTCTGGCCAGGTAACTTCTGCCTGAAAGTGCGGCCCTCTCAGCTCCCGGGGCCTCTGCAGCACGGGAGGAGAGAATTGAACAGTTAGAAAAGAACTTTCTGGCCAGGCACGAGAGCAGCACAGGTCACTTCTGCTCCCATCCATTTGCTAAAACTGGTCGATGGCTGCACCGGAAATGCAAGTGAGGCCGGAATGGAGGCAGGGAGCACTGCGGCTCCTCAAACACTAAATCTCTGCCACCAAATCTGTGGCTTTTGTTCAGTAAAAACCCATAACCTTCTATCAAGACTGCTTTTAACAGATAACGGAATTTAGTAAATCATAGAATGAAGTTGATAATAGGTCACAGAACATATTAAGTTTACTTCATGATACAGGGACTAAATCAAATTTGGGAGATGTAATCCCTGTTCTTATCCTAAGGCAAACCCTACAAATGTCACCATGCTCTTGGGTATTAAACTTCTAGCCTTTGAGGTAGTTCGTGCGAAACTTCTTGGTAACAGAAGTGATTGAGAGAGTTGATTTTGCTGTTCTCTAAGATATGATGGGGAGGTGGAAGGAGTGGGGTGGGGTCGGCTTTTTTACTTCTGTCCTAACTGAGTTTGGAAAACTACTCAGCAACAAGTAAACAAAATACCACTGTCACCATAATAATACTGCAAGAGGAAAACATCTCGGAGAGAAAAAAGTTAATAAATTTCTGACATTCCAAGGTGTGAAAGGAAGTGATCTGACGTCTGAAAGCCGGAAAAAAACAGTTTCTTGGCCCACACTGTTCATTCACACCGAGGTCACCTAGAAAATTATCAGGACTCAACAATAAATAAAGTTAAACATCTATTTTAAATGGTATATTGCTTCAGAAAGCCACCAGCAAGGATGTGAAGATTGAGCATTTTCCCTCCTTAGATTGGAAGTCCTCCAGCATAGTTTATTGTGCTGAGGTGGCCATTTAATTCAGGTAAACAAGAGAATTACAGAGTGATTCCCCAGCAGAATGCCCACTATATATCATGGAAACCAGAAGAGGGAAATACTGAGAATGTTTACTCAAAGAGGCAAAAATGATGGACCATCATTACGCAAAAAAAAAAAGTTAACTGAAAGGAAAATTCTGACTAGAACTAATGTCATTCTGAAGCAAAGGAAGTGAAACAAGCTTTGCCTTGAAATTCGAATGCTCCTGTAGTACAAAGATTACATCTCTAGAGAAGACAATGGTGGTTTTCAGATGTTAAGCCTTTATAAAAAACTAAGTCCCTCTTACCTTAAGATTCAAAGACTCCCAGGAAGGTTTCCCTACACAAGCAGAGAGCACATTCCCTAAAACTTCACCATTAGGCATGCACTGTTTTCAAAACTGAACTTCACCTTCACAGGCACATAGCCAATCAGTCTCTGCCCCCCTCCCTCTCCCTCTCTCTCTCTCACGCACACAGACACACACTCTTACTGGAATATATCTATGTCGTTGGTGACTTATTAATTAGAATATGTTTTAATATATATTTAGAGTGGCAAATGGGAAGATTTGTACTATGAAACAAGCAAAAGGGAGAGATTCTAGGAAAAAGGTAGAAAAGGCAAGAGAACACTGACAGCATGTAATGGTGGAAAGCGTTCTAGCACATCTTCTGCTCGTATCTTGCTTTTGCCATTGCTATTTCTGTGAACTGAGAGATACATTACTCCACTCCATCAAACCTTTGGTTGATCTTCTATGGCATGGGAATGAGAGTGTGGATTCTGTAAAATACACGGAAGGACTAAATAATACAGTATGTGTGCAGTAGTTCCCCTTTATCCATGGGGGATACATTCTAAGACCCCAGTGGATGCCTGAAACCAGAGATAGCACCAAACCCCATATGTACTGTTCTTTTCCATACATACATACCCACAAAAATTTTCTGAATTAGGCACAGTAAGAAATCGACAATAATAACTAATAAAATAGAACTATAACAAAATACTGTAATAAAAGGTATGTGAATGTGATGTCTCTCTCTCAAAATATCTTATTGCCCTGTCTTCACCTCCTTCTTGGGATGGCGTGAGAGGAAGTGAGTTGAGTGACACAGGCATTGTGACCTAGCGTTAGGCTACTACTGACCTTCTGGCAACATGTCAAGAGGGAGATCGTTTGCTTTCATGTGATCCTGGATCACTGGGCCATGCTGATGTTTATGTCAGGAGCAAATGATGTCAATGGTGGGTGAAGTTTAATATTTTTGGATCATGACTGACTTTGGTTAATTATAACTGCAAATAACTAAACGTGTGGAAAACAAAACCATGGATTCAGGGAAACTGCTGTAAAATGATACAGAGTGAACCAAAGATTTTCTCACTTTTCTTCCTGCTGGCATATATCATCAATATCATTGTGGAAAATTTCTAACCACCCACAGGTGTTAATAAATTGAAACTGAGCAGCCACTAAAATACACAGAAACAAGTGAAGAATCATTGGCTGGGAAAGAGGTAAAGCAAGAATAAGAGAAACAAGATAACAAGAAGATTGTGTCAGCACTGAGTAGGTCAAACTGACCTACAACTGATCAATAAGATGCAAAAATAATGCAGCAACCCATCCTTTCCCCCTCACCCCAGCTTTAGGTATTGAAACAGAAACCTGTTGAAAACTGTGTGCTTGCCATGTGGTTTCAAATAATCTTTAGAAAATCTACAGACATAGTTAGCGAATAGACTTCAGCAAATTATTTAACTCTTTCTGAGTCTTGGTTTACCTGTCATTATTCGGAAAATGACAGCTAATATACAAAGATCCTATTACAGTACCTAGCAGAAATTTTTCCCTTGATTCCATTCTTTTCCTCACTTTACACATCCAATTCATTAGCAAGTCCTGTGCTCAGCAGACCAGTACTTTCGAGACTTACCAAAGCAACCCACTTCCCATGTCCACTTTTCCCATTTTAGTCTTGCCTTACAATCACAATAATGAATATTCACAAGCCCATAATCTGAAGGATCCAGCAGGCTGGAAACCCAGGGAAGAGCTGATGGTGCCACTCAAGTGCAAAGACTGTCTGAAGACAGAGTTTCCTCATCCTGGGAGGACACGTCTGTTTTCTCTTAGGGCCTTCTAATCAACTGGATGAGGCCCACACACATAATGGAAGGTAATCTGCTTTACTCTATTGGTTTAATATAATCTCCTCTAAAAAATACCTTCACAGCAATATCTCAACTAGTGTTTGACCAAATATTTGGGCACCATGGCCTAGCCAAGTTGACACACAAAATCAAGCATCACACACAGAACCACCAAGCTTACTCCTGCCATTCGGCCTTTGCACTAGCTGTTCCCTCTGCTTAGAAAACTCTTCCCCCTCTCTTCACATCCACCATCACTCAGGTCCCAGCATAAATGTTATGTCTTTGGAACTCTTAGCTGTCCAAACTACACTGCAGCTCTTCTACTACTTTCCTTACCCCAGTCAATCTTTCACCTCTCCCGTATGTTCTATTCATACACTTACCAGTATCTAAAATTGTTTTGTTGCTGCAATTTCCTGTGTGTGTTAACTGTTTTTTCTTTCCGTTCTGGGTTCCCTATATGTAGGGATCTTACCTGCTCAGTACTCTATCCTCGGTATTTAGAATCACATCTAATACATAGTAGGTACTAAATGAGTATTGAGCACTGATTGAATCAATCAACCAACCAAAGCTAGGCACTGATGTAATATCCGATTATTTATTAATAATTAATTTGTTCTATTATGATGATCATTTGTTCTCTAGTCTTTTAAAACCATGTCTATACTGCCTCTGGATTACCTTTTAATGAAAGATACTGAATTTATCTTTAATCCTACCTACATGATGGTTTCAAATAAGCTTGTGAAATTTAAATTATATTATATGAGGAGCAGAAAAGGATTATTAAAAATATTGGAATCTAGCGTTATCTTACAAACATTAATATTTTATACATTAGCTTATCTAATTATGGATATAAAGAATAGACCCCTAAAATAGACTATTCCTACACATGCAAAATTAGTAAGAAATGATTCAACAACCCTGTATAATTCAGGCTGAAAGAACCATGTCAACTTAAGACATTCTGATCAGCAAAGCAAAGGTGGGCTCCTATATGTTAGATTACCTTGTTAATGGGCTTTGTGCCTTCCATTGTGTTGTGCATGCAAACATAACTGAAGAGTGCTTCAAAATTTATACTTTGCAGAGAAAATGAACTCCTTTGGAAATTCACTTTCTTTCCAAAGAAATGAAAGTTAAGTTTACTATTTACTGGGGAGAATAAAAATATAAAGGTAGATACAGGATTTTGAAATTAAATAAACCTGTTAATGAACTATCTTTTCATATTTTTTTCATCTACACAATATGCAACTAAACCTTTCAACATGCTAATGATTATGGATGTTGTTTCAGAGACCATCCAGCTGTCTATTTGTTTTAAGAATGACTGGGCCTAGTGTTGATTAGCATACAGTAACCCTGAAAGTGATAAACTGGTAGAAAATTCTCAGAGGTTCCTTCTACTGATTGTTTCAATGAAACTCCTTTTCCCAAGAATCTTCTTAGATTCTCAGCAATTCCCCCTTTCTCTCTGTTTAGCCTGAAACCTTCACATGATATATTCAATTATTTTAGTTTATAGTTGATGAGGAGAGTTTTATTTTGATGTAAGATTAATAATTCTATCAAAAGTTTATAATTTATGAAGGCACAGGAATGGAATGACCTCTTTATTTTTCAGAAAAAAAAATATTTTAAAGCAGAGAACAGATTGGCAATTTTAACTGGAAGCAAGACCTGTGAAAGAGACTGTCTCTGCCCAGGAATTCTCCTATTTAGAGGGACTAAACCAAGTCAGTGTCCTGCTCATTCTAGAGATGAAAACAAGAATGGAAACCAATACCTTTGCCCTCCTTCTTGGCAAGCCCATTGTTGAACCTTGAACTCCTAAGCCCCCTTTGTCTCACTGAATGATGCCATGCAATAGCTGGTATCATTCCCATTTATAAAATCAGGCAACTGATTTAATCTCTTTGCACCTCAGCCAATGTGAGACAGAGGGGGTTAAATTTGTTCTTTCTAGCTCCAAAATCTGCCTAGAAGCTAACTTTCCACTCAGCAACAGGAAAAGCCATCTAATAAAAAACAAAAAGCAGAAAAAGGACTTCTGCTCAAGATGGTGGCATAGATTCATCTCCTCACAAAACCACATCAAAATTACAACTAAACTATAGAACAACCATCACTCAGAAGCATCAGAAATTGAGCTGAATTGGAAGTCTGACAACTACAGAATTAAAGAAACCACATCCATCCAGACAGGTAAAAAGGATGGAGATATGGAATGGGCTGGTCCCACATCCGCATGTGGTGGATAAAAATTCAGGAGGGATATCTTGGGAGTGGGGAGTTCTAGCCCTTCACAAGGCCCCTCAACCCAGGGTTCCAGTACCAGGAAGATAACTACTGGCTGCCAAACCAGCAGAGATTGAGTCAATGGAAGAAATTTCTGGTGTCCCAAGAAGTTCCACTTAAAGAATCCACATATGGACTTACTCAGACTCACTCCCTCTGAGCTCCCACACCAGCACCAGGGTAGCAGCTTGAAAGGCACCAGTGGCTTCCAGGGAGGAACTGAAGTGCCTGGCATCAAGGCAAAAGCTGGGGGACAGCTTTCTCCCAGACAGAAAGGAAGGCAGAGGCCACTGCCCTTTTCTGAACCCTTTCCCCACAGAGCCACAAAGCCAACAGGCAGGTGCCATATCTGAGACTCCATCAACCTGGCTAACACTGTTTGCCCCACCCTGGAGATCCCCTAAGACTCAGTCCCACCCAACTTATGAGCCCATCCAAGCAGTTAACACTGACTTTTCCATATGAATGACTGGTTATTGCTCATGCTTCACAACTTTCTAAATCCTATCAAACAAGCAAGACCCAGCCTCAGTGAACCCCCAGCCCCTGTACATCTTGCTAAGTAGCTCTAGGCCCACACTAGCAGCAGCCAGCCTAGATTCACAGCTTGGCTTCACCAGGGTAGCTCCAAGCCCAACACCAGTAGCAGCCATCTCAGATTGCTTTATAGCTCAGGCAGAGTGGCCCTGGGCAGAACCTGGGTGGGGGCTGACCTTGGCCTGCACCACCAAGGGAAACTCTAGAGCCTGCACATCTAGTGGACAGCTACAGACCAAGTCAGAGCACCACCACCATGCCCTTGCATAGCTGATCCTACATAGAGTGTGGAGGTTGGTAGTCAGTGGTCACAGCCAGTCCTTGCAGCTTACTGACCTAGATAAATCCCTCCCATTGACCTGCCAACAGCAATCAAGGCTCAATTACAAGAGGAGGATGTACTCAGCCCACACAGAGGGTATACCTTGGATATGCAGCTTGGGTGGTAGGGGAGGCTGTGCCACTGGGCCTTACAGGACACCTACTATGTTAGGCCACACTACCAAGACAGGGAGTTATTGCAGCTCTATATAATATATAGAAACAAAAACAGGGAGGCTGAAAAAATGAAGATACAAAGAAACATGGCCCAAATGAAAGAACAGATCAAAACTCAAAAGAACTAAACAAAATGAAGATAAGCAATCTGTCAGATGAAGAGTTCAAAACACTGGTTATAAGGATACTCAAGGAACTTAGGGAGGACCTCAACAGCATTAAAACAACCCAGTCAGAAATGAGGAATACAATAATTGAAATAAAGAAAAATTTACAGGAAAACAATAGTAGAGTGGATGAAGCCAAGATTCAAATCTATGATTTGGAACATAAGGTAGCAAAAAACAACCAATCAGAACAAGAGGAAGAAAAAAGACTCCAACAACATGAGGATAGTGTAAACAGCCTCTAGGACAACTTCAAGCATTCCAACATTCACATCATAGGGGTGCTAGAAGGAGAAGAGAAAGAGCAAGAAATGGGAAATCTATTTGAAAAAATAATGAAAGAAAACTTCCCTAAGTTGGTGAAGGAAATAGACATGCAAGTCCAGGAAACACAGAGCATCCCAAACAAGATGGGTGCAAAGGAGCCCACTCCAAGACACATCATAATTAAAATGACAAAGGTTAAATGTAAAGAGAGAATCTTAAAAGCATGAAGAGAACAGCAGTTAAGTAGCTACAGGGGAGTTCCCATAAGACTGTGAGCTGATTTCTCAAAGAAACTTTGCAGGCTAGAAGGGCCTGGCAAGAAATACTTGAAGTCAT
Organism: Phyllostomus discolor; assembly: GCF_004126475.2. Taxonomy (NCBI): domain Eukaryota; kingdom Metazoa; phylum Chordata; class Mammalia; order Chiroptera; family Phyllostomidae; genus Phyllostomus; species Phyllostomus discolor. Next base: position 86,412,255 of record NC_040910.2, read on the forward strand.
GAAAAGCAGGGACCTACAGTCAAGATTGCTCTATCCAGCAAAATCATTTAGAATCGAGGGGCAGATAAAGAACTTCCCAGACAAGAAAAAACTAAAGGACTTCATCACCACCAAACCATTATTATATAAAATGTTAAAGGGACTTATTTAAGAAAAAAAAATGATCAAAACTATAAACAATAAAATGGCAATGAATACATATCTACCACCAATTTAACCTGTAAAACAAACTAAGCAAACAAGAAGAACTGAGATAGAATCATGGACATGGAGAGCATTTTGATGGTTGCCAGATGGGAGGGTGTTTGGGGGAGAATGGATGAAGAGGTAAGGGGATTAAGAAGTACAAATAGGTAGCTCCAGAATAGTAATGGGGATGTAAAGTACAGAATAGGAAATGGAGTAACAAAAGAAGTTATATACATGACCCATGGACATGAACAATGGTGTGGGGCTTACCTGAGGGAGTGGGGGTTGCTAGGTGGAGGGGAAGCAAAGGGGGAAAAATTGGGACAACTGTAATACCACAATCAATAAAATATAATTTAAAACATAATAAAAAGACAAAATCAGGAATCGTAAGAGGCTGATTGTTTTTTTTTTAATTTAAATTACATTTTATTAGTTATGCTGTTATAGGTGTCCCAATTTTTCCCCCTTTGCCCCCCTCCTCCACCCCCCCACACACACTTCCTAAGGTAATCCCCACATAGTTGTCCATGCCCATGGGTCATGCACATATGTCTTTGGTTAATCCCTCCTTCACCTTCTTTCAATCAGTCCACCCCATTCCCCCCTTCTCTTACAGTTAGTTGTCAGTCTGTTCCATGTGCCCATGCCTCTGTTTCTATTTTGCTCACTAGTTTATTTTGTTCATTAGATTCCACATATAAGTGAGATCATATGGTATTTGTCTTTCATTGACTGGCTTATTTCACTTAGCATAATACTCTCCAGGTTTACCCATGCTCTTGCAAAAAGTAAGAGTTCCTTCATTTTTACTGTTGCATAGCATTTTGTTGTGCGAATGTACCACAGCTTTTTTATCCGCTCATCTACTGATGGGCACTTAGGCTGTTTCCAGATCTTGGTGATTGTAAATAACGCTGCAATGAAAATAGGGATGCGTATGTTCTTTTGAATTAGTGTTTGGGGATCATTAGGATATACTCCCAGAAGTGGAATCACTGGGTCAAAAAGCAGTTCCATTTTTAATCTTTTGAGAAAAACCCATACTGTTTTCCACAGTGGCTGCACCAATCTGCATTCCCACCTAACAGTGCACAAGGGTTCCCTTTTCTCTACATCCTCACCAGCACTGCTATTCATTGATTTATTAATGATACACAGCCATTCTGACAGGTGTGAGGTGATATCTCATTGGGGTTTTACTTTGCATCTCTCTGATGACCGGTGATGTTGAGCATTTTTTCATCTCTGTGGGCCTTCTGTATGTACTCCTTGGATAAGTGTCTATTCAGGTCCTTTGCCCATCTTTTAATTGGATTGTTTGTCTTCCTCATGTTGAGTAGTATAAATTCTTTATATATTTTGAAAAACTTTTAGAAAAGTTCACTAAAATAAAGGTACAAGAAAGTTGCAATAATATTAGTAAGAGCTGCCCCAAAAAAGTAATCAAAAAGCAACTGTTTGAATTAAAATAGTCCTCTAAAAGATTCTAGTATCAAAAAAGATGATGGGAGCTCCTGCATTTTTCACTCTCATTTTTATCTTTCCATTCTATCTGAATTATCTATATACATACATTCACTTCAAAATCAGAAACAACAAGCTATAAATTTCAAGCCCCTTAATATACCTCATACTCTACAATTTACAAAGCACCTTTCCACGTTTTATTCCATAAAAACTAGGTCTCCAATCCAATAAACTATAGTTTCATATGGTTTCATTCTGAAAGCTGTCATTTTTCTCTTTGCCTATGAAATTCTGTTCATTACTTCAAAAAAAAGTAGACAGGCTACTCAAATTTGCCCAGAGATCTGAGTTCAGTAACCAGGGACAAAAGGAGAGGAGAAGTGTGGTTTGCTCTTATTCATTCCTCTTGAGCCACTTCAAGGCCATGTGAAAGGACAGCGGCCTACTACAGGCCGCTGTGCGTGCGCTGCTGAGCGCGCAGGGAAGAGACTAGACGTGCCCCTGAAGCACGGGTGTTTTCGGGACCCAGGGCACTGACATTTTCAGCGTCTTCCAGGCTCTGCTGGGCCGGCCTTTCATGTGTGCAGGAAGGAAATGACTGACAACTTTCTCATCCTTAAGGAAGGCGGGCTTTATTTCCAGCTCTCGGGTCAAAAGGTGGCGGAAAGAAAACAAAACCACAGAGAGATAAAGGCTAAATATAACGTCCTGTGGGGTGAATCAACACAGTTTGGGACCCTAAAGACAGCAACAAGGCAAGGATGTGCGTAGGGCTAAATGTGCGTCATCCTTAACAGGTGGTCGTGACAGAATCAAAACGCCTGGGCGCGAGAGGAAGGGGCTCGGCAAACAGGTGGGCTGGAGGGGAGATGCGGGGAGGGAAGAGGAAAAGCCCTTTAAACAAGCCTGGGCCCGGAGCCCAGACACTTTCCCAGCAGTTTACCTCTGGGAGAGCCCGAGGGCTGGGCCTGGGCTCGGAAGGAGCTAAATTTGATTTGGGGTTTTGTGGTTTGGGTGATGCACTTTGAGTTTAAAATAGAAATAGATGTGTTTATGCAGTTGGGCTTTCTTTCTCTTTGTTTTTTAATTGTCACTTTAGAAGAAATAAATCTATGATTCACAGACTAATGACAAAAAAAAAGGAATTCTCATTTGGTGATTTCCTATTTTATAGGAAGCAATGGGGGAGTGGGTTTAAATATCACACTGAAGACATCCATTATGGACTTCCAATGATGAGTACAAGGATGATTTATTTTATATACATAGCACTTTGTGATTTTAGCAACATTCTAATTTGGACATAAAACCATCCTGGGAGATAGATAGCTGGTTATTATTACCCATATTTTACAGGCTAGGAGGTCAGATGAATTAAAGGATGTATGTGTTCTGACAGAGTGAATTATAATAACCACACACACGGGCTGGTCAGGATCATTGTATCTCTAGCTGTAACACTGGACAGACCTCCAAATGGGAAAGCTGATGTGAGATGTTAAGGAGCACAGTGCAAAAAGTAATAGTGAATACAAGAAGCATGAGAAAAAGGTCTAGCAGACTAGATCCCACAGGCAAGGATCCGAGCAACACTGCCTTACTAGGCTTTTCCAACTATGAGCTCGGCATCTCCACCAGGGTGTCTCCCTGGTACCATGCATCCTGCCTACATGTACAAAATGGGACTGGCCATTTTTCTTTGTCCCTCATACTACCTCCTCCTCCTCCCTTCCCTTTCTATATTAACAATATCACCATTTTCCCAGATTCCCAGAAACAAATGAGTTTCCAATTTCTCCATCTTCCTTGTCGTCTATATTTAACCAGACCTCATGCTTCAACCACGGAAAGGACTCTTGTATGTGCCCTCTAGACAAATGCAATAATTTCTTCCTTCTTCTCACTCCCTGCAAGTCTGTTCCATCTCCTGTCTGTCTCATGCACTATTCCAGCCAACCTTCCCTTAAATGTGACTGAATTATGAGCCACCCTGCTCAATACCCTTCACGTGCTATAAAATAAAATTTAAACATGTAACCCAGGACATTTGAGGCCATCCACGGTCTCCAATTGAGTATTTAAGCAGATTCCAAAGTTACACAACAGACCATTTCCCCCTATATATCCATTCTTAACTCAGTGACTATACACAAATTCCTACAGCTCCCTTCATTGCCTACAGAAATACCCGCACCCTTCAGTGTTCAGTTCAGACGCCTATTACTTAATGAAGCCTTTCTCGACACTCTGAGCCATCGAACATCCCACTGTTTTTCCTCTCCCCCACTGGACATGGCAGCTCCCTTGCTTCATTTATCACATTTGGCCTTTTAAAAACATTGTTTTGTGTGTTTCTTAATAGATCATAATAAACTCCTTTTGGAGAAATCATATCCTATTCATCTTCATGTCCTGGAGATTGTTTAACATAACCCTTTGCTCAAAGAGGATAGATAATTTTGCTTGTTTGTTCTGTTGATTAGGTTCCTGTTAAGGTGAGATCATATGGTATTTGTCTTTCACCGCCTGGCTTATTTCAGTTAGCATAATGTTTCCAGTTCCATCCATGAGGTTGCAAAGGGTAGGAGCTCCTTCTTTCTTTCTGCTGCATAGAATTCCTAAACAAGCAAAATATAACCAAAGACACTGAAATAGAGAACAGGCTGACAGTGACCAGAGGGGAGAGGGGAGGGAATTTCAGGGGGAAAGAGGAAGGGTTTGCAGGATCAAGTATAAAGGTCACATGGACAAAAACAAGGGGAGGTGGAAATGGGAGGGAGGTGGGGAGGGCTGGGGGTGGGTTGGGATGGGAGTAAAAAACAGAAAACAGTAATTGAACAACAATTAAAATTTTTAAAAAGAGGATAGCTAATAAATATCAGTTGTAAAGATTAGGATTAACTGAAGCTTGTGTGGTACTTTTGAGTTATTAAAGCTTGCAATGATAACACCCAACTGTTCATAATTTCCAAGGTGATGACAAAAGTGACAGTAATAATTTACCGAGTATTTATTGCTAAGGGTACTATATACATTTGCTAGCTCACAACAATCCTGTGAGATTAACTTGTCACATTCACATTTTACATCTAGGAAACTGAGGATTAATAGCCTCCTCAAATCTAAACAGATAGGAAGCAAGGACAGATTGAGGGCCACCGATTTCCAGAGTGTGGTCCTACCATGGTATCATCGCAACAGACATTACTGATGTGTTTGCACAGCTACCCTGGAGAGTACAACCAGTTTCCCTAAAGTGGTGGTAATTTTTCACCAAGACATCCGTGCCCTCTTGCCCAGCCTCCCCTTGCAAACAGCTGGATTATGCCAAGACAGGTATAAACCGTGGCTCAGGATCCGGCTGTAGGCTGAAAGGAAGGCAGAATTTAGGGCACAAAACCAGATGTGGAGTCGCCAGGTGAGGTCAACACAGGGGCAGATTCAGGAGTTGACGGGAGCGGAATCTAACAGACAGTGAAGCTGGGAGTCTGACTTGGAACACACAGGCACAGACACGTGGACGGGCACAGCGTCCAGAGAGACCAGCAGTGGCTCAGGAACAACACAGAAAGCTGGCCAGCAAGGGGTCCAGGACACAGACAAGAAGAATGGGCAAGGAGTCCAGTCCAAGCAGCCCCAAAGCCGGAGCTCCAGAACACCCCAGCCTTTGTGCTCCCTCCCGATGTGTTCGTTGTTTCTGAGAAGGCAGGATGCAACTCCCAGTTCCCTGACTTGGGACATTAGGCAGACACAAGTGGAAGATCCTGCCCGAAGGGGAGGACACTGAGGCGGGGTGGGGGGAGGGGGTTCAGAAACTTTTGCTAATTTATTTTCGTATTGCCCAAAGCACATGGCACTACTGAGAGTACACAGTAGGTATTCTGTAACCACGTGTTGATTACCTAACAGATGACAGAGAATTGTTTGTTTTCCTCTTATGAACAAAAATAAATCAAGCCTATTTACGTGCCCCTTGATCAAATTGGCACAACAGATCAAAAAGTCCTTGAAAGGGGATGTGTCCTTTGCCTAGTGCGGCCTTCATCCCCCAGGGAGGAAGAGCACTCTGCTTCCTAAGCCTGGGTAACTGGAAACGCCATACCTCTTTGCCATGAGTAAGCAAAGATTCCTGCCTATTTTAAGAGCAACGCGAGAATTCTCCAAGAAGTTATGATTTCAAGCAACAGTCAGGAAGCTAGCACGATCACAATCAAAGCTAGATAGCTCCAGCCCTGGTCACTGTGGCTTAATTCACTGGAGCATTGTTCCGTAGCTGAAGGCTTGCAGGTTCAATTCCCAGTCAGGACATGTACCTGGATTGTGAGTTCAATCTCTGGTCTGGACAAGTAAGGGAGGTAACCAATTGTTACATCTCCTTTGCACTGATATTTCTCTCTCTCTCTTCCTCTCTCCCTTTCTCTCTTTCTACAAGCAATAAAAAAATGTCCTTGGTGTGGCTTAAAAAAAACCCCTAGATACTTCCAGACAGATTCACCCCATCCATAACGACATTTCAAAAACACACCTTCTTTGCTAGATAAGAAAAGTCATCATCAAATTCCCCCCAAAACTCCAAGTTATCTCTGTTATGTCAAAATTGAAAGCCAGTTGTTCGCTCCAATCACGGCCCTTTCAGGTATCTGAAATTCCCAAACGCAGCGGGACAGACAAGATATGCTGTGCCCGCGGAGACCTCAGGAGGGCGGGGCTTCCCCTCCGCCTGTGCCCTCACCTGCCCGGCACTGACATCACACTCTGGATTCACACGGCAGCTAGGAACCAAAGTCATAGGGGCAAAGCTGATTTGTCATTATTTTGGAAAACACCTAATGTTTACTTTATGATATAGAAGTCTCAGAACCTTAAATGATATATCCCCCCACATGGGTCACTCGAAAATAGCACTACCTGCAATACTTTCCACTGGGTGTTAAATGAATATTCCCTTTCTGCTAAACTAGCATATCCATGGTTATTCCATGGTTATATCCATGGTTTTGTTCATGGTTAAAACTCATGAACAAAATAAGTGCTTTTAAACTAGGTCATTTTAATTAGTCAGTTCTCTGTCTTTCACAGATATTGTAACCAAATCATTATTCTCATAACAGAATTTATTTTAATGATTTTAAGGAATAAAACATAACCCTTTTATGCCCACTCAAATGATATGCATAGATTGTAACCAGATATCAGTCAAGTGTCGGCCACAGAATAAGAAAGCAACACAGTCATTAAAATCAGAAATTAGCATCAATATCTTTGCCCATAAAGAATGTGATCTAAGCTTTGCCATAAACTAATGCCAAAATGTTAAGTTTGCATAGTTGTTTCTATCAATCAACTGAAAACTTAAAATAATGGAAGGGTGTGTTTAGGAGTAGGTTCTAACTGAGGTCGAAGGGATGGCCAACCTGTTTTGGTGTCTCTGGGCCACACTGGAAGAAGAAGAGCTGTTTGGGGCCACATCAAATACACAAACACTAACAAAAAGTGACAAGCAAAAAAAAGTTTTGAGTGAGTTTACAATTTTGTGTTGGGCTACCTTGATTGCTCTCCTGGGCCACAGGCCGGACATCCCTATTATTGGTATAAATACAACTGCCCCCGTCATTGGTCACATGTATCCTTCAATGACCAAGTGGACACACTGGCCTCTTGGGATAAGTAAAAGGAATAATGTGCGTCTGTTCAAGCAATGAACATCCAAAAAATGCTTCTGGCAGCCCTCACTCTACTGGCCAGTCATCCAATCTTAGACATTCCTAGAAGACTGTCTCTCCCTTCCTGGGCAGAACATACTGGCAAGAACACCTGAAATCTACAATGTTGTTCTTATCAGACACGCAGTCTCAGGAAACCTCACTATCCATTTTCAGAGGGACTGCATATACGGGGGGGGGGGGGGGTACCCCGTACAAACTGGAATTACCTTCAGGAGGGCAGGCCCAGAAGATAATTCCCCCACTAGGTGGAATTCCCCCACTAAGTGAGTGTTCTAGGAACCCATCTGCATTAGAGTACCAGCTGGTGTTGCTGTGAGAGGCTGCGTTCGGCTTCAGTGAATTTTTTTTAAGACTCTTTCAGTGTGTTTGACCACTTCATGATGGGTAATTTATGAGTGCACCTGCCCACACCAGGCTGAGTGTTCCACCATCTCTGATCAAAAACGACATGACCCTCATACCCCACCCTCCCTATCCACCTGATCTCACCCTGAGTGACTTTGTTGTTGTTGTTGTTATCATCTGGGATGAAAAAAATTCCTCAAAGGGAAACATTTTGCCAACGTGGAAGGGGTGCAACAAAAAAAATGGCAGAAGCACTAAAAGGCATCAAAATCATTGATGAGTTCAAAAACTGTTTTGAGCAGTGGAAAAAAAAGTCTCAATAAATATATTGCATCAAATGGAGAGTACTTTGAAAGTGACTCAAGTTTAAACATGTAAGAATAAGTATACAATTTTTTATAAATTAATTCTGTTTTGGGGGGGTTCCCATTAGTTCCCACTTAATGTCATCAATAAATTCTTGTTTTGCAAATTGAAGCAAAATGACATATAACAAAACCAATCTTCCATAGGCTAACAGATACAAACAAAAGTTTACTTCCTGTTGCATATGTCTGGTCACAAAAACATCACCAAACTTCTGAATAAAAACACCAAACATTTCTAATAGTAAACACCGAGATAAATGTGAGCTATATGTACATTTAAGAAAGATTAGTCAACAAATAAGATCATTATTCTCCAATCCACTTATTCCAGTTCAGGGTAGTGAGTGGCTGGGCCTCTATCAGCAGCTCAGGGGGCAAGGCAGGACCCCCTCTGGGCAGTACACCCTTCCACTGCAGGGCCACTCACACCCACCCCTCTCAGACTGGGAGAGTGTAGACAGGCCATCACACCAGCAGGCACACCTTTGGGGTATGGGAGGTAACCAGAGGCCATGGAGATAACTCCACACAGTGGCCAAAGCCAGGAATTGATCTTTTTTTTCTCATCAACAGTGTAACTAACAAAATGACATTATTCAAGGACCTGCTAGTATATCGTAGGATGCAAGCTGGCAGTTTAAAACAAAAAGTGCTTCTGTGTACATTGACATGGGAAGAGCTTCAAAAGACAGTTGACAAGCTGCAAGCAAGCTCTGAGTCAGCTGCACAATAGGGTAATATTCACAGAAGAGCACGCAGACCCTGTGGAAGGAGCAGCAGATCAAGCAAGAATGCTGGGGCTTGGGGAAGCCATCAGCAGGGGCTTTGGGTTTGTTTATAAGTCTTTACAATGAGAAAATACTGCTGTTCATGTAAAGTGCCTTTGCTCCCCTCCCCTTCCCCTAAAAGCGGTTTCTGCCCACTCTCAGGAGCCACCTCTCATCAGGAACAGAGCAACCTCTTGTGAGGATACCCACCAAGTACCCCTGATGGGCCAAGCAGCCCATGTGCAACATACCACGTGTTTTTATCTTCTTGGGAGACTTCTCTTAGCTCTGGCTTTTTAAAAGCTACAAGTAGCCACCCTGGCTGGTATAGCTCAGTGGATTGAGTGCAGGCTGTGAACCAAAGGGTCTCCAGTTTGATTCCCAGTCAGGGCACGTGCTTGGGGTTGTGGGCCAGGTCCCCAGTGGAAGCCACATGAGAGGCAACCACATATTGATGTTTCTTTCTCTTTCTCCCTCCTTTCCCTTCTCTCTAAATAAACAAATAAAATCTTTTTTTTAAAGCTACTAGTAACCTGCAGAGTCTATTGGCTTTCAGTTTTACCTTTCTAACCCATTGCACCCCCAACTTTTGTGAGAATCCTCCCTTTCAATCATTCTGTTGCCCATGTTACTATTTTGCTGCTCACAGATCCCCCAGGACCTTTCTGCTCCCTGAAGCTTCCTGCGCTAGTCCTCTGCACCAACGTCTCTTTTCGGAAGGAACAACTATTTTTGTAGATCGCCCATGCACTTAGAGCAGTGCTGCTCATAAACCAGGATTAAAAACAACAACATCTAGGCCTTTTTATTTCCTCCAGTTTACCAGGCTTCCCTGGAGTGGAATGACACCATCAATAATTCATAATGAACCTCCAAATAAACTAATAACATAAACCACACTAATAAAACACTGTAAGTCTAGAACAGCGCTAATGACCGCAGAGTGGTTACAAAATTAATGATCTCCCTGAACTCTTCATCCAAAAACATCCCACAGCACTTTACGGTTTTAAGATAATCAAGAAGCCTTTGCCCTCTTCACAACCAATTTGCTGGCTGCTCCCAGAAAGCACAAGTGGCCAGGATAGGAAGTGTGTGCCTCAAACTGGAAAATTACAAATATGTGAACCAGCTCTTGAAATTCCCCTTTCCACTGGACTAGAGCCAGGACACCGAGTTTTATACTTCCAGCCATGCATGAAAGATGTGTGGGGATTTTTCTAATCCAAGGCCCACAGGCCTCTTTCATGTTGACTTCCAGGGGACAAGGCACTGAGTGAAAGCCCATTTGCCACAGTTTGACTTTTATATCTTTTTATTTATTTAAGGGTTTCATAACAGTTAATCACATTTCCTATTTGCTTGCACCCAGTTAAGAAATAGGATAAAAGATTTGAGCTCATCATTGTTTTTCAAGTAGGGATTTAAATTGTAAACCTGACAAAAGGAATCTAGAGAAGGTCTGAAATTGAGTGCTAACCAAAGACAGGTAAAAGCATTAAGTCCCGTCAGATCTGACATCTCACTATACACGAGCTTAATATGGAAAACTCGGTCAAGTCTAAAGAGCTTTGCAAATGTAAGACATTATTTTCAAGGCCATTATGAAAGGTCTAACAAGGACTTTGACCTAAGCACACTGTGGAGCAGTAAATGTAGTGTTGGCAAGCATGCCTGGTTTTTTAAAATTATTACTCATTGTTATCAATACGAACAATTCACGCAACAGCTGTTCGTGGGCCAAACACTAATGTTTGATATGGACTTACCAGGAAGAACCTCCAATTTTCTCAGCCTGCTTCCTCTCCCCCTCCCCTTGGGCCCCAAAGTGAAACAGGATGACTAAGTAGATCACGTGTCTGTCACACCATGTGTGTGTGTGTGTACGCGCAAACCAGCATGTGCAGCCATCACCTGCTTCTTCAAGGAACCTGCACCAAAAACACCGTACGGAAGGAGCAAAGCTGAGAGTCAGAGGTGACTTCCAATCAGGATATCCCACCTGGAAGCAAGCCAGCTTCCGCTCCTTTGAATTAAGCCAGAAAGACATGACCTTTCTTATAAATGAACATACAATACCATTGGCACGATCACTGTTGTTGGCTTTTGCCTGCAACGTGACTCCTAAGTCATTTGCTAACAAGTCAATCCCTGAAAAAAACCCTGGTTCTGCAGTAAAGTCTGAATATTCAAAACAGTGGAATTAAGCTGTCTAGCCACTCTCCTTTTTAAAATATCAAGTTTTAAATATTTTTTAATGATCACACTTAGGAATTGTGAGAGCTTGGACACTGCTAATGAGAAAACATGTCAGTAAGGCCTTCCTATAAAGTAGCTTGGTGTTATTTAACAACAAATGCTAAATACTAAAATGCTACTTAAAATGCTCTTACCCTTTAACACAGAAATCCTACTCCTAGGACTTTATCCTAAGAAAGCATTTGCAATGTCACAAAGATTTGGCTATAAGAATAATTTGTATAAAATAATAAGAAGGAAAAAATTGAAAAACACCTTATAGACCCAATAATGGCCAGTTACATTAACTAGAGTATATTCATATTATCTTAAATTGTGCAGTTATTAAAGGGTGGGTATGCTTAAGAGGAATAAAGCAAAAATGTTTCTAACTTTATAAGGTTATATATTTTATAAACTTTCTATATTATGTGCATTTATACATTGTGTGTATTGAATGTGTATAGGATCACAAACTGAAAGTATATACTTCAAAATGTTAACAATATGTGTTATCTCTGAATGCTGGGATTGGAGGAGATTTCCATTTTCTTCTTGTGTATCTGCATTTCCTACATGAAAATGTCCTATTTTTTAAATTGTGTTAAAAATTAGCAAACCCAGAGGAGCAGAGAACAATTTTGTTTGGGTTTGGTTTGGTTATTGATATTATTAATTATTTTGTTTCTGGTTTTTGTTTATTTTTTGTTTGCTGGTTGTTTTACAGGTCAGGTTATTGAGGCACGTGTATCTTCATAGACAAAAGGGATTTCTCCCAAGTCAATTTCCAGGTTTTTCCGTTTTGTATGCTTTTCTGCTGACCTGATGAAGCAGTTCTCCCCTGCATTAGGGAAGGAAAACATCAGGTCAGAAAGTCAAAATAACACAGCTGAGCTCTACGACCTGGGCAGAGATTAAGGGTATGGGAAGGACCACCGTGAACTACTATTTCAGACTGACTGGTGGTCACTGCATACCTCTCAGGTGCCATATTCATACTTCCTTCTACCACTGGGATGAGATCCTCACTCTGTTACTCCCGTGGGTCATGGGGGCAACTCTGTTCACATGACACACACTAACACATATGCACACAATTAAATAATCTTTTCATTTTCCAAACAAGCACAAACATCCCCCTGACAATGATCAGATCGTCTCCAGCTACCACCCTGTTATGGTACAACAGACCAATCTTTCTACTCAAAAAAATTCATTCTCACAAAGAGAAGGAACTATTCTAACCTGTCGTTTTCTTCCTTTACATCATTTTTTCCTTTTAGGTCATTTCCAAAATAGGAAGGTAAATATATGTTTTAAATCACCTGTGGTGGCATCTTAAATTATGTCATTTCTTAAAGAAGAAGGAGGAGGAGGAGGAAGAAATGGAGGGGAAGGAGGGGTACAGGAGAGTAAAGAAAAGGAAAAGACAAAGGACCTCAGTGATTATCTTTCTGGCTCATTTTCTACAGAAGCTCCACCTGTGAAGGCACCTCCTTGGCACGGACACACTAAGCAGCCTGGCAGTTTGGGGAAGAGCTGTATGGACACATCTGCGCCTCAATAAAATAATGTCCATTTTGATTTACTCCTTTAGCAAGAGCATGCTTCTGTATTGAAGATCAACTGTGTTGAGTATCTCCTTTATAAAAATCTAGAAAGTATATTATTGCATGCTTAAGATTAAAGGCCCAATATGAAAAGAGAAGTGGTATTCTACAGTTCTTCAGGAAGCAATGGAAAGGAAGGAGCAAAACTGTCATTATTTGCAGATGAAATGACAGTGTACATAAAGAGCCCTAAAAATGTCACCCAAAACTATCAGTACTGATAAATAAATTCAGTAAAGTGTCAGGACTCAAAATAAATATCCAGAAATCAGTTGCATTTTTATATACCTATAAGGAAACTAAGAAAACAATCCCATTTACAACTGCATCAAAAAAAATAAAATATCTAGGAATATTTTTAACCAAAGAAGTAAAGACCTAGACTCAGAAATTATAAGAAAGAAATTCATGGACAGAAAAAATTGACATTATTACAATGTCCATACTACCCAAAGCAATCTATAGATTCAATGCAATTCCTATCAAGATACCAATGGCATATTTCACAGAACTAGAACAAATATTCCAAATATTTATGTGGAACCAAAACCACCACAAATAGGCACAGCAATCTTAAGAGAGAAGAACAAAGTTGGAGGAATCACAATACCTGCTATCAAACTATACTACAAGGCCACAGTAATCCAAACAGCATGGTACTGGCATAAAAACAAACCTATAGCTCAATGGAACAGAATAGAGAGTCAGAAATCAACCCACACCTTTCTGGTCGATTAATATTTGACAAAGGAGGCAAGAACATACAATGGTGTAAAGATAGTCTATTCAATAAATGATGTTGGAAAAATTGAACAGCTACATGCAAAAAAAGAAAAAAAGAAACTGGGCTATGTTCTTATAGCATATACAAGAATAAATTCAAAATGGATTAAAGACTTAAATGTAACACTAGAAACCATAAAAACCCTAGAAAAAATATAGGCAATAAAATCTTTGGTATTTCTCTTAGCAATATTTTATTCTGACATATCTCCTCAGTGAAGAGAAAAAAAATAAACAAATGGGACTACATCAAACTAAAAAGATTTTTCAAATCAAAGAAAACCATCAACAAAATGAAAAGACACCCCACTGAATGGGAGAACATATTCTCCAATGATACATCTGATAAGGAGTAATATCCAAAATGTATAAAGAACTCAAACAACTCAACACCCAAAAAAAATCCAATTAAAAAAATGGGCAAAGAACTTGAATAGTCACTTCTGAAAAGAGGACACACAGATGGCCAATAGATATGTGAAAAGATGCTCAACATCACTAACCATCAGAGAAATGCAAATTAAAACCACAATGAGCTATCACCTCACACCTGTCAGAATGGCTATCATCAATAAATGAACAGACACGTGTTGGCCAAGGAAGTGGAAGAAAGGGAACCCTCATACACAGTTGGTGGAGATGCAGATTGGTGCAGCCACTGTAGAAAACAGTGTGGCATTTCCTCAAGAAAATTAAAACTCAAACTGCCTTACAGCCCAGGAATCCCACTTCTAGAAATATATCCAAAGAAACCCGAAACACTCAGAAAAATGCATGCACTCCTATGTTCATTGTAGTGTTGTTTACAATAGCCAACATTTCAAAGGAGCCCAACTGTCCATCAGTAGATGAGTGGGTAAAAAAGTGTAATACTACTCAGATGGAAAAAAGAAGGAAATTTTACCCTTTGCAATAGACAGCACAGATGGACCTGGAGTCTGTTATGCTGAATGAAATAAGCCAGTCAGTGAAAGACAAGTACCATATGATTTCATTTATATGTAGAATCTAATGAACAAAAATAAACTAACAAACAAAATAGAAACAGACTCATAGATACAGAGAACAGACTGGCAGGTATCAAAGGGGAGAGGGTGACCGGATTATAAAGGTTAAGGGATTAATCAAAGAACAAACAAACAAAAACCAAAAATTCATAGACACAGACAACAGTATGGTGATTACCAGAGGGAAAGAGGGGTTATGGGGAAGTGGAAGGGGGTAAATGGGGCAAAAATGCTGATGGAAGGAGACTTGACTTGGGGTGGTGAACAGACAGTACAATACACAGAGGATGTATTATAGAATTGTGTGGGGGAGCTTTGCCCGCAGAGCCCTCCATCCACCATGGATGAGAATAAGTCTACCAAGACATGATCTGCTTGGGGAGGAAAGGTGGCCAACCTCTCACAGGAGAAGGACCAAGAGCCTTTTCCTCAATGGCTTTTATTGGGTTCCTTTACACAGGAATTCAGGTAAAGCTCAATACTCATTGCCGGGAAATAAAGATCAAGTAACAAGGAACTCTGAGGGCCTATTTTGAGTCAGGATCAGGTAGCTAAAGAGCCATAAAAAACTTTCAGGGACAAATTTACTGCTTCCTTGGACCCTTATCACTTAATTGAGAGCATTCTAAACAAAGCAGGTTTCACAGGATTTTACATATTCTTTCTTAGGCCTGATCACCCCGGGGAACCCGCCCTTTCCAGCACAGGGCTACACCACCCTCTGTCATTGTTTCAGTCTTAGATGGAGCAAGGGAAGTAAGGCAGCCAAGAGATTAGGAGATTCCCCCCCCACCCCCCCACCCCCCCGCAGACAATGAGGACTCAGGCTATGTCAAAGCCAAGGGACGAGGGTCCATCACCCTCTTTTGCTGTAGCCCCTAAAGTCCTTCCTTGGGGGCCTCCCATGTGACCGTGCCTATCTTAGGTTGTTCCCCCCTTGGGGAATCTTACCTGTCATTGGCTAACTGACCAAGCATTGGGGGCCAGGCAGGGTGAAGTAAAAGGAGCAGAAGTGGTGCTCCTGCCAGAGAGATAAGCGTTTGTCTCCTTTCTGGCTTACTGTTCAAGGTCATTCCCTCAGCCTTAGCCTTGGCAGGGGTTACAGCTTCTGATACCAGGCAGGGTAGTTCCCAACAGAATTGTATGCCTGAAATCTGTATAACTTTGAGGAAATTATGGACATGATATGAGGTATTTCCTTTACTACATATATATGTTCCAAAAATTGATTTGACCAAAACTCTGGTGTTTCCCAAATGAATAAAAGCGGTCCTCAGAGTCAGAATTCTTCACGTGACCACAAGAGTATCTGACAGATAAATAAATGTATTGAGTTGATTGGGGTGACATTGGTTACTGTCACCCGAATCAGTTCAATAAAATTTTTAAAATACAGGAAATAATGAAGTAAAATTAAAAAGAATTGAGTAGAAAAATCTTTATCAAAGCGTAATTATGTATCTTCCCATTTGCGTATTGTGCAGAATTCCTTCCCATATGCTTCAGTAATTGCAAGTGATGTAAAACCAAACATATGACATCTCACAGCAGTTTCATTCGCAGGTATTTGAGATGAAAAGAAACACTACAAACCTATTTTTCGAAGTGTACAGATAATATTTATCAGAGGACATGCCTAGCTCTAGAATGAACTAAAGAAGGGAAGATAGAGAAAGCAGAGGCGGATAACCCTGGTCCCACCCCTACACATTCGTACAGGGTCACCAGGACCCTTCCTCTGCAGGCAGACAAATGCGCAGGAAGCCCAGGCGCCTCTCAAGGTCCATGCTCCCTACAAACAAATGGAGTCCACTGAGAATTCTCCCCAAACCACAGCAAGACACGGTCAAGGGCACTGAGGAGTAAACTAAGATCATTTACATTTAGGATAGAAATTTAAATACTAATTTTAAATACGATGTTTAAAATCAAAAGCTTAAAACTTCCAAAACTATTTTAAAGGCATTCTTCAATGAGCCCTAAACTTTTCTGACGGATGTTATGGGGGCCAAATGCCATCTGGGCTCTTGCATTGGTGTCGCTAATGGTCCAAATCTAGGGGTGGGGGAGGGCTGCCCAATGAAATCAGAGACCGCAGTCGGTGAGAGGCAGGTTTTAAGGAGGGAACTTAGGAGGCCTGTCTTGGACGCTACTAGCTGAGTAGATATCGGCAACTGCCCAGCAGACATCTGAATGTTTATACAGAGGCCCTAATGGGGTTCAGTCTCAATACACCGTCCCAGCGGTCTCAATGCTAGCTGCATGGTGCCCCCACGGCGGCGTCCTCGAGAACTTGGCGCCCCCTGGCGGTACAGAAGATTCATCTCTGGGACCGGGAGGGCGGAGCCTCCTATGGCCAGGGATTAGCTCACGGGGCAGCCTGTGCACACGTGCTTGGGGTCTCTCGTGACCTCTTCCCGCAGATGCGCTTGTGCAGGCATGAAGAATTCTGACTCTGAAGACCACTTTTAGTCATTGGGGAAACACCAGAGTTTTGGTCAAATCATTTTTTGGAACATAAATAGGTACTAAAGGAAATACCTCATATCGTGTCCATAATTTCCTCAAAGACTAACCGTTTTGTAGATTAGCGGCCTTTTGGTTTATAGCTTTGCGCTGTTCATCTTTTTTATGGGAAGAAAGTTCTGGTCTAAAATAAAGAATCTGTGGATTATCGAACTGCTTTAACCTGAGGATATTTGTTTTATTTTTGCTGTTTGTGTAATTTTATTTTTTAATTTAAAACGTACCCTCTGTGTGGTTCTCCAGTGTATTTGGTGAGGGACCTGCCTCTAAGTGTGGGCAGCATCTCCAAGGAAAAACTGGACAGAGGGGTCTTGCCTCCTTTAAGGAGAACAGAGGGACCAGGTAGACCAAGTTTTATTAATTTACTTATTATTTCCTACAAAGACTTAAAGACCTCAGGCACCTCTTCTGATCCCGGGCATCTGGGTGTCTTTTCACTGCAGATGACTCCCCTAATTTCTGCCTGTTCCTACAGACATATTACACTGGATAAGGTGGGAGATGCCCAAACGCATGTATGTGTTCACGGGTTTAAGGAATGTGTCCTTAGACCGATTTCCTAGTTGGGGCTGCTCTGGGTTTGAGACCTTGGCATAGCAATTCCATCCTCCCTGATTGCAAGAAAGCTCCCCTCACCCCTCCTTCCCCGCATCGCCGCTGGTCCAGTCAGCGCCGGGAGAAGGCCACCAGGCCCTGGGCCGGCCTAGCCGGAGCCTGAGTCCTCTCCAAGAGCTGTCGGGTGACTTCAGGGGACTGGAGGAGTTCCCAAGAGCAGGGCAAAAACGTTGGTGGTCCACCTACCCAACTGTGGTGGAAAGTGCGTGGGCTTGGAATCAGAAAGGCAACAGGCTCAGTTTCCAGCTCTTCTGCTTAATTCATGATCGAACCTCAACTGTGTTGTCTGTGAAAATGAGGTCTAAAACCTTGTTCTCACACTAATTATGAAAGTTATCAAGAAATAATTACTGAGCTGTCCCATGTGCCACTCATCTATTGTAATTATTTTATAACTGCTAACTTAATCGAATTTTTACCATATGCCGGGCACTGCCCCACAGGCACTGAGCTAGGGGGGTAGCATGCCTTTTTTTTTTTTTTACTGGATCTTTGAAACAAGCTCTTGTATTACCCTCATTTCACTAATAAACTAAGACACCTAAAGGTTAAGAAATCTGCCCAGGGTAACAACACTTGGGAATTCTGACAACAATCAGGTTTTCCTGACATTCTGAACTCGAACGGCATTTTATAAGGCACCCTGCTGAACGGTGGCTGGCAATTAGTGTGATTCATAAGTATTTACCGCTTCTTCTGAAGACAGCCTCTTTCCCAATTTAAAAAAAAAATTAAGTCTTACTAAAACTTTACCCTATTGTTATTCTCCCCTGAAATCCAGAAAAATCTTAATAGAGAAGGCGAGAGGGGAATTCACACCCTGCTCCACTGGGAAGTACCGTGAGTGACTGCCAGGTGTTCGCGCTCCATGTGCCAATCACCAAGGACCCTTCATAAGAAACACTTAGAACGCTCACCTATTCAGTGATCCTAGGAACAGCAGTCTCACGTACTTTTACTACAAATGCCTGTGCTGAGGGTGGCTCAAACCCCTGCTATTTCCATTAGTATTTGCCCTCATCATCCTGCTGGAGCCCGGAGCAGAATGCCATCACTTCACCACTTAAGGAAATCCAGTGTATTTTGCTGCCCCCTTGTGGCTGTCCTAAATTTCTCGCTTCTGAGAGGATTAAAATTTTCCAATTAAAACTCATCCCTTCAGAGGACTAAGTGTGTATTCTTTGTACTATTATATTCAGTGTAAAACAAAAAAATGTGTATACACTAGCACACTGAATTTTAATTGATCTATGACTTATACAGTGATGATAGTATTGGAAGATAATCACTCACCAAACTTGACATAAATAGAACATCACATTGAAAGGGACAAAAGGAAAAATACAAATTTATCATTGTGTTATCTGCTTTTTATAAAAATGTTAAACAATTTCAAAATTTTTAATTGAAAGACAGAAGGCACCAGAGAGAAACTGAGTGACTTTAATATATTTTGTTCATCAATGCTGTAGAACTCTGCGGGGCTCGGGCATGGCTGAGAGATTGAGAGAGACAGGAAAAATGGAACAACAAAATACTACTGAACAAGTGAACTGATCGGAATATTCCTGGAAATTCTTTATCGACTAGTTTAAAATCAAGTTAGTTAATTTAAACATTTATCAACCTCTTCTCTACAACTTTTTAATGCTGATTCATATTCTCACGATCCCTAAAGCATACCTTAACATCAATAGGCTTTTTCCCAGAAACACCAAATACATTAAAAACAAGTATTTTTACGTACTACAGTTGTGTGCCCCAAGTGCTCACTTAATGTCGTCAGTTCTGCAACTTTAACTGAAACAGTGCATAATGAAACCAGCTGTACCGTGGGCTAATTGGTATAAACGAAAGTTAAGTTCCTATGGCATCTCATCATTATAACAGAACTAGGTCTCCCAAGGACCTGCTGCACTATGAAATGTCCATAGTCAAACATTGAAAATTTTACAAATAATTGGGTTTTTTCCCTCTTTGGTTGATCTCTTTATGTAAAAATTCACTCTTCCCATCTTGCTTATATGAAAAGTTGGTAAACTCTTTAAGTTTTGGGATAAATTGCCTTTGGATCTGCAAAAATATCATAAGGCATATTTAATATAAACCCTTGTTTATATTAAACACAGAGAGACTTTGTTTCACTCTGTGGAAGAGTTGATGTGGGTATTTGGGTGTTGATGGGTTAAAATCATTTTGTTACGTGGTCTGGATGTAAGACTGGTCAAATTACTAAAATTTATGATAAATATTGTACTTTCTATAAAAATAGCATTTCTTTTGATAGGAGTAAAGCAAGAAATTATATCCTTACTTTTTTTTCATTGCAAAGTTTCACCACTATGGATCCTCTCAGGAAAAAATGCACACACATTCATTTTTTGCGTTTAATTTTGTGAAGCTCACAGCCCATTTGAAAACACCCGTGGACACCAAAGCACCCACAACAGCTTGATCTGACCGTACCCAGAGCTGTCCATTCAGCACCAATGAGACCCTTCACACGGATGGAAAACACACAAGCCCACCAAGCTGAAGAAACAACAGATTCCTCTTCCTGTTAAGTGGTGATAGAGATGTCCACACAGAGCTGAGAAATGCAATTCATTGGACGGTGTATTTAAATTTCATCCAGCACTCTCTGATGTTAAGGTCTTCTTTTCCTAGGCATAGTCCGTGAAAATACTGCACAGAGATTTTGCTATATGGGTATTATTGTTAGTGATGCTACTGATACACCATTATGAACTCACTTTTTTAGAGAATGCACTAAACACATGGTAGATCATTGAAGTCAGGATCTTTCCAACAACACCTTTACAATTTGAAATGATGCAGTTCTCTGATTTAAAAAACAAAATAACTGATAGGACTATTCCATTCCCTACTTGCTTAATCAGTTTTTGCCTCCAAAGATCTAATTCTTTGGAGGAAAAAAGAAATGTGTTAAATGTGCTGAATTATTGTCATAGGTTAGGATTATCGACTGCGCTGGCATACTGCTGATCACTGACCTCTGTAATAATCTGGGGAGAACTGAAACACTGCCTTTTTCTGTGCTATTCGCTGCTGGCAAATCTGACTGTTGTTTCTAAGCCGCCTTTAAGCTATAGCATAAAATATTATTTCCTCTTTGCAATTTTGCTGACTTTCCAAGGGCCAAAGCAGAACTCCCCTGAGCTCGCTCCTGTGAGGAGAATGGAAATTCATGTTACAGGTCCATGTGTCTTACACATCTCCACATATTTCCATTTCTTTCTGGAGTTTCCATAAGACAATGCCAAAAAGTCTTTTACAGATTTACAAGAGGGTCAATGGAGAGTTTCAGTGGAGCTTTTCCCAACCACACCTTCCCACTGCTTCCTGCCTGCCACCCGGCACACACCTCGTAAATGCTCTGTACCATTTAGCTCCCAGTGAGCTCTCCATTCACGTGCAAAAGATATTAACTTCACATTTTCCGTAACTTACTCTGACCACCAGGGACATTCATTCACTAAATGTCAGGCTACATACGACATGGAAGAGTTTTCATCGGGACAGAACTGTGGACTGGGGGAGGCTGAACCCCACCCCCACCCTCTCCGCTCTCACCTCTTCCAGTCTGACGTTAGAAAATGTCACCGTTTCATGGCCACCACCCGGACAGTTTAAAGGTGCGACAGGGGTGTGTTTTCAGTTGTGAAGCATGACTGCATTTCTGAATGATGGCAGAATCTGCCTTTGACGTGGCTCTTAAAGACTGACTGTCTTCCTCTTTCTCCTTGGAATCTGAGAATGAAAGTAAATAGTTCACATTCTCTGTCGCCACTGGTTTCAACAAGTGGGCCTGGTTTTTTAACAATCCTGCTGCATGGACTGGACAGGGTTGCCTCCTAATGAACCCTAAGTTCCAAAGGGTAAAGCCATCTTTCAAGGTCATGGCCCCCACCTGCCATTTCTTAAGGGCTTCCGGGACGTGAAGAACAAATTATCTGAGGTTTGTCCTGCCAAGCACCTTGACCTACATACTGCATGTGATGACCATGGGGTCACCAATCGCCTCCGGCTGGGAAACAGAAATTTCGCCATTGCTGTTGCTCAAGCCCAAGACTACAAGTCTGGTTCTTAGCCCCTTATTCTCCTATTTTTTTCTCAGCTGGATCCACCAATCCTGTCCCCTCAAGCCGGCCAGTTATAAGAGCAGAATAACTATGTGGGTAGCTCCTGTCGTGCCTGGTCGTGCCTTTGCGTCCCTTCAAGCTGGGAAGTGGGGTTGCAGCCCTGCTCCCAGACCTGGAGGCCCTGCCACCAAGGCTGCTGAGTGACCGGGTTCCCTCTCCCTGAGCCTCGGCACCATCGTCTCCTTCACTGCAATCCTTACCTGAGTGAGGTCAAGCACCCAGGGACAAGTTCAGTTCACCGGGGATGACTACTGCTCTCCTCTGTCTCTTTCTGATCAGCCCCCCGGTCTAGGTTCCTACGATGTTCCCTCGCCTCTGCCCTGACGGGGACTCCATTCCAACAAAACAAGGCGCCACCTTAGAGCCAGCCCCACTGCCAAAGTCCTGGTGATCTGTCCCCACACCCACCAGGGTAACATCTGCCCATCCCCTGGCTCTTGTCACCCCACCCCTTTGCAGAGCCCCTGCAGTATGACTAGACCATCTGGAGTTTTTTCTGCAACTACTTCTTCTCTCCTCTTGGTACCACACAGGGCACTGAGGTTCCCATTTACCCAGGTCCCCAAATCAGCCCATTTAAAACATTGGTTTCCTTGGCAAAAAGGCAAGACTTCAAAATTATTCTCAGGGTCAAGAAAGTTAGAAAACATTTTCTTTGTTTTAATGCAAATTTAAAAGATACACAGTAGAGACCAGCTCCTTTGTAAGGCGTCAGATGGCTAGTACCTTCCCTTAGTTGTGTAAACCTGGTCGTGTTACTGAACCTCCAGATCTCTGTTCGCCCGATACCTCAGGGGCTTCCCAGGTGAAATCTGAAACTGACCTCCATCCACAGAGGACAAGGAGAGACTGGAGGAAGACGGACTACTCCAGGTGGTCTGGTTTAGTCAGCACAACTTAGGAGGCTGTCCCGCATACCACAAGACTCATAGATCTCTGCACCCACAGCCAGAATCTCAGAAGTTTATACGGCGGCCTTAACGGGGTTCAGTCACATGCCACCCAGAGGGTCCCAATGCCGTATTTGTCTCTCAAGAATGCGTCCTTGACAACAGCTCCCACTTGTGGGAAATGCAGGTGGAACCTACATTCCAAGGACATGGAGAGAGGAGGAGCCTCTGATGGCCTGGATCCAGCTCTTGGGTCAACCTGGGGTCACCCAGTGGTCACATCCTCTTGGTGACCTCCTCCAACACCATTTCTCCAACTATAAAATGGAAGCTTCACGGGTGCACACCTGCCTGGCATTTCATAAGGACCAAATGAGATATCTGCGACATCATTAACATTATCGCTGTTTCAGATATTTCCTTTTAAAGAGAAATATTAAGGTTCCTTATTGACATTTTTAATATATTCAGAGTTAAATAGAATTGTCATATTGAACACTTACCATGGACAGTCCTCTTGGGCCATATTACCATGTTAGCTGAAATGCACGCATGTGGGAACCGTGTCCTCACTTGGCTCTGTTCCGTGATTATTGAGATCACCACAGGCCAAGCAAGGCTGCCTGTGTGCCAGGCACAGTACTAGACCCTGTTGTTCTTATCCTTACAATTCCCGCTCACCACCCACCCCCCACCCCCCATACCAAGTTCTGACTGTGTTCTCTTTTTTAGGTAAGAAATCGAGTCTTAGAATGTTTAAGAAATTTCCCCTAGACCCCCAAAGCCAGCAGTTAGCAGAGCTGAGATTCAGACCCAGGTCTAGACAGCATCAGAAACCCCTTAGGCTTTCAACATATTCTTGGTGCCTATTTGAAAATTAAGTAGAACAACAAGGCGTATATGTTTTTTTTTTAAGTTCTCAAACTGCAAGAAATACTTTCTCGGGTATTTGATAAATTGCAAAGAAACTTTTATTTTAAATTATTTTTGTTTTCAGGATTTAAAGTACATTCCAGCCGTCCATAGTATTTGCTTGTCTGTGAGCTAATCTTTGCACATAAAAAAAAAATCAGCAAGTATTGAGTCTGCCCTTTTCTTGATGTATCTTATTTCAATCTTCATTGAATGCCCTGAAAATTTCTTCTAATACGTGTTGGATTTACCACTTCAAAGGGGTTGATGTCACTATTTTCACTTTATATTTTCACTTTATAAAGCAGGGTCTGTGGGAGTAAAAATGTTCGTTTTTATCACTTAGGCGAGTAGGTGAACAAAGTTTTTAATTTGATCTACTGGCTGAAATACGTGACTGAATACACGTGTATCCAGTGTACACACGCCTGCATGTTCAGACAACAAAAGCCAAGTGTTATTGTGATGCACTGGGCTATGGACCTCAAATACCTTCATACTTGAAATTGCCTGCTGATCTTTCATCTACATATTTTCTGTTTAACTGTACTCTTTGAAAAAGGACTTGGCAGAGGACGACATTAAGGGAAACTTACTGAATAATAATAATACGGCAGACACTGGGCTGAGTGCTTTACAGGCAACATTTCATTCTCACGAGCGCGCTCTAAAGTAGGTTCTATTACTCTTTCCATTTTAAGAAGGAGCACGTTGACAGACAGGGAGTTTAAGACGTGTGTCCGAGGTCACACAGCCAGTAAGCGGTGGAGCCAGGATTTCGAACGGCCTACGTGGCTCTACACCGGAGCTTCCTCCTCGTTTCAATACCAGCTCGAGTGCCACCTCTTGCTCGGCTCCTTTAAACCTGCTTGCTCTCCCTATTTTAAAATAATTCTTCGCCCATTTTATTAGCATTACCAAATCATAGTTTGACCCACACTCTCCTGCAAGAGGATGTCATGAATCATGGTATCTTTGCACACAAACATAATTTTCATGAAAACTCACTGGCTCCTTCATTTCTCAAAATAAAAAAAAATTAAGTAAACAGAATTCATGTTCTTTGCTCTTGGCAGAGAGACACCGCCACTTGCCCTAGGTCTGTGGCTTGAAACAGATTAAATCTATTCTTCTTTATGAGCTACAGTTGAGGGAACTGGAGGCTCTGGCAAGTCGGTGTTTATGTTTATCTCCAGCGGTGACTCATTTGATTCCAGCAAACTCGTCTAAAAGCCGACCAGCTCAAGGAGAAAACGGCCCATCCGAAGATCACTATCGGACGGGCGAGACCAATTTAGACACTTAATGGTGGAAGCTGTGAATTGTTCAGGAGTTTTCTAAGGCACACAATGTCACTGGCTGGACTTTCCTGGCTGCCAAACTGGAGGAGCCAAGGGAGATGGCATGCTCTCCATAAACAGTTCTGCAGCTGTTGAAAATGTCGAGTGGTTTAGCAAGTTCTTGTCTAAAAACAACTCTTTGCCTCCCAGTCCACAGGGTCACGTAAGATCAGAGGAAAACTGACGGCTCTGGGCTGAGCACACTATTCTTAGGCGAGTCGCAAGAAGTTCTGAGTCTGCCTCTCGCCCTTCTCTTGGGGACAGAGAACCGCCATTGGCCCAGGAAACGTCTGCCTGGACCGGCAGTGCAGAGAAACCCAAGGGGAGATGTGTGAAGGCCCAGATAAGAACAGGAAGTCACTGGATGTGGAACAGTAGAAGTAGCATTTTTTTTTTTACTGTTGATTTGAGAGAGAGACATTGATTTGTTGTTCCATGTATTTATACATTCATTGGTTACTTCTTGTACGTGTCCTCACTGGGAATCGAACCTGCAAAGTTGGCACATCCAGAAGATGGTCCAAATGGGGGGGGGGGGGCTCTGCCCAGAGAGCCCCCGAATAAGTCTACCAAGACATGATCTGCTTGGGGAGGAAAGATGGCCAATCTCTCAGATGAGAAGGACCTTGAGCCTGTTCCTCAATGGGCTTTTACTGGGTTTAAGTTGTATAAGTAACACTCATTGTCAGGCAGTGATGATCAAACAATACATAACATTCAAAGAACTATGAGGGCTTTTCTGAGTCAGGGTCAGATAAACAAAGGGCCATAAAACTTTGGGAAACAAACTCGTTTTATGCTTGGACCGTTATCATTTAAATTGAGAGCATTCTTAGCAAAGCAGGTTTCACAGGATTTTATGCATTCTTTCTTAATGCATTGCCCCAGGGAATCTGCCCTTTATGCATTCTTTCTTCTGATCACCCAGGGAACCCGCCCTTTCCAGCACAGGGCCATACCCACCTCTGGCATTGTTTCAGGCTTAAGTCAGGTGAGGGTTGTGGGCAGCCAAGAGATTAGGAGACTTTTTACAGATAGAATGAGGACTCTGGCTAGGAGAAAGCCGAGGAGTGAGGGTCCATCACCCTTTTCTATAGTTCCCTAAGTCCTTCCCTGATGGCCCCTTCATGACCGTGCCTGTCTCAGGCTGTCCCTCCCTTGAGGAATCTTACCCATCATGGGCTAACCAGTCATCTGCAACCAGTCAGGCAGTGTGAAGTAGACTACACCCTTGCCAGGAAGAGAAGTTTTGTCTCCTCAGTGGCTTATGGTCCCGAAGTCTTTTTACTCAGCCTTAGCCATGGGGAGTTACAGCTTCTGAAATCAGGCAGGGTGGTTCCCGACATCCAACCACCTGAGCTACCCAGCCAGGGTGGGGAGCAGCATTCCTTCAGGCCATTCTCTACGCTCCCAGGTCACCATCTCCTAGACTTCTTTGACTGTGAAGCGTACACAGTGCTCTGCCTTCCTCGAGCAGCCTTCCACTTGGAATCTAAAAATCACTTTTATCTATTACCGATATAAAGGTGTTCAAGCAAAAGGGCCATTTTTTTTCCTTTACAACACTCCTTTTCAATAATGCTGCATTGGGGGAAAATAAAAAGGAAACTGCGTTTAACCAAACATCAGTGCCAATATATTTAAATATGCTTCAATGCATGTGTCCCTCCATCCAATGCAAGATACTCTATTTTGTACGTCTGATTATCACTTGCAGAGTCACTGTTTATCAGTAACATGGGGTACATGTCGAAAGAATTGCAACAGCATTTGAGATCTGACAATTGAAACTGGAATGTTGGATGAGATGGATGGGCCACTGCCTCTCAGACTCTGACACCACCATGAACCACCTCTGGACGGTATTGCCCTCCCGCCTCTGGTCTGCATTGCTACCGAGCTCCCGATGGATGGAAGTGATGCTACAGCTCTGAGGGGCAAGAGCACAGAAGGCAGATTCCAGGGCAGCAGAGAGCTTCTCCAACCTGGTGTAGCTACAGCACATCTGAAAACAGTGTCCAGGGCCAATGCCCATAGGGTGAGTGACAATTAGGCATGTTCGCAGAGTCCAAGTTCTAGCTTCATTAAGACTTACTGGTCTTAAATGGGTACGGTGCCACCAGACCAACTGGGAACTCTGCTCTTGCCTATCATTGGCATCACATAATCATGATACCAACTGCAAGAGGTTAAAAAGAAAAAAAAGAAACCTTTTGCTTCTTAGAGGCAGATTCTCTTTCCCTGTTCCTGTTCTGTACTTTTCCTTCATGGGCTTCCTCCTGATAATGCCTTCCTCTGTGGATATTCCTGAAAGACATCCCTAGCGTTCCAATTCACTCAAGAAATAGGTGTTTACGATCATTAGGATACCACTGTGTGGGCAGGTCCCAGTGCCACAAATTCCTAATTTTGGTTGATTGCCAGACAAGTCTCATCTCTTCCTTTAAGTCTGGCCTGGAGAAGGCGGGGCATCACTTGTCAAAAGGAGAGAGCCAGATTCAACAAGTCAGACCATTGCTGATGTCCAGGCTCAGGGAAAATGTTTGAGAATGGTCAGCTCTTTAATACGTCTCCAAGACGCTAAGACTTATGCATAAAGATGTAGGAATGAGAATATTTACCAAAACAATCAAAAGTAAATCAAAAATCCCACTGAAAGGAGAAACAGTTAAATATACGTAAGTGTGCATATTGGAATAGTAGGGCAGCCACTGAAAATGATATCACCTATATTCACTGACATGATAAGGTGCTCATGATATAATTTGGAAAGCAAGGCAGGTAACAATGGCATAATCCCACGAAGGTTCTGTGCGTTGTTTGTGTGTGTGATTGTAAAAAAGTGTAGAACAATATATTTTAAAGAACATATGAACAATTAACTCAGAATTTTGGATAAGTCTCATTTTCCTGCATGTAGACTCTATGTTTTCTCAAAACGTAATATCTTTTAAAATAGTAACAGTAGAAAAAGCAGTTTCCACTCGAAGAGAAAACACCCATTCAGCAAGAATGTACGGACCATGACCACTGGGGTGCTGGGGAAGTAGTAACAGATTTGTGAGTCGTTAGTGTCAATGTTTAATTCTCTCCCTCATCGTTTTAGTTCCAACTCTGGCTCAAGACTTCCAGCCTGAGATGGCTAACTCACTCTCTGCGTCACTTTGACCAAAGTGCTTTCCTTGACAGAACTGTGGATGATAAATAAATGGAAACTAATTTCATCACGAATTTGAATGCATATTTTGCCTACTGCCCCTTGGTCACCAATTTAGGAAAGAAGGAACAAGACCCGTTTTTAAAATGACAAGTGTGTTTTAAATGGCCGGGAGTCACCAAGCGTGGTGGCTGGTCTTTAGCAAAGCCTCCCCACCTGGAAACACATGTGCTAGGACTCACAGTGGAGATGACACCGTGTGATATCCTTGCCATTTTGGCCTGGGGCTTTTGGAAAACCAATTCTGGGAAAACCCAAGTGCCAAGGAGAACTGCTCTGAGACCATCAGGCTGTGAGGAGCCCGAGCTAACCACTGACACAGGCCACCTGAAGAAACACATGCCTTATTTGTTCCCAGATCCATCCCTATTCAGCCTCCATGGCCCAGGCACCAGACCTGTGAGTGAAGAAGCTCTCAGTGACTTTTGTTCCAATGACCAGACTGCCACCGCGTGGCACGGGACCAGCAAGGATGCCCCCCTGCTGAGTCCAGTCAGCTCCCAGGCCCTGGAGAAATGGGAATGAGTTGTTGTTTTAAGCCACTAGGACCTGGGGTTTGCTCTGCTACAGGAGATGACCTAGACACCAAGAAAGAAACAACCACAAACAGCTTTTATGAGTCCAATGGTCTCTCCCCAGTTTCTACTTTCATGGTTTTCCTACAAAATCTTGAGTCAGCCAGGAATCATTTTGGTGGTACACAAAGGAAGAAAGCATTATACTCATCAAAAGAAAAATATTTAGCCCTGGCTGGCATAGCTCAGTGAATTGAGCACGGGCCCCTAGCAACTGCACATTGATGTTTCTCTCTCTCTCTCTCTTTCTCCTCCACTTCCCTCTCTAAAAATAAATAAATAAAATCTTTTAAAAAAAGAAAGAAAAATATTTAAATTAACCGATATTATAAACATGAAAGCAAAGGTTGATTTTGGGTTCCCTTCCTGTGGAAACTAAATGGCTGTGAGGTGGATAAAATAACCTTCAAACAATTGAGGCCTGAGAACCTTGTTTAATTATGTCTCCCCCACCACATACCTCTACCTCTTACAGAAACTTACAACAAAATTCTTAATGGCAAGGAAGACCTGTCACTTAAGAAAGGTGAAGGATTGCAACAATCCTCTTACAGTGAAGGACAGATCTTCAAAACCACTGTAATAGGGACCACTGCTGTTGGAAAGTCACACAAGTGATGAGTGCAGAAGTAGGGGGAGCCCCCCTCTTTGTAGTCTAACCCCTGAAATGACGTCCATCTGAGGTAAAATGCCAGGGGGTTTTAAAGGGGTCAACTCCTGATTCAGCCACATCACCCTGTTCATGCAAAAGCAAGACACAGGTGAACGTATGCCTCTGGGTGCGATGGCGATCCACTCACACTGTCGGCACTGAAGTCCGGTCATTCTTCTCTAAACTGGATCAATGTGGGCACAAGTCAAAATGGCCTAGTCCCTCCAGTTACAGGAGAAGTCGAAGAAGTTAGTAGACCCAACCATACTTACTTGTAGTAAGATTTTCCTTCTTTCGTTCCCAGAATATCTGCATCATGCCACTGCCTGATAATATAAAGCAAATTTCCTAGTATTACGTGGGTGACGCACAGGATCAAAAGGAAAATCGAATGACTAGTTGGCCCGATAGTCCAGTGCTGGGAACACATGAAGGCCAAAAAGTCTTGGTCTGAATCTCTTCTTTCATTCAAGCCATCCGGGCTATCCCCACCCCCAGCCACCTGATGCTGGTAACCGGCCTGCACTTCCAGCCTAGGAATACTGACTGTAAGATTCGCCTGCAGTCCACTGCAGATGAAAGGGCTTTCTACTGAGTCCTCACGACTGCAGCACTGTTGTTCCGTTCTGTGTTCTCCCGTTACGTTTTGGAGCTGCAGTGCTGGAGATGGGGACAAAAAGAGAACAAGCAGTTCAGGCAACACTTCCACCTGTAGGGCTGCGCTGCTTGCAAGCAGCATTTCTGGAACAGAGGATTTCCATGAGCAACTCAATCAACATACAGACTCACAGCACTTTTTAAATGTCTTTTATTGGTTGTACATCTTTTAATGAGACGAACACCCCATTTCTTTGAAGGACACCTTGCTCCTGAATAATCCTGTTCCTCGTCCTAGCTCTGAAAGTCACAGAGAGCACTTTGACAGAAAGAGGCGGTTGGGTGTCTTTTGCCATTGTCACCGTCTTCTCACTCTTCAAATTGTTGTCTGAGTCCGTTCACAGACTGACGCCACACCGAACACAACACACACAGTGCAAAGTTCTATACACACACACACACACACACACACACACACACACACACACCCAGAGACCCGTTGCCGTGTCTGGGCCTGTCCCTTCCTCCTCAGCAGCCGTGGGAAACTGAAGAATATACTGAGACGGGGACCCAGGTGTCAGCTCCTCCTCCACAGAGGAGTGTGAGTCTGACTCAATCCCTCAGTTCCATTCTCCTGGCCAGGTGGTCAGAGCAGGGCCAGGGCAGCCCCCAGAGGAGCCGTGTAACAATCCCTTAGTGCAACTAACATCTCAGCCATTTCCTGTGTCAAAAGCACAGATTCAAAGAACTGTTTCGTGGCACATCCTTGATTTCTCCTATGCTCTTAGATCAGAAAAGAGGAAGGAAATGATAAAGTTATGCTTCGTACAAGATGCCTTGATTGGAAATCTCATCACAGAATAATCTACAAAAGGCAAAATTACCCCCACCTTTGGCAATCATTATAATCCCTTGGTTAGTGACTGTTAACTCCTTGTTTATGAACAGATGAATTTCTCAAGAATAAGGATGTAGGACAGGTAGCCTCTCCCAACGTTAAAAACAAACATGGTTTCTTTAAAGCCACATGATCCCTCCATTCAGTATATTTCAGGTAACTCTATAAAAATTTAACCTACATCAATACAAAAACTTGCATCTACCCCAAGTCCCGGGCATTAGCTATTTCACTGGTTTCAAAATTTTGAGATAACATTAATAATTATAATAAGCAGTAGTTCAAAAGAAAAACAACAAAAAATGTATACAACCTTGATAAGGGGAGAGCTAGGCTAACATGAAAATGCATGGAACCCCCAAAGCCAACACAGCAAGGACAATAAAGGCACGCTTGCCCACGCACATAAAAAAGGCATTTTTAAATACAACCCTGCAGCTCAACTGAAGTTATCAGTTTATAGACATAAGTTCCCTTTCCCCATACAATGTTAAGAAATGTTCTCTCCTTAAGAAAGTTGTCCCACCCATTTCCATATAGGAAAGCACATAGTTAAGTAAACCCCACCCCCACCCCGTCCACCCCCTTGCCAGTTCCCTCTTTGCCTCGGCAGCTCCCAAGCAACAAGTTCCCAGGGCCAGCACAGAAATTTACCAGTCACCGCAAAGGCATGGACACACTCTACCCACATCCTTCAGAGGTCTCTACTTGATGAACTTCTAATGAATTCCAGGCTCTACAGTTCACTCATAAAGAAACGATATTGCAATCCACGAAAAAGAGATGAATTCCTCCAGGGAAAGCGAGCAGCGAGCTCCACCTGGCAGGAGAGAGGAGGGTTGCGGGTCGATGACGGAATCCACATGGTGGCCGTTCTTTCATTTCCAAGCTCTCCAGAGACACGGTGTTGGAGCTGGGTTTCGAAGGACAGGGGTGCCCAACCCTCGCATCCCCTTCCAGAATGTCTCAGGTACCAGGAAAAGATAGCAGAGCCTCCTCACTAGCATATGGAATTACTTCCTTCTAGCGTCCAGGGCTTTAAACACCAGGCGTGTTTCCACCTGCCCAACAGCTGTCTTTACAATCAACATGACTTCAAAGCAAATTTGCAGTGCAGCATAGGAAAACAATCAGTCATATATACAAATACAAGAAATGTCTATCATGCAATTCACACAGCATAAGGGAAAAAGTGGGTTCTTTTTTTCCTTACAAAGACCCGAGTAATAAATGGAAGCAACATTTTCAGAAATAAAACTGAAACACAAGGGAATCTAGGGAAACCCGCCTAGTTCACTAAAATTCATGTAAAGTTCAATTCCATAAAGAAATCATACTGAGCATCTCATCGAGATTTTCACAAACTATACAGAAAAATGTCCATGTACTGAAATTAAAAATTTGAACTACATCCTTAACACCTCTTTCAGCTCTAATTGACCCAATGTGATTATTGCGTAGATCGGAAAATATGCTCCAATTAATTGTGGGAGTTAATTACACACAGAAAACATTTTTCCTCTGAAACTATCTGTTCTTTTTATGAAACATCATTCCAGTTCATGTAGAAAATCACACCACTCAAAAAATAAATTTGAGACTGCAGAGTACGTCAAACACCAGAGTATTATGACAGATAAATTGTCTGATTTTTCTTAATTGAACCTCCTTGGGTGACTTACATAGAGATTGGCTGGGAACTCTCCAGACTGTTGCCAAATGGGACTTTCTGACACATATAGTGTCCTGAGACGGCTGGTGTGAACCCCAGCTGTGAAGTGTGGTCTGGTGGCAAACAGGCCACTATCAGAATTCAGCGCAGACTCTAGACATTTGTGTAGAAGGCACTGGGCAGGAATCTGCTGAGGTCCAAACACTCCCTTGTGCTCAGTTCATGACAGATACACCCTTGCCGTTCTCAGCTTCCAAAGGCTGCTCCAGGTTCCCATGACCTGTAAGCTTTGCAAATCCCAGCCACAGGAATTCTGTTAGCTGGGGTCTCAGACCCTACCCTTCCGTGTGCCACAACTGTCCAAAGCATTTTACTTTTTCCTGCATATCAATGAACAAAAATGACAATTCCCGCCTCTGCAAACAAATTTAGAAATGGAGCCCAGCCACGCCATCCCTGTCACTGACATTGGTTATTCTCACTCACTTTCGAAAAATAACCAATTTAAGGTTCTATAGGCATGGCCGTCCCATACTGATTTTTGCATTTTATTTCAAACGATGTGGGCTTAAACATGAAAAGAAATGGCCCTCTCTTCTTGCCCTTCCTTCTCCCAACTCTCTCAGCATACTCCCGGCAGCAAAAGCCAAGGACTCACAGGCATGCTTGGTCACAAAATTTCCCAGATGCTTGGGCTTTTTGGGGTCCTCAAGTTGTCACTTAAAGTTCCCAAGCCTTGAAGAGCCACAGATTCCCAGTTAAAGGGAAAAATATTGGTAGCCACAAAGTCCTTAACCTTGCTTTGTGTTTCTACTTAGGATATGCTGCTTGGAGGTTGATGGGGGTTTCAGATGGGCACAGCTGACCATCACACTCTTCCCTTCCCTTCACGACAAGGTGGCCCTGGGGGGCACTGCTGAAGAGGGCCCAGAAACCACTTCCCTGTTCTTGACTCCTAATTCCCCAAGTACTGAGCATGCGCTAGGACCGACAACCTGAGATCAGAAGAAAAGAAGAAAACAATGACTTCTCCACACAACTCACTACTTCTGAAAGTCCCAGCTAGCTTTGGGTGTTGTTTAAAACTATACCTTCTAGCTCTTCTAGTGAAGACCTGCAGTGTATTTCTATGAACATTCCTAGCTCCCTGCGTTGTGGGAAAAGTAGGCGCACCAGGACACCTTGGGTATCTGCCTTTCTTACAGCCACCAGAACTAAAGACTGACTGGCTCAGTTCTCGATTTGTCTTTCTTTAGCCAGAAGGTAGCTGATGGATGGGCTGTATACTCTCAAAGTATGGTATCACCCATCTAATTCTTTATCTTTTTTCTGAGTGCTATATTTTAAAATGGTGACTCTGTAGAATCAATAACACCAGGGAAATACAGGGAAATTTTCTGATATCCTATGGCCACTCTCTGAATCTTCTTAAAGTTCCTTATTTTTAGAGGAAGTTGTAAATAAAGGTTTGGCTTTCTGATGTTTTTTTTTCTTCTTCCCCCTAAGGAGATTGTCTCTGTAGCAATACTGAAGATAAGTTAAGGAGCATATACCTGTCTTCCAACTTCTTTTATCAGTTTGCTCATTCACGGGTTTCCTAGTTCACCGCTGTTCCCCACATTTATCTTTTCTCCCAGCCCCAAAACATGACTTCACATCACGGTTCAGCTTTACACTCCAAAACTCAATGATAATCCCTAAGGCAGTGGCCCGACTTTCTTTGCTGAAATAGCTTGCAGACTCCAATACAAACACTGGTAGTGTCCAAAATGATGTTAACTACTCATTTCTGGCCACAACAGAATATGACTTAAGAGAAAAAGTACTCAACCCAGCTGCTCTTCTTTAAAGACCAAAGGGAAGTTTTATTATAAGGTCAATATTTTGAATGAGGGTTTGGCTAAAAGTTCTCTTAGATATCCTTTACATTTTCAAGACTTGGGGACAGTAGAATCCATGTAGGCACACCATGCAAAATTGTTGATTCTGAGTTTCGATAAACGAAAATAGTTGGGTCGGTTCCTTCCCACATAAGTGTTAAGTCAGCCCAGGTCATATGTGATGGGGAGAGGAATAACAAGAAAATGAAATCAGGGAAAACATAAAAGATTGTGATGGCCTGGCTGAGGCCACAGACTCTGGGGATAACTTAGGAAGTTCTGTTTCCTATATTAAGGCACAAGTAAGAGCTTAGACTTCCCCGTGCTTTCCCTGAAGTCCATTTCCAAGTCATAAGAGCAATCAGCCTCCTTACTTGAAAGAGACCCTGAATCCCAGGAATGCAAAAGCACAACCTGGGGAAAACCTGGGCATGCCAAGATTCACTGCCCACTGTCTGCAGCTGCCCATACTGACGGTAAGAGAGAAATACAATGCCAATCTCCCCAAATCTGTTATCTCCCCAGAATAAAGGGTTCAGTGTCCTAGCTCAAGTGACATTACAAGTGATACCAATTTGACAGTCCCAGGGACATAGGCGGGATATTTTTAAATTCTATTAAGTTGTGTTACAAGGAGATAATGGTTTCTTTTTAACAAAAATATCCCCACCACAAAGTCCTTGACCTTGCTTTGTGTTTCTACTTAGGCCCAACGTTGTTTAAAGAAATTTTGCTTATGAAAGGAGTTTGGATCAGATACTGAAAGACTAAACCCCCGCCTAAGTCTTGATTCCAAATGACCTTCTCAAAAAACCTTCAATGGCAGATTATATTTGCATAGCTGTAAACAGTAACTCTCTAAACCTCAGAAAAATGACATCTCTGCAGACACCAGGAACAGGTGGTGAGTGATGTGTCTGGTGGCAGCGTGCTCCCCCCAGAGAGTAACTTCCGTTTGAAGGCTCTGGAATGCAGGTTTTGTTTCCCTGGGTGAGAGAAACCTTCAGGTAAAGTGCCAGATCAAATACTTCAATGTCCTTTCTTAAAGAGTTCCTGAGTGTAGTCTGTGTTTGTCTGATGACGCAGCAGGGGAAACGTGCTTCTGAACACGAAAGAGACTCTAGCTGGAAGTGAGATGTGTTACACTGTTCTGGAAGAAAACGGATACAGCTTCGGCTGGCTGGCTGTCCTCCGCAGAGCATTCTGCACAGAAAGAAGGGGTGTGGACAGAACTGTAGACAGAAGGCAAAGCCAATCACACAGTGGCTGTGGTTCCGCCGGGAAGAGAGAGTTCTCACGAGAGGCTACAGAGCCCCGAAATTCAACCAGGGCTGGAAACCCAAGAAAATCACATCAGAAAGGAGGCATTTTGCATAGACTTCTTAAAATAGAAACTAATGAGTTAAAAAAGGATTAAGGCAAAGCAGCCTCATCTTTTCAAGTCCAGGGTAAGGCCAAGGTCTGCTGTCACAGGGAGAGATTGGAGCTCTAAGTCCACAGAGAACAAACCTTTTTTCTTCCTTTCTGAAAAGATGGCAAAATAGATGAGAAGGATGAATTGGAAGAGTTTTGAGAATTTTACCTGCCTTCTGCCTCTGACGTAAGTATGGCCTCCCAAAGTCTCAATCCTGACACAGCTCAGGGAACGGAAAACCAAATGGCCATCATCCAGGGCCATGATTCTCCTCACATGTGACCACACCGCAGAGAGAAACACAAGGCAAAGCCAAGAGATGAGGATGCAGT
Organism: Phyllostomus discolor; assembly: GCF_004126475.2. Lineage (NCBI taxonomy): Eukaryota > Metazoa > Chordata > Mammalia > Chiroptera > Phyllostomidae > Phyllostomus > Phyllostomus discolor. Next base: position 86,448,441 of record NC_040910.2, read on the forward strand.
TGAGGTCTAAGAAAGGTGTGTCTTTCATTTCCAAGTTGAAATAAGTTATGTTGGGTACTTATAAAAAAACAAGTAAAAAGTAGGTACTCAATTTAATCTAAAGAAAACTGTCCTATTGGCTTCCACAGCAAGGAATGGATGCTTACCTGAGGAAATCAAGAGGCAATTTTCATGGGACTGAACAGTTTCCATCCTTTACAAATTTTTTCCTGTGTCCATCTTTTTAATCTGCCTCAGCAGCTGCTGAGCTACACACTAAATGGAAGAACTTGACACACATTAATTAAGAGTTTTGTATTGGACGGCCTAGGACAGACATTGGCAAACCACGGCCTGGGGGCCAAGTCTAGCCCATTGCCTGATTCTCTAAATAAAGTTTTATTGGAACACAGCCCTAACCTCATTCACTGACATACTTATGTGTGCTTTCACACCTCCTAGCTGCAACAGAGACTAGACGGGACACAAAGCTGAAAATACTTACTATCTGTCCCTTTTCAGAAAATGTTTGCCAACCCTGGTCTAGGATGTCCCGGTCCACATTCTGCAGAGCAGAGGTTCCTGATCTTATGGGGTCTTCACACAGTACTCTACTTCCTTCTGCCTCCACAAAAAATGTTTGCAAAAGTTCCATGTACAATGTGCATGTTCCTAGGGAAAAGGTCCCAGCAGTCACCAGATTCCCAAAGGAATCCAGAGCACCCTAATTAAAGCCCAAGAAAACTGAAAGGTGTCTTTAGCTATTAGCACACTGGACAGTGCTCACACACAAACATACACACACACACCCCCCTAATGAGAGGAATGCGGACCCTCAGAATAAAGTATCTTTTTTTCTCTCCTCTCAGGTTTGGTAGCTTCCTCTTTCTAGACTTACTCTGGCATTTTTCCATCTGACTATGCAAATTGTCAGTGGTCTAATTGAAAATTATACCTTCTACTTGTTAATTCAATAAAAATTGAAGATTCCTTTAAGCCGGCAAATCTCCCTTTAAGCTTTCAGTCATGGATAGACATTAAGAAGGCAACATCCCCAGCACAACAAAGCTTTCGTTCATTTTACGAGATCTGACCACCAGCTCCAACAAATTTATGACTATGCTATTCCCATCTTCAAGGCCGCCAAAAAAAAAAATTGGATCGGAAATCAGAACCGGGAACCCACTGTGCTTTCATGCAGGAGATGAAGTGTTTTGTTAGACACTTTTGAGAGAAACTGAGTAGTTTCTGAGCAGAGCTGACGAAGCCCCTTGGTCAACGAAAGCATTCTTACTGTTCAACTATGAACACGTCAGTCCCTCCTTGCCTCCTTTGTGATTCTACTCCAAACATATGAAATCAATTGCACTTGGACACACCAAGGGCCCCTTTAGTCTCAGTGCCAGTCTCCTCTCATGCTGGAGGTGACGAGTATTTCATTGTCTAGATCACGACACACGGCATGGCAGGAGTGATGAAAAGCAAAGGAGGGCAGGACCTCAATTATAAAGCTAATCAACCAGAGGCAAGCAAGACAATCGTGATGGAGAAACACCAAGAGGGAAGTGATAGAGAAGACTGAGTAGCCAGGAATTCCACTTTGTCACCAACCATGGACAGTGCAAACATCAGCAGCGCACACATCGATGGTCCCCAAACTGTGTGCTGAGACACTCTGAAGCAAGGAGCGAGCTCACGGGGGCACCACCAGAGAGGGTAAACTTTTAAAGGAAACACAGCAACACCTTTAGGACATTGTGCAAACTGCCACTTAAGTTGTTGGAACCTAGTTACCCAATAGGTGGAATTACTTAATATTTATTTTGGCGTAGGGCACCATGAGAAAAATTCCTAAGACAACCATCGGGATACCACAAAGAGAAAGTTTGGGAATCCCTGGCATATACTTTTTTTTTTTTTTGGTGAGGCTTAGAGGACAGACAAGAATAGTGAAATACAAACAATATCGGGCCCTATCCACACCTACTCATTTTCCATTTCAGGCAGCTTAATGGAGAAAGAGGCTGCTATTTAACCACTTCTTCCTGACGACAGCAGTGTGACTAAACAGTCTTTAGAACAATGGAACCATCCCTCCATATCATGGCTAAGAGATGGGTATGAAATCAGAGACAACCTAACTATATTTTATCATCAAATATATACATTAGGTGAGTTCTTTTTCCCTCAAAGTCTGGGAAGCGCTACACTTATTCCAGAAAGGCTGACATTACTTAAATGCAAATGTACACTTTGGGGGGAAATGTACTTTTGAAGTTCTCTTCAGGGCCCATGACGTGGTCTCTTAAAAAGATGCGGTAATGGCAAAACTTCAGCTGTGAGGGTGGGTTTGAGTTCTAGAAATTGCCAAACACAACTTTGTGTTAAGTGTTGATCATAAAAGTCAGCTAAAGCAAAGAAGAAAATACCTGGTAAGGATTTTTGTAAAGCAAATGAACAATTAAGGAGTCATTATAAAATGGTTATGCGTGTTACCCGTGTGGGTGAGGAAATGATTTCTGAAGCCCTTCCCGAAGGAGAGGGAAGGGGCAAAACTGTTTTAGCAGCATTCTTTACGTAAATAGACCGTCTGCACGGTGGCTGCCCCAAAGGACGATACTCAAAGGTGCAAACACATATAAGGCAATTGTCTTAAAGTCACTCACATTACTTTTTTGGCACACCTTGGCAATCAACAAAGATATATATAGAGATGATAGTTTTATAAACATAAAGCCAATTTATAATATGAACAATTATATGATACCAAATCAAATACATTTGGAAAAAAGGGCATAATCTCTTTTGTAGAGGTATTCTGACAGGTCCGCACTTCTCTCTCATTCTCTTTCTCTCTCTCTTTATATATACACACACACATGCACACACATATTTATGTACACACATATATATTTACCTATATATGTATGTATATCATATTTATAGATATGCGTGTGTGTATATATACAGCTGTACATATACATTTATATACATATATATGTATATATGTATGTACAGTAGACTCTCAACTTAGATATAGTTTATGCATCTCTATATTTATTTTAATATTAGTTGTTTATAACTTATAACACAGTTCTCAAAAAGCACATTCTAAACTTTAGACTTGTAAGGCTATCAAGTCATTCTACTCTGGTACGTGAGATACTTAATCATCATGCAGTACATCATGCCCCTGGGGAAAAGGCGTCCCAAAGTCCACATCAGTATTGCAGGAGCACACCTTTGCTAACAGTGGCAAAGACGTCCCCACTGGTAAGGACAGGGGAAGAAGTGGGGGCTCCTGTTCCTCTCTGTAGCCACTCTCTGCAAATGTTCAAGACAAATTTTAAGTCAACTCTCTTTTTACAAAGTACTACACCAGTGTTCTCAATCCTGGTGCACCTCGGAATCACATGAGTGGCTTATAAAAAATACCAACTCCCAGGCCCCACCCAGGGCCCAATGGAATCCAAATCTCGGGGACCCTGATATTGATGGTGTTCCAAGCTCCCAGCTATTCCAATGCTCCCCAGGGTTGAGAACCACTGACGAACGTCTCTACCCCACTACGATTATTCTGGAAGCTCAGGCCTTGGGCTTACCGAATGGAGATGTGCACACATGAGAAACACACTTGGTTAAGAACATTTCCAAGTAGAAACCACACTGAATAACAGTTAAGAGTAATCTGACCCAGACCAGAAAGATGTTTTGCTTTACATATTTCACAAAGCTGTAATGGAATGACCTCAGATTTGTTTCTACTACTTTCTTTTTTCATAAGATGGATAAATAAAGCAAAAAATACAGTTGTGATTTTTTTTTTTCTTTTCTGACTTGGAGGGAAACTTGCAGATGTAGGAAGATGGGTCAGAAAGTGAATCGTCATGACCATTAAGATAACACTCCTTTTCTGGCTGGAAAAAGATGAGAACAGAGGTAGTAGCTTCAGAGCAGATGAAACGGATGTTGAATCAAACAGGTATCTCTTGCAACTGAATATGAAAGACGTTCATGGAAATGCCATAGCCTCTTTGGGCAACTGCTGTGAGCTAGAGGTCAAGAACAAAGAGAAAATGCTAACAGAGAAAAATATAGTCGCACTTCAAAATCTAATAGGGGAAGAATGGGAGCACTGGGGGAGCAATCCTCTCTCCATATTTGTGAACTTGAGGCGAGGAAAGAAACAGAGTGTGTCCTCTTCTTCCTTGTTTTATCAAAATCTTCTGCCCCTGTACTGCCAAGAGTAGCCTTGATGTTCCAAAAGCAGTGTTTCCAGGTTAGAATCGGTAGTATTTTCTCTGTGGATCACTTCACCCCTTGACCTTCCAGGAACCTAAAGCCCAGATCAGAGAACCCATTGGTATATTTGTCCACGAGGAAGAGTTCTTGTTCCTTGCTTACTCAGCCTGCTTGGAATGCACAGTGGAGCTAGCCTCCTGCTGTGGAACAAGCTACTGCATGCTACTGAGGAAAGATGTGGCCTCGATTCAACTCGTGAAACTTTGGCAGTCTGTTCCTAGGAATAATTCACCCCTTCCCATTATCTCCTCATCTCATCAAGGGACAATGAACTGCCTTTAATTTTCCTCCATGGCAGCCCTTCCATTAATAGTAAGGCTTCGTCATTGAACAAGAAAACAAACAAACAAACAAACAAGGTAAAAGAGTACATTAACCACATGGCAATCCTTGGGATTTGCACATTGTAGGAGGGGCAACAGCAGAAGGAACAAATTCTCTGTGTGGTTTGATGTGACGCTCCCCCCTCGGGACTGAGAAATATCCTCCTTACTAAATATGGATGTTCACAGAAGCCACTTGGCAGAATGTGTGACTTAACACACACACACACACACACACACACACATAAGACAGAAAGAGGTGATAGGAACATCACATCACGAATCCCACTCCATTAATACTATACCACAAATGTCAAGAGAACCAAATTTGTGACTCTTTGAGCTATGATAAAAGTGAGTTTTGTTTTCCAAAGTCAGGAAAAGAGTCTGACCAGGATACCTTGCCACTTCACCTAGAATATGTGGTTATTACCCAGGACTGAGCAGAAATTTGAGAACATGCGGCAGCCGCAACAGCTGAAACAGATATTTCACAAGAAGAGCTGCTTGTTGATACTTTTATAATACTCTTAAAGATGCATATTAAATAATTTCCTCTGGACCACAGACACAGTTGAACTTAAAAAATAAAAGCCCTATAAATATTGCCAAACCAACCTTGTCTTTTGTATCTCCCTCCCTGCATAAAATGGGATCTTTTCAACCAAGCGCTTAAACATAAATATTAAAATAATAAGTTGGACAGACTACAAATCTACTTACAATTTCGTCACTACTGTAGCACCTTTTTTCCAGGGCCAATGCATTCATTTTGTAAAGAACAAGAGAAGTCTGAGAAGCTTAAGGACTCATATGACACATCATTAAATATTTAATCACCTTTTTAAGTCCTAAGCCTTTCTATTTCATCCAGCCAGAAGTTCATTCTATACTATAGATTTCAAGGCCCCTTTTGGAGGGGAAAAAAAACAAAAAGAAAATGGGGAGAAAAAAAGCCTTCTGAGAGGCAGGGTTAAATTATCTCAAAGATGAGTTTCTATTGGCGCTTTAGTGAACTTGCTTCACCCCGTAAACCCACCAATCCACAGGAGGGTCCACTGATTGAGTCCATTGCTTTTAGTCTCCAATAATCAGTTTTACAAAAGATGCCACATCTGTTGCTTTGGATTCATGTAGGGTGAAAAATGGATGTTGCTGGGGAAGAAAAGAAAAATACATGGTATTAATATTTGTGACTAACAACATAAGAGATTAACTAATTAACAGATCTGTTTGGTAAACACAGTAAGTACACCTATCAGGGTTTAACTGGACTCTTCCTACCCCGTCCCCAATCAAGTACTCATCTGGTGATACAAACATTTGAAAGACATCTCCCCTTAGTTGCCACTCTCCCATTTCGGTGTGTTCCCACTATAGCGTATCTATAGCTTAAAAATATAGATGTAATTAGGCTGCATAGATCCCATCTATGGTAAAATACAAGGGTTAGCCAAGACAGTCCCAACTCCCATTTACACATAACCCTGTTCCTAAAAAGTAATTTTACACTGATATAGTAGTACAATAATTAGAAATGTCATAGATGTATGCACAGTCATTTCTCAGGCAACGGGCAGTAGAGTGAAAAACCAATCTGGTGGAACAGTAAACAGGCAAGGCATTGCCTGCTCTTGACACAGGAGAGCGAGTCTGGACTGAAAGAGCGAACAAAGCCACTTTCTAAGCCACGTCTACAGCCATGAGTTACACGTATGTCTCTCCTGAGGAAGAGATGATGCTTCTGAAAAGTAGTGTAGACTGCCAAACTCTAGGTATGTGTGCAGCAGATCCAACTCAGAGATTAAAGATTGGAAAGCAAGAGAAATGGTCTATATTCACACAGGTCAGATTAAGTAAACTGCACAAAAACAATAAGTCCAGCACTGTGCCGGGGGAACGGGTGTGGTATGACACGAGAACCTGTGCATTCCAAAACAGTTTCAAAGGAAACAAAGCCATCTTCTGTGCACCAGAACCATCCTCCCTGAATGGCTCCATTTCATTGCAGTTGGTGCCCAGCTGTCACACTGGGACTTTCCACCTCTAACTAGAAGGAGATACATCAGCTCATGATCTACGGTTCTTGGAGGGGAAACAGAACCAACCACCCAAATCAGCAAGGATGATCCCTTCAGGTAGACCGGGTGCTAGGCATCACTCCCCACTGTCCCTGCCGCTCCCCCCGCCACCCGTGGCCACCTTCCTGACTGTCTGGTGGCATCAGTTTCAATGACTGGTAGAGCAGCTAAATATGAGCATTTCTGCATGCAGACCAGTATGTAGATGACTCACTCTGTTTCCCTGACTGGGGATTTTAGTTTATAACCTTCATGTTGCCTAGCTGTAGGTTTTCTAATTATATTTGTTTTAAACCTGACAGCGGAGGGCTGGATGAGTCAGCTCTGTGGGGAACTGAATGCCCACCCATGCAAGTTTTAGGAAACAATGCAAATGGGAAAGGAACAAAACAATAAAACCCCAAAGAAGGTAGAAGGTCACTGCTAAGTATCAGGACACAGAAAATGGAAAGAGGTTTTCTGTTTTTGCCTATCTGAAGATAAAGGTTGGGTGCTGGCTCCGAGCCTCACACCCACTATATTAACTGAAGCTCTTGATGTTGGGTCCTTGGTCGTGAGCTCTCTGGATAAATAAATACAGCATTACTTTTGATTACTAACCACTTACACAGCACACTTACCAAGTGCTTTACCATCATGCTTATTAGCTTTCCCACATCCTCTTGACATTTGGCGATCTTTTAATGTACTTAAAAGCCTTTGACTATCAAAACAGGACATGTTAAACCTCAGATTACCTCAAGGTCTGTGTGCCAGGCCCGCCAGCCCCATATTGCCTCTGGTTCTGCTGGTGGCTTTGAGCTCAGTGGATGTAGCCCAAGTCTGTGAATGAATTCAATAACCTGACCTGACATCTTAGAAAAACAATTCTCAGACGTCTCTCAGTTTATTCTCAGGCTGGGAAAATGCTGTGAGAGCCAGAGGGCAGAGAGAGGGGAAGCGGCAGGCATGTCAGAATGGAAAGTGACTCGCCTTCTTGTGTGGGTTTGGAGGCTGCAAAAGGTTAGGGGGAACCCAGGCCCTTCTATAAGCAGTGCACTAAGAATAGCAAGGACAGCAACCAGGAGATGAGCAAATTAGGTACCATGAAATCATCTCCAGGCTGGGTTTCTCAAAAAAAAAAAAAAAAAAAAAAAAGGAGCCAGGTACAGGAAGGAAGGACTTTACCAGTGGTTGTGCCTGGAGAAAACATGGAAATCCATGAACAAACTGCCAGGAGCATCGGGGCACGATACAGTCACCGGTGCTCCCCATATCCTAGGTACAGGATACCTGCTAGCTTATCCCCTCAGGACGACGGTTTTCTGTGGGGTCAGTCATCAGCTTTAACACTGTGATTCGATCAAGAACGTCCCAGGATATGTGGAGAACATAATCACCTCACCAGGCAATCACCTGCGTTGCCTGGTTATCATTTCTGGTGATTATCATCAGGGACGGGGGTCAACTCTAGCCCACTTCCTATTTTTCCAAATAAAGTTTTATTGGTACATGGCCACACCCATTTGTTTACATACTGAATATGGCTACTCTCACAGTCAAACAACACAAGGGAGCAATAATGACAGCCCACAATGCCCAAAACACTTACTATCTAACCCTTTACAGAAAAAGCTGGTCTGTAGTCTAGAAGAACAAATCCTCCAAGGGGAGTTTGGGGGAACAAGCAAATGACATGATATGAAAGCAAATACACCCACACAATCCAAGTTAGAAAGAAAAACATTTGAGATTTCTATAAGAGGTACATGTCTGGGTTGGGGCCTTAATTACAGTGTCTTTCACCTGAGAAAAGGATTTTTGTTTTCTTTTCTACCTCTTCACCAACTCCTACAATCTAAACAATGGCCTTTCAGCATGCGTTTTCCCAGTGCTGAAGTCAAAGAGTTTGGACTCAGATTTTCCACTTAAAAACCTCAATTCCAAAGAAAAGCAGGGAGCAGTTATGGCCTTAAAAGGCAAGTCAAGTTCCAGTACCACAAAGACTAATGCCCTAAAAGGAAAGGGCTGCCCACATGACCTTACCACATTAATACGTAGGCCACAAAAGACCACAGCGTTAGAATACACCGGAAAGATAGAATTCAACATTCGTTGCCGGTGTATATTAAGCTAGAATTTGGCATTTTTTTCTCAAGTGTGTTCCACTGAAACCTCTGATAAGAAGCCACTTGGAAGGAAAAATAAAGGTTTGCATTTTGCAGTCAGAATTATATAGGAAATGTTCCACAGGACCGCACAGGGATTACTCACATCTATCGTACTTTATGTGAAATTAATGTTTAAATGCTCTGGGGGTTGCATATGCATACTGAAAAGAGGACTCCAGGACTAAACAGACCCGTCTTTGGCTGGCTATGAAAAACCCAACTGGGAGAAAATATTCCACCCAAACACGTAGTGTGCTAAGATTTTCTCAAGCATTGTTCACCTTTTCTCCCTCAACTGTGGGTCTTAGTTTAATAAACGTAGTAGAACACTGAGTCGCTGGAGCTGCCTTTTGAAAGGGGACAATGGAGGCCCTCAGAGCCACCCACCTCTTTTCAAACTCTTCCCAGAGTTCCTTTTCAGTCACCCAACTGGAGAACAGTCTGGACTGAAATCAAAGCTTAACCCCCAGGACTGAAAACCCATGAGTTTGGCTGTGGCCATCACCTACTGCTGAATCGGCTCTCTAGAACTCTTCTGGGCTTGACACCTCCAAACTACACTTTTTCCCTTTGTTTCCGGCTTTACTGAGCTATACCTGACATATAACATTGTGTAAGTTTAAGGTGTACATTGTGATGATGTCATACACCTATTTTGGCAAAATAGCACGATAAGGTTAGGGAACACATCATTCACCTCACATAGTTACCATTCTTTTTTGTGTGTGTGGTGAAAACATTTAATATTTATTCTTTGTCAGCTTTCAAGTATACAGTGCAGTACTGTTAACTAGAGTCAGCACACTGCACATCATATTCCCAGAACTTCTTCATCTTATGCCTGGAAGACGGTACCCTAGGATGACCACCACCCATTTCCCCCACCCTCCACCCGGGCAACCACAATCTACCGTCTATTTCCATGAGTTCTATCTAGTGTTTTAGATTCCACATAAGTGAGATCATACAGAATTTATTTTTGTTTTTTCCTGTCTGGCTTATTTCACTTAGCATAATGCCCCCAAGCTTCATTCACACTTTGGCAAAAGGCAGAATTTCTTTCTTTTGTGGCTGAATACTATTCCCTTGTGTGTATATATATCACACTTTCTTCACCTATTTGTCCACCAAAAGACACTTAGATTATTTCCATGCCCTGGTTATTGCAAACGATGCTGCAATGAACATGGGACTGAGATAGGGATTTCATTCCCTTCAAATATATACCCGGACAGGGAATTGCTAGATCATACGGTAGTTCTAATTTTGATTTCTTTAAAGAACCTCCACACTGTTTTCCACAGTGGCTGCACCAATTCACATTCTCACCAACAGTACAGAAGGGTTCCCTCTTCTCCACATCCCTGCTCACACTTGCTATCTCTTGTCTTTTTGATAAAAGCCATTCTGACAGGTGTGAGATAATATCTCAAGGTGGTTTTCATTTGCATTTCACTCTTGATTAGTAATGGCGAGAACCTTCTCATGTACTTATTGGCAAAAAATCAACAAGTGGGACTAGATCAAACTAAAACGCTTCTGCACAGCAAAAGAAACAATCAACAAAATGAAATGGCAGTTTACAGAATGGGAGAAAATATTTGCAAACCATATATCTGATAGGAAATTAATATCTAAAATATATAAAGAACTTATACAACTAGATAGCAAAAAAAAAAGTCTGATTTAAAAATAGGCAAAGGAACTGAAGAGACTTTTTTTGCCAAAGAAGGTGTACAAATGGCCAACAAGCTATACCTTTTCCAACTCAGAGCCACCTCACCCGACCATTTGTTAAGAGATATCAGGACCCTGTACTGCTATCACCTGCCCTGAGTTGGTCTACAGCCGAGCATGGCTCGTGGGTGAGGGGAGAGGAGCCAGCATTCAATGCCTGCTGAGTAACTGTGCTCCAGTAAGAAACACTGTCACTGCTGTTCTCATCACTTCTGAAGTTGCACATGAACAGAACCCTTCCATCCTCTGCTAAAACTAAAACCTTGATAATTGTATCAGATATAGGGAGGGGTTGACACAAGCTAATAAATACTGTAAATTTTACATTTCAAAAAAAGGTGTTTCTCCCATATTCAACCATATACTGCGATAAGATTTATCAATTTAGGTCTCTGAAAAAATCATTTGGCCTTTGCCAGTATGGCTTAGGTGGTTGGAGTATTGTCCCATAAACAAAACCATTATGGGTTCGATTCCGGGTCAGGGCACATACTCAGGTTGTGGGTTCCATCCTTGGTCCAGGCATGTACAAGAGGCAACCAATTGATGTTTCTCTCTCACATTCCTCTCTCTCTCTCTCTCTCTCTCTCTCTCTCTCTCTCTCTCTCTCTCTCTCTCTCTCTCCCCCTCAAATGCAATGAAAAAAATGTCCTCGGGTGAAGATTAAAAAAAAAAAAAAGAATCCCTTATCAATAACTAGCTTACAAATGTAGGTACCACAACTTAAATGAAAGTATTTTAAAACAACAAACCTAAATTCTTATTTTCACTCTTTTCTCATAGGTTATTCAAATGGTAAACTGTGAATGCCGAAGTTATATAATTCAAATTATGAAGGCTTTGTCTTTTTTCCACTAAAGTATAAACCAGAAGGAAAAAACAGAGAGATTCTTTCCTCCCTAAACACCCACCGAAAAGAAGTTCATCCAAGTAATCCTAAATATTTTATCAAAAACTGATCCCTCACACAGCACTTAAATTTCCCTCATTATTAAAATCTGTTAAATCATGCTTTCCTTTATTATATATTAGTCATTTGTGACTGTGTATATTTCAAGTTTGAAAATACAAATTTTATAGACCTAATTTGGTCTATGACATTGTTTATCAGCATGGAAAAAGTGCTCACACCGGTAACCTGTCCCCGTTGATAGTCAAGAAGGACTCGGGATGGATGAAGGATGCAACTCTTTTTCCCCTCAGCTCACTTGCAGTTACCGCCGTCTCAGTGAGTGAGTCAGCTCTTCCAATATGGTTGCCCGATCCTAGTTCAGGTCTTAGTCACTTTATCTTTACTAGCTGCTAGTTTGGACACGTTTACACTGCCAACAATACTCACCATAAGCTCTGGATATGTTGGCCGTTCTTTGGAATTCTTCTTCAAGCTTAAAGAAAAAAAATAAATCACATTAAATCTAGAAACCATCTGTATTATCACAAGACTAGCATTTCAGAACTAGTAGGAAACTAAACATAACCAGCCTTAAAAGTGTACCGAAAACATAGATCTTCTATCCTGACTTTCTCCTGTTACGCTTATAAATTGTGGTTTAAATCACTCTGGGTGCACCTTAAGGGAAAAAATAGGTATGTGTGTCTTCATGTGTAAGCGTGCTCACTTTCCTTTGATACTTTACCAGTGCCCTATACACTAGCTTTCCCAATCTACAGCCACCATATTTCAAAAACCATACCTACTCTCCTTCAAAACAATGTTCACTCCACCCCCCTTGGTCAGTGTTTCTTACATTACATTTGTTATCACTTCACTATCTTCGGTAGGTTGTTTCCCTTGCTTCTGACACCCCTGAATGTACAATTTGCTTTTATACAGTCTTCACCAAACCTGCCTGAGATAGAAGCCATGCAGACAATGCAGTGTCTAAGGTGGCCCTACTTGCTGCGGGCCTCGTTGTGTTCTCTGGAAGGGAAAGCGCACCCAGCCTCTGACTTAGCAAGTACGCTTCTTAGAAAGACTCTGTGGTCACGCACTCTTGTCAGGTGGCTCTCATGGATTCGGCTGTCTACATACACAGACACTGTAAGAACATTTGACACTGCAGACAATGGTAATAAAATGGAAATCTGAAGAAACCCATTCCTCCACCCACCCTGTATCCATCCCCAGCCTTAAAATGGAAAAAAAAAAAAAAGAAGTGGTTTATTTGGAGTTGGAACCCCAGGTTACAGAGTGGAGACAAGGATGGTTTTCAAAACCGTGATTTGCAAGGCAACCTACAGACTGCCCTGCCCACTGGGTCACAAGTCAGACACAGATGGAAAGGCACTTTGCCTGGTGGCGATGGAGGCAAATGGGACTGATTATTAGGCTGATGGGATCTGTGTGAATGGATCGTTTGGAGCAGATGAGACCTGGTCTGTGGGACATGACCCAACAATGAGGGCGGTGGGAGCCAGGTACAGAACCACAAAAGAGTGAAGTAGTCGAGACGCTTTGAGAAACTGTGGTTTAAAATAAATCAAAATGAAGAAAAGAGGAAGCTTTTGAACCAAAACAACTGAAAGCAGCCTACCAGTTTACTGCAGGCAATTCTGTGGGTAGAAGCCAGGGGACCTGAGACAGGGCACAGGTAGATGTGAGCAGAGAAGTTTCAATCTGGAACTGAGGACAGATCTAGAACCTAGTGACCTCAGTGATCAGAAAACCTATGGGAGAAAGTTTCGTCTCAACTGAGGACAACAATAAGAGGGAGTGAGAAAGAAGAATTATCAACTGTCAAAGCGGTTGACATGGGAAGGTGCGCCTGAGTGAAATGAATGGTACCTCGTCTCTCCCCCTGATGACTCCACATGTCCCTATACCCTGGGATTCCACAGGGCCCTCCTGGTGGTCCTCGGCTATAGGGCACTTTGCCCTGGAGGGGGTATTTAGGAATGTCTGGAAGCATTTTGGTTGGCATGGCTGGTGGGGGAGGAGGGTGGTCCTGGCGTCTACGGGCAGAGGCCAGGAATGTTGCTAAACATCCTATGACACACAGGACAGTTTCTCATGACAAAGAGGGGTCCATCCCCAGATGTCGCTAGTGCCAAGGTTGTGAAACCCGGGGCCACGTGCACTGGGTGTCCGTCCTCATTGCCACCTTCTATCCCCTTCTCTGGAATGAATTTCACTTAGAACGGCAATTCCAACCTTTCTCATCTCATGCCACACATACACTAATCACTAAAGTTCTACGACACACCAAAAAATTTACTTTTTGCTGATCTGAGAAAAAAATAGGTATAATTTTGATTCATTCATACCAGCCTATTGTTGCATGGGCTGTTGTCATTTTCTTATTTGCCAATCTAAGGGAAAAGAGGTCAGCACCCCTGACTACACAGTCAGGTGTTCGATGTTTCAAAACTTTCCGTGGCACATGGGTTGAAAATTGCTGACTTAGAAGTACCTCCAGCTGGTTTGTCTGTCATTTGGGCACATTCTCACCCCTCCCTCCCCCACCCCTGAAAGCAAAAGTTCTTCCTTCTAAATCCAAGAGCCACTTCACCAAGAAAGAAACACAGAAGCAGAAATGTGACCTCAGGAGGTCGCTGACTTGCACACAGAGACCCTAGCAAAAAAACCAGACAGGCTAATATATAAAAGCCCTACATCTCCAGCTGCTGTTCAGAAGCAAATAAAAAACCAGAATGTCTTCTCCATAATCCGAACAATTTGCCTTGCTAAAATCAAGAATGAGAAACACGAATTCAACATTACATCCACACGCAATAGCCAAGTGGTTAGGCAGACGGAACACAGAGTCGGGCGACAGCCCCTCCCTCCACACCGACTCTGAAACACTCGCCTTGAGGACCACACCCCATGGGAACGAGAGTTGGGAAGAGGGGCTTGTTTCTCAATGTTCAAAACAATGGCCGCTTTCGTCCACCAGAGATCTTTGTGAAGCTGCTGAATTCTAACCTTCTATTTAGTAGATAATGAAATCATCACCTCTTTTCTCTTCAGGTAGGAGAACTTGAAACTTCCATTTTTTTAAGGAGAGGTCATTTTAAGTCATGATGTCTTTTTACTTCTGGAAGAGTTTATGAAAATTTCTCTAGTATGTTTCTTTAAATCTGTATAAAGAAAATGTGGGGAAAGTCCCCCAAGTTTATCTGGCATAATGTGATAAGAATTCCTGAAATCTCAGAGACTGTTAACCAGTAGGCTCATTCTTGATATACAGTCCCTGATTAGAAAGCTCAAGATTTAACATGGCTGTGTGGATGGAAAAAATACTTACAGAGCCAACCAAGGCTGTTTATTAAATTAACATAACAGATAGAACCCATTCCCTCTATATTTTAAACTGAGAACACTTCAAAACATGGCCTAAGAATAGCAAGACACTCAGTATAAGGTTAGGGGAAAAGGCAAACTTTCCATGTTTAATAGGAAGTGCTTGAAATTCAGTATAAAATAACAACTATGGAGTTCAAAGCAACACTGATTTCTTTTTGGAGTGGAGTCAGACTTTTGAATTTTCAAGTGGCTTGTCATTGTCAAGCGTGCAATTAGCTAACAGCCCTAATTCCTCTTCCAAACGCCACAACACACGCTCCTGACCGTGGCCGACACTAAAACACAGCTTCGTGCTGTCTTGTGAATTGCTAGCTTGGAGTTTGTGCTGACCAGAGGATTTCTGCCTGTTTGAATTCCCCACCCCCTCCCATCGTTTCCAAGAAGGCTATGTGGTATATCCACAGAATAAAAACACACTTCGCCTCTCAAGCCATACCTATGTCATACGCTAAATACATATCCAGTGCCTCTTTTTTGCTGTCTTTCCTGAACAAGCTGGGAACTATATTGGCCCATGTCTGTTTTATCCTAGTTCCTCTGAGTCAGACGGGATCAATGTCTGGATGGGCCCCCAACACACACCGCCATGCCAGCGGGCTGGTCAGCCGGGCCCTGAGCCTCTTCAGTCGGCCTCAAGGGAGAGCGAGAAGGAAATCCAGCTATTCTGGCATTCAGGAGTTGGTTTCCAGTGACTGCCTTCAGTCCCCGAGCCTGTGAACCTACAGGAAGAGGTGATGGTAAAAACTGTAGGCCTGTAAAGATACTGTCTTGAGAAACTCATTTGTGGAGCCTTCTGCAGGACTAGAAGGTATAGCTTTTCTATCAGACCTCTCTACGACAAAACCCCAGACTCAGTGTACCTGGTCAGCACGACTCATCCCAGGAGCTCATTAAAAACGCTACGATAAGAAAGCCTTGGGTGGGGAAAAAAGAGGAAGAACAAACCATTCAGTTGTCCCTATTTCAAAATCAGTACACAAAGGAAGCGTTTGGAAGCTCTCACTGCGTTTTTGCTCTTCAAGTTCATAAGGAAGAAATGCCTGAACTTTTTCTTTTCTCCACCCCTCCCCTCAAGATAATGTTTCTCTGATGTTATTACAAAAGAAATTGGTATCAGCTGGATCTCTGGGCTCTAGAGCCAACTTAGGATGTGATGGGGGTGGCCTGTGAGTGCTTGCTCCTCTACCCACAGACCACAAGCAGCGACCAGAGGAGAGCGGTGACCAAGCTGATTCCCTGGGTGGGGGTGTACAGCAGAGGTCCCCAGCCTCGGGGCCGCACACCGGTACCGGTCTGGGCCTGTTGGAAATCATCCTGAAACCACGCCCCCAACCCCAGCCCATGGGAAAATTAGCTTCCACAAAACCGGTCCCTGGTGCCAAAGAGGTTGGGGACCGCTGGTGTAGAGTATTTAGTACCATCGTCATGTCAGCGAAAGCTTAGTGGGGACGTCTCCCATCCTCCCATCAAAGACCACAAATACTCGGACGGACTCCCTAGGCTATGAGTGATGCACCCTTTCTCTTCTAGCTCTGCATGTAGCTCAGAGACAGATGTAGACGTTAAAGACGTAGGTGTATTCACCTTGAAATTTGAAATTAAATCTTTCACTTTCTAAATCGGTAGCTCCCTTTCCCCACTTATGACAAAGAGTTGGGGCTTTTTGAGATGTCTGGAAGGATCATAGCCTGACTAGATCATAAAAATACCAAAAAAAAATGCATGGAGATCACTCAAAAAAGGGGTTCTTCCATGAAGCTGTGTCTCAGAAATACAGTTTTCTACCGAGAAAAATGGAGAAACAGCCATAAAAGGGAGTTCCACTCAGAGGCTATGCCCTTCTCTTCATCATGAAATAGAAGAGGTTTTCTTAGGTTGTTATCATTTTTCCATTCTTTCCACCCAGCTCCAGATCAAACTTTAAAACTAGCATAAATAAAACAAGTGGAATAATTAGACAGCCACTGGGGAAAGTATGCATCTGTGTGCTAATATGTATGAAAAATAAAATGCTTCCACAAAGATCTAAGCCATTCATAAAATCTTTTTTAAAAAAAATCAGCACCATTTTTGGAAGCATCTGATCATGTTTCCAACTTGGCTCAAAATGGTGGTCATACTAAGGACATATCAAAGACACTCTATCGGTGAATGATAGGCAAAAAGCTGCTGACCTGGCATGTGAAATAGGAGAGCCTGTACTCTTAAAATATCTGACCGAGCATAAGTAAGAACACGTGTAAAATTCTCCCTCTAATTTGCTATTCCCATACCAGCAAATTGAGTCTGCTTTTACACAACTGATATTCTTAAACACCAGATCCTTCAGCACCAAAAGTCTGAAGAAGACTGTATTCTCTGACAACTTCAGTGCTAGTGATTTCAAGTTCTCTCTCTCTCTCCCTCTCTTCCTCTCTCTCTCTCTCTCAGTAAATCCCATAAGCAACCCAGACGAGCTGACTTGAGTGTCAGTAAAATGAAACAGAATTAACAGTGTTAGCAGGATTGATGGTTCCAGGAAAGCTGGAAAATGTCTATGGCTCATAAGTTTTAAATTTACAAGCTATAGTAGCTGGGACTAAAACTGAGAGAAAAAGAGAAATGGAGGCCTCAGAGGGGCAGTCACGAAGACCATGAGTGTTCTGGGTGGCCGGGGTGGGGGCAGGATGGAGTGGGCAGGCACAGGGTGGACACAATATAAAGAACAACAATACACATATCTTGGATTTCCACATCCGGGTTCATACATTAAAAATGGCGAGCACTTGCCCTGGCTGGCATAGCTCAGTGAATTGAGCGCGGGCTGCGAACCAAAGTGTCGCAGGTTCGGTTCCCAGTCAGGGTACATGCCTGGGTTGCAGGCCATGACCCCCAGCAACCGCACACTGATGTTTCTCTCTCTCTCTCTCTCTTTCTCCCTCCCTTCTCGCTCTAAAAATAAATAAATAAAATCTTAAAAAAATTTTTTTTAAAAATGGCGAGCACTTCTTTTTCAAGGTTTTCATTTTTAAAATATCTGTAAAAAGCTTTAGCACTCTGATTCTTTAAGGAAAATTCTAAGTTAGAAAAAGAAATACTTTGCTAAAAAAATGTAATTGGATGCTTTTTTAACAATAAATTGAAGAAGAAAAGCAGCTCCTGGACACAAGCATTGGGTCCGCAGGTCTAAATTTGGGGCTCTTGACCCAGCTGTGCAGTAGGATGACTGGAGGACACTTGGAAAACACCACTGTTCAGACCAGTGAAACCAGGATCTCCCAGGAGAGGGAGGCCAGGTGAAGTGGACCATACACAGGAAAGCTCTCTCTCGGTTTATACGTGAGCAGGCAGAGCTGAGAACCATTGAGTTAAACTGGTGATTCACCAAAGGCAGGTCAGCTTTCCAGAGCTTTTCGCACCAGCCTTGTTCTTACCAAAGTTTTCTGAAGTACCCAGAATCTTGGGGAAAGGGCACAAGCGGGACAAGGGTTACACAAAGGATAGTTTGAAAAGACTTCTCTAGTTAAGACCCTTACCGCCCCTCTTGAGAACCGTTGGTCTGAACTCTCAGAAATGACCCATCCTTTTTCCTACATGACTTCTGGATACGAAAAGGAAAAATTTTTGATTCCAGAAGGCAAAATCACGAGCCCATCTCAACCTGACAGGGGCGCCCCATAGCTGGCACACACCCAAGAAAGCAGACAGGAAGACACACTGGCAGCCCAGAGGGTGTATGCATTAAGAGGATCCACCATCGTAATGTAAGGGATCCTAAAGCCTTTAGTGCTAGAGCCCAGGGCTCCAGCCCCTCTCTGGCATTCAGCCAAAACACAAACAATGGTAGGCCTCCCTCAGAGGTCATTAGGGGGAAGCACCAGAGGTGACACAGGGCTAGAGCCAACAGAGTCCAAGGGGCCTCAGTTTCACCAGCAAGACAGTTGCTTCATCTCAGCACGCCTCCCGATAAAAGCTGTATTCAGAATGCTTCTTCCAAAGCACCTGGAGGCCCAGGAATGGCGATATGGAGGGAGCTGGACTCTCGAACAGCCTTTAGAACTCCTGTCCCTTCCTCCACGGCACGTGGCCAGCACGGCTCTTGTCCGAGAGCCCCAGCAGGGCCCGTGACTGTCTCTGATTCCCCCTCCTCCCCATTCTCGCCTGCTTCTGCAGGACACCCCAATAAACTAACTCGGTTCCATTCTGTGCTTTCCCTTGGCATCACTCTCCAGCATCACTTGCAATGGTCGTGAGCATCAAGTTACATTAGGCAACACGGTCCCGATGCAGACAGAAATCACTAGATTCTCTGGAGAAAACTATCCCCTCTCCTACTTTCCTTGACTCCACTGGCAATTTTGATACAAGCAAAGTTCATGGCATCAGTACAGCTGCTTTTATCTTTCCAGTCCAACTATCTTTAGATTCTCTTCTCAGACTCTGGTTGCTGTCCATCAAATGGCCACGGGCACATGGATCCACAGCCAGCAAGTACTCTGTCGGAGACAGCCTACTAACCACCGAAACTATCGCAGGACTTCTAGGTACATAAGGAACACTCTGAAATTAGCCGCCGCCTTCTCACCCAAGCTCATTCTTTGCATCTTACCTACTTCCCACCTCGAAAACCTCCAGTGGGTCCTACCATCCTTGTGTTTATGCTCTAACCAATATCCAATTGCTCCAAGCTCTCATAATGGAGTCTCTCACTTTGCAACAAGATGCAGGATGCTTCTTCTGCTTGGAATACCCTTCCTTCCCCTACTTGCCTTTCATTTGGAGACTATCTCACGTGGTCTCAGCTCAGGATACATCTCCTTCAGAAACTCTAGCCTAATGTCTTTTCTCTGAGTTCCCCCCCAATACCCTATGAATATCTCCATCACTGGGCCTGCCGTGTTGTACTACAATTATTGGTAGCTGAGGCTCCCCTGCTTGACTCTGAGCTCAGCGAGGGCAGGCACTGAACAGAAGCATCTCTGTTGCTCCAGCATCGAGGGTGCACTCCATAAATGCTTTTGGAATGAATGCATGCATGATGGCTTAAACCCAACGGAGGATATTCGTGAGAACTCTTCTTCCTTGAACACAGCGTCTGGGAGACCAGGCTCTCTTACCACTGTGAGGTAAAGTCCACAAACTCTTCGGAGAACTTGTCTGCTGGAAGCTGTGGCGACGGCTCCTCTACCACCTGTTTGAGCTGCTGGAAAGGAGTTCCCCATGAATCATAGGGGAACCGGAGGATGGCCAACTCAATCTGGAGGGGAGAGGAAAACAGGGAGACAGCAGCTTACACACGGGTCCTTCAGGGAGACCACTGGGTTTTCAACCAGGAGAACCAGTGGAAAGAAATGATGAAGTTCAAGGAAAACTTCAGGGGGGAGTAAACTAAGAATATGTTCTCTACAAATTTCCCCCAGTTCCTAGTGCTGGAGACTTTCAGATACTATCTTACGAAGCCTATTTAAAACTGGGTCCTCACCAAAACCCACTGTGGCACTTTAAAATTACAAGCCAGTGGTCTCGAACTTGAGGGCAGAAAGCAACCATGTTTTTTCAATTGCTGAGTCTGAAAAATGATTCTCGCCCTCAGCCTTTTTCAGAGCTGTGTACATCTGCTGCCACCTGCAGGTCTCCTGCTGGAATGAAATAAAAACAACCAAGGACCAAAGGACTGATCTTTCTCTGGACTTGACGTAAAGGCCACTTTGCTGTTACAAGATCCCATGTTTTCTGGGCAGAAACATGAAGCTGTTCATGGGATTGAATCAGCTGCCAGGCCTGGGAAAGAGTCAGGACCCCAGTGGAAAGCTCCCGGCCTTGGCGATGCACTGAACAGCGATGATGAGCAAAGTTAGTAACTAAGCACTGATCGTGTAACTTTAGGGCTGTGCTTACGGAGATGATGCTGCTGTATCATGTCTTTTAGCCACACGTGACCTCCACAGCCAAGACTTCTATCATAACCGAATTCTGAGAAGCACTGTCTGTGTCCCGGATAACACTGTCCTGTCGGGGTCCTTGTGCCTTGATTAGAATGATTTAATTTTAAGAAAACTATGAGGAACTACAGGCAGGCCCTCTCATTTTACAGAGGACAGTAAGACAGCCTATGTACACCCATCCTCAAGGGCATACAACTACTCAGAGGTGGAATAAAGGGAAAAACTGGGCTTGCCCAATCTCAGTTCAGCATTTCTCCCACACCACCCTGCAGACGGCTGTCACTCAGAATCCCTGCTACCTCACAAGGGAAGGATGCCTGGGACAAGCATTTAGGGCACTGGCCGCTCGGTCTCAAAGGCCACCCCACTCCCGCACATGCCCAGAGTGTCACGGTTCATGATGGTTATCATAACACTACCATTGTGATGCCCAGACTCCAGATGTCCGACTTCACGCTGTATCCCTTCTGGTTGAGCTCTGGGTTTATTCTTTCAGGCTGGAAAGGAGGCAGAAAAAGACAAGTGAGATGATGTTCTTAGCTCAATAAAATCTCTGGGGGTGAGGGACGGCACCAGCTACCAAGTGAGCTATCTGACGCTGTTAACATTGCCTCTGAAGGGACTGTCTAACGATGATAAATACACATGTGTCTACAGTTATTTCCCCATTCTACACTAGTCTTCTTTCTTGGAGGCAATAATAAATCAAAGTCCCCTCCCTATTCAAAACTAATTTCAGTTGTCCTCCAGAAGAAGCAGGACACAACGTTACTTTGCCAGTCTAGAATGTTCCTTGTTAAAAACACCAACAGCCCAGAACTCAGTTTTTTTTTTTAAAAATCAACAAGAGGCACTGGGCTACCCTCTGGTGTTAATAGACTGAAACACTTTTAGTGGAACAGGGACAAGAAGTTTTTTCATTCCAGCACAAGTCCATTTCAACATAAAATATAGGAGTCCTTTAAGTGAAAAAGGGTCCCAAGGTCTCTGCTAATGGCAATGAATGCTCACAGCTATGAGTTTCTCTCAGGACTGACCTAACCGGCTTATGTGGGCAATTTAAATTCTATTTACTGTTCTGTCCTCGACAAACAAGGTAGTGCTCTCCCGCAACTCAGGGTGGAACATTGTGTGGGCTGCATGCATTAGTTACATGTTGTTTTTGCCAAACAACATACTTTTTGCTTATTTTTTTAAGAATAGTATACCTCTTTAAAAACAAAATATAGATGAATCCAGCAACTAAATATACCAGACAGGACATATTTAAGAAAAAAAGGTGACACAGAATATCTATTGCATCTTCGATTCATTTCCATTTTCCCTCCACAGCCATCCGGTTCCTATCTCCTGGCAGGGTTTGCATTCTAAGGTGCCACCCCCAGCCATGTACTTACAGCCATGTATGGCTTGCACCCTGCATCAATAGTTTTAGCAACTGAGTCTACAAGGTAGCCACTGATTCCAAAATCGCACATCTTCACTTGGCCCAGGGTATTGATCAGCACATTGGAGGGCTTGACGTCTGAAAGCAAGAACAACCAGGAGCCCATCATCTCAGCCTGCTGGGAAGATTCATTCCTCCACCACCAGAGGGCCCAAAATCTCCATTTCTCCTTCAGCTTTCCCCAGGACCAACATAAAAGTAAACGCCATCCCTGTCTCAGTTATGTACTTCTTATTCTTGAAAAAATGATTACTGAGTCAAATGCCCATTTCCACGGGCATAGTCTAAATCATGCAAGATGAGTAAGTTCTAGAGATCTGCTGTACAAGGGGGGGATCCAAAAAAAAAAAGCCAAATTATCTTCTGGAAGGCGGGCCTTCTGTATTACAGGTTTCCCCCACTAGATGAATGTACTAGGAACCCATCTGTATCAGTGAACCAGCTGGCATTGTTGTGAGAGGCTGCATTCAGCTTCAGGGATTTTTTTTTGAAGATTCTTTCAATGTGTTCGCCCATTTCATGATGGGTGATTTACAAGCGTACCTGTCCACATCGCACTGAGTGTTCAGCAGTTCTTGACCAAAAAACAGCATGATCCCCATGTCCCACCCTCCCTATTCACCCAATCTCACCCCAAGCAACTCTTTTTTTATTTGTTTCCCAGGATGAAAAATGTCCTCAAAGGGAAACATTTTGCCGATGTGGAAGGGGTGAAACAAAACACAGCAGGAGCACTGAAAGGCATCGAAATTGAGAAATTCAAAAGCTGTTTTGAGCAGTGGGAAAAAAGTCTCAATAGGTTTATTGCATCAAATGGGGAATATTTGAAGATGACCAAAGTTTAAACATGCAAGAATAAATGCAATTTTTTATAAACAAATGTGACATAACCAAACACAATCAAATCAACCGATTTTGATTAAAGCCCCTCCAAAAGGTGTGTCAGAGGTCATGGAAGACAACTCATCATAAACTCGGACATTCCAGACCATGAGGCAGGTCACAGGATGTACGGGGGGATGAAGGAGAATCACTGCCTCC
Source organism: Phyllostomus discolor (assembly GCF_004126475.2). Lineage (NCBI taxonomy): Eukaryota > Metazoa > Chordata > Mammalia > Chiroptera > Phyllostomidae > Phyllostomus > Phyllostomus discolor. The sequence goes on from NC_040910.2 coordinate 86,471,731, forward strand.
ATCAGCCTGGAAAGATCTGACATCTACCCACCCCCAAGTAGATGAGCTGTCCTTATCTCGGGGTGATGGGAAGAGAAATTACAGTTAACTGTTTCCCTGTGGCACTTTCCACAAAGGACGTGGAATCAGAAAAAAAAACTTATTCTAAAAACTTTTAAAGTTATGCCTTAGAATTTTCACTTTCAATAGAATGGCAGATAAACACATTTCATTTCATTATTTTTTAAAATTTTGTACGCATTCTGTCACATGAATGAAATATTTCATAAGTTTGAAATAAGCCCCTAACCATCTGTCCACTTTTGTTGGTAATCTACATTCTCCTTTCTACCTGGATTCTGTTTCACTTTCTTCTCCTCCTCTTTCTCTTTCCTATTTTTTCAATTTTGAATAATAACAATAACAATAGACACACTTTTGAAGCATTTACATTATTTTCAGGCCCAGAGACTACAGAAATTACCAAGTTGCAATGCCCTATTAGCTATCAATACTTTCCAATAATCTTTCCAAAAACCTGGCGGTGCAGATCTCTTCCAAGAAGCTCCCCTGACGATTGTCCCCAGGGCCCATCATTTCCTTGCATTATATTCTACCCACGCTACTTCCACATTTGGAGCTTTCACCTTCCTATGTGTGTTCATGGGTCTGTTGTATGCTTGCTTATTTCCCCATCAAGATTCCTATGTTTAATTTTAATAACAATGTTTTCTTGTCAGATACCTCTGATGGCATCTATCACAGCTCTGTAAAAATGTAGTGCCGTATGATGCTAGGAAGGTGATTTTCAGAGATAAGTGGGTGGATACATGGACTGGTGAAAGACGGAAGGATGGGTGTATGGGTAGATAGATAGCAGACCCACAGGAAGGAAAAACAGAAGGAGGGAAAGCATGAAGGGACAAATCTACCAATTGTTTCATTTTATCCTGCCTCCTGCTATCTGAAAATATTGCATTTTGTACCAGAACTTTTCACACTTTAATGTGCACAAGGATTACCTAGCCATCTTGTTAATGTTAATAGTCAGTTGGTCTTGTGACCAATGGTTCTGCTTTCTACAAGCTCCCAGGTGATGGGCAACACTAGATGAATGTTTGCCCTGTTCTCTGAAACTGTGCATGGGGGGAGGCGGGGTGGGTAATCCCACAGCTCTGGTTGGTAACAGGTTTTTTATATTCAATTTAGGTATATATAAAGCCCATGTCTTCTGAAGTCTGTGGACAAGATCAAGAACAGCTAATATTCTGATTTGCTATCCAGTCGCAAGGGAAAATCCTTCAGTTCTCTTGCCTGACTCAATTCCATTTCCATCCATTGTGGGGTAGAAACCAAGAGGAAGCAACAAACCTGACCACAGGAACAGCCAGAGAAGGCCCGTAAATGCTTACCTCGATGGATGACAGAGAGCTTACTGTGTAAATGTTCTAATGCTTTTACAATCTGCAAGAGAAACACAAGAGAGAGTTATGTCGCCCATCACTGGCGAGAAGCTGAGTGATAAGTACATCCAGGTTTATCACCCCTGACTTAAGATCCCAGATTGAATTATTTTCTCAAATAGTGGTGGCCCTTTCCAGAAAAACATACAGGGAATCACACAAATTGGACTCCACCCACCAGAGGATGTCTCGCTCACATATCTCGGTTTTCATTTGGCCTCTAGCATTTTTTTTCTCCATCCTCCTAAAACTCAGTATCTCTTAAGGACAAACACCATCATCCATTTCGGGGGTTTTTTCTGCTTCCTTCTATGCCTATTAGTCCTAAGAAAATGTGTAAAAAAATCTACAAATGAAAATTAAACTAGTGTCAGAATTCAGACACCAGGAATGTAGTCGTAGCAGATGAATGCACTGCTGAGAGGCGCATGAACTGAGTTTACCAAACTGAGCCAGCGGCAGACCCTTCTGCAGTGCTCGCAGAGAAAAACATGCGTTTACCCATGCTGCATTCAACATGCTCTGGATGTTTCCTCACACGAGGCCTGGACGTCTCACATTTTCCTTGTAGGGTTCATGAGGTACTCACAGAAACTGCTATTTTCCCTAAGATGTCCTCTGGAATCGTTTGGCCTTTATCAATCACTTGCTTGTAGAATTTATCTAGCGACGTATCCATGAGCTCCATGCAGATCCAAACATCACCCTGGAGAGCAAGTGGTTAAGAAATCGTTAAAGGAGTTGAAAAAGGGAAGAAGAGAAAACAGTGAACACCTATCAGGAAGAACTACTTCTTGCTTGAATTTTTGGAGGAAATGTACAGTTGCTTTTCAAGATCTCAAAGGAATTCATAAACAAGCAAGGTTTCTCCAAAGAGCAACTTTTGCTAGTTTTAGCAAGCAGATAGCCAAGTAGAAGCAGCATGTGATCACATCAAAATACTAACAGAGACAAGCAATAGAACCCCAGAAATCTAAGCCTCTACTGTGGCTGCCTATCCCATGCCTGACCTCCCACATGGAGCACTGGCCAGAGTTCATCGAAAGGCTGGTTGTAAGAGTGAGGAGAAGCATCATAATCCATAGTGTAGTGAAGTGAAAAGCAGCGGTAGAGCAACGAGATAAACATAAACCAGTATGGTACAAAAGCAGGCTACATAAAGCGTAGCAAGTAGTCAAAGGGCCACAATATTTCAGATTTTAAGGATTCTGTTGCAATCAGTCTGTAGACAATTGATATAGGCAGTCCTGCCAAAGGAGACAGCAAATCAAATCAGAAAGGACAGAGAGACACAGCGTCTTGAATAGGGCTCCATACATTTGAAAACATCGTCATTTCCAGCCAACTTTGCACCAGGGCATCACGTTATCAGCGCAAAGCATACGCCTCTCTATGGGAGGCATGTCAAACAAGAAAGAGCACTACAACCAGACACAGCATTTATGTGATCAGAGGTGCTTTTTTAAAAGCTATTGTTCTTTGACTTTGAATTGAAGGATTGCTTACCTCCCGGAAGAGTGCGCCATAAAAGGTGACCGTAAAAGGACAGTCCACTGTCCTCATGGAAATATCCAGATCCATCAGTAGCCTTTTCTGCTCCTGGCTATTTACTGTGGCCCGGATCCGCTGAATGGGAATGCATGCAAAAATGAACGGTTACTGCCCTGAGGACGAAGCACTGAATAATGCAGGGACCCGTCCTGAAAACAGCACAAAAATCCACAGCACGACTTGTAGCAACAACCTTTCGAACATCCACCTTAAGTAATTAGCTATTTGTAACAAAAGGAAAATAAGAAAGACTGCTCATTCATTTGATTTCCCTAATAATCCTTGGTTACAAAAACCTAATTATACATTTCAGAAAATGTGCAGATGTTTGGGAATGTATTTCCAAGTTACAAAAACAGTCTGACTTATTGCATTACATCTGTTCAGTGCAACAAGGCCACAGTTATGAATTATTCTGCGGCTGCTTTGGAGTCCTGCAACAAAAGCCAAAAGCCCCTCTTTGGGAACAAGTAAGAATCTTTGGATTAAACAGCAACTGTGCGAGAACTGGTACAGCTGTGGGAAATAGAAGGCATCCAACAGAAATGGAGAAATCTTTCATCCTTATCCCAGTGATTCTGAGAGAGGAGAAACCTCTCACATTAGCAAATGTAGCCTTATAGAAATGCAATTATGTCATTAAATCATAGGAATGATATATACCAGGCTTTCACATTCTGCCTGCTGAGCAAAGAGTCTGCAGTAGAACTGAAAAATCTATGAGCTAAGGGCAAGATAACTCCATTCTCTGAAAACAAAGGGATCCACGTCATCTGGCCATCCACATTCCTAACAATGGCCCAAATCTATTAATTCATTTAGAGATGGAGAGTCTCCAAGGTCCTTCCAGCATCTACTCGAGAAATATGCAATGATTACACATTTCTTTTTATAGTGCAGAAACTATGCAAATTCACTCAAGATGTATTTTACCCCCCTTCTTTTCCACAAACAGAGGCAATTTTTTCCCTCAATTCTGGTTTGCTGATTTTCAGGGACAGTTCTTTAAAAGAAATAGAATATGGAATAAAAGAGACTTTTCAAACATAATAACTAACTACAAAATGTGAACATTTGTTTGGATTCTAATTTGAACAACGAATAGGAAAAACAACAACAACTTTGAGACAATCAAGGTAATTTTCATTTGGACCCAGGATTAGATGACATTAAGGAAGTACCTATATTTTGCTATGTATAATGCACACTTTTTTGCCCAAATTTTTTAAGTCAACACATTATATATGGGTAGTACTAATTCCATATCTATATACCGTAACAGGAAAGATTTTTTCCCTGAAAATTTGGGCCAAAAACATGAGTGTACATTATACACAGCAAGATATGGTATTTTCCACACATTTGGAGGGCAATCTGTTCCCTACAAATAATCTCTTGTTTCATCCCAGTGAAGATTGTTTCGCCTCCATGAAGAGACCTGATCTGTAACTGGAATGGACAAACGTAAACACTACAGACAGAAAATGTTTGGAATGTCAACTCTACCTTCACCGCCATGATCTGCCCGCTGGGCACGTGCCGCATCTTCTCCACCACCCCGTACGCCCCTCGTCCCAGCTCCACTATGGGCTCCAGGTCATCTGCTTTCACCTCGAAATTCTGCACAAGAGAAAAACAACACAACGGAAAAGAGAAAAATAAACTCGACATAGACTACGTTGTCCTCTCTCTGGTTTCTCCCAACATTCCAAGGCTTATTTCTGAGCTACTGGTCTCAACACTTCTCCAAGGAGCCACTGAAGGCAACGAGTGTCAGGAGATGTTTAGACTCCCACAAATGCCACCTGCTTGTCACAGGCAATACAGACACCCAGCTCCAACCGAGCTTCCAAAGTGCTTGGTTTAAGCTGTCTGCACTGCAGTTCGTCAGCCATGCCACCTCCAATATGTATTTTCCAGACTATAAGACGCACTCTCCCACCCCCCAATTTGGGATGAATAATGGTTGTTAATGCTGCTGTTGAGTTCTGTTTACATTTACATTAGTGAAATATTATGTTATTTATGTTATTAAATATTTCACCACATTTTTTGCTTCAAAATTTTTTTTCTTATTTTCCTCCTCTAAAACCTAGGTGCATCTTATGGTCCAAAAAATGCTGTATGTGTAACTGTGTGCTGACTGGCAGTAACTAGATCCATGTTCGGACTTTGAGAAGCACTCCCTGCCCCCAAAGACAAGCATCTACTCTCTTCAAATGCCTTCCCTCAAGACCACAACAGCCTGATTTCCATTCCACACTCAAAAATATCAAGAGAGCCACATACTACTTCTACCTAAATTCTAACATTCTGACCTACCCGCTTCACAGCATATTATAGAAAATACAGTTTTCAATGGGCAGTCAGAGAGCATACACATGAAATGGTTAAGATATGAACAGGCCAATGTGACTTTCCTCACCTGATTTCCAATAGATATGCATGCCTTGGAGTCTAAATCTCGAGGTGGCCTAAAGAAAAAAAGGGGGGAAAGAAAAAACATGAGACTTTAGTCAAAAATGTCTTTCCCAAATTATATGCAATTGGGTTTTTCCTTGCAATGAAAAGGAAGTTTATAAATAAAATAAAGCATAAAAGTATTCCTGGCTGGCGTAGCTCAGTGGATTGAGCACGGGCTGGGAACCAAAGTGTCCCAGGTTCAATTCCCAGCTAGGGCACATTCCTGGGTTGCAGGCCATAACCCCCAGCAACCACACATTGATGTCTCTCTCCCTCTCTCTCTCCCTCTCTCTCTCTCTCTCTCTCTCTCCCCCCTCCCTTCCCTCCCTAAAAAAAAAAAAAAGCATAAAAGTGTTAACAGTGAAAGATTTGTAATTAAATACATTTGGGATTAAATTAATCTCTTTGAGCTTCCCTTTCTTTTCCTTCGTCTTCTTTTTCTTTCTTTTTTTATTTGAAGGGGGGATGGTGATAAACATCTATTTGTTGTCCTATTCATTTGTGCGCTTACTGGTAGATCCTTCCTTCTATGTGCCCTGACCAGAGACTGAACCCACAATCTTGGTGCATCAGGACAATGCCCTAACCCGCTGAGCTACCCAGCCAGAGCTCTATTTCTTCTTTACCATGAGGATACTAGCATACCCACCTCACAGAGTAGGAGTATTAAATAAAACATTACAAGTAAAGTGTTTAGCAGAATGCCTGACACAGAGTAAATATCCAATAAATATAAGCCATACGCATATAGTTATATAGATATGTATAATCCAGTAAGCCTCAAACTTTTTTCATCGAAGAATACCAATGTGCCCAGTTAACCCCCAACTTTTTCCACAACTGTTTTTAAAAAAAAAATTAACACTGACAAATGATTATCTTAATGCACAAAATTCACAGACCATAAGAATATGAAATTTATCTAGTCCCCGCCTTTACAGATGGAAAAAAAAGGTGGTCCAGAAGGCGAACTGACTTGTCCAAGATCACACCTGACCCAGGACCCCTGTTTTCAGGTGAGAATACTTTGTGTTCTCCCAGGCTGTCTGATTCCATTGTGACGTTTCTTCTCCACGCTGTGCGCACACTGTCCAAAGGCCATCTCGGCAGCCAGAGGCCTGCTGATTTTGTGCCTCCGTAAGAAAGCACAGTCACCTCCTGTGTATTTATTGCTACTGCTTCAGGGCTGCCTGGGTTGATATTAAGCCACTCCAGAAAGATGTTTGGTTTTGGCTGTGCACCTAATGAGGAGCCTAGAAAAGCATTTTTCCTGAAATAAACGCACCAGAAGCATCATGACACAAGGAGTGTATGCCAAGAAACATACTGTTAATACAGCCAAATAATAAAGCAACTGGGGGACATTCCGTGCCAGAACTGCCTCTAGAAAAATACAAGGGGAAATGGAAGGGAAGGAAGATGAAAGGAAGAGAGAAACGAATCCCTTGCCAACAACAACTTTTCCCAATCCTAATGTATTATAATTCTACCCCTTCTGCTGAAACTAAATCAATAAAGAAAACAACGAGGGAAACATAGAAATATAAACACAGATATAAACATGAATCTCAATTTTTAATGGTGAGCCTTCTCTCCCCTCAAAATCCTTCTGAAATACACAGAATACATAAAATAAGTTTCTCTATACAAACTTAAAGCCCGGGCCTGGGAGGGAGGGAGAGAGCAGAAAACACAGACACAACATACACACACGCGTGGCAGTGATGCTTTTACATATCCCGTGTTTCTGAGCAGGGACTGTTTCTTCTGAAACACTTTCCGGATGAATGATATTAGTAAAAATCAGATTTCTCATTGCTAAAATCTCCAAAGCTATTTTTTCTTTACTTGTCACTATTTGTTCACACTGACTGCAGTGGAACTTTGAAATCAAGACAAATATTACTTGATACGTGTGACTAATATAAACAATAAAAAATCCTTCGCTATTGTTCAGCATTCTTCCTTTTAAAGGCAACAGAAGCAACAGAAAGGTCACTAGTATTGGGGTCTACTTCTATTTTCTTGTCATCCGATAAGGGTGCTGGGTAAGACCTCTTCCAGGTCTCAAAGTCTAGTATTCATACCAGGGCTCTGCAAAGGACAGCCTGTGGCCTGGCTAAGAATGACGTTTACAAGTTCAAAGGGTTATGAAAAACCAAACAACAAAGAATATCCGACAGAGGCAACTGTGGCCCGGGTAGCCTAAAATATTTACTCTCTGGCCTTTTGCAGAGAAGTTTGCTGACTCCAGCTTTATACTAATTTTGTATTATACCTCTACTTAATAGGAGGGTTTTGTGCCATTTTTCAGGCTGAGAAAAATGAAGCACAGAAAACACAGTTATTTGCTGAAGCCACAGTCCTCAACAGAGCTGAAAATAAAACTCACGTCACCTGACTCTCAGCCCTGACCTAAGGATAAGGATATATGCTGGAAACAGGGTTAAGTGCTTTACCTGCACCTCATGAACTATTTAAACCAACACCCCACACACACACCCTTACCTATGAGTACCATTGTTCCCACGTTCCAAATGAGTTTGGCTAACCTGCTCCCAAGTGGTAAACCCATAATTCTAATCCCAGTCTGACTCAATCCAAGGAACCTGCTCTCAAGACCGAGTCTTCCTCTGACGATCAATCTACCCAAGCTTCAGGCCACAGGGCTCACCAGGTCTGCCAAAGCATCAAGTGATGGGACTAAGACTGAAAGATCATATTGGATTAGTTGACTCTGTGTTCTCTCCAAGATGGGCACAAAAGCTTGCCTGGGGCACTGAGTCTCTGCAAGAGGTTTATACTGTGGGTACATGTTCTCTGTCACTTATTCAATACTTTAGTCCACTGGGGAAAGAACCAAACTTATTACAAAATTTCTTCCCTGGGAGGTATTCCAAAGGGCACCAAGTATTATTGTTTTATATGAACAACCAGCTTTGGTGTATTAGAATTATTTATTTTTAGTACTGCATGAGCAATCAGTTCACTGGTTACTGTTATAATTCTTCTTCCATTCAACATTATTTATTTTTTTTACACTCTTATCACTTTTTTAAAAGATTTTATTTATTTAGTTTTAGAGAGGGAAAGGAGGGAGAAAGAGAGAGAGAGAGAAACATCAATGTGTGGTTGCTGGGGGCTGTGGCCTGCAACCCAGGCATGTGCCCTGACTGGGAATCGAACCTGCAATGCTTTGGTTTGCAGCCCGCGCTCAATCCACTGAGCTACACCAGCCAGGGCTCAACAATATTTATTAAGCATCTACCTGGGCCAGAGTCTGGGCTATAGACCCTTTACCTAAAATATCATTGTTAATTTCCACATTTATTATTATTATTTCTATTTGAATGTGATGTGAAGAATTGGCATTGAAACAGACAAAATAATTTAAGGTCATCCAAAGGGAGGTGGGGGAGATTAGAACCCAGAGCTGTGCCATTACTCTTCTCAATCACAGAAGTGGAATGTCCTGCCACTCATTTCACAGCCAGGGACTGTTTGACCAAAGTCTCTACCAATCTAATACGTGGCTAGAAGGACATACTTGCCAGTCAGAGAGCCCTGAATGTGTATGCCAGTTCTTCCACTTAATAATAGTGGATTGATCATAATACCAGCGATATTTGGAGCTATCTTCATGAAGATATTACCATGGTACAGGCTCTAGGAGACTTATTATGGATTACGACATCTAATCTTCACAACAAGCACATCGTTGTTTATTCCTGTTTTTCTGAAGGGGAAAATAAGTCTTCGCAGGGTTAATAACTCAACTGTTCAACTAGTGAAATTTAAATCCCAAATACAAACCTTGTCTAGCACCAGAGCCTGAAGTCTTACCCACAAGGCTATGCTTAGCTGCTTTGAGCAAGATACATGACCCTTTCACAGGTCTGTTTTCTGACGAACAAGGTGAGAGTAACAGTAACTGCCTCCTGAGTTTCCTGTGAGGGTTAAGTGAAAGAAGACAGACTGGCACAAATTCAATTTAGAATCAGTTACTGCCAATCAAGTGAGGGGACAGCTCAGAAATCCGAGTCAAAGACACACTGGCATCAGTTACTCAGAGAAAAAGCTCAAGCAGAGGGACCACACACGTGGAACTAAAGAGAATGGAGCTCTGTCCCAAGCTGTTTATTTTTGTGTAGCACAGCAGAAGGAGGCAGGGTATAAATGCTACGAGTCACCAAGACAACCTCAAATAATTGCCAAGAAAAATTCACAATGTGGAAGCTATTTCTTTAGGAGTAAAAATTTAAGCCCAAGTATTAAGAGAACAATTAGAATAACAAGGATCTCCGTGAGCTAAAGTGGTATAGTCTGCAATAACAAAGTGATGCTCTTGGCTTTACAGAGTGAAACAGGAAAATATCTTTCGAGTTTATTCTGCACATGAGGGAAAGGCAACATAGAAAGTACTTTATCCTGGCACATGTTTTTAGTCATTTGTTTAGATGAAGGAAGTATTTATGGTGGTTTGCAAATTTTATAAAATACAGAATATTAATGTAAATTAGAAGGTGAAGATTAAAAATTGTAAAGGGAAGTGATATAAGACAGTTGAAAGGTTGATATAAAAATATATCCCAAAGGAAAACATAAAGACGAGAAATCAATAAAAATGAAAATAGGAAGATAAAGAAAACAAAGTTGGTTCTTTCTTTATCCTCACCTGCAGGACATTCTTTCATTGCTTCTAGAATGACAGGAAGAGAGAGAGAATAACACTGATGAGCCATAGAAGCATTGACTGGTGGCCTCCCACATGCACCTGAACGGGGAATCAAACCCACAACACAGGCATGTGCCCTGCCCGGGAATGGAATCTGCAACCTTTTGGTTACGGGACAATGCCCCAACCAACTAAGCCACACTGGCCAGGCTAAAGTGGGTTGTTTACAAAAAAATCAACAAAATTAATAAACCTCTAGCAAGACTGACAAAGCAAAGCAAGACAACACAAATGACCAATATCGGGGTAAAATGGGATAGCACAATATATCTTGCAGCCATTAAAAGGATATTTCAGGAAATACTATGAGTAGCTTTACTCTTATTAATTCAACAATTTAGAAGAAATGGACAAATTCCTTGAAAACCTCAAACTACCAAAACTTACCCATGATGAAAAAGATCAGGGGACTATTCCTATAACTATTAAAGAAATTAAATTTGTAGCTAAAAAACTCCAGAAAAAGAAATGTGCAAGCCTGTTTTGTTTCACTGGAGAATTTTAGAAAACATAAAAAAAAAAGAATTGCATATATTAAAATATTATGTTGTATACCTGAAACTAAAATAATGTTATCTGTCAATTTTATCTCAAAATATTTTGAAAGATATTAACACCTATTTTACATAGCATCTGCCAGAAAATAGAGGGAACTCTCACCAACTCATTTTATCAGGCCAATATTACCTTAATACCAAAACCAGAAAACAATGGCATACACCAAAAACCAAAATTCACTACAGACCACTATCTCTCATAAACTTAGACAAAATTCCCCAACAAAAGTTTAACAGATCAAATACAACAATGTATAAAAAAGTAATACACACCCTGGCTGGTGTGGCTCAGTGGATTGAGCACGGGCCTGCAAACCAAAGGGTCACTGGTTTGATCCCAATCAGGGCACATGCCTGGGTTGTGGGCCAGGACCCCAGTAGAGGGGCACAAGACACAACCACACATTGATGTTTCACTCCCTCTCTTTCTCCTTCCCTTCCCCTCTCTCTAAAAATAAATTTTTTAAAAAAAGTAATATACTACATCCAAGTGGGAATTGTTCTGGGTCTGCAAGTCTAGTTCAATATTTTAAAAATCAATCAGTTTAATCCATATGAACAGGATAAAAAGAAAAATCTATGGTTGTATCAGTGGATGCAGAAAAAAAGCATTCAATAAAATTCAACAAACATTCATGATAAATGAATGGTACACTCTCAGTGCACTTCAACCTCATAAACAGCATCTACAAAAACCAAATACCATGCTTTATGGTAAAAGATGAAATGTTTTCCCTCTACGATAAAGAACAAAGCAAGGCTACCTGCTCCCACTGATCTCATTTAACACAGTACAGGACATTCTTGCCACTAAAATAAGGTAAGGAAATTAAGGTATAAAACTACTGTTTGAAAAGGAAGAAACAGAACTATCTCTTTTTGCAGAAGCCATGGCTGTCTATATATAAAATTCTAAGAAATGTACAGAAAGCTCCTAGAATCAGTAAGTGATTCTAATAAGATCACAGGACAAGATCAACCAGAAAAATCAATTGCATTTCTTTATACTGACAGTGAACAAGTAGAAACCAAAATCAAAAATACCATTTATAATCGCTCCCCCCCAATAAAATCCTTAGGTATAAAATCTAACATAGAGAATCTTTATGATGAAAACTATAAAATAATTAAGGAATTCAAAGATAATCTAAATACTTGGAGAAGTTTACCATGTTCAGGGGCTGGAGGACTCAATGTAGTAGAAAATATCATTCTCCCTAAACTGACCTATAGGTTAAACACAATTCCTATCAAAGTCTCAGCAAGTTTATTTGAAGACATAGACAAGCTTATTCTAAAACTTACATGAAGAGAGAAAAGCCCTAAATGGCCAAAATAATTTTTTGAAAGACCGAGTGGAAGGAATCACTTTTCTCAATGTTAAGGTGACTATACAGCTGCAGTCACCAATACAGTGTGATATTCACAGACATACAGACACACAGATCAGTGGAACAGAACAGAAAACCCAGAAATAGATCCACAGCACATGCACAATTAATATCTGACAAAGGAGCAAAAGCAAGTAAATGGAGGAAGGATAGCCGTTTCAACAAATGGTGCCAGAGCAATTGAAAATCCGTTGGCAAAAAAGTAGAGCTCAACCTAAAACCTCAGGGAGAGGGTGTCCTGCTTCACCAGAACTTCAGCTCACTTGGGGATTTGGGCCAAAGCCTCAGCTAATTAAAAAGTTTTCCTTTACCTCATTTTGCCTTCATGTTTATGTGGGATAGGACCTAGGTGTCAGGATGCTGAGTCTTCACCAAATACCATTTTCCATCTCAACCTAAGTTTTACAGTGGTGCCTCTCACAAGGATTTACTTGTTTGCTCAAATCTATATGGCAAAGGTAAAAAGTCCACATCCAAGGACCTTTCTGGACTTACAGAGGATCCCATGTGCCAAATGCACTTGTGACAATCAATTTGCAGCCAACCAGTAACAGGAGACACTGAGTTCAAAGCTACCTGTTCAGTACAGACTGACTGACCAAGTGTGATTATTTCAGCTTGCAGAGCAGTAAGCACACAGCTTCCCCTTTAGAGGGCTCTTCCTTTTAACAGCTATTTCCACAGTCAAGGCATTGCTCACCAGCCCCCAGATGAACCCCCACTGCCCAGGCACCTGTGAAGTGTAAGTGTTTGGATGAAGATGATCTTGCCAACTTACGTGGAACTGGTCTGAGGTTGTTCAAATGCTTCTTTTGGAATTTTAAGGCCAGGGTTTCGCTTCTTGCCTAGAGGGAAAGATGTAAGGACAAAGTTAAGGTCTGTCTCACAGCACTCGTGGAGGGACAGAGATGGCAGCAGAAGGAAAGGGCTGACCTGGGAACAGAGCTCTCCTCTCCCCGTCGGAACGGCACCTCCTACCCACGGCACCTGTGAGAGACAAGCACCCAAGCGCCAGGCTGAGCAGAGCTTCCCAAAGGCAGGCCATGGTCACGGGTCTCATACTGACATTTTCACCAGTCACAGGTGAAAATGTCAGTATGAGAATTCCAACTCTCTTTACCTCGGAAGACCTGGCCTTTCTCCCTGATGAGGTTTTATCATTCCATCTTCCGTGTTCTCTCTTGTACACAACGATGATGGTGGTAGATGGTGCTGGTTATAGGTTTTTTTGTCTTTTTAATGTCAGTCAAATGTAGTCACCCCGATCCCAGTATCCCACAATTTTCTAAACTGATCTGTGAACAACTGACAGTGAACCATGGAGGTAAAATTAAAAATACTTTCCCACCATCTGCCCAGCCCATTCTCAACCACCTGCCAGGAGCTGAGACACCTAAGGGAGGAACGGAGCAATATTTATTTACACGTGCCCTGTTCCAAAAAGGATTAAGGTAACAGATGGGCTCATGCAAGGAGGTTATCGCTGCTCTGGGAGCCAGATGGGCACGTAACTGATGTGTTCATCCCTGGGCTGAAACCACAAGACAGCTTGGCTCAAATAGCTTTTGTTGATGAGTAAAAAAGAACAGACTGAGAAATGCCAGCTCAGGAAGCAGATCAGAGAAAAGAGTCATGTAAGGGCCCAGGGTTTTCCTCATCTAAAGAGATCCTGTGTGTCTCTTCCTGCCAAAGCCCACTGGACAGAATGGCAGGGTCGCACTTCGCTCTCCGCCTCCCCGTGTGACGCAGACAAGCGTGCAATGCTGACACAGGCCCTGGGCGAGGTCCTGGGCAGAGATTCTGAAGCTGCAGAGGAACTTAAAAAATCAAATATTGTAACCTGCTGGCTGGAAAGTGACTTCCAGAGACCTCAACGACCACTCGCCATCACAGAGCCAGCTACAACCCAGTCAGAATTGGAATTGGGGTCTTTGGATCCGAGGTCAAAGCTCTTCCCACTGTTTCACAATGGAAGGAGTTTAGAGATGACCAGAGGGGGACGGGGAGTGGAAGGAGTAAGGGATTTTTGAGTTAAAAAAAGCTTACATTGGGTTCTTCCCCTCGCCCAGTGACCTTAGAGCCACTTTGACTCTCTGTATCCTCAGTTGTAAAATGAGGAAGTCACATCAGCACCTACCTTATTGTACTAACATGAAAATCAAATGAGATAACATATGAAAAATACTGGGACACCTTAAGTAGCTATTAGTTATAGTCATTCAGAGAAAGAATCTGTACAGTCACATTAACAAGTCATCTAAGAAATCTATGAACAAAATTGGCCATATTATCAAAGCTCAATATAATGCATAATTGAGTCTTCTTTTTTCCCCACACACATTCAAAATCCAAAATCTAGTGCAGTTCTGTCAAGTTATATAAAGCCAGAAGCAAAAAAAAAAAAAGTCTTTTAGGACTACCTTCATAATAACAGGTTTCCTCAATTCCCTCCTGATTTGGGCTTATCTACACATTTTATAAAATTCAAAACTCACCATTTACTTTCTTACTCCTGGAGCTCAGGTGGCCACTTGGCACATGTTACCAAGTTAGTTGGCAATATACCACACTGTACTATGTACCAGGAAAAATACTAAGTATGAGATCTGATTGTGAGAATCCAAATACTAGATAAATGACCTAATTCCCATCTCTGGGTCTCAGTCAAATAGAGGGGGAATGCTATTCTAAATGAAATATTCTAGTAGCAATGAGTAACAAATTCAACTTCTCCAGATAGCTACATACATATGCCAATACTGGTGACAGGTAATTCAGGTAATCCCAACAGATACAAACCCATAATTCCCTTGACATTCTAAAGATAAAACTGAACCGAACTAAAGTAAAAACTAATTCACCTGTGATAAAGGCTCTCCAGTTGCCATTTCACAGAACCAAAAGCAGGAGTTACTCTTCAATTCCTACATCTCTCTCTTCATTTCTAACTCAGCTCTTACAAGCTACCCATCAAAAGGAACAGCTATTTACAGAGAAAACCTCATTTGCAAAACTTTAACATAGCAATGAATTAATATACCATAGCAATGACTTATTAGCTATTCATTAATAGCAATCGATTATTACACTATAACTCAACAAACCATCAACACATCTATACAGAGAAACAGTAAATGAGAGGAAGAGGGAGAAACCTTTTGGTACAGAGACTAATGGAACAAATTACCAAAACAACAATAATGTCTTCAAGGTGTGAGAAAAGAAGGCCCCTAGTTCTCTTCTGACGGCAACGAGAAAAGTTCCAGGAGACACAAAACTAGCTGAATTACTCAGTTAGAAAATACCCTGCCTTCATTTTTAAAAGTGGATCAAATGAAACAAAAATCACAAGGACACACACACCAACATTCCATCATTCACTTACGTGCCCACCGCTGAAAACATAGCCCAGTGAGGAGCCAGCAGGAGTGGCTCTGATGAGGTTTCCAAAGCTGCAAGGAGGGCTAGCAGGAGAAAACCCCACGGAAGGCATTCTTGCCTTCGCCCAGGGAAGCCGCTCTGAACAGACTCCGCCCCCTCCTCAAGTGAGGATCACAGCAAACCTCCGGGAGTTTATTGTTCCCGGGAAGCTGCCACTTCAGGAAGAGAGAAGGGAAGTGGGCCCATTTGGACAGCGAGGCGTGACATTAATCATTAGCCAGACTTGGCAGAGTAAATCTATAAAGTAATTCTGCACAGTACAGCATTCTCAGGCCCTTCTAATAAATGCCTCTTTCATTTCTTAAAAGAAAGAAAAACAATATGTGGTCAGTTTCCAGCTGTGTTGATTTCCAATCAATCTGTTCCCCCAGCAAGGCCGCCAACCCCTGACGCTAACATTTAATACTATGTTATAAAAAATTAATGAAGGAACAATATGAATAATAAGGTTAAGTGGCCAGTGAGGTTAAATGGCCTTTTCCCTTGACAGTCTAGAGCAAAAATGAAAAAATGTATCTGAACACAGGCTCTATATTATGTTTCCTGGTAGCCACAAGCCTTCCCAGAAAGACAACATTCTGTTGATTTCTGGAGATCTCGATAAGCTTCGCCCTGGTATTCGTGAGATCCGCCCCGGCGAAGTGTCCTGGGCCTGACGGAGCACATGCAAGGTTGTGCCCAAGTCGCACCCATGCCTGTTTTCTTTGAAAACACTGTAGTCCCAGCCCCCCCACCCCCACCCCCACCCCCAGCACATTTTTGCTAAATTCATCTTAAACCAAAGCTGGGTCACCATGATCTTGGCCTGGAGCAAAATGGCACTGGGGGAAGAAAAAAACAAAAACAAAAACAAACCTTGCCCATCGTTAGAAAACATTTACCAGGCCACAGAAATGTTCACTAGCTTTGCCTGTACCAAAAATGATGGGGTACACAAGACCTCTTGCTCAGCACCCACTCAGAGAGGCCGAGCACAAAGGGCTTCTCTCATGTGCCTTATTACATAAAACAGAAGATTGTGCTCCCAAGCCAACCCAAACAGCAAGGAAATCCCACAGGGTCAACAGAAGGTGGCATCGCGAGGATATGCTGACACCCAAGTATTTGTCAGCTTGGCCGACGGTTGGGGGGCATAGTTATGAGGGTTTATGATTATTGACACGGCCTTACAAAGGGATGGCATTGCTTCCAGTGCCAAATTTATTTTAAAAATCTGTTTCCCAATGTGAATGGGGTTGCCAGTCAAGTAACTGGCAACCTGGACGCCTTGGCTGCCCTCTCCTTAATCCTTGCATCTAGGCTTAAGTTCCAAGGGATTCTGGCATGAAAATCGGCAGAGAAGTGTCATTCTATGTTATTCAACAGCAATGATCAGATGCAAAGCAACCAAGGAAGCAGGGCAGAGGGAAGGGAGTGCAGGGAGAATGCCGGCTCTGCCACAGTGACATGAGTGTGGGCTCACGCTCCCAGGCCCCAAACTCTGGACCTCACCCACCACTGAGCCTCCAACCAACCAGCGTGCCAGATCTCTTCGGGGTTACATAACATTTAGAGAAGGAAAGCAGCAAAGCTCACTTTTAAATGTGCAGTCATTTTGATTTCAAGGAGGCAGATGAGTCTTGACTTTCCCTTGGGGTTCCCTGTGGATGGGAACTCAACCTTCCAAATTCGCCTCACTTGCTGCTCACCCCACAGAACCTTCCCAGGCCTTCCTGAACGCTCTTGGAGCATTTCTGTCCGCAAGTGCCAGCTTTCACATTCTGGCATCTAGCACACAAAATGAACTCAGTGCAGCTTTACTGAATCTCCAGCATTTTATTTCCTTTAGTTGTTCTTTTCAATCCTCACCCAAGGACATGTTCATTGATTTTTGAGAGGAAGGGGTTGAGGAGATGGGTGGAGGGGGAGAGGGAGAAACGTTGATGTGAGAGAGAAACATCGATCGGTTGCCTCCTGTTCACACTCCAATTAGGGAATGAACCACAACCTTTTGGTGTATGAGACGATGCTCCAACCAACTGAACCACCTGGCCAGGGCTGAATCTCTACCATTTTAGTGTAAAATGTCCCATGTGTCTAAAAGAGATCTTCATGACTATCTTCCATTTATATTCCTCTTACCTTATCTTCCAGTCTCAAATTACTTTATCTTTGCATTTATTTATTACTTATTTATTATCTAACTTCCCCATAAAAATTGTGGAAGCAATTTTGCCCAGAGACTGAAAGGTTGCAACTAATAATTTTTAAATTTCAGGTATAAG
Organism: Phyllostomus discolor; assembly: GCF_004126475.2. NCBI lineage: Eukaryota > Metazoa > Chordata > Mammalia > Chiroptera > Phyllostomidae > Phyllostomus > Phyllostomus discolor. The sequence continues at coordinate 86,489,575 of NC_040910.2, forward strand.
AGAAGTTATCTATGTTTTTCAAGTACAGGAGTATCATGTCATGTCATGTATGTTTAAAAAATAATATAACAAGATTCATCTAATATCTGCAGGGTGTTTTGAAACTGTGTACACACACACACACACAAACACACAAATCCCACACATACACACCTTAGTGTTTTAAGCTTCCAGGTCTTTGTTAATATTTCCCTGGAATGTCCTTACCACCTTTCTCCACTGGTTGACTTCAGCACTCAGCTCAAACATGTTCTCAGGAGGTCTTGCACAAAAAAACATGCGATAAACGTCCCTCATCTATGTGGTCACATTTCATATGACATACCTGTAAGTGTCCCTTCCTGCGCTGAATGAACCTATACTAAAGTCACCCGTCTCTTCCACGAGAATGCAAGCTCTTCAAAGCCATACTCCATGCTTTGCCTATGTACAGAATAAACACTAGACCCAAGAAACAAGAGACAGAGACCACAGCAACTGGCTCATCAATAAGCCACTCAAACTTTTCAGAGGCAAAATCTATAGGCTCTGGTAATTTACTGGATAAGACCTCTTATAAATATAAATATAAATATAAAATATAATAGAAGCATATATTTGTATTAAATATAAGTACTTGTATTTAATATAAATATATAAGATCAGAAGCATAGTAGTAGCAAGTAATAGTAGTTCCTGGTAGTCGTAGTAGATGTTGCAGTTAGTAGCAGTAGTTAGTATTAGTAATTCATGGTCATAGTAGGTGATGGTGTAGGAACAGTAGTTAGTAGTGGTAGTAATCTGGCTTTACCACACCTAGATAGCATTAAGTGAAAAAGGAAAAGCAGGCCAGATGGGGGGGGTGGTGGGAGAAGGCAGATAAGGAATTACAATTTGCATGTGTTAAGTATAAGATGCCGGAGGGATCTGGCAGATTCAAGCAGGTAAATGGAGACTAAGGGATGTGGGGTGGGTGGAATGTGTAGATCTGGGAGTGACAGAGAAGTAGAAAATTAATAAGAGAGGCAGGAAACAAGAAGAACACACGGGAATAGGGGCAGAACATTTGGAGACAATGAGATGCGGATGAGGAATCGGTGAGGGACAGGAAGAGTCTCTGGACTTGTCAAAGGAGAAGCAGCCAGCCAGCAGGGAGCAGCAACTCATTCCTGAAGGTCCTTTTCAAACACTGAAAGCACTCCCTGGAGGGTCTTGCTACATAGTTCCACATGATTGAAGTTCTTTTTTTAGACCAGGAAGAGCTGAAGTCTGTCTTGTCATGTTAATAATCTGATGCTCTGCGCTCCTGAAAGAACCTAAAAGCAAATCACTGCCAATGCCCTTGCGCTGTGGTCTGAGCACAGAGCGAAGGTAGGAGGCAGGCGGCGGTTAGCCGGGAAATCCCCTCGTCCGCGCGCCTCTCCTTCCTCATTTCTGTGCTGCCTCATTCATGAGTCTTTATCAAAAGGAAATGTAGTCATAAGAGCGTAAAAAAATACCACTTTAAAATACAAACATGTGAGAGTTTGCAAAAAAAAAAAAGGTAGTGATGTGTTTGATCTTTTCAAAATGCAACACTGAGTTTTGGTTGGGTTTGAAAACGGCATTCATGTTTTAGAGATTAATACTGAAACGTCTTCAAATGAAATAACATGATCCTAGAATTTGCTTCAGAACACCGTGGTGGGGCTGGGAGAGATGGAGAGATGACGAAGCAGGGTTTGCCAGGAGGTGGTAACTGGCAGCGCTAAGCCATGGCTGCCCGGCAGTTCACCACACTGTCTTTCTCCGAGCCTGCTTGAAATCTTCCAACATAAAGACTTTTTAAATAGCTACCGAATCACATGAAACTCTCTTCTAAAAGTGGAAAAAGAGGGATAGTGAGTAAACAGTTGAATTTTTTCTTGGGAAAAGGGGACCCTTTTTCTCCCTTTGGTCCCAGGTCCCAATTTTAAATGTACTGTAATCTCCTCTCTGCTAACTAAGGAAAAACTGCGGGTCATAACATAGATGCAACCAGCGGATTGAAGAGTAAAAGATTACAAGAAACTACATAGAAAAGTTGTTCATTTACATCCTTTCTTAGAGTGTTACCAGGATAGTCTACGGTGCCTCTCTCCCGGCTTCATCCAATTTATTTCATTGTGCTGCGTTCTGTAATCATACTGCTGCCCCATGTTGAAGGATACCTTAAAAGCAGGCTCTGAAACTCACGTCTGAAGGGATGCTTTTCATTGCCTTTGACAAAACCTTTCACTACCTTTTATAAAGAAAAAAAAGTATGTTATCAATAACAAGAAGAGTTGGCTCTGCCTGAACAATTTGATCAATCTCTTTCGATGGATAATGTGAATGTTCCTTTACGTTTCCTTCCTTGGGTGGTCGGCTAAAAGCTAAGGACCAAAATGGGACTCGTATTCATCCGCATTTGTGAGCCAGTATTTTTTTTGTTTCTTTTTACCTACCCTTTTAATAACATTTTATTAAATATATGAAAAAGTAAACAAAACAGTTACAATCAACTCCTACATACCCCTTCCCCAGCTTCAGCAAATATTGACTCATGGCCAATTTTGCTTCATCTATATCCCACCCACTTTCAACGACAGCAATTTTCAAACCAGTGTGCCACAAGAATTTTTTTTTAATTTATTTATTTATTAGAGAGGGAAGGGAGGGAGATAGAGAGAGAGAGAAACATCAATGTGCGGTTGCTGGGGGTTATGGCCTGCAACCCAGGAATGTACCCTGGCTGGGAATCGAACCTGGGACACTTTGGTTCCCAGCCCATGCTCAATCCACTGAGCTACTCCAGCCAGGAAGAATTTTTTAAACAAGCGATACCTGACTATTTTGTCAGGGGCACTGACCTCTTTTCCCTTAAATAGTCAGATTAAAAAAATGACAAGAGCCAATACAATAATAGCTATTTGATGTGAATGCCCTGTCTTGAACCATAAATATATAGGTCATATAGCAGAGTTGCATCTGATTCATCATGTCACATAATAAGGTTGCATCTGATTGGTTAACTCTTGGTACCAGAAATCCTTATATACAAATATAGGCACCTGATTTTTTTTAAAAAGTCACTAGGAGCAAAAAGGTAGGTAATTATATTATTATTCTTTTGTAAATCAAGTAAAAATTATACTTCTTTTTTGTCAGACCAGCAAAAAATGCATTTTTTTGGTGTGCTTCAAAGTTTTAATAGTTAGTTTATGTATGCCATGAGATAAAGAAGGTTGAAAATTGCTGTTCTAGGACATCAAGTCATTTAATTCATAAATATTATACCAAATATCTCTAAAAGAAATGGACTATTTTAAAAAACAGCCACCATACCATTATCATACATAAAAAATAATGTCTTGATTAAATTCAGTGTTCAAAATTCTAATTGTCTCAAATACCTCAAACATTTTTAACTTACAGTGTGTAAGAATCAGGATCATAATTAGGTCCATGTTTCATAATTGGTTGATAAATTTTCGTAGGTCTCTTTTAATCCACAAGCTCTCCTTCCATTTTTTTTGCCTACCCCTCCCCTCCCTGTAATTGTTTTGTGAAGAAATCAGGCCATTTGCCCCAGAAATCTTCCCCGTGGGTGCCACTGATCCTTGTTGATTCACATAGTTCTGTTAGGATTTCATCAGGTTCGAACTCAACCTTTTTGTTTGGCACGACTATGTCACAGGTGGTCTCACTGGTTTTACATTCATGTTAAATTGCTGATTTGCATGCAGCCTAGTAAGCTATCTTAAATTTTTAATGAGACAATTTTTAAAAAGAATAAATGAGTGAATAATAAGTGAATGAATAAGTGAATAAAGTTTGGTATTCAACAAATTTTTTAATCTTAGGCAATTTGATACATAAATATAGGTAACTCATTGTTTTTAATCACATTGTAAAATATTTAATAAAGCTGAGCATTTTTGTATGCCTACTGACATCTGTATTTGTTTTTCTGTAAATTGAAGCCATTTTGCTCATTTTTGCATTAGGTCATTGTTATTGTTATTTTACTCTTACAAGAAGACAGTGCCCCTTCTGTAGTTTGTGTTGCAACACACACACGTGTGCACGAGTATGTGTGCACACTTGGGGTTTTTCCCCCTTTTGATTATACAAATTTAAAACTTTTTACATTCCTTTATAGCTGCTGCATTTCTAAAAAAATCCTCATCCGAGGACATATTTATTGGTTTTAGAGAGAGAGGAATGGGGGAGAGGACATCAATCGGTTCCCTCCCATACACACACAGAACAGGGATCAGACCTGCAACCTAGGTATATGCCCTGACCAGGTGCTCCTTCCATTGGACCACCTGGTCAGGGCTTTAGTCACTGCATTTTTATAAGACAGGAATATCCTTTCCTCTTCCTCAAATGTTGTCTTCAGCCCTGGCTGGCGTAGCTCAGTGGATTGAGCTCGGGCTGCGAACCAAAATGTCACAGGTTCGATTCCCAGTACATGCCTGGGTTGCAGGCCATGGCCCCCAGCAACCACACATTGATGTTTCTCTCTCTCTCTATCTCCCTCCCTTCCCTCTCTATAAATAAATAAAAATCTTTCAAAAAATGTTCACTTTAAAAAAAATGTCTCCATATCACCTGTTAATCTGTCCATTTGTTTTGGCATTAATTTTTTTAATATTTATTTCTCCTATGTAGTGCTCCTGTATGAGTTCATTAGTTGCCATGTCCAAAAATTATTAAATATTCAAGGTCATTGCAAACATCTTCACTTGATCCTGACTTTGAGAGAACTCTTTGTAGCTTTTCACCTTAGGAAATGATACTGGTTTTGGATTCAGTTTGGTAGAAGTACATAGCTATTCCTATTTCAGTAAGTAGGCTGACAGTGGCTCTCAAAAATATGCCCATATCCTAATCCTTGGAACTGGTAAATGTTACCATGGTAAAGGTTTTGCCAATGTGCTTATAAAGGGTATAAAGGATTCTGAGATGAGGAGATTATCCCGGATTATCCAGTTGGGCCCCGAAGGCCATCACAGTGTCCTTATACCAGAGGCAGAGGGGGATTAGGCCCAACAGAAAAAATCATAGGAAGATGGAGGCAAAGACTGGAGGGACGCAGAAATGCCAAGGAATGCCGGCAGCTCCCAGAAGCTAGGAGCGGAAAGGGACAGATCCTCTCCCACAGCCTCTGGAGAGAGACTTACCTGCAACACTTTGATTTCAGACTTTTGACCTCCAAAAACGTGAGAGAATAAATTTCTGTTGTTGTAAGCCACTAAGTTGTGGTTATTTGTTATAGCAGCGACAAAAAACTAATACCCTGAGCTGTTAAAAGTAGACATTGAATTTTACCAAATTTCCTTTTAACATTTATTGAAATAATCCAAGTTCCTTCCTACCATACCCAACATGGCACACTCTCCAACAAATGTATTTCTCACTTTTCCCTTTCTCTTTGCTTTCCCTCACCACCTAACTTTCCTTCTATTTCCGTCTCACTTGCTTCTGCCGCTGGCCTTCCAGAGTATCCTGTGACCCTGCATTACCACTGGTCACTAAAACTTAAAGAGTTTGCTAATTCCTGGATTCTGGAAACATCTAGAAAGTCTTCAACTTGACCATAAAGGGGCAAAGAAAGCAGCGGTGAGAAACTAACTAGGAGGAATAAATATTGGTAGATGGGTCCATCCTGCTCCTCAGTGGATGCCCTTCACTGGAACAAGGAGAAGATGCTGGCCTCCTTCTAATTCCTTCTAACTTCATACCTTCTTGGAGGAAAAATCACATGGAAGAAATGCAGCCCTTTCCCCAGGCCTGTGGCACATTCTGATATTCCTCATGTCCTTTGCCAACAAACCGCAAGAAGAGAAACCATGGCCAATGCAATATCCAAAAGCGTTCTTCACCTTAAAACCCAGACCCTCCAGCTTGAAAAAACATAGTAACATCCTTCACACTGTGGCTGTTTCTGCAGTATCTTGTCACCTTTCTCTCCATGAAGGCTGGACATTTTTGAGAGTTGTGTTCTGCAAACCACAGCCTGGCACAAATGTAGTGGCCTTTGCCTTTTGTTCTGCCACATACCCTCCTGGCTTGGTGCACTTCCCCGGCCGACACCACTGGTCAGAGGTTCATGAAGGTTGATGAAAAATCAAAGACAAAGGAATGACTTTGAGAAAACCACAAAATTTAAGTGTGAGATTGTCCACAAAGAGAACAGTCATTCACAAAAGCAAACAATCTATGTTCAAACAGTTTTATTTATGCACATTTGCTCATATTTCAATATGATTTCAGGTCCTCACAGAACGCTTAAGGAAAAATTGAAAGGTCCTGACCAACTGAAGTCACCGTGATTAACAAACAGTGCTTCGGGAGGCGTCATAACTCAGGGCCTCAAAAGAAACGAGGTTCTCCAGTCTTAGGTAATAAGTCTAGAATTTGTTCCAGGCAGTTACCTTGAAACATGTAAATCAGTTACTGTTCAAGACTGAGCACAAATAGAAGAATATAAATTCCCTGCTGCACCAGGAGAATGCCCCACCCACCTCTCTGATCAGAATGTGATCATACGAAAGGTATGAATTTCAATAGGCTCTGTGATGTCTCACACTCAGTTACGTATGATCTCCCCAAACTGGTTTGAATGGCTAAGCAAAAATACAAAGAGTTAAAACATATACTGATCCTGGATATACTGATTTTATAAGATTTTAAGTGGTGAGTTTTTATCGGATAGATTTTCAGTAAATATCATTGATGGCAATTCTTACAAGTCTTTCTTCTTGGAACGCCACCGGAAGGGCTGAGGGAAGCACCCACTCACCTGTGGGTACAATCTGATCATTTGAAAGTGTCCATCAAGTTATATTACAGTTAAGGTGGAAAATGAAAATGAGGCCTGGTGGGAAGGGAAGCAAACCGCAGCACTCCTTAACTGTGAAACCTTGGGAGTTATTCACCTAAACCTCATCCTTACAACGGGAGCACTACTATCGACCTTAGTGGAATTAAAGGAGCTAAGCAATATATGCAGTCCACTGGATAAATGTGTGCTGGATAAGTGGAAGTTGCCAAGTCAGCTACACTGCTATTTTTGGCAATTGCTTTCTTATTAACAAGTAGCTGCTCAGGAGAATAATAAAAGTAACGAATATTTATTGAGAATTCATTAGATGCAAGGCACAGTGCTCAGCTTTTTACATTAATCCTTAATGTAATGGTCACTACCACTGCAGGGGGAAATACCTCTTTGTCCATTGAAAGGGCCTTGTCCGATGCACAGCTCGTACAGATGTGAGCAGGCAGCTTTCCCATGTAATTGTATTTACTCCTACCACGCAATTACTCTTCATTGCAAGTCTATCTCCAAAAGCTTGGAGAAGAATTAAAAGTCCTGATTGAATCCCCAGTGCAGGCTTTCTACTGTGATGTCCAGACTTCTCTGATAATAAATGCAGGTTAGAAAGATGTTTACCAGGAACCACAGTGACATGTGCTAGGTCTATCGGGACATCCGTACTCAATCGTAAAGCTATATTGTCATAAACTTTGCCCAAGACACTTCAACACTGCTGGACTTTAGCACCCCTGATGCTAATAAAATGGAAAACATTCCTTCAATAAACTAGCTAATTTTCTCATTAAATGGTGCTCTGGCGTTTGAGAGGAGCACCATACCAGCTTTATAGATAATGTCATGATGTTTTCTACTGTGAGGCGTTTATAAACAAACACCCCTGCCCTAAGGGGGTTCTGATGAAATTGATAAGCCTAAGCCCTACCTGACATAAACTGTTTTAGCAGGAGGTTCATGGCCAAGTGACTGAAAGCAGTGAGTGTGGCTCCTGTTTGCAAAATGCTGTGTCTTGGTGACACAAATGCTGTGTGTGTTGACACCCCCCTCTCAGCATCAAAGAAAGGGGCTCTCAGTCTGCTAATGGATTCCTTGGTCCCCTTGCCCTGATGGTAATCTCTACCTGATGCTTCCCCCTTCAAACCAGAGGATTAACCAGTCTGGGACTAGACTAAACACTCAAGGTCACCGAGACTCTCAAATCTGGCTAAGTACCAGAAACCTTAACATTCAAAATAAAATAAAGGCACAAAACCAAATGCATCGCAGCAACCATGGGGGTCGGAGGGGCATTTTCTGTGAAGGAAAAACCCCTGTCTTTTACTAAGGATGATATTTTCTCTCCAGGAAACTGCTCCATTTTCCAATGCCTAAAAAATAAACAAAATGAGGCTTTACACCAAATAGCACTCTCACTGCATCTGGCCGTGTAACCAGGACACGAGTCCGCTGTGGTTGCTGGGCTTCTAGCATAATGCCTGGGAAAACATTTTTCGAAACTTTGCTTGCCTCCTGTTGCAACCTCATTTCACTTTCACATCCAGAATTTTTCTAGGTATGATATGTTCAAGATTTAATTTTAGCACAGGGCTCTTAACTTCCCAACCTCGGTCTCTTCATCAAATGTACACATCAATGAAAACAGGAAAACAAACAAACTTTTCCCGAAAGGTAACTGTGAGAAAACACAAAGAACACGGCATATTGAGAAAGAAATAAAGATCTAAGGAAACTTTTGGTGTTTGGGTTTTGTTTTATTTTGTTTTGTTTTGTACATTTGTAACTGCTTTCTGAAAAATGATGGGAAATTTGAGCAACAATCTAGCCAAGAAAAGAAACAAGTAAGAGAAAGGGACAAAGAGACCGGAGAAGTGAACAGAAATGACGGGCAAGGTCCCTGTGGATGTCACAAGATTTCCAACACAGCCGAGAGAAGTCAGACTCAGAGAAATGAGAGAAGGATCTTTCTTAAAGCAAGAAGAAAAAAGGGCCTGAAGGGTGACAACCAAGAGAAAATTCAGTGTGAAGGGAAGTTAAGAGAGGCACTCATATTGACATATAACAGGGTGTTCTGCCAAGATTTCCCCTGGGCCCAAGGAAACATGAAGCCAAGACACAGTAGAAACAGCCAGAATAGGTCAGCAAAGGAGTTCCTGTAGTTTCAAATGAAATTTTACCATGTACTCTTGCAGGGTATAAGCTCCCGAGGAAGTAGCTAATGTTCTGTAAGGAATTTAAGAGAAAATTCCAATAGGTAGCTCAACTATGTCAGGCTGGAAAGTAGGTGGGATCTGAAACTTCCTTATTTCTTCTAAGAACCTCCTCCATTCCAAAGCTGATCATTGTAAAACATGGAAACAAATGAGTCACAAGTGGTTACCAGCTCAAGAATGACTTGTGTGAGTATGTGATACATTTCACTCTTGAGAAATATTAGAAAGTTTGCTACTCAAGAGTTTGAATACTTAATTTCCAAGGTAGTGAACCCCAAGGTCTACAACAGATCCATGATGTTAACTTTGTCCTCCAATTGTTATTATAATAGTTTTATTGAGATATAATTCACATAACATACAATTTACCTATTTAAATTGTGTAATTCGATGATTTTCAGCACATTTACAGAGTTGTGTGACCATCACCACAATCAATTTTATAACATTTTTATTACCCACAAAAGAAACATCATACCCATTAGGCACTCTCCATTTCCACCAATACTATCCTTCTCTCTGGTCCTAGGCAACAACTACACTACATTCTGTCTCTAAGAGGTATCTTCTACTCATAGGGGTATGGACTAAATGAAGTATAGGGCATTCAAACAATGAAATTCTAAGCAGCTATTAAAAAGTGGAAGTTTTTTCTATATCAATATAGAAATATCTCCAATACACATTGAGTGAATGAAATCAAGATGCAGAAAACTATATGCTACACTGAATTTAAAAACGACACTCAAATGGATTTGTTTGTACATGCATAAAATCTTCGTAAAAATACGTTAGAAAGTAACAACATTGGTTATCTGGGGGGAAGATAGCCAGGATAGTGAAGGACAAAATTAGGAAAATGATATTCTAGAGTAAATTTTTATATAATTTTTCAATGTCAGTATATTACCTATTCAGAAAATGAAGTCTAAAACCAGAACAATAGAATAAAATGCCATGAAAGTCAGCAAGCATTTCATAGCAAATAACACGACAGACTACGTGACGGACTGCAGAGAAGTGGCACACGGTGACCCAAGAGCCCTGACATTGTCAGAACCTGAGTTCTCTCCCTGAATCTGCTGCTAACTAGGAACGTGGAGCCACCTACTGCTTATCTTCTCTGGACTCAATTTCTTTGTCTAAAACTTCTGGAAACAGGCAGTTTATAGTCTACACAACCAATTAGAGTCAACATTTCCTGGGGCCCACTAGCTACATGCTAAGTTCTTCACATGCTTTTGAATCTCATAACCACTCTATAACAATAAACTATTTCCTCAAAAAAATTAAAAATACAATCACCATGTGATCCAGCAATTCTGCTTCTGGGTGTCTACCCGAAACCACAGAAAGCAGGGCACTACAGACTGAGTGGCATCCCCACCGAAATCATGTGCTGAAGCCCTCACTCCCTTGGACAGGTTTGGAGACAGGGTCTCTGAAGAGGGGGGTAAGTTAAAATACGGTCATTATGGTCAGTCCTAATCCAACATGACCCGTGTCCTTATAAAAAGAGAAAATTTGGACATGTTCAATTTGAACCATGTAAACATGTTACCTATTCAGAGGACATACCACATGAAGATACAAGCAGACAGCCACCTACACGACACTGAGAGAGGCTTCAGAAGAAACCGAGACCTTGATGTCAGACTTCTAGCCTCCAGAACTGCGAGGAAATAACATTCTGTCATCTAAACTACTCAGCCTAGAGTGCTTTGTTATGGCAGCCCTAACAAACTCACACGCGGGTCTCAGAGGGACATTTGCACACCCACGTTCATAGCAGCTTTATTCCCAAAAACCAAAAGGTGGAAGCAACCCAAATGTCCATTGATAGATAAATTAATACATAAAATGTGACCTATACATACAATGGGATATTATCGAGCCTTACAAAGGAAGGAAATTCTGACCCATGCTACAATATGAATGAACCCTGAAGACACTGTGCTGAGTAAAATGATCCAGTCACAAAAAAAACCCCCCACAAATATTGCATGATTCCACTTCCATGAAGTACCTAGGGGAGTTGAACTGATGGAGAGAGACAGGAGAATCACAACTAGAGGTGGGGAGAAAGGGTGAGAAGTGGGAGTTGCCGTCTAGTGCAAGATGTCCTGGAGAGGAGTGACGGTGATGTCAGCAGACAGTGTGAATGCCCTTCTTGGCACACAACGGTACACTTGAAAACGGCTAAGACGGTAAATTCTGTGTTACATAATTTTACCACAATCAAAAAACGCAGTAAAAAAAATTAAGTAAATAATGAGATATTATTCTCACTTTACAGTGCAGAAACTAACAAGTTTGCTGCATGAAACCAATATACAGAAACTAACAAGTTCCAAATAGTCAGTATTCCCATCCAGGTCTGAATCCAAACACCAAGCTCAATATACAACTTTTCTGTCCTAGCACTACACTGTTGTTTTTTTTTTTTAATTTTAAATCAAGAGGAAACACTATTTATTATTCTTGTTTTTTTCCTATTACTTCCAAACTCAGGTTATTTTCAGACAATTTTGCTTTCCCAGCCAGCATGGGAAAGCTATTCAGCTGCTTTGGAGGTATAAGTTTTCTTGGGAAAGCTCCTGGAGTTGTTCCCTTACCTAGTCTTGCCTACCGATCTCTATATTCCTGACACTTGTGCTATGGCCTCTTATGTCAAGATCCAAAACAAGAGAAAGAATGAAGTGGAATTTTTCCAAAACACCCAGGGGCTATAGTGATGGATGCCAAGATATCTTCCTTCTTCCATGCCAAGACTATGTTCTCTAAAGTAAAACATATTACTACCTCTCCCAATTGTCTCAGTGTTCTAAAGCTGTCGGGCCAGAAGCTTTGGTCTCTGTAAAGCTGAAACTATTATTGTCCCAGGGGTAAGACTGTGCAGAGTCCTGTTCACCCTGTGTGCCGAGTTGCAAACAGGTTGGGGCTGGTGGGAAGAACGGAATGTCCTATGACAAAGAGGAGGGGCCCCGAGGTAGCCACAAGCAACCAGAGGAGCTGCCACAGTGTTTCACCGTGCTGTGGATCGAAAGTGAAAGAACGTGAAGGGGCAGAGGGGAGAGATGCAACATTCCAGGAAATGATGCTAAATTCTTCAGAATACTTGGCTCTCAAGAATATAAGCCCCACGGATTGCTGAAAACTATTTTTTTAAATACTATTTAAAAAAACTATTCTTTTTCTCTTAAACTGTATACACAAATAAGAAAACATTCAACCCAGGAATATCAGGTTAACTCTCCAAATCCTTCTGTACTGGAGAAAAGCAAACAGCCAAGTAATCATGCAGCCAAAAGAGATATTACAGAAAATAAAAGCACATTTCCTAGGCTTAACTCCCCAGATATTCTCACGGTAAGTCAAAAATATGTTACATATTTAAAACTGCTTTGAATAAATAGGCCATTAACCGGGGCTAAGACCTTTTTTATAGAAAATAAATGGCTATGGCTATGGCTATGGCTATTGTAGTGTCTCTTTCTTTTGCAGAATGCAGCCTGTTCTAGATACGCTGGCAGTGACTGTAATCCCTGGCCGGCCACACCATGCTTCCTTCTGAGTATTTACGTGACCATGTTATTTTTCAGTGAACTGAATGCTTGTGCAAGCACAAGCTGCAACACAGCTTGCTCTGGCCTCGGAAGAAAAATGGAGACATACATTCAACGTGTATCTAAGCTCGAAACCCCTCCGAGAGTCTTTGTCCTCAGGGCTTAAGTGAACTCGCCTCCATGGTAGCTAGGAAGCAGCCTGACTGATCCCTCAGAGCCAGTCCTGGCAAAAGCAGGGTGAATGTCTTACGCAAGAGGGCATATAGCTAACAGTGCCACCAAGAAAGAGACTGAAGAAAGACACAGTGCTTTTGTCTTGTATCTACTATGCATCAGCACTCAGTTATGCCCTGAAAGTAAGAAATAAATTAGAACTAGCCCCTATCCCTCCTCATTTCCCACCCCATTACGTCCCCTCAGAATATTGCTCCTGGAATAATTAAGTTACACCAACTGGGATATTCCCAGAGGCTCCAGGAAGAGTGAGGGCAATGGTTATTTAAATGAGCTAGGGGTGGACAAAGCAAGGTGGCCCCTTTCACTGAATTCCCAGTCTTTGAAGAAGTTTGTCTAGGACTTCTTCCTGTCAGCCAGGTATAGTTTAAACTACATAAACTGGCATTCAAGAGCCTACCACAGTCATACGGTCTTCTACGTCCCCCTCTACGAAGTAACTAAGAGAAGGCCAAATGGAAGTCCTTTCTATTTCTTTAAATTCATCTAACCTAGGCTTTTGCTCATTCCTCTGGCCACACTGCTCCTGCCACCTGCCCTGTGCAATCACACACAGAGTCACAGCAGTATGGGCCCAAGAGCTCTTCTTCCTGCATTTTGGTCCAATGATTTTTGTTGTTGTTTGTTTGTTTTTAATGAACTCATCCCTTACCCCCTATCTCCTGCCCTTCCCCCTCCTCCACCTACAAGAGTAGAAAGTTAACTGTGCATCTAATGCTTTGCATGGCCAGGAGGTGGGTCAGTAATATTTATTCCAGGCACAACGCAAGGAACTTAACAGATGTCACCTTTGCTAACCCTCCCAATTGCATGAGTTCTTATCTGCATTATGCAGATGAGAAACTGAACTTCAGAAAAGTCAGGTAAACACAGCAAGCTATCACAGTAGATAAGAGTGGAGCCAGACAGTCTTGCTCAAATCCCCCATTTTCCCTCACTCGCCCTTTTGGAGTGTAGTGTGTGCGCAGGACAGTGCGTGTGCGCCACTCCCGATTTCTCCCCACCCACCTCCTACTGGGGACCCTGATGTGTGGCTTCCTAGTTCAGCACAGGCTCTGACCAGCTTCCAAACAGATGCAACATGACAGTGCCTCATCTTTGTCTGCACAAGATGGATGCCTTCTTCTACCTCTGGATTCCTGCTCTAAGACTCCTTTGGCCCTTGACGGAACCTGCTGGGCCTGCTGACATGCAGAATCTAAGGGGTTAAAGCATGGTGGCCACCTGTGACCCATGAACAATGAAGGAGAAGAGGCCATGATTAGTCCTCCAGACACACAGCTCTGAATACATTTTATGAGGCTCTTAGGAAACCCCATATATCAGTTGTTCCTAGCAGTGACCACTGCACTGGCTTTCCCTCCTTCCCTAGTCCACCCACCTTGTCCTTCCTACTTATTGAGATCACATTGACAAATAAGACTCTTGCTCATAACCCTCTCCTTCGTGTTCTGCATTCAGTCAGTAGGTAGCAGAAATGTGGGTCAAACAGATAGGGGCGGGGCCGGCTGTGGTACAATCTGCCCTGCCCCTCAAACCATATGAATCAGCACATCCAATGGCCTTTGAGGGGTTCTTAGAAGAATTTATGACCCACCTGTAGATGTCAGCAAGCCTCCTCTCCTCAGCTACTCCAGTGCTGGCACAATGGACCAATGAATGAAATGGCTCAGGTGGCAGGAATGGAGACTGCGTGTGTGGCCAGCAGTATGGGCTCCCTCTTACAACTCACTGCCACTGGTGAATGTCCAACCACCTGGTAGCATAAACACATGCCAATCCTCATGGCACCTTCAAGGGCATTGGCCAGCCCCTCTGTGGAAGGTTGATTATAGCAGACCACTTCCATCATGGAGGGGAGGAGGAGATTGCGATCCATTCTTACCACAATTCATGCTTACCTACTCCAAATGTAAGGTAAGAAGGCTTGCCTTCTCTGCATGCAAGCCCTCTGCAAGCACACTATCCAAGGATATAAGAATGCCTGACCTACCAGCATGGTATTCCACAGAACACTGTTGCAGACCAAGGAGGTGATTAATATCAAAAGACGTGCCACAATGAGTATATGACCAAGGAATCCAATAGTCTGATCACACACTTAATTGTTTTAAAACTGCCAGTTTAACTGAATGACAGACTGGCCTGTGAAAGGATCAGTTAGGACACTCGCCTGAGAACAACCTTTGTCTTCCAGTCTCACCTTGATTCATGTCCCAACCCTGACATTTCTGCAAGGAAACTTGTTTCCTTTCAGTGGTCAGTGGTATCAAGATTGGGTTACAAGGCAGGCTCATTGTTACTAGCATATCACTTTTTCTTGGCCCTTTCACCAATCGGAGGTAGGAAATACATGAATGTGCATATAATATACGTATACATACATATAAATATACATACACTCACAAAAAATACACATAGGTATGTATCTGCACATGAACATACATACATCCATATGCCTCTCTTAGAAGTCATTAATTCACACCAAGACAACCACTACCAATCCATTCCCATAAGGTTTTTTTTGCCTTCTCTCATGTGTTCAATCCTATAATACAAAACTGTTTGTTCCATACTACTGTATATCTCTTTTTTAAGAGGGATGAAATTTTGTCCCAAAGCTGCCCCCCACAGAATTACACTCCTATGTTATTGGCCAACGAAGTATCACATACCTATGCCAGAACTGATCTCCGGCTAGGGGCCATCACAATTAGTTTAGACCACTCATCCACCCATCACCTCCATCCCTGGGGTGGGGTCAGAGCCCCCCCTCAAATGCACAGTCACACGAGGAAGGTAAGATACAGGAAGAGAATAGGGTTTCTAATAGGGAGAAGGAGGGGAGCATGGAGTACTCACATCAGGGAGTCAACTACCTGTATCTGCTACATTCATCTAAAACCCATTGAGCAGACTGGGCAACATAAATCCTCTGAAGTTACGCGTAAAGTTTTCTTTGTGTGTGCACATGTATCACTTTCTGGGAAGAGGATCCTCAGTCATCACCATGTCTCAGAGGGCTCAGAGACTCAGGGAAAGTTTAGAACCACTTTCTTCATTTTAGATTAGCACAGCCCTTAATCTTAATTTACAGAGCCAAGGGGTTTCTAGGAACTTAAACCCCAGTTCAGAAAATGCAAGCATCTCCCCGATTTCATTTAAAGCACATTTAGTGCACATCTGCTCCCAGAGGAGGCATCAGAAACCCGCATGGCCTTCGTCAAGATACAAACGTTTGTCTCAATTTGAGTCCCTCTTGAGCTTATTCCTAGAGACCGACTTTTCAGGCTTCTAGGGCAATTAAGGGGCAGTAAATCCTGCGTGAATTAGACATGCCTCCTTTAAACTCTTAGTCTTCTAAAGAAAAAGGGGATCGAGTGGGAGTCCCAAAGGAATAAAGGAAACAGAAGTGCAAACTGTCATAAAGAAGAAGAAAATCCCTGGCTTAGGAGCCAAAGAGCAAATGTCAAGGCAGCTTGTCAGTTTCAATGTGTTCTCGGCATTTTATCCCATTGGCCCCAAATGCAGAGTTCAGAGTCCCAGAAATATTACCACCATCTGGGACAGCTGTGGTAATAGAAAGAGATCAACATGTCCAGGGTTTTAATCTGCTAGGGCTCCTTCAGCAGTGCTATTTATCTATCTGAAAAGGATAAGTAGAAAGGCGGCTACTGCAGGCATTATTTATGCCGGGTCGGCTGGGGGGTGGGGCGTTAAAAAGCATGTGCGCTTGGGCGTGGCTCTTAAATTTTTGCCAGGCAGACAACTGCTGTGCAGAGAGATAAAATCCTGGAACCTAGATTGTTCTTAGCCAGCTCGGTCACAAGGTGACTCTATAAAGTGATCATCCCAAGTGGACACACTGTTGAGAGTGAAAGAGGACACTGTTCATGATTAAACCAAGACAAGAGCTGTGACGAGGTGCAGTCTCAGCAAACCTAGATGGCTGGCTCCCTACTCAGTCAGTACTTCGTAATACTCTCCTCTGCTCTGGTCTCTGTCCTTTGGCCAGCATTTGGCATGTGCCCTACATTGTGTTAAGCATCACAGAGAATCTGAAAAAAATAGTGAAAATACAATGGTATACTATAGCACACCATACCACGGAGTCCTTGCCCATAATAAGGAGCCCTCTCTTTTTGCTCTCACCGTGGCTGCCTAGAGCAGCACCCCTTTTGGTAGCCTTGAAATAAAAATGAACTGACGTCTACTCCGAGCTAAGGCATTAGGACCTTTTGCATGCTTTGGTTTTTAAATCTTTGATTCAGAATAAATCCAAGTGACTCACTGGACTATTTTGGTCTTGGGAATTAAGCTGCATTCAGAAAGCCTTGCTGCAATCTCTTGGACCAGGGTGGACAGAAGCCTTCCTAAGAAGCCTCTGGAACATCCACCTGAGACCGCCGAGTCAAACACATCTGATCAGGCACAATTTGAGAATCTCTTGAACTCTGGTGGTTCTTTCACATTTTAAGTCATCTCCAAGTCCTCTCCTGGGTCGATAACCATTTAGAACACTAACCTTCATGCTTCTTGAGTCCTCTGGGCTAAACAAAGCATTTCAAATCTAGAACCCCTAGTTTCTTGCTCTTTTTATTACTGGCCAAAATAAAAAAAAAAGAAAATAAACGAAATTTAAAAACGATCTACCACTGATGCTCTAAAATACAAACGGCATCTACTGCAGTCACTATGCTGGTTGGGGAGGCGGAGGGGCATTAAAAAGCATGTGCCTTTGGGTGTGGCTCTTAAACTTTTGCCAATATGAATAATAATTTTTGCTAGTAATAATAAATTACTCTTGAAAACAAAATCATGGATTTTTTTCCTGAAAATCCTATAGATTTCCTGAATTCAACAGTAGAAAATATTTATTATGAAATCTAAAAAACAAAAAAAAGTATAAAAAAGAACATTGAGCCCTGGCTGGCGTAGCTCAGTGGATTAAGCACGGGCTGTGAACCAAAGCATCACAGGTTCAATTCCCAGTCAGGGCACACACCTGGGTTGCAGGCCTGATCCCCAGTGGGGGCCATGTGAGAGGCAAGCACGCGTTGATTCTCTCTCTTCTCTTTCTCCCTCCTTCCCCCTCTCTAAAAATAAAGAAATAAATCTTTAAAAAAAATTAAAAAATTAAAAAGAACATTGAAATTACCCGAATTCCCACCACTAGGCAGAACCATCTGTTAATGTTTTGGTGCACTACTTCATTCTCATTGTGCACGAGTATCTATAACTATACTTACATAGACACACAAAAATTCTCATAAAATTAAGACCATATTTTATGTAGAATTTTTTAAATGCTTTCATTCCTTAGCATTTTATTGTGAATATATTCTGCAGGCATCAATCATCCTTTTGTAAACATTTTCAGGTGCAAAATTCCCCATTCAAAGCACTACAAACACTGCTTGGAAAGATGTTGATTACAAAGTGACCACTTGCATAGCTAGCATGCTTTTTGGTAGCATGTGTGAAATCTGTCTGCCTTCTTAAAAAGAACAAGTTGAAGAACAATATGCTAAGTCACCCAGCTTTCCAGAACTTGGAATCCATCCACTTAGAACAATCCAAGACTTCTGCAATGGGTAAAGAGATAAAGCAGGGTTGTATCAGGACTTAAGGCTGATCAGAGGCACAAGGACATGCTCTGAAGGGGAAGAGTTTGCTAGATACCACAGCTTTCTAGAGAAATAATTTTAAACCTCCCATCAAATAATATAACATTCGCAGGCTTTCTACAGGCTTTGCATTGTGCTAAGTAACAGTGATACAAGATGACCAAGCTCTAATCTTTTCTCTGAAGGACTGTACAGCCTGCAGGGTGATGCAGGTTCACAGCCCACACTTGAGATGCTTGAGCCCGCTGAGTGCCAGCTGTGGACAGTGGGCAAAGTGAGTTATAACAAGTCAGCGAAAAGTATAACAGCAGCTCATGTACACTAAATAGATTTTTTTTCCTATCCTACTTTGATATTGTTTGATATATATGTTCAATCAATTTACCTGCTATATACTATAAACTCAACAAACATTTATTGAGCTTTTAGTGACGTGCAGGCACTGTGCTAGGTGCCGTGGCTACGAAGATGAGCCATGCCTCTACTCTCCACGAGGTCACATTTTAGTAGAGATTACGGATACTACACAACAAATAATTCTATCAGGACTTACAGGAGTGTAAACAGGGAGTCCTGAGAGAACTTGAGCTGCTAACCAACCTGGGGGAGGCTGTACCTCAAGGCTAGTTCCAGGAAAAGCGCACACTGGAGGGAGGTGGGTGTGGGAGGGGTGAGAGACAAAGTTAGGAGAGGCCAGGCATTCCAGTAAAGGCAACAGGCAAACACAAAGTCAAAAGCAGAGGGGTGTGCTCTCTCCAGGAGTTTCTTAGGAACCTGTGAGAGTACAGGGCAAAAGTCTTTGGGCAGGCAGTGCCAGAAAAGGAAAACAGAAGCAGGCAGGTAGAGCCACTGAAGAGTAAGAAGCAACAAACTGGTACGGCCACAGCTCTGTTTTAGACGATGACCCTGCCTCACACTTCACTGAAGAAATGGAAGGCGTGAGATAGAGTCTTACTCGTCTCCCATCACAGGTCACAAGCAGCCATCGTCCGTCGTCTTTTCTCCAAACGTAGGCATGCCCCTCCCATCGGGGTCCCGCCACTCTTGTCTTGGTAAGGACTCCAAGGCTTCTGGTATCCCCTCCCTGCTGATACTCCCCACAGCGTTGTTACTCTTGTGTGATTTATTCCTACCATTAAACTACTAAGCTCTTGTATCTGCCATTAAAAACCCTTCACTTCACTCGACATCTCCCTCCAGTCTTAATCCCAGTTCTTTAAAGAGCTGTCCATGCGCAAGGTTGTGCCTACATCCTGACTTCTTTCATTGCCCAGCCCACCAAGAGATAGCTCTCCTTTGCCCTCACACTCCTGAAAGAGCTTTTACCAGGTCACCAACTACATCTGTGAATACTTTTCTCATTTAACTCCGTGGCAGGCTGAATAACATCCACCCTCCAAGACGTCCACATCCTAACCCACAGAACCTGTGAAAATGTGACCTTATGTAGCCAAGGAACTTTGCAGATATGTTTAGGGTTAAAACCTTGAGATGAGGAGATTGCTTGGATTGTTTGGGTGGGCCCAATCCAATCCTATGAGTCCTTTAAAAGTGGAGGAGGGTAAAAATCTTCTTCCTTTCAATAGATGATCCCCCCTCCATCCAGCAGTTCAAACCTCCATCCTTAATTTCCTCCTGTTCTTGTGTTCCCATGTCCCTATCCGATAAGAGTTCCCATTGATTTTATCTCCACAAGTTATACTAAATCTGCCAACTCTCTCCATCTCTCTTGCTAACATCAAGTCTACACCAACATCACCTCTTACTTGGACTTCCACAACAACCTCTTCCCTGGCCTCCACACTTGCTCTTTCGTCCTCCTTTGACACACATTCTACAAAGCAAGAGTGATCGTGAAATGTAAATTGGATAAACCTGCTCCTGGGCTTAGACTTCCTTAATGGCTTCCCATGGAACTTGGAGTAAAATGTACTCCTTACTACATAGCCTGCACGGTCCTGAGTGATATGATCCTGCCCATTTCTTTGATCCCATCTTCCATCTCTCTCCTCCAATGGCTCTGTGCACTAATCGTTCTCTCCTGGTTTTCAGAGAGCCCGCCAAGCTTTTCCACAACTCAGAGTCTGCACGAACTGTCTTTTCTGTCTGGAACGTTTATGTCCCCACTTCTTTCCATTCTGGTTCCTTCTCATCCTTTGGATCTCAAGCTTAAATATCATCGTCAAGGAGAGCCTTGTTCATCTACAATATGCAAAGATGCCCACCCTTTTATCCTCCATCTCAAATTGTTTCCTCTTGATATAGTTTGTAAACATGTTATTTATTTGCTCATGTACCTGGCTTTGTTGGTCTTCAGCACTAGAAAATAAGTGAGAGCAGAAACAGTGATTAGTTCCCTGGGTTGCACCCCGCCCTGAAAAGAGAGTGGATTGACTCATAAATGGTCACTAAATTACTTCTTTAGTCATTCTAATGGCAGAGAGAGTGGATTAAGGTGGCAGACAAGACAGGAGGCAGGAAAACTGAGTGAGAGATTGCTGCGAAGTTCCAAACGAGAGAAGAGAGGAGCCTGGGCTTGATCAGTAATAGTAAAGATGGAGAGGAGGAACACTGAATTATAACCTACGAGAAAGGGCAGGTTCCAACTGAGGAGAAAAACACAAGAGAAGCAGACAGGGCAGATGGGAAGGGATGGATTTGGGTTGACTAGAGTGATGTTGAGGCATCATCCAGGTAACGAAATAGGGTTAGACAGTCACTCGTGATTTGAGAGATATGGTTATCTCTCCAGTCCAAATTTGTGCATATTAACATTATATAGTACAGTATTTTCAGGATGTTCCCTGGTGTCTCATCAAAAAACATCCAAGTCTGAAACCACTGTTTAAGAACCTAGCAGCAGTGCAAATGGAAGGGGACTCAGTCCAGAACCTTCCTCTAGAAGAATCAATCAATACACAATGAAAGGAAGCTCACCACAATGGCATTTCGAGCTCAATGCAACCCCGTTTCCTCCCTCCCACCTCTTCCCCCCGATCATCTTAAACCTTCCTGGCTACAGATGGACCACCTCCTAACAAACACCAGCCCATGAGCACCAAGTGCCTACGATGCTCACAGAGCAGATCAAAGAGATAGTTTTGAGTGGCAGACACAGCACCACTTCGGGATTTCTCCCTGAGAAGTGTTCAAACACAAATTCCAACCTTTTCTAGTCTCTTCTTATATATGTTTATCATACATGGTAACTCTTCCTTTACTTAATCCCATATCCTTTGCCTTATCAAGACTGCTTTATCCCTGCTGACTGTATCCCTAGCTGGTATCCAGGCAGAAAAGAAATAATTGGCTGAGTAATAGCCAGCTTCACGTAAAGCACTGACCAGAAGGATAGAAAGGGATCCAGTAAGATGACCAGTTCATGAGCCATCACTGACTCATATTATAATCCATGTAAATATTAGGATACGCTGTTCTGCTTTGTTAGTATTACTTTTAACAGATTCCGTGGATGATCAACTCCACAAACAAATGGTGTATCAAAGTCCACTTGTTAATCTTATTATTTAAAACTCTGAATATAGTTTTATAGATACGCAATATTCCAGTAGGAGTCTCCTATACCTGCCCACCAAATACCAATTTAACTCACAACACAAGCAAATCATACATCTTCGCAGCTGGAGCGAGGCGCTCAGTAAGAGGAAGTCATCTTACCCTTTGCAGATGAGGAAATGGAGACTGTTGCAGGTCCTGTTGGTCCTGTGAGTAATCCTTTAAATCCATGCACCAAGTATTACCTGTTTCTGTGAGCAAATGCAGGGCAAAACATCCGTGGCACACAGACAGAAAGAAGGCCAAGTTCATTCGGGGCGATCACAAACTTTACACAGACGAGCACTTTATCCAAGACCATAAGACTAATAATGCGTAGAACTGGACTTGAACCTAAAGTTCTTTTGACTGCTGCTCTAGAATTCACTCAAAGAAGCCACTTTGCCATAATCCTCGAGGGAGAAAAGTGGAGGGCTCCGCATCAATGCAGCGGCCCTCAATAGCACATGCTGTTCTCCGGTCGTTTTACGGAAGGGCTGCATGTTCTGGAACCCACTGAGACCAGCCAAGCATTTCTTCCTTCCTGGAATGTACTTGCTGTACCAACCGTCTGACCAGAGTCCTCACCCAGGTTAGAGAAGACTCTAACCTGCTCCTGCTATGTGAGGCCGAGGTCCTCAGGTCCTCTCTTGCTGGGGTCCCCTTGCTGTAATCAGAGCCTGCCTGGAAAGGATTCTACATCCCAGGGGTATGAGAGAAAGCAGGCAGGCCTGAGAAGGAAAATTCAGCATTATGTTTGCACATTACAATCCCAAATGTGGGTGATTCATTCCAAATGCAAACTGAAAACCTCACTAATTTCACTTTCCTTTCCAAATTGCCTCCTTTCAAGTTTTTACACATAAATTCTGACTAAAACTGACATCGTGTTTTCTGCTGCAAAAGAAAGCAATCTGACTGCCAACCATGGAGGAAAAGTTATGAAAGTGGTACACAGCTGTGTGTTGAATTTTTTTGTTTTTTTTGTAATGTGATTGATGATTAAAATGGAATCTCGCTGCCTGGGGCTCTCTCCTGACTACTATTAAGCTGGTGAAGTTGGTGACAGTTTCTCCTCCCCTCGCTATCAGTGTTAGACTTGGGCCGAGGATGCAGAGGCCTCAGATGACCTCCAATGGGCAAGGGGCGCCTCTGGGATGCTAAATGGCAGCTCTCTGGGAGGGCCTTGGAGGTCACCCCAGAGCGAAGTGGAGCCCTACAGCTTTCTCAGCAGCCTGCGTCCTCAAACCAGCTCTCCCTAGAACAAAAACAGCCTGTCAGGCACCATAAACAGTCAGAAAAACATGCCTCTACAAAGCGAGGCTATTCAGCGGCCTCCGAGCTGTCTCTTCCACCCCTCGGGTTCACTGACCCAACAACTCACACAGAGTCAGGCTATAAAATTTGGAAGAAAGAAATATCTGCGGAAGGAGGAGGAATGGAGACAATGGGAGGACGTTTCCCTTATTCTTTCCATTCCATGGCAACCACATGCTCCCGGCCAGGCCAGCAGTGCAGGTAAGGGATCGGAAACCATGTCCCACACAGACCCGGGAGACCACGGGGGCGGGAGGGGGGTGCCCCAGAGAGGAAAAGGTCAAGGGAAACCACGGCAGCTATCTTGCAATCACTTCAAGAACTGCTGCATGACAATGGAAGCAGATTTGCTCGGAGTTACTCCCAGAGATGAAGGAATAAGGGACGTGAGCTGTTTCAACAACATAAAAGGACTTTCTTACAACTAGTTGGAAAGGGTAGTAAGCATTTCAAATCTGTACCACATAGGTTTTCCTCATACTTCTCTAAGCAACTCTTTCTTCACCCTCCCCATCGAGAGTCAACACGACCTAAGATTCTGTCTTTTAGCTCTCTCTCTCCTTGTGCCTCTCACCTGTGTGTTGTCAAGGTCGCTATGACCCTGAGCAACTTCTCAATGCCAAACTCTGGTCTATCCGGTCTCAGCTAGACTTTGCACTGGTCTTCTTTGGCCTCTCCATCTTTCAGGAATGCATACTACTCCAAGCCACGGTCCTCTGGGCTGACACCAACGCATGGTCATGCTGCTCTCTACAATGAAGTCCAGACTTGTGCCCCCCTCCCTCCCTGGCCTCCTCAGTCAATACCCATCAGGACACTGCAGCTGCACCAAGTAACTCTTACCTCCCTGTCCTGGATCTGCTCAGGCCACTGCCAAAGGCCTCTGTCTCTGCCCTCCTAACACTTCAGCAGGACACATGCTCACCTTTCAAGATCAAGTCTCCACTTGCTTGATCAAGTCTCTTTCAAGATCAAGTCTCTACTTACTTCCACTCGCCCCATCATCATCACTGCCTCTCAGGCCCACTGGACCCTCACCTCCCTGTAGTTTAGCAAATTGTTTTATTCAATGACAGTACCATCCAATGCTAAACCCTTAGCATCTTAAAGGCAAGGGACCAAATTTGTTTCATTGCTCCATCCCCAGAGCCTAATGTACTGTGTGGAATGTGTTTGCTGAGTACATAAAGAAAAAAAAGAGAGAAAGAGAAAGAGAGAAAAGGAAGAAAGGGAAGAAAGGCAAGAAGAATGATAGGTGGAAGGAAGGGAGGAGGGAAGGGAGGGAGGGAGGCAGGGAGGGAGGGGGGGGGGAGGGAGGGGGGGGAGGATGGGAGGAAAGGAAGGAAAGGAAAGGAAGGGAGGTAGGTTTGGGGGGGCAAGGATGCCCTGAATTTGGTGCATTCTTATTCTGTTTCCTTTCAATTTCAGTACTTCTCCTTCCACTGAATGTTAAAGACTTAGTTTATAGGTTCTCAAAGGGAAGATAATGACTTAGCTACTCTGAATATGGTGCATTCTATAAAACAAGGGAAAAGTCTAGTCAGAATCAACTACAAAACAACACGCATCACAAGAATCATACAAGCAATTATTTATCAGAAGACATTTGTTAATGAAATGAATTCGGAATTAAAATAACTAGCTTAATTTACAAAAGAAAATCGCAGTAAACCTAAATTTGTAAAACATGTTTTTAAGTATAAAAACCTTCAGTGACTACTTTCCTACCCTGGGGGCTGGCAAGGAAAGGGAGAGCAAGGTCCAGTTTCTCCTGGCTTTGAGGCTGACAGTGGTGCTCAACTGTGCACACCAGCAAGGCAGGTTAGAACGGTAACACATGATTTTGTATAAGGTTGCCAACCTCTAAGAGGTTTGCTTTAAAATGCTCAAAAAGGTCGCTGGAAATGAAAATAAAGAAGCCCCTGGTGACTTTTGGAAGAAGAGATTTGGTGGCAAAGTGAGGAGAGAAGCCAGACGGCTGACACCGA
Source organism: Phyllostomus discolor (assembly GCF_004126475.2). Classification (NCBI taxonomy): domain Eukaryota; kingdom Metazoa; phylum Chordata; class Mammalia; order Chiroptera; family Phyllostomidae; genus Phyllostomus; species Phyllostomus discolor. The sequence goes on from NC_040910.2 coordinate 86,514,895, forward strand.
GAGACAGTGCACACGGAGAAGATGCAGAATGCAGACCCAGCAGCAACTCTGGGGACGGAGGGGCGCATGCGGGGAATGCGGGGCTGTTACTAGAAAGGCACCCGATGTAAACAAAAAGCCCTTTTTCTTTTTCTGAATCTCAGCAACACTGTGCATTTTTCAATGCCTCATAAAAGTGTATTCCAAGGACAGGGTGAAAGCCAGGTGGAGATCTGGAGAAAGCAAGAGAATGACATACTATCAACTCAACAAAAAACTCAACAGAGTTGACAGTAATTGTGAGGGTGAGCCTCCAAAGTCCAAAGTTTTGGAGGAAATCCGAAACAACTGTAAAGATTTGTCCTGGGATATGGTTGTTAAACTTCCGGGTCATATAAATGCCCTGGGGTATTTGTTTAACAGGCTGTGGCCCTACCCTGCCCTCCCCCATTAGGGCAGGTCCTGTGCATATGCATTTTTTGAAAGAAGGAAAAAGGTAGGGAGGGAGGCAGGGAGGGAAGAAGGAAGTTAGTTGTAACTTTTTTAGAAGGAGCCCTGGTATTCCGGGGGGAAACGTGTTATCTGTAGTCATGGGGCCATAATCTGAGACCAGCCTCGAGCAGCACTTTTCAAACTTGAATTTGCATATGATTCTTCTGGGCCTTGATAATTTTCTGTAGTCTGTGGCTGTCCTACACACTGCATAATGTTTAGTAGCATATCTGACCTCTCCCCACTACATGCTGGTAGCAACCCCCACCCCTTTGTGACCAAGTATGTCCTTAGATGTCACTTGATATACTCCAGGGAGTAACAACTCTCCCAGCTGAAACTCACTGAGTTAGAGCAGAATTCAAAAAGTAAAAGAAAGTACTTTAGACATTGCAATGACCAATCCTACTGAATTTTCATATTGTAGTGACCCAAGGATGACAGACCTTTCACTCCTACCATTTATGTTCTGAAGAATATGAATAAAGCCGTGGGACAGCGGAAGTGATGGAAATACTCAATGTTCCCTTTGTTCCCCATATTTCCTAGCCCTCCTTGCAGCTGGACTAACCCACTCGATCAGTGCCGGACAGTGAAGTATGTCACTTGCAGGCTGAGGCCACGAGAAGCTCAAGAGCTGTTCTCCAATCTCCTTCTTTCCTAGGTCACGCGATCCCAAAGTCGCAACTCCATGACGGTGGAGTCTCAATTAGGCTGGGTCACTGAGTCACTCAGTGGGGTAAGGTTCCCTGCTGAGTCATCTGGGACTTGTAGCATAAGCAAGGAATACCATTTTCCTGTGCTAAGCCCCTGAGATTTGGGGGGGCAGGGTGTTACACAGTCTAACCTAACACAGTGAGAATGATAATTCCACTCCAATGAAAGGGTGACTAAAGAGTTCCTCAGAATTCATAACCCAATTTTCCTTCATCAAATTGCCCATTGCCAGATTACTTTAAAGTCTGTCTAAATGGACAAGACAGGGAATTTAGAAGCCATACTCCCCCACGATAGAGGAAAACTGAACCAACTAAGAGTCATGAAATAATGTTCTTTTGTGATCTAATCAGAATTCCAGGCATATCCAAAAGGGGAGTTTAGATGACAGAATTCCCCAGTGATGACACAGGCATACCAAGAAAGAATAAAACAACAATAATAACATAAGTAACTCCTATTTGTTGAGGGCCTTTGTTGTGCCCAGAACTAGATTATTTGCTTTACTTAGTTATCTCATTTAATAATCATCACAATTTTACAAATTACATACTGAGGCAAACACAGTTGGCTGCCCACTCAATGCGCCAACAAAATCCCTGTATTGTTCACAAAATGGGTGGCAATGGTGGACACCCCCCCCCCCACCAGCCTCAGAAAATGAAACATAATTGGTTAGCTAATGCCTGGCACACACCCTTTGATATTATAGTGGTTTTTTCATTTTCACAGGGTTAAGAAGAGAAAGGGAAGAATATGGACCAGAGAACACATGTGGCCCACAAAGCCCAAAATACTCGCAATGAGATTTTTCCAGAAGTGTGCTAACCCCTAGTTTATGCCAACTCTAGTAACCCCTTCATGGGCTTAAGGGCGAACAAGCTGCACAGCATTTGGCTCCAGGTTTGAAACCCGAGAGGAAGTCTGCTGGGAGCTCCTGGAAGCTTTCCCTTCCTGATGAAAATAATAAGACCCAGCGAAGAAATGCCCCTTGTCTTGCTGCCCTTGGATGTTGTCACATGGCCAGGGAGAAAAAGTCAAGGGAATCAGAAATCCAATCAGATACCACCCAAAGCCAGGCCATGGCTCAGTTATTGAAGTAGCCAGCCCCAGAGCACTGAGGCATCTCCAGGTATCTTCACAGAGGGGGGTAACAAACCCTTGTTGTTGCAACCACTTTTGTTGGGTCTTCAGTTACTAGCCATGGATAAAATCCCGTTGACTTTCCATCACCTCTCCATAAACAAAACAACTCTCACATCTCTAGGAGAACGGAACCTGAGAAGCTACAGTAGTCATTACACCACTTGCTCCTGGCCCGAAAACTCTTCCCCAAAAGTCCGGATTCTCCTAGCTCTTGCTTAGGAAAGAAAGCACTAAGTCTTCCAGATTCAGCCTTGAACATGACAGGCTTGAGCAATTCCAGTGTTACAAAGTTAGAATCTTTCATTTGTAAAACGACCAAAACTTTGTTTGTGAACAAAATGCTTTTGGATCCTTTAAAAATGTCCCTACCCACAAAACATTACTATCCCCCATCCACAGTTTCAAAATATTTCAACATACCTCTAGAGAAGTTCCTTGAATCTTTCCTTTTGAATTGCCCTACATCTCCCTACACTAAACAAATGAGAAAATCATCCTGAGCTTGGTCAATTAGGTTCTCTTTAAGAAATATCATCAAATATGCACACACCCATGAGGATGTTTGAAGGTTATTCCCTCTGGATGCAGTCAGAGCATCTGTCCTGATCACTTACTCTGGTGAGACTGGCTTCTGTGGATAATGACTTAATCGCTGGAACCTGGAAGCTTTCACCGTGCTCAAAGGCTGTCACCGAACTCGCTGATGGAAAAAAGCCCTTCTGGCTAGAAATACAGACATCAGCCAAGTCACAATAGCTTCCTGATAGTTCTTTTATTGCCTCTATCAAACCACAACAAAGAGTTGCAAATGTGTCACTGGGAAGTGTTGTCTGCATACAGCCCTTAAAACCTGAAGAATCTTCTTTTCATAGTTGTAAGCTGCGAGCCATAAACAGTTACCTACACAGGTTAAATTTCCCTTTTTATTTCAGGACATTTTTTTTTAATCCTTTAAATCCAAGGTAGTGGTTCTTAACCTTGACTGCACTGTGGAGTCCCCAGGGAACGCTGAAACAGAATGATGTCTGGTCCTATCCCTAGAGTTCAGATTCATTGCTCCAAATGCAGCCTGGGCCCTGGGATGTCCAAAGTTCCCCTCTCCCAGTAATTCTATCAGACACTCAAGGGTGAGGACCACTGACCCTAGGTGGTTCTCAACCTTACATATTCAATACTTGTAAAAATAACAGGAAATCACTTATTAATCAAATAAGTGTGTGCGTGTGTGCGTATGTATGTGTGTGTGTGTGTGTAAAGGAGAGAGATGACCAGGATAAATTTTATGACCAAAATGAAGGAAAGAAAATGAATGTCTTTGGCCTCCTTAGTCATAAATCTTACAGTCATACCCATGTCTCCATGAGCAATACTTCCTTAAACAGAACATCAAAATAATTTTTCAGTGCACCCAGCTTCCCAAGACCCCAGTCCAGGGGTCAGCAAACTCCTGCCCATGGGCCAGATCGGGTCTGCCACCTGTTTGGTTAAGTCACCTTCCACTGGAATGCGGCACTGGTTCACCTGTGTGGTATCTGCTTGCTTTCACACTGTACCCACAAAGGTGCAAACGAGACCGTATGGCCCACGAAAGCTAAAATTTTTACTATCTGGGCCTTTATACAAAGCTCCAGACTACTGCTCCGGTCTGTAATCCAGTATTCTAGCCCCAGGAATTAATACGCCTCCTGTACTCTCCCCCCGCCAGTTGCCCCTCCTGGCCATCCATCTGACCTTGTGCTCCTGACAAAACCCGCAGTGTCTCCAGGAATCACTCTGCTTCAGCCTGCTGGGTGTCACTCCTAGGCTCTGACCGGGACACCTCAGAGCCTGATTGCTGAGGCCATCCACTGTGCAATTAACCAGCTTTCAGCAAAAAAAATAAATAATAAAATAAAAACCAGACTCATCACCTTGCTATAATGGAATAGGCTCATGTTAAGAGCCAAAAACAAGATATTTATATACGCTTGTCCACAGCCTAAGTTCGAACTGCCCTAATCAACTTCTGGTTTGCTGAATTAAATTTAATTTTCTGCATTTAATCTTCTTTGTTTTACTACTTGGCTAAAACCTAAGCAGTGCCTTTTAAAACTATCCCTGAAGTTCATTTCTCTGTCAGACTTTTACTCCGTCAGCAAAAAAACAAACGTTATTCTAAGAGCCACCTTATTATTTTTGCTTTCACCTCTGTGGTTTTAAATACAGGATGAAGGTCTAATTTAGGTCTAATTTACTTTAATCTGTTGGAAAGGAGACAGGAGGGAAAGTCATGAGACTCTATCACTACCTAGAATTAAAACTTTCATAGGAGCCAGGTAGGGCATTAGAGACAATGGGGTACGTACATTTTTGCTCATGAGAGTTCTTCTCTTCTCTGCCTATCAGTCAAGTGCTGTCTCCACTCTAACCATCTGGTACTGAATCATGGACTCAATTCCCAGAGTCCCAGGGCAGAAACAGAGAAAGAAGGCCTTGCACATTTCCTTTACTCCTACTATCAGATCAACTTTGATGCTACTGATATTTGGGGCCTAAAATTTCTTTATTTGTGGGGCTGGGGGCATTATAAGATGTTTGGCAGCATCTCTGACATGTGTCCGTGAGATGCCAGTAGCACACACACAGGCACATGACACCCCCTCTGCCCCCCCAGTTATGATGATCAAAAATGTTTCCCGACTTTCAGGGGCAGCCCCCACCCCAAGCTAAGAGGCACTGTGTTGGAAGAGCCAGTGCCATAGCTCCTACCTTCCCACTTGCCCATCCCTACCTCCTCCAACCCCGTCCGTGGCTGCTGCTTCACCTTGGGCCTTCGTCTTCTGAATCTGGACTTCTGTAACACTCTCCTGACCATTCTCCTTGCCTCCCACCTCCCGTGGGGCTCATAGATCCCCAGACTGCCCCCAGAGTGGCATGGATGATGGGGTGCAACACCCAGAATAGCCCCTAGGCCTGAGGCACTCCCTCCCCTACTTACCCTACTTACTGAGCCTTCTCCAGAGAGTGCCCTCAGTTGAAGTGAGCCACTTCACTGTGGTTAGGTACCCCTCCATAGTGACAGCCTTCCCCCTCCCTCCCCCCAACCATCCCCCACTCCCCCCTCACCCTCCAGCACCCCCCTCCAGTGACTGCAGGTATACAGAGGTCTGACCCCTGTGCCTCTGGGTGGGAACCATTCAGCTCCAAAGCTCCCCTGTGGGACCAGTCTTACAGTAGCTTCACCATTCAACTCTTCCATCCAATCCTGTTTCGTTTGGTCCCCCTCAAATGCGAGTCTCAAAACGCTCCGCAGTATCTCCCTTTCTGGATCTCTTTCGTCAGGGCTAGGGCCAAAGACACAGAGACGTCTCTCTAAATGACAAACTTGATCATATTGCTTCCCCACCAGTCAGTCTGCACTGGCTCCGCCTGGCCTACAGGGAGAGACCCTAAAGAGTAATTATCAGAAAGGCATACAAGGGCATCACAACCTGTAGACTGCTGGTAAAGCAACTCTGGGGAGCAAAAAACAAAGCCCTGATGTGTAGTGTTTGCTGATCCGGTGGTATAAATATTCTTACCACTGTCAATTTCAAGCAATCAACAGTTTAACAACAAGCTTGCAAAACTACTGGCTATTTAATAAATGGCTCTCTCTCTCATGAGCCAGACACAAGCCAGCTCCAGCATGCCACTGATAACCCCTGACCATTGGCTATTGTGAATTCTCATTGTTCTCCTTCACGCTTACTTCATTTCAGCTGCGGCGGATTCTTGTAATTCTCATACCACCGGGATGCTTTGAGGTTCTGCGACCTTACTCATGTTGTTTTCTGTCTCGAATATGCTTCCTGTCCCGTCTGACTCATGCAAACCTACTCCACATTCTGGATTAGCTCAAATAAAATCTTTTCCATAAACATTTTCAAGATTCACCCTTGCCCATCATAAAGGTTAAATAGAATCCCCTTGCTTTTGTATCTACAAGTACCAAAAACACTTTCCTACCCTAGTGTTCCTAGTCTACTTTAATATATACGTGTGTTTACACAACTGCACTCCTAGACTGTAACTACTATGAGGACAGGGTCTTACTTAGGTTTTTCTGGCACAGATGATGATCACAAAAATGTGGTTTTTTTTGAATTAAAAAAACTAGCCTGACTTCCTAGCTCAACTTTATCATGAAATGCAGCTCTTAAAAAAGAAAAATGTCTCAAGGAAAAAATACTCTTGTTATCCCAAATGTGAAACAGGGTTTGAGCCCCTACCCCCAACTCCAGAATGTTGCAGAGGCAAAGCATGGATGAAGGTTGGATCACAGCCTGGCCTCTGAATGTTCATCCCAAACCCAAGAGTCTTGGGACAGAGCAGAAAAGCAGTAGGAACAAGCGTGCCATCTGCAGGTCCAAGGATTTGTGCAGGTGGACTGCCTGCTTACCTCCTGGCCAGGCAACCTGGAGACCAACCTTTCCAAATGCTACTACTGCTTCTGCATCAAGAGTCAATCAGGTGTGCTTAATGTACTTCAGATTTAAATCGAGCTACGCATACTCACTCAGTGCCTGCTACTTGCAAACTACTGTCTCTTTACCATAAAGATAGAAATGGCAACCAGCCACTCAGTTGAGTCTGAGTTAAAATAATCAGCCTTGCTTATAAGTCAAAAACAAAAATGTATTCCCCCCTTCAAAAAACAAAACCCTTCCACAAAAGCAAAAAATAGTAGTAGTAAACTCTTACATATTACCTGCTTGCTGTATACCAGCTCTGTCTTAAAAGCTTTACATATATTACCTATATATGTATACTTCATATACCATATCTTATGTGTGTTATTATATGATAGCATGTATGTTATGCATTATAATATATTATAAAATATGATATAAGTATAATGCAATATAATATAATATAAATACATATAGTGCTATTTCATATTTGATATTTTTATATATAAATAAAATATACACCAGAATCTTCACATCGGCCTTATGTCCTACGTACCAGTATTATCCCTCTTTTACAGATTAAGAAACAAAGATGTTAAGGAATTTACCTAATGCTTATTAAGGGAAGAGCCAGGATTTGAACTCAGGCAGCAAAATGCATGCTCTTAAACTAAGAGAAGGAGAGAAACCAGCTCCCTTATAACTTTTGCCACTGTCATCAAAGGATGGGTGAAGTCCCCTTCAAAGCCTGTAAGCTGGGAGCGCTGACCTTTGCCCTAGGCCTTGGCGTTGCGTGCACAGCTGAGGGCCTGCAACAGCTACAGGCAGCCAGCCCTGCAGCGCCTACTGGCACCTCAGTCTCGAGGAAGCCTTTCTTGTAGCAAACTCACCATGTGAAAAATCCATGAACCCCCAGGGCAGAAGAAATGAGAAGCAAAAAAAAAGGGGGGAGGGGGAATGGCGGGGGGCGGGGTGGGGGAAGAAAGCACCCTCCAACCCCCCATCCCCTGCCAACAATGAAAACAAATGCTCTGAGCAAAACTGCAAAAAGCCAAAATGGGGCCGAACACCAAGAGGACATCCAGCCTGCACACAGTCTGTTCACTGGCTGGAAAGGAGCCTCTGGTTCCGTGGGGACGGCTGAAGAAGGAAGCCACAGGGCCCAAGAGTGGAGATGTGGCTGGGGGAAAGAGCCAAAGAAAAACGCAATGGAGAATGGAAAGGGCCTTCACTGGCAGTGGCTGCCACTGCAAGTGGGCCCAGGACGGTGTTGCGACGGCTGCAAAGCTGCAGGACGGCAACAGAAGACCCCAGAGGCACCCAGGGCGGCTGGCACAAGAAGGCGCGCACCTTAGCAACCTCTCACGAGCTCTCTGTGCACTGCAGACCATCAAGATGGTCACGTTTCTTCAATAAAAAGTTTGATTGCCTTTAAGTGGCAAGAAAAAAAGAGAGTGCCTTTTCGAGTCTCGAGAAAAACAAGGTTGAATGAGGCCTCAGTGCTTAGAGGACTACATTGTGAGTTTAGAAAAAAAATGCCCTGAGAATATTTCCCTACAGAGCTACATAACTGAGCCAACTGCTTGATTTTATGGTGGGGCAGGCAGTCCTGGGCTTATCAACGAGCAACGGCAAGACAAGCCGGAGGTTTGCTGCAAGACCCTTGAGGTGAGTTCATCTCCCTGTTTTAGTCTTAGGCTGACTGACTGCCTTCCTTCATCCTCCCCCTGAGTCACAGGGTCCTGGTTCCACCGAGTTCCAGAGGCAGTCTCTCAAGTTCGGCTTGAAAGGGCCCTGTCTGCCAGCTGACCTCAATCGTCTGGCAGGTCTGCATTTCCCTGGACGCAGCCCTGTTTCTTCTTCAGCAAGTCTCCCCAGCCTGCCTCCCTGCCAGGGATCCCTGTCCCTCGCTTGCTGCTCACTGCTGTTATGCCTTTCTTAACTGCCTCCTCTCTGGTCCACCAATGCTCCCCCCACCCCACTGGCCCGAGTGAAATCATTGCTCTAACTGTTCCTCTCCAGTGCCTCCCTCTTCCAATCCCTGTTTCCCCCACTGCCTCCTGGCAATCATCAGATTCCATTTCCCAAACCCACTTTTACCTACAACTCCTTGTAGGTAGGAGCCAAAGATTACAAGAAAATATGAAGTTACAGAAATCACTCACATCTGCCAACCTACTAAAAGTATCAAATTCAACTACTTCACAGAATTGCATAACATGGTATCTTTTTCACACACAAAAAAATCATTATGAAGTCCAGTCATTGTGTTTTCAAGCACCCGTTCCCCCAATAAACTCAAAACACAGCCGTTGGACAATAAAAATGGTGGTGGAGGAGGAGACCCGACCACTGGCGTTTCAGGGTCGGTGGGGAGAAGTGAAAGTGCCCTCAGGGCAGAGGATAAGAAGAGGTAAGTAGGCTGAGTGGCTCTGGGGAGCCCCGATCTAAGTTTGTACTCCCCACCCTGCTATTAACAAGCTCCATGACCTCAAAGAAAATTACTCAACCTCCCTGAGCTTTGGTTTCCTCACCTGCAGAAGGCAGAAAAACAACACCCACCCACTTAGTAGGTGAGTAGTGAAGTAATGAGCTAACACACATACGGACACCTGGCCCACAGCAGATTAAACACTGGTGGAGAAACTGAGGTACAGAAAGTAACTCGGCTCAGCCGTCCTGCGACTACTGACTTAGCCCTTGTAACATGATTCTCAATCCAGCAATTCAATCTCTAAGCGTTTAGCGTAGTTTAGGCTTCCTGTGCGTCACCCAAAACACTTGTTGACTAACGTAAATCTAAGCTGTCTGTACCCTGGTACGCTGTTCCCGTTCCCTGGGAGAATGCGGAGTTCTGTCACTCAACAGTACACTGTCAATTACTGGCTCGATTATATAAACTTGGTATTAATGGAAACACCCCAGTTTCCATTAATCATCGGAAGAGACTAAGGCAATGAAAGCTAATCTCACACTAAAGGAGGCAGCAGCTGGTAAGACAACATGCTGTATACCCAAAATACCTTTGTTGCAGGGTAAAAAATACACATTTTTCCTCCTGCTCAAACTTTTAACTCCTTAGGTGTGTTAAGGAGTTAACACGTTTGATTTCTTGTGCAATGTGACATATGTATTGTAATGAACTGAAATACATTTGAACTGAGGTTGAGATTGATACATTTGAAACCGAGCTTGACAGTATAAATATCTCAAAATAAGGAAGAGGGACCTTCACGGGGTTTACTTGTTCCAGCCAGAGTATAGAAATGCAACATACCCCTCATCCAAATAACCAGCCATAAGTAATAAAGCTATTGTTTATGTCCTACCAACGCAATTGTTATGCACCGAATCAAGACTTCTTTTAATACCCCTGACGGTGCTCAGGCATTTACAGGCAATTCATTTGTTAACCAAAGAAAAGGGAATTCTTATGGGGAAATACCCATGGTATGAGTGAGAACAGTGAAAGAGAAATTGAAAACCCAGGTCTTAGGCTGGGGCCTGCTGCCTGGTACTTACAGAACCCCAAACAAGCTATTCCATTTTTTTCTTGTTTGCTTTATTGATTTTTAGAGAGTGAGAAAGGAGGGGAGAGCAAGAGAGACACATCAATGTACTGGTTCCACTTATGTATGCATTCATTGGTTGATTCTTGTGTGTGCCCTGATCTAGGATGGAGTCTGCAACCTTGGCGTGTGGGGACAACACTCCAGTCAGCTGAGCTACCCAGCCAGGGCCAAGGTACTTCATTTAAACGTGCAGCAATTTCCCCTTCTGTGAAAAAGAAAAGTAACTGGTCTACTACATCAAGTTCTTTACAAGGATAAAACAAACTTCTACCTATGATTTTATCCATGATTTCTGAAAACTGCTCACAAATCAAGGCAATGCATCCCCATTTAAAATTTTACTTTTGTTAAGTGAACTAGAATTAGCTCCTGACGAACCTAGCGGAGGCTGAGACAGCCCTTTTGCTTTTGAGGTCAGTACGTAATCTAAGACTCGAGAGTTTTCTCTCCACTGCTTAACTTCCCCGAGTCGAGTTTCCTTCCTCTATCTCATAGAATTGGTAAAATCCTTTCTTGATATAAATGCATTTCGGATTTCCTATGTCTCCAGCTAAAGAAAGCTGGTGGCATGCATACAATGGCCAGCTCAGAGGTGGCAGTGGACATCTGTCATGCCTTTGGCCTCTGAGTCGCTTTCCTATGTTTGGAGAGTCCTCTACCTCATGAGGCAGCGTCAGCCACCCATTATTAGAAGCTGAAAGTGCTGAATACTCACTTTGCCAGCATCCTCTGCACTGGAGTAATGGGCCCAGGGCAACCGCTGTAGCCTTGGGATCAGTCCCTAGCCATGTAAACAGGCAGGGACAGCACAAGAGCCATTTCAGCAGTTGACAATGATAGTGGCAGCTCCATACAGTTTGGGCAGCTCTACTGGCAGCACTTACACCGGTGCTGGCGGGAGCAGTAGCATCTGCACGAGCCCCCTTTCTCGGTGTGTTTGGGGTCTTTGTTCCAGCTCTGTTGTCTCTGATTCTAGTTCTCTGGCCCTCTGGCAGCTGTTCTGAGCTACCCCAAATTCTTTCAATTGGGTTCCCTCCCTGCCAAGATCAACATGAATCAATCTGACAACAAATTCTCATTGATGTAGAAATCATCCTCAAGGCTAGGAAACCAACCAGGACCAGCAGGGCACTCTGCTCCACCCAGAAACTTCCAAATGAGGAACCACTGAGCCTCATGACCCTATTCAACCTCTCCATTCACAGTGTGCATCCCACAGCAAGCACAGAGGTAGAAAAGGAAAAAAAGCTTGAAAGGAACCAAACTTAGTTCAATGGTGTAGAGAGACAAATTAGACTTAAGTAATCTAAGGTTAGACTACTTAAAAATGTTCTAGGGCCAAGTCTATCCAGACCTTTCATATGCCATAGAAGAAGGTACTAAAACAGGAGCATGACCTTTAGTCAAAAAGAAAATTTAACTTTTGGTTACTCCGTTACTTCCTCTCCTCCAATGCCCTAAGGACAGGGTACCCCAGACCACCCCAGGTGTACTGAAAGCTTACACACTGCACAGGACATGCATGTTCATGCCTCCTCTGCTTTTCCTATACTCTCCACTGACTAAAATGTATTCTCCTTGCTGGTAAACTTTTATCCATCCTGCAAAACCCGGCTCAATGTCATTTCCATTGTAAACCTTTCCTAAAACCCCGTAAATTAATTTACCACCTCTGTATTGTTAGAACCCCTATTGGAGCCATTATACCGCCCTTTTTTTGAGAGTGTCTGTCGTTCCCCCTAACCCCTACCCCCACCAGTGAGTAGGTAGGACAAGTGAAGGTCTTTACCATGGCTGGGATTAGGTTAAAGCCAAGAATGTACTTAAAGAGGTAGTCACTGTCAAGTACAAGTACATAAAACTGGTCCTTACTATCTTTGTTTCTTAATTCAGAGCCTATCATAGAATAAGCATTCAGACTCTTAACCACTGAATGGTGAATACTACAAGAAAAGTGTATATGATTCAGAGAGTATGTACGTGATACAGAGAAGGCAGCGTCGGACAAACACCTTGAATAACCTTACTGAAGACACTTAACCTGGCCAAGTGGAAGGACAACATGGAGCCTTTAGTTCAAAGGAAGGTCATAAAGGAAGAGATCGGGACAGAAGGGATAGGTCACAGGAGACACTAGCACTTGAGCTGAGGCCTGACATCTGTGCAGGACTTGAAGGGAGGAAGGAGCAGGGAATAGCCAGCCTACGGGCAGGCACCAAGTATGGGAGGGGCCAGCTATGTGAAAGGGAAAGAAAGTAAGAGGCTGACGAGAGGAGAGAGTGCATGTTAGGGGGTAAAACTAAGTTGAATATAACTGAACAGTTTGGGTGGAAAGAGGTAACACAGCACCCTAGAAAACCAAGCAGGGTAATTTTGGGGTTTGGGATTAGGCAATAGGATAGAAAATATGGTTTCATAATAATAGGAGAACAAGAGCTACAATTCTTAGTGTCTATTAGATGCCAGGCATGTTTAGGTACTGTCAAATCAAGCCTCCGCGATTGCTACAGTCATCACCCCATTTTACGGATGTGGACACTCAGATTTAGTGCAGTTAGATATTCAAGGTCACACAGCTGCAAGTGCAAGAACCAGATTTAATTCATGGCTTGTTGCCCTAAACAAGTCTAAGAGGAAAGGGATCTCATTCATCCAGGGTGGGGCCTGGGGTAGGGTTGGCTGTGGGGTCAGAAGAAGCGGCCCAAGGGAATGTTGTTCTCAGGGTGCAAGCTTAATACAACAAAGAAAAGAGGGTTAAAAGGGGGGGGGGGAGGCAGAAAGGAAGAGTGCATGCACAGAGGAATGTAGTGAGAGGTGGGGAGGGGGAGACAACTCCAGGTACTCAGAAAGCAGAGATAACATCACTCAAGAGAAGTAAAGGCCCTGGGATCAGAGAGACTGGGGTTCAAGCTCTGGCACCATGGCTTCTTCACTGGCGTGTCCTAGATTAGAAATCTGACCTCCCCAAGCTTCGCTTCTCACATCCCTAAAATAGAAATAATAAACCTGACTTTGTATAGATCATCTCTGAACCTTCTTCACAATCCCATCGAGTGCTTGAGAATCACAGGCCTCTAAGAAATGGCAGCCTTGTTCTGAGTCAAATTAGATGAATCAATAAGGGATGCACGCAGAGGGAGATGGAAGGTCAGGCCATGGATGTCTGGTGGGGCACGGGGAGATTTCTATTTTAGACAGTCTCTCTTTTCTCTCCAAGAGGCACACTCATCTGTTGAAAGGCAGAGAAAGTGGAGACGTCACAAAGCAGGAGATTAGATGACTTTCTCTACAATTCTCAGAACATTAAAGCTGAAAGGGACCTGAAGAATAATTGACAGCCACACCCTGGTTCTTGAACGTCTCCCATCTTGAAGAATTTGGTTCTCAACCAAGGTGTTCGTGGGTGAAAAGAATGTCTCAGTTGCTGAACACAACTTCAGTTCTTGACCTGACAACCTTTTCATACGGATACTTGTTTCTAATGGGAAAAACAATTCAGTTTTTGAACAAACTGCTTCTCAAACATCCTTCCAGAATGAATGAAGTTCAAGAACAGAGATTCCACTATAATTGAATTCTGGTACTGCCTCCATTTTACAGGTGTGGAAACAAGCAAATTTGTTGCACGAAAGGCCAGATGGGACATACTTTAGGGTTTGTGGCCCACAGTTTCTGACCCAATAACTCAACTCTGCCATTGTAGTATGAAAGCAGAGATAATATGTCAACAAATGTGGGATTATGTTCCAATAAAACTTTATTCACAGACACAGAAACTTGAACTCCATATAATTTTCATGTGGCATGAACTATTCTCCTATAGATTTTTTTTAACCACTTAAAAGTGCACAGACCATCTTAGCTCACAGGCTGTACAAAACCACACAATGGGCCATCGGTTTGCCAAGGCCTGCTGTGTAGTGGTTGTGGGTTCAGGCTAACGAGAGGCAGGCATGAGTTTGAGTTTCGCCCCAGCAATTTACTTGGTGTTAAACTTCAGTCATGATGTTGAGCCTTCCCAACATCTCATGTATGGACTCATCATTTATAAAATGTGGATAAAAATTAAACCTATCCCATACAATTTTGTGAGGATGAAATGAGATAATGCATATAAGAGGGGTTAGCAGAGGCTGCGGTTCAAAAACACACCAAAACAACAAACAAAACAGTAGGCACAGGAAAACACAGGTGACACAGTTAACTAAAAACTACCTTTGTGCCCACACACTCCACTCAATACCTTTTCCAGAGCCGAAGCCATTGGTAGACTCGGATTTATAAGAAGTCAGATATTCATGAGTATGTTCATTCGCCTGCACTAAAAAAGTTCCCTATCCCCTTGGAAATATTTCCCCATCCTTGAGATTTCACTATTAGAAATGTAAGAAACTATAAGGAGGAAAAAATGGGATATATCCAGACAACAGAATGCTATTCAGGCATAAAATAGGAACGAAGCACCGACACCTGCTGTGTTTAGCACGAACCTTGAAAACATTATGCTCAGTGAGAGAAGCCAGACACCAGCGGCCACACACCACATGCCTCACTCGAAGCAAGTATCTAGAACAGGCAAATCCAGAGACAGAAAGTAGACTGGCAGTTCCCAAGGGCAGGGAGGTGGGGCCACGGGGAACGGCTGCTTTCCACCTGGGGTGACAAAAATGTTCTGGAGCTGGAGCGGTGACAGTCGTACAACCTTGTGAACACACTAAAAACCACAGAATTTTATGTTTTAAAATTATTTAAATTGTGAATTTTACATGGATTTCACCCCAATAAAAAATATAGAAGACGCATGAGGATTCTGCAGGCGTGGTAGGAAGCTCTCATCTGAGAAGTGAGAGGAAAGCTTTAGGAGCCATCATAGCTACTTTACAAGTTTGCATAAGGCTAATCCCATGTACTATTAATAAATCATTTACTCAAACAGCGCTCGTTGAGAACCTACTATGTGTCACGCACTGAACCTGACTCTGAGAATAAAAGAAGTAAAATAAACAAGATAGAAAAGTATTTCTTAAAATTCTTTCCCAACCATAATTAAACACACCAAAAGCCTCCGTCTAGTCATTTTTATAAAAGTACATGCAGAATATTTACTGTAGGATCCTTATTATACAACTAAAAAAAATGGCATCATTTCTTCATCACCTCTCATTCTCAGACTGCCGGATAACTAGCGCACTCAACAGGGAGAGAAAGGAAGCACGTGCTGTGTGGATGGAGAACCCTGGAGGACTGAGGAAGGTGAAGTTCGGGTGGCCAAAGTTCCAGGGGGAAAGGGCGGAGTTTAGACAAGATCTGCTAACTAGCGAACCTGCTGTCTTTCCAAAGCTAAGTCTCTGCAGAGGACACAGACGTGTGACAGCTGCTCACTGCTTTGAGAGCCTTGTCTGCAGCCAAACAGGCCAGCGTGGCTGGCAGTGCCGTCTTTTGTTTTCTTTAAATCAATTCCACA
This sequence comes from Phyllostomus discolor, assembly GCF_004126475.2. NCBI lineage: Eukaryota > Metazoa > Chordata > Mammalia > Chiroptera > Phyllostomidae > Phyllostomus > Phyllostomus discolor. Next base: position 86,530,695 of record NC_040910.2, read on the forward strand.
TGATTGGAAGGTAGTTTAGATTTTTTTTTTTAAGTTTTAGGACCATCAGATCTAAACTAAGCCAAAAAGCTGATTTCTGTCCTTTTCTTGTAGGCTTCATAACTCTTCTTAGTCCTATATCCTGGCATTTGCCACACGTCTACAAAGAACTAAGCTCTTCTTCAAGCTCCATTGTTTCCCTTTTATTCTTAGCAGAGTGAAAATGGATAAATACACTTTGGAAAACAAACGAGGGTCCAGTTAAGTATAAATTCAGGCTACTATGAGAGTGTGGTTTAAGTAGTTCATTTCTCCCAAACATCTACCCAAAATGCTGAAAACATGGATGACTTTCTTGAGCCCAGCTGGTGTTGAGGAAAGGTGAAAAGTTTGAGATACTGCACCTGCTAGCTTTGACCCCTCTTAATTTTATGCTTTTTCATTCACACCACATATATCTCTGTATTCCCCACGTGTTGTAGCCTTAATGTGTCTTCCCAATCAAATCAGGCATTTCTTTAAAACCATGTAGTGACCATCCAGTTACAAGAAGTGGAGACCGAGGCCCAAGGAGGTGAGATGAAGGAGATGAGACCACAAATCCAATTTAAAGTATAGATAAGAGATTAATCTTTTCTCTCTGACTGGTCACTAAATTTGCTACTAGGAACTATGCCTATATAAGGCTGTGGATATAGACTTTGAAAATTATTAGTTTTTTAAAAAAAGAAAGTTTAAAAATAATGTTAGCGACTTTATAATTTAGAAACCACCTCAGGTTTGGGTTTGCATTGCATCATCGCCTAGTCACTCTCTCCTGCATTCCTAGAAGACTCTAGACCCGTGGAAGAGTCTCCTCTTCCAGGGAACAAGGCTGACTTCCAAAGGTCCAGACGGGGAGGATCTCTGGCTCTAGAACACAGAGGCTGGGGTTTCTGTTCCGTTAAACCTCCAGAATGAATGGCAGGCACTCAAATGTGACCTCATCAAGGAAGCAAGTAAGGTGAGCGGACAAGCTCCCCACTCTTGGCAGGCAGGAATGTCAAGTGAGTTAGCTAAAACACACACGCATACAACAACAACAACAACGACAACAACAAAAAAGCAGGGTGGGAGACAGGCCCATATGAATGAAAGCCGTATAATCAGACTTCACAGCATGCCCGGTAGAACAGTGGCAAGTGCACGTTGGTGGAAAGCCAGCAAAATGTCATTATGAGTTGAGTCATCAAATGATAAGTTAAAGAAAACTGCATTCAGTACTGATCAACCTGTGCAAACTCTTCCCTGTAAAGGTTGACAGCTTTTTCCCCCCAACTGATAAAGAGAGCTAGTCGTAGACTTGCCAAAGGAAAGCTCTTCAATGCCAATTTGGCTCTCCATTTCATACTGAGCTCAGAATATTAACAAAACCTGTTGCTAAGGGACATAGATGCACGGTTGAGTCCAAAATGCAAAATTATATTAAATATAGCTGCTGGAAGTCACCCTCCCTCAGTAGTACTTCATATTGTATTTTAGAGTCAAGCAACAAATGCCTCGGGAAGGCTCAGGCCTTCCGTACCTTGGCCTGTTTTTCCTACTTTATCACTCCCTGCTCTACTAGATGACCTCTACATTCCAACCAGTTTTAGGATCTTCTGGATCCTCGTGCCATTTCACTGTGCTCCGGAGACCAGTGCTGGGTCTGCTCTGACACCCTGCCCCCAATCTCTGACTCTCCCATTCATTTTCCAAGATCCAAGCAATTAATCATTTTTCCTTTGGGCTATCATTAAATCATACATATTGATACATCCATCTGCCCCATTAGATGTGAGCTTCTTGCAAGTAGCAATTGTCTCTCTGCACACTGCCCAGTGCCTCGCTGTGAACCACACTGAGAAGAATCTGACCAATGTACAGGGAATGAAGAAATGGATGAATGGCTGCCTGCATGATAGACAGACCCATTCAATCATCAGATGATGGAAGGAGTAAAAAGAGGTCCTGATTTCCACTGTGCCTGGTGCCCTGGTGTATTTTGTATCTTTAAGCCTCAGGAGTTAGTTTCTGTCATGATAGGAAGAATATAAGGGCTCCCCAGAAAGTCAAAGGTTGACTTGGCATCAAGATGCCCCTGGGATGCTAACAACTGCCCAGATGTGAGTGTCAGGAGATCTGCCTTCCAGATCTAGCTCAGCATCACCTTGGTTGTGTTACTTAATTTCTCTGGATCACAGTTGCTTCATCTATAAAGTGAGGTGTTCAGCCAAGATGATCTCCAAGGTCCCTGCTAGCTGGAACATTTCATGGTTCTAAACTCTTTACATCTTGCCAGGTATCTACTGCCCAGACTCTTTGTACCACATTCACTTGGGCAAATGTCACGGCATCAAAAAACTAATTTTGCATTCATCAACCATTAAAGACCACCCATGTGCCTTTTCTGTGTTCTTCTCTTGTTGCTTTTTCTACTGCTCAAGTGGCCTCCTTCCTTACAAAGGTAATAAGCAACAGAACAAATGATACGATATTCAGTCTGGACCTCCCCCATTCATCGAGAAAATGAGAGAAGCTGAGGAGATGCATTGCCTTCTTTAATAACAAAGTTCTTTATTATTAACAGTATGCAAATTTAAATATACGAAACACCACCAGTCACAATAGTATCAAAGGTTCATTCAAGATTAAGCAGCCATATTTGTTTTCACTTTCTTAATGTATTTCCTTCCTACTTGCTTTACTATGTCAACCTATTTATCTGTTGCAATTGTGCCCCCTACTTGGATAACCTGTTTCTACATCACCTCTAACTGGACGGTGGGCCACGGGCTTGCTCACCCCTCGTGCACACAGGAATGAACACCTGACACAGGTCTAGCCAATCCAGCAGCCACTCATAATCAGAGACAGAGAATTTGATCTCAGACCAGAAATGTAACCAGTCAAAGAATGGTGGGCACTAAAACTACAAAGTCATACAGATGCAGGGCTTAGAGCTCTTTTAAGCCATGTGCATATTGATGAGTTAGCAAAAGCCTGCAGGGGAAAGCAGAAAAGACTCAGAAAAGCAGAAAGAGGGCTCTCGTGAAGGGAAAGGGGGAAAAAGAGGGAGTGAGAAAATGCAGGCTCAGCTGCAATTGGATTCAATGCAATTCTCCCTAATAAAGACTCCAAACTGAGGTAAAACAAAATACACACAAAGATGTACACACAAACTTTTATATAGGTATATATTTCTCCATTCTTCCTGGGCTATAAGCATCGCTCCATCAATGTTATCACCCTCTCTCCATAACCTATTGCATCAGTAGGTATCTGTCACTTAAGCAATTCCCTTATTATTATGCAATAGGGTGTTTTTATTGTTCGCTATTTTGACACGGTGGTTACATAGTGAAAAACATGAACTTTGGAATTTAAATGAACTAGATTCAAATCCCAGCTCTGCAACCACTCACTACCTGTATGACCTGGGGCAAGTTACTGATCTGAGTTCTAGTTTCCTCCTTTTAAAACGGTGGTAATTTTACCTACCTTGTAGGCTTTTATGAGAGTTAGAGCTAGTAAGTAAAGTCTTTATCACAAAGCCTTGCACCCAGTAGGCCCTCAGAAAAATCACTACCTATGACAGGATAGATTCTCCTAAATAAAAATGTTGGATCAAGCGGAATGAAAACTGTCCAGAGTCTTCCCAGCTGCTTTGGCAAAGACGGAGTCTACATCCCCTGATGCACTTCAAAAACACTTCTTCTTCCCAGCTTTGACTTGGAATTGGGAAGTCTAGGAGCCAGAGCTGCTTCTTTACCTCCTAACCTGAGAGAACAAAACCAGGAGCTGGTTTCTGTCTTCAACCAAGCAATCACCACTTCCTGCTTTCCTCTGACTGCACTGGTCCCACTCGGAGAGCTGTGCACAGGTTCTCCGTGTGAAGATAGGCCTGGGCTTGTTATAAACAAGCCCCAAACTAGTTTCTGTTGCTTCTTTTCTGCGTATTCTTCTACACCCAACCTCCCCAGGGCTTCCTATGATGCATCATGACACAATAGCCGGAGGAACAAAGATTGCTTCTGAAGCTGAAAGAAACAGGTGAGGCGGACACTCATTTCTTACACACAGGGCTCCTGGGGAATAAAAAGCATATATTCACACCTGTATTCCTCACACTGGTATGTCGAACCCCTTCACTCTCTGATCCCTGTTTCCCATGGACCTCCCTGATTATAATTTCTTTCTTTCCCTGCCATGGTGGCTCATCTAATACTTGCCTTTCTGCCTCACGTCTGCTGGATGACCACTCCCAGGAGTATCTACCACTGAGCTCAGAAGGATTCCTGACCTTCCTGTGGCTTTTTCTGGGCTGCCCACCTGGCCCCTGCACTTGAAGCAGGCCACCGTCAGCACCCTGGCAGGACAATCTGACTGGTGATGGACGTCTGCTCTAAGCTGGGAAAGTTGTTTCCCTCTGACCACCGCCTCACCCCCAACTACCTCACACAGTATGTCCTAACACTGTCATCCTTTACTATCCCCTCTTACTGAAGCTGATCCTGGTGTTTTTATACTTAATTTAATGTCAAACATACTCAGACCACATTAAGAAAATAAAGCCACATATTAACTGTGTTGAGTAGGCATACAGTTAAAAAGACCTTTGTTAATAATCAATATTGTAAGAGCTTGGTAACACTTGTGTAGTGTTTTGTTTTGTTTTTGTTTGTGTGCATGTGTGTGTGTGTGTGTTTAGGCTTACAAGCGTTTTCTAAAAATAAGCTTTCCCTGGCTACAGGTCCTTGGTTCTTGCTCTCATTCCCTCTTAAGCTTTGTTCCATTAGGGCTGGAACCATCTGTTATGAAGGAGAGGATGTGCCCTTTCCCCAGTCCAAGTGCTACCTCTGTATACGTGAAAGCTGCTTGTGACAACTGAAGGAGTTGCATGTCGCATTACCACCAAACACTAAGAAGTTTCAGGAATCAATTCAGCATCGGCACATGTGTGTATGTGCAAGTACTTTCTAATTAACACTCCCCATTTAAAAGCATCCAGCCTGTCATTACGATAGAAAATCAGAAGAAAGAGCAGGTAGGTAATCTGGCAAGTTTCTCATTTTACTCAAGTTCCATGATACCAAGTTAACATCCTCCATCTACTGACAAGCTTTCCTGATCTTTCTTCTCAAGCTGTCACCCACCTCATCTTCCTTAGTATCCCACCTGCATCTTGTACCAAAACTTACATGCACACAGCACAGAATAGCGTAAGTTTGTTGACATGCTCATCTTCCCATGGTATGGGCTGAATTGTGTACCCACCCCAAATTCCCATGTTAAAGTCTTTTTCATAATTTAAATTTTATTTTTAAATACAGTTTATATTCAGCATTACTTTGCATTAGTTTTAAATGTGTATCATAGTGGTTAGACAATCCTATGCTTTACAAAGTGCTCCCTGCAATCCTATGTTAAATAATAACTCTTAGTACCTTAGAATATGACCTTACTGGGAAATAGGGTTGTTGCCTATATTATTAGGTAAAATGCGATCATACAGGATGAGGGTCAGCCATTAATGCTGGCTGATGTCCTCATAAAAAGAGGAAATTTGACACAGGACACACACAGAGGGAACTCCATGTGAAACGTGAAGGCAGAGATCTCAACGATGTATCTACATGGTAAGCAATGCCAAAGATTGTCAGCAAACCATCAAAATCATGGGACAGATTTTTCCTTCGCAGCTCTCAGAAGCAAGCAGCCCTGCTGCCATATGGCTCTCAGACTTCTAGTCTCCAGAACTGTGAGACCATACACTTCTGCTGTGTGAGCCACCCACTTCGTGCTGGCGGCCCTAGCAGAGGAATACGTCCTACCCGACTGGGAGCCTCTTGAGGGCAGAGATAGAATTCTATTCATCTTTGTATTCACCTAATAAATAATCTGTGTTAGGTGCAGATTATTTATTTACTTTTGTTAATAATGTTTGTTAAAGTCAACTAAAAAATATGAATACCTGGCCCTCTGCACCCCCCAACCCGCCCATCCACTCCACCCCCTACCTGGCTAACATTCACTCTCTTGTACTTAGATAGGTCACATCAGAAAAAATAAATCAAATTTGGAAAGTCTTTCTAACCATAATGTATCGAAATCTCTCAATCTCATTTTTAAGTCAATTCCAGTATTAAGTCTGCATCTCCCCCCCCCCCCCCCCAACACACACACACTTTATCTATAAAACAGAAGCTCATTCAGGAACAAAGTCCCTAGCGAGAAGACTTTGCAAGCCTCTTGAATGAGATGGTACAGTTGGCAGGTCCTATCTACCTGGCTGGGCCGTATGGTCTCTTTAACTGTATGGCATAGGTGAGGCAAAAACTGCCCTGTGACTCACTGGACTCTGACCGGGTGACTCAGCCCGCCCACCGCATCCACGCTGCTGACCCTGCACTGAGTCAAGTCACTGAGGAGAAACAAGGTGTTTCTCAGCCACAGCCTCCTGTAAGCTCCAGAGCTCAGGTCGCTGTCTTTGAAATGAAGATAATGTAAGAAAAATTAATTCAACCTATCCAACTGTATTAAATATATTTATCTTTTCAACAAAATTTTTTTTGAAATTAAAAATACACACACAAAAATTTATAAACTCCCTTGTTCGTATCCAATATCCTGCTTGAGAAAATAGGTTTGGTAAAACAAAGAGCCATCTGGAGCTCCTCTGGTAAAACGAGAATTCAAAAGTACATTAAACAGTTCTCCTCCTCCTTAACTGACTTCAGATGATTCTAGAAAAGGGAAAAGCACTAAGAAATGGAAAAGGCGAGTTGGTAGGTTATGAAAAATGAAAATTACAGCTATGGTCATGCTCTAGAAAAATATTCCCTGACCTAGCCAGACATTGATTATTGAACCAACAGCTTGCTTTTATAATTACAGTGTGCCTATAAACCCAGCTGATATGATGATATACTTGTTTAACTATTAACTGCTAGATTTCCTGGAGTTTCCACAATCTAAAAACACCTAAAAGAACACAATATGATAGACTTCATTTATTGCCCTATCTTGATTATAAACAATAATGACTTCCACAGTAAAGGGAGTTCTTAGGAAACACGAGGAAGGTCTTTTAAGCTCCAGGTATTTGCTAGGGCATCTTCTCTTTTTTATTTTCTAAAGAATTGCTCTGCCTGTATTAACATTTTATTGGTGCCCTTAGATACTTGAGGTCAAGATTCCTTCTCCATACCTACTTGGGACCTAGGACACAATTTCTTTATAAACTCTGAACGTAACATTAATACTTACGCACTCATCGTAAGAACTTTCCTGATCCACAGGACCTCCCAACTCATAGTGCCTCTTCTAGGTGTATCTAGGATTCTAGCTTATAGTCTGCCCATTCCTGTGCTTTTCTTACCTCCTACTAGACTTATAAGCTTCTCAAACGGTAGAGAAACAAAAGGACGAAGCAAATCTACGTTCATGGCAAATTTAAGACAGCACAATGCCTCAAACCCAAAAGTGTACTCAATAAATAGTTATTGAATACATGAATGAATGCCAAGCACCGGCTGAAGCACATGACATGCACGACACTGCTTAAGTTTCATAACAATCCAGTCAATGAGGGTCACTCTCTCCATTGAGCAGGTGAGGAAGCTGAAGCTGAGGTTAAGTAGATTTTTTAAGGCTCACAGCTAGTTAAGGGGAAGAGTAGAGTAGACTGCATTTCTGTATCATTCTACCCAGCACATCTTAAGTGTTTTAACAATAGACCAGAAATTTATTTGTTAAATAGATCTGAACAAATAAACCCTTTATCCAAGTTCTCACTTTAGGTATATTTGGAGTCTCTGGGATTATTTTTTTCAATGACAAAGGAGTTTGGCATACAGGAAGGAGTAAATAAAGTGGGGAGAATATGCTTCTAAAGTTTTCAAAATCGCAGGAAGGCTGTCTCTGAACATTCACTGCAAAGGGATTCCTATACTCATTGCCACTTAATCCCCACTAGTTCTTCAGTTGCAGCCTTACCCTTTTCTCTAATTCATCCTTCCCATGTGCTACTGGAGAAGGGAGAGGTAAGGGAGGGAGTAAATAATTTGTCACTCAACATCCAGACCATGTATTTCCATGGCTTCAGCATGGATCTCGGAAAACAACTCAAGCATAGGCATGGCTGTTTTGCACTGGCTGGAAAGAAAGCTAAGAGGGAACCCATTAGTTTAAAAGAAAATTCATTCCCAAACCCCCCCAACCACACAAAGAGGTAATTCTAGTTCCTTGTATGAGAAGAAAAAAGTGGAGACGTAGGTTCATTCACAATTTCAAGGAAACTGCCCTTGTTGCATTTACCTAGAAATAACCAGGAAGAAAAAAAAATCTCTATGCCAAAAAGGGGCCACAGAACCCCTCTAGTTAGGTATGGTATCAAACTGGCTGTGTTCTCATTATGGCATTAAAATAATTTAACTTAGATGCGCAGGAAAACACAAAGTTTGGATCTCTTTAGTTACAGCCCGTAAGACAGCTAATGGAATCAATATTCATTGCTGATATTTAACACAAACTTCCAATCTGTATAGACCAGTATCTATTGGTAAACCAATTATGACCAGCTTCCTTCATCCAGTGGGCAATGTACACTTGGAATTCAACCTTAACAGTCAAGTAGTCAGGCTCAGTATGCTATGATCAACAGAGACTTAAAGGAATATGTCAAAGGGAACACAGACACAGGTCAGACCCTCTTACTCACCATCCCTGTCCCTGCTTTGCCCAAATTCCCGTGGAATCCATTCATGTGATCTAGCTCCAACCATGTCTTTTGGGTAATAGGTTGATCAATTTATTATGGAGTGACAAAATAAGTGGAGTAGCCGGGAGCTCAGGTTCTGGGGTCAGACAGACATTGATTCAAGTCTCTGCTCGACCACTATCAGCCTTGACATCAAAGGCAGGTTCCTTGACCTTCTGGCCTCAGGTTGCTCAAGTACAAAATGCAGCATCACCTTGTCAGGCCCTAGTGAGGGGAGAATGAGATCCTCCCTGCGCATCCGTAAGCACAGTAACGGGAATACAGAAAGAGTCCGTAGTGGTGTTGCCATCTGAGATGGCACAAATTAGGACTTCCTTGTATGTGACTTAAACTCACCTCACTCTGGACACAGCGAACCAATCTAGGCTTATCCACCAAAGCTACTCTGTCTTTATGGAGCTTCCACCTGGCCCCTCCCTCCTTCCCTTTTTTTAAAGAACTTGTACCACGACCTTCTCTCCTAAATATACACAATTCCCACAAATTAAGAGACTCTGGAAGTAAAAAGATAATCATACTCCCTCAAAAGTAGTGCCCGCCCAGGGCTGGGAGGTGGGGGATTGTGAACGTGAGCAAATGGCTATAACTTGTAGAGGAGACGATAGCTGGAAACAGCTCTGGGTAGGCTGGAGGCTGTCCTGCCAGGGAAGGCGGTTTCCATCTTTACGCCGCACAAAAGAGAGGATGGGACCTCTGACCTGGGTCACGATAGTAATCAACAAAGCCAGGCAACAGTGGTAGCATGAGAGTTGCTTGTATTGATTTGCTATTTAAACAAAGTGTGGGATCAAGAGGAGAATGAAGGGACAAAGGAAAGAACTAATGAGCAGCTTCTCGATGGGAAGAGGGGGAAAAGAAATATAAAGCGAACAGGAAGCATGCAGCTGAGGGGAAAGGACCGCAGGATGGGCTAAAGGAGACCAGTAGCTCTGTTCAGCAGAAATGAGCAATAGCCTACAAATCTCGTAACCAGGAGAAACACCTCTCAGACTTTTCCTGTGGGTGGCCCCGGGGGTCACTGGCTGAGCAGTGAGTGAGTAGTTATCCAGGTTAACTACTTCCGATTAAAGCCAAAGAGGAATGTAATATGGGGGCCCCATCATGAAAAGACTCCAGGCAGTGACAAAGTCAAGTCATGGAGGACAAGCTCATCAAACTTTGTTTGAAAAGGGCTGGACAATAAATATTTTGGCTTTGTGGGATGCTTTCGATCATGACTATTCAGCTCTACCATTGTGGGGCAAAAAGCAGCCATGAACAACACAGAAATGAATGAGAGAAGAGCTGTGTTCCAATAAACCTTTATTTGTACACACCGACTTTGAATTTCATGTAATTGTCAGGTGTCATAAAATATTATTCTTCTGATTTCTTCCCCCAGTCTTACTTAGCCCAAAAGCTCAAATTAAAAATAGGTGGGGCTGGATTTGGCCCACAGGCTATCGTTTGCTGACTCTGGCTCAGAGCATGGACCCTGGGGTCACACAGGCCTGGCTCTGCACCTCGCCTCTGCTGCTTCTGGCTGCCCAGCCATACGCAGGTTAGTTCACTCACTGGAGCCTCAGCTTCCTCATCTGTAAACTAATGACAGCAGTATCTGTCCCCATAGGATTGATGTGAAGTTCAAAAGCATAATATGGAAATTGACTCACATGAAATAAGTTTTGATGATGATGATGATAGCATTGGGTGTGGGTTATGATCAGCATCTAGATCTGCAGATAATATAGTCTTTTTTAAAAGGCTGATCCTAACCCAAATTAAGGGTTAGGGAGGGATGCATAGAACAGAAAAGAACACAGATCGAGAGAGTTCCAGTAAGTGCCTACTGAATGCTTCAACTCAGAAGTGAGTTGACTACATCATGATGATTTGTAACAGATTTCCTGTGGGCAGGTAAGTCTATCACAAACCCTCTTGAACATCCTGAACACCCTCTCATTGTAGAAAGAGGGGGATTCAAGGACTGCATAGCAAACGGTATGGAGCAGCTCGGGAAAAGAAGACCCTCTAAGGAGACACAGTGGGGAAACAAAACCCAGGGTAGCAGGGGGCAGCAGTGACAGTGGCAGTGGTCAAGGAGGAAGCGGGGAATCCTTTCACTTGGGGTTATCTGTGCAAAGTTCCCTCTTTTGCTGTAAGGCAGCCAGCTGCAAAAACTTTCAGATTATTTGTGATAACCCTTCAAAGGCTCAAGTTCAGAGGTAATCTGCAAACCAGCTCCAGAGACCAGCAGAGGATGGACGGATTCCCTTCTACCTTATCCCTTCAGATTCTTTGGACAACTCATCTTAGTTCTGCAAATTTTTAAAAAGGAAAGTTAGTTAGCCAAGGATCCTGCAACCTTTAAATCTGGTTAGAGGAGAAACAACACATTTTGGCCATCGAAAGTTCTTTTTTATGCAATTCCCAAACAATCAAGCAAAGATCTAATGGGAATACTGATGCCAAAACAGACACACAGGAAGAAAACTACATAATAATTTAGTTAACCCAAATTTTTTATGAAAGGTGGAGGAAAATGATAGAGATTCCTATCAATGAAAAATACTGTCATTGTTGGACATTTATTGAGCATCTGTTATTTCTAAGCACAGTGCTACAAGAGGTGGAGAGACAAAGATGTGTAAGAATAAAGGTCAGCTACCCAGCAAGGGCTTTCAGAGATTGTCCCCAAAAGGCAAACAACAATCACAGTGGTGAAAACTTGCGGCGGTATAATGTAGGTAGTGGGAATTACAATGAGAGCATTTGCAAAATATCCTCTGGCAGAGAGAACTGGTAAGAAACTCCACCACCATGATTCATATATCACCATTTCTTGGGCAAAGAAAAAGAACCCCCACTGATTGTACCATCAACCCCCTTGCCAATCTGCTCCCCACAAAAGCAAACAGAAGAAAAAAATGTGAAACATACTAAAGATTATGAAGAAAAAAAAAACATTTTGCAAATGTGGATTACCAGTGTTTGCATGTGGTTTAGTGAGATGAATTTCAGGACAGAGAATCAAGAGACCTAAGTTCTACCTCTGGCAAAGCACTCACTGCCAAGGCCACAGTCTGCTCATTTGTTAGAAGATATGGTTAGATGATAACACTCCTTTCACAGCTCTAAATTCTATCACTTATATCAGGATGCTTAAGTAGGCACATTTACTAAGGAAGGCTATGTGAAGAATTTGTTAGTGTGACTGACTTATTTAACTTGTGAGGCAGTCAAAGCTGAGAGAGCCTTAATTCTTCTAACGAATCTGGTTAAGTCAAGTAAAGCACCCTTTGTAATTAGACAGTGCACATGAAGCTAAAAAAAAAAAGAAAAAGAATTATTCTTCAACAATGCATGCAACACAACCACGTGCTATGTGACAATTATTTACAAAACTAAGGAAATCTACTTTTGCCTATAGAGATATCTGAAAAATGCACAAATGTCCAGAAGTAAGTTATTTCCCAGACTGGAATCTTAATCACATCATTACATTTTTCTCATTATTTTCATACAGGTCTTGATAGCTATGGAGAGTATAATAAAATGAGTTTATAAAATGTGATATCTATATAAGACATTTTGGTTAAAATTAAAATTAGAATTCACCACGGACTTAAATTGTTTAATGCATAGAACCCATCTTTCAACCCATGATTACTTAAGCTTTGCAATTTTGGAATGTTCTGGCCTAACTCTGAAAATCATTTGATCCCCTAATTAAAATTTTAGAGATACATTTTATAAGAAAAAACCCTCAAATATATGAAACACAAATGTCAAGAAGGGGTAAATTCAACTTCTTTGTTACTAAGAAATCAAATGAGAGTAAGGTGTTAATAACTGTTACTGAATTGGTAGTTGTTGTTTTTTTAACCTCACTGGAAGACATGTTTATTGATTTTGGAGAAAGGGGATGGGAGGGAAAGAGAAAGGGAGAGAAACATTGATCCGCTTCCTCTCATATACAATGCCCCCCAACCGGGGACCTCATGCAAGCCCTAGCTGGGGGACCAAACCAGCAATAGCAACGTAGGCATGATGTGCCCTGACCAGGAATTGAACCAGCAAACTTTCAGTTTACAGGACGACACTCCAACCAATCAATGCCACACTGGCCAGAGTGGTAGAGATGTTGTTTTAAGCTATTCTACCCAGGATGAAGAAAAGCAGACATAACATATGTGGAGAAGCCCTGGCTGGCGTAGCTCAGTGGATTGAGCGCGGGCTGGGAACCAAAGTGTCCCAGGTTCGATTCCCAGCCAGGGTACATGCCTGGGTTGCAGGCCATAACCCCCAGCAACCGCACAGTGAAGTTTCTCTGTCTCTCTCTCTATCTATCTCCCTCCCTTCCCTCTCTAAAAGTAAAATAAATAAAATCTTTTAAAAAAATAATATTATTAAAAAAAACATATCTGGAGAGCAATTTATTTGTCAATATTTACTAAAATCTTTAAAAGGATAAAATGGGCACTTCCAAATATTACTGGGGAGAATAAGAATTAGTATTATTAGCTCCCTGGAGGGCTGTGCATGCCCTTGGACCTAGCACTTCCACTTCCATTTCTTTAACATCCTACAGAGAGGACAAGGCAACTGTGCAAAGAAGTATGTTCAAGGTATTCTTTGCAACTTTGTTTACGGCTGTAAAAAAATGAAACTATGTTAAGGTACAATTGGAGATTGATTAAATGGCTACATTTTTACAAATTAAAATAAGCAACTGTTTTTTAAAAATTAGGTAACTATATGTGGACAAATCTGGAAAGATGTCCCAGATATGTGGTAGAGTATAACGCAATTTGCAAAGTGTCGTATGTAGTATGGAAAGTAGCACACATACATATATATGTGTGTGTGCGTGCAAATGCAAAGAGACAGTCACCAAAATGTTAACAGTAGTTAGCTCTGGGTGGGCTGACTGAGTGGTTCTTATTTTCCTGTTACGAATTTCTTTTTGGTTTGAATTTATTGTCAACAAGTATATTTCATTTTACAATAACTTGAAAAGCTATTTTTGAAAGGTGAAGAAGAAAATGGAGACTTGGGGAAGAATTGGATGACCATGGCAATTTAATCTAAAACCACAGTACTTGCAGTAACATATAAATTACGATGAACATCACGGTGACTCTTGTAATACTGAAAGTTAACAGCACCTCCGTGTTCACTGCAGCGTTATTTACAAAAGCCAAGACATGGAAGCAACCAAAGTGTTCTTCGACAAATGAATGGATAAAAAATGTAATATATATATTATATATATAATATGTAATATATATAAAAATGTAGTATATATCCATATATGCAATGAAATATTAGTCAGCCATTAAAAATGAATGAAATGTTGCCATTTGCAACAACAATGGATAGAACTTGAGGGTAGTATGTTTAGTGAAAGAAGTCAGACAGAGAAAAACAAAATACATATGATCTCATATGTGAAATCTAAAAAAACAAAAAGCAAAAAAAAAAACAAGCTCATAGATTCACAGAACAGATTGGGGGTTGCTGTAGGCAGGGGTAAAATGAGTGAAAGTGGACAAAAGTTACAAACTTCCAGTTATGACATAAATAAGTCCTGGGGACGTAATGCACAGTGTGGCGATTACAGTTAATGCTACTGTATTGCACATCAGAAAGTGTCTAAAAGAGTAGGCCTTAGAAGTTCTCATCACACACACAAAGTCTGCACCTAACATATGGTGCCGGATGTCAGCTAGACGGACGACCACTTCACAACATACACAACTATCGAACCATGCCACGCACCCCGAATCTAACAGAGTTGTGTATGTTCATTATACCTTAAGTTTTAAAAAGTTAATAAACACTAAGGTTCTATTTAAATAAATACAACAGGAATGGATAGTATGTCAAAAGACATTAACTTGGAAATATTTCACAGTATATTGGTAAGTAAAAGTAAAGCTAACTAAATACACTTTAGTTTTATACATATTTTGGTTACATGTATGGGTTTATATATGAATATATGGATAAATATATGTATGGAAAAAAGTCCAGAAAGGTATATGCCAAAATGTACATTGCAGTAACTGGTGATTCTTATTTTCCTTTCCTATATTTTTTAATATTTCTACAATGAACAAGTATTATTTATGTATTTTTTAAGTTTTAAAAATATTCCTTATAGATCTTTCAGATTTTAAAACACTGAAAATGCTTACAAGGATAATCTGAGAAAAACAAAGGGGTGAGAGTCTTAACCATTTCCTCCAGCATTATTAATTTCCCAGCAGAGACCCCCCCCGCCAGCCTCTGCAGCGAGGCCAGCCTGCTGTGCAGGGCTGAGTGCCACACCAGCACAAAACGGGCTCGGGAAACTCAAGGTGCCTATTCTGATTTTGTGTCCTGAGATGGACGAGGTTATAAAACATACTGGCTCAGATTACAGGCTAAGCATGACAAGTCAGTCTGGTACAACCTCACAAAGGAATTTACACAGAATGAGAAATTAACACATCTCACTTCCCAGGGAGGAATCAATTACAAAAGCAAAGACCCATGCAGGGTTAAGTCCCTGCCTATCACTGTCCCACATGCTTCTGAATTACGCTTCACATGCACTGCTCACGTCAGGATTGACCTATTACCATATTTTTTAAAGGTGAATTTTTTTTATTTTAAAATCATTTTAAAAGGTGAATATCTACTATGTACTATCTTAAACTAAGATAAACTATTATTTTTAAAAAGTGAACGGAGAAGGAAGTGAGGAAGAGTACCTTTTAACAGTCAAACTTTTTGTATATTTTCAGGTGAACTGGGAGAGTCCAGACCACCCCACCTCTCTCCCCTCCCCTCTCCCTCCCTCCTCTGATCATTATGGCTGATAACAATAGTTTTTCTCTCCCTGGTAATGTAGATGACACATTTTTCCTGTAGCCTGTCTTCCTGTAAAGTGCAGGAATTCCTGCACTTTCTGGGTGCCCTTCCTGTTAACTTACATTTCAGATTTCCTCAAAAGGCATTCTGCCGCTTTAATATTTGAAAAATGTCAGCTCAACCCCAGACAGCTAATATAAACAAGCTGAAAAGCATACCACCTAAAGTTACAACAGTGGAAAACAAAATTTCTTTTTAAGAAATTCTTTCTCGGAATCTTACTGTTGGTAAGGCTGGAAAGAAGTAACCCAGTCCTTCCAGCTCCCAGGGAGTCTGTAATTCTTTTGCCTGTGCTGTGCCTTAAATTAGAGGTCTGTAAAACCGAATTATAGTGATCTAGAAAGTTCGTAAAGGTCCTTGAATTGAACATGTTGTTAAATTCTTCAGTGCTAAGAGGTTGTATCCACCTTTCACTTTTCCTCCCATTTCATTTGGTTCTAGCATTACAAAGTTTTGGTACTGCAAAAAATGTCTTGGCCATTTGAGAATACGTAGCTGAATTAGGCCAATTCCACATTTAAAGTCCAGGCCAAGGCTCCTTTGCCATTTCTGAAATGATCACCTACTTCTTTCTATCAATAATATTCCTTTTGGCCAGGAACCCCATGTTCACACCAGATGCACCTTCCAAATGGGACCCAATTAAGAAAACTTAGTGATTTATTATGGGAATGCCCATAATGGAAGCATATCATGCTAATATCTTTGTTCAAACTTCCCAACTCAAAAACTTGCTCTACTAGAGGGAGCTACCTTAGGAGTATATCCAAAAAAATGCAAATAGGAACCTGATTTAATTTAGACCCTAAGGTCCAAAGATAAGATCTCTATAACACCACCTTCCTCGTGAAACTTTCCTGACTATCTACCAGAAAGAAAATCACTTCTATCTTTAAACTCCAACTTTGCCATTTCTCTTCACTATCTATGCAATTATCTAGTATTACCATGACTTGCTTTCTTTCACCAACCACATGGTAAGTTCCCTGATGCAAATGACTACATTTTAAATATTTTTGTATGCACCCAAATCTTGTGCATGGGGATATATGCGTGTGTGTGTGTATATATATGCACACACATATACATACACATACACATCCATATATGTCATAACATATATACGCAATATATTAAGCTGAACTGAATGAGTGAATATATACCAAATACAAACTAATTAGATGCCATCTCTTTAACACATCAAAGCATAGAATGCCCCTTTTAAGCTGTTACTTCCCTGCTCAATTAGACTGTAGATTTCCCCTATATTAAGGAACCTCTGCACCTCGTAATGTCAATTCCTGGGTTCTTCAGCACTGAGGTTTTTAGATTTTCATGCTCCCTTAACACTCAAAGAAAAGCTGAGCCCCACCTCCAACTATAGGTATCACTTTCTTTAGAATATATATCACTTTCTTTGGGGACTGAGATGTATTATTTCCAGCTAGTAGAATTAAAAAGTGGTGCAACGACTCTCAAAAAAGTGGCAGAAAGCTTATGAGACACTGAAATTTCACCAGGTCTTCACCTACATCCTTACAATGGATATACTTACTTATGTAGTGCCCCAGGTGAGCCTAACTCACCTCTTCAATGCATACAGGCTCCTTTGGCAAACGCCTTCTCTATGGTGAAGGATTTGTTCTGAAACAAGTGAGTGACTTAGGGTCCTACAGGACCTGACAGCAAGCACTACCTCAGCTCTCTGATGCCATGTCAAGAATTTTATTTTTTTCAGCCCCCCCTCCCCAGCACGGTATTAGGCTTCCAAAATACAACTGTGTAAAAAAAAAATTAGAAACAGAAAAAACGTAAAGAAAACCATAATCTTGAACTTCCGACCTATTATAGCTAACTAAATACATGCAATTGCACGTAAAAGATTTCATTATGGTTGCTAATGAAACAGGACAGTCCCTGGATGCTGGTGTAATGTTTCAAAGAACAGTTTTTCTCCCAATATTCCTGCGCCCCCGCCCCAGATGCAACGCATCTCCCAAATGGGAAAACATAAAACACCAATGTCCTCACTGCTGCTTCTAAATACTGTGAGCCAATAAGCAATTGGTGTAAAGTGGAAAATCTCGGAAGAGAAAGACTTCTTGTCTGCTTTTTTTGTAATATGCTATTATGCATACTTCACCTTTACTTCCTTTAAAAATCAAAAGTTGCTTAATGTTCAAAGCGTATCAATGGAAATTTAGCTAAAGACTGGCACAGCAACGGCTCATTCCCAAAGGAATATAAGATTACATTAATTTCCTACTAGTTTAACTCAAGTTTTACCTTTCATCTTCACCCACAGACTTTTTGAAAGTTTGTATTTCTGTTGCACAGAAAATTACTTACAATATGCGTGCATGCTAAAGAATTTTACAATTATATAAAGCATTGCACATTTAGACGCTACCAACCTGCTCTATCTCTCCTGACTGTGCAAAAGGCAAAAAGAGCTCAGTAATCCTAGCAGAAGAATGCAAATAACGTCAATGCACAGCTGAACTGCAAGCCCTGCCTTACAGGAACTCTCTGTGTCTAAAAAAAAAAAAAAAAAAAAAGACACACACTAAACAGGAAATGCAACTGAGCTGTGGAAAACCTCAAACTTAAACATGCAATCGCTAGACGAAAATTGCATCCATGCATTCATAAATGCATGCACAAACCTTTGCATTTTTGCAATTAATGCAAATAGGTTCTTACCTTTCGACTGAGACATTTTCCCCTTTCCTTTGATGGGGGAGGGGAGCACAAAAGACTTTGCCTTGCTTCTCTTCTGTAGCTAGTTTTGCAACAAAGATGCAAGCTGCAGGCGTGCAATCTTCATGCAAGTGGAGTTTCTCTTGACCGATGCAGCAGATGGACTTTCAGGGAATCCAGATGGAAATGCACACCTTGCAAAACAGACTGGAAAGTGATTTTTCCCCCAGTTGCAACGTTAGGGAAGGCTGTGCTGCAGCTACATGATGGGCCAGGGCTGGCAGCTAAAAGCTCCAAACTTGGAACTGAGTATCTTGTGCGCAGACGTCCTTCCTGCGAAGGGCGCGGGGGCCGCTGGGTAATGTAGTTCACAAGCAGAGTCCACGGGGCTCTGATTTAAGGAAACGTGGTTGCGCCGCTCGCTGAGCGAGGTGACTGAGCGCGACAAAGATTGCGCCCAGATAAGTCTGACGTGCACTCGGTAGTAAGTGGTGGACGAGAAACGTCAAGGCCAAGGGGAGGGGGCATTTTTGTTATCGAAAAGCCCCTGAAACAACAGCTGAAGAACTTTCTGTAGGCTAAACCTTTTTGGCTCGCTCAGAAGGTCCGTTTGGGTGTTTAGTATTTGCAGGGAGCACCTGTTGTTCTCTTCCTGCCTGTAGGTGTTTTATGCTCACATCTCCATTTTAAAAAACATTTTTCTCGCGTGGAGAATTTGTTGATGACTTGGCTGGATAGAGGTAAGGTTTCTTTTGCAACTGCAGAGAAGATGCAACGTTTTATTTAGTAAGAAATGACCCGGATCCGTTATTTTAAAGTAAACTGAAATTCAGCAGTGGGGGCATTGAGGGGTGGGTTGGAGAGTTCTCATTTCTTGAAGGACTAAAGAGGAAGTTCTGCTTTTTATATATCGCGGCTAACTTGATCAAAGTTAAAATATTTAGATGCTTTTTCTTACCTGGGGGGAGGAAAGTCCCTGGCCTAAGGGAAAAAGTGGATGGTAATCTTAAATTAACAATGTCAAATGCTTGGTTAAATTTCTTCAACAATATTAACAGACATTTGTTGAGCTACTAAGATGCACCAGGCACCTTTCTAGGGCCTGGGGTCATACATCCATTTGTCACTATTGGTCATGGGTGGGGTATAGGTAGCCACATGGTGGAGGACAAAGGTGAATAGAGTTGGAATGGACAGGAGTGAGGAGGAGGCCCAGGCTGAAATGAGCTCAGACTACTACTTCACTGAGTAGGACCAGACTCAGAAATGTGCTTTTAAGGTAGAGAGGGAAGAATTGAGGATTTCAGGCTTCTGCGGTCTGAGCCAAGCACAGTGGAGCAATGAGGACAGCCTATTCAGGGAACACTGAGGATAGCATATTGCCTGGTACACAGAAGTGGTGGGGGTGGGTGGAATTCACAGGTGCAGACTCTACCAGGCCTGAAAGGCAAGCGAGAGGTTTGGACTTTATTCTGCAAGTATCTGAGAGGTGGTGAGAGGGTTTTTTAAAAGAGGCATAGCTTAATCAAAGCATTGTTTTAAGAAGGTAAATTTGCCCTCTGCAATCAAGGTGGGCTGAAACCCAGAGAGGCAAGAGATAGGTCAGGGCAGTAGTGAAATGCAAAATGAGGCCCTTTTAAAGAAGGTTCAACTAGATTTGATGATGGCTAACGAAAACCATTGGAATTTTATGAAGAATTTTAGGAAGCTAGGGCCTTCTGAGTGATGCAATAATCAGAGGAAGAAGGCCACCACATTTCAGCTTCAAATCTGCTCTTAAAACAAATATGTGACAGGGCATGGAACTAACATTAAGTTGACCCCCTCTATTGACATAGTTATGAATTAATGCATATGATTGTGAATTAATCAAGGGCACCGCATGTTCCTAGTTACCCATTCTGCTCCTAAGAGGGAGGGGTTTCTGTCCCATGAGCACAGATGCAGGGACTTACTAGCTTACTTCTTTGCCCTGGACAAATACATGCTGCCTGTCTCTTCCTTGGTTTCTTGCAAGCCCTATCTCAGCTCCTCTGTGAACCAGCAATATTTTCAGTCTCATTTATTACCAGGAGGCGTGTGTGTATGGAGATCCACTGCAGTGCATCTACTTCACTTTTCCAAACATCGATGGAGCCCCTGCTCTGTGGCAGGCCCTAGGAGAGCAAGTAGAATTGCTTAGCCCAGGCAGGGCCTGAACAGCTGCCTAGAGCTCACTTCAATTTGCATTTTTACGTGGTCAGCAGCATTGCTCTTAAAATGCCCAGATTCCCTTCTTTATGGAAGAGTTGTAATCACAACGTGTCTGGTGGGTTTTACTACTGTCATTCATGCTTGTACATTCTCTGCATAGGCATGCACAGTTCGTAACTGGCAAATGGATTGTGTTCTGAAAGTCTATCAGGAATTTGCATTCCCATAGAAACAATGATGTGTTCAACAGCCAATGCACAAATACACCCATGCATGCAAAACATCTTTGACCCCTACATTATCTGAACCATGTATTTAAAAATAGCAGGATTTATCATTTTTCTTTCTGGGAAACATACAGGGGTAGGCCAAAGTTGGTTTACAGTTGTTCCTATGGAAAATAATACAATAATGAAGGCATAATACTACAAGAATAAACTCTTTCACATACAACTGTAAAGCTACCTTGCAACACCCCTGTATTTTGAATTTCCATCTGGAAATCAGCCTCTCTGTGAAGTCTTAGATTCCAGAAGAAAAGGTTCTTCTTGCCTTGGTGGTAAAAGGTTTCCCCTGTGTACATTCCTGGCTGGAGGAGAGGGCTTTCCCACTGTGCAGTTGTGGGTCTTTCCTCTCTTTGCCAGTTTGTGGCACTGCTCCTAGGACAAGAATCCCTCCCACACTGGGATTCACAGGAGTGAAATCTGGCGTGATTATTCTTTTGCTGGACAGTACATCGGATGTTTATCTTGAGGTAGCCTGTGCTCCTACTTCAAATCCTCTGTATTTGTAATTTTCTGTATCTCAGGTCTTTCTAAAATGCACGTTGTGTGCACTCTGCCCTGACTTCTAGTTACCTTCAAGATCAGTTCCAAACTCCCTGGTATGGTGTAATTGGCTCCTCAAGACCCTGCCCCTGCTTACTCTCCAGCTTCACTCCTCACCCTGTGTTGACACGCTGCTCCCTCTGCCTGGCAACCCTTTTTCTTTCTCTACCTATCTCATCCCAATGCGTCCTTGAAGACATGGCTCAGCTGGCACTTTCTTTTGGCCACCTTCTGTGATACATTACCTTATGACCACCTTGAGTGTGAATGAAATATATTCCCTAATTGTGTAGTACTCTGCACACACCTTTCCCCTAACACTCATCATAAGGCTAATAGGTGTTCATTTACATATTTGTCTCCCGCAGAAGACTGGGCTAATAAAGACCAGAGACTTGTGTGCCCAGTGCCCAGCATCTAGCATATAATAGGTACTCAAATGCATGCTGCAGTGAATAGGGTACATGAGGGCAGGACCTATGACCACGGCTAACCCAGAAAAACTAGATTCCAATGGCGGAGTAAACTAGATTCCAACTGCAGGAGAAACTTGAACACCTGGGGAAGGCCCTCTGCTGTCAGATTAGAGGTATTCGATTCTTGGAATGAGGCCCTTAGGTTAGGTCAGACTGGCGATGAAGGAATTATTCTAGAGGTAGATGTGGAGCGGGGAAGGTGTTGGGGGTAGGGTGTCACCACCGGGGATGATTTTGTACCCCGCTCCCCTGGGGTTCATTTAGCAATGCCTGGAGACTTTTTGGTTGGCACAACCAAGGGGGTGGGGTGGCGATGCTGACATCTAGTGGGTAGAGATCAGCGATGCCGGCAATCATGCTACAATGCACGTGAAGCCCCCACAACAAAGAACTACCTGGTCCGAAGTCAATGGTGCTGACCTTGAGAAACCCTGCTGCTAGTGATACCAGGAGAGATTACTGGTGTTCTATTTTTACATTAATTTAAAGCTAATGAGGTTTGGTAAGATTTGGTAACTTTTGATGTGAGAAAAACACTGGAATCTAGGAGATGTGTGTTCTAGTCCTGGCTGTAGAAAAAGTTAGCTGCGTCTCCCTGGGCAAGTCACTTCACCTTTCCAGACCTGTTTTTGATCCACTAAAATAAGGAGGGTCGGACAAAGGCCTGTTCCGGTTCTATCATTCCGAAGTTCTAAGCACAGATCCGTCTGTTTAAAACCACCAATGATTTAAAGAGGTAAAAAGAGTTGTGATCACACATTCTATTTTTTGCACTGCCTAAATACCCTTCTGTTTAGAAATTAGAAGGGTTCCTGACCCCAGGTTCTGGTAAAACAACCAGTGATCATCATGCCAGTATCACCTAAGAAATGAAACAAGAAATACTGATATTACAGTTTGCAGTATTGCCTCCCAGGTAGCAGTACTCACTGCACGTGACACTGATGTTTTAAACCGTGTCTACTAGGTGTCGGGAACATGGGAAAAGAAGGCACCAAAGTTAAAGCTAAGAAATGCAAGTCTAAATATCTACTTTTTTTGATTCTAGAAAGTTATGGTATGAATAGGCATGTTATAATAGTGAAGTATGTCAGGAGAGGCATGTGGGAGACTGGTTTAAGGGACTGATGGGTGAGCTGGCGTTGTCCAATATCTTTAAGTACAGATTTTCTTTTGACTGCATTAAAATACATCACAATGAATCACGATTGTTGGCAGCAATTTTTTAAATCCCAAAATATTAGATTCAGCTCAGCTTCCAGGACCCTCCCCAATATGGTACAACCGTACCTCTTCACTTCACTTCACTTCCAACCTTATGTCTCACTCACCTACTCTGAGTTTCCTTTGTTTAAGCAATCTGCTCAAAACAGGATTATTTATCTGACCTGAGAAATGAATTTGGAAGTCACCACTCTGAGTGTTAACTGATGCTATTCTGTGTCTTCACCTTTTCGGGCCCTCACCTAGGTCTTTGTTTTTCTAATCTCTTCCATGAAGTTGTCCTTGATCATATCCCTCTCTTTTATAAAAGAGCCTCCTTCACTTTAAATTCTGATGGCATTTGTTAGTTATTGTGGCCCACATATCTAATATTACCTTGCGGTAATACTATTTGAGTACAAATGTAACGTCTTGTTTCTTTCCTATTCCTAACCTGCTGCCTTGGGCAGACCCACTTGCTTGTCTGGATTTGTCCCTTGAGTCTAAACGTGGGCAGAGACAGTTTCATCTTTATCATGTAGCCTGGGCCTAGCATATGTCATACAAATATGTGCTCAATCAATACTTCCTGATCTGATGGATGGACTTTTTACACACTGAATAAATTCATCTCAAATAGGTTGATTGGCATATCTTAGTGTTCTTTGTTAAAAGTTAAAGAAATGACAGCATATAAATTTGCTAGGAAGAATAATTAATTATGACATCTGATTATCTAAAAAATATTTGGCTACTATTTTGTTAAGATTCTAGATTTTCAAATTATATTCAGATTAACCTTTCAAATGAACAGTGTCCGATGTATCTTATGGAAATGCCAACCACCCATTCAGAGTCCTCACCAGGTTTCATTTTCATTGAATTAAAAAAAAAAAGTGCAATATGAATGTTCAGTGTTTCTTAGTAATCAAGGGGCCACATAGAGCTCCAGTGTGAGGCTGTTTCAACCTTGCCCTCAAACCATATTGAATCTCGGCCACATATATTAGGATGAGCTGACTGACAAAAGATGTGGATTCTAGGAAAGGAAGAATAAAAATCATTCCAGCCTCGCATTAACCCTGCAAGGGTGATAGTGCACCATCTGTGTTGTGTGTTAAGGCACTGGCAAGTAGTGAACTACTCTGAATCAGTATGTATCTGCTCTTCCTCCTCCAGCAAACCAATCCATCTCTTTTTCACATATATACATACACATGTACATACACATATATGCATGTGTATGTTGTGCAGATATTTCTTTCTCTCATACAACACTCACTCATTTTCTTCTCTGGTCCTGCCCTGTTTGGCTTTGGAAAGTCTGAAGAAATCAGAGCTCTACAGAAAGCCAAATAAAAGGCTGTGTTCTATGTGAAGGTCAAGTTACACTTAAGTTTGGAACTCCTTTGTAATATTCCTAAGTCCACATTTAATTAATTTCCGATTTCTGCTTTACAGGGTGATTCAAGAAGAATTGCGCCTTGGCACCCAGATTCCCAGACACCTCACTTTGCAGCTTCTTCCAGAGAGAACACCTCCAGAACCTCATGCATCTTCATTTTCAGCCTTGCAGTGCACAAGCTCCTTCCACATAGGCCATGTCATTATATCCTTACAATGACACGGTGAAACGGGCTGTCCCAATGTTCCCATTTATCATCACTACCTCCTGTTGTTGCTTTACTTGGACAAGATGGAAAAACATGAAATTGAGACCTGTCTTGACTGCAGATGTAGAAATTTGTCTTCTGATTCCTAGTTTCTAACTTTAAGCTATCCAATCTAGTCTTCAGCTAGGTGACGTTTAATAAATGCCCTAGAATTGTGCCTTTTTCAGGCAAAAAGTAGCCTGGTAACATTTTTGCTTCATTTCATATTGGTTATTGATGGGACAGTCTCAATTCAAGACTTATAAAGACCAAATAAATCTGTGTATCTCCTTTACGCTCTGTACTTCAGCCCATACACTGTGACACATTTGATAAGTGCTGTACTATTTGAGGATGAGTTAGAAACACTGATATAAGACAAAGCGTTGTGCCCTTCAAGGCTCCTTGATCTGTTTACATTGATATTAATAGATGGCTCTGGGCTTCAGTCACAGACCTGAATAATTCAGGTCACACTGACCGGCTACATTTTTTCAAAAAACTGTAAGATATTCTGGGAAGTATTTCAGATAGGTGATATATGCGTATGCAGGTTATATAAAACATTCAAAAGTACACAGAAAATTAAGAAACTGAACTACAGTACTATAGAAATAATTATAGATAACATAATAAACTAACATTTTCCTTAATTGTTCCATTAGGATTTGTTGCCAAAGGGAATTTTTATTATTAACAGCATATGACAGATAAGTAGAAAATACTACTGATTTTCCATATTTACTCTGTTTTGAGATGGGTAGACTAATAATTTTATTTGTGGGCCAAACTCATAAAAACATTGGGATTCTGTGTATGTTTTAAATGAATGTATTGCCTATCCAAATAATATTATGTAATTATTTGGTGTTAGAAAGTAGCCATTTGAGAAGGCAATGAACATCTGATGGTATCTTATCAACTGGGCTTCCTACCAGGTAGAGGTCAAGGTTAAGGTTAGCCTCTTTATGGTGCAGTAAGTATGACCTACATGCTCCACTCCTGTTCATGATTCTGTTCGCTATATTGTAAGGAGTATAACAGAGATGTGTGAGATTGTACTCTACAGCCTCTGGATTTCTTTGGAGTCTATTTTAGAGACCATTTCGGGCAGCCTTACCTTACTGACATGTAGATGGGAAATGAAGATAATCTCAAAACTTGCAAGTTTGCCGAAGACAACTAGAGATAGCCATTGTATAGGGCCCCATTTATCCTTTTGTTTCTTACTTTTTAAATCCAAATTAATATCAAACTGCATTTATTAAATGGTCTTGGGGCATATTGCCAAATTGGGTACTACACATATACAGAAACAGGAGTATGGTAACACCATCCGGCACTGTGAATAAATTTCGGGATTCTTGTGGAAATTTCAAAGAAAAATATAGGAAATGTTGTATAATTTTCTTACACTTATTTCCATGAGATCTGTGATTTAGGAAGCTTTTTCTACAGGTTTTCAATAGATATTGAATTTTTTTTAATACCCAGATAGTGCTTTATGTAAAAATATAATTCTTGGCTCTGAATTTTTAGTGACTCGTTGATTTTGGTAAAATAGAGCTCCTAGTCAAAGTTATTTAAAATATGCTATGTAAAAAATCTTTATGAACTTCATGATATTAGTCCTTACTGCATCTTAATGGGGCAGCAAGCCAAAGTTCGTCCTGGTTTACAGTTGGGGAAACCAGTACATCCACAATATACGTCTGCGACTTTGTGGATAGAATCAAGAAAGGAGGCAGAGTATGATGGTGACATCCAACCATCTACCAAGATAGGATAAAAAAAAAAAACTCTTGTAACACAGGATGTGAGTAAAAAGTCACCTTAAATGTGAAACAAGGTGTTCTATTTATTCTTGTATCTAAAATACCTGTCTCCCTGTTCATCAACATTGGAGGAGTCAAGTTGATTCAGATTTTTTGATTCCTGCCTTGGATTTCCGCCTCTTGTAATTACTAGTTCTGTGACTTGGGCTAAACGGCTCACTGCTCTATGCCTCAGTTTCTTTACTGTATAAAGGTGATGGAAATAGTACTGACCTCACAGGGTAGTTGAGGCAATGAAGTGAATTATACACTCAAAGCTCTAAGAAGAGTGCCTGGTCTCTGATGTATGCTCAGTGGCCATTAGCTATTGAGGCTTTTGGTTATTATTATTTCTATTAAGTTTCCAGGCATTGAAGTAGAAGAACACTGGGATGTAAAAGCATTGTGTCCTACCAAGTGATAAGAAAAAAACCTTTTAAGATGGGAGATAAGAAAGCTTTGAAATTAGAAGAATGTTACCACCACATAAGGAAATATAAATAGAAATGCTTAGTTTAATGGAAGGGAAAGGGAGAAGAAATATTTTAATATTATTGTAGGAAGTCGGAACACTGTTGGATGCTTGTTAAGAGGAAATAGAGGCCATCTGGAGAAAACAATTCCATTCCACATTGCGGAATGGATTGAAAGGACAGCTGAATAGCTAAGGCATGAATTATGTAGGCCTTTGGCCATACAATGTCATAGATTAACGCAGCAAACAGCAGGGAGCATAGTGGTAGTTAATGAGAGGTGGAAAGAGTTGTCAGTCTTCAAAGGTCAGTTTTTATATGGCTTTCCTTACTAAAGAAATAACACTGATAACATTATTTTGGTTCTTTCTAATCATTTGAATGCATTAGAACCTTAGTGATATAAATCCTTCCACTTTTTTCTATATATTATATCTATAGCCTTTGTATTAACTTTTGTCTTATAACCATTACTAGTGGTTGCTGCCTTTTAGCTCAATTTAAAAATTTATATTAGGCATATTTTTAGAATCACCAAAATATGTTTTCCCAGTAGCCTAGTTAACCTAATAACTAAACAGTAAGGGGGTTTAAGTGTGTTAACCTACTAACCAGTAAAGGGGGTTAATAATAAAATAATTTTTATTATTATTTAAAAATAAATTCTTATCAAGATTTATTGCCTGGTCTATGTTTAAAAAATTGTTTAATGTCTATGAAAAATGATCCACTAGAACCAGAAAAAAAATTAGATCATTTTTTATCTAAATTATTTTACTTTCCATCATGAGCTTAAAAACTTACATAAAAATAAGTAGTCCTCCTTTATCCATGTTAAGAGAAGTCCAACCCTGGCTGGTGTAGCAGAGTGGATTGACTGCTGGCCTGCAAACCAAAGGGTCGCCAGTTCGATTCCCAGTCAGGCCACATGCCTGGGTTGCAGGCCAGGCCCCCACTTGGAGGTGCGTGAGAGGCAACCACAGATTGATGTTCCTCTCCCTCTCTTTCTCCTCCCTTCTCCTCTCTCTAAAAATAAATAAATAAAATATTTTAAAGATCTGAAACAAAAGAGAAGTCCAGACTTGAAAATCATCCTGTAAGAATCTTCATCATTTTAAAAGGATAGGGTTATATTGAAATTTTAATAAGTAAAAGGCAGCCCATAGGTAACATGTTCTGTTGCTTTCCTTCCACAATGTTTCTCCAGTTATTATGGATTCTAAAGCTAAGTTTTAACTCAACTAAAAATGTATACAGGGTGGCAAAAGTAGGTTTACTGTTGTGAGCACACAAAACAATTTATTCTTGTAGTGTCATTTATTAATTACTGTATTATTTTCCATACAAACAACTGTAAACCTACTTTTGCCCCACCCTGTACATTAAACTTTTAACTATAACTCATCCGAATGAATTACTTTAGGAATTTATGATTAGTGCTCACTTTGAGCAGATCATATGTGAGACAAATAAATTACCTTTAAGACTGCATGTTCACAGTGACTGAGAATCCTTCAGAGAAAAAAGTTTCCGCAGCAAGAGCTGAGCAAATATCTATCAGTGTACCTTCAGGGGGGGAAATGAATTGAGCCTAGTGTCTTAAAAACAACCTTTTAAAAATGTCATGAGAGAGATGAAGAGCTCAGCTGTGGTGGATGATATTCCAGTTATCTCTTCAATCAATTTTGTATAATGCTTTGGAAGCAGAGCAACAAGTAATATGAAATCATTTTTCAAGATGCTATATGTACACACTCTTTGTTCTATTTCTGTATTCATCGGAACAGACAGTTTAAGCGATGTGCTTGTAATATTCCAAGAACAAAGACCAATTTCCCTGAAGGTTATGAGCACTCCTGAATTTTACAAATGCAGAAAAATTATTTTCATGTTGTCACATTTAGATAATGAAGTGAGCTTGATTTACAGTCTCCACGATGAATCTCAGGAAGTCTGCACTTACATTCAGAACGTGGATGTAGACAGTTCTTAACAAGCATTGGCAAGTAGTAATTAACAGTGAGTCTTGTAGAAGATGGAGGGCTGAAAGGATCTGGGCATTGGCTTCTGAGCAGGAGGTCTTTAACTCCTGGGAAAACAGGTATCCAATTGACCTGTTAATGATCCTTAATCTAGGTTTCAGGATTGAGACATGAATCTCTTTGTGACTGAAACGAACTACCTGTTGTCTTCAAACAAAAGTGAGGAAAAGGTCGAGTATGGACACTCTATTCCTCCTTTTGGCACCCCCTAGCCCCTTTGCCTGTTTCGTTTTACCCTGGGGAGAGGTGTGGGGCTGAGAGTAGACGCCTCACACTTGGACCTCCCGCTGTGACTCCGCGCATGGCCAGGGCATGCATTTGAGCACACAGTAGCGACACAGAAGATCCCAGAGTTCACAAGTAGCCCCGTATTTTTGCTCACTTGTTCTTTCTCGAATGTTTACATGGTTTTGTTTGATCTTTAATTGTACCTATGGTGCCCTGGGGGAAAACTGTTTCCCTTACAACATACATAGAAATTGTGTTCGTATTTCAGGGTTCATAGGTACCTGACAAATAATCTAATGTGGAAATCCGTGAATTTCAAGAAGCACGGGTACTTGACAGCTTTCCTCCCTTTTCACGAAATCTAACCTGAGTGAACAGACTTTCTCCACACACTCTAAGTTCCCCATCTTTGGGGGCACAGTCCTGCCTAAACTTGTTTCCGTCACATTCCACAGAGGGCAGAGTTCTGAATGTGTACACACTCTACCCTTGCCTGGTTTCTTGTTATGTAATAGCTGTAAATGCCCTTGTGTGCCTGCATATAAACTACAAGGAGGAGGGGCATAGTGCAACACTAAGTCTTGATGTAATTTCTACCAAAAAAGAGAAAGAAAGAAAAGCCCTTTGTAGGTACCTCTCAGTAGTTAAGCACAAACAGGGAGGCACTTGAGCGCAATCTGCTAAAGCTTGGGACTCCATTAGAAGACCACGGAGGAAGAAAATCAAGACAAGAAAGGGTCTGAGTTTATAAACCCTTGTCTGTTAAACCTCAATGCAGAGAACGAGAGCTGGTTTGAAAGTTTTCATGTGCTTTATTAGCTTAATGGTTGGAAAGTTACTCTCAGATTCCAGCTGCTCAGAAACCAATAGGCTCATTCAGATATATCCAACTATTGGAGTCGCCTCATTTAGTGACTAAATTTGGGGGCGGGAAGGAGGGAAGAACAAAACTGCAAGAATCTACACTGGGACTGGAAGAATGCTCTTATGCCGGCTGGTATGAGATTTTAGTTCTAACTGCAGAGGTGGTCCACACAGATCAAGAGGAATTATGGATGGCTGTAGAGCTCAGGCAGTCTGCCTCTTGAGTTCTGCCATGCGTTTTAATGCTGTTTTCACTTATCTGTTCATTTTATTCTGCTTAGGAGAGAAGATGGAGTAGAGATAAAAATGAGTTCAGGCATCTCACTTGATACACTTGTTCTTCCTGAAAGGTTGACCTATCTATTGTGAATAGGAAGGGGCTTTGCTTGTAAGACCAATTTCAGCTAACTATATTTAGGTGGGTTGTGGTCATGGCGATCATTTTCCTTAAAGTTGCATTTGAACTTCCTTTTCTTATCTATATACTTTGAAAATACAAGAGGCCCCAGCACCATGGTGTTGTAGCTGAATTGGGCCTTGGGTAAAGGAAAGGATAGCTGGTGAGGGTCCCAGCAAAACCCTGGTCATAACATTAAGGCTAACTAATTCTTTCAGTTGTATAATCTCTTGATGCTTTGCTGGCCTTGTATGTTTTTTAGAAGTAGGCTGGATAGAATGATAAACAAAGGAAGAAATGAGCATCCTCATAATCTATCTCTTCAATCACATTGATCTTCATCTCAGTTCATCTCACTAATCCTGGCCACCTCATTCTCTTCCCTATCTCTAGGGCAGGGTTCTCAACCTTGGCACTGTTGACATTTTGCACCCGATAATTCTTTGACGTGGGGTGGTGTCCTTTGCATCTGTGACCTCTCCCCATTGGGTGCTAGTGGCAGCCACATAGACATGACAACCAAAAATGTCTGGGGGCAAAATCGCCCAATAACCACTGCCCCAGGATGAGCAGACTTTCCAAGACAGTCCCAAGGTACACATGATTTCTCAAGTGCATAGCATTCCCTTTCTCTCTCAGAAGTGTCATAATTTGGACAGAGAATTAAATGGCCACCCAACATATCTCAGTAAATAGCAACTCCACATTCCCAATTACTCATGCTGAAACTTTGGAGATGTTCCTAATTCCTCTCATTCCCTCCATACTCCTGGTCGACCATTAGCAAATCCAGTTGAATAAATACTACTTCAAATGAAGTGTAGTGTCCAGCACTTCTTTGCATCCACATCTACAGATACCACACTGGTCCAAGGCACCTCTTCTGTCCCCCGGAAGAGCATGTGCCCTTCTTCATGCTGTTCTCAGCACAGCCGCCAAAGTTACTATGTTTAGTTAACAAGTCGCATCACGCTATGCCTCTGCTCACAATCTCTCAATAGCTTCCCATTCCAATCTGAGTAAAAGCCAAGGTAATTACACTGGCCTGTAAGTAGCCTTTCAGGATCTACCTAACCACCACCCTCCTTCTCACTCCAATTAGCCTCTCTGACCTATCCCAGCCATACTGGTTTCTGCTAATCCTTGAACACCCAGCACATCCTGTTTTAGGGCTTTCCTCTGTCAGTTCCTTCTGCCTACAGCCTTCTCCTCTCCCTACTCTAGATATCCATAGAACTTGCTCCTTCATTTTTAAAATCTATGTTCTCATATCAGCCTCATAATGATGCCTTCTTTGACTGCCCTATTTAAAATCACAGCCTCAATTCATTTCCATGATTTGTTTTTTGCCATAGCCCTTATCACTTCTGACACTAAAATTCTACTCATTTATTTACTTACTTCCTCATTTACTGTGTGACTCTTAGTATATAGACTCCAAGAGAGCAAGGATTTTTCTCTTTGTTCACTGTCCCACACTCAGTGCCTTTAGCAGTTTTCCAAGGTAATACATAGTAGGCACTCAATAAATGTTGAATGAGTGCAATAGTGAATTTATTGAATACTTACTTGCTTTTAGGCTATAGGCTGTGTTCACAAGTGAGTCAATACACTTAGGATCAAGTAGAGGACACACGCATGTAAATAAAAAAGCACTGATGAGTGAGAGACATCTGCAATAAAGAGAAGAATGCATGGATGTAGTGCAGGAAATAGGGGTTGGTGGAGCACAAGCCAATGCAGTGTGTTGCAGAGAAAGTACAGGTAGTGAAGGAATAATACTTAAGATACCCTTTTTTTTGAGAATGTAGTATAAACAGCAGTGTAAAGCGATGGTGTGTACCAGTGGGTCCTCATGCATACAGTTACACCTGCAGTGTGGAATTCTAAGTCTCTAGCATGGGATGTAAAGCTCACCATAATCTGGGCCCTGTCCACACTTATCTATTGCTACTTTCCTGCCAACCAGAGTAGTGGGCACAAGATGTGTTTTCAACATTTTCAGGCTCTTCCTTGTTCTGGAATGCCCTCCCCCACTACATGGTCTTCCTGACATGTGTCAGGACTCAGCCGAAATAGATTAGCCTCTGCGAAGCCTTCCTTGATGTCACCTTTCACGTAGGTGAATTATCACACAAAAAGCAGGAGGCATCTGCATCAGACAGCTTGGAAGAGTTATGGGTTTATTTCTAAAGAGAGCCTATGATGAAGGTTTGAAACAGCGCAAGAAACAGATAAATACCATCAGTCAACACTTGCATGAACTTTGAGTAATTGCAGTCTAAAATCCATATTCCCAGACCAAGAATAAGTGATAAATTTGTCATAGGTCAATGTAAACAAGGAGACAGAACAACACCAGAGCCTGGACAATAAGAGAAAGATTAGTACCATATGGAAACAGTTGCCTCATCTGCCTGAGATTAAAACTGAGGGCTGGAATTAAGTTCTGGATCACACTATGCTTATGACTATATATTGGGTTGGCTAAAAAGTCCATTTAGTTTTTTTCCATAAAATAAAAGACACATTTTTCATTTTCATCAATGACTTTATTGATTTGGATATTTTGAGTATGTCAGTTATCCCCTGCTATTGGCTTCTAGTGGGTAGAGGCAAACATCTTCCAATGCATAAGATAGCCCCACAGCAAAGAATTATTTGGCCAAAATGTCAACAGTACCAAGAAACTTTGCAAACTACTTTTGAAATGTTTGATCAGTCATAGCATCTTCTCTATATACTGCACAAATCTTTTTGCATTTCAGTTGCATTTTAAAGCATATTAGGTAAAAAATGTTGCATATATTCTCCCATTTACAACATTAAAATTGCACAAAATTCAATTTTGATGTTTCTTTTTTAAATGCATGCTGGTATGTCAGCTGTCACAATACAAATTTAACAGAATTGTTTCAAAGGTAACTAAGCACTACTAGAGCCATTGTATGGAAAAAAACTAAGCTAACTTTTTGACCAACCCACTATTAATTATAGTTACTGTGTGTACACACACACACACACACATATGGCCTACCCAAAAGGTATCCAGCCATGTAATAGGAAAAATAGGGACATTTATGGAAGAAGATAAAAGAAACATTGTACATAGGACAATGACACCTCAGTCCCCTTCAAAGTAGGCACCTTGAGACCTCACACAGTTCTCCCAATCACCATCAGCTGCCCCATCATATTTTCCTCATTGATGGTCTGAAATCTCTTCCCTTTCAAAGGTTATTTTAATTTGGGGAAAAGCCAGAAGTTGCAGGGCAGCAAATCTGAGTTGTAGGAGGGCTGAGTCACCTGTGTGATTTGATGTTTCACAAAAAAAACTGCATGAAATGTGATGCATGAGCAGTCCATTGTTGTGATGAAGCTGCCAATCACCAGTTGCCCAAAGATGTGGCCTTCTGAATCATCCAAACAGTTTCCATGGTGGAATGTTCAAGCTTAATGCAAAATATGATTCAGATTCATTGCTCTACTCACTCAGTCATTTTGAATGTGACAGCCACACAGTACACATGCTCACTCAATGGCATCTACTGCCTCCACTGACTAGTACAGTGAAGTCATCATTGTTCACCCATGCACATTGCAGTCCACTCTCCATGGCTTCCAGGTTACATGCATGTTGCACAAACCATCATCATATTAACAATGGCTGGGCTTTTTCTGGTCAGATCTCATATTTATCTCTCTACACAAACACATATACACATGAGTTAAATGTCTAGTAAAGTTTATTTCATGTTTTGAGTTTGATGATTTATAACTACTAATTCCTATTATCATGGTAAAGTTGTGGTTTGAAAGTGAACATTTGAGTATTCTTAAAGGTAAATACAACTATCAGGTAGACCAGAGCAGTGGTTACAATCATGACTCCAGTGACCAGAGTTGGACCAGTTTGGCCAACAGCATATATTACAGAGTAGTATCTCTGTATCATCTGCTAGTTTTTTAATATTTCTTCAACAATTGAATTCAACATTCAATTCAACATTCAGTGGAATAATTCAATAACTGAAGGTCTAAATGTCAGGCATTCTTTTGATGATATAACATTCTCAGAAACCTATGGTTTGAGTTGTATTTTGACCACTGAAGCACCTTGACCTGCCAGCAAGAAGAGTCCAGATCCAAACCCAGCTCATTGCAAGTCAAAGCTCATTCTTAACTGCTAGGCATATCTGCCTCTGTGCAACATCTCTCTGGTTGATTTTCATTTTGGACATTTGTGTCTTAATTACAGGTAATCTTTTGCATCAAATTTATATAGAGTTTGATAGTAATCTGCATATCATGAATGATGATTAGTCACAGAAGTTATTTATTCAATTTATAATTGTTACACCTTAGACTCATCGAGATCAGTGAAACGGCTAATAATAATGTTTGAGGCCTGTTAGCTCGGGCAGTTGTACTGCAGGCTTGGTACTGAATCACATAATGTGCCTTTGTGAAACAGAACAGTTATAAGAACAGTATCAGCAATTCCTGAAGGAAGATTCCAAGAAGCAGCTGACAAGACCTAGAAAACTCCCCTGGGTATTATGGATTTCATTTAACATGAAAATAACAAAGCAATTAATTTTTGTAACTGAATTCCTTAATTATACATGATTTCTATTATTTACTTTTATTTAAAAGTTTACACCCTTGATTTTTGCAACTATATGAAAGTATTGGTGCAAATGGAAAAAGAGGCAGGTAATATGCAAAAAATTAATAGTTTTTATCCTAGGATAGCCAGACAGCTAGGATGATTTTTTTCCTGTTTAAGAAATTTTCAGGTTCTGGCCAAGATGGAGGTGTAGATAGAAATGCTTTGCTTCCTCACACAACCAAAAGAAGGATAACAACCAATTGAAAAACAACAAACAACCAGAGTACCAGAAAATAAAACTGCATGGAACTCCAACAACCAAGGAGTTAAAGAAACATTCATCCAGACCAGTAGGAGGGGCAGAGATGGGAGACAGGCAGCTGAGCAGAGAGGACTTGGCAAGGGGGTGGACCTCAAGGATGAGGTGGGACAGGCTGAATGGGAAACTAAAGACTCAAAACCTCAAGCTATAAAATACCGTGGAGGTTGCAACAGCGGGAGAAACTCCAAGTCTCACAGGAGAGTTCATTGGAAAGTGGGGCTAGAGTGGAGCAAATGAGAGGCATTTCCCTGTCTCTAACCCCTCCCCCACAGACAGTGCCATGACACAGCAAAGAGGGTTGCCCCACCCTGTTGACTACCTAAGGCTCTGCCCCCTTACTACATAATAGATGTGCTGAGACAAAGAAATATGGCACAGATCAAAACTCCAGATAAAGAACTAAGCAACAAGGAGCTAGACAACCTATCTGATAAAGAGTTCAAAACACCAGTAATCAGGATGCTCACAGAATTAATTGAGCTGAGTTGCAAAATGAAGGAAGAAATGAAGGCTACTCAAAGTGAAGTAAAGCAAAATATACAGGGGGCCAATGGTGAAGAGAAGGAAACTGAGACTCAAATCAACAATTTAGAACAAAAGGAAAAAATAAACATTGTTCCAACTGGAACAGAATGAAGAAACAAGAATTCAAAAAAATGAGGAGAGACTTAGGAACCTATAGGGCAACTTTAAAGGCTCCAACATCTGAATCACAGGGGTGCTACAAGTAGAAAAGGAAGACCAAGAAATTGAAAACTTATTTGAAAAATAGTGAAAGAAAATTTCCCCAATCTGGCAAAAGAAATAGACTTCTAGGAAGTTCAGGAAGCCCAGAGAATCCCAAAGAAATTGAACCCAAGGAAGCACACACCAAGGCAGATCATAATTAAGTTACCCAAGATTAAAGATAAAGAGAGAACCTTTAAAGCAGCAAGAGAAAAGGAGACAGTTACCTACAAAGAAATTCCCATAATACTATCAGCTTATTTCTCAAAAGAAACCTTGCAGGCAAGAAAGGGCTGGAAAGAAATATTTGAAGTTATGAAAAGCAATGACCTACATCCAAGATTATTCTACCCAGCAAAGCTGTCATTTACAATGGAAGGGCAGATAAAGTGCTTCCTAGGTAACATCAAGTTAAAGGAGTTCATCATCATCAAGCCCTTATCATATGAAATGTTAAAGAAACTTATCTAAGAAATAGAAGAAGCTCAAAAACTATGAACAGTAAAATGACAACAAACTCATAACTATCAACAAAGTGAACCTAAACATCAAAAACAAAAACTAAGCAAACAACTTGAACAGGAACAGAGTCAGAGATATGGAGATCACATGAAGGGTTATCAGGGGGGAGAAGAAGGGGAAGAATGGGAGATGGAAGGTACAGGGAATAAGACACATAATTGGTAGGCATAAAATAGATGGGGGGAGGTTAAGAATAGTACAGGAAACAGAGAAGCCAAAGAACTTATATGTACAACCCATGGACATGAACTAAGGGAGGGGGAAATGCTGGAAGGGGCGGAGTGCAGGGCAGACTGGGGATAAAGGGGAGAAAAAAATTGGGAAAACTGTAACAGCATAATCAATAAAACATACTTAAAGATAAAGACATTTTCAGTATTATGTTTTAATAGTTTTCATTTTTAAAAGAAACTAATGTAAACTAAAACTTATTTACTATTCAATGCATAGAAGAACATAATGGGTTGGAGTCTATATTACTAGTTATATGGTGTTATACAAGTCAATTCTGTACATTTGGAATATTTTACTATGCATTAAATATAATTAGAACTTTGGATCCTAAAATATATATTCTAAATGTTTTTGCCTCAGTCTTTCATTAATCTTAAAATAGGATTTTCCAATCTATTTTAAGTAGGCCTGTAATTTGTGTCTTGAATGATACTTATACTAAAGGCAAATTTTCTTTTATTCCCTCCATCTGTTCTTTATTCTTTGCCTCTTGCAACAATAGGCCTTCTCCCATGATTAAACCTATGCAACTCACTATGTTACTTTGGTGTCTATTGTGTTCACCTTTCAGGATTCTCCCCAAGTTTCCTGAACCCACCCTGCCAAAAACCCTGGTAAGGTAGACCAAAGATCCATGGATGGCCTCTTTAAAAAAAATATTACAAGTTATTACCATCTCTTCTACTTCTAATATTATCTGTTGAGGGTAAACCATCTGTTACAGGTTGCTCTGAAAAAGAAGTGTTCAAGTCCTCACCTCTGTGAATTTGAGCTTTTGTGGAAATAAGGTTTTTGCAGACAACAATCAAGCTAAGACTAGGTCATTTGGATTAATGTGGACCTTAACCCAATGTTATCCTTAAAAAGTAGGGCAATCTGGATGCACAGAAGACATACACGGAGAAGAATGCCACTTGAGAACAAAGGCAGAGACTGGAGTGATGCATATACAAGCCAAGGAATGCCAAGGATTGCTAGCAGTCCAGAAGCTAGGAAGAAGCAAATGTAGGGAGGGAGGGATCTTTCCAAGGCACTTTACTCCATATGTGCTTTGCTCCTTGGCCTCTGCCACTTGCCACCTAAGGCAATGGAACTGAACCCATATGTAAGGGGTCAGCACATGTCTTCTCTAGGTCAAAAATATCTTTGGTGTTCTGATGTAAAGTTTGGCTAAATTTTTTTGAAATGAAAAAAAGACATAAAAATCCAAAGAAAAAATGTTATTTCTATCACTTACAACTATTATTTATATCCTCTTATATTTATTTTGCTATATTTTAAAAAAATTATTCATGCCCTTTTGAAGTAATTTAGGCAAAAAAGAAATCTAGAAATACAAGCAATTCAGAACTTGTGTTGTTAATATTAAACATTCTAGACACCACTGATGCCTACGCAACTTTTTTATATATGAGCAGATAAAATATAGCTGAAGGATGGGTACCTAGAAAGAAAGATGAAAAATTTTTTGTAAAAATGGTAACTATAAATGCTATTGTAATTAAAATATTAAACTTTCTTTAATTTAATGTAATTAAAAGAGAAGGAAGTGAAATTGAGGGAGTTGTCAAACTTTGCATGTGTCTTTATCACAGGAAAACTCATTTCCTAAAATTCATCTCTAAGGTTGATAAAAACAAAACACAGGTGTCAACATTAAAAACATTAAGATATTGGAGTCATGACATGCTTCAAATTTAGAAAGTATTTATCTGCTATCTGCGTGAAGGATAGGGATATTCTTCCTCCCTGCTTCCCTCTGATGAATTATATCATTTTTATATCATCCAGGTTACTGCGAGCACATTCAGTTCTTTACAATTCTCATGGTCGTTTTGCTCTCTGTTCAAATAGATTCAAAGTAAACACCATGATTTCACTTCTTGATTCTCTGTTCCTGAATTCTTTAAACATCTGAATTTTGTTATCAAGGCTTCAGAAGGGCTCATGGGTGTTATTTCCCTAAGTAATGTCATGATTGAAAATATGACCTTTTAAATAAAATGACATGCTAACTGAAACAGAATATTCTTGACAATACTTTCTTTCAGTGAGAAAGATTTATAGATTACTAATCCTCAAAATTCAACATGCACAGAAATCTCCTGGGGATTTGTTAAAAAATGCAGATTCAGTAGGCTTGGCATTGGGCCTGAGATTCTGCATTTCTAACAAGTACCCAGGTATTGCCCATGCTACTCACTTGTGCCACATTGAGTAGCACATTCGTGGACTTGGCTTTATTGTATTGGGATCCCGGATGCTGTTATAGAGTAGTTTAACACCAGCTTTATTTCTCCCTTGGAGATGACTTGCTTTTTCTGCCTGAATGCATGAAGAATTCTTCTATCCTTGAGATTCAGTCATCGTACTGGATTTGAGCATTCTCTATCAGACTAACAGGAAAAAAAAAGTGTTCTTTTAAATTTGGAGATGTGTTCTTAATTTATAGTATATTCTTCTTGAAATATATATTTAAATACATCTTCTATATTATCTGATGGGGTCCCTATTTCATGGAGAGAAGTTATTCTTATAGGATTATTTTTATTGGTCTGTGCTGTGCATCTTTTAGCATCATTTCTATTGCTTTATTCTTGTATTTTTATATGCATGCAATCACTCTGATTATCCAAGGTCCTCTATGTCACTAATCTAATTTTCAGTAATGTCTACTCTATCAATTGTTATTTTTAATGTTTTTACTTAGTTTCATAATTACTGTATTTTGCCATGTATAATGCACACCCATGTTTTGTGTGCCTTATACACAGGATTATTATACCCATGGTATATAATCATTATACCTATGTATAATGCACATCCTTATTTTTCCCCTCACAAAAATTGGGCAAAAAAGTATGTATTCTACATGGTAAAATATGGTTTATTGTATTGGACCTTGTTATGGTTTTTCTTAGATCAATATTACCCCCTTTTATTCTGTTCTTGACTTATATTTTCCTCTAAGGTGTTCTGTGCCTTTTGATGCTGTGTTCCCTCTTCCCTCATATATTTGCACAGTTACCAAGGTATTGCTTTTGCTAAGGCTCGAGTGCCTCTGTTTCACCTGAAATAATGCAGTGAGTCCTTGACAATATTTGTTCACAGTGCATGACACCTGCTTATTTGATCTTTGGACCATTTTCCTCAAATCAGAGTGTAGTCCTGGAGTCTCATTAGAGAGAATGAGACTCATTGTTCATTTATCAATCTCAGATTCTCATCCTCAACAGCAGCACAATGTTGTGATTAATGGAAAAATATATAGACTTGGTTATTCAGATAACCAAATATATTTTTCATATACATATGTGGGCTCCATCACAGTTCCTGGCTCACAGCTCCCCCAATCCCTGTAATTTCCTAAGCAGTAAGAGCAATGGAAGCATCTTGTTATAATTTTGTTTTCCTGTCCTTAGCTTCTATAAATTCTTTGGATTCATATAAACAAAATGGCTGTCCTGATTTCTGGGGAGAGGTGAGGGCCTGGAGGAACCAATTACCAATGGCCCATAATTTATTCAACCATGCCTATGTAATGAAGCCTTCATAAGAGAGAGAGAGAGAGAGAAGAGAAAGGAGAGAGAGATCAGAGCACTTCCAGGTTGGGGAACCAGAATGCTTCTATCTGCCACCATCACCATGCTGGGCCCAGAACTCCATAACAACAGAAGTCTCTTTGTTTGGTACCTTGCCTTCTGCATCTCTTTATCTAGCTATTGACTAGTATCCTTTAATATCCTTTGTAATAAACTGGTAATCTAGTGAGTAAGTAGATTTCCTGAGTTTTGTGATCTACTCTATTAGATTATTCAAACCTAAGGAGGGGGTCATGGGAACCTTTGATGCATAGCCAGTTGGTTACAGATACAGGTAACAACCTGGACTTGTGAATGGAGGTGGAAGTCCCAGACAGGGTTCCTAGGAACCTCCAATCCATAGCCAACTGGTCAGCACAGGTAACTAACATGCTGGACTTGGAGTTGGTGTCTGAAGTGGAGCGCGGTCTTGTGTGACTGGGCCCTTTACCTGTAGAATCTGCTACTATCTCTGGGTAGAAGTGAGATGAATTCTAAAACAACCAGCTGGTGTCCTGAGTATTGCTTGGTGATGTGGGGGAAAACATCACACACACACACACACACACACACACACACACTGGGATTGGGTGCAAAACCCAAAATTAACTGTTTTACTAATCCTCAGTTCAAAGAGAAAAAATAAAGTGAATGATCCAGCTTAATTTGGCAGTCTCCAGATTTGGGGAGAGAGTTTTTCGCTAAGGCTTTTCAGAGGTAGGGCGATGGGTAGGGCAGTCATAGGAGCAGTTTAGAGTCGAGTCTTTGGTATTCCTCTGTAGACTCCTCTATTTCTTGTTGACCTTTTCGTTGTTGGTTGAAGTTGATGATTTTTTTTCTTCCTGGTGATCCTTTTAAAATTTAAGTGAGG
The DNA here is from genome assembly GCF_004126475.2 of Phyllostomus discolor. Lineage (NCBI taxonomy): Eukaryota > Metazoa > Chordata > Mammalia > Chiroptera > Phyllostomidae > Phyllostomus > Phyllostomus discolor. The sequence goes on from NC_040910.2 coordinate 86,572,108, forward strand.
TCCTATCACTTCATTATTTAGAATTCTCCAGTGGCTCCTGATCTCTCAGAGAATGAAAGCAGAAGACCTTACTCTGGCTCAATGGATCCATAAAGATCTGTCTCTGCCCTCACTTGCATTAGCTCCTTGACCTTGTCCATTCTCATTTTGCTTATTCTGCCGAGGCCAGCAGGACTTGTTATTCCTCAAGCACACCAAGTGTTTCTGCCTCAGAGCTTTCTACCTGGAACATTCTCCCCTCCCGAACCCCACCCCATATCCTGAGGGCTTGCTCCTTCTCTTTCTTTAAATCTTTGTTCAAATATCCCTTCAAAGTGACCTCTCTGTACAAGCTACTTTGAACTACAGTCCTCAGTTCTTTCCCTTCTTGCTGTTTTCATTTTTCTCCATAGCACCTATTACTTTATAATATGCCCTATCATTTATTTCTTCAATTTAATCACCACTGTCCCTCCTACTGTGCTCCCTGCTCTCTCCCAAAGTAAGCTTCATGAAGGCAGAGATTTTTCTGGCTAAAACAGTACTTGGCACATGAGGTATTTAATGAATGTTGGTTGAATCTTTGTACTTGCTTTTGTTGTTGTTTATTTGCTTATCATGACAGCAAGGGAGAGAAAGCCTTTTTTCCTGCCCCTTCAACTCTTCTCACTTAATCTGTAGAAACTACTACTTAATATATCTTGATAAAGGTCAGTCTTGTTCCTAGGAAACCTGTTCCAGTGTGTAATAAGCTCATAATCAGAATTCCTTCCTATTTATTCAAACTATATCTTTAACCAGAGCCAGCTCAGGTTTCTTTGTTCAGTGGAGTAACATAGAAATACACACCTAAATAAAATATCCTTCACTTCTCTGCCTTGCACGGTGGTAAGATAGGCTAGGAGGGAAAAAATAGAGGGCAGACGGAAGTTATTTTGACTCCCTTATTTTCATTCTTTTATTTGCCACTCCTTCATATATTTTCCCCCATGGGGGAAATATAAAAGCCATTTTGTTCACTAATCAGCAAGTGGGTGACTTCTGTAAATAGCAGGACCATGAGCAGTGTGAGCAGTGAGAAGCTGGTCCCCTTCAAACACTACTGCTTGTTTTTGCAAGTGGTTTTCTTGAGCCTCTGCATCTCTAGACACTTCAGGTGGTAACTAAATCTCTGCTAACCCCCTCCAGATTTTTAAAGTATTTAATATGAAATCAAAACATGATTTTAAGTGACATGAATATTTGAACATTTATACCAGAATATATGTAGGTAGATGAATCCTAAGTCCTCCTCTCAAGTATACTGTAGTCTTAATTGTCATCAAATCATTTTGGCCAACTTTTATGTTATTTTGGATTCTTACCAGTTAGCTATGAAGAAGACACTTGTGAACTAGAATCAAAGCTCACTTGGTCAGTAGAATAAATATGAATCACTATCATCATTATGTCTCAGGCACTTTGCCAAGTGCTTAACATGTATCACCTTTTATTCAGTCCTCACAGTAATCTACTGACTTAAGTAAATTAAAGGATAATTTTAAAGGTTAAATTCATGACTCTGGTACAAATATAAACTGAATACCTGCCCAAGATTGTATTTAACTTGTTAATTAATGAGGAAACCAATAAGATTTTATAACTGATTCAAAGGAAAATTCAAAGGACTACATATACTGAGGCAATTAGGATACTGAAATGTATTTATGAATGAATGTAAAACAGGTTGCTATCCAAAGGCAATGATCAATTGCATTTCAATGGATGCAATTTGCCTATCTAGGGGCAAGGATCGTTGTAATTATAATCAGTATTTTACATCTTCTGGAGTTATAAAATAGCTCAGAGACAAAGGTAGAGATAACCCAAAAGGATCTTCCAAACAGGACACCCAGTTCTGTGTCCATTTCAAAGTCTTTCATTGTTGTTATTTCAGTATTTTTCTGACAGTGTTATTCCAACTTCATAGACTTTAGAACTCAATACATAAAAATAAAAAATTAGTGTAATATATATATGTATATATGATATTTTATATCTGGAAAACAAAAAATGATCTTTAAATAAAGCAAATAATCACAGAATATTAGATCTGGATCAAATATTGCAGATCAAATTTCATACATTATAGACAAAAATCCAAGGTTAAATAATTTGCCAAACTCCTAAAGCTGGTTGTTGGCAGACCAAGGGAAAAAAACAGAGAAACTAGGACTTTGTCCTAGAGTATTATTAAAATAAACAGAAACAAAAATTTTAAAACCTTGTATTAAAATTACCTTTAAATATAGGTGTGGGCAAAAGTAGGTTTACATTTGTGAGTATGAGAGTTTATTCCTGTATTATTTATTATTATATTAACCTCCTTTTGCCCATTAAGTGTACATTATACTTAATGAATTATCCCTCCAAGATACAAATGAACCAAAGCAAACATCAGTTAGGAAAATTCCTTAAGATCATAGTTCAGGATAAGATCAGAGACTATACTGGTATCAGAAAACCTATCTTCTCCCAGCAGGGCAAATGTGAGCAAGTCCCACTGCTTAAATATATAAATGGTATTCATTTTAAAATTGTGAATGTGTTCTCTATCTATAACTTTTCACTGAATGGATTATTGTTTAATTCAGGATATTTGCAAGGAGACATGCTCTGAAAAGACATACTTATCAAAGCCATTCTCCTTTTAATTAAAACAAAGTATTCCCTTGTCTTAAGGATACATTATCAAAGAGATTACTTCAATTACAGATTTGAACCCTGATGTAGTATATTAAGGATATGCCTGACATTTAATCCAACAGACAGCTAACCTAAGTGCTACAATATTCAAATTAAAAATCAAGTCATGATTTGATTGACATATATAAAAAATGAGTTGTTTTTCGTAGCTACTTAAGCTACTGAAATGCATTATAGGTAATCAACATAGCTTCATTTAACATAGTTTAGCAAGTGGGAAATTCCTGGAAACCCACTGATTCAGCTTATTCAGACTGGCATTTCCAAAAGAGCAGTAAGTGAATAGATATTATGCCTTACTGTTGAGGGAAATAAGCCAAGGCTCCTGTGATGGACTGAGTCACATAACTCTGTTCTTTGGATTCATCCAATCTATGAACTGTGTTCTATTATTCCAAAACCATTCCCTTTGACTCTGAGAAAGTATTTTTTTTCTTTGGTCCAAGTAGCAACTGATCAGTCAACAGTAGCCCTGAAGAAAGCCTGTTTCACTATTATATGATCTAAAGGCTTGCACACATTTGGTGAAGGAAAAGGGCTGTTGCAACCTCTCTTTGGAACAGAGATTGCCTGTCCTGTGCTAATACATACCTGGCTCTCAGTGATTCTTAGAAAATCACTTGTGCTGGCAAGGACACCAGCTTTTCAAACAATGAGATTTTCTTTCCAGGTATATCTTGCATTTGGAAAAACTGCTGTGAAATCTGTACAGTGGGTCTTCATTCAACATTCAACATAACGGTTTCATTCAACATTGTTTCACTGTAATGTTGACGAGATGCTGTAGAAACTTAACTCTTGTTTATATCAATTAGCCTGCAGTAAAATTGTGTTAAATTTCATTTCATTAAATGTCATTTCACTGCAGTTCCAAGAACCTATTGACAACATTAAATGAGGACTAACTGTATTTGTAATTTTGATTGGTCTTCCGTCCAGTAGCACGCTGAATTTTACATACTGTAATTTGAATTTTATATTGAAAACATTGGGTCTGTAGGGAAACTGTCATTAAAATTACAAACTGGGATTTGAGAATATAGAATATAGAGGTATAATGAAACTGAGATTTAATCATGAGAAGAAAAGATGACTTTTAAGTTCTGAGTTACTGATTGAGTAAACACAGAGGCCTGCTGAGTTCTGGTCCCCGTGTACAGCTGGCGAAGGTCATAGGACTTCCCACTGTCCCAAAGCTTTTCTACATTGTTGTTACAGCAGCTGAAAAGGAGGTGCCTCCTTGCAGATTTAAATTTGCCTTTTAGTAGCTGTGAGAACTTGGGGGAGTTACTAAAATGCTCTGTTCCTTAGTTTCCTCTTTTGTAAATTGGAGATAATAAGTCTCACTGCCTACTGGAAGGGCTATGAAGATTAAGTTAATGTTTGTTATATGCTTAGGACAGTCAAGAACATAGTGAGCATCATGAAATACATAACCTAGACAAATAAACCCATAATCTGGAGGTAATGTTGGAAGCCATCTACTGCTAATACACAGAAGGGAAGTTGGGACTAAGGAAGAAGACAAGTAAGAGCTTTGTGACAGAAGTTAAAAGTCACCCCCATGTGACCTGAATCTTGCCCTATGGACTCCTATGCTCTACTCCTCATGAATTCACAAGCTGGAAATCCATCTTTCTGAAGAATCAGGCCTTCTAGGTTTTAGTATTGAAATCCTTGGATCTTTACTTCTTTTTTAAAATATAATTTCCCTAACTTCATTATAAAAAAGACAAAAGATAACAAGTGTTAGTGAGGATGTGGAGAAAAGGAACCCCTATGCACTATTGATGGGCATGTTAACTGGCACTTCCACTATGGAAAACAGTATGGAGGCTCCTCAAGAAGTTAAAAATGGAACCCCATACGATCCAACAATTCCTCCTCTGAGGATATATTATTAGAAAATGAAATCATTATCTCAAAGAGATGATACACACCCCCATATCCACTGCAGCATTTATTTACATTAGCCAAGATAGAGGAAAAACCTGAGCCCACGAATGGATGCATGGATGAAGAAAATGGTCTATTACCTATATCTTTATAATGTATATATGCAATGGTGTACTATGCAGCCATAAAAAGAAAGGAAATCCCTCCATTTGTGATAACACAGATGAATCTTTACTTTTTCCTATTTACATTCTTTCCTCAGGTGATCTCACCCAGTGTTGTGGCTGTAATTTGATAAGATCTAAATTTATATCTCCTACCTGGATTTGTGCCCTGAGTTCTAGATTCCTAGTTAACACCTACAATGTAAATATTTATTAATAAGTACTACTAATATGACTAACATTATTAATGGTTAGTTAAAATTTATTGTTATTTTAGCCACTTAATTTTATCCATAACTTTTGGGTTTTAATTTTAATTATTTGTTTTTAGAGAGAGGGGAAGACATTGAGGAATATGGAGAGAGGGAAACATTAATGTGAGAGAGAAACATCATCAGTTGCCTCTTACACGCCCCCAACCGGGGACCTGGCCTGAAACCCAGGCATGTGCCCTGACAGGCAATTGAGCCCATGACTTTCCAGTTTGTGGGATGATGCCCAACCCACTGAGCCACACCAGTCGGGGAATAACATTTATGTTTTTTTAAATATTTTTATTTCATAAAACTCATTATTATACTCAATATAAATGTATTATATTTTTATATTATATATTTTATTACATTTGTATTAATGTCATTGCCTTTTATTTATTAATAATTTAATATTCAATATTAAAGTCTTTGTAGTCCCTCCTAAACCAACTGCTCCTGTGGTATTGCCCATCTCATTAACGGCATCTCGGTTCCAGCACTTGCTTAAGCCAACAACCTTAAAGATGGCTTTGACTATTCTCTTTTGCTCGCTAACCCGTGTCTAATTCATGAATAAATCCATAGGCTCTACCTTCAACATTTGCCCAGAACTGACTTTTGTCATTACCTCCACAGCAGCTTGGTTCAAGCCATCATCATACGAACTTATTACTGTAACCAGTAACATTAGAACAGAATGAATTTCTCTGTCACAGAACATTAAATAATTATTTCATAAGTTTTGATGAGTGCAAAACATTATGGTTAATGATGACATTAACAGATCCCCAGGGACTTCCTGTAAAGCATTTGATTTCTAAAACATTCATGTCAATAACATTTTATTTATACATATTTAACCTGGGCCAGTCTGTGTGCACATTGTAATTTGACAAATTCCTGTGCAACTCTTACTGTCATAATACATCAAACAAACTTAACCTAATTACTTTTAGCATCTCTTTTTATAAAACAGTAAAATAATAAACCTCTGGCCTTTTCCATGATTTCCCTCTAGGAAATCTCAAAGATCGTTTTTGTATAAAACGTGTCCTGAAATTTAATTTTTTTCTATATTTCATATCGAGTTGTAGAGAGGCAATTTAAAATATTCTCAAAACAAGTTTAGGGACTTGATTAAGGTGAGATAATGGGCACCTGAGAAACCATCTCCAGAACTGTAAGAAATGAATTTCTATTGTTTATTTTAAAAATAAATATATAAACAACCACAGAATAAGCACAGAATAGTGCTTAGTAATACTATTACTAAGTATTACTGCAAAGAACTTTAGGTCTTTAATAAGTGAGAACCTTCATTTTTCTTTTCTTAAATAATCAATAATATAATAAAGTCAATATAAAGCCAAAAAGTTATTCTGGTAAGACACAGAGTCTTTGCTATGGAAGCAAATTACACATAAGGTAAACAAACTTCGATATTATAGGTAAAGGTACTAATCAGTAAACCAAGGAAGCAAGCCCATCAGAATTGAGAAAATTTTGTTATAATTATTAACATTTCATAGCTTTTATTAAGCCTCAGTTAAGTTTTCTGCTTCATTATGCTCTTTCCTATTCTGGAACCAACTGATATTTTATGATAGTGGTTCTCTCTTGGGGTAACTGTGATGTCCAAATAATACTACTATAATAATAATACTAGGATGATATTAATGTCAGTGTGCAATGTGCTCATCATTGATATCTTCAAGTACATGGATTGATAAATAACTTTTCAATTAGCAGACTAGCATCATTTATGAATACACATAACACAGCTTTCTGCAGCTACATAGTTACAGCCTGAATGTTTGTGTTCCCCCAGTGCGTATATTGAAATCCTATCCTCCAATGTGATGGTATCAAGAAGTGGAGGCCTTCTAGAGGGTATTAGGTCATGAGGGTGGAGTCCTCATGAATGAGATTAGTGCCCTTAGAAAAGAGACCCCAGGGAGGTCTCTCACCCTCTCTGCCACATAAGGCTGCAATGAAAATGGCCATCTGTGAACCAGGAAGTGGGTTCTCACCAGACATCTGTCAGGGCCTTGATCTTGGACTTCCCAGCCTCCAGAACTGTGAGAAATAGAAGTCTGTGGTTTAAGCCACTGAGTTTATGGTATTTTTGTATGGCAGTCTGAACAGACTAAGACATACATGTCTTACATAGTCTTAAAGTAGCAACTATGTTTGTTAATATAACCCAAAACTATAGCATCTCCATAGTAAAATTAAAAGCCAGAAGTATGTAATGATTATCCATTAATGAACTCCACTTGATATCAGTCCAAGGTTTGAGGTTTGGATTTGGGTGGCTCTGAATTCAATAATAAACTACTGAGGTCATTGACTTTATTTGACATTTACAACATTAGATTAAATTTTCAGCCAGTAGGCAAAATGGGAACTGTATGGAGAATAAGTACTCATAAAAATAAATTAGAACTACAAACACCTGAGTTTAGGGCCCTCTTATATCTGCTTTCTGTAATATACCTATTTATTTAGGAATAAGCTAACATATCTACTTGGTTACTAGAAGATTCACAACTAAGTAACAACGTAGCAAGACTACACATTAAATCTTATAAGCCTATAATTAAATAATTATGAGATATTTGCATAGATTACTTATCCATGAAAATGTTTATAAATTGTTTTCTAAATATGCTCATATAGAAAGACTTAAGAGATTAAGAGAAAGAGTGTAAGAAGAAAAGAAAACCAATCCACAAGAATAAAAGTCATGTTTAAGCATAGGCCACATTAATAAAAGTTTAGTTTCAGAAGGGATCACATCAAACTTAAGGAGAGGGAGCAGGAAAGAGCTTTCTTTATCAGAGTAAGATCTGGCTCATTTTTATTCCCCTTGAAGCCTACAATTTAACTGTGTTTAGAAAATTTGAGGATTCCCTATGTTGGAAATGAGGTGAGGCATTATTAGACACCAAACAAAAATAGCTGTTTGTGTGTTCACTCAGCAGTCTCATCTGCGAAGAAACATACATTAGGTTTACAAAAGAATAAAGATCATTCTTTTAATATTTTATTTCATCGAATTAGACTTAGCTTCTGTGAAATTCTTTCATGGATGTACCACTATATTTTGAAATTCCCAGTGTCAGTAATATTTCATAGAGATAAAAATGTCCACTCAGGAATCTCAAAACAAAGCCAACAAACACATAAGAAAAAAATTTAAAACTTTCCATCATTTTATTGTCTCCACTTTTCTATTTGTAGGAAAGAAAAGCTAAGAACTAAGACTTGAGGTGGTTTCAGGGCCATTTATTAATAACATCCACACTCAAAGACCTATGATATAGGTTCTTTTCAACTTAAAACCCCCACCTATCTTGCAAAAAAAATTGTCATTCTTGTTAGAAAAGTGTAATACAGAAACATTGCTATAGAAACAAAGTATACGCTCCCTCAGTAACTTCTTTTATCATACTTTTCAATAAAGCCATGGTAGCGGAACACCCTTTTCCCCACCATGCACCCTAAACTGTTATTTGTTCACATAGAATAATTTTCTCTCCTTCAGCATGCAACAGAAACTGGTGACTTCAGAAACAGAATGAAATTAAGAACTAAATTCCATGCCCCATCTACTCCTGTACTGAGAACATTATGCTGTGCTCTGTGGAGAATGCAAATATTTACAGCATAAATTAATTTACTATTAAACAGTAAAAGAAATTTGTGCACTATTGGCACTGACAATTACCTTGAGGATAAATTCACGGTGTTGTGACTTTATGTCTGACTCACTTTTCCATTCTTACTCCATTCTCACTCACCTGTTCCATTCAGTATTACTTTACAGCACATGCACTGTTTTCCCAACTTTGCCCTGAGTTGGCACCAAGGGAGTGGAAATGAAAATATCTTTCACGTCAGTCTGTCTTGCCTCACAACATTCTCAAGCTGTTTTCCCCCATTTCAGCATTTTCAAGGGCAGTTCTGTCCTCTTAAAGCTTGTTGGGTTTCCATGGAAGAGGTGCCTGCAGAGCCGATAATCGAAAAAAAGAAAAGAGAAAATTAAATTCACCTGTGTTGACCCTAGTGCCAGAAGAGGGCAATCCAATGTCAAACAAAGGATATTTCAAAAGTTAATCTTAACGAACATTTGTTTCATAGAAAACCCAGCCATAAATGCCCTTAACCTAGGAAATTGTTCCTATGGGTTTGGAGTTTGCATCTTAAGGTTATTTTTACAGCATCTATGTTGGTTTTCAATTGCCATAAATAGAGGAAAAAAACAACAAACCACTGAGTTGAGGAATTGGAATGATAATTTGAGCAGACTGATGAGTGGGTAGGCTATGGAATAAAAATGCCAGTTCTTCATATAGAAAAAATGTTCTATTTCAGAAAAAATTAAAACTTTTGTGGTTCTAAAAAAGGCATTTCAGTACTGCTTGTTTTGTTCAATTTCACAGTGCAGGTATAGCAATTCTAATTTCTCAAATGTCTAATGCTCTTTACACTGAACAGCAAAATGTGGAATTAGGTGTGTATAATTTACTTGGAATGAAAATCAGTTCAGATTTAATTTTTTCTCTGTGCCCCTTGTAGTGGAAAATGCCAGTTTTTTAATAGTCTTATAGATGAATGATGTTTCCTTATATTAGGATCAAATATAATTGAATTCACGCTGGAAAATAATGTTCACATAGTTCCATTGGAGACTTTTAGAAAAGACTTGTGTGTAACTCAAAGGACATTTTGACTCCTATTGAAAATCAGGTGGTGTTTCTCCTCTTTCTGTTGACAGGTATACTTCTCATAGAAAGTAGCCCAGGAAAGCTACAATTCATGTCACTCCACTTTGACTAGGAGCTAGAGAGTAAGTGTATTGGGATTCTGCCAGAAGAGGAAACCTTTAATAGCATGCCAATGTGCCATACGATAGCATAAAATAGTAAGTCACACCTTTATCAAGACTGCTCAAGACAATGTGTTTTAAACAAATTAGAAGTTATTAAGCCCTGATCTAAAAGAAAAATAGTAACATAACCGTATTGCGAGATTAGTCTGTGCCAAGCTGTATGCTACCTGTGCCACTTGTATTACATCGTTAAATTCTCATAACCACCCTGCGAAACAGTTACTATTATTATTTCCATTTAAAGGGTGAAGTTACTGAGACTGAGAGATGTTAATTTATTTCCCCAAGATCAAACAGCCATTATGTATTGGAACTGTGATTTGAATCTACAATTTGAAAGCCACTTTATTGCCCCGATCCTCCACAAAGTCCTTGAGGTTATAAGCAGTATTCTTGTGATGGAGGAGTTGAAATATAATGTTTCTGCGACCCCCATATTATTAAGTTATAAAGCAGCTGAAGGTATAAATTCGACACTTTCGAATAAGTACATGTTTTAAAGATTTCATCATGCTTGATTTTTTTAACTGGCAAATGGTGTTAGTTGCCCTAATGTAGCTGTAAAGGTAAGGTCCAGGGCCTCTTGTTGTCTTTTAATTGCTTTATAATTCTGTAAATTGCAGAACAGCTAGAATAATGCAGATGATTCTCACCGCATAAAGGCAAATGAATTTTGTCCAGAGGAATACAGATGATCATTGCCCTGTGGATATGGACCAATTTTGCATCCATGAGTGAATTTATTTCAGATTCCTGATTGTGTATCTGTGTGTTGTTTGAATTCTCCTTTGAACCAGTTGTAACATCTTATTGATCCCTCCATTATTAAATGAGTTAAATAAAATCTTTGACATATGTTCATTTTGTATTTGTATATGACTCATGATTGCATCACTAAGTTCTTTTGTCCTTTAACACTTCCTTCCATCTGAGTATCACAGGGCCAAATCCAGCCCAAATTTTGTTTTTGTCTGGTCCACTAAGAATGATGTTTGCATTTTTAGTGAACAAAAAATATTTTGTGTCATGTAAACATTGCACAAAATTCAACTTCAGTGGCCATAAATAAAGTCTGATTGGAACAGCCATGCTAATTAGTCTACATATTTTCTATGGCTGCTTTCCTGCTACAACATCAGAGTTGAGTAGTTACTACAGAGACCAGGTTCAGCCTTCTTGGCCTTTACCTCCTCCCTACTCACCTACATATTTTGACTCTTTCCTAGATCTTCCCTGACTAGACTCCCTCGGGCTGAAAGTATTCTTAAATCACCTTAGTTCTTTGAGCTCACAAAACACTTGAGAGCCCCATCAGGACTAGAGGTGTAAGTGGGGCTACCAGCAACCGCTGCTGTCTGTTTCGTCCTGGTGTTACTTCCTCTCCCAAAGGATTGTGTCTGCTTCACTGACTTCTTTTGGCCAAACCACTGCTGCCTACCTTCGCCTCCTCCCTAATCCAGCTCTGTAGTATTACAAAAAATCACATTCATTTGCTGGTATTATATTCTAAATTACATTAATTTAAAAAGTTACATAAATTTGATTTTGCTCTTTACATATGTATCTATATAAAATCCCAGATTTTGCCTCTTGGACTGCAAAGCCTAAAATGCCTATCTCTAAACCTTTACAGACAGTTTGTCTACTCCTGGTCTGCACATGATGGGTACTATTCTAGCCCCTGTGGATAAAATAGTACTTGTAGGGGCCAACAAAAAGTAGATATTGCCCCTCTTAAAAGAAAAACTGAAAGAAAACAAATGAATAATTATGTATGTGCAGGAGACTATGCCAAATCTTAGATAATACACACCATAGTATTTAGGGATAAAGGGCTATGAAGTATGCAACTTACTCTCAAATGGTTCAATAGAAACAATATGTGTGTCTCTACAAAATTTTGAGGGTGAGGACTAATTTACTTAGCACTGAAAATTTTTCGTTTCCCCTGGCTGGCGTAGCTCAGTGGATTGAGCACGGGCTGGGAACCAAAGTGTCCCAGGTTCGATTCCCAGCCAGAGTACATTCCTGGGTTGCAGGCCATAACCCCCAGCAACCGCACATTGATGTTTCTCTTTCTCTCTCCCCCTCCCTCTCTCTCTCTCTCCCTTCCCTCTCTAAAAAAAAAAAATTAAATTAAATTTAAAAAACCCTTGAAACAATACAATTTAAAGCCATTAGTTTTTAAAAAAAAGAAAATTTTTCATTTCAATTTTATTTTTACCAATGAGATTTCTTTTGTCAATGCAGATACTATGTAGGTGTTATTTCTCTCTCTCTCTCTCCCCTTCCTTCCTCCTTTTCTTCTCCTTCTTTACTATTGTAGTTTTCTCCTTGTCTTTGGTTCTCTTTAGTTTTAACTAGAAGAATCTAGATATAGGTTTCTTTTAAAAATATATCCTATTGAGGACTCATATTATTCCACAGCTATGTTCTTCTTTGTTTCTGAGGAATTCTCTGCCATTCTCCCTTTGAATAGTACCTCCCCTTCATTACATCTTTTCTCTCTCTTCAGAACTTCTATTAGATATATGTTGGACCTTCTTATTTTCTTCCACATCACTTAACTTTGCTTTAATAGTCTCCATTTTAAAAAAATCCTCTGTGCTGTAATTTCCTTGGGCTCATTTTCTGATTTAATAATCATCTCTCTTGATGTCTCCAGTCCATCTGTTTAACCTATTTGTTGAGGTAGTTCCTTTATTAACATAAAATAAAATATAAACTCAATTTGTGTATCTTCACCATTTTATCTCCAGTACCTAAAATAGTGCTAGAATTTTGTAAATGTTCAATAAATATTTGTTTAAAAAATTAGCCCTGGCCAAGTAGCTCAGTTGGTTAGAGCACTGTCCCAGTATAGCAAGGCTGTAGATTTGATTCCCAGTCAGGGCATATTCAAGAATCAACCAATGAATGCATAAATAAGTGGAACAACAAATTGATGTTTCTCTCTCTCTCCCCCTTTCTCTCTCTCTAAAAATCAATAAATAAAATTAAAAAAATTTAATGAATCTATAAAGTCCTATTCTTTTCTAGATATTTCTATTTTCATCTAATCTGGTGCTTTCATTTTATTTTTCTTTTATATATATTTAAAAATATATTTTATTGATTATGCTATTACAGTTGTCCCATTTTCCCCCCTACTCCCATCCACCCTGCACACCCCCTCCACCCACATTCCCCATCTTTCATTCATGTCTATGGGTCATACATATAAGTTCTTTGGCTTCTACATTTCCCATACTATTCTTACCCTCCCCATTTCTATTTTCTACCTACCATTTATGCTACTTATTCTCTGTACCTTTTTCCTTCTCTCCCCCTCCCACTCCTCTGCTGATAATCCTCCATGTAATCTCCATTTCTGTGGTTCTGTTCTTGTTCTAGTTTGCTTGGCTTGCTTTTGTTTTTGTTTTAGGTGTGGTTGTTAATAACTGCGAGTTTGCTGTCATTTTACTATTCATATTTTTTATCTTCTTTTTCTTAGATAAATCCCTTTAACATTTCATATAATAAGAGCTTGGTGATGATGAACTCCTTTAACTTGACCTTATCTGAGAAGCACTTTATCTGCCCTTCCATTCTAAATGAAAGCTTTGCTGGGTAGACCAATCTTGGATGTAGGTCCTTGCCTTTCATGACTTGGAATACTTCTTTCCAGCCCCTTCTTGCCTGTAAGGTCTCTTTTGAGAAATCAGCTGACAATCTGATGGGAACTACGTTGTAGGTAACTGTCTCCTTTTCTCTTGATGCTTCTAGGATTCTCTCCTTCATTTTAATCTTGGGTAATGTAATTATGATGTGACTTGGTGTGTTCCTCCTTGGGTCCAACTTCTTTGGGACTCTCTGAGCTTCCTGAACTTCCTGGAAGTCTATTTCCTTTGCCAGATTATGGAAGTTCTCCTTTATTATTTGTTCTAATAACTTTGCCACTTGTTGCTCTTCCTCTTCTCCTTCTGGTACCCCTATAATTCAGATGTTGGAATGTTTAAAGATGTCCTGGAGGTTCCTAAGCCTCTCCTCATTTTTTTGAATTCTTGTTTCTTCATTCTTTTCTGGTTGGATATTTCTTTCTTCCTTCTGGTCCACACCATTGATCTGAGTCCCAGTTTCCTTCCCATCACTATTGGTTCCCTGTACATTTTCCTTTATTTCACTTAGTGTAGCCTTCATTTTTTTCATTTAATTTGTGACCAAATTCAACCAATTCTGTGAGCATCCTGATTACCAGTGTTTTGAACTGTGCATCTGATAGGTTGGCTATCTCTTTGTTGCTTAGTTGTATTTTTTCTTGAGCTTTGATCTGTTCTTTCATGTGGGCCACTTTTTTTGTCTTGATGTGTGCCTGTTACATATGAGGGGCGGAGCCTTAGGTGTTCACCAAGGCGGGGCAACCCACATCGTTGGTTTGTGACATTGTGTGTGTGTGTGGGGGGGGGTATGAGAGGGAACAATGGCACTTGCTGCTCACTCTGCCAGATTTCAGTCACTTCCCCCACTTCCCACAAGCAAATTGGGCCCTTCTGGTGCTGATTCCCTGGTGGGTGAGTTTGTATATGTTCTAGGACTCTGTGGGTCTCTCCAACAAACTCTCCTGTGAGGCTGGGAGTTTCTCTCCCTGCCTGAACCCCCACAGGTGTTTGCAATCAGTGGTTTGAGGCTTTATTTCCCTGCACTGGGGTCCTGGGTTGCGCAGTCCGTCCCGCTCCCCAGTTGTTTCTCCTGGTTAATCTGTGCGGGAATGTGGGACTGCCCACTCCACAAGCCACAGACTCGCTGGGTCTGTCAGCTGCAGCCTTGCGTGCCCCACTCCACAATCCACAGCCTCACTGGGTCAACCAGCTGCTGCCTTGACTCAAGTCTGCCCAGCTGCCTGTCTCTGCCCCTCCTACTAGCTGGATGAATGTGTCTTCTTTAACTCCTTGGTTGTAGGACTTCCCTACAGTTTGATTTTCTGCCAGTTCTGGTTGGTTTTTGTTTTTAAATTGTTGTTGTCCTTTTGGCTGTGCGAGGAGGCACAGTGTGTGTACCTACACTTCCATCTTGACTGAAAGCCTATTTTTTCTTTTATATTTTTAAATTTTTTTGTAGTCATTTCAGGTTGTTTAATTAACTGAAGTTATTGGGTACAAATATTTTTCAGTTTGATATATCTGCTGACTCCTCCTTGTGGTAGATTGGTCCTTTATGTGGTATGCAAATTTTGAGAGTTCATCTTCAGTGAATGTTACTTTCCACCTCCACCCAACCTGGACTACTGTGTAAAAGATAAGAGTGGCAACTTCATTAACCTTCAAGTAGAAAACCTCTTTAGAGTTCTAACTTATACAGGAATTCAAGTTTTAGCTCCTCTATAAGTGGCTTTAAGCCACATTTCTTGGCCCTACATAGGGTTAAAAAACTCAACTTCTGGCCCTTACTACTTTGAATTTCTTCTTCACATCTGGTATCTGAAGCTTTGCTTTCTCAATTTTGAGCTCAGACTTATACTTGAAAATAGGTATTCATCATTTCTGTAAGTTTGGAAGAGGTGGGAGGCTTATGCCATGAATCTCATTTCTAAGTAGAAAGATGATTTTGGTTCCATAGTTTTGCTGTTTAATGTTAACCCAAATTATCCAAGACCTTATCACTAAGAATCATCATCTCATTTTTTATTCTTAGAGTTTAGCAATGTTCTTATGCACATTACCATTCAAATCAACTCAGTGAATAATATTCTGCTAAATATTTTAGGAAATATAAAGATGGCTAAGACAGTCTCTGCACTCAAGAGACAAACATTTATTACAGAGATTAAGAAATGTTCATATAAAATCATAAGGCAGAAAGTCTTTATGTGCCATAGAGATGCATATAGATTTAGAATAATGCATACTACAATACATACATTATTAAACAGAATACTAAGCTTGTGAAAAGAATGAAAGAGAAATAGGAAGAAGGCATTTTTTTGGGTAGTAAAAGAAAAAATTTCATGGAAAAGATGTAAGTTGATTTGTCTTGAAGACTGAATGGGAGTTCTAAATGTAATATGGAGGGGTAAGTATTAGAGGAGAGGGAGTGGTTCTTATAAATTGATGGAAAAGCATATGCTTAAATAAGAAGACAGGAGGGTGGAAAGCAGAAACATGGAACAACAAGTAGTCCAACTTACCAGGTTAGATGTTAGAATGATAGTATTATTAGGAAGTAAAAATAAAAGAAATGCAAATAAAGCATGGGTGGGGATGACAGTACAGGATGGGCAGGTATGTACAGGTAATTTACTTTTAAATTTCTTACTGTCTTATATATGCAAAAGGAAAGGAAGATGTCAGGCTCATTTTTTAAGGCTAAATTTAAGGACCAGGATCACATAAATTCTGGTTTGGGGAATTACTTCTCAATGTCCTGACCTAAATGAAAACAGCATTTTTGTCTCTCAGGTATACAAGTGCCATCTAGTGGTAAAAGAACGGTACGACAGGAATGAAATTCTAGAAAACATTTACCTCTTTATTTTTTCACTTGCCACTTATATTATAATTAGCTAATAAAAGTAGGCCATGTTAACTGGGTCTGGAAATAAAGTAATCTAAGACAGCATTGTTTTTATTATTGGGTTAAGAAAATGTGGGGTCAGATAAAAATGGATTACAGACAAAGAGCTTGTTAAATATGAAACATTTGAAAATTTCATGTCAGGGACTTAACATCAAATTGCATTTTGGAATGAACCTTAAAGCAGGATTTATTTATTCTTTAAAACTGATGAGAGAGAGAGAAAAAAAGGGAGGGATAGAGAGAGAGAGAAGGGGGATCTGGATAGGATGCTCTAACCAACTGAGCTATCTGGCCAGAGCCTATTATGTTGTCAGAGATAGGTGACAGGTATAAATGAGGAAGAGGCTGAAATCCTGAAGGTAACAGTGTTCTTCTACCAGAATACTTGCTACTTCCTCTTTAAGTAACTCCTACTTAGCCTTCAGATCTTAATATAGATGTGACTTCCTCTGGACAATATTCCTTGAACTCTCAGGTCTGAATTAGATGAGTCACTTACATCCTCCTGCCATCACCGATCCCCAGGATGCTACTCACCACACTCCATTGTCACTTCCTGTTTTTATCTATAGCCCTCATTACAGTCTAAACTTCTTAACAGCTGGTACCATGTCTGTTTTATTTATTCTTTTATTCCTAATGCCTAGGATAGTACGTAACATACAGGGTGGGGCAAACGTAGGTTTACAGTTGTACATATGCGGAAGTTTATTCTTGTATTATTTATTGATTATTGTATTGTTTTCCATATGAACAACTGTAAACCTACTTTAGCTCCATCTGTCTAATAGGCACTCCATAAATATTATTTACAGAATGAATAGATTAATGAAGAGATTAACTGTCATGGAAATGTATAAGGAACAAATATTAAAAGTTACTATCAATAAAGCTTAAATGAAAAAACATTTTCAGGGAAATTATTAGTAAACTTTTTTATTTATTGTACATCCATTCCCTACATGATTTTAACTTCTTTATGATCTCTGGTGCTTTGTAGTATTCAGAGTACTTAATTTCTCTCTACCTCAATGAAGGAACAATAGTAGTTGGCTCACATTGTCATTGTAGAGATTAAATAAAAGACTACCTATAAAGCACACAGAAAAATGTATAGCACATATTAAGCCCTTAATAGTTGGCTTTTATTATTTCATACACCTCATCTCAAAAACTGTGAAGCAACACAAAGAGTCAAAGAGGGTATTTTAAAACCCATTTTCACAAATTAGAAAACTAGTGATTATAGAGGCTAATTATGCATGAGTGATTATGCAGCCTCATCAGTTATTAAATTTCTGAACCCATAATTTTTAAGTAACAGTTCCCTTCTATGGCATAATGTTGCTTACCTACAGGGAGACAAGAAAATAAGGGGCATTTTGTTGCTAAATAATAGCAGCTCCTTTGCAGAGAATGAAAACAAGTGGTAAAAGCTGTATTATTTTTCTATTGCTGCTCATAAATTACCACAATCTTAGTGACTTAAAACAACTCAATTTTATTATACTACGGTTCAGTAGGTTAGAAGTCCAACACACATTCTGTCTAGGATAAAATCAAGGTGTGGCAGGGCTGCATTTGTTTCTTGAGGATCTGGGAGAGGTTTCCTTGTTTTTTCCAGTCTGGAGGCCACCTGCATGCATTCCTTCACCTTCATCGCCAGCAAGGAAGGATTGAATTCTTCTATTATGGCATTATCACTCTGACTTTCTCTTCTGCCTCCCTCTTCTGCTTTTAAGGACCCTTGGGATTACATTGGGCCCACCTAGATAATCCAGGATAATCTCCCTATTTAAAAGTCAGCTGATTAGCAAACTTCATCCTCTTTTTCGATGTAAGGTAACATACTCACAGGTTCCAGGGATCAGGATGTGGACATCTTTGAGTGGACCAGGGTCATTATTCTGCCTATTCCTATTCTAGAGGACTAGTGAAGTCTATGGGAAATACTGACCAGGGGATCCCCCAAATGAAAGGCACGGTTTTTCAACCAAAAGTGTTATAGGCATCACTACAAGCTACCTACTATATTATTAATTCACATTGATCTTGGCAGACACAAAAACCTCTGGTTTTTACATGGCTAAACCAGAATCTATCCAATTTTGTAGTTCTGCAGTTTTATTTTTCAATTTGAATAAATGTAGGGATTTTCAGATGTTTCTATTAAATTTTATCTTTAGATTTTAGCTCAGAGTTTAAATTGTTAATGATTTTGTTTCTTGATTCTGACTTCAGTCACATTTTCTATGCTATGTAGGCTTTATTCATCCTCTGATTTGACCAAAATGATCATTATGGCCTCACCTGTATAACTGATGAAAAATTATAAACAAAAGTTTGGCTACAATTATGCAACTAACTTTGACTTTACCTAGTTGTAATTATATCAAGCCCTTATTTTAGAGTTCCACCCACAAATATCATGAAAGAATAAATGCTTTGCTGAAATTAATTTATATCGACTGTGCAATTTTCATTTTCATTGAAAAATAAAATCAAACTCTTATAAATGTTCATAAAATATATTTAATTATGTACTCTGGAATTTTACTTTTCTGTTTTAAAGTTTTTAGTGTCTACCTTTTAAACAATTTTTAAAGCAGGTGATCTATCATCTTTTTCATTTTTTATAGTTTCTTTGAACTTAATAGCAATGGGTCTTAGGTTACCTATAAACAGCTGTGGGATGTAATTTGTGCCTGGAACACATGAACATATTGGAAACAGATAGGTGTTTGCTTACTATCTCCTCACCTATCTCAAGTTTCGGTTCTCTTTCTACATTGTTTCACCTTTACTACTTTAAAGTCTTTTCCTTACTGAGTAGAGAAAGAACACACAGATGGTGTCGAGTCTCTTTTTGAGCCTTTGCATTATGTCTTAGGCAAGCTAATAATTTTGTATTTATTAAAACCTATTCAGGCTTATTTCCCTCTGCCCACTACAGTTAAACAAATCTCCCCATCTTTTCCTCTTGAAGATACCAGGTAACTCCAGCCCTCAATAATTCATCTATATTACTTCATAGTTTGCACCACATAGTTTAAAAGTGAAACAAATATTATCTCCTATTTGATACTTATTTTTGGTCTCTCAAAATAAATGTTGATTTCTTTACCTTTTTTTGTTCAGCTGCAAAGTTGGGGTTCGTGCTAAGCAAGAAGGCTAGGCACTTCATATACCTTTGAGTACCTATACAGGCACTTTGGTTGGTTGACTTTTTAGACATCAAATTTGGCAGGGTAGTCTTCAATTATTCATCTCCTTGAGATTAATTTTTTAAAATAACTTTTCTGTTTGGGAAATATAAACAAAGAATATAATACTTTGAATTCTTTTAAATGTAATAAAACAACAACAACAACAACAACATTAGTAGTAGTAATAAAAGCCAAACTAAAACTACTTTCAGAAGTCATTCTCTTCTTCACCCCTCTACCCATTATTAATTAATCATTTCCTTAGGCAATTAAATAACAATCTCAGCCATATTTGAGATGGTAGTTTGGGATTCTATTGTTAACATTGTGGAATTCTTTTTCTACTTTCTCAGTCAGGACTGTGTTTCTTGACGTGTCCCCTAGAGCAAGGGACATAAAGGAAAGAATAAGCAAATGGGACCTCATCAAAATTAAAAACTTCTGCACAGCTAAAGAAAACAGTATCAAAATTAAAAGAGAACCAACTGTATGGGAAAACATATTTGCCAATGATACCTCAGACAAGGGTTTAATCTCCAAAATATATAAAGAACTTACACAACTGCACTCTAAGAAGACAAGGAATCCAATTAAAAAGTGGGCAAAGGACTTGAACAGACACTTCTCCAAGGAGGACATACAGAAAATTCAAAGACACATGATACGATGTTCAATATCACTAGCTATCAGAGAGATGCAAATTAAAACCACAATGAGATACCACTTCACACCAGACAGAATGGCCATCATAAACAAAGCAACAAACAACAAGTGTTGGGAGGTTGTGGAGAAAAGGGATCCCTAGTGCACTGCTGGTGGGACTGCAGACTTGTACAACCACTATGGAAAGCAGTATGGAACTTCCTCAGAAAACTAAAAATGGATCTGCCTTTTGACCCAGCAATTCCACTGCTGGGACTATATCCTAAGAACACTGAAACACCAATACAAAAGAACCTTTGCACCCCGATGTTCATAGCAGCACAATTTACAATAGCTAGGTGCTGGAAGCAACCTAGATGCCCATCAGTAAATGAATGGATCAAAAAACTATGGTACATTTACACAATGGAATTCTATGCAGCAGAAAGAAAGAAGGAGCTCATACCCTTTGCAACAGCATGGATGGAGCTGGAAAACATTATGCTTAGCGAAACAAGCCAGGCAGTGAAAGACAAATACCATATGATCTCACCTTTAACAGGAACCTAAATAATAAAACAAAGAAACAAGCAAAATATAACCAAAGACACTGAAATAGAGGACAGGCTGACGGTGACCGGAGGGGAGAGAAGGGGGAATTTAAGGGGACAGTGGGAAGGGTTCACAGGAACAAACTTAAAGGACACATGGTCATAAACTAAGGGGAGGGTGGTAATGGGAGGGAAGTGGGGAGGGTGGGAGGGGGGACTGGATTGGGAGTAAAAAGGAGAAAACTGTATTTGAACAATGATTAAAAAAAAAAAGACTGTGTTTCTTTATATGTTTTGCCCTGTTCTGGAAAAAAGTACCGATTTGAAATTACACCTAACTTAAACCCTGATTTTAGAAACCACATCATTCTCTTAGCACTTTATTTTTAGCTTGTAGAAATGGCAAATGTTTAAAAATAATTAATAATGGTGTTTGACAGTAATAAATTTTAAAAATGGTAATGGGATCTTCAATGTATTGATAATCATACAAAATAATGTACTGATAAGATATCAGGAATGCATTGTCCTTACAATTTAGAAATTTTGCTTTTAATTTTGGCTAAAAAAATGTAAGAAAACCATTAAATAAGGCAAGAACAAAATCAAAACAAAAAGAATCCACTGTTCACCAGCAGAAGGTTATACTGTAGTTTGGTATTTTGGGTAGCAGATCTGATTCTCTTTCTCTGCATTAAATACCGTCAAAATTTTGGTTCCCTATTCATTTTGTCCAGCGAGGCAAGTTGTTAAATCTCAATCTACGACTTCTATGACCTATGTATTCCCATGTGATCTGTCTAAGAATCTATTAATGAGGCGTGGGGATTTAGGTGGCCACCATGACAACCAGGCATCGTGGCTTGTTTGCTCTTTCCTAGATACAGAAACTCAGAGAGTAACATCTTCCCTGCAGATGCTTATTGAATAGTTGGACCTGGTAACTATGGAAATGTAGGTTGAAATTATGTGGCTACATTGTTTACAAGGGTCATGCAATCTGATAGGCATCCCACTCAATAGAAAATATGTCATGGCCAATACAATACTCAGGGCACTCTTTTTTAGTATTGTCATGTTATTCCCACAGCCACATGATCATTACAATTTTGCCACTCGTTCCATAAGAATTTCCCTTCCTTTTTTTAAAGGTCTATTTTGTTGAGTTTGTGGACATCTTGCAGGGATAATAATGACAACAGTATTTGCATACTCTTGTACATGTGTTTTCTCATCAGTAGTAGGACCAACAACATTCACTGTACACTATGATACATAAAATCTGGAAATGTATAATGGTATAAGAAAAAGCTCTTAATCCCATACTAGTTACAATTTCATTGAAGAAACAGTACATAAATAAAATGATATGGACAAGGTGTTGTGCTGTTGAGGGGAAACTGAAATAATTTTGTCTGGGGGGGGTGAGATTTTTACAAAATCATTGGTTTTTGGTCCTGTTATCTTGAAGCAGGAGTAGAGGCATAAGCTGACAGAACGAATAAAGAACAGCACAAGAATAAGAAACTCAGGAAACAAATGCCTTGAATAGTGGTAGAAAGATGAGTAAACTACTGATGTTAAAGCAGGTTAAGGCTACAAGTCGGAAGTATAATTGGAGGGTTGGGGGTGAATTAATAATTCAGTAACACATTTTTTTTACCAAGTTTATCTTTGATCTACATTTATTTGCCCACAGATTTAAGGCTATTAAGAATGCATTCTTCTCATAGTCAATACTATTGAGATAATGGAGTGTGGGGCCAGGTAGGTGGTTGGGCAGGGAGAGGACCACTCTGTAGAGTGCATGGTTTTCCTCCACTTTGCTGTACAACTGAAACTGGTGCAGAATGGTAGTCAGTGCAAACTGTGGTTGAAAAATCTAAATAAAATGCAAAAAAATTTCTGAATTTGTAACAAAAACATTCTAGATATTTCTTTCTTTTTTTTTAAGGGAGGGAGAGAAGCATCCATGTGTGGTTGCCTCTCACATTCCCCCCACTAGGGACCCAGCTGGCAATCTAGGCCTGCAGCCTGACTGGGAATCCAACTGGTGACCCTTTGGTTCACAGGCCAGCACTCACTCCACTGAGCCACACCAGCCAGGGCCCTTCTAGATATTTCAAAAGAAAAAAATAGATCATGAATACTTTTCATTACCTGCCTTCTTCAGTATTCTGGTGTAGTTTCTAGGACAGTCTATTTCCTTTCCCCCAACTTCCACTGCCATATTTTTAATCATCATGGATTCTTGCTAAAGCTCTTTGAATTTCCTACTCAATACATATTTGATAGGATAAACAAAACTTGATTTCTTTCTTTTCTTTCTTTTTTTTTTCTGGTAGAACTTAGCATTGTGACTGGTGGGGAGATTTGGCTTAAATTTGAGAAAAACAAAGATAAGTTTAAAAAACACACAATGTCCATAGAATTGACAGAAATTTTTTTTAAAGATTTTATTTATTTATTTTTAGAGAGGGAAGGGAGGGAGATAGAAAGATAGAGAGAGAGAGAAACATCAATGTGCAGTTGCTGGGGGTTCTGGCCTGCAACCCAGGAATGTACCCTGGCTGGGAATCGAACCCGGGACACTTTGGTTCCCAGCCCTCGCTCAATCCACTGAGCTACACCAGCCAGGGAATTGACAGAAATTAAAAAAAAAAAAAAAAAAAAAAAACATTTAAATTATCCAAAGTAAAAAACTGAGCAAAGAAATGTGGCCATACAGAAATCAGAAGAGGAAAATCGGTGATGCTAAGTTTGACTACCATTTAGGTCACTTTGGGAAATAAATCTCAAAACATCAGTTTATATTCTTAGCGAAAACATGGTGATAGAGACCCTCTGAAGGATACCATGTGCCTCAGGCCGTTTTCGAAAGTCAGGAACTGCCACTTCCCCAGACTCGCAAGAGAACACTTCAGAAACAAAAAGCATCCTGAACGTCCAGGTGTTCAGGTCGGTGTCTGACGCGAGGCCCGAAGCAGCGGTTATGACAACGAGGTCACTGCACCCCAGACGCTGCGGAAAGAAGGGGCTGCCGAGGGAATCAAAATGCAGTCCTAGGAGAGGACCGTTTAAACGCCCGGAAAACATATAAGAACATATTCCTAAAACTAGATGTCACAGGGAAGCAGCTGCGGCGAGGGCTGCAGGCCAAGGTCACAGGGATTCGGACTCACACACTAGCTCCCGACTACAAGCCGGTTCCTTCGGCCTGTGCCTCACCGGGGAGCGCGGCGAGGTCCCCACAGGGAAGTCACACGACTCTGGGCTCCCAAGGCTCCGAGGCTCTGCAGCTCCCCGGCGCGAGGGATCTGCGTCTCAGCTTGCCCCGTCGGTCCCGCCTCTTGGAGCCCCGCCCCCCGGAGCACGCCCCTCCCGGGACTCTCTGCCTTCCCAGCCAGTGCCTGGTCCCGCTGGGCCGAGCAGCGGAAGCGCGCGTCCTCTAGGAGTCCCGCCCCCAGGTGAGTTCAGCTGGAGGCGGAGCCCGACTTCCGGCACCAAGCACCTCTTTCTCGGAGCGTAGCCAGCCCTGCAGCTCTGAGGGTGCACGGGGTGCAGCAGCGGGAACGCGCGCGTGCTCGTGCACGGGGTCTCACCCTCACTTACTTTTCTCGCAGACTGAGCGCGTCCAGGCCTGTCACCTCCGCTGATCGGGCTGGACTCTAAGGTGAGGGTGGAGCGGAGGGCGGAGATGTTGGTGCCTCAGCTGGGAAAACCGCCCCTGGGGGTCCAAAGGGGTTGAGCCTGGCAGTGGGAGGCGGCCGTTGAAGGGCTGGCGTGAGAGTGGCGGCGGGAGGGGCAAGGGTCGCGGGTCTGAGGTGTGGAGGCAGCGGGCGTCGGAAGGAGGCCTAGCCAGCCAGCTCAGTCTCCGGGGAGCAATCCCAGTGCGCAGGAGACACGGTTGGATGCGGTTTGCTCTTCCCAGGGCGATGGTGTGCGGATGCCGAGGATGCTGAGGGGGTCCGTCCAGGACCCAGGACCCGGGACCGGCAGTGGGGCGACCACGACGCTGCGTCTGGTTGGACGTGGTGGTGTCCATCCTCAGGGTGTGATGACAGATGGGAGATGTTGTGCAGTTAGGTCCCCTCCGAGCAGCAGGATCATTAATTAGCGTATTTGTTATTCCTGAGGGTTCGTGCTCATCACCAGCGTGCATACGGAAGGGAATTGGGTGAGGTGAAAATGCGCACATCTTGTGACACGGTTTGGGGGGGGGGGAAGATACCCTGATTCTGAAACCCCAAAGAAATGTCCCACGCGTGCAAATATTGCAGTATATATGAAAGTTAGGGAGGCTGGAGGCACTGAGCTCGGTTTGAGGCGATAGTAGCCCGAGGAGGGTTTGTCTTGGGCTCCAGAGGCTTAGATGTGCATTTTAAAATAAACAAGTCTTAAAGAAGGAAGACATTCATGTCTACTTTCCATCAAGGGCATTCTGAAGGAACAGAAGGGGACACGAGTATACATTGGACTCCCGAGTATGAACCACACTCGGTATTCACTCCTTTAACCGTGACAGCAGCCCTGGGAGGGTGGAGGGGTTATTCTAGTTGTGCAAATGTAGAAAATGAGCCGCCAAGAGGTTAAGTCTCTTGTCGAAGTCTCAATCCAGGGATGCCAGACTCTAAATTCTGATGCTTTATATTTTGTGTCTGCCCAAAGAAAGATATTACATGTTTTCAGGAAAAACTCCAGACAAGAGAGCATTAATTAGGGCAGTTAGGGTCCTTGGGGTATTTGGGTTAAAATCAAACTAAGAACATAGTAATTTTTTAATATGTGCTGTTTAAGTGTATTTGTCTTCAAAAGGGTTTGTAGTATAGGGAAATCTTGCATTGAGGGTAAAAACAAACTTATTAGTATATTCCATGTTCATTTGAATGTCTTATTTTCCAGATACTAAACTATGTGCCAAGAGTACCAAAATTAATACAATTTATAATCTGTCCTTGAATTTAATTCAGAAGATGACCTTATAAAATAATTTTGTAATATTTAAGTAGTATTCTTCACTAGTGTGTGGATTATTTGGCTTTAAATAGTTGTAAGCACAAGCTTTTAGGATCCATTAAGAAAAGGTATTGGATAGCTTATCATGTACCATTGCATTATTATTTTACCATTTAGCAAGAAATACTGTCATAAAATTTAGGTTAAGTCATATCGACAATTAGTGTTTTGTTGTATTATTTACACTACCTTCAGTGAATTTTAGAATAGTAGAGAACATTTATAATTTATTCCCTGTTAATTGAAAGGCTTGATTTTATGTTGCTTTTATTTCATTAGTTGAGAAGCCAGTGTGGGCAGGATTTCTTTCAAGTCACCTGCCAAGTATGTTTGTAACCTCTTCCTCCAAAAAATAAAGGTTAAGTTAAAAGTACAGGATGGGGCAAAAGTAGGTTTACAGTTGTTCTATAGAAAATAATACAATAATAAATAAGAATATAAGAATAAATTGAGTTTCGTGGACACACAACTGTACACCTACTTTGGCCCTGCCCTGTATAGATAATAACAGATTTCATTTAAGCATTTATGGCTCAAAGTTCTAATGAACAGAGTTTTCAGTTTAATAACATTACATTAGGCATAGCTACAGGTAAATGGGTAGAAGGATTACTGGGGTATTTTTGAAATTTCTGATAGCTTCACTTTTCTCAGTGAAGTAGGAATCAGATCATAATCTGAGGGTGATTCTGCAGGTGATGCTTGGAGGTTTGGGGGTTTGGGCAAGTGAATGGACCAGTGAAATGTGTGATTGCCAAGCAATGAAACAATCACACTGAGGTATGAAAAGCCTAATAATGGGGTGCTGTAATGGGTACACAAAATTGTGTGTAATTTGGTTTGGCAAGGTAGGTATTTCACAACCCATTTCCATGACCTGTTTTTACAGTTGTCTAGACCTTGCAAATTCGCTTTGCCTGTGCCTCCACCATAGTGCAGGTATCCTTGTTCTTCATGCAAGCTAAGGCCTTCTAGGACTCAGGCGTTTCCATTCTTTTTTTCTCTGCATGGAATTTCCATTCCAGTCTTTTTTGAGCTCTTCTCCCCACCTTACACTGATCACGTTATATTAAATTTTATCTGTCTGTAAAATCAATGACAGAGTCTAACTTATTTTTTGTCATTATGTTTAGTGCATAAATTTCTCAGTAAATGTTAAATGAATTTGCCACTTTTCTTCTTTCTTAGTCCTTTAATCCATAACAGGGGTCAGTAGACTTTCTGTAAAGAGCCAGATAGCAAATATTTTAGGTTTTGCAGACCATCTGGTCTCTGTTTCAGTTGCTTAGCTCTGCTGTTTAGCACCAAAGCAGTCATAGACAATAAAGAAATGAATGAGCATGTCTGTGTTCCAATAACACTTTATTTATAGACATGAAATTTGAATTTCATATAATTTTTACATGTCACAAATTATTATTCTTTGATCTCCCCCCCCCCCCACGCACACACATAACCATTAAAAAATGTGAAGCAACATTCTTAACTCAGGCTCTGCAAAACAGGATGGATTTAGCCACCACCTCCTCCACTGTAATTTGCAGGCCTTTGATCTATATACAAGGACACTCAGCAAGCACTGATAAAGTAATTTGCAGGAAGGCAATATTGGTTATAATATTATCCTCGGTGTTAGAGAAGCAAAGATAAATAAGGCAGATTTGTTTCTTTTTTGTCAAGGATCTCATGATCAAGTTCAAGATTAAGACATGTAAACAAATAAACAGTGCTGACACAATTTGGTAACTGCAATTATAGTTTATTGGATGTAGATGTGGAACAAAAGAGTGATATAATCAGCTTTGTTTGTGTGGCCTGGAAGTAACCTCTAACAGTCATCTGTTGGAGACAGGGAACAGTTTCAGCCTTTCTGAGGCTCTTTCAAGCTTGCTAAGGTGATTGACCATACCTGTTACCAGGAGGCTATGAACATCATGATGATTCAGTTTGTTTATATGCTGTAATCTGAATTTATTTCTCAGAAATAAAACTAATGCATTCCAAATTATTTTTCCCTAACAGTTATTTCTAAAGATCATGTATATTTTTGTATTGCTTTGAGAAAGGCGAAATATGTTTCATAGCATGTCAGTGTAGTAATCAATACTTCATTAATAAATTAATAAATGAAAATTTGATACTGAATTTTGGATTATGTAACTTGTGGTCTTTAAGCCAATTATTAATATATTACAAAAGGAGGATGGGCTTTAGTAAGCTTTCAATTTTCTTGCAATTTATTAGATTTAGTGTGAATTATTTTTTCTAGGAAAGCATTCACCTAGAAAAGTTACATATTTGATGAATTCTGTAATGATATTTGGTGTTTAAAACTTATATAATTATTATTTAAAGCTGTACAGCAAACTTAACACATTCCCCAGGTATGCTGTGAAGCAGTGAAAAGTCACTTGAAAAATTTTTAAAAATTTTTATTCCCTTATTTCTGTCTTTGTTATTGTTCTTACCAGTTAAGCACTGAGTTTGTTAAAGAGTTTTAAAGATACTGCATTGGTAAGAGTTTGAGTTAGAACTACATCGAATATTATAAGTTCTAAAAATTATATGTTAAAAAAGCTATTAGACGTTTTACTGTATTTCAGTTGTGAACTTGTATTTCAAGGATCATCCTCTAATATATGTTGCAAAAGAGAGGGTCTTACGTATGCTGTCCACTCAGAGAGCTGCTCTTCAGTGTTCTGTGGTCCTCTCCACCATGTCCATCTCTGACACGTGCTGTGCGAACTGTGTCACCAGGGAGCGAACTCCTGGATACTGTCTGCTCGACTCTGCTGCCAGCTCCAGCCAGTGTTAACACGTGGGAGAGTCCAGGCATTCTTTGCAACCTTTTCCTTTGACGTGTTTGAAGACCTGCACTTGCTGAAGCACTTTTTTAATAGCTGCTTGAAAATTTTTGTCAGATAATTGCAAAATCTTGGCATTAGCTTCTATTGATTTTCATTTCTTAAAAGAGTCAATATGTTCCACATGATTCACTTGCCAAATAATTTTGGATTGTAAGAAACTTTTGAGTTTTGTTTTATTCCTGTGGAGAGTGTTGATATTTTCTTTTAGCCTGCTGTCAACCCAGTGAGGTTCAGGTTGCAGGTTTCTACCCACACTTTGAGCTGTGGCTCTAATTTCAGTTTGGGTTTTTTTTTCCTTTTTTTGGATGAACAAATATAATTTGACTGTTTATTTCTTGCATGAGAGGATACATGTGAAAGTGCTGGAAGTAAGAGGGGCCACTCAGTCATCATCTCTTGCTGCATCAAGTACTAAAATTATTTTCTGTGGAGCTACAGGCATCCCTTGGCAAGTTTTGTACCTTGCTATCGGCATGTCACTGAAGATCGAGTATGCCACCATCCATAGGCTATTAAACACTTGATAAATTAATTTATCCCTTCATCTAACCATTTATTAATGTTGGAAATACTTCTGAAGAGGAGTTTAAAGTGGGAAATATTGTTCAATGTAGGCTTTTGGAGAATTCTCTCAGGGTTGGGAAGGAGACTTGACACCCAACGTTTGCCTAAGCGGTTTTCTTTTTTTAAATTTACTTTACTGTTGCTCAAGTACAGTTGTCTGCATATCCCCCCACCACTCCCCCCCCATAGCCATCCCCACCTCCCTCCCCTGATTCCACCCCCCCTCTTGGTTTTGTCCATGTGTCCTTTATAGTCCTTCCTGAAATCCCTTTCCACCTTCCCCATTATTCCCTCCCACCTCCCCTCTTGCCTTAAGCTATTTTCTGTCCAAAATGCCTTCCATCCATGTCTTGAGCTGGTAGAATTCTACTTATCTTTCAGAGCTTGTTTGTATATTCTTTCCTTTAAGTAGCTATCCCCTGCTTCCATCAACTAAGGACCCCACCTGCACACCCACCGCAGCTCCGTCAGCCAACACTTCTCACAGCACCTGTCACTTGGGTGGAAAGTATCCTGCTTTACATCCTGCCTCTCTCATTTTATTTCTCAAAATGTGGTCCAGGTGCCACCATCAAAGTCACCTGGTTGTTTACTAAAAATTCAAATTTGTTGGCTGTTCTCAGACTTAATTGAGGGGAACACATATAAAGTGGATTTTACAAATTTCTTGGGTGATTTTTATACGCTATAAGGTCTGGAAACCTTTTATCCTCTCAGCTCCCTAAGGAATAGACAAGCACGTGAAGTAGTCAGTAGGCATTCATGGAATGAATGAATGCATGAGTAAATGAATTCCTGTCATAAGAAATAAACACTAAGACCATGTAGCAAGAACATTAGCCTAAAGACCTTGACTTAGGATTTCACTCAAAAGGGTTTGCAGTTCAGTTTGGATCTGCTCCATGTGTGACACCCAGTGACAGGTCTGGATCTGGGCAGTGGTCTGACATCTGTTCACTTCTTCAAGTCTTTGGTACACAGAATAGGATTAGATCCATGTATGCCCAGTTTGGGGGTTAGTCCAGGTGGTAATAAATAACTTTACTATGTTTCTTTCCTGAGCTCCTTTTTATTTGCCTTCCCTGCTACTTTCCTCTTTTCCATCCTCCATCCAGAAAGCTATGGTTTATTTGCATCATTGGCCTACACACATCTGCAACCACATCCACTGCACGCACCCAGGGGCCTCTGGTGGGAGGTAGAGGAGAAAACCGTAGGATTTGGCCCCACCCTTTTGGGACCGTAGCTCCACTTGATGGAGAGAAAGGTTCCCCTGCTTTACAGTTTTGCCTGCATTAAACTTTTGTTACTGCAGTCTGGCACTACTATCATGGGATTACTGGGGGACAGGGTCACAAGAGAAAGTAGAAAAGAAAAAAGATTGGTGCCCTGGTGCTTATTTCTAGCGCACTCCAGGGAAAAAGTGTAAGTCCACTGTTGGTTGGGCAGTAGTTATAATTCTGCTTCCCTCTTGTTTCACATGCTACAGCTTACTTTCCAGGGCCTTCAAATTGCCATTGCATGCATTCTGTCCAGGAGGGACAGACAACTTCCTGTGTGTTCAGGTTCACCTTACTTGAGATTAAGCCATCTCTCTGTTTTGGTATTAAAATTGGCATATTCTAAACTATGTGGTTCCATTTTTTTTTTCTTTGAATCTCCCCCCCTTTCATAGACTGATTCAGAAAACATGGCTACTGCAATCAGGGAGGTGGGAGTTTGGAGACAGACAAGAACACTCCTGCTGAAGAATTACCTAATTAAATGCAGGACTAAAAAAAGTAGTGTTCAGGTAAGTTAAATGTTTTTATTTCTTATGCCTTATTGCAGTTTATTGTGCATTCATCTTTAAGAGATGTTTATTTTGCTGGATACATTTTTATCCTAATTTCATATTTTTAGTTTACTTTGCTTGTGAAGTAAAAAGGTTATCCACAGGATAACCTTTTACTAATTACCAATTTTCTAAATGTTAAAAATTCTAATGATTCTTAAATTTAATTAATTTCTGATATTAGTACTTAATTTTGAACTTTTAGGCACGCATTTCCCAAGTTGCATGAAATGAAAAATAAATTTCACAGACAATGTTGTGGAACATTATTTCACAGTTTTTCCCCTATAGTTTCCCAACTTTTGGCCTCTGGATTAAATTGCCTAATGATACCAAAATAATGTCATATTTGTTTAAAGTAATATTTTAAAGCATACATGACTTCAAAAGTTAAAAGAAAGTAAGAACTCTGGCTAACTGATTATTAATCATTTTAAAGGATGAAAATATATTGTTTATCTTCTCCTGAAACCCAGCAGAACAATTAAATAGTAAGATGATAATAGATAGTTCATCCCTATTCACGTGGACAATTCAATTTATTTAGGTATGATTAAAGCATGAGTTTTAATTTAGAATTAAATAAAGACATTTTCATGATGATCCTTATTAGGGATGTTTGATAAGTTCTTTTAAATAAAGTTATACATGAGTGAATTTATTATATTTTATATTTTATTGTATTTTACATTTATATGTTTACATCTTAGTTTGTATCTTTTTATTATGTAACTTCAATTTTAAAATATTGGGCTAGCCAAAGAGTCTGTTTAGTTTTTCTCTATAAAATAAAAGATACATTTTTCATTTTCACCAATAACTTTATTGATTTTAATATTTTGAGTGTGTCAGCTATGTCCTGTGTGGTGTAATATTGAATGTTCTCAATTAATGTCTTAATTTGATCACTATCAACTTCAAGGGGTCTCCCTTACTGTAGAGCATGGTCCACTGAGAAATCTCCAGCACGAAACTTTGCAGGCTACTTTTGACGTGTTTGATCAGTCACAGGACCTTCTCCATACACTGCACAAGTCTTTTTTGTGTGTTTCAGTTGGCGTTTTCACCATTCTTGAAATAATAAAGCATAATGTGCTGAAAAATGCATTTTCTTCCATATTCATTATTAAAATGGCTACATAAAAATTTACCATTTTTGATACCTCTTTTTAAATGCACACTGATCTGACAGCTGTCACAAGACAATTAACAAAATTGTTTCGAATGAAGTTAAAGACAACAAGGTGCTACTAGAGTCATTTTACAAAAAAACCACATGAACATTTTGGGCAGCCCAATATTGCAGTAAAACTAAATGTAAAGGAAAATTAATATGCCTGTTGAGTTAAGTGAGATAATCAACACAATATTTCATTTAGGATAGAATTGCTTTTACTTTTTGTACTTAGGAAAAGAGCCAAATTTCTCATGTTTTTTTTTTCTTAGTTATATTATTTCCATAGAAATCTTGATGAATTTTGTTACCATTGTTACACTTCATAATCATTTTATTTTCTTTATTATAGGAAATTCTATTTCCACTATTTTTTTTATTTTGGTTAATATTGATTAGCATGATGCATCCAAATAAGAAATATGAAGAAGTGCCTGACATGGAACTTAACTCTATGGACAAATCCGTTCTCTCTAATCTAATTCTTGGATATACTCCAGCGACAAATATTACAAGAAGCATCATGCAAAAGGTTTCAACTGATCACCTTTCTGATGGTATTGTGAGCTTTTATATGTATTGTGTTACAGAAAGCTTCTGCAGTATTTTCCCACTAGCTTTATTGAGTAAATAATATTCTTAACTCTTAGACATGCCCCTTCACCAAAGTATAGTTTTATAAAAATATTAAAATCATTTAATTCTTCTGCCTTATTTTTCTTGTGAAACCCTTAATTTATATGTTTGATAATAGAAAGCATATATTATTTGTTTGCTTGCTTGTTTATTTATTTAATCCTCACCCAAGAGCATGCTTCTTGATTTTAGAGAGAGGGGAAGGGAGGGAGAGAGAGAAGGAGGGAGAGAGAGAGGGAGGGAGAGAAACATCGCTGTGAGAGAGAAACATCGATTGACTGTTCCTCGCATGTGCCCTGACTAGGGTCTGAACCCACAACCTAGGTATGTGCTGTAACCAGGAATCAAACCTGTGACCTTTTGGTCTACAGGATGATGCTCCAACCAACTGAGCTACACTGTCCAGGGCTAATTTTATGTTTTAGTAGTTTATATTTAATCCTTAGGCCGTTTATAAAATAAGTATATTTATACAGAATAAAACACAGGTGGCAAACACAAGGCCCTTGGACTGAATCTGGCCCTCCACCTTGTTTTATCAGGCCCGGCACCTTGGCACCTTGTTTCCACTGGGCAGCAGTGCTGAGCTTCTTGCCTCTAGTTAAGGAGTAGTTACATTTATACAGCCCTAAAATTACGTTCAGTCCTTTGAAGGCAACTGCAAGGCTGATGTGGCCCCTGGTGAAAATGAATTTGACATCCCTGGGATAAGAGATTTGAAGGAATATTTCATTTTGAGTCTGTCTCATATAATAATTAAGAAGCTGGAAATATATGATTAAGATTATAAAGCAGTGACCTTACCATATTGCCATGCTTATTTATGGAGGTATATGGTGAAAACCAAAGAAGTACTTAGTTTTGAAGACTGTGACTGTTGCTAAGTACCTAAGTCTATTTTCCTTAGTTAGTACTTCTCACAAAGAAATGAACTAGAAAACAGTGTAATCAATGAGTTACTAATGGGTCTAAAGTGACTGAGAAAGAACCTAAGGTAGGAACTGAAGAAAGTCACAGAAATATGCATACTGTGGTGATTGATTTAATGAAATGCTCAATTGTAGAAAATAACAGATTAACATGCCTTATATAGGATAGTTATAATTAACTTCTAGTATATGTTATATTGCATTATTGGATAGTGTGTCATTGAATAGAAGATATTTATACAATCAGGAGTCAAACAACTTTTCCTCCATTGATTTCTTTTTTGCTTATTGCTATTTAATATTTTTGTCAAACACCTATCTTATTGGTATATAACATGTTTGTCAGTTTGTTATATTAAGCACAAGTAGCATGGATATCTATAAGAATTTAGCATACCAGCTCAAAAGCTGATCAGAAATGTTGAGAACAAAATTCATTGGTAAGTCTTAAGTAGGAGAAATCATATACACCAAAGAAATTCAAGTCAATATATATTAACTTAAGTGCTAAAATAGTAGAAACATATATGGGTTTTGTAGAAGTTCTGTCCTTTTAATAACAGAACTATCCACAAGCATGTTACACATACATACACGGTAACGTGACTGAGTGGATGTTGAACTTAACACCCTTTGCATCCAAATCAGTCCTGAATTGCATGTCCACTTAAATGTCTAGAAAATCATGATAATTGTTTAAGTAATGCTTTATAATTGATGAAATATTTTCATATTTGTGGCTACATTTCATATGAACATCCCAGTGTGATCAGGTAGATATTGTGGATGAGGGTACTCAAGTTTAGAGAATTGTTTACCTGTGCTCACACAGCTAATAAGTAATGAAGTTACATTCTGATCCTATGTTCTCTCCATTTTACCACCTGTTCTGAAGCTCTGTACAGTTTCTAGTTTCTTATAAAACTAGTTTCTTATTAAAACTAGTTTCTTATTAAAACTAGTTTCTTATTAAAACTAGTTTCTTATAAATAAAATCTCAAGAAAATATTTGAACATTAGGGTTATCTGACGTGAAAGGAGCTGAATGATGACTATGGTGTATTCTTGATGTATCTTCCTAGAAAAGAACAAGCAATATTGGGTTTAAGTGGCAATTTTTACTCAAAGAAGGGTTGTATCATAGTTACTAAAATACATATTTAGTATCTGAGAAGGATTATGGAATTTTCTTCATAAGAAGAAATATTTGATAAGCCAGAGAAACACAAGTACCATATGATTTTACTCATTATGTGGAATCTAATGAACAAACCGAACTAACAAGCAACACAGGGACAGAACCATAGAGAGCAGATGGACAGCTTTGGGTGGGGGGTCAGGGGGTGGAGGGATCCAGCAAAAAAAGAAAAAAAAAAGAAAGAACTCATGGACAAGGACAACAGTATGGTGATTGTGAGGTGGGGGAAGGGGAGGCAGGTAACTGGAGGTGGGAGAGGGTATGGGGGAAAGATGGTAATGGAAAAAATACAATAAAAAAATTGAAAATAAAATACCCATTCATTTATTAAGGAGTTATTTGTATAGATTTACTTGGAGATAGGTAAGTGAACTGCTCCCATTACATATGAAGTATGTACTCTTATACTAATAACTTGTATTACACAGACATAATTTATGTAATTAAATGACAGTTAAATAGTGTGTAAAATTTACTATTTTTGTTTTTTAGGATTTTTTAGAAGGCTCTTCGTTCTCTAAGAAGCTAGAGCATAAAACAAATGTTTATAAAATATTACATATGTCAAATATAATGGTAAATTTGGTCTATTGTATTAGGTAAACTATTTTCATTTGCGAGTTAACTATATTGTTATAATATTTTATAGTCATAATTACTGAAGAATATACAAGTGAAAAAGAATTGCTAGCATCCAGCCTTGTTAAGAGCAACAACTTTGTAGGTGTGATTTTCAAAGACTTCATGTCCTACGAACTCCGTTTTTTTCCTGATATGATACCAGTATCTTCAATTTATATGGATTCAAGAGGTAAATAGCTCTAAAAATATAATAGAAAATCAGTTAAAATGCATCTTTTTGCTGCTCTTAGTACATATGCAAAATTTTAATGGGGTCCAGCATTGGCATTTTTCAAATATACTTTTTCAGATAAGAAAACTGTCAAGTGTAGCATAAAAATATGAATATACTCAAATAACTACCTATCTACATCTGCATATAGAACAGTTTATGTCTTTTAATACATCTATATAATTACAGTAACAAAATGAAAATGTATCTTGAAATATATGACTTTACAAATCTGTATTTTTTCCTCTATATAGTTGTTTTCAGAAATGGTATATTACACATCTAAAATTTCAAAGTTTCCCATCAGCAAACTTTATTAGTTTTATGTTTGAAACATGGAAAATAGCCTTCAGTGCTTAAACTTATGAAGAGATGTTATTAACAATAAACATTTGTTGAGCAATGTTGAAGTCACTATGCTAAGAACTGAATTTTTCCCTTAGAGAATTTTTTTCTATTATCTTAACCCAGACTTGTCTCTGCATCTAGAAATGCTTTGAGGCTGTCATTGCAGAGTAACTGATGTTAAAACAGAAAAGTGACTTATTTTAGATAACCATGTTTACAATTCATTTCTTTCCATTTGTTTTCATTTACCATTCATTATCCTAACATGTGTTAACGTATTTCAGAAATTTCAAATAATCGATCAGGAATGTGATATTATTTGTCTTTGAAAGATAATTGCTTATTTTCTTTGGTCCTGTATAGATTGAGTGATCATATTACTTTGGTAAGCCTCCACATGTTATCTTTAAAAAACGGCATTTGCAAGTGTTGCGAAATCTTATGTCTCACATTTGCCTCCCCATAGCTGGCTGTTCAAAATCATGTGAGGCTGTTCAGTACTGGTCCTCCGGATTCACAATTTTACAAGCATCCATAGATGCTGCCATTATACAGGTAAATACGATAAAGGAAGAAAAATAAAGCCAAACCGTATTTTAACAATTCAGCCCTATGTCTTTACAATAGGATTTGGTTTGACTGCTGCCAAATGTATAAAATACATAACTTATTACAACTCCTTTAAGAAAAAAAGATAAGGAAGAAGTGATAGTTTCTGTTTTAATATTTTTGAGACCCATATTTATTGGATGGTTTCTAGGCATATGATTCAGCATTCTACATATCTGTATTATTTTATCTGGGTCGACCGTAGGAAATATTTATGAAAGATCTACATTTGCAGATGTTGCCCCTTGAATAAAAATAACTTAAAGAAAGTGCATATTTTTGTCTTAATTATAGTAGTAGGTTTTATTAATTTAAGAAACGTGTCATTTATTTGCCAAACATTATTCTAAGTTATATGCTAATATTAACCAGTTTAATCTTTACCAACCCCATGAGATTGGTGCTATTATTATGTCCATTTTATATATGAAACTGAAGCACAGGGAAATTAAGTAATTTTTCCAAAGCTTAATTAGTGGCAAAACTAGTTCAAACTATGGCTTTTTGGCTCCCAAGTCTTTTTTTTTAGTACTACACTGCTAACAGGATTGCATATACATGTGACAGTTATATTTTAAAGACATGCTTAGACCTGATCCAGTGTTTCACGTTTTGTAAAGATGAACACGAGACCTATCTCTCTTAGTTGTCAGACTGCTATGTAATAAAATGACTATAATAATGCTTTGTTTAACAGGGTTGTTATAAGAACCAAATGAGATGATATATATAGAATTGTCTTATAAACTCTCACACATGGTATATGTATTATACATATGTAATATTACATAAATTCAGTAATACAAAAGTTTAAGGTAAAGACAGTGTAATATATGATATACCACTTTGCTGGTGTTTTAGTACTTATTTGTGTTTGGGTGAAAGACTTGAACCATCTGCAAACCAGACCACCCTGGACGAACAGGCCAAGCAGGTCTCATTTTAGACATTCAGTTGAATGTTAGGTAGAAGTATCACAGGGCATAGTTTTATGTTGTTCTATTTATACATGAGGAACATATATACATCTTTAAACAAGAGAAGGGCATACTATATGCTTTTTAAAAAATACTATTTAAATGAACATTTTTAACCACAGTCATTCTTTCAGGGTACTAATAATCATTCTTTAATTCCTCAATTTTATAAATGCATATTTTTGTTAATATACCTAAATAATTGCCTAAATTATTAACATAATAATTATTTTAATATACTTAAAATAATAATTGTGAAATTATATTTTCTTTGACAAATTATTTTATCAAAATTTGTATACTTCCCAACTTTAGACTTTAAACTTGATGGTCTGTTTCCAGAATAAATAAAATCAATATTCTACCCTATTATGATATTGGGGTCAATCATTTTATTTTAGGTGTGTAGCCACTTGAGGATTATATTTGTACTAGGTTATTGACTATTTTTGTGTGTATTTATCACATTTTGTTAAGGACTATTATCAGAACAAAAGTAATCGAATGTATTTACCATTTTCCAATTATAGTTGAAGACGAATGTTTCTCTGTGGAAGGAGCTGGAGTCAACTAAAGCTGTTATTATGGGAGAAACTGCTATTGTAGAAATAGATACCTTTCCCCGAGGAGTAATTTTAATATACTTAATAATAGCATTTTCACCCTTTGGATACTTTTTGGCAATTCATATTGTGGCAGAAAAAGAGAAGAAGTTAAAAGAGTTTTTAAAGATAATGGGACTTCATGACACGGCCTTTTGGTATGTTAATAAAGGCTTATTCAGTATGATTAATAATTATGTTAAATATGCAAATATTCAGAATTTTAATTTTGTTATTCACCTGGCTTGGTAAGAGGGGTACTGATTCTGTTTCCTTACAATGATTGTCTTTGTCTTAAAATTTGAGACTATTTAACAAGCTTCAGCGATTGATTGGCTTGTCTGAACAGAAGAAAATTGAGATTTGGAAAGTATGGTAACACGACATGTTTAATTTTATTTCACATTTTGTTTGCATAGATGAAGTGTGCACCATGCATTTCAGGGTATTCTACAGTGCGTAGAATATGTGAGGTCTTGGAAAGTTAGAAATTAATTGCCTGGTGTAGTCCTCCCCCAATATCATAGTATATACATGTTATTAAAAATTTAGTTGAAATGATTGAAGTTTGTATATGTAGTTTATGGGCTTTTTTCCTGAGGAAAAAAGTTATTTATGTGAATTAAGATGAAAATATACAAATAATTTGTAAAGAAACAAATGAAGAAAAATGTTTTTACAAGTGAGCCATTTTTTATACAATGATAATTTTATAAGACATGCATTTTTGTTAGTAATTCTAGGTGTATTTTCCTTACTTCCCCAATATGTTGTAAGAAGATTTATTTTGACCTCATTTAGGGAGAAAAAGTAATGTATTTTGGGAGAAAAGTTAATAAGCATGTGAGTTGGCATTATAGTCCATTTTACAAAATTTTATTCCATTTAGCCCAATGCAACAATGAATTATAACACTTTACCTAATGGGATTGTTGTGTATAACATATTTTCTTTGTTCTTTTTTTCTCCTGTCATTTTAGTAGTGACTGGTTTTTAAGATGCATTGTATTATTAAAGTACTTTGTGAGAGAACAGTAGCTGGAAGAATTTAGGCAAATCAATCTTTCAGTGCCTCAATTTTACCTCTGTAGACTAATGCATTCAATTTTGGTAACTTAGATATCCTTTATCCCTATTTCAGTGATTTTTATGATAGCATATGTTAAATCATGATCTACTACTTGAACAATAAACATAAAATAAAACTAAATGCTGTAGAAATTTCATTGAGCTCTAATTGAAGGAGAATTTTTGAGCAAATATAGTGAATCTATTGTTGATCTTCTTGATCTGATGTGTAAATGTGTAGGGATTATGTTGTTGATTGGTGAGGTAGTATTTATTGTTTAAACTTCCATAAGTTATCAAAGGTTTTATTGTAGCACATGCCATAAAGAAAATTGTTAGTGACTCTTGTATTTTAAGGAAATCAGAAATATTTTGTTATTGAACTTTTGAAATACTAGATTTAAATTAATCATGAATTGTTATTCATTTGTTTTTTGACTCTTGCATAGATAATCACCATTTCATGTTTCAGAATATAACTTAACTGCTACTGTATTTTAATTACTTATAAGAGCATCGATTTTCAATAAAAGAACAAACAGAAATGAATAGATTGACTTAATTTTAAAGATAAAGTGTCTGAAATAAAGATGAAATTTTATTTAATGTGATTTGTTTTTAACTGTCAGAACCTATGCTTTTAACTGTAAATGTATTTGAATTCTCATTTTAGGCTCTCCTGGGTTCTTCTCTATACAAGTTTGATTTTTCTGATGTCCATTCTTATGGCAGTCATTGCAACAGCTTCTTCGTTATTCCCTCAAAGTAGCTGCATTGTGATATTTCTACTTTTTTTCCTGTATGGTCAATCATCTGTAAGTATTTCAACTTGGAGTGGAAATAAAAAACTGCCAAAATATTTGATTAACATAGCAAAATCTTATTCTTTATTTATAGTCAATTTCCCAAGAAAGAGATTGTTACAAGGCCACTGATAAATGACTTACATATAGCATCATTGTACCTCCATATTTTTAGGAAATGTACAAAATAATCTCAGGTTTAAATATAACCTATTTTCATCTAATTTGTTTTCTCATACAAATCCTTTGAGTCTGTCTTTTACTATCTTCATGTAACTTGTGTAATTAAGAGTGTGCAGTAGTGGACTTGTTATGCCTTTGTTTTCCTGAAATTCTCACTGTTTCAAATTAATTTATATTACAGGATGATGCCGTATAAAGATATGTCTTTGTAAATAACAGCTCGTAGGTATTCATTTGATATATTGGCTGAATGCTGGGTGTTAATGACCAGGCTTTAAGTGGTTCTGGTTTCCATTCTGATTGGTTCATGTACCCATGCTATACCAGTTGTTAATTATTTGACTCTCACCTGTTTTCTTTAACATAATGATTTACATATTACTTGTATACTTCTCTATGTAATTGCCCAGTTTTTAACTGGTTTTGTTTCATATCGATACATAAAATTTTAAAGATGGTACTTGTATTTAAAAGCTCATGTAAAGCTTTTAAAAAGCTTTATTGTTTTGTTTATATATGTACGCATCAACTGCAGAAATGCATAGCTGTTTAGGGTTTATAAAGTACAGGTGATCATGTTTGCCTGTTATATAGATAATTTGTCAGTTTAAATTCTTAAATGTATATTACTATTTTTATGAAAGTAAAATACTAGAGCATTTAGCAATTAATTGATTTGTTTTAATACCAGTGTATGTGAACGAAGCATTAACCTTAACATTTGTATTTTATAGGTATTTTTTGCTTTAATGCTGACACCTATTTTTAAAAAGTCAAAACATGTGGGAATAGTTGAATTTTTAGTCACTGTGGCTTTTGGATTTGTTGGCCTTTTGATAGTCTTCATGGAAAGTTTTCCCAAATCGTTAGTGTGGCTTCTGAGTCCCTTCTGTCAGTGTACTTTTTTGATTGGTATTGCACAGGTAGGTGATACATTTATGTTGCTTTCACTGCATATTTTGTATGTCATACAGCATGTTACACTACCATGAATGCTATCTCTGATTTGCAAAAAAAAAAAAAATTTCAACACGAGAAAGGAATGATATTTGAAATCTGGAGTATATTTTATATTGGTTTCATTTATTCTCATTTCTAATCTATATTCTCTCCATTTTTAATTTATATTCTCTGTTTATAAGCCCTTTACTTTCTGCTTCAGTATATCTCAGGATTCTAGTCCATTGCAATTACTCTATTTGTTGAAAGTCATTAGTTTAAATTGCTTTATGGCCTGGTTACATTGCTGCCCAATGTAAAATAATCTCAGATGTGTGCCTGGAGAGAATTCTGTATGGAGCAGAACAAATTTTTCATGACTGTAAGAGTAAAATAAGTAGACCTAGTGGATTTTATTGGCCCAGGATTCATGGGATTGTCATTCACTTAAATAATATTTAGATTTCTAAATTTGATTTTTGTTAGTCTTTAAAGGAACTGTCAGATTCTTAGGGAAAAATTCTCATAAGGAGATGATTTGTGTAACAAAATTAATTTGGTCAGTGTAATTACTTAGTATGAGATTATTCATATTGGTTAGGTAGAATATTCTTTTTTTTTAATTTTAATCATTGTTCAAGTAAGAATATTCTTATTTATGAGAATTAAGATAGATTATTTATAACAATGTTGAGTTAAATGAATTTTGATTACTTAAGACCTAAGAGTTGATGTTACACATTTTGGAAATCCACTGAGTTCCCTTCACTTTGGAAGGTAGAATTATAGATTCATAGGTCTTTGTTGTGAGTGGAAGGAACTGTTCATCTCCTTCATTTCACAGATGAGGAGTCTGAAATTCAGAATGGAAGTTAAAGTTTATTCACTTAAAGACAGGTCTAGGACCCAAATGAAGTCCCAAACTCTAATACATTTTTTTCTGCTCTACCACATATATTTACTATGAAGAACTTCATATTTGTGTTAATAATTATGTTAATTAATTATAGTACCTTCTGTTTTTTTTTAGTATTGAAAAGATGCTGACTATAATTTTATCCTCTAATGCTTGATTTGTTTGCCTTCTTTGTGGACCACAACCCTTTTGTTTGCATTAGTTAGGATTAACATCATATTTAATATTTATTTCATTTCATAATAGTATTAATAATTAAATGCCTCAGAGAAAGGATGTATACTATACACTGGTTTTAGAAGCACAACATTAAATACATGATTGAAACAGATTTCTGTGATAAACTCATAGTTCGGTAAAGTTCTTACTGTTTTTCTTATAAATTTATATTTCTAATTTGGAAGACTTTAATCTGTTAAAAGGCCCAGTTTGACTACTGTCACTCTGGCTATAAGAAGTAACCCTAAGCAGTGTTAACTTCTGCTTACCAGTATTTTAAATCATTTTTATGTAATAAAATTGGTGTTTCTGTTTTTCAGGTCATGCATTTGGAAGATATTAATGAAGGTGCTTTATTTTCTAATTTGACCAAAGGCCCATATCCTCTAATTATTACTATTATTGTGCTAGCGCTTAATAGTATATTCTATGTGCTCTTGGCTGTTTATCTTGATCAAGTCATCCCAGGTAGGCAGACTATTGGTTTTACCTTTAAAGATTTTTAGGATTTTTTTGTCCACATAGGGTCAACTTAATTTTAATTTTTTCTAGCCAGAGTGCCCAACTTACATTTGTGTTAAAGCTTTTAATTTAATTTTAAATATATACATATATATATATATATATATATATATATATTTATACTGTATGTCTTAACTACTGGCGAACATGGGCAGATTGTGTAAAAAGAGAGCAGTTTGTTTTGAAAGTCGTAAGTCCCTAACTGAACTTCTTAACTTCCTTATGTCAATCTTCTTTGGCTAAAGTGTTTCATTATTTTACCCTCTAAGGTCCAGAACTAGGAAGCAGTCTTGCATCTCCTACCATTCCCCTCATCTCCTTTCCTACATCTGTAGCAGCGATTTTCAACCATTATGCCACGAGAATATTTAAAACGTGCAATATTTGACTGTTTAATCAGGAGCACTGACCTCTTTTCCCTTAGACTGTCAAATAAAAAAATGACTACATAACAATAGCCATATGGTGTGAATGAATCAAAATGATACCTATTTTTTTGTCAGATGAGGAAAAATATTTTTTTGATGTGTTATAGAATTTTAGTAATTAGTTTGATGTGTGCCATGAGATAAACATGGTTGAAAATCACTGATCTATTAAATATCCAGTACCCCGTTAACTTTTTTCTTAAGTTCCTCTTTACTTTTGTCTATGTTCTAGACCTGCATTGTTTTATGGTATCTGCTAGACACATGTAGCTTTTAAATTTTTTTTCTTTTTTTAAATCCTTACCCGAGGACATGCTTATTGATTTTAGAGAGAGGGGAAGAGAGAGAGGGAGAGAAACAGCAATCAGTTGCTCCTGAAGGCATGCCAACCAGGGACTAAACCTGCAACCTAGGCATTTGCCCTGACTGGGAATTGAACCTGTGACCTTTGGGTTTACAGGGTGATGCTCCAGCTGAGCCACACTGACCAGGGTTGTGGCTTTTAAATTTTAAATTAATTAGAATTAAATAAATTAACAATTCATTTCCTCGTAGTACAAGCCACATTGTAAGTGCTAGTAGCCACATACAATTGTTGCCATATTCATTATGGACAGGACATTTACATCATTACAGAGAGTTGTATTGGGCAGCACTAGTCTAGACTGTTGTAATACTGCTTATTTAATTACCTAACTTAAATCTAAGAACTTCACCATTCCCTTTAATCAAATTAATCACCTCTGAAAAAACTTAGTGGGCATATCCTTATTAAATAGGTGTATTAATTAAACAGAAACTCATTATATATTAATAGCCTCCATAATACTTTTATATATTTAATCTCTCCTTATCATTGTCTCCTTATTGTATTTAATATTCATTTGTACAGTCTTACTAACCTATTTAAACACATTTCCAGTGTATCAGGTTCTTTTTAGCTACTCATAATAGAAAATCTAATTGGCTTAACCAAGAAGGAAATCAATTGTTTGACTTGTAGTCAAGAGATAAGATGGACTTCAAGCTGTTTGACTTTCTCAATTATGTCATTGGGGATCCACTTGCTCCGTGCTTTTGGCACCTTTGTCTCAGAGTCTGGCAGATTTGCCCTCCTCATGGCCGCAGGGTGTTACACTTCTGTGTTCATGGCCAGTGGAAGATGGAGGGTGTACCTTTCCCCCAACTAAGCTCTTTCCTTCTGTCTTATTAGTCACGTGTTTATATCTGGAGCAGTAACAGCTACTAGAGCATGCCAAGAACTGATTAAATCGATTAGAATCTTCTGTGTAATTGAGATCAGATTTCTTTGAAACAGGTGGCCATCTAGAAGATTAGTAGATATTTAAAGAGTAAGCACTAGCCCTGGCTGGTGTGGCTCAGTGGATTGTGTGCCAG
Organism: Phyllostomus discolor; assembly: GCF_004126475.2. NCBI lineage: Eukaryota > Metazoa > Chordata > Mammalia > Chiroptera > Phyllostomidae > Phyllostomus > Phyllostomus discolor. The sequence continues at coordinate 86,617,074 of NC_040910.2, forward strand.
CCTGCAAACCAAAGGGTTGGCGGTTTGATCCCTAGTCAGAGCACGTACCTGGGTTGTGGGCCAGATCCTCAGTAGGGGATGCACAAGTGGCAATCACACATCAGTGTTTCTCACCCTCTGTTTTCCCCTACCTTCCCTTCTGGCTAAAATAAATAAATAAATTCTTTTAAAAAATAGAGAGTGTCGGTTTGGGGGAAGAAAGGGGGGAAAATGGGTACATCCTATGTGGGCAACTGTCACTGTCTGCCATATACATAAATCTATATCTGTCCTGTTGCTGTATTAGTCTCCTAATTCTAAAAAGTATTCTCTATGAACTATATTTATTTTTCTAAATACCTCCTATTTTTAAAGAGTAAGATGATATATTTAGGCTTTCAGGATATATCTCCTATATAGATACAAACTTTTCTTCTTCTGGACTCTAGCATTTTGGATGACGTGCCTCATGTTCTGCATTATGTTTTAGCCACTTGGTAAATATGTGTGTGTGTGTGTGTGTGTGTGTGTGTGTGTGCGCGCTCATAAAGATTTAAGGTCCTTTGGGCAGGAAATGTGTTTTACTTTCCTGTACATTCCCATACACTCTTAGCAACTCTGAAACTATTTATGGACTGAGTTATTTGTCATTAGAACTTATTTTTCACACAATATGGATTTACTACGTTATATTTGAACTTCGCATTTAAGTTGTCATATAGCTCACATACTGCCTTTATGATTTTAAAACTAATTTTTCAGAAATAATTTATGATAACTCAGTTTTTTATTTTTCAGGGGAATTTGGCTTACGGAGATCATCTTTATATTTTCTGAAGCCATCATATTGGTCAAAGAACAAAAGAAATTATAAGGAGTTATCTGAGGGCAATGTTAATGGGAACATTAGTTTTAGTGAAATTGTTGAGCCTGTTTCTTCAGAATTTACAGGAAAAGAAGCCATAAGGTATGATTCAATCTTTGACAATTTAGGCATAAGAACTGCTGATGGGACAATGCCCCGTTTAAATCCTATCTTTTAAATAACGTATGTAAGTAATGTATGTTTTTAAAACAGTGTTAATAAGGGCTACTTATATTTTAAGTTCTTATTTTCTTTGCAACCATTTAGAAAAAGGTTGCTGCTAGATTTGAAATGTTATGTTTCATAGAAAAAAATTGAAAGTAATAAAACTAGGTTTTTACTGAGTTATTTTAAACTTTGTCAATCAAAACATAATAATTATTAACTTTATAATTCGATTCAGGATATGTTGTCTAAGTTATATAATATTAAATTGTCCTCTGTTAATTTCATAGACTTTTAGGTATTGTGACATAATTAGAATATCAGTTTAATTTCTAAAGACCAAAGAAATTAATCACTATTTTTACTAGGTCAATCAAAACCAACTTAAATAATAATAACTAGAAAGCAAAAGGAAATACAAATTACAGGAAAAGTGAAGTATAATTTATTTTTTAAGTTTAAGAATAATATATAAAAGCTAGGGAGAGTGAATGAAATACTTAGGATATGATTAGTGGGCCAGTGGTCTGCCCTCTCAAGGGTAAAATTCAAACTGGTTAATAAAACTTAGGTAAAACATTTAAAGGGAAATGAGTGAATCACTTCACATTTGTAGAGAGTTTGAAATGTACACTGATGTGAATAAATAGCATTTGGTTTTTAACTTCCCTTAACTGATGTAACGAGTATTTGATGCAAGCAGAAAAGTATCAAAGATGAAAACAAATCTCTGAATTGCTTGAGTCAAATGCTTCACTTTGTTTTTAGAAGTTGGCTTATGAAAAATGAATGACTGGCATTTAAAATGGAGAGGAATACTGTATATTTCTCTTGAAGTTTCTTTAAACTACTTTTATAATTATTGTCAACTCTGGTTAATTATTTTAGTAGGAAGGGACTTTATTAGTATTTCTATGAAATATGACAGATTTAATAAAAATGTAGATGGAAACACACATTTATAAATTGCTTTAAATACTTAAAAGTAGAAAATGGTGTTTTTCAGAATCAGTGGTATTCAGAAGACATACAGAAAGAAAGGTGAAAATGTAGAGGCTTTGAGAAGTAAGTAGCTTTCTTACTATTCAGTCCACAGTATTAAAGTACAAATGGAAAAACAATTTGCATAATTTGTGGGAAATTTAAACAACTTTACCACAATTTTCTTTTTCCTTTAGGGATACTTATATTTATTTATGTGGTTAATATTCAAAATAAAACTAATATCAAAGTAGTAAAAGATAAAAGTAATATCAAGATGAAAAATATTCAACTATTTGAACAAATCTATGTCCATTTTCCATGTATTATCATTCATGTGTTTATGGGTTGGTTGCTTTTTTTTTCTTTTGACCTGCAAAGAGTTTCTCAACCTCACCACTACTGCTATTTTGGATCTAATAATTCTTTTTTGTGAGGGGTTGTCCTGTGAATTGTAGAATGTATAGCGATTTGTCATTCTGGGTTCTTCAGAACCAACAATATGTATAGTTGTATACACACATACAGAGAGCGAGTGAGCTGGTTGAGAGAGGGCAGGAGGGAAGAAGGGAAATTATGTTTAAGGAATTGGTTCATATGATTGTGGTTTCTGGCAAATTTGAAATGTGTAGGGCAAGCTGGCTGCTTGGAAACTCAGGCAGTAGTTGAAGTTGCAGTCTTGAGTCCAAAATTCATAGGGGCATCCAGCAGGCAGGCAGGAGGGTGGGAAACTCAGACGGATTTCAGAGGAAATCTATGCTATCATATTGAGTTAGATTTCTCCTCCAGGAAACCTGTTTTTGCTCTTTGGGCCTTTGACTGATTGGATGGAGTTCACCAGTGTTACTGTGGGTAGTCTTTTAATTTTTTTTAAGATTTTATTTATTTATTTTTAGAGAGCGGGGAAGAGAGGAAGAAAGAGAAAGAAAGAAACAATGTGAGGTTGCCTATCATGTGGTCCCCACTGGGGACCTGGCCCGCAACCCAGGCATGTGCCCTGACTGGGAATCAAACCAGTGACCCTTTGGCTCGCAGCCCGTGCTCAATCCACTGAGCCACACCAGCCAGGGCTAATCTTCTTTACCGAAAGTCAGCTGACTGTAAATGTCAATCACATCTATAAAATACCTTCATAGCAACATTTACTTTAGTGTTTGACCAAATAGCTGGGTGTCATAGCTCTAGCCAAACTGATACATAAAATGTACAAGCAAAAGCAGCATCCCTGGTCTCTACCTACTGTATACCCCTAGTAGCCTCCCTCTTCCTCAGGTGTGACCACCAGAAACATCTTCAGGCCTTCCCAGATGCTTCTGGGGATTAGGTGGGAGGTGAAGGGGGAATGTTAACCCCCAACCCCTACTGGAGAACCATTGGCCCAACATACACTGATTTTTCTAGATACCTTTCATTTTATTATTTTCAAATTTATTGCCAGAAATTTGTTTAAAGTCTTTTCATGTTACTAAGATCTGTAGGGTTTGTTTTCTTCCTTCCTGCCTTTCTTTCTTTCTTTCATGGTTTTTCAGTAAAAAAAAATCTCTTAAAAGAACGAACTTTTGCCTTTGTTGATCCTGTGTATTATAAATTTGTTTTCTGTTTTCTAATTTTTTTTCTTTCTTGTTTTATTGTTTTTGACTTTACGTTTAATTCTGTTTCCCCCCTACATTCTTAAGATAGATACATAGATCATTTTATAATGATGAATTTTAAATATGTAAATTTTCATTTAAGCATGGTATTAGCTGCATTGCACAAGTTTTGACAGGTTGTTTTCATTATTCAGTTTTAAATATTTCTAATTTTCACTGTAGTTTTTTTGAATGGGTTATTTATGTTTTGATTTTAAGTATATGGTGATTTATATTTATCTCACATAATTCCACCATAGTCAGACAATATAGCATTATTATTTATTTTTAGCCTTTTGAAATTTATTGGGATTAGGTGGCCCAACATGTGGGTCAGATTTTGTACACATTCTGTGAGCACTCGCACAAAATGCATGTCCTGCAGTTGTGTGTTGTGTTTCATAACCAGTCAAGTTGATTAGTTGTGTTTTGAAATCTTCTGTATGTTTACCAATTTATTTTTTGTGGAAGCACTTCTATCATTTATTGAGAGAGAGAAATAAAAAATAACAATCTTCAATTATGATTGTGAATTTGTCTATTTTTTTGCACTTATGCTATTGCTTTTTTAAAAAAGTGTCTTTTTTAAAAAGAATTTATTTTTACAGAGAAGGGAAGGGAAGAGAGAAACATTGATGTGTGAGAGTAACATCAGTGGGTTGCCTCTTACATGCTCCCCAACCGGGAATGGGGGCCTGGCCCACAACCCGGGCTTGTGTCCTGACCGGGAATTGAACCGGCAACCTTTTGGTTTGTGGGATGATGCCTGACCCACTGAGCCATACCAGTCAGGGCTGTCACTGTTTTCTTTTACATATTTTTCAGACCGTGTAATTAGATAACATACACTAGTATATTCATATATTCAGAGTTAGGGCTTCCTTTAGTCCAGTGATTTCATGATAACATGTTTTTTCACCATTTTTCTTTCAATCTATTGTTGAAAGTGTCTGTTAAGTACTGTATAGTTGTCATTGTAATTTCAAAATCTGATCTGAAAATCTTTTTCTTCTAATTAGAATGTTTAGTACATTTTCATTTAATGAGATTATTGTTATACTTGAGTTTTAATCATTTGTTACTTTGTTATTGTCTGTCTCCTTTTTCCTGTGTTTTTCTTTACTTTTACTGCTTTTCCTTTGGTTGAATATTTTGAACTTTTAAAAATATTTTTGACTTTTTAACTTTCTTTTTCTTACATTATAACTTAATAAAATACAAAAATCTTAAATGTACAGTTTAGTGAGTGTTTTACAAATGTATGTAGTCATGTAACCACTACCCAGACAGAGAACATCTTTAGCACACTGAAGGTTTGCTTATGCCCCTTTCCAGTCAATGCCATCCTGCCCTGGATGCAGCCACTATTCATTACGAGGTCTATCAGTGTGAATTGCTTTAGTCTGTACCAGAATTTCCTATTAGTGGAATAACCAGTGTTATGTCTAAGAGACTTATCCATTGTGCTTTATGGCATAGCACTTTGTTCTTTATCATTGCTGTCTAGTTTTCTTTTGCATGAATATACAAAGGTTTATTTTTTTCTTAATACAGTCATGCACCACGCAATGATGTTTTGGTCAATGATGGACCACATATTGAAGGTAATCCCATAAAATTACAAATGGAGCTGAAAAATTCCTATCACCTAGTGACATAGTAGCCATTGTAACATTGTAGCATTACTCATGTTTTTGTGGTGATACTGGTGGAAACTAACCTGTTGCACTGCAGGTTGTATGAGAGTATGGCTCTTTCAGTTGCTACACTCCATAGTGTTCACAAAATGATGAAATTGCCTAACAGTGCATTTCAGAATGTATGGCCATTATTAAGTAGTGAATGACTATACTTGAGTAGAATTTCTAGGTCACGAGTGTATGTTTAACTTTGTTAAGTACTTTGAACATTTTTCTAAAGTTGGTATCCTTTTGACCAGAAGGTATGACAGTTCCAATTGCTGTATGTCTTCGCCAACCTTTGGTATTGTCAGCTCTTCTAACTCTAGCTATTGTGGTGGAGTACAACAATATGTTAATTTAATTTGCATTTATCTAATAACCAGTGTTACTGATTGATGTTCATTGTTTATTTTTTGTTTTCAGCAGTTTTACTATAATAATATGTTACTATAATAATAATAATATAATAATATGCTGTTTATTATTTTACATTTGTTCTGCTTTGGCTGTATGGTACTTCTTCAATCTGAGGCTGATGTCTTTACTCTGTTTTAGAGAATTCTCAGCCATTTCTTTTTCAGTATTTTCTCCCTCTGTTTTTTTTTTAAAGATTTTATTTATTTTTAGAGAGGGGAAGGGAAGGAGAAAAAGCGGGAGAGAAACATCAGTGTGTGGTTGCCTCTCATGTGGCCCTACTGGGGACCTGGCCTGCAATCCAGGCATGTGTCCTGACTGGGAATCACACTAGCAACCCTTTGGTTCACAGCTAGTGCTCAGTTGCACTCTGTTTTTTTATTACATGCTATTACTTTCCGTTTTTATCCCATTTGTCTTTTGTTTTCTCTTTCCTGAAATTTTTTATACTTCTGTCTCTCTGTGCTGTAGTCTAGGTATTTTCTCCTGACTTTTCTTATTGTTCACTAATTTTCTCTATAGTTGGGTATAATCTGCTGCTAAACTATCTTTTGAAATCTTTTTCATTTATCTTTTACAGTTTTTATCTTTCTACTTTGTTCTTTTATATAGTTTTTAGTTCTTTGCCAGCATTCTCTTGTAAACATGGTACCATATGATTTTTAAATCACCTCTAAGTCTATTTCTATTGGTTTTTGGTCTTACCTTGCTTTCTCCTCCCTCGTTAATTTTGGCTAAGTGCTGCATATTGTGTACGAATAATTATAGAGATAATTTGATGCACTGGATAATGTAATCTTTGAAAGAGGACTCATTTTTGCTTCTGGTCTGCAGCTCCAGAGATACTAAATAAATCCCAGATCACCTTCATTAAATGAAAGGCTATATTTGCAGCAATGGCAAAAGTAGTTTACAGTTGTAATACAAATACAATAATGAATAAACAAAAACACAAAAATAAACTATTTTGTGTATTCACAACAGTACTACTTTTGTCCACCCCTGTATTTGAAAATGGGTTTCCAGATCCCTGTTTTCTGTCTTCCTTCATGATTGATTCATCCATTCAGTGACATTTTTTTGTTCTTTTTTTCTTTATTTATATTAAACCATTCAGGCATTAACCTAGCTGTTCCCATGCTAGGTCAGTGTCTAGTTCTTTTGCCAATATATTTAACATGCCTATAAATATCCTTGGGAACAAACTTTTGTCTGTTGATCAGTTTTAATTGCCTTGGAAATTCCCAAGACAAGGTATACAGACCTGCCCCTAATATTTTGTACACCCTCTAAATCAGTGTAATAAAAAAGTTTATTTTTATTACTTATTATTCATACTATTGACTATAACAAAGAATTATTATGCAATAATATTATGCACTTAAGTATGATGGTAACTTTAAATCTGGCTTTAAAGTTATTGACTTATGTCAGGATTGCTCAAGTAGTATGAATTATCTTGTATAGCTCAATAGAAATAAAAATTATATTTGAATCTTCTTTTTTCCTGAACTAGATTTGTCATTTGATATATACGAGGGTCAGATTACTGCATTACTTGGCCACAGTGGAACAGGAAAGAGCACACTGATGAATATTCTTTGCGGACTGTGCCCACCTTCTGATGGTGAGGGTTTTCTGACGTAAAAAAAAAAATCTCTGACTTGCTTTATTAGTATTATTAACTAAGGTGTTGGACATAGCATAATTACCCTTGAAATGTGTACTGATCAACTTTTGTCAATGATTTGGGACCAACATCTGTGTCTCTAAAGGTGTTTCATCTTTCCTGGGTTATAAACATTTGTTTCTCAGTAGGAAGTAAAAGATGATCCAGTCATGTTCAGTAAAGTGAAAAGGTTCTAATTTTGTACCTATTTTTATCAGATATTTTGTGTGTGTGTGTGTGTGTTGATTTTTCATTTTCAACAAAGGATAAATAAGTAAAAAGTTGGATATTAAATGAGACTTACAGACATTTCAGGTTGAGAAAATAGACACAGATTTCTAATTATACAATACTGTAGTTCAAAAGGAAAGCACAATACATGTCAATATGATTTCCTAAATTAGAATTTTTTTTAAATTTTATTTATTTATTTTTAGAGAGGGAAGGGAGGGAGACAGAGAGAGAGAAACATCAATGTGCAGTTGCTGGGGGTTATGGCCTGCAACCGAGGCATGTACCCTGGCTGGGAATCGAACCTGGGACACTTTGGTTCCCAGCCTGCGCTCAATCCACTGAGCTACGCCAGCTAGGGCCTCTAAATTAGAATTTTAAGAACAATATCTCAAACACATCATTGTTATATGTGATTGCCTTATAGGTAAGAATTGAACATGGCACTTCCATATTCCCACAATAAGCAAAGAGAGTGGCAATGCAATATTTTACTTTGAGAAAGGGCCAAATTTCTGTGTATCAAATCTGCATCTTTTTAAATGTAGTTTAACTTTTAAAAGTTTGTTGCTTATCTATAATTGTGTCCCTCTCTTATGGTAGTATACATTTATATGAGAATGTTTGATTTTTGTTTTGATCCTACATACATTATCACATTGGCGTAACAATTCTTGATTGGGATGCTTTTTGTATTAAGTTTATATAAGAAGAAGCTGGAATTCAGATTAAGTGATTTCTCAAGATCCCTCTGCTAGTTATTAGGGGAATATTTATATCTCTTTGTTCTCTCTACTGTTGTGTAATGCCTGGGAATGAAGGAACATTGTTACTGGAATGAAAGTGTGAATAATGTACCAGTTGAACTTCTGGCTCCTTGCTCTTTCTATTATGATTATGTCCTGAAAATGAGGGAAAATGAGATTGGAACATAAGTGGGAGTAAATCACCAACAGTATGAAAATGAGGGTGCATTGTATTTTCCAAATTTATATTAATTCTTACCTTATATGTCTACTATATATAAGTAATTGGACATTGTTAGTACATATTGAAGCATGTATGGTTTTTAATACTTAATATATTTAATATGAATTTAAAGATACATTTCGGTTTCAGGGTTTGCATCGATATATGGACACAGCGTCTCAGAAATAGACGAAATGTTTGAAGCAAGAAAAATGATTGGCATTTGTCCACAGTTAGATATACACTTTGATGTTTTGACAGTAGAAGAAAACTTATCCATTTTGGCTTCAATCAAAGGAATACCAGCTAATAATATAATACAAGAAGTACGTTATTCATGTTGAAACCTTTGCTTTTATTTCCTGTAAATCAATAGGCTTTTATAGTAACTTGCATAATAAATCTTTTTATAACCTGTTCTGAATCAATAAACAAAATCATTACAAAGAATTGCAACTTTAAGTAAAAGTTTTTGCACACAAAATTGTCATTGTTTTATTGGGAGGCCACTAGTATATAGGTATTTCTTTTCTTTCACATCACCCATACAGCTTTTGCGCTGATTCTCTTCCCCGCTACCCAGGAGCTCACACGAAAGTAAAACAGACCTTTCCAGCAGGAATCTTTGTATCTGTTACTTTGAAATTATGTATGAATATTGTCAAAATTAAACTGTATACTAAAACAGCATTTTAAAAGTTGATGTTAAAATTGGAATGCAAAAACTAATATTGATAATTATGTAAATGGTGTGGTTTAAAAAATAACATTATTCATGCTTTACTTTTACAGGTGCAGAAGGTTTTACTGGATTTAGACATGCAGGCTATCAAAGATAATCAAGCTAAAAAGTTAAGTGGTGGTCAAAAAAGAAAACTGTCTTTAGGAATTGCAGTTCTTGGGAATCCAAAGGTAAACAAATATTATTGTCACTGATGAGACCATTTTAAATTGTTAAATAAAAAAATGGTGGGTTGTAGGAAGATATATACACACACATTATAAAATGTAAACACCCATAATTACTGTATGTTATTATAAATGTAATTATAGTCATAAGGTTTTAAAATTGTAGTCAGAAAGATATATAACATCTTCATGATCATGTCCACCTTTAGGAAAAGGAATGGAAAGGATGGCCTTTAGTTATATCTACAGTGTTTTGTTTCTTTAAAAAAAAGATCTGAGGAAAATATGGCCAGAAATAACATTTGTTAAATTTCTCTGGTGGCTATAACAGTACTGTTCTTTTATTCTCTACAATTTTCCATATATCTATAATAGTTCATAATAAAATTTTTGAAATAGAACAAAATCAAAGGAATAGTTTAGTTTTTCACCATCCTTCTGATTTAATTTTGTATGTGTCTCTTTTGTGCTGTTCTCTGCCCTGTGGAAACAGGACTAGTTGATAGACTGCTTTGTAAGGTGCTAGGAGGCTGCTGTGTACACACATGCCTGCAGCCAGGAGAGCTGTTGGTCCCTACCATCCTTTCACTCTTGCCCTTGCTGCTGCAGTTTGGGGGCGACTCTGGGTTCTGAGTCAAGGGATTGCTTCCCTTGAACCATAATACAGGATATATTCCTCTAGTAAGCAGTTGGTATATTTACAGAATTTAATTGTTCAGATAAAAGCAGTATACTTAATGCTTTGTTTTTATTTATCTGATTGTCAGTACATGTATATATATTATAGATATTAGTCTTTTATAATTAAACCAAGGAAAACATTCATATGCCAAACTGATCATTTTTAAAATCTGTGCTCACATGAGTGAACTACTCAGATCTAATAGACTTCCAATTGGAAATAACAATTAGAAATGGGGGAACTTTTCAGTCCACATATAAATTTTAGATATTTTAGTTCTCATGAGGATTCTCTGCCCCCTCTACCCTGTTTCATGCAGATACTATTGCTAGATGAACCAACAGCTGGAATGGACCCCTGTTCTCGTCATATTGTTTGGAATCTTCTAAAATACAGAAAATCTAATCGAGTTACAGTGTTTAGTACTCATTTCATGGATGAAGCTGACATTCTTGCTGGTGAGATTTTTACTTTATCTTTGAAGGATGAGGTCATGGGGCCAAATGGAGGTTGGACATAGAGATGCCAAATTTTGAGGAATGAAGAAGCTGATGCTTTTAATAAGAAAAGGTTTAAAAAGTTTTTTAAATTACATATATTTGTGTTGGGGAGGCTGACAGACTACTCAAGGTTAAATCATTTGCTAGGAGAACTCACAAACATCAGCACGGTCATGCTCATGCATATGGGTTCATTACAGGGAGACTAAAAGGTACAAAGCAAAGTCAGCACGTTGAAAAGGCACACAGGACAAAGTCCGGAGGAAACTAGACACAAACTTCCAAGAATCCTCTCCTAGCGGAGTCACATAGGATATGCTTCATTTGTCTAGCAATGCATTGTTAAGAATGTGTGTGGAATGTCTACTAGGGAAGCTCATTAACACTCAGGGCCTAAGGTTTTTGTTGGGCATGGTTGTGTAGGCACCCTCTGCCTAGTATATACCCAAATTACGACTCCCGGAACAAAAGCAGGTGCTAAGTATACTCTACATTGCTTGTGAAGTTTAAGTACAGTGAGCCACCTCTAACTGTTTTAGGAATGGTGGGAACACTCCTAAAATCCAGGTTTCCAGACACGAGTTAAGAACCAACATTGTAAGCAGGGCTCTCTAATAATAATAGTCTCAGGTCTGCTGTGTTAACTGTTTTCTGCACAATTCTCAACACAAACACATGTATAACAAAAAAAATCCAACACATGATTTTAATAACTGTGACAAGATCCAGGAGTTTGAAATTCTAGAGCAACATCTTTCTGTTTATAATATATAGACAGAAAACTTTGGTGTGCCATTCGTTTTTCCAGTAGTATTTCTGTTTTTAAAAAAAAACTAATATTTTATTTTTGTTGCCTTTTTGTTATTGTTTTTCCCTCTGGTTACAAAGGAAATCATGAAAGTGCTTGCATTAGTAAGTCTTAGGAAGAGACACATATTTGGAAGAGTTTTAGGAAAGTAGACGGTAGTGTTAGACAGCCTGGGTATACTTCATGGCCTTGTCATTTAATATGTGAAACGTGGACACATTGTGTGTTTTCTCATCACCTCAATGGACTCATCTGAAGAACAGGTGATGCTAACCTAGTGTCTTCCTCATAAAGTTGTGATAATCTAGCCAGCCAATACATTGGTTCTCATGTGATAACCCATAAAATATGAATGCCAATTGTTAATGCTTTTACTAACTTAAAAATTGAAAAACGCAAATCTCTGTTTGCAGATAGGAAAGCTGTCATATCACAAGGAATGTTGAAATGTGTTGGTTCCTCACTGTTTCTCAAAAGTAAATGGGGGATTGGCTACCGCCTGAGGTATCTATTCATTCTTTATTAGCTCTATTCTATATTATATTCTTGATCTATTGATATTATATTTAGGGCTTGCCATAATGTGCTTTGGCCCTTTTTTTTTTTTATGGCACTCACTTTAATTGAAAGCATTCAGAGATTACTTTTGGTTATTTACTGAGTAATCATAAAAAATTATGGTTTTTGTTTTTTTCTAGCATGTACATAGACAGATACTGTGCCACAGAATCTCTGTCTTCTCTTGTTAAACAACATATACCTGGAGCTACTTTACTGCAGCAGAACGACCAACAGCTTGTGTATAGCTTGCCTTTAAAGGACATGGACAAATTTTCAGGTATTACTTTCAATTTCTGGGTTGTTAAACCAGGATCTTGCACTGGGAATAGATATTCTTGCTCTACCTTGTTTACTCTTCTGTGTAATATTCACATGCTCCCAGGTGGCCAGAGTTAATAATCCATTTCTGCCTTATTTGCTTTAGAAAGTCAGAAATACTACTAGCTAACATGTTTCTTTTTTCACAAAGAGCATGCAGGAAACTGTAACTAGTCTGTTAACTTAAGTAAATAACTGTGTTTGCTTTGTTGTCAGGAAAGAAATTGCTCCATGTACTTGTATGTATACATGTACATATATTCACACACACATATATTTGTATATACACATATATACATACACACATATAGTTGTGTATGTCCTCAAGTGCTTTTCCATTTTCTTGGTTTCAGATAAAATCCATGATTGTATGGTAAACCACTGAATTATTTTAAATGTGGCCCTAGTTTTCCACTTTATAGTGAGGAAGGAATTCAAATTCAGTTTCCTGTATCTGTTTAGGGATCTCTTAAGAACCAAAAGGATATTAGTAATGTGCATATATGTGCAGAATTTCCATAGCATTTATCTCGTAATCAGATAGAAGCTTTTGTGTTAATTGGTTTCTTTCAAGAATTAAAACAAAATCATTAACCAGGAGGAAGTACCTATGCCAACCTAACATACCCTGCCTATCACTCTGTCTGTAAAATATTTCCTTTAACTCATAATATGATAAATATCTAACAGATATATTTCTATAAACAAACATTCCTTGGAGTTTTTACCAATTAAAAAGAATGTTAAAAGGGCCCCAAGGCCAAAAAGTTTGAGAACCACTGTGCCAGTGGAGTAAATTCAGACATATCCTATTTTTAAAGAACATTTTTAGAATAATTCATGATAGTATGCCTAACTACATGACATTCTGTCATATTCTCTTCTAGGTTTATTTTCTGCTCTAGACACACATTCAAGTTTGGGTGTTATTTCTTATGGTGTTTCCATGACAACTTTGGAAGATGTATTCTTAAAGCTAGAAGTTGAAGCAGAAATTGACCAAGCAGGTAAAAACAAAAGTAACAAAATGTTTTAGGCAGTGCACCAGACAGATGGCAAGTAAGACAAGTAGTTATAAACATGTGAAATTTATGTTTTAGGAAAGAAAGGGCTGAAATCAACAGGTAAATAAGTAATTGAGATATTTATTAATAGCGATAGGAGTTATGAAGGAAATAATAGGGTGGTCTTGGTAGGGAGATAACTTTAGATTGTGTTTTCAAGGAGGACTCTGCTGAGATGAAACTCAAACTGAGACCTGGAAGGCAAGAAAAGTCCAGGTGAGGATTTTGTTGCAGAGCTTTCCAGATAAAGGGAACTGCTACTGCAAAGGTGTTAATTGAGGAATGAGCTGAATGTCTTTGGTGACTGACAAGGGCACCAGGGCAGGAGTTGAGTGAGCCAAGAAGGCCGGAGGGGTCTGCAAGGGCCCCGATCATCCTTGAACATCTGGAAAAGAATTTGGGTTGTTTTCCTTGTGCTGTGTGAGGCTATCAGAGAACTTCAAAGCAAAGGAGTAAATGATGGTTGTTGAATGATGAGTGGGTTGTAAAGGAAGCGTGGAAGCGGGAAGACCAGTCAGAAAAATTAGCTTCAACTAGGATGGTAGTGAAAATAGAGAAATGTGAACAGATTTGGGTTATAGCAGTGATACTGGTGATGACTGCTGATGGATTAAGTGTTAGGAACTGGGGAAAGGGAAGAATCAAGAATGATTTCTAGCTTTCGGCTTGAGAACTGGGAATGGAATTGCCATTTCCTAAGAATGGGGAAGAAGCAGGTTTGTGGAAAGAGGGAATTTAGGCCTGTATTTTGGCTTTATTGTTTCAGATGCTTATTAGACATACAAGTGGTATAGTGGGCAGTTGGGTTCACATACTTGGAGCTAAGTGAAAAATATTAATTCTGGAGTTACTCATATATAAATGGTGCCACGGGATTGACTGGAATCACTTAGGTGCAGAGTGTAGATAAAAATAGAGGGCCAAGCCCTGAAGTAGAGCAATGAAGGGCCAAAAGGGGCTAACTGAGGAGGAGCCGAAAAAGATGTTAAAAGCTGAGACAAAATGGCATTTTAGGAAAGAGAGAGTGAGCAATTTTGTGTTGACTGCTGTGAAGAGTAAGATGAGAACACAAGAGATGTTTTTGGTAAAATAGAAGACACTGAGGCATGTGGCAGTGTGGAAGCCAGTGGTAACCTTGACAAGAGCCATTTCAGTGCAGTCAAGATCAAAGCTGAATCTGTGGAGTGTAAGGTGAGATTGTGAGTTGAGACGTGTAATGACTGAAGTGGCAGGATGGTGCAGTGGAAGGTCAGGGAGAAAAGGAAATGGGTGCTTCCCTCCAATGTGGAGACAGTAGAAAAGTCAAGTTTATGATGAGGACATCATATCAGATCATAGTCGGAGGGAAATTTCACATAAAAATTTTGGATCTTATGCAGTTGGAGAGAGAACAAGATCTTAAATTTGAGTATGCATCCAGTTTGATGAAATGGAGTGGAGATAAAGGTATGGGGGTAGAGGAAAGAGAGGAGGTTAGAAGTCAGGATGTAGCATGCATTATCAGTGAATATGTTTGCAGTAACTCGGAGAGTGGGAGAGAATTAGACGGGGAAGATGCCTGTGCATGTAGTGCTTGTACCTATGGATTTTGAGGTATATGAAGTAGTTTGTAGAAGTGTTTGAGTAGTGGGAATAAAGCTAAGAAGGGTGTACTCTGTTTAGCTATTGCTGGATTTTTTTCCATAGTACCATTAAGTCCGCCGTAAAAAATAAATTTCCTTCTAACATCAGCTTGCCTTTAGTTTGGCCAATTTTAAGTGTTTTACTTTTAAGTGTTAGTATATATCAAATTCATGGAAGGTGAGTTGGTGCTTACTGAACACCATGATTGTGTTGTTCAGTATTGAGCACCTGCTTTTAATTTGATTAGTTTGCTGAATCAGGGAAGAGAGGGATTAGACTGTTCATCTTATAAAGTCATCCATCTAAACTGTTGATTTGGTAGGATGCCAGAACAGCCAGGTTGTGCATAAATGTTATCTTATGCATTATCTCATTCCACTCTTTAAAATTTTAATGTTTATTCATGTTTAACATTTAGCATAAGTCTAAAAAGTCTTTGTGGCTCATACTGAAGCCAGTTTCCATCTTAATTATTATTTTTTAAATCTGTTTGAAGTTAAGTCACTGTTATAAAAATAACACTGTGATTTCTGTTCCTCCTTGATTAGTTTTGTCTGTTTTTGGCCTAATGGAATCACTCATAGCAGGTCTCTTTTGTATTTGACTTCTTTTTTTATTCTTAATATTTTATTTATTTATTTTTAGAGAGAGGAAAAGAGAGAAAAAAGGAGGGAGAGAAACATCATTATGTGGTTGCCTCTTGTGCACGCCCTACTGGGGACCTGGCCTGCAACCCAGGCATGTGTCCTGACTGGGAATCAAACTGGTGACCCTTTGATTCTCAGGCCAGCACTCAATCCACTGAGCCACACCAGCCAGGGCTGTGTTTGACTTCTTTTACTTAATGTTATTCATACTACTATAAGATTCATACTACCGTACTTGAATAGTAGTTTGTTTACTTTCCTTGTTGTATACTATTTTATTACAGGAGTATTTCACAACTTACTTATTTATCACCTGTTGATAGCCTTTTGAATTCTTCCCACTTTATGACTATTCTAGATATGGTGCTCCCGAAGGATATTCTTCTATGTGTGTTTTGGTGAACATATGTACATATTTCAGTTGGGTTTATACCTAATAGCATTTCTTGGGTTGTAAGCTGTGCGTCTGTTCAGTTTTAATAGTATTGCCAAAGTATATGAGGGTTCCGTTTGCCCTACATCACTGCCATATGTGTGCTTCTTTATTTATTTACTTATTTTTTATATTGAATTTATTGGGATGACTTTGCTTAATAAAATTATACAGGTTTCAGGTATACAACTCTATAATACATCATCTGTATTGCATGTTCACTACCCCAGGTCAAATCTCCTTCCATCACCATTGATCCCCCCATGTGCTTCAGAAAGATTTTCATCTTTCTAAGGAATGTATCATAATTTTCTACCTTTTTATTTTGTCTTGGCAAATAGATTACAGTGTATTTACTCAGCAGCCACTTGAGGAAGAAGTGGATTCAAAATCCTTTGATGCGATGGAGCAGAGCTTACTCATTCTTTCCGAGACCCGGGCGTCTCTAGTGAGCACCGTGAGCCTTTGGAGACAGCAGGTGCACACGGTAGCCAAGTTTCATTTCCTTACCTTGAAACGCGAAAGCAAATCCGTGAGATCAGTGTAAGTATGTCACTTTTTACCTGATACATTGTTTTTTTAAGGATACAAATGTGTTTACCATTTTAATTTGTAAAATGTAGACATATGTAAGTAATCTCTGTGGTTTTGAAAGATTAAAACTATAACTTCATGTGTCAGAGAGAAAAATATACTATGGTAATTTCATCAAACACTGTTAGAACCTTACCCTTTTTTAAACTAGCAGTTTTTGTCTTATTTATAAAATAATAGAGTGACATAATATTCTCTAATTGTGTAAAATTTTTGAATTACTGTCACTGTTTTTAAATTTTATTCTGTTTTCATAATTATTTTGCATCTGTTACTAATACATATTAGTAAACAGCAGGATGAATAAGTTTTACCGCCCGCCATTCATTAGATGAAGACACTGAAATACGAAGGAGGCTCTGCAGCTGCGAGAGCAGGGATCTAAATGACGTCCTTTTCACTTACCTTCCCTGTTCTCTGTGAGGGTCCCATACGGTGCTGGGGTGCTAGGCAATTGAATTGTTTGGAAATGCTATTAAGTACTTTAACATACCATACACCTATCTTGTTAGATTCAAAATAGCAGTAGAAATAAAACTCAATCAAGAATCAAGAGCTTTGTTATATGTTTGAAATATGCTGAATTCACTTACTTTTTTGGTCCAAATTTATTATCAAATAAATATCTGATATATTCCTCTGTCAGCATTACTGAAAGAATATATATGTTTCAGTTTATTTGAACATTACCCTCATATTTCCTGAAAAACAGTAGAAGTATCTTACTTAGCTTGGGCTGCCATAATAAAATAATATAGACTGAGTGGCTTGAACAACAGAAATTTATCATCTCGGAGTTCTAGAGGCTGGAGGTCAGGTCAGGGCCCCAGCATGGTCCATGTGCGGTGAGGATTCCCGCTTCCTGGCTTGCACGCGGACCACCACCTTGCTGTGGAGCCCACGTGAGCTCTGCGCACCTGCGGAGAGGGAGACGGCACAGAGCAAGCCCTCCTGTGTCCCTTCACGGGGTCCCCACCTTCACGACCTCATTTAACCCTGAGTATTTCCCAAGGGCCTCATTTCCAAATACTATCACATTAGAGGTTAGGGCCCCAATGTATGAATTGGGGGGAAGGGTGACTCATTCAGTTCATAGCAAAAACTTGTTCTGTAGTCAAATATGCATTTGACCATTTATACCTTTAGGAGATTATTTTATATTTCCTTTCTTAAAGAATTGTTCATTAGCATAATAAAACACAGGAGAGGTTGTATGGTAACGAAATTACATCAACTTTATTTAACCTGCAGTTTCCAAATTTGTCTTTTTTGTGTGTTGTGTTTTGTTTTGTTTTGAAAGATGCAGGAAAATCAGTGTCTTTAGGAAAAATAATATTAAAATAAAGCAAAAAAGATGGTTACAAACACAGGACACTTGAAGCCCAGAGCTACAATACATCTTTCTATTGTCATTAAAATAGGATACAAAAAGCAAACTTGCCCACATATTTCCTTGTTCTTTCTGGTATGACACCCCCTCCCAAAGCAGCAGATACATTGTGACTGTTCCTGGGAAACCCCCCCTTGGTCCTACCTGAAATCTTTTTGCCTACAGACTCACATTTCACCATCACTAATGCTCTCAAAAATTTACTGAGTGTCACAGGTTCGATTCCCAGTCAGGGTACATGCCTGGGTTGCAGGCCGTGACCCCCAGCAACCCCACATTGATATTTCTCTCTCTCCCTCTCTATCTCCCTCCCTTCCCTCTCTAAAAATAAATAAATTTAAAAAAACCTTTAAAAAAATTCACTCTGTAGAATCACAAATATCTGAAAGAAAGTTGCTGGGGAGCGAGACCCAGCCCCTCCTCTGGACAGCAGTGAGGCCCGCAGGGGCCTGCCCTGCTCCTTCCTCAGAACCCCCAGCATCTCCCTAGAGACTCACCAGCCCCAAATCCAAATCCTATCATTCAAACGTTTTTTAATCATGAATTTTTTAAACTTAAAACACCTATTATTATGGAACTGGAGTTTCATGCAATATGCTTTTGGAAATGCTGATGTAGGTATATTTACAACAAGGTAAGAAAGATTTTTTAAAAAATTGTAGGGTTTCTGAGAATGACAGAATATTTAAGCGTGATAATCCAAGCTCTCTCTGCCTACCTGGGACACACATCACATACAGTGTGGAGCTATTTCCCCCAATGAGATAGAAAGGTGACTGCCTTCCAGACAGAAGGGCATTTTGAATGGGTAACAGAATTATGTAGTGGGTCAGCTGCCAGTAATGATCCTTATAACTGACTCTAGCACATGTTGTTTTGCAGTTAGGATAAAATTTCAAAGTTATCAATTATTCAAAGTTTCACTGTATTTTTATTTTCTTATATCTGAAATATTTTTATATCACACATTTTCTAAAATGCAAGGACAGTAATTATCAGCCTGTTCTCTATTTCAGTGTTTTTGGACAGTGACCAGAGGGGAGAAGGGAAGGAATTTCAGGGGAAAAAGGGAAGGGTTGACAAGAACAAGTATAAAGGACACATGGACAAAAACTAAGGTGGGGGTGGAAATGGGAGGGAGGTGGGGAGGGCTGGGGGCGGTGGGCTGGAATGGGAGTAAAAGGCAGAAAACTGTACTTGAATAACAATTAAAATAAAAAAAAAGGACAGTAATTAAGAATAGAGAGAGAGCAGGAAATAGTTTCTATAAGAGAATAGAGATGAAAATTTGACATAATGTCTGGTTCTTTAAAAGCTGTAACTGCGTATTTATAAACCGTATAAAATTTCAGAGTAACTTTGATCTAAAATATGCTTTTATAACCTTTAATTTTGTCATTAAATACTGAATTTCTATTGAATATTGTCATGAGATCGTTTTGGAGAGTAGAAATTCTACTGAAAAGAGCTATGTTTTACAAGTTTTTCCCTTTAACTTTAAAAAAAAAAAATAAGTACCTCTTAACTGTCATGGAAAGGAACATTTTAAAAACAGATTTACATGTTAATGTGCCTTGAGTTGTGTTATCTTTTTTCCTTTCAGGTTGCTTCTGCTTTTAACTTTTTTTGCAGTTCAGATTTTTATGTTTTTGGTGCATCGCTCTTTTAAAAATGCCGTGGTTCCCATTAAACTTGTTCCGGACTTATATTTCCTAAAACCTGGAGATAAACCTCATAAATACAAAACCAGTCTGCTTCTTCAAAATTCTACTGGTGAGAGTGTGTGAAGGTCTGTGAATGTGTGTTGGTTGGGGTGTAGGGGTGAGGGGGAAGACGGGGCCAAGGTACGGATTTTAGGAATGTATGTAAGTTAAAGGCATGTTGTGTCTGCACAAATCTAAATTTAATAAGAGTCTTTATTGTGGCTGAGCTATATATTACAGAAATGAAATTTTGGTTAAAGTATAGATGACAGTTTTAAAAAATATTCTAATTTATATTGCTTATAATCATAGAGTTTCCTTTTTTAATAGTAGCAGCATTATTCTGAAACATGCTGGAGTAGCATGTTTCACTCAAAGTTTGTGATGAGCAAAATAAATTTCAAAAGTTGGAAACACTCACTTTAGAATTACTGCATGTAATATTTATTGCAGTATAGCCAAAATTTTCAAGGGCTATCTGGAAAATCAGAAGTAAGAATAAGTGCCTTAGGTGTAAATATTTATAATTAAATACATTACATTTGCAGTGGCTATTTGGATTATTCTTATTATGTAACTGTCACATATGAAGAATAATTTAAAAACACATGGCCTGAGCAACAAGCAGAACAAATTAAAAAAACAACTGGCATAGGATTCTGCTTGTCAAAATAATAAAACCAAATGCAGACTTTTATTCCTACATGATCAGTAGTTCCTTCAACATCTCCCATCTGCAAAGATAGTTTGTACAGTAGTCCCAGGGGCTTGAAGAACAAGTCTAGATTAGCTAACTGGCAAACTTGCAGCAAAACAGTAGCCTCTTCATTAGCTTACCTTGCTGAAATATGTTAAAAGTTGTATTTCATACAACCCTTTCTATACTCCAAAACTCTTTAGGGTTTAACATCTCCCCAGCACTTCACTTTTATTTTAGTATCTTTCCTTTCAATTCATTGTTAACTGAAGAGCTTTGCCTAGTGTTCAAATAATCATAGTTGGAGATGATTATAAATTACTCTTAAAATCATTTAATCTTAAAATATGGCTCTCAGTTTATTGTAAAACTTTTATTCTTTTGGAGGAAAAGTGTATTCAGTAATAGAAAACTACTTTTGATAGAAAATGTTATGTTTCGTAATTTTTTAATTTTATTATAATTCTTGTTTTGAGTTTTAATGCACATTTCATGTGACTAAAATGTGGTACTGCATGGAGCCTTATACTCTGATCCTGTGACATTTTTGTGTGTTTGGGGAATTGTGCATGTACCTCCAATCATTCTGCTTTGAGTTCACTCTGAAGTGATCCGCAGAAGTTCTAGTATTTTCAGTTTTGACCCTTCAGTTATATTTTAGTATTTCAGGAGTTGCTTACATATGTATCCCATATTTTTTTCGGCCTTATTGTTGGTCCTAGAAAAAGCCCTGTTTTCTTAAAGCATCATTGGCTCCTGTGTATACACAGTTCCCTTAGTTATAATACAGCTCTCTTCTCAAGAGTACAGAGCCACTCAGGCAAACTGGGGGTGAGCGATCAATTAAGACACGAGGTTAGGAATAAATGTAATGTCACCAAGGCCACAGTAGTATGGTCCACCCTGCCATACTACTTAGTCACTGATAGTGTTTTCCTTTGGTTGGTTTCAATTTTTCTCAAAGTCACATTTGTCTTTCCTTGAGTCCTGGCTTTTGTGATGAGTGAAATTTTTCATTCATCAGGCATGCTGGTATGAATTTAAACCTTAGACAAGATTCAGAGTTTTTTCCTTGGCTCTGGGCAATTTAAAGAATATAGATGGAGACTTGATAATTGTGTGTTTTAATATTTTAAGGCAATTAAGGCAGTTAATATTTATAAAACTTGTCTGTTCAGAGCACATGAAAATCCCCTAAGGAGTGATGTTACCTAATTTCATACCATGACTTCTACCTTTTTGAGCCTGCAGGTTATCTTGTTATATCAAATTGCCAGATTTTTACTGTAACTGTAACCTAATTTCAGGTATGACAAATAGAATTTCAATGTGAGTAGTAGTTGTAGCCGCAGCGGTAGCAGCAGCAGCTGCTAAAATTTTCACAGTTACTCTCTCAGGTTCTGTTCTACGGTCCATGTACGTATTGATTGGATTTGAATCCGGGCTGACTGGCTCCAGAGCTTGTGTTCTTAACTGTGTCTTGGTTTACGAAGATAAAGTATTTTGTAAAGGAGGGAGAGCCTTTCCAAAATTATTAAAAGCCTGTGTATGTTTCTCATTTGAACTGATCCTTTACTCTTTGCTTATTTTCTAATGCCAGACTCAGATATCGGTGACCTCATTAGCTTCTTCACAAAGCAGAACATAGTGGTGACGATGTTTAATGGCAGTGACTATGTATCCGCCGCTCCCCATAGCGCAGCTTTGAATGTGCTGCCCTCAGACAAGGTAAGAGCAGTGTACACGAGTGAGTACCCATTTGAAAGTTATAAAAGATTATGATATTTCCTCTAAAATTAATCATTTGCTGATTTGGCCCCATTAGTTGCAAATTAGGATTAACTTCTGGAAATAGTAATATTTATAATATATTTGATGCCCTGATGGATTACCAATAAGTAAAGCTTAAAGGGATTTAATTTTATGTTATATTTTTATTTAAAAGACTAAAAATATGTATAGATTCCAAACCAGGGTATCTTTATCATTGAGTATTATTTCTACGATTTGCTGCCTAGCTGTCAGTGTGGATAATGGGAATTAGCCTAGTGAATGAGAAAACCTTGGTACCTAGCAACAGTGTATCTGTTTATATATGGTATGTAATAAGTCTCTCTTTTTTAAATTGTAGGAGTATGTCTTTACAGCTGTTTTCAACAGCACTATGGTTTACTCTTTGCCTGTGCTGATGAATATCATTAGCAACTACTACCTTTATCATTTGAATGTGACTGAAAGCATCCAGGTCTGGAACACCCCATTCATTCAAGTAAGCAAACTTAAAGTGTGTTTGTGTGTATAAAATAAGTATTAAGAGCCAAATAAACGATAGTAACAAAATGTGAAGAAGCTCATCTTTTGACATCTCCTAGTCTTCTTGAAACGTGAGTTGGGGATAGGTTACATCTGGGTTTAGGAGTCCTCAGTATTCATTTGCTTCAGGATCAAGGAGGTGTTCTGTGTTGGTGCTGATATATTTATAAGTGTAAGTATTTTTTATATTAATCAGAGAAAAGTTAATGTGATTTAAAAATGAATATTGTTGGACTAAAATCTGGAAACTGGATATTGAAAGAAACTTGAGAAGTCACCCAGACAATTCTTCTAGGTGGTACTGTTGGTCACAAATATGAAAATTAACCCATCTCCAGAAAAATACCCAACATTTTCTCTTAGTTCTTATCGCTTGTGTTTTTGTATATTGAAAAATAAATGGGCAAATATCTTTCTGTAATAGCGTGTTTTATTCTCTATTGCCATACTGTCTTTAACAGTTTATTGACATGTATGTACATCTTATACCATCTAATTCACCCATTTAAAGTGTACGGCTCAGTGGTTTTTATTACATTTGAAGAGTTCTGTACCCATTGCATAATCAGTTTTATATTTCATCATTCCCCCAGAATCCCTGTATCTGTTAGTAAATCACTCCTGGTTTCTCCCACCTCCACCACCAGCTGGCCAGTAATCTACTTTCTGTCTTATGCCCATGTGATCTACACCCAAAACTTTTTTAGTAATCTTTTGCCGTCTTTAAATGGAAGTCACACCAAAGATTAATTTAGTATTCTTTTGTTACAGCTATATATAGATATGGGGACAAAATAACATTAAATTTACATTTTAAAAAGTTCCTTGGCACCAGGGTAGTGAGGGATTTCTGTGAGGAGAATTGTGCTGGAAGAAAGTTAAGGAAATCAAATCAAAGATTCTTTTACTAAATAGCTTAAATGAGAGGTGATGGTGAGTGTGAGAGTTAATTCAGGGGCAGAATCATAATGACGGGGCAAAAAGATGTTGAAGAAATATATGGCATACTTCATCACTGTTGAATTTGTGAGGTGAAAAGAAGAAAGAAGCCTATAATTTTTATAGTTTTGGGTAATATGGTGCATGGTAGTATCATTTACTGATTTTGAGAATATAGGCAGAAGAGAGATTTTTGTTTTGTTTTGAGAGAACAGAGATACTGATTTCAGATACTGAATCTACTGAGTTGTTCTGGCATCTGTGCCTGCTGGACATTTAATGGGCATTTGGCTATATCAATCTGGGGAGATTTCTGGGTAGGAAATAAATATTTATGAGTCACCAGTGCGTAGGTGATACTGAAATCATCAAAGTTGTAGAAGTTATCCCTTCTTATTTTTTTATTGTGAAATATTTCAAGCCTACAGAAAATCACCATTGTCTATTACCCAAATGTTTCAAATGTTAATACCTTGTTATACTTGGAAAAAGTTTTAAATTTCAAAGATACATTTGAAATCTCCAGTGTACTTTTACTTGATCTCATTTCTCCAGCTCCAGAGTAATCACAATTCAAAATCTATGATTCTCATACCTGTTTTTATGATGTTACTTCATTTGTCTGTATCCATAACTTTTACAATAGATCTTGCAATTTTCATTTTCCATCAAACACTGACATATAGCCATACTATTTTTAAAAACTGAAGGGAAATGAGATATTTTAAAGCTCACTGTTCATTGACGTAGTCTTATATGGTCCACACTTTTTCATAATTCATCAGATTCTGTGTGGTTGAATCCAATTGTAGTCTCATTAATCTTCACTTCTTGTACTAAGATATGTAATTATCTTACATATTTGTTGGTTCTCTCCACTGTAATGTACCAGAGTTTGGGGAAAAAATTCTGTAATGTCACATGGCATGAATTGAGGAATTGGCTCTATTGCTAAAAACTCAGAAGGCCAGGGTCAACAAGATGCACTGTTTCCTCGTAGTCCTGTGAAGGGGTGTGCCAGGGCCACAGTGTCTACTAGACAGTCAAACGATTCCATTCTAGCGCAGAGTATTTTCCCTGTCCCATGGGCATATCTTACAGAACGAGGGCAAGGAAATGGCCTTGTTGAGGATGGGAGGTAACAAAGTGCTCTTGGTTCTTAGTTGTTTGCATTTGGGCACCAGCTGTTTACAAGGTTGTTTGGAAAAGGTTGCTGTCTGCACCACCCCTGGGACAGCTAGGGACCTTTGGGGCCTGTGGCAGCTATAGTCCCCCTGCTTGGGAGAAGCAGCTCCTGGTCTGGGGCCGTTTGGAGAGAAGTAGGGCCCCAAGACTCCAGCTCGCCTATAGTCTAGGAAAACTAATGAAGGCACCAAAGATGATTCTGAGATAGTCATGTTCATTGCATGGGGCCACTGATGGATATATTAACAGCTTTTCATGCAATTATTACTTTAAGTGGTAAAGTTTAATTTCTATGCCATATTCAGTGTTGTATATAAGAAAATGGAAGTACAGTGATTTGCTCAGGATCTTACAGCTATTTAGTACGTAGCAAAGTTGGTACTATGGCTCACTGCCGGTTACCTCTGCCACCCGTTTCTTCGTACAGACTCTGCCTAGGATGGTTACCCTAATGTATTGTCCAGGGGTTCCAACAGTCTTTCAGAAAGTGCTATCAGTGGTGGGCACATCGTGCAGTACACAGATCACGTATCACCGTCATGTATACTTGAAACCTACATGACCCTGTTAACCATTGTGACCCCAATAAGTTTAACAAGAAGAAAAAAAAGAAAACAGAAGGTCCTAAGATGATATCAAGTGATTCTCAGTTCCATTTCTTATTGTGTGGTTCTTTTTCAGGAAATTACAGATATATTTTTAAAATTGAGCTGTACTTTCAAGCAGCTTTACTTGGAATCAGTGTTACTTGCAATGCCACCCTTACTTTGCCATGGAAAATGCAGAGAATCACAAGGTAATGACAGAAAATTACAGGTATAGTTTGCTAATAAGAACATATTTGCATGAATGCAAGACTTATGTATAATTATTATTTCAGGAGTAAGCAAATGGTGTGTAAATACATTTATTATTTCTTATAGTAATACAGGTAGGGCAAAGTAGGTTTGTAGTTGTAAGTACAGGAAACACAGAGTTTATTCTTGTATTGTTATTATTATATTATTTTTCATATGAACAACTGTAAACCTACATTTGCCTCACCTTGTAGTAATAAGTATCAATTATTACTCAAATTCTTGCCATCTTCTTTAAAAGTTATATCCTTTAATCCTTACAACAGTATGAGGTAAGTTTTTTGTTACCCACTTTCTAGGTCAGTAAATGGAGGATGGGAATATTCACATAATGGGTCCAGGTTGACTCATCTTGTTTAACTAGTGGATCTGGGAACTACGAACCTTATGTTCTTATTGGTACACACCCCTCTAACCTTTAATGGAATATATTGATTGTATAAGGCACTTAATTTGATGTTAAGTGATAAAAAAGAAGGTGGAAAATGACTGTCATCACAAGGGCTGAGGAAAAACTGCAGTTGTATAGAGGTTTTTAGCATCTTTCACCTTCTTTTCTGTTCCTTTCTCTTTTTAATATCCTCCACCCAAGCAGATGCAGGTGATCTTAACAGCTTTCGACAGTTCAAAGTCTTCCACTCTTCCACTCTGCTGAGATTGTCTCTTTCTTACTCCTCTACAAAAAATTGGTCATTGTGTCTCTTTACTTAGTTCAATGGAAACAAATTTATTAAATTAATTTATACAGTGGATTAATAATGAGGTTAAGCCTCATATAAAAGTAATACATGAGTCTCAGTAGATATTTTAAAAGTATACTCAATTTGTTACAACCTGTTACACCTGTACACCTATAATTTAGAAAATATAGGGAAGTATAAAGAAAATAAAATGACCTATAATCTTTGCTACTTAGATAAAACTTACTGGACAATTGCATTTTTCTCTTTTTGTTTCCACTTTAAATGGTTTTAATTCAAATTTTTATTTTGAGGTAATTGTAGATTTATATTAGGTTGTAAAAAATAATACAATGAGATCCTGTGTACCCTTATTCACTTTTCCCCAATAAAAACATCTTGCAAAACTGTAGTCCATAGAAAACCAGGGTACTGACATCAAGAGACAGAATAGTCCTGTCCCCACAAAGGTCCCTTCTAATGCCTTTCTCAAGCCCACCTATCCACCTTGCCCCCTCCCTGACCTCTGGAAATCACTAATTTGTTCTCCATTTCTATAATTTTGATGTTTCAAAAATATTTAATGGAATAACATCATGTTTTCTTTTGAGATTGGCTGTTGTCAGTCAGCATAATTCTCTGGAGAGCCATCCAATTTGCATGTGTCATTACTTCATTGTTTTATTGCTGGTTAGTATTTCATGGTGTGGGTTTGGGTTGTTTCCAATTTTTGACTATTAAGAATTAAACTGCAGTGAACATTTGTGTACAGATTTTTGTGTGAACATAAGTTTTTATGCCTCTGGCATAAATGCCCAAGAGTATGGTGCTGTGTGTGTAAATGCTGAAAGCTTGCTGGTAGTTTTATAAAAATTGTCGAACTGTTTTCCAGAGTGGATTTGCTGCTTGACATTCCCACCAGCATTGTATGAATAACAAAAACATTCATCTGAGTTATCAAAAATAATTGTATTTGACTTGGGTTATGTTTTTATCCTTATATTGAAATTTATTTTTTTGTTTTTATAATTCATTGAACATAAAAGTTGTCCCTTTTTAAAAATCATTCTCCTCTTCATCTTAACTGTATATCCCATGATTCCCTTACCTCATTCTATGGCTAGTTCTTTCATTTTACAACTTTTGATTATCAGGGGTGATTTTTTAATAGATGACAGAAATCAACTGAATAAAAATATTAGGCATATGGACTTGTAAAAGGTTTTTAAAATTTCAAATTAAGTAATGAGAGCATTAGAAAGAAAAACTAGCATTAATTAAGTTACTCTTAGTATTCATGAAAATGCTATTTACTTGTGGTAGCAATAACAGCTTTCATTTATGTACTACACAAGAATATATAAAAAGCTTTTAAATGCATTATTTATACATAAGTTGAAAGCCTCATGTAAGCTCAGAGGGTAGTTGGCCATTTATTAGTGTTTTTGAGAAAGGACATTTTTTAAAAGTGAGATTCTTTTTGTTGTTTAGAGCATATCTTTCCATCTGTTTCCATAAGCAGTCGTGTTTTGACTACTGTGATGTAGAATCACTATTGTATAGCTCTAACCCCGGTGACTTTTTGTTTTATCTTAGTTTTGTGTTTCTTAGCAGCACTGCTGTAATCTGGTTCTGAAAATTTCATTGAAATCATTACTCAGAAATAATGATCGAAGTTATAAATGCTAAATCGAATTTATATTCAGCTATAAGGAGGGCTTTTATTACCTATATTCCTGGAATATAAACTTTTGTTGTTGATCTAAAAATTAAGAGTTCTACAATAATTTGCTAGAGTTTTTGTTTGTAAAATATTTAAAAGTATAATCACTTTTTTCCTTTTATTTATTTTTAGATCAAAGCTTATACTCAACTTAAACTTTCAGGTCTTTTGCCATCTGCATATTGGATTGGACAAGCTATTGTTGATATCCCTATATTTTATGCTGTTCTTATTTTGATGCTGGGAAGTTTATTTGCATTTCATTATGGATTATATTTTTATCCTGTAAAATTCCTTTCTGTGGTAAGTTATCATCAGTTGTACTCATTCTATATAAATGCTATTTTAAAAAATGGAGTCTTTACAAACCTGACAATTGGCTGGTTGAGTAATTTGGATATTAACTTTTTGACTAGAAAAGTTAATTGGGAGCAGTTTCTAATTACTCAACCAGCCAGAACCAGTGTCTATTTAATTATTGTATTGGGTTGGCCAAAAAGTTCGTTCGTCTTTTCCTGTAAGATGGTTCTAGTAGTGTTTAGTTGTCTTTAACTTCACTCAAAACAATTTTCTTAGACTGTTATTGTGACAGCTGTCATATCAGCATGCATTTAAAACAATTATGAAACTTAGTGAATTTTTATGTAGTCATTTTAATATTGAAGATGAAAAAGCAATATTTTGGCATATTATACTTTATTATTTCAAGAAACATAAAACGCAACTGAAATACAAAAAAATTTGTATAGCGTGTGGAGAAGGTGCTGTGACTGATCAAACGTGTCAAAAGTGGTTTGCAAAGTTTCATGCTGGAGATTTCTCACTGGATGATGCTCCACGGTCAAATAGATCAGTTGAAGTTAGCAGTAATAAGGATCAAATTGAGACATTAACTGAGAACAGGGTCGTGTTGTACCATGCAGGACATAGCCGACACACTCAAAATATCCACATCAGGCACTGAAAATCATTGGCACCAGCTCAGTTGTGTTAATCACTTTGATGTTCGGGTTCTACATAAGTTAAGCAAAAAAAAAAAAAAAAACAAAAACAAAAAACCATTCTTGACTGTTCTGCATGCGATTCTCTACTTTAACTTCACCAAAATGTTTTGTTTTTAAAACAATTGTGACAGTTGATGAAAAGTGGATACTTTACAGTAATGTAGGACAGAAAATCATGGGGCATGCAAAATGAACCACCACCAACCACATCAACGGCTGGTCTTCATCCAAAGAAGGTGGTGTTGTATATGGTAGGACTGGAAGGGAGTCCTTTATTATGAGCTCCTTCTGGAAAACCAAAATTAATTCCAACAAGTACTGCTCCCAATTAGACCAACTGAAAAGCAGCACTCCATGAAAAGCGCCCGGAGCTAGTCAATAGACAACCCATAATCTTACATCAGGATAACACAAGACCGTGTGTTTTTTGGTGACCATGCAAAAACTGTTACAGCTTGCCTGGGAAGCTCTGATTCACCCACCGTGTTCACCAGACATTGCACTTTTGGATTTTCATTTATTTCAGTGTTTACAAAATTCTCTTAAAGGGAAAAATTTCAGTTCCCTGGAAAACTACAAAAAGCACCTGGAACAGCTCTTTGCTCAAAATGTTTTGGAAGATGCAGTTACAAAGTTGTGTGAGAGATGGTCTAAGGTAGTGGAACAAAATGGTGAATACATTGTTCAATAAAGTCGGTGAAAATGAAAAATGCGTATCTTATTTCTATTTAAAAACAGGACAAACTTTTTGGCCAGCCCAATATATGATACCTGTAATCAGTGTAATTTAAATAAAATTTTTTAAAGATTTATTTATTTATTTTTAGAGAGGGAAGGAAGGGAAGAGAGAGAGAGAAAAGAGAGAGAGAGAGAGAGAGAGAGAAACATCAATGTGCGGTTGCTGGGGGTTCTGGCCTGCAACCCAGGAATGTGCCCTGGCTGGGAATCGAACCTGGGACACTTAGGTTCCCAGCCCACGCTCAATCCACTGAGCTACGCCAGCCAGTAAATAATTTTTAAAGCAATAACTTACAACCATTATAAAATAATTCCTTGAAACTGAAGCAGTTCTTTCTTAAAATGCCTTACTTGTCCCTGTGCCTTAAAATAATTTTGCAAGGAACTGCTTTGATTCATAATCTAAAATATGGTTTGAAATACTAAGGAAGCATATGATTTGCATTCATGTTCATGTGTAAATAAGTGACTACTAGAGACCCTTTTATATGAATGATTTATGTGAGGAAAATAGAGCTAGATGATGTCTGGGTTGCTGAAAGTAAACTTCTGTTTTGCCAGAGATCATACTGATTTTACATATTTTTGTATTGTAAATTAATAAGGCTTTTTTAAATATACAAAATGCATTAAGTGCCATATATTAAAATGGTAACTAATAGTTCATTGAGAAAAAGTTTTAACCAGCTTCATCTGCTTTTGGAACAGACTAAAAGATAGCATTGTACTTGGCAAAGAAAACTGTTCAGTTTAAATTAATTAATTAGTTAAAGGCACGAGTTTTATTGTTCAGGAGCAATGTGCATGGTAACTCCTCAAGTAACCACAATTTCAATTTTTGGAGTGATTTCTTAAGCAATAAAATTTGAAGAATAATTTCTTTAATACTTTAATACTTTATTTCTGTGCATTGCTAGTTATTCATATTTTTGTAAAATTACTTATTTTTGTTTTACAGGTTTTTTGTCTTATTGGTTATGTTCCATCAGTTATTCTGTTTACCTATATTACTTCTTTCACTTTTAAAAAATTGTAAATACCAAAGAAATCTGGTCATTTATCTATTCTGTGGTAAGTCACACTTTATATTATTTCATTTCAAATTTTCATAGCAGCTTATTTGAAACTCATGTTTATACTAGAAAAAAGAGTCATGAATTCTCTCAGGTTAATACTGAAAAATATGCTGTGTCTTTTCTAAGGACTTAGATAGCTGGCAGCATCTCATTGTCTGTGTATTTGTCTTCTGCATCATCCCCTCTGTGAGGGGTGATATTGAAAGCATTTTAGAACTGCATGGCGAGGATGCCAGCCAAAAGCAACTGGTGCCAGTGCTGGGACTCCCTGCCAAGTATCATCTCTGGTTCCATGTTTTAATAGAAGATTGACAACATAGTTAATGTTGAGTATGAAATCTCTAAACACGTTTTCACTTGTTTCTTATTTTTTTTCTTTAGACAGCGTTGGTTTGCATTGCAGTCACCGAAATCACTTACTTTCTGGGATACAACGATTACAGTTGTTCTCCATTATACCTTTTGCATAGCCATTCCAATCTATCCACTTTTAGGTTGTCTGATTTGTTTCATAAAGGTAGGTCTATTAGGTGTTTTAATATTTAAAAAACATAAATAGTGCTTAACCTTTGACATCTTAGGTCTTGTACTGAAAGCAATTCTTAAAAAAACCCCACGTTAGTTGCTACTACTTGATTTAAATGTTATTAATGAAGCAGTTTAAAATCACTGTGGAATCTTTTTAAGCATGTTTTTAAACCTTAAAGTCTCAGAGGAGAAGGACTATGTCTATTAGATGTTCTCTGATGCCCCAAATGGTGTATGTGCATAAATTGTAAGTATGATCTGACTTCAGTTAGCAAGGATTAAATAATATATTGTCCTTTAAAGGGATAATAGAAATAAAGTATAGAGTTGTTTTATTTTTTCAAAGAAAAAGCCACAGATTAGTTTTATTTAGCCTGGATAACTAAAAAATTCCATATGATTAAAAAAATTAAGTGACTTAGGATGATTGTTATTAATTCTATTCACTAATCTCTTACCCACCCCCCCTCCCTTTTGATCAGTTTAATATGTTTTTTTCTCCCCCCATATTTTGGGATGGGGTAAAATGTAATCTAAGAACAATCATAGCTATTAATAGTAATAGCTAACTTGTTTATACAGAATACATATTTGCTGAACAAAATGCATTTTTAAAATTTTAATCCAAATATTTCTACACATTGCAGCTAAAATGAAACTATTATGACACCAAATGTGTGGGTTGTTTTCCTCACATGAAGCAATACTTACATGAACTACCTGAGTTAGCACAGACTCCACTTAAAAAAAGATTAAGAGCTCAGTCCCATAAGACTGCTTCCCCCACTTCAGATGCCAGTTACAAGTAGTGGGGTTCCTTCCGTCTGAGTTGGCTATAAACCCGGGTTCCTATGACCCTTCTCAGCTCCAGTAATTTGCTATTATGGCTTACAGAACTCAGGGAACAGTATTTCCTATCCAGCTTATTATATGCAATTGAATAGGCAGGTTAAGAGATGCATAGGGCAAAGTACAGAAGGTCCCCAGTACAGGAGCTTCTGCCCCTGTGGAGTGTGGAGTGTGCCGTTCTGTAGCATGTGGATGCATTCATCAACCTGAAAGCTCTTCAAACCGTGTTTTGGGTTTTTATGAACTTCCATACTTAGGCATGATGACTTAATCTCTAAACTGCTTTCCCCCCTTATGGGTCGTGAATGGATGGCATTGAAGTTCCAGCCCTCTAATCACCTGGTTGGTTCCTCTGGCAACCAGCCCTCATCTTCTAACAGCCACCTCAACTTCAGTTGAAAGGGGTTTGTTTCATCATCATCATCATCATTATTATTTTAAATGTATTAAATTTATTGACATTGGTAATAGGATTATATAGGTTTCAGGTATACATTCCTATGATACACGAGCTGTATATTGCATTGTGTGACTACCACCCAAAGTCAAATCATTTTCCATCACCAAATATTTGGC
Organism: Phyllostomus discolor; assembly: GCF_004126475.2. Taxonomy (NCBI): domain Eukaryota; kingdom Metazoa; phylum Chordata; class Mammalia; order Chiroptera; family Phyllostomidae; genus Phyllostomus; species Phyllostomus discolor. Next base: position 86,650,057 of record NC_040910.2, read on the forward strand.
CCCCTTTACCCCACCGCCCCACCATCTTCTTCCCTCTGGTAACCACCATACTGTTGTCTGTGTCAGTGAGTTTCAGTTTTATATCCCATACATGAGTGAAATCATATGGTTCTTAGCTTTTTTTGACTTATTTCACTTAGCATATCCTCAAGGTCCATCCATCTTGTCACAAGTGGCAGTATTTCATCTAATCTTAGGGCTGAGCAGTATTCATTGTGTAAATGTACCACATCTTCTTTATCCACTATTCTATTGAAGGACACTTTGGTTGTATCCATGTCTTGGCCACTGTGAATAATGCTGCAGTGAACATAGGGGTGCATGTATCTTTGCCAATAAATGTTTTCAAGTTTTCTGGGTAGATACCCAGAAGAGGGATTGCTGGCTCAAGTGATAACTCTACTCCTAATTTTTTAAGGAACTGCCAGACTGTTTTTCATAGCGGCTGTACCAGTCTACATCACATGCCCACTAGCAGTGAATGAGGGGTTCCCTTTTCTTCACAGCCTCTCCAACACTTGTTATTATGTATCTTGTTGATAAATGGGTGTAGGGTAGTACCTCAATGTAGTTTTGATGTGCATTTTTTCTAATAGTGAAATTGAACATCTTATATATATCTGTTGGCCATTTGTGTGTCTTAGGAGAAGTATCTGTTCAGGTCCTCAGCTCATTTTTAATTGGATTGTTCATTTGGTGTTGAGTTGTGTGAGTTCTTTACATATTTTGGGTATTAACCCCTTGTTGGATCTGTTGTTTGCGAAGACCATCTCCCGTTCAGAAATGGGAATCGAAAGTGTAACTTTTTGCAGATGACATGATTCTGTACATAGAAAACCCTAGAGACTCCACCAAAAAACTATTAGGAACAATAAACAAATGCAATAAAGTTGCAGGATAGGAAACCAATGTACAAAATCCATAGCTTGCTTTTATATGACAATAAAACTTTAGAAAAAGAAATGAAAAAACAATTCCTTTTGGAATTGCAACAAAAGGAACAAAATGCCAAAAACACAGTGGAGTAAAGAAAGCCTCTTCGATACATGATGCTGGAATGCCACATGCAAAAGAATGAAACTGGATTACAGTTTGTCCCCATGTACAAAAATTAATTCAAAATGCACCAAAGGCCTACATATGATCTGAAACAATAAAATTATGTAGAAGAAAACAGGTACTAAACTTATGGACCTTGGTCACAGGCAACATTTCATCAGTTTGATCCCAAAGGCGAGGGAAGTAAAGGCAAAAATAAATGACTGGGACTGACCAAGCTAGAAAGCCTCTGCACACACGTCAAAAGGAACAGGCAACAAAACAGAAAGGGGCTTTTTTCAAATAATAAAAGGTACTCTTGTTACCTCCGACACACAGGAAATTCCAACGGTATCAGACGCTCTGCACCAGAACTAGAGTCAAAGACTAATTATCATGTCACAGCCTCACAGCAGCGTATACATTTTCAATCATTTTTCTTAGGTTTCTTGGAAGAATGGTCAAAACAATGAGGAAACTCATAATCCATGGGATAGGCTTTTCGTGGCTGTTATATCGGTAAGCAATAACAAAATGTTTCTGTGTTAGCATGCTACCTTGAGAAGAGTTTGGTTGTACGAATTTAACTCTTTTTAGTTTCTATCCTGTTGCATAAATATGAAGGCGCATAAAAAGTTAAGTGCATTAGTTAATACGAGTGGGTGTGCATTTTGATGGTAATACTTTTCATTTACTGAATATGTTCATTTTAATATTCTTGGCTTTTTCATGTTAACAATGCTGTTTAATTATGATTCTGTCTTCCTTAGAAGCTATAAACGAATGCTTTTTTTTCTTTTTATTCTTTCTTTTTTTCTTTTTATTTTGTGAAGTTGATAACCAGTGAACTTTACAGAGATAGAAATGAACTTTACAGAGAGAAAAATACATGAAAGATTATCTTACTAAAAATCTACCTTGGCTTGTATCAAAATCTATTCTTAAATGATAAGACATACAAAAAAAATTTGGTTAATTTTTTTGGTGTTGTAAGGAAACTAAGGTATGTGGTCTTTGTTCTGTTGACAGAGAAAAAAGAGATTCATTCATGAGCTATTCTGTGTTTTTCAGCCTTACCTGCAGTGTGTATTATGGGTTTTCCTCTTACAGTACTATGAGAAAAAATATGGAGGCAGATCAATAAGAAAGGATCCCTTTTTCAGGTTAGTTCATTTTTTTAAGTTTTAAAATTTTTTAACATGTTTAGAGTTGTGCAACTTTTACTGTAATCTTATTTTAGATAATTTTTATCACCCCAAAAAGAAACTCTGTACCCATTAGTAGTCACTCTTCCCTGCACGCACCCATGCTCCCTAGCCCTATATTATATAATCACAAATCTACTTGCTATCTCCAAATAATAGATTTGCCAATTTCAAACATTCATGTAAGTGGAATTATACAATACATCGTCTTTTTATTTTGGGTCTGGCTTCCTTTACTTAGTGTAATGTTTTTAAGTCACATCCATGTTGTAGCATGTAGTAGTACTTCACTCCTTTTTTTATGCTGAGTAATAATTACATTTTATGATTATGCCACACTTTCTCTATTTGTTAGTTGATGGACATTTTAGTTGTTCGAACTTTTTGGCTAGTACAAATGTAGCTGCTATGGATATTTGTGTACAGGTATTTGTGTGGGCATGCATCTTTATTTCTCCTGGGAGGATACCTAGGAATGGAATTGATGGGTCACATGGTAACTATGTTTAACCTTTTGAAGAACTGATAGACTGTTGTTTTCTAAACTGGTTGCATCATTTTACATTAGCGTCCCCTTGTCTGTGGCAGACATGCTCCAAAACCCCCAGTGGATGCCTGAAATCACAGATAGTGCCACACCCTACGTATGATGTGTTTTTTCTTATATATACACACCTTTCTACTTAAAGAAAGCACTTTATGGCTTCTCCTTGGCATGTCTGAATAGCCAGTATTGCTGTCTTATGCTTTAGGGACATTTATGAAGTAAAATAAGGGTTACTTGAACATTAGCACTGTGATACTGAAATGGTCAATTTGATAACCTGGGGGGACTTGATAGCAAAGGGATGACTCATGTCCCCACTGGGACAGAGTAGGGAGTAGAGCGGTGTGAGATTTCATCGTGCTACTCGGAACAGCATGACACTTAAAACTTATGAATGTTTGTTTCTGGAGTTTTCCATTTAATATTTTCTGGACTGCCGTTGATGTTGATGGCAAGTCACTGAAACTGTAGACTGCAGAACTGCCCGAAAGGGGAGGCCACTGTACATTCCCGTTAGGGACGTGTTCTGTTTCCTCCAAATTCTTGCCAGTATTTGCTACTGTTTATCTTTTTTATTTTAGCCATTCTAGTGGGTATGAAGTGGTGTCTCGTTGTGGTTTTCGTTTGCATTTCCCTGGTGATTCATGTGTTCTATCCTTATCTCTCTGTTGAAACTATTTTCAGTAAGATAGCTAATGACTTGCTCTTCTGTCTTGTCAAGTAGGCTCAATTTATTTAATCTGCAGCCTCCATGTGCTTGATATTTTCTCTGTATACTTTTCCCTTATTCTGTTTTTTCCCATGTGTCGACTCCTATTTTCCTCGCTTGTACTTAAAGTCAGATTTTCCCTTGGAAGCATTTTTTTCCTCTGCCTACCTTTGTGGTGGTCTCTGTTGGTTCCAGTGTCAGCCCTTTACATGTGCTCAGTGGAGTCTGATTTATACCCAGACTGTCAATTCTTTTGAGGGAGCGGCCCCTCTTTTTTTGGTGGTGGTTGTTTTATCTTTTTATTTTTTTGTGAAGTAGTGCCTGACACATACTGGTCATAAATAATATTGGTATAAATGAATGAATTTAGATAATATCATCTAAATGGTATCAGTGAATGAAAAATAGCTCCTTTTCCATCTTTCACAGATAACCACGAATCTCATATTGGTGTATTTTTTCATATTTTTCTCTTTGTAGTGCTTTAGTTTCTTACTATTTTAATTATCTGAAAATCTACTATCTTGATATGTTTAGGACCCTTTCAACAAAATCCAAAAATAGGAAGGTTCCAGAACCACCGAACAATGAAGATGAAGATGAAGATGTCAGAGCTGAAAGACTAAAGGTCAGAGAGCTGATGAGCTGCCAGTGCTGTGAAGAGGTAATGCCGCCTTTATTCACGAATAGGAATTAACCTGAAATATGTTTTCTTTCTATATGAATCAATCTGAAAAAAAGTATTTTTGAAAAATATTTTGTCCACTTTTTTTAATGATCTTCAAGATATATTTCAAATTAAAAAAAGATTCACATTATTGTTAGAGAATGAAATTTTCTTAAAGTAAAAAAAAAAATATGTCCAGAGAATATCCTGAGAGCATATCTGTAAAACTGACAATGGCAGATTAGATGCTGAAATGCAGGAATGTCCTGATGTTTACATTAATTTCAAATTAATTTTTTAAATATTAATATATAAAAGTAATACAAAAAATCAAAAGATAAAATATACACAAAAGTTGAAAAGTAAGAGGTCTGAGAAATTCTACATTAAGAAAACTTTCAGCTTTTCCTTGACCCAGCATTTCCCAAACCTGTAAGACTAAAGGAAACAGATTCCCCTCTTTAAAAACAACAGCAAAACACAGCTGTTCTATTCCAAGAGAAACTAGTATGGCAGGTACAAATGGTTTTTTTTAAATCACTATTTGATTAATTGAACTCACTAAAAACAATACAGATACTACTTGGGTCATTTGAAACACTGTTTTTTAAAAAGATTTAGTCAGAGTAACTTCAAACATAATTGCAGCTCTGCTGGCAGTTTGACAAAGTTGCATCCACTGAAAGTCTAGACTTAATATTTTCCAAGATATTGTTAAACTCAGTCATCAACCCATGGCTTATTTATTTCAAAGACTCTTCACTGGGTGTTTCTGACATTCCTGGTCAAACTGAATGAAATGCATCATCTTTTAACTAGTTGTGAGGACCTCGAGCAAATCACGAAAACCAGCGTTTCCTAAATTTTGTTCTGTATCCACATGTGATTCATTAACATAACAGGATCCATGGCCAAATGAGTATGGGGAATCTTATACAGTACGTACATTTGTAGAAGTTTTTTTTTTAAAGATTTTATTTATTTATTTTTTAGAGAGGGAAGGGAGAGAGAAAGAGAGAGAGAGAGAAACATCAATGTGCGGTTGCTGGGGGTCATGGCCTGCAACCCAGGCATGTACCCTGAATGGGAATGGAACCTGCGACACTTTGGTTCACAGCCCAAGCTCAATCCACTGAGCTATGCCAGCCAGGGCTTGTAGAAGTGTTATAATGTGTATAAACATCATGAGTTCTGAGAAGTCCTCTGATGGTGCCCGTCCTGAATTTGTAATTAGCTCTGTATTGTATGGAAAGGCTTTGGATCTAAAGGCCTGTAGAGAGCAGGCTCTCCCCTTTCCATAGCAAGCCCAATCACGTCCCACAGTTGGTTGGAGTGCTGTCTGTGCTGGGCTATTATTAACATTGCTTTTGGATGGTTTCTGAACTGGTTTGGGAAGCGCAGGTTCAAAGCTTTATTAGCAACAGCTTGTTGGCCTTCTTTATGCTTCTCCATTTGGATCCCCATGTCTGCGCACCAAGACTCAGGTGCACTGAGAACATCTGATTTATTTCAGGCATGTTAAAACAATATTGACCGAACTGCTGTATCCCTTATTGGCTCCAGAAAGTTCCCCGGGCTCTTGGGCTGCCCCCCTCTGCTCTGCTGGGCACGTGTGGCCATCCCATGACCGCTGCTCTGGCCACCACTGTGAGATTGTCCAGTTAGTTTTGAATATGACATTATTTCAGCAACAAATGGACATTTATTTGTATAGTATCCTTTATTAGCAAATATAGTTCTTTTTTTCTACTTTATTTTTTTTACTTTTTATTCTGTTATAGTCTCAGTTTTTTCCCTGTGCCCCCCTCCAGCCAGCCCACCCGCTCTCTCATAGTCAGTCTCCTCCGCCGTCCATGACTCATTCATACGTGTTTGCAAATACAGTTCTTACGATATGGATGTGAGTTGTGTGCAGCCTGGTATTTAATGACAGGTTTCTGATTTATAACTCTCTTTTTAAATCCTGTTTCCCTTGTTAGAAACCAGCCATTATGGTCAGCAATTTGCATAAGGAATATGATAACAAGAAAGATTTTCTTACAAGAAAAGTGAAGAAAGTGGCAACTAAATACGTCTCTTTCTGTGTGAAAAAAGGCTGGTATTTAATTAGTTTTTTCTTAAATAATGTTTTCAGAAGGGTAATTTCCATTTTAAATTTGATTTACATATGATGATTTTTCTTTCATTTCCTGTAGGAGAGATCTTGGGACTGCTGGGCCCAAATGGCGCAGGCAAAAGCACAATTATTAACATTCTGGTTGGTGAACTTGAACCAACTTCAGGCCAGGTATGGCACATAAGGATGTGTGGGATATATTGAGTATGATTCATAATTTTCATTAAAGGCAGTTTTTAATCGCAAATTAGGATTTCGATGCTTAAATATTATGTTTTTAATATTAAATTTGTAGTATAAAAATTGTGATTTTTAGTTGTCTATGAAAATAATATGCACATAATAAAATTTTTATAACATACATGCAGACACACATATAAAGTGTTTCTGCTTTTATAATTGTTACATGCATGAGTGATTTGTCCACCAACTTAATGGAAGGCAGTAGTGGTAACTCGAGGAGGCATGGCTGCTGGTGTTTTCATTACCATCAGTTGGTCTTCGATCACAAGGACATCATTCATCACTTTGTGGAAACGTCACAAACTGCTCTGATCCTGACTCCTCTTCTCTTGCTCACTTCACACCAACCGCACTGGCTCATTGCTTTCCTGGAAAATGCCAGGCACACTCTTTTCTTTGGGTTTTTGCCTTAATTATTTTTTATGTTGGCTATTCTTTACCTTGTAGAAGTCCCAGTGACCAGATTTGCTTAAGTTCCTGGCTCCAATTTCACCTTCCAGTTTAAGCCCTGGATCATCCTAGTTAAAACTGGGCTTGCTTTCCAAATCAATGCTGCATTCCTAATCACTATTATTGGCCATGTCACTGAACTCTGTTTAGCTGTGCATGTCTTTTCTTCATCAAAAGGAGTAAAAATCTTGCCCTAGCTCTAGGAAGGAATTTGATTTAATTTACCTGCTACTTCCTTCATGATGTAAATTAAGCAAAATAGTTATTTAAAATTGGTTTGTATTTCTGTAGGTATTTCTAGGAGATTATTCATCAGACCCAACTGAGGATGATGATTCCATTAAGTGTATGGGATACTGTCCTCAGATGAACCCACTGTGGCCAGATATTACGTTGCAGGAGCATTTTGAAATTTATGGAGCTGTGAAGGGAATGAGTCCAAGTGACCTAAAGGAAATCACAAATCGGTAAACTTTAGAATCTTTTTGTTACCTACATGAAAGTTGATGTTCCACATTTAAAAATTTTTATAACAGGCATTTCTTTGTATCATAATTTTCATAGAAAATGGTCATTACCTTATAATACATTCTTTACAGAATTATGGCAACTATGAAAATAAACGGAATTTTTCCATTTCTAATTGTAGAATTAAACTTATTTTAATTGAAAGTGGACCTTTAGTCAGGACATTGATTTGTTTAAAATAATATAAATTGGAGGTCTGATTGTAGAAAGTTTAGTGTTCTGGATAAAAGGATGTCAGTGATCAGAGTGAATGATAATGCACTTATTTCATATTGTCTATTTTACAGAATAACAAACGCACTTGATTTAAAAGAACATCTTCAGAAAACTGTAAAGAAACTACCTGCAGGAATCAAGCGAAAGGTACTTTCATTAAACAACAAATACGTGCATGTTTTATTGATAGTTTAGTGCCTGATACTGTCATGATAAAATTCCTGGTTTTGAAGCCCCCTCCCCCATTTTCTTTCCATTTAGTTGTGTTTTGCTCTGAGCATGCTGGGGAACCCCCAGATTACTTTGCTAGATGAACCATCAACAGGTATGGATCCTAAGGCCAAACAGCACATGTGGTGAGTATAACATTAAATGCCCTGGTGACACGTTATGCTGAAATAAAAGAATAGTTTATTTTATTATACAAATGGTTTTATATTAGTTGTATATATGCCTGTTGATTTTAAATCCTATACAAATAATGAAATAGTAATTAAAATTAAATATTTTAATTTGTAGAGAATCCCTTAAACTTTTAAAACTTTATCATATTTTTCATGAAGTATGAGTATTTCATATACTTCAGAACAAAAATGAGTATATATAGGTAATTATTAAAATAAAGAGTACTGCTGTCTGAAGAGCTTTTAAAAGACTTTTTTCTTGTCATTTGACATATAAATTGTAGTTCTTTCTCATAATAATACTGTCTTGAATTTATGTTGGAACTCTTTCTAAGAATTCACAGTGCCAATTAAGTAACCAGCTTTTTGGGTTTAGGTATATGTCTATAAAATGTAAGTTTGGTTTAGATTCATGTTAAGGTTTTTCTATGATTTTATGGCTATTTTGTTATAATATGAAAAGACATCAATCTTTACAATTCATTTTTTAAAGCATGGAGACATTTGAAATCATGGAATTTCTGTCTATTTGACAAGCTTTTAAAAATAAGGGGAATAAATAAATAGAAAAGCCATAATTGGGCAAAAATATAACTGTAGCAATTGAAATTTGGTGCTTTAATAACCCTAATTAACCAACTTGTTAGATTTTTAAAAACCCAGGTATTTTTATCAACACTCAGATCCTTTCCTCTTTTTCTGTTTTACGTTCTGTAGGCGAGCAATTCGAACTGCATTTAAAAACAAAAAGCGGGCTGCTATTCTGACCACTCACTATATGGAGGAGGCAGAGGCTGTCTGTGACCGAGTGGCCATCATGGTGTCTGGGCAGTTAAGGTAGATGTCTGAATAGCCATTTGGGGAGTGGGGTGGGGGTAGATTTTAAATGTCATCATTGACAAATGCATATTAATTTAAACATTAAAAATACTCCCCGTGCCCTGGTGGGGTGGCTCTGTAAACAGCACCGTCCTGTATACCGTAGGGTTGTGGGTTTGATTCTGGGTCAGGACACCTCCCCAGGTTGTGGCTTTGACCCCCGGTCCGGGCGTGTGCGGAGGCAACTGATTGATGTTTCTCACATTGATGTCTCTGTCTTTCTTCTCTTCCCTTCCACTTTATCTAAAATTAATAAACATCCTCAGGTGAGGATCAAAAACATTTATTTTCTTGTTTGAGTTTTTGAATCAATTTGCTTTCTATAGAATTACTCAGAGATATGTACATTTTTTCCCCAAAATATGGCTAGCTGCTTTGCATTGGGAACTGGCTTAATTATTCAACAATTCGGAGTGTTACTCTCAGGTGTAAGGTCTGTTATTTTTAAAAGTTGCTAGGCAGTGTATTGGATTATAATTCAAAATATAAATAAATATGCATGAACATACTCATATAAATAAATGAGTAAATAAATAAATAAATGTGTATGAAGAAACAAATTTTCCTTACAGGGAAAGGTGAGGTAATGGAGACATCTTTAATAGTATAAACAGTGAAAATAAATTTAAAAAAATACATGGATATTACCCCCTCTGGAAAGGGGAGCTTAATCCCCTATCTCCCCAGGTGTGGTCTGGATGTAGCCAGCCTCTTCTAAGGTTCAGAGAGGGGAGGACACTCACTTAACAGTGGGCAAACCTGACAGACACGGCTTCCTGATCCAAACAATGCCCTGTGGGTATCGTGTATCGCCCGGCACGATACGATAAGGAAGGTACTTCAGATCTGGGGCATTTTCTGTAAAAACCCACAACCCCAGTCTAATCATAAGAAAAGATCAAAGTACTCCAAACTGAGGAACATTCTGAAATTCTCCAAAGTCATGGAAAAGAAGGAAAGCATTAAAAAACTGTCACACATCAGTGGAGACGAAAGAGCCCTGACAACTAAGTGTAATGTGGAATCCTGGGTAGATCCTGGAGCAGGAAAAGAACGTGAGTGGAAAATCTGGTGAAACCCAAATGCAGTTAACAGTAATATACCAAGGCTGGTTTCTTAATTTTGACAAATGTGCTATGGCTTGTAAGGTGATAATACTAGGGACACTGAAACTGGGTGAGGAGTTTGTGGAGACTCTCTGTATTATATTTGCAACTTTTTTATAAATTTAAAACTATTTCCTCATAAACATTTTATTTAAGTCATTGATTAGCTGAGAAACTATTTTTTGAAACTGTCATCTTATATCTGAGCTTTCTTTTAAAAATCACTACAGATGTATTGGGACAGTCCAGCATCTAAAGAGTAAATTTGGAAAAGGTTACTTTTTGGAAATTAAATTAAAGGACTGGATAGAAAACTTAGAAATAGACCGCCTTCAAAGAGAAATTCAGTATATTTTCCCAAACGCAAGCCGTCAGGAAAGGTAAAGATTTTAACATTTCAATTATATTTTTTTGTAGAGTAATAATCATAAAAGTTTGTTATTATGTTAAGGATAAGGGGGAAAAGTCTGTATTGGTAACTAATATTGGATTAATGTAGTCTAATGACTGGAGTTTTATATCTAATTTAGCATTACATGTTTCAGTACATGATACTATTGGCCATGGCTGGGTGCTCAGGTGGCTGGAGCATCGTCCCAATATGCCAAGGTTGTGGGCTTGATCCCCCCAGTCAGGGCGGCACATACTGTACAAGAATCAACCAACGAATGAATAAATAAGTGGAACAACAAATTGATGTGTGTCTCTCTCTTTCTCTCTCCTTTCTCTCTAAAATCAATCAACCAGTCAATTGATATATATAACACTATTTAAACTTTTTAAAGTTCTTACTTAGTAGTAATGAGAGTTATTTTATTGTGCATGGAAATTTTTAAGATTGCAAACATTTTTTGTGGGTGGAAAATTTTAAGATGTCAAACAATTGTAATCTGTTTATCTAAATAATTTTAAAATGTAAAAAGAGTTTGAACTTGAGCTTTAAAACACAGTAGTAGTAATTTAAAATTTTATCTTTGTTTTCAGTTTTTCTTCAATTTTGGCTTTTAAAATTCCTAAAGAAGATGTTCAGTCCCTTTCACAATCTTTTTCTAAGCTGGAAGAAGGTAAGTAATATTTGAAGAATATGGTAAGATAGCTTTCAAATTATAAAAGAATTCTATTTTAAAAGTTTAGAAGCTGGGACTCAGTTTGCTGTAGGTACCGTGATAAACAGGAAAATATTATAACCTTCTATTAATTTAACCTAAGATACAGGTAAATACTAATACTGTAGGGATTTGATAGATCACATGTATTGCAACATGAGCCTTTTACTATTTTGATAGACATAACAACAGTTTTTCACATTGCGTCTCTGGCAAAGTTCAGCTGCGTTAGCCCTCACTAGTTCAGTCCGGAACTGGGAACATTGAGTTTCTTGAATCCATAGAAGTAGAAATGGTAGCAAGACTTAGTCCCATCAGGAGAGAGGAGATGAAAATTCATAGTGCAGGGCCATGGTCATTCCTAAAACCTTTGAAGAAGCTCAGTTGAATCTTGGCCTATTTGAAATCCATGGTAGGTAGGATAAAGATGTGCTGGTGACAGTAGAGGGAGGTAAGCTCCTGGATGGGCCAAGTTTTCAAATGCAGGTTATTTTACAGTATTTATAACTATGAAACAACCTGTATTTCCTGGTGATTTCCTTTTTATTAAAGAGAACACCCAAACTACTTAGGGAGAATTAAATTAAAAGAATAAATAGACCCATGGACATGGACAAAGGTGTGGGGATGGGCTGTGAGAGCGGGGGTAGGGAGTGGGTGGGCTGGACAGAGGAGGATGAAGGGGGAAAATTGGGATAACTGTAATAGAATGAACAGGAATAAAAAATAATAATAATAAATTTTTTTAAATAAATAAAAAACCAGAAAAGTTAGCGTTAGGTTGCAAAAAGACCTGAAATAAATATTAAAAAGTGTATTAGACATATGAGCAATGTCCCGAATCTAATTCAAGAAGGCAAGAACAGGCTGTATTGGAGCTGGGCAATGGGAAATAGAGAGCAGAGATCACAAGAGATGGAAAAGGAACACTGAGGAAGAAGATAAAGAGGAGACTCTGGGAAAAGGCAACGAGAGGCAAGTGGTGTTAGTTATGGTGTGTCTAGGCCCATAGATTGCGGGGTGCTGAGGAGAGACGAAGCAGGACAGAGGAGAAGGGCATGTTTGGGCAGCTTCAGATTTCAAGGAGTTGATTACAGAGATTTTTTAGAAAGATAGATTGTTATCTACTTAGCAGTTACTGCTGTTTTAATTCTTTAAAATATTAATAAGTAAAATATTGTTTTCATATTTTAACAGCTAAACATACATTTGCCATTGAAGAATATAGCTTTTCTCAAGCAACATTGGAACAGGTACTTTAAACATTTTTTTAAAATTCTTTTACAGAAGGAAGTGTCTAATATCTAACTGTTCAGGTTTACATTGGAAAGGGAGTTCATGAACCAGAGACAAATTGTTATACAATATTTCTAAACTTTTGTATAATTTTTAAAAACTCTAGGTGTTCCATCAGTTTATTTTGAATAGCTCAAATTTTAGTAAAGTAAATGGGCCAGGATGATGGTATTTCATATTGGCGTATCAAATTACATTGTTTAAATATTTACATAAATTATTTATGACTGCTACTTAAATGTGTTAATAAAAAATAATCCATTAATTGACCAAAATATTCATCTTTGTTATGTGATTAATGGAGATTTTTCTGTTTAAATTTATTAATAGTAACAGATCTTTTAATACTTGAATCGTTAATGTAATTAGGTATATAGCCTTATACCTTTTCTGTTTTAGTTAAAAAGTCTGTGAGGTAACTGAGATATAGAATACTGTACTCACTTATTGACTTTCATTTAGGTTTTTGTTGAACTCACTAAAGAGCAAGAGGAAGAAGATAATAGTTGTGGAACTTTCAACAGCACCCTTTGGTGGGACAGAACACAGGAGGACAGAGTAGTGTTTTGAATTTGTATTGCTCAATCTGCTTACTGAATTTGTTTTTCACTGTATTTTAACTTTGGTTTAAAAAAATGTATCATTTTAATGGTAACTGAAGAACTGTGAAAGCACTTGGAAATTCCCTAACTTCCTTAATTGAAATGCTGTGGTTGTCTGTTTTGCTTTTCTTCAAATTAAACTTGATGTATAATTAATTGCAACTGCATGTCTATATATAAAGTATAATGAACTATAGTCTGTATGTGAAGTTGAATATTGACACTTTTACCTTTCAAAAACTGTGCTTCTAAATTTATGATTTAAAGAAATAGTGATAGAATAGTTTTATTTCAATTATCTTTATTTTTCATTTTGTATAGTCTTGTTACACAAGTATGTAATGTTCCAAACTAAGTAAAAAACTAATATATAAATAATACATAGAAAGGAGACAGAAATCAAAAGTTTCTTGCTTTTCCTTTTTAATTTTAAAAAGGAATTTTGAGTGAAAGTTGACATTCTAAGAAGCTAAACAATGTTACTGCAGATAGAAGTGTGTGGGAAGTGACATCCACTAGGTGGCACTCATCAGCCATAATAAATTAAATCAGACCTTTTTCTGTTCCTGATTTTAGACAGTTAACTACACTATTTTGCCGGTATAATGTGCACCCACATCCTTGGCACAAACTTTCAGGGGGAAAAAATCTTTATTTTTTTATTTCAGTTTTTTATTTATTTGGTTTTCTTTGTATTATAAAGGAATTTTAGCATTTATTTTTGAACATATTATGGTACAAGAAATGTTATGTAACAAATAATTACAAAACACCAGAACAGATACAAGGTATTTCAGGTACTACTTATGTGCGTCCTTATTTTTCCCTCAAATATTTGGGGAAGAGTGCACATTATACATGGCAAAATACGTTAACTTAGCTTTTTCAAGTTACATTTCTTTTGCTTCTTGTAAAATTCATATGTACATAATTGTCTGTAGGAAGAAGGCAGACCTTGACTCTGTTGGAGTTGAAATAAGGTTGTGGTTAATATAATCTCAGAAAATAGAGTTGACTCTTGAACAACGCGTGGGTTAGCGGTGCCGGTCCCCTCCCCACCATGCCGTTGAAAATTTGTGTATAACTTCTCACGCCTCAGAAGTTTAACTGCTCATAGCCTGCTGTTGACTGGAAGCCTTATGGATAATGTTAGCAGTCATTTAATTCATATTTTGTATGTTATGAGTATTATGTACTGTATTCTTACAATAAATTCAGCTAGAGAAAAGAAAATGTTACCAAGAACACCATAAGGAAGAGAAAATACATTTACTGTTCTGTACATATTTATTGAAAAAAAAAAAAAACTGTGTAAGTGGACCTGCACAGTTCAAACGCATGTTGTTCAAGGGTCAGCTGTACTTCTTGTAGAGCCCAGGTATAGACTATATGTAAAATGTACTATAAATAATACTCATTGACATTATAGTTCAGCCAGATGAATGAAAATGTTAACTTTGCCAAAGCAAGTATATTGGGAGTGTGGTAACGGCAGCAACAGAAGAATCTGGTACTAAATTATATACTTTGAATAGCCAAACCCTTTATTGAAATTATTAACTATTTAAAATAGGCAAACTTAATGAACTTTTAGCTCTGCTGTATAATAAGACATCTGTGATTTTTAGACTCTAGCAACTGATTTAAAATAATGTTCCTTTTTGGTCTCGGCACGAGGTACGAGACTGGTATCCTCCCAGCCCATTGCTTCGGTAACTGCTGCCTGCGTTGCTGGGGATGCCCTCTTTACCAGCTATCTCAGAGGCCTTCTAACTGATCTGAAAGAGCTGTCTTACAGTTTCTGCTTAGAACCTGTAACCCACAGCTAAGTTAGTTTTTCTTGTAAGATGTAGCTGGCACTAGTTTTTACTCTTTTGTTATTAAGTGACAGTAACTTGCCTCATGATACCAAGCTGTTGGAGTCTTCATTTGAGAATCTTACTTTAAGTCTTCAGTACCAGACATAGGTAGTGCATGATTAATATAATTCCAGACACATTTGAAAGAAAAATCTTTATCTTTGTAGATAAATTAGTAAATAGCACATTGCATTTTTAAAAGAATTGATTTGAGAGACAGGAAGGGAGAAGGAGAAACATTGATGTGAGAGAGAAATGATGTGCGAGAGAAACTTTGACCAGTTGCCTTCCCTATGTGCCCTGACCAGGGATCAAACCCGCAACCTGTATGGGATGATGCTTTAGCCAACCGAGCCACCTGGCGAGGGCTAACACGTTGCATTTTTTAAACAAGTCATTGATAAATGGTGTCATAAATTTAAAGAGCTGTTGTTTAGTGTCCAATAGTCGTATAAATACTCAGGGGCTTCTCATTCGGGATGTGTTTTTGTAGCTATACATTATCTTGAACACTTCAACTGAGTGTAAAGAATAAATCTACAGTTTACTAGGGCAGTGACTAAAAAAGGAGTTCTTTTGAACCTGACCAGACTGAGAAGGGTGTATTCTTTTGAAGTAGAGTGTGACTAGTGTGGAACACGACCTACTCTTGCACAGTATTTGATCACTTTCACGCACGACTGTGTGTGTGTGATCAATGGAAAGTAAAACTGTTTTCTCACAAAGTGAGAGTTGAGATTATGCTGACTAGTCATAATCACGTTCTTTTCTGCTACATTGTTCCTTTCTTATTATCGTGTTCCTGTATTTGAAAAGACATGTTAATTAATTTTATTTAGTTTTTACATACTTAGCGTGAATAGTTTGATCATGAATTAAATTATTTGTAGGAACATTCTGTTCCCTTTTTCACAATAATAAAGTTTTTCCTCTTCAGAAGTATAATTTAACTATTTCTTAGGAAAGAAAGTCAAATATAAAGTTTATGTTTATTTACAGAGTACTGATCATGTCATTGAATATATATTTATTTCAAAATGTCTTACATTACGGATCTCAAACATTTTTTCTATAGCAATACAAATACATATAAATGCATATATTAGGCAACAGTTGGCAAGAAACTCATCACCTCATTTATGTTTTCTGTCCACGATCAAATTTTAAAAGTAAAAGCTGCCTGGCTGGTGTAGCTCAGTGGATTGAGTGCAGGCTGTGAACCAAAGTGTTGCAGGTTCGATTCCCAGTCAGGGTACATGCCTGGGTTGCAGGCCATGACCCCCAGCAACCGCACATTGATGTTTCTCTCTCTCTCTCTATCTCCCTCCCTTCCCTCTCTAAAAATAAATAAATAAAATCTTTAAAAAAAAAAGTAAAAGCTGGACTTGACTGACCGTCTGTGGGTACTGACTAATAAGGCAAACCTCTGTCTGCAACACTTAGCAATCAAGCTGTTGGCAACAATTAAAAACCTGATTAAGTGTACTTTACACTTCACTTCATGGGCTCTTAATTTTATTTTCCAGTTTGTTAGTAGTAAAAGGCTATAGATTTTCTTTTGTCCTTTAAATCGACACAAACTGCTTTAAACCAATATTTCGATTTTAATCATGAAAATGTTTTTAGAATTACTTAATTTAACAGGCTTATTAGTGACTGTGTTTCAAGCAGTGGTTCCTTTGGGTAGGAAGACGACTCAGTTTGGTCTTGTAAGACCTTAGAGTCCAACGGGAGGAAGAGAGGTCCTGATGTAAAGGGCTCTGATGTGACAAACACTTTGCTAGTTGTATTCACACTTGTATTGGAGCACAATTCTACTTAGAATGTGTTGTCATTGTTTAATTGTGTCAATATTTCATATTGATTGTACTCTGATGAAATACCATACTGTATTTTTATGTAATACATATATAGGCATTAATTATTTAAAAATAGAAATGCTTATCCTTAATGTATTTTTAATATTGCTAACATTGATTTTTCCTTTTCTGAGAGAGCATATAACACAAAATGAAAATTTATTCTTGGGTGTACAATTTTTATATCAGCTATTCTTATAAGGTAAAAGTTTACTTATTTTTTATTCATAAGATGTTATATGTAGGTAATGTTGCCCTTTAAAAAAAATAAATATGGTTAACAATAAGCTTTAAGAACTGAAAATTTAAGACAACACTTTATTTTGTATACTGAAATGAATTATTTGTTATTTACTACTGATAAATGAAAATGAGTGACTCATTAAACATGAAGAAAAAATATGGCCCTATAATTGTTAGTAATTTTGTTTTCAAGTACAGTGTAAAAATGTTAATTATATTTAACATACTAAATTATTTCCAGATATTTAATACTACTTACCTACTTATTAATTTTCTTAGAATTTTCAAATAAATTTGATTCTCTCAAACACTTAGGCTATAAGTAACTATGTATGGTGTCAGATGGGTAGTAGATTTATCAAGCTGACTGTGAAGTACATAAATGTCTAATTACTGTGTTGTGTACCTGAATCTAATATAATGTATGTCAACTGTAACTGAAAAATAAATTTTAAAAAATTTTTAAATTTAATGAACAGCTTTTTTCCAAGCATCTAAGCAACTCTCTCAAATTTGATCAATTACCTGTTAAATTAAGCAAATTAACTTCTTAATAATTTCAAGCATTTTCAAAATAGCATACAGAAAACTACCTGTTAGAAGGCTTGCTACCACACTTGCATAAATATAGGATGCCAAAAAATATCACTACAATCATTATTTTTATTACTTATTTTTACCTTTTCTGCCCATGCCTTTCCTAGGGTTACACGTATACCAGTAAAAGGACCCTCTCGGGTCATGAAGGAGACATTTGATCACTTGAGATAAGGAGCGAGTGCTGGTCAGGTTGTTCAGTTAATGACGGGAACTGATCAAGGGCTGCCTGTGATGTAGGGCAGTGCTAATGTCAGCGTGACACCTGGGTCTCCTTGCAAAGAGGAGGCTGGCAGCTGTGCCGGCAGGTGGCCCTTGTTTCATGTTTGTGCTTCGACCTTTTGAGCTTTCAGCTGGGACTTACCAAAGTTCCAGATTTTTACAACTAATATTTTTCTTTCCACTTAAGTTTTATTGTTAGGTTTCACCTAACTTTATCATTGTAGGATTTTCCAAGTTCTGTTGTGACTACAGTATAACCTTTTAATTAAAAACTAGCTAAATGAATCCCTCACTTGGGCTGCAATTTTATTTCCCTTTTTGTTTTATAATTCTTCTGTGTTTCAGTAACCATAGTATATGGTCATTTTACTAATAAAATGATATCATTATTGTTTTGGATCACCTTATCTAGTTCTTATTAATACATTGTCATTGTTACATAGTTGTAGGAAAAGATACTAAATGCTCATTGTCTTACTTATGTATTGGCTATAATTGGGGGGGGCAAATTATACTATTATTATATAATTATTATTTTGTTGATATTTGTTTTCTATTGACTACATTCAAACATATCAATAGTATGTGAAATCAATTGAGTGAGATCAAAATCATTCTTGGTCAAGCTTTACAAGCTGATAAATTCTAATGCCGTTACATATTTTAACTTTTCATGGATTACCTTTTTGCTTTAACTTTTTAATAAAGTTAATAGGCAGTACATGCACCATAGTTTAACATCTAAAGGCGAAAAGTAAGTCATTTGGCTCTTCTGACTCTCCAGGAAAAGAGTAAATCTTTCTAGAAAGTAGAAAACAGAAGATCTGGTCTTCAAATACATGCAAATACAACTTTTATTTGGCTGCTTGAATAAAAAGGGCCACTGTACTTGCTAAGCATGCATGCTTTAGAATTTACCTTTCCCAAATTTAAGACACTAGATAGTGCTTGGGAACCATCCATGACAGTGTCCAAAGCCATTAAGGTCGTGTTTTCTTGCTTACATTTTCACAGATATTTTGTTGCATGCCTATTATAAATTAAGCACTGTTACAAACACTGGGAATATATTATTAAACAAGAAACACTTTGCTCTCACTGAACTTTTACTGTGGTAGTGTGATACAAACTACTAAAAAATACATAATGTGTTAGATGGGGAAAAAGGGAGACAGGAGTGATGGAGATGGAGTGGATGTTGTAGGTGAGACTGCACTGAAATGCGACATCATGCTGAGGAGGAGATGAGCTGGTGGAAGAGCATTATAGATAGGGAACAGCAAATACAAAGGCCCTGAGGTGTAGTGTGTGTAGAATATTCGAAGGAAAGAAACAGGACCAGAAAGACTTTCATGGACTGATCAAGGGGGACCCTTCCCCCTTCCCCTCCTCTCTCTCTTCTTCTTCTTCCTCCTCTTTGTCCTTTGTCCTCTTCTTTCTCTTCCTCCTCTTCCTCTTCTCTCCTTCTTCATCACATCTCAGTGACCATGCGGCACAGTGTCTTACTCTGTCAGCAGTGTATGCTTCAGGGGCCTAGTAGAGAGGGGGCAAAGTATGGACCCTTTGACCACCAGACGATAGCAGCACCTTCTTCGTACCAGAACAGGGTGGGAGCAAGGCTGCAAGAGCAGTGGCTTAAGGAGAGCCCAGGCTGGAGCCAGGAAGGCTGTCTGGGAAGCTAGAGGCTGAACTCTACTGAGCCAAAGGTCATCCTTTGCTGGTTCACACTGAAAAATAGGAGAGAACAGAGTTCAGGATGTCAGAATAAAAAAGAAGTGAAGGGTGAGGCAGAAAACAGTTGAAACCACGCAACAGAAGACAGAAGAGCCATAGATTAGGAAAGGCAGGAATTATGGGTAGATAAGAGCTTTTGAGATGCAATTTTAAAATACCAGTTCTAAGTACCTCCTTTGGTCCCCTTAAGGAGCCACAAAATCTGAAACTTTTCAGATTCTCTCTCCCTCCAAAAGGCAGGCAAGGAGTCTTTTTCTGTAATCATCTCTTATCCTGAAAGTAAATCTCACTGATAACTGGGAGGGGGATGGGCAGAGGCGGTAAAACAAAAACTTTAGGAAAGGGGTATCATTGTTAATAAAAATATAACCATTGTGAGCTAGGATGTGACTCCAGGCATAGTGACTTCAAGAGCTTTTATTTGTTATCTCTTCCTCTCACAGAGAGTGCTACTTAGCTTTTTCATGGTGTCTGGCTTCTGGCCTATGGCACTTGTAAAATACCAAATTCTCTCGGTAAGAGCAGTGCGTGTAGTAGGCACATTGTTCTGGGTACACACACACCTCCACACACACGTGCAGTTGTGTGTTGCCAAAGGTGGCTGGTGGGGGCAGGAGGGGGCTGAATTTCCACTATTGTTTTCTCTTCCTGCCAAGTCAACAGAAGACAATCAAAGGTGGCCAGTTACAAAATTCATGGTAAAGTGAGAATTGATATTAGTTAAAAACAGTGGTTTTTCAAACTTAAGTGTGTGTCTGAATCTCCTGCTTTGAGATCTTGACTAGAGGGCAACCTGAGGGGTCTGGACAAAAGTTGCGAGACAGCGAAGGAAGGTAAGTGTTCTTCAGAGAAACAGAGTTTGGAATATTTAGCCTGGAAGACTTTTAGGATAAAACATAAACATTTTATTGAAGATCATTAAAGTTACCCAAATAAATAGTTTTGTCATATTAGGTGAGGGAAAATGCAACATGATAGAGAAGCAAATTCTCTTAAACTATAATGGCAAAAATCAGATATTGCTGGAGGAGGTCATCAAGAGGATGTGACTGCTGGTTGACTCCCAAGCTGGACAGGCTACTGGGGGTTCCTCACCCATTGCCTGTCCTTGGAATGTGCATTCTGCCCACCCTTCCCAGAGTGGGAGTCATTCTCAGGGTGCAGCTTTGAGAGGGCAGTGTGTTGTTGATACCGTCTGGACAGTATTGTGTCCACCCAGTTGAGACCTCTGTATGAAGATGCTGGTGGGTAAAGAGGTCAGTCTGCAGTCACCTAAGACTACTCTTGTAAGTAACCTCCTTTGCTTCATAAAACCACCACCTGCCAATCTGCAGTGTCTGCCTCTTCTCTGGTCTTTCCTTGTGCTTGGTACAGGTAGTATCATATTCCTCTCAGAGGATTTGTAAGTTCGTGACCCAACAATTACTTCATATACAATTTTCAAAATAGTAACAATTCTTATAGCAGAAAGTTTGCGAGGAGATAGTGAAATGGGAAGTTTAATATGTTGTTAGTTAAAATTTACATTTAAAAAATTGGGGGCTGCAGGTTGATAACATTAATAAAGCCAAGGCTGTACATATCTCAGGACAAAGAAATCCCACTTCTAAAGCAATGTCCTTGCATTTTAAAATTTTACAAACTTTATTAGTAAAATAATTTTGATCATACACTCCTGATATGTGTACAAATTTAGTATTTAAAAGTACATTATATACATGTATTACTGAGTTGATATGAAGCATTAACAATAGCAAACTAGAAAGGATAAGATAAAGATGAAAGTTCTTAATCTAGAAACAGACTCACAGATACAGAGAACAGACTGGTGGTCACAGAGGGGAAGGGGATTGGGGGTCTTGGTGAGAAAGGCGAAGGAGTTTAAGAACTATAAATTCGTGGTTACAAAATAGTCGCAGGAATGTAAAGTACAGCAGAGGGAAATACTCAATAGCATTGTAGTAACTACGTGTGGTGCCAGGTGGGCACTGGAAGTATTAGGGGGACCACTTTGTAAATTTCATGATTGTCTAACTACTATGCTGTATACCTGAACCTAATACAAAATAATATTGAGTGTAAACTGAAAAATAAAATCAAAAAAAGAAAAATCAACCCCCAAGGATGAGTTTTTATCAATTATAAATGTGTGATCATAATTTTACCTTGTAATATGGACTGCCATCTTATTTCCCACTTTTATGTTCATTATTAGAATAATTTCAGTATACAGTCCCTTTGCAGAAATCCTTTTAAGTCATGTTGAGGGTGAATTGAAATAGTATAATATGTAAATATATATAAGCACCCAACCTTACATGGTTAAAAGGTAAATGTGCCACCACAATGCCTTAGTATTATGAGGCTCCCACTTGTAGTTCAAATATTTGGTGTAGTATCCGTGAGAGATTTTTGATTTACAGGTATACAGAATAAGATCATCATTTTCTTTTTCTTTTTTTACATTTTTTTAAAGATTTTATTTACTTATTTTTAGAGAGGGAAGGGAGGGAGATAGAGAGAGAGAAACATCAATGTGCAGTTGCTGGGGGTTATGGCCTGCAACCCAGGCATGTACCCTGACTGGGAATCGAACCTGTGGCACTTTGGTTCGAAGCCCACACTCAATCCACTGAGCTACACCAGCCAGGGGAAGATCATCATTTTCAATCAATCTATTAAATATAAGTAATTGTTAATATTTTGGTGAAAAATAAGTGTACACAGAAATTCAAACATTTTCACATGAATGTATTCTCAGGGGTGTATTTCATTTTTAAAAAAGATAAAACATTAACTAGATCTACATGTATCAACATGAATATATAAAATATAAATAAAATATTAAATGAAAAAGACAAGTTGCAGAATGATATACAAGGTCCGTCCAGAAAAAGTCCAGCCACTGTTAATATAACAAGAACAGGTTGCACAACATCGATGTAACCTGGCAGCCAAGGCGAGTGGACTGGAATGCACATGTGTGAACAATGATGACTTCACTGTACTAGTCAGTGGGGGTGGTAGATGTCATTGAGGGAGGACATGCACTATGTGGCTGTCACATTCAAACGGACAGGGTGAGTAGAGTGATGAATCTGCGTCAAATTTTGCATTAAGCTTGAACATTCCTCCTTGGAAACTTCGAATGATTCAGAAGGCTGTAGCTAGGGGCAACTGGTGATTGGCAGCTTCACCATGACAACATGCCTGCTCATGCATCATATCTCGTGGAGAGTTTTTGGGTAAAACATCAAATCACCCAGGCAACTCAGCCCCACTAAAGCCCAAATTTGGCACCCTGCAACTTCTGGCTTTTCCACAAACTAAAATCATCTCTGAAAGGGAAGAGATTTCAGACTATTGATGAGATTCAGGAAAATATAATGGGGCAGCTGATGGTGATTGGGAGAACTGTGTGAAGTCCCAAGGAGCCTACTTTGAAGGAGTCTGAGGTATCTTTGTCCTATGTACAATGCTTCTGGTACCTTGTATCTTCAATAAAAATCTCTCTTTTTCATATTACATGGCCGGATACTTTCTTGACAGGCCTTGTATAAAGTATCATGCCATTTTTATAACAAAAACAAGATGCTATATTCTGTGTAGGAATCCATATATAAACAGTAAAGTAAAAATGAATAGGATGAGATGATCTGGGATGGAGGGGCAGGTATAAGATCTGGGGAGGGCTTACAAAGGGAATTTTAAGTATGCGTGTAACTTTTTTCCTTACTGAAGCAAATGTGTGTTAACTTTTTTTTTTTGAGTTTGAAGAGGTTGCATATGAAATTTGCTTACATTTCTCTGTTCCATATTCTTTAGACATTTCATAATAGAAGAGCTCATAATAGAAGTAAAAATTAATTAAGTGAAGGTAAAATAATAGATTCAATCATTAAAGCTAAAGCTGTTCTTAACACAAATTGTATGATTCATGTTAGGGAACAAGAAGGGAAGAAAATGAGTATTAAAAATGCAATTACTTCTTGAAAGATATCTGGACTATTTTTCTTTATTCAAAATATAAATCTGGGATGCAAAACACTTAATTGAAAACTTTAAAATAGATCCACCCACACCAGAAGACAATTCAAGAAGCTAGCCTTTCAGTGTCACCGTAGAAATGAATGTGAGACAAGGATTGGTTACTTTATCATGGCCTACAGTTCAGGGAAAGGACTAATCCAACAGGACAAATAAAAACAATGTCCTTTCTGGAGATATACATAAGCCCTAAAGAGCCAGTAGAGCTTGCTATTTAAATTAATTTTGATTGTGAAGTAGAGATATTACATAATAACAGTAATAACAACAACTACCATTAAAATTTTGAACCAGTGTCTTGAGAGAAAAGAGAAGATCAAGTGAACTAAGTATTAGGAAGATAAATCGTAAACTTGAGATGAGACATGTTGAAATTGAACAGATGGGTTCAATAGATCTTAGTTCTATCTATAGTTAATATAAAGATCTTTGTAGATCTTTAATATAGATCTTTAACACTGCATGTTCCTCACTCTTATTTTCCTGACAGTAAGTGAAATTTTTACCTTTCACTTTGTATAAGGTAGTTAAGACATAAAGTATATAGCCAATGCCAAGCATCTTAATTGACATTGTTAAAATTATTATATTGTCCTGATAATTCTAAATTATTGTATGTTTTATATGGCAAGGGTTGGTGTGGAACTACAGGTAAGATTAGGTGGGTGAGACGTGAAAGAGATTTAGTTGGTTTTTTTCTTTGTTTGTTTTTAAATAATATGATCCCAGCCACTTTATTGTCACTTTTTTTTAAAGATTTTATTTATTTATTTTTTAGAGAGGGAAGGGAGGGAGAAAGAGAGAGAGAGAGAAACATCAATGTACGGTTGCTGGGGGCGGTGGCCTGCAACCCAGGCATGTGCCCTGGCTGGGAATCGAACCTGCGACACTTTGGTTCACAGCCCGCGCTCAATCCACTGAGCTATGCCAGCCAAGGCTAGTTGGGTTTTTTTTAAACTGTACATACACTTCACTTCTCTCATCCTTGACATGCATACTGTTGTGAGTCATTATTATTGTGATGTGCACTCCTGAGAAAGGTTAGAGTACGAAAAAAAGGCCCCTATTCTAAATCATTTGAGTCTGTCCTTCTTTTATACAAACACCCAACTCCAGCTCCCACGCCAGCCTGTCCCCATCACAGCTCCTCTCTCGCCATCTCAATGTGTGTTGTCTAACATGCTGTTTGGCACAAGTGTTCCTGTTCTGGCCGTGACAGTGTCTGTAGCTCTCTAGAGAAAATCAGTGAAATCAGCATTGTCCTCTAAAAATTTCACATTTTCCTCTATGTTTAGAAAGATAAGTGGTTTTGAAAGATGTGGCCACACTATAAAAAGTAACACCTTTTTCTTCTTCATGTAGATATCACCCTGAGTGAGATTTAAACAGTGTTAAAATTAGTAAAAATCTTAGAACATAAAATACATGAAATATAGGAAAGTATTCAAAGAAGAGTTTGAAAATTGGACTTCAGAGGTTTCCAAAACTTCCATTAGTAACAGATTTATTTGCCACCTACTGGCTGGGTTATTTCTGCAGATTGTAAAGTCATCTGTTATGTATGTTGTGGGCTTAATTCTTAGAGTGTAGTGACTGCAAAGAATCTTCAGGTGGAGTGATGCAGATCCTGGCCAGCAGGATCCGTATGTTGTGGCGGCTATGAACAAGTTCACACGGACTACAGAAGTCCTGTGGAGAAAAAGGAAGGGCATGGCCGCTCTCTAAGAGAGAGAGAGGGCCCTGACCCCTGCCTGGACAGACTTTTATTGTTTTTCTGGGTACATTACCTCGAGGATGGTTCTCATTTACTATGCACAGGTCCGCTGTAGGTGATTACCTTTTACAGATAACAAAGGAGAGGATGTTGCTAATTACATCAAAGAAGGATATTTGCAAATGTAAAGGGAAAAGTGGTTGGACTGGTTACACTCCATGCTTGGGAGGTTTAGCTCAGATTTTAGGAAGTTACAGTAAGCACTTGCTGCCTCAATTCAGGGGGAGGGAGTTTTAACAAAAGGAGGTCTCATAAGCAGCTTAGGTACAATGCAGGCCTGATTCCCCATGGGAGAACTTACCCGTGGGCGTGGCTCCTGTGTGCTAGAACTTCACTTCCCACTGGCCTTTCCAAGTGGGAGCTGGGCTACATTCCCACGCCATATGGAATGGTTCCCTACAGTGGAGTGTAATTTTGCTTCTGATTTCCCACTCCTAAAGTCCCATTTATTATTTTTTTGTTTAAAATTTTTTTAAAAAATTATAGTTGAAATACAATATTATATGAGTTTTGGGTTGTACAACATTGTGATGAGACATTCATATAACTTACAAAATGATCACCCCAATAAGCTTAGTGCCAATGTGACACTGTACCTAGTTATTACAATATTACTGACTAGATTCTCTCTGTTGTACTCTGCATTCATATGATTGTCTTTCTAACGGTGATTTGTGCATCTTAATCCTTTCTTCTTTTTCACCCACCCTCCCTACCCCTGTCCCTTCACAACTGTCAATTTGTTCTCTGCATCTATGAGGTTATATGTATATTATGTTGTTTAGATTCCACATATAAGTAAAATCATATGGGATTTATCTTTCTCTATCTGCCATATTTATTAGCATAATATCCTTTAGGGCCATTTACTTCTGACTTTTATACTTGATTCTTTGCATAGAGTTCATTTTTACTGGCATATTATTTTCATGTGATACAAAGCAGTTTATAGTCTTGGCGGAAAAAAACTCCACTGAATTCTCAAGTATTTCTGTTAATTATTTCAAGTATTTTTCTTTTTAATTAGTAATTACTTTAACCACCAAGCCAGTAGCCACCCTGAAAAAAAAAAAGAGCAGTACAGACTTGTATGAAGCAAAAATACGAGAGAGCCTTTGCTTTCATCCTCACCACTACTTCCTCCCTCACCGCACTTCCCATTTAAATGTGTTTGTATCTTTTTAAGATACACGATTTTAGGATACATTAAACAGGATACTTTCTTATGCAGGCTGAAGTTTAATCAGGGATATCGAGTCAAAATTATAAAAGAACACCTTTAATACTCAGGTGAAGATATGAGAACTGATTATAATCTGTTCTACTGCTTCATCAAATCTCTAGTTGAGAATGACTGATTGAAAACTTAATAAAATCAGGAGAAGAAGTAATATACTTCTATTCCTGAACTTGACCAATCTTTGCTGCAGGATGTGCAACCATTCAATAATATTCTTTCTTTCATCTTTGCAGAGTGCTTTTCAAGTGCTCTAGATTGTGTAATCATGGGCTCTGAGCAGACATTTAGATATTCTCCTATAGAGCCAAAGTCAAGGTTTTCATTCAGTTAATTCATCCCTTTGCATAACGATGGGCATGTTTTTCTTCTTTACAGAACACTGTTGGGCTATACAAGATGAATTTTCTTGTTCCTCAACAAGTACTGGGCAAGAGGGTTTGTGGCTTTTCAAACTGCAATTAATGCTGCATCATAGTGGTGAGTGCCTAACATCAAAGATTCCTTTTAAATCTTCAGTAATTTTTCTTTCTTCCAACCTCTGCCTCACTCTCCACCTTGTCCCTACACTCTTCAGAGATGACATAGTGCCTCTCGGTTCCTGCGAAACTACAGGCCTACATACTCACTACACCCATGCTTTCCCTTCTGAGTCATTCCTAACATCCTTCCTCAGTTCACAGGCTGGATCCCACTCTGTCAACATTACTAGGGAAGCCACACAGTGAATGCTCCCTTCTGTTTCCTCTTTTTTCAACTTCCCCCTTTCAACTAGATTCTCTCTCAACTAGATTCTTCTCTTCAGGATTCAAAGCTATCAATTTCTTCACTTGTTTTCAAGACCCTCCCTCATCCACATTTCCCCCTCAAGTACTCTAGCCCCCTTCCCTTAACCGTTAACTAAGCTCAATATGATTTCCATCCCCATGCTACCCCCAAATGGCTTTTTCTAAGGTCAGTGATAACTCCTGTGTCAGTTAATAACTGACCTTTTTCATTCTTCGCCTTACCCTGCCTTTTAACTAAACAACAGCAGGCACTGGTTTCCTCGCACTCTTCTAGCCCTTCCTTCCCAGTCTCCTTGCCAGCTTATTTTAAGTATTTTTATACTCCCACTTCCATAAATTGTAGTTCCACAAGGTTGTATCCTAGGCATTTTTCTGCATCCTATGATTTTCTCTAGATGATGTCATTCATTTCCGTAACTTTAATTACAATTTAATGCTTATTACTCTAAGAAGCCTGTTCAACTTGTAGGCCAGCAAAGTTTCTCTTAAAGGGCCAGATAGCGAATATTGTAGGCTCTGAGGGCCACACCGTCTCTCCTACAGCTATTTAACTCTGCTCTTGCATCGTGGAAGCAGCCATTAGATAACACAGTAACAAATGAGTGTGGCTGTGCCCCAATAAAACCTTATCACGGATCAGAGGACCAGATTCGGTCAGTGGACCGTAGTTTGCTGACCATTGTGCTCATCCCATGTATTTGATTGTGCAGTTGTGATCAGTTCCTTGATGCCTCGTAAACAATGAAAACTGGCGTGTTCAAAACTGAACATGGGTATTTTTCTCTAGATGTGACTGAAGTTAAAATTTTTTTCTCTATGTTAGTAAATGCCAAAGCCACCCACCTTCTGGACCAAATAGAACCTGGGGAATCATCAGTGATCATTTTCTCTGCCTCATCCATTACCTCTAATCTCTCATCTGGCCCTGTTAGTCCTAAACTCAAGTCTGTGTACCTCAACGCCACCCCAGCACTAGTCCGAGCCATTGCCATCTCTAGCCTGAACTCTGGGAGTAGTTTATCTCTGTAGCTGCATCTACTCCCTAGCTATATAGCCATATCTATTTCTATTTCTGCTGCAGACCTCTTTTCCATGCCTCCAATGTGTTGTACTGTATGTGTTTCTTTTTCCCTTGGCACATGCTGTCTCTGCTGCCCAGAATTTCTCCACTCTCTACTCTCTCTACATAATCTTCGTTTAGATAAGATCACAGCCTTCAGCTATTAGTATAAATGCCACTTCTTCAGGGAAGCTTTCCCTGGTTTTGCTCTCATAGCACTCTCTACTTCTCCTTTAATGCAGTTATTCAATTATAATTAAAGAGCTGATTGTGCAATGGGCTACTTACTGTCTCTCCTTCTTTCTCCAGCTCCATTGTAAACTGTGAAACTTCCTGAAAGTGAGAATGTTCACATCTGGAGTGCTGCTCTCTCTCCATCACCTGCCACAATAAATTGGTCACAATAGACACTCCCCCCCATAATTTTTCAAATGACTCATAGTTAATGTCCATTAATACCAAAAATCATCAAGATTATTCAGGTAATATTAACAGTTTACCATTTTTAAATTAATGGAAATATATAAATACTGAACATGAAAAGAAAGAAAAGCTGGATTGCTTTCTAATATATTTTTTTATAGTTGACATCATGAATTTGTTAACATCCCAAATGAGATCACAACAAATCATTCTATGATGGAGGAGCTGACATCAGCCATTGGAATAAATATGAGGACACTAGCTTTAATTTCTAAGGGAAAAACTATAAATGAATGGTTTATTTTTATGCATATAGTTTATTCTCTCTTTTTAAATAGTTTACATCATAGATGTTACAAAAGAAAGGAAACAATTTAAGAAACTGATGACAGTGGTGGGTCTTCCAAGAGTCAGCATTCTGCTAAGTGTCCTTTATCTGTGTATCACATACTATTAAATAGAGAAACTCACTAGGTTATAAAAGAAATTGGATGTATGCACAAGTTTTTCTTGCAAGCATTCTAATTAATTAGTTTACCTGTGTTAGATTTTCTGATGTTAGCAGTAGAGAATAAATAAGAGTTTTGCTTCTATGACTTGAAGGAAAAATATATATATAATACCTGTGTAATTTAGCTAGTGCCAGAAAAATGCTGCATGTGAAACTACCCCAAAACCCAGTGTCTTCAAGCAACAGTTGTTTATTATATCTCAGCCAGGAGTTGCTGCTCACATCTAGTGGGCAGAGGCTAAGGATACTGCTAAACACCCTACCATCCACAGAACAGCCCCAAACAACAGAGATTATCCAGCTCAAAATGTCAATAGTACCCATATTGAGACATCCTGATTTTGTGGAACCAAAATCAAAGCTTTGAGATCATTCTCTAAGCTTCGGTTACTCAACAGCTAGCATATGAGATTGCCTCACATTCCTACTGCAGTCTTGAGACTTTTTTTAATGAGTCTTCTTCCTGGTGCTAATGGTTTAACCAGCAGAGAAGATGATGGTTTCAGGTTTGCCATGTATTTATGACAAATTATGACAATTTGTCAAAAAGAGGAGCTCAGGAAAAACTAATGCCTTCCACTTTCCACCAATGTTCTCATTCCTGTGAAACAGGATTTGCCTTGACCAAAAAAAGATGCAGCAGTGTTCTGTGATTCTTTCTGAGGCAACTGCTTGGCAATGGACACTCTCAGCTGTCAGATGAAAGACTTCCTCTAACTGATTTCTGTAGCTGCTTTGAGTAGGGCATTTGGGACTTAAATTTATGAGTTTCCTACTTCTATAAACCAAAAGCATTCACCTCTGCATTCTTTCATTCTTTACACCCTTGAAGTTAGTCGTTGCGCATTGCTTCATCGTCTTTGGCCACAGGTGTGGCTACCAAGGAAACTCGTATTTGGAACAGGTAGAATGTTCTCGGTGCTTTCCAATCAGGAAGTCCTAACTAATTGCAAGATCTCCATAATCCTGGTGGTTTCTTATTTCCAGAATTCTGTTTCTGATAGTTATTTCTCCATTTTTGTGGTTTCTCTGGTTGCAAGAAATAGACTCACATGTGCTAACTCAGGCAACGAAGGGCTAGTGTAATCCCAGGCAGATCCAAGAGTAAACAGAGGACTGAGAGATATAGCTTGAAGGTCAGTGTGAATTCAAGATAGCCACAGGAATCTTCACGGCCAGAGACTGTGAAACTTCAACAGAGTAGCCCACCAATGAGAATCTCAGCTTCTTGTTCTGCTGTGCTTATCAATATAGAGAGCCTTGCTTCTTCCCCCAGTTAACTGGCTATAGCACCTGCTGCTTGGTACCTCTTTTCTCCACCTACGTCTTTTGCTGACTTTGAGCTTCAGTTTACTTTTGGCTTTAACTTTCCGCATGACCTACATTGTCCCTCCTGCCTCATTGCCTCTCTCTGAGCACAGTGTTGCCAACACCGAATTTCCCAGTTGGGTTTCCAGAGAGCCAAAGCTTGTGATCAACTTTGGCTGTATTTGAACTGAACATTTTGCCATCAACAACACATAGGATGAATATCCTATAGCCTTGTATCTATGATAAAAATTATGGTCAGTTTTACATTAGGAGCAGCCTTGGCCCCCATCCCTCAGAGGGCCGTTTCCCATGAAGCCTCTATGAGTCTGGAAAGCCCCATGCCTGTCATACTTAATAAAATTCATATATAGAGTTCAACCCACAGAGTTCACGACTTTTAACACAGATTCTCCTCCCATTGCAAACACATGAGATTCTGGATAAAATAGAACAAAACCACTTTAATGCCACCAGAGCAATAAGATTCAGCTTGTGTTGAAGAAGCCCAGTGTGATACTGAACTCTTGTGCACCGTTGGAGGGAATGCAAATTGGTACATATTGGAAAAGACCATGGAGTTTCCTCAAAAAATTAAAAGTAGAACTGACATATGTTCCAGCATTTCCACTATGGATTATATAACCAAAAGGAATGAAAATGGGAGAGTAAAAAGCTGTCAGCATTCCCAAGTTCATTGAAGCATTATCCATAACAACTAACATGTGAAAACAACCTAAGTGTCCTTCTGCAGATGAATGGGAAGGAAGATACAGCATTTGTATTATCTATACTGGAGTATCATTCAGCCATGAGGCAGAGGGAAATCCTGCCATTTGTGACAGCATTATGGGCCTGGAGGGCATCAGGCTGAGTGAGATAAGCCAGAGAAAGACATGCTGTATGGTATCACTTATGTGTGGAATCTGAAAAAGCCAAATGAAAAGAGAGGAATGGAGGGTCAAGTGGTGGTCACTGAGAGCTGCACGGGTGGGGAAACGGCGTGATGTCGATCTAAGGGTACGTAGTTCCAGTTATAAGATAAGGACGTTCTGGGGTCTAACCCACAGAATGATGATAATAGTTAACAGTACTGTGTTACATATTTGAAATTTGCTGAGAGAGTAAATCTTAAATGTTCTCACCACCAGAAAGGAGTGATAACCATGTGGCATGATGGCAGTGTCAGCAAAGGACATGGCAGTAATCATTTTGCAACATGTAAGTGTGTCAAATGAGTGGTTGTACCTCTCAAGCTTACACAATGTGATATGTTAATTATATCTTAATAAAGATAAAAAAGTCAGCCTGAAAGTGACCCATGGAACACCTGTGAGGTGAGGAGGTCAGGAAGGCAACAACGTCTATGCAGAATGTGGCTTCTTCAGAAATGACAAGAGAGCCAACTGCCACAGAAGCCACCCTGAAAGCAAAGTCGGAAGCAGCAGCAAGATGGTAGGTCTGGTGGAGGCAAGGTCAGAGGTCACAGGCAGTTGCTGACTTGTAAATCTCTGCAGGATGCAGGGTCTGAGGCAGAGCAGTGCCAGGCCCCGGTAGGATGAGTACAGAAGCACGTGCCAAGGAAGATCTGGCAAATGAAGGGAAAATGTACCAATGGTTGTAGATAAAAGGAAGGGCATTCATTGCCCACAAATTCTCAATGTCTCAATTCATTTTATTTTTTCAATTGTGGTAAAGTATAGCATAAAATTTACTTGAAGTAAACTAGGCATGAATGTTGTATTACTATGAATACTCATATGAAATATCTAGAATAGGCAAATTCATGGCAACGGAAAGTGGCTTAGAGCTCACCAGGGCAAGGAGACGAAGGGTCAAAGGGGAAGTTATTTATTGCTTAATGCTTACAAAATTTCTTCTTAATAGAAGAGTTTTGAAACCAGATTGTGATGATGATTGTATAACACTGTGAATGTCATTAATGTCACTGAATTGTAGGCTAAAAAAATGGTTAAAATGGCAAATTCAATCCACTGAACTTCTGAAAATATAATTTTAAATAATTCTGACATCATACATGTTCTCTGTTAAAAAATCATACAATTTATACAGGGCTATAATATATAAGAATTATGTTGCTTAGCCAGTGCCTTTTCCATCATATATGTGCACACGATAACATATTTACTGTTTTGTGACTGCCTTATTTCACAACATACTCCCTGGCTTATTATAGATCTGTGTCATTTTTTGGTAATGTCCGTGCATTATTTCAATGTTTGGATATACCCCAAAATTTTAGTCAAGAATCAATGGAAAGACACAGAGGGTCTTTCTAAATTCCCCTGCCATATACAATGCTGCAACTAAGAATATTGCGTGTAGATCTTCAACATCTATCTACTCGATCACTTGGAATATGTTCCTAGAATGTGTTCCTAGCTCAGAGGTCCTGTATGTGTCTGAGCTTCTGATAGAAGTATCGCTGAGGAGTTCCACCAGTCCACGTCAGGTTGTCCCCAGACTTTATGACAGGCGGCTCCTCTGGAGCAGAAATCTATCAAGAAAGGAAGGAAATAGAGACTGTTGGCTGTGATGAGAAGGAAAGTGCCATTTCATAACGCCCTCACTCTTATCTACTAAAATGAACAAAACTAACAAAAGCCCTAAAATGATGTCAGAAATGGAATGAAGAAAGATCTCAACCTCTTATAACCCCTACATAACTGTGTTAGCTTCTGGAGCGCTTATTTTCTAAACTAAAGGAAGATGCTGACAGCCAGCTTACATCTCTCTGAGAGCATTGTGACCCGTGGGACGTGAAGTGGGATCTGAAAGTGCCCATTCTGTTGT
This sequence comes from Phyllostomus discolor, assembly GCF_004126475.2. Classification (NCBI taxonomy): domain Eukaryota; kingdom Metazoa; phylum Chordata; class Mammalia; order Chiroptera; family Phyllostomidae; genus Phyllostomus; species Phyllostomus discolor. Next base: position 86,683,645 of record NC_040910.2, read on the forward strand.
CCTCCTCTACTGGGGGCGTCTGCAAGCTTGATCAAGCTCAAGGAAAGCCTGCTCCACAGCTGAACAGATGGGAGAGCTTAGCTGAGGCCAAACATGCGCAGGTCAATGCTCACTCTACTAGGTGCTACTTCATGATTGTGTTTCTCCCCTCTTAGAGCAGCTTGAGGTTCATGTGGATGAAGAAAAAATACTAGCAAGGACTTTGGATACTTAGCTAAAGCCATCCCCTGGCTATGGTAGCAATTTAAGTAAAGAGGGACTTTGTTCCTAAGCAATCTCGAATTTTCTCATCTTGCAGAGCAAAAGGCAAAGAGAGGGGTTAAAAAAATAGAAGAAAAGAAAAAGAAATATCATTGGCTTTTGCTCCTGGGCTGGCTTGAGAAGCATAAAGAATGGCCTCCTCAGATCTGGAACAATTATGCTCTCATATTAAAGAGAAGATTGGTAATATTTTTAAAACTCTACCATTAAGAAACTATGACCAAGAACCTACTTGGAAGACTACCTTAAATAAAATAGGAGATGAGATCGCTTTAGTCAATGAACTTCTAAATAAATTTGGATTGGGAATTCAGTATCAAGAGCAAACTGACAGCTTACTCACAGACCTCTGTGAATCTCTTGAAAAATAGTATAAAGATTTGAAACATCTCAAAGAAAACAGTCCTCCCTCTTGCCCCAAGGAACACTGTCCTAGAGCTGTATTAAGAGATCAGATTTTGACTCTGAAGAACCAGTGAAATGTAAGGAGCCTGAACCCACAAAGAAATATTTAAGAAATGCCATTTATAACTTCTAATGGGATCTGTGGTGTGCCTGCATGTATGAAATCTCACTGAACCTATTGTCAAAGTGATGATGATGTTATTACTCAACAAGGTACTAGTTAGTAAACATAAGATCCTATACCAACCAAAAGTCTTGAAGTTCTGTGGCCAGGAATCTCTATCACAGATTTATCAATGAAGAAATAGAGGATAGCAAAAGTCATTATTTTATAGTAGAAGCTGACATTAAAAAGTACACAGCTGATTTCTGGCCAAGATAGAGGCATAAGTGGATGCACTATGCCTCCTCGCACAACCAAGATAGGGACAATAATTTAGAAACAGAATAACAACCAGGACTGACAGAAAATTGGTCTGAATGAAAGTCAGACAACCAAGAAGTTGAAACAGACCCATTCACCCAGACGGGTGAGAGGGGTGGAGTTGGGCAGCCGGGCACAGGTCTGGGTTTGGAGAGCAGAGAGCGTTGGGACCAGGAGCGTAAGGCATCCGGGGTGCACAACACTGCAGCTGGCAGACCCTGGCCGAGGGGTGGCAACCAGCAGACCCAGTGAGGTGGCAATTGTGAAACAAGGCACTGCACACAACCCAGGATCCCAGCACTGGGAAATAGAGCCTCAGGACACTGATTGAGGACACCTGTGGGAGTTGAGGCACATGGAGAGACACCCAGCCTCACAGGAGAGGTCCTTGGAGGGTCCCACGGGGTGCACAAGCCCACCTACATGGGAATTGGCACCAGAGGGGCCCAGTTTGCTCAGAGGAAGCGGTGGAAGGGACTGAGGTCCCATGAAGAACAGAGCAAGCACCATTGTTCCCTCTCAACCCTGCCCCCACATACAATGTCACAACCCAGCGACTGGGGTGCTCAGCCCTGGTGAACACCTAAGGCTCCGCCCCTCACCATAACAGGTATGACCAGACCAAAAAAAAAAAAAAGAAAGAAGAGATGGCTCAAACAGAAGGCCAAATGAAAGCCCCAGAACCCATTCTTTTAAGCAACTAAGAGATAGCCAACCTATCAGATGCACAGTTCAAAACACTGGTGATCAGGAAGCTCACAGAATTGGTTGATTTTGGTCACAAATTAGATGAAAAAAATGAAAGCTACGATAAGTGAAATGAAGAAAAATACACAGGGAACCAATAGTGATGGAAAGAGAGCTGGGTCTCACATCAATGGAGTGGACCAGAAGGAAGAAAGAAACAACCACACAGAAAAGAATGAAGAAATAAGAATTCAAAAAACTGAGGAGAGACTTAGAAACCTCCAGGACATCTTTAAACGTTCCAACATCTGAATTATAGGGGTACCAGAAGGAGAAGGGAAAGAGCAACAAGTGGAAAAGTTATTTCAACAAACAATAAAGGAGAACTTCCCCATTCTGGCAAAGACAATGGACTTCCAGGAAGTCCAGGAAGCTCAGAGAGTCCCAAAGAAGTTGGATCCAAGGAGGAACACACCAAGGCACATCATAATTACATTAGCTGAGGTAAAACTGAAGGAGAGAATCCTAGAAGCAGCAAGATAAGGAGGCAGTTACCTACAAAGGAGTTCCCATTAGACTGTCAGCTGATTTAAGGTATCTTAAAAGAGACCTTACAGGCAAGAAGGGGCTGGAGAGAAGTGTTCCAAGTCATGAAGGGCAAGGACCTTCATCTGAGATTGCTCTATCCAGCAAAGCTTTGATTTAGAATGGAAGGGCAAATAAAGTGCTTCTCAGATAAGGTCAAGTTAAAGGAGTTCATCATCACCAAGCTCTTATTACATGAAATGTTAAAGGGATGTATCTAAGAAAAAGAAGATTAAAAAATATGAATGGTAAAATGACAGCAAACTCGCAGTTATTAACAACCACACCTAAAACAAAAACAAAAGCAAACCAAGCAAACAACTAGAACAGGAACAGAACCACAGAAATGGAGATCACATGGAGGGTTAGCAACAGGGGAGTAGGGGGAAGAGAGAGGGGGAAAAGGTATGGAGAATAAGTAGCATAGATGGTAGGTAGAAAATAGAAGGGGGGGCAAGAATAGTATGGGAAATGTAGAAGCTAAAGAACTTATGACACATGGACATGAACTAAAGGGGGGGAATGTGGGTGGGAGAGGGTGTGCAGGGTCGAGGGGAGTGAGGGGGGAAATGGGACAACTGTAATAGCATAATAAAATATATATTTTTTAAAAAGTGCACAGCTTTGAAATTTGACAAGAGGTTTTGTGTGATACTGAATGTTTTATGACACTGTCTGAGGCTATCAGAGAGGCTCTCTGAGGGGGATAACTTACCTATGAGGTTATAACCTGTGGCTCTTGTGAGCTTTTGAACCACCAACAGTAAGATGAGGTTAAAGGGTACACCTAGAATTTCCATATATATATAGGTATATAACTTCATTAGCTTTCTCATTTTCTTATTTCTTATAATAATACAACTTTTCTGATAAAGTATATACACTGTAAAATTTACTTCAGCAAATATTTAACCACCTACCATTTGCAGCTCTGTGCTTGGTACATGATGTAAATAAAAAAATGTTCATCTTTAGTTTTTGTGTTTTGTAGACAATGCTCCAGACACCAGAAAGATGGGTACATATGTGCTAATGGAAGACAAAGATCAGAAAGATAGACAACATCCATGATGCCCAGACCCTTTGGAATTAAAAATCATTAGTGTCCAGATCCCGGCTATTATAAATAATGCTGCTAGGAATGTAGGGGTGCACAAATGCTTTCCAATGAGTGTTTCAAAGTTCTTTGGATATATTTGCAGAAGTGGGAGTGCTGGCTCAAAAGACAGTTTCATTTTTAATTTATTAAGGAAACTCCATACTGTTGCCAATGGTGACTGCACCAGTGTTCATCCTTACCAACAGTGCACTAGGGTTCCCTTTTCTCCACACCCTCACCAGCACTTGTTGTTTGTTGATTTACTGATGATAGCCATACTGGCAGACATGAAGTGATATCCCACTGTGGTTTTAATTTGCATCTCTCTGAAGATTAGAGATGCTGAGCATTTTTTCATATGTCTATTGGCTATCTGTGTATCCTCAAGTTCCCATCAGTAGATGGGTGGATAAAAAAGCCATGGTACATTTACGCAATGGAATATTGCTTGGTCATAAAAAGAAGGCAATCTTACCTCTTGCCACAGCAGGGATGGACCTGGAAAGTATTATTCTAAGTGAAATAAGCCAGTCAGAGGAAGACAAATACCATATTATCTCATTTATATGTGGAATCTAATAACAAAATAAACTGACAAACAAAATAGAAACAGAGGCACGGATACATGGAACAGACTGACAGCTGTCAGAGGAGAGGGGGAAGAGGGGGACTGAGTGAAAGAAGGTGAGGGGATTGCCAAAGGACATATATGCATGACCCATGGACACAGACACCAGTGTGGTGATGGCCAGAGAAAAGAGGGGCCAGGGGCTGGGTGGAGGTGGACAAAGGGGAGGAAAATGGGGACATCTGTAACGGTGTCAACAATAAAAATAAAGTTGAAAAAATCATTAGTGTCTAAATTCCATCAGTGGCATTTCAGTCTACAGGCAAACTTCTTGGAATTGTAGGTTATCTATCTGGTTATTCTGCTGTCCCAGAAGTGATTAGGGAAGAGCTGACCCAGCCAGAAAACATCCACCTGTAATGAAATTGTACTAAAATTATACCGGGTGAAAGAGATGACAACTTGTGAGCAGGCTCGGAGTGGTCGTAGAAAACGGGTGCTTGGATTGTAAGAACTTAGCCATTTCTCTTTCTCAGGGAGAGACTGGTACACCTCTGCCTATGCTATTAGCTTGGCAGGTATATTTCTGTAGTGGAGAAAAAGCAGTCTCACCAGCCCCTGTGGCCTCATTAGCACCATCGCTGTGATGATCACACAGTGCATTATGGGCACTGGGGAAAAAACTGACCTAAGTCAGTTGCTGAGAGAGTTGTCAACAACCAACCACCACGTTAGGCAGTCTAGATCTCTATACTATGGACCACTAATGAAAAATGTCTTTGGCCAGATGAGGAGAATTAGACCACAGAAAGAGTGAAACTAAGTGGCACAATCAGCAAAGTTCTCTAGAGAAAGAAACAATTCCAGAAACAGTGAAGATTTTAAACATACTATGTAAAATTCTGTGTTGGTCACATTTGGACATGTTGACTGAGGTCACAACAATTTCCCTTTTTCTGGGAACAGCTTTATCTCCTGTTTGCAAGCTCATAGGAGTAGCACCTGCACCCACATCATGTGACCAAACTGGGGATAACAAAGATTGGAGCGGGAGCAGGGCCGGTCCCAGAGGTTTGGGCAGGCACCGAGATGCTGGCAGCTGCCGTAGCTCTGTGGAGAGGTCTGCGAACACTTGGTGCCGAGAAGTTGATCCTCGTCCCTCTGGCCATGTCTGTTCATGTTCTTCAAAACTCACATGAGCAAAATTTTAAAGTTTGCAAGAGAAAATCTTGCAAAACACAAGAAATAGGTGGATAAAATTACTACTGCTGGTGCTGAAGTTCCAGAAAGCTTGTGGTTTGCTCTAATATGCCAGACTGCTAAGTTCTGGTTTACTTGGAAAGTTTCTTTATTTAGAAACTGAACCATGATCACGTATTTTGTTTGACCTCAATACAGCCTTGACATTGTATTTGGTAGCCAAGCCCAAAGTCCACTACCTTCCTGGACACGAGTCAGCCCTCTGCCATTGGCTTGAAAGCATAATGCAGGAGCTAGTGGACCAAAAGGTGCTGGCAAGAAAGAAGAGTCATCTACTATCTTTACTTAGGAGTCCTCAGCTTTTCGGAGAGAGGCTTACCTCAGCCCGTAGCTGCTCTATTATATAAACATGAATGTTTGACCCTCTCCCCCTTCCTCATAATTGCCTGGTAAAACCCAAATTTTGGTTAAACATATGGTGTGCAGGTGAACACTGGTAAAAGATCCACATGAACAAAATGACTAGTCTCACTTAAATGATCACTGACTTCCAGGGCAGCCTTGGTTCTGCCTGCCAACTACATACACTACAGCCCCCTAATTGATTCAGTCTTTCACTGAATTGGATAACGAATAACTTTATCCCACCTTCTTGCTTCTCAAACTCTAACATAACCTTCTCCTCACTCTCAGCAGAAGATCATGCTTCCCGCTTGAGTATGGAAATGGAGACAAATTAGATGAGGATGTTGTCATAAGCTTCCACAACCCCAGCAACCAACCAGCTTTCCCCATACCATACGCTCCGACTTTCTTCTCATTAGCGAAAAAGCACAGCGCTCCTGTGTGAGACTGTCATCCACAGTGGTGCCCCCGACCCCGTCATCACTCGTCTCCCTTATTCGAGAACATATTCTGTTGAAAGCCTCCCCGACCAGCCTGCATTATTTTAAGATTCCAGCTCAAGAGGGCTGCCTTTTAAGGAGAATGGAAGGATTTCTAGTGACAAATACATTAAAAAAAAACAGTAATTCAGATAGCATCGGGCCCCGTGACAAACTCTGAGGAGAACAATGACATAGTACACTTGTGAAAACCCCTAACATTCTTCACTCCCATACCGACTGTCTCTTTTCTTAACTAGTAATTAACACTCTGCAAAAATTACAGAAACCCCTAAGATTCCATGAGCACAAACTGAAAAAATGTATAAGTTGATGGTTCTGCTTTCTTTCCCACAAAATTATTGCTTACAATGAGTATTTAGTTTTGGCAACTCATTTATCAAATCCTTCTGACATGCAACTCTTTCTGTCAGAGTTCAGTTTGCTTTTAGATAATTATTTTGTTTTGTAATGTGAAGTGCATTGTTTGGTATTCCTTCAGCCTGACTATGGAAGAGGAGATATCTTTATTTCACTCTGTTTGTAATGTGAAGTACATTTAGCTGGGTATAGAATTTGAAGTCAATAGTTCATTTTTCTCTCAGCTCTTTGAGGACATTATTGCATTGTTTTGTGGTGTCTTTTGGTTAACTGTTGAGCCTTAGTTGGTAATATATCTTTATTATTTTATTGGTTTTTAAATATTTCCCTATTTTCTCTCTCCTCCCTCTCTTTCTCTCTCTCTCGTTTTGAAAGACTACTCTAAAATAGAAAGACTACTGGATATTTGTATGTCTTTCTGAGCTCAGGCTTCATGTCTCCAGTCCTGGAAAATTCTTACACATTTTATCTTTGAACATTCTTATTTATTCTCTTTATTTTCCTCATTAAAAATGCCTATTAAATATGTTCTGGATGCCCTCATTCTGTCTTTCATGTTCTAACCTCTCAAATATGTTTGCATCTTATTTTCTCTTTGCACTGAATTTTATATGATTTCATCAGAAGTATTTCTGGTTTATTAACTTTCTCTTCACCTGTGTCTCATCTGCTATTAAACTTTCCCATTAAGTTTTTAAATTTAACTTTTATTAATCCTTATAAATATTTATACATTCTAATGGATCATTATGCTATTAGTCTTCCTTTTCATTGCCTCCTGTTTTTACTTACTTACATTAGTTCTTTAATTACATATCTTTATAGTCTTTGTCATACTATTTATTATTATTAAGTTCTTGAGGTTGGCAATAGTCCCATTATTTTGGCCTGCTGATTCTCTTTCATAGTGGACTTTTGATTATAGTTGCTAGGAGGAATAAATATATTTGTGCCTTGTGTTCTCGACATACCTCTATAGGTTTTTTCTGTCTTCTCCATAGGGCTCCAGGATAATAGTAGCAGTAAGAAAAGGAGGAAGACTATCAGTAACAACAAGTAGTTTTGTGAGCTTTTATACTTTTCTAGGCATTGTTCTGTGAACTTTCCTTATATTAATGAATTTAATCCTCCAAATAACCATACACATATACAGTTATTATCTCCATTTTTTTATCCTCACCTTAGTACATTTTCCATTGCTTTTAGAGAGAGAGAAAGGGAGAAAAGAGGGAGTGAGAGAAACTGCAATGCAAGAGAGAAGCATCAGTTGGTTGCCTCCCACATATCCCTGGACCGAGGATCAAACCCCACAGCCTTTCGGTTATGGGATGATGCTCCAACCAACTGAGCCAGGGCAATTATCTCCATTTTTATGGATGAGAAACTGAGGGGAAGAAAACTGTACTTGAACAATGATTAAAATAAAATTTTAAAAAAGATAACATAAAAAAAGAAACTGAGGGGGGAAATTAAATAGATGGTACAAGGTCACACATCTATGACAGAGGCAGAATTCATACCAGAGTTTGGCTCCAGAGCACATGCACTAACTGCAACACTGTTGTCCTTAAACACATTGCTGTACAGGGAGAATAAATTCAGGCCCTGCTCCTGTGTCCTGGTATCTAACATGTGCTACATATGCTTGGGTTTTTTGTTTTCTATGGAGGGTATGCATTTTTTAATCCAGAGATTGGCAAATATTGGATTGACCAAAACATTGTTACATTTTTTCCACACAATAGTTCTGGTAGTGCTTAGTTGTTTTTAACTTCATTCGAAATTACCTTGTTAGATTGTAATGTGACAGCTGTCATTATTAGCATATATGTAAAAACACTTATCTAAATTGGTGAATTTTTGTGTATTTTAATATTGAAGATGGAAAAAAATACACAACATTTTTGGTGTATAATGCTTTATTATTTCAAGAAAGGTAAAAACACAACTGATATACCAAAAAAAAAAAAAGATCTGTGCAGTCTATGCAAAAGGTGCTATGACTGACCGAACATGTCAAAAGTGGTTTGCAACACTTCTTGGTATTATTGACATTTTGGCCAAATAATTCTTTGCTGTGAGACTGTCTTATGCACTGGAAAATATTTAGAAGCCAATAGCAGGAGATAACTAACATACTCAAAATATCCAAATCAATAAAGTTATAGGTGAAAATGAAAAATGTCTTTTATTTTATGGAAAAAACTAAACAGACTTTTTGGCCAACCCAATAATGTATCCTCACTTTTCACTGGGGTAGTAAGTGAAGTTTTTCTTGTCTCTATTTCCACAGCTGAAGAGTTCTATGAAGCTTCTGGATTCAAGCAGAGATAGGAAGTCCAGCTTCAGAATCGATCAAGCACCAAATTCAGGTCACAGGCATCTGAAAACACCTTTTTAAACTACCGGATTACTGCCATTCTACTCAGTTCCGGCTTTAATTTCCCTTCTCACTTTTAACACCTGGGTATGTACATATCTTTCTCTTTGTTCCTTTTGTTGATTCTTATTGTCTTCCATCTATCTTTTTCTTCTTTTCTTCTAAAGGTTGGTTATATACCTGAACAGCTATTTTAAATACATTTTACCCACTATTTCTATAGATGAAAGTTGGGTGCATCTTTAACAAGTTAGTCAGATTTATGGGCTAATCTTCAGGTATAAACATGAAAAGCGGCCCCCCAAATACAGGTGAATCAGAGTAAATAAGTCAAGAAAGAGGAACACAAAGAATACATTTAAAAATATCAATGATAAAAAGTGAACCTAGTAAAATATTAATTCTAAATAATTATTGAATTCACAGTTGTGAATTTCAATGTAATTGTAAGAAAGGCAGAGTGGGAAAATGATTTTTAAAATAGAGTATATAGGGTCTAAAACAACAGTGACAACAAGAAAACTAATGAAAAACCTGATATATAGTTCAGGTGATTGAAAAGAAACTTAGAATCTTTGTCCGGACCCTTGACCTGTTACTGATAACACGATTTTAACGGTGTTCATGGCCTTCTACTCCCCCACCCATGGCAAGACCTTTAGAACGTCTTCATTCCCTTTGGTTTTGCCAGGTTTCAATGTCAAAGACATGCAGTATTGCATTGTTGACTATTTTTTGAAAAACAGAACTAATAACCAATGAGAGAAATGTATATACATAATTTCATGGCTTTAAATTTTTTTAAAAAATGACCCCCCTTTTCTCCAGGACATCTCTTAGTTTTATGATTATTAACATCTGTGGACCAGGAGGAGCCATGTCAAATATTTGAGATTTCCCAATTGATGGACTTTGGTTTCTTGTTTTGCCCTTTACTTTGGTGGGTCAAGAAAAGTTTGCAACTCTTTACAGGGAGAGATAACTATGCAAAAGCAGCTGAATAAATTTCAGGTTGTTTGCCTGGCTGTCATGCCTAAAAAATGACCCGAATCTCTTTCTTTTAATATGCTTTTTAGTCTTTAGCAATCCATTTTTATTTTCTTCAGTTGCCCTGAGAAATTCTGCATCCACTACGAACAGAATGGGGAAAAGGAATTTCCTTACTGTTCTTCATTTGTCCAACTTTAGTGTTTCCCCAAGGCAGACTATAGACTGCTTCACTTCATTAGGCAACAAAGAGTTCAGCTTCAGCACATTCTGCCTGTTTCACCTAAATTAGTCAAATATATCATTGGCAACTTTGTTTAGGCATTAGGAGCGAAAAAAAAATAACTAGCAACTCCTCATGCAAATTTAACTACTTTGCTTACTTATTGTTTTTATTTATTGTTCTTCCCTCCTTCTTTATTCCTCATGTCTGTAGGGCTGGCTGCATTTTCCTGGTTTACCATTGTCCCCCTTATCCTTGGAGTTGAAAGGCCAAGTGCACAAACACAGGGTTTGTTCTATTCCCAACCAACCACCGAACAGTTATTTCCCTGCAGAATAATTGGTTTAAGGAAGAAAAGGCAGAAAACAAAACAAGTTCATCACGTGCAGCTTGGTGTGACTACGCCCCTCTTTAGCAATCAGCCCGGGTTAAGAACTGTTGGGAGTAGACGCCCATTTAAAGAATAAATGAAGAAGAGACAGTAAAGAAATTTCAATCTCTGCCTTAGACAAAAAAAAAAAAAAAGAACAGTGCTTTGAAAGTGTTTCCAGAGTACTTTTTCTGATTTTTCTGACAGTAAGTACAGCTTTGTTTTGTTGTGCTATGCCAGATATGTGGGTGGACACTGCTAAAGTCAATCTATTTTTCATATGTTTCTAAATACTTGTGTGTTTTATACTGAAGACCTAATGATGGAAATTTTTCTATTTTTCCCAACCAAATTTATTGTACAGATACAAGAGTATATAGGAAAAGAGTAAAATTTGTTTCTGTGCTCATTGAGGGAGAATTCTCTGAGTTTTTTGATATGAAAATCTAAAATGATTTAATTTTGAGGTTTCAAAAACTGAAAAAATGTATCTCTGTTGGTTTACTTGCAAACATTTGACCAAAAATTACTTTCCCATGTATTTTTTTCTTTTTTTAGAAACTTACTCTGTAGTTTGTTTCCTCAGTTATTAAAGGACTTCTGAATTCAGAAAATTGAGGTAAATTGTTTTATTCTTTGTGTGTATCAAAATAAAGTTTCAAGTAGTTTGACTTTGGGTTATTATCCCATGGCTCAACTATTTTCATTAAAATAGTTCAAGTCAATTTAGAAGGTAAATACACAAGAAAATATTGAGTTAGGGTTAAAGTTAATGGACATAATTATTGAGATGAATTTAGGTAATTTCATAATGAAGTATATGAAGTTTGATGTTAATTTTATGTAAATTCTGGGACTTCCATTTAAATGCAAAGAATAAGAAGTTATTAATCAGATGAGATACAATAGATACTCTATTCCTATAGTTGAATTTCTGTTATGTAAGGTCAAAATGTGAAGCATCTTACAGGTCCTGCTATCTAATGATATCCTTTCCATCGGATACTTTGTTAGTGTAAAATGTGATAACAGTCACTTTCCCTCCCCTCTACTACCTACCATATAGCTTCCAGTGCATATATTTCATGTAAACTTTTACAATTATGAGTTATTGAAATACTTTAAATGCATTTTCTTTTCACTTCTTAAAGGTAGGAAATCTTTCCCCCCAAATATGAGCAAGGCTTTTCCCATTACACCTTTTTTCCTGGTGTTTACTTTCTCCTTGTTCATTTAATGAACAGGCTACATGCATAGGAAACAGAAAAGCGTGTGTCAACAAACTCAAGCCCTTTTGTACAAAAATCTTCTTAACAAATGGAGGAAGAAAAGAGACAGCTTATTGGTATGTTTGAAAGTTTTTCTCTTTCTGCAGTTAGCATTATTGCATTTCATTTCCTAACGACTCTCTTATTTTATACTTTAAGCAATAGACTGGATTTATTGATTTTGGGGTTGTTTCCAGCTGTACTTGCTGAATAGAGAGAGACTCACAGCAGTCTGAAAATAGTGTAAAATTGTAAAGATAAAAGCATTTACTCATTTTTTAAAAAACAAGATTAACTGAAAATTTAATTATACGATAAATTATAACAACTATTAAAGCTGCTCTAATTTGCATGTAATAAATTTAGAGTCAAGAAATAATAAAAGTAGTGTCTAGCAGAAAGTCAAAGAATTTTAACCTCAGGGACTTATTTTCAAGGCCATAAATTACCTACACAGGGACTATTTTCAAGAATTATGACCAAATAACACCGTTGGTTTTCAGTTTGAATTAGGTAGGTAGGCTATCTATAGGTAACAGCCCCAAATCTCAGTGGCTCCACAGAACAGAGGTTTATTTTTATTCTTCACTCTTTTTACAGCCTAAATACGATTGGCTGTAAAAGCGAAGTAGGTTGGGTAGGTGAAGGAGTCTTCTCCACGCAGTCATTCAGGGACTCATACTTCTTCATCTAGGGATTCTGCCCTTTCATTGGGCCTTGGAGACCTTCACCAGATCCTCTGCATCCAGTCAGAAGATCGGGAGGTAGAGGGACCTAGACAGGGAGACTAACAGAGGTGTCCAACCTGTGGCCTGCGGCCTGGTGGCCGTGTGTGGCCCAAAATGGCTATGAATGCAACCCAACACAAAATCATAAATTTACTTAAAAACTTCTTTTTTTGTTGCTCATCAGTTTTCATTAGTGCTTGTGTATTTAATGTGTGGTCCAAGACAACTCTTCTTCCAGTATGGCCCAGAGATGCCAAAAATCTGGGCACTCCCACTGGAAGGTTATGCTCCATGAGCTAGGCCTGAAAGTGGCCTATGTCACTTCTGCCCACATTCTACTGGCCAGAACTCCGTCGCTTAGTGCCACTTAATTTCCAGAGGCTGGGAATATAGTCTAGCATTGTGCCAAGCAGGAAGAGATTACTGAAATTGGTGAAACACTAGACAGTCTGTACCATTCAGCAACTTTCCATTTTCTTTGATTTCCAACACAAAGATATATGACCAGAATATCGTTATTTGTCACCAGGAACTCTAGCTGGGATAATCTGTGTCTCATAGACTTTAGAATCAGAGGCTCATGCATACAGACATTGTCATCCTATTAGTTTATCAGATGGCTTCTACATGAGTTCATGAGCTAATGGAAAAGTGTGGTTCTAATATTGGAGTATGGTGCATGTGGCAACTGTCTTGGTGTATGTCTTTCACTGGGTTCCTTTAGTTCTGAAGGAGAGCAAAGAGAAACCAACACTATGGTGAAACTGGAATTTGTCTTTAATTCTCTGGTGCCAATTGAGCTCTTTAAAGGAATGTAATCTAAATTTGTTCTTTTTTTCTCTCTGTGTTATAGGAATGGGGGCTCCCAGTGCTTCTCGGACTGTATATGAGCTTATTTGCAAATTTCAAAGAAAGTACCCAGTTTCCTGAAAAGCCTCCTGAGGAGCTGGGAAGGATAGATAAATTTAATGACACTTACACGCTTGTGTATATGCCAATCTCCAATAGAACCGAGCAGATAATGAATAAAACGGCCTCTATATTTAAAGGTAAATGTACTCACGACAAAAAATTACTGATATCATTTTATATTTTTATAAGATGTATATATGTTTAATTTAAAGTTACAGCAACCCATTATGCTAATTATTTAGGCATTAAAAATAGCATAGACATTTGGTTAATTTTTTTCTTTCTCTAACAACAATTAGCCTATTGAACCCCTTTTCAGCTTGATGGGATTCCAATTTATGGAGACCTACATTTCTATTAACATTTAACTAAAACAATAGATTTGTAATTCCAGATTTGCAGAATAGTGTCTGGGAAGAATACGCCCTTGATGAATGTGGGTGTTTTTAGCACAGAAATACAATGGTTAAGATTTATAACTCAGGGGGAAAATCTAAATAAAGGAAATTAGGTCCTGGTTATGTTAAACAATACTTTTGAAACTGTGAAAAGTGAGGATGGATAGTCTAAGTCAAGGAACATGCATAAAGGGCCCATGGACAAAGACGACTGGGAGGAGGACTGAAAGAGGAAGAAGGGGGTTGGCTAGGGCAGGGGGAGAGTGATGTGGGGGTGGGGGGGAGTGGGGACAACTGTAATTGAATAACAATAAAAAATAAACATAAAACCATAAAGATAATCCATGCTTGGTGCAATTTGTAAACATTTTTAAGAGGCTTCATTCCAAAGAAGGTTACCGTATACCCGAGATAACCAAAGCGTGTCTTTCATTCACGGGTGAGCCGGTGCAGTGGGGCTGCCTGCTTTTGAACCCTCCATTTTTAACGAGTGAAGTCACTGCTCGTGAGGTATAGCGTCACTTTGTGCTCTTGGTTCCTGCGTAAGGCAAAGATCATGAGATGTTTTTACTATAGTAACTTGGATTTCTTTCTTTTTTTCAAGTTTTCATTTCTTTTATTTATTTATGTATTTATTTAATTGTTCTGAGATTACACTTGTTCCCATTTTCTCCCCATTACTCTCCCCCATCCTACCCAGTAACTCTGACTTCTTATGCATATTTATTCTGGCATAACCTTTTTATGTACCTAAATTTGCCCTAAGACTTATTATTAAAAGAAAGCACTTAATTCTCAAGCATGTCTCCTGACTCTAGAACCTAAAAAACATTAAAATAAAAATTTCCCCTTTGCCTTTTGGGATAAGTTTTATTTAAGGGAAAAAGATTTTCTTTTAATTCTAATGAAAACTGTATGATGACATAGTTGACTATCACATTCTGTTTGGGTGAGGTTCTAACAATCTTTTATACCTATTTTTATTTTGTAATTCACAGGAGCTACAATCATTGGGGTATCGAATCAAAGTTCTATGGATAAAATACTTCTAGACAATATCCTAGAAGGAGCGGGGATCATCTTCAGTGATACTTTATTTTATAAGTTGAAATTTTTTCAGGGACATGGCATTCCATTTTTGAAGGAAGACCATTTCTCAGGTGATTTTCCATCTAAAATATCATCATGCTTTTTTCATGCTTTTAGCATAAAGAAGGGGTAAGGGTGATCAACAGAGCAGCTTTCAATGGCACTTGAAAAACTTAAAAGCACATTTTATTGCTAAACTTTTTCCAAGGTCAGTCATGATATCTGGCTAGAGGATGATGATCAAAAGATCATGAGTTATCCAACCTCTATATGCACACATATACCGAGGGTCTCCTAGGTGTTCGATATTTCTCTTGGCCTTGAAGATTGAAGTGAACAAAATGCAGAGCTTGCTAGTATGAATATGTGTATATATTCATACATATACAGTGGGCTCACAGGTGTATGCTGTGAAGGATGTGGAGGGTGATGGAAAGTGATGGGTCCCAGTCTAGCAGTACAGACATGTATTGAGCAGGTGCAGTAATGATAAGTGCAAGAGCAGGCAAGGTCCTTAAAGGGACTTATACCAGGAGTTCCTAATATGCTTGGGAATAGAGAAGTGCTATTTGGAGAAGTGATGTTTCAACTAATGTCAGAAGGAACAGCACGTGTGAGGTGCTAGGGGCACTGTGTTTCACATAGAAGGGAAAGTATGAGGCTCTGAGGTGACAAAGGACATCTGCTAATGTGCCTGGAAGAAGAGCAGTGTAATTGAATAAAGAACACAAAAAGGAATGTGATGGGAGAATGGGGCTGAAGGTACTCAGGCCTAGGTCCTGTGGCGTCCTTTAGTCCCAGGGCAATGGAGAGCCATTCGGGCACTTTAATCAGGGCAGAGGCATGATTAGATTTCCAAGCCTCAGGTACAATCTGGATACATCCTCGAGAATGGATTGCAGCAGAGTCCAGGAGAATGCCATAAAACGTACCAGTCAGCTGACGGTGGCTTAGACCAGAGTGGAGACAGCATAGCAGGATGTAAAGAGCTTGGAGGACCCCTTAGGAAGCAGAATGGAAGTGACTAATGGAAACGGCTTTTTTTCCCCATTCCTTCACTGAGGGTCTACTATGTGTTCCACATTTTTCGTGGCCTTGAAGATTGAAGTTAACAAAACGTAAAGTCTGCTAGTAAAGAATCGTAACAGTCAGGGACAGGGAATGGAAAAAAAAAACAATGGTCACTGCTAGGTGGTAATAAAGCAACAAAGTAAAAGAAAGCAGGGATATAAGACAGAGACTGAAAGCGCTATTTTAGATATTTTTATTTATGGTGGCCTGGAAAGATCTCTATAATGAGTTTACTTTTGAGAAGAGATCAGGACGGAGGAAAGGAGTGAGCCATGAGTGCCTCTGGAGGGAGAGCATTTGAGCACGAGAGACATTCTAGCACTGGAGTGCATTTAGCCTTTTCAGGCAGAGCAAGGAGAGTCCAGTGAGCTTGCTTTTTTTCTCTCTCTCCCCAAGCCTCCCTATGCGTGCTGTGGTTTCCATGAACAGAGTTGCCTCATTATGAACTTTGCTTTGCTTCTTTTTTTCTGTGTGGTTAAAGGTTCTGACTGGTGCAGTCCCCTCTAGATTGTTTTCTCTTGGATTCCTATTTCTTCTTCTCCAAGTGCCCTCACCCCACAATGTTGACCCTGCTCTCCTTTGTGCTTTACAGCTCATTGCTGGAAGTCGAGTCACCACTCAACATGTACCTTGGCCAAATACTTGTATACGGGATTTGTGGCTTTACAAACTGCAATTAATGCTGCTATTATAGAAGTAAGAAAAGTTCTAATAAATACTTCATTCCAGAAGCCTCAAGATTTTGATGAGAGGTGATATATACTCAGGTTTTCCCATGGTTATATAATGAAGCAGGTATGCAAGCGCTGAAATGGGATTTAGGCAAAGGAACACATTGCTTTTTTAAACTAAACTTTCCAGTAGTTATGGAATGAGAGGAGGTTGCAAAAACAAGGTCCAGGGTGGTCTGCATGCCCTTCACTGGGTTTCTCCAAGTGGAAATAGCTTACATTTCCAATGGACAATTTAAAAACCAGGAAATAGACTTTGGTACAATCCCCACAGCTTATTGATTTCACCAGTTTCTCTACTTTGAATAATGATTTTGTTTGTTTAAACACTTTTAGATCATGACAAATCACTCTGTGATGGAAGAGTTGATGTCAGTTACTGTTACAAATATGAAGACATTACCTTTTATTGCTAAAGACGCCCTTCAAAATGAGATGTTTATTTTCTACTGCTTGCTTTACTTCTCCTCATTTACATATTTTGCATCACTCAGTGTTACAAAAGAGAGAAAAAAGAGTAAGGATTTGATGACAATGATGGGTCTCCAAGATTCAGCATTCTGGTGAGTGACTGATTCAAATAGTAGCGATGAATAAGAGAAATGAAGAAGCAGTGAAAAGCCGTTACTGTTCCAGAACATCATGATGGAAACTTAATACATTGGCTACTTTCTCTCTTGTTCTGACTTTTTGATTTAGCCTTTCTTAAATTTTTCCATGCAAAATAGTTATACTTCACTGAGTACTTTTTCCGTGCCAGAATACAGAAAGCTAACACTGTTACAAAACTACTGTTCACGCCAGAGAGAGGGCAAGAGTTGCCCGGAGTCAGGTGACTGATGAGTGCCAGAGCCTGGCTGCAGCCCAGGAGCCCTGATTCCAGCTCCCTGCCTGGGTCTGCCCACAGTTACCCTTTGATTTCTGGAGAGTCCCTTGTGTTGAAGAAAGTATAATCTAATGGCTAGCTTGTGTTCAGGGATTTGGTCACAAGGGATTTTTCATTTTTCTGAGCAACTAAGTATCAGATGTTGGGGTTTAAAAGAGATAGCCTATGTAATGTTCCCAGCACATGCAGTGTGTAGGTTGGCATACAGGAAGGGCTTAATAAGTGCACTTCCTTCATATATTGATATATTTATATTTTGTCCTATTCCATGAGTAGTTTAAAGTGAGTATGAAATTTTGAAATATACATGTGTATATGTATCTGTGTGTTTGTATTAAAATAAAAACAAATAATTGAGGAGTAGAAGCCAAAGACCTAGCAAAATAATAAATAGGTAAGATTGGTAGCTTGAAACTGCTAAGACACCAAAACTGAGCACTCTACAATATAGTCAGTTACAAAGTCCATGCTGTCTAATAAAAGAAAAGAAAGGAAAGGAAAAAGAAAAAGAATCAATTACTTTTCTAGAAAAATTGTACTTCAACAACAATTAAAATAAAATTTAAAAAAGAAAAATAATTACTTTTATCCCCAAAGAAACCTAATATTTTTCAATATTGAAACCTGGGAGGTATTTCTCTGTACAATCTTCGTATCAGGAAAATACTGTGTAGGGATGTGGAGCTCTCTGGAACAGATGAGGAACTATTTATTGAACAATCTTTTGTCAGATACATGTTCCCTGAAATAAAAATGTGGTCCAAGATATTTCAAATTTTCTATAAATTATGTTTTACTAACAGAGTTTTGATTCTGACATATATGAAATGTGAAATACACAAAAAAGGAAACTGTGTTTTTCAATAAAAAAGAAAAAGGAGAAGCGTGTTTTTGTAGTGGAACTTTGGGAAGTGCGAAAGAATGGGTGGGGTCTGTTGGGAGGGAAGAGAGAGGGGATCTGGGTGAAAAAGACCCTCCTTCAGTCCAGCGCCTGTCTTATGGGGTGGCATCTCTGCAGTCACCTGAAATAGGCGGGACCAAGTCAGCTCTAGATGGAAACTGGAAAGGCATTGGATATTTAGATGTGGACCCATCTTAGGATAGATGCTTCTCAGTATGCATGGAACCTAAAACTTAGCAAGATGAAAATATATGTAACCATGGAAAAACCTGAGTATATATCACCTTTCGTCAAAATCTTGATGCTTCTGGAATGAGCTTACAGTATTTATTATAATTGTTCTTACTTCTGTAATAGCAGCATTAATGGCAATTTGTAAAGTCACAAATCCTGTATACAAGTATTTAGCCAATGAACATAAATGTATAAATACATATATATGTATTTGTATATTTACAACATATATTTAATATATATTAAATATATAATGAATATAATATATAAAATATAATATATATTTAAGGATATGTATATATATATCTTAAAACTAACAAGGAAAAGATTCTGAAACTTTTAAAATTAAACACAGAATGACTATTACAAATAAGTTTTGGCTTCTTAACTTTTGTAATAAATTTAAAATGTAATCAGGATTTATTCTTTAAGTATGACATCTGAATTGCTCTGTTGCTATAAGAAGGTTTTCTTGAGTTTAGTAACATCTCCCCCCACCCCATCCCAACTCTTCAGTGACTTCCTTTTTCTAGGTATTGTTTTAATTTCCTGTGTCTGTAATTCCTTACCCTGTGGTTTTTCAATTACTATCTATTGTAGTTCCCCTATGTTCTCAGGAAGTGGCTTCTGCAGATGCATTATGCTTTTTAAAAAATGATGTTTCTAATGCATCACTGTAAAGACATGAAATTTCAAAAGAAGTCTCATAGCCATTCCTGGTATATCTACTTGGGCAAGAGACACAAACAAAAAAAAAAATAAACAAGTGAGACTACACTAAGAAATTATTTTTTTGCCAATTAAAAAATGAGCAAAAGACCTGAATAGACACTTCTCCAAACAGGACATACAGATAGCCAATAGACACATGAAAAGATGCTCAACATCACTAATCATCAGAAAAATGCAAATTTAAACCACAATGAGATATCACCTCCAACCTATGAGAATGGCTATCATCAATAAATGAACAAACAACTAATGTTGAAAAGGATGTGGAGAAAAGAGAACTCTTGTGTACTGTTGATGAAAATGCAGATTGGTGCAACCACTACAGAAAACAGTATGGAATTTCCTCAAAAAACTCAAAATGGAACTACCTTATAACCCAGTGTTGCTGCTTCTGGGAATATATCCAAGGAAACCCAAAACACTGATTCAAAAGGATATATGCACCTTTGTATTTATTGCAGTATTATTTAGAATAGCCAAGATTTAGAAGCAGCCCAAGTGCCCATCAGTAGATGACTGGATAAAAAAAAAAAATGTACACAATGGAATACTACTCAGCCATAAAAAAGAAGGAACTCTTACCTTTGGTGACAGCATGGATGTACCTGGAGAATATTATGCTAAGTGAAATAAGCCAGTCAGAGAAAGAAAAGTACCATATGATTTCACTTATATGAAAATCTAATGAACAAAATAAACTAACAAACAAAATGAAAATATACTCGATACAGAGAACAGACTTATAGCTGTCCCAGGGAAGGGAGTTTAAGGGGTTGGGTAAAAAAGGTTAAGGGATTAAGCAGAAGGAAAAACCCTCATAGACTCAGACTATAGGATGGTGATTACCAGAGGGAAAGGGGACTGGGAAGAGGTAGAAGAGGGTAAAAGAGGGATAAATCGTGATGGAAGGAGACTTGACTTGGGGTGGTGAACATGCAACATAATATACAGATGATGTATTATAGAATTGTACACCAAAACCTATATAATTTCTTAACCAATGTCAACACAATACATTCAATTAAAAAATAAATCTTGAAATTCTCAAAAAGTCACATAAGCAATAAATATGTTCTACTGGGACATATTTATGCCAGCTCCCAGTTTTAATACTTTTGCCATTGTGTTCAGCTGTTGAATTCTTACTCACTTAGGCAATTTTATGTAGAGGATAGAGCTCTGGACTGAGCAAAGGCCTGTGGCTTCATCTTAGTTTTATTAAATGGTTTTATTCTGTTGACCTGAATAGGCCCATTAGCTAATAATAGGGAATGAAGTTTACTCATCTGTACAATGAGAAGTTTGGACTAAAACACCCTATAGTCTTGTTAGATCTAAGGCCGAATATTATTTCTTAATAAATAGCTCATAAAAATGTGACCACCAGCATATCTAAAGCAAAACAGTGTGGACTCTTAAGAAGTACCATAATTTATATCAGTTTAAATAAAGAAATTATGAATAGGAGTGGCAAGAATGGAATGGGCTTAGTGGAGCTGAAATTTCAATTTTCTTCTGGTAGGGAGGGTGGGGGTGCTGCTGGCTGAGGTCTTCAAGAGTGGCCCAGTTATCCTCTGCTTGCCACGCTTCCATGGTGACCTAGTTGATTAGCACTGTTAAGTTTCCATCCAATTCTATAATTAGAACACTTTGGTAATCAATAAAGCTGAAGAAACAAAATGCTTATTCCTTTAATTCAGCAATTTTACCCAAGAGAAATTGTGCATTCTCCTGCAAAAAGACAAGTATAAGAATGCTCTTAGAAATATTGTGTTAGAAAAAGAAACAACCAAAATATGTATGGGCAGCACTTTGGGATATATTCCTACAATGAGATAGTATGTAGCAGTGTATGCTATTGTACTTGTTGATTGGTAAAGGCAAGTTGTGGAAGAATCCATATGAGCTGATACTATTTATTACAGTGTTTGTACTTTTTATACAGTATGTGAATATAGAGCTGGCACCTAGCCAGTAGGCACAGCCATGCCAACGTACTACTAATATTTTAATTATTAATCTAGATGGCAGGTACAGGGGCAATCATTACATTATTCTTTAGATATCCTGTGTTTTCAGTATTTCATAATAAAATTAACTGCAATAACTTTTTGTCTTTAGGTTCTCCTGGAGTTTAATCTATGCTGGCTTCATCTTCATTATTTCCATAATCATTGCCATTATCATAACATCTACCAAAATTATAGTCATGACAGGCTTCATGGTCATATTTACACTCTTTTTCTTATATGGCTTATCCTTGGTAAGTTCCTGCAATGGTGACCATTTTCTCTGTGTTAGGTCTCAGCCATATGCAGCAAAAGGGTATAAGCAGGCTACCGCAGTCATTTCTTTCATGTCCATTTTGGGTGTGCACGTTTGACAAAGTCTCTGAGTGTGAGAAAAGGATGTAACCTAAGTAAAGCTGGGCCTCTCTTTTAGACAAAATCTGAACTAATAAAGTGATGCATCAAAAAGAAAAAATTATCTTGACTCGAAATTATCTAAGACATTTGTAGATAATTAACGAGGATGCCTTGAGGAGCAAACCTATCTTTTTTCCCCAAACTTCCCCCTACACAAGTATTCTCCCTCTAGTGTCCCCCACCTTACCCTGACTTCTCACCACACTCCTCTCCCTTCTCTGAACAAAGAGCCTCCCACATTTCAGGGTGTTTTCTGCAGAAGGTTATGTAGATGCTCTTTAATCCTTTAATTTCTTTCAATCTTTTCAAGTCTGCATTTCCACCCTTTCCTCAGCAATTCTTCCAGACTCCCCCAACCCTTTACTCAGCAACAAATGCCAAACACTTGAAAAGGGTAAACAGGGATGCTGTTTATACAGGGGTTGAGAGAAGGACTGAACATAATTATACCCTAATATTTTCATCACTGACTCACTCATAAAAATGTCAGGATCCCTATTCAATTGCACTGCCAGTGATTCTTGATGAACTAAGTCTGTGTAACCTGTCTTCTCTCTCTTTCAGATAGCTCTAGCCTTCCTGATAAGCGTGCTCCTCAACAAAACCGTCCTCACAAGTCTGGTTGTGTTTTTCTTCACTCTCTTTTGGGGCGGTGTGGGACTCTCTGTGCTTTATGAACAACTTCCTTCATCTTTGGAGTGGATTTTGAGTATTTTTAGCCCTTTTGCCTTCACTACTGGAATGACCCAGGTGAGAGAATAGTTCATTGATTTAGTATTGAATTTTCAAAAGAATTTGATGGATACTTCATGACTCTTCATCAGCAACACTTTCAGATTAAGAGCTTTCATTCTAAACAAGTCTACTCTAACGCTAAATATGAAAATGTTACTATTACATTGTAGAAAAATGGTCATCTCACAAGGAAACTTGAATAAGAAAATGTTTCAAATTTTCACATCTCAGATGTAATTTTTTATTTTGAGGTATTTTCTTCTAGTTTTATTTCTACACACACACAATTTTTCTCTTTTCACATAAAGCTAGATGATTAAGGTTTCTTGGTAAATCTTTTTTGAAACATGAAATATGAAAAGCTTTTGAGACATAAATATGGAGCTTAACCAAAAATTATAAAATACACCAAAAGATACATGAAGTAGGTCAAGAGACAAAATGTTGCCATACCCCCAGGGCTCCTCTCAACACTACTTCCTCTTAGAGGTCAGTTGTATGATCATTACTTTCTTGCTTTTTATTATTGCCTAAGTTTGTGTTCTGAAGTGTAATTTTTTTGGTTTTGCCTATTTTTCACTTTGATATTGTACAAAGGATATTTTAGAAAATCTGACTTTTTTTCACTCAACATTGTCTTGAGAGGTCATCCACAGTTTGCGTGTAGTTATAGTAGTATAGTGCTGTGTAGTATTCCATTGTGTGAATATACTATTGATTTTTGTATTGATGGACAAGAATATTTTTCAGTTTTTGACTATTATTAATAATTGCAAAAAATTCTTATGCATATTGCCTAGTAAATGTGGGCATTTATTTCTGTTTCGTATATCTCTAGGAGCTGAATAGTGGGAACTAGAGTTTGTATATTAATCTTTATAGCTATTGTCAAATGTTTTTTCAAAGTGGCATCATCAGTTTACTTTTGCACCAATAGTGTTTCAATATTTCAGTTGCTCCAAATTTTCACCAACATTTGATATTGTTAGTCTTTCAAATTTTAGCCATTCTGGTGGAAATGTTATGATATATCATCATGGAATTAATTTGTATTCCTCTGTTTATTGATATATCTTTGGATTATCTGTTTTATAAATCCCTGACTCAAGCCTTTTCACCATATTTTGCTAAGTTTCTATCTTTTCCTTATGCTATATATGAATTTCTTATACATGGAATATGTGACATTTTGCAATTATTTCTTGCTGACATTTTTACTCTCTTAGTGGTGCTTTTGTGTGATGAACAGAAGTTCATCATTTTGATGAAGTCCACTGTGTCGAGTTTTTCTTTTATATAGAGTAATTTTGTGTCTGTTTAAGAAATCATTGCCTGCCCCAACATTACAAAGATATTCTTCTACTACCTGTTCATTCTGGAAGCTTGACTGATTCTGCTTTTATATACAGATATAAAAATTTTTTCAAAATAACTTTTGTGAATCTGTAGGTAGGGGCCACATTAATTTTTCTATGTGAAAATCTAGTTGCTTTAGCTCCATTTATTAAAGGGACCATTCTTTTCCCAAATGAATTGTAGTGTTTCTTTTGTTACAGCTCAACCAATCATGTATTAGCCTGTACATTTATCTTTGCATTGTTGTCACATTTTCTTAATGGTTTTTCTTTATATGTCTTGCTATTTGGTAGCAACAATTCAACCACTGTATTTCCTTTTTTGAGAGAGTCTTTTCTATTCTAGGTTCTTTGCAATGTAACTTATCATTGTTACATCATTGGCTTATCAAGTTATACACAAATACTATGTATGTAGAAAGGTGTTGAGATTTTGTTACAGTTGAATTTTTCAATTTGGAGAAAATTCACACTTTTCAAATATATCTTCATATGAATTTTCCCATAGTAATTGTTTTCCTTTCAGTATAGCCTTGCACATTTTTGTTTGATTTATTTCAAAGTATTTGATATGTTTGATGCCATTAGAAATAACATCTATGTTTAAGTTCTTATTGCTAAATGTGTGTTGTTGATGCAGAGAGATGCAACTGACTTTGGGTACATTGGCATTGTGTCCAGTATTCTTGCTGTATTCTTTTATTAAAATGAGTATTTTTCTTGGTTTTATCTGGGGACTTTCTCATGTATAATCATGCTGTCTACAAATAATGACGGTTTGTTTTTTTTTTCTTTTGCAGTCCTTCTGTCAGTCATTTCTTTTTCTTGCCTTAATGCACAGATCAGGACCTCTAGTATGATGTTGAATAGAAATGCAGACAAAGGAAAAGCTTTCAACATTTCTCAATTAAGCATTATTTTTTGGTGTTGGTTTTCCTTAGTCTGGTAATTCACCAGGTTAAGGAAGATCTCTCATCTTAGTTTATAAGGAGACTTTCTTTAATATAAGCAGATATTGAATTTTATCAAATGCTTTTTTCAGTATCTATTAGGTTGACGTTATTTTCTATTCTAATCTGTTTTATGTTGAATTACGTTGATTGAGCTTCAAATGTCAAATCAATCTTGCATTTTTAGAATAAAGTCAACTTTTTCATTAAGTGTTAATTAATATTTTAACATAAATTGAGAAGTTGTACAGTGTCTAGTTAAGGCACTGAGTTCGAAAGCTGGACTTCCTGTATAATTTAGCTTTGCCACGCCACACTATGTGATTTTTGACTTCATCCAGTTAAGTCGCCCAATTTCTTTTTTATCTTATTTAAAATGCAGAAGAAAATAATAAGGCCTACATTATAGGGTTATGATGAAGATTAAATGGGATAATATAAAAAGTACTTAGAACAGTGCCTAGAACATAGTAGCTATTATTACATAAATAATTATAAATACAAATCTGTATTTGCAGTAATGACTAGAAAAAGAGGTAAGTTCTTTCATCAGTATTCTAATAAGATACTTCAAAGAAATTTCTATGTTTTTTCTAAAATTTATATTTCTTTGTTGCATAGGGTAAATATTTTGTAATACTGCAATGAAACCAAACAAATGATCTATAATTTAAATTACCATTCTTAAAACATTGCATGTCTTAAAAATTGATATTTTCTCCTAATATTTCTTTGATTGCTATAAAATAGGAGTAGTTTCTTAATAACTTCATAAAAGGGCTTCTTGAAAAAGCTACTTAATAAAGTGATAATCCTTGCTGCTATAGTGCATTTTTATTTATTTAATTTAAGTATTTATTATTATTTTTGTTTGAATCTTAGATTATCAACCTGGATTATAGTATGAATGGTGTTACTTTTCCTGACCCATCAGGAGACTCATATTTAATGATAGCAACTTTTTTCATATTGGCTTTTGATGCCTTTTTGTACTTTGTATTGGCATTATACTTTGACAAAATCTTCCCATGTAAGTAATAGTGGATTTTTCTCTGATCTCTACAAATATTGACCATATTAAAGATTTTTTCCTTAAGGTTATATAAATATATTTTTTTAAATGATGACTAAGAAGTATTTCCCATCATAGGCTGAATCAGTTCTTTATTTCTATTTCACAGTTTTAATGGTCTGAAAAATATATTTATGTAAAAACAATCATTCTTCTCACTTTAACATAATGATACACATTATAAATGTAAAATAATGATCATTTTAATACATATTATAATTATATAGTATTAAATAATATCACTTTTATCAAGGATTCCCTGAAGAGTTTTCAAAGAATGATATTTCAGATTAGTATCCAAATGAGCTGGAATAACTTAGATGGTTTTGGCTCATTCAGTATAGGGCCATAATGTAGCGAAGTACTTTCTGGTGAATGTTTGTTTTCCTTACAAAATCATGGGGCAGCTTGTAAACTAGATACCACGCCAAAGAACCTCAGGTGTGAAATAATCAGGTTTCCTCACTCCCCAGTGTTTGTGGGAAGACCATTTCAGAAGGGGAGTTAGCCTTCCTTTAAGGAAATCACAAAATGAAGATTAGAGAGAACATTTTCAGCATTGTTCTGAAAAGCTTTCTTATATTGTTTGTATTTACAGAAGTATACCCAGATAGAGTTCCTTTATCTTACAAACAACCAAAAATTTCAAAAAAACCCAGAATTCCTTCACATACACTGGAATCCGAATGCCTTTTTCCTTGTACAATCTTCTTGCCTTTTTATTTTTTATGTTCCTTCCATTTTGACTGTAGTTAAGGTTGTTTCTATGTATCCATTTTGACTGTAGTTAAGGTTGTTTCTATGTATACCTGTCTTTCTATCACTTCTGGTTTATATCTGAAGGCCCTTAATAGCAAATACTACTTCATTTTTTTAATCTAGAAAATAACCATATATTCATCCTGAACAAATAAAGTTGCTCTATGTACTTTTATTCATGTGCCATATATACTTCAGTATTATGTTCAGTCTTATGGCTGTGGTCAATTGATTAAGGTCACCAATATGTTTACGGTTAATTTTATGCCATATTAAAGCTTTCCCCCCACATATTTGGTTTTACTGTCCTGAACACCTTTTAGACCACATTTTATTCAAACCTTGGATTTATACTTTGTTGAAAGTTCTATTGTTTAACTTTTGTAATAATATGTTATCTCCTTTGTATTTTCGCTTCTTATGTAATTATCAAGCTTTCTTGAGAATACTCTAAGTAACAGGAAGGTAGAAAAGACTCTCTCTATGATGTTTAAAAGCCTAAGACATTCTGCAATATTTTGAACAAGGATTCTTTGCTCATTGTTTATTACTGATCCAATATTGTCTCTTGATTTGTTGTCTCTTGATTAATTAGATGGAAGTGACCACCGTTATTCTCCATTATTTTTCTTGAGCTCATCCTCTTGCTTCCAATACCAAAGGACTAATAACATCATTGAGAAAGAAATTGATCCCGAGTATCCCTCTGATGATTATTTTGAACCAATAGCTCCAGAACTCCATGGAAAAGAGGCCATCAGGTAACCACACTTAGAGTAATATATGGGTGCAAGGATAATGAATTATTAACCTATAGCGAGAGAGTTAGCCTGAGGCAAAATACAGAAGAAATTTGTTTTTGTGACCATCGCTTTGAACTCTCCCACTGCCATCATCACCAGAGTCTCCTAGCTGTTACTTGATGCAAAGAAAATTCTCTTTGCTTAGCTCCACATACTGTTAGCTCATCACCCTCCATCTTGTTTTCTTCCCTGTTTCTGTCTCTTGTCCCCCACCTCTCTTTTACACTTGCTCTTTTCTTTCTCTGAATTTCTTCTTCCATAGTGTCATCTGGCTTATATGGTATGATGGAAGAAGTAAGAAATTTGGAGTCACAATTTTATATCTTAATACCCCATGTCCCTCTTATTTGATGTGTAATCTTGAAAAAACAAGTGAATTTCTTTGACTTTCAGTGTCCTCTAGGAAAGAAGGGTAATGTTTACTTTGTAGAGTTGTTTGTTGCAGATTCATATGAGCAGTTCTTAAAATGTCTGTGCTCTCAGACCCCCACCTCCCGTGATTCTAACTCGGGAGGTGTGGGCTTGAACCCAAGTACCTGTGGATTGTGAAGAGCCCTATAGATTTTTCTAATATGCACTAAACTTAAAGAATTAGAGTTTTAAACATTAACCTTTTAGTTATTTAACAGATTTCATATAGTGCTTACCATGTGTGAGATACACAGTTAATTTTCTCAGAAAGCTCATGGGGTAGGCACTTTTATATTGCCCATCTGAAAATGAGAAAAGTGACGTACCGAAAAGTGAAGTCTCTTGCCCAGTGCCACCTACTCATAAATGTGAGGCTAGGATTGGCAGCCAGCCTAGCTCCTGAATCTATGTTCTTAGCCTCTGGCTACTGTACAGATATAAGTAGGCAAAGGAAGATGAGTAAAATGGAACTATAGCTAGGAAGTGAAATTTTTCTCTCTGCAACAAAGAGCAGAAGGAGAATTCATGTACCTCAGCTTCTTCCTTCTAATTCTGGCCCTACTTTTTGTTAAGCTTTCTGAGGGCAACCCCTCCCGAATCCATGGAAAATGGATTCTGTCCAATAGAGAAAGGCTAAGTGAGGAATAATTCCCCCAAACGCTATTTCAATATCATCAGTCCCTCTTCCTCAGTTGACAACACACACACACACACACACACACACACACACACACACTATATTACTGTTAAACTATAACACTTTTCAGGTCCAATCTCATAAGAGAGTCTTAGGGTTAGTTAGCTACACAAATTGATAATGTTCTTTGTTTTACTGTTGCGAAGGACAGAAACGTGAAATGTCTTCACCCACGCAGCCCGTCCTCTTCCTCCTCCCCCCCCCCACCACCCTCAACCCTGAGCAGCCTCTGCAGTGGGTGACTCTGGACATCCTTGTCTCTTTCTCTGGATTCTACACGAAAATAGAGGTCTGAGGTCACTGACAAATCAGGGAAGTTGTCTGATCCAAGACTTATTCATTATAGTTTTTGGCTCCATTGTGGGGTACATCACCCCAGATCCACCCCAAAGTAGCAATGTATGTAGGCTTAGGTGCCCAATTTACAGCTCTTTTGTGACAGTGTCTACACACTCAGTTTCTTTTGAAACAGGTTTTGGAGCTGCAAGGCAGCCTAAAATTGCCCTTTACCTCCCGATATTAGATGCTGTTTGATGCCAGTCCATAAGTCTTATCTCTCTCTTTATTGTAACCCTTTCTTAGAAACATGGTCATTCTTCCCCACCACTAGACAAGTGTTAAATTTATCCCAATCACTATCAACATTTGAACTTGATTTGTGTGGATATGGAAGGTACTAATATATTAATTCCCCTTTTCCCAGACAGTCTCTGTTTTACATACTAATGAACTCTTCCTTTTTCCTTAGCAGCCCTTAGCTATATGTATCTGGAAGTATGGAGAAAATCTTCCAGAGTTCTAACCAGAATCAAGATCTTTGTTCTGCAAAAATATCTACTTTGTATTCACAACTTTCTCCCTCTTACCCATAATCCTCCATCCCCCAATTTTCCTTCTTCTCTGGGGTATTTGTATGCACATCTTCCCATTCCTATAACTTTAGACCATTCATGTAACATTCCCAGTACACAGGTGGAACTTCTGCCCCAAACATAAATGGTTACCTTTATCTCTGAAAATGACCAGCTGCTCCTAAATGGAAATTTATTTTTAAAATAAAACACTAAAGGCCCATTTCAATGGATGCCATGCTACATGAAGAATGGCAGAAATAAAATACCCTGTCAGAATCAGCACCCTTTAAGCCTTTTCCTTTTAAGCTTCCAGACTCTTTGGTATAACCCCACCCACCACCAGCATCCTGGTTGAATAAGTGTCCTTACCTTTATTCTCATTCATGCTCAGCAAAGAGGGTGACTGAATTCTGTTTCCTTTTGAACTTGAAGATACATTGTACATGGTCTTATGTAGCTATGATATCTCTAATCTCTCTGAGCCCGGTTCCTGCCTTGTTCTGCAGCAGTTCCCTTTGGAATTCCAAGGTGCATTTAAGTTCAACAAGCACTGATCTAGAAGTGTGTGTGTGTGCGTGCATGTGTGTGAAATTTGTATGAAGAAATCCAGCAAACCTTTAAATATGTGAACCAAATCTCAGAGCCAAGGATATGGTCAACATTAGGTTGCTGTTGAAACCATGAGAATCAATGAGCTAACCCATTGGCAGAGTCTAGAGTGAGGTGAACCATAATGTACAAAGAGAACACTGTGGAACACCAAGGTGATGTGTCAGATGGAAGAAGAGAACCTTACAGAGAAACAGAGAAGGAACATTTAGAAAAATCGTAAGAAAACCAATAATATTAAATGTTTAAAACCTTAAAAATAGACACTTTTAACAAAGAAAAAGTCATCAGTGGTAACCCATAACCCAATAAATAAGGATGGAAAAGTATTTGTTGCATTTAGGGATTAGGAGGCCACTAATGATTTCAGTATGAAGAGGATCACTAGGGTTGTGGGTTCATAAGCCAGAGCGCAGTTAAATGATGAGGAAGTGAGGAAGTGGAGGTGTCAGATTCACACTTTTATTCTGAGAATGTTTTTAAGATTAGGAGAGAGAGAAATTTGACCATATCTCAAGCAGATTTACTAGCCAAACAAGTTATCAGAGAGGAAAATTCAGGGGACAGAGGGCTTGGGAGATGATGGTTACAGAATGCAGATAAAGGCACTAATCTTGAAGAGGGGGGAAACACCCAATGTTCTAAGACTCAGGAAAGGAAGTGAGGATGATTACAGATCATAACTTTCTAAAGAGAATGCTATTGTCTATTTCAGGAGAAATGATTTATCAAAAATAAGTCTTTGTCTCCCTGAGGACACAGGTGGTGGCCATCAATTATTTCACATAGAATGGTTGGCTGCCTGTCTCCAGGGCTGTTCATGATCTGCCCCACTTTCATTTCTGTGTTGTCTCAGTGAGTATCCCCTTTTGTCATTTCAGAATCATAAATGTCAGAAAAGAGTATAAAGAAAAGTCTGGAAAAGTGGAAGTATTGAAAGGTAAAGAAAAACATCTGTTTTATTGACTTCTTTATTTCAAAAAATGGGGAAATTTCAATATGAAAAATTAGAAAATATAGATAAGCAAAACAGAAAAATTTTAAAAATGTACAATCTAACTCCATCATGTAGAAATTAGCCATGATTAAAAACTGGATGTAAAATCCTTTTGGATACTTCATGTATCTATTAATCACCCAAAACAAGAATGTACAGTGAAAAATGCAATTTCACTTTGATTTTTAAGATGAATTTGCTCTAACAAATATTTTATTTGCACTATGAGGAAAAAACATTTAAACTTAAAATTGATAAATATTTTTGTACTAGCCAGAAAATCCCACAGTTTACACGTACTTGTGAGATTAACTAAAACAAGATGAGTAACACCATTGTGGATGAATTGCATTTCACAAGTCAATATCCATAACAAACATAGTTTATAGATTTGAATGAACCAACATATCTGATATTAAATATTCCAATAAATATAGCTTTCTATAACAAATATTTAAGTGAGCTATATATCCTCCTGAAGGTTGAGAGTTCTGTCCTTTGTGTTTATATTGTTTATTTTCTAGCAAATGTTGCACCCCTTAACTCATCTTACTTATTTTTTTGAGATTAGATCTTACTTTGAGCATTTAATGTAATTGTATCAGCAAGTTTATTTTCACTCCAGGTTTTTCTCAAGCAGCATGTAGATCTGTGTTTCTTTTTTAAATTTTAGTCAAGGATCTATTGAGGTATTTTTAAATTTATTATTTTAATTTCCAGAGCACATTATGAGCTACTTTCTAACTCATCAATAACCATGGGCTTTTATGTCTAAACATCTTCAACTTCTGCAAGGATTTCCTCTTGTTTGGAGTGAGAAGAAGATAAAATTAACTCTAATTCCAAATATTCACACTACACTTACTTCCAGTATACATGCAAGTGCATATATGAATATGAAAGTGTATACATCTCTTATTCTGTCTTTGGAACCAGGCCTGTTGAATGCTCTCTTAGATGTTGATATTTTTATTTTAATAACAGACTTGCTCTTTGACGTATATGAAGGTCAAATCACAGCAATTCTGGGTCATAGTGGAGCTGGCAAGTCTTCATTACTAAACATCCTTAATGGGTTGTCTGTTCCAACAGAAGGTGAGCATAAATAAATAAATAAATAAATAAGAACAAAAAGAAAAAACAACTTGTCAAAGGCAAGATGTCTGATAATAGAATGAGATCATATATACCCTTTCTCATTTTTGGATTTTTATTGAACTGTTTAAGAGAAAATAATGTTTGTTTATCTAAAGTATTTTATCAGAACTATATGATTTTAAATATATTTCCCAAATTGTTTTGAAAATTATTATCTTTATTCAACTGATATGGTACATTTCAGTGGGAATACACACTACTCTGAGCATAAATTTGTGTTAAGAATAATTAGTACTTGTTAGCAAATTATCAAGTCATCATTTTAGATGTTTATATATGCAATTATTTCCACAAATAAGATCTCTAAGCATCAATAAAATGTATTATGTTGCCAATATTAAACTACTTTTCACTTCTATTTTCAGGATCAGTTACCATCTACAACAAAAATCTCTCTGAAATGCAAGACTTGGAGGAAATCAGAAAGATAATTGGCTTTTGTCCTCAATTCAATGTTCACTTTGACATACTTACTGTGAAGGAAAACCTCAGGCTGTTTGCTAAGATTAAAGGGATTCACCCACAGGAAGTGGATCAAGAGGTAGATGGTTGGATTCATTAAACTGCCAACCTTTTGTCAAGTAAAGTCAGGGCCACAGAATTCCCCTCAGTATTTACTTGTCCTGTTACAAGTAAAATTCAGGCATGGAGATCCTATTGAAAACACCTCCTGCTGTACTGACCTGTTAAAATTGTAAAATATGAGTCATCTTGGATTTTAAACTTTGTATATGTTCTATAGGTACAAAGAATTTTATTGGAGCTGAACATACAAAACATTCAGGATCACCCTGCTGAACATTTAAGTGAAGGACAGAAAAGAAAGCTGACCTTCGGAATTGCCATTTTAGGAGATCCTCAAGTAAGTGCCATTATGCATATGGAGGAGTGTGGGTGGAACAGCAATACAAAGCCAGGCTGCTCTCTGTCACTAACAGTAGCAGAGCTTTCGTTGTCATGAATAGAGAGAGAACCTGCTGTGTAACTATGAAAATAAGTATATTGGATGGAAATGGTTGGATAGTTACTGTTTTGGGGGTTTTATTGTTATCCATGCTATCATCAGGAAACAGCTGACCCTGGAGTGAGGCATATTTTATATATCATCATCCTCTGTAGGTTTTGCTATTAGATGAACCAACCGCTGGCTTGGATCCCTTTGCAAGGTATCGAGTATGGAGCTTCCTCAAGGAATGCAAAGCAGGCCGTGTGATCCTCTTGAGTACCAACCTCGTAGATGAGGCTGACATCCTGGCTGGTAATTGATTCTATCTCATCCTGGCTGGTGTTGATTCTATCTCAATATCACAAGACAGAATTTGGGAAATATTGATTCTCAGGGCAAGAGCCCTGTTCTCATTGCCTTGATATGCTTATATTACATACCAGTCTGAGGGATATCAGCAGTCTAGTCTCAGTGTAGAATTCCTTGCCGACTGTATGGTTGCTAGATTTTGACCACGCGCAAAAACCTGTGATTTTTCAGATCAGCTTTTGATTAATTTAAACAATCAAATATGCTTTAATATATATTTGGTTGAAAAATATCCACTCATTCTTTCACATCCCATTAAGAGTAAAAAATGCACCCATGTAATTTCTGGTTTTTTCTTTCTTTTTTTAATAAAGTTTTGGAGGACACTGAAATGAGCTGGAGCTCATAAGTTCATTTTAAATGCATCAGTTTTAATGTGCATTTCAAACTTTCAAATAGATACTAGATATAGCAATGCCCCATAGAACATTTCTCCTCTGGGAACCAGAGCTTTGGCTCCTCGTTGGTATTTTCTAGAGAGGGAAGAAATGACTCCTGTCATCCCTTTTTCTTGCTTCTTTTTACTCAGATAGAAAAGTGATCATGTCCAATGGGAGATTGAAGTGTGCAGGCTCTTCTATCTTTTTGAAGAAGAGATGGGGTCTTGGATATCACTTAAGGTAAAGAATTTGGGGATAAATTGGATATATACATAAAATTTCAATACTGCCATATCAAAAAGGTAGACAATTATGAGAGACATTTGGCCTTATGCTTAGCTCTGCCAGGCTATAGCGATCAATGTTTTCTGAATGTTTTTTCTGCATTCCATTGTGATTAGAAAAATTTCAAAATTATAAGCTGGACGACTTCCCCGACAGCTGCTCTGTGCAGCCTAAAAATCTGTCTCCTTCCCATGCTCCACTTTCCTTAGCCAATCCATACAATCCTGTGACATATTTTTTTCTTCCATATGGTACAAAATCAAATGATTTTAGAAGTTAGTATCAAAAGTGTGAGTAGATCTGGTAGCAGAGAGTAAAGAGGACTGTGTGTAATGAGAATGTGTATGCAGGCAAAAAGAATGAAAACAAAAACTCTATGGACAAATGAAACATGCATGCTGGCCAGGTTTTCCTATTAACCACTAATTTCTGATATCTACAAAGCCTAGTGTAATAATTATTTTCCCTAAGAAATCTCTTCTAATATTCTCCCCTCCTTTGGTTTATCTTCCTTCTTAATATATATCAAGTTTCAATTCCAGTATGTATTTGTTTGTATATTTGTAGTTCTGAGTTTTTACACCTCCTCCGTATAGATCAGAAGATTTTTCAGATTTATAGCATTATGTATTTATTATTATGTAAATCATTTTGTTTGTTAAAGCTAAGTAAAGTAGTACTCAAAGGCTAGATATTCAATAGAAAGTTCTTTTGTGACAGTGCTGGGGAAAATACAAATGACTTTTCTTTTCTTTCAAACAATAGTTTGTACAAAAATGAAATATGTGATCCAGAAAAAATAACATCCATCATTAATCATCACATCCCTGATGCCAAATTAAAAACAGAAAGCAAAGAGAATCTTGTGTATACTTTGCCGATGGAAAGGGCAAATAAATTTCCAGGTAACTTCAATGTGATTATAATGGAATGAAATTTGGGACCAAGTGTTTACACTGTTATCACAACTTTTCAGTGTTTAATGAATTTGGATTTTGTTTTAGGTTGAGTTTCCTAAGTAGAATGTGAGATGAGGATTTTGGTGTCATTTGTTTGGTAATTGATGCCTAGAAGCACCAGGGAATGGGGACACGAGAGCGAAGGGAAGGAAGCCAGGGAAGTTTGCCTTATTGAGCAGGTTATGGCAATAAGCAGTCGAGGTGTAATACCCCTGGGAGAAATAAATGAATAAGTAAGGGGTTCAGAATTATGTCACCAGAGGGGTGAGAAAGCTGGGGTATTTGTTTGCCACTCCCTAGCCATCCTTGGTTAAGAGATGTGTCCAGAACATTGATTGTCTGACTCATCTGGCTTATGCTCAGCATGAGCTTTAGCATACTGCAGAGCCCAGAAAACAATGCCCTTCGGACAGGTGTTCTTAATAAGCACATTTGCTGTTAAAGGTGAGTGTGGAAGAGATGGGGGTGGGGCATCAAGGTGTCTGCTACAGGTTCCATGTTGTATTTTAAATTAATTGGGTGCATATCTTTTCTTTGTTTGATGGCCAACCTTACATGCTATTTGGATGACCCAGTACATGTAGGAGAAATTGATGATTCAGAAGAGGGAGGGAGGGAGGGAGGGTAAAAGGGAAAGAGGGAGAGAGAGACAGAGAGAGAGGGAGAAATTACTTTGGAAAGTTCTTGAGATGACCAGAGGGGGTCGGATTCAGAACATAAGTCAAGAGGCAGACTTTGGTGGGAACAGCTACAAGTCTTCTACCCATACAAAAGGAAGACCCAGAACATGGGTAGGAGTACATGCTGATTTGTGGTGTAGAGGTGAGAAGATGATGCTCTCTCTGATTGCTTATATTTCCTGTAAGACATTTGCAGGAAGTTCATGAGCTGAGAACAGAAGGGAGAGTGCAGGCAGTTTGCGGATAGAGGGAGAGGTCTGACATACTCATTTCAGAGAGGGAGAGCGTTCCAGTGAAAATTTGCTTTTGCTTACTGTGATACTGCAAAGATATAAATTTTATGAATGATATTCTGCATCATTTTTAAATATGTAAATTTAGCAGGTTTAGTTATCAGTGGTATTTCAAATGTATCTATTCCTGTCTGTGGTCTTAGACCTTTTCAGTGATCTTGATGAGGGTTCTGGCCAAGGTGTGATGAGTTATGACATTTCCATATCAACTCTGAATGAAGTCTTCATGAAAGTAGAAGAAATATCAACTACTGAACAAGGTAAATTCATTTGTACAAGTCATATAAAATCGATTTCCAATTGATCATGTGTCAATTTAGTATGTGTAATGTCTTATACTTGATTACACTAAAGAACGTGGCTGGCCCTGGCTGGTGTGGCTCAGTGGATTGAGTGTCGGCTGGTGAACCAAAAGGTTGCAGGTTCAATTTCCAACCTGGGCACATGCGTGGATTGCAGGCCGGGTCCCCTGTTGGGAGCATGCGAAAGGCAACCTATAGGTGTATCTCTCACACTTCAATGTTTATTCTCTCTAAAAATAAAACCTAAAAAATTTTGAAAAAAAAAAAAGAACGTGACTAATCCCAAATTTGACTCTGATGCTCTGGGAAGGGCTGCCACCACTTCTTAACGTCATCACTGGGACTCGGCACGGACTGCACCTGGAACACACCAAATTCCTCTTCAGAAACCACTTGCTTCCTTTTCAGCAGCTTTCTTCTGTCCCCAGATATTCACTGCTTCTTGGATATTTTGAGGATATGGAAGCCTCCCAATCAGGGTCATGAACTCTGAACAGATATTTTGTATGAAAATTGCTCTTAACTTGCTCATATACAAAATTCCGCCAAGGTCTAAATGGGGGAAAGGCTTAGGGTCATGTCTTGCATATTTTAATGGGTGGCAATAGTAAGAGATGTTACTTATGGAGGGTTTATACCAGACACTTTGATCCATGTGTGGCTACATCACACTACTTTTCTACAATAACCATTCCAACCAGTGTCATTGGCACTGTTTACACATGAGAAAATTGCACCACCCATTCTCAACTTAAGAGCAGTTAAGTGACTTGCCCCAAATAATATGACGTGTAAGTCATATATTTGGAAATTGGGTACAGGTCGTGTGGTTTCAGGGCTGGTAGTCTTTCACCTAGACTTCTTCATTATTGATAGCTTAATAGCAGACATGTAGGCATTAGTGATTTGCTATTTCCATGGAGAAGATTTCTTGAAGTCCCCCAGAATATTGTTACCTGTAGGACTTTATATGCCTTTTTAAAGACCAGACACAATGGGATCATCCTTTACTGACTTCTTTTGTTATGAATTCAGAATATGTGATAACTGAGTTTATTGAATATAGACATGGTAAACTTGTTATTTACATTGTTTGTTTTGTAACAAACATCCTAAGACAGTTTTTCTCTAAAAAGAGAAAATTGTGATGAGTCAAGAATGACATTAATAATATGTATATATATGTGCATATGTGCTTATTCTGACCTCGCAGAGATGAGCAGAGACGCAGAAAGCCTGTATGAAATGGAGCCGACTTACTCTTCTTGTCCTGAAATTCAGAAGACTGTGGGTGACATGGAACTCTGGAGAAGGCAGGTCTGTGCAATGGCGCGGCTCCGTTTCTTGAAGTTAAAACATGGAAGGAAAGAACTTTTGACTCTGTAAGTATCAGAGTACTGTGGTTTTCTTGGGTCGTGAGTTTCAAGAAAGGGTTAAACCAGAAAAAAATTTACAACGAGAACATAATACCCAACATTGCTGCCAGAGCATGTACAAATGCAGCATTTGATTTTACTGTTAGTGGGAATACCCATAAGTTAGCACGTGATGAGCCTCGTACACTGGTCTGTTGGGTTTTCATAGTCTGATTGCCTGCTGTTAACACAGCGATCTGTTTTTGTACTGTGTAGCATGCTAAGGTGTGACTTTCAAAATTTTAGCACTTATCATTATGGCTGGCATAAAGTTGATACTCTACAAATATTTGTGAAATGTCTGACTGAATAAATACAATTACTATAGATTCATATGGTAATTTTTCTTTATTATAGGCTATTGGTACTTGGAATTTCACTGTATCCTATGCTTGTGGAAGTGATATTTGAAGGTGTATTAGTTCACAAGAATGACTGGGAATTTAAACCTGAATTGTATTTCCTCTCTCCTGGACAACTCCCCCAAGATCCTCTTACCAGCCTACTGATCATTAATAACACAGGTGAACAGAAAGACAAAACTCAAATCTAGAAATAAGTTATTTTTATGTAGAGGGGAAAAAGTGAGTTGTAAGAGTAGAAAACATGTATTTAGACTTTATGAATAGAAAACAGTTTCTGAGGAACTGTGCATATTTGCTCAGAGTTTAGGGGTGATGGCGATAAAGAGATAGGGTCGAAGGATCCTGGATCACTGCTTCACCTGGTGGAGCAGAGCTGCTGATCTGCCTGATTACCCTCAGCTGCTGTGTGAAAGAGAAACTTCTGTATTGGCTGAACCACTCAATTTTGAGACCCCTTTGTTACAGCAGCTTAACTTCTACCTTTAATGATGTACACACTGGTTGACATATAGAGATGCAATAAGATCTAGGAGGATGCCTTAACACAGTTTGGTACATGTGCTCCTGTTATCCTAAATGATAGGTCATCGGTTTTGTCTAACTGGCTTAATCTTCCTCTTTATTTAACTTTGAAGATTTTATGTCTTTGCCTAAAATATTAACAAAATATATTCAGAATAGGAATTCTCTCTTGAAGGGTTCCCCTGCCCACTCCAGTTTTCACATACATTTGTGACTCAGAGTTCTAGATGTCTTCTCTTTAAACAACAGTGGTCTTCTTATTTGTTTCTCATTCTTGTTATTTTCCATGCGGGTTTTAGAAAGTGAAGTTTATTCATTCTTCTACCTTAAAACTGAAAGCCTTGCTAATTCTTTGATCTCCAAGATCTAGAATTGTTTCTCTGCCTTTCAGTTGCCCCATGAATGTTTTCTTCCCGTTACTCTGAGCACAGTCCATGCTGTTCACTTGTTTATTTTTTTCTTTTCTCTGTACTCACTTGTTAGGTATTTTGTCATTTAGATTTGGAGCTTCTATGCTATCTCATTCCCCTTTTTCTCAAAAACCTCATGATTGTTGATAAGACATAGTTAAATTGGAGAATCCCTGTTTGTCTGGGTGAATGTGGGTCTCCATTAAGATATCTGCCCTACCTCAAGTGACTACGGAGATGGAGCAGGCTGTGTGGCTAACTGTCCTGCAATGCAAGGAAAGCTTAGCTTCCATGCAAACACCCCTTTCCCACCTGGTGGGAGGAATCCTAATTCATCTGGCGCTTGGCCCTATTTTTCTGGTGCCAGAACCCAATTCTGTCCTTAGCTCCCATTTGAAAGTTCGAATGAGCCAAAAATGAGAATCCTTCTTTTTCCTTTTCCCGTTAAAGTCTGCCTTTTGTCTGGAGTTCCTGTAGGTTTTTCTCTGCAGTTTTCCCCAGGTAATGTCTATTAGAAAGTCAATTTGGGGACTTGTATTCTGAGGGCAAGTGCAGCTGCCACCTGCTCTGTGTGGAGTAGAGGGAAGGGCCTGTGGTCACTTTGTTCCAGGTGTGGTTAAACAGTTAACCAGCCTGACAGCAGCTTCAGAGTCTGCCTTGCCCCTTGAATTCATCTGCTGAGGTTAGATATTAGGAAAATTGGTTTTGCCTTTGTATTTGTTGGCCCCTGTGTGTGTGTGCTAAACTGTGGGTTTTTCTTACCTCTTATTTCTCTGTTATCTTCGTTAGGAGCATATAAAAAACTTTGGTCTGATAGTGGCAATCTTTTCATTTCCCACTTCCTAACAAAAATATACTTATGAAGTATATGTGTATGTAATACATATGTAAATATGTAAAATACACTCATAGGTACACCTACATATATTTATTTTTCTGTTATTTGGAGAATACAGAAGCGAGAGGGGTGCTATTATTGGTCATTTTAGGCTAGCCAATCCAAGGCACTCCCCATATGATTATTGTATTCCCACAAATTATTGAGTTCAAATGTATTTCTTAACAGAGTCATAAAATCAAATTATATTGTCTTAATGGTCACATGCTAGCTTACATTGAGTAGAATTATAAAGCTCACTCATCACAGAGTAAGGTTTTTTTTATATATATTTTATTGATTATGCTATTACAGTTGTCCCCTTTCCCCCCTTCTCTCCCCTCCACCCTGTACCCCCTCCCACCCACATTTCCCCCTTTAGTTCATGTCCATGTGTCATACTTATGAGTTCTTTAGTTTCTATATTTCCCGTACTATTCTTGCCTTCCCCCTATCTATTTTCAACCTACATTCTATGCTACTTATTCTCTATACCTTTTCCCCTCTCTCCTCCTCCCACCCCCCTGCTGCTAACCCTCCATGTGCCCTCCATTTCTGTGGTTCTGTTCCTGTTCTAATTGTTTACTTAGTTTCTTTTGGTTTTGCTTTAGGTGTGGTTGTTAATATTTGTGAGTTTGCTGTCCTTTTACTATACATGTCTTTTCTTTATCTTCTTTTCTTAGATAAGTCCCTTTAGCATTTCATAGAATAAGGGCTTGGTGATGATGAACTCCTTTAACTTGACCTTATCTGAGAAGCACTTTATCTGTCCTTCCATTCTAAATGAGAGCTTTGCTGGATAGAGCAATCTGGGATGTAGGTCCTTGTCTTTCATGACTTGGAATATTTCTTTCCAGCCCCTTCTTGCCTGTAAGGTCTCTTTGGAGAAATCAGCTGACAGTCTGATGGGAACTCCTTTGTAGGTGACTGTCCCCTTATCTCTTGCTGCATCTAGGATTCTCTCCTTCGTTTTTACCTTGGCTAATGTAATTATGATGTGCCTTGGTGTGTTTCTTCTTGGGTCCAACTTCTTTGGGGCTCTCTGAGCTTCTTGGATTTCTTGGAAGACTGTTCCCTTTGCCAGATTGGGGAAGTTCTCCTTTATTATTTGTTCAAATACGTGCTCAATCTGTTGCTTTTCCCCTTCCGATTCTGGTACCCCTATAATTCGGATATTGGGACGTTTAAAGGTGTCTTGGATGCTCTTAATCTTTTCCTCAATTTTTTGAATTCTTATTTCATCATGCTTTCCTGCTTGGTTGATTCTATCTTCCTTCTGGTCCACTGTATTGTTTTGAGACTCAGATTCCTTCCTTTCACTATTGGCTCTCCTCCGCGTGTCTCCCTGCATCTGTTTTATGGTACTCTGCATTCTTTCATCTAAATTTCGTCCCAAATCCACCAGTTCAATGAGCTTTCTGATCACCAGTGTTTTGAACTGCGCATCTGATAGATTGGCTAATTCTTGGTCGCTCAAAAGGATGAGTCTTGGGGGACTGATTTGCTCTGTTGAAAACATGGTTTGTTTGTGTTTTTTTTCCCCGTCTCTTTTTTTTTTTCCCCCGGTCTGGTTGCTCTTGTTACGGTGGGGGGCAGGGCCTTAGGTGGTCCCCGGGGCTGGGCACCCCGGTTGCTAGATTGTGACGTTATATGTGGGGGAGGGGCGGGAGCGGGGCGGGAGAAAACAATGGCGGTAGTTCCGTTCTCCTGGACTCAGACCCTTGTCTGGGCTTCTGGGCCGCGAGTTCTGCCCTGGTCCACAATCGCTACCCCTCTGGGTCTGCCAGCCGCAGCTTGCGTACTCAGGCATCACCGCTGCCTTCTTGCACCCCCAATGACTTTTGTGCTGATTTCGCGCCAAACCTTCCCCCGACCTCCGCGCGCCGCCAGCCCCGCGCCCGCCGGCTTGTCTTCTCCTACCAGTCCGGATGAACGCGTCTACTTCAACTTCTTGGCTGCCCGACTTCCATTCAGATAAATCCTCTGCCGGATCTGGGTGTTATTCTGATAGTAAATTATTGTTGTAAATTATTGGTTTTCTAATCTTGGTTGTACTAGGAGGTACGGTGCGTCCACCTATTCCTCCATCTTGCCGGAAGTCCCCACAGAGTAAGGTTTGACAAATAGAAGATGGTACAATGAGTTCTCTTTCATGGGCCAATATTATTATTATTGTGACAGCCAAAGGGATATGCCTTCACATAATAAAAATATAAATTGTATATGTGGTTTATTTTTTTAACTTGACATATATGTTTTGTTTTATGTGGCCTTCTGTTATTAATTTAATATTAGAATCAAACATCGAAGATTTTATTCAGTCACTGAAGCATCAGAATATACTTTTGGAAATTGATGACTTTAAGAACAGGAATAGCACTGAGGAGTTGTCGTACAATGGAGCTATTGTAGTTTCTGGTAAACGAAAGGTATGTTAGCCTCTCGCTTCTTGTTTTTGCTTTTATGAAAAAAATTAATGAAGTACTACATTTTAACTATCTTAAAAAATGTGGAAAGTCAGCCCAGCTAGTATGCAGCAACCGTGACTCAAAATCATTTGAGATCATTATTAAATAATCTGAGAAGCTTAATTAAATTTGTGTAGCCCATTTGCCATTGTAACTTTTGAATGAGATGATCTTTTACAATCAAAAGTAGCTGAATATAATTGCATCATTCAAACCCAATGAAATATTAGGACTTAAACTTACCATCCAAGATAATTATGAATTAAAGGGATCCTGTGCAATGGCTAACTACCCAAACTGGCTTTTTGTAGTTGAAAAAATACATTAAATACTATCATAGCCACTGAAGTCTCTGAGAAAATTTTTTTCAGCCTACTCTCTTAACATGTTTCCATTTGGGTGAAGACTATAAGCAACAGAGATCTTTGCAGGAACAAGACTATTGAAAATACATCCTAATCACAAGTAGACTCTGAATCTTACTTGCATTGGAAGTAAGGGAGTTCAATTCAGTGAAGCTACCTCTTTATTTCTTGCCACAAGGAGAAAAAAGCAAAAGCCTTTGAAGATGTACCATTGACTTCGGTTCTACCTAAACTAAGTGCATCATTAAAAAAATGTAACCTCAATGTGGGCAACGACATCACTTGGCAGATGCTTTGCTTGTTACTTATCCAACATGTTTATTATAGGAACTTGTGGTAGTATTTAAACAATATCGAGCCTCTTTTTCATAAACATGAAGAACATAGACATTGTCCTTGGAAGTGTAAAAATGCCTCATCGGCAGTGTAGCTCGAATGTTTTGTGAACCTCATGCTTACCTCGTATCCAGAAACACAGGGTTTCTGTGCTTGCTCACTGCAGACCGACGGGATCTCCTCATCAGGGCCACTTTTAAATTCTATCAGCTGAAATTCCTTATGAGCAAAAGGAGGACAAAACGATCTAAAATTAGTAATACTGATAAAATTTCATACTGCTGACTGTGCTAGGGCCTAATATACATCATCCCCTTTAAACTGCATAACAACCTGTTTATCATACACACCTTCTCATGTGCAAAGATGTGCCACTCCAAAAAGGCAGGGGGCTTTGAAGATGGCCACACAGCTAGAATATAGCACTGTTGCGATTTTATGTACAAACCCTTTTCTTTGCTCTTCATTTAGGATTAACATCATCTCATTTGTGTCTATTTGAAGGATTATAGATTTTCAGCTTTATGCAATACCAAGAGACGGCACTGTTTTCCTATTCTTATGAGTATTATCAGCAATGGGCTGCTTCGAATGTTTAATCATACCCAACAGATTCGAACTGCGAGAGGCCCATATCCCTTTGTAAGTATTGGCTTCACTCCTTCTGAACAATTAAGAGTTTGACAAGCCACCTATATGTTCCCTCTTCGGCTTTTAAATATTTGTAATTTATTTCCATCCCCCCAAATTAATTTTGTCCTTATATTTTCAGCAGATTATTGTCTAACAGAGCATGATTTTTCCCTTTACTATGATAATCAGGGAATTCTCATGGGGGGATTTTTCTCCATATTGTGTTATAGTCTCCCAAAAAGCTTCTGAGAAGACACGTACTTGACTGTAGGAATGTACTGGAGAGAGAATGACACTGTGTGTGTGTGTGTGTGTGTGTGTGTGTGTGTGTGTGTGTGTGTTTATATGCTGAACTGGAAGTCAGGAACACATATAACCCTGTTTTAGAATCTCATAAATCTTATATAATTTGTTGGTCGATCCTTCATTGACTAAATTAGTAGACTGACTGATTCGAAGGACAGTCTACCAGTTCTTGGGCTATATGCTTTCTGATAACCCCTTCACCTACCCAGT
Source organism: Phyllostomus discolor (assembly GCF_004126475.2). Classification (NCBI taxonomy): domain Eukaryota; kingdom Metazoa; phylum Chordata; class Mammalia; order Chiroptera; family Phyllostomidae; genus Phyllostomus; species Phyllostomus discolor. Next base: position 86,727,996 of record NC_040910.2, read on the forward strand.
CGCTCTGCATTGCGGGGGTGTCTGCCACACACAGGCTGCGTTTTCAGGGTTCTTTGTCAGCTGGCTCTAGTGTGGCTTGGCAACTGGAAGCAGTGCTTTTAGCCAGGACAGCAGAAGGATCTCGTACCCTGGCCTTCAGTGACATCACTTTCTTCCTTTGTCCCTCCACCCCGGATGTGACAGCGGCTTCTTGGGTCATCATCCTTGGCTTCTCTGCTCTTTCCTCCCATGTAACCACTGCAGGATTAATTTCACTCTATTTGAAGTGCTCGAGGTGGTTATGGTTTTCTGGTTAGAGCCCCGTGGATGCCCAAGAGGGATCTCTCAAAGCCTACTTCAGCTGTTTCCAACCAGAACGTTGGGAGAGAAATAAACAGGACTAGAAATGGAGCCTCCAAAAGGGAAGCCCATTTTGTAACAAAGGGGTCAAATTCAGTTTTGGATTCACTGCATCTGTGGTTCTGGGGGTACACAGAGAAGCACATGGATGGACTGACTATCCTTGAGAGGTCAGCAGGTGACATAATCCTCTGACAGTCAAAGCCACCACTGTCCCTGAAAGCAGGGAAAGTTCAAGAGTGGTGGTATCTGAAGGGAAGTCTCCAGAAGGTGGAACCAGCTGACAGTACAAAGAGATACATGTTACTCCCTCTTTGTCCTCATGTTGGTTCAAGATTAAAATGAACGGAGGCTCCATGGCTACACTCTTAGCCTCCCCAGTGGCAGAGACAATTCTTCTTTCAGCCATTCTTATGAAGACAGTAATACATTTTCCCACCCACTGGAAAATTTCTAGGTACAGCTTCCAAAGTCTTACGGAAAACTTGAGAATTGTGGAATGATTTTGAAGTAGGCTACCGTCCAAGAGGCGGTTCTGTACCCTGCCTGAGTATAAGCCCAGCCTCAGGCAGACATTGACTCAGGGGCAGTGATTTAAAGTGCATCTCCTAGAAGACGGGCTCAGCGGCATCGAGTTTTCATTTTAGGTCTGTGCCTCAGAGCACAGCCAGCTGGCTGCCGTAGTTCCCACGTGTCCATCACTAGGTTTACTGAGAAACACCTGCTGCTCAAAGCTGACTAATCTGTTTCCCTAGGACCAGAATTCCTTAATTATTATTTTTTTCGTATTGTGGTTAAAAAAACCCATGGAACATGAAATTTACCATCTTAACCATTTTTAAGTGCATAGTTCACTGGTGTTAAGTATATTCACATTTTCACAGAAACAGGCCTCCAGAACTTTTTCATCTTGTGCAACTAAAACACTATATCCATTAAATAAAAACTTCTCATTACTCCTTCCCCTGCACCCTGGCAATCACCATTTTACTTTCTGTTTCTATGAAATTCGACTACTTTTGATACCTCATAAGAGGACAAGTGTATAGTATTTGTCTTTTTGTAATTGGCTTTCCCCTGGGATAACGTCCTCACACTTCATTCATGTGGCAGCATGGGCCAGGATTTTCTTTTCTTTTTTTTTTCAAGGCTGAACAGTATCCAATTGTATGTACACAGTACATTTTGTTTATCTGTTCATCTGTCCATGGACATTGGGTCACTTCCCCGTCTTGGGTGCTATGAATAGTGCTGCTATGAAATGTGTGGGCAGAGATACCTTTTAGGTACTGCTTTCAGTTCTTTTTCATATATACCCTGAAGTGGGTCCTGGGGTCCTGGGTTATTTTATATTCCCTGCTTTTGTTCTAAGAGTTTCAACCTCATGCTTCATAATCAGAAGTTACCTGCCTCCACTGCCATGCATAGATGTTGATGAACTAGACACACTTTTAATTTGATTTTCCCATATTTTGAACAGCATATTCATTGTGGTTATTAGTATTTGTGTAATTTTTTAAAAAATGCTCACTAGCTTAATGTGCATCTCATATTTGCAGAGTTTCGTAGTGACCTACACTGGGCTGCCAGAAGCCTCCTTCTTCTTATTTTCCTTCGTGAGCTGTATCTCCCCTTACTTGGCCATGAGCAGCGTCCACGATTACAAAGTAAGAGATGGGGAAGGGAAAAAAAAAAAGAAACTTCGGGGAGCTTAACACTTGTGTTTTAAGTGCTATTTGTCCAAAATGTTGTCCTGTGAGAAAAACACTTAAGCATATGTTTAATTTAGATAATGTAATTAAGCATTATTTCTAGCAAGTCAGAAATTTACTTCTAAAAACGTGAAATACTTGTGGATGCAAACAACAGGGTGGTGATGGTTGGGGGAGGGGCTGGGGTAGGTGGAAGAAGGTATAAGAGGGATAAATGGTAGTGGAAAAATACGATAAAAAATGAAACCACAAAACGCTTTTTATTTCAAAATTAACAGAAAAAGCGCAATAATTTTACAGGGATTCAAGTTAAACATTACAAGGGGAATATTATAAAACTTTCAACTATATTATTTCTTAACTACAAAGAAGAAATCATAGATGCTGAAAAAGACCAGATTTAAGACTTGAGTCACTTTTTTACTGTGGGGAATACAATTTTTCCTTATGTTGGTATTTGGTTACATCCGTTATCCAAGTCAAACAGTGCAGTGAGATTTAGGTGAGTCATCCTTCATAATACTGAGCCAGCAACTCTCCCAAAGCGTATTTACATAATGGAGAACTGATTGTCCTTCAGGCCACAAATGATATTTCTTTTGAAAGAGATTCACTCCTTGACCATTATTAAATCTGCTTTTTATCTATTATGCATAAGTTAAAGTGGTGTTGTGAATCAAACCTATAAAATGAATTAATATCCATTTTCAAAATAGTCACTTTAATGAAATTAGCAAATTTCCATTAAAGAGTACGTGCATAATTAAAATTATTAGAAAATTTAAAAGTATTCGATTAGATTATATTTAACATGTCTTCCAATGGGTTTGTTTTTGGATTTGGACTTTAACCGAATCTCTGTGTTTCTTCATCAGAAGAGAGCTAAGGCCCAGCTTTGGGTCTCAGGCCTCTATCCTTCTGCCTACTGGTGTGGACAGGCCCTGGTGGATACCAGCATCTTCGTTTTTATTCTTCTTGTAATGTATGTAATTTTTTACACAACATACCTAGCACAAGTTTTTTTTAACACTCGAATTGTGTTCGGTTTGGTAAGTAACACCCTACACAGAGATTGTCTTATAAGCTAATTCATGATAAATATTAACATTTGATATTTGATATAATCAAGACATTTTTATTTTAATTTTGTCCTAAACTGAAACAAAAAAAATGCAAAGTGCATGTTCAATAGAATGTTTTAAAATATTTATAATTTAAATTTTCCCTCAACATTTTATTTTTTGACTTTGGTATTATTTATCCTATCTTTAGGTTACAATTACATTTGGTTATGCAGCTTCTCTCATCTTGTTCACATATGTGATATCATTTATTTTTGGCAAGCGGAGAAAAAACAGTGGCTTTTGGTCATTTTGCTTCTATATTGTAAGTATACAGACAAACATACAAATAGAGAGAAATAGAGTTCTATTTAAACTTTCAGTGTAACAGTAAATATATTTACTTTTGCCCTGAACAATGGGAAAAGTAATACCTTAAAGTGACACCATAGAAAGAAGAAAGAACGTAACATGTTGCTGATTTAATAGTGTTCCTGAAGAATTCACGTACAACCCCTTGACTAAAGTTCATGGAATATTTTATGGGAAATCTGAAGCTCAAAGTGCTGCTGTTGAGTTTATGAGTCCTTCAGCATACAGGGCTTCCTTGCAACACTAGAACAAAAATTGACCTGATAACATTCAACAGTATAATCCATTTCTACAATCTTAAAGAAAGTGTCTTTAACCTCAGATGCTAGTAATTTTAGAGATTGGAGATGTTTCTGTACCTACGGCAGTATACTTGTTCATGAGTATGAATAAAAGATGACTGAAAGTCCAAGATTACTGAAAACTGGGATGGAGATATTTACCAAGACTCTGGATACCCAGAGTGCCTACTCCCAGAAGTTCAGGTGCATTTTAGCTGGTACTCTCACCTGGTAGTTGAACATCTGGCTTGCAAACACAGCTCCCAACTCTTGGAGTTGAAGTCCTGAAACCACCAGAGGAAGCCAGCCAGAGGCCATCTGCTAAGAAAACGCATCTGTCAGCACCCGCTCACTTCTGTAAGAAGTTAGCCTTAGACTGCCCTGGTTAGCAGATAGCTGTGGGCTTATCCCTTCTGATTTGGTTTCTCCACACTTTATTTCCTGGTATTCAGCAGGTTGTGTCTATTACTGCCCCACTTATCACCATCAGGACAACCCAATACAAGTTCAGACATTACAGAAAGACTTATAGAGATGCCTCACTTGGAAAACTGGCTTTGAGGCCGGTATGACAATCTGGTGCACCAAAAGTCTTCCACTCATCCTTTGCATGGGAACTTTCATTCAGTCAACTTCTTATTGCCTGTGCCCAACGTAAACCCAGGTGCTGGGTATGCAGTACAGATGTCAGTAGAAGAGGGCCTAATAGTTGATTTCAGTTGGCACACTTGTATATGTCCAGCAAAATGTTAACAAAGAATTTGTGTCCATACTTTGTGTTTTCTAGTAGTTTCAGTTCTGAATGAGGTCTTTTTCAGAGCTGATGTCCAAGCAATGTCAGGGTTATTTGCCAATATGAGTGTTAACAGATCCATTACTGCCAGCCTAATGGAGGCTAGAAGTATCCCCATGAGTTCCCTCGTAGACACTCATTGAGCTTCTTTCCCTTGATTCCTAAATAATCAGCATACTAAGGTCGTGGCTCCTTTTACTTTGTCTCTCCCATTCTTGTGTTGGTTCTCCTTAAATAGAAGCCATTCTAGACTGGGACAAATAGAAGTCTACTAGAATGTATTTTTGCTTTGTGCCAAGTGAAAAATCAGCCCCTGGTTCACCTTATACTCACAATTCTCCCTGGTTTGTATAGATTCAACAATATCTCAGATAGGGGAGCGTTTGGCCTCAAAGGTAGAACCATACCTCATCAGCCCCTTCTCCTTCAGCTTTCAGCGGGAAAGCCGAGCAGGGACGGAGTTCTTCTTGGGGATGCAGGCTCTGGAGTGAGGTGTGGAGGTGGAAAAAATGTCCAGGTTCTAGGAATCCAAAGTGCATCAGTTCTACAGAACATGACTTACCTCCCAGAACTTGAAACAACACGGTCTTCAAGAACAATAGCTTTCATCTCTTGGTTTAGAGAGTAGAGACCATTTCCCCTAATACTTTATATATATAACAAAGGGTGGAAGTCTAATGAGAGCTAATTTACCTCAATATATGGTAGATGGCAGAATGGAGCCTGCATTATCATATAATGAGTTCCTCTTGCATAATTCCTTAGCTGTAAGAGCATAAATGAGCTAAAGAAATAGGACTTTGTTATTTCTGGGAAAGTCACGATAAAGCAGAACACCCTTTCCATCAGGTTTGTGGACAAATGTGATCATTAAGATGTTCGCACTGTGGTGGCACAAACCATAGCAAGTAAAGGACCACATCAGAGAATCAAACATGTGACTCTGAAACACTGTGTTTTTCACATTGAAATATAATTGTATCTATCTGTGATTGAACACTATTTTTCTTTTGCTGCCACTATTTTTGAATTATTGTGTATTAAAATAAGGTGGTATTGCAGAGGCAAAGTAAATTTTTTTAAATAAAATTTTTTTGTTTAAAAATTTAAAAAATTGTTTCAGTGTTATATATAGTATAGTATGTGTTTATAATTTCTGGTTTTTACTTTTTGATATTTATTTATTTTACTGTACTTGTCTACTTATTTCATTTTTATACCATTGAAAAGAAACTACATTTTTATGGAATACTGGGATATCAGATTGGTAATTCAAGATTACCTATGATAATTCCCCTCATTTTTAAGAGTGAAAATAATTAAGTAACTTATTTAAGGTCACACAAAAACTAGTGACAGACTTAGGAACAAAACAGGTCTCACACCTTATGTCATTCCTGACCTCAAAAAATAAGAGATGGTAGCATGGTCCATGATACTGATGTGAAGTTGTGTTGACCCACATCTGGACTTCAGTAGGCTGAACTATACATCCTCACGGAGACTCAGGCAGTTTGCAACATCTTTATGCCTGCTAAAAAGAATTTATAATTTCATTCAAAATGTGTATTGAGGGTAGGTACTGTGATCATTGATCTTTCATCATGCAATTAGTGTAAGTTTCAATCATGCCAGTCTTAGGACTGAGGTGATTTTTTATCACTCACAGGATCAATTTTAAAAAGGCATCACTTGCTGATGGTCAGTGCAGTTGTCATTTGTGATCTTATGTATACTTGGAAGGACAGTATAGGCAATGTTTCCCCATCATTGAGTGAAGCCACAGTCAACAGTCAATTTGTTTCTAAAGTCCAGTGGACTCCTGTACCCCCAAGGGTATGGCACTTCGTGGGCATCTTAGGCCCTTGTTTAATAAGGAAGCATCCTGCCTAGTGGTAGAGGTACAGTAACACATCTTAGCACACTGGTCCATGGAGTGTTTCCTTTGGTGCATTTCTGCATCTTCTCTTGTTCCAGTGGGTAAAAAGGAAAAAGAAAAAGAATCACAAAAGTATAAACTTGGAGGCCTAGTAGAATAAATGGAGTCAGCTAGGTGGACTAAAGGACTCAGTTATCAAAAATGAGGAGATAGGAAAAAATACAAAACTGTGATGTCATGGAAACTAAGAGAAGAGAAGTATGTGAATATGGACAGTTGTGCAATACCTTTGCAGAGAGATTGTGGAGGTGGTGAAATGAGAAAAGTCTTTTGTACTTGCCATCTAAAATGCTTATCATGCTCTTCCTGAATACTTGATGATGTTATTTGTTTTTTCCCAATTGTCTTTCATATGTCATATTCCCCCAAAACTTTCAATTCCCCTAAGAGCAACATTCCCTTTTATGTAACAATTCCTCAAAATAGTATAGTTTTCTAACATACAGACTTAGCGATCACAGTTGCCCAGAGTTTTGAATTCCAGCTCTGTCGCTCACTAACTGTGTTGTCTTGAGGGTGGTGTTTAATGTCTCTGGACCCTAGATTCCCCATATATAAAGTGATGGATAATGTGCACCATTATGTGACAGAGTTGTGAGGATTAAAGTGCACAATGCATGCTACATTCTTAATGCCTAGCATTTGTGTAGTAGTCGATGAACTTACTAGTTTTAAAATGTACTAGTTTTAGTGTAATTAATACATTGATAAGACCCAGCAGTGGCTTAATAAAGTGCTCAAAACATACTTATTGACTGGTAAACTGATCCTTAAAACAGGAAATTAAATTATTTTCAACTCCACCCCAACATATCCCAGTAATCTAAAAGAAAATCAGTCCATTACAATCAAAATGCACAATCTCAGAAAAATAATTTATTTGGAATGAGCACTTAATGGAGCAGATGTGGCAATCAGAAAACTTCAGTCTAGGTGGGGGGCAGTATGGATTTTTTTGTAAGGTCAAATATATTCAGGGTCCAGCAGAAGTAACACCTGCTTGAGTGTGGTTGGTAGGGTAATAATGTGGGTGTAATAATTTATAGTTTTAATTTGAACATTTCACCTAAAATGTCCTATGCTGTGCTTGAGTGTGATATTGTCATGTTACAGAATTACATGATTATAATTTTTTAAGAAATGATTTTACGATTAAAAAAGGGGGCGTTATTTGTGCTGGTCCCAGTATTCTCATTATCAAAAGCTTCTCCTTTCCCTTTCCTTCTGAAAGGGGTTTATCTGCATGTGGGAAAATTCTAATACATAGGACAAGAACACCTACATCTTAAATGTTTTCTCAAATATGAATGGACTGGATATGTTTGACACGCAATATATTTCAACTTGCCTTGTAGAGCTCAATCACCATGATAGAAATCCTTCTGTTCAGAGACTTATACTTACCGGGTACAGTCTGGGGTATGATATTTATTCCCCAATTCGTATTGGATGGATTTATAGCTTTTGTGATAGAGGTAAGAAATATTATCAACTGTGTCACTAATTTTGATTATGCAACCTATTAAAATGCTTTGCCCAAATCTACAAAGATGGAGCGTAGGCTACTGGTTTTCTGGGGCCTGGGTGGGAATTGGGAGCAAAAGGATATGTGTATGATGGAAATGTTCTTAAGTGAAATTGTGGTATTGCTCTCACAAGTCTGTAAATTTACTAAAAATCCTTCAACTGCACACTTAAAATAAGTGCATTTTATGGTGTGAAAATTTAGCCTCAATAATGCTACTAAAAAGAGCTTTGCCATGTGTACTTTGTAAAACTTAATTAGCTTATTCAAAACTAATGCCAGATGGAAAAATGTTGCTCAGTCTAATGGGTATTCATGATCCATTGTGAGGAATACACTCAGGTACAATATGATTCATTCATTCAAAATATACGTTAAACCCTATTCTATGTTAGGCACTGTGCTAGTAATTGGGGACATCTGATGGACAAGATAGCACAGACCTAACTTTCAAGGAGCTTAGTGGAGACAAAGGCCAAACTCAAAGTAGTCAGTGCAAAGCACTAAAAGGTTGTGAAGGAGAAGGGCAGAGTTTCAAGTGCAGCTGATATGCTCTGGAGAGTCTAATGAAAAGCAATGTTTAAACACAGTCCTGAAGAGTAAGAATTAATGGGACAGTGGGGCAGTAGGTGAGCATGTTCTGTAGAGGGAAGCAATGGCATTGAAGAAGGAAAGACAAGAAAGCACTAAATATACTGAATGTGATTCAAATGGAAAGAAATGTACAATGAGATGAGCAGAAGAGCAAAGTCAAGAACATACTTTTGGGGGCCCTGCATCATCTTGCATGAAGCAGCTTTAAACAAAGGAGAGAGGGCTTCCCCAAGTTTGTGTTCTTGAGAATCTGAAAAAGCCTTCCATCTATAAAAACACATTTCTGTTGACTGAGCAACATCTGAAATTCTGAATTGAAAATGTATTCCTTTGTAAAGCATTTTTTTCTCCTAAAATAGAAGTAGACCTGCAAAGTGAAATACATTACCCTAGACCTGTCACACATTATTTAGGAGTAGTGAGTCACTTGTTGAATGCATTCATTGATGAAGAAAGAATCACATGATGGGACTAATTATTATGGTGGAAACAGTCATCACTGGGGTGAGAAAGAACCCTGAAAAGACTGGCGATGGCTCTGTAAGACAAACACTGTTGATGCCTACAATTTATCATGGTGAAGTCGTCTCTCTCTCTTATGCTTTCAGTTGCTTTTCAGCAAACATTAAACTAAAATATTAAAGAAAAAAGAGGGATTAGAAAAGATAACCATAGAGAGACATTCAGAGTTGAGTAGGGGATCCCCTCCCGTCTCAGAAGGGAATTGCTTGTCACCAGTGCACATAGGGGACTCAAGCTTAAGGAAAGTATTCAATATGTGACATTCCATGTTATTTAAATAGAGATTGTAAAGCTGATGACTTTTTATTTAGCCATTTATTTTTTGCCTTTGCAGAGACTCTTCGATCAACAAGGAAATGGAGACCAACATTACATTCTGAGTGGAACTGATTTACTAATATGCCTAATAGTAAGAAGGTTTTTCTAACTCACCACCTATTTTTTGAGGGGGGGGCGGTGTTATCATTTACTATAATAACTATTTGGTCTTGTCAGAAGTGTGCCAACTTTAAAGGTGTTTTAGTCTTAGAATAAGCAATTACATTCCAACATGATTCTCAACCCTAGAGTTACTTTTTATATGCATGAATGGATGATATAAATCTAGAATTCAATGTGAAATTATCTTTCATGTTTATTTATTCTGTATACAGCCCCCTCCAAATTTGAGACAGTTTGTCAAAAATACAGATCAAATATGCCCTGCCTGGGTGGTTCAGTTGGTAGGAGCATCATCCTGTACACCAAAAGGCTGTGGGTTCAATTCCCAGTTAGGACACATTCCCAGGTTGAGGGCTCGATCCTTGGTTGGGACATATATGGGAGGCAAAACCAATATTTCTCTCTCTCTCCCTCTCTCTAAAATCAGTAAAAAAACATATCATCAGGTAAGGATTTAAAAACATACAGATGAAGCATAACTTAAATTCTTTGAATTAGAGGCAAAAAAGCAAAAGCTAAATAATTAAAATGAAAGGGAGAAAATTATAATGTTGATATATTTAGACTGAAGGAAGCTGCTATCTTTGAATACAATGCATCAATACTTCTTTAGGCACAGGAGCAAATACAGAGAGAAGTCCCTCCCCTCGTGGAGTTTATTTTTTGGTAAAAGAAAACAGACAATAAACTAAATAGATACTGTATACCATGTCAGGTGGGTGGTCAGGAGAGGGCTGGGTGAGAAATAATCAGAGGAAGGCAGGAAGCAAGCTGTAGAGATAGCTTGGGGAGGAACATCCCAGTAAGAGGGGACAAGAGTCACCCTGGTTTGTTCCTGGGTCAAGAAGGAGGCCTGTCTGGTTGTGGCAGAGTGACCAAAGAGGACAGTGGTCCCAGAGAAGGTCAGAAGTAATAGGGTGATGTGCAGGCAGATAGAGGGAGTGACATGGAGTATTCTTGGTCACTCTGAGGATTTTGACTTGACTTTGAGTAACTGAGGAGTCACTGGTGAGTTTCCAGCAAAGTGCTGGGTCAGGACATGTTTTAATAGGAGCTCTAGTGGCTGTGTTGAGAATAGATGTTTGGAGCAAGGGAAGAAGAGGGAAACCAGGGAGAAAGGTGTTGTGATATCATTATATATTTCTTCTTTTTGTAATAATGAGAAATGACAACGACCTGTGCCTGGGTGGGAGCAACACAAATACAGGTGAGAAGTGGTCGGGTTCTGGGTAATTCTGAAGGCAAAACAGAATTTGCTGGCAGACTGGATGCAGGTTGTGACAAGAAAGGGATCAGGCCCCACTAAGCCCAACTGTCACTGTGTAGCTGGCCATATCCCCTGATTTGTAAGATGATCCACATCCTTTTTACCTGAACACAAAAGGCTACCAATTTAAGTCAAATGTCTAAATAGTATTTGTGAGTGACAAGCCTACATATAACTCTTTCTCTTTGCTCCTAGCCTTACCTTCAGCTTTTGCTATTCATTTTTGTTCTAAGACGCCTGGAAATAAAGTATGGGCAGAAAACAATGCGAAGGGATCCTGTTTTCAGGTCAGGCAAAGCTTCATTTCCTACTTAATATTGCATTTGAATATTCCTAGTAGTGAGTATACTATCAGCCTGCTGATGCAGACTTTTCTTTACAATGTGGACAGCATGCTGATTTTCATGACAGTCAGGGGATTGCTGGCTTCCTGCTGAGACACAGGACTCCCAGGCAGAGTTCCGGCACTAACCAGCTGAGGGAAGCTTTCAGTGTCTCAAAGATTGAATGAGCGCTCCAGTGTGCCATTCTGCAATCCGGGATGGCTACACATCCCTGAACAGAAGAGATGGGGTGGAATTGGTTGAGCAACCTAGTTTCGAGAGCTACACCAGTGGGGGGACTCCAGAAAGGGTGAACAATAAGAGATACTAAGGCAATTGCTGGGTCAATTAGATGGGCTCAGAGTAAACAGAGGAAATGTGGGTGACCTGTTTTTTAAAGAAGAAGTAACACTTGCCAACAGATTGGAAAATGTCAAGGATACTAACTAAAAGAATGGGGGACCACACTGCAAAAGGGATTCTGGCTACCAGGGTGGGGATTTAGGGCAGATGCAAAAGCAGTGTTGAGGGGGGCCATCAGCAGCAGCAGCTGACTGAAAGAAAGACAGGGAGAATGGTAAAATCACCAGGGGGCTGATTTTTGATCCACCTTTGACAGTGAAGATCCCATGGCATGTGTTTTCATGTTCTCCACAGAATTTCCCCCCAGAGAAGAGAGGCCCAACCATATGCAGAGGAACCTGATGATGAAGACGAAGATGTTCAAGCAGAAAGAAGAAGGACAGCGGCCGCCCTGACCACTTCAGACTTAGAGGAGGTAGACAGGCAAGGGGTGAAGTGCATGTTAATGGAACTATCCGAGAACTATCAACAACAGATGTTGATGTGGTAGTTTTCATTTTGAAAAGTGGGCCTTCGGTGCATTTCCATAATTCTTTAATATGCAGGCACTTCTTTGGGGTGTCCTGGTAGCTCTAAGAAGCACACAGAACACAATGGCTGTCTTCCCCTTTTGAGAAAAAAATGGACTTTGATCATTAGAGCTATAATTTCAAAACCAGAAATTTCATGAGTTGCGGAATTTATGTGAGTGAAATCTGTTACAAAATCCTAAATAGAGATTGGAATTTTAAGGGTTATTCTTTTCTTTGACTTACATGTTGTGATATTCCCATGAGGGAGACACTTCTGTTCTGGGAAGGCAATGAGCCAGCTTTCCTAAAATTATGCTGTTTTGCTCCACTCATTTAGGAGCAAGAAACATTAGTGAGTGTATGTTACATTTGAAATGAGCAATGGGATTACCCTCAACTCAAAAGACAATTTGGGTCATGACATAGGGCATGAAGGGTTCCAGTAGGGAGAGTATAGGAACACAAAGTCTCTGAAGTTTAAGAGGAAAATCAATTGTCATCCATTCCAGAAACCCGTCATAATCGCTAGCTGTCTGCACAAAACATATGCAGGCCAGAAGAAAAACTGCTTTTCTAAGAGGAAGAAGAAAGTAGCAACAAGAAACATCTCCTTCTGTGTTAAAAAAGGTTTGGAACAGCCACTTTTTTACTCATGATTGTTTTTAGAAATGCACACTGAACACCTGTGTTGTAGGCTCCACTATTCCTGCTGAAGCATTCATTCATTCATTCATTCATTCATTTAACATACATTTTTTTAATGTCCCAGGGACTGTTTTGGCTTCCAAAAATGTAATTATGAACTAAATAAGCAAGTTCCTGCCTGCATGGATTTTACATCCTAAGAGAGGTCAATAAACAGAAATGACTTGTCAAGAAAAGTCTCGAAGATTGCATAAGGAAGTTCTATGTGGAACATTCATTCATGTGTGTGAAATGATATGTGTGACCTGGGGCTGCCTTCACTCAGGGTCAGGGAAGACCTTCCTTCAGCAGTAACTAAGCCACGCGATGAGAAGGTGTCTGCAAAGGGACGTGAAGAGATAAGATCTCCCCAGATAGAGGAAACAGCAGGGCGGGGACTCAGACCTGGGGATGCCTTGGGAGGGGCTGAGGCACACCCAGAGAGGCCAGAGGCTGCAGCAGCAGGGGGAAGGGATGCAGCTTTGTGAAATATGGCAGAGTTCAAATATTATGTCAAGTTATTAAAATGCTACTGGAGGGTTTTAAGACAGTGTTTTGGCACAATTTAACTTATGTTTTGAAAAAAACACACACACACTGGCTATTGCTTGTTTATAAATTTGGGTTGTGGACAAGTCAAGAGACTTTTATGTGAGCTCAGATGACAGATGGCTCGAACACAGGTAGTGGAACTGGGGATGGAGATGATGCCCCGACTTCCTAAGTTTAGGAGTCACTTACCCATGGAGTCAGCACATCAGCCATCTGCTACAGAAGACAATTGGGGCCTTTTTTTCACTAAAAAAAAATAAAGAAAAAAGGAAGGAAGGAAGGAAGGAAGGAAGGAAGGAAGGAAGGAAGGAAGGAAGGAAGGAAGGAAGGGAAGGAAAGAAGTATTGACATAATACTTCTGAATTGGCAAATTCAGAAGATTTTCACCAATACTGTCTATAATTATAGGAGTAAAAGGACATGTTTTGGTGGGTTGCATATGTGTTATAATTTTCAAAATGATACTGAGGGGTTATCAAATAAGGTTATTATTGAAGTCCATGTCTGGGAGTCCTTTTTCCTTTTTGCCCAATACCTCCACCCCCTTGCAGGGAGTAGGAGTATGAGGAGACTAAATGGGAATAGGAAAAAGATGCAGTAAAATAAAAAATAAGGTAATTAAAGAAAAACAGTTTTATGTTAATCAATATGTCACTTCCAGTATTGATCACTAGTGATTCTTTTTCAGGTGAAATATTGGGGTTGCTAGGACCCAATGGCGCTGGCAAAAGCTCGTCTGTTAGAATGGTGTCTGGGGTCACGGACCTGACAGCTGGCAAGGTAGTGAAAAATGAAGAGCAGTTCCCGTTCCCAGAAAAGAAATTTCACGATAAATATACATTATATCTTTGTATGGCTATGCTTTTAGTCATGTAAAAAGTTTTAATAATAAATGCCTAAAGTAATTTCTATATTTCTGTGATGCTCAAAAAAATGTAGATATATATTAACTATATGCCAGTTTCTTGAGTTATTACATGATCCGAGAAAAGGCTACACATATTTCTAAAACCAGTTTCCTCTCTTAGGTGGAACTGAGAGGATATAGTTCAGCTGGGAGGCATCAGGAAGATGGCACAGTCAAGTTCCTGGGGTACTGCCCTCAGGATGATGTGCTATGGCCCAACCTGACCATGAGGCAACACCTGGAGGTGTTCGCTGCGGTGAAAGGGCTCAGGAAGGTGGATGCCGCAGTCGCCATCACAAGGTACAGAGACAGTTGTGTGGTTTCTTTGTGTGGAAAGGCAGGGAAACTATGTATTGATGATGAATTCACTACTAAAGAATGTGGAGTAGAACCAACACCTCCACTTTTTCAGAGAGTGTCAGTGGTAAAGCAAGGAACAAGGGCAAGCGCTGTTTTTGGCAAGTGAATGCTCCATCATCCATTTGAGTTCCAAATACAGAATTCAACTCACTCTTTAAAAATTTTTATGAGATGAAAAGTCTTTCATGTCCCATAATAAACTGTGATTTTCCCTTGGTCCTTGGAGTTAGAGTTTTGAGAACAATAGCACCCAGCTCTCCTCCAAGGCTGTTCTTCCTCCATGTGATGGCATTTTCCCTGAATCCTCTCTCCATCTGACATTCTCTTCCTGTTTCCCATCAGATTGGTGGATACATTCAAAATGCACAGGCTGCTGAATGTCCCAGTGCAGAAATTAACAGCAGGAGCCACTAGAAAGGTATGTGAGGTGTGATGATGTTCTGAGGGTGGGACATGGTGGTAGAAGCAGCAACTAGGGGTGATTCTCTGCATTTCAGTTGGGTTTTGTGCTGAGCATCCTGGGAAATTCTCCTATCCTGCTTCTGGATGAACCATGTACAGGCATGGATCCTACAGGACAGCAGCTAATGTGGTGAGAATGATCCCCCTCAGAGCCAGAAGAATAAATCTTATATAAAAGATGCATTTTTAAACTGACCTAAGAAAATCAAATCCACTGGTTCCCAGTTTGGTGAAGATAATCCACGTTAGTAGGACAACAAATATTTAACAAGCAGATTCTCTAATGTTGTATTATATTCATGTGGTATTTACATGTAAAAAAATCAAAACAAAAACTCTAAGGATTTTGTTGGAGTTTTAGGTATTGCAATTTGCAGTGTATTTTAATCTTATCTTTTAATTATTGAGATGTCTATAACTGTTTCCTTAGAAACTATTAAGTTAGTGATATAATTTCCCCATTTCTCTTCCCCCTTTTATCTAATCTGCCAAATTTTTGTTACTTTTCTTAATTTTTAAACTCTTTTTAGTTTCCTATCTAAGTTTTCCTGGTTTTCATTTTGGACTAATAAAATTTTCCAGTCCAGTTTCATATTTGTGACTGCTCAACTTTTAAAAAGAGCTTCATCAAGGAAAGTTTATACAAATGCAAAGAGAATCATGTATGAACCCATTCTATTCATCACCCAGTTTCAACAGTTACCCGTAGAAGGTCAATGTTTCTTCACCTATAGCTTCTCCTACTTTCTTTCTCCACTTGCCAATTATTTTGAAGCAAACATTAGGTGTGGCATGTCCTGTATTTATAAATATTTCAGTTAGTTTCTACAGAAGACATGGAGTTTTTTTAACTTAACCAGAATACCGCTACTGCCCCTAAAAATATTTAGAACTTTTCTTTATGTTATAAAAACCCTAGTCAGTAGTCCCATTTCCATTTTTTTAAAAAATAGGATCTAAATATGATTCATAAACTCTATTTTGCCTATAAAATTTCCCCTTCATCTCTTTTTTTCCCTATGCTCTTTGTTTTAATGGTGTTGATTTTTTTTTTTTTTTTTTTTTTTTTTTTTTGCTTACTTCAGGCAGATGATCCAGGCAGCCATTAAGAACACAGAGAAGGGAGCTCTTCTGACCACTCATTACCTGGCTGAGGCTGAGGCCATTTGTGACCGCATCGCCATCATGGTGTCTGGAAGGTTGAGGTGGGTGTCTTTCCATAGCTTCCACTTGACCCCCAAAACGATATTGCCTGTGAAAAGGGGACATTCCCCATGAGAAGCTGGAGTTCTTTTCAGCTCCCTCAGTGATGCCCTTTCCCTTACCTTTGAAATTTAAGGCTAATGTAAAAAAGTTTCAGGGGCAATATTTATTCCAGCATGTTTTCCCTCTTGCCCTTAGATGCATTGGCTCCATCCAATACCTGAAAAGCAAACTTTGCAAGGATTACATTCTAGAACTAAAAGTGAAGGAAATTTCTCAAGAGGCTTTGGTCCACACTGAGATTCTGAAGCTTTTCCCACAGGCGGCTCGGCAGGAAAGGTAAAAGCTTTGATTTTGAAGGAACCTGTTGGCTTTACTCACTTGATGCTTCTTTTTTTAATTGGTGGAACTTCAGGGTGATTTGACCTCATAGTGAAAGTCAGGGACCTCAATCAAAAACTGACTTGTTGAGTCTTGCAGATTATGAGATCTGGGAGTTACCTAGGAAACTGTGCCCCCCAAGGAAGCCTAGAAACACAGCTTTCTGCATCTCCTCTGCCATCCAAGGCTGAACCCGTTCTCTGGAGGGGGCTTGAAAAAACTGTGGGGAAGGAATTCCTGAGGGCTCAGACCCATACAGGACTGCAGTCAGGCCCATGGTGCCCTTCTCGGACCTCCCTGTAAATACTTATAATTTAAAAGACATGACTATTTAGGGTGAATCCCCTTCATAGAGAACAAACAGCAACTGAGAGAATCAAGGAATATTCCTTTAATGGACTTTTCATGCCTCAAAGTGGAGACTAGAAAGGGGTGTGTTTGTGTGAGTGTGTTATTGATGAAGGGACAAGGAGGTGGAGCAGAAACTGAATTTGGAAGTCCTTGGAGAGGTAAGTACTCCAAAGAAGCAGAACATAACTGCTGTTTCCATTTTAGCACAGTAAATATACTCTCTGAGGCACATGCCAGGGCATGTAACGATCCTATTCTTAGACCTCTGGTGTCACAAATCTGAGAAACAGTTTTGATGTAGGTCGGAAGACCACAAGTGGTAAGGCTGGAAGAGCAGCGCCTGGGAGGAAGAAGGCCAGCCTGGAAGTCTGGGCAGTTGCAGGCTCCCAGAGAGCAGCACACTTCTGTTTGGGAGGGAACTGAGAACGGGGCATGGGGCTCATAGCCGGAAGTTGCATGTGGACCCGTGATGCCCAAAATCAGTCCTGGCTCTTCTCTCCTCAGAGGTCAGGGACATTGTTAAAGCCTTTGGACCCCTTCCCCTCTTATGTCCCTCTTTCCCAACCTCATATCTCTCTTTCCTTAGCTTTCTGGTGATAAGGATAAAGTATTCAGTTGAGATGAATTCTAGCCTAATTTGAAGTAACTAATTCTGAATTAGTTCAGAATACCTGTGTTCAACAAGAAAAAGGGTTGCGTAAACTAAGCATGAGTATAATTATGCCGGATCTTTTCTGGGAGAACTGTCTCCAAGGGCCAGCTACCAAACCCATTTTAAGAAACATCCATTGATAAATTATTTTATCTATTTCATATGTGAGCTTCATTAACTTCTATTATTTTTATTTCAAAAAAGAAATTGCTGAAAATATCAAGATTTATTTGAATGTTCATTTCAAATGACTCCTTGAAACTCAAGGTGAAATATGACATTTTCCCATTCCCAGGTATCCCACCTTCTTGACCTATAAACTGCCCGTGGCAGATGTTCACCCTCTGTCTCAGGCCTTTCACAAATTAGAAGCAGGTAAGAATGACCATTTTTAAAATAAAACTTTTGAAAAATTAATTCAGACTTAGATAAGACTTTAGTAGGAGATAATTATGTAATACATTTTAAAAAATAGGTCCTGTAGGGTATGATTTTAAGAATTCTAATAGTACATAATGGTGAGCTTTACCCCAGTTTTGGTTAATCTGAGTCTCTGGCAAGAGGTTTATTTCCAGTGCAGATGGAAGCTGCAGAAGACACCCAGTCATGCTTGATTGGTTTTAATATGACCAACCTCCTGGCATTAACCTCAGAAAGCCCTTTAGTCCAGGCTGCTTTGCTTACATGTACAAATCCATTCACACCAAATGTGCTGAGTTACTACTTCACTCCTCATGCTTTTCACCCTGAGTTGATGCCCTTGCTTTATATTTCACCGATAAAATAAAGGCAACAGAAAACTCACCTGCGTCTTTGCTACATTTTCTGTCTCCCACTGGGGATGAATGAACCGTCTGTGTCTCCAGCTCAGGCCATCCTCTGTGAGGTGCCTAACTCCTCCTGCCACTTGAAATTGTCTGTTTTCTCTCTGTCATCCTTTTTCCACTTTTTGCTGGATCATTCCTGAAAACAAACCATCATGGTGGAATTTCTAAGCACAGCATGAGCACAGCATGGCAAAGAGCTCCATCTCTGGCACCGGGATCTCCAGGTTCCCATCCCAGCTCTGCTGCTTACTCCCTGGGAGACACAGAACAAAGACGCATAGTCCCCTCATGTCTGGATGGCCCATCTCTAAAATGAGAGAGAGCATCGCTGCCCTCTTGGCAGGGTTGTCAAGAGGATTAAATGAGCTCATTGGTAAAGCGCCTAGAACAGTGCCCAGCTCGTTGACAGTGCCTGACATAATATTAACCTCTGGTTTGTTCCTCCCTGAGTTCCTAGTTCTTCCTAAATGCTACCGGACATGCATAGTCCTGCATTGCTAATCCTTCTTTCTGGAGTTCTACTTCCTAAATCTCCAGACTGCTTCTTCACTTCTTTCAGGTTTCTGCCCAATTATTACTGAGGCCTTTCCTAACCCTCCTGTAAAAACAGTAAACACCACTTCTCATTTCCCTTACTCGATTTACTTTTTTCTCCATAGTAGCAATTATTTACTTTATTATATGCAGAAATTAATATATTTATTGTATATTGCTTATTTATTTAGTGCCCATAGTCTTACTAGAATGCAAGCTACACAAAATGCAAGCAGGAGTTTTTGTTTTTACCTGTTTTATTTACAGCTCTGTCCCGGGTACCATCGGGCGGCTCCCACACATACAAGATTCTCAGTGTATAAATGGTGCACTGTGAACCCATGAATATGTAAATCTTGTGGCCCCTCTCATGCAGATTTGCTGGTGGGGAAACCCAGCACAGAGCTGGTACAGCATATGAACTGGTCAAAGCAAAATTCCACAGAAGTATTATGTCCTTTTAAAGGCAATAGGAGGGGATTGAAATCTTCCTCTTGTGTGAGAATATATCAGTCAATTATGCAGTTTCTCAAGGAACTTATATATCTCCACAAGACACACAGAATAAGTAATAAAACACATATTATCAAAAGTAATGTGAGAATATTTTAATATCAAGATCAACGTGTATTTATATTCTCTCTGCATTTTCATTATTTCATTCTTTCACCAAACATTTGTTTATTCAGCTCTATATTCCATTTATATGAACGATTTGTATTTTCATCTTGTGTGGCTATAATAGAATTATTGGAAATGAATTATAAGTGTCTACTACCAGTTTCTTTTTTCCCCAGTGAAACATAATTTTAACCTGGAAGAATACAGCCTGTCTCAGTGCACACTGGAAAAGGTGAGTCGACATTGATGGTTCTGTGCCATTGTTCCTGTTTGTTGGGAAGACAATCGACAACTTGATTATTCTTTTCCCTCCTTGTTTCCTTCTTCATCAGGCAATTTTAGAGCTTTTTGAGGAGCAGGGTGTGGGTGATTGTGACGAAGAGGTGGACACAACCATGCGGTGGAAACTCCTCTCTCATTCAGACAACCTGTAAAACTTGAAGCCGGGTCATTCCTTGTTCATGCCCTATAATCTTATGTTTATGTAAAAATTTGCAATTTGTATAATTGTAGAAGTTGTTAACATCGATATTAGGTGTGTTTTGTATATTTGGTTAATAAATGAATACATTTTAAAATTATTCTTCCTTTCAAACTTAGGGATGGTAGAAAATCTGTGATAAAAGCCACAAAAAGTATGAACGAAGTTCTCTGAAGAGCCAGGCACTGGGTGTGAGGAAATAAAACCACAAACTTGGAATTTTGTGAAGCATGACTCTTTTGAAATAATGACGTTTACTACAACTTCTCGTGTTGAAATATGTGAGGGATGTAGTCAATAGCCAGAGGTGCTGTGATTGCTACACGCCAGATTGTGATAATACCAAGTTTCTGAGTTTGTTTTTAATACCCAAATAGGACCCGAGAGCCTTCCTCTGAAACCTTTTCAGAAAAAAACCTTTGTTTGGAAGTTCACAGAGTCAAGAGACCCTGAGCTCCTAGATGCAGCCTCTGCATTGGGAAAGCTGTTCAACTATCCTCTTTAAAAATAATGAGAATCACTGCAGCATTTATTCAGATTTAAACACTTTTTGAATGCTATATTAAATTCTTATGATTTTGGGAAGGCTGATTTCCTTCTTTACCGCATCAGTAGTTTTCTGTTTATTTACTGCTATTTAAAAATAACTTCATCCTATATAAACACATGCATATGTGT
This sequence comes from Phyllostomus discolor, assembly GCF_004126475.2. Taxonomy (NCBI): domain Eukaryota; kingdom Metazoa; phylum Chordata; class Mammalia; order Chiroptera; family Phyllostomidae; genus Phyllostomus; species Phyllostomus discolor. The sequence continues at coordinate 86,748,733 of NC_040910.2, forward strand.
GTGTATCCACACATACATATCTTTTGTACTACTCAACTTTTAAGAAAAATTTGTGTCAGCTTTACCTGTTTTTTTTCTTTAACAATAGCATATTCATTTTGAATATCACTAGAAAAAATTTGAAAGTGAAACAGTATTTCTGCTCCTTTTTCCGGTGATATGTTACATAACTTAAAGAAATTGTTATGCCCGCTGAAGAAAATTTGTATAATGCGGAAAAACATAGAAAGTTGGATAAGAGAATCACTACAGTTTCTTCATACCAAAAAAACTCAATGATTTTCTCCTTTCTTTAGTGCATTCTTTATATGTTGGAATCATTATAGTGCATATAATTTCCTAATTAGGGATATATGCATATTTGCTAATATAACATTGAAATTGTTTTAATTTACTTTTTAAATTATACTGGGATTGAGCTTCATATGTTTGCATTTTATTTTGTGTTCATTGTATTTTTTTCATTTTTGTGCTTTCATCATTTTCTTATCTATTTTATAAGCTTTTAATATAATTAAATATTTCATCTGTATATTTCTACATGTATCATATTATGTCTGGAGCACTATATTCCTTAATCTATGATGAATGAGCTATAGTTTATTGTTTATTTAGGAGCCTTGAGTATCCTATAAAAGTAAATTCATATTATAGTGAGAGTTGAATTTATTTAAATTATTTCTAAAACTCAATCAATAAATTCACCTGTCTTGCTCAAATGTATAAGACCACAATGTATATAACCAGTTCACATGACGATATAATGAAATTTTTGCTTGTATTCTTTATAAATTATAAATTTTATTAACTGTTATAGAAATAAGTTTACAAAGTACTGGATAACCAATGCCATATATAGTATGAATGTTTCAAAATATTAAACTGGGCATAGCATGCTAAAACGATAATAATATGGTTGTTTTTGAAACTATTAACTTGGGTTTTTATTAGGATTATGTCCTAAGAGCAGATGAGTGGATACAAAAAGAGGTCAGAATAAAACAAAAGAAAGGAGTTTAAAAACAAAAAGAAGGAAGAGTTATACCACCTCTAACTCTACTATAGACAACAGATATGGTGCTAGCTTTGTTCTCTATTTTCCTTAATAGCCCTCTATACAAGGCTGACCACTGGGAACTGCATCGCCAACGTCTGCTTTGAGGGATGGCTTCTAGTTGGGACTGCCCGGTCCAATAGGAAGTAGCAACAAGAAATGTAAGGGTAGAAGAGAGAAGTCAGAATATTTCTTCCCTTGTCCCCTCTTCTGTCAGCTGGTGTAACTTTCCAAGCCTATAGTCTTTGCCCTCCTCCAATTACACCTGCCTGCTCCTGGCCCTTTAATACTGAGTGTCCACACTGAGCCTCCAGCAATTTATCAAAATTGCATTTGAGTGTTTGTTTCTACCAATTAATGGTTCTGGTGACTTTTCCACATAAGCTGCTCTTGGCTTTGGTTCTCTGTGGCCACTTATGTGAAAGAACTTCATGAAAAAGAATATACAAGTATTATTTATCCATCCCCGGTTCCTTACACAGAGCTCCTAAAATCCTTGTAATTTTCCAAGCAATAGAAGCATCTGACCACAGAGCTCCCAAATCTCTTGGAATTTCCTGGGTGATAGGGATGTCTTTTGTTCTAATGAGGGGACTATGGTGGGCTCTTGAACCAGGGCTTGTCATCAGAGAACCAAGCCATGATTAGAAACTTGGTACTTTTACCCTGACCTCCCATTCTCTGGAGATGGGAGATGGTTTGAAAGTTGAGTTAATAGCCCATCATGCCTACCTGATGCAGCCTCCATAAAAATCCCAGGGTACTGGGTTGAGAGAACTTCTGGGCTGGTGAACAGATTCACCAGCTGGGAGGGCAGTGGCCCCTAACTCTGCAGGGACAAAAGCTCTGGTGTTTGGGACCCTCTGAACCACACTCTATGTATCTCTTCACCTGATTACTCCTCTGAATCCTTTATCATATCCTTTATTATATAATAAACCGAGGCCATGTGCACATGTGCAGATAAAGTGGCCAGTTCAGTGTCAGGGGGGTGAGGATTTGCTGGGTCTGCTTGACTCAGGAGCCCAGTGCGCTGTGATTTGAACGCTGCTGGCGAAGTCTTGGTGGCAGCTTGGTTCAGATTGGGAGGACACAGAGATGCAAAAATTGATGGGATTAAGATGATGGTTTAGATGAAAACTGGGATTTTTTTAACACACTTTATATGAGGTTGTTGGCTCTCCTTTACCTGAATGTATATTTGGGATGGATATTATGTCCAACTAGAGATTGCTTCCCCTACCTAATAGTGTAAGCAGGAGGCATGACATCTTCCTTTGGGCCAGTCTTAATTTGTCCTGCTAAATGGGAACCAATAGAACTTCCCAAATGCATGGAAGTAGTTAACTTAAAACAACATAGAATATAGTAGGTCCTCAATTAACATAGTTCTGTGCAATATCATTTTTGTTATAAAGTTGATCAAGTGTTGTAGGAGCTCGACTCTTGTTTATATCAATTAGCCTATGGTAAAATAGGTGTCATCATAGTCATTTCACTTAAAGTCCCAGAACCTATTGACCACTTACTATATTGAGGACTTACTGTGCCCAGCAGGCAAAAAGATTACCGCTTTAATGACACATCAAAAGCTGACGTGCTGAGTGCTGGTACCAATGAATTCTCTGTACAGTGACCAGCCGTTTGTGGCTGAAGCAAAAGGCTTATAGCTCATGCAGACTAACAATAGACTGTTAGTCTTAAATAAAGTTGGACCACCCATGGCCTCAGCAGTCCTACACATGGCTTTAACCGTGCCCTGCCCTGCCCCACCGCCACCAAAAAACCCCACAGGCTGAAGTAGACTGATATTCAGTTATTGTTTTTTCAAACACGGTCTACTCCATCTTGGGAAGGAGCCAACTGTAGTTCACTTTTAATTAGGAAAGATCCCAATTTGTGTTTGCTGTGCTGTGACAGCAAACTGTCATAATTTGGTCAGAAGTGATCTGGATCCGATGTGGGTCTCCGGTGTGACAATAATACACCATATTGCTGACATTATGGTAACATTGGAAACTGAAGAGCAGGCTAGGACTGACTTGAATGCAATAGTGGCTCACATAACCAACTGAAGCTGGTTAATAAATCCAGCAAAGCTCTTAAGACCTGCCCTAGTAGTAAAATTCTTAGGAATGACTTGGGCAGAAGCCTCCTGGGATATTCTAGAAGCAACCAAATACAAACTTCTGTTGCTGCCCACCCTGAGGACCAAACAAAAAGCTCAGCCTTTGATTAGTTTATTTTGATTTGGGGGAACACTTGTTTCATATCTGGGAATATTACTAGCTCCTGTATATGAGACTATGAGAAAGAAATCTGTATTGAGTGAGGACCTGCACAAAAGCAGGCCATTTTTGAGTTACAAAACCAGTAGGTCTCTCAACACCTTTGGACTCTCATGAGTCCAGGTTTCTGGGCTCTGCCTTACCCTGAAATCTCAGTCTCTGAGGGGTCTAAGAAACATCACTGATTTTCAGTGTGCTTAGCTTTTTCTTGTTGTTAGGAAGGGAAGGATGACTGCCAAGCTGTTTATATGTCAGAGGTGAAGGAACTGAATGTTAAACATTGTTGTTTTCTAATGAATTTAAATGTAAATACCCATTTGGGACTCGTGGCTAACATATTGGACAGTGAACTTTTATTTTATTTTATTATTTTTTAAAATATATTTTATTGATTATGCTACTACAGTTGTCCCATTTCCCCCCTTCTCTCCCCTCCACCCTGTACCCCCCTCCCACCCACATTTCCCCCTTTAGTTCATGTCCATGTGTCATACTTATGAGTTCTTTAGTTTCTACATTTCCCATACTATTCTTGCCCTCCCCCTATCTATTTTCAACCTACATTCTATGCTACTTATTTTTTTATTTTATTTTAAAGATTTTTATTTATTTATTTTTAGGGAGGGAAGGAGAGAGAGAGGGAGAGAGAGACAGAGAAACATCAATGTGCAGTTGCTGGGGGTTATGGCCTGCAACCCAGGAATGTACCCTGGCTGGGAATCGAACCTGGGACACTTTGGTTCCCAGCCCGCGCTCAATCCACTGAGCTACGCCAGCCAGGGCGCTACTTATTCTCTATACCTTTTCCCCCTCTCTCCTCTTCTCACCCCCCTGCTGCTAACCCTCCATGTGCCCTCCATTTCTGTGGTTCTGTTCCTGTTCTAATTGTTTACTTAGTTTCTTTTGGTTTTGCTTTAGGTGTGGTTGTTAATATTTGTGAGTTTGCTGTCCTTTTACTATACACGTCTTTTCTTTATCTTCTTTTCTTAGATAAGTCCCTTTAGCATTTCATAAAATAAGGGCTTGGTGATGATGAACTCCTTTAACTTGACCTTATCTGAGAAGCACTTTATCTGCCCTTCCATTCGAAATGAAAGCTTTGCTGGATAGAGCAATCTGGGATGTAGGTCCTTGTCTTTCATGACTTGGAATATTTCTTTCCAGCCCCTTCTTGCCTGTAAGGTCTCTTTGGAGAAATCAGCTGACAGTCTGATGGGAACTCCTTTGTAGGTGACTGTCCCCTTATCTCTTGCTGCTTCTAGGATTCTCTCCTTTGTTTTTACCTTGGCTAATGTAATTATGATGTGCCTTGGTGTGTTTCTTCTTGGGTCCAACTTCTTTGGGGCTCTCTGAGCTTCTTGGATTTCTTGGAAGACTGTTCCCTTTGCCAGATTGGGGAAGTTCTCCTTTATTATTTGTTCAAATACGTGCTCAATCTGTTGCTTTTCCCCTTCTGATTCTGGTACCCCTATAATTCGGATATTGGAACGTTTAAAGGTGTCTTGGATGCTCTTAATCTTTTCCTCAATTTTTTGAATTCTTATTTCATCATGCTTTCCTGCTTGGTTGATTCTATCTTCCTTCTGGTCCACTGTATTGTTTTGAGACTCATATTCCTTCCTTTCACTATTGGCTCTCCTCCGCATGTCTTCCTGCATCTGTTTTATGGTAATCTGCATTCTTTCACCTAAATTTCGTCCAAAGTCAACCAGTTCCGTGAGCTTTCCGATCACCAGTGTTTTGAACTACACATCTGATAGATTGGCTAATTCTTGGTCGCTCAAAAGGATGAGTCCTGGGGGACTGATCTGCTCAGTTGAAAACATATTTTTTTTTCCCCTATCTCTCCTTTTTTTTTTTCCGGTCTGGTTGCTCTTGTTACGGTGGGGGGCAGAGCCTTAGGTGCTCACTGGGGCTGGGCACCCCAGTCGCTAGATTGTGACGTTATATGTGGGGGTGGGGCGGGAGCGGGAGCGGGAGCAGGGGCGGGAGAAAACAATGGCGGTAGTTCCGTTCTCCTGGATTCAGACCCTCGTCTGGGCTTCTGGGCCGCGAGTTCTGCCCTGGTCCACAATCGCTACCCCTCTGGGTCTGCCAGCCGCAGCTTGCGTACTCAGGGACCCCTGCTGCCTTCTTGCACGCCGGATGGCTTTTGCGCCGATTTCGCGCCAAACCTTCCCCCGACCTCCGCGCGCCGCCGACCGAGCCAGCCCCGCGCCCGCCCGGCTCGTCTTCTCCTACCAGTCTGGATGAACGCGTCTACTTCAACTTCTTGGCTGCCCGACTTCCATTCAGATAAATCCTCTGCCGGATCTGGGTGTTATTCTGATAGTAAATTATTGTTGTAAATTATTGGTTTTCTAATCTTGGTTGTACGAGGAGGTACGGTGCGTCCACCTATTCCTCCATCTTCGGACAGTGAACTTTTATAGTTCATCAGTATTTATGTCCTCATCCTGAACTTGAAGATTTCTAGGGAACATAGCTTGGATCATGCCTCTTTATTCCCCCATATAATTGCTTTTTGATACTTGAGTTCCCACATTATGTTTAACATCTTCCCATACACAAATTGGTCATTGTCATCATTATCTGCCTGGTCAATATCCATTAAGTTTACCTTAGTTTCCAACATCTGACTAGTGTGTTTTGGTTCAACTTCCTTGTTCTTGGAGGATAACTCTCTCAGAGTTATTTCTAAAAGAGATAACCCATATTTTACTTGAAGATGTGACTACTTAATCCTACACATGAATAGGATTTTAGCAGGTTTATCAATCGGCCTTTGCTAAGCCACATCCCACATTTACTGGTTTAAATTAGCAATCACTTTGTTTCTTTGCCTTCTTCTGCCATCCAGATATTTATTTTTCTTGAACCTGACCTCTATTCTTGTTATATTTTTATTCAGCCATTGTATGCCTCTTTTGAGGGAGCAAATGTATCAGCACAGTCGAATCATTTCGATCATTGGTCGAAATCTTGCAATTGTCTTTTAAAATGATACTGTGTGTTATATTGGTGCAAGCAACCCATTGAGAGGTAAATTACCCCAACATTTTCTCCCTCTTTGTAAGGTTTACACTAAGTAAACCAGAAAACTTGCAAAAAATACTCCTGGGTAGAAGAGCAATGATTGTGTACTGTAAAGAATACTTTTAGGTGACAGAACACATTTTTGTTTGCAGTTCTTGTGGAATATTTTACAAAAAGACTGATCATTTGGCCTTCTTATATAATAGTAAATAATTTCTATAAAGAAAAAAAGCTCATGCAAAATTTAAGACATATGGATTCAATCGAATAGCTGAAGAACATGTAGAAAAGATTAGTAGCCAAAACTATTGTGGAATAAGGCTTAGATTTCCTAGTCTGTAACAGTGAGAAGGGTCTGAGACTTCCCGACTCCATTCTGGCATTCTGCACTGGGGTTGGCATCTACCATAACAAATGAACTCAGTCTTTGCATACTGCCCTGAGACACCTTCTCCCTACTGCCGACCAGGGCATTTCAACGTCATTGATGCTTAGTTCTTTCAAACCCAGTGAGCTGTGTAGCTTCTGTAAATCTAACCATAACTTGGAAAGGTGTACTTATAACTGATGATGACCTTTGAGGAACTCCAAGCTTAATGGTTAGACTTTTTAAAAGTATGAAAAAGGGAGAAAACTGTAGACCCAATCATTTTATGAATTCAAAATTGGTGAATTTAACAATATTACGTCACAGTTAGCTATGCCTTGGGCAAATTACCTTTTTGTAAAAATAATGAAATAGCAACAATATTACAAAATTTAACAATACATGTCAACTTATTACTTTTTGCCTTCCCTTTCTCCACCAGTACTGATGCCAGCGTCTTGAATTTGAGTCACTCGGATTGTTCGATAACTATGTTTTTCTTTCTTGCTCATTTTAAGCATTTTTGAGTCTTTAAGTAACTCACTATTTATCAGCTTCAGTAGCCATTGATTCCTGTATCGATGGATCCACCAATGATTTTAGTTCAGCAATGAACAACTTGAAAATATGTTACTATCAGCCATTATTTCAGAGACAAACTTCCTAATTTTTCTTTTGTTTGAAGGAGAACCACCTACCTCAGCGGGGCCTTCGGCCGGACTTGAGAGCTCCTAACATGTCTAAGGCAAACTTTCATTCTCCTGATAACTAATCCAAGGTGCCTAACATTACACTCAGTTGCCAAGCACATCTGGTGGCCAGTTCTTAGAATTTGCTTCCTACTTCACGGAAACATATCTTAACTCTCAGGGGTGACATTTTTTTCTTATTTAATTATTAATCCATTTATTTTAGCATAGTGAGAGGGACACCCTTGGTGTAATGTAGATAATAACTTCCAATAAATCTTTACAATATTTATGGAACGCTCTGCTGTTCTTTGTTTTCAATTACATTTTACATTTAATATTATTTTGTATTAGTTTCAAGTGTACAGCATAGTGGTTAGATGATCACATATTTTACAAAGGGTCCCTATTGATATTTTCAATACCCACCTGGCACCACATATAGTTATTACAACACTATGGACCAGATTTCCTGTGCCGTACACTTACATCGCCGTGGCTGTTCTGTAACCACCGATCTGTACCACTCAGTGTCTTCACTGCTTTCACCCGGGCCCCCAGGCCCCTCCCCACCTTCCCCTCTGGCAACCAACCACCAGTCTGCTCTCTGTGCCTATGAGTCTTTCCATTTTGTTTGTTCCTTTATCTTGTTCTTTAAATTCCACACAAAAATGTGAAATCATATGCTATTTGTCTTTCTCTGACTGACTTATTTCACACATAATACTCAGGGGTCAAATCTTTACTTCACATTGTCATACTTAAAAATTCTCTCAGTTCTCACTTTCACCTCCTTTTTTTGCCCCTTCTTCTTTTAAAGAAACTCTCCCTTCTCCTTTTTAAGGCTGTTCTCTTGTACTGCTTCTGACCTACTCCCTTCTATTCCCCTACAAAAAAAAGTGATGTTCCATCTGTTACTTCATTTCTCCTGTATTTTTGCTACTTCCTTTTCCTTCCTCTTCTAAAAAACCATCTTCAAAAAACCTTGATCAAAACAACTCATTTTGGCCACCACCCATCCAAGATCTTTCTTTCAAAACCAGCCTTCCAGAAAAAAAAAAAGAGGGTTTTTCTTTTGTCTATTTTGCTTCCCTACCTTACATTCAACATTATACATTTAAAACTCAAAATAAATGCATGGAGCAACTTTTATGGCCCCAAATCTGTGATGCGTATAGCAATGGAGATTCTGTAGGAGCCACTCGGCAGTTCACAGCCTACAGGGGGAGACATACAGCTGTAGTCATCAAGAGAAGGCCAGTTGAGAGGAGGGGTTCGTTCCGGGAGAACAAATAGAGGTAAATGTGAGTGTGGTACATTCACTTAAAAAAAAAAATCATCATGTCTAAGTATGACTGCAGTGGAAGGAAGGGTTAAGGCGAGGGAAGGTTGGAGAGAGAAGCGGGGACCAGATGATAGAATGTCTGGTGTTTTTCTTCAGAGAAACCAGAGGCTGTGGAAGGAGAGATGAGGGTAACATCAGAAAAATTTAATCTGGAAAAATTGTTTACATGTAATGTGAAAATGGATTGCTTTCTAGTTTTAAGATGGTAAGTAGGCAATAGATTTCAAATACCTAATTAACTTCCAGGGGAAAAAAATGGAAAGACTAAATAAAAAGAAGGCAATATTCAGCCAAAGCGTTCGTTAGCTGAAAATTTCCCAGAACTTGAAAAAAGGCACAATTTCTTTTATTGCAGGTGACCACAAAGTACCATGTAGGGTGAAGGAAAAAAGCCAAAAACAAAAGCTACAGCAGAGCACACTGTTATTAAATTTCATACACTTGCAGCTAAAGAGAAAATCCTAAAATAGCCTAGTGAGAAAAAGAAAATAGCTCAAATTAATGAGATTCAGTGTTATGTAAGGATTCTTCTCAGCAAAACTAGATGTGAAAAGGCAGTATAACACATCACTTTCAAAGGCAATGATTTAAGACATTTTCAGTCAGAGCCAAAAACAACAATGGAACCCTGGTTGGTGTGGTTCAGTGGATTGAGCACTGGCATGCAAACCAAAGGGTCACGGGTTTGATTCCCAGTCTGGGCACATGCCTATGTTGTGGGCCAGGCCCCCATCTGGGAGTGCATAAGAGGCAACCACACATTGATGTTTCTCTCCTCTTCCCCCTTTTCTTCTCCTCTCTCTGAAAATAAATAAATAAAATCTTTAAACAACAACAATGGAATACAAAAACTTGGAACAACAAAGTAGCAGAAATATAGGTGGAGAAAACAGGCAGATTTATCAGTCAGGTAATTTACAAATAGCCAAAAATTACATTCAAATGTGCTTGACATCACAAGTAGTCTTGTTATAGGAAAGACGACTCAAATGGCTTCGGGGTTTGCAAAGGGGAGTTTTATTCATGCATGTGGACCCACAGGAGACATTCCAAATTCTGGGCTCTGAGCTCAGGCTGAGGCTGGCTTATATTCTTGTTACACAGGCAGAAGGAGGAGGGGGAAGCAGTGCAGCTGCTGAAAGCGGGGGTTAGCATATGACCTTGAGATAACTGCTTATCTGGGAATGGCTGCTGTCAGAGAATGGCTGCTATCCAGCTCCTATCTAAGAATGGCTACTGCTCAGCTATGTCCTGTCACAGTCTAAGAAATGTATGTTAGGCAATCAAGGTGGTAGGATTTTTTATCAGTCAGATTAGTAGCTTTTTAAACACCTATAATTTCCAGTCTGGGCAAGGTCGTGATGGAGAGAGAATTGCCAGCATTTATTGGGTGCTCACTCAGTGCTGGGTGCTATCATAAATACTTTCATGTGTTGTTTTCTTTAATCCCTACACTATCCCCCCAGATTCTAAACTTATAAATATTAAATGACCCTGTTGGGACTCTGTTTTACAGGTGAAGAAACCGAGGCTTCCAAGTTAGGTCTCTTGCCCAGCATTGTAGAGTGAATAAGCGGTAGAGCTAAGGTTTCAAGGTCAAGTATGATAAAGGGCTTAACTTGTAAAGGGTGGGATGGAGGCACTGCCTGGGGGGGTGGTCACGACAACAAAATAAGCAGAGATAGAGGCTGATTTTATTTTTTTTTACATTGCAAGAGTAATGTACATTTAAATCTGTTTGTCAACATTTAAGGGAGATGACTAGGAGGGTGAAATGCCAGAAAGTCCTGACTCTTCTCCAGGTGCCAGGAGAAGAAAAGGGCAAGGGGAACCTTAAAAAGGGAACAGAGAAAACATGGTCAGTGTAGAAATGGAGAAATGGAAAAACCACAAGAAAGATTAATTTAGAAACTATGAAATCAGATGACCGTATGAAATGGATGGGTTATCTTACGGACCTACATTCCCTGTGGAAAGTAAATGGTTTGCAGACGAAGTGAACAGAAAAACTGTGCTGTTTCAAATGGTACTCTCAGCAGATAACAGAATAGATCAAAAACTACCTAAGAAATGCAACTGCAAATAAAAATGAATATCACACAAAGGATGTTTCAAGGCCAAAAAAATTAAAAAAATAAAAAATCATGAACTGGATGAAGAAAAATCATTTTACTATAGTTTTAGGAAACAAAGAGAAATTTTTGGAAAGTACGTGACAAAACCCAAATGCAGGCTGTGCAGATGAGCCTGAGGAAGGACGAAAAGCAAGACCAGAAAAGCCCCTGGGAAATAAACATTCTCTCTCTCTCTCTCCCCCCTCCCAATCACCTGTTTATTTTAACTTAACCAGCAGGTGTACTACATTGCATAGTTGACTGCAAAATTGAGAGTATAATGTTTCTTTACAGAGTGTTTCTTTAAGAGGAAAAGGAGATAGTTTATATTGTTGCTTACAAAGTCTATTTTCCTTTTCATTGGCAGAGTACCTTTTAGAGTTATCAATGCCTTTTGAGGGGCATCTTACTTATAAAAAATATGAATCTAAATTTTGAGACATCTATTTTATTTTATTTTGTCTATGTTTTGTGTATATTGTCATAAGTATTATGGAAAATAAGTTAGCCACATTAAAAGCTTGAGCTAACAATTAATAATAATGACTGCTTGGGATTATGTTTATATTAAGAAGAATTAATTGGAGCCAGTAGCTCATGCAGTCATGTCAAAAAAAAAAATACGTGCAAGCAAACATTCCTTCGGATTACTTTGTTTCCTTTTTTTTGCTTTCCTGTTCATGGAAGCATCCTTTAAAGCAATAACTTTCAACAAGCATGCTGCAATAAAGCATGCAATACCTGACTTTAGCCAGGGGCACTCACCTCTTCTTTTAAAAATTTAATTTGTTGTGATGACATTGGTTAATAAAATGATACAGGCCTCAGGTGTACAGTTCTACAATACATCACCTGTATACTGCATTGTATACTGCATTGGGTCCCAAGTCAAGTCTCCTCCCATCACTATTTCCTTTTATCGCCCCTCTACCCTTTTCTACTCCCCCATTCCCTTTTCCCTCTAGTAATCTCCATACTGTTGCCTGAGTCTATGAATTTTCTTTTTGCTTAATCCCCTCATCTTTTCCACACAGCCTGGCCAAAACCCGCTCCTCTCTGATATCTGTCAGTCTGTTCTCTATTCATGAGTCAATTTCTATTTTATTTGTTAGTTTATTTTATTCGTTAGGCTCCACGTATCAGTGAAATCAAAGGTACTTGTCTTTCCCTGACTGGCTTAGTTCACTTAGCATAATGTTCTCCAGGTCCATCTATGCTGTCACAAAAGGTAAGATTTCCTTTTTTTAGTGGCCAAGTAGTATTCCATTGTGTACATGTACCACAGATTTTTTATCCACTCTATTACTAATGGCACTTGGGCTGTTTCCAAATCTTGGCTATAATACTGCCAAGTGTACAGTTCTGCCAAGTATTGGCAGTATTATATCTATTGAACATAGATATATCCTTTCAAATCAGTGTTTCAGGTTTCTTCGGATAAATTCCTAGCAGTGGAATTGCTGGGTCATAAGGTGATTCCATTTTGAATTTTTTGAGGAATCTCCATACTGTTTTCCACAGTGGCTGCACCAATCTGCATTTCTACCAATGGGACACTAGGGTTCTCTTTTCTCTACATCCTTTCCAACACTTGCTGTTTGTTGATGTATTGATGATAGCCATTCTGACAGGTGTGAGGTGATATCTCATTGTGGTTTTAATTTGCATTTTTCTGATGATTAGTGACATTGAGCATCTATCTTTTTATATGTCTATTGACCATCTATGTGTCCTCTATGGAGAAATGACTCTTCAGGTCTTTTGACCATTTTTAAAATTAGATTGGTTTTTGTGTGTGTGTGTGTGTGTGTGTGTGCACGCGCACACATGTGTTGAGTTATGTAAGTTCTTTATACACTTTAGATATTAACTCCTTATCAGATGTATCATTGGAGAATATGTTCTCTCATTAAGTAGGTTGCCTTTTGTTGATGGTTTCTTTGCTGTACAAAACTTTTTAGTTTGATGTAGTCCCATTTGTTTATTTTCTTGTTTCCCTTGACTGAGGAGACAGATCAGAAAAAAATATCATTATTAGAATTGTCTGAGATTTCACTGCCTAGGTTTTCTTTTAGGATTTTTAAATGGTTTTGATCCTAAAATTAATGGCTTTAATTTATTTTGAGTTTATTCTTGTGTATGGTGTAAAAAGGTGGTCATTTTTTGCACATATCTGTTCAATTTTCTCAACATTATTTGTTGAATAAAGTATCTTTATCCCATTGTATGTTTTTGCCTCCTTTGTCAAATATTAACTGACCATAAGGGCATGGGTTTATTTCTGTGCTCTCCATTATGTTCCATTGATCTGTAAGTCTGTTTTTATGCCGGTACCATGCTGTTTTGATTACTATCGTCTTGTAATATAATTTGATAGTAGGTAGCATGATGCCTCCAACTTTGTTCTTTCTCAAGATTGCTGTGGCTATTCAGATTCTTTTGTGGTTCCATATAAATTTTTGGAATACTTATTCTAGTTCTGTGAAATATACTATTGGTATCTTGATAGGAATTGCATTGAATCTATAAATTGCTTTAGGTAATATGGACATTTTAATGATGTCAATTCTTCCTGTCCATGAACATAATATATGCTTCCATTTATTTGTATCTTCTTCAATTTTTTTCTTTAATGTCTTATGATTTTTCAGGTACGAGTGTTTTACATTTTTGCTAAATTTATTTCTAGGTATTTTATTATATGTTTTTGAAATAAGTGGGATTTATTCCAGGGATGCAAGGTTGGTACAATATCCATAAATCAATAAACGTGATACACCACATAAACAAAATGATGGATAAAAAACCCACATGCTCATATCAATAGATGCAGAAAAAGCATTTGATAAAATCCAGCACCCATTTATGATAAAAACTCTCAGCAAAGTGGGAATAGAGGAAACATACCTCAATAAAGGCCATACATGACAACCCCCTAGCCAACATCATACCCTATGGGCAAAAGCCACAAGCATTTTCCTTAAGACCAGGAATAGGGATATCTGCTTTCACCTCTCTTATTTAACATAGTCCTGGAAGTCCTAGCCACAGCAGGAAGCAATCAGACAAGAAGAAGAAGTAAAAGTCATCCAAATTGAAAAGCAACAAGTAAAACTGTCATTATTTTTTGATGACATGATACGTATATAGAGAACTCTACAGATTCCACCAAAAAAATACTAGAACTGATCGATGAATTCAGTAAAGTAGCAGAATACAAAATAAATATCCAGAAATCAGTTGCACTTTACATGGTAATAATGAACTAAAAGAAATGGAATCTAAGAAAACAATGTCATTAACAACTGCTTCTGAACATAAAAATAAAACACCTAGGAATAAATGTAATCAGTCTCTCTCTTTCTCAGGGTGCTGGGCCACCTCATTCTTCTCTCTCTGAAAATCAGGTTTTCCTGCATTTGCACTCACAGTGTTGAGGACAGCACGCAGGTCCCATGATGCCAGGCCCATGGTTGCCCAAAAAGTTCATTTGTTTTTTTCCGTAAGATGGCTTTAGTCATGCTTAGCTGTCTCTAACTTCATTTGAAACAATTTTATTAGATTGCATTGTGACAGCTATCATATCAGTGTTCATTTTTAAAAAAAATCAAAATTGGTGAATTTTTGTGTAGCCATTTTAACATTGAATATGGAAAGATATAAGCAACATTTTTTAGTGTATTATGCTTTATTACTTCAAGAAAGGTAAAAATGCAACTGAAATGCAAAAAAAAGTTGTGCAGTGAATGGAGAAGATGCTATGACTGATTGGATGTGTCAAAAGTGGTTTGTGAAATTTCATGCTGGAGATTCCTCACAGGACGATACTCCACAGTCGGGTAGACCAGTTGGAGTTGATAGCGATCAAATGGAGACATTAACTGAGAACAAACAATGTTACACTATGAAGGAGATAGCTGATACACTCAAAATATCCCGGTCAATAGAGTCATTGAAGAAAATGAAAAATGTGTCATTTATTTTACAGAAAAAACCATATGGACTTTTTGACCAACCCATATTTCCCATAAGTAGTCAGAAAAGAGTCTCAAGGAATGTTTTCGCCCAACACCAAGTCCATCGCATGAAATCTATACAGCTTCTGGCACTGGAGATATTGCTGCAAAATATGTGAAGCAAAAGGCAAGGAGAACTGTAAAATGCATGCACCTGAAGTGAGAATCACTGAATGAACAGACACACATGTGTGGGACAGAAGAGCATTTACTTGAACTCACAGGCTGCAGATGGTCTGGGTCTAACCCATGTTCTGTTACTTGCCAGTTGTGTAAATTCAGGCAAGTTATTTAAACTCTGTGGGCCTCACTTTTTTAAAATCTGTGAAATGGGGGTTATTATAATAGTGCCTACCACATGAGATTATTATCTTGATTAAATGTGTTAATATTTAAGTGTGTTTTGCACATAGAAAATGCCATGTGTTGTTGCTAAGTAATACATTATGCTACAAAGTCAGTGGCATTCCACTTTTGAACTCCCAATGAGACTATCCTTTTTCTTTTCTTTTTATTTTAAAAAATATTTTACTTATTTGTTTTTAAAGAGAGGGGAAGGAAGGGAAAGAGGGAGAGAAACTTCAATGTGTGGTTGTCCCTCGCACACCCCCTACTGGCGACCTGGCTCACAATCCAGGCATTTGCCCTGACTGGGAATTGAACCAATGACCCTTTGTTTCACAGTCTGGTGCTCAGTCCTCTGAGCCACACCAGCCAGGGTGAGACTTTTCTTTTTAAATTGTCAGGCTAATACTAAAGTTTATTTAGAAGCATGAAGACATAAGACTTTGATTAAGAAAACATTGAAAAGGAAGATTAACGAGAGTGGGCTTGCTCTGTTCTAGTGCTGCAGAGGTTACGTAGCAGCACATGCAAAGGAAGAGGCAATTTGTTGAAGGAAAAGAATAGAGCCTGAAAGTCCACTAGGTCCAGAATTCATCAGCTCTATCCTAGATACAAAGTTCTAGGGAAAAAGTTACCAAAAACAATTTCCTATATTATATTCATTCCCCGTGTGCAAACGCTGGTGATGTTATTAAATGTGATAATTTGGTATTATCTGCAGAAGACAGTAGACATACAGAAACAATCAGAGTCCTTTTTTATAAATGTTTGACAGTTTTACATGTTAATGAATTCAATCTGCTTCTACTTTGCTTGCTGAGCAATTTCTAAACACATGTAACTAATCAAAGAGTAAACATAGTAGGATAAATATTCAGGGGATGGGAAATAGGTAAGGAAGATTTCATGAGACATGCTTGGACAGTGAGACGCAGAGGCTATTGATCAAAGAATTGCATGCAAACACATCCTTTCTTCCTCAACTGTGTATTCAGGAAGTAATGACAGCTCCAAAGAACTTAGACTTATCGACCTCAGGAAGAAAGGTAGTGGTTCTTACTTTTTCTCCTTTCTTCTTCAGCTAAGATAAACTTTATGAATTATAAGAAGTTTCGAAACTGCCTTGTCTTAGACTTACATGAGTTGTTTAAAAAAGATAGAATGGCAGCTCTTTCCTGTTAAAAAGGTTTTGTCAACAATATGGAAAATAGGACACGCTGAAAATCAGTAGTTGCTTACAGAAGTAGTTTGTTTTCTGGGACTTGTGGCAGAAATAACTAAGTTATGGAGTGCAGGTTATATATTTATTTTTTTTTACTTTTTAATGACATTACTCTAAGGTTTTTCCTATTTTACATTCCACAAAAGATGCTATAGATAGCAGGCACACAATGTGACTGGGATACAGATAAAAATTTTGAGTTCATTTTGTTATCCTGAAAAAAATCACATTGCTTTGTTGCCATGTTTCCAAGTCCAGCTTTTAAGAACTAACTTACAGTGGAAGGTTTAGAGTTCCTTTCTGGCCTGATTAGTACATTTCTAGCTATTTTTTCTCCCTTTTTATTTTTTGTTAATTTTTTATTTATTATTTTAGAGAGAGAGAGACAGTGGGGAGAGAGAAAGAGAAAGAGAGAAACATTGATTTGTTGTTCCACTTAGTCATGTTTTTATTGGTTGTTTCTTGCGTGTGCCCTGACCAGAGATTGAATCTGCAACCTTGGCGTATTGGGATGTTGCTCTAACCAACTGAGCTACCCAGCCAGTACTGTCTATTTTTTTTTTTTCCCTCCACTTCTCCCTGTGGTGCTTTTCTCTGAACTCATGTTTCTTTAAAAGATTGTTTGCGGGGAACAACTCTCCCATTAGGACCTTGTATGAAAAAGCTAATTGAGACAAACTAAACTCTTTCTGGTTTGATAGTTCGTAACGTTTTGATCTGTCCAGCCAGCCATCTGCAACTACACACTCCCTGCTGGGGAACTGGCGGGGAGACAAAGAAATGGAAAACTGTAAAGAAGTCACCATGTGATGTGAGCAGCGAGTTTTTGGCAGCTTGTCTGAATTAAGACCATAATCCTTCTCGGAAATTATTCTAAAATGGAACTATTCACAATAAACATGAAATTAAAAGCATGATGTAGTAGCGACCTAAAAGGAATGTGAATTCTTCTCCAGGACACGCAGAGACCCATGGATGAACTGTTTCTAGATTCTCGTTCCAGATTTCCTGAGAGTAAGTCAACCTCTGTAACTGTGGTTGTTTTGCATGTGAAAATATAACCTATGACTTCAAATAGGAAATGCCAAACATTTGGATGGAAGCTATGAAATGCAGTAAGTTCTTAATGAGTCGTTTTGATTTCTCAGATCATCTGAGTATTTTATAGTGTATGGGTAAATAATCAGTTGGAAAGCTAAGATTTTTCCCCTCATTTTTACCCCATCATTAATAGCATATTTGGACAAATAGCATATACTATCTAATAAGCTATTGGAGAAATTGAAAGGAATGTAAGTTTATGTTTCCTCTTTGCAAGCGTGAGCTATATGCCAAGTTATTAGAATTACTTATTCTTTACTGTTTGTTTTCAATTTTACTGCCAGAGAATTTGTAGGCATTGAGGAATGTACACCATTTTAGAGTTTTGAATTGTTTTAACTCGCTTGAGAATATTTTCATCAAGAAAACTTGGGACAATATTTTTATTTGACCTTGTTTATCATAAGAATTTTGATATAATTTATCGCGCATTGTATTTATTCTCTAAATACTAGGAATTCTATCCGACAGGACATGACTGGAGTTTTATAGCCAAGTTATTATCTCTATACCACATGATTTTCAGAGCAATGTAAGCTAGTTAGGCATTTTGTGCTACTATGCTGAGTAGTATCATTTCCTGGTATTCATATCAGGGCGTGCTGTGGGGAAAAATCAGTCTTAATAGTGAGAGATAAATAGCCACCGTTATGACAATTGGATCATGTTAATTATTCTTTATCCATAAGTAATTTTCAACAAATGCACTAACCCACAGGAAGAAAGACTAGGCGCTCAGGCAGTGTATTTAACCCTTTGGGATACCACAGTAGTGACTTCCTAACCCAAAATGCTGCAGTTGATCCAGTTGAGTCCTCCGGACTGTTGGAGCCTGCTTTGGTGCCCTGTCATCAGAGGCTCACCCACAGAGCTTCTGGATTCTGTCCACTCCCGGGCGATTTTTAAACATAAATTCATGCCCTGCGTACCATAAATGGCACATCGTGGAAGGAAGCCCTTGCCTTAGACAATGTTAGAATTTCACCCTGCCTGGTTCCCAGTCTTCCTTTCGTGTTCCTGTATTAGTTTTATATTGCTGCTCTGACAAGCGATCTCATACTTAATGGCTTAAAATGAAACAGGTTTACTGTCTTAGAGTTTAGGGGGTAAGGCATGTGAGGTGAGTGTCACTGGACTAAACTCAAGGTGTCAGCAGGTCTGCGTTCCTTTCCGGAGGATGTACTCAAGGATCTGTTTTCTTGCCCTTACAGCTTCTAGAGGCTTCCCTGTTCCCTGGCTCATGCCCTTTTCCCTCCATCATCAAAGCCAGCAATGGCTGAATCTTTATAATATCCCAGCACTCTGACCTCCTCTTCTGCCCCCTTCTTCCATTTTTAAGGACCCTTGTGATTGCATTGGGTCTGCTCACATAACCCAGGATTACCTCCCTGATTTAAAATCAGTCATTCAGCAAACTTACTCCCATCTGATGCCATACCTTAATTCTCTTTTGCTGTATAATGTAATATGTCCCCAAATTCTGGGATTAGAATAGGAGCATTATTCTGCATACCAGTTCTCTTTAATTATTCCTTGACTTAAGTAGCAACAGCACAGTATTGCCATCAATAAAGTATAGTTAGGCTCTGTCTCTGGCAGTGCCCCCATCCCAGGCTGGCTCAAGTAGGTAACTTCCCATTTGAGTTGCCTCCCGAGTCACCAGCAGGGGGCCACATAGTTATGGCTTTGCCCCTGCCGCGTGAATAAAATCAGGATTTTAGTCCTTGAACCTAAGAGCCAAGAGCAACCTCATTAGTAAAATAAAGGAAGAGCACAATAGCAACCTTATGGTTTCCATCCCTGTGTAATATGGCACCAAAGGAGGGTACCGCTACCTTTAAACCCCAGGCTTCATTGGCCAACGAGCCCTGTGCTCCAAGCACTGTCCTTGCAACAGTTCCTGGGCCAATTCCCCCTCCTAGAGTGTTGGGCTTATTAACTAAGATTAGGTCTTTTGTTTTCTTTATCAACTAAGATAAATCATGGCCATTCACATGCTAAACGTTTCAGAGTCTTTTTGTTATTCTGCCTTATGGGAAAATAATAAGATATGCCCTGTGCAGGGCAATTACGTAGCACGTTCTGGGAAATACACTAGTAGTTCTTGGGCTGCACGAAGGCGACCATATAAACAATGACATGACACCACTACTACCAGATCGAGTGTCATATCCGAAATCTGCTGCCTTCATTAGGTTCAAAGTGATCAGTTCATGGCCATTAACGGGTATGTCCTGAATTTAGGTAGTTATATAGGTTCTAGACTAAAATTAGAATGCTCTCTGCAAACAGCTCTATAGACAGTTGCTGATGACTTGGACCACATATTGGAAACTGACAGTCTGACTGAGTGGTGGATCTGTGTGTAAGCCCCAAGGCTAGTTCTCTCCTCCTGCAAGGCCAAGGTTGAACCCATAAAATGGAGTGAAGGGATAATTTTCTCTCACTGACAACAGCAGAGAAACCTGGGTGCCTGCAAATAGTTACGCCTACATTGCCTAGACGGCATTTCCAGTTCAAGGACCTCCAGGTACAAATGTATATGTCTTATTCTTGTATCTGTGATCATTCACCCCTTATCCACATTGCCACCTCCCTCCCATGCATTCATATGCATGGCTGAAGTCCATAGGCATAAGGGCCTGATAATTATTTGGGGTGCTCTTTTCTACTGGCAATAAAACCGTACCATCTATTTTGTAAGAATCAAAGTGTGGTATGGCATGGGGTTAAATCATATTCTAGTTTTATTGCAAATAGATTTTCTTCAGTGTTCTTCTTTAGTTTTGTCTATCTGGGTATGTTTTTCAAAAGGAAGTTGAACAAATCACTTTTCCAATTCTACTTTGGAGATATTGGGCTGACTTTTGTTTCATTAAAAACAGATTACTCCCTCCGGAACTACTCCATTTCGGTCCTGTAAACTTGATTCTCTATAGATTTTTCCCTTTATCCTTTAATTTCATAAATATTACTTTTGATATTTCTATGTAACTATATTTGGTACGTGGAGAGCCTTTTGGGAAATATGCATGTCTTCCCACTACTTTGAAAAATTATTTCCATTGTGTTGTTTACAATGTATTTTTCTTATAACTGTATTTTCTTCTTTTTGGATATTGCTTCACCAAATACTTTACTTTTTATTATTTTTCTCTTCATTTTAGTTATTTTTAATCTCATTATTTTCAAATATGTTCAAATTTTCTTTGAAAAATTGAGAGGACTACAAAATTTTCTCTGTATTGTAGAAGATGTGTTCTTTATGACTTAAATGGGAATTTTTAGTATGGTAGTTTTTTGTAATTTCTTTCTACCTTTTTTAAAATCTTATTATGGTCTTTAAGGGGAAGATTTTAAAAGTTCCTTCTGCTTATTGTCATATAGTTCCTTTTTCATATTACGTATTTTCTTTGCCTTTTGAGGGTAACCCACCTTTCTTTCTGTTCCAGCATTTGGGCTTTCTGCTAGCGATCGCAGGAACTGAAGTCTGGGGCTAAAAGCCTGAGCAGATCCCTCCCGAAGCCCCTGGCTGCCCGTTGGGACGCTGGTAGGAAGGATCTCTATTCCTGCACCAAAGGGAGACATGGCCCACACACCCCCAGATAAGTTTCCACACCAGCTTGGTGCCCTGGCTAGGAGCGCGGCCCCAGAGCTTGGCCGTCTCCGTGAAAGCCCTGGTTGTGTTGCCTTTAGCTGTGTTTGCAGAGTCGCTCTGCCTCTCTGTGTCTCATCCTCTTCACCTGTAAAACCAAGTTCATAAGATCTATCCCAAATGTTTATTGTGAGGATTAAACTACTTAATTCTTAGAAATACTTAGAACTGCCTGAAACATAGAAACCATCATTAGTAACTAGTTAATACTATTTTCTGCCCAACATCCTATATTCAGAATTACTTCCCATCTCTCTTTGTTTTAGCCATAATGAACAGTAGGGAATTCTCTGAAATTTCGTAAGAATTTCTATCTCCTCACTTTTGGGTTTTGTTGCTGTTAGACTCATTGTTTGTTTGTTTGTCTTTTAATGGTGGGCAAGGAAGTTTTTGGAGTTAATCATACTTTTGATTTCATGGCACACGAAATGATTGGTTCAAACAAAGATGGATTTTTGTTGTGTTTTGGTTATTCATTTCCATAAATAACCCATGTTATACTCAACCTCTGTTCCCAACTCCCACTGCCACACATAACCTTTTCGTTGTACTTCATAATGATCCTTTAGTTCCTGGATATTCTTGGAAAATGTGTAATGTGTGAGGTGTTAATTAATATAAATGACAGTGTGACATAACTCTCAACATTTCCTTACTTTTAAAACATTGGCACTATGTTTTAAGATCTCTTCGTGTTGATAGGTGGCTACCCACCTGCTGCTTCTGAACCCTGCATAGTATTCTATGCGCTGTATTGGTTAAAATATGACTTACCACACTGTGTCACAATAATCCACATTATGAAGAGGATCTCCATAAAGGTCCCCACAAGGACTCACGTGAAAATTTCTTCAGCACACATACCCCGCAGCTGAATTGACTGAGGGCTGCAGTAACGAATCGGTAATGAATCACTGAAATGGTTGCATAAGTCAATCCTCACACCAGCAGGACATCAAGTTCCCTTATCCCTGCTAGAAAATTGAACCGTGCCAGTGAAGGGACAACACTTGACTCTGTTAAACTCTCTAATCTTTGTCAGTCCATTGGGGAGTAAACATAAATTTTATCTAATAATTTAAAAAATGTTTAATTTCTTTCAACGAGCTTGAACATCCTTTTACATGTTTTTTTTTTAAGCTCTCCAGCTCCCTTCTTTGCTACGCAAGCAATTTGAAACATTGTTATGCTCTTTCTCTTGATTGAACAATGTTTTCTTTTTCATGCCTCCTTATTTACTTCCTTTACGTCTTCATTTTAAAATAAACAGGTCAGAATGAGCAAGAGGCACATAAGCGTGGGTCAGCAAACGTGGGCTCTTCTCAGCAAGAACTTCCTTAAAAAATGGAGGATGAAGAGAGAAACCTTGTTGGTATGGCTCAGGGTCTATGTGTTCTGATAGAAGAGGAAGAAATATTTTGTTCAGGCAGCACAAACACTGTAGCTTCATTATTTAATGTGTCGTATGTACTCTATTTCTAACTGACTGGAGTTTTTTCGAATTTTGGTCTTTGCTGTTATCTCAGAGAAGGTTCCTTGAAAATATATTATTATTATATGCCTTAAGGCATTTGAAAAATAATTCATAATAGATAATGAAAAATAAAGTCACATCTTTATATGCAGAGATAACAAATCTTAGTGCCTGAAATCATTTGAAACTCATGAAGGAATAGGTTCGCAAGTTCGGGGTCAAAGTCAAAGAAAGATGCAGCACTTAATCTAGAATGAATTCAGAAATTAAGGCAAAGTCTTAAAAAGCTTTCAAAAGGCAAAATGTAGCACTTCCATACAATCGTGTTATGGATATGGATGATATCAGTGTAATGGGCATATAAACAAAGAGGAAAGGGAGTGCATTTTGACCTTCTGCTTCTATTAAGATAGTATTTATTTTCTGTAATGATAAGAATGATTAGGTGTGCTTTGTGTAGTAAACTCAGAAAAATATATTCAGTAAGTTAAAAAAGGTACTTATAAAGTACCCATAGATCAAGGGCTGAAATATTAACATTCGATCTCATGGACGGGGTGTGTGTGTGCGTTCTTTCAATCAGTATGTACCGAATGCTTGCATTGGGCAGGAATAAGCTGTATAAAAATCCCTGCATGGAGTAAGGATTATATGAATATAAATATAGAAGTTGGTTCCTACTCTATAGAGATGCTTTGCTACCATCATTTTCATTCTTTTTACATAAGCATTGTGTGTTAGCCTACACATAGAGCTAAAATCAGACCATATGGAGAGTAAGGTGTATACCTCTTGTAAAGGCCACGTGTGTAAAATTAAAATTAAATAATAAAGCCTGTTTTTATCATAGACTTCACATACATTCTGTTGCATTTCCAATTCCAGAATGTGGCTGCAATGACAAAGACTTTTAAAATTCTTTGATATAAGCAATATTTTGGCCCTATCTCCTTCCACATACTAGAAGCAGAAGATGAAAATATGACCTTGTTCCCGTTGATGGAAGTTGGTCATTTATTTCATGCCACCTAACATATTTTTATCATTGTCAGCACGACTCTAAACCTTTGGGCCATCCATGAAACAATCCAGCCTGTAAAACTTTAGTGAAAGTGTGATAAGCTTAGATTCTCGATTATAATTGGAACTGATGCTACAATTCTGTCTTGACAGAAGATGTGCATATTTTAAAATGTGCAGATTAAAGAAAATTGGGACATTTAAAAAGTGGGAGACAAAAAAATGGAATCCAAACTACATTAAAAATTAAGTGTTTGAAACTGTTTGGGAGGATTAATCTGTGGTTGAACTCCTGTTGATTTGCTTCGTTTTCCTCTCATTGCCATGTAGGAATGGTTTTTCTCACTTCTCCTAGCATTATTTGCATACCTGTTGTCATCCGAAGTACACCACGCTAATGACTTTCCTCAAATACCTGCAATGGACCTGGGACGTGTAGATAACTTTAATGATTCTGATTATGTTATTGCATTTGCACCTGAATCCAAAACAACTCAGGAGATCATGAACAAAGTGGCTTCAGCCCCATTCATTAAAGGTATGTTCTCCAGCAATTCATGGTAATTTCCTTATTTGTGAAATACACAAATTTCTTTTGGAATTTCCTTGATAAACTGTGTTAAATGTTTAAGTTTCTGGATTTAATCAACAACATTAATGTCTGTTTCTTTCCAATATCAAGGAGATTTTCTTACTCTGTTTACTAGTTTTCTATCTAGGAAATTTTATGTTAAAAAGGTTTTCCTTTGTATAGTCCGTATTAAAATGAAATAGTGGAGGATTATTCAAATGTATGTTGTGAGAAGATTCTGAAAAGATTAGCCAATGGTGACAGCATGATTTTTTCATCTCTTTAAATACGTAACAATTGAGAAAGAAATTGAAGAGCAAAACGAACAAACAGTGGGCAATATTTAGAACAAGATAGAAAATAAGGTGTTTCCTTGAGCCCGGAAGTGTGAGTGAGTAGGGAAGAAGCCCCAACAAGGGTGTCTGATGCACCTGCCAGGAGGATGCAAACTGCTGAAGAACAAGCCAGGAGCCACTGCAAGAAGAGAGGGCCAATGTGAGAAGGACTGAAACCACTTTCAGTAGGTGGATCGGTGATGTAGTGTTAGAACGTTATTCCCAGACTGTTATATATGTAAACTGGGATATACCAAAGAAGTCATTAGAGAGTAGTCTAATTCTCTCACCCTTGTGTCCTTGAAACACATGAGTCTCAGGATGGGAAGAAAAGAGATACAGGGATCTGGGAGAGGAGAGTTACAAGCTGAGGAATCTTGACCTTCTAGACAGCTAGGAAGCCACTGACAGCAATAGCTTGTGTCAAAAAACCCCCTCAGCAGTCAACTTAAAGAGACTCCCACTGGTTCGGGCACATGGAAAGCTTCACGAGAATAAATACAATGATTTGAAACTCACTCAGTGTACATTCGCTTGTTTTCATAATATTTTAAAATGTTTGCCTTGAGAAGATGATAGGAAATCAGTTGTTATGAAAACTTGTAAATAAAGGGGAAATACCAGCATTTATCTTACATGTACTGTACTATTGGGTAACCAAACAGATGATGGAAAGTACTGTTTGATAAACATGTTCTACTAGTAAGTGAAAAACAATGGATGGAAATAAAACATCCTCATTTGGAAACTCCCATTGAATTAATTAGTGAATCTAGGCACTGAGTGTCAGTGGCTACTAATGTCACAAAAAGTGAGACAGTCAGAAATTATAGTGCTGACCAAAGAATACGCCACCACCTATAGTCTGGCCCAAAGGATGGGGCCTGAGTCTCATTAAACCTCTGCTCTGGCTGCCAGATGGCGGGAAACACCGAGGACAATAGAACATGTTGAATTGCACCAGGTGGATGCATTCCACAGAATCCTGACACTGGGTTAACGGCCTGAATTTGGTCAGCAAGAATCATTCGTTTATATCACATATTCTCCAATAAACAAAGTCTCTTGAGAAAACACTCCCCAAATTTAACAACTTAATGCTGGCTTTGGAGTTTGACCATAATGACACCATTGTCAAACATAAACATACAGGATGGCACAAAAGTAGGTTTACAGTTGTTCATGTGGAAAATGGTAATTAACAAATAATAATGAATAAACTGTGTGTTATGCATACATACCAACTGTAAGCCTACTTTTACGCCACCCTGTATATTATAATTACAGGATATATTTATAAATGTAGTATACATTGCAACTTTAGGTAGGGCCATGTGTACGTGAGTTTAAATGTGTACGTTGGCACTGTTAATATTCCAAATTCATCGTGCTTTAAATTATTGGTTAACTATTTCATTTGGAAAGGCACAATCTATTTGTGATAAAAAGGATTGCCACACAGCACTTCTGATTTTATCTATAGCATTAGAATTCACCCCCCCTCACCCCAGCCCCACGCACACCAGGCGTGAATCCCTTCTTTATGATCAGCACTGCTTTCGGTGGAGAGACAACTTTAACACAACTTAACACAACTGAACATGGTCTGCTGTCTTTGGACCATGCACAAGTCTTTCATAATTAATCCCTTCTCTCGCATGGCAGGAAGAACAATCACGGGCTGGCCTGATGAAAAAAGCATGAGTGAACTGGATTTAAACTATACTATAGATGCAGTGAGAGTCATCTTTAATGATAACTTCTCATACCATTTGAAGTTTTACTGGGGAGCGAGAATCCCCAGAATGAAGGAACACAGAGACCAT
The DNA here is from genome assembly GCF_004126475.2 of Phyllostomus discolor. Lineage (NCBI taxonomy): Eukaryota > Metazoa > Chordata > Mammalia > Chiroptera > Phyllostomidae > Phyllostomus > Phyllostomus discolor. Next base: position 86,775,191 of record NC_040910.2, read on the forward strand.
TTAGGTAACTTTCCTTTTTTTTTTTGCTATTATGGGATTAGTCACAAGGAAGCTTATGTGAGAACAGAGAAACATACATATGTAGTGTACAATGTATGTAGTCACATAAAGCATGTATATGTTGTACATAAAATGTAGTGCTTTTTCAGCACAAGCAACAGCAAAGGTCAACAAAATATTCCTGGCTAATGGAGAGAATTACAAGATTGAATGGGAAATTGTTGAGAACTGATCTTCATATTAACAAAGCCACTCTCCTTGGGTGTGCATTGCAAACCTCACTGGGAAAGTCTTACCATTCTTTATATTATTGTGGACTTGGAGTGCACGTTGGAACATTGGAAGTTCTTATTTTCCCTATGGCCACAGTTGTGCCATCCCATCCTAACCGTTTATGCTGTGCTCTTCCTTTTCTAAAGCTCCTTGCCAGACAACAGACAACAAAGTCACGTGTGAAGCCTCACTGTTCTGGGAGAAAGGCTTTATAGCTTTTCAAGCTGCCATTAATGCTGCTATCATAGAAGTGAGTATGAAGTTAAAGAAACAAATGAATTGTAAGTTAAGTTTTGATGGATGGTTATCTTATGAATTGTCCTATCTTATATTTAATTAATTTATTCACTTACTTTATTTGGCACAATGTACTGAACAACTCCAAGGCAGTCCTGCCCCACTGCGCACTGTGATGTTGGGACGGCAGCGTCACTGGGCGAGGTGACGGACCACTGTCAAATGTGCAGCCCATCACTGAGCAGAATGATGTTAAGTGGTGCGTGACTGTGTTTAAACCATTACACTAAGCACCGAGGAGCAGGAAATAAGTAGAACGTGGGTGTTTTTCTCCAGGGTTACTGAAGACTGAGGGGAGAGCAATGGATACTTAGTCATAATAAGAGTTTAGGATCTATCATGACATTATAAATGGTGTGCCAGGCAAACACTGAAGCAGAAGATACTCTGATGATAAATACCAGAGAGGACTTACCGCTGAAAGTGACATTTCAGCTGAGACTTCAAGATTGAGCAGAATTTTGTGCAGTGAAGATGGTAGGTAGGGATATTACAAGGAATCAGAGAGAGAATGGAGTGTGGCAGGAACTTCATGGTGACAGATCACGATGGGCATGTATATTTAAATGCGGAATGCACGTAATTTCTTATAATTGAGAAAAAATGTATGAGGTTATAAGTAGCTCCGTAATAACAATTGGTTTATTGATATCTTTCCTTAGATCACAACAAATCATTCGGTGATGGAACAGCTCATGTCAGTTACTGGGATAAATATGAAGATACTACCTTTTGTTGCCCAAGCAGGAGTTGCGACAGATGTTTTCATTTTCTTCTGCATTATTTCTTTTTCTACATTCATATACTATGTATCCATCAATGTGGCGCAAGAAAGGCAGTACATTAAGTCACTGATGACAATGATGGGACTTCGAGAGTCAGCATTCTGGTAAATCACAGGGCCAGTGTGTCACACAGCATAAACAGAGCGAGTTGGTTGGACTCCCTAGACCTATAAAGTATCTTATTTAAACTCGGTGGCTTTCATAAAGGAGTGTGTTATAAATGAATGAGGTAGATGGACTTGTAAGCTTGGTAAATGATACTTTTTATACTTCATTGAATTAAAGAAAGTCTAATTCTATAGATTACTGAAACCCAGATCACTAACCAATAAAACGATGACTCTCAGTTGCTAGTTGCTATAGATGGGTGAATACCTACATAGCATCTAGGGCTTCTAATGCTTGATGAAATATATCAGATATTTTATTAGAAAGGGTGATTGATTTTGACCCCACATTAAATGAATTCTTACTTTTATGACACTGAAGGGAAAAAAACCATGTCCTGTCCTTAAGCACAGAGCTTTCTTGGGTGGAGGTGTAGCAGAATGGTGAGAACAGGGTCGGGAGGCAGAAAGCCACTGACCGCCTCCATCTGAGCATTACCACCTTGAACAAGCTACCTGATGTCTTTAAACCTTGGTTTTTCTCTTCTGTTAAACACTGATGATAATATCTATCTCTTCTTGGTCATGAGGATTAAACAGGAAATATACTTAAAATGAAAGTAAGTACATTAAAAAATGTACTTAAAGTGAAATTACTGTACTTAAAGTGAATTCACCCTCAGTATTGGGAAGTAGTATGGTCCAAGAGATATAAGTTAGGGAACCAATTAGCAACAAAATTTTTAATGAGTTTAGCCAAACTATGTTTTTGAGACATATAGTAATAAAAGCATAAGTTCTGGGGTCAAATAGCAGTGGTTTGAGAGTGCTTATTACACAGTGATATTATTCTCCATGTTAAATAAGATTTGTAGAATATATAGAATAGTTGTAGATATATGCTGTGTAGTCTTTTAAAAAACATTAGATACTGTTAAGTAGGAAGACCACACATTTTTGATGCTGCCAATTTATAGCAAATTTATTTTTCCTCCAGAAATGTTCAATAAACTGAGTGCAAAAAGTGCAGAAAATGCATTGCTGATTTGGGCTAGAATTTGGAGGGGTTTTTTTTCTGGTGTCTCTTTTTGTATTAAAATTGCAGGATTCGGTCCTGAAGGAAATTTTAGCTACTGCAATTTTTTAATATTTTTAAAATTTATTTTTAGAGAGAGGGTAGGGAGGAAGAAAGAAAGGGAGAGAAACATCAGTGTGTGGTTGCCTCTCACGTGCCCCCTACTGGGGACCCAGCCCATAACCCAGGCATGTGCCCTGACTGGGAAATGAACTGGTGACTCTTTGGTTCACAGGCCAGCACTCAATCCATTGAGCCATACCAGCCAGGGCTGATCGTTGTATTTTTAAAGAAGCATGGAAATCAACAGAGCATCAGAGAAAAGCAACCAATATAAAAGAGAGAGAGAGAGAGAGAGATTAAATAAATCTGGTGGCAACGCATTAAAAAATAAGAGCCCCCCCCCATAAGAAAAGACTGGCGTTCTGTTTGTATGGGGTATGGATGAAATTAAGAAGAGATTTATAAAGGGCAGAAATGAACAATTTCAGATGAATGGAAGTATATTGTGCAAAGGGAATCATCACAATTAGGCAAGACTTCCCAAAACGTGATGGCAATTTCCACTTTGACTAAAACAAAACTAAGCATTCATTGTGGACATGCTATAGACCAGTTGCCATAGGAAACCCATAACATGCAACATTTCATTTTATTCTCTTATTGTTTTTCAGTAGAGGATAAGGACATTCAAAGAGATTACATAACTGCCTTTCAGGATCAGATAGTTACAATGCAGCAGAGAAAACTTGGACCCAGATTTACATGATTGGAAACTTATTCCCTTTGCCCTATAAAGAACTTTCTTCCTGCTTCTTTGCCATTTATAACATGAAATAACATACCTTCATATCCATCTATAAATCTATATTTATGTCCTATGTGTACATCTGTATCTATAGCTAACCTCTATCTAATCATCTATTTTTTACATCTGCAAACCAGGAATACCTTTACATTTTTAAGTATTTGAAAAAAAAACTATGTTATGGCACATTAAAAACTCATAAAATCCAAATTTCAAAGTCAACAAATAAACTATGGCTGGAACCCAGCCACACGCATCTGCATGTTTTCTGTGACCGCTTCTGTGCTGAAGCCAGCATTGGGTGGTGGCAGCAGGGACCACACGGGCTGAGAAGCCTGAACTATTTGCTGTCTGACTCTTCAGAGAAAACATGTGCCTCTTCCTCATCTGTTCTCGGTCCACGGTGTTTATGCAATTACTTAACCAAAAGAACACGTCTAGAACTGACAAATCCTCAAAAATGTTTTCCCTGAAAACATCTCCTAATTAGTCTCATTTTATCCCCCAGTTTCATTCTTCTTTTGCAATTAGCTACCTGGTTTACCTGTTTATTTGTTTATTGCCCACCTTCCCCTGTACACTATGAACTTTAGGGGCAGAGAAGTTTTCCAATTTATTAGCTGTCATATTCCCTTTACGGTTGATACATGATGAGCTTCACAGACCATTTGCTGAATAAACAAATGAGCCAAGTGATGGAGTAGCAGCACTCTGAACTGACGCTTTGTTTCTATGCAAGGCTCTCCTGGGGTTTGATGTATGCTGGCTTCATCTTTATTATGGCGATTTTGATGGCTCTTATTGTAAAATCTACCCGTGTTGTCGTCCTATCTGGCCTTGTGGTGGTCTTCATCCTCTTTCTTCTCTACGGCCTGTCTCTGGTGAGTTGGTGAATTTAATCTCTCTCCCCCATCACTCCCCCTTCTCCTTCCCTCTCCCTCCCCCCTCCACTTTCTCAGGAAAACTCTGTTATTTATCACTGATCCCGATCACACCTGTTTTCTTCTGTTTGCAGTATTTGAGTATTTACATATGACAGTATCTGGGGGGATACATGAAATATAGTTTGTATTATAAAATTCTTTTTGTCATGCTACTAATGCTTCTCAGAGAGTTACGCACTACCTGAAGTTTTCCTCTTCTCTCAGATAACTTTAGCCTTCTTGATGAGCGTCCTGGTAAAGAAGCCTTTCATTACCGGCTTGGCCGTCTTTCTCCTCACCGTCTTTTGGGGGAGTCTGGGTTTCGCTGTGCTGTACAGACACCTTCCCGTCGCGCTGGAGTGGACCTTGTGTCTCCTTAGCCCTTTTGCTTTCACGGCTGGAATGGCCCAGGTAAGAGCTGATGTAACCATTTCATTGTCCACAAACTATTTACAACAATTCCTCCGAATAACTCATGCTACATGTACTAAACACTAAAATTCTTGTCTACCTTTGTAAATGTACATACTGAAGAGACGGGAGATGCATGTTTTGATGTTTTTCTCTCTCAGCATAGGTTCCTTTTGAGTCACTAACTATTGTACTGGCTGATGCTCCATTACTGATGGGTTCTGCTTGTACTTTCAATGGGCTATCCCCATCAAGGTGCATCTAATTCCATGCTCAGGAAACGTGACCCTTGATAAAACCACAAGTATTTGAAACCCAGGAATTCCATAGACATTCCTTTTGATTTTTTGATTGGTCAATTTAAATGGAACTGAACCTTCTCTCAGAAAATTAACTCTAGTTCTGACCTCATAACTATAAATGCTAAATGAAGGGTTATATGACATAAAAACTCAGTGTAGCTGACTACACTAAGTGATGCTTCTGCTGTCTTCCATCCTACGCTGGAGGACTTGCAGCCCTCCATGGTTTCATTTTCAAATCCTGTCCCGCATCTGCAATGCCCTTCTTTTCCCCCATCCTGAGCCAGATATGATCCTACAGGCATCCCAGCTCAAGTATGGCCTTCCTTGACTTTTTACTTCTGCTCCGAGGACCTGCCTGCCGCTGCCTGTGGGTCTCTGAACCTTTTACTCCTACTTCCATAAACTTCCCAAATTGCTTTTGAGTTAGATGGTTTCACTGTTATACCATCAAATCGCTTCGAGCTGTGTAAAGACAAGAATTTTGTTTTATTTGTCATTTCAAGCCCAGTGTCTATAATAGGACAATAATAATTCTTGTTGCTTTGTTTATCCTTTTAATATTCAATGTATGTGGGGTTTTTTTTTTTCAGCTTATACACCTGGACTATGATGTGAACGCTAACACCCATTTGGATTCTTCAGAAAACCCAAACCTAATCATAGCTACTTTTTTCATGTTGGTTTTTGATACTTTTCTCTATTTGGTGCTGACATTATATTTTGACAAAATTTTGCCTGGTAAGTAGATTCATGATTATGACTCAACGCAATTTCATTCATTGCATTTCTTTAGCTGTCTACACTTAGTACAAGGATAAAGATTATATCATTAATAATATTTATATTGATTACACATTGAAATGATAAGGTTTGGGATATATTGGGTTAAATAATGTACACAGTGTATGAAATATAAATTAGCAAGCTTTTAAAAAATTTAAAATAGAATAAGGGAATTCTGTGCTTTGTTTATAGAATTACTCTCTAAGATTTGTTCTAGCATAACATGTTAGATGGTTACTTTTTTAAAAGAGACACTTGTGAGCGATTCAGGATACTTACATTGCCAGTGCTCATATCACAGCTGGATGGAGACTGTTAGTGCTGTGGTGGCTGTCACCCTCGAAGTGGTGGCAGAGCCAATGTGTAATCGCCTCATGTTCATGCAGCCAAATACGGACGCCAGCACTCTCCCTGGTTTTTCCTGAAATCCTCCTTCTGGTTTCAACACCCAAGGGCTGACCATGTGGCCCTTGAAAACGAAACAGATTCCAGTCCTTCATCTAATGACTCTTTTGAACCGGTGTCTCCAGAATTTCACGGGAAAGAAGCCATCAGGTAACACATCAGTGACATGCAGGTGCAAATGAAAAACTGGTCAGAGACCAGAGATCGATCGGGCAAACCGAGGCATGACAGAAATGTCCTTCCATGCCACTTTGTACCCACTGATAAGCAGGCTGCGCACTCATGACGGGCTACACTCTTCCTTGCTAGCATTTTGTCTTCTCACATTGTCTGCATTTACATTCACTGCTATCTCACGGAACAGCAACAACCGTCAATGAATGAGTAATATTCCTATTTCCATTGTCTTCATTATCTCTTTTTTTCTGTCGTTCACACTTTTCTCTCTTTCTCTGCCTGCTCTCTCTATGGCAGACCCTGTCTCTGTCTCCCAGGTCATTTTCACCCCCTTTTCTCTCTGATTCACTCTGTTCTTCACCTCTTTGTTCCCTGGTTAATACAATGGGAAAGAAGAGGCAGGGGAGGTGGCAACTGGAGAGAGACCCTCCAGAGCGATGGGAAGGAAACGTAAGTTAGGGACACTCGTGCTGCCTTTACTGAGAGGCCCTCGCTGCTTCCGCAGGGCCCCTGCCTGGGCCTGTGTGAAGGGAGAGGGTCCCCGGGTCTCCTCACAGCCTCAGGGACTTGATTTGTCAACTCTCTGTCCACTGCCACCATCTCCTCAAAACATTTTTGTCTTTCTTTCAGAATAAAAAATCTTAAAAAGGAATATAAAAAAGTAAAGCATGAAAGAGTAGAAGCGCTGAAAGGTAATAAAATGCCCTAGTTAACCTGGCTGGTTGGTTTCAAGACTCCATCTCACTATGACACTGTCTTGGTAGAAGAAGACCAGCTATTCCAGCTCTCATGCCGCTCCTCTGTTTGAACACACTGTGTTTCCTTCCAAGTAAATGAAAATCCAGACAACAATTTTGGAAAGTTGGATGCACCCCTGATGTTCTAGGGGTTTGAGAGACGTGTGGTAGTTTATTTTCAGCTTGTCACATTGGCTAATCCTAAAACTGTCTTTATTGTAGTCAGCCTATCTTTAATGACAAAACTGCTTTGATCCCCCAAATGGTTAATCATAGAACAATATAGTATGGTAATATTACATCTACAAATCATTTATCATAGCAGATACAATTTTAAAGGAAAGAATTTGGGGATGGATTTCATTTTGAATGTTGCTAGCCAAATATACCCATGTTATAAGAGCTCATACAAACTTCGGAGAATGTCAAGTTACTATAGAGGCTCTGACTGTAATCTTTTTGACATAATTCCAGGTCTGGTACTTGATGTATATGAGGGCCAGATCACTGCCCTCCTTGGTCACAGCGGAGCTGGGAAAACAACCCTGCTGAACACGCTCAGTGGACTATTAGTCCCAACGTCAGGTGGGAAGGCAACTATCCAATGACGAGAACCTGGACAAATAAGTTAACTGTGCATTTCATTAATTAATTGTGTTTGTCAGTTAATTTCAATAGTTTTATTAATTAGTCTTATTAACTAGTTTTATTAAAAGTCTTAGAAGTTTCTTCAAGTTATTCTTTTATACATTCACGTTCCCTTCATTTAGGAAAATCTTTATGGTTTCAATATTTCCCAAGAAGTAGCTTTATGCTTTAGTTGGCATCCCAACTGGACCAGAGGTATTATGAGCATTAAATTTTTAATTAGTCTGCTGTGTATTCCTTAGAGATAGGTATAGTATCTTTTAAAGGACTCCAGTGATTGCCACACATTGTTTTTTCATTTAAAAGATCTTAAAGCATGGAACACTACCGTGATGCTAACTCTTTACCTCTAACTTTTAGGTTCAGTCACCATCTATAATCACTTGCTTTCGGAAACGGCGGACTTGGAGACTGTCCGCAAGCTCACTGGAGTTTGTCCACAAACCAATGTGCAATTTGGCTTCCTGACAGTGAAGGAAAATCTCAGGCTCTTTGCAAAAATAAAAGGGGTTCAGCCACAGGAAGTGGAACAAGAGGTAGATTACATGTTAGATGTCCCACAGCCATGAAGATGAAATTGTTTACCTAGGAAATTCTAACTGCATTTGTGTTATTTCTATACAGTTCATCATCTAAAGGGCAAAAAGGCCCTTTGGAATGAATAGCAAAATGATAGTGTTTTCAAAATAAACACCAAATATCCTTTATTTGGTTAGGTCCAACGTGTTATACGGGACTTGGAGATGGAAAATATTCAAGATGTTCTTGCTCAAAATTTAAGTGGTGGACAAAAAAGGAAATTAACTTTTGGCATTGCCATTTTAGGAGATCCTCAGGTAAGTGGAACTAAAATTACTGGTGAAATCAGATTGAAGACTGTGAAACTATTGTGTTTGGTCAGACCTCATTTGTAAACAATAAAAGCAAGAGAGCAGTTACCATGAAAAATTAAGTGCTAAGCTATTTCTCCAAAAACTTCTACGACTATTTTGTCTTTTAAAAGGATGTTGCCGGAAAGGGGAAAATGCTTTTATGTGCTTTCCTACTGCAGATTCTGCTACTGGATGAACCAACGGCAGGATCAGATCCTCTTTCAAGGCACCATGTGTGGAACCTTCTGAAGGAGAGGAAATCAGACAGAGTCATTCTCTTCAGCACCCAGTTCATGGATGAGGCTGACATTCTGGCCGGTCATTCCTAATTTCCTTTCATGTATCTCAGTGAGAACCCAGGGACATGTGTGGAATGCATGCCAACACAATTGCCAAGACAGGAGAATCGCCCTTCTGAATGCCTACACCCCTGAGTACACTTTGCCATGGAAGTTCTCTGACCCTGTTGCTCTGGCTGTAAAATAGTATACAGCTACTCGCAAAGACATATTATAGTTCATTCAGTGTGAATGTCAGCTGGCTTGAAACAAGTCCTTTCAACGTACGATAAAATTTTCCTGAATATGCTAGACAATAAACTAACAAATCACTTTAGTTACTCGATGACACAGGAAGTGGTTTACATAGGATCAGAATTCGAATGCATCTGTTTTAGTGGGCCATGCTCCTAAAATACATTAGTTACCGGCGGATTCATTCTTTTATAAATAGTGAAAAATAACTCCTTAATACAATTTACTTAATTTTTTTTCTTTTATCTACTCAGATCGAAAGGTGTTTATATCTGACGGCAAGCTGAAGTGTGCAGGCTCTTCCCTGTTCCTGAAGAAGAAATGGGGCATTGGCTACCATTTAAGGTATAAGCTTCTTGTTGGAGACATATTAGAACATGTCGGAAATGTTGAGGACAGGTGATGTCAATACTAGTATGTTGTCAAAAAAGCAAAAAAAATATTAGTATGTTAAAGTAGGCTTAAGCTACAATTAAATAAAATTTCTGGAAAATATTTTCACAACACCTTATTTGCTAAAAAGAGGTGTGTTTATATTCCAGTTCTCTCCAGTATCATATTTTGGATGTTTATTGTGGTATATTTTGGCTCTTTCATTAATCCCTTCTTGGTTCCCCCTGAATTCATTTTCTCCTTCACATTTTTCTGTCTCCTTCTCTTCCAGATCATAGTTATTGTCAGTATTAAGTAGTGTCTATCACTTATTAAGTATTGGCTATGTTTTAGGTACTTGCTAAGATATTGACATGTGGAGTATTCATATCTAACCCTCCAGATGACTTTAGGATGATATTATTATTCTCCTTTGACATGTCAGAACATTTTAATAATCTGACCAATCTCACATGATTTATAAGTGGTAGAATCTTTGGACCAAGATTGCAAGTGTAATATGACTCGTTCCCTATACTTCCCCCCAAATATTAATATTTCTTCAAAATAATTCAAATCATTTTATCTTCAGTGGTTAAATGAACAGCCCCCACCCCCATTATTTACTCCAGGTGTTTAACCTGATCAAATCTGCCATTCCATCAGGATTGCTTGGTGCAACCTGCTTGAATCCGTACCTTCCAACTAAAAGGACCCACTAACTGTTCTCTAGGTGTGTTCTGTGCTGTGGTGTCTCGTCTCTGCTCGAGACAGGACACCTGTTTAACATGCCCTCCTCCCGCCCATCAAACCCTGGTTACATCTTATTCACTCTTGAAGGTCTGTTCGAACTGTTTTCTCCTTGAGAAGCATCCTCTCTTCTGGAACCCTGAAGGCATTGTTTTACGTTGTTGCCTTAGGCAACTTAATTAACTTGCTTGAATCTCAGTAACTTCATCTATGGCATAGCAGTAATAATACTTGCTCTGCATTTAAGACATAAAAATATTAAACAAATGAGTAACTGACGACATGCAAAGTGCTTAATTGATTTAACTCAACTTTCTTCTCCCTCACTTATCTTATAATATGCTGGTTTCTGTTATACTTACATTATGTCATGTTACAAGCTCCTTTACAGAAGGTTCTATATTCTTCTTATTAGGTATCCTGGAGAATGCTAAGCATATAGGTCCTTGTAAACACAGAACAGCTTTTTCTAAAATTGATTGTTTTAGGTTCATGTCATCAAAGTCAATTTTGATATGCTCAGCATTCTATAGCCTCAGTCAATTTCAGTGCATGTGACTAATAATGAGTTTTCTAAAATCCAGTGATTTCATGAAGAACTTTATATGTCCTCATAAAAAGGCAGACCAGCTTTGACTTGAATTAACTTTGGACCAAGAAAAATTGATACCATCAGCAAATATATATTGAGGGTTTACTTAGTGTGAGGCCCTGCACTATCTCATACTTATTTTATTCTGTGTTTTGAAATTCTTTGAGAGGTTAGTATTGTTTAACCTCATAAATGAGAAAACTGATGCTCAGAGACATTAAATGCGTTCTGGAACATGGATCAGTAGAACAATAAAACCCTATTCTTAATGGCTATACCAAATTACCTCTGTTTTTATCTTCCCCAGGTTCAAGTGCTAGTCTTTGCAGAGCTCATAGTTTACTGTGAGGGGAGAATTCAAAGTTGAGTTACTGAACAGATGGAAACAAAATTGGGCATCCCCTCCACCTCACCCCAGCTAAGATCCAGCCAGAGATCTCTTTTCTCCAAATAGCCATCCTTGAGTCACCTGCTCTATCTCTAACATCCCTGACACCAGGTCCCCTGCTATGTGATATAAATTATATGGCTTGGACTATATTAGTATTTCACATTGTGCTTCTTCCATTAGTGTATATGAGCTTTGTCTTATAAATATTATGAGAGAATAAGCACATACTACAATAGTTTGAAGAGATGGTGTTCAAGAAAAATAACTTTAATTTACTCTTTTCCAATGTTAGCTTACATTTGAATGAAATGTGTGATCCAGACACTATAACATCCCTTGTTAAACAGCACATCCCCGATGCCAAATTAAAAGCACAAAGTGAAGAAAAGCTTGTATATATTTTGCCTTTGGAAAGGACAAACAAATTTCCAGGTAACAGAATGTAGAGACCACAGAATGATTTACATTGATGTTACAACATTAGTTCTTTTGCATTTGTTACTGTATTGCCTAACAATTATTCCTACCAGGAAAGTATAAATCTCTACTTTCTAGAAAATATTTCTTATATAATGGGGGCTTCAACATATAAATTTTGGGTTGGCACATTCAGTTCATCCATAACAGTCTCTATAGTCTAATAGTTAACTATTTTAAAACAAATTAAATAAAAATAATAATTTATTTCAAAATCCCTCACACATGTAGTTTTCTAAGAATGAAAAAATAAATGTTTAAAATTGTATACTCAAGAAGACATGAAAACTAATACACTGTATAGAGTATTTTATAACTAAGGGGATGTCTGTATCACAACTGATAAGTGCATTTGGTCTATCACAAATATTTCCTATTTTTAAAAATAAAGTTATTACCAATCTCATTACATATCATGTTCTGTTGATGCATTTTTGTGTCTTCTTTTAGACCTTTACAGAGATCTTGATAGATATTCTAACCAAGGCATTGAGAATTATGGTGTTTCCATGACAACTTTGAATGAGGTGTTCTTGAAATTAGAAGGAAAATCAGCTATTGATGAATCAGGTAAAAAAAGATTTGAGCCCTGGCTGGCGTAGCTCAGTGGATTGAGCACGGGCTGGGAACCAAAGTGTCCCAGGTTCGATTCCCAGCTAGGGTACATTCCTGGGTTGCAGGCCATAACCCCCAGCAACCGCACATTGATGTTTCTTTCCCTCTCTCTCTCTCTCTCTCTCTCTCCTCCTCCTTTCCCTCCCTAAAAATAAATAAATAAAATGTTAAAAAAAAGATTTGAATTTTATATTTCTGTGGAATATTTTATCTTGAAAATATACTTTGAGTGATGAAATGATATGCTTTTGGAGTGTAATGATTTAGTCTGGTCTTCGGAAAATGTAGAGCAGATAGAAATGCTGGTCTCCCATCTTGAATTTCCTATTTTGTATCATGCATTTTCCTAAGTATGTGGGATACCACAGTGCTTATGACTAGATCCTCATAGAACAGTCAACAAATACATGATACAATGTTCCTTGTGTCTAAGAGCTACAGAGAAAAGAAAACGAGAGTTGTAGGTTGACAGTTCATTCTCTTATAGTATTTTGATGATATCATTTCAATGGCCCCAGGGTTCCGTTGTGGCCATTGAAAGGTTTTCGGACAGTCTGATTGTCACACCTTGGAAAGTGCTCTGCCTTTTCTCTCTAATGACTAAGATAGTTGCTTGTTTCTGATTTACTATCATCCCATGTACATTCTGTACTTTTTCATTTCCTGTTTTTTTTTCCCCTGAAAGACCAAGTGGGTTTTTTAAATCCTTTTTGAAGTTATACATTTGATATCTTTTCTTAGTGGTTACTCTTACCTTTTAATGTTCTCTGAAAGTCTAGAGTTGATCAATTTCTCTAGGCTTTTCTTCCAAATGACATGACTTTTATCTCATGTATTAACTCTTGCATGTCAGAAATACTAAGATAGTTTATCTCTTGCAATTAATAGATTTTTCTTCTTGGCTTCTTTTCACTGATTTCCTTAGAATGAATTAAGTCCTTTAAAGCTGTACACACAAAACTTTTTTTCAGAAAATACGAGATTTTCTTTTATTATATCGTTTTTTCTTCTTATAGCATATCATTCTTTTTGCTTCATTCCCATTTCTTTAGTAGTTGCTCAAGTAAAACCAGAAATTAGATTAGATTACTTGGACAGTAGGTACTTACTGTCCAAGACTCTACTCTGACACCATGTGGTGAAAAGATGCTCACAGGAAAATCAAAATGATGCACATCTAAAATGGCACTTTGTAAATTACTGATTTTACATTTTATAGATACTGGAATTTGGGGACAGGTGCCCAGTGATAGGACAAAAGACACAGGAAGCCTGGTTGAGCTGGAACAAGTTTTGTCTTCCTTGAATGAGACAAAAGAAGCAGCCAGCGGCATGGCTCTCTGGAGGCAGCAGACCTGTGCCATGGCGAAGGTTCGCTTCCTGAAGTTAAAGAAGGAAAGGAAAACTCTGATGACCATGTGAGTACCCATGTGTCTCAGGCATGTTTGGCCAGCATGTTCAAAATAAATTCAAGAGAGAAAAAATAATAACTTCGGATAAAATAAATTTCAGCAACTGTATACAGTCTATTTACAATGGATGCCAATTTTTTATTTTTAGAGGGGAAGGGAGGGAAAAAGAGAGGGAGAGAAATATCAATGTGTGGTTGTCTCTCGGGTGCCCCCTACTGAGGACCTGGCCTGCAACCCAGGCATGTGCCCCGACTGAGAACCAAACCAGTGACTCACAGGCCGGCATTCAATCTACTGAGCCATATCAGCTAGGGCTGGAAGCCAATTTTTAATTGTTTAGGTGGGTATGTCATTAAAACAGAAAAAGTATAAGGCTTTTCTTTTAATGTCACACAAAATCTGCTCTTATCAAAAGGTTGAAGTAGTTCACCAGAGCATGAAAGTTAGCACTGAGGTTCTACCCCAGAGACTCGTCTCTGTGCCAGGCCTATCATGGCCAAGTCTTCATGTCATAATATGGAACCTGCACAGTTCTCTACAGCTTCAGGCTCTTCACTGAGTACACCTCCTTGCTCTCCACCCAGGACACTCATTCATTCAACAGTATGTGTGAGCACTTCTGCAGAACACTGTGGTAAATGTCTTTAACACTGATCACAATGAATCAGACATGAGATTTGGCTCTTGAGGGTGATTAGAAGTACACTAAAAAAGGCATAGCACAAAATCAGACATTATTGTCAACTATTACATTCAGTGTGAGAGATATTATGTCCAAATAGGGGCATCAGAAAAAGAACTTTACATGAATTTGGTGTAGAGAAACAGAACATTAAGCTAAGGAGAGAAAGGAGGGTGGAATTTCAGAGAGCAGTTCTGAGCATGGAGGTACACCAGGAGTCTGGGGAACTCGTATGACTTTGAGCTAATTGCAACACAGGGTGTGCAAAAGGTAAAAATAATTTTGACACTATATTACATAGAGTTAGAGAATTTGGACTTCATGACTAGTAAGGAACTATTGAAGGTTTTTTGTTTTGTTTTTCTGTTGTTGTTGTTTGTTTGAGCAGGCAGTTGATATAATTAGAACAGAATACCAAGAAACTTAGTAGGGCAGCAGGACAAGTGGTTCAGGAACAGCAGACACTAGGTACAAGAAAAAGAGCCATTTAGGACAACATTGAAAGAGGTCGGGAAAGAGATAATTAATGTCCAAATTTGAAGAGTAGAAGATAAGAGAGGCAAGTAATAATGCTGATATTATAAATTGAAATTTACAACCATTTTGATAAAGGATGTATGGGGGAGAGATGGGTGTAAAATAATTGAGCTTTAGAGCCCAAGTGAATGAGGAAATGTAATCTGCAGAAATTGCGGATAGGAGAGGAGCAAGTTTCAGAGCGTGGTAAGTCTGAATATTGGTCATATGCCAGCTTGCAGTGGTCCCCCAAAAAGAAGAAATGCAAGACTGAGCCAAAGCAAAGAAGTGGGTTCTAGAGAGAGAGAGATTTAAGAGTCATAATCAGCAGATTTCATAAGCTTGAATAAAATGTTTAAAGGGGGTACAAGGAAGCATTTGAAGAGATAGAAATACCAAGGATAGCTTCATAAGAACCATCTTGTTTTAGAAAGAAGAAAAGGGAAGGAAAAGCATGATTCACATATTTGGTTAGTGTTTATCATTTATTTCTATTATAACATCCGTTATCTGTCCAAATGTTAAAACCTACAAAAGTTGCTCTATGTGAATATAATTCTCTGACGTTTTCCTTTATGCAGATTACTGCTTTTGGGCATTAGCTTTTGCCCTCAGCTTTTGTCCTATGTATTCTATGAGCTTCAACAAAAGAGTTATTCCTGGGGACTATCTCCCCACATGTACTTCCTTTCACCTGGACAATCACCTCAAACCCCTCTGACGCGCTTACTGGTCATCAACAAAACAGGTAAACATGGAGCTACAGGAAACTTGGAAATGCTGTTCTCGTCGAAAGATTCCCCAGACAATGTTAACCGTGAAGGGAAAATAAATTCTGCATGTTTTAGAAAGTACCTAAGGGACCAAGCAGAAAAATTAATTTAAAAACGAAAAAGACAAGGTTGGATAACTTGTTTCAGAAACACATTTTGCAAGTTTACTTAAACCCTAAAGCTCGTTGCCCAAGCAGTGAAAGGGGATTCAGGCAGGTGAGCCACAGACTGGTCTTTGCTGTGGTCTTTGCATAGCATTTTTTAAGTACTATGCATTCATGGGCTCTGGGAAGAAAATATGTTTCAAATGTTTCTATGTTTCCAAGAAAGTAGATTATTAATACCTTCAAGGATTATGATGTGGATTTTAAATAATACTTTTAACTAGTAAACATTATAAGGAAAATGCCTAGCCTTTAGGTAAAGCAACCTAAATCCTGGAATGGATTTTAGTCCCGCACCATCAATTCTGCCTTTTTAAGGAAATCCTTAGACAGTCCTTTTGATGATATGCTTTGAATGATGTTATTTCACTTTTTTCAATATTACTTGACTGTTGTTTTACTACATGTTTGCTTCTTTTGATCTTGACTTTGTTGGTAGGGTCAAGCATCGAAAACTTCATACACTCACTGAGGCAACAGAACATCGCTTTGGATGTGGATGCCTTTGGAACCAGATATGGCCCCAGCGAGCCATCGTACAACGGTGCTATCACTGTGTCCGGTGCTGACAAGGTATGTAGGGTTCTCATTGCAGATGGAGTATGAACATGGAATCTGAGTAATACATGTCAACCAATGGAAAAGGCCAATTTGACAAAAGCAGGGGGCATAGTTCTCATTTTTAGAGGAGAAGCTGGACTGTAATTACTGTATTTTTCAGACAATAAGATGCACCCCCCAAATTTGGGAGGGAAATGGGGGGTGCGTCTTATAGTCCAAATGTAGGTTTACATTTACATTGGTGAAATATTATGTTATTTATGTTATTTAATATTTTACCACATTTTTTGCTTCAAAAATTGTTTTCCTATTTTCTTCTAAAACATAGGTGCATCTTATGATCCGAAAAATACAGTGTTACCCACAGCCTGCATATAATAATATATAATAAATATTCTTTGATTTTGTTCCTTATTACCTTGTGTGCACTGCTATTATTAATAATGAATTTAACTCTTATTAAGTCATATTCCATTTTAATCATTAATTTAAGTTTGATTCTCAAATGAATATCAACTCAAATGATATTTTGATGAACCCTACAAATATAAATCTCATTAATACCTATTGTGAACTTCAGCTCCAGTTACCAAAAAGAAATATTTAGCTATGTTTTTTTTTTTTACAATAGAATTTTGTGTGGTTTTTATGAGGGGAAGTGGATAAAAGCTCAAGTTCTACCTTTTACATTTTACACAAAGGGGTCAGATCTTTAGATAAATAGTTATTCGCAGTTCCCTGATGTTAACAAAAATGCCTTAGTTTCATGCAACTTGAAATGTGTTTCATGGATCAATATCTTGGATCACCTGGGAGTTTGTTGGAAATGCAGAATCTCAGGCCCCACTTGAGACCTGGGTTAGAATCTGCACTTTAACAAGATCTACAGAGGATCAATGTGCTCATTAAGGTTTGAGAACAACTGCCTTATTTGGAAACATTTAGGATTGGTATATTTCACATAAAAACTTAAAATTTCTGGCTTCTCTTTAAAAATTCCTTCATGTGACCATTCTGGCTGTCTGCAGTTGGAACACAGGAACAGTTGTCTAGTTCATATTCAGACTTGACTTTTCAGTTTGCTGCGTGGCTATACTGCGTCATATCATGTACCTGCCTAGGCCCTGTAGGCCTTGAATAGAGATCCCAATAGTAGACAGATGGAAAAAGATAAGATAGTGTTCGATGTACAAATCAGCACAAAGCTTGACCATTTGCGGCTTCTTAGTTAATTTTCAGAAATAATTTCCATGCCAAAAATAAAATCAGAAATTACCTTCAATCGAAGTAGTCCTTGCTAATGTCTTCATCAGGTTAGTTTCCAGTATATTCAGAAAAATAGTTTTGAAGTGACACCCTTAATATCAATAAACATTGCTGTAAGTATATAGGCTAGACACAATTCACTTAATGTATTTGTGATTGTAAAAATGCATGCTCAAACCTTGCCCACAATTTGGCCAATATAGATAATAATTTACTTATATTCTTTTCATTTGGGATGCAAATAATCACGTTTTAATATATATTTAACATGTCTAAATATATATTTACATATATATATATATAAAGTGTCAGTTTTTAGTGTGTTTTCCCCATGTTTTGAGATGTAACTGACACATAGCACTGTGTAAGGTGAAGATGTACCGCATAATTACTTGACTTACATCTACTGTGAAATGATTTTAAAATGGAATTTTAAAAAGAGATTTCCATGCAATGTTGCAATTGCAAGCTCAGTGTTCTTGAAAACTGATGCTTTCTGTTCAACAGCTGCCTGCCTCCTGCCTTCCCAGTAGGCACACATTCTTTAGTTATAAAATGAATGTATCACATTTTCAAACAAGACTTACTGCCGTGTTAAAGTGAGGCTGCATTACGGAGTTTTGTAGTGTTTCTGCCTAAAATCATGTGAGGTATTCTGTTTTGTGAGAGTTTAGTTATAAATAGCCATATGGTTGATGCTGTGGTTAGTAAAGACCAAAATACTGGATTTCTTGCAGTATATTAGGACTTAATGAAATATTAGTGATGACAGTATTAATTAATCCAGTGCTTTAGTCTTCTTGTATTGTCAATGATTTGAATGATTTTCTATCATATTCTTTCATTAAATTTTATATTGACTCTCTGAGGACTTAGGGTGTGTATTTGTTTTATTTTAGGATCACAAATTTTCAATAGCATGCAATACCAAAAGGCTGAATTGCTTTCCTGTCCTCATGGATATCATTAGCAATGGGCTACTTGCAATTTTTAATTCTTCAGAACACATTCAGACAGACAGAAGCACATATTTTGAAGTAAGTATAATTTTATGTCCCTCATCCTGAACTGTAAGAAGTGAATTTTCAAGAAGAAAAATACTGGAAATGCTGAAATAGCATCATTTTAATTTGTATTAACTTATTCTTGAGTAGGTTTATGTTTTATACACATACACATTACTTTAAATACATACACACACAATTTTTAGCAATACATATATAACATTATAGGTTTAGTTGGATGACTTAGGGTCAAGGGAACAGCAGACAATACGGTTAATCGGGAAAAAGACACGACTCTCAGTCTTTGATCTGTTACTGTCTGGGGCCCTAAGTAGTGGGACCTGGCTGAAACAGCCAGAGTCATCAAGGCCAGACTGGGTGGCCTCCTTAACAACTTGACCCCTGTAGTCCTTGGTTCACTAATCCACAAAACAAAATACAGGAAAAAAGTTATTGTAAACGTGAACAATAAAACACATAAACACAGAAAACCATAAGCACTTGATAAAATGCATTTATTATCATTATTGCTACTAATATTACTTTTCTTGGGAATGCATTACGTTTCCATTAAAGAACACTCAGGCTCTGGCCGGGTAGCTCAGTTGGTTGGAGCACCATCCTGATAGGCCAAGGCTGTGGGCTCAATCACCAGTCAGGGCACATAAAAGAATCAACCAATAAATGCATAAACAGGAGGAATAACAAATTGATGTTTCTTTCTCTCTCTCAAAAAAAGAAATTGATAAAGAACATTCAGCTCTGAGGAGATCAGAGAACTGGCTGAATTAGAACTCAAAGCAGTTCTTGTTTAAAATATAATTTTCCAGGCCTGGTTAGATCCTCTGAGTCAGAATCTCCATGGTGGGCAGGGAGGAGGGTGCAAATCCATGTCTTCAACTCATCTCTTTCATCTCACTGTGTTGACTTTCCCTTCACCCTCTTTAATGACACCTTGGGCCTATCCTATAGCTCCCTGGTACCTTTTGTTATTAAGAACCATTCCAGCGTGGGCTGCGAACCAAAGTGTCACAGGTTCGATTCCCAGTCAGGGTACATACCTGGGTTGCAGGCCATGACCCCCAGCAACTGCACATTGATGTTTCTCTCTCTCTCTCCCTCCCTCCCTTCCCTCTCTATAAATAAATAAATAAATAAATAAATAAATAAATATTTTTTTAAAAAAAGTATGAAACTTTAAAAAAATAAAAAGAACCATTCCAGTGCTGTCCAAAGCTTCAATTTCCTGTCCAATCCAAACCCTGCAGGGTCAATTTGTGCCCTAAAGGACATGGGCTGGGGTGGGTGGTGGTGATGTGCTTTGCTCTTTCATTCTTCTTTATAGTTTCACATCTTGGAGTAGAAAGGAGAGCATGACTTTGCTCTGGAATATCTGCCCTTTCTTCTCCCTTCCAAGTAACATGCTCTTGGGGCTGGGAGCAGAAAGGGGGATGAAGAGACCAAGATGGAAAGAAGGGGTGCTATGGAGACATCCCTGCTTTCTCTAGCTTCATCCGCTACTAGTACCTTCTCCTTAGGTGGTCGCCAGAGCCTCGGTGCCCTGTGTGATTGTTTTGGGCAGCGTTTAGTTTTGACCCCAGCCCCCTCTGTAGGTGAAGACCCATTCCATGCAGAATTCCTGCAGAGAAGCCCACACTATCAAGCTTTCTTCAGTTTTCATTATTGGATGTGCCCTCATCCAGGCAGTTGAACCACTTTTACCCTTGCTTTCACCTCTGTGCTTCCTCAGAAAGAGTGCTAAGAGCTGTTGAATGCCCCTTGCACACTGTTTGGAAGCTACTGAGATCTGGGGTGCCATGTGGGTTGCCCCATCTTCTTTCTAAGCACATAAGACCTCTGTCCTCTCAAGCTGCACTCAGCAGTCCTCCTAACTTCTGAAGTCTCCAGGGCAGAAACAGTTGTCCCCTACTTATGGGAGGCCTCAAGTTAACTTCAAATATTAAGAATATTTACCAGGTGGTTTACATGTATTATTCTATTTATATATCTTAACAAGACTTTGAGTATTGTTATTATTAAGCTGAGGAAGCTTGCAGTGCGTAGAGGTGCTGGTACGTTTCATTAGCTGCTCTATTCAAAGAAACCTGTCAGTTATCAGGATCACCAACAATAGACAGCTTTCTAGAACGAGCACATGATCTGACCTGAGTTCTTTTCTTTAAACAGTTGTATAATCTACAAAATATTTGCTACCCACCAGCCCAGTTGACCTCGTGTTCATGCATATAGAAATTCTCTTTAAATTACTCCTGTTGGTGTTCCCACCCAGCTCCTGGTGTCCTCCTACAATTCTGCACACACATCCTCCATGATCCTAGAGCACAGAGCTTGCTGTAGTTTCTGACCCCACTCAGTGCCTTTAACCATCTGTCAGAGAGTCCTGAAGTGTTCCCACCTGCCACTCACGCATGTAGTCACCTGACCAAACTACCCCGTTGATATCAAGGGTCTCTCTGTGAATCCCTCCAGGGGAGCACCACAGAGCTGTGGGTGGGTATGATCTAACATGGACATAATATGTTGTTTATAAACCAAGTTGTTTATACGGGGCTGGGTGTTGAGACTAACTGTGCATCTGGCATCCCTAGACATCTTTCAAATCTGGAAAATCAGTAAGGATGACCAGAGGTAGACATCAAGTGGGTGATGCGGTCCTTGGTGCCTTTCATTCCCCTGACAGGAACTCATTCCCCAATTTGTATCTTTACTCAGGCAGTTTATAGGCTGTAAGAGTTCAGAGGGACACTAAGATTCAAGAGGGGCTAAGAGAAGAGACAAGTAAAATGATCCCAAAACTCTAATAGCAGACCTCCTGATACAGATGCTTGCAGTATGGTAGGCAACTGATCATGGAACAAATCAAAGCTTCTAGCAAAACCCAAGGCCCTCTTTCACCTGGACAGGATTTTGAAATTTTTTAAATTCAATGCCCTTATGTGGAGTGTGTGCTGATCATTTTTCTCCAAGGCCCTTCACTTTTATTTCCTAACATCCCCCCTACTCACTCATGTATCATCTACCAGGTGCCCAAAGGCACTTGAACTTGCTACTTATGCATTATGTTGAGCCAGAAGAACAATTCTTCATCAGTCTTGAAATGAACTGCTTTGGCAGCAATTTCCGAGAGTAGCACTGACAGTCCATAAACTCTATTGCCCATGAAAACATCAGCCTAAATGATATCATAAAGTCAGAGAGCAGAAGTTTTTTGCTTTACTGGTTATCAACTGCGAGACCTTAACCAGTTCACACAACCTGGTGGAGTTTGCTTCTTCACAAGTAAATCAGGATGCATGGCAAAGTTTCCAAGCTGTTGCAACTCATGATTGAAAATAAATGTGGCAAAGAAGTTGCAAATAGAACCTTGGGAAGTATGAGTATTTTGGGTGGTCAGATTGATTTATTTATTTGAGTGGTTTAGTTAAGAAAGTATGAATGAACTGTATACCCAATTGATATCAACTCATATGTTCTGCATGATTTTCAGGCCCAGGAATTTGGGTCCCCAAGTAGTTTCTTCTTCTGGATACCTCTGGCAACCTGTTTGACCCCCTACATTGCCATGAGCAGCATCGGTGACTATAAAGTAAGATGAGTTAACAAGCCTTTACATGTCCTTAATACCCAGAGAACTTTTCCCCATCTCATGATGTTGAATCTATGTGTAGGTGATGGTACACCTAATTTATGTGCCTAAAACAATGAACAATCAAGCATTATCATAAAAGGTTGGTAAATATGCCCTGGCTGGTATAGCTCAGTTGATTGGAGTGTCCTCCCATAACCCAAGGGTTGTGGGTTTGATTCCCAGTTAGGGCATAGACCTAGGTTGCAGGTTTGATCCCCAGTCCAGACTCATGGGATACCTGGTCTGGGTGCATGTGGGAGGCAACCAACCAATGCTTCTCTCTCACTTTGATGTTTCTCTCTCTCTCCCTACCTCTCTTTCTATGAGCAATGAAGAAAACATCCCCAGGTGAGAATTTTTTTTAAAGTTGGCAAATATAAATTTTTAAAAAAGAAAATACTATTTTTCTTAAACAAAAGAAACAAACAAAATTTTCTTAAACAAATGAGACCTCCAAAAGAACAGCATAGGGAATATTATCTAACAGAAAATGGCACTTTTATTCTGTATATCACTTTATTTCTAGACACTTCCCACGGGCCTTCCCTCTCTCAGGGATGCTTTCTACTTCCTGCATGTGGGAAAGTTATTGAGTTAAATAGACCTCACCAACTCGCCACAGCTCTTTGACTTACTGTTGAAAAAGACTATGTCTTTGAAGCTTCATATTTGTGATGCTTTTATAAAAATTCAAGAAGCCCGTAACAGAGTTCTTCTGCCTCTCCATGAGACTTCTATGTGACAGAAAGGCCCTTTGCTATGTTTCTCCCAGGACAAACACAAAATACTTTTCTTCTTTCAGTTTTAGCAAACTATATATTCACCATTTTCTTTCTACTACTTGTTACCCCCCCCTTCCTTGTATTTTTCTGGAGTCAACCTGCCTGGTTCAAACTTTGACTCTTCCACTGTCAAGCTGTATAAACATCTGAAAGTTGCTTAATCACTCAGGGGTGAAATAATAACTGTGAATTACTTAGAACACTATTTGGCATGTAGTAAGTTTTCCATACATGTCACTGGATGATGTCCAAATGTCCAGGGTTTAGTCTTAGGGTCCATTTCAGCTACTTCCAGAATTCTTGAACTTCCACATATACAACAGTCTATATAACACACATGTGTGTAGAGATGCCTAGTGGGCAGTTAAAACAGGACTGAGAGAAAACCTGTGATTTTCCTGGCTAAATCTGCTCATCCCCCAACTTTTCCATCTCAGTGAATGGTGCTACCAGCTACAGTCACTTCTACTCTAGCACAAAAATTCAAAGTTTTCTTTCTCTCTCCCTTCCTTCCTTCCTTCCTTCCTTCCTTCCCTCCCTCCCTCCCTCCCTCCCTCCCTCCCTCCCTCCCTCCCTCCCTCCTTCCTTCCTTCCTTCCTTCCTTCCTTCCTTCCTTCCTTCCTTCCTTCTTTCTTTCTTTCTTTCTTTCTTTCTTTCTTTCTTTCTTTCTTTCTTTCTTTCTTTCTTTCTTTCTTTCTTCTTTCTCTCTCCCTCTCCCTCTCCCTCTCTTTCTCTTTCTTCTCTTGCCCAATCCCTCAATGATTTCTTTAAGCTCTACCTTGAATGTATCAAATTTGTCCTCTTGTTTCCATCTCTACCATCTCCATCCTTGTCTCCCTCATCATCATTCCTTGCCTAAACCTCTGCAGTAGCTGTCGACCCCCTTATTTACAATCCCTGCCATATGTACAGCCAGCACAAGCTTTCAAAAATATGTAATCAGGTCACCCCATTACCTTGCCCAATAGCCTCCAGTAACTTCTTTTTGCTAGAATTTAATTTTAGTTAAATTAAATTGAATAATTTTCTTTCATCTAGAATGAAATCCTGATTCCTTGCTTTGGCAGAATCGGCACGGTCTGTCTCCAGTGTCTCAACCTTTCCTCCCTGCAGCCTCCTCCTCCACCACCCCCAAGCTCTCTCTGTTCTGGAACACACCAATATCCTTCCCATCTCTGTGCTTTTGTCTTAGCCATTTCCTCCTGGCTGCAATGTTCTCCCTCCTGTTCTTTGCACAGCTGGCTTCTTCTGGTCATGCAGACCTCAGCACAAACAGCATTTAAACAGAGATCCCCCTTCTGCTTACCCAGTCTAAAATAGGTTCCCCTTCTGTGCCACAGGGGCTCATTTTTTAAAAATCTATGCATCGTGCTTGTTGCTATCTGAGTCTTTTTTCATTTGTTTGTTGCATCCTCCTCTCTAAGAATAAACATCATCACAGCAGGAATATTTTTCTCTAAATTCTACCTATTCCATTGTTACTCATCTGCATAACTATTGGATTACCTTTTACTTCTTTTCATTTTGACCAAAATCTAGGACCTATTCCTGTAGTGGTTGTCAGATTAAGCAAAGAAAATTACAAATACCAAGTTAAACTTTGATATCAGTTAAACAATGAATACTTTTTCCAGTATAAATTTGGGACATATTTATACCAAAAAAAAACGGTCTTTATCTAAAATACAAATTTAACTGGCATTGACATTGCAACTGCTCTCTCCCTACCTCCATAGCTAGCTAATGGTGAAGTCATGAAATTTTCTTCTCATACAGGTGTAGAGTCTTTCCATATTCCTCTCCTGCACCCCCCGTCACAGACACTGTCGTCTCTGTCCCAGATGAGCACAGCAGCATCCCTGACTGCTCTCCATGGATCCTCTTCTGTCTTCTCCTTATCCATTTTCCACACAGTGTAACAGAGCAATATCTTAAAAACATAAACCTGACCTTGTTAACTACCTGCCTAAATCCCTTCAGTGGTCCCTCGTCAAACTACAGCCAAAAATGAAATACTCGTGTAGCCTGAAAAGCTAGGTGTGACCTGGACCCAGGTGTGTCCTTCCATTTCAGTCTGATGCCACCATTATCTTGATAATCACACCCGACTTTCCCATCTTCTTTCCAGTTTCCCCAAAACATCAGCTCTACCCATTGCCCAGCCTTCTCTCCTCCTGTTCTCTTGGCCTGCAATGCTCCCAACCCACCACATGGGTAACTCCTACTCATTGCTGAGACCCTAACTCAACTCTTCCCCAGGACCCCCTTCCCACCCCAATTCCACACTACAATTCATTTCCTTTGTAAAGGCTCTCATATGACCCTGAACCTTCTTCACAATTTCAACTTTACTTTTCTAATTTTTAGTTCTAGCATGTTTAATTAGATAGCTATTGTTGTATTTATTTGCTTATTGTCTGTATGGCCCCTCCCCCGACAGCTTAAGCTCCACAAGAGCTCTGTGACCCACACAGAGCCAGGCACACAAACAAATTAATGACTAGGATACCTCAGTTCTCTAATGTGTCCTCACTATCATTCTCTTTCCGGCTTCCTCCCAGATGCACTCTCCTTTCCAGAATAGTTATCGGCATTCCAACCTTTTCCTTAATTCATCTCTTTATAGAAACTCAATGTGAGATTTAAAATTTTAATTGATTTTGTGCTTTACTGTTAGGGAAGTCCAAGTTATATTTGAAGACCTTAGGTTAAGACAAACACTGCAACAAAACATGACTTGTCATGGATCACAGGACAAAATCCCCTCACTAGTTTTCACACGTGGTAATGAGAAGTGTGGTTTACTGCCAGATGATGAGTGTCACATTTCAACAGAAGACTTCTTACACCAGCCTAGAGTTTGCAGTGAGATTGACTAGTTAGGTGGTCATTTCTTAGGCTCTGAATAAGAGACCCATTATAAATGCACTATTTACATTCAACATGCAATTTATTTGTCTTAAGGGAAATTGTAAATCCATGTCTTTTGAATATTTGAACAGTTTACAAGTCTTGATGGTGTCAAAGGGAAAGAACAGGTTATCTCCTCATGGAGGCGATGCCCAGTCGTTGTGTGATGGGATGTCAGCTAGTTTGGTTAGTGCATTTTCCTTTCAGATAATGAAGTCGTTGTGGGGGTTACAACATGATTTGTGCCCCAGAAGCAGGAGTATGGCAAGTGAGTCTCATTTACTAAATCAGCATAATATATAGAAGGGACATAGAGAGGATGTTTGTGACTGCATATTTGTAATTTCTCAGCCTCAACTATTCAAGACCTTTTGATGACTCTTCTATTTTTTATTTATGTATTTTTAATCAGAAGAAAGCTCACTCCCAGCTATGGATCTCAGGCCTCTTCCCTTCTGCGTACTGGTTTGGGCAGGCGCTGGTAGATATTCCCCTGTTCTTCTTGATCCTCCTGGTCATGCAAATAATGGATTACGTCTTTAACCCAGATAACATCATATTTATAATTCAGAACCTGTTAGTTCAGGTAAGTGGCAAAAATTATTAAATGGTTTTATTTCATGATTTTAATGAATGTTGAAACATTATTAATCTTAACCCAAGAACTTCACCTCACTTTTGCTATAGCCCAGTTTGGAAAGCTGAGGTTGAAGTAGGAATGCTTTCCTAGATAGCAATGACCTCATCCAACCTTAATATTCTCTTTTCAGATCCTGTGTAATATTGGATATGTCTTATCTCTTATTTTCTTCACATATGTGATATCATTCATTTTTCGCAATGGGAGGAAAAATAGTGGCCTCTGGTCATTTTTCTTCTTAATTGTAAGTATGCATACAGCAGTATTCTTTTGTTTTTAAGCCACTTCACATGATTTTTAAGAACATATACTTTAATCTTAATATTAAGCAGAATGGTAAATTAATGTTACTATCTAGAAAATTCAAATTACTCTAAGATAATCACAGACATATATAAAATAGTCTATAAATGAGGGTGTACACCATTTATAAACTATGACCTCAAACATGTCTCCAGGTCTAACCTGTCCCCAGGGCTACAGACATCTCCCTCTAATGGTTCACTTACAATTTCACTTGAGTATTTAAAAAAACACCTCAATGATCACATATGTAAAATAAAATCCTTTCCTCAATCCTAGTCTTCTTTGTCTCTTAATAAATGACTTCATTACGGTATAATCTATGCAGATAATTTACTCATACCAGAAATCTCAATTTATCTTTGATCCCTATCTCTTTGTCTCTCCTCCTGTTCAATCCATTTGCATGTCCTTTAGATTCAACATTTCTCAAGTCTGTTTGATGTGTCTCAATGTCACTGCCTCAGCCATTGTCTAAGCAGTCAGCATCTCTGCCCTGGAACCCTGCAGCAGCTCTGTAACTGGCCTCCCTCTCTCTACTCTGACCTCCTGTAAACAATGAGACTCAGTTTACAGTGTGCTTGCAAGTCACCACATTGTACATCTTAAACTTACACAACATTATGTCTCAATTATATCCCAGGAAAGCTGGAAAAAAGATCAACCACTTAAAGATGAAATTCATTCAACCAAGGAATAAGTCAAAATAAAGAAGTCAAGAAAAAATTATTATAAAAGCATAAGTAGGGACCACTGGATTCTGTTAAACATGTGTGAATATCATATAACTTTGGTATGGCATATTTATATAGAAAAATCCACAAAGTTTTTACAGTTCTTTTGTAAAGCAAGCATAACTTTAATAACAAATACTGAGAAAGATAGAATAAAAAATAAAATCATTGACAAATTTAGGCAGAAAAATCAAGGACAGCTCCCTAGATAAAGAGATGGCCAAGCGAACCCAGAAGTAAATTAAAAGGATAACAATAATAAAGAGTCAGGTGTGATTTACTTCAGAATGCACTGATGCCTCAGTATTAGCAGCTGTCCAACTAAAGAAGAAAAAAACTGAGTTAAGAAAACACCATACAATTCCTTTTAAAAATGCCCAGTAAAAAGAAAATACAAATACAAGAAAGGCAAATCATCAAAAACCATTATCATATTATGTGGGGAAATTATACATTTCTTTACCTAATATCAACAGTGAAACAAAGACACCTGCAGTCCTTATAACATCCTGTCTCAGTGCAATGGCTTCATGTGTCATCTAACTCGTGGTCTCTGGGAGAATAGACTGTCACCATCTTTTAAACAATAATGCATTCGTAACTACTGAAAATTTAAATGCACATACATTTTAAACTGTAACAGTACTCCTCAGAATCTCTCCTTAAACACTAAAAGTGTTCATATACAAAAATTCATATAGACCATCATTTATAGCAGAAGAGAAATTAAAACATCATTTCTAAAGGTGAAATTGTTGAATTCTTGCACATCCATTCAAAGAAGTACTGTGTAGCTATGAAAATGAAGAGCTGGTAAGCCAGAAACTTAAAAAGGTGTCTTTGACCTACTGGGAAATGAAAAATGCAGAGGAATGTGTAATAAATAGACCCTTTGTTAGAATCTGAATTTAACAAGGACTCCCGCTGATTTGTATGTACATTGAATTTAAGAAGCCCTGTTGTGTCTTAAAAGTTTCATGCTCCATCCAATTCAGAATTGTGATGCAATCCTGTGTTTCAGAAATAAAAACTAAGATGGCAGTACTGTCTTGGGGGGTGAGATGGAAAATGAAAATAAGAACATTTACAAGATGAATTTCCAGTCTCTTGAAAAACATGCAAAATTCAGATCGTCGCAGTTTAGTGAAACTATCCTGTGTTTTTATTTTAGGTCACCATCTTCCTGATAGTTGTTACTGATATGAGTGAATATGGATTCCTATGGCTGTTTCTCTGCACCATATTCATACCGCCATTCACACTGATTGGCTGTCTATTCCTTTTTTCAGAGGTAAGAATGTCATTATTGTCCTAAGGTCATGTAATGGGTGAGTGGCCATTGAAGACAGCCGGGAATAGTGTAGAAATGCAGCTAGAGTCTTTACCTGTATGAAGTTTGAGGTCTCTGTCTTCTGAAAGCCAGTTGACTTACCTCCGGCTAGAATCATGCTCTCATTCAATAGGAAAGCCAGCCTTGGTTTAGGAAGGTGAAAGGCAACTCCACCATAGTAGAATTTTATAGTTCTCATAAAAACCCTCACTCCTGGGAACAAAGACCCTACCGAGAGGCAGATGAGATGCCCTTTTTCT
The DNA here is from genome assembly GCF_004126475.2 of Phyllostomus discolor. Lineage (NCBI taxonomy): Eukaryota > Metazoa > Chordata > Mammalia > Chiroptera > Phyllostomidae > Phyllostomus > Phyllostomus discolor. Next base: position 86,804,513 of record NC_040910.2, read on the forward strand.
GTTATTTTGGACATGTTAAGTTTAAGACTCCTCATAGACAAGCAATGGGAAATATCAAGCAGCCAGTTAGATACGTGAGTCTGAAATTTGTTATGTAGGATTTTGTGGAGTTTGAGACTAAAGCTAAGTGTTTTAGATTTGCTAGCATATCTGTGATATTTAAAACCATGGAACTGGATAATATAACCTGCAGAGTAAGTATAGTTAGGATGAAAAGACAGCCCATGGATCTGGCCTTGAACTCCAAAATTTAAAGATTGGGAAGAGGAGGAACCACCAAATCAAATTGAAAAGGATCCTGTGAGGTAGAAGAAAAAATGAGGGGCTCTTGTGTGCCAGAATCTCTTCTCAGGAACTCTCCTTAAGCATGGGTGTCAGATGGCAATAAAGAATGCTTCAAAAGGAGGGAATGATTCAACCAACAAATGAGAGGTCTAGAAAGATGACAATTCAGAAGACACCATTGGATTTGACTACATGGAAGTCACCAGTGATATTAACAAGATATACTTCAGTAAGAGAGTGAATACAAAAGCCTGATAAGAGTGGGCATAGTAGAGACTGTGAGATCCAGAAGTAGTACGGTTGCTATGAACACATATTTCTAGAAGTTTTGCTAAAAAGAGTAGCAGAGAGATGGATGAGTAGACGAATGAAGAGGATAGATTTTTGTTTAAGAAAGGAGACACTATGGTAATATGAGAGAAATTTCTCCTGGAAAGGAATTTGGAGTACCAAAGATGCCAAGTCCTTGAACTGAGAAAAAATGGCACCCAGTATACAAGCAGAGGCATTAACATCCATACAGGTAGGAACATTCCATCTACGTGTCAAGATTGTGGTCAGAGTGCGTGAATACAAATAGCTTTGTTGGTAAAAATATGCAATGATTCTCTTCTGACTGATTGTACTTTTTTAGGGGTAGAAGTGAAATTATCAACTGAAAATGAAGTGAAGAGAGGTGTTGGGATTTTGAGGAAAGAACAAGAGATATAAAGTGTTATTTCAGAGAGTAGGTCAGTAGAACTGACAGGCAGTGCTAAAGGATGCCCGGCCCTGTTTTTCAAGTGAAGTCAGCTAAGTTGAATGTTTGATATCACAGTCTGTTTCTTAGGTACAGCTCAGGGCAAGTGGAGGGCTGCGTTCAATCAACTTGCAAGATGAATCTGACAACGAAAAGGATGTGGAAGAGGGTGGCTCTGTATAAAGAAGGATTATAACAGTGCACCAAGGATTCTAAGCTAGGAAATAAACAAGCGAAGGAAATGAAGGAGTTTATGGAGAGTGACAAGCAGTGGGATTAGTGGTTTGGAGGTTCACCAACTCCAAATTACAGAGGAAAGAAGCTGAAAACATAAAATGTAGTGGCAGACAGGGCAAAAGGCAGGGAGGCCTGAAACTGATGTTGGATGTGGTACAGATATTGGAAATGGGCGACTAAAACATTTAGGAAAAAATATCACTAGAAATGAGGTCGGGATCCTCGCAAGTCATCCAATAATGGAAAAAATCATCTTTTTTTGATGTTGGATGGTTGTGATGGTTAGAGATTTACTACATCTGTTTAAACTTGCTCAGAAAAAAAAAACACATCTTGAGAAATATAGTTCAAGAAACAAAATTGAGCCCTGGCTGGTGTGGCTCAGTGGGTTAAGTGCTAGCCTGTAAATCAAATGGTCACTGGTTCAATTCCCAGTCAGGGCATATGTCTGGGTTATGGGCTGGGTCCCCAGTAGAAGGCGCTTGAGAGGCAAACACACATTGATGTTTCTCTCCCTCTACTTCTCCCTCTTTTCCCCTCTCCGAAGGTAAATAAATGAAATCTTTTAAAAAGAAGAAACAAAATTGGGCCTGTACTTTTAATTCACTAAAAAACTGGGGCATGTTTCAAAACGTATTATAAATCTAATGGAAACCATGCACTTAAGTGTATGCGTGGGGAACACCAAGTGAAGAGCTTTGTCTTCAACATGACAGGTTGTTGTGATTTTTCCTGAATGCGTGTAGCAATGGACAGAGCAATGCAATTATTCTAGGGCTGTGGGAAAAGAAGAGAAGGAAGGAGCACAGATACAGAGAGAAAGAAATGTAAAGTTAGGGCAGAGGGTTGTCTTAGAGTAAATCCCACCCATGGCTTAGATGAGTCCTGCCAACACCATCCAAGTTCTCCTAGCAAGGTGAATCCTGCTAAGTCACAGCGTAAAATATGAAAGCACTGGAGCTGATAGCCAAGCACAGGTTAACAGGTCACCAAGTAACATTAGAATCAAGGAAGACACACTGCACAGTCAGAAATTGACTCTTACCTGATGTACAAGCAAGAATTACACAGAAGGCTGGCAACATCTTGTAATGGACATTAATTTATCTTAACTGAGTTGAGATTCCTGAACAGATGGAGGTTCTCTAAACACACTTTTTTCTCATTTTACAGATTTCTCCTGACTCTATGGATTATTTAGGAACTTCACAGCATTATTCTGTATTTTTGGCACCACTAATAGTAAGACAACATTTCCATTTAAATGTTCTTACATGAGGGGACACGTTTATATGAAGTTAAAAATTTAATTTTGATGCATAAAAATTTGGCACTTTAAGCATTTGGACACACACACACCAGGAGCTTTAAATTCTGGACCACTAGCTTTATAATGACCATCTGACACAGTGTGAAGCACAAACTCTCAAAGATGTGAATAGAGTAGTGTCAACCTACTATTTCTGTCGTGGTTTCTCTAAAGAGCAGTGAAGTGAATTCTGAGAACCTCATAGGGTAATAAATACAATTTTTCAATCTTATGAAAATGTTATCAAATCTATTTTTACATATGATTAAATTCCTTAAGTCAATTCTAATATTGAAATTGTTGTTTTCATGGTAATGCTAATTTTGATTGTCTTTCCTCCCTCTAGCCTTACCTTCAACTTTTTGTTTTGCTTTTCATTCTACGATGTCTGGAGGCAAAGTCTAGGAAGAAATCAATGAGAAAGGATCCTGTATTCAGGTTGAAAGAATTCAAATAGAATTTTATGTTTTATTTTAATATTTATTGTTAAAGACATTTTAATAGGCTTAAATTACTTTAGTAAAAAGTACTGTACAGGATTGTTTTTAAGGGACTGTGTAGTATACAAAATTATAATTGTTGGTACTTTAATGAGCTTGCAGTCTAGCGAGAGAAGCCCCATTAGCACACATAAGACACTGAAAAATTAAGGCAGCCAGTAATTCCACTGACATACTAGAAGAAAGTAACATATGAGAGGGGGTACTTAGAAATAATGGCTAAGTATATAAAAGCAATTGGATATGTGTAGCCAATCCAAGAAGGAAGAGTAGTCTGGAAAAAAAGGACAAAACTTAGAATAAATGCCATTATCCTATGGGTTCAAGAAGGCAACTGGAATGAATTTCAAGCCTTCCTTGTGTTGGAGGTTGATGGAAAATTAAAATGAAGCTAGATATTGGAGGGTCTTGGAATAGGGAACCACAGGGCAGGTTTTACAAATTACATAATAGGAAACACACAGATGTGTTTTGAAAACCTTGTTTACCTCACAAAATATGAATAAGTTCAAGTTTAATTGTAGGTGTTAGAGCAGGAGAGTGACAAGATGGCAGCCATGTTTTAGAAAATCTGCTAACAGCAGCAATTTGGGATGGCCTGAGAGAGAAAGGCAGGAATCAGCAGGAATCAATGGCAGGGATGATGAAAGGATTGGTAGCAGTCTGGAAAGGGTGATTTTGACACATGTTCCTAAGAAATGACAATGACCAGAAACTGGTGATTCCAAATGTGTTGACATTGTTCTCACAAAGCTTTCAGAATTCCAAAATATCTGTCAAAATTATAGTTTCTAGATTCCTTTATCAACCCTGCCCTAAAATCTTTTATCAGGGTGTGAGTACCACTTTAATGTTAAAAAAAAGTTCAACAAGAATTAAACTTAGACAAAAAGCAAGGATGATGTAAAGTTGTATCATTTGAATCATTGGAAAACTAGGCTGATTGCAAGGCACGGGGTGTAGAGCAGAAAAAGCAAGATTATGTTGTGCTCAGTTACATAATCTATGCAAATCATTGATAAGTTTACAGAAAGTTTATTATTTCTGCTACAAATGTTTCAACTGCAAACCTGGCTTGATTTTAGGATTTCACCAAAAAGCAGTAAAGTTCTTCCAAACCCAGAAGAGCCTGAAGGAGAAGATGAAGATGTTCAGATAGAAAGAACAAGAACAGCAAACGCTGTGACTGTCCCAGACTCTGATGAGGTGGGACTCCTAAAAATTCTCTTCATCAAGTAGTACCCTCTCAGAAAAAGTGGGCAACTTTCTCATCTGAGTTTTTGAAAAAAGCACTTTAAGTTTCTTTCATCCTTACACAGATAGCTCACTACTTGATTTTGGTAACTGTGCAATGCCAACAGAGACAAAAGACCACATGTACATATTACAGTTTTTCAGTCCCAAGTTCGGTGGGTAAGGCTAACTATTACAAAACCCATAAAGATGTAGTGAGCAAAGCACTTCAGAGGAGAGTTCATCAGAGATGTGTGCGTGTACATGCTTGCATGTGTGCCTATGAGTGTATGTCTGACAGACCTATTGTTCAGTGAATGTCCCTGTTTCTGTTTCCTGAGGAAGGCAAGCATGAATCACATGGATGATTTAGTGCCAATGTCCCTATGCTGCAGGAATACAGATTGGGAGGGTTTGCTTTACGATGGCAGTTTTGAAGGAATGGGTTGGATTCGTGTTTGTATAAAGGAAGATTTGGCTGTGGGGGAGTGTGGGGCACCCACTCATTTCAAGATGAAAATAAAACCCTGTGGTTATTCACTTTTCTCTCCAGAAACCAGTCATTGTTGCCAGTTGTCTACGAAAGGAATATGCTGGCAAAAAGAAGAACTGCTTTGCCAAGAAGAAGAAAAAAGTGGCCACGAGAAATGTCTCTTTCTGTGTTAAAAAAGGTTGGAAAAGTAGTTCCATTAGCAGAGCGATCTTGAGCTCTGAAGATAAGGTATTCTGAAGGGGATGATACTATCTGAATCTGAGGCCACTCATTGGTAAACACGAAAGGCGGCCAACTCAGCAGCAGTATACCACTGATGCACCCTGCTTAAAAGCCTCGGTTAGAACAATCTGTTCTTTGCGTAGATGACAGTACATCTGTTCTGTGGAACAAACAAAAAACAGGAACTGAAAAACAGGCAGTTTTGATACCAAGAAGGAGCTTTCTAAGAGGTCAAATTAATTTCACAACGAGGAAAACCGCATATATGGGAGGTCACCGGGATGTAGCAGCTCCCTCTTTCTTCCTAACAAATGACACATTTGGTCAGAGTGTCAGTGTGATGCAACAGGTGTGGCCATGAAAATTTGTTTCAGTTCCATCTCAGCCTCTTTCTTACTGGTTGCATGACCTTGGGCAAGTATGCATCCCCTTCATGCCTTGGTTTCCTCACCTGTGAAATGCAGGTTTGTCTGTGGGTGAGGAATAAGTGAACTAATATACATTGTGCATTTGACATGAAGCTTGATACACAGTGAGTCCTCAAACAGTATTTGGTTTTTATTATTATGATTATTTGTGGTTATAATTCTTAGCATACCTATTTTTTCAGGTGAAGTTATAGGTCTGTTAGGACACAATGGAGCTGGTAAAAGCACAACTATTAAGATGATAACTGGAGACTCAAAACCAACTGCTGGACAGGTCAGTAACACACATAGAAATCCAGTCATTCATGGCTGCCTGGATCAAACGTTTTACTATACATACTGATGACCATCTTCACAGACATAGGCGATCTTTCAGTATTAGTCAATGTGATTTATGCATTGAATGAAGAGGATTCATCAAATTTCACCCCTTAATTCAAAAAAAAGTTATGTGCTCAAAAGGGCAGCATGTCATCTACAGTAGGATTTTTATTGAATGAAAAACAGAGGCACTAAAAGCAATCTTTTGGGAAGTAAAGTTAAGCATTAGCTTTACTGGAGGTCAGAGATCTTTGCTTTGTGAACTCATGCATCCTGAGAACTTATCAAATTGAACTGCCAAGATCCAGGATTTACTCAGAAAATAGAGATCATAAGTTAGAGGAAAAATTGGTAACTGTCTAAATTCCAAAGCAAAACTAGAATAGTATATGAATGACACTTGGTTGTATGTCCAGGCTATGTTGGGCGAAACAACGGACAGAGATCAAAGGACTACCATTTTGAAGGGGAGATGCTATTGACATTTAACAGAAGGTCAAGGTTGGAGGGAGTATTCATGAAGAGAGGCTGTACTGTGATGTTGATTGCCACAAGGGTTTCCTAAATTGTCTTCTCCATTTCCACCCTTACCTCACCAAGCAGCCAGCAGTCCCTAAAAATGCAAATGAGGTCATGTTCCATTCCTGTTCATAACCCTTGAGTTAGAATTGATCCAAAATCTTTACCATGGTTACAAACGGCCCTGCAAGATCTGGGCTCCACTGAACACCTTTTGTGCCACACCCCCTGCTCACACTGGCCTGTGGTGGTCTTCCCACTGCAGGACCTATGAGTTTGTTTTTCCTGTGGCCAGAGAACGCTCCTTCAGCTTTTCCTGTGCTTGGTTATCTCCTTCTCGGCACCTTGAAATTTACCTCACCAAAAGCCTTATCCCTGACTACACTAGGAGCTAAATTATATCCTCCCTGGTATTCTTTAGCACATTTATTTCCTTGAAAGTATGAAGCAAAGGCTACAATTCATTCACATGTATGTTTTGTTTCTGTTTCACTAGATTGAAAGCTCTATGAGGCCAGGTTAACTATGTTCTTCTCTTTCGTATTGAGGACAGACAATACAATATGGAGGTCAAGGGTTTGGATTCTGATGGTAAATCCCAATTTCAGCTCCCAGGTTTACACTGTGTGATCTGCAAGTTTCTGCATCTGTGCACATGTTAGATTTCTCACATGTAAATCAGGGATGATAAAACCAACACCTCAGTCATATGGGTCTTTCTAAGGATGAAGTAATTCAAAACAAAATGCTTGGATTCTGGAATGTAGTAAACACTGGTACACATTTATTATTATTATTGTTATTAGATAGTATCTGGCTCATAAAAATAAGAAGTGCTATCATGTATTTGTTGGTTCCCATGTGCCAGACTAGTGCTAAGGACTTTTCATTTATTAGCTTAGTTCAGGATTTCTCAAGCTCAGAACTGGTACCATTTTGGACCAGATCATTCTTTATTGCAAGGGACTGTCCCATTCATTGTAGGATATGTATCAGCTTCCCCAGCCTCTCTCTACTCACTAGACCCCATTAGCACCCCAACTGAGACAATCAGAAATGTCTCCAGACATTGCCACATGTTCCCCAGGAGGGGGATTGCCCCTGACTGAAAAGAACTACCTTCTGTAATCCTCACAATAAACTTGTAAAACAGATTAAACAATAATAGTTATGTTAACATTGGAGAAACAGAGTCTTCAAGTATCTGTTCCTTTGAATGTTTGGATCAACGAATGAAGTCCAACAATGGACAACAAAACAAGCAAATTTGAATTCAGCCAGGGTGATGGACGTGGTTATAAAGCCTAAACTATAATGGAGGGATGGAACAATGTGGGATATCTGCCTTTGGGTTTATTGAGTTTCCGTCATTTTTTGCCCAGAGCTAAGTGATGACTTACTGACTTTATACTCTCAGCAGCCTTGTGTGTGTAAGAGAAGCACATCATTGAAATATACACCTACATGCACACACACACAATTTTGGACAGAGTGTGAGAATGAACCTTTGTGTAGGTGATTTTGAAGGGGAGCAGCAGAGGGGAAGCCCCCAAGTTCCTGGGGTACTGCCCTCAAGAAAATGCACTGTGGTCCAACCTGACGGTGAGGGAACACCTGGATGTGTTCGCTGCGGTGAAAGGGCTCCGGAAAGCAGACGCCACAGTCGCCATCACACGGTACCTTGGGGGAGACACACCTGTTCTCTACTAGGGGGATGTAATAGCTTCACACAAAATTAAGGAAGGGCAATTCTAACTGAGGAGTCATGGCTATGGGAGAGGACTTGGTTATCCAGACCCCAGTTCAGTGTTGTGTTCTCTCATTTTAAGCCTGAAGAGGAAAAGTTTATCAATTATTCTTAATACAAAAAGAAGTCTTTGAAAATATAAGTTTATAAACCATGAAAGGTTCATAAAGTATCCTAGAAAATTTTTTATGTTTTATTTTTTGACTACCGTTGACCTTATATATTATTTTATATTAGTTTCAGGTGTACGGCATAGTGCTTAGACAATCATATATAGTTTCTATTTTATGATCAGTCTGAATAGTGTTTTTAAAAATTCTGCACTGTAGTCTTCTGATTTGCCCCATTATGCAGGTGTGATGTGGGTTGCCTCACTGTCTCTTGCAGGTTGGTGGAGGCGCTCAAGCTGCAGGACCAGCAGAAGCAGCCCGTGAGGGCCTTATCCGAGGGGATCAAGAGAAAGGTAGGGGCAGGGCTCGGCGTTACTCTGGGCGGCCCACAGATCAGAGCCAGATGCGCTGTTGCTCTTGTTCCAGCTGTGTTTCGCGCTGAGCATTCTGGGAAGCCCTTCGGTGGTGCTGCTGGACGAGCCGTCCACGGGCATGGACCCCGAGGGGCAGCAGCAGATGTGGTGAGGAGACATTATGACCAACCTAAAGTGGAACTGTTTTACTCCCAAAGTGAAAGACATCGACATTATCAGCAAAAACAATATTAAGGGGAAAAAATCTGAAAGCACATCACTGCCGATTTTTATGGGGGATAAAAAGATATTCTATCAAACCAATACTCTGAGAATTTTGTCCTCATTTTAGTCATCTGGGTATGCGTGGCCCATTTTTATACTCAATGACATCGATCTATATTAAGTTTTAAAGCTTTCTGCAACACCACCTGAAACATAATTCTGCCAGAAAAAAATTCCATACGTGAAATATATTCTTTAATTACATTAGGAATATTCTGAAATCTGCTATTGTGTACTTTAGAGTATATGTCATTATTATCATGTTTTTAAATGTTATCATTTTCTATTTTTTTCCTACTGCCTTCTCATACATATTCTTGAAAACCAGCATTTTTCTAAACAAACTTTTACCCAATATCCTCTCTGTTCAGCCCAAACCATAGTTTGGTTATTTCCATGCCTGTAATCCCTGCAAAAATCCTTTCTTTGTCTGATCTGGATTCACAAATTGTTCCATACATGCCAATGGTAATTTCTTTAAAAGTTTTTTTTCACACTATCCTAGCATTCCCACTAGTTAACATGTCCCTTGACCTAACTCTAGGCAGGCAATCCGGGCTACCATCAGAAACACGGAGAGGGGCGCCCTCCTGACCACCCACTACATGGCGGAGGCTGAGGCCGTGTGCGACCGCGTGGCCATCATGGTGTCCGGAAGGCTCAGGTGGGTGCCCACGCTTGGCCCCCAGTTATGCCCTGAACAAAGGACATTTCTCAGCACACAGTATCACTGTGGGGAGCGGGAGGGGCGGCTGCTGCGGCTCCACCTGGCCCTGCCTACGGACGCCTACCGAGGCCGAAAAGCACCAGTTGTAGATTCCTGTCTCCCTTTTCTTGGTGGACTTCATTCTCCTCACCCCCCACCCCTCTCCAGGTGTATCGGTTCCATCCAGCACCTAAAGAGCAAATTTGGCAAAGATTACCTGCTGGAGATGAAGGTGAAGAGCCTCACCCACGTGGAACCCCTCCACACGGAAATTCTGAGGCTTTTCCCCCAGGCTGCTCGGCAGGAAAGGTAAACAGGCAGTGTTCTGTTTCATCTTGGTCTCTGTTTTGTTTTCTATATGGTGATGAAAAATAAAAAACTTTATCATCTCTTTCTTCTTTTTTTTTTTTAACTCTATGGTAATTGTGAATACTTCAATTGCTAGAGAAAGGCCCAAATCCAAGGGATCCCACAGGAGGGAAATAAGAGAACAAAGTGCTGATTCGGAAGCTGATTCTTGTCAGGGAATGTGCCAGGTACTGACATGTGCTGGTACCTAGTTCATTTCAATTGCTCTTTCTAGAGGGTGGAACCATCCCCATTAAATGCGATCACCTGTACAATGCACAGTTCCGGGCAGGAGTCGAAGCTCACTGCATGGTGTCTCTTAGCCTTTTCATTATTATCAGTAACGAATGGCACTTGAGACTCAGGTAGGTGTGAGAATGCCATGTAACTGGTGCTGGAGCCAGGAAGCAAACCTAGTGTTTTTTAGTTAAATGCTATTCTCTTCTTACTAAGAGAGAAGATGGATGGTAAGTAACCCACTTCTTCCCTTCCAAAGGCACACACGCAATTGGTTTCCTGCCATTTGTCCCTCATTCCTGCCTAGAGTCAAAGAAGCATTTTCTTAAGAGCCTTACAATGGTTCTGCTTTAGTAAACTATTTAGTGACTTCTTGTTGATCAAAGAGCATTCACCCTATGGCTGTTTCCAATGCCATACAGATGTGTACATGCAAACAAATTATTGGCAGCATTTTTCTCCTTTTTATTTATTTTTTCCAAAGTCATGATATCATTTTATTATTTTTTAATTTTATTTTTCAATTACAGTTTACATTCAGTATTATTTTCTGTTAGTTTTAAGTGTCAGCAAGTGGTAAAATAATCATATACTTCACAAAGTGGTCCCCCCAGTATTTCCAGTACCCACCTGGCACCATACCTAGTTATCACAGTATTACTGACTACATTCCCTATACTGCACTTTACATCCCCATGACTGTTTCACAACTGCCAACCTGTACTTCTTAATCCCTTCGCCTTTTTCACCCAGCTCCCCCATCTTCCCCCAAATCTGGCACCTGTCGAGATGATCTTTGTATCTATGAGCCTATTTCAATTTTGTCTGTTCGCTTATAGAGAAGTGCAAATTAATACCACCATGAAGTATCACTTCACACCCATCAGACTGTCACTCCTGTTTAGACATCTGCCTGTCAGTGGCTGGGCTCTGGAAACCTGGAGCTCAGCCTTGCTGCTTTCCTCCCAGGTACTCCTCCCTGATGGTATACAAGCTGCCTGTCGAGGACGTGCGGCCCTTATCGCAGGCTTTCTTCAAGTTAGAGATAGGTAAGAGCGACTGTTTAGAGATCAGACACTGGGCAACAGGTAAATTTAGATCTTATGTAAAGCTGGTAGGATATGTATGTGAATGTAAAATTGTGATATTATACCACAAATAAATTATTAAGACTTCTAATCCAGTGGTTCTCAACCAGAGGCAAATTAGCAATATCTGGGGGCAATTTTGGTTGCCATGACTAGGGGAACAGTTGGGGAGTGCAACTGGTATCTAAGAGGTCAAAGCCAGGGATGATGCTAAACACCCCACAAGGCACAGGTCAGCCCCCACCCACAACAAAGAATGACTGGACTAAAATATCATTAGTGCCAAAGTTGAAAAACTCTGCCCTAAGAGAGTGAGGCCCTAAAGGGAAGAGACTATTGGCATTTGGGACAGGAGTGCCCACAAATTCATGCAAACAGCAAGATACATGCCTGGTTTTGTGGCTGTGTGGTCTTTGATAGCATTAGATGCTGATAAGAAGGCACCTCTCCATTGAACTGGGCTAAGTCGTAACTCTTTTCTAGGCTCTTAAATTCTGATCTAAGATTTGGACTTTTGCAAACTGTGCTGACCTGGACTAAGTTTTTGCCTGTCACGCCACCAGTGTATGAAACCTGATAAAAAGCTGAACACCTCCCCTTTTTGTGACTTGTACTTCCTTTGCCTGTCATCCTTCGTCATTGGAAGTCCCAGGCATCCTAGTTCTTCATGAGATTCTTCCCCTTGAGATAAGCTTGTGATAACCCTACATAGGTTTTCTTTTTTCTTTCCGATTTCGCCAATCACCTTCACTCTATGGTGTATGGTCCATTTTCCACACTGACTATTTTGGCCTTTTGACCAATTTTGCAATATTCCAGTGGGAAGGAGTCCCACAACTAGCTCTGATCAATAGGAAGGGTTTTATAAAAAAGGAGAAGCAGGGAGAGAGATGTTGCAGGAAGGCTGCGTCCCTAGAATACAATGGAGCCTTTTCTTTTTAAAAAATATATTTTATTGATCATGCTATTACAGTTGTCTCATTCCCCCCCTTCACTCCCCTCCACCCTGCACACCCCCTTCCACCTACATTCCCCCCCAATTTAGTTCATGTCCATGGGTCATACATATAAGTTCTTTGGTTTCTACATTTCCTATACTATTCTTACCCTCCCCTTGTCTATTTTCTACCTACCATTTATGCTATTTTTCTCTGTACCTTCCCCCCTCTCTTCCCCTCCCACTCCCCTGTTGATAACCCTCCATGTGATCTACATTTCTGTGGTTCTGTTCCTGTTCTAGTTGTTTGCTTAGTTTGCTTTTGTTTTTGTTTTAGGTGTGGTTGTTAATAACTGTGAGTTTGCTGTCATTTTACTATTCATATTTTTTATATTATTTTTCTTAGATAAATCCCTTTAAGATTTCATAAAATAAGGGGTTGGTGATGATGAACTCCTTTACCTTGACCTTATCTGAGAAGCATTTTATCTGCCCTTCCATTTTAAATGAAAGCTTTGCTGGATGGAGCAATCTTGGATGTAGATCCTTGCCTTTCATGACTTGGAATACTTCTTTCCAGCCCCTTCTTACCTGTAAGGCCTCTTTTGAGAAATTAGCTGACAGTCTCATGGGAACTCCTTTGTAGGTAACTGTCTCCTTTTCTCTTGCTGCTTCTAGGATTCTCACCTTATTTTTAATCTTTGGTAATGTAATTACAATGTGCCTTGGTGTGTTCCTCCTTGGGTCCATCTTCTTTGGGACTCTCTGAGCTTCCTGGACTTCTTGGAAGTTTATTTCTTTTGCCAGGTTGGAGAAGTTCTCCCTCATTGTTTGTTCAAATAAGTTTTTGATTTGTTGCTCTTCCTCTTCTCCTTCTGGTACCCCTATAATTCAGATGTTGGAACATTTAAAGATGTCCTGGAGGTTCCTCATAACCTCCTCATTTTTTTGAATTCTTGTTTCTTCATTCTTTTCTGGTTGGATGTTTCTTTCTTCCTTCCAGTCCACACCATTGATCTGAGTCCCAGTTTCCTTCTCATCACTATTGGTTCCCTGTACATTTTCCTTTATGTCACTTAGCATAGCCTTCATTTTTTCATCTAATTTGCAACCAAATTCAACCAGTTCTGTGAGCATCCCAATTACCAGTGTTTTGAACTGCGCATCTGATAAGTTGGCTGTCTCTTTGTTGCTTAGTTATATTTTTTCTGGAGCTTTGATCTGTTCTTTCTTTTGGGCCATTTTTTTTTTTGTCTTGACATGCCTGTTACATATTGAGGGGTGGAGCCTTAGGTATTAACCCAGGGCAGGTTAACCCACATCGCTGGTTTGTGATGCTGTATATGGAGAAGGGGTCTGAGAGGGAACAATGGCACTTGCTCCACTCTTTGCTGGATTTAGTCACTTCCCCCAATTCCCACAAGCAAATTGTGCCCTTCTGGTGCTGATTCCCATGTGGGTTGGCTTGTGTATGTTCTAGGACCCTGTCGGTCCCCTCCTACTAGTCTTGATGAATATGTTTTCTTTAACTCCTTGGTTGTCAGACTTCCATACAATTTGATTTTCTGTCAGTTCTGGTTGTTTTTTGTTTTTAAATTGTTGTTGTCCTTCTTTTGATTGTTTGAGGAGGCACAGCATGTCTACATATGCCTCCACCTTGGCCAGAAGTCTCACAATGGACCCTTTTCTTAAGAGCCTTCTAATGTTTCTGCTTTCAAAAATCTTCTCTCCCTCTTCAGATTTCCTCTGCTGTGATTAATTTACTGAAACTGAAGTTCTGATTTAGGGAAGAAAAACAGTGTATTATCAGTTTCCTATCCCATTATGTGGAGATGACACAAAGCACAAAATATTGAAACATAAGCTAGCAGTTTTTTCTCCAAATGTTAAATTGGCCATACTTACATTGTCAGCTGTAATACATGTATTGAAATTATGGGCTAGGCCAACCAGCCTGGAAGCAAAATGCATGTCCTGTGATTATTCCTTTATCTTGCTACATAGACTCATTCTTGCATACAGTCAGATCACCTTTGTGTAATGTAAATTCCAGCAAAATTAGGGACTCACATGCCTTTTTCTTGCTTCATATTTGAAGACTTAAAGCTAAAAAGGTAGGATGGTCAGTCTTATCTCTCTTCCTGCCTATTCTCTACTCATAAGCTGATGTTTTTGCCCTCTCTAGGACAGAGTACAAGGAGAGGGGAGAAGAGATAATATGGAAGCAAAACTTGATTTGCTCATTAGCACTGTACTATGGCAACAGGCCTGACTCCCCTTCTCTCGTGGGGTGCTTCTGTGGGTTCCTTGAAGAGACTCTCTCCTCTCCCATACTTAGTCTCTGACCACAGCTTCCTGGAGTGACTGGTGCTGCCTCCCCTTGGCCTCTTGTGAACACCTTGCTGGCCTCTTGGAATCTCTTTAACCTTCTGAGATATCCTCTAGGGATACCTCCCACTTTGCATTCTATGAGAAACACGCAGATTCTTTGCTTCTCCAGACTCTGCAAGTGCAGGGCCATCAGCCATCTATAGCATGTTTTCCTTACGTGTTTCCAGACACGAGTCAAGGACCCACTCCCATGTTTCCAAATTGTGGGCCAACCCCACCCCAGCAATCTGATGACTTTGCTTTTCAGTCTTACCTTTTCTCTCATTATTTCCTCCCCTTGTGTATCTGCATATTTGGGATCTTAGTCATAATCCAGACTGGTAACAGATTGGAAATTCAAAATAGGATAATTCAGAGAAGCTTTGTTTATAAAGGGACTATTTGCCAAGGAACAGTACAATTACCCGAGGCTAAACCAGCAGAAGTATCCCCATCCTTAGGTCCGACGGGACTAAGAGAGGAAGCAGTGACTGAAACCTGGATGCAGAATCATGTAGAATTTGCCACCTTGAGAGAAGGCGTGACTTTCAATTAAGCAACATGGGTGGTGTCAGAGAGAAAGTGAAGGAATAAAGGCCTTGACCTGCCTCCCCTCTCCTCTGTCCCTTCTTCTGAGCCGCTGCTGGTGGAACCCCAAGAAGGAGTCTCTGGAGCAGAGATCAGGGTAGAGAAGAGTGAGCGTGTATGGAGAGGGGCACTTGGTAGCTTTCCAGCATGGAGGAAACCACTCGTAGCTTAACCTACTTAGGTGGTCTGGAACCCCTTATGTTGTTTTCCAGTATGGTGGTTCCTCTGCCAACATCCTAAGACAATGGAAAAGTATTTCCATCCTGTCACGGGACTGGAACATAAACTTGCATGCTCATATTTAGTCCAAAAATGTGTGTTACCTTGTCTTTTATATTTAAGATCTACTAGTATGTACTTCTTATACATGTCTTGGTACAACTCTCTGGACCAAAAATATATGGTTCCCTAATACACACCCATCCTTCTGCAGTTAAACAGAGCTTCGACCTGGAGGAGTACAGCCTCTCACAGTCTACCTTGGAGCAGGTGGGTCAGTCTTAGAAATTCTTGTATCCCCCATGGATATAAATGTATATGATCTGCATATTCTTTGTGCTCACTTGGAACTCCAGGAAGCAGTGTGACTCCCTCTCTCTTCGCTTTTTCCTTCATGTCAGGTTTTCCTAGAGCTCTCCAAGGAGCAGGAGCAGGCAGACTTTGAGGAGGAAGTCCATCTATCAGTGAAGTGGAAGCTCCTCCCGCAGGAAGAGCCTTGAAGTCCCAAATACCCTAGGTTGCTCTTTAAGCTTGTGACTGTTTTAAGATAACATTTTATAGCATGAATACTCCTTATTTCAGATTTGTACAAGTTACTTTTGAAACTTACATCATGATTTTTCTCAGTAATATTACTACAATGGGACTAAGGAAGCCAGATCCTGCAGCCTCTGCACCAGCCACCAGATTCCACATTTCATACAACAGTGAACTTAAAAAAAAAATGCATTTGTTACAGAATTGTTTCTGCTTCTGAGGGTGATTCAGAGGTTGCTTCACTTTCTTTCACTGCACTTTAATATTCTGGATATTTTCTTATCTTTTTGATTAAAATACCAAGTAAGAGAATGCTGATTTTAGGGGGCAGGAAGTCCAGTGATTACACAGCAGCAATGTCTTTGCCTTTTGTAATTCACTGTTGCTTTTTTTAAAATTTTTCTTAATTCACTGATTTTCCTTTTCTATCACTTTTCAGATTTCAAATTGTAGAGTTCATGTTTTGCCTAGTGACTATAAAGGAAATTTGAAACCTGTTAAAATAAATAATTGCAGTTAGACTTTGAATTATCAAGTTGATAAAAAAATACATATCTTGCATATAACTTTTAAATATATTCCTGATTTTATGTTTTTTATGATGCAATGATCTAGGGAAAGCAGTGGGTCCATCCATATATATTGATCTTAATTTCCCATGTCTGTATCTGTTATGATTTATTCAACTGGTGACTCTATAAACACCTTAAAATCAACACAATATACTTTTACACTCATATTTAGATGAGGTGTTATTGTTGTTGCTGCTACTTGTATTGTTGCGTAAGTCGCTGTGTATGGTAATTTGTTATACAACAATAAAAGTCTAATACCGGCATGTAAATGAAGTGGTATTTAGACAAGTTGACCTTCCATAGTTATAGGTCACAAAGACCCAGAATTCAAACCCAGGAGTCTGTCTGATGCCACCTACTTTACGATTTCATCAAGAAGTTATTAAACATTGGATTGACATTTCACTGAAGGTATAAAGAACATTCCTTCAACTTGAAGTTTTTATTGTCTTTTGGGGAGAGAATCTAAAGAACCCAGTAGACATTATATAATCAATTTCTAATTGTTATGGTATCAACTAGAACAATACAAGGATTTGAAGCTAAAAACTATTTTTGCCCTAAAAATAGCCAATTAATGTGGTAAATCCAAATGATCCCATTGTGAATGGTTTAATATAAATATCTCAGATACAATTTTGAAAAGTGTCCCAAGTTTTACGTGTTTTGTTACAATTCAAGGGTCTATAGGCAAATCACCAAAACTTATTATTTTCTTATATACCCAATCGGTGTCATAAACACTGCATTTTAAAGCTATCACAGTATACTTGTCATAGTGGTAAGAAATAATTTTATTATTTTATTAATTTATTTTTATTACATTTTATTGATTATGATATTACAATTGTCCCAATTTTTCCTTCTTTGCCCCCCTCCACCCAACACTCTGCTCTCCCTCAGGCAATCCACACACCATTGTTCATATCCTTGGGTCATATTTATAAGTTCTTTGGCTACTCCATTTCCTATACTATATTTTACATCCCCATGGCTATTCTGTAACTACCTATTTGTACTTTTTAATCCCCTCACCTCCTCACACGTTCTCCCACATCCCTTCCCATCTGGCAACCATCAAAATGCTCTCTGAATCCCTGATTCTGTCTCTGTTCTTCAAGCAAAAAAACAATGAATCATAACAACAAGAAGAAAAAAGAATCAAGTAAAACAAGAATAGTATAAGCAGCCTCTGGGATAACTTCAAGTATTCTGACATTCACAT
This sequence comes from Phyllostomus discolor, assembly GCF_004126475.2. Taxonomy (NCBI): domain Eukaryota; kingdom Metazoa; phylum Chordata; class Mammalia; order Chiroptera; family Phyllostomidae; genus Phyllostomus; species Phyllostomus discolor. The sequence goes on from NC_040910.2 coordinate 86,822,124, forward strand.
TATAGGGCCAGAAGAAGAAGGAAAAGAGCAAGAAGTTGGAAATCTATTTGAAAAAGTAATGAAAAAAACTTCCCTAATTTGATGAAGGAAATAGACATACAAGTCCAGGAAGCACAGAGATCTCAAACAAGATGGATGCAAAGAGGCCCACTCCAAGACACATCATAATTAAAATGCCAAAGGTTAAACATAAAGAGAGAATCTTAAAAGCAGCAAGCAAAAAGCAGTTTGGGGAGTTCCCATAAGACTGTCAGCTGATTTCCCAAAAGAAACTTTGCAGAATAGAAGGGATTGGCAAAAAATATACAAAGTCATGAAAAGCAGGGACCTATAGCCAAGATTGCTGTACTCAACAAAGCCTTCATTTAGAATCTAAGGGCAGATAAAGAGCTTCCCAGATAAGAAAAAACTAAAAGAGTTCATCATCACCAAACCATTATTATATGAAATGTTAAAGGGAATTATTTAAGAAAATAAGATCAAAGCTATGAACAATAAAATGGCAAAGAATACATACCTATGAACAATTGAATCTAAAAAGAAATAATTTTATGTTGACCTTGAAGGTGCTGTACATTACTGATTAAGGAAAAAACAAAATTTGTCTCAGGGAGAACTCCAAGACACAAGTATAAAGCAAGTTACCAGGAATGCCTTCCCTTGCTATGAACTTCAAAAGCAATGAGGATATAAAAGAAAATGTAATGATCTTGGCAAAGAACTTGAGAATTCATTGAGAAAGAGCACACCAAGCTCTATGAAATACCCATAGGAATTTGTTTCTTAGGCCTCAAAATTGGCAGAATTATATTGGTATTATTCTTGCTATGGGTCTATAAGTTGGTGACTTAAACATACTAAGTCTCCAGTTTTCCATCTTAAAAAGGGAGTATTAATACCCAACCTATCTACTCATTGACTTGCTGTGAGAATCAGATGACGAAATGCAGGTGAAAGTTTATAAATCAAAAAATAATTTTCCTGTAATCATAAGGACAGTCACATGAGCAGTGGGCAGACTGATGGGAGGGGTACTCTGGTTTTTTGCACTTTTGAAAATAGTCCCTTTATAAACAAAACTTCCACCAGGATAAAAAAAATCTTCCTTTTATAATCCTCCTTCCATATCAAGGAGGATGCATCTTCTAAGTATAGCAACTCTAGACGCTGAACTATTATTCCAAAGAGGAAAATAATACAAGCTTAAAGTCTATACTGCACATAACAACAGAGATGTAAAACCTTGATGCTGAGGGAAATTTTTATGATCATTAAGAAAGTTAATTGCATTTCATTTTGCAGGAGAGTCACAGTGATGGATTACATTGATCAAATGGTACTGAAAACACTTAGAGATAATGTGCAGTAGCCATCTTTTGTTGAATCTTCTTAACATCAGCTGGGGCACTCGTTTCTCCTCTTATGCACCATCTTTACTAAGAATCTGGGGTGAAAACAGCCCCACTTAATTTTCTTTGTCGTTTAGGTAGAAACCTGTTGATACTCACCAATCCCATTCTCCTTCTGAGCAGACTGGAAGATTTCCTTTTCCAGCCTCCTTTACGGTTACTCTGGGACCATGGGACAAGCTGTGGACTATAGAATATGGGCAGAAATGATGTATGACACACTTGGGCTGCTGCCTAAGTCTCCTGCTAGGTCATTTGTGTGATTTCTGTTTCCTACTTGTGAGTCAGGAAATGAGGGACTTGAGATGGCAGAGCCCACAATGGAAAGCACTGGAGTCCCTAAGTCACCGTTTGGAGATGAGCTGTCTACAAGAGCCACCTGGCCAACTTAGGTCTGAAACATAAGAAACATGAAATGCACACACGCACGCACACTCCAGAACCAAACCTCACACTGAACTGCTACAAAACCCTTTGTGGTGTTGAGCTATTGAGATTTCTGAGATTGTGGGGCTGTTACAAAGGTAGTTAACATTACACTGACTAACATAGTAGATCATGCCAAGAAAGGTGCAGGACAAAACCCTGAACAGGGCATGGATGCAATTGCCAAAGACCTCCAAAGTATCCCAAGCTGCCTGTCCCTGATCCCCACCTGGATCAGGACTCCGCAAGTTGACCCTTCCCATTTACCTATCTGTGTTGACTCTGTAACAAGTTGGTATTTCCTTCAATCTCAATTTATCTCCACCACACTGCCCTCAAAGTGTCTAGCCATATGATAGTAACTTTCTGTTATTACTACTAATATACATGTTTTCTTGTCTTGATACTTTTTGAGTTACATCCATGGAAATTTAAAAGCAAGAGAATTAAAATGTTGGGTTAAAACTATATTTTTAAAATGTTTTATTTTTAATTACTGTTTACATTCAATATTATTTTTGTATTATCATAGTTTCAGGTCTACAACATAATGATTACACAGTCATATACTTTACTAAGTATCCCCCCCACCGATATTTCCAGTACCCATCAGGCACCATACATAGTTATTACAATATTATTGACAATATTCCCTATGCTGTACTTTACATCCCCATAACTATTTTGCAACTACCAGTCTTGTACTTCTCAATCTTTTCACCTTTTTCACCCAGTCCCCCAAAACCCCTCCCCTCTGGCAGCCATCATTCTGTTCTCTGTATCTATGAGTCTGTTTCTGTTTTTAAACCGCTATCTTGAAATGGAACTCTCATTGTAAGTTTTGGAAATCTTTTAATGTCACTTCAAAAATCCCTCTTTGGACATGATCCAACCCAAGATACCCAAGATGCTTTTGGATGAGTCTACCCTTCCTCCTATTGTAAAAAAACCCACAATAGACAAAGATGGCCTAACTAGTTTTTTTTTTACTTGAATCTTTAATGTATTTTCCCATTACCATTTAGTCCCCTTATACCCCCTTCCCCCCAGCAATCACCACACTGTTGTCCATATCCATAAATCTTTTTTTCTTTTTGCTCAATCCCTGGCCCCCAGCTTTCTTCCCCACCAGCTGTCATCTGCTTTCCATCTATGAGTCTGTTTCTGTTTTGCTTGTTAGTTCACTTTGTTTATTAGATTCCACATAAGAGTGAAATCATATGGTACTTGTCTTTCTCTGACTGGCTTATTTCACTTAGCATAATGTACTCTGTACTCCAGGTCCATCCATACTGTTACAAAATGTAAAATTTTCTTCTTTTTTACAGCCAAGTAGAATTCCATTGTGTAAATGTCCCATAGTTGTTTTATCCATTCATCTATTGATGGACACTTGGGCTGCTTCCATATCTTGGCAATTATAAATAATGCTGCTATAAATATAGGGGTGCTTATGTTCTTTCAAATTAGTGTTTTGGGTTCCTTCGGATATATTCCCAGAAGTGGGATAACTGGGTCAAAAGGCAGATCCATTTTTAATTGTTTGAGGTGTCTCCACCCTGCTGTCCACAGTGGTTGTGTTGCAGGACATAACGTAGAAGAGCTCTGAGACTGCACTGCCGTTGCTGGCCAGCAGCTGGCATTCTGGTTGCCAGGCAATGCCTTTTAACACAAAGGCAGCAGCTAGGAATGAGCGGCCAGAAGGGAAATAAAGGCAGAGCCCTCACTATTACAATCTAATGAAGAACTTAATACAGGAGACTAAAAACAAAGGAAGACATGTCTCACCCGTTGACCTAGTAATCCTGAGCCTGGTCCAAAAAGACTGCCAGGCATTCCAAACAACACAAGTAAACTATGATAGTGCAGGGGATAAGCCCTTGAAAGTCTGTGTGTATCATCTCCACTAGCTGGGAAAAGGAAAACCTTGAGACTATGTATTCATTCCAAGGCCTAGAAGTGGGAAGGGGAGGGGGCTACAGTGCCCAGAGAAAAATCCATGAAACAACTTTGGTTAATTGCCTGCCTCTTGTCACATGTGCCAAATGAACAAATAGAGTCCAGAGAAGACAAGAATTCAGGCTAACAGACCCCCACACATACCTACATTTGGGTAGTCACATCTCTCCGGGGCAAAGCTGGCACCACCTTTACCCGTCACTCAAAAGGTAACTCCTTCACCCCCATCCCACCAACTGCATAAATCCTCAGAACAGAGGATTCATTTTCTTCTCTTGGCTAGTAGCTCTTTTGCCACATTGGGGCGGGGGCGGGGGGGGGGGGGCTGGCCACTCAATCTTGGGCAGGGGGGCCTCTGGCCACCCCTTTTTGGCCACCCAGGCCTCTGGCCACCTGGGCTTTGGCCACCCAGATGCTGGCCACCTGGCTTCTGGCCACCATGCCTTTGCCACCCCTGCTCTTGCCACCTTGCTTTTGCTCTCCCATTAGAATTTAGCACTGATAAATTTTGCGTGCACACTAACAGGCTTGCTGATTTATGATTGTTTACTGTGTTGGTGAGAAAACCAGGGTTTCTCTGGTAACATATTTGGTGCAGAAACCCAGGAACCTAACATGGGTCCTGACTTGGATATTACTTTTTGTCTCCAGCCCTTTAGAATGCAGTGAGCACAGTCTCTCACCCTTGGGGTAAAGGAGATGCTGCTCTTTGGGAGTGGGGCATTCAAACACACTAGACTTGTGTTTGGGGGTAGAAATAATGAAATGAGTGCTTGAGTTGCACCCGGGCTTCTGGGCTCCGAAGACAAAAGAAGTACTTCCTTCAGGCATCCCTATGTGAGTGGGGGCCTCACAGAGGTGTCTGAGGCCAATCCCTAAGTCGTACAAGGGCCCCATAGGGAACTCCCGTCACCCACCATCCTCAGCCTTTTCCACGTCTAAACTTGGCCAGAAGAAGAGTCAGTTTAGACCGTTGGCCTGTTGTAAGCTTGCAGCATCTTTCTCCCCCAGAATGTTTCTTGTGTCTCTCTCCCCAGGTGGCTTCCAGCATTTCTCCCCAGGTGGCTTTCTTGCAGCTTTCTCTCCTCTCTCTTCTCTAGCACTTCAATTTGCATCCAAATACTCCTTGCAAGAGCTGCCAGGAGGGGCAATGTTACATTTTCCAGGGGAATGATCTCTCCCTCTCACAGTTGCCACACCTGCAGCCACCAGCCAAGCATTTAAAAGCCAGTGGGGTGCTTGCCACAACAAAGACACCCATAAGTGGATAGGCTGGGACAAGGATGGGGCAGAATGCTAGGTTTCCCCGCAAGCTGCAAGCAGAAGTCCATGCAGCGAGAGGCACAGTGAAAAGCAGTCGCAGTTCCATTCCTGTGGCGCATTCCCCGCTTGAGTTTAGTGCACGAGAGGAGAAAACAAGATTTTAGCTCTTGGTGGAAAGTGCTGGCTTTTCCAGGTTTTTTTCTCCTAGTTTTCTGCTTTTTTCTCCTTTTTTCTGCTTTTCTCTCTCTTTTTTCTTTTTTTAATATAGTTTATTGATTATGCTATTACAGTTGTCCCATTTCCCCCCTTAGTTGTGCTTTTCTTCACTCAAATTTGCCTCATTCATAAGTTTCCCTCTTCATTTCATAATATACTCCGTAGGACAAGTGTTTGGCAGCCTAATCAGGCTTAAGTTTAAAGGCAAATAAATAAGTAAGTAAATAAATAAATAAATAAAGGTTTATTATGCTCACTTTAGAATGTTGGGTATGTACCTTGCAGAGGTTCAAGTAAGTCACAGAAGGTCTGTGCAAGTTGAAGAGAGATTGTGTAGGGGGAAGGAAGGAAAAGGGAGGAATTAAGAAAGTGAAAGAGAGGGAAGGAGAAAGGAGGAGTTAGGAAGTGAAGGGCTATGAAGGAGAAGGGTAAGAAGGAATAAAGGAAACAGATGTATGCCACATCCATGTGTGACAAGGGAAGAAAGACATTGGAAGCAGAAAAGAAATAAGGAGGAAAAGTAAGCATGTAAGTCTTTGAAACACCATAAAGTTCAGGACCTAGGAGCTACCAGGTCCTGAGAACAATAGGGTAATTCCAAGGAAGCAAGCTAATCAGCCTTAAGTTTTAGGAACTTATTACCCATATTTTAGAAGGCTGCGTCCAAACAGGGAAAATACGCATGTAAGTCTTTGAAACTTCGCAAATTTCTCAAACTCATTATAGCATATGGGACCAGCAGGTGCCTGTCTTTCCACTGCAGAGGAAGAACTAACACTTGAAAACTCAAGCTGTTTCTTACAGTCGCCTGAGGCCCGAGCCTGATTGCTCAACTGTTTTGTTTCTCCAGATTCCTGAGCAGAGCAGAGCAGAGGCCGGCGCTGAGGCTACTCTAGGGCCAGCTAGCCTTACCGCAGGCGAAAACGACAGTTGGGGACAAATGAATTGATTTCTCAGCCTGATACACTTTCATTTACTAACTTACAGATTGTTTTCTCCCACTGCTACACTGTAGATAAAGAATAATAACACAAAGAGGACAAATGAAGAACAAGCAGGGGAGAATGAAATCCTACCTTTTTTTTTCAGGGGCGATTAACTAAGGCTTACAAAAGTATAAACATCAACTTAAGTCTACTAAGGGCCGAGCAGTTTAGAAATACATTCACCCACTGAGCAACTAACAGATATAGCCATCAGTATTTTTAATAAACAAGGCTAATTTTCTTGTGCAAATAAAGGGAGAAGGAAGACCAAAAGCCACCACAGAATAAAAAAGGCATATATTTATATATATATTTATAAACTAAGGCATATATATAAAGGCATATATAAAAAATATATAATATATATTTGTGTGTGTGTGTGTATATATATATATATATATATATATATATACAAAAATTTACTATATATATTGTAAATTTGCCTCTGTTCCTCACAGGAGCAAGTACAGTTATCCTTTGCTTGCTTTCTTATCTTCTGGGGGACTTGGTTTGATCTTTGCTGTTTTGTATACACCAGGAATCTTCTCTGTCCACCATCTGGGCTACGTGCATTTGGACCTCATCAGGGTTGTTTGTGGTACTGGTTGGTATGAGATACGACTCTCAGGCAAGTGTCCTTGAAACTCTGTCTTTGCTTCAGATTTCATTTTCTGTTCTGAAAAGGGAGTGGCTTGGTTTTGATTCCATCAGGGACTCCACTGGATAGGCAGTAAAACTGGGGAAGAACAGTGAGTCTTTTAAACACTCCAAATTCTCCTTCTGGAGGCCCAGGAGCTGCGGTCCCAGGAACAAGACGTGCCAAGCTTGGCGTCTCCCTTGCCTCTTCCCTCAGCTCAGTAAAGGTTGCCAAGGTCACTAGGTACTGAAATAGCCCACTTCTGAGCACACTGAAGGAACACTGTAGTCACCAAGAACATTTTTTCCCCTTCTCTAGCCTCAGAGCAGGAAGAGGGGCACTCTGAATTCCCAGCTCACTCCCCCTCCCCCCTAGCATTTTACAGAGATGGGCTTGCCTCTCCTCCTCAGATACCTTCTGTGTTTTAATCCAATAGACCTCCAAGACTGGAGCAAGCCCGGGTCACATAGGTGGCAAATATTTCACCACAGGAGGAATCTCTCTTGTTCTGTAACAATGTCATATTGGCCTCCAGCCCTGGCAGGAAATACACCAAATGACTAGTGCCATTCCCTCTTTTCAGCTCCTTGGGCCTGAGGAGCCGAACTCAAAAAAAGCCTTGAGATCTGCAGAAAGGGTACAATTGAATCAAAGCTGTCGACTTCACCAACAGCAAAGGAGATACAAGTTCATCATAAGTTTAGTTCTTAGTCTGTTTCTCAGTCTCTGGTGTTACCAGAGATGTCTGGTAGCTTATAGTGGGACGATGGGAAACGCCCTGTAACCCACTAGTAGGATTTTGGGGTAGTCAAGGGGGATACCTCTTGGGAGCCCAGAAGTTCTGGTCTTTGTTTTCTCTTCCTAGATGTGGCACGGACCAGATGGGAAATACGCCCTCTATCCCCTCAAGATCCCTGTTGGGACACATCCTTAGGAAGTGGGATAAGTTTGACCCTGAAACTCTCAAGAAAAAGAGGCTAATTTTCTTGTGTAATATAGCCTGGCCTCAGTATAAATTAGGAAATATGTCCCCAAAACGGGAGTATCAATTACAATACTGTATTCCAGTTACATCTATTCTGCCAGAAGCTAGGCAAGTGGTTGGAGCTTCCCTACGTACAAGCTTTCTTTGTATTATTTCATTGTTCTGGGTCAAAGGATGTCTACTTCAGGGTCTGCCAATGACATTCTAGATGACCCCCTTCGGAGGTCCCCACCTGTCTCTCAGGGGGAACCTAGCAGGCCTCAGAGCCCCTAGACTCCACCCCTGTGTCGACATCTACAACTTACCCATATACCCAAAGTTACCAAAGGAGGAAAAGCTCAGTCCAGCGGGACATACTAGGGGTGGAGCCTCACATCTCCCCGCCCCTTCTGGCCTCCTGTCCCTGAGATAAGTAGCAGGTGCAAAAGTAGTGGGGTGAGGGAGTTATGTATTGGGTAACCACTACTCTGATCTTCTGGGCTCTCTATTCTGTTCTATTGATCTATGTAACTGTTTTATGCCAGTACCAGGCTGTTTTGATTACCATGGCCTTGTAGTAGAGTTCGATATTAGGTAGCATAATTCCTCCAACTTTGTTCTTCTTTCTCAGGGTCGCTGTTGCCATGTGGGACCTTTTGTGGTTCTATATTAATTTTTGAAATATTTGTTTACAGTATGTGCTTCCACTTATTTGTATCTTCTCCAGTTTCTTTCTTCAGTGTCTTAAAATTTTCCATGTCTTTTACATCCTTGATTAGGTTTATTCCTAGGCATTTTATTCTTTTTGAAGCAGTTGTGAATTAGTTTTTCTAATTTCCCTTTCTGTTAGTTTGTTATTGCATATAAGAATGAAACTGATTTCTGGATATTAATTTTGTACCCTGCTATTTTGCTGAATTCATTTGTCAGTTCCAGTAGTTTTTTGGTGTAATCTTTGGGCTTCTCTATGTACAGTATCATGTCACCTGTAAATAAAGACAATTTTACTTCCTCCTTTCTAATTTGGATACATTTTATGTCTTCTCTGATTGTGTGGCTAGGACTTTCAGTACTATGTTGAATTAGAGAGGTGAAAGCAGGCATCCCAATCTTAAGGGGAACACTTGTAGTGTTTGCCTATAGAGCATGATGCTAGCAGTGGGTTTGTCATATATGACCTTTATTATATTTACATGTGTTCCCTCTATTCCCACCTTGCTGAGAGTTTTCATCATAAATGCATGCTGGATTTTATCAAAAGCTTTTTCTGCATCTATTGATATGATCATGTGGTTTTTAATCTTCATTTTGTTTATGTGGTGAATCATGTTTATTTGTGAATGTTGTACCAACCTTGCATTCCTGCAATAAATCTCACTTGGTGGTGTATGATCTTTTTTTATTGTTGTTCAGGTACAGTTGTATCCATTTCCCCCCACCAGTTCCCCCCCAAGCTATACACACCTCCAACCCTCAATCCTACTCCCCTTTGGCTTTGCCCATGTGTCCTTTATACATGTGCCTCAAAACCCCTTTCCCCTTATCCTCTCCCACCTCCCCCCGGTCACTGTCAGTTTGTTCTTAATTTCAATGTTTCTGGTTATATTTTGCTTGATAATTTATTTTGTTGATTAGGTTCCACTTATAGGTGAGATCATATGGTATTTGTCTTTCACCACCTGGCTTATTTCACTTAGCATAATGCTCTCCAGATCTATTCAAGCTGTCGCAAAGGATAGGAGCTCCTTCTTTCTTTCTTTCTGCAGCATTGTATCCCATTGTGTAAACGTACCATCGTTTATTGATCCACTCATTTACTGATGGGCACTTAAGTTGCTTCCAGCGCTTGGCTATTGTAAATTGTGATGCTATGAACATTGGGGTGCATAGGTTCTTTTGAATTGGTGTTTCAGGATTCTTAGGGTATAGTCCCAGCAATGGAATGGCCGGGTCAAAAGCAGTTCCATTTTTAGTTTTCTGAGGAAATTCCATACTGTTTTCCACAGTGGTTGTACCAGTCTGTATTCTAACCAACAGTGTACTAGGGTTCCCTTTTCTCCACAACCTCACCAGCACTTGCTGTTTGTTGATTTGGTTATGATGACCATTCTGACCTTTTTTGATGCATTGCTATATTTGGTTTGCTAATATTTTGTTGAAGATTTTAGCATTTATGTTCATTCAAGATATTGGCCTATAATTTTCTTTCTTTGTAGTATCTTTATATGGTTTTAGAATTAGGTTAATGCTGGCCTCCTAAAATGAGTTCGGGAGCCTTACCTCCTCTTGAATTTTATGAAATAGTTTGAGAAGGAGGGGTGTTAGTTCTTCTCAGAATTCACCTCTGAAGGCATCTGGTCCAGGGCTTTTGTTTGTTGGGAGGTGGGGTTTTTTTTTTAGATTTTATTTATTTATTTTTAGAGAGGGAAGGGAAGGAGAAAGAGAGAGAGAAAGAAACATCAATGTGTGGTTGCTGGGGTCATGGCCTGCAACCCAGGCATGTACCCTGACTGGGAATCAAACCTGCGACAATTTGGTTCGCAGCCCGTGCTGAATCCACTGAGCTATGCCAGCCAGGGCTTGTTTGTTGGGAGTTTTTTTATTATGGCTTCAATGTCATTAGGTATATCTGTCTATTTTTATTATTATTTTATTGTTGTTCAATTACAGTTGTCTGCATTTGCTCCCCACCACTCCCCCCACTCCCAGTCATCCCCATCTTTCTCGCTTGCTTCCACTGGTGTATCTGCCTATTTAGATCCTCTCATTCTTCCTGATTCATTTTTGGAATATGGTATATTTGTAGGAATTTATCCATTTTATCCAGGTTGTCCAGTTTGTTAGCATAGAATTGTTATAATATTTTCTTACAATACTTTGTATTTCCTTGGCGTCAGTTGTTATTTCTCCTCTTTCATTTCTAATTTCATGTATCTGGGCCCTTTTTTTTTCTTGACGAGTGTGGTTAAAGGTTTGTCAATCTCATTTATTTTTTCAAAGAACCAGTTCTTGGATTCATTGATGTTTTGTATCATTTTGGCGGGACTCTATTTTACTTATTTTTGCTTTGATCTTTACTATTTACCTCCTTCTACTCACTTTGGGCTTTGTTTATGGTTCTTTTCCAAGTTCCTTTAAGTGTGAAGTTAGATTGTTTATTTGACGTTTTTCCTGTTTTTGTTTTTTGAGATAGGCCAGTATTGCTATGAATTTTTCTCTTAGGGTTGCTTTTCCAGTGTCCCACAGATTTTGGGTTGTTGCATCCTCATTTTCATTTGTCTCAGGTGTCTTTGTATTTCTTCCTTAATTTCATTGTTGACCCATTCATTGTCTAATAACATGTTATTTAGCATCCATGTCTTTGAGTGTTTTTCCGTGTTCTTCTTGTGATTGATTCCTAATTTCTTAGCATTGTGGTCAAAGAAAATGCTTGATATTATTCAATCTTCTTAAATTTATTGAGACTTGTTTTGTGTCCTAACATATGGTCAACTCTAGGAAATGTTCCATGTGCACTTGAAAAGTACATATATTCTACTGCTTTGGGGTGATATGCTCTGAAGTTATCAATTAAATCCTTTTGATCTAGTGTGTCATTTCAGGCCACGGTCTGCTTGTTGATTTTCTGCCTGGAAGATCTATCCATTGAAGTCAATGGGGTGTTAAAATCCCCAACTATGACTGTATTTCTGTTGATCCCTCCCTCTTTGTTCATCAAGATTTGCTTCACATATTTAGGTGCTCCTATATTGGGTCCAAATGTTTACTAGGGCTATAGCCTCTTGGATTGCTCCTTTATCATTATGCCGTGTCCCTCTTTGTCTCTTACTATAAGTCTATCTTGTTAGATATAAATACTGCTACCCCAGCTTCTTTTTCTTTTCCATTTGCATGAAATATCTTTGCCCAACCCTTTCATTTTAGTCTGTGTGCATCTTTCAATCTGAGATGGGTCCCTTTGAGGTAGCATATATATAGGTCTTATTTTCTTATCCATTCAGCTAACCTTTGTCTTTTCATCAGAGCACTTAAGCCATTTACATTTAAGGTGATTATTGACAGATACGTATGTAGTGCCATTTTACTGTTAGACCGTTTTCTCTTTTTCTTTCTCTTTTTCTTCTTTTTCTTTTCTTAAAGCAAGGCCTTTAGCATTTGCTATAGTACTGGTTTGATGGTAAGAAACTCCTTTAGCATTTTTTTTAATCTGGGAAGCTCCTTATTTCTCCTTTAATTTTGAATGATAGCCTTGCTGGGTAAAGTAGCCTTGGTTGTAGTTCTTTGCTTTTCATCACCTTGAATATTTCATGCCATTCCTTTCTGGCCTGAAATGTTTCTGTGAGTAATCAGATGCTAGTCTAATTGGTGCTCCCTTGCAGGTTACTACCTGCTTTTCTCTTGCAGCTTTTAGAATTCTCTTCCTGTCTTTAAACCTTGTCATTTTAATTATGATGTATCTCAGTGTAGGCCTCTTTGGGTCCAACCTATTTGAGACTCTCTGAACTCCCTGAGTTTGTGTGATTTTTCCCTTTACCAGATTAGGAAAGTTTTCAGTCATTATTTCTTCAGTAGGTTCTCAATCTCTTGCTTGCTTGCTCTCTGGTCCTTCTGCTATTCCCATGATGCAGAGGTTGTTACACTTCATGTTGTCCAAAATGTTTCTTAAGTTCTTGTAGTGCAAACAGAGTCAGTCAGTCTCCCTCACTCAGATGTCTGGGCAATAAGATGAGCTGTGGTCCCATAGCCTTGAGACTGAGTGAGGTAAACAGTATTTCCATAGCCTTGAATAGGCCCACATGTGCAGAATCACACTGTGTGATACAATATCTTGGCACCCTGCCAACTTTGTGTACATTTAGCATATAAGGGAATTGGGACTTCCCACTGTGTGACAGTCAGCTTTTGGCAGCATGGATTGTCACACCCTTGAATAAAGGCACGTCGGGCATTCCCAGGCTCCATGAATTTTCTTCCATCTGTCCAAATCCCCAGTGAACCCGCCTCACCTTGACAGGCTGCAAGACAGCTCTCCTCATTAATTTTTTTTTTCTTTTTGCTGCTCTGCCTGGGTGTTTTTCTCTACCTTGTCTTCCAAATCATTAATTCAGTCCTCTGCTTCTTCTAATCTACTACTTATTCCTTTGAGTGTATTATTTATTTCAGATAGTGCATTCTTTATTTCTGACTTTTTTTATCATTTCTATGTCTCTCTCATGGTTTTGAGTATCCTTATAATCATGACTCTACATTCTCTATCTGATGAATTGCTTGCCTCCATTTCATCAAGTTCTTCTGTAGAATTCTCTTATTCTTTCATTTGGGGTCTGTTTCTTTCTCTCCCCGTTTTGGCTGCTTCTTTGTATTTTCTGCTGTAGCTGCTAAGCTAATCAGCTGTCAAACCGTTCAGTTGCTAATCTAATCAAGCAGTAACCAGAAGCTGGGTTTAAGTACCACAGGATGGGGCAGAGTAAGGCCTGCAAGTGTGGCTTCCCCTTCTAGCTGCTGCCATTTGGAGAGATATACTCTGCCTGAGAAAGATGACTTCTGCATTATGGTGACTGATTCATACAGAGATCCTTGTAGCTGTTCCTTCAATTCTCCCCTCCAAGCCATCAGACCCAGACTCTCCTTAAGGGTCTCTAGTCCACTCTGCCCTCCTTCTACTGGAGCCCTCCCTCTACCAGCTACAAATGAAATTTTGGGTGTTGGCCCTTTAAGAGACTCTCGGCGTCTCCAGCCATTTCTCCCTGGCAGAGAGAAACCCTGTGGCTTTTCACAGCCGGATATTACCTGGGTTCCTTTCAGGCTCTGTTGCTGTAGGGTGGGTAGCTCAGCTTGGAGTTTAGATCCCACACTTCTCGGGATAACCATCCCTACCCCTTACCCACCGGCAGCTGAAATATCCCTCCAGAATTTCAGCTTCCAAAGATGGCCTAATTTGGACATACAAAATGTACTTTGAGTAAATGCTGGCAGTGTTTAAAGTAGAAGGTAAGAATAATTTATTCAAAGGACTAGATGAATGAAAACATGGCAGTGATTATGAATAAGTAATTTTAATGATACTAGGTTTATTTATTCTTTATACCAGATATGAGTTTCTCAACATTGGCACAATTAGCACTTTGTGTTGGATAATTTCTTGTTGGGGCGGGGAGGAAGGAGGAGGAGCTGTTCTGTGTATTGTGAACTTTTCAGCAGCGTAGTAGCAATTGCACCTGAGTGTGGCAATGGACATCTCCCACGTTGCCCAAATCACCCCGATTGCATTAGAACAATGCATCTTTAAACCAACGGCTTGGTAATTTTACTACCCTGAGGTCAAGCTGGGTGTCAGGGTGATGTTGGGGGAGGGAGGGAAAGCTAGACAAAGGGATTTTCTGTATTTTTTTCTGGAGCATTATCCTGAGAATTTTTTTTAAAAATAGGGAAGGAAGATGTAATATGGGAAACAGAAGGAATCCAGAATTTGCCTTTCAAAATGTTCAAACCCTGATTAGCTGACCTGAATCAGCATTTCAACGTTGATTACTCTTGGCCAAATTGCCTTTTCATTGCCCCCCAGCTGTGCTTGGTGGGCTGACTCTGTCATGTTGCAAAGAGGTATCTTACAGAGGGATTCTAATACTTTAACATGTGGTCTTCCAAGTCTCTGAAAAAAGTGGCTGGTTTCAAAATATAAAACACTATCTTGACCAAAAAAAAAATGCCACAAAAACAAACAACAACAACCAAAAAAATCCTACTGTCTTTAAATAGTATGCAAGTGAACAGCTTAGTCAGAGAAAAGTCTTTTATCTCCACCAGTGGGGTTCTGGGCCTTTGGATCGGCGTGTTTTTCTAGGTAACCTAATCAGCACTGGAACATTTTCAAAAGCTAATTTTGTATTCAGTGTTCTCCGGCCAAGAGAATTGCAGTCACAGTTTCCCTCCAAATAGAAGTCTTAATGTGAATTTTCAAAGCAGAGAAATAGTTCAACCATAATGCACACATATCCTAAGGTGGGGCAAAGGTTAATGACCCCCAGAAGGAGAATGTAGCTTCAGACCAAAGCAAGCAACTCCATAGAGCAGGGGCGTCAAACCATTTTCACCGCGGGCCACATCAGTCTCGCAGTTGCCTTCAAAGGGCTGAATGTAACTTTAGGACTGTATAAATGTAACTACTCCTTAACAGTTAAGTGACAGCTTGGTGCTGCCACTGGGTAGAAACAAGGTGCTGGGCCAGATAAAACAAGGTGAAGGGCTGGATTCAACCCATGGGCCTCGTGTTTGCCACCTGTGCCATAGACTGTAACAGAATATATTATAGGGTAATTCACTTGTGGGACGTTGGGCCAGAGTGAACAGTGATTTTTATCAATTATTGAGATATAAATGTTAAAATCTCCCACTATAGCTGGATTCATTAATTGGCCTTTTCAGCTCTGTTGTTCATCCATGAATTTTCAAGCTCTTCTATTAGTTCTAGATACATTTAGGTTTTTTATGTCTTTTAATGAATTAACCCCTATGTTATTAAGGAATATTCTTCCTTATCTCTGGCAACAATTCCTGTCATAGTTTGTATCATATTAATATAGCCCTCCAGCTTTCCTGTTTCCATGGTATATCTTTTCCCATTGTTTTAGTTTTCATCTTTCAATCTTTAAATTTAAAGTGGGCTTTCTTTTGCCCCGGCCAGGTAACTCAGTTGGTTGGAGCATCATCCAGATACACTAAGGTTGCAGGTTCAATCACTGGTCAGGGCACATACAAGAATCAACAGTGAATGTGTAAATGATGTGAAACAAATCTCTCTCTCTCTCTCTCTCTCTCTTTCTCTCTCTCTCCCCCCTGTATCCCCCTACCTCCCTCCCTTCTTCTCTTCAAGTCAATAAACACAATAAATAAACATAAAATAAAATAAAGTAGACTTTCTTTTTGTTAACAGCATATGCTTATATCACACTTTTAAAATTAAGTCTAATAATCTCTTATAGTTGGAGTGTTTTGATTATTGTGTATTTTGTTTAGTTATGAAAATGGTTGGATTAGAGGTACCATTTTACAGCTTTGGTATTCCACTTTATACTATTGGCATAATAGCTTTATTTATTCTTGTACTTCTCTATGTATGTATTTATTATTTTTACTGCTACTCTAGGGTTGACATTATGTATCCTTAACAATTTATATTTTGCAATGTGCCAAATTCTCTCAGCCAGTTTTGTTTTTCTGAAAAGTGTTTATTTTGTCTTTCATTTTTTGGTAGATAGTTTTTTGATTAGAAATCAAAATGAACTAATTTCTTTACTGTAATAATGCAGCTCCATTAGCTATTGGTTTGCATGGTTTTGAGTGAGAAATTTACCTGGCTTTTTTGTAGCTATTGTGGTAGAAACATTGATCCGACATAATCTGCTACATCTATCCCAAGTCAGAAGCCAACTTCTGTTTGAAGTTCATGGGTCTGTGAATATTTGCAAAAGGACACAGTACTAAGAACCAAGTGGCTCAACCATCTGTAAATCATTTATGCATGTGAAAACAAAGAATCAAAGCAAATGAACTGTAGCACGTTCTGATTAACATGCCTACTGGAAATCTGATTATAGCAAGGAATATTGAAATGACAGAGAAATCATCTGGCCAGTTGATCAAAGCTAGTGGGGAATGGATATTCAAGGGGGGACCCAAAAAATGGAATTAATTTATAAAAATTTGTGTATTTATTCTTGCATGTTTAAACTTCGGTCATTTTCAAAGTACTCTCCATCCGATGCAATACCCCCATCGAGACCTTTTCTCCGCTGCTCAAAACAGTTTTGGAACTCATCAATTTTGATGCCTTTTAGTGCTCCTGCCATTTTTGTTCCACCTCTTTCACAGCAGCAAAATGTTTCCCTTTGAGGACTTCTTTCAAACCAAAAAAAAGTTGCTCAGGGTGAGATTGGGTGAATAAGGAGCATGAGACATGGGGGTCATGCCGTTTTTGGTCAAAAACTGCTGAACACTCAGCTTGGTGTGGGCAGGTGCACTGTAAATCATCCATCATGAGATGGGCAAATAAGTTGAAAGAGTCTTCAAAAGAAATCCACTGAAACGAGCACAACCTCTCACAACCATGCCAGCTGGTACACTGATACAGGTGGGTTCCTAGGGACCCACCTTCAAATGATAATTCTGGTTTTTTGGGACCCACCCTTATATTAACATCAGACAAAATAGACTTCAGAGCACAGAAAGTTACCAGGAATAAAGATGGACATTACATAATGATAAAAAGGCCAATTCACCGAGGAGACATTTCAGTCCTAAATGTGTATGTGCCCAATACCATAGCTTCCCATTACATGAAGTAAAATCTGTGAGATCTGAAAGGAAAACAAAAAGCCTCTAAGTTTTGTTAAAATCTTCAATATTCCTCTCTCAGTAATCAACAGAACTAGTAGTCAGAAAAACCAACAATAACACAGAAAAACTGAACATCAGCCAACTAGATCTAATAGACATTAATATAATATTCCCCTCACGCAATAGCAGAATGCATCTCTTTTCAAGTGCATTTGGAATATTCACCAAAATAGACCATCTCTTGGGTTATAAGACAAGTCCTAAAAATTTGACAAACAAAACAAATGTTCTCAGCATACTAGAATTAAATTAAAAATCAATAACCTAAAGATAACAGGAAAATTTCCAGGCACTTGGAAATGAAACAACATATTTCTACATGATGCTTGGGTCAAAGAGTAAATCTCAAGGGAGATTAGAAATTGTTTGAGACTGAATGAAAATGAGAAACAAGATTGAAAACTCCTGATTCCCCAGATGATAATATCAACCAGGCAGTTTGGAGCTCTGTATAGAGAAGAGCTTTTCTCTGATGAAACTCTTTCCTTTTTCATGGTGTAAAGGCAGTGCTTCCAATTTTGATATGGTTGCTCTTTATACTATGCTACGGGCAGGCAGCCAGGTATAAGTGCCACCGCTCTGCAGGAACTGGCTCCATATCAATGAAAAGACACACACACTTTTTATCCCTAGGTACTCACCAAGTTTGACAGTTATTTCTCGATTAACCTTACCACATAAATCAGTGACTGAATGATACATTTAAACATGAAATTCTGGACTTTATGGGTAGACAGATAATTTGAGGCATGGGTGGAGACTTTTGCATTTCCACAACTCTGGTTAGATTGATAGAAATCTTCTGAAACTGAACTACAGGGCTTCAACCACCCACACTCTCACTCAGAATACCAACTCCAAGATCCCAGCCCTCACAGTACCTGGAAACACACTCTAGAGACTATGCTAATTGTTACTGACTATGTTTTCTGATTGGCCAGGTAGGCAAAAGCTAAACTTTCCATTGAATGTGCTGTGCTCTCGTTTTCTCTCCCAAACTGCTAATCTTTTGCCTTGCAATTGTCATGCAACCACTGTACAATACCACTACAGGGGCACTCTTTCAACCACAAAGAACTGCGGTTGGGTAAGACAACCTCCTGGGGATTCCAAAAAGTTTAGGCAATACACTGAAAAGAAAAAGAACTGAAAATGAAGAAACAAGACGATTGGCTTTTGGTCCTCCTCATCCACTACAAGACCCAGTTGTCTATTTATACAAGCAGTATAGACCTGTTGCCTGCCGTATTATGTCTCAGAAATGTAAGTGGAGGGAAACCAGTTTGGCAAGATAGTAAGGAAACAGGATAATGCATTGTAGCGACAAAACTGAAAATCCATTCCTGGGTGGTATTTGGCAGTTTGATGTTGCCAGGGGTGGGTGTGGGGAATATGGCAAGGCACTGTTTGGCCACTTGGTCCATGAGTGAGCACAGAAAGGGTAGGACTGCAATTCCAGGTCAGCTCCCCTTCATGGCACTTCCTACTATAGAGTGGATATACCAGTTTTCATTAGCTAAATGATTTTAAAGCCATGTTGGACAAAAGTAGTGAAACAAAGTATTAATTACAGAATAGATTATTACCTTTTTTTAAAGGTATTATTAATTTTTTTAGAGAGGGGAGAAAGAGAAGGAGAGAAAAATCGATGTGCAAGAGAAACATCAATCAGTTGCCTTTCACGACCCCCACTGGGGACCTGGCCCACAACCCAGGCATGTGGCTAGACTGGGAATTGAACCAGCAACCTTTCAGTTCCCAAGCTGGCACTCAACCCACTAAGCCACACCAGCCAGGGCAGATGAACCTTTAATCTCTGTGCAAGCATGAAATAGTTTGTCTGGTTTTTCATTAACTGTTCCATTGATACCATTTCTATCTCAAAGTGATTGCATACTTAGCTAAGTAATTTGCTATATTTCTGTTTTTGTTCAAAATCCTTCATTAGATCTTGAAGTGTTAAATTGAGCTCAAATAAGAAGTATGCTTTCTATCTCTTCTACGGGGTCAGTAGCTAGTGGAAAGTGGAACAAAGGGGAGTTATTGTGCAATCAGAATTTTCTAACAAGAGATTACTATTAAAGTCTGAGGCTAGTTCTAACAAAAAAATGTATAAAATTATTCCTTTTTGAGCACATAGAATGAATATTACCTGTGAGGTAGCATCAATTTTTAAATAGGATAATCTGTTGGGAACATAGACTTTCAAAATGTTTTTAACTTTTTCTTTGGTCTGCAACTTGGTAAAAATATGTATATTCTGAGACTCTCATGCTTATATTAGCTCAGCCGAAACAATGACAATGAAGATAAAAGGTTGAGATTTCTAGATTTATAAGTAAATATGATTATTCAATTAAAAAAGAGGGAGACAAATAGTCCAAGGGTAATCACGTGAATGTGATTTTTTTGGCATGGTGAACAGAATTGAGATCATAACCTCTTCTGAAAGCAGAAGTCAAAACAGTTCAAGCATTCTACAGATTCTAAAGCATTCTAAAATTCTAGAGATGCAGTAGAGACCAGGAAAAAAAATGTGAAGCATTTTCTTCTAAATAAGGGGGCCAGTGGATAAAATGTGTTTCTAGATTACGTGCTTCAAATTTTTTAAAGGTAAGTTCATTGACTTTTTCTGTTTTGTTTGGGGTGGAGGTTCTTTTTCCTTTTCCTTTTTCCTATCACAAAATTAGGAATAAGCTTTTAGGAATTGAATGCCAACCATCTGTGGAGAAATTACTTTGCAAATTAATGGACTATTTGGATGTTTTTTGGACATCTGGTATTTAATATTGTAAAGATGAAAGCATTGATTTAAAACATAAGTTTTAAAAATTATGCAACTGTTATACAATTTTAAGCCAGAAACTGAGTGTAGGAATAAACTGAAATTTGCTAATAGGTTGTGAAGAACTAAGAATATTGAGCATTAACTTCCAAACCTGCATTGTTTTAAAGTTCTTTACTTTTTTGCACAATAACTTGGGGTCATTCTGGATAAAATTTCTCTAACTTTGAGACTGTTTACCAAAAACACTTACAGAAATACATGTGTTTACTGTTTCTGTTTCTGACTCTCAGCCTCTCAGACTTTTAGAAATGAAAGATGCTTTTCAGGATTTTTAAAAAATTGTATTTTACTGATTATGTTATTACAGTTGTCCTGATATTTCCCTCTTCGCCCCCTTCCACCAAGCACTCTCTACTCCCTCAGGCAATCCCCACTCCATTGTTCATGTCCATGGGTCATGCCTGTAAATTCTTTGGCTATTCCATTTCATATACTGTACTTTACATCCCCATGGCTATTCTGTAATTACCTATTTGTACTTAATCCCCTCACCTCTTTACCCATTCTCCCCTAGTACACTCCCATCTGGCAATTATCAAAAAGCTCTCTGTATCCATGACTCTGTCTCTGTTCTTCTAGTTTGCTTAGTTTAATTTTTAGATACAATTGTAGATAGGTATGTATATTTTGCCATTTTATTCTTCATAGTTTTGATCTTCTTTTTCTTAAATAAGTTCCTTTAATATTT
Organism: Phyllostomus discolor; assembly: GCF_004126475.2. NCBI lineage: Eukaryota > Metazoa > Chordata > Mammalia > Chiroptera > Phyllostomidae > Phyllostomus > Phyllostomus discolor. The sequence goes on from NC_040910.2 coordinate 86,842,916, forward strand.
CATATAATAATGGTTTGGTGATGATGAACTCCTTTAGTTTTTTCTTGTCTGGGAAGCTCTTTACCTGCCCTTCAGTTCTAAAAGATAGATTTACCAGATAGTGTACTCCTGGCAATAGTTCCCTGCTTTTCGTGACTCTGAATATTCCTTGCCAATTCCCTCTAGCTTGCAGTTTCTTTTGAGAAATCAGCTGACACTCCTATGGGAGCTCCCCAATAGGTAACTAACTTCTTTTCTCTTGTTGCTCCTAAGATTCTCTCTTTATCTTCAACCTTTGTCATTTTAATTATGATATGTCTTGGAGTGTACCTCGTTGCATCCATCTTGTTTGAGATCTCTGTGCTTCCTGGACTTGCATGTCTATTTCCTTCATCCAATTAGGGAAATTTTCTTTCATTACTTTTTCAAATAAATTTCCAACTTCCTGCTCTTTCTCTTCTTCTTCTTCTGGCACCCCTATGATGAGAATGTCAGAATACTTGAAGTTATCCCAGAGGTTGCTTATACTATTCTTGGGGTATTTTGTTGTTGTTGTTGTTGTCTGTTTATTTTTTTTTTCTTCTTGTTGTTCTGATTGGTTGTTTTTTGCTTCTTTGTGTTCCAAATCATTGATTTAATTCTCACCTTCATCCACTCTGCTATTGTTCCCTGTAAATTGTTCTTTATTTCAATTAGTGTGTCCTTTGTTTCTGAGTAGATCTTTTTTATGCTGTTTAGGTCCTCACTAAGTTTCTTGAGCATCCTTATAACCAGTGTTTTGAAATCTGCATCTGATAGGTTGCTTATCTCCATTTCGTTTACCTCTTTTTCTGGAGTTTTGATGTCTTCTTTCATTTGGACCATGTTTCTCTGTTTCCTCATTTTGGCAGCCTTCCTGTGTTTGTTTCTATGTATTAGGTAGAGCTGCTGTGACTTCCTGTCTTGGTAGTGTGGCCTAATGTAGTAGGTGTCCTGTAGGGTCCACTGGCACAGCTTGCTCTATCACTCAAGCTGGGTACTCAAGGTGTGCCCTTTGTATGAGCTGAGTATACCCTTGTCTTGTAGTTGGGCTTTGGTTGCTGTTGGCAGATCAATGGGAGGGATTTACCCAGGTCAGTCAGCTGTAAGGACTGGCTGTGACCACTGACCACAAACCTCTGCCCTCTGCGTAGGATCAGCTGTGCAGGGGCAGAGTGAAGGTTCTCCAATGTGGTCTGCAGCTGTCCACTGGGTCTGCTGGTCCTGCAGTTTCCTGGGTGGGGCAGGCCAAAGTCAGCCCCCACCTGTGTTTTTCCCAGGGCCACCCTGCCTGTGCTGTAAAGCCATCAGAGATGGCTGCTGTTTGTGCTGGGCTTGGAGATTCCCAGACAAATCCAAGCTGTGAATCTAAGCTGGCTGCTGCTAGTGCCTGGCCTGGGGCTCACTGCAGGCAGTTGTTGGTTGTTTGATAGGATTTAGGAGGTTGTGAAGCATGAGCCAAGACCAGCCATTCATATGGAAAAGCAGCTTGGGGGGCCCCTAAGTGGGGTGGGGCAGAGTCTCTGGGGATCTCCATGATGGATCAAACCATGTTAGCCAGGATAATGGAGCCTCAGATATGGTACCAGCTTGCTGGCTCAGTTTGGATAGATGTGATCTCTTTAATTCCATGGTTGTCAGTCTTCCATTCAACTCAATTTCTGACAGTTATGAGTGATGGTTGTTCTATATTTTACTTGTAATTTTTGATGTGGTTTGTGAAAAAGTGAGCCATGTCTGCCTATGCTGCCATCTTGACTGCAAGTCCTCAGGATTTTTTTAACTCTTCACATCATGTATTGAGTCAGAATGTGAATATGTTGTTTTTCCTTAACACAATGTTTTTTCAGACACACCTTGCTTCCCAGTAAACAGGACATTCGTGCTCCTACAGTATAAACATTTTGTTCTGAATTAAACAGCCATATGGCAGGATAACAATCAGAGTCATTACAATTATAAAAAGGAATTCATGTGGTTGTTAGCCTTTTGATAAACTGTAGAACACCATGTGAATTCAGGGAAGGTAGAGTAGGCAATGTTGATTCCCAGTGGAAAACATAAGGGGGTGAAGCCAGATTGACATCTTCACGCTACTCTGGGCTGTGGCTGACTTCATACACAGGAGATCATCTGCTTGATCAGTGTACCCACCTGCACAGCCCTCCACAGTCCCCTTAAAAGTGACTACTCTGAATTCTCTGCACTAGGAACAATCTATGAGGATCCTCAGCCCCCTCTTACTAGACACCCTGACCTAATGCTTTTTTTTCCCTTGGAAATTCTTCCTCCCTCCAGTTGTCACTCCATGGACTTTCTAAGCTTTTTCCTCAGTCTGTTTCTGAATAGACTTGACTCTTGGCCTCATGAAGCAGCTGTGTGTGGGTTCTTCCTTGGACAGTGTTCTTTGAGGCTGTCTTGGCCAATATGCTTCCCATTGGAACTGGCTTCTGGACCAATCCATTTCCTGAGCTTTGTCTCTAGGAAATATGAGCATCATCTTGTTCATGAATGGAATGAGAGCTTCAGGCAGGGGCACACCCATTCATTACCACAAAGAAGGAATTCACAGCAACCACATGGTTTCTATCCCTGGCCCACATGGTATGCACATAGAGAGAGGAGACTGCTTGCTCCAATTTCAGAACTGAAGAGCCAAATTCAGAGTGGAGATGCTGCTCTCTGCTCAAAAGTTCTGACCCATTCTTCCAAGTCACCTGGCATGCCTCCCAAAAAACTGGAGATCATTCCAGAATCTCTTTACTTTCTGCAGGTCAACTTAGATGCAGTGTTTCCTCCTGCAATGAAGATCTTTGCAAGCACATAAGTCCCACAGTTTTCAGAACAGGCTCAGCAAATCATATTGTGTAATAGTGCTTGATTATGGCTATGGAAAGATGTGGTATTATTGGTATGCACTAAGACATCTCCTTTTGGGGAGGTATTGTGTGCCCTTGGCATTAAAAAAAAAAGTGTGTCCAAATTCCCCTACCTAATCCTCACCAGCACAACTCCTCCGACATACACAGACACACATGTATATGGCATTTGCTTAAGGCTGAATATGCTAAAACTGTGACTTGCTGCTTGTACCAGGTTGTGATCTGCCACTGTACTCCTGGTATAAAAATTATTTATATTCTTTTAGTGGTTACAGAAGAATAACACTGCCCTCCACAGACAATTTAAGGTAGAGTGCGTGGAACATTTTTAATGATCTAGCTTACACACAAGGCAGAGCCCTGGGTGTTTAATCTAGCTAAAGGCTATCCAAGGCCACCCAGTTCACATGGGATATCTACCCTCTATCTCAAGCTCAAGTTCAAATACATGACAACCTCGCCATAGGAGCCTATATAATCTACTGGCAAATCTAATTAACTACATACATGGTAAAAATATATGTAATTTATGTATCCTTTAAATTAAAGATTGAACCAAATTTCACTAATAACCAGGATGCTCAGGGTTAGAATTCAGCAGAGGTAAAGTATCTAGAAAGTCTTCGTTTCCATGAATGGATAAGTTTTCGTTAAAAAGAAAAGATAGTTCCCTAGGAAAGTCCCAAACTTAAAAGTCACAATTTAAAAAATAAAAATATTGTTATATCTTTGGACAGACAGGAAGGAAAATATGGATGAAGGAAGAAAACTTGATAAAGTTCAATAGAAGGTAAGAAGGTCTAGTTTAGACAAAACTAGAAGCAAAGAAAAGCAGGTTTAACATGAGAATGAAACACAGTGAAAGATGCTCAAAAACAGGAATTTGCACATGATTAAATCCACTTCTTAAAAATACAGTATCTATCAGTTTGATTTCTAAAAATATAGTAACAATGAATTTTCTATACATTAATCATTTAAAAATTCAAAAGGTTAAAAATAAAGGAACAAATATTGCTACATTAGGGCATTTTAAGCTGAAGAAACCTCATGTCTCTGCAATAAAACAATGTTTTATTCACAACTTAGCTTTTAAATGCACAATCTAAAACCTAACAGTGATAGAATATGAAATTGGCAAACCCATACCAGAATGGAAAATTTAATACAATTCTGTTATAAAATGATTATTCTCATAAATGTAACATAAGAAAAGGATGCTGAAAATTTGAAGAAAAAATTTAAATAATTGAATAGCTCATACAAAACAACCTACAAGGTGATATACATTTTCAAGTATACATGGACTATTTCCAAATATTAAAATAGGCTGCACCACCAAGAACATCTCAAGGAATATCAGAGAAATAGTGTCTCACAGAGTAGTATATAGTTCCTCTGACTACAACATGATTAAGTTAGAATTTGAAAATAAATAGTTGTTAAAACCAAAGAAACATCAATAGGTAATTCTAAGTCTATCCATACTTGTGGTCTATAGCGACATTTATGTTGCATTTTTTTAAAAAAAGCAACAGATAACATACAACAATGAGCATCTATAGCTCAGATGCCTGGGGTGATTTGAAAGAGGTTCTGCTGATCTTGCACAGGCTTGCCCTTCCCTGGGGGCTTGGTTCTCTGTCCTTTGATGTGGATAATGATACCCTGGGGTGACTGGGATGACAGCTGTTTCATGCACCTTTTGTCCTCCAGAGCCCAGTTAGCTCTCATAGCAGTGGAAGAGCCACAGAAAGAAGCAGATACACTCAAAACCTTGTAAGATCTAGGCTCAGAAATGAACATCCTCACTCCCACCTCTTTCCACTGGTCAAAGTTGCCTTCCACCTTTATGGAAGGAACTCCAAAGTTACCAAAGGGTGTCTGACACAAGTCGAGGTGACCAATTGGGGCCACTATGTTGAATAAGGATGGGCACCCTTGTCTTGTTCCTGATCTTAGGGAAAAAGCTTTCAACCTTTCACCATTGACCATGATGGTAGCTGTGGGTTTGTTGTGTATAGCCTTTATTACATTGATGTATGTTCCTTCTGTACTTAACTTCTTGAGGGTTTTTATCATGAAAGGGTTGTATTTTGTCAGATGCTTTTTCTGCATTTGATCATATGGTCAGATGATCATATGATTTTTATCTTTCATCTATTCACGTGGTATATAACTCTGATTTTTGTTATGTCAAACCATCCTTGAATCTCAAGGGTAAGTCCCACTTGATCATGGTGTGTAATCCTTTTAATGTGTGATTGAATTCAGTTTGCTAATATTTTGTTGATAATGTTTGCATCTATATTCATCAGGGATATTGTTCTGTAGTTTTCTCTTCTTACAGTGTCATTATCTGGCTTTGGCATAAGGGTAATGCTGACCTCATAGAATAAGTCTGAGAATGTTTCCTCGCCTTGATTTTTTTGGAAGAGTTTGAGAAAGACTGGCATTAATTCTTCTTTAAGTGTTTGGCAGAATTCACCCATGTGAAGCCACCCCGTCCTGGGTTTTTCTTTGTTGGGAGGTCTTTGATTATTAATTCAATCACTTTCCTCATTATTGTTCTGTTTTATATTTTCCATTTTTTCATGATTCAGCCTTAGTAGGTTGTACGTTCCTAGAAATTTACCCCTTTCTTCCAGGTTATTTGTTAGCTAACAATTTGTTAGCATATGGTTGTTCATAGTAGTCTCTTATGATCATATTTCTGGTACCAGTTGTAATGTCTCCTCTCTCATTCTCATTTTATGCATTTGTGTCTTTTCTCTCTCTCTTTTAGTCTAGTTAAAGGTTTGTCAATCTTTTTTATCCTTTAAAAAAAAGCTCTTAGTTTTCTTGATATTTTCTGTTGCTTTTCTGATCTTCATTTCATTTATTTTATTCTAATATTTGCTATTTCCTTCCTTCTGCTAACTTTGGCTTATTTTTTTTCTTTTGTAGTTTCTCAAGGTATAAAGTTAGGTTATTTATTTGATGATTTTCTTAACATAAATGCTTATCACTATACTTCCTTTTATAATTTCATTGCAGCATCCTATAGGTTTTGGTGTGCTGTGTTTGCATTTTCATTTGTTTCAAGATGTCACTTGATTGCCCTTTTGAGGTCTTCTTTGACACATTGGTTGTTCAGAAGTGTGTTGTTTAGTTTGCACGTATCTGTAAGTCTTCCAGCTTTCTTCCTCTTGTTGACGTCTAGTTTCATACCATTATGGTTAGAAAAGATGACTTCTCCTTGACCCAAGAGCTAGAGAAAACACACAGTAAAACCTGCAGTCTTCAGGCACTTGCACTGGAGAATCATTTAGTCTGAGCAGTGAGGGGAAAAAAAATACATTCTCTAGGTACCAGGCAAATGAACCACTCTGATACCAGGAAGATCTCTTCTTCCTGATGTCTCTCCAGTTCCTTCTCCTGACAAATTTAAATCATGCCAGCTGGCGAAGAAAAATATCTACAGGACCCGGATCCATCTTCATAGAGCAGGCTCCAAATTCAAGGGAGAATTTGGGAGCTGAGAGCCAATGGTAACTGGCAACAGTGGTACAAAAAAAATCATGGAGTAAAGTGGAGGAGAAAGGGAAAGCAGATACTAGTAGTAAATGCTAACTGTGGAACACTCAGAGGCTAAGCACTTATTTGGAACACCTGAGTTATCAGGCTACTTGTTTTTGTGTTACAGGATGTTTCTTCTCATTAAGATCTTTGCATTTACTTAACCTTCTCCCTTTTTTTTCTAATTAAACAGGGCAAAATGAATAAGAAAAGATAAGTGTGTGTCAACAAACTTGGGCCTTATTTATGCAAGAACCTTCGTAAAAAATGGAGAATGAAAAGAGATTCCTTAATGGTACGGATCCAATATCTGTGTTCTCTTCATATTTATGATAAGGAAGTGGTACATGCCTTGGGAATTTCCATCTCAAAAAACAAAGCACTTTATACACTAGAAATGCTTTTGCTCAATCACATATCTTTTTCAAGGTATTTCCTTACACAAACTGGTAATGTGAGGTTTGACACCCACTAAAACTGGTCAGCAACAGAAACTCCAGTAAATGCTTTATAATCTATGGTGACACTTCTTACTCGTGTTCCCATGCATAGATACTTAGTTTAAGATACTGGTTATCTGAAGACATGGTAAACAAATCAACCCATAGAAATGGACAACTGGCATTTCCTCTTTTGAACCTTTCTCTTTTTAAAAAAGTAAATCATTCTCTTTAAAAATAGTAGATAATTTGGAAATGTGATTATTGTCAAGAAGAAAATTAGTATTAGAACTTGTAATCATTCAGACTTCTGGCAAGATGGAGGAATAGGTGGATGCACCATACCTCCTCGCACAACCAGATTCGAACAACAACAATTTACAGATAGAATAACACTCAGAACTGACAGAGGATTTATCTGAATGGAAGTCGGAACAGCCAAGAAGTTAAAGTAGACCCGTACATCCACACTGGTAGGAGAAGACGAGCCGGGCGGGCACGGGCTGGCGCGGGTCGGCGATGCGCGGAGGTCGGGGAAAATTTGGCGCGAAATTGGCGCGACAGCCCTCTGGGGCGCAAGAACACAGCGGGTGATCCCTGAGTATGCAAGCTGCGGCTGGTGGACCCAGTGAGGCAGCAATTGCGGACCAGGCAGAGCTCACAGCCCGGGATCCCAGAGAAGGGTCTGAGCCCAGGAGAACGGAACTGCCACCATTGTTTCCCTCCATCCCTGCTCCCCCCCCCACCCCCACATATAACGTCACAATCTAGCAACTAGGGTGCCCAGCCCCAGTGAACACCTAAGGCTCCGCCCCCCCCCCCACCATAACAAGAGCAACCAGACCGGAATTAAAAAAAAAAAAGGAGGACTAGGACAGGAAAGACATATGTTTCCAACAGAACAGATCAGTCTCCCAGGACTCATCCTTTTTGAGCAACCAAGAAATAGCCAACCTGTCAGATGCACAGTTCAAAACCTGGTGATCAGAAATCTCACGGAATTGGTTGATTTGGGCGCAATTTAGATGAAAGGATGCAGGTACCATAAAAGAGATGCAGGAAGATATACGGAGGAGAACCAATAGTGAAAGGAAGGAATCTGAGTCTCAAAATAATACAGTGGACCAGAAGGAAGATAGAATCAACCAAGCAGAAAAGCATGATGAAATAAGAATTCAAAAAAACAAGGAAAAGCTTAAGAGCATCCAGGACACCTTTAAACGTTCCAACATCCGAATTATAGGGGTACCAGAATGGGAAGGGGAAAAGCAACAAATTGAGCACATATTTGAACAAATAATAAAGGAGAACTTCCCCAATCTGGCAAAGAGAACAGTCTTCCAAGAAATCCAAGAAGCTCAGAGAGCCCCAAAGAAGTTGGACCCAAGAAGAAACACACCAAGGCACATCATAATTACATTAGCCAAGGTAAAAATGAAGGAGAGAATCCTAGATGCAGCAAGAGATAAGGGGACAGTCACCTACAAAGGAGTTCCCATCAGACTGTCAGCTGATTTCTCCAAAGAGACCTTACAGGCAAGAAGGGGCTGGAAAGAAATATTCCAAGTCATGAAAGACAAGGACCTACATCCCAGATTGCTCTATCCAGCAAAGCTCTCATTTAGAATGGAAGGGAAGATAAAGTGCTTCTCAGATATGGTCAAGTTAAAGGAGTTCATCATCACCAAGCCCTTATTTTATAAAATGCTAAAGGGACTTACCTAAGAAAAGAGATAAAGAAAAGACATGTATAGTAAAAGGACAGCAAACTCACAATTATTAACAACCACACCTAAAGCAAACCAAAAGAAAACTAAGTAAACAACTAGAACAGGAACAGAACCACAGAAATGGAGGGCACATGGAGGGCTAGCAGCAGGGGAGTGGGAGGAGGAGAGAGGGGGAAAAGGTATAGAGAATAAGTAGCATAGAATGTAGGTTGAAAATAGATAGGGGGAGGGTAAGAATAGTACAGGAAATGTAGAAGCTAAAGAACTCATAAGTATGACACATGGACATGAACTAAAGGGAGGGAACGTGGGTGGGAGAGGGGGTACAGGGTGGAGGGGAGAGAAGGGGGGAAGTGGGACAACTGTAATAGCATGATCAATAAAATATATTTTAAAAAGTTGCATAATAAGGGGGGAAAAAAGAACTTGTAATCATTCCAAATAACAAAAATATGGGTTAAACTTTGGTGCCTTTTAAATTCAGATAGGTACAGATAAGTAGAATTTTTACTAAGTTGGAATTTTATTGTATATTGTGAATTTTTTCCTATAATCATGTATTTAGGGAATAGAATGATTTCTTATTGGAAGTTTTTAAGAAACTAGTATCGATAACCAAGCAAGACAGTGTTTCTCAGATGCTTTTAAAGTTTCCAATACTAGAAATCTTGGCCCAAAACCAATATATCACCACTAATTGAACAATGCTTTGAAACTGTCTCTTGCAACACATAAGCTCTCGCAGAATCCAGTCAAATACAGCAGACCTTAGAGGTATTGCAAGTTCAGTTCCAGACCTCTGTAATAAAGTGAGTATCACAATAAAGCTAGTCATAATGTTTCTGCTGGTGGAAGGCCTTGCCTTCAACTTGTTAAAAAAAAAGTTGACCCAGTGGTTGTTCAGAAGTGTGTTGTTTAGTTTCACGATACATCTGTGAAGTTCAATAAAGCAGAACCGAATAAAGCAAGGTTTATCTGTATAGCATGAGACAGTCATCACAGTAATAACAGCTGATAATAATCTACAGTGGCTTGCCACTATTGCCTGTCCTATTTTCATGATCAGTGCATGCTTTAGACTGGTGCTGTGGATCAAAAAAGTTTAATTCCTATCAATAGTTCATTAGAGTTGCAGAGACGGCTGAAATTTGTGCTGTCCAAATGTTAAATGGTTTATGACATAGGATATATTGAAATTTAAAAAAGTGAACCCAACAAATATATGATTAAATTGTGGATGACTAATTTGAAATCATCCTTTTTTTTTCCTCTCTTGAATTTTATAGGAATGGATGTGCTCATTGCTCCTACTACTTTTCTTTGTACCTATATCCTATTACTCATGAAGTTAATGACTTTTCTTCAATGCCTACCATGGACCTGAAACAGCTAGATTCATTTAACCTAACTGATTTTACTATTGCATACTCACCTATGACCAATACAATCCAACAGATAATGATAAAGTTGCTTCAGCCTCCTTTGTAAATGGTGAGTTTTCTAGCAACCTAAGAGGAATCTCTGATGTCAATATTTGCTTTGTTTGACTGCAGAAGCATGCATTAAATTTGCATTTCAGTTGATAAACCTTGTCAGTTGCCACAATTTCTAGATTATATGTAATGTGAATGTATTTTTCTTTTGTCAAAAGAAGTCATCACTCAATATCAAAATCAAAACTGTGAATATATTTCTTGCCAAGCAAGGGATTACCACTTGGAGCACACAGTCTTTCAAAAAGAAATCCGCTGACCTTGTGTAAGGTTGGGGGGTGCATGGCATACACAAACTGGGAGACGATGAAAAGGACGGGTGTTTAGTGATTTGTTGACTTGTAGCTGTGGAAGCCTCGTTACTAGAATGAGACTGTGGCTCTAGTATTTGTTTATTATTATCTACAAAAAACAGCCAGTGTTTTCTCTTCTTAAGTTTGAATATAGGAATTTTATCCTCACCTATTACTAACAAAAAGGTGGTCTTAGTATAGTTGAAGACTCTATTAAAGAATATTTTGTGTTTCAAGTTTTCACCCTTCAGTGTTACAGTCCTTACCAGTGAAAACTAAGATGGGCATTCTTACTGTCACGATCATGTCTGTGATGATTTCCTGAAATTTGATGAGAGGGAGCCCAGAGAACTGGATGGAGAACCCTTGGCTAACGTAGCTCTGAATTAGGTCTATAGTACATTTTACAAGGCATCAACTTGTCTGAGTCTCATAACCACCATATTCAAAATAAGGTTATTGATACTGTATTTTTCATGAGTATTTCAGTTGAGAGTGAAGGAATCCCAAGTCATCTTGTCTTAAAGAAAAGGGGCATCTTTTGTATAGCTTAACAAAAAAAAATTATCAGTGCACAGCTGGGCAGAGGAGTGTCAACAAGAAAGGAAGAAATGTCTACTTCTCAGGTCTATAGTGATGTGTGTGTGCTGCCTTCATTCACAGGTTGGCTCTCCCCAAACAGATGCAGAGTTGGTCTTCAGAATCTCTAGTTTTAAGACCTACCACACAAACAACTCCAGTGAAAGGAATACAGATCTTTCCCAACAGTTCAAAATAATTCCAGAGATTACACCCATTGAAACAAATGATCTACTTTAGATTAGTCTTCATCTTGGTCCTTCAAGAATTAATCTCATTGGATAGAGGGATGAAGTATTGTCATTGCTCAGTGGTTGGGTTCCCAGGACACCCTGTGAATTACATTCAAACCACATGGTTTATGAATGGAAGAGGGGCAGTATCCTGGATGAATTTTAGAGTGTTTACCAGAAGGAGGACTGGCTGTCAGGCAAATAAAAGAACAAGTTTTTGTTGTCCTTACAAATACAAATGCATACTTCAAAGGGAGTCTTGGTGATTGCCCCATATATGTGAACTGAGTTATAATTTAAAAGTGGCTAACTGCTTACACAACTTTGTGAATAATACTGAAAACCATGAAATTGCACCAGGGTAAAAGGATGAAGTTCATGAAATTAAATCTCAATTTTTTTTCTTTTTCTTTTTTATTTTAATCATTGTTCAAGTACAGTTTTCTCCCTTTTATGCCCAATCCAGCCCACCCACCCAACCCTCCCCACTTCCCTCCCATTACCACCCTCCCCGTAGTTTTTGTCCATGTGTCCCTTTAAATTTGTTCCTGTAAACCCTTCCATTCTCCCCTGAAATTCCCTCTTCTCTCCCCTCTGGTCACTGTCAGCCTGTCCTCTTTTTCAGTGTCTTTGGTTATCTTTTGCTTGTTTCTTTGTTTTGTCCTTTAGGTTCCTGTTAAAGGTGAGATAAATCTCAATTTTTAAATGAATTTAAAAACATGACCTAGAAGGTACTCAGTATTACCATTAGGCACCATGATTCCCTACCCAAGAGTATTATTGTTAGGGGAAACCTGTGATTCTTGCTCCACCCAATCACTGGAAGTTATATAATGTGTCTTTTTTTTTTTTGTCAGCCTCTGTCCATGATCCCACTGTAGCCTAGGTAACCATTAATGTTGCATTTGGATTCTGACCCCTTATCTGAATTCGGTATCCAAATGTCCACCCACTCTATAATCTGTATTCAGGCTCTTGCCATCTTGAGTTTCAGTGACCACAGTTCCAGATTATGTGGGACTTTTCCTTCCTGGCCTTGCTTCCCTGCACATAGGCCAGGTAGATGGATGTAGACTTCCCAAGCTTTCCCATGGTACCTCTCCAAAAGTCACACCATTACTTGCACTTGAGTCTAAGAGTCTACAGTGTGCATCTTCCTTGCAAATACTGAATCCACTTTGATTCAAGATCTTAACCTGATCTGACTGTTCACCTAAGGCCTAGTCACTCAGTCTCCTGACATGTGTTTGCTTTCACCCTGTTTCACAGTGTCTTCCTGAGGGCCCCAATGCCATCCATGACCTTGTGCTTCTCAACTGTTTAAATCTCTTTGTTAAAAGTCACATGCAATTGTAATGATAAATATTCATTAAATGATTATTGTGTGCAAGATCTTTACATAGAGTTTGTCTTTACAATGAATGTGTTATCTTTATTTTACAAGCAAGGCAATTGCAATTATGACAATAAATATTCATTAAATGTTACTGTATGCTAGATTTTTAGAGACTTTATAGTAATAGAGTATTATTCTGTAATAATAATAGTATTACTTTGTATTTATATCTATATTATGTATTAATATTCTTTACTACTAACCATTGATATTGTTATGTTTATTTTACAAATATGGAAATTGAATAACAAAGATTAAGTGACTTGCTCATGATTGTACATATTTAAGGAATAGATTCAAGGGAAAAAAGTTAATTATATCAAAATACATGCTGGTATTCCCTCCCCTTCTATCTTTGACATTCTCACCCCCAATCTAGAAATTCTCATGTATTCCTTCTCATTTTTCAGTCTTAATAAAGCATTTGCATGGCATTGAACACAATATTAACAAAAAGAGGGATTAATAAAAACAAAGGAGAAAAAAAGAAAAAATGAAAATGAGGGATTATTTTAGTGATATCAACATAGTCACTTGACATATTTTTTAAGTTTTTACTTTTTTCCTGGTATATTAACCATACTGTGAGGGTTGTTAAAGAAAAATGAAATTATATAGTTATTTCCGCCTGATATAAACCAGTACTTAATTGTGATTAAAAAAAAAATATATATATATATATGCTACCATTTAGATTTACTATTATGCTCATTCTTCTGTGAATAGTTAAATTGATATGGCATATTATATGTAATTGAAGTGGGTTCAATAATTTCAACATAAAAATAACTAATTTTCATGTATGCTTTCTGATTATACACTATCTGGGTAAAATTTTACAAATGTCTCTCCTCAACTTTTATTGTGCCTGACTTACTCCAAATCAATATTTGATTTAATTTTATTTCCATAAAGAACTTTAGTAAAATCAATTGAACACGAAACCTGAAGATAATCACCTAGTAATTTACTAACAATAATATTCCCTTCTTGTAATGGCAGATAAAGGAATCTTTGGAATGCCTGATGAAGAAAGTACTGAAGAATTCGCACACTATCATTTTGGGCCAGTAATAAGAGTCATCTTTACTAATACATTCTCATATCACTTGAAATTCATGCTTAGATATGCAGTTTCAACACAGAAGGAACACGGGGACCATATAGGTAACTTCCTAGCTATACAATTCCACTGCTTTCTATTTCAAGTATGTCATAAGCCATACATAGGAGTAGATGTTAGTACAGTGAATTTTAAAATCTTTATCTGTGATGGTGATGTCAAAAGGCCAGTCAACACATTTCAAAAATGTGCATTGATTTGGGGTATACAATATTATATTATATAATGGTTTTATATATATATATATATGTTCATATTTACATATATAACTGTATAGATACATATACATGTATACAAAGGAGTACGTGTAAAATATCATTGTTAAAGGAAGATGAAGTTGTTTATGAATAAAATAGAATAAATTTCTCTTTAAATGTCTGAGCAAGTGTACATGGAAGTAAAGAAAACGCCCAAGGGGGACAACATGAAGAGGGCATCAAATTCAGAAGGATTCATTACTGCCCTATGATTTTGCTGATCTCACTAACCAGAGGTTTAGGTTTCAGTAGCTACGTAAGGACAAGTGAGTTTACATGAGGTGAAGATTCCTGTATGAATTTGGAACCTGGAGAGGCTATATACTTGGTGAAAGAATAGACCAAAAAAAATTACCTATTGACAAAGGAAGAACAAAAGGAAGCTTGTTTGTCTTATCATGGCCTTTGGATGACAAAAAGCAACCCCCTCCAGGAGAATCCATAGCTCTCAGCCCACCTTCCCTTGAGGTTGGGATTCTTATCCACCCCAACTGCCTGTTCTGAGAAATTCCAACAACTAGTATAGAGGAAGTGAACCTGGGTTGCTCAGGCACTGGGGTGCTTAGCAAAAGAGGTTATAAATCTTCTAAAGAAAAACACAGCCTCAACTTGTTGAGGCGAAGAAGCAGAGAGAGAATGTGAGCAAGTTAGCGTGTATATTATTACTTGATGCATGCCATTTCCTAGGAGTCCTCTTCCTGCCCCTCTATAAGACTCATTACTGTAGTTTGTTTTCACAAGTCCTGAGTCAAAATAAGAACAGTTGGAATTTAGGGCCATTGTAAAGTCCACTGTTTCCTATCATGAGGATGGAACCAATCCATATAATTATGCTTCCTTTTCCCTTAAAGACCCTTGTTATGAATCCTATGGAGACATTCATTGTGCAGTTACAGAATTCTGGAAAAACGGTATAGTGACTCTTCAGGCTGCCATTAATGCTGCTATTATAGAAGTGAGTACAAATATCCAATGCAAACTAATGTTCAATGTAGATTAATGGCATCAAAAGTTTCATCAAAGAAAATATAAATTGATTGCCTTGTTTTTTTTTTCATTTTACTCAATGGTTTCTTTACAACAGAGTTTACTTAAGTTCTACATGTCACATGGGATATATATAAAGAGAAGAGAAATTTTCTCCTCAAAGAAGAAATTTTCTAATAATGAGAAAATTATTAGAAGAGGAGAGTAGGTTATCACAGAGGTTTTAATAATGTCCTTATACGTAAACAAGCTAAGCATTCCTAATTAAAATGACATTTAAAACTGAAGCTTGAGGTAAGGGTTTGCTGAATATATAATGGCACAAAGACATGCCAAGCAAATCATTAGGCAATGTTAGGTAGGGAAGTGACAAAACACAGAGCAAATGATGGGAACAGTGCGTAGCTCAGGATGCCTGGAGTGGAGGCTCCGCATGGACCAGTGGTAGAACACGGAAGTGAAAATGTGGGCTGGCCTCAGATGCACACAGGCCCATTATGTGGTCACAAGGAAAGAGATGAAAGAAAACAGAGCCTGTCATTCATGATTATACAAACATGGCTATCAATGTATTTCTTCAGGTCACAACAAATCACTCAGTGATGGAGGAATTGATGTCAGTTACTGGCAAAAATATGAAGATACATCCCTACGTTAGTCAAGATGGATTAATGACTGACTTTTTCATTTTCTTCTGCATTATTTCCTTTTCCCCATTTGTTTACTATGCCTCTCTTAATGTTACAAGAGAGAGGAAAAGGATGAAGGGCTTGATGACAATGATGGGTCTGCGAAATGCAGCATTCTGGTGAGTAAAGTGTAGCACAAGTAAGTAAATGTAGGAATTCAAGGAAAGTGGACTTTTTCAAAGCATCACTATTGAAACAATGATTTTCTACCTTTTTCCTATGAGTGGAATAATTGTCCTTACTATCATGCTTACCAGGCTAAGGATGGGGGTGATTATACATCTCTGACTGAAGAAAGAAGATCAGGTTTTGTGTTTTCTGGGTGATTGCAAAGCAGAGGTAATGGGAGATGGCCAGTGAGCCTACAGGTGAGAATGCGGAGAAATGACAGGCACTGGTGTCTAAGCCAGAAGTGGGATTTAAGCCAGGATGAGATTCAAAGGGAAAAAAAGAAGAGATCAAGGATCAGAAGCTCTTTTTTGGAGATCAGGGATGATGGACATATTTGACGGAGCAAACTGGCAGAACAGGATGGTAAATAGAGGCTGGGTAACTTGAATGTAAAATGTCAGAAGTTTAGTAATTCCAGGTATGGACAGGGTCCTGTGTGAGAACCTGTGAATAATTGACTGAAGGGGCAGAGAGGTGATGTTTAAAGTGAGGAGGAAGTGAAATAACCTAGAGGTAATAGAGCCAGGTGAATTATGCATATGGAAACAAATCCAGAGGCTGGAAGAAAAACCTACAAATCAAAACTGACTTCTTTATGAAATTAATAGTCAATAAAGGGAAGTATAGTGAAACAATGAAATCTAAGACTCCAGGGCCAAAATGCCTGGACTGGAAATGTTGTTAGCATCCTTGCTCAGTCAGTTCTTTGTCTATAAAATGAGGAAAATAATGGTATTTCTGCATTATTGCAGAACTGTGAGAATAAATGATTTAATATTCTCTAGGTTCCTAAAACATTATCCAGCACAGAATAATTGGTAAATGTGTCAGCTATTATTTTGTTGGTTCAGCTGCTGTTTTGTTTTTGTTTTTAACATTATTTCATTATGCTCTTCAAAGAATACTAATAAACAAGATAAAGTAATTGAATACAGGAAAGTAAACTATCCTAGCATAACAGAAAGTGAACAAAGTTAAAAGCAAGTATGGAGACTGTTTGGTGTACACACTCAGAGAAAAGACAAAACAGCTTTTGGAAAATGAAGTGGTAGAATTACACATAAGGAAGAAATTTTTTATCTCCAAGAAAATTCAGAAATCTTCTCACCCCCAAAGAAGAAAGAAGGATCTGAGATTCACTGAGAGGCTACTGCTTACTCGGACAGGGTCCTACATAGATACGACTTCTCTTGAGTCCTCACTGTAGTGTTATTCCAAATGTCCAGGACAATCAAAGGACTTAGAGGGGTTACAGAGTGTATTCAAGGTCACAGAGTAAGGATGCAACAGAGAAAATATAGAACCAAAATCTACGAGACTAGAAGCCTGTTCTTTCCTGTTCTCATAATAATGGGCCTGTAAGTATGTGTGTGTTTCTGGAATTAATTGTAGGAAAAAGAATATTCTTAATTTCTTAGGAATTTTTCCGAAAACATTTACCTAGTATTTACTATCCTAAACTCTCAATAAATATCTGCTGGATAACTGAGTGTGTGCTTAGAATGAATGAATCGGTGATGTTAGAATCCATGGTAGGTTCTTTCCAACTGAACATGAAACACTACAATAACATTTTGTTCCCCTTTCAGGCTCTCCTGGGGTTTGCTCTATGCTGGCTTCATCTTCATTACTAGCCTTTTCTTGGCGTTTATTGTAAAATCTGCCCAGTTTTTGATTTGGGCTGGCTTCATGATGATCTTCACCCACTTTTTCCTCTATGGATTGTCATTGGTGAGTTGGTGAATTAAATATTTTTCCCCATCTAACTCTTATCCTAAGGACCAAATCAGTTATTAGCCTCCACATCCCTTTACTCCTCTGCCTGCTGCGTTTTCATGAGAAAGTCTGTAGACTGGCATTTGATCTGTAGTGTTTTGTAACGCTAACTGGTAGTGCACATTTCAGATCATTGTTTTGCATTTCATACATAGGCTAATAATATTATATAACTCTGATTCTGTATATTCAATTTCCTATTTTATTATGCTAGGAATGATCTGTGGAAAAACATAAACCAACTGCATCTTCTCTCATTTTAGATAGCTTTGGCTTTTCTAATGAGCGTCTTGATAAAGAAATCCTTTCGCACTGGCCTGGTTGTGTTCCTTCTCACTGTCTTTTGGGGGAGTCTAGGATTCACAGTATTATACAGACACCTTCCTGCTTCCTTGGAGTGGCTGTTAGGTTGCTTCAGCCCGTTTGCCTTCATGCTTGGAATGGTCCAGGTGAGAAGCCATCTAATTGTTTATTAATGACATTTCTGAACCATCTTTCCTCTCTGAAATTTTTTTGTATTACATTATTTACTTTATTAAAACAAAACACCAGCATGTTAAATCGTGGTTACATTTGCTATACAATCATAGATAAGTGTCTTCAAACAATATCCTGGTGAGATTAGGTATAATAATTACCTTAAACACGATAATTATAATGCTCTATGCACTGAGGCATAGGAATAAGTTGAATCTCAGACTATGAGGTTATAAAATAAAATTAATTTAATTTAAATAAAAATAAACTATTGTTTTACCATGTATTAACCCTATATTTGTCTCTTCTCTGGAATTTAATTGTCTTGGTCATTTCCATAGTCAGCGTTATAAGGTATAAAATTCTAATAAAAACTATTGTGAAGCTTTAAAAGCTTTAGAAGTATTTACCCCAGCAAAATAAGCCATGGGGCATGTGAAAAAAAATAGAAGGCTCATATATAATTCTTTACAGTGTTTTTTCTCTTTGGCTACTAATTAAATATGGACATGATGTTACAAATCTAATACTAAACAAATCCAGTTCTTATTTTGACTGAGTCATTGACCAGCACACATGACTGTAAAAACCATAAAGTAAAAGAAAAGAAAATTCAAAATTAAAAATGCCTTGAAAATGCATTGAGTCGTACATTACATACCTGTTCATAAAATGTCATCTCTCTTCCTATGAGTCTTGCACTGACCTTACTTGGCCATCCCTCCAATTAAGTGGCCATACCGATCATTTCATGTCCATTATTTAGTGCTTCACAGAAGCACTGTTCATTATAAAGTACTCCTTAGCTTGAACATTATATATAGGCCAGTCCCCTTCTGCCACTCATTCTTTTTAAACACACCAGTGATTTTTCCAAGAAGGTAAATTCTCTCTCATGAGCCATTTTCAAGGAGCATCACACTTTTTCCCCTTGTTCTATTTGATAAAAATTTATCTAAGGCTCAGCTCAAATGTCATCTTTTCCCATACTTTCCCACCTCTTCCTAATGCTCCCCTTTTGTTTGGAACATATTTTAAACCATTGCAGTTACGAAACTGCATTATAGTTGGTGGCATGTGCATGCTTTCCAATGGATTTGAGAATTGTTAAGTAGGCAATCTCGTTCAACTTTGTGTGGCCAGTATGGGGCAAAGAGTAGTGATTTTATTTTTATGTTAAACCTGTTTAAAATGTATCATATACCGAACTTCCTTTAATGAATTACTTTTTAACTTTCAGCTCCTACGTGTAGACTATGATTTGAATTCTAATGCACTTCCTGATTCATCGGACTACTCAAATCAAATAATAGCAACAAATTTTATGTTGGCTTTTGATATTTTCCTCTATCTGGCACTGATGATTTATTTTGAAAAAGTTTTGCCAAGTGAGTAGTGATACAATTAAAATCGAGCACCATTTCAACAATTTTATTTCCTAAAATGAATTTCCTGACACATGTCTGGTTTGTATGTTTTAAGGACTACTGTGTGCATCAAGGTCATTGACATAAGCAAGTTCGTTGCCACTGAACAAACTAGTTCTTTATTTCTCTCTTGCTATTTGACTGGTCAGAAGTAAAGGCTGAATTTCGCTTATAGAATTCCTAACTTTTGTTTGAACTTCACTCTCCTCTAAGTGTATGGCTTGTGTCTTTTTGAAGAGATGCTTAGAAAGCTATTTCCTAAGTGGGTCTGGCTTGACACATATGGAAATTTATTGTTGCTTTGTCCATTTTGCCCAGCATTTCTGAGCCCTGGCTGTACATCAGAATCAGCTGGGGAACTTTAAAAAACTTCCAAATCCCAGCTCAACTCCAAAAGATTCTGGTTCATTTAATTAGCAGTGGGACCAGGACATCTATAGTTTTAAAAGTCTCTGTGTGGTTTCACAATAGGAAAGTCCATAGGTGATAAATTTCCATTTTTATCACCTTACAACATAAAAGAATATGAATTCCACAAAAGCAGGGATCAGTTTTGTTCACAGATGGACCCCAAGCACCTAAGTGCCTGGTGCATGCTAAGGACTCAGGGAATACTTGTGGCTGAAATGCTGGTTTATTTTTTTCTCTCTCCTTTTATAATCAAAGGCAGAGTCTGTGTTTCTACTTCTGCATTTCCTATTCAAAACAGAGCACCAAGGACCTTTATAATACCAAATAATCCAGAAACCCCGCTTCTGGTATATATTCAAAGGAAATAAAATCACTACCTCAAAGACATATCTGTATTCCCATGTTTATTGCAGTGTTATTCACAGCAGCCAAGACACAGAAACAACCTAAGTGTTCCTCAGTGGGTGAATAGGTAAAGAAAATGTGTCACCTATCTATCTGTCTATCTATCTATCTATCTATCTATCTATCTATCTATCTATCTATCTTCTATCTGTCAGTCTATCTACCTGCCTATAATAGAATATTATTCAGCCTTAAAAAAGAAGGAAATTCTGTCATTTGCAACAACATGGATGAACCTAAAGGACCTTCCGCTAAGTGAAATAAGCCAGACATAGACAAACATGGCACCTCAATTATAGATGGAATCTAAAAAAGTCAAACTTACAGCAACAGAGAGTCAAATGGTGATTACCAGGGATTGGGAGTAGGGATGGGTGAAGAAATAAGAGATGTTGGCCAAAGTTCACAAATATTATAAAATGAAGATCTGAAGATCTAATGTACAACATGATAACTATAGTTAATATAATATATTCTTGAAATTGGCTAAGATAGACCTCAAATGTTCATACACACACATACACACACACACAGAAATGGAAACTATGTGAGGTGATGGATATGTCAGTTAGCTTGTGGGTGGTAATTATTTCACAAAACATTACATCATATACCTTAATATATATATGCAATTTTTATCAATCATAGTTCAATAAATCTGGAAAAATTATGAAACTCACTAAAGAAACAAACACAGTGAGCAGGTCAAAAAGTCATCACTGACTAAACACTTGTAGGAAGGGAAGAAGGGGAAAGAGTGAGAGCAAAGACACACAGCAAGGTCTGGAAGCAGCGACTGGATCGTGTCGTCTTTTTTAGACAATCCCTTAGGAACAGTAACTACGTCTGCCTTTGAGAAGAGTCCAGAAAAATAGATGCCAGGACCTACAATTCTGGGCTCATACATTTATTATACCATTGGAATTATTTGTATCATCCATTCATTAAGCCTGTACTTAATTAAGCTTGAATTTGAATGAGGTGACTTCATTAAAAAGTTCTTTTAAAGATAAGAAGTATGAGTGATAGAAAGGAAAATTAACTATATAAAATAAGATTATGATCATGTATGATCATGATCATGATCACAAGTGATCATACATTCTGAGCATTCATGACAGAATGTATCCAATTACAGCTTTTATTTGCTAGGCTTCCTAATCAAGGGGAAAAGATAGATACTAACTAATAATATACCATATGCCAGGTATTGAAAGAATGCTCAGTATATATTTATTGCATGAATCAATGACTGAACATATAAAAAGTAAACAGAAGTTTAAAACCTATCAATCTTTACAGTGGAGGTCAGTTATAGAATATTAGAGAAATGTAATTCTTCCATTTCATAATGTCTCTTAACATGTAGGAAAGCAGAAGTGATAATTAAGTGCAAACATACTATGGAAAAGGTTCATGAGCTATATGTTCTAAAAGCAGATCACCAATTTGCCTCAGAAGAAATTTATAATTTAGATATGAGATAAAGCGTAAATGCAAATTAGCTTTTTAAAATTCCTCTCTTTGTTAAATTTCAATAAATCCTTTCGTCCCATTCTCTCCCTTTCTTACAGTATGTTACTTATTTTTGTTAAATCCTCTTTTATTTTCTCTCAGAATATTGATTTTATGTATCCAATAGCCACTTCTCAGCTTCTTCTTCCTTTGCCAGTGTAGTAATACCTGGACTCCTAGACAGACTTCAGCATGCCCCACATATCTTGCACTTATATCACAATATCTGGCTTTCTTGAGGTTAAGAAGGGTCTTAACATTTATTTAAGCTCCTCTGGAATGTTTTAAAGTCACAGCTTCAGTTTCTTTCTTTGGGAACAATTATCATCATAGAGAGACATCTTAATTTTTTTTCCTTATGAGGCTATACAGATCAAAACATGTATTTCCTTGCATCAGCCATGTGTCCAGGTTTACTGGCAGAAGTTTGCACTGCTATGCTGCACTGAGGTGACTCTCTCCCCTAACATGGCAATTGACCCAGTATTTGTTTCCTGGCGATATAGATGAACATGGACATCAACATTCGCCCCTGTTTTTCCTGAAGTCCTCATTTTGGTCAAGACAACATAATGCTGGTCATGTGGCCCTTGAAGATGCAATGTATTCTGATCCTTCATCTATTGACTCTTTTGAACCAGTGTCTCCAGAATTCCATGGGAAAGAAGCTATCAGGTAACAACAAGGTTGCAAGTGGAAATCAGGCCAAAGGCTGAAGAGCTACTAGTTTGCACCTGAAACAAGCAAAGCTCTCTTTAATGCCCTGTAGATGGCTCGCACATAACCTCATCCATGCTGGTCCATCACTTCCCAGGTCAAGTTTAAAGAAATACTCCTTTACCCTGGGTTGTGTTATGTTGTTGACACTTGCATTAAATACAAACTGAGATTTCACCCACAAAGATACTTCGACAAAACCCTTGTCTAGATTCTCAGTCTTTTATCTGTTGTATTCTCCAACCTTAGCCTCAGCCTCACTCATTCCTTGCCTGGATTCATTTATTCATACTTTTCTTCCACCTCATTTATCATACTTCCTATTTTTCTCTCAATTTTTTAATTTCTCTTTTCTCTTCTATTTATTGCCCTTTCAAGAAGATGGAGAAGACTAGGGAAGAAGAAGGAAAAAATGTCCCAGAGATAGTCACAAAGTGAATTGAGGGAGTTGTGCCTTTTAGAATATGTTTTGTTTGACTCTGGTAATTTTATTTCCTCATTAAAAAGGAAGAAGAAATTTCTCAACATCCCTGACTATTCAAATCTTATTTATCCATCAGTGGCCAGCATATGTCAGTCAGTCCTCTGTGAACTGTCTCAGATTACCCCAGCTTACTGGGCCTCTAGAACTATTTCATATTTTTTTTTGTTTTAATCTGTTCCATATGTATCTTTCATGCTTATATTCGTCCTGTGACCAAAGGTAGGTTTAACCTCCAGCAGATCAGCTTGAAGCAAACCAATGGCTTTACTTTATATGGTTATAAGTTTTTTTTGTCTATTTAGCTCCACCTCTTACTATAAATACTATAGAATGATGGTAAAATGGGATTAAAACAGAAGTGAGAAAATCTGAACAGTTCATATGAATGGAACCTGAATTGTCTGATGAATAGATGATAAAATAAGAAATATACATTTGATTCAGTTTATGGATTATATATTTACCGATAAAACAAAATAGATAAAATGCCTAGGATTCCAGAGCTATAATAACACCTAACATGTTAATTCCATTCTTTCCTATTAACATAATCATCATTGAATATTTACCAAGAACCAAGCAGTATGCATGCAAGATGAAATATTTCACTCACCCTTCAACATAACCCTGAAGCACTCCAGATTTTCAGCTTGCAAAAGTTGAAATTTACCTAGAATACATACATTGGTTAAGGTAGCAGAGCTACTAAATTGTATAGATGAGATGAACTCAGTTAGGTAGAACTGTAAAACCTATGCTCTTGTATTACGACCTTAGCGTCTCTCCCTTACCCACCCCAACCTTGACTCAGTATAACCAAAGATATCCCCAACCCGAGTTAGTGGTTCACAATGAGTCCTTCGGGATCCGATGCCCATGGTCTATATCTCTTGGTCTAGCTTTCTGGTTCTCAATAATAGTGTCAGATTACATCTCAGTCATTGGAATCATAAGATTTGGTGATGGGTTCCAAGCATAGGTAAATTTTAAAACCTTTGCAAGTGAAGCCAAGGCCAGGAGGAAGTCCTCTCGCTGGTTCTCTCACATGAGCATGACTGCCCAAGAGTAAAATCCCAGGTCTTCCTACACCATGAAGAGAAGGTCCATTCAAATGTAGAATTACATCCAAACCTAGAGGTACAAGCTGAAGAACAATCATAACTCAAAGTCTCTTTTCTTTATTTTAGAATCAGAAATGTTACAAAAGAATATAAAGGAAAGCCTGATAAAATAAAAGCCTTAAAAGGTAAAACATATATATTTAGTTATTATATTGATCTTAATTTTCTGATTGATTTATTGATTGATTGATTTTGCTCACAGTGAAAAATTGCTGGTGGTATTTCAGATTTGAAATTAGCTATTTAGCCATATGATAAAATTTCCTTTCTAACACATTATTCCTACCACACAAAAGTTAGAAAACTTGGAGTATGTTTTAGTTATATATATATATAGCTAAATATATATATGAAGGATACACTGTGTAATACTGAGGCTGTAATACTAAGGCTGTTCTAGGTTGTTTTCTACAAACTCAAATTTTTCTTCTGTAATTCCAGAGCTACTATTGATATTGCTATTTTTACTTTGTGCAAAACAAGTCATACATAAAAGGATTTTTATCCACATAACAATTTACTGAATTATTAATCTATCCTTTAAGTCCATAAATATTAACATCCACCTACCATAAACCAGGCAATGTCAGTGAGCCTAGAAGTATGAGACATGTTTCCTGGCTTTAAAACAAGTAATTTTAAAATTTCAAAACAGGATCAACATCCCAATTTGTTAAAGGGTATATTTTTAATTTTGAGTGTAATAACCTAGTACATTCATATTTATAAAATGTAGCCATTCGAGGGAACAAAAAAAAAAAGCAAACAAATTTACCTCCACAATCAACTTGTAATTTTAATTGTCTTCTTTCTCTACCTACCTCTTTTCCTTCTTTCCTTTCTACCATCCTTCTTCCTTTTACTTTTCCTTCCTAGATCTGACATTTGACATATATGAAGGCCAAATCACTGCAATACTTGGTCACAGTGGAGCTGGAAAATCGACACTGTTAAACATCCTTAGTGGGTTATCAGTTCCCACCAAAGGTAAGAGGTTTTACTCCAAAGTCACGTTGACAAATAAATCAGCTGTTAACATAAAGTTCTTTTGATCTTTAATCACAAACACAGATTACCAGGGAAAAATGAAAGTTAACTGATGCAGTACTATGCTATAATGGTATGAAGTTTTTAGCATTAGTTACCATTGTATCTGTTAGCTTTTGTGGCAAGACAAGCATCCCTGAAACAAATGGCCTAAAATAAAAGTATCTGCTTATTTCTCATGATTCTGTGGGTTGCCTGTCAGTTTTTCTGTCTGGACTAAGGTGGCTAGAGCTGGACACGTTAGCATAGCCCCACTCATGTACATGGTGCTCTAGTTAGGACCAGAGCACCTCCCTCCCTACATGGCATTTCATCCTCCAGGAAGTTGGTTAGGGATTCTTTACCCAGTGATTGATGTCCCTTATCTCAGAAGCAAAAAGACGGTAATCCCAGGATAGAGGCACCTCTGCTTATATTACATTTACTAACATTTTATTTATTATACAGCCACATCTAACTGTGAGGGGTGGATAAATAGCCTATATCTTAATGCGAAAAGCTGCAGAAAGGACCTGTCTCCCTGCTATACACCGTACAACTAAATGGAAGTTTATAATATATAGCCTGAATTGTATTGTCTAAACCTTGAAGATAAAAATTGTATGTCTAGAATGTAATTAATAACTATATAGTGAATTTTCATTTAGAAAAATCTTAAATGTAATCTGATATTCACTTTTAATCTTTGTTATAGGTTTAGTCACAATGTATAACAATAAACTTTCGGAAGTGGCTGACCTAGAAAAGATCAGCGAGCTCACTGGAATTTGCCCGCAGCTCAATGTGCAATTTGACTTCCTTACTGTGACAGAAAACCTCAGGCTCTTTGCTAAAATAAAAGGAATTCAGCCACAGGGAGTGGAAAAAGAGGTACATGAATATATTAGAACTAATAAATTGGTCAAAATGAAATCATTAACTCTATTTCCACTGAATATTTATGCTTTTATTAAATTATCTTTGAGCAAAATCACTGCATGAAATTTGGACAAAGAAATATAATTAGATAATATGTAGCATTTACATATAACTTACAGTATGCTAAGCATTATTAACTTTAAATATAATAATTCAATTGATACAACAACTCTATGTGGTAAATACTATTATTATTCCCATTTCACATGTGCAGAAACTGAGGTCCAAGAGAACAGGTAACTTGACCAAGACTATGCAGCTAGTTAATGTGGAATGGTATTCAAACCTAGCCAGTCTGGATCAGTATCCGTGCTTTTAACTGTTACACGTTACACTCTTGTATTCACAAATTTTAAAAATAAAAAAAAAGAAATTTTTGGTTTGTGACACAAATGTTGTTATTTGGTTAGGTACAAAGAGTTTTGATGGAACTGGAAATGAAAAATATTCAGAATGTCCTTGCTCAAAACTTAAGTGGCGGACAGAAAAGGAAACTCACCATTGGGATTACCATTTTAGGAGACCCCCAGGTAAGTCAGAGGAAATTTAGTGATGAATTCAAATTTTTAAAATGAAACTTTTGGGTTTGGGTACTAGTTCAACCCTTTTATTTGTAGAAGACATCTGTGATAAAATATTTATGATGGGACATTAAATATAAAAACAAAATCCTAAACACAATGCCCTTTAAAATAAAACAGTATGATTTCAACATGTTTTCTGGGAGAACTATATACCTTATTGGAAGACCTGTTTATATACACCTCTCTTCTTCAGGTTTTGCTCTTAGATGAACCAACTGCTGGACTGGATCCCTTTTCAAGGCATCAAGTGTGGAATTTGCTGAAGGAGCGGAAAATGGACCACGTGATCCTCTTCAGTACTCAGTTCATGGATGAGGCTGACATCCTGGCTGGTAATTGCTGATTTCCCTTAAGTATCAGGATGAAGACTTTATGAGGTTTGAAAAACGTGGATGATTGCTGAGCAGTTGTATTTTGTTGGCTGGTTATCTAGTTATGTCTGGCCATTTGAAAAGCTGGTAATGATATAAACTGGGCCCAAGACTCTTACTTCCAACCACTTCCGTGTATCTCCTAGAATTTTGAATCATTTGATTATACAGGGGCATGATCTGCCAGGAAACCCACTTCTTTTGAAGTTAGAGTCCATATTCAAAGGCATTAATCCTTTTACTCAAATCAAAGTAAATCAACTTGACATATTAAAATAATTTTGATATTTGTTCCATTAATATGTATGATGTGATGATGCTCTATATTCTATGTTAGAAGTTATACACATAACCTCTCTGACTGGTTGGAAGGAAAAACTGCCAAAAGTATATAAATAAGATTAAAATATATCTACTTCAATGAGTCTTTATGAAGCCTGCATTTGAAAATGTAGGAGTTGCTGAATTATAGCTGGGTCACATAGACAATGACTTGTCTTTTCTTGGGAAAGAATGGGCGCCTTTTCAACAAACGTTCTGCTCTGCTTCTTCCCTTTCAGACAGGAAAGTGTTTCTCTCCAAAGGGAAGCTGAAGTGTGCAGGCTCGTCCCTGTTTCTAAAGAAGAAATGGGGGATTGGATATCACTTAAGGTACAGCTGCGTGCGTGAGAAGGCTGAAGAATGAGAAATGGGTAAAAGAAGGCACGATGCTTGAAGCAACACATTACAACACACAAGGAAACCTTTTATTATTCTATACAGGTGTTTGTATATACATGTGCACATTTACACCAATGCATACATGGAGATATATATCCAGACGTAGATACACAGAGATAGAGAGATACAGATATATGGAGTTAGTGTGTGGATATGAGAGCTATTGATTGGTAGATTTTAGAGATCAAGAATAAAAGATAACCTAAGAAAAAAGCTTAGATGAATGTGATAGAAAATATGTCCTCCAAACATTATTTGCTAAGGAAGATATGTGTTGAGGGAACTTCTTCAACTGACATTGTATTTTACAGCCTTGTCATCTGTCAGTCAGGATTTTAACATAATCTCTCAAGTAGGCTCTTTGGTTCTTCTGCTTCTCCTAGCTCCTCCTCTTCTTTCTTGCTCTCTCCTTTCCATCGTACTCATTTTATTTTTATCATTTTTTTAAAAAGTAGCATGTTCTAGCTATTATTGATTGATTGATTCAGAGATAATATACTTAAATCTTTTACTTTATGAGATAAGAACTGTTGTTACCTTTACACTATAGGTGAAACTACAGGTTCCCTAGGTGAGTAAGTGCAAGAATCAGGAATGGAACCTGCATGGTTTTAATTTCAAGCTTACTATCCAAATACATATTTTAAATTACTTTTTAATTTATACATGAATTGGCCAGTCAGCCTAAAATGCAGCTCTGATTCATACCATCTACACTTTGAAAACTGAAACAAACCAAACATATGACAACTACAAGACAAAGCAAACAAAAATCTCCAGTGGTTCGATTCTACCAACCAGGGTCCAAACTACATAACCAAATGCTGTTGGTGTGGCCCATTATCCTGACTCTAAATCCTTTGTTCTTGCTCAATTCCATACCCTCTCGTTAAAATGAAATAGTCATTATTCCTTGCACATGCCATAGCATGGCCTACATTTCTCACTGTTGGAAATTATTCCCCAAATCCAGCATTTTCTTGGGCCTATTTCAACCTATTCAAGTCCTAAAGAGTTATTTCAGTGCCACCTCATGTAGCCTTTATTAATCTTACATCTCTGTGTACTGTCCCAATATTTTCATTTCTTAAGCACTCTATTTTAATCTCCTCTGGGAAATTAAATAAACTCTCTGAAACTCAGTTTTCTCTTATAAGTGGGAGTAATAATTCTTAGTTGAAAATAAAGGTTGTAGAAAAGTAAATGAGATGGTGACCAGCACACTGCATGGCAACATAACGTGTTCTCAAACTAAAAAATGCTGGCCGGGATCTCTGACCAAGTCATGAGTCTCCTGGACAATAATTTGTATAATTGCCTTATTTCTTCTTCTAAAT
Organism: Phyllostomus discolor; assembly: GCF_004126475.2. Lineage (NCBI taxonomy): Eukaryota > Metazoa > Chordata > Mammalia > Chiroptera > Phyllostomidae > Phyllostomus > Phyllostomus discolor. Next base: position 86,872,054 of record NC_040910.2, read on the forward strand.
TTGGATCAGCAAACTATGGCCCATGAGCCAAATCCAGCCCACTTCCTGTTTTTGTGAATGAAGTTTAGAGCACAGCCACGCCTACTTGTTTAGATCCTGGGCAGGGCTGCTTCCAGGTTAACCAGGGCAGTGATGAGTAGTTTCAATAGAGATCCACTGGCCTGCAAAGTCTAAAATACCTACTACCTAGCTATTTAGAGAAAAAGTTTGCTGACCCCCTCTTCTGAGCTATAAACTCGTACTGTTCATGTAGTCCTCTCTAGTGCCCAGCACAAGTTCTTCTAAACAGCCAGGAAATATTTTGTGAATTGACACCATCATCATGGAGAACAACTGTAATATTTTTTGTTTCATTCCATCAATGGATTTCACTGCTTCTACAAATGGCCATTGTTCTTATATGTTTATAATACCTTATGAGTAAATAGAATAATTTTGACTAAAGCATTCGATCAAATAAAATAGCTACAATTTTGAAAGTCTTGTTAAGTGCAAACATCACTAATATCCACTTCTTAGAACAACCCTAGATGTTAGCTATCATTATTCCTTTTTACTAATGAGGAAACTGTTCAAATAGGTTAAATAACACATTTCAAATTGCAAAACCAAGTTTCAAAGTCATTACTGCCTTTATTTCATCTACTGTATACTTTATAACCTTGATTAATATTTTTTTTTGTTTTTCTACATTGGTATTTTCCTTTTATCCTCACTGGAAGATATGTTTGTTGATTTTTTTAAGATTTTATTTATTAATTTTAGAGAGGGAAGGGAGGGAGAAAGAAAGAGAGAGAGAAACATCAATGTGTGGTTGCTGGGGGCTGTGGCCTGCAACCCAGGCATGTGACCTGACTGGGAATCAAATCTACGATGCTTTGGTTCTCAGCCCGAGCTCAATCCACTGAGCTACACCAGCCAGGGCTTTGTTTGTTGATTTTTTAGAGAGAGGAAAAAGGAGAGAGAGAGAAACATTCATGTGAGATAGAAAGATCGATTGTTTGCCTCCTGTATGCACCCCAACTAGGGATCAAACTCACAACCTAGGTACATGCCCTGACTGGGAATCAAACCTGCAACCTTACCGTAGTTGGAATGATGCTCCAACAAACTGAACCAGCTGGCCAGGGTTTTACCCTGGTGTTTTTAAATGGGTAGACTGATTTTTTCAATGATACTTTGTTCTTAATCAAAGCTCTAAAGTTAGCACTAAAGTGAAAAATTAGTTATCCCACCAACCCAAACCCACATTTACCCGTATTTTTTTTCTGCCTATAACCCTGTTCCCTTTATAACACTTAGCCACTGTTGGTAATTATTTTACTTATCCACTTGTTTACTTCTTTTCTTTCTGTCACTCCCATTAGAAATTAAACTCCACAAGAGCAGGATAATGAGAACAATGCTGTTTTATTCACCATTGTACCCTCAGCTTTTAGGATCTTTTCTATCACATGCTAAGAACTTCACAGATTTGCATTGGATAATCAAATTGAACTGAACCTGTTTTGTGCCTAGCCCTACCTATCAAAAGCCCCTTGTTCTTGCCCAGTCCCACAATCCTGTTTAGCCAACTTAAACTCCCTTTGAAAAATCCTGAACATTTTCCATCTTGTAGTGTGCTGACTTGGCTGTGTTGTGTCCCTGGTATCTCAGTAACTATTCTGCCCTGAATGACCTCAGTCAATATTGACCTACTCTGAGTGTCATCTCTGAATAACCTGACCCATAATTCTGGTTAGCTCATTCTTTGACTTCCCCCATCACATGTATATAATCTGATTGTTTCATCTTCATTTTTCTTGTTTGGATGACCTATTTCTTGCATTAGATTTTATTTGAGTTTTCTTTGTCTCATAGAAACTAATAATCTTCTTCATGTGAGTGAAGATGATGTCAAGTAACATATATATTTTTTGAACCTAAGTTTGCAGTTGAATGAAATGTGTGTTCAAGAAAAAATAACATCCCTTGTTATCCAGCACATACCTGATGCCAAATTATCAGCAGCAAGTGAAGGAAAACTTGTCTATACATTGCCCTTGGGAAGAACAAATAAATTTCCAGGTAATGTACATGAGCATCATGAAATGAAATATATAAATATTATTCATAATAATATCAGTGATAATTATTATAACTAACATTTACTGAGGACTTACCATGTGTTCAGTTTTTTAAAACATGATGTACAATAACTACATTATTTTACCTACTATGGGAAATATTATATTCCAATGGTTGCATTAGGCCTGGGCATTTCAAGGTGCTTTTTCAGGTCTTCATTCCCTTTATACTGTACAGCAGAATATGCTAGCATTCGTAATCATTCATAAACAAAAGTGGTTGAAAACTAATAATAGTTAGCACTGAGAGGAGGTTTGTATAATTTTAGGGAAATGGAAGAATGATGCATAATACTTAATTAGCAGTTAAATCTTACTTCTCCATGTTTCTGTATATGACACTAATCAATACAAAGTTTTAAATAGATTTCACTGTGGGTGATGGGCACACAATGTAATACACTGATGATGTATCATAGAGCTGTGCACTTGAAACCTGTATAATTTTATGAACCTATGTCACCCCAATAAATTTAACTTAAAAAAGCTTTTTAACATAGCCTTTTGCCCAGGGATAAGCTCCTGGTTGAAGCCACAGGAGTTCTGTGATCACACCAGGATTTTAAATTAGACTTTTATTTAAACTTCATTTAATTAAAAATTAGAATGCAAGTTTATGCAGACAGAGACATTGGTTCTTGTTTTAAGAACAATGATGGATGCAAAATTATCATTGGTGAATGAACTAAAGAACGAATGGATACAGAGTTGCTACAGAGAATGCTATTACAATTTCTCACTTTTCCAAGAAAATCCTGAGTTGCTTCTTCACTCTCTGTCTATGAGATCCTGTGAATTTTTCTTCTACAGTCAAAAGCAGTTTTTAAAAATTATTTATATCCTGTGTACTTCCTTTGACAGATATTTTCTGAACTGAGGAAAATTCTACACAATCCAACTAATTCTCACAAAATTAGTTCTATCCCTTTGTTGGCTCCCTTTTGTATCTGTTCTCTGAAAAAGACTCTTCAGTTAATTAGGCTTGGAGTTGAAAAATCTGAAGTTCCACTATTAATTAAATTTTAAAAGCAAGTCATAAAAAACCTAAAATGAAATTTTAATAGAAATATAAATAAATATGAATTCATATTTGATCAAAAGAAGTTAATGTATGGGCTGTATGTAACACAATACCAGAAGAGTAATATAGATTTGAAAATGTTATCATAAAATGTTAGTTTTTAAAGTGTCTGACAAGTGTAATTTCATATATTTTTTATGCTTTTGAGTTTGAAAAGTTGTCCTCAGTTCACTTGTGATTTTTGTTGTTTTGATTTGCTACTGTGTATGTGATTTTTAGAACTTTATGAGAATCTTGATCTCCATTCTGACCTGGGAATTGAGACTTATGGTGTTTCTATGACAACTTTGAATGAGGTGTTCCTGAAACTAGAAGGAGAATCAACTATTGACGAACCAGGTAACTGAAATGCATGAAAGTATCATGTAAATATGTTCATAACATCGAGTGCAGTATATACTTCTAGAAGAGACCATTCCAAAGACATGATTACAAAGTGTTGGGTTCCACAATTAAGGCCATTCTTAGACAAGAATTTATTAAGGTGAAATGCATCCCTGTCACATTTGTTACCTCCACTGCCAACTGCCTTTGTATTAAAGATGGCCCATTTTCTTCTACCCAAGGCTCATAACCTTCATCATATCCCATTTTTCCAGGGGCAATTTCAGATAAAACACTTACTCTAAATTGCCCTCTCTGAGCACTTTCAATGTGTCATCACACTGCCTGCTGGCCTCCATGGTTTCTGATGAAAAGTCAGCTCTACATCTTATCAAGGATTTCTTTGTATGGTTACTTGTTTTTCTCCTCTGCTTTCAAGATTCTCTTTCTGTCTCTGACTTTGACAATTCAACAACGATGTCCTCAGTGGTAGACACCCTTGAATTTATCCTATGTGGTGTTTGTTAAGCTCCCTATATGTATAGATTAGTTTTTCATCACATTTGGAAGATTTTAGACACTATTTCTTCAAATATGCTTGCTGCCCATTTCTCTCTCCACTGTCTTTCTGGAACTCCCATCATTGTATGCAGCAGTATATGTTAGTACGCTTAATAGTATCTCATATTTCTTTGAAATTTCACTCTTCTCCATTCTTTTTTCTTTCTGTTCCTTAGACTTAATAATCTCAATTTCTCTTTTGTCATGTTTATTAATCATCTCTTCCACCAGATGAAATCTGTTGAGCTTTTATTTTTCAACATTTTTTTTTAGTTCTTATATTTTTCAAATACAAAATTTGTATTTGGTTATTTTCAATCATCTTTACATCTCTATTGGCATGCCCTATTTAGTGAAACATTATTGCCATACATAAAGATTCACAAGTATGTTGTTAAATCAGTATTTCATCTATTTTTGGTGAATATTTTTTTCTATTTAAAAACATTAATGCATACATACATATAAACACGTGTGTGTGTGTGTTTATACGAATGTATACCCTCTGGCAGGGCTGCTCAGTGTGGTCGTTTTCAGTTTGGTCAATGTGGTGACGTTGTGCTGTGAATAGACATATTTATAGAACTGCAGTTGTAAGGCATGTTGTATAAATATCAATTAGGTTTAATTGGATGATAATGTTATTTGAATATTCTATGTTCGTACTGATTTTTTTATTGCCTATATTTTCTATCATTTACAAGTGAGGGGTGGTAAAATCTCCAACTATAATTCTAGATGTGTCTATTTTTGTCTTCTTCTCCCTTCAGTTAGGTAAATTTTTACTCCATGTACTTTCAATGTTATTAAGCACATATGCATTTCGGATTAGCATGTCTTCTTGATTAATTGCCTTCATTATCATTATGAAAGGTCCCTTTTAAACTCTAGTAATGGCAGTTATCCTGAAGCCCAGTTTGTCTAGTATTAATGCAACTGCTTTAATTTTAATGCAATTTGTGTTTGCCTCTTTAAACAATTTTTTCAACCCACTTGTACTTTCAATTTAAAAATTAACTTCTTTGTGCATTGTACTTAAATTCAACACATCATCGAATTTTGCTTTTTATTACATTTACAATGTTTCTTATAGTGGTTTGTTTAGTCTGTTTATTTTTAATGTGGTTATTGCTGTAGTTTATTTTATAGTTAACCCCCAGATGACACATCAGTTGGTAACACATCAATTGCTTGTTTCTCCAGATGAATACCTAAGATAATTGTTTTCAACTGACAAGTTTCCAAGCCACACCTAGGCACTATGATGATACTTATCTTATTTGCATACTTATCTTAACCTCTTTAATGTATTATCTGTATCTAAATTATCTAAGACCTTTCTAATCCTTTTGTTCAAGAAATGAAGCTTTCCACTGTTTACCCAATTCGTGGCAACAGCCAATAATACCAAACAATGCCTACAGTTCTGTGGAAGACATTACCTGTGATGTCTTTGGTAAAACAAATGCCTATAGTAAGCTCGATCTGAAATGGGGTTTTATACATTACTTATTTTGTGTTTTGTAGATATTGCCCCTTTGGGAGAAGTACAGGCAGAAGGAGCTGGAGACACAGAAAGACTTGTTGACATGGAACATGTTCTCTCTTCACTTAGTGAGATGAAAGATACAGTAGGTGGCATGGCTCTGTGGGGACAGCAAATCCTGGCAATTGCAAGGGTCCGCTTCTTAAAGCTAAAGCATGAAAGAAAAGCCCTTTTAACACTGTGAGTATCAGAGTGCCATAGCCTTTGTTCAGTCAATGCATTAAAAGAAATTAAGGTCTAAGAACAAGAGAAAACAAATCAAAATAAATTTCTGCATCTACAAAACTAGATAAAGAATAATAATCTAGTTCATGGTCCTTGTTTTTATCTACTAGCAGAGTAGAAGGCAGAATGTATAACATCTCAGGGCCAATTTTAGGGGGAAAGTTAAGGTAATGTAACATTGGCTCTCCTTTAGATTTTCCATGGCAGGCGAGGGACACATTGGAATATAGATCTTTTTTCCCAGTATTCATATGCCAGTTGTCTAGTCATGCCACTGACTCTTCGTGGGAAGTCCTGACTCTCCCATTATATCCTACTTGCTCTAACCTAGATGTCATGGCTTCCCTCCAGCCCTCTTAAGTGCCGATAGCTCACTCTCCATACCTGCTGCCTGCATAATGGGCACAGTTCCTGCTCCTAAGAATGATAGCACTTCTCATTAGCACCCTGGTATCCACAGAACTCTGGCTCTCCGTCAATGCCTTGTCTATGAATACATTCATGAAGCATCAAAGAAACAGGAAACTTGGTACATCATAGAATTTCAATAAATCCTTGCTAAATAAATAAGTAATGAGAATTCACTAAGAATCTTTGACAAGGAGGTTAGCATAATTTAAGAAGAATCTTTACGACTAATCTGGCAACATTGCAGAAGTGTCTTGAGAGATGCCAGCCAATTAGCAAGAATTGACGCAAGATGTAATATTGTAAAATTAGAAATTAGGAATGGGGAAAGATTCCAAAATAAGATATAATGAAAGCATAATAAAAATTTTCAACTTATATGGAGAACACAGGAAAATAAAGAGTAAAAAAATACTTGAAAATTCAAGCCTGGAGATTCAAGAAATCATGCAGTCATCACTAGGAGAAATAGGGACTATGTGAAGAGGATTGGACATGAAGGGAGTTGAGTGTGAAGTGTTGATGAATTAATACCATACTGGAACTCCAGGAGGAGGCAGAATCTGAACATAGAGTTAAAGGACACATATCCCATGAAATTGTGCTAATGGCCAGAGAGGAACAAGAAATTAACAAAAAGATATATCTATATTTTATTGTGTCTAATTTAGAGGTAAAAAAAAAAGAACAAAATATTCCATAAATGAGTCAGAGAGCTATATGTTTAATTTCCATGATTTCTTGATCTCATTAAATTATAATCTGCCTAGATAGTTTTAAAAGGTTGGGAAATGATTGTGCATTTATTCACATTGGCACTTTTCTTCTGTGTAGGCTATCGATTCTAGGAATTGGAATTATACCTCTTCTTTGGGAGTTCATCGTCTCTGAATTATATGAAAGCAGTTATACTTGGGAACTTACTCCTCATTTATACTTCCTTGCTCCTGGACAGCAACCACATGATCCTCTCACTCAATTATTAATCATCAATAAAACAGGTAATAATATGGTGAATGCTGCATTTCCCAAACATTCACTGTTCAGAGTATTACTTAGAAAACAAACACAAGAGAAAAAAATGAAATTTTTACTTCTTCAGCATATGTTCAAAACAATTTTTGAGGCTGGGAGATGATAAAAATACAAGCCCAAAATGGAGCAGGAATTAAGAAAGTACTGGCCACAAAAATAAATAAATAAAAATTTTAAAAAGTATTTGCCAAGGAGAAATAAATTATAGGATGGCATTCTGCAAAGTAAAAGACTTTGTACCCCCAAAAAACATTTTAACAGCTTGAGATAGAATTCAAATACCATATTTATTCATTTAACATGTACAATTCAATGATTGTTAGTGTGTTCACATAATTGTGTAATCACTATAATTCATTTCAGAGTATTTTCGTCTCAAAAATAAATCCCATACTCGTTAATAATTATTCCCATTCACTCTGCCCTGCCAGCTCTGATCAATCACAACTTTATTTTCTATTTCTATGGATTTGCTACTCTGGACACATCGCATGAGTAGATTCATACAATACATGATCTTTTGTGCCTGGCTTCTTTCACTTAGCATGATGTTTTCATGGCTCACCTATGTTGCAGCATGTACCAGTGCTTCATTTTTTAATTATTGAGTAATATTCTATCAAATAGATATACCACATGCATCAGAGGGTAGATATTTGGGACTTTTTTTCAACAATTGGCTATTATGAATAATACTGCTACAAACATCCAGGTACTGGTTTTTAATGAGTGTGGGGGGGGGGGTTGTCAATTATTTGGGATCTAAACCTAAGAGCAGAAATGTTATGTTACTTGGTGATTATGTTTAATTTTCTGAGGAACTGCCAAACTATTTTTTAAAGTGACTGTACCAATTTACATTTACACTAGCATTTTGTGAGCATTTTAATACCTACACATTTTTTGCCAACACTTGTTATTTATCAGACCCATCCTCGTGTGTGTCAAGTCGTATCTTGTGGTTTGATTTGCATTTTCCTAGTGGCTAATGATGTGGAGCACCTTTCATGTGTTTTCTGACCAGTTGAATATTTTTAGGGGGAAATGTCTTGTATTCCCATTTTAAAAATGGCTTATGTGTTTTTTATTGAGTCCTAAGAGTTCTTTATATATTCTAGACACGAGTCTCTTATTAGATACAACAGGTCCTCATTATTTACCAATTATATACTTTACAAACTTGTCTACTCAATAAAATTTATTTCCGAACTCAAATCCAATACCCATGGCATGTTATCGGCCATTCACAGATGTGCTCAGAGATGTAAAAATATCGTGTCACCTGATACACACACTTCTAGCTAAGGTTAGACAAGGTGTTAGTTACTCTGCCTTCTCTTACAGCTCTAATACTGTTAACAAATATCTAACACTGTAAACAAATGTCCTTTCTGTAATCTATTTAGTGCCACATTTTCCATATTTTGGTGCTTTTTCTTGGTGATTTTGCTGTTTAAAATGGCCATTCAACAAGTTGTCTTCCTGTATTGGGAAATATTTTGAAAATCAATGAATAATCTCACGATAGTGAAAAGAGGTTTAACAAATTGGTGGTTAATTAGTGGAAATTATCTGTGTCATTAAAAGCATATTGGTATGGCCACTCATTGAAATACTCTAGAAAAAAAAATCTATTCCAAACCCACCATAATCATAAGCAAACAAACATAAAGTAAACTCCTTAAGAAGTAAGTAAATTTTTAAATTCACAGTAGCAGGCATGATATCATGTGGAAAAATGTCCTCACAATCCATATTCCAGTAAGCGTTCCATTAGGTCATTAATTTTAATTTCACTGCAGAAGTTGACATTGGTTTTCTTAGTTTCTGTGATACCTAATATATTTAACTGCCATTTAGGAGCAAACATTGATGACTTTATACATTCCGTGGAGCGTCAGAACATAGCTCTGAAAGTGGATGTATCTGGAACTGAAAATGGCCTAGATGATCCATCTTATAATGGAGCCATCATAGTGTCTGGTCATGAAAAGGTATGCTGGTCTTAGTAATTTTTTCTCAAGGTGTGCAAACCTAATAAACTATCAATAGGCTCAGGCCTTTAACTTAAGAAGCACAATGAAAAACAAATATTGCTTTCATTTATTACTTAGTTAATTGTAGTCATTAATACAATAAATAATTCATATACCAAGCACTGTCTACTGACACAAACTGTGTACATTAGCAAAATAAATACTATACAATACACACTGCCAAGTACGTATGTTCTGAAACATCTGCTTTATTCTTAAACAATAATAATATTTGTTCTAGCCATAAGGCAGATACCTTGTATCCTGAAAATCATATACAGCCTATATGCATATGTTTTGGTTTATTTACACAGTATTTGTTTTTGTTCTGATTATTTAACACTATTTAAAAACTTGACTTTTTAAAATAAAATATTGAATTTTGACCTCTTTAGAAGAAACATGAAGATTTCTGAGAATTTATAACCTTGCTTTCTATATTTTAGAATTACAGATTTTCACTAGCTTGCAATGTCAAAAGACTGAATTGCTTCCCAGTTCTTATGCATATTGTTAGTAATGGGCTACTTAAAATGGTTAAGCCATCAGCACTCATCCAAACTGACAGAACTACATTTGGGGCGGTAAGTATATAATCTGAGTGACTCTCCTCTATCAAGAATCTCCCAGATCATGCTTTTAAGTGCTGGAATTTGATTCTCCTTGAGTAAACTACTGCATGGTAAATTAGCATTTGGATTCATGCTTTGGGAAATCGATGTGATTTTCAGAGCTTCTCTTTTTTTTAATGCAAAATAGAACCAACAAAATATAATTTCAAAGAAGATATGAGGAAATTAAAGTGAAATCATGCAGCACTGTGACTACAAAAATAATGAGAGAAAGGAAAGAGAGAGAAAAAATAGAAGTCTTATTATTACTTTTATAAATGCTACAAAAGAAAAAATAGAACAAATTCAGGCTAGAATTGGAGACTGGTTACCTTAGAATGATCCCAGTTCTTTGTCAAAGGTATTCATTCCTAAGGCCCACTCTAGACCAAAGCAGCTTTTTCATAAAGGTAAAAAAAAAATCCTGTTTCTGAAAAAAGCCCAGGTGATTGGAATGTACAGAGCCCTTTAGGTTTGGAAACCAGAATACCTATCAGACTTTGCAATTATTCTTTTTTGATTATTCACTAAATATAGTTCTTCCTTCTAAAGCATTCTGTTGGCATGTATTTTTAACACATATAATACCCTGTGCATAGGATAGAGACTGGAACATGAAAAGCCCTGAATTCCTGATTTGTTAAATACATAAATCAATACCAGAGGTCAGAAAATTATCCATTTCCCACTCAACTATAAGGTTCTACGATAATGTCTATGGCTAACAACCATCTACCCATATGTATATAAAATGGACCATGGATCTATCCACCAGTATATTCACATGCTCCAGAAAGACCTTGAGTTATTTTCTCACATCTCTCCCTGTGTGTTCAGGAAATCCTTCCTTTCAGTAAGGGGATGTAAGAAACCTAATCATGAGAGCAAAAACTTTCAGTCATCCATCAAACATTAATTAATTTTAGAATATATAGTATGTTTTATTTAGTCCCCCTCCTATATAACTATGAAAGTATTTTCAATGTTCCGGTTTCTGAGGGAGGATATAATGACCAATATGTAGCCTTGGGTGTTCATCTGTGAAAATGTCCTGTTTAGCTAGGGTGAGCGTGACGACATCAACCAGCTCAGTTAACCATATATGTATGTGCCCAGCATCTCTGGCAATTCATTTTTTTATACTCTATTCAAATTCACCTACTCATTGCACCAGTAATTTCAGACCTCGCTCTGTCCTGCCCAAAGGCAATGGATTTGCCGCAGAGTATTAAACCCACCCAGAATGCAGGTGTTCTGGGAAGATTTTGACAATAAATTTAAATCCCACCTTTCCATGCATAGCAAGTGTGTCTCTGGTGTCCAGGCTACAGACGACTCTGGTTATGATTCTTTTTAGTAATGTGCTTGCTCAGACTCCACTCTGTGAATCATGAAACAATGAGGACTGTTTCCAAGAAGGTTTGTGAATATTCTGTCCTTAAAGATGGTTGTAAACAGGAGCAGCTATATGTGTAACCAAGGACGTAAATTTTCCCTGGAGATTTTACTTCCCTTCTAGTAGCTCATCTCTGCTTTTGAATCCTCAACCAATACCTACCTTGTCTCACGGTGTGCCTAAAAGATAACTTACTATCCTTGTGTCCATCAAACGTGCGATATGACTTTTGAGTCAAGCTATTACATTTAAAACAATTATAAAGATCAGTTTGAAAATTGAATGTTTCAGCTGTGAATTATCAGTTTATTACTTAGCATCAGACTCCATTTAAAAGCATAAAGTAAGAAAATGAAAGATCTTACTCTCATTGCTTTCCAACTCTGTAATATTAGCAATTCATCCACCTTCTTTGGATCACTTTCTTTATCCATAAATATGGGTATCATGCCCAAACTCAAGCTTCACAACTGATTGGATAGTGAAAGAGTTTGGTAACAAAAGGGGCATAAGGCAGGGTTATACGTAATCTGTTTAATATTTTTAAAAATGCATTCCAGAAAATGAATTTTGAATTTGTTCATTCAGCTCATTATATTCTGTCTTTTCAAAAGGAAATGCAGAGTTCTTTGGGATTCCTGATACCTTCTGTGTTCTGGTTGCTTTTGTCATCCTGTTGTGCTCCTTATATTGCCATGAGTAGCATTGATGATTATAAGGTAACAATGAGCAACTGTACCTTTCCTTACTTTGTATGATTACATGTTGAATGTAATATAATTACAGTTTCAAGAGGTTATTTATAAATGTTTAATTGAGCGGCCAATTCAGACATAAATCCTCAGCTGTAAAAATAAAGGGAAGTTGTATGAGTGGAAACATAAATGTATAGATAAATAAGCTATACAGAATGATTATAAAATTTATGTGAGTTTGAAAAGAACTGAAAGTAAAATAACTCTGAAAAAAACACAAAGTTGGAATATGTGTGCTTCTGACTTCAAGGCTTACTGTAGTTGTTGTACCAAGAATGTGTTGTATTAATTAAGGATAATCATATAAATATGTAAAATGAAGTCAACACTTCCGATATAAACCTATCCATATATAACCTATTGATTTCCAATAAAAATTGTCAGGGAATTCAAATGAGGTAAGGTTAGTCTTTTTAGCAAATTGTATGAAAGCAACCTGATACTGTTATAAAAAAATGTTCTCAATATGCACCTCCTATCATACACAAAATTATTTTGAAATGAATCATAGGTCTGTCTGATGGTAGGCAAATATTTCTTAGCTGGGACAAAGAAAGTGTACACCACATAAGAATATGATACCTTGTACTTCTTCCAAGTTAAAACCTTTTGTTCTTTGTAAAACACCATTAAGAAAATAAAAAGCTGTGGACTCAGAGAAAAATATTCACAATACTTATGTAAAGAAAAGATTAACATCAACAACATAAAGAATTCTTAACAACCTGAACAACCCAAACGTCCATCAAGCTGTGAACTGATAAGCTGTGGTATAATCATACAATGGACTACCACTCAGCCATACAAAACAAGGGGCAACTCATAAATTTACCAGCAGAATTGAGACACAAAAAAATAACATTAAATTTTTTCGTTTATATGAAGTACTCAGAAAGGTAAAATAATCGTTAATGTCAGAGAGCAGGCCAGTGGTTTCTTGTAACAAGGAAGGCTACTGACCGCAAAGAAGCATGGGGAATTTGGTGGGAGGGAGGAATAGAAATGTTCTATACTTTGATTATGATTGCAATATAGTAACATATACATTCATCAAACTTCACACAACTGTGTACTTCATATGGGTACTTTTTACTGTTCAAAAATTACATTTTAAAAAAGTTAATAACAATGAAATTGTTGAAGTAAAAGGAAATGATTTTTTGAAAATGTTGAGAACTCAGAAAAATAAAAAGAAAATCCCAATGTTTAATTGACAATCTATTTATAAGTTTCCTTTTACACTCTTTCATGAATCCAAATGACCCTTTAATGCATCTATAAATTATACTACTAGAGTATCTTGGTAAAATGAAGATTCTGATTCAGTAGTTCTGAAGTGGAGACAAATTTTGAGTAGTAATCACAGGGTGGTGAGCTTATATGACTAATCCATACAGACCAATCTGCATTAGCTTTACTTACACATTTTAATAGGATACCCTTTAATAGCTACATTTGTGTAATTTTATTAGGCAAAATCCATGAAACCTTGCATAAGCATCTGTTTATTTACTACCATCTCCATCAGTGTCACTTCCTGCCCAAAATAATTCTGTTGCCCAAGGAAAGAGTATTATCCATGTAATGTTCCCTTTCTTGTGTAGAATCTCCAGGAATCTAGGGAAAGGCCATGTGCTGGCCTGATGGAACGATCAGTCACTTTAGCATTAACGTACTCCCAACTTGAAGCGTCACCCATGGAAAACAGAGATGCTTTCTTTCTGCAGGCTGTGTGATGTCCTGCCTTCACCGTGTGTCTCCTAACATTGCGCTCGCTCTCTCGCGCTCTCTCTCTGTCTCTCCCCCCCCCCCCACCCCCCGTCTCCCTCTCTTTCTCTCTCCCTCCCCCCCTCCCTCCTTCAAAGTTTCTTATTTCTCTATCTCATCTCTAAATTTTGGAAATCCTCAGGTCTCAATTCCTTGACTCTCATGTTAAATGTCATTTTCTCCCCAGCAAGCTCATCTAACACTAGGGCTCCAAATTCCCTCTACTACCTGGTCACTCATGGATTGGACTCTAGCTCAGACCTCTAATTTGCGATTTCACCTTCAATGCTGACCCAGGCTCCTTTCCCAGCTTTTCTGTTGGAGGCCTCACTGACTCTCAAACCTCACCTTTCCAAACTAAATGTATGACATTCTTAAATGTGTTCCACTTCCTATTTTTTGTCCCCAAAAATGTCAGCACGATGCATCAATCTTGCATTGATGCATTATCTTGTCAGTCATCAGAAAACATCCTTCATTTCTCTCGGAGTTTCACCCACATACTGAGTAGATTCCCCAAATTCTTTTCATTTGTACTACCTGAGTGGATCTGTGTGGGGATTTTGATATGAACCTTTAGGTCAAATTATGTCTCAGACAGGAACGTTATTTAGCTAATCAGTGGCCATCAACAAATGAATGTAAATACCTTTAAAAGAAGAAAATGTTCAAAATTACTAGGTTTAAAGGATAATTTGTGCTCCAAACCACATCACCACATAAGCTGTTTTTAAAATATGTAACTTAGTAGTTTATTCAGAGAATAAATACAAAAGGAATACAAGGAATATAAAATACCTTTATATTTGTGAAGGAATTTATATTTATGTACACATACACAAATATTTGGACGGGCAATTAATATTTGAATGTGTGCTATGGCAAAACTACCCTAATATGTCATTTACTTAAATTAAAAGAATAAAGCAAATGTATATATATTTAAAAGCATATCTATAAGTATATATTTAAATACAGTACTAGGAAAAAGACAGCAAGAGCATAGTTCATACTGAATCAAAGACACGTCCCTGATAAAAAGCTGCTTAGACAAACTATCCCACTCTGGCCCATAAGTCATTAATCGCCATATTGTTTACCTGAGGGTTGATGCCTTGATTATTCTGAGATCTTCTTTCCCATGTGTTCTATCAGGGGTCTGATGAACATCAATGTTGTTCATTAAAGCAGCAAACTGACCACTTACGTTGGGAACAATTCATATCCCTTGGTCCAGATAACATGTGATGCAGAATTATTACACATGGATGTCTTGTTTGAATATTTCTTACATAATCCACTTTTTCTTAAACCTCAAATTTAAGTGCCATTTGTATTTTTTTTTTTTTTTTTTGCTGTCTCCTACTCAGAGCAGAGCTTGGTCCCAGCTACGGATTTCGGGGCTCTTCCCTTCAGCTTACTGGCTTGGGCAAGCGTTGGTTGACATTCCACTGTACTGGCTGATGTTCCTCTTTATGTTTTTAGTGGATTCCCTTTTAACCTCTCCAGAGCATATATTTTCCACTTTAAATAATTTTATACAAGTAAGTTACAATATTCATAGAACAAATGTCATTGTACAATTTAATTAGAAACTTTAAAGATGCAAACTGTTTTCATTTTCACCATCAGGAATTGTTAATAACTATAAAACCCTGTTCAATGTTTTGAATCCAAAATGTTCTCCTAGATGGCATTTGCCTTTCACTGAACATGACACCTCTGTTCATTTCAGATCCCAAGTGCTATTGGTTATTCCATGTCCCTTATCTTCTTTACATACATAATTTCGTTCATCTGTCGCAAGGGGAGAAAAAACAGTGGCATTTGGTCTCTGTGCTTCTTTATTGTAAGTATGTTTTTTGGGCATTTATTTTATATGTTTAACATAGGATTCTGAGCTAATATTTTAAAAATTTGCCCTTGGTAGGATAAATTAGTATTACAGGGTAATACAGGGTAAAATATTTTGTGTTTGCATTATATATGGATCATTTTCAAAAGTCTGCATCTTTTTCTCTTCCTATTTCTACCCTGTCTTTTTTTAAAAGTGGCCAAAACTCTTTCTAACTATAAAATATTTAATAAAAGGAAACCTAGAAGCCATCTGTATTTTCTTTTTACTGAAAAAGAAATAAGTCCAAAGATCTCCATGAAGTTACACAAGTTACTAGCATAGTTAAAGCTAGAAACAAGTTCTCTAACTCTCTACTAGGAATTAATTCCATAAAGTAATGATTACTTTATATAAATTATATATAAAAATACATATGTCATCCATAAGCATCGATTCTAATTTCCTGTCATTTGGGGATGCCAAAAAGTAAATTGTTAGCTCAACAAACCTATTGGTGGCTTCCAACAATATGTCACAAACTAAGGCAGAGACAAATAGTTTCAACACTGAGGGAGCGCTCAGAGGATAAACAGATGAGTGCACAGCCACTTACTGAAACAGAGATAAGGCAAAGATGATTGAGATGTCATCCATCATTAGAAGTCTAATACAACTGAGTAATAAAGAGGTCTATTAAATCAGAAAATGGTAGAGAATCATTCAGAAAAATAAGAGCAGTGATTTCCTTTAGGAAGTGAACCCTGAAGAAGAGTAAAATTCCAACAGTTGGAGAGGAATGATGATGCAAACAGGAAACAATGGATAGGCAGAAACCCAAAGGGGAGAAGGTCCAGGATAGGAGAAAGGCTTAGCTACTGGTAATAATCTGACAATGAATATCCATAGAAAGCAAGCTGCAGCCTGCGCATGCGCCTAGTTATGGTGAACATAATGGTTGGGTCCATGACAGGCCTTAAGCGATGTGCTCAAAAATTTATTCCACAGACTGTGGGAAGCCAGGGTGGTGTATAGTGCAGAAAAAAAATATGATCAAAGACACACTTTTAGGAAGAATATTCTGGAAGCCATAAAAGTGATGGTTTGTAACAGACAGAAATTTGAAGTGCCAAAACTTTTAAGAAGGCATTGTAATAGTTTAGAAAAAAAGCCTGGGAACATCAGATGTATTTAAAACTTTCTGTTATCCCTGAATTTTGTATTTTAGTACTTCTGCTAAGCCACTCCAGATAATTAAATGCTTTGAGATAATTAAATTGCTTTAGTTAACAAAAGTTCCCTTTCATTGTTGCTTTATTCCTATTGGATATTAATTTCAATTTTTGTCTATGATTATTGTTTATCTACCATTCTGAATTTTATCTCCAAAAACAATATACACCAGCTTTTCTCCTTTTCTATAATAAGATGCTCTATATATTAGATTCTAGATTTATCCAGTGATGTCTCATTCATGATACTCTAGACCAAAGGAATGCAGCTAAATCACCAAAAGAAAGTGTCAGTGAGATATGCTGATTTCAACTTGTTTTTCGAGGATGAAGTATAGATTAGGAATGGACCCAAGATGAGCCCCTATGAAGCACCTATTGAAGTTCAGAGTGGTTAACATACATGTTTGTATTTTCTTTAGATCACCAACGCCTGTGTGTTTATAACAATGATCAGTTTATTGGGACCTCATACAATGTATATTATAGCCTTGTTAGTACCACAAAGCACACTACTTCTCTGTATATTCATATTTTGGCATGTAAGTAACACCACCTGGAACTCATAACCAGTGGGGAAAGCTGGGCTCTGGGTTGGGACTCTGCAGCATGTTAAATGTGCATGACATTTGAAGATTTCTACTCCATGGATTCCAAGTGAATTTCTCCCAGATAAGACAATATACTCCAGCTGAACTGTAATTGAAGAGTTGGCCCTAACTGATGGGTGGGGATGAAGGACAGTGGATGGTGAGAATAGACAGCTTTTACACTCTGGGCTTTCTAGACTCCTGGGCATGTTCAGCTCTAGAAGGAGGCAGATGAAATGTTCCTAATCTCAGGGATTTCAGGATTCTAGAGAAGCTCTCAATATGAATAGAATTCTTTTTTCCTAGCTGACTGATACCCATACTTCTACAAATGGAAGGAGGGTACAGTATGTGAGTGAAGAGGTATCCATGGGAAAGGAAAAGAAGGGGCCTTCTGAAAGACACAGTGGGCACAGGAAGGTGTGTGGAGGTGTGTGTAATGAAGATAAGTCCTATTTCTCTCTCAGTGTTCGGAGAGGCTAGCATAGACCCCAAGATTCTCTTAGCAGACGATGAATAATTGCTATATTCTACTGCTTCAGATTGAAGCACAATGACTCATAGACCTTGGTAGGAAGGAAGACAGCCTCTTACTACACATTTTGGAATGGACACTTAGTCAATACTCTGGGTGAAATCAGGGAACATGCCAGTGGGGTTGTTCAATGGGCCAAATCATATTTATATTGCTAAACTTCACAAAACAAAACTTTTTCTGTCTAACTGTTATCTTTCTTTTTGCAGTTTATAATGTCTTCTATGTTTCGTGATGATTCAGATGATATACAGCCCTTTCTAGTAGTCCTAATTGTAAGAAAACATTTTTCTTTAAAATTTATCATGTATTTTATTAAACTATACCATCTTAATTTCTGTAAACATGGAAAACTTTTTATTAAGGTGGATATATGGGTATCTGTAGCCCATAGAGATAGAATTGTGTAAAAAATACAACATTTTTATAAAGATCAACTAATCAGGTAATATGCTTCCCAATTTTTAAGAACTCTGTGCAACTATTAGAGGAAATGGCTAAAGTAATGATATCACATAATTACATTTGTTGCCTATGTATCTGTAAACACCACTGAGAGTGAATTTGATAGTTTCACAATTTGATGAATAGATTATTGGAAATTGGTAATGATTTTGCCAAATGCATCTTTGCAGAAGCCCAATTATTCCTAATTCATTATTCCTACTTCTAATGTGAAATGATGTTCTTTTAGTGTTTCTAATTGTGTATCTCTTTATTCCTAGCCTGTGCTTCATTTTATCATCTTCCTTTTTATTCTTCGATGTCTGGAATGGAAGTTTGGAAAGAAATCAATGAGAAGGGATCCCTTCTTTAGGTTGGGAAAAATTAAATTGGATTCTTTCATCTCAGTGATCAATATTTTAAAATATTTTTCATGTATAAATTAACCCACTAACAAAGAAGTGCCAAGTGCTAGAATAGACTGGGGTAGGAACCATGTGTCAATACAAATAATAGAGATCTAGGTACCTAAATCAAGTATGATAAATAATGGAGCAAACAGATCTGAGGCATTGAAGATTGAGGACTCTCCCTGACACTGTGCAGTGGAACACTAGGGAAGGTTACCTATGGCTAGTTCAGTTTAAACAGCAGTTAATTTGAATAGATCAGCAGTTGAAGTAACTCTGTTGGTCCAGAAAGGAAGAGCAGAATGATCAATAAGTCAAAGACAGCAATAACTGTGCTCTTTTCCTGTGGTAGTAAGAAGTCCAACCAGTGGACCATAGACTGGTTCAGTTATCAATGGGACTCAAAACATGAGACTTTTTTTGCACCATTCAAGGACACAACCATAAGCATCTTATTCCCTCTGTGTCTCCCATACCACATTCGTTTTATTGTTAACTATCACAGATAGTTGGATGAGAGACTTCCAAGATAAAAGAACACATTAGATAAATCTTCTAATATCAGTGTGGGACCTTAGTTTGAAGGGAGAATAGAATGAAATTATATTCTAAGTATGAGAGACAGAGTAAGAATGGAGAAGAGTGAATCTAGCATATATTCCAAAGAAATGGCTAAGCTTAATAGGAGATAAAGCATCTAACTTGTATTTTTTTTTGTTTGGTGGGGGCATATCCTGACATCAGATATTCTGACCTTATCTCCCTATGAAAAAATAATAATGCTGGCATGTTGATGTCAAAACTAGGCTGCCCAGAAAAAAAAATTTCATTAAGCTATGATAGTAAAATTTTTTGTCATATACCAGGTACTAAGTTACCTATTGATATTTCTAAAAATAATGTTTCCATAGGGAAGTAGAATGAAATCTATGTAGGAAGCTTTGGTCATTAAATATAGTAATATTTAGAGAATGCAGTGTTCTTGATACAGGATAAAAACCCAAAATCAGTTATTAATGTATGGTTTTGACTCCCAGAATTTCTCCAAGAAGCAGCAATGTATGCCCAAATCCAGAAGATCCAGGAACGGAGGATGAAGATGTGCAGATGGAAAGAGTGAGAACAACAAATTCCTTGAATTCCACCAACTTTGATGAGGTAAAAACATGCAGAGTAGTTATTTCATTAAATAATACATATGTTTGTCAGTTAAAGTTGAATTCTCAAATGATTTTGAGTTTCTCTAATTTATAAAAATGAGTATCATAAACTATTAATTATTTTTACATCTACATATGGGTGGCTCAGTTTGTTGGAGTGTCATCCTACACAAAAGGTTAAGAGTTCAATCCCTGGTCGGGGCATGTACAAGAAGCAACTGATCTGTTTCTCTCTCTCTCTCTCTCTCTCTCTCTCTCTCTCTCTCTCTCTCCAATAAACATATCCTTGGGTAAGGATAAAAAAAAAAAAGTCATGTT
Source organism: Phyllostomus discolor (assembly GCF_004126475.2). Classification (NCBI taxonomy): domain Eukaryota; kingdom Metazoa; phylum Chordata; class Mammalia; order Chiroptera; family Phyllostomidae; genus Phyllostomus; species Phyllostomus discolor. The sequence goes on from NC_040910.2 coordinate 86,892,448, forward strand.
AACTTGCTTTGTCTTTCTTAGAATAAAAAAACAAAAAGTGGAGTCAATTTGAAATTACAGAAGCCAAGAAAGAACTTGTGAATTTTAGAAACTGAGCAAAGTACTATAAGTCACTACTACTTGGAGAAACTACACTGTACAAAAATTCAGGGCAAAGTCCAGTCCACAGCATGCTGTTTTGTCCTTTGAGGGTTATTTGGTGCTTCTCCAAATCTCTTTGCTTATTTTCTGAGAGATGGGCTGGCTGCATAAAATACATTCAAACCTCAGTTCTCAATCGTCTTGGTTTTCAAACAGTTCTCAAAAAAGTTGTTCAAGGGAAAAAATGCCTTGGTGGTGTAACAAAACTTTGGGTGTTGATTCTTGACCCTTGACCTGGCACGCCTTTCATGCCAATACCTGTGTGATCAGTCACATGTCTCTCAGACAACAAACAAAGGATATTCAGTTTTTTAACAAATTGCTTTTTCAAACAATTTTCCAAAACGAATTAAGTTTGAGAACCGAGGTTCCACTTAATGTGTGCCCCTTAATGTGTTCCCAAGTAAATGTGTTTGTAGGAAAGAAAAACGATAGTCTCTTGTCTCCATAAAGAAGTGCTAAGACAAGAGGATAAGCTAATGAACGTGTCACCTAGTAGAAAGTCTTCTTTGATGCATGGCTTGTACAGGGAGGGGCCGGCCCACTGGGAGGATAGAGCTTTTTCCAGGTCAATAGACAGTATTAAGGTCTGACACAATTTTCTGTCACTTACAGAAACCAGTAATTATTGCCAGCTGTCTACGCAAGGAGTATGTAGGGAAGAGGAAACACTGCTTTTCTAAGATGAAGAAGAAAATCGCCACAAGAAATGTCTCTTTCTGTGTTAGAAAAGGTTGGGCATGGAGGCTCTTCCACTCAGGGCTCAGGCCCCTTCTTTCAGCTTTATGTTTCTTGAGGTGAATCATTCTGTACACCACCTCTTGGTTCATACACAGAACCATCAGCAGGTGGCCCTGACAGCTCCTGCACCGTGACTCATCTCTAAAGAAATTAATTAACTCATGCCTGTGGGGAGGGGCTTAGTCACATCTACGTGGAAACCATAAGCACTCTGTTGAAATGAGCCATTGCAACCATGACTTTTCTCTTTAATGAACACAATGAATTGCCTAATGTCCATTATTTTTCACAAGAAAACAAACAGATGTGCCCACAGATGATAGATGACCTCACTTTGTGACATTATGGCACAGTTCTTGGTATCACAGGAGACAGAGTCTGACACACCTAGCTCCCGAGAGTGGTATTGTCACTTCCCCTCGTGTGACTTTGAGCAACTAACCTCATCCCTCTGAGCTTTTGTCCCCAAACATGAAAGAAAGGATTATGGTAACTACCTCTCAGGGGGATGGTGACAATTAAATGAAATGCTATGTATAAAGCCCATAGAACACTTGTCACATAGTGAAACTTCAGACTGTGTCTTATTCTTAATTTTACTATTAAAATCAATCTGTATTAAGTGTAACCATTTTTTTTCAGGTGAGGTTTTAGGATTACTAGGACACAATGGAGCTGGTAAAAGTACATCCATTAGGATGATAACTGGAGACTCAAAACCAACTGCTGGACAGGTAGGTGAATTTTGATGAGAATAGTTACCTAGTGATGCTCAGAATAAGTTTATAAGATGTTAAAATAGTATACACAGTAAAATCCCATTTACTCATCAGGTGAATGAAGTAATTAATGTGGCAGAGTAACACATCATAAATTATCACATTAATAATACACACCAAAATTAATCAGTGAAAGGGGATAATTATCCATGCTTTCAAAGGCATTTAGTGGGACTGTCCAGTATCAGATCAGAAATCAATTTCAGAATTCATATAAATTCTATTTATAGTACCATCAAACCCATGGATTTGCACTTTCAATGAGCACTGTCTCCCAATATGAATAAAAATGCCTTTTTATAAAACAATCTTTATTAAGCAATCATATCCATTGTCTTTCAAAAAGTTCTTATTTACTGGAACACATATTTTCATACAAATCCCCTATTTTAGGGGAGTGTTTTCAAGGAATGCCTTCAAGCCAAATAGCAGGGATATGAAGTCAACAGAATTGTACATGCAATTCAACTGCATAAGGAGGCCAGGCAAACTGAAAAACAGCTCAGTTTATCAGAGAGAGAGAGACAACGTGAGTTATAAACTTTTTTCCCCAAAATTCTATGGCAGAAGATAGATAACCTTAAGAACTCCCTTGGAAAGTACGTCCAAGGGAGGTGAAGAACAGAATCTTAAGGCAGAAGGCTGTGGAGCCAGACCATGGGAAAGGGCATGGTGGTCAAGCCCACAAAGGGAAAGACTGCCAGGAACATGACTGACAGGTATCCCAGCACAGAGGAAGGAGAAAACATATGCCCAGTCACTCTGAAGCCTAGGTGAGAGCAGGTGTTCCTGAAGGGGGCCTCTCAGTGGCATTGGTGGCTCAGCTGACCCTAGCTGGACTCTTTAGTTCAGTTGAGACCACCTTCTAATTCAATCACCACATGAACCCTAAATCAGTATTTTACTTCTCCTAAGGCATGGGCAAAAAAAGAGATAACCATTCATTGATGTATCGGAATGAAACATTTTTAAAGGTTAAAAGAGATCTTAATTATAAAGCCAACACCTGTTTGGGTGTCATGAAATCAGCTTTATTCAGGGCCAGTGTCATCTTTATAAACAGTGTCACTGTCCTGCTTAAATACCCAATGACCTCTCATGGCACTGTGTCTGGAAGGAAACGTCCCTTGCTGGTCAGGAGCTGATTTCCATCCCTATTGTTACGTTTCTCTCTTCTCCTCTGGACCACTCTGCTCCAGGTCCCCTACCTTTGCCTAGGGTCTAAGAACACATTGAGCATCATCCCTCCACAGGGCTTTGCCCTGCCCCAAATTCCTGGCCTTTTCCACCGCAGGTGCCCTGTCACCCTTCTGCTGAAATAGTCCCTCAGCAGACAGGCTTTCTCCAATCACCCTCCTCAAAGTCACTTCCCCTGTTACTGTCCACCCCGGCCTCCTGAATAATTCCATCGCTGCACCACTTACAATCTGTCAGTATTGTTTACTCTCTTCTTATTTACTGCCTGATCTGCTCAATAGAATGAAAATGCCAAGTAATTGAGACCCTAGCCCTTCCATTGCTCACTGCACCCAAAGCAGGCAGTGCAGGAATTGCTACCTCCGCAGGGAGTGAAGCTCAATAGCAAGTAATTAAGTGGACGTATTTTTTTCTGAGTGCGATTTAAAAATTGGATGTGAATGGCTGGCCATGATGGCAAGGCACCACAATTGTGAGATATTTGATTTTCAGCTTAGATTTGTTTGTGCACATGTTTGTTTTCACATATGTGCACGCCGACAGCCTCCCTCCAGTGCAAAATGGCTGCAGGTGACTAAACTCAGTGAGACCCGAGGATTTCTCTATGTTTTCTCAGTTTGTAGGGAGAAAGGTGTCATGGAAACTCAGAGAAGCAATGCAGGTCAGAGTCTGAGGGTGAACCTTTCTCCGCAGGTGCTGCTAAAAGGCAGCAGCGAAGGAGCCACCCCCAAGTTCCTGGGGTACTGCCCTCAGGAGGACGCGCTGTGGCCCAACCTGACGGTGAGGCAACACCTGGAGGTGTTCGCTGCGGTGAAAGGGCTCAAGAAGGCGGATGCCAAAGTCGCCATCACACGGTGCGTGGGGGGAGACGCACCTGTTCTCTACCTGAGGGGTCCCGGGAGACAGGAGTGACAACCTTCGGGAAACTCAGGATTTGGCCCGACACTGTCAACACTGACCTGGACCACACTGGGTAGATTTGCAATTAGCATCCAGTTTCCCCGACTTCAAAGTGTTATGTTATTTTCTCATATTAAATATGGAAAAGCATTCATAGGTAAGTTTATCAAAAATACTAAAATTTAAGTATAAGCTATCATAAGACAGCTATTCGGATATCATGAAATGTGCTTAAACTTTTTTTTTTTTTTTAAAGAAAAACTGATTTGGGGGGTGGGATCAAACCAGCCATTTTTAACATGGCCCAGCGTCTATTTTCAAAACCACATTTCTGAACTCTGCTCCCCATCTTGGTCCTGCATGGCCCCGTTCTCCCATCAAGTTTCCTCATCGTCAAGACACCCATAAGGCTCCACTGTGTCTCCTGCAGGTTGGTGGAGGTGCTCAAGCTGCAGGACCAGCAGAAGCGGCCCGTGAGGACCTTATCCCAGGGAATCAAGAGAAAGGTAGGGGTGGGGCTCAGTGTTACTCTGGGCGGCCCACAGATCGGGGCCAGACACACACTGTTCCTCTCGTTCCAGCTGTGCTTCGCGCTGAGCATGCTGGGATGCCCATCGGTGGTGCTGCTGGATGAGCCGTCCACGGGCATGGACCCCGAGGGGCAGCAGCAGATGTGGTGAGGAGGCCAACCTGGTTGGGGCCAGCGTGGATGCCTTGCAGGCAATCTGTGAATTGTTTTACTACAGTAAAAATTGTCCCTTAAACTGTTTTTTTTCTATTGAGTTTTTAATGTATGGAATCTGAATTTTATCGATGATACACATACTGATTACATCCATTTCTTAGATCAAAGATGTGGCTACATTCACTTTTAAATTCACAGTTCCAAGCAGCTGAGCCAGCTCTCTGCACCTTGACAGCATTTCCTCCCCATGAGATGAGACTACTCTAACAGCCTGTGCTGATTCCATCATAATATTTGTCACACTGTATTTTAATTACCAGTTGGTTCGTCAGGCCCCCATTAGACTGGGGTTCCTTGAGAGCTGAGACTTTCATGTTCACTGTGCCTTGAAGTAAGGACCGAAGTATCTGCCAACTGAGTAATGAGCAATATTCTCTTCAATAGCATGTACTTATCTGTATTATTAAGCACTAATCTTCAAATATTCTATAATCTGATTTTAAATCCTCAAATTTAAACAAGGAGCTTATACCAAGGCTTTAACTTAGTTTCTGCAGAGTCCTCTTTAAAACTTCAAAACATATTTGTAGCTTCAAAAGATCTTACTATAAAAAGCTGGTGCTCATATGTATAACTAAAAAGAATTTAAAATCCATCATACATTTACTTCACTTTTCAGCCTGATCTTTTAGTAAATCTTTAGCTTTGTTGATTTTGGCTTCTATATAAGGTGATCCTCCCTTGTCTGGGGGATTTAAAAGCATAATTTGTCTAACAGCATCTCTTACTTTTCCTTTATTGGCAAGAGAACTTAGACTTGCCATTAACGCTGCTTCCCATTTTGTCATTTTGGGTTCAAACCCATCTCTGTAATAGCCACCACTGAAGGCAGATTTTGGTAGACTTTGGAAAAACTTCTTCAACTTGAGGTTCCATGTGCTTCATGGCTTGTGAAACATAGAGGCCCTCAAATCCCGCAGCAGCAGTGGTCGGTCCGCCTGCTCACCCTGTGCTGGCTATGGCTCCCACCAACAGCATGGGTCACCCCAGCGCAGAGGCTGCAGCCACCACGCCACACCTCTACCAGAAAGCAAGGCGACCACTGCTCCCTTAAACTATTTCTTAATAGAACTTCACTATCATTAGTATAACCAATGCTTTGCCAAAAAAGAAAAAATCTTACCCAGATAATACTTCCCAACCATTTCTCATTAAAGGAAAAATAATCGCTGTCAGGCCTCCAGCATGCTCAGTCTGAGTACTGTAATCGCTCGACTGATCTTTCAGGTAGCTCTGGTGCATCTCTGTGACACACTATGACACAACCACACAGCTCCCCATAGTTCTCATGAGGATGGTAATTCTCGCTAGGATGCACAGGTGGGGGCAGAAGGAGGGTTCCTGAAGTCCTCATGTATGTTCCTTGTGCACTTTTTCCCTACCAGGTTATAACAGCTCTGTCCCCCTCTGCACAGCCTTTTCACAAACAGTTTCTTGCTCAGCATTTCTCCTTCAACACAACCTCATGATAAATACTGCGTTCAGTGAACTCCCCTCTGCTAATGCCTGCCTCCAGTGTAACAGCTCTCACCTGGCTTGCCCTTCCTCCTCCCACCTGTCCTTGCTTAATCTCTTTTTGCTAATTGTTCACATTCATGCCACTTGAAAATTCTCTTCCCTGATTAATTCGATGACTTCCTTAATTGCAAATATTCTCTTGGCAATTTAGGCAGGCGATCCGGACTACTGTTAAAAACACGGACAGGGGCGTCCTCCTGACCACCCATTACATGGCAGAGGCTGAGGCCGTGTGTGACCGTGTGGCCATCATGGTGTCAGGAAGGCTGAGGTGGGTGTCTGCCCAAGTGCACCCTTGACCCCCAGGTGCACGGCTGCAAGAGTTTGTCTGTGGGCAGAGAGGACACTGTGAATAACTGGAACCACATCACCAGGGTCTACCAGTGAAGCCCTGAGACAGCGCTAGCAGCGAATCATCAATCTCAAACACAGCATCCTGCGTCTTTTTTCTCTTTCTATTATGACCTCCTCCTTCTTTCCAGATGTATCGGTTCCATTCAGCACCTGAAGAGCAAATTTGGCAAAGATTACCTGCTAGAGATGAAGTTGAAGACTCCCACGCAGGTGGAGGCCCTCCACTCGGAAATTCTGAGGTTTTTCCCCCAGGCTGCTCGGCAGGAAAGGTAAAGATGGTGGCTGACTTTGATCTGGTATCAAAAGTTAACTTTTCCTTATCAGGCTCATTGATTTGTAGTCCTTTGAATCCGCATATGGCCCAAAAGGAAGCCTAAAAGAAATAAATGGTTTGTTGGATATTGCAGAAAGTAAACTAGAGAACTGATGTAAAAGCTGATGTTGCATGGTGTGGTCCTACTGTGTGCCGGGTACTGTCCTGGTCTTAGGTTATCTTGTTTAATCCTCACTGAGACTTTCTAAAGTAGATTCTGTATTCCAGTGAAAAATTAGATGATTTCAAAAGGGCATCGTCACCCTGTTCCATGTTTCCATGCCTGTACACGGGAACAGACTGATGGTGACCAGAAGGGAGATAATGGTGGGAAAAAGGGGAAGGGACTATATAAAGAGCATGTATGAATGACCCACAGACATGGACAACAGTGGGAATTGTCAGGGGGGTGGGGGGGGGGTGGGCGGAGGGAGGCAGGAGGGGAAATTGGGACAGCTGTAATAGAATAACAATTTAAAAAATCTTTTTAAAAAGGGGGTGTTGTGATAGTCTGGCCTTTACAAGGACCTTAATAAATGGAATTATTACCCTTATAGATAGGAAATTGGTAGATAGGTTAGATCACATGATAGCTAATAAGTGGCAGAACAGGGATGTAAAACTGATTATCTCAAATATATTAATATTTCCGATTTTATGTAGAATCTGATCATGGAACAATCCTCATAAACGTAGTACACTAGAAAAGTGCAAAGGTTAACCTTAGGGTTATTTTTAACACCTGGAATTTACTGCAGAAGACAGATAATTTATGAGTTAGGGGTGAAAACAGAAAAGAAAAATAAGCCACGATATCAAGCCCAAAAAATATAAATCTACAGTGAAGTATAAATATAAAAGCAATGCTATAACTCAATGTGCAGCCCAAGACTAACTAGAAATATCTCACAGAGGCATAAGGAATGAGCAGGATGGATGAGAATGATTGCTCCATAAATATATGAAATACTACCTTCTGAAATGAAGTCTAAATCTTCCTGATGAGAAGAAAAATTTATCCAAGAAACAAATTATTTTAAAAATGGTCGTTGGACATTCTTTGGGGCTTGAATTCCTAGAGATTTCTAGTTTCCTAATCAGAGACTCAATTATGTTATCCTGCATTAGGAAAGCAGTTTGAGTAGGAGGTGGTAGGGGAAGGTGAGAGAGAGAGGTATGAATTCTCTGGAGAATAGACTTAGATTTCCACCCGAGTTGGGAAACTTGAAATAAAGACCAGGGAGATGTCTGAGTCCGTTCACACCTGTCACAGGTGGTATCAGCCTGTCTCCTCCCCTCCCCCAGGTACTCGTCTCTGATGGTCTATAAGTTGCCGGTGGAAGACGTGCGACCTTTAGCCCAAGCTTTCTTCAAATTAGAGAAGGGTAAGAGTGATATGCTTTAAAATAGAGCCTAAAAGCAGATAATTTCAAATCATAAAATAATCCATCTTCATGACAAAAACTCAATGTAATATAATGTGTTAAACTCAAAAGTTAAAATCTCAAATGGAATTTTAGGAGCATGATATCAAGGAAGTGGAGGAATTGTGAGTGTTTGTGGGGTTGGGGTAATGGGACTTTTATTCTTGCTATCTGGGGTTTTATTCTTGCTTTCTGGGGTTTTTCCATGACTTTTTGTATATGTACTGGTACAGGCTAAATCAAACCTTAGTCATATGTGCATTTAAGAAGAATACTTTCTTTTGGAATATTGGTGCTCACATATTTAAAATTAAATTTTATGTGGACTTGCATTTTTTTGTCTTGGGCTCTATATTAAGAAACTGACCTCTTGTCTGGTCATTAAGATTATCTACTTAGGTCTGCTGCACTTCAAACCTGACCACACTGCATCTGTCGTCACCAGGCTCATTTTGTCCTTGCCACCTAGGCCCATGACCTCTGCCACTCTCCCCTGTGCTAGCTGGAACTTCCTCCCTGAATTCTTTCATTGTCACTGCTCAGCAACATCTTTGCTTGCTAATCACCTTCCCTCAGGAAGAGATTCAAGTCTCTTGGTTCTAGGAGGCTCTTCTTACTCCTGATGATAGCATTTGTGATCACAGTGACACCTCTTCTTTCCATTCCCTGAGCAGAGCGCCCCCCACATGTGAGCACTCCCCAGACTGGCGCTGTGGCCAGTACTAGCCAGTACCCTCTCTGATATATTTCCCATCTGGTATTGTTGGTGGCATATTTCCAGTCTGCTGGGCTCTTATTGGGGCTCTAAGTATCCTTTCCAGTCCATTTTGGTCAAGGAGAAGGGATTTCAACTCGATTTGGTTCACACTGTATTGATGGAAAGAAGTTGAGAATGACCTGTTTCCTAGAAAACCACAGACATCTTTTTCTATAATCTTCTGATGTGACCCTTTTCAAAACGTATCTGTCTTCCACCTCCTCCTGTGCGGAACGTGGAAAATGTTGGCTCACCTGCAGGGAAGGAAGCCTTCTCAGCACAGCTTTCTCCCTTACACAGAGATCTCAAAACCTGGGCAACATACAGGCATAACACCAGCACCTTTTCCTCAAACCTTCATGAGTGCATTGGAGTTCTTTTAGCTGGATGCTGTACTTAAACCATCAGCAATTAGTCTTAATCTTTTTATTGAACGTTTTTAAAAATCGTTATTTGTATTCTGTGCTGACTTCTAAAACAACCTGTGTATAAAAACATGTAAACCCCTCATGCATGTCCATCCTTCTGCAGTTAAACAGACCTTCGACCTGGAGGAGTACAGCCTCTCGCAGTCCACCCTGGAGCAGGTGGGTCCATTTTAGTGATTTTATGTCCTCCATGGGGTATAAATGTACAACAAGTGATACACTTCTCACTCTCTTGGAACTACAGGAGGCAGTGTGACTCCCCCCATGCCCTCTCTCTATTTCTTATCCCCTTTCAGGTTTTCCTGGAGCTGTCCAAGGAGCAGGAGCTGGAGAATTTTGATGAGGAACTTCACCCTTCTCTGAGGCAGAAGCTCCTGCTGCAGGAAGAGCCTTGAAGCCCCAAGTGCCTTGTGTCACTGTCCAAGCCTGTGGCTGTTTTTTAAGACATTTCTGTTTCTAGCACCAATGTTTACTTTTAGAACCTGCCTGGTAGACACTGGCCGGGTTTGGGTGTGGTGGTAAGGCTGAGCACTAGGCAAGCACAGTGACAGCAGGGACTGGGGCCTGGCTGCATCTCCCTCCCAGGCCCAGCCTCTGTATTTCTGCAGGTCTCCCTCACCCCACTTTTCTGCCTAATGCTGAACAAATGAACTTACTTCCATAAGATAGTTTCAGTCTCTGAATATGATATACAAATTTTAATTTTTTTGTCAAAGATGTAAAAGCTTTTTTTTCTAACATGGATTGAAAAATCCATATATTTACTCTTGGCTTTACTTTGTAAAGCTGATATTTAAGTAATAATTTAAGTAACTGTGTGTCAAAAGTACCACACTTATTGAAATAAATTTTAATGTATTTTCTTATGACTAAAAATATTAAAACACCATTGGTTGTAATATCTGATATCAATATATTTGATAACACATCCTCTGGTAACACTATCAATCATATAGACACAGACTGGAAGACCACAAACTGGCTATTAGGAATTTATTATACTTTTCTTATTTCTATAAACCAGCAAAATCCTATTTTCATTGTATTTTTAAATCTTTACTAAAGTTGCTTATATTGTAACTGATCTTTTATGGATATCTGCCACTTCATCTCAGAAGGTTGATAAACATCATAAATAGGTCAAATGACCATGTTGGTAGAAAAGATAAAATAAATCTTATATGTGTAGTTTAGAAATGTTTTTTTTTAATTTCATGTGTCCTTTTCTTCAACTCATTGGCCTCCAACTTACAAGTGTATTGTAATCCAACTGAAAATCATTTCTAATATAAGAGCGAGTTTGCTGCTTTCATCAATGTGCTACCAAAACCTAAAGGAAGAAAACACCACACCCTGATTAAGGAAGTAAAAAGTGGTGGCAAGCGGAAATGTTTCCTAGAAAAATCACCTACAACGACTGGCTGAGCTTACCATGCATAAAATGTAAGCTTTTCCGAGTGGTGAGATGACTCTCTGAGCTTTCTTAACAGTGCGTTCTTTGCATACCCTTTCATCCCTTTCAGAAAATTCTTAGCATCCCAAATAATTCTGCTCTGGAGGGCACCTCTCCCCTGACTGACTGACTGCCCAGGCTCTTGGGAGGCCTGTCTATTCACCTTGTGCTGAGAAGAAAAGAAGAATCACACTCAGTTCCTACCCTCAGTGAATGCAGCTGGGTGGCGAAGTGATTCAGCCCATGTCCTAAATTCAATCTTGGATCTACAATGTACTGTCCGTGCAGACGTTGTTTCTTCATCTGCGAAAGGGAGATCTCAGTACCCAGGGCAGAGGGTTACCGTGACGACCAAGAGTGACAAAGGCAACAACAGCCCCCAACTGCTGCCTGGCTCTTACCAGTGCCTAGGGATTCCAAGAGGCTCTGTCACACCCTGGCCAGCCCCCTTCTTTCTCCTACCCCCTCACTTCTCAAGGGCACATCAAAATTCCCCCATTGCCAGAGCAGGTATCTAAATAGTACACTAAACAGATTTATTTTAATGGAGGACTTCACCTTGTAACCCAAAGAAATAATACAAACTAGCTCAGGTTTGTCTGATTTTTTTTAAGCTTTTTGGCAGGTGAGTCGGAGAGATATCCTGGGACAAGCAGAGTTTTAGCTCTCAAGTGGCTTTTTATTCAGCCTGTGGATTGACCCAGCCTTCATATCAGACAACCAGACCTTTGGAAAAAAATGAAACTGACGACTGTGTCAAACCTGACCTTGGGTTTTCATCTGCTCTTTGGCAAGGAAAAGCCTGCCCAATTCTTTATGTGGCTCCATGTGGGACCAAAGTCTGCTGTTGGCTTCAAATAACATATCTGTGTAGGGGCTAAAACAAATTAATACTTTTCCTCCCATCTTCTAAATTCTTCTAGCTGGGCTAATAATCAGATTAGCAGAGAGAGATTAACTGGAGAAAATCAAATTTTAGTATGTGCATACAGGGAATTCACATTAGCATGACAACTGCAAAGACAGCAAGGCAACATCATTGGGTATATGTGTTATTTTAGACAACGGGAGAGAAGGGGGAGAATGGATTAATAGGTTTCAGAAGTGAGAACAGGGTTTACAGAGAGTTGAGGAAGAGTGACACACACAGGACAGGCAAATTCTTGCTAGGGAATCAAACAATGAGACCCAGGGTTTCTCACTAACAGGCCCCCTGCCTGAAGCCTCCCCATTTGCCATACTTAATTCAAGTTAGGTTAAGGCGAACATCCTAAGACTTCCTTCCTGCAGCAGGTTTTACCATCTGAATCTCTTGGGCAGGAAAGGGGGAGGGTCCAAGTTTTTCTCTTAGTCTCTGTTTTCTTTAATAAACAGCTTAAAATCAGTATCTCAAAAAGCAAAACTTTTGGTGTCCTTCCTCTACAAAGGAAATCCATTATCACAAACCTGGTATTACATAGAAGATGATAAACTTTGAAATGCTTGGTGACCAGATGGCAGTAGTTGACATTTCTGAGGCCAGTGAGGAAACCTAGAACTAGAAGCACAGATTAACTATGTAGATTTCACCTTCAACAGGTCACAGCCACTTACAGTTATACACCACAGAAGACTGGAAACATGTCGCTGTGCAAAATTTCATTCTTTCTGCTCCTTATGGTCAGTTCTACTCTATCCATCCATTTTTTAAATACTCATCTCACTTATGTTACATAATGTTCTTTTAACCTTCTTTGTTTTGCTTTTTCTCTGGTTGTATAGAGACTAAATGAAATTATATTTAAGGGAAATGTTTAAGATACATTGGTTGGCATGCTAGAAACATCTGGTTAATGACCAGCATCTTCATTTTTCCACCAGGTGTACAATGTCAAGGAAACATGGCTTCTGTCTCCTTGTCCCAGACTCCCTCTTATTCCAGTTTCTGTGCTTTTGATTCCTTTTCTGTTCACATATGTGCTTCCTCTCCTTTCTAGGTCTGTGACACTTCCAAAATCTTTTCCAAGATTTTGTTGAATTAAAACTATGGGGGAGGATTTTTTTCACAATTACAAAAAGAAACGAACAGCCTTCCAAGATCCCAGAGGCACCACATACTATGTTATGTTGAACGAGAGATGCTAAAGGGAACAGGGAAGATAGGAAATACCTTTCCAATGGTGGGAGCTGAATGCCTCAAGAGACATCCTTTGTCTACCTCAGACAAGAAGACCATTCACAGCTGTTGTTACAGAACCCCAGCCTATGCTGCTCTGGAACAGCTGTGGGGTCCTATTGCCCACCACCAAGAAGCGTGACTTCTTGCAAGAGTTTGGTAAAAAAAGGAAAGGGGTTTATTTAAAGTTATACAGATTCAGAATAATGGCAGATTTCTGTCATAAAGTTCAACTCCTTTTAAAATACCCCAAAACACATAGTCCTGCCCCTCCTTGCCAAACCAGGCCAGTTTCCAAATACACCAATCAGAGGTACCATCTTTCAGAAAAGCAGAAGACCGCAGCTCAGCATTCCCGGTCATAGTTCAGCATTCCAGCCATCTCCCACTAATCGGTGCTTGGTTAGGCAGGTTCCCTCAACTTCTAGTTGCCATGCCCCCGAGTTCTCCAGGTGGGTTTCCCAGTGGACCTCCCCATTTTACTCCAGCTCTTAATCCAAAATTGCATGGCACCTCCTTACTCCAAACTACATGGCACCTTCTTTCACACCAGGCCTCATGGCAGATGGTGGGGGGCGGGGGGTGGATCCTTCTACATCCTTTCAAACCCCATGACTCTCTGCTTCATGGCTCCTCCTCATGGCTGGCCACCCTAATTTTTAAATGCTGACCCAGAGCTTCCTACATGACCTCATACTCAGCACTATACATTCTGAAAGTCATGTAGACCTTTTACCCAGGTGGCAGCACAGCTTCCCTTCAGGAAACACATGGCTATCACCTTGCCATTGTTATGAAAAGCATCTTAAACCATATCATCTCCTTCTCCCTTTCCTCCAACCATGGGCGGTGGGGGAACATCTCTGCTTCATGGACCTCTTGCTCTGTACCCCGTTTCACTGTGAAAGTATTGAGGGGAGAGATGAAATTATTATCATCACATAATACAGAGGAAAGAGCAACATTTAGAATGGGGGAGGGTTAATATTCTTTTTACAAAGTCTAGAATTTCCTTAGGTTTTTTTCTGGTAATTTAAAATATGTATTTTCATTCTACTCTCACATCCAAAGAAAAAGTTACATGAGACTTAAGCTAAATAGAGATTCTGAAGTTGAAATCTTAACCTTTGGAAGCCTGAGTGATTCAAGTCTTGGTTTGGAAACTGAAAGGTGGCTTGTAGACAGGGTCTGAGTAGGCTGAAGCTGCTCTGCTATCATCAGAGAACTCATGAAAACGAAGCATAAAACATGCTAGTGATTCTTATTATCTTCATTATTTGTAGTCTGACTCCCTGGACTGGTTGGGGTGGTCCTGAAGTGAAGGAGAACAGACTCCGGCATTTTAAATTTCTAGCCTCTAAATACTGGAAACTCAAGGAAGATGAGTGGAAAAAACATTGAAATCTAATCTTTCAAATGCATCACAACTTTCAAATATCTCCAACCCTGACCTCTCCCTTGAGCTCTGCTCGTATAGCCAACCACTTGCCTAATTACTCCATTTGAATAACTAGTTTGCATCTCAAACCAAACATGTCTTAAAAAGAAGTCTTAATATATTTCCCTTAGCCTTTGCCATCTCAGTTGGCACCCTAGGAGCCATCCTTGATTTCTCCCTTCCCTCCTTCCCCTCAGCTAAACCTTCCTCCAACCTGTACCCTAAATCTATCTACCTCTTTCCATCTACTGTTACCACCATAGTTTGGGTGTGCTCATCAGGATTTCTGCACCAGACTCCACACTATGGTAGCTGCATCCAATCTTGCTCTCTGTACTTTATTTTCCATGCAGCAGCCACAAATTATGTCATGTCACTCTTACTGAGCCCAAGTTTGTATGCTCCATGCTTTGAAAGGCCAAAAGCCAAAACATCAGAGCATGAAGTAAGGAAAGGTTTACTAATTCTCAACTGAGAAGATGGGAGACCTACTGGTAACTCAAATCCATCACACTCTCTGGACTAGGTTGAGGGGTTTTCAAGGGTTAGGGGCAACAGGTACACAGAAATGGTAATAGGACAAGTTTTAATTGGAAGACCTTGGAACTTGGCCATTTATGGTAAAAGGTGTCAGCACTAGATCTTCCTGGACAACAGACCCTTCACTTCTGAAAGGGTGTCGGTGTTCAAGTTCCAGTTATGCCTTGGTCATTTGCCCCCTGTGGGGTATTTTTGCAGGGAAGGTAATATGGGACTTTGGTTCCGGGTGCAGTGGAGATGGAAGCTCTCTACTCTGCACATGCTTCAGCTGCATATCATGCGGTTTTGGTCTGTTGTCACTGAAAATAACTCAGTGTCTTATTGAACAGGATAGGACCATTTTGAGCTGGTTCTGTGGTTACATCACCACAGCCCTTTTAAAATCCACCATTGCACTAAAATGAAATTCAAACTCCCTATTCAAATTTACAGATCCTTCTATGATGCGGCTTCTGCCCACCTCTCTGAAAATCCAGCCACATGGGCTTTTTCTTTGTTCCTTAAAAACACCAAGATTTTTCCTCCCACAGGACCTTGCATCTGCTTTTCATTATGCCAAAACCCTTCTCCTGGACATTCACATGCTTGGCTCCTGGTTACCTCTCATGTCTCACTGGACTCAGTTGTCTCCTCATCAAAAACATCACCCTGACCACCAAATCTAAAGTCGCTCCCAGTCCCTCTCGCTATTTGCTTTGCTTTATTCTTCTTAAATTATCTAGTTTTATTTATTTATTTATTTATTTGTGAATAAACTGTCTTTCTCCCCTGCCCCACACCACCTTCCCGAGTTAAAGACAACCTTCGTGAGTGCTGGAATCTTATCTGTCTCATTAACTGTTGTTTTCCCATGGACTGGAACAGTACTTGTCCCGTAACAGGCAATCACTAAGTAATTACTAAATTAATCAACTACCTCAATACAAACCCTGCTTCTCTGTTTTAGCACTTATTACTATGAAATATAATCACCTGTCTCTAAAGGTTTTTCTCCATTACATGATCACTATTTGAAGTGTAGGAGAAGAAAAATAATTTTATCTCCTCCTTTCTAGGTTCTTCGCTAGACCCCATCACATAATAAAAATATTAATAGGAGAAACACAAACAACTATGTGTACAAGGGAGATGCCCAAAACTGAGGAACTTCCCCAAATGGGCCAAACCATCACTTTAAATACCATCTCCAACTAAAAACAAAAGAAGATGTTGGGGCTTGGGATTATTTAAGATAAACTGTTCTTACTTTAAAATAAAGTATGTGGCCAAATTGAACCTGAATATTGTTTGACAAAGATCATTCACATTTGAGCAGTAGTGACTAATTCTTCTGGTTACAATCTGGGAGCTTCTAAGATCCAAAGAAGTCTGGGAAATTGAACTACAAACAGAAAGCACAAAATCAATGACAAAGAAAATAGATCAAACAAGATGGGTGGTTTGCTTTATTTCAAGGTGAAAAATAAATGATGTGCAATCCACCTCATAGAGAGAACTGATGCATTTCTTCAATAACTATACACTTCTGAACCCCTTGTGTGCCAAACACTGACACAGTTACAGAAATACCACAATAAATAAAACACCGTCAGGACGGGGTAGGAAGAGGACTCGTATTATTAAGCATCTTCTTATATACTAGGCATTCAGATTACTATCTTAAAAGGGTGATTACTACCAGATGACAGGTGAGGGAACTCAGTTTCAGAGTTTGAGTAACTCACCTATATTTGTAACTGAGAAAACAGGGGCCTATTTATGTGGTGCCTTAGTGCATGACCCAACAATCAGTGTTGAGAGAAGCAGGTTTTTATTTACAAAATTCCAACCTTGGAGGGGCTAAGAGCACTCCTGCTCAGAGCTCTGTTATTCCCCAAGACTCAGCACTTTCCTTGCTCCCCAAAATGCTTAAAGCCAAAGCCAAGCCCAATAGTTCTCCATATTCTCATCTTAAGCTAGCTGCACAAACGGTTCTCAGTCCCTCTGGAAAGTACACTCATAAGCCTGAAAGTCGCCATCTTCACACAACAGCTCTCCCCTTCAGGGTCTGGGGTATGTTCTCCTCATTCTCCATATAATAGTCTAAGAAAGCATGTGCCATGTTGCACTGGATCATGGTGAAGTCCAGGAAAGGCACAAGTCCCAAGAGGGTGGCCTTTCTGTATGTCCCAGGTCCCAAGAGTCAGCATTTTGCAAGGCAGAGTTCTTGATGACTTCTGAGTCAGCTGGAACGGGCACGATCAGAGCAGCAGCATGCGGCTCTGACTACAGCAGGCCGCATGGGCAAACCCTGACTGCAAACTGCCCAGCTGCTGCATCATGTCTTCTCCTCCTCCATACCCACTCCGCCCACATAGCTCCTATCTCACTACTAGCAGCATAGCTGAATCTCTCACATGGCTGCCCTTTTTACCACAGACCAGCACAGCTGCTACCTACTCTCTCAGCCCTCATAGCAGATCAGCCTCTCTCTGTCTGCCCATCCTTAGTTTAAGGAGATTCCTATTTGCTCCTCCCACACTGAGCTACATTTGCCAGTTTCCCATATTGTTTACATTCTCTTGGCTGCCATCTTTAGTCAGGGCAAGTGTGACTCAATGTTGCAGGTAGAACTGCCTCCCTGCCTCTTGTGCAGGTACTGTACAAACCCCTGGCTGTATCACAAGTCACCATACATTCTGCAAGTCATATATGCAACTTTTGCCCTGTGGTGGTAGCACAGCTATTAGCTAACCATCAGCTTGCCATTGTTATGAAAAGTATCTTAACTGCTGTATTGTCTCCTGTCCCTCATCTTCCAACCAAGGACTGCGGAGGCTTTGGGGACCCCTCATTCTGCATCCCATTTCATAATCACATGGTTGGCAGACCTAAAATTTGAATGCAAGTCTATCTCGTTCCAAAGCCCCATGACCATTTTGGTGTATCTAGAATGAAAACAGAATATGACAAAGGCAACGCAAATGATTACATAAAACCAAAATGATACCAGAATTGCATAATTAACTTTTAGCTCTTCTTGGGATGGTGTGTAAAGTTTGAAGCAAAGAAAATTTCCAGGATAGGTTTCCCTAAACTTAGGTCCTAAAGGATGAGTCAGAATATGGCAAGTCATCAAGGGGAAGAATGAAAAGCAGGTGAAATGGTAGGGAGTCATGCACTGGTTTATCCAGTTCCTATTCCAATGTGGAGAATACCAATACCAATAAACTGTAAGATAATTATTTTAACTGCCTAGAAAATTGAAGGAGAGGGTATTGGGAAGAGGACACCGGAAATATTCCCAGGGCCACTTTTTTCAGAGCTGTGTGCCCTTTGATCATTTTCTATGTAATGGGCATGGCCATGGTTTGTGGCCATTCAATATATCTTAGTGGACTTGTGGCAAAAGGCAAACCACAGCTTCTGGACATTTAGTTGCAGCTGTCTAAGCAGGGACACAGCCAATTTGTGCTTGTCATCAGCCCTGTGGGTTCCGTTACGCACAGCCACTTCCTTTGTTTTCTTGGAAGAGAGAATAGCAGAGAGGCTTTAAAACAAATATAGGGAAATTGCTACTTCCATGTGAGCACAGATTTCTGAGACTCTAGCCTGCGTATTTACTCAAAAATGGGAAGTTTCGAAGAAACTGTGTTCTGTGGTTCAGAAAGTTGAAGTGCCTGGCTTCTTTAAGAAACCCCAGCAGGGCAGAAAGATGTTGGCAAGAACACAGAGCGGGAGGAAATGAGCTCTGGGAAGAGAAGGTTGATGCCAAGCGACCCTGAGCTAGAGAGGGGGTTGCTTGCCCTGCCCTGCTGCCATTTGGGGAGGTAATAAAAACTTGCCAGAACTCTAGAAGGATGATTGAGAAGTTTGGAGAAAAGGTATCTGGGAAAGTGCATTAAGCTCCTGGAGCCTTTAAGACTAGTGAGAAAGAGCAATTAGGATAAATGCCTCAATTCAAGACCCATTCAAAAACACCATGCAAGTTAAACACATCTGCTTACCAGGACTTCAAAAATAATATTGCTTTTGTTTTTATTTTTTTGGAGCTTAATTGTAAGCTCCAGAAGCTCCTGGGCAAGTATTTTATAAGGGCTTTGTCTAATATTGGTTCCTTGCCTTTTGGCTGCAATAACAGGTAATTGTAGAGTTAACAGTAATGTCACAGGTTACTTCAGTGGGCAGAGTTCTCTGCCCATCTAAGTGTATTCTTGCTGCATTTAGGTCTTCGATGCCACCAAGTCAAATTAAAATGTTTTTCTTGGAACACCTAACTACATTTGTGAATTAACATAAAGTTGGGGAGTGTTCTAATGGAGGATATTAGAATTCTTTCTCCTCACTTGGGGGTCAAGGATATAAAACTGACAGACTGAGATATCCTTAAGTTAGACAAGATTATTGTATTGTGTTTGTTCTACATTTCACCTAACATCAAAAACACAGAATATTTTGCATATTGAAAGGGAACTGGGACTTTTTAAAAATTGAGACACATGGATTGAAGTATTTATCTATTCCTTCTCAGTTAAAGTATCAGATGCAGAAAAGATAATGTGGATTATCCAACAGATTTTAGCAAGGAATGTGCCTTTACCTTAAATGTACAAGGATTTTTTAAATGATAGAATTATTTAATATAATTTTCTTGTTGGTTATTAATTATTTATGTCATCTCATATTGATAAAGGGAGTTGAGGTAGCAAACAACAAAAATAAAATATCACCAAACTATTAACACAGGGTAAAAGAACAGAAAAACTGAAACAACACCACCACCAAGAAAACATTCAGTGAGAGGAGAAAAGGGATGGATAAAAAATTAGGCTAATGTGAAATGATATTCCATTTCTGCAAATGGTTTTAAATGAGAACTGAATAATTTTTTATCATTAAAAATGACTGCAGCTGTATCTCAAAGGAATATTTAATCTGACTGGCCAGATTTCACAATAAATGAACATTTAAAAAATACTGCAGCTGCAAAAGACCTCTGGGAGAAAGATGTATTAGTCTGGAACATTCCACAAAACAAAGGGGCAGTAAAAAATAGTGCTTGAAATTAGGTAGACATGCTATTGAGAAAAACTTCATTTTCCTATAAAAACATAAACACTGGTATACGAGAAGAACTGACATAAAAAATTTATTTGTCTTTCACAGACCACAGAGCAATTGTAAGACTACTACTTTCAGTAAAAGCAGGATGAGCGATCAAATGACTCTCCTTCATAGAAAACAAGTATATAACCGAACAGAATGGTTAAAAACAACCATTTTGAGGTACTAAAAATGATCAGAAGAAGATAAATTGTGAACATGACCCCCTTGAAAAAAATGTTACCACATTTGGGAGGACAGTGGTGAGTTTGCCTGGAGGGGTCCCCAGGCCTTCCATACACGCTGAGGCAGCAGGGCCCGCAGCCTCACCTGAGGAAAGAAATGGTGAACTCAGTTCACAGTTGGCAGCAAAGACCCACAGTTCTACTGCTGAAGGTGGGGGACTCAATTCAGGGCAGCTAGAAATTTAGTGGAGAGATCCTAGAAGTCAGTAGGCCATAGAGAGATGGAGAAAATAAGCTCACCACATGTGCACGACTGTCTACGTCCCTATGAATTCCATGGTAGCCTGGCAACAACATGAAAGCTAAGGGAGACTTGAGAGCCTACTGAAGACTTTGAATGCATTCCTTAGCTCACACACTGCTCACACAGCTCACATGGGGCAGGGGCAGGTGGGATGGAGGGGTGGAGGTGGGTTACAGGCTCAGAGTATCCAGAGCACGGGTGGAAAACACAAGGCCCACAGGCCAAATCCAGCCGTCCACCTTATTTTATCCAGCCCAGCACCTTGTTTCTACCTGGCAGCAGAGCCGAGTTCTCGCTTAACTGTCAAGGAGTAGTTACATTTATACAGTCCTAAAATTACATTTGGCCTTTTGAAGGCAACCTCGAGACTGATGTGGCCCCTGGTGAAAATGAGTTTGATACCCCTGGTCCAGAGCATAACCTTGGCCCAAATCATTGTCTGACCTCCAAAGTACAGAGACTAGAGGGAGCGCCCGTAGAAGCCAGCAATAGTCTACACATCTGTTATTTCCCATCCTGTGATGCACTGCTCACTCTGCACCAGCACGACATTGGTGTTCAGGTAGCTCTGGGCCACGTGGGGATGAGGGATAGAATCATGTATGTAAATCACAGATAGCTAAGCATCAGGAGCTGTGGGTAGGATAGTCATGAGCATTCCCCGTAGGAAGTATAGTCAATAGAGAGACACCGAACAAGGCAAGACATGGTTCTCACCCTACAGAGAGGAATTTGTAAACTGTATGATGTGTAAACGCACTTACTGGGGACGAAAGGGCACAGGAGTGTTTACATCTGAAGCCTTCCTGGTGGGATCCAGGGAGCAGCAAGAGTCAGTGAACCCATACCCCTCTGCCTTCCTGAATGGCCTTTAACCAAAATGGTGTCATTCATAGGAAAAGGGCCTGGATCATTGTAAGAGGGCACAGCCAGAGGGGCCCCAAAAGAAGGATTTGTAATGGGGTCCAGAACTCAGGGTGTCTAGGAAATGTTAAAAATATGGGATATCCTCATCCCCACAAGTCTGAGCTGGAGTATGGGACACATGGAGCAGGGCCATTGAGTTGTTTTGCATAGCAACAGTCTTGCAGATAACCTCTAGAATGATCATTTAATATATCTATAAGTTTTAACTGGTTTCATAGATATGTTAAATAGCTGTGACCATGCTTTGAGCCAGGGGGAGGTGAGTGACTTCAACACAGGATGTAACTGGGAGGCAACCCCCTCCTGGTTACAGAACCTGCGTGAGAGCTTGGAGATGATTGACTCCACACCATGGGGCCACTCCTGCCCCGACTTACTATGGCAGCCCAGAAAAGCTGGAAAAATATGGGAGTGCTGGCAAGTGCAGCCAATTGTGGGAGGAGTCGGAAATGGGGCTGCAGAGGAAGATTAGCACTGGGATTTAAACCCAGGCACGGCAGCTATGACAAGAATCACCATGCAGCTTTTGGTCTCCCTTCGCCACACAGTATAGGAAGCCAGAAAACAAGATGTAGCAGTGATTCAGAGCTCTTTCTTAGCAGCTCAGAAGAATGCAGGAGAGATGCTGCAGGAAGGAAAGGGGTGAAAGGATTCTTCCTGGTAGGCTATGAGAAGGTGCCACATGGTTTTGGAATAAGAACTAGAGATCCCGATGACATACCTAATGGTGCTGGGAACCAAGGGAGACCTACCAGCTGAGCACAGGTTACTGGGAAGAGCTGGGGGCCACCTGAGCCATGTACTTCTATTTCTTTTCCTGAGATACGATACCCCAGACCAGGCAAAGGGGGGAAGGAAGGACTGTGTGTTTGTGGATGTTTTAAGGAACTTTGGGATTTTAATGAAGACATGAAGTCATTACTCTTAAGCCTGTATAACTTGAATACATAATTCCTTTCACCAAGGAATGGGCCTGGGGTCCCCCCTACTACAGGGGGACCTCAGGAGAAGGGGGGGGTCCATTCAGTAACATTGTGGGACCCCCTTCCCTGGTGGCCGGACAATCAGGGAAAATCATGGGAGATCACATGCACAGTAAAAGCTCACCAAAACTAGTCAGGAAGAACCTACCCTATAAGAATAGAGTCCCTCCAGCCCATGAGGTCAAACTCTGCTGTAAACTCTGGGTGTTCAGTTCAATTCTTTGTCCCGATCACCAAGAACCTGGTTACCTGTGACATCATGACATCAAATTACATTGACATGCCCAGACCTGTGTGGTTCAATGGGTTCTGTGTCATTCCACAAAGCAAAATGTCACCAGTTCAATCCCTGGTCAGGGCACATACCTAGGATGTGGGTTCAATCCCTAGTCAGGGTGATAATAGGTAGCAATGCACTTATGTTTGTCTCTCTCTCTCTCCCCCCACCTCCCCCCTCAATCCCCTTCCTCTCTCTCAAAAATCAATAAAAACATATCCTCAGGTGAGGATTAAAAATATACCCTTGGGTGAGGGTAGATATATATACACTAGATGCTATAATTAATGTGTCTAGTACATATGAAAGCAAAGAAGTGGCTAATAGTGCTTCCTGAGAGCCCTTGCCCCTCTGCTCTCCACCATCTCTTTCCCCTAACTGTCCATAGTATCAAAGGAGAGTATGGATGTTCTTACATGCTGTCTTATTAAATGTAATTTTATAATTCTCAAAATCGCCAAAGCATTTGGGACAGGCAGTAAAAATAATTATACTATCAGGTATGATCCTTCTTAAGTTTTATCTCTAGTTTTCACTCAGTGTGTTGCCCAGTAGCTCCCATAAAATATAGTTACTCCAATTATCACAGGATAGAAAAATTCCAATATATAAAATTTTCTTATTGTTATTCATGTAGTCTTATCACTCATTCTTTCTCTTGTATCTCTAAGCTAATACCATGTGATACTTCATTGCACAGAAAATACCTAAACACTCACTCGATCCACAATTACTATTCACTGTTAAAATTTGAATCCATTTACATTGGTGGTCTGGAATATGAACAAGGGAACGGAAATAGGAAGAGCACAAGATTCTGTGGCTGTTCTATTGGATTCAGAAACTATTTATGGTTAGATGTTGTCTCCATCTTGCAAGAAATTAATGAACTACTTAGCCTCTGACACCTGACCAAGTTGATGCACAGTCAAGAGTAGCCTCATCTTGGCCCTGAGCCCTGAATTTCTGTTGTGAAAGGAAGAGGCTAGCATCTGCTTAGATTCATGTTGCTTGGGTCAGAAAACATTTTGTTCGTCTTTCTGTTGATCTGGGAATTTAGCGTTGTGGTCGCCCTGGGTGGATTAAGTATTTGTGATGTTTCTTATTAAGTTGTTGACTTCCTGCAGCTGTTGAAAAATCTCTAATTCACACTGGCTGGAAACATCAGAGGTCTTGCCCTCCTGTTCTTATTTTGCTTCTCAGTGCTGCGTGGATGTGATAAGTAAATCTGCATCTCCAGCCAGTTTGGCTAGTTGAAAGTTTGCAAATCCAAATTTATGTCATTTTGATTAAACAGGGCAGTTGAACACAATGATCATCCCATTCTGCTTCAAAATAACTTGAAGAAAGTTTTGTTCTGGGAAGGAGAAAATATGACCTGTCGTGTTGCACAGTTAGAGAAAGTGAGAACAAAATTAAAAGGTGCTGAAGGAAATACTGTATTTTTCGGACTGTAAGACGCACTTTTCACCACATTTTTTGCTTCAAAACTTTTCCCCCTAGTCTCCTCATCTAAAACCTAGGTGCGTCTAGGGTCTGCACCATAAGACGCACCTAGGTTTTAGAGGAGGAAAATAGGAAAGAAAATTTTTGAAGCAAAAATCATGGTTAAAAAGTGTGTCTTACAGTCCAAAAAATACAGTGACACTATCAGGATCATATTGGCATCCTCGGGTCACATGACCAGGGCTCTTAGAGCATTCCTGAGGGAAAGCATTTATTGTTTGCTGTTATTCTTTGTTCTAAAATGTCTGCAACCAATATTCCTGGCATAGCATCCTCTGAATTTACCTGTCCTTGACAGTTACCATATTTTGCTGTGTATAATGTGCAGTTTTTTGCCCAAATTTTTGAGAGTAAAATAAAGATGCACATTATACAAGGGTAGTACTAATTCCATAACTGTATAAATGTTTTTAATTCTCTTATTTATGCATATGAGTTAAAAATGTAACTCTCAAAAGCAATAACGATAACCATGTGCAAAATGATACCCTGGAATACAATCATTGGTTTTATATGTAATAGAAAAATGAATTAAAAAATTAAAATGAAAGATTTTTTTTCCCTGAAAGTTTGGGCCAAAAATGTGGGTGCGCATTATACATGGCACAGTACATGTTTTTCCAAATGTGGCCAACAGGAATTTTTTCAATGATCATCCTCATCCATTGACTCCTTTCAACTTGTACAACCAAAATATGATCCAGCTGAGGTCCGGATGTGGCTTGTCTGTCTTCGTGCCTCAGACAAATGTTGACAAAGATTAAACACCGTTGGAGAAGACACCAGGTTGAGCAGACAGTGCAGCCACCACTCTCTCAAACGCTGGGCACGGGAAAAACACGCGGGTAAAAGAAGGAATTGATTGAAAGGGGCACTGAAAATGATCTTGTACAGGATCAATTTGCATTCGATCACCATGTCACCACAGCCATACCCTTCCTGGCTCCCACTCTCATATCTCAGGTCCTTGCCCCACCTCCCCCTGACACACAAGCTCTGGCTGCCCTTTCTTATGCAGAACAAGCTGTAACGGGAAAAGACACTGGTGTTCGGGCTGCCTGTCACTACCAAATCCAATAAGCAATGACAGCGATTGAATCTTTTTTGAGCGCTTTATTCAGGTGGCTGGCAATCAGAGAAGTTGGTGGGTTCATACCCTAACAGACCATCTTCCCTTCTCTTTCCTGGCCAGATCTTTTATAAGGGGGATGGGGGAGGACAAACAAGGTGTGGTGAGGGCTTTGAGTTTCAGAAGCTGCAACATTCCTGTCCTGGGCAGTTAGGTGTTCCCAAGGAGGGTGGTTGGAACACAAAAGGCCCAGATGCCTCCAACTTGTCCCCATGCGGTAATCTCTAGCCAGTACCCCAGGAGGTCCGCTGTTTTCCCCAGGAGCCAGGATGGGCCTTATCTGTAGTTTCTGAAACAAAAGCTTTAACATACACATTTCTTGCTAGACTTTTAAGTTTTTACCTTAAGCTAAAATTTTCCAAGTCTTGAGTCCCCTATCAAAGCCTCTTTGGGCTTCTT
Source organism: Phyllostomus discolor (assembly GCF_004126475.2). Lineage (NCBI taxonomy): Eukaryota > Metazoa > Chordata > Mammalia > Chiroptera > Phyllostomidae > Phyllostomus > Phyllostomus discolor. The sequence goes on from NC_040910.2 coordinate 86,918,123, forward strand.
AGTTTAGCAAATCAGAGACATCATGAAGTTCCTAGTTTATTTAAAGCTCATAAAGTATCTCCCAGGGGATGTGGTGCAAGAATGGAGGTAAGGAAGTGGAAAAGAGTCCATATTGTTGCCATAATTATTATATTAGCCCTCTTTTGAAGGTTGTTCTAGGGCCAGAATTCCCCTTTTCTCGGAGTGGTCCACTAGGAAGTGGACTTCGTTCCTCCAAGAAAAACATTCAGTAATGCAATGGGATCCTGAATTGTTTTTTGAACACCGTTTTTTTTCTTACTTTACCTGGATTACAACCTCATTAACATCAGAATTTTGTTTCCTGCTTTAGTTTTGTAGTACACCTAGAACAAGTATTTCTTAATATTACTGAAGAATTACTATCAGCTCTTATACGCTTTGGTTTCTCTTTAACTAGATGATCTTTTTCTTTTCCCCACCTAGGTTACATGTTTTCTTCAAAGTCAACCTCAGATGTCTAGTTATCAAAAAGCTTTGTTTGCTCTGTCTGGATTGCAGTATATTTTTCTTCTTTAAATTCTCGCTGATGGCACACTTCTTCTAGTGGTTCTAGTGTTAAAAAACAAAGACTCAGCTAAGTAAATTTGAGATCTTATTGGCTTTATTGAGTGATTCATCAGTGGGGCAGCATCCCATCTAACAGAGAGGGCTCCGAGGGGTGGCACAAAGCAGAGGGCTTCTATGGGCCGGAGGGTGGGGCACACAGGCATCATTAGCAAAAGAAAGTAAGCGATTCTTTCAGACCTGACTATCTTCTTTTGGGGGAGAAGGGCAGGGCAGGGGTTTTGTCTTACAGATTACCTCACTAGTGCTTATCGGAAATCTCGTGCTGATTGTCATATGGTCACACTCCTGGGAGGGATGGAAACTGCAAATAAGTCTTTGATTGCTGTCAGAGGAAAAAATGACTCCATTTGGGGCCTGTTACTTTGTTTTTTGTTTTTAACACTGGGCAGGGAAACCTTTGATGGTATGTTGTTCTGCTTTCTTCTTTGGTTTGCACTAAGGATCATTTGTCTTCCTGATAAAATTGTGAGGAAATTGAGGGGAAAGACTGGGTTTTCTAGGTCCCCTGTCCCCTCACTCAGTGTTTGGTTAACTGTCCAAGCAGCGTGGGGTGGTGGAGACATAACAGGGTGCAGCCCAGAGGGGGGCCCCAATAGGGATTTGGAATGGGGTCCAGAACTCAAGGTGTCCAGGACATATTAGAAAGATATACAGTATGTCCTCCTCCCTCCCCCCGACAGGTGTGAGCTGGAGGAAGGGACACATGGAGCAGGAACATGCAGAGCTGTTTTGTACAGCAATGGCTTTGCAGCTAACCTCTGGTGTGGTCATTTAACATATCTATAACCTTTAACTGGTTTCATAGATATGTTAAATAGCTGTGGCCATGCTCTGAGTCACGGGGATGGAAGTGACTTCCACCCAAGATATAACTGGGGGACAGCTCCCCCTGTTTACAGCGCCTGTGTGAGAGCTTGGAGAAGATTGGCTCCGTGACATGGGGCCACACCTGCCTAGACTTACGATGGCAGTCCAGTAAACTTGGAAGAATACAGGAATGCTGGCAGGTGTAACTGATTGTAGGAGGAGTTGGAAACTGGGCTGCAGAGGAAGATTAGCACTCGGATTTAAACCCAGGCTCAGCAGCCATGCAAGGAGAGAACCACACAGCTTTGGCAGAGTGGGGACCCTGAGGCTTTGACTTTGGCAAGAGTGAGAACCATGTGGATTTGGGGTGCTCCCTTTTGCCATGTGGCTTAGGAAGCAGGAGAGACTGTCTGGAAGAAAAGGGGTGAAAGGACTCTTGCTGGTGGGTCATGAGAAGATGCCACATGGCTTTGGATTAACTAGAGATCCTAGCAGTGACACAGCTGATGGTGCACGAGCCTGGATCACGGACTTCTACTTGTATTCCTGAGATACGGTACCCCAGATTAGGGCAGAGGGAAAAGGAAGGACTGTGTGCATCTGTGGGTATCCTAAAAGACTTTAATATTTTGATGAAGACATTGGGTTACTACTTTAAGTCTGTATAGCTTTAAATAAATATTTCCTTTCCTTTTCACAAATCTCTGGCATTGAGAGACGTCTTTCCTCTGGTGACGGGCATAACGAACCTATTGCGAACGATGGGGGGTCCTTTCGGTAATAGTGTATCATACACCCCCCTTGGCTCTGTTCTGTAACAGGGAGACCATGGGCTGATCCTAGGCCCACCTGGGTTTTAATCCCAGGTGGGCTAATTACTAGTTAGTTTTATGATCTTGGTTGTGTTACTACTCTTCTCTGAACAGTGTGATCTTTTATTCTGGAAAATTCAATTAGTCAATCAATCGACCAGTGTCTGAAATCTCTATATAGGCAGGAATAGAATGGACACTTAGCGAGCTGCAACCTATTTGACAATGAAGTTTAGTTTCTATCAGACAGGCCCTCTGGTTTGTTTATTTCAAATACTGCACATAGCTACGTATGACTTCCTGTTACTGGACTAAAGAGGTCTGTTTTCCTGTGCACATCAAAGCCCAGTAAGACACGGGCAGGAGTCTGCAGCCAAGAAAGTAAGGGTGGAGGAGAGGCACCATGGCCAGAGGCATGAATGAGCTAATGGTAAAAATACTGACTTCCAGCCCTGGCTGGGTAGCTCAGTTGTTTAGAGCATCATTCCAATACACCAAGGTTATAGGTTCAATCTCCAGTCAGGGCACATACATGAATCAGCCAATGAAAGCATAAATAAATGGAAAGACAAATCAATGTTTCTCTCCCTTTCAAAAATTAATAATAAAAAAAATTTTTAATGTGGCTCCCTGAAGGTTTCTAGGGGATAGGTTACATAGGGAACTGAGAGTTAGGGTCACGGTCGAAGTCATTGGTATACTGATTGGTGAGCACTAAGGTGGAGGCTGGTTGATCATTGCATCTGGTTCTGATGCCACCCATGGTGGTGCCTCTTCCAGTTTCCCAAGAATGTGGTTGGTAATATTGTTCTGAAGCTGAAAAACAACTGAGGCCCAGATGTTATCTCTAGTTTGACTGAAACTCTGTCTCTGTGGTCAACAGACCAGAGGCTTTGTTCCTGAAATTGCTTAGTGCTGATCAGGGCCTCATTGCCCTGAGGGTCTGATGATTAAGGGAGTGGACTTGCAGAGAAGAAGGGAGGCAGATGAGTCAGGGTGCTGGATGGGGCCAGATTGAATCAAAAGGAAAGAAAGGAGAAAAGTTCTTATTAGAGAAATGAAGTTTCTATGTGGTTACATTCCTGCTTCTATAAACACTGTGTAAAAAGAATATTAAGATTTACAAGAGCTCCTAGAGCATATTTGAGTCCCATAGCAACCCCATAGGTGAGCAAGAAGTAAGGAGAAATACACAAGGCTTGGCAAGAGTGTGGACTTACTCCTAATCACAAAGTTAGCAAGAAGCCAGTCTCACATGGCATGGGATCCAAATGCCTTTGACTTCAAGAGGACTTCGAGACGGAGGAAGGGGCATGGGGAGCCAGTGTTTAATAGGTGGTGGGTTTCAGTTTTGCAAGATGGAAAGAGTTCTGGGGTTGGATGGTGATGAGCATTGCACATCGTTGGGACGAGCTTAATGTTACTGAACTCTGTGGTTAAAAACAGATAAAATGATACTCTCCAGGGCCATACATACTGTCACAAAAGATAAGATTTCCTTCTTCTTAATGGCTGAGGAGTATTCCATTGTGTACATGTATCACAGTATTTTCATCCACTCATCTACTGATGGGGCCCTTGGGCTACTTCCAAACCTTGATTATTGTAAATAACACAGAAGAGGTAAAGGGGAGTTGGGGGGAGGTAGAAGAGGGAATGGGGGGGGATAAACAGTGACGGAAGGAGACTTGACTTGGGGTGGTGAACACAATACAATGTACAGATGATGTATTATAGAATTGTATACCTGAAATCTATATAATTTTATTAGTCAATGTCACCCCCCAAAAATTCAATAAAATATTTTAAAATGTGTATACAAAAGAAATCACAAAGAAAAATTAAATTAAATTAAAATTTTATCTCCTTCAAAATATGGTTAAGATGGTAAGTTTTATGTTGTGTGTATTTTACAGCAAATTAACTTTTTTAATGAATATGTAAAATATCTGGAACATACATAGAATGTGCTTGATCTGTGACAGCTGCCTGCGCCCTCTTGTCTCATATCTTGATTCTCATTCTCTTGAAGTTACTGTAGAGATGAGACTGAGAGACACAACGTTAGTGAAGAATCACTTTGTTTTATAAAAATGTTTGATTTAAACTATCTTTCTTCATTTCTAAAACATTGAGGGAACACTGAGAAAGCTAAAATGATGCAATAGGTCACAATGAGCCCTTGGCTGGGTCCCCAGAACCCAGCTCATTAAACTAAAACTTTAAGAAAGGGTAGTGTGTTCTCTCTGTGTTTGAATGTGGAGAGTAACCAAAATCTTATGCAGGGAGAAGGAACTAAACACCACTAGAACACTTTCTCCAGTTTCTCTTGATACAGGAAATACGGTCCTGACCCCCTACCCACTGATAGGTAGACTATTTTATATTTTCTTGAGAGCATCATATATGATCTGATTACCAACATCACCCAATAAGCAAGAGTAAATATTTCTTCTTTAAAAATGAGTAACCGAGGCACAGCTCAACAAGTTTTTCCTGAAGATTCTCCCTGTGGTCAGAGGCTGAGCGACAGAGCCACACTTGTATATTGTTTAACTTCAAATCCCCTCACACTTCCTGGTACTCACAGATGTCGAACAGATGTTGCAATTTGTAAAGCATGAACTCTGCCCTAGCACATACAAAGATAAGCATTATTCTCTGTGACAATGACATCATTTTACTGTTACAAATCTGCAGTAACCTCAAGAACAACTGACGTTGTGATCTTTAAGGAAAAAAAACAGCTTGATACAAAACATGGCATATTTCAAAATAATGACATTTTGGCAGACCTATATCCCTTTTTAAGAGCAGTTAATGGAATTAGTATAGTGTGATTTTGTAAAAGGCATTTACTGATTGTATTATCTACCTTTGCTTGTGTTACAAAAGATAGCTCTCCGAGTGAACTGTGTCCCCACCAAATTCACGTGTAGAAGCTTTACCGTCAAGGTGATTGTATTTGTACACGGAGTTTTTAGGAGCTAATTAAGGTTAAATGAGGTCACAACGGTGAAGTCCTAATCAGATAGGACCGGTGGTCTCATAAGCAGAGATAGATTGATCTCTCTCTCTCTCTCTCTCTCTCTCTCTCTCCACAAGTAGGCATGAAGGAAAGCCACCTGAGCTCAGAGAGAGCTGGTGGCCTTCTGCAAGACAGGAAGAGAACTCGCACCAAAGCCCATCGGGTTGGGACCCTGACCTCAGACTTCTGCCTCCAGAGCCCCAGAGGAGATTCAGGTGCTCACTAATGAGTCCAGTCAAGGAACTCTCCCACAAAACCCCAGCAAGGAATAAACCTATAAAAAAATAAAATTAAATGAGAGATCTGTAATGTGGAAAATATCAAAATAATATCATAGGGTCCTCCTCAGGAAAAAAAAATAAATGGAGGGAATGAAACTATTTCCAGACTACAAACTGTAACTTTCTAGAATTATAGAAGATGTAAGCTTCAAAATTAAAGCACATAAAGCACTGAACAGGGGAGGTATGAGAAATGAATTCACGTTCAACCACATTGTCACGGAACTTCAGAGCACCAAATACAAAAAGAAAATTTTAGAGCAGTGTGAGAGGAAAAGGCAGATGAACCGCAAGAGTGTAAAAACGTATTGTTCAGGATCTTTTCAAGGAATATTGTACATGAAGTGAGATGGGCGTAATATTTTTGTTGCATTGAACAAAAGAACTCCAAAGCTAGAGTTTTATACTGGCTGAACTATCACTTAAATGTGACCCTGAAATTAAGATCTTCTCAGTGTCACGAGTGTAGATTCATGATAAAGTCTTTCCTGTAAGTCAGCTGAGCAACTGCTCGGCTAGCTGCCTGCTGGGCAGCCCGGCACTGAAGAACAAACAGGAGTCACACACAGGAACGATGCTGTTCACTCAGCTTTTACTGAATGCGGGTTCACTCAAAGTAGAACATCAGCATACATTAATGTCCCACTCACACTCTAACAATCTAAGAGAAATAGAACACACACACACACACACAGAGTAATCAATGGGGGATAAGGAATCCAAATCAGCAATCAATGAGGGATAACGAACCCGAGTTCCAGGTCTCAGTCTGCAGGTCCAGGAGACAGCAAGGTGGGCAAGGGAGTTGGTCAGCATCTTGCAAGGAAGAATTTCCGGAGCCAGGTGGGCAGCAGAGCAGATGAAGTCCACAGTCCAGCAGGGCAGAGCCCCTGGTGGCCAGTGCCGAGGGAGCTCAGTGTGGCATGGAGCAGCACTCTGGTATGTGGAGCTCGGCTGTCTCCCCAGTGGTCTAGAATCTGCCTCAGTTACACCTTGAAAGTGGTGTACTCCACCCTTCTGGGTCTTTTGATAAGTGTCTTGCCACTCCGATCACAATGTGGAATTTGCCCAGGAGCCTGTGTGTGGTACATGGCTGTTCTGCTTGGCACCCCTGATGGCAAGTGTGGAGTTTCCCCAAGAGCTTATCTATGGTGGTCCCACTCTGCAGACGTGGCTGTTCTGATCACATATGCAGATATCTTAGGTGTGTCTCCTTGCCAGATGTGTCTGCTCTGACTTAGGTGGTTTCCCTCTTGAAGCAAAGTGTCCTGGATGACTGGCAGCCATCTTGGTTGACACGAGTGACTCCACTTTGTTTTATGCAGTTGGTGCTGTCTTGATCTGACCGATGCCGTTTTGTTGGCCCTGTTCTCCACACTCAAGCATCTCAGACCTTCCAAAGTCTGCCAAACACTTTCTTGAAACGTTCTTGGAAAAAGTGTTAGACCAGAAGAGAAAAATAGTGCTGGAGGAAGCCAAAACCATTGAAGAGTAAGAAGCAGCCAGTAACTTAGTGTGCTTTTCTTGTTTGTTTGTTTCAATCAGCAGGAATAACCCCAACAAATTCATTCATAACATTGCGGAACTCAACTCAGGATGCCAGGGGAGGAAGTGGGGGAGGGACTTCCTGAGAAAGATCAGTATCATGGTTTACTCCCAGTTGTATCTGGTGATACAGAAGTGATAAGCTTAACTGATGGCAGAAAATAAGTATATGTATCAGGCCTATTGGGTTAACTCTAATCAACATGGGAAACAAAGAATGAGACCATAGACTAAATAAATAAATCTGTATATGATCCTATTAACCAATGTCACCCCAATACATTTATTTTTTTAAGATTTTACCTATTTATTTTTAGAGAAGGGAAGGAAAGGATAAAGAGAGGGAGAGAAACATCAATGTGTGGTTGCCTCTCACATGGCCCCCAATGGGGACCTGGCCCACAACACAGGCATGTGCCCTGACTGGGAATCAGACTGGCAACCTGTTGGTTCACAGCCCACCCTCAATCCACTGAGCTACACCAGCCACGACCCAATAAATTTATTTTTAAAAAATTAAAACTAAATAAATAAATCTTTGGAAAATTATCTAAAATACCAAAATTGACACTCATAACAAATAATAAATTGAATAGGATACTAATCATTAATGATATTGAAATAATAATTAAGTTCTTTCCACCCAAAAAAACCCAGGACTAGATAGATTCATGGATAAATTCCATAAAATTTGTAAGAAGCAGATAAAGGTTATCCTTGTTTTATGCATATTGTGTTAAGATTAAGTACATATTTACATGTAATATATATTATATTTTATTCTTCAGACTTAATACCCATCTCTCTTTTCCTAGTAACAAACCACAATTTCGAATTATATAAATATGTTATATATGTTTTATATAATGTATATATAATTGCATATCCATTTTTACATTTAATAGTAGTATAATTAGATATAATTATAATTTATAAATCATATGTTTATATATTATGTACAATGTAATACTTAACTGCAGGTGTATATAACTATACACCTAACTATACACTATATATGTAATATACTTATTATAATATACTTATTATATACTTAATATAGTATATACTTATACTATATAGTTATATGTACTATAACTATACACTTTATATATGTAATATAATTAATAACAATTGTTTAAGTTTATACATATACATATATATTTACATACACAGATGGTCCCCACTTAGGATGGCTTGACTTACAATTTTTTGACTTTTTGCCAGCAATATGCCTACTCCCTTGGGATGCTGGGCAGTGGCCATGGCCACAGCTCCCTTTCAGCCACATGATCAGGAGGGTAAAACGCTGATGCTCCACATTGCAGCCATTGTGTGAGACAATTCTGCCCAACTGTGGGATTCTGCACATGTTCTGAGCACGTTTAAGGTTGCCTCGGCTAAGCTATGGCTTCTGCAGATTAGGTGTATTAAATGCATTTTCAACTTACGATATTTTTCATTTACCGTATTTTCAACTAATGATGGGTTTATCGGGACATCCACCCATCATACGTTGAGGAACATTGATAATTCTACATTATGGTTCATCACAAGGGAAAAGAGACATGGGATCTAAATCCAAGGAATCGATAGACGGAGCAGAAAGGTCACAAGTGAGGATCCTGGAGGAGCTTGAACAATGGACCAGGGCCAGTGGTTTGGTGAAAAGGGGGCCTTTTGAATGAGATCCAAAGTTCTGGCTCAAACATAGAGTGGCAACTGTAGGAGACCCAGGCGGCCTTGCTTTGGACGCTTAACTAATACACCATGCTGTGTGTGTGTGTGTGTGTGTGTGTGTGTGTGTACGCGAGTGCTCACAGGCCTTTGGGTCTGGACTGTCCCTCGTCATTGGAAGCCTCAATTACAGCCTTGGGAACATCCATAACAACAGTCTTTGCTTGATTTAGCACAATGTGTCCTGGGCCTGCCCCTCATGGGGGCGCGGGGGCAGGTCACCTGTGTCTCTGAAGAATTTGGACCTTGGACTGTGGAAGTATTTAAAAGGTTATGCATTTTGCAGTCTTTGGAAATACCAGGTAGCTGCCTCTATAGCTCAGAGCCAGGATGAACCTCCCTCCTGCTGTACAAAATGTTTTTAAAATATGTTGACTCTCCAGACACAGGAAGTTTCGAGTTTCAGTGTCTAGATCTTTATTATCTCCCATTGATTGGAGCTTATGAGTTGTTACCAGAAAGATCTGTGGTGGGTATCCTCATTGGCCTGGTCTTAAGCAGCTGCTTCTGTCTCCAGGGTGTCCCAATCTACCTCACTAGGATCAGGATCCCTCTTTTATTAACACAATGGCAGCAGGATCACCAGGGCTGGCCCTTAATCCTCAGAACCTAGAACAAGCTCTTCGGCATGTGGGTACACCAGAGTGCCAAGCAGTGTCCAGGCTGTTCCATTGGGTGTTTCCATTTAGTAGGGAGCTTGCTGACTTCCTCAGGTGTATTAGGTGACACCAGCACTTGGTCCTCAGGCTGTTTCTGTGAGGCCATTAGATCTTAGGCCAGCACATGGCAGGGGTGAACTCTACATATCTTCTAGGGTGGGGGAAGAGATGTGACAGCAGCAAAGTCCACAGTAACAGAGAGGGTGCAGACCGAGGCTGCACTGGCCTTTGTGAGGAGCCATGGCTTCCCCAGCAAGGCTGCCCCTGTCGTACTGGTTAGGAACTGGAACCCTAGGGCCACAGCGGTCAGGGAGGAGGAGACTTACTCTCCTCCTCTGGCTAAGGGCACTGCCGGCTCTTTGACCCAGGGGCCCAGGAGTGTTCTAGGCTGGGAAACAGATTTAGCCTCTTCTGAGAAGAGGTCTGGACACCAAATTGCCCCGCAGAGTTAGTGCCGTTTGAGACAAGTGTGCTGATCTTTTGTACCCCATGTGAGTTAGTCAGAGTGCTGGCTGTCCCATTTGGTGGTGAGGTGGGCCCCATTTGGCCAAAGGCAATTCTTGGAGAAGAGAGTAGCTGTGAACCAGTAGCTAACAAAACTCAGTAGCTGGAGACGAGGCATTAGCTCAGAGAAGGTGAAAAATGGACATGAACTGACCTTGTCATCATCACACCTTGAGCCAGACAAGAGCCTCCTCCCCATACAGAAGGCTCCTGGCAATTGATAAAATCTAGAAAAGTGTCCCTACAGCCCAGAGGACTCCTCCAAGTTCTGTCTTCTACTTTCCACTTCCGACTCTGTCTTCTGTCTCATAACTGCATTCTTTCTCATCCTTGTCTTTTGGGCTCAATGGCCAAGTTGGATTACCTGCCCCACTTCCTGTTTTGGTTTCTTCATAAGATTTTGCTCCCATCTCTCTCAACAACACATCCTATAGGCTGTGAGCAAATAACTCTATGCTCCCTGGCAACAAACAAAGGTAGGTATACAGGTGAAGGAATAGGAATTATTCAGAGAAGGAATAACAGAGACACTAAGATTCTCTTTCCCCATATGCTGATAATACTCCAGGCAAAGCCAAGGGCATTCCTGGAGCAGAGAAGGAGTTCTGAGGACTATGAACTGAGATGGTGAGTTCCCAAAATTTGGAACAGCAGATTAAAATTGTAAATTTATGGCAAGCCCAATATCCCAAAATACAGATGCAGAATACAAATACCCACTGGGTTAGAGTAAAAGCTATTCCTACCTCTTCCACTTCTAAACACAGCAGGATGTTAAGTAAATTTTCATCCTGGACACTTTTGGTGCATGGTGGGAAGGACTAATTAAACTTAATGTTAGGTAGCAGAAAGTCAGTTACACCTACATGTAACCTTGAGGCAGGAAGTCTCAGGGTTTAGAGCCTTATTTCCTTCCTGCCTTTTTAGCCAGTGGCTATTCTTACCTAGTAAAGAAAGAATGAAAAAAAAAAAAACCCCAAAACCTCCAACTCCATCTGTTATTAACATCAACAAAAAAAGCTTTGTTCGCAACTTTCTTTAGAACATTGTAAAATGTCTCCAACTTTCCCAGAAAGTATATGAGATTCCTTTGCCAATTTTTTAAAACGGAAAACAATTTAACAATAATGAGTATCCCTCAAAGCATCATTAATATGTCATTTAAGGTCATTAATAAAATGCTGTTCTTTTCCCAGCTCTGCATTACACTTCTGCAATTAACATGTTTAAAAACACCTTTCTGTACCGTTTTAGTTGCCAAACGAATTCTCAAAGGGTGCCATCTTTTGGTCTGACTTTAAAAATATCCATGGACTCTCGATGCTTCTAGAAGCTCACTCTTCAGTGACCCCGGCATAAATAGGGAAATACTAGCTTTCTACTTCCAGCCACCTGGGTGGCATCAAATGTCTCAGACTTCTGAGAATCTGACCCAAGGTTCTTGGCAAGTGCTGATTGGAAATGCATTCCAACAGCATGAGGATTGCAAAAGTGTAATGCCTGCAGATTCAAAGGCAGCTTTTAAGTATCCGCATTATGTCTTGCAAATACACGTAGCCTGTACACTGGGGACAGGTTGCTGCCCCATAGTGAATTCTCTTTACAAAGGGAACCGAAAGTCCACTAAGCCATGTGCTTTCCAGCCTTTCATACATATTCAACATGGCATCAAGCCTGGAATCTGAAGCTTATTCCAACACAAAATGTTGCAATTTCCCTTATTTATTTGAGTCACTAAATAATTTATCATGTCAAATTTTAAACTTACTCTTCCGAGTGCAATGAACAACTTAAATCCACAAAAGCATGTGCTAATTCCCATCATGGCAAAGGAGCTTTATGTTGGAGTAACCCTCCTGGTAAAAACAACAACAAAACTTGGGGGGAAATAATCAAAGGCAATAGAGAATAGCCAAAGAATATAATAACTGATAGGAGATGACCCTTGAAAGAAGGGACACACTCTAGGCAAGCTCCATGTTTATCCAGCTTTGCTCCTAAGGGAGCAAGTTTCCAATTCTGGAACTTGAGCCTCGGCAGAAAGCAGGAGTCACACTGAATTTAGGAGACAGATCTCAGAGTTCGTGGCTTCACTAATGGCTGGGAATTAATTCTGAAGAGAAGAGATTCACAAAGCACGAGCCTCAAAGTCTGCACGCCAATACCCCTGAAGTACAATAGTTGGTATATATGTAAAACTATGTGTAGACTCAAACTCCAAGAAATCTAGTAGAAAGCAGCAGAAGGGGACTCAATTGCTGACAGAAGTTTCAGCAGCTACCCTGTACTTGCAAAGTCTGCCAAGTGAAAGGACTTTGCAAACATCTTGAATTTTCTGTTGAAACCCAGAAAGGCAAACCTTCAATAGACAAGCCCTTACTAAGCCAGGATCAAAGTAAACTGCTGGTTCTCAATCTCTTGCCTAAATAAAATTTAACCCTCTTTGAAGGAAAACATCTTCCAGGATCCCTGTAATTTATTATTCAGTCAATGATAAAAAGAGAATCAGTTGACTGTAACCTAAAAACAAAAGAGCCCACAAGAAAGCTAGAACTTCAAAAGATTTAGACATGACAGTGAGCAAACAAGGTCTTTATTTTTAAAAATATATTTTATTGATTATGCTATTACAGTCATGCCATTTTCCCCCCTTCACTCCCCTCCACCCTACACACCCCCTCCCACCCACATTCCCCCCCTTTAGTTCATGTCCATGGGTCATACATATAAGTTCTTTGGCTTCTACATTTCCCACACTATTCTTACCCTCCCCCTGTCTATTTTCTACCTACCATTTATGCTACTTATTCTCCGTACCTTTTCCCCCTCCCTTCTCCCATTTGCCTGTTGATAACCCTCCATGTGATCTCCATTTCTATGGTTCTGTTCCTGTTCTAGTTGTTTGCTTAGTTTGCTTTTGTTTTTGTTTTAGGTGTGGTTGCTAATAACTGTGAGTTTGCTGTCATTTTACCATTCATATTTTTTATCTTCTTTTTCTTAGATAAATCCCTTTAACATTTCATATAATAAGGGCTGGTAATGATGAACTCCTTTAACTTGACCTTATCTGAGAAGCACTTTATCTGCCCTTCCATTCTAAATGAAAGCTTTGCTGAATGGAGCAATCTTGGATGTAGATCCTTGCCTTTCATGACTTGGAATACTTCTTTCCAGCCCCTTCTTACCTGTAAGGTCTCTTTTGAGAAATCAGCTGACAGTCTGATGGGAACTCCTTTGTACGTAACTACCTCCTTTTCTCTTGTTGCTTCTAAGATTCTCTCCTTATTTTTAATCTTTGGTCATGTAATTACAATGTGCCTTGAGGTGTTCCTCCTTGGATCCAACTTCTTTGGGACTCTCTGAGCTTCCTGGACTTCTTGGAAGTCTATTTCTTTTGCCAAGTTGGAGAAGTTCTCCCTCACTATTTGTTCAAATAAGTTTTTGATTTGTTGTTCTTCCTCTTCTCCTTCTGGTACCCCTATAATTCAGATGTTGGAACATTTAAAGATGTCCTGGAGGTTCCTAATAACCTCCTTATTTTTTTGAATTCTTGTTTCTTCATTCTTTTCTGGTTGGATGTTTCTTTCTTCCTTCTGGTCCACACCATTGATTTGAGTCCCAGTTTCCTTCCCATCACTGTTGGTTCCCTGTACATTTTCCTTTATTTCACTTAGCATAGCCTTCATTTTTTCATCTAATTTGCGACCAAATTCAACCAATTCTGTGGGTATCCTGATTACCAGTGTTTTGAACTGTGCACCGGATAGGTTGGCTATCTCTTCATTGCTTAGTTGTGTTTTTTCTGGAGCTTTGATCTGTTCTTTCATTTGGACCTTTTTTCTTTTTTTGTCTCAACAAGCCTGGTAGGTAGTGAGGGGCAGAGCCTTAGGTGTTCACCTGGGTGGGGCAACCCAGTCACTGAGTTGTGATACAGTATGTGGGGGACGGGTCCATGAGGGAACAATGGTGCTTGCTCTGCTCTCTGCCAGCTTTCAGTCACTTCCCCTGCTTCCCACAGGCCCTTGTGGTGCTGATTCCCTGGTGGGTGGGTTTGTGCATGTTCTAGGACCCTGTGAGTCTCTCCAATGAACTCTCCTGTGTGGCTGGGAGTTTCTCCCGCTGCCTCAACCCCACAGGTGTTTTCAATCAGTACTTTGAGGCTTTATTTCCCCAAGCTTGGGCCCTGGGTTGCGTGTTCTGTCTCACTCTCCAGTTGTTCCTCCCAGTTTATCTGCATGCAAATGTGGGACCTCCTGCTCCACCAGCTGCTGCCTCACTGGATCTGTCAGCTGCTGCTTTCCCATGAGTCCTCTCCACCAGGCCTGTCTTTGCACCTCCTACCGGTCTGGATGAATGTGTCTTCTTTAACTCATTGGTTGTCAGATTTCCATACAGTTGGATTTTCTGTCAGCTCTGGTTGCTTTTTGTTTTTAAATTCTTGTTGTCCTTTTGGTTATGCGAGGAGGCACAGTGTGTCTATGCCTCCATCTTGGCTGGATCCATACCCAAACAAGGTCTTTAATATCCCTCCTGACTTGTTAAAGAAAGTAAAGAATAAATAAGCAAGATAGAAAATTATGCAGGGAATTGGGATTTATTATTAAAATCAAGTATTTTATAATAAAGTGTAGTACCTGAAATTAATAACTCACCCATGGTTTTAATAGCAGATGAGAAATAGCAGAAAATAGAATTAGTGCATTCACACATAAGTTGTCACAAAATACCCAAAGGCACAAATTTTAAAAAGAAAAGAAAGATGACACAGCACAGGAAATACATGTGATATAGTCAAATGGTTTAACATACATATAGTTGGGATTCCCAGGAGACAAGGAGAGACTGGCTGGGGCAGAAGCAGTGTTTGAAGAAAGACAAGCAGAGAATTCTCCCAAACTGATTGAAATATCAAGCCGAGATTTAAGACCCTTAGCAAAGCCAAGGCAGCCTAAATACAATAAAAACACATCTAAGTAGTGATAGACTTTTAAACTTAATTCCAAATTTTATTATTACAAATGCAATCTTATGAACATTCCCTTGCATGTTCCTACACAAATATGAATATTTCATTTTGAGGAGAAGATAGAGTGGTTAGTAAATGGTGCTAGAAAAATTCCCTGGAAGAGTTCTATTTCAGAAATCATTGGGAAAGTAAATATAGACCTGTACTTCACATTTTTTAGAAATAAAAACTACAAATTCATTTGCAAAAAAATTATAAAAATGTTAGAAGAAAATATAACATTTTGATCATGTTTCAAACATAGTTCAGCTGCTCCTTCCACCTAAAAGTCACACTGGCCAAGTCCAAGGTTGGCTATGGCTCCAATAAAAGGTATGGAAGAGGCCTCCTGATTATCAAATTCATCCTGTTCCCTCCAGTAGTTCTTTGGATGGGTCTTGTGCTTATTCTTTCATCCTTTCTGGAAACTGTGCACAGAAGTAGGCTAAATGTAAGTTAATGCTACATAAATGTGGTAAATGAGCCATTAACTACCAGAATTCCTAATGAGAAGACACCCAACCACAGTCTGGGAGTTAGAGCTTAACCTAAGATAATTGTTTTGCTGGGCTCTTGATTTTTTATTTTTTGTTTTTAATTATTTGTATCTTTTTATGCAATAATGATCAGTACAACCAAAAGCTCCCAGCTACCTAACATAAAATAATCACCTAATAAATATTTGTTCAGTCACTGAATAAAACACTCACAATACTCTGAGACAGCAACTGAAATTCAAATGCTTCAAAATACTTTGTGTCCTTAGAGAATTCATTTCTCTCCCTTCCCCAGCTCTCACATTACAAATTACTAGTATATAGTTTGTCAGAACAATAGGTGATAAAAGAGTGAAATCACATGAGAAGGAAATTGCATTACATTGGCAGAGTTGGGCCCTTGGGTTCAAATCCCCACTTCAGCTCTTCCCAGTTGTATAAAATGGAGATGATAATAATGGTACCTACTTACAATGTTTTCTTAGAATTAGATAGAACATAAAAGCTTTTCCAGCCCTGGCTGGTATATCTCAGTGGACTGAGCACAGGCTGCAAACTGAAGAGTGGCTGGTTCAATTCCCAGTCAGGGCACATGCCTGAGTTGCAGGCCAGGTCCCCAGTGGAGGTGGCATGAGAAGCAACCACACATCATTGTTTCTCTCCCTCTCTTTCTCCTTCTCTTCCCCTCTCTCTAAAAATAAATAAATAAAATCTTTTAAAAAATAATTTTAAAAATAGGCTTTTCAAATGGTGCCTGACATATTAAATTCTCAATAAATACTTGGTCCTGATTATAAAGATAAAAGCAAAAAATAAGATAAGACAAGACAAAACAACATGAGATAAAGCCATGAGGGTGCTGGTTGCTCCTGGGGATTCTACTGGTCACAAACTTTTCCTGTAAAAGATCAGATCATAAATATTTTTGGCTTTGTAGGCCACATATGGTCTTGGTTGCTTGTTCTTTTTCCCTGTGACCCTTAAAAATTAAAAAATCACTCTTAGCTGATGGACCAAAAACATGCCAGATTAGGCCCATAGGCCAAGACCCCACCTTCATTATGCTATTTACCATAAAGAAGTTAATCATTGTAATAACCACACTGGTTAAGATAGTTTGTGACAAATGTGACCACTGTCTGCACTCTTATTATACCTGAGTGTGTTAGGTTGAACCATGAGAGACTGCCGTTTTTGTAGGTCAAAACCGGTCAATGTTGGCAATTTTGTGTGGCTCAGCCTCAGTATAGACATCAAGCTGAGACCTGAATCTGTCATCTTTTCCTGCTTTTGGATTTACCAACTCTTTACCTTATTCCCATCAAATTCTTTCTAGCTTGCTCACGTTTATTTTTCTGCCCTTAAGGATTCTGCAGACTTCCAAGTTGCATGGTGGAAAGAATAATGGGTTCTTCTTGTAAACAACATGGAAAGGGAGAGTGTAGGTAGACTTTCTGGAAACTACCTGACCTGGGGGCCTCAGAGGGTTTCTGTGCCCAGGGACAACACCTGGGGCTATGGATCCGCTGGGGAGGGCGCTGGTTTAGAAAAGCAGACAAAGCCCTGTTATGTAAAGGGGAAACCATGGTTTTTGTTATTTCCAAGTCCCAAATGCTCCCCTTTCTGTCAACCAACCTTCAGTGTTTGTGCTGTCTTGAGGGCCTCTCTGCACACCCAAGCAAAAGTCTTGATTTAAATAAAATACTGATGCAGTATTAAGCTCTTCACCCACAGAAGCTTGAATTAGGACTCTGGGAGGGAAAGCAGGCCAGGGGCCGTGACCCTACTGTTTAAATGGAACATCCCACAAAACGGTGGTAAACGCGGTTCTTTAGAGCTGTTTGCACAGCCAGGCCACTTTCTTACAAACATGGGCCAGTTTCCTGGTTGTTAGTCTTCAGTTCTAAAGGCTTCAAAGAATTCACTGTGCACTGAGTCATAGTTCGATGCTGACTTGTTTGCAAAGCCCTGAAACTTCCCATTCAAACAACTCAGATTGTCAGCCCCACAGGCTCCATGAACTTGACCCAAATCCACCCAGAGACAAGTAGCTTAGAATGGGATTATTCATGTTTCTGGTTTTTGTTACATTTTTCATTTTGAAATTTTTTGACATGTCAAGGAACATTTTTACTTCCAAGATTGTTCAAAGCACATTGTTGGGGGTCTTCATTTCTGAGCTAAGCACTGCAAAATCTTTTAAAAATAGGCTATAAAGATGTTATTTATTTTTAGAGAGAGAGGAAGGGAAGGAGAGAAGTGAAACATCAATGTGTGGTTGCCTCTTGCACCCTCTACTGGGGACCTGGCCCACAACCCAGGCATGTGCCCTGACTGGAAATCAAACCAGTGACCCTTTAGTTCACAGGCCCATGCTCAATCCACTGAACTATACCAGCCACAGCAGCATTGCAAACTTTTAACATCAGGATCTCATCTATGAATCAGGTAATTTGTCAGGTCAGGGAGCAGGATCCAGCCTTCTGGTCCACCTGGATCCCATGGGGTGGGGAACCATTGCATAGGTTGGTACAATTTTAAACATGATCTTATGGGGATCCTCTGTACCCCTTTTGCAGCCGGAATGCCACCATGCTGCTTTCAAGAATTCAGGAGAAAGAATGTCCATTTGTAACCAGAAAAGACACCAGCATTCTGGCTGCCTGTCACTACCAAATTCAATAAGCAATGACAGTGATTGAATCTTTTATAGGCACTTTATTCAGATGGCTGGCAATCCGAGAAGATGGCGGGTTCATACCCTAATAAACCATCTTCCCTTCTCTTTTCTGGCCAGATCTTTTATAAGGGGGTGGGGGAGGACAAACAAGGTACAGTGAGGGCTTTGAGATTCAGAAACTGCAACATTCCAGTCCTGGGCAGTTAGCTGATCCCAAGGGGGAGGGGTCGTCTGCTCTCCCTGGAACAAAGGTTCGGATGTCCCCAGGCCATAATCTTCTATCAGTGCCCCAGGAGGTTGGCTGTTTTTCCCAGGAGCCAGGATGGGCCTTATCTGTAGTTTCTGAAACAAAAGCTTTAACATACACATTATTTGCTAGACTCATAACTTTTTACCTTAAGCTAAAACTTCCCAAGTCTTGAGTCCCTTATCACATCTGAGGAAGGAAGCTCTGCAACATGGACATAAACTATCTCTAAAAAAATAAATCAACGATGCACATGCTTAAGTCTCATGCTCAATTGGGGAAAAGTTTTCATTTTTTAAAAAAGCACTCAATATTTTAGCATTCTTACTGTGGGAAGGTGGTGGTAGAAGTCACTCATTTGTCTTCCTTTTTCAAAAAAATTAGTTGTAAAATGAACTTTTAATCCAATTACTTATTCTTAAATTTAGTAACACTATTTTGATGTCCTTTTCACTCCAGTTGTCACTGTCAGAACCACTGAAATAAATTAAGATTACCAAAAGGAAACTTTACTTCCAAAAATAGCTCCAGAATTAAATGTATCCTCTTTTGGCACAGAACTTGAAGGCTGGCCTTGAATTGATCTTGGAATCTAGCATCATCAGTTGCTGCTGCTGCACAGGACAATAGAACACCCCATCGTAGGACGTAGGTCGGCAGCATGTGGCTGACACTACCTGCCACAGAACCCTGGAGACCTGGGGGAAGCATTACCTGATTATATTCTGTTAGTCCCCGGGACTATAGATGTAGAACAGGGTTTTCCCAGCAGGCCTGATCGGACCAGCAAGGGGTCTGGATCCATGGAATGGCTGGCCTTTGTAACTTTGATTTGTGATGTTTTTCTTGGTGTGACTGCTTGAGTAAAGTTGGGGGAGGCAGAAAGATGACGTGCATGGCCAGCTCCAAGTTTTCCCACAGAAAGTGCCCCAAGCCCAAGATTCAGCCCGCAGAAAAGATAACAACACGGGTAGAGCCAAAAAAAAAGGGGGTTTGTTTTTTTTTTCCTCTCAGCTTTGTTTGAGATGGCGAAGAGTGCAGCTAAAATTTCGGTTTTCCTTCAGGATTTATCATGGGAACAAGTTTGTTCAGGGGTCTATGAACTACAAAATGAGGGAACTACACGATGCTTGAAATCTTCCACCTACAAACAAAAGCCTCCGTTTACCATGTATATAGAAATAACAACAGAAAATTAGCCTCTTACTATTATTTACAACAACCCGGTGTACGGGGAAAGCATTTTTGCTTGCTGCTTCTTCTTAGTTGGATTTGGATTGTTCTCACTGCCCTATATTTAAATATATTTGAATTCCAGAGAGATGAGGCCCTAGATGTTTTATGGAGAGTTTCTCCCCGCCCCCACTTTTCTGCCCTTTGTCCTTCTAAGTCTGTGTGATAAAAACAATGTTGGTGAATTATAAAACAGCCCGCATAGCTAGACTTCATTATGTGTTCTCCCCCTCCCTTTGCCCCTTGATGCATGACAGCTGCCCGGCCCTTTCTACCCGGTGTTGTTCTGTCCGGGCCCCCCCCCCCCCCCCCCCCCACATTACTCAATCATCTGCTATGGATCTTGGAGTGATATTGACATATTTGTTTTGAAATAAGAGAGAAAAAACAAATGGGGGGGGCGGCAATCAGAAGCTGTTGACTTTCCTCTTGCTTCATAGAACATCTAGTATTGCGCAAGGTCTTGTTTGAATCTCAAAAGTATGAGTCAAGAGTAACAAATGAAATGCCGTACTAATCTAAATGCGAGGATCTAGTTCAAGAAACCGACCAGCAGCTGCCAATGAGTTCACTGTCTTTGTATCTGGCCAGCAGGATCTCCATGTTGAGCTTAGAAGTTAGTATTTTGGACACTACTTCTAGCCTGGACTTTGTGGGTAGATGTGAGGTTTGGTATTAGTTTCTGATTCCCTGCAGCTGTTGATACAGTTTAGACTTTAGAGATAAATAACTTCCTCTCGTCTCTTAATTACCCACTTTGTAGTGTGGAGTCCAGGGACCCAGGTGCTAGTGTTATGTAAGTTGATGTCTCTGGCCCGTTTTGAGCAGTAGAAGATTTCAGACTCTGGGTGGTGACGCTGTCTCGGGCACGGGTCACTCTAGAATCACAGACAGATTGGGTGACCAAGTCTGGGGGTGTTTCCAGGGACACAGGACTTCACTGTTTAAAAAGGAGAGTGTTTCAGGCACTCTAGGATGAACCTGGCCTGCCTCAACCCGCGAGTGCCCCTGTCTGTCCCATAAGGTGCTACACTGAGTCTGACGGGACGTCCTTGTCAAGCTCACTCCTATCTTTGAGTGTAAACTCTTCCAGCCACTCATCCTTTCCTCTCATAAACTTTAAAACCCTCCAACGCAGATGCAGGGTTGAGCTAAGATTTTGACTGCTCTGAATGTGATCTGTTCTAAAATACCACCGTATGAGCCCAGCCCCTCGGGGAGGGAGGGACTCAGGTGACTGGGGACACACCCATATCTCTACTTAACCAACTGCTCTATAGATCCCTTCTGGTTCATTGTGGGCGCATCTCTTGCCAACATGGGCCCTAGCTGCTTTCTGAGAGGCAGGTCTTCCCAAGCTGGCTCTCTTCAGAAACTTATGTGAGCTCTAGGCAGGACCCTCCCCACGGCCCAGCCCCCTCACAGAGGAGATACAATTTCTGACCCAGTTTTCGCCTTGAGTCTCACATCCATCAGCCTTGGGCTGCTAGTGACCCCCTCACCCCAATGGCAACCCTTCTGGGAGTCAAGATGGCACAAATCCAGTTACCTTCCTTGGTGGCCAAGCACAGGACTCCCAGAAACTCTGCATGTTTGACACAAAACGGATGGGACTGCAGCCACTCCTCCCTCACGCCTTTCCCCACCCTCCCAGCTCTCCCAGGCTCATCCCCTAGGACCAGGTCGGCAGGTGCCGTGCCCAAGCAGAAATCCAATTAGGGAATAGAATGCAAGTGTTCCCTTCTTGCAGGCATCCCCCCAAGCCCTCGTCTTTACTAAAGACTCTCATGGAGTCCCTCTCCCAGTTGGCTTTAATGAGGAAAGTGGGAAAGGAGAAGCCCCTTCACCACCAACCCTGTCTCCCCACATGGCCAACGACAGAATGCACCCCCTCTCTTTGGGAGTGGGGGGTGAGGGGGCAGGGCTGGTTCTGCTCCATCGCTGGATGACTGGGGGCAGGCATTTGGGGTCTTCACGGGCCCACTTTTAATCTGTTTGCTGTGCCAATTTCCAAGTGCTACAGCTGACACTCTCACTCTAAGAAGAGCTAATCCCCATGTTGGAACGTTACATGAAAGGCCAGGCATGCAACTTGAGATGATGACACTTGATTTAGTGGGCACCACTGTGGCTGCCGTGATGGGGTCCTCTTTGGCCTGATGCCCGTTCCAGTTGTCTACAAACCTATATGCCCAAACCCAGGATTTGACTTCATATATACTCCGCATATTTCTCTCTGATGAAGCTTATCTTCCTTCCCCATGCCCTCTCTTCTGGCTGAAGATCTGCCTACTCCATTGCCTGCCTACTCCCTTGCCTGTCTGCCTCCCTTGCCTGCCTTGTGTGATCGTCTTTTGGCATGACTTTGTGATGGGGGCAGCTTTTTCTTAGTGATGTGAGAGTGTGACAATAGTGTTCATTCATCTCCAGCTGCCAGCGTTCTGAGCACACAGCTTGCTGCTTCAGAGCTCCAGGCATTTGCTGGTGGCATTCTCTCCACCCAGCGGCCTCCTCTCTCATCCTCTTCCTTCCCCCACTCCCTGCCAACTCCAGCTCATTTTCAGTGATTCACGCTGAACGAGGACCCCTGACCCCTCAGGAGGGACTCAGCCCCGTCCTCTGGGCTCCCACGCACATCACACGCTGGGAAGACAACCTGGCTGCTCTGTGTCTCTGTGTCTCTCTCTGCTGACTATTAGGATCTCTGGAACCCCAGTGTCTGACACTCGGTGGACACTCAGTACATGTTCAACTAAATGGTCTTCGTTTGAATGAAATAGAGTTGCTATTTACTGCAGATTTCTCATGATAAAGTTTTTTGGGTTTTGTTTTTTTAAGGAAAAGCACAATTAATGCACCAGGTACTGTCTTGTTCCATTCTTTGATGGCCTAGTAAGGTGGTTTGCGTAATTCCATGCTTAGCAAAGAAGAAAGTTAAGGCTCAGAGAAGGAAAGTAAACAGCTTGTAAGTGTCTGAGCTTGAGACGAATCTCAGTTCTGTCTGTCTGGACCCAAAGTCTAGGATCTTTCCACTGTGCCTTTGAAGAAAATAAAGGGAAGGAAGGGAGGAAGGGAGGGAGACAGGGAGGGAGAAAGCAGAGAAGGGAGGGAGAGAAAGAGAAAGAAAAGGAAAATAAAAGATACATGCCTATGTATTAAAGCTATTCTGCCCTGGTTTGACTGAGATAAGAAAACCAAAAGGACTGTGGACGGGGAAATGCAGTCGCCTGATAGCTACACTGGAGCCTGCAGAAGTTGCTGGTACGTCTTCACTCACAGGTGTGGAGATGTCTTCCCCACGTGCTCACTCACATTCACGGCCCCGAGTAAGTGAGAGCCACGAGACCAGTACCAGCGTCCTCTCCAGCCCCTAGGCATGCTTCCGAATTTGGGGCCCAAGCTTCACTTCGCCCAGCCTGGCCACTCACCCCTGAGATGCATCGGCCACTGGGTCACTTTAAGTTCCACAGAACACACTTAATACACCAATGTCACTTTCACACTCTCCAGCTTCAGTCCATTTCCTGCTACCCATGGTGGCAGGGACCTTAGCCCCCCGTCAGTGTGCTGCAGGGGAGCTGGCCCGGGTGTGTGTCCTTATCCATCATCCTTCGCAGATGAAGCTTGTCTAGAGGACACGTCACAGCTTACTGGAATGATTCCTCTCCTGTAATCCTTTGAATGGTAAATACCTGTGTGGTTCCTGTTCACCAAAACTGGCTTACAAAATGCTGAACGTCATCCCTTGGGGAGGGCATAGACAGAGAAGAGGACGTTTTATAAACTACAGAGTTTGGAAACCACGTGAGACATTGGCGGTCAGGAAGCCAGGCCCTTGATGTCAGATGACTTGGCCTGGTCATCCACTCCCCGGGCACTTCGGGGGAAGTCCCCAGGCTGTGCGGCCTGGGTCTCCTTGCATTTGCTCTGTGGCTGGTAAGAGCACCCATTCTTATCATTGGATCACACTGATTAAGTGAGATAATGACCGGAAAGCCTATTATTGGCAGGTATTTGGCTGCTAGTAAGCACTCAATAAATGTTAGCGGAAGCATCCCCATCATTATTATCACCTCAGATCTGAAGATAAAAGTAGGCCAACTCACGGACACTTAAAGCTTTTACTATGGAAATACCATTATTAGTGACATATCATCATAGACATTACTGCTTGACCACTGTCTCAAATATTTTTTTTCCATTGTCAGGTGCTTTTTTAAAAAGATTTTTATTTATTTATTTTAGAGAGGGGGGGAGGGAAAGAGAAAGAGAGGGAGAGAAATATCAATGTGTGGTTGCCCCTCACGTGCCCCCTACTGGGGACCTGGCCCACAACCCAGGCATGTGCCCTGACTGGGAATCGAACTGGTGACCCTTTGCTTCACAGTCCAGCACTCAATCCACTGAGCCACACAAGCCCAGGAGGCAGCTGCTTTTTAACTTGCTTTAATTTAATTTAGTAAATCTATCTGAGAAAAAAAAGGTGGGGGAGAAAAGTATTTCAAGCTGTATGTAATAAAGTGGACAAAATATAAATATTAAACCAGGGGTGTCAAACTCATTTTCAGCGGGGGCCACATCAGCCTGTGGTTGCCTTCAAAGGGCCAGATGTAATTTTAGGACTGTATAAATGTAACTACTCCTTAACTAGGGGCAGGGAGCTCGGTGCTGCTGCCCGGTGCCAGGCCGGATGAAACAAGGTGGAGGGCCGTGTGCTTGCCGCCTGTGTGTTAAGCCAAGCCCCGCAGGGCTCTAAAGCAGTGAATTCTAGCACAGAATGTAAAATTCTAAAGCATAAAAAAAGTTCATAAAGATCACTGACTACCTCTGATTTGTGTCTTACAAATTAATGACAGTCAGGAGTGAACATCTAATATGATCAACAAAGAGTCGGTCCTGGGCTCCTTTTTGCAAGTGCCCTGGGGGAAAGGCGCTGACAGGCACAGTGCAGGCTCGCTTCGCCCAGCTTGCAGGGTGGGTCTGTGGGGCATGGATGCCTGTAAGTGTCCTGGTTCTGCAATAACGTGCCCCATACCCAGAGCACGATTCTTTAGTAACCTCACTTGGGAGGGGAAGGGGGAGTGAATGTACATCCAGTCCAAGTCATTACTGTGGTTTATACTCAGCTGGAAAACAGGACAGTAGTTCCTGCTGCTTTAGGCATGGAGTGGCTGGGGCAACCCCTGCATTCAAGTCCATACACCATGACCTGGAGTCTCACGGTACCTCAAATAAAGATAATGAACACCCTTATTCCCCAGCAGGGGCCTATTGAAGCTGGAATTCTGTGTTTTCTATCAGGAATTCAAAACCATAATCGGAACAAATTCCCCTCGGTTGTTTGTTATCCTTAAATTCCTTGCAAGGAGCAAATAAGTGAACAGGATACAGAGAGTGGAAAAAAAGGTTCCGTGCCAAAGGGACAAGTATGCAGAGTGACAGGGGCTTCCTTTTCTTCATGTGAAAAAAAAAACCTTGGCCCCTCATTCTGTTGTCCCCTTCCAGCCAGTGTTTAAAGCCATTGTGCTCACAGAATGGTCCCACAATCCTGGCTGCTGGAGTCCTGGACTGTGTCCTACGGCGGTACGCACACAGTCCCTCGGCGCCACTGGAGACTGGCCCACAAGGCCACACAAAGAGCATGGGCTTTATTTACAACAAGGGAACAAGCAGTCCCTTCTCTAGGAAGGTTACATCCTTAGCACTGGCATTTGGTCCCAGCCGGGCAGTCTTCATTACACTGAAACCCGACTCCAGTCCCCTACCGGTGACACAGCATTCCAGTCCGTACCCTGCACACGGGCCAGCACAGTCCACACTTGTGTCATACCAAACACAGCAGCTCAGAGCAACGAATAACCCCTGAACCCATTCCAAGGATTTGTCCACGAGAGACCGTTTGGCCAGAACCCCAGAATAAGGGGGCGGGGCTCCCATTTTAACAGCTCCCCGGTATCAATTTTAGGTCAGAAATGATGGAGGGAGACTGTCATAAATATTGATCCTAATTAAATCTGTGGACACTTACTAGTAATCAAATCTAAGAATGGAGAGATGGCTCAAAAAATGAGGGGATCCCCACTACAGCTCCGTGAAGCCTGACTTTTCATTAAGGGTGAAGGGTGACTTTTCAATGAAAAAATAAAAGTTTATCCATTGCTAAGTAGGAATAAAAATTCTGTATGCCAATTATTTTACTCTCTGAATGCCCTTTGTGGAAAGGGTAAAATTTTTAGAATTTTGCTGGTTCTGTGTGGCTTGTATTTTTAAGAGCATATGGCATACACAAAGAGAGACAATCATTAGAGGAAAGCCATCTGTCCTCCTGACATCGGGCATGAACTGCCCCTGTCATCACACTGTCCATCCTCGGCCCCAGGACTCCATGCCACGAGGTCCTTGCCAGCCAGATGCTATGACGCCCAAAATCTCCATCTGCCGAAAAGATGTCTTCATCTTGGGCAGTAATGTCGTTCACTGGTACTTAATTGGAAGCTGTAGAATTCTACAGAGAAAAAACCATCATGATAATTTTAGAGCCCCTTGGGGTTTGTTAGAATGAGGTTCTGTCCCTTCACAGTTGGCGTCCAAATCACAGCTCCAGCTGCACATACTCGCAACAGGAATTAAGTGGTTGGTTTCTGATTTGGAATTTGCATACATGCCAAGATTTCCTAGGTCTTCTCCCAGCACAAATGTACAAGGCCAGAGTATATTCAAAGAGGCCCTGGCCAGGTAGCTCAGCTGGTTGGAGTATCAGCCCATACACCAAGATTGAGTGTTCAATCCCCAGTCAGAGCACATATAAGAATCAACCAATTAACACATAAATAAGTAGAGCAACAAATCGATGTCTCTCTCTCTGTCTCTTTCTCTCTTTCCCTTTCTCTCCCTAAAATAAATAAGTAAGAGTATATTCTAGGATATACACATGCAAAAGAATGAAATTGGACCCCTTCCAACCCACATACAAAAATTAACTCAAAATGGATTGAAAACCTAAATGTAAGAGTCAAAGCTACAAAACTCTTGAAAAGGAAAAAAGGTGTAAATCTTAGGGACCTTGGATTAAGCAATGATTTCTAAAATATTACACCAAAATCACAAGGAAAAATCTATAACTTGGACTTTGAAATTTAAAACCTTTCTGCATCAAAAGATACTATCAAGAAAGTAAAGAGATAACCCACAGGACAGAAGAAAATTTTTGCACATCAAACGTGACAAGGATCTAGTATCCAAAAAATATGTTTTAAAAAATCTTGTAACTCAAACATAAAAAGATAAATAACCCAATTTAAAAATAGGCAAAGATTTGAGTAGATATTTCTCTAAACAGTGTCTACAAATGGTCGATAAGCATGTAAAAATGCTCAACATTGAAAACATCTAGATTTCTCAGTAACATGGCTCTTGGGTGGTCATTGCTTCTACCTCAACCTTCTGCGTAGGGACTGAAGCAGAATCTCTGGGATGCAAGGAACTCCCCCTCTGCTCAGCTGGCTCTTCACACAGAGGCACATCCCCTACTGTGTTGGTCAAATTTATGGGAGAGAGCCTCTGTGGCTCAGAGAACTCCAGGGACTGTCCTCTGGATATCCAAGCAACGAACACCTTCGGACCATGGGCAGGGCTGGCTCTGACCTTCATATGAACTATTGCTGTAGTAGAGAATCCTGAGGCCTCATCTAACAGTTGCATCTCAAATTACAGGAAGGAGACTCTTATTTTTAGCTTCTTTCCCTATTTGCTGGAGAGTGTTGCGAAGAGCATAGGTCTAAGAATAAAGAAGTCTAGGCAGAAGAGTCCACGAGAGTTTGAGCTAGACTCCTCGGCTCCTAGAGTCAGATCAGGCTGAAATCATTCCACACCTGCATGTCCCAAGGTGATAAGCAGGCAACCTAGGAACAAAGGATTCTGCAGTCAAGATTGGAATACAACCGGTCAAACAATGTTATATTGGCTTCTTTTTTTTTCTTTCAATGAACTTTTTATTGGCCTCCTGCCCCACCAAGGGATGCCCTGCTTCTGCTGCCTTTAATGCCTCAGAACTTTGGTGTCGTTGACCTCAGACACCACTCTGCCATCCACAGTCCTCAGGGTTGTGGTCTTTTGGATGGTCTGTAAGGAGTGGCTCCTGTCCAGGGCATCAATAAGATTGAAGCCCTCCCCTTCTTCCAGTAGGCTGCGGTAGGTGGCAATCTCAGCCTCCAGCTTGACCTTGATGTTCGTCAGGGCCTCATACTCCCAGGCCTGGCACCACCCCTCTGCCCGGGTCTGGGCCTGCTCTGACTCCAGGTGCAGCAGGATCCCACTGAGTTGTCCCATCTGCATGGCATAGCACGTCTCCACCTCGCTCAGGCCACTCTCCAAACTGGTGTTCGGATTCCTCATTGAGTCCAGGTCGGTTTCCAAGGACTGGACCATACGCTCCACGACTGTCGTCTCAGCAGCACCTATCTCAGCGGTCTGCGAGGTGACCACTGCGGTGCTCTCTTCAATCTGATGGGACCAGTGCTTGTCTAGCTCCTCTCGGTTCTTCTGAGCCAGCTTGCATTGGCTTCCTGACTATACATTATAAATCTCCCAGAAGGGCACTATTAGGCAAGTCTTCTGTGGAGAATCAAATTAAAGTTCCATAGAACACATTTGTATAGGACATTAGAAAGCAAAAGGGAATTTCACCCACTTTTAATGACTTCTAATGAAAAAAAAATACACCATCATCACCAGAAACAATTTCTCCTATAGTCTTTCCTTACTTTTTGGACTCCTTTCAGCCAAAACTGGACAAACTACGGGAGGACCGACGACTTCCAATCACAATATAATTTTCCCTGGTGTAAGTAAGTTACCTAAACCATGCTTTCTTTTTCTTTGCCCATCAGTAGAAACAGATTAAAGCATATCAGCACCCTCCTATCCTATCCGTACCATTTTTCCAGCAAGCAAAACACATACACCTTCTAGGTGTCTAACCAATGCAAGTCGAAACCCAATTAATCCATTGCATGTAATAGGTTTACACTGTGCACATGTAAGTGATAGAAGGAGGTGGAACAATAGAAAAAGTGCCAGGATTAGAAACAAGGAAAATAGTGCATCTCGAGGAGACAGGAAGAATTTGCTTAGCTTGTAAGTAAGACTTCAAACAAAATTACATTTACCAAGCACAGGGTAGACTCTTCATAAATGAAGAATGAATAACAACCAAATAAACTGATGAATAAAAGGCCTGGGAGTTTTGTGTCACATGCAAAACAATTGTTTGACTTTTTTAAAAAAGTATGTGCAATGGTGTCTGTTGGTCATGGTAGCAGCATTATTTTTAGCGTGACAAAGTGTATTTTCTCATTTGCTTTGCACAGCAACCCTGTGAAGGAGGATGAGAGGGTATAATTACCCCCACGTGGTAGTATCCTTACTTTACTAATTCGCCAGCTGTTCGGCACCAGGCACTGCACAGAGGTCTGGGGTGAACAGAACAGCCCTGACCTCTGGCCTCCCAGAGCACAGTCAAATGCGGAAGGCAGATGTCCCACAAAAGAGGAATAGCAAATCTCAGAAGGTTACCAGGGGCACAAAGAGGCCCATGAACAAGGAAACAGAATCCCCCGAGGGATCAAGTGGTTTGCACAGGGACACGTGGTGGCTGGTTGGGTTGCAGAGATATAGCAAAGCCCACATGCTCACACTCTGGACAGAACGCAAGCAGAGCAAGGAAGCAATGATCACGGACTCTCTTCTCTGGCCAGGTCCCAGCATCCTGGGCACAATGTTTAAAGTGAGATAGTGACAGATGAGGAGCTGCAGACTGAAAGGTTGCAAGCCATGTCTTTTAGGGAACAAGCAGAAAACCAGGTCTTTTTAGTCTAAAAAGAATAGTGGAACGAGTGCCAGGACATGTTCATGGTGTTCAACTAAAGGATTATCATTTGACAAAGGGACCTGCTT
Source organism: Phyllostomus discolor (assembly GCF_004126475.2). NCBI lineage: Eukaryota > Metazoa > Chordata > Mammalia > Chiroptera > Phyllostomidae > Phyllostomus > Phyllostomus discolor. The sequence continues at coordinate 86,947,697 of NC_040910.2, forward strand.
TTAGACAGAGGAGCTGAAGAACACAGGATCAGTTCAGGTGCTGTGAAAGGCAGACGGTCAACTGAGGTCCCAACGTGGTGAGAGAAGCCGGAATCCCTAAGGGGCCAGCCTTACGGACACGCTTGGGAAGACTTGAGAGCGTTGTAGTTCGGGGTATGAACTCTGCGTCAGGTCAATGTGATTCAAAACAAGCCCCCTGCCATGACCACCATCACTTATTAGCTGAGTTTCCTTGGATAAATTCCTTAATCTCTCTGAGTGCCAGCTTTCTTACCTGCAATGGTAGATACTAGTAGTACCTGTCTCAGATATTGCTTATAGGATTAGGTAAGGAAACCTGTTTCATTCAGTGCAGCCATGGGTAAATATCAATTAAATGGTTGAATATCCACTTAATGAGTGGATTCTGAGTGGACGAAGGATTCAATAAGCGGTATTAGGAGTAGCAGCCAGGTCAGTGCCTGACCAGAACACCCCCGTCACCTGTAGGTCTGAGAAGGAACGGAGGGGAATGCACTATTGACCCCGGCGAGGTGTGCAAACAGATGGCGTTTCTATGAACAAGATCAATTCCTGCGCTGGGGAGAGCTTGGACCAAAGGTTCTCAACAATCCCTTCCAATTCTTAAATTCCATGAGGACAAGAATTGTCAAATGGTCCAATTGTACAAGTCAGGAAATTTCTTTTCCTTCAGGGCAGCAAGAAAGGTCAAAGAACTGGAATTATGAAGCTGTTTCATTCTAGAAAGGAAATGAGAAGTCCGTCTCCCATTCTGAACTCTGGCTCGTTATTTACAAAAGCATAAAAGTGCCTTGTTTTTGTACCTTTCTCTAAAAGAACATGGGAAACTATCTCTAAAATTCCCAGAATGTACAAATAAGATTTCTTTTGTCCGTGTTTTTTTCCCAAGCCTTCCCAAGGAAATATACTCAAGAGTTGTATGAAGCTGCAGGATCTGAATTACGGTCTTTTACAATATTTGGTTGTCTTCCAGTTCTGCGTTGGTGTGAAAAACAGAAACCCCTTGTGCTGACCGAGATGTGGACATAAGTTTTCAGATTGCGCCACCTTCTGGTCAAATGTGGAAACCAATGTGGCAGAGTCTGCTGTTAGGGCACCTCAAGTCCGTGCCCATCTCCTTCCCCAGAATTTAATCAGGGTCTCTTGGGACCCGACAGCTTGAAATGCATTGCAATTACACTACAGAACAGTTTCAAAAGTTCAGTGCTTACTTATTTGGAAGCACATATTCCTACCAAAGCGCGGTGACTCATATGCTCTCTGGAAAGGGGCCGAGAATGAGGACTTTTTCTAAAAGTTCTGGGCTGCCAGTGCCATCAGATGGATAAGCCGTTTGGCTTTGTTGTTGTTGTTGTTGTTGTTGTTGTTGTTGTTGTTGTTGTTTTCCGTGACTCTGATAAAGAGAGACTGGGAGAGGAAGAGAGAGAACCCAGCTCTGGCACCCCAATCTACTTACTATGACTGAAGGTTGACCAGGGATGCAAAGGAGACATTCTAGGCAAACCCTGCTGTTTATCGCCATGAGCTCTGGGCCCAGAACCCTGGGAGGAACGCTTTCTGCATATAAACCTCCAGGACCCCGTTTACGCCTGTGCGCTGAGCCCGCAGACAGAATACTGAGTGAGCTCCTTGGACCCACATCTTAATCTAAGCCAACATCTGAAGGGAAAGAAGAGGCAAAGGAAAAAGAACCCAGGTTAAAGAGTCCCCAAAATAACGAAATTCCTTCCTGGAGCTTGAAAATTCGGGATTAACTCGCCCATTCAGGCCCTCTCAGGGTGGAATAGAGGTGATAGGAGGGAGGCTTACCCAGGAGGGAGACACCCCCCTGTCTACCAGGCACTTAAGCTTCATGAAAGACCAAATCCTTAAGGAGAGGACAAGCCCAAGGCTCTGCATCCCAACCGAAGGGCTCCAATGCCCAGGCCAGTCTCATCTGCAGCTTCGATCCATCTCTGGAACCCTGGGTGCCTGAAAACGGCCTCTAGTCAGTGGATGTCTCTCTCTCTCTCTCTCTCTCTCTCTCTCAATTGAATGTGTTAGGGTGACACTGGTTAATAAAATTATACAGATGTCAGGTGTACAATTCTATAATACATCTCTGTATATCGCGTTGTGTGTGCACCACCCCAAGTTGTCTCTTCCATCACCACTTATGCCCCTTTCACCCTCCTCGACCTCCCCCACCCCGTTCAGCGGCCCTCTTGACAACAGGGTGGAGGACCGCAGCATGCTCGGACAGTCTCCCTTCTTTCCTGGGACCGGGAGCTTCCACCAGGACAAAATTCGCCCGCACGCACTGCGTCGGACCTCGGTCAGCCTTGTGATGCACCCTGACTGCTAGTGCTGCCCCTAGGCGGCGCCCTGCCGACAGTTGAAGCGCAGCGACTGGAGGTCCCGTCCGCGGTGAGACACAGGCTCCCGAACTGACTCAGGCCTTCTGAGAAATACATACACTTTCAAAAATAGTAGGAAAAATAGCAGCCTGAATTGTTTATTCCCTATGAAACACATCAAAGATGGTTTGAAAAAGGAGTATGATGTGAAGACATATTCACGCATAGGCCGAAATAGGTACCTGAGTTGTGGGTCCTTGGGCTGGGTTCCTGAACTGCTTCGCAAAGTTGTATGTGAAAACCTCAGTTTGTAGTTTTCCTTTTTTCTGGAATGGATAACTACCAGGAACATTTGGTCTTAAGGAACAGGTTGAAATAATACTACATTTCCCCAAGAAAGTTTCCCTCCTGATGCTTAGGAAAAAATAGACGTCTGAACTCAAACAAGTAGGTGAAACACTGTTACATCTGGCTTCGAGGAGATTCACAAGGTACATGAATTTATGAAGACTCTGAGACATTCGCCCTGGCTGGTGTGGCTCAGTGGATTGAGTGCGGGCCTGCAAACAGAAGCATCACGGGTTGGGTTCCCAGTCAGGGCGTATGCATGGGTTGCAGGCCAGGTCCCCAGTGGGGGGCATGCAAGAAGCAACCACACATGGATGTTTCTCTCCCTCTCTTTCTCCTTCCCTTCGCCTCTCTCTAAAAAGAAATAAATAAAATCTTTTAAAAAAAAGAATCTGAGACATTCGATTGAAACGAAGGAACATTTTTTAACAAACTGAATGTACTTCCATCCATTTTCACACTGCCTTGGCCGAGGAGTACTCATATACAGGAACATCTAACTGGATCTCCAGGGACCAGCGCCCTAAGGAACAGGTCGCAGGAAACTTGGCCCATCCACAAACGGGTGTGCGAGATTTCTGTTATTGTTGATTTCCCGGAACCAGGAGAGACAGACGGGCCTCAATAGCCGGGCGGTGCACAGTTGCTAAGTGACTGGGCAAACAACACTGCGGCTGGAGCACAGAGAGGAGAGACTGAACCAATAGGGCCTTGAGCTGCCAGGGGCCCATCTATATCATCTCGTTAAGCCTGGAGGGTAATAAGGATCCGACTTCCAGGAAATGACAGCGTGGCTTGTTGTTATGACAACAGCAACAACAAAACCATCTTCCCCATAAACCACTTAGGCAGCGAATCCACCCAGTGTTCTCTGAGGAGCTGGCTTCTAACGTGAGTACTGGAATATTCTGCCTCCGCCAAATCTCGTGGAATTCTTGCTCCATGTCTCACTCTTGCAAAAATGATTAGACCTCTGTTTACTCTCTGTAAAAAGAGACTGCAAGGACTGGGGTCACGTGTAAAGGCCCCTCCAGCTCTAAGAGTTCCTAACGCTCCCAAACAGCAAAAAGGAAATCCATCACGTCCCCCCTTTCGGATGCCTCTCTAGCATTTTAAATTTGCAAGGAACCTCTTTGTATGTTTGTCATACCAAACATAACTACCCTTTATTTCTGGGTTACTGTCACAGGGCACTGTGCATTGTGGTTTGGGGGGAGGGGGAGGAGGAAGCATGTGCCATAATTGTCTGGGGATTCGCAGATGGCTTTCTCTGGCTGCAGCTTGCTGAGCATTAAGCAAACCTCCCTGGAGAAATGTGATTTGCTTTGCTTCCCAAGGGTAATAAATCACAGACAGCCCACATTTCCCCTTCCACCTGACCTTTGTCTCCCACAGAGAATTTCTCTGCGACGACTCGGTTCCCTTCAGGAAGTTTTGTCCGTGATAATGACCGAAGTTCCAGGGGAAAAGGTATTAAGCACCATGCCCTGAAAATGTGCTGTCCTGGGTCTGGGTTTCTCAAACACTTGCAATCGCTCTGAAAGCCATCAGTGGCCCATGGGTGGAGACTTGTCATATGCAGCTAGGGAGCAAGGGGGGATAAAAAGGCCAAGTTCAAAGATGTTACCTTGGACCCCCTATCAAGAACACGCATTAGCATCTATAACTCTGTGAGTCTTGTAAGATTCTGTATTCAAGGCCCTTGTGCACATTTCCGAAGGTGTCCCCGCCGATCTGATGGAGGCCCCACCTACCTCCAGGGACAAGTACAACCACAGATACTCTAAAGGGTGGATGTGCTGGTTCACCTGACCATACCCCTGCCATTCTGGCCATTACTCATCGTCTTCTAGTTCCTCCCTGCGATTGTGGTGAGGAGAAAAGCCTCCAAGGAGTCAGACCTGAGTCGCTTGCTGTGCGTGGAGGCAAAGTTTGTTTTCCTCTCTAGAATCCTGAAGACACCCCAGCATTGGAATGCTGAGAGGGCCTCTGGGACAGGTCTCCCAAGGTGAATTGGCCACGTCGTTCTCCCTAGAATTTCAGTTCTCCATGAGTTCCAGAAGGCTCTGTCTCACCCCCTGGGCTCTAAGCACAGAAACATGCGTAGTTCCTTTTCATCGAGGTATTCTCCTTCGAATGTGCATGTAACCCTTTGCTGGCAGTGAGTACGAGGCAGGCATCCTAAAAGAGGAAAACTCTTGTCCAGGGATGGGGCGGGCAATACGTAGCTGGAAATGGAGAGTGTGGTAGTCGCTTGGCCTTTGGAGAACTGGAATTCACAACTCTCCCTATGAAAACCCCCTACGTCTTATAGGCCTCTCTGCCTTTTCTCCCCATCTTCATTCATCTCATTCTTTCCTAATGTGAACTCTCAGCTCAGGCCCCGAGGAAGCTAATTCTAGCAATAGCCAAGTGTGATATCAATGAATCCTTCTTTCAGTTAGATATCTGTGATGATTACAGAGCCCAGAAGTTTTTCTTAATTTCTGCCCTCCTTGGATTTAGCTATTTTGCCTTATCGACGTGTTTGAAATAGTAAAAGCATTTTCAGCAAGGAGAAACAGTGCCCTCCACAGGACACATCAGTCTTGGGCTTTTATAGGCAACCATTAACAAGCACAACATTTTTTTTTAAATAGATTATTCATTCTTCTTTCACTTAAGCTTAATACAGCTAGTGACAAGCTTGGTGACTAGAATCACTTCTGCACACATTTATTGTCAAGTATAAAAGGAGAGAGGATGTCAAGAAAAAAATTTAAACAAGGTCTGACAAATAGAGAAAAGTCCAAAATGGAGCAAATGAAGGAAATTGAAAGCAAAGGTGCATGGAATTCTCAGGTTCAAAACGAGACGCAGACACACAAGTCCGTGCCCCACGTAAGGATCTCTTCTGTACTGAATGTGGGTGTCCTCCTAAAATTTATCTATTAACTCCTAATGCCCGACAGGATGGCAGTAGGAGATGGGAGCTTCCAGAGGTGATTATGTCACCAGGGTGGAGCCGGCATGGGTGGGATTGGTGCCCTTCTGAGGGAGACCCCAGCCAGCGCCCTTGCCCCTTCTGCTTTGTGAGGACACACAGCAAGAAGATGATGATCTGTGAATTGGGAGGAGGGGCCTTGCCAGATGCTGAATGGTCTGATGCCTTGGTCTTGGATTTCCCAGCCTCCAGACAGTGAGAAATAAACTTCTGGTGTTTATAAGCCTCCCGGTCTGTGGTGGACTGTGATAGCAAACTCAGTGGTTCAGGACAGAGCTGTCTGCACAGCAGCAGCAGTTCAAATTACAGGCACATTAACCATACGCACACTCTTTCCAATCGCCATCCTGGCTAGTCCTTCATCCAGGAAGACATAGTTTCAGGAAACTTTGATTTCCACGGCATCTGTGGGTGTGTGCGCATTAGTAATAATTTAAACACAGTCATTACTACGGGCAGTCCAGAAAGCTATGAAGGCCATGCACATGGAAACCTATTAAATGGCATTATATGTCATCATCCTGGAAACCTGAGAGAATTTTAAGTAGCAGATCATCAAAATTCTCATCAACTAGATGACAATCCTACGCACGTGAAAAAAGTAATGCACAGTTAAGTTTAGGAAAGACTGAAATACCTAGTGTATTGACTTGCTGGCCTGCCAGAACAAAGCTCCACAGGCTGGGTGGTGCAACAGAAGGTTATTTGCTCACAATTCCCAATGCTAGGAATCCAAGACCAAGGTATGGGTGAGAGTTTACTCTCAGACCTGTTTCCGGGACATAGAGTTCTCTTCAAGAGGCCTTTCCCCTCCTTCTCTTTTTAGAAGGACACCAGTCCAGTTAAATTAGGACCCACCCTGATGACCTCATTTTAACTTAATCACCTCTTACAAGATCTTATCTCCGGGTACGGTTGTGTGGTGGCCTCTGGGTTTGGACTTCAATGTAGGAATGCAACCGGGACACAACCAACTAATGGGCTAATGTGCCTCACCCAGTCGGTTCAAGGCCTTAAGAGCAAAAACCGAGGTTTCCTGGAGATGCAGAAATGTTGCTTCCAGATGGTCACTTTAACTCCTGCCTGAACTTGCAGCCTACCCATTTGGGACTGGTCAGATGCCACAACCTCACAAGCCAATTCCTTAAAATGAATCTCTTGATGGTATGCATATATACCCTGTTGGTTCTGTTTCTCTGGAGAACCCTGACCGATGCACTACCTTTTGCTAAAAGCAACTCAGGATGTCACAGAGGTATTCTGGGCCTTACTGTATTGCTTCTTGCAAAAGGAAACCAGCCCCACTCATTCCATCTCAGAGCTGCAAATCAGCCAAGTGGGGCCTGCAGCACTCACACTGAACTCCAGGTGGCGCTCGTGCTCTACTCAAAAGAGGCTTCCCTTGATGCAGGCCCCGCCTCACTGGCTTTTTAACTCGGACTTCCAGACAACGCAGTGACTCAGCAGTGCCAAGGAGGAAGCGTAAAATTTGGACAAAGGATACTGCCTACATGCCGCATGCACACAAGCTTGCCATCACAAAAATCACTTTTTGAGGCATCCTTTCTTGGAAGTCCCGTGTCTTTGGTAGGATTTAGCATGCTCTGACCAAATTAGTCACTTGAGCAGTCTCAAAAAGCCCCCAATAAATAGGAACACCCCTGGGCTAATAGAAAAAGGGGTACCATTGTGCTTGAAGGTTGGCCAATGTGTCGTGTTTCTGTCTGCGACCTAAAAGAGATCACCTGTCCATTGTTCTAGGTTTTCTTTCTTTTCAAGTCTCCAGGGTTGGCTGGCTTAGGGAGGGGCGCACACAGGGCCTGACTCACCCGGACCCCGGGGTGGCAGCTGCCCACAGTCCTGGCAGAACAGACTCTCTCTCTGTGCCTATTCTGCAAACCCCTCTGTTAATCCTGCCCGTGGTCAAGACCCGACCCTGTCATTAGGCGGTGTACCCAACCACAAGCCCAAAACATTTGAACGGCATGGGCTTGTTGAGTCCTTGTAATATTTTGTAAGAAAATTGGAGAAGATTTTACTTTTTAAATTTCTACTTTGTTCATAGGAAGCAGAGCCAGCTATGCTGAGTGACCCTGCGAAGGTCACCCAGCGATTCAGAGTCAAAATCAGGGGCACTTGGCCTTCAGTCAGGGGGGCGGCTCTTCTGAATCTCTGCCACAAAAGCTCTCCCTCTCCCCCTGCACCTCGCCCCCCCTCCTCCCGCCACCACAACCATCATCCTTTCCTTGAACATAAGCATTTGTTTGGCTCTTTTAAAGAGTATGCACATTCACATAAGGACACAAATCCATGTCGTGTTTCGGTCGCTTTAGCCATGTGCCCACGATGTTGTGTGGCTGGTGTAACCTAAAGTAAGAAGAAGCATCGCCTACCTTTTACATTACAACCTGACTGTTAGAATATACACACAGTTTCCTTCTTCGAGATATGCACTTCAGGACAGCAGATGAGAAGCCCTGAGAAATCCTGTCGAAAACAGCTTACTTCTATTTAACCACATATTTTTCAAACTTGCTTGAATGTACTTGACTTTTCCCCACGGGAGCCCCTGGAATATCATTTGGAAATGCTGGATAACACTATCATCCCTTTGTGGGGTGGGGTTGGGTGCGTAGGCAGCGACCCCCGCTTGCTGTGCTGAGAAATTCCGGAGTTTACAGAGTTAGTCTTAGAGTTAGTCAGATTTTTGTGGTCTCCCAGGGCATCCCGAAGGTTGGCAAAAGCCAAGTCTTGTGGCAGCTTCCCAAGCCTGAGATCACGGCACAGAGAGTAGATGAAATAGTAGCTTCTCCCCCCTCTGACGGGCCCACTCCATCCCTCCCACATCACACAGGCGGCTCCACCCAAGGCCACCCGGGACCCCTCCCGCTGTCCCATCTGTGGCATCGGGGGACCTCCCACTCCCAGTCCCTTGGACGTGTTCTCCAGCCACCTCCAGTCCTTGGGAAGACAAATTGAAAGTCAACCTGATTACTGGGGTGTTCCTAAAAACTGCTCAGTTCTCCAAACAAAAGCCATAGCCTGGGGCAGTCATTCATCTATATATAATGTTAAATTCATGTATATATAATGGTAAAATCCCTCCCAGCAATCCACCCCTCAGTCCTTTCATTTGTCCCAAAGAGTGGGCAGCTCTGCACCACAGCTGAAGTTTCTGTGCCGCCCTGGGGGTCTTGCATACCCACGGGAGCTAGCAGGCGTCACGTACTTAGTCTGAAGTCTTTCGGGGGCCAAAGACCCCATAGAAATGACCCTACATGACAGTGACATGTGGTTGAATGTAACTGCATGTGTTCATTTTAAAACTCTGTAGAAGTTTCCTGAGTCATCTCAGAAAAACATATTGACTTAGAAGAAATAAAGTTGCTGGGCAAGGGTGACGATCCCATGGTGAGACCATCATTAAGACTTGTCTTCACTGTGTGGCTCCTGCGGACAGGTTTGCACGAGAATGTCAGGCGGCGACACCTCTTACTGGGTGAATCTACCTTTCAGAAACCATCCCACAGAACTCATCCGTTCAGTCAGTTCAACAGACACACATTCATTGGTTATCGACTGGGCCAACCCCCGTGCTGCAGGGAGACTAAATTCCATGGGGTGCGAGCCCTGTGCTACGGTAGGTTAGTCAGAGCCAAGGATGCCCATCAAAGATGTAGGTGCCGCTCTTGCAAAAGCGTGCTTGGCCCAATATTTCTCTAAGTCGGGTTAAAAGTCACAACTTTTTAGCTTAGTGGCTCAGAGCACAGCCTCCAGCATCAGAGGTTCTCTTTCAAGACCCAGTTCTACTATGGACTAGTTGCGTGACTGCAAGCAAGTGATTTAACCTCTTGAAGTTTGTTTTCCACATCCACAGAATGGAGATAATTACAGCCCTTATCTCAAACTTGTCGTGAAGGTTAAAGGAGACAATGCATCCAAAGCACTTTGTGCAAGACCTAACAGACAGTGAGCTCTCAATAGAAAGTAGCGCTTACTATTCATTTCTTTTTCCCCATCCCAGGACATGAAAAAGCGTAGCCACATCCTAAGCTATCTCTGCATCCCCAGTGTCCACATGAAACCATTTCCCAGCCCAGTCCATTTCAGAGAACCAGATGGTTCCATTCTCAGCCAGCCTCCAGCCGTTCAGAGTAATCATGACATTGGAATGCTTGGCCGAAGGAGAAAAACTGCAAAAGGAGTGTTAAAAGAATGAGATTGAGATCTATCCCAAATATGTTTAAAAGGCCAGTGGGAGACCCTTGGCTGGGGTGGCTCAGTTGGTTGGAGCATCATCCCATGCACTGAAAGGTCACTGGTTCTATTCCCAGTCAGGGCACATGCTTGGGTTGTGGGATCAAACCCCAGTTGGGGCACATGCAGGAGGCAACCAGTTGATGTTTCTCTTTCACATCTCTCTCTCTCTCTCTCTCTAATGAGAATAAAAAAATAAACCTTTAAAAATAATAATAAAATAAAAGACTAATTGGAAAGTATGAGACTCTTCTGGTCCATGTTTTCATCCACATATCCCTGCACATATCCGTGTGGTGGTGGTGTTTACTCTCCCAGGGGTCACGTGCTTTGACTATTGCAAATCCCTGAGCTCCCCTGGGCAGCTGTGGAGTCTCTACACCATCGGTCCCTCAACAGCCCTTCTCCAGGGATCCTGCACAGACACTCTTGGGATCGCCATCTATGAAGCTCACGTGCAGACTCTCCAGCTATTCCAAGGCTGCAATACATGGGCTTTGTCTTCCTTGGCCCTTGCTATCCATGGAACGTGCCTGGTGTTCCTCCCACAGTGGAGACAGAGTAGGATGTTTTCTTCTGGCTGTGCTCCCTTAGCAGAGAGAACGGCACCTCCCCACCCCCAGCATGAGGCTGGTTCCAAAGCCATTATCCCCGTCTCACACATATATCTTGGCCATCAAATTAAAAGTACTGTCATCAGAATGAATCACAGTTAACCCACTACTATATATTTAATGTTCAGGGCATTGTGGTTACACAGCCTCATAGAAGCGAGGTAGGATCTTCAGATATAAGAATTTAAGTGCAGGAGCCCTTGGCACAGGGTGCTGAACGAGAGTCCTGATCTGTGTAACACTGACTGACATGTGTGCAATGCTCTGACATCATCACTGTCCAGAGCCCTGTAGAAATGATGGCTTTTCTTCTTTCTGCAGACCACTGTGCAGAAGGAGTCTTACATCTCCCTGGGCCTCCCTCCGGAGCAGGGAAATGCCCCATTTCCATGTGTATGGCCATCTGTCCCCCTCCTCTGGTCCTCTGTACTGTGTCGGTCTGCTCAGGCTCCTCAAAGAGCCAACCTGCACCAAGACCCCTCTGAGTGAGTCTTGTACCACTACAGTTACAACCATGTTAGACGCTGTGACTGAAAGGTCTTAGGGTTTTAGGGCCATGCTGATGTAACATGCAAAGGCTATGGCAAGGGCAGATTTGGTCTCTAGCCTGCTCCCCAGTCACTGTGGCCATTTCTGACCTAAGCAGTGGAACTAAAGACATGTGAGGTGAGAGAGAAGGAAATACCATCCTCGGATGAGTCCACAAGTGCCCAGACACAGGCAGTTGGCAGTAGGGTTTTATCTGCTCTGCAAAACACTAAGACCGTAGTGATTACCTCCTGAGCTTTGCCCTCACTAAAGAGCTCAAACAGCAGATCCTGGTAGCAGACGGGACCCATTCTTCCATTGCAATGCCTAAATAGAAGATACCCCGGGCAGGGGTGAGTACCATCGGGTGGAGAAAAAGAAATCCAAAGTCAATACAACCAATACAAAAATGTCTCAAAGAGTCCATTCTGGGAAAGAAGGAAAAAAGAAGCTCTTAAGTGCACAATTATGTTTTATAACACAATTACTTCTTGAGTGTTGAAAACTCAGTCAGAATAAATTACTTTCGTGCTGAAAGGGTCAGAGGGCAGCCTGGGATCTGGGTAGGATATCCATCCTGAGTTTTCCCTCTCCACCTCCTACCACACTTCTAGGAGGGACTCTAATCTTACAGCCCTTTTCAGCTAGGGATCCTGCAGGGAATTAAACCCAATGCCCTAAAACACCTATTGTATGGAATGAATTAACTCCTTTCTTTTGCAGCTAGAGTGGTCCTAACTCTATACTGTCCTACCCTTGGAATAATGGAGAACACAGTCACTCAGATCATTTTCTGTAGGGATTAATGCTTTCAGGGAACCCAGGTTGAAAAAAGTCTGCCCATAGGAGGCTAGATTTTGTTTCTTAGCAAGAATAGCTTGTTTTAAGCCACCCAGTTGGGGGGCAATTTGTTATGGCAGACCTAGGAAACTAATCCAGTGGTGTTTTCCTAGTTTTTTTCATCTAAAGATATTAAAACATTAATTAGATAATATTCCTCTTGTTATGTTTTGAGGCTAGCATAAAATCTTTCACTTTTAAAATTTTATTTTCTCATTGTCTGTCAGTACAACATGGAAATAACACTTGATTTTCCAAACCAACCTTATAGCCAACAACCTTGCTAAATTTACTTATCAATTAAAATTGTTTACTTACAGATTGTTTTGAATTTTCTACCTACTCATAAATTGTATGGGCATGTGGCTTCTTCAAATAATAATGGTTTTATTTATTCTTTTCCAATTTTTAGAGGTTCTTTTATACCTGCTTTACTGCACTGACCTTCAGTAGAAGTGGTAACTGTAAGCATCTTGGTCTCATTTTCAATCTCGGGCGGAAACACTCATTCATTCACCATTGAAGAGGATGCTCTAGGCTCTTTGTAGATAAACCTTATCAGGTCAGTTTCTGCTGTTTCCTAGTTTGTGGGGAGTTCTTACGGACTAAGGATTGACTTTTATCAGATGTTTACTCTGCATTGGTTCAGATGACCGTATGCTTTTGCTCTTTATTCTGTTATCATGATTTCCATGATTTAATTACCAAATGTCGAAACAGATTTGCATCCCTCAATGCAAATGCGTGTGGCGTGCTATCCTTATGCATCACTAGATTTGATTTACTGATACGTGCTGTAAATTTTTTACATCTGTTTGCAGGAAAGATTGGCTGTAATTTTCCCCTCTTGTCTTAGTCAAGTTTAAGTATCATGGCTTCATAAAATGAAAGCTGACGAATCATCTCAGACTTCTTAAAATCTAAAGTGTTTCCTCCTGTATTTTTCAGGAGGAGATTTGTATAGAATTGGTGTTAATTCTTCTTTAGACATTGGTACTAATCTTCAGCAAAATAAGCTAGAATTGAAAATTTCTTTTTATGGAGTTTTAAAAATACAAATTAAACTCCTTTAATAGTTATAGGGCTATTCAAATGACCTACTTTATATTTTGTGGTAGCTTGTGTCTTCTGAGGAACTAGTCCATTTCATGTAAGTTGTCAAATTTAGCCAGGTAAAGTTGTTTGTAATGTCCTCTTACTATCCTTTTGATGTCTGCCGTCTGCAGTGATCTCTCCTGTTTAACTTCTGGTATTGATAATTCATGGTTTTTAAATCACTTGTTTTTTTCCTGTACGTCTGGATAAAGATTTGTCCATTTTATTGGTCTTTCCAAAGAACTTGATTTTTGTTTTATTTTTACCTATTTTTGGATCATGCCTTATTAAGCCAATCCCCTTAGGGAAGGTCTGCTGGAGACAAACTCTCTCGTTTCGTTCATCTGAATGTGTCCTGCTTCTCCTTTCTTTCCTGGAGGATATTTCCACCTGGTGTAGGACTGCGGGTTCCCAGCTCTTCTCTTCCAGCACACGGAAACAATTACGTTTTTTCCTTTTGGCCTCTGTGGTTTCCAATAAGAAATTGTAGTTAAGGTGTTATATCCTTCTTTGCTGCTTTCAAGATTTTTCCTGTCTTTACTTTTCTGGAGTTTGATGCCTATCCATCCTGGCATAGGTTTCTTTGGTGTGGATTTCTCTAGGGGGTGGGCTGGGTGTGGCCCACAGGCCACTGCCTGGATGACTGTGATGCCACATAAAACTTCAGGCTGGTGGCACCAGAGAAACTGGAAATAGGAAATTTTTAAAATTTGAAATCGCGTGATTTTTAAGTCTGTCCATAAATTCTACTTTTTTTCACTACAGCACTGGATAAAAATGAAAACAAAAAGAAAAAATTATCTTCCAGGCACCACAGACCGTGGGATGTATTTGTTAGCTCTTGAATGTGGTTCTCTTTACAATTGTAAAATACCCTTCTTTTTTCATTTCATGCTCTTCACCTTGGCTTTAACTTTGCTGGGCACTAAAATGAGGATCATACTTCCTTTGAACTTACATTTGCCTGGCATGCCTTCACCATTTCTTATGTTCAAGAGCTCCTGTCTCTTTGTTTTTTATTTTTATTTTTTACATTTTATTTATTTATTTTTAGAGAGAGGGGGAGGGAGGGAAGAAGAAAAGGGGAGAAACAATCAATGTGTAGTTGCCTCTTGTGCACCCCCAACTGGGGACCTGGCCTGCAACCCAGGCATGTGCCCTGACTGGGAATCAAACTGGTGACCCTTTGCTTCGCAGTCTGGCACTCAGTCCACTGAGCCACACCAGCCAGGGCCCAGTTGCTTTGTTGTAAATATGTCTCTTGTCTCAGCTTACATTGGATTTTGCTTTAAAATTCTGATATTTAGGCCACTTATAATTATTGGCATGCTAGATATGACTGATCTCCGTTTGTTCCCTCTGTGATGAGCGTCTGCGCTTTAACACGTGTCTTCTGGGGCACAGAACCAGCTACAGAGGAGTCGCATCCCAGCAGGGGTTTGAAATAAGCGTCTGATCAAGATGACTACATCAGTAGGGTTTAATATGCTTCATACCACTGGGATATATAACTTTTGGTATTCTGAACATTTCAAAGATCGTTCTCATTTATTTATAGTTACATCATAGATTCCTTTGAACTAAAACCATTAAAGGGGGAAAAACAGTTACTCTACCCCTCCTCCCCCCCCCCCCCCCCCAGTGTCTGAAAGAACACAAAGCCAGTTAGGGCGGAGGGTGTTTACGCTTCCCACACGCCACCTGGCACCCCCACATTCCTCAGCTGCTGGCTGTCAAGCAGCTGGCCCTCTTCGAAGTGAGAGCTGGAGCATGTGACACTGGGGACCCGCTCGGCTGCCCAGAGCCGGTGGAAAAAGCTGCTCTGCTTTTGCACTCCTGCAGCTTGAGCCGCCAAAGGCAGAGAAAATTACCTGCTTATTGCACGCCTTCTGCTTCTTGGTCCTAAATGGAGGAGATGAAGAGGGAGAGCCGTGTCACCTGTCCTTGTCCTGTATCACGGGCCCCGAATTCACTTCCTTCCTCCCTGTGCCTCCTCAGTCCCGTATTTAGACGGAGAGGGGCCGGGGTAAAGGGCGAGCGGCTGCCAGGAAAGACTGAGAAGGGATGGAACGCGGGGCATCTGGGATAATGGACTCCCCAGCTGAACTGCCGGGCACCTGGGGTGGAAAGAAGCATCACCTCTCCTTCCACTGGAGCCGGACGGCTCAGGAGGGTCGGGTCACCCTGAGTCCAGCCAGCCTGTGCTGGCAAGGACCTGAGGCTGCGTGTTCTCAGCCTCGAAGGCCAGCCCCATGGTGGACAGCACAGCCCAGGGAGGCAGCGAGCCCAGTGACTGGACTCTCCACTCAGTCCCCCAGTAAGTTCCCTTAGAATCTTCGCTCCAACGTGAAGTCCGTGATTCAAGTTTTAGTTTTTCAAAACCCCTTTCCTGAGCCCTAAGATGTGTAATTTGATGAGCAGAATATGGGATTTGAAGTTGGCAGACTTGGATTTAAGAATTGTTTCAAGAGTAGTTACTCTGTGTGACCTTGAATAGTGCTCTTAAGAACGAAGTGAGGTAGGCATACAGTATCTACCGCACCACTGTGTTAGTCAGGCTTCTCCCGAGAAAGGGCACCCACAGGATGCATGCGCGCACACCCACGTAAAGGGAAAGAGATTGGTTTATTTGAAGGAATTAGTTCACGCACTCCTGTTGACTTGACAAATCGAAAATCTGGTGGGGGAGGGCGGCAGACTGGAGACTCGGGAAAGGGTTGCAGTTCCGGCCCAGAGGCCACCTGCTGGTGGACCAGAAGAAGGCAACGTTACGCATGAAGTCCAGAAGCAGTCTGCTGGGAGAATCTTCTCCTGCTCCAAGAAGGTCAGCCTTTTGTTCTACTCAGGCCTTCATATGATTGGCTGAGGCCCACCCACATGATGGAGGACAATCTGCTTCACTTTTCCACCAATTTAAATTTACATTTCACCCCAAAACACTCTCCCAGGAACATCCAGAGCAGTGATTGACCAAATACCTTGGCAGCATGGCCCAGCCAAGCTGATACATAAAATTAACCATCACAACCACCAACACACACTCGCGATCTAATAAACATAATTTCCTCCCCCTCATGTCCCTGACTCTTAAACCATTAACAGCTGCTTCTCACAACTGTCTTTTCCTTTTGCTGCGCCCCGGCCCTCTGTCATGGGAAGACTGTGCCCTGCCGAGTGAAGATCCCGTCCCAGAAGGCGTGCTCGTGGAACCTCCGCACGTGTCTCCCGTAGCTCTCCGCTGCTCTCCCGGCAGTGCCTGTCGCTCCCTGCAGCCCCGCGCCCTGCCTCTGCTGGTCTCGGCATTCAGCCCACATCTGCTCATGCTCGAGACCCCCTGTCTCTCCCTCCATGGCCTTTATCCCGAGAAAGAGCAAAGACTGAATTTAATGTTTTCTTGCCAATCACCCACTTCAAATATTTCTGAGTTTTGTTTCTCTTATAATTGGCTTCCTGGTCTTTGTTATTAAAAACAAAAAACAAAAAACAAAAAACAAAAAACAAAAAACAGAACAAAGGGCGTCTCGTCCAGGTTCCTGTTGCCCTGATTCTCCCCTTTTTAGCCAAGTCAGTGGAGTTGATTTTGAAAAGCTTTTCAGGCATTTAAAAAAAATGTGGAGTAAATGGATATTAGCTCTATGTCATCTGTTGCCTACTGACCAATGAACAGAAAAAAAAGGATCTGAGCAGAGGAAAAAATGCTTCTCAAAACTAGAAACGTGCAAGGATTGGTGTGTGCAAATCATTCGATCTCTAAGACATAAATGTGTAAGACATATGCATGACAGCCATATTTACAAGTTATGGGCCTGGAGAAGGATCATTTCTTGAGTGCCCTGTTATACAGAGCCCCGCAGTGGTGGCCAGGAAGGCACTTTAAAGCTAAAGAAGGCACAGAAACACAGACACGATGGAGCATGAGAAAATTTGGAGAATACCTTAAGCTGCCAAGCAGTGAATAACAAATGGTGCAGAGAGTGCCAAGGACCACGAGACTGGTAAACTCCCAGGAAGACGTCAGGGGGACCACATCCTCTTCTCTAGGCCCCTCGTTCCTCTCAACCATAAATTCCCACATCAAATTCCTCCTCAATGCTTAAAGATTTCCCGAAGCACTCCAACCCACAGGCCATCACGTCCTTCTCCAAACCCTTGGAGAAATGTCTTAAATTTCATCTGGCGCTGGGCTGGGCTGTCTGATAAACTTTATTTTGCCGCTGATTAGCTTTTCCACCCTTGTATATCTGTTTTTCTTGGATGGGAACATCCTTAAGGGTTGTATACATGACTTACTTCTCCATGTCCCTCTGAGATGATGCAGTGACTGAAATGATCACTCAACAAATAGGAGTTGATTCATGGTGTGTCTGTCATATTTCACCCACAGGGAAAGGCCAGGGAGCCTCTACCTGGTCACTCAGCTAAAATAATAATAACCATAATCGTATTAACAGCTAATAGTTACTGAGTGATTATTCTTCCATGCTAAGTTATGCTTGAACCCATTTAATACTTGGTAACAGATTTATGAAATAAACACTTTCATTATCCCCGTTTTACAGATGAAGAAACCAAGGCACGATGACTCCTAGTTCTACAGCCAGTAAGTGACAGAGACAATTTTTGAACCCAAATTAACTGGCTCGAGATCTAGGACTCAGAACTGCTATATGTGCAAAAATAACGTTTTTAAAGCCCTAAAAATTGAACAGATGTGTTTAAACCCATTCAGGAACTATTTAATAATTATTCTGTGTGCCTGGCCCACGGAAATATACAATGTAATGTGCCCAGTGTGAATAACTTGGATGGACCTCTGCTGCATAACACACAGGATTAACATCTCCATTATCTGTTTGTAGGCCTTAAGATTTTTCCCAACCTAGTCTAGAGCCCTCCTCACCGTCTTTCTTTCTACACTGGACAATTCATGAAACCCCGAACACTTTCCACACTTCCCAGGTTTTGAAACTTGTCCAAACCCTCCTACTGCAGGGCGGCTCCTCTGCTCCGGAACTGTCTGTCCAAGGTGTGCTCACCTTTCCAGACCCAACTTTGATCTGCCCTATCCAAGAACTTTACCCGCTCTCTTTCCTTCCTAACCAGAATCTATCCCCCTCTCCCCACAAGAGACATAATAATGTTGCCACTGATGGCTGGCAATCAGATAAGCTCTCTAGCATTGAAGAGAAAGGCATGGGGTTAGGGCTGGTAAGCTGGTTCACATATGAGGTCTGTACAGAAAAAGTCCAGCCATTGTTAATATAGCAAGAATGGTTTGCATGACATTGTCGTAACCTGGCAGCCAAGGAGAGTGGCCAGGAATGTGCATGGGTGAACAATGACAACTTCACTGTACTAGTCAGTGGGGGTGGTATATGCCACTGAGTGAGCATGTGTACTGTGTGGCTGTCGCATTCAAAATGACTGAGCGAGTAGAGCAAAGAATCTGTATCAAATTTTGCGTTAAGCTTGAACTCCTCCATGGAAACGATTCAGATGATTCAGAAGGCCTCAGCTATGGGCAACTGGTGATTGGCAGCTTTGTCATGACAACACACCCGCTCATGTATCACATCTCTGCAGGGGGGTTTGGCAAAACATCAAATGACCCAGGTGACTCGGCCCCACTACAGCCCAGATTTGGCGCCCTGCAACTTCTGGCTTTTCCCAAAACTGAAATTACCTTTGAAAGGGAAGAGATTTCAGAACATCTATGTGATTCAGGAAAATATGGTGGGGCAGCTGATGGCAACTGGGAGAACTGTGTGAGGTCCCAAGGTGCCTACTTTGAAGGGGACTGAGGTGTCATTGTCTTATGCACAATGCTTCTTGTATCTTGTATCTTTAATAAATGTCTCTATTTTTCATTTTACATGGCTGGACACCTTCTGGACAGACCTCATACATACCAACCACTACCTATGTTTCAGCTGAAATGAAGTGGCAACTTCTTACATATACACACCCATGTGGCATGGGGGGAGCAGGGTATGGGCACCAGAAGAAAAAAGTTGAAAACTACCAAGTTTCATACTCATAAATAATGTTACATAAATTATGAAGTGTTATTATAAAAATCACCCTAAAGTCACTCAAATTTACTTTTAAAAAAACAAGTCATCCCCTTCAGTACCTTATTACTAGTAAGAAATTACTGATGACACATTTCACAGCTAATTGGACCCATGAGAGGGTGTTAACAGCAAGTCTGAGAAGTGCCGTATTAATGCATCCCCTGGCTTGAAAGGCTCCGGAAGGCACGAGCTATGTCTTATTTATTTAAAGGGCCTCAGTTGGTGCTCCAGGCATGGGAGGAACTTGTTACCTATAAGTGGCATTGACCTGGACTGCCTAGGCCAGACTCGATGGAAGGTTTGGCCAGACTAGCTCCCATAGTAGCAGAGAGGGCATGCGGAGAAATTGGGGACTTGGTAAGCCAGCAGCTACTGCACCCCCCGGGGGCATGAAGGCCTGTAAGTAGATGCTCTTAGATAATAGTGGAGAAGAGGCCCAGCCCCAGCCTTCAAAGAGGGTGTATGGGAGACAAGACTGACAAATATGTAATCAGCATAAACACAAAGAGAAAAAGACAGTAATTCCCAGAGTATGTTGAGGGGGAAGAATGAGTGGGTAAGGTGGGAGAAACGAACCACAAGATCACTGGTGAGAGAACAGACTGCTTGTTATGTCTCTGGCTGACCCAGTCATTAGTAGCCAGAAAAGAAAACCCAGAAAGCAGTCGGATGGGCCTCAACGTGCACAGAGTCCACTGTTAGGGGACCCGAGGGCCCTGCTCTTGATTCCTGAGAGCTCACTTTGGAGTGTGGGGCTGTCGGTATCCACCCAGCCCGCTATGCAAGGTGACCTACCCTCTCTGGGGACACGGACTTGTCTCTTCCTCCGTGGCTCTCTGCAGAGTGTTTGTGTGGTTACCTACTGTTCGTGGAAGGGAAGACAGCTCTACATGGGGTATGTTTTAGCTATGGATGGCCGTCCACCCCTTGATCTCCTTGCTCCCACCTCGGTGGAGAAACCATTCCGCAGAATGGGGAGGGGGGGCTCAGCTGGGCTGTTGCCGCTTCAGAATGCCACTTCAGAATGCCGCTGCAGGTCCCTCTCAGAGAGAGATGCGCGACGACAACGGAAGCTTAGGAGAGACCGTGCCGGCCTCCCTCCAAGTTACGTTAAGTGGTGATTAGGTGAAAAAGGAACTTTTCTGCTACTAGGCTGTCTTCCCCGTAACCATTCATACTCACTATTTTCACACAAATCTCAGGAAAGATCATGTCATACAATTCTTACCACCTCCTTGCTGCAATGTCACCTAACGGACTGGGAAATCAGGAGGCTTCCCCTCCTCTGTCTGACTGTCCTAAGAGTTGTCAGATGATGCATCTGGGCAAAAACTGGAAAACCTGTTCTTAAAGAATGAAGCCATTTCATTGAGCAGCTTTGCAAATAGTTGCCTACCTGCCCAGGGAAAAAATTAAGGGGCTGGTAGAAAAGTAGGGCTGCATATTATCCCCCAAAGAGCTAAGGTTGTTATTTATTAAATAATTTCATGAGCTAATTATCTTTTTGGTATTTACTTACAAACTCATAATTTCTGTATTGTGCTACATCTGTTTTTATGAATATCACACTATAGACTAAATGTTTGTGTTCCCCCAAGATTCATATCTTAACCTCCAATGGGATGGTGCTTGGAGGTGGGGCCTTTGGGAGATGATCAGGCCGAGAGGATAGAGCCCTCATGAGTGGGACTAGTGCTCTTATGAAAGAGATCCCGGAGGGCTCCCTTGTCCCCACAGCCATGCGGGGACATGGCAAAAAGAGGGCAGCCTACGATCCAAGAGACAGGTCTTCACCAGATACCAAATCTGCCAGCACCTTGATCTGGGACTTCCCAGCCTCCGTAACTCTGAGAAATAGTGTTTATAAGCCATCCAGTCTAGGCTATCCTGTCATAGAAGCACAAAAGGCCTGAGACAAGCAATCTCTCCTACCATACATTTGTTACTTTTTGGTGAGAAACAATGGGATAGAATGAAAGCATCCCCGATGGTTAGGTAAATCCCTGGGCTCGTAACCTGGACCACCAGTAACCAGGTACACCATGGTACCCAAGCCTTATTATGTCTCTGGACTTCAGTGTCTCCCACTTCTAGAACAGAGGTAAGTGCAGTTCTTCCTACAGAGCTGTTGGAGAGGTCACACGGGAAAACGCCCATAATGTCTTCTGCGAAGGAGGTGTACTGATGTTAATTACAGTACTGCTCATCGTGATTGCAGGGACTGGCCACCAGGTCTGAGAGGTCATTAAAATCTAAATCTAGGCATCAGCAGAATCCCACTGCTTACACCAAGTTTCCATAGTGCAGCATTTGACTATTTAGCTTTGAGCCTCAGGAATGTACTTCGGTCAAACTGAAAAGGACTGAAAGATTCCTGGGTGATCTATATGCTACGAATGTTCTTAGTGATAAGTATGTCCCCCTGTGTCAAAGTAACTAACATTTTCTTCATTCTTCCTTAAGGAATAGGGTGAGTTTCAACCCACCTGCATGTTCATTTTTCCTCCTGACATCATGTGAGGTTAGCACTTTTTCTTACATGCGGAATGGGCTCAGATCGGCCTGATTCAGAAAGAATAAGAACATTCATTACATCTGACTAGATGACAGCAAACCTATAATATTCTCCCCCTTCCATATGACTGAGGCAGCCTGCGTGATCTGTCTACTTCTTTTATTTCACTCTGGAGCTAATAAAACCAGCTCAACGGCAATTCTATTAGCCAAAGATAGTTCCAAATAATGGCAGTAAGTCTGCAGAAGCACTGAGGCTTCCAGAGCTTGCATGAGCCGTCTAAGAGAACCCAGGTCCATTACTCTCTGCTCTCCGGATGCACTGCTGAGTGTGTGACACACTTAGAACATGGTCTGAAACATAGGAAGCATCATGTGTGTGGTCGTTTTTCTGGGGTTTATGTAGAGTCAGGGCATACTAGCCTGTCATATGTTTCTTACCAAAGCTCTTGACCCCTTGGTCACCTTGGGTAAAGTGGGGGCCCAATAACCATCCCACCAAACAATTTTCAGGGCTCGGCTCCACCCCCCGGGGAACTCTGACTCCCTGCAAAGCCCTTCCGGAAAGGGCTGGGGGTCCTCAAACAGTGCCTCCTGGTGGCCCTTATGAAGGACTTAGTTCTTGGGCCTCCCACACATAGAGCTACCCCAGGAACTCTCCTGGTCTCCAAGATACCCTTTGATCCTAGGGTAAATGCAGCAGCTATCATGGCAGACACAGTAGCTATCATTTGCCAGATTAGGGCCTATCTACACTAGGTTCCCCGTGGGAGACAGCACAGCACACAGAGCCGAGCTTTCGGAATCAGACAGACCCAGAATCGAACCCAGGCACAACTTTGTGACACTGGGTAAGTTGCTTGACCTTTCTGAGCTTCATGTTCCTTGTAAATAATAGTAGCTATTCAGAAACCAAAGATTTTTATATCATTTATCAAATACTTATGCATAATTTACTAAGTGCTTAACAAATATCAACTTATTTAATTCTAACAAGCCCTTGATGTAGGTACTATGATTATCTTCATTTTATAAATGAGGCCATCAAACAGAGAGGTCAAGTAAACTACTCAAGGTCACACAGCTACCGAGTGGCAGAAGTACGATTTGAACCCAGGCATTATGGCCACTAAGTTCTTGTTCTTAGCCCTCATCCTATCTAATCTTCATAGTCAAACAAGAAAGTATTTGTGTGCACTTTGTTTTGATGGAAATTTTCAAACGCACCAAAGTAGTGAGAATCCCTTCTATCCAGCACTCAGCTTAAATAAGCATCAACATTCCATTGTTCTAAACAAAGAAGTTTTTAATTTGTATTTTCCTTAAATTGCAATAAAACATACTTTGTTGTTCTTTTTGATCTTGTTTAAGTCATGGGCTAAATTTAGGTAATTTCCTCTGGTTGCCTTGCACAGTCATAAAAACAAGACACGGGTCCTTACTTTTGTGCAGTGCTTTTACGACGATATTTTGTATGT
This sequence comes from Phyllostomus discolor, assembly GCF_004126475.2. NCBI lineage: Eukaryota > Metazoa > Chordata > Mammalia > Chiroptera > Phyllostomidae > Phyllostomus > Phyllostomus discolor. The sequence continues at coordinate 86,970,785 of NC_040910.2, forward strand.
TACTTTGACTTCGTTATTTCATTGAACTTTTCAGGAACCTTTTGAGACAGGCAGTAAGACTGCTGTGATCCCCATTTCTCAAAATGGTCACATGAAGCCCAGGGAGCTTAGGGAACTTACCCCAGTCACACTCCTAGTAGGTGAACGAGTCTACCAAAAACACTTTGATTTTTAAAGTTTTCAATGAACTTATTCTCCAGACATTAATATGGAGGAGAAAAAATAGTGGGTTCTGGAATTCAATAGGCCTCAGCACAAATGTCATTCTTCTCACGTACGATCTTATTCAGGTAACTCTGCTCCTTCAACTCCTCGTCATTAAAATGGACAATACTTACACCACAGGTTTATGACAATGATTACATTTTAAATTACTGTGATCTACTCTGTAAAATATTAAGTATAAATATACATTTACATAATGTGTGTAATCTAACACATGTGCCTGTGATAAACATGCCTATGCATGTGTGTGTGTATGTGCACATGTGTGTGGTCAATACATACCATGACAGTCGCATGGCAGATGCTCATGAGACATCACATCCCTGTCTCCCCTTCTAGAGGGGATCAATCTGAAGAAAACCTTCCAAACCTTTTCAGCATCAAGTTATCCTTCCCCAAATTTCTCACATCTCTGGGGGCGCAGTTGCCCCATCACACTGAGTAGGCCCCAGTTTTGTCAGTGACATTCTCGCCCTCTTTGGACGATCTGACTGAAATCTCCACGATGTCATTTGCACTCTGTTTCCTCCTGAAGGCCACGGGAGAGATTGTGTCTAGAGATTGTGTGAGAAGAATCATTTGCCTGTGATCACTGAAGAAGAGGACACCCCACAACATGTGCCCCCCCAGTGGGCCTTTTCTAAGTCAAATAAACACACTCAGGGCTTCGTATTCTCCTGCCATGATTATCGATAGAGCTTGTTAAGAACTTCACAGATGATTTGTTTTGGGGGTTTTTTTTGTTGTTTTTTTTATTTATTTATTTTTTTTAATTTTAATCATTGTTCAAATACAGTTTTCTCCTTTTTACTCCCAATCCAGTCTCCCCTCCCACCCTCCCCACTTCCCTCCCATTACCACTCTCCCCTTAGTTTATGACATGTGTCCTTTAAGTTTGTTCCTGTGAACCCTTCCCACTGTCCCCTTAAATTCCCCCTTCTCTCCCCTCCGGTCACCGTCAGCCTGTCCTCTATTTCAGTGTCTTTGGTTATATTTTGCTTGTTTCTTTGTTTTGTTATTTAGGTTCCTGTTAAAGGTGAGATCATATGGTATTTGTCTTTCACTGCCTGGCTTGTTTCGCTAAGCATAATGCTTTCCAGCTCCATCCATGCTGTCTCAAAGGGTAGGAGCTCCTTCTTTCTTTCTGCTGCATAGAATTCCATTGTGTAAATATACCATAGTTTTTTGATCCATTCATTGACTGATGGGCATCTTGGTTGCTTCCAGCATCTAGCTATTGTAAATTGTGCTGCTATGAACATTGGGATGCATAGGTTCTTTTGAATTGGTGTTTTAGTATTTTTAGGATAGAGTCCCAGCAATGGAATTGCTGGGTCAAAAGGCAGATCCATTTTTAGTTTTCTGAGGAAGTTCCATACTGCTTTCCATAGTGTTTTTAGTTCAAGTTTATCACACTCTAACCGTGAAGGGACATTTTGTCTTTGGAGACAGGAAACGTTATCTCCTCCATATTTCCTTCTTCATTTTTGCACTTAAACTCTCCTGAATCAGTAAAATCATCAAGTGACTTTTAAAGAAGACATTCCAGAAAAGCAGTTCTTTTTACTTTTTCCATTCCATAACGAAACTTCCCTGCTTTGCCCTGGATGGCGCCCGGCCCAGTGCAGGCTGGCACGCGCTGTGTTGTTGTGGAAGCCCTCGATGAATGAATGACATCATCTGAGCACGTAATGAAGGCCATGAATTACTACTCTTTCAAGAAAATCGCTGTGGTTCTTTCCCATACATATGTGAAGTAATGTCAATTAGAGCTCATAGTTGTTTTCAAGTAGTAATCATTTGGAAACTTGTTTTAATGAACAGGAAGTAATAATATTTAATGGGCATATTAATCATCTTATACAAATAGATATTTCTAAGTACAAGAAAAACATGCTATTTTAGTTTAAGTTCCTGTGTCTCTCTCACACACCTTCTCTCTTTATACATAAAGAGTACGAAGGCAAACATCAGCCTTTCTCCACCTATATACTTACAACGTCTGAGTTGGGAAATTAAATGAAGTCATCTGGTGTCTAATTTAACATGTTGTGCTGAAGTTGGAATCCATCCCCATACTGAGACAGGAGGACCAAGCGGTCACGAGCTTGCACAGGCAGCACCAGCACCGTGGCGGGGAGCGCCGCCTTGCCGAATTCACGAGCCCAAACAGATGCAGCTCAGCTGCTTCTCTCCCAGAGCAAGTACTGCTCCTAGAGCCTCTTCTCGAGTGTCCGCCTTCAGTCTATTGTAGTTTGCAGCGCCCCATAGGTCACCCTTCCAGCATTCTTCTGTCCATTCCTCCTGAAGTGTGAAGGAAGGCTGCAGTGTGACAAAGCTCCCACCAGGGTCCCTCCACTGAGGCACTGTCTTCGGAAGAGAAAGGAGTATGGCAAGACGTCATTCAAGACAAGCATGGCCCCAAGGCACGAGAGTGAACTGTGGGGGCGGAGAACAGGGGGACCCCCTGAGGGTGGTCTCCAATGTTGGAATAGTGAATTTGTAATCAAGAAACCAAAATTCTAGGTCCCATTCTATTATTAACTAAAGTCTTCCTTCTCTGTATTTAAAAAAAGAAAAAAAAAAAGATTTGTCAAACTCAGGGTTTTAAAGGACCTCAAATGTCATCCATTCTGACTCAGAGGGAATCACCACTTCCTAGAGCAATTAAGGCTCCTCGGGAGAAAGGCTTTTGTTGTAATAGTCTGACGCAGATGGTTCAAGATGAAGTAAGCCAGGCCTGCCCTCGCTGTCCTGTCGCAGTTGGCAGCCCCGGGCTCTGCGTCGGAGGGGCCCGTCCTGACCGGACTTCTGGCCGAAAGACTGAGATTCTGGATGGGAGGGTTTCTCACATACATACTCAGTCTCTACGTGACAATGCATTAATTTAGGTTCTGCTGCATATAGCATAAAAATAGGCGTAGTCGATGTGTTTTTAAAGTGTAGTTTATTACACAGAAGTAACACATGTTTATTTTAGAGAATCTAGAAAATTCAAACAGTACAAGGGATCTTGTATAAGGAAGATATAAATAACCCACAGTCCAGGAAATTCTATGTATCTCCTTTGCCTGTAGATAATACTTACACAACATGAAATAATCTTGCATTTATTGTTCTGAGCCCTTTTTTCACTCAGTAACACATGATGAGCATCTTTCTACTTGCCATCCTTTCAAACCAAAGACAAGGAAATTTTGATACAGGGATATTAGCTAATATTTATCAAATACCTAATTTTTGTTTTTCTACATCCTTTAGCTCAATTAGTTTGTTTAACCTTCACAATAACCCCATGAGGCAGGTACGACTATAACCCCTATTTTGTACCTGAAGAAACCAAGGCGCAAAAAGGTTATGTAACTTACCCAGAGTCACTCAGATGGAAAGTGTTAGCACCACGCGGTCCAGCAACAGAGCCGCGCTGGCGACCACTGCGCTACAGTGACGGCACACGCACCCTCTTTTCTGAGTCCCAGTCTTTCCTCCTGTACAGTTTTAGAGAAAGGGACAGAGAGACAAGGTGAGCCAGGGAGAAGAGAGAGAGAGGAGACCCATGATGGAAAACAGAGAAAGGGTGTAAAGAGGCAATGTAGAAAAAATAACTGACATTGTGGAGAAGTAAAACACTGGATTGAGCTCCATGAAATTCCATTTTTGTGAGTCAAAAGCAGTCGAACACCGGTAAACTCATGGGGCTCGATTTATTAAATTCCATCACCAGAGATGTTCCTCGCTGCTCGCTCAGTAATCATTCAGGAACGATGTATTTAAATCTCATCAGCCTTGGGAATTGGATTGAATTATTAAGCAAAGAACCAAAATAATGAGAGTTAAAAGCCCCTCAGGGGGGAATCTATAGTCTTTATTTGATGGCCAGGCGAATTGTACTTACATAGGGGTGGGTATCGGTACTTGGTATAGAAGGTCCCTTTAATTTAATCTTGGTGGTGGTTTTTAAAGTGCAGTAGCATTAACATCAGCTAGGAACCTCTTTGAAAGGCAGACTCCCAGTTATATCCCAGGAGCAAGGTGCGGTGGGCCCAAGATCTATATGTAACAAGCCCTCCTGGAGATCGGGTGCACCCCAGTTTGAGAACCACGGTCTGAGTAAGACAAAAGATTGGACAGCTGTGAGAACTGCGCATTGTAACTTAACCAAATGCTTCTCCTGGTTCTCACTGTACTCGGGGCATTTTATGTTCCTCTCCACCACCTGTATCTGTGTTTGGGCTGCCCAGTGACCAATAAACAGCACCCTGGACTCTGGAGAAACCGGTGGGTTTATCCATGTGTGGGATATTTTCAACTAGAACATGCCTTGGAGCTTGGGCGAGTTTACCTGGGGAAAAAAAGGAAGTCACCAGAGTTGAGTGTTTTGGTAGGATTATCACAGAAATAGAATATATAACTCCCAAAAGTGCAGAGAGAGAGAATAAGAACATTAAAGAAAATTTACTTCACTAAAGGAAGTTAGGAATAAGGGATGGGGCAAAGAAAAATGTATAATAAATAGAAAAAGTAATATGTCAGACATGGGTCCAAATAGCTCTTAGGGTAAAGATGTATAGCCAATATACTAGAAAATACTGATCAAAATAAAGATGTTATAATCATATAAATGTCAAATAAAATAGGCTTTAAAGGAAAAAATATTATTTAGGCTCAAGAAAGGTTACCCCATAATAAACTAGAAAAGCGTAACAAACCAGAGACAATAAATACCAGCAACGGAGCTTCAAAACAGTGGGTTGGGCTGCGTGAAGTTGTCAACACTTGACTGACCTACAAATACGGTCATTTCATGCAGAGTAAAAGTCAATAGATTTACGAAAACTTAAACTTCTTAGAGTGTGGTTTTAACATTCATCTGCTACAAACTGATGAATCAAGTGATCAAATAATTAATAATTATGTTGGGGAATGTGTTTTGCTATTATGAACACCATGATTAAGACACTTCACAAAACCCACATATTTGGAATTCTTATCTCGGCTCTTCGATAATCCACGCTCTTCTCAGGAAACATTTCAAAACCTGAGCACAGACTAGGCGACAAAGGACATCTCAATACATATTGAACAATTGGTAAAACACGCACACTATATTCTTTGACCACAATACAAGAAAATAAAAACTCAACCCCCTGCCCAAAAAAAGCCCAAAATATTTTTGTGTATTTGGAAACTAAAAATGGTTCCAAAGCATTCATCAGTCAAAGAGGAAGTCATGATAGAAATGAGAAATATGACATTATATTGACATATATGACATCTTGACATAGATGGTTTATCATGATCTGATTTTTCCCATATTATTCAGCCGGTGTGGTTTAACATCTGGTAATGCCAGTAAAGCTGATATCATGGACATCAGGAACCCCAAAAAAGCCTAGCATTTAGTGGAGGAAAAACTGCAGTCTTAATGACTCGCTTCACCTATTTGTCCACAGATTTTTGTGCCTGGATTTCATTCAGTGTTTCCTCCATTTTACTCCCCAGGGCTCCTCTTCACCATTGAAAACCCATAGGCGCTTGACCCCCAGGGCTGACAAACTTCCCCTGTGGCCCGAAGGCCACCATCACCCATCTACACACTCCAGAGTGCTGAGGGCACACCCCTGGGAATATTTGGAGAGGTGGCCGAATGTCATCTCAAAATATCAGCTGCCTTCATTTCCCACAGGAGGTTCCCCAACCTGTAATCTCACATCTAGGCTGACCCTGGTAGGCAGTCCTGATGAACTAGGCATCTCCCCACCCACGAAGAGGGGCCGACCTGATGGTGTCCCTTTAGAGTTCCGAGGAAATGGGACGAGCAACTGTTCAGAACAGCGTCTGCTCTCAGGCAAGAGCCGTACACATTTGAGCAGGGGAATGTGGGTTGCTTCACTGCTCACTCCCAGTCCAAGTCAAACACGTCCTTAAAATGCCACGTGTGTTAGACGCACAAAGGGAAAACGTGCAGAAGTAAGCAAAGCCAAAACCCCTTCTTCAAGACTTCAGTTAGAAAGACCTAGGAATTCCATCTGCAACATTCTTCCAGGCACATCATAATGTCAACACCCCAAAGGAGTCTGGAGCCCCAGATCGGGGTCTGGGATCCCAGACAAGGGATGAAGGGAAGGGCCCACGAATCTTGGGATTTTGTGTAAGGGCAAAGGCCAAGTCGTAGGACACAAAGAGTGAAATCCGGTCAAGGCTGTTGAGTCTGAATGCCATCCAAGAATGTCCCATTTCACTAATTGGAAGTTCTGCCAAGTAAGAAAAACCCTGATGCCGTGGGACAACGTCAGGTAATCGGCTCGCCTCTCTTTTCCTTTATGTGACTGGGACAAGGTCTGCGTGTCAGCAGCACGGTCTTTCTTAGGCAGAGGGTTGGACCAAACTGTCAGCCACTATTTTAATAACATCGATAAGGAAATTATTACCAAAAACAAAGGTACATGTCCTTGCCATAGGGGAGAGGGGATATGGATATTTTTCTTTCTGCACTTATTTCCTTTTATGGTATTATATTAAAAATAATTTAATGAGTACAAGTAATGACTGTATTAGATGGGATTCATTCACCACCCCCTAATCTGACTAGTGGCTCGAAGGTGAAAGCCCAGTGGAAAGAGCCCACCTCGCGGGGAAGTCGAGGGAGGGGAGAGCATCACAATCTGCACAGAACCCGCGGAGGTGTCGACAAAACAAAACTCGTGTCTCACTCCTCTCTTATCCTGGAGCTCCCACTCCTCCTGCTGGCGGAGAGAAATAAAAATTGCCCATCCAGCGTAACTCACTCTGCTCCTGTTAGAAACATTTCACTTTGAGATTAATTCAGCCTTGTCTGGGTAAATACCCAGTCAACCCAAGGCTGTTTCTTCCCTCTTCCAGGGGGTCACTGGTCCCCTCCTCCTTCGCAACGTGGTATCTGGCTGCGAGGAAGCTGGCACACCCTTGCAGCAGGGGTCCCTGGAGGACTTGGCAGCAAACCAGTCTTGTCCTTAAATGTCCTGGGCTGGTGTTTACTGGAGGGTGGCTGACCTCACTGTCCTTTGTGAATTCTCATCCTGCTGGTATCTGCTGCTGCTGAAAACTCAGGTCTCTGTGGTCCCTGAAATCATCAGGTCCCTAAGCCTTTGTGGCCTCCTGCCTTCTTCCTGACCACAGGCCTGTGCCAGAATACTGCTGCTCTCCACACCTTGGCGTCCCCTGACCAGGGCAGACAGGAACTCTGGGCCATGAGAGACCCTCTGCCCTGGCTGTTCCCCCACCTCCAAACCGTGGTCCACAGTGTGGAAGCAGAGGGTGAGCCAGGATGTGCTGACTCGCCCCAGACCTGCTGGGCTTTCTGTGGGGGGTTCTAATGCCTCAGCACCCCGACCCCAATCTTTCTTAAGCCTGGTGGGGTGGCAGAAAGGGAAGCTGGAGTGAAGAGGTGGTCACTTCCCAGTGACAACACTGAGACACTCATGCTGGCTCCACCCCCACAGAGATGCCCTCCATCATCCTATGGCAATGCTTTCTGCTTCCTCTTTCTGTCTGGTAGAGATCGCCAGTAAGTCTTTCCTCCGCCCTCTCTATAGCTTTTTTTAATTTATTGATTCTAGAAAGAGAGGAAGGGGGAGAGAGAGACATTAGTTTGTTGCTCCACTTGTTTATGCATTATTGGTTGATTTTTGCATGTGCCTGACCAGGGATGGAACCCTCAGCCTTGGTGTAACAGGACAACCCTCTTACCAACTGAGCTACCCAGCCAGGGCCTCTGTACTATGGCTTTGATCCTATTTAATCTAGCCTGTTTCTTTATATGCTAAAAGAAACCTCTAAGGACTTTAGAAAACCCTTCCTCTCTTCACAAAGCCTCATTTGTACCTTGCTGTGGATTCAAGGTCTTCTTGAGACTGGGCCCTGGGTCTCAGTCACAGCTGACAGTGGCTATCCGGCTTGGAAGGAGCCCTGTGCTACAAGAGAGTCTGCATAAGGAAGGTCACTATTTTTTAATTTAATTGTTCATTTTAAAATTTTCTTTCAATTTAAAAAAATGGTTGAGTTACAGTTAACACACCAGGAGCTTCCAGTCTGCAACCTTTGCTAGACAGTAACAGAGAAACTCCACCCCAGCACCCCAGGCCCCAACACGCCTCCACCCATGAGTGTGTGTTTCCTGTCCAACTAACAACCATTGTGTGCACTCGTTTAGAGTAATAACACGATGGACTATTGTGGATCCCAGCATGAATTAAGTATCATGCTAAGAACTTCACGTGTCATATCATTTAATCTCCACAACAACCCTGCAATTTACATATATATCATTACCCACACTTTCAGATGAAATCACTGGGTTCGAAGACCTTAGTCCAAAGCCTGGAGTCACAAATAGAAAACAGCAGAGCTCAGGGCTCAACCCAGCCTTCTCTGACTGCAACACTTAAGCTTTTTCTATCCAAAGTAGGTGACTTTTTTTTTTTTGTACAACCCTGAGATTCTAGGCACGCCAACCAGAAACCCACGGGACAATCTATCCTTCCTAGTCAGTTACCAGTGATAACCTTGAGATAATGCATTTTGCATTGCAGGCTGTTCACCAGGTACCCAAATGTTATGCTTCCTAAAAGCACCCTGGACACCTTTAGAACATCAAACAGAAGAGGAGATAAGCAAAGCAGAGAGTGGGGCAGTGTGTGCTCGGAGAGGCAGGCTGGTGGAAAAACCAACAGAATCTGCTGAAAATTAATAGGCAGGCAGATACTCGGCTGAGGAAATGCTAAGCGGTGCCTCAGTTCATTTTTTTCATATCTGATTTACAGAGAAATGTCATTTTGAGAGTGCCTTTTAAAAAATGGATTCCATTTGCTAAAACTCAAAAGGAAAATAGTAAATAAACAGATTGTATCATCCTCCAAGCATGCCTTGCAAGTCCCAAGTACTTCCTTCCCTCTTTGTATTGTAATTCTTGTCCTCCTTTCCAGAAGTTTCTGCCATCCCTCTCAGCACAAGCAGTTCTCAGACTCCCTGCACCCGTATCTGGCTGAGCAGTTTTATCCCCATGCAGGAATAAAGTCTGGTCGGAGGAGACGTTGCAGAGGAGGAAATCCATGGTTATGTATTTCCATGTGCTATGTCATTGACCAGACTTACCGCCAACCCCTGAATCATCTCTAATTCCCAACTTGTCTCAGCCTCCATCTCACGTCTTCCAAAGGTTTCTATCATGACGTCTAAAGTGAAAACAATACATTAAAATGCACCTTTCAAGAGACTTCTCTGTTTCTACATAGGGCTTAGTAGTGGGTGTCCCCAATGAACAAGTCCAAAAGGACTCTCATACCCCACCTTCCCACACAACAGCTCTTCCTCCCCCAAGAGCCCCCATCTCTGCAAGCAGCACCATCATCCACCCTCTTGCTCAGGTCAAAACACTAGCAGGTCCCCTGAGTCTTCCTTTCCCTTATCGCCTCTAGCCAATGCATCAGCAAGTCTTGCCAAGCCCACCTCCAACTCCACTAGCCCTCGTTCCCACCCTCCTCTCTCCGTCTCCAGTGATGCTATCCCAGGGCAAGCCGCCATCGCCTCTCTCCTGGTTGGATGCAACCACCTCCACCTGGCCTCCCGGCTGCCCCCTCCACACTCTCCAATCTGTTCATCATAGATTATCCAGCCTAATTAATCCTCATAAAATGCAAATCTACCTATGGCATTTTCTCCTGGCTTTCCATTGCTTTCCATTCAAGAATAAAACCTAAAATCCTGAGCATTTCTTATGAGGCCCTGCCTGACGTGAATCTGGCCTCTCTCCAGCTTCATCCCATGTTTCTCTTCTCTCTCTCTCCCTATCCCCACGCCCTCACCACACTGGCTTGTTTTCTCTGTGCTCAAATATTACAAGCCCTTGACTGTCTCAAAGCCTTTGCAATGGCTATTTCTTCTTCTTGGAACACTTATCTCCCAGTTTCTATTTGAATGGCTTGTTCTAAGCCATTAGGTCTTAGCTCTTGATTCATTTGCCCAAATAGCCTTTTCTGACCCCCCAATCCAAAAGGGGGTCCCTGACAGTTACTCACTCTGTCTCCCTTATTTCCCTTCAGATCTGCAATTACTTCTCTCATATATATACCGACCGACTCTCTGCTCCCACTCTACTCCCAACACCTAGCGTAGAGCCTGAGACCCAATGGGGCAGACGACGAGGGTTGAAGGAGGAGAGCCCACCAACACCACCCTGCAGCTCCGGGGAAGCCCACCTCAGAGTCAAAGTGAGGGGAGAGACGTCACTGCCTTGCTGTGAAAGCCAACAGCCCACTACACTTACAAAAATATGCTTTCAGCTAAAATCACAGGAGATATTTTCTAACTGATTATGCTGAGCTGGGAAGTAAAGATAATAAACACATTTAATTTGAAACAGGTGGAAATTTGGTCAGCTCCCCACTGGTTGGTTGACTTGGGCCCTTTAAAAAAGTGTTCTCTGCTCTTCAACATTATCTGAGTATAATTTTTATATCCCAGAATGTGCTCTGGTGGCAGTCACCCACGGCTCCCCAGCAGTCACTTGATGGCCCTATTCATCTTGACCAGGCAAGTGAGTCCCCTGGGCCCACGCTCATTTGCATACCGGCCTAAGTCCAGTAGATGGTAACGCTTAGCTACAACTTTATAAATGAGTATCTCAAAGTGAGCAGAGCACTTTAAGATCCTTGAATAGGGCACTAGAGACATGTATCATAACGTTTATTGAGTGTAGATTTCCTTAATGTGCCAAAATATACCTTAGGGTTGTCAGTTTGAATGTGACAGACAGCTTGCTGGATAAGTTGGAGGTATCCGTGATCACACGCGGAGCAGATGTTCTAAGCTGAAGAGTTTTGTTTTCTAAAAATTTGCTTGGCACACAGACTGCTTAAGATGGATCTTTTGAGAAGACTGAGAGAAACATTGGGGTTGAACAGAGACTTCAGAAATCCAGTATAAACTCATAAGAGAAAAATGATGCACTAGTTTTTATTTGTATGCATAGGGAAAAATCTCAGGTTTCTGTCCAACTTACCAGAGAGGACAGCTCCATCACTGAGTGATGCTGTTATTTCTAAATCCTTAACAGATCTTTCTTAATTATCACCTCTAGGATGCTGGTTTTCAGATTCAGTTTCTTTGCTGTTCAGGGGAAAAAATGAAACCCACCAACGATGTTATCACTTAGCGCTTCTCAGATGGGCTGATCACAAAATGCCAAAACAAAATCCTGTCTTGCTCTCTGAGTCTTTATTGCAGCAGAAGAGTTTTGAGAAACCCCAGATGCAACTTTCATGGGTACAGAAGCACCCCCTTGACTATCTGCTCCTGAGTCTGGTCATCACTGTGGATCTGGGGCTGATTCAAGCTGCCCCCCAACTCCGACTCTCCCTTCTACATGGTTAATATTTTGAATCTGCTGTCTTTTGTTCCCTTCTACCTTCACCAAATACTTTGTCATCTATCCTTCCATCCATTCACACATCCACCCACGTGTCTATCCATCTGCACATCCACCTAGCCATCTAGTCATCCAATAGGGATCAAACCAGACACAGTCCTGCCTGCTAGGGAGACACTGGTGAACAAGATCGAGCCTGTGACCTCATGGAAGATAAAATCTAATAGTGGATATAGGCATGAAAATGGACCATTTATTGCACAATTTGTCATTACTAAAATGGAGATATCCTAAAGGTTATGGGGACTAGAGAGGGGCAGATCTAGGTCTAAGGGTGAGATTTGGGGGACATCATGGACAAGCACCGTAAAGTAATACATAGGAGATCGCGAGAAGGCAAGGGGAGCAGAGGAGGGAAGGAGGGAAGCGCTACACTCCAGGCAGAGGGACAAACCCAAGCCAAGGCACGGAGGCCTGAGAGCCTGCAGCATGTCCTGAGCACAGGGCTGGGTCTGTTGGTGGAACAGCGCTAGGGGAGGCGTGGAGGGGAGGGCGGAGGGGTGAGCAGGGTCTGATCGGGAAGGACCTTGTGACTTGAATGTTTGAGAGTCACGGAAGAACTGTGTTTAAACTCCCCCAAAATATAAACAAATAATTGATATGATGGCAAATGGGAAAAAAGAAACAGAAACCACAATTTAATATGAAGTATATTGATCCTACGCCATAAAAATGAAATACTAGCTCTTAGATGCTTCTTGACCTCTTGTGTTTCATCCCTGTAAGAATGGCTTTCTTTCTGTCTCTGTGTGTGTCTGTGTGTGCATTGGTGTGTGTGTGAATGTGTTTAATTCTTTGGGGTCATCACTGGAACTATTATATGTGGAACACCTGTTCTCCACTTGTCCTGCTCCTTGGGAGCTGTTCCCACCCTTCTGTCATTACGACTATCTGCAGATGTGCAAAAATAAGTGGAAAGCATCCATTTATTTTCCTCCCAGATTAAATACACATTCATGAAGTTGGGGGGGCCCCTTCAGTTCCTTCCTCTTCTGACCACTTGCTGGGCCACTCCTCCGAGGCTATCAAATCACTCAAAATGTCACACCTGATGGTATGTTTTTTGTTTTAATTTTATTGTTTTATGTCTAGAGCTCCCTGGGAGAGGAAGAAGGAGAACATGAGGCCTGAGGAGCTGCCGGAAGGCCAGGCCCGGCCTCGTGGTCAGGTGCTGCAGAAGGGGGAAGGTGCCCAGAGCACGGAGGACAACACAAAGGAGGCAGGAGGGGAGGAGTCTACTGAAGAAGGCCCTCCTCTCAGAGAAACAGAACCTCGAACAGACACCAAGGGTAGGGCCAGCCGGGGCTACAGACCCAGTCCTGGTGCAGCTGCAGGAACGCTTTGGTTTATGAAATGGGGTCCCGGAGCTGGAACCCCCTGGGCCAAGGGCAGATCCTGTGGGACAGGAAACAGTGAAGGTTGTAAGCAGCAGTTCTGCAGAGCTGCTGCTACTTAGGACAACTTCTGGCTCAAAAGCTCTTATTTCCATATTTAATATTATCTGGTGTTGGGCCAACAAGAACTGCTTCCAGTGAAACTGAAGGCTGTGCATGTCAATGAGCTCAGTAGCCACATCCTGTGTCCTGGGTCCCCGGGGGTCAACCTTGACTTTTCCATGAGAGCAACTGACTCTGGGAGGAACCATGGAGAACACCATCTCCAGGGGGTGGCTTGGTTTTGGCCAGGGGCCCACAACCCCTGGCCCCATTCACTGCCTTTACTTCTGTAGAGTTGGGCGCTTCCACGTTGAGCTCGGTTTCTAAGCCCAGCAAAGCACACACCTGAGCCCCGGGCCCATCCCATTAACACAGGGAACAGCCACCAGCCAATGAGGTATCCCAGGTACGAGGAACAAATCATAGCCCTGCTGGTGGCTCCCAAGGCTCCAGTTTACTGACCTGGAGTTAACCGTATGTACTGGCTTGTCCTGTTTGTGCCCGGAGAGCTGGGGAAGGCATAGAGGCAAGACGCCTTTGCATTTCCATCGGCTTCTCTAGCTAAAGAAAGTGAATCTTTTGCAAACATATCTACATGATGTTTCTGCTAAGTGGGTGTCATTGATAGAGGAGGGAAAAGTAAGGGGGTATTTCTTGGGTGAAAAGTTATCTTTAAGCCTCATTTCCTAACTGGCAGATGCAACCCTTTCTGGCCATTAACATAGAGCTTTCGCTTACTCCAAATGTGAAACAGAGTAACAAATTGCAGTTGCCAAAGGGGACACATCAGTTCTCCTAATTACCTTGAGAGCCCTATTCACAGAATCAGAAAGGGTGTCTAATTACATAGACACTGCTCACTTTTTGATCATCAACAGCTTCAATTCCCTAAAAGTCTTCTTGGTTTGAGTAGCATTCAGACCAATGAAAGCTGTGATGATGTCACCTGGATAAGACAGAGCTTGGAAAACGGGTCATTTGCAAAGCCTGGTCTTACTCCCCAGGACTAAAACTAGTAAATTAAGGAGAATTGTAGGGTAAGAAAAGATGCAGCAAAAATAGGGGAGAGAGGGGAGTCTGCCTTGCAGATGGAGTTCAGAATGAGCCACACACTTCAAATGCTCATGGGAGAAACTTCCGGCTCATGCTGCCCCCCCAGCTCAGACACTTCTGAGGGTCCACACAGGACCTATGGCTTTCGCAGACACCGCACAGCTATATTGATTCTTCCTGACTCTTCCAGCCTTCCCAATTTATATTCCTCTCAGTTCTGTTTAGAGGTCAAAGGCTTTGTTACCTTAGTCTCCTGCAGTAACCATTTATGCAAAGTCAGCTAAGTGACAAGAACTTCAGCAGTGCACAGGATACAAAAAAAATGGAATCATTTGTTCATTGTGAATTTGTGGAGCAGCCACTCTGCATCAGGCACTGCTCCAGGTGCTGAGAGTACCTGGGCTGAGCAAATGGGTGAAGATGATCAAAGACGCACAGTGAATGTGTTTCAGGGGCCTGTTCCATTCTCCAACTTATCTACAGCCTTAGAGAGCACAGTTGGGGGAGTGTGGACTGGAGCACCGCTCCCAGCCACAGATGGCCCGGTCCGGGCCCAGTAAATCATCTCAGAATGTCAGCGCTGGCTTCCTGCGAAGGTGGGGCTTTGGAGGTTTTGGGAACATTTATCCTGGGAGCCTCAGAATCTCTAGTCTGCACCCATGTGAGCTCATCTGTTTCTTATTTTCCTTCCACTTGAAAGTGATTAGGATTTTCTTCCATTTGGGGGTTTCTACCCACTTCTGACCCTGAAAGGCTCAGGAAATTACAAAGCAAGTTTTCCAACAGCGTCAGACAGTCCTACACAGCTGCCAATTTGCTCTCGTTGCATCTTGTAAGCCTGGCGCGTTACAAAGTCAAAAGGCAGCCTGAGCTGGAGGGGCCTGCTTGTGCGTGGAATGCCCAGCTGCACAAGTGAAGTTGGCCCTCATTGCCCAATGAAACAACCCTAAACCCACAGAGATTGTGCTGGGCAGGAGATCCTGGCAGGAAAGATCCAGACATGTAAGATGTAGAGGTTGGCAGTGGAGTGGTAGAGTGTGTGTGTGTGTGTGTGTGTGTGTGTGTGAGAGAGAGAGAGAGAGATTCAGAAATGTTTGAGAAGAAATGGGCTTGCTTAGAAATGTGTGGTTTCCACAGCAATTTTTGGAATCTCAGCACAGGGAGTAGCAGGGTGACTGTATCTTCAGAAGCTGCAGCCACTCCCCAATCAGAAAGCCATATGTTGCATGAAATGTGAACAACAGCCCTTGCCTATAACCCACTTCTGCTCGGGGGTATCTGGGGAGACGCGGGCGGTTGCACATCAAAGGGAGGGCTCGCTCCCATCGGTCAGAGGCAGAAAACACCTTGTTGAGACCAATATTGAACAACTGAGCATCATGACTGCACATGCTCACCACAACTAGATGGTTGAGCAGAGTATGATTTTGTGTTGTTGTTGTTGTTGTTGTTGTTTCCTGCAAAGGACAAATGATTGAAAAAGGAAGGAGAGTAGATAGAGCAAAGGCTCAGGAAGAATGAAGGCTCCGCCCCTTAAATGCTGTGTGGCTCTGTGCATCTCGTCCCAGATCTCAGCCTTGGTTTTTCTCTTTTTGCAAAATGGAGCTCATCCTACCCAGAGATCAAAGAACCACCAAGCTGGGAGAGCACTTAGAGGCCGTAGTTTGATCACTACACAGAGTAGGCGCTAAGTACCTCTTTAATTCATCTGTGAAGCCTTTGAGAGAAGGAACCCACATGTGAATGCATGCTGGGATCCCCCTGCAAATGGTAGTTCGATCCATACTTAAATACCACCTGCAACTGGCCCACCTGCTGAGATGGGCCACTCTGTCCTTGGTAGCTGCGGCTGTCAGGGTTGTGTGCAAGCACAGATACGGATCTGGCCCCCACCCAGAAGCTTCCATCACGAGTTCCGGTTCCACCCTCTTCTACAATGCAGCCCTTCAGATACTCGGGAGTGACTGCCACGTCCCCCATAGGGTTCATTCCTCTTCAGCCTACCTATTCCCACCTCCTTTAGTCACGCTCCAAATGACAGAGTTTTGGGGGGTTAGTTTTCTAAAACTAAACATTCTCATCATTTTTCTCTTGCTATGAACAAGCGGCACCTTGTCCACATGCCCTGAGCTGAGTTCAGGGATTCAGCTGGGATTGGGCCAGAAAGAAAGAGCGTGGGTCTGCCCCCTTGGTGTTCCAGATCCTGTGTCTGTTGTCGCCGAAGACGGCCACCCTGGCGCACGCACTGGCTCAGCGCACCCCAAACCTGGGTGTACTGTTTCAGATCTCAGACAGGTGCTCCGGTGAGGGGTGCTCAGAGACAGAAAGCGGATCCTTACCAGGTCTTCTCTGCCTCAGACAAAAGGAAACACATTAGACCCAAATGTGATTTGCCACTCTGGTTAAATTCTGTTTCGGCCACCCTGCATCCGAGCCTACACCACCACCCAGACTTCCCATGAGTCGGTACTGAAGGGAGGCATCCCCGTCCTCCCCCTCACACTGATTACAACTCTAGAAAGGGATTCTTAACTTGTAGCAAAGATGCTGAGTTCTTCCTTGCACATGTTAACACTGGACAGTTTACCAAGTGTTTTCAAATACCTTATGATATAGATTTTTACACCAGACAGAACTGCATTGGACCTGAAGGAATAGAAAGAAAAAAAATCACCAACAGAAAGAGAAGTGTATTTCCCTCACATGACACGGTGTCCAGAGGAAGGCGGTGCAGAGCTGGTAGGTGGCTCCATGATGGCAGCAGGGACCCAAGCCAGTCATATGGCTTTCTACTTCCCCTAAGCCTCATGTTTTCAGGATGGCTGCTCACCTCTGTGCATCACACCCACACCCCAGGTGCACCAGAAAGCAATAACTTCCCGAGACCCCCTTACCCTCCAATAAACATTCACACATACCCACAATGGGAAAGCTGAATTAAAATGTATCTTACTACTAGAAGGAAACGCTAGTTTTTCTTTAAGGAAGGATGCCTCTAGTCATCATGATGGTCTAAACTCTGGATGTGGTCAGAAAATAGGCCAATATCCTCTCAGTGGGAACAAAGGAGACAGGTGTCACCGTGTGACCAAGACCATGTTTCTTTCTCAAGCTTTCTTTGATGTTCAGAAGACAGGCCTGTGTGCTCCAAGTCCTGATTACTAAAGGGTCTCCTCAGCCCTGGGCACAGCTTACGTAGGTGTCAACTTGAGGGGCAGCTGGGAGTGTGGATCTAAAGACATACCCTTCCCCCGCCTCTGGCTCTGATCTTCTCTGTGCGTGTGGAAACCATGCGTGAGGTATGCTGCCACCTCCTGCCTCTAATCCACTTCACTTCACAGAGCAGCAGGCTTTGGAGCCAACCCTGGTTCTGTCCCAGTGTATGGCTCCCAGCAAACCCGCCAGCAGTGCAGATGAGCCTCATTTCACAAACAGAGGACAGTGTCAAGGCTAAACAGCACGGGATCAGAAATGCCAGGGTCTGACCCACGGCTGCACCAGTTGAATCCCAGGCCAAGTCCTTCAGCTTCTCTGCGCCGTGATTCCTTCAGTGGTGTGTCAGTTTGCTATTACCATGTAACCAATTATCACAGAGCAGCTTAAAACAACACCCAAGTAGGGGTTAGGGGTCTGGCCACAACTCAGCTGGGTTCTCTGCTCAGCATCTAATCTGAAGCTCAGGGTCATTGACTGAATCCTTTACTTGCAGCTTTAGAATGGACAGTGGCTTGCTTTTCCAGCATGACTTGGATGTAACCTCTCAACCCCCTTTTAAAGGGCTCACCTAATGAGGTCTGGCCCACCTGAGATAAGCTCCCTTTTCCTTGGTTTAAGGTCAACTGATTAGAGACTGTAATCACATCAGCAAAATTCCTTTCCCTTTGCCACAGTTAACATAATCTTGAGTGAAACCCCATCATGTCCATAGGCCCTGCCCACACACAAGAGGGGGAGGTTATACCGGCAACAACGCATAATCAGGGCAGAACCTTGGGGCCATCTCAGAATTCTGGACCTAGCTGGGTGGCTGCCTTGAACACTGAGCGAGATGGTAACAGTACGTATCCAGCAAGCTGTAGCTGCTGTAATTATTTTAGCATTTTTGAGCATCTGTTACATGGCTGGCCCCATAGTAGGGGTCGGGAATTTGGAAGATAATCACGCCAACATTGCTCTGAAAGAAATCCTGGCATTTCTCACACACTACTAGTCCCCCGCCCCTGCCTGCCCCGTGCAAAACTGGCAAACGGCCATAAAGCTTTAATCCAACTAAATGGCTTTTGGATACAAAGACTCGGAGATTTCTTGGCTTGTGAAAAAGCCGCTGTCAAAAAGAAAAAGTGCTGACTTCCATCAAATACTGTAATCCACAGGATTATCCTTCCGACCCTTAACAGCCGCCTGCCATGACTGCTGACTCGCAGTCAGAGAAGCAGCTATTGCTCCAGCACCAGTGCAGTCAAACTGTCCCCCGCCCGGGGCTTTTAGCCGTGGCTGCACACGTTTGAATCCCCCGGATGGCCTGGGCAGGTCCCATCTGCCAAAATTTAGATACATTCGGCCTGGGGCGTGCCCTTGCCTTGGAATTTTTTAAAACCCCACATTCCAGGAGTCTCCAACACACCGCCAGGGATGAGAGCCACTGCTGGAGCCAACACAAGAGTGACCTGAAAGCTAAATTCCCCTTAAAGAGAAACCGCTGAAGACTTGACAAGCCAAAGAGACGTGAGCGGCGATAAAGCACGTTCCCACTGACTTTCAGCAAAGAAATTGAAATTCAACACATGTCATACTTTTTCAAGCCACTCTGCCGTTTTAGCAGACAGCTCACCTACTAGCTGGGATGGTGTTGAGAAAAGATTAAAATGCCCACGTAGCCCAGAAAGCTGCTGGTGCTCCGTGTTTAATGTTTACTCTGTCACCTGCTTGTATTAAGCACCCACTGTGTGCCAAGCTTCCTGCCCCGTGCTGGGGTTTCAAAGATCAGTAGAACACAAACCGCGCCCCTGAGAGCTCAGCATGTAATTCCAAGATGCAAAGATGCCCTTTTCCTGCACCGAAGAAGTGCTTTCAGGAGGGAGGGCATGGAGCTGGTTTTTAGGTTATGAATAATCATTTTTACAGCTTTCTCAGTCTTCGATGACTATGGAGACATCTCCAGGGTTTAATCACTTCCAGAGAGCAGCCTCTTTTCAACATCCCTTCCTTCTCCCCCTCACCACCACCCCCCCCACAAAGAAAAATTATTACCAAGGATAAGAATGGGAAAATTGCCCAAATGCCATAATTCTTTCACAAGGAAAAAAAGAGCCACAAGAAGCAGCAGCCTCTTCTTCCCCGACCCCTCCCAACCCCCAGGTCCTTCCCCCACCACCGAGGGGCATGCAGGCCCCACGACCCAGGGGGCCGCATCCTGAGCTGGGTGGGGCTGGCCTCTTCTACCTTCTGGCTCCTCCCTGCTGCAGGAGTGATTGCAAATGTAGCATTAAGCAGCCGCTATTGACTGAGGGGGATTTGGCAAAGCCCAGGGAAGCGGGATTCCTCTTTTAAGGAAACATTGAGCCCGTGGCAGCTGTTGGAGACAGACAGCCACGTGTGGTCTGGTGTTGGAACCTGACGGCTGGACTTGGTTCGCCTTGAGTCTAAAGGGAAACTTCTCCCCCAGAATGTCACATGCTCCTCCAAAGCCCTGAGATGCAACCCAAGAGAGGGTTCAGCTGGAAGGAAACCCAAGTTCCTGTTCAGACAAAATCCTCTCTGAAACCCCCACCCCCCTTCACCTGCTTTATAAACACCCACCGAGAGTCCGCCCTGTTCGAGACCTCGTGCTGGGCAGTGCTGGTTCGCCAGCGCCCGCTCCCACCAGGGAAAGTTTCACAGCATCAGAATTCCATTATGATCTCAAAAAGTGTTTTGGCTGACCCCAGAAAAAGTCACTCTGAGTTATTTTTTTTATGCCTTCTCTGACATCCTAGGGAAACTGCTACATGAAGCGCACTCCATTCCCTATTTTTAAATTCTGTTAGAAGAGCAACGCTTCACCTCGGGCTGCTGGGAGCTTTCGGGGACCACATCCGCAAACACCGCCCAGGTTCCCACGCGGCACTCCACATCAGCTGCTAAAATCTGGAGAAAAGGAAATGAGCTCCACCCAAGGTCATAGCTGACAGAGAAAAACCTCAAAGGAAACCTAGAGACTCGTCTTGCCAATATTTACTCCTTCAGTACACATAGGGGGGAGATACAGAACTCTGTTTGACAACATTGGGAAGTTAGGTAACACTGAACTGAGGCAGAATTGCATCTCACCCCAAAAGTCAGTCAGCATGAAAACGAATGATTGAGGGACAATGATAACTCCATTTACTCTAGGGGTTGGGTTTGTCTTCTTTCTTTCTCCCTTGCTTTCTTCCTTTTCCTTCCTTCCCTCCTTCTCTTCTCTTCTCTTCTCTTCTCCTCTCTCTCTCTCTCTCTCTCTCTCGTTTAATAGGAGGGAGCCTTTTATCCTTAGGTGGTGTGAAGTGTGGCCACACCTCCAATGTGGAATATGAACTGGATGACTTCAAAGTCTGTTGGAATGCTACATTTTGTAATTGATTTAGGCCAGCCAGCCTGGGCTTGTTTTGGTTAAGGCTTGATCATGGTCCAGATGTCCAGCTTGCACACGGATGTTGCCATTGCTGAGGAAACTTCAGAATGCTCACTTCCATTCTGGAAACCAGCACCTGCATCCTTGCAACAGGAGGCATATCAAGGCATCGCTAATGTGGGGGTCAAAGTACAGCCCATGGGCCAAGAGTGTCCTGAAACCTGTCCTTGGATGGCTTGGAAATGAGGAATGGTTTTTAAACCATTTTTTAAATGGTTGAAAAGAAAATCAAAGGAATAACATTGGGTGACACGTGAAAATTATGTGAAATTTTATGGTGCCCATAAATAAAGTTTTGTTGGAACGTAGCCACACCCACTCACTTACATGTCGTCTATGGCTGTTATTGTGCTCTAGCCCGGCCCATTTCTGCATACAGAGCCCTCGTGACCCACGATGCTTGAAATATTTACTACCTGACCCTTGACAGAGAGAGTTTTCTGACCTCTGCATGAAAGTAAAACAACAATTCTGCACAAATGCAGGGAAATGGGAGGGTCACATAATTCATTCTTTAGTTAACCTAATTAAATGGCCATTTGGAGCCCCTAACGATCCTCTCTCAATTAACCCCCCAGAGTGAAAATGAACTCATCTCACGTGTCCTTAGCAAAACAATGTACCAGCACTGCACCTAGCAAAGAGAATGGCCACCATGCACATCACATTCCAGCTTCCAGAAAGAGCAAGTCAGAATATCCTATGGGTTCCGTTTATGTCCTAACAAGAGTTTCCATTCTTGGCCCTGGGTTGAGGGTCTGCTTCCTTCTGCACGAGCCTCTTCCTTGTTATGCTGGGGTCAAACCCGGAGAAATCCACCCTGGCCCAGCCAGAAAGAAGCGAGCCCTGTGCATGGGATTCCACAATGTGGCCTTTCTCTCCCTGTCTCCTCTGGACAGATTGGAGGCTACCAACCCCCCTGGGACCTGTTTATCCACCACCAGTCTCAAGTGTGAGCACCAAAGCTGGGGGACGAAGCTGGGAACTGTCTCCTCCCATTGCAAAGAGCTCCCGGATACACAACGTAAGTCTTCCAAGGGCCCCCTTTTCCCCTTATCCTTTGCAGGCTGAGAAGTGAGACTCTGTCCCATTCAGAGGTCAGCTGAGCAAATGAGGTGCTGTGGCTGACGAAGACTGAAGGAGCAGGAGTAGATGCTTTCTCTTTACCCTTGACCTCCTCCCACTCCTGTAGCCCCCGCCTCCAGGTGAGGCCGGTGCAGAGAGAGGAATAGCCCCAGACACAGGTCGTACATACGGCCTTGTGACTCTCATCAGCCCTTCCCAAAAGAAAAATATCCTCAAAATCAGGCAGTTTTCTGATGCTCCAAACGGTCCTTTCCCACCCAGGTCCTCCTGAACGACTGCTTCATCTCCACTGTGTGAGGTGTGAGTCTTCACCCCACCTCTCCCTCCGGTTAACAGGTTCATGCTGTTTTGTGGGAAAGAGACATTTTCGGAATGTTTGGTGGTAATCTAATCTGTGCCCCCTAGTCTCTTAAAACCCAGAAGTGGCCTTCAAAACAGTTCCCCGCTCGTGTGACAATCCTCTGTTGAGCACATCGTACAGGACACGTCCTCCATCTAAGATGGGTAAAACACAGGCCCTGCGTTCCAGGACCCTAGGGTGTACTGGGGACATGACTGAGTGGAGAGACACCTTCAGTAAGTCAAGTGGGGGACACAGGCCCTAGGGGTAAAGGGTTTGGAAACCCAGAGGAGGAGGGGCTAACTTCGGGGGCCAGACAGGCCTCTGTCGGAGGTGACCCTTCCTTGGGAGCCAAATCCGAGTGCTGGAAAGGCAGGAGGGGACAGAAGGGGCACAGGGTCCAGGTAGAAAAGGAGGCACTTGCAAATTTGGCTCCTCTATTAAAAGTGTGATGGTGGTGGTGATGACAGTGATGATGACCTTTCTGAAGACAGGCAGCATGACAAGTCAGGGAAAATATGACTAAAAGCTCCAGAAGAATCCAGGGAAGGAGGCCTCCCTCACCTTCCACCACAGATCCAGCTCTGCTGCTGGTCAGCTCTGGCCCAGCCTGGGGGATGGGGCTGGCCTGGCCCCAGTGAGGTCCACTGGTATCCGTCTGCCTTCAAGGTGGACTCGGGGAGCCACCTTCCTTGGCTCAGAGTCGCCACCCTGGAGCTACATGTGTGAGTTTAAACTGGATGCAAGAGAAGGTGACACAGGCCTCGGGAAAGTCCTCTCACCTTGCTGGGTCTCACTTTTTCCATCTGGGATGTGGGATACTGACCTGCAAAATCCCTAGTGACCTCCGATTTTGGTCAGCTCCTCTGTCCCCGCCTGCCTCCAGAGCTGCTACCGTGGTGCCCGTCTGGCACCCTTACAGTCAACACTGGAAGAAATAACACACATTCATTTCCTGCCGCGTGGGAGGCAGGAAATGGCCCAACCCCCTAATTGGGATGAGGTTCCTGCGGGGTGTCCAGCCGCCCACTCCTCAGCACACTCTCACTTCCCAGGTGTCTCAGCCAGAAAGGCGGGCACACTCGGCCATCAGCAGCTGGAATCCATCCTTCACCACCACCTTGCCAAACATAACCCTGTCTCGGGGTGGAGGATGGGGGGTGGGGGGAAGGGTAAAAGAGTCAATTTGGAGAGAGAGGCAGCATTTGCTGAGCCCCCTCTGCATGCAACAGGGAGCCGAGCATGTCTGGGGTGGGCCCTGTGGTGTAGAATCCAGGCTGGCCATCTCTCTCCCTCTGGCCAGACACGGGCAGAGCAAGAAGAGGTAGCAGCTCTGGAGGAGAAACTGATACGCAGGCAGAAGGCGGGGCTCTGTTGTCCGTGCAAAGAGGCGAGGCCAGAAGAAAGGAAGCAGGGGAGGGTGGGATGCCCGGGCACTGGGAAACATAGCTAAGAGTAAGCATCAGAGCAGCTGTGGGCACCCAGCAGGAGGTGCCTTCCATGGCAAGTAAGGAGAGTGCTGTGCAAGGAGGCTCTGCCTTGGGGAGTCCACCGGGCACCCTATGTCAATGTCTCTCCTTAGTGAAAAGCCAGCAGGGCTGCTCCTCTGTCTCTAATAGAAGTGAGATTAGAATCACAAGAGAGGTCCCTCCATGGCACAATCACACATCGGATCCTGCTTTCTGCAAGGATGGCCTTCAACTGACGCCATTCTTGATGGCAACACCAGGTTCCCATGGACCATGCCATTCCAAGGCTGGAAAGGCCCTTCACTGCTAATCCACCTTAGAGATGGGTAGTGGGTGGAGGTCCTAGAGGGTGTGGCACAGCCACAGCTAGAACTCGGTGGCCTGACCCTCAATCTCCTGTGCAGCCCCAGCAGCTCATGGCAGGCATGGCCCTTTGCTCCGCCTCCCAAGGCCACAGGAAATTCAGAAAGGCAAATGCAGTCCCCATAGTGAACAAGAGGCACGAAGATGAGCTGCCTGTTTTAAACAGTTCCCCCTGTCTTGTGTGAACTGGTGGGGCCCCGCAGGCACACATGGCCCGTCTGTCCCCGCAGGGCCCTTTCTGGAACTTCCTGGACATGAAAGCGGAGAAGAGACTGACCTGCCGGAAGGAGCGTCGCAGTCGCTATGGAGACATCAACGTGCACAGACGATATCAGCTGGGGCAGGTCTTCACCCCTTTCCAGGCCCTCGCCACCACGGTGAGCAAGCTTTTCTTCAGAAAAGGGTTTCAAAGGTCCTTGGCTGAGATTGGTGACAAGTCAGTTCTGGGCACACAAACGCTGCCCAACCAACCATCCAAACTCAGCGGCTTACAATCACAAGCATCCGTGTTTCTTACTGGCTAGTCTGCAGAGAAATAGCCTCAGTCCCCTTTCGTTTACTGTAGGCTCCTAGGGAGGAGGGAATAGAGAATTGAGAACAGTAATCTCATTGGCCATGAGAAACTGACTCTGGCCTACCTGAAGGCTGGGGACTCGAGATTTAGGGGAGATCTGCAGACAGAGGGTCACCATTGTGGTGTTCAGAAATGCCCACTCCAAGGGGAAGAAAACGTCTGGGGGAAGGAGAGGATTTTTAAAGATGGTTCTGGTTCCCATTCCTTCATCTCACCTCTTACCTTCTGGGCCCACATCAATTCAAGGGGGACTGAGTATTCCCAAATGCATTTCCTCGAAACTGTTACTGTTATGTCTTCGTGATATGTTCTAACTATACAGTCTCATGATTCTACAGACTGGGCACCCATTGGAATCACTGGGGAATCCTGACTCCAATGTAGGGTCCCAGTTCCAAGGGTGTTGGACGAGGCCTTGGAGTTTTCTTTTTAACCTATTCTCTCTCCACCACCTTCATGCATCATGGCTCAGCCTTTGCCTCCCCAACCCTATTCACATCCTCAGCACTCCTAAGTCTGAAGGGGGTCGGTTGTTTGGGCCACCCGTAGCCCATTCATAGCTCCAGGGAGCACCTTTCACACCCCCGCAGTTCTCATCCTCTCCTGAACTTTAGAACCTCCTGGCTCATTAGCCGTGGGAATGCCCAGGCTTCACCCCCACGCCAAAGAAATCAGAGGCTTTGTGGGCAGGTCCCAGGCATCAGCAGGTTTTAAAGCTCTCCTGATAAGATGACTAACCCATGCAGTTTTCCCAACACTGACTTTCACACTTTCCCGGGTTTTCCATCTTTTAGCACTAAAAGTCCTGAGTCCCAGGAAACCCCCCAGTTCTGGTTTGAAAACTGGAAGCCTCGAGTCTTTGGAATTTGTGCAAACCAGATGGTTGGTCATTCTATGCACATGTGATTTTCATGCATAGCCAGGTTTAGAACGGCTGCTCTCTGAACTTTCTGGAAACTAGCCCCAATCTATCCATTCACTGGCCAACATTCCTTAGGCGTATGCACAGCCCAGAACTGAGAACTCCAGAGGAACAGAAATCTCAGGAACGGGATGGAAATCTCCATCCTATCCCCCCAACGAGCTTCTAGTCTGTTAGGGAAACCAAGACAGGAGCCAAACCATGCTGCAAACACAAATATGATGAAACATTCATCAGAATGGCTCCATCAGTTGGCAGGCCCAGAAGGAGCTGAGTGCTATCCAAATCTGAGCTGCTTTCTGCCGTATCCCACTCCCCAAGGTCTTGCAGACGGACAAAGTCTGCAGTTCGGAACACCCTCTGAACTCGTGGTGCCACTTGGGAAGAGCAGATCTGCCGTGTGTGGGGAGCAATCACACCCATGTACTGAGTTTTTACTACGTGCCAGGCATAGTGCTAAAGACTTCCCCAATCCCGATCCTCATGGCCTTACCTTATTAACCTCATTTTATCAATGAGGAAGCAAAAGATGAGACTGGTTAAGTAACTTGCCCAAGATTATCATCAGTCAGTGGTGGAGCCAGGATGAACCTGTTGTGCTGCAACAGATGCTCCCAAGCCCCACGTGTTATTTCATTGCCTATTTCTCTGCCTCCTAGGAGATGCAAAGGCTGGTATGTCCCCGGGTCCTGCCCATGATTCCGCACATGCGCAAAATGGGAATTTTGTGCACCAATGAAAGGAACCTCCAAGATTTATCCTTGTCTTCCACAGAGCTGGGCTTGGGAAAGGATGACAACAACCATGAGAAAGAGAAATCAGCAAGTCTTATTAAAACGCCTTTATTTCCTCCAATAGATAAAGCAACAAAGTATAATAACATGAAATAATAAAAATTATGAAACTATGTTCTGACCCTTTGCTGCCAGACTTTGCATTGAATTGCTTAAGTCCCATGGACTCAGGAATGCTGAAACATTCTCAAACCTGACTTAACATTTGGATAAGTTAAGGAATTCCACCAACATGCCTCTATGTGAACATTTTGGGGAGGGTGAAACAATTAGAAGATGTACTACCCAAGTAGAACTGAATCTTCACTAACTATACTTTTCTCAACAGTCTAAAAAGATGGGGAGGGGTTGGTTATAGTTGAATAAATCAAAGACACTGCTTTTTCTATCCTTCTGGTCTACCATCCCCAGAATGTTGGATGCTAGCCCAGGGACTAGTTTCTCATGGTCACAAAATGGTTGCCACTGCACCAAATACCACACCTTCACATGAACACACTAAACACTAGAAGGCTTCTACTCACACTACAAACACACTCCAGAAAGAGAACCTCTCCCAAGAACCACTCATCTGATCTCTCAGCAATTCTCCTTGGCCAAGATGGTGTGCTTTACCCATAGCATAACCCCAAGTGAAGCTGGGAAAGTCAATATTGGGTATTTACTGGGAGGCAAATTCTACCATCAGAAAAGGAAAGTAGGACAATGGCTGGTGGAAAGTAATATCTACCAGCAAAAGAAGTCAAGCACTCACTCAGTTCCCTTCCTAGGAGGACCTGTGGCAGCCGGCTGCCTGATACCATCCCTGTCACTATTCTCCCTGCCCACAGGCAGACTTGCCTTCTGGATTAAGAAACCATCCTGCACATCTTCTGCATCACCTGGCAGTTTGTGGATAAATTCCTGTATTTCTTTCTTTCTTTTTATTCTAACCATGAGCCTCTCCTTCTCACCTGCTTCTACTCTCAGGTGCAGGGAGAGGGGTCACACAGAAGGGCAGGCTGCATAGCAGTGCCAGGGAGGGCACCCATCAGTGCCACCTCACCTCGACATGTTTTCTTTTAAACAAGGAATAGGGCCCCCACCCCCCACCCCCGGACCCAAGCAGAGATCAAGCTCTGGACAATCACAGTGCGAGGCGATGAAAGCTGGAGACGCACAGAGATTTCTGACACGCAGGCCACGTGCCTAGGCATTGATGAAGAACTGTAGATGTAACCCACCACTGGCAATAAACCTGATTTACACACATCTTGGCAGGAGTCCATTAATGCACAAAGCAAGATCTGCAAAGACAAAGCTTTTCTTCTGCCCTAGGACTTGAGCCAGGCAAGACTCACAGGTGAGAAATAATAGCAATCATAGCACCCCCACACCCTGGGCAGCTACTCTGCTCCAGGCTCTGTGTTAAAGGCTTTTGTGGATTTGCCTCATTAATCTACACTATGGTTCCCCTGTACTAATCCACTGTTATTGCAGATGAGGAAACTGAAGTTTCAAGAGCTGATACCAGTGCCGTTTGTCTTAAGCCTACACCCTCTCTCCGGCAGGCATTTGACTGGACGGCTCTGCAGCCCAGACGGGCTTTCCCAGGCTTGCCCTGTGCCCAACAGCCTGACAAGCCACAACTATGAGTATATCCCACCCTGTTCAGAACCACCACACACATTCATACCCCATTCCACCCTACGGTTTATTCATCCTTTGCCGTCTTCTTAGCTCTCCTGATAAAATCACCCATGTGTGTACGACCGATGCTAATGGACTCCTTTGTCACTGCTTGTCAAAGTGAGAACACCGACCTCCTGGCAGCCGAGCAGGGTAGGCAGGTTCAGTGGCAAGAACCCTGCAAGGGAGAGGCTGGAGCCTGGGGGTGGGCAGGGTCCACGGGGAACAGGTTAGGAGCAATGCAGGGCACGGGTGAAAAGCTCCTGGTACCACGGTGAGAAGCTCGGGGCTGTCTCGAGTTCTGCCACTTATGACCGTGGGACCTCAGGGAAGGTGCTGGAGGATGTTGAGGAGCCCGGCCCCCTGGTGAAAGCTTCTGTGGGACTTTTCAGGCCTGACCGCATGCAGTCCTTCCCCTGTCTCGGGCAGGTCTCATGGGAAAGCCACGCTCCCCACACCAGGCCTGATGACCACCACACACTGCAGACTCTGAGGGGAGGCCAAGTCAAGGACTCAGGCCCCTCTGGCCGGCAGTGACAGTCACATAGTTGTGCTCCTAGCTCAGACACCTTGCTTCCTAGGTGTCCTGGTCTGAGACCTAGGTGTCTCTGCTGATGTGTCCTTATAGGGAGGGCATGAGAGAGAACCTTGAAGACATTTGTCCTCACCCTGACTTGGTACCCAACACTTCCACTCCCAGCTTTTTCCCCTCTCCTCTCCTTCAACTTCAAGATCCATACTTCAAGAGCCAGTGCCTTTGGTTGGGGGCTCCGCTCCACAGTGAGATTATGCCTGCACTGAGCCTCCTAACCCTCAGGGTAGCACAGGGAAAAATGGAACAGGGGAGTCAGCGTTTTCTCCAGTTTTAGACCCATGCTTATACCGTGGCAGTAAGAGAGCAAAGCCAGGATTCTTCCAGTTTGGGCTCGTTGCTGGAATCGGCCACTCGGACACCTGACAGTTGAGCTTGCTCCAGCTCACTGAGCTCCCGCCCCAAGTGCCCCTTGGTCTTTCCCATGGGAGAAAGCATTGTGGCGAGCCTCTCACAACAAGGTCATGTCTGCAACATAATGAGTAGCTGTCACTGTTTTTCCCTTACCTTTCCCTGAGACTTGAACAATGCTTTCAAGAAACAAAAAGCAGGGCCCGGGTGTCAGAAGCGGGAGACAGTGAAGGGGGAAGAAAGGTGCCGGAGGAGGGTAGAAGGCACCAGCCCCTGGCGATGGGGTGGGGCAAATTCAGAAGCCATGGCAAAGACTTCAATGTCACCCCAAGGGCATTGGGAACCCACTGAAGGGTTTTGAGTCCCGGAGAGCCACGCCATTTTGTCTATCCAAAGGACAACCCTGGTTGCCATATGGAAAGAGCATCAGAGTATCAGAGATAAGAGACCAGCCCGGGGACTAATGCTCTGGTCCAGGCAAGAGATCTGATGCTCTGGCCAAGGCAGAAGAGAGGGAAGGGTGGCAATGGGTCTGAGACACAGTTTGGGGGACACTGGCAGCACTTATGTCTGAGGGGACGTCACAGCCTTGGGAGCAAAAGGTTTCCAAAATAGCTTCTCAATTTCTGGCTCGAGCAACTGGGCAGATGGTGGTGCCATTTGCTGGAATAAGATGGCCTGTCTTGGCTGGACTGGAGACCTACAGACTACCCTCTGCATGCAAAACAACTCCAAGGCCCAAGACACAGACCTAGCAACACACGACTGGAACTGGGCTCACATCAAAATTGCACATAGCCTGTACTTTGATTATTTTCTTAATATCAGGTATTTTCAAACAAGGCTTGTGCTTTATACAAGGTCTGGGTCTCAGATCATCCATACCCTTAAGAAGCAAAACAAAACAAACAAAAACTTCCAGTTTTGGTTTGCTTTGTTCTTATTTCTTGCTGACTAGAACTAAATGCTGCCATATGCTCAGAGAATGTCCAACGTTTGCATGTTTTTCTTTAATTTAGTTTTATCTGGTGGAGGCACTGAGCCTTCAACTAAGTAACCCTGTAATCTGCACGTTGTGAATAACCATGTAATTGAGCAATTGCCGTAATCGCTGAGGGCTGCTGTGTGGACAGAGAGCTCTGGGGGATTCTTCCAATTTTTTTTTTTGGACTGCCAGGAAAGGGAGCACTCGGGCTGGGTCTTGGGCTCCAGGGTCCTTCCCCCAGGAGGAATGAAGGGGGGACGAGGGCCTCAGTAAGCCAAGTGAAGCTTGCACCTGGCTCGGAAGCATTTCCCAGAATGATCTTCTGGGGTTTGTTTTTTTATTTTGTTTTGTTTGTTGTGTTTTTTGTTGAAAATCTTGGGACTAGCTCAGTCTGCGCAGAGCCGCCTTGAGTGCTGAGCGTGGTCCTGTTAGAACTTTGTGCCGTGCTGATTGCTGTTCACAGAGCGTCTCCTGCACCTTGGCACACAGCCCAACAGACTGACATGGCAACCCTGCAGACGGGTGTTACATTCCTGCATTTTTCAGATGTGCAAGCAGGCTATTGGGTAGCCTGTGAAAGGTCAGGCCGTTAGTAAATGATGCTGGTAGAACTTGAAACTCAAGCCCATCTAACGTTCAGGAAGGTCAAGCTCCCCATTCTACCCTAAAGTTACTGGTCTGAGAGTCAAGGGCAGAGATGTCCTATGGCCCTGAAACAACACCGTTTGTAACTGCATCGCTCTCCCCCTGAGCTCTAGATTTGCCTGGGGGTCTCTGAGGGCAATGTGTTCCAAACCCACAACTTCACCTTTCCTCTGATGTCTTAACTCGCCACCCCCACCCCATCTGCCCCGTCTCATGTAATGAAGCTGCCATTTCCAAGCCGTTGGAACTGGAAATCTTGGGATCAGTCTTCACATCTCTCTCTCTCCTCCCTTCTGTGTGTGAGAGTGTGCATGTGTGTGTGGCCCACCTGTTGCTCCTACCTCTAAGCATCTTTCATGTTAATTACATCTCTCCTCTCCATCCTCCTCCACTGTCTTAGCTTTAGCCTTCACCTATATTTATAATAGCCCCACAACCGGTCTCCTCATCTGAAAGATTTTTCCTAAGCACAAACATGATTATGCCTCTCCACACTTTGAATGGCTCCCCCATTGCCCCTGCAAAAGAAAAGCTCAAATTCTTAGCTTGCTTCCTCTGGAACAGCCTCGTCTCCTGACTCTCCCAGGCACCGTCTTCAAATTCCACACCCTCATACCCACACCCCTGCACTCACACCAGCTTCTCTTCATCATTGGCTGTCCTAGATTATTACACTCTTACCTTTGCCCATGATATTCCCTCTGCCGTGACTGTCCTTCCTCTCCTTAGCTCCTGGGGAATTCCCGCATACCCCCAGGAATCACCTGGAAAGGCGTCTTCTCCGTGAAGCTGCCCCCCAGCTCACAGGCAGAATTAGTGCCTTCTATTTTGCTCCACTGTTATAATGTTTATCACAATGAATGGTGGTTGTCTGTTGTCTGTCTTGAGGGCCCTGCTTTCCTAAAGAGCAGTAATTATATATTATTCACCACTGTAGTTCCCCAAGCCCAGTTCGATGTCTGGTACTTAATGGCTACTCATTAAATGTCTGGCAAAGAAGTGGATGAATGGAAAAAAAAAACAAAAACATGGCAGCCAGGCTTTGGAAAATCAAGTGTGGTTTTGCACTAATGTGACCGATGTTACTGGAAAGGCGAAGGAGAGCACAAGGTGATTCTGAGGTGAGTGTGCTTGTGACCGAGGGCGAACAGGATGTTTGAAAGTTCCAAGAACTAAAAAGGAATGCCGGCAGACTGCCCTGCAATTGGCAGGCCCTTCCCTGGGGCAGCACGGTGCGCTCTGGGTAATTGAGGCAGGCCCACCCACCTTATAAATCACAGTCTGAGATGGCCACATTGTAGCAGGCTTGCAGGGACACGGAGGAGGGCTTTGCTTGGGGTCCTCTCTCCCTCGCCAGGCTGGGCAAACCATTTCCCAGGTCTCATTCTCTTTTAACAGCAATCTATTGCACATCTACTTCATACCTGGCTTTTTGCTCTATGCTCTCCTGACATTTTAAGTATTAGATGTTGTCCCTCCACTCAGGAGGCTGCGGTCACACTAGAAAAGCTCATATATACATACGGAATTATTAGAAGTCACAGGACCATATAAGATCATTGCTAGAGTGGATGAAATTAGCTGAGAGTAAAGAGGCACCTCAAGGATGGATGGATGGTGGACAGATGGATATGGGTGGATGTGGATAGATGGATAGATGGTTATGGGTGTATATAGGTGAACAGACAGACAACTAAGTATTCTCTGAACTTGTAATTGTTTTAAACTAATCAGACATATGAAAAAAATTATCATGCTTCAAGGTGTCAACCTTCCAGCACTTCAAGTAGCACAATGATTTAGCCCAATTTAAAACACTCAATACTACTTTAAGGAATGATACTGATGAGTGAGAGGTGAGCATTTCTGGAAGGCTGCAGGAACTGGTGTTGTTAGCCCCTCAATGACACCTTCCTTGACTGCAGAAAATGCTGGTTCTGACAGGAAGAACCAGCAACTCCTCACCACCTAGGAATGAAAATAAGAGGCAGACAGGAAACCACGTTTATTTTTTGCCACGAGTCAGCCAAACTCCCACACCTCTGCCGTGCATTTCCTCTGCTGGGGATTATAAAGTACAGCGGGGAAATGACGCTTCCCTCCTCCTTTTCTCCCAAGAAGCTGTCTCATCGTCACACCGCTGGGTACAGACTGTGGGAAAGGCTGCAGGAGCACAGCTAGGGACAAGCGCAGAAACAGTGCTCCGTCCTCCACCTGAGACTCCTTGTGAAACTCCCCGCTGCAGGAAGCCGTGCAGCTGGGCAGCAATGACCCTGCTGGTAGGGACGCAGCTGCAGCTGATGAAAAGCCCTAGCAGAACACGACTGAGTCACAGGGCAGACCAAGCTGCTGCTGAAAGTGTTCTGTAATGAAATGACTTGGAAGGAAACAATAGAGCCCTTGACACCAGGGGATGTGCAGACGTTTGCAAAGCTCGCTCACGGGCTCATAACGTGCACCTCCCGAAGACTGTTTTGCCCGTGGGTCCTCGGGTGAGTTTTCTTTATCCCATGGAGTCTCCTCGAGAGAAGTGGAAACGGGAGTACCTGTTCTAATTTAGACCGTTCTTTTAACTTTATTTCAATTACTATTATCATGCCCAGTCTACCCTAATGATGCACCTCGGTAGGCCACAATGTCTCCGAGGTGCAGGCCCTTAATAAGGATCTTGGTCCAAGAGGTGTAATTTGACAAGTCTGGCATTCACCGACTCAGCTGGGCCTTGTCCCCACTTGCCCTCGCTTCTCTCGCCCCCTCAGGAAGCACTGTGCTGGGTTCTTCTCAGTTTTCTCGTGGCCCGACCGAGCCCTTCTGCTTGGACCTGCCTGTCTGGTCCTCACGTAACAACACCATCATAACCAAATGCTAACAGGGAAACAGCCTCACTCACATTCACATGGGTGAAATACTATCAAAAGGTTGTCCAACTGAGAACAAATTTGCTTTAAAACGTAGTTGCTCTCCATCTCATATCCACTAGGAGGGATACTCTTTAAAAAAAAAAAGAGAGAGAGAAAAGAAAAGAAAAGAAAAGAAAAGAAAAGAAAAGAAAAGGAAAGGAAAGGAAAGAAAAGAAAAAAGAAAAGAACAAATATTAGCAAAAATGCAGAGAAACTTCAACCTTTGTGAATTCCAGCCTTGGTGGGAATGTAAGATGGTGCAGCCACTGTGGAAAGTAGTAAGGCATTTCCTTACAAAACTAAAAATAGAGTTACTGTCCGATCAAGCAATTCTACTTCTAGGTATGTATCCAGTGAATTGAAAGCAGTGTCTGAAAGAGATACTTAGGTGTGCACAGAGCAGCGTTATTCGCGACAGCTAAAGTGGAGACGCAACCCGCGTGTCCACCAAGATGGACAGACGAGAGAATGCAGTTCGCAGACACCATGGAATATTATTCAGGCTTCAAAAGGAAGGAAGTTCTGACATAGGCTTTATTAACCTGGATGAAATTGTGCTAAGTGGAATAAACTGGTTATGAGAGAACAAACGTGGCAGAGTCCACGTCCGTGAGGCCCCTGGAGCAGAAAGACAAACGGTAAGACAGAAACCAGAAAGACAAAAGTAAATGGAGGTGGCGGGGGCTGGGCGGAGGGAGCAGGAGTTAGTGTGCAGTGGACACGGAGTTCCCGTTTCGCAGGATGAAGTTCTTGAGACGGGTGCTGGTGACAGTCACACAACAATGTAAGTGTACTTAATGCTACCAAACCATACACTTAGAAACGGTCCCTATGGTGAATTTTATGGTATGTGTATTTTACCACAATAAAAAATTTTAATGTGGTTGCCCTGAGTTTCTGCACATATAGAAGAAACTAGATCATCCTGACCTTCTCCTGAGTGCAAGGAAACTGAAAACGGTTCTAGAAGTTTCAGAGAAGCAAACTGCTGTTGTGTTCAGTGTGGGAAGGACTTGACTTGAAACTACGCTGTTTCCCTGAGGAGATAGGGGTGAGCGGGGCCTGTGTCCTCGGGGATGGTCACCTTGGGTCAGTCACGTTCCCTCTGCAGGGCCTCAGTTTGTTCTCATGCACAGTGAGGGGGCTGCTTGCAATGAATCTCCTTTGCGGTCCCCTCTGGGTCTAGAATTCATTCTTTTATTTTTTAAGTATATATTATTGATAATGCTATTACAGTTGTCCCATTTTTCCTCCCCTTTAGTCCCCTGTGCCCTGTACCTCCCCTTCCACCATCATTCCCCACCTTAGTTCATGTCCATGGGTTGTACATGTAAGTTCCTCGGCTTCCCCATTTCCCACACTATTCTTAACCTCCCCCTGTCTATTTTGTACCTACCATTTATGCTTCTTATTTCCTGTACCTTTCCCCCCATTCTCCCCCTTACCCCTCCCCACTGATAACACTCCATGTGATCTCCATTTCTGTGATTCTGTTCCTGTTCTAGTTGTTTGTTTAGAACATTTTTGGAATTCATTCTTTTAAGTTAGTCTGGGATCACCAGACTCTGGAAATACCTTCAAGGCTTGGAAGGTGCTCAGATTTCCAGAGCCAGCACGCCACGCGTGAAGAGGTCGACTGATCCACCACAGATGCGGGAGCAGAGAAGGGCCAGTGTGTGTGTCATTCATCACATAATCACGCCATCACCCAGCTGCTTTGTCTCCAGCCTGGACCCACTCTCACGTCTTACTTCTCTGGGCTTCTGGCTGAGGTGGAGAATTTAGCCTCTGGAAAGTGATCAGTCACAGCCTTCAGGAAGGTTGGCCAGCTGGTGTTTGTTTGCTTTATTTTGTTCTGTTTCGGTCTATCAAACTTATTTACACTGCCCCTACCTCCTTCTGTTCTGGGCTGGCCAGGCTCTTTTTATTTCTTACCTCTCCCTGGTCCCGACATTGCTAACACGACTTACTCCAAAGTGTGTCACAGATCAGTATGTTGTAAAGACTGAGTAAGAAATAGAGCAGTTTGGCCCTGACCAGTGTGGCTCATTTGGTCGGGTGTCGTCCCACAAAGCAGAAGGTCACAGGATTAATTTCTGGTTAGGGCACAAGCCGGGGCTATGGGTTCGGTCCCCAGTCAAGGCACATATGAGACACAACTGATTGAGGTTGCTCTCTCTCGCTTCCCCTCTCTCTAAAAATAAATAAATAAATAATTTTGGAAAAGAAATAGAACAGTTTGCCTTGGAGTAAGGGGAAGTCAATGTGAAATCAGTTTAGTAACATTTAAAATTGAAAGTGGGGAAGAGTGAGAGGAACGTGTACTCTTCCTTCATTTATCCACCTCCCTTTCTTACCACTACCCCTTCCAGAGGTTGAAATACTGAGATAAATATTTGGTGAGTCAAGACAATGTTCAGCCCCAAACAAAATCTCCCCCCTGCTGTGGGTGCTGTGCTGCTTGCCTTTTGGTCCCCTAGATGCTGACCTCGCATCTCAGGCTAAAGGAAATGCTGAAGGAAAGACAATGACAGGCTGGACTCGAATCTTAACTACTGTTTCCTTAGGCCGGATGGGTCTGTCCTTAATTCTACCGTCTTACTAATCGGTAGGTCACTGCTGTTATGAACTCCCTGGCATTTGGGCCTGGTCTGGTCTTGATTTAAGAGAAGGAAATAAGGCACAAATCCTTATGGGCAGAGATAATTGCAATGGGACATGTTTTTCCCAACCAAAGTCTTTCCCTCCTGGCCACTGCATTCCAGGGGCCTGCATCTCGCCAGTCTCTGCATGGTGTCTCCCCAGAGTGGGCATCCGGGTCCTTGTTCTCTTGGACCCGAATGTTTGAATTACTCCTCTTCCACCTTCTCCTAGGTATTTCCTGAGGCTTAAAAGAAGATTTCCTTCAGAACAAGAAATTGAAATTGTCCAGATAAAGGACTTTGTACTTGTGCATCTGAAGTCTAATTTTTCAATGTATAAATTGATGAATGAATTGGTCTATTATTTCTACATAAGCTTATGTTGTGAGCTGGCCTAAGGGTCATGCGCACCTTGTGAGTTCTTTTTGTGGATAATGGTAGCTGCTAAAAAAAAATGTTTAGAAGCGGGAAGTTTTAGCTATTCTCTCCTAACTTTCCTGGCAGTTTACAAAGAAAGAAAATCTCAGACCAAATTCTCCCTGTTACATGAACATCTGTTCAACAAGCATTAATTGACAAACAGACACAAACAGTGCATGCAATTGGTTCTGTAGATAGGAATGAATTCCCAGTTCTCTGTCTTTTGGGAGCGATGAACACCACCTTTATTGGAAAGGCTTAGTCAAGAAAAACACAGCAACATTCCAGAAGCAGGATTCAGTTACTCTCAGTCTGATTCTGGCAACCAGATATGTCACAGGCTGAACACAAGATCACTCACTGACCCAGCCTCAGAGGCCCACTCGAAGAGTACGGACTACACCTCGCAAGCTTTTCATTCCCTGGTCATGAAGGTAAGAGGTGTCTGTCTCCAAAACATTTTAGCCAAACACAAAACCTGAATACTTTCAGCTCTCCAATTAGAGCTCACTTCTAACAGTTGCCATGCTAGATAAAACACTATTGCCTTCACCAATAAGAGTAATTCCCATTTCCCTGATATCTAGCCATTTCTGCTGTTTTCAGCCACCCAGCCTGTAGGAACTCATTGCAGAGGCCCTGGAAAACTAATACAACATGGAAGAGGAGACATTCAGTGGTTGGCTCCATGGACCTGGAGCTTCGAAGACTGAGCTGGACCAATGTTTGGACTGCACGTTTACAACAAACAGATGGTAACCAAAGGGCTAGGATGAGGTCACCTGGGAAAGGGTTGCAGAGTGAGGAAAGAGCACGGGACGGAGCTGTAGGGAGGAGCAATCTTCCTGGTCAGAGGAAGAGGGGCCTGCACAGGACAAGGAGCTTGGCGAGTGAAGAAAGGGGAACAAATGACCTTACACTTGTTAGACTAGCTCCAGGAAGGCGTCGACTTTGGGAAGCTTGCCAGGTGGCAGTGAGAAATGTGACAAGGATGAAAGTAGGAAACTGATGAAATCACAGCAGGGTTGGGATGGGGGAGCTCAAGGAAGCTCGTTCTATGGAAAAGGGAGGAAGAGAGTAAGATCAGGGCTTGGGTGTGATGTGGGGAGAACCATAGATAACAGAGAATTCAGGGTACACAGGTGTGTAGCGGCAGGTGTGTGCCAGCAGTGGAAGTGACACACTGGGAAGCAGAGCACAGGGTTGACAACCAGATGTCATGGTGCCATTCTCTCAGGGTGTGTGGGATCCTGCCAATGTCCACAGTACAGGGTCATGAGGAGCAAATCAGAGCAAGCCCAGGGCATCCATAATAGTCATTTTTTTCAAATGCAGAACTTAAACTTAAGGGTGTGGATGATGCCCTAGAATTATAATTATTTAGGGGCTGGCCTGGAAGGGCCACTAACTCTGACAGGCCCTCTCTTCTTTTCAAAATGGAATTCCTTTGAATTGCTGGAGTTTAATTCACTGGAGTCATTTGTAGTAAAAAACCCTTTTACAGATTTGGGAGTTTTGCTTTATTCTATTACAGCCTATAAAATGCTAATAAACACGGATTTTACAGTCTCTTAGCTAATTTAGAAAGAGATAGAAAAACTCCACTGCAAACAATCCTCATTGAATTTTGATGATGTCCCTAAAACTTTCCCTCTGGTACCCAAAAGTAATTATACTCCACTGGGGCAAAGAATAGTTTGTTTTCTAATTATAGAACAGATGTTTTACAGAAGCAATTACCCCAATGCCATCCATAAAAAATAATCTAAAAAATATTCTTTGATTTAGGAAACAGCTGTGTGACTCTGCCAGCAGCAAACCCTTATTAGAAGAAAAAAATGAGTCCTCATTTATATGGACCAAATGTATTTCAGAGACATTTTTCCTGGTTCCTCAGAATTCTGGGATCCCAGGAATCAAGAGCAAGCCCCTGTCGTTGCTCGCTCTGTGGAAGCAGGTGTGGGGTGGAGAGGGCAATAACGCACTTAACCTCGGCAGACGGGGGATTTCAGGAGCACACCTCCGCTGCATCTCAGACCTGGATACGTCTCCCATAATGTCTGCCCTGTAGAGGTACTGGTGACTTCCAATAGACGGTTGATTCACTTAATACTCAGGTTTGAGGAGCACACCTACCAAGTCAGGTACAGTATCACTGCCCTGCTCAAAAACCTTGCAGTTACCCTCCTACTGCCTCCCAAACTAAGCATCAGTGCTTTTTCTGGGAATAGGAGACTTTCCTCGGATGCTCCTAAAATCCTTCCCAGCCTCAGTGTCTTCTGCTCGGTGCTCCCACCAAGCTACACCCTTCACTGCTTCACCAGCCCACTCAGTCTTCCTACCCCTCGTCCTCCCCAGCTCAGATGGGCCTTTCCAGCCAGTGGCAGTCCCATTTCATGCAAGGAATGTGATTCTTCAGTTCCTACATCTTAGGACCAATTGTCCTATAGCAACATGTAGAAGAAAGTTTGGCAGATACGCTCTCCAAACACAGAAAGCTACAAGCAATTTTGTTCTTACAGGTGTGTAGTCATCGGTTTTATTTTTAATTTTCCCCACTACTGTGTCCAGTGAGAGAGCTGTTTGTGAACCTAAGCTGTACCCGCAGCAAAGTGCCGCGCTCTGTTCTGTTTCTCTCAACACGAGCGCTCCTGGTTTACAGGGAGCGGTCTTGTAAGTTGCGTTTCCTGCATATCGCAGCCTGCGGAACATTTCACTGCACCTGACTTCATGCCAGTGATGGATTTTCTAAGACACATTTTTCTTTGTATTGAGCTTAGCACCGGCAGATAATAAAAAGTTTAGATAATATTGTTACGTAACAGAGAAGCATTTAAAATTATCAATAACCGTAAACATTAAAATAATAGCACAATAATGGCCACAATCAGTTATAGAATTTTCAATATCCACAACCAACAGATTGGTTTTGGGAAAAATAACAATAACGATATGGAATAGTGAGCATTTTGTTTTACCAGCAAAAGAGGCATCGACATTTACCAATAATTTAAATGCTGTTTACTATCCACTCAGTCCACCAACTGATAAATTAATTATACAAGAGATTGTGTTTTTAATTTGGAGAATAAAAATAATTCCAAATTTGGAAGCACAGAGGAGAGGAGCCTGAGCCTGGGGCAGTTAATGAGACTTTATTCATATCTCAATACGTACTATTTTCTAATTTCAGACAGGATCCCACGCTTTGGAGGACACAAATGGGGTTGTGTGACGAAGAGAAACCCAGAGGTGGGAGAGGGCTGCATGAGCCAGAGTCGCCCAGAGAAGCGGGACCAGGAGCAGGTACAGGTCAGGACGCTCACTGCAGGGAATTGGCTGACACGACTGTGGGGCCTGGCGAGGCAAGTCCCAACCCTGTGATGGGCAACTGCCACTTGTTGAGCTCCTGTGCTTCCGTGTGGAGCCCCTGGGCTTTGTTCTT
The DNA here is from genome assembly GCF_004126475.2 of Phyllostomus discolor. Lineage (NCBI taxonomy): Eukaryota > Metazoa > Chordata > Mammalia > Chiroptera > Phyllostomidae > Phyllostomus > Phyllostomus discolor. The sequence continues at coordinate 87,010,808 of NC_040910.2, forward strand.
TGTCCTAGCCAAATAAGGTCACTAGATCTAACTTCCGCATTTGGGCTTCTGTAACCTTGCTTTGCCACGTAGGCAGGAAGCCCGGGGCTATTTAAACCCTGAGAGTTCAAAGTTCGGGGCTCAGAATTTGGGTTTGTCCTCTGAGCCCGAGAACGTAATGAAGGATCGTGCTCCACCGTCTCTCCCGCGTGTGAGTTATTTTCCCCAACAACCCCACAGGGCAGCCAGTCAGCAAGGGCAGGCTGGTCATCTGCGCAAGGGTGGAGGCTGCTATCCACAGACCGGATTTCTTTTCTTTTTAACCCTCACCACCAGAGGGTACGTTTACTGATGTGTGTATGTGTGTGTGTGTGTGAGAGAGAGAGAGAGAGACATCTGTCAGTTGCTTCCCGTATATGCCTCGACTGGGGATCAGCCTGAAACCTAGGTGTGTGCCCTGACCAGGGATCGAACCCACAACATTTTGGTGTACAGGACAATGCTGAGCCACCTGGCCAGGGCCAGGGTTCCTTTTCATGGGAGTCTCAGTTCTGCTCTTAAACCCGTTAGATGATTGAACTGGGCATTATTTACTGGATTGTTTCGGATATTCTTCCTGTCTTTAAATTGACCATGGGCACTAATCACACTCACAAAATTCTTCCACAGCAGCTGCCAGGTTCATGTTTCCCTACAAAAGCTAACTGGACACGTCAAAGTGTTCTGGATGGGGCAGTCTAAAAAGTTTGAACAAAAACTTGAGACAGCAATGCCAAGCAGAAAGAAAAACAAGTATATAGTCCCTGCTACTGGAAAAGATTGTGGCCTGCTTAAATTACTACAGGGAGGCCAACAGGCCTGGGCTAACCAAGGAGGAAGAAAAGACAAAATTCAGTGGGAGGTACCCAACTATGTGGGCCTTTTGGATCATAGAAAAATAAGTGGCTTGTATTCTAATGCAAATAGGTAGTCATTAAAGTTTTAAGCAGCAGAGCAACATAAAGCTAAATACTTTTAAAAGAGAGAAGCATTTTCTGTGTAGGGAGACCCATTTGAAGGGGATCCAGGTGATAGTGGATTGCGTTATAATACAGATGCGGGGGCTGGAGAGCCAGGAAAGTGCGTAGCTCCGGGAAATATTCTGGAGGCGTGCCAAGACAGGCATTGCTGCCTAACTGCAGGCAGACCTCGGAGATACTCCGGACTGGGTTCCCGGCCACCGCAGTTACGTGAGTAGCACCGTAAGGCAAGTGCTGCAATAAAGCAAACCACACAAATGCTTTGGTTTTCAGGACATATGCTTCCTCTATTCTGTAGTCTATAAAGTGTGCCATCACACTGTGTCTAAAAGAACAATGTACACACATTAATGAAACAATACTTCATTACTTAACTGTGTTAACCATCCTCTGGGCCTTCAGGGAGTCGTCATCTTTTTGGCGCCGATGGACTTGCTCAGTGAAGGTTGCCACAAACCTTCAACCTGTAAAAAAGAAGCAATATTTGCAAAGGGCAACAACACAAAGTGTGATAAAAGTGAGGCACGCCGGTATGAGTATTTATTCTTTCCTTTCACAGACCAGTAGAGTCTTAATTTTGCCAGAGGTAGGCTTATGCCCAACTGCGATGCTCATATCCCCAGCTACCCTGCTGCTGGAGTTGACCGCTGATGTGGAAGGGGAAGTGGCTGGGCAGGGGTTCCAGGAGAGCCCTTTTTAAGGACAGACTGGACTGTCTTGACTCTCTCTCTACCTTCTGCCCTTCCACTGTCTTCCTGCCTACACCAGGAACACAGTTTTAGGTATAGCAGCTGTCTCTCAACCAGGAAGACGAACACTCACGTGTGTGCATTTGTGTGTCTGTCTATACTGAGACAGGGTGCCTTTATGCATATGTGTTGGCTTTGAGAAATAGAATACTTTATACATGAACTAGTTGTTCAGTCTGGACTTCAATTACAAGAAGTAAAAGTTCTTAAAATCTCTTCTCTTGATAGACAGAGCACCCATTTGCCTCTCTCTCTGTTTTTTTTGTTTTTGCTTTTTTTTTTGTGCAAGACCCATTAGGCCTTGATGTAGAAATGGCAGGCTCATATATTATGATTCTAACCATCATGCTCATAACTCCTTTATGCATTTGCATCTCTAAGGAAGCAGATCAGAATAAACAAACTCCTGGCATTCTCCCAAATTGTAGTCTCTGGCATCTAGCTCTCAATAATTTCCAGAAGAGATGGTAGGAAGAAGCAATGGTTCATTCTGGGTCAGCTTCCACAGCAACTGACTGATGTTAGCATTGAAATCTTCCTTCTGATAATGTCTTTAGAAGAGAGAAGTTGGGGGAGGGGTGTAATGAGCAATCCCCATTTATTCTGAAAGAACGCAAGACCCTCAACAGATATTTATAATCTAGTGCTTTTGGATTTTCCTTATTTTATTTTACTTTATTTTATTTAACTTTATTTTGTTTTGTTTCATTTGTTTTGTTTTGTTTTGTTTTGTTTTACTGGCTAGTTTTAGGAAGATACCTCCAGCTTGTTTCATTGAAGTCAATGTCCAAGTGGCCTTTGGAGTAAACCGACTCAAGAGCTCCTTTGTAGCATCTCTTATTGTGAAACTAGACACAGCCGCCCCAGAGAATCATTAGCTGCCCAGATGTTTTGTTCTCACAGCTCTGGTTGCCCAACTCGCATCTTATTTACAAGTCAGAGACTAGCCTGCAGGGAGAGCAAAGGCCTGGTTTTTTGAGAGTGCTGATTCTAAGGTTAACTCTCAAACCAACAAATCAAAAAGTTTAGGGGTGGGACCTGAGACCCTGTATGTGATTCCGATGACCTGTGACTTCTTCCCACTCTTAAGAGTCCAGGAGATGGAGATGTCTCCTGGAAGCAAACAAGAACAAGCCCTAGAGCACAACGGAAAGGCAACGTGTCCTGAAACTGGCTGAGTTCAGTGCTCCACATGCAACCCAATGCTGTTGGGGAGTGTGCAAAAGAAAGGCTACCAGACTTGCCTCCATTTGTTGAGGAAATCCAGTCTATTCACATGGTGAAATGTTCCAGGGATAACACGGAATAACACAGAATAACGTGCAACGGAAGAAAGAAAATCAGCCTTAAGGGTGGAAGGTATGAGGGGCAAAAGAATAATCCAAGTCTGGAGGAACTGTTCCTTGCAAGAAAATTAGTTTGATTTCCATATTGGGAAACTGCACATCTAGATAAGTAATATTGATCTGGTGACCATTATAGATTAGAATTAATTCTTTTCAGCCCAAACACAGAGGAATAAATATGTGGGCATATGGTATATGATGGCACAGTTTCAAGGTGGAGGGAAAAAGAAGCAATATTCAAAAGTTGTGATGAGGCTTCCTATTTTGAAAAAAAAGTTAGATCCCTCCCTCATGCCACATACAAAACAAATTCCAGAGGGGTTAAACATCAAAAGATGAACCATGAAGCAACAAAAGCATTAGAAGAATGTAGGAAAATACTTTCCCAGTTTTAAGGCTAAGCAAGCCTTCCTCAGCATGGCATACCACGGAGAGGGCATAAACGAAAAGCTTGGACAGCTGTGACAACACAGAAGTGGAAAGTCTGTGCCACAAAGACACCGCAACAGAGTTCAAAACAAACCGTAATGGCCTGAGAGAAAATATTTTCAGCAAGTGTAATAGATTAAAAATAATATCCAGAATGTAGAGTGACTGCAAGTCAATGTGAAATGGGCAAACACCTCAGTAGAAAACAAACAAATGAAACCAGGTGAAGGGTAAGACCAGACTCCAAGGGGGGAAAAAATACAAATCATGAGCAAATATGAAAATATGCTAATCCTCATTTAAACTCTAAAAAGATAAAAGGTATTACAGCAAATATTTAGCAAATATGGATAATACCCACTATTTGCCAGAAGGCAAAATCAGGCACTCTTATACACTGCTGATATGATTGGTACCCAATAAACACTAGGTAATCAATTAACTAATTAATGTCCATACCCTTGGAATCAGAAATTCCACATCTAAGATGCTATCTTCAGAAAATACCAGTACCAGTACTGCAAGGATAGGAGTAAGAAAATGTTCACTTCAGAATTGTTTTAATGGCAAAAAAAAAAATTAGAAACATCTTAAACTAGAATTCTTGGTGAAGGGCAGGAAGCTTTTTAAGTTCTCTTTCTCTCTGGTCTATTTCACCACCACCCCGCCCCACCCCGTACATTTTCTACATAGGATTTAGGGTGAAAGTAACTAAACAGCCTCATAACTATTCATTTAACAATATCGTAGCTGTGCCACTGCTCTGCGAGCTCTCTGGGCGCAGAGCCCATGCCCAGCCTGTGCCTGACAGTGATTATGAAGTGAACCAACCTTCCCAAGCCTCCATCAAACACCAAGTTCACGGGAGTAAATAGCTCCAGCTAGACAGGAGAGTGTGAGGTCCCTAAAGTGACCCCACACTCTAAGGAAAACGACGTTAAGCTAGGAATTAGATGACTTAAGTTAAAGTGCACCCACAATTCACATCACCTTGAACAAGTCATTTAACCTCCCTGATCTCCAATTAACACGTTTGCAAAGTGAGACTAATAACGCCTGCCCTTCTAAAGGACTGCCGTGAGGATTAATGGCATCACCTAAGAGGTCGCGCATTAGCTCATATGCGCCTGGAGTATTTCAAGACTGAGTATTTCATTCAATAGAATGAAAATTGAAAGGTACTTATGACAGCTAATGGCTTCCTTCAGGAAACAGTTTCTTCAGGTTCTTAGAAACACTCACTTTACTTATCCCTGCCATAGACACATCAGCAGAGCCAGGGGTAACCGGAACAGGGAACTCATCCTGAGCCGGCAGGAAACAGGGCTCTGTTTCAGAAAAGAAAACAAATGCTTGTTTTCTTTCAGTCTCTGACATGGTGCTGGGTTTTTAACACAAATCTAATCTTCAGTTCACCTCCTGAGGACGAGTGGTGGACCCTGGTTAGAGTGTAGGTTCAGTATCCCGAGACCCTGCCCTCGTGCCCTCTAGCCAGAGCTGTGGACCTCTGGAAGCCATCTGTGTGCCATGACGCCACTCCCTGGTCACAGCTGATTGGCCTAGAAAGTGGCAGTTTGCCTAAGCTGATCTAATCAGAGTGTCTCTTCTAGGAACCTGGAAAAGGTCAGCTGCTCTATTGACTGATGCTATAAACTTCAACCCTGAAATGGTACAACGACCTTCCTCTTTACAGTCATTAAAAATAGGATTTTGTCTTCCATCGACTCCTGTCCAAACTCACAAGATAGAATTTAACAGTAGAGGTGAAACTCAAATCAAAACTCGTTACCAATTTCTGACTTTGGTCCGTCTCCCTCTCTCCCTTCCTCCCTCCCTGTCCCTGGTCAGTCTCTTTGTAATCATGCAATAAACAAAGAGAAAGAGAAATTCACAAAACATTAGTATGCGTCATGAACAATTTTCCCCCACTGTTGTGCAAGTTTAAAAAAAAAACAATAATAGGCTTTCTTTTCCACACCCCCCACTTTCCACCATCTGTTGAAATTTTATAAGCCAATAAAACAAGCCTGTGGCTGGCAAAACAAGCCTGTGGCTGCAGAAAAAGTGGACAAAACAGCACACAGAGGATGAGACAAATCACTTCCCAGGCCCACTGTGCCCTTGGATGCAATGGAGAACATGGTGCGCTGGAGGCAGGTTTTTTACAGCCACCAAACACCCAACAGAAGCTGTGTGACATGTGGCCCTTCGTCAATATGAGAACCAATGTGTGTGTGTGTGGCGGGGAGGCGGGCGGGGGGGAGAGGGGCCTATGTCACCAATATGTAAGGTCCCCAAACAAGTATCTTCAAATAATGACTTTCACAGCCAAGTTTATGTGTCAGCCTCCCTATCCTAGCAACCTCCCCAATGAGTAGCTGAAGCCACAGCCTGGAGGGTGGGGTTGGGGACAAATGAAGAAATTGGCAAAAGCAAAATAGAAGAGAAAGAAGAATCATTGTTTCTGGGTTTCTGACGGTTTTCCTGCTCCTGGTTCCTTTTCTTCTTAACTTACATGAGACGCTCCAACAGTCTTTAAAAAAACAAATTCCCTGGTGTTTTGCTGGAGTTGGCTTGAGTGAGGTTCCAATATTTGTAACAAAAGAAGTCTAAGTAATTCAGATAGATGGTTCTTCTCCCCTGCCCCCTTTTCCAATGAGGAAAATAAGGCTCAATGAAGGTCAGTAACTTGTACAAGGTCAAGCAGTCCTCCCCCTTGGTATATTTGAATCCGAAAGCCACATTCCTTCCATGGAGCTGGTGGGGAGAGGAGACTCAGAGCAGGCAGCCTGAATTATCAGGTCATACCATCTTGATGATTTCTTTCTCAGTTCCGGGCAAGAAGTTATCTAAGGAGACAATCTCACTCATTCCGTGCTCCTTTGCTCCCTTGTGAGGAAGTGCTCCTCCCATTTTTCCAGCCAGAACTGGAACCTCCTTCCCAGACACAGCCCAGAAATCTCTAGGTCATGGCAGGTCAATGAGACAGGACTTCGGGAACCAGAGCTCTGGGTGCCTCTCCTCACAGACTCGAGGCCAAAAAGGGTGACTCCTTGGTGTCCCCTGTTATTAGATTGTGTGCTCAAAGGTGGAAAACAAGTGATGAGCCTCAGTCCTTCCAGCCCGCCAAAGGCCAGCCCAGTCTCCCCTCCCACCTCGTATCTCTCACACACACTTCTGCAATGGAGGAAGCCAAGTAGGTCCTGCCTTTGCACAAAATTGGCCTGCTGGTGGTTTCTCTACTTTTATAAAAAATAAGGGAACGAAAATATATAACACCCCAAATCCTATGAGCCTAGCACTACTGAGTTAGGAATTTGGTGCATTTTCCCCATTTTTTTCCTCATGCATCTGTTTCAGTTCAAGTTGCTAGGAGGTGTCTATCTGATTTTGTAACATGCTTTGTTTTTTTTAATGAATAAGATATCATGAGTGTTTTCCCCATTGCTGCATGCTCTTTACAATCATAAATGTAGGAATAGGCACATTTTAAAGAAGTAGAATAATTACAGTGGACATTTGTCCTGGGCAGAGGATGGCGGTTTTGCCTCCCTGCCTCCAAGCCCTCTTCTCTCCAAGGGTCAATAGCTTCTTATGAGGAGCTGAACCAAATATTCCCTCTTCTCACTTCCTGGAAGCCAGGATCCGTGAGAGAAATGTAAAGAGTTAATGGGGATCTATGATGTGCCTGTTCTGACGGAGCTATGGCCTCAGGGAGAGGCCAAAGCGAGTAGGGTGAGAGAGTCTTTCCATTTTGAACTAGGGTTTATCTGTGGTTCAACCATTTGGAAGGTTAGAAGCACCTCTCTTCTCCAATTTACATTCTTCTGACTTCTGCTCAACTTTAACAATAACAGTGAAAATTTGGAAACAATCTTATTTTCCATTAAAATTTACTCTAGAATTCCACTAGGAAGCACATTTCATGTGGGCAGTGTTTTTTTTAAGTGATTCTTACCGCTATATTCTTATAGCCTCTTTTTCCTATTGTTTATTTAGAAGTATATTTCTTAATTTTTTGCTATTGATTTTTTCTTTTTAATTTTTTGCTATTGATTTTTTCTTTTTAAATCAATTCTTTTTGGTTAGAATTAGATATTGTAAAATGCACATACTTTAATAGATAGTTCAGTGAGTTTTGAAAAACACCACAGTTAAGATATAGTGCATTTCCTTCACTCCAAAAAGTTGTCCATCTCCACCTGCAGCCCCAGGCAACCAACAGACTGCTTTCTGGAACCGTAGAGTGCTTTCCGTCTGCTATAGAATTTCATACAGATACAACCGTACAGTAGTCACTCTGCTTTCTTTCGTGCATTATAACCTTTTGTGATACAGCCACGTCATTGTATGTACCAATAGTTTGGGTTTTTTTTATTGCTGGAGGAGGGTTCCACTGAATGGATATATTACAGTCTGTCCAAGTTCAATGGACATCTAGGTTATTTCCAGCTTTTGTTGTTGTTGTCGTCATTATAAATAAAACTTCAAAGCAAAGGTGGAAGAGAGAATGAGGGAAACGTGTAAGTGGCGAAGGAGAGTCTGCAGATGGGAAGAGAGGCTCCATGGAGACACCCCGCGGGGTTAGCTGGGTGACACAGTAGACAGCCAATCTTCAGTTGGAACTCAGAGGCTGGTAGATGCTTCCCATTCTTAAGCTTAGGTTCCTGGAGAAAAGGATCCTGCACGGTTGGCACAGAGGCCCAGGAATCACGCTAGGTGATAACTGGCTGAGTTGCCTCCATGTTCATGAACTCTCCAATGATAAGGTTTGGTGTAGAGGCCTGCAGGTGGTATCAGTCTCTGCCCACAGGCTTGTGAAAACCTGCCTGGAGCTTTGCAACTTGGGAGCATCCTCAGTTGATGTACAGCAGCGCTGTGTTTAGCATGAAAATACCCTTTTTTTTTTTGCCAACTCCAAACCATGTATCTTGGTTTGTGGATGAGTCCAGTTGTTATTGGACATGTACAGTTGAACTAGTCTTCCCAAAACAATCATTCGGGAATACCTGACAAGTGGCCATGCCTCCAGCCTTATGTATTAAAACCAGGGTCTTAAGTTTGCTAAATCAACATGCTCAAAATAAAGTATGTTAGAGGTCAGGCATTCCTTCTCTTCACATGCATTATAGTATCTCATTCAAATGTTTTAACCATCCTACCATGTACTCCTGTTTTCTCATTGGAAACATTGATGAGGCTGAGTAGCTTGCCCAAGGTCAGCAGTACAGGAAGTGCCAGAGTCAGGAATCAAAAGTAGGTTTTCTCACTCCAAAGCTGATGTCTTCACCACGATGCTAGAGGACACAGTGAAATGAACTTGCTGGCAGTATGATCTGAACGATTGAGTTATCACCTCCCTACGAACTCACATGGGGTGGCCATCAGATGAGCCACATTTTCAAAACCATGACCCAGCAAAGTGTTCAGCTGTGTTCTGTTGCTCTCCTTCTCTCTCCAGCTCCGAATCTCCCACCCCTCCCAACTCCATCCTTGTTTGGCAGAGAATGGGTGAAGCTGAGTAGGGAACATATATGAGGAGTAGCTTCTAGGGGAACAACAGCATCTTTTAAACCTGATGGGGAGGGAAAGTGTCTACACACACACAGATCTACACAAATTGCATCTGGGAAATTCATCTGGGTGTTAGATTTTGTAGCAAGGTAATGTATTTCAAATATTTACGTATGTCCTCTGTTTCTTGGCCCTTCTTCTATTTTTAACAGCAAAGCTATTTTATGGTTATTGGTTCAGGGCATGATGTAAAGAAGGGAGCAAAGGGGAAAAGAAATATTTTCCTGGCTCTAAAGTTTTAAAAGCCTAGAATGTTAGCAGCCTGGAAAGGACTCTCAACTTAGATAAATATTTTTTGGAAAACATCTTGAATAAGAAGAAAGCCATACAAACAGGAACAAAGGAGTCTCTATGGTGACAGGCTCGGGCCTATGAGAGAGGACCAAACTGGGTGGCACATGGCCCAGCCAATGCCCTTATAACCAGGTTACATTAAAGAGTAAATAAGCTCAGGGGACACCTAGTTCCTCCACCATTTAAATACAGTCCCAGAGCAGGAAGCAACCTCAAAATAACTGAAATGAAATTTTTACCACCCTGCTGAAGTGGGGCTTGAAGTAGAAGCTATACTGAATTTCAAAAATCTCGGTTATTTTTCTTGTACTCTCAAGCCCCTGGGCTGAGATTCACGCCTGTGACCATTTATACAGTTGAATGCAAAGCAGGGGAGCATTGGTCACAGGCCACAAGTTTGGGAGATTTCTGGATAGCAAAAGGGACAGGCCACGCTTTGCTGCCAGGTCACCTCATATACAAGGACAAATTTTCTCTTTATAGACATCCCAAAGCAGGGACATCAAACAATTTCGAAACACTTCTTAGGGAAAGGGCCAAAATGTTACATAAAGTGAAAAACTAGTTTGTAGCCCAAGGCCCAAAACTAATACGGAGCCCTCTCCAAGTGAATTAGGAACCCTGTTTCCCTGAAAAGGACAGGCTGTGCCTTGTGCTCTGCGGCCATGATGTCTCTGTTCGCTTTTCTCTTTGAGAGGGTCTGGAGATGCTTCCCTTTTCAGCCAACGAAGGAGGGAAGGGAGAAACCCATGGACACACGTGCACTGAATTGGCTTCCCCGGCATTGCCAAATATGCTGTTTCACTGCCATGAGTTTGTATCCAAGTTCATGCTCACTCTGAACTCAGCCGGATGCCTTGGAGACAGCACAAATGCGGCCAAGGGCAAGAGAGGTGCCTCCTGCAATAGCTGAAGGTTCTTGGTCTTTCTATTCAAAGTGAGGTCCAAGGATCGCAGGAACGGTAACATCACCCGAGCACTCAGCAGAAGTACTGGACCTTGGGCCCAGAGGATTTTTAGGGCAGTGAAAATACTCAGTGTGATATTATAATGATGGGAGCATGTCACGATCCAGTTGTCCAGACCCACAGACTGGACCACACCAAGAGGGAGCCCTGAGACAAACTGTGGATTTGGGTGATTGTGATGTGTCAGCGTAAGTTCTTCAACTGTAAACAAATCTACTAGTTTAGTGAATGATGTTGATAATGAGGGAGGCTGGGCACTTGTGGGAGCTGGGGGTACATGGGAAACCTCTGTATCTCCCCCTCAACGTTGTTTTAAACCTAAAACTTCTGTAAAAATATTATAAAGTCTTAAAAAAATTTAAAAAAGAGGTCCCCAACTGCTCTAGCAGGATTCCTTGTGACAGGAGCTGTGGAAAACCAGACGGTGGGCACAGAGAAGAGGGCAGGCCCGGGAGCTGGACCGCCTGAGCTCACATCCAATGGACACTACTGCTTAGCCTTATGCAACGTGTTCCCCGGGGCCTCGACTTCCCGACCTGTAGAATGGGACAGTGGTGACCATGGTCGGTTTCATTCCCAGGGTTGTTAGAAGGATTGGATGAAACAACACAAATAAAATTTTTGGCATGGTGCCTGGTAAACTGAGCCCACGACAAATACTGGCTTTTAGTAGTTTAAAGAGGAAGTGTTCTGTGTTTTGAATATCTAACAAAGGCTCTGAAACAATCTTGGAGATTCCTTCCATGTCCTTTCTTTTTGACACAGGAATGATCTCACTGCTTCTGAGGGGTCCATGCTAAGTGTGGGCAGTGTAGTCAGTTCTCGGAGGGAATGGCAGGAATCAAACTATTCATTCCAGAAACATCTTCACTCCTTTGTTTTAAACCATTTCCACATTAAATCTGCATGTGTCATTTTTACGTAAACCAATTTACAATGAATTTTTTAACCCACTTCATAAGCAATCGATGGTATCTATGAAATCAGTAGTTTGATGAGCGAGTTGTTTTTCTAATCCTTATTAAAGTGAAACCATAACTGTGGAAATAAAAACACCCAGAAAATATTCCTTAAAACTCCAGGAAGTCCCTTCATTCTTACATTAGCATCTTATTAGCTCTCAGCTATAGCTCTAAGTGTTCTGACATTAACTCTTGCTCCCGAAGTGATTTGAGCAAAACCTTCTGGCTTTCTTCTCATCCAGCTCAGCCGGGGGCCAGAGTCACCCAACAGTTTGCCCAAGATAACACAGTGCAGGGCAGAAGGACTGGAGCACAGCTTTGCCCATATACAGAAGGCAAGCAGCCTTCCTCCCCCACCCAACCCAGCAGCACTGAGACAGCTGTGAGCCCGGCCCCTGCCCCAAGACTTCTGCTCCTGTTTAAAGCCCCCTTCCTTTCACATCCGTGCAATCGCTGGGCTCATACTACAGAGCAAGGCTTGCGGGTGATCACTTCTAAATGCCATGGCTTTCATTTTGCAGTTTGCCAACGTCAGAGGGGCCCAGTTCCTTTGAGAGATATCAAGGTTTTTCTCCCATAACCAAAGAAACAGCCTGATATGCCTGCCCTTCCACATGTCACAAAGCGCATTTCAAAGGAGAGCCTCACAGGCCAGATTCCATTCCCCTTAACCATGGGAGGTTGCTGCGAAAGGGGTGCATGAGCGAGTCCCCATGAGGCACAGCCACTGGCCCACTTATTTCCCATGTTTTTTTCCCCTCTATGAATTATGTAGCAATATTCTAGTGAGCCTTGACAACATTAACGTATGAGGAAGGAGGACAAATTAGGGGGGTCTCCCTGCTCTGCTTTAGGGCGAGAATAATAATGTGCTTGGACATTGTGTTATCAACATTCAGGTCAATTCAGTGAAATACTTCCTGAGGGTTCCAGGCAAGCCGCAAGTGTCAGGTGCTGCAAGGGTTACTGACGTAGATCCTGCATCTTACTGCTGTCACCAAAGAGGAATGTCTTTGCAGCAGGACTGGCCAATGAAAAAGTTTTCAACTTGTCTTTATCTAAATCACTCTTCTCCCTGGGGACAGTACTGCCCCCAAGGCAGGGTTAGGAGGGGAACAGTTCTGGGAGGTGAAAATACCTTAGATACTACAATGCTCAATTCTACCCAACAAAATCTTGTCCTTTAGGGAAATTTTTTATTTAATTTAATTAATTTAAGTGATTAAGTTTAATTGAACTTTTTTCTTAGTACGGGATAACAGGAAACATGGTAGAGAAACAGTAATATAAATGAATCTGCATTTCAAGTGTGCTTCTCGTTTAGCCTAGCAATTCCGTTTCTATCATCTCTCTAAGAGAAAGAGTCTGCAAAAGAGGCATGTCTACAAAGCTGCTGATGACCTCATCTTTTAACATAGCGGAACAACCTAAATGCCTATCAATTGGAAATGGTTAAACTATGATGCATCTGTAGTATAAGACACCATGTCAGTTAAAAGGAATGAGGTAAATCTAGAAAAAGAGAAGTTGACGGGAAGAGACCTCCGTGTCATATTTTATTGGGCGGAAAAAGCAATCTGCAGATATGTATGTATAATCACATTTATATTAAAACAAATACCCACCAGATCTATGTGCCAATGTTATACATGCAAAATGCAAAAGAAAGTGAAAGGAAGGGGGCGCACCCAAGTGACAAACCCACCTTGTTGCCTCTGGGGAGAGGGACGGGTCTGAAGGTGGAGAGGGGGGTGGAGAGGGGCAGGGGCTTTTCATTGCTCTCTTTCCATGTGCTTTGTTTTTGCATGTCCCACAACAATGAGCCGCAGATGACTTGTATAAATAAGAAAAATAAATTTAAATAAATTTATTTTTTAAAAAACTCTACCTCAAGTACTCATCTATTGACATGAAGAAAAGAATTGTCACTTAATTTCTAATAAAAGTGGAAATCAAAAAGCCTGTGAACTCCAGTCACATTGAAGTTTTATTTTTTTAATCAAATTATAGAAAAATCCCAAGTCTTTGAAAAAAAAACTACAAACATTTGAAGTCATAGAAAAAAAACAAAAAGTAGAGATTGATCTTACTGCACAAAAATGAACCAATGGTTGGCAACATATCTACAGGGCGATTTGGCAGCAAGTATCAAAACGTAAATGAGCACACCTTCTAACCAGCAGCCACAACCTGCAGAATTACCCAGGTTTGTGCTAATTGCTACATGCTTTACAATAGAGAAAAATTAGAAAGCACTTGAAAGTCCTTGAATAGAGAGAGGATTAGATAAGTAAAATATGACACATACATTCAAAGGAACACTTTGCATTCATTTCCAATGATGGCTTATGCAAGGAGTATCATGAGTGAAATTTTCATTGATTCATTCCGCCAATCATTCCTTAGCACATACAGTATGCCAGTGAGTTTCACCCAGTGTGCCACAAGAGGAATTTTTAAAACATGCAATACCTGACTATTCAGTCAGGAGCACTGACCTCTTTTCCTTTAGATTGTAAAAAAATAATAATAATAATAACAACAGCCAACAGCAATAGCCATCTGCCATCTGGTGTGAATGCCCTGTCTTGACCCATAAGTATGTAGGTCATATAATAGAGCTGTATTTTATTGGCCACATGGCATAATAAGGTTGCCTGTCATTGGTTAATTCTTGGTACCAGAAATCCTTGTATACAAGTACAGGCACCTGATTTTTTGCTCCAAGTCACTTTGGAGCAAAAAGGGTAGGTAATTACTATTATTATTTTTTGTAAACCAATCAAAATTATACCTTTTTTGTCAGATCAGCAAAAAAATATATTATTGGTTTGCTACAAAATTTTAATAATTAGTTTATGTGTGCCATGAGGTGAAAAAGGTTGAAAATTGCTGCAGTGTGCTGTGTGTTGTGCCAAGTGCAATGGACGCAGTAAAGAACGTAAGAAAAGAGAACCCTGTTTTCATGGAAATTACAATCGGGATGTAAAACCAGTAAAAGTGACAACTGTGAAGACCACATAGAAAGATAGTGATAGAATGCTTGTATTCAAATCCTACAATTCCCCAGACTGTACTAAAAAGATAATGAGATTAGGATGATGATAGCTAACATTTACTGAATGTTCACTATGTGTCAGACATCAGTCTGAGCACTTTACATGTATTATAACATTTAAATATTATAACAACCTGTTTTATAGATAGGAGGCAGGGAAGAAGGGGGACAGGAAGGAAGGAAGAAAAGTAAGAAAAAGAAAAGAAAGGAGAGGAGAAGGGAAGGAAGAGAATGTAGGATTTTTTTATACATTTTTTAAAACATTTTATATATTTTATTTATTTTCGGAGAGAGGGGAAGGGAGAGAGAAAGAGAGGAAAAGAAACATCAATGTGTGACAGAAACATCAATTGGCTGCCTCTCATGCGCCCCCAAGCAGGGACCTGGCTCACAACCCAGGCATGTGCTGTGACCAGGAATTGAACCACTGACCTTTTGGTCCCTGGGACAGAGCCCAACCCACTGAACTACACCAGCCAGGGCAGAATACAGGATATTTTAAAATGTTAAATAACATCCTTGAAGAGATATGACAAGATAATACATCCATAAACAAGAATTTATTAATCAGAGCAAAGATGACTTCTCAAAAAATACAGAGCACCAAAAATAAAAATCTCCATGGATAAACTTGAAGATTCAGCTCATCCTGGTTTCTTTCCCAGAAAGAAAACAAATAGAGATAAGGAGATGAAAAATATTGGGTGGAGGGGAGAGAGACACAGGAGAAAGGGTCCGTCCAGAGGTCTATCAGCCACATAACAGGGTCAGGAGTTCTAGTTCCAAACAGAACACGGAGGGGAGAAAATACATGTCCGTCAGAATGAGCAGAGCCTCTGGTTTGAAAGAGCAGAGAGACCTGCATCAGCACAGAATTTTACAAATCAGGGATTTGTAAAGAGCCAACCATCCATTTTCTCTGTTCCTGCTCCCAGACTGCCAAATATTTTGGGAGGAAATTCTAAAACCATGCCAAGTGGTTCTGCTGCATCCAGGATTCAGCTGGGCACCTGCTATGGCTCTTGTCCAGTGAACAACCTTGCCCATCCCCTGACAGCAGCAGGAAAACAGTTGTCCGTGCATGTACGTTCGTAGATAGTGGATAGATAGAGTACACGTTGTTTATAATATACACGTGAATATATATTATGCATAGAATCAGATAGTAATAAGTGCTTTAAAATGCAAATAAGCTTTCAAACTCACCACATTCCCCCACGAATAAGACTTTCTCACAAGATATTGCCCTGTTTCCAAGGCTGTGACAGGTGCCCGTTTGCCTGGACTATTTCTTCTAACTGTTGATGTCTTGGTTCAAACCTCCTTTCACCCCAGAGGACTTCTTTGACCCCCACACACATCACTGATCAATGTGTTGAGGTCCAGGGCACTGCAGGGAGCTCACAGGGAGCATTCTGGGATATCTCAAATTTCAAGGGATACTCAGTGGCAGTTGACATCTGTTGGGCACTGAGAATTCCTGATTCGAGGTGTTTCCCAGTTTCAACATCAGATCACTACCTTCCTTTTAATGACATCAAATTTGAGCAAAGTTGAATTTTGAGAATTTGATGTGATTTTTTTTAAAAAAGGCAAATACCACCACATGAAAATCAGTGTGGAAAAGAACATGAGGGCAATGGTGTCCCATGTGGTCCTCAGGTTTGAGAAGTTGTACAGTGACCAGCAGGCATACAGGTACGAGGTCTGTCCAGAAAGTATTCAGCCAAGTACAGGAAACATAGAGATATTTATTGAAGAAGATACAAGGAACATTGTACATAAGGTAGTAATGC
This sequence comes from Phyllostomus discolor, assembly GCF_004126475.2. Classification (NCBI taxonomy): domain Eukaryota; kingdom Metazoa; phylum Chordata; class Mammalia; order Chiroptera; family Phyllostomidae; genus Phyllostomus; species Phyllostomus discolor. Next base: position 87,026,982 of record NC_040910.2, read on the forward strand.
CTCAGTCCCCTTTAAAGTAGGCACCTTGGGACCTCACTCGGTGCTCCCAGTGTTTCTTCCATTGTTCAAAACACTGTGCAAAGTTCTTGTTTAGAATCGTCATCCACTGTCCTGTCCTATTTTCCTGAATCTCATCAATGGGCTGAAATCACTTCTCTTTCAAAGGTGATTTTAGTTTTGGGAAAAGCCAGAAGCAGCCTGTACACATTCAACATTCTCAGGTGTTCTGCTTGTTGCAGGCCATCCAGAACGTGGATCACTTTCAACAGATTCTCAACCATCTCTGAAGTATTTGTGCCACACTTGTATTTGTGCTGCCCTCATTGCACCATCCCCCAAAGCCTTTTGAATCATCTGAATAGTTTCCATGGAGGCATGTTCAAGCTTAATGCAAGATTTGATGCAGATTCATTGCCCTGCTTGCTCAGACATTTCAAATGCAACAGCCACACAGTACACACGCTCACTCAACAGCATCTCCCACCCCCACTGACTAGTACAATGAAGCCATTATTGTTTACACATGCTCAATCCAGTTCACCCTCCTTGGCTGCCAGGTTACATCAATGTCACGCAAACTGTTCTCATTATATTAACAATGGCTGGACTTTTTCTATACAGACCTTGTATTAGCAAGTAAGCATTTTTTAAGGACAAAATTTAAATGTCTTCTATTTATGTGTATTCCTTTTTTTAAATGGTTACTAAATTGTTAGGACATGAATACTTATGTGTTTTGGACCTGACCACTTCATAAAACACAGCTCATAGGCATTTCTTTCGGCTTAGGGCACGATAACCCACCCCCAGGACTCAGGAACCCCTCCCTCCACTCTTACAACTACTATCATCTGCCTTTGTAGTGCCTTTTACCTCCCTGCACACTCATTAGACGTTGTTGCAATGACTTGAGCAGGAAAGTATGTGAGCTGCTGCTAGGAGAGACAACACACACTCCATTTGTCTCCTTTCGTGGGCAGGGCAGCTTCCTCCACTTGTAGCAGGCCTCTCAGAACCTAGTGTTTCTTGTCCCTTATGGGTGATGTGTCCCCTGTGATGTGTCCCCGGTGTGTGTCTTGATTTCACTGGCTTGAGTCCTGTCCTAGAGACTTATTTTCTTTCTCATCCTGAGTTAAGACAGAGCAAACAAAGCCTGACTTTATAAATAGTATGACAGCAATGTGGCATCCTTCTACCGAGGAAATTGAAACATTCAGGGGTTGGGAAACACCATTTGTTATTTCACAAACAGCAGGAGGTTGGGAAAAGCCAAAAATGGACTTTCCATATTAAATTTCTCTTCATCTGTAAATCCTTCCCTTCTCTGGGAAATTTGTAGGTTTCTGGCTTCCTTTCCCTTTGGTCCTCAAATTTAATTTCCCAGGAGAACTTTTTTTATGTTTCTAGTCTAAATGTGTAAAAATTTTCCCAATTCCTAATATTCTGGATCTTTTGCTCTCTCTTTTACTCATCACTTCCAACCGATTTCTTCCTGCTACCTTCAGCCTGTGCTCTTATTCCCTGGTGAGTTCCATAGATAGCCACCTGCCTCTCAAAGGTTCCTTTTGAGCTTTTGTATTTCTCTTTTTATCATCTCAAAATATCCACTGAAATATCCAGCTTTTTTCACTCTTCCCTCCAGCCTCTGACTCTTGGCTCCCTTCCTCTAAATGTGAACTTCTCACTTCTACCAGCCACAGCAGATGGGAGCCCCACTTTTCTCCAGTCCTTTCACATCTTTTCTGCCTCTTTTTCTCCCCTGACTTCTTCCCACCTGTCTTCAATATTACTCTGATCTCCCTGTTTTGAAAAACCTCCCCCTTTCCACTCCCTTTGTTGTCCACCTCTAGCAGCCTTCCCTGGTCACCTGCTATTCACTGACTATCAAAAAACTTAAAACGTCATTACACACTCCTGCCTGTGTTTCCACATCACAGATTGCTCCATGGTGCCGTGACCTTCTGCCTCCAACCCAACCATTCACCTGAAAGAATTGCTCTTCAGGTTCACCAACAATTTCTTTCTTACTACAGTCTTCAGTCTTTATTCTGTCTTCATGCCTCTTGTCTTCTTTGCTATAGTTGACACTATTGACCACTTTCTTACCCTTGCTTTTATGGTAAGGGTACTACCCGACCAACATCCCCAGCTTACTGATCTTTTTCCTGTATTCACCTCATGTTCTTTCTCTCAAAACTGTGATTCGGTCCTAGGTCTTAATGAATTCTGTGGCAAACACTTAGGGTTGCCATTCTCACTTTCTATCTTATTAACAGAACAAAGTGCTGAACCCGACATGGCAAACTAATTCCATTTGACAATGATTAGGGGAGAGATGGGCATGTGGCTCGTTTCTGATCAGGGGCAATGTGAAGACTTCCAAGAAGTTCAGGGTAAAATTCTAATTCTTAGAAAAGAGGCACATAAGGAGAAAATTCTTTCTTCCTACCCATCTCGTCTTTCTTGGAACATTATCACATAAGATTTTGAAGCATTGAGCTGTGTCATCTTACCAGCATGAGTGAAGGTCAAGAACAGAGCCTAGAAGCCAAGATCACTCCCTGACATCCAGAAAGTGCCAATGCTTCAACTATGCAGTCTTGAATAACAACAGGTCTAGGAGTAAGTGAGCAACTATTGCCTATAAGGCTATCACATGCAGCCAAAAACACTGACACATTCTTCCAAAATTTTCTACCTCATCTATTCCCAGTGAATATATACTGTGATATCTATGCTGACCTCATCAAAACTCTTATCTCCAAATGTCTCCCCCAGACTCCCCATACCCTAGATGTTTGCACTCAGATTTCATATCATCAGTTTAATGCAACATATTCAAATCCAACCCCATCATTTTCCCATTAAAATCAGCCAAACTTTTGTCATCTTCATAAAGATTAAGATCCTCTTCAAGCTTTGGTAAAAGACCATGAGTACCAACCTGGCTAGAGCTCCCACGTGGGGAACACTGTGCAGACAGGTAAGACAGAATTTAATATTTATGACTTAAAGAGGCTTATCTGGGTATGCCAGGTATTTCACAAGGGCATGTAGGCCTCTACCTACAACACAGATGAGACCCAGCAGGAAGTGGTCAGAGACAAAGCAAAGTGGGAGCAGACATCAGACAGGAGACATGCCTCCCCAAGGAGTCCCACCTTTATGGTGTGGATAGTGTAAGATTTCAAGCTGTGGAACAATGTGATCAGATTTACGCTTTGCAAAGAATAACTTTAGCTACAGCATGAAGAATGGATGAAAAGGTAAATAAAGCAGTATAAAAATCCCCTAACTGAAAAATGATGAGATCCTGAACCAGAATTCTGGCAGTGGCGATGGGGGAAAAAAGATACTGTTGAAAAATAATTAGAAATAATTTATAAGACTACGAGACAGGCTGATTCTGGGAAAGAGAAGAGGAGGAAATAAGAGATTTTGGTTGACCAAGTAGCTGATGGAATAATTATTTAGAAGGAGAGGCATGATGATCACTGAGGGCTAATATAATGGAGTTCAATTTGGCACAATGTTCAAATTGAGTTGCCTTTGGGACGCCCAAGTGGAACTGTTTAGTAGACAGAAGATGTTTCCAAAACTTGGAAGAAAGACACGACCTGGAAGCAGAGATTTGGGAGTATGACTGATACTGTGCGTGCTCGGCATTCATTCTATTCTTCTTCATACTTGTTTTTCTTTCTTGCAGATGCTAGAATGTTTTTTTTTAATCTACATTTTCCATCTTCCCTTGTAGCGAGGTGTGGCCATGTGACCATGTTGTGACCAAAGACGCAAACAAAAATGTCATGCAGGACTTCAAGGAAAACCACTTTAACTTGGATGACTCAAATGGGAATATATCTGATCTTCCAGTCTTCCAGTTTGTTCTGTTAAGGTCAAGGATATGATAGCTGGAGCTGTGACAGCCATTTTGGCTCTGAGGTGAACTTGAATATGAAAGCCATACACTAGGATTTTAGAGTAGAATGATAAAAAGATCCTAGGTTTCTGATTAACATGGAGCCACCATACCAGCTCTGGGCTGAGGCCATCCAAGTTTGTTTTACAGTAAAACAGTTGTTATTTAGGTTGTATATTTTATGTCCCCAAATGTAAACTTAACTGATACATCGAGTTATTACCAATTTATAAGTAAACCCTGGAATAGAAGAAAATAAGAGGCTACATAAGAGCTATAGAAGTAGAAGAAATCTTCTTTTAAAAATCTATAGAATGGGGGAGAAGAATAAAAAGAGATTTCTGGGGAACCTCAATGCAAAGGACAGAGAAATATAAGTCAGCTAATGAGACTTGAAAGGAAGAGTCAGAAAATTGAAAGAATGTGTCAAACCTAGCACTGTGCCCCCCAGACCCCCCTTCAAGAAAGGATGCACTGCGTCAGGAGTGGGCTTGGCTGATAGTCTCTAGCTGTTATCTCCCTGATGGTCCATCTCAGCTTGTAAGGAGGTTAACTGAGTAGGGCAATGATAGCTAAGACCACTTCCTGTCAGGGAGGCTCTGCCAATGACTGAGCAAAGTACGGTACACAATTTCCACCAACACAAGGCTCCTCTGGCAGGCACTGTGCTCTAGAACCTCCACCTGGCTGATAGAGCTGATCAGATCTGCATGGCAGTCAGAGACCCCCCTGCCCCGCCCAACCCAGTAAATCATTTACACAGCTAACTCCTTTTCAGCATCTGCTTCCCAGATGACCCAGCTTGTTGCAGAGGATATTACAAGGTTGTATGAGTTAACACATATTGTTTGATTTGGTTAAATAAGCATTTACTAAGCACTACAGGGAAGAGGCAGGAGGCTGATGTTTCCACAGTGAAAACTACCAGATACAAAACAGAACTGCCAAGTGCCTGTATACATACACAAAGCAATTCACTTCCCAATGAATGTGCTCAGTCCTTCCTGGTTTTTTATTTACCCAAACTATAACCATATCTCATCAGCAGCCCCTCCAAAATATCCTCCATTTCTATTGCCTTACTTTCCTGTTAAATTATATTTTGTAATCAAATATGATGTAGGAAAAAGTAAACAAGCTCCTTTGTGTATGTCATTACTGATTATTTTCCAGATTCAGCTAGATTATAGCAGAAACCACAGTCATTCAACACATAACTCCATATGGCAAAGACTCTGTATAATAAGATGAATTCATAAAGCAAGTGCTAAACCTGTTCCCAGAACATAATGGCCAATAGAATTAATTGTATAGATTCTTGCCAAATAGAATTAATTGAAAAGATTCTTGTTTCTGAGAATCTAACCATTTCTTTCACAAAGACAGAGGCTCCTTTTCTCTTACTTCCTTTTATGTCGATCATTTAGCCCAAATTAATCTTCCAAGAAAAGTATACATATGTGCAAATGTGTTGTCACTTCCTTCTTACAAGAAAAAAAACAAAACAGATAAAAAAACCTGCTTGCCCCAACACTAGAGAGCCCATATCCCTGGGACACTATTGCAACTTCCTGATGGTTTTTTTAAGGGTCAGCACACGACCACCCGTGGACTTGAAGTTGGCCCACCGTCTGTTTTTATAAATGAAGTTTTATTGGAACACAGCCACGCCGTCAGTGTACGCATTGTCTGTGCTGCTTTCACGCTACAGCGGCGGAGTTGTCTCACTGTGACAGGAACCATCTGGCCTAGAAAGTCTGAAATACTATCAGAAGGAAATTTGCCAACTCCTGTCTTAGTTTAAAAAGAATGGTATGTTTTTACATTTCTATTAATCCATTCATTGTTATTCATTCATAACATTTTGACTGACATCTTAATATGTTAACATCCTTGTTAATAAGTGTCGATCTGAAATCAGCAGTGATTTTTAAAGATACTGACAGATGCTCTCCTTTTTCTTTGATTAATAGGTGATCACTAGTTTTTAGTAAACCTGATTTTTTAAAAAATTATCCCTTGCCCATGTTTCAGGCTAGCTTTCAACTTCCAGCCTTAGAACAACAACAACAATAAAAAAAATTAATCCTCAAAAGAGACTGGAAATAAAACATAAAACATCTACAGCTTTAAGAGAAATAAAAAGATAATTATGCCGGGATCCTATGAATCCCTTTCTTTCCTTTTGGAAAGATCGCCTCTCTAAATAAAAAGACATTATAGCTTTTAAAATGCTTTTCATCCTCGTATTTTATACAACACCTGCCTAGGTTAGTGCACAGTGACTTCCTGGGAATTCACCAATGAATTGCAGCGTGTGAACGGGGAGGCAGGGAGGAGGAGGAGGCCTGCACTGGACGACGGTGCAGGGAGACCCCAGACGGTCTGCCGCTCCAGACGTGGGGCTACCCAGGCCACGAGTTTGCTCCACAGGGACGCCCAGAAGCCTAAGCGTGGGTTCCCGGTTACCAGCTTCCCTGTGCCCAGCTTTCATCTGGGAACTCTTCAGGTTGCCCTGGAGCACGGGTCTCATGTGATGAATTGGCCCCTCCTCCCGAGCTTCTTTATTTTCTCTACTGTTTCCTTCTCGAAACAGGTACAGTCATCTGGGGTTGTGTGAGCTATGGTCTCAACTATATCTTCAAGGCAACGAAAACAGTACTCCATGTAGTCCCTCATTTTTCATATGCCAACTACTTTTTAATTTTTCTTTATATTTCAAAAAGAACATAAAGATGTTTACATAAAATTGTAAAAATTCTAGCCCTGGCTGGCGTAGCTCAGTGGATTGAGCGCGGGCTGTGAACCAAAGTGTCGCAGGTTCGATTCCCAGCCAGGGTACATGCCTGGGTTGCAGGCCATGACCCCCAGCAACCGCACATTGATGTTTCTCTCTCTCTCTCTCTTTCTCCCTCCCTTCCCTCTCTAAAAATAAATAAATAAAATCTTTTAAAAAGAAAAGAAAAAAATGCTGGAAATAAGGAGACCTTCAACAGACATAATATTTTTAAAAATGTAAAAATTCTGGCAAGCAAAAGAAAGAAGAAAAACAAAATTAATATTGTCCATAAATCCTACCATACCAGGAAGCCATTGTAAAATGTTGCCATGTATTTATTCATACAGGTAGTGGGTTGGATGGGGCTCACCCACCCCCTCGAAAGTTTTGTCCCATGTAATTACATTAAGGTTCTTCTTTACCAATGTAATTACATTAAGGATCTCAAAAATGAGATCATCCTGGATTATCTGGAAGCCCCTAAATCCAATGATGAAAGGTCTAATAAGAAGAAACCACCTGGCTGGTGTAGCTCAGTGGATGGAGCGCGGGCTGGGAACCAAAGTGTCCCAGGCTCGATTCCCAGCCAGGGTACATTCCTGGGTTGCAGGCCATAACCCCCAGCAACCGCACATTGATGTTTCTCTCTCTCTCTCTCTCTCCCTTCCCTCTCTAAAAATAAATAAATAAAATCTTTAAAAAAAAAAAAAAAAAGAAGAAACCCCACAGACAGAGGAAAAGGCCATGAAAGAAGGAGGCAGAGTTTGGAATGACAGAGCCACAAGCCAAGGAAAACCTGGAACCTTCAGAACATGGAAGAGGCAAGAGAGGATTCTCCACCACAGCCTCCTGAGGGAGCGTGGCCCTGGAGTTCAGACTTCAGGCGTTCAGAATTGTGAGAGAATAAATTTCTGTTATTTCAAGCTATCAAGTGAGTTCCAGCAGCCCTGGGAAGCTGAAGCAATACCTTTGTTCAGTAAATGTTTATAGAATAACTATGAGCCGTGTATTAAACCAAGGGGTTGATGAATAAGATACCATGACTTTCAAAGTCTTTCCTTGCACACATAGAAATATATGTACAGGGCCCTGGCTGGCATAGCTCAGTGGATTGAGCATGGGCTGTGAACCAAAGTGTCGCAGGTTCGATTCCCAGTCAGGGCACATGCCTGGGTTGCAGGCCACGGCCCCCAGCAACCGCACATGGATGTTTCTCTTTCTTTCTCTCTTTCTCCCTCCCTTCCCTCTATAAAAATAAATAAATAAATCTTTTTAAAAAGTACCACTAACAAGGTTAGTGGATTTTAACAAAAAAAGAAATATATGTACAAATATATTTTAATGAGTCATAATGTAAAAGTTATTAACACACATGTTCACCTAATAATATAATAGTCAATGAGTCTGGCTTCATCTCGTAGATGACCACATTTCTCTCAAGCAGTTCTTAATTGTTGTATGTTGAGCTGTTTCCATTTTTTCTATACCGCAAGGACAATTCTTTATCTAAATCTTATGAACACCCTTAATTATCTCCTTACATTTTTAAAAGTGGAATTCTGAAGTCCAAGTCCTTGCCAGTTACCAAGTTATTGTCTCTCAGCTCCAAATTGACCCTTCGTTCCCGGCTCTGTGAACCAGGAGCTGAACGCTGCAAATAGTTCTCCTCTGCGAGTTGGCACAACGACAGGCTTTGATAAGAGAGGGTACTGGAGGAACAGTGCAACCCAAAGGGGGCAGGAAGCTGCATCCCTTGTAGGTCCCGGTCGGTCCTCCATCTTTTTATGAGGCATGGGAGCCCAGCAGCCCTCACGGACCCGCTCCAACCACACTCTCAGGCCACACCCCCTCACCATGTAGCTGTTTCCACGGTAGCTCTGGCCACTGCCTCCGGCATGTCTCCCCTTCCCATGGGCACACCTGCAGATCAGTGTGGCTGCCGTGTGGAACGTCTCTCCACCACCTGCAGCTGGGCTTGCCAGTGGTGGACCCAGGGTCTTCAAAGGAGTCTAAACCTCAGCCTTGGGGTGAAGACGTTGGAAGCCCCTGAGTCCTTAATTCCTCATTGTCCACTTTTCTCAGCCTAAAAATAGAGCTTCTTTTTTGCACATGCGACTTCTGGATCCTCTAGAGGTGTCTTATCACTTTCATTAGTTAACAGTTCTTTTGATTAAAATTTTCTTGTTCAAATAACTGGTGTGTTTTCAGTCTCCTGACTGACCCTGACTGACATAAAATCTAAATGCATTTACAATACCAAATTAACTTTCAGAACCGAAGCTCCCATTTAAAATTCCTTCTCAAGCCCTAGCGAATTCTGGATATTTTTATTCATTTGCAGCAATGAAAATATGATAAAAAGAAATTACTCCTTTCAATTATTTTCACTTGCTTTACTTTAATTTCTGGTTAGGTAGAGGAGAAACTATTCAAGTAGACAATATATTGAAAGGAGTTGGGGGTGGCTGGGTGGAGGGCGTAAAGGGAGAAAATTGGGACAACTGTAATAGCATAAACAATAAAATATAATTTTTGAAAAAGGAAAAAATAAGAAAGGATTTGTATCCAACCAACAGTGTTTACCTCCGGGGAAGGAATGAGAAAGAGGGAGAAAAAAGGAAAGGGTTTCCACTTCTTCCTTTAAACCTTGCATATTGCCCAAATATTATACAATATTTGTATATTGTTTACGTAATTAAATATTTCATCGTGAAAGGTAAGGTGCAGCTGAGCCCCCTCTGATGACACGGGAGATCTGCAAGTCAGAGTGGCTGCCTTCTTCAGCAGAGCTGAGCACTCGCCTCTGGAAATGGTTTATCTAGACCTACAGCCACAGGCTCCAGTCCTGATCACTGACTCATCTCTCTGAGGCTGCATCTAGAATGCCGAAAGGAAATGGGGACTTGGCATATGGGCCTGACCGTGGCAGCTATCGGTCCTGTATTTTCAGAGATAGGAAAATCATGCTTTTCTTTCATGCCCCTCCTCATTGTAAGAGCACATGTAGAACCACGAGTTGGATCCTAAGCTCAGATTTTTAGTTCATAAAATATGGTCACCATACGTCGTGGGAAGAACTGAAGGGGAATGGCCCTTCGCCTTTTTCTGACTGTCGGGTGAACACAGCTGGAGCTTGTGAAGTGCGGGCCTTAGTCCCACCCAGAGGCAAGAGGGCGTGGCCAGTGCAACACAGAAGTGGGCTAGAGTCATCTCCTTGTTTTCAGAACGGTGAATCATCTTTCCCACCTTTCATCCTCACTTCCAAATTAAAAAAACAAAAGCAGCATGAAGACATAAGTGAATTGAACTTACCACAACTGGTTGGGGGCTTGGGGGGTTTTGTTTTGTTTTGTTTTTGGTCTGATGGGGCTAAACTATTATAAGAGTATATCACAAATATTTGAAATCCTCCATTTAGAAAGGAAGAATTCTGAAATTACCAGCCAGCTACTTGACCTCTGCTGAGCTGAACTATGTAAGAAATGAAGGGGGAATGAGGATGGCAGCCAGCAGGGGGAGAACAGATTGCCCTACATTGGCAAGGACTCGGGAGGGAGTTTGGTGGGGTGGAGTGGTGGGGTGGGGGTGGAGAGAAAGAAAGGCAGAAGGTGAGACCGCAAAGCAAAGACTCTGTGAAGAGAGAGAAATGGTATTAAAGATGTTCAGAAAGGTGGAGGGTCATCACACACCTCACTAACAGAACTCTCACTTCCCCACCCACTTTGAAGTCAAGACCTATGTTAATTCTCAAAGCTTTTTGGAGTCATTTCTATTTATTTTAGCTGTATTGATGTTCTGAGACTGACCTTTGAGCCAGGCCAAGATATTTATTTGTGTAACATTTGCCTAATGTTTGTCTCACCCACTAGCTATGAATTCGTATACTGGATTATGAGTTGCTACACAACAGTTAAAATACTTTAAGACATGACTCTCTAAAGACTTCCAAAATCCCAGCTTCCTACCTTCTAAAAGTAGACGTGCTGTCAAGGTAGTAAAAACTGAAGCAAAGAAAACCTATCGGTTGTTTGGCGTATAAAGCTCACATAACACGTACAGAGTGCTGCTAAGAAGAATTGCATCATTTGAAAGCAGCTACACATGAGTGTAAGAATTTCTTCAAATTCAAAATATAAATACAGCTTATTTAAGTCAAGGTTATTCTTATGCATATTCTTTGCCCTCTATCATAGATCCCATTTCAAAAAGGGGGGGTGGGGGGAGCATGTAAATTTCCTGGCTGCTGACCTTTATTAACCTGCCTCACCATAATAGCAAGGCTCAACACGTTAGTTCAATCATCTCTTTAAGAAGACAGACTATGAGGCCACAAGTTAAATTGAGTCATTTTTAATGAAATCATGTAAGTTTGGAGAATAATACAACCAAGCTCCATGTATTTACCACTCACCCTTGTTAAATTTTAACATTTTGTAACATATTCTTCAGATCACTTTTCTAAGAAATAAGGATCATTGCAGACACTATTGGGGCCCGTGTCCAGTCAACAGCCCCACTTCTCTCACTTCAGCCTCATTTCCAACCACTGTGTTGAACTGGGTGTTCACCATTCTCATGCAGGTTTTTGTAATTTTACCACATATGTACTTATCCATAAATATTATCAACAGCCCTGGCTGGTGTGGCTCAGTGGAGTGAGCACTGGCCTGCAAACTGAAGGGTCGCCGGTTCAATTCCTGGTCAGGGCACATGCCTGGGTTGCTGGTGAGGTCCCCAGTCAGGGACCTATGAGTGGCAACCAATCAATGTGTCTTTCTCACATAAGTGTTTCTCTCCCTCTTTCTCCCTCCCTTCCCCTCTCTAAAAATAAAACCTAAAAAAAATACCAACAATTACTTTGCCAGTTTTGAAATTTACCAGTATAGTATTGTACTGCTATACACACATACACACACACACATATGTCATACGTAAGTATTCATATCTTTCATTACTGACAAAGAATCCCTTAGTTTTCATTCATATCGCATCCTTATTCCTGAAGGGAATTTATTCTGGAAGAGGACTACGAAATTATTTAGCCTAAAGGACTCATTTTACGTGTGAGAACAATGAAGGCGGAGACATGAGATGTCACCGAGCTGGTTCCTGATGGAGCCAGGACCACGGTCTCAGCCTCCCGGCTCCCAGTCAGCACTCTTACACTTTGTACAGAATCTCAGCCACGTGGGTTATGCTGGAAACAAAGTTGTGCAAAAGAAGCTTGGTTATTACATGCTAGTACAATAAAAAATTGCAAATGATCATTTTTTTTAGAACTGAAAGGGACCTTAGAGATCAGTCATAGCTGAGGCCCAGGGAAGGCACTGGTACGTGGAGCCAGGGCTTGCTACACCCACCGTTTGCAAAGAGCAGACGGCAGGGCTGTGTGTTGGTTGGTTGTTGGTGGATGAGTTGTTTGGCTCTCCCCAGTAACAGTGAGGACTGTGCTGGGCCAAACACACATTTTCTCTCAAGCCCTGTTATGACCTCATGACACAAGTCAGAACTAGACACTGGATCCTAGCTAGACAATTTGTAAATCTGTTCTCTTTAGCACTATCCTCTCAACCAGTGATTCCCAAGCCTCCGTGTGTATCATAATTGGACTTCAGGCTGTACAGAAGCTCATAAGCTTATAAGACTCCGCATGTTGAAATTGCACATTCCGGGCTCCACTTCCAAAGCTTCTGATTCACTAGATCCAGGGTGTGACACTGGAATTTGCATTTTTATAAACTGGTAATTCAGAGCCATAGACAGTGCTTTGAGACACCTCTGGCCTATGCCCAGGCATCATGTTTTGCTCATGACTAGAAACTTCTGGACTTTCTAGTTCAGAATAAGAGAAGAGACTGAGTATGACACTAAATCTGTACCAGGCTGTGCATTGCATTCCATCCAGGATCTGTCTCATAGGGCATTTGAATTTCTCCTGCCTCCCCCACTCATGACCGAGACAGCCAGCAGGTAAAGGCAGCACTGCCCTCACACGCATCCATACAGTGACAGAGCCTGAGGAACAGAGTTGCCTGCAGTTAGCATGGTTATTCTACTTTATGTCTCTTACCCATTGCTCTTTCCACAGGTCCACTACGAGTCCTAAGGTTCGGGTAGTCTGACTAAATATAATAGCTAACACTTATCTGGGGCTAGAGTTCTATTTTAAATACCCCTCTTAAACCACTCCCCACATACATGAGCACACATAGACCCACCTACACAAAGACCATTTACTCTGCAGAAATTTGTTTATTCTTGGCGGTACACCTTTCTGTGTACAAGGTCCTAGGAAAGCAGGAAAAGGAAGGAGAAAGCCCGCTGGCCTTGTACTTGAGGAATTTCAGTCCAACTGCACAAACAAGAAACGGTCTTTTTTAAGCAACGTGTGAACATACTCAAGACAAAAACAGAATGTACTGAGGAACTCTTGTGTTTGACTGTTGACTCTGTTGTTTTTGTGATCGGATTCCTGGAGGGGGAGAGCATGATATTTAGCGAGTGCCCTTGGCACTTGGCCCCATGAAAGCCTGCGTGCCACAGATCCTTAATCAGCTCAGTGACGTACCTGGCATTTTTTCTTAATTGTTTCATAGGTACAGAGAGGTTTTGCTTCTCTAACAATCATCAAAGATGATGGTAGGCAGGAAGTATGTTGTCTATTTCTTCTATGTCTCCCCTAGGGTCCAAAATATGTTATTTCGTTGTCACTAAAAGTTAAGCCCCTACTGTGCACAAGGCCCTGCGGAAGATGCTACCATTGCAGAGATGGCCTTAGATCCCTCCAATCACTCAGCTAAAATTTCTTAAGCGTTCCCCAGGTGATAGGGCCTGTCCTCGGAGCTGTAAGTAACACTTGCCCCCACACTGAAGGGGTCATTCTCCAGGGAGGAAGGCAGACATGCGCACTGTATTAGATCACAAAGTCTGCTGCAGCAAAGCACCACAAAGTGAGTGGCAGAAACAACAGAAATATACTGTCTCCCAGTCCTGGAGGCCGGAAGTCTAGGGTCAAGGTGTTGGCAGGGTTGGTCTCTTCCAAGTTAGGTCTTGAGGGAGAATCTATTGCAGGCCCCTTGCCTAGCTTCAGGGGGGTCGCTGCCAATCTTTGACATTCCTTGGCTTGCAGAAGTGTCACTGGTCTCCACCTTCATCTTCACACGGGGGGCTTCACCCTGTGTGCATATGCCGGTGTCCAAATGTCCCCCTTTTTATAGGGACACCAGTCATATTTGATTCAGGGCTCACTCTCCTACAGTATGACCCCATCTTTACTAATGACATCTGCCACAATCCTATTTCAAAATAAGATCACATTCTGTTCTAAGAGTTAGGATTTCAACATGTACATTTTGGGGGGACATAAATCAACCCATAACACATACAAACATCTAGTCACAACATGGTCGATACTTTACAGGGGGCGAGCAAACAGCTGTGAGGGTTCATGACCACACATCACACTGAGTGTCAGAGAAAATGGGACAAGTGGCCAGTGCTTGTGTAGACCATGGACATTCCCCAGGGGGGGAATAGGAGAGAGCTTTTGGTTAAAGGCACATCTGTGAGAATACAAAGCACTTGGGGAAGTACAGGAAGTATTATGGGGAGGACGCTGGGGGGTCCTATAAAGGATGTGTGGGATATGAGGTTGGAAAAGCAGACAAAAGCCAAACCATGGAAAGTCACATCAGGAGTGACTAATCCAGAGGCAATGAGAAGTTATGACGACTTTTCAGCCCTGAGAACATCGTGGTGGTACCTGAATGCTGCGAAGGTCACCCTGGCAAGACTTACGATTATATGAGAACACAGGGTGGGCACTGAAATGGACCATTTTGAAAACACATGAAAGCCTGCATGCCACAGATCCTTAATCAGCTCAGTGACCTACCTGGTATTTTTTCTTAATTGTCTCATAGGTACAGAGAGGTTTTGTTTCTCTAACAATCGTAAAAGATGCTGGTAGGCAGGAGACATGTTGTACGTGAGACCAGTTAGGAACCTCTTTGCAAGAGTCCAAGAAACAAATGAGGCCCTGGGGACATTTAAGAGCAAAAGGGGGACAAATTTGCAACGGGAGGCTTGAAGCAGAATGAAGGGTCCTAGGAAACAGCCACCAGGAATAACCAGGGTGTGAACTGAGGGTGTGTACAGGAGCCCAGCAGAGAAGCCAGGAGCCAAGATGTGGGGAGTTGGAGCAGGGACCGAAGGGAAAGGCTTCTTTCTTGGAGGGAAAAGGAGAGATTTAAACAAACCTTGAGGAGCATGACATCTGACTGGCCCATCCCACCTCTAGTATTTCCAATCTCCCACCCCAACTGCATTCACGCTTAATATCTGACTTCCACATACAGTTTTGCCCTTGGCCTTTAGAAGGCAGGGAAAATGTGAGGAATATTTTTTTCCTGAATTGAGGCCAGATAATAGAGTCCACTCAGGGAGCATAACCCCAGGGATGGGGTGAATGGAAGTCACAAGACTTGTGATGGCTTCACACCCACATCCTTTGCCAGCCCGGGAAAATGTAAGTCCATTTACTGCCTAGTTCAATGCCTGACTTCCTCATTCATTGGCCAAGATGTGTCAGAAACTGAAAAGATACTAAAGACCAGTTAAAATTAAATTCCAGATGACAAGAAGGAAGTGGCTCAAGAAACCCTGAAGATGCCCTTCACTGTACCCAGCTGAATGGAGCAGCTGGCAAGCCTATCATCTTGGGCTTTTGCACTTGGACTTGGCAGTCAGGCCACGATGTGCTCCTGAAAAGGGTCCCTTCCTGGTATATTCCTTTCCCAGACTTTGCTGTTTTTGTTCCACTCATGAACAGTCTGTCCTACTGCTGTGTAGTACAGAAACCAAGAAGTAAGCATATTTCTAGCAAACACATTTCACACTGTTCTGGGGCTGGCTGTTCTAAGCAAGTTATATACTTTAACTCATTGAAGCCACACAATAACCCTGTGGAGAAAGTTCTGTTGCTGTCTTCCTTTACAGATGAGGGGCTGGCGAAGGCCACAGGAATCCCTCGCTGAACCCAAGGTGGGAAGAACTCTGGTCTGAATGCACCAGTGCAAGTGTGTCTGAGGGTCTTGCCTCTAGCCAGGGAAGGAGGGAAAGAGTGGGATTAACACACATGGGAAACTTCGCCACTTGGACAAGCAGCTCAAGACAAAGATCTATTTTCCTGAACATTCAGGAGGGTGGGGCCACGAACCCGGTCAGACTGAGCCTTCCTTCTCCTACTGAGTCATCAAGTACAAAAGCAAGGAGTTGGGGGCTGGGCTCCCCCCTCCCCCTCACTCCTTCTCAAAAGGAGAATGGGGTAGGGAGTAGAAGCTCCTGCACAGGAGACCAGGAGAGCCGACCATGTGTCCTCCAGTGACTCATTGGGGGGGACTACTTTCCCACCACGCTACATACAAAAGTTCAGAGTGGGGTCATCAAGGGCCCCTCCCTCACTGGGTGGAGGAAAAATTTCTTCTTTGTGAAGCACAAGGCCAGTTGGAATCAAACTCTATCCAGACAGGAAATCACCAAGATTCTAGGTAAACTCGTGCCTTATTTGTAAAGGTCAAACTTTTTCATTCACTAAGTAGGTGTTTCCTCAGTGCCCATTTTGTGCTCCCCACGTGACATGTGGTTGTTATGGATCTAGTGTGTGCCGCGTGGGAATAAACAGAGAAAAGACAAAAAAAACGCGCGCGTGTGCGCGCGCGCACACACACACACACACACACACCCCTGATCGATCTCACAGAAGAAAGGCTCTCAGGAGAGTCTTTGTTGTTTAAAAAAGAAGGAAGGGAGGGAGGGAGGACGGAAGGAAAGAAAGTAAAGAAAAGAAAAAAGAAAATATCAAAGGTTTTTCACACACACCACTTGAGTCCCCCAAATGGTCTGGACTGAACCGTAGGGCAGGGAAAGCCGGAGGCCTGGGGTGAGGGGGATGGGCGCGAGGAGAGGATAGGGTGACAAGGTGGAAGGGCAGAGCCGGCTGAGGGATCGGAGTTGGCTGGCGAGCCGCGCCAGAGGCAGGTGCCAGCTGGGAGTGGGCGGAGGTGCGGGCGCCAGGCCAGGCGGGGGAGCCGGCACTACCTCTGCCTCTAGGAGTCGGGCGCGCAGACGAGCTCGCGGGAGGAGCCGGGGGCACGGGCGTCCCGCCGCCCGCAGAAGGAGCCCCAGGAACAGTCACAGCAGCTACGGGGTGGCAGCATCCTCTGAAGAGACACTCCAGGCTCCGCGGCTGTCTCGCTCCTCCCAAAGGCGAGCGCCGCCACCCGTACCCGCGCTCCTGCCCGCTGGGGCCCCCCCCGCCGCCCATCCACTCGCGGGGACAGCCACACCAGCACCCCCGGACCTTCACCTGCTGCGGGCCCCCGGGCGGGCAGGCACGGGGGAAGAAGGTGCGCAACACAGGGACCCGGGAGACATCATCTCCTGTTCTCCACTACGCGCAGGGCAGGGACGCCCACCGACACCTCAAGCCCCTGCACCGGGTCCCCAAGTTCAAGAGCGACACCCTTCAAAAGCGGAGCTATCCCGCGTGGTGAGCATTCCAGCCCTATTGACCGCAGTGACCTCGGCCGGCTCGCTGGAGTGCAGGCGGCCCTCTGCGCTCAAAGACCCCTTGGGTCCCCGGAGTCGCCCGCGCGCCCGGAGGGGCCATGCCCGGACTGCGCCGGGACCGCCTACTGACCCTACTGCTGCTGGGCGCACTGCTGTCGGCCGACCTCTACTTCCACCTCTGGCCCCAGGTGCAGCGCCAGCTGCGGCCCCGGGAGCGCCCGCGGGGCTGCCCGTGCGCCCGCCGCGCCTCCTCCCTGGACCTGAACTCCGCCGCAGCCGCCTCGGACCCCCACACGGCGGCGCACAACTTTTCCCGAGCCCGGCCGGGGACTGAGCAGGACCGCAGTGGCCGCAGTGGCCCCGGCTCCAAGCTGCAGGCCCTCTTCGCCCACCCGCTGTACAACGTCCCGGAGGAGCCCCCTGTCCTCGGGCCTGAAGACGTGCTGCTGGCCAGCCAAGAGACGCTGCGGTATTACCGGAGGAAGGTGGCCCGCTGGAACAGGTAAGGACCCCACCCGCCAAGCGGGATAGTGCCTGTGCGGCCCGGCCTCCCTGCGCCCCCTTGCCCCCCACCTGGCCCTGGCCCTGGCGGCTTCGCCCAGCTCACAATCCCTGTCCCTGGGCTCGGAGTACGCTCCGCACCCAGACAACACCAGGGACCTCGGAGGTTCCCTGTTGTGGACCTCTGAGGTCAGCCCCAGTAGACAGAGCTCAGTGCAAGAAAAAAGTTTCTATGGAGCAGCGTCGCCAAGAAATCTTCCCAGCCTCTCCCCCTTAAGCTTCCTGTTCACTGCGTAGTCCAACTTCTGTCCCTGGTCCATTTCCGCCCTCTTTCTTTTGCCCTGATGCGGAAAGCCACTGTTGGACTTCGGCTTTCCAGAATGAGGTTTCCAAACACAGTAACTCCAGGGCTTGTTCGAATTCGGCACTCTGCTCTTTGGGCGGACCTGGGCGCCTTCCAGAAAGCAAGTCTACTCCCTGAAAACCCAGCCATTTCCCTTTACTTATTCCTCTGCCCCAGTGAGAGGTCAGCCCAGGGCAGAAAGGCAACCTTCAGTTCCCTGATAAGGTCACCGCTCTGTTTTATTTAAAACCTGATTTGTCCGTTTCTGTTGCGTGTGATGATGGGAAGGCAGTTTTAGTACCCTGGTGATTTGGGTTGACTAGGATCTGAGGCTTGATGCTTTCACAGAAGATAAAAATCTACCTGGGAGTTTTTAAAACCCAAGATAGCACGTAGAAGGAAAAGATACCAAACGTATTTAGGATACAGTTAAGAAGGATGTTTTCGTAAAAGGGCAAGGGGAAGGGCAGTGTTGGAGAAGACCCCCAGCTAATGGCAGAAAGCTGCTGTGTGAGTGAGGACTCTGTTTTGAAGTGCGGACTTGTCTAAATGCCACTCACATCAGAGTTCACTTTTGCACCACACCCATCAATTTTCTTAATACAAGAGATTTCAGAATGAGATGTCATCGGGGAAACAGTCCCTCCGGAGCACAGGAGACCATAAATCTGAGTGCTCGCCCAGTGTAACTGTTTGCTCATTATTCTGGAGCACTGCGACTGCCTGGGGGAGACAAACCACCAGAAATTAAAAAGAGAGTTATTGGCTGACATCACTGTGGTGAATTTCAATTGCAACTCTATGGCTGATGACTTTCTATTAGGAAAAAAAAAAAAGTGGCTCTCAATTCCATCATTAATTGTGTGCAAAAAAAAAAAAGGCAACTTGTGATTGCTTCTCAGACATTGTCATTTCCAATGTTACCCTTATTGCATTCATAACACGGAGGTCTGGGTCAGTGAACTAGCACATTTTGCCCTTAGAAAATTTGCCTGTTGCAGGTTTAAGAATGAGGGGCTGTGGGCAGAGTTGCTTGCTTTTGTGAGTGTAGATCAGCTTTCATTGCTGTGGCTTTAAACTTCCCCATGTTCTTTTGGTCCTGAAGGAAATCCCAGAGGAGTATTTTAGCAGAAAAGCAAAACTCTTTCTCAACCATCTGTCCAACAATTGCTATCGAGCTTTGTTTCTACACCGGGATGTGTCACAAAAACATTTCCTGATCAGAAATTGTCTTGGTCATTTAGCCAAAGATCAATGGGGGAGGCCAGTGACCTTGCTGTGTTAAGAAGGAGCAGAGCATTTTGGCGTGGTTGGTTTAACGTGACAGTTGTGGTATTTGGTCATCACTTCCTTCTAATACCTGAGATCCAAGTGAGATCTGCGGGCTGTAGCCCTGGACTGGACTCAGAGGCCGTATTGTAAACATCCACGGGATGCTACTAGTAGGCATGTGCATTGTTTCGTATAGCGAGCGAGATTACAAATGGAACGTGGAAGACTCATCAGCCAGCATGAATTGGAGTCACAGTTGGAGCTCAGTTGGGAGAGACCGTCGCTCATTACCTGAGGCACTGATGATGCCCACATGCCTGCTGTCACAGGCAGGGCCAGTGAAGGCTCCAGCTCTCAGTGTAGACAGATAATTACAATGGACAGCAAAGGAAGACACAGTGAATGGCCTTGCTAATTGTTTATCTTTTGCACAAACTGTCCCTGTTTGTAGCCACAACCCAGCCAATATTTAAACACCAGGGATTGGTAGACATATGTGGAGGCTACCATGCCAATAATTACCTAACGTTAACTGCTCTCCAAAATAATCCTATCAGCAAACCGTCTGCCAAACCAAAAGAGGAGCAGGTAGTAAAATAAGCCAAATCAGCAGTCTTCACCACTGGCAGGAGAGACCATTAGTCTGAGTGATTTTTTTTTTTTTTTACCATCACTCTAATAAGTAATGGTATGAAGCTGAAAGTGGAAATTATCTTTCTTGTAACTTCAGCTCATTACCAGTGGGAGACAGGTAATGGCCCGTCTTTTTCCCCTGGTCATTCCTTGTGGATTTCACACGGTGGAAGCGGGAGCTTATACATTGTTTGGAATGTTTTGGGTACTCAGTCAATGTTTGCTCACTGGCTGTCAATAACTAGTGAGGTTAAAGTGTAAAAGTCACGTCGTGCGTGGGGTGGGCTAGTCACATGCTGTCTCACACTCAGGCTCTCTGCCTTCGTCCTCAACCTGCTGGCCTTCCCTCCTTTCCTCTGTTTCCGCCTCACAGTGTAGCTAAATGTGGCACAATCCGGGTTAAAACATAATCAGGGGACGTGTTTCTGTCAAGTCATCGGCCACTGATCACGGTGGGTGAGCCGGCACCAGGCTCCGTCAGGCACGATGACACCTGTCTTGAATAGTGCAGAGGCGAGAGAGAGCACAGTGAGCAAGGGACACGTGGTCGTCACTGTTTCGGGCCGTAAACCAGCCAGCCAGACCAAGCCTGTTCCTTTCAGAGGGCTGGTGGGAGGCAGGGCCTGCCTGGAGCACAGGTAACCGTCCAGGTTGTTGCTATCCTTGCGTCTCAGAGGCTGACCTTTAGATTTCTTCCCTGCCCACAGGCTGCCTGAACCAGAAGACATCCGTCCTTTGACATATCAAAACTGGCCAACTTGGCCAATTTTGCTCACATGTCTTTGG
The DNA here is from genome assembly GCF_004126475.2 of Phyllostomus discolor. Lineage (NCBI taxonomy): Eukaryota > Metazoa > Chordata > Mammalia > Chiroptera > Phyllostomidae > Phyllostomus > Phyllostomus discolor. The sequence continues at coordinate 87,047,784 of NC_040910.2, forward strand.
TTGGCACCTCTGGATCCCTCTGGTCTTGACCAGCAAGGTCAAACTGGGTCACGCCTCACTGACGTAGAAACTCCAGCAGCTACAATGCAAGCATGTGTTTCCTACCCTCTGCTTTGCTTTCTTGACATCTTCCTCGAGTACCAGGAAAGTTGTATTTTCCTGCAATTATAAATCCAGTGTTTGTCACAAGTGTCTGTGTTATGTGTCTGGTTTTCTTACCATCGGCAGCCCCTGACTTTCCCTCTGCTGCTATCTCCTTGCTCCCACTGAAAGAAAGTCTGACCCGGAGTCGGTCTTTCAAAATCACAGCAAAGACACTGGGCGGCTTTTCAAAAATGACAGTTGTTCACGGGGTGTACACTGGCCCAAGTTTCTCTCCGGGGGAGCTTTGAGAAGATCCGGAAGTGGAGGCAGATAGAAGAGAGGGGGGAGAAAGAGCCAGGAGGGAGGGAAAAATGCCCAGCTGGAAAAGGGAATTGTCTAGTGGAGGCATTTTTGAAAGAAGAGCTTCTTTGGAATGAAAAATGCAATCTTTTTATTCTCACCCCCTCATCCTCCCCTCAGCCCCATTTTCTTTTTCTTTTTTTTTTTTTTTAATCTTTTCCCTGCTTATCTCATGCTGGCCCCAGACCATTTGGAACATAGATTTATTGGGAGCAGGCAGTTCAACCCACAGAGCGGATCAAAGCCCAGATGTTACTCAGGGGTCAGCCTTTCCCCAGGGTCAGCGGGGTCTTGGTCCATTGTCTGATTCTTCTGCCAGGGACACCAGGCTGAGGAAGGAAATGGCCTTCTTCAGTTTCAGATGGACCTCAACCACGACCTGTGTGTGGTTAGCAGAAGGAGTGGGAATTTCGCCTCCTCTTTCCCACTTCCCCCAGTCAGATCTTTATTGGCCGGTTTGGGAAACGCTGCTGTTTTAGTGGTTTCTGAGTCCCCGGACTTATAGCTGGAGGGAACGTCTTCACTCTTCTGAAAATCAAAGTCTCTGAGCAGATGGTCTCTGAGACAGCTGGCCCAGAAGCCCCTTGTCCATCATTCTGAAGCCCATCCTCACTGCCATCACCACAGCAAAACCAGAGAGGGTATCATGCTGTTCACCCCAGAGGGACAGGCACTTCCTGTTTCCAAATATATCGAAATGAAGCCCCTCAGGCAAGCCCTTCAGCTGTCTCATTATTTCCATCCCCTTACCCTCTCCTTTCACCCCAACCAAATTCTCATCAGTCCTGGGAACTCAACTGGCTAATTCTTTGCATACAAATCTCTACTTGAAACATACCAGATATGTGCTAAGTACTTGACCTGCACTGGCTGACTCAGGCCTCACAACTGCCCTAGAAGCAGGGGTGTGTGGTAGACAGGATTCCAAGTCGGTCTCCTGAGCATCCAATCAAATGCTGATCCAGATACTGCCGCAAAGGGCAGCTGACCTGGAGGTGGGGGCATTATCCAGGTGTGCTTGGTCTAGTCACATGAGCCCTTTAAAAGCAGAGTTTCCTTCTGCTGACGGGAGAAGAGGAAGTGAAAGATTCAAAGTACGATAAGGATTTGCTGACTTGAAGACAGAAGGGGCCACATGGCAAGGGTGGTGAGCCAGGAAACAGGGACCTCAGTCCTACAACGACAAGGAAATGAATTCTGCGAACAATAGAGATGAGCAGACTTCCCCCGCACCCCCAAGCTTCCCGATGAAAACCCAACCCAGCTGACAGCTTCCCTTCAGCCTTCAGCCCTGCACAGAGAACCTAGCCACACGAGAAGTTCTGACCCGCAACTCTGTGAGCTAATACGTGGGTGTTGTTTTAAGCCACTAGGTTTGCGGTGCATTGTTACACAGCAATAGAAAACAAATACAGTACTGCTGTTTACTTCATTTTATAGAGAAAACTAGGGAGGAGGTTATATAATTGGCCTTCTAATGTCGGGCAGCAAGCAAACCACAGGCAGGCTTTGTACCCAGAGCGTCTGGCTCCAGAATCCACGCTCTAACCAGTGGCTCCACCACCAGGCATCCTCTGGTGTCCACAGGCCCTCACTTTTCCTCTTCTGGAAAGGCTTTTCCAACTACCTCCACCCCTCCCTGGTGGACGCACCCTCTCCATAAAATACCATATTGCTTTTTATGACCATGCACTGTCTGGCTTCATAGCAGCTGCCTGGAGCCTCAGGTGACAATAAATAGCCACTTGCTCCTCGCGTGAAAAGCCCCCAGCTTGCATGTGGTCGTACTGACACATCTGTTTTGTGCCGTCCTACTGGGGAGAGACAAAGCAAGTATCTGGAACAAATAATTGGGAACAGATGACGTCAGGATTTGGGGCACAGGGGGTAGCTGTCAGTCCATGGTCTGTTAACTCCTATAGCAAAAGCCTTGCACAAAAAACAATTCCACTATAAAATCACCCCACCTATAACTTGTCTATTGCTCCCTATGAACATGTGAGGCGAAACCACCTTCCTGAGACATTCTAAAATTTGGGTCTGGAGTTCTCTCCCCATTGCAGTAATCTGAATAAAATCAATTTCAAAAAAAGAAGAAGAAGAAGAAGAAGAAGAATGCCCCAAAGGAAAGTTGAGAAGGTGCTGTTTGCCAACAAGAGGAAATTTTGTAGGCTTCCCTGGGCTTTCGGAGAAAGAGCAGCCAGAGGGCTTATGTTGAAGAAAAGTGAGCAACACAAAGACCCTGACTTCACCAAAGCACTCCCTGACCTGCCCGGGGGGCAGGTGCTGGCCTGTGTTTTCTTTGGGATTATTCATTAAGCTGGAGGCTTCAGCTGAAGCCGGCTGGCAGACGGCTGAAAGGCGAATGGGGAGAGCTTTCTAAAGAGCCACAGTGGTGGTGGAGCAGAAATCACCAGGCAGGGAGCGTCTGCGTACCTGTTATAACAAGCAGGCACACACGTAAGAATCTAATGAAAACCATAGAATGGGGGGGGGGGGGGGGGGGGGGGGGGGGAGGCTCAGTCCCTTCCGTGGCCTGTCATCACCTGGCAGGATGTCCTGTGGTGGAAATGTGAAATCAGGACAGAACTGAGTTGGAGTGCCTCGCAGTTGCTGGCAGCCCTCCCTAGAGCCTGACCTTGAGGCCAAGGCCTGGAGACAGCCAACAGAACTTGGCTTGAGCAAGTAGCAAAGTTAAGAAGCAGCAAATGGCCTATTTTATTGGGTTCACTAGTAATAAACCACATAAATTTGGGGAGCCGCAGGAAATAGAAAATAGTAGAGTTCTGTAGTTCCCAAAAAGCCAGGAACCTGTAATAAAATTCAGCAAAATATGGAAAGTAAAAAAGAAACCTTAGGGATCATTGGCACAGGGACACGTGGATGGAGAAGCTGGACTGTAAAATACAAGGTGACCTGGGGAGGGATGGGATTTTCAAAAACTTGGGCAAGGTTGATGGGTTATAAAAGAGCTCTCCTGGCAGAAAAAAAAAATCAGCAGTTTAGCCTGGGAAGTCAAACACAACTCTCCTATAAGAAACTTGCCTTCAGGGGTCAATGCCTGGGTCAAGTTCAGGGTGTCATGAGTCAATATGATGATGATGTGGACCAAAATGGAGTCCACAGGGGGGGACAAAGTGTCTCTCCTGGCCAGTTCAAGTGTCCCATGGGGTCTCAGTTTCACTCAAATGGGATTTTTATATCTCTGGCTCATTTTCTTCCTCAGCTGAATAGTTACAAATCCCATAGGGAAGGTGTATTTGTCTACACACCCAACTCAGCTCGTGTTTTTCACTGAGTTAAGAATTATGAAAGCCCTGGCTGGCGTAGCTCCGTGGATTGAGTGCGGGCTGCAAACCAAAGTGTTGCAGGTTCGATTCCCAGTCAGGGTACATGCCTGGGTTGCAGGCCATGACCCCCAGCAACTGCACATTGATGTTTCTCTCTCTCTGTCTATCTCCCTCCCTTCCCTCTCTAAAAATAAATAAATTTAAAAAAAAATAATTATGCACAACCAATAGCTGCTTATTTACACATTCTGTGCTCCTCTGAGCGTTTAGAGATACTAGACAAAGTCAGATTGACGAACCACTATCCCATAAGCAACTCAAGCCCCGATGTTTCATTGTAGGGTTGTTTTTTTAAATGGGGACATTGGACCTCACTTAATTCAAGTAATGAGATCTATATTTTCCTTAAATTTTGCTCTCTGTGCATATGTTTATTCTCATTATTTTTGCAAAGCATTGTCTACATCATCAGGATAGTTTGGTTTCATGTGACAAAACCCAACTCAAACTAACATAAACAGGAAGGAAATGTAGAGACTCAAGAAACCAACACTCAGTCAGGGCAGCTGTCTCTACTCTCCTCCACAGTTTATCTGCCTCTCTTAATCCCTCCTGCGGTTCCAAATCCCAGAGCCCGGGGACCACAGTGATCAAAGGGCTTCTCCAATTTCCCAGAAGAAAGACCCTTTACAAAGATGCTGATAGGCCATGTCTGGGAACACAGCTGGGCTGTAGAAGGCTATGATTGGCCCAGCTTTGAGGTGAATCAGTAATCACTGACACCAGGGAAGTGCAGGCATTGGAAACTCACCATTCAGTTCTCCACTCAGCCACGTGGATCAGTGTGGGGAATAGCAGTTTCCCCAAAACCTGGGTGGGTGCCCAGAACTTCTGTGACCTGCTGGGAAGCTTTTCAACTTATGTCTGCCACAGTATCTGACTCCGATAGCTACTGTTCTGGAGTTTTAATAAGACTTTTTAAAAACAAATTCATTCATAACGAATTTCTAATGTGTAGACTTTTTAAACCAACCATTTAGATTCTTATCCTCTTGGAGGCTTTCTCTTAAATCAACTTTACTCCCTCCATGAGAGTCTAAAGAAGACAGTAATGGAAACTCAGGTCATTCATGGGCTCACGCCTCTTTCTCCTGAAACGAGATGACTCTTGGAGCCCAGATGCCTACGTTCCAATCCCGAGGGCAGCACTTTCCTTCTTCCAGACCCTGTTTCTCCTTTTGAAATTAAGAGGGAGACTCCATGGCCCCTGACTCCTTCTAATGCTCTGTTTTTCAAGCTGTGCACGTCTTCAACTGGAATTTCTTTTCAGAGGCTGTCGGAGTGGAAATACGGGACATTTTCCAAGTGTTCTTCGTGGACTCACAGGGTTCTGGGAGGCACTTCGTGGGTTGTGCAAATGGCTGATTACATTTCATCCTGCAAAAGTGTACCTTCAGGCAGTTCTGATGAGAACACTCTCACTGGTTGTAATATGCCTGTGGTAGCACATTGAGCCTGCCACGCGTATCATGTGGGGGCAGATGGCTTCTCCTCCTGCCTCTCTTCAATTGAGGATTATCCTGGGATGGCAAGGTGAGCTGTTAAAAACCATCTCCAGCCCCAGCCACTGACGTGTGCTGGTCAGGATTGCGTACACTCTGCTACCAAAATAATGTGCAGGAATTAATTGGCTGCAGAAACAACACTCTTCCTGTGCTCCCTGACCCCTGGTTTTGAGTGCTTGAGTTCATAATCCTATTATCCCTCTTGTTCTTACTGATTAGCTTTTTAAAATAATTTTACATATTTGATCATCTAAATTCGATTTGTAGACATAATTTAAAAATTGTACCTATTTTACACACATTGGGGATTCTGTGTAGGATTTCTTTTGAAAAGAAGGTTCTGCTTCTCCAAAAAGAAACCCCACTGATTTGGAATGTGTAGAAATAGAATAAGCTTCATGTGCCTACAACCCAAGTCCCCGTCTCCCGCGGCCCCCACCCCCAGCCATTATCACCAACAAGAGTGTGGTACACTCTTGGACAAGCACCAGCTCCCCGCTGCCATGGCTCTATCCATGCTTCTGGCCCCTTGTGCACAAGAGACATCTTTTAGACCCTGAGTACATTTTCTGCCTAACAAATCACTTCAAAACATGGTGACCTAAAACAAGAACCATTTACTTAGCTCACGATTCTGCAGGCCAGCAATTTGGGCTGGGCTCAGCTGAGTGGTTCTTCTGGTCTCTGATGGGCTCACTGAGGCATCTGTGGTCAGCTGCTGCCTGAGCTCTGCTGATCCGGGATGCACTCCCTCCCATGGAGTCCCATGTCCAGACCTTGACTGAGACGATGACCTCAGATCCACATGGCCTCTCATCCCCCATTTGGCTAATCAGTCCTGTTCACATGGCGGCAGCAGGTTACAGAGAGAGAGTGGAAGTGTACACAGTCCCTTGAGGTCCTAGCCAGAACCTCCTAAATGTCATTTCTGCCATGTTATTGACCAGAATAGATCAAAGCCATTTGGGGAGGTTCCACTATTGTGGCTATGGAAGAGAAAGGGTTCTATACAACTTAGTACTATTCTACAAGCAAAGGCCCAGGGAGCTTCCGAATGCTGGTGAGTTGTTGGGCCGTGGACAGGCAGCTGTTAGTGGTAGGAGCCCTTCCCGTATGTCAATGAGAAAGAAATCTAATATACCCTTCACAGATCTAACAAAGCTGTGATGGACTGAATTGTGTTCCCACAAAATTTAAACATTGAAAGTGTAACCCACAGCACACCTCAGGATGTGACTATATTTGGAGATAGGATTTTTAGAGAGGTAATTAAAATTAAATGAGGTCATAAGGGTGGTGACCTTATAAGAAGAAGGAGAGACACCAGGGACATGTATGCCATCTGAGGACAAAGTGAGAAGGCAGCCATCTGCACGCCAAAGAGAGAGGCTTCAGTGCTGCCAATACCTTGGTCTTGGACTTCCAGACTCCAATGCTGTGAGAAACAAATGCCTGTCGTTTAAGCCACTCAGCCTGTGGTTTTTGTTATGGCAGCCTGAGCAGACTCACAGAGGCAAAACCACCTCTGAAACAGGCCCCCTCCCCCCGGGGTGGTCCTCCCAGCTTCCGAAGGCCTCTGGCCTCCTCCACCTCCCTGACTCTCAGACAAGACAGCCTCAGTCCCCTCCTGGGGCCAAGTGCTTAGCTCTTCATTTATTCTCTTTTTAATCTGTTTATGGATAGACTTTTAGCTCCCCCTTCTTCCAGAGATGATTTTTGAGGTCAAAAGGTGAAAACTGGCTCTCTTGTCACTCTTCACATTCCTCCTATCTGGACCCTCAGGCCACTGTCCGGATAGGTCTTACTCAACCGCTAAGCCAGAGCAGTGACTCTGTGAGGTCAGGACGGGGTTGGGACTCAGTTAGCCCAGAGTGAACACAAGTGGTCTCTTGCAACATAGCATGAAAGCAGTTCTGAGGGCAGGAAGTGATTGTATTTCAACCAGAAGGGAAATGAGTTTGGGTTGGGAAATCAGCCCATTTGGCAAAATCGCACTGACATCTTGGTATAGTCATGGCACCACCACCCTGACCTTCAAGGAGTTTCCATCAGTAGTCTAAATAAATCTTTGACAAAGCATCACGTTCTCAGCAGCCTCTGTGGAGAAGCAGAAAAGACCCAGGTTGGAAACTCTGGCTGTTAGTTCCTCCTTTTCACTTATTATGTGGTCACCTCTGCTGTGTGGACCTTCATTTCCTCCCCTGTGGATCTGAGGGATGATCTATTGACAGGGCTGGAGGGGACTCCAGTAAGATAACACATGGAAAGAATCCCCCAAGGACATCTGTAATGAGCTCTACACAAACACAAGTTATTAATCACATTAAATAAAAAGACGCATCCTACATTAAATAAGTACCATGAGGCTGTGGCAGAGGCACCAAATTCCACGTGTCCCAGCACGCCGCTGCAGGGCGGGGCCACGTGACTAGCTCTAGTCAAGGGTGTGTACTGAAGTGACCTACCTCACTTCCTGGCCAAAGCATTTAAGAGCCAGTACTTAACCAGTGTCTTCCTTTTCTTGCCCTGATGACTGTGAAGGCCATGCTCTGGGAGGCTGGCGTGTCCATCAAGCTGGGTCCCTGAGTCACTCAGCAGAATCCCCACTGACCTTCGTTTGACAGGCAGCACAAATGAGAGAAGCCTTGGTTGTGTTAAGCCACTGAGATTTCAGGATTAAATTGTTACTCTAGCAGGACCTGACTTCACTCCACAAACTCAAGTGATGTGAAAGAAACATCACATTGATTTTTTTTTTTCTAAAATTAAACCAAGTGGCACTTAAGCCCCTTTTCTATGAGGCAGGGTGGAAATTCAATCTCAGTCGTCACTGGAGATCCTTCCCCCAAATTCCCTAGTGTTGGGGGGATGTCTTTAGGGTGCTAGGTAGAAGAACAACCCAAGTGGACCCTCTCTCCGCATTCCATCACCTGGCCTCATGCAGGGGGCTGGCGTTGTTGCTTCCATGCCAACCTCGGGCTCAGGATTAGGGTTATTTGCACAGTGCACAGCCACTGCCCGCCATCCTGGCTCACCTCCAGGACAGACACACAACCCCCAACCACCTTTCCGCTCCTAACCATGGAGGATCTGCTTGCTTCCCCCAAAGTCTGAGCTTCTATAGGCGCATCCTACTCTCTGTCAAACCCCTGTCTAGCATGTTGGCTTTCCAGGAATAAAAAAACAAAGCCAAAGAAGGAGCAGGGTACCCCGTCTAAACATCTACTCGGTATGGGATCATAAACACCCTCTGAGGCAGCAAGACACAGACACCTGCTACCTTCTTAGCACAGGGGTTTGTGAAATTCTGTAAGAACAAAACAGCCATTAATGTCTCAGTAAATCATCCTGCCCCGTGGCTGACTGCTCAGACTGAGGAGGAAAACGGGCCAAGATCTGCAATCATTCAGTTTGTAAATCAGAGGGGGAAATCATGTCATACAAATTAGCAGTAACTCACAGGCCAAGGACCTGAAAGAATTTAATCTGTGGGTGGGCCACCAGGAAATGGGCCTACGAACCATGAAAATATGTGCCCCAGCCCAACCCCCTATTGCAACCCCATGCACTCCGATCCCTCTACACACAGATCTCCTTCAAATGCGCATGCCTGTGTGACAGGCAGCAAGGCAAAGTTCAAGCACTTCTAAAAATACGTATATTCTGGTAAACCCTTGATTATTAGGGGACCCTTGGCGGGATTCGTAAAGCTCCTCCTTTTTCTTGATCCACCCTGAGTGCTGCTGTTTTCTACACTCGGAAAAATGGTACTTGAGAAAGAGGACACATATTCACCAGTGTCATTTGCTGACAGAGTATGTGTGGTGTGTGTGCAATATGTATGTATGTGTGTGGCGTGTGTGTGTGTGTGAGTTGTGTGTGTATATATGTGATGTGTGTGGTGTGTGTCTAATGTGTGTGCATGTGTGATGTGTGTGGTGTGTGTAATGTGGGTGTGGGTGTGTGCACATGTGAAACATGCTTATCTTAATGCTCACAGTTGGAGAATTGAAAAGAACCAAAATTATGACATTTAACTGGATCAATATCACATTATTTGCAATTAACACGTGTTTGCATTTTATCAATATGCTTGTCAGGTTGGTCTGACGACAAGCGAGTATGACGCACATTTGTTGTTTTAAACAGTTAAGCCGCCTTTCCAGTTTTTGCTGCGCTGAAGGCAGAGAAAGCTTAGGAGGCCCGAGGAGGGCTCTCGTGCTATCTATGGAAACCATTAAGTTGCAGAGTCCAGAATCCATCATAGCCATTTCCAGGTCACCCTCAGAGCAATAAGTGCTTTATTCGCTCATCAGTCTGTGGCTTCAGCCCAGGTTTCTCAACCTCAGCACTACTGACACCTGGGCCAGGTACCCTTCTGTTGCGCTGGGCTCTCCCTTGCATCGGAGGATGTTCAGCAGCATCGCTGAGCACTCCCTGCATTGACTATGACGCAAAACTGTCTCTCGATATTGTGACCCCTGAGGGGCGAAGCTGCCCCAACTTGAGAACCTCTGGTCTACACTAGCGAGGCGGCTGTCCTGGGAGGGGAAACAGTCTGCAGCCCTGGGACCCGTACTCTGTGGATCCTCACACCAGCGTTCGGTTGAGGGCACTCTCAGTCCAGTGTTAATGTTCGGTGTTTCCCAAAAGGACTGCGTGCGACACAGAATCTAAGGTACATCCACAGGTGCTATGGAAAGGAAGCTGACAAATGCTCTCTGACTGCGGGACCTCTCAGAGCCCTTACTGCCATTATGTAACTGTGACTCTCCAAGAGGGCCTGTGATTTGCAGCTCTTTCCAAATTTATGTGCGTGCAACCAGCGATGTTCGTTAGTCATTTCTGGTGCTCAGCTCTATGCCCCAGGATAGAATCTGGGCAACTTGGCCCAGCTAGTGTCTGGAGCCAAGTTGCCCCAGAGGCATCTGCTAGTGTCCTGCTTTGACTTTGGGGATTCCTTCAGCCAGGGATCATTCTTGCCTTCTTCTCCAGGGTGTCCACTCCACTCACATCTTCAGCGACTGCTCTGGAAGTTGTTTTGAAGATAGAGAAGCAGGTGTCTCACTGAGATCATAGTCCCAGGTCCTGGAATGTCCCTCCCAGCTTGCTATGGGCATCCAGTTCATTCTGTTAGGTCATCCCTAACAGAATGAACCAAGTCTGCAAAAGGCAAGTGTAGCCACTTTGCTAAGACCATGAAGAGAAATTATCACATTTTGGGTCACTTTATCGCCAGGTCCCCAGCTGCACATAGCTAACATCTTCTGTGATACCCTCCAAGTGTCTGACCACTGTCTACGGTAGTGCTCTCCCTGCCTGGATTAAGCACCCTGGTTGCATTTCTGGGCTGTCAGGTCCCTCTCCCTGGGGTGGGGACGAGGGAATGGAACCTGGGAAGTCAAAGGGGAGCCTCGGCCCAGAGCTGCAGTGCGAGGAGGCAGAGGGGGACTCTATTTCTGTCTGGGGAAGTGAAATGAGGAGCAATTAGGGAACTCACTGTGATGTCTGCCAGATGGCTTCAGCTCTGGCTCCCTAACGTTGCCTCACAGCCGCTGTGGGCTGCCCTCAGCCTCCAGGGCACAGATGTAAAAATGGATGAGGAGGCAGATGAACAGAAAGGGATGACATCGGAGATATGCCCTTTGAGCTCATGGGATAGAGTGGCAGGGAGACTTCATCAGCATTCTGTGGCCTGTTCATGATGAGCCACAGGATTCTGACGGTGAGTGAACCAGTCTGTGAAGGTGCATTTGGGGGAGAGCTGGTCGTTCCACAGGAGTCTGTAGTGAGCGCATGCCACCAGCAGGAGCTCAGGGCTTGGTGTCAGAAATCAAGTCCCTCCGAATGGTGAACAGAAAAGGCATTTCCAAAAGCCCATATCCTTGTTGGCCTCAGTCACGTCCACGCAGGGCTGCTGTTCTGATGTCCTCATACTCAGGCACTGGCTAGGAGAACCAAGAAGGTCCAGGAGATAAAGCCTCTGACTTCCCTAAAATAAAGGGCCTGAAAGTGGCATACGGGGGACTCGGTAGGCATTTCTGGGTTGTGAACTGCATGATTCACAGGCACATTTTCCATGAAACTGCTAACGCTTCAGCCCAGGGTCTCTGCCTGCCCTGCGAGTGCAGAGCGCTGTCGGGTGGGGAGGGAAGCTGGCGGGGAGCGTAGGCGGGGTATTTCCACATGAGTATGACATCTCAGAAGAGAGTGACCGAAATCTTCAAGGCACTAGTAACTTGTTGACATCTTTTCTCAGTCTAAATAGTCATTCCCATGCCTAATTTTGTATTTGCAGTTTTGTACTTTGTTTCTGTAAGATGGTCCCCCCAACTGCCTAAGCAACAGGCCCCTACTAACCCTTCTTGGTCACAGGAGGGAGAAGACATCACAGAGGGGGAACTTTCCAGACTCGTCGCCACCGTGATAAAAACAACTCTGAGAAATATCCTTCTGAAATGAATATCAAGAGAAAGACTATAAAAACAGACAGGTGGCTCGAACAGATGTACAGATTTCATTCAAGAGCCCATTCCCACAGAAGTTTACTATAATGTGCTTTAAATTTTCTCTAGAACAGAGTGCTTTTGGACCAGCGCTGTAAGTTCCAGTGATTAGGCTCATGGGGATCCGGTCCTCCTGGAACCCTCTGAGTCCAGCTGCCCCACTTCCTTGCCAGGCTTACCTGTAGCACCTGGCTGATTAACACTGCACCCCAGTGGCTCTGCCCTCGGGATCCCAGAAGGGACTGGGGCACAGGTTGTCCCCCTCCATGCGCTCTCAGCTCCCCACATCCCAGGAAGAAAACCCAGGGCCCCACTCAGCCCACCAGGAGCAGCTGAAGTGCCCAGCTCCAGGCTCCTCACCCCGCCCCAGGCCAGCAGATGCCCCCAAGGCCAGGCCTGCCTGAACATTCAAAGGACAGTTTGTGCTTAGTTTGTGCGTGGAGAGACCGCAGACAAGCTTCAGCAGGATTCCAGGTCCCATTCCTGGATGATCCCGGACATTGCAGACAGGCCAAGGCACAGCAGTGGCTAACGCAACAGCGTGACGTAGGTGTTGTGCCCTTGCTTCTGGGATGTTCCAGAGGGATTTGCTCTGGCATGAAAAGCTGGTTGTTTCTGGTTACCCACTGAAAACCTATCCTCCACCGGGTCTCTGGTCTTCATAAACACTAATAATGCAGAGAGCTGCCAGTATTGGACACCCACTCTGTGGCTGGATGTTACTACACTTAATTCCTACAACACAATGAGGCAGCTGTCAGTATCCCCATTTTCCACAATAGGTAAACTGAGGCTCAGAGGGGTTAAAGTACTTCTCTGAAGGCCATGCCCTGTCCTCAGTCTTCTCATCTGCAAATTGGGCATAAGCATGTGTATCAGGTGCGGTGGCTGGCAGGTCACATGAGATCGTGTGTGTGGCAATGGCACCTAGCCCAAGCCTCAAGGTCATTCTGGGAAGAGGCAGGACAGGCCTTGGTAACACAAAAGTCTGTGTCCATTTCTACTGCTGCACTTCTGATTAGTTCCCGCTCAGCTTCTTGGTGCTTATTCGTGTCTGCTCACCTCATTCAGCAGGAGTGGAACTTTGTCATTGTCATCGCTGTCACACAAACAGGTCTTGCATTCTGCTTTTGTGCTGTTTATTCTTTATTTGGGAGAGTCAGTAAGTGCTCCTGCTGGAGATGGGAGCGTTTGAGACGGCCCTTGAAGGAGTCCCGCAGGTGAGGACTGCTGTCATGTGCACTGAAGACTTAGAAACAGCCTAAGAAAAAGAGTGGGGTTGTCCAGAAGATGAACAAACGAACTAAGAACTCTAATTCAGTCTGGACATGAAGCAAGGGGCTCAGAAGGCCCTGAGTGATAACAGCAGTTATTGAAAAAGAGTTGATCCTATTGACTCACAGGGGATTAGGAAGTGGTTTTGTTTGTTTATGAGAAAATTTTTTAATAATTGTGACATGGGAACAAACTTCAGGGTCCTGACTGGAACCCAAGGGGCAGAGGTGATAGCCGGGCTCCGTCACCCCCTTGGCGTGTGGGCTGTGCAGGGTGGGAGGTGACACCACCTCTCCAAACCAGTGCAGTGTGAGACACAGCAGAAGGGGGAAGGATGCTGGGACGCCCTTCCTTCCCCCTCCCACCCTCTCCCCAGGTTGTGACCAGTTCTGGGAAAGGCTGAATAGCACACCAGAGAGCCACGTGTCCGTACCTCACAGTAGACATGGGACGCTTAAAGAGCACTTGGTTCTTATCTAGAAGGGACACCCAGTTTGCCACACTTGTTTTTTCATTTGGATGCTGTAACCCCAGCTGCTGCAGTAGCTGGAATCCATGGACTACCAGCTCCACTTAAGGAAACTCCACCCTTCCCCACCCTCTTCCCCAGAATAATTGTTTCTCTTTCTCCTGATTTTCTGTGTTGTCCTGGTTCAGGATGACGAACTTAGCTCGGGACTGTGCATTCCTTCCATCAGACTCCCCAGAGAGTCCAGCAATTGCGGAGCTTTAGCCTCAAAGTAGCCTTGGGAACTAGAGCCTGGCAGACTGTTTTTTCAAATAAAAAGACATGTTAATATTGTTTGTTTGTTTTTTAATCTGGCAGGAGGCCTATTGACCTGGTCAACCATTTGCCCTTTCCCTGGATTTTCATAAAGCCCTAGGTCTGAAGCACTTTAAAATGTGTCACTTGAAATAATTATGTCAATGATTCAAAACTCTCCCCACCCCCAGTGGGAAGACCACAGAGGCCAAGTCGGTATTCAGCACTTCCCAAGCTCCTCCACTAGGGGCAGTGCAGGGTAAAAAACGCCCTCCACCCCTGAGGGTCTGGATTCTTGGACTTGGAGCCTGAGATGACCAAGTGAAATTTTCTTTGAAAATTAGGGTTTTATCTTAAAAATGATCACGTATTTTGCTTTCTTCCCCATAACATTTCTGTTTAATAGAAAGGTAATTTTAAAAACTGTCGACCAATAAGAAAATCGAACACTCCAGGTATATCGGCCGAGTTTGGTTTGTTGTCTGCTCCATCGCAGACCTTGGGGGAGGGGGGTGTCCCAGTGTGAGAAATGAGGATGTACAGGGACACCCAAGCCCTGACGCCATCGTCGGCTTTACCCAGCCAGAGGGCAACAGACCCGTTTCCCTTCTGTCTAGTCAGGCGGCTTCCGTCTTGCCCTCAACCATGCATTTATTCAGCCTTGCTCTCTAATCCTCAGATACACCTGCCCTGGCCTGCCTCTCCTAGCGCTCAGATTGTCCCCCATCCACCAGCACCCTCCACATCTCCTCCTTCCTGCAGACACCACCCACCGAACCCAGCTGAAGTCCACCTTCTTCCACTGTGGTCTTCTTCTGCCTGTCTTGTCATAGAACTATCTTTCCTTTCTCAAACATGTTACAGTGTTTTCGTCCAAACCACAGGTCTAGCCATCGATTTACAACTGCCTTATATGTTGCTCTGATCATGTCAGAGACATGCAATTTGTCTCCCATGCTAGACTTCACGCCGCTCAATGGCAGCGACATTGCTTTTTACTCTTTTCTTTTTCCCCTGGTGGAAACAGCTCCTGGGTGGGACAAACAGTAAGTGGATAATTAATTCTTTTCCTATACAGCATATTAATTAGTCTAACTCGGCTTCTAGCTCTACTTAAGGATCCACACCTTCTATTTTTTTCATTCTCACAAGTTACCTTTGCTCCCCTATCTCCTGACTCCTTAGTTCAGAAAATATTGGGAAATAGAAGATACAGACATTTTCATTCCAGTCAAGATGGCAGCGTAGGCAGACATGGCTCACCTCTTCACACAACCACATCAAAATTACAACTAAAATATAGAACAGCCATCACTCCAAACCATCAGAAATCGAGTTTAATGGAAGTCTGACAACTATAGAATTAAAGAAACTACATCCATTCAGACTGGTAGGAGAGGCACAGATGTGGAACAGGCTGGTCCCTCACCCATGTGTGGTGGATAAAAATTCAAGAGGGATATCTCAGGAGCAAGGAGTCCCAGCCCTACACTGGGCCCCCCAACCCAGAGTTCCACTGCCAGGAACATAAGTCCCCACAACTTTTGGTAGCAAACCAGCAGGGATTGAATCAGTGGAAGAAACTTCTGGAGCCCCAAGCAGTTCCTCTTAAAGGACCCACACATGGACTCACCTACCCAGACTCACTCCCTCTGAGCTCCAGCACTGGGGTAGCAGCTTGAAAGGCATCGGTGGTATACAGGGTGCAACTGAAGAGTCGAACATCAAGGCAAACAGAGGACATTGTCCCTTTTCTAAACCCTCCCCACACAGAGCTGGCTAGCTGGTGCCATATCTGAGATTCTATCAAACTGGCTAACACTGACCTGCCTTGGAGATCCCCAGAAACTCCACCCCACACAACTTATGGGCCCACCCAAGCTGCTCTTCCATATGAATGGCTGGTCTCAGGCTCCCGCTTCACAACTTCCTAAATCCTTTCTAACAAGCAACAGCTGACCTCAGTGAGTCCCTGGCCCAGCACTAGCAGCAGTCAGCCTAGATTCACAGCTTGGCTTCACGTGGGAATCGCCAAGCCCAGCACAAGTAGCAGCCATCTCAGATTGCTTTATAGCTCAGGCCGAGTGGCCCTGGGCAAAACACAGGTGGGAGCTGACCTTGGCCTGCACCACCTGGGAACCCCAAGGCCAGTGCACCCAGCTGACAGCTACAGACCATGACAGAGCACCACCAACCCACAGCTGATCCTCCAGATGTTGGTGGTCAGTGATTACATCCAATCCTTGCAGCTGACTGGCCTGGGTAAATCCCTCTCATTGACCTGCCAACAGCAACCAAGGCTCAACTACAAGAGGAGGGTGTACTCAGCCCACACAAAGGTCACACCTTGAGTACCCATCTTGGGTGATAGGGGAGGCTGTGCCACTGGACCCTATAGGGCATGTACTACATTAGGACACACTACCAAAACATACAGTCATAGCAGCTCTACCTAATACATAGAAACAAACACAGGAAGGATGCCAAAGTGAGACAAAGAGGAGACAAAGAGGAGACAAAGAAACATGGCCCAAATGAAAGAACAGATCAAAATGCCAGAAAAAAGACGTAAAAAAAAATGGAGATAAGCAATCTATCAGATGCAGAATTCAAAACACTGGTTATAAGGATGCTTAAGGAACTTAGTGAGGACCTCAACAGCATAAAAGAGATCCAGTCAGAAATGAAGGATACACTCATTGAAATAAAGAATGATTTACAGGGAAAGAACAGTAGAATGGATGAAGTCAAGAATCAAATCAATGATATGGAACATAATAAAGTAAAAAACAACCCATCAGAATGACAAGAAGAAAAGAGAATCCAAAAAAAATGAGGATAGTATATGCAGCCTCTGGGACAACTTCAAGAGGTCCGACATTTACACGGAGGTGCCAGAAGGAAAAGAGAAAGAGCAAGAAATTGGAAATCTATTTGAAAAAATAATGAAAGGAAATGTCCCTAACTTGGTGAAGGAAATAGACATGCAAGTCCAGGAAGCACAGAAAGTCCCAAACAAGATGGATGCAAAGAGGCCCACTCCAAGATACATCATAATTAAAATGCTAAAGTTTAAAGATAAAGAGAGAACCTTAAAAGCATCAAGAGAAAAGAAGTTAGTTACCTTCAAGGGAGTTCCCATAAGACTGTCAGCTGATTTCTCAAAAGAAACTTTGCTAGAAGGGATTGGCAAGAAATATTTAAAGTCATGAAAAGCACGGAACTACAGCCAAGATTGCTCTACCCAGCAGACACCATTTAGAATTGAAGGGCAGATAAAGAGCTCCCCAGACAAGAAAACTAAAGGAGTTCATCATCACCAAACCATTATTATATGAAATGTTAAAGGGATTTATGTAAGAAAAGAAGATCAAAACTATGAACAATAAAATGGCAAAAAATACAACTCTATCAACAATTGAATCTAAAAAACAAACTAAGCAATCAAGAAGAACAGAGACAGAGTCATGGATACATAGAGCATTTTGATGGTTGTTAGATGGGAGGGGGGGTGTAGGGGAATGGGTAAAGAGGTAAGAGGATTAAGAAGTACAAAGAGGTAGTTACAGGACAGCCATGGGGATGTAAAGTACAGAATAGGAAATGGAGTAGCCAAGGAGCTTATATGCATGACCCATGGACCTGAACAATGGTGTGGAGATTGCCTGAGGGAATGGGGATGCTGGGTGGAGGGGGGAGGGAAGGGGAAAAAAATCCAGACAACTGTAATAGCATAATCAATAAAATATAATTTTTTGAAAAGATAGAGATTTTTCTAATGGGAAAGTACACAAAGACACTCAGGATCACTTCCTGAGATCCCAGATTATATGAGGTCCCCAATTCTACTTTTAAACATCTGCCCTTTTCCTGCATAATATTTGTCACAGTTTGTATTAGGTATTTTGTATTGTGTATGGTATTGGATTAATTGTTAGCCTGTTTCGCTGCCTAGATTGTAAGCTCTCCAAGGGCCATGTAGCTGTTTTGCCACACATGGTAGGTGCTTAATGCTCTTGTTGAATGAATGAGTCCAGACAAGGTATCTTGGCAGGTCTTTGCATTCATGTTCCTCCAGTTAAAAAAATAGAAACCTCTCCTGCTCTTTCAGACGACACAAGATATATAGACAGCAGCTGAACCTCACTTCCCTGGACCCCCCGCTGCAGTTCCGACCCGAGGCCAGCTGGGTCCAGTTCCACCTGGGAATCAACCGCCACGGGTTGTACCCCCGGTCCAGTCCCATCGTCAGCGAACTCCTCCAGGACATGAGCCACCTTCCCACTATCAGTGCAGGTGAGGTCCCCCAGGATCACACAGGATGGACTGGCTGTTCCCTGAAAGGCTGGGTAAACCACCTGGGCTCTGGGGTGAAATAGTAAAGGGTTGACTCTGACTCCTGATAAAGGAAAAGAAAAGGAAAAGAAACAGGAAGGGAAGGGAAGGGAAGGAAAGGGAAAGAGAGAAAGGGAGAAAGGAAGGGAGGAAGAAAGAACTATAGACGTTGACCGCTTCCCTTTGAAAGAGCTCTGACAACCACAGTCTTATCACGGCCCATAAGGAGGTGTCCACCCGCATAAGGCAAGGTGATCACCAGCATCTCACAAGTGCTTTTTTCAGCCAGACAACTGTCTTACACAGTGAGCTTATGGCGTGCACATTATCGTTGCCACTTTACTGATGGGAAAACGGAGACTCGGAGGTTAAACAACTTGGCCAAGGCCAGTAGTGGACTTGGGATTCAAACACAGGCCTGCTGTCTCCCAGTCTGTTCAGTCAAGCACTGTGACAATCTAAGCGACAGAGAAACAGCCAGCACCAAGCTCCCAACCAGGTGCTGCTGGAATATCCACTGAAGGGCTAGTGAGCCCGGGACCTGAGATGAAGCAAGGTGAGAGATGGCAGCCAGCTGGGGCTCCAAGAGCCCCCCTATTGAATGGGCAAGGAAGGGCCCCAGGTTGCCTCACAGTGTCCCCTCTAATGTCTGGGCCAGAATCCAGGGCCCCAGGTTGTTGGCCCTGCTAAACACAGCTGAACCTTCTTACTGCCCGTCTCCTCCACAGATTACAGCCAGGACGAGAAAGCCTTGCTTGGGGCCTGTGACTGCACCCAGAGTAAGTGACGTGGCCCTGGCTCCACCCAGCCCTTCACGACCACAGCTGTGTGAGCCCTGGACCTGGCAGCAATGGGAAGGGCCCATCGGCCCCTCCATGGGGGTCCTGGTTGGGAGTTGCAGGGGCATGACTCTCTCTGCCTAATCTCCAAGAAGTCAGCATTTCTCCCCACGCACCCACACCACAGAAAAGTCCCTGCTGCTCCGTGGGTGGTCTGGGCAGCATCCTTGCATCATTGAGGAGCTTGTTAGAAATACAAACTCTCAGCCCCCCTCTGAGTTTCTGAATCAGAGTCTGATGTTAACAAAGTCCTCAAGGGAGTGGACTGTACTTGCAGGTTCAAGAAGAGGTTGTACAAGTAGTTATATTCAAGCAGTAATTGAAACACCAGTTGAGAAGGACAGTGGTTCTCAGGCCCCACAACGTTTCAGAGTCTCCTGGCGAGTCTACAAAGTGCAGAGGCCTGGCCTCCACCCCAGGTTTCGGTTCAATTGCAAAGGGAGGGGTCTGGGCATCAGCCTCTTAAACCATTCCTAGTGGTTCTAATACAGCCGAGGTTGAGACCCCCTCTCTGGGGTCAATGATTAATAGAATCATTAATCATTGACCATTGGCCATTAATCATTGGGGGCAGCACTGCCCCCTCCCAGGGTATCATGAATTAGGCACAGTTGTGCCCGGGCACCACACAGCCCCCAGAGTGGCCAGGCCAGACCTGGGCCTCGAGGCCCCCAGACCAGTCAC
Source organism: Phyllostomus discolor (assembly GCF_004126475.2). Taxonomy (NCBI): domain Eukaryota; kingdom Metazoa; phylum Chordata; class Mammalia; order Chiroptera; family Phyllostomidae; genus Phyllostomus; species Phyllostomus discolor. The sequence goes on from NC_040910.2 coordinate 87,067,485, forward strand.
CACTGGCCACGAGTAGCCTCATCCACTCACCTCAGTGGACCAAACATACACCAGACATTTCTCTGTGTGTCGTGACGTGTTTGAAAGACAGAGGTTTATCACCTTTTGCCGTTTTATAGAATATAGAGGTGAGTGAGACATTGTCGTGACCCTCCGGGCTCCCAGTGGTGCCGGGACAGGGTGGGCCAGTGAGGTGCCCGGGACACGACAGGTCAGGAGGCAACTCGCACTGGTCAGGGTCATGTGAGGGCATCTTAGGTGCCTTGTGCCCCCAGCCCTGTCCCAGCCCAGATGTGCAGCCTTACAGAGGAAGATATACAGACAAACTAGTCTAGTAATGCAAGATAGCAGACGGCATACTCAGAAGCTACAAGGTGCCAGTGAAGTGCAAAGAGGAAGGAGTCAGTTCTTCGAGAAACATTCTCTGGGGTTTTCTGTGAGTGCCTGTCTGGCCAAAACCCATACTGTCGGCCCTGTTCCCATAGCAGCAGGAAAGCTATTGTCTTGACCTCCTGGGCACACTCCCCTCAGCCCAGAAGCGATGGAATTTACCCTGCAGGCCTCAAAAAGCAAATTCCAGTCTCTAGAAAAAACAGATGAAATCAGTTGGGTTTATTGAATGACCAAAGGGTCAGGGCCCTGAACTTTGCCCCAGAAGCGTGGTTAATTCTCCCTTGTCCCCTGACAGTTGTGAAACCCAGTGGGGTCCACCTCAAGCTGGTTCTGAGGTTCTCGGACTTCGGGAAGGCCATGTTCAAACCCATGAGGTAAGCGACTGCCTTCCTTGCCTCAGGTCCAGCCTGGGCAGCCCTGGGGGAGTTTTGGTCCAAAACCAGTGAGTGATGAGGAGAGGCAGGTCCAGCCCAGGCTGGGCTGAACAAGTGGCTACACCTTTCAAAATAGAAGCCCGACTTAGGGCAGCCCCTCCCTGTGTTTACCAGCACTCAGAAATGCACTCCACTGTTCCCATGGCTGGTGCTGTTTGTTTTCAGCTTTCTGCAACATTATGTTTATTTACATTTAAGTTGCGTTTGCACCTATGGTGTCATCTAACACTGTAGATTATAAAATTATTCAAAGATCATCATCCCTCCAGGTTTATTAGTGTTGAGGCCAGGAGCCTCGATGCCCTTCGTGACTAGAAGGACCTTCCTGATCAGACATGCCCAGCCAGCCCACCACGCTCAGGCAGGCTGACGCTCCGCAGGCGTCTATTCAAGTTAAAAACGTATATAAATCCACATCCTCTACACCAGCCTCCTCCCTCAACCCTCTGGCTGGCCGGCTCTCATGACCCAGCGAGGTATCTTGGAGGGGACAAGACAGTCCAGTTACTCCTCCCTACCACCCCAAGTCCCAGAACTCTCTGTCCTTCAAAAACCTCAGTCATGGAATTGCATCTTTAGGGCACTTTGCTTTTATAAAGCCCTGTCTTGCACCCCACCTCTCTTAGTCCTGAGCATCTGGGTCTCCCCTGTTCTGCTTTCACTAGCCAGTTCCCTCGCCTGTGTTCTATCTGCAGAAAGAAGGTCTGTATTTCTTCCCTCTCAGCTGCTGGGCTTTTTAACAGTCAGCTGCTGTCACCAAAGTTCTTAAGGGGACTTGGCGTTGGGGGTGCCAACAAGGCAGCGTCTTGCAGGAAGCCTGGGTCCTCTTACCAAGCAAGTCTCCTAGCCCGGGGAGTGACTGGCCACACCTGATTTGTCACTCCATCAACGATATGTACATTAGCACACATTCAAAGCACAAAAGTACACTTTCCTTTTCCCCCGGTCCCGCTCATCGGCTGTCTTCTCGGGCTCCCAGCTGAAGTCTGCGTCCAGGGCATGATTCCTTCCTTCTTTTCAGACAGCAGCGAGATGAAGAGACACCCGCGGATTTCTTCTACTTCATTGACTTTCAGAGACACAATGCTGAGATTGCAGCTTTCCACCTGGACAGGTAGGGTCTGGCCCCACGGAGAGGGGCATTGACGGCGAGGGCCAGTCTCAAGAAGGGATGCTGGGGAAGACACCAGGTGGGAGCTCCCTGGAATGTCTTCCTTCTGGCGCTTTGTCTCCTTCGTGAACACCACCTGAGAGCCTTTCAGCCTCGCCCTGGCCCCACTGAATCAGAGCCTGCATTTGAACAAGGTCTTGTGTGACTCATATGCACATTAGAATATGAGAAGCTCTAACCTAGAACACAGCTTGGATGGTGGAAGTTTTGCCCAAAAGGCTTGATGGAATGAGGAATCCTCTTCTGTCCCTTCTGCCACCCCTTTCAATGTAGGTTTGCCCTGGACACCATCCACTCAGCCCTGCGGGGACCCCCGCAGCTGAGTGTGGTCAGAAATGCCAGTCCATTTTAATGGGTGACCATTGAACTCCTGGCTGTCCCTCAGATCTGACTAGGGCTCTCTCTCTTTCAGGATTCTGGACTTCCGACGGGTGCCACCAACAACAGGGAGGCTAGTCAATGTCACCAAGGAAATCTTAGAGATCACCAAGAATGAAATCCTGCAGAGTGTTTTCTTTGTCTCCCCAGGTAGAGTACTGGCCAAAGCAATCTTCTGGGCCTAAGAACACAGCAGGCCAACATGGCCGCCGTTGCGTTCAGCAGCGGTCTCTCCTGCCAGTGGCAACGTCCATTGCTGGGGCGGGCATATGCCGTCATCCAGCATCCCACCCTGGTCCCCCTGAGCTTCACACAAGAGGAGCTGGGGGCGGGAAAAGGTCACACATGAGATGCTAACGAGACCAGGCAGGCACCTAATGACAGTGCCGACCTCCCTGGAATCAGGCATCATCTGGACCAAGAACACTGGTCATATGGACAGGAGGCAGTGGAGCTGGTCTGGGAACTTTCTCTGCTCTGGGACGTTTGAAAATTGGTGCACAGGATGCTCGGTTTAAGAGTGTTCACCATCTGGAAAAGTTCAGGGGTCCCCTTCCCTCCCAGTGGACTTCCTGGGGCAGGAAGGTGGTCTGCCTCTGAGGCCCTTCTCTTACGCCTCCTCTCCACTGCCCCATCCTCCAGCCAGCAACGTGTGCTTCTTCGCCAAGTGCCCCTACATGTGCAAGACCGAATACGCTGTCTGTGGCAACCCCCACCTACTGGAGGGCTCCCTCTCCGCGTTCCTGCCGTCCCTCAACCTGGCCCCCAGGCTGTCTGTGCCCAACCCCTGGATCCGCTCCTATACACTGGCGGGAAAAGAGGAGTGAGTTGGCCCCGGGCCACATGGCCACACACATTAGTCCCTGAGAGTGACCACAGCAACGTGAGAGTGACATGTTCCCTGTCTCCTACACCAAGGACTTGTGGCTAGCTTGGCTTTTGGACCCCAAGAGCTACCTCAGTTTTCCTTTGCCTCATTGCATATAGATCCTGGGACCAGCTGGCCTGTGTTTACTCTCCCCTTAGTTCATTTATTCAGTTATAAAGAGCCTACTATGTACCCAACACTAGGTGCTGGGGGATACAGAAATGAAAGACACACAAGAAGCTCTGTGGTCAAGCTGGGGTCAGAGGAATAGCCAGATTCTGCGAACGCAGCAACACCTGCTGTGATACAGAGAAGCACTGAGGGCCCACAGGAGACACTGGTCCCCCCGAGTAAATCCGTGAAGCCAAGGACCCCATCGTCACATCCCAGGGTTTAGCACATCCCTGGCACACAGTAGATACTCAGTTCATGTTAGTTGACTGAGTGAATAGGTTCCTGGTGCTATTCATGAGGATTAGTAACCCAGAGAAGCAAAGTTCTGGAGAATAGGACAGATCCTAAGGGACTTGAGAAGGCTAGGAGCCCACCCAATGGAAAGGGCCATGGCCCAGGGAGGCGGGGTGGATCCAGGCAGAGGAGCATGTGTGAGAGAGACAGAGAGCGGCTTATGGGGGGCAAGGGATGTCTCAGGAGAGCTGCAGGGCCCAAGGCTCGGTGAGAGGAGCTACAGAGAAAGCAGGTCGGGGACACGCAGCCAGGCTGCCCCCCCCCCCCACACTGCCCCATCATCACCCCTCGGGAGTGTGATATGCTGGCCATCAGTGTGATACCCAGCACAGCGGATACTCAGGAAACACGTCCTCAAAGGACCCAGAAAATTCTCACCCTGTGGACTCTACGGCCTCCCATGTCTTCGCCCAGGGTCCACCCGAATGTACCCAGCTACCGTCTGCATGCCTAGGGCAGGGTGAGAGGGTGAGCCAGGCAGGGGTTTTGGGGTGGGGGGGACAGATGTGAGGAGGGCCCCCAACACCTTGCCATCTTGGCTTTTCCAGCCCCAGGACTGGTTCTCCCCCTCAGGTGGGAGGTCAATCCTCTTTACTGCGACACCGTGAAGCAGATCTACCCCTACAACAGCAGCAACCGGCTGCTCAACATCATCGACATGGCCATCTTCGACTTCCTCATCGGTAGGTCCCCTGCCCGGGGCTCTTGGCAGAGTAGGCTCTGCTGTGGGTCTGGGATTTTCCCTGCCCTTGGGCATGTTGCAGCCCGAACCATGTGGACTCAATAGCCCCACACCGCCCACGGCCACAGCAGTGGCGGAGGTCCCAGAGGACAGAAGTGAGCATGCTCCCCTCCCAAAAGGCAGAGATATGAGCCAGCCAGGCCCAAGCGGGCCTCAGGTTTGGGCCTCAGGTTTAGGCCTCAGGTTTGAACTCATTGATTCCCTGGACCGATTGCGGGGAAACCAGGAAGGAAAGAGCAGAGCGCCCAATGAACGGGGGCAGTGGGTAGGCCTCGGGAAGGGGCTGGTCATCTGCCTTTGAGTCCCTTGGGGACCGGGGAAGACTAGGGGGACAGAGTGCTGAAGGTGGCCAGCACACACATGTGCGGATCCGGAGTCCCACAGCCCCCACCCCGCTCACTCTCACACCCTGTGGGAAGTTAACCTGTGTCTGCCTCCTACAAGCCTCAGTTGAGGAGCTCAGGTGAGGAAAGCCAATATCAACATGGAGTGTTCGAGTCCCGGGCCCGGGGGTTGGGGAAAACAGTGAAAGCCTTAGGTTTGCAAAGTCCACACTAGGGTTTGTTGGCTCGTTTAGCTTCCTTCTCCCTCAACAACGTCCCTGATCACTCTGGGGAAATGACAGCTTGTGGCCCTGGGTTCAGACTCCTGTCTGAACTGCTAAAAGGCCCCCATGCCCTGGAGAGAAAACAGGAGGTCAGGAGCACCTGCCCCCTGGCCTAGGGGCCTCATCTCCAATGTCCTCCTCCTTTACAGGCAATATGGACCGTCACCATTATGAGATGTTCACCAAATTTGGGGATGATGGGTTCCTTATTCACCTTGACAACGCCAGAGGGTAAGTGTCCCACCACTCCCCCTGCCCTGCCGCACCCCTTGCAGCTGCGCAGGGGAACCAGCAGTCCGAGAATGAGGAGCTTGTGGTCATGTTCCCTGTCTCCTTGCCCCACTTGTTTTTCTCTTGATCTGTGTAAACTACCACTTATGTCTCCTCAACCCCAAGAGCACCAGTGAAATAGATTGGACTTTTCCATGGTTTTTTTACTGGAAGGTTCACTCCTGGAGGCAGAGCACGTGGCAGGTCCTCAGTGTCTGGCCCTCTGCAGTTGGTGAATGAGTGAACGGGTGAATGTTTGGTTTCAATTCCTTTAGACGGAGAATTTTGTGACCTAATTGAGGACAGAGGCTGCAGGGGCAGCTGCCAAGACCCTTGGCATTTTACCCCGAGCTGTGCTTCAGAAAAGAGGCTGAGGGAGGGAAGAACCATTCAGAAGGGGGGTGCTGCTTGCCACCCACGAAAACCCGTGTCTTCTAGGTTTGGACGACACTCCCACGACGAAGTCTCCATCCTCTCGCCACTCTCCCAGTGCTGCAGGTGAGCTCTCGGTTCAAGGGCGGGTCACGACTGTGACACTCCATCCTGCTTGCAACCAAGTTCTGAGGCTCTTACTCAGTTTTCATTGGTTTGGGGCATGGGTGGGTGGAATGACAGGAATTACCACTGACGGAATTTTCCCCAAGGACAGCTGAGAGTCTTTCATCTTTCATCATGGGATGAATTAGGATCTTAAAAAAAAAAAAAAAAAAGCCTTTCAATCACTAACTTTAATCCTTAGCCCACTCAGATAATAATCACCCACTCTGGCAGAGCCTGTCTTGTGTGTGACTAATCAGCCCTCTGCTTCGCCTGGCGCTCACATAAGCTCATGAATATCACTACTTGATCACCAGCTAGGTAAAATTCTGACTCCAGCCCCACAAGCCCATGTCAGACTGAAAGAAGTACTGACACCTTCGGCCACCATTTCTCTGGAGGACCTCTGACCTACTTCTCTGTCTCCCTGGTCTCACCAGGCTTGTGAAATTGCCCAGCTGCTCAGCCACAGTGAGAGCTCATTAGAAATCTGTGACTCACACGTAGCAAAATCATCTCATTCACTTTCAGCTGGAACTCAGAATGAAGCCTGAATTTTCTGTATCCACTCTTGGGTTCACGCACACGAGCCCCCCTCCCGCCTCTCTTCCTCTCCTCCCGAGGAGGGCAGGCCGTGTATGACCAAAGTTGGACGACGAGGCTGCTTAGGCATCTGAGTCCAAGTCAGGTTCCTGTGTGAAATCAAAATCCTTAAGGCGAGGCTGGCCCCACCCCCACTTCACCCCTCTGGTTTGAGAATCTGACACCGAGAAGTATATAAAGTTGCCAAGAAGCAACTGGGAGGCTGTCACCAGGCTTTTGAGGTGGCAACTGCCATCACTTTCGCTACAGGAAACCTCTCGTAGCTTTACATCTCCTTGGAAAGCCATTATCACTTCAGACTTCCTTAGCAACGTCAGATGCTCACGGTCCAGCATTACTGGGTGGCATCACAACCAGCAGAGTACAAATGGCTCCGCGGGCCTTTGACCAAAAGGCCACTGGAAAAGGGCTGCAGAATACTGGGTCATCTCTCAGTCGTTCCTTTTACCTGGTTTCCACTGAGATGTGCTTAAGACATTCAGGGAGAGGCTCTCAGAACATCAGCTATGACGGCTTCCTGTGGAGGAAGTTAGTTATTTTCTTTACATTGACTTACGTGGTCCCTATGCCTCTGCCCTCCCAGGATAAAAAAGAAAACACTTCTGCACCTGCAGCTGCTGGCTCAAGCCAAGTACAGACTCAGCGACGTGATGCGGGAGTCACTGCTGGCGGACCAGCTCGCCCCTGTCCTCACAGAGCCCCACCTCCTCGCCCTGGACCGGAGACTCCAGATCATCCTAAGGACAGTGCAGGGCTGCGTGGAGGCCCACGGAGAGCACAGCGTCATAGCCAGTGGCCCAGCAGAACAGCCAGCCCCAGACTCTGGCCAGGCTAACGTGCCAAGCTAGGGGCTGGACCCGTCCAGCCGCAGGTACTACCCCTGGAGCCAGCAGTGGACCCGAGTGTGGGCCACTGCATGCTCACGCGCCCCCGGGACGTGGCAGGTCTTGGGGCATGAGCTCGGGAAGCAGGCGGGGCATTGGGATGATTCTGAAAGAGCAGAAGTGGGCTTCACCGGCCCTTCCTCCCTGGCACGCTGCTTCTCCAGTGGACGGCCTTGGCTCCCTCTTGCTCAGGAAGCACGGCCTCGCCAAGGCCACGGGCCAGCTCCTGGGCCCACTGGGAAATCAGGATAAATCTGGGTACACGGCAGGCTTGAAAGGTTTGGAAACCTTGTTCCCAGAAGAGAGTATTCACTGTTACAAATAAAATAAAAGGACATCCAGTGGACACTAACTAAACCTCCAGACTCTTTGTACCTACAAGGGTAATTCCCAATCCCAATAAAGCATCTGGCATATCACGAGCAAACAAAGAAATCTAAAACTACTAACTCTCAAATTGGTTCAAAGTAAACTTCACATTTTCTACTTATATTCCAGTCAACGTGGCCCAACCTGAGGATGATAATCACTACTGACTGGTCCTCTAGAGTAATTTCTAAGAAATGTTATCACAAGAGGTAAAAGTAACAGGGATTTGCTCAGGATATCAGAAAAGGGATGTTTCAACCTGAAGACTATCTAAATATCAATAGAAATAACATCAAGGATGTCAAAATTAGCACCCAATAACAGGAAGAATTCCAATGAAAGGGAACAGGGGTGGCCTTGAAGGTGGGACAGCACAGACCCAGGCCCAGCAGCTACATGAGCCCAGACTGAGGCGGGGGAGGGCCAGGGCCCACCCCAGCTCAGTAACCACAATTCCCCCCCAAGATCCCGGAATTGTGCCCCACTTGCCCCCCAAGAGCAGCAGGGGGCCATCTGGAGGTCCGGCAGGCCAGATGCCCTTGCCAGCAGTTTTCTCAAAAAGGACTAAACCAAGCTTACTTTGCAAACCTCCCTCAGAAGTGGGTCTATCGGGGATTCCCTGTCTCCTCCACATTCGACCTACTGACTTGCTGATGTCCGAAACTCCTTTAATAGGAGGCTGTTTCTTATTCCGTAATCCATAACTAAAAACACAAAATGCCAGGAAAGTAGGCATGCTATGGAGGGCTGAGTCGGTCAACAAGTGAAAACTCCTGGTTATGTATCAACTTACAGGGTACAAGGTCAAGAGCTAGGGAAGTCCTCCACTTCTGCCGTGTGCCCAGACAGCACAGACTGGAGCAGGGAGTCTCTGCCCCACCCTGACGCCCCACAGCACAATGCCCCTGAACCTCACGTCCCTCTTCCACCCCTCACTGGGCTCCAACCACACGTGAGGACAGACACGCAGGTTCCCAGTCCTCCTGAACACACAGAGTCCCCTACATCCAATGCACACGGAAGGAAAACCACGCCGAGACTGATGCAAACCACACAGCTGGAGGACTCACACCTACTCCCAAGTGTTCTTCCCACGGCAGCACAGACACCCAGCAGAGTCTTGCCCAATTTATGAAGTTGTATTGCTTTCAAAAAAAAATTTTTATTGATGGATTTCAGAGGATGGGAGAGAAAAATACACCCCATTGATTTATTGCCCCATTCATTTATGCATTCATCAGTTGATTCTCCTATGTGCCCTGGCCAGAGAGCGAGCTGGCAACCTTGGTGTATAGGGACGATGCTCTAACCAACTGAGTTACCCAGCCAGGGCTGAAGTTATGTAAAGAAAAAAAAGTCAGCTCATTAATAGAGGACCCTGAATTGCAGAGACCTCCCTTACAGAGGTAAGTGCTGCACCCCAGGGCCTCCCACGTCATGACCTGTTTGCCTGCTTCAGGCCAGTAATGCCCTTTGGAGGGACCAGGAAATTTCACACAGGAGGAGCCATGTCCGTGCAAGACATTCACAGAAGAGCACAGTGGTCTGGGACTTGCGAAGTACAGAGCCTCAGAAAGGTAAGCTGCAGCTCCATCTCGCAGGGCCTTTCTTGTGACAACATACTGGTTTTCCAATGGCCTAGAATACAAATTTGGTGTACTTTACAGGGAGAGAACTGAATCTGACCACAATCTGTAGAGTACCCAGATACCTAATTACCCACTTATCTTAAACGTTCTATTAAGTTTTCACTAACAGCAAAATTAAGGCTCTATCATTTGTCAAAAACAGCAGAAAACATGACTCTCTTCTTAGAACTATCAAGTTCTTCTACCATGTTCCTTGTGGACCATTGTTCAACTTCCCACAATGTAAAAATCCTCCTGTCTCTATGTAAAAGTTGTTCTTGTTACTACTGATAGCAAACTAAAAAGTGAAAGGGACTTCTGGAGCATGTCACTTGGCAGAGAAAAAGCATTTAGAGAATTCACATATCCTTTAAGTCAGGAGGACACTTGCATTTGAAGAGTGTAAAAAATAGTTGATTCTCTTATTTGTGGTAGTTGGATCATCTGTGAAGTCACCAGACACTAAATTAATGGATACTGAACTATTTGCTCCCTAGGGAAAATACAAAGGTTTAGGTTCCTGTGAGCCTCTGGATACATTTTTGTCAACCAGTCAATACATAATCTTGTTTTATGTGTTAAGGTACGTTAAAGAGACCTTAACACAGTGTGGACTCATTAAGCTTGTGTTCCACAGCACTGCATGTAACTCATACCTGAGGCTTATTTAACTCACTCACTTTCTCTGTAAGGCACGCCACATCCTCCCTACCCTGCGAAATACTGGCCAACACCATAGCACTATACTTGGGGGCCATTTTAAACAGCAAAATCACCAACAGAAAGCACAAAAATGCAAAAAAGTGGTACTAAATAGACCATGAAAGAGACATCTGATTCTAGTCCGAGAGCCCAAACAGGCCAAGCATCTTGCTCAGCCTGACCGGGCGGGGCCCGTGCAGTGGGCCCGTCTTGAAGTGACTGACGGGCTGTGAGCACTCATTTCGGGGTTGCAAATGTTAGCCAAATGGACAAATACACCAAATTCACTACAGTATCTGTGAACAAGAATAAACTGTAACTCATTTTGAGATTAACAAAAATGACAAAAAAGCTCTCCATCTAGTGGTAAATTTTAAAATCACATATCTACTTGAGCTCAACTGGCAGAACTTTCACAAAATGAAAGTATCATACCCATTAGTAGTTTTGGTAATCACAGCAGAGTAAGAGTTGTCACAGCTCTGAACTTATGCCAATAAGCAAATTCTAACTTTATCAGTACATAACACTGGTGTCTGTGTAAAAGTTCAATAGGATAAGCAGAAAGATTTATGATTCCCCCTTTTATTTTTGAAGATTTTATTTCCAGATAGAGAAGGGAAGGAAAGAGGGAGAGAAACATGTGTGGCTGCCTCTCGCACACCCCACACTGGGCACCCAGCCTGCAACCCAGGCATGTGCCCGGACTGGGAACTGAACTGATAACCATTTGGTTTGCAGGCCCGTGCTCAATGCACTGAGCCACACCTCCCCTGCTTTTAAATTTTCCTATGTACAGACTTTATTACTAACTATAATGATAGCTACTTTGGGGGATATACTGAATGGTGACCTAGCAACTGCTGCTCAAGGTTGGCTTACCAAAAGAGTTCAGCTATTAATTTGTGGTTGGAGATAAAGCAGTACCAAGAAAACTGACATCATGTTACTTCAATTTTTAAATGTTGGTATTTAAGGCATTAAAAAACAAAAAAACAATTCTCAGTGAGCCAGCGTTTTAGAGAGGGAGTTCAACTATAACCAGTATGGTCAACCTAGGAAATTTTTTATTTGTACCCTGTTGACTCTGTTGTTCCCACTCCAGTGAGTTAGCTGAAGGGAAGGGATTACTGAGTCCAGACAAGCTGTTGCAAAGCAATGCAAATTAAAGGTTGTTCTAGAACACAGCGTATCTCCAACTCACTGGATGTACAGAAATTAATACACTAGTGAGTACAGCTTAATCATCTCACTCCCCAGAAATCTGTGGAACAGACGTCAGGAATAAGATGTTACATGTGTAAAATATATAAACACACCTAAATATCTAAGGGACTATTAAATTTAAACTAAAGAGTATGCTGACCCAGAAATAACGTTTCCCCATTAAGCCTGGGAAAGTTCCAAAGCCAGAGAACCAGTCTTCAATAAAAAGGAAATCCACATCTTTTGAGCTGATTTCTCCCTCCCACCGCTATGGAAACAGACAGATCTGCTGTGACTCCTCAGTTCCACCTCAGGCAAGGTTTTCAGGCTCAGTCTTGGACAAACCCGCTTGAAAGTCACTGTAAACAAACACATGACTGACTCTTTTTAAAACATGAACCCCAAAATTCACTTTCGATTTTCATTCTTGCCCACCAGATTGGCAGATCCCAAGGGGAGAGGTGGAGGGAGAAGAAAAGGAGAAAGGAAATAAAAACCAATTCATTTAAGAATTTAAATTATTTAATCTTTTTTATTACTTGACCTACCATTAAGACAATCTATAACAAAGAGAATAGAGTATGTTAGCACGCACAGAATAATCAGACTAGTAACCAGGCAACAATACAAAATGGTCCTTTGGCCACCTATACTTTCTAGAACAACAGATCTGAGAAATTCACTTAGCAAGCCCAGAAATGATGACTTCTAAAGTCGTGATTATCAACTAAGACAAATTATGCCAATAGTGATATCTCACATATAATCAGATTGCACAAAGATAAAGCTTTAAATGTGATAATTTTTAAATTTAGTCTTAAAATTTCGTAGAGTAAAAACTACAAAAGGGAGTAAACAGCAAGCCAAATGACCTAAGAGCAAAACTCAGGAAGCATTGTTTGTATCTAAATATACATGAACATGATTATGTACATATATGAAACCGCAAGTTATGGCATTCTAAATAACTCACTTAAGTACAGTTTTGGCATTAAACAAAGATCAAATCAAGCTTTATGCTAACAGGAATATAACTTTTATTTTTAATTTGTTAAATATAAAAAGGTAGCTAAACACAAAGTATAGATCAGAAAACTGTCATTTAATATAGGTTATTTTTAAACATAAAAAATGTGTAATAAGGTGGCTTTCTCTCCCACACTAAGATGTAAATAAAACCTCTTTCCCAGATTTATACTCCCAACTTAGTAGTAACAACCCAAAAAACTGTTCAAATCTATGGAAAAAAAATCTACCATGGCCAATTTAAATAACCCGGGAAAGGGTAGGAGAGGGGATTAGTAATCAGAGCCAGGTGCGTACAAACGGAAAAATGCTTGCCAGTCACTCCCAACTACAGCCCTACATTACACAGAAATCACGATGAAAATAAAAGTGCCTACATTACAGAACTGTGATATTTTGTTTAAAAAAGTAACATAATAAAAATAAACTGTTGGGTATCATTGGTGCACATGGAATAATGTAACACATAAGGTTGATAAGGCTGGAAAATACTGAGATACAGTTAAGACTCAGAACAGAAGCTTACTTTAGAAAAACAAAACGCCTGCCAGAGAAATAAATGCTAGAGAGGAAAGCAGAACTTTTCAGCAGAGTGGCCTTTTAGACCAATTTGAAACAACACAGACACATTCTACCCCACCCCCAACCCACCATAAATTCTAGCTGATGCAAAAAAAGCGGGGGGAAAGGTCAAACCAAAGTAGGAAACTTCTTCCCAAATCCCCTGCCCCAGTGGATTTAGTGGGGTAGAGTCCCCAGCGATGAACTCTGTCCACCTGGCATTTCTCCCTTTAGCAGCAGCACCTCCCTTTTCCTGACATCTGTTCCATACAACAGTCTGTCTGCTGCCGGCAAATCCAGCCTTCTGGAGTCAGTGCTGAATGTGCACAGGAGACTGTCCTGGAGCCCACAGAAAGGTGGACACTGACCAAAAGCTCCAAGTTAACAACCAAAAGTGTAGACCTTAAATTTTTATTCTCAATTCAGCATCTGATGATCAGTATTTGGCACTAGCTGGATAAATGAAGGTCTAATCAGAATTTGTGAGCTGAGGCAGATGTAGTTAAATCATAATCAATATTTGCAGCCTATGATTCCGTTTCAAACTTAAAAGGCAGGTATAGATAGCCACCCCTAAATGGATTTCAGAACTGGAGCAGAAACAAGATATAACCAATACCGGGCAAATTAGCTTAACAAACAAAAATCTGGTTAAAGAGGAAAAAAAGTAACAGATCATATCCATCTGATCATTAGCAAAAATGGGCACTTTTCCACCCTTAATCTAGTTTAAATACAGGCAGATATCTTTCTAAGGTTATTCTATATCCTATAGCTCTAAACCTTAGAGCTTAATGAGAAATCATTTATTCTGTAAAGTATGGCATATATGGCCACAGTGTAAAATATATTTATGATAACTGGAAAATCATATCACTTAGAAAATCTCGCACTGTTACACCCTTACTCCATGGTAATGCATTTGGTGCGGGGATCTGCCCTCACCAAACGGCACAACACGCACTGCCCAGGCTGAACACTAACACTGCACAGAGAGAAGCAGTAACAGCGAAGTCTCTGAAGAACTCTCTATTTATTTAACTGCGTCTGAGCATTCAGTTAATGCTCCAAATTAAAAACGGTGCAATAAAAGCAACTTTTAATATAAACAGACAAGAAGCTGCAATGCCAGTGGCCACATAGTGCTGCGAACAGGGAAAATAAAGCAGTCTGCAAGAGTGAAGCACGGACTGGGAAGAAGAGAAAAGGGAGGCACAGGTGGCAGATTTCAGACAGACAGTGACACGAAACTGTTGTACTGCTGGATGTTTCGTTTGAGGATGTCTGAGCACGGGCCAAGAACACGTTCAAATCGAGGTCGGTCCAGCTTAACGCACTTCAGAGGGCCACGAGCCACCACCGTGGCTGCACGGGGACGATTCATCAGCAGAGCTATCTCGCCTGCAGAAGGGAGAAGGGAGAAAGAGGGGCGTGAGAGGGGGCTCACTTCTATGGGAAACATTTTCTTACAGGCTCACTCCTGAGAATGAGAAAACAAATACGTATTTCTCTTAATAATTCAGTACAGGCCACATCACACCTGTGCTTAAATAAACCAACTGATAGATGAGACAATCACCAACTTAAATTATTAACTCAGTAAAGGTCAAAATCTCACACTAGTTCTATAAAAAATAAAAAAGATTGCAATTAAAAAATACAATTGAAGAGGAGACAAATTATGGTACTGCGATTATCACACTGAAAGATGACTTAAACTACATATTCATTCTGAGGAAATCTACATACCAAAGTAGTCAGAAGGCCCCAATCTTCCCACTTCAACAAACTCTTCATTTTCTGACCTACGCTGTAGCACAGCAGCTGTCCCCTAGAATAAAATCACCAGTGGCATTTTAACATGTTATACAATTTAGCTACTTTGGGAAAAAAAGGATTCCAGTTTTTTCACATCCCCTGTGTTCACAGGATAAAAGTGGACTGCTGAGAGTAACTGCATGAGCTTAATTCCTCTTTACCCAGCAGCCTCTGCTAGGGGGCTGTCACATCAAGCTAAGGTACTTGGTACTTGTACTTGAAGGATTCAGACGGATCAGCAAACTAGAGGAGGCAGGGTCCAAGCTTGCTACCCATTTGTATGGGTAAATTCATAAGAACAACTCACCAGTCCCTTTACAGCGTCTACCAAAGCATTTGCACAATGGCAACAGAGTTGAGTCTTTTCGACAGAAACTCTAGGGCTCACAAGCCTCAACTGCTGACCAGCTGGCCCTTCACAGAAAGAGTCCTTTGATTTCCCCCACCCTGCCCCCAGGGTTAAAGAATATCAATTAGCATCTACTGAGCCACATTCATAGAAAATTCACTTTCTGGATCTACTTGTCAGTCAAGAGTATCTGTTATACATTTCCACAGACTGTGAAGATATAAAACATAGTAACTTTTAAAATTTAAATCCTTGTCTTTGAGCCTTGGTTGCCAAATGGCCCAAACACATGATTTTAACAAAGATGATGCAGAATCATTACAGTCTGTTATGCCATAGTTTGTTTAGCTTGCCCGAGGATGATTAATTTCAGTAGGTCAGATTCTGGCTTACTTTATGAATAGCCCGTTCCAGAATTCTGACTCAAACTAATTAAAATGTGTTGGCCTGACAGAGAACCAAACAGCAGCATTTCAAAGTGAAAGGTAATTTTTAAATAAAATTGTCAGATATTCTTTAAATCTAAGGGTGTACATCAGAATTAACCCCTTTTTCTCTTATGGTGCACGACTTCTTAAAAAGTATCAAATGCAGAGTTCTTTACCTCCAAAATAATAAAGAACTCATCCCCTGGTTCTCCTTGCACCACAATCTTTTGCCCATCTTCAAACTGCACCGGTTCCAATGCATCAGCTACTGTGAGACGTTCCCACTTGTCCAGAGACTCTGAAGGGCAAGAATCAAAAGAATTTCTCCACATTATTTGGTATTGCTAAAACTGGCAAAACAAAAAGTATAAAGAGAATCAACCATACAGCCATGTCCATTCAATACTCTGGTAGCGTCTCAGGTGGGAAATGGTGCCTGTCTTCAATGACCTCTGGTCTCAGCAAGACCCTATTACTAACGGACAACCCTCAGACCCTGACTTCAGCAGCCCCCATGGCCAGGCTGATTTAAACTAACCACGCCCAATGATAAAGGAATACAGAAACAGAGTCACTAGGTATTCCTAGACTGCCTTCAGTGTAAATTCAACCTGCAATCACAGAACCCAGACGTAGCAGTGTCACCAACCATATTATTCCAGAGGTTCAGAGAAATAATTTATCTATCTAAATCTTCAGTTGAATTAATTTATCAAACCAACAAGAACTAAAAAATAGTTTGGCCTTTGGAAACAAAAGTTAACACTCAAGACACTAAGCAAATGTAACCATTTCAGAGAAAGGACAATTAACAGGGGGAATAAAATCAATTCACTGTAACAAAACAATGGCAGAAGACATTCTACCTCATAAAAATCACTATCCCCTCCCTCAATGAAGAACAGGTTCTAACAATACAGAGACTATACCCAAAATTTCAACAGAACTTATAGCACTGTTTTCAGAAAAAGCCAGCAAATGACACCTAATCTCTCTACAGAGGAAATACATTATTGGAAATACTCACTTTCCTTAACCAGAAATCTCACAGATGGAGCACCAGAAACAGAAGTGACAGGAGGAATAACTGTAAATGTCCGTACTCAGAAGGACCACACTTTTAGCCTTTGTCTCTCCAGGAGAAACAAGGAGCACAAAATTCCAGAAAGCTTTTCTCAGGTCCAATCATTTTTAATCAAGAGGTTTGTCATATACTAGCAAATTAAAAACACTTTAAAATTACTTCTAACTTAATCAAATTTTTAACTCTATATTCCATGAGTTTTACATTTTTAGTGAAAAAAGAATTTATAACTAGTGTACTTTTGATGAAATACAACAGATTCTGCTTAAGTACTGCTAACACTTCAGCTTAATAATTCTCCATGCAATCTTCCAAAACTCACCTAGAATAGAGACTTTACTAAGAAACTCTTCATACATCTTCCGCTTTCTCAGAGTGCTTCCCTATTTAAAAAAGAGTTATACATCATGAGTCAAAAAAATGTGTAATTATCACATAATTCTGTGGAGTAATAAGTTTCGAGTAAATTAAGAGAAACCATAGCTTGTCGCTGCTGCTTCCTGATACATGATTATTTTTCTTCATGGTGAAGATGGTAAGCCCCTCTGTTAGCTCAATAAAAAGCTCTCAGCAACTTCCTGCTAAAAGGGACCCTAAGTACATGGCCAAAGACAGTTCCTCACACCACCAATTAGTGAGATGCAAAAAAAGTAAATGATCAGTTCTCAATAAAAGTAAAAATAAAAATAAAAATAAAAGAAATATATATAGCTATAGCTGAATATATTTCCAGTTCAGGGTCCTTTTACATTACCCCAATCTTCCACAAAAAAAAAAAGAAAAAAAAAAAAAAAAAACCTGCTACCACTTATAGACCCTCCCTTCCAAAAAAAAGTGCCACAGCACCAAACTTTACCAAGTTGTCTTATCTGCAAATTTTGTTAAATACATCTGTCTGGCAGAAAAAGGGGACCACATAATCCTCTACTAATAAAAAATCCTTACACAATAAATTATCTTGGCAATTTATATATTTATAAATATTGATGCACATATATATCCATCCCCAAATACAGAAAATTTTCAAAGTACATCTAACTGCATATTCTCAAATAGCCAGATGGGTACCACACAAATTTAGAAAACCATTCAAGATGACTAATACCATCAGCTGGGACTTAAACATCTAGAGCTACCTTATAAATGTGTTGCAAAGTTCCCAAAAGTCTGACTATATCAGCAGAATGTCCCAATGGTTTTACTATTTTGTTTGTTCCTTCAGCGAAAGGAAAGGTGACATTTGCATTACACCAATAACCCACTTTCAGTTAAGGGAAGCTGATTACTTCTTAATGGCCTTAAATAACTTTTTGTACTTGGAAGCAGCACTTATGAGACTATCTGTAATCAGCAAATGGAGAGAGTTCCAGACGTGAGCAGACCATTATCGTATACACCGCATTTATCTTCCATGTTAGTCCTGGCCCAACTTTTGTTTTAAAAGATCACTGTCTCAAATGGTACAATGAATAATGCTAAACTGAGCTTAATGCAAAGCATTTAGTCATTAAAAGTAATATTCTTGTTTTACTTTGGTGATATTATTCAATTTAAATACTAGTGGCATAGACAGGGAGTCCAAATCACACTCCAAAAACCATGGTCTTACCATAAGGATTCTTCTATAGCTGTCTCGGTCAATACCCCACAATTTCACATTTGTCTTAGCTTTGACAGTGGCTGCTCTAGGTGTTCCATAAATCAAAGCAAGTTCTCCAAAGCTCCCTCCTTCCCCAACACTGGTTGCCCATTCATTGTTGACATAGACCTAAAATACAAATGACAAAGAATTATTTTCTTCTACATACATAAACACCTAAGTATTAAAAACCCACAAATCTTTTTCAGGGGTCAGAACCCTGAACTTTGTTTTAAAATATTACATACTACATTTTCAGTACAAAGCAAAGTACTTCTGACAATGAGTTCAATGAGTTCAGAAGGTCTGTGATTTACCTGGCTTAATCACCTGACAGGACAAAGTTACTCTGTACTGACAGATCAGGGCAAAAAGGTGGACCAAGCATTAATAAAAACCATATATGCTTACTGAGCACTAGGCTGAGCACTGTGCTAATTAATAAGCGATTTACTAGCGTAAGGCACAGAACTGTCTAATAACCCTGAGAACAATGCCATTAATATCCCTACTTCATCTGTAAGCAAAACTTACGAGAATCGAGAAAGCTGCACCAGTTCCCTGATGCCTGCACCTAAAGCCTCCCCCACTCCTCTCCCTCGACAGCACATGTACACATGCCTTAACCGCTGCTCCAGGCAGGTTCTGAACTCTTTCCTACCTAAAGAAATTACCTTTAAACAGTTTTTCTGTGTCATTAAAGTATTTGGCAAAAGGTATTGATGAAATTTGACATACAAGGGCTATAGTAGCCCTTCAGAAACTTAGAGGCGATAAATATCAATACATTGACTTTTAAGATTATCAACATATTTTTGCTCTTATTAAATCTTACATCCATCTCTCCTTGATCAACCACATAGAAGTTATCCCCTTCATCACCTGAAGGAGGGGAGAGCAAAAAAGTTAGAAGCATTTTACAAATTAAAGAAACACAAAAGAAAAAAACCTATCCAACTGATATAAATAATAAACTTATTTTATAGTGATGCTATGAAAAAGAGAGTATGTTATAAATTAACACAATCTTTCAGGAAAAAAAACTCCAGCAATATTTTTAAAATCATAAAACTGGTCAAATTTTCAGTCACCTCATGAAGAAAAAAGATCTCTAAAAACTAACTTAAAAAGCAGCCATGTATGTGTACAAAAATATTAACTGCCTATAACAACAAAGTAACAACAAAATAAGAACCAACCCAAATTATAACTAACAAAATATCTGATTATCACAAATGGGAAAATAATATGGGTAATAAAGACCCATGAAAATATCAAGAGTATATAATAAAGGCAAAAAGGAGGGGCTGGGGAGCAGACCCAAAAGATTAGATCTGTGTTAGTATTCATAGGCAAAAACGTTAAGAATCACTAGAAGGTATAAAACCTCATAAATAGATGAGCTACATGATGAAGAAAATAGAGTTATGCTTATTTCCTTTGTAAGTGGTTAATAATAATATAAAGAATATATAAGATATATGATTCTAAAATTCAACATTCAAATAAAAATGCAAGAATTTCCTTTAACAGCTACTATAAACAAAATTGTATTTGGTAGGGAAATATTAGTCCCTTGAGACAGTGTGTCTTTTGGCTCAGACGATTTTAGTTTTAAAAAGAAATAGAAAAATTCCGCAGTACAACACAAACTGGCAGGCGGAAAGAGGAAAACAAACTTCCATTTTTAAAAACCCTCCTGTCTTGTCTCCTCTCCCAGAATAATACTGCAAGCCACAGGAGCAGCAGCCCTTACCTTGCTGAATAACAGTCTCTCCAGCAATAAAGGAAGCCGGAAACATGGCATCAAAAATATCACTGCAAGGGACAGAAGGCCTCGTGTTACATTTCATGTGCCTCTTCTATGGACTTCAAACATTAACCTCAAAATTCAAGCTCCTAGATTTTCAGCAGGGATTGTCATCAGGTGAATAATGAGCCTTAAAATGTGCAACAATGATGAGACTAGTCTGGGACCACAGCTATACAGGAAGACAGTATGACAAAGAACCTGTACCCACCTTCTCTCATTATCATCAAGGTGTGAAAACAGCACATTCTTTTCAATGGCCTTGGCTAAAGCAGCCATTGTCTTATAATCTTTTGGTATAACCTAGACAAGAATAGAAGGTCAAATAACATTTCATGCTTGCAACCTGCATGCAATTAAATGAAAAGCTACATTATGATATTTAAACTACTACCCTGAATTAAATATTTTCAATATAACACACACATACTACTTTTGATCCAATAAAGTACTCAAGAAATATTGACTAATTAGTCCTCTTGCCTACCGCCAGACCTGTGGGCTGGTATTTAAAGGATGGTATTTGGTTCCCGGTCTACAAATAAATAAACAAACCAAAATCACCTTGACCAAGGTCATTATTCTAATACAAAACTGGACATTTTTGATAGCCATTTTTTTTAACTGTGATGAAGTACTGTTAGTTCCACAGCCTCTAGTCAGGACAATTCTCTTTCCCCTTCAAGCTAATAGCATAACTCAAAATGGCAGGCAGGTTCTAAGGAAGAGCCAGTTAGGATAAAGCTTATATATAGGATAAAAGGTTAAAAAGCCACAACATGAATTACAGGATGTCAAAAAATTGAAACCATTTATTCAAGAGAAAAAGGAATACTGCCTCCTACTACTGCAAAACAGCATGGAAAAGAAAGACTCCCATAATGCAGTTATTCACTATTCTACAATCTCTCTCAGTTATTTTCTCTGGTGGTGTAGTATCACAGTACCCAAGAACCACACAGGATGGTGTACGACCTATCAAGTTTATGTTTTACTATTCAAAACCATGCATGCCTTCATCAAAGGAAACTAGAGAACTACCACGTGGATCCCAAAAACACTGCCCCAAATGTTTAGACACCAAAATGACCTTTCTAACGTATGACGCAGCATCTTCCTCAGTGTAGACTTCAGCGCTGATAGCACCTCGTCGCCTGCGGCCTTTAACCACTGGATTGGGGGGCGGAGGAGAGATTTCATCCTCCCTGGAATCTCCACGAGTGCTTGCTTTCTGCAGATTCTGAATCTGTTTGGCCTCCTCCTGAAAAAAAGTACACATTTGCAAAATGAGACTTTTCAGGATGTGAACTTGGTATTCTCATATTCCAATGGTAAGTCATTTCAAATCTCTTCCTCTTACCCAAAGGTGAAAAGTCAATTCCAAATGGGAAAAAATGGAGTGGAGTTTGAAAAGAAATATTCTGAAAGGCCTGTTTCTCAGATGATAATAGACGTCATACTTATTAAGGAACAAAAGCCATTAGTACGAGGACACATAACGTGCAAGTAAAAAATTAAGGTAGTCATGGTAACATTGACAACAAGGATTCGTAATGCAGGCAATGGTAATAAGCTGCAAAACAAACTCCTAGGGAATTGGTGTTCTTGTAGCTGCTGCAGATAGCAGGAGACCCTCCTTCCTCCCAAAAATGGACTCCAGCACAGCAAAGCTATCCGGAGTACCTAGATTGCTGGGTTACTTCATTCATTCCATAAGCATTCTCAAGATCTGCATGCCAAGTCTACGTGAGGCAAGGGAAATACAAAAACCAATAGGGGAGAATCCTGAGCCCATGGAATTCTAGTTGGAGTCTCAGAAAATAAAACAAATAATGAAATGATGTGACAGTAACCAAGAATTTAAACTAGATCAGATATAACGGTACTTCTGCAAGCAGAGTTACAAAAATTCTCAATGTTTACACATGGAGTTAAATTTTTAAAAGTTTACCTGCTTTTAAAAACTTTCTGTTCAATTAATTCATTTGAAAACTAAGATGGACTATTTAACATTCTTTTGTTGTTGTCGTTCAAGTACAGTTGTCTCCACTTTCATCCCTTAACATTCTTATTTATCAAATCTAGAGCCTTAAAAAGAAATTCCTCAGGTCTGCAGCAAAGAATGAGTTTATATGACAGATATAAAATAAGAATAAAAAAAGAAGAATGTATTATCCACTATTTCTCATTTAACTCATTTGCCATTATTTTTCCAAAACCATCTTTCAAATTCAAAATGAACTTATTAGCATTTACTATTTCAGACTTTTTTAATAAAAAGGAAATTAAGGAGATGCTTGTTTTTTCTCTTGTGTGGTACTCAGCCCTCGTTTTTGGCATCAAGACGAATAAAAGAACTACATACACGCAGCAAAAAAAGTCCAGAACAATAACCATCAAGGTATTAATAGTGTTAATTTCTATCAGCACAATTATGACTGATTTTTGTCTTTTTCTTCTTTGGAAGGATGAGGCCTGCTTTATTTTTTTCATTTCTCTGGATTTTCTAATTTTCAATTAAGAAAATACTCAATCAGGAAAATGTATTAACAAAAGTAGATTTAATATATATGTATATTTGATTATAAATGTATTTACTTCTTGACCAAATAATCCAGTCATTCTATTTCTAGAAATTTACTCTAAAATATCCATATATGTGAAATGACATAAATACAAAGTTATTCATTGTATCACTGTTTTTAGTAGTGCAATAAAACACTGGGAACAAGCAAAATGGTCATTAACGGAATGAATTTGAAATAAATTACAGTGTATCTAATGCAATGAAATGCCACACACACATCAGAAAATAAAAGGCTTTTAAATATGAGTTTATCTGTAAGCACCCACATGCCTATGGACCAGTGGCTGGCTGCATTTAAGGAAGACAATGGAGGAGACTTTTCATTGTTACACCCTTTTGTAAATTATGAACCATGTGCAAATGAGTAACCCATTTCCTAAAAATACATTCTAGAAAACTCACTTCATTTTCATTCTTGTAACTGCAATAACCGGTAAGGTCTTCCTATTCCACATTAACACGGAACTGTAAAACTCAAGTCTCCCCAGAGTTTCATTTGTAAGAGCAATAAATGAAAACAGAAATTCCACCCCCTGAATTTGTCACTGGACTTTCACAAATAGCATCTCATTTGGAACTGTATTCTAATTTAATTTTTAAGATAATTTTGAAGAACCAAAAGCATTTTGATTTTAACAGTTTTTTATGGATTCTTATCTTTAACAGCAATCAGATATAACCTAATTGTGATGACTCAGACCCATTATCAAGATCGATTTCTAATTATGTATTATGACACATTTCTATATCCTCCTTTATGCTGTTGTCATTCTGTTAGTCTCGTCTCTCTTCATTCTTTCACATATTAAAACGACACTCCCAAACCCCCCTCCCCATTATGTTCTACTGTTTTATGTTCAGATTCTGTCCCCACCACAATTATTTGTTCCCTCCTTGCCCCTACCAGTCCATTCTTCTCTGTAAGTAAAGTTGCCACCCCCAATTGGGGCTTGACCTTACAACTTGCTTTGACCATGCAATGTTAAGTGGACATTCCATACCATGTCCGCTTCTACGGTTTGGCTCTGCCCCCCTGAGCTTCCGCCCCTCTCTGCCTTGAGAACAGCATGCTCCAATAGTGTGGCTGCCCCTTGCACTCGGCCCCAGAACAAGACATGTGGAGTCAGGACAGGATATGCTGAGCCCAGAGGAGCTGCATATGACTGAGACCTAAGGAAGGCCTTTTGTATTAAGTCACTGAAATTTGAGGGTTAAATGCTGCTGCAACATAAACTATTACACTATATGATCAGAGCCATGTTACTTTATTATTCTTAATTTTATCTGCTACCTCTGTAAAATGGTAATAATCACCTACCGCACACATTTCAAAGAATAAATGTGTGTGTGTGCTATGTGCCTCACATGGTGCCTGTCACACAGAAAACACTCAATGGTTATAGCTATTAAAATTCCTTTAATCTATCAGATAGGCAAGGTTCTAATAAATAGATCATAAAAGTGAACTAGAACTCCAGATTATGGTCTGAAGTAAAACACAGAAGCTTTCCATGGACCACCTGTGAGAGCCTGTGGTGCACAGAGTAGTTGAGGATACCAGAAATACGACCCCTGGTTAACACAGGGAGGGAGAATATGACCTAAGAATACGACTGTGTTTTCAGACATATGAACCTAACACCTAGTGTACAGAACAAATGACATGTTGGAAAATTGAAAATCTAGTTACCTAAAGTCCTAGCTAAAGAAATGTATGCAAGTAAGCAAAGATCCTTGCATGGCAGGAAAAGTCTGTTAAGTTGTAGCCTTCATTGAGAGGTAAAGAAGCCAGCACACATTAAATCTAAAAATCCCATCTGCAAAGAGACTAATAATTTCTTGCCTTCCCCCTTGATAGTGCTTAATCAGTGCTATGGTTAAGTACAGGCTCTGAAACCACCACCACATATTCAACACTTCCTATAAAAAGACACATAATGTCTCACCAACTTCATCCCCTCGTTCGATGGTGTCTATTGATGTCCAAAGAGAAGAGGGATCACCTTACAGTGACCCATTTCAGAACCAGATCTCCAGGAACGCACTTTATCTCAGAACAAAACACCCATAGCAGCCTGGCTCAGAAGTGTAACACTATTTGGACATTGCTTAGACAAAGAGAAAGCCATACTTTCTACTACAATTCTAAGACAGCAAGGCTACATTAATAGGAACTAGTTGTTTGTTGTTAGTTATTTTTAATTAT
Source organism: Phyllostomus discolor (assembly GCF_004126475.2). NCBI lineage: Eukaryota > Metazoa > Chordata > Mammalia > Chiroptera > Phyllostomidae > Phyllostomus > Phyllostomus discolor. Next base: position 87,092,253 of record NC_040910.2, read on the forward strand.
TCTAAATCATGGTACTAAACACCAATTTTAACAAAGAACTTTTCAAGAAAACAGTAGAAAATGCCTAATTACCTGAATATTTTTAAAATCTTAGTATAAACAGATTCTTTCACTAATATATCCATTAAGAAATGCCCAAATCAATGGGATATATTATAAATATTTCCATTACATAATTAGATAATGATTATATACCCAAGCAATGACTCTTAATTGGTTCATATTCATTATGAACCATATCAAAACTTCAATATGCATACAAAAATCTATAAATTTATCTGACAAATTTACAGATGCAAATCAAACAAACTACTCAAAACATGTAGCTATCCAGACTTTTCTCGTTCATCATTTCTTGAGGAAACTAAAGCACTGTCTTTCATGTAAAATTATCATTTTCCTTAGAAAAACATATACACATGCTGGGGTCACACTGATATACACACAGTGAGGATGAAAAACAAAGAATAAAAACTGGTTTAACTGTTTTTAAAGAGGAAACATGTCCTGACCAAAACTATAAGTACAATTTTGACAACCATCAACTTTGATCTCTGCTCTACAGTCAATTCATTTGAGATACATTCTACCAAAAAAAGAACTTCGCTAACTCAGAAGTTCTGCTATATCAGTCACAAGCTGAACTCAAATGTTTCATTACCTGGGTTTTAAAAGTTGGGATAAGGCTTAAGTTTACTTGCTTTGCTGAGGAAGAGAAATACGTTAACTGCTTTCAAGAACTACAGAATTGCCCATTCCACACCATTGCTACACTACTTTTAATCAACTGTATCTAGTCCATTTTTTCATTTAGCAACTTTTATGTATTGATTAAAACACAAGTTTGGAAACCCTGTTTGCCAAGTAAACAGCATACAGATTTGTTTTCTGATAAGAATTACAAATGCCTTAACTGCATTTCTTTTTTGAAATTCTACTGTAGACTTCTCATTTGGTCAGAATTCCTTTTCTTCCAAAAGATACAAATCAGTGGCATTCTATAGCATTACATTTAACAACGGTCTGGGTCATCTCATCGTCTCTCCACATTTATTTTTACCTTCTCCAGCCTCTCAAAGTATTCCCTGAGGAATGCCATGGGTCTCTCAGGCCGAGCAGTGCACAACTGCACAATGGAATCCTTCAGCAGGGCCTGAATGTTGTGCTTCTGCACGTAGAGCTCGCACTCCCGGAGGCTGCGCTCCTCCTCACTGGCTGAAGAACCGCCAGACGCCATGGTTCTCGTTCTCTATGAGGAAAAAAACACACATGTGTTCGTGTAAACTATTCATAGAGAGCAAATGCCAAACTGGCCTTTAAACTTAACAAATTCATTAGGACTGATTCACAAGAGTTTTTCCTTCCCCTCCCTAAATAGATCTTTTTAAGGGATGTAGGAGCTAAGGAATAAGAAGATATGTAGAGAAACAGCATTCTTCCAAAGTGTTTCATTCAGTTCTTGCTACAGAATCTAGACTCTGCAGACGTAACAGCAAAAGGCAGTAACCTCAGCTCCAGGGAAGAAGTATGAGCCACTATCCCCTGCAGAGGTGGACTGCTGAGGAGTCAGGCCCTTAAGGGAATTCCATTCAGTTCTCCCCCTGCAAAAAAAAATTATAATGACGTGGGAAGTGTGTAAATGGTAAATAGGACAGAGAATTACAGGGGCACACAAGCAGGCTCTAAATGAAAGCAAGTAAGTACAATGAAGAACATCTGACACTCCCTATATGAACTCCTACCCCAAGGGACTGTCCTAATATCACCCAGCAAACCACTGGGGGAAAGGACCTGATCAGCCAACTACTAGTGTAATCAAAAAATTTTAAAGCATAAAAGAAACCCCAGATGAGTTTTAAAAGCAATCTTTTATTCCAGAGTCTTTTACCAGATTCTAGCCCTAAATAATAACACATTTAACCCACTGGTAAGAGGGAAAATCCTTAATAGAAAAAATATGTATCTTATGAAGTAAACTATAAAGATTTAGACAGGAAAATGTCACAATATTTTCTTAATCTGGACAGGAAATATTAAAATACGTTGTTTTAAACTTACATAGAGTCAGTAGATACACTGCACTTAGTGAGATTCAAACTACCTTGATGTGAAGTAAAGTAGGGCTATAACAATGGGCAGTTAACCTTACCGTGGAATTAAAAGCTTAGTAATCTAACAACAGAGTCATAAACTGTTATCCTTCTAATGCCTAATTGCTAAACAAGTAGCATTAGAAGATAAAAGGGAGGTCCGCAACTAAAATCAGCACTAACCAGACTTTTCCAAATACAATGCACACAAAACTACTGAAATGAACCTGCACATGTAAAAGCATAAAGAAATACTAAAATAACAGGCTAAAGTGCTACAAGTGCTACACTATTACTTATGTTGTTTTGGCAACTTTCTTAAGGGTTAATGAAGAGCAGGTTAATTAACAGACCCTGAGAAGTATGCAGCTCCCAGACAACACACATTCAAGGCCGCAGAAGCATCATCCTGCTACTTGGGAAATTCACACTTACAAGAAAAAGGCCATTTACTTGAGGATGGACTTACACAACACCAGACATGTTTCTGGGTCAATCATGCGAACTGAGGCTATCCTTCAGTACCATTTTATGCATTTCTAACAACACTGAAGGCCACAAGAGCAATGATAAATCAGATCTTTTACACTTCAAAACATTCAGACATTTTTCAGGAATATCAACACATGTATCAACTGACCAGAGAAATAATTCAAAGATTAAGGGGAATGGGCTCTAAGGGACGAAACCGCTTTTTGCTTGAAATAAAGTAATGTATTACAAAGACCAAAAAGCAGACACTGCAGTCACCATGTGAACCCCGGAATTCCGAATTTCATGGCCTTAATAATAACCGAATATACTGAGATTGATTCTGTACTTGCACTCAGTCTGAAAAGCTCAACAATGTAACTTCTCCCTCCAAAAATTATTTAATACTTTAAAATTTTTCACTGCATTGTGTCTACACCTAAGAAAACAGATTATTTTGTGTGGAAACTCAGTTGTGATAAAATTCAGTTTCAAAGGGATTACATGCTAGGAAATTAATTTTAAACACTTAGACTCTTGCTAATTAAGGTTGCCCCCCCACCCCACTCCAACCACCAGCCAGGATCACTTCCACGGAGTTGTCTGGAGAAAGTGTTAGCTTTCTTTCCTCTGCTGAGAAGACCAACCCTTTGGGACTCTCTCAAGCAGTTAAGCCTTTTGGCATCACACCTGGACTGATCTGCAGGGGTTAACAGGTACAGCGCATTTTCGAGAGGAAGGACGGGAGAGTGCCCTTCAGTTCACTTAGGCCACAGTCATGGCCACAAAATGAAGAAGAGAGGCAGATCCTTCATCCTACCCTAATCGTTAAGGCCACCCTGGTGGCCAGCTCGGCTCCGAAGGAGAAAAAAAAAAATCGGGAAAGGGAGGGAGGTGAAAGGGGAATAAAAGGAAATTTAGGAGCCAGACTAAAATCGTGGAGGGTGATGAGGAAGGTAGGGAAACCCGGAAAGAAGGAGAAGCGATTTCTGGAGGAGAAAGAGAAGACAGTAGAGAGGAAAACAAGAACTGCTAGGTCTCAAGATCATCCAGAAACGCCAAGGAAAACCATGGCCAATGCCGGTAAAATTCGAGGTGTTGTCCTTCAGGAAATGAGGGAAGGCAAGTGAGGAGGCCCCAGCGCGCGGGGCGGAGGCGCGTTGGCCGCGGAGGGCCGGGAAAGCCGCGCAGGGCCGAGGGCCGAGGGCCGAGGGCCGGGGGCCTCAGCTACGCGAAGTGGGGGGGAACGTGCGGACGGGAGGTGGGGGGGCGGGACGGCCGGGAAGCACAGCACCAGAGCCACCGTTCCTGGGGCCTAAATGGCCTCGGAGGTGCAGAATCTGGATTAGGCTTGCGGGAGGCGCCGGCCGAGGAGGGCCAGGGGGTGCGGCCGTCCCCCTGCAGGTCGCTCCCCGTGACGCCATCTTGGATCGGTCCAGCGCCCCCAAACGGGCAGCGGGGCGGCGAAGCTCGCCGCACGAAGGCCCCTAGTCGTCTGCACTTACCTGGATATGGGAGGCGGCGGGCACGAGACTGCGGATATGAGTCTGAGGCTTACTGAGCTCTCTCAGCCTTTCGCTCCCAGCCCAGCTCTACTCTGCGATAGCGGCTCTCCGCGGCGGCTCCACCGGAAACCGCCCAGAAGCAGCCAATCAGCGCTCGGCTGCTGACGTCAATGCGCCTCGCTCTGGCCAGAGCCGTCGCCTTGACAACCTTAAAGGCGCGGCGGCCCCAGTTTCTCTCCAGCCCCTCCTCGAAGGACCCCGGCCCCACCTCACCCTCGAATCTTACTCTTTCTCATCCTTTCCATCTTATCTCCTCACTTCTCTACAGCCCTTTACTAACTCTTGTCTCTTCTCCTTTGTCCCACTCTAGCCCGGCGCTTCCCTCCTGTTCACCTGTCTCTCCTTACCTGCTCCTCTCTGGATGCCTCAGGTCCCCTGTAGTCTTCCTTCTGCTCTTCACTCTTTCTCCGCGCGGCTTTCAGGAGCCTCCTTTTCTCCTCGCCTCCTCTCTCCTCACTCTCGCTACGTTCTGCCTCACCCTTTTCTACCTCACCCTCTGCCTTTTCTCCCTCCCACTCCCCACCCTCTCCCCACCCTCTCTCCACCCTCTCCCCGCCCCGGCCCGCATGGGGCGTCTCAGATGACAGGTGGGCAACTCCGCCCCGCGGCCCCGCAGGGGGAGGACGCGGGGCCCGGGCGGGGAGATTCGTGCCTTTTCCAGGCCCCAAGGAGGAGGCTGCCCCCACGGATCTGCGGCAGCTGCACCGCGGGGCCGAGCGCGGGCGGATGCCCGGGATGTGCACGCCCGACGGTGCATCCTGTGCCCCGCCAGGGCCGCGCGGGCCTCCGAGCTCCAGCCGGCCATCCGGTCCAGGAAACCTGAGCCCTGCCAGGTGTCTGCTTGGCAGATCGGGCTACTCTCCCCTCCGGGGGGTGCTGTCGTCAGTAGAGGCCACACCGTCCCCATGGGCACAAGACACTGGGAAGGACTTTGTGAGGGTCTAAGGTTGGCCTGAATCCTTCTAGAATCATCACGCCCAAGCCCGCATGGTGAGAAGCATAAAGGGTGCAGATTGGCACAAACGTTCTGTGACCACACGAAAAATCTCTACTGACAATCCCTACTGACCACACGAAAAACCTGCACTAATCGGGGATGATTGGGGGAGGGGGAGAAACTTTACTCCTTCAGCCATTTTTTTTTCCATCACAATATCTGCCCATGAAAGAAGACAGGGGCAGGGGACAGTTTTATATGTATATATAGTCGCTAGATGAGTACAGAAGACCCTTGGAGTACACGGATCCTTGTGTCTGATACCTGGTGTACTTGCATGGTATATGGCTCAAGGGCTGTATGTGTAAACGCAATGGATTTAGAACGGTAATCTCACCAATAATTTTTATATAGATTCCAGGTTGAAATAGTAATATTTTGGATATATTAGGTTAATATGATTAAAGTTAATTCTGCCTTTTTGATTTTTAATATAGCATTTAGAAAATTTTTCATTATCTATATGACCGGTGTTATATTTCTGTTGGACAGCACTGATCCAGGAAGCCAACTGTCCCCCTAAATCCACTGGGGCTATAATAAGAGTCCTCATTAGAATAGTTTGTTTAGTTACATTGTCCCCTGCTTTCTGACAGAGGATGCATACGGAACATCAGAAAAACCCATTATGGTTGGGGAGGGGGGTGTAGGAGGGAAGTTTCTCCTCCCACAACCCCTTACCCCCACACAGTTGACCACTGGCCTTTTGCCAGGGATGGGTGGAATGGGGGGATTAGAGACAGAACCTCCGTCATATAGGATTTCACCCTTGTCAGTACAAAGAAGAGCTAATAAACTGAGCCCTGAGCTGGCAAGCAGGAGAGGGAATTCGATAGCGTTGAGCAGGCCCCGTCCTGCTCTGAGAAGAAAGCAGTTCAGTCAGATAAATCTGAGTTTGGATTCAGCCTCTGCCATCTCCGGTAATTGACTTAATCTCCTTGAGCCTCAGTTTCCTCAGTCACAAAAGGAAACGCAGGGCTCCGTAAAATTAACTAGTAAAGAAAATAGTGGCAAACATGTACACAGCGCTTACTATGTTCCTGGCACTGGTCTAAGTGCTTTACGCACAATAATTAATTTAATCCTCATCATAACCCTGTGGCCTAGGTATTATTACTACTGTTACTGTTACAGAAGGAAAATGAGGCATGGGGGAGGGGTGTGCCCAGGCCTGCGCAGGCAGTGGTCTTAATCAGTCTCCTCTGCAGCATATGTATAAATAAAGTGCCCAGCACAGTGTGGGGTACATAAACAAATGTTAGTTTGCTTCCCAAATTCCTCCCCCTTCCTAAAGAACTACCCCGACTACAAGGTCAAGACAGAGTTATACTGTGTCCCACCATTACTGTTACCTTCCAAAGACCATCAAGACACTTAGAACAAGGAAACACACAGCTGGTGACATTAAACTGAATGTTTTGAGTGACAGCTGCTTCCTTGCTAAAGCTCCGGGTGTGTGTGTCCCCATTCAGCTGCGTGCAGGCGCCAGTCCAGCCACGGGCCATTTCCTGTATCAGTCGTGCTCAACCTTGTTCTAGCTGCCAAATCCTCATGCTAGGGCTTTAAAAGACAAAAAGGGATTTAGGCAGTCAATAGTTGAGCTTGGGGACGAAGAGTTCACAAAGACAGCTGTTCTGAAAAACCAAACAGCCTCAGTGGTTTCCACATGGTGCGAATGCTGCTTCAGTGTCCCTGTGTGGCTGTGAGAATAACAACTTGTAAATCACACTTCAGAAAGGGTCACGGTTCCACTGGAGTTTCTGTGCCTCCCCCTCTCCAGGAGCCTTCTGCCCTTGACTCCGAGGTCCGCCAGCCTGTCCTTTGACCTGTCCTTTGGCCTGTGTCCTTGGAAAGCTCAACCAAGTAAATTTCTAGGGTAGTGGGGTTTTAAGTAAATTTTTTCTTTAAAACAAAACTCCTTACCTGCTGTTACAATATCTGTAAAACAACAGCAAACAATCTGAAAAACAAACATCAGTGGTGCATTTAATAAGCAGAAGTAGAACTAAGAACCGAAACATAAAAGGAGGGAATACCTCAGTGGCCCATTTCTTAGTTTTTCTTATGGTTAACATCTCCACTGGCTAAGGACAGGGCCACACATTTGAGATTTCCAAGGGGAACTTTTCAGACTATCAACACCTATTTGTGGTATGCAGTAGGGCTGAGGATTTATGCTTCCTGTGGAACCCAAGGTAGTGGTTCTAAACCAAACTCCATTGCGGTGAGCATGCAAATCACAAAAGTCTTTCTTCTTTCTCACTGGCAAATGCTCATCAGAACAGAGAATGGGTGTTTATCCTGAATAAAATTGAGAACATCAACCACGAAACCAGAAGAGTGGCATTCTTGGGGCTAATAGTAAGGAGATTTCCAAGTAAAAATATTTTCATCAGCCCTGGCTGGTGGCTCAGTTGGTTGAAGCCTCATCCCATAACACCAAAAGGTTGCAGGTTTGATCCCAGGTCAGGGCACATGCCTAGGTTGCAGGTTCAATCCCCGATTGGGGTACATATGAGAGGCAACCAATTGATGTTTCTTTCTCACATCAGTGTCTCTCTGTCTCTCTCTCTCTCTGTCTCTGTCTCTCTCTCTCCCTTCCTCTCTAAAATCAATAAAACATATACTTGGGTGAGGATTTTTAAAAAATTAAGTCTCTAGGCTCCTGTTTGATAATTAGGAAATGACCTATTAGCTAAGGTGCAGTCTTCATGTCCATGAGAAGAGAAGACCATGAGAATGACCATGGTCACCCAGTCAAAAATCACAACTGCACACAGAGTCCCATCTGGCTGGCCACACTTTGGCCACCTCTGACCCCCACACACCTGAAGGTGGCTGCGTGGAGTGGGGAGCACTGCTCAGGAGCCACCTCGCTTCGTGTGGAGGGCCAGCACCCAAAATTCTCCTCTATAACTTGAAGGAAACCATAGAAAAATTTCCAGCACCTACACTGTGGAACCCTAACACCCGTTCCACTGTGAAATGAACATCCTACGAGTAATCGTCTTCATGGTGGTTATTGGTGAGCCTTAATAAGCAGCTGTGGCTGGCCTTTCTGCACCAAATCCTGGCTTGCTGCCCCAGCCCTGCCTGCTCCTAGATTTGAGCCCCAGGATGGAATTTGGTGCCCAATTTTTAAACATTTTCTCATCTGTGGTTGCTAAATGGGTCTTATCTCCTTCTTTGCCTCTCCTTTCTCCCTCTCCTGCCTCCATGGCGCCCCTGCCCTCTGAGTTGAGTTTGGCATTCTGGATTTTCAGCTAGCCCCCTGGCCATGCCCCTGGTTCTCACAGACCCACCTGATCCTTGAATCTCCTTGGCGCATTCTCACTTCCTGTTCCAGCATTCCCCTGCTCTTCCCCACTGTTTTTACCACCCACCAGTTCTTCAGTCTTAGCCAGCTAGATAATGGGGTTAGCACTTGAGGCCAGGCACAAATTCCTGAAACACTCCCATAATTTAAGACTGATCCTGAGATGGCCTGGTGGGTGTTGTTGGTTACCAGGTAAAGTAGTGCCACCAAGTGGAAAATAGTAGAAACAGCTCGAGAGTCACTCCAGCTTTGAAATCAGGTGGTTGGAACTTTATTACATCATCTTATTTCTGATGTGCATCGTTCTACAATGTAACTACATTGTAGATCAAAAAGGTAGGCATTAGAAGCAATCACTCTGATGGATTCATTCAATCAGAGTTTAATGAGCACCTAGTCTACAAAGAACTGTAATCGTTTCTATAAGAGTGAGCCACACACAGCCCCTGGTCTCTAGGGGAACACAGAAAAATACACATGGGGGATAGAGAGAGTTGAAGAGTAGTCAGGGATGGCTTCCCAGAGGTGGTGTCACCTCAGCTGAGATAAGAATGAGGAAGAGCTGGGGGCCAGAGCTGGGGGTTGGGGTGGGGATGGACACTTCTCCCGGACAGGAAATGTATGCAAAACACCCAGGGATAAGAGGGAGCAGGGTGCAGGCTGGGCATTCGGGAAATTGCAAGTGATTCAGGACATGTGGAACCAGACACTGCGTGAGGGGGACTGGCAAAGGGTGCGTCTGAAGAGTTCATCACAATAAAGCTCACACACGTGTAGAGTGCTTACTTTGTGCCAGGGGCTGTCCCCATGTTTTACATAAGTTGTGTCCACCAGAACCTCCTGCGATAGGCACTCTTGTTATTCCCATTGTGCAGATGAGGAGTCTCGGGCATAGAGAAGGCTAATAACTTGCCCAAGCCATGTAGTTGGGAAGAGGTAGGTCTGGGGTGTAAACCAGGACCTTGAGCCAAGCTAATGAACTTGGGCTTTCATCTGGGAACACGTGAAAATCTTCAAGGAGGGGACTGACCTGACCAGGGTGTGCTTTAGAAAGATTCTAGGATGCCAGCATGTTCTCTGATGTCAATGAGATTGAAATCAAGGATGTCTGGGAGTTAACACTGGGGGATGACGCCAGCAGACATCAGAGCCAGTCCGGGAAGCCAGGGGGCAGCGGCAGGGGATGGAATCGGGGTCATCGCTAGGTTTCCAAGAACTGCGTGGGGAGCTGCCAGGATCCCGAAGGAAAGGGCAGAAGGAGTGAACCTGGCTGCCTCGACAGAAACAGCCCCCAGCCTGCCTGAGACTCTCTGCCCAGTTTCCAGACCGACCCCTCATCTTTTCAGAGTTATCCTCTTGCATTCACCCTAGATCCTCACTCACCATGAACCTATTTATTCCCTAGATCCTCACCCAACATTCACAAAAGGACCGAAGGCACATCACAATGAATAACCCTATGATAAAACTGTATTAAAATGTGAATAAGAATAAACACTAAGATCAGAAAAAAAACATAAATAAGAATAGAAATCAGGCTTGGATGGCAGGGCCAGGGAGAGGGGAGGATATTGAAACATAATTGTTCAAGCTGTAAAGTTCTAATGTTGGAAGGAGGGGAGGAGGGAGAGGAGGAGGAGGAGGAGAGGGAGGAGAGGAAGAGAATTAAGAATCTCCTTACAATCAGGAGCTGGAGCCTCCTGATACTGTAGCAGACTTCAGCCCGACGATTTTCATAAAACAATTCCCTGGAAAGCCATTATGCTTCCAAGACTCCATAATGATGCAGGCATTCAAAAAAATCTCAGGGGGTCCTTTCCGCCTGCTCCAGCCATCAGTCAGGCTAATGTGAAATTGATTGCAAAGTTGGCTAGCTCCTGAGAGAACCCTTTCTTTCCTTTTGATCAATCAACAGCTCACTGAAACACTAAATGTGAAGGGACCGTAGGACTTGATCACTGAGCACTTTTAAAGTATGTTTCTTTAGAATGAACACAATTTTTTCGAATGAAGAAAATGTAGCACTTCAGCATGGGCAAGACTAGTTAGAATGTTTCCTCCTTTATTCACCACAATCCTTGTCTCCAAAAGCTGCGGCTGCAAAATGAAGTCTCTGCCTCTGCGGTTCAGGCAGCATCTCCGTTTGGTAAACATGGGGAGAGAGGTAGGAGAGTTTAGAAGGTCCTATTTCAGAGGTAAAAGATCAAAGCATCGAAATAACAAGCAATCACTAAAAGAGAAATATTTTTAAAAGACTTAACTCACTAGAAATAACAGACACCTTCTCTTTTCTACCTTGCCCTCTCTCTTTTGCCAGCAAGCCTCCTGCTCTGTCAATTATTATAAGATGATCCAAGGACCTGGAGTAACTCCGAGGTCTAAGGTAATTCCTTGTTCCACAGCAGCTGGTGCAGAGGGCACTGGGCCGTCACCTGTTGGTGGGAGGGAAGTCCATGACGGCCTCCCAGTCTCCATCTCTGTTGAGCTTAATTTAATTCTAGACAAACAGGCCTGTGTGCACAAACCACTGCTCTTTCCAGGATTTTTCTAACATGACTTGGTGGGTGAAATCACCTCCTGTAATGAGCAGAAACGTGCCCCACAATCTGCACGTGAACTCAGCAAATCATAGAAGCCCAGGCTGTCCTTTGAGTCCTTGGCAGAACACACATCTGTGATGTCTTTATACATTCCTAGGTCTTCTTCCACTGGACTGCCACTTGGTTAGTGCTTTGCTCTTCTGGTAGAAAGTACATTTATTTATTTATTTTTAAAAGATTTTATTTATTTATTTTTAGAGAGAGGGGAAGGGAGGGAGAAAGAGAGGGAGAGAAACAACAATGTGTGGTTGCCCCTCGTGTGCTCCCTACTAGAGACCTGGCCCACAACCCAGGCATGTGCCCTGACTGGGAATCGAACCAGCGACCCCTTGCTTTGCACTCTGGTGCTCAGTCCACTGAGCCACACCAGCCAGGGCAGGTAGAAAATAAATTTAAAGTGAATGGAGCAAATATAACTTTGACTTGAACAATGAAATTTAACACTGCCCAGTGAATCACCACATTGATTTCCATGACAAATACAGGGACACTGTCTTAGTTTAGATGGTCCCCAGGACCCGAGACCTCACCTGGGCTCTGCTCGCTTTCTGCATCATGAAGAAGGACACTATTCCGTTTTATCAGCCCTTTCTGCCTAAGTTGATGAGCCTTCACAACTGACCTCCGTCTGATACAGGGCATCTATGAAATACCTACAGCTGGTTCACAGTAAATGTTCAATAAACATCAGCCACGATTATTTTTATACAGAAGTCCTAAGTTATATGCCATCGAAACTGTCCACCTCTTTCCTTACGGTGCCATCTTGCTAACTGCCCCTCATCTTTCAACATTCGGCTCAGACTCGTCCTCCTTGAAGACATCTCTCTCCCTGCGCCCCGGGCAGCCCGCTCCTCACCCACTGGAGCGTGCAGCCTCACCTCCCTGCCACGAACCTTTCCCTAGTCTGTCTCTGCTCTCCCCACCGACTCGTAAACTCTAAAGGCAGCGTTTTCCTTCTACTTTGTGCCTCAGCGTGCAGAGCGGTGCCTAGCACACTCTTAGCACTCAATACACTTCGGTCTCCTCTCCTTTAATCTTCATGGCTCAGCTCAAATTCTACCCCATCCAACAAGTTTTTCTTGTCAACTCAACTCCCCACTGTCTCTCCCCACCCCAGCTTTATTGAGATATGACTGACAAATTAAAAATTGTATATATTTAAGGTGCACAGTGTGGCGTTTTGATATAAATACACGTTAGGTAACGATTGCCACAGTCAAGCGAATTAACATATCTGTCACCTCATGTAGCTACCGTTCGTGTGTGCATGCGTTTGCGCGGTACCACGGGTTTTTATATGTTCCAGAAACATTCCCATCTCTCATCACCTGGAAGTTTGGGGTTAAATATAGTAATGTTTTTAGTGCATATCTAAGCTCAAGGAGGGCAGGGAAACCTCAGGAACCAAAAATACAGCACCGGTGCCCTGGGCGGGGGCGGGGCGGGGGGTGCTCAGCACAAGAGGCAGCCAATCAATATTCACTTCCTCTCTTTTACCCTCCCTTCCCCTCTCTCCAAAAAAAAGATAATAATAACAAAAACAAGAACAACAATAAACATGGCATAGGCAGATGTGGCTGATAAAAAGCACAAAGGAAAAGAGTGTTGAAGCCCAGCCTTGCAAGAGGGTGAGCGCAGGCAGTGACTGGCTATGGGGGCAACTCGGCCCTTAGACCTCGTGAGTGGCAGGCTCAGGGTTGCCAGCCGGCAGGGACGCCGGAGACGAAGCCTCGGACCTACACGAGGCAGGGAGTTGAAACCAAGACCCCACATAAAACTGTGGTCTTTGAAACTCCTCCACCACAGCAAAAGTGTAGGGAACTATTTAATAACTCAGGAAGACAAAGAAGCTTTTCTTCATCTCCTGAGTCCTGGGTGAAACGGAAACTCTCCGCAGAGAAACCGCAGCCTCCAGCCTGTATTGCAAGTGGGTTTAGGCTTCAAGTATGTAGGAGCTGGGTTGTCTGGGAACCCTTGAGCCGATAATTAACAGGTTTTTTTTATAAAAGCCCAGGATGAGTGTCTCAGGTTCGATTCCCAGCCAGGGTACATGCCTGGGTTGCAGGCCATGACCCCCAGCAACCGCACATTGACATTTCTCTCTCTCTCTTTCTCCCTCCCCTCTCTAAAAAATAAATAAATAAAATCTTTTAAAAAAAACAAGAACAACAAAAAATTAACATTCTAAAAAAAAAAAGCCCAGGATGATGGTATCTCTGGAGAACAAGCTGGTGCAGCCACTATGGAAAAGAGTGTGGAGGTTCCTCAAAAAATGTAAAATAGAACTGTCATATGACCCAGCAATTCCATTCTGGGTATTTATCTAAAGAAAACAAAATCACTAACTCAAAAAAGGTTTCTGCGTGTTTGTGTTCATTGCAATATTATTTGCAATAGCCAAGACATGAAAGCAAGCTTAGTAGATGGATGATCAGATAAAGAAAATTTGTCTGTCTGTCTTTCTCTCTCTCTCTCTCTTTCTCACACACACACACACACACACACACACACACTGGAATATTAGTCAGCCATAAAAAGGAAACCCTGTCATTTGCAGCAATGCAGATGGATCTTGAGGGCATGATGCTGAGTGAAATAAGTCAGACAGCAAAAGACAAATACCACAAAAACCGCACTTATATAGGGAATCTCACTCATCTGTGGAATCTTAAAAAAAGAAAGAAAAAAACCTGACAATCTCATAAACACTGAGAACAGATTGGGGGTGGCCAGAGGCAGAGGGCAGGGGCTGAGCAAAATGGGTGCAGGGGTCAAAAGGTACAAACTTCCAGTTATAAAATAATAATGAGCCCTGGGGTGTGATACACAGCATGGTGGCCACAGTTAGCAACGCCGTGTTGCGTATTGGAGAGTAGCTAAGAGGTTAGATCTTAAACGTTCTCATCACACACGTGTAGTGTTGGGTGTTAACTAGGCTTATTGTGGTGGTCATTTTGCAATATACACAAATAATAAATCATTATGTTGTACACCTAAAACTAATGTAACATTATTTGTCAATTATATCTCGAGAAAATAAATAAGAGGTATACCCAAAATGACATCGAAAAGTTGAAAGCAAAAAAACGGGAGAAGGTGTGTTAACCAGCCAAAAGCAGGCGCTAGCTGGGCAGTTCCCTCTGCAGTGCCCTCTGCAGTTGCCAGGTCTGTCATGCACCAATAGTGCTTGGATAGAGCAGACCCAGGGACACCTCTTTTCCAGCCTCCTACCACCCTCCAACCTCTTTTCCACTTGCCACCTTCAGAACCACCTCAGCCATCCTCAGCCTCTGAGACCCACCGACACTGTTTTTTGGCCTTACCTTCTCATTGCCAAACACCCAGGAGCACCCAGACTCTTCAGAATGACTCTACCATGGTGGAGGCGGCTGTCTGCCGCCTGGTCACCCTGCCTCTGGGGGCTTCCCACACCCTCCTCTCTCTGGGATTCTGTTTCCCTTGTGACAATATGGCTCTGGAGGGCATGGGCCACAGCATCCGTGAGCTGGCCCAGGAGAAGTGACAGGGCCCTGAGCATCTGTGGAAGATGCGAAACCAGCACAGTGGCCTCATGCTCTTCGAGGAGGTGCTGAAGCTGGCCCACGGCGAGTGGGGTCCAGCCACGGCGAGTGGCCATGGAAACTGCCACGGTCGTGGAGAAGAACCTGACCCAGGCCCTTTCAGAGCTGCATGCCCTGTGTTCAGCCGGCACTGGCCCCCTTCTCGGTGACATCCTGCAGAACCACTTCCTGGAGGAGCAAGTGAAACTCATCAAGTGATGGGCGACCATCTCTGAGGGCTGGCAGGCCCCAGGCTGGGCTGGGCAACGGTCTCTTCCGAAAACTCACCCTCAAGCACAACTCTGAGCTTCTGGAGCCCAGAGGCCTTTGAGGGGTCTCTCAGGGTCCCCCTGGTGTCCTGCTTCTGCCTGAGCCTCTCCCTGCAGCCTTGTAACCACCCTAGAGCCCTTGCCCATGCACTGGACCAAATGAAAACTATAAAGCTTTTTTGCAGCAAAAAAGAGAGAAAGCTATAGTGATATTAATATTGGAAATAAAACAGAATTGAAGACAAAGAGTATTAGGAATAAAGAGAGATAATGTATAATGATAAAAGGGTAACATCCTGGGAAGAAGGAAAGACTCTACCCTTATATATACCAACCACATGGCCTGCAAACAGATATAGCCGTGTGACAAGGACCCGAATAAATAGATTTAACAAGAAAAATGCCAGATTCACATGGAGAGACCAGAAACACCCCTGGAGGACCCCAAAGAAGATTGGAACAAATGGAAAGGCATGTCATTGTTCAAGGGCCCCCCAACAGTGCTGCTGTCCCCTCGATAAATCTATACATTTAACTTGAAAAAAGATGCAAAGGTTTATATTTTTGTTTTCAGCTTTGTCTGAGTTTGTTCTTGCCATGCTTCTGTAATCAGTGTGCTATTTGCTAGAAGTTTTGAGTAGATACTTCCAATCAGGTTACGGAACTTCCTTTCTATTCCCAGCTGGCTGGGGATTTTTATCATGAAGGAATTTGAAATTCATCAGCCCATTAACATGTTACAATTGCACTGAATGTATTGATTTTCAAATGTTAAACCATCCTTTCATTATGGAAATAAATCCAATTTAGATTTCATCATTTCTAAAAGACATTTTTAAATGTTTTAGTTACTTACTTCAGCACTAGGAAAACTCGGGTGTTTGATTTCAAACGCTGGTGTTCTGTGGCTTTTATCTGATGAGCCGATTGAGAAACCCAGATGGGGCATTACGAGCAAGCCGCCACCTGACTTCCTGCCCCGCTGACCGCGCATCACAGGACCGGAGGCAGCCCTGCCCGCTGCCAGCCTTCTCACTATGTGTGACATCAGGCAGCCAGACAGCAGGCCAGCCCTTGGGGCACTGCCGTCCTGGTGGCCCGGCCCCGAGTCCTCCCTGCCCTCGCCTGGGATGTCCAGCGCTGGAACGAACCTCCTGTCGGCACCCTCATCACTCCTTAGGGAGCACACCTCATCTTTTTAAAAACAACCACGGAAATGACAGCTGACACCCTGCCTTTCCAAAGGCTCAGCCCAGGAAAAGACAGAGCCGATCTGACTTAATGCTCTAAGTTTGGAAATGTTCCAGGCTTAACATTTGCTGGCTGAGTCGAAGATGCTGGACTGTATAGAGCTATGTATCATATAAAGTGAATATAAAAACATACTTAATGGCTTTAGAAAGATGAGCAAGAAGCAGAACATTATCAATGGACACCTGAGAGCTGAAATTGTCAGGCAGCAGGCATCCCTTTCTCGAAGTGTTCCTTTTCTTGTTAACAAGTCTCTAAATTGAACAAGTAGCACATGCCCGTGCTCAAAACACCAACCAGTGGCAACGTATACAAATAAAGGGTAAGCTGCCTCCCACCTCATCCCCCTCGTCTCCAAGTCTTTGTGAATAACAGAGAACCTGGGGATGACTGTTTCCAGTTTCTCCCCACCTTCCCAGAAGTCAGCAGTGAACATTCAGAAGACACAGGGTGCTTGAGTGGTCGGTCGGCAGGTGGGTTGACAGCTAGATCAGTGGTTCTGTCTCTTCATGCTAATCAATTCCGTGTAAGTCTGAATTTATGTTTAAATGTGAGTTTGGACAGTGGTATCTTCGAAATAATCCTTCTCAAAATTAAGAGTGATTTACCATGTGGCGTTTGCCAAGAGCAGCTGACAGCTTCCATTACATCAATTAAAACTGAAGTTCCTAAAAGTATAAAATGAATGACCTCATAAATAAATTTACAGAAAACTGAACCAGAAAAACCCAATGATCAATCAAGATGTCAGTCACATTAACAAATTATTGTGTTATATGAAGTATGACCTCAAAATGTTTTGTTTTGTTTTTTGTAATGTATAAGTTTATGTTGGTATTTGTGTATCTCTCTTATCCCCATTAGGTTTTTTTTTTTTTAGAAAATAAAAGTTTCCAATCCTTAATTATTTTTATTTTTTCTTTTATTTTTTTAAAGATTTTATTTATTTATTTTTAGAGAGGGAAGGGAGGGAGAAAGAGAGAGAGAGAGAAACATCAATGTGCGGCTGCTGGGGGCCATGGCCTGCAACCCAGGCATGTGCCCTGACTGGGAATCGAACCTCCGATGCTTTGGTTCGCAGCCCACGCTCAATCCACTGAGCTAGGCCAGCCAGGGCCCCATTAGGTTTTATAGTAATAAAATATTTTTAAATAAAATAGCTTTAAAAAAACTCACAGACATAGTCAACAGTGATTACCAGGCAGAAGGGTGGGGGAGGTGGGAGAGGGTAAAGGGGGGATAAATGGTGATGGAAGGAGACCTGACTTGGGATGGTGAACACACGGTACAGTACACAGATGATGTGTGATAGAATTGTACACCGAAACCTATATAATTTTATTAACTGATGTCACGCCAATAATTTCAATTTAAAAAAATAATAGAGACAAAAGAAAAAATAGCTTTACACTTTAGTGCCTTTAACAGCACTTTTTCCTGCTTTTTGAATGAAGGGCCCTGAATCTCCATTTTGCACTGGATCCTGCTTTTCCATTTTTTTTTTACCTGCAAATGATGTCACTGGCCCTGGTTGGAAACTTGGTTGGGCTATAAAGAGTTGCAGGCTCTCCCCAACATGCCTGGGCTGAGACAACAGGGAAGTTCTCAGGAGTTTGATGTGTCCCCTAGAATATAGGCAAGAAAGACGTGAACTTAGAGCCTGGTGCCTGCTTCTTAAGGGGCAGAGGCTGCAGGAGTCACCAGGTGAGGCTGGAGCCATCTTGAAGGAGCCAGCGCCACCTCCAGTGCTGCAGAAGACAGAGGCTGTGGATGGGCGGGGCTGGGGCGGGGGTGGGCAGGGAGAAAAGCTGAAAAGGAGCCCCAAGAAGTCATTTACCTCAGACACTAGGCAGGGCGGAGGGGCCGTGAGAGGCCTCTGAGTAGCCACAAACGGGCCCCGCCCCACGAGAGAGACGGACTTCTGGAGACACCTGGAGAGAGCTGCCCTAATGGGAAAGTGTGAGGCAGGAAGGAACTACAAGGCTGTCATGGGGAAGACGGCTCCTCTCCTGCTGATGCCATGTCCTGGCTCCAACTCAGGAGGAGACGGAGGGAGAAAGAGGAGGTGGGGAAAGAGGGGAAGAAGAACTCAGAGAGGGACTGAATTAGCTTTGAGAGGAACGTTTTCCCCTCTCCTGAAGGACTTGAAGAGAGGGGACCTGCCCACACTGCAATTTCTGTAATTATGATTACAGAAAAATAAGCAGTCTCCTCTAGTCCCCCCATTGAGTTCACGTAAGAAACCAGTTACATGTGCACATCCATACACACATTTTCTAATAGAAATGGACCTTATGCTACCTTATTTCCTCCTATAACAACGTGTGTCACCAGCGGTTCTGTGCCAGTACCAGCGGGGCTGTCTTATTCTCTCAGTGACTGCACAGAATTGCATCTGCAGGTGTGCGGCGATTAACGTGACCTGTCTTCTATCCATGGCATTTTGTCCGTCTTCAACCTTTTGCTGTAGGTGTGCTAGTTTTCAAATCAGAAGAAGATGCATTGACTGTTTTTTATGTACACATCACTGAGAGAAAACGAAAAGGAACCACGTGTCTTGATTCCTTGATTTATTTGTGAAAAATAACAGGGTTAATTTGCATAGTGGGTTCTTCACTGTTTCTAGTGCCTCCACCCTGCCCCGGCCCCCACCCCAGCCCAGCCATGCTGTGGTCATCTACCAGCTGAGGGTAAAAGACACATGTCTTTGGGGCAACAGACACCTGAGCCTGGCGGTCACCACTCCATCAGTGATTAACCTGGTGACCTTGGATACACTGTTTAAGTTTTCTGAGCTTCCATTTCCTTGTCTATGGAATAAGGTTAATAATTCCTACCTGGAAGTGTTATAAAGAATAGAGATGGTCTTTGGAAAATATGGAGCATGTAGTACATACTCAGTAACTGCTTTTATTATTGATAGTTTTGTTTGTGTTCCGATGCATCTGAGTGCAGCAAATTGTTAATTTGGGGGTTGCTTCTCCATGGCTCATCACTCAGTATGAATCTTGGCTACCTTTGGCAATGACACAGTCATGAGGAATACAAATGTATTTTAATATTGAGCTAAGAAAGGATGTCAAGGAGGAAGATACAGTGTTAAAGGCAATGTAGTTCAAAGGCAAGGAAAGTATTCTTCTCTATTAATATCAATCATTTGTTCTCAAATTGTGCTTCAAGGATGCCTGGGGCTACCCAAGAATCTCTTGAGGCATCTCTGAAGACAAAGCTATTTTCAAAATAATACCAAGATGTTATTTGCCTTTTTTCCTCCCACTCACAAAGGCACAGTGGGGATTCCTGAAGCCTGCACGGTGTATGATAGCAACACAGACTGAATGCAGAACCAGCTATCAGAATCCAGCTGTTTTCTATTAAGCCAGACATCGAACAGATTTGAAAAAGTCTAAAACAAAGCCTCTCCTCAAGAGCCATTAATACTGCATAGTTCATGGACACTTGGTGATAATACTAATTAAACTTGGACAACATCATTTTTGAAGAGAGGCAAAAAGGATAACACTTATGAGAAGCTAATGGAAAGATCATGTTGGTGCGATTTTTTAAGTGATGGTTTCTGTGAGTCAGTCAGTTGGCAAATATTTCATGAGCCCCTGTTACGTGGCCAAGCATTGCGCTGGACGCTGGGAGAAGACACGTAAGACCTTGACCTTCTGGAGCTTGCCTGCTGGATGGAGGAAGCAGACAGGGAACACACCAACAAGGAAACGAACAAGGTTGGGGGAGCGGCACTGATGGAACACACAGGCTCCTGAGACAGGAATGTGGCTCTGAGATCATCAGAAATTATCACGCCTAGCTCAGGAGGACCGAACTGTCTATACTATGTTCATGGATTCCAATGAAAGGAGAATGGAAAATAACCACCTGCCACTCAAACAGTGAATGCATAAAAGGGTGAAAAACAGGCGATTCCTGTCCTTGGTGCTGGGCAAATCTCCTTCTAAAAAACAGCCCTCCCACCATGCCCTCCAAGCTGCTGAAGCAGGATTCTTTCAAGAGCTCACAGCAAAGAGATCCTATCAGAAATGCCAGCAGAAGTGTTGACGTGCTCTGGATGAAAGTCAGAGGCAGGCAGAACATTCCAGAGAGAGGGGTCAGGCACAGGTTATCTGCAGACAGAGACTGACGGGAAGGCCCACACGGGGAAACAGACCCCTGGGCAGAAAGCAGAGAGGGAAGATACGTCTCGGCCTCTTGGGATCTTTCCTAAAAGCTCCAAAAGAGCCTCTGGAACCAAATTCCCATTAAAAATGAGAAACCCTCTGAGGGGCATCTGCGACCTCAGAGAAATAATGAAACGTCTAAAGCATGCCCACTTAAGACACATGGCAGTGAAACCTCTCAGTCACGTTTTGGGAAAACACGCGAGCTCTTTATCCCTCTCACGGACTCCCGATGGATAGGGGAGGCAGGAGATCTCGGAGAGGAGGCACCCACCCAAACGCGCCCCTCAGTTTAGCCGATGAGCCGATGAGCCGTGGTCAGTTAGCCTTTCGTCTGTAACAGAGCTTCTCACTAGGGAGCAAGGGGGAGCTGCTGCCGCCCGCTCACTGCCTTTCTGACCGTGTTCCCAGAATCAAAGGAACACTGCAAACGCCAAACGAGACGTTTTGTTCCAGTTCTTCAGCAACTGACACATCCTCCGTGACCCCTTGCCACCTCTCGGGGCTTCGGCTACTGCCTCCGTGCAATGTCTTTCTCAATCCCCCATCCACCTGCCCCCAGGACATAGATGTCTATCAGCCCCCAGTTAGCACAGCCAGAAGGAAACAAGAATGGTCATTTCCACACAAGCAGGAGAAGCATGGGGACAAAAAACTTTGGTGTTATCACAGTGGGCCACAGCCCTGACAGTAGCGAGGCACCATTCTCAAGGGCCTTTATCGCAGGGACAAACAAGCATGTGATCATACCCAATAAGGCAGGTCCCTGCGTGTGTGAGATGATTCCAGGGACTTCAGCAATTACTGGGGACGGCTTTGAAGGGAGACGCAAGAGCTAGGGAGATGTGAGTAACCGGTGACACAACCTCACTTCATGCCAGAGAAAGCCCAGCTTACCCTGGCCGCCAGTCTACATGCTGGCCCGTCCCTCCTGAGTCTCGTGTCTAATAGGCCACCGAGGCCCACAGCCTCCCCCTCCACCCCCCAGCTGTCCCTGGAGTTCAAGTCTAGTTATCTCCATCCCGGGCTGCTGCACCAGCCTGCCGCCTGGTCTCTACCTCTACTTCCCCGTCCTTCCTCGGCAGCCTCCACCTCTGCTGCCGAGTGGGCTTTCAAAGACGCAAGTCTGGCTTTGCGGGTCACCCTTGCTTACACGTTCACACAACTCAGGCGTGTTAAGGACGTGCACACAGCTGAGCCTACAACCAGTTTGGTCTTTCCCTGGTCACCTGTGTATGGCCTGAGAGAGTGGGGGGCGGGGGGGGGGGAAGGGCAGACAGGGCAGGAGGGAAGGGTGTAGAGCCCTGATCGACCTGAGAGGGCCGCAGCACAAGTGTTCAGCCAGACACGTTCACATCAGGAGGCACTGGCCAGATGAGAGGCAACTTATAAAAATAACACACACTGACTATTTTTAAAATATTTCACAATACAGTCCTCACCCCTTCCACTTATCGTGCACTGTTTTCCAATTGGTACACTAGACATTTTCAGCGGGGTGCAGTGTCTCCACTATAAACTGGCAGAATTTGTAGTAGGACGTAGTCGTGAAACGCCGGGGGCCAGTCGCACCTGATGGTTAAGACCAGTAAGCTCACCCAGTCAGTGTTGGTTTTATTAACCGACTGCAGCGAAGGACTGTGTACAGCAGACCAGGGGGTGTTTCCGTAAGAGCCTGGGGGCCGGGGCTTTGTGTATGGTTCAGGTCCACGTCCAGTGAGTCTAAGGAGGGCTGGGGAGGAGAAACAGAAATAAGGTCAGGCCAGATCTGGCCGGGGAGCACGCATTTCCTGTCACAAATCTTCGTTTAGGAGGTGGGAGGAGTGGAGTGAGTCTGGGGAAGGCACTGATACGAGAGCATTAGTCTCTCAGTCTTAGTCCTTTTGCAGCTGCGGTGCAGCCTTGAGAACAACACTGCTTTCTGTGGGCCTCACCCTGGGCTTATTTACGCCCGTCCGGCAGCAGCATCACAGATCAGGCTGATTGCCACCTTCTCGGGTCCCACAGGAAGTCAGTGGGTGTTCGGGGAAGAAGGAGCTCTAACTAAACCTGGGGAAGTGCTTGTTAAATGATGTTAGACAAAGGCCATGCTGGGCCCTCTGGCACTTTTAACTTGCTAAAGTGAATTGGGAATTTCCCAGGACACCTGCCATTTACTTTCAACACAGCTGCCCGAGGGAGCCTGTTCCAGTACAAGTCAAAATGTCGGGTGGCTTGGCAGCCCTCCTCCCCCCTCCCCTAGCATTATCGTTCTGACCTCTTTGCCTCCTCCTCCAGCCACCCTGGAAGCGGTAAGAGAGGCCTCTGGGTTTCCCATGTATAGACAGTAAAGAAGTTTTGGAAGAACATGTGGTGAGCTTCAGAGGCTCTTCTCCCAAGGTTCGTCCTGTAATCAGCTGTATCTTCTCACTTCAAGGTCCGTCCACCCGCCTGGAACTGAACACTGTAGGTCACTAGATGGCGATGTTCACCAAGAATCGTGGGATTCTTAGCCCAGTCCCGCTCCCTGGAGGCCTTTTCATTCACCTCCTCCCCAGGGGTGAAGGATTCTGAGAAGTGAATACGCGCTTCATCATTTCTCTGGACTAGGAAGAAACCCAGAGTTGTACAGAACCACCTACCAACTAGCCGAACCCGCTATGAGTGTAGGTTAACCCTTTGCTTGGGAACAAAAGATGTTTTGAAATACTAGTAATATCCCTGGCAAATGTAAGAAAAGCTTCAGTCGCCTTTGAAAGCCGCAGGACTCCATAGCCTTCCCTCGCACTTGGCCTGTGGGTGGCCTTCTTAGCACAAGGCTGTCTCCTGCTCTCCATCCCTGGCCTCTCTGTCCCAGTATAGGATGAAGTGCAAGATGCTGATTCTCTTTCTAGCCTTGAGCCACAGCAGTCTGAGAGGCAGCATGGAAGGGTGACGTGGGAGCCCCGTGAAGGGGACTGGGTACAAACTATATCTCCATCACAAACTGCCCTGGACCTTTAGCAAACTCCCCAACATCTCTCAAACTAGATGTATGCAGCTCTGTGGCGGGAATAAAGTATGCGGAACAGGGCAGATGTACTGAGCATTAAATGAGAAGGTGTATGAGGCTTCGGGCCATGCTTTCTGTTTTCCATTTTCAGATATCACCTACAATTATACACTGAAATTTAAGTCGCAGTGATGGGCTGACCTGCTGAATCCTTTTCTGTAACCTCAGCTGGTCTTCCCATGTCCCATACTCCGTGACTCAACCTCTCTATGTTGTCTCAAATAATAAATAGACCCTTAGCTCAAGCTACGTCTGCAAATGCACACATCGAAAGCTACTGTCTTCACAAGTACCGGCTGATCAGCAAGTATTTATGGAGAACTTATGACCTGCCTTGGGGGATTGTGGAGGATACTGGTCAGCAGTATCCATCCCTGCTGTGGATGCTCGTCGAAACACGAGAAAAACATACGCAGGGACAACCGAGTCCTGTGGGGAAATAGGGACAAAACAGCTACTCTTTCTAGTGGAGAACACCCCGAGCCCCTGCCTCAGTAGGTTTTTATTAAGAATACACACACAGTTTGTGGATTCCAGTCTGGCAGGGAAGATCAAACAAGTAGGTAATTTTCAAAGGTGCTGACAGAGCTCCTGCTGGGATTCTAGGCAGAGTTTGGGATTTTATCACTACAGAACCTACAAGGCTAGTCTCATTTCCTGCCCCTGCCTTCATATTCTAATTCAATAGCATCCTCCAGCAAGCAGATCTCACAGGATCTTGCATATTCTATGTCCCAGGCCTGATCACCCCCGGGGGTCTGCTGACTCTGGTCTGAGCTGCACTGCCCCTGTTATTTCTGCAGGCCTGAGTTGGGCAGAGGAGACAAAGGCAGACAGGAGACTTGGATTTCTCACAGCTAAGAACAAGGACTTAGGCTTGACAAAGCTGAGGGGGCAAGGGTCGATGTCAATCACCCCTTCACTTCCACAGCCCCAGTCTCTTCCCTGAGGCTTCCACATGATCATGCCTGTCTTAGATGATTCCCCTCTGTGGGAAATCTTACCTGTCATTAGCTAACTGATCAAGCATTGGAGGCCAGGCATAGAACAGGCAGCATTCATGCCAGGGAAATAAGTTTCGTTTCCTTAGTGGCTCCTGATTCGGAGGTCTCTCACTACTCAGCCTAAGTCACAGGGGGTTATAGCTTCCTGAGACCAGGCAGGGCAGGCCCCAGCAGGGGTTTAGGAAGATTATTCTGGAAGCAAAAATAAGACAGATGTGGGAAGAAAGTGAAGATGAAGACACCAGCTCACTCTTTAATGAAATGTTATTTTCTTGCCCTTATAAGGAAAAGTACCGGACAAGGAATATTTGAATAGTTGTTGGTTTTGTTCTCTGCCCCTCACCCTCAAATCAATGAGACCAGAAATAATGGTTCCATTCTTTGCACATAAGACTCTTCTTTCCCTGCAGCCATGCTCTCCCACAAGGACTGTGCTTGTGATTAGAAACGAAAAAGTTCAAAGGTGCCTGCTGCTGGGCCATACCTCTGGCCAGGGACTTCCTGTTTGCCAATCCTACGGGATTATGTCCTTTCCCAGAAATCACCCTACTGTCAACCTCCCCCTCCTACCCTGGAGCTGTCTGGCTGGCCCCTTGAGCTTCCCTCACCTGTCCCCCAGCCCCAAGACGTGCCTGTTCTGCACTGCCCCCAGGCCCTCCCTCTCTGTGCTCTTCTCTCCAAGTCCCACCATACTCTTGTCCATTATGGTTTGCCTCTCTTTCAGCATGAGTTCTGAGTGTTGAAAGACATCAGAAAAGCAAAAGGAGATTATTTCCTGTGACCTGATTTTATAAAAATAGATTTCATAAAAAGAAGACGAGGCCAGGAGTGGTGTTTGCTCACCTAGTACTTACTCTAATTATAGGCAGTTGGGTGTGTTGGGCAGCTGGGGCCTGAGGGTTGCATCAGACAGGATGTCTCATTCCCTGCTTCCCCTGTGAAGGCCCTGCTGGCTCCCCAGTCAACCTTTTCAAATCACAACCTGATTGTACAAATAGGAAGCCTTCCCATTCGCTGAAGTGGGGCTTCTGCAATTTCTTAGGCCAAGGGTGTCTGAGTTGCAGAGCCCAGCTTTACTCTCCCAAGATTTTGCTGACTTGCTGTTTCCCTGGGAAAATGGACATTTTGTCTGGGAAAAGACAGACAGTTAGGAATCTTCTATTGGAAAAAAGAGAAAAAGCTTTGTTCCCATTGCAGTAAAGTGTTGTGTTCACCGCCCGCTCCCCCAATATCTTTTGCTTCTGTTATTTAGCAGTGAAATTTCTGTTCCAAGAATGTGGAAGAATTAAGATGCCATACATATGCCCAACATTCAAATTAGGAGTTTCCACTCCCACAGAGGTACTAGAACAAAGACTAGGACTTAAAAAGTAAAACAAAACTCAGCCGGACATTAAGTGAATTCAGCACCTCTGAATTTATTTATAACATTTTCCTTGGCTTTTTCTGTGAATGAACATCCGGGAACGTTTCGTGAGGGTGGAGCCCCTCCAAGAGGCTTCTCCCCTTCAGCAGAGGCCACACCCTGGCCCTCCACGAACCACTTCCAGCCAGCTGATGTGTTCAGTTTGGCCACATGGTGGTGTTTTTCTTTTTTTAATAAGAATTGTCAACGTTTTAAATTTTTACATAAAACTATAGGTCTACATAAAATAAACATAGATGTATATAAATATAGTCATATACATTAAATCTAGATTTGTAGAAATAGAAATTTACATTAGAATATAGATTTCAGTACTGTCTTAGGAAGAAAAGCAAAGCAGATGAGGCGGTCCGGAGACGTTATTTCCACTCGGGGGGGTGGTGGATGGAGGACCAGGAGCCCAGTAGGAAACGCAGAGGGCGGATTATTGACAGGAAGGGTGGGGCTGGGGAGATGACCTGTTTTCTTCCATATCTACATCTCTAGACCGGAACCTCAACTCCAATGAACATTCAGTTCTGCTCCCTGAACAAGTCTGAAACTAAATGCCTCTTCCTGAACACCTGCCCAAGCACCTGAAAGCAACACAACAGGCTGCCCCTTTCCTAGCCATGGAATCTGCTTGAGCTCTCCCCTCTGCCTGCCTGCCACTCCCTCTTCCCCAACGCCACCCTGCCCTGGGGTTTATGCTCTCCAAACTCCACTGAGCACTGAGATAGCTACGGGCCACATGAGCACTTAAAATCTAACTAGTGTGAGTTGAGATATCCTGCCATTGAAAAAGACACACTGGATTTTAAATACTTATGCAGTAATAATAATTTAAACTAGTTGATTAATAATTTTATATTGATTACCTATTAAAATGATATTTTGACATAGTGGGTTAAATTTAAAAATATTAAATAAATTGATTTAACCATTCTTTTTACCCTTAAGAAAAGATTTTATTTATTTATTTTTAGAGAGCAGGGAAGAGACTGAGAAAAAGAGGGAGGGAAACATTGATCAGTTGCTCTCGGGGACCTGGTCGGCAACCTAGGTAAGTGCCCTAACCAGGAACGGAACCAGTGACCTTTCATTTGCAGGATGATGTCCAACCCACTAAGCCACACCAGTCAGGGCCTTTTTAGCTTTTTTTTTTTTTTTAAGATTGTATGTATTTATTTTTACAGAGAGGGGAAGGGAGGGAGAAAGAGAGGGAGAGAAACGTCAGTGTATGGTTTCCTCTTGTGTGCCCCCTACTGGGGACATGGCCTGCAATCCTGACTGGGATGTGCCCTGACTGGGAATCAAACTGATGACCCTTTGGTTGGCAGACTGGCACTCAATCCAGTGAGCCACACCAACCAGGGCCCTTTTTACACTTTTTAATGTGACTTCTAGAAAATGTAAAATTACATATGAAGTTCACATTAGTGATTGACATTATCTTTCTATTGGACAACACTATCTCAAAATATCTCTTGGTGTAGTGGTGCTAATTCTTGCTACATGGCAATCATATTACAATATATAAACGTATCAAAGCAACATGTTATATACCTTAAATTTATATGATGTTACGTGTCAAATATATTTCAATTAGAAAAGAATCCCAAGTTTGTCCTAACCTATGTGACCTTGCTGCCATCGAATAGCATAGTAGTCTCTCACATTCTTTCACTCCTAGAATTTCATGTTCATCTAGGCTCCTCCTCCCTCCCACTCCCCCCACCCCCCCCACCCCACACACACTTCTAATCTGTTTTGTACACCCTGGCTAAGTTTATCTGCCTAAAACACTGCTTTTATCATGAAACACTCCTGTTCAAAAACTAACACCAGCTCCCAATTCTACCCCATAAAGCCCAAACTCCTGGTAATAACAACTTCCACTTTAAAAATCTACTGGGCACTTCCTGTAATTGTCCCAGCAACCTAGCACCTAACAAGCCATACCCTTGGTATTCTAAATAGAATAGAAAGGACTGAAGCATTTGCCTGAGCTGGGAGGGAGGAGGAAAGCACCTTTGATCTGAGAGGTCACAAAGATGATGCAGTTAAGGAATCCATACAGAGCTCTCTTCACTTAGGATGTTGTACAACACCTCATAATCAACTAAAGAGCAACCACACACATTGTGGACCTATGAGATGAACTATTTTTACATCATCTGAGAGAAGAAACTTATATTTGCATTTCAAACCAAAACTAAAAACCCAACCGGAAAGTCTTAGGTCAAAACAGTGCTCTTCTCTCATCTATGTCCAAACTTATATACGTCACAAAATAGATAAATTTGAATTATAACAATTTGAAGTGCTGTGATATAACAATAATTAAAACACCATTTTATCTTAAAAGTTGAAAAACATGAATTAAAAATTCGTCAGGAATTAAATAAACCCAAAGCCAGCAGAGCTAATAGAGCTAATGATTCATAAACTGTGCCAGTAATTCTACATGGTAACATGTATTTAGCTTGCGAGTAGAGACCCTTTGTCATCTCAAATTACATGTTTTGAATTGTGTATTCAAGACATCATACCTTTCATAAAATACACCTATACACATAAAATCCTATACACATTTTCTTTCTTTCTTTTCTTTTCTTTTTTTTTAGCTACAGAGCAAAAAGGTTTTGTCAAATACTGTCTAACAGAGTTGTCTGGCGTATGGATCTTGAAATCAGACAAACCCACATTCTTATTGTTTAGCAGTTCCAGGCTTCAGTTACTGCTTCTTTAAATTGGGCATAAGTATCCTTTCCTCACAACGTTTTCTACGAATTCAACGAGTTAATACAGTGTTGGCATATAGTCATTCTCAACGGTAGTGCAATGGGCAAGATAACTTATCTGCCTGACCTTGGCATCCTCATTTTAGAAACGTTTTTCAAAGCAGCTTGATGACTCTACAAAAGGGTGAGGCTTTGGCGTCCAACGCTGTGTACTAAGCTCTGTACGTTTAATAGACGAAGAGTTACACACGACCGAGTATTGGGTGGGGTAGGATCCAGAGCACCTGCCTGTCCCCTTTGCGGCAGCCGCAACGCAGCTGCGACTGAACCCAGCAGGTCCCGCCCCAGCTGCACCCGGTCTCTTTTCTCCCTTCTCCCCAGCTGCTCTGGCAATGAAAACACCACCACGTGGCCTGCCGCCTCTGCATCACTAGCCTTTGCCCAATGGAGAGCCGCGTCTTGGAGTTGGGGGCGGGTTTCAAACGGGGCGGATCCGCCCACAGCCGTTGCCAATTGGTCAAGAGTGCGCCGCGGCAAGGGCTCGTGGCCAATAGCAGCCGGAACCGCGGCAACACCAGGAGGGGCGGGCCGAAGCAAGGAGGGGTGGAGCGAAGCGGAATCGGGGCGGGGCTAGGGAGAAGAGGGGCTGGCCACCCGGCCCCTAGAGCCGGCGCCAGCGGGCTGCTGAGGTGGCTGTCGCCCGCTCGGAACTGCGGCTTGCCCGGGTCGAGCCCCCGATGGAGGCCGAGGCCGCGGACGGCCCCGCGGGCGGGGTTGAAGCAGCGCTCAGCTGCTTCTCTTTCAACCAGGACTGCACGTAAGCGGCGGAGTCTGCCTGGCCGGGAAGTGGGGGACAGAAAGTGGCGGCCAGAGTTGGTGTCCTGTCCGCAACTTGTAGCAGCAGGCTCTGGCCTGTGCCCCAAGAGGCCGGCAGCGGGATGGCGGCGGCTGCCCCCGTCTGGTTTGGGTCTAGGCATCCATCTCCTCCGCCCTCCTCCTCCGCCAGCAGGGGATTTGGGTGCCCCCAGCCCTTCCTTGCTCAGGCCGAGAGCCAGGAGGGGCTGGTCGAGGGTAAACGGGGAAAGTCAGCTAGCAAAGTAGGGCTGAAGGAAGCTAAGGAATGGGGGCTGGGGGTGGTGACCGAAGTAGGGATCTGGGGAAGGAGGGGCAGAGGCCAAAACAAAGGAGATGGGAGGGGAGAGGCAGGTTGGAAGTTGACCCAAGGCGTGGTAGTTGGGGCCCAGGAAGCTGGGAGTCCAGGAAAAACTTTCCCATTTGTCCTTGAGCATCTCAACGTGGCATCTGGGCAGGGCCTCCGACAGAGGCAGCCTATCCCTGCGGGCAGGCCAGCCTCTGTCCCAGCCCCAGCGCTGGCATCTGGTCTGCTTCCTCTGGATGTCAGAAACCTTTCCGTTCATCTCCCCGCGTTTCCACACAGCCCACTCGGTGAGGCCGAACCGCCCTCTCCGAGCCCATGAGCCCAGTCTTGGCCCCAGGATGCTTTCCTCCAGGAGCATGAACCCCACTCTTGCTTTTTTAGTAGATTTTAAATGTTTCACCCTGATGGTCACGTTTGGACTTTGGCCAGAGAGCTGGGATTCCCTGGGCTGTGTTTCAGGCATCTGGAGGGTTCCGTCCTTTGGACGCAGACGTTTTCCTTCCCTCTTTTCGTGGAATTGTTAGACGCCAGCCCCAGGGACCCTCTGAAAT
This sequence comes from Phyllostomus discolor, assembly GCF_004126475.2. Classification (NCBI taxonomy): domain Eukaryota; kingdom Metazoa; phylum Chordata; class Mammalia; order Chiroptera; family Phyllostomidae; genus Phyllostomus; species Phyllostomus discolor. The sequence goes on from NC_040910.2 coordinate 87,122,456, forward strand.
AATCTCTTTGGAATGTACACCCAGTGCATCAGGCAGGGATGACCTCTTCCCGGTCTCCCACTTCTTGCTGTACCAGTTTCTGTTGTGTTCCTTGTTTGGAGTCAGTTTCAGGCTTGTGCTTTTGGCCTGTGACTGGGTTATGCTAATATTGAACATGCAGTGGGATAATTAAGGCCATCACTTACCGTAAGCAACTCTGGCTTCCATTCCCTTTGCGTTTCTGTTTAAATACACCCCATACCAAACAGTATGCCTTTGTTAAAAAAAAAAAAAAAAACAACTATGCATAATCGGGTAATCTGGTTACTGGACATCTTGGTTAGTTAGATGCGTGACTTTGAAGCTCTCCTCAACCACAACCCACAATAAGAAATATATATTACAACATCACCCAATACCCGTGTGCAAATAATACAGCTAAAAAGTGGTTCACAAAATGGTGTTGCCCTTATGATGGGCGATACCCTCTGGTATTTTTTTTTTAAGCCATTTGTGACTCACTGGCTTGTTTTTAGGATTCACTCACAGTTGAGACCCACAGTCTACAAAAATGACAGTCTAGATAAAATTCTGATGTTTTGTAAGAAACATTTTGCAAGAGGGGATGGCTGTTGAAATGTCTGGGTATTTTCCTTCCCAAATGAACATAGGTTAAGGAAGGGAGTTAGTTTGCTTATTAGTGAATGTTCTAATTTCTGCTTTGTAGCCTTGTTTATTAGATTATTTTAATCTTTATTCTAGTTCAGCCCAGGCTTTCATAGCAGTTGGATAAGAGTGTTATTTGCAAAACCGTAGGGTGCTGGGGAAGTTAATTTCCTTAGTCCCTACAGTTCGTTCTGTTTTCTTGGATGAAGGCTCTGCTGGGCAGCTCCGTCTCACCTATAAATAAAAGTTTTTGTCACAGTCAGTTGTTTTGAGCCACAGAGGGTATGACATTGAATTTTAAAATAAGTTAAGCCCCTTACCAAATACATTTAGGAGTATCAGTGTGACTTTTTCTTTAAGCATAGTCTGTGTGTAAGATCTAGTATTTCTGGAGAAGGGGGTGAAGACCACCCACCTTTACCAGTCTCTCTCACTCTCACATCGTGCTCGCCACTGTGCTAGACGCTTCGGGTACTTTTTTTTTCATTTGATTGGTGATGTGTGTTTATCCCAAACACTGTGCCCACGAGAAGTGAAGAGAATTTTCCTACAAAAAAAAAAAGCTTTATGGATAAAATAAGGTTTTTGTCTGAATTCCTTGACTTGGAGAATTTTGTAGCCATTGATTAATCATTTAAAACATACACAGTGACCGCACTGCCATTTTCTCATATGTAAAATTCATCTGTTCCAGGAGCAGGGCAGATGTTTGAAAATTATTTGAAACTTTCAGGTGTATTGGTTAATATTATAAGACTCTGGTTACAACATTCTTTTCATTACTTGCAAGTTTTAGAAACCTCCGTTTACAACTAAGCGCGCCTGCATGTGGAAAAGTTTATGTGAAAAGAATTCAGAACAGTAACTACAGAGTATACTTGGAAGGTTTTAAGATGCGGCTGGCTTGTCTTTCCAGTTGCTGCTTGTCATCAGTAAGGCTGTAGCCGCGGATGCCAAGGCGACCGCTTCTCCCAAGCCAAGGTCTAACACCAGTTTAGACAGTGGGCAGCCGGGAGGCCTGAGGAACCCGAGCCACTGCCTCCCTGATTACAAGTTGACTGTAGTCACTCATCCCCGTGTCCCAAGGAAGAACAAATGATTGGGTAGGAAACTATTCCAGGGGAAATCACGTGACCTTCTCTTTTTTAGGCGAGTGAAACAAGACCCGTGGCATCGGGCTTGTCGCAGGAAGCTGCTTATTTTAGTACATGCTTCTCGGTGCAGAGCAGATCCTGCCTTTCATGTATTTGTTTTACATGAGGAAGGTGGACTCATTTTCAGGTCCACTGAGGACCATGTTTAGGTCCCTTTCGGCTTGGACATCCACTTTCCCAGGATGGAAGTGCCCAGGATCAGACTGTCATTCTCAGTGTCTTCTGTGTCAGATTCCCTCCTTCACTCGGGAAGAAGCTGAAGGGGATTCCCAGCTGCTGAACAAAACAGACTCATGTGCTTTCATCCTGAGGCCAAAAAAAAACAAAAACAAAAACCTGGGTTCACACTCTATCGTTATCTATGGATTGAGAAGTGAAAAATTTAAAAAACAAAGATTTTTTTTTAGCCCCCGTTGTCCCAGATAAGTGTTTAGTTTTTGCTTTGTTGGTTGGTATAAATCAGCGTTCTCAACCCTGGCTGCATGCTAGAGCTCTTGAACTAAAACATAAATAAATTGATTAATTAAAAATGCAATGAATGAAAACAGGTCAGGTTTGAGGGAGAAGGGGCAGACAGTCATCAGTATGTTTGTGGTTGTTGTGAATTTCCCCAGTGAGTTTGGCGTCCACCCAGGGATGAGAGCTCCTGGTATAAAGTGTCTGGGAATGTTTCATGGAAAAAAAAATTAAAGGAAGCATCTATTAAGTTTTGCCTACTAATGACCTATTATGTCAACTAAGAACTTGTATTTCCTTTTAAGCCAAAAAAAAAAAAGGTCATCAAAGGAATAAAAAATGATTTACCTCTTGGTAAAGTACCTCTCAAGTAGCTAGGAGCCCCCTAATTGTGTTGGGAGTGGGAGCAATGGTGGATATCCCTAAGCATTCCGTTTTTCCTATTTCTGCTCAGCTGGAAAAACATGGTCTCTCGTAGATTTGACATTTCACTTGAAGACACAGCCCATGGACTGTCTCTCAGCCGTTGCACATTTTTCTGTGTAGTTGTCTTTGACCTTGTTCTTTTACCATGCCCACCCACCTGACAAGGTGTGCCTTGCCGGTTAGAAAGTTATCCAATATCCAAGCACCTGAGGATGTGTGTTTGTCTGTCCCCTGTGAAGCAAGAGGGAAAAGGGCTGTCTCTAGGCGGGTCTGAGTTGGAACACAGTACCTGTTGTCATTCCCGGGCTGTCATTCTCTCCCGCAGATCCCTAGCAATTGGAACCAAAGCTGGGTATAAGCTGTTTTCTTTGAGTTCTGTGGAGCAACTGGACCAAGTCCATGGAAGCAGTAAGTGCGTGCGTGTGTGTGTGTGTGTGTGTGTGTGTGTGTGAGACCTCAGGGACATCAGATCTTCCCTCCGGACTTTAACCCCTGGTGCTCCTGAGCTTTCTGCATTTCCCTCCCTTAGCCATCAAACTGGAGTCAGGATCTTTCAGATTGAAATACAAATCATTGTCTCCTCTTGCTTTCAAAAAACCATGACAAAGCACTTAGATGTAGTAATAGCTTAGGTAACATTTTATATTAAGAAATCCTTTGTTTGAAACCATATTGCTGATAACTTTTCATGTACACATATGAACAGTCATCGGTTTTTATAGTTGTCACACTAAGAGATCAGTTCAGATTTTACCCATTATATCGGTGCTATAAAATATTGGTAACATTCATTCAGTCGTGGAAGTGTGTTCTTTGCTCTAACAGAACAATACTATCCCGTTTATATAGTTCATATTGAAGGTGTTAGAGTACTTCTGGTGAATATTTTTTAAATTCCAGTTTAGAAATGTGATTCTGATTGTCCCAGGGTAAGCAATGGTTCACTCCGTCATAATAAGGAAGAATATACAGTCTTGGGATTTCCCGGAAAGAAAGTGATTTGGCAAATAGTATATTGGGCTCCTAATTTGTTTGTAGGATGTCATTTCTATTATGCCATTTTCATGAATATTTTGCTCTGTCTCTCTCCTGTGCTGCTCCCTACTGGACTTGCCCAAGAGCAAGAAAGGCATGAAAAGAACGTTCTCCACTTACCGGTGCTCAGGAGGCTTGCGAATGTACTTTCTTCCAGCATGCAGAAGTGCTTCCCCGGTCATAAGACAAAGTCTAGATTGTTTACAACGGGAAAGGGATTCCAGACAGGGCCCTGGAGTGCAGCACGACAGGGAAGGAGTCCAGACTTTTCTGTGTTACTGCCCCCCATGGCGCTCCACATCTTAGCAGCAGAGACCAAAAGAATCCTGAAAGCAGACGCTGTGACAGAGTAGTGATTTCTCTGAAACCTCTCAATGAGAAAAGGGTAGATGGAGATGGCCCAAACCCCTCAAATATGTTTCCTAGAACAAGCAGTGGCATCGGAGGGCCCTGGAGTAGGAGCTTGGGAAATCCTGACTTGTGTCTGGTCACTGGTATTTTCTTTAGATATTTGTTAGGGCGTTGGAACTGTTACATTTGGAAATGGTTAAAGCTTCACCATGAGGAAAAATCATTGCAAATGCGTGCTGATGGCGGGTGCCCAGTCAGCAGGACCCAGAGAACGCTGGGCACCTGGCCTAGTCGGGGGGGGGGGGGGGGGCGGGGCACTGAAACCCAGGTACCTTCCACCGCCCTCCCTTCCAGACGAAATCCCAGATGTCTACATCGTGGAGCGCCTCTTCTCCAGCAGCCTGGTGGTGGTGGTCAGCCGCACGAAGCCGCGGCAGATGAACGTCTATCACTTCAAGAAAGGCACCGAGATCTGTAACTACAGCTATTCCAACAACATCTTGTCCATCAGGCTGAACCGGCAGGTAAGTGGGGGAGATCCATCCAGAGCGCAAGGCTTCTGCTCATTGGGACCAAAGAGAGAGATGGATATCTTTCAAGATGAATGTTCCTAGAACAAGCATCAAACTCTAAAGGGGATTTTCACACTCAGGCCTCACTTTAGGAGGCTACTGTAAAGAGAGTCGACTCCATGCGTGTGTTTCCGTGGTGGGTCCTCCCTGGTCCTTCTGCCTCTTGTTCTCTCTCGGATGTGGGCCAGTGGCCCGGTGAACCCTCCCCCGGATGCAGGCTGGCCGGACCGCAGGCTCTGAAACTCTCGCCTGAGCTACTGCAGGGACACCTTCAACAGAGGGATGCCTGTGTGGTTCGGGCCCCTGGTGGTGGCACTCGCTGCAGATCGGTGGCAGTGCCTCTCAGAACAAAGCTCCTGAGGATTAAGCGCAGTCCTCCTGGGTGGTTCTGGAGCCGGTCAGTGAAAGGGCCCAGCGGGCCAGGTCCTGGGTCTCAGGCTTCCACTTCCACCCAGCAAACACTTGAAGATTGTTCTCGTAGTGCTTTCTTTGTTGAAGGAAGGATTATTCTTATCTCAAATACGCCGCACCTTCTCTTGAAAAATATCAGGCCTTGTGAAATAAGTGTTTGAGTTACTAGCAGAGTTTCCGTTGAATTACTAGATTTTAAATCCTGTGAGGACAGCAGGGGTGCATCTGTTTTGTTCACTGTTGTAAGACCTGGTAGAAGAATGCTCCGTGAATATCTGTTTCCTGGCCGCCTGTTAAATAGACAAACAGATAGATTCTCTGCAGGAGCACGCGGTTCTGTCTGTTCCAGTAAATATTCCCAGGATGGTGGAGGTCATCGCATTCACTGAGGACAATGTTTTCTTCTGTCTTTGTACCTAAACTATTAAATGATGATTAATTTTTTAAAAACAAATAAGACACAGTGCTTTCTTAAGGTATGGTAAGGAACAGATTGTTTCTTGGAGTTGATCAAATATTTTGAGTGAATATCCAGTTAAGCCTGTATAAAGCAGAGAATAGCCTGAGAAATAGGATATGGCAGGGTGGGGGAAGCTTTAAGCAAAGAGAAGATGGAGTGAAAAAGAATAAAATAAACCCAGGTTCTTAGAAAGGGAGGAAAAGGCAGTTTGAGAGTTTTTAGTTTGAAGGATTCCAAGCACAATCCTTGGCTCCAGGGCTCCCTCTGACTTCCGTGGGGAGCATGTCAAATCTCGTTGCAGAACTATGTCTTTATCTTTGCATGTAGCAGTATCCAGTATAGGAACAGTATCTGTCCCTTCTGGTAGCTGATTGTCTCTTTAAGACTGATTGTTCAGGCAAATATCCTTTGGAGGTCAGAACCCTCAAATAGTACCTATGGCATTTATTTGTGTAACTTCTGTCTTACTCTCACTCTGATATTTTCTTTAGCAAATGGGACAAGACAGGATTATTCTAGTGTCCAAGCCTGTAAACCTTTAGCTGGCACTGTGGTGTAACACTCACTGTAACACTCACTAGCTTTAAGCCCCCCCCCCCCCCACATCTTCCAAAGGACAGTGATGCACCCAGGGCTCCTTGGCTGTTCAGGGCCAAGCTAATGGGAACCCACGTTGAACAGGTCTCTCTTCCTTTGACATTTCTGCTCCTACGAAGATGATTTGGAACAGGCCTGGGAAATGTTTGGGGTTTGCTTGTGTCTTAAAACAAAACAGGTTTGGGTCTCAACACCTTCTGCTTTAGGAAAGTCCTGCAGCCCCTCCCTGCCACGTGGTGGGGGGCGGGCATCCCTCAAATATACAGAAAGGAAGACTCTTTGGTAATTGTGATATTTTGCATCTTTAGTTGATGTGATTCCCCTGGTGCTTAATTGAGGAAATGTGTTCAGTGGAATAAAGACAGTCAACCAGGGACTTTTCGATACGCAGCTTTTGCAGGTCTCTGGTCCTCTGCTGTCACCCTCCGTGCGGATGACAGGGGCCCCTCGGAACAGGTGTGGCATCTACAGCCGGCCTCTGAAGCTAAGTCTCCGTCTGTGGTGCTAGAGGGCAGACGCTGTAAATATTTTTTAATTGATAAAAGGAATTATTAAGTGACAAAACTTAGGAAAGTCGACAAGAGCCAAAGGGACGGGGATGAGCTGCGTTGAAGGCCAGCAGCCCCTGGTTCTGCTGAGACTGAGGAGTTACTGTCAGACCAAGCCAGTGAGCAGGGCCCTGCCCATCCCGGAAGCGTGCTGTCACGTGAACCGAAGACAAAGTACCTCCTCTTTCCCTCTGAATGCTCTGTGTTTTCCTGCTGCTTAATTCTTGACTGCAGCCAACATGGAGGCAGCCTGAAATTTGGCCAGAAGGGCCCCAGAGCTGCGGAGAAAATACCAGGACGAGGTCAGACAAGCTAGCAGTAGGTGTTGATTCTGCAAGTGTTGGCCCCAGTAGGCTGGGGATTGGGTGCGGGGCTGGAAGGGGCTAGGAGAGAAGATCAGAAACCTAAGAACATAACAAGCATAGAGTAATAAGAGTCCAATCACAGTAAGTGCTGACAAAGGGCAAAGGGATCGAGTCAACCAGAGAATGTGTGTTCTGTGGAGAAACACTAATTTGTCATCAGTTTTGAGACCCAGTTAGAATTTTGCTGCTCCTTAGCACCCAGCCGCAGACCTGTGGCCACAGTGCCTTAATTAAGATATTTACATTTTATTTTTCTGCTTGGTTCAAGTGTCAATGTCTGTTGTTCTGAGCTTTGAGGAGTCTTGCTGGGAAACAATGGAGCAGGCTTTTCCTAGGAGGAAAGCCTGCTGCTCTTTTGCAGTGTTTTAGGTGCCTGCCTTCCCAAGTGTTGTTCCCTGGGATGAAAGGGTCTGGCCCGAGAACAGTGGTTCTTAAACACAGGTTGCGTCAGAATCACCTGGGGCACTTGGTGAACCACCTCCCAAACCAGAATCTCTGGGGAGAGTCCAGCCCATGCCCCTTGGGTGCTCGGATTCGCATCCAAGTCTGAGAACCACCAGCCTCGAGGGCGGTCGAGTCAGGCATGTGCGGGGGCAGGAGGCAGCTTTTCAAAGTGAGGCCAGAGATCCTGGGCCCCACATTCCTCCCCAGCAGCTCCCCCAGCACCCGACACCTGTGTACCCACACTGAGGGGTGCACCCTGTTCCCTTACACGTGCAGCACGTTAGCCCCGTGGCCTGTCCCGCCTGGTGGAGTGTGCCGCCATTGGGGAGAGCCTCCAAACCGGACAAGTCTCACTGAAGAGGAAGAGAAGGGTCTCCCAGCCCTGGGGAGGGCGACCCCCAGGGAGAGGAGCCGAGCACTCGAGGGGGACGGCGTGTTCACGCGAGGGCTGAAGGGCTTCTCCATGTTTTCTGCCAGGGAGGGGGAATGTGCACAAAGGTAGATCTGGGGGAGAGTCTAGTGAGATTAAACTCTGACCATTCACTGAAGAGGGGTTAAACAGAAGGTTGGGAGATCCAGGGAGAGCAAAGAAACCCACCTGTGTACAACGGGGAGACTTGTGATGAACATTGAAAGGCAGCAGGAAAACACAGAGCATTTCACCACTCTCATGCAACATAGTACTGGAAGTCCTAGCCACAGCAATCAGACAAGGAGTAAAAGGCATCCAAATTGGAAAGGAAGAAGAAAGGCTGTCATTATTTGCAGATGACGTGATACTATATAGAGAGAACCCTAAAGATTCCACCAAAAAACTACTACAACTGATCAATGAATTCAGTAAAGTAGTAGGATACAAAATAAATATCCAGAACCCAGTTATATTTTTGTACACCAATAGAACTATCAGAGAGGGAAACTAAGAAAACGATCCCATTTACAATTGCATCAAAAAATGCCTGGGAATAAATTTAACCAAGGATAAAAGACCTGTACTTAGAAAATTATAAGACACTGAAGCAAGAAATTGAAGAAGATACAAATATGTGGAAGCACATACCATTTCATAGATAGGAAGAATGAACTTTAAGATGTCCATACATTGTATATGTTACTCAAAGCAATCTATAGATTCAGTGCAATTCCTATTAAAATACCAATAATATATTTCACAGACTAGAACAAATATTCCAAAAATGTATATGGAATCACAAAAGGCCCCAAATAGCCATAAACAATCTTGAGAAAGACTAACAAAGTTGGGGGAGTAACACAACCTGATATCAAACTATCCTATCAGCCCATGGTAATCAAATTAGCACAGCACTGGCATAAAAACAGACATGTAGATCAATAGAACAAAACAGAGAACCCAGAAATAAATCCATGCCTTTATGGTCAATTAATATTTGACAAAGGAGACAAGGACATACAGTGGGGTAAAGACAGTCTATTCAATAAATGGTTTGGGGAAAATTGGGCAGATAGGTGCAAAACTAGACCACTTTCTTACACTATACACAAGAATAAACTCAAAATTAATTAAAGACTTAAATGTTAGACTCAAACTCATAAAAATCCTAGAAGAAAACATAGGTAGTAAAATCTCGGACATTTCTCATAGCAATATTTTTTCTGATATGTCTCCTCAGGGAAGGGAAACAGGAGAAAAATAAACAAATGGGACATCAAACTAAAAAGATTTCTCAAACCAAAGGAAGCCATCAACAAAATGAAAAGACAGTCCACTGAATGGGTGAACATATTTGCCAATGATACATCTGATAAGGGGTTAATATCCAAAATTTATAAAGAACTTATGAAACACTAAAACAAACAAACAATCCAATTAAAAAATGAGCAGAGGACCCAAATAGACACTATTCCAAAGAGGACATACAGATGGCCAATAGATACATGAAGAGATGCTCATTATCACTAGTCATCAGAGAGATGCAAATTAAAACCACAATGAGATATCACCTCACACCTGTCAGAATGGCGGTCATCAACAAACAACAAGTGTTGGCGAGGATGTGGAGAAAGGGGACCCTCGTGCACTGTTGGTGGGAATGCAGACTGGTGCAGCCACTGTGGAAAGCAGTATGGTGTTACCTCAAAAAATTAAAAATGGAACTCCCTTTTGACCCAGCAATTCCACTTCTAGGATCATATCTGAAGAGACCCAAAACACTAATTTGAAAGAATGTACACACCCCTGTGTTCACTGCAGCATTATTTAGAACAGCCAAGATTTGAAACAACCAAAGTGTCCATCAGTAGATGAGTGGATAAAAAAGCTGTGGTACATTTACACAATAGAATACTACTTGGGTGCAAAAAAGAAGGAAATCTTACCTTTTGCTACAGTGTAGATGGACCTGAGAGCATTAAGCTAGGTGAAATAAGCCAGTCAGAGAAATACAAATACCATATGATTTCACTCATGTGGAATATAATGAACAAAATAACAAACAAAATAGAAAGAGACTCATAGATAGAGAACAGACAGCTGTCAGAGGGGAGGGTTGCAGGGCTGGGTGAAAAGTGAAGGGATTAAGCAAAAATTTAAAAAACAACCTCAGACACAGACAACAGTATGGTGATTACCAGAAGGAAAGGAGGGTGGGGGGAGATGGGAGAGGGTGAAGGGGGATAAATGATGATGGAAGGAGACCTGACTTGGAGTGATGAACACACAGTACAGTGTACAAATGATTTGTTATAGAATTGTACACCAAAACCTATATAATATTATTAACTGATGTCACCCCAATAAATTGAATTTTAAAAAGAGGAGCCTGTCTGATGGACACAGGAACCCAAAAGCTTACCCCAAATTGTCCCAAACAGCAAAGGGAGTCTCTGGTGAGGAAGTGTTCAGAAATCCCCATTCTAAGGGAGGGGCAAGTACAAGGATGGGAGGGAGGGAGGGAAAGAAATCTCAATTTCTAAGTGAAATTTCTAAAGGTTTAGTATTTTAAGTTTCTGTTCAGGTGGCTAATGATGTACGTGGGGTGTGCACGTATGCATACATCATCCTCAAATCCATCATCCAACTTTTTCCTCTCAGGCTTAGAGTCCGGTTAGGACGTAGAGGAAAGATGAGTGATTTTGATTTGCTCGGTCCCTTTTGGCGGAACCAATCCAGTAGACTGACGGGTTTGTGTGGTTACAGAGGCTGCTGGTGTGCCTGGAGGAGTCCATTTACATTCACAACATTAAGGACATGAAGCTGTTGAAGACCATCCTGGATATCCCTGCAAACCCAACAGGTGAGCTTCCCAAATGAGGCCGGTGCCCCCCTCGCCTCACGACCAGGTGCTCCTTTCACAAGCTGCATGTCCAGCTGTCTTGCGAACCCGAAGCAGTGTTTCTGCTCTGTAAGTCTTCCTGGTGTTTACCTCGAGGCTGAGTTTTAACGGTGGCAGGTTCAAGAACGTTCAGGTTGCATGTCCTGCAAGAAGAGGCGATGTGGCCACCATGGCCGCCAGACAGAAACTCCTTTCATCTGGGACCCGTTCTCAGCAAACGTGTCAAGGCATTTAAGGTAGATGCGTGGGAGATTTCATGCCTCTGATACTGAGTGTTTACTCCTAATTATTTTCTGTGGTTGCTCAGGACAGTGTAGGTGTAACAATTAAAAGCAGGTTTTGACTTGGTGTGTCTACGTGACTAGGAGAAAGACAAGCTGAATATTAAGACAAGCTGAAAGACAAACTGTAAAGAATACATTCTATTACACCTGGCTGGTGTGGCTCAGTGGATTGAGTTCTGGCCTGTGAACCAAAGGGTCGCTGGTTCGATTCCCAGTCAGGGGCACATGCCTGGGTTGTGGGCCAGGCCCCCAGTAGTGGGTGCATGAGAGGCAACCACTCCTTGATGTTTCTCTCCCTCTCTTTCTCTCTCCCTTCCCCTCTCTCTAAAAATAAATAAATAAAATCTTTTTACAAATTTTAAAAAAGAATGCATTCTATTACACTGCAAAGAAATCTCCACTTGGGTGACCTTCTAGACTCGTGGACTTCACAAACTTCTCAGGATGGAACACTGCTGAATAAGTCTCCCAGCTAAGAATGGAAATAGTTTGGATTTGCTAGATTGAAACAGCAGATGATAACATTTTAGGAAGTCGCCGAGTGAGGAGTAAACGAGAGACAGGTCCTTTACCGGGTGGCAGGGCGGGGAGGCCACGTGAGAACAATTTGTGTACCTCATGCTTCAGTTACTACGCGTAAACTGTATTCTCATGTAGGGTCATGAAGGGGCTGCTTCCGTGTACTGTAGTGTCCCAACCCTCTGTCACTGAATTTCAAGGGCTGCTTGAACCAACCCAAGATACGTAGACTCTGAGCCTCAGTTTCCTTCTCTGTAAAATGGGGTCATGATGCCCATCTCACAGGGTCGGCGGAGAATGAAGCGGGGTCACGTTTGTGAAAGCGGCCAGCCCACACACAGCCTGCCTTGCGGTACACACGTCTCCTTGCCTCCTTGCCTCCTCTCCTCCACTTCATCTCCTCGCCACACGCGGCCCTGTACTGCTGTCAGTGCTGAAAAATCTTAGCCTTGACGAAATATTTTTAAAAGAACAAAGCCGTGGAGGCCATTCTAAAGTTCTGTGAAATGGCTTTAAAGCCTATTTCACAAACTGGAGACTGGTAAGTGCAGGAGCTGTGGGGGTTAAGGGTGATGTTTTAGGAATGAGAGGCTGAACTCATCTGCAAGAGTAATTACTGAAGACATACTGTGTGCCCGGGACCGCACTAGGTCCTGTCAGGTACCTACAGGCCGATCACACACCAGGAACCCCACGTCCAGCCACACTATTCCCAGAGCCCATCTGCTCCGTGTGACACCCAGGGGCAGGAAAGTAGGGGCAGGACCCAGGGTGTGATGGGTGCGGGCAGCCGCAGGAAGATGGGCTCTCTGGTCTGGCAGGAGAGATGAGTGGAGTCTGAGCAGAGCTCCCAGAAGCCATGGGCCTGGACTGTGGCAGATTTTGGCAGGGGACAGTCAGGGGGACAGAAAGCTCCAAGCTGTGCGTGGCTCTCTGTATCTTTGAAGAAAGGGCCACTGGGCGCAGTTAGTGGCATCTCTAGTGCAGGGACCCATGGGCTGCCTGGCGGTGGGTTTCCCTCCCCCGCCCCGCCCCGCCCTGCACTGTCACTCTCGGGCTGCCCAGGCCAGGGGACCATGCGGCCTGCCCTCAGGCCAGGCCGTTCCTCCTGCAAAAACAAAGTTTTTCATTTTTAGCAAATATAGCTGTTTTTCTTAGCTCAAAAACTCATTGGTTACCTTAGTTATTTCAGTTTAAACAGAGGAAAAAGTTTTTGGAAGTTAGGGGCTATTTTGAAAGAACGTGTATTTGTAAACGAATAATTCTGTCTCAAGAAAAATTAGAAACAATGGTAGGCGTTTTCTCTGTTGCAGAGAAACATTATGAGTAGATTCAGGGACAGATTTAGCATTTCCTTCTGAAAGACCAGGGTCGGGTTGAGAGAACAAAGGTGTGTCTTATTATACCTGAGCCATCCTTTGGAGAGAATGTCCAGGAGTTTTTCACATCCTGAAATTTATAATTATCATCTCCGCAACCACTGAGTTCCCTTTCTACTTCAGTAAAATGGAGATGACATTTTTCGCCCCCCAGAACCGTGGGGAGGACTAACTGAGGGCCTGGAGTGACAGCCAAGGCGTGTCTGCTCCGCACTCGCAGGCGGCCAGCCAGGCTCATGCACTGGCCCGGCGCCAGCTGGTGGGCAGCCCGACAGCAGCCACAGCTGCACTCCAGGGATGTGACCGGCTCCTCACCCAAGAGCCTCCAGCTGCCTCTGCACTGTCAAAACCATGACCATAAAACCCTGAGGCCAGGGGTCTCCTTTATTTGTTCCTGTTCTCTAATATATTTTCTGAACAACAGTAAGGATGGAAACTCTGGCTTTGATTTTGTAAGCCCTTAATGAGTACACAAGGGAGACAGAATCACTGGTCTCACTGTCCCGAGCACACAAACTCTGTGTGTGCTGTGCCCGCGTGACCTACAGAGAAGTGATATATACGGAGTTCTCCCGCTGCCTTGCGCCCAGTATCCAACGTGGCTGTAAATTTCCTTCCTCTCTGTCTCTGTTTGTGCCATGCCTGTTCCTGTTGTGTCAAAGATTGCAGGCTGTTTCCTCTGAAGAGTTAGGCCAGACGGGACGCGAAGCTAATTTCCTGCTAGCGCAGCAGTCTGTGCGCTGAGCAGTGGAAGGCAGAAACTTCCGTGCGGGCTCTGCCAGCTGTGGGACCGGGCGTGCCACGGAGCCCGCCGCCTTTCACGGAGGATGGGGGGGCGGCGGGGGAGGGGGGGTCTGTGCCGCACGTGAGCGTATGTCACAGAACAAAGGAGCGGTTTATTGTCCCGTGAGAGCTCTTTGAGGACCGGCCGTGCAGGTGGGGAAACGACTCTCATTTGCAGAGGCATAGTGCAGTTGCAAGCACGGAGATTCCTTTCTATTTTTGAAAATTGGAGAGCATATTCCGAGCCGTGAACCAGCCCAGAGGGGACGGCATATAATAAATCACTGTTAACTTGCTTTAAGTTTGACATGTCATACTCTGAATACCAAGATGACAATGACTTAGAATCACAGGACTTCCTTCTCGTGCAGCTGCCAGGACCGTTGGTTCTTTGGTGGATAGCGGGGCTGCCTGTCCCAGCTGCAGGGGAGTTACAGCCAAATGACTTCAGTGAAATTGTTGTTGACAATGATTTATGAAAATGTGTGTCAAATCTCCAACGAGTCCAAAAGCCACATCAAAACCAAGTTCCTACGGAAGGAAATGTGCTCAAATATTGAGAATAGTGGAAAGTCTCCAGGTTTTAGAATGATGGGTGATTTTTTTTTTCTCTTCATGTTCTCTAGACTCTTGAAATTATTTACATTATCACTTTTCTGTTATAAAATAAAATTGAAGAACCCCGGCCAGTGTGGCTCAGTGGTTGGGGCATCGTCCTGTAAACCAGAAGGTCGCAGGTTCAGTTCCCCGTCAGGGCACGTGCCTGGGTTGCAGGTTTGGTCCCCATTAGGGGTGTGTACAACAGGCAACCAGTTGATGTTTTTCTCTCACACAGATGTTCTCTCCTTCTCCCTCCCTTCCCCTCTCTCTAAAATAACATGTCCTCAGGTGAAAATAAGAAAGTAAAAAAATAAAATACTATCAAAGAAAAAGCTCGTTTTCTCCCATAAAAGGCTTTGTGTGGCACCTGTGACAGAAACAGAAGGCTCTTCCTGCTTCCCTTGGGGGCTTTGAAAGAACTAAATGGCATTCTTAGAGCTGGCTGGGTTTGTCTGAGAATCAGACTCTAGGGGATGGAAGGAACTCATGTTAAACGTTTCTTGGCACCTGTGTTAAGCCTGCGAGCGTCGGTGTGCAGGACCCCGCGGCGACATTCAGATGGCGGAGGTGCGAGCCCAGAGTCTAATGACTGTCCAGTAAGTGGCCGCATGTTGGCGTCCACCTGCCTTAGACACTCCCCACTGCCCCTTTCTCGTTAGACTCTAGGGTCATCTCTTCTCCGCTAGGGATTACAGAAAGTTCCATGTTAGCTAGAGGAGTGGAAGCCTTCCTTTCTGAGATATTTACCTTTTAACACAGAACTCTGAAGGGCACCTCAGACCTGCCGGGAGGGGCTTTACCAACAAGACGAGAAATAGCAAGTGGTGTTGAGGATGCGGAGAAAAGGGGGCGCTTGTGCCCTGTTGGTAAGAATGTACACTGGTGCAGCCGCTAGAAAAGAGAGTCAGAGGTTCCTCAGAAAACTTAAAATAAAATGACCCCATGATCCAGCTACTCCACATCTGGAACTATATCCAAAGAAAACGCAATCACACTCCCAGAGAGAGAGCCGCGCCCCCATGTCCGTGGCGGGCATTGCTCAGGATGGGCAGGATGCGGAAACAGCCCGAGCGTCCCGCGGTGGGCGGGTGGGTAAAGAAAACGTGGGCTGGGTGCACCATGGGACACGCTCAGCCATAAGAGGAATGAAATAGTGCCCTGGCAACAATGCAGGTGGACCTTGAGGGCATTCTGCTGCGTGAAATATGTCAGACAGAGGACACATATCGCAAATACTGTTATGATCTCTTAGATGTGGAATTTTTAAAAAGTGAGATCACAGACACAAAGAACAGATCCGTGGTTGCCAGAGGAGGGAAGTAGGGGCTGGGCAGAATGGGCGAAGGCGGTCAGAAGGTACAGACTGCCGGGTGTAAAGCAAGTATGTCCCGAGAAGGTCATGGGCAGCGTGGTGATTCTATGTCTTGCGTAACTGACAGTTGCTAAGAGATTAAGTCTTTAAAGTTCTGCTCACAAGAAAAAAAAATCTAACTAGGTATGGTGATAGATGTTTACTAGACTTATCTGTGATGAGTACTTCACAATTCATACAAATATTGAATCATTATGTGGTACGCATGAAACTAATGGGCCATGTGTCAGTCATACCTCAATTAAACAAACCAACCAACCTCTACAAGGCAATTGAAACTATTTGTTCAAACGTTCTGCTCCAAGACTTCCCAGCATCCCCTGCCACAAATTGGGGCCCTGCCCGTATTTTCAGACAGAGGAAGTAAATAAAGACTTGGCATCTTGGAGTGTCAAAGCTGGAAAGAACGCTAGATTACTGAAGTCCCCTCATTTCACAAATAGAAAACAGGCCTGAAAGGGCCACCAGGAACTCAGCCTGTTACGCAGTAGGTGGCAGACCTGGGTCTTGAACTCATGTCCTCAGCCTGGCTCTGCCAGATATTCTTAAAACACTGCCAATTTTTTTTTAACAGCTTTGTTGAGATACAACTGACATGCCATTTAAAGTACACAATTCAGTAGCTTTCAGTATATTCAGAGAGTTGTGTGACCACCACCACAATCAATTTTAGAACATTTCATCACCCTCCCCCAAAATGCCATATATCTGAGCCACCCGCTGCCCCATAACTTCAGGCCCGAGCACCCTAATCTACTTTCTGTCTCTCTAGATTTATCTATTCGGGACATTTCCTAGTAGTGGAATCATACAACATGGGATCTTTTGCGACAGCCTTCTTTCACTAAGCATGTTTTCAATGTTCATCCATACTGTATTATACGTCGGTACTTCATTCCTCTGTAGTATCTCATAATCCACCTAAGGACAGACCACGTTTTATCTACCTGTGCATTGGTTGGTAGATGTTTGGGTTCTTTCTACTTTTTGACTGTTATGAATAATGCTTCTGTGAACATTTACATACAAGTTTCCCTGTGGCTGTATGCTTTAATTTCCCTTGGGAGCACACCTAGGAGTGGGGTTCAGGGTGACATGGTGACTCTGTGTCGAGCCCTCGGAGGAACCGCGGGCTGCTTTCTGAGCCCTGCCCCACATTACGCTCCCAGCAGCAGTGATCAGGGTTCCAATTACCCACCTTCTTGATAATAGCTGTCCTAGGGGGTGTGAAGCAGAGTTAATCAAAACCACAGTGAGGTTTTGATTAACTCTGCTGTTTTTAAACTCAGAAACCTTCAGTACTTACTGGCCGCATTTACAAGAACTTAACACTTCGGTCTGGTTCTCAAGCCCTTCTCTGGTCGCCACATTTGGTCTTAACCTCCTTTCTGCTAACCACCCCTGTGGGGACCCACATGCCAGCCCTCCCTCCCCAGTTGCACAAGACCAGCGTTCCTTCTGCTGGGCTAGCTGTTCTTGAAACTACATTCTGGATCGCAAAGAACCCCGATGAGATGGGCAATTGGGCCTCCCAGGGTAAAACTGGGAAGGTACGAGTGGTGTCTTGTAAGGCTGGGGCCAAGAGTGACCTTGTGCACAAGGAGGCCACAGGCAGCCAGAGCGTGCAGGTGAGGGAGCCAGGCACCATCTCGGCCCTCCCACAGTTCCTGGCTGTGTCCTTGGCAAAGCCAGGGCAGGAGATAGGGCCTTGGTTCCAGTTTTCAGCATTTGATTCTTCCCCCTCTGCTCTCCTCCGCAGCAGGTTAGTAGGATGCATTTGAGCCTGATCTGAGGTTTTCCTTGTACTTGTATAAGAAACCCATTTAGCATACTAACTAGTAAAAATGTCAGTTAACCTATTTTATTTAAAAAGATGTTTCTCTTGCCTGGTCTCGGAGATCCTCTTCTGATCGTGCTTTTGGTTCTGGCAGTTTCTTGAATTCACATTTATCATCTACACCTCTCTCAGTCTAAACCTGTGTTGTGAGAAGCCTTGCACTGAAATGCTGTCAGAGTCAACCATAATTGAAAATAAAAGATTATTTAAAGTAAAAAATGCTATTAGCATTCCCTACACACACATACACCTCGAACCCCCTTGTAAACCGAAATGGCTTATGTTGGTTTGACGGTTCGACTGGCTGTTTACTCTTCCAGAATATTGTTGAAATGTCGTCAGTACAAAATGCCCTTCCTTTCCCTTGTTTCAGCGGCAGACACACCACCTCCACCGCAGGTGCGGTCCTCAGGTGAACCTCCACCTCTGGGGCGCCCGGCTCCCTTAGCAAGGCAGCACATTTGGTTCCAAAACGAGCCACTTCTAACTAGGTCCTGTCCCTCCCCACCCCCCATTCCCCCACTTGAAATGACTGGCTGACTGTATTTAATCACCTGCAGGAAAGCTAGCACATTCTGCCCTTTTGCAGTGGGCAGTCTTATTTCAGTTATGAGTAAATTCTCTTGTGGGCCTAGACGGTAATGGAATAGGAGGAGAAGTCGAAGTGGTTTCAGAGCCCTGGCGTAAAATGTGAAGAAAAACATTTTAAGTAATCTAAATCCTGTAGCCAGGGGGAGGACATGCCAGCGTCAAACTGGAGGTCTTCCACTGGGAATTGACTGTATTGGATGAGATTAGAATCATCATCAACTGGAAGTCAATGCCTGCAGAGCCATTCCCTCCCTCACCAGGAGGGGGCGCTGTAGGCGCACTGTTTTCAGGTGCCCTTTCTGGGTTAGGTTCGCTGGCTTTTCATCAGCTGTTTATTCTCTGCCAGGTCTGTGTGCCCTCTCTATCAACCATTCCAATTCTTACGTGGCCTATCCTGGAAGCCTGACTACAGGCGAGATCGTGCTTTACGACGGACACTCCTTGGTAAGTTGATAGTGACCTGGGAGGACCCAGCTCACCTGCTTGGTTCTGTGGCCAGTGGCAGGTGATGAGCGGGCACTGTCGCAGTGGGGTGAGGTGCAGGGGTGGAGGCAACACTGGGGGAGTTTGTTCTGGCTACAGCACTGGGTGTGGAGGAGAAGGTACTGACATTTGCCCCCATGCCATCAGTCAACATAGCCAGGAGGCGGCGTGCCAGGCCAAGGCAGACATCTGCAGCGTCATGGAAACCGTGTGCCAGCTGGAGGCCCGCCGTCGGCTTGAAGGTGTCACGCCCGCAGTGTGGCACAATCTGTGACAGTGTGCGGCTCTTTCACGTGTCCTGCCCGCTGTGCCCCAAGCTTCACAGGGAGCGGCAGGCTCGCCGTGGGCAGCCCCCTGAAGATGCACCCACGGAGGGCCTGCGGCTGCGATGTCACTCCGCAGCAGGCACTGCTGCCTGTCCGTCTTCCGGAAGGCAGGAAGAGAGATGGAAATGGAGTGGCCCTGGAAGCAGAGTCTGGACACACCGGGAAATGATCGACAGTGTATATGTAAACGTTCTGCTGGAAAGAGAGACAGGGAATCCAGCAAGTGAGGGAGAGCGTCTCAGAAGAAAAGAGGAAGGAGAGGGATGTGCACCTCATCTTCCCTCTTTCCCAGCATCAATATGCATTTTTTCTTTTCACTGACAGAAAACGGTCGGCACTGTCGCTGCCCACGAGGGGACGCTGGCTGCCATCACCTTCAACGCCTCGGGCTCCAAACTGGCCAGCGCTTCTGAAAAGGTGAGTGCACTGGCGTCCTCGAGGGCCCCCCTGCTGGGGGTTTGCTGGACGGCGAGCTGATGAAACTCACCTGCTGACAGGACGACTGACTGGTTCTGGGCCCGCTCGGAATTCATTTCCGAAGAAGAATCTCTGGCATGCTGTGGTATATCGACGCATCTATTAACCCAACAGTCCAAAGGCCTGTGCTGTGCAAGACGCGAGATAAAAACTTGGCGTCTGTTGAGAAGTGTGCGTGCCCATCGTCGCAGACACACGTAGATGCGATGCTGCCTTTCATCAACGTGGTGTAAACAAAGTGCTAGAATAATCTGGGAATGGGATCAAGGTGAATTTTCAAATGCCATGGAAAACAGGTCTATTGCAACAGGCAGAGATGGACTCTTCTAGAAAGCCAGAGCCACTTGAGCACACACACGCAGAGCCTTGGGCCGGGTGGGAGGGAGAAGGGAGGCAGACGCCAACCGAGAGTTGCTTGCAGGGCACAGACACAAAAAAGCCTCCATGCCCAACATGCGCTTCCTCTTCGGAGATGGATGTTCAGAGCCAACGAAACAAGTTCCTTTCTGAAGGGACCTGTCTGTGTGAAGCCATTAATGGTATGAAACGTCCCCCTGCTTTCTCTTCCAGGGCACGGTCATCCGGGTGTTCTCTGTACCTGAGGGGCAAAAGCTCTATGAGTTTCGGAGAGGAATGAAAAGGTGTGTGTTCACTGTAAAACCCAGTTTAAAGTACCCACAGAGGTTCTGCAGTGGACGGCTGGCAGCCATCTAGGGAGAGGCAGGAGGGCAGCTCTGCGCCCCCCTCTCTGAGCCCCAGAGCGGGTAGAGCTATACTTTCTCAGGTAACTTTCTAGAGGCCCGCACACTGCTTGGTACACCTGAGAGTAGAGATGCCATTTTAACATAGTTCTACCACGAGAGTCCTTTTTTTTTTTTTTTTTTGACGTGGATGGGTGGCCAGCAGAGGAGGAATGTGAGAACAAGGGAATCACAATGCAAAAGTAATTCCTGGTCCCCCCTGCAGAAATGAGAGTGTGGTGGTCTGGGATGCTTTTGGCTGCAACATTTGCAGCTAATCGGTGCACAGAGCAGCTGGAAAACTTCCAAGGTGACAGGAGGGAGCAATGCCTGGTTTCTTCTTGCCTGAGACCGTGACCCTTTATGAATCTTTTCAACATTAACTTCTAAGGAAGAACACAATGTTGAAGAGGTTCTGGGATTCTCAGACTCTTCAGGGTACATGTAGCTGTCTTGTAAAGCAGGTTTTGGAACTCTCAGGCCAGAGCCCTCGTTTGTTCCGGCTCACTGGTGCACGCGTTGCTGTTTCCTAGGTACGTGACAATCAGCTCCCTGGCTTTCAGTATGGACTCACAGTTCCTCTGTGCCTCCAGCAACACCGAGACCGTGCACATCTTCAAGCTGGAACACCTCACCAATAGGTAAGTATGGCGCCAGATATAAAGTACCCATTCGACTACAGGAGTTGGGCCCTGATTACTCTGCTCTAGGGGCCACTGCTGGCACAGTGATTTCTTCTCCTCCTGAATGCCAGACCTTGTCTTTCCTGGTTGGGGTTTCACCAGAGTGCCGAGTGCATGCTGGCCGAGCCTTGCTGGAGAAACGCATGGAGGCCCTAAGTCTAGGGACACTCAGCTGGGGGCAGGTAACTTAATCTTTCTGGACTTCCATACAGACCAATCATAAACCTGTCTTCGGCTTGTTGGGAGGATTAAATGAGTTCCTTGACCGCGTGTGTTGAGTGTAGTGCCTGCATGTAGTAGGCACTGATAAGTATCAGCCAGTGTAGCTGTAAATGTAGGAATACAGTCATCGCCACTACCCAACCACAGAGCGCTGGCAGACTCGCTCAGTGCCCATGAGCGTGGCTGTGGCAGGAGACGGGCAGGCCGGCAGTACAAAGCCTGTGTTCAGAGTGCAGGCGGGGCCGTGCATATTCATTTCCTATTGTTGCTCTAACAAATTAGCACAGACTTAATGGCTTAAAACAGCAAACACGCATTATCTCACAGTTCTGTAGGTCAGTGGGCCAGGACAGCTGGATGCTCCTCCGCTCAGGGTCTCACGCGGCAGAAATGCCGGCGTTGGCCAGCTGCGTCCGCATCTGGAGCTTGAAGTCGTCTTCCAGCTCACGCACGTGGATTCCCTCTCGTGCTTTGGATTTCTCCGATTTTCCCTTCTGCCGTCCTTCTTTGCCTGCAGTCAGGGAGAGCTCTCTGCTTTTAGGGGCTCAGTGATTATATCAGTCCCACCCGGATAATCTCCCCACCTACAAACAGCTGGGCCTTACAATAGCAGTCACTGCTGGCTGTTGTCTCCTCACCGTTGTGTTCCAGGGACCGGGGCGTGGAATCTTGGGCGCTTCTGAGAAATTCTGCCTGCTGCGATGTGTGAGCATGAATTTATCGTGCTAAGTACGTGCTACACGAGTGCCTGTGTCTTCTCCTGAAGACATTTTACACTCAAAAGCCGTAAAGGCGTGACAAAGTCCCCTCCCACCCAGCCATCCTCTGTGGCTGTGTCACCTTGCCCAGCCCTCCTCACAAGGTCAAGATCCCACCTCTAGCAGCACAGCAGATGGCTCACACCTTCCTCAGGGACTTCAGACACCTCGTGTCTCCTGACACTTCTCTTTAGCATCATTATAGGAAATTGAAACGTGAAGTGTTGGTGATTAGCTCAGACCCACTCAGAAAGCAGGTGGTGGGGCCAGCGATAATGATGCTCGTGCGCTAAGAGCATCTCACAGTTTCCAGAGCATTCACACACACTGCCTCCCTTGGTTCCCACAGTGTTCCTAGAAGGCAGGCAAGGGAGCAGTCTGATAACCGAGGAAACAGGTTCGGAGAAGTTGAATGTCTTGCTCAAAGCCAGCCTGTCTCCAAATCTGGGGTCCACGTGTGAGCACCACATTTCACATCCCCGCCAGGCTTCCGGCGCTTCTCCGGGGTGCAAACCCCCACACGTCTCAGATAAATGTCCCAAGTGCATCATCCTGTGCTGGGTTTCACAATGGTCCCGAGAGAGACCCGTCTTCTGAGACTGAAATTCTCCTCACCACGTGGTAGAACTTTCACGAGAAATACACTGTCCCTGTAACAAGTGGGACACCGTCCCTGGCCTCTGGTTTGCATATTCGTGTGGGCCTTTGTGGCTCCAGCCAAGGGCACCAGCAAGCAAGCCACAGCGCTGTGGGTTTTTCAGTCCTGGCTCCCACTTCCGTCTGCAGGCTGGTGTCGCCCCCTGCTCTGGAAACCGTGTCCCCCACTGGCGTTTGGAACACTGGGGGCTGCTCCTTCTCACCCCTCAGACTGCCTGTGGCCTTGTGAATGTCCATCTGTTTATGTGCCTCCCAAAGCCCACTGTTTGCCCTGTAGTTCCTACTCTGCATATTTGTCACAAAAATTGCATCTATATTCTAGACTTCTGTCACTTTCTAACATTCAAGCCCCGTTCTCCTCTGGCGGTGTGTGTGTGATTCACTGCCCGTTGTAGCAGGCTGGAGCGCTGGGGTGCATAGAAACAGTTAAGGCCCCCGCCAGTCCCAAGGGCTTGCGAATGAGTGACCCAGCCGCTGCTTTGGTCACGTCTTTATCTGAGGTCGTTATTGGTGCTTAAGACGGGAAGTTGCCATTGGAACTCGGCTCCCTCTCCAGGCTCTCCTGTTTCTACCGGTGATCTCAGGTCACCAGGAACAAAGCCCTCCCGTGGTCCCCGACTCCCCCCTCAGCCGCCATGATGCGTTAACACACCCTGCGTGCATGGCTCACAAACGCCCCCAGCCACTGCCCTCATCCGCACCTTTAACGTTTCTTGTCTGGGCCAGTTCGTGACTCTTCTCTTCAGCTCCTTCCAGGCTCCTCTGACCAGTCCCTCCCATCTCTTCTCAAAGGACTGATCTTCCCAACGTGCTCCTGGGCACATGACCCCTCCCCTCAGATACCTTCATTCCCCTTTGCCTCTGGGAACAGAGTCCCAGCTCCTCCAGCTGGCACTCAAGGCTTTTCCTTGGTGCTCCTTACCTGCTGTCGCAGCCTGGCTGTGACTCCCAGGTGTACTGCTCTGCACCCACATCTGAGATGCCCTCCCCTGGCCCCCACCCCACCACACCCCATCCTGGGGCTCTGAGTCAGACCTGCCCTCCCAGCCCAGCCCAGAGGCCCCCACTGCCAGAAGCTCTTCGGTCGCATCAGCCTCAAAGATGCCATCTTATAAAAAGCATTTGCCATGTGCCAGGCGCTGTGTGAGGCAGGCCTGTGCATATGCTACCTGGTTAGTCGTCACGGCTAGGTGGCCGTGGCCATCCCTGTTCTGCAAATGAGGAAAGTGGGAACCGAGAGGTGCAGGAACTTTATCTGCCTCTCTCCCCTCTGTGGTCCTGGAGTAGCTACCACCTGTGCCTTTATGTGATGTTAATTGTTCGTGCTTTCTTCTTCTTTTTTTCCCCTGCACCGTGAACGTAGGGCCTGGGTATTATACCTCTTTGTGCGCCCCCACCCTGAGCACAGAGCTCCAGAGAGAGCAGTACAGGGATGTTCTGTGATGTGTAACAGCATCCTCGTAGGATGATAGCGGTATGCCTAGGAGGGCCCTTCACTCTCGCATGAGAACGTGGAGGCCAGGAGGTCTGTCCAAAAACCATCCAGCCAGAGGCGACAGGGTGAGAAATAAACCGCAGAGCTTCAGAGCCGCGCTGCATGTGCCCGCCACACCTGGTGCGCAGACAAGCGACCTCTGAGCAGGCGTGGCCGCCCTGGTCCTTGGTGTGCTGCTCACCGTGCAGAGCAGAGGCAGGCGTGCGAGTCCCCATGCCTGTCCCCATCCACACGCACAGCCCTCACCAACACAGCAGTCGCCCCTTTGGCGGAGGCCCCGGGGTGAATCTCGTGACTGCAGGAGGGGCACCAGGTCCCTTCCAGTGGTCTCCACCATTAGCAGTTGCCAGGTGCCTGGTGCTTTCAGGGCTGGAATCAGACACCGCCCAAGCCTCCTGCCCGGAGGTTTGCTTCCCACTCAGTCTGGCTCGGAGGCCTTCACACCGAGATCTGGCTGTTCTTCCCTGAAAACCGGAAAGGCTTGAGCTTCCTTTATAGAGTCCAGAGAGCGATGCCATCTCATTCTCCACCCTGACCCCCTTTTAGGAGTCTAGAAACCAGACTGATCATCAGATACCGCTTGGTTAATGTAGGAAAGCAGTCACACCAGGAACTCCTTAAAAGCCTCACGATGGCTCCCCTAAAGTACACACAGGCCCTTGCTGCCCTGCTGGCACTGCCGGAACAGTGCGTCCCGAGCTGTGCTGGGTGGGCAGAACATCACGCGGAGGCAGTTCCTTCCTCCCGTGCCGAGTGCCGCTCGGGGCCTCTGGGCGTGCGGATCGCGGGGTGGGTGCTGGTGCCCACGGCTCTGCCTCAGCCTCGCCTGTGCATTGCTCCCCCAGTCGACCCGAAGAGCCTTCGACCTGGAGTGGCTACATGGGGAAGATGTTCATGGCCGCTTCCAACTACCTCCCTGCCCAGGTGTCCGACATGATGAATCAGGACAGGGCGTTTGCCACCGGGCGTTTGAGTTTCTCTGGACAGAGGAACATCTGCACCCTCTCAACGTACGTACGGCGCCACCCACTCCCAACGCTGTTGTTCCTAATTTATTTGCCCAAAGCACAAGCTCCCCAAACGCATGCCTAGAAAAAAGGAAAGAAGAGGAGACGGCCAAGAGGGAGAGGGAGCAAAACCAAAACCCCACAGACTCCCGTCGGCCGCTGCTCCTGTCTGGTGACGCCTCTCGGGCGGGAGGGGCAGCTGGACACTGGCGTGGGGATTTTCAGCTTCAGGTGACGATGACAGTGTCTTGAGAACAATTCTGGTTTTACATCCTTATGTAAAAAGGCGCTCATTCCCATGCCTGTGTTCAGACACCTGTGGGGTTGGCAGATGTTTTAGCTAAGAAGTGAGAGGAGTGAAAACATTTTAAAAACGTGATAACATTAGCCAGCAAAGGTGGCGAGCCAAATTTCCCACTTCTCCCCGTTCTGCCACCATCGAAGGCAGAGGTGAGACAGACACAACGTCCTGTTCAGGTGAGCTAATGTTTTTGTCCGCAGGAGCTTTTCAGGGAGTGATTGTGTGGACACACACCATTTTGCCTCTTCAAAGACGAGAATTAATCCTCAAGGTAGATCACTAGGTCGGAATGCAAAGAAAGAGCCAGAAGCCCAGAATCTGGGGTCAGTGGGCTGAGGGTCTGCTGGTGGCAGAAGCTGGTGACGGTCAGGGTGAGCGAGGCTTTGTCATTTGGAGCTGATCTGTGACCCGTCCTTGTTGTAATCACAGCGCCTGTTTCCCTTGGCTCGTAGGATCCAGAAACTGCCGAGGCTGTTAGTTGCGTCATCTGATGGACACCTTTATATCTACAACCTGGACCCTCAGGACGGAGGAGAGTGTGTCTTAATGAAGACTCACAGGTGAAGTGACTGGTTTCAACAAGACAGCCTTTCAAGAGCTGGGTGTGTAGAGCTGTCACCTGGCCGAGCACGATGACGCGCTTCGGTGCTCTCACTGTCCTCCTTGAACCGCGACCCTGGTGGCGAGCCTCCAGCGGGCCCCTGCTCTGGGTCAGGCTCATTGTCAGGCGTCCTCAGCATGCTGTGCGCTCCTGGGAAAGTGCCAGGATGAGCCACCACCAAACAAAAAGTCCTCCTCGGCCTTTCCTCCTCATAGCGGGCGCTCAGAAACATTTACCGAGTTAAATTGAAAAGTTCTCTTCCCTGCTGTGACCAAGCACTGCATGACCCCTTCCTGCTGTGCACAGGACACTGAGCTGCCACTGTCCCCTCCCCCACGGAGCATCCCTTGCCTGCCTGTGCCAGGACAAGCAGAGGGCCGGTCTCCCTTTATTAAATACATGGAAAGGGGGTGCCTGTGAAGGTGCATGGCGGACCCTGGCGATCTCAGGTCGCTGCAGTTCACAGGGCCCCAGCAGGGCACCGAGAGGTCTATCCTGCAAACCCAAGTGGCCAGGTGTGAGCTCCCTAGTGCCTTTCCCCCTGGAGGCGTCCTGGATATGTGATGATCTTTTTTCTTTTCTCTCTTAAATGCTGCAATTAGGTTGCTTGGCTCAGGAACGACAGAAGAGAATAAAGAAAATGACCTCAGACCTCCATTACCTCAGTCTTATGCAGCAACTGTAGCCATACCAAGCACATCTTCCGCCTCCACGGTGCCAGGTGAGCAGACGTGGAAACACGAGTCTAATGGTGACCTCTCCTCCGCTTCACTGTTACCCGGGGATGCAGAGGTCACGGGAAGAGCCTGCAAACTCAGGTCCCTAAACCTGGCAGGCGTGGTGGCACATGCCCCTTTCCCTAACAAGGTGAGAACCGGCAAACTGATGGGAAGTTTTAGGCGCCTAGGTGGAAGGAGGGTGCGCCCAGCCCACCTGTCTCTCAGAGGCCGAGAGACCATCGATGGTGGGGACTCTGACTGTCCTGAAAGGCGAAAGTGGCCTCCATGGTTTCCCGGGACTCTCCCTTTTCTGAGGCCCTGCCCCGGCATCTTGGCACAGGAAGAGACCTGTGGCTTCTCTCACGTCTCATTCTTGGTTTCCAGGTTACTCTGAGGACGGCGGGGCACTCCGAGGAGAGGTTATTCCTGAACACGAGTTTGCGACGGGACCAGTGTGTCTTGACGATGAGAATGAGTTTCCCCCTGTGAGCATTAGGAATCCTTAAAAGAGCGGCTCAGTCTAGAGGCTTCGAGGGAGCCCTCCACCTCGTGCGTGGGGCGGAGGCCCTCTCCCTGTTCGCTAATCTAGAACAACTAATCCTCCTCTGCACTGCTCAGAAAGCCATAGAGTGTGGGCTGTGCTGTGCGCTGCCGATTCTACAGACTAGCCATCAGGGTGCGCCCAACACAACAGCGTTGGAGTAACTGAATACTAATCCAGGGGGTCTCCGTGGCCTCGCTTGCTACCTTTTGGGGCCTCGAATCCCTGACTTTGCTTCTTTAGCACTATCTCAGCTGCTCCTAAGGCAGGAACTTTTGCCTGTGTTCACTCTTATTTTTGTGAGGCTCCTAAGGGTGCTTTTGCAAACTGCTTCTGTCTTTGGACTAAAGATGATAGTCTAACAGTCCTGGGCCCATGCTCTGTGGGCACGCTCCGCCCTCCAGCTCTGGCCGGGCAGACCCCAGCCTCTGCAGCAGCTGCAGGCCCCCGTTCATTGACGGCTGTGCAGAGAGCACTCCTGGGCAACACCGGCTGGGTTTCCCAGCATCCTGCTTTGGCTGTGCTGGCAGCAAAGGCCCCAGGGTTGGCTGGGCACTGGGCTTGGCTTCTTCCGGCATCCCTGTCTGAACGGAGGATTCTTTCCCTGGGTGGCTGCCACGGCCTCCTTAGCTTCTGATTCTTCCAGCTTCCATGTAGGGCACCATGTGGATGCCCTGGTGAGCATCAGTTAGAGAACACCCCAGAGGGTCTACCGGAAGTCACGCAGAGACAGAAGCAGTGTTCGGGCTGGGACTTGGAGAGCCACCTGAGTGACCCTCCCGGAGGCAGAGGCCTAGCCATGTGGGCTCTGCTTCAGTGCCCAGTAGGTCTTGGTGTGCCCTCTTTTCTCCTGGTCCTTCCATTGTATCCGTTGAGATTCCGTTTGCCAAAGGACGGAGTGAAGGTCTGGTCCCTTGTGCGTGAGTGGAGTCTCTTGTGGCTGTGTGGGTTCCCACGAGGAATCTCCGCTTGAGATTCACATTCTGGCCCTTAATAGGCAGATTGCCAAATGCTTTGCCAACGAGTAAAGCTTATATTTTAGGGGTGGAAAGCAGTAGTTCTTAAAAGTACTGGTTATAAATTTAAAAACATCTGTTGGCTTGCTCGCTCCCAGAGTACCAAGCTGTTTTGCCTTTGGATTCTCAGGCCCCAACTAGCCGTAAAGGGTTTTTTTCTGTCACCCACAAGTTGGTGCTTATTTACCTGAAGGTGCATCTTCCAGGGGCCAGAGTAAGTCAGATGCGGTTGGGGATAAAAGAGACTATTAGGTTCCTTTTCAGTAATGTTGGTAAAAGTCTGTGACTGCTATAAAAGGTTATTATATTCTTAACTAGAATCAGAGCAGGCCTTACAACCTCTGATATTTATAGAATCTGGGTAGTTCGGACATCGGCGTTCAGGAGATAGTCTCTTGCCAAAGAAAACCTGCATAAAATTATAGGTATGCTATGTAGTGCATTTGTGTGGAGTTTAAAAAAAAAATTGAAGATGCTTAAGACCTACCCCCACGGCCTGCTCGCCTGTGCACTGCCAGCAAGCTGTGTGCGAGCCAGCTGCCCTGTCTCCCTCGTGGACCAAAGGAGGGAAAGCTGGCTTAAACTATGGCAGGGGTTGTGTTCACATACAAGGAAGGCTGCCTGCGGTGAGATCACCGAAGCGGTCCCCTAGAACGACGGTCAGGCCCTGGCAAGTGTTGGGCAGCCTGTGTGCAGAGCCGGTGGTGTGTGTCACAGAGGCCACCAGCCCCCAGCCTGAGCTCGAGCCTGCGGGTGACAGTGAGGAGAGGGCCAGGCCCCTGACACCGACACGGTAGCAGACAGGTTTCCCCATCTCGGCGTGCAAGGTTCAGAGACGCGGGCGCTACTGGGACGTTCTCTCCTCGTGGACCGGCTCAGTCACGCCCTTCCTGGCTGTAATGCTCAACTGCAGACGCTAGGGCAGCTTCCTCTCTGCCGTTGTCCTCCTGTGCCTGGTATAGAAGTGTCTGTCCAGAATTCATGTCTCTACCTACATTCCTCAGAAATGTCCAGGATTATGAAAGAATCTCGGAGCCTCAACTTGGCTAAAGTCACTTCTGCAGACACGAGTGTGGGCTGACCTGGGTAATCTCCTGAGGGGCTCCAGGGAGCTTTACCTTAAGGGCATGGGTCATCACTAGTGGTCTTTTAAAAAAAATACTGACCCTTCCTTGGATATGGTCTCTCTGACCTCCTTGGGATTTACTTTGCTCCGACGGCAATGAAAGAAAAGAGAACTGATTGTTTCTGGTACCTTAGGAAGATGCAGAGTTCAGGAGGGTGGGCGACCTTTGTTCCAGTGACAAACCAACTACGACAAGTGGGCGCACCTTCTGACACGAGCCTTACTCTAGTGAGCAAGAGTAGGGGGACCAGGACCGGGGCAGTTACTGACTTTTTAATAGTGATTTAGTGATCTGTGTTTACAAGATGAGCCTTTTAGAGAAATCCACACATACATATAAATACACACACAAATATTTTATATATATAGTCAGTGTCTCCTGAACCTGGGCCAGACTCGCCTGCACCTAAATAGGACGGGTGAGTTTTCCGTGGCGGAGGTGCGCAGCCTCCCCGCCAGCCCCGCACGGGCACAGATCTGTTCGTGATGCAGCCTGCCTAACAGCCTCTTCCTGGAGAGAGTAAGGCCATTCTGTTTTGATTTCGGTAGATAATCTTGTGCCGTGGAAGTCAGAAGGGCAAAACGAAGCAGTCATGATGAGAAGCACACCTCAGAAATCAGGACACCCCCTATGAGGTGGTCTTGGAGAAAACAAGGAAGGTGGAAGAATGGAGTGCGATTGTGGGCGCGGAATGGGGGGCAGGAATCCCAGGCGCCGCCCACGTAAGCCCCAGGACGTGGCTCACTGCTCAGCAAGCCCTCCTCCTCAGCCCTGGCTGCCAGTGGGTACGGGAGACACGGTATACACGTCCTGCTATTTAAAATATATTACAGCCCTTATGTCAATACTAACTAACCATATTGGTCTATATGGAATTTTATATTAAAAAGGGGCATCCTTTTTAAATGTATGCTGTGTAAAAATGTACTTATAGGAAAGTGTCTTCGAACTGTATTTCTTGTATATTACATACACAGAGGGAGAAACTATTTTAGCCAAGCAAAGTATTGTTTGCAGTGATTGGGATAAATCACTTACTACCTTTGAGTCCCATTTAGGACACTAATAATAAAATCATGGCAATGCAGTTTTGAGGCTCTCAAAATGTACTTCTTTGTGGTTTTAGGAAGCAGGAAGAACTCCTAAGGCCTTTAAAATACAGCCATCTGACCTTTAAAAGGGGGTGGGGGCACTGGGGAGAGCCATGGACTTATCTGCTTGGAGCCCTGGACACACCTGAGTTTGTCTAGGCAGCATCCACGCTGCTTGAGCACCCCCCACCCCGGGGTGTCCTAGACACGGAGGACCTCAGGCCCCAGCCCAGACCCACCAAGTCAGAACACGTCCTGTCACAAGCTCCCCAGCAGTCTGTGTGCACATGCAAGATGGAAAAGCGCTGCTCTAGGGGCCAGGTGGAACAAATCTCTACTAAAATGACCAGTGAAACCAGATGCATTTAAAAAAAAAAAGACTAAACCATATTGAGTGCCTGCCTCAAAGGTCAGGTAATAGGCCAGACATTTTCATGTATCGCCTGGTGGATTCCTCGAAATCAGCTGGCAAGTTAGGTTAAGTAAGGGCCCGAGTCCAAAAGCTGGGGCTTGACCCTGGTCTGACTCGAGCCCGTGTGCTTCCCATCACAGCTCTTCCCGGTTGTTCTCTCAGGCCTTCAGCGCAGCAGGGACAGTGGGGCATGCAAAGTGGTGGCTTCCAAGCAAAACTCTGAGACTCATTTTTAAAATGCAAGTAACTGTAAAGAGGGTAAGACCAAAGTTAGGGTGTGAACTTGCCCGTCTCGCTCCTGACATTTCTGCTCAAGGGAACGTGGGTCGGGGAGGCGGTTCCGCAGCGGCAGGCAACGTGGTGGGGATTA
Source organism: Phyllostomus discolor (assembly GCF_004126475.2). Lineage (NCBI taxonomy): Eukaryota > Metazoa > Chordata > Mammalia > Chiroptera > Phyllostomidae > Phyllostomus > Phyllostomus discolor. The sequence goes on from NC_040910.2 coordinate 87,153,625, forward strand.
CAGCAGGGAGTTGCCGAAGGGTCCTGCGTGTAGTCCGCTTTGGAGATGTGGTCATCGGCAACGTCGTGAAGGACGTCTGCGAGAACCTCTCTGACCCTGGGCAGCACGCTCTGGTATTCGGCGCTGCCTGTTTCCAGAGGCACGGCCTCTGCACCGTCATCTTCCAGATTAAAAATAAGTGGAGGCTCGTGATGCTGCTCGGGCCCCACACTCCCATCACAGGCTTTGGCTCCACCTGGAAGGAGGGCAACAACGGACCCCTGGTCAAACCCAGCACCAGCCACGCGCTGTGGGAGGGAGACCCTCGATGAGCTGTGCGTGAGCTCACATACACCAGCACCTGGCTGTCCCGATGACTGCACTCCCTGTCACAGAAACCACCCTGAGAATCTAAGTGCCCATTCCACGATGCTCCTGTTGTCCAGAGTCACGCGGAACTTCCCCTTGGACTTGCCTTCAGAGCCAGCAGAACATTCATTCAAGTATCTTTCATCTCTGCCCTTGCAGAGTAAATGTGTTTGTTTTTTCAATTGATTTCTTGGGTAGCAAATATATTCGATTTGGTGCACTAAGGCAGGCAGACAAGGCAGCTAATTTCACTTTGGGCTGCAGTTGAGATGCTCGCGTGAATTAGAGCCTGGCTGTGAAGGCAGCCCCAAAGGGGAGTGGCAGAGGCTTGGAGTGGGGGCAGCATCCTCCGTTTTTAATGATTCGGGTGACTTTCCTTCGTGGTGTGTTTGGCTTCTCCACGCAAAGGAGTAGTTAAGGCATCTGACAAAAATGAATATAATACGATCGAATCTGCAAAGGACAGCCCTTGGAAACAGGAGCGCCTAAAGACCTCCTCTAGCTCCTGTGGACTCTAGCTCCTCAGCAGCCAAACACAAATAAGTTAGAAACTTAAATGCAGTTGCTCAGGGGAAGCAGGGCATTTTCTGGCACTGAGGTGGAACAGGACTTTTTCCACTGGCCCCGCATGCATTCTCATGAGAGCACAGCTGTGTGAATAGTGTGGCCCAGCGATGACTCCTTCCCATGCCCTTTAACAACAGGATGACAGCACAACATCAGACGCAGTTCAGTAAAAGCACATCCACGGGGGCCAGGGCTGAGCTCCCGAGGACGCAGCTTTCCTTCTGGTCCAGTCTACACTGGGGCAGAATTTGAAATGTTGGGTGACAAGAATGGGGAGATCGCATGCCCTTTCCGACCAGTGCACCATGGTTTTCCTCCTGTGACCGAGATTCAGGTTGTTCAGCAGGGCAGGAAAATTTATTGCCTGGTTGGGGGTCAAGTTTAGCTTTTCTTCACTGACAATACAGAGCTGTCACGTGAGGTTTGGCAGTCAGTCAAGCGAACATTGGGACTGACTCCTCATAAAAATCAAAGACTTCCAATTAAGGGAATAGTAGGGGTGGCTTGCACACAACTAATACCCCTATCGATAACAATTATGCATTCTGGGCAACGTATTAAAAAAATTGAAGGCACTGGAAAATAACCACCACAGGCAGAAACTGAAAGGGATTCAGTCCTTGAAGGGAAGGAGCCATGCTGGGTTGGGTCTGTGTTCAAGTGTTCTCCCCTGACAAGGAGCCCCTGCCGCCCGCTCTGCCCACCCCAGTCTGTGAGCGCACAGAGCAGCTACGCCCCAGGAGGAAGCTGTGGTCTTCGTGACTTGAGGTGTCAGGGCTGCCACAACAGATGAAAACTGGTGAGTGAAATCCTAGCTAGGAGGGAGCCAGCGAGGGGAAGCGTCCCAATCTGCAAATAAACTCCTCTAAAATCCCTGGCTGAGCCCTGAACTCGGCACGCACAGGGGAGCCGAGCTCCTGCAACAGCTGCGAGTCTGAAGAGTTCAGCAGGCATTTCCGTGCTGCCCACTGCAGGGGAGATAGAGTTGGGAGTGTGAACTCCATGAAGTTAGAAAGGCTTCGCAAACATTTCATATTCTCCACGGATGTCCCCAAAGGTTCATGCTAGGAGTAAAAACCATGTCCCAGGACGGAGGCATTCACCTAAGGTTAGGGACCAAAGCTGAAAGAGCCAGTTCTCACAAAGCATAAGGCCAAGCCTACACAAGTTCAAGGGGATCAACTACTCATTAACTGCCTGTAACAACAACAAAAAATAACACTCCTTAAATTACAGAAGTCAGAATCTCTACGATGGGTCGCCCACCATGTCCAGTGTTTTTTTTAAACTACTAAGTAGGAAACTTCCCGTTTCTAGCCCAGCGTGTAAGGAACTTAGAAGTTGTGACTCCACCCTAACAACTGAAAATTACTGAACCAACTAAAAAAGCAACTGTTCTTCTTAGACCTGTCAGAGAAGTGAGGTCACAGGGCCACCTGGCACCCCCAAAACTGCAGACACAGATGAATAAGCAGAACTACAAGACAACAGAGCAGACACCCCCGGGGACCAGTGTCCGGGGCGGGGAAACCTCAGCTGTAGCTGATGAGTTGCTGGAGACTGAGCTTGCATGGTCTGGGAGTCAAACATGCCACAGGGCCGTTATTTCTGAGATGGAAATTCTAAGAAAGATTCAAAAAGAAATGCTAGTGATCAAAAGCCCTGGGACAGAAGTAAGAATAAGAATGCCTTCAATGGCTCATCAGACTGAACACAGTTGAGAAAAGATTCTCTGAGCTTGAGAATATCTCAAAAGAAGCTTCCAAAATAGAAAAGTAAAGACAAAAAAAAAAAAAGACTGAAAAAAACCCAGAACAGAATATCCAAGAACTGTGGGACAACTACAAAAATTATAACAAATGCATAATGGAAATACCAGAAGGGGGGAAAAGAGATAAAGGAGCAAAGGAAATTTATAAAATAAGAGTTACTGAGATTTTCCCCAAATTAATGTCAGATACCAAACCTTAAATCAAGGAAGTGCAGAGAACACCAAGCAGGTTAAATGCCCATAAAAGACAATGCCAACAGAATGAGATGACGAGCCATAGACTGGAAGAAAATAGTTGTAAAAAAAAATCTGATAAAGGTCTATTAAACAAAATATACAAAGAACTCTTAAAAGTCAACAATAAGAATATTAACACGATTAAAAAGTGTGCAAAAGACCTGAATAGACATCTCTCCAAAATTGCTATACAATTAGTTAATAAGCCTATGAAAGGTCGTTCAACATCATGTCCTTACGTAACTGCCAATTTAAACAACAACGAGAGACCACCACATACCTATGAGAATGGCCAAAATTGAAAACAGTAACAACACCAAATGCTGGTGAATATGCAGAGCAATAAAACATTCACTCACTGCTAGCGGGAATCCAAAATTGTACAGTCACTTTGGAAGACAGTTTGGTGGTTTCTTACAAAACCAGATTCTTAACATATGATGTAGCAATTGTATTCCTTGGTATTTTCCCAAATGAGTCAAAAATGTATGTCCACGCGAAGATCTGTACATGGATGTTTATAGCATAATTGTCCAAACAATTCACAATGGTGAAAACTTGGAAGCAACCGCGATGTCCGTCGGTGGGTGGACGGATAAATAAGCTGCAGTGCATCCACACAATGGAATGTTATCTAGCACTAAAAACAAATGCTTCAAGCCATGAAAAGACTTGAAGAAAGCACAAATGCTGCATTAATCAGCATAGGCTGCCATAACAAAACACCATAGAAAACTACAAATCAATAGCCCCTATGGACATAGATGCTAAAAAATAAAAATTAAAAAAAAAAACCATCTCAACAAATACTAACAAACCGAATCCAGCAGAATATTAAAAAAAATTAAACACCATGCTAAGTGAGATTTATTCCTAGCATGCAAGGTTGCCTTAACATACAAAGATCAATGTAATTCAATGTATGTTGCCCTCACTGGTGTGGCTCAGTGGGTTGAGCACTGGCCTGTGAACCGAAAAAGGGTCATGGGTTCGATTTCCACTCAAGGCACATGCCTGGGTTATAGGCCAGTTCCCCAGTCAGGGGCTCGTGAGAGGCAACCGATTCATCTCTCTCTCTCTCTCTCTCTCTCGCATATTGATGTTTCTCTCCCTCTCTTTTCCCCTTCCTTCCTTTCTCTCTAAAAAATAAATAAAGTCTTTAAAATCCATTTAACAAAATCCAGCATCCTGTCATGATATAAACACTGGACAAACTAGGAATAGAAAGGAACTTCCTCAGTCTGATAAGAGATGTCTTTGGAAAACCCACAGCTAACATCACACTAACTGGTGAAGAATGACAGCCCCCCACCGAGATCAGGAATAAGATAAAAATGTCCACTCTTAGCACATAAATTCAACATTGTGCTGGAGGTTGAAGCCAGAGAAATCAGACAAAAACAAAAAGTAAAAGGCATCCAGATTGGAAAGGAAAAAGTAAAACTATCTCTATTTTTATAGATGAATCATATAAAGAAAAGTAAACAGATAAAAGTCTCCGATTAAAGAGCAGAGACTGTCAAACTGGATGAAACAAGAGTCTTCTCTATGCTTTCTACTACAGATTTGTTCTAAGTACAAAGCAGATTAGTTGAACATGAGAGGAGGAAAATAGATACATCACAGAAACAGTAAGCATAAGAAACCAGAGTGGCTACATTAGCGTCAGACAAAATATACTCAAGACACGCAGTACTAAGACAAACAGGGACATTTCATTTTTAAGGAAGACAAAATGAAAGGGAAATGTAGACAAATCGACATCCTAAATGGGTATTATAACACCCCCTCTCTCAATAACTGATAGAACTTGGCAAAAAAAAATTAGAATACAGATGATTTGAACAACTATCCCCTCCATTTAACTGACACTTAGGAAACATGATACACAGGAACTACATTATTTGCTTCACTTTCACATGGTATGTTTACCCATGTGGAGTACATACAAGGCCATGCAAGTCTCAGTAAATTTCGAAAGATTAAAACCTTTCAGGGTAATTTTCTAACCATAAAAAAGCTAAATTAGAAAGCACAAAAATAAGATAGCTAGAACGGCCCCAAAATCTGGAAATTAGGCAACACATTTCCAAACATGGGTGAAGGAGGAAATTAGGAAACACTTTCACCTAAACGATGATGAAAGCAAGCCTATCAGTACTCGAGGGGTGCAGATGAGGCCGTGTTTAAGGGAAGGGTGAGCTGTGCATGCTTCTGTTTGAATGCAAGGACATTTCAACATTAATCACCTATATGTCCACTCTAGGAAACTCAAATAAGGAGAGGAAATTAAACTCAAAATAAGTAAAGAGAGAAATAATAGAAATAAAAGCAGAAATCATGACACAGAAAACAATAAAGGAAATTAACAAAGCCAAAAGCTGGCTTGTTGAAAAGGGTTAGCTAAACAGATAGTGAGGAAATAATATGCAAGTGTATGCTACTAAATTTGACAACTCAGATGAAATGAACAGATTATTTGAAAAACACAACTTACCCAAGCTGATACAAGAAATACAAAATCTGAATAGCCTTCTATCTTTAAAGAAATTAACTTTATAACCAAGAACTTTTCCTTCAAGAAACATCCAGGTACAAATGGGTGCACAGGTAAATTTAATCAAACACGAAAGAAATACCAGTCTTACACAGACTCTTCCAGAAAACAGAGGAGAAGGGAACACTTCCCAACTTACTTTATGAGGTCAGCAAAACCCTGATACCAAACCCTGACACAAGCATTATAAGAAAAAGTATAGATAAAATCTTGCCAAATCAAACCCAGATTTATATATATATATATATATATATATATATATATATATATATATATATATATGGAGATATATATGGACATATATAAAACCACAACTAAGTGGGGTCTATGCAGGAATTCCAAGTTGACTTAACATTTAAAAAGTGGTATGATTCAAAGCATTACGAGGGTACTTACACAAGTATACACATAATAAAAACTTAACGAATTGTACCATTGAGACCTGAGCCTTTCACTGTGGATAAAGTTGGCCTTGATTACTTTTTACAACAGGGAGGAACAGTGAGATACCATAATTCTAGGCCACACAGGCTGGTTGCCTTTTTAAAGCCACTCCTAGTTCACGACCATAAAATCACAACCCCGTTACAAAAGGACACACATCTTTCTCTAATTGAACATCGTAGATGTCAACCCATCTAGCTCAGCCCAAACCGGCAGTCAGTGACCGAGGGGCAGGTTTCCAGGGGCTGCTGCCGGGAGGAGTCGCAGCCTGTCCCTGTTTCGTGCTGTTCGGTTTCATCCCATCTGCCGAGACTTCGGCCCTCCCCACCCTGACTCTCCTGGGAGTTCGATGCCTCCTCAGAACAGACGTCCCCTGGGTGTTACCATTCCTGTCTGACTGTGATCATTTCAAACAGTCCTGTGACTTCATAGTAACACTTGCGATTCCAGCACTGTGGTGCCGAGGGCTTTCTGGCAGGGTTCCTGCTCCTGAAATTAACTCAGCCTGGAGGAACCATAGCTCTTAGATAATGTCATGTCAGGACTGTGATCTAGAAACTTTCCATCTGAAAGCATAACAATTATCACACTGGTTTGCGTTTGAGGGTTTGGAGAATCAAAGGCTGTTGTGGCATTTTCAATATCCTCCAAGTTATGAACTCATAGAACTTGTTCTGTTTTTCTGCCACATTTACTTTTGGGGTCACTTCTTTACACTCAGGGAAAATAATTTTTGTTCTGTATTATATAATCCTTTGGAACGCTCTCACATGAAATAACTGAATCAAACTGGAATCCGCAGCAGGTCCCAGATTCTGATGGGGTTAGGGGTTTTGTTTGTTTCTCATTCATTAAAACAAAAAGTCGAAGTTCTTACTGGGTACAAGATACCCTGCTGTGCCCTTCGAGACAACAAAGATTAAACAGTTTACAGAGCTCCGAGTTTAGAGCGCTTACAACTAGGAGAGGAAATAAAACATGGACCTCAGTGACCGGCATGTATGTGAGAGAAGAGTGAAAATATGGATACATAGAATGGAGTCACTTTAAACAAGCTGCTCAGATTAACACTGTGAAGGCTGCGGCAGGAAGAAACAAGCCTGTTCTTGCTGTCAGTAGCCTGGGAACTGACACTTCTGGAACTTTCCGGTCCTGCATCCACGCCTGGCTATGCATCTGGACACGCATCTCAGTGCTCCAGATAGCGATCACCCCCTGAAGCGCTCACATGCATATCCACCAGACATCTGGCTGACGACTCTCTCGGGTGAATCCTAGGAATGCGGGATGGATAGTTCTCAAGAATGTACTTTTTACTCTAAGAGCTCTTAATTTTTCTTTCTTCTTTGGAACACTTCTTGGTTTTTACCTGTGTTCCCCAGATGCAAAGTTGAAGACCCCTAAACAAATCTTTATCACTTATTTCGAACAAAGCTTGCAGTCTCTTTGAGTTTGTTTGCCTTACGGCAGAATGTGATAAACATCGGATTTCTCCAGATCCTACGGAGCTGGGAAGACGAGAGAGAGAGTGTTATCATCGAGGCCAAGGAAGAGGGCCTTGCTCTCGGAGAAAGTGGAAAAGGAAAGGGACCCAGAGTGGAGGGAGCGTGACTTCAGTTGGTGCAAAGAAGCCACCGGAAGATTTTGAGAAGCATTCTAATCCAGTTATCACGTTTCTAAAGCATACAAGTACATTTAAGACCATCACCGAGTGAACCCACAAGCAGAGGCTTCTGTTGGTTTGCTAAATAGACCTCTCAACTCAATTCTCTGAAAGTCTACTGTCAAGTAAATCACACTTACAAATATCTCCAAGCTTCCATTTAATGTTCACCCAAGCTGGCATCTATAGCATAACAGTGAAATGTGTTAAGAAAGAAACAAACAAACAAACAACAAGCCAAAATGGAGTCACTTATGCTAAGCCAGATCACCAATCCAAAACTCACTAACCTAAGTGCAGTTTCAGCCTCTCTCTGGAGTGGAATTTTAAGCCAATCAATCTGGAATTCCCTGATCAATACTATTGAGATTATCTGCAGGATTAAACTGCTGCCACTTCTTTCCCCCACAAGAAGAAGACTGCCCTAAAAATAATCCTTTCTTTTCATTTGCTCACAACTCCCCTGCCGCACCCTCTGCCTATTAAAAACATTCCATTCTGCACACCACCCCTGCGGAGCACCCTTCCAGTTGCTGGACGGGCTGCTGCCCAGTCCATGAATCACTTAATAAAGCCGATTAGAGCCCCGAATTTACTCAGTTCCATTGTGTTACCAAATGAAATGTTCTTCCAGTGAAAAGGGACTGCACAAATGTGCTAAGCCAGCTCTGAGCTTGTTGGAAATTTAAGCAAACAGTGGGAAGGCCCTGTTTGCTGCATATTGTGGGTGCACAGAGCCAGTGCCGGGGCCTCGGGTGCTGGGACTTTCTGTGGGCCCAGGCTTTGGCGGGGAGCACTGTCAGAGGTGCTGAGGGCTCCCCAAAGAAGGGCCGCCCACGCTCATTCCCTCACGTCTGAGGGAGAGTCCAGATGGGGCAGGAGCGCACCTGCCCAGGCGTGCAGGCCCGCGGCTCACCAACTCACCAGTAATGAAGAAGGCCTTGTGACGCTCCAGGCGGACCGTCTGCAGGGCTCCGTACTCTCCAGCTGCCCCACTGTTGGGGTGAAACAGCACCTGAGGAAGGGTGGCAGGGCTTACTAAGAAGAAAACCATGCTAGATGCCCCTGGGAAGCATCACTTCCTTTGTCATGATCCCTTCTTCCCGCCACTCCCACTACCCTTGCTCCCCCACCCCGCCCCCCACGACTCCAGCCCTGCCCCAAACACGGACAGACGCGGGCCTGGAGTCCACCCCAGCCCATTCCTGGGAGCCTCCACGAAGTGGCCGGAGAAGGCTACTGCTCTGGTGAGACCCCTGGGCCCAGTAGCAGCCACGTGATTTGCAGGGTCCTATGCAGAGTGAGAATGAGAAGAACCAGTCACGGGCCCAGGAGACCCGGCCTGCCTGGGCTCCACCCTCCAGGTCAAGATGGGGCCTGGGAACCTGTGTGTTTCACAGATTCCCAGGGAGCCCGACGCAGGTGATCCTCACATCTCCTTGCCAAATGGCTTCTTCAGCATCCGGGCGATTTCTTAACCCTCACTTGAGTGAGGATGGCATGAGGAGGAGGCACGAGGAGAGGACCTCTGAGTGTGACTTCTCCAGGAATGGGCACCGCCTAACCTCCGAACGGGACGTCCTCTTCTCTGACTCAGTTCCTCCCCACTCACACAGAGGGGCCCCTTCCTCAGCAAGTCGCAGATGGAAGAACCCTACAGAATGGAAACACCTAATTCGGGGTTCCCAAGGGCTGGATCTGGCACAGAATAAGTGACCAGTGTCCTTGCTAGGTTGGTGGGTTTGGGCTGGGAGCGGGAGACCGCCCTGGTATGAATCATGACTGATATATACCGCTGGTAAGGCACTTATGTGATTCACAGTTTCCATGGAGCTGAAACAGAAAAATGAGAAACGTCTGTTGGAGCAGTGAACAGCTGTCCCCCAAGTTTCCCAGCTGCGAGAGGATGCTGAGGGTGGGGCTCCTCGCACACCTGCCTGTTCCGTGCTGTGCTCTCGTGACAGCCTCTGCAGTGCCCAGCCAGCATGATGACAGCGGGCTCCTTCCAAACAGGAAAAGGAGTCGTAACTCAAAACCCTCACTTCTTCCAACCCTGCTTCAGGAAGCCAAGCCACTCACCGCAGGAGGCTGTTTGGTTTCCTTCTGGAGAAGGCAGGAAGTGGGAGACTTGGAAAACCTATTGTCAGCTGATCTATAATGCACTCCGACATCCAGAAGATGGGGGTCAAGGTCTGCTGGTTCAAACCATTGACATAGCGTCTCAGTAACAGAAATTCCATAGTGTGGGCTGGAATATTTATGCAACGTTACCAGAGGCAACTTCCACAGTCCAAGAGGAAGCTAATTTGGGGATGGCTCACTCTCAGAACAAGGTCAGAGTTTGGAAAACTTGCATATGCCTTTTTCTTTCCTTTGCGCAGACTGATTACAGTGTTCTTGTTTGTAACAACATCGGAAGGGGGTTGGCAAATTCACCATGAATCACAGCTGCAGGTATTTCCTCTGCCGAGGACGCTGGGTCCAAATTTCAAAGACGAAACTGTCTTCTGAAAACACGTTGCCCCTTATTGGTTGCCTTTCTCACCTATTTGCCTTCTTGCCTGCTATTCCATGTTTAAGCACTCGAGCATCGCCTTACCTTCAGTCCCGAAAGCTGGCGCCTGTGTCACCTGCCCAGAAGGAGGCCCTCCTACCCCACAGGCTCGGGGCGCACAGCTCCTCTTTTCCAGGAGCGGTCAGCCCTTCGCCAGCCATGCAGGGCGGTGTCTTTCACCACTAGGGGCCTCCCTAAGAGAAGTGATGGGTGTTCAAGAACTAAAATCCAGCTTTGGTCCCTTCAACGTATGGCCTCCGGGGATGCGCCAGGCATTTTAGGCCCCACGGCAGCCCCCGACTGGTCTGGGCTGGGCAGCAGCAGGGCCACGAAGCAAGCCTTCCCTTTTTGGACTTGTGCGCAACAACCTGGGGCTGAGATACGACTTGACCAGTGGGCACCTTATGACCTCCCACTTCCATCTGGGAGATGGGTGAGTACAAAGTGGGAATTTGATGCCAGGCTGCAACCCCCCCTCCTGGCCCCCCTCTCTCTCCTGTGGTTGCCCTCTTCACCAAGACACAGATATGTTGAGATCAGAAACAGAAGGCTCAGTAAACGCAAGAATATGTAGCCTGACGTCGGCTGCTTTTGGCTTTGAACATCACATCACGTGACGTCCCTAGCTGCCCAGGAAGTGACTAGTGAGAAGACCATTCAGTAGGAAAGCCAGTAGCCCATTACTTTGCCTTTAAACCTCTCCACAAAGGACCTAAAAGGGTGCCAAAAAGTAAGTGCCTCCAGGTTACTTCATTTGCAAAATAGGGAAGAACCCAATTGCTGAAACATATTTGCATATCGTATCAAAATGACTATCTAGAAGTTACTCTGAGCTTTCCCAAACCAAAATGGTTTCCTTCTAAGCCAAGCCATATCAGAATCCTTTCAAGCCCAGGATATAACTAAGGGCGGTCACAATTAAATTGTGCTTATTTAAAAACACATGTGTACACATGTATGTACATGTGTGTATACACATATAAATATGTGCATATATCTATATAATCACTCAGTTTTACCCCTTGGCCTTCCTTCAGCAAATTACAGATGATTTAGTATAGTCTCTTTAGTAGTTGACCAGGAAAGTCCAAGGCCAAATTCAGACCGAGGCCAACAGCTACCTACGTTGTCTTCAATCTCCAAATAATCTTACAGCAAGCATCTTCGCTCACGCTGCCAGAACCCAGTGCTCCGAGAGGCTGGGAGCGGCCCACAGGTGCCTGCACCCACGTGCTTTTATTCTTGAAGCTCTCTGCAGTAGCTTCTGGCGAGAAGTAACCGTGGGGATTTCCATCTGGGCTGTGGGGTGCGGCCAGCCCGACTCCAGCTGCATTACCACATATCATGCGTTCCCACATACCATGGGTTCCCACGAAAAGCCCAAACGGTGTTGCGGTTTGTGTCTGGTCTTTGTTTCTGATTCCTCAGCCCAGCCCCTCCGGGCACTAGACCAGCAGCCGCTGAGCCCTGCGGACGGACGGGGTCTCCGCGTGTCTGCAGACTTGAGACAGAGCGAGCGGTCTCCCCTCTGAGAACGGAAGTCGGTGCAGAGGAGCTGGCTTCCACAGGCAACCGACAGCACCACCACAGTCCTTGAAGCACTTCCTGGTGACCCCAATTATTCTATCGGTAGCCATGGTGACAAACACCCCGGAGCACCTTCACTGACGTCCTGGATACGTCCTGGATACTGACGTCACAGCCTGCCAACTTCCAGCCTGAAGGAGGAAACCATCTGCCTGCTGCTGCTGCTCAGGAGGGGGCCCCGACCAGGGAGGGTCTGCAGCTCCAGAGCATCAGGTATTCCGGAGAGAGGCGCCCTTCTACGGGGGACCTGCCAGGCATCCTCTGGCAACACCTAGAAGCTAATGAGTGTTCAGAAGCACCGACAGCCCGCTCCGGCTTGCGGGGGTGGGCCGAGTGGCAAGGGCAGCTTCAGCCACTGCCCCAGTACATTTGAGCAACATTTGAGTCATTTCCGTGTGACCTCCTTGATAAAGACGTAAATATAAATAGACCCTTTGATGTGTGCGTCCCTAACTGAGGAGGCCTGTGCTCACGGAGCCTTACACAGGGGGTTCCAGTTCCTCTGTCCTCCTTCCCTCCTCCCACTTCCTCTTCCCCTTTTGGCAAAAGGAAAGCACGTAGAAATGACGAGGAAAGGTCATCGGGTCTCCCAATTCTTGGCTGTGCTTCAGAGCACCTGAGGAGGGGACACTGGGGTGCCGGGGAGCACAAGCCCACAGCTAGTGTGGATGCTGCAAGGCCTCATGCTGGGCTCTCCAGGAGCCGGGGGCCCGTCCCTGGCACCCAGAGATCTCCCACAGGGAATCAGCACCATTGTGCCCCCGCCCTCCGCCCAATCGTTAGACACAAATCTGGCCTGGCAAACCGGGCTGCTTATGGGGGAAGGAGAGGAAAGAGGTTCAGCTCTGAGGAGTCACCCTCGGGGGCTCTGAAACTGGATCTACGGTGACCACCTGGGTGCACCTCCTGAGGATGGCTCTGTCCACACAAAGGCGAACAGGCCTTGGGCGAGAGGTGGCAGGTCCACCCCCTGAAGGGCCCGAGACGGGTACATAAGTCCTCCACTTACCCTGTGTCCAGTCTTCGAGCGGCCAAAGAGCACCTCAGAGGCATCCAGACCATCGAAGTGTCGGCCCTGGGGCAGGCGGGCCCCAGCCAGGGCCAGCACGGTGGGGAAGATGTCCAGCACGCTGCAGGAAGAGTAAGGCAGCCTTGGCCCCAGATGGTCCCAGACTCTCTCCCCGGCCATGCTGTGGTGAAGACCCGCCGGAACTGGCCCAAACCCAGCCTCCAGTATGCCCCGCCCCCTCCACCTCCCTGTCCTTCCTTCAAGTTCCACCTTGATTTCTGCTTCTACAAGGGGCAGAATGGCCTGGGGGTTCAGCACCAGGCTCCAGGGTTAGGGTTGCCTGGGCTCAAATCCCAGTGCCGCCACCTGTCCAGCTCCTCAAGGCTTGAGTTTTCTGTTCTCTAAAATGGGCATAATCATCACAATAAAGGCACGGAGAAGAAGCTGGCACTCAGAAAGCGCTCTCTGAACGTGTGTCGTGACTGCTCACAGGGGCACCCCGTGGATCCATCTCAGCAGTTCTGCCTGTCACCAACTAGGCCACAGCCACTCCCTGTGCGGGAACAGTGTGTGACAGGTGTCTGCAAGAGAATGTGGACTTCATTTTCCTTCCCTGAGTCTCCATGTCACTAATCTCTAGTCTTTGTTCAGAAGCCCATGATGCGTGACACATTCCTTCTCTTTCACCTTAGCTCTTTTTCCACATTATAAAATGTAAGTTTACGTTTACGAAGGAAAAGGAGCAACTCCGGACACATGCAGGATGAAATATTGCACACACAGGCCGCCCCCGCAGGCAGCCGTGGGTAGCGCTTGGCTGGATTTTGTTGATATGACTTTCTTTAACTCGCACGGTACAATCTGACTCGACTCTAGGGCACGTCTCCGCCCAGCCTGCTGGAAAGAACTGACCAGCTGCCCTTTCGGCAGAGCTGCTGATCTGAGGGTTGGGCCAGCAAAGAGTCCGAGGGACTTGATGGAGCCCTGAGGGCAGGGCCTCCATGAGGCTGGACATCCCCAGGCAGGAGGCTGTGGTTGGGCCGGGGCTGGTGCAACAGCAAACTTCAGACACACTCATGGGGGGCCTGAAGGGTCTCACCTGCCCCCTTCCCCACTGGGCGTCTGGCAGAGGGAGCGCTTCCCCCCAAAAGGGGCTGCAGGTGGGACCTGCCACACACCTCCTCCTCCCTCTGCCAGCCTCCTTCTCCTCCCCAGGGCTCTGCCTACAGCCCCAGGCGGAATCCCTCCTCTGACTACAGTACGGAGTGTCTCCAATTTGCCTTCCGCTTTCACAGTCCACGTAGCTGGCGACCTATCTCTCGAGATACGTGCTCCAGGAGCTGGCACCGCACACTGACACAGCGTCGAGGAGTGCAGGGTGAGCATTTGCCAAGTACGGCACAGTCCAGAAACCTGTCCAGAGTCCAAGGTTCCTGCCACAAGCCAGGCAGCGTGGAGGACTGCAGTGCGGCGTGAAAAGGCCCCAGCGTGGTTGGGGCTGGTCGTCTGAGCTTTCTCTAACTCATGCCCCTCGGAGAGGTCTGTGTCCAGATGGGTCACATCAGTGAGCAAGAGGAACAGGGCCTGTGTTAGATTTTGGAAGGCATGGTGCACTTTCTTTTTCCGTCTTATTTTTTCCCCTGTGTCATGAGGCTTGGCCTCCTAATTATACCGCACTAAGTCTAATGTTCTCGGAATCCTGTGTCTCAGAGTTTACCGGGAAGCCTGTCCACCCAGCACACACAGGAGACCTCTGGCCCACAAGAAAAGCGTCAGTGCCTCCGGTGACTCGCCAGTCCCAGCACTGCTTGGCACGCTCGGCTGTCCCCAGCCCTTGCTCATGTGAGGGAAGGAGCCAAGCCCCGGAGGCTCCCCTGCGGGAGGGAGGTCCCCCCGGGGAACACACAGTCCCGGAGCCTCCCCAGGCCGGCCGTGACCAGTGGGGGAATGCCAGCTCTACAAAAGCTGCCCAACGACCCCAGTTGCTCCAGACTTCAACCCGCACCTCAGAATTTGGTCCCAGGAGTCTTACAACCTTGAAAAAAGAGAGAGAGAAAAAATACAAACCTGACACTTTCAAAGGTCTGCAGTTCATGATGCTACTCGGGGTGGGGGCTCTGGGCAGGGCCACAGCCCGATGGGTGCGGGACCAGCCACCACTGCCTTTGAGAGTCCTTCCCTCCACACAAAATACCAAACGCACATTCCACAGCCATGTGGACGTAAACACGCATATATGGAGTATGCATAGAACCATATGCATTTTCTCCAACCCCAAAGTTCTTTTTTCTTTCTTCTGGTAAAATGTTCATGTGTTCCCAAAGCCTCATTGGCGCCTGGCACCGGGCCTCCTGAGCCCGACGGAGAAGTGCGCCCCCAGTTAGAAGGAAGAAAGCCCCCTTTCCATGGTCCTTTGGCGGTGAGAAGGGCAGCCAGGGGCCTGCCCACGGAAGGAGGGGCTGAGGCTCCTCTGCCCGGTGACATGCCAGGCTGCCATCGGAGTGGGCAGGGGCACCTCTGCAGGTTCTCTTGCCCGTGTGAAAATATATTCCTCTTTTCTTACCATGGCTTCCACCAGCCCAAGGCACCGAAGGCTGTTCAGAGGAAGTGTGTGTGTTAGTGTTCTTATCCAAGGAGCTGCCAAGGAACCTGGGTGCGGAGACGGGGTGATAGACAGAAGGACGTGGGAGGGCCCCGCCCCAGCAGACAGGGCCGGGAGGGGCGCTGCAGGGCTGCAGCGGAAGAAGCGCCTGGACCTCAGGACCCGAGCCGATGGGAACTGAGGCGCTGCGCTGGGTAGCCCTGGGTTGGAGCGCATCCTAGGGCAAAGGAGCGGGTGGGAAGGGACGGGGTTTCCTAGAAAGTGGGGTCATTACATCTGGGGAAAAGGTGGATGTGATCTGAAGACGGGAGGGGAGGACGAGCAGGGGGCTGCTCGGGAAGGACTGGGGGTGCGTGGGACTAGACGCGGTAAGGGGGCCGGGGGAGGGCAGGACTTCCTCCAGACCGTGGAAGAGTGGGAAGAGTCCCTAGGACGCGAGGGGCAGTGTGTTCAGTGTTTAGTTTTAAGGTTCTTCCTGCACTGTAATTCCCTCTCGTTTCCCCTAGGAAAAGCTAGGTACCCGCCCCTTCCTGGCGCAAGCTGGCTGCAGAGGTTCGAGGGGCCGAGGCTTCCCCCAGGGCGTCAGCAGAGCCCGACGACAGCAAAGCGGGCACGTTCACCACAGAGCCTGTGCGGCTACCCCCTTGTCCCCCAGCCCCCACTGCTGCTCCCTGCCCCGTCAGGAAGTGGGGGCCAGGCAGCACTTTCAGGACACGTGGCCTAACCCTGCCCAGGGGTGACACTTCTCCTTGCAGTTCCTATTTCCAGGACACGTTTCTGTAGCTCAAGACCATACGGAGCCCATCAAATCCTGCTCCACAAGACTGCCTTTCGGGTGTCAGAACAGAGCTGCAAGGCTCCCCAGGGGATTATCCGATCTCCTGGCCAAACAGCAGCTTTAGCTGCTTTCCGAATGGGATTGTTTCGAGTTCATACCAAGCTGGTCGCCTTGTACTTGCCCCAGTGATCTCTGACAGAGAGATCCACGGCTCTCGGCAGACGGGGGCTCCCAGCTCGGACGCAGAGCAGACCCTTCCCCTCTTTACACGTAAAGCTCTGGTTCTCGACCAGCCTGAGCCTGTGTCCCCGGGGGACGCTTGGAGCTGCTTGGAAACCTTTTGGTTGTCACAAGCGGGAAGGGGTGTGACAGGCATCTAGAGGGTAGAGGCCAAGGGTGCTGCTAAACACCCTGCAGTGCTCAGGGCAGCCACCACGATAGAGGGTGAGCCAGTCCCAAACATCCACAGTGTGAGGTGGAGACGCCCGCCTTCACGTTTCGGGTCCAGACCACCGGCTGGTCTTTCCACGTGCACTGCCCCAGGCCCGCCCTCCTGCAGGGAGGCCAGCGCCTCAGCGTCAGGAGCATCTGTCCCGAGAGCAACGCTTGACCCGCAGCTGGACACAGCAATAAACATCTGTTGCATGAACAAATCCCCCCACTCTGTGCCTGTGTCACTGGGCTTTGGGATCAGGGCACGTGCAGACCTTCCATGGATCTCACTCCATGGGATGGTGCACCCCCGAGCGTGAGCACGGGTTATCTCTGAAAGGAAACCAGTGGCTCCCTTCTCTCCTGCGTCCCCCTTCCAACACACTCTTTACTTTTCTGTGTCCATGTGAATACTTTTGTCAGCTCATCTGCTCTCCGGTGTTCACAATTCCTCAGGGCCCACAGAGCACAGGCTAAGAGACTCTGGCAGTATCTGGAAGGCCTACGTCCTCCGAGCTGTGCAGCACTGGAACCGTGACAAGCACTCGGGGTGGGGGTGCTGGGTCCCCAAGAGCAGGAAGTCTTGGCATAAGTTTCTCCTTGGCGCTGACCCCGAGGACACGGTGGAAAAGGCAGCAGACGTGCGGTGGCCTGTCCTGGCAGTGAGGACGCTCCGCCCGAATATGCATGGATTCACGTGGGAAAATAGCAAGAGGGTGGATTCTACAGGGACAAACTGTCCTGCTACAATCCAGGCTGATTTAACACCAGAAAATACCCTGCGAGGGGCAGATACAGCATATTGGCACAATCCCGGTAAAAATCCCAGGGGCCCTCCAGCAAATGTCACCCTGCACCAAGACTCACTTCCTCCGGGCCCCAAACTACCCCCTAAGTCACCTCTGAGTCCCTAGGTGACCAACGAGATGATGCAGCTTTATCACGCTGCCGTGGCTGACTCTCAGTGTAAACACTGTTCTCAGATGAGAAGCGCGTGCTTGGTTTTCGGTGATGTAACGTGAGAGGCGGCTGGGCTGTTTGTGCGTGTACAGCCCAGCCTGTGAGCACTTGGCTGGCCTGCCTGCGTGCACCAAGTCAGCCCCACAAGAGGCAGCCCGCCTGGCCCTCTTCCCGGTCGGCCTGACATGACAAGGCTCCAGCCCCTCCTGACTGCACAGGGCTGACCGAGTCCCGGGGCCCTCAGGCTGCCAGGGTGGTGCCTTCCCACTCCCTGCTCTGGCCACCAGAGCTGTGCGCCCTTCCTTTGCCCTGGGCTTCAGTTCCCCACTCCCTCACACCAGGTCTGGGGGTGCTAAAGGGGCCCCGTGAAGCTTGCTTTCTTCTACTGGGCTGTGTTCTTTAGGCCAGTACCCATTTGGCAGATGACGGAGAACCTGTGGAAATAGTAGATTTGTCTTCAAGCAGACTGAAACCTCTGAGCAAGTGAGCAGATACTGGCTTCTGCTGAGGGTCCGTGCCAGTGAACACAGGGCAGGGCCAGGTCTGAATGAACAGGAAGTCCCCAGTACGATCACGCAGCTACATGGCACTACGGCACAGCTTTCAGAATGGCCCACCCGCAGCCAAGCTCTGTGCCAAGGAGAGGGCCTCCTGGATCTGCTTAATAAGGAGCTAAGAGTGATGGGGAGAGGTCACACTTCCGGGTGTCCTTCTGACGCAGGAAGCACCCGCGACCCACCGCACTGGAAAGGCCTCACTGCCAGAGGCAGGAGGACTGTCCTCGCCTCGGGATTCATTCCCACCTCACCAGCCTGGTGGCATCCCCTTCTCCCTCCCCTACAGGGCAAGTGCACATCACATTCCTTTCTGGGGGCCCTGTGGTTGCCCGTGAAATGCTGGCTTCACACAGCCACCCCCAGGACACCCGCCGCCCCCCAAGGATGGAGTCATGATGGCTCAAGTGGTCTGTCCCTCCCATCAGCTGGGGACAGGGCAGAAGGATAGGCCGCTGTCCCCTCTGCCACTGCCTTCTCTTCAGCAGACACACCGCCAGTGCTGACGGCCACCACACCCGCCCAGTCCCCTCTGCACCCAGATGTCAACCCAGGCAGCTTGAAAACTCCACTGTGTATCACTTAAACGAGCACACGGGATTGCCGACAGGCAGATCCCTACCGCCAGGATCTGAGCTCGGCACCAGGCACACTCGGGAAAGGCAGGTGCTGGGTGAGGTCTCTTCCCCAGGTCTCTAACCACTCAAGTGTCATGATTTTTTTTGTGGTCAATAAACCCCAGCAAGTCCAGGTGGCTTGGGTCTCTTACCTTAACAAGGCAGTGCTGGTGACATTGGTGGGGATTCTGCCAGGCCAGTAAGCCACGGCCGGGACCCGGTGCCCTCCTTCCCAGGTGGTCTGCTTGGCTGGACTGCCCCCTGCGGAAGGAGGGGAGACGGGTGGTTCTTCAACAGTGGTGACTCGGGCCTTCCCTTCATGTCAGAACTACCTACTATGTGGGACAACAGCCCCTCTCTAAGAGGACTCTCCGAGAGCTTCCGAGCTTTCCAACAAAGGAGTGGCTTCTTTTAGTAACCAGCTGTGTTGATTCAACTAGTTAGTTATCTTTGAAAACGTGCGTTTATTTTACTGGACTCAACCCATGTAAGTAGTTGCCTCGGTCACTCTTATACAATCCCATCACTGCGCTTTCTTCACGACACTTCACACTTCAGATTGTCTGGCTCACGGACTTGCTTCTCGCAGGTCTCCACACCACGAGACTTCATCAGTCTTGGGTACCAAGACGCAGGTACTTAACAAATACTTGTTAAGTAAATGAATTTGTCTTCCTACCGATCATAATGTAATGTATCTGTTTAAGATGAAAAAACACAATTGTTTGAGAAGAGAGACAGGCAAAAGTCTCCCGGCTATTTGATCTGCCCGAAGCCCAACAACTGAGCTGGCATGGGATCTGTCGTTGTATTTTGCTTTGCTTTGCTTCGTTTTTCCTTGAATTAAAGAGTTGTTCTGGTGTTGTGGAGACAGCCTTAGTAATAGCTCCGACCTCTTGCCTCTCAGGGAGAGGCAAGAACAATCTATGTGCAATCTATGAATTTCCACTTTGGTAACTAAAGGAATTCCTTTTGTAACCACTAAGTCTTTTTGTGACCACCAGGATAATGATGACCAGCGGGCTGGAAGAGATGAGCTCATGTTTTATGGAAACATCCTGAATACACACTGCCTCGAATTAACCATGACCATCCCCACCACTCCCACACACACCCCACCCTCATCCCTGTTGAGCCAAGGATTCCACAAAGTTCGCGTGTAGAGAGCCCTGCCAAAGCAAACGTGTATGTGGCTCACACATACTGTGGTCATGCAACTCCCCAGCTTGGCTGGCGTGGATGTGAAAGCGATGGGGATGAGAAGGGGGGGCAACGAGTCTTCCGCAGCCCTGCACTCACGCTGAACCTTTGATGTTGCTGGCCCGGCACACCACACCGGAAATGCTCGGCATTCCTGCGCGTTTCTCATGACGGGCTCTGGAGTCCCCCCAGTGACGAAGTGGGAAATGAAATACAGAACAACTCCCCTTCCCATGGACTGCTCATGTTTAGGGGCGGGGGGCTCTCAAAACCAAGTGGAGCTGTGCAGGCTCAATGGGAAGCTCTTTGCCCGGGGCTCAGAGTTCTCAGACACAGTCTTCCCAACGAGAGCCACATCTTCCACAAACACATGCAGTGCCCACTCCCAGGTACCGACGCACATGGAAAGGAGAATCCAGAACCACAGAAAGCACAAAACGCTCTCCCACTTGTCTTCGGAGGGCTTAAATTATATCACAGCTTAAGGCCAAAGAGCAGGGAGACAGGCGTGTTTACGCTTGCATGAGCTAGGGCTCTGCAGATAATTCCACCCCCATGAGGGGCATTATGTGGAAGCCCGGGATGGGGGTGGGGATAGGTGGGTGAAATACAGAACCTGCTTCTTTGCATGTTCATGATGCACAAAATTCAACAGGTGTGCTTAGCCCTGGAGGACAGGTGCTACAAGGTGAAGGCTTCAGTTCCAAGAAATAAGCCATTAGTTCTGACAGTCAACCAGCAGGCAGGAGTGAGAGCCTGCATGGCAGCAGGTGAGGGGCACCGGAGTGGGCACCGGATGCAGTCTCTGCCTCCGGGATGTTTCCAGAACAGTCCACTGGCCCCTAATTAATGCATCTGCTAATTGGTCTTCACCACTAGGGGATCTGATGGTTTGCCACAAGCTTTTGTGTTGCTCCTTTCGGGCAATGGACTTCCCTAAGTTGTATTTCAGAGAAAAACACTTCAATATGTTTGCCTTATTTCAGCAGAGGGTTGAAAGCTGGAGGGGTTAAAAGAAATTCAGCCAGTTATAAAACATGCATATGTCAACCAAGTAAACCATCTACAGGGCAAAGATTCAGGACTAAGAGAAAGAGAGAAAGAGGTTGGCTGAGTGAAGCCCCTCAGTGCATCCACTTGAGGGCCCATCCCCCTCTGTGTCGTCAAGACCGGACAGCAAGTGCTGGCTGCACCTTGGGTTCTGGCTCTAACTGACAGACACAGTCGTACATCCCAGCCATGCCCAGAGACCTAGTACTCTAAAGCAACTTATCTGAAAGGTGTCCAGGATGTGGGTAAGCAATTATAAAAATATACATCCCTCGCAGCACGGATACTGTCTTACTTGGAACCCCGGTATCTCAGTGGCTCTGCTGGGGATGGACCAATGAAAAATCTGACCAGCATTCTCTGTGGGTCCCCAGGGTCGTGGAGTCTGATTATCTGAATGACAGGGCTCCTTGTGGTTTATCTGCACTAGCAAAGGCTGGATCCCAGGATAGCTGCCTCTGGCCCCCCGGTACTCTTCATTGATCATGTATTCCTAGGAATGGAAACTCATTTCCAGTTAAACGCAATAATAACAGTAACAACATTATCTCTTATTGACTGAGCCCTGGTTAAGCACTGAATTAAGCGCTCCTAAGCATAATGCTGAGAGCTTCCCTGAATTACCTCGTTTAATCCTTCCTTATCATGACCTTTGAGCCAGGTACTTATAAATCCATTTTTCAAATGAATTTGAAGAAACTGAAGCTCAGAGAGGTTAAGTAATTTGCTCAAGGTCACACAGTTAGCAAATGCTAAGAGCCAGGATTTGAATCCAGGTGTAACTACACAGCCAGCACTCTCACCCATTAAATCTTCTAGAATGGTAGCACCCACCCACCCCTGAATGCGTATTAGAATCACTAGGGGATCATAAGAAATATCCACGCTGAGGCCCCTTTCTGAGGACTCATGATTTGATTGGCCTGGGATGTACTCCTGCTGACTGAAGGTGAAGAACACCCATTCCAGAAGTAGGAGGGCAGGGGCAAGATCAGAGAGTAGACATGATGTCTTTTAAAATTATATGTAGCCTAGTGCCCACACCTTTATACTTTTAAGACACAGGATCATAAATACAAACCTAGACGTTATAACAAGAATAATAGATAAGAAGTCCACAGATTAACTTCCTATGCACTTTCTGATTCCAAAAGCAATTTTTTCAGTTTAGATAAACCTTACTATTTCGATCAATGGTACTGGCACATAAGAAGTGTTAGCTGGATATGGCTTTCTGTTGAGAACGCATTTCAAGGCACTTGTGGTTAGTTATGACTCTAATTAAGGCAGAACCTCTTACTTAAAGCAATAAATATTTAGCCTCAGCAACCAAAATATAAACAGAACCATGATTCATGAACTTGCTTCCTTGTTCTTCCCTGGCTACGGAAGTGAAGTGGCATTCCCTGATGCGCGCAGACAGCGCAAGCCAAGGAAGACTCACTTGGCCCATACTTGGGAATAGCAGTCTCTCCCAGAAAGGACACAAGTGCTGCGTGGCACTGACTCAGAGAGACAGCGCTCACGACCTCTCGGGGTAGCAGAACCACCAGCAGAACCCCGGAGATGCTGATTTAATAAGCCTAGGGTGGGCCTCTGAGTCTAGGTAATCCTGATCTCGGTGGTCTGAGGGCCAGAGTGTGAGAAGTGTACGCAGGTGCGCCTGCAGAGTGTGCAAGGTACGCAGGAGGCACCCTTGGAATCAGGCAGATGTCGGGTCTCGCCTCAGGGCCACCCCTCTTCAGTGCGTGGCCTTGGGCAGAACTCTTAAGCTCCATCAGACTTGGTCCCCTCAGTCATGCAGGGAAGACGTGATGGTGCTTCCTGCATGGGGCTGTGGGGAAAGTCACATCAGAGAATGCGTGTGGAGCTCGAAGCAGGTCCTTTGGCCTGGTGCCTGCCGTGGAAGTGCCAAACAAACACCACCCAAACAAACAAACAAAACGTTGCCTACAGATAGAACACAGCAGAAGCTGCAACCTGGCAGCTCACACGCGGAGCTTAGCCCTCTGACACTTGGCTCGGTGTGGATGGTTTTGTTGTCATTGTTGTTTTTAATTAACTTTGAATGTCATTAGACTGGACCCCGCCTCCAGCTTCCTGCATCCCTGACACGGCCCACACTGATGAAAGAGGCGTGTTCATTTCTACCACCTGCCTGGCCCACAAAGGCATCTGTATCCGTGACTCGGGTAGAAGAACCGCCTGTTCTGAGGAGGGCGCATTTTATAACCTTCTAAAGCAGCAGGCTTACTTTCTAAATATAAAACATGCCCTTGCCAAGGATGCCTGTAGCATGCTGGTTTTCTAGAAACAAAAGGCCATCGGGCCAATGACTCTGGCTGGCCTGGTGTGGCCTTAAGTGTGATGAAGGGGACATTTCAAGCCTGGTGGCCAAAGGCCCGGAAGGACACACAATTCAACTTCCACTGGGTCCCCACCAGCTGGCCCTTTCCCCAACCAGGGGCCAAGAGCCAACATGCCTTGTCCCTTGCTCCCTCACCCCTCCCCACCTCTGACCTCCCTGCACCCCTCCCCGTACCGCACACTGGACAGAAGGCCCAGGGTGCAGACCCTGCTTCCCAGTGGGAAAGGTTATGCAACAACCTGATAGCATCAGATTACAAACAACCAAGGTCTCCTAGAAGCTGAGGATGCCAAATTCAACAGAATGTTTCCTCATCACCAAAGGGGAGGAAAAAACAGTTCTGCTCTTCAAATAAAACACACACACACACACACACACACACACACAGTTTCCAGACAGAAGAGCAATCTGTCAGGGACAAACGAGGTGCTACTTCTGTCCTGGGCGGGAAGCAGATCCAGGGTGGGAAAGAGAATGACAGCTGCTCTGAGCCCAGCCCGAGCGGGGCCCTGGGCTGGGGGTCAGCAGTCAGGGGGCACCTCGTGTCCTCTTTGTTTGGGAGAAGGCAGGGCCCCCTGGGTTGCCCCCCACCCCCCAGTTCAGTTTCTCCTCACCCCTGCAGGGTGCAGGCCAAGCCCAGGGGAGCACCCTCACTCCTGCACGGGGTAAGAAGATGACTCCAGGAGACGCTGCCTCATCCCATCAGCTGAGCACGGCAGCTCGGCCAGGAAAGGAAAGGGAAGACGAGGAGGGGGGCCAAGGGGCCTGAGAACAGGACAAGGCAGCATGGGGCCTGACGTGTGGGGCTGGCTGCAGGGCGGAAGAAGCAGGGCTCCGGGTACTGTTTGTCCTACTTCACTGCAAAAACACTCACTGTCTCCTCTCTTTCATCTGCTCCAAAAGCTGGCCCCTTACAGCAGGATGTGCAGGCACCCCACGGACGAGGAACTTGGGTGAGGAGGAGCAGGTGGTCAGGAAGAGCCCCCAGCTAAGCTGACCTGAGCCCTGGGCAAATGGCCTTCCACGCGGGGCTCTGCCTGCCTTCCCAGGCAGAGAGGAGGAGGGAGCCTGTGGAATAGTTGACAGAAAGCTGGTCTAGAGAACGGAGATGATGAAGTATTCACTACTAGGCCAAGTTTGCCTTCGGGACCCCCTGAGAAGGGAAGACAACAGACCCAGCCCCAGCCCCGCCACGAACTCAGGTGCCGTGCCTGCCGCTCAGATTCCGCACGAAGCCACAACACTTGGGAAAGCTCTTGCCCCAAAGAGTGTTCTCCTGAGATCACTGAAATCCGGCTTCTGGGCCCAGTTTCCCAAGACAGAGGCCCACAACCCTTGGAAATGTATCCACATATTATTGACATTGCCTGGATGGCCCAGTAGGAAAATCTCTTTAGGGCACCTTTCCCTTTGTGGTCCCCCCACTCTGTTTCAGCTGGGAGGGAAGAAATCGAGTCTTGGGGGAGTTGGTGAAGGCCCAGCAGAGAGGCTGAGTGCCTCCCAGCCAACAGTCCGGTGGACCCTCCCGGTCACCCAGTGAGATGGGTCTCTCACCCTCATTGCAGAGGAGGAGACGGGCTGACAGGGAGCGGTGCGCCGCAGGCCCCGGCTCCTAAACTCAGGGGACAGTCAAGCCCAACCTGGGCCTCCACAGCCATCCCTTCTTTCCACCCCTGCGGTCTGCCTCCAGGAGCTTAGGAAGACTCAGACGGTCACAGGGGCTCCACACATTGTCCTCGATTCCCACGGGATCCAGGGAAGCAGGGCAGGTGTTCCAGATGGCTGAGCCATCAGTCCCATAGAACAGGGCATGACTGTCCCCAGGACAATCGCGCGGGTGTGGAATGAGCCACTGGGGCCAATCAATGTGACCTCCTTGATCGACGGCCTTGGGAAAGCTCTCCACCTTGCTCAGCCTCAGTTTCCTCACTTGGCCAACAGGGCCGCTGGAGTCAAGACCACTGAGGTCTCCTCCGACCCTGGCGTGCTTCGAATGCAGGGGCGTTCCTGGAGACTGTCTCTTGCTTCTCTCATTTATCATCTTGGGCTCAGGGGAAGCAAGTCCATCCTTGCTGCTCTCTCCCTCACTGACATTAGAGGGGTCTTTAAAAACCAGAGCGAGGTGCTGGGAGGAGTGGGATATGGGGAGAAGGTGTTGAAGGTGCACGGGGTTTTCTCTGGGGACGATGGAAATGTTAGGGTCTCAGCAGAGGTGACAGCGGCACGACACTGAGTGCACCCAATGCCACCAACTGGTGCAGGTCAGAGTGGGTAATTCCATGTCACGTGAATCCCACCTCTATTTTCAAAACTGAATACTGTCACTCTCACTCTTAAAACCCTCGCATGATTCCTCGTTTCTTTAGAATGATGGCCGAAGTGTGTGCCTGAAAGAAAAGACTGTCGGACACTGGCCCCGGCCTTGTCTCTCTGCTCCCACGAGCTCCAGGCACAGACGGCTGGGCAGCCCTTACTGTCTGGTCTTCCCACCCCTGCCCAGGCAGCCCCGAGCCCCCTCTCTTGAATGTCCCTGGCTGTCTCCTACTCATTCTGCAAACCTAACCACTCAGGGCAGCCTTCCTGTTCCTCGTCCCAGTCAGTGAGAGGCGCCTGCACTCCCTGCCACCATGGAGTTCATGCCCTGCAGCATGATGACCTGCTTATACGTTCCCTCCCAGTACTGTCCAGCAGAACTTTCTGCCACGATGCAAATGTTTCATATTTGCACTGTCCAGTATGGTAGCCACCAGCTGCCGGTGGCTTCTGAGCTCTCGAAGTGTGGCTAAGGTAGCTAAGGCACGTGTGGCCACTGCCCGGTGTGCGGGGCGGTGCAGCTCTAGACTGGTGGTTCTCAAACTTTAACCCACATCACAGTCATCTGAAGGACTTGGTAAGACACAGATTCCTGGGCCCACCCCAGAAGGTCTGGGGTGCAGCCCTAGAATTTCTGTGGCTAATGGTTCTCAGGTGGCACTAATGCTGCTGGGCCAGGGACCACCCTTGATAACTTTTGGTTCACATCCGAAAGGTCCAGACTCCGATGACTCTAGAATCAACAGGGTCTAGAAATGGATATTCTAGACTGGCTGTTCTCCAAGCGTGGCCCCTGGACTGGATGCATCAGCATCACCTAGGAGCTTATTGGACAGGTAACATCTCCATCACCGTCCCAGAGCCACTGAGAGTCAGAACGGCATCTTAGCAGGATCCCTGGGGGACTGTCTGCTCATGAGAGTCTGAGAAGCTCTGCTCTAGACTGTCATTCCTTAAAGCCAGGGGCTTCATGGGTCTTTGTGTTCCCAGCACTCAGTTCCTGGCCCACAGTCCATGCTCAAGAAATGGAAGGAAGGAAGAGAAGGAGGTTGCCCAGGCCCAGCTAGTAAATGTGTTTCTCCTAGGGCTAGGTCCTTCCCTCAAAGAGTGGGCCCCAGCCACATCCTTAAACTGGATTCGATATTTCAAAACTGCCTCATATGACGGGGAAGAGGCAAGATGAGGCAGGCCTTCAGACAGGAGAGCAGAGATCAACTTTGGGAGAACAGCGAGCTCCCCACAGAGGAGCCCCTTACTGACAGGCCCTGTCCCCCCATCCTGGCTTTCCAGGCCTTCCGGATTCTTACCGTCTGGAGTTCTGACCCCAGGCTCCCCCAGGCTTTCCCACTGAGCTGAAGAGGGCAGCCTGGCCTGAGGGTGTCCCAGGCACTAGAGGAGGGACTGTCACCAGCTAATGCAAATAACCACTCTCAGCTTAACACTGTTTCTCCCTTTTGGCATCTCTGGACCACACTAGAAGAAGAAGAGTGGTCTTGAGCCACACATTAAATATACCACAACACATAATCACAAAAAAAATAATCTTATAATGTTTTAAGCAAATCTATGATTTTGTGTTGGGCTGCATTCACAGCCATCCTGGGACGCATGTGACCCAAGGGCTGTGGGTGGGATACCCCTGCCCAGGCTGCTGTTGCAGGTATTGGACACGGTTCCACCCACCTCCGCTCCTGGGATCTTTCCTGGCCCAGCTCTCCAGCAGCCAGGACTAAATTACAGCGTTCTGGAACTGGAGAGAACCACGGAGATCAACGGACAGAGAAACAGCAGCAACACCAACCTCGAATGATAAAGTATCTGCTCACTGCCCAGAGGGCGGGAGGTGGTACCCCATTCCCTGGCTCCTCCCTGACACCAGACAGGGCCACAGTCCTGGCAGCCGCTCGCTTGTACAGTTCTCCAGGGATCTGAGCCAAGGAATACCAGCTTAAAGACAAATAAGAAGGAATGATCAGCACGTCCATCTTGCCCCCAGCCATGCGGAACACAAAGATTCCAGTCCTAGGAAACTACAAACATTCTGCCAGACTAATATGAAAGGGACTTTGTGTCATTTGACCTGGACAGTGGGGACCGTAGCTCGGGACTGAGCTGAACAGCAGGAAAACCCAGGCCCAGCAGGTAATGTCACCAAGTCCACCTCCAAATCCCTTGGATACAAGCACCTTCTAAAGAACTTAATTTTTTCAGATATGTATTAATAATACCAGTTAATTGCGGGGGGGAGAACCACACTTAAACCCTCCCTCTGCTACCCATAAGTAATTACTGCTAATCTTTTGTTACCTTTCCTCACCTCTTTTAATTTCCTGAGAATAATTATGCTTATTTTCACATACTAAAATTATCTTTTACGTATTGTTTTGTAACCTGCTTTATTCGCTGAAAAGTATTTAATGTACCTGTTTCCAGATCAATGATATGCAGCATTTCAGGGGTTCCTTAGCATTTCTTTAAACAGATGTATCATAATTTCTTTATCTCTCCTCTACTACTGGATGCTTGGGCTATGCCCACTTGTTATTTTAAAAATCTACTGCAATAGCATCATTTTACACACCCCATTGTGTGCTTGGCTATTTATTTCTTCAGGACAAACTCTTAGAAAAGAAACTGAAGCCTCAACAGGCATGTGCCTTTTTCAGGGTTTGGGCCACACCACCGAACTGTCCCCCAAATGGCTGCTCTCTCAGAAGAGTCGGGGCCTGGTGGGGAAAATTTCCCAGAGCACATGGGCGCTGAGCCAAAGGACGTTTCAATAGGGAAAGGAGGTGTGGTGTAGTGGGAAGATCACCAGCTTTAGCCTGATAGCAAGCCTGGCCCCCTCCTCACAAACGGTGTGACCACGGGCAGGTTGCCTGGCCTCTCTGAGCTTCTCTCTTTCTTCACCTATAAACGGTGATGAACCTACCTACCACGACTGTGAGGTTTAGAGACAATGGATACAGAAACCTTCAGTAGCTGTGCACTAAATATTTACTGAATGAATGAAATGAATTGATGGTTGGATGAATGGAGGGATGACTTTAAAAAAAAAAGAAGGAAAGAAGGGAAAGAGAATGAGGACGCGCAGCAGGATGAAAGTGAGGGGAAAGCACAGTGGTGGGGAGGGCCGCGGGCGAGCTTGCAGGGGAGGGCCGGCCCCTGAGGGAGCCCGGGAGAAAAGGAGGGAGGAGGATGCTCCAGGCTGAACAGAAGCCCTCTCCGTCCCAGTTCGTTTCTTTTCTGGGACCTGGTGACTGCGGCGGACCTTGTCCCCGTTTCACAATCATGCCCTAAGGCCTGGCCCTTCCAGAGGCAGAATCCCGTGCCACCCCCACAGTGGGACCCGCCACCCGCAGCTGACTCCCTACCTCGGCGAACCTGCCACGACCCAGCAAAGGGACCCACGCTGCCCGCCAGTTCACATTTCTGAGCCCACGGGCCGTTGTCTCCTAAAAACCAAAAGAAGCAACAGGTAAAGGTCTCTAGCCTAGTGGACGCTTCTGCTGATTCTCTCTCTCTCTCTCGGGCCCTACGTCCCTGGGCACAGCAGAGACCTGGAGAGAAGAGGGGCTTGTTAAATCAAGTACACCCTACCCTTGAAGGGTCGCCCTTCAGATGAAACTCTGTTGGGCTTTCAGAGAGGTGGGCTTTCCTTCCCCCAAGCTAGTCCCGTCTTGAGGCCCTTGCCTTGCAGACTTCAGCCTTCTATATACTTTCAGCAGTCTCATTACCATCATCATCAGTCTGGCAGCTACTTATTGAGCACCTGTGATGGGCCCCGTGCTTCACATACATTATCTCCTGATCCTCCCACATACTATGGACTGGATTCTGCCGGTAGCTTCATTTTGTAGATGAAGAAACGGAGGCTCAGAAAGATGAACCTTCTCAACAGTAGCACAGAGATTCAGATCCAGGTGTCCATGTGACCCAGAGGCAGTGTTTTAACCACTTCCCTCATGCAGACAGGGACCTGAGACCCACGAGGCCTGGCTGGTCCCTCCAAATGGCTCAGTAGTTCAACTCCTCTCTGCCAAAAGATGTGTGACCTGGTGATCTGGTGACCAGTAGCAACCAGAGTCTCTGAGGACTATATAGGTTCACAATATCAAAGCCACTCCTTAACAATTAAGAACAATATCCAGATGACCCCAATCAATTCTTAACAGGCCAGCAGGTTACCTGCTCTTTCTGTGCAAACCTCTCCAGGGGCTGAGCCGCGGAGGCCCCAGTGGACAGGTGCTTAGCACTCAAGCCAACAAACGCTAGTGGGGGTGCGGGGGCAGAGTGAGCCGTCAGATCTCAGGGAGACTGGCTGGGTTTTAGTACTTTACCTGTAAACCAGATGAATGTATTTTCTTTTGCTGTGCGGTCCACTGTGTCTTTAATCTGGCCCATCAGGCTGTCCATCTCCCGGAGGCCTGCAGCGTACGGCCCGCGGCCCCGTGGGTCCGCCGATAGCTGGGTCTCGGGTAAGGGCACGTGCATGTGGGCCAGGCCCACGTAGAGCAGGAACGGCCTTCCGCTGGTGCTGGAAGGGAAAAGCCAAGACGTCGCTCTCCAGAAGGCTCTCTGTCTTGTCCACGCCTCTGCCTTGCCTCAGAGAAAACACCCAGAGCACCTCCTGCCCTACGTGCACACGGAGTGCTTACTTGTCTAGAACCTTCCTAGAATGTGTGGAGATAAACGGGTTAGCCAATTAAAACCTGAACGTAACTGTAATAACAGTTACTGTCCTTTCAGATTCCCTGAGAGCTCATTAAGTGGGACTCATGTTGTCTAAATTCATTCTTATAATCACCCCCAAGTTCCCTTTTTCAGACGAAGCATCGGAGGCTTAGGAAGACTGAATAACTTGTCCAAATTCACGCATTAGTAAGTGACAGAGTCTGGGTTCCAGCTTACACCCACCCGAGAGGAAAGCCCCTGCTCCTAACTGCTGCTGTACGCTGAAGTCCAGTGCAAACGTATTTTTAAATTTTATCTGCTTTTTGCAGCATCCAGGCTGTCACATCCATTCTCAGACTTGGCCTCGGCTAAGAAATGAATGGATAACTCACGTTGGCCACAAGGAATGCCAAACGAAGCACATCACCACCCAGAGCATCTAGACCAGGTTTTGTTACAGACCCAGGTGCCCAGCCCTGAAGACTCCTATGGAAGGCATGCTGGGATGCAGGGTGGACGCTGTTCCCAGGCAAGGAGCGGGATCAGCGCAGCTGTGGGACCACAACCTGTCCCCTCCTGCTGCTGCAAGACCCCTCACGCAGCTCCCTGCCACAGGCCGCACCTGTGGAGTAGTCTCTCAGAGGACACAGTGAGGGTGAGGGTGCAGCTCCGTCAACTTCCCACCAAGTGCAGATAGAGGCTGGCTCTTTCCACCCCAGTGCACCTAGAGGTCTGACTTCCAAACTGGCCTCGGTGCTCTCAGCTAACCCTGATTTACATCATCGCCCCACACCAAGTTCTCCAAGTACCCCCACCATCAGCACCAAGTTAATTCGAGCCCTGGAGAGTCCCCTGCTTCTGACTCCCAGGGTCTCCTAACTGGGACTGCACCTGCACTCACTTCTCTTTCACAGACATAAAGCCCAGGACACAAGTCCCAGTCATGGGCTTCTCCTTCCCCATTTTAATCAGCGATTTCTCTTCGACATTTCTAGAGCTGGGTTGTCCAAATGCAGTAGTCACATGAGTCCTGTGTGGCTATTTAGATTTCAATTAATGAAAATTAAATGAAACAGAATTCTGTATCTCACTTGCCACAACACAGAAGACATCGCGCCAATGGAAATAAGCCAGTCACCAGAGGACAAACGCTGCATGATCTCACTTACGTGGTAGTACAAAGAGTGGTCGACCTCACAGAGACGGGAAGTGGAGAGGTGGGGGACCGGGGGCTGGAGGGGAGGGAAAGTGGAGGCTGGTGTTTGATGAGCACAGAGTTTCGTCTGGGATGGTGGAAAAGTTCTGGAGATGGATGGTGGTGATGGGTGTAGAACAATGTGAATGTTCTTACAGCCGCAGAACTGTACGCTTAAAAAGGTGAATTTGCATATGTATTTACCACTATGTCTGTACAAATTCAGCATGTCAGTGGCCCCACCCACATTTCAAATGGGCAGTAGCCACAGGTGGCTACCGGCTGCCATCTTGGACAGCACGGATAGAGACCTTTTTCATCCTCACGGAGTCCTGTTGGGTAGTCCTGGTTTAGGGTGTCTGTTGCCTGCCCTCCCGCATGAGCACATCCTGCTGGGTAAGCGAGTGGGAGCTGAATACCAGCCCACAATCCACCGGCCCAGGGGGCACTCGGACACAGATCAGTGCCCACCCAGAGGGGCGCCTTTTTCTGATTTGCAGGTCGATGCCACACGGCAGTGGCCTGCTGGATACAGCTGGCTCAAATTTCAGGAATTTTGCAAGCCAGTTTTAAACATGACTGACATTTAAAATCAAATTAAATCAGCTTGCAATTAAATAAATTATGTCATAAACAAAAATGATACATTCTCATGGTTTATCATGTCCTGATTATTCTACATTTCACTATTGACTATGCTCTTGAGGTTATTTTTCGTCTACTGTATCTGTGGGGTGGAAATACTGTATAACGGTGTGCCGTACATCTCTTTTCAAGGCCATATTCGGTGACAGCGCATTGACAGCCTAAAATCAGCCAGGGTGAGAGTATTTATAAGAGAAAAGTGGACAAATGCTACAAATTAGGGCTTTTTTCTCCAAGTGCCAGGTGTTAAACAAGTACCAGGGGGCTGGGAGGTGCCCATCACCCACTCTTTATCTGAGCCCTCATCATTATCCCCCCAACTCCACCCATTATCGCCACCTTGACATCACCCTGGGCCAGAGACTGCAAGGGGCGTGCAACCATCAGGAGGTGGTGTGGACTGATGAGAAGAACAGGCTTTGGAGACCTGTATCCAAATTTCAAGAATTTGTATTTCACGGCTGTCTGACCCTGGGCGATTACCTTAACCTCTGCAGTAACCTTTAGACCATACACTGTGATTTTAAATATCCTTAGCTGCTTTCCTCATACCTGTGCCCAATGCCCTCATCCTTGTCACGACCTTACCCCTAATTAGCTTCAACGCCCAGTCCCAGACCCTGTAAGGAGCAGAGTCCACACCATCTGCTCTCTCCCTTTTTGTCAAGTCAGAGCTCTGCCTGCTGCTTTCAAAAACCCAAAGTGAGGATTAGCTTTCAGCGTCAATGCGAGATGAAGGTCCTATATTCAAGGAAAGATCCAAGTAAAACTTTGAAAGGAGTCCTAGGGCTGGCCCCGTGCTGAGGGGAAAAGGACCCCACACCCCAGGGACCCTGGTAGCTTTGACGCACAGGTCCAGGTGGAGGGGGGGGTGGGGGGGGACACAGAGGTGGAAGGAGCACGGGCCTGGGGGCCTTTTCTGCTGACTTTCTGAAAATCACGAAGGAACTGGCAGACCAGTCCTCAAGAAATCAGCATGCCTGAGGATTGTTTTCCGTTAAGTCAAAACCCAACAGGATTCAGGTGACTTTTCACCTAATAACTGATGAATACATTAGCAAACTCTTCATTTTTTTCACATGATAAGTAGAGCATTTGTTGACTTGTTTGTCTTTTAACCAATGAATGAACTGGTGAATGAATGAACAGGATCACGCTCTCTTCAGAGCAAGTGCTAAACCATCCCTAGTCCCCTGGTGGCCACCTGTCCCTCTGCGAAGGCTGTGCGGCTTGACGCTCCGTGAAAGCAGGAGAGGCCGCTCCCCACCAGCCACAAAGCGTCCACCTGCCCCAGGCCTGAAACAAGCTCAGAGCTCCAGGGAGCAGAGAGACGCTCAGCCCTCCAGATGGAAGAAGGGTCTTCCCCCTTTCCCTGTCAGCCATCTGCACAAAAGTCAGTGTTTCTCAGGAAGCCCCGAGAATCTGGTTCGAGGCAACCTCTGAACCCCCCATCTGGAGATTTAGGCCTGATGTCGTTTTTATTATCAAGAAAACAGAAGCGGATCTACTACATTGCTGCCTCTACCCTCCCTGCTGCCCTTCTCTCAAGAAAAGTTCAATGTGGTTGAGCGAGGGGCCGGGAGGGGGGGTTCCTGTACATTCAAGGAGCTAGAGTGGTCAGTTTCCCTCAGGTGAAGTCCACTTTTAATTCTAGCCTTCAGGTCTGTAGGAGAATAAACTACAGTTATTTTAGCCATTAAGTTGGTGGTAAGTTTGTCACAAAAGCAACAAAAAAAGGATCATACTCAAGAAAGGACTAACAAACTCATCGAATGTTTTGAGTGCCCAAAATACCCTGGAGAGACACTGCCCTGGAAGGAGAGGACAGGTGAAATTTGCCGACAGCAGGGCACGACCTCAGCAAGAACACAAGGAGGCCCAGGCACTGTTGGGAACAGCCCTGACTGGTATCAGAAGCTGAAATCCCCGCCTAGGCTAAGGCTAAGGGAACGCCCTTGGAACCGTAAGCCAGCAAGGAGACAAAAGCTTATCTCCCTGGCAGGAATGCTGCTTCTGCTGCTTTATTCATGACTGAACCCCAAAAAGCTTGGTCGGTTAGCCAAAGATGGGTAAGATTCCCCAAGGGGGGAACGACCTAAGACAGGCACGATCACTTTGGGAGGCCCCCCAAAAGAAGGACTTGGGGGGCTGCAGCAAAAGGGGGTGATGGACCCTCGCTCCTCGGCTTTGACATAGCCTGAGTTCTCATCCCTGAGTTCTCATCGTCTGGGAGAAAATCTCCTTATCTCTTGGTTGCCTTAGTTCCCTTGCTCCACCTAAGCCTAAAACAATGACAGGGTGGTGCAGCTCTGTGCTGAAAAGGGCAGATTCCCCGGGTGATCAGGCCTAAGAAAGAATGTGTAAAATTACTGTGAAACCTTCTTTGTTTAGAATGCTCTCAGTTGAATGAGAGGGGTCCAAGGAGGAAGTTAGTTTGTTCCTCAAAGTCTTACAGCTCTTTGACCCCGACTCAACAGACCAGCAGAGTTCCTTGTTTTCTATAATTCCTTACTTCCCCCTAATGAGTACTGTACTTTACCTGAATTATTATGCAAAATGAGCCCAATAAAAGCAGGTACGGACTGTAAATCGGCGCGCTCCCCACTAGGAGGGGTGGCCATTTCATCCCTACTTCCCCACAGAAACTAGTTTGTCTCTGTGCATGTGTTTTTTCTCGCGTGTTTTTCGACGAGCCATCCACAGCGTTCCGTGGTCACTGCTGGCCGGTGACCCACGCAACAAGGCACGTCACATCTGGGCGTGGGGGCTCCAGGAGGACTGCTTCCCAGGTCTGTTCACAGGAGTCAGGTGTGCGTTCATCTCCGCCGGCCGAGGGGAGTGGGCCATCCACGGCTGTGCGAGAGCCGAGCCAGGCCAGGGCACTCGGTGGGCGGGGGCGGGGGGCAGGCACCTGGATCACAGGACCCCTTACCGTGCGTGCTGGATGAACTGGGTAGCTTTCTCAGCGTACTTCTGCGCCAGGCGGCTCAGGTTCACGGGCTGCTCCACGATGCGCAGGTTTTCATACAGAGGAAGGGCCACGTGAGTGTAACAGTCCCCGTCGGGGCTCCTGTGTGGAAACCACAGACGGTAGAGTATTCATTTCCATGACCTAAGTAGTTATAAAGGAGAACAAATGCATCGATGCGGCAGTGGAGATAAATATAAAACACTTAATAGCCTGGCGCCAAATGATTTTTCCAGTCGGCCATCTCCTCCCAGTGTAAAACCAATACAGTACCTTCTTCCCTTCTCTTGGAGTGGATGTGTGTGCTCCTCGGACAAGTCCAGGCACTCAATAAAGCTCACCCCCGTGAGCTGGAAACATTATTACTCCCATTTGGCCGGGAGAGAAACTGGGGTCTGAACAGACTACATCACTCCAGCAGAGCCCCACGGCCAATCAGCAGCCCCATCCCGGCTTTCTCCACTGTCCCCGCCACCGTCCCCGCCAACCAGTGACTTGTCCTCGGGATGCAACGCTGGTTGTTGACTTATTTTCCTAAGTCATTAACTTCATGTGGCACAACGTCTGACAACAGAACAGATGGCCGGGGACAATTTTAAAATTTCAAGCCATGTTTACAGAATTTAGAGAAACTTTAGCAACTGGAAAAAATGAAGGGCGAACCAATACTTCTCTCCCAGAAAAAAAACAAACCCAGCCCTCCATCATTCAGATCAAAATGAATCTGACACATGAATGCTCCAACACGGTGGCTGAGGAACGATCTGGCCATGACCTTGGGCAAGTTAGCTGAGCTCTCAGAGCCTGACTTGCCTTATCTGAAGCACGGGGTTGCCTGTGCCCTCTTACAGAGGCACTAGGAGGACTAAATGAGATAATGAATGGTTAGTGCTTTGCACACTGATCACCATTCCAGAAGCTCAGCAGAAACTCCAGCGCTCTGCCCTGGGTGCCACAGAGAACCAGGAGAGACGCTGACAACCATGGAGAGGACCGGGGGTGGAGGGTGACGCGCACAACGAGGGGGCAGTGATGGGAGGCCTCTCCGGTAGAGAAATGGTCCTCGTGGTATGGTGGAGGACTTGAGAAAAAAACGACCACACCTGTATGCAAACGCACTCGTGAGAGCTTAGGAGACAAGGTCAGACTGGGGTAGGTAATCTCCAAGGACCATAATTTTTTAAAAAGAAAAAAGAAGTTATCACCATACTGGGCATGACCATGCTAATCTCAACATTTGTGTTCAATTTTTCAGCTTTTTATGATTTCGCTGCAACTCTACCATCATTTACACTCTCACCCCCAGCCGCACCCCAATTCAAGTCTCCTTCCATCACCACTGATCCCTGCTTTACTCTCTGCTCCCCCTGCCCCCGCCACCCATCTGATTTAACGTGGACTTAAAGGGGACTGGTTGGCACCTGCCATACCTCAATTCGGCCTCCTGGAGCCCCAGGCAGGGAGGGAGGTGAGCTGTTCTACACCTCACGGCTCACACTGCAGTGAACACAAGAATCCCCTGGCATCGTGTTAAAATGCAGGCCTCAGGGTGGGGTCTGAACTTCTGCACTTCTAATAGGCGCCCAGGTGACACCCATGCTGCTGGTCCGGCCACCACAGTTTTGAGGAGTAAGGATTAAGAAGAAGACAGGGGCTCAGCACTCAGAGACACCCGCACTGAGTCTCCACCCCTCCCTCTTACGGCTCCAGGGTGACCTGGGCAACAAGGTCCGCTTCCTCACCTGCAGAACCCAGGCAAGTCCCTGTCTCCCTCAGCGGACTGCAGATAAGTGTACAGAGTGTCTAGAATGTAACACTTTCTCAATAAGCAGCCATCCCATTATTGTATTATATTAACTATTGTGTTATTAATGAGCCAGCTGAGACTGCTTTCCCCGAGCAGCTGCAACACCTGCAGCCTTATAAATAACCCCAGTGCACATTCTGAGCAAGTGGAATACATGGTTTGCATTGCTTCGTTACCTGAGTGGCGTTTACTACCTTTTCCTGCTAATTAATGTATTACATGCTATTACTGACTTTTGGAAAACAGCATGAAAAAGAAAAAAAATGAAAGCCCCTCAATCCCACAACTGGAGTGAATGACCCATTGTTACCACTTTGGCATACTTCCTGTGAGCGTCTCTCGACACACAGGGCTTTAAAGGCATAAATACAGCGACAGTTAAGATCACGCTGTTGATGATTTCTTTCCTGCTTTTTTCACTTACTATTATACCGTGAGCATTTCCCCATGTCATTGAGTATGTTTTGAAAACTTCTTGTTTCGTGCCTGCAGGGCATTCCAATGGCGGAATGGCAGAAGGTTTCTTAGCAGGGGTGGGGAGTGGGGTGAAGCGTGTGAGGAACCCTGTGCACTGTCTCTCTCTCTTTCTGTCCCTCCCGATGTCCACTGTCTGGCCCAGGTCAGCGGGCCAGGAGCAAAGCCAACAGGCAGAGAAGGAGGGAAGGAGCCCCACTTGTGAAACCGTGGCGGTACCTGGCTCTGCCCAGCACAGCTCAACGGTCCAAGTGACCCAGCAAATTCCAATAAGGAAATGTCGTTGCCCTCACCTTTGCTAAAAAGTTTTCTTTCGCCCTTTTTGATGCCTTAACTGTGCCCTGTCAGCCTCTCTCGCTTACTCCTCGTGGACCACACCCTCAGGGCTTCTCCTTGCTCTGCATCCCAGGGCCAATTACCTTGATGGTCTGTCGCCCCGTGGGCACGCCGGACAAGGGGGGTGGTTGTAGCCTGGGGTATCCATGCAGCCCATGTCATGGCTGTATGGGATCCCAAAGAAGTAGTCGAAGCCTGGAAGAGAAGCCGCTGGTTAGCACCCCCACCTGGCATCTGTTCTAGAAGCCTGCATTCTTACGCCCTGCAGAAAAATTTAATTTTCCACGATTTAATACTGCAGTGCCATGGAGTATGTAATTAAAAGAGGATTTGATGAATATCCTTTTGTAGTATGCAAAGAAAACACTTTGCTGGGTTCTGGCTAGAAGGCCAGATTTGCAAACCATCTTGCGATTAGTTAGCCCAAAGTGGGAGGAAGTAAAGAGAATTGTTAAACGTTGACCACCCCCAGTGCAATTACTGACACATTCAGAAATCATTTGGTGAAAAGCTACTACATGCATGACACTTTAAGGGATAAAAGAATAAATTCTGCCCTCAGAAGACTTCGTGTCTGAAGAGAAAATAAGATACACAGACGAAGCTGTAGGAGACGGATAACCAGCAAGCCCACGAGAGCGATCAGAGGAAGAAGTTATGCCCAGTTACTGGGAGGAGGAAGGGACCGGGACAGAAATCTCAGCGTGCTTCTAGAAAGAGATGGCATTCCAGCTAGGACTCCGAAGGCCAGCGGGATTGGGCTTGGGGCACTGGGGTGAGGTGGGGGTGGGGGGGATGTGAGAGTTAAACTGAGACCTGAAGACGTGGTGTTGACTTTTTTCCTGAGATCCTCCCTCGTCCTTGTCTCTTCTCCAACCTGAGCTTTAGTGAGAAGTTCCCACAGCATTTCCCTCCTCCTCCCCCAGGGCCCACAGGGCCAGGGTCCCTGCTTCGGTGAACCCACTGGATGGGTTTTGCTTCTTATCACTCTAGATGTGTCTGGACCTCCCAGCAGCCAAAGGTTCCCTCAGGTGGAGGAGTTTCTAGGTCACGGAGGACACTGGGGCTCACGGTGGGGAAGCAAGGACAGGGGACAGGAAAGGTGCTGGGGGAGAGGGATGTGAGATCGAGGGGGGCCCAGGCAGCCCCATGCGTCCAAGTGATGCTGCGAATGAGGATATTCTGACTTAGGAGGGATGCTCATGAGAGCAGGAAGGCTTAAACATTATCGAGATCTTTTTATATGGAGATCCCTATTTTCTGTTTCCCAAGTAACATATCCCCCAAAGAATTCTTACCTCGGAAGTTGGGGTGATAGGAGCTATGATGCCCAAGATGCCATTTGCCTGTAGGAAACCAAGAGAGAGAATTTCAGAGGAATCCCCATGGGGCTCCCAGCCCCTCTGGGGAGTTGATCACACACTCAGTTCTCCATCAGCATTGCCCTTTACTGAGGACAAGTAAAGAGAGGCTGTAAACAGTGTCAAAGCCAAGCCCTGCTCTGTGGGACCCCGAGGGAGTCCACAGGGAGACAGAAAGCAAGCAAGGATGACTCAGCAGCTACACAGGCACAGGGAAAGGGGAATTCAAGCCATTGCTGGGAGCCCAGAGAAGCCAGCAGGCTGAGCTTCTTTCCCTCTGAGAGGTTTCGGTGCCCGCTGCGACCCCACAGAGCCCACTACACCCTCCACTCGGCCTTCCTGGGCTGGGGCCCTGCAAACGGCGCAGGTGCACGCCCCACCTAGTCTCAGATGCCCGGTTCCTGCCTGGTTTCATCATCTTCTTCTCTGGCCACCGTCAGCAGCCTGCAGACCATGAACAAGAAACTGCCTCCCCACTGCAGTGCAAATGCAGAGACACCCATCAGGCTGCAAATGAGGGAGCTCAGATGCACTGCTGCTCCTCACTCTGTAAACACCAAGGGTTTGGGGTAACTGGTGATGTATACCAACAGCTCTGATAATACTGGAACTCTCTGACCTGTTGATTCTGCTCTGAGTAAAGACCCCAGCGAAATGACCCACAAGGCAAAGGGGCAAAGAAATGGATATGGCACCGAGATCTAAAGGGTGGGACCCCGCCTGGCTGGTGTGGCTCAGTGGATTTAGCACTGGCCTGAGAACCAAAGGGTCGCTGGTTCAATTCCCAATTGGGGTACATGCCTGGGTTGTGACCAGGTCCCCAGTAGGGGGCACGTGAGAGGCAACCACACATTGATGTTTCTCTCCCTCTCTTTCTTCCTCCCTTCCCTTCTTTCTAAAAATAAATAAAATATTTAAAAAAAAAAGAGTGGGACCCCCGCTGCAGGCCTGTCTGTCAGCACACCCTCCCTTGCCACGGCACGCACTGTGGCAGGAGGCAGGCCTCCCACCGGATCCAGCTCTTGCAGTCGGACTAACAAGCACAGACAGCCTGAGGAGTCTGTTAGGATGGCTGGGTTGCCATCTCCCCTGCAGGAAAGACCAGCAACGTGGCAAAGCGTGAGAACAAGTTGGGCCAGGCACACCTGTCGACGCCTACCAGCTCCAGGCCAGGCGACACTGAACAACTCCTGCCTAAAACTCAGTTTTCTCACCTAGACAATGGGGGAAATCATAATCTCAGAAAGTACTACCATGCCCTGGTGCAAATAAACACTCAGCCTGGCACAAACAAATTCTAAGGAAGAGGTGCTGACTTAGAAAGAAAAGAAAGCTGTTGGACCCTGCGGCAGACACTGCTGTTTGCCTGCCCTACACCTGTGAGAGCACTCATCTTACTTGTAGAACTGCGGTTCTGTCCAGGGAGCACTCATCTAACTCACAGAACTGTGGTTCTGCTCAGGGAGCTGGAGACCTGTGCCTGAGGCCAAATCAATCATTATAATCCTGACCCCTGTTTCCCAGCATTCTTTGCAACAAAGGGTGGCCATGTGACCCAGCTCCCACCAATAAGACTTAAGTGCACTTCTGGGGCTGAGAAAGGATTTGTTTTCCTGATAAAAGTGAACTGCCCTTCCTCCCTTTTTCCTTTCTTGAAGCCAAAGTATGGTGAATGGTGCTGAAGTGGGTCTACTACAACCCTGGGGCAGCAAGCACGAGGACAAAAGCCAACACAGTAAGGACAGCAGAGGAGAAAGATACGATTTCTTTGAGTGGCTGAGCCAGCGAGGGCAATCACTTACCTCTAAGTTTATCAGAATGAGAAGAAAACAGTTCATATCCAGCTTAGCCCACGGTTTAAGTCTTTGCAATTACTTACAGTGGAATGTGTTCCTAACTTACAGGGCAAGAAATCAGCAACAGTGCAGATGTGAGCAGTGAGGCAGCAGCATGTTAGGGCCACACAAACACGAAGCAGCCAGCCCAGGAAATGCGGTGGGAGATGGGGGTCCAGGCTGCGGGGTGCCGGTGTTACCTATCATCCCGGTGGCGTAGCCAGCCTGCTGCAACACCTCGGCCAAGGTGGTCTCGTTGAGCGGAAGACCCCCTACAGAGGTGACCGCAAAGTTGTGTGTGACTCCATTGCGAAGGCCCAGACGGCCAGTGAGCAGCGAAGCCCGGGAGGGTGAGCAGGTGGAGGCGGCTGCGTGGAAATCCACAAACCTGCAGGGAAAAGAAAGCGATCGAGATCTCTCCAACCACAGGAAGACGAACCAGGAGCAAAGCCCACTGCCACTCAGTTCTGGGGTCTCCAGGGCTGGGAGAAAGCTCAAGCACTGCTCAGTGGCAGGACAGGTAAGGGGAACGAAGTCCAGAGAGGCAATGTGACTGACCCAAGGTCACACAGATAGTTCCCAGTGATGTACTCCAACATATTTAATCGATCCTCTTTATCCAAAGATCCCATACTTCCTAAGTTTATTTGTAACCCCCAAATCAATACTCGGAGGCTCTGAAGTGGTTATACAGAGACACAGGCAGATCTTTGAAAAAGCTGAGTCACCCAACACGCAGGTTCCCAGCTGAGGCCCGCTCTCGTACTGTAAGCAAATGTCCTTCTCACTGCCTGTTTACCGCCATGGTTTCTGCATTTCTGCTCTTTGTGTTGCTGATTTCTGTGTTTAAAATGGCCCTCAAGCGCAGTGCTGAAATGCTGGCCAGTGTTCTTTATAGAAAAAAAAACATATACATGTGTTATATAAGCTTGACTCAGGAATGTGGTAGACTGCTGTTGGCTGTGAGTTCAATGTTAATGAATCAAAAATGTGTATTAAATAAGGTGCCTTTAAAAAGAAACATAAAACAAGGTTCTGTGCTGATTAGTTGATGAAAATGTGGCCAGAGGCTCACAGCAACCTAACCTTGTATTTCCCCCGGAAGCAGTGGCTCGGTCTTCCCTAACTCAATGCTCACAGACACTTTATAGTACATAATTACTGCCGGTAACAAGAACCCACTGTACCTACTGCACATTACCATAGACCCAGCCCTTTTTCAGACACTATGGAGAAACATAAAGAGTCTAGCCATTTTCCCACCCTCGAGGAACATGATTAAACTTCATGTCACTAACAATGAGGCAACTTGACCTTGTGTGCCTCCTCATGGGATGCAATATGAAGTTCGTAACATCAGAGATTCTTGCCAAAAACTTTAACCTGAATGTAATCAGACCTCTGGACCTAATTTCCAGGTTACAGAATGTAGCTAACAGGAGAACAAGCTGTTCGACACTACTAGGAAATAATTCACAAGCCAGTCTCTAGACATCCTCAAGACAACTGGTGGGTCTCTCTAAAAAGGTCACTATCTGAGGGAAAGCTGGATAGAAGGGGGGATACTGTACATTAAAAAAGACTAAGGAGATGTAACCAAATGGAATACATGGTCCTTGACTGCATCCCGGTTCACCAAGCCAACATAACACATTTGGGGCTTAATTATAGGAATTTAACATTGACTGAATATAAATGCTGTTAGGGAATTATTGTTCATTTTCTTGATTACGGCCATGTGGAAAAATGTTTTTCTTGTTTTTCCAGTTTTACTGAGATGTAATTGACATATAACATTATATCCATTTAAGGTACACGATGTAATGATTTGATACGTGTATATATTGTAAAATGATCACAGGGAGTTAACATCCAGCCTCTCCCATACAAAATTTTGTTCTTGTGATGAGAACTCTTCAGACCCACTCTCTTAGCAAGTTTTAAATATCCAGTACGGTATTGTTAATTGCAGCCACCCTGCTGAGCACTGCATCCCCTTCCCTCTTACGCACCCCTCACGTCAGCCTGGGCGTCTGGTTCTATTGATTCTGCCGCCTAAACGGCTCCCGGATCTGTCCCCTCTCTGTCACCCACTGCCACTGTCTTGACAGAGGTACTTAGAAATTAGGGTCAAAATTATTACAAGAGGTTGGTTTTCCTGCCACCCCAAGCCCGTGCCCCACATTAACGCAGAGGTCTTTCTCCGATGCAAATCTGATCACCCAATTTCTTATTGAAAAACATGGTCTCTCTCTACCTGCTTCCTCAGGCTCATCTGCTTCCCCACTCCTCCAGGCACTGTGCTCCCAACACACACCACCGCTCCCATACCCTGTGCAGAGGCACATGCTGTTCCCACCACTGGGAAGGCCTCCCTCATCGTGATTGACAAGTCCCAGCTGTCTTCATGACCTCACTCAAATGTCACCACCTCCACATCATCTTCCCTGACTCTCCTCTCCCCCAAGCTACCTGTATTCCCTCTGCCCCCCATGCCTGCACAGAATCAGGCCCCCTCTTCTCTCTGTAATTACATTGCCTTTGGCATATCCTCTATAACACGGAACTGTAATTCTTTGTGTTGGTGTTCAGGACAGTGTGAGATGGCCACAGATTCTTTGGCAAGCCTCCCATTGAGAGGTGAGGTGTGAGTCCCCTCCCCTTGACTGGCTGACTGTTTTGACCACTAGGATAATGTGGAAGTGACACTGTGCTAGTTTCCGGGCTCTGGCCTCACAGGACTGGCAGCTTCCACCTCTCCCCTTGAAATACTTGGTGAACTGCCACGGAAGAAGCTGGGCTGCCCTGGACCGCCACGTGAGAGACACCATCTGCAGGTGCTGTGGCCAATGACCCCATCTAGAG
The DNA here is from genome assembly GCF_004126475.2 of Phyllostomus discolor. Taxonomy (NCBI): domain Eukaryota; kingdom Metazoa; phylum Chordata; class Mammalia; order Chiroptera; family Phyllostomidae; genus Phyllostomus; species Phyllostomus discolor. The sequence continues at coordinate 87,197,396 of NC_040910.2, forward strand.
GTCAGGCACGTGAGTGAGGCCACCTGGGACGCCCACCCATCTACTTGCTGAATTCCAACGCAACGTGGAAAAAGAATTGCCCAACCAAGACATGCCTGAATTCCTCACCCACAAAATCATGAGATGCAATAAAATAGCCATTGTTTTAAGCTACTAACTTTGGGGGCAGTTTTGTAGATCATTACTGGGCAATACACAGCCAGAACGATGTCCCACTCTGTCGTGGAGTGGGCACTGCCCGGTGTGTGTTGAGTGGATAATGCCACTGTCTTCCTGGCGTCTGCACAACATCACGAGTCTTGCTAAACAGACCTGGGCCTCCGTCCCAGAACATGGTTAATTCCCTCCGACACTTTTCAAGGTGACAAATGGCAAGGAAGGGACAGCCCCGGGAGCAGTGACAGTGCACTGTGAGATCCCAGCACTGCCCGTCTGGTTACACTGGCCCCGAAGCCACACTCCTGGAAGCAGGCTGTGTGATGTCTTCATCTGACAGAACGAGGACAGGGAAGGTGTGTGTGGCAATATGCACCGTTGCCTTCTCACGTGTGCGCCAGGCCTCCCCCCAGGCCTCAGGGGCACCCAGGCTCGCGGCTCTGGCCTCCTACCCCTGCCAGACATATGGGGCCACCTGGGGAGGGCGGGGGTCAGACTCCAGGAACCAAAACCCAGGGCCCTCACTGTTGCAGGTGGCTGGCAGCCGCTGCCCTTCGAGTTCCAAACTGAGCTCCCCCTCGGGGCTCACACTTTGCTCCCAGGAAAACGCTCATCCCTACCCAGCCTCTTCTGTTCATTCCCCTGAGATTGAAGCACAAGGCCCCTCCCACCTCACACTCCAAAATGTTCCTTGTAATAACTGTCATTACTCTCACAGCTAACGCTTGTAAAGCCCGTCTGTCACCCAGGCACCTCTCGAAGCACTGCGCATGCGTGAAGTCATGAGCAACTGCCACCCCAGATTCACTCTGCTTTGAACCTGACGTTCTGTGTGGGCTCCCCCAAGCTTGCTGCAGTCACCTCTCTACCCACCACAGTCGGAGCAACTGCCCAGTTTGCAGGGCCCAGTGCACAATGAAAACGTTCGAGCCTCTGTTCAAAAGTTACCAAGCATTGGAAGCTGGCAACGGAAGAGCATTAAGCGCCATTCACACTGCGGTCTGGAGCTAACGGTGCCCGTCTGTGCTTGCTGCCTTGCTCCCCACTTACAATTCTGATCCCCAGCTCCTCTTTCCCTTGCCACTTCCCATGGGTCATGCAAAGTAACCTTAAGAACTGTTATCAGCTAGCATTAATTCCTGGCTGGAAACCCTCTAATGGGTTCTCACGGCCATCTAAGTAAATCCAAACTCATTATCATGGTCTACAGGCCCTCCACCAGCGCTCTCCGGCCCAGGAGCTGGAACTCACAGTAGGACCACGTGGGTTACAGGTTTACAGAGATCAGGTTCTTCTCAGCCCCAGGGATGCCAGCTGGGCAACTGGTGGCTCCAGGGCAGTCTGTGCCCTGGCTCTCTGTGCCCTGCACAATCCAGGGAAAGAGACCCCCTTAGGGCAGAACACGAAGAGGGCTGTTGCCGTGGGGCACCAAGCATCTGCCTCGGTGGAAAGGGGCACAGGTGTCATCAGTTTCTACATGTGACGCCACATGGGAAAGGTGGGGACACACTGACCCAGGTGATTAGACCCCACCCAACACCTTCTCCCCACTCTCTCCCCCTAGCCACACTGTCCGGAACTGCTCTTCCTGGAGCACCACGAGCTAGCTGCCTCCTCGGGCCCTTGCAATGTCCCACCTGGAAAGCTCTGCTCTAGTCTCCATGTGGCCGGCCCCTTTTGTCATCGGGGTCTCAGCTCTCCCTTCACCTTAAGAAGGCCTTTCCTGGCCTGACCACTGTCCACAACATCGCTGGCTCTGTCTTGTCCTTGGCCCTCATCATCTCTGACCTCTTCTTGTTCATGGATCTTGTCTCCATGCTTGCTGCCCAGCTCCCTCGTCTAGAAGGGAGTTCCACAACAGCATGGGTGTCTGCCCATTCCCGCCAGTGACCCTGGGGTCCTGTTCCAGACCTCCGGAAGGCTGCTCCTCCACAGCCAGCAGTGGGGTCCTGCACTCTACTGGTGACAGTTCTTCCCGTCTGGTGGGACAGCCTAGCCTGCATGGACACTGGCTTGCTCTGCCAGATTCTCAGCGGTCACCAAGACTCTGTCTCTCCGGCAGCTGGTTATGCAGACACTAAGACCAGACTGGACATTCCTTCCCTCACTCGTCTTCCCGCCTCCCAGCAGAGAGACGTGCACGTCACCTCTCATCTCAAACCCGTCACCTGTGAGCTGAGGTTTAGTTCGGTCAACCATGGCAGAGGCAGCTACAGGGAGGGAGCCACAGCCTTTTGCATCAGGAAGCTAATACTTTGGCAAAAGTGTGAAGACGTATCTGGATAAGGAAAAATGAGATGAGCCCCATGCAAGAAACAGAAAGAAAGTGTTACAGGAGGCCATTGCAGGGAGGCTGCAAGGGTGGGCAAACAAGCTAGAGTCAGACCCAGGCCTCTGTAGTGTGAGACTGAACAGGTAACGTAACCTAAATCTCAGTATCTCCCTCTGCAAAGTGGGCATAACCATCACCAGGTTATTTCAGGGATTTAATGGGATGATGCACATGAAGCACTGAGCAGAGCTTGACGTACCGAGTAGGTTCTTTTAAAATTCACAGTAGCCAACATGATTACTGCCATAACTAGCTACTGGGGAGAAAAGGAACATCCCAGGTACAGTAGGGGAGCAGTGAGCAGGGAATGAGTGGCTGGAATTCCAGGGGTGAGTTGCTGTTGATGCCACATGGGCATCAAATTCCCTACCACACCTATGCTACAGGTCACCTTGGCCTCAATGTACACGGAACCAAGCTGAGTCCTCCCTCCAAAAGCCTGTGTCCACTCCCTTCCTGGTCACATGGGCTGGAGTCCGTCTTCGAGTGTCTGTGCCAGCTCCTGAGTCCTTCAGGTCCTCCCATTCCCAGGATGCCATCAACACGGTCATGGTCCCTCACCTGAATCACTTCTCGGACTTTCAATGATGCCAGGCTAACTGACTCCAACCCATGAGAGCACACTGATGAGGCATGCCATCCCTGAACCCCAGGTTTTCAGTGACTTCCTTCAGCTTGGCCACCATTACCTCCTCTGCTCTGGTTCACCCTACCTCTCCAGCCTTCTGAGCCACCACTGCCTGCTCTGGGCTGAATTGTGCCCTCCAAAAGGATATGCTACAGTCCTAACCCCTATACCTCAGAATGTGACCTTATCTAGAAACAGTCATTGCAGAGATTAGTAAAGCGGAGGTCATCCTGGAGCAGGGAGAGTCCTTAATCCAATGTAACTGGTGTGCTTGTGCGAGAGACACAGAGAGGATGCCACGTGCAAACACAGACACACGGAGGCAAGGGCCGGAGTACCACTAGCTCAGACTACCTACGAAATGCCCGGGGCTGCTAGCAGCTGGAAGAGGCAAGGAAGGAACTCCACCACAACTTCCGAGGGAGCATAACTCTGCCAACACCTTGATTTTTAACTTCTAGCCTCCAGAATTGTGAAAATAAATTTCTCACAGCCACTCAGTTTGTGGCCCTCTGTCACAGCAGCTCCAGGGAACTGACACAGCACCCTGTATAGGCCCAGAGTTCAGCCCAACAGGACTCTCGTTTCCAGAAGATCTCACCCCGCACGCCACTCTCCAGCGCAGCAGCTGGACTCCGCTGGGCCTCAGCCCAGAGTGCTTGCCCCTCATCGTGTGCCCTTCCAAACCCCCACCTATCCTTCAAACCCTGCCACTGTCACAGAGCCCTTCCTTACCCCCTGGGAGGACAGGTCTTGACTTTGACCTATACAGCATGTGAATCTTCAGCAGCCTTCACATGCCTGCACGTAGCCGTCCACCTGACGACATCAGAGCACTACTGGAGCCGTCATCGGGTGTCTTCCTGGGGTGCCTCTGCCCGTCCTCCCCCTGCTGCTCCACGTGACTCCTGTGCCTGGTCCCTGCCCTGCACTCGCTGGTGTCACACTCACTTCCACACAACCCTGTGAGCCAGAGAGAGATGCAAGAATGCCCATTTCCCAACCGACTTCCAGGGGTGGGCACAGGAACCTGCGTCAGTGGTCACAAATTAGACAGGAAATCAGAATCTGAAGTTTGCCTTGGTGAGTGTTCAGCTTATGAAGGCTAAGGGCATTCAAATGGATCAAAGAAAAAGCCCTACAGTTGCTAAGCTTAAGAGACTTTGTCTACTGTGGCTTGACTTGGCCGGTGGAACTGGGATGCTCGAAGGCTTTTAACCATCATTCCCTCTTCCTGGTGCCACAGATGGAATGTTTGTGTCCCACAAAATTCATATGCTGAAATACCAAAGGGATATATCAGGAGGCGGGCCTTTGGGGTCTTCAGGTTTAGAGGAGGTCACAACGGCAAAGGTCCCATCGTGATGGGGTTAGTGACCTTTTAAGTAGAGGAGGAAACCAGAGCTCGGGCTCTCCCCTCCATGTGAGGACACAAGGAGAAGCTGGCCTTCTGCCATCCAGGAAGAAGGCCCTTAGCAGAACCTGACCATGGACTTCCCAGCCTCCAAAACTAACATAATAAATGTGTATTGTTTGAGCTACCACTCTATTGTATTTGTTGTAGCAGCCAAAGCTAATACACCTGGGCGTTGCAAAACTACGTGGCAATCCTGAGCCCACCGGCCTGGTTTTCCTGACTGTGCTGAATGTGGTCTCTCCTTGGCCATGTTAGTGCCATCACCCTGGAAACAGCTGCCGCACATTTCTACAGCGAGACGTAGCTTGGAGTTTCTTCCCAGACTGGAGGTTCTGTGAGGATGGGGCTTGGAGTTGCAACTCCAGCCCCAAGCGGAGTGCCTTGCTGGGATGGAGCTGCTCCAGCAAAATCTGGGGGATGAACAAACAAAACTGGAAGCGAAAGAGGCCCGTGTCGCTCGACTGGAAAAAACACGTTAGCCCACTTACCACATGATCGCTTAAGCCGATGTTTCTAGGGCTCGATTCATTCCCCTCTGTGTGATAAAGTTCATAGCTTAACTCTCAGAAACAATCTCACTTCCTTTATTCCCAAGTTTTTGGAGAGCTCTGACTGTACTCCTCTCAAAAAAAAAAAAACACACAAAAAACAACCACCTAACAACATCCCACGCAGCCCCACGAGCTGACCTGCACGTCACCTTTCCCCTGCGTCCACCTCTGTCTCCATTTGGCAGGGACTAATTAATAAGTAATAAAATGGTCTTGCTATTTGGAAAGCGCCTTTTGTTTTTCCCCAGATCTATCTGGGCAGGCTTGGGCCAGTTCACCAACAGGGGTCCTAATTAAAGTCTGAAAATGCATTGTAAAGCAAAGCTGGAAACACACAGCCAGACATTACAGCAGCCTGTTAACGGGAAAATCAGCTTAAATTAAGACACAGCCAGACGGAAACCAAAGCAACTTGCCATTGCATAAATTACGTGTATTAGAACCGGGGAACGTTAGCGCTGGAAATACCACCCCGAGAGCCCTGGGGAGACATAATATTGCAAAGTTAAGCGTGTCCAGCCTTCATTTATAAGGAATTTAAAATAGATGATGGGGCCTTCTGTGGCAACTCTCTAAATTGCTATGTGACTGGAATAAAAACTATCTTTGCTCCATTCATAATTTAAAGGCTTGGAGGTGGCAATGGGTTTTTAAAAATCATTCGCTGTGGCCTTTGTGGATAGAGGGACAGGGGTGGGAAGTGAGAACTAGAAAACGCTAACGTGGGACTGAGACACGCCAGCTCACCTCAGCCTCCATGTTTCCTTCTGTTAAATGGGAAGGCAGCCGAGTCGCCCCTCAGGAGGTTACTAAGCGGGATAACTGAGGTATCCAGGATCCGGGTCCTTTGTAAATTACAAGCAAATGTGGCAGCAAATAGCAAGGTTTGTGTGTTTTGTTTGCTCATTCATTCATTCATACATCTACTCACACTCTTCATCTTGGAAAGGAAAAAACAAAGATTCCTAACAGCTGACCCTGGTATGACCCTGGGCAATTTTTTCCTTTCCTCTTCACATTTTCCTAGTGAATATGTGCACGTTCACACTCTAGGAAGGACACACACAACGTACGGGAAAACACAATGAACACACAGGCACCTCAGTGCCTCCTAGACCGGACATTTCTCCCCACAGCCACAACCTTGAGCCAAGCCATCCAAGACGTGCCTTTGACACGCCCCTTGCCCTCCGCGCCACCAGAGTGGACCACCCCTAGTAGGCTGGGACAATCCATCTCAAGTGCAGTGGATGACATCAGTGCTCAGGGCGCCCCACTGCCCTCGGGATCCAGCCCAAACGCTTGAGCGTGCACACAGTGCCCTTCACCAGCTGCCTGTCCATCAGCTTAGCTTCATGCTCCTCGTCCCAGCCACACCCAACCACCAGAATGCAAGCCAGCCCCACGGGAGTGAGGGCTTTTTATTGTTTGCATCACATATATTCCCAGCACCTAAGACAGTACCTGGGAGAGCCTCTAGGAGTACCTGCTGAGGATACGGGGTACCTTTCAGTTCTGGGTCTTGGTTCATGTTTTTCCCTCTGTCTACAACACTCCTTCCTCCCCCTGCGTCTGGCCAATTCCTACTCATCTTTAAGGTCTCAGCACTCAGGTCCTAACCTGAGAGTCATTGGCTTCCCTCTGGAGAAGTGGCCTTTCTTACTGTCCCATGGCACTATCTTTAACGAGATTTTTACTCTGACCTTTACCACCCAAAGGTGAGAAGCCCAGCATGAAGATTTCTTCATCCTTGACTGTGGCCCATCTGTAAGTAATGTGCTCATTCCATCCCCTAGGATGTCAGCTCAGGTTATTAAAGGTTGGACATGTGCAGGAATCCCTGCTCCGACAGCACATCGCCCTTCTGCACTTAAATGCTGGTTTTCTTGTGTTTGTCGCCAGACTGTAAGCCCCTGAGGGGCACAGCTGGCTGGGGTCTCCCAGCCTTAGTCTCACGACCTGCTCTTAGCAGAGATTCATCGGTGAATGAATGTAGTCGGGAGACTTAAAAGGGGAATGAATGATAGCCGCTGGACAGGCTATTTCGAACAGGCAGTTGTGAAGCAAGCCGGCACCAGGGCCTCACTGGTTAAGTATTTCAGTTCCTTTTCTCTAAGATTAGCTGCCATCTAGATCATCACGTGCCTGTGTGTCCCCATCTATTAAGCAGAGCCACAAGGTTAAAACCTGCAGTGCCATTTCTAAAGACTTCACCTTGGCCCAGGTGGGTATTCCATGACGTCTGTGTCCACCTGACCTCCTTACCCAAGAGCAAAGATGTAACACTGCCCATCCCATGATGCTGAGAGCCTACAAGGAAGAGATAGGCTGGGATCTTCCAAATCACACATGTCAGAGTTAATGGCGAAGGTCACAGGACAAGAGACGTCTCCCTGACGAGGGCCCTCAACCCTGAATCTGAATTATCGTGGGGCCGGGGCAGGGGTTTGGAGAGAAAGCTGGAAGGGGGTTACATGGTGGGGGGAGGGTCTCTCTCTCCCTAACGTAAGACTCCTTCGGAAAGTCCTTTCTGCCCTGGCTCTTGCAGCCTCCGCCAGACCGCAAGACCGCGCCATAGCTCCCTGTGGTTCCGAGTGCCAGCCTGGCTCTCACCTTCCCCTGGTTACTGAGGAATCCCAGGGGCAGCAGGATGGCTGAGGAAGTCCTGAAAGGTAACAGGATGGATGAATTTTTGCAAAAGCCAATGCTGAGAACAGAAATCAAATCAGGTGTTCAACTGAACAGACAGTTCAAGTCCTTCCTTGCTGAGGCCCTTTCTAGAAACAGCCTCAAGTCCCTGAGAGCCTCTGACCTTCCAGCGTTGAATACTGAGCTTTGATTTCCAGCTAAGCCCCTGCCTGTAACTCTTAGTGATAGCACTGACTTTACACAAAATTAAATTGTTGACAGAGAAGAGGTGAAGCAGGAAGGAAGAGAATTCAAGGTGCAAAGCTAACACACTGCAAGTCAATTCACCCACATAAACGTATTTACAATATACAGTCAACCTCACGTCTGAGCCAGCCTAGCAGATGGTTTGCGTGAGTGGGCAGAATCCGGGCTTGGTTGGCTGGGGCCACTCCTCTGTATCACTGGTCTTCCTTCTCCTCCCTCCAAGACACCTGTGGGCTGTGACTACTCAAGTGCGCAAACCCCAGTGTGGACACCCTCAGCCACTGCCTGAATCCAGTCACCAGACAAGGAGACTTCATGCAAGTTTCTTCTTAACCTGAGGATTTTCAAGGAACACATCGCGCGTTCATATCAGTGAACCCAGCACTGGCCTTGCCTGGATGTGCTGCCCACAAGAACCAAGCAAGTACTGAATTATCAAGATTATTCACCGGGTTCTCCTAATGATTAAAATGATGTCCATATTTTTCAGGCTGCTTGAAGAGCTGGAAGGGATGCCAGTGAAACGCGTCTGCCATCTCCCTTAAAGCACAAGCAATTCATTCCTCCATCCTATGCTGTCATGCAAGTCTTCTAACTGCTTGGAAAGCTTAAGGTATCGTTGGTTACTAAGTCCCTGGCATTTTCATTAAAATTCCAACACTTTGACTTTCTCAGGTTCTCATATCTTTTTTAAACTCTGAAATGTTCCCCAGCACCGCCCAGCTCAGGGGTGCACAGGACCCTGGCAAAATGACAGCCCGCGAGGTCAAGGGCAAAACGTGCTGGTTGGTGGACCTGCTGACAAGCGCAAGAGGACTGCAGCCTCCCTGTGCACACGAGGGCAGTCACTGACACCAGGGGGCCCCGAGCCACAGCACAGACGTTTGTTGCTTTGTGGCAGCTTTCACTTTTCCCCACAATGATCTGTCGTCATTTTTAATGGGGTGAATCTGCAAACCAGACGACCTGCCCCACACATTGGAGAGCTGACTATAACAGTAAAATCTTCGTTTCTCTCTGAGCCTGTTTCCCCCGTACAATATGCGATGTGGATGCTTTGAGGTACTGAGAATGAGCTCAAGGCCCTGAGGTTTTAGACCACAATCCTATTTATCTCCATGTAAGTGGAGCTGAGGAACCCTGAGAGAGGACACCAAAACAGACACTAAAAGTTCTCTTCTCCTCCCAAGGACTCCTTTGTTCGGCAACAAATGACGGCATTGATTACAGTGTGAGTGGTGCACTCATCTGGCAAGCTGCATGTATCATGGCCAGGTTAAAACAACAAGAAGAACGACAAAACTAAGTGTGCGTGGTGGTGGGACCAAGCAGATTCTGAGAGGGCAGCCAAGTGCTTCGGCCCAGCTTGGAAAGGGGTGGGGGTCAGGGCACAGAGAAGGCCCAGCGAGGGCAGGGGGACATGGAGGAAAGCAGGGCAGCAGGGCCTGTGTCATGGGGGACAATAAGTGCTAACAGCCACCAAGCACCGATATGTGCCAGGGACTCTTCTACTGCCTTACATGACTTAACTCATGTCCTCCTCAAAAGGACCCATGAAGTAGGCCATTTTTGTCCCATTTTAAAGATGAGCAAACCGAGGCCCAGGAAAGTTCAGTGTTATGAGCCAAGAGCCTCAGAGCTACTAAGTGACAGAACTGGGCAGATTGGTTCCAGACCCCATGCTGCGGTGAACTCACCTATGCATGTCCAGAAAGTTAGATCCAGGAGTCAAACAAGCATGTAAACAAACACGTTTGAGGACCCACCAAAAGCTAGGCATTGTTTTAAGCACTGGAAGCCATCCTTACCTCTGTCCCTAACCTAGCCTGCAGCATAGCAGGTGCCCAGCAAATGTTTGCTGCTTTAAAGACTAAAGTACACGTAGTATAGGTATTTGTGCTGGGTTGAACAGTGCCCCTCCCCCCAGATTTCATGTCTATCCAGAACCTATGAATGTGACCTCATTTGGAAAGAGGGTCTTTGCAGATGTAATCAAGTTGAGATGTGGTCGCACTGGATTAGGATGGGTCTTAAATCCAATGACTGGCATCCTTAAAAGAGAGAAGTTTACACATGCGCACGCAGGGAGAACCATGTAACCACAGAGACAGGGAATGGAGTGCCGTCTCTACACACCAAGGTGGGCCAAGGACTGCCGGCAACCACCAGAAGAAGGAAGAGAAGGGCATGGAGTAATATGCCCTTAAAGCTTCCAGAAGGAATCAACCCAGCCGACACCTCGATTTAGGACTTCCAGGCTTTGGAACTTGGAGGGGATAAATTTGTGTTACTTTAAGCCACCCAGTTTGTAGCAATCTGTCGTGTGAGTCCTAGGACACCAAGACACTCATTAAAAAAAAAAAAAAAAAGATACGTTCTCAAGTCACCCTGTTTGGCAGTACGAGAGCTCTCGTCTGAAGGTCACGGTTCCCCACTGGCTACGAGTAGGCAGGGGAGAAGCCAGGGAAAGATTAATCCCCAGCCTCACAGGAAGCCCGCCTTCCTGTCAACAAAGTGCAGTGAGAAGCCTCAGGCCAAGGGCTGTCTGCCGGGCTGTCACAAGGCTCACATGGTGAAAATATTTTCATTCATGGAAGAAGAAAATAGCAGGCCCCCCCCAGACTGTGTTTGGATCTGGTCCCTGAGAGGCCCCTTCTGCTCAGGGTGAGAGCATGCAGCTAGGGACAGCTCCGAAAAAGGACAGGACTTCCCAAAAGTCAGTTTAAGTAATGGGCCTGCCGTTTCCCCACTAACCCACTCGACACTGAAAGCAGAAGTTGCTAAGCACTTGGCAACCCATTCCCCTTTGAAAATTTGGTAAATGGTACGGATTAACTCTTTCTCCAGTAAAAATCCCTATGTGGAAAATTTGGGGGGACATTTCCAGGCATTGTGAACTCCTAAAGCCCATTTATCGACGAACAAAGATTTATGAACTGCCTACTACGTGCAAGCACTGTGCTATGGGCTCGGAAGATAAAGGAGGAAGAACAGATAAGGCATTTCTCCTCCTGAAGCCCAGAGCTAGGATTGAGGTGTATGGATTTCCTGCAGCTGCCATAACAAATCACTACAAACCAGGTGGCTTAAAATGACAGAAACTGATTCTCTCCCAGTTCAGGAGGTGAGCATTCTGAAAGCCAGATGTCTACAAGAGTGGTTCCTTCTGGAAGCTCAGACGGAGAGTCAGTTCCACACCTGTTTCCCAGCTCCCTATGGTTGCCAGCAAGCCCTGGTATTATTCTCGGCTTGCCGATGCCTCCATCTCCACGTCACCTTCTCCTCTGTGTGTCTCCCTGTGTCCTCTCCTCTTCTTATAAGGAAACCAGTCATTGGATTTAGGACCCACCCTAAATCCTATATGGCATCGTCAAAATCCTTCAGCAATTACATATGCAAAGACCCTCTTATCAAATAAGGTCATGTTCTGAGGTTCTGCATGAACATGAATTTGCGGGGGATGCTACTGAACCCAAGCCAGGGGGTCAGATGGTTAAACGATCACCATGGAGAGCAGCAAGGGTGACGGGAGAGTAAACCTGAGACGCCGGAGCAGGCTTTCCCGAGGACCTCATACAGAATCGGAACCCGGCAGTGAGTGGAAACTAGCTAAATGGAGAAAGTGGACCTTGCACCAGGAAGAACTAATCCCATGGGTGAGGCCCAGAGAGAGGAAGGTGAACTGATGGCAGCTGCAGGCCAGAGGGGCCGTGCAGAGACCGGTGTGACACACGGGCTGGTCCTGTGAGCTGCTGTTTGGAGTCTGGATTCATCCTCAGGGACACAAAATGACTCCGAAGGACTGGAAGCAGAGAAGTGTTTCTGCAAAGTCTACCTTGGCTCAGATGAGGAGGATGGACTGGAAGCGTGAGTGGCCACAGGCAGGGATCCCAAGGGCCCTACGTCAGGGGAAAGCTCCAGGATACAAGATGCCTTAGCCTTGTCCTCCCTAGCAAGCCGGAGTGATCCCACTGAGCCATTAGGAGGAGTCCACCCAGGGCAGATGGGATCTGAGTGGGCCAACCAGGTCAAGGTCAGCCCGAGAAGAAAATTCAAAGGGTTGAAAGCTGACACTAGTACTCTATTTATGTGGGGAGGGGGGCTAAGCATTTGAACAAAAATAATTATGAACACTTCAATCCATTCAGATGCACACTCCTCACCTTTGCAGACCCCGTGGGGTAGGTGTGCCTCGTAAGGGCTGTCATCTCAGGCACCTTGCCTTCTGTGCCTCCCCGATTCAGGTGTTCGAAGGTCTCCTTCTCCCTTGAGCCCCCAGGCTGGGTTCCAAACCCTCCCAGGAACTCCAGAAATTCCTGATGCAGATTCATGTACTGGGTCCCAATCCTTACTTTCCACTGACCCTGTCTCCACACCAGACAGGAAGTACCTCAAGGGCAAGGCTTTTCATCCCGTCCCTAACACACACAGACTCTGAATGTTATCAGATGGAAGAACGAATGGATGGATGAATGGATGGACCACCGATTTGTCATGGATTTCTCTATAAGCCTGTACTGCTTTCACACCAAACTAATCAATCATATAATCAAATCAAAATGGGCCCATGAATTGCCCTTTAAATGCTTTATGCCTCCCCCTCCCCCAAAAAGAAGCAGAGTGACACATCCAAAAAGAAAGTGACTTAGCGCCCTCAAGACTCACCTCATGCCCTCGGCAGCCATCTTGTCCAGGTTGGCAGTGTCCTTTGTTTCTCCCCAGTTGGCTCCCAGGTCACCCCACCCCATGTCATCTGCCAGAATGATCACGAAATTCGGTTTCTGGCCCCTTGTTTCCTCATTGAAGCAAAAATTCACAAGAGGATAAAGACATCCCAAGAAAGTCACCCCCACCAATAAAGCCTTTAGGAAAAGCCAGGCCATGGTGGTATGGACTGATGGCGGGCCGCCACTAGAGACTTCTCGTGGAGTCCCCTTCTGCTCACTTGCACTGCAGGGAGTTCCTGCAGATCAGTGTTTTTGCGAGAAGATATTCCAGCTCACTCACCGTAAAGGTGAGCGTGCTGAGGCCCAGTGTCCTGGTGGAGGTGGAGGTGCCTGCAGGGATGGTGGGGGCTGTGGAAGTGAGTCCCCCATCTAGAGTCCCAATCAAGAGTCAGGAAGCCTGCACCCCCAGCTTTGACCTTCCCCACTGCAGCTCCCTAAGATGACTGGCTATGTGAAGCAATCAGACATCAGTGTCAACAACTGCCCTGTGGCCGATCAGAGAGCGACCCCTCTGTGCTCAGAGATGTCAGAGCCGAAGCATAAGCCTTGCATCTGGTCGGCACTCCAGCTGGTGAGTGCAGGATCAGCGCTCACATCTGCAGAACACCTGGGCATTCCGGCGGCCGCAGTCAGCCCCCGGTGAGTTTCTGAGTCCCAGGTGGTGGAGGGCTTCATGTTTCTGTAAGGTTTCCTGAAAGAACAAAAATTGACAAGAAAACAGAGTGAAAACTGCCAGTGCAGCTGTGTTGTACTCAGTAGCTTAGGAAATAATCACTTTTCCATGCCAACACATGTTTTTCTTGTTATCCGAATATTTAACTGGTTCATCAGTTTCTCCACCTGAGAAACAGTGATGATAACAGTATTTGCAACGAGCCTATAATCGCAGGGGTGGGAGCAACCTCTCTCTCAAACCACTCGCTGTATATACATGAGGATGCTGAGGCCCAGTGCTCCAGATGGGGCAAGGCCAGTGCCCCACTCCGCCACCCACCAGGCTTCCCTGGTTCACAAGAAGGTCTCCCACAGCGACACTGTCAAACCCACTGAGGACGATCCTGATTGAATGACTCCTCCTCACTGAGGAGGAAGGGTGAGAACCCGATTCCAAGATACGACCCTTTCCAACAGGCAGGCGGCAAACAAACATTTCTACACAAAATTCTCGACCAAAACATGGTGGGGAAAGAAAATGTAAAGAAATAAGTTCATGGTAGAATCTAAGTGGAGAGCCCATGGCGGCTCACCGTAGACTCTTTTAATTTTACCGTGTCTTTGAACTGCTTCATAATAAAATGGTAGGAACAAATGTTTTACTTCTTGATGGAACTGTGTCCTTTTACACCTTGACAATGTAATTTTTAACAAGCAGATCTAAAGACATGCTTGGCCAGTGCCTCTCATGCTTGGATGTACATAGAAATCATCCGGGGATTTTACCAAAACTCAGGCTCAGGAGGTAAGCCTGGCTTCTGGGCTCTGCATGTTTAACACGCTCCCCCAAAAGTCCTGCACTGCTGGTCTCTGCATCACACTTTCCTTACCAAGATGCTCAGAAAAGGAAAACATCCTGATTCTTGTTCTAGGAAAAAACTAACCCAACTGGAGATGACAAACCTAATGGATGCTTAACCGAACCAGAGGTGACTCAGCCCCAGTGGACAAGCCCCAAAGCAATAAATCGGGTTCGGATTTGAAAGACAGGAGTTGAAGGTTATGCTTTCAACACGGGTTACAAATGGGAACCATAAAATAAAATAAAATTATCACCTCAAGTTTACAGAAAAGCCCTCAATTTCCTGTTAGTAAGGAGAGAAAGGCTTGAAACTGGGGACCAGATCAAAAGCTCAGCAGAACACCCAAACGCTGGAGAAGACTGAAGGAGAAGCCGACTGCAACACGCGAAGATGCTGCTAGGGCTGGGCTATGACGGCTCTACCTCCAGGGGTGACCGCCGCCTCGGGAAGGAGTGCACGGCCAGCAAAGCCAACCCATGGCCAACCCGCATGGATGGGGCGCCTCGAAGGCATGGAAATTCTGGAAGACCCAGACAAACTCAGAAGGATGGGCAGATGCACACTTCACCATAAAACGCAAGTCCAAGTAAACAGGCATGGTCCTCTGGAGGCCAGTGAATCAATTGTTCAGAAATGCAATTTTTTTTCTGTTTTCTAAAAGGAGAGTTATCATTTCAAAGTCAATTAGATTCAACTGGTATTTGTTGATCTTGAGGCCCCAAAGGCTCTTTCCTATCTGGAAGAAAGAGCCTGTGCATGGGGGGGGGGGGGGGGCGCCTCGCAAACCCTCGCGGGCCTTCTGGGTGATTCCCGGCCTCATTCCACTGGCTCCTGACCATGAGCAACAACCACAGGAAGCTTCTCTTCTTAAAGCGCCTTAGCTCGGAATACTGGAGTGGCCACTAATGCATTTCAGAAAGATTCAACACGGAAAGACTTCAAAAACCCAATTCACTGAAGAAAGAAGCTAAAATTAAGGTGGAACATACCAGGGTCCGGCAGAAGTAACACCACTGAGTGTGGTGGGTAGGGTAGGTGAATGTTTCACCTAAAATGCCATATGGTGTGCTTGAGTGTGATAGTGTTATGTTACAGAATTACATGATTATGATTTTTATGTAATAAAGGATTTTTATGTAATAAAAACGGGGCATTATTTGTGCCGGACCCTGTAAATTGTTTTGGGTAAAAATTCCATAATAAAACATTCCTTTGAGGATTTTTATTTTTATTTAATTTTTTACAAGATTTTATTTATTTATTTTTAGAGAGGGGGAAAGAAAGGGAAAGAGAGGGAGAGAAACATCAGTATGCGGTTGCCTCTCATGTGCCGCCCACTGAGGACCTGGCCTGCAACCCAGACATGTGCCCTGACTGGGAACTGAACCAGTGACCCTTTGGTTCTCAGGCCCGTGCTCAATCCACTGAGCTATACCAGCCAGGGCCCCTTGAGGATTTTTAAAGCGAATCATTAAGTAGTAATACTTTCATAGAATAGAAATAAACTAATTTATCCAGCGCTCCACTGCATTATCCTTCATGCCCATACTTCAAGGGAGACTTTTAATCCTTTCCCCCTTTACTTTTTTTAAAACTACAACAAAAAGGCAAACCAGACATTCTAAGAATGGACTCCAAGCCACAGACTTTGATTAAGATCCAGCTGGAAAAAAAAAAAGATCCAAGCTGACATTATGGGAAACAGTATAGAGGTTCCTCAGAATATTAAAAATAGAATGACCATATGATTCAAAAATCCCACTTCTGAGTATTTAACCAAAGGACATGAAATCATTATCTTGAAGAAATACCTGCACCCTGTGTTTATGGAAGCATTTTTTCACAATAGCCAAGACACAAAAACAACCTCAGTGTTCATCAATGGATGAATGAATAAAGAAAATGGGCTGTATATATAACACATATAAACAATGGAATATTATTCAACCTTAAGAAATCCTGTCATTTGCAACAGCTTGGATGAACTTAGCGAACATTATGCCAGGTGAAATAAGGCCGGCACAGAAGGGCGAGGGCTGCCTGATGGCACTTACGAGTGCACTCTGAAGAGCTGAACTCACAGAGGCAGAGGGTAGGACGGTGCTCGCCAGGGGCGGGGGTAGGGGAGGAAACCGGGAGTGCTGATCAAAGGCACAAACTTTCAGTTACGCGGGATGAGTAACTTCTGGAGAGCCAATGGACAGCATGGTGACTACAGTTCATAATACTGTACGGCAAACTTGAAATCTGCTCAGAGGGTAGATCTTAAATGTTTCCACCACAAAAAAATATAAATGGTAATACACGAGGGGATTGACGTGTGTGTTCATCAGCTTCATTGTGGTAACCCTTTCATAATCAAAACATCATGGTGCACACCATCGATACATACACATTTGTTGACTATACCTCAGTGAAGATGGAGAGGGGGTTCTTTTTAACAGGTCCGAGCTGAGACTCTGAGCTCAGTGCCTTGTTTGGGGTTACTTCCCCAATTTTTTCTCTGCCCATCACGTTCCCCCTCTTAGAAGAGAAAGTATACACTAGCAAGGTATGCTCCTGTGGGCTAAGGAAAAAGGGGGTCATCTTTGGTAAATAAAGCACTCCCCCCTCCTCCCAGTGAGCTGGAAGGTGCTCGGCCAGCCGGCTCCACAAACCCCACAAGGCAGGCCCATCTGTGCCATGGGAGCTGAGCTGACCGGGATAGATCCCTGCTGAGCACAAGTATGAACCACTGCCCTCGTCTCATCGCTCCTCTGGCAGCAGCAGAGTGAACTTGAGCTGCCAAACAGCTTGCAATGATTCCTGTTCTTTTTTATGACCCCTGTCTTAAAACAGAACTGCTGGGTCTGCTAAAGTTTGGCTCCTCGTCGGATTCCAGGCTTGTTTCTAGATAAAGGTATTCACAGAAGCGGCATTGTAAATGTTTTGTTCTAGTTGATGAGTTGTACTTGTGTCTTGTTTATTTCTGGGCTAGGTCTGGCTCAAAGCAGTCACTTTATATGATATCTGCTAGGTGTAAGTGCATGAACAACATGTGGGTTGTTGCCCAGAAGGCCTGGGAAGCGAACAGGATGAGGCAACCTGAAGATGTGCTTTGCAGTGTCTGAACACCAGAGCTGGGAGTCCATCACCTCACCACCTGACCCCGGCTCCCTGGGGGAACTCCCCGTGGCCAAGCCGCCTGCTAGAGAGCCTTGAAAACAGCTGAAATAACCAGAAGGTCCAGCCGACCTTTCTGGCTGAGGGCTCTGTTAGTTTTCCAGTGACAAAGCTTCTGATGAGCTGAGGCCAAAAAAGACAAAGGCACTTGGGGAGTGTGCTCTCTGGGTACGGAGCGCTATTGTTTTGCCTGCAAATCAGAACCTGGTCACTGTGCCTGCTGGGCCAGGAGTCACATGCGGGCTGCCAGCAGGGGTCTGGGGCACCAGCTGCCCAAGAGGAGTCTGAAATGGCTCCCCCAGGCATTGCCATCCACCTGCAAATGTCAACTGAGTGACAGGTCTTGATCTAGGTGCTGTGCATACAGCCTTGAATGAAACAGGAAGCCTGCTGCCCTCAGGGCACTTCCTGGTTGGGGGAAGGGTCGGAAGCGAGTAAATAAATGGGGCAGGGAGAAAATCAAAGCAGAAAGAGCATCCGGAGTGTGGGGGTGAGCAGGTGCACAGTGAAAGAGGCGGGTCAGGGCCAACCCCAATGAGAAGGTGATCTTTCCAGAAGGATCTGTAAGAAGAGAAGGGAGGAGACTGTGAGGCAGCAAGCACAAAGGGCTGGCACCTGTGAGGGGCAGCAAAGAAGCCTCGGTAGAAACAGCAGCATGAGAATGGCAAGTGTTAGAGGAAGCTAGGAGGAAGACGGGTTTACCGAGCAGATGGCGAGGCCAGAGGGTTTGAGGCAGAGCAGCAAGTTCTGACTGCATCCTAACAACAGACCACTGACGGCTCTGCTGAGAGGGAGAGAATGTGTTGCAACAGGGCAGGTGAGGGAAGACGCTGAAGAGTCAGGAGTATGCTACCTCATCAAGGTGAGACGGTGCTAGCAGCAAGCCAAGTGCCCAAGGCACAAAATTTAAGGGTGCAGCACTCCTTGTCCTTGCATGACCCTTACAATGAGCTCCTGCTTACGCTGGGCCTCACCCTATCCCAAGCTCGAGTGGAGTAGAAAATCTCTTTGCCATGGTAGCCAGGACAAACAGTTGTTAAGGTGATTAATGCCTAAGTATAATCGACATCTTCATGGCCCCTAACTGCCCCTAGACCCTAATATGTCATTTTGGGGCTGGCCCAACTCAGAAACATTGCTTTCTAAGAGAGTATCTGGGGGACCTCAGTCTTAGCTCAACAGAAAATGCAAAGAAAATCTTTTTTTCCTGTTCTATTTTTTTTCTCTTTCCATTTTACTGACATAATGAGGTCTGTCCAGGAGGTATCCAGCCATGCAATCTGAAAACCAGAGACATTTATTGAAGATACAAGATGCAAGAATCATTGTACACAGGACAGTGATGCCTCAGTCCCCTTCAAAGTAGGCACCTTGGGACCTCACACAGGTCTCCCAATCACCATCAGCTGCCCTGTGGTATTTTCCTGAATCTCATCATGGTCTGAAATCTCTTTTCTTTCAAAGGTGATTTTAGTTTTGGAAAAAGCCAGAAGTCACGGGCATCAAATCTGGGCCATAGCAGGGCTGAGTTACCTGGGTGATTTGGTGTTTTGCCAAAAAATTCTGTACAAGACGCGATGCTTGAGCAGGCATGTTGTCGTGATGAAGCTGCCAATCACTGGTTGCCCATAGCTTCGGCCTTCTGAATCATCCAAATGGTTTTTGCAAAAGAATGTTCAAGCTTAATGCAAATTTTGATTCGGATTCATTGCTCTACTTGCTCAGTCATTTTGAATGTGACAGCCACACAGTACACATATTCACTCAATGACATAAACCACCCCCACTGACTAGTACAGTGAAGTAGTCATTGTTCACACATGTGCTTTCTGGTCCACCCTCCTTGGCTGCCAGTTACATCAATGTTGCATAAACCTTTCTTATTATATTAACAATGGCTGGACTTCTTCCAGACAGACCTCATATAATTGATACATAACACTGTCCAGGACTAAGGGGTACAGCATAATGACTTGACTTACATATACAGTATCATCTTACTTTTAACATGTATCATTTACATATAGGTACAATTCAATTTTGTCTGCCTGATGAGAACATTTAGGACCTGCTCTCTTATAAACTTTCAACTATACCCTACGGTAGTGTTAACTATAGCCACCATCTCCTACATTACATACCTGGTACTTACTTATAACTAGAGCAAAGGAAATTGTTGATTGAATGTCTCCATACTGGCTTGGAGAACAATTCCTCTTAGATCATTAAAATGCTGGCTTGTCTTATTTTTAAAGGTTTTATTTATTTATTTTTAGAGAGAGAGAAAGGGAAAGAGAAAGAGAGGGAGAGAAACATCAATGTGTGTTTGCCTCCGTGCACCCCCTACTGGGGACCTGGCCTGCAACCCAGGCATGTGCCCTGACTGGGAGTGGAACCAGTGACCCTTTGGTTTGCAGGCCAGCACTCAATCCACTGAACCACACCAACCAAGGGCTGGGTGTTTTTTTTAAAGCTTCAAGACCTCAAGACAGACCCTGTTGTTGGGAATATCACTTCCATGAACCCAAGGATGCAGGGAAACTCATCCACAGGGGGCATATGATGTGCTGCCTGCCTTGATGCTGGAACCACCTGTTGGGACTGTCACAGAAGGAAGCCATGTGGCAGGAACCAATTTGGGAAAGCAGAGGTGGCATCATGCCATGCGTCTATAAACCCAGTTGCCGTGCAGAAATTATATCTGGGCCCTTGAAATCAGGTCACAAAAACAGAAAGAGCAGATGGGCCTCTGAACATCCTTTCTCTGAAATTCTACTCTCCCCTTGAGGAAAAACTCATGAGAGGTGTGGTCAAGAGGAAAGGGCTCTAGGTCAATTACCTGAAATCCACTCCCTGAAAGCCTGTTTCCCAAGCTTTTAAGAATGTTAGCCCTGACTGCTGTGGCTCAGTGGATTGAGCACCGGACTGCAATCCAAAGGGTGGCTGGTTTGATTCCCAGTCAGGGCCCATGCCTGGCTTGCGGGCCGGGTCCCCGATATGGGACTCTTGAGAGGCAACCACTCATTGATGTTTCCCTCCCTCTCTCCTTCCCTTCCCCTCTCTCTAAAAATAAGTAAACGAAGATATTTCTTACAAAACAACAAATTTTTAAGAATTTTATACAAAGCAGTACTTACTTTTCATTAAACATTCTATTATGGAAGGTATCAAATATACAAAAGTGGACAAACTCACACATCCTCACCCAATATCGAGATTCAACAATGATCGACACATGGCCAGCCTGGGTGTTTTCTCCGTCTCCTCCCCTGCTTCTCCCTTCCCTCATCCTCCACGCATACTAAATTATTCTGAAGCAAACCCCAGGTTATCATGTCATTTCATCTGTAAACATTTCTAAATGTCCTCTAAAAGACAAGGATTCTTTTAAAATATAACTACAATTCTATTAATAGTCCCTTTTAAAAATTAACAATAACTTTTATCAAAAATCCAGTCAATGTTTAAAAGTCCTCCCTTGTCTCATCAATGACTATTTTACAGTCGCTTTGTTTTAATCAGGATCCAAACAAAGCCCACCACACACTGCATTTGGTTCATGAGTCTCTTCTCTTTTAACTAAGTTCCTCTTCTCTCATCCCTGCAATACACTTCTAAATAAATTTGATTGTTTGCCCTATGAAATGTTTTAAAATATATTTTATTGATTATGCTATTACAGTTGTCCCATTTTTTTCTCTCCTTTATTTCTTTCCACCTTGCACCCCACCTCCCACCCACATTCCCCCCTGCCTTAGCTCATGTCCATGGGTTGTACATATAAGTTCTTTAGCTTCCCCATTTCCTATACCATTCTTAACCTCCCGTCTATTTTGTGCCTACCATTTATGCTTCTTATTCCCTGTACCTTTTCTCTTCCATACTCTCCCCTCTCCTCATCCCCACTGATAACCCTCCATGTGATCTCCATTTCTCTGGTTCTGTTCCTGTTCTAGTTGTTTGCTTAGTTTTTGTTTTTGTTTTTTAGGTTCAGTTGTTGAATAGTTGTGAGTTTGTTTTCATTTTACTCTTCATATTTTTGATCTTCTTCTTTTTCTAAGTCCCTTTAACATTTCATATAATAAGGGCTTGGTAATGATGAACTCCTTTAACTTGACCTTATCTGGGAAGCCCTTTTTGTGCCCTTCCATTCTAAATGATAGCTTTGCTGGATAATCTTGGATGTAGGTCCTTGCCTTTCATGACTTCAAATATTTCTTTCCAGCCCCTTCTTACCAGTAAGATTTCTTTTGAGAAATCAGCAGGTATCTTATGGGAACTCCTCGGTAAGTAACTCTCTCCTTTTCTGTTGCTGCTTTTAAGATTCTCTCCTTATCTTTAATCTTGAGTAAGGTAATTATGATGTGCCTTGGTGTGTGCTTCCTTGGGTCCAAGTTCTTTGGGACTCTCTGAACATCCTGAACTTCCTTGATATCTATTTTCTTTGCCAGATTGGGGAAGTTCTCCTTCATTACTTTTTCAAATATGTTTCCCACTTCTTGCTCTTCCTCTTCTCCTTCTGACATTCAGATGTTGAAATGTTTAAAGATGTCCTGAAGGTTCTTAAGCCTCTCCTCATTTTTTTGAATTCTTGTTTCTTCATTCTGTTCTGGTTGAATGTTTCTTTCTTCCTTCTGGTCCAAACCATTGATTTCCTTCCAGTCACTGTTGGTTCCCCGTACATTTTCCTTTATTTCACTTTTCATAGCCTTCACTGTTTCCATTTTGCAACCACACTCAACCATTTTTGTGAGCATCCTGATTATCAGTGTTTTCACCTGTGCATCTGATAGGTTAGCTAGCTCTTTATCACTTAGTTTTCTTTTTTCTGGAGCTTTGATATGTTCTTTCATTTGGGCCATATTTTTTCACCTCGGCTCACCTGTTACATAGTAAGGGCCGGAGCCCTAGGTGCTCACCAGGGCAGGGCAACCTACATTGCTGCATTGTGACACTGTATGTGGGGGGTGGTCCAAGAGGGAACAGTGCCACTTGCTCAGCTTTCAGTTGGCTTTTCAGTCACTTCCCTGGGCACCCATAAGCAAATTGGGTCCTTCTGGTGCTGATTCCTGGGTGGGTGGGTTTGTGTACATTCTAGGACACTGTTGGTCTCTCCTATGAACTCGCCTGTGAGGCTGGGAGTTTCCCCCACCCCCAACAACCCCCACAAGTGTTTTCAGTCAGAGGTTTTGATGTTTTATGTCCCTGCACTGGGACCCTGGGCTGTGGGGTGTGTTTCCCTCCCCACTTGTTCCTCCCAGTTTATCCACCCACAAATGTGGGACCGCACAGTCTGCCAGCCGCTGCCTTGCCTGCCCTGGTCCTTTAGCTGCTGCCTTGCTGCATGGCCTCTCCACCCCAGCTGCCTCTCTCTGCCCCTCCTACTGGTCTGGATGAATGCTTAACTCCTTGGTTGTCAGACTTCCATAGTTTGATTTTCTGGCAGTTCTGGTTGTTTTTTTTGTTTTTCATTTTTTTGTTGTCCTCCCTTTGGTTGTGGGAGGAGGCACAGTATCTACCTACGCCTCCATCTTGGTCAGGTGTCCTATAAAATTTAAGTGTTGGTTCTGGCTGATTGCACTCCAGATGTCATTTAAAATGTTCCCCATTCCTCTATTTTTCCTGTAAGCTGAGTTGAAAATCTAGAGGTAAGATCAGACTCGGGTTGGATTTTTTTGTCAGGTCCATCTCATCTCATATCACATCTTTCTCCATGTCTTAACGTTGATCAGTGGTTCACGTGCCAAAGTTTCATTTTTCATGAGAATAGGGAACTTACTCTTAAATGTTACATATGATCTTTCCTGTTTTTGCAGACTTACCCTTTCCCCAGATCTGTTCCACCTCTACAATGAAAATGCTGGATTTTGTTCTGGACTGAATGTTTGTGTGTACTCCTCAAGTGCATAAGTTCATTCCTAACCCCCAAACCCCCAAAGTAATGGTGTTTGAGATGGGGTCTCTGGGACGTAATCAGGGGTGGATAAGGTCATGAGGGTGAGGCCCTCGTGGTGGGATTAGTGCCCTTTTAAGAGACAGGGGAAAGCTTGCTCTCTCCAACAGACGGGGACACAATGAGAAGGCGGCTGTCTGAAGGCCAGGAGGAGAGCTCTCACCAGGATCCCAGCCTGCCAGCACCTTCCTATGAGACAGCCAGCCTCCAGAACCGTGAGAAATTCATGTCTGTTGTTCAATCCCGTCTATGGCATTTTATCAGCCAGCCTTAGCAGACTAAGACAGATTCCAGATAAGTTTTTATCTGAGAACATCTGAGGGTGAGGCAGGTGCAGACAGAGGGATGACACCAAGCGGTGGGGAGGAAAATGCTCAACCCGATGAAGCAATGACTTGGAAAGTCTGCCTTTTGGGGAACTGATTTTTGGGATGTGCTGGCCTGCCTCCAGAAGAATGTGTGTCTAGGGTTCAGCAGTCATTCATTAGCTATGTGACCTTGGATAAGTTACTGAATCACTCTGAACCTCAGTTTCCCCACTCACCCAGAAAACAAAGACAGGGTAAACTTCCTCCACTCTAAACAAAACACGAGAGTGAAATACTCCAACACAAGTGTCTGCTCTCAGCAAGTGCTCAGAAATGTTGGCTGTATTCCATCTCTTGACTGTTTTCAGAATGAAGAAACAGCAAATATGAGAACACTTTGAAAAAGTACTATGCAAGCCCAAAGCATTAATAAAATTAATGATAAACAAAATAACTGCTGAAATCCGGACTCCCTGCAGCTATGGGCTGAGTCTTTCCCACAGCTATTTGTCAGCATGCTCTGCTTGGGTTCTGAACCCAAAGAAGGTGGAAGCTCCAAACACCATGGACATAAGCAATTCCAAAGGGAAAGTGAAGAGTCATACTGGTTTGCGGTTCTAAAGCTCCAAACTGTAGGTCCTCACCACACAATCCCACAGCTGTCTGCCCCATTTGGGGGAAACCTGAGCCGGGTCTCTCTACCTGGGCAGACTCTGGTAACAGTGGGCATGGTCCTTAGGGTAGGTTGCCTACCAGCAAATCTGGTCTTGGGCAATATAACAGTCAAGTCAAGATGTAGGGTGAGTGTGGTGAAAATCTCCCTTTATTGAAGAGAATTGAAAGTGGATATTACATTTTAATATCAGAAACATGCAAAAGAACTATTTGTCCATGATACTGGATGAGGTGTTCCAGGAAAATAAAAGTCCACAACTCTACAGTGTAAATTCCTTAAGGGCAAGGATGTCTGGTTTATACACTGCATAAGCCTGGCTCAGAGCACAGAGGCTGTTCTACCAAAATTTGCCAAACGAGTGCATCCACATGAACCACCATGGCCAAGGCCTGTTCCACCCCAACCTGAAAGCGCAGCTTCCCCTCATCACTTTCTAAACCTAAGGTGACCTTGCAAGTTCTCCTTCTTCAACTTGCAAAATTCACTTGCGGAAATGCTGTTTGGGATAAGCACCGCATGTGTCCTGTCTTCTGGCCTAGACAGTCAACACTTTGAGAGGAGGGACCACATCCGCTGGGGTGTGGTGTTGTGGCCTGGGAGACAACAGAGTCCATCAGTCCAGCTCAGGAGTGGGCTATGATGAGTAGACGCTGCCTTGATAGAGGAGCAGTGGGGTGAGACAGAAGGATGGGCGCTTCCTACACCCAGGCCTGCCATCTACCCTTACTAAGCATTCACACTCGCCTAAGAAGACCACAGCGTTCCGCCAACCATGGCAGGGCAGGGCCCCACTTTGCCTCCCATCCACACCACAGTCCTGGAGCATCCTTCTAGCTTCTTTGTGTCATCCCCTGCTCATCTGGAAATGCCAAAGTGTACTACTGCTCCCAAAGAGTTAAAACAGAAACCTCACACTGCGTATCGTTCCAGGGAACAGCAGGACGGGCTGTGCATGTTTAGACAAGACGGGGAGAGCCAGCATCTCCCTTTAGGCAAGAAACATAGCAGGAGAGCAGGTTTTTATTCCTGGGGCCTTGAGGAGCGTGACGAGAGGGGGCAACACCAGAAACAACCCAAAGAAAGCCTGGTTTAATCCGAGCGAAACCTAGTGGTCCCAAACACAGCACTTTCCAGTAATTTCTAGTTAGGTTTCATGACCCACAACGGTGTCAGAGAAGTTTAATATGACAGTTATTTACCCTAAAAGCAATGTAATTTAAATCACTTGGTTCCGAGAATTTTGAATTGTTTTGTTTTGAAGATTTCTGCAACAGGCTCGGGATAGTTTATAGATGCCTCTTCAAGGCAATGTTCTTTTTTTTCTCTTCAGGCAGTGAGAGGAAGACAAAGCTGTAATAGAAGCTGCAGGTAAACTCTGCATGCGGAGACGTCTGGGAACGAGCCGCAGTGTTGAAATCAAGGAACACTTACTCCAGAGTGAAGAGATGCACCCAGCGATACAGCATCAACACTGTGACAAACGGCAACGAGGCGTGATGGAAGTCAGACCGCTGCCTCCCCCGGTGCCAGGGCGGGGAGCCGACCGACCTCCCTGTCCTCAACCCCAGCATCCTCTCTCCCCCCCTGCCTTCCGCTCATGCTGGTCACCCCTCACATCTCCCCCTTGCCAGCCCTCCCAAGGTCCTTCCTGCCCTTCTAGGCTTCACTGATCTCCATCCTCCTCGGTCTCCCAGCCAAGAGCTCCAGAGCCTCACTGTGATCCAAGCACAATGCT
Source organism: Phyllostomus discolor (assembly GCF_004126475.2). Classification (NCBI taxonomy): domain Eukaryota; kingdom Metazoa; phylum Chordata; class Mammalia; order Chiroptera; family Phyllostomidae; genus Phyllostomus; species Phyllostomus discolor. The sequence goes on from NC_040910.2 coordinate 87,223,453, forward strand.
AAGCTGCTAAACTCCGTAAACAAACGAATCCAGTTAACCAGCCACCCAGGGCTAAGCTCCCCCTGGCCCACGAAGTAGGTATTATCCCTCAGCACAGATGAGCAGACTGGGGTTAGAGAGAGGGTGAACAAATTTGCCCAAGGTGACATGGCCAGTGAGGGCAGAACTGGGATTCAAGGTCAAGTTCCAGAGCCTATGCTCATGTGCATCTTACATTTATAGGACCTTACATGACAAATTACATAATCCCTACCTTGCCTCCCATGGTGCACTTCGGTGACTCTTAGGCTTACTTCATATCCCTGTGGAGAACTTACCCATGAAGACAGGGAGTGTATCTTTCTTGTCCTCACATTCACATGGACCACACTCAGTGATCTCCAAAGAGTTTGCTTGAGTATCCTCTAAAACAGGGTGTCAAACTCATTTTCACCGGGGGCCACATCAGCCTCGCAGTTGCCTTCAAAGGGCTGAAATAACTTGAGGACTGTATAAATGTAACTACTCCTTAACTGTTAAGGAGCTGAAATTACATTCAGCCCTTTGAAGGCAACCGCAAGGCTGATGCGGCCCCCGGTGAAAATGAGTTTGGCAGCCCTGCTCTAAAAGAATTGGAAAAACAATAAATGCCTTCTGAACTAGTCAGCTCAGGATAATGTAATGAAATAACACAGGTTAAGTGGCTTAAACAACAGAAATGTATTTTTTCACAGTCCTGAGGCTGGAGGTCTGAAATCAGGATGCCAGTGTGGTTCGGTTCTGGGGAGAACGCTCTTCCTCGGGTTGCAGATGGCTGTCTTCCCACTGTATCCTCACGTGACCTCTCCTCAGTAGGTGTGCTCAGAGAGGGACAGATGTCCTCTCCTCCTCTTCTGATAAAGGCACTAATCTAAGCATGAGGGCCCCACCCTCATGACCTCATCTAACCCTCATTCCTCCCAAAGGCCTCATTCACAAACACTACCACATTGGACTGATCTGTGAATTTGGAGATGGAGCCTGGGCGGGTGGGGGGGGAGGGTTGACACAAACATTCAGTCCATACCACTCTCAAACAGTTGTAAGTTACTCCAATGTTTCATTGTAACTTTAAATAACTACAAAAGATATCATTTCCCTTGTGTTTGCAAATGTTATTTTTATAGTAAAATTCTTAAACCACCCTTTTAAACGTATCAAGTGTAATATAAACACCAGAGCAATTTGAAAACCATCATCATTCATTTAGAAATTACATGGGCACATTTCCCGCAGTTCAAAAATTGTATGTTTTTTTTTCAAAACTGCATTTCCATTCTATCTCAATACACTTTTACATTCAAAAGTATTTAATTACCTTATCCTAGTTCTCTGAAATAGATATTGTGAATAAATTGAAATTTAATATTTTATACTTTACTCCAAGTATTTTAAAAATCCTTTCTGAATTGAGCATCACAAGTATTGCTATAATAATTTATACTAAAACATATATTATACATTTTGATAACTAAGTATAATTTTATTGAAAATGCATCTTTAACAAGATGGACTGGAGGCGGGTACCTATCAACTGGAAAGGCAATTTCCTTGGCATACTATTTCAACATCCCCCCCCACCCCCCCTAGAGACTTTGCAGAGGGAACAGGTCACCCTAGTACATTCCTGGCTCTGGTTAAGCAGGGGAAGGTAGGCTGTGCAAGGCTAATAGGGCACCAGGCCTGAGCCACAGTGGGTTCTCAGACAATCAAGTTTTGGAGAGATGATGTTCTGGGCAGTCAAGGACTCCTGCAGAAGACCCCTCCAGTGCTCCCCCTTTTCATTGGCTGCTCTGAAAACCTAGCCCTCAAAAGCAGGCTTGCTCCCCCTCTGAGCTCCAGACAAGATTCCTTTCAATCTACTTACCCCAAGTTGAAGTTCTCACGGGCTGGTAAAAGCAGCGAGCTTATTTGCAAGCCAGGGTCATATCTGCCTGGCAACCCAACATGAAGACTAGAAGGACTATAAATGTTGACAGAGAACAGGCAGGCCAGCTTTGCACAAAAGAATCTGTTTTCATGCAAATGACCCTAAGTGAGATGCCTAGAAAAGAGAGCAATGGGGATGGTTCTCACAGCCAACTGATTTCCAGAGAAGATGCCGAAGGACTTTTTAAGGGCATCACTACAGCCTTGCCCACTGTCAACGAAGGGACACGACAGAAGAGACTAAGAAGGAAGATGAACCCTTTCCTTCATTTCCGAATTTTTCTGGTTCTGTACTCCCGACTCCAAAGGTTCTTTTGTTCGGCTTCAGAAGTAAACAGAGTTAGTTTTGTTTGGGGGGTGAGGAGGGTGATCACCATGGCAATGCAGCCCTTTCCCTCTCCTGCGTTCCCAGGAGGAGTGAAGGAAGCGGGGGTGTTCTCGCTTGGTCTCACTAGGACTGAAGGAACAAGGTGAAGGTGGCCTCTAACCAGGCAGGCAAAAGTCACTGTTGTGTGGCTGGCGAGGCTGGGTTTCCCAGCCAACTCGCTGTTTTCCAGACACTAGTGGCAACTGTATTCTTTAGATGAACACTGTTTGCAAAGCGGGCCAGTGTGTGTGTACCAGTGCCGTGCAACCTCGGGCAAATGCCTCCAGGGCTCTGTGCCTCAGCAGTTCTTGCCTATAAAATGGGGGCGTCGGCTGCCTGGGTCTGATGATGGGGTTAAAACTAAGTCGAGAACAGAGCAAAACTATAAAAATTATAATAAAAAGGACAGTGATAATGCATGATTTTTATTATATTATTACGGTTCTGTCACTCCAACAGCCAGCTGTTTCACGTGGTAAAATACTTAGAAGTAACCTTCTCAATCATTCATTCACCTCTAGGGCTTTCAGCCATTTTTCCTCTAATATTTATAATCCAGAAACAGAAGCACCAAGACCTTTCTTCACCTGCTTAGACTCACTCAGTTCTAACTGCTGGTCTGCACTACCAGGTTCTTAAGCAACACTCAAATATACCAGTACTGTGCCGTATTAAATATGACGTTTCCATACTGAATGAAGTGACGGGTCCTAATGCGCTGTAAGATCCTAACGGTCAAAGATTACACTATGGTTTGTCCCATTTTGGCACTCAGGGTTTTCATTTTAGTGATTACCATCAGTTTCCACATATCATTATGCGTGGATTCTTCACAAAACAACCCGGAAAAAAAAATATTGCTTGCAGGGATATTGCAGTCAGCCACAAATAAAAAAACAGGAAGAACTAATGGGTACTGTGGGCTTGCCATAGGCACTTTGATCTGAACTTTACAGGCATCATAAATGAAACCGTTCCATTCCGAGAGCACCACCATTGTCCCCCTCCCTTTCACAGATTGGGAAGTTGACACTCTACGAAGTTTACTTACTCCTGCCCATCTCAGAAGGCTGCAAAGCTGATCAGTGTCCCCTGGCTGTACAGGGCTGGCCCTGACAGAGCACTTGACACCAGCATACCTGCCCCCCACCTAGCCCACACGGGACCTTGGTAACAGCACAGAAAGGCGTTTAACACAGTAGACATGACCCCCAAATCCTGAGGAAGATCAGGCAGCGAGCTAGGTGAGGTTTCTGTCGAAATTCAGATGGCCCACTCCTCCCTGTGGCGACCCCTCCATGGGTGCACTCGTAGAACGGGGTCTCTGGAGTTTCACATCAAAACAAGATCCGAACTGCAAAAAGAGAGCAGCCCGTGCCAAGTCGGCAGGGGAATGCGGAGAATACGGCCTTTACCTCCGAGCAAGTCCCAAATGGACAGTGGGGACATGGGGTGGACCCTAGAAAATAGTCTGCGTCCCCGCCGGCTCCGAAACGCCCGGGATCGGGCACACCGCTTTGTCCAAAGGACCGTTGGTAACTGAGGTTTCCCGTATATTATCTTCGGAATTCACAGTGCTCTTGGGATCAAGCACTTCAGGATGAGGGGCACGTACTCCCTAAACGACCCGGTCCCTCTGTTACAAGAAGCTCCCCGTGGGCTAGGCGGCCACACACCTGTGTGGACTTCGGCTTCCGCCGGGGGAGGACGGTACGCGTGCGCCCCCGGCAGGAGATGCTGACTCAGCCCCGCTGCTCACATCCTTTCGCTCAACACGGATGCGGCAACTGCAGAAAGGGGGGGGAGGGGGGCAGAGAAGCTGGACACCCTTAGCAGCCCGGCCGCCAGCTCCCCTGGGGCCACTGCGACACTTCTTCCCGCCCTCCCGAAACGGGAACTGTAAGGGTGCACGAGTTAACGAAACTGGGGGAAGTGGGCCCCAGAGGAGGAACTTGGGGACCGCGGCGCCGCGCGCGCGCAGCTCGCACTCAAACTGGAAAGAACCTGTTCTGTCCGCGGAGCCGCTACAGCCGCATGCACCGCGAGGGACTATCCCCAGGGCCCTTCATCCCACACCCCCAAATTCTCAGGATGCGGGTGGGATTGAGGGCGCAGGACTGCGAAAAGGAAGACGGCCAGGGGACCCTGAGCGGTTCCGGCCGGGAGTGCTCGCCGAAAGGGTGCAGACGCCCCCAGACAAGTCCGCTTTCCCCACTTGCAGTGCGGCAGAGCGCCGGGGTCTGGTCGGGCCAGGCGCGCAAAGCCGCGTCGGGTTCCGGCGACGCGCCCACGACCCCGGAGGCGTTGGCGGGAGCGGCCCGGAGCGGGACGGCGACGCTGTTACCTTCCGTGACCCCCGGCTTGGCTCAGAACGGGCGCGCTCCCGGTGCGGACCGGGTACACGTGGGCCAGCGCGCGCGCTCCTGGCAGGCCCCCTCCTCCGCGGCGCTCGCGGCGCTCGCAGCACATGGTCGGCGGCGGCGCGCCCCCGAGGCCGGCGGAGACCGGCTGCAGCCGGTATAGGATCAGAGAGAGGCAGCGACACGGGGCTGGGAGACGGGCAGCAGCACGCACTACCCGGGTGCAGGCGGGTGGGGGGCGGGGGGAGGGTGCGGCCGGGGTGCCCCAGGCACGGGAATAGGTGGGGGGCCTGGGCGGGGCGCTGCGGGCGGGCGCCGGTGACACCCTCCTGAACCAACTTGCGATAGGCTCGGGCCCACGCCCTAAGGAGTTAAACCTTTCTCATGTTACCCAGCGGCTTATAAGGAGGGGAGGCCGAGCCTACGCCTTATTGGGAGCCTTTTGGGGTTTATTCTCTGCCCTTCTAACTTGGTGAGTTGGTTTTATTATTTTACATGTTTCAAACTTTGATTATGGGGTGTGGGTTTTTATTTTAATGTGTTAGGAGCTTTTTTGCCTGGTGGGTTGTGGGAGGCGGAGGAGAGCACTTAACATCTTAACATTTTGGAGAGGTTATTCTGGAAAATATTCTCTGACAGTTGGGAATACTCGGGGCCACTGGGATGAAGCGCTCTCGTCAGTGTGGGCAACTGAGAGTTGAATGATCTTGGCCCTGATACAGTTGGGTCCGGAAAATACCTAAAAGCAGGCTTGGCCTTTGAGTGTACCTAGCCCGGGATTAGGTGCTCCAGACCCTGGGGCTAGTCGGGGACGCCAGGCTCGGCGCCTGCACGGATTTTCCGCATGGAGTTGCCTGCGCGTCCCAAGTGCCAAGTGTCAGAGGTACCTTCCCTAGGCTCGCGCGCGCACGCAGGTCGGCCACTGAGGCTGTGCGAGGGAAAGTGGGGCTCCCATGTATCTCCCACCCAGAGCTCGCAACCAGGGCGTCAGAGTGACCCCCCTGGGGCAAAACAGGCATTTCCCTGCGGAGCACAGGTCCTACACCTTCATGGTCAGAGCTGTCAGCGGCTGAAGCCTGGTCCGCTCAACTTCCAAGGTTCTCTGAGCTGCCAACTACAGGAAAGCGCCCCTGAAGCTGAGCAGTTCTTGTAGCGAGGGAGGATGGTTTTACAGAGGAAATGGGTTGTTTCCTTCTCGGTTTTTTCTCTTTTTAAAAAAAAAGCCCCAAACTAACTAACTAAACCTCCACCAACGCCAAGTTTGTGAGGTAACATAAAAAATGTCACCAAACACAGGAGTGTTAGAAAAAGCTCCCCAAAGCCAAGGGGGGGGGGGGGGTGGCAATTGCAGTTTACCAATCTGGAAGCTAGTTTTATTTGCACTGCTAGACGCTCCGTGCCAGCTCTTTCTCGAAAGAGATGGTTTCTACCCTGGAGAAGGACATTTCTCAGCAGTCTTACTGGTTTGCAAATTTTAATAAAAAAGTGATTTGTTTGCAAAAAATTCGAAGTGCTTATGCTGAAATCTCTAAGTGACACATCTCCCCATGTTCCAAGCACGATTAAAAGCCATTTTGGGGGGTCAACAATACATTCTGCCTGGTGGATACAGAAGTATCTCTTCTCATAATGAAGGGAAGGGGGTCAAGGTAGGGAGTTACAGTGTGTAAGGGAACAATGCAGCCAAGTGGGAAAGCTCCGTCTGTCTTAATGAGCACCACTAGCCCTGAGCTTCCCTTCTGTGGTTTCCAAAGGAGAACTTTCCTCAGTGGAACTCCTGAGGAAGACACTTAAATTAGGGGCTCAGATTTCAACATCATGATCTTGTAAAATGGGTGAATTGGTTGTATCCAGTGATTCCAAGCTGTTGAGGCAGCTGTACAGGTTAAGTTTTTTGGGGGGGAGGGGGTGCGTTAAATAGAGAATTCAAATGAACTTCACCTAAATGGGGAATGATTTTGACAAACGGGGCCAGAAACAACTTGTAGAAAGCTTACCAGGCTACTATGCCTTTAAGAAGAATGGATATTGGCAATGCATCCACTGCCTAGGCTTTGCTTATATCAGCAGCTACCAGCGTTTCTGTCCAAAGCTTGCATTTCGAACTATACTCTGAACTGACCCTGGACTCACACTTCGATGGTCTATAATAACCCAATATTTTATAATCTTCACACCCCCCGGGTCAAACCTTTTCTCAACACAGTGAAATTCCCAAGCTCAGCAGCTCAGCAAGCTTTGGCAGAATACGCATTTATTTAAAGGTTAAGACAACCGAATGCTCATAGGATGTACTCCAAACTGCCGAATGTTTTTTGTTGTCCTTCCTTTGGAAGAGCATTAGGGTGAAGACCAGACGGCAGCTAGGAACCCACATTCAGAACCATAGAGTGTTCAAGAAACTGTCAGCCTGCCCTCTCTAGCCCCGGCTTCACAGATGGTAGAATTTAGGGACCAAGTGATTTCCCCAAGATTGTAAACAACTTTACAAATAATGCCGATGGGCTTCAGAAAGACAAACCCACGTGAGGACTTTATGTCAGAGGACCCAACATGGGTTGAAAAAAATTAAAGGGTAGCTTAGAGCAAGCCAGGGTCGAAGCCTATCAGAATTAGAGCTGCTCAGGGCAGAAAGAGATATGAGGTCATCGGAATCTAGTCCATCTGCATTGTTTACCTATTGAGGACACTGACCATCCAGGAGCAAAGTGATTCGCCCAAAACCAGAGTCACTCATTGGCCTCACCAGTTAGATCCCCACATAGTAAACTGATACCCCTTTTCATCAGATAAGTTTACGTGACCCTAAAACCAAAATGGACAGATACTTCCTTATTCTGGACTCTATAGAAGCTTCTAGTAACCAAGTTCAAAATTCAGACCTTAGTGTCTTGCTTTATAGAATAGAGTCTGACAGTTTAAGCCAGGTGGCTCGCTTAGTGAATAGAAGAAAGGAAAGGAGACCAGTCCAGAAAAGCATTTATTCTGCAACCAGGGACTTCCTCACTTGAGGACTCTCTTCTAAGCACAGAGCAGTGCATTGCTCAGGAGTACCCCAAGACTCATAATTTGCTTAGTAAACTTAGCAAGCACCCACCAGGTGCCACGTGTGCTGCCAGGCAGTTGGTCTGGAAAGAGCTGCTGCTCACCCTGTAAGTGCCCGCCCTGTGTGGTCAGACACACAAAGTATGGAAATTAGTGTCCAGAGTGTTTTGGAAACCAGGTGATCTTCTTATAGTTCTATACTGTGGTCTTATCTTCAGAGCCAAATTTAGTAGGACAGAGGATGCTTTCAGATGATAAAGTCATAAGCTTTAAAATAGGACTGGGTTCGGCAGGGGGGTTCATCTTTGCTTTATGGTATTCTCTGTAATAACAAGATTTCTGTCCTCCAAAAACCTAAGAATGCCAGTGAAAGTTACAGTTGGGTCTAGTTTCAGGAGCGTAACACACATGCAAAGCAAAATTTTAAAAACCAAAACAAGCTGAATGTGCTGCAGGGACTCAGAAAGGAAACCAGCAGAGCAGTCCAAAGGCTGCTGTCTTCTAACGAGCTGATTGGGTCGCACCAAGGTCCAGCTGCCTTTCACCCGCTTTCCCAAGCACCGTGTAGCATGTGCACCTTCTTCCTAGCTCCCTGGTCTCCTTGGGCTGCCAGCTTTGGCCTGAGGAATCAGGTGAGCTATAAAATCAGTGCCAAATACTGAATACTCAGAAACATCAACTGGTAAAGCTGGGTGGAGCCTTAAAGATTCCCCAGAAAACCTGTGACTAATGAGGAGCTCAGGCCCAGACAGGTGCAGTGACTTTCACAAGGTCACACAGTTAACTGGAGAATCGGGTCACGGACCTCTCTCTACATACGGAAGCCAAGAGAGCTTTTATTTTTGAAGGAAAAAAAATCATTTTCTCATGATCTCTCTATAAAAGATCCCCCTCCCTGGGGGCTGATACAGCAGGGCCCAGGAGGCAGGAGATTCAATTCTGGAACATTTTGGTCAAGTCCCTTCACCTTTCTGGGGCTCAGTTTTCCCTTTTTTTTTTTTTTTTTCAAAATGAGCCACATTGTCCAAAGAGATGGACAAGATGAGGTCCAAATTTCCTTCCAGCTCCAACATTCTGTAATTCCAACTCCATTCTGGGGCTACAAGTGAATCCTAATCCCACGGATTGTGCACATGAGGACCACTGTCGGGACAGGCAGAGAAAGAGGGATGGGCACCCCTCCCCAGAACGGCACTGGCGGCCTGACGCTGAGCCTTCTGATGGTGGGCAGGTACACACAGGCTCCTACAGAGAGCACGGTCCGGTCCTACTCGTGGAGACGCATGCCAACACAAAGACTCTGTCTTCATCCTGCAGTGATTTTAGGCCAAAGAGAGAGATTCGGTTTGTCTCTTTGGGACCTCATCAGTTTTATCCCAATATTTTTTTTAAACCAAAATGTTTATATTCAGGTTAGTCTTGAGCCCTCTGTTAAGACTTTAAGATCTTATGTGCACCCTTCTAGGTTAGCATGATCATGGCAACATGGCCTTGGAGAGCTCTGCTCGTCTGAGTGTGTTGAACCCTGGAAGGATGTGAAGGAACGGTCTTAAATATGCATTTCAGTCTTCACATTTCTTATCATTACCATCAACAAACATTGAAGTCCAAGGAGGCAGAGACCACCTCTGTCTCTTCACTATAGTATTCCCGAGGCCTAGCTTTGGGCCTGGCACTAAGAGGTACTTTTGGGGGGGGGGGGGAGTTATATGCAAAGTACTTGGGGTTGGTGTAGGACAGGGCATATAGAGAGGCATAGACCCAGATTTTGTTTTCTGTGAGCTTAAAATTTAATTGACCAAAGAAGAGAGACTCATTAAAGTAAATAATACCCAATTATTAAATGGTACCTGTCACATGAAGAAAAACCCCTTAGATGGAGTCATTCAGGGGAAGCATTATGGAAGGTGGATTTTGATGGCACTGGGCCTTAAAGGGGCCAGGTATCCAGGGGCCCCCAGCCTAGGGAAAGGGCCTGGCCACAGGCAAGGTGGTTAGAGCCTGCAGGGCAAGGAGGAGTCCATTTGGGCCAAGGCAGGTGAGTCAAGTCTTAGCACAGGAAGAAATAGGCTTCAAAGATAAGTTGGGGTTCAATTTGAAGGACACTGAAACTCAGACAAATCAGTGGATTTTACTGTTCTGAAAGAGGAAAGCCATTGCAAAACTCTGAGCAAAAGAAACGTTGCAACAATGCAGCGTTTCAGATGACTCATCTCAGGGGACATGAGGAACCAGTGCAGAGAACAGTAAAGGAGTGGTGGGCTTCACCGGCCTGGGAGGGGATGGAAGTGGAGACGTAAGGGCCGAGGACCTGGGTTGTAGGCTGTCCACCCACTTCCCTCCTTTCCTCCTCACCCTCTCTTTAGGGACGGGGTGGAGGGGGGCTCTTCTAAATCTTCGGTCTAGTACTGTTGTCACTCCTGCTCCTGCGGCCTCATCCTGGGAATGAATTTTGAAAGTCTGATGAGGAAGTGGTGCTGTGAAAAGCTCACCTGCTGAAGGGCTCAGCTCGGGTCTTACACCAGTTGCTTTCCAGGATGGGAACCAGCGATGACAACTGCTCTGTAGCTGCTCAGCTAACATCTTGAGCTGTGCAGCTGCCCTTCCCACCTTCCCATTTGCTGTCAGGAATGACACATCAATACGTGTGGAAATGCAAAGGCCTTTGCTGCAAAGAACTTAAGCTCCTTAAAGCATCTTATACCCAAATTTATGCAACCAAATACTTGTCAGTAACAGGTTAAAAGTGAGCGTTTAATCCTTTCAGAGTAGTAGGCTACTGTGGAAATGGTGCTATCAATAGGGTGAACCATATTAACTTGGGTCAGATTTGCTGCTTTTTAAGATTTATAAATTCAGAGTATCAGATCCCGATACCAGAAATTGGCAAGTCTACTGGGTAGATGAGGTTGTGTCCTGTTATTTTTCAGTTACTCTCCATTTATCAATAAAACCTGCCTTAGCCCTTAACAAAACTTAATGGCTACAGAAAGGATACAGACACACCCTAAACACTCACATGTATACAACTGTATAGTTGTAGAGAATTCTTAAACTCAAGGTGGGTTGCAATTAAGACCTTAAGACCTTAAGACCATGGATTCATTATTATAGATACTAATTTTTAGTTGGGCTAAAACCATACATCGCTGTTTTGAAGTAGATGTAATTGCAGAGTCTTTGAAAGCCAGTGTTCATGTGCTAGAGCCCAATGCAGAAGACTTAAAGGACCTCCCCTTCCAGGGTTAAATACAATGTTACCTCTTATTTAGTGGTGTTAAGGTGCAAGTCAGCTTGTTGGGACATTTGTTGCAGTTTGAATGGAAAGCCTAGTGAGGTCAGGGGTAACTTAAGGTTAAGTTAACTGGCTAACTGGGCCCCACGAGTTGGCAGTGCCTTATTTGGTCACTATATTCTAGAGCAGTACTTGCAGCGTGCATGGAAATTCAATTGCTAATGCACCAACGAGTGATCAATTTGGGTAACTTCCTCATGCCAAACTCCCAGAAGACAATTTGGATTCATAGTCTCATTCCATATAGCTCATAGTTCATGGCAGTCCAGCCGCATGGGACCCTGATCATAATCATAAAGCTGCTGCCTGGGGAATGGGATCAGAGAGGTAGCTGGATAATCTGAGTGGTCAGAGGCATCAAGCACAGAGACAAAGGGCGTCTCGGGCACTTAGTCCTATGGAAGGTGGTGGGTGTGCCGCCAATGTCTGCCTCCTAGCCTGCCCTTTTCTAGGTTTCATTTCTGACAGCCTTCCTTTGGGTCACTTCAATATTCCTTTACCTGACTTGTCTTCAAGTTCAAGGCCATCATGGATGCTTGGTCTGCTGGCCATTCTCTGTCCTTCAAACTGCATCTAAATACCTTCCCTGATGCCTTAGGTTTGTTTGTTTTTCCCATTTAATTGTCACAGCTTGGAAGTCTTACTTCCAGAGTCTGTGGAGGCTCCATTATATGCTTTATTCCCCAAAGACTTTATATTAACTACACGTGATATAAATATTCATCAAACTAAGAAATGCGGTAAGTTCTTGTATCACGTTGGCTAAAGAATGTTAGAATCAGCAACCTTCATGCTCTTCTTGGTCTGATTTTTTTAAACTTTTTATTTCAGATTAAGAATGACTGAGAAGAAATCACAGCTTTGTTCCAGAGCCAATGTTTATACGCAAGTGCCTGACGGAGGATGGGGCTGGGCAGTCGCTGTGTCTTTTTTCTTCATCGAAGTCTTTACCTATGGTGTCATCAAGTCATTCGGTGTCTTCTTCAACGACTTAATGGACAGTTTTGAGGAATCTAATAGCAGGATCTCATGGATAATATCAATATGTGTGTTTACTTTAACATTTACAGGTCAGTATATCTTTCAGCTTAAACCCTATTCATTTTAATTTGCCTAGCTACATAATGGTACGGATTGTGTTTGTGATGCCTCTATGACCTCTTGGCACTTTCCAGTCTCAAGTAATAGGATGTTCAAGGAGTTGAGGAGCTGAAGGGGAAAAAAAAGCTTTATTTGCCAGCCCTGGCTACCTTCAATTTAACACACATTAGACACCTACTGTATGCAGACTCTTAGGATGCTGTACATTACTTTGAAGACAGCAGTAACCCCCAGTTCTGGGGGATTGTAACTGTTTTTAAAGAAGCAACATCAAAAGTACTTGGCCTGCTAGGCCCCGGTTTCACAAAAACATGCTTATGTTGGAAACATGAAAATGTGGCTACGTGAAGAAGAAAGATAGGAGCTTTGTAGAGTACCTCCATCAGCCACTTAGAATTATCTGTCCCACCACTCTTCTCCATTTGATGTGCAGAACTGGGAATTCACCGTGCTTTCATATCATTTTCATAAAAATCAAGAGAAACTATGCTAGAATTTGACCCTAAATGGAACTTTTTAAAAAGGAATCCAAAGCATCCTAAGTATAGGAAATAGAATTATTTCCTATATTTATTTCCTAAGTATAGGAAATAAAATCATTTGAGCAATCATAGGAAAGCCCATTTTTATTACTGAATAACAAATATAATGCATATCTAATTTTATAGATGCTCATGGTAACTCAAGATCTTTCATTTACAAATATAGAGATGAGCCCTGGCTGGTGTGGCTCAGAGGATTGAGTGCAGGCCTGTGAACCGAAGGGTCGCTGGTTCAATTCCCACTCAGGGCACATGCCTGGATTGGGGGCCAGGTCCCCAGTGTGGGGTGCACGAGAGGCAACCATACACCGATGTTTCTCTCCCTCTCTTCCTTCCCATTTCTCTAAAAGTACATACATACATACATAAAAATATTAAGATGAGTTTTATACCATTACCCTGGCTTTCTCTTTAAGGAGCCCAAAGAATACATTGTCCAGTTTAACCAAACAATAAAATGTAGCTGACCACTGAAAATGTAGGGGTTAAGGACCCCAACCCCCAAACAGTCAGCAATCAATGTATAACTTTTGACTCCCCCCAAACATAACAGGCATCCCTTGGTATTCGTGGGGGATTGGTTCCAGGCCACCCACAAACAACCAAATCCATGGAGGCTCAAGTCCCTTATATAAAATGGCATAGATCAATGCACACAGTCAGCCCTCCACATCTGTGGACTACCAAACGCAGACTGAAAATATTGTTATTGATCCATAGTTACTTGAATCTGCAGGTGCAAAACCTGAGAATAAGGAGGACCGACTGCATGTTTATTTTTAAAAATTTGAGCATAAGTGGACCCGCACAGTTCAAACCCACAGTGTTCGAGGACCACCTGTAATTCCTGAACTGACTTAAGTAACCATTGCATCACATGTATTATATCGGGTGCGTCATCTCTCCATCTTCAAGACTTTCCATAAGAGAGAATCTTGTTCAAGCGAATGCTTATGTGTTATATATTAAGCATTGTCTCTCCATGTTCAAGACTTCAGAGAAGAAGCTGTATTAAAGCTCACACACCTCTGGAAGTTCAAAGGTGACGACGCTGTGCTCTTTTAATGCAGCGCCGCTCTCCACTGTCCTGAGCAACCGGTTTGGACACCGCCTGGTGGTGATGGCGGGAGGAGTGCTCGTTAGCACGGGGATGGTGGTGGCCTCCTTTTCCCGCGAGGTCTACCACATGTACGTCGCGATTGGCATCATCACCGGTAAGTGTTCCTCTCTGCTCCGAAGTTTTCCAGAGACTTAGTTGGAAGGACAGGGAGGGGGCGGGGGGGACTCCACCCCAAAGTGGTATTTCTTTCTCTCTTTCCCTCTTTTCTTTAAAATTAAGTGTCCCAAAATCAACGGTTTTGAACAGGGCTGTGTAGACTCCAGGAGATATAAGAATCTGTTCTCGATGCCCAAGAATTTTTGCCTGATTTTTAATATTTGCCAATGAGAAAGAAAACTTCCTTAGTAATAGTTTACCACCAAAAGACATCATTTTCACAAAGTAAGATTTTAATTTCTTTGTCCGGTATTTCCCAAAACAGACTCTGAGGATCCTAAGCTATAGCAGAAGAGAACAGTGTACTGGGCTTATTCTCAAGGGTCTGAGGAAACTTTTGCACCTTAGAAGGAGTCGATACTTGCTGACAGAGAGATACACAGATAGATATAGATAGGGCATGTACGTATGGATGCAGGTTGTATGCATACATACGAACACATCTTTTCAGCCAGTGTGTGGTTCTCACTGTTCTTTTTGACTTTCACAGGTTTGGGATACTGCTTTAGCTTTCTCCCCACTGTCACCATTCTATCACAGTACTTTGACAAGAGACGCTCCGTGGTCACTGCAGTCGCTTCCACCGGAGAATGTTTTGCTATGTTTGCTTTTGCACCGGGTAGGTGGATCGCAATAGTCTGTGTGTTCGTGTGAGACAGGGGAAGCCGCCCGGCTAGTCTTGCTGCGCTGACTTGCCCTCCGTCAGCCGCTGGATAACTGAGCCTGTGTGCAGAGCGAACGGGGGTCTCCTTCTCTTCTCCAGCACACTTTGAGGATCTAGCCTCCCTCACCCACATGCTGGGGATTCAAACATTTTAATCCTAGTCCAAGTTTACACAGATAGGAAGAATCACAGCACATACGCAGTAATAAAGCTTGAAACATCCATTAACAATTTGGAATTTGCACAGTTACTCCTCTCCTTTGTTAAAACAGCCATTTTCAATGTGCATTTAAATTGTGCTCATAAAGTTGGCTTTATTATCTCTGTGTGTGTGTGTGTGTGTGTGATCTCACCATGAAATGTTTATCCCTGGTTTAATCTCAATCTTAAGGTTAACTTGTGAACTGCACTAACACAGACAGGTATCTGGAGACCCAGACGCATGTCTCACTGCCACTTCTGATGAATGTGTCAGTGGGTTGCCCTTTGTTTAAAGGAGATCCATGGAGAAGCATTTCGGGGTGGCAGTCATGGCGTCTGAAGCTTTTCGGGTAGTTTGGGAAAATGAAGATATGAGTACATAAAAATGTACAGGGAGAGAAAATGTTAATTGTTGAATTCAGGTAAAGTACAGGCAGGCATTTGGTATCATTCTTTTCACTTTTCTGCTGGTTTCCAATTTTTTGAAATCAAATGGAGGGGGGAATCAGTAGCCTGAGTGCTCAAAAAGTAGAAATCGCATTTTGGTGAGCTTTGTTCCCTAGCATCAGGCATATCCCTGGCTCCTGACAGGACTCAAGAAATATCAGAGAAAAAAAAATTAGACCCATTATTGCCAAATGTGTATAAAGCACCCGAAATACCCAAGCCTAAAATATTTTACAGTTCTAGCTAATCCATATGAATGGGGGGACAACAGATGTGAGCAAGACACAGGCTACAACACTAAGTGGAGCCCCCAGGAATGTAGGGCTTATATTCTGGGTCACCAAGGTACCATCTCTCTCGTACCTGACTGTCAGCACTCAAGGAATTAGGATGTGGTAAAATGAAGTTCTAATGAACATCATTTCACCTTCTGGGGTGATTCTAAAGGTCCTTTAAGATTGTACGGGGCCTGGATTTTCCAACTGTCACTGGACCTCTAGGCTTCCTTTGGTCTTCCCCCTCCCAGCCTCACACTTGGGTGCCAGCCCACCCTCCAGGCTGCCTCTGGTCAGCAGCTGAGGACCCAGCCAGCTGGCAGGAAGGAGGAGGACTCAGGTGCTTAAGGACATTACACAAAGTAGAAACCGGACAACTGTATCATTTCATTCTAAGATAATCACTGAGGTTTTAGATTCTTAGTTTAATTTGTAGTTAATACGTTACTACTAAGGACTGAATGACTGGATGTATAATGCTCTAGCTCAGAGGTTGGACATTTTGTTTTGAAAAAACCAGAGAGTAAATATTTTAGGCATCGTGTCCTAAAAGTCTCGTGCAGAACTACTCAATAGTGCGGTCACATCGCCAGAGCAGCTGGAGATGAGTGTGGCCGTGTTCCAGTCCAGCTTTATTATCAAAAAGAGGCAGAGGATTGGATTTGACCTGCAAGCCCCTGTTTGCTGAACTTTAATGTAGGTCAAAAACTTACTTCACTTCTTTTGCCTCTACCTGGCAAAATGCACCCCCAAAACTCTTTTGAAGGCCTGAGCTAACAATTTTTGTTTTATATATAGTCATTATGGGCATTCTCTCCATATTGATTCCTAAAAGCACCAAAACCTAGAATAAAGGATAAATAGTACAGGTTGACTGCATGCACACTGCTGAGTAAATTGTTTAAAAAAATTAATTCTAAACCTAAGTCCATATTTCTACTCGATATTTTCTCCTGGGTTTTGAGCTACTGTCTGATCTTACCTTTTTATTTCGGCTTCCCTCCTGCCTCCCCAAGCATTCACGGCCCTAAAGGAGAACATCGGCTGGAGATACAGTCTCCTCCTCGTGGGCCTGCTGCAGTTGAACATTGTCATCTGCGGGGCACTGCTGAGACCAATTATAATCAGAGGACCGGGGTCACCGAAAATAACTGGACACGAAAATCCGAAAGAAGTACAGTACATGCTTGAAAATGAGAAAACGCGCACCTCAATAGATTCCATTGACTCAGGAGTAGAACTAACTACCTCACCTAAAAATGTGCCTAGTCACGCTAACGTGGAACTGGAGCCGAAGGCCGACGTTCAGCAGCAGGTCCTGGAGAAGACCAGCCCCAAGCACGGCGACGATAAAGCCCCCTTATTGGACTTCTCAGTCTTGAAAGAGAAAAGTTTCATTTGCTACGCATTATTCGGTCTCTTTGCAACATTGGGATTCTTTGCCCCTTCCTTATACATCATTCCCTTGGGCATTAGCCTGGACATCGAAGAGGACCGCGCTGCTTTTCTATTGTCCACAATGGCGATTGCTGAAGTTTTTGGAAGGATTGGAGCTGGTATGGTCCTCAACAGAGAGCCCATTCGTAAGATCTATATTGAGCTCATCTGCGTCATCTTATTGACTGTCTCTCTGTTTGCCTTTACTTTTGCTACTGAATTCTGGGGTTTAATGTCCTGTAGCATATTTTTTGGTGTTATGATTGGAACAGTAGCAGGTACCCACATTCCACTGCTTGCGGAAGACGATGTTGCAGGAATTGAGAAGATGTCTTCTGCCGCTGGAGTCTATGTCTTCCTTCAGAGCATAGCAGCGCTGGCTGGACCGCCCCTCGCAGGTAATTTAAGTGCACACAATCCAAATCCTTGTCTGCTATACTCTCCCCGCTTTTTTAAAAAATTCAGAGCTAGGCAGGTCTGGACTTGAATCATATTAGTTCAAGATGACACTGTTTAGGGCAAAGAATATTTTTAAGAAAGACTGGAGAGAGCTTCATAGGTTATAAATGTATAAAGTAGGCACTGTAATATAGATGATACAATCTATAATGTTTAGTATTCCCTTACTGTGGTAGCTCCCTGTTCAAGTCTAATTTAAAAATACACTGATTTTAATACTTTTGTAGAATTGTAGAACTGGCAGAATTAGAGATGATCTGAGCAACTCGCTTGATTTAAATGTGTGGAAATTGAAGATCAGAGATTGTGAGCCAGTAGTCGAATGATAAATCAGTGGCCAAGTCACTCCGCAGCCCGGGCTGCCCCGGCCACTCGTGCCATCCTGCCTTACAGATGCTAGCGGAGGACCATGGGTTGTGACTCTGGTGTCCTCTGCTGAGAATTCCAGAACCTGGGGACTCGGAAGTCACCTTCCCTTCTTAGGTGTTAGGGGACTGAGCACAGAGCAGCACTCTGCATTCACTCAGCTGATGACTACAGAGTATTTCCTCGTAGGAAGGGCACGGCTGCGTTTCACATCGTAGACCTGAAACAGGTCCTTGAAGTTACTAGGACTAGAAATCTTACCCCATGTTAAAAGACACCTGAAATGAGCCCAAGCGAAAATAACTGAGCTCTCCCCTGTCAGAAGGGTATTGCCTCTTCAAAGAAGCACGTTCAGGTTCTCTACTAGGACAGATTAGCCCATGCAGACATTTCAGCAACACAGTTTTCTCAGCTGCTAATAAATAGGTTGCATGTTTGTCTGATTTAGTTCTCCCCCCCGCCAGTCTAGAAAAGATTCCTACCTTCAACGCTTTTTTCCTTTAGAGAAACAAGATGAAACAAAGAAAGCAGAGAAGCCCCTGAATTTGAGGGGAGCCTGGGTGAGAAGGGTTTCTGTCCGTGCTGCTAACATGCGAATGTCCCCTCCCAGGTCTCTTGGTGGACCACAGTAAGATATACAGCAGAGCCTTCTACTCCTGTGCCGCCGGCATGTCCGTGGCCGCGGTGTGCCTCGCGCTCGTGAGACCGTGTAAAAAGGGGCTGTGCCAGCGCCCTCAGGCAGGTGAAGCAAAGGCAGAGAGTTACCGTGGGAGAGCTTTACAAGACATACCTGAAGACTTTCTCGAGATGGACCTTGGGAAGAATGAGCATAAAGTTCCCGTGAAAATGGAGCCAGTATGATAGGCTTTCGTGTAACAGCAGCCACCCTGTTGGCTGGTTGGCGGGGGTGGGGCGGGGAGCGGTGCGCTGGGGACACAGTGGTGTCGAGGAGCTAGCCGCTCCGCCCACTTTCAAAACGACATTTTGAAGGGAATGTATACACGAACACCACTACCAACATCCTTTTCTTTGTTTTTACGTTTTTTTCTTTTTGCTTGTTCTCTAAGCCAAAACAAAACAACCAAACATGCTTCCATACGTAAGTCTGGCTGTATTCCGTAGCAATACAGAGACACATAGAAGTACCGTGGTTCACATTCCAGCTGTAAAACAGTGACGTAAATTGGCAAAGCGGTTTTAGGAGCTGTCGCATGTGACAAACTGCTGTCTAGCCCAGGTCACTGAAATGAAATTGGCCACTCAAAAAAAATCTTAAATCAGTTTTAACATTTCTCATTTTCAGAAATATAACAGATTGTTTAAAACCCTTTGAAAATTACTTGAGGTTTACATTGAAAACTTACAGCTTCTTAATATCCAAATACTTAATGGAAATGAAGTACACTTTAAGACCAAACATTTGGCCAATAAATGCAAATTTATATATATAAATTTATATGTATTATATATATTATATATATAAACTTGAAACTCATGAATGTGAAGATTCCCACTTCTTTTTTTATGGCCAGTCATTACCAGAAGTATTTCACACAGAATATACAGAATAGCATTCAAAAATGCATTTCCTGTTGCTTTTAATTATTCAGAAGTATGCGATTGTAGTGTCTTTAATTTAAACCACTATTTATTATTAAGTTATTCTAGGATGAATAAAGTAATCAAAATAAATATAATCTGGGACATAAGCAGCATTTTTACCTCCCTTCTGCAGTCTTTTAAATGCCTCAAAGAATACTACTCTTGTAAGTTACTCCATAAAGACCAAGTTGGAATGATTCTTCAGTCTGATTAAAGGCAACATGTGCTATTTATAGGGGGGAAATAATGCAGAGCAAATTGCCTTAGCATTTTAAAATAATGTTTTATCACCTATGAATACTTGAGGATCTTCTTTGATCAGAATTATATTTCATTGAATTGTTGAAGCATTTCTGATCTAAAAAAGAAAACATCTAACTGCTGGAGCATTTCTGTATTTTACATGGGGCAGCAGGGACATTTATTTTACTCTCGTGAGTTACAAGCTGCAATTTACATCTTATATAAACCTTGGCTGCTCTGAGTTGCCAGAGTTTTCAGGTTAACTGGTCATTTTGTTTTTGTTTTTTGCAGTTACACTACATGTATAGTATTTCTCATTTTAGCCATTTTTTGTAGAGGGCAAATGTGAGGATAACAGGTGGGTTCCTTACTCCTACATACTGAATCTCACTACAGGTAACAGTCAATGCTTGCTGCTCCATCCTTATACATCTTTACTGTTAATTTATGACAACTCAGGGGGAAACAATATAACAAGCCTAGTTTGGTTACAGGTACACAAAGCTTGAATATTTCTCTGCACTGAAATGAAAGTGGCATAGTTCATCACCACCTGCTATATTTTGTACAGCGTTTTATCAGCCATAGAAATAGGACAATCTGTAAATACTTGGGGAGGATGGGACAGCAGGAGATGATCAAGTGTCCATCAAATAAAGACACACCTAAAACAAGGTGGATGTAGCAGATCTCTGTCACTGCTGGAGGAGGACTCTGAGCTTGTGGCAGTGTTGCAGACTTACATGACTTCAGCACTTTATAACAATTTTTACTATGAATGTTAAATACAGTTTAATATTTATAACTGATTTCTGAGCTATGTGCTCTATGTCCATTCTGTTAACTGCATGAAAAAAAATGTATGCCAATTTCAGTTTGTCAATCATCAAGGTTTTAAATGTTTGGAAGAAAATTAAAACAGGATTGCTGATTTGTTCTATACTGCGGACATTCTGGTACTTCTAGATTTGCAATAAATGTATGGCTTTTTTATTTAAAGAGACTGATTCATTTTTTATTGACTCATCAGCATTCATTGTTTGATCCAATTAAAGTTATAAAAACAGCTACTTCCCTGAAAAATCTTTTAACTCTACTACAGACACATAAACATTTCCAAGAAATATCTGTTGATTTATTTCTTGGGTGAAAAATACACGAATGAAATAATACCATGGTAGCCACGGAGTAATAGCTCAGCCTCTCGACTGTATCAAGTGGAAATAGTTAAGACTATTCAGTTCTAGAAAAGTCCTAAAAACTGTTCTAACCCCTAAGCAAATAGCACAGACTCTCCAGGCTGGGGGTCGGTGAACTTTCTCTGTGAAGATCCAGGTGGTAAACATTTAAGGCTCGGGTGCCATGAGGGCCCTGTCGCAGCTGTTCCACTCTGCTGTTGCAGTGGGGAAGCAGCCGTAGACGACACATCAGTGAATTATCTTGGCTGTTTCAATCCAAGTTTATTCATGGACCCTGAAATTTCATTTTCATAAACTTGATTTATGCAAAATTTACTTTATTCAGTGCCACGAACATGTGATAACCATTATTAGTTCACAGGCTGTAGAGAAAAACAGGTAGTGGATTCAGACCGAGATGGCAGGGGAGGTGAAAGCTGCTTTCACCTCCTCCCGTGACCACATCAAAACTTCAACTCAGTTATTGAGCAGTCAACCCGGATACCCTGAAGACTAGCTAAGCAGAAGTCTTATAACTAGAGATAAACAGAAGAAGCTACATCAAGTCTGGCAGGAAGGGCAGAGATGGGATCCCCTCTAGCTCTACCCACACGCGGCAATCCAAAGGACTGCCTCCTGGGAGCACACGGCACCTTTCCTCTTCCCCCAGGCATGTTCCCTTTACCTTTCTTTCCAAAGGCCCTTCTTTTGCCCCTGTAACTTTCTAAATAAACTTTCTCTTATAGTTTGAAAACAAAAGAATCTGGAGGGATATCAGCTGCAAAGGTCCTCACTGAGGAGTGAAGGGTCTCAGCGCCACACGGGCCTCCACAGCCAGGAGCCCCAGGGCTGAGAAGAGGAAGCTCCCCTTGTGGCTGTGAAAACCAGTGAGATGGAAGGCTGCTGTGCACAAACCCTCACATGCAGGCACCCTCCCTGGGCTCTAGGGGAGGATGGCGGCTCCGAGGGTGCCAGAGTCACATGGGGAGAGACTAGGTTGTGCAGCTTTGGGGAGAGGGCTGGAAGGACAGCTGCGAAGGTCCATGTTGACTCCTCTCCCATGCCACCCACAGATGCCATCTTTCCTGGGGGGAGCATTCCCCCCACCCCCCACAGCATTAGCCTCAGGAACCGCACTAACTCCATCCTGAGGACTCCCTGAGGTGTGCCTACCAAGTTCACATATGGCTGTAGGCTCTGCCAGTGACAACCGGCCTGGGCCTGAACTCTCCTGGGCCTTGTTTTAGAAACTCTCAAAGAATACTGGGCAAGCTTGGGGGATTCCAGAGACACACCGAGAAAAGCTGAGTTGTATGGCTTTAGGTTGAGGGCCATCTTCCCACACACCCAACATGCACCCCCTTTCCTGTGGTAAGCCCGCCCTCCACACTGTCAAATCTTAGCCTGCTTTAGACTAATGAACTCTACTAGCTCCACACTGACAACTCCCTGAGAATCTGCAAAGGTCCATAGGCCCCAGGCAGGTGGCAGCTGGCAGCTGGCCTCACGTTACTCTGAGACTTTTGCTCAGTGGCCTCAGACCCAGGACAGGCACCAAGTTTGAATTTGTAGTAACCTGGTGAACACCACACCTCTTACTGTGAATATCTGAAAACATGCTTCATGCAACTTGCATACTGCTCAAGATTCTTTCAGTGGCTGAGGCCAGCAGGCAGCCAGCAGGTGGCAGTGGGTGGTAGCCAGATACAGAGTTAAAAACAATGGTTATAAGGATGTCAAAATAACTTAGAACTCCAACAGCATTAAGAGGTACAGAAGGGAATAATACAATAACTGAAATGAAAAATATACTAAATGGAATCAGCAGCAGATTAGACAAAGCAGAGGATCAAATCAGCAATATGTAAGACAAGGTAGCAGAAAATACCCAATTGGAGCACCAAAAAGAAAAAACAATTTTAAAAAATGAAGATAGTTTAAGGGACCTCTGGGAAAACATCAAGTGTAACAACATCCACATCATAGGGGCCCCAGAAGGGGAGAGAGAGAGCAAAGGATTGAGAATCTATTTGAAAAAATAATGACTGAAAACTTCACTAACTAGATGAAGGAGAAAGACACACATGTTCAGGAAACATAGAGAGTTCCAAACAGCATGAACCCAAAGAGATCCACACCAAGACGCATCATAAGTAAAATGCAAAAGGTTAAGGACAAAGAAAAAATCTTTAAAGCAGCAAGAGAATGGTTACGTACAAGGGAGCTCCTGTAAGTCTGCGAGATGTTTTTTCAACAGAAACTTTGCAGGCCAGTAGGGATTGGCAAGAAATATTCAAAGTGATGAAAAGCAGGGACCTACAGCCAAGATTGCTCAACCCAGCAAAGCTATCATTTAGAATCCAGAGACGGATAAAGAGTTTCCCAGACAAGAAAAAGCTAAAGTTTATCACCACCAAACATTACAAGAAATGTTAAAGGGTCTTCTTTAAGAAGAAAAAAATTTTAAAAAATATGAACAGCACTGGCCAGTGTGGCTCAGTTGGTTGGGAAAGGTCATGGGCTCGATTCCTAGACAGGGCACATGCCTAGGTTGCAGATTTGGTCCCTAGTTGGGGCACATGCAAGAGGCAACCAATCAATGTTTGTCACATCAATATTTTTCTCCCTCTATCTCTCCCTCCCCCACCTTTAAAAATCAATAAGCATGCCCTTGGGTAAGGATTAAAAATATATATGTAACTGTAAAATGGCAATAAATACATACCTATAAAGAATTGAATCTAAAAAAAACACAAAGTAAATAAAGAAGCAGAATAGAAACAGACTGAGCGACACAGAGAACATTTTGACAGTTGCCACACGAGGGGGGCGTTGGGGGAATGAGTGTAAAAGGTGAAGGGAGTGAGAAGTTCATGTTGACAGTTACAAAACAGTCACAGGATGTCAAGTACAGCATGGAGAATACAGTCAGTGATATTGTAATAACTAACTAGGTGCAGGTGGGTACTTGAAATAATGGGGAGATCACTTCATTACATGATTATCTAACCACTATGCTATACACCTGAAACTAATAAAAATAATGTTGAACGTCACATGTAATTGAAAAATAAAATTTTAAAAAACCCTAAGCAGTGGGGTTTGGCATGTGGACTGCAGCTTCTGGCCCCGACTCCACGTGTCTGGGACACTGCAATGGACAGATACCAGCAGTGGCACAACTCTGGACACTAGCAATCCTGGATGACAGGAAAGGACTGCTGGGGCCAAAGATTCTTAGATCACAGATGCCGAAGACAGGAAAGATTAAACAACTGAGGGCACATGAATTATCAGGTTTCACTTCCCGTGACTAAAGAGATTCTGTTTTAATCTTATCAGTTAATAATGCTTGAGTATAAGTGTAGACGGCTTCCCTTCCAAAACATAAAATTACTTCTGTTCCAAAAATGAATTGCAATCATGTGCACCTTTAAGACAGATGCCACCTGAACTAATATGTTTCCAAAACTTTTAACAGAATTATCAATCATATACTACAAAAGTGTATAATGTAGCCTTTGTACATTTATTTACCTTTACTTTATCTTAATACCTGATGATAAAATAGAAAATGGTATTTAAGTAAAGGTTCCCATAGCCCATTTACATTTCTTCACCCTATCTCAAATATTCTAAAATTCGTAAAGAAATTATCTTGAGTCTTTATTTTTAAAAGCTCCCAGATATGAGGCTCACTAATAGGGATCTAGAATTTAGAACCCATTTCTTCAAATTTTTAAATGGCTATGTAAATGACCAATTTAAAGTCACTTCAGGCATGTTACATGAGTAAAGGCCACTCCTATAAGTGTACATTGTATTGAGAAAATAGACCCTGTCCTTGTCTTTAGATTTGTCTTTAATACAGATGCTAATAGAAGTCAGGGCTACAAACTCAAACAGGTGGGCAAGCCAACGTCTTATAAGTAAGGAATCTAGTGCCCCCTGGTGTTCCTTTTCAGTATTAACTGTCCCAAGAGTACAGAACAAGATAGTGACAAGAAACTTGCAACTTCGCTTTTCATGTTAAATAACTTCTCATATTCAGATCAAGATTACTTCAGTGACTATGGAGCTCCTAAGGGGAAATTAGATAGCAAAACTGATATCCCAAACCTCTATCTATAAAGGCTTTTTAATGTAGCTCATGAAAGATTATTGACAGAAAATACAAACTGTGGCCATGCAGCTAGCAATATATTACTTATATACTTCTCCAGCAACTCAAGAAAAAAAGCAAGCACACTAACTCTCCTCACAACTTACGCCCCCAGAATGCAGTCAAAGCTTTAAGTACCTTCTCCACACTGTCAACTCCCACACTAAGTCCAGACTGTGTCACTGAGCTCTGGACTGATACACGCCCATGTGACAGCAGGTGGGTACCATGCCAACGAGGCATCTCCAATATAACAAGTCCTCCACAGAACTCTTGATCCTGCTCTCCAAACATGCTCCTCCACCAATCCTGTTGCCTCTACCTCCTAAACATACCCAGGACCTGACTGCCTTTGTCAAACTACCAGTACCCCTGATCCAAGCCAGTATCATCTTTAGCTGGACTATTGCAATCAACTTCTAGCTGGCTTACCTGCTTCCACTCTTGCTATCTATCCAACCACCACACCTCGGCCTTTAGTTTCCAGATGGCAGCCTTATGATATCCTTTCAAAGCACAAGTCAGACATGATCATATTGAAAACCCAATCCTTAACAATGGGCTCTTCCTGTACAACCTGATGGAGGCTATTACATTCCCCCTTGGTACTGCTACTCTAGCTGCACTGGCTTCCTATTGCTCCTTGAAACCACAAGAATTAGGCCTTGGCATTTGTGGTTCCCTTTGCCTGGTGCACCCTTCCCCTAATGTATACATGACATGACACTTCCATTTGGTCCCCTACAAAGGTCACCCTGAGGAGGCATTCCTGACTATTCACTCCAGTTGCTACTCACCCTTTACTCTGACACTAGGTTATAAACGTATATGTTTACTCATTTTATCTGTCTCCTGGGGACTTGGGATGATGACCCATTTCTGCTGTTGGTATCACTGCACACAGTTTACTAGCTACTGCAGGTTTGTTTCCTCGTCTATGAAATGGACTCCGTAACATTCATATTATTAACACTTTACAATTCTGCTTTTCAAAAATGAAATCACATTTAAAGGAAATAACAAGCCCTTAGCAATAGAAAGGGGGTAAAAAACAACCTGCCATGAAGAATAACAGCAAGATCCAAAAGTGAATCAATACCATCTCCAGAGGTCCTTTCAGGGTTCATACCCTTACACTTAGAATGTCAAGGGTCACTGACTGAGGACCCACACGACCCTTCCCTTCTCTCCCATTAGTTCTACTTCACAGTTACACCTTTCCATGTGGACTACACAATGGTAGTGATCTAGAGCTGGGGCTGTCCAGTACAGTAGCCACGAGTCACATGGAGTGGTGCACCTTACTGTGCCAGCTGGAACTGAGCTGCAATGCATGCATAAAATATAGCCAGAATTCTAAGACTTAGTACAAAAATAGAATGTAAAATATCTCAATAATTTGTATACTCATTGAAATAATATTTCAAACAAATTAAATAAAATATATAATTGAAATTAATTTCATCTGCTTCCTTTTGCATTTGCTAATGTGGCCACTGGAAAAATTTAAATTACGTACGTGGCTCACATTGTGTTGGATGGTTCTGCTCTAGACTATCAGTCAGAACGAAGTGACTAAGATTCAAACTTTTTAGAGAGCACTGTTTACATGCTCTACCCAAGATACGACTCCACTTACTGCTCTGCTGCATCGCCATACGGATTTTCCAAGGCCTCCTCTGTGCGGCCAACTCGAACGTGGACACGTGGGTGTGGCCAAGTGCTACGCTCCTCGGTAGCACGGGTCCCAGTGCCAGAGGAGGCGGAGTCACAAGCCTGCGCTCTGGGGTTCCTGGGGAAGGACTTCCCTGGGTCAGAAGTAGGAGACCAGCTGGGACGGCGGCTCACGCAGGCGGCCGCTCCAGGGCTTCTGCTCCCCACTCTGGCACAGAACTGACGAGTCCTACGCGGCTTCCTGCGGGGGAAGGGCCAGCGCGCAGGGCGGGCCAGAGGTCCAGGAGCATGGTGGATTTTAGCGCGCTTGCTCTCAAGAGGGAACAACTCCGC
Organism: Phyllostomus discolor; assembly: GCF_004126475.2. Classification (NCBI taxonomy): domain Eukaryota; kingdom Metazoa; phylum Chordata; class Mammalia; order Chiroptera; family Phyllostomidae; genus Phyllostomus; species Phyllostomus discolor. The sequence goes on from NC_040910.2 coordinate 87,250,427, forward strand.
TCTCGGGCCCTCTTAAGGTTAGGTTTTGAAAGTACTCAGGTCAGGTGAATTTGCGGTTCAGAGAAGCTGGACAGCAATCTTAAGTAGAATCTTTGCTACATTCTTCTATTTAACACTCCCCTCCCCATCAGTAGTCTTGGCGAAATGAAATGTTACCGTTTAAAACTTCCCTTGCTAAGAGATACTACTAATTCCATGGGCGCCAAAGTGAAGAGTGTTTCAGTTTCACATCTTTGTGGAATAGTGTTTAGGCAGTGGGAAATCACCTCTTAAATATCTTGTTCATTAAGCATTTGAGGAACAAAATTTGCATGGATTTTGTTTTTAACAACTACAGGAATTTAAACATAAAATTTAGTTGCAGTAAAAGAATTTTATTTTTAGTCTTAACCCTAAGAAATTGACCCAAAGTACATACAACCCAGTAATTAGTTATACACAGCATTTAAGTGAAGATCACTGAATAAATGCCTGTTACATAAAACTTAAATTTGCCCAACTTTTAACAGGACTAAATGATCTTTCTCTTAAACAGAATATCTTTTCCCTGGTCTCACAGTGCAGATTAGGGACAAATGGGCAATACATCTTGTCTAAGTAATTGTAACCCACAATTTAAATACCTCTGTCAAATCTCAGTTTTTTTAAGTTTGCCGGCATACCTCAAAGAAATTAGGGTTTCAGTAGTAGATCATAGCAATAAAGGGAATATTGCAATACAGTGAGTGACAGGAATATGGTGGTTTCCCAATGCATATAAAGTCATGTGAAGTCTACACTACAGTCTATTATTACTGTGCATCAGCATTATATCTAAAAAAACAATGCACATATCTTAATTAAAACATATTTTATTGCTAAGAAAATGCTAACCATCCTCTGAGCCTATTGAAGAAAACATGGCATCAATAGACTTCCTTGACACAGGTTGCCACAAACCATCGTCCATTAAACAAATGAAATGTGTGGGAAGCACAATGAAGCAAACTGCAGGAACACTGACCTGTGAGACTAGAATTGCATTTACCTTGTAGGAAAAAGAATGAAAACTGAACAAATGAACAATAATTAAAAGTACATTATTTGGGGAAAAGACAGTACTGGGGAAACAGAACCCATAACAGAATTCACAGAAGTCCATGCTCCATGGGTTCTCTTCTCAGTATAGTACAAAATGCCCAAGCATTCACTCCCCAACTGATTTAATGCAAACCATCATTTTCTAAATGACTTAGAGGCTTAATCAAGTCAGGGACTAGATGTGAGGGAAATCACTGATTCAGTTATAACACGTTCTTTAAGTCATACTGCATGGATAACAAAGGAAAAAATGGGTTTCAAAGTTTGAAAAAAAATTACCTTTAAGTTTCACAAACAAACAGTAACAAGAGGGGAGATGCCAGGGGATAATGGGGGAGAGAGTGAAGAATTTTCGGGAATGACTATAAAGGACACATGGACAAAACCAAGGGGGGTGGAATCAGGGGAAGGATGTGGGGAGGGCTGGGGTGGTGGGGAGAGGTAGGGGGGGAAAGGCAGAAAACTGTACTTGTACTTGAACATAAAATTTTTAAAAATGGAAAAAATAAATTAAAATGGTAAAGAAAAGAAAGAACAGGTTAAGATGGGAAAGGGAGAAATGCTCTCTGCTTACCAGCACCCAGTCCGATGACCACCCTGACATCTCGTCACCGTGACCGGCACACTCTGATCGAGCAGAAGCAGTTTGCTCCGTCTGAGGTTTTCAGCCTGTTCCCCAGCACGAAAATGAAGCTGATGTTCACGACCATCAGGCCATCCTGGTCCTTCCTGGCACAGCCACAGGTAATGCTATCACATTCTCTCCCCCAGTCAAGTAAGCACTGCAAAGAAGTGAGAGAGATATTATTGCAGGAAAAAACCCAGCAGCTGCTCTAAGCCCACAGGGAAAGCATGACACTCACAAACATAAGGACCATTATAGCCAATTATTTGCAAGAAGCCTCACAAATGACTGTGTTGATTAAAGCTGACAATTGCAAGGTAACCCCCATCACTACCAGCACCAGCAAAAGGTTGGTGTAGTCCAAGTACCAGTCTTATTTTCACTTGTAGGTATTCTAGAAAGGAGATCGCATTGTAAGCTGCTAAAATCAGAAACAAGCTGTTGGTTCTTTCACATAGAAACTGACAGCATGCAAGAAAAAAACTGGATGTGAGACAGCCCAGAGAGTAGAGAAAGTTCAGAGAACAGGAGAAGGTATGTGAGTGGAGGTGACTGGGCTAGGTCTAACATAGGAGCAGCACCCGGTGATGGTGACACAGGAAATGTACCTTGACAACATTGTTCTATAAGGTGTAGTTCTCAAATCCCACACACAGTTCAGGTGGAAGCAGAAAAGCCTATGCCCTTGGCTGTGGAAAATGCATAAAACGAGGAGAAAGGCTTTCCAAAGAGCAGTAGTGGGGTAGACCTCAGGAACTACCAGTAGAACTAACTACAGCAGAAGGCAGCCTGGAGACCACAAGAAAGGCCATCCTCCTTGAGAGGCTAGGGAACAGAAGTCTTCCAGGCCCCAGCAAAGCAGCTCTCTTGATGACCACAGCAGCCTGAAAGGGTAGGTTACTGACTCACACCAGAATTTGGAATTAATGTAATGGGAAGGATGTGGGAACAGCCAGGGCTGTGGGTAACTAATAAGACAAAAAACTGGCATAGATCCTGTAAATTTCATTAAGGTATCCATTTAAATTGTTTTTACTGATAAACTCAGTCAAGCAATAGCCACCAAAAGTATACAAAATGACACAAACTCATTTATAACACTACCTTAAGGAGTGTTGATGTAAAGTTGAGAGGAAAGAGAACTAAGATCTCTTTAAAAATAGTCCTGCTGGATTTTATAAACAACTCACCTTACAGGACCGAAGCAGCAAAACGCTAGTCACTGCAGGAATGTAATAGTCATCAAAAACCGAATAGTCACTTGAAGACTTTTTCTGGAATGCCTTTGCTTTGCCTTCATAGCTTGAGCTGTAAAAATCACTGCCATACCTGGCAAAGCTGAATATCCCCACACCTACAGAGAAAGGACAAGCAACAACAGAATGAGAGTTAAGATTCCTGAAGGAAAGACCAAAAGAGAGCCTGCTAGGGCATCCGGTCGGGCGCGCACATCTGTATGCCTGTATTCAGAGGCCAGTGTGCTTGAGGTTTCCCAAGACAAAGGGAGATTTTGCCCCAGATCCCTATCAAAACCTTCTTCTACTGTGCCATTTGCCCTGCCTGCAAAACTCACTCGTCTTGACGTCAAATTCTTGACAAATTAGAAGTTCCAGATGGGTTTTGTTTTCCCACAAAAGAAGTCTTTTCTCAAAGAATAGTCCAAATGGAGCACCCCAGGAGGAATAAAGAAAAGGATCATGTGAACACCCCACCCTCATGTGTTTTCTCTTTAAGGACACAATGAACAGACCTCTAGGACCTGTGTCAGTGAGGTTCCTGTCCTCCCCTCATGCCATGCTACCGAGGAAAAGAGCCCTGCCACTGCCCCATGCCTTGGAGACCATGTTTTGACCATGGCTTTAGAGAGAACACAGAACCTCTTCCCCTCCCCCCTGCTTCTGAAGCACAGCACAACTCTTGCTGTGTGGCTGGGGTCGGGTGACCAGAGTAAACCTCCTTGCAACTGACTTCCTGTGTTAGGTCTTAGGTTTGTCTAAACCATCTTCACACACATGGAGGGCAGAGTATGATTTTCAGCTCATTCTAAAGGAGATTGCTTTGTAATTTGACTTGTTTATGTTGTCACTTTTATTCATGCCCTTCATTTGTTTATGGAAAGTCATAAGGATTTTTTGTTACAGAAATGATTTCATGGTAAGTTTGTCCAATCCAACTACATTCAAAACGAATGCTCCTCACCAGACTTTTGGAAAGAAGAGAATAAATCGCTTGGAGTAAGATAATTGTCTCACTGCATGGCAGATCACTCCCGCTGTCTTACTATTGAATATGTCATGCAATATTTAAGATACTTAATTTTTAAAAATAATTAAAGTAGAAACATTTGGGGAAAATGCTTACTGACCTCCTCAAATGCATAGGCTAAATTAGCTAGCAAAATCAAAATATGTAATTTTTACGTTTTTTAATGTTTTCATCCTCAGATTAATAATAAAAGGGGACATAAAAGTTTAGCTTATATGAATTTAATTCTGTCCCTAGAAAGTTTGCTCCGACAAGAATCAGAAAGGCAGCAGTGACCTAGTTTCCAAGCAGGTATGTTGATAGGGTCCTGGGGAGGTAAGAAGCGACTGTGAGAATGTATTGAAAAATTGAGGATAAAGGGGTAGGCAGAACAATGAGATTTTATAGTGCCCCAGCCGTCACCTCTAATGAATGGGTTGGAGAGGGAAATATCTAATCAAAAGAAACATTTGTCATAGCGAGGCTAATGTAACATTGGGACGGTCCATATACTTGGTACTCGTAAAGAAGAGTCCCTGGTACTTCGTAAAGTCCCTGGTCCTTATTCCTCACCCCCAGAACCCTAGTGGACGACCACTCCCTTTAGCGCACTGACTTTTTCCTCTCAAATGAGTCTCAGATGTGTGTAGACACACGTGTGTAGACAGTAAGTGCACAATGAAGGTGTGGGGAGAACAGAAGTGAAGGCAAAAAAGCAAAATATGGTCTTCTTCTGGATCCATGCAGAGTTCCTAATAAGTCAAAGTTCATTATACTCAAATAAAAGACTTAAGTTCACTTTCTTAAAATAAAATATCAAAGGGTCATAAGACACAGGATAGGAAGCACATACTTATAAAGCAGTCTATAGCTACTCCATCTAAGCAAGATGACTACAAAAAAAGGTGGAAAACAATGAGCAAGATAATCAAGTCAATGACACTTCAAATTTCCTTAATTTATTTCATCTACCTTGTTACTGAATTACTTACATTTCCTATCTGTTATGCTGAATGTCTGTATATAAGTATGTGCCAGGGATATATACACACTTTGGATGTATTGGTACTTCTGTGTATACTGTCTCAATATGAACTTTAGCAACAGGTATCACTAACTTCAAAGGCATTTAAGATAGTGAATGGCCAACCTGGGAAGAAACCCAGATCACCGGAACTTCTCAGTAACACACGTCCCAATACAGCTGAATGTCGCACCAGAAGTACAGTTTTAAGTATGAAAATTATAATCGTTTGGAATTTTTCTCCCTATTTCAACAATATTCACAACTTGAGGAAGTGTCTACCACAATGTCAAAAAGGAACACCATCTGTCAAAGAGGCCTGTCTGAAGACAAAACACCAGGAGTCTCTTGGGTAAAGATCAACCATTGTTCTTCTCCCAACACAAAAGGCATCTTCAGGTTTCTTCTTCCTTGGGAACTTCAGGATGTACCCTATTTTTTAAAAGGTACATGTGGTAATTATTCTTTACTCAATTCAAACTATAAAAATGTTTAATTCCCTGGCATGTACTTGTACGTTGTGTGTTATCATAACCACTTGTGGTAACCCATAAGAGCATGACCTGATTTCCGATCACTGTCACTTAGGTAATAATACAGATATTATGAATTGACTCATTAAGGCCACCTGAGAAACACTCATCCTCCCCAATGTGACTCAAAGGTGGCCGAGACCAAACAGAAGACTAATGTGAGGACTGCTGGTTCTGTAACTTAACTGCAGGCTGAGGACACATCTCAGCCCCTGACGAGGACCGTCTCCGGGTCAGGTCACCCTGGCGAAGACACCAGTGACTAACCAAAAGCCAGACTCACTATGGCAGGTCCCTTCCATGCGCAGCCTGTTTTTAGGTAGAGCTTCATTCATCCTTCTGTCTGAATGGGCCAAACAGCTCTTCCATCACAGGCTTTTTAGGTTTTCTAATTATCTAGACTTTCCCAGCTTAATGATACATATTTGATGGGGAAATTTAAGCCAGTGGCTCTCCTGGTTGGACATCCAAATCCTGGGGGGTCCTGAGTGAGGGAGAAATTCCCAAACCGAGGTCTCTACGGTCAAAGCTCCGATCCCAGCGCAGAATCGTCCTCACTGCCCCCCAAACGGGCTGAAATCTGACTTCTAGTGGACACAGTATCAAGCCAGGTGTGCCCTCCTCTTCCTACCTTTAGGAAGGAAGACTCCCGCTCAAGTGTTTACCTCTCAAGGACCTGCATCTCAGGGCCTGGTCGGGAAGGTGTTATGCGGGGTGCCTTCACCCTAACAGTAAAAATAACAGCGTTTTAAAGCCCGATATTAAGAAGTCTCCCGGGTCTACTCTGGGTGGAGCCCTGGAACAGAACGGGGTCACCTCCGTGGGCTGCGGGCCCGCAATCCCGCCACGCCGAAACCTGCACAGTGCGGGCCGCCGGGACAAGTTAGTCACCCCGGCTTGTTGCCTCTGGCAACCGGCACCTGCGGCTCGCCCTCGCCGGCGCCGCCCGCGCCCCGACGGGGGGTGGGGTGGGGGATTCCCCGCGGACTCTCGCTGCGTCTTCTTTCCCTGAGGCGCCTCCTCCCGCGCCGGCCCCTCCTCCCCGAAGACACCACGGTGCCCGCTGTTCTGCCTCCTTCCGCTGTGGCTGCACCCCCCACACCCTCACCCCTGAACACCACTAGCCACGGTCCCCACCCTCCACGACCCGGGGAGCGCGGCCCAGCAAGCCCCGGCCGGGCTATGACGTCTACACAGAACCCACCCCAAACCGCCAATCCTCCCTACCGGCTCCAGGGTTGGTCCGGCGGCGCGCGCCCCGCCCCTTTGACAGAGCCACGCCCCAACCCCTGCTGCGGCTAGCTGGTACCGCCCCTTGAGCACGCCACGCCCCCGACCCCTCACCAAGATGCGTGGTACTTGGCGGGTTTTCTGACCAACAGGGGTCTTGACTCCCCCAGGAGGGTCGTCATGGGGCGCGAGACCCACCCCCCACTCAGGTGGACACCGAAGCCCATGAAAAGCCCAGATGCTAGCCAAAGGGCCCACCCGGTGTGGTCAACAGCGCCGCCACTGCACCCAGTGCTGTAGCAGCCTGGGAGGCATCACTTCCAGTGTTTCATGCTTTGGTATACACGACCCCCAGAGCTGTCGTCTCCCATGTGATAGTGCAACTGTTCCTAGTATAGTTCATGCGTATTTAAACAGTTCTACATGTAGTGCTTCTTGCCAAAAATAATATTTTGTTTAAATTCACAGGGTTAGAATAGTTTCAGTGCTAGTGAATATCTGAATTGCGTGCACAGTAACATTTGGACTTTTTTGGTGGCCAGTCTCTATAAATTTAGCAAGTAATTTATGAAATGGCCAAATCATTAATTCCAAGAAGACTGAGGTAAGTTCCCCATGTAAAGAGGAAATTGAGTCTATTTGTTACATGTTTAGTAATGTGAACCATAAATATTGCCTGACAAAGCAGAAATCACTAGTTTCCCCATGTTGACTACCACCAAGAAATGTTGAAACACCAAACAGATATAATTTGGGGCACTTGGGATTTTATTTCCCAATGTGTGTTTCCATCAATATTTATAGTAAAGTCTAGAATATACATGGAGGCAGTAATTTACTTATTTTTAATGGCAGCCTTGATTAGACTGTCAGTAAAACTGTAAAGTTCAATCTGAATGCTTTAGTCCATACTTTATACACTGTATTTTTAAACCATTTGAAGGAGTCCTTATGTCTCTATCATGAAAACCAAATCCTTTTGCAAAACCTCTATGGAGAGGTGAAATTTAGTGAACAAAATGGAGAGGGTGCTCATAGTTTTCACCATGTCAACTTCCCCCTAATCTCCAACAAAGTAATTTAAGTGGCAAGTTCTTTCATGTGCTAGATTTTCTAAGTCTTTGTGGTTATGATTTGGAATAAGATGTGCCTAATTCTCTTACGTTGTTCTTAAATCTGAATGTCTTCTTGTTTAATTCTTAAGAAATGTCACAAGTGTCTTCACTGACCTTGAAGAAATTTACAGTACACAGAGTTGCCTTACAAATCAAAGAACACCACTAATTTGGGCCTTGATTTTTATACAGGGAAAAGGTTTCGTCAAATGTTTTTCTGAAAGTCCAAATAATTTAAGGTGTACCTCTGCAACTTAAATATTATTTTTAATAACCTGAATCTGCCAAATATTGTATTAAGTTCAAATCTTCATTTCAATCTCATTGTCTGGAAAGGGCACTTCATGGCTAGAGAGCAGCTGCAACCCGAAAAGACAATGTGGATTGAAAAAAGGTCATTTGTTTTGTTCTGTCATTGGCACACACTGATATTTTACAAAGTGCAGATCCTCTGGTAAATCACTCAAGTGAGGTTGTTCAGGAAAATCTCTGTTCAGTTGGTGGCAGTGGTGGGTTTAGAGGAGAAGGAAGGAAGATGACCTTAATGCCAGAAATGAGTAGAAGTACTGATTTAGATTTGACAGAAATCATATGCCCTTTGATTTTTCATTAAAAGGAAGGAATAAATCTCAACTGCCAATGTTACCCAAATACTTGTATGTATGCTTTTGATAAAATGTATTTTCAGCATTAGTATACATACCCACTTATGCCTTATTTATATGAAAAAAACAGTTACCAAGTTATGTTGTAAAACTCAAATCACTGTTTGAGAAGCCCTCAAATTGGTGCTTTCATTATATAATGACACATTTAGACCAAGGGCGTCAAACTCGTTTTCACTGGGGGTCACATCAGCCTTGTGGTTGCCTTCAAAGGGCTGAATGTAATTTCAGCTCCTTAACACCTAATGAGTAGTTACACTTATACAGTCCTAAAATTATTTCGGTCCTTTGAAGGCAACTGCAAGGCTGATGTGACCCCCAGTGAAAACGAGTTTGACACCCCTGATTTAGACAAAGCCCCAAACCAAGCCATTTGAAACAAGATTCTATCCATTGCAATTTGTAGCAATGCTATTTCTGTATATGTAATGAGAAGGCTAAATATCAGTGTTATGTGAATTTCTTGTGTGAATCCATGAAGTCATACCTGTAAAGGTCAAATATTTGTAACAAACTCCCTAATAAATCTAGAGAAAGTCACTGTTATCTCTTAATGTCTTTTAGTTTTATTTGAGGAATCAGGACAGAAATTCTGCAAGTATCTTCTTACTGGAGATCTGACTTAGTGCTGGGTCCCTTTCTCTCTCCCAGCATATCAACAGGTTAAGTTCCATTAGTCAGGATGCAGGCCATGTGCCAACAAGGTTGTGTCGATCAAGGGGCCAATGAGGTCTGGGCTGCTCCATGGCTGCAGAGCTGCCTCACATGGGGGCATGGGTGACCACGAGCTGCTAGGATCTGGCCCTGATGACATTCATCAAGGAGCTGGGCCTAACCACAGGGCACACCAAGTGCACCTTCTGCCAGGAGATGCTCCAGAAAGAGCCTAGACTAGACGTCTGGATGAATAATGCAGGGATCTTCCAGTGCCCTATATGAAGAATGGAGATGGGTCTGAAATGCAGTTTGGAGTGAACCATCTGGGTCACGTTCTACTCACCAATCTTCTCTTTGGACTACTCAAACATTCAGCTCCCAGCAGGATTGTGGCAGTTTCTTCCAAACTCTATAAATATGGAGACATCCCCTTTGAAGACTTGAGCAGTGAACAAAGCAATGATGAAAGCTTTTGTTATAGTAGGAGCAAACTGGCTACCATCCTTCTTATCAGGGAACTAGCCTGCTGCTTAGACAGCACAAATGGTAGGCAATGCTGTACATCCTGGTGGTGTTTGGACTAATCTTGGGAAGCACATACACGTTCCACTATTGGGCAAATGAGTTTTCAGTTTGGTGTCTTGGGGTTTTTTTCCAAACTCCAGTTGAAGGTACCCAGACTTCGATTTATTTAGCCTCTTCACCTGAGGTAGGAGGTGTGTCAAGAAAGTACTTTGGGGATTGTAAAGAGGACAAACTACTGCCTAATGCCATTGATGAGTCTGTTGCAAGAAAACTCTGGGATATCAGTGAAGCAATGGTTGGCATATTAAATAGGAACAAGAAGTATAAGAGAGCCATTTTAAAAAAATGGACATCGGAGGGAAAAAAAAAACAAACAAACCATGTTTTCAACAGAGCAGATCAGTCTCCCAGGACTCATCCTTTTGAGCGACCAAGAATTAGCCAATCTATCAGATGCGCAGTTCAAAACACTGGTGATCAGAAAGCTCACAGAACTGGTGGATTTTGGACGAAACCTAGATGAAAGAATGCAGATTACCATAAAACAGATGCAGGAAGACACGCGGAGGAGAGCCAATAGTGAAAGGAAGGAATACGAGTCTCAAAACAATACAGTGGACCAGAAGGAAGATAGAATCAACCAAGCAGGAAAGCATGATGAAATAAGAATTCAAAAAATTGAGGAAAAGATTAAGAGCATCCAAGACACCTTTAAACGTTCCAATATCCGAATTATAGGGGTACCAGAATTGGAAGGGGAAAAGCAACAGACTGAGCACGTATTTGAACAAATAATAAAGGAGAACTTCCCCAATCTGGCAAAGGGGACAGTCTTCCAAGAAATCCAAGAAGCTCAGAGAGCCCCAAAGAAGTTGGACCCAAGAAGAAACACACCAAGGCACATCATAATTACATTAGCCAAGGTAAAAACGAAGGAGAGAATCCTAGAAGCAGCAAGAGGTAAGGGGACAGTAACCTACAAAGGAGTTCCCATCAGACTGTCAGCTGATTTCTCCAAAGAGACCTTACAGGCAAGAAGGGGCTGGAAAGAAATAGTCCAAGTCATGAAAGACAAGGACCTACATCCAGGATTGCTCTATCCAGCAAAGCTCTCATTTAGAATGGAAGGGCAGATAAAGTGCTTCTCAGATAAGGTCAAGTTAAAGGAGTTCATCATCACCAAGCCCTTATTTTATGAAATGCTAAAGGGACTTATCTAAGAAAAGAAGATAAAGAAAAGACATGTATAGTAAAAGGACAGCAAACTCACAAATATCAACAACCACACCTAAAGCAAAACCAAAAGAAACTAAGTAAACAATTAGAACAGGAACAGAACCACAGAAATGGAGGGCACATGGAGGGTTAGCAGCAGGGGGGTGGAGGAGGAGAGAGGGGGAAAAGGTATAGAGAATAAGTAGCATAGAATGTAGGTTGAAAATAGATAGGGGGAGGGCAAGAATAGTACGGGAAATGTAGAAACTAAAGAACTCATAAGTATGACACATGGACATGAACTAAAGGGGGAAATGTGGGTGGGAGGGGGTACAGGGGGGAGGGGAGAGAAGGGGGGAAATGGGACAACTGTAATAGCATAATCAATAAAATATATTTTAAAAAATAAAAAATAAATAAAAATAAATAAATAAATTAAAAAAGAAAAAAAACAAAAAACAAAACAAAAAAAAAATGGACATCACTTATATCTGTGATCAGGAATGGTATGACTTGAGCACTTGCTACTTGAAAACAATTTTGGTTTTACAATAGTATCACTAAGAGGTACATATGGATATTTTGAAGTCATGAAAAGTTATATTTTGAAGGACATAAAATTTCAGAAAAGATGTCATATACAATAAGCATAATGAATAATGAACAATATAATTATATTTTCAAAATTATAATTAAATAAGCATAGATTACAAATATTAAAGAACTCAGTTACTTAATATAAATACCTTGAGAAGTTTTTTTTATCTTTGAGTTTCATGGCCAAAGTGTTAAGTATTTGTATTACAATGCTGGCTTTTATGTGGAAAAACATGCCTGGTGTGTGTATACAATTCTTACTTGCAATAAATTTACTGATGCAAGAAAAATAAAAGAAACTGGAAGTACCAATGTAAAGACAAATCATATATGTTACATGTTAAAAGATATCTCCTATAAATATACATTGTATTGATAAACGAGACATTATCCTTGTCACCAAATTTGTTTTTGATATAAGGTTAAGAGAAGTGAGGGTTCCAACAGGTGGCCCAGCCACTATTGCATAGGTAAGGAAACTCTCTCCCCCTTGTGTTCAGTTTCTGTAATGACTCCCTGACAAACAGAACAAGAAAAACTTGGCTCTTCATAGAAGAAAACCTCTCACATCCAGATCAAAATTACTTCAGTGACTATAGACTAAGGGGAAATTAGATAGCAAAACTGATAATCCAAGCCTCTATCTATAAAGGTTTTTTTTTAATCCTTACCCAAGGACCTGCCCACTGATTTTTTTAGGGAAAAGGGAAGGGAGGGAGAAAAACATGGATGTAAGAGAGAAACAATTGGCTGCCTCTCCTACACAGTCTCGAGAGACTGAGCCCACACCCTGGGTATGTGCCCTGACTGGGAATCAAACCCACAACCATTCAGTTTACAGGACGACAATCCAACCAAGTGAATCACACTGGCCAGGGTGAATTTTCAAATATAGCTCATGAAAGATTATTGACAGATAATACAAACTATGGCCATGCAGCTAGCAATATATTACTTACATACTTCTCCAGCAACTCAAGAAAAAAAGCAAGCACACTAACTCTCCTCGCAACTTATGCCCCCAGAATGCAGTCAAAGCTTTAAGTACCTTCTCCACACTGTCAACTCCCACACCAAGTCCAGACTGTGTCACTGAGCTCTGGACTGATACACGCCCATGTGACAGCAGGTGGGTGCCATGCCAACGAGGCATCTCCAATATAACAAGTCCTCCACAGAACTCTTGATCCTGCTCTCCAAACATGCTCCTCCACCAATCCTGTTGGCTCTACCTCCTAAACATATCCAGGACCTGACTGCCTTTGTCAAACGACCAGTACCCCTGATCCAAGCCAGTATCATCTTTAGCTGGACTATTGCAATCAACTTCTAGCTGGCTTACCTGCTTCCACTCTTGCTATCTATCCAACCACCACACCTTGGCCTCTAGTTTCCAGATGGCAGCCTTATGATATCCTTTCAAAGCACAAGTCAGACATGATCATATTGAAAACCCAATCCTTAACAATGGGCTCTTCCTGTACAACCTGATGGAGGCTATTACATTCCCCCTTGGTACTGCTACTCTAGCTGCACTGGCCTTCCTATTGCTCCTTGAAACCACAAGAATTAGGCCTTGGCATTTGTGGTTCCCTTTGCCTGGTGCACCCTTCCCCTAATGTGTACATGACATGACACTTCCATTTGGTCCCCTACAAAGGTCACCCTGAGGAGGCATTCCTGACTATCCTATTTGAAATACCAGTTGCTACTCACCCTTTACTCTGACATTAGGTTATAAACGTATATGTTTACTTATTTCATTAATCTGTCTCTTCAATAATCACATTAGGAAACCAGTTTTTTGTTCACTGCTGCATATCCAAGGTGTTGAGCAGGCCTGGCACATAGTAGGCAATGCTCCCAAAACACTGTTGAATGAATGAATGAGTTCTTTACTTTTCACTGACTTTTGCTAGAGAAAAAAGTTGATATCTATTCATGATTATAGCTCAAGAGTGGCTGGTGCTGCTATGAAGCATTTAGACTGCCTGGGCACAGGACACAAAGCACTGTGCTCAAAGCCTGTTACAGGTCCAATGTCTGAGAGGGGTCTCAAAGTGCCCAGCAATAATGTCCTCTATACGCAGGTCAGGTGTAAGGAAGAAAACACAGATCCATCAGAGACTAAACAGTGGGAAGAAATGACCACTAGGGTGGAAGGAGAATGCAGGCTCTGAATTTTAACATTTTGCTGGAGCAGCCTTTGTTTTCACTTAACCTATTTCTAGTAGACATTTTTCCATTATACTTTTTTTTTTTAATGCCTCAACTACTGGCAAGTTCTGGATACTGAACCTCTTTCTTGGTACTAAGGCAAAGTACTCTGATTTTGCTGACCTTGATCAACCCCAGATGGTCTCACTTGAAGACAAAAGAAATGAAAAAAGACTTTAATCTTATAATCCCTTCTATAAACAATCTGTAAAAATATGGCAGGTTTCTGGCTTGTAATACTTTACTTTTTATGAGGTCATGCAGCGCAGTGGAAATACAGCACAGCAAAAATGAAATTAGGAAGACTTGGGATATGGTCCCGTTTCTGCCTCTGGTGTCGCTGCACACAGTTTACTAGCTACTGTGGGCTTGTTTCCTCTCTTTGAAATGGACTCAGCAACACTCACGTTATTAATACTTTAAAATTTTGATTTCCAAAAATGAAAACACATTAAAGGAAATACCGGGTCCTTGACAACAGAAAGTGTAAAAACAACCTGCCGCAGAGGTTAACGGCAAGATCCAAAAGTGTTCACACCTTGCAACTTGAATATCAACCCATACTGCACTGCCAGAGGACCTGCAAAACCTCTTACTTTAGAAAGCTTTTTTTCCCCTGTTCATTCAATTTCATATGCCTTCCATGTAGACTACAAAATGGTACTAATCTAGAGCTGGGGTTGTCCAGTACAGTAGCCATGAGTCAGGTGGAGCTGCTGAGCACCTGAAATGTGCTCAGTGGGAACTGAGTTGTGCTGTATGGGTAAAAAAACAGCCAGAGTTTGAAGACTTAGTATGAAAATAGAATGTAAAATATCTTAATAATTTGTATATTCATTACCTGTTGAAATGATAGCATAGGATATATTGGATTAAATAAAATATATGACTAAAATATATTCACCTGCTTCTTTTAGCATATACTAATGAGGCCATTTGAAAAATTTAAATTATGTATGTGGCTCATATTATATTCATTACATTAGATGTTTCTGCTCTAGACTATCAATCAGAACCAAAGAACTGACTAAGACCTAACTCTTGGAAAGCACTGTGTGCGTGCTCTCTCCCTGAGAAGTGTTTCCACTTACTGCTCTGCTGCACTGGCACACAGATTTTCCAAGGCCTCCCCCCGGGGTATAGCCCACTGAGGGTAAACACATGTGTGCGGCATGGCAGGATGGTGGTCCCTTCAGGGGTACCTGGCGCTGGGGAAGGCGGAGTCACCATCCTCGGCTCTGGAGAGCTGAGGGACTTCCTCGGGACAGAAGCAGGAGGCTTGCTTGGAGTGATGGCTTGCAGCTGCCAGTCTGAGGTCTGAGGCTCAAGCTCCTGTGCTGGGTCTCTCTGCCAGGGGCAGTGATACTGCTTCCTGAGAAGGAAAGGCCAGCTCGCAGGGCTGCCGGAGGTCCCACAGCTGCCTGCACAGATTTTATCATGCTTGCTTTAAAGAGGTAACAACTCAGGCCCTGGGGTCCTAAAGTGTTAGACATTTACAAGTATTCATGTCCGGGGAACTTGCACTTAATAGAACACGCTGAATAACAACCTAAGTAGAATCCTTGCCACATTCTTCTCTTTAACCCTCCCCCCATCAATAGTCTTGGGGGACTGAAATGTTAACACTTAATCCTTCCCTTGACCTGAGAGATACTACTAATCCCATAGGCACCAAAGTGAACAGCACTTCAGAGTCACCTATTTCTAAAATAGTGTTTAGACAGCAGAAAATGATTAATTCTTTTTAGTCTTAAAGCTCTTGTTCATTCAGCATGTGCAGAGCAAAATCTGCATGGATTTCTGCTTGTTACTGAGTGAAAAATCATTTTTCTAAAGATATAAAGATAGGACATAAAATTTAGTTGCAATAATTATATTTTTAAACCTAACCCTAAGAAATTACCCAAAAGTGCATCAACCCAGTACTTATTCACAATACTTAAGTGAATGCCTGTTACATAAAACTTATGTTTGTCCCACTTTTGATTTGTTTCAAAACTGGATGATTTGGTTTTTTAATAGCAGACTGTTTTCCTGATCTTACAATGCAGAGCAGGTACAAATGGGCATTACATCTTGTCCAAGTAATTGTGACCCCACTTTATACACTTCACCAAATTTGACTTTTTAGGTTATAACTAATGCTAACCTACAGGACTAAACCTGCGCTTACTTTGTAGGAAAATGAAAACCAGTGGATGGAGCCCTGGCTGGTGTGGCCCAGTGGATTGAGCACCAGTCAACAAACCAAAGGGTGGCTAGTTTGATTCCCAGTCAACACACATGCTGGGTTTTGGGCCAGCTTCCCAGTAGGGGGTGTGCGAGAGGCAACCACACACTGATGTTTCTATCCTTCTCTTTCTCCCTCCCTTCCCCTCTGTCTAAAAATAAATAAATAAATTTTTAAATGGATGGATTGAATAATAATTAAAAGTACATTATTTGGGAAAAAGACAGTACTGGGGAAACAGAACCCATAACAGAATTCACAGAAGTCCATGCTCCATGGGTTCTCTTCTCAGTATACAAAATGACCAAGCATTCACTCCCCAACTGATTTAATGGCAAACCATCATTTCCTAAATGACTTAGAGGCTTAATCAAGTAGGGGACTGGATGTGAGGGAAATCACTGATTCAGTTATAAATGTTCTTTAAATCATACTGCATGGATAACAAAGGAAAAATTGGGTTTCAAAGTTTGAAACAATAATTACCTTTAAGTTTCACCTTTGAGGTTAAGATGGGAAAGGGAGAAATGCTCTCCGCTCACTAGCACCCAGTCCGATGACCATCCTAACATCTCGTCACCGTGACCGGCACACGCTGATCAAGCAGAAGCAGTTTGTTCCGTCTGAGGTTTTTAGCCTGTTCCCCAGCACGAAAATGAACCCATGATCATCAGGCCATCCTGGTCCTTCCTGGCACAGCCACAGGTAATGCTATCACATTCTCTCCCCCAGTCAAGTAAGCACTGCAAAGAAGTGAGAGAGATATTATTGCAGGAAAAAACCCAGCAGCTGCTCTAAGCCCACAGGGAAAGCGTAACACTCACAAACATAAGGGCCATTATAGCCAATTATTTGCAAGAAGCCTCACAAATGACTGTTGATTAAAGCTGACAATTGCAAGGTAACCTCCATCACCAGCAAAAGGTTGGTGTAGTACAAGTGCCAGTCTTATTTTCACTTGCAGGTATTCTAGAAAGGAGATCGCATTGTAAGCTGCTAAAATCAGAAACAAGCTGTTGGTTCTTTCACATAGAAACTGACAACAAGCAGAGAAAAAACGGATGTGAGGCAGCCCAGAGGGTAGAGAAAGTTCAGAGAACAGGAGAAGGTATGTGAGTGGAGAAGGTGACCTGGTGGGTCTCACAGAGGGAGAGCACCTCTTTTAGAAAACTGAAGCAGGACTTATGGTCAAGATGGAGGCATAGGTAGACACACTTCACCTCCTCGCTCAGCCACCGAGAGAATTACAACTATTTCTCCAAATAACAATCAGAACCATCAGAAAATCAAGCTGTATGGAAGTCTGACAATCAAGGATTTCAAGAAGCCACATTCATCCAGGTAGGAAGGAGGGGCAGAGTTGCAGAGATGGGTGGGGAAGTGTGGAAGATGCGGCACGGCACTGGGAGGAGACGGTGGTGGTGGTGGTGGTGCAACAGGCAGGCCCACATTCACGTGTGGTGGATAAAAACTGGGAGGGGTACCATGGGAGCAAGTAAACCCAGCTCCAGACCACACTGCACAGCCTAGGGTTCTGGGAAGATAAATCCCCGTAACTTCTGGCTGTAAAATCCAGTGGGGGTTGGGACAGTGGAAAAAACTGCCAGATTTTTAAGAGAGTTTGTTTAAATGGCCTGCATGGACTTAGAACATATTCAAACCCACCCACTCTGGGATTCAACACCAGGGTAATAGCTGGAAGGGTGCCAGTTACATACGGGAAGTGGGTAAAGTGACCGGAAATGGGGAAAGTGCTGGGCAAACCTCCAGATGCCAGACAGCAGCACTGTCCTCTCCCCAAGCCCTGCCATTCACACAGAGCCACAGAGTGGAGAAGTGGGTTGCCCAGCCCTTGCAATTACCTAAAGCTCCACCCCACACAATTTACAGGTGCCTTTTAAAGAGTCCAAGTAGCTCTACCTAGTACACAGAAACAAGCACAGGAAGGCTGCCAAATTGAGAACACAAAGAAATATGACCCATAGGAAAGAACAGAACAAAACCCCAGAAAAAAGAACTAAATGAAACAGAGATAACCAACCTACCAGATAGAGTTCCAAGCACTAGTGATCAGGATGCTCAAAGAACTCATTGGGTATGTCAAAAACATAAGGGCAGAATGAAGGTTACACCAAGTGAAATAAAGAAAAATATACAAGGAACCAACAGTGGAAAGGAGGAAGCCAAAAATCAAACCAATGATTTGTAACACAAGGAAGGAAAAAGCATTCAATCAAAAGAAAAAAGAATGTAAAAAAAAGATAGGCTTAGGAACCTCTGGGACAACTTTAAATATACCAACACCCGAATCAGAGGGGTGCCAGAAGGAGAAGAGGGAGAGCAAGATATTGAAAATTTATTTGAAAAAAATAACGGAAGAAAGCATCCCCAATTTGGCAAAGGAAATAAGACATACAGGTTCAGGAAGCACAGAGTCCCAAACAAGTTGGACCCAAAGAGGACCACACCAAGACACATCATGATTAAAATGCCAAAGGTTATGTCCTGGCTGGTGTGGCTCAGTGGCTTGAATGTCAGCCTGTGAACCATGTTCACGTTTGATTCCCAGTCAGGGCACATGCCTGGGTTGTGGGCCAAATCCTCAGTAGGGGGTGCGTGAGAGGCAACCACACATTGATGTTTCTCTCCCTCTCTTTTTCTTTCCCTTCCCTTATCTCTAAAAATAAATAAATCTTTTTAAAAAATAGAATGCCAAAGGTTAAAGATAAAGAGAGAATCTTAAAAGCAGCAATAGAAACACAGAGAGTTACCCACAAAGGAGCTCCCATAAGACTATCACTTGATTTCTCAAAAGAATCCTTGCAGGCAAGAAGGGACTGGCAAGAAGTATTCAGAGTGATGAAAAGCAAGGACTTACAACCTAGATTACTCTATCCAGCAAAGCTATCATTTAGCACAGAAGGGTAGATGAAGTGTTTCTCAGACAGGATAAAGCTAAAGGAGTTCATCATCACCATGCCATTATTACATGAAATGTTAAAGGAACTTGTTTAAGATGAAAACTATGAACATTAAAAGGGCAACAAATTCACGACTATCAACAACTGAAGCTTTAAAAAAAAAACCTAAATAAACAACCAGAACAGGAATAGAATCATAGGTATAGAGATCATTTGGGGAGTTATCAGCTGGAAGGAAGGAGCAGAGGGAGGGGGGAGGAGGAAAAGGGAGAATGGGGGAAAAGGTACAGGGATTAAGAAGCATAATTGGGCCCTGGCTGGTGTGGCTTAGTGGATTGAGCGCCAGCCTGAAAACCAAAGGGTTGCAGGTTCAATTCCCAGTCAGGGTATATGCTGGATTTCAGGCCACATCAACAGTAGGGGGTGCATGAAAGGCAACCACACATTGATGTTTCTCTCCCTCTCTCCCCTCCCTATAAAATAAATAAATAACACCTTTTTTTTAAAGCAGCATAATTAGTAGGTACAAAATAGTAGGATATCAAGAACAGTATAGGAAATGCAGAAGCCAAAGAACTTATAAGCATGACCCATGACATGAGCTAAGGAGGAGATTGCTGGAGGGAAGGGGGTACTGGGCAAAAGGGGAAAAAATTGGGACAACTGTAATAGCATCATCAATGAAATTCATTTTAATAAAAAAGAACTGAAGCAAATCACCCCCTGGAAATTAGAGTTTGAAAATCCTTTCTTGGGACACACACAGCTATGTTTACCCTATTTATTTACTTACTAGTTACTGCTGGTCCTAGCCTTCACAGGAGACATATAAATAAACATATTTGAAGAATGGATATGATGGATGTGCTTGCTATCACAGACCAGGCTAAAAAAACAAAAGCGTTTAGAGTTTTTATCATTCAAAATGAGCTTCATTTCAAGTTCAAGTGTTTTGAAGGTGCTTCTCTTCTGTTACTTTGATACAAGACAGGATCAGTAAACAGTTTATTCCAGAGAAGTACTTGATCCAAAAGAAAGCATAAGGTACAAGTACTTATTTTAATTACTCCTATATGAAGGTTCTGATTTTTGGGCAACAGCAAGGCATTTTATTATCCACTCTTTCCACTCCTTAAAGGCTTCCACAGGTTTTGGCAAATTCACATTATCCTCGCGACTATGTTTTGGAGTGACTCGAGGTGTGTCAGCAGAGTCATCGTCAATCCACCTCACCAGTGCCTTGGAAAGAAGAAAAGAGATTAGTATTTTAACAAACCATAGCAAAATAGTTTAGACAAGGGGAAAACACTGGCTTCTAAATCAGATTCTCTAAATTAGTGACTTAGATTAACCCACGAAGATGTTCCACTTGATAAAGATTGATATGAATATGAAAAAAACACTTATGCTGACATACTAAAAGAATATATACCAAAAATATGCAAACTTACGAATTACAAATTACAGTCACAAGTATGCATAGGAGAAAAGATTAAAAAGAAATACACTAATCCTCAGTTTCTGGGGGTAGGAAAATAATTATTTTCTTTTCTCAACTTGCTAAATGTTCCACAAAGCATTCTACTGTGATTTTGTTTGATGTGACTGTATGCATACGTAAGTATGCACACAGCTAAGGGAAGACGAATGTGTATGGAGACACGTTAGGCGTCTGCTGCAGTCACCTGCATGGTTGTATCCATGAGTAGTTAACTGGTGTCTATCGCTGTTTGTGGACATGTGTGGACACACACATTCACACACTGAGATTATGTACTTTGTCTCTTCTTTCTTAAAAATCTTTTCCTCCAATGACTATCATACCTCAGTCCCATATTTGGTGAGGTAAATCATCTCCACATATTTACATAGTTTTTAAAAATAAACTTTGCCACACATATCAATATTTATTCTGTTCTGAAACTTCAGGTTCTCTTGCCTTAAATGAATGGCAAATACAGAAACCTCTTCCACCATTTCTCATTGCACTATAACTGTAAGGCACTCAGAGGCAAGTCGAAGTTTTTAAGGATATTTCTTTGTACCTTCTTTTTTCTAACCACAGCTTCCTGCTTATCTTTGCACTAATTTCCTCTGATAAATGACAGCTCCAGAGAAGGGCCTAATAGAATATGTAGTTTACTACCTATATAACCACTTCCCCCTTTTTGACTATACTACAAATTACTTTGTATCTTTCTATAATGTTGAAGCCAATAGCACACTGCAACTTGCGTAAACAGATAGGGCACAGGTGTAGGGGGCGCCGGTCAGCCTCTTCCAAGTGGTTGGAGCCTTGCATTAGGCATGCGAGCCACTGGCAGTGTCGAAGTCCAAATATGTGTCCAATCTCGTGAGTTAAAGTCTGCAAGACATTCACATTGAAGCTTTATAGTGCCACCATTATCAACAATCAGTTATGCACCCCTTCTTTTTCTTACTTTTCCAAAAAAACAAATTTATAGGAATCAAATCCCTTATAGTCATCACCTCAACGATCTGCCCAAAGACTTAACCCCTCATTTCCTTAAATGTGTTACTGCTTTCCTCACTATACCTAGCCGCTTACTTACCACTGCATCAGGGATTCTCAGTCTTGATACCACTGATACTTTGGGGTCATTGTTTGAAAGAAGGAGGCTATCCTGACCCTGTAGGATGGTCAGCAGCATCCCTGGCCTCTAGCTATTAGATGCTAGTAGCATCCACTCCCCAACTGTGACAACCCAAAATCTCTCCCCGTATTGCCAAATGATCTCTGGGTGGTGAACTGCTGATACGTTATAGACAATGCTCTAGAGCAGTGAAAAAGTTGTTTAAATTCTGGGGCCCTTTTCCCAGAGATGCAGGGTCAGTAGGTCTGGGAGGAGGGGTTTGACCTGCATGTTAACAACCATATGAGGTGATGCTGAGGCAGGGAATATACATTGAAAACACTGCTCTATGAAGTGTAGTTCTCAAACCCCACAGAGAGTACAGGTGAAAGCAAAAAGCCTATGACCTTGACTGTGGAAAACGCATAAAACGAGGAGAAAGGCTTTCCAAAGAGCAGTGGTGGGGTAGACCTCAGGAACTACCAGTAGAACTAACTACAGCAGAAGGCAGCCTGGAGACCACAAGAAAGGCCATCCTCCTTGAGAGGCTAGGGAACAGAAGTCTTCCAGGCCCCAGCAAAGCAGCTCTCTTGATGACCACAGCAGCCTGAAAGGGTAGGTTACTGACTCACACCAGAATCTGGAATTAATGTAACGGGGAGGATGTGGGAACAGCCAGGGCTGTTGGTAACTAATAAGACAAAAAACTGGCATAGATCCTGTAAATTTCATTAAGGTATCCATTTAAATTGTTTTTACTGATAAACTCAGTCAAGCAATAGCCACCAAAAGTATACAAAATGACACAAACTCATTTATAACACTACCTTAAGGAGTGTTGATGTAAAGTTGAGAGGAATGAGAACTAAGATCTCTTTAAAAATAGTCCTGCTGGATTTTATAAACAACTCACCTTACAGGACCGAAGCAGCAAAACGCTAGTCACTGCAGGAATGTAATAGTCATCAAAAACCGAATAGTCACTTGAAGACTTTTTCTGGAATGCCTTTGCTTTGCCTTCATAGCTTGAGCTGTAAAAATCACTGCCATACCTGGCAAAGCTGAATATCCCCACACCTATAGAGAAAGGACAAGCAACAACAGAATGAGAGTTAAGATTCCTGAAGGAAAGACCAAAAGAGAGCCTGCTAGGGCATCCGGTTGGGCACACACATCTGGTTGCCTGTGTTCAGAGGCCAGTGTGCTTGAGGTTTCCCAAGACAAAGGGAGATTTTGCCCCAGATCCCTATCAAAACCTTCTTCTACTGTGCCATTTGCCCTGACTGCAAAACTCACTCGTCTTGACGTCAAATTCTTGACAAATTAGAAGTTCCAGACGGGTTTTGTTTCCCCACAAAAGAAGTCTTTTTCTCAAAGAATAGTCCAAATCGAGCACCCCAGGAGGAATAAAGAAAAGGATCATGTGAACACCCCACCCTCATGTGTTTTCTCTTTAAGGACACAATGAACAGATCTCTAGGACCTGTGTCAGTGAGGTTCCTGTCCTCCCCTCATGCCATGCTACCGAGGAAAAGAGCCCTGCCACTGCCCCATGCCTTGGAGACCATGTTTTGACCATGGCTTTAGAGAGAACACAGAACCTCTTCCCCTCCCCCCTGCTTCTGAAGCACAGCACAACTCTTGCTGTGTGGCTGGGGTCGGGTGACCAGAGTAAACCTCCTTGCAACTGACTTCCTGTGTTAGGTCTTAGGTTTGTCTAAACCATCTTCACACACATGGAGGGCAGAGTATGATTTTCAGCTCATTCTAAAGGAGCTTGCTTTGTAATTTGACTTGTTTATGTTGTCACTTTTATTTATGCCCTTAATTTGTTTATGGAAAGTCATAAGGATTTTTTGTTACAGAAATGATTTCATGGTAAGTTTGTCCAATCCAACTAGATTCAAAAAGAATGCTCCTCAGCCCACTCTTGGAAAGTGTCCACTGGTATTTGAAATTTAGGAAAAGAAAGCATTCTGAAAGTTAAGAAAAACAGAATCTACTCATGTGTCACAAGTAACCTCATCTGGCCAAAGAAGTGTGGGCATATTGCACTACAATCCCTTTAGCAAGAACCACTTTTTCTAATAATCCTATAAATAGATTTTCTTTATAATTAAATATTTCTCAATTTAAAAACATGAATCTCTGTAAACTTAGAGAATAGTCACTTGTAAGATAGATACTGTCTCACTGCTTAGCAGATCAATGCTGCTAGCTTACTACTACTTCTCATATATGATGCAATATTTAAGAAACTTAAACAAAGTAGAAACATTTTAAAAAAATGCTTTCTGACCTCCTAAAATGCACAA
The DNA here is from genome assembly GCF_004126475.2 of Phyllostomus discolor. NCBI lineage: Eukaryota > Metazoa > Chordata > Mammalia > Chiroptera > Phyllostomidae > Phyllostomus > Phyllostomus discolor. The sequence continues at coordinate 87,274,214 of NC_040910.2, forward strand.
GATAAATTAGCTAGCAATAAATAGTTTTAATTTCTTAAAATGTTTCCATCTCTACCAGGTTAAAAATAAGAGGGGACATAAAAATTTAGCTTATACAACTTTATTTTCTATAGAAAGTGAGCTCATACAGAACTCAGGAAAACAGCAGTTACCCAAGTCTCTAAGAGAATGTATTGATAGGGTCATGGGGAGGTTGGGGGGCTATAAGAATGTAATGGAGAATTGAGGATAAAGGGGTAGTGCCCTAGGCCCCTACCTCTGATGAATGTGTAAGACAAAGAGATATCTAATAGAAATATTTGTCAGGAAGAAGCTAAGGTGTTATCCAGACAGTAACTTGGGCACTCATATATTACAATCCCAAACATTACAGTACAGTTACTCATCATCCTCAGAACAGTAACAGACTGCCCTTAGTTTCCTGGACTTTCCCCCTTCAAACGGATCTCAGACCCTGGGGATCAAGGGTAGAGAAATGAAAGCAAAAATGGATGTATGGGAGAACAGAAGTGAAGACAAAAAGAAAATTAAATAGGCAAAAATATTATTTTCTTCTGGATCCTTCCCCTCCTCCATATTACCATGCAGGGTTCCTACTTAGTCAAAACTCATTATATCCCAGATGTAAAATTGAAGTTCACTTTTTAAAATAAAGTATATTCCTTTAAAATAAAATAAGACACAGGTTAAGCATACAGTTATAAAGCAGTCTGTGGTTATTCCATCTATGCATGATGACTACAAAAACAGTTAAAAAACAATTAGCAAAATTTCACTTACATTAATGACAGTTCAAATATCCTCAATTTATTTAATTCAATTTATTACCAAATTACTTAGATTTCCCATATGCTGCTCAGAATGCCTATATATGTGTTAGGCATATATAGCTTTTTATGTACCAGCACTTCTATGTAAATTATCTCAAAATGACCTTGTGAAACAGGTATTATTAGCTTCAAGGTCATACAGATAGTAAATGGCTGACCTGGGGAAGAACCCAGCTCATCGGAATCGATCAACAACACACCTCCTAATACAGCATGATGCTGCACCAGAAGAACATAGCTGTAAGTATCAAAATTACAACTGGTTGGAATTTTTTCCCTCTTTCAACATCTCCAAAGAGTCTCAAGTTGAAGAAGTTTCTATAAACAATGTCAAAAAGGAATACCATCTGTCAAAGAGGCCTGTCCAAAGACAAAATTCCAGGAGTTTCTTGGGTAAAGGTCAATCATTGTTATTCCCACAATACAGAAGGCATCTTCAGGTTTCTTCTTTTTTAAGAACTTCAGGATGTGCCCTATTCAAAAAGATATATACATGTGCTTTAAATCTATCTCCACATCCTTTACTCAATTACAATTTAAAGTTCTTTAACCCACCTGCATGTATTTGTAGGTTTTGTGTGTTATCATTGACTCTAAAGGAACACTTGGTTGCAGTGACAGGAACCGGTTCTAGGAGTTTTACTGTCAAGCCATAGAAAAATGCTTCACAGTAGCCCTTGAGCCATTTAATATATTCTTCACTGATAACTCTGGTGTTTCCTAGAGATCCTATAATTGAGAAGAAAATTTAAAGACATACTTTAGGATGATTAAAAAGTTCAATCTTTACCTCAGTCTATAATTGTAAATTTGGAATTAGAAACAAACCAACTCTAAATTTGCAAAACACCTTTATCGTTCATTAATGTGAATATGAATTAGAAACAAAATGTCCTCTTTTAAGGCAGTTTGGCTACAAAATTTGGACCATTAGATGAGATCAACAGCCCAAACTATCCCTGGCAACAGCACCACTGTGCAACCAACCCAAATCCAGCATATTAACAATATGTACCGATACACTGTATATAAATACTGTGTTTCTCTGGAGAGGGTGTCTTTCTGGAAGGATCATTGAAAAACTCTTCAAAGTCTTGGGGAGGCTCAGGATGGGAGGTGATCCAATCTGATTGAGAATGCAAGGTAATGGGTTCAAAGAGATCACTGGCTGGTCGGAAGGCTTCATTCATCAACCGCCTTTCTGCAGCACCCAACTTCTCATACTGGGACACAAGCACTGGGTTCTTTGAAATGAGAGCTGCTCTAAGTGTCTGCTCCGAGTGCCGTATTGTTTGCATCTACCAAGAAAACACAGCTAGTCAAATATAAAATGTACATACATGCTGGAGACGTTAATCTATCCACCCCCCAACATGTGTCTCTAATCACCCCCCCCCCCCCGGCCCCCACAAATGGACTGACTGACTGCTAATGCCTTGGAGGGGTCACACCCAACTACTGTTTGCTTTCCCTATTTCCAGTCAGTTTCTTGGGGAAGGTACCTTAAAAAATGAAAATCCTGAGATTCATTCCTCCATCTCTTACGGGCCTTGATCCCATTATAAAAAACCAGTAGTAACCCATAAGAGCATGACCTGATTTCCGATCACTGTCACTTGGGTAATAATACAGATATTATGAATTGACTCATTAAGGCCACCTGAGAAACACTCATCCTCCCCAATGTGACTCAAAGGTGGCCGAGACCAAACAGAGGACTAATGTGAGGACGGCTGGTTCTGTAACTTAACTGCAGGCTGAGGACACATCTCAGCCCCTGACGAGGACCGTCTCCGGGTCAGGTCACCCTGGCGAAGACACCAGTGACTAACCGAAAGCCAGACTCACTATGGCAGGTCCCTTCCATGCGCAGCCTGTTTTTAGGTAGAGCTTCATTCATCCTTCTGTCTGAATGGGCCAAACAGCTCTTCCATCACAGGCTTTTTAGGTTTTCTAATTATCTAGACTTTTCCAGCTTAATGATACATATCTGATGGGGAAATTTAAGCCAGCGGCTCTCCCGGTTGGACATCCAAATCCTGGGGGCTCCTGAGTGAGGGAGAAATTCCCAAACCGAGGTCTCTACGGTCAAAGCTCCGATCCCAGCGCAGAATCGTCCTCACTGCCCCCAACAAACGGGCTGAAATCTGACTTCTAAGTGGACACAGTATCAAGCCAGGTGTGCCCTCCTCTTCCTACCTTTAGGAAGGAAGACTCCCGCTCAAGTGTTTACCTCTCAAGGACCTGCATCTCAGAGCCTGGTCGGGAAGGTGTTATGCGGGGTGCCTTCACCCTAACAGTAAAAATAACAGCGTTTTAAAGCCCGATATTAAGAAGTCTCCCGAGTCTACTCTGGGTGGAGCCCTGGAGCAGAACGGGGTCACCTCCGTGGGCTGCAGGCCCGCAATCCCGCCACGCCGAAACCTGCACAGTGCGGGCCGCCGGGACAAGTTAGTCACCGGGGCTTGTTGCCTCTGGCAACCGGCACCTGCGGCTCGCCCTCGCGGGCGCCGCCCGCGCCCCGACGGGGGGTGGGGTGGGGGATTCCCCGCGGACTCTCGCTGCGTCTTCTTTCCCTGAGGCGCCTCCTCCCGCGCCGGCCCCTCCTCCCCGAAGACACCGCGGTGCCCGCTGTTCTCCCTCCTTCCGCTGCGGCTGCACCCCCACACCCTCACCCCTGAACACCACTAGCCACGGTCCCCACCCTCCACGACCCGGGGAGCGCGGCCCAGGAAGCCCCGGCCCGGCTATGACGTCTACAAAAAACTACCTTTGCCCCTCCAGGCTTTGATGACGCCCGCGTGCCCGCCTACAACGGCGGCCCCTGCGCGCTTGCGCCTAGCGGCCGGCGCTTTGCCCCGCCCCTTGTGAAACGTCACACTCCGTCACGCCCAGCCTCTTAGAGCGCGCCACGTCCTTGCCACGCCCCGAAGCATACAACTGTCCATTGTACAAAGAGTCCAAATTCTAGCAGCAGGCGCTGCCCTTGTGTCCCAGGGCAGAAGAGGGTCGCCAGGGGGCGATGAGGCGCCGCAATCAGCCCCCGAGGTCGCCTTTCCTCCTCTGGCCCTCGCGGGGGCGCCGCCAATATTCTCTCAAGGGATGCCCTTTGGCCGCAGGACCCAAGGGAAGCTGGAGCGAGGCACCCTTCTCCGGAGGCCGCGTCAGGCAGCAGTGGTTCCCCCTGGGGCAGCACCGGCGCCCCGACTTTGCCTGATTGTGAATGTGCTTGGTGAGCCGTGGGTTTGAAAAGTGACTAATTTAACCAGCCCGGTCCAAATATAAGTCACCCGTGGCCGGTGGCTGACGCACAGCCTCAGCACGCTCCCTGGTGCCGTCACCCACTGTACTTTCCCTCCTTTATTTGGTTGCTTCTTTATTTGGTTGCAGCGATTGCAACGGCCAGCCGGGGCGCGAGGAAGCGCCAACCACAACCGCGAAGTGCAGCTGCAGCCTACAGAGTCGTGGGCAGCACAGAGGCGGTATCCCAGCCAAAAGCCGCCGGCTGTGTTTCTCCACCCACGACGTGCGTCCCTTGGTGTCTCACTGCGTCTGCCAGAGTGCGGCTGTGAAGTAGAACAGGTCCCCAGCGGATATCAACAAGTGGCCTTGGATAGGCCTCTTAACCACTTGGGGCTTGCGATTCGCATGTGGATGGAGAGGATAGAAGAGAGCTCTCATCCCAAAGGCCCTCTTCAGCCCTGGGAAGTTGAGGGTATCAAAACAGAGGGTCCCCTGACCCACCCCTCTACAGCCCCCTCATGCACCCCAGTGCCCATCAGACATTAGGACATGGATGGTCAGGCTGGCTAATGCCACTCAGTACTGCCACGGACAAATCGAGACCTAAGGAGCATCCCCTCTTCCATCCGGCTGGCCTCCAAACAAGCCCACCCTCCTACATACCCTCCTTCCTCTTAAACTCAGTTCATTCTCCAGTTTTGTCCCATGCTCTCCACTCAGTTCCTCCTAGCAACTTCCTGCAAAGGAACCCCACTAAGCCCTATTCTATTATAAACCTGTTCCTCAAACCTCCACTTTCTTCCACAGGTTCTCTTCCAAGACCTTCACCTTAAGGACACCCAACCTTCCTCCCTGGTCATCACTTCCTCCCTCTCAACCTTCACTCAAACGTACTTCCTAAGCCGTTTTTCATTTCCAAGCCATTGTCCTACCACTACAAAGTAATCTCTATTCTTTTGAAGTTCAGGATATTTTACCATACTCCAGTAGTTCTTCATCCAAATTCCTTTTCCCAAGCTCCAAAAAGGAAACACACACACTCTCTCTCTCTTTCTTAACGACCTCAGCACTTGTCTAATTGTTATCTTCTCCACCCTTAACCACTCGTTGACTCCCCTTGGAGGACATTGACTACGTAAATGTTTGATCTTTGAAACTCCATTGATTGCCTCAGCCTCTCATTTGTTCATCCTCCTGGATCTTGAAATCTCAACATTCATTCTCTGAACAGAGTGTTCATATCCACCCTTACCTGAATCCATTCTTCCATGAAATGTATTCATACCATGCCTATTCTCAAAATTGCAAACTGTGGACATTGGTGCAGCAGTCTTGCCATGCCTGAGAAGTAGTAGGCTTTCTTGGAAGTTACGTCTTTTGATTGAATGCCTATCTCCAGATGTTGCAGGAGTCAGTGTAGCACAGGAGCTAAGATGATGGTCTGTGTTTGAACCCTAGAACCTTCACTTGTTAGCATGTGACCTGCATCAGTTATTTAACCTTTCATGAATCTCTTCCCTGGCTTATACAACAGAAAGAATAATAGGACTGGCCTTAGGGATCAAATGAATAACTTTGGACTCTGTCTTTTAGTTGAATGGCCTGACAGCCTGAGAGGCCTCTTTGGCTGAGCTATCACGTATTTTGGTAAGGCTCCTCCTAACCCAACTTCCCTCAAGACAAATCTCCTTTCTCTGCAAAGTTCACTGTCTTGTGTATGTCTGCTGTCATTGTACTTCTCACAATGAGTGTAATCTAGTTCTTAAAATGTCTCCTTTTCTAGGCGGTGAGATGGTTGAGGGCAAAGACTTTCACTCAAGGTGTCTGCAACCAACGTAAAAGATATTCATTCAGTTTTCATTCAGTTAATTGTATTCATTATCAGAAATCCTTCGTTTTGCCTTTAAACTGCTTAAGTCCATTTTTTTGCATAAAAAATTTTGGTTGCTTAAAGATCTTAGAAAGATACCATATTTCTGCATAAAGTTTTTAAAAATAATGCTGTGTGTTCTTTTAAGGTTTGGATTTTGGAATTTTTTGTAGGGGTTTTTTGTTGTTGTTTTTTAGAATTGAAAGATCTTTTCCATTACCCAGGATGCCAGGATAATAGGTGGTTTGGAGAAAAAGTATACATAACCAGGGAAATAGGAAAGGGCTCATAACGCTGAATCCAGGATGGGATTGTAATTAGGTTTTGGGTGTGGGGTTTTTTTGCCTATTAACTAATATGCAGTTGCAGAATGAACCACAGACTATCTACATTTCTAAGATAACTACAGGTTCTGGTTTTTAGAAATATATGTATATGTCAGCTGTCCAGGGTTAAAAAAGAAAACTTGTAACAAAATTAGAAGGCTACAGAAGGCAGGAAAGAATGCCATATATATAAATGCCAGATGTATATACATATATAATCTGCCAAATATACCTGTATTTGGCAGACAAGGGATATTTCAGTGACTTTACAAACCCATAGGAAAGAGCAAAGAACAGAAGAGTAAAATGAGCAAAGGACATAAACAGATCATTTGAATGATCCATTAACGTGTTCAATTTTACTACTAATTAAAATTAAAATCATCTAGTACTTTTTCTTACCTATTAAATTGATAAAATTATTTGTTTTAAAACAATTTCAAGCTTACAGAAAAGTGGCATAAATAGTATAAACAATTACTATCAATATATCGTTTTCACCCAGATTCCCCAATTGTTAACATTTGACCTCATTTGTGTTCACTTTCTCCCTCCCCCGCCCTCTCTCTCTCTTTCTCCGTACACAAATATATTTCCCCAAAACCGTTTGAAAGTTACAGATATGATGTCCCGTCACTCCTACATACTTTAGTGTTTATTTTCTGAAACCCAGACATTTTCATAAATAACCACAGCACAATGGAAACATATCACTATGAACTCATGTTTTAATGGTGCCCCTTCGACCTCCCCAGTCCATGTTCTGTACAGTCTCTGAATTTTACTCATCCTGTCATTCTACTAATTAGAGATTCATTTAGATTAATAACCAATCTATTGTCGATTTTCTTAGTTCTTTGGTTTTATTTAAAAATTACTAGATATATGAAAAAGTTCCAAGTACATATTTTTAAAAGCTAAACAGTGCTAAAGGGGCTGTAATGAAAAGTGACGATCCCCACCTGACAGGCCAACCTCCAAGAGGCTTCTGATGTCAGCTCCTCAACTGGTTCCCTGGTATTTATCTCTGTGTTTCTAAACAAAGCATGTATAGTGAGATTTCTTGATCTGTGGATTTAAGGTTAGTATTTATTGATTTATTGCCATAATGAATCCTCCCACTTCCCACCTCTCATTCCTCTCAGTGTTATTTATATCACATATTTTTCACTGATTTATATTGCTGCTTTTTTTTATTGGTGTTCAAGTACACCTGTTTGCATTTTTCCACCACCATTTATATCACATATTTTGATGGACTCTACTGTCAGTGCATATTGACTGTAGATTGACAGTGATTGTGCAAACACCATCCACTAGTACACTGTGACATTACCCTCTTTCTGGTAAGAATTCTTCATTTTCTCCTGGAATTCAAAATCATTCCATTTCTGTTATTTACTCTCTTTTTTAAATGATAAAAGTTTCATTTGCTTAGTGTCTTATGACCTCCTCTCTTCTTTTCTAAATTCTTCTCCATCTCTTATACAGACTTGTCAGTAATGTTTCCTACCTAGCCCAGGCACATTGGTTGCATTTTTCTCTTTTTCTGGGAAACCTCACACCTGAGCCCTCTGTCCCCCTGCTGCAGTCAGAGCCGGCCCTCTCTGGGCCTGCTGCCGGGCGTGGCCCTGGGGCTGCAATGACATGCTCCCCTGTTGGGTCCCCTGTTTCTTCCTCCGTCTGGTGTCTTCTCCTTTCTTGGTTTTCACCTTTGATTGCAGTAGCACGTCCCCCAGAACCTTTTGGAATGCAGCTACATAGAGACAGATATTTTGAAATCTTGCACATCTGATTCTAGCCTCATACTTGACTGAGAGTTTCCCTGGATTGGTGTGGAGTTTTAGGTTGATATTTATTTTCCTTCAAAATTGTGAAGAGTTTGTTTCATTTTCTTCTGACTTCCAATAATGCCAGCTTGATTCCTAATCCTTTGTCTGTTACTTGCTTTTTCTAGGAAGATCTTAGGGTCTTTCTTTTATCCTTAGAGTTCTGAAGAACTCTGGGTTTTTAAGTTTATATATTTTTTAAAGATGTGGCCTAGTCTGAGCTTTTTTCCCATTCATTGTGTTGCCCACTCAGTGGGCCCTTGAGACCCTTATCCTTTCATTCTAAGAAATTTTCTTATTATATTTCTTTACAATTTCTTCCCGTCCATTTTTTGCTAGATGTGGGATTTCCCTCTAATTTTCTTATCTTTTTTTTTCATATTTTTCCATCCATCATTTTGTACTATTTTCTGAAGTTTATATCAACTATCTTCTATCTTTTCTTTTTGAATATTTATTTTAAAACATTGTATTCTTTAATAGCCAAAAGCCCTTTCTTGTTCTGATTGTTTATTTTGCAACTTTTCTTCTTTCATGGGTAAGATATGTTATCTCTCTGTGGCTATTAATTACACTACTTTTAAAGTTTTGTTCTGCTATTTCCTCTTTTTTGCTTTTTTTCCCCCATGTTAGAACTTTGCACAAACATCTGGTGATCCTTGGCTATCCGTTAAAATTTCATCATGGTGCACAAAAAGCGGGTCGATGGTTCTGTGGGCCTAAAAGTGGCCGATGCACTGGGACCTCTCAGAGGCAGCCAGAGAGCCAGCTCATTCACTGAGGGGAGATTGATTACCCAGTGTCTGAACCTGTGACCGTCCCTTTTTTTTTTTTTCCAAGGAAGGATTATTTCCTGACTGCCAGTGTCCTGGAAGTAGGGTGCAGTAAATAGCCTGGAGTCTCACTAATGAGTGTGGATTCTGAACTTTTAACCCCCACTTTTTTCATCCCCTATACCTTGCTGCCCACAATGACTTTCAAGTGTCATAACCAAGCCATTGTAACATGAGAATACGTTAAGAAGGTTTCAGTCATGTGTCTGCTAGACGAATTCATATCTGCTCACTTTGCCTTTTCTCTAGCCCTTAGCCGATATTTGCTGTTCTGAGGAAATGGTAGTCTGATTGGCCAGGAAGTGGGGACAGGTGGGTAATTTGTGGTCAAGAGTCCCTCAGCGGGAGAGCAGCTCAGAGATTGGGGAGGGTGCTGTGATCTAGAGGCTTAGGGCCTAGGGACCTGGAAGCCACATGGGAGTTGGGAAGATGGAGAAGAAAGTTAGCTTAACGTAAATCGTTCTCAGAGCCAGTGCTACATGCGGATGGCGAGAGTTGACTTTTCTCCCTCTTGCACGGCACACAGCCTGCCCCCAAAGACCCAGAGCCCAGGTACTGTAGGGCTTAAACAGGGCTGTGCAAGTGAACCCGAGAACCTGTTGCCTGGGAAAGATAGTTTTTAGGGAAAACACGTTCGGCCTTCCAAACAACCACCTTATAAATGATCTTTTGGACCATGTCCTGCTTGCAAACTGGGGCTTGATTTGCCTGTAATGGGCCAGCTCTAGTAGCGCCAAGGGAGAGAGGCCATTAGCAGAAATACGAAACAAGAAATCGTTTAGTCCATTAGGTGAAAAGAGGATTTTTCTGTCTTTTATTATTTATGATTTGTGACTTCAGTTACTGCTTCCCGGAACAGCTACAGTTTTACTTCAACTTACTGGTTGGTGCAAATAGATGCTTATCATCAATCATGCTATAAATTGCTAAGCAGTCACTCAGGCCTCTGGTGCTGTGGCCTCTTTTGCAGCTCTTTGATGCCTTGTCAGGCGAGTGATTTTCTGTGCCGATACTTTCCAAAAGCTACCACAATCTGGGGGGTGTGTGTGTGCGTCTACATGTACATATGTGCATCTCCATATTTATCTTGCAAGTGAATACAATAAACTCAATAAAATGAGCAAAAGCAGACTTTCGGTTTTTTTTACTTTAAGAATGTCACTTCCTGAAGAATAGGAATTGGGGTCCCAAGACTCTCCTGCAGCATGCAGGAGTACTTGAGGGGGAGCTAAGAAAGTTGGCTTAAGGGGAGGAAGAAAGGGCAGGTGGAGCAGCTTCTGAGACCGCTGAGGATGCCGTGATCCCCAGGGTGACTTCCCCAGTCACCGCTGGAGGGCTAGAGGAAGATGGTATGGTCTCTCGTGCTGTAGCTACATCTGAAAATTCGACTTTTTCTTTCACCTTCCCCTTTCTCAGTCTTCAAGAGGACGGGGGCGGGGAGGACTTGAATGAGACGGGAGCGAAAGAGGAAGTGTCTCGGCACTAACCAAACATAATAGAGCCCACTCAGTCGGTGACCTCTGTGGAAAAACTGAAGCCACCCTCTTCGTGCTTTCAGACTTCCTGGGGGAGGGGACAGCTGCTGCCCAGAAGCAGCAAGCTTCCCTCCTGCCGGGTCTCTGCTGGGAGCTGAGGACAGGTGGCTGCCTGCGTGTGTGGGCTCCTGATGTGCCTGAGGTAGGACAGGCCTTTTTGTCCCTGTGTTTCCCCCAAGGCTCCTTTCTCACAAACTGGAAACTACTTTTTGCTCACCATACGGAGATGCCCAAGCCGTGTTAAATGCAGGCACCACCTAAGGGGGCTGCCCTAGGACCATGAGCCACTAACACCCTGCCTCCAATTCACCCTCCCAGCTGGTCAGCACCCCCCCCCACACACACACACAGAAGACCTGTGGGGTCCAGCGGGTGCTCACCGAGGGCCAAGGGCCGGGATGGAGGGGATGGGGAGACTTGACAGAGAGTGGCCAGTGAGGGAACCAGGTGTGGTGCAGAGGAAACAGGAAAGAGATGGTCGCCAGAGATGACACTAAGTGATTAAAACACCTGTATTTCTTGTGCAGTATGAAATATGTTTCTCCATGAGTCAATGTAATGAAGACTATAGTAAGACAGACTTATAAAAGAAAAATCTGGAAGGACCGAAGAGAAGACAAAAGAACAAACTCACTCCTGACCCTTCTGCCCAGAAATAACTTGTGTGAACATTGGCCAAATTTTTATACTTTTTTGTGGGGCACGTTTTTAAACAAAATTGGGATCACACAGGACCTTCAGAATTGCACATACTGATTTTCCCATCTGTTTCATTCCTAGTCCAGAAGGAATAGCCTTCCTATAAGGACATTTATCACAGCATCATTTACAACCCCGAAGACCTAAAAATGAATGTTCATCATCAGCACTGTAGTTGCATAAAGCTATAACCTAACAATGACACAGTAGGCAGGCTCTGAAGAGACTGATCCCATGCTATATTTATTCACATGGGAAGATGTCACCAAGAGCTTGCTGGACTGTTTTGAAAAGTTTTCAAAACAGTATATACATCATGTGAGCCTATTTATATAACAACATGGGCATATGTGTGTGCAAAGAAAGAAGATGTTTGTCAAAACCGTTACAATGGTTCTCTCTAGAAGTAGGGCTTTCTGTGCTGTTTACTTTCTTGTTTATAGTTTTTTAGTGATTTTTAAAATTTTTTGGCAATAAGCATTTACGAGCTTTCTACTTTTTAAACTTTATTTAAACAATTTATTTAAAGCTATCCTATTGTCATAAAAGATATCTTTTATATAGTGAGTGAAAATGAGAGTCACCAAACCTATACATAATATGATACCATTTGGGCATTTTACATTATTATATGGAAATTTACATATTTTATATATATAATTACAAATATAAAAATATATAAATTATAAGTGTTAGCTATAAAATTCACATATATGTATCTATAAAACTAGTTTAAAAACTTGTGATCTTGTATTTTTAAAATAAGGACTCCGTGTTCTATTTTAAACAATAATGGTATTTCTATCGCAGGAGACAAACACAATGTTTGTGACTGAGTCTTGGAGAAGTACGGACTGGCCAGTACAGGACAGTCCAGGCTGAGGGAACAGCACATACCAAAGGCACAAAGTCACAAGAAAGTGTGGCATTTGTCAGCGGTATCGCTCCTGGCATCTGACACCCTAGGGCACCACCCCTTCTGAAACTTTCCCTCTTACCTTTCTGGGTCACGTTCTCTCCAGGCTGCTCAGTGGCACCAGTCAGCCAAGCAGGCACTGCGGGCCCCTGAGGGGATGAGATACCAGCAGACGACCGTGGTTCTGCTGGGTGAGGGCTGCGCAGAGATCATGCGAATCAAACTGACTGAGGTCATATTTCAGCGGCTCAGGCCTGGGCACCACAGGATCTGTGGTCACCGGACCCGGGTTCAAGCTGAGACACTAGCAACACCCCTTTGACAGCCAGGCTCAGACAAGACCCTTTACCTTCCTGAACCTCTGTATTTTTACCCACAAAATGGGACAATAAGAACCTCGTAGGGTTCTTAAGAGGAGTAAATAAGACTCAGGAAAATCCCCTTATAATTAACTATTTATTATCAGAAGAAGCTGACTACAGTAATAACAGCAAGGCCAAACCCCAAAGGCAAAAATGCAAAGTCCTGACATTTAACCAGGTAGGGTTTTTTTTTTTTGGCTAAAGAAACCAGCACTCATGACAAGTACTTGTGACATAGCCTTGTGGTTAGATTTGTTGGTCACAAGCTCTGATTATGGAAATAAATGTGCTCTGACAAAATGGCCCATTGGTGTGAGTCACTGAGGTGGTTTGACTGTCCAGGCCAGGAGCTCTCCTCAGAATGGCTTTCATTCTAATGAAAAGAGAGCCATGATTGGCAGTCATTCTCATCCTGCAGGGTTCATTTTCTTTCCGGACAGTCACCAGCTTCTGGAACAGCAGGTGATAAAGAAAACTTGCCAGGGTCTCCTCTTATATCTTTGCAGCCCCACCTCTCGAATTTTCTCCTATATAAAATCTTTCCTTTTACATACACACCTGTGTTGTCGATTCGGGATCACCCAGGTAAAATATTTTTAAAGGAAACTCATTCGAGAAGGTTCTACTTAATGTGGGTGGCTGTAAAGTGGTTTCAAAACTCATTAGGCTTTTATCAACACCCCTGTGTCTAAGAGGGCATGATGACGTTACTTTCCTTCAAGGGTGAAGAGTTCTTCCTCCTTAATATTTAGATTCTTATCTGAAGTCTTCTTGAGCTTATTTTCTGAATTGTCAAGGTCTTCGTTAACACTTAAAACCCCCCTTTGCATGATTTTATGGCATGGCAGTCAGAAGCAGATCCATGGAAGGATGTCCCTAAGATCCTGAACTTTTAAAAAAAGTTTTTGAAACAGTATATATATATAGCTTAAGCCTATTTACATAAAAACATAGATGTATTTGTGTGTAAAGATGTTTGCCAAAATGTTAACGAAGGTCAAAAATCAGGGAAAGAAGCCGCTGGTTCAAGACCCACCCAGCTGTGCCATTGACTGGGGCGTGTGACCTAGGACAAGAAGGCTATATAAACCTCTCCAGTGTATTTCTTTATCTCTGGAACTGGGATAGAGTTGTTATAAGGACTGCATCAGATATAGGAAGCACTCAGTAGATGCTACTTATTATGATTCCACACTTAGATCCTGAAGAAACAGCCTCTGCCATTTGCTGTAATAGAGACCCAGACACACCGTGCAGGAGTTGGCGTGAAACACACAGCTTACTGACGCTGGGTGTCACCTGGGGGAGACCCAGCCCAGCGAGAGTGGATCAGGCTCCTGTTACCCTCACCCAGAGAGAATGGGGCAGAATAAACGCCAGTGCTATTTAATTGTTGACCTCAGAACACACGTGTTCCCAGATCGGCACATTCACTCTCAGGAGGCATGGGAAGTCAAATTCAAACACACTTTCCTGGTAAACATGGGGAATTCGTGGGATGACCCCAACGACCTCTGCCACTCAACAGCCTGGTCCAGTCTCTCTCCACGGTGACCTTGGAGCCGTCCCAGACCTGCAAGTTTGATGCAGGACATCAAAGAAAATGGCCAAAGTTTGTCTCCTCAACCTTCCCTTTTCTACTGTTGCCCAACCACCTCCCAACTGGCACATTCTTAAGATATGTTACAAGATAAGCTTTCAAGTGTTTTTGTAAATATGCTTTTCTTACATTATCCAGTTCCAATCCAAGTCTTCCTGAAGGGCCCATTCTGACTTCTTAAATTGACTTTATATTTTTTTTGTTCTAATCCATATGTGTTAGTTTTATAGTTTAACTCTTCAAGTAGGGTTGCCAGGTGCAATACAGGATATTTGAACATACTTATACTAAAAAATTATTCATTGTTTATCTGAAATTCAAATTAACTGGCCATCCTGTCTTCTTATTTGCTGAAATCTTGTTTCCCTATTTCCAAATTTGTGGACGTGCTGGTGGGTGATTCGTGGTTGTTCATATAATCTATACACTGTTTTGGAGCAGTAAGAAAGGTCATTGTTTTTACATAAATACACATTCCACACAAATAGCAAATATCTCCCCATACAAGGCACAGTACTGGGAGACTCTGGGAGAGTAAAGGCTGGTAAAACACAAGCTCTGCCCCCAGGGAGCTTAGCGTGTAGAACATACAAGTAACCGCAGCACAGAGCAGAACCTGAGTGCCATGCTGCAGGTACTCCCAGCTCCCCAGGGTCAGAGGTGGAGATTGCACCTGCTTGGAGGGGCTGGATGAAGGAAGGCCCCTCGGAGGTCTGGTACTGAGATGCCTTCTAAAAATATCAGCAGGTGGAAATGGGATAGTCAGCCATTCCTGGCAGAGGGCATGACTTGAACACATGTAAAGTAGAGGGAGAGAAAGAGGCAGACTGGGTGTCTTCTTTGCACAAAGCTTAGAAGATATAAAGAGGCCATGAAGGGGCTAAGGCTAGGAAAGAAGGTTAGATGAAATCAATATGCAAACAAAACACAAGCCAAAAAAAAGGAACTAGAACCCTGGCTGACGTGGCTCAGAGGATTGCGCACTAAGCCTACGAACCAAAGGGTCACCAGTTCGATTCCCAGTCAGGGCACATGCATGGATTGCAGGCCAGGTCCCCAGTGTGGGGAGTGTGAGAGGCAACCACACACTGATGTTTCTATCCCTCTCTTTCTCCCTCTCTTCTTCTCTGTCTAAAAATAAATAAATAAAATCTTAAAAATAAAAAGAAACTGGAGTCATTGAAACCTTTTGCGATTATAATTTCCAAATACTGAAATGTTCCCAAATGCAATCTTGGGAGAAGAGGTAAGGGGTTATCTTGTCCTTCAAGGAACTGGTTTTATTGCATCTTGAGTAAGTCGCATTCACAAATGGTTGCCATTGCCTTTTAACTCACTCTTGGGTTCAAGCAGAGGGTATGAGAAAGAGGCAAGTTTGAGCAAAGCAGGCATGTCTGGGTGAAGGTGGCCCCTGAAAGAAAATATGAATACCTCTAGCTCTGCAGATTAGATACAGTCCAGACAAGTTGGCCAAGGAATGAATTCCTGAAAAGTGCATACATTTCTCTAGTTTTCAATAAAAACCAGAGTCCTGGGCTTGCAGACCTCATCTGCCTATTTATTATAAAGACAGTCAGCCATTATAAAGGGTGTTAAGGGGAGGGATCTTCTTCTATCCTTTGAAGAATTAGATCCCTGGAAGGCTAGGACATGCAGAGAAGTTTGTTCCAGAGGTGGCACACAAGTATCCGCACCTCCTAGTATTCAAGGTATTCATCCTTGAACCTGGCTGCTTAGAACAATAGAATGTGACAGAGGTGACACTGTACCAGCTATAGGCCTATGCTCTAAGAAAGCTTGGTGGCTTCTGCATTTGCACTTTTGGGAGCACTGAGTACCACGTACCTGTCAGACAGGCCATGGGGAGAGGCCCCATGGAGAGGCCCCGTGGGGAAAGAGGCCCTGACACTTCATGGGGGTGGCAACACGACCTTGGAAGTTCCACTGAGACCAGCCACCCTGCTGCGCCTTGTCTAAGTTCTGGACCAGCAGATTTGTGAGCAAACATGTTTGCTGTTAAGCCACAAATGTTGAGGTAGTCTGTTACACAGCAATAGTAATTAACCCTCACACTTACGGAAAAGGCCAAATGCCCACAAAAATGTCAGGAATCCTTGCCATCTGGCCGGTCAGGTTTCTCAGGGTCAGAAGAAAGGACATGCCCGGTTTAATCGCAGGCAGGGGCACTTACTCTTGGGGACCAAACAGGAATCCCCTCAAGTCCCCAGTTTTCTGGATTTGGGTGGGAATGGGTGACAGTCCGGGGGGGAATTTCTCAGCTGAGGGACCTGCTTGACTTTGTTCAGCCAAAGCTGTGCTTCTCCAGGGGGGCAATGACAGAGCTGTGTTCAGGGGGCTTTGGGGACATGGGGTCAGACGTGCCTCTATTGGACAGACAGGTGCGCCCCACCTTCCAGGCAAGAGCAAAAACCAAAAGAGACAGGAGTTGCGGGTGGGGGGGCGGGGGTGGAGGCGAAAAACCACCTCGTGTAGCAGCAAAGGCAGCTGCCAGGGGCTCCTTCAGTCAGCCCAAGACAGGAAGCAAAAACAAAGGTCTCAGAAGGGCACACAGGGGACAGGGGTGACATTCGGGGTACTGGACTGGTGTGCAGGCTTCCCAGGCAGGGACAGGTGCTAGGCTGAGATGGCTGCATGCCAATGGGGGCAAGAAGGGACAGGAAGCTCTGCACACAGGGGACACCCCCATGAACTTGCAGAGACAGGAGCGCTGGCATCCCAGCTGCAGAGGTGGGCTGCTTGGGGCAGTGGAGGCTTCGGGGATGAGGGCAGGAGAGCAGGAAAGAAATGAGAATGCCAGGCCAAGGCAGCAGACAGACCAGACTGTGACTGAAGGCTGGGTCTGGGTCTGGTTCATCATGAACCGCCCTTCCCCCCAGCATCTAACATGTAATAGATGCTCAATAAATATTTGCTAAATGGATGGACTTTGCTTCTAGGTGAAGGGGATACTTGAGTGAACACAGTGAAATGGATGCTGGGGTGACTGGCTGAAGGGGAGACTGGATGAAAAGGACCCGTGAGGGTTCTGCAGTGTCCCCAAGGAGAAGAGACAAGGGCAGGGCTGAGGAGGGGACAGCAGAGACAGAGATAAGGGGTGGGGAGCATCATGCTCAAGAAGAATTTTACCCAGATGGGCAGCCACGGCAGGAGTGGATCTTGGGGCCCTGGGCTCTAATCCAGCCCTGCCACTAAATCACCACGTGAAATGGGCAAGTCACCCCCTCGCTCTAGGGCTCAGCTCTGAGTCTGTGAATAAAATGTGTTAGAGGAGAGGTTTCTCTTCTGCTCGGAGGCTTTGCGATTCTGAGTTTGGGTGACTAATCTAAAGCATGGGTGTGGAGGTGTTGGGGAAGGGAAGGAACTGGAAAGGGTCAAAGACAGTTCTGAGGAGGGTTGTGGAGAAAATGATGTGGCTGTGGCCAGAAACAGGAAGTCAGAACGGAGCACTGGGCTGGGTGGGAAAGATGACGTTTTTGCAGTTAGGGAAGTTTAGAGGGGACGGGGGACATCTCCAGAGCAAAAAGACACAAAACCACAGCCTCCTGGAATAGTCCTTAGATGCCCCCAAGTCCTAACCCTTAGAACCTGTGGATGTTACCTTATTTGACAAAAAGATCTTGGCAGGTGTGATTAAATTAAGGTCTTGAGATGGGAAGATGGCCCTACATGCCATCATGTGTGTCCCGACAAGAGGGAGGCAAAGGGGAGACTGGACACGCAGGAGAGGGCGACGTGAAGACACAGCAGGGACGTGAATGCTGAGTGCTGGGCCCACAAGCCAAGGAATGCTGGCAGCCCCAGAAGCTGGAAGAATCAAAGAACAGATTCTCCCCTGGAGCTGCCAGAGGGATTGCAGCCAAGCAGTATTGTTTTCAGATATCCGGCCCCCATCACTACGAGAAGAAAGATTTTGGTTGTTTTAAGCCAACTAGGGTTTGTGGTAATTCACGACAGCAGCCACAGGAAGTGAACACTGGCCATCCCCTAAAGCAGAGACTCTTAACTCACAGCCAGGTCACCTCACCGGGGGCCCAGGTGTTATCTCCTACCCCTGAGGAGCCTGTGAGGCAGAAACTTCCCGAAGGAGGAAAATGGGGTGTAGCAAGATTGGATAACCTTCCGAAGGTCACAGAACTGGCCTGTAACCGCTGATTCCTGCTGAGATGGGTGTGACTCCAGTTAATCCTCTTAACTATCCTGCTAGCGTTTCTCCCAGGGAAACACATATTCTTAAAATATGTTACCTTTGCAAGGTTCCAGGTGCCAGTAACCACTCTCTCTGTACCCCAAGTCACAACATTATTATGCATAATAGCCATGCTTCAAAATCCCAACTCAGTCCCAGGGTTATAGCAAGTTCATCTTATAAAAGGCTTTTGAGATTTTATCTCCTGTGACCTGCTATGTCACAGGGGAACAAACTAGGACCCTAAGAGGGGTGGCTTGTTCATGGTCTTAAAACTGGTCCACTGATGTTAGAATCAGCATTAAAAGCGAGTTCAGAATGTTCCTACCCAACACAGAGAGTGTATTTTAGGAGCAAATTAAGCATCTTAAAAATGAAAAAAGACATGCTAGCTTGCCTACATGACCCTTGCTATTTAAGACAGTCCTAAGACCACTCTCCAGAATGAGAGTATAAAGTCAAACACACTTTCCATGCACAAGAACACTGGGCATGTCGGGTATGATACTACCAGAACTAGAGATGCACAGGGAAGCATGACTGGGTACTTCCCAGGATTGGATCAGGGGAGGTCACCTGACCCAAACGGGCCCATCCATTGGCTGACTGAGGCCTAAAGGTTGCTCTCGAATGGGACAAGCTATTAGATTAATCAGACTAGTTTCCTGTGCTGAACTGGAGAATGTGGAAAGGACTGACACAGAATCAGAGAAATAGAGACAGAGACAGAAAGACAGACATGAGGCACAGCAGCCTGTCCACAGAGCTACCTTGCCCCCTGGAGCTCTCTGGCCTGGAGCTTGCAGGTCCGAGCCCCTCATCCTGCAGGAAGCCTCAAGGGCTCTCCATTCTTCACGACGGAGGTGAAGCTCCCACAGGGCTCGCAGGGCACAAAGCAGAAGCAAATTTGCACGGTCAGCATGTTTTCTCCCCAACCCTTCTGCTTTGCATCTTTGCACTCGGATGTCTGCGTTTTAAATTTTCATTTACTTCTAAATATCTCTTCCTGAATTTATGTTGCTGCCTGTCACACAGCGAGTCCACCTTGGGCGAGTCCAATCTGCAAGGGAGTTCTCTCTCCTGAGTCGGGTCCTGGGAGGGGGTCTTGCTGGACCAGCCTCAGGCAGAGGCCACCCGTGACCCACTGCACATGCTGTGAGAGCCCAATGCGATGGGGGTGGGAACCAGGCAACCTGGGACCCATTTTTTGGTGTCAACCTTGCCTGCATTTAAATGGCTTGAAAATGAATATCACACCCGTCATCCACTGAGGAATGTTTAGTTCCTGCCTGAGCACAATGCTAACTACACCACGAAAACCTGTTTTGTGTTTTCCCACAGTAACAATAGGCTGGAGCTGAACTCGGTTGGTCACTGGTCATTGATTTTTCACATTTGCTTAAAGACTCTATCAATACAACACTGTACGCCTCCAACCGTACTCTCTCCCCCATGCACTAGTATCAACACCTCTTTCCCAGGGAGCTCTTAGCTTAAGTGTCACCTCAGAGTGGCAAGGGTGGTATCTAGCCTGAGAATTTCTCACCCTGGTTTGTGGTTTCTTTGGGGGGGGGGGGGAATTGTCAAGATAAAAAAAAAAAACAGAGGAAACAGAAGGATGAGAGGGAAGAAGGAAAACAAAGAAAGCAACGGGACTGAGAAACAGTAAGATGTTTAGAAAGATAAAATAAAAAAGATGTAAATACCAGTCGCTTCCCCCAAATCCTATCCCATGCCTGGCACTGTAGCAGTTTCTGCATCTGACTTACTGTATAGGTGTGACGGATAAGGCCGTTGATGCCCAGAAAGGCTGTTATTTGCCTAAAGCCACACAGGTCAGTACAGAGAGAAGACTGGATTTCAGTCCAAGTTCATCTTACTTGAAAGCTCGTGTTCTCACTTATCAATCACAGAAGCATCTTGTAGTCATTTCTTAAAGAACCTTACAACATTTTTTTTTAAAAAAGGAACACAGTAATTCTCTAGAAAAGTCGTAATATAAAGTGGAAAGCTTGGGTGAAAAAAATGTAATGAGTTATGCTGGAATCGGCAGTTTGAGCCTCTTATGTTGTTGAGCAAAGAGGCCATTAAAGAAATGGATCGCACAAAGCCCGGTGAGAAAGTGCCGCCCCTGCGGCTCTCTGGCCAAGAGGCCACACGGGGACTGCGGCTCAGATGAAAGCATCTTGATGTTGTGGATTCGGCACAACTCAGCCCTGCATACTCTCAGTATGGACCCCGCTCCAGCCGCGGCTTTGAAGCTGTTGTAACACTTACAACACCTCCCCCATGAGACCGTGACCTCTTTATTTTTTCTTAACTATGAAAAATTTCAAACATACACACAATCTGAAAGAATAGCACAATGAAGAACCAATATTTGCCATTTGCTTTATCTCTGTGTCTATCTCTGACTATCTCTCAGGGAGACTTCTTGCTGCTACCCTTACTTGTAAGCTCCACTAGACCACAGTGCCTTTGCACAGGCTGTGCTTTCTGCCCCGGCCTATGTTGTATTCACCCTTTCTGTTAGTCTTCCATTACCTTTGTTTCCCCTGCTGGTGAGTGAACTTCCTGGGATGGTGACAGGGAAGCTGTTTCTCCTCTTTACTGCTAGTGCCTTACAGAAGACTGCTCTATCAAATAAAGGCGCTTTCTCATTTCTATTCTGTTCTATCCATCAGGCATGCAGTTTTACGCCCAGGTATATTAAGTCATCTTTGAAGGCCCAGCCCAAATGCCCTCTCCTCCACAAAAGTGTTTCTGACTCTGGATGGAGTCATCGCCTTTCTCTGAAGGCCTGTGCACTTTATCTAGTCCTCCCAAGTGGTATTTATTACTGTATATCTTGGGTTAATTACTTATGCATCTATGTCTTCTCTCCCACTAGATTGTGAGCATTTTTCAATTCAGTTCTGTAAGTGGATCATTTTCTTATCACCAGCCTCCAGCACAGAGGTGACATAATTGATGTTTTGTAAATTCAGTTACGTGCTACAAGTATTGTTGAGCGCCTACCTGTATCTAGCAAGCTACTAGACCAGGGGTGTCCAACCTTTTGGCATCTCTGGGCCACACCGAAGAAGAGTTGTTTTGGGCCACGCATTAAATACAGAAACACTAATGAAAAAAAAATCCCATAATGTTTTAAGTAAAGCTACAGTTTTGTGTTGGGCCACATTCATAGCCATCCTGGGCCACAGGTTGGCCCCCCTGTTAGACTGTGGGCCTAGGGAGGTGAGTGAGACGTTCTACAAACAGGACCTCCGCCTTCCAGGAGGTTACGGTCTGTTCGAAAGCCAGGCTGGGAGATGTGTGATTCCACACGGTGGCCAGGATACCAGGCGGACTAGAGGGACAGCCTGGGAGGAAGCACTGAGAGGCTTGTATACTGTGCTGGCTAATGCAGAGTTGCTCTTTTGATTTTAAATGTTGATTGATTTGTTTTCTTAATATAAAAATAACAGATGCTCTCCATAAAAAATTTAGAAAACAGAAAAGTGTAAAGAAGACAAAATGTCTTGTGATTACCATCACTCCAAAAAAAGTTAACATTTTGGTGTGTATTTTCAGCCTTTTTGCAAACTGTATGGGGTGAGTGAAGGCTCAAATTCCTTTTTCAAAAACAGCATTATCATTTATATAATTCAGACACTGAAAAATTAACCAATTTGAAGGATGCAATTTGATGGCTTTCAGTGCAGTGGCAGGGTCGTGCACCCACGACTGCAATCTCATCTGAAAGCGGTATGATCATTTCCCCCAACACCCGTGCCCATCAGCACTCCCTCCCCATTCACCCACCGCCGGCCTCAGGCAGCCACTCCAGCTACGTTCCGTGTCTGTAGCTTTACCTGCTCCGAACATTTCACATACATGGAATCACATATTTGTAAAGATGAAGCCTTTGTGGCCGGCTTCTTTCACTTAGCATAATGTTTTGAGGCTTTATCAATATTGTACCACAAATCGGCCTTCATCATTTTGTATTGCTAAGTAATATTCCATTGTGCAAATAAACCACATTTTCTTTATCCATTCACCAGTTAACAACATTTGAGCTGTTTCCACTTTTTGGCCGTTATGAATAATGCTGCCAGGAACATTCATGTACAAAGTTTTGTACAATGTGTTTCCAATTCTCTGGGGTTTATACCTAGGATTGAAATTGCTGGACCACATAACAGCTCTGTTTGACATTTTGAGGAATTGCCAAACATTTCCGAAGGGGCTGTGACACTTTACAATCTCATCGGTCATGGATGAGGTTTCCAATTTCTTCACTTCCTCACCGATACTTATTATCATGCACTTGTTTTTTGGCTGTAGACATCCTGTTAGGTGTGAAGTGGTACTTCACTGTGGTTTTGATTTGCATTCCCCTGATGGTTAATCAAGTTGAGCATCTTTTCTGTTTTTGTAATTGTTGCTGAATTACAGTTGTTCCCATTCCCCCCCCCGCCATTACTCTCCCCTGCCCTACCCACCCCCCTCGTTGAGCATCTTTTCATGTGCTATGGAAAGCTCAAATCCTTACTTGCATATTGCTACAAGTCTTGGTTACTTGAGGACTGTGCTGAAGACAAGTATTGAGCTATAGTGGATAGAAAAGCCTGAGGGTTTGGTAGCCAACTGCCCCTCCTGAGCCCTGCTCACAGACAGTTTTGCAAACAATTATGAGGACATCCTTGGACAGGTGCCTTATGCTGCTAGGACACATGAAACAAGCAACAAAAAGGCCCCCAAATCTAGGTACATAGGAGTAAAACTAAAATCAAGCTTAATCTTACAATGTAGAAATAAAATAATTTTTATTATTTTTATTACTTAATGGGTAAAATTATTTACTATCAAATTTTGAGATATCTTCCCCAAACTGAGAATTATTCATTCAATACTAGTAACCCAGAAAACATAAGATCACTTTTTAAATTTTTCTGTTCTGTTCTATGGAGCCACAAGCCAGGTGTGGTTCAACTCCCATGAAAACATGGAAGGCCTTTGAGATAGTGGCTTTCTGAGAACACTGGAGAACTTCAGAAGCAAACTCACTAGTATCCTGGAGAAAAAGTCAGCCTCAGAAGTAATCTGATTTGCAGGAATTTGAAAACAAAGTGGATGTCATCATTTTTCTACTGTAAGAATAGGTCACATCACCAGCTTTGGCAAGAAGTTCAAGTATAAAGATATAGACACCAAGTGAAATATACAACTATTTGAAGCAATTGTCATTGGGGCTCATGTTAAGGATACATATAGGGAAACTGACTAAAAACATCAAAGTTATTTACGGTGGTTGTGGTGGAGTGGTAAGATTAAGACTTTCAGTTTCACACAGCATATGGAGAACACGGAGAAAATTCACACTGAAAAAAAGAAGGTTCTTCTTGGAGAAGGAAAGAGACAATCAAGCAGGATTCAAGTCAGTTCTGATGAGGGTTTGGTGACTATTATGGACCAAATGTTTGCCCAGCCCTGTACTTGTATGTTGAAGCCACACTCCTAATGTGGTGGCTTTTCGAGGTGGGGCCTTTGGGAGGTCATCAGGTCATGAGGGTGGAACCCCATGAATGCTTCCCTTCTGCCAAGTGAGGACATGGCACGAAGCTGGCAGTCTGCAGACCACAGGGGCCCCTCGTCAGAACCCTGTCGCACTCACACCCTCCATCTCAGATGTTCAGTCTCCAGAAGGGCGAGAAATAAATTTGTTATAAGCCACCCAGTCTGCGGTACCTTTTATAGCAGGCCCAACAGTGACCCTAAAACAAGTGAACTGGAAAGCTCCCATGAATTTCTGAGGCTCTCAGATCCTGACTTTCATACCACAGGAAGATGAAGGTCATCTTGAATATTTATGGGTTGATACAGGGAAATTCCCCATGAGAAAGAGTACAGGAAAAAAATTAAAATAAAAACCACTGAGGTGAATTAAAAAAAAAAACTATTGAATTATCTGTAGTGTCCTCAAAGATATTTATAATTTTCCCCGTAAGTCCCTCCCTTTGATTTTTTCCCTCAGGCAAAAAGTAAAGATCTTATCATAGGAACTTTATATTATCGACTACAATTCTATATTATGCTATAAACCATTTCTGTTACAAGTTCAAATATTCTAGAAGGCTTTCAAGAATGTGAATATAGCCTTGGCTGGCATAGCTCAGTGGATTGAGCACGGGCTGCAAACCAAAGCATCGCAAATTCGATTCCCAGTCAGGGCACATGCCTGGGTTGCAGGCCATGGTCCCCAGCAACCGCACACTGATGTTTCTCTCTCTCTTTCTCCCTCCCTTCCCTCTCTAAAAATTAAATTAAAAAATAACGTGAATGTAGTCAAGAACATGGAAGTCATCTAGCTCAACCTCCTTATTTCTCAATAGGTCTAATTAGCCTGCTCCTTAAGCTAGTTGACAGTCAGCTCCGCACTGGGAGGGTAGGATTCCCGCCACCCCTCCACAGTCCGCTTTCACTCGGGTGCCCATCACAGCTCTGTTGGGAGTCTCAGGGAGAGGCTCTGTTGGTTACTCTCAGGAACAGCCCAGTGTGCCAGACAGGCACTCAGGGCTCTTAGCAACACCATCTGTGTGAGTGACACTGTCAAGCTCAATTCATAGTCAAGTAGAGGAGCTAAAATGTGCATGTAGATCGCTCAGAGTAAGGTGGAACCTTTCAAGTGCCCTGAGAGGGGACTCAGACGACACAGTGTTCCAAGGAAGAAAACTGCTCCTGGCCTTGCAGTGGGTAGAGACGGAGAGATGGGGCGGGAGGGCTTGCAGGACAGGTAGGATTTACCCTGAGGCAAGGAGCCAGAGAGAAAAGCTATGGGGGGAAAAGGGCTCATTTGTTTGGAGTGCTCGTTGGGAAGGGAGGTTGATACCCTGTGCCTTAAATGTTGTACAGAATTTGAGAGCTCCTGTTATGGGCACTTTAGAAAGGATTGTGCTGTACATTAAACTCATCTTAAACTGACGATGCCCATTAATTCTGGGCATCCGGTCCTCACTCTGTACTTCTCTTTTATGATTTATAGCAATTTCTCCCGAATTATAACCTGCTACATACATGCCAGAGCTGCCTGTACAGAATTAGCTTTAAATATAATTTCATCAAAGCTGGTGAGCCATGGGTGCTGTGATTTTTTTTTCAAAGTAAAGTTTCAAGGAAACCAGCTAGTTTAATAAATCCCACAAAATTTTTTAAGAACTGGGATTTTCCACATAGAATAATAGGAAATTTTTTTTAGAAAAACCCCACACTTCTCTCCCAAGGCCAGCAGTGTTTGGCCTTTAGTTTCGTCATATAAACTTGTTCCCTCTCTTTGGCACTTGACAGCAAGCCCAAGTCTAAAAGCTGCAGTGTAGTTAATTACAAGAACGATCAACTTTTAAAAACACTTCGTTCCTTGTGTTTTCTATCACGTACCTTTATGGAGAAAAGAAAAATCAACACACTCCTCCAATGAGTATAAATATCCACTGTGGATACAACTCCCCTCGGTGTTCTAGCACAGTCGCTTAAACGCACAGATGCCTGGCATTGTTAGTTTGTACGGAACACTTGTCTGAGCCTTTTCTCTTGACGTGCTTGGAAAAGGGGATGCTTGTGCGATATAGTTGTGGTGTTGTCACAGATGCGCCTCGCTCCCAACTGTTCTGTATTCCAGGTGCCCGCTAATTTGAGGGAAATGTACAGTATGTATTTTAAAACACTGCCCTGGAGGACATGCCAAACTTCCTGTCATCAACACAAAACTCCGGTTTAACCTATAAACTCCTTGAGTTGCCTACATTCTTGTGACCAAAGTCTCTTCTCTTCCAACAACCTGCTTGGGGGCAGAGGAACAGGTAATTCTGAGAGAACAACCGTGTTCATGATGTGACTGTGCCAAATGCACGCTTTACTAGACAATAGTTTGGGTTTTAGTGATTCCTTTGACAATGATGAATATTTTTGTTCCAACGTTAACATAAGAAGACTTCTTGGGTTTTGGGGGGGGATTTGAATACTCAAGAGTTTTGAGTCTACTTAAAAGATCTTCCATCTCTAGAAGAAAGCCTTGAATGACCTGGCTCCAATCTGCAGATTATTTGTAGATTTGTAGATATTTCTAAGTCCAAACTTATCTCAGTTTTTCTTGGGACCAACAATGAAACTTAATGCTAATGGTGAGGACTTGGAAAAGAAATTTTATTTGCCAGAAAGAAAAGAAGCCAGCCAGACAGGAGTATGGGCCTTGCTACTGAACATTTAACACACCTACTTTGCAACTCATTGTGGGGAAAGGCCCTTCCTTCTGCTTTGGGGAAGAAGAGGACATGCTCAGCTTTCAGCCAATGCCAGTTGAGAAAAGGTACAAACATGCCCAAATGTATTTAACAGCTTCTAATTCAGCTGAAGTTGTAAAGGGAAAAGATGAGTATGTGCCTGATAGGATCTGATGAAAATACTACTTTACCTCTGTGGTCCCCAAACACATAACCTGGTCTAGTCATGAGAAGGGGAAAACAAGACAGATCCCAAGAGATGGATAATCTAGAAAAGACAGGTATACCTCAGGGGTATCGTGGGTGCAGTTCCAGACCACCACAGTAAAGACAGTGTAATCTTGCTGGTGGAGGGTCTTGCCTTCCATCTGTGAGATGCAGCAAAGATATGCCTGAACCTGATCAGTACTCCCCTTCCTCAAAACTGCCAAGGTCATCAAAAGGAAATTTTGAGAAACTGTCATAGCCGAGGAGCTTGTAGACAGGTCAGATAAGTGAAGTATACTATCCTGGACGGGTTCTGGAACAAAAAAGGGACACTGGGGAAAAACTAGACAAATCTGCATAAAGGGTGGGCTTTAGTTAATATTAAAATATCGATGTTGGTTCATGAATTATGACCAGCGTACTATATGAATGCAAGATGTTAATTGGGGAAACTACTATAAACGGAGTGGAGGATAGGGGAGGAGTTCTGGTACATTTACAATTTTCTTCAAGTCGTATAAAATAAAATTTCTTGAAATATAAAATGAGTGGTAAGGACTGTTTTTTAAACACCATTCCAAGCACACTAGACATCAACAGCACTACCCCCACAGGCGGACAAACTATGAGTCCAGAACCACCACAGTACAATTTTAGTAATTTTAAGAGGAGCACAGAGAAAAAAGAGTGTTTCTCCTTTCCCCATTGCTACATCAAAACGTATTAAAAATCTATGCACTTCCGTGGATGAAGCCCACGTCCCCATCTTTAGTGAGGAAAAGTTTATAGAGTAATATTAAGGCAAAGTTTTGTTGGGAGATCTGCCAAACTAGAGATTTCCGTGCTTTAAGTCACTAGATGAAATTTTTGCTTTCAAATTTTAAACTAAGTGTCTGCTTCACACTTCACATTTAGCAAACAGTTTAAATAACATCATAGTGCTGAAGTTTTAAAAATGTTTATTAAATGTCAGTAATCTTTACAAAGCAAATATAATAGCAAGAGGCAAAAATTTTGCAAAATATGTACAAAAGTAAAAAGCCTTAATGAACTAGCAACTCATAAAACCAAACTGTTCTTTCCACTTCCTTTAGAAATAATTTATTGCCAATCCTGAAGTAAAGCCTAACAGAAAATAATTTACAATATCAGATAATGTGCTTAGTTCTTGGAAAGTTATAAAAAGATATATGTATAAAAAATCCTAAACCACAAATACTTTTATACAAGGCTAATACAAAGCATGTTTTGTTAGGTACAGTATCTATGAGGTTGTTAGAAAATATACTTTTTGATAAGGCTTCTTGTGGTAAATGAGCTCTCCCCAGGGTCTAGGAAAGAAAGCCAGTGAAAACATTTTGCGCTTTTGCTTTCAAGTAAGAGGTAAAAAAAAAAAAGAATGGTATATACTTAGTTGCATTGTTACATCATGTTTCCAAAAAACATCGGCTCCTACTTGCTGCCCCCCCCTTGGCTTTTCCCCCTGGTACCATCAAACAGGCATGCTGGAGAACAAGCGCATCCCTTACTATGGCAAGAGATATAACAAGCTTTCGAAATACAAACCCAAATCAGATACCAAGGAAGTAGCACATTTCTATCATGACATGCACTGACTGAAAATGTATGCATAGTGAGTCCTAGCGTACTTCAATACAGCTGGAAATTTTCATCACTGACAGATTTGGATAGGTCGCAAAATTTCTATCAACCCAGAAATTACACCCCACCATTAACGCTTTTTGGTCCATATAAGCTCTGGCATTTGAAATCCAATGGTTAGATCTGGATGATACAGGAATGAACATATTTATTTACATGCTAACTATACATTCAAGTACAGACATGAGAATGCTAGCAGTACAAACACTGTATGTAAGATGTTAAAAACCACTAATCAGCCTTCTAAGGCTATTATCAACTTGTTGAAAAACCATGAAGTCCAACTTGTTTAAAATTTTTGGGTTTAGACTTACAATTCAATTTCTAGTATAAACCTCTCAAGCCCTAGCCTTGTACCATAAAATAACGGGTATATACTGTATCATTTCCTTTATTTGGAACGTGGAGACAAACACATACCCACTCACATACAATCCCTCCCTTCCTCATGTTTACTGAAGAAAAAGCCAACCTGTATGCTATCTTAAAAAATAAAAACCAGCATTAGTCAAGCAGCTCAACACGAGCAGCTCATCTGTGACTAACGGGACTTAACCTGTTGATATGCTGGGAGAGAGAAAGGGACCCAGCACTAAGTCAGATCTCCAGCCTAAGAAGACACTTGCAAAATTTCTGTCCTGATGCCTCAAATAAAACTAAAAGACATTAAGAGGTAACAGTGACTTTCTCTAGATTTATTAGGGAGTTTGTTACAAATATTTGGCTGAGCTTTACAGGCATGATTTCATGGATTCACACAACAAATTGAGTTAACACTGATATTTAGTCTTCTCATTACATAAACAGAAATAACATTGCTACAAATTGCAGTGGAGAGAATCTTGTTTCAAATGGCTTGGTTTGGGGTTTTGTCTAAATATATCATTATGTAATGAAAGCACCAATTTGAGGGCTTCTCAAACAGTGATTTGAGTTTCACAACATAACTTGGTAACTTTTTTTCATATAAATAAGGCATTAAGTGGGTATGTGTACTAATGCTGAAAATACATTTTATCAAAAGCAGACATTTAAGTATTTGGGTATATATTGACAGTTGAGATTTACTCCTTCCTTTTAACAAAAAATTAAAGGGCATATGATTTCTGTGAAATCTAAATCAGTACTTCTACTCATTTCTGGCATTAAGGTCATCTTCCTTCCTTCTCCTCTAAACCCACCACTGCCACCAACTGAACAAAGATTTTCCTGAACAACCTCACTTGAGTGATTTACCAGAGGATCTGCACTTTGTAAAATATCAATACGTGCCAATGACAAAACAAAACAAATGACCTTTTTCACTCCACATTGCCTTCTTGGGTTGCAGTTGCCCCGTAGCCATGAAGTGCCCTTTCCAGACAATAAGCCTGAAATGAAGGCCCTGCCTGGGGTAGCTCAGTGGATTGAGCACGGGCCTGCGAATGAAAGGGTCACTGGTTCAATTCCCAGTCAGGCACATGTCTGGGTTGCAGGCCAGGTCCCCAGTGGGGGTGCATGAGAAGCAACCACACACTGATGTTTCTTTCCCTCTCCTTTCTGCTTCCTTTCCCCTCTCTCTGAAAATAAATAAAATCTTAAAAAAAAAGATTGAAAGAAGATTTGAAATCAATACAATATTTGGCAGGCAACAATGATTCAGGTTACTAAAAATAATATTTAAGTGAGAGAGGCACAGCTTGAATTCTTTGGACCTTGAGAAAATAGCTAACAAAGCCTTTTCCCTGTATAAAAATCAAGGCCCAAATCAGTGGTGTTCTTTGATTTATAAGGCAACTCTGTGTACTATAAATTTCAAGGTCAACGAAGACACTTGTGACATTTCTTACAAATTAAACAAGAAGACATTCAGATTTAAGAACAGAATGTAAGAGAATTAGGCACATCTTATTCAAAATCATAACCACAAAGTCAGAAAATGTAACAGGTGAAAGAATTTTCCATTTCAATTACTTTTTTAGAGATCAGGAGAAAATGAGCACAGCAAAAACTATGAGCACCCCCTCCATTTTGTTCACTAAATTTCACCTCTCCCTTCATAGAGAGGTTTTTCAAAAGGATTTGGTTTTCATGATACAGACATAACAACACCATCAAATGGTTTAAAAATGCAGTATATGAAGTGTGGACTAATGCACTCAGATTGAACTTCACAGTTCTACTATCTAATCAAGCCTGCCATTAAAAATAATTACTGCCTCAAAGTATATTCTAGACTTTGCTATATGAGGATATTGGCAGAGATACCACACACATTGGGAAAGAAAATCACAAATGCCCAAAATAATACCCTATCTATTTGGCGTTTCAACATTTCTTGGTGGTAGTCAACATGGGGAAATGTGATTTCTGCTTTGTCAGGCAATATTTATGGTTCATATCACTAAACATAAATACAACATAAATAGACTCAGTTTCCTCTTTACATGGGGAACTTACCTCAGTCTTTGTGGAATTAATGGTTTGGCCATTCCATAAAACTACTTGCTAAATGGTCAAACTTTCTATCAAGAAGTCCAAATGCTACCGTGCACACATTCAGATATTCACTAACACTGAAATTATTCTAATTCTGTGAGTTTAAACAAAGTATTCTTTTGGCAAGAAGCACTAGATGAAAAACTATTCAAACATGCATGAACTATACTATGAACACTTGCACTACCACATGGGAGACAGCTCTGGGGGTCGTGTACACCAAAGCATGAAACACTGAAGTGACTACGGACATCTTGATGGAGGATGAAACTTCAAATGCAAAATCAGGTATGTTAAGAGCAATCCCTGGTTAGCTCACTGAAAAGCCATAGTCTCATACTAGACAGCAAGACAGACCAAGAGCCACTGTCTTGGAAAGCATGGGTGCCCAATAATGTTGACCCATCTTTCAAGAACTTTCTAGCCAAGAAAATACCTGAGAACCTGGTGAGCTATACAGTAAAGTGATGGATATCACAGTCTTAATCACAATTTTCAGGAAAAAAGAGAAAAGCTGCCACTTTCCAAACCGCCTCAGCCTTGTACATCTGTTTCTCTCATCCAATTCTAACACTGCACATAACCTGCAAGTCAGTATTTTCAGTCCCGCAAACCAGCCCCTGCGAAGAGTTTGCTGTGAGTACACTGTAGTCACAAAGCTACCTCATGGGTATCTTTTCATTTGATAAGTGATAGAGGGAGGTCAGATGCAATCAGATTTTGGTGTGAGTATCCTTAAAATATTCAAGCTGTACTTCGATAAAGCTGGAATTTCTTAAACAATGACATAAACATGCGTATACTGTGTTTTTAGTAACAAACCAAGGATGAAAAGGAATCTGAAATAATACGTTTTTGAATAGCCTGACATGAAAATACTGCCATTGCCAAGCTCCAAATGAACAACAACAAAAAATCTCATAAATGCCACCGTCTGAGTCGATGGAAATAGGAGAGCAAAAGAAAGATGTTTGTGATGGTACAACAATGATTTCCTACAGTCAGGGCCACAAATCATCTGAGACAGGATTTACAAGTCTAAGAGTAAAACACGTAACGTTCTGGGAAGGATGTTTTATGGGAAGTTCTGTTAAGTTGCTTGGAATTTTTAGTTACTGCTATGGCCACAATGTCTCACACATCCGGCACTTTTATTATGATATTTAAATATGGAAAGGATAAATTATATTCCACTTGTAACTTTGATCAACACACTATATATGGCACTTGCTTGCCTTTTGCTGCCCCGTACCATTTGTGAACTTTCATTAGCATTACACCAGAAATCTCCATGTAAACTTTAAAACACTAGAAACCACAGAAACTGAAACAAAAAATGTTGTATACATAAGTAATTAAAAACACATGAAGCCTAAATCTGTGTAAATCTATAGAATATCGTTCTTCAGATCAAAATTTTTCCAACAGACATTTCAAAGCAGGCCATCACCAAGCCAGGCACGGGTGGCAGTGCTCTGTGCTAGGCAGACAGAAGGTGTCTTACTTATTTCAGAACTGAACACTGTTAGCTTCATGCCTACAAATATTTAAGGGCACCTTTTCTACTTGGCACCACAGAATTCGGTTTGGAAGTACAAGAATTTAAAGCCTGATATATACCTCGTCTGAGGTTTGGCAGGAAATTACAACTCCACTCCAATGGAAGCCACAGCGAAACAGATCAAAGCCTGAACTTCAGCAGATACTAGCCATGTTTTATTCAGCAGCTTTCAGCCACAAACCCAAGTCCGCAGAAGGAGGACTAAGAGTTCCAAGAACTTGAACATAGAATCAAGATTTTTCTAATTCCTGTTGTAAACTATTTTAAAAAACAAAACAAACAGAAAACAATCAAAAAGACACAAAGCTATTAAAACAGCAAGTCTTTTGTACATCACTGTAGCATAAGCTGCTTGAGGTTGTCATGCAGAATAGTATCCTTCACGTCACGGAAAACCAGGCGGATGTTCTCCGTGTTGATAGCAGTGGTGAAGTGATGGTACAAGGGCTTCTGCTGCTGGTCCCGGCGCTTGTTACGGAAACACTCCACCAGGAATTTTTGGACGTCTCTTAAGCAGTGGGGATCCCCTTCAAATTCTAAGAAATAGTCTTTGATGCTTACAATTTGCACTTTCTCCTCAAGCAAATCTGTCTTGTTCAAGAAGAGAATTATGGAGACATTGCTGAAAACCCGGTTATTGACAATTGTTTCAAAAATGTTCAGAGATTCTGTAAGGCGATTGGTCAGTCGGTCTTCCATAAGCACCTGGTCAAATTCACTTGAGGAAACAAGGAAAAGTATTGATGTCACACTGTCGAAGCATTCAAACCAACGTTTTCTTTCTGATCTTTGACCACCTACATCAACCATTTTAAAAGGAACATTTTTAATTTCAAAGTCGTACTCGTGAATGCCTTTGGTGGGCCTTCTGGCAAGCAGAATATCTTGCTGTGATGGAATGTAATCCTGCAAAAGAAAAAAATGTTCTACACTGAGTAATCCAGAAATGATTAGAATTTTTAATGTACTACTAAGGGGTCTAGTGAATGGATATGCAAACAAAGTTACTTTTTTAAATGACACCTCCCGATAACATTAAAGCACCAATACTATTATTATTATTATTCCCATTATGAAATGCCAAAATATATTAAAATGTTAGTGTACACAGACTGGTTCAAAATTCACTACAAATGAGCAGCATCTACTATTTTCCCCTCCCGCAGTATTACTCAAACCAAACCTACCAGCTGTCCTCACACTCTGGCCCACCGCTCTTAGCTTCCGCCACAGTGACCTCACTACTCACATACCCACCTGCTGGTCTGAAATGTCAGTTCACGAGAATCACTTCCCAGTCTAAGGTTCTGCCTCTCTCTAGCCCATTCTAAACACTCCTTTACCAGCTTTATGACTAAGAACTTCTATACCAATCACTTCACATTTTTACTGCTGCTATGCTACGTGCCTGGAAAACACCTCCTCTACTATAATTAACTGCATTTACTTTGGGCCACTTCCTCAGTTTGTTTCCAGGGTGCAGTGTAGCCATGTTCCAGCTATCTCATCTATTGACACAAGGAGTCTTTTACTGTCAGCACTTTTGCCTGTGAAATGATGGTGACCATGGCAGGTCTACCTGCCTCTGGGGGACAGTTTACACAAAGATCAAATGAGTCCTCTGTGAACAGGACTGGTTAACTACTAGACATGAACAGACAGAAGCTGCTGGTCTCATGAGTCACGGGCTAGCCCCTAACAGTGCACTTCATCACACAGTCGAACTGTTCTTTCTCTTCTCAGGCTAGTATTTTTCCACAACTTTGACATAGCTTTTTGGCAATACTGAAGAGAAAAGCTTTTAATGCTCATTATCAAGGTCAAAATATTTTTAAAAATCAAGGCAAGATTTTAAAACAATGCTGATTGTTATCTGCAATGCTGCATTTTATGCCTTTCCACATTGTATGATTTTGAAATGTCATTTTGAGAATATTTATCTCTTGAAAATGGTGCACTTTAGTTAGGAAAAAAAGTAGGGAGTTCTCAGCGATGTTACAGCTATAATCCACAGCCATTTATTAAGTAACTCTGGGACTCTGATAAATGCGTTGGCACTTCTATGTTTTCTTCTAGCTTTTGTTCACATACCTACCTACTTTACATCAAATGGATTAATGTGATATAATTTACATAAACATTCTTCTACTAGTGGTCATTTTGGATGTTTCCAAATTTTTGCTTTGATGAAAAGAAGCTCAGCAATTAAATTATTATGCAAACACTTTTTATTTTCCTTTTAAACTATTTCCTGAGAGTAAATAAGCAGGGATAAGCTTATGAGGTCAAAGGTTATGAATATTTTAACCCCTTGGACACTTAATGACAATGTCCAGAAAGGTGGTACCAATTTACAGTGCCTGTGTGCCAGCTGCCTCAGAAACACGCCAACACTGAGCTGTTCTTTTAAAAAACCTTTTTATTCCATAAAAATAAAACCTTCTTTATCATTACTTTAATTAGAAACTAATAACCTAGTTCAAATTAGGCTAATTCATACAAGCCATAAAACACAGGACAATGTAATCAAATACTAAATGATCTGGCAGTAACAGTGGTTAGGATTGGGAATTCTAGAGTCAGCTCTTTAATACTAGCTGTATGATCTTGGACAAGTCACTTAACCTCTCTGTCTCAATTTCCTCATTTTTAAAATACGGTAATATTCATAGGGGTGCTATGAGAACTGAATGAGTTAAATGGGTGAAGTGCTTAAGAGCTGTGCCTGGCACATATGTTACGTGTTACTAGTCTGCTGGTTCCTACTGTGTCTGCCACCACTATGGCCCTGCTGTAGAGAGGAAGAGGGAGAGGCTGTGATGCGCAGGTAAACTTCCACTCAAGTTTCTCCAGTCTCATTTTTAAATGCTCACCATTCATTTACACTTGACAGTCTATTCACAAACACAATGCAGTCAATGAGAAAATTAACTTTCTTCCTTACCAACTCCTCTAAGTCCAGCCAGTATGTTTTCCTCCTACTTCCTGTCCCACCAACGATGTCGGTGTTCTTGAGGCCTCTCAAGCACCCTGGTTCTTCTCTATGATCTCCTATCCTACATTGAATCCTGCTATTCCTTTTCTGAATCTTTCTTACACTTTCCCTTTCCTCCTTATTTCCACTCTCCCACTTTCTTCCTCTCAGGTGTAGAATTACCATCTTTTCACCAGTTTCTCTGTCTTGCATGTCTTGCACTTCTTGGTTCCATCTCTGAGCCCCTCCCAGACTGACCTCTCTGGCATCATGACTTCAGAACTTACAGGGCAGCTCCTGACTCCATCAGATCCCGACTCTGCCTACTGGCTTCCGTGACCCTCCTTACTCCTTGTTTTCTGGAACTAGCAGACTGTTCTATATTGCTCAGGACCACCACAGAGCCTGACACCAAGACCTACACAAATCTTCTTGTATAATACCATTACCTGCCCACTGACTTGCACTACATACAGTCCAAGTGCAATGAACAATGCATGCATACCCAAGTTCTTGCCTTCTAGAAATCTGTTTTTGAGTTAGAGCCAAGAACTTCACACATCCTTTGTCAGACAGATGTGCCTCCTAAAACTAAACACACCTAGCTGTTTCCATCTCCACAGGCTGCACCTCCTCTCTCCATATCTAAATCCAACCTATCCTTCACTTACTCTTTTGGGCTAGCTCCAACTTTTCTAGCTGAAACATTTCTCTAGCCTTTGACTAGAACGAGTTTCTTACATACACAGATCAAAGAACAAAAGAGCTAACATTGAGCATTTATTACACACTATTCTGAGTGCATTACTGGGTGCTATGGACTGAATTGTGTACACCCCCTCAAATTCTTATGTTGAAACCCTAACAACTCATGTGATTATATTTGGGTACAAGGCTTTCTGAAAGTAACTAAGATTAAATGAGGTCATATGGGTGAGGTCCTTCTTAATCAGAGTATTTATGGCCTTCTAAGAAGAGTAAAAAATTTTCTCTCTCCCTTTCAGTGTGTGTGTGCCGAGCAAAAGCCATGTCAAGCCTGAGAAGGCCATAAATACTCTGCAAGCCAGGAAGAGATACCTCATCAAGAAAAATCGAATGTGTTAGAGAGCACCTTGATCTTGGACTTCAAGCCTCCAGTGCTGTGAGAAACAAATGTCTGTTGTTTAAGCCACCCAGTCAGTGGTATTTAGTTATGGTAGCTTTAGCAGACTAACACACGGGGTTTATTTCATGTAACCATCCCATAACTCTATGAGGACAGTTCTCTTACTATGCCGCCTATGATATTGCTAAAAAATAAATTAAATAAAAACCAAGAGGTTTACAAATGCACAGGGGTATCCAAAT
The DNA here is from genome assembly GCF_004126475.2 of Phyllostomus discolor. NCBI lineage: Eukaryota > Metazoa > Chordata > Mammalia > Chiroptera > Phyllostomidae > Phyllostomus > Phyllostomus discolor. The sequence goes on from NC_040910.2 coordinate 87,310,954, forward strand.
CATAGCCCAGAATGGCTGTGAATGCAGCCCAACACAAAATCATAAATTTACTCAAAACATTATGGCATTTTTTTGTGATTACGTGTCACAATGTATTTAATGTATGGCCCAAGACAATTCTTCTTCCAGTGTGGACCAGAGACACCAAAAGGTTGGACAGCCCTGGAAGGTCACAGGGCCAGGAACCCAAGTGGTCTGGCTGCAGAACCAATGTCCCTGCCCCACATGCTGTTTCACCCAGCAGAGGGTCAGGGGGCCTGGCATGAAGTAGAGCTTCAATGGCCTGGTACTTTAGCCAGAGATGCAGAAGCAAATGCAATCCTGTGAATTATCAAATATGCACAGAATGGGTGGCCAATGTATACCACACTCAGATTTATTCTTCCCTCCTTTTTAACTACCAACTGATTATAGCCCTTTTTTCTTTTTATTCCATATGTGGCCTCAGACTTGCCCTCACCATAAGATACTAAGCAGCTAGTACAAAATTCACTGGAGCTGGCCTGCAGTCATTCATTCAAAAGCCATTCGTTGAGTGCCCCGTATGTGTTAGTAACAATTAGGCATCAAGAACTCAACCCTTTACAATCAAGAGATGAGGAGGACCTTGCCCTTATAGAAAGAGGTTGGTGAAAGACCAGTAAACATATAAATAAATAAACCAATCGTAATAAGAGCAATGAAATTTGAAAAAAGCAAGGGTCAATACTGAAAACAAGAGGAAGGGACATAATTTAAATGGTATGCTCAAAAGGCCTATATGAACAGGCAAATTAAGAAAAGCAAGTCAGTGTCTGGATTGGAAAACATGAAATAACTTAAAAAATTAGTTTACCTACTAAGGCTTCCCTTAACTTTCTTAAAGGCTTATAATCTGACCAGATGAAAAAGTGACAATGAAATCATCAGTCTTAATAAAAGTTTCACTGATGTGCATGCACTGAGTTAGATAAAGACAGGGATCCCAAATTCTGGAATACCTGTGTATAGGAAGCAGGCAGGAGAAAAACATATTGGTTTGAAGGGCAGATGCATGTATTTTAGCAAAACAGATACAAAATAATGGAAAATACAAAAATCATCCTGCTAGAGCAAAAAGAAGGTACTTTTTCACATGTCCTAGATCCCATTAGTATGTTACTTTACTACTTGTAATGGGATTCATTTTGTGTTTTCCTTCAGTTATGTTTTTAAAGTTAAATATCTCATAGAATCCATGAGATCATATTAAAATTTTTAACAGAAATTTGCTAAGAGGAAGCGAATAAAAATACACTAAATTGAGTAGCTAACAAATGACTCTAGGGCAAAGGCTTCCAAACATTTTCCAGGCAGAAGAAACCTTTCTTCCAAGGACGTTTTCCGCATGAGTTCAACACAGCAAGAAGCCGGCGCAGCTGCTCTGCCCGCGGCAGGCCCAGGGAACCAGTGCCGGCTGAGAGATGTTGGCTGAGGGATACATGGCAGGAAAATCACACACTTTCTTTCCAAGGACAACCCCTTCTTCTCCAGCATGGAATCCCTTCATCAGGCCTTCAGAATCTAGCCCTCCTACCCTATACAAAAAAAGAGGTCCTGAACTAGAAAATACCATTTTCTGAAAGGTTTGTAAATCAGTTATCCACTGTGTTGTTTCTGTTTCTGCTTACATAAAACCCAAAAGACAGTGAAGTAGAACATATAATGCGCAATCTCATTTTCAAACATAAACTTCTTTCTCTAAACAATTTTACTTTCATTAAGCAGTGGATAGTGCATTCCTTAAAGAAATGTCAGAGATTTGGACAGTAGAGGGAGAAAAACTGAAGCAGGAGTAGTCAGAATGCTGCCACTAGGAAACAGAAAGAAGCAAGCAGCTTGATAGATAATTCTTCTAAATTTCCAAACATCAATATCCTGGCTATTGCTTTCAAATGGCACTAAATACTCAGTTAAAAAACTTACTGGTTCTCCAAGTTTATCCAAGTTATCCAGGAAATATTTTACAGATTCACCCTAAAAGCAAGAAGAAAACAAAGTTATTAAGGCTTAGAAATGGAAGCCTTTGTTACAACAGTTTATATTAAACTGTCTGGTTGTTCACTTAGTCCAAACATAGTTTGCTCCAGACCGAACAGCTAGCCCCACTAAAAACGTATAAAATGTCTGCCTCTGCCACAAAGGGCCACAGCCTGGTTAATTTCACAAATGCTTTAATAAGTGATTGTCTACTTGCACAGGATTACAAGTACACTTTTGATAACAACTAAAATTTAAGTGGGATTCTTTCTGTCTACATTTTTCTACCTGCAGTTTATACCAATGGTGGTTATCTTCAGAGATGAGAACAAACCTGAGATGAGGCGAGAACACCATATAAAAAGTCTTCCAGGAACAGAGATCTGCCTGGAGACATAGCTTGCTAAGGCAGATTTTGAATGATGCTGCAGGCTTCCCATCTCCAATAAATAGGTCTTCCTTTCCTGAGTGGCCAGCCTACTCTCTCTGAGCTCGGATTTCAGTAGGACCTCCAGGTAATTTCAAACATATAAACTACATGAGAATATATTCCTAAAAGGAAACACTTGAGCAGAGGATACCTAAGAGGAATCCATTTGGGGAAAGAAGCCTCTGGGTCTTGGGGTCTCCCAGTGCTCTCTTCCTATGTTTTCACTTTCCTGTTGGATTTCTACTATCATGTACTTCCCCTGACTGAAGCTGCTTCCACAAGTTCCTGATGGCAGTGATTCCTTACTGTATGGGGGAACCACTGGAAGATTTTGCCAACTATCAGTTCTGACTGTTGGGGTAGGGAGCAGTTTCTGCAATTGAGGTGATTTCTGGGACCAACCACCCTTTCAGTCACAAGGCCTTAAAGTAGCAATTCTCACAATTTTTTTTTCATGCTAATCTTCTCCATATCTTCTGATTTTAGTGTAGATGCTGCCAAAGCGAGCACAGTTCTCACAATCTCTGGTCTCAGGATCCCTTTTCATATCTTCGGGATTCCAAAGAGACTTTGTTCATGAAGGTTATAGCTATTGATATTTATCACAGTGAAAAGTAAAACAAATTTTAACAAATATTTATTAATTCATTTTAAAATATCAATAGAAAGCCAATTACCTGTGAACATATTTTAGTATATATCTTAATAAAAGACAGTGAGACACACATCTGCTTCTGCATTTAAACTGCTACTTTAGGTTGTTTGGGTTGAAGTCTATGATAAAAACCTGACCTTAAACAGAAATGTTGTTGGAAAAGGGAGAAGTGTTGTAATAACTTAACAGCAAAATATGTCCTGAAGTACTAGCAAACTGCTAGAGATTTGTTTTCTAAAATGGCTAAGTCCAATGATTTACAGTGGCTTACATACTTTCCATGAACGTTAAGTCCTACCTGCAAGGTTGAAATATTTCAGTGAAAAAAAAAAATCAAGAGACAGGAGAGAAAACTAGAAATCTGTTTACCCTTAAATTATAATTGTTAACTCTATTGCCATGTTGGATTGCATCTATTGTCATAAGGTGTTTATCTACCTGTAATACGCCTTTAATTTTCATCAGTTTTATAATCTCCAAACTAAGCCAGATCCAAGTATCTCCTAAATACTCATTAAGTAAGTTTCATTCAGCCTGTTTGGAGAAATCTACTCAATAGGAAACTTATTAACTTGCCTTTAAAAGTGAACTGTAAGTTTTTTAAAAATCAATAATTCACATTTGCATACATTAGTAATTTAAGCCCTGCAAATATCTTCGTGAAGCCATATCTAAATAAGGATCCTTTTGGACAACATTTTATGCATAGATTTTGTAAAATACAAGCTTTTCCACCTAGCATTTACTTATATAAGTTTTATAGCAAGAATCAAATACCAAAAAGAAGTAAGTTACAAAATGAAAAAAGTTTGAGGTTAAAATTGGTTAATGAATCAAGACTTTTCATTTTGCCCTGGCTGGTGTAGCTCAGTGGATTGAGCACGGGCTGTGAACCAAAGTGTCGCAGGTTCAATCCCCAGTTAGGGCACATGCCTGGGTTGCAGGCCACGGCCCCCAGCAACCGCACATTGATGTGTGTCTGTCTGTCTGTCTGTCTCTCTCTCTTTCTCCCTCCCTTCCTTCTCTAAAAAATAAATAAATAAAATCTTTTTTAAAAAGTATACATCTGAAACACATATAATTAAAAAAACTTTTCATTTCAATCTACGGAAGTGGCTAATAACAAAGGTAAATTAAAGACTCAATTTCCCTTCTTATTTGTCCTTTTTCTATTGTTTCTTCACATATTCACATGAAAATATGAAATACAACATGATATTGTTGTGCTCACACTATTTGAAATCTAAGATTATAAAATCATACTTAATTCAATAAAGACAATAAACATAAACCAGGCCTATTTATATTTAAAGAATTTGTTCATAGCTTTGAAAATGACTCTAAAGTGAAAAGATCTTGAAAACATTCTATTTCAAATATTTGAAATATACCATCTCTATAATGGGTTCCATGTCTTTTTTCTCCCCTTAATTTTAATTTCAAAATAAAATATAATAAAGAGGCTAGCTTATACACAGGGTAGGCATCAAACTCTCCTCTGGGTTCTCAGAGCCTGCCATGGAGCAGTTTCACTTCTCCTTTCATTTACTGCCCTTCCAGCATTGCCTGGTCTTCACAAAGGACCTATTTTATTGTTTCTTATCTTTGAGATGACCTACTTTTTGCTTAATAATGTTCCCTATTTTTTATTTGGAAAAAGCATTGTAAAGTATTAATGTGACTCACAGCACACACTTTTAATAAGGGTAATGTCATCATCTTTATCATTAAAGCATACTTAAGGTACTACCGCTCATGCCTTTTTGTCTAGTTCACAAGGAGCGAGACAGCATTTACTTATACTCAGAGAAATATAAGCTATTTCCCTTTGCTCTGTAGACAGGTCAAAATTATGCAGACTCCAAATGAATGCAGAGTTTCAAGTTTCTTGCTAATGTTTTCTATGTGTGTCACTTAAAACTTCCAAAAGATCAAAATTAGTTACAACAACATAAACCACCCCCAATATTTAAAATATTTTTTCAGATTAAATATCTATTCAGATTAATCTAAGATAATTTATAATAGCCTAAATCCAATGTCCAAAAGAATACCTGCCTAATCTAGACAATTAATTTTAACTCTTCCTTGCATATAAGCTATAAAAATAAAACTAGTGCACAAAATTAAAAGTGAGAGATTTTTGAAAAGAACTAAGTTATCACTTTATTTTATAAACTGCCCTTTCTTGCCACTGCTCATAAATAAATTTCTTTTTACATCGTTTTTCAATTAAACTTATCACCAAAATAATTTAAAGCTAGATCTTAGTTTTCCAAGAGTATTCCTGTAGTCCCACCAAATTCTGATTTACACATAACACAAAATATACAATGCACTTTAGTAATTCTACTACAGAAGTCATAAAAATAAACTTATTCTATTAAAATGCCTCATTCTATCGTTTCTCAGCCTTTTGGCTAAGATCAAGTGCAGTATCTGTTCTTAACAATTTAAAATGCTTCATCCTAGAGATATGAGAAAAAACTTAGCCATATGTCTAATAAGCATTTTTGGATACACATGTATCTTATATTTATGCATGTATATGTAGCACTTGTAAGCTATTCTGTTATCTTAAGAAAGTATTAATGACTCTCAAATGTCTGTATGAGAATTATAGCCCTCTCTTTAAAATAATACAGGTTTCAGAGTGGAGGCCAGCATTTCTTTTAAAAATCTTTTTTCATGAAAAATAATTAAAAATTTCTTCCCTTGCCCTGGCCAGTGTGGCTCAGTTGGCTGAAGTGTCATCCTGTAACCGAAAGGCTGCGGGTTCAGTCCCTGGTCCAGGCGCATATGATGCATCAGAGCGAGTATGGGAAGCAACCAATCAATGCTTGTCTCTCGCTTTGATGCTTCCCTCTTTCCCCTTCTATTTAAACACAGTAAAGAAATGTCTTCAGGTTGGGATTAAAAAAAAAAATTTAAAACTTCTCTTATAAATATAAATTGTAAATAAATGTAAGGAAGAAGTTTAATATTACAGAGATGGGCTAGCTCTAACATTATACATGACACTGTTCAATCCGGTAACAACATGGTAAGATTTATCCCACATTTGTTGCATGTTACCATTTAGTACCACCACTTTCTGTTCATTAAAAAAATACATACAAGAGAATTTTTCCATTTAATTAAAAAAACCACATCCATTTTCTAAAAGAATGCCTTACCAGTTCTCTAAGAAAATCACCTCCTCCAGGAAATGCTAATGTTGCAACAACACTAAATGAACAGGATATAAAATTGCACAGAAAGTACAAAAAAGTTCATCTCAACACCCAATGTTGTACTGAAACACCAGAGGGAAATACACTAACCATCAACAAAGATGTCTTAGGGTGGTGGTATAAATGCCTAACTGGATGATTTTCTACAATGTACATATGTTTTAAAATTTAAACTTTAAAAAAAGCTAATTTGGATTCTGGAGCCAAGAGGTAATTCTCTCATAAAACAAAACAATTTTCCTACTTTTCAGTTTTCACATAACAACAAAAAGCTCAGAGTTTTAAGAAATTCCTAAAACCACAATGAGATACCACTTCACACCGGTCAGAATGGCCGTCATAAACAAAGCAACAAACAACAAGTGTTGGAGAGGTTGTGGAGAAAAGGGAACCCTAGTGCACTGCTGGTGGAAAGGCAGAGTGATACAACCACTGTGGAAAACAGTATGGAACTTCCTCAGAAAACTAAAAATCGATCTGCCTTTTGATCCAGCAATTCCACTGCTAGGATTATATCCTAAGAACCTTGAAACACCAATCCAAAAGAACCTATGCACCCCAATGTTCATGGTAGCACAATTTACAATAGCCAAGTGTTGGAAGCAACCTAGGTGCCCATCAGTAAATGAATGGATCAAAACACTATGGTACATTTACACAACGAATTCTATGCGGCAGAAAGAAAGGAGCTCCTATCCTTTGTGACAGCATGGATGGAGCTCAAAAGCATTATGCTAAGTGAAATAAGCCAGGCAGTGAAAGACAAATACCATATGATCTCACCTTTAACAGGAACCTAAACAAAACAAACAAACAAACAAGCAAAATATAACCAAAAACACTGAAATAGAGAACAGGCTGATAGTGACCAGAAGGAAGAGGGGAGGGAATTTCAAGGGAAAAGGGGAAGGGTTTACAGGAAGGAGTATAAAGGACACAGGGACAATAACAAGGGAGGGGTGGAAACGGGAGGGAGGTGGGGAGGGCTGGGGCGTGGGCTGGGATGGGAGTAAAAGGCAGAAAACTGTACTTGAACAACAATCAGAAAGAAAGAAAGAAAAGAAGGAAAAGAAAGAAAAGAAAAGAGAAAAGAAAAATTCCACACAGTTAAAATAACTTTTTGAAAAGGGTCAATTATATATAACCCTAACAGCATACAAAGAAATATTCTGTACCAGAACTAGAACCGTTCAGGAGTAAACTTTTTTTGATTCTCAAAAAGTAATGAACTCAATTGTTAAAAAGAAAAAAGTAATAGTTTTTCAAAGATCATACTTCCCAAATAGTTTCAATTTCCCCGATAACATGAGAGGGGCCTGTAAGAGCACTTCGTAATACCCAGAATATCCTTGTGAGTGCACACCAGATGGAAAGTTCTTTATGATGTGCTACAACAAACCTTGAAATCCCTACAACTCAAACATTACACAATAATCATTAAATAACATTAACATTTACTAATTAGTAAAATAATTCTATGCCTAAGATCACACAGCAGGTGAGAGGAAAACCCAGAGTACTTTATTCCCATTTGAGTGTTCAATCCATCATGCCAACTCTCCTGCCAGTGGAGAAGCTCCACACAGCCTACGAAAGCTTTAGTTACCTTCCCTTGCCCACTCGCCAAGCAAACAATCATACCGGAGAGCAAAGCAGTACAACCTAATGAAGGTGAGAAATAGCTCAAAATTTCTATTGGTACATTGGTTCCTTTTCCAAGTCACTATTTGGTTAATTGTGCTACTAAGGGATGCAGGAAAGCATGGTTGGTGGTGAATATCAGATATGGGCTATGGAGTCCTCCTGAACTTTAAAAAGGCTTGAAAAACCACAACTATTAAACCAGGTGGCTGAAAGCACTACAAAAAGAAATGAGAATGGTCGGCTTGATTTCAAGTGGATCTTTTCTACTTCCTCACCGCTCTTCCCTCTTCAGGCCCTTGTCACCTGGCTTCTTCCTCGCCATGTCTCTTGCCACAATCAGCAAAAACCTCCCTGTTGCCAAAAATCAATGAACATGTCAGTCTTTCTTTACCTTCCAAGACCTCTCAGTGGCACGTTTTTCTTCCTTAAAACACTGCCCTAGCTTCCATGGCATTACATCTTCCTGAATTGCTCCTACCTTTTCTGGCCATTTCTGTCAGCATCGCCTCCTCAGAACACTTTCAAAAAGTTGAATGTTCCATGAGACTCTATCCTCACAGCCCTAGTCTCCCTTTACACCCTTTCTCTGAGTAACGGTAAACATTTACAGATTTTAAATATCACCTGGATACACACAACTCCTAAATTTTCACCTCTAACCCAAAACTCTAATCTGGATTCCAGACTCAAGTATCAATCTGTCTACTTGATTCTACCTTCATGTCTCACAGAGATCTCAACCTAATACGCCCAAATTAGTCTTAATCGTTCCTCTCAAATTCTTTCCTTGCAGTCTTTACACCTGAGCAAAAAGCACCATCCACCTGCTTGTTAAAACCAGAAACCTGAGTCACTCTTAAAACATGTCTCTCTACCTCACTTCCTACCTAAACTGTCAGACTCCCACTAAATTTCCCTACAAAGCATACCACAAACCCACCGTTTTCTCTAAACCTCTACGGCTACCATCCAACTTTGGAACTGCTCCACATCCGGAATAGCAGAAAGGTTCTTGGTCAGTGTTTACTGACTCACTGCTCCCCTCACTTCTCTCGAATTCTCACACTCCAGCAAGCTGTCCCCCACCTTAGGTTCTGTGCACATGGTACTACTCCTTCTGCCTGTCAAACTGCTCTCCCCCCTCACCTGGCTGCCCCTTTCTCACCCATGGGATCTTAATTTAAATGTCCACCTCCTCAAACCATTCTCCTGTTTTGCCACTGTTTCCTTTTCTTTTTCTTCCAAGCATTTATCACCAGTGGGATTATTTGTTGGCCCATATAATCTAAGTTCCTCCAACTACCATCTAAGATCAATGAGAACAGCGATTACTTAGATTTGGTTCACTAGCAAATACCCAGCCTGCAACAAAGTGCCTACTCATTAATAGATGTTCCATCACATGTTACTTAACGACTGCTAAAAGCTGTCAGCTGACTGTTATCTGACTTGTCAGAGAATGACTGACCCCATGAAATCTGCTCCCCAAGGCTTCTTGCCCCCACTGCCTTGAACATTTGCTCTTCACTTTTCACACGAGGAGAAAAGAATTCAGATGCCAATGATGAAAACGCACACTCAAAGTCATGCTCTAAACCTTGATACCAGCATATAATACAAAATATAAATACACAGAAAACTATCAGAAGACATAGACCTATCAAAAAATGCATTTCTACAGAGTGAAAGTTTGTTTTTTAAAAGAATACCCATTTTTTAAATGGAGCCCTTTTTTTCCAAAAGGAAGGTGTCTTATATTAAGGCCAGATACAAAATTCTAAATAATGGTCAGAACCTTAGTTTTTTTTTACTAAATTGTAACACCAACCTCAAAACTGGTTGAAACATTTGATCATAATTTAAAAGATCAAGAAAAAAATAAGGAAAATATGATTCTCCCTGCCTATTCCAGAACTGAAATGTATATCATCTATATGGTAACAATTTTAATCATTTTTGAAGCTATAGCTAATAAAGACAGTTTTACTGCAATGTGGCAAGTAACAGTTAAAAATAGCAAATCATTTGCATCAAAATATTGTAATTCAAAAGGCTAAATCACATTACTCTTTTATAACTATTTCAATAAGAATAAATAGTATTTACAGCTTTGTGAATATATAGCATTCAATTACTAGCTTTTTGAAAAATCAGTAAAAATAACTTTAGAGATCTTACATTTGAGTATCAATTTGTCTCAAGTATATTCATGTATATCTTCTCATTTATTAGGCCTTGTGTAGCATAGAGTTGGCCAGGCAATAACTTGTGAGTAGCAACTCAGAAAATTTAGTATAGTTGCCCAACTGCTAGTAGCTCCTGTGAATTTTTCTTTTACTTACTATCAGTAAACAGATACAACCACACTTTACATCATGAAACCTAAATGAAAACCACATGATGATATGACAAATTCTCTGCACTTCTACTGAGACAGTTCATCCTGTTTAACAGAAATACAATTTTAAAAAACATTACCCAGGGAATATGAAAACAGTAACCAGGATATTAAAAAGGAAAGTGAAAGTCTTTCACCCCAATTATTCATTAATTCAGCCCTTTCTCTGTAACATTTCTAGAAGGGTTAAAAGAGAAACATCCTATTAAGATGCTAACTGCAACTGCTCAGGCTCAAAGACCCCAAAGATACTGTGAAACCACTGGGGGAGAGCAGATAGAAAAGTTTTGTTTATTAGCTAACATTGTTTTTAAATGCCAAAGTCAATTACTTTTTTTCTTTAGAACAAATTTGAAATTTGTTTACTTTGCGCCACAAGAAAAAGTAGGAATTCTCTACTAGACTAAGGTTTTAGTTGGTTTTTATACAAAATGGTCAGAAATTCTAAAATCTCATAAAAATATGAAGTCTTAAAAAAATCACTTTGTATTTTATAAATATATGGAATCTTTTTTAACCTTGGAAAAAGAAACCGAAATACCCTCTTTAACCTGAGTACTCACAAAGCCTCTGCCCATTGCAGGCACAGGAGATGGCAGATGGGGTGGAAGGGGCACCACACAGAAAGAGGAGAAGGGAGAAGGAAAGAACAGCAGAGCACCTGTACTTTCACCAAAGGTATCTCACCACACTTCCAGCAGGGTAGGTAAGGATTTGGCTAATTCAACCTACACATCAGACTGAAAATCAAGCAAAGTGACATGAGAAAGCAACAAGAACCAGTGCAGTAATGAAAACCTCAAATCTCTCTTAAGATGTACTACCTTTCCCTGGCTGGTGTAGCTGAATAGATTGAGCGCAGACTGCGAACCAAAAGGTCGCAGGTTCAATTCTCAGCCAGGGCACAGGAAAGGCAACCACACATTGATATTTCTCTCCCTCTCTTTCTCCTTCCCTTCCCCTCTCTCTCAAAAGAAAAAAAAAAAAGATGTGCTACCTTTATTACAGATAATATAAGGTCTAATGAGAATGTAAGCCATAGGTCTGCATTATTTAGAAAAAAATTTTTATATTGGTAATAGAGTTCAAAAAGTGGGTCAAATCAAAACTTAATAGTGCTTTATTTTTTTAAAGCTACATATAATTTATGCGTACATGGCTAATGTTAATAATACGGTTAATATGTATCAGACACTGTGCCAAAGACTTTCACATGGATTATCTCATACAATCCCTGACAATTAATAACAGTAGGTGCTTGGATTGTCCCTATATTTCAGTTGCAGAAACAGAGATTCAGAGACACCAAGGGACTCGTTCAAACACACACAGTGAGCGGTACAACCAGGACACAAGTTTTGGTTGGCCACTGAGTTCTACTTTATCTATCTCACACACAGTAGAATACCATATCAAATCTTAAGGTTGTCGCATTAAAGTCATTTCTGAATATGTTTTACAATACGCAAAATAAATCAGTAACTTTGAACACGGTTATTTTCTAATTTGTTTGGAGGATACAAAGTAAAGTTTCCTGAAGCAAAACTGGGTACAAAGGTCTTATGACTGAGACCAAAGCCAATATATCAAGGAAGAGCAATTCTATTCAAGTATCTGGCATCTACTGTATAGTAGTTGGGGATGAAAAGGCACACCTACTACACTGATTTAAAAAAATTTGTATTCATTTTGCCAAAAGAAGAGAGATTAAACTGGAAAGATTAAGACAAACAACTACTATCAGTGCAGCAGATGGGTACTTTAGTCCAGTTCTCAAAACAAAATGATTTCCTTGATCTATTATCAGCCCATTCTAATAACGCTCTGCTAATGTGGATGTAACAAATTCTCTTGAAAAAAGATATCTTGCAAATATATATATACACACATATATATTCTCCACATAAAAAGAAGTGAATTTATTATGTAGCTAGACAAAATGTACTTTTAAACAAGAAAATAAAAATCACTGTTAATTTTCAGAAATATGCACTTAAAAATTCAGGTAGTTTCTAACTATAACAAAAATTTGCAACAAACTATAATCTGGAATGCTCAACAGCAGTATGAAAACTGTGCCAATTACATGAGGAACACTGCAAAGGAGCTCATAAAAATAAAAAGTATTCTGATATCCCCTTCTTCAAAACGAGAGCAAATATATATCAGATATGTGACAATTTCCAAAGGATACTTTCCTAGAAAAATATATGGCTTCCTTTCAGATAACCGGTTGCCAATAAACTTTTATTTTTTCCGGGTATACTATAAAATATGTCCATAAATAAATAAGTAAATAAATAGAAATTAAAAAACCATGTTCATTGATAAAACATCAGTTTTGGATCAACAGTAGTACATTCAAGGGATGTTTTCAAGGGATGAGGATTCGAACAGCCTTTACCATGATGAAGGGTGGTTAGGATGAACTGTAACACTCTAAGTTAAGAAATCTGCCATTAAGTGGCATTTAAGTTTATGTATATCATAACTATACTATAATCTAAGTTAATACAGTAAAAAAGCAATGGTACAAGGTATTATGGAACTTCAGGATATAAAAAGAACTGTGAATATCAGTGCAATGCTATGTATTCTTAAGACAACATACATATTTAAAACAACTGTACTAGAACTTACAAGGGGATGATAATCTATGAGCGTATGGGTGTTGGTCAGAAGAGGCTAGGAATAAAAGAAAAGAATGTTCTACGAAAATAGTATCTGAGTGCTTGCAAAATAGTTTAGTGGCTAGTGCTATGGGCCAGGACTCAGTCTGGGTTCCAGTGTCCACTCTGTGATCCGCAGCATCAAGGAACCTTTCTGCATAGGAACTTTTTTCATGTGTGAAATGGGGACAGTAACAGATATTCTATTTTTTTAAGGATTATATGAGAATAAGTGTGACAGAATTTTAAAAAGCACAAAGGCATTCTGATAAAACATAAGGTATTAAGAAGTGATAATTACCAGCACTTGAATTAATTTTCTGGAGAAAGAAATCAGCACCTGTTTTAGGCTAATACGACTAGATACTTCAACTTGGTTGGGCTACTGCCTATTTGTGAGAGGTCAACAGGGAATATTCAAGCCAGAGAGTCCTTCACCATTAAGGAAAGCATTTCCTTCAAAGCGAGTTCACAACCCTTACTCCTGGGGTTAGGTCCACATTCTAGTAAAGAATTCTGAAACTAACATCCAGTTTTCCTAACAAAATTATTTCCTTGCTTCATCCCTTAGTTTTTTAATAAACGTTTTTCTGAGCAGCCTAACTTACCGTATCACTAGCTCTGTTTAGCAATAAAAGGTGATATGGACACCCACACAGTATTCTGCAGTCCCCCTTCAGCACACAGAGCCAGGCATCCCACAGCTAGTCCACTTTCTACTCTGCCCACCCAGAAATGTAAGATATAAACATGAACATGCCGATATAACACAACACATCAAGACATATACGTAAGTGTGCGTGTATACATGTACACAATCTCAGAAAGTTGTATAAGCACATGCTAAAACATCTCTTTGGTTTTAATGTAAATAGTACTACAGCTCTGGCCTTCCAAGGTTTGGAATGACATTTGATCAAATTTACCCACAGGAAAACCTATCAATAGAGACCGAAATTTTAAAATCTCTACAACCTCTCGTCTTGTATATAATCCTTATCTTACACAGGCTGAAATATTTTACCTTAACCCTAGAATAAGTAGACAATAGGTATTTAGCAACTTAAAGTCAAAGTCCTGTTTTGCATTTATTCATAGAGAAAATGAACCAAATCCTTCTCCAACAGAAACATAACAGTTTAAACTGAATGTAGTAACTAATTCACTTTAAAGAAAATCCAAATTAGTATTAAATAATAAACTAATGCTTCTAACTCTGTAATATTTCAAATCTATGCTGCAGTGCAAATAAGTATTTACCCCAACCTGAAGTTCTTGGCACTCAGCTCCTTTTCAGCAGCCAATGCATGAAATTAAGTAGTTACTTTGTTACACAGACCGGGGGAAGTGCTGTCTTAATGAACAAACTATCCTGTCAGCTTAAACTGTAACTATGTCAAGTACAAACTGTACTACTTGAGTAATGAAAATTAAGTCTAACTGAAGGCACAGTGATAACAAAGAAAATAGTTTGGCTTCAGGGACTGCAAAGAAACCACTTGGTCATTACAGGAAGTTGTATTAATGCTGACAATGTTAAAGTGATTATGGAAACTAGAAGTTCTAGAGTATTCCTCCCAATGTCACACACTTTCCTGTCCTATATAACTAGTTCTACAAATTTTGCTTGCTTTTCTGAGTAATATTTAATGCCCATAAAATTTAACTGGCAGATTCCTAGTTATTTTGTTAGTTTTACTATGTATCTTCAGTTGTATCATTTCCCAGCCAACCCTGGACTCCCATCTCTTTAATCATCTAATTTACCAAATTCCCTAGCTATTGCCACATAAGAGGTTTTTATGAAGAGAGAGTGTCTTCTTAGTGCAGCGGCAGGCTACAGTGAATGTACAGCCAAAGCTGAGCATTACAAACATCTCATTCAGTACTAAAAGAGGCCACTTCTTAAATGGGGATGGACGAAGACTTGACTTGGGGTGGTAAACACACAATACAGTGTACAGATGTTGTATAATAGTGCACCCAAAACCTGTACAATTTTGTTACCCAGTGTTACCCCAATAAATTCAATAAAAAAATAATAATACAAATAAAAAAGACCACTTCTTAGGATATATGTATTATCCTTAGTGTGCTAGTTAAGAACTAGAATAGTGCCTTAAGCTACAACAACAGATTAGATTCTTTTTCCACAGTAAGCCACTTAGCTTACCCATGATGAAACTAACCAGAAAAAGAATGTTTCCCTTTGAGAACTTGGGGAGAAAAAACACTCATGTCTGCCCCCAAAGTTATTACTAACAAATAAATGGATAGCTAAACACCTAAGTTGTGATAAAACTATCCTATCCCTTGTCCCAGAGACTCATTACATGGCAGTCACTCATCTAAAGCAAAAGAGACTTAAAAATCAGCCTTTTTTTTCTTTTGCCTTTCAATTTGCATTAAGTTTAATAATCAATTGTTAGTCAAAACAAAGATGGTTCATTTTATCTGCTAACTCCTTCCATTTCTCTGATGTTTACTTTTTCTATTCAATATTCAAGAATATACATTATCAAACATTGCAAAAAGAGAAATTATTATTCTATAATACAAGGACCTCCCATCTCCTGTAAAATTAAATTAGCATATGGAAATATTCCTATTTTCTGGAAGGAACTTAATGTGGGGTGTTTCTTTTTTTCCAGAATAATGTTGTAATTCAAATGCCTAAAAAAAAAAAAAGGAAATGAAATAAATGTCAAGTCCAATGCTAGTGAGAAAGCAAAAGACAAACAAAACACACCAAAGAAGCTTCTTCATCAGAGTGAGAACCAAACACAAATGCAAGTAACTCAAACACATGTGACTAGATGAAGGCTGGAGCACAAGCATACCATCCAGAGCCCAGAGCGGAGAGGCATTCCCGCTGACAGGACAGGAGAAAGCCTTGACCCTAAAGCACACAGGCAATTCACCCAAATTGCCTATGGCTGTCTGCTAAAAATACAGATCACTGAGTTCCATCCCAGATTCCTGAAACAGATCCTCCTGTGATGAAGTCTCAGAATGCTTTTTTGTCTTGTATTAAACAATCACTCCAGTGAATCTGACTCAAGGGATCTATGGACTGCATTTAGTCACATTAAAATTTGGTGGGAGGGGATACTGGGGGTGGGGGAAAGAGGGAAGGGTTCTCAAGGAACATGTATAAAGGACACATGGACAAAGACAAAGGGGGATAGGATCCAGTGTGGGAGGTGGGGATGGCTGGGGTGGGGGGAAAACGGAGACAACTGTACTTGAACAACAATACAAAAAAAAAGGGAGGGGATTTGGATTACCACTGTCCTAAGAAAAGGGTAGGACCTAATGACTTAACGGAGGGACTCTGTGAAGAGAGCCATAGAAACAGAACATCAGCATATACAGGAATTGAGGGGTTATAGGGTATGTGCAATGGCGAAATAAAATGTTTTGCAGGAATCATAGGTAAGCTAGCTAGAGCCTTGACTCAATACATAAAGAGGCTAAACTCTCTTCTGGAGGCCGTAGAGAATGAGCAAAGCTTTCTTAGCAGCTTACCTGACCATGATTAACTAGGAGTCCAAGCAAGAGGTACAAGGACAATATGTGGACGAGGAAAAGAGGGAATGCGTGCAAGAGACATCACAGGTATAGAAAGACAGGACTTGGGGATTGGCTGCCTGTAGAGAAAAGGAGGAAATGAATATGACTTTGAAGAAAATTTTAAATGAGTCAAGTGCCTTCTCAGTGTCCGACACTATGCCAAGCACCCGAGCATCCCAAGAGTATGAGAATCATTAATTCAACATAATAGTTGAACACCAGGTGCCAGGTACCATGAACAATGCTGAGGATATACAGGGGAAAAAAATCCCTGCTCCTCGGTAATTTTAAAATTAGATCTTGCCCTCTTCCTTTTTATTTGTGCCCCTACTTTTTATCAGGAAAACAGTATTTCTAGAACTTGTCTCTCCTTGCCCGATGTCTTCTTTGCTCCTGAAGCATGAGCTAGCTCAAGTCAAGAACATGCAGGTCTTCATCCTGAGTGGTCTTACACATTTGTTCTTAATGGCAAATACTTAGGAATGCTTTCTCAGCAATGATGACAAGATAGTCTTGACATGAGACTGTAAGATGTGAATGTCCAAACTCAAGTGTCAGGGAAGCCCACCATGTTCCATTAAATGGACTTACAGAACTTGCCTACAGAGAACTTTAGAGCACAGTCGTGTCCTCATGCAGTCAATGTGTACTGGATGCCGTTACAGATGGTGTTTTTTCCCTACCTGGAAAGTTGAGTAACATCTTAAAAAAACTTAAGAGTGGAAAGTGTGGTTTGTTGAGAAAATGAATTAAGAAAAAAGGAGAATAAGCAGCACTTAAAAACAGGAGTGAAGGGAGATGAGAAGGGGTTGTGTGGGGGAACTTATGCAAGACTACAAAAACTCATAGAACAAACATTGACCAAAGGACAAAAAGCAACTACAAGTCTGAGAATTGGATGGAGGTCACTTGTTAAGTTAAATTCCTAATTTTCAGTATGTAATGCTGCAAGTTACTCAATTTTCACAATAATGTGAGATAAATCTCCGCTTTGCATTAATGGACAAGTTACTTGACAAGAAACACATATCAAAGAAGAGAACTATATAAGACAGCAATAATCAAGTGCTTGGTTATATGATGCAAATGAGAGCCATAATTCAGGGAAAGGAAGATTTAAGTATCAGTTTTATACAAAGTTATTACGAACACTTTTCTAGAACTGTTAATAGCTAAGACTGCTTCTGAGTACAACTGTAATAGCAAAGACTACCGGCTGTACATCATTTTGTAGCCACACCCATAAGTGTGGATCACTTTAATGTCGGTGACCTCATCAAATAACTTTCTATGCAGTTTTACTTGTAACTGTCACTTCATTTTGATCACAGTACAGTACAACATTTTGGATCTGCCTCCAACTGTATACAGTCTAGATTGCTATCATTCCTGGGATCTTTCCTGTCTTTGGTAAATAAAACCCAGAACACAATCAAAGCATTCACAATTAAATTACAAAACATTTGGTTTTTAAAAATCTATTTTAATTATTATTTTTGTATCTTTAACCTAGATCAGAACCTTTCTCTTCCACCCTCTCTTCAATGCTTTGTAACAAAAAAGTTTTAGAGGGTAGTCTTAAGACAAAGTACAAAAAATAAATACAAAATCTAGGTGCTTCCCATGTGGAACAAGATGTCCAAAAAATAACTAAGATTTTTTTGCTGTTTAAGAAGAAACATTTCAGCCAAGTGAGGGCAGTGCAGGAAGATGGCCATTTATGAACCAGGAAGTGGGCCTTCTCTAGATACTGAATCTGACAGCACAGCCCCAACCTCTAATACTATAAGAGACGCATTTCTGCTGTCTGTGAGCCTATCATAGTTTATTGCTACAGCCCAAAAAGACTTGGACACCTGCTTAGTTTATCTAGTAAATTTTTTGCTTGGGGGAAAAAAAAAGATCTATTTTGTAAAATGTGCTTAGAGGCCTTAAAAAACACACATGTAAAATAGAATACAAACATACAAAAAGCACAATGACTGTTAAATACTATCAAGAACTTTACTCTCTTTCTCTATTACTCTGTATCATAAAATGAGTACCTCTAAAGACTAAATAGCACATCTGAACCTAGTTCAGCTACTTAACTCTTAGACCAAGAGTAAAAGGGTTTTTTAAAAGAAGGGTTAATATTATTGCTATAACTGGGAGATAATTATTTTGAAAAGAGCAAAATTAAAAGTGCCTACAAAAATCATTATAATCTTACTTTCAAAAAGGAAAAATTACCAATTAATTATAACAGTTTCACTGAATCTATAGGGTCTACCTTATTTTTATCTTGCCTAGTAAAAAGCTCATCTATATAGCAACCCCAATTTCTGAGGCTAAAATTCTTCATAGAGTATATTGTGTAAGTCGGTGAAAAAGGTGTGTCAGACTCAGATAATAAATGCCATTAAAATAGGATCACAACATTTTAAAAGAAAAGTCTCTTACCAGTTGAAATTCTCGACGTCGGTCATATGCATTCTGTATGCCACTGTCTGCCCACAATGCTCTTATAGCAGGAAGATACTGCAAAAAAACTTGAGTCTCCACCATTCCCTGGGCCGCCAAGGGGGAACGGGTGTCAAACGACATCATCTTGTCTCCATGGCATTGGTTTGAGCTGTCTCCCCAAGGAATGTGAAGCTTCTCTCTCGCATCTACCAGCACCCTCATACCTTTGTTTAAAAAAAAAAAGTGTGACAGGCGTTATTATATATTCTCATAGATTCTATTCCAGAATAATTTTCGTAAACTTCTTAACTACTCCAGGCCCATCTCCTCCAAAAATGGAGACCAACATCAAAAGGACATCGGTAACTGCTCAGAGTTTAAAAAACAAAGTTACAATCATAAAATTAGAGCCTTGAAAAGCATACACTATTAAACAATAGCTCCAAAGGATTTTAACATGTTCTAATTTATAAAATAACTTTTGAGGCAAAAGGTAGTCACAAGAGAACAAAGAGTGAAGAAAACAGAAATCATGTCCAGGCTCAGAAGAAAACGGCTGCAACCAAGATTTTCTGAGCCCCCTCAAAAGACGCTTAACAAATGCCAAGTACCAAACATAATGGCTCTGGGCTCTGGCTGGTCCCTAAGCTTCCTGCTTAATCCAACACTAGTTTAGGAATACATTCAAAACTCAAACCACCTGTCTCATACCAAGCTTCAAATCAGTGTAAGTCACAGGATGGCAACAGACTCTTCTAAAAGGAAGACCAAATGCAAAAAAAACACACAAAACATATAAAAACAGATTTCAACTCAGAGAGATTAGTCAAACCCACTAATTCTATCACTAAACTATTACCTTTGGTCTATTTTAACAGTCACATGACTTTCAAGAACTCATTTGTTTGGATAGTCGAAAAACTGTCTTTGCTGTCAATGTTCTGATCATGCCAACTCAAATGAGGAGATGTCCACTCAGAAAGATACTTCAATTCATAATCAATGCTCAAAATAGGTCACACTTCAGACCATGCACAAACTTAAGAAACAAGTGTTTACTTGGCTCATAATCAGTTAACATGTTGACTATATTCATTGACATAATCCCTGAAGTTCTGCCTCATCAGGATACAAAAGTACCTTTAATTAAGGACTGGCAAGGCAGAGTCTGCGGCCTTGAAAAAGACCTTAATTACTTTTGTACTAAACATTAAAATACGATAAATACAACTGATTTGTACACTTTAACTGCAGTGGGACTGGGGCTCCGAGCTCCTAATGGTCTGTGAGCCCCCCACCTAGTGCTCTCCTCTGGTCATTACCCCCCACACAACACGCCCCGCCCCCCCTCCCCCCCACTCCCAGGCAGTTTTCCTTTACTCAGTCCAGGGAGAAAAAAAGTGACCCAAAGGAGCTGCTTGAGTACTTCCCAAACAAAAAAAAATCCCACTTAAGAAAAAAATGCCTGAAAAGACCTGAAATTTGTTGCAAACTCCTAGATAATTGCTACCCCGGTGAAATAAAGAGCATCTGAATGCACCTTAAGTGCCAGGCTCTGTTTCTCAATTTTGCTCAAACATCTTTTCTAAAGTAGAAAATATCTGACACTAAAAACAATCAGTGCTGCATAACGCCCAAATGACAAAATAAAAACCATCTTCTCGAATTCTCTGAAATCCCAGAAATACAATTCTTGGGTATTTTTCACTTAAGAATAAAGTATAACTTTGATTTTCTTAAAAAATAATGTCAAATAGCAGAGTTTATGATCCAAGCTGACACTGATTCATTAACTACCTATAACGGCTCCACATAACTTTCAAGCCAAGGAGTCTGTATATCAAGGCACGGTTTCATTTATATAATAGAATAGAAGCGAGTTGTGGCACACACAACCCCACCCCCACCCCCCACCGCGGCCTCCAGTTAGGCAGAGAGAGGCAGAGAGAGGCAGAGAGAGAGAGAGAGAGGGAGAGAGAGACAGAAACGTGTTGCACAGTGATTATAGGCAAACATCCTGCCCAGCCGTGGCACCGGGGCGAAAAACCACTGATGCTAATTTTTTTAGACTAACTATAACAGTCTACAGCTCCATGATAAACGCACAGCAAACACACGACACCCTCAAGTTTCATATCCTTGTCCAAAAGGGCCAGGGACTGTCACCTTTTGCCCTTGACAAGTCTCGGGCAAAAGTCTCCTTACTGCGACGGTTCCAGAACTCCCTTGCTCAGGAGTCAGCCAAAGAAGCAGGGAGTTGGGAGCAGACCGACCCCATGTGACTCGGGTCACCCACCCGCGGGGTGGGGTTGGGTAGGCACCGCCGGGGCCCGGGGTGGGGATGGAGGATCTGGGGTTGTCTCACGGGTCTTCCTGCCCCATCTGGAGGGAAGACAGGCATGTCACCCCGTACCCCGGCATTCCTCACTTCCCTCTCTGAGGGCGGGGTGGGGGACCATCCGTAACTCCCACCGGGGCACCAAGAAGGAAGGAGGGGAGCAGCGGGGTATCCCCTCCCCTAGGGGACGAGGGCAGCAGGACCAGATCCCCGGGCGCGCCCCCTTCCCGCCCGCCCGCTGGGCCGGGTCCTCCGCCAGTGACCAGAAAACGAGGGCGGTGCCCGGCCCCGCGCCCGCCGCCGCCGCCTCCCCGGGCTCCGGCCCTCCGTCCCCCGGCTCCGACCCCCGCCCGGCACCTTTGATCACGTTGCTGTAGATGGTGGGGCGGAACTCCTCGCGCGCGCGCTGGTCGAAGTCCTGCCCGTGGATGATTCGCATCTGCTTCAGGAAGGTGGACTTGCCGCTCTCGCCCGCGCCCAGCAGCAGGATCTTCACGAGCCGCTTCACGTAGGTCTTCTCCCGAGACAGGCATTTGTCGATCTCCTTGGACTTGCGCTGCTGCTCGGCCTCGCTGCTCGTCAGCACGCAGCCGGGGAAGCACACGGACAGCACGGACCGAGACGGCAGGAAGTCCGCCATCTTGCCGCCGCCGCCGCCGCCTCGGCGGGCCCCTCTGGCTCCCTCCACCTCCTCCTCGGGCGGCGGACGACTCCGGCACCAAGGCTCGAGGGCGGGGAGCGCTGCAGCGGCCGGAGCGCGCCGGGGGAGGGAGGGAACAAGCGAACTGACTCGCAGGGCGGGCCGGGCAGGGCGGGCCGGGAAAGCTAAGGAGGGAGGGAAGAAGGGCGGGCCCGGGAGGGGCGGTGGCCCGGAGCGCGCACGCGCGCCCGCTGCTTCCCGGGAACCCGCACGCACGCAGCGGCCCCTGCCCTGCTTTCCGCCCCTTGCGGGCGAGGCACGCTCTTGCTCCGGTGCGCGCGGCCGCCTTGGTCAGGTGATCTCCGGTGGGGCCGGGCGCGCGGCTGGGGCGCCTTTCTGTTTCCCTTTAATTAGTTGCACCCGTTTCCCGGGACCCTGTATGCCTTTAACCAGACCTCCGACGCGGTTCTTGGACTCTCCGACGGCTCTTGCTCCTCTCTTTCCAGGTTTCATCCCCAAAGCCTGCTGTCACAGCTTGTGCGCCTTATTTCGAAGCCATTACCTACAAAGTTATTCAAACAGCGAGCGCGAGCCTGGAAGATTTCGGTACATTTTCTTAAGGTGGTTTTGTTGACATCCTGCTCTCCCAAGCCCTGAAAATAACCAAACGTCATCAATCCACCCACCGAGCTCTTGTTGGCATTTTCAGACCCCTGCAACTCCTCTTACCAACCCCCACCCACACACACACAATGAGAACTGGAGTTGACATTAACTGAGATGTGCTAGGAGGCGTTGGCTAATGTCACATTAATGTGGATTCCCTCCGGAACTGCAGCAGGCGAAGCAGAAATCAGTGGATGTTAGCTGCGGCAGGGTGAGGTCATGGTGAAAATCCCCCTAAACCGGACACTGTGATGCAGACTCTTCCCTACAAGGAAGCAGATAAGCAAACAGACCCGAGGACTGGCGCAGGCAAACTTTAGGTTTCCTGCCAGGTTACAGAGGATATGATCAGCCAAGGGACTTTCTTCTGTCCTAACAGCAGATTCAGGCCAGGACACCTGAAAGGGCTGCTAGGAGACGAGCAACCTGACAGCTGGGCTGGCAGAGACTGCTAGCAAAAACCCCGGAAACCAACTTCTTCATTCTTAGTGTTTAGTTTCAAGTGGAAAAGCCATTTTGGTCTGCCTCTGTTTTTGGCAGTAATACTCCTTGATTTGGGCTCCTATAGCTCAGAAACTACCTATGTGTTAGGCGGTTGAGGTAAGAGGTCAGCATTCTGAGAAGCTCATGAAACAGGTTTAAATATAAAAAAAAATCAATGCTAATCAATTACTGTCTGAGCTGGGTTGACAGCTGAGGATCCTCATGACTCAGTAAATTGGCTGCAATAAACAATGCCTGTAGTAGGACTATCTCCCATTGTCCTGGCCAAGCTCATAGAGCAGACAGCTTACAATATACTCGTACATGGTGGGGTAGAATCAACTCTGGTATCTGTGGGTTGATAGAGTCAGAATCTCTGGGCTGTACCTTCAGGCAAAATGCTTGGTAAACAGTCTACCCTGGATGGAAGATTGTCTCAACTGGTATTTGGAAGCCTCTGTCTGCCCCATCCGTGGAAGGACTAACCACTGCCCAGGACAGGAGCCTATGGTTGGCTGCCAAATACGGTTTTTACATAGACTCCTGATTCTTGGTGAGAAGCCAGTAAGTTAGGTAGTTAACTTTTTTTTATTTCTGAAAGCATGTGCAACATGATGGAGAACCAAGGATGCCTAGGAGGCAGAAAGGTATTCCTGCCCAGCCAGTTCATGTTGTGACAGGTAGAACAGCAGAGAAAGCTGTTCAAAGCCCTGCCTATAAGCTTGTGTTGGAACAAGCTTGGCTCAGTGATTCTGAAAAAGAGACCTCTTTGAGCCTGGGGTTTGGCTGCAGGAGTCCAACTGCTTCTAACTGTCTGGTAATTAAGCCACCTTGAAATTGTAAGTGTAAAAATGAGTTAGAGGTTTGGTGGTTTCTCAAAGTTAAACATATAATTGCCATATGACCCAGAAATTCTAGAATTGAAAACAGACATTCAAAGAAAAAATTGTACACCTGTGTTCATGGTAGCATTTTTCAGAATAACCAAAGTGTGAGAACAACCTATCTATCCATCAATGAATGAATGGACACGTGTATATAGTACATCCATGCAATGCAATTATTCAGCCACAAAAAGGAATGGAGTACTGACACATGCTACAACATGGATGAACCCTGAAAACACTATGCTAAGTCAAAGAAGCTATACCCAAAGGCCACATATTGTGAGGTTCCGTTTATACAAAATGTCCAAAGTAGACAAACTATAGAAATAGGATATGAATAGTTGCCAGGGACTAGAGAAAGGGAAGAATAGGAAATGACTGCTTAATGGGTACAGGGTTTCCTTTTGGGGTGATGAAAATGTTTAGGAACTAGATAGGGGTGATGGTTGCAGAACACTGGGAATGTACTAAATACTACTGAATTGTTCACTTTAAAATGATCAGGTAATTAGATGTGTGACTTTTATCACAATAAAAAAAGGGGTAGAGAAAATAATACTTTCCATGAAAAAGTTATTATCATTTAGCGCCGAAGTGCCCACAGTGTACAATATTCAGTGAATAAAAGTACGACTGTGTTTATTTTAAAATAACACAATTCAAATTATTTGCACCAGAAGCAACACTGGCAGTTGTTTCAGGTTACATTGTAATGATATTAGTGATATTTTAATTTTTAGATACATTTTTCATAACTGAAAAAATATTCCAAACTTTTTAAGGGAGCAGAGCCTATTGGTTAGAACTGAATCTGATGGGTGTGTATTTCCACTAGACCCAGTTGTTAATTCATTGGAAACATTGGTATTGCTAGACTGTTAATTCAAATGCAAATAAGGGATTCAGAAGCCCGAAGAAGCTGTGATAAAATGATCAAACAATTGCTTAGTTGCAATACCCGTTTTTTCTAGAAACGCAAAGTCTAATGCCAGTCTTGCAAGATAAATAATGGTATGACTAAAAAAATGTAGAAATACATTTCCAAATGGTTTTTCTCCTCTTACGTGATCACCTTAGGATGGAGCCAGCCCTTTCCAACAATACTGCCAATTCCTGAAAGCTACTATTTGTAACTCTTCTGTTGGAACTAAAAGAAAGATAGACTTCCTATCTGATACTCACAGCCTTTTTTCAATTTAAATAAAAATGGCATTACTTAGCCCATTTACCAACCTTTGTGCCAAGTAACTTCATGCTGTTTACAAAGTCATTATTGTCCACAAAGGTTAAAATTTTTGTCACCCTAAGGCATATTCAAAGAGTGTGCCAGAGGCTCTAGGAACAATTCCAAAAGAAGAGTTAAATTTTTTTTGAGTCATGGGGGATATTTTTTCAATAAAGTGTGACTACTCACTCCTCAGGATTGGACCACACCATTTAGATATATTTATTTAAAAATCAGTGATATTACTCAGTGGTTAAACCTGGTGTTGATTTTCTAGAAAGGATGATGACCCATCCAGATTCTTGTTACACAATCATTTTCTGTCTTATTATCAATATAAAATAGGTGGGTTCTATAAAAATAGGATTAGCTTTCTTACAGATAAAATAAGCTTGGACTTTTCCTACCTTCCTTCGCCTACAAGAAGAGGAAGGGAACACTCTAGCCCTCCCATATACAAACCCCTTACATTTGCGTATGTTTTAAACACCCCAAAGCTCTTGGACCCACCCTACCTCATTCCCCGCCCACAATAGCATGATTAGGAACACCCAGCATTAACCTTACTCCCTTCCGCGCTCGAAGAAGCGAAGGGGAACAGAAGTTTAAGTGACACACCCACAGCCTCCCTCAGCTGGACCAGTTACAGAGCCAGGACTAGACGCTCCCTTTTTTGACTCTGAATCCAGTGCTCTTTCTGCTATTCCCAATTTGTCATAGTGCCCCAAATGCCCAGGCGTATGAAGTTCAAACTTTAGAAACAAGTAGCTATCTGTACTTACCCATGCGGTAGCATAGAGTCCAGTAGTTCTGTTGGTTGGCTGGTCTGTTTTTCCAGCCCCCTTCAGGCTGACTGCCACCTGGAAGTTAACCAGCTCTCAGGGCTGATTCTGGTAGTGTTCCATACTTTGAGCTCAGCTTCTGGTGTGTAAAATGTTCCAGGTGGTTGGTGTAGAAATAAGAAAAGAGGAGCCAAGCTTACAGCAGTATTTACAGGGTGCACGAGCCCCGGACGTCCCCTTAAGTGAGCTACATATGAAAAGGCCACTGTTTTTGTGATGAAAATTGATGGTTGCCTTACCAGAATAAGCTTCTCATGTGGAAAGTTTTGCATGAAACTAGACATGTGGCATTGCATTGTTGGTGTTTTTTTTGCTCATTGTTATTAATGGAAAACATGACTTTAATTACTGGTTATATTTTTCTCACCCTCCAAGAAAGATCCAGGAGCTGCTGTTCATCAGCTCTGACCTCACTGGCTTTATCCAAAGTCAGAAGCCTGTGCATCTTAAATTCACCAACATGTATAGGAACTCTCACACCTTACTGCATCACCCGCATACGGGCAATCTATTTATATAACACTGAGCACAAGGCTCTGCCTGTAAATCTGAGATTCTTTCTGAGAAATTCAAAACATCCTGTTGTCCCTCTCTTTTATGTTCCCTTACAGAGCTTAAAGATGAGGGATACTTTTTATGTTTCACTGCCCGTAAATGGGCTGCTCCTTGTCGGAAATAGTAACTGTTTTTTTAACATAAGTTCTGTTTCTCCAGGGAAGTTTAAGTCTTCAGAGTCTCAATTTATTCTTAGAACCCTCTGCTCCCAACTCAGCGGCAGTTTTCTTTCCCTCAGAACACTGGACTGATTAGCAAGCTTGGACCTGCCGCTTCCAGGAACCACACTCCTGGCTAGCTGTCTGGGTAGCATCACGTGTCACGGCACACAGACCCGGCCTTTGCCTCGGTCCATACGCCAGAGTGCGTCCACTGGCCGAGTCCACCATAAGCAGTAAAGGGTCACCCGATGGTACTGGGACATGGTCCATGTGGTTTTTGTCAGATTATGCCAGGCTGGCTCCCGGAGCAAATAATGTCATCAACGTATCTGTCCCCAGACTTCTGTGTCAGCTGCTAAGGAAATAAAGGACTAAGGATTAGGGCATGAGAGCATTCAAGGAAAGGCAGCTCCTGCTGAGTCAGAATCACAGGATTGGGTGTCCAGAAGATGGGCACTGTCACCAAGGTCCCTCTCTTGCTTTAGTTATTAGCTTTCTGCTGGCTGTGGGAGGGTTGGGCCAGGCCCAGTGAGATGATGAGAGGAGGAAATGAAAGCAAGAGCAAGCTGCTCTGCATGTGTCAAGCAAACGTTGCATGTGTGATTGTATTCCCTTTCTCTGCTAATAAACAAAACTGGAATAGGAAAAGTTCTCTTCAGTAGTCAGGCCATCCACTTTTTTGTCTAAACCATACAAATGGTATCAGATTGTTTGCTAGTTGTTTTGTTTCCAGAGAGGGACTGAATAGTGGTATGGGGGTGGAATTCAAGTGAACACGTCTGAGCCTCGCCTTTCATATCTGCAAAATGGGAGTAGTTACCTATAAAGATTTGGCATGAGGACTAAATTGTAGAACAGATGCCCTCAGTGTCTGTCCAAAATGAGAGGTTCAGTTTTAAAGTGACAAAAAAAAAAAAACCCTTTGAAAGTTTCACAATGTTGTCCCAACCTGCTCGCTCTCCCGTGTCTTTCTGTGGTTTAAATGGATCTGCTCTCCTTCCTGTGCTCAGGTTCCCTCACGGCAGCTGATGTGCTCTCCCCACCCCCAGCCCTTGTAAGATCTGCTTCTGGTCCAAAGAGTCAAATCCATGCACTTCAGGGGTGGCCCCCAAATCTGAACTCTGGAGGGGTGGAATTTATTTCCCACCAGCACAGGGAACACAAGGAATCTCCTCAGCCAGAGAGCAGAGGTTCAAGTGGGGATGTTGGCACAGTGAATTAGGACCATGGGCTTGTCTTCTAGTCTGTAAAGTGGGTATAATAATCTTGGTATTTGGGGACAGTTGTATAAGGTGACAGAGCAGGCTTTCAGTCAGTGCTAACATGTTTCTTTCTATCAGAATGTATACACGTACTTGTCCAGTTGGTGAACTGGCACCCATGTCATCGAGGTCAAGGGTAATGAGGGGATGCCTCAGCCCATATGCCCTGGCTCTCTTCACACCCCCATCAACAGCAACCACTGGACCGCCCTTGGGCCTAGGTGTGGGCACATTAGTGGTGCAGTGCCCTGGTCAGGACAGACTCCAGGGAACTGGCTTGGCCTGCTTAAATAAGGAATTTTGGGGTCCCAGGGACCTGGTGCTGGATATGAGGGGGAGCACAGGCTCTGGGCAGCCCCCTTGGCCTTGCCCCATGAGTAGGGACAGCACCAGGGGAAGGCCAGAGCAGGACCCTCTAAAGCATAGCTGAGGGAGGAGTGGTGGTAAGAACTTCTCTGGCCTGGAGCTAAGTGCGTGCTGGCTGGGAGGGTATAATGAGGTAACATCTAAATGGACCTCATTTTACATGGGGCCTCAACTAGACCTCAAAAACACCCAAGTTCCTGGGGTCTTAAAGTGGATCCCCATGAGGAAATGCTGAAACACTGTCTTTAAGGCATTTATTAGCCAGTCCTTGGTTGAGGTCTTTTGTGCCCCTCTGGCAGGAGCCTGCTGACGCTCTGGGGTATTCCTGCCCTTCCCAAGGCTACCCTGGGCAAAAAGTCAGTGAGCACTTTCTAGAATAGCAGACACATAAATGGGTCTGGACCAACTCTTAGTTATCCATTTACCCTGGGTTTCTGCTAAGGGCTGCCAGGAAAGTGAAGAAGTTATTTTTAAAACGTTAAAGCCAGTTCCCAGAGTAGGCAGAGTTCTGCAGGACTGCCCATGTGTGTATTCTGGAGGGCAGGAGGAGCTAGGTGCTCAGATTTTAAAAGATTAACAAACAGTGTTTGTCCTTTTCCATTTGACTTATTTCACTTAACATCACACCCTCAAGATCCATCCATGTTGTCACAAATGGCAATATTTCATCTTTTTATGGCTGAGTAGCACTCCATTGTATGTGTGTGTGTTACATCTTCTTTGTTTACCTCCATGCCTTGGCTATTATAAATATGCTGTAAGGAACATAGGGGTAGATATATTTTTATGAATTAGTGTTTTCATATTTTGGGGGTAGCTGCCCAGAAGAATAATTGCTGGGTCATGTAATCATTCTATTCTTACTTCTTTTTTTTTTTATTTTTTTTTATTTTATATTCTTACTTCTTAAAGAAACCTGCACAGTGTTTTCCATGGTGCCCACAACAGAGAATACAGATATCAAATTATCATGTTGTATACCTGAGATCAATATGTTATCAACTGGTGTTACCTCAAAAAATTAATTTAAATAGATTAATTTAAACACCTATTTCCCTAGGTGGTTTTCTCTTTCAGAATTGAGCAATTCACAGAGACTGTTGGCTAATTTGTTGCAACAATCAAGGAATTGGAATTTGGGGTGCTAAGTAACTCCTCCAGGGCCAGACATAACTGACCCAATAGATCACAGGTAGCAAACACAAGGCCTGTGGGCCAAATCCGGCCCTCCACCTTGTTTTTTCCGGCCCAACGTCTTGTTTCTACCCAGTGGCAGTGCCAAACTCCTTGCCCCTAGTTAAGGAATAGTTACATTTATACAGTCCTAAAATTACATTCAGCCTTTTGAAGGCAACTGTCAGGCTGATGTGGCCCCCGGTGAAAATGAGTTTGACTCCCCTGCAATAGACTCACCCAGGAAGCACAATAAGTTCTGCTGGAAAATCTAAACTAATTTTATACCTACAATTTTGTCTTGGGTCCCCAAAAGATTTGCCCCTCTATGGCCCTATTCTTAATTCAATCTTCACAGATAAAGAAACAAAGAATAGTTGTGGGGGCACTTTTTCAATAGCCAGGAACTAGGAAGTGTTTCTGAAAAACCTTTCTTCTATCCCCCAGCCTAAACTTTTTCCTTTCAGGCTCCCCTCTGCTTCCCTGCCCTCCATCCCACTGTCTTATCCCTCCCTCCCTCCCTCCCTTCCTTCCTTCTTTCCTTCCTCCCTAGTTCCCTCCCTCCCTCCCCTCCTCCCTCCCTCCCTCCTTCCCTTCTCCCTTCCTTCCTTCCTTCCTTCCTTCCTTCCTTCCTTCCTTCCTTCCTTCCTTCCCTGCTCCCCTTCCCCAGGTTGGTCAAGGTACCTGGTCTCTGAGGTCCTATAGCATCCTCACTCCCCACCATCACAGCCCTGGTCACACTAGATTAATTGTCCCCTCCCTCACCTACTGTGCCAGACTGTGGACCCTTCAAGGCAAGGGCACAGCTAACTTATCTTGTGTCTTCAGCATCTAGCATGGCATATGGTAAAGGTTCACTAAACATATATCATTTAAATACATATGCACCTTCTGCCTACTTCTAAAGCATTTTCATGCATTTCTGAGGTCCCCTCCAGGACTATGGGGACCTATGCAGTGACTAGACAGGAGATTTTTGGCTCAGCCCCATTTGTCAAAACCAGAATCCTACATATTGCTACATACTACACTAACCTGGAAAGGCTAGATAATACCACATAATGGGTTATTAGGTGACTTGAATTAGTGGGAGGTGTGTGCAGGGTAGGCATGATTAGTACATATCATCACATAATGGACATCAGTCAAGTAGCCTCTCACAGTGAGGTATACAGGACAGTGGAGTTACTAGTGGTGGCAGGAGAAACTAGAACTATTCTCAACAGCAATACTTAGTGCTCATTTCTAACAGGTATGAGCTGAAGTCACAAAGAGTATCAGCAAGTGGCAGGCAGGTATGGGTTCAAATCCCAGCTCTGCTAACTCATGTAGCTACTAGTAGTATCCTGGTATAAACCACCTAACCTCTCTGAGCTTCACTTTCCTCATCTGAGAAATGGAGCTAATTATGCCCACGCCTCCCTGGGTTGCTGAGAGGAGTAAGTGTGATAACATGTAAAGCACCCAGCAAACTGCTCAGGCAAAACAGGTGTCAGATAATAATAAGAGCACGTGCTGATAGGCATTGGCGATTAAAAGTGGTTAATGATTTTGTTATATAAAAATAGAGATTAAGAAAACAAAGTTGCTCATACTAAGTTTTAAGTAAACTATCCTGATAATTGCTTCAGGAACTAGATTTTGGAGCACGGCTGCTTAATAAAACTACTAATATAATGCAAAATGCAAGTCACAGTGTAACTTTTAATTTTCTAGGAGCATATTTTATTTTAGAAAATAAAAAGAAAGTGAAATTGATTTTAACAATATAGTTTATTAAACCCAACATAGCCAAATATATCATTTCAACATATAATCAACATAAAGATTAATGGAGAGATACCTTACATTCTTGTTTGTATATTGAGTCTTAAAATTCAGTGTGCAGCTTACATTTGCAGGAACCTCAATTCAGATGCTAAATTTTCATTGAAGATAACTTGTCTGTATTTAGATTTCATAAAATTTACAGCTGAAAAAGCAGATTCACAAAATCAAATCATCCCAAATGTACTTAAATGTTTTCCAAAAACTGAGTCATTGTATCCATCTTTAAATTTAATTTAACTGAAATTAAATAAAATACAAAAATTAAGTTCCTTAGTGTCACGAGCCACATCCCAAGTGCTCAATAGCTACTTGGAGCTAGTGGTTATTTCCTGGGCCAACCCATGGGAAGTGGACAGAAGCCTTGAATGACTGCTCACAAGACAAGGAGTGCAGAAGGGCATCCAGGCAGGTGGAGCAGCCTGAGGGTGGGCATGTGCCTGATGTGTGGTCGGGACAACGTCGGAGTCGGTTTGATTAGAGCCAGTCAGTTGAGGCTGAAGAGACATGGTGGAGTCAGGTTGGAAAGGGGTTGAATCCCCCGTGATGATGCTGAGATTTTATTCTGTCACTAAACAGAAACCACTGGAATATTTCTGAGCAGGGGAGGGGCAACACATGCAATGTTTTAGGGCCATCACATCTGGCATGGGAGCCCAGGAGGTGCCAGGAGTGGGTGGACAGAGGAAAGACAGCAGCTGAGAAGAGTGGTTTGGGGATGACTGTTGTGATTCAGCTGGGTGGTGACAGCTCCTGGCTAGTGTGAGCCAATAGAACCGTCCAGAGGCTTTACAAAGCCAGACTCCATAGGTCTAAGAAAACAAAGAGGCTCTTTAGAGTGAGGGCAAGGAAAGGGGCAGAGACGGCAGGAGGATTGAGCCTGCACGCCTGGGAGACTGAGTTCATATGAAACAGTTTAAGGAACCAGGGTGCTTCTGCTGGTCAGGAAGTGACTCGCCTAGGACAGAACACTGAAGCCAGGCCCAGGAGACTGTGTTTTTTTTATGGAGTTTTAAAAGCAAATGTATAATTTATATCATCTACTCCACCCTATGAATCACATGGTGATCTCGGACTTTGTCCAGAGTCTCTCGAGATTGTGAAAGTTGCTCCTTAGTTCTAGGGAACTCCTTGAGGTGCTTGTTCTAGACTGGAGCTGAATTAAGGACTTTCCAGAAGTCACAAGAAAGGTCTAAGCTGCAAGCCCTCTGTTCCCTGGCTACTTTTTTTTTCATACCCCCAGTATCTTCCCTGGGAAAAGCATTACTTCAGGTCTTGCTGTATTGTAAGAGGGAAGGCTCTTCTAGAAAGGAAGCTGCTCACCCCCACCTCCCCACCCCAGCCCGCCCCATTCCTCCTGAATCACTGTAATCTGCAGCCTTGACTTGCAGATGATCCAGGTCAAAAGCAAGCCTGCCGGGGCTGCTGGCACAGTTAGGGACTGAACTGTGGACTATGAAACAAGCCCAGTAGTGCATTGTCAGGATGTTGGGGAGTGCCTGGCTGGGCCGGGCACTGTGTCCATGTTGGGAAATACAAAGAAGAAAGGATTTACAAGGAGTTTACAGTGGGTGAGGCCAACTGGTCAACCAGTTATCACTGTACTAAGTGCTCTGTGCCAGGAGGGGAGTGGGGACAGCTGCCCAGGGCTTGTGAATTAGAGCATCTCAACCAGCCTGGGGCCTCATTGAAAGCAGGTGGGTGGTATTTGAGTTAAGCTTTGAAAGAAGAGAAGGGGAAGAGGGGGGTGGGGAGCAGGGCATTCTGGGCTGGAAATAACATCCAGATGAAGACTCGAAGGCGTGGAATAATAACGGAATTTAACAATGGGATCGCGGTGGTGGTCATTGTC
Organism: Phyllostomus discolor; assembly: GCF_004126475.2. NCBI lineage: Eukaryota > Metazoa > Chordata > Mammalia > Chiroptera > Phyllostomidae > Phyllostomus > Phyllostomus discolor. The sequence continues at coordinate 87,344,276 of NC_040910.2, forward strand.
TCTGAGTTCTTGCTCAATGCTAGGCCCCGTCCGAGGGCTCCTCACCGGTAAGCCTTCTCCCCATCTCCCACATTGGGAGACTGAAGCCCTGAGCGGTCAGCCGCACAAGCCGAGATCGAACGCAAGGGGAGGTGCTGGTTCAAACCTGGAAATGTCTGACTTGGCCACCCCCCTCAGCAGCACAGTCCTTGCAGGGCTGCACGTTGTCCAGCGTCATGCCGGGAGCACGTGGGGCCCCCACGCTGATCTACAAATGTTGGGTTTTAGTGTTGTCTTGATGCTTGGACCACAGTCCTGTCTTAGGGGGTCATGAGGTGCTCCCTGCAGCTGACGAGTCACCGGAAAAGACACTCCATGCTTCCTGCAGGGCAGGAAGGGGGTGCTTCGCGAGTGTCCTGGCCCTGCGCAGCACCGCAGCGGGAAGCGTTGGGGCCGTAGTGTGCAGAGCGGCCCTCCCCACCCCAACGTGTCTGAGCGGCTGCGAGTCCCCCCAGCTGGGTGGGTCTGGGCAGGCGCTTCCCCTTGGGCCGGCTAAGCATCAGACACTGGTCTTTCTACGTCAGGCGGGTCTATCTTCAGCTATGCCGATGCTGCAGTTTGTATAAACGGCAGACCTGCGGGCACGCTGAGTAAACACAGACTATCTCCCACTCCAACGCTTCCTCTGGGGAGGCTCTTCCTCCAACTGGAATACTTGATTCCCACTCTCTTATCAACTGGAGCTTCCTATCCTAATAAAAGGACGCTATTCAACTCCGTTTCCTGGTATTGCCTTGACCTTGCCCAGGCAGGCTTGCTTTGAAGAGACTGTCCCTTAAAGGAGAATATTTTTCACCTTCAGAAATCCACTATGCAGCCTCAAACCCCCACATCAAACAAGCCTACAGGCATTTTGAAAATGTGTTTAGCCAAAGCCTTCTGCCTTTAATGTTTACTTTCTACTTCAGCTACTCCAAGTGTATTTTCTTGGCTTTGGACAGGCCCAGGCTGTGTCTGTTACCTTATTTCTAGACAGTTTTCCTTCCTAATGTCAGTCTCCCCTTTGCCATCCCTCAAATAGGTCACCTCTTTTAAATTTTTCCTCATATTACCCTTGCTACTCTATTGTCCTTATGATTATAAAAGTCCTACCCTCCTCTCTTTCCAAGTACTACAGAAGTAATGACTCTGAGGAAAAAGAAATGGTGAAAGACATCCTTCAAGATTTAGCTTAAAACAACAACAACAACAACAACAACAAAACCCCACTCCCTGAGTACTTTAACCTTCATTTTTTTTCCCTCATCCGAAATCATAGTCTTTGCCACACAGTTTAGGACTTGGGGCAGCCCACCTCCAGGCTGGCCCCCAGGGAGTCTCTGCTGGGATCCCCAGCCTTGTGTAACCCTCCCAAAGTGAACAGGGCGGCCCCGTGTAACTGATGGGTTCCTGTGGCACAGAGTTTCACAGTCAAAGACACGTGGCTTCCACCTTTCTCTGCTGGGTTACTCCCCAGAGGGGAACCCGCCTGCGTACCGTGAAGACACTCCAGCAGCCCCAGGACAAGTCCACGTGGGGGAAGAACCGAGGCCCCTGGCCATGAGAGTGAGCCAGCTAGGAAGCAGACCCTAGTCGAGCCCCAGGCAGCAGCTCTTCTGCATCCTTTTGAGAAACCCTGAGCTAGAACCATGAAGTTGTTAAGTTGCTGCCAAATTTCTGACCCACAAAAAGTATGAGACAATAAATGTTTATTGTTGGATTAAGCTGCTAAATTTAGAGGTAATTTTACACACAGTAATAGATAACTGATTCATAATTTAAACATACAATGGTAATAGTATTAGTTAATATTACTGACTGCTCGGTGAGTACCAGGCACTGCTTAGCACTTTCTACACACTATCTCACTTAGCAGTCTAGTCAACACTAACAATGACGACAGCCATTAACACTGACGACGTGCCAGAAACTGTTCTAAGCGCTCCGTGCATAGTCCATTCAATCCTGAGAAGTGGCCTTACACAGTAGGTGCTACGATTAGTACATTTAAGGAAATTGAGACAGGAAAAAGTTGCGTAGCCTCTTCAGTCCAGGGCACACAGCTTGGATGGGGCAGAACGGGATTGGAACCCAGCCCGGCTCTGAAGCCTGTGCCCCGAACGCTCTTTTCGATGCTGTGCTGTTCTGTGCGGCTCTTGGCTTCCCAACACAGGCAGACTCTCCTCTAGTGGCTGGGTCTTTGCCTCTGATTCTCCACCACGATGAGCATGTGCTAAAGGGCTCCATAAATGCCGCGAGGTCTACGGCATTCCTCAGCTCGGCACCTCATCGTTCAACCAATTGATTGGGGCACCAATCACATGTAAATACAGTGAAGCTTTTCCAGGCCCGAGCCCATCCTTCAGAGCCACCAAGACAACGGTGCTGCCTGAAGGAACGCGTTTTTTCAATAGACCCATGAGGAGACTCACTCAACTGGCTTATCAAACAGGCTGCTGGAAATGTGAGATCAGGATTGTGCCTTGGGGTTTGACCTGCAGGCACTCATGTTCCTTGATCCTCCAGGCCCCTAGTCTGCCCATTCCAGGGTACTTAGCTCCCACCATGGACCCTGGGGACATTAAAAGCACTTTCCATTTATCAATCAGACACTCAGAGGAACCTCTGTTATCCATTTCACTTGAAAGCACGGTCATCCAAATTCCACCTAAACACCAGTCCGCTTCGGCTCCTGCCTGCTGGTCTGGGAATCTGGGCTGTGAGCACCTGGGAGAAAAGAGGGTGTGGACTCGGAGGACCCGTGGAGTGCTGGTTCAGGAGGGTCACTGGCAGGGGGTGCCAGAAGGAGCCCGATAGAATAGGTGGCTGACAAACCTCCGCCGAGTTAGGTTCCTTTGTGTCACTTTGCCCCAGCATTGACCTGACGACTCAAGAACTGCTTTAAAAATTCATTTTATTAAACATTTGTTGAGCTCCTACTAGGAGATGAGCCCCAGTCTATAAAGAGTATTAATACGACAGGGGTTGCATCTAGTAGGGAAGACTGATGAAAGTGGAAGATGCCATTTGGACCACTTGAAAGGCCTGGATGGGGGTGGGGGAGGGCACTTGCTGGGCTCCGGGCTTCCAATGGGAACACTGTGGTCACAGCCACTTCAATGTTATCTGATGGCCTGCTGGTTCTCCCGCAGCTGGAAGCAGATGCCAGGCTGGAGGGAAAGAGCTGCTTTTGCATTCTGTTCCCAGGGCTTCCCGGAAAGGCAGAAGGAGGAACAGGAGAGCCCTACTTCTCTCTGCAGAGCTGTGAGTCACCCCTGGGAAACTGTCAGCAGACTCCACCGGGGCATCTCAGAACTTTACTTGGTTGTCTCCACCATGGCGTGAGATCAAGTGTGTCCTGGGGACTGACCTGTGTGAATGGGCACTAAAGCTATGCTAGGCTTGGGGATGCTTCTGGAAACCCCAGACTCTCCCTGGACTTCTGCTACCTTAGGTGACCAGACTCAATGAGTCAGTGCACAGCACTGGAAGCCTGTATGGTACCAGGCCCAGTGCCAGGTGCTGGGGACTTGAACGTACTTAGGATATGTCCTTGGGGTGCCTCGGGTTTACAAATTACCACATGTCACAGACCTATAGAGTCACTTTTAAAGTACAACTTTATATTGGTGACTGCCAGGACATATACTCAGTGTTCCCAGCAGAGGCCCAGGAAGAGTCCTCATCCAACCGTCATTCCAGGATGCCAGCCTCACAGCGAGGAGGGGTCAAAGCCACTCTCAGGGTCAGCCTCCCCAACTGCAGGCATTTCCCAGGGCTGCCGTCACAGAGTGCCCCGACTTCAAACAACAGACATGCATTGTCTCAGTTCTGGACGCTACAAGTTCTAAATCCGGGTGTAGGCAGGGCCATACTCTCTGTGACAGCTGTAGGGAAGAGCCCTTCCTGAGTTCTCCAGGCAAACTCTTCCAGCTTCTGGTGTTTGCCAGAACTCCTTTGCCAGGGGCTTGTACCTCACAGGACCATCCTCCCACTGTGTGTCTTCATATCATCTTCCTCTGTCCAAACTTTCCCTTTTTATAAGGACACTATTCATATCAGATTAGGGTGTGCCTAAACTCATTTTTAACTTGATTTTTTTCTGTACAGACGCTATTTCCAAATAAGGTTACATTCTGAAGTGCTAGGTGTCAAGACTTGGACATATCTTTTGGGGGATGCAATTCAATGCATATCACCAGTCTCACCAGCCTATTTTTGGCAAGGCCTATATCAATGGGAGAGGGGGGGGGGGTGGGGGAAGGCAGAGAGAAGAGTAGCAGGATTGAAGAAGGTCAAGGAAGAGATAGTAGGACAAAGACCCAGAAGCACACACAGCTGGAGGCGGTGGCCTTGACCAGGAGAAAGGACACCTATCCTCCAGCAGGAGTGAATAAGAATGAGCTGGAGGGGGAGGTGGGAGTCAAGGCCACTGGCTGCTCAGCTGAGAAAACGCCCTGTTGCCTGGGGAGAATGAGAGGGGTGGAGGTTTGATGGGGACTTGAGAAGGGGGCCAATGTGTGAGAGAGCTGCAGAGGGAGTGGGTAACCTTGGCATTGCACTGCTGGGCTATCACAGTGGGGTTTTCCTCCAATTCTCTCATTCACTCGTGTATGGAATTGCCCCAGGGCCTGTGAAATCTGAGGGTGTGTCTGTGGGTGGGAGGGCAAGAAACTGAATATAGGGAGAAAAGCTGGAGCCATGACTGGGTGGGTGAAAAGAGGCAAAACGGGGAAGCATGAACCCCAGAGAAGGCTGACTTGTAGCATCTGATTCAGGGAGTGTCCTGGGAAGCAAAGAGAACTCAGCTTACTGCTGCCTTCTGTGTGGGGGTGGGGCTGGGGGAGAGGCCAGGGCTGCTGAGTGTCAGGGTGGGGTTCTGGGAGGACTGAGGGCAGTTTGCTCAGGAAGGGGGCTCCTGGGGCACTGCAGGTAAGATGGGGGTGGGGTGGCAAAGTGTGCAGTGCAGGGTGAGGGGTGTGAGGAGGCTATCCAGCCCCCTGGCTGTGCCCCTGGGGACGCCTGCAGTCCAAAGGGGACAAGGAGCCCCTGGGAGCGGTGGGTGTCAAGAGCAGGCACAGAACTAGGGCCAACGAAGAGGAAGGAAGCTTGGCTCTGACTGGGGCCTATGGTCCGGAAGGGGGCTCGGGCTGCAGCAACGGTCAACCACGTGGAGGAGGGGAATGGGACAGAGGGAGATGCAAGAGCCCCAAGCTGGTTCAGGTGCCCAGGAAAAAGCAAGTAGCCTGAAAAAGCAAGTGGATGCTGGGGGGTGGGCAGTGGAGGAGAGGGGAGGGCGGCAGTATTTAGACCCAGTGGGAGCACAGAGATGTACTAGTGATGGAGATGGAACCCAAAACTGTCTAAATAAAGAAAGTGAAACGTGTGGATGATAAACAAGTCCTTGCAGGTGCCCATGTTTTCATTTCCTGTGTGTATCCCGGATCAGTCGTCTTCCTGTGCCCTTTAAGACATCGTTGTCAGTATTCCCAGGAAAACCAGAGGCAGAGAGCAGCGGAGTGGGAACTTTGGAAAGTCCCTTGCTTTGGAAAGTCTCAGTTGGACAGACACACGCTCCTGCTCCCCCATCTGTTCGCCTGGGAAGAAGGTATCTGCTGGCAGCTGAAGGAGGGGCTCAGGTCTCGGACGGTGGCTGAGCCCGCCGCAGGAACACCGGGGATGTGAAAACCCTGAGGGAGGTCGTGGTGGCTGGTGCCCCTGAGGGTCACCAGCTGGTGCCCACTTGGGTGAAAGCAGCCCAGGGCAGAGTGTGGACTCTATAGAACAGCCTGCCTGGGGTGAAACCCCAGCTCTGCCACTTGCCATTCAAGGCTACATGATCTGGGGTACTCATTTAAAGCCTACTTGACTCAGTTTCCCCATCTGTAAAGTGGGGATCACAAATGTAGGTTCCCCCTGGAGATGTTGTGAGGATTAAGTGAGTTGAAAGGTATAAGGATTCAGCATCCTATACCCACCCAGTAAAGGTGGCTTATCTCCTTTAGCATCAGCTGTGGTACCGTGAGGAGCTCTGACAAAGCAGAGACTTCAAGGACAAGGTGGAGGTATCTAGACCAGGCCTGGGTTCCACCAGGTGGAATGAGGGTACCTTCGACCTCCCATCCCTGAGCGGCGCCTTCCACTTTCCCCACTCACAGGCAGGTGCAGCAGGGGCAGTGTGTCGGTGGGAGTGGAGGCACCTGTCCCAGATACCTGCCGCTGGGAGTTCGGGTTGTAGTGCCTGAACTCAGAGGGACCTTGAACTGAAAGCCACTCATCTGCCAAGGCCGCTCAGGACACCCTGAAGATCCTACTGAGTGTGGGGTCTCTGATGGCATATCTGATAGAGCCCCCTTCCTCTGCCTGAATTGGATAGATTGAGCATGGAAACAGCCCCTTTTTTTCTGATAGAGGCTAAGTTGGAGACCTGAGCTTAGTCTGATAGTTGCACGGGCCTGTGGAAGGTAGAATAGGGCAGGTTATCTGGTCGATGTCCAGGTCTGTGGCCTGAGCAAGTACGTGGGTGCTGGTATTTGCTGAGACTGGGGACACTGAAGGAGGCCTATAGGACCATGGGCCGTATCCCCTCTGTCTCGGACGTCACAGAGTGGAGATCCCAAATGCCATAAGAGGTCATGGTGATGCTGTGTAGACAATGTTGGACACACGGCTCCCTGAAAAGAGGTCTGTGTGGCATGAGATGTGGCTGGGAAGGCAGGCTGGACTGTGTTAAAGATACTAGTAGTGGCCAACATTCGCCACATCTTCAGTAAGTGAGAAATAGTACCATTGTCTCCATTTATAGATGGGAATACTGAAACATGGACAGGCTAGGAAACTGAGGCTCAAATAACCCATGAAGGACAGTGCTAGGAATGCAAAGCCAGGCAGTGGGCCTACAGCATCTGTCTGTTTAACTATCCTGTGATCCTGGAGTGTTACAAGTGGGTGTGCCCGGCCCAACCTTGAACAAGTGAAAAAAAACCCATCAAGAATAAATCAGTCGCCCAAGGTCATGCCAGCTAGTTGCAGCAAGCACAGCTAGGGCCAGAATCCAAGCCTGCTGACTCCCAGCACTTCCCTTTGCCTCATGCATTCCACTTCGGGGCACGCAAGCTTCTTTTCCCAGATTAGATATTATTAAATTTTTTTAAATGTGCTTTTCTCTATTTCTAAATTTTTAGTGGTGAGCATGTACATTTATAAGGGAGAAGAAAGATTTGCTCAATGATATTGAAAGACATCAATATCATTCAACAGAAACCACCTGGCTCCCATTTAAGGGAGGCGTATTGTGGTGTCTCTTGAGGTACAGAGGATGGGACATATTGTCCTGTTTGCCTTTGATGATTTCTAGCAGGAGTTTCTGGGAAATTTCTGGGCTCCTTGCAGGGACTCCGCTCCCTAGGATGGGAAGGATGGAGGGAAAACATTTCCTATTATAGGCTGACCTACTGGGGGTGACTGGGTGGTCTTTCTGAGGTCAGATCATGCTACATGAAATCCTTCATGTCAAGTCATCCATCCTTGTTCCTACCTGCTTCCTCCCTCCCTCGGGTCCTCACTACACACCCCACCTGGAAATTAAGGTGGTGCGGGGAAGAGGGAGGAGACCTAGGCCTGCAGGAATGAGACATCCTTTTACTTCTGAGCTGAACTAATCAATTTAGATGAACAGACGTGCTCTAATCAATTGTGTTGTAAGAACAGGAAGATGTTTATCAAACTCGAATATATTTTTACCAGACTGTTCTTTCTCTAATAGGCATCCTAGACTAAAATGAAACAGTACAGGTTTAACACATCATTTGGATAAATATAGTTGTTTATCTTGAAGACTGTTAGGATTGCTTATTTTTTCTTTTTTTCCTCATCTTGTCCAATTCATCAAGCCATCTCCCACTCATCATTCAAATATAGTTTATTTGACATATTTATATTTCAAGTCATTCCAAAAATGAGTTGTTGTGGCTTACGAAAAGAAAGAAGCTCAGACAATAAAACCAATGATATGTGAACTCGAATAGGAAAACAGATTGGAGAAGAAAATTAGAAATCAAATGTTCATTTCAGTTGTTCCAAGGGAGCCTGTTGCCATATATTTGAAGAGTTCTGCTGGTCAAGATGAAAAGGGAAACAAGAAATGCACATCTCTCCTGATCGGGGAAACGGACACAGTGTGGGCGGTTACAGGGAGAACTGAGTCTTCCTTGGTACTAAACTTTGAAAGAAATGTATCCTGCAGTAGATAGTAGAGAGTTAGACTGGTCAATATCTTGACAACAGTTTTGGCTCAAACCAGAATTTTTTCACAAAGAAATTCCCATGGCTCGTTCCTATCATAATTTTTGGTAGCAGTTAGAAATCCTAACACTGCATTTTAGCCCAGAGATGCTGATTCAGGGTGGGCATTTGATCAGTGTACTGGATTAAGCTGTCACTGGCAAGATCTTTTGGGTCCAAGTGCTGTTCCTAAAGTATTAGCTATTCTTTTATCGTGTCTTTGTTTGAAAAACGTAAACACTGTCATCATCCAAATCGTTATGATTTTAAACAGGAGTCAACTTGGGGTGAATCCTGTAACGTGCAGCTGGAGACCTATCTCTATGCCCACACTGATGGTTAAGGAGGATTTGGGGATATGGTCATTCAGACACAATTCCACTTAAATTAGTTCTCATCTGATCTATTTATTTACCTATACCATGTCTCTTTTTATAGTTGAGTCAGTAAGGCATACAGGAGATGCATAATATAAATAGTGAAGTGTAAATTAAATATGAGAACAGGGAAAACAAATGAAATACAGTGTCAAGACCAGGGTGGGTATAGGAAGAGGTTGGACAGAATGAAGATCTGATGACAATAAGGTTCCACTGTTGTTACAAATTGCTGGCTTGCTTTGGACTTCCTGGAACACCACAGGATCATGTGTCCCTCATTCCCCAGTCTGTAGCCCATTACCTCCTGGGAAGACTGACTAAAAATGATACAATTTGCTCTTGTTACTTACCAATAGCCCCACCGTGGCCTTCACTTCTATTTGGAAGCGCTCCTGGTTATCTCTGCCTGGCTCTGTGTGGCTCTCCTATTCTTGTTACCACCCCAGCCTCCCACTGCCTGCTCAGAGTTTGTCTCTCTTACAACTTTAGCTCAGCTATGGCTTTGCTTCATCATGGGCCTGATTCCACCTGGGGGCTGCTTTTTCAGATTTGGCCACCTCTGCTAGCCAGCTCAAATGACTGTTTGCAATAGTGACAATCTGGTTGGTCCAGGTCATCATTTTCTATCTGGCCATGTTACAATTGGCCAGTCTATGACGTGGTGGCCTGGGTCAGGTACTCCAATGTCCCTGGTACAGTTACTCACATGTCAAGTCACGTGGTCCAAAATATGAGCTAGGGGTTGGGGTGGGGATGTGGAGAGAGCTGTGTGTGAAATCGTTTTCTTTGCACAGAGGTTTAAGTGTGGCAAGCAAGCAAAGATTTCATTTCTTCACCTGGGTGAGGGATTGAGCATGGGCGTGGCAAACCAGCTGCCTTTTTGCCTCTGTTGCATCAGTTGATAACATGAGGACCTTTGTCCTTCTGGGAATCTTTTCTTCTGAGTTGCTCAAGTCATCCTCTGTGGAAGTGTGTTTAGAGGGCATGGGAAGCCCTAAAGTAAGCACTCCCTTTTAAATGTATGAGGCATATGGATTTCTGAATGTATTTCACTATAACCCTCTCCCCACTTTTTTTTGCTGTTGTTGAATGTCATGTTTATTTATAGTCTGTGGAACAAGTCTTTGTAGACCTTTGCTACTCAGACTGAGGTCAGCCTGGGGCCGCCTGGGAGCCTGCTGGAAATGTAGACTCTCAGCCTCCCTTAGACCTACAGAATCTGAACCTGTGTTTTAACAAGTTCTCCAGTGTGTGCACTCAAGTTTGAGAAACATGACTTGCATTGCAAACTTTGGACAGTGCTGAATGACTTTGGCCAGGGACTGAGTCTCCAAGAGGTGATGTGACTTGCCTGAATCCCCCAGTGGGTCAGTAATAGATCTGGAATCAGAATCCAGTGTCCTGAGTCCTAGTCACACTCTCTTCCCACCACCCCATGATGTCCCCCTCATCTAGGAAATGAAGAGGTTGATTAGACCATCGTTAGACCACATGATCAGAAGGATCATGATTTATCATCCATAGTCACTTTTGAGAGTGCAAGAGGACACCATGAATTACCTTAGGGCAATAGATGCAAAGTGCCACAGGTGGCCAGTCCATACACCTAAAGTATTTTTCTGTTTTACAGAGCCCTCTCACATCTGTTAACTACTTTAAACAGCATAAATATCCAATGACTGAATGATCTTAAAGTGTTAACTATGCAATAAAATCTGGTTCTCAAGTAACACACACACACAGTCACACTATTTCATTTTAGTAGACAAATCACTATCTAACCTGACCAAGAAAAAAGGTAGAAAGCCCAAAGCAAGAAAATATGAGAATGAGGAAATGATTGTAGATAGTCACACATTTAAAATGATTCTGAGGTTACTTTGCTTAACCCATTCCGGTAAGTTTGAAAGCCTGGATGGAACTAGCAGTTCCCTCCGCCCCCAATCACACACGATTGCAGTGGCCCCAGCTGGGGCTGCAGGCTACATGTCAGGTAAGCTTTCTGTCAAGTCACTTCCCTATGAGTCAACCAGACTTCAGAGTTTGGTGTCGGAAAGTGTTATCCCAGTGCTTTAACTCAAAGCTAAAATGTCTGGGCAGCCTGGCAGGAACTCGGCTCTTCCGTCGGGGTAGGAACCAGAGTATGTGAAGAGTTGTTAGCTGATTGGACCTCTTATGGCAAATGGCCACCCACTTCCTTCTGATCTCCATTTAATCTGCCACCTTCATTGCCCTGCTCCAAAAATGAAAAACAGGTATGTCCCTGATCCTGAGAATGCTGAGTGTTAGATGTGAGAGGTCTCATTTTGTCAGAGATTGGTTAGTTCCAGTCCCTCTTTTAAAGATGAAGAAATTGAGAATAAGAAAGTAACTGTCAACTTGAGACTATTTTCATTCCAAGTTGTGTGCTCTATTACACTATCTTTTTTTTAAAATGATAGTTTTTAAAAAGATTTTATTTATTTATTTTTTAGAGAGGGAAGGGAAGGAGGGAGGGGGAGAGAGAGAGAGAGAGAGAGAGAGAGAGGGAGAGAGAGAGAGAGAGTCATCAATGTGGGGTTGCTGGGGGTTATAGCCTGCAACCCAGGAATGTACCCTGGCTGGGAATCAAACCTGGGACACTTTGGTTCCCAGCCCGCGCTCAATTCACTGAGCTACACCAGCCAGGGCCTATTACACTATCTTTAATAATACTAATGTTAATAATGTTAACAACTGATATCTACTGATTGGTTTACTCCAGCACCCCTTCACAACCCTATGAGGAAGGCAGTCGTTGCTCCATCCCCATGTTACAGAAACTGAAGCACAGAGGGGTTAAGTAACTTGCCCTGAAACACACAGCTAGTTAGTGAGAGGCAGAGTTGAGATCCGACCCCAGGTAGTCTGCTTGCACGCAGAGCCTATACCTCACCTCCATTTACTACTCCAACAGTTCCCTTATTATTCTAACAGGACAGACCTCGGATTATGTATATAACAGAGCCACTAGGCATGGCGACCTTTAAGAAAGAGTCTCAAGGCAAGAGAAACTATGGTTTACCTAACATTCAGCATGTGCCAGCTACTGTTCTGAGTGCTTTTACAAGTGTTAGCTCAGTAATCTCAAAACCAAAACCAAAACCAAAACCAAAACAATCATCCCCCAAAACCCCCAAACAAAACACACACGAAGAGGGCACAGTATCCTCATTTATCAAGTGGGAAAATGAAGGCCACAGAGTTTCCATAATTCCCTTGAGTTCCTACAGCTAAGTGGCAAATCTGGTGTTTAGAACCAGCCCATCTGGCAGGTGAGCAACATTCTTCGCTGCCAACTACACTCCACTACCAACTGACTCAGTTATTCATTTCGTCCTCATAGCACCTGACAGGCAGGTGTCATTTCCCACGCACTAATTTCCTTTTCTCTGCTTAGATGAGGAAACTGACCTGCTTGTAATGTTTAAATAATTTGGTAACCACCATCCAGTGACTTGGTGGCAAGCCAGCCAGGGATCCAAAGCTCGTGGTAGACTGTTTTCACTTCTCCAGGCTTTAGTGGTGTGAGCCAAAGCTGGATCTCTGCGACAGAGCCTCCCACTCGCAGGTCTCACCTGAGGCTCTGCTGGGTCCCGGCAGAGCCACACACGGCCTCCTGGCGGCAGGTGGGCGCAAGGGCAGCGCATGCTAATGAGCCCTCAACGTTGCTCGCTGATTGGCTGGCGCTGATTCCAGCTACTTTTCCCAGGGGCATGAGCGCTACAAGAATAAAGGGGCGCCGCAAGCACTGCCGCCCCCACCCCGCGCCTTTCAGTCCCCCCATCTCCCCTTAGACTTAAGGGTGTGAGGGAAGCACGAGGGCTCTTTCGCTTGCAAGATTGTCCTTTTCTCTCCCTTTTGCATTCTGGTTCTGAATTTATCCAGGATCCAGGATGACAATCCAACACCAAGGCCAGCACTACTGGCCGAGGATGGCATTTCTCCCGAAGGTAAGCGTGGTCCGGTCACCCGGGCCATGGGAGTTGGGCAGGGACCCAACTCTGGGAAGTGTCCGCGGAGATGCTGGGAATTTTGGAGCGTGTGGGCAGGAGTGGAGAGCACTTCTTATGGTCTTAAATGACTAGCATGTAGTGGAATGACAACAGTTATGTGTTTAGGTTTCTGTGCTGGCCTGTTGATCCTGAAGAATCAGCACTGCTTGTGCAGAGTGCTGGAGGGTGCAGAGCCTGTTGCCAGGAACTTCCTCCTCTCTCGGGTGGGACTGTTCTGGAGGTGTTCCACACTGTTTCTCCCAGAGGCTCTGCTCACTCAGGACTCCAGTGGTCCAAAGAATGAATCTGGATTGTCCTCCTTTCTTCCCCTTGCTCACTTCCCCCAGACCTCTGCTGCCACTTCTCAGGATCAATCCTTCCACTAACACTAGGAGATTATTATTCACATTTTACAGGTAAGGAAATTGAGAACCAACACTGGAAGGTTGTGAGACAGTGACACTGGTCTCACTGCAATGGGAGAAACATACAGTACAGTGGGCAGTGGGAAGGTGCTTCTACAATTCCCCATAAAGAGTATGGGGAGAGAACCTTGAAGCTGAGACTGAAGGATGCTGGGCTTCTGCAAAGAAAGGGCAGAAGGAAGACCCAGGCAGCTGAGGGCAGAAGTATGTGCCAGAGTAGAGGTCTGTGCCAGTGTGTTGTGTTTGAAGCAAGTTGTTCACTGTTGCTTAACAAAGGTGGATCATGAAGATCTCCTTAGACCTATGCCTTTCAAAGTTCATCCGATTTTTCCCAGAAGAAGCCATTCAAGACTTTGGAGCAGGTGAGTGATGTGGTCAGATTCAAGTTCAAAAGACCACTCTGATGTGAACAAGAGAAATGGTTGGGGTGTTTTTTTCTTTTCCTTCAACTAAGAGAGTTCACTTAGGGTCCTCCTGTGTCCACTGTATTCCAGCTGCCTAAGAAATGACAGGTTGGGGAAGAGGTGCTGGGCCGAAGGGCTCTTCTTTCTCCTGTGGCTCCTATGCCCACTGAAACACCGAGTAGACAGTCCCACCAGCCACAGTGCCATTCTCTCTGAGTTGCAAAGCTTAATGACTAGCACCCAAACAGGGAGGGCTCCTGGGCTTAAGATGTGGTGGAAAGAGATGGAGCATCCACAGTCCAGGAGCCTTGCCTGGGGGAGTTAGCTGATGATGCACAGTGGACCCGAGAGCATGCCTAGGCAGCCTGCTGTGGCCTCTGGCATCCACAGGGCTCTGTTCTGGCTGCTGCCTTTTACCTCCTATGTCTGGGCAGCTCTCTAAAATGCTTTCCTCTTCTCCGACAGAAAGAGCTGGGCTTGGCAAGGACTGCAAGGAGTAGGGATCTTAATGAGGCTTGAGTGGATTTAGAATTCTTGTATCATGTATGTTTTTCCATTGAACATTTATTGAGTACCTACTATGTGTCAGACATTGATAGACACTGGGATAATGAAGACATTCAAGACATGGTCCCTGTGTTCAAGTAGCTTCCAGTCCAGTTGTGGGACAGCCACATACACCAACCCAATGGCACATCACAGGTGCCACAGTAGAAACCTGGAGGGTAGAGGAAGTGTCCAAGTGCAGGCATTCACTGCCTCCTGGGTGGAATATCACAAAAGGATTCTGAAAGATTCGGTGGTGCTTTAGTTGCATCTTGAAAGATGTGAGAAGGTTCTTAAGGCCCTGGGGTGCTGGAAGAGGGCCGTGACACAGGAGACATGCATTCAGCTCTGGATCTGTTGTGTGTCAGCTGTTGATCAGAGCCAGAGAATGATGGCCAATAGGCAATTCTGTTTCTAGAAGGAGGTTCTGGAATGATTCTGGAAGGAGGTTGAGAATGATTCTCAGTGGTTATTGAGAATGTAACAAAAATGAGGATTAACAGCATATGGCACTTGGGCATTTGGACTTTGAATGGCAGCACTGCAGCTGGGCTATGAGCCCCTACTAGGAAAGAGGGTGCAGTGTATTTTATTTTTGATCACTAGTACATCTTTACACAGCCAGGACACGATTCCCATTGTCCTTAGGGAATGAGGAACACTTCACTCCCTAAGATCTCTTACAGAGAGTGGCAGCCACTTTACGTGAAAAGTAACTGTGAGTATGGGTGGACAGCACATCAAAGCCATGAACTGCTGATACTTTTAGTGATTGTCTGGATTCTTTGATATGCCTGATGTTGTATCTCAGTCACATGCAATCTGAGAGGGGAAAAGCTAGGCCTGTGGTGGGGTCAGATAGGCCAACGATGGCCTTTTTCTTACAGAATTTGTCTGTGACCTTAGGAAGTAGTTGGAGAGGTGTCTGGATTCTAGAAAGCCCAGAAGCTGGGGTCTGCTCTATGGTGTGTGTGTGTTGGGGGAGGGGCAGTGACAGGTTGGGGAAGGGCTGGGGGTCTTCACTGTGTCTGAGGAAAGGAAGTAGCTCAGGAGAGATGCACACAGAACACAAAGATGAAGGCAACCTGGAGCAAGGCCACAGCAGTACCTTTCCTGGCAAGCTTGAAAATCAAGGTAGATTTTCTGTCGTTGGTGGGCAGGGTTCCTGTTGACCAAGATTACATCTCTAAGACCCTGGGACTCGGTCATATTTCTTACACTTTAGATTTATTATAATTTTTAAAAAAGACTTTACTTACTTATTTTTAGAGAGAGGGGAAGGGAGGGAGAAAGAGAGCAGAGAAACATGAATGTGTAGTTGCCTCTTGCACACCCCCCACCAGGGACCCGACCTGCAAGCCAGGTATGTGCCCTGACCAGGAATTGAACTGGCGACCCTTTGCTTTGCAGGCCAGCACTCAATCCACTGAGCCACACCAGCCTGGGCTATAACTCTTTTTTTAGAGAACCACTTAAGTTAATTTACATGGGAAAAGGTCAGAGGAAAATTATCCTGTACCCTAATGCGAAGACTCCTGTCTTAGTCAGTCTGGGCGGCTATAAACAAAATACCAGCGGCTGGGTAGCTTATAAACAACAGAAATTTACTTCTCACAGTTCTGGAGGCTGAAATCAGAGTGCCAGCATGGTTGGGTTCTGATGCAAACTGTCTTCTTGGTCACAGGCTTCTGGTTGTGTTCTCACATGGTAGAAGGGACAAAGGATCTCTTGGGGTCTCTTTTATCAGGACACTAATCCCATTCACGAGGGCTCCACCCTCATGACCTCCCAAAGGTCCCACTTCCTAATGCCATCACTGTGGGGGATAGGTCTCAGCATATGAAGCTAGGGGAGACACAAACATTCAGACCATAGTGACTCCCTAAAAACACATATGGAACATACGTGTTCCACTTTTCCCAGCAAAACCTTACTTTGTATACAGTGGGACTTTCCTGCTGTAAAGAAGCCTGCTTCTCTTTATTGTGACTTTAAAACTAGTTCTTGGGATGGAAGCGGCCTAATATATGGTGACGGAAGATGGTTTGACTTGGGTGGTGGGTATACAATGCAATGTACAAATCTTGTATCTAGAAATATACACTCGAAACCTATATGACCCTATTAACCAATGTCACCCCAATAAACTTAATAAAAAATAAAAAAGAAAAATAGTTCTTATTGGTCTCTTTGAAGATTTGTTCAAAATTCCTTATAGATTAATACTTTCTTTTTTAACATAGAGGGAAAGGAATGAAGCTGCTGATATTTTCATCAGATAAGTTTCCATTTCAAACTAGCAGAACAGGTAAAACTCCTCTATCCACTGCTCAGCTCCCTGATTCCCTAAGAAGAAGGTCATTTCACCCAGTGAGGTAGTAAGTGTTTTCAGTACAAAGTTATTATAACCTGAAAAGTTATGAATGAGTGAAAGGAAGAGAAAGTTTTAAGCCCTGTTGTTAGAATCTAAAATAACAGTGTGTGTGTGTGTGTGTGTGTGTGTGTTGGGGAAGAAGGGACAGCTGGCTGCTACCAAAAGGAGTGACTTCTGCAGCCCATGGCTCCTAGGTCCCCTGGCCATGTCCAGGAGGAGTGGGGTTACCTCCCAGCAACCCCCACACCATGTTGGGGGCACCTCTTTGCTCCCTTCGCTGCTGCAGGCTGCTCTGCTGACCCAGTGGGACACTGCCAGGCCTTGACATTGCAAAGACCAAGGTTTGCAGCTCTGCATGGAGCTGTAATGAAGTTTCCATTCCAGAACAAGTGTGTGAGCCAAGCAAGTGTCCGTGCAGATGACGCCAGCCCGCAGTCAGTCTTGCTGGCTGAATGCTAGCGTTGTGCCCTGAGTGACCCTGACCATGCTCCTGATGGTAGCTGTCCCTTGAGACGGTGATTCAGCTGCAAACTCTGGTTCAGCAACAGATTGAAAGAGGACATCCCTGCTGTCAGGTTGACTCAGGACACTGTCCCACACTCCTTCCCTCCTTGGGGAGCTGGGAACCTTCCAGCTGTAGGAGCTGGCTGGCTGAGGGGGAGGTGGCAGGAAGATTTTTAACAAGTTAGGGCTCCCCTGCATGGTTCTTTCCCTCCAATGCAGCTGGGTCTCTCAATCTGGTCACAACATGAGTTCTCTTCAAAGTCTACTTCCTCCAGGAAGCATTCCTTGACTATCTCAATAATCATGCACTTGGGGCACAATTTACCCTGTGCTGCGTGTTCATCTTTATCTGCCTATATATGTTGTCACCCCAACTCCTAAAGGACAGAGATTATGTTTTTTGTAACTCTCATAAAATTGGTTCCATAAAAAGCATTCAATTAAGTTAAATCTGTGTTCCCAGAGAGAGAGGGAGACAGCACATTTTCTAGTCTCTTCTCATAAGCACGGATCCTCTGAGATCAAGTCTCCATCCTTATGACCTCACATAACCTGAAGAACTTCCTAGTGGTCCCACCTCCAAATATAGTCACACATAGGGGTTAGGGCTTCAGTGGGTGGACTTGGGGGCAGGGGTGACACAAACATTCAGTCTGTAACACATATAAAACCTCTAAGAAGGCGATTAAGCTAAAATTAGGCTATTAGGGTGGATACTAATCCAATTTGGTGTCCTTATAATAAAAGGTGATTAAGACACACAGAGAAAAAAAAAGACACACGGAGAGACACGAGGAGCGTGTATCCAGAGGGGCGACTGCCTGCAAGGCAAGCAGAGAGGCCTGGGAAGAAACCAACCTGCTGGCACCAAGATCTCAGACTTTCTGGCTCCCAGAACTGTATGAAAATAAATTTCTGATGTTTAAGTTTCCCAGTCTGGAATTTTGTTATGACAGCTTGAGCAAA
The DNA here is from genome assembly GCF_004126475.2 of Phyllostomus discolor. NCBI lineage: Eukaryota > Metazoa > Chordata > Mammalia > Chiroptera > Phyllostomidae > Phyllostomus > Phyllostomus discolor. Next base: position 87,362,189 of record NC_040910.2, read on the forward strand.
CTAATATGCCTATGAAGTGAGGTCTTAGGCTCGCTGGGTCCTAGATCTATTTGTTCTTCCCAATGCCTGCCCTGCATTTTCCTCCTCTCATGTCTTTGCACCTGCTAGCTCCTCCTCCTGGAATGCCCCTTTTCTCAGTGCCCGAGGCAGTAAATCCACATCGCCCAAGAGCCCATGTGCTGTCTTAGTGAGAACCACTGGGCCATGAACACAAATGTGTGTGGCTTCCAAGCTGAAAGCACTGAAGGGCAGCTGCAAATTCTTTGCGTTTTTGTCCCTTCCCCTGCTTAGTGATAGTGAAAGCATGCAATGGAATGAGGGGCCACAGATGGTAGCAGCCTGGTTCTCTGAGTCATGACATTGAGGGAGTACCCTGGACATTGCCAACTTGAATTAGCATTTGGGTGAGAAAGAAGTCTTTGTTGCATTAAACCTTGGGTACTACAGTATAACCCAGCCTGTCCTGACTCACACACTCTCATTTTCTGTCAGTTCAAATCTTCATCTTTTAAGTACCAGTTTAAATGCTACCTCTCTTTAAGAGCCTTCCAGAATCAGCTTACCCCCACCCCAATCAAAATTAATCTCTTTCCTTTGTGTTTTCATAGCACATGTACCTTATGTCTATTGGGTGCTAAATGCTTAGTGTTATGGTTAGTTAAGTACGCGTGGAGTTAGTGATGCAGAATGAGTAAGAGTATGGATTCTGGAACCAGACTGACTGGATTCAAATCTCAGGCCTGCCATTTATCAACAGTGGGACCTTTGATGAGCTACTTAATCTTCTAGGACCTTGGTTCCTCTCTGTTTCTCTAGTACCTGCCAGAGCTTTTGGTACAATAATTAACTGCTTAATTGTACCTGCTTGCCAGCCTCTTTCTGTTTGCCTCATAGATGGAAGCATCAGGAAAAGACACATAGAACCAGAGATGGGGATCCATATGCAAAGCCAGGGGGTCCTGTTATCAGGGTCCTATGGCTCAGGCCAGGCCTGGAACACACTCTAGTTTTTTCCTACAAGTTAGTTCAAATTGGGGGGGACAGAATTTAGTGGGAGGAAGGAAAGATGAATTTGATGTTACTTCTCAAAGGTTCTTTCCCTGAGGTCATTATTTTTATGCATCTATCAAGATGGTTCATGATTCTACTTTTTTTCTGGTAATGACTTACCTTGATTGATTTTTAAGTATCGAGTCACCGTTGCATTTGTGAGATAAACCCGAACCCTAACCCTGGCTGGATGGCTCAGTTGGTTGGAGTGTCATCCTGTATACCAAAATGTGGGTTCAATTCCTGATCAGAGCACATACCTAAGTTGCAGGTTCAATCCCTTGTCAGGGTGCATATGGGAGGCAACCAGTTGATGTTTCTCACTTTCTTCCCACCCATTTTCTCTCTAAACATATTCTTGGGTAAAAAATTTTAAGAAAGCTGTGGTACATTTACACAATGGAATACTGCTTGGCCATAAAAAAGAATGAAAGCTTACCTTTTTGAGACCGCATGGATAGACCTGGAGGCTATTACGCTAAGTGAAATAAGCCAGTCAGAGAAAGCCAAATACCATATGATCTCACTTATATGTGGAATCTAATGATAAAAAAACCCAGAAATCAAATTGAAACTCATAGATATAGAGAACAGACTGAGCGCTGTCAGAGGGGAGGAGAGTTGGGGGGCTGAGTGAAGAAGATGAAGGGATTGAGAAAAAAACTCATAGACACAGACAACAGTATGGTGCTCACCAGAGAGAAAGGGGGCTGGGGGTTGCAGAAGAGGGTAAAGGGGGTATAAATGGTGATGGAAGGAGACTTGACTTGGGACGGTGAACACACAAAACAATATACAGATGATATATTGCAGAACTGTACACTTGAAACCTATATAATTTCATTAACCACCACCCCAATAAATTCAATAACATTTTAAAAAATAAGTTAAAAATGAGATAAACAAATTAGCCTCATCCAGCACCCTGGCTCACCTGCCTCATTCTCCCTTGTAAATCCAATCCCTTAATCATTAAGCCCTTGGGACAATAAGGCCCTAGTCGGCATTAAACAATCTTGGGAAAAAAGCCTCAGGTCTGTTGACCACAGAGAGAGTTTCAGTCAAACTAAAGATAGCATCTAGGCTGCAGTTGTGTTTCAGTTTCAGACCCAGAAAAGTGAACCAATTCCACTGACCACATCCTTGCGAAACCAGATGAAGTGACTCCATCGCTGACGTTAGGCTCAGATGTACTGATCAGCTCCCCTTCCCATGGTACCAATCAATCGGTAGAGACCATGATCCCACCTGCCTCAGTCACCGTGACAAAGGATTTTCCCTCTATATCACCCATTCCTGGAAGCCATCATGGAGTCAGGTCTTTGGGCATGGGCTCACCTGACTGGGGCCCATTTCCTTAAAAATAAACCTTTACTTTCTTGGCTACAAATCCTCCCTGTGTTTGATTGGGCTCTGGGTGTGTGGGCAAACAAATCCCTTTTGTTTAGTAACACTGCCTACGATCTGGAGTGGACTGCCTTTCCCTTCAGTCTCTGCTTGCCTACCATGTACAGGGGTCATTTTCGGATTTCACCCAGGACGCTCCCAAGGTTTTGAACCAACAACGGGGCCACAGACACTTAAATTTTAGAAAGAGAACAAATATATAGAATGAAATCAGTCATCAACAGGAAGGACCCAAGAGACTGGTTATGAAGACCCCGAATCCAAACTTGGTGACTTAGGTGCAACTTCAGGGAAGCACAGCTGGACAGGGGCTGTAAACAGAAAAGCTTAAACCAAGCCAATTACATGTGCTCTAGCTCGACAAAGAATATGGGGAGGGCATCTCTGAAAGGGATGAGCAGAGGCTTTTTGCCCATGAAAATGAATACCTAGCCAACCTGACAGGTCTGTCTGTTCAGTGAAGACACCTGACGCCATTCAACTTGGATACCAGTCTCATTGCTTTGATTCTGCGCTGTGTCTCCATTTATAATATGCTATAGTATAAAGAATCTGGACTCCCAAGCATATCCTCCTTCAAGAAGGAACACACTGTTGGCAGATAAAATTATCCAGCTGACTGGTAACCATGTTTTTCACTAGAATCAACTCACACTCACTTTATACATCAGCCCCTTTTGAATTTGGTTTGCGCTAGTGTATCTTCTGAAGCCTGCTTACCTCTGTGAACTACTGAAGCTAGGTTTCTGGCCCTACGGATGGAGGACCAGGCGATGGAATAAGGGCACTCACACGTATTGTTACCTGTCATCCTTAGGCAGGTCTCGCTTGAAATTGCAAGTTTAGTAACATACTTGTCCCTTCAAAGTTCTCCTGGACCGACATTTGTGTCAAACATGTCACACTATCTCATTAAGAACTTCTATTGTTACTTCCGTAACTAAGCAATTTTAAATGAAGTTCAGAATAATTTTTATACTAAATTTTATTCTGTATTATTAGGGCAAATTTACAGTGAATGTGATGTAGTGCACACATACAACATATGTCAATGGTTTTCCATTACATTCTATTTATAGGAAGAAATGAATTTCTTAAGAAATTTATGAAACCCTCAATTGTAGAATTTCCACTTGGAACAATTTATATATTTTTCCAAATAATTACTCCCACTGTTTTGTTAGTAATTATGTTGATAACATTCATCCAGTGACACAGAGATGCTATCTACTGCGCATGATGCATGTAGGAAGGAGGGCAGGAAGGGTTCACTTCCTTTTCCAATTATGGGGCTTGTAGTACTTCATTATGGGCCATTTTCTGCCACGTTTGTAAATTGGAAACTACCCTTGCTGAAATCCAGTCAGATGACTTTCAAAAAGTAGTTTTGAAATGTCTTTTGAGAAGTGAGAGTGTCTTTTGAGCAGATCTGAGCCACCCCCAGGTAAGTGATTTCTTTGTGTCAGCATGTCCCAAAATAAGTTCTGGGGAAAACCACTTGGAGATACATTAATAGGGTGTTACTGAAATTTTTATAGACAAAGTACTTGAGAAAACACTAAACTAATCAAAGAAGAGTTCTGTTAATGCAGGACTTCTCAGAACAAATATTCTATTATTAACTGTGCTCAGGTCCCATCATTCAAATGCCAAACTCATTTGTCCATCTTTTCTTTTTCCCTCAGGAACACATTATGGTAAAAGCTTCCTTATATGAAATATTCCCCAACACAATCTTTTAAAAAAATTTATTTATTTATTTCTAGAGAGGAGGGAGGGAGGGAGGGAGGGAGGGAGAGAGAAAGAAACATTAATGGGTTGCATGCCTCCAAGTGGGGACCCAACCTGCAACCCAGGCAGGTGCCCCGACTGGGAATCGAACCAGCAACCCAGCAACCTTTCTGTTCGCAGGCCGGCGTTCAATCCACTGAACCACACCAGCCTGGGCCCCCAACACAATCTTTAAAATAGTGTCAGAGAAAATAAATACATTTCACAAACGAACATACACCACTGCACAATCGCACACACTACAGCGGGATGGCAGATACCCTCATTTCATTATTGAGAAAACTGCAGTTCAGAAAGTCTAGGCAGTTGGCGCCTGTGCCAAGTGGCTGCCCTGGAAGAGCAATAACCCAGGCGGGCACTCTGCAAGTAATCTAAAATCGCGCGAGTCCCATTTCTCCTGGATTCTGAGCCTCCACCCTCCTCTCCCGCTGGGAGGCGTTCCGAGGCTCTGCCCCGCCCCGCACCTCCTTCCAAACTGCACTCTGCGGGTTCCCTTGCACGCGCTTCTTCCAGGGCCACAGTTGCCCATTCTTTAACCTAACCCCTCTCTCCCGTATCCGGCCACAATTCAATACTGAGGTACATTTTTTTAGTTACCTGACTTTTTTAAGTGGGCAAGTTGGTCGTTCTCTCAGTTACACCAAAACAGACCCTAAAATCACTTATTTTTAAATTGGGGAATCACCATTATTTTCTACGAGCCAGTTGGCCTCGAGCAGTTATAAAAAGGAAACAAGTCCACGGCTCTGGGTATCCGAGGGGCCGATTCCGCGGCACCACTTTGAGGGAAAGGGGCCCCGGCCCCAAGGTTTCAAGGTGGTCTTTCCATGAATCCTACCCCCCGCCCCCCAAATCCGCGGCACGTCCGTACGCACAGGGGCCCCGCCCAAGACTCCAGGCCCGCCTTCCGGGGTCCACACCCCCGCCACACGACCCCCAGGAGCCCGGAGCGTGCGTGTGGAAAGAACCCACCAAGCAGCCAACTCCTACCTGTAAAACTAACGACCGGGGCGGGTGGGGCGGGGCCGGAAGTGGGCCACCGGCGGAAGTCGGTCCCCAGGGAGCCTGCGTTTCCTCTCTAGGAGTTTGGAGGGATCCGCACCTCTATGTTCTAGACCTCTCCTGACCCTGTGGCGGGAGGAAAAGGCGGCTCCTGGCCCTGTAGGCTAGGGTGCGGGTTAATGTCCTCGGGACAGTTTCTTCTTACCCTTTCATACCCGGGTGCACGAAGCAGCATTACTAACAGAGAGTCAGAAATTGACCTTATCAAGAGTTAAAAAAATGAAGATACAGGAACGCGATAGGGCGGCCCAAAACTCCTCAGCAGTTTTCTAGCAGTTTTTAATTCGTGAAGTGCACATACATTTTTTTAAATTGACATGAGGTCTAACTTGTGTGTAATAACACTGCTCAAGTAGCTCAGTTTAAAAACAGGTTCAAATATAAATACATTTGAAGTATCTTTTGAACTTAAACCCCAGGTTGGGGTTAGCCCTGCTGCTTTTGTGTCTTCACACCCAGTTCTGCAATGATGAGTGGGCACACCTGTCCTCCCCCTCGCCTGCAGGGCCCCAAGTGGCTCATCTGTTAATTCAGAGGTTCAGGTTAACCAACTTCTATATACTCTCTTACTGTGATCTTCCACTCTAAAACGAAAAAGGAAATTATGCAAATATAAATACAGAATCTAATAAAATTAGCATTGTTTAGTTTTTAAAAATGTAACAGCATCCAACACAAATAAGGGTGTGGTAAAGTTAGTTCATTCTGGGCAGATAAATGCAAATACACAATGCTGTTGAAAAACTACTTGCCATTGTATATCAAAAACCACTGAATATGTTTAGGCTCTGACCGGTGAGAAAATTTACCCCAAGCAAATAAGTCCAAGAGAAAGGACAAACTGCATTTCTGAATGACGGTACAATGGATAACTCTTAAATTTGCTTATCCAACATTTAGTTTTCTTTTTTCTTCTGATTTGTAACACTAAGGTTTTTCTGTAGGACACCAGCTAGCTCTCACATGACACGGCCTGGCCCGTCAGAATATCCCAGCATAGCCGGGAGGTAAGGTATGAAGTCAGAGGCCACGCTGCCTGATCCCAGTCCTGGCTCTGCTGCTTCCTAAATGCATGAACTTCAGCTTGCTATTTATCCTTTCTGAGTCTCCATGTACTCATTTGTCGAATAAGTATATTAATAATAGACATCTACCTCATAGGGTTGTAGTGAGAACTACCGTAAATGAATGGAGCAGGAATATAATGCCTGGCAGGTATGTATTACCATTTCCTACCCCCATGCCTCTGAGCAAGATCTTAACACCTTTCCTTTCCTCACTTTCCCCGTTGCCTTCCATGCACCCCAGTATCATCACCTACATTAATCCCAGAATTGTATTTTATATCTTTTTTCCCTCCTGGAAATGCCCTCAGAGTTTAAATCCTGACTTTTTTTTTCTTCTTTTAGTAATGCAACCGCCCAACCTAAGCTTTGATTGCCAAAGCATGGACTTCAAAGACAGCTATCCCAATAAACACTTTGTCAGCCATGCCATCCATCCAGAGAGGCAGCCTCCAGCACTGAGCTCCTCTGTTTGAGGGGTCTTGGTTAATTTCAACAACTGATCAATTGGGCTACTTGTTTGTTTTCTCTTCCTGTGCTTTCAATTCTGGCTCTTATGTTTTAAATTCACCAATAAAGAGTGATTCCTGGGAAACCCTAGGCCCTACAACCCTGGACTCCAATGAAAACAGAATCCCAGACCCCTCTCTCCCTCCACCTGCTCAGCCCCCAAACCTTGCTGTGTAGCCCTAGGTGTACTGTGTAATTTCCAGGTCCTATAAGTAATAAGCCTGCACCTTTTCAGTTTCCTGATGGTTATTGCTGAAGGGCATCTTGCAATAAGAATCACAAAGGCTGATTGGGCCACAACATTGGCTCTTAACAGGCTGAGACCAGTTCAATACATGCCTACAGGCACCTTTGTTTCATGGGTGCTTCGTATGGTTCCCACCCCAGAAACAGCGCTTGATAAAGGCTTGTTGAACAAATCAATACTTTCTAACATAGCAGAGAAAGCTGGAACGGTGAATGAAAATGTAATAGATCCTAGAGGCTAAACAAAAAGGAAATAGAAGCTAGAACATTTTTCTTACCAAATCACTGCATGATTCCTTGGGATTAGAGACTCCATTTCTTCCCAGCCCTGGACTTGCTCTCCTACTGTGGGTAGCTGAGTTCCAGCAATGGGCTAGTACCTAAGGTGACTTTCTGAATTACTGCTTCCTGTTTCTTCCTTAGAACTCATCTCCTCCCTCAGGGACTGGCAGGAGAAATGACCATTGCCTTCAGAGTGACTAGGGGCCACTAAAGATGTTTGAGAAAGGGAGGAGGATTGCAGCAGCAATACCTTGGAGAAATTAATTCTCTGAGTTTGCACTCAGAAAACTTAAGATATAATTCACATGTCATAAAATTCACCCTTTTATAGTGTACAATTCAGTGGTTTTAAAGTACCACAAGGTTGCGCAGCCACCACCACGATCTAATTTCAGAACATTTTCATTGCCTCAAGAAGAAATTCTGTACTCTTTAGCAGTCACTCCACATTCCTCCTTCCCTAAAGGTGTGTACTTTTTACATTGCACTACATTTGGTATCTGTAAAGTGGCTTGAACTTTGAACCCAGCAGGGATGTCTTCCAAAGGTAAAGAGGGAAAGGAAGGGGCAGAACTAGCAGATCAGTGGTTGGTTGCCTGGGGACAGCAGGGGGAGGGATCACAAAGGGCAAAGGAAGCTTTGGGGGGAAGTGGACATGCCCATTGTCTTGGGCATGGGTATAGTTTCACAGGTGCACACATACATCAGAACTCACCAAACTGCACACATGAAACACGTGCAGCTGAGTGGGTGTCAAGTACACCGCAGTAAAGCTGTTTTAAAAGGCCACATGTCCAGTCAGAGACAGGGCAGGGACTGGAACACACATCTTGTGCCTTGAGGCTTTTGCACTTCCCCTTAACCCCAGCGCTGCCTTAAAACCAAAGCCTATTTGAAGTTGTCCTGGAAGGTTTGGCTCAGGGGGCTGAGTGCAGGCCCCTGCAGAGCGGAAGGTCACCTTTTCAATTCTTGGTCAGGTCACATGCCTGGGTTGCCAGCCAGGTCCCAGGTTAGGGGCGTGCAAGAGGCAGGCAATCTGCACCTTGATGTTTCCCTTCCTCTCTTTCTCCCTCCCTCCTTCTCGCTCTAAAAAAATAAATAAAATCTGTCCTGGCTGGTGTGACTTAGTACATTGAGTGCTGGTCTGCAAAGCAAAGGGTTGCTGGTTCAATTCCCAGTCAGGGCACATGCCTGGGTTGCAGGCCAGGTACCCAGTATGGGGTGTGTAAGAAGCAACCACACATTGATGTTTCTCTCCCTCTCTTTCTCCCTTCCCTTCTCTCTAAGAATAACTAAATAAAATCTACATAAAATAAAATAAAATGATAAATACCAAACCATAATCAAGTTGTAGAAAAGCCTAATGTCATTTTAAAAAACTGCACTACTCAACATTTTCTATAATAAAAAATAAGAACATTCTTGACAAAAGAGTAGCAGGTACAGGTGGAGAGAAGTGAACCCCACTGCACTGGGACAGAGGGACAGAGTGGTGTTTATCTCTGACTATGCTTGCAAAAAGTATCTCTGCATGGAGGGTAAAAAAGATGAGGATGAGGTTTTTATAAGACTGTACTTTGTGATGTAGTTGGTGGCCCCCATGGGCCAAAATAGTCTTTGAACAACTCCTGGATGAGGAAGAGGCAGGAAACCTTCCAGAGAAGTTCCAACGCACTCCCTCTTTCTCTCTCTTCCCCTCCCTCCCTCCTTGATCACACAGCCAGGCCACGAGGTGTGGCCAGCTTCCAGAGGTGTAAAATAGCCTCTTTGTGGAGGTAAAAGTACAGGGTCAAGGGTAGCTGTGCTCCACCCCAACTTGCTTTGCTGCTTATCTGGGGCTGACCAGCACGTTCACAGGGGCATGCTGTCCAGCTGGCCTTGTGTGCTCTCTGGGTAACAGCAAATAGGGCCTCTGGTTTTCCTACCAGAATATGTTTTTGTAAGATATTGCCTTACTAGCAGGAGCAAGGAAACAACATGCACGCATCTAAGGTATTATTTTTCTTTTATATGATTTTTTTTTTAGAAATGCAAATGTAACACACAGATGTAACAAATTCAAATGAGACAGAATTATATCAAATGAAAACAGGGTAGAGTAGGGGCAGTGGCTCCGGGAGACAGATGATTCAACGTGATTTCTGTCCCAGTTTGGGAGATGTCATGCAGGGGCAGGAGGAGCAGTTACCAAGATGCCCAAAGTGCTTGGGACACCGGGTCCACTCTGAGAACTCTCCTCTGGCCATCTAGCCTGCCAAAGACATTTAACCCACCGTACTGCTTCTGCACAGTTTGTACGCCCTCCCCTCCACCACATCCCTCTCACTCAGAATCCTTTGCCCTCCTCTGCCCTGCTCTGTGTTCCAGAGAGCTGACCCTAACAGACTGCATTGCCCAGCTGCACTGCCGGCTGGCCTTGGGTCAGGACTGAGCAATGGGAGGCAGTGGGAGGAGAGGGAGAGTGTTTATCCCCCTCTCTCCCATGCCTTTTTAAGCTTTATCTCCTCAGTACTTAGCACAGTTAACTTAACAAAATTGCTGAGGTGACCGGAGATTTAAGACATTTTCCTGTGGAGGTGACTTTAGACCTGGGTTTTAAAGGGCACTGCTGTGTGGATGAGCTCATAATTGTGCCCAGATGGTGTTTATCCTGCAAGGGACAAGGTCCATGTCAATCACATTATATAGTGTCCAGGGTAGCATGAACCCAATCTGGGCCCTGGATCATACCCTTCTGTTGATGAGGAGGACACTGGTGACTAAAGTGACAATGGTAATGATGATGGAATGTCCACTTACCTGACTGAGTCACAGGAGGATTTCATTTTTGTACTATGCCCCTCTGTCATATTGCAAGATAATACTTGCTTTTTGGGTCAATTGTTTTGGGGGGTGTAGTTTACATGCAATGGTTTAAGAATACAGTTGGATGAGTTTTGACAAACTTACACACTTACCTCTGTAACTACCACTCGCATCAAGATGTAGAATGTTTGTCACTTCAGACAGTTCTCTGTGCCCCTTCCATTTAATCCCTGATCCAACTCCACATCCTTCACCCCTACCAAAACCAACCATTCTCCGTTTGACCCCTATCCACCTCCCTCTCCTCAGCCTCATGGGAAGTTGCGTCTAATGAATTCCTTGTCACCACCCTCAAAGCATGCTGATCCTCACCTCCATGTCCATTTTTGCACTGTTCTCTGTGATGTACCTGCATTTATCCCTTTCCACCTGGTTAAGCCACTATCTTCCTTTAAGACTCCTCCTCCAGGAAGTCTTCCTGATCTTCTCTTCTGTATAGCAGGGATAAGGTGCCCTGCTATAAAGCCTAGTATTGCATTGACTAGATCACCATTACAAATAGATTTTATTTTTATAACTTTTTTGTTAAAGTTTTCTTCTCCCCATTAGCCTGTGAACCTCTTGAGATAGGGACTGGGTCATAGTCTGCTTTGAATTCCTGACTCGAGCACAATGCCTGACATGCAATATGTTAGTTGTTTAAATGAATAGGTAAATTAAATCCTTTTTTTTTGAAGACATGGTCACTAAACTTTCACCCTTTTCCACGTTTGACCCTTTTGGTTGCAAGAAACAAAGACTCAGACCATGTGGGAGGATTTGTAAAGAGCGTGTGCCCTTGGGAAGGCACAGAGCCGGGTGAGGCGCAGGGATCTCTCTGCAGCCATCGCGGCCGCACTGCTGCTCCCGGCCTCTTTACTTCTCTTTTCTGTTTGGCTTCCACTCACCTTTCATTTCTGCTTCCTCTTAACTTTAGCTTGCATTTGGCCTCCACTTCCTCTGGCCCTGACTTTTCCTATGTCTGGTTTGAGTTGACATCTATGAAGGTAATGCTCCAACAGGCTCATCTAAGCTTTTCAGATCCACATCATGGCCACATCCTTGGTGGGGGACAGGTTGTTGGGTCACACATCCTGCATCTCTAGTCCAGTGAACTAAAGGGGGGGGGGGGTCGTCACACAATATGGTTGCTTAGAGAGCAGGGTCTGATAGAAGAAAAAGTGGCAGGCATTCTGAGGCCTCTCCTATCCTATTGCAGAAGGAAGTCCCTGGTATTTTTGCCCCATATTCCTCCTGAATAATTTTAGTATCTCATCCTTGATGTCAGGAAGGCCAGTTATCTCCTTTCTACTTAGGGTTTACAGCATAAGGAATGTTGAAGCTGGAAGGAACTTCATAGTTCGTCTGTTCCAGCACTTTCTAGTGTGTGTTCCACATAATGCCAGGCCCCAAAGATGCTCAATGAAAAAACAAAAATCCAAACAAACCAGTAAGGATATTCCAGCACTTTCCTTGGGTCTCAGCTCACACCAGGAACATACTTCTCAGTGATGGACCCCTGTAGAGCGCAGGGTCCTTTAGAAGTAGGTGGTCTGGCTCTGAATCAGGAGTCCATGGAAAGCTCCAAAGGAGACCAGCCATAAACCCCTTAAAAATGTTTGCAGACTTGAGTCAGTGATGCGTGAGTATGTGTGAACATGCACACTCAGCCTGTTTCCCGAGACAGAGTTCCTGGCTTTCGTCAGATTCTTACCGGAATGTACCTCCAGGGCCATAGATAAGAGCTGCTGCTTAAAAGGATTTGGGTTGACTGGGTCTTCCTGAGGCAAATCCCTCTTTCTTCTCTTTCAACTTAAACGTTTTATCTGCTGCAGTCAACAGCCTTCCAACTTGTATACACAGGAAAAGGTGCTTTACATGACAAAACATGAAGGGTTCTGATGATTGCTTAGGAGCCCTGTCATTTTCTAGATATAAAAACACTAAGGACCAGAGAAGTAAAATAGAGTGTGCCTAGATCAGGGAGCTGCTCCAGTAGGGACTACAATTGGCTTCTCTTTCTTCTTCTTCACTTTCTTTCTTTTATTAAGTAACATCTCACCAATTCCACTTTATCGCTTTTCCCTCTAAACATTTCAAGACATTTTTGGAAGGTCATGCACCGTATTACACATTTCCTCATTCAATAATATAGCGATCCTCTTATTGCATATTATCTCACTTTTTTACTTTTCAGATAAGGAAATTGAGCCTTAGGGACTTTAAGGAACTTGCCTAAGGTTGCCCAGCTGGCTAGTGGCAGAGTTGGGAGAACTATTCTCCACCGTGCTTGTTAGTGAGGCTGCCTTGTCTCATTTCTGTACATAACTAGGTCCCAGGTTTAGAGGCTCATTCTCTGCGACAGATCCTCCCACTCGCAGATCTCACCTGAGGCTCTTGCTGGGTCCCGGCGAAGCCACACACCGCCCCCTAGTGGCAGGTGGGCTCAAGCACAGCGCATGCTAATCAGTCCGCGGCACGACTCGCTGATTGGCTGGCGCTGATTCCAGCTGCTTTCCCAGGGGCGTGAGCCGAGCTCTAGTAAGGGGGCGCCGCAGGCAGCTGCCACCCCCACTCCGCGGCCTCCGGTCCCCCATCTCCCCTTAGACTTAAGGGCGTGAGGGAAGCACGCGGGCTCTTTCGCTTGCGAGATTGTCCTTTTTCTCCCTTTTGCGTTCTGGTTCTGAATTCGTCTAGGATCCAGGATGACAATCCGACACCAAGGCCAGCAGTACAGGCCGAGGATGGCATTTCTCCCGAAGGTAAGCGTGGTCCGGTCACCCGGGCCATGGGAGTTGGGCAGGGACCCAACTCTGGGAAGTGTCCGCGGAGATGCTGGGAGGCTCGGAGCGTGTGGGCAGGAGTGGAGAGCATCCCTTGTGGTCCGTTAGTGCTCCTGCTGGTGCTATTTAATGACTTATTTGCAGTATGTGTGTTTTTAAAAGACTATAATAATTAGATTTCAGTGTAACCTGTTTATACTGGAAAATCGAAGCCAGGGGCGATGGTCTGCTGGAGGCTCAAAACAACCTGTTACTCAGGAGAGGGGGTGCCAGAAGGCAGTTCTGCGGAGCCTGTCAGATGTGAGACTGTCTCCTGATATTGTTATAAGGTGCTCAATGTTAAAATAATGTTGTTTTTTGTTATTTTTTGGATTCCAAACTGCGGTATTTTAAATTGTATGTGTGTGGTGAATGTGTACACATTGATCATGAAAATGATATGATTTGTGGGATAAGGGGACACGACACTCCAGTGCCCTCATATTACTCATTGGAGAGTGTGTATCTGCTCACCAGGTCTCTGTGCTGGTAGTCTTTCCTCTTCCCTCACAAAGACTTTCTCAGACCAAGTGGCCAGGCACAAGGTGCCCTGTGGTCATGGAGGAGGTAAAATGCATCTTGTGGGGTGATGTGTTTGGGAACAAAGAGGCTCGTTTTGTTCTGAACTCTTAAGATAATCAGTGTCTGGAGAGATTGTCGGAGGATTAGGTCCTAGGTCCCTTGTCCTCCCTTCCTTCCATCCACAGCCACTTCTCCTGGTGTAGTGTCCACCATCTTAGGCTTATCTTGTTGAGCAGAATTAGCTGAATGCTTTGTGACAAGCAGAGCCCTGCCCTGAGTCCCCGGAGCTCAGCACATTGGAGCAGTCAGTGCCCCACAGCCCTGATGGCCCGGGACCTTCAATGCTGAAACCGGGACAGTGCCAGGCACACTGGGATGGCTGGCCATACTCGTTCCGCCTACTTCAAGAAGCCTGTGCTCATGTCCAGGTAGTAGAGGTGTGATGCTCATCCCTAAAACAGGCAGGTACCGCAGACACCTGCTTCTGAAAGCAGAAGAAACCACCTAAACCCTGTATCTGAAAGCTGTAAGATATCTTCCAGGATTTCCCCAAGTCTGCCTTCTTCTTTCTCCCAAACAGGGCAGGCTTGGAGGCTCAGACAGTAATTGCCTGGAGACATTCTGTTTGTTTTCTGAATTTCAGACGTGCTTTCCATCATGGCTGTTAGGTAGAAGAGTTTCCTCTCTTTACCTTGGCCTTCTGGCTGGAGTCTTGGTCACCAGCCTCCCTTCCTCCACCCCAGCCACCCTCCTCCACAATACCCTTCATAAACACAGTTTGCTTTCACACATCAACGTTAACTTCCTCGACCTGAAACCCCGCTCTGACTCCCCATGTTCACAGGATAGAGTCCAGACTTCTAAGCTTGGGCACTCGGGATCCTGCTCTGACCCATCTCTCGAGCTTTACCTGCCACCTGCCTTCCACGCTTGCTCTCCAGGGAAACAAAATGAAGCAGCTATGAGCACTCGGTGGGGCTCTCACCTCAAGGACTTGCTCACCTTTCTACAAAGCCCAGCCCTTTCATGCCTCAGCTTCCTCTACTGGGAAGGCCTTTCTCCCTTCTCACGTGCCAAGTTCCCAATTCCTCCTCTTCCCAGGCCCAGCTCAATACCCTCTCCTCTGGGAAGACGGGTTCTCTGGACCCACCTGAGCAAAGGCTTCCTTCTCTGCCCTGCAGGCTCTTTCTTGCCCACACCTCCAGTACTGCCCTTTCCCTTCGCCTTCAAGGGAGGGACCTTATTACTGAGGTCTTCACCAGGTCACACTGCTCCTTGGAGCAGGAGGTTGGAGAGAATAAAGGTGTGCAAAGTGGGTCTCAAGAGCCCATGCCAGGGTACCCTTAATGCTGAACCCGCTGAACTAGATGTCCAGCTTTCGGATGAAGGACCCAGACTAAAGGAACGTGAACCTGATGCAACTGTCATTCACCACTCAATGAATGTTCAGTGAAATATTCAATGAAGATTTATGAAGTATGTTGTATTTTCCAGTGGAGGCCTTTACATGTACCATTTCATTTATTCCATAAGACAGTGGCTATTATCACCATTTTACAGAGAAGAAACTGAAGCTCAGAGAGGTTGAGTGGCTTACCCTTGTAGCATAACCACTAAGTCACAGAACCAGGAACCAGGGAAAATACAGGACTGACCACCTTCTGTTGCCTAATTGACACAATGTGATGCACATGTAGTACTATGTTGACTGTTGTGCGAGTTGGGCAGAGTGGAGGCTGGGGGAAGGCCTGGCTAAATGTGTCTGGGAGACCTGGAGCTGAAAACTGGAGGACAAGTGGAGGTTCTAGGCAGGGAGAAAGAGAAGGATGTTCCAGGCAGAGGGAACAGCATTTGCTAAGGCACAGAAGCATAGAAAATTTGGATGTGTTATTTGGTCTGGATGGAATTTGAAGTATTGGGAGAGTGGGGGCCTGAAAAGGTAGGCTGGGGCCAGGGGACCATCATGGGTCTTTTAAAAAATGTATTTATTGATTATAGAGAGAGAAGAAAGGGAGAGAAAAACATCAATTTGTTGTTCCATGTATTTATGCATTCATCAGTTGATTCTTATTTGTGCCTTGACCAGGGATTGAACCCACAACCTTGTCATATTGCGATGGCTCTAGCCACCTGAGCTGCCTGGCCATGGCCATCACAGGCCTTTTGAACCTTTTGAAGGTGGTTTGATTTTATCCTGCAGGGAGCCATTGACGAATTTGGAATAGGCAAGTGACATGGGCAGGGCTGCACATTAAAAAGACCACTGATGTGAGAGAGGACTAGATGGGTATCTTCTTTTGCCTGAGTTTACTTGGGATCCTCGTGTGCCCCCTTATAGCTCCAGCCCTAGGGGGCGCATGAAGTGGCAGGCTTGTCACAGGGCCAGGGAGAGCAGTGCTGGATCAGGGACCCTTCTTTTCCCTGTGGTTGCTGCAGCTCTCATACCCAGTACTCCGTCTCAGGCAGATGCAGCCCCCAAACAGAGATGCCCGCCAGCCAAGCTGGAGCGAACCTTTGATGCCTGGCCTAGTTAGGGTGTGAAGGGAAGAGGTGGAGAGCCCACCCGTCCAAGGCTTTGTCAGCTGACGACACGCAGATAACTGTCTCCTGTGGCCACCGTGCTGGCCCGTCCCCCGCTGTGATTCCAGGTCATCATCCTAGCCCGTCCAGGTGCCACTGCCAGTGCACACCTGGGTTGACTTTCTTGGCGCCATGTGGAGAAGTCCTGTTAACACTGCTTTGCTTTTCTGTGTGGCTTCTGGCCCCACCCCCTCCCTTTTGCAGGAAAGGGAGTGACCAAACAGGAGACCTGGCCGAGTGTGGTACTTTTTGCTGGTATCATTCTTCACCCAGCAGGCATAATAAGGGTCCACTCGTCCTAGGCAAGTGCCAGCTGATGGGGACACCATAGGGATTAAGACATGTCTCCTGTCCTCCTGGCGCTTAGAGTCTAAGAGAGAAAGACAGATATATAAATGAGAACGGTGTCCCATAAGTTCTGGCACATGTGGTTAGAGGAAATAGATCTATATCTAGAGCCACGTGCATATCGGGATCTGTCTAAATTCCTAGCTATCTATCACCGATCAGGGAGTGGTCTGTTCTACTTGGCTGAGGGAAATCAGGGCAGGTTTCACAAGAAGGTTTACAACTGTCTTGAGGTATGAAAAATACATAGTTTTTTTTTTTAATGCCAACAGGATGGGAAGCTGAGTGACATTTTAGGCAAATATAAACCATGGATGTGTGACACAGCACGGTGGTTTGGGAGACTCACCAGGGTTTGGGGCGGCTGGTCCAGGGCGGGCAGCAGGTTGATAGACAGTGAGGAGGGGCAATGAGGAGGGGCCCGGAGCTGGGGGCTTCATATGTTGTGCTAGAGAGTTGGATGCTTTCTGTGTTCAAGGAGAAGCTGTTCGATGTTTTAAAACCGGAGATGAGTAAAATGAGTTGGTTAACAGGTTAGAAAGATGATTCCGATGAGAAGGTGTGAGTTCTTCTCCACCCTGGCTGCACTTTAAGAAATATTGCTATCAAATTACCATCCTTTGAGTTTCTGATTTACTTCAGAGGTAAGTAAGTAATTAAGTGGGGTGGAGCCGGAAAATTAGTGCTTTTTTAACATTGATTTTTGTTTTTAAGAGAGAGAGGAAAGGAAACAGAAACATGGGTTTGTTGCTCCACTCATTTATGCATTTCATTGGTTGATTCTTGTATGTGCTCTGACTGGGGATCGAACCCACAACCTGGATGTATTGGGATGATGCTCTAACCAACTGAGCTACTCAGCCAGGGCGAACACTGGTATTTTAAATAAAGCTCCCCAAGTGATTTGAATGCACAACGAAGATGAAAGCCCTTGGAGACATTTGGCAAACCCTGGAGACATGCTGGGTTGTCACAGCTGGCGAAGAGGATGCTGTTGGCACCTAGTGGCTAAAAGTAGGAAGCTGCCAGACACCACAGAGGGCACAGGACAGCCAGCCCCACAAGCAAGAGTGATCTGGTCCTAAATGTCAACAGTGCCTCGGCTGGAGGGTGCGTTGGAACCTAGAGATATGTCTGTCAAAATGCAGCTGCCAGGTGGGCAGAACCTGGCAGTCCAGGATGGGCGTTAGATGTTCCACTGAGGCAGGATTCAGTGGCCAGAGAGGAGGCACATCAAAAACAAAAGTAGTGTCAACAGATGTTGACCACCGCTGTCTGGGGTCATGTAGGGTGCTCCCGGGCTTTTGATCAGGGCGTATAGAGCAGCCTTGGGGGAAAGACTATTAGTACTGATCAGGGTGTGGCACTCGTGAGGGTCTACGAGACATTGGAGTCAGGTGTCGGGAAGTCAGCTGGCCTCCGTGTGGTCAGACGTATTAGCAGGAGCTTCTTCTGCTTTGTTAGAAAACAGCCCCATGCTTCTGGGTCACTTCTCCATCTTTGTACAGAAAAGTACTGATTATTATCACCCCCCTGGGAGCCTTCTCTGGCTTAAAGGAAAATTCCAGCCCCACAGATCTTCCACAGTGAGTGACAGCTCCTTAATGTGAGGAGCGGGCGTGGGCGTGGAGGGTGGGTTGTGGAGGCCGTCAAAGCCGTCATTTCTGCCCCTTCACAATGTGGGGGTTCCCTGTCACGCCTGCAGGCACATCGCAGCACGTTGACATCTGAGAGAAGAAACGTGAGGCTGACAGCCCACCACCCCTGCCCCCAACACGGGGTCAGACGGGGTAGCACAGCCTGGTTACCCGGCGTTTATTCGTCATCTAGGAAGGAGGTGTGGCTCCTTGGAGGCGCCAGGGAGCTGAGTCGGGTCAGGAGCGGGCTTTGGCATTTGGGGTGGGGACGGCCGTCCTCTCCCTTGTCTCCAGAGGGAGGCCCGCTGGCCAGAAGTGTGCGGGAGTTTGTGGCAGAAAGGCCGGGGCTCCTCACTCCCTGGAGAACTTGGGGAACAATTCAGACTCTCCTGTCTACGCTGGGCATAGGGCTTTTCTGATGGAGGCGAAACCTAGACCCCAGAGTCGGTATGCACTTGCCTGGGCTGCCGTGACAAAGTGCCTCAGGCTGGGTGGCTTCAACCACAGGGATTTGCTTGCAGTTCTGGGGTCTGGGAAGGCTGAGGCCACCGTGCTGGCAGCGTGGTTTCGCCTGCGGTGCAGCCTCTGTCCTTGGCCCGCAGACGGCTGCTTTCTCCTGTGTCCTCACATGGTCTTCCCTCTGCGAGTGTCTGTTTCCCCATTTCCTCTTAAAAGGACACCAGGCAGATTGGGTTAGGAGCCACGCTAACAGCCTCATTTTAACTGCATTACCACTTTAAAGACCCTGTCTCAAGCATAGTCAGTCACCTTCGGAGGTCCTGGGGGCTAGGACTTCAACCTATGAATTTGAAGGGGACACAGGTCAGCCTGCACAAGAGCTTCTCAGAGACAGCGCCACCGGCCAGTCCTGTTGTCTCCTTGTTGGGTGACTGAGGAGATGCCTCCTCAGGAATTCCTTGCCTCCAAGGAATTTATGTGAGGAAAGTCCCAAGGAAAATTGATTGGCATCCCGATGGGCCCGACTCCCACAAAATGTTCTCAAGATCCTCGTGATGTCCCCTCTTTTCTGGAAGGGGTGATGCACCTGCTAGAAAGAAATCCGACTCCCTCATTGTGTTTTTAAAATAACTCTCATTATTCTTCCTCTGAAGGTTATTTTCAAAGTCTTTATAACTGGATTATTTTTAATACAAAGAGAAAGGATCAACCCCTGACGTTCCATCAGAGAAACTCGGGTTTCTAACTTGTAAGATGGGCTTCTATTTCTTCCCGAATATCTGGGCCCTCTGTTTACATGAAATGCTGCTGTTTCATCTAGAAATTATTTTAAAATAAATGCGAGATTTCATCTGGCAGGTCATGTGGGAAAGGGGAGGCCTGGGCCCTCACATCCGAAAATCAGGCACTTCTTGGAGTTGCATGTAAATCCACGGCTTGTGGTTAGTTGAGCACTCTGGAAGGAGTGACTCTGCAGCCTGTGGCCCCTCGGCCCCCTGGCCATGTCCAGGAGGAGTGGGGTCATCTTCCAGCACCCCCATCTCCCTGCTGGGGGTGCCTCTCTGCTCCCCTTGCTGCTTCTGGCCACTCTGCTGACCCAGTGGCCTGACACACTGGCAGGTCTTGCCGTTGCAAAGACCAAGCTCTGCGGCTCTGCACGGAGCTGAGGTGAATAGTTTCTGTTCCAGAGCAAGCCTGTGAGCCAAGGAAGGGTCGGTGCAGATGAAGCCAGCCCGCAGCCAGTCTCGCATGAGGAGCCCCAGGCACTGCCGGGTCAGCGGCCAGTCTTGCTGGCTGAGCCGCTGGCGCTGTGCCTGGAGTGGCCTTGGAGAACTTGGGAAACCTGTTCGTGGTTGCTTCTGGAGATTGTGATTCAACTGCAAACTCTGGTTCAGCAAACGACTGAAAGAGGAATCTCAGCACCCTGTGTCACCTCAGGATACTGTCCCACGCTCCTTCCCTCCTTGGGGAGATGGGAGCCTTCCAGCCTCAGGAGCTGGCTGGCTGAGGGGGAGCTGGCGGGTCTAATTTGTCCTACTCAAGGCTCTTTTTCTTTGGGCCACAAGCACGTGCAAACTGTAAAAGGACTTTATGACTGTAAAGGGCGGTACAGCATTAGAGAGTGTTATTTTATTAAATAGCAGGAGAGTAATGGTGATGTACCCACGTTAGTTAAATGGAGGGGAAGCAGGCAGACCGGTGAGCCCTTGCAGTCTGGGAAGGGGACAGGCTGGCTTTCAGGTGTGACCCTCCCTGAGGACTCCTCCAGCTGTCCGCAGCTGCCCTGATTGCCAGCGAGGGAAACTTTGCCATTGACTCTGAGTGGAATGGCCTTTGCGGAGTTTGGAGAGGAGAGGTGACATGTTCTAAAACAATTAAAAGCCTCACTCTGCCTGCTCTGAGAACAGACCGAGCGGTTGACGTGGCAAGGGTGAAACCCCACATTTCTTGCCCAGACCAATGAATTTGAATGACTCTCCCCATGTTCCTCCACCGTGGCAACCTGCTTCATACTTCAGCTTCATTCTTCTCTTTGTCCGAGACCACATTTCCAAAACGCTGGCCGGCCTGTGCTGCTCTTCAATGCTGCTCTTCAGAAACAGCTGCTGGAACCATCCACACTGGGGAGTGGCACTTGCGGGCCGCTGTGGTCTGGCCTCCACCTGCCCTTCCAGCTCTGTCTCCCACTGTTTTCTGTCCCTTTCACACCCTGGGCGCAGTCATCCTCCCTGCCTTTGCTCTCACTTTCTGTCCAGAAAAATCCTTTTTTGTCAAGTCCTATCTTCCCTTGAAAGCCTCTGCGGAACCTCCAAGCCAGAATGACTCTCTGGGTACTCACACTCAGGCAGGGCCTCTGTGTCTGTGGAGCACACGGTTCTGGTGGCATTGTAGTTACTCAGGGCCACCTAGGTGGTCAGCTCCGTGCGTTCACCTTTGTCTTTTGATCCCTCGGTGCTGTGTATAAAGAGCCTCGCTCGGCCTTCC
Source organism: Phyllostomus discolor (assembly GCF_004126475.2). Classification (NCBI taxonomy): domain Eukaryota; kingdom Metazoa; phylum Chordata; class Mammalia; order Chiroptera; family Phyllostomidae; genus Phyllostomus; species Phyllostomus discolor. The sequence goes on from NC_040910.2 coordinate 87,383,297, forward strand.
ATATGGTTCTGCTCAGCCCTATGTTTTGCTTCTGCCTTGCAGATTGAAGCGTTAGTGAAAGACATGCAGGACCCAGAGACAGGGGTCAGAGTGCAGAACCAGAAGATCCTGGTCACCAGCGTCCCTCACGCCATGACAGGTAATGTGTCTGGTGATGCAGCCTTGTCCTGGCGACCACACGCAGGGGCTGGCAAACTAGAGCTCGTGGGCCAAATTCAGCCCACAGCCTATACTTGTTAATAAAGTTTCATTGGAACACATCCACATCCACATTTTTGTATTATCTCTGGCAGTTACATAGCAGTGAAGAGACAGCGTCATGCCCACATAACTGAACTTATTTACTCTCCAGCCCTGCGCAGAGTCAGTTGCTGATTGCTGCGCCGCAGGCTCCTCCCAAAGGAAAGGTCAGAAGGGGAGGAGCAAAAGATTCAGTAGGTCACTTTTGTGAAGCCATTCCTCCCAGGAAGTCATTTGAAAAACTTTTACTGTCAATTTTTTGTTCACTTGTTTTCGTGTTTAATAAAATCAGGTAGCAGGAAGTAAAAACTATGTGGCAGAAAAAAATCGCCCTTGTCTCACCCTCCTCTACCTTCTAATTCGTATTCAGATCTTTCTTGACTACCCCATGGGGATGGCACCCTGTGTCCTTTCTCTGGGTGGGGGATAAAGGGGTGCAGGGCATCCTTAGAGGATATGGGCAGGAAGGGCTGGACCCCAAAATAAGAACTCATTTTGATAATCGTGCAGCATGTTTTATGATTCTGGGTTTGTAGTAGAGGCTGTGTTTCCCACTGAGGCATGCGGGCTATAGAAGCAGACCGCTCCTCCAAGCACCAGCGGGGCCTCGCCCTGAGCTGAGCTCCTGGTGAGCCCTCACTCTCTGCCCTGCCCACAGCCTGACCATTCCTTTTTCACCCAGGGTGCCCTTGTCTTTGCAGAGACAAGCTGCTAACAGTTCTTGATTCCCTCTCTGACTGCTTGGCAGAAGGGTGTCTCCACCATCCATGTGTCACTCAGGGTTTCTGGAGCACCAGCCACACAAGACCAATTTCCAATTAAGAGGAATTAATTGGAGTGCGGCAGGGTAGCTCCCAGAGGACAAGGCAACTGATGAGCCAGACTTGGGAAAGGCGAGGAACTGGGTAGCCTGGGCATCCCCAGAGCAGGGGGCCGTGGGTGGGCTTTTCAGGACGCCTCTGCCCTCCCCCAGCATTTAAGATGCATCTGTGGCAATTCTTCCTGAAGGCATCCCTGCCCCCATCCCTCCCTGCCCCCGGTTGTCATTAATTCGGGCCTGAATTCTCCACTAGATTCAGAAGCCCTCAAGGGGAGAAATCTCTTGCTCATCCGGGTAACCCCAGGGTTTAGCATAGCTGTGGGGCAGGTTAGAGCTTTAATAAAAGTTTACTGAATGGGTGAACCGGTCCTGGTTGAGCTCTGGACGTGGAGCCAGGCTCCCTGGGATTAACTCCTCCGGGTGCCTTTTTGTAGCTATGTAGCCCTGACCACAGTGCTCTCATTTTACACGCAGGAATAGCAATCCCTGTCTGACAGAATGATGGCAGGAGCGCAACGAGAGAGCACTGGGCACGTGGTCAGCTCACAGCTGACACTCCAAGGGTGGCACCAGCGCACGGTTTCCCACACTGTCTCAGTTAATACCCACACTACAAGTTAGCCCCCCCCCCCCGCCCCCGTTTTGGCAGATGGGGCCATGGCGACACAAAGAGGTTCAGCGGCTTGTCCGCATGCCTCTGAGCTCGTACGTGGCCCAGCTTGGACTGGAGCCCAGTTATGGGACTCCAGCGGCCATGCTCTTATTCCTGGTCAGTGTGCACAAACTGCTTTCCTTCCCTGCACACGGGGTGCCCTTGGTCCCTGGGCTGCCCGCCCTGCCGTGTGTTCCCTTGTCCCTCCTGCTAGTGAGTCCCAGCCTTATCTTGCAGCTGCGGATCAGCACTCATACAGGCAAGTTGGGTGTTGGCATCCATCTCCTCAGATGGCAGGTGACCCAGGGCTTCTGGGCGTGAAGGTGGCCAATGTAGGAGCCTGCACAGACCACATGGTGCAGGCGCCAGAGGCCTCGTAATCTCATTTGATTGATTTCAGGAAGCAGTCAAGTGGAGGAGAGAACCCTCGGCTCCTTGGGGGACAGCGCTAATCAGTCAACTGTCTGCCTGGGCGTCTCTCTCGGCCTGCACACCCTTGTGTCGGATTCAGTGAGACTGGGGCTGGGAAGTCTGAAACATCCAGTCCCGGGTTTTAGCTAAGATTTTAGATGAAGTTCGCTTTTGAACAGCCAACCAGGGGTGGATAAAGCCAAGAGTAACAGAGGAGAACCCAGGGAAAGCATGAATGGTGGGCACATGGGCACTGACTGAGATAATGTCTGGACATTGTGCCCAGGGCGTGGACAGGAAGGGGAGGTTCCAGGTGGCCCCCCTCAGCCATGCTGTGGGCAGGTACTGAAGCCCAGAGAGTGTGTGGGTGAGCCACAAGGGCCCTTCCTGGAGGGCAGCGACGGACAGACGTGCCTTTTCATTGTCTCCGAGGACGGAATTCTCATTTGCAACAGTGCAGTCACAGGGGCGGTGGGGCCTCAGGCCCTGATCCTCCTTCCTGGCGTATTTTGTGGGCTTGGGGACCAGTGTAAGCAGGCTGAAGTTGCTGGAAGGGAGGTCTTTGGCGTCTGCAGGATGGTGTCTGCAGGGGGGTGCTTGGCACCCGGATGTCTTGTTCTCCTTCTGAGAGGATGCTGCCTTCCTCCCGCGAGGAGCATGTTCTACGTTCGGGGCCGGAGGCTCCAGGCTGAGTAGGGGACACTCAGCTCCCCCGAGGCCCTGCAGCACCTCTGGGTCTGTTGGGGGAAAGTGGCTTGCCTCGGCTTTTAAATGAATCTGAATCCTTGGCGGGTAGGTGGGAGGGATGCATGTTCTCTCCTGACCTCATCGCTCTCTGCCTCTCCTGATGTTCTCACACCAGCCTCCACTGTGCATGTTCCCGGGCCCACCTGTAAGACCTGCAGGACTCGGGGCAAGGGTGACAATGGAGCCCACACTCTGTGGTCCAAGGTTATAAATCATCCGGCAAAGTGTAACTAACATATGTCCGATCCTCTTGCTTTGACAAAGGTACCTTCACGATGCCCTGGAAGGTCAGGTTTGAATTTCCTGGCTCTCTCAGAGTTTTCCTGGGAACCTTGAGGGCATAGGAGAACCAGTCCCCTACTCTCAGACTACCCCCAGTTTTCTTCCCATCCCTGCCTCTGACTTATCCCAGTAGTCTGGGTTCCGCCTAGAGCAGCAAAGATAGCTCGCCTTGGGTCTGGGTTTTTGGGTTTTTTTTTTCAGACTTAGGACTTAGTCTATTTACTTTCTATTTGAGTCTATGCACAAATTATTGTAAGGTGAGAAAATAAGTAGCGTAAGAGAGGTTAAACTGGAAATTTGGCCAGAGTCAGATCACGATGGCCCCGAATTATGGGGCTGCAGGGTCAGGAGTGAATTTAGCGGGGCCGGTGGTGGAGGAGAGTCCCTGAACATTTTGAGCAGAAGAGGAACGAGATCACAGCTGAGCAGGGAGGAGGCCCATTGGGCAAAACACACACAGCGCGGAGTTCAGAGGGTGTGTTAGGAGTCTCTGATGATGGCCACACTTCTGTTTTGCAGGAAGTGATGTTCTACAGTGGATCGTCCAGCGGCTCTGGATCTCCAACCTGGGTGAGAGCGCCTCTGACACGCAGTTACTGAGGACTGCGGGGTGGGCAGCGCGCAGGAATCTCTGGAGGGTGGGGCCTAGAGGGAGGCTTAGGCGGGGCCTCTGAGAAATCGACCTTTTAATGTAAGAAACAAGGCGTTCGTGTGTAAAGCAACCCGAGCATGTAAATAGCAGGGGTAACTGGGGAGGAGCCAGTCAAGAAAGACTTCTTGGAGGGGGTGATGCATCCCCACGCCTGGTCTCAAAAGAAGTGATTGCTTGTGAATTGTGGTGGGGGGAGCTCAGAGGGTCTGGCTTCCCAGAAAGGAAAACTAACAAGAGCAATGGTGGAGAAGTGGGATGAACAAGGAGTGGACTGGGGCCGAGGGGAAATTGGGTATGAGGGCAGTGGAGGGAGGGGGGTGCCCACTTGAGGACTCCACGTTTTATCTGGGAGCTAGGCAACAGGGGGCCCTGGGGGAGAGTCCCATTTAAGGTAGGATATTTGGCAGGGGTTTGAAGAGTGGAATGGAGCAGAAAGAATCTGGGGACCCGACTTCCCACTAGAAAAGGCTGGTGGAACCAGACGTAGGAAATGAGGGTCTGTGGTGGAGGGAGGGTTGGGGAGAACCTCTTTTCAAGGCTTGGAGGCTGAGCTGTGGGTGGCATGTGGGCTGGGTCCTTGGGCAGGATGGGCCCGCAGGACTGGAGGGCTCTCTCCATGAGGGAGAGACACCTGCTTTCATTGGTGCCTCTAAGAAAGAGCCAGGTTACTTTCCCTTTAATTGATGCAAATTCAGTAACAAGATGATGTTTCCAAGCAAACTGGAGGGGGTAGGTGGGGAGGAGCTGGAGTGTCTGGACCTGGGGAGAGAAGTTGACAGTAAATGTGGCCTGGCCCCCTTTCCCCCGGAGTGAGGAAGTGCTGGTCAGACAGAAACATTCTCTCTCTCCTCTTGGGCACTTCACCAGACCCAAAGCACCCAAAGAAGCTTCTCCAGGATGTCCCCAACTGTCACCCCTAAACACCTGCAGTGCACCACCTGTGGCACCTGTTAACATTTGGGGTTCACTGGCTCCCCTCCACACTACTGAGTCGTCATTCCCAGGGACCTGGCTGAGGATCCTCCTATTAGTATGCTCCCCAGCTGGTACTTGTCCACAGCCAAGTTCAGGAACCACTGTCCTCACTCCTGTTAGGACGGGGACATCTCTTCTGGAGTTTGGGGTGCTGTGTGTGTGAACCGGGTAATGAGCTTTGCCTTCGGCCCCCACTCTTAACTTCCATGTTTCAACTGCTTCTCCCCAGAGGCCCAGAACTTGGGCAACTTTATTGTCAAGTATGGTTACATCTACCCCCTGCAAGACCCCAAGAATCTCATTCTCAAGCCCGATGGCAGCCTCTACCGATTTCAGGTGAGTCTTGACCTGGACTTTGGGTATTAATACGGGGCCCATCTTATCTGGAAAGAGAGTTGCTTGGCTTTATATCCTCACAGATCAGGATTTTAGAAATAGTGGAGGGAGCTAAGGAAGTTTTGTCTCTTAAGCCACGTGGCTGGGGGCTCCCTGGGTCACAGCCCACTGTCTAAGCGGGGTTTCTTGGTTTCTTTCATAGACGCCGTATTTCTGGCCGACCCAGCAATGGCCAGCCGAAGATACAGACTACGGTAACCAGCCCCCCCTCGTGCCTTTGGTAGTGCTTAACGTGCTACTTATTTACCGACTGCATTTTGGTGGCATTTGTCTTGCTGTCATCATGACCTTTCTGTCAGTGCCTATCTGTGCTAGGAGTGGTCCTGAGGGAAGAGAGCGGGTCTGCTGAGTGTCCCCTCCAGCAGGCCGAGCGCAGCAGCCTCTCTCCCACAGAGGCTGCGGGTGCCGTTTTAAAAATATGATCATGGACAATGTGTTGTTTTCTTCTCCAGCCATCTATCTAACCAAGCGGAATATCAAGAAGAAAGGGATTTTAGAAGAACATGAAAAGGTACAGAATGCTTTCAAGTAAAGGTTATTAAAATTGAATAGAATATAATCATGATCTGTTTCCCCCCATTCCTCCACCGCTACATTCACACCCTCACTTATCCATTTATCCATCCATCCATCCATCCATCCATTTATCCGTCATTCATCTACCGTCTGTCCGTCATCCATGCATGCATGCAAGCATCCATCCATCATCCACCTGTCTCTCCATTTGTCTACCCATTATCTATCCATCTGGTATCCATCTGTCTATTCATCCATCTATCCATCCATCATCTGTCCATTATCCATCCATATTTTCAGAAGCAGCTCCCTGAAGGAAATTCTTCCCAATGCTGACCTTCAGTTTCTCCTGCTGTAATTTAAGCCCTTGCTGTCCCCAAACAATATGACTTAATACATATATATGATAATGCATATTATTTGGTGAACAGATTTGAATTTGAGTGTGTGATGGGAAAACAATAGTATAGGCTTTTATTTTAGTCTAGATGAGTCAGATTTCTCAGAGGACCCTCAGAAGGCTAGATTTCTGGGCAGATGGCAACAATTCTGCTGGGTGTTATTCTTCGCAAACCTGTTTTTAGAAGAGCCAGCATCACAGCCATGTCAGCTCTCATCTGTGTGGGTTTGCGAGGCTCTGTGGTGGAAAACTGGGTTTCCACGTTCCTCCCCACACTATTCTCCTCTTCCTAATCAGATGTGGGCACGTGTATCTACAAAAGGCTTTTTGAGAGTTCGGTGCTCCCCCTTGAATACAAGCCCTTTGCAGGGCTGGGGTGAGGGCCCTCGCTGGGCCTACTCCCTGCAGAGCCAGGGTCACGCCCTCATTGACGGAAGGCTTTCTGGCCACTGCCCATGGCCTGTGTCACGGACTCAGTGTTCTCACTTTGTTTTCCTTCCCTAGGAAAATTACAATATCTTGAACAAAAAAATTAACTACAAGTGGGACTTCGTCATCATGCAGGCCAAAGAGCAGTACAGGTGAGTGAAAGGTCACGTGTGTCCTCCGGCTGTCCCCTTTCCCTCCCTTCCTCACTTCTCTTTACTAAAATAAATCCTTACTGGGAGTTTATGTGTCCAACACTGGGCCGGGCACGGGGAACATAAGGACACAGTCTGGTGAGTCAGGCAGATGACCGCGGTGCGGCAGTGAGACGAGAGCCACAGGCAGGCGTTTGCAGAAGCAGCTGTAGAGATCGCATCGAACTTGGAGGCTGCGTAGGAGGTACTCAGGCGAAGGATGGTGACGGTGGAAGGAGCAGTGAGGTGGGAGGAACCGTGCTCTCAGCAGACAGAACCAGAGTCTGGAGGCAGGGAGTGCCCACTTGAAGCGGTTTCTCGTAGTAGCAGGAGTGGAGAACGCAAAGCTCGGAACTGGTAGAAGTGAGGCTGGAGGTGCAGATCAGTGAGCGTTTTGTGCTACGGGCCGTGGGGAGCCACAGAGAGGCGTTCGGCAGGGGAGGCATACAACCAGATTCACTACCCACTGCTGTCTCGCTGGCCTGCCGTCCACACCAGAAATGGCGCTGACATCCCCCCTGGAGGGCTCTGTCTTGTCCAGGAGGGCCAGATGTTAATGCTGGGGAGGGTGTTTTGTCAGTCAGGTTAGGATCTTATAACAGACAGCGTCTACCTCTCAGGTGCAGGAAACCACAGTGTTCACTTCTTACTTGCGTTACATGTCCCCTGCGGGCCAGCTGGGGCCCAGACACGCTCTGTGCCCGCTCCAGGACGTGTGTTAAAGGAGCAGCGCCCTCTGGGCTTTGTCTGTTTGCAGAGCAGTGGGGGCGGGAGGCTGTGTGGGTCACACAGGTGGTGCCTGTCATTTCTGCTCACAGTTCATTAGCCAAAGCTGGTCGTGTGGTTTGGCCCAACTTCAAAGGAGGATGAGCGGGATGTCCCACACGACTGTGTGCCTGGGATGTGGGAGAGTCAGCAATAGCTGGGGACTGATACCACTGATCGGCAATGTGGGTAAGCCCAGCTGGCGCAGCCTTCCGCACCCCGACTGGGCCAGACCCTGGTAGGTCCAGTCCGGCTGGTGCGTGACTGGGCTGGATGGTGGAGACCCCCTTCTCACGAAGCAGCCTTGGAACTAGAGTGGTGGTGAATCAGTCAGGGTTCTCTAGGAAAACAGAACCAATAGCACATACATATAAATAGATTTATTGTTAGGAATTAGCTCACACAGTTATGGAGGGTTAAGTCCCACAATGTGTAGGCGGCAGGCTGGAGACCCGGGAGAGCCAGTGGTGTATGCGCCCGTCTGAAAGCTGGCGCGCCGGAGGCCCAGGACAAGCTGGACCGGGACACGAACATCCAGCCCACAGCAGCCCGTTTGGTTCTCCTGGGCACACCCAGGGCTCAGAACATAGTGGGAGATCAATAAGTCTCCGAGTGAACAAATGAATGAATAATTGACCAAGTGATACAGTTGCTAAAAAAATCATAATATGACAAACTAAAATAATTGCTCATTTACTGCCTCCCTTGGGTCCCATTTATTACATCTGCCCTCCAGCAGCATCCGTCAGGGAAGAGCGGACGAGCAGAGCCAGGACGGGCCACTGCAGTACATTAGCGACGGGCTCTATTTACCAGGCTGCCCGGCGTTAAGGAAACTCCACAGTGCCGCAGGCTCCTGAGGACACAGGGTAGTTAACCTGCTGGAAAATCGAGTTAGGTTGGCAAGGGGAAGCTGGAATGACAGTGTTTATATTTAATTTCCTGAGGAGGTTGGCACAACAGCCCGCCGGAATGGCCCTCCCCACCCATCTGGGCCTCTGGATGTCGTTATTCACGAGACATTAGCTGGCAAACAAATCCTCCGACGCTGTCTTGTAGGGGGCATGTGCGTCATCCCACATGGCCTGGGCAAACAAGCATTACTGAGAGTGAACGCAGGTCGCCACGGAGATGGTGCCGAATGAGCCCCGGGGCGAGATAAGGAACATCACCCGCCCAGCTCCTGTGGGAGCAAAGCACATGATCGTTTCCTATCCAGAATGGGGAAGGGGGAGGCCGAGAGATAAGAGGGGAAATTCCCAACTTTTGTGGGAATAAGTTGGGCTCGGAGAAACTCTGACTTGGCACAAACTCCTTGCAGTGACAGAGTGGAACTGACAGGTGGGGAGGAAGGAACAGGCCCCGAGGCCAGCGTTTTCCCTGTGGTGCGCTGGCACTGCGGGCTGCCTGCTCGCCCAGGTGCTGGTGGCATTGCTTACAGAAGCAGGGAGAGTGGAGAAGGCGGGCGGTCAAGTGTCAGCCCGCAGTGCCATCCACGCCTGCTCCAGTGGTGCAGGTGGTGGAGTTGGTGCGCATCCAGGGCTCCTTGTGGGCATGGCTGCAGCCCAGTGGGGTGATCAAAAGCAGAGCCAGACTCTGTCCGGGACCAGAATCCTGGTTCGAGCCCCGCTCCTGCCACTGGCTGACAGTGTGACCGGGGCGGGACATTCCACCTCTCTCCTTGCTTCAGTTCCCTGAACTGCGAAGTGAGAGAAGGCCGCTGAGGGGATCCAGTGAGTTCAGACACAGGCAAGCGTTTAGCAGGGCCCTGAGCACACCAGGGTCCCGGGCACACCGGGGTCCCACGAGCGTCTGCTGTTTTCATTATCACTATGGCGAACATGGATGGGGTGGGCAGATGGGGAGCGTGGTATGGGTCACCAGGAATGGGATCCCTCACTGAGCGAAAGATGCCAAATCTTTCTGGCTTTAAACCTGGCTTTTAAAAGAACAAAATCTTAACCATTTGCAACAGCATGGATGGATGGATATTAGAGGGCATTATGCTAAGTGACGCAAGTCAGTCAGGGAAAGACAAACACCATGTGATTTTGTTTATACATGGAATCTAAAGAACGGTATAAATGAGCAAACACAACAGAAACAGATTCACGGATACAGAGAACAGACTGAGGGTTGCCAGCGGGGAGTGGGAATTGGGGGGCTGGGTGAAAAGGGTGAAAAAGGAGAAGGCACTGAGAAGCACAGACTGGTGGTTACGGAACAGTCACAGAGACGTCAAGCACAGCACGAGGGGTAGAGTTAATAGCGCTGTGATAATGACGTGTGGCGCCCGGTGGGTACTGGGAATGTGAGGGGGACACTTTGTAAAGCATGTGCTTCTGTAACCTCTATCCTGTACACCTGACACTAATACAAAATAATACTGAATGCATAACTATTAATAACCTGAAGAAAACAAAACAAAACGAAACACGTGGCCTTTGGCTTTTCAGGACTGGAAAGGAAAGGAACAAAGCAGACAGGTATGCCCTGGATTGCCAGGAGAAGGCGTACTGGCTGGTCCACCGATGCCCTGTGAGTATTCCTCCTGGTTTCCCAGCCCACCCTGCACTTGCCACCCCTGCTGCTGGGTCAGCTCCCTCTGGGGCCGGAACTCTCCAGGGCTGAGTTAGCGTCCAGTGCCTCTTGGCCAGAAGAGGAAAGGTACCCCTTGGATGAGCTCTGCTCGTGGCCCATGGGGTGGTGTTAGGACTATGTGACATTTCCAAAGCCAGAGACCTTCATGAGTTTATCTTTTAAGAGGGGTAAGCTCCCTTTTTTTTTTTTTTGGCCAGGATACTTTGGAAAAGAAATAGAAGAAGAAAAACTAGAGCATAGGCTCCGAAGTACAAAAATAAAATGCTGCAGAGAACTGGCACTCTGCACAGGCACAGCCTTGCCTCGTGTCTCTGGCTCCCCCACTCTTCCCCAGCACCTGGGGCTGGATGGGGCAAGGGGAGAAGTGTGTGCTGAGCCTCATTGCTTAGAGCGTGTGGCATCTCTGGTGGTGGGACTTTAAATGGGCCAGAGACACCAGCTGCACATAAGCAACATCACTGTCACCATTCATCCCTGGGAAATGGTAGCCTCATTCCCTAGCACAAAAAAGCAGCGGTCACTGTCACCCCCTGGGGTAAACTCTGCTGCCTCAGTTTACTCCTGTGTCAGGCCCATGTGTTGCCTATGGATCACGGGGGGCGGGAGATGTGAAAGGCCTTCTGCAAAGTGAAGAGTTCAGAACAAGCGCTCCCACTCTTCCTCTTCTGGTTGTCTTGCTTGCCAGGTGGCCGGATTCTCAGAGCCGGAGAGCAAACTGGTCCATCATGGTGCCAAAGCCTCTGGATTTTTGAGTGCAGGCCTATCAGATTTTGGCCGTTTTGCCCGCCCCCCCCCCCATATTCAAATACCCGTAGCTGTTCCACCGTGGGGGCATTGGTTCAGATGACTTGTTGCTGGGGGAAGGCCCTGGGGTTGCTCTCCAGGAAGCTTGCTTGGCTTTGTTCTGTGTCCGCACTCCTCCTCTGGGTGCACCAGTTGCCTGCTGCCCAACACGGGCGCCTGGGGGCTGGCGAGGGAGTGGGTGACGGAGCCCAGGGTCCCAGAGAAACAGAGCCAAGCCCCTGCCTCTGCGCTGGAGCTCGGGAGTGAGCTCTTTGTATGAGAAGGGAACCAAGCCTAGTGCAGCCTGCATTCACACATCTGTTCCTAAAGGGGGCGCCTTGGTAAGGGTTAGGGCGAATGGCAGAAAAGCCGCCCCTGTGGCAAGATGCTGCCCTGGTGCCCAGTGGCTCCGTGACTGAGAGGATGCTGCTCCTTGCAGGGTGGAGCATGGCCTCCACGTTACGTGTGGGGCTCCGGAGCGTGGGAGTGCCAGCGCAGCTGTGCCCTGTGAAAAGTGACATCGGCTGGTTGTGCACGTGATCTGCCCCCGGGGCCCACGCCTCCCCTCTGCCCCTGAGCCCAAGAGGCCTCTGGGGGACAAAATGAAAACCAGATTGTCCGAGTTCTCCCCAGTTCTCTTGGGATAAGCGCTCAGCCCCCACACCAGGCAAATGGCTGAGTGGTTCTTCCCAGTATGATTCAGAAGGACCTAAATTTGACAGTGTGTCTCCGTGATGACTGCTTTCACCATTACCTCACACACCGCCACCACCTCCCGCATCGCCCCCGCTTTCTCCACCTCCATCACCACCATCATCACCGTTGACATCATTGCTATCATCATCATCATCATCATCATCATCATCACCGTGGACCTGAATCGAGAACTTCAGTGTGCCGGGCACTGCCCAAAGCATCATTCCACAGTCACTATCTTATTTCATCTTTGCGGCCCCGGGTGGGAGGCAAGGTTATTAGTCTCGTTTTGCTGACAAGGACACTGAGCTGGGGGATGCTGCTAATTGGCCACAGTCACACAGCTGCTGAGTACCAGGGGCTCTGAGTCCACAGGCCGTTCAGCCTTTCCCTCTTAGTCCCTATATTCTTTTGCCTCCCACGACGATGTCTCAGTGCATGGAAGACCTTCTTGTAACCTCCTTGGTCATTAGAGCATTGCACGAGTCACTGCTGCTCTAACCACCATGCTGCCAGGGTTCAAAGGCACCCGGTTCCTCTTTGATAGCGTTGGGGAGCCAAGTTCAGAATGAGGCTTTGATGTGCTCGGAGCGGTTGTAAAAAAATTCCTTGGATGCAAAACTCTTCACATCCAATCTCTCTCACTGCTGCTCCCTGAAGTCAAAACCGGACCAGCTGTCAGAGATGAAGCCAGAGGGCAGCCGGGTCCTGCTCTCCTCCACTTTCTTAAAACATCTGCAGCCTCTGAAAGCACTGGGGTTAGGGACGTGTCCCGTTTGAAGAGCGGAACTTCTGGTTTGAAGTCTGTCTCAGCCTCGAAATTGAGCAAACCCAGGAAGCCTGGGAGCTTAGGGGCTGTCAGGCTGTCTCCGGGAGACCCAAACAAACTCTCAGTCTGCTGGGAAAAAAGCCAGCCAGGCAGACAGAGCACTTGGCTCTGTGGCGTGTAGAGCAACTAGCGTGTGGGCTGACGAACCCACCATTGTTGCGGGTGGGACCCAGCCTGCAGTTCCTGAATCAATTTGTTCCCCTGTTCGCTTGTCTGTCCACTAATCCTTGCAGAATTCCTGGGGCCCTGACTGCCAGCTAAGCAGTTAGGTGCTGGGTGTAAAATGGCAGCTCGAAGGCAGTGCCTGCCTACCACATGCCTGTGTTAAGCTCTTGGCACACAGATGGTCCTATTTACCTGAGGGGGGCGCTGTGGAGCAGGGAGTGCCACTGTCCCCATTGTCCACACAGGGAGAGCCAGGCTCAGAGAGGTTCAGTAGCTTGTATAGGTAGGTGCCTGTGTACTGTACCGAAAGCCAGCCCAGCTGGCTGTGAGAGGCAGGGGTCTTACGTCAGACAGGGGGTCTGGGAGCACCTCTTTGTAGAAGTGACATTCAGATATTCAAGCCAAGATCTGCCTGCAGTGGACTTCTCTGGCCCTTGCATCAAACTTGTCTCCCACTTTCAGCCTCCTCGCTAGCTCTGTCCTTTGTTTATTTTGTTTATAAAACTGGGATTTTATTTAGTTGTTTTCTGTCTCAGGCATCCAGAGGGTCTGAACTGATATGTTAGGGAAGAGAGTGATGAGGTGAGGAGAGGAGAGCAAGAGAAGGAACTGGGGGGGGCGCATGGGGGTTGTCAGCAAGGAGCGGACATTGCCTCCCACCCTGCTCTGGAGTGCTGCTTCTGGGAATGTCGCCTACTCGGCATGGAGGCCCTTTCCTAACCTGAGTTATGAAGCGCATTGCCTCTTTGCCTTATGCCCAAGGGGTATGGTCACATCCTGGTGTTCATCGTTCCTCTGGTTGCAGCGGGAGGCCTGGCTACCTCAGGAGGGCTTCCTGTGTGTGGCTCCAGGGCTCCAGGCGCCTGCGTGTCTCCTTATCTGCCGGCAGCCCACCACGGGGGTGCCCACTGCCCTCGTTTCCTGTGCGCTGACAGTCAGTCTGGGTTATCACCGTTCAAACATCTTCTTGCGTGCCAGGAACTATGTCAGCTGTGGCTCTGGTGACTATCACGGGGAACAGACTTCATGCTGCCTGATGACTGCATGCATGCATGCATGTATGAATGCAACCTGGGGGTTCCCAAAACTAGCCAAAGCAGAAAGGCTGTCCCCTGGGGAGTTTTGGAGGCAGGGCACTGGGATGGGTCCACAGCTCTACAGGAACAGCTGAGATTTACTCAAAGGCCGAGAGGAGGCAGAAGCTTGGGTGGCGGGGCAGCCAGAGGAGCGAACCTGGCCCTTCGGTAGAGCTGGAGAGAGCCAGAAGGGCTGGCACTGGCCAGGCTGGCAGAATCGTCGAGCCCAGTAGTGGCTACAGCTCTGAGTCCCAGCTGTCTGGTTTGGGCAGCTGAGGGCAGCCCTGTGCCGATGATGGTTGTGCAGATGCACCACTGAGCACTCAGGCAGCCGAATTTATATCAAAGCATGGGGGGTCAAGTTCAAGAGAGAGAGTCGGAGAAGTAATTCAAGCCTCAAGGAGAGGACTGCACTGGCACAGTGGAAGAGCAGCCAGCCAGTGGCTATAGGGGCACCGTGGGCATGGGCTGCGCATGTGTGAGTGTGCCGGGTGTGCATGCACGTGTGTGAGAGTGCAAGTGTATGGCTGTGAGAGTGAGTGCATGTTTGTGTGAATGTGTAAGTGTGAGGGTGTGTGCATGTGAGCATGTGAGTGGGCCTGAGTTCGAGAGAGTATGTGTGAGTGTATAAATGTGACTGCGTGTGAGAGTGAATGCATGTGTGTGATATGTGAAAGTTGTGAGTGTGAGCGTGTGTGTGAAGGCTGTCTTCAGTTACGCTGGGGGGTTTCTTGTCCCAGACGGAGGGGCCAGTCCTAGAACCCTCCGTAGGTAAAGGCAGCGATGAATGACTCTGGATGACCACACTCCCCACCCCCGCCACCCCATGCTGGGCCAGAACCCACGGAAGGCTGGCTCAGACCCCTGTGTTGTCCCTTCATAGCACTAGTCACACCGTGTGATTAATTGCTGAGTGGCTGCCTCCTGCAGGAGACCTGCTGGGTTGCCTGGAGTCAGGGGTCTCTGTCACACTCACCATGGGCTCCCCAGGGCCAAGCGTGACGCCAGCTGTAGAAGCACCCGATAGATTTGTTGGCTGGAGTGCATGTGGAACAACTAGTGTGAGGATGGCCTTCCCCTCTCTGTCCTCCCTCCACCCACTTTCTGTTTGTTTCTTTTTCTCTCTTCCTGGCCTAGACTGTCTGCCCAGTATGTGCCCCCATGGTAGTTCACTGAGTGGAGTTGCCAGATTTAGCAAACAAAATACAGGACGCCCAGCTAAATTTGAATCTCAGATAAACAGCACATGATGTATGTCCCAACATTTTTGATACTTATTATATATTTATACAAAAAACATATGTGATATATTTTTATGTAAAATATAATCAAATCATTTGTTGTTTATTCTGCAATTCCAACTGGCCTGGGCGTTCTATATTGTATTTGGCAACCATACTTCTGAGCTGAAACTGTGACTGGACCCACTGATGAGGCCGACTCTGACAGGGAGAAAGCCCAGCGGCTTCCTACCTCTGCTCCAGTTGGCCCACCGGGTTCATTACCCGAGAACTTGATGGGTGCCTGCCACCAAGGCAGCCCAGAGGGAAGTGCAAGACCAAACTGCTGGCCTCAGAGAGTTGAGAGGGAGCGAGCAGGACTGGCCGGAGAGTTGGTGGCCTGATGGGGAGGGGGACCGACGGAGTCCGAGACCCGGCTTTGGGCCAGGCCCCTGTGTACATACACAGTCTTAGATGCACACAATCCCTCGCTCAGGAATAGCTACCCTCTGCTAAGAACCTCACACTCCACCTTGTTAAGGCCTCACAAGAACCTGTCAGGTAGGAGGATCTCCATTTCTCAGAAGGGATAGAGTGTGCAGAGAGGAGAAATAATTTCCAAGACCCTCCTCATAGCTGGGAAGTGTCAGGACCAGGATTGGGCCCCAGAGGTGCCTGGCTGACACTTGGACTCACCAAAGCCCTGCAGGGAGGGGAAGGAGCACGGGAGGAGCCAGGAGTCCCATGTGTCCATCCCAGTCAACTCTTACGGAATTTGAGTGTTATTTATATATCAGTTTATCCATCCACCCACCTGCCTACCCATCCATCCACCCATCACCCACCTACCTACTCATTATTCATCCGTCTATGCAACTACTTACTCATCCATCAGAGCATCCACCCATCCACCCATCCACCCCTCACCCCCCTACCTACCCATCCATCCCTTCATTCATCCATGCGCCTGCCCACCTACCCGCCCATCCACTCATCCATCAGTGCGTACATGCACCCATCCGTCCCACTGTGTTAGGTTCTGGGGATGCTGTGGTGCTGGAACAGCCCTATGAAGCTCACCTGCCCACCCAGAGGGTCTCACACACCCTCATAACACCTGCGGGCTAGGCCACAAGCCTTTCTCAGCTCAGTTTTACAATTGGCAGTTTGGCCAACACCCAAGGTTAATTAAAAACTGGAGACTCTCCCAGCAGTGGTCCTTATGTTATTTTTATCCCATTCAGCCAGGAATGAACAACGTGCTGGACTATGGCCTGGACCGAGTGACCAATCCGAATGAAGTTCAGGTAAACCAGGTAGGTCTCCACTGCATCCTTTGGGCAGGGCCTGGGTCACGTTTTAGGCTGGGAAAGTGTCCACCTGTCTTTTGTCTAGCTGTGTCTGTTGGGGCAATAGTATCTGCCCTTCAAGATTGCTTCAGCAAGGAGGACATTGCCTCCATGATATCAGTGTTGGGGACAGGGAGGCCCCTGCGTAAAGACAGACAAGAGGTCCGGGTGCAGGTCAAAGCAGATGGAATCTAGATGAGTGGTTGTCAGGCTTTTGGGAGTCACTTTCCCCCTTTGAAGGTCTAATGAAAGTTACGAAACACTCTGCCCAAAGATGCACAGACAATCCGCATCCAATCCCAGCCAGTTCCCTGGCTCCCTGAAGCTGGTGGGCCCCAGGCTTAAAACCCTCCCATCAACTTGGGGTTAAACTTGCCTCCACAGGACAGGACCTGGAATGCCACACTTTTTTTGCATCCCAAGAGGGTAGGAATCTTTGCAAAGATTCTCCTAGGCTTTTGTTTTAAAAGGACCGTGTCCCCAAATACAGCCACTGTTTATGATGGGTGGCCAGTTTCCTGTGATGGTTTCCTATTTAAAGCAATGCAATTCGTAAGCTGTTGAAACAGTGAGCGTCCCGGTTAGGGTCGCCCATCCCTGACACTGTTGTTTTGAGCTTTCCTGCTACGGTGGGATGTTTGGCAGCATCTTGGTCTCTGCCCACCGGGTGCCAGTAGCACCGTGCCTTTCCCTGCCCACCTCCCAGTCCTGACGGTAAAAAAAATGTCTCCAGACTTCGTCCCATGTACCATGGGGCACAAAATTGCCCCGGCTGAGAACCACCGACCCCAGTAAACCAGCCTAAACCCCATTTCAACTATTCTTAGATGGTTTCATGGATTTCTGCCTAATGCTGACTTTGGTCAGCAAGGGGTCAGTGACCTCTGTAGACTAGTGTAGAATTTGGAAGCTTTGGCAATGCCTGAAGGCCTGGGTGGGAGCCAGGAGGGATGTGTCCCAGAAGGAGGGAGAAGGAAGTTAATGGGCAAAGAGAAAGAAGCAGGAAAACGGTGGCCGCGAGGCAGCTCTGGGACATGTATACTTTTGCCCTCTGGGACCCAGACTTCACAATGGCTGTGGGGGCCCCCACCAGTGCGTGAGACAGATGCCCAGGTTTAGGGATGGAGTCCATCTGAAGAGAGACTTTGCATCCCCCAAGGATGTCACCTGGGGGTGGGGGCCATGCTGAGTCCCTTGCCCACAGCTCCCAGCGATCCTTTCTTTGATGCACGCATGGCACTGTCAGCCTTCAGCAGCCTTTTCCGTGTTTCCCCCGTCAGATGACAGATAATTGCTGAGGCCTTGTCGCTTTGGTTGCCATGGAAACAGTCATCAAGGCAAATAACTGAACCTGGCTGGGAGACTTTTTTTTTAAATGGGTAGCTGACAGCTCTGGAAACCTCCGCCGTGGAGGCAGGGAGGGCAGAGGTGGAAGGCACAGCGCCGGCCGGCTCCGAGGAGAGGGCGCCTTCTGGCTTCCAGCCCCATTTCTGGCCGGAGGTGGGCGATTCCGCCCACCCAGAGCCGGTGTGCGTGGGACAGAGGGCTGTGTCCACCGTGCTGCTGTTGGGCACAGGCCTGCTTTTACCTCTGCTTACCATCGTCTTCTCTGTCTCTCTCTCTCTCCCCCACCAGCTCCCCTCCTCCTGTCTGCCTTCGGCTGCCGTGCAGTGTTAAGAAGAACTAAGAACCGTAATTCCAGTGCAGGAAGGCGGGAGCCTCCTGCCGGTCCCCTCAGCCAGCCCCAGCGAGGGTTAGGGAAATAGAGGCTGCCACTGTGCTGCAGGGTCTTGCCCATTCGCCACATTTCCCCAGTCTGGCTCAGTGTCCCCCGTTTTTCCGGGTTCGTCTGCCCTGAGAGGAGGGGGTGCCGGACCGTGACGTGCCCCCGAGAGGCCCTGGGAGAGCAGAGGTTTCAGGGTTTTGTTTCCTCTCGGAGAAGAGCTCCTGGTGCTGGTTTGGAGGGAGAGGCCACTGCAGAGCATTAGTCAGTTCGTGAAAACACACTCATTTTCCTTAAATGGAGGCAAATAAGCCCCAGAGTTAAACACCACCTAGTGTGAGAGAGGAAGCTGCTGGGGTGGCAGGTGTCTAGGGGTGAGCCGCGTCTTCAGGCGGATGGCCACTGTTGGGCGTGGCTGCCCGGCCCTGGGAGGAACTGGCGGGGGGGGGGCGGGGGGGGGGCCCAGGGCCACAGCCCGAGAGGGCGCCCTCTCTCAGGCCTGATGTCTCAAGGCTTCCCGGGGTGCCAAGCATGTGCAGCCCCCAGTTTCCCTTATTTTGGAGAGCATTTGGCTCTGAAGTGAGAGACTGGGGGGCAGCGGGGCAGAGGTGTGCCCCAGGCTGGCCCTTCCCCCCCCGACCCCAACCAGGTTACCGTGGTCATTCAGTGATGTGGTCACTTAGTGAGGAGAGCCAGGGCAGTGTGCCGAAGACAGCTTTGACTTTGAGAATGGGCCCCACCCAGCTCTGCCAGTCCCTGGCTGTGTGATCTTGGACATGTTCCCATGCCATTCAAAGCCTCGGTTTCCTCATCTATAAAATGGGCATAACGATAGCTCCTTCTGCAGAGAATTACACGAGACATTGACGCTGAAGTGTCTAGGAGGGTATCTGACATGCAGAGACACCCGGCAGACACCAGCTGCTGCTGCTGCTGTAAGATCGTTGGGCTGCGAGAGAGACGACAGTTTAGAGGGCCCTGTAGGCCCCAGGCCCTGTTTTGTGGGGCTGTCTCCTCCTCTGCCCTTACACCTTCTCGTACTTCTATCCCCGTTGGAGCTGGAGCAGGGAAGGGACACACACATTTCAGCCTCCTTCCCTCGTCTGATGAACGGCTGCCGGAATGGCGGTTTCCCAGGACATGTGCACTGACTGGTGTTCAGGGACACGATGGGGGTCCAGCTCCGCAGTGTCAGTACTGTGTTCTGCAGAACCCTCGGCCTGGAGCCCCCAGTGAGGGACAGCCCCCATGCACGCCCACCAGCTGGGGACAGGCAGCTTTCTTCCTGTGGCTGCTGTGGGACTGGTGCTGGCTGAGAAGGGACGGCTCTTAGGGCTGACAGTTGCTGACAGCTCCTTGCATGCCAGGGACATGGGGCAAAGTGGCTCACACCTGGTCACAGCCTAGTTAGGACTCACAGCTGCCTTCAAGGTCACGAGTTTTAGTAGCGTGCCTGCTGCATTGTTGAGGAGACAGAGAGAGTAAGCAACTCAGCCAAGACACATGGCTCAGAAATGGGGAAGCTGGGATTTGAACCTTGGTTCATGGTTACCTAAGCCCAGTCCATATCCTGCCTGATGTGTTCTATTGTCCATTGGTGGCTTCTAGGAGCTTTGCTGGATTTCACGACATTTGCACGACAAAACAAATGGAGATGTTGAGCAGTTGGCCCAAGCTGGCTCAGCCAGGATTCGAATTTAGGTCTTGCCAGTTCTACAGCTCCTGCAGTTCCCCCATACCATCATTACCCCTCCCTCTGCAGCCACGCCCTTGGGCCCCGCACGCAGGGCCAGTCTCTTGGCAGGTGGCTTGTTCTCAGTCCACAGCTCCACACTCAGTGGGCCCTGCTCTGTGTTTAATGTTCAGCTCTCACCATCTTAAAATTCTTATACTTTTTTGAACAAGAGGCCTGCATTTTTATTTTGCACCATATCCTCCAAATTGTGCTGTCTCTCCTGCCTTGGCCTGAGCAGGAAGGATGCGGCAGGCCAGGTGTTTCAGAGGACTGCAACCTTGAACTCTTGTCTCCTTGCACCGCTTGCCACCTGCCTCCCATCTCGTCTCTCCTGCATTGCATTACTCATGTCAGTTCTGAATTTCCAGGTTTCTTTTTGTTGTTGTTCATTTTTATTTATTGATTTTTTTTAAAGAGAGAGAGAGAGACAGGGAGGTTGGGGGAGAGAGAGACACTGATTTGTTGTTTCACTTATTTGTGCATCCATTGGTTGGTTCTTGCATGGGTCCTGACTGGGGACTGAACCTGCAACCTTGGCGTACGGGGTGATGCACTAACCAACTGAGCTAGCCTGCCAGGGCCCCTGAATTTCCTGATTTCTGACTTCTGATTCTCTCTGTGCTCTCAGTGTTTGGGACCCCGGTTCCCCAGGCTTCTCCCCATCTTGTGTTTTGCCCGTGGCTTGCCCGTCCTGCACTTCTTGTCTCTGTGGGTTCCTGTGTGCTGCCTGCTCTGCTCAGAGAAGGGTCCTTGCTTCTCTCAGTTCTGGGCTCCACGCTCCCGTCCACAGGGACTCGGGGCCTCTCAGGTCGCTGCCCTGACCCCTCCCGCCTCCCTGTGATTATTGTCCGCAGCCTGCATCTGGCTTTAAGGCCAGCGAGTGGGCCACAGAGCTGTGTAAACAAGTTCTAGATGTGTCCCTATTTGGGCAAGTCTGCAAGTGAAAAATAAGTTAGAATCCCAAGAATGCAGAGCATTTGAAGATTCCTTAGACTGAGGGGCTTACTGTACAAAGTGTTGCCCAGATGAGAAGCGACCACTCCCAGAGGGCCAGCTCTGAGAAAGCAGGGGGTTTGTGCATGAATTCCAGGGTACAAGAAATGTTTATTTCTTATTTTA
Source organism: Phyllostomus discolor (assembly GCF_004126475.2). NCBI lineage: Eukaryota > Metazoa > Chordata > Mammalia > Chiroptera > Phyllostomidae > Phyllostomus > Phyllostomus discolor. The sequence continues at coordinate 87,404,069 of NC_040910.2, forward strand.
TCATCAGGCAGTTTTCTCTGAATTGCTTAGAAGCATGTGTGTGTTTTAACAGCTTCCATTTATTTTAAGTTAACATTTCTTATGGCCTTTGGCTAAGTCATAATTTTGGTAGGTTTATGAGATTTGGTAAATAAAAATACAGGGTGCCCAGTTACATTTGAATTTCGGATGCACAACAAATGAACTTTTTTAGTATATGCATGTCCCAAACGTGGCATGGGCCTCCTTGCGTTTTGTCTTGTATGGTGGACCAAAACCCTGCTGTGCACAGCCTCAGCAGCAGTGTGTCAGCCCTCGGTCACTGGCCACTGCCTGTGGAGTGTCTGCTTCGTGCCAGTTACCGGTCTATTGTCTCAGTCAATCCCTTGTTTTCTACCCACTTTTACAAATGAGAAAATAGAGGCTTTGAATTGCTAAAAAAACAAACAAACAAAACCTCATCCAAAGTCACGTTAGCCAATAAGTGACAGCCCCAGGATTTTGCCCGTGGTCTGAGTCCCAAACCCACACCCTTCCTTCCACCCCACCTTCCCATCAGCTTTTTTCTCTATCTTTCAGAGAAGTCAGAACCCTCGTGCCCACTGCCCTGTATGCCCACAGAGGGCCCGGTGTGTCAGCCTATAGGAGGCTGATCTCATGCACAGCTATTTTTAAAGCTAGAAACAAATGCTGAGATCCACACGGACACTCCACGGTGGAGCTGGGAAGCCTCAGATTCAGCTGAATCCTATGATTAGAGAGCTCACGGCAGCCTGATTCCCAGAAGATAGCTGGTAATTCTGGGAACCCAAACCCAGCAGCAAACCACACCACCCCATGCAGGGCCCTAAAAGGGTAATAAAAGCCAATGAAGTGCATTAAAATATGAAAAATTTTAAACCCTGAAGATTGAGATAATGGCTCTGGAAACACACATTTTTAGGCCAAAGTCAGACCACGCAAGGTAGACCAGAAATAACTTGCAGGGACAGCTCCCCACGGAGCCCGGAGAACATCAGGGCAGACTGAGAGGCTGGCTCATTCGCGCGTGCCCGTCCACTCAGGAGCTCCGAGGCCACGGAACAGGAAGTCTGACCTCGGGTACCAGGCACTTTGAAGGAGGGTGTTTGGAACGGCGGCTGCTGAGCGCAGGCCTAGCACATTTGCCATCGTAGTTTACCGTCAGCACTGCCTCCCCCACCCCCAGCTCGGCTGAGATGTTACTGACATGTAATGTGTGTAAGTTTGCGGTGTACAAAGTGATGATTAGATACATGTATACACTGCAAAGTGATTACCACGGTAAGGCTAGTTAACACCTCCATCCCTCGAATAATTGTGACTGTGTGTGTGTTGATAACATTGAAGATCTACTCTTAACAACTTGCAAGTCAGTAACTTGAAGTATTGCTAATTATCGTCACCATGCTGTGCCTTAGATCCCCAGATCTTATTCATCTTACAGCTGGGAGTTTGTTTTATCGTCACTAGTGTTAATTACAGAGTTTCCTGTGTTCGTGTTGCATCTTGGGATTGGGGCTCCAGCTCTCTTCATGGTAATTTCACTTGAAACGGCTGGACAGAGTCATTCTGTTTTGCATGGTTCTCAGCTTCAGGGCAAAGAGGAAACTGGTGACGAGAACAGGCTATTTTGTTTCTCATGGACCCCTCCTCAGCTTCACCAAGGGCAGGTCTGGGTTTGAATCTTGGCTCAACCACTTACTAACTGGGGTATGTTGAAAAAGTTGCCCATAATCTATTATAGTTTCGGAGCTGAAGATCAGAATAATAAAACCTCCCTTGCTGACACTTGGTAAGGGCTCCAAGAGGCATAAATTGCTTTGTATGAATTGCTAAGTGGTTACTGTTTTGCAACAGTCCAGCTTCCCCTTCTAGCAGAGGGCAGAGACCTGTAGATACTATTTTTAATCTACTTCAGTGGACTCTGACAGAAGCATCTGCTTGCATTGGGTTTGCATGCAAATCTGCTGTAGCCTCCTGGTCCTTTTCTACCTGAAATATGTGTCTTCTAAAATGGCGCCTTATGGGAACAAATAATCAGTGCGGCTGCCAAAATATTTGAAGCATTTAGGTAGTGTCTTCAACTTTTTAAGTGGAAAACCATTCTACTAAGCTTAGAATACAACTACATTTTTGTGGGGAGGGGGCTTCTGAGCACACGGCAGTCCTCGTCTAGTTAGTATTTATTGAACATCTACTCTGCACCAGATATGATACTAGGGAAGGTACACTGGCTTGTCCTGCTCTTAATGGTGCCTGGTTGGTGATTTGTTTATCAAACAGAGTCACACAAAGAGAGATATAATTACCATAGTGATAAATGCCATGAAGAGGAAGTCAGGGTGTGTGTGAGTCAAAAACAAGAGATATCGAAAATAAGAGAAGTACCTGAGCTTTACCTTTCGCAGGTAATTCTCTTCAACTCCCACCCAGGAAAAGGATTTCCTGTGAAAAGAAGTGACATAAAAGCAATTTAATGAAACAAAGTAAAACCCTGCATAGGTTAGAGAGATGAGTATGCGGCATTCTAGATCGGACCCTCCTGGCCCATACGCCCTTGTCCATGGGCCTGTAGTTATTTTGCTACCTGGCTCAGGAAAATAGTGTCCTCCTTGGTCTTTTGACTCTGTTCCAAGTAAAGACCTGGCTGTGTTCAGCAGCAGGGAGATGAGCAGCCAGGAGCTAAGGTGATCAACCTGGAGTATAAGAGTCGGCACCCAGCAGCCCCTGGGCACAACTAGGAGAACCGAGGCTGGAGTCACCAACTGCGCCCAACCTCCCAGAGCTGCAGGGAGCAGCGCAGTGTCACCGTGGGAGCATGTCAGACTGTAGACGACATTAGTAAGACACAGGTCTGAACGGTTTCCAGGAGCTTCTAAGAACCCAGACGTGCCGTCCCTTTGGGAGCCACCCCCTCTCTGCCACAACCAAACAAGTCCAGCGAGGGGCCTCCCTGCCACCGGTCCCTGGTGTGAACTCGCTCCGGCAGCTTCACTGAGAGCGTGGGGCCTGAGCTGATCTTCACGTCAGGGTTCAGTTCTGGGATTCAGCGTTCAGTGGGTGCTGGTTTGGAGTCTTTCAGTCGTGTGCTTTGTCTTTGGCAATGTGACTCTTTCGCCCCACGTGGGGTGCTGGTCAGGTTGTGATGAAGCCCCAGGGGATGCGTCTCACCACTCGCTGGCTTGTCTCCTGGGAGATGAGGCGATGTGGACTCTCAAGCTCCACACTGGTTCCTGTCTTCATCTCCCATCCCATCGAGGCCGGAACTGTAGGCACGGCGGTAGAGGGGGACCAGTTTCAAGCTTAGCCTTTCATTCACCTTGGCTTTGGGGAGAGCAGGGTAAGGTTATAGGCGTGAATCATAGCCTTCCCTTTAGCAGATCTTGTGGTTCATCCGATTCTCTGATAGTTGTGTAGAAGAGGGTGGAGATGGTGGTGAGGGGAAGTTCTGTCTTTTAAGTAGGAAAAGATGGGCAGTTTTCTCATGGGGGATGCATTTTTATTTTTCAGACGACTCTCTGAACTGTAATGATTTAGTGACATCTGTTTAATGGTACTGGCTTCTTTGTTTTACAGAAACAAACAATCACTGCTGTCAAAAAAGAGGTAATTAAGTCTCTGGTTCTAGGGAAGTTGGATTTTAAGCCCTCTAACCAATTATGTGTACTTTGGCTGTGTGCTCTGCACTCAGTAATGAAACGAAAGCCACGTGCAAAGTTCGAGGGACTGTTCACAAGCCGATGAACAGCGGAGACTGGCGCAGCATCGTCTCGAGGTTTGCAGGGGCTGGTGCTGAGACGCGGGCTGTGTCCCCCTGGCAGGCGCCGCTCTGTGGGATGGGCGAGCACAGGCTGTGGTGTCTGCGCCCCCACCCGGCCCCTGCTCCTGCGGCGACAGGGCTGTTCAGAGCCCGCCCAAGGTGGCCGTTACCTACTTTGGCAGATCTTATATCCAGGGCCCAGGACAGAGCCCTGGTGACCGTTGGCTATCGAGGCTAGATCTGCTTGGCTACAGATCAGTCCCCATGTCTCGGTTTAATGCTCCTTAGAACTTTTTTTTTTCAATTAGTGCCTTTTCCCAGACCAACGCATGATGGTTTAAGGAGGCCCCTGATCTGGCGTTTGGGGTCTCCCATCGACTGTGGGTACTGAGGTGTCTGCCTTGAGGGGATGGAATGGGGTGCTGTGACGGACGGATGGCTTCTAGTTCTGGAGGTCACATGGAAATATCAGTGTCAGTGACACTCCAGGGAGGGGCAGTGGGACATCTTCTAATGCCTGTGTCTCTTCCAGATCATGTACTACCAGCAGGCCTTACTGAGGTCCACCGTGAAGTCCTCCGTGTCCCTCGGAGGGTATGTTCCTCACTTGTTGGTCTGGGTGGCAGATAGGCAAGAAGAGAGCTTTTGCTTTAAGGCAAACTAGAGATCCTAGTGAACTCCAAGGGACAAAGCGGTCTCTTGGGGGTTGTTACCAGCTGCTCACTCAGTGCAAGTCACCAGGTCTCATCTCGGGTAAGGCAAAGTCAGGAGTGGGCGAGGCCCTGGCCAAGCCTGTCACCTGTCTCGGAAGCCACCGCTGTGTGGGTGGGAGGTGGGGAGAGTTCACAGACTGGACCCTACGGGGACCCCTGAGACCTGGTGTTCCCAACATCACCCATTCAAATTAATCAGGGATATGTGGGTTATGTTACAGAGTCAATTACTATTTTAATGTCTGTGATTTCATTTGAAACCTAGTCAGGATACATTGGCAATATAGGTTTGGTTTATTGAACGTTGTTCAGGCTTTCTTGACCCAGTCCCCCGAGGACGTTATTTGAGAGGCACTACAGTGTTTGGGGTCATGCTACAAGGCCCAGAGCCTGCAGTGTTGGTGGGATAGGCACAGAGAAATCTGGAAGGGACTGGGCTGGGACACAGCATTCCATTTCACAAGCACAGCGGGGACAGAGTTTTGTCCCATACCTGCACTCTGAGTGCTGTTGGAGCAGTTTCCCGAGAAGACAGCCATCAGCAGGTAACTGAACCGGCAGGAAAAGGAGGGCAGGCAGGTCAGTCCACTGGAGCTTGGACCCAGTCTGGGGGCCTGACCGCCCAGGAGGCCGCTTCCCACTCGCCTTCCAGGATCGTCAAGTACAGCGAGCAGTTCTCGTCCAACGACGCCCTCATGTCCGGCTGCCTCCCCAGCAACCCCTGGATCACAGACGACACCCAGTTCTGGGATCTAAATGCCAAGTTGTATGTATCTGATACGTTGGCTTTTAAAAAATAGCTTTTTATTTCCCAAGTCAATTTTTTTTTACTGTATTCATAGACCCCTACCGCAGTCACCACAAGCAGGTCCTCCCCGCCCTCGGGGTGGCCGGCTCCTAGCATCGGGCCCAGGGGACTTGTCCGGGGATGCATCTTCCTGACAAGCGGTGGCTGGCATTGAACATTTGCTCAGACATGAGGGTGGGGGAGGACTGGGGGGAGGTCTGGGCTGTGGGCCTCACGGAGGCGAGCAGGGAGCCAAAGGCCCTCGCCCTACCCAGGCCGCCACCCGGCACAGCCCGGGTGTCGGGTGCTTTTATGAACTGTCGTCCCCACAGGGTGGAAATCCCAACCAAGATGCGAGTGGAACGGTGGGCCATCAACTTCAGTGAACTGATCCGAGACCCCAAGGGTCGACAAAGCTTCCAGTACTTCCTCAAGAAAGAGTTCAGTGGTGGGTCTTTGATTTTTCTTAACAAAGAATCTACTTCTAGAAGAGACTTTACTTCTAGGGTTCCCAAGGGGGCCTCACAGTTGAGGGGAAAATTTCATTCGCTCACATTAGTGTCACTTACCTTTCCAAGCACCCCATCCTCTCCGGCGCCCCCACTTCCTCACCCCGATCCTGGGGTCCCCAGCCCAAGAGCTCCCGTGGCCACTGCCGCTGCCGATGCAGCTCCTGGGGAAAACCGGACGAGAAGGGGCCCGGAAGGCAGGCTCCCTCTTTTCGTTCCACAGCCTGACCTTCTCCAGCTCAGTGCCTGTCTACCCTGGCTGCACGTTCGGCTCACCTGGGGATATTTTAAAGCATGCTTGCCTGGGTCCCATCCCCAGAAGTTCCTTTTTAATTCATTTGGGGTGGAATTTCCCAAGGTTTGAACACTCCTCAGGTGATTCTAACGTGTGGCCATGATTAAGAGCTGCCCTCCTGGTCAGCTTCCGTCTGGGCCCTTGGAGGGTGCGATTTTACTGGAGTGGGTGGCGCCACATTTTAGATACACCCCACCCTGGCAGGGCTCTTGCACAGCCGACACTTGCAACTCCTTCAATATCCAACACTGAGAAACATGTGGGAAAACCAAAGGCCAGCCAGGACCAATTACATTAGGCTGAGCGTTCCATCGGCTTCCACATTTATATTGAACCATTTACTTTGTGGGGCTCATTTACTCCTTACCAAGTCCCCAGCTGTGGGGATTGTCCCATCGGAGCCTCAGCACTCAGCGGCTTATTCCCCGAGACCCATTTGCCTGTGTGGGGTTGTTCCTGAAACTAACCCCATGGGACATGCCATTAACTGGTGTGACCTCCTGATGCAACACATTACAATATAATATGGATTTTTGACGATCCTTCTAAGTACACCTAATTGCCATGATATAACAAAACCCAGTTATAGGTGGATGGGAAAGGAGACCCAAGCTACTAGCGAATGAGTGGATAGGGTGCCATCTAGTGGCAAAGTCACAAACCACACCCTGAGTTGATCTCACCCAGGCATCACTTAGTAACAAAATCTGTGGAGAAGGTTCCCCTGCATTATTGAAATGATACACTTGGTGATCATCTCACGACACTCCTGAGGCTTCAGGTATGAGCAGGGCAGATGAATCATCAGTTTTCTCATTTAATTAAAGACATTTTAAAATTGGGATATACCATAACTTCACATACCAAATAATTCACATGCCATCATCCACATACCCTTTTAAAGTGTACAGTTCAGTGCCTTTAGTTTATTCACAGAGTGGTGCAACCATTACCACTATGTAATTGTAGAACACGCTCACCACCTCCGAGAGAAAGCCTTCACCCATTAGAGGTCATTTTCTATACTTCTCTCTTCCTCTGTTCCCCACTTCCTCCCTACCCCCAGCCCTAGGCAACTGCTAATCTACTTTTTATTTTAATAGATTTGCCTATTATGGACACTTCATATAAATGGAATCATAAAACATGTGTTCTTTTGTCTCCTCTTACTTAGCACAGTGTTTTCAAGGTTCATCCATGTTGTAGCATATAAAACAATGCCTCATTGCTTTTCACGACAGAATGATATTTCATTGTGTGGACAGGCTGCATTTTGTTTATCCACTCGGCAGCTGGTGGACATTTGGGCTGTTTCAACTTTCGGGCTATTGTGAATAATGCTGCTGTAAACATTCATGTATACCTTTTTCATGCTCATTTAATCTTTTTAGTGGTAAAGTATTCATAACATACAGTTTTCCATTTTGACCACGTGAAGTGCACAGCCCTGTGGCATTAAGTACGCTCACACTGATGGGCAACCATCCCCAGCATCTGTCCCCAGAACCTTTCATCATCCCCCTGAGCCTCTGTCCCCATAAACACCAAGTCCTCATCTGCCCCTCCCCCCAGCTCCCCGCAGCCACCACTCTGCCTTCGGCGTCTGTGAGTCCATATTTCTAGGTGCCTCATATAAGTGGCATCACACGGTGCTTGTGCTTTTGAGTTGGCTTATTCCATTTAGCATAGTGTCGTCAGGGCCCATCCAAGCTGTACTTTGTGCCAGAATTTTGTTCCCTTTTAAGGCTGGATGACATTCTGCTGTGTGCACACACTACATTGTGTTTATCCATCCCTCCATGGTTGGGCATTTGGTTTGCTCCCACCTTTTGGCTAGTGTGAATAATTTTCACTTAATTTTAGCCTCAAGCAGTGAACCCCTTTTGCTCTGGGCCCACGTTGCACCTGGTGGGAGATGGATCGCACGCCCCTGTTTACTCATGCCTGCGGTCTCAAGGACAACCTGATGTTTGGGCGGAAGAGGATGGATCTCTGTAGACCTCTGGGAAGACGTCAGTCAGCTTAGAACTGTGCACCCTTTCGATCTGAAACACCTGGGGCTTTCAAAAATACTGTGGAAGGAGAGGAGGGATCTTCTCTTGTCCAATTCCCCACATAGAGCCATTCTGTGATTCACACATACACACAAGTACACCCATGCACATACATGCACACACACCCATGTACCCAAAGGCACCCACCTCTGGCTCAGGTAACTGACCCTCGGTTAAGTCCCCTAATGTAGCCAGGGCTTCCCCGACCTGAGAGCCAGTCTCTCAGCATCGCTGCTTGAGCAGCCTCTCTGTTAGGACCTTGAGCTGCAATATGCTCTGTGAGGGGCTCTCAAGGACGGGGCCTCTAGGCACAAAGGAGGCAGAGATCACATGCAGTCACTGAACACGTGTGGAGGAAATGAGGCCCTTCATGGAGAAAACCTATCGCATAACGACACTTGTTTACAAGCCAGGCACATGCGGACCTGTTCCAGCATGTCTGCTATGGCTGACTTCTGGGACAAAGAAGAGCACAGCAGCCTCAGGGTGGGGGGGCTGACGTGCCCCCTTGGGGACACAGCAGCGATCATAGTTGATGCACAGAGCCGCAAACATGGCTATGCCGACGTGGTTCATCCCACGGAGCACGCGCACAGCAGTGCCAGGGGACTGTGCCCTCCGGGCTCCGGGACGCTGCTTTGGCCAGCCCCTCAGCCTGCCGTGGCTTGCTTTGTAGAAGGAGATGTTCTCCATGCCAGGGAGCTGACTCCATCCCAGCTAACCCATTTCTTTTCTTTTCTCTTTTCTTCTCCCCACTTGTTTCCCGTCTGGCTTTCATCTGTGTGGACCCCTCCGCCCTGGGCAGGGGAGAATCTGGGGTTCTGGGAAGCCTGTGAGGATCTGAAGTATGGAGATCAGTCCAAGGTCAAGGAGAAAGCCGAGGAGATTTACAAGTGAGGATTAGCCACTTCGTTGGAGGCCCCCCACCCGCCCCCACACCTGCCATGCTATAAATAGCTCACTGCTGCTGCTGTGGAAGGTCCCCCTGATCCTGGGGAATGTGCTCAGGGCTTAAAAAAGCCAGCTGCCCTGAATTACAATGCCTTGTCTTTGACTAAACCCCCTTAGGTCTCTTGAGGGGGATGTGTGTGTGTGTGTGTGTGTGTGTGTGACAGAGAGAGAGAGAGAGAGAGAGAGAGAATGAATAGGTGAGGTGGGAAAACCGATCCCTCTTCTGGACATCTTAGGGAAGTGAGGCCCGTGAGGGGGAGGGAGGTTCCCCAGGTGTCTGGGACTGTGGGCCCAGCATGGTGTACAAATGCGGGCACCACTCTTATCTTGCAGTCACTGGCTTTCACCCTCACTTGCTCGGTGGAGCAGTAAGTCTGTCCCTCTGCAGGCCTGCCTCTCCTCCAAATTTCCCTGCCGGTTATGCAAGAGCCTAGAGTGTCCATTCAGAAGGGCCAGTCCTGCTTCTGCCGGTGGAGAGGGGAGGGGAGCTGAGGTGCATGGCCGCTGAGGTCTGCACCGTCCCTCCTTCCCCGGCCTGGAGGGTGCTCCTGCCTTGCTGTGGTCACATCCCAGCTGGCCCTCTGCGCTGGTTGTAGTGGGCACCAGTCGTGGGCTCTGCGGGCCCAGTGCTTTCAGTTCACTCAGCCGTGGGTTCCAAAGCCCAGCCGCCACATGGGCGGGAACCGGCGGTCCGCAGCCACCTGCAGTGGGCCGCTGGCCCTAGCCTCTGAGCACTTCCGCCTTTGGGCCCCTGGTCCCCTTCCTTCAAAAGGCCTCAGAATGGACCATCGCAGTTTTCGCAGAGGCACTAACAACACTGAAGAGAGAGCCTCAGGTCTCAGACTCAGAGGCTCCTCTATTATCGCAAAGGTTTCCTCACCTCCTCTCACAGGGGGAAGGTCTGTGCCCGGAGAGAAAGGGGATGTGGGGTGGTTGCCGGTCCAGGAAGGTCCCCCGAAATCCTTCCCCAGGACAGCGGTGTGGACCACCTGGCACCCAGCGGCCCAGGCGCAACTCCTAATTCCAGAAATCTGCTGCCAGGAAACCTGCGGCCTCCACCCCACATCAGCTTCCTCGCCCCCCCCCCCCCCACCCCCAGGTAGTCTTAGCCAGAGTTCCAAAGTTTTCCATGCAGCTTAGGAGGGTGGCGCAATACCCACCGGAGTCTTCTAACCCTCAGGGAGTCACAGCGGGAAACCCGCGGAGCTCCTGAAATGCAGGTGGAGCCACAGGGTCAGGCAGCATGGGTGAGTTGGGTTCCCGCTGGCTCCATTGGTGAGGAGGCCCAGGTCATCAGACCCTCGGGTGCTGGTGTCAGGGGCTGCCTCCCAGCTCAGCCCCCGAGGTCCGTCTCCAAATGCACCTAGACCGGGCCAGGGGACAGCAGCGGCCCTGGAGCTCCTGTGTGGAGGGGTCTTGGCCCGGTCCCGGTGAAGAACGGGGCAGAGGCCTTATGTTGGAGGTGGGGTTCCTCCATCCGTTTTTGCTGTCTCCTGGAGATGGGGACACCGGTTAAACAGGCACGTTCCCAATACTGGCGTGGCTGTTTTCTTGCTTCTGAGAAATGCTGCTTGACAACCTGTTGAAACTCTTACTGTCCCCAAAAGGGACTGCTTTCAACGGGGAGGCCTGAGTCACGCCAGCCCCCGCCTCTGGAGCAGCCGTGCACTGTTCAGTGACCGGCGGGGTGCAGCGGCTCTCGCTAACACTTCCCTCTCCGCCCCAGGCTGTTCCTGGCCCCGGGAGCGAGGCGGTGGATCAACATAGACGGCAAAACCATGGACATCACGGTCAAGGGGCTGAGGCACCCCCACCGCTACGTGCTGGACGCTGCGCAAACCCACATTTACATGCTCATGAAAAAGGTAGGTGCGGGGCAGGTCTTTGCTGATGATCCTCTGGGGCGAGGGAGCCCTTCCCTTCTAGGGGACCTGGAACATTCTTCAGATGGGGGGGCAAAGGGATGTGACGTGGCTGTGGCTTTGCTGGTGTGGGTATGCAGGACGGCCAATTCTCTCTGCCGTCTGTCCCCGGGGCTGGAACCTGCCTGAGCCCCGAGCTCGCCGTCTGGGGAGGCCTGCCTGTGTGTGCATTGCAGTGGGCCTCTCATTGTGCTGAAGCATCACAGGCGGTGATGACATTGGTAATGTAGCTCCAGGAGCTCTTACTGTGAGGGCTTACAAGCTGCAGTCACTGGGCCCAGCACAGACTTGAATCAGACACAACCCACGAGGTAGGAATTGCTTCTCCGGAGTCCAGAGGTTCACTCAGGGTCTCCCCTGGGGTGTCCGCCTGAGTCCAAAGGCCGAGTGCTTCCTCTCTACGGTAGAACCGTGGCAGCTCTGGTGGCCCGGGCCCCGAGCACATGTAACACATTTGGGAGGTCAGTGTGTGTGGTTACCACACACCCTGTGGGAGTTCAGATGGCCTCCCGGATTATTAATAAAAATGAAAATGGTGGAAATTTTCGGGACATTGTTTAAACAAAAAAGACAACCTGAGAGAAAATGAATCACTTAATTCTTTTAACTGTCCTTGAGATGAAAGTTCCATGGTATCTATCACTGTTTTATTTTTTTAATGGTTAAAAATTATTTTTCAAATTTTATATTTCAATGACAGTTTACATTCAGCAGTATTTGAATTAGTCTCAGGTGTACGGCACAGGGTGGGACCGTCACACACTGTACAAAGTGCCCCCCCCCCCCATTCCCAGTTCCCACCTGCCACCATACATCGTGATCGCGTATTATTTCAATTGCCTTTCTAAAAAATCGGCATCTGGGCTCCGATTTGGCCTTGGAGAAGTTGTCTAGTGCGGTGGCTGCTCGGTGCCACGTCCGACGAGACTGTCTTCAGCAGCTTCAGCTTCTCACACGGCCGTCACTCCTTTGAGGGCGAAGGGTCTCTAGAAACTTCATTAAATGGTGCACATCTGCGTGGATGGCATTTTCATTAGTTTTCCTCTTTATAGTTCTTTTGCTTAGTCTTTTAAGTGTATTGTATTATAAAGAAATCATTTTACTTTGTTTTGAAAATATGTAACAATTTAAATTTTCACCCAGCCAGATGAGCCATTTATTCCTCCTTAGTGGGTTTTTCTGTTGTTTGCCTTACAAGAAGGTTTCCCGCAGAATTTCTTTAATAAGGGTCTTCCTAAATGTATTTGAAAACACATTTTGATTCTTAAACATATGGTTTTTGTACAACCTTTGAGGGAGGCAGCCATGGGGTTCAGCTACAAGCCAGAACAAAACAGAATCATGGGTAGCTTGATAATGAGGCACGGAGGGGTGGCAAAGGGAGGTTTACAGTGGTGAGAACGTGAAACAGTTCACAGAGCGATCGTCATCATAACCTGCACGTCTTTTCCACGCAGACAACCGTAAACCTACTTCCGCCCGCCCCTGCATGCTTATTGGACTCGGTGTCACTACGGGGTGTTTCCTCCATAATAAACTCAACACAACCCGATGGTTCCCTAATCCCTACGCCCAGACTCTCTCCTAGTTCTCATGGTGTTTATGGCTACCCCTCTGTCCTTAAAGCAGCCCTCCTTCTGTAAATAAAAAAGTTTCTGATCCCTGGTTGTTGCTGTGGGCTTTGTCCCCTGCGTGTTGTGACAAGAACTGTTTTGAGTGGGCTTGGAAGCAGCCAGCATTCATGAGGCGACTGCTGTCAACCTGACCAGGGTCCAGGACGTACCCACGCAGGAAGAGTCTGAGCCTGGGTCTCGGTTTCATTTTCTCTTGCCGTCATACCCCAGGTGAGGGCAGACAGGAGGTTAGCGGGCTCCAAGCGGGCTCCATGCTCGTGGCTGCCCATTGTCCTTGGAGGAAGGTATTGGGTGGGATGGGTAGCTGCAGGTGTCCTCTTATCTCGTGCTCACTTCACGGAAGAACCCCCAATGTGGATTTAGGGTGGGGGGCCCAGATTGCGATGATCTAACCTAAAGAGCAGTGGGGTCCCCTGGAGGCTTGTTCAGACCCAGATTGTCGCATCCCCAGAGTTTCTGGCTCGGTAGGTCTGGGCCGATCAGAGGATGTGCGTTTCTAGCACGTTGCCAGGTGACACTGGTGCTGCCAGCCTGGGGACCACACTTAAGATCCGATGCTTTGGAGTCGCACCGAAACGCCTTTCACACAGAGGGGCAATTGTCTTAACCTTCATCTGATGGCCGAGGGAGGGCTCAAAAATGGCACGCGTGTTTGTTTCATTAGACACTTCCCTCCCATAATTACGGTTTTTTCTCTTGCTCCCACCAGGATTCTTATGCGCGGTACTTGAAATCTCCAATCTATAAGGAAATGCTGGCCAAAGCTATTGAACCCCAGGGAACCACCAAGAGAAGGCAAGTGGGAGGGGCTGTAACTGCTGGTTGCCTGACGCTTTGTTTCCCGAGAAGTAGGGGTCTCTTGCTGCCCACTGGCTGTGGCTGAGATATTTGTTTGATGAAAATACTGGGGACTGGGAAGTATTTCTCAGGGTACAGTTGCTGCATTGGCTTCATGACGCTCTGAAGTCACCCTAGCAAGATTTCCTCGGTCGTTACTGCCAGTAAGTTTTGTTTCCCTTGTCCTGGTTGGAAAGAGCATTTTTTAAAAAAGATTTTATTTATTTTTTAGAGAGAGGAGAAGGAAGGGAGAAAGAGAGGGAGAAAAACATCAATGTGTGGTTGCCTCTCCCACGCCCTCTGCTGGGGACCTGGCCTGCAACCCAGGCATGTGCCCTGACTGGGAATCCAACTAGTGACTCTTTACTTCGAAGGCTGGTGCTCAATCCACTGAGCCACACCAGCCAGACCTGTGAAGAGTCTTATCAGACTTATAATTATACTTACCACAATTTTTTAATTAAAAATTTTTAATTTTTTTTGCAGCTCATCATTTTTTTAATTGCTACACTTCTCCACTGCCAGACCAATATATGGGGATTAATTTAGCCACATCCTCGTACCCTTGCAATGTCCCAAGGCCTTATAGAGAGTAACAGCTTGTACTCCAAGAAAAGTGGTGGATTGCTGAGGGGAAAGGGACAGTGACCTTCTAAAAATTCTTGGTGACTCCTTTCAGTGCCTGGTCGTTAGCCCCTTCATTCTCATCTTCCTCACTGGAGACGCAGAAGGTCTCACCTGGCAGGGCCCCTGGGCAGAAGGTGGAACAATGTTCTGAGGGGGCACTTTGAACTCTCTTTTTTGGGAAAAAGAAGCTTTTGTCAGAGCGATTTTCAACCTTTTTCATCTCATGGCACACATAAACTAGTAAAATTCTGTAGCACACACATAATATATTTTTTTGCTGATCTGACAAAAAAAATGGTACAATTTTGATTGATTTACAAATAATAACAATAGTAATCACCTACACTTTTTGCTCTAAAGTGACTTTTGGAAAAGTAAGGTATCTCTACTTGTATATAAGGATTTCTGGCCCTGGCTGGTGTGGCTCAGTGGACTGAGTGCCGGCCTGAGAACCAGAAGGTCGCTAGTTTGATTCCCTGTCAGGGCACATGCCTGGGTTGTGGGCCAGGTCCCCAGTAGGGGCGTGTGAGAGGCAACCACACATTGATGTTTCCTTCTCTTTCTTTCTCCCTTCCCCTCTCTAAAAAGAAACAAATAAAACCTAAAGGGGGAAAAAAAAGGACTTCTGATACCAAGAATTAACCAATCAGACACAACTTTATTATGTGACATGACCAATAAGATGCAACTTTATTATATGACCTATATATGTATGGTTCGCAACAGAGCATACACACTGGACAGCGATCATTGTGTTGGGTGTTACCGTTTTTTTTAATTTGGCACCCCAAGGGAAAAGAGGTCAGTGCCCCTGACTGAACAGTCAGGTGTTGCACGTTTTAAAAATTCTTGCGGCACATGGGTTGAAAATCACTGCTCTGTGGGGACTGAAGATTCCAAAGCATAACCAGACGACAGCCTGAACAAAGACGTGGGACTTTGGTGGAGGTTTCCCAGCACCAATGTGAGACCGTGCCCGCTTCGTTAGTAAATGTTCCCGTTTGCAGCTCAGCCCACGCTGGGCTCTTATCCAGTATCTCCAGTCAATTCAAAAGTGGGGGTGGGTGGCTGGACCAGAGCCTTTATCAAAGGAGCTTTTAAAAAAAATCCCAACTTGGTTTCATTCTTGAGGATAATGGCACTGTTATGAAAAGGAGAGAAAGGAGGTCTTTGTGGTGCTATTCTAGGTTTACCTGGGAAGGAAGGGAGTTCAGGGTCCCTGGGGATTTGAAAGCATCTCCTTTAAGCCACAAGAAAGGGCCATAATCGCTCCACAAGTCCTGCCTGAAACTAGCGGGGAAGGCAGGGGAGTCTCGCACTGCTCGCTGCAGACGTTTTGTGAGCGGAGGCAGACCTGAGAAATCAGCTGGGATCTGCTCTCGGGCACCCGGGGCACTTTGGGGACCTTGGCAGCCCTAGACCACAGGGGTGGCCTTGGACCACAGGGGTGGCAGTGCTGCCACTGCCGCCATGCGTGGGCATACACGTGGGGGTGCTTCTGTAACTCGTGAGGCTGCGTTTATAACTGTGTGGGGCGGGGGTGAGTGCGAGATTGTTCTGTGACTCGCAAGTATAAGACAATGCATGAAACTTAATTTTTCCAGAACGAGTGAAATCGAGCTCTGAGCCTCCCCTTGGCAGGGCGGGTGGGAGACCCAGCATCAGGCACGCCCTGCTGTCAGGATGCCCTCCTCCTCCCCAGGGCCGATAAGGAGTTCTGTGGGCTTCTGTGGGGCAGAGGCGTGGGGAGGTCCTAGGGTTTAAGTCCACCATTGCTGCTAAAATGCTTGTTTTCCAAGCCTCTGGGTTGTTTACCTGCTCATTCTCCCCTGTATCCATCCCCTGGAGCTTTGTCCTGGCTTCCAAGGCCACGGTCGAGAGAGTTTGGTCGCAGGAGGCCATGTTTAACTTCTGCAGAAGGTTCTGACTCACTCGGTGCATGTGCCCAGAGCCGGCAGCTCCCCGTCCCTCTGTTGCCCGTTCCTTTTCTCTGCCCATCGACGGCAGACCTCCTAAACAGCCCAGCTCTCTCCCTCCTTCCTAGAACCTTGGCTTTGGAAAACAAATGCTACAAGTCTCCCTTGAGGCAGGAACCCTTGGGCTTCCAGTATCCAAGCCCCGCCTTTCCCCTTCTTTCAGGAAGAGCCCACGGGAAGTTGGGATGACAAATCGATTTCTAAACATTGTAGGTGTGTCCAATCATCACCCTCCCAGCAGTCTTCCCTGTGCCTAGCCTAAAATCTGGTGGCAGTCGGGACTCACTCTGGTCCATGCTCCAAGGGCAGAGAAAAGAACTAAGGTGGGACCCGCCTCTGACAGCCCCACCTGGGGTTCCCCGGGAGAATGAGGGGACAAGTGCAGATTCTGGCCTCCCAGCCCTTCCTCCAGAGCAGGTGGTAGGGGTCACTGCTGGGCAAGCCCATGGCTTTCTGCTGACCGCTAACCCTGTCCCTCCTTGCAGCTCCAGCCTCCCATTTATGCGGCGTCACCTGCGCTCCAGCCCGAGCCCGGTCATCCTGAGGCAGCTGGAGGAGGAAGCCAAGGCTCGAGAGGCAGCCAACACGGTGGACATCACCCAGGTCATGAGCAAGCTGGACCGTAGGAGCCAACTCAAAAGGGAGCTGCCTCCGAAATAAGTTTACAGTTCCTGGGGGTGGCGAGGGCCTGCCCTCGGGAGAGGCAAACAGAGGCAGGGTCAGAGCCTAGAAGAGTCATTCCCCATCCCAGCTCCCTCCGACCTCCTTCGTGGTGGGCTTCCTGCTACCACAGCAGCTCGTGCTGGTTCCCTCACTCCAGCAGCCCCGGGGCAGGATCGGCCGTGGTGGGGGCAGGGCACCTGACTCAGCTGCTGTGTGACCACCCATCTAATGGGAGGGGGTTCTTGTAGTGAGAACCACAGAGACAACAGGCTGATTTGCGTTCCGCCACTTGCTTTGGAAAGTTAAAGAGAAGGCCTTCCCGCGCCCTCTCCACTCCCAGGCATAGTTTGCTCAGGCACATTGGTTTCAGATAGCTCAGTGAAGTGTCCCCTCCCGTCCTCACCTGTCCAGTTTAGACTTGGCCTCTGACGCAGCCTCAGATCCTGCCAAGGGAGGAGTCGCAGGGCTTCCCTGTGGGTGCGCGTCACTGGGCGCCTCCCGAGCAGTCAAGGTGAAATGGCCTTCAGAGGAGCATCTTTTTGGATAAAGAACAAAGGGGTTGATGTCTTCATTCACAGGAGGAGGGATGGTAGATATCTGTGCCATTTTCAAGAGGGGTCAAGGTCAAAGGTAATACCCTCTCAGATATTGCCTAGATATTAGTGCTTCCCTCCTCTGTAGCTGTAGGCTAGGCCAGCCCTGTGGTCGGGGTGGAGTGGAGGGCAGTTCAGACTCTAACCTTGGGAGGCCTACAAGGTTATCTGTGAAAGCAGGCTTGCCCCACACACCTGTGTAAGAAGGGAAAGGAGATAGAACAGGTCGCTGAGCCACCTTGCACGGCAAGAAGACTCACTCATTGAGCATGTTTACTGAGTGCCTACTATGTGCCAGGCATTGGAGAATAAAATAGACATAGTCCCTATCTCATGGAGCTATTGCATGTCTGGGACTGACAAAAAATAACGAGGCCAACTATATCAGGTAGCTGTTGCTGTGTAACAACTACCCAGAAAGCTGGAGTGGCATGTGATCCTAAGTGTTCATTGCTCATGCGTGTATGGCCATCTGTGCGGCTCTGTTGGTCTTGGTGGCATTCACTCCCCTGCTGGGGGCCGATGTGTGGAGGCCGAGGCTGGGATGAGTGGAATGCTTCTTCTCCGCTTCACATGTCTCATCCGCAGCATGAGCCTAGGCACGAGGCTGTGGGCATGGCAAGGGACTGAGTGGGAACACGTAAGGTTTTGGGGGGGCAGGCTAGAAACTGGCACACAGTCTCTTCCCCCTCATTTGTTTAGCCAGAGCAGGAACCAGAGCCTGCTGAGATGCAAGGGGTGGGAAAATAGACTCTATCTCTTTAGTGAGAGAAATTTCAAAGTCTCGTGGCAGAAGGAAAGCAGACAGGGAGGGACAGAGAATTGGGGCCGTGATTGCCATCAACGATGCAAACACATACATGGCAAAACCCATAGAAGGTATTATTAAGGAAATGGATATGTGTGTGAGCAAGATGAGGGGGTGTGTAGGTTACGGAGGCTTCTCCCAGGTGGTGACAGATGAGCAGCTGATGGAAAGAGCTGGCCATACAATGAATGTGGGCTAGCCAGGGAGACCTTTCCAGGCCGAGGGGGCTGCGTGGACAAAGGCCCAGTGGTGGGAGACGGCTCGCAGTGAACGGGAGCACTGGGGGGTGGAGCCCGGTGGACAAGGGGGAAACGGAACGAGATGAGGTGAGAGAGGTGGGCAGGGCCAGGTCATCGAGGACTTTTTAGGCTGTTGTGAGGAGTTTGTGGATCTTGGTTTCATGTAAGCAAATGATTTTTCTTCCTGGGGCCAACTCTGCTCATTTGTTTTTGGGGATGGTGAGGGAAGGGTAGGTGAGAAGGGACCGGAGGGGGTAGCGCGCACTGCATGCTGAGCCTGAATGCAACCCTCTCCCCACCCGCCTGCTCCCAGGGAGTCGGAGTTCAGGGGGCCACAAGGGCTCACTCGACTTCTCACTCACTTTCTGGACAGAAATCGCATCTCTTCATGCCATCTGCTCTGCCTTTCATTAAAAATCCTGTGATTGTGTTCTCATGTCAACATTCCTGCTCCATTTCATGCTCCTTCCCCCACTTCCGGCGGCTCCCCTGCATAATAAAACAGCAGCACAGCACAAACCAAAGCGAAACCGGGCTCTCTTTCACTGTGTCTCTGGTGTGTCCCATTTCTTTGCCGTGTGCCTTGCATTCCACCGCTTTGCTGCTTCATACCAATGGTGGGTATGGCATCATCTGGAAGGGCTGGGTCTCCAAGTGCAAGTCCCAGGCCTCTCTAAGAGTGGCCAAGGCCATGGTGGGCCGGGGTGGAAAGAGCACCCTGCTTAGAGTGTCCAGGGCCAATTGGGTTAATGGTTATTTGCCCAGAAGGAAGGACCTCCTCAGGCCAGGTAAGTGAAGCAGGACAGTGGCCACCTTCCTTACCTGTACTGTCATTCATCCTGGGGAAGAGAAGCATGTGGGGTGGGGGTGGGGGGCGAATGGGATGGGGAAGAGGACAAAGAATCGGGGGACTGGGGGTGTGTGGAGTGGCTCATAGCTGTATGATCTTGGTTACACTGCACCATCGCCGTGAGCCTCAGTTGTTGTTTTTTAATCTGTGAAGTGGGGATTAGAATGAGGGTTTGTCCCAAGTTCTGTGTAAGTATGGTGGGGTGTTCTCACTTAGTTCAGGGAGGAGCAGTTGGATGTGTCTCACAACAAAGCCTATTTCATCGTTCTGCTGTTTTGGCCCACTCTCCAGGGCCCCAAGTCCTACCCAGACCCCACAGGCAATGGGATGGCAATGGGGGTCAGTAGAAAAAGCAAGGGCATTGGGGTGACACAGAACAGGGATCAAATTCTCATTCAGTTATGGGATTAGTTATCTGTTGCCACCTAACAAATGCACAGAAATAGCCGCCCTCCACTTCCCAGCTCGTGGTTGGCCGGGTGCGGCTTGGCCAGGCTCCGCTCAGGGCCTCGCACCCAGGTGTCACAGGGCCGTGCTCTTCGTGGGAAGAACCTGCTTCCAAGCCCATTCACACTGTTGGGAGGACTCAGTTTCTTGCTGTGGATGGGAGGCTCCAGTTTTTTCCTGGTTGTCAGCTGGTGGGGGAGTGGGGGCCGCTCTCAGCTTCTACAAGTTGTCCAAACTCCTTGCCATGTGGACCCCTCCACCTGAGAGCCAAGAGTGGAGAGGTTTTCCCTCACTGAATTCCTGTGCTGTCTCAGGCCTGTCTTCTGTCCCTGGTCTCTAGACTCAGCTCTGAAGGGCCCACGTGCTGAGGTGAGGCTCACCCCGATAGTCCTTCCCTAAATTCACCTGTCACGTAGCCTGGCCGTGGGGGTGCCTACAAATAGCATTCGCCGTGTACACGCACACGAAGGATGGAGGCAGGGTTCCTGGGGGCCACCTTGGAGTTCCATTGTACACACCACACTGGGTGATGGGCTGTGAGAACCTGGGGAGGGTGATGAACCCCTTTGGTCCTCAATATTCTCTTCTCTAAAATGAGGCGTCTACAGATTCGAAGCATGCCTACTACACAGCAGGTGCTTAACAGGACCCTCTTCTTTCACCTAACAGTTGTCCCCCAGCCCTTATCCAGGGCCCAGCTCCTCCCCCACCCATTGTTGTTCTTTGCAGACTGTCCTGTGTGGAAACTGTGTCCCCACAGAAGGGAGGCATTGGAAGCATAGCTCAGAGCTCCTCAAACTTAGTGGGCACATGACGCCCTTGGGTGTCAATTAGAAGATGCTTTGCTTGAATCACATGCCCTGAGAGTCTCCGTCAGTGGGTCTTGGGTGGGGCTAGGATGTGCCTTTGCAGGTGGCTCCTGGCGTGATTCTGATGAGACACCCGGCTAGCAGTCCCATGTGCAAACTTAGGTGTCAGGGAGCCTGGTTTAAAAGCTGCCCTGCCATTCCCAGCAGCATGTCCCAGGGGCTTGGTTCCTCGAAGCATTGGCTTCCTCATCTGTAAGATGGACGTAATAATAGCTCCCTCCCTGAGTGGCTCTGGGAAGTAAATGCAATGCTCCACATAAAGTACTCAGCTCAGAACCTTACATTTGCTAAGTTCTCACTGCTAATTAACAATAATAACCATTCAGCTTAGTGTAACAACCCAGATCTGGCCCCAGATCTGGTCTGTTGACCTGTGGGTGTCTGAGCAATCAAGCAGAATCAGTGGCTCCTGTTTCATCACAGAATCTTGCTTGACCTTGAACTTCAGGAGGGAGTTGGGAAAGAATGCAGACCCCCCCCCCCCGCCACCCCAGCAAAGCACACTGTGGCCTCCTGGGTTTCCTTCCCTCCAAAAGCTGTTCTTGGATATACCTGCCTTTTCTTCTCTAGGTTGGGACTGGCCCACTCAGGTGACCTGAAAACTAGGCCACAGGCCGCAGAACCAGGCATCCCCTCTCGGGACCCACAGTGCCTAGGTCCCAGGACGGCAGGAAGGTCCCTCTAGGCAGGACCTTGGGGTGGCTGTGGTGTGTCCTTCACTGAAATCATTGCCAGTTCTCTCTTGGAGGCAGTATCGGTCCAACTGTCCCAGGGGTCCCCTCTCCCCGGCAGGGCCAGCATGTCCTTAGGTCCGTTCACTCTGGGCTTTGGGGTGGCACGTGGCCACAAGGGGCCCTCAGGGTGGGGGACCAATGAGCTCCAGCCAGTGGGCCTGTGCAATCGGGGCAGGGAAGAGAGGTGACAGCAGAGAACCTCCCCCAAAACTCCAATTTTCACTTTCCCGCCCAGCCTGAGCTCTCTTGGGCTCCTTGGGCTGAAAACGTGCCTGACCCAGCCCTCCTGCCCCAGAGCTCCTGGACCCAGGGGCCATGGTGGCCCAGGGAGGCTGAGACACTCCTCCTCCGAGGAGTAACCTCATCACCCCATATTTCCTCTTCCTCCTCCTGGCTTGTCCAGGTTCCACATCCAGTCTTTCTTCCCGGCCACCCTGCTCTGCTCACGGGAGGCACGGGGAAGAGCTGGGTCCAGGCCAGCCCCTAGCT
Organism: Phyllostomus discolor; assembly: GCF_004126475.2. Classification (NCBI taxonomy): domain Eukaryota; kingdom Metazoa; phylum Chordata; class Mammalia; order Chiroptera; family Phyllostomidae; genus Phyllostomus; species Phyllostomus discolor. The sequence continues at coordinate 87,425,826 of NC_040910.2, forward strand.
CTGGTCAGTGTGGACACAGGTGTGGGTTCAGGTCAAGGTGGGTGGTTTCAGGCGTGGAAGAGTCAGCCAGGCACAAGCTGGGGCTTCTTCTGCCATCTCTGTCACCCTGTTAAAAGTGCTCTAAATGCCTCCAGCCCTCAGGTTGGGAACCAAGAATAGAGAAGGGATGATGGCACGACGCAGGCACTAAACATTGCTCAATGGAATTGGGGGGACTGGAATTGGGGGGCGACTGGGAGTTCAGCTTGGCCACACCCCAGCTTCTCAGGCCTGGAGGAAGCCAGTCTATGCCCTGGGATGAAAGTGCTGAAGTCTGGGGACCATGGCCAGGGCTTGGGGACAGGCAGGCCCTTTGACAGGAGGCCTCTGAGTGGCTGTGCCATTGTCACAGGTGGCTTTGGGCACCCTTTCCGGCTTCCCAGGGGATGGCCATACCAGGGGACAGCCAAGCCCTCTGCTTTGGGCACTGCAGGGGCAGAGTCAGCAGAGGGCGGCCCCGGCCCATTGACTGGTCAGTCACCGGTCTCACTCTGAGCTCTCTCTTTCTTCCCTGCAGCCAGGCCAGCACACGGCTCCCAGCCCCCACCTGGCTGTGTACACGGGGACCTGCGTGCCCCCCTCTCCTTCCAGCCCCTTCTCCCCCTCCTGCCGCTCCCCTAGGAAGCCTTTCCCTTCGCCAGGCCGTTTCATCCGGAGACCCAGCAACACCATCTGCCCCTCACCCATTAGGGTGGGCTTGGAGAGCTCCTTGGGCTCTGAGCAGAAGGGGGAGGCCTGTGGATCCAGTGCCCGCCAAGGACTCTCCACCGCTGACACCAGCGAGTCCTCCGCCGACTGCCCTGGGCCCCAGCTGCTGCCCACGGCCCCTCCCAAGGCCCGCATGGCTCTGTCCTTCAGCAGTTTTCTGAGACGAGGCTGTTTGGCCTCTCCGATTTTTGCCAGGCTCTCGCCCAAGTGCCCCGCTGTGTCCCATGGGAAAGTGCAGCCCCTAGGGGATGTGGGTCAGCAGCTGCCACGGCTCAGATCCAGGAGGGTGACAAAGTAAGAACCAGAGGGAATTGTACTGTGCATGTGTGCACATATGTCCTCGGGCACGTTCATGTGTGTGTATATGCACATGTGCCTGTGGACACACATGCATGCTCATGTGCCGGTATGCATGCATGTATACACACACATATTTGTGCACGTGAGCGTGTGCACATGCATGTATGTCTATGGGCATGCTCATTTTGTGTGTAAGCACATGTGTCTGCGGACACACATGCTTATGCACTTGTGTATATGTGCATGTGCACATGTGTTTGTGCATGTGAGTGTGTACATGTGCACTTATGTCTGTGGGTGTGCATGTCTATTGAGTCTTCCCACTTGGCATTCCCCCTGCACCCCCACACTTGCTTTCCTTTTGCGTCTGAAGCTTTTTCCAGATCAAAATGGATGTGCGTATGGAGAATGGAGCCTGCCTGATGGACTCAGAGGACACGGGGACAGGAGAATCGGGCGACCGGGCCATCAGGAAGGAGGTCATCTGCCCCTGGGAGAGCCTGGCCTAGGGGAAAGCTGGCTGAGCCGGGGCCCTTGGACCAGGCAGGTGCTCCCGAAGACTCTGCTGCTTTGGGCCACAGGACACGCTCTCAAACCAAAGTGCATTAAGATCATACTTGGGGGCCGAGAGCCAAGATGGGGTAGATTCTGAAGAAGAGTGCTTTGTCTGGACTCCCAGGGGCCAACTCCCTCCCTGCCCCCTGACCTTCTCTTCTTTGAGCAGAAGAAAAGCATGCGGATCAGATAACTTTACTTGCTGCCTTAAAACCGGTAAAAGGATAACTTGTAAGAGTCTCTTGGATTGAAATATTAGTGCGTGTCTGGTTTTCTTAGTTATTTATGAGCTATTATTAATGAGTTAAACTCATATCGTCTTTGTTTGTTTGTTTTTTTGACAAAGAACTTGATTCCTGCCTAAATTGGTTTGTGCGTGATGCTTTGTACAGCAGTGCTCACCAGAGGGACACCCTAGTGTGTGGCATCACCCAGGAAGGGGGCTGGGGAAAGGCACCCTTCTAGAATGCCAGGAGTATTGTTCAGACCCACTGAGAAGCAGATGCCAAGATGGGGGTAGGTGGGCAAGGGATTGTTGGGGAAACACCTGTGAAGAATGGGGAGTAGGAGCTGGAGAGGGGCCAGGGCCCTTGGGCCATGATGCTGGGCTAACCTCTGGGGAAGGGGGAACAGGCAGGGAGAGGAAGTTTTGGCCAGGCTGTTGGGGTGTCCCTTAGCCAAAGTCACTGGTGGAGGGGTCCTGTGTCTTGCAGGAATCGTTCTGCACGAGTATCCCTACTGGGCAAGGTCATCGGCTAGAAGCACCTGTGGGAAGCCTGGCCTGGCAAAGACATGCTGGTGGCCACGGGCCCTGCAGCAGGAGACCTGAGAGCACATTGCCATGGCTGCTGTACCAACCCAGCAGGCACCTCTGCAGGTCCGGGCCTCAGTGCGCTGCTCCAAACTCTTCTCCAGCTATTCATTCAGCAAGTCTTTACTGAGCCCCTGCTGTGTGACAGGAACTGTGCGAGGCCCCGGGGACGCAGTTGTGACTCCTGGCTTCATGGAATCCACCTAGAGCAGTGGTTCTCAATCAGGGACAGCTCTCCCCCAGGGCACACAGAGCAGTGTGTCTGGAGACAGTTTTGGCTGTCAAGACTGGCTGGGGAAGCTACTGGCATCTAGTGGGGAGAGGGCAGGGATGCTGCTATACCTCCTGTGATACACAGGACAGGGTGCTTATCCCTCCGCAACAAAAGAGTTCCTGGTCCGGTATCAGTGTTGCTGCTGAGAAACTCGGAACTGAACGCTAGGCCACGCCCTGTGACGCTGGGCACGTGCCCCTTGTCATTTGTTTCAGCCCCAAGACTGGAAGCTTTGCCCCGAAGGGTCCTGCTGGGATCATATTTGGATTGAACAGTGGGTGGGGGTCACAGGTTACACGGCGAGTAAAACATTTCTTTCTTTTTTTTTTTTAAGATTTTATTTATTTTTATTATTTTGAGAGAGAGAGAGAGAGAGAGAGAGAGAGAGAGAAACATCAATGTGCGGTTGCTGGGGGTTATGGCCTGCAACCCAGGCATGTACCCTGGCTGGGAATCGAACCTGGGACACTTTGGTTCCCAGCCGATGCTGAGTAAAACATTTCTTAAAAGATGCATGGAAAGTCACCCTAAAGAAAAAAATTCAAGTGATTTGCCCGACCACTCATCATGCCTCCTCCTCAGGGTTAAAGAAAGCTTTAATGCTCAGCTATCTCTGAATTCAGTTAGTAAACAACAGCCCTACATTTGATTTTAACCTCTGACAACATACCTTACTTAGCCCGCAAATATGGGGGTGACTGAGTCATCTCTCGGTATTCTGAAGACGCATGGTGGGTGGGTGCACGGCCAAGACCTGGACTTGCTGACCCTGCAGGAAAACAGGCTTACACACAGAAAGAGCATTGCATTTCTTATTCTATAGAATCCCCGCCAGTGGGCTCACAAAAGAGTCACCAATCTAGGGCTCAGGAACCTTTCTCCAAGAGAATAAGTAAAATAGGCCAGGTCTTTCTTGGAAGGTGAGTGGGACAATTCATTTCATGCCTTTATTTACACAAGTGGTCTGAAATTATATTGAAAGCACAGCCATCCATACCCCCAGTCTTCCAGCAGCCAGTGTGTCTGGAAATAAGGAGAGTCTCAACCTTGAACTTGCATACTAGTGTTATGGGGTGCCCCTCCTAAGCCCCCAGAATCTTAAAGAGAAACCAAGCCCCTGAGGCTCTCATGTACCAATGGCTAAAGCCTGCAAGATTCACTGGTTGGAATAACTAAGGTCCAGGCTAAAGTTTAGTGACAAAGAAACCCCAGAAGGAAGGAAGTTCAAACACAAAGGAGTTTCTCCCTCTGTTGCCTGATTTTCTAAAGGCAAGACACATCCAGGGCGAGGGGAGTCCAGGGAAGGGAGGGAAGCCAGGGCAGATTTTTTAATCTTCTTTCTCCACTCGTCTCCTAGTCACTGGTATGATGATTCTTCATCTTGTCTGGACCATAGACTCCTCTGGGGAACCTTGAAAGCTCCCAGTGCCCAGGACACGCCCGGTCCAATCATGTCAGAAGCTTGGACATAGAGGACCAGGATTTTTATTTTTTTATTTTTTAATTGTTTTACAGCCTAGGTTGCCCCAGCCCATGTGTTAAGCACCTCATTTGAACCCCGGCAAGTGCCTGGTGCCTACAGCTGTATTCTCAGCCTTTAGGAGCACAGCAGACACAGAGACAGAAAACACCCTATTTTAATATCCCAGCACCTTTGTCAAAATTTCAGAAATGTGCTTGCTTTCCTTCTGTTGAACATCTACAAGCAGAACAATTTCTCCAGGAGTCCTAAAGTGGTTGTCTCTTTGCCCCGTGGGGAGGGAACCCTTGGTGGCCCCCAAAGGCTGTGAATTCATTGAGCCTGAGAGGAGACGGTGTGTTCCTTGCTCATTTGTTAGGAAAGAGGAGAAGAAGGATTGTTCAGGAGTCTGTAATGGTCAAATACTCAGAGGTCCCTGAGTGCCCAGAAGGTGAGCTGGGGACAGTGAGGGGAAGTGGGACATCTGTTCCCCTTGGCCTCAGAGACCCAGCCCTCTGCTCTGGGCACAGTCTCCTCCTCACACTTCACCAGAAGAGGGAGTCCGAGGCTCATGGATCCCCAAAGGGAGGTGGCTGGGATTTCCCCTTAAAAACTCAGAGACCTGTGTTAGAGGAGAAGGAAGAGGGAACTTCGAGGCAGGCTCTTTCTGGAGTTGGAGGGATGGGGAGGACTTGGTGGCAGCAGGAGGGACCTGGTCTCTCCGGTGTGCTTTGTCCTCCTGTCCTCAGCCCTAGGGCCCCTGCAGCTGGCCTAGGGCAGAGGTGTTGACACCTTGATCTCAGATGTCGGGCCTCTAGCACTATGAGAGAAAAAATTTCTCTTGTTTTAAGCCACTTACTTTGTGGCATGTTGTTATAGCAGCCACAGAAAACTAATACATTATGATTGTATCATGGTTTGAACACTAAATTATTTCCCATTTTTCATGAAAACAGCGTTGTATGGAGAACACATCCAGAGTATTCTTCTCCGTGCACCTCAAGTGCCTCCCCGGGAAGAAACAACAAAGAGGGGGGTCGCTGGGTGAAAAAATGTGCGTATTTTAAAGATGAATCCACCATGCCACGTTGCCTGGCTAAAAGTCCATAGACATTCAGATTTCTGCCAACATGAAGACATGAGGGCAATCTTTCCTTACACACACCTAGGACTGACAGTGACAAGAGTGCACTGCCTGTGCCTGCACTTACGCAGCAGCGAGACCAGCTGGAGCCAAGCACATTCTTCTGGAGCAGGGCGTGAGGCCGAGTATGCCAGATCTCCTGTCCCTTTGCACAGTCCTGAGCCTAGGAGGACAGGACAGTGGGATGGTCACGGAGACTGTGGGCGTGTGGCTCCCTCCTTATGTCCTGTGGGGCATCCCAGCTCTGCTGGGGCTTTGGGTGTTCGGTGCTACCAGCAGTAGGGGTCCCAGTGTAGAGCTTAATAGGAAGTGTGGGAATCTTGACTATGACCACAGTTACAATACAATACAATACAATACAAAGTTGTGTTTGTGAGTTATCTCCTCGAGAGGTGGTGACATCCCTGGGATAGGGTACTTTGTCAGTCATCTTTGTACAAAACGTGGAGAAGAGCCTGGGCCCTGGAGGGGAGAGAAGTGAGGTTCTGTTTGCAGCTTCCTCACTGGACAGACTCACTGAGGCTGCTGGTGCCCCCACATCTCCCCTAGAAATGCATTCTACCTCTGGAAACAGAGTGTGAGCCACCCCCTCCTTCCCATGATCAGGCCTCAGGATGTTAGCTACAGAGTGACCCTAGAAAATGACTCAGGTCCCTCAGGCACATCCTGGGTCCTCACTGTGGGGTGTCCTACTATGGACGGGCTGGCTCCAGGGTTGTGGAAACAGAAGAGGCAGGATCTGCTGATGCCTGCTTAAAATTCACGTTGCCATAGCAGCGTGGCATGAGGCCACCGGTGATCCAGCTGCACAGAGCTTTCATCTCAGGGAAGCCAGGGTTTCTTTGCTCTTGAGCTGGTTCTGAGGGAACACTGCCTTGGGGTCAAGCTTTGGCTTTGTTCCTAGGCCTGAGGATCGTCCCAGAGGTGGGAAGTTGAGGACAGGAAGACAGAGAAGGAGGCCCTCAGAAGTTGGCTGAGCCCTGAGACTGAGATTTTAATCTGAGGGAGTTGGCTGGACACCCTCAGGGCAAGAGATCTGGGTCTGAAGAGGGAGCCACCAGGTGGGTCTGTAATGAGGGGTGCAGGTGCTCTGCTTGACCTGAGAGGACAGTGCAGGTGATTTTTGTAGCAGAGCCACGGAAGAGAGTGGTCGATCAACAGATGTGGCCTGGCCCAGTGAGTCTCAGCCACGTTAACCATAGAAGGATTCTTTCAATGCCGGTTAGGAGGACTTACTGTGTGGTTGGTGCAGGGGACACGAGGGTGGCTTGCAGGGCTTCTGCCCTCAAGGACTTTCTGAGTTTTCAGGGCTTGAAAGCACGCAGTGAGATGATGATACAAAGTAGAATGGGACCAAGAGAATGGAATTTCAGAAAGGAGAAAATCACCCCATTGGTGCCATCGGGGTTTCATAGATGAGCTTAGATTGAACCTCACGTGGCAGAGAGGAAACAGGGAGGGCTTCGGTTAGAGTGAACCACAAGGACCACGGATGGAGATAGAGGATGGGCAGGAAGGAGAGGGGATGCGTCCAAGAACCACGAGGAGTCCGGTTTATTAAAGCGATAGTAGGAAATAATGTCCCAAACAGAGAGACCCTGGAGCTGAGTTGAGGATAATACTTAATTTGATAGCTAATGGGGAGCCATGGAGGGTTTTGAGCCTGGCAATAGCTCATCAAAGCCGGATTTTAGGAAATAAATCTGGGTGCAGGGTTTGGAACGGGCTGAGAAGAGAAGCAACAGTAAGTCTGTGAAGCCTTCGCAGATCTGAAGAGGCCGGGGACCGCACAACGGTGGCAACAGAGGGGCCATTAAAGATGGCTCCCCTGTGATGGGACTGGAGACCAGGAGTGGGGAGTGGCTGGGGTGGGGGTGCTAAACACATGACGCTGGGCTGGAAAATGCCGAATGTGTCCCTGGGAGAGGAGACAGGACAGGTAACGTAGCTTCTGTGGACACCCTCACAGGCATAATCAAGATAGTGGAGGCCTGGGAACAGATGCAGGCACTGAGGGACAGAGCAGAGTGTCAGAAGTCAGAAGATAGAAAAGCAGGGTCCAGAGGAGAGTGACAAGGGCCAGAGGACACAGCGCGTTGCCCAGCAGCGTGGAGGACCCACGAGCGGTTTGAGAGCCTGAGTTCCCAGTGGGGGCGCCAGGGCGGGGGTGAGTTGTCTGTCACAGGAGTTTTGATAGGGAAATGCCTCGGCCCCACTTCTCACTTAGGTGTCCACATATATGTCCTTCTGTCCATTCTCCCTACAGGCTGACTCCATATCCGACCTCCTAGGTCACATTTTTGGTGACTTTCAACTCATTCTCCTTTCTTTCCAAGACAGAGCTGAAATCCCCTGGTAATATCACTTCTGTGTTGTGGGCAGAAAAAAATGCTTTATCCTTAAACTACTTTTTCTTCCACGTTTCTCTCTGCCTCCTATATCCATTGCGTGTGATCAGGGCATACAAGCGATATTATTTTCCTTCCCTCATACATATTTATGATCGCACACATTTCATCTGCATCTCAGTGGTTCCTAAACTTTGTACCACTAAAGACCTTTTTATTACTTCATTCCACCCGCATATTCCAGGTTTAAAAGGAATTAAGGAAGGGAGTTTATTTACTAGTCATATGTTTTCACATTTTTTTAATTAAAAATTAAGTAACTCATAAACAGCACTTTTGACCCTTAGCTCTTCTGATAGTTTTAGGATGCCACAAGATACCCATACGGCCAGACTCTGGTGTGAGGGGCACAAAGACCAGGGACAGAGCTGGAGGGGTAAGCCAGGCAACGAGTGCCGTTCTAAATGCGAGATTCGTCTTTGGAGACCATGGAAAGCCATCACAAGATTTCACATCAGGAAGGACATAACATAATTTGTATGGTTAAAATTTCTCTCTAGCGGCAATGTGGAAAGTGGGTTAGTTGAGCGAAGGAGGTGGCAGTGAAGAAGGAAAGGAAGACAGAGATTTGAGAGATGTGTAGGCAGTAAAATGAACAGAACTTGGGTAGCCATCTGAGTACAACAGAGTGAGGCTCAAGGATTTAAAAACACAGGGTTTGGCTGGGAACATAACCAAGTAAGGTAGGGGGAAGGAGAGATGCGGGGGGAGAGAGAGAGAGAGGGAGGAAGGGAGAGAGAGAGAGAAGTATTTGGGGAACAGATGTAAAAGAATATGCATTTCCAAGGAAATTTATTAGCCAGGGCATAAATTCATTCATTCAGTACCATAAACATCGATTGAATACTAGATGTACAAGAAAGGGTCTCCTTCCTCGAAAAATGGACTATCTCCTTAGGAAGACAGGCATGTAAATAAATAAATGTCAATACATCTAGTATATACAAAGTATATTTTAGTATATTTCCCTCAAGTTATATTTGTTGCATACATAACACTTTCTCAAAAATTCTATTAGATCTTCCTGCTGTCTCCATACCAATGCCATGATATTTTATATTTATTATAACTATTTTTAATTACCATCTCTATATAATTTTATTGTTTCTTTAACAACGCAGCAAGAGTTGAGACAGGAATTGGAAAAGGAGGCTAAAAATATTATTTGTAGCTAATAGGATTGTAAGTATGAAAAGCTCCAACAAGTCCCCTAAAATTATTTAAGTTAATTGAGAATTTAGTAAGAAGGTTGGATAAAAGACAATAATCCAAATTCAGTAACTTTTCTTACATGGTGCCTTACTTATATTGCCCACCTTGTCCCTGTCGGCCTTTCCTTGGGTAATCCCTGATTACACACTGAACTTAATCTTTGGATTTTATCAAATCAAATCCAGAGCATCAGAGACCTCTTTCCCTCAACCACATTCCTTTGGCTCTTTGCCTTTGGCTTATGGAATTTGCCTCTGGGATCATTGCAGGAAGTTTTTGAGGGGGTGGTTTTCTAGAATCCACAGGACAGATTTTCCTCTGCATTCAATGCCAGAAAATACCTCTGCTTCCCCCCAGCCATAATTGGTCTCCAATCCCATGGACGCCATGAGTCCTGAGGCCCATCACGGCTCTCTCAGCACTGACTTCTGGGAAGCGCAGGGCCAACTATTTCATAAAATACTGTGCGTTAGTGTCACACAACATTCATTGTGCATATAGAGAAAAGAATGAAAGGAAATACATTAAAGCATCAACAGCAACACTGTAGGAGGGTCTCCTAGAAGCAGACCCTGAGATGAGGATTCAAGTGCAAGTGATTGATTAGGAGAGTGCTCCCGGGACAGCCCAGCAGAGGCGTGGGGGGAGCAGGTCAGGGAAAGGGACAGGGCCCAGGAGGGATGTGATCTCTGTATCTTGGAGGGGAGCTCCAAGCAGGGGAACTCAGGCACACCTCACAGTGTCCTGTTCTCCTTCGCGTATAATCTGCCCAGCTGCTGCCGCCCATCTGCACGTTTGAGCAAAACAGCTCCAGTACCATGAGGACAGACCTCCTGCTGGAGGTCAGGAGGTAAACCACACTGAGCCCAGAGGAGGCGCCTCGGACGCGGTGGAGCAGCTCTAGGTGCTGCAGCGCAGAGCCAGAGCACCTGGGACGAAGGGGTCCTTTCTGAGAAGCCAGATTTTATGTGATGATAGGCTTCGTACACTTGTATAATGCTCAGCTTTTCTACATAATCAAAATAGATTGTTTTATAACCAGAACACAGATGGAAATAAAATGTTAAGCCATTCTTTGACACGATTTTCCTCTAGCCACTAGTCTTTCTTCTTTCCCTCTTTGTTAAGCCTGTCTTAAAGAATATTGAGGATACAGTTAAGATGATTTAAGATAAATTCTATTTATTTTTATGACAAAAGCAATACATATTCATGGTAGAAAAAGAGAAAATACAGATAAGTAAAAATCAGAAGATAAAAGCTCCCTAATCCCCCCACAGAGAGATAACCGCTGTGATTCCCTGCAGGTATATTCTTCCAGGTGTGTGTGGCAAACAGAAATTTGATAGTACTATAAATATGTGCTCTTTGAGATATTTAGATAAACTTTTTTTAAAATTTGAGAATGGTTTTAGATTTATAAACAAATGTCCAACATAGTACAAAGAGTTCCCATATACCCCTCATCCAGTTTAATGCCTTCTTTTTTTCCTCCACCTAATTGGTCGTGGAAACTTTCCCATAATGTTAAATATTCAACATCATTGTAAATAATGGGATTATATCCAATTGTAGATATATAGCATAATTTATTTAACCCTGTTTTTGTTGGCTAGATGGGGTATTTCTAATTTTTCACTTTTATAGGTGCGTCTTACAAAAAGTTCCTAAAACTTGGAGTGCTTGGTCATGTGGGAGAAAGTTTTAAGACCCCAGATCCTGTTGATCACTTACCTCTCAGGAGACTACTCTCGGCAGAATAAATACGTGAGCACCCGTTTTACCGCCATGTGCATTACAATGTAAAAAGTCCATGTTCTTTAACCCCCATGGCTGTGCATTGTCTAAATCCTGGTCATCTCTTGGCAGTGCCCGCCGCCTCCTCTCTGGCCATGTGCGTATTCTCGGTCCACATGCAGGGCATCCTGTAAGTACCAGGGAGCTAATGCCAGGTGAGGCCCCGACCCAGGGAGGATGGGCATTTGTGGACCAACCTTCTGAATCCCTCATGGTTGGTGAGACAGCCTGAGGTCTGTTCCACAGGGTCTCTCAGAATGTCCCCAGAGGGACCGAGCTACAGGGGCCCGTAGTTGCAACCCAGTCATTAACACACACTCCTCTGGTCTTCTCCTCCCTTCCTGTCTCATGCACCCCACTACCTCACAGTACTTTTTTGAATTACCCCTTAGGTAAGCTGCTTGCCCCCAACCCCTTGTCTCAGGGTCTCTTTGGGGGCAAGGGTGTGGTGAAAATATATGGCAGCTCAGTGCACTCATATCTGAAACAAAACTTTCAAGAAAGAATACTTATTTATCAAATGCATTCTGATATTTTCTTTTCTATCCTATCCTGCTGGACGTGATCCACGAGGCTGATTTGATGACCCACTCCCAGGTCTCAGTCGGCAGTTGGAAAGTCACCCTCCTGGAAGGCAGGCCTGTGAAGGAGAACTCGCTCTGGATCACAAGGGCAGTCGGAGAGCGGGGCTCTTCCTGGGGAGGCCCAGAGAGCAGCTGAGGTCAGCCGGGAGGGTTTCGGACAGCCTGCAGATGCCCGTTTCATCGGATTTCAGACCAACACTTCTAGTCAAGGGACTACTTCATTGGCCTCTGCTGACCACCCTGGCACGAAGCCAAGTAGAAACAATGTCCCCCTTTTCTCCGAATAGTCCTTGGGGTCACCTCCGAGAAGACCAGGGCTGGAAGGGAGGGTGGAGAGAGCAATTAGGAAGGAGGAGGGGGAGGAAGAGTGGATGTAGATTTTCAAAGGTCAGCTGGAGTATGATGAGCGAAGGCCTGAAGATTTATTCCAAGTGCCTTTCCTGGAATAACTGGAAAAACACAATAAAAGAAAAAAAACACACCCAGGCCCACAAGTGGGGTAGAAGTTGAAGAACACTTTAATTCATAAGGAAAAGGGCTTGAATAATTGATGCTGCCGCCATGCCAAAGATAATTTCAGCTGTCTCTCTATCTCACAAAGACATTTAGCATTGATTGAGATCAAAGTCTCCAGGACCCTGCTGCTAGGCTGAAAGGCAAAACTCGCAGCGCCCTTTCTCCGCTCTGATAATGTCGTCTTTATGTAGTTAATAAACTGCACACTTCAGTCAAACTATATCATTACAGAAGACTTAGGGAGCTAATAATTTAAAAGCAAAGAATCGCTTCTGTTCTTCACTTTGAACTAAACAACATTCTGTTGAATGAGGAGGACATCAAAGTCTTGTTACTATTACCAGTGTGGATTGAGCAGAAGGCCGCACAGAGTGGGTACTTCAGTCATCGAGAGAGAGAGAGAGAGAGAGAGAGAGAGACGGAGAGAGAGAGACAGAAAGAGATAGGCAGAGAGACAGAGAGACAGAGACACACACACACACACAGAGAAAAGGATTAAAGATACTGGCTTGTCAACCCAAAGGCAGTACCAGGTGGTATATTATTATTTTTTCTACTATGCAAGCATCCTTGTTAAATGGATATACATGAACTGGGTCAGACTGTTCATCTTTCCCCTTGGCCCCATTCTGAACATTGTCTCAACCACCTTTGTGTTCTCCTCCCGCCTGCCCACCCCTCTCACCACTCCTGGTCCCCGGTTCTGGTTCTCTTTTCCAGCTTCCCTGGCCTGTCTTTGTGAATGACGGCAAAACTGTGCATCTCCCTCTCCAACACTGGCCTGCATGTCATTGGTGGCTTGTGTGTCACTTCGTGGCTTATCCGCTCCTACTGCGCCTCTGAGCCTCTGCTGGCTTCCCTGGCCGAGGGCACCCTGTGCACGTTGTCTGGGGAGATGCCACCATTTGGAGCAGGGCTGTTCCGGGGTTGAGAACACCATTCTGCCAGCACACACCCCCATCCTACCAAGTTCTGTGGTTGTTTTAAAGATTCACATGGCATAAAAAAGCACCTAAGACCTCCCACCTGCCCACTCCCAACACTGCTGTTGGGAGCATGTCCTAGGAGGGATTTGATAGAAGGCATTCTCCTGTAAGTGATTCGTTTACTGAGGGCGGCTCTTAGGAGAAAAGCCTGTGAGGAAGTGAAGGAAGGTAGAGGAAGAAGTTCAGCAAAGACACGGCTCAGCTGGTCTGGTCTCAGCCCAGTCCCAAGGGGAGGCAGGGAGGTGAGTGGCACTGCTGGTGGGCCCACCTTGAGGTCAGGGGACTGGCCTTCATACCCCTTGTCAGTCTGCCTTTGGCTGTGCACTGCCCTCTGGGATCAGCTAACATTCTAGGCACTTCCAGGAGGTTTCCCAGGACCGTGGCACACCTGAGAGCCCTTTGCAGTCAGCAGGCACAGCAGGTGAGAGAGAGAGACGTGCCAGCCCAGGAAGAGGGCGCAGGCAGGGGTTGTGAAGGGTAAATGAAATTATTTATCAGCAGTCTTTAGAAGTCATAGGTGTCCCTGAGCCCAGCAGTTTTGTTTTCAGGTGTTTATTGGGAGGAAAACACGGGTTTGGGAGAAGTCATGTGGTCATTACCACCAATATAATTACCTGTACCATCCTTTCTTGAACAGGAATTTGCTGAGCACTTGAGAAGTGTTATCTCATTTAATTCTTTCAGTGAGTCTGGGAGGTATTGCCAACGTTTTATAAACCAAGAGAGTGAGGCTTAGAGAGGTTTTTGCCCTTGCCTTTGAACCCACAGCTAGAGAGTAGCATGCCTGGGGGATGTCCATCGTAGTATTATTTTCAGTAATAAAGGTTTAGAAATAACCTATTTCTCCAACACTGGGCATGGGAGGTCAGTGGTGGCTCCTCTGTGCAATGACATAGTATGTGGTCAATAAAAATGCCATACTGAGAACATACTGAGAAAGAATGGGCCCACGGTGCATGTCTAAGTGGAAAAATTAGGTCACAGAGCAGTATCATATTGGTTGGTGTGAGCATGTGTAGACAGTATCTTTAAAATATCAAGGGATATTTTTGTATCTGCCATTTCCTTTTAGCCTTTGCTGAACCTCATCCTGACCCGGGAGCCTCTGTATTAAAGTTCTGCCCTTTGGAGCTTATTGCCTCAGGGCAGGGATTGCTGCGGAGAGAGTGGTGGGAAAGAAAAGGCGGCAGGGTGTGGGGCTTAGAACACAGAAAGGTCTCGGGGCTGATGGGTGAACTTTTCCCCAGCCCCACCCTAGGAAAAGATCCTTTGGGTTGACCGAGTGAGAGGGGCTGGTTGTTGACGGGTGCGGGGAGGGATGGGGGTGTGTTGGAAAGGTGGGGGAGGGAGAAAGCTAAGAGCTGAGATGCAGGCTGGAGGGTTCCTGAGAAAATATGCTGAGACTTGCCCGTCTCTGGACTAAGTCTTCCCAGGGCTGTGTGGACAGAGAGGATGTGTTAGCCTCTAAAGTTTAGAGGCTCCAAGAACCCAGGGATCTGAGGTCAATTCCTGAGGGGCCTTTGACCCCAGAGAGGGGATGCTGTGTGGGGAGGATCCTGAGATGGGTCCTTGGGCAAGCCCCTCGCTTGCTCCCATGCTCTAGGGGACCCACAAGGCAGAGACACTGAACCTGCAGCCCCTACGCAGGGGAGTGAGAGGTAATGGGTCGCACACCATTGAGATGGATGCCTGGGTCCATGGCCCAGGTCCCCTTGTCCCCTTCTTCTCCCCCATCATCCTCTTCTCCTTCCTCTCCCTCCTTCCTCCTTCTCCCCTTCCTTTTTTCCTCCTCCCCCTCTTTCTCCTCCCCCTCTTCATCTTCCCTCTCTTCCTCCTGCTCTTCCTTTTCCTCCTCCTCTATTCTCCCTTCCTTCCTCTATTCCTCCCTCTCTTCCTCTTTCTCCTGTCTGCCGTCCCCCGCCCTGCCCATTTTGGACACAACCCCAGGGAAAGGAGGGGACGGAACTGCTGAGACTGAGTGTCTGTCTGCCTGCAGTGGAAGGTGGGCTCACAACAGAAATCAAACTGAGCCAGAAGAAATAAGATCCTTTTCCTGCCCACCTGAAACCCTGCACCTTTATCACTGAGTGGTTTCTATTCCCTTTTGGATGATTTCCTGCGCTTTCCAAGGTGGGTTTTTTTGTTTGTTTGTTTGTTTGTTTTTGCAGTGGAACACTAATTAGTTTTGCAATTAAAAGAGTTATTTAATTTCCTTCTCTGACAACAACAATAGCTTACATTTATTTACTAAGGAAGTTCAATATGCCGGACTTAGGGCTGGCTGCTTCGCATTACCCCATTCCCTACTCACCACTGCCCTATGGGGTAGGTTCTATGATGATTCCATTTTACAGATAAGAAATTTGAGGCTCACAGAACTGAAGCAACTGAGTTCTTGTGGCAAAAATGCACTGATAGTCCAGGTCCGTTTGACTCCACAGCCCGCTCTCTTTCCATCTCGCCTGTTGTCCGTCGGGGGAACTTTTCCTGCTGTAACACATAATGAGCCAGAGCCTCCGGGGTGGGGTGGGTCTGAGATGCGCTGCGAGCACAGGTGCTGAGCAGAGCTGGCTCTGCCAATCAACAGAAGAGTCTCCACAAAGGGCCGGCCAGCAGGGGGCCCGGAGACACAGCTGTCCGTGCCGTGCACAGGGGAAATGTGCCACGACGAATTACACTGATGCGACAATGAAAGAATCATTGTTGAAAGAACTGAGCTGTTCCGAGAAGACAAAGGCACATGGATCCCGTCCACGTTGATCCGAGAGGTGTAGTTTCCGAACTAGGCTGTTTTGTAAGTTTCTAAGTTACATTTTTGTTGAAGTTTGACAGATATAGATAAACTCACACAGCAAACCAGGGTGCAGCTTGCTGAATTTTCTCAGAGTGAGTAGGCCCACGTCATCTGCTCCTAAGTGAAGAAACAGGCATTTCAAGGACCCCGGAAGCCCCTTCCAGTGTCTTGTCCCTTCATAAGAGTACAACGACTCCTTGACTTCTACCACCCCAGATTAGTTTTCCTGGTTTTGAACTTCACATAGATGGAACTGTCTGAACATTCTATCGATGGACCACACAGTATATGTATGAGATTTATCCATGTTGTTTATTTAAGTTTTGATCATGCTCATCAATGCACAGTACCCACCGAGTGACTGTATTCATCATCAGTGTGCACTGCTGATGGGCATTTGAGTGTTTTTGTTTTTATTCATGTTGTTTGTTAAACATGCGTATGCATTTCTTTGGGGCGTATACCTAGGCATGGACTCGCTCAGTCATAGGGTATCCGTGTGCTCTGCTTTGGTAGGTACATCTGACCATTTCCCAAAGTGGTTGCGCCAAGTCACGGCCCCACCTAGAGTGTGTAACTGTTTCCGGTTGCTCTCCTTCTTTGCCAGTGCTTGGCATTTTCTGCTTTGTGGGGTATGTTGTGGGTCCCAGTTTGTGAGATCCTGGGCTGCTCTGGGCACCTCCGATCAGAGGCCCAGGACTTTGCTCCCAGACCCCCACTCCGCCCCCATCTCTGCTCCTCCCTCGGGGGCAGCTCCTCTCTTTTGGGCAGACAGCATGGCTGTCGGCAGCGCAGGGTCTCCGTCCTTACCACGGGATAGGCTTCTGTGGTTAGACTGTTTTATCAGCAGCCAGGGATCTGGGGTCTTTCACAGGAACTTGGGGGGAGGGAACAACACTGAGAAAACAGAAACTACTGCTACTCAGGTACCTCCAAAGTGCTCCCCTGAGTAGCCAGGAAGAATTAGGAAGGACTGGACTCATGAGAGGTTTTGGTAGGGGAAAGGGGGAACATGGGAGGACTCTGTTGGGGAGGGGGAAATTCTCCCCTTCCCTTCTTGATTCTTATGGTTGGTCAAATAATGAAAATCACATAAGACAGACCCAGGGAGTCACATCAGCATGAGCCTTCTGAAGACAGGGAGGCAAAATGAGTTATATATGTCATATGGACTAAGGAGGAGAAGACGGCAGGGACCCGGGACTTCAAAGGGAAGAAAGATAATTCACTGGGAGATGAAAAGAGCTAAGGTTTAGTAAACAAATGTTTGCTGGGCCCTCCAGTGGGTCACAGAGCGGACTTTGATCAAAGTGCCTTGCCCGGCTCCTCGCTGACGGTCGGCCGCACCTAGTTCGTGTGACACTGCGGTCACCTGCAGTGATAGTTCTTCCCAGGGCAGGCCTTCTACCTTAATTCTTTTGGGCAGTCTCAGGGGAGCCTGTTGTTTCTTAAAAATAAAAGAATCCCCATGCCAGAGAGACGCCTCTTGGGGTGGCAAATTTGCTTCCCTACGACTCCAAAATGATTTGGTCTTTATTCGGGAACTATCTACTGAGTTTCTGCAAAGTGTCAGGATGTGGTGCTGTGAACTCAGGGCTAAATAAAATATCGTTCTTCTCCTTGAGAACTCAGGCCAGCTGAGAATATAGTAATATATATATATATATATATATATATATATATATATATATGACTAGCAATTATATTATGTGATAAGAGGAAAAAACACAACTAGTTGTTGGCTTACCCAACAACAATTTTCCATTATGCGTGTGTTTATAGAGCCCTGAGGTTTTTCAGGTGACCCTATTCTTAGGACAGGTGGTCCTCTCCCAGTCCCAACAGATAAACCACGACTGGACCATGCCAAATGCAATCCTCACTTTCAGGGATTGTTCAGGGGTGGGCATGTAACCACATCTGGCCAATGAGGTACTAGGAGAAGTCCTCTCGAGGTGGACCTGGCACCTTCTTCCTGACTTGAGGATGGCTGTGTACAGATATGCCATTTGGAGTGCAGGCAGTTATACTGAGACAAGACCAAGGATAAAAAGTCAAATGCTGAGTTTCACAGTATGGAAAAAAAATGTCAGATTCCTAGAGGGCTTCTTTGGACTGCTATCTCAGAACCACCTACCCTGGACTTCTTGTGAGGTGAGATAGTCAGAGTACTTAACCACAGCTGGGCACTCTAAACCTGGGAGCAGCTCACATCTCAATGATATGCGCACGCAGGGGGCTGAGTAGCATGGCAGAGGGAAATGGATGTTGCAAGCAGAAAGGATCATGGAAGGCATCTTGGGGAAGAAAAATTTTAAGGTGAGTTATGCAAGATAAACAGATGTGTTAGAAGAGTGGAGAGGGGAGAGAAGGAATTCCACTCAGAGGAAAGGGTCTGAGCAGAATCATGAATGCCTCTGAGTGACAGGTGAAATCTGGGGAATCCGGAACTCAGGGTGCATTAGGGACAGAACGGAGCCTGGAAATCCAGGCTGGGGTCAGGCTGGGTAAGGGTCTTAAATGTAGTTTTGCCTGGAGGTGAACTCCCAGTTCAAGCCAAATTTTATTTTGGCAGAAGAAGCTCTGGGATTCTTCAAGCTTTGGTTTTAATGCTGATTAGATTGAGATGTACCGATTCAACCATTAAATGCCTTCAAGCAGGATGTTTGTTATTACATGGCAAGCTCATGCCCTGAGGTAAGGTTCCTTGGAGAGGTAGGTTATAGGCCCTGAAACAGTTTAACTGCTTGAGCAGCACCTGGGTCAGAATCCACATCCTGTCTGTGGAGAATCTTCTCTACAGAAAGCTCTATGGGCCTTATGAGATTTACATTTGCAATATGGTGTGACCTGGGACTCATATTGGCATATTTGGAGGCACACGGAGGGGTCTAGCAATGTGACATATCGTTTGCAGAGCCATGCAGTTAATTAGCAAACAGATAGAATAACTTCCACGTCTTTTGGTTCCTCCACACTAAGTGATGGCTAATTTATCACCCACCCAAAGGGGCAGAAGAAGCATCAGGAATGGTGGGTACACTACCAGCTCAGGCTTCCAGTCTCCATCCCTGTTAAAAAGCTTCTATCGGTCAACTAGTGCTGTGGACCAAACCGTGCATGAACCAGTGCCTTAAAACAATGGAATCGTCTGTCTTGCTCATGTGTCTGCAGTTTGGGCAGGGCTTGGCCGGGAGAGCGCATCTATTTCGCATGGCCTCAGCTGGGGTGACTCAGTCAGGGGCTGAAGGGTTCCCTATCAAAATGGCTCACCGACATGGCTGTTGCCTGGGTGCCCAGTCTCAGCTGAATCTGTGGGCCTCAGCGCCTGTCCCTCAGGGCCTCTCCATGGGCTGCTTGGGCTTCCTTGCAGAATGGTGGTCACAGTCTAAGAGTGAGCATCCCTACAGAACAAGGCAGAAATGCACGGCATTTCTATGAGTTACACACAGATGTCATATAGTGTCACTTCTGATATACACTATTAGACAGGCAGCAGTCAGGCCCACCCAGGTTCAAGGGGATGAGGGGTGCCAAGTTTCTGGAGGGTCATGTGGGAAAGAAGATATTATTACAGCAATCTTTGGAAAATGCAATCTGTCACAGCCTTTCACTGTGGCCTCAGAACTGCTTCACAAGTCCTAATGCTCTGATGAAGATAAACGTGTCCTAAGGAGAAATATAGAGCTGTAGCCTGAGGCAGTATGGATAAATCAGTGTAATGGCCAGGTGGCATTTTTTTCATGTCCTTCATTTCTCTCCTTCTGAATATGCAAGAGAACCCTCCCTTTTCATTTTGCTCACTCTCAGTCAACCACCACTATAATCCTGGCTTGACCAATCAGAATATTTATTCCATTTTTTCCCCGCCACAGTGATTGGTTCAGGAATTGTCACCTGACCCAAGCTAGGCCTATCAGAGTCAGCCTTGGGACCTTAGAACTACTCATTTCACTCTGATCCCTGGCTCTAAGGACCTGGGAAGCTTGGAGCTACTTGGTGTGTAGCAACTTTTATAAGGCTCCATAGCTAAGAGCTTGCCTAAGAGTGAAGCCAAAACTGAGGAAAACAAAGCTGAGAAATGAAGGGAGGAAAAGAGTTCTGATCTCATTGTTTACAGACCTGGTTTCAGCGACACACAAAGGAAAATCCACCTCTGGAGGTTTTGTTTATAGACACTGATACATTTCCTCTGGGGCTTAAGCCAGGTTGAACTGAGTTTCTGGCATTTGCAACCAGAAATGTCCTGGTTAACCTAGTGAACTTCCCACATAAATATTAACATAGAGAAATTGAATCAGAAGTTTTCAATTCTCTCCTTAGAGAAAAGATTCAAGGTTCCAAGGATGTGAAATCACCATGTAAAATACCTTTTCCTTCACCAAAATGGATACATTAGAGGCAGGTCTGGCCCCGAGAGAAAGGACAATGGCTGGGACTGGCAAGATGGGGCACACGGGGCTGGTTCTGCCGTGTCTCCGACACCTGCTACTGCTGGGATGCTTATTGTGATAGCAGACCCTGGGCACATAGAAAACATTTGTTCGCCTGATAGTTTTCATCCATTCATTCATCTGTTCACCCACCCATCTCCACATTTTCCCACTAATTAAACAAACATTGACTGACACAAGGCCTTTGGAGAACAAGGGCTTGAAACACTAGGTCAAGGCCAAATCAGCAAGACATCTCCATGCCTGGAGGCTGAGGGTCAGCCAGAGGTCTTATTTTTTATCAGAAAAATGAGAAAATCAAACTTAGATGCTCGCTCTCTAAGTGCTATTACTTGATGATTCCAACAATTTTCAAAATGGATGAGGACTTAGAGTGTGTGATCTGGTCCAATTTTCTCATGTGTGTGGTAAGAAAACCCAAACTTGGGGAACTTGAGGGGTTTATGCCAAGACCTGACACCCCCCTCACCCCCCTGTGGCTCCCTCACTTGGTGACGGCTGGCGGGTGAGAAGAGAAGAAAGACTGTGGGCAGATCATGCAGGTTACAGGGCGGCAGGAGGGCCAGTTAGGAACCAGGGGCAGCTGGGGTGGTGACAGGCGCAGCGGGTGGGACCCACACAGACACGGAAAGCGGAGAAAGACCTGGGAGCCACAGAAAAGCTGCCCCTGTGGCTTCCCCCGCCCCAACAGCTGAAATGCAGAGCGTATCTGCCGGAGACCCAGGAAGGAAACAGACCAGCTACCTTGCAGAATGGGATTTCTGCGCGGTGGCCCTGGGGAACATGTGACATGTCGGCTCTGGGCAAGCTCATGGAGGGCGCCAGTCTGCTTGCCCAGTGGCTTTCTCTGACTTCTCTCCTCCAAAAAGGAAATTGCAGGCTTGTTACTGCTTTTGCTCAGGACTTGGGATTATGGAGCTTAAACTCTCTCCTTCGAGCTATGTTCAAGTTTTTGACTTAAAAGGGAAATGTTTCATTTTAGGCCAAATGCATCCCCCTCTTTTCCCCCTCCTGGACAGAGAACAAAGCAATTCAAATCAGAAAACAGGGAACTCCATGTGCACTGTCCACAGGGACCCAGCCCCCAGCTGGGTCCCAGGGAATGTGATTGACGTACAACTGAAGCCCTTTGCGTTTGTTCAAATGTCATTTAAATAGAAATGTTTCAAATCTCTGCCAAGGCACTGCCCAGGGGGTGGCGTGGAATGGAGTCGGGCCCTCGCTGCTCTGTGGGCTGCTGGGGCCACAGACCGCAGGGGCGGGCCCAGGAGAGGCTGACCCAACCTGGCTCAAAGGAGGAAAACGGAGTAGGAAAGGGGGCAGGGGCGAGAGGAAGGAAGGAAGGGGATCAGAGGCAGACTGTCTGGGTAGTGTTTACACTGAAGGTACAAGTGACAAATAAGACACAAGATGCCTGCATTTTATCATTTGATTTTTACCTTTAAAAAAATGATATAGACAAATTCAAAACCTGGAACAATTCGTGATAGGAAGCTTCCAGTTTTGGCCGGTCACCCCTCTGGCATCAGGATGATTCCAGTGGGTGCACCACACAGGGGCTGTTTTTCGGTCACCAGTTTGGAAAGAGGACAGCCTGCCTGACTTGCCTGGGTGTTCTCAAGGCAGTATGGGATAAGGTTTGGTTTGAGGGTGGGGGCTGAGGATGGGGGTCTTGCTTGCCTTACCCTGCATGGTAAAGGTGGCCATGAGGTCAGGGCTTGGATGCTATTGGTACCCAGCACTGTGAGTCTGCAGGCATAGCCGAGGTGGACCCGGGAATGTCCAACATGGAGGAGTCTCGTACCTCATTCTCCTGGCAGCTGTAATAGCTAGTCTTTGATCTGTTTTATATTTTGTGGTTCTGGGTAAGATTTTGTGGCAAGAAATCTGGTGCTACCAGTCACTGTTTGAGAACCACGGAAGCAGACATTTCAAAGGGCCCTTGGTTGTGACATTACGTGAGATCAGAATTGGGAAGAAATTGGAGTGGGGTCATCCTCTTATCTCAAGGAATTTGCTATCACCATCATCATCATCATTCCTCTGGGATACAGTTCATTTATTGCATTAGGACCTCCCTTCCAAGACAATAAGCTTACCTGGTTGTTGGAAAACCATGTTAGTGCCAGGATGTAATATAAGCCATTCATTCAGTGTGTGGATTCGTGTCGAATCATCATGACATAATTATGTCTGATATCTTTGTTTGCCCTTCAGCTTTTGCTCATGAGGAGGCTGTAAAGCAGTGGCTTCCACTTTTCTTAAGATGAAGACATCTTTTAAATATCTTGCAGATCCCCATAGAGTGGTAATTAGTCTCTTCTTATCTGTGGACAGAAAACATGTATGTTGAAAGAAGTCCACTCTGAATTGAATAATTCTTTGAAATAAACTTGCAATTTATTAGTATATCTATTTGTATTTGAAAAATCACTGTGCATATACCTATGTGTGAGACATTCATTCCAGAATGAATGTATAGTATAGAGACAATTGGGGAATCTTTCCAGTTACTTCAGAGTTTACAGATTGGTGAACATATACATATATGTTATATGTTGATGAGGGATGGAAAATATATAGAATCTATGCCCCGGGGCCCTCTCCTGGACGTACTCCATCATGCCACCTTTTTTCCTCCTGCGAGTGAAACTCAGCCTCAGAATTCTTCTCAATACAATGCATTAAATTACTGCTAATTGATGGGAGTTGGCACATGAGGTCCCACATAAACTCATTTTCTTCCTCTGATATAAACTGCAAGTTTGTAGTGGGTCAGTGTCAGAGGATGCCTGCTTGGTATTGTTCTGAGCCGAAAGTCAATAATGAAAGACTTCTAGAGTTTGGGAAGGAGTTACGTGAGCCTGGTTTAATCAGCTTTCTTCACCGAGAAAGCTCCGTATTGGTGATCCTACAAGATGAGCTGCCCCTTGAATTGAAATATTAACCTAAAGACGTATGAGAAGAACAGTCCAAGAGTCACTAGAGTGAACTCTCCCCTCTCTAACAGACATTTGTTCTCTTATTGTAGAGAACCTCACCCAGCAGTAGGATGTGTTCAAACAGGGCACCCCCCCACCAATGCCATTCACCACTGTGTTCAGTCCCTTCCAGTGAGGGTCACCACGGAAGTGGCGGCTCATGCACTGAGGGAGGACTTGAGGTAGGAAGGGGCTGCTCACAGTAACCCAGCCGATGACTGAAATGATAGAACTTCAGAGGTGACAGAGACCCAAGAATCATCTCTGTTCACAGACGAGAACATGGATCCACATCAGTGAGTATTCACATATAATCAATTGTTGCTTTAAGTAAATAATAGTGATCCAATTTGGCTCAAACTCCCATAACCTTGGTCAAATTTCAGTGACTTTGGTTAAAAAATCACAGAATACATACCATTTTATTTTAAGGTAGTATGAGAAACCCCAAATCTAACTCACTGTAATTTTGCCAATCTTTGTGATAGATTGAATTGGATGGAAATTGGCTCATTTCTTTGCAAGTGGCATGGAACACTGAACAGGTGAATGTAAAATGCTTCCCCGCTGGGGTAGGCTTGGGTAGAAACCCTGTGTCTTTCACGCTCAGCAGAGAGGCCCCGCCATTATCAGCGTTTGGGAGCCTGCATGAGACCAGTGGTCTGGAGGGGGGCACTTTTTGTTCCCACCGTCGGCGTGCAAAGAAAGCTCCTCTACCTGCCCACAGCTTTCCTCCCAAGCCCTTTTCAGAGATAAAAGGCCATGGGATCAAAATTACATCTGGCCTTTTTGCAAGAATTGACATATGAAAATGCAATTCCTAAAGTTCGTGTGGAAGTGCAAGGGACCCAGAAAAGCCAAAACAATGTTGAAAAAAAAGAACACAATTGGAGGACTTGCACTTTCTTGACTTCAAATTGTATGCAAAGCAATAGTGACCAGGACTGCGTGACCCTGGCATAAGGATAAACCTGTGGACCCACGGGATAGAATCAAGGGTCCGGAAATAAATCCATGCACTTAATTGATGTGTCTTAATTATTGATTTTAGATTAAATGCACCAAGGCAACTCAATGGGGAGAGAATAGTCTTTCTAACAAATGGTGCTGGGGTGACCGGATATCCACGTGCAAAAGAATGGACACTCCTACCTTATACCATATACAAATATTACCTTGAAATGGTCAAAGACCTAAATGTAAGAGCTAAAACTTTTAGAAGAAAACACGGGTGTAAATATTCGTGACTTTGGATTAGGCAATGGTTTCCTGGATAGCACACCAAAGGTACAAGCAACCAAAAAAATTGATAAATTGAACTTCATCAAAATTAAGTGCTTCAAAAGATACTATCAAGAAAGTAAAAATATAATCCACAGAATGGAAGAAAATATTTGCAAATTATGCATCTAACAAGAGTCCAGTAACCACAGCCCTGGTAATTGAGAAATCAAGACAAGTGACACAATTTAAAAATGGGCAAAGGAGTTGAATAAATATTTCTCCAAAGATGGCATTCCAATGGCCAATATCACACAATGCTCAACACAATTAGTCATCAGAGAAATGCAAGTAGAAGTCACAGTGAGATATACACACACCAGGATAGCTATAGTCACGAAGATGGACAATAACAAATGTTGGTAAAGATGTGGAGAGACTGGAATTTTTGTACATTGCTGGTGGGAATGTAAATGGGGCTGCCACTTTGGAAACTAGTTTGGTAGTTCCCCAAAGTTAAATATAGAGTTATTATAAGACACAGCAATTCCACTTTTGGGTACGTACCCAAGAGAACTGAAGTCAAATGTTTACACGAAACTTGTACGTGAATGCTTGGAGCGAGATTATCCATAATGGCCCAGAGATAGAAGCATTGCACATTTCCATCAACTGATAAGTGAATACGAGTTGTTCCTGCAAGGGAGTACTTTTCATCCATGAAAAAGAGTGAGTACCGTATCCGACTCTGATGTGGATGAACTTTGAAAACATTCTGCTGAAGTGAAAGAGGTCAGACGTAACAGGCCACGTATTATATGATTTCATTTCCATGAAATGTTGAGAACAGGCAAATCCACAGAAACGAAAAGTAGACGCGTGGTTTCCGAGAGCTGAGGGCTAGAGATGGGGTAGGAAGAGACTGCTAATGGGCGCAGCATTTCTTTTAGGGGTGATGAAATAATCAGGAATTACATAGGGTAACAGTTATACCGCTTTGTGAACATACTCAAAACAACTTTTAATGAGTGAATTTTATGGCATGTGAATGATATCTTAATTTTTTCAAAGGGCAAGTGAGAGCTTAGGAGGCATCAAGACATTTATCTTGGCCACACTAGGATTTTCCTTAATCACAAAATGTGAGCAGTCACTTGTCCGTAGTGGGAGTGGCCCAAACCAGGTCACTGGGACATGCGTGTTTCAGTTTCCTTTCTTCTGAGTGACTTGGATCTGGCTATCGGACATCTCCTTGTCTTCTCTTATGCATGTTGGTGACTCAGTACAGAAGAAAGGGAAAGAACGTCAGAGCCAACCAGAGTCACGTTCTCTCCATTCTGCCCTTGGCTCATTCACTGGAGGACCTCGGGCGGGTTACTTGGCCCCACCTCAACCTGACTTTCTTCACCTCCAACATGGTTTGATGGGAAGACTCAAGGTCAAGTCCAGGCCCCTGGTACATGTCTAATCAATGTTAATGCCTTGCCTTTTCCTTCTCCCGGCCTTCCCAGGGTGGTGTGAGCCCAGTGTTCACACCCGAGAGAGCACGCGTAGACAAAGGCTGGGTGAAAAGGCCGATTTCGCCCCCATGCGCCCTTACCCAGACTCTAACAGGAAGGGATTCTGATCACAGCCAAATCCCTCAGGACTAGATTTCACCTGAGGGCAGCTTCCTAGGAGCCCTTCAAAAGTTCAGCTGGACCCCGAGGCTCAGGGCCGGGTGAATTCCCCAAACTGGGAAACCGCTAGAAAACAGGTAAGTACGCTAAGTTTCCAGGAACCCAAGCCTCTGTGTCTTCCTCTCCTCCTCTGGAAAAATTCAGATTGTTTGCCAAGTTCCTAGGTAGCTGTACCACTGCCATGGACTTCCTCCATAACCCCCTGCCACCCCCCTGCCCTTAACATCAGAGAGAGCCCTCGGCAGAGGCAGAAACTGAGTCAGATGATTCCTTCCAGAGCCGTGCCCCGTCTTCGCCCTCCCTCCACACACTCTGACCCGCAAGCTGGTTTTCATTCTCCTTCTCTCTCAAGCTGTGAAGAGTATCTCTTCCTAACACTTGTCAAAAATTAAAGCAAGACCTGCTTTCAAATGTTCTGTCTGTACTTGCCGGCCAGGAAGGCAAGTCTGTCTCCAAAGAATTTGCATTTGCAATTCCAAATATGCACTTGTGCTGAGACGAAAGAATGCCTTCTCGCCTTCAAGCTGAGTTTGGCGTGACCCCTAGGTTTTAATACTTTCAACAAAGTGTCATTTGATGATTCAGCCGCATCAGACAGAGAACAGTGGATGTCCTTTCATACTCGTCCGGACTTGATTGAGAATCAGATGAGAAGACTTAACCCAGAGCCACAGACTTCATTTTATCTTTTGCTTTTACCCTTTATTAATTTAAAAAGCCCCCGAAGAAACACTGTTGTTTTCATTTCTAGGTTCCAGCTTGTTTCCGTTAAGAAGGTCAGCCGATGAGCAAGAAGACCAGGGTGTCTGCATGTCCTAGCACCAAGGCATCAGGCAAGTCAGTTTTCCGGCCTCTCTCTGCCTCTGACATCCAACCCAGCGCCCCCCACGCACCCTGTCCCTAGCTCCAAAGGAAGGGAATCTGATGACAGCCAAGTTCCCCCAGGTCTAGATTCTGTCTGAGGGCAACATCCCCGGAGCCCTACAAGAATCTGGCTGACTGTGCGCTTTCTAGGGCTGCTCCCACACAGTGGGGAGTGCCCCTTTCCAAACACCCTCTTAGAGTGGTCAGCTCTGGGCCACCCCCAGACAGGGAGCCCTGCAGTAGCTGTGACAGGCACAGGTGCATGTGGGACCACAAGGAGGGTGTCTTCTGTTGCAGAAGTCCTGTTGATGGGTCACAGTCTCCCCCGGTTCTTCAGCCCTGTTATTTCTTCTCACCTTTGAGCACAGAAAGCTCCATCTTGACAAGGTGTGGCTGTCACTCCACGACGCAGCCTGCACGTCCACTTGTCACAATAATCAGTGCTGCCCGGGGCGGCGCCCACCCGGCTCTGTGTTACTTAGAAGTTGGCGAACAGTGGGATTTCTCTCGACAGCTTCATTCAACACTCGGACAGGGCTGTGGGCACAGGGTGGAGTGGGCTGACACAGATGCTGGCCTCTCTGGCGCCCTGAGCAGGTGCCTGATAACCTCACCCAGACCACCCTCACAGTAAAGAGCCCCCTAGCGTGTGAGGTGTAAGCAGGCAGTCTTTGGAGAAAACTTGGAGGATCCCCTTCCTGCCTAGCGCCCTCAGGTTGGCTGAGACAGGAGGATTTGAGCTCACACTGCAAGACCGTGACCTAGAGTCTAGCACAGGAGAGCCCCCAGGTGCTTTGTACGCCCCTTCCCTGGTGTGTCATGGCCTCCCCTCCAGGTATTAGTAGCCCATTTACATACTGGGCAACAAGCTCAGACCCAAGGAGTGCTTTGCCAAAGGTCACAAAGCCAGTAGGTCTCAGAGCCAGCCTGATTGGACCACTGCTCCACCTGTAAAAACAGATATGACTCCTTGGAGGCTGAGGACATGCCTAACCATCACTGTGTGCTTTCAAGTTGTAAGAGCATTTTCACATCCACTTCTGTTATCTTGTCTGCTTCTCCCAGGGGGTTTCTGCCGGTGCGGTGGGGTGGATGCCAGACCTGGCGCTGGTCTCACCTCCCTGCCGCCCCACCAGCCAGGGCGACCACCCTCTCCTGAGAAGCCTGCCTGGGCGCCGTGGCCCTCATTTGCCCTGGGAGCCCGTGTGACTCACCTGTAGTGAAGACGGATGCGAGGGAGTGACTTCCTCCATGTCCCTCAGCACCACATGCTTCTCCACAGCTTCCACCTAAGAGTCCTGAACAGCAGAGGAGAGGGGAGGCGTCTGAAAATCCTTTGAAGTGTTACATTTTATCTTAAAAAAAAAAAGGCCCATGGAAAATCACATTCTACTTCATCACCTATCTGAGTCTTTGTTTTCTTTCTTTTTAAAAATTGTAGTAAAATACACCTAACATAAAATTGACCAGCTTTATCATTTTCAAGCGTACAGTTCCGTGGCATTAAATGCGGTTACACTGTGGTAAAACCATCCATCCCCCTTCAGAGCCTTTCACCCTCCCAAACTGAAACTCGGTTCTCGTTACACCCTCCACGCCCCTCCCCCAGCCCCTGGCCGCCACCACTCTCCTTCTGTCTCTGTGAACGTGACCACTCTGGGGACTTCCAAGAAGTGGCATCATACAGTAGTTGTCCTTCTGTGGCTGGCTTTTCCACTGAGCACAGTGTCCTCTGTGTCATAGCCTGTGTCAGAATCTCCTTTCTCTTTAAGGCTAAATAATATTCACTATATATATTTTATATATTTAAATATATATAAATATATATATATATATATCACATTTTGTTTATCCATCCATCTATATCTGTTTCTTTTAAATAAAATGCCTTAAACTACTCTAGTCAAACAGATCATTCACACCATAGTAAGGCCTGCCATGTAGAGCCAGGAGTTGGCCACCTTTTCCTTAACAGGCCAGATACACACATTTCAGGCTGTTCAGGTCCTGTGGTCTCTGTCATAACCATACAACTATGCAACTCGGCTCTTAGTAGCACAGCTGCCATGGCCCAAACATACATGAATGGTGGTGTCTGTATTCCAATAAAACTTTGTTTATAGAAATAGTCAATGGGTCAGATTAGGTCTGTGGTCAGGGGTTTGCAGAACCCTGGCCTGGGGGTTGATAGGGTCCATCATTAAGAGCACAGGCTTCGGTGTCGATGAGACGATTCAGTTCACATAAAAAAACACACAAATTGCATTCTTCCCCAGGGCTCACATGTGTAGCAGCGCCAAGACCCAGCTGCCATGCTCTGCCCAGAACTACCCCCAGCCCTGATCTTCGGGTCCTGTGGCTGAGTCTGGCACCTCTGGCCAAACTCCTTCCAACATGACTGATTCTCTCTCGAATAAGCAGGGTCTGTGCCAGCACCACCACCCAACGTTTGCCAAATGTTGCATGTCTGTGAGTGACTACATGATTGTGTACAAGAAGCTTCCCCCAGGAGGTCCTCAGTCCCTCCGAAGACCTGGAAGGAGGCAGAAAAGTTGGAGAAATGCCACCAGCACCTGAAGGCCAGCACTGGCCCAAACAAGAATTCTATGTCACTCCGCCCAGTGAAATCTTTGTAGTTGCTTACACAGTACCCGTGTTCATTTTTTCCTTCTTTGAAGGGATTTTACCTGGGACACCTGGCACTTACCTTGGGTTCTTCCAGATGCTCTCTCCAAACCAGAATGTTGAGCTGTGTATCAGATGCCTTCAGCCAATATCTCAGGGTTAGCAGAGCACATGAACCTGGGCACCAGGCAAATTATGCAACTTTGAAAACAAGATTTCTAATTGGAAACTTTCTCCTCTGCCTTCCGTAGAACCTTAAACCATTTTTTAAAAAAGCTATATTAAGGTAGAGTTGACATATAATAAGCTGCACATAAGATGTATAACTTGACAAATTTTATTATATGTATATATCCATGAATCTATCACTATCCACAACCAAGAGAGGGAACATATATCTCTCTCCTCCTAAAGTTTTCTCATGTTTCTTGTTAATCACTCCCATGATCTTCTCCCCACATCCTTATCCCAGAGGAACCGCTGATCTGCTTTCTTTCTTTATAAGTTAGTTTGCATCTTCTAGAGTTTTGTATATATGGATTCTTATAGCATGTACTCCTTTCTGGTTCACTTCTTTTACTAAGCATAATTATTTTGATATTTGTCCATGTTAGTGAGTGTCATTTTTTTCTTGTTGCAGGTGGTATGCATATACACACCACAATTTGTTTATTCATTCCCTGTGGATGGGCATTTGGGTTATTACCACTTAATTAGGTCAAGCTGATTGCTAGTGTTGTCCAAGTCTACTATATTTTGCTGATTTTCTGTCTGTATGATTTATCAATTATACAGAGAAGAGCCTTTGGATCTCCAGCTATCACTGTAATTTGTCTATTGGTCAGTTTGTCATTTTCTCTTTGCTCTTCTTCCAGATTTTGCTTTATGTATTTGGAAGCTCTGTTATTAGGAGCGTAAATGTTCAGGGCTATTATGTCCTCTTGATTAATTGATCCCTTTATCATCAGGAAATGATATTGTTTATCTCTGGTTCATGACCCAGAAGGCAACATTTTGGACACTTAAGTTTGCTTTTTCAATTAAGACTATGGGAACTAGGGGGAGTCCAACCCACTGAGGGAGGTCAAGTCATTCTTCTGCCTGGCCCACTGTGATGGGCTGTGCAATGCACCCTCTCTCGCTCCCTTCCCATGTGACGGGCTTCATGGAAGCCAGGCCCCAGTGGGGTAGGGTTAGGGTTGGGGGTGCAGGATTTGAAATATCGTGGTTCATCACTGGGCCCACTCCTCACCCAGGTGACATATGAAGACCCAGAGGTGGTAAGGAGGTCATGGTAACATTGTCTAGATTCTAAATTTATTTTTAAGAGACAATTTTGTTGGAATCAGTGCCCAGACTGTGCAGTGTGTTGTGAAATGGTGTTAAAAGGACCTACTGTACAGGGGCAGTACCTAGGTTTACAGTTTCCTGACTAATTCCACCATAAACTTAATTGCCTTTTCTTTGGCTTTGAAGCCCTAAGACTCCCCTTGGCACAGGGCTCCCTCCCACACACACAACCAGACTCCTGGCAGGAAGTAATGACTGAATATCCAAGTGCCAGGGCTCCTTGACTCATTCTCCAAATGGTTACTTCTGCCTGGCCCCAGGAGCTGGACTGTTCAGGAGGTGATGTCAGGGAGAAGCCACTTTGCCAACAACACCTTGGAGGATTTGGAAGCAAATGTCCAGAAGCTGCTGCTCCTGAGCCCTGTTTTGAGTGCTATCCTGAGCACTAGGATTGCAGCTCATCATCTCACCCACCCAAGCCCACCCCTCTATGATGTGAGGCCTCTGCCAACTCTCCCAGAGGCTTTGCCTGCATTATTTCAGATCTCATTCATTCTCACTATACTCCTGGCAGCCAGGTTACAATGTACCCATTTGACAGAGGAAGAAACTGAGGCCTGGGTGAAAGCATAGGAGTTATGAAAGGTTACACACCTAGGAGGTGAAGAGTTAGAGCTCAGATTCAGGTCGTCTGATTGATTCCAACAACAGGCTCATTCCATTACTGTACACAAACCTCTATTAGTTTCCTAGGGCCGCCATAACAAATTACCAGAAACTTGGTAGCTTATAAAAAATAACAGAAATTTATTCTTTCTCTGGCTGTGGAGGCCAGAAGTCCAAAACCAAGGTATTGGCAGTGCTGGAGGGAAAATCTATTCCATGTGTCTCTCCCAGCCTCTGGTGGTTGCTGGCAATCGTTGGCATTCAGATAGATGCATCTCATCGGTCTGGGCCTCTGTCTTCCCATGGGACTCCATGTGACCTTCTGATAACAACGAAATAAGCTGAGAGTTGTAGGCACCATGGGAAAGGTCACCCAAGATGAAAGGTGGTTTGGGAGTCAAGGACTTCTAGGCTGAATTCCGGGCAGTCAACTCAAGCTTTGTGCTCCTGAATTTACTCATCTGTAAAGCGGGGATCGTGAGAGTGCACACCTTATGAGGTTCTTAGAAGACTAAATGTATGCAGGGTGCTCAGCTCCATGCCTGCCATGAGCAAGAGCCCGGTTAATATCAGCTATGAAAAACATGGTGACAAGATGGTTTCCATCTCACTGTGAGTAAAACCCAGAGTCTTGCTGTGGCTGGTAAGACCTTCTTGGTGTGGGCCCAGTTCTCTCTCATCTCACCTGTGACCCCTTGCCCTCTGCTCTCTGCATTTCAGCTGCGTCTTGGCTGTCGCCTGCCAGGGCCTTTGCACTTGCAATTCTCCCTGCCTGGCTTGACCCTGGTCTGTCTTCAAAGGCCATCTGATTTGAGACCTTCCCTGATGTCCCTATTAAAATGCCACCCCCTTAAAAAAATAAGTAAAATCATACCCTGGTTCTCTCACTTGTCCCGGCTTCTAGCACTTCTAGCCTCTTACCATTTACCATAAATTGATATATATACTTATTTATCTCATTATTTATTTCTGTCCCCCTCCATCAGGGTACAAGCTCCCCAGGACTTTGTTTTGCTCATTGCTGAATCCCTAGTGCCCATGACAGTGACCAGGAGACAGTAGTTCTCAGTCACTATTTGTGATACACACAGAATGAATGAATGAATGAATGAATGAATGAATGAAATCTGACTAGACAGCCCGGGTGGACAGTGCAGTCCATGTGTATGATCCTGTCCCATTAGCCATTTTTGAAGAGGGATGTGACAGCAAGCATCTACCGTACACGCCAGGCACTGTACATAGTGCCTCAATTCATTGTTTCCTACTTTTACAGGTGGAGAAACAGGCTCAGAGGGGGTGAGTCAGTTGCCTAAGATCACACAGCTCAAAAGAGGAGAGATGGAATTCAAATCCATGTCTGCCTGTTTTCCATCACCCCAAGCTGGGGTCTCCCTCAACTTTGGATTCTTGAGGAACAAAATATGGGAAAAGATGGAATTTGCCCTCATCAGGGAATGCTATGGGAAACTCTCCTCGGCTCCCAGAAGAGCATCCTGGCCTCTGAAATTCTTGGCAGGAGGCATGAGACCCTCCTGTCACTGACGCTGAAGAAGTCTCTTCAGAGACTCTTGTAATCTAAAATCGCCTGCAGCTTCCAGCCAGCCACATCTTAAATAGTGTCAGCAGGACCCTCTCATAGTTGCCATTCTTTCCCGGGGTCCCTGACCCCAGCCTTCTCCAGCCCAGCTCTTTGCTGCTTCCCCACCTCTGTGGTTAGTGGTGCAGTGGTAGAGGGCGGCAAGGACCAGAAGACCTCAGCCACTCTGCTGGAGACAGGGAGCAGCAGCTTTGCCTCAGAACCCATCTCCAGGAAAGGCTCCAGATGTCTGGAGTCAGGGGCCGCAGGATTGTGGCACAGCATGTGCTAGTCCAAGTTCAGAGGCAACCGGCTCACTGTACAGACCAGCAGAAGCATCTTCCCACTGTGAGGGGGTCTGTGCTCAGAAAATGGGGCCCCCACACCCTGGCTCTCCCAGTCCACCCTGCATTGCTCCCTACTTTGCCATGGCACCTGCATTAGAGCCAAGTTGAAAGTGTTTGAGAAGCCAATGTACAACTTCTTCCTGGCTCTGACCTTTGTGCCCACCTGGAATGTCCATCCCACCTTCCCTGAGGATCCCTTGCCTGGTACAGACCTAGCTCAGGTCTCAAATCCATCCTGCCTTCCCCGGTTAACCCATCAACTCAGACCCCTCCAAACTGCACTCCACACAGAGGGCCTGAGGATGTCTCTAGGGCGCAATTCTGATGAGAACACTCAGTCGCCCACTCAGGATGGGCCTGTGGCTTTTGAAGCTCTTGGGGTCCCACCTTGCTGTGTCTCCAGCCTCCTCTTCACTGCTCCTGACCCCAAGAGCCACTGCCGTCACTCCAGCAGTTCCGGCCACCCTTTTTGGCCTGGCTTTCTCTTTCTCCTTCCCGGCCTTTGCCCTTGCTATTCCCCGTGTTGGGTTGTTTTTTCCCTGCAAAATTAATCTCCTTCCCTGACCTGAACTGTGACCTCATTTGGATATAGGGTTGTTGCAGATTGATTTTTTAAGGTGAGGCCATACTGGAATAGGATGGGCCCTTTATCCAATATGACTGGTGTCCTTCTAAGAAGAGACCCAGAAACCCCCAGGGAAGCAGGCTATGCAAAGACCGAGGCAGTGTTCAGAGTGATGCAGATACAAGGCAAGAAACACCAAGGACTTTCTCGACCCTGAGAAGCCAGGAGAAGGCAAGGAGCCTGGGAGAAGGCAAGCTGGAGCACAGCCCTGCTGACACCTTGGTTGTGGACTTCTGGCCTCCAGAATTGTGAGAGAATAAATTCCTGTTGTTTTAAGCCACCCATTTATGGTACTTTGCTACGGCGGCCCTCGGGAACTAACACCCCCGGCATGGGCACCGCCTCTCTACTCCCCAGTCCCCTGTGCGCTCCGTCTTTTGTTGACCGCCCACCTCCTACTGACCCTCCAGCCTCGCTACATCTGACATTGCTTTCTGGCCTCGCCACATCCCATTGGGCTCTCCTAAAACACATCACATTTTTTTTCACATTGTAGCCATTTTCTGTTTACTCCCGACTACCTCCAAACTCCCCATTCCCACTCCCCCAACTGCAGGTTCCTTCAGAGCTAGGATTTGGGATCCGGCTCTTTGAGCCACTGCAGGCAGATCTACGCTCACTTCCCAGGGCATCAAATATACTAAAAGAAGGCTTCCCCTAAACAGGTTCCAAGGCGGTACTTGCCACGAACCCATGTGCCTTCTGAGGTCCCCTGACCGTCCCCAACTTCCTCCTTCTGGGTTGGTGTCCCACCTTTGCCGGGACACTCTCCTTCCAGACTTAGATGGAAACTCGTGCCACAGGTATGGAATCTGGAGTGGCTGCCAAGGGGCCAGATGACGCAATTGGTGAAATCAGATCTTCTTGGGGTAAGCTCAACCAGTGGGACCTGGGAGGGACCTGAGTGGGACCTGGGTGGATAAATTCTTCCTCTTTCTCTCTTTGGAGCAGCATCTCCTCCTTTGTAGCCATTCTGGGGAAATCCCGTGTGCACAGCAAGCCCCCCTGCTGAGCAGCCTCGCAATAGAGTAGTGGCCCGTAAAGTGTGGCCACCACAGGTTGCTTTACCCACCTCCTGGTCTCCTCTCCCCTTCCCTCCTCCTCGCTGTCCTGGGCTGGTACGCGGCAAAGAAGGAGTCGGCACTTTCATCTTTGTCTCAAGCTTTGCTCGTTAGGGGACCCAGTTGAAAACGGTGGGCAAAGATTAGGAAATAATCTTTACCTGTTCCCCTTTTCGAGAGTCACAGAGCCCATAAGCATGTCAAAGACTGAGCAGTCTGCAGTTTTAAAGAAATCTGTTTCCCTTACAAGATGACAATTATTGAACACTGACTCTATGGCAAACATGATTCTAAGTAGTTTACATATATCAGCTTGTTAAAATTCCCATGCAGCCCTCTGGGGTAGTTATTGTGATTACTCCGTTTGACAAAGGGGGAAACTGAGGCACAGAGCACTCGAGTAACTCGTCTAAGGTGACACAGTTAGCACTAAGAAAGCCTGGCTTCTAATCCAAGAAGCCTGGCTCCAGAGTGGGTACTCATAATCATAAGGCTACATACACTCTTTCTTTAACTCAGAATTGCCCTTATTTTTTGATGACGGATTAAAAAAAAAACATATCACCTGTTCTACTGAGAATAGTTTGCTCTAAGTGTATCTGATTTCCTGGTTTTACTGAAAACAGTGTGCTCTAAGTTTATCTTGATTTCCTGCAGAGATGTGGTGCAACGAGCTGTGATCCTGCTGCCCTTATCTGCTCAAGACCTAGCCCAGCACCCACAGGGACTTTGCAATACAGTAAATATTTGTAGGAAGGGCAGGAAGGAATAAAGGGGGGAAAGGCGATCCTTCTAAAAAGACCAGAGACCCTGACTCAAGAGCAGGAAGCCTGGGTGGAAGTCCAGCGCCACTTTTAATTCCTGGTTACGATCCCTGCATTGAAAGAGTCTTCTCTGCTACAGGGATAATCACCAATCGCTCTGCTTCTTTGTAACTTCTAAACATGGGAATGGCCACAAAGAAAACCAGGAGAGGCTGCTGTGCTGATGAGACAGGGTCCCTTGGCTTCTGGGAGCGAGGCTGCCAGGCACAGGTGCAGAGGCTGCACCTGCAGAACCGAATGGGCTGCTGCGTCCCTGACGGTCCACTGCACAGCTGTCCCGAGCGGGAACCGCACTGTACAGCAACCACAGCGCCGAGGTTTGGGTGGGGTGGCGTGAGGGTAATTGCAGGACTGTAACCATTGCAAACACAATCTGGCTTATCTGAGCGGCTCAGGGTGTAGCCCGTGCCTATCACAAAGCACCAGGAAGTCCTGACACTGGCGCCTGGCAGCCTGCCCTGTCTGAGGCGAGGCCTGAGTTCTGGCGGGAGTGTCTGCAGTGGCATCACTCTGACACCCTGGCATCGGGTCTCCCTCTCCTCCCGGCGTTGCGTGGAGCTCTGGCTTGCTTCTCCCCCTACAGTGGGCCGGATGGTTCTTTGTTGCCGGAGGCTGTCTTGTACATTACAGAATGTTCAGCAGCATCCTGTCCTGTACCTCCACTGTGACAACGCAAACTGTCCCCAGACGTAACCAAATGTCCCTAGGGGACAAAATCACCCTCAGTTGAGAAGCGATTATCTTGAGCTCAGCACAGTGTTGCCCAGCACAGCGGGCCCGTGTGGCTCTGGAGCCCTGGGACCGTGGGGCTGCTCCGAGTGGGGACGCACGCTCCGTGTCGCTGCACACAGACTTCTGAGAGCATGTACACAAACAACAATGCCAAAGAAGGAAAAATACCTCAACCATAAGTTTAAAACTTCAATTATATGTTCGAATGATAACATCCTAGACATATGGTGCCAATGAAAATATAACACTGATTTCACCTGTTTCTTTTAACTTTTTCTTCCAGTGTGACTCCTTGAAAACTTAGAATTACATCTGCATCTTGAATTGTGCAGCCTGGGTTAGCCTGTTCCTGCTTACCGTTGGCCCTTCAGGCAACATTGTGACATCGGCCTGCTAGGCCTCCGTCTCACCCTGGCCCCACTCTGCTCCGCTCCTGGGGCCCTTCTGCTGTGTCTGAGTACCCAAAGCACTCTGGGGCCCTCCCCCTTCAAAAATGTGCCATGCTTGAATGTGCCAAACTTCACCCTACCCAAAGTTCCCAGGCAGAGGAACCCACAAGCCTGCTGGTCTGTGCCAGCTGGTCACAAAGGGTCACCTGGCCCCAAGGGCATCTGCGTGGGTGCATCAAGAAGTCGTGTGAGCCTTCTGATTCTGACACCCAGGACCTTTCCGTTGGCTTTTGACCCTTGCTTCTGACTCCTATCTCTTCCTTCTGCAATCTCCCGGACGCATTGCTTTGACCCTATCGACCCCCATGTAGGAACCTTTAAGGACAGTGTCATGACCCCTAGAGGGGGCTGGGCTCCTCAGCTGGTCTTCAAAGCCTGCGGCAAACTGGCACAATCTGCTGTGGGGGGCCTCGTTGTCACGGGGTTTTCTCCCTGCTCCAACTGGGTCTTCCCTTGCACGGCCGCTGCACTTGGCATTTCCCCCTCCTTATCTTGTCCTTTAAGACCCCTTTCAGTCCCTCCCCCTCCGAGGAGCCTTCAGAGTTCACACTGTCCATGGTGATGGGGAGCAACCATTTGGTCATCTTGAGGACACCCCAGTGTCCAGCTACTCTCAGTTGACTGGCTCACTCCTGGGCTGGCTGTGCGTTTAGATCTTCACCCACAGAGTCTGGCAATTCCTCAGTCTTGCCTTGGGTGAATATACTCACCAGACTAGCTGGACACAGTATTTTAAGGTCTGACATTGAAGATAGGTGGTGATGACACCGAAGCTTCTTGCTGTTCCTAAAACCCCAGCGCTGTGCAAAGGCCACCTGGGTATCCATGGATGTTTGTTAACTGGGTTGATGGAGAAGGAGGCCCTATTCAGAAGAACAAATCAAATGGTGTGGGGGTGGGGGCATCAGGCAGTATAAAACCTTGGAGATACTTGGGGTACACCTTGGAAATAACTGTCCCCCATGACTATGTGTAATCTGTCCAGTTCTGAAGAGCTCGGTGGCGGGGGTGGGGGGTGTGTGGGGGGGAGAGGGTAAGGAGGGTGTTGCCGGCAGTGGCGTCTCTTTCTCTGGCAGAGCATCTGAGGATGTTCATTTAGATTAGTGATTTCCTGGGAAGCAGCTATCCTCTCTTCTCCAGCCACCTTATCGGTCAATATTTGAACTGGCAAATTATGGCAATTAGCCACAATGGTGAACCCCATTTCTGTGCATCAAATGGTGCCGGGCAGGGATAAGAGGTTGTAAACCCTGATTCAACAGGAAGACAGCCTGCCAAGGGAGGATCCTTTCTGAAAAAAATAAATAAATAAAAACCACACTCCACATCCAATCAGCCTGTGCAGGGCCAGGGTGTGGGGCAGGGGGAGGTGGGGAATGGGGAGAGGGCTGTTCCTTTTCCCTCCATTTGCACAGAAAAACCACCCTCTGTTTATTTGCCTATAAATGGCTCTGACTCCACCTTCCAGGCAACCAAGACAAGCTGGGAGTCACCACACTAAGGGACTGATACTTTGAAATACAGTGGTCCCTTACCTTTGGCTTTTGTCCTCAGAGCAGCAGTGAAAGTGACAAGAATCCGTCAAAGAGGGGAGCCCTCTCAGAAAGCAGTCCCACCTGGCCTGAGGGGGCAGAACGGAGGGGAAACCCTGCCAGATGCTGTGTTCACCTGGCCCTCCCAGGGAGGGGCCAGGTTCCAGGTTTTCCGGGGCCTTGTGCTTGGAACAGCCAGCAGGTGTCTCTGTTACACGCTGCTCACAGCCCCCTTGGTTCTCGGAGGTCGGCAGGCAGGCACCAGAAAGGAGGCTTCCCCACCTCTCTGCCCAAGTTGCGTCACCCACCTTGCCCTGGGACGGAGGCTCTGGCTTCTTGGGAGGAAGCAGGAGGGGCATTTAGGGACCGAGAGCAGTCTGGGAAGGCAACAGAAAGTGTGAAGGGCAGAGAGGCTGGAGAGAGAGCGCAGGTGTGTGCAGAGTGGAGGAGGAACTGGGAGGCATCCCGTCCCTCAGTGCAAGGTGGGTGGGAAAAGGGGAGAGGGGAGGGGCCCGGAGGGAAGGGGGCAGTATTCCAGGGGAGTTTAGCACATAGCCCTGGAAGAAGCGTTGGTTCTGTTTGCATTCCAGCTCTGACCCTTACAAGTTGTGTGGCTTTTGGCAAATGACTCACCCTCTCTCTGTTTCCATGGATTCATCTGTACATTAAAGACATCACACCTCATGGGGTTGTTGAGATGAGTGCCCCCACAAACCAGATATGTAAGCACTGCCACATAGTAAGCACTCAATAAAACTTGGCTGTTTCTTACTGAGTAGACTAGGCAGGCGGGACAGGCTGCTGCAGACTTGCACGGCCCCTCTACCACTTAGCTACCCCCCACTCTATTAAAGGCAGGAAGAGGAAACCAGTAAAACAGCGCAGGGGGAGGGTGGAAATTCTCCCTTTCCTTCCAGATCTAATGCCATCAGGCGATTAGACGAAGGAAGGTTCACTTGGAAGAGGGAAGAAGCAGTTGGGAGAACTCGGAAGCCAGGTCTGTGCAAACCTGTGGGACCTGTGGAGAGGCCCCCGCAGGCTCCCTGAGGGACGGGTCCAGTCGGGTGGAACTGGGAGTGTAGCGGCAGCACGGAAGACCAGGCAGGCCCAGAGATGGGGGCTGGTGAATGACTGCTCACTTCCACAGACCAAAAAAAGAGCGCATGTGCTCCGTGGACCAGTGACCAGCAGCCCAGCCTTTCCTGGGAAGATGCTAGAACTGATCCCCATCTGGGGGAACACAGGGGTGGTGCGCCTTAGTGTCTAAGAGCAGGGGCCCTAGAGTCCACAGACGACTTCTCTCACTAGCTATGTGGCTGTAGGGCGAACGATTTTAACCCCTTCAGTTCCTGCTACCCACCAGAAGGATGTTATAAGGGTCCGATGAGTTAACCTGTGCAACATGCTAAATATATGATGGCTATTACGGTGAGGCAGGTGGGCATGGCCAAGTAATGTCATAAAGAAAACATCCTAGACCGATTGAATTTTCACTCATCTTCACTTTAAAGGAAAAACAAGGCAGGTTGGGGTTATATGGGCCACCTAATCATCTTGCTAAACTAAGGCTCAGACAAAAATAATTTATCCAAAGTCTTAAACTCATTAAAGGCGAAGGAATCTGATCTCCTGACTTTAAGTCAAGTGGTTTTAAAAATTATTATTTCTCTTTATCCTGATGTTAAGATTTAATCTATGAGTATTTCTACAAATGTTTCTCAGAGGGATAGTAATAGGTGCTTCTAGAAACAGGTTCTTATAGATCATTAAATTTGGGAAATACTAGAAAAAATTACATGGGATTTTTTTTTCACCATAGAACTTCTCAGAGCCTTCAATGCATTGCATGAAGAGTGTTTTTCAAGAAGAGTGAACAGCGCTGCCCTTGCCCATCTTGCGGGGCTAGCGTTTGTGGAGTAGAGTTTGAGTTACGCGTGTGTGTATGTACACACATTATATATAAAAGTTTTTGATTTGGGAGTGTCTGTGTGGTAATGGAATGTGAATAACTAGCCCTCTGGTCACGCTCTATGATCAGCTCCACAAGTACGCACACCATTGGGCAGTGTGTCACTTAAGCCATGTTGATGAGTGTACACACACGCACACACACACACATTTCACAAGAAGAATCCACACCAAATGACAGCGCTTACATGGGCATGGTGGGATAATGAGTTATTTTGAGTTCCTTCTTGCGCTTATCTGCACTTTGTGAATGTTCTACAGTGAACACAGGGTTCTGTGGCCAACCAAAGAAGACATTCTTTATCAGACAGCGAGTGCCATGGTGTGCCCTTGAAAGATCACTGGTCCTCTGGGATTAACCACTGGGCTGATATTCATTAATGGCTTAAACAAAAGGGTGGAGGTTGTGCTCATAGAATCCTCACACGATTCTAAATTTGGAGGGGTGGCTCACACTCAGAAAGCCAAGAATAAAACTCAAAACAACCGTGACAAATTGAAAACATGGCCCTACAAAAACCGGATGAAATTCAATAGTGCAATTATAAGGTGATATATTTAGGGCTGAAAGCAGCCATCATACGTTTGGGATGAAGACAGGACCAGCTTCCAACTGGTCACCAGTTACCAGGTGAGCCCCTACTAAGTAGGTACTTGACCCTGAGCTAAGGTTTGGGGCCAGACACAGGTTCAGGAGAAAAAGACCTAGAGGTGATTGCTGTCCACACGCTGAGCACAAATGAGTGAGATTGTCCGCGTGACCACATTTTCTGAAAACAAGACCCTAACAGACGGGCCTGGCATGAGGTACGACTTCTGGCTCACAGCAGGGAGGGCCGTGTGAAATCAGGACAACCCGCCCTTCTCTAGGGCTGCCATCCTATGACCTCACCGCATCAGGATGTCATCTGTCCCCTGCTGGGCGAGGGGAATATTTTAGTGTCACCCATGTGTAAGAGGCACTCTGGGGGCGACAGTGGGGAAACAGAAAAGTTAGAACTGCTGGGACATTTTTATTGGTGTATGGGGACAATCAAAAAGAAGATTTGAAATCTGAACCGTCTCTAAAAAGCCTGTCCTGGAAAGTCCAGGGCATCTGGTCATAGTCAACAGAGTGCCTTGCCATCTTCAAAGCCAACTGGATTCCACACACATAAAAGGCCTGTGACATGTCCCGGCCCCCAAGTCATCTCCCTCCCCGCCCCCCCCCCGCCCGGTCCCGCATTAGTCAGCTCCTCTAATTAGACTGCTGAGTCGAGTCTGTGTCACTCCTCCTGAAAGGGCTTGGAGAGGCTGGAGGGTGTCCAGGCAGGAGCCACAGAAATGATCAAAGCCATGGAAACTAGGCTCTGTGAAGCAAGGTCAAAGGAATTGGAACTATTTTGCCCAGAGGAAGCGGGGGAGAGTCTGAAAAGCCCAACTTCAGAAATGAACCACACAGACCCACACGAGCCCTGCCTCTGCTCCCGTCCACATGTTCATCTGATAGGACCACCGGAAGTACTACCTTTAGCTTGAATGGAAGGTGTACTTATTATGCTCCGGGGTCTCTGTTAAGAGTTTTGCATGGCTATCCCATCTCATCATCACTATGGTTCTGTGACGGTCCATGCCTTCGGGTGAGGCCCCGCAGAGAAGTCAAATACCTCGCCTGAGTTCATTGCACCAGTGAGTGGTGGGCATGGGATTTGAACTCAGGCAGTCAGTCCAATGCCATTTCAGACTGTTACCCAACAGCAACTGTTCTTTCCAGTTCCCTATACAAGAGCACCCTCATCTCACACGGCACAGTGTGAAATTGTGGGTGATTGACTGAAGGTACTGAGCTGTCACCAGATGAAGTGTCAACAATACATCGTATTCAATGCCACACAACTGCCTCCCTCTATGTGACATCTGGTATTATAGACTGAACTGCATCCCCTCCAGATTCATACATTGAAGCCCTAACGTCCAGGACCTGAGGTTGTGACTGTATTTGGAGACAGGATCTTTAAAAAAGAAAAGAGGCACTGAAGATAAAATGAGGTCATTCAGGTGGGGCCGAATCCAACATGCCTGGTGGCATTATAAGAAGGAGATTACGATACAGGCACTTGCAAAAGGAAACCAAGTGAGGACACAGGGAGATAGATGACCATCTACAAGCCGAGGAAAGAGGCCTTAGGAAAAACCAACCCTGCCATCCCCTCGGTCTTGGACTCCTGGCCTCCAGAACTGTGAGCACATAACTCTCTGACGTTTGTGCCATTCTGTCATGGCAGCCCGAGCAGACCAACTCATCAGGAAGTCCTCCAACAGCCCCCTTTTCAGAATAGGAAACTGAGTCTTGGAGGGTTCCAATAACTCACTCACTGTTCCATCTTGCAGGGAGCTAGTAGCAGAAGTACATTCAAGCCCCTTTCTTTGACCTGGCCTTCTGTATTCCTTTCAACACCCTTCAGGAACACAGCGGAGAGAAAGAAAACCCACAAATAGCAGATAACATTCACCTGGGACGTCAGAACTTGACTAATACGAGCTGTTTCAATTCCATGTCTCAGCAAGCAGAGGCCTTTCTGCTCCTATTA
Organism: Phyllostomus discolor; assembly: GCF_004126475.2. NCBI lineage: Eukaryota > Metazoa > Chordata > Mammalia > Chiroptera > Phyllostomidae > Phyllostomus > Phyllostomus discolor. The sequence goes on from NC_040910.2 coordinate 87,468,880, forward strand.
TGGATTCATAAAGTGATTTAATAGCCAAGTTAAACGTGGGGCAGGATGACCCTGTTGACTGCAAAACAGACAGGGCAGGAGGGCCGGGCAAGGGGCTCTTAAAATGCAAGTCTGAAAAAGCTTACCCAGCTCCTCAGGGGAATCGTGAATGCACCAGAGTGTGGGAACACAAATCCAGCCATCTGGAACTTGAGGGAAGTTCTTGCAGATCAGGGAAGAGGGTGCTGGCTAGCATCCTGCCAAGCGAAGGGCGGCACTAGGCCTTGGTAATTGAACCTTCACGTAAGTGCAGGGGAACCAGTACCACTGAATAAATAGAAATAGAGGGTCGAGTTCCATGGGCCCCAACTCAGGCTCCTCAGGCCCATGTGGGAGATGGGGCCTGCAGGAGAGAGCAGACCAGGGTGCTGGGAGCTCCCGGGGGTCCCCAGAGACAGTTAGGATCTGTCTTTCGGGGATCCAGTGAGGACCTGCTTCCTGGTTCAGACAGCTGTCTTCTCTCTACGTCCTCACATGGGGGTGGGACCGGGAGCTAGAGATAACGAGTAAGCCCATGACCCGGGAGGTGAGCACCTCACAAGACCACAGCAGGCGCCTTGGAGACTGATGGGACGAAGGGAAAGTCTGTGAGTGCCTATAAGAAATGGAAGCCAGCTCCTGCCCCATGCCAGCCATGGGGATGGCGGGTCCCTCTGCCGCAGACTTTGCACCTGACAGTTGGGCACAAGGGCAGAGCATCTAAACAAAGGTGGCAGGACGAGGGCTCAGCGTCACACCAGCGAGGTGCCCACAAGACCCCTGAGTGACTTGGGCTACAGACTCCCCAGGGGGCTTCCACCTACTGCCGCCGCCCTGGGGGAGGGGCAGGCCCAGACTGCCTGCCCTGGGAAAGTGCACTCGGTGAGGGGAATGAGCGCGGAGGTTCTCCTGCTCCTGGGAAGCTGGCCCATCTGTGTTCAGCCGTTTATCTGCTAAGTGATCCTCTGTAGGGTCCCTTCCACAGTGACATATGATTCCTTGACTCTGAAGGAATCTAAGGAGGCTCAGAGCCCATCAGCCAGGAAGCCAAACGTTCTGGCTCCGTCGGAGGGAGGAAACCACACAGCCTCCCTTCCTTTCTCTAAAGCAGGAGCCCCGTCCTGGCGGGCCCATGGCCCTACGGCAGTCAGTTCGGAATATTCCATTCATGGGCCTCTAATGGAATCAAGACCAGGCTATTTATATTTACAGATGGGGCAAACTTTAGTGGAACATCAAATGTGCCACATGTCCGGACAGAGGAAAACCAGCAAATGTGGCTGATAGAAACCAAAGGGCCCCCGGGAGGAGGTGTGTTGGACCCAAGATGCACGGGACCCTGAACGGGCAGAGGACAAGAAACGCTGGGCTGGGAGACCCGCCTGGCTTAGTGCAGCCTCTGCAACCGGCAAGGAGAGTGTGCCCAGCTTGTTTGCTGGCGGAAAAATGCAGTCGCTGTCTGTCCCCATTGTTCCTTCAGAGACTACGCAGGGGACCCTGAGCAGCAGGCATTTCGTCTCCAATTATTTTCAGCCAAGAGAAAAAAAAACAGATGGTAAATAGCACTGAAATTTTTTTTAAAGAATTAATATTAATAAAAGATGTGTTGAAGCCTCTGCCTGGATCCCAAGGAACAGGAACCCGCCTCGTGTGCGGAGTGGGGGAGGGGAGGTGGAGGTGCAAGGAGGCTGGGTCAAGGGCAGGTGTCCACAGACGGAGAGCAGGCACGTGGGGCCAAGCCAGCTGCTCCCCAAGTGCCTCCTAAGGTGCCAGAGGGTGGTGTGGGGGGCGGCGCACCCTTAGGAGCCCAGCGTGTGGTGGGGGCTGGAGGCCTAATGCCACCACGTGGCGCCTGTCGAAGCTCTGAGCTCCCCGGGGGAGGCGGGCGGTGGGGGCCAGGCAGAGGGCTGCCCAGCGCTGCTTCACATGGAACGCTGGCGCCACCGGGCCCCTCTTCCCGCCGTGTGAGTGCGGCCCAGATGGCTCTTCCGTGCAGCTGCAGCCTGCAGAGGAGGAGGGCGGTGTCCGCACCTCCCCAGCCAACGCCACTCTGTCCCAGGCCCAGCACGGCCTGTCTCAACATCCATCTGTCAGCAAGCACTATCGAGTGTCCACCAGCTGCCCAGCTGTCCTTGGAGAGTTTGGATTCTGTGTTCAAGCAGAGAAACCCTTCAGAATGTGTGGCATCCCCAGGGGAGAAAAGAGTGACAGGCAAAGGTCTGTATGTGGACAGAGAAATGCAGGGCCTGTGGACACACGTCTATTCAACAAAAGCTTTTGAGCCCATCCTAGGTGCTTGGCATTAATCCGGGCCTTAGAGAAACAGTGGGGAACAGAAACACTGAGGTCCCTGCCCTCCAGGAGCTTCCACTCCAGCAGGACAGAAGCCATCATCCGACGCACACACAGTGTGCATGGACTAGTGTTCATTTCGATGAGCTCGTATTAAATGGCAGATGGTGACAGCGCCTGAAAGAACTAGAGTACGGCCAGAGCCCGTGTAACGGCTTTTTACCACGGTCTCCGAGGCTTCTCCTGCCCCCTGCTTCCCTTCACCCAGAGCTTAGGGCGGCATATGCTTGGAGAAGAAGCTGGCTAGAAAGTGTGTACCACAACCATGAACTGTGGACATTAATGTTAAAAAATAACAAGGCATGCCGCCTAAGAAGACAGAAACTCCTCCTCCTCCACCCTGGGGCCGCGCTGCTGCTGTGTCTATCTGGTCTTGTTTCCTTCTTTGCTTTGGTCGCCGGAAACCTCAGGGCCAAAGCATGGTTCACGCCCAGCAATAAATGCAAAGGACTTCGTGATATGTCTCGTATGAAGCAGCCTCGCCTACGGCGTTAGACTCCTTCTCTTCTCTCCTAGTCCCTCTGTTTCGTTTCTGTCACCTGGTATTTTAAATTTGTATTCCATCTTATTAAATATCTGTGTCTTTCCTCTGTGCTGCTTGAAATCCTTTCTGAAACCAAGTAGGGAATATATATGCAAAGCAGCATGGGATGGGGTTCAATTAAGACCTAAAAACCATTCTTGCTTTTGGTGGTTCTAGGTGGATTGTGAACCACAAGGAGAAAAGGACATTGCTATAAAGGACACTATTAGGATAACTGATGGAATTGGAATGCAGACTGGAGGTTGGATAGGAGCATTGTCTTAATGGAAATTTCCTGAATTTGATACTTTACTGTGGTTATGTAAGAGAATGTCCTTGTTCCTAGGAAACACACGCCAGAAGGAATAGAGTTATCACATCTGCAACCTACGCTCAAATGGTCCAAAAACGGGGAGAAAAAACTGCATATACATTCATATATGTATATCTATGAGAGAGAACAGGGAGGGAGAAAAGATTACAATCTCACACTTGAAAAATTAAAGCACTTGGATGTCCAGGCGAATTTGCCTCACAGTTTTAATGACAATAGATTCCTTTTTAAAAGGAATCAAAAAATGATTTCTTTTTGCCTTCAACGCTCCCTCTTCTTGCTGCCTGTCTTCAGCGTTCTCCCAACAAAACTCCCACTCCCACTGGAATGCTAAAGATGACCGAATTTTGGAGGGATTCTGGGAAGAACTGTTTTGGGACAATGAGGCATGGTCTACACTTACCTCTGGCTTTGATGTAGGTAGAAAAATCCCATCTGAGTCATCAGCAAGAGTTTAAGCTTTTAAGCATTTTCTTTTGGAGGCTTTTATGAATCCACTGGAGGAACCCCTTAACATTTCTCTCCCGGCCTGACTTCTGGTCATTGGCAAGCCAACCACCGTGGACTTCCGCAGAGAGAGCCCACTGCCAGCAGGAGCAGTCACAGACTTTCCAGAAGCAGGAGTAAGCACTTTCTGCTGACTCCTCCGCAGCCTCTGCTTGGCCAGAAGTCACCTCCCATCCACCATCTCTCTCTCTCATCTTAGTCTCATCCAGAGACTGGGGAGCACCAATCTGTAACTATTTTCAAGAAAACTCAACATCCCAGGCTGGGTAGCTCGGCTGGTTAGATCATTGTCCCAACACTCCAAGGTTACAGGTTCGGGCCCTGGTCAGAGCACATGCAAGAATCAACCAATAAATGCATGAGTAAGTGGAACAACAAGTGGATGTTTCTGTCTCTCTTTTTCTCCCCCCTCCAAAAAACAAAACAAAACAAAACCCCTCAAGCAGGGCGCTACAGACTTTCCCTCTACTCGTCACTCCTATTCCCGAGGCATCAGGATGACAAGACAAGGAAACAAGCCTCTAAGAAGAGTTGTTAACTCTGGCCATGTTCTCACTCTTCTCTCCTGAGAAGCCATGGTCTTCAGACCACAGGCTAAATACCCTGGTGCCTTCCGAGCTGCTTCAAGCCCAGTTGAAAGGCTTAGGGCCCAACCCGTCCAGTGGAGCTGACCATACCTGCCTCTCTCCTTAGCCAGGTCTCGGGAGCAGTCTTATTCATCCCTTTTCCTCTTACTATGAACCCTCCCATTCTTCCGCTGGTGTCCTGTTCATCTACGCTTGCAAGTGAACCACGCAGGGGATTCTCTGCTTGTCTCCAAGTCACAGAAAAGGCTACTGAACTGGCCTTGTTTAGTCCAGAGCAATTCCTGTGCGACTGGGGGCTCACAGAGGAGTCCTGCCATTCAGTCTGTATGTCTGCAAGGGAGGGGGCACAGAGAACGCGGTCATTGCGGAAAGGCCTCTGCTGAATTAAAGGGTGAGGTGAGTTCAGAGAAGCGACTTTCCTCATAGCACCCAGAAGTGGCACTTTATCCCCATAGGCCATTATTTTGCTTTTTCCCACCTCTTTTCTTGGAACCCTCTCATTCACACAGTTCAAAGTGGTTTTCAAACTTAGCTCTTTAATCCTGGCGATCCCTGCATGAGGCAGCAGATGATGACAGTGATTAGCCTGGGAGCTGGGAAGCCAAGCCGAGGCAAAACAAGAGATTTAGCCTGTGACATGGGTTGACCCTGGTGGCCCTGCAGGTGCTTCTGAGAGGCCAAGCTGGATGGAGCAGGGCTTCTGAGGCAGGTGAAGGCCCTGGGAGTGGGCCAGGTGGGCCAGCCAGTGCTCTGGGGTCTCTCCAGGCACGTGCAGCAATAGCCGTGGGCCAAGGTCAAGACTGAAAAGTGGATGCCCTTCATCTTGAACCCTGCTCCACCTCTCAGCACAGCCTCTGGCTCTCCACTCTGTGGTTCCACCCTGTCCCTGATCCCCGAGTGCTGCTCTCCAGCCACCCAGGCCCTCCAGCAGGAGACACCTTGTTGCAGGCCAGAGGCCCAGGTTTGAGTCCTGTCCTACCACCTGTCCACAGCGAAGACCTGGTCTTGCTTTGGTGTCTCTGGCAGCAGGTGGCGGGGGGATGGTGGGGGTCAAGGTGTCCAACCTTTGTAAGGCGGTCCTGCCATTAGCTGGACCCTCTGGCCCTCTCTTACTCTCTGACAAATCTACTATGCTTTCCCTGGAGCCCTTCTGTTCTCTGCCTGCAAACAAACTTACACCAAAGTTGGTGTGAGCAAACAGGGCATGGTGATTCCCCTTTCAGGAAAATGGTTCTGTTTTCTTCAGACCTTGTGCCAGCGTGTAGAAGGCTAAGGGAATGATCATTGGCATCTGGCGGCGGGGGAGGGGGTGTGGTTTGAAGGGATGCATTTGGACACTCCGCCTCCCCACCCCCATGAAAATGACAGCAATAAGGGCCAGTACAGCAATGACCATTCACTCTAGGCATGGAGCCACGCGCCCTCCTGCCCGAACCATTTCAGACGGGCTGGCTGGCGTTGTTCCATCCGGTAAACGAAGGCTCTGAGGCCCGCTGTGGGTGAGCAGCAGGGCAGCACTCGAAACCGCAGACCCCAAGTCTGCCCAAACCCTCCGTCCTGAGTCAATGAGCTTCAACGAGCGCCCACAAAGCAGTCCAGGGGCAGCGTTTGACCTGTGGATTACAAGCTGTGTATGCGCAGGACAACGTCTGCCGGGGCTTATCCTGGGCACTGAGGGAGGGGTGTGTCCACGAGGAGGAGGAGTTTACCGCGTGGATGCAGCCAGTACAGATAGTGTTCAATTTATAGAGAGAGAAGAATCTCTCTGGCAGGGGAGAGGCCCCTTTTGGATCAGGTGATCTGGGAAGGCTCCTCTGAGGAAGTGACATGTGGGCTGAGGTCTGAAGGGTCCAAAGCTGGGAAGAAGAATCCAGGGGGCAGGACGAAGCCTGGAAAGTCAGAGGACACAGAACTGGCCGATTGTGCTTGGAAAGAAATGGGTGCAGGCCACAGGTGTATCCAGAGCCCTTTGGAGGTTGTGGAAAGTGTCAGGGTTGTGTTGTTTGCAGAGTTTCCAGCAGGAGTGGAATGCTCTGATGTCCTGAATGCTCTACACAGACGGCCATGACTGTCAGTGAGGGGTGGACCTCGGGGGTCGAGTGGAGTATCAAAGGGGAGGCCAGTTCATCTGACACCAGGGAGAAGATTCTGAGGCCACAGGCTTATGGGAGAATAAACAGTCAAACCCCGGCACCGGTGCTGGTGCTTTGCTGCCGTGAGAGGCAGCTGACACAGAGGATGGATAGACCCTATGAAGCCAGCTAGGACGGGCTCATCCTACCTGAATGTGGCGTGATGATAAGGCCATTACAGGCACGCCCACAGGGGTCAGCATGGACACAGGGGCCCACCCCATAGTCACCCAGAAGCAGCCCCTCTATGAGCCCAAAGGCTCCTCTGGACAGACAAATCCCAAAAGGTGGCCCCTCCCTGCAGGAGCTCAGAGTGAGAGGCCCCTGATTCCACCCTGACCTGGGCCCCTGAGCCAGTTTGGAAGGTGATTAAACCCTTACACTGGCGCACAACCCAAGGGGCCGAAAAATGACAGCTAATAGTTGTACAGAACTTACCACATCCTGGGCACACTTCTGAGCTCTTCACATGACTTGGGTCTCATCCTCAAACAACCCAGGAGGTAGGTACTATTACATCCCCACTTTACATTGAGGGAACTTAGGTACATGTAGCTAGGCAACTTCTCCCAGGTGGGAGAGAGAGAGGAGACAGAGGTCCAGCGAGCCTCCCAACCCATGCTGGCTGGCTGCGGAGTTCCTGCTATTAAATTAAACCCTAACCTGCCTCTCAGAAAGCTTCCCAAGGTGCTAGGAGCTCACAGATTCTCCAAGGTCTGAGCTCCCAGCAGCACTTGACCGCAGTCCAAGACTCCTCTGAACTGGGACATGGATCTGCCACTTAACACTACATCTTAGTTATTGTTGCATCTCAGGGCCTCGCACAGTTCCCGGCAGATGGTCGGCAACTCATCCTCCAAAAATATGTTGACCAGAAAATGAAGCAAGTGAAAAGAGAAGGCTGTAGACTCTGAGAAAGTAAAATGTACAATATGGTTAGAGCAGTAGAATTCCATGAGCGGTGCAAGGGCCATGCCCCTGTGGCAGGTGGGGCTGCCGCCTGGCTTCCCTGGGAAGGAGGACCAGGGCTCTGGCCCTCTGAGGGAACCCCCTGGTGCTTAGCGGCCGACTCCGAGAAAGCCAAGCTCTTCTGTGGGAAAATCAAGGATGGCAGTGATTGTTCCCCCCGCCACAACTAACCTATACTTAAACATGATTGAATATGCTCTCTGTGAAGGAAATACCCCACGGTTTAGCCAAACACGGGGGCACCCTCTCTCCCCCAAGGGCAGTTATGGTGGTTTGTGTGGTGGACTACGTACTGAAGCAGGACCCAGCCTATTAGGCCAAGTTCCAAACTGGGTTTTTTTTTTCTTTCCCCCTGGCAGCCTGGGCCTCACTTGTGCCAAGGAGAAGACCAGATACGGAGGCTTCCTCCCTGAGCCACGCTCTCCAAGGGGGGTGACAGTATGCAAACCCTGCACACGCCCAGCGGGGCTCTTCTGTGTGTCTCCAAGCTCCAGACCTGCTGACCTCCTGGTTGGCCTTTCTGCGCCCCCGAAATATTCCAGGTCCCTTCTCCAGGGAGGAGCATTGGGAAGCACAGAATCTTCCCAGGTGGAAAAAGAGAAGACGTTTGTCAGGCAGTTAAAGGAATCAGTGGGTGACTTGGTGAGACACCAATCCCCTGCCCCGTTCCCCAGCGCCAGCTCAACTACCAACACGAGAGAGACAGGTTTCCAAAGGGATCCTGCTCTCTCCGCAGTGCAGGAGGCGAAAAGGCATTTCGCGCTCTTAATTATACAAACGCCCACTTCCAGACACAAACACCCACACATGAGGTGATCTGCAAGCGTGTGTGTGTTTGTTTGCACACCCTCACACATCTGCTTCCAGAATCCTGTAATTAGCACCCCAGAAAGGACGATTCTACGTTTTTGAAAACACCAGCCTAGATCCTGGGTGACTGACAAGCCAGAAAACTTAATTTCCCTCTTTGTAGGAGAGATCTTTTAAGCTACTTACTGTTTGATCGCCTCTGCAGATTAGGCTAGCTCTGAACTGCTTTGGAGAAATGTAGTCCTTCGCCCGACACCCTCCCCCCTGACTCTCCCTCCCCACCCCTTAAGCGATAAGGCATCTGTAAACACTCTCTGAAACTCTTTCTCCAGCCTTCTTGGCTTTGCCACTTTGAAGTAGAACTGCAGGAAGACCTCCATATGAGATGAAAATGTCTTGCAAACTGATAAAGAAGTGCGGATCCAGCTAAAATCCACTGGGTAATAGGGATTAGTGAACCCGAGAAGGTTTATTTGGATGGAAGACTCGTGTTGAAAAATGTGAAGTTTGGATTCAATCAAAATGAACCCAAGCACCATCCCTTACCCCCTTATCCACATCCCACGGATGGGGGTGCCCAGCCAGACACTGGGAGTGCACCCACCTTCAAATTCCAAAAGGTTTTCAAGCCCCTTGGGTTTTCCCTTTACTTGGGGCTCTCAAATTTCCTCAGGTGCGCAGATCACCTGAAGAGCTTGTCAAATGCAGATTCTGGGGTTCTATTGCCACAGAGTCTTATCTGCATGGTTTGTGGTGGGATTCAGTGACCAGGATTTTTAATAAGACCCCAGGGCTATTCTAATGCAGGTGATCCAAACCAGACTCTCTAAGAACACTGTTGTAGAATCAGCTGATAACGGCGAAGACAGTATAAACAGGACTGCAGTCTGGGTCCGGTGGTGTGCACTAGCACTGGTGGTGAAGAATAGTGAACTACTGGGGTAATGGGTTGACAAACAGCCATAGCCTCTAGTGCTCCGGGGGACATCTGCTGCCCCAGTTGCCTGCCCCTTTCCCAGGACCTCCTGGACTTTTGAACAGTTCAGACACCCCAGAGTTCACGTCTGGCACAGCAGAGGGTCTCTGAGCCTCAGAACCTGTTGCTAAGGCCCATGTCTGCTCCGATTGGCCAGTCTTATCAGTTACTAAGTATCCTTACTGCCTCCTTACCTGAGGCTGGTCTGGCAGGAGCTTACCATGCTCTGGGTGCACCGTGCACGTTTCTCCAGGTTGACCATGGCAGGGACATCTTTGACCACCCTGGTCTGCTTGCAAGCACCTTCTTCTGCCCCTCTCCTGGTTTTCCTCCCAACTGCTCCTTTTCCTTTGCTGCTCCCTCCCCCTTTGATCCACCATTTCTGTTGGTCCCCTTCTCTTGTCCAGCCCCAAATACCATCTAAATGTCAGTGGTTGCCAGTGTATAGTTACCTCTCTCTGGAACTCCAGACACATTCCCCTGTCAACGGACATCGCCATATGCATGTCCAAGGAGCTCCTCAAACTTCACAAAGACAAAACAGAGTCCCTAACGCCCTATGCTCTCCCCAGTCTAGCCCTTCTCTGGAATTAGCCCTCTCTAAACTAATTGACTCAAGCCAAAAGTCCAGAACTTATCCTGAGTTCTTCTCCTTTTCTTGTCACTCTCATCTAAACCATCAGCAAGTTCTGCCAACCCCTCTGGGATGCACCCACTTTCCTGCACCTGCACCACCACCACCTGCACTGCCCCCACCAGAGCCCACTGCCATTGCCCATCTGCCTTTCTGACCTCGCTTCTCTCATGCTCGTCCCCTGGCCATTCCTTCTCCACCTGCTGGCAAGCTGGTCCTATTAAAACACAATCAGATCATGTTGCTGTCTTGCTTAAAGCTCTCCAATGGCACCCCTGTGTGTTTGGAATAAGACCCAAATTCATCTAGGGGCATGTAAGGCACCTACTGCTGATACTCTGACCTTACTTCACACCACTCTGCCTCCGGGCCAGCACAGTCCAGCCTCTCTGGTCTCCTCTTTCTCCCTCGGAAGGCCCCCAGCTCATTCCTGCCTCAGGGCCTTTGCACTAGACGTGCTATGGGCCTGGAATGTTATTTCCCCATGGCTGGTCTCTTCTTGTTCAGATCTCAGTTCAAATAGACCTTCCCTGACCTTGCAGACTAAAGTCACTACCCAGCCGCTCTCTATCACCCTATTTCACTTGTCTGCAATAGCTCACCGCCAGTGGATGTTGTAACAGTTTGCTTGTTCATTCAGTTCTTGTCCACCCAGCCCTCCCTAATGAGGATGTTTGCCCCAGAGCACCATACTTGGGGAGTGCTACTTCTTCTTCTTCTTTTTTTTTCAGTAGATCTTGTGACTCCTCCCTTTTTAATGAACATTGTCACTGTTTCCTGAAGTCAGAATCCCCATCTCCGGCTGTCACCCTCCTGTCAATACGTCCTGAGCTAGGAAAGCAGTAGGCATGCTAATGACAACCGTGTACAAAGTAAAAGTTAATAATTCTGAGTAAGACAGGGACTCCATAAAAATAAAAAGATGCCTGTGGTTTAGTGTGATGGTTCCTAGGCACCCACCCATGGACTAACTGCATCAGAACCACGTGGGGGAACACCTGAGTGATGCAGACTTCCGCACGCCCTCCCTGGAGGACTGTTTCAGTGGGTGTGCAGTGCAGTCTGAGAATCTCTGTTGCCAAAGGACAGCCCAGGTGCCCTCACACTTCACCAGTTTGGTAGCCACTAGCTGAGTGCGCAGGCGGGAAGTGCCTAATGCACACAGACCTGCAAGGGGAGACCTTTTCTGCCTCCGCCAGGATGGGGTTTCTCAGCCTCACTATGACTGACATTTTGGATTATTTTTTGCTGTGAGAGGCTGGCCTGTGCCTCTGAAGATGTCTGGTAGCACCCATGGCCTCTACCCTCCAGGTGCCAGAGCACCTCTCTTCTAGCTATGACAATGAAAAATGTCTCTAGATATTGCTCAGTGTCCCCAGGGGGTGGGGGGGCGGGCAAAGTCACCTCTGATTGAGAATCAGTGCTCTAGGATTTCAGCTATGGTCTGACTAGCCAATAGGAGACTGCCATAGAAAACGGTCTAGAACATTCTGTTGCCCCAAATATAGAACAACATGCGTGGGCACTCCAACAACTGCCTAAAGCGTAAGTGTCTATGTGCTGGCTAATTGTGTACATGGAAATCAAGAATAGCTCTTCACTAATCAAAAAGAGACATCCTGGTCAAAGCCTGTTTGAAGACTGCCATGTTTTAAAACTCGACATGACTTAACACAGAACCCTATAAGTTCCTTTGCTAAAATACTTTCAGGATATATTAGGTATAACAATAGTTTGCTACATGAAAATGGCTTTGAAAATCTTTAAAGTGTTTTAAAAGAAAGGGGACTCTCTCTTTTTTTTTTTTGCAAGGCATTAAATTGGATGTGAATATGACAGATTTCAAAGACTGTCAAAATAACGAATTTACATCATAAATGCATCGGCTTTCTTTTTCAAGGCCTCTCCACCACTCAGGAAGGCATTTAATGGTGAGCAGGTTCAAAATGTCGCCAACTCCCACTGGTACAAAAGGGAGGCAGATCTCCACTAGAGTCTCTGAGCTTCAGATAATGTCTCTGCCTCTTTTCAAGTTAATAAACTGCACTCCTGTCAAATTGCAGATAAATGAAAGAGACGGCACCATTGTTTTCTCCCACATCTTGCTAAGAAAGATATCTCCCAATATTTCGGGAGGACCAGGATGCCAAAAAATAAACTTGAAATAAATCCACCCTGCCGTGACTTTACCGGATCAAAGACAATGGAATTTCCACAGAAGCAGTTTTCTGAAGTTTGCAGGGCTTTAGTTCAGATAGCGGCTCATTAAGAAGCTTCTAATGCATTTGATTGTTTCAAAGTTAGCCATCTAAATTTTTAATCATGTGTGAGTTCAAGATAGTCGTAGGGTTGTACCCAAACACCGCAAAGCCTTTATATCCTAAAGAGTCATGTCAATATAATATTTTCCTGAATAATCAGCAGGTAGGCCTGGGGAGGGGGTAGCTTCAAACGGCTCGGCTCTTTGATGGAGGGTAGACAGGTTTCTGAAGTTGCCTTTTGAAAGAGAAATAAGTCTGAGCGGCTTGAAATCTGGATTCCTTTCTTTTTGACGGAGTGCGGGTGCAGCTCTCTTTTCTCTTCTCTCTTCCTTTCTTTCAGCAGAGATGAATAAAAATAAATGGGAAAACAGGGTTTCGCCGGGAGCCCAGCCTCACCAGCTAGGAAATCTTGGACAGGAGGCTCGCTCGCTGCTTCAGCATGCTGGGGTTAGCTTTCTTCCAGGACGAACCACAGGCCGGGGTTTGCTGCTTCCTCCTCTTCAGGGGACGGTCTGTCTCTCTCAAGAACCTATTGATTGAGAAGGTGGGAAGGCGTGGGAGCAGGCCACACGGAGTTCTGCAGCGCTCATGTGGTCCCAGGCTGTGGCTCCTTCCTGCTGGTGGGGGTGGGGGTTCCACCTACAGGGGGCAAAAGAAGAGGAGGGGACTTGGGGAGACCTTACTGCAACTGTCTTGTAGAAGATAAGGCACAGCTCACCTGGGTGTGAAGGATTTTTGGGGGCCATGAAATCCATCCCTCACCCTTGAGATAGCTCTTACTCCACCCCCTATTTATCGAGTGTTTATCTGTGCCTCGTCTCTGTTCTAAGCACTTTACTTGGATCAGCATGTTTAATCGTCACAACAACCTGTATGGCAGGCTCTTTCATTAGCCCCGTTTTACAGGAGAAGCAGCTGAGACACGGAGCTTGTGAGACGCAGAGCCTCCCTTCTAGCAGACCCATTGGCCCATCTGTCCACGTCTGGGGTTGTTTCATGATGACACACAGCCCGTTTCCCTCCACCTGGGGCAGCCTGAGGATGGCTGGAGTGTCTCCCATGGCTGGTTGCCATGTGGGCCTGTGTGTGTGTGTGGCTGGCATTGTCATTGACCCCAGGGGAAACCTGGCAGGAGCTGCCCAGTAGCAGGGACCGTGGTAGATGGCATCCTTTCTGCATCCTTGTTACTCAGAAGTTGAACCAAAGCTTATTAGGTAAGTGGTAACTTGAGAAACAAAGCCCAAACTGAATGTTTGGGGCTCTGTTAAGAAGGACGCCAATGAATCCACAGCGCTAATGTCTGGGAGAAGAAATTCACCAGACTGGAACAGCCCAAACTTTGGGGCCAAATCTCGAGGTGTGACTGCCACGCAGGAGGCCTTGGATGGGGAGTCCCCATTTACCACTGGCCTCTACCACCCTTAAGCATCGAAGTCAGGGCAGCACTAGCCTGTCAACCTAACACAGTACCACGAACAAGATCTAGGTTCCCACATTTCTTAACATGTTTAGTTTCTTTCTGACGTCAGGCCTGCAGACTTGGACTGATTTTCACAAAGGAGCAGGGAGCATGAAAGCAAACTTGGGGAGGTACCACTCGTTGTCACGGCCGTGCAAAGTATGACCTGAGTCAGGGCACCTGCACTCCAGCCCTGGCTGCCTGTGACTGCAGCTGTAACCTTAGGCAGGCCATTTGACTTGACTTTCAAAGGTGAATAAAAATACATACCCTGCCTGTCTTACGGGATTATTTTGAAGAATGTCTGTCTCTTTTGCTCATCACTGCATCTTTTGTGACTTGTGTAGCACCTGGCGACAGGAAATTTGGGGAAAACAGTCCATGGCAATTTGGAAATTGAAAGTACTTGGTCTGAGAGATGTCTAAATCACAGCGTGGGAGCAGGGTGGGGGCCAACTCTCATTCAGCCCACCCAGGGGGTCCCTAGAGCAAAAACAAAAAACCCCAAAACATGCAAGCAGAGAGCACCATGAATGCTTCTGGGGGGAGAAGGGGTCCAGAACACCCCTCACATCTTAAACTCCTTAGCACAAAAACAGTACTCAACAAACACATTCTGAGTGACGGAATAAAGAAAAATATGAGCCAATAGCCAAGAAAGTGGTTTCCAAAGTAGGATGAAACTTACACTTTGAGGCAGAGGCTAGCAGCTTCCTAATTCTTTATTCCCTGGGCCCACGGTTAGGCATTAGGCAGCGTACCCCAGCCTCCTGTGGGTGTGGCAATACCGAAGAGGGAGCACCAAGCCTGGCCATAGAAACACCTGGGAAGCCAGGTGCTGAAGATGGCACAGTGATAAGAGAGAAGAAGTTTGGGGCCCCAAATCAGAGGAAAGCCTGTCCCCAATTAGGCAAACCAGGGTTGACTTTATGTAAGTAAGGAATGAACATTTATTTTGCTTAGGCCATTCTATGTCTTGGGGGTTATTTAGCATCTGGTACTATCTTAACTAACACACAGTCTCTGGTATAATTCATACCGTTGCTCTGAGAGGCTCCTAGAGGTCAGGTGATGTTGGGGAGAGAGCCCAGGTGCATGGTTCTGGAGTCTCATATGCACTTCCGCAGCAGAGCCGGAAGCACATAAAAAAATGTAGTTCTTACAGTGCAATTCCAAATGGTCCCAATGAGGAAGCAAAGAACAGTACACCTGAAGAGTCAGACTGCCAAGGGGCTGTCGAGAGAGCTAAGGTTCAAAAGGGCACATACAAGAAAAGATGGAAAGATATTTACAAGTGCAAAGATACCCAAGTAGTCTAGAATTTGAAGCATAATTTCTGAGACTGAGACTTCTGAAAAACACTTAGGATGATCGCACGAGGAAGGGAGGGCAAGGCTAGCCACTGAAACCAACAAAGCACAACATTTCAGTGGCATGAAGTGCTGCTCTTGATGAAAGTGCTGCTCTTGTTTGTCAGTCATGGACCAGTTCATTGAGGTGCTCAGGTCGGCAGGTGGCCATGATCCATGTGGTGAGGAAGGGATGCATGGATTCACGCTCTTCCCTCCTTGTGCCTTTACCCACAGCCAGGCTCTCGGGGCTCTCTGCCCTCAGCCTGTGGAGGCGGGGAAAGTGCGGTGAAGATGACCGCTCACATCCTAAGCTTTTTATCCCTAAAATGAAGCTCATCGCTTTTTCCACATTCCACTGGAAAGCCCCAGTCACAGGGCACTCCCTTGATGCAAAGGGGTCTGAAATGCAGTCCTCGGCAGGGCAGCCCTCGCCAGGTATAACGCCCTACTATGAAAGGCAAAGCATGTATTGTTCGTGGACATCTCACTGTCACTGCTACTTTTTTTAAGTGATAGTTAAGATGATCAAGAAAGAGATAGATCTGGGTTTTTAAAAATATTTTATTTATTTTTAGAGAGGGGGAAGAGAGGGAGAGCAACATAGATACATGAGAGATATATCAATCAGTTGCCTCTTTCACACCCTCAACTGGGGACCTGGTCCACAACCCAGGCATGTGCTCTGACTGGGAATCGAACTGGTAACCTTTTGGTTTGCAGGCTGGCAAACCAAACCACTGAGCAACACTACCCAGGGCTAGACCTGCTTTTTTGAATTGAATGGTATAGTGCTTGTGATAGAAAAAGGAAATGAAGGTCCTTATCTCCTGTCCCTCCTCTGTCTGGGGAGAGAATTAGCCTACAGGATAAAGGAGAATGGACGCTGAGTAAAAGGAACCGAAACCCTTCTTGAAACAGTTACTGACTCCAGACGGATTGTCTCTCCTGGCCTGGATGGTTCTACTCCAGACATCACAGAGGGTTTTTGAAAATGGTGCCAAATCAGACTGCATGGAGAGCAAAAAAAGTACCTGAAAACTGAAGATGGGTAAGTGTATTCCTAGTTGTTATAAAAGAGAAAATGTCTTCTGCATGTTTGCTAGACAGACTGATGACCGATTCCAAGTTAAGTCCTGAAAACTCCCAAAGTCGATGTTTTAAAGGATAGTTGGTATGCTCTTAGGAAGGTAAATGGTGATGGTTAAGAGTCAGAATAGGTTTCCGAGACCAAGACGGGCCAAGCTAATCTCGATGTCACCTTCCACAGTCTTAATCTGGCAAATCCAGGAGATGCAGTGAACCCTGATAACTGTGTTTTATATAGCATCTGCCAAGATCTCCCTTGAAATCCAGGGGACACTATGTGACTTGGGTGACTTTATGACTGGTTGACAGATAATACTCAAAGCGTGCCAATAAATGGGGACTAAGGGCTGCTAACTTAACGCTGTGGTGAGTAAGACAGGCATGTCACCAATGAGTAGGGGTAGGCTGGGGGCTCGATACGAGGGACTATGGCAACAGAGACAAATAGAGAGTCTACATCTTGCCTGATGGCTGTGGTCGTTCTGCACATCCAGGTGGAACGTGCAGCCCACATCCTGCACAGCTGCACACAGCTGCTTTGGCCGTCCCAGCTGGTTGTCGCCATGTTGGACAGTGAACCCGGGGCTGAGCTATCTTTAATCTATTAGGAGAAGCTAGAAATCCAGATGTTGGCCACTGATTCAAAGTTGTGTAAAAGGATACACTATACAGGCCAAACCAAACACACCTGCAGGCTACATTTGGCCATATGTGACCTCTGATCCAAAGAAAGATTCCTAGTAGCCCAGGGCTGTGGCATTGGTCTGATTCTATTCAACGTTTTTATCAATGACTTGGCCAGAGCTCTAGAAAACATGCGGACCAAATTGGCTGTTGACCCAAAGCCAGAGGGACAGCTGGGTGACAAACTTGGGATTCTGAATAACCTCAACAGGCGAGGACAGGGCCTGAACTGCAAAGAAGGGGCTCTTGGGGAGACAAATGTAAGAGCATGTACTTGGGCTCAAACACTCCACCATACAAGCACAGAATGGCCTAACAAGAACACATTAAGAGAAAAATTGCTGTAGAGTTGTAGCGGCCTGCAAATCAATACAAGGCAATGGTGTGATGCGGTTGCCAAAAAGCAAAGGCAATCTCAGACTGCATCTAAGGAAGCCAGTCCTGCACAGCCCAGGCTGGCCGACCACATCTGGAGCCCCGCCTTCAGTTCTGGGAAATGCTTGAGAAGGGGTGTGGGGGAACTAGAGCACAATTGGAAGAGAGCAACTGAGACAGGGGAAGGACTGGAAACTACTCAAATGAAGAATGGCTAAAGACATTGGGACGACTTGGCTTAGGGAAGGGAAGCCTAGCAGGTACCTGAATGCTGGGTTCCAACATATGGGAAGTGGTCAAGTGGCTGGGGAATTAGACTTGTTCCTCATGGCTAGACTAAAGCCAACGGGGAGATGGTTCGGAGAGCTAGAGTTCCGTTCCATAGTCAAATACCTTTCAGACATATCTCTGGGGAAGGAAAGAACTACCCAGAAAGGAAGTTAGCCCTCCGTTCCACCCACAAAGATGGAAATGTGGGAGCACGGGGAGGGAGGGAAACCTCTGGGCAGGAGGAAGGTAGAGCAGGGGTGTCAGACTCATTTTCTTTGGGGGCCACATCAGCCTCATGGTTACCTTCAAAGGGCCAAATGCAATTTTAGGACTGTATAAATGTAACTACTCCTTAATAATTAAACAAGAGCTCAGCACTGCCGCTGGGTAGAAAAGGTGCTGGGCCAGATAAAACAAGGTGGAGGGCCGGATTGGGCCCTCGGGTTTTGTGTTTGCCACCTGTGAGGTAGAGAGATTTGACCGTTAAGTGAATGGCCATTGAGACCGTGATGAGCATACTAGGATGAATGCAGTTTACAAAGAGCAGGTGGAATTTCAGGTTTTCTTGGCTACTGCTGAAAATTAAGAGCCACCTAATAAACTTCTGACCAAGAGACCTGTCAGGGAATAGCAAATAAACTTATTGGGGTGGCAGGTGGGGAAGTCAATGACAGCAGGGATTTAGCAGAACTCTAAGTTTCAGAGTCACTACAAGACACAGTCTCAGAAGGATAAACCATGGCATGTGGTACTGCTGATGGCATACCTGTCCTGCAGGGAGAGCTGGGCCAGGTCTCCTGACAAGCTGTTTCCATGATCATCATTTTGGATACTCCACAGAAAACTTGACCTCAGAATTGCCTTTATCCTCAGAATCACCCCCACTTTGATGGCCAAAAAAAACTGTCTTGTTAGTAATGATAACGGTATCCATACATGGAGCCCTCAACAGCCCAAGAGACAGAATGGACACGTCTATTCTTGTCCTTATATACTTTTACCTCAGGTAGCTTGGTTCCAAGATTCACGTTTTATCATATTCTTCCTGTGTCATCCTAGATCACTCCTATCTGTGGTTCCTATGACATCTTCTTGCCAAAATGCTGGTCCCTAGGGTTGCTGGGGAGGAAGTGAAGTCTTCTCAGTACCTTTGTAGAGGCCAGTTCCCAAATCACCTTCGTCTTCCTTCTCTGAAGTCCAGCTGCCATGGACTGTCCCCGAGCCTGGGCCTGAACACAGTGCCTGCATTCAGACACTGCCTGAGCTCTTCTCTGGGCCAATCCATCCCTTGAACTCCTCCAAAACACTGCTGAGCTCCCCACTGAGTGAGAGAGGTGGAGGGGACATCCTGTGGGGATAGGCTTACTCTAGACAGAGGCACCATCCCAGCCAGCAATTCTCCTTTGTCTTCCTCCCAAGGGCCAAAAGGGTGATGGGGCAAAGCCCCACTGGAGAGTCCACATGCCACCAGGCCGAGATCCACCAGATACAACCCTTCTCTTGGCATCTTTGAGCTCTGGCTATTTTTCTGCTGAGGTGAGCCTTCCCGGGAGAGACCGTAGGTGGCATCCACAGGGCTATCCTAGCACACCAGGGGAAACTTCAGTTCCCTCCACTGCCTTTCCCCCCTCCCACTGCTGCTCAGGGATTTCACACATCAATAGTTGTGATTTTCTGAACACATTCTTAAGAAAAGAACTCTCTCCATTCCAAGTTCTGGAATATAATCCACCTGTTCCCCTCCAGAATAGGCTCAGCCTAGATTCTTTAGGTTTTGGGGGTTACCAGGCAAGCCTAACTGAAAACCCAAAGCATGGGGGATCCACTATCTTCGGTGACTGGAAGAAGTGGACGTTTCGTTGCTGCTGAAGGAGGAAGCGAATCCCTGGAGCCCAGAACCGTTCGCTACACTCCTGTGGATGTAAGGCTGCACTAGTAAGGATTACAAGCACCTCCCAGGGCAAGAAGTGAGACAGACCCTAGGTAGTCAGGGAACCCGAGATACAGTCTAGCCTTCTGCTCCTCTGCTGGGTCGTATCACTTCACACCCACTGTCTCCCGGTAGAACAAAATGGACCATCCATAAGGACTGACTTGGTATAGACGATGAGCCTGAAACTTGGCTCTGCGCATTAGGGGCCACCTCAGTTAACAGTGTAGTGATGAGCAAGGGTGTCTCCGGGCTGAGTTTAATCCCTTTCAGCCATATCTTTAAGGTGACCTTCAACCAGAGCTTGAGTGTCGTCACAACTGGGTACACCACAGGTATCTTCCTGGGTGCAAGGCATCTCATTTGATTTCTATTCTTAGCACTTGGCCGGGCTCATCACTCTGTGGTTGCCAGTCATCCTCACCTTCGGGTATTCATGGCCTGTGCAGTTCCCTTCCACACCAAATAGAGCTAACCTGAATAGGGCTGACCTACTGCAGTGCAACTGTGCGACTGTGCGACTGCAGTGCAACAGACAGTGCGACTACTCAGATTAGCCCATAAAAATTATTACTGCTTCTTCTCTCTCTTAGATCACTTACTCTAGGGGAGGGCAGCCACCACGCCACGAGGACACTCAAGGAGCCCCATGGAGAGGGCCACGTGACAAGGAACTGAGGACTTCTGCCCACAAGGGAGTGAATGGCCCCTCAGAACCAGATCCTCCAGATCCTGACAAGACTTTAGATGACTGTAGCCCCAGCTAACCTCTTAACTACAGCCTCATGAGAGACCTTGAACTAAGCTACACCTGAGTTCCTGGCCCACAGAAATGATAAGAGATGACACACGGTTATTACTGTTTAAGGGGCTAAATTTGGGGGTAGTTTGTTATATAGCAACAGACAACTGGTGTGTACATACTCTATAAATGCTTGGTGAATGAATGAGTGAATAATGAATGAATAAATCTAGCAATGCCTATACATGATCCAATGGTCATTTCTGCCCCCTTCTATCTAAAAGAGGCAAAATGGCCACATCCTACCACAAAAAGACCTCAGTTCCAATCAATGCAGGAGGAAGGAAGTGGATAGCCTACTATGGTTCCCGCTCTACCGAAATAAGCTCATTTCCCACCAAACCCCATTGGGCCTGGTGTGCCTTCCTTCCCGAAGATTGCCCTGGATGCTCGAAACCTGTCCCTTCACACCTCTGCACCCCTGCGTGGGCTCTTTACCCGGCCAGGAGGTCCTGTTGTAACCCCTGTGCTGGTGGCTTCTACTCACATCTCACAAAATGAAAATGAAAGGCCCCAGGGAGAACTTATGTTTCCCTGTGAACCCTAGTTCAGGAAACTCAGAACAACAGAATGTCCATGTGGTGGGACAGTAACTGGTCATTTAAAGGGATGTTGCAGAGGAGTCATTCATGGCCAGGGGAGATGTTTATAATATACTGCTAACTGAAAAGGAAACACCGCTAACAGGACAAGAAGCACATTTAAGGGCAAATATATTATTAATATTTATTATTATTTATGTCATAATAGGTCTTATATGGTTGTATGCAAATATATATATGAACAATAAAATACATCCCCGTGTAACTTAGATGTAAATGAAAGAATATACATAAAATGCTAATGGTTCTCTTTGAGTGAGGCATGGTGAGTCATTTTTAATTTAAATTTTTAATGTTCTATATTATCCAAATTTCTATATTGACCATGTATGCATTGCATTAGGAAAAAATGAGATTTTTTTTTCCAAAGGGAGATGAGAGGGCACACCTAGCCTGGGGCTGACTCTTCCAGCTTGGGGTGAGGTCCTGATGCTGGGGCTGGAAGAACAAAGCAACGACAGCACCCACAGGTCCTTAGGGGATCTCCAGCCGCCACAGGCGGAGGGGAGCTCAGGCCTGACCAGGATGAGGAGCCTGGGGTGGAACCGGGAGTGGCCCATGGGCCACCCTCTGGGCTGGAAGGTCAGCTTCTGTTCTTCCCAGCACAGCAGGAGCCAAAGGAAGGAGTTGTTGGGAGAGCAGGAATAAAGAGCAGGGAGGAGAAAGTAGGTCGCCAGGAAATCAGGAAATAAACAAAGGGTTCCTGTGAAAGGGGAAGCTTGCTTTGATCCCAGGGTGGGAATGGGAAGGACTGACTCTGGGAAGAGTGACAGGGTTTCTGCGACATCCTCGGCCCACCGCGGGTTGACACAGTCAGAGTCTCAGAACAGCACAGATGGACAGCGGAAAGGGGCAAGCAGCCAACCCGCCAGCCTCGCCCAGAGCTCACTTCCCTGTGGGAAACACCACAGCCTACAGTGCAACTCCAGCGAGGGCACTCAACTGGTCGTGGGTCCCTCCCCCGCCCCCACACCCCAGCTGACACCCCACCTTTGCACAGGCTGGTCCCTCTGCCTGGATTACTCTTCTCCCTCCTTTAAGAATTAGCTCAGCTCTCAATTATCCATAGCAGAATTACCTCTTACATTTCTTTTTCTCTCCTATTAATTTTTTAAAATTATAGTATAATATATATAACATTTATCATCTTGGTTATTTAAAGTGCACAGTTCACAGGTGTTAAACGCATTTATATTGTTTTGCAACCATCAGCACCATCCACCTCCGAGTCTTCTCATCTTGTAAAACTGAAACTCTGTCCCCATTAACTGGTAACTTCCCCCGCCACCCCAGCGTCTGGCAACTGCTATTCTAGACACAGGGCCCGGCACAGAAAATGCCCCTTTTTATTACAAAATCATAACTATGTACTTCTGTAACATAACAATATCACACACAAGCACATCATATGACATTTTAGGTGAAATGTTCATATTAAAACTATAAATTATTACACCCATATCATTACCCTACCAAACACACTCAAGCAGGCCTTACTTCTTTCTGCTGGACCCTGTACTTTCTACCCCCAAATTTGACTGCTCTAGGGACCTCATAAAGTGGGATCATGTAGTGTTTGTCCGCTTATGACTGCCTTCTTGTGTTGTGCATGTCTTCAAGGTTCATCCACATTGTACCATGTGTCGTGACTTCCCTCCTTTTTAAGGCTGAATAACATTGCATTGTATGTATGGAGCACATTCTATCCATCCATATGTTGATGGACACCTGGGTTGCTTCCGCCACCTTTAGCTATTGTGAATAATCCTGCTGTAAACATGGGTGTACAGCTGTGTTACATTTTGCAGCAAATTTTACCTGGAATTTGTTCACATACAGCTTCCACCATTAGCTTTATTACTGGCTTTATTAATGTTAAACTTACGTACTTACTCATATTTAGCATACTGGCTACTTTTTCATAAGGGGTCTTTGGGTACTTCCTCATCTCTTGGTGAAGAGAAGTTTCAGGAGGGAGTCACTCTTAGACTTGTACCTTGCATCAATCTAAAACATACATCACATTGCAGGTGTGATTAAGTTAAGGATTTACAAATGGGGAGATTATCCTGAATTATCTTGGTGGGCCCTAAGTGCAATCACAGGGTCTTCATAAGAGGGAGGCAGGAGAGTCTGAATCAGAGAAAGAGGCATGGATTCCAAAGTCACTGTCACAGCTGAATGCAGTGATTCTGCCCACTTTGCTTTAGCACCGATGGCTAAGTGTTGACTACTTGGTCACACATACACTTCCTCATCCCCTTTAACCAAGCAGTCCAAGAAGTGACAAGCAGGAAGGCCTTAAAGAGAAACCCCTAAACTTGCTTCTTAAATCCAGCCTCCAACAGAAAGCCCCCGACCTTGCAAAGCTTGTAGACCCTCTTTTCCTAAGAGGTCTCACTGGGCCCTGAGCTTCCCTCCTCACCCTCATCATCCTGCATTGCAGTGAGGTTGATTACCTGTCTGTCTCTTATATAGGCTTCTATCGAGACTCTTTTTATTCTTTCTCTGTCTCCAGTGCCCAGTAGAATGCTCAGGATGGCATTCACGCTCCCTTCGCTGGAAGCGAATGAGTGAATAACTCTGGGAAGGCGATACAATGTTTCCCTGGATGTAACCGACTTCCACCCCACCCCCAAACCTCAGACCTGCCAGGATTTGCTTAGTATTCAGAGCAGCTTGTCCCGAGGAGGTCAATCTGACCTCTGGCATTTTTCCCATGTCAGGCAGAGCTGCAAGTAGGGGTAGGGGACGGGGTGAGGAATGCAACTAATATGTAGCAATCAGGTCCTCGAATGCTTTGGGATAGCCAGGAAGGAGGGTAGAGAGGGAAAAGGATAAAATATGAAGGGGTATGAGAAAGCTTTTGGAGGTGATGGGAATATCTATTATCTTCATTGCAGTGATGATTTCACAGACTTTAAGTATGAGCAATGTATTGTATGTCAATTACACTTCAATAAGGTTTAAGAAGACTTTGTATTATAAAAAATAAAAGAATTGCTGTGGATAGCAAAAAAACATACAAGCATATTAAATCCAGCAATACATTTTTAAAATACAATAAAGACTAAGCAGTATGCTTTACTTGACATAAGGAGTATCCTAGGAATATGTTTCTAATTATTATAAAACCTAGGTATGTGATTCAACATGTTAACAAATTCAAACAGAACAGCCATATGATCATGTCAGTATATGCAAAATATATAAATACTTTTATCAATAATCAATAAATACTTTATCAAACCAGAAGGAAATATAAAGGAAATCTCTCATCTAATAACCTCAAAATTTTCATATCTAATGTAGAAATACTATGAGTTTCCCTTTAAAGTCAGAAACAATATAAAGATGGTCCCTATCACTGCATCATGTATCTATCTAACATTATTTAGGTGATCCTAGCCAATGAAATAAGGCAAGAAAAGTGAATGAGAAGAAAAGTTTGAAAGAGAAGAAAGATATGATTTTTCACATGGAAAATTCTTTAACACTCTACCAAAAATCTATTTGAACTACTAAGAGAATTTTAAAAAGTTGATTATTTCAGTAGAAATTGCATGCTGAGCCAAAATCAGGCATCCATGACTACAAAGGACTCTGAGAAATAAATCTAGTTAATTCCCCTGCCACTTAATAAAAGAATAATAATAGTAACAGTAACAGCTACTATTTATTTAGTGTCTACTGTATCCAAAATTCTACAAATACTATTTTAATTGAATTATATTTTATTAACCATAATGTCTTCTACCTACAATTGAAAAAATAGTATGAAATACATGTAGAAGACATTGTATTTATTCAGCTTATTCATAGTACCTGGAGCTCCTGCAAATATGCAGATTTGACATAATTCCATCACCTATAGTTGTCCGCAGCTGACCAGTTGAGATACACTGCCACAGAGGTTTATAACATTTGTAGTTAGGTAAACCAAGCATTGCTCTCTTAAATATATTTTTCCTGTATCAGAGTGTATCTTCTTTCTTTGCATCTAATAGTGAAGACAAAATAATCTATCTTTAGATCTAGGAGAGTCACAATGCGTATCTGTTGGATGAGGTATGTGGTGGCTGGCAAATGCATTGGATGGAGAAAGGCAGAGTCTTTAGGTCACAAATATTGTTCTTCCTGTTCACAACAACTGTGTGAGGCAGGCACTGTTAGTATCTACATATTAGAGGTAAGGAAACTGAGGCACAGGGAGGATGTCAACTTGCCCGAGGTCACATGACTACTAAAGGAGGGAGCCTAGATTTAATCCATGTCTGTTTGGTCCTGTCCTCCAAGCTCTTTTTATCCTGCCAGGCTGCCTCACTACAAAAAGATGAAGAGTCACACTGTTTTTGAAAGATCTTCAGATTACCAGATTACCATGCTAATCAAAGAGGACAGTCAGACAGATAATTCAAAATTGTAGATAATAAAAACTCAGTGGCTTTTGAGTCAGACAAGAGTCGAATCCTTGCTCTTCCATTTCTACCTGTACAATTTTAGCAAGTTTCTTAGACTCCCTGATTCTGTTACTTTATTTATAAAATGATAATGGTAATAATAATAATGATGATAATAATGATAATTATTATACCAATTTTGCAGAGAGGTTCTGAAGATTATCCACTCACTAATTTGTTCAACAAATGCTTGTCTACCACCTGTTGTGTGACAGGGACCATAGTGCTTGAGATTCATCGGTGAACGGAACAGACAAAAATCCTGCTTTCATGGGGCCTGGAAGCTCTGACACCTCAGTATCAACGAACATGCCAGCACGCAGATGTTGGGTTCTAACACCATTCTCCAATCAAAGGAACCAGGGCTCCTTGGAGAAACGGCTGATTCTAGGGATTGAGCAAGTGCTGTACAAGACGAGCCTGGAGCAGCTTGTGGTGCCAGAGAGTGAAGAAGTGCTCCCAAAACAAAGTGATGGAGACACGTGCGAGCTGACCTGAAAGAGCACACAGTGGCCAGGCTGGAGCAACTGGAGTAACACGATAAATAGTATTAGATTATAACGTAAGGTATAAAGTACATATCCATGAGTCCAAACTGATATAAAAATAATTGAATAAATAACTAGATGAGGAAGAAGAAACAAAATCCCATACAGAATAATCCCACGTAATTTATATAGGTGCTCCACTCTCAGAGAGGAGAGGTTGTTTCATTTTCCCAGGCTGCCCTAACAAAGTACCACAGACTGAGTAGCTTAAGCAAAAGGAATTTCTTTTACCACAGTCCTGGAGGTTGGAAGTCCAAAATCAAGGTGTCCGTGGGTTTGGTTTCTTCTGAGACCTCCCACCTTGGCTTCAGATGGCTGCCTTCTCCTTGTGTCCTCACATGGCCATTCACCATGTGCAGGCATGTCATGTCCACATTTCCTCTTCTGGTAAGGATGCCAGTCCTGTGGGGTTGGGGTCCACCCTAAAGGCCTCATTTTAACTTACTATTTTAACTTAGTTCTCTCTTGAAAGACCTTCTCTCCGAATATGGTTATACTCTGAGGTCCTGGGGGTTAGCGCTTCAACACACAAACTGGGGATGGAGGGACACATTCGGCCCACCACTGTTGTACTGAGTGACTTGCTCCCCAGCTACAGGCACAGGGGAAAACATAAATCTACAGTGACAGACTGGCAAACGGCCTCGGCCAGAGGGCCACGGTCAACATCATCAGTGAGAAGTCATGTTGGTAGTATGTCCCTTGACGTGATGGTGAGAATGACTCTTTACCTCTATGGGCTTCCTTCCAAACACCCATCATCCCCGTCTAACCAGCAGAAAGACATCAGATAAACCCGTACTGAGCAGCATTCTGCAGGACACGTGGTTACTACTCCTCCCAACTGTCAAACTCATCACATACAAGGACAGTCTGAGAAACTGCCACAGCCCAGGGAAGGCTAGGGGCACATGATGGTTAAAAACACGATGGGATCCTGAATGGGACCTTGGGAGAGAAAAAGGACATTTGGGGAGAATGAGTGACATATGATGAAGTCGGCAGTTCTGTTAATGGCTACATCCCATGGTTGCTTCCTTAGTTGCAACAAATGCAGGAAGTGATGTAAGAAGGCAGGGGTTCGGTACTCTCTCTGAAAACTCACTGTAAATCTACAGTGATTCTAAAGCAAAAAAACTATTTGAAAAAATACTCTGCCCTCATGGACTTGCATTCTGGTTGGGGGGAGGCAAAGACAGCCAACAGTGAACAATAAAGAGGTACATTAGGTAAGTTACGAGGTATGTTTGAGGGAACTAAACACCCTGAATAACAGAGCAACTGAGGGAAGGAGGAAGGGGCTGGGGAGGGTGCTGGCAAGGGAAGGGCTGGTGCATAGTAGGTGCTCAGTAAATCATGGCCACCTTTTCCTTTTATGTGATGCATGTGGCAGCGCCATGCATCATATTTTTGTTGGGATGATGGTCGAGTAAATTGCATTATTTCAAGTACACTTCACAGAGGGCAAGGAGAAACAATGCTAAATCTCAGTGGGTCACAAGAGGAAGCTGGATTAGAAGGTCTGCCACAGATAATCCACAAGACGAGAAAGTAGAATTTAGCTGCACACCTGAGACCTAAGACTGCCTGTCTCATTAAAAATCTCCTGGGAAACAGGCTTAGAAGATCCTATTCCATTAGCTCGGAAGGCCAAGGTTTTAAAGGGTTTGACATTCCTGTTATCAGAGATAAATAATTTTTTTAAAAAGAGTAACAACAACCTATGGAGCCCCTTTGGCCTGCAGACTGGGCATCATAACCCTCAGAATACTCCTGCAAAGGAGATTATACAATACTGTACCCATTTTACAGACACAGAAACTGAGGCTCAGGGTGCTTCAGAAACATGCTCAAAGTCACAGAACTTAGCATGAGTGCCACCGAAGTCCTCCAGAGCACTAAGCAACGTCAGTCCCTTTGTTTTGTTCTCAGTAGCCGCAGAGGCCCAGTGCCTCACGCTCCCTTGAAATATGCTGGCTGGGTGCCCCCACTCCACCCCTCCCCAGCACATGCCAATGGACCAAAAAGACTCCATTGATGTGGTCCCACAGGAGGCCCGTGTTGAAAGCAAACACACACAGAGCTGATGACGGTGACTCACAACTTCTAACCCTCCTCCTAACCAGTTGCATAAACTTTTCCAGTGCATTGAAGTCTTGCAGAAATAGTGCTCCATGGGAGGATATCAAGGAAAATGTTCCAGCAGCCAACCAGCGGGCCCGACTCCGAGTCCTCGGCCCCTTTTTGAGGTTTCTCTCTCCTTTTTTTTCCCCTC
This sequence comes from Phyllostomus discolor, assembly GCF_004126475.2. NCBI lineage: Eukaryota > Metazoa > Chordata > Mammalia > Chiroptera > Phyllostomidae > Phyllostomus > Phyllostomus discolor. The sequence goes on from NC_040910.2 coordinate 87,496,826, forward strand.
AGCAATTCCTTTCAAAAAAAAAATTTTCCCCCCTCACCATTGACCTTGTTCGAGTTGCAAGTCCTTTCCCCCCTTACACTGGAGCACTTCTGTAAATGTTTTTGTTCTGTGTTCTACTTGCCGTACTCTTTGAGCTTGGCTGTGATGTCTGTTCCGTGGGGCCTTTCTGATCTGACTGGCCCTTGCCTGCACATCCTCTCCCCAGGTATCAAAAACGAGGGCAGTGGGGCCTGGAGGGCCCCTCATTAGCGGGAGGCGGCTCCGCTCCCCACCAGTCACAGGCAGAGAGGGCAGAGCCGACTCCACGAATGACCAGTATTGAAAAGAAAGCTCTCGGGGCGCGAGAGACACGCAGACTGGCAGAGTCAGAAGCAGAAGGTTAAAAAAGACAAGAAAAGCCAAAAAAAAAAAATCCACAAAAGCCTGCTTTCTGACTGCCTAAGTGGCTCCCTTTCAGGACCAGAGGCTTTTCCAGAAAAACGTCCTGAGCAGAATAGACCGTTTGATGATGCAAACCCTTTTCTCTGAGGGCAACACCTCCGGCACGTTGCGTATTTGTTCCCAGAGTTCTTGGCCAAACTCGACTCTCCGCTCTGGTCTGGAGATGCGGGGTGTGTTTTATCTCTGCGAACTCTGCCATGGTGATTGGGGGGTAGGGTGGTGGCCAGCCCCAACAGGGGCAGTGTCCAGCAACTTTGCTGGGATCCATATGAGTCAGCCTCCTTGGAGAGAGGAAAGTGGGGGGCAGGGGCCCTGGAGGGCTGCCCACAGTGGGTCCCAGCGGGGCAGAGCTCTGGGCAGAGAGTCGTGGGGGTCAGCAGTAGTACTGGCTCTCCACAAGCTCCCGGGGGGCTGGCCCTCTACAAGGGGCGCTGCTTATTCTGAGTAATGCAAGCAGCGCTGGCCTTGGGCATCAGAAGGCCTGGCGTGGAGCCTGGCTGACCCAGTGTGATCTTGAGCAAACTGTCCCAACTCTCTGAGCTTTATTTCCTTTTCTGTAAAATGGTAACAATTCCTTGTCTTCATTCAGCATGAAATGCATGCTTTCTCGAGCACCTACTACGTACTGGCAGCTAGAAATAGAAAGAAGTCAAGAGGGCAAGGGACCTGCCTGCAAAGACCACTCAGCTTACTGGGGATGACACACACATGAACTGATGATTAGAATCGACTGTAGGGAGCACAGTGAGAGAGGTGTGTGTTGGGTGAGGGCACACATGGAGGAAGCAGGGCTTATTTCTTTCTAGGGAGGTCTTTAAAGCTGACTGTGATCTTGAGAGATAACATAGGAGTTTGACAGGCAGATGGGAGGGAAAGAAAAAATAGCGTTTTAGGCAGAGGACCCACTTGGTGGCAAAGACTAAAGTTCACATTCAAATAATCTCAATTGAAATTGGACTAAAATGATACCATACTGCCCATGTGCCAGGCACATAGGAGAAGCAAATGAAAATTCTCTTTGGAAGAAGAAAGCCACACACACATAAAGCAAAAGAAAACTTGTCTAATTATACTAGAACAAGCTAGATTTTCAGAGAAAAAGCATTATTAGAAATAAAAAGAGATTTTATTTATTTATTTTTAGAGAGGGGGAGAGGAGGGAGAATGGCAGGGAGAGAAACATCAAGGTGTGAGAGAATCATCCATTGGTTGCCTCTTACACACCCCCAACTGGGAACCTGGCCTGCAACCCAGGCATGTGCCCTGAAGGGAATCGAACCAGTGACCTTTCAGTTTGTAGTACGACACTCAACCTACTGAGCCACACCAGTCAGGGCGACAAAAACTTTAAAATACTAGCTTCAATTCATAAACATATCATATAATAATTCTAAATTTTCATGCAACAAATGAGATAACTTCAAAATGCATAAAGTAGCAATTTTCAGAACTATGAGAAAAACAGATAAGTCTCTAGTCATTGAGGCAGATCTTTAATATATCTCTGACGTTTCAATAAAACAGACAAGTAATCATAAGGATAATACGTTTGGACAACACAAACAGCAAGTTTGACTCACTGGATATGCATGAGATGTTGGAATCAGCCACTCCATGTGTCCTCCGGGCCTGCTCAGCGGTTTCCTACTGGCGATGGGAGTGCGTGGCCGGCCCCTGAGGACTGGTCTGCAGCCCCCACTGCTCAGGCCCCGGAGTGGGTAGGAACAACCCCAGAGCTCAGGGATGGTAAGCTGTTCTCCCACAAACTTAACAGAATGGAAACAAGATTGAGGGAAAATAAACAGTTTCTAAAAAAAAAATAGTTACATTCATCTATTACATAAAACGAGGCATTTATTTTATGGAAATGGAGATTGGACTCAGGTTTTGAGTGTCCTTACTGGGGAGGTGACCAGCGCTAAATGCTCAGAGCGAGGCCGGGAGGAAGTCTGCCTGCCGCCCTGGGGGAGTCAGGCAGGCAACCACAGGTTTGAGCAGCGGATGCCTCCAGGCAACGAGCTACAGAATGGAAACCAAAGGGAGGAGGGAAGCTCCCTCTTGCTTACCTCTCCTCTCCTTCCTGCTTCTGTGGCTTTTGTTTCTGTGTCCTGTTTTAAAATTTTCAACGAACAGACTTTATTCCCGAGAGCCGTTTTAGGTTTACAGAAAAGTGGATGGAAACTACAAAGAATTCCCAAGTTACCGCCCCCAAAGTTCCCCCTATTACTAACATCCTGCATTAGTGGGGTACATTTGTTGCAATTGATAAGCAAGCCAGTATTGATATGCTATTAGCTTAATCAATGTCCCTAGTTTGCATCAGGATTCATTCTCCTTGGTGGACACTCTATGGGTTTGGACAAACGTTTCAAGACATGAGTTCCCCATCGTCACAGTGTTATACAGCAGAGTTTCACTGCCTTCAAAATCCCTGGTGCTGGACCTAGCCATCACTCTCTCCCCTCTAAGCTCTGGCAACCCCTGATCTTTTCACTGTCCGTATAGTTGTGCCTTCTCCAGAATGCCACATCGTTGGCATCATGCAGTAAACAGCCTTTTCACATGGATCTCTTTCCCTTAGCAAAGGGTGTTTAAGGTTCTTCCATGCTTTTTTGGAGACTGCTGACCTCCTTTCTTTCCAGAGTGACCCTGTGACCTTCTGATGTGGGGCAGATCTTACAGGCTGCACCCACACCTTCACAGCCCCCCAGGGCCTGGCCCACATGGCTGGACATTGCCAAGTGTGCCAAAGGTGTGAGGAAGGGGCACAGAAGAGAGGGGCCAGGCTGCTGCTAAAGTCCAGCCAAAGTAGGAGGCGGGGACTCTCAGATTAGCTGCTTAGATGGTCTCTGGCCTCCTCAGATGCGGGGCTGCCCTCCCCTAGGTCACTGAGTCATCCACCGAATAGAAGATGCTGGGTGGGGCCAGGGTGACCCCTCGGCACCTCACTCCACACACACGGGACAAGGAAGGAGAATTCTGGGTGGAGACTACCCAACCCTGACCCCTCCTCAATCCAGCCACAAAAAGTCAACGGGCTGTCTCCTGCCCCCTGCACTGGTAGGTTTTCCAGAGGAACCAGGCAGCCTCCTGAACACCCCCACTACAGTCAGACGTGGCCTGGTCCCATCCGCCTCCCTCCCTCCTGGGCCAGGACACAAGTGTCATTCTGCCTTTGCCACCACAGCCTGAACTGCTCACCCCTGCCTCCCCACCGATTACTCCCAGCCTTCGCTGGCCTCGGCCCTGGCTTTATTCTTTGCCTGGCATTACCTATGACTGCAAAATGAACAGAATAACAAGCTTTTCACTCAGGGACCACACTCTGCTGAAAGAATTCATGCAACATTTTCTAAAACTTGGCCACAGTCAAGGTCCTACCTTCTAAATCTTGGTGCGCTTGTTGTGGGGGGTGGGGGGTGGTGGCCAGGGCTCAAGGAACTTCTGCACAGTCATGAGGGTGGGGTATAGGGGCTGGTGAAGAAACCCAGAAGTCAGGAGCCATCCCTAAAGAAGAAAAAGGCTGTAAACACCATCAGATATCTCCTCTGTAAAGGGGTGCGTGGAGCTGTTTTTCAAGTTTACATTTAACCATACGGAGCACCCCAGGCCTGTGCATCTCAGGCGTCACGTCTCTGCAGCAACAACTACAAAGGTCTCTGATGTTTCTTTTTGCAGACTTTTTCCCCCCCATGATATGAACTTTTTCTAAGGCCCCCACTTTCCAGTGAATCTCCGCTGTCTCTTTTTCTTGCTGAAGCTGCAGACGTACATCATGGCAGTGTGGGGAAAAAAAAGCTAATTAAACTGCAGAGGCTCGGCGGGAGGCAGGGAAGGCGGGAGGCAGGGAAGGCCCCGCCGAGCGCACGGATGATTGATTTGCACTGTCACACAGCTCTGCTGGGTGTCATAACTTAGTGACAAATCAAGGATTACAGTGGCCCAGAGTAACTCTCTCCCTTTGTTGTTCGGCAGACATCAAAGCAGCCAAGCATATTAGTGTTTTTAATAAGTAGTTAAGTCAGGAGTAGCTTACAGTTTAGAATTACTTTGTGTACAACCAAAGGTGTTGAGGGGGAGGGTAGAAAAAAGCCAAAAGAAATGATGGCTGGATAAAAAATAAAATAAAGCAAAATGAAAGAAAATGAAACAGAGCCTGTGCAGCAGGAACAAATTCTTTGTGGGGGTTTTTGGAGATCTTTGCATTATTTGTCTAATAAGCCTGCTGGGGCAAGGCACACCGGCTGGAAATTCGGTTTTCTGGTAGTGGGGGTGGGGAGTGACTAGAAATGTGGCAGTTCTGGGGGCTTCATAAACAAACGTTTAATTTTAATCATTGAGGGAGGAGGCTGGGAGGGCCACAGTGATGTGTTTGAGGATGAAAATCCTGTTCCCAACAATCAGTATCATACAATAACTGGGGCAGCTCACCTTACCTTGAAGGTACGTCTATCCTAGAAGACAGCTGCCCGTTGAGGCTGTTTTTTTCTCAGGATATTTACCTTCAGTGACAGAGTAGAGACCTGAAAATCAGAGCAAGGCGGGAAGCTGGCATTTGTTCTTGCGATAATGCCATTATCGCCGCCGTACTGCTAATGGTTTCTCTAGGGGTAGGACAGAGCCCCTTGGAGGACACAGCCGGGTCCAGCGCCTCCATGAAACAGATGGCGTTGTGCTGTGTGGGGTGCCGGCTCCACCCGAGCGACTTGAAGCAGGCGGAGCCCCCCGGACAGGGAGGAGCTCCGCCATAATCACACGTGGACTCCTGAGGTGCGCACGTCTGCATCCGTGGTGGGGTGATGCAGCCCATGCGGCGCTGGAGAGGGACAAAGGCACGGCTCGGCTGTGTGACTCAGGGCAAGTCTGCCAACCTCTCTGGGCCTCAGTTTCTTCATCCCACATAATTGAAAATCATCCTTTCTTCTTCACTCACTAGACTGTGAAAATCTAATACATTAATGCTGATGGGAATCTTTCACAAATTCCCGAGTATGATGCAAATCAATCAGAAAGTGGAAGCACGGACCAAAGCCATCCTCCCACACGCACACTCAGCTGGCATGGGCGAAGGAAGGCTATCCCACCTGCACCCACGTGGGTCCCCACGGCAGCTCGGCATCTCCAGAGTCACTCCCACTGAAATTCACTCTGGTCTGTATGGTGTATGGAAACCCTTTGGGATAAACAATGGTGTTAATTTTCTTTTGTGAATATGTATGAACCTATGTGTTCCTCTTTCCACCTTTACGAGCATAAACAAGAAAAATGAAAATTACAGTAGTAGCTTTGGTTTTTATTGTTAGGAATCAAAATGATGGAATTGGTAAGCTGGGCTGCACAAGAAAAATGAAAATTACAGTAGTAGCTTTGGTTTTTATTGTTAGGAATCAAAATGATGGAATTGGTAAGCTGGGCTGCGCTGCAGGTGAGTGGGGGCGAGGGGGAGGGGTGGGCGAGCAGATGGAGTCATACTCAAAGCTCAGCCATGGCCCGTGGCTGGGTCTCAGCCTGGTGGGTTCCAAGTGGGATTTTGTCAGTTTACTTAAGGGAGGAGAAGCTTCCGGGAACGGATGGCCCCTCAAGGAGACGCACGCTGGCTGGGGAGCCAGAGTGCCTGTCCGACATGGAGCTGCTCATTCAGACATGGTGCCCTGACTCCAGTCTTGCTCAGGGCTATCAGCAGGCCCTGTGACAAGGCCGGGTTCCCCCTCTTTCCAGACCACAGGCCATGTCCTTCTCCTTTTGACACTGTCTCCAACCCTCTGCCATGCTGCGCATCACAGTTGATTCTGTTCTGGGTGTTCCGGTCTGTGACTGAAGAAGGACCGTGTCACAGTAAGTGCATCCTGGGGAGTGGGCTCCTTCGGTGTGTGCCCAAGTGCATCGTATGGTGCTGATTTTTATTTATTACATTTGCAGAATTACCTTTAAAAACTGATGAATCCTCTGTAATGATTACAAAAGATACTTCTGAGCTCACCTAGACCTGTGTCCCCCTTCTCCAGCTACACAGAGCTTCCTTCAGGTAAACTCTCCCATGGAAAGGAGCACAGTCCTATCCAATAACATTGAATCTGCTCATGACACTCTGTGCCAGCAAGTTCAACCCCTCCGTCTGCATCCTAGAGGCACTCCCATCCGTGCACCAGGGAACGAGGGCAGGGATGCTCCTTAGAGCCTTACCCATAATAGGAAAAAATGAAAAACTGCCTACATGTCCTCTAGCAGCAGAAAGACAAATGAAGGGTGGCATTTTGATATAAAGAAATGCCACTGATTAGAGAAAATGACTGATCTACAGCTGTGGCATGAACATGAATAAATCTCAAAAACATAAAATATGATGAACAGAGAAATGCAAGTCACACAAGACAGCGTGCGTGTGATTTTGTTAATATAAACTGCAGAAAAGAGCAACAGCAAAGAATACATTGGTGGCAGATATATGAGTAAGTGGCGTCACGGTGAAGAGAAGGAAGGAGATAAGGAGGAAGAGAGGAGAGAAGGAGGCAGGAAGTAAGGAGGGAGGGAAAGGAGAAAGCCCTTATTTCTAGAGAGAGGCTGTATCCTCCCAGCTCAGTGAGACTCTGTGCGTTGGGAGTGGAGATGAAAGGATATGCAGGTTATTCAGGATCCCGGAGTGATCAGATGATAGTTAGATATATGCTTAGTAGGCACCAAGAGTTAGTAGGTACAGTTGGCATATTTTCTTCTATAGTCCCCCTGAGAAACCAAAGAAGGCAAAGGCAATTCACACCAGGAGTGTATTAGACCGCACCCAGAAGATGGTCTAGGGCTTGCAGAAGTTCACTTTGGTCCTCTGCACCTTCCTAATCTTGAACCTGCATCACACACTCTCTATGGCTGACGTGGTGCTCACCAAGTCCTCGGATGGGATGAGGGACTTGTGGAGAGAATGGAGGGAGGGGGACAAGGGGCTTAGCTCTGATACCAGGAAGCGGGTGGGAGCGAGCAGTAGGCAACTCAGATGGTGGGCGCTCCGCGCCTGCCCCTTTGACCGTTGAGGTGTGGATGTCGGTGTGTGACTGTGGAAGGGGGAGAAGCAACACACCTGACATCAGGGCCACTCTCGACATGAAGTCTTATGAGCTGGCAAAGAAAGGAGAGATTCTATTATTCACCTTAAAAGCAACCTCCTCAGAGATATTGGGAGTGACCACCCAGTCGCTCCCCAACACATCACTCTGTTTTAATTCTCTGCGCTTAGGAGCATCTTACGTTTTTTGGATCTCCTTGTGTGTTTGTTCATTGCTGGTCTCCGCCACTCCGACGCAAGTTCAGTTCTCTTATGTTTGAGTTCATCAGAGTAGCATCCTTTGAAGGCTCCCTCCGTTAGGATCCTGTTCCAATATCCAGCACTTCAGTGTCACACAGACCTCTCTCCCCCTTTCTCTCTGTCAGCGTTCCCAGAACGGTCATTTCAACTGGCCTTACTTAAAGTCCCTTGGGCCTGACTAATGATGCTTCAAGGGCTCGCCTCTAAGATCTGTGCATTTGGAATTTAGACAATATATGGATGTTTTCTTGGGTTTTCTTTTCATCCTCTTCACCTTTCGTTTCCCTGGAGGAGTCAGGAGAAATTCCCAGAAGACAGGATCTGCTCATCTGTATACCACCAAAGGTGACGCCTGGGCTTATTTTCCTGAGTACTTGCTTGCTGAAGTGTTGGGCCTGCCCACAGAAGGATGAACTACAGCTCTCTTCTCTTACTCGCTGATGTCCCCTTGGGTCGGCCCTCTGTCCCCGGGCATCCCAGCACAAGCCTCTGCAGAGGGTGTTAGCACCCTCCCGTCCGAACCCACAAGCACTTCACTCCCCGAGGAGGAACCAGGTAGAGAGACTGCCCATCATGCGTGCCAGCTGGCCGAGTTCCTTTCTCAGCTAAATCAGGAAGCTCATAAAAAGACTTTATCTCTGGGTAACTCATGCCTCCCTAGTTTCCACCCGCCTGGCGCCTGGGAAAGGACAACAAAAGGGTGTCGAGAACAATGACCGTCTGTGAGGCTGAGCACGCACCAACAGAGTCACGGGAACCCCAGGGTCCCTATCCCTCCCCTCCCTTGGCCCGGTGCCCAGAGGGTCAGGCGTCCTCCCTGGGAGACCAGACAGCCCTGGTGGCCACCTGTGCTCCCCAGCTTGTGGCCTTAGCCACATGATTGCTTAAGTGCTACAGCTCTTCTAAAACAGTCTGATGGGTGGTGGAGTTTTCTCCTTTGATTTCTTGGAAAACTCTCATTGTCACAACTCCAGAATACCCATGCTAGTTTGTTTCTTACCGCCCTTTCCCTGGATGGGCCTGAAGACAGCAATACGTCCCAGCCTGCTCCTCCGCTCAACCATTCTTCCCACAGCCCCCACCTGGGCTGAACACTCTGACCACCGAGACTCCTGGCCTAGAGTTTGGAGGCGGCCATGTTGTTCCCCTCTGCCCTGCCTGAGTCTCATGGCTACCTGTAAACTCCCTTCTGTCCCATGGGAGAAGGGCCCCCAGCCCCTCCAGGCGGGTGCAGTGGCCAGAGTGTCGAAGGGAGCCCCCGCCCCTATCCCAGCCAGGGCTCTTGGCACCACCACCGAAGACCTTGATATCCTTTTCTCTACACTCCCCACAGGCCCTTTCATTGGTGTTTTGACACTAATCTGAGAAATACATAGACAAGTATTTTTATATTTCCTTTACGGATAAATTAACTGAGGCGCACATCTGTCTAAGGTCATTATGAGTTACTGGCTTAGAGGGGACTTAAAACTTTTGGCTCTTACCCTGAGGCTTTTTCTCCCTATTTCTTCAGAAGCAGCGCCTCTGGTGTTTGGTCTTGTTCCATGTCATAATTGACGTCACAGACTTCAGGCGCATCCCTGGCCATCCCTTCACAAAGGAAGTGTGATCTAGGGAGAGGAGGGGCTTCCCACGGTTCTTTAGCAATGGGTGGGCAAGTCTGAATGCGGAGGTTGGGCTGGTCCCCGACCTGGTGTCATCCTAGAACTTTCCGGGGTTCCCAGGCCCCTGTGCTGAGGATCAAAGCCCTGTCTCCCCACTTTCTCTCTTCCCCTTCCTTCCTGCCAGGGTGGCCAGGGAGGCCCAGCTCCGTCTCCTGGCCTGCAGGTCTATGATTCTCTGCGGAGGGTGGGCTGCAGGAAGAGAGCCATCAGGGTGGATGTGGGAAAGGAAGAGCAACAGAAAGAGGAAGTACAAAAAAGGGCAAGAATCCCAGGCTCTGAGGACACAGCACCTCAGGAAGCGTCCTCATCATTGCTCCTGGTCCTGGGTTCAGTCGGGGAGAACGAATACAACAAGAAAAAGAAAAGTGTTGGCTCTGTCATATCACCACAAACTGGAGATGATTAAGCAGAATGCTGTCACCTGGGTCCGAGTACCACACAGTTCCACGACAACACTGCGTGTCATCTGGAACGTCAGGTGGACCTTGTTGTGCTCTGTGTGTGCTCTGCAGGGACCGTTATCTATGTCCTGCCTGCTTAGCCTTGGCTGTGTGGCCGGAGCTTCTAGACTAGGAAGGACTTGAAAAGACCCCTATTTAAAACAAAACTAAAACCAAAAAAATTAAATGTATCCCTGAGTTCTTCCTGTGGATCCTTCCATTGCCGATTTGTAATATTTGGTCATACCACGTAGCCACCGGCGCTGCTTGAGCAGCTACTTGGCCCTGGTTGGGTTAAGATGTAAGGAAGTTAGAGAGAGGAATAAGCTGCTCAGAGAGCTGGGAGGCCCCCTAACGTGGGGAGGGGGTGGGGAGGTACTGGGGACGGGAGCACAGCTCAGCCAGAACAGCAGTAGCAGGATGCTGAGCTGGAGGATGGAGGGAAAGGAGAGCTTGCTTCTCCTGGCCTGGAGGGTGTAGTTGAATGGAAGCAGGGGCCCTGGACTTCCTGACCTCCTTTGATGGTGGCTGTGAAACTGACATCCCCCCAGCCCCCAGCTGCTCTTCCTCGAAGCTACTGAAGTTATTATCCTGCTGAGTAAACTTGCTTGTTTTGCAAACACAGCTTCAAAACCAACCCTGCAGACTTTCCTGCCCCCAGAAGGACGCCTCTGAGTTCTTCCCAAGGGAAAATCGGGAGCCACCCCACACATGGAGAAGTCTGCTTCCCTATAGAGAGAAAACAACTGCAAAATCACAACGACAAAAACCTAGGCATTAAAAAAAGTCAAATTAAAGCACCTTGATTATTAACAGAGGCTATCTTCGGTGGGTGAGGCAAAGACTAATTATTCTTCTCTCTCCTTTTCTTCAACTTCTAACTGTGCTATGATGCCTACATGGCCGTTTTATGCTAAAAAAAATATGAACTAAGCATTTAAAGGCACAATAGCCCCAAGAAGAGAGCTAATTCTACTGTTTTCCATAAGGACCTAGTGGGCTCTCACGTGCGGACAGGGTTCTAGAGGCAAGTCTTGCCCTCAGGGAGGGCCGTGCCTGTACTATTTCAGAGCCTTGGGTGGACACCTCAGCTGTGGGCCCCTCCACTGCTTCTTTAAAGAGCTTCTTGCTCCCATAAGAGACAGGGTCACGTGGGAAAAGCCGAGTCCCATTACCCTCCAGCTCAGCTAAATGATCAGAAAATACACACTGGTCTAGGCACCCCATTCTCTATTTTAAAGCCTGAACAAGCACTTCTGAGTTGTTTTCTGGCTCGCCAGCCCCCCTCCTCCTTCTCCTTACCAGGTAGAAAGTATCCACAGCCTAAAAACAAACACCTCTCGGGACAGTGCAGGTGCAGCAGAGGGGGTTAACCTCCAGTGCCCCACACAAGCTCCAAGGTTCGTGTCTTTAACACACACAGAGCTACCATATGACCCAGCAATTCCACTCCTAGTTACATGCAGGTTCGTCCCACTACCTGAGGTAGAGCCTTTTACTGAATTTATTGGGGTGACATTGGTTAGTAAAATTATATAGGTTTCAGGTGTACAGTTCTATAATACATCACTTGTATATTGTGTTGTGTTCACCACCCAAGTCAAGTCTCTTTCCATCACCATTTATCCCGCTTTACCCTCACCATTCTGTTGTCTGTCTATGAGGGTCTTTGTTTGTTGTTTGTTTGTTTAATCCCTTTGCCTTTTTTCTCCCAGCCCCCTGCCTCCTCCCCTCTGACAGCTGTCAGTCTGTTCTGTGTCTGTGAGCCTGTTTCTATTTTGTTCGTTAGTTTATTTTGAAGTAGAGCCTTCCTATGAAAACTTTCATGAGTTGCAATGGTGTGAAGTGAATAAACAATTACCACTGATTCGTGTGGAAAAATTCCCCAGTGTTCTCAGACCTAAAATTCAATGCACGCACAATGTCTTTATTTCCTTCACTGCAATCGAAATGCTTAATTACATCCAGTTTTACAGTAAGTATAACACCCTCACAAGCTTGCCTAGGCTTTTCTGACACCTTAGGACCCATTTTGCAGATGGGTGCACAGATAAATGAGGGTAAAGCACAGACGCTCACAGACACGTCTCAGAGCTCCGGTGCTCTGCTGCGGAGATGCGGAGTGTGGTTCCCTGGGAAGGAGTGGGCGGGGCCTCCCTCTCAGCGTGCGGTGCTCACTGCCTCTATTAAGACTTGCTGCAAAATAAACGCTAAATGCTATGTTTAATTTTTGTAAAAGTGAAAATACTCTTTGGATTTCTTTCAGGAAAGAAAAGCAGGAACTATTGTAGGTCTTTTGTGAACGTGAAGTGGCATAATGCGAACTTTGAAAGGTGGGGGATACCCGAACCTAAGAGAATCGAAAACGGATGCCTGCACAAAAGTTTGTACGTGAATGTGTATAGCACCGTTAGTCACAAGAATAAAAAGGCGAAAACAACCTAAATGCCTACCCGTTGATGAATGGCTAACTAAATGTGGTCTATCCATACAATGGAATATCATTTAGCCATAAAAAAGAGTAACGTTCTGATACATGCTGTGACACGGATGAAACTTGGAACCACGAAGCTACGTGAAAGAAGCCAGACACAAAAGGCCATGTGACACGAAATGTTCAGAATGGGGAAACCTGCAGAGATGGAGAGCAGGCTAGGAGTTGCCAGAGGCTGGGGGTTAGGAAGAGGATAGCTCAGGGGCACAAGGTTTCTTTCTGAGGTGATAAAAATATTCTCGAATGAACTGCAGTGATGTTTGAACTACTGTGAATAAACTGAACGTCATAAATTGCACACTTTAAATGACTGAATTGTATAGTATATGAATATCTCAAGAAAAGCTGTTTTTAAAGCATCAGTTACTTCATTCATAAATAAATCAATGCTTCACACTCGGACACACTCACACGCAGGCTGGGCAGCGGCTTTGAGCTGGGACAGGGGAGGATGTCAAGGTCGAAGCTGGCTGCCAGGCAGCTGGGCCCGCACTCCACGTGGAAAGCCAACATCCTGCTGAGGAGCGCAGGGGTCCTGAGGGGTGTGCCAAGAAGTGGGAGCTGGCAGGGCTCCGCTGACTTCGCTGACAACCACTCAGTCAGGTGCAGGGGGAAGGGGGTGGGGTGGGAGGAGCAAACGCTCAGAGCAGACCAGAGGTTGCACAGGAGCTGCGAGCCGGATTCTCTTCTCAGGAGAAAACAGACTTGCACCCTTACCTCCCCCACCCTCTGCCCTGGCCAGGCTGGCCCACGGTTCCTCCCTGAACTCGCCTCACCCTGCGGCTGCCGACTCTGTGCCTTAGTTTCCTGGTGGCCCGGCTGGCTTCTCCAGCAGCTCCCTGGACTGCTGACAGAGGAAGAAGGTGAAACTTTCTGGTCACCTGAACAGAGTTTTGTCAACTACATTTGCTTTATGGATGTTGAGTCCTATACTTCAAGACATTTTAGTCCGTGAACTAAATCATAAGCTGGGAACAGGAAGTCTTTTGTATCAGCAAGAAGCTGATCTTGACATGTCCTATTTTCCATGAGAGAAAAGGAGGCAGAGAACACCTAGGTGGAGTCACTCCTGAAGAAAAACCCCACCTCTACACAGGTGGCTGCCACAGGCCAAACAAGCCAAGAGTTAGAATAAAGGCAAAAACCACTAAGGTGTTCTTTATCAATACTAACCTATTTGAGCCTCCTGATCATCCCATGACCCTCAGTTTGCTCATCTGTATAGTGGAAACCAACCTCTAATTTTCAAATCGTTTGAAAAAGTTAAGCCAAGTAATACATGTATAAGTTTCCACAACGCTCAATGCATCAGATATATCGGGTCTTACCATCATGACCCTTCTTCTGTTAGATATGTTAGATACTGTACGCATGTTCTCACTTGACCCTGGCTGGAAGGCATTATCGTGCCCATTTTAAAGATGAAAAAAACTTAGGTCAAGTTGCTTTTCCACAACGGTACAGTAAATTACGAGATCATGAGATTAGAACCTCCTCACCTAGTGTCTCCCCCATGACTAGGGGCGTCAGAGTCTGGTTGTAATGGAACCACCCGAGCACTTGTCAAAATCAGAGGCACAGGACCTACCCCAGGGCATGGAGTCGCATCTCCCAGGGTGGGACCCAACCTTGTGCATCTTTAAGTCTCCTCCAGGTGGTTCAGGTGCGCACCAGAGTGTGCCAGTATCTGCACTAAATTGAGAAGAACATGAAGGGGAAAAAAGTGCTTAAGGAAAAACAAAGATGTAACTAGCAAAACTATAGGATTAAAAAAAAACTAGAAAATATGAAGTGCTTACTTTGTGCAGAGTACTGTGGTAAGTGCTTTTTATACTTTGCACCTACTTATCTGAGTCTCAGAATCACCACATGGGAAGGGAGTATTATTTACATTCCCGTTTACAGGCGAGAGAATTGAGACACAGAGAGTTTTAGTTGTCTGCCCAAAGCCACGCAGCTGGTAAAGAGAGCCAGGAGGGGGTCTGAACCAGGACAGTGAGAAAATAAAAAGGGCAAGGAAAGAGGCACTGTGGGAAGTTAGCATGGAACAGGGCTGTGCCGGGTCCCACGTCCCAATCTACACCCTGCCTGCGTGTGCTGGCCTCATAGACACCCATCTGGGGACTGGGCGAGTTTGAGAATGGGACCAGGGCACCTGTAGGGCAAGTTCGCAGCGTGTTGGTGGCAGAGCCAGCCCAAATGCTTCCCTGACACTTGAGAGGGCGCCTCGCACTGGGTGTAATGGGTTCAATGGTGCCCCTCCCCCCAAATACATATGCCCAAGCCCTAATCCCTGGAAACTTCAATATCACCTTATTTGGAAAAAGGGTCTTTGCAGATGTAATTAAGTTAAGGATCTTGATTTGAGGTCATTCTGGATCATCCAGGGGAACCCTATGTCCAGTGACGTGTCCTTATCAGAAGAGGAGGAGACACAGACAAGAGAAGAGAGCCGTGTGGAGAAACAGGCAGAGACTGGTGAGCAGCCACAAGCCAAGGAACGCTGGCAGTTACCAAAAGCTGGACGAGGCAAGAAAAGGAATATCCCTTAGGAATCTGAAGGAAGCGTGGCCTTGCCGATACCTTGATTTTGAACTTTTGTCCTCCAGAATTGTGAGAGAATAAGTTTTGCCATTTTATACCACCTGGTTTGTGGTAATTTGTTATGGCTATGCTAGGAAATCATATACTGGGGAACTGGCAACCGATTTAACGGGTGTTGCCATTTAGGTCTGCACAGCACCCCTTTTCCCTTTATTCCAGTTACATTCCTCCCCACTTCCTGCAGACACCTGCTCCCCCAGCTTCCTCCTCTGTGCTTTCCGTGGCCGTAGAAGGGCCTGCCACGTGAGCTGGCTGATCAAAGGCTACAGCGATGGTTCCAGGAGTGGCTCATGAACCAAGCCTGCCCAATCAGAGTCCTTCCCTAGATTTTTGTATTACTGAGTAGGCAAGAGATATTCTTCTCTTTTCCTCTGGGACTATTAAATTTGTGCGCAAAGAATCCAGGCCACTGGGGTAGGTGTTCCTGCCCCGTGGAAGTAGCCCATGTGCGGGAGGTAGGAATGACGCCAATGTAGGAAAGGAAATAGAAACAAGAGGCCAAGTGTAAGAGTGAGGGGATCCCCACAGTGTTTAAATTTCTGGATCCAGGTGACCTTGGAGCCAGCTCCACCATTCCAGTGTTTTGTTATGTGAAATGATGTTCCTGTTCAGGCTCGCCGAAGTTGGGTCGTGGCCCTTGCAACTGATAGAGCTTGGACTAATACGATAGATCGAGAGCACCTGCCCTTCCCCGCAGGCAGAACATACGCTTGGCTTGCATCACTTCCCTTTTGGGGAAAGCTTGAGGACAAAGTCAAGGACTAGTGGTGTTACATGTTGAAGAAAAGAAGAAACATACTTGAGAAAATGGTCTCCTTGTTCTCCATGGCATCCACTGGAATGCCCAAAAGACTCAGTGGAGACCATTTCCAAGCAGGAGGACGTCCCCTCCTGTTGGGCAAGGCCTGGAGAAAGGAAGAAGCAGAGCTTCAGGGCAGGGAGTGGCGTCGGAGCAGGCACAGAGGCCCTGACCCCCATTCACAAGCACACGAAGCCACCTATCCATCCAGCACTGGCTCCAGGATCACCATAACATCTGAAACTTCTTTCAAGCATTTCCTTCCCTTTCAGGTCTCTTTGGGTTCCTCAGCCCATATGTTGCTAATTTTTCATCCTTTCAAAGCTCGCCATTGCATTTAAAGTCAGAATGCATCCTATTCATCACTTCTGAATTCGAGGGGGAGGAAATCACAGAGGTCAGCAGGCCTTTTACTACAGAAAGTAAACGAGCGAAGCTGTGCCCGAATGTGCGAGTGCGTGCAAGCCCACACTTAGCCTGTTATTTCCTGCTTTAATCCACTTTTCAGCTCCACTGTGCAAGATCACAGGACAGGCTTGGGCAGTACCTCTTAGAACAGGTTCCTCACATCTCCTTCAAGAAAGAAGTTCTTCCCCAAAGTCGCCTTTGTAGTTCACTGGGTCTGCTGCGCAGACCTGGACCAAGCTAATTACTGGTCAGCAAGTGGCCGCTTTGAACTGGTCACACACCAGAGGCCCTCTGAGGATTTTGTTTGCTAGGCAACTGTTCTTATATGTTGCCTATTATGTTTACTCGTGGCAAAGGGCTCCTTCCCTCTCACGTGAGACAGAGCAGAGCGGGGCCCTTCTGATTAAAGCAGCGACAAAGACGCGGGGCACATGTTGTTCTGATGAGGTTCCACAGCAAGTGGGCTCATGAAGAAGCTAAATTTGGTTGCTTTTACTTACCCAAAGAACAAAGAGATTTAGAGAAAGAGCGAGCATGTGCAAGGAGGGTGAGCCATGGGTGTTCTTCCAGAGTAACCACTGAATCTCCTACCTGCTCACGGTCACCTGCAGCGTTCCCAGGGGAGGCTTGGGAATACACACGGGTCCCACCGAGCAAAGGTAGCTTAGAATGGGTGTTAGGAGAACAGAAGGTAGCAAAGGGTATTTATTCCCGAAGAGGGCTTCTTTTAAAAAGTAATAGAACAAAAAACAAAGAAAATAATAAAGACCGAGAGTTAGTGGTACTCGTCTCCAGGCTAACACATTCATCATAAATGATTTTCATTTCAGACCCAGAAGTGGGGCAAGTGGTGTTAAGACTAGGAGTCCCTGTAGACACTGTGCAGCAGAATGTCTTCAGTTTGACTGTCCCAGAAATTATCCTGCGGTAATTCCCAACCAGGGGCAATTTTGTGCCCCTAGGGGAAGTTGATAATGGAGATATTTTTTTTTTTTATTGCCATGACTCGTGGGGAGGGGGTGGGTGGAGGTGGGAGGGAGATTGTGGTACTGACATCTATTGGTTGGAGGCCAGGGATACCGTTAAACAACTATTATATGAAACACAGAGCAGGCTCCACACACAAAGGATTATTCACTCTAAGTGTGAATAGGTCCACTGTTGAGAAACCCCGAATATAGGTTCTATAATTGACACACCCGTCAGAACCATCCCAGGCTACTTCTACCCATAGGCGGTATATTCCCCTTCCCTGAATTGTGATTACATTTCTCACTAATGACTGGGGGGCACCGCCTCTCTTAATAGTCATAGATCCCCGTACAAACTCTCCTGTCTGAAAGAACATTTCAATCATGATTCATCTCCACCCAGCTACATCTTATCGGGCCAGAGGTAGACAACTGACCCAAGCCAGGCCACTCAGAATCTTCTCCCAATAATTAAATAGGAAACAGCCTATTAGTCAGGAAAGGACAGGATGTGCCACAGTAATAAATAACTCTAACATCTTAGTGGATTAAAACAAAGTTTATTCTTTTGCTCATGGTTCATTCCTGGCATTACATGGCAGTGTGGGTTTTTGGGAAGGGGTGGGGCAGAGAGTTCTCTGCTCCACAGAATCATCCCTCAGGCCCTAGGTTGACAGAGGTTCACTGTCATCTTCCAAGTGAGGCTTCAGGGTTCACCAGGCAGGAGAGGAAACCCCAGGAGGGGCTCACGTGGCTTTCAAATGCTTTGACTGGAAGGTGACTCCTGCTCCCTTCCTCTCACAGCCCATTGGCCAGAACAGTCACATGGCCCTACCCGACTGCTGTAGTGTAGGGATGTGCCATCTTTCCGAGAGCCCAGAAGAAGAGGAGAACCGGAGATGCGTGTGGCCCTAGTAACATCACAGCCAATGAGCTGCTGGAAGTGGGGCTGCAAGAGCATGGGTATCAGGGCTCCAGTGAGCTCTGGAAGGAGTCTGAACTGAAGTTGTGGGTCAGCAGATCTCACAAGAAAACAAAGGAGGTCAGAAAAGGAGAATGAGCCAGAGGGGCAAAAAGAAGCCAAGGGCAGGAGGCTCCTGGAGGATGCAGAAAGTAGGCGCCTAGGTCTTGGGTAGCTTCCTACTCCCAGGTGGCCTTGCTGTGTCCTGTTTTCATGAGAACTCTAGGTCAGTACCCCGAAGCCTTGCTATGGGCTGGAGTGAATAGATTTCTGTTCCCCGCCTTCCAAAAGAGCTGTGACTCATGCTTGCCGGTGGTACTTCTTGAATACGTAATTCCCGTGGAGGCTGTGGAAGGAAGCTGGATTCTCAAACAAGTGGAGCTGCCCCAAAGATGACAAGTCTCCTAGGGTGAGCTTTTCAGAAGAGCCCAACTCTCTACCAGCCCTGACCTCACTCAGCCGATGACGCAGGCTCGGACTGGACAGCCTGAGGCATTGACGCAACTTTGGGGGCTCAGAAGGACC
Source organism: Phyllostomus discolor (assembly GCF_004126475.2). Classification (NCBI taxonomy): domain Eukaryota; kingdom Metazoa; phylum Chordata; class Mammalia; order Chiroptera; family Phyllostomidae; genus Phyllostomus; species Phyllostomus discolor. Next base: position 87,515,430 of record NC_040910.2, read on the forward strand.
ATCCCTGTGTGTGCAGATCACCCAGTGATGAGAACACAGGGGCTCGGAACTGCTTTTGTGCCGTGGAGTCCTTCTCAGAGTTATACTTTTGAAGGCTTTGAATATTTTTAAGCACAGAAAGTAAAATACATAGGGTTACAAAGGAAACCAATTACAGTGAAAAAGAGTTACCAAAACACTTTTACCTCAAGATGTAGGACTCTGTGTACTTCTTAGTATTACGTTAAAAATCTCTAGTCACAAGCTTAACACTTACCATAATTTTAGAGTAGTGATGGATATAAATTGCTCTGAAAGGTATTTGCAATGACTATAACATGATATAAAAATATCTACTCACTTTGTAGGTAACAAAGGAACAGACACCCCTAATACTATCATGGTTTGTCGCCTCCACTTATAGCTGACGGATGTGCCAAATTTCCATTAGAAGTTTGTGAAAAGAAAAATACATCTTATTGCTTAGTCAAAATAAATACGTGCTGTATTGTCAGTGGAAGTAAAAGCCTGTTTTTTCCCCAGCGATGCTCATGGACCGTTCGAATTCCATGACCTCTTGGTGGTTCGTGGACCACAGACTGAGAGCCTCCGACCACAAAGGCCCCAGACAGAACCCAAACAGGTTTTCCGAGCAGGAAAACAGCTAGTGAAGATGAAACAAAAATATTTTATTATTCTAAGGCTAACCGATGACCAATGATTAATACCCAAGGCAAACTGGCTTCCCAGCTGAGTTCTTCTTACCCGGCATCACCCTGCGCGTACACAGTTTGATGGAGGACTTTTAGTCTGAAGAGGATGCTGAGTCGGGAATCAGGAGGTTTGGCCCATTGAGTGGAAGAGCCAGTGTCTGAGAGAGGAAGGAGTTGGCCTCAGGAGCAGGGACACATGGCAAGTGCTGTCCAAAGTGGTGGGAAAGAATTAAACTGGGGACTGAGAAGAAACTGGGGTCTCAGTTTTCTCGTCTCATCATAAAAGAGAGGAGTTGGACTCGATCAGCTCATAGGCAAACATTTTACAATGTCAGGATTAGCCATGAGTATGCCAACACTGTGATTCCCAATCCTGGCTGCCCAGAGAAATCTCCTGGGAAGCTTAAAAAAAAACGCTGATACCTGGGTTCTACCGCAGAGTTCTGATTTAATTGGTCTGCTGTGGCCTGAGCAGTCAGATTTTTAAGAGCTCCCCAAATGATTCTAATAGGTAGCCAAGATGGAGAACCATTCTTCTGACATAAATTAAGTTGCCTTATTGATAATCTGGATAGAAGACAAAGGTTGGACACCTGGGATAGAGAAAAGAACATCAGGTTCAATAGGACCCAAGGACAAAAATGAAAAGAGCCACATCAGGACACGGGAGGACCCAGGGAAGGCGGAGGACAGGGGGTAGGGGTGAGCAGAGAGCCAGGTAGTTCAGCCTGGAGCACAAGGACCAGTCTGTCCTATTAGCTGGATGGACTCGGGCCAGTTACTTCCCCTGCCTGAACCTCAGCTTTCTCATCTATAAAATGAGCCCCGTGTAAATGAAAGGGAAAGAAAACCGTGTGTATTGGATACTCCTTAGATGGCAGTCCTGCACTGGGATCCGTACACACCTTATCCAACGCCTCGTCCCACTGTACTTGGCAGTGGAGGACAGAGCCGTTAGAGAGGTAAACCAAGCTCTTTCTCTGCCTCACGGAGTTCCTGCAGGGCCAAAACGAGACCATGTGTCTGAGAGAGGGCTGGCTACCAGCTTTAGTAGATCAAAAATACAGCAGAATGCCCAGTCAAATTCAAATTTTAGATGATAAATACTTTTTTAGTGTAAATATTCCCCAAATATTGTTTAGACTGACAATCCATGTTTCAAACAATCAACCAGGAGCTTGATACACATGCACCGTTTCATTGGGTTGTTTGGCTTCTTATTCGTAAGAAGTGTTCTTTATTAGGAATATTAATCCTCTGACATGTGTCCTAAATATTTTTCCTATTTGTGTTTTATTTTTTACTTTGTTTATGGTGTTTGTCATGCAGAAGTTTTTAATTTTTATGCTGTCACATGTTCCAATCTTTTTTTCTTATTGTTTATAGCATTTGTGCCATGCCTGGAAGTTTCCATCCAAAGATTATACAAATATTCATCCATGCTTTTTTCTAGGATTTTTATGTTTTATTTTTTACATTTAAGCATTTGGAATTTATTTGGGGGGGATGCTTTTTTTCCAGTTGGCCAGCTAGTTGTCCCAAGAGCGTTCAATAAATTCTTGTTTTTCCTCACTGATTTGAAAATACCCTTTATCATATACTGACTTCTGAGATGTATGTGTATATCTTTCTGGAATCCCTAACCTGTTCCACTCATCTGTCTTTTCTTTTCCTAGTATGGCATGGTTTAAGTCACTCATTTTAGAACGTGCTTCATTCTCTGTGTGGGCTGGTCCCCCTTGTTTTCCTTCTTTTTAAGGGTTTCCTGGTCATTCTCACTTTCATGTTCTTTCTAATGAATTTTGAAATTATTTTTATCAATTGCCTCTTATTAAAATTTTAGCATTGGATTAAGTTTTCAGAAAAATTGAGGGAGAAAGGACACCTTTGTGTTGTATCTGCTCATCCAAGAACAAAGGACACGTCTCCATTTCGTCGTCCTCCTCCTGTTCTTCGGTAGAGGGTGCATGCTCCTTCACATATTTCTACACGATCCTTACTGCATCTATTCTTAGCATTTTATATTCCATTGATACTCATTACATGTTCTATTGGATTGTTGTTTGTACATGTATGAGGTGTTTTAGTAAAAGGGAAGAAGACAGGAGTAGCAGAGAAGGAAGGCAAGATAGAGATGCATTTGATCGATGTCATAGTTTCCCCTGAATCTGTCTGGTATCCAAAGAGATACCAGAAAAGCTTCAATTCTTTATAATGCTGCCCTTAAAGGAAACAGCGTATGTCCAGGGATGCCAGTTTCAAGACTGGAGTCAGGAGAACCAGATGCAATTCTCCCCACCACCATAACTGACTTGCAGGTAATGAGGCCTGAGGCAAAAGGACCCCTGTCCTATCCTTCACCTTTGCCCTGGCACAACTGGGCATCCCATTGGCTCTCAGGTCAAGCCCCGCCCCTTCCAGCAGAGGCTCCCACTTCCAGTGTGAGGAGCCCATGCAGCTGGGAAATTCTCTTTTTCCTTTTTCTTCTTTGGGTGCCTTTCATGATGATCTGATCCCCTGAAGGGAGTCTGCAGTCTCCTTGACACACACATTTGCTTAAAGATTTACATTTTCGATTTCCTTGCCCATTTTCTGACGGCATACATAAAAGAGAATTGTAAATGTTTAGGAAAATCAAAGTTCTTCACAGACACCTGCAGTTCCACCAAGTTCGTGTTCACTAATTCAGGCAAAGAAGACGCTGATGAAAGGAGGTGGAAATACCTGGTCATTTTCTTGCTGAAGTCTTCCAAACTCTACTTCCTCTCACTTGGAGGAGCTTCAAGTTCTCAGGGCAATTTGGAAGCTTGTCAGGCCCTGCTTCCTGCTTTTCTTGGGCTGGGACAGTGAGGGAGCCCACTGCAGACTCGCATCGTAGAGGTAAGCGTTAGACAAGGAAGGGCGGGGACAGCAGCCACTGCTGAGGCTAAGGAGGGCATTGGTCCGGCCTCTGCCAGGGCCAGGTGCTGGGCAGTTAACTGGACACTCCGTGCCTCCCAGCCCACCCCAGCACAGAAGAAGGCCCAGCACAGGCCCTCTGGTAAGACTCTACCTCTATTCTGCCATCCTTTTCTGCTTTCTTTGGTTTAGAACCTACAGGTTCTAACCTATCGCCCTGGGTTCCACCGCTTTGCATAGTGCGTTCAGGGTGGAGGAGGCTTCCAGCTCTTGACAAATAGCAAATGTTTGAGAGTTAATTTACACTCAGGAAAGCATCAGCTGCATTCTCATTTCCAACTTTTTCAGATGGGAAAAAGCAAACACAAGGAATCTCAGGACTACCCTTAAAATAAGATGCGGAAGCCGAGTATACTTAATGATCACAAGTAGGGTCAGTCCTAGACCTATGCTCTTGGCTCTTTAGAAAGGGCGCTTGTTGAGTGGCACATGAAGTCTAAGACTTCTAAGCTGAGGGATGCTTGTCCACGGTCCTCTGGGGATTAAAAGCCATAGATTCACATTAGCTGACTGCACAATTTCCTACGAGTTCTTCAGCCACTGACTTTCAAAGCATGCCAAGACAAACTGCTAGGACAGTGGCATTAGGTTTCAAGTTCATATCACTAAACTGAAAGAGACCCATGCTGGTCCCATTACCACATCTACCAGTTGCCATTGAAAATGGAAAACTTCATCCGATAGAACAGATTTCTTCTTTCAAATGCTCTACCAGGACTTTTTCAGAGAAGCCAAAAATGTAACAAATTCAATTTTTCCATGCCTCCCACCTTCCAATTACAATGGAGCGGCCACATTGTAATTTCCAGAGCTTCTGACACACTTCTACTAATTTGCCTTCTATTTCAAACCCTCTTTGGCCATCTGAATCCTGTGGGCAGGGACAGAAGTAAAGGCCCTTTTCTCCAATTCTTTTCCTTGCTGATGAAGCCTTGTTTGAATCTTACAAAGAACATGTGTACCAAAACACCTTTCCAAGGACTGATTCAAACCCCGATCGCACACGTTCTAAGACACTGCTGGTATCCCCCACTGTGCTCTTCTCTCAACCACGCTCTGGGAGACAACTAGCAAGAGTTGAGGGCTGTTTTGATTGCATGAGAATTGGGTTGGGCAGTCTGGGATCCAGCAAGATCTCACCAGGACTGCAAATTTGGAAACAGGAAGGTTAAAGAGAAGGAAATTCTGGACAAAGAGCCAGCTATCATCCCTGGGACAATTCACAATGCCCTTCCTTTTTTTGGCTCCCTTATACTCCATTCATGGATCTCAATTAAGTGCAAGCTTTTTACCCTTCGACAGAGCCTATAAAAATGAGAACATCTGGGAATTCCAAGGCAGGGTGGCAGGGGAAACGATTTCATGGGCCCTCTCCCTCTCCCAACCCCGTAACCTTTTATTGTTTCGCAGTTCATTGTCTCACTCTTCCTCCACCTCCCACCACCAGCCTTTTGCTCACACAGGTCCTGTGGGAAACATCATATGGGGAAGGATCCGTGTCATTTTGGAATAGCTGCTGGACAATGATGGTCTCAATGAAATGCCTGGCCCGGAGTATCATTCCCCACTCCCCTGTCCCTGCCCCCTTTAACATTTCCTCCTCTGGCTTATATGGAGCAGTTTCAAGGCTCGCCACAGCAAGGGCTTGGGGGTCTTTCCTTGATTTCTGCTTCTCATCTATTGTAAATTCCCTGGAACAATCTGGGGATGGGAGCCAGGTAGCAACAACACAGCAAGACTCTGAGACCAAAAGATAATTGAAAAACCCCAGGAAGTCCATTCCCTTTGGCCCCAAGTTCACATATGGTCAGCACATTAGAGACCTTGTCCAACACACCAGCTTGGGACATGGGGTGGAAGTGATTTCTGTCACTAAACTCAGACTACCTTCGCCCAAATGATCAGGCAATCGGGACTCTGTGAGCCTCAGGTCTGTTGCAGGTTTGACCATGTTACTGGTTTTAACCCAACCTGCTGTCCCTTCTAGAATGGTCCACACTCTAGGAGATAAAGTAGCTGTCTTCATGAGTGATTGCTTCCAGACCCCACGAAAAGAAACTCATGTGTTTGAAATGCCTGCCATTCTTCTCCATTTCACCATAAAGTAGCCAATTTAATTTTGCACAATACTGTTTGATAACAACCATGTGTGTGTCTTCTGTATTTATATACTCAGGAAAGGACCTACTTGGTCATTGTGAGATAATTTCACAAGAAAAATGGAACCAGATGTGACTTCTTTTTATTTGGCTCTTCAAGCTCAAGCAATCTAATTCCCAGGGTCAGCCTTTGCTTGGGTTTTCAGTTACCTTCCAGAAGAGGATCCTTTTACACTACACTGTTTGCTTTTCCAAAGTACCTGACAAGCAGGAGTGGGCAAAAGATTTTAGGGAGTTGGTTCTCAGCTTAGCACTTTCCAACATTTCCACGCTGGAGATTCAGTGGAATAGAAGTTTCCTCTTTTGGAATGGAACATGTCTGTCCAGTAGTAGCCTTATCCACTTCAATTAAACTATTCTTCCAACTACCCAGAAAACACAAGCACTTTGGGCCTGAGACACAAGGTCAAATTGTGCTAAGATGAGGCATTCAAAACTCCAAAGCAAAGTAGTTGGGCAGGACTGACATCAGAGAAGGGCAGACTTTTCTTTCTTTTTATCTTATTTCCTCTTTTGATTTCCATCCCAGCTTGGGCCAGTAAGCCTGCCATGAACAGTGGACCAGTTTGTGTGCTTTACCAAAGGGCTCAGCCAAGGGAGCAAGTCGGGGCTGAAATCCAGTCCGTGGCTTCTTATAAGCCAAGTACCTCAGTGAGGAGTACAGCTACCCAGAGGAAGAGATACCTTTTTTCCCCCACTAACTGCTCACCCAGTTGGCATCCCAACTGGGACTGCATCTGCCCAAAAGAGGTGCCTTCTTCTAAGAAGCTATATGTGCTACTGGTGCCCTTGGACCCTGATGATAGACTAAGCTATAAATATGAAAATACCATAGTATGTGACCTGCATACTTTTCAATGGGCCACATTCTGTGTGCATTGGTGGTTCTGTGGTAGAATTCTCAATAGGCCACATTCCTATATAGTCTGCCCTGACTGGAAGGCCCCGAGGTAAGTCATGAGGAGAGGCTTTAGACCCAAGATAGTAGCTACATTGCGTTTGTACCATTGCTCTTCCTGTGACAGGCATCACTAATAGGTCCCAGAATTCTTCCACACTGAATCCAAATTAATCTCATGATCCTTCTCCACCCAGTGGAGCACGCTCCTCACTCTCTACCAATTGAATAGAGTTGAAATACAAGAGGAAGCCCTGGCTGGCGTAGCTCAGTGGATTGAGTGTGGGCTGCAAACCAAAGTGTCTCAGGTTCGATTCCCAGTCAGGGTACATGCCTGGGTTGCAGGCCAGAACCCCCAGCAACCGCACATTGATGTTTCTCTCTCTCTCTCTCTCCCTCCCTTCCTTCTCTAAAAATAAATAAATAAAGTCTTTAAAAAGAAAAAAAAAGAAATACAAGAGGAAACCTATCTACATCTGCCTCCATTAATATTGCCACAATAATGCTATATAATAAACCATCCCAAAAGTCAATGGCTTAAACTAAGAATGATCTATCCTATTGACCCATCGTGTAGGCAGCTGGGGCTTGGCTGGCTAGGGTGGATCAGGTCAGGAATGCTCTGCTTCGAGCTGTGGGTTGGGCTCAGGTCTGCTTAATGTGTGTCCATTCTAGGGCCCGTGCTGAGGGTCAGTAGCTAGCCAGAGGTTAGATACTCTTCTCATGTCAAGAGCGGGGACACAAAAGGGCTTTCTTGCCCTTTTGTATCTCTGCTTATGTGACATCCACTAACACTTCACTGGCCAAAGCAAGCGATGTCGTCAAACCCAAATCAAGGGGCAGGGAGTATGCCAATCCCACTTTAAGACCAAGGCAAAGGTGAAGACTTGTGAGCAAATACTGGGGCTACCACACCATCTCTGTCCTAAGAAAATGGGCAGGGATAGTGTCTAACCACATTTGGTGTGATATCCCCTACTTGGCTGGTGGCCCTTTAAACCCACATTCCCTAGTGAGACAATCAAGCTCTCGGCCCAGGTGCGTGAATAACAGCGTGCTGAACTGCAGAGCCCAGCATTCAGGGATAGAGTGGCTCTCTATGTAGCCCAGCTGGGGAACCTGGTGATTACTGATAATGAGCCTGGATCTGAGACAGTGCTTGCTCTAGGAAATGGGTTCACAGAAACAAGTGAGAGGGCCAGGTGGGTTGAGGGAGCCATGGATTCAAGGTGTGTGCCTTGGAAGAAATGAGAGAGTGAAGTAGGAAGAGCAGAGAGGATGGCAGCTTAGAACAGAGGCACCCTGACTGGAAGTGAACACAGGCCGTGGAAACCCCTGCTGACCCTCTGAGGGCTTTTCATCTTCACTCATCAAAATCAAAGCATCCCTTTAGGCCACGCCATCTTATCACCATCATCAAAGGTTAACCCAGAAAATTACAGAGCCAAGGTGCTGTCCTCCAGGAGTTCACCATCCGAGACACACAGAAAAGCACTCTAGGGAGTAAAATATAAACAAAGAACCAAGACGTGTAAAGCAGACAGGTGGAAAAGGAAGTTCCAGTTATACATAAAAGAAAGGAGGAATCCACCCAGGCACGCTTCCTGGAGGAATGAGCACTCAGATACTCTCTATGGAAGGGAGTGCTGTGATCCAAGGACAATCCATGACTCAATGGAGGCCATGGAAGGAGAACTTGGGTGTGGGGAGAGAGGGCATTGACTGTGGGTACACTGAGGGAGGGGATGCATGGAAAGGCCTATGAGCAGTCTCACACACCTCAACTGAAGGGCTTGTAAGGGTTTCTCTTTAGAAAAGTCTAGCTTCTTTGTAACTTTCAAAGGTGAACATAAAAGGAAAAGGGTGAGGGGAAGACTTGTGACCTCCCAGTCAGATATCTCAGTAAATGGAATTAGGAAGAGGAGCCCTGGCTGGCATAGCTCAGTGGATTGGGCACGGGCTGCGAACCAAAGCATCGCAGGTTCGCAGGTTTGATTCCCAGTCAGGGCACATGCCTGAGTTGCAGGCCATGGTCCTCAGCAACCGCACATTGATGTTTCTCTCTCTCTCTCTCTCTTTCTCCCTCCCTTCCCTCTTAAAAATAAATAAATAAAATCTTTAAAAAAAATTAGGAAGAGGAGTGGCCACCAGGTCCATACACGCCCCTCTCACACCGAACCAAAGGTAAGTTGCCTAGCCCTCCTGGGTCTGCAGTCATAGGGATAGAGCCCCTATCAGGCCGGGCTCTGTGATAAGCACCTCACCTATGACAGCAAACCTGTGAAGCAAGGATCGTTATTATCCCCTTTCACAGATGAGAACACTGAGTCCTCCTGAAGATAAATTCTTTGCTCAGTGTCACATGGTTAGGGAATGACAGTGCTAGGAATCAAACCCAGGCCCTCTGAATTAAGAACCCACACCCTTATCACTACAGGATACTATTTCTAAGAGGGGTCACCTGATTTAAAGATAATATGGACATCGTGTTACTTTACTCGGACCCTGCCAGCAACTCTAGGATTCATTGCCAGTCAGGCTGTGAAGGTTTCACCCACCCAGAAAATTGACGTGACCTCATGTCCACACTGTACCTGCGGGTGTGTGTCCTGAACCCAGGGGATCGCCAAGTGCCCTGCGTGCTGAGAAGTCCTGCTTGGTTTCCCTCGGCGTGTCAAGTGGGTAAAGCCCTTTCAAGCCAGGTTAACGGAGTGTGGCTCGTAGGCAGGTCAGTCATTGATTTTCCTCTTTTCTCCTGACTCCCGAGAACAGCACTGCAGACATGGATAAAAGCTGAAGAAGAAAGACAGAATTGAATGGTCCAGGTTGAAAGGAAACTTTTGAAACAGGTGAGAAGACTCCAGTTGGGGGTTGGCTTGTAGGGCGAAGCGTCTGCTGCCTGACAACATGGTCAGCATTGTTTAGATGTTGTTGGGAGGGCGGGGGAGGCTGTGTAATTATCATTCCTTCTGAAAGCTGAAAGGAAACCACTCGCTTTTGTATTCCCTTTTTTTGTTTCTTGCCGCCTGTACTTGCTGTTCTGCAAGTTTGACTTTGAGCTTGGATTTTTCTGAAAGCATTTATGGTTTTGCTTCTTTGACGTCAAGTTCAACACAACCCACACACTCAAGTTTTATTGATGCTAAGGCTCTATCTAGGCTTGCAAAGAACTGGCTCAAAATCACCACAGAGGGCCTGTCAATAGTAAGATAGGTTGATGGGGAAAAAAGGCTGTATTACCAGAACGTGTGGCCAAGCACACCTTGCTGGGCGCTCCCAGTAGAGATCAGTCCAAAGCTTCATGGAGGGGAAGTCAATTTTTGGAAGAAAAGAAGAGGGAAATGGTAGAACTGCAAAATCAGAAACAACCATTCACATCCACAAACACGCTTAGCGTGCCAGGAAGCATGCTACATAATGCAAAGAACCGTATCCATTTTAGCCGCTTTCCATGAGACTCTCAAGAACTAATCTCAGCAAAAAGACAAAAACAAATGGGCACATTGTGCTCTCTTTTCAGGCCAAAGGACTGAAAGGCTTTGAATGGGATCAGTCAGGAGCAAGAGAATTTTATGTGAACGCATCCTTGTAGCCCCCTGTGACTGCTGGAACAGACTTTCCAGTTAGCTGGAATAGTCAAGGTAAAGACCATCCTTGGACCCACCATCAACAGGGCAGAGAACAGAAGGTGATCTCCCAGTGTGGGAATAGGGTTCATTGAATCACTCGCGCTACTCTGTCCAGTCTGTCTTGTGATTAACAACAACTATGGGCAAGGTGGGAGATCAGGGTTAAAGATTTGGTCAGAGCAAAACTATTTGGTCCCTCTGGGTCCAGACAACCCCTCTATCTTGGCCTCATTAACACTGTTCTCACTTGTTAACCAGCCCAGGTGCTAGTTAGCTCACTTCTAGATTTCTTACCACACAAAAGGACTTTCACTTCCAGTTCTTTCTCACTAAGCTCTGCTGTGTTCCTCTTGGAAAATAACCACTACTCTTCAGCCCTAACTTAGCTGGAGACACCCAGAGATCTGTAATAAGTCACAAAGGTCCCTTGAGCTCAGCTGTCAAGGCCAACTCACAGGTCAAGCCAAGTTTGGGGGAGTAAGTGAAAATGAGGGCGACATGTGCAGCCAAATGTGTGGGGTCAGGGCTCTGAGACACACAAGGGTACTCAGGACCATCTGCCTGGTGTGGAAGGAAAGTCATCTGTGCTCTGCAGATGGTCTGTCCCCATCTCAAGAGCAAGACATTGTTTTTGCACTTTTCACCTGTGGCAGAGGATGCTAATAGCCCTTCTTGCCTATATTTTGAGGAAGAGGGTCCTCTCTCCATTCCCTTTTTAAACTGAGCATGTGGCCAGAAACTACATTGACCATCCTCCCTTGCAGCCAGCTAAGCCCTGGTTAATAAAGTATAGAATGTGGTATGTGCTAATGCTGTGGACATTCTCAACGGAAGGGAGTATACTCGTATCCCTCCCCTTTCCTCCTTCCTGCAGACTGGAATGCAGACACAATGGCCAAGACTAGAGCAACACTTTTGGTCCATGAGGACAAAGGCTATAACCATAGGGTAGCGGTCCTTAAACTTTTTGGTCCCAGGACCTCCTGCATACTCTTAAACATTCTTGAAGATTACCAAGAAGCTTTTACTTATGTGAGTTGTATTTATTGATATTTCTGGTATCCAAAATTAAAATAGAAATATTTAAAACACAAGCATATGTTCCATGAGTGCTCAGAGCTGCACCATCTCATATCACAGAACCTAGGACCCTGCACCGTATGCTCACCCTTCAGAGAGAGAAAGTAAAGAGGCAGCTAGCGTCTTCGCATTATATAAAAGCACTTTGGCTCTTATGGATCTCCTGAAAGGGTCTTGGGGACCCCAAGTTCCCTGAGGAATAGCGCAGCAGTGACCTAGATGGTGTCTAAGTCTTGGGAAAATTTGCAGAGTGACTAAACACTGTGTCCAAGTCAACCTCCAGGCTTGTCACGTGAGAAAAATGAAACTAAGCTTCTCTGCTGTTGAAGATGCTGCTATTTGGGGTTTCTTGTCCCCAGTGGAGACATGTAGTCCTCAATGACACACTCTCCTTGGGGGTTTAGAGGGATGCACCCTGGGATGGTGGCCCCTATGCCTCTGGTTTTTCTCTCACAGTCACTAAAAATAGCACATGCATTCTCATGCAATTGGAGAAATTTTTTTAAAAGACAAAAATTTTCAGAAAGACACTCCTCCTTTGTCAGTTCTTAAGCAAAAACATCATCTCGCCTTAACTTACACAGTGAGGCGGGGCATAAAGGAGAAGTCCGAACCATGATTCATCTTGGTTTGTAGTTGCCTTGCGTGGTAAATGTTGCCCCTGAATATAAAAGCACAAACAGGCCAGAGTTAACCTTTACCTTCCCAACACCCGAGCAACATATGTGTCATTATCCCCATTGTGCAGATGATGAAACTGGAAAGTGAAGGAGCTGGCCAATTATTATATTGCAGTGTTTTCCGTTGTCAAAGCATCCCTACTCATTAATTGGCACATCCACTCAATAAGCCTGTAAGGTAGGTAAGTGCCCTTTGTACTCACATGCAAGCAACCCTGCGTTCCCGATGGATCCTGAACTCATTAATATTCTCCCTACAGCCCCTGGAGCTTGTCGCATATGTAGAAGAGAGAGGAGGAGGCATGTGGAGAAGGAAGACAGCTTCCTCAAATTAGAATGTCCAGCTGGGACCCTTTTCTCCACTCCTCCTGGGAACTCCCCTCTCCGAGTCTGATACCAATTATCCTCAGGGTGGAATCCACTGCAGCGCTGTCCTCCAGGATGTGACTTACACAAAGACCCTCGAAGCACAGCTGCCAGGCCCAGCAAGCTTCCAGCATTGTCCTGTGTCCCCGTGGAATCTCTTTTTGAAGAAGGACTGACCATTCAATGGCCCCTCAGCCTCTCAGAAGGTATTTTCACTAGGTTTGAACTGGACTTAAGAGCAGGAAGAACTATTAAACTATTTATACTTCCCTAATACTGTAGGTGGTTGGGAAAATGCTCTAGATGGTTGGGGATTGTGACAAAAGGGTGTCCAGAAATGTTCAGAGGCTGGCGATAGGGTGCCCACTGTGGACCTCCACACCCCGTCCTCAGCTCCCTCTTTTGCCTCTGCCTCCTCTAATAGCCAAGTTGGAACCAAACATCCAAGAGAAAAATATTCTAAACCACAGAGTTCAAGGACAATATGTCTGTAATTAAGAGAAGATTTTTGATCCTTAAACTGAAAACCCAACACATGTTAAATGCATGTAGAAACACAAAAGAAAGCTGAAAGCTTGAAACAGTTCATTTTGAAAAGTATGCAGATTTTGAAGAAAATGTCCCTGCTGTGGATATCTTAAATATTTGCTTAATATTCACTGACAGTCGTGCTAGAGTGAGAAAAATGGTCGGAGGAGCATTTCTTTGGCCAGAGCGCTCCATGCTGCTTTGTTCTTTAATACTTTTCAGTCATCATGAAAGAACGGTGGAGTGTCTCTTAGCATGGAATCCTAAAGAAAAGAATCAAAATTCACCAACTGTCTTACAGGCACCTGTTTGGGTCCAGTTCTGCCTAGAGAAGGAGGTGACCCAGAAGATGGTGGCGCAGCTTCCTCCCAACCTTAAACTCCAAGAATAATGCGCTTGAATTTAAGGATAAGTCCCCTGATTCAGAGAGGTGTAATTAAATTGTTTTTCCTAAATGTCCTTAATCTTAAGCTTGAGTTAAGATTTGCCAAAGCCCTTCTCTTGAATAATTTACCAATATGCAGTCCGGGACTTTCTTTCCCTCCTCTCTAGTCCTTTCCCCTCTATCTTTTCTTTCTTCCTTTCCTTTTTACTACTTTCTTTCTTTTCTTTTTTCCCTTCCCCCATCCCATTCCTTCCTTCCTTTCTTCTTTCTTTCTCTCACTATTGTCTTTCTTCCTCCCACTCTTCCCTGTGTTTATCTTTCTTTCCTTTGTCTCTCTTTGCTTCCTGCTTTCCCATGGTTCCGCCTTTCCTCAGCTCTGCGCCTTTCTCCTTTCTTCTCTTTGCCTTCTTCTGTACTTTTTCCTTTCTCTGTCTCTCTCCTTCCTGCCTTCCCATTTTTAAATCTTTCTCACTTTCCTTCGTTTTTCTCTTTGTTTCTATGACTTCTTTCTCCTTCTGCCTAATTTTCTCTTTCCTTCTCTTTTCTTAGTTTTACTTTAAAAATTGCTAGGTATATGGGCAAAATTGTTGTCCCACATTGGCTCCATGTAGTACTTATTCATTAACTCTAAGCTCAGAAAACAAAAAGCTTACCGTCATTTCTTATTTCCAACACAATAAAATGTCTTGATAGAACATAACTTAAGTAAAAATGTTAAACTTACCCCCTACTAGCGCTTTCCTTGAAAAAAACTGTTCTATGCAAGTTTGCTTCAAAAATCTCAGAAGCGTAAAATCCTCATTAATAAAAGCTCAGTGTATTTATGGTGTCAAAATATGTTTTAAAAAAGCCAAAAGCAACTGTTACACAAGTTGCCTCATTATCATTAATCTAGCATCATGCCTTTTAGGTGTCATTTCTTTACACAATATACTATCATTGATGACTTTCAGCAAATACATTATGGCAAAGGACTCCTCTCATCAGAGGCAGGCTTTGAAAAGGATATGCTAATTTCCAGGGAGCAAGAAAACATCAAAACAGTGCCAGCAAATAGCCAAGGGACTTTAAGTTCTTAATATCCTTCAGAAGTGCTTTATCTCCTAGTGCAATGTGTATCATAGTATAAACAGGAAATAAACCAGCCAGAGCATCAAAGAAGCACCGGCCATGGCTGTAATTTCAGGTCGGGCTTAATAAAGGTTATCTACAGTAAGCTAATCAAACAAAAGGGTGCATGTTTGAGACAGCCATTTGTTAATGCCCATTCACAGCACCCTATCAAAGAGATCCCAACAATGTCTCGGGACCCCACCGCAGCTCTGCCCCAGTGCAGCTCCCTTCCCCGTCTGCGGGGCCATTTGGATGCCCTCATTTTGGGGGGATTCTAACTTTGAAGTGATCAGCTTATCTGAAGTTGGCCTACTTTTATGCAAATATACATGTGTGACTATCAAAAATGGAAAAGAGTCTAAAAAAAACCCCTAAAAAACAGACCCAGGCATTCTACCCAGATCCATGGCCAAGCAAAGGCAAGTTTCCGTAAAAATGCTCGGTGCCTCCAATAGTGTAAAAGCCCCAGCTAAGTCCAGGGTGGTTCCATTCATGGCTTTGTACCAGAGCGTGAACTTGGGAGCAACCACAAGAAATAGTCTTTCCTCTACTTATTAGCAAATAGTACAGTCTTTTGAGGTTCTGGTTTAGGTGCCAAAATGGCTCTTGGTATTCCCGAGTCGGCAGATGAACAGGAGAAGGAATCCAAACTGCTCTCTGCTCCATGCTAAACAGAAATGCTTTTTGACAGTCACGAGCCGGGAGGTGCATAGACAGGGAACAGAAGGCAGATGCTTTAGGGCAGACTCAGGCCTGTCCTGGGAGCCATTCTGCCGACTCAGGTGACACCCTGACCCAACTGACCACTCCCCACACCTCCACCCAGCCCTGACTCCTCCTCACACCCCTTACTTCCCATCTGGGAGGGGAACGCTCAGTGTTTGCAAGTCAAATATGCCATTTCAGCTCCTCCCAGTGGTGACCACGCAGGTGCCAGAGGACAGACGGGCACCTGCAAGCAGTCCCTGCGGCTTCTCGCCAGGGCAGGGCGGGTCAGGGAGGTAAAGGGTCACACACTCCCCTGGGGCCCCAGTGAGTCACTGTGATTATTCCTCCCTTCCAGGCATTTCCAACAAAATTTGATATCCTGTGGGCAGTTTCTCAGTTTAGTCAGCTCCATGAGGGAGTGGGGAAGGGGGGAGAAGAGTAGGAGAGACTATGCCTGGGGATACCCAGAGTTTTGGCTGGTTCTCCCCACCCCGCAATGTCCCATTTTCCCAGCTCTCATCCCCTCCGTGAGGAATTCCTGCTTTTCCCCAGGCCTGACCCCCGCTCCTGTGCAGACCCCAGGGAAGAGGGAGGGGCCCCTCTGGCCCACCGCCTGCAACCCATCCATCTCAGCCCGTCAGGCAAGGCTGGGGCTACATCTCCCCCCGGCCCCCAGCTGTTGCCATGACAGGCCTCTGTGCAGTGGGGGTGCAGGCAAGCCAGACGCTGCTGGCCAGGGCACGGAGGGTCAGCGCCATGGCTGGGGCGATGCCATATGCCAAGGCCCACAGCTCAGGGCTGAATCAGCCAACAGTTGCCCATCGAGACCCCGCCAGCTCATTGTTGGAGCAGCTGGGGGGCGGAGGGCGTTTCGTGCTTTGTTGAGAGATATTCTGTCTTTTTCATCTCTTCTCTAGTCCTCCGGCCCCCAACAGAGGCCTAACTATGCCCAGCCCTAGCGCACCACATGGCTGGGAGCCGGGACTACGTGAGAGCCATGTCGATGGGCTGGAGTCGCAGAGCTGAGTCTCCGGCTCTCACGAGGGTTCACACCTGCCCCCCTCCCAGACTCAGAATCTAGCCCCCACTGGCAAAACTCAAACTTGACAAATTCCCACAACACAAGCAACCCAACCCATCCGAATTCCACACCCGCCCTGTAATCTCTCCACCCTTACATTCTGCCTGTAGGAATCTGATAAAACAAAAAAGCAATCACTCCCACAAACAATGAGGGCTGCACCATCCATTCAGGGTAACAGATCAAAGCACCAAGGACAGACAGAGCCATAAACATCAATCTCAAACCCCCAAGACATTTATCCCTCGATCTTAGCCCCACCCATTACCAGCCAGTTCGTACAGAAGTGTGGAGGCGCTGGGATGCCTTTGAGGACAAGTGTAATTCCTATCTGTGAAAGCCAGCCATGGGAAAAGTTCAAGGCAAAACAAGCTTGTCAAAGTCAATTTTTAAAGGCTTGCTTGTAACTGGAGTCAAGCTTTAGTTTTTTTTTTTTTTTTTTCCTTTCTTGTAACTTAACTTTCAGCCAGTAGGGAGGCTTCCCTGGCCAACAGGCAAGTTTGTGAGGGTTGAAGCCACAGGCAAACGCCTAATACCATTATTTTAAATTTCACTCAGTCAGTGAATGTTTATGGACGGATTTCTTTCTGCATGTGTGCAAACCCCACCCTGGTTTACATACAGGGAATATTCTACCCCTCAAAGGGTTTTAATGGCAGTTGGTCATTCTCTATATCACAATGTCATTCTCTTGGGGGACAAAAAATGACCCTTGAGAACTTGGATAGACCAGGGTTTGGGTCCAGCTCTGCCATTTATTAGCTGCGGGAGGCTGGATTTCCTGTTCTCTAAACCTCACAGGATTGCTCTGATGATGAAGTTGTCAAGGATTATAATGGCAAGTTCCTTGACTCCTTAGTACAGACCAGGCACGGTGGCAGGCACAAACTTTTCTTGTTTCATCCTCTCAACTACACTATAAGGCAAGTGCTGTCATTATTTACATTTTATAATACAAATGATGAAACTAAGGCACAGAGAGGCCAAGTAAGCTGCCCAAGGCCACACAGCTACCTAATGGTACAATTGAGATTTGAACCCAGACAAACAGGCATACTGTAATCTGCTGTGTATAATGCACACCCACATTTTAGTACTAATTCCCGTGTATAATTTGCATTATGCACGGGAATTAGGGCTACCCATGTATAATGTGCACCCTTCCTTTTCCCTCAAAAATCTGGGTAAAAAAGTATGCGTTATACACAGTGAAATATGGTAAAGATCAAATCACGTGAAAGGGAAATTAAAAAACTCTGAGCTTGTGCTGTCCGGTGCAGTGGCCCCAAGCCACACAGAGACGGAATATCCCCACCATTGCAGAAACTTCTCCTGGACAGTGGGGAGCAAACAGCAGTTGTCAAACATTTGTAGTGGCGGAACTTTTATTTTCCTAATAAAATCTGATATGAAAGCTCGGTGTGTCAAATAAACAAAAATGCCATTTTATTGAAATTGGTATCAATGTATTTAATATAGTCAAATTAATAACATTTGCTGATTACATGGTGAGAACCATAATGTTTTATATGTTAATTTATGTCATTTACTTTCAAACATTTTCACCGTGAAATATTGTATACGCACACACAAAATGCACAGGACAGAAATGTACAGTTTAATAAATAACGATTAAGTTAGATGCCCACATAACCACCACCCAGGTCAAGAAATTGAACTTGCCAGGAGTTGAGACACCCCTGCCCCGGCCACATCTTGCCACTGACATCCACTGCCACCTCCCAGAGCTCACCAACCACCATGAGGCTGTCTCTGCTGCTGGAAGCAATGCTAGGTTGAGGGTTCTAGAGATGAGATAAGCTTAGGAAGAACAGTATTTCATGCTATGTGAAAACATATAAAATTCAAATGTCAGGGGCCACAAATAAAGCTTCATCAAAACAAAGCCATGTTCCTTCTTTTACACATTTTCTATGGCTGCTTCTGTGCTACAAGGTGAAGTCAAGTAACCTTGACAGAGACTGTGTGCCCCACAAACCCGGAAAGATTTACTATCCGGCCTCTACAGAAGAGCATTTGCTCGCCCCTGTTCTCGGTGACAATCCATTCTTGAGAGAGGGGAAGGGAGGGAGGCAGAGAAACATCAATGCGTGGTTGCTTCTTGCATGCCCTCCACTGGGGACCTGGACCACAACCCAGGCATGTGGTCTAACTGGGAATTGAACCGGCAACCCTTTGGTTTGCAGGCTGGTACCCAATCCACTGAGCTACACCAGTCAAGGCCACGATCCATTCTTAAACCAGCCTCGACGCCCAGTGCGTACATTCTTTCCATATTTTCATTTTGGTGGTAAAGCCGCGTGAAACTCCTGATTCCCACAGTGAAGAGGTGGACAGTGGTTTGGTTTTTATACAATTCACACTGCCATTTCAAAACACCCTGTAATGAAACTGATCTGAAGACTCAAGAGTCGAGTCTCAACTTTATTTTCAAGTTGAAACACAGTATCTAACCTTGGTTTCCGTTCTTTTTTTATTTTATTTTATTTTATTTGTTGATTACAGTTTGCACTCAACACCATTTTGTGTCAGTTCCAGGGGTGCAGCCCAGAGGACAGACATTCGTGGAGGTGACACAGCATTCCCTCCAATTACCCCAGGGCCCACCAGCACCCATCACACCTACCGCAGGTTTGGCTCACGTGGTTTATCGCAGACACGGAAGTGAGAGGAGAAACCCTCCCAAACTGGAACGAGTGCAGAAAAAACCCCACACTGTAATACAATAGTATCACAATGACGTGTTGTAAGTTTACGTGTTACCGTGCCACCGGAAACGAGGCCACGCCGAGAACGAGGCCTGCCTGCGTGTGCCGTGGCAGTGTGTAGTTTCCTGTGAGCACCTTGCCCAGCCTGGTTTAGAAAAAGACCTGCTGGTCCTCTCTAATCAATGAAAACATGGCCACAAGGTTCCAATGTGTGCCCACAGACGATGAGTTAAGACACGGGTGCTTTCTGCTACACTACAGTTCAGTGGGTAACACCCCCAAGTAAAGCTGTTGGTTTTAAGCACGGTCGTTTAAACGGTCTTAATTGTTTTTTGATTGAAATTGAATTAAATGATTGGGGGATCCCTAACCACTGAAGTGTTTCTATGATTAGGGAAGGACTTGGAATTTTTTGTTTGTGATTCTTAGGCAGTACTTCTCAAAAAAGTATGAAGGTGGAGGTGGGCTTGCGTATCAGAACTGGGGAGAGAGACAATTAAATACACTCATAACATGCCCGGCACAGAGTCAAGTCCAGCAAGGGCTTGGCCACTGGGCTGTGCTTGAGGAAGGCTGAGGAGCTCTGCTTTGGCGCTGAGCCGGGTCGCCTTTCCCACAGCATCTTCTAAAGCAGGGGTGTCAAACTCATTTTCACCGGGGCCCACACCAGCCTCGCGGTTGCCTTCAAAGGGCTGAAATAATTTTAGGACTGTATAAATGTAACTACTCCTTAACTGTTAAGGAGTTGAAATTACATTCGGCCCTTTGAAGGCAACCTTGAGGCTGATGTGGCCCCTGGTGAAAATGAGTTTGACTGGGGTGGGGGAGGGGCTGGGATGGGAGTAAAAGACAGAAAACTGTACTTGAACAACAACTAAAATAAAATCTAAAAAAAAAAACGTAAAAAAAAAGAAAATGAGTTTGACACCCTGTTCTAGAGCATCTCCGCACACTCCCCAGCCTCCTCTTTCCCAGTCTCCATCCCCAAAACCCTGCTCTCCTATGGACCCCGTCTTTCTTGGCCTCCTCTGCTCTTCCTCCAGCCCCCTCCCAGTGCCGGGCCCCACCACCCCCTCTGCTGCATTCTGGGGGGCCCTCCTTGTACCCCGTAAGAACTAACAGCTAACTCTGGCCTGCAACATGCATTCTCACACTGTCCCGCTCCAAGTCTCCCGTTTCCGTGGGCTCCTCAGGAGGCAAGGCAGCCCCATTCAAGAGGCATCCTTGTAAACACCACCTTCGCAATTTTTGCCATGTATAGGACTCAAGGATCCTACTCAAATATTTATTTTTATTGTGGTCATTATTAAAGTTATTGAAATGTTTACTTTAAAAGGAAACTTGATCTCAGTACCTGAAACAGAAAACAAGCAAAACCTGCCATGCATAGATGGTAACTCAAAGATACACGCAATGGGAACAAAGTAGCATTGCATGAGATTCTACCCGGGCACTGTTTCAGCTGAGGGTTCTGAGCCCGAGTTCTGTTCTCTCTGCTGTTTAAAGGGAGTGGTGAGCAGGTTAGAGAGCTGTTAAGGCTGTGCTCACCCCAGGCTGAGCCTTCCTCCTTGCCAGGAGTTAGAGGATTGAAAGAGATTGAAAGAGATTTGCAAGGAGGAGTCACTGTCCCTGACTGAGACTCAGTATTATTTAGCCTGTGATCCTTTACAATCCAAAATCACCTCCCCCCCAGGGAGTCACATGTGTAGTCCCAGATTCCAGGACTTCCACGGCCACTGACCAGCTCTGTACATTACGTCAGCTAGGCCTCACAATTGCTATGCCTTCCACCCTTCTGTACAAGATCACGAACAGCCCTTATTTTGGAGGGGTGTTGTGAGGATTCAATGAGATACTTACATGCAAAGTTCTCAGCACGGCTCCCGCCATACAGTAAATGCTCAAGAAATGCATCCATTTATCTAACAAATATCTATCGACCACCTACATCTGGTCCCCAGGAACTCACCTGTTAGCAAAGACAGACCTCCCTGACCTCAGAGGCTTATGTTCTGGGTTGGCCATGACTGCTACAAAGGCTCTGAGGGAGAGGCCTTGCATCACTCCTGATCTTCAGAAGGACACTGTGGAGGTCAGGAAGAAACTTGGGCCACACCTGAGGTCTTGCAGCAGGTGTGTCTTCCATGCCATTGGCCTAGTGTCATTCATCTTGTTGCTGAGCTCACAACCTTGGTGCCTCAACTGGAGGCTTCATGGTGGGAAGCTCTGCTCTTGAGGATGAAATCAAAGACTCCAGGTAACCAAGGCAACCAGGAGAGGGACTCTGGGATGCTGCCTCTGCCTGTGACTCACCTTTGGCTGGAGCTGAGCTGTGTGGTACATGTTTTCCAAGTGGGGCTGGAATGCTTGGAAGAACACACAGAACCCCCATTTCCCCACTTGTGAGAACAGGAGGACTTCCTAATCCTAATAAAGCTTAAGCTTCAAGGCCTCTCACTCTTTTTTGGTGGGTGTCCCTGAGTGCTGGCAGGTAGGGGTTCTAGAATATTCTAGTGGGGAGGAGAAGCCAGGTTGCAATTGGGAAGCAGTTCTGATAAAAACTGTGTCTTTAAAATAATTTTGTATTCTTTCTCTTAAGCAGGAACCCCCCAAATCTTGTAAGCTTCAGGCCCCATAAAACCAGGGTTTGACCCTAACTGGGGGTCTCTAGAGAGAGGTGGACATGCTCCCCAGAGGAAGCTGGTCAAGGGGAAGGTCAAGACCATGACACCATCAAGCTCTAGCTACAGTTCTTGCCACAGGCGGTTGGGGTGAATATGGGTGAGTCCCTTTGTCTCTATGGTCGATCATTGGTCTTTAAAGGGGGCGGCTGCACTGGCTGATCTAAGGTCCTCACCTCTCAGGTTAAAATCACTCTTCTCTGCTCTAGCTGACCCTGCCCCCTGCCCCAGGGGAATCGGAGGGAGAGGGACCCAGGCAAATGGCCTCTCCACACCACTGTGAACCCCAGAGGAGTGTGGCCTCTCCTCCCGCACCATCTCACTAAACAGGCCACCCCATGGCCCACTGTGAGGTTTCTGCACACGCAATTTCCACAGCGCTGTTTCCAAATCAGCACACTCCATCACAGCTATTGATAACTGCCTGGTATTTTATTTATTAGATGATGAATTAAAATGCATGTGTTTATAATGGAGCATATGAGTGAAGGTTGCTGATGTCCACCAAGAAGCTCCTGTGGAACTTTCTAGATACATAATATCTCAGCTGAACAAGCTCAAGGTCATTTTAGTTAGGTAACCTAAGGATTTTTCACATACAAAAGGTAGTGTTGGCCCTGAAGATTGCAAGCATTAGTTCATTAGTCTAGAATTTAATGCAAAAAAAATTCATTCATTTAGATAAAAAGGTAGATAAATTCCTGTAAAACAGAAATAATACTTTAGCATATAAGTGACAAAACTCATATCAGCCAGTCTAAACCCCAGGTGAATTTATTTGTTGTTATAATGAAAAGTGCAAAAAGGCTTCAGGAATGGTTTGATCCAGACGTTCAGAATGCATAAGGACTGCATTGCTTTTGTCTCATATGCACTCTCTCTGCCATTCTAATGTGTTTCTATGTTAGTTTGAGTACCCTGAGAAGCAGACCCTGAAACCAGAATCCTAGTGCAAATGGTGTGTTTGGGAGGTGATTCCAAGAACCCTAGTAGAAGAGCAGTGAAGTGAGACAGAGGAGGGAAGGCAGGTAGGCACTGCGGGTGTGTCATAGAGCACATGGCCACCAAGGGCAACTGGAGCTTCATCCCACTGAAGAACTCTGGGAGGCAGTGCAGGGCTTGCATCTTCAAATCACCCTGCCCCAGGGGCAAGAGAGGAAAGTCTGTGTCCACCCATTCTTGTCAGCAGTTGCCATGGTCTAAATGTCTGTGCCCCGTCCCCTGCCCCCCAATTCATATGTTGAAATCCCAACCTTGATGTGATGGTGTTACATCCTTTGGGTGCAATTAGGTCATGAGAGCGGGCCCCTCATGAATGGGATTGGTGCTCTTACAAAAGGGACCCCAGAGAGCTCTCCAGCCCTCTTACCCTTATGTGCGGCCAAGACAAGAAGTTGGCTGCCAGCAACACAGCAGAGGGCATCACCTGCACTGATAATGCTGGCTGCCCCATCTCAGGCTTCCCATCTGCAGAGCAGGGAGGAACAAATTTCCATTGCTTAGAAGTCACCCAGTCTATGGTAATTTGTGGTAGCAGACCCCAACTGACTAAGACAGGAACCACTGGTGATGGGTAGGTTTCCTCATAGTAAGAAAAATTCAACAGCGGCCCAAAGCCTCACATTCAACCCTTCCTGGCCTTAAAGAAAGGGTACACCTTTGCCTAGCACCCCAGCCGCTCCCGAGCGTCACTCTGATGCACCGAGGAACTCACACACCCAGCCCCAAACCAGGTTTGGGGCCAGAGGCTGGGATGGGCTAACGTGTCCATCCCAGGGCAGTGCCAACTCCCTCCACCCTGTGAGGATTTCAAACAGAGACCGAGGGCTTTGGGC
The DNA here is from genome assembly GCF_004126475.2 of Phyllostomus discolor. Classification (NCBI taxonomy): domain Eukaryota; kingdom Metazoa; phylum Chordata; class Mammalia; order Chiroptera; family Phyllostomidae; genus Phyllostomus; species Phyllostomus discolor. The sequence continues at coordinate 87,538,952 of NC_040910.2, forward strand.
AAGGCACAGTAATGACATAAGGGTCTGGACTAACTAGCAAACACTAGATTATTAAGCTCAAAGACACCGGAAGTCCGCTACAGGGGTCACAAGTAAACATGCCTGGGTGCTGGGCAGTAACGTCGAAGGTGGCAGGGGGCCAGCAGGAGGCTGCTGTGTTCCCGGGGTCCCCACCCCACCAAGCCACCAGACCTCGCTCTCAGCCCTGGGAAAGGGCTGCCACGAAAAAGCGTGGGCCCAGGGGCGTCAGATTTTCTCATTTTTTAAGAATAGCCAAAAATCTGGATTTTTTTATATGAAATCTTCCTATCTGAAATATTGGAAACAAATTCAAAATGCTTTGGATACTACACAGGCCAAATAACACACATCTGTGGGCCAGACGCAACCCCGGAGTGCTGGTTTGCAACCTCTGGTGCAGATCCATCTCCTAATCTTAGAGAAGGGGAATGATCTCTTCCAGAGATGGTCAGTAACTCACCCAGGGTAACACAGCTGGCCAGGGGCAGAGCTGGGACTGGAACCCGGCCTTGCCATTATAGTCTGTTCTATTTTCCAACTGAGTGCATTCAGGAAAACTTCACTCAGTGCCCAAGCCATGGATGGCAGACTATGGCCCATGGGCCAAATCTGGCCCACTATCTATTTGTATAAATAAAGTTTTATTGGAACACAGCCTCATGCATTTGTTTACTTATTGCCTATGGCTGCAATCCAATTGCAATGGCAGAACTGAATAGCTGGGACAGAGACCACATGGCCCGCACAGCTGGAAGGATTTACTGTCTGATCTTTTACCGAAAGAGTTGGCTGATCCCTGCTCTAGACCCTGGACATTTTCAGATGTCTTATTTCTTGCTTCAGCTATTCATGGGATATCTCAGTGATCTGAAGACTATTATTTAGGAACTCCTCTGAATCCTATGTGCAGTGGGGCAGGTCCCAGGGAGGAGGGACAGGGGGCGGTGGTGAGAGAGCCCAGACACGGAAGCGACCGCATCCTGTGTGAGTCGTTCCCAGAGATGACGGAACAGGCTGACCGTCACCTCCAGCAGCACCCGACCACCTCAGGGTGTGACTGTACTTGGAGACAGGGTCTGCACAGAGGTAATTAAGTTCTTTAAAAAGTCCTAATCCACCATGACTGGCGCCCTTTTAACAAGAGGAAATTTGGATACAGACACGAACAGGGTAGACAATGTGAAGACACAGGGAGAAGGTTACATACATGATGAACTCTGGTGAATACTGCTGAGCAACCCCTAAGTTAAACTGAAAAATCGGAAAAAGCTATACACAGTTTATGTTTTCAATTTTGTGTGCCCATGGATATAAACATAATTATAGATATTTCCAAACAGAAATGAAGGCAAGCATAAGTATATCATAGAAGGAAAGTGATCAGAAGGGTAACCATACATTTTTTTCTTCTTGTCTAATGTTTATAATTAACATAGCTTACTTATGGAATATAGAAACATAACAGTTGTTACAATGTTAATAGAGGTCATTTGGGGCAATGGGATTATCAGTGACTCCTGTTTTATATTACACTGGGTTTTGTATTGTCTGATTTTTCTACAGTAGGTGTAAGTCATTTTTATAACCAGAGGAGGGAAAAGTTCCCAATACTGAAAGAAGAAAAGCCTGGAAGGAAATGCAGAAACATGCTGTTGGCATTGATCTCTGAGTGCTCACACCACGGAAATTGGAAAATGCTGCCTGCCACGGCTGGATTTATTGCTCTCCGACTGTCTAGACTTAAGGAAGTGATGGAAATTATGTTCCTAATGCAGGTTAGAGTCAAAAGTGTGTCATTTCTGTAACGATTCCATTATGAAGAGCATGCACACAAAATTTAGATTTAGGATTATTGTTGCAATAATATAATTAATTTAATTATCTGCATTTTCCACATAAAATACAGTGACCGTGTATTACTATCATGATGGAAATGAAGGGGAGAAAGATTTTTCTAAGAAATTAGTAGGAAAGCTATAAGTTCTAGAGTGAGTGGCAAATAGCATATTTCAACAATGGCTGACATAAGACAATTGCACAACACACTGTTACTTTATGTACCAGTCAGGAAAAAAAAACCCCACTTCTAATTGAATTACAACCCTTCTATCAGTTGCAAGATGCATACAGATTTCAGGGGTGTCAAATGTGAAAAATATTTCACATGAGCTGGTAGCATCACACACACTAATACAGAAGCAAAGTGGGTTCAAAAGCATGACCTGTGCAGGAGACCACCCCAAAGGAGAGGACCAGGGGCTGGGAGAGTGAAGGCACAGCCCAAGAGGCAGGTGGCAGCTAGAAGATCTGTAATGCCGGCTCCCACCCCCGATCCCAGTGGCCAAGGTGTCCTCTCTAGAGGACACTCACTCACTGGGCAAGGAACCGTGACGTTTAATTGGAGAACACTTTGAAGATGAAAAGTACCAGGTGGGTATCATGGCCATACACTTCTTAGGATGATACATAGAATAATAATAAAGCTCTCCCCACTGGGCCTTTCATCCGTGGATTTCAAAGCACTTAGCGAGCCTTAATTAACTCTCCCAGCACCTCTATGAAGTAGGCATTAATAGCCTCTTGCCTCAGATGGAGACACAGAGGAGGGTAAGTGACTGGCCCGGGCCCTTGGAGAGGCAGAGACCAGTCATTCTGAAAGCGTTCCTTCATTAGGCAGACGCGTGTTTGCCGCCTCCCCTGCGCCCGGCCTCGTGCTGAGTGAGCGCGGGGGCCTCCCCAGCTGAAACTGGCCAGTACCCGCTTGCAAGTGCCCGTTGCTCCATTTTGGGGAATTTGGCAAGCCACTTGTGAAACAAGGCCAATATTCAACATTGAATTATACAAACTTATCATTGCATAAATTAATTTGAAAACAAAGGTAGTAAAAATTCACAACACGTCACTCATTATTTTTACTCCATTTTACTGTTTCTGTGCTCTTGAGGTCATTTGCATCGGCAGTATCTGTAAGGTGGGAAGAGCCCACAATGACGTGCTGCTGGCCTTCGCTCCTCAGTGATGTTCCCACCAGTCACTGGAATCTGCTGTGGAGGGAAGGATTTACACCATGGAAATTGACAGGCGCTACAGACTGAAGCTTGATTTATTGTTTTCTTAACTATCTAGACTTAAAGTGAGGGAGGAAATGTTAACAACGTGGGTCAAAGGTAATTGGGTGTCATTTCTGTAACCCTTCCAGATTTTTGAGGCTTATTTAAGAGCATCTGGGCTACATGTCCTCCGTCATTCCCATCCCCACTACCTTCTTTTAACCCGTTCCAGCTAGCTCTGTTCCTTCTCACTCGGATCTTGTCTGAAGGATGACTTTCCTACAACAGCCTGAAGCCAGAGTCTAGGACTCCCTCCCCTCAGGGACACCCAGCTCCGGTCTGCTCTACAAAATTCTCTGTCCTCTGCAGGCTGGCGTTGCTGCTGGGGCTTTGTCAACGCGATGCAATCAGTATTTCCTCTCCGTTGCTCTCGGAGCATCCTTTGGAAGGTGCCCAGGCCTGACAGCAGCCAGCATTCACGGCATTCCTGGAAAGTACGTCCTGCCAGGCGGGAAGAAGGGGAAGCTTTGTGCGGCGGCTGGGTTCCCAGCTCCCAGCACCCCGCCAACGGCCCAGGCCCAGTTCAGACCATGGTCGTGCCTGCCGGAAACAGGGGGCCTGCGCTCTGCCTCGGCGTCTGAGATCCGAGCCTGGAGGGCAGGTGGCGGGCTGCAGTTCTACACCCTCTCTCCCCGTATCCCACCATCTGCTCCTCGGGGCTTGTTACTGCTAATTTTTTTTTTAAGTTCAAGAGGAAAAAACAAAGCAAACTGGTAAGAAATAATGTGAAGGGTTGGAACAATTTGTATTTAGAGGTGAATTTTGGGAAAGTATAATTTTACCACCTTTAGCTCTGTGGCCCTATGTTTTTCATCAAATTCTGAAAAAGAGAACAACAACGAAAATTAGGGCATACGCTTAGTGTACTCAGGGCACTCTAAGAGTCCCCTGTTCAATCCCTCCATGCCTTCCTGACAGTATCCCAGACCCCACCCCGGCTCCTCCCAAGCTGGACGCTTCCTGAATGGACAGTAGCCTTGTTTAGTAGCCACCACGTACTCTTCGAGCACATGCCCTATATTTGGGTTATTCCCTCCTTAGTGGTTTGCATTTCTCCGAGATAGAAGCCAGAAACTTACTTCCCCATCCTCCCCGGCAGCAAGGGCATGGTCATGTGACTCGGCTCTGCCGTGATCGGCGTCTTGCTGGGACAAGGATCCAGGAGGGACTCCAAGAATCGGGCCTGGCACAGCACCCATCCGGCAAGCGTGGGGGTGGGAACACAGGGCTTCCAGAGGCAGAGGCTGTATCCGCAGTGGGGCCCAGGCTGTGCTCCTCGCTGTACTGAGGGGTTGGCCAGGGTGGCCCCCTGCAGCAGGGCTGACGGCATTCGGCTTTGTTTCAGGTTACAGAACCTCTGAGAGGCCGGTTCCCTAGACCTCTCTGGGTTTTATGAGTGATTTTTAGTAAATTCCCTTTTGGCTTAACTCTGCCAAAGTGAGTTTTGTTGTTTGCAGTTAGGAATATTAACCAATATGGTAACTAACAGCGATCCTGCCATCCAAAATGCATGTTTCTCCTTATATTGCAAGCTTCGTAACAAAGAAGGATGTGTTTCCTGTTCTCTCCTATTCTGGTCTGGCTCAGGGAAGCATCTGAGTTTGGAGGCTTTGGAACTTGACTGAGAGACGCATGCATTCATTCAAAAAATATCACTTGAGTACGTCACAGGAAATATCGTCAGTAATATTGTAATAACTATATACAGTGTTGGATATTAGAGTTATTGGGGGAATCACTTCATAAAATATAACTTTGTCTAACCATCTGCTATGTTTGACATTGGATGTGACAGGTCCCCACCCTCAATGGGCTCACAGTAGAGTCGAGGGGACAGATTATAACCAATCATACGAATGTAAACTGTAGCTGTAACAAGTACTATGAAGGAGATAAAAACTTGAGTAAACAGGGAGATTTGACTCCCGTGAGGGAGTTAACAAAAGGTTTACTTCAGGAAACGACACATGAGGTAGAATCAACGCTATGGGGTGATCAGACGCATTTTCCTGTCTGGTACATAAGAAGACTACAGTTCCCAGCCTTTCTTGCATCCACGTGTGCCCATGTGACTAGGTTCTGGCTAATGGAATGAAGGCAGATATGAGGTAAGGCTTTCCCATGCCTGGCCATCAGACATTGCCTATGCAATCTTCTATACTCTCGCTTCCCCAAATCCAAGATGACAAAGCCAGACAATGGGAAGATCCCAGGTCCCTGAGTGAATGCTTCGAGGAGTGTCTGGGGAGAGCCCAAGGAAACACTTTAATGACAGTGGGAAACAGACTTTTATTGTGTTAAGCCATTGAGATTTCGAGGGCTATTTATTACTGCAGCTTAGCTCATTCTACCCTAACTAATACACAGTTGGGTAGGGAGCTGAAGGATGAATAGGGGTTAAATATATAAAGAGAAAGAAGGTGGAAGCATTCTAGGCAGAGAGAACAGGCCTAAGCAAAGGTTTTATGGTGGGTGGGAGAAGGGCAAGAAGAGGGAATTGTAAAAGGCCCATGAGGGCAGAGTGAGAGGCAGCAGGGTCAAGACAAGGCTGTGGAGGCTGGCAGGGGCTAGACTGTGAGAGCCAAACCTCAGCCAAGGGAAGGAGTTACAGCTGCAAGATTCATGCTCGCTCACATTCCCACTGCCCAGATACTCTGGCTGGGGTCCTGTCCGTTTGTTTTCCAGCCAGAGACCCTGGAGTTCCTCACTGTCCGCCTCCTTCACTCCCAGATGCTGAGGGCCTTGAGAAGAAGCTGTACTTTTCCATTCTACAGTAAGCTGCCCACATCAAAGCCCAAGAAGCCACAGGCATCTGGGGAGTCGTGGGTCAGATATTTAATTATTCTAATCTAGAAGTCTATTCTCCCCACACTGCCAAGAACACAAAGTTCCTTTTTGAAAAATAGGGTAGTTCATTGGAAGGATTGACTCTCGCCCTTGATCTACAAAGCGCTCAGACTCACCTCGAGACCCCCGCAGTCTGAGAACACAGACACCTTCCCTCACCACAATAGCGAGCAAAGCAGGAGGTCTCCTGCATCTGCCGCGGAGGGAGGTGAGGGTGATGTGCGCTACTTTTATTTGTTCTGAAGAAAAGCCACCTTTCAAACGAGGAGATGCAAGTGGACGTAGATTTCTAAACAACAACTTTGTTGATCTGATAACATCAGATAAGGAAGTGGCCATAAAAATATTGCCTCATCTACAAAGCTCAGGACATATTTTTCCCTTTTGCTCTTTTTTTTTTTCATCTTTGAGAAAGATAATGAAAGAGGAAGCCTGAAACCCCATTTCTATTGATGTTCGAATACACAACTGCTGGATTTAAGAACCAGAGGAGATCAAAGGCAATGGGTCCCATTTTGATAAAATTATAGCAGCGCTGGCAGAGGGCGTGGGGCCCGTTTAGGAAAGTCAGAAGCAAGGAGTTGTTACCACACCTTCATCTGAGCCGAGGACAGAAGGAAAAATGCCTGACATTCCGAGGGATTAATTAGGAATAAGGTTAATAACATTATAGCAGCTGCACACACATTCAAACTGATGTCTTTCCCTCAGCAAAACCTTCAGGCCCCTGATACCCATCCCATCCAAAGGAGGAATGGATGGTGGTAACTGGAGTCTGCTTCCAAAGGAGAGTTCTCCGGCTCCGGAAATCCAGCTGGCCTAGGGTCGCCTGGTCCATTCTTACTGGGGTCTGGGATGAGAGCTCAGGATAAACAGTTGGAAGTACAGGGGCAGGTGGGGAGCCACACGTTTCAGAGTAGCTTTGACTGAATCTCCTACCGCTTCTCTGGATATGACAGAGGATTTCCATCCTCCCGCCACCCCCTAGTTCAGGTGGGGCTCCTTGCCCGACACCGACTATCCGGGGACGAGGCTGTGGGGCAGGTGCAGCAAAGCACGCGGAGACCTTTGGGGAAGCCCGCCTGAGTGGTCCCTGTAAATACAGTCAATGGCTACAAAAATCTAGTGCTGATATCAACAACTGATTATCTTTATTAAATAGTCTCTACATGCCCAGGCCGGTGTGGCTCAGTGGATTGAGCCTCAGCCTGCAAACCGAGAGGTCTCGGGTTCAATGCCCAGTCAGGGCACAGGCCTGGGTTGCGGGCCGATGTTTCTTTCCCTCTTCCTCCCTCCCTTCCCTTCTCTCTAAAAATAAGTAAATAAAATCTTTTAAAAAATAGCCCCTACATGAATGTTCCAGGGTGCTGTCCTAACCCTTTACATGGAAGTCCATGCCAGTTCAGAGGACAGGATATTGAAAAGTCTTACCTACCATTTTAAATCCTAAACTGGTCTTTGCCTACAAAAATAAACAACCGCAGATTCAACTTTGGACAACCACTGGTAGTGGCTTTCCATACACACCGAATGATTTTACCATTAGCTTCATTCAAATGGGACCAGGGAGTGGAACTGATTTCAAAAAGACTAGAAACATGTTTTAAAGCCTAACTCACCCCTGTTTCTCCCCCGACCTCTTTAACAGAGATGGCAACCATATTGTTCACAGCTTGAATGTGCTCGGCTACACAAAAGTCCAGCATGGACTTCATGCTCTAGACACAGTAGGCCTTTCAAGTCTTGCAACAGCCTGGTGAAGAGAGTACTTTATCATCCCCGTTTTACAGATGGGGAAACTGACACTCCTGGAGGCCAAATAATTGTGCACAGTCGCTTGGCCAGTGAGTGGCAGAGCTAAAATTTGAACCACTTTTCTCCCCCCACCCATCTATACTCCGATTGGCTGCCCACCCTGCCCTTCATGGATGTTATGTTATCTGCACCAATAAAAATGCCTTTCTTCTATTGATGTCATTGTTCTCCCTCCTTTCTCACCTTTGTGTCCTAATCAGAACATTGTTTGGGCTTCTCCCTGAATCAGTGTTCTGAACAGCTATGCTTTGATCTCAAATAAATGCTTGTTGCCTCTCACTTTGAAAGGCCTTTTATTTTTAAGTTAACAGGAGGTAATCTAGTTTCCAATAACAGAGATGCTAGTGATCCATCAGCTGAAGGGGACGTGTAGCAGAATTGGCAGATGATTCTAGAGTGTGACCTGATTCAGACCTTGAAAATGACACTTCACTTTTTTAAAAAAGCCAGCTTGCCCTCATACTTAGGCAGTCTCCCTACAGCAGAGTGAGTCAGTGAGGAACGCATCATTTCTAACACAGCAGAAAATAAAAGTCCAGACTAGAAGCAAAACAGGCATTCTCTCCTGGTGTTCTTCACAGCTTAGGAAAGCATGAACAGTAAACCCTGGTGTTATTTAGAGCAATGTACTAGTAACACGCTCAGTGAAGTGATAGTCACAGAACTAAGCATTTTACGTATGTCTTCTCATCTAACCCTCACAACAACCCCACGAGGGGTGTACTTTCATCCCATTTTTCACATAAAGAAATTAAGAATCAAAAATGTGAAGTAGCTTTCAGAGTTCACGCAACTTCTCCATGGTAGGGTTGGGATTTGAACCCACAACGTTCCATGTTCACACTCCACATTCTATGTTGCGTTTCCCCTTCACACAGCAGCAGCTGAATTCCCACAGCGGCTACCCCAAGGGCTCCGCCTCCAGTCGCGGTCTTGCGCCCAGCACCACCGTCCAGGCACCCTACCCAGAGACCTGAGCGTTGTGTCTTCTCCGTGGGGCCCACCCACGTCCTATCCATCCCCAAACCTGACTGCGTGCAGTTCCGTCATCTATTAGACGAGTGCCCTGCTCTCTCCCCACGATGCCTGCGCTTGGATCTTCTACTAACAGACTAGAGGAATATAAAAGATATCTCCTATGAGTCACTGGAGGTATTAAAATAGCATCTGTAAGTGAAAAGCACTCGAAGTGTAGCCAGAGATTGCCACAGGTTTAGAGTCCCCTGTTATAGGCAGGAAGAAAAAAAAAAAGAACAACTAAGAAATTCTGTTTTGAAAATTTTAAGTCTCGCTCCCATCCCCATGAAAACATACTCATACACTTCTTATGACTATGAAAATTGATACAACCATTTTGGGAAGTAATTTGGCCACATATATCAAGAGCCATAAAAACGTTCATCTCCTTTGACCAAGTAATCCCAACTCCGGGAATTTACCCAAGGGAAATAATTCAAAATAAGAAGAAAAAAGTGGGGCTAGTTGTATGCAGATGTTTATTACCTCTTTGTAACAGCAAGAATCTAAAAGCAAAAGAAATGTCAAATTACACTGGAATTGGGAAGTAAATTTCAGTATAATTAACTCAATCGTATATTAGGCAGTTGCAAAAATAATAAATATGAGCATTAGGTAGGATCTTGGAAAAATATACAGGAAATAATGCTGGATGAAATATATATGCTCCCCAATTACAACTACATTAAAGAAGTATATTTTTACAGATGAAAAATGAAAGGGGCATTGGAGAAATGTAAATAACGTGTACGATTGATGAGTGGGGTTGCGGATATGGCTTCTTTGATGCTTTTGAGTTGGACGTAAATGTGTTCAAGACCTTTTGAAGCATCTTAATGAAGGGAGTGGCTGTGAGTCCGAGCGGGGGACTCTGGCCCCAGACTTGCTGGGGGAGAGGTTCCTGCAGCTCTCTGTCCTGCACTAGGGAAGTCAGCCATCTCCTCCTACAGGGCCTCAGCTGTCCTATGTCAGGGACAGCTAGCAAGACCCTCGAAGGCCTCCCTGTCCTGGAGACAGAACCAAGTCCCTCTTGCCCTTAGGCAGGTAGATCTGGGCTCTGGTCACTGGAAGCCACCAGGTCAGGGATTGGGTCCTGACCCTCTTCTTAAAATTGATCTTGTCCAAGGTGCAAGTGAAGGCTGCTGGGCAAGGAGAGGAACTCAGGTCAGGGTCCAGGTAAGGGCAGTGGAGGGTTAGAGAGATGTATCAGTGCTCCCCAAGATGGGATGCAAACCGCAGAGGCCATGGAGCTTGGCCTTACTGCCCATCTGGAGCTGGCCAAGAGGCATTACCAAGCCTACATGCCCAGCCAGTCTGCTCCTGACCTGAGCCGGCTCCACTATCCTCCATGCATGGCCCCGTTCTCTCTCTTGCACCCCTCTCTGCTGTTTTCTTCCCACCCTTGGCCCCAGGCCTCTCAGTGACACCTAAGGGCACAGTTTCATCCCTTCGTGGGACCCAGTGCTAACTGATGGTTGACTTGTTAGGATGACTCCTTCCAGAGGCTGCATTGGACTCAGCAGCTGTGGCCCCAGAAAGCAACTCCAGATCTGGCTGTTTGCTGAAGGCGGGGGCGAGGCTCTCCACAGTGCCACCCTGTGAGCAAACGCCACTTCATCACACTCAGGATGCCCGGCCTTGGCTTTCATCCCGCTGTGCACAGGAGGGACGAGGAGCCGGGGCTTTGGCTGATCAGAACACTGCAGGTGGGAAGCCAGCCAGGCCTCCACCATCCCTCTCGACCATCTAGGACTTCCCTTCCAAGCAGCTGCCTTCGGATTTTCAAAGAGCATTTGTTCGGGGGACGTCGGTTTTTGCCAAGGCTGGCGCTGCTCTCAAAGGGGTTTGCAGTTGGGTGGCTCAGAATCACAATGGTGCCTCTTCGGTTTTCCTCTATTGGCTGGTGCCTTCTGTGTCTGCAAGAACACAGACAAGCCGCACCTGCACGGAGAAGAGGCCTGCTTTAAGCAGTAAGAAGATGTGGTTATGAACAACATTTTCTTAAGAAATGCACTTGATACTTTCGAGCCCAAAGGTAAATCCAATCAGGTTAACCCAGGATAGACTAGTAAGAATCTGCTTCAAGAAAGATGGAAATAATGTGCGCATTATCAGCGGGTCCACCTAAATTCCCGGGGGTCTTTAGATGCTGAAAAGTGACTTTAGTCCTGTTTTGCCCTTCTCCTTGGTTGCAGCATCTTGTTATTGCTACTGCCATTGCTACTGATTTAGGGGAGGGTGGCTCAGCCTGGGCACTAGCGGCATTTGAGGTAGCTCGTTTTTTTGCTGTTGGGGGCTGTTCTGTGCATTGTAGGATGCTGAGCAGCATCCCTGGCCTCTACCCACCAGACACCAGTGCCTACCCCTGGTTGTGACAACTAAAAAGATCTCCAGATATTGCCAAATGTCCCAGAAGGTGGGGCAAGACTGCCACCCAACCTGTGAGAGTCTCGGATTTGGGGAGATGGAGGAGGAGGAGGAGGGTGTTTGTTAATTTGAAGTTAAATTCAACCCAGCACAGACGACCGCTTCCTCACGAAGACACGTCTTCACAAGTGGGATATTGTGGTGTTTCATGCTGGAACATAACTAAAGATCAGGTTCCTCGTGCTACAATATCGAAAGGAGAGGCACTGGGGAAGGAGTGCTGTTATGGCCGGTCACTCGGCACATCCGAAGTGTCCTTGCTTTTAACATGGCCCTTGTGTGAGCAGGGGTGCTTACGCCCTGACAAAGTCAGGGCAGTTTTTCTTTTCAGAGAAAAGATTCATCTCAGAGGTCCTTGAGATGAAGCCCCTCGGAACATTGCCAGTTGTGTTTGGTGTGAGTGGCTGGGCAGACCGTCTGGGCCGCTCAGAGGCTTAGCAGATTAATCAGAAATGAAGAAAGCATTTCTGAAATTCTTACGCATGTCACTTTTGTGTAAAGTGATACCCACCCTGACTGTTTCGCTGGGACTTTTTCAGCTACACCTCTCGGAGAAAATGAGGCTCCTGAAACAGTGGTGATGAACAGTCTGGATTCCTCCCCCAGGGAATGTGGGATTTTGAATGAGGGCTACAAGCCTATATTTACCATCGCTTCAGGGCAAGCCCTCTTTACTTAACACATATGTCTGTATTAAAAATGTGTGCTGTGTACCAAGCACTGCCCTCAGTGGTTCATAAGTATTGATTCACTCAATGCTCAGTTCTATAAGGCGAATACTGTCGCTGCCCGCATGTTACAGGTGGGAACACAGAGGCACAGGGGAGTTAAGTAACTTGCCCAAGAACACACAGCGTGTAGGGGCAGAACTGTGACATCACCTTGCTTTAGAGGGTTTTTAAAAATAAAGGAACTAGTAAAAAACAAAACAAAACTGGAATCAGGCTTCCTGTTCCATCTCTGTCACTTCACTTTCGATTTGCCCTCATAAAGGGCACTCCTTTGCTGGGCCCGGTTTCCTCAGCTGTGAAAAGGGGAAGTTAGATCTGTGTTTCCCACAGGGTGGAGCAACTACTGGTGGAAAGAGAGGTGATTCTGGGTAATACGTGAATAAAAGTTTTCTTCATAGTTACACATTTATTCTCATGTATATTAGACACATAAATACATGATGGATGGATAGATAGAGAGACAGGTAGATAGATAATTGCCCCGAACCTGCAGAATCACAGACACTATTGATGCTTGGGATGGAACCAAAGAGGGCAGTCGCACCACAGTTTGGAACCGAGTCCAGGAAACAGAATCCCGAAGCTGACAAGGTAGGTCCCTGACACTCCCATGTCCCCACCCTACCTGAGTCAGCATGGGTGGGGTGGACCTGACTCTGTTTCCCCCACACCAAGGTGGACTTACGGCCCAGGCCTGGCCACACTGATCGTCCTGCAGATGGGCACAGGATCTGAGAGGGCCAGCGCGGCCTCCCTGGGGCTCTGCTGGAACAAGGGACAGCCCGGGCACTGCCAGGGTCATCTTGCTGCCACCTCAAGGGGATGGAGAAAGGACAGAGACACGGGGCCGGGGACTGCAGACAGAGGGCCTCGCAGTCCCCTCCGAGCTCAGAGCCACCTGGGCGGACGCCACATCGCCCTCCGGGCCTTCCCACACCCTGAGGTGCGCGCCTCCCTCTCCTTTGGATGCGGCGTCTGCCCCTCGCTGGGGTTTCAGTGATCTCAGGTGTGAGATGTGGTCCCGGGACTCGGTGAGCTGCTGCTGTTCCCTGGTACCAGGTGGTGACAGCATTGTCTAAAAAGCCGCAGCGACTTTGTGGGGAGGAAGGGGAGATAACAGCCACAGCCACTCCTCTGCTGGAAGGGCAGAGGCACGTCTCAGCTGAGTGTCGCGCCGCGTGGGGAAGAGGAGATGAACCTCAGGATTGACTTCCCTGGATTCCTCCTCTGTCATACGGGCGTGAGAATGCCTCCTTGGGAAGGCTGTCCTGGGGGAAGCGGCCCAGCACAAGACACCTGTCTGATGAAGTATCCTGACAACTGCGGCAACTCCTGCACTGTGCTGGTGTTTTATGTAAGTCATTATACTGAACGGGATCCTCACAACCATGCTATGCTTTAAAGTCATCATCCCTATTTTGCTGCAGAGAAACTGGGATTCAGAGAGGCTAGGTGCTTGGGTGCCTTGAAGGGACCTTCCGAGATCTGGAAGCATGATCCCAAAGAGGCTGTCATCAGAGGCACAGGGGTGGGAAGACCACAGCGGTGGCAAAGAAGTAAGCCAAGACAGGAGAGTAAATTCCCCCAGAGATCTTCCTGCATCCTGCCCACCCTGGAAAGTTCCTTGGGAAATCCTGGGGCCAAGGCTTGGAGGAGAATCAGCTTCAGGGAACAAAGGTGTAGAATAATCCAGCAAAGCACCCAGTCCCGATGCATCAGGAGGAGCTGACATTAATACACGACCACACATCCCAGATGTTGTTATGGTTGGATTACACAGACTTGGAAAGTTTGGGCATGAAATGCCTGAACGATAACAATAGAAAACAGATCAAAAGGCCCAAGAAAGAAATCAGGAGAAATGAAAAACAGAAGGAACTGCAGGGGAAGATGAAAGCAGAGAATTACAATTTGACACCAAAGCGGGGCCGGTGTTTAAGGTTTGGCTGGCAGCTGACCCATATCCAGATGAGACTTTTTGCAGCATTATTGGAGGTATGACATTACTATCTTTGAGCTGTTTTGTAGACTTCTGGGACCTCGGGGTCAAAGGAGTTGCCTGACAGTCTCCTAGACTCACTGTTCCCTTGAAATCACCTTAGAGGTGATCTGTGCCTGAATCTGCACAGACCCTGTCATAGTCGGCTTCCCCACCAAGACTAGGATGTCTGCAAGGTATAAAGGGGGTTGAAGATACAATCCCTCCAGCCACAGTCTCCTAGGAGTCTCACTGGTTCATGAATCACAACACTCTCAGTCTCTCAGTTCAGATCCTAGAGAACCCAATTCACACAGGCTTAAGCAAGAGAAGGAATGTATTGGCTCAGATAACTGAAAAGTTGCAAGTATCTTCCTTCAGGTATGGTTTGATCCAGGAGTTCAAATATGTCATCGGGATTCAGCCTCCCTGTTCCATTCCACATTTGCTTTATTCTCAGGCTTCATGGGGAGACATGATGGCAAATTTCAAGTCTGTAGCCTTCCAGGTTTGAGTCCAACAAAGCTCTCTCTGAAAAAGTCTCTCTACCACAAAGTCCCAGCAAAAGACTCTTCAGGACCCACTGGCTCTAGTCAGGTCATGTGCCCCTCGCAGTGGCAAGAGGAATATGATGCTCTGAGTGGCCAGGCCTGAGGCACATGCCCACACCTAGAGCAGCATCATCCCCTAGGCTGAGAACTGAGGCAAATGTTCCCCCTGAAAAAGTGGGGCCCCATCATCAGGAGAAGGTAAATGGACGCTGGAAATCAAAACCAGCGGGTGTCAATGATTCCCCTTCCCAGCTCTGTCCCTTGCCTGTGTCTCCCTGCTGCCACTTTCTCCGCTCATGACAGAACAGGAAATACCAGCATTATTACCTGGTCCCTAAATATCAATGCTGTACGTCACCTACATAAGAACCACTCATTAACCCCTACTTTGGTCATGCAGGGTCCTAGGCACTGGAGGACACAGAGGGTACCCATGACCTGTTTCTTTTCACCGAGAAACCCCCTCTAGTAAGGTTTAGGAGAACGTTGGACTGAAGGGAGAAATACCAATCTAAAATTTCCCATGAAACATTTCGGTTTTTTACTTCAGTCTCCTTGAGAAGAGACCTGCCTTATCCCCATCTCATACCCCAAATTTTGACCAATGACTGGACAGTTATTAACACACATTTGCATTTATTTTTGCCTTTGACTCCCAATATCTCTAGGAGCTATCCTTATCTGGCATTTTAAGGAGAAATGATCTGGATAAAGGAGAAAAACTCAGAGAGGCTGGCCGGCTTGCATGGGGTCATGCAGCTAACAGGTGATCACGCCCAGATAGCAAGCCTGCTCCCTCACCCCGTCCCAAGCTACACAAACCCACCAGATGTCAAAAATTTCATCCCTCATGCTGGACACAAAGGAGGCTGGAGGTCTGACGCCAGGTTGTGCCAGGACAGAAGAGCCAGCAGGCACTGAGGCCCACGTTGTGCTCTGTACACTCAAGCCACGTGTGAAGGCAGAAGGGCACAGCCATCGGCAACGCCGTGTGATAAACGCCAGGCTTAAGAAGTCACGACCAGCTCTGGAGGCTGGGAGGCGAACACCTGGAAGGCTCTCAGGAAGAGGAGGCCCAGGAGAGAGAATGTGGGGACTGTTTCGTACCTGGGTTGGGAACGGCAAACATGTTTGAGTTAGCTAACGAGAGCTGACATTTACTGAAGGGGTCTCTCATCTGACACGGGTCTAAAGGCTTTACACGGGCGACCTCAGGTGGTCCAGACAACAGCTTGCGACATGGTGGCTACTGTTACCGTCTCCGTTTCGGAGAGGACACAGAGACACACTGAGGAGAAGTAACCTGCCCCAGGTAGCACCGCCAACAAGGGGCAGAGCCAGGCCGGAAGCCCAGAGTTGTCTGCCTCAAGGCCAGTGCTTTAAACCGCATGTAACACTTTATTGCCACAAAGGTAATAACTCATTTCCATCTATTAACACATTTTTTCAGCATTTCTGATCACCTGTTTATGTGTCTGTTTTTCAGATTCTCCTCTGAACAGGCCATAACAGCCTATGGGAGCTCCCTCGTTTGTGAGTTAGGGAAACCCTCCGACATGTCTGTGCCACCGTCGCTCGACCGTCACAGTGTTACCCTCTGGAGACTCACCTTTTAAGAGCTGGCAGGGAAAGATGTTTATGCCACAGATCAAGGATCAGCAAGCTATGGACTGCGAGCCAAATCTGGCCTGCGGCCTGTTTTTGTAAATAAAGTTTTATTGGAAGACAGGCACAGTCATGGCAAGGTTGAGTAGTTGCAACAGAAACCATAGCGTGTGCAAAGCAAAATATGTTTACTGTCGGGGCCTTTCACAGAAAAAGTTTACTCTGACCCCTGGTATACATGAGAAATAAAATCACCTGAAATAGGGTTCCAAAAACGTATTTTATGTGCATGTACCTATGAAAGTCTGGGAGGACACACAACAGAATGTGACCGAGGAACCATTCTTGATCTGAACATCTTGTTTTCATATCCCGCCACCAGTCATGGCAAAAGTTCTCTTTAGTATTAAGGGGAAGTCCAACCCTGGAAAGGATTGTCATAAGATATTTAATATAAAATTATTCATTCAAAAATATTCAGGAAAGCTACACGGGATGGTGGGCTGTGAATGTAGTGGCCAGTTTCTGCTGGTTTACCCAGGACCTCCCCAGTGTTAGAACTGGAAGCCCCACACCACACAACCCACTCAGTCCCAGGCAAACCGGGACGACTGGTCACCCGAACCGGAAATCCCATTATCCTGGCTTGGAACTTAGCTCTGCTATTCACCGGCCATGTGGGCACCCAGGAGAGGACCATTTACCCTCTTTAAGCCTCTCTTAGCTTCCCTGCAAACATACACAACCCCCTGTTCTGCAGATCCCATTATGAAGATGAAGGGAGGTTAGCATATGAGCTTGTGCTTAGTAAACCACGGCAGTCAACACAAAGGGTTAGTATCACTTTCTCCCCACAACAGCATTACCCATCGGCTAGGCTTTATGTGACAATACAGAACCTAAAGAGGAGGAGAGAACGGTGATCTGGCAGGTGGTCCTATAATTCTAAGGTGACTATATAATTTGTTGTCCAAATCAGGATAGTGTTGACTGTGAAATTCAGTCACGCTGGGAGAACAGCAGGACAGTTCCAGGTGATCCAGGACTAAGACTCACCTGGTCATGGACCACAAAATGACTTGGGAGCAGGGCTGGCTTCATGGATGTGCACCTTGTACCATCACACAGGGTTCAACGATCTTGCTATCACTGTCTTGAAATTCTTAATAGCTTTTAAACAAGGGACTCCACGCTCTCATGCCGCACTAACCCTGCACTTCATGCAACTGGTCTTGGGAAAATCCTACTGTGCAGCCAGGAGAGATGGTGGGACCAATGAAACCCCTCCCAGGAGAAGGACCTCCTAGGACAAAGTCCAGGTTTCTGCCCCAGCAGGTTCAAATCCCCTGGACTTTAAAATAGCAGCACGTAACGGGGTAAAGGGTGGAGCCTGGGGTCCCTGAGCTGCCAAATTACGCTGCTCTGCCCACTCCGAGCAGGTGGTGACCTGCAGCGAGAAGCCAGCCAGCACAAGCTCAGAGGTGTTCCCCAGGAATGACCTCACTCCTTTTTGAACTCTGGTTATGTCCTTGGCCAACAGCCTGGCAGAGGCTTGGGCAACAGAGCAGCTGGATGAACCCCTAGAGGGCATTTGAGTGTTAGTCATCCTGCAAAGTTAAACCTACTGATCTGGCAACCCCCAGCCCTGCTAATGGCTGCGAATGCCATTTACGGGGCTTTCAAGGGCAATAACTGTAAAATCCAGTTCTCTGTCATAACAAACCAGAACAAAGCCGGGCGGCCCGGCCAGAGGACTGCAGCTGCTCGCAGAGTGAATAAGAAGTGGATCCAAGACTCTGGGGTGAAAAGACGGCAGAGAGCCAACCTGAGGACAAACTGCTCCAGCCTGATTTTGGACAGGGGCTGGGTGGGGGCAGTGGAGACCCCTGTTGCCAGGTCATGCCTCCCAGGGCCCTGCCGTTCCCATTATTCACGACTGTATTTTTCAACCTCGGCACCAGTGACGTTGGGGGCTGGATGATTCTTTGTCGTAGGGGCCTGTCCTGTGCATTGTAGGGTGTTTACCATCATCCCTGACCTCTCTCCACCAGATGCCACCAGCACCCCTCCCCTCGCAGCCGTGACAATGCCACAATGTGCCCAGACCTTACCAAATGTCTCCTGGGGAAGCAAAACTGACTCTTTTTGAGAACCCCTGGTTTATGGCATTGAGAGGAGCCACATTAAAGGGTGACTGTGAGGGTCTGATGAGTTTATAATTGTTAATGAACTTAGAACACTGCCCGGCAGCGGAAGCACTCTGTAAGTGTTTGTTAAATAGAGAGAATGCGTAGCCCTGCTCCGACACCTCCCCGCATGGTGACGGTGTCCATCACGCTGCAGGCAATCACACCGCGTGCTCTGGGGCCTGCACGGCCCCCACCTCCGCCTGTGGTTCACACCTCCACTCGAGACTCCGCCACTTGCTACAGAGCAAGTGTCTTCACCTTTCTGTGTGTCAGTGTTCCCAGACAAAAAGTGAGGGTAGCCACTGCGCTCCTCTCATGGGTTGTTCCGAAGATTACCTGTGAGCATGTGGAAAAGGCCCTTGCCACAGGGGCCGGCCCAGGACCAATAGGGACTGTTATCACTGCCCAACAGCGCCATGGGCATTAAACACACATATGGGTGTGTGTGCTTAAGACTGCCCACTGGCTTCCAAAAACCAATCAGGGATTTTTCTTTTTCTTTTCTCTCCTTTCTCTCTTTTTTAAACATAGGGGTAGTGAGAGAATGGTAGGCTGGATCCTACTATGAAATGCCCACCTTATCTTATTCTAGATATTGCAAAGGTAACCTTGTGTTTCTAGAAGCCCCTGCTGCTCCTTCATGGAAGTGGGTGTAGGGGTTGGGGGGTGGGGGACAGGCTGCTCCTGTCCTCTGAATTTGATGGGGGTGCCCAAAAGTAGGGGGAGGCAAATGCCCAGGTTTGCGCAGGACTGAAGAGGCTCCTGGGAGGCTAAAATCCGGAGGCCCTGGGCCAATCAGGATGAGCTGGTGGCACTGGCCGACAGTTTAGGATTCCACGGAAGCTCCTGCTAGAAGGGCAGCCCCACCAGCTCAAGTGATTCTTCATTGTCTGAAACCCTGTTTCCAGAAGGAGACATGAAATGGGGGGCGGAGAGACCCCTGTCCCACTGTGTCCCCACTCTGCTGAAAGCAAGGCCCTGGTCCCCAGCTCAGCCCCCACTGCTGCAGGGGTGTGGGCACCACGCCCGGATCCTGTCTCGCTCTCACTCTGCCCCTTCTTTGTGTCCCTGGGTCTGGCAGTGACACTACCCCCTGGGTGGGCCCAGAGCCTGTCCTTGAGGGGACACTGCCCCACCCCAGCCCCAGCCACTTCTTCTTGTCCCGCCAGTGCCAGGGCCCCCTGCGCTTGCTCCCATAGGCAGTGCTTCCACCTGGGTGGTCCCCAACACTGTCTCTCTCTTCTTGAAAGGAATTGCTGGAACCAAGCCTCAGTGACTTCCCAGGATTCTTGCACCTCCTCCCAAACCGTGCAGAGAACACACCTGTGGGCGAGGGCAGCAATTCCTGTCATTATCCATTAAGGATCAGAACAGAAACCCAGTGGCTATTGTGAACCCTGAGGGCCATTGCCACTTCAAACACGTGGGGTCTGACTCACCCCCCTGGTCCGGAGGGGATGGCACTTGGATTCATGGGAAATCAAATAGCTCCCAATGGGCCACAGGGAACCAACCTGGGGCAAAGACACCGGTGGGACGGATTCCCAGCAGCCCCCCACAGAGGCAAGGGAGGAAACCGTACTGAGCCCAGAATTTTCAATCATGCTATAGATGCGGGGCCACCAAGGAAAAGGAAAGACAGGCCAAGCCACCCCTCCTCTCCTGCCAGTCAGCCAGGTAATATGATCTGGGAAGGAAACCAAGCAGAGGTGGAAAGGCTGCCGGGAAACGGGGGCTTTTGTCAAGGTGAATTTGTTGGCAGGTGAGTGCGGTGTGGATGGAAAGCAAGTCTGTCTGTTCCGAGAAGGGGTCCCACAGCAGCCAGTTCCCAAATGCAGATACCTCTGCGGACGGACCCCAGTCTCAGCGCGGCTCTCCCACAGAGCAGCTCTAACACCATGGTGCGCACACCCTTCACAGTGACTGGGTGCTTAATAATGGCTCATTAGGCTTTTCCTGGAGGTAATTTGCATCTTGTCTGAGCCTCTGCTTTTCAGGCATTTTTCTGCTGTGGCTCTAGGCTTTTTTTTTTTTTAATGAAACCTGTTTAATACTCATCCTTATTCTCCAACATGCCTTAGATCAGTACCTAAAACTTGAAGCTAGTTTTCTCCCCCAAAACAATGAAGAAATTACCTGGCCCCGGTCCCTACTGATCTTTCTTGCTCTCCTGCAGTTGAAAAGTGCCTTTTGTGGGAGAATTTTAAAAATAATTACCACCAAATACTTCAAGTGGAATTCAGATTGGAGCCCAGTGCACTTTTCATGCTTTCGTGACATTCTTGTTCAGGAATGAATCTTTTATGAAAGGTCTATTTTAAGTTGCACCTTCCTGAACCTTATTTTTGTCTCAGAAAGAAAAAGGCAGAGGCAGGAGCTGAAGTCTCCCAGCTCCCCGGAAGCTTCCCTGGCTCTGGGCGGAGGCGGTGGGCTCCGCACGCACGGAGCGGGTTCTGGCTTTGCAGTCAGGCCGGGTCTTCCCGCCGGCCACTGACCCCCACCCCGCCCCCACCGCCCAATCAGGCTGTTTTGTTCAACTAAACACAACCCCCTGAGAATTTAAGCGTGTGCTTTCTCCCACTCGTCCCTGGAGGTGGAGAATCCCCTTTGATCTCAGGCGCCAGCTGCTGACCAGTCAAATCTCTCACCTTTGCCAGGGAACCCCGCCTTCGAATTCCCAAAGCCTCTCGCCCCGGCCGGCCGGAGGCAGATTCCTGGACGGGGAGTTGTTTTTCCAGGTGTGGGGGAGGGTTTCCACCGAGCCTTTTTCTCCCCTCTCTCGTTCATTCCATAGATTTTATTTTTTTACTAAGACTTCTGTTAAGAAGCCCCCCCTCCAAAACTTGGAAATAAGACAAGGAGATTGCTTCCTGTCCTTTCCAGGTCTCACTGGAGCCCTGTGGAACCAGCCGCCCCATTCCAGACTGCACACGTGGGGAAGGTTCAGTGGCGGGGCGCCGAGGAGGTACACCTGTGAGGTGCTGCGGAAGGGGGACTTGGGCAAGAGAGAAACTGACCTGCAGAGGGGTTGCCTCGGAGGCCTGGGCCTCAGAGAAAGCTCTGGAGCTGGGGTGGTCCTCAGCATTGCCCCAGCTGGAGGCAAGCAGACCAGGCTCTGGAACACCTGGTCAAGACCACCCAGGGTGACCACGGGAGGATGCAAGCTTCGGGGAGACAGTGCCTTCCATCTCAGGCAGTCCCCCATGTGGGACAGAGCTGATGGCCCAGTGGCTGGGGCACAGTGCTGGGCCCTGAAGGTGGAATGTGAGCAATACCACAGGGTCATTGGATAGGAAGCCACCTGGTTTCTTATTTATCATTGATTAAGACCCAGACTCGAGATGCTGACTTATAGGAAATTAGTAAGTGGCCAAGGACGTTTGTTCTGTAGAGGTGTAAAGGACTCCCGTCTGGTAGAGAAGATAGCTGTGAAGGGGGCAGTTGTATTGCTCTGTAGGACAACAACCAACCTTGAATTCAACTTGGCCAAGTCACTTCCAGTAGTTTTACCTTCAGCGATGACATCTCCTGTATGTTACCATCCTGTGGGTCCCCTTGCTTAGGAATTAAGTGCACCTTTGACCCACGCAGGGCTGGGACTAAGGGGCAGTGGGAGGGGCTGCTAGTGAGCGGCCTTTGCCCTAGTCCAGGTCCTACAGCCACGCCCACTATATTAGGCTGAGTCACGTTTTTACTTTTTAGAAAGTTAAACTCTGACACCTCTGAGCGCCTCCTATACGGATGGTTGAGTCCGCCACGTTCTGGTCAGCTCTGGTTATTTGATGGGTCTGTACCTCACTCCAGAGTGGTCGGAAGCAAACAAGTGTCTACTATGCCCAGTGCAGTGTCTGAGACAAAGCGGTAAAGCTGGGAGGCTGTATGGTGAGGCAGGTAAGATCTAGGGCCCTGGGTTCGAATCTGCTCCTTACTGGTAGTCATGTGCTCCTGGGCAAATGACTGAACCTCTCAAGCCTCTGCTCCCACGTCCTATAATGAGGCCAATAGCAGTAATTTCTTCAGGGAGGTAAGGCATGTAAGGTGCTCTGTCCAGGCACAGCCATGTAACAAGGGTTCAACAAACAGTAGATGTTATCACTGGCCATTCTTTCTCCATTGTGGTGAGACACCTAACATTTATCGGTTTGGCCATTTTTAAGGGTACAGCTCAGTGGCATGTTGTGTGTGCACACTGCTGTGCTGCCACCACCACTACCCTTTTCCAGAGCCTTTTCATGCCCCCCCCAAACTGAAACCCTGTCCCCATGAGACAGGAACTTACACCCCCCTGCCCCAGGCCCTGGGAACCCCTGGGCTACTTCCTGTCCTCTGAATTTGACAGCTCTCAGCACCTCCCAGGGGTGGGATCCCACAGTACAGGGTGTGGCCAAGTAGGTTTACAGTCATTCATATGGAAAACAATACAATAATTAAGAAATAATACAAGGATAAACTCTGTTTTGTGTGCTCACAACTGTAACCCTACTGTTGCCACACCCTGTATTTGTCCTTTGTGTCTGATTTATGTCACTTAGCATCATGTACTCAAGGTTCATCCACGCTGCAGCATGTGTCAGTCTTATCCCTGTCAAGGCTGAATGTTAATGTCCCATTGGATGCACGTACCATTTTTATCCAGCTGGGCTGGTTCTAGCTTTGGGCTATGGTGACTTACGCTGCTATAAACACAGGTATAAATATCTGTTTGAGTCTTTGCTTTTCATGATTTTGGGTATGTACCCAGAAATGGAATTACTGGATCACGTGGTCATTCCATGTTTAATATTTGGAGGAACCACCATACTGTTTTCCCAGAGTGGGGGCGCCATTTTACAATCCCACCAGCAGTGCACGGAACTTCCAGTTTCTCCACATCCTCATCGCCATCTGTCACCTTCTGTAACTGCCATTCTAATAGGTGTGATATAGTGTCTTCTTGTGGTTTTGATTTGCATTTTACTAATGATTACTGAGGTTAACCATCTCTCTGTATTCTTACTGGCCACCTGTGTATATCTTCTTTGGAGAAAATCTATTCAAATCTTTTGCCTATTTTTTAAGCCTGGTTGTTTGTTTGGTTTTGTTGTTGTTGAGTTGCGGGAGTACTAGCTATTCTTATGAAGAGGAAATCTAATCTGTGTCCTCCCAGCACACACACACCCCAGGCCATGTGACAGAGTCAGGGCGACGGGACAGATCTGAAATGCGAAGCAAACAAGTGCCACAGCAGCGCACAGACTCGCCTGGAAAACGGCCACTTGGGTCAGGAGTGCTGGCTGCACTCGCAGGCAGGACACTCCGACCAGCCCCCAGAACATCAGGACACTGGCTTCTTGAGTGTACAATACTCTAACCCCGTGTGATAAGTAGCCACAGATGAAGCAACTCAAATACCAAGACAACTCGGCTTGCCGCCCACCCACCAGGAGAGGTCTTGGTCTTTGCACTCCGGCCTCCACTGGGCTCATTGATCTCATCTGGCAGAGGAGCTGAGCTAACTGGGGCCTGTCCTTCTCACCCTACCCAATGCCAAGGCGATGAGGGAGCCAGCGACCAGGAATGTCTGAGCTTAAAATAGAGAGGCTCGGTGCCAAGACCTAGGCTTTCCTTTGTGTTAAGTATAGCACCCTGAGTTCTTCTAAGTCTAGTCAGGTTTCTTTGGGCTGTGCATGTAGCTCAGTGCCTGGAACATTCAAAGGGATTCACAAAAAGTTGGGTGGAACCTGATGGCCCTAGGTAAGACCTGGGAACAGCCCAGAGGAAAGGGCCTGGTCCCTTTACAGGAAAAGTCAAAGTACCCCCTTTCTGAATCTGACACACTTTCACACACATCTGAAATAATCTCTATGATGAAGCAGTGGACCAAACGTTGCATCTGTATTCATTTGCTAGGTCTGCCATAAAAAATTATCATAGACTGGGTGGCTTGCACACCAATAATTTATTGTTCTAGAGACCAGAAAGCCAAGGTCAAGGTGTTAACATGGCCAGTTGCTTTCACGAAGAAATCTACTTCATGTCTCCCCCATTCTGGTGATTGGCTGGCAGCCTCTGGCATTCCTTGGCTTCTGTGGCATCACCATGATCTCTGCCTTCATCCTCACATGGTGTTCCCCCCATACCTCTGTGTCTTCACATGGCCATCTTCTTTTAAGGGCACCAGTCATATAAACCTAAGGGCTATTTCTTAACCCAGTATGACATCATCCTCACTTCACTAGTCACATCTGCAGGACCCTATTCCCAAATAAGATCACATTCTGAAGTAGCGGGGGTTAGTTAGGACATAAACATATGAATCTGGAGGGAACACAGTCAACCCATAATAGCATCTGAAATCTTTATTAGTCGCCTCCTTTCATTCTGAAAAGCTGCAAAATAGCGGTGGTATCATTTCTTAAATAATGCTGGGGAAAGAAGCTGTCCTATCATCTGGAGCATCTTTGACCCCGAGCACCGGCCTTATGGAAAAGGTAGCAGCACAGGTTTGAGAGTCAGAGTGGCCTTTTCTTGAAGCCAAGCTTTATAATTTCCTTTCTGGGTGACCTAGAACTTGTTACGTAATCTCACTGATGATTGGTTTTCTCATTTTTATAAAGGGGATGAAGTGAGTCCAATGGCTGAGTTGTTGAGACAAAGAAGGTAAAATATAGTGTCTAATCTATTATAAAAGCTTATACATATCAGTGCCATATAATGCTAATAGCCACCTTTTTTCATAGTACTAGAGATCCCAATTTTCAGCTGGGCTTGTAGCCACCCAGCTTCCCCTTGCTGCTAAGGGTGGGTCATGTGACCAAACTTTGCCCATGGCATCTAGGCAGAAGTATCATCACTAAGAGAATGCTAGTGTACACTCAGCCTTTCTTCTTCATCTCATTCATTTTCCTGCTGCTCGCAGACATGACGGCTGGAGCTGGCACCTCAGACCACCAGGTGACATTGGGACTGGAGAGCATACTTGGTGCACCAATAGGATGGAAGGGGCTTAAGTCCACCAGGGCTTCCTAGAGCAGAGCCCCCAGATCAAGCCCAGACCATCTGCCTCTGGACTTTTATGGAAGGGAGGAAATAAATGGCATCTTGTTTAAGTTACTGCTACTTGAGGTCTCTTTACTTGCAGCTGAACCTACTCCTAACTGATACAGTTGGAATTTCCTGGCTCAGAATAAGGAACCATTACATATTTGTTTGACTAAATTACATCTGTGCTGATGCTGGGGGCCCTAAGGCATTCATTCATATTCACAAGCATTCATTGCTAGATTCTTCCTAGCCTTTGGGGTTGCATGTGTTACTGCTGGACAGGAGAGAGGCAGGCACCCCTTCCTTTGACCCCATGTCCCTGTGTAGATAGTGGCATGTCTGTAACTCAGAATAAAACCCTTGCTACCATCTGTGCACAGCAGAGCATATTACTGAAGACCCATGGGGTAGTTTGTTGCATCTGTAGCACACTGAGGGTGGGTGAGAAGTGTGGAGGGAAAGGAGGAGAGAAAAAGCAAAGTGGTTTCCTGAGCCCCTGCTCATTTTGCTTTCTCTTCCGCTCTCCCAGGAACGACAGGGCTACCATTCTTGAGCACAGTCGATTTACGTGATTAGCAACCCTGCAAGCCAGGGAACACTTCTCCCGTTGGGCAGATGGTGTCTGACGGTCTGCTCAAAGCTCACAGCTGTGCTGCCACACAACCAGGATCTGAGTCTGCTGGGTTCCAAAGCCTGAGCTCTCCCCCAAACCATATTCAACTGCCCACATCCCTGCATTTACCTTGCTGCTGGAAAAACAGTACAATCCCAGGCCTACATCAAGTTGTTCCTGAGTGCTGTGCGTGTAAGAGCCCACCGCAATCCAGTGCACAGGAGTGTCAGGGAGATCAAGGTACCAATCACTGCTCCCCCTCTCAGTTGCTCTGTGACCTTGGGTAGATCCCTTGGCCTCTTGATATTCATTTCCTCCTTTGCAAACAGGAGGAACCCCCATATCAACTGTTTCCCAAGAGGACTAAATTGGAGCTAATGTGATAACTTATATAAAGTGTCTGGCAGAAGAAGGAGCTCAATAAATACAAATAGTAGCTCTCTCTTTCCCTTAGCTTTATCTAGAAATCCTATCGAGTAAAATAGATGAGCCACACCTGGCTGGTGTGGCTCAGTGGATTGAGTGCTGGCCTGCGAACCAAAGCATCACTGGTTTGATTCCCAGTCAGGGCACATGCCTGGGTTACAGGCCAGGTCCCCAGGATGGGGCACATGAGAGGCAACCACACATTGATGCTTACCTCTCTCTCTTTCTCCTTCCCTTCCCCTCTCTCTAAAAGTAAGTAAATAAAATCTTTTCTATTTTAATATGGGGGAAAATCTAAACTCTCCTTCTAAATCCCAAGCCCTCCTGCCTCTCACCTGGAAAACTGATAGAATTGATGGAGATGAGGTAGAAAATCAGAAGACTAGGAACCAAGCCTGTCAGCCACTTACTCCGGGTGACCTCGGGCAAGACACACAACCTCTCTGAACACCCAATGGGATCGCTCGCATGGAAGAATTTTATGAATTATAAAGCTAGGCAAACAAAGATGGCAGCACAATGCTCAGAGGCAGTCCGGAGACAGAAGCCATCACTGCACATGTTTTCTTTTCAGAGGGCTGCTGGACAAAGGCCTCCCTTCCACAAAAGACTGGGGACGGCAGTTTGGTTAATGGTCCTTCACCCAGAGGCCAAAAGGTGAAAGGTCACCTTGAGGCCTTGTCTACCAGGGGGACTCCCGCTGAGGGGTCTGGGGGCTGGCTGCCCCTGTGAGGCCCAGAGCAACTGGCTCTCTAACCAAAGAAAGGGACACTTTGTTTTCAAGATTCTGGGGAAGCTGAGAGAGAAGGAGGAGGGTACAAGGCTGAAGCTGCCAGCATTTTCTCCGGCTTCCTGACCAAACGCTGGACACTCAGTGGCTCCTTCAGTGACGTCTGCTATTACTACTCCCAGGTAACATGGACTGAGCACTGTGCAAGTCCCAGCGGTGCGCTGAGAAAGCACTGTCTCTCCGAACCCTCACAACAACCTGGGGAAAGGCTGAACTACCTTAACACCCCTATTCAGCTGACCTGGTGACTGAGGTTGGAGGTGTGACCCTGCATGACCCAGAGTTACTTTGTCTGAGGATCACAAATGTGAACCCCAGACTGCTGAGCTCCAGAGGTCACGCCTGTACCCACCACGCCACAGCCGAGGATGATTTCCAAAGCGGACAAAGGAAGGGTATTCTGGGTAGAGGGGTATCATCCCATGCACCGTGCCCTGCCCCCTCACCCCGGGGAGTCCAGCTGTCAGGGGAGAAATGAGACACACAGGTACATGCTGGATGTGAAGCCAAACCACACTGGTGGCAGCTGGCTGACCTCCTCTCTCCTTACCTGCTGAGGACCTTTCAGGAGGAAGCGGGTATTCGTCTCGTTTGGAAGCCCCCATCTCGGGCTTATGGCCATGGGAACACTCAGCCTTCAAAGATCCCTCCAAGCCCGGGAACTGCTCAGGGGGCCAACTGCTACCATCCAGATGTGCCCATCAATGCCAAAGGCTGCCACCTTTGTCCAGCTAGAGCCCCCCAGGCCGGGCCCAGCTGCCTCTGGAAGGAACTCTGCTGGGGGAAGCAAGAGGCACGTTCCTGCCACTCTGCCCCAGAGAGCCTGGAATTCGGCCTCTTTCCACTCTGCTGTCCTCTGCTCGGCAGGGTACATGTTTCCTCCAGGAAGGGCCTGGAAACCCCAGAGCCAAACTCTCCTAGCTCCCTCCCTCCTGAGCCAGTCAGCATTCTGGACCGTGCAGGGTCGCCAAAGCGCCCTGGCTTGCTTTTGAAAGTGCCTGGGGAGCTTTTGATCCCTGCCAAAAAAAGGGCATTTATTATCAGAGACTGTTTGTTCCAGGTTTTAGTGTCCTCAAGAGACAGAGTGAATTCTCTCTGCAGTTGAAGGAGCTTCAAAATAGAAAAATCAGAGGGTGGGGTTAGGTGCTGGGCAGAAAGCGACATGTGTCACCCAGAAGGGAAGGGGGACTTTGAAACTCATGGTGGCTGCAGGGGACCTGGAGGCCTGCACAGCCTGGCTGACCAGCTCACGCCAACCAGCAGGTGAGGACAGGGACAGCAGAGCCCAGTGGGCACTGCAGCCCCCCTCCCTCAGTGTGGTGGCCACAGTTTGTCTGCCCGTGGTCTGCCGTCCTCACTCCTTTCCTCTCTGCTCCATCATCCATAAAGACCTTCTCTTAGCATTGGCTGGGGCACAGGACCACAAGGGGACATCACTGACCCCTGCACACCCACCCTACCACCCCCCAGAGAAATCCCTGAGGCTGATTTTAGAACCCAGCCACCTTCCCCTGGTAGAAGGCATTGCTTGTTTTCCCCTCGCGCTGTAAACAGAGAGACACTGAGAGGCTTTGGAACCAAACAGACTTGGGCCTGAACCTTGACTCCATCCCCTCTTAGCACCCTCTGGGTGACCTGGGAAGAGTTCCTGGCGTTCTCCACCTCCAAGTGCTATGGGAGGGTGCCACGGGGTGGGCACACAGAGGCCCAGCACAGGGCTGTAATGAGGCAGGGTAAGGATGACTCTGCTTTTCACGGATGTAGAAGCAAGAGTCCAGGCCTGGCTCCAGGCCCCAGATCCCTAACCATCTTGCCAGTTATTTCTCTCAACTAGCTAGACATCTGCCATTCTACCCACAAAATGGGGATATGGATACCACCTAGCTGCAGGGCATCTGGAGGGACACACGAGAGCAGTGTGGGTAGTGGCTGAATACATGGACTCTGGATTCCAATCGCATTCTTCGTGTACGAGCCTCGTGGCCTTGCATAAGCTCTCAACATCCGTGTGCCTCAGTTCTCCTACCTGTAAACTGAAGCTAGTAAGGACCCATAGGCTTGATGGGAGGATTAAATGGCATAACAGTCAATAAGCATTCCTCAATAAGCAGAAGCATTATTCTGACATTCCACTGCTAGGGATGCTCATGCCACGGGTCAGGTTTCCAGGAGATGGAGAATCTAAAGCCCAGAGAGGGTGGGTGAAAACCTCCAGGTCACAGAGCACATTGGAGGCAGGGCCCAGACCTGGCTCCTGGCTGGATGCTGAGTGGCCCCACCCTGACCCTAGAGAAGGCTTGGTAGGAGGAGGCAGGTGCTGCTGGGCACTGACCAGGCAAGACTGGGATAGGGAGAGAAGGCCGGGGGCATTGGAGGCCAGCCCTCCACACCCCCACCACCATCAGCCAGGCGTTACCAAGAAGTGCCTCCTCTCTAGCGCAGCGGAGCAGCGGGTGCGCCGGCCAAGCTCTTGGGTAACCTTGTTTTGAGCAATTCTCTGAAGGAGCGCGAAGTCCCCAAGAAGCACATGTCGGCTGTCTGGTTTCATCCTCTGGTTTGCTCTCTGTTTTAGACATTCATTAATCAGCTTCACTATTTTTAGACAACTCATGCCTAGCCATCAGCCAGACTCTGGCCCCTCTCTGAGACTAGACTTTGTTTTCTGATTTTTTTAGCCCATCTTTCCCCGCTCCCCTCCCAAATTAGGACTAAAGCAATTTCTTAATGCTCCCTTCAGGAGGGGAGAATATACAGAGGTCACTTCTCCACATCAGCAGCTTGCAAACTATGGAAAATCAAAGCTTGCTTTTTTGCTAAATGAAGACAAAAATGAGTGGTTTTGATAACAATGTGTTCATCCATTTTCACTTTGGCATTTTCCCACCACTTTATGACTTTCTTCAGGAGACGGCTTCCCCTCTTAGACTGGGAAGAAGCAGGGTCTGTCTTTCTCGTGGTTGTCAGGACTTCTGGGTTTGCATCCCAGCAGCGAATAGTGCCCAGTCTCGATGAGTGTTCAAAGAGTGAATGCTCATTATTGCTATCTCGCCCCGTCTTCCCTTCAGCAAGGCACATTGCACTTTGGGGCGAGCTGTGGGGGAGTTTTTGCCAGCCCAAATTGCACTCTTTCCTCTTCTGATATAGAAATCCTCTTTCCACAAGGGATCTGTCTCATGTGGTTCAGATGAGGTGAGCCTTGCTCACAGAGTCAGACATGTGACCCAGCCCTGGGCTGTGCTCCCGAGCTCCACGCAGATGGTTGGTGTGGGTGTGGACCCTCGAGCTAAGAAGAGCCAGTCAGAGCACCCCCAAGAGAGTGGGATAACTGTCCAATACAGTAGCCATTAGCCACATATAGCTATTGAAATTTAAATTAATGAAAACGAAATGAAATGCAAAATTCGGTTCCTCAGTCATACTAGCCACAGTTTCAGTATTCACACATGGCTAGTGGCTACTGTTCTGTAGAGCACAGATACAAAACTGTCCTATTATCACAGAACACTCTATCAGGCAGCACTGGTCAAGATACTGCTGTGCCTGAACCAGACCCCAATAGATTAATTCATTGGTTGATTTCTTTTTTTGCATTTTGCTTAAGTTTGTTTGAGCTGAGTTTCTATCATGTAGAACCCAAACAGTCTTGCCAAATATTGCATAGAAGCAGTTATAATTCATATGGTACTCATAGGTGCTACAGTTCACTTGGATGAGATCAATGATAAACCTGTAGAATCATCCTGTTTCTAGACAAGCCCACATCAGTGGATCACAGAGTACCAGAGCCAGCAGGATCGACTTGTTTAGCTTCTCACACTTAACAAGGCAAATCAAGCATTTCATTCTCATCTAATGATTGAGTTGTTTCTTTGTACAACAAAAGTCTAACTGCCTTGGATGTGTCCTCTGGCAAGGACCCAGCTGGGCTCATTTGGGGGTGTCTCCAGTAAGAGGGAGTTACTTCAAGGAATCTGAATTAGTGAGAAAGAGAATTCTCACAAGAGACCTAGGACAACCCCAAATCCTAGCTTTCCAGAGACTGAAAGTAACAAAAAATAAAAGGAGGACCGTGGCCCCAGACAACTTAAGCACCCAGGTTCTCTTTATCTTCTGTAGGGCTTGACTACTGTGATGGTATCACCATTGCTAACTACTCAACTCTCCATTTCTATGTCTCCAGTTCAAATTCTAAAGAAGAGAATCTGGCATCTAATAACTTAGTCACCATTATCCCTGTTGGGAAACTTTCAGGCCACATTCCCCCATAGGCTACCAGCTAGCCAATAAATTGCCTGTTCTTGGGCCAGGTGCTTTCCTCTGGTCTAATCAGCTAACTAGAAGGAGTCACATGACAAGATATGTGACAAACCTGATGATGAGTCACATAGCAATGACAAGTCTGATCTCTCAGCAGAGATTGAGGACAGGGGAGTCCTTCTAAATGCCTGTGGTTGCAAAAGTATTAATGGTTTCAAGGTTAAATGTTCAGACTGTAAGGCCAGACTGGGTTCAAACTTAGTTTTTCTGTCTATTAACTGTGACCTTGGACAAGCTATTTCAACTCTCATTTGTAAATTGGGGTAGTAATAATACCTGCTTCCCTAGGGTGATCATCAGAGAACCCATTTGCTGTAAGCACAGCCTTTCTTAGATGTTATTCTTTTTCTTGCATTATATTGTTAGCCTGTTCAAGATACCAAGAGAGTTGTCCATATAGGGAAAAAAATATAGCAAGAAGCAAGGGAACTTGTTTTCTGTTCCCTTTCTCAGTCACTAGCTAATTATAGTCCTTCAGCCTTCACATCTGGGAATATAACTATTTTACCTGATTGGAGTTGGAAGGGGTAGACCAGATGGTCTCGCCCACATCATCAAATCCTAGTCAAAGACTATTTAATTTTAATTTAGCTCATTTTTTTCCTGTTTGCTCTGCCAGGGCCAGAGAACAACCACGTAAGCTCTGCGCATAAGCCCTCCATCCCTGCTCCAACCTCAGCAACCCATTCCTTCACCGGTCATCCTAGGGAGGGCAACAACCCTGCAAAGAGTCTGCTACCCTGTCCCGTTCACAAGTCACTGTGGCCATGAGACCCTGTGGTAGACATTCGTCAAAATGCATGCCCATTTCCACAGAGGTGCTTTAATGCCTTATTTCTGCTTCATGACAGTGACCGTGGCCATGCTGATTGATGTAAGGAACGTCTAGACACCTGCTCTGACTGGGGCACTTAGGCTCCCTCTCCTGAGAACTGTAAACCAGAGAGTCTGTCTCGGCAAAAACTGTAACACAAATACTCATCAGCTTGGAGGCTGTCGGGACCTGCTCTGGGGACCAACGAACAGAAATGACTGGTTTATAAGGAGAGAAGGGAATGAAACGAATGTCCAAGCAAAGCCGAGCAAGAGGCCAGAGAGAGAACCGGCCTTGCCGTTCACACGGCCAGGCCCCGTCCAAGACATGACACATGTGGTGTGTTGGACTTTCCGGAATAGTCATAATATTTCCCATCCGTGCTCTTCCAGAACCTTGCCACTCCATCAAGAGACAGAGTCTGTGTCCCCTCCCCCTCAAAACTCTGTGAGCCTTTGTGACTTGCCGTACTACTAGAATATGGCCAAAGTGACCCACGTGATATGGGAGAAAAGTCAATGCAGCTTTCACATGGCTCTATTTCTGGGGACACCCCTCCCTGGAGCCCAGACAGCGTGCTATAAAACACAGAGAGGCCCACACGGGGAAGAACCCATACCTGGGGCAGCTCTGGCTGAGCAACCAGGTAATAGCTGCCACTCACCTGCCAACCGTATGAGTGCACCATCTTGAAAGCAGACCCTCCAGGTCCCAGGAAAACCACGCCTAGTGACGCCACGTGAACTGGAGACCAGACTTCCCCACTGAGCCCCATCTAAGTTTCAGATTGTTGTTTGAAGCCACTGAGTTTTGGGGTGGTTTTTTACACAGCAATAGATCACTAGAACAATGATGTTCTGTCTTCAATTTACACAAGATACTCCTATATCCCTAGAGCAAAGCCCCCTCCTGGCTTAAGCTAATTCACATGGGTTTATTGGACTTGCAACAAAAGAGTGAACCTATTGAAGGCCTCTTGTTCCATTTTAGGTAGAAGTAGGGTGAAGGAAAGTAAGTTAAGGCTGTCTTTCCAACCTGCACCTCCCCACAGGCACCCCCCTAAGAGTCCTGAGCAGTTTTTTCCACATGCATGGGTGTATTTGCATAGCAGGAATTTCAAGCTTTTCACCCCCTCAGGAACTAGTTGTGGGACTTTGCACACAATGACACTTGGACCCAGACAGACCATCCGCCACACAGTAGTCACAAAACCAGAAGCCTGCTGTGAGGGAGAATAGGAGCCTTCTTGGCAATCATCGTATAGCACTGTAGACAGACACACGCTAGCCACCTACCAGCTTGTGCGGAAGAGAAAGCAAAGACCTAAAGTCTGGGTGACTTGGCTGCCTCCACCCTAGGAGGTCAAAGTCCGAACCATTGCTAGGACATGGAAGACTCCTGGGTGCCCTGGGGTTGAACGGGGCTATTGGCCACATGAGGGACCCATCCCTGGGGCAGAGGTGAGAAGGGACCAGAAAATGCTGCAGTGCACATGGCCACCACAAACCCCACCTTAACAAAACTCCTTTCAAGCCCTAGCAAGAGCCACCATGCTGCATTCCAGTGTAATCAGTGACTGACGACAAGGACGTGAGGTGTGCAGCAATCAGGCCTGACCTAGAGTCTGCCAGAGACAGGGGAGTGTTGGCCACGAAGGTGCTCTGCATCCCCCCTCACCTGGCTCTGGAATAAAGACAAAAATTAAGGCCTAACACTATGTGCAGCTGGGAGGGTGTTGAATGGCAAGTCCCCCTGTCCATGCTGCTCCTGGGGGTGAGGTCCCCTAGCCCAAGCACCCCTCATTATTGAGGGGACTGGGTACAGTGCTTGCTTACCCCCGAATCATGGGTTTCATTCCCTCCTAACCCCTGGGATTATTCAGACAAGCCAACAATATCCTCCCACGAGGGCTGGGGACACCCCAACATCTTGGTGCTCCAAAGTTGGCCTGCCTCCCACAGCCCCTGGTTACTCACTCCTCACTCAAGCGCAGTCCCCATGCAGCCCCACCTAGCCCGCAGCGCCCTCCTCCCCAGGGACGTGAGTGTGTGTGGTGACAAACGGCCGTCTGCCATGCATCATGTATCCCACCCTCACCATAACCCCAAGGAGAGAGGCCCTCTCTCACTGATGGGATGGACAGGAGGAACTTAAAACACTGGCCTTTGGAAAAGGTGCTGGCGTCTTTCTACCAGCAGACTTGGTGGCGGTGGGAATATCAGCTCATCCGATGCTGTAGTCAGTCACCTTGACGTGTCTTGGTGCTGGACTCCAAATGCCTGCCCCTCCGTATCCCTGTGGACAGTGCCACATCCCTGTGGCAGGGATAGCTCCACATCCATCCTCATCCAGTCTCCCGATGCGGAGCCTGGGGAACGTGTCCGGTAGGGAAATGGAAGCACCGAACTTGAAATTACCTGTGGTTCTTGTTCAAAAGCTGGTTCTGTCTCAGTGAGTCTGGGGTGGGCCCGAGGGTCTGCATTTCTCCCAATTCCCAGGCGAGGCCACTGTCGCGGGTCCTTGGACCACACTCTGAGTAGCAGGGAGTAGGTGAATAATGACGGCTCCTTCCTTCAGCACGGTAACTACCAGTTATGTAATCCTAGTGAATCCCTCCAGCAACCCTATAAGACTGGTGCTATTAGCCCCATTTACAGGTTTAAAAACCGAGGTTCAGCCGGTGTAAGTAAACAGCCAAAGCTTGTACCACTAGTACACACCAGAGCCAAGACTGGAACCCAGATCTGTCTCTGAATTCTTTGCTCCATACCTAAATGCCTCGTCAGGCTTTCCATCCCTCTGGTCACTAAGGGAGGTAGGACTTGTCCCACTGCACTTTTTTCAAAGTACCTTTTAACATTATCGTCCCCATTATTTGTTCATATGTTTGTCTTCTGGGCTATTGATTCCCCAGACATTTGACAAGGTCTGGCACAAAGTAGGTGCTCAACAAACATTTGAATGACCTCGTTCTCCTGGGTGGGAACCCCTCTCTAAAGTCCGAGGCTGGTTCTACTTTCTGGTGAGGTCACCAGGCGCCCCCTGGAGAGAAGCTGCCCAAGCCCAGAGAGCGGAGGCCCGGACTCGGAGCCTGCAGGTGGGGGTGGGACTCTTCAACCCGGCAGGTGGCCTGAGAACCAGGCCCTGCTCCCTGCCAACCATTCACAGGGGAGAAATGATTAAAAAGCTGGAGAGACTGACTCATGAGGAAATATGAAAGAGGCACAACAGTCCCCAAATATGTTTAGCTTGGCTCCCACACAAAGGGGGTGTGATAAGGGTCCGAGTTAGAGGGCGGCAACATGGAGGCCACAGAATTGTGAGGGTGGGTGGAGGGACCCTGCGGACTGGGAGGCCGAGAGGACGGATGGGGACGAAATTCGGGTCTGGGCTGTAGGGAAAACGGCTCCTGGAGCTCCGGGGCAGCTTTCCATGGGGAGGATGGAGTTGGGGACCGCGGCCAGAGGTTTGAAACACACCCCATCCGCACTGGCTGCTCCTGGCTCCGCCCCCAGGACGCCGGGGGTCCGTTCCCTCAGCAAACGCTCCGGTGCCCACCTGGTCAGGCAGGCTCGAGGGTCGCCTGGTGACGAAAACGAAGTCCCTGCTCTCGGGCAACTTACAGCCCGTTGGAAGGGGCAATCCTTGAGGCCTCGGCCCTGGCTGCGCCCTCTTTCTAGAATGTTCTTCCCCCAGATGTGTATGTGGCCAACTCCCTCACCGCCGTCGAGTTTTATTTGGAGGACACCTTCTCCGTGAGGCTTCCCTTTTTTATGATGACAACCATATTTTCTTAATTTAGTGTGTTTAATTGAACTTCATAAATTTCTTCTTTTCACTTTTAATACTATTTCGTCTTAGTTTCAGGTGTACAGCATAGAGCGGGTAGATGATTGTGTGCTTTACAAAGTGATCGATCCCCCGCTACTTCCAGGACCCACCCGGCCCCCGTGTGCAGCTGTCCTGCTGTACTGACTGTGTGCCCTGCGCTGCCCTTCCCACCCCCAAGACCATCTGCAGCCCCAGTCTGTGCTCCTCGGTCCCTCACCTATTCACCCAGTCCCCAGCCCCGCCCCCCGGCAGCCCTCGGGCTGCTCTCCGCGTCCACCAGTCTGTTTTGATTTTGTGTGTTCAAAGACGACCTTATTGCCGACCACCTTTTCAGCCCACATGAAGCCCCCTGCCCACCCCCACGCCCCCACTCCTTCATCCCGCTCCATTTGTTCTGTTTTCCAGAGCACTTTGCACTTTTTAATATAACTACCATTGGTTTTGTCTATGGCTTATCGCCCGTCCTTCCCCTTGGAAAAGCCCATGTTCTCTCTGGGTAGCTCCCAGCCAGGCCCTCCGCAGAGCCGGCGAGAGGGCGGGACAGACGCGGAGCAGCGCTGGGTTTGTGCCCCGGCTTCGGGGATCCTGTGCGAGAGTGCGTCTCCTCTTCCCACTTCTTCCCTTCCGAGTCCGAGTCCGCGCCTTGGAGCCCCGTTTCCTCCAGCTGTCTGTGAGCTGGGCCGGCTTCCCCACAATGGTAAGAAACAATAAATAATCATCAGGCTAATGAGGATGGAGACGGTTGTGTGGGAACTCCCTGCCACATGACAAAACAACCGGCTGTTGATGGATGGTCAGAAGGACGAAGATCCAGGTCTCTCGCCTGAGTGGGAACACGTGTTCTCAGCCCCGTAGTGGCTGCTGAAAGTGCCCCACCGGGGGTGCGCGCCCTCTACCGGGGGGCCAGAGGGATGACAGGCCCAAGCTCCAGCTCGGGTGAGTGGTGGTTAAGAAAGGGCTCCATCTCTCTCCACGCAGTAACCTGGCCACCAATTAAAGGAGCCCAAATGACCAGCAGGGGCTACCTGTGAGTTCTAGGTCAGACACTCGGGAGACTTACGTCCCAGCTGCCACTCAGCACCGTGGGACACTGTCTAAAGACGCCACGCCTCCGTTTCCTCCTCTGAAAATGGGGTGGTGATCGTTCCTTCCTCACCGATTTGTCCTGAAGGTCAGAATGAATGCCAGCTGCTCCGTACGGAGCGGACACTTAATAAATGCTGGCTGCTTTTGTTAGTACAGAACACAGTTTTATGTTAGCGGCTGTGGAGGAAAGAAGTGAGAACCAGAGTCTCCGCCGCGAGGGACTTAGAGTCGGGCTGGGAAGGTGAGGCCGGGCCCCTGGACTTGGGTGGGCGCGCTCCACCACCGATCATGGGGGCCCCCCCAACCTGCTTCCCTCCTTGTCCATCTTTTGTCTCCTCTGCAGCAAGACCCGAGTCTCACTCAAGGCTTCTTACTCGGGACCCCAAACTGGCCCCTTGCTCTCTGTGCCCAGCATGTGCCCAACACACTTTTGTTATTGTGAAACGAGGTGTATGTAGACAGTTCCTAAATACTACATAGACCGAGTGCCTTGTTCCAGAGCGAGGTACCCTGAGGCCCCTGGGGGGGATGGGCCTGGCCCAGGGTCATACCACACTTGATCAGCAGAACCAACCCTGGCATAAGAGCCCCCTGGTGCCTGGCTCCAGCCTCACCCACCAGCCTGTGAGCTCCCAGCTGTGAGAGACTCGCTGTCCATCACTAGCAGGAGCGCTGTGCCTCTCCTCAGGAGAATGCAGGGGTCAGGCTTATCATGAACGAGGCCAAAGACCGATGGGGAAAGAAGCATTGTTGCCTGAGCAAGATGGAGAGAAGAGGGACTTCTGGAGCACCCCAGAAATTCAGCACAAGAATGAAACCTTGTTATCTTGTGAAATGCTCAGTGCTGCCACCAGGGCCAGGAGTGGTGGGGCCCCCGGGGCTTTTGGGGGCTGGTGGGGCAGGGACAGTGTGTCTGGAGGGGCAGGCTCCAGGGGGAGGGCTCCAGTCTTTCTTCTCCCCCACTCTGACTTGAATCTGAGGGCACTGCCTCTATCGATTGATTTGTGTATATTTCTGGGTACAAATTTCCTTTGAACAAAGGGATCTGTGACTAAAAGAATGTTTGAAAGTCACTTACTATTTCTAGTACAAGATCAAGGCAAGGAGAAACCAGGAAGGGCTCAGAAAGACGGGGAGGCTTCCGGGACGGATGGTTAGGATTTGGGCAGGGAGAGGGAAGAGGAGCAGGGCTCTGAGGGAGGAAGACCGTGGGAAAGGAGCCAGTGCCAGCCAGGTGCCTTGGGGCGGCCAGGGCCCTTCTCAGATAAGGGCAGGAACCAGATAGATAAAGGGAGGAATGTGAGAATTAGGCAGGAGAGGGGACAGGGTGAGAGAGAGAGTTAGGAAATACTCCATTCTCCTGAAGCTTCCTCTGGTGTCTCATTCGTGAGGTTCCCTGGGTGGCAGGCCCAGGTTTTAAGGTCTCTGACAGCTATTGCCAAGACCTGGTTCTAGAACATTCTAGGCATCTCATACCACCTTCATGAAGTCTACAATAGATGATGTAATCTGAGACGTTCCAGCAGAATCCAGTGCTCAGAAATACCTTTCCTACGCTGCTGGGTCTGCTCTCCTCGCTTCAGGAAATCACTGCCTAAGGTTTCAAAGGCACGTGTTGCTGCTGCCATGCAGACCCCCAACCCAGCCGTGGCACCCCAGGGAGTTCCTCCCTGAGAAACAAAAGCCTGTACACAGGTGTGCACAGCAGACTTACCCGTAACAGTCCCACACCGGGAACAACCCAAGCGCCCATCTGTGGGCGGCGGGTTACACTGTGGCACCTCCGCACTGTTGCCTACCACTCGGGGGCCAAAAGGAATGAACTACTGACATGCACAACGACTAAGATGGATCTCAAGGGAATTATATGGAGTAAAACTCCCCATCCTGGGAGATGACACCCTCTTTCGTTCCATTTATATGTCATCCTTGAAATAACAAAGCTACAGAGATGGAGAACAGACTAGGAGTTCCCAGGGGTGGAGGGGTAGGGGAAGGGCGGCGGGACCATCCTGTATCTTGATGGTGGCGGCGGTCACACCAAACTACACATGAGATAAAAGTGCACGGAACTAGCACACACACAGGAGCAGACACAAAACTGGTGAAATTGCGTATGCTGTATGAGTTGTACCAGACCAATGTCCTGATTTTGATGTTGTGCTGTAATTGTGCAAGATCTTCTCATTGGGGAAAACTGAGGGAAGGGTACGCAAGGCCCCTGTACATTATTTTTTCAATTTCCTCTGAATCTATAGTTTTTTTAAAATAAAAATTAAACCAAAAAAACCCAAATACCCCCAGGAAAGAGAGGTAACTGTGCTTCAGTTAAGACCTTGAACGTTGGTCAAATCTTTGGCAGACAGCAGAAGGGATGGGAAGGCCCCACAAACTCAGCCAGCATCTCTGCTCTGTGGGGTGTTTGCCTTGGCAATGCAGCAAATGGAATGTTAGAAAATTAAAGCAAAACAAAACAACACCAACAAGACGTATTGTTAGGTTACATTGGAAAGAGTGGTCCTGTGTTGTGCTAGAGCAAACAGTCCCATGTCTTCTCGACATCTGTTCAGTGAGCCACACTGTAGCTTACAACCAGGCAGAGGGGGTGCATTTACACCAGAGAAATTGGCAAATGCCACAACTCGGGGCTTTGTTCATTCAGAAAGCCAGTCATGAACTGTTTGCCAGCACACCGCTGAGACAGCTGACCAGCATTGTCCTGGACGTTGAGCATGGTTATCAGCACCTCAGAAGAGGTTTGGGGCAGGATGTCTCAGCACTGGTCAGTGCGATGAACTGAATCATGGCCCTCCACGTGTACTCATGCCCTCATCTCCAGCACCTGAGAATGTTTCCCTACATGGCAGCAAGGACTTAGCAGGTGTGATTAAATTAAGAATTTTGGGATGGAGAGATTGTCTGGGAATACCTAGCTAGGCCTGATGGAGTCACAAAGACCTTTATGCGGATGCAGAAGGTGTCAGAGTCAGAAGAGAAGGTGGTGTACGACAAAAGCAGGTGGCAGGGATGTATGTTGGTGGTGAGGGAGGGGCCCACAAGCCAAGGAGCGCAGGGGGGCCCGTGAGCTGAAAGAGAGCCTCCAGAAGGAACCGGGCCTGCTGATACTTGGGACTTAGCCCAGTCAACCATTTCAGACATCTGCCCTCTAAAACTGTAAGAGAATATATTTGTAGCCTCTGAATTTAGGGTTATTGGTTACAATGGCAATAAGAAACTGATACAGTTAGGCATGTGGTTTACAAATAACACCAGGCATTCTCTGTCAGCATTTCTGTGGTTCTCCTAGCTTTTTCCCTCATAGTCACAAAATAGTTGCTGTAGCTCCAATAGTTGCTGTATCATACATCCTCACACAACCACACACAAAGGTCCCTAACTTATTATCTTTATCAAGAAGGAAAAAAACTTCCCAGTAGCTCTCAGCTAGATATGTTTGTGTCTAAAGCCACCATTGGCAAAAGAAATAGAACTATTGGGTTTTTGTCAAACTGATCAATATGTATCTTTGGTACTGAGAAGGGCTTCATGAACAAAGCACACGCCTAGTGGGGAACAGAACTGGGTCTCAGGGAGGGAGATCAGGAGGCAGCAACACAGCTCAATGATCCTTGGAGGTTGTGGGGTTCTCGGGTGTATAAAGAGCCTTTTCCCCAAAACAGCTTCTACCCACCCAGTGCACTGCCTGTGGGCTTACATCAGGAGCAGGTGGAGGCAGAAGGAGTAACGTTCACAGAGTGGGCACTACTTGCCTTCCACACTTTCTCATATTGTATCTTCCCCATATCCCAGAAACTCAGGGACTCAGAAAGGTCTAGAAATTTGCCCATGCATGCAAAGCCCATCAGAAACCCAGTTGGGATTGGAACTTGGGTCTTTCCAGCTACCAAATCCATAGGCTTTCCAATTGACCACAGCCCAACCCCAACCCCTGCAACTGGCTCACTGCATCTTCGCCCACCCCTCAACTGCTCCCCACATCCCACCTCCCTCCCATTGTTTCCCATCTCCAAGACTCGACTTGATTCCAGCTTTGATCTTCACCAGACTTGAACGCTTAATCTGGAATTCCAGGACCACGGATGTGTGAGGAAACAGCAGCTGCACATACCTTCCCTGGCCATTGGCTCCCAGTGTGTCAGGCCCTTCCAACAAACCCCACATTCTTCCCCAGCGAATGTTCCTAGTCACCATTTCCTAGCTGCCAATCAAAACTAGGAGGATGTCTCTGTTTCTCCAATCATGAGGCTTCCAGAGCCACTCCTCCCTCAGCCCCCGCTCCATTACCTGTCAGCTGTGTAAACCTTGGTCGAATAATATAACCTCTCTGAGTCTCATGTCCTCGTGTGCAAATGGGGTTGCGGGGTTGTGGTGAGAATTCTATGAGACGGTTAGGAGTGCCCGTACTGAGGTATGGGATGAAGGAATTCTCAATAAATAAAAATAATCGAGATTAGGCATTTGCCAGTAGAAGACTTTGGGAAGCCAAGCTCAGCTTATGGCAAATTACAGACAACATGGAAACTCAACCTAAAGCCCTGAGAAAGGACAGCACCCTGGGATCTGCGCCCTTGGGTCCTTAAGGCACCCTCGAGTCACACAGCCACCAAGAAATGGCTCCATCTGCTGTCCCCAGGCCCTGGGGAGAGAGCAGACGTAGCTCCTTGTAGGAATGAGTGCTGAACTCACACTCACTGAGTCTCCCTGAGACAGGGGCAATTAATGAGCTTAACTTAATGCATCTTCATTGTCACCTCAAAGGATGTGACAAAATGTCAGGTGCAT
This sequence comes from Phyllostomus discolor, assembly GCF_004126475.2. NCBI lineage: Eukaryota > Metazoa > Chordata > Mammalia > Chiroptera > Phyllostomidae > Phyllostomus > Phyllostomus discolor. The sequence goes on from NC_040910.2 coordinate 87,580,946, forward strand.
CGCTGGTCTCACTCCATCGCAGATGGAGCCTCCCAGGGACGCAGGTTTGGCAGGCTTGTGCCGGGATCTGCGGGAGGTCTGCGTCTCGACAGCTGCTTTTCACTGGCGACAGCAGGTCCTTCAATAATGTCGTTTCATTCAACGTCATCTCGCTATCACAGGGACAAGATGCCATAGGAAGCTAACTCTTGTTTATATCAATGAGTCTGTGGCAAAACCTGTGTCATTACATCTCATTTTGCCGCAGTTCCAAGAATGTGTCAGTGACAATAAGGGAGGGCTTAGGTGCTTACTTACTGTACGTGGTGAGCCAGCAGGTCCCAGTGTGAACCACCGCAGCCCTCACCTTCACGGTGCACCTGGGGGCTGCTGTTTCCCTCGAGATAGGGCGCCTGCACCTTCCGTGGTTATCGGCTGGGGACACCAGAGTGAGGCCCACATAACTGCCACTCATTAGCTGGATGAGCTTGCCCTGGACATTTAACCCTCTGTGCCTCGATTTCCCTTTTCAAAAAGAGAGAAGATGTTGGCATTGGCTGCCCTGCCTGCCTGTGGCTTATTGGGGTGAAATAAGAGGTGTCAAAATGAAAAGGTCTCGTGAACAGTCAGGCTCTGCTCGGAATTAGACCTTGATTACCAGACGGCCTGCTGATCCCACGTGACTGGCGCTTTTACACGTCTGTTCCTGAGGGTGAAGGGTGGGGGCAGGATAAACTCTTCGGATATTTCAAAAGCCACCCTTCAGAGAGACTCGTTATAAACTCAATAAAGAGGCCTCGATACACGTATAATCTATTTGATCTGTTCATCACATGCAAAATAAAGGAGTTGGATAGGAGATCTACTTTTTGGCTCTGACTTTCTGCACTCACTGATAGACACGGGATGTTGAGAGACACACACCATGTTATCTGCAGTCACAGCACAGCCTGTTCGAGCACAAGCGAGTTATCCCAGCAAGCACTGTGCTCCACCCTTTGCACGCCTTGACTCATGCATCCCCACAGCCACCTCTCTACAGACGAGGACAGAGATGCTCCGAGCAGTTAACTTTCTCAAGGCCACAGATAGTAAGGGACCGGACTGGAGCTTGAACCTGGGCCCGCTTGCCCCAACACCTGTTATTTATGCTATTGTCAAGTGACACAGAGGTTTTCCAAATTTGCCACAAAACATTTTCATGTAATTTTATAGGGAAACTGAATATATTTTTAAAACCCTTGAGATGGTCAAGACTGAACTCATTTTCCAGGGTAAATGGCTAATTTGCCCAGCAAACAACAGCCTATGCATAAACTACACCCAGAATTCGGGCCTTCGAGATGGAGGAGGAGGGGGCTCGGGAGGACAGACCGCCCAGCGGCACCTGCCAGCTCTGTGAAAGACAGAAGAGGTTGGAGAAGAAAGAGTAAGGAAAAGCTTTCTTCCCCCCCAAGTTCGAAAGCAGACCGAGAGAGATCAAAAACCACTAAAGGTCCCTCATGTCAACCTCTCCCTGTTTTAATTAAGCAGAGAGTCCACACACCCACCCCCTCTTCCTCAAAAATGCTTTGCACTCAGCAAGAGCTGTTGCACAGCACGTTGCAGTTAAGCCTTCAAAGAACCAGCAGCCTCAGGAAATGCCAGCAGCCCACAGGTGCAGGACGCGCCAGGCCCCTCCCGCTCCCCTGCACCCGGGCAGAACAGTCACAAGATGGATCAGGAAGCTGCTAGAACATTCCCCTGCACCCTCCTGCACGGGGCTGTGACCCACAGATGACCCATGGCAGCGTGCCTGAACTGGCGACAGCCCTCAGTAGGAATCGGATTCGCTGCAGAGACCAGCTACACCGGCACGCATGCGTCCATGCATATAAAACTCAAATCAAATCTCACAAAACAGCACTTACCGCTATTACGTGCAGTGCATTCCTATGTGCAGCTCTTCTTTTTCGATGCTGGTTGCAGCCTTCCATAGTTTCACCACCGAGTGATAGACTTCGAGCCTCATCATGAAAACCCAGCCTGCAAGATGGAGGCACCAGGTCCTCCAAATGAGGCTCTGGGCCAGGTCTCCCACTTCCTCTCCTCTTTTCTCCCCAGGTCCCGTGCGCCAGCAAACTCCTGGTGATTTGTGAGGGTCTCTGGTTCTTCCATACCACCAGGGTTTGCCCAGTTCATCTGTTGGCTGGTGTGTCCTACAACTGTGACCACCTCTGCGAAGGCTTCCCTGAATTTCTGATCGGAACCACTTGTTCCTAAGCGCCTCTGCTGTCCACGGATCATGCCAGATGTGGTCATCTTATGGGAGGCAGGTGTGAGCCCTCCAGGCCCAGCTGATCCTCTGGCATGGCCAGGGTCCTCAGGCCAAACTTTCTCCAACCACATCTCTGAATGGGAGAGAGCAGGGAGAGAGCATGGGTAGGAGGCGGCAGCTTTGGGACCTCCTCCAGGGTCAGGTGCAGGTCCGAAGGCATCATCTTCCCCGGGAAGGGCCTTCCACACATAGTAGAAAGAAAACAAGGTTTTCCAACCCAGCACTGACTGCAGCTGCTTCTGTCTCCAGGTGGGAGCATTACTTGTCTGGGAAGTGAGATGTTTAAGAAAACCCTTAAAGCGCCTTGATGTGCCTTCATAGGGGACGGGGGAGCAAGAACACTTGAGTTTGATCCAGAAAGGCAGGAATGAGGTGGAGGCCTCGGAGATGGGGAGACATGGGAGGGGGCCAGGCGAGAGAGGGGAGGGAGGCCCCATTTCTAGAGCAGGATGTCTGACCGTGGATTTATAGAGCCCTCCCAGAGCCCTGACCTTGTGCCAGCAGCCCTCCCTGCGACGGAAGGGAGAAGGAACAAGGAGCTGCCCACTGTCACATGGGGGTTACGACAGGGCCTGTCTCGTAGGGCTCTATGAGGACCCAATGGATCAATACAAATATAGCGCTCAGAACAGGGCCTGGCACAGGAAAAGGGTTCCTTTCACTTCATTTAATCATCGTGACAAGTGTTCCATGTGGACGTTGTCCCCATGCAGCAGATGAGAAAACCGAGTCTCAGAGGGCTTCAGGAGAACCCACTCAAAGAGGATCAGCATCACAGGATCGGCTCAGTAAGAAGGTCTCTGGAGCACCTACAGGCCTGAAAGGCGCTGGGGATTCCGAGGGGACTCAGGGTCCGCCCCGCCCTCCCTCGAGAGGTGATGCTTCTAGTGGGGTTAAGGGATGGTGGCTCCAAGACGAGCTTTCTCAGTTCCAAGGGCTGAGAGAACTCAGTGGGAAAGAAGGTGGGAAAGGGAGGGCCTTAGGCTGGTGAGGGAAAGCTTTGCTGGAGGGACCGGCCTTGAAATTCCTCTTCAGGGCTGTGATTAGGTGGAGAGAGACAACCATCAACAGCTCAGAGGCGGGAGCCACTTTATTTACATTTGCACCCTCCACCCTCAGGCCCTGCACTAGCTGGTACTGATTACAGAAAACAGTCGCTCTGGGCCGGAGCGTTCCAGGGATGCGTTTATGAAGGGCCTCCCCACTGTAGACTTTTGATCGAGGAACAAGGTTGCATAGCTCTCCTCACTCTGCTAGGGCGCAAAGAGGGTCCACCCTCCGTGATCAGCACTAACGACAAACCTGTAAACTAGGCCACAGTTAGGAGCCAGGGTTCCTCAGCCTTAGTGGCACATGGCAATCCCCTGGGGAGTCCCACCTCATCCCCATCAAGTCTAAATCTCTGGGGGCAGTGCCCAGGCTTCAGTAGCTGCCAGGACTGCTGTGTGGTGAGCACCAAAGGCAAACTTGAAGCTCTGTTTCTTTGTCTAAAAAAAAGGAAGTGGACACAGCCTCTTTTTAGGCGAGGAACAGAAAGCAGAAAGAGCTGGCTTCTCCTTGTGATGTTTGTCCAAACCTCTTTTTCTCTCACAGAGGGATTCTCCCAGCAACCTCCAAGCAACCAGCCAAGAGACGCTGCCCTGAATTTTCGGTCCCCAGCTATAGAACAAAGAACTCTTTGAGGTTTAATAAGAGGCTGCTCAGCTCTCTGGCCCTGGGCTACTAAGATCTAGAGTGAGAGTCCGGGCCGCCCCATCTGGAACGAGCTTTGAAGCAGGGCTGTCGGGCGGGAGGACTCCAAAGGCAGCATCTCTGCTACCTCCTGCCCACACCCTGTTCCGGCCCCAAGAGAGAGCTGGGCAAAGTCAGATGCTGTAGGAGGTAAAAGCCAACCGCTCACCCCACCAGAGCCCTTGCACTGTGTTAGCATCTGGGACATTTCCTCCGACCCACGTCCCCCCACCCCCCCACATCCCCGCTGCAGGGAAACCCACTTGAGTTTGATGGGTTAATTAGTGGAAACCTTGTGTTCATCAATGCCGAGATCTCCCAAGCTTCCTGTTCCCAAGGTTTGTTCCCTGGGGATGCTCTTTCAAGCAGGCAGAGACTGAGCTTGTCTCAAGTGGTCCTGAACCTGCTTGTGTTGGGAGGAGGGAGATAGAAAGTGAACTTGAAATGAACTTGGGTCGTGGGAATGAAGTGAAAGGTGAAGGGGCATTTCGCTTCACCTTTTCCACTCTCTCCAGCCTCAGTGGCAGGGAAGCTTGAGCTTCCGTCAAGAAAAAGTTGACCCCTGTGAGCCTTAGTTTGAGACACCGCCAATCTCATCCCTCCTCACTTGTGTAGTTTTAATGGGTCACTCACTCTTACCTGGGTCCTCTGCCTTAGCCTCTGGGCATGTGCTTGTCTCTTCAGGGTGAACCTGCCTGGACCCAACATCTCCCACCTTACTCCCTCTTTCCAAGTCCTCACCTGCTCATCCCCAGTCCGTCCCCTGCAGTGGCTCTGTCTGATGACCTCCCACACCCAGGCCGCATGGAAATGTCTAGTCCTCTTGCCCCGCATCTCGGCAGCCTGGGATAGTGCCTCCACACCATGCGGTTGCAGTTGTAGGGTTAAAGCGAAGCTGCATGTTTACATGGAGGTCTGGCACACAGTACTCGGAGGATGTTACTTCTCCGTCTCCCACTCCTGCTACCCTTCTCCAACGTTCATGGTGTTGGGTGCACATGGGAGCCTGGTGCTGTGTGGATCGGCAGTGTCTGGGAAGGGGTAGAGGGAGGGGGTGCCAGAGAGGACAGATCTGCCTCTAGTCACTATTCTGTTTGGCCTGATGGAAGTGGCCACCCCGACCTCCTGGGGCTGCCCTCTGTGAAGACTGCCATCCCTGGCATGGAGAGCGATAGTGAGACCGTCCCTCCGTCCTCCTTCCATAGAAGCAGCACAGCCAGAAGTCAGGATGGGGAGGTCTTGAGACAGAAGGGACTTATAACGCCCCGGGCTTCCCAGTGGCTACTTTCCTAAGAGGGCACTCTTTCCTTTTCTTGGTCCTTTGAAGGTCTTAGTTAAATTTGCAAGGGAGTTCGTAGCCCAGTTGTTCAACTTCAAAGACGTAGAGCCCTGCAGGTAGACACCAGTTGGGAAAGTGGACCACCTAAAAAAAGGCAGGCAAGATAAAGAAAAGAAACACCTTGATTAATAATTTGGGGAAGTTTGGCAAGAGAAACATAAAAATTTTAGTTATTTACTCAGGTAGAGAAGGATTTCTAAGCATGTACGTATTAAGAACAAATAAGGAGTGATGAATTTGAATACATTTTTAATGTAAAGTTTTCCTATGCGAAAGAAAACAGTTCCTGTAAGTAAAAGGGAAATTGTATACAATGACATAGGTTAAAAAACAGAGCTGCAAAATATATAACCATAAAATGACAGAATTAAAGAAGAAAAGAAATTCACAATTACATTGATATTTACAGATCCTCAACCTCTTAGAACTGATAAAACACATAGACAGAAGGTCAGTAAAGAGGTAGAACACTTAACACTGTCAATCAAATTGACTCCACTGACATTAATGGAACACTATCTGGTGTTAGGAGAATATACATATTACTGTCAAATGTACAAGTGTTCAATGCAGTATTCAAGATAGACCATTTATGACACCATTAGACAGCTACCGATACATGTGACAAGTTAAAACTACAGATTGTATTTGCTGATGACAACAGAATTAAATAAAAGATCAAATACAAGAAAAAAAGCTCAAAAATTCTGAAATACTGGGAGAATAAACAACATAATTTTAAATAACACATGAATCAAAAAAGTCAGAGGAGGGTAGGAAATATTTGGAAAGAATGATAGTAAAAACGCAACATGTAAAAATGCGGAGGATGTACCTGACACAGTGCTCAGATGCAAATGAATCTCTCTAAAGGCTTATACAAGTAGAAAGATCTAAAATCACATATTTGAACTTCCAGCTTAAGAAACTAGCAAAAGAAGAGCAAATAATGCAGAAGGAAGAAAACCATGAGAATAAGGGTAGAAATCAAAGAGATAGAAAATAGACTCACAGTAGAAAAAGTCAATAAAACCAAAAGTGAACTCTCAGAAAATATCAACAAAATTGTAAACCTCTAGCTAGATTAATCGAGGAAAAAAGGGAGAGAACACACAAATTATCACAAATGAAGGAGGGATGTCATTAGAAAATCTAATGGTAATGACAGGACAACAAAGAAGTATCACCAACAGCTTTTGTTGATAATTTAACAATTTAGATCAATGAAAAAATTGTAAGCAAAACTGACCCAAGAAGAAATAGAATATTGTAAACAGTCCTCAGCTATTAAAGAAATTGAATGTGTCATTTAAAAACTTCCCCCAAAGAAAATCTCAGGCCCAGTGGCTGCACTGGTAAGTTCAATCAAGTATTTAAGGAAGGTATCTGCCAATCTTTTGTGAATCCCTCCAAAAAACAGGGACCACCTCCCAACTCATCCTCTCAGGCCAGCTGGGACCTGACACCAAAACAGACAAAGCAATTACAAAAAAAGAAAACTAGAGACCCATAATCTCATGAATATGGATGTAAAATTGCTTAACCAAACATTAGCAATTCAAGTCAAGCAATAATTGAAATACTTAATACATCATGACTAGGCAAAGTTTATCCCAGGAATACTAGGATGGTTTCATATTTAAAAATCAACCAATGTGGCCCTGGCCAGGTGGCTCAGTTGGTTGAAACATTGTCCCATACACCAAAAGGTTGTGGGTTCGATCCCCAGGCAGGACACATATCCGGGTTTCAGGTACAATCCTCAGCTGGGGCACGTGCCAGGGGCACCTGATCAATGTTTCTCACATTGACGTTTCTCTCTCTCAAATCAATAAACATGTCCTCAGGTGAGGATTAAAAATAAACCAGTGTAAATCATCACACTAACACAAGAATGGAAAAAAAATCATATGGTCAAATGAATAGATGTAAAAAAATTATTGGACCAAGTAAAACTTGCACTCATGAAAACAACTCTAAAGAAACAGATATAGAAGGGAACACCTTCAGCCTAATGAGTGTCTACAACAAACCTGCCACTGACTTCAAACTTAGTGGTAAACGACTGAACGCTTCCACTTCAGACTGGAAATGAGCACAGACATCTGAACTCATAAACTGTATTTAACTTCTTACATCTGTTCTGGTCAGCACATGAAATGATCATGTATATATGGAAAATCTTCATGAAACTATTTTTTGAAAAGGTAATAGAAAGCCCTGGCTGGCATAGCTCAGTGGATTGAGCGCGGGCTGTGAACCAAAGCATCGCAGGTTCGATTCCCAGTCAGGGCGCATGCCTGGGTTGCAGGCCACAGCCCCCAGCAACTGCACATTGATGTTTCTCTCTCTCTCTTTCTCCCTCCTTTCCCTCTCTAAAAAATAAAAATAAATAAAATCTTTAAAAAAAAGGTAATAGAAATAAGTGAGTTCTGCAGGGGCACAGGATAGGTCAAAATTTTAAAAATCAAATATATGTCTCTATCCTACAAAAGGACAACTAGGAAATAACACTTAAAATAACATGTATAATGGCATCAAACAACTCCATGAAATACTTAGGAATAAATTTAACAAAATGTATCCAAAATATGTGCACTGAAAGTGACAACACATTACTGAGAGAAGTGAAAGACCTAAATAAATGGCAACACATGCTGTGTTGGTGGGCTGGAAGGCTGGGTGTTGTCACGATGTTAGTTTTAGCCAAATCTATCTACGGATGCCACTCAGTCCCATTCAAAACCCCACAGGTTTTTTTTAGTAGAACTTGATAAGCTAATTGTAACATTTGTGTAGAAATGCAAAGGACCTAAATTAGCCCCCCAGTTTTTTAAAATAGAGAAGTTACATTATCTGATTTTAAGACTTATTATAAAGGTATTGTAATCAAAACAGTATGGTACTGACATAAAAAGAGATAAATTTATCAGTGGGATACACTAGAAAGTCCAGAAACACACACACACACACACACACACACACACACGCGCGGTTAGTTGATTGTCATACGGGTAATGAAATAATTCAGCAGAGAATTATTCAAAATACGGTGATAGGAAAACTAGATCTCCAGATTGGGAAAGAAAATAAAACTTAACTCTTATCTCACACCATGGACAGCAATTAACACAATATCCATCACAGAACTAAACTTTAGAAAAGCTAAAATCATTTTAACAAATAGGAAAAATATTAAAAAATCTTTTTGACCCTGGTGTAGGCAAAGGTTTTTTAAAAAAGACACAAAAGCACTATAAAAAAATGAAGTTGGACTTTATCAAAATCCTAAGTATCTGATGTTCAAAGACATTATTAAGGAATTGAATATACAAAGACCTTTTATAATCTAATAACAAGAAAACAAATGACCCCATTTTTAAAAGAGGTAAAAGGTGTGATCGGACATCTCCCAAAACAAGATCTGTACATGGCCAAGGAACACGCAGAAGGCCGTCCATGTCCTTAGTTGCCAAAGAAATGCAGAGAGATGCACCACACAGGCACCAGAAAGTTTCGAGTTAAATGACAATCAGACCCAACACTGGAGGGGATGCGGGACAGCTAGCACTCTCATGCATTTTCACACATTGTTAGTGGCAAGACGAAATGATAAAAGCACCTGGGAAAGCAGTTTGGCACTTACCTATAAAGTTAAAAATATACTTACGTACAACCCAATGACTTCACACTTCAAGAGAACTGAAAACATATGCACACGCAGGCGTGTAAATGGATGGTTATAACAGACATTTATAATGTTCCAAAAGTAGAAGCAACCCCTATGTCCATCAACAGGTGAGTGGATAATAAGTCATGGTACATCCATACCATGGACTAAGACTCCGCCGTAAAAAAGAACGAACTATTTAGACACACAGCAGGGATGAATCCTTAAAGCTATACTGAACAAAAGAAGCCAATGCAAAAGAGTTCCTACTGTATGATTCATTTACGTGAAATTCTGGAATTCTCAACTTTGAGAAATTTTGCCCCCCAGGGGACATTTGGAAATATCTGAAAACATTTTCAGCTTGTCCCAAGTTGGCGTATGCTCCTGGCATCTAGTGGGCACAGACTCAGATGCCGCTCAGTGTCCTGTGATGCACAGATCAGAGGCGCGTCTGACCCCACGCAGCCACAGGGGCCAGCGGAGACACCCGGGCCAACCTGAGCTGCGGGACAAAACGCCGAGTGCGGGCTGCTGCTGAGGGCGGGGGGCGGAGCAGGGGTAGGAAGGTCAGTGAGGACTCCGAAAGAGTACGGTAGTGAAGAAAATGGTTTATGTCTTGATTGTGGTTAAAGGAAGCTTCTTATTTTATGCAAATTATATTTCCATAAAATTGATTTTTTAAAAAACGACTCCGAATGCTACCTTGAAGTGCTTTCTTTTTAATTCCCACCCATCAGGTGACTAGCAGTGGGTGACCCTAACTGTAAACCACCCCAAGGAAACCTCTCAGTACTGAAGGTGTGGGGCTGGAGAGGCAGCAACTGGGAAAGCCTCACATCCTACAAAATCGAGTCCGTGTTTCCTAAGGCAGTGGTCCCCAGCCTTTTTGGCACCAGGGACCGATTTCATGGAAGACAGTTTTTCCACGGACCAGGCTGGGAGGAGATGGTTTCAGGATGATTCAAGTGCATTCCACCCAAGCTCACCTCCTGCTGTGCGTGCGGCCCGGTTCCTAACAGGACCAGACCGGTACTGGTCCTCCACCCAGAGGCTGGGGACCCCTGTCCTAATTGGTTCAAAGATGGTGGACAGCAAGAACAAAAAATTCCCCTGGTCAATCAACAGTATTATATCACTACATTATTACATACACACATACATACATACATACACGCACGTGTGTTTATGTGGATGCAAACACACATTGTTTGCCCACATGGTGCCTGACACAAAGTGAGTGTTAACTGTTGCCCCAACCCCACGTTTCTTATGCTTTGATCTCTACATCCACTGATGTTTTCATAAAGCCACAAGACTCTTCAACCTGTTAGCTAGGGTGCGGTCTTTCGGAATGGAGGCACTGTGAAGGGAAGGCGGCTTCTGTGGGGGTCAGCTCAGAAACTGCGGTTTGGGGGCCCTTTTCGGTGGCGGTGTCCTGGAGTTACTCCCACCAGCTTCTGACTGTCGACCTCAGGTTTCAGTTGGAAGCCAATCATGGTGGGAGCCTCCAGGGGCATCCAAACTTGCGGCGTCTCTGGGCCACACTAGAAGAAAAACAGTTGTCTTGGGCCACACATTAAATACATTGCAACACACAATCCCACACAAAAAGTCTCACGATGTTTTAAATAAATTTATGATTTTGTGTTGGGCCTCATTCACAGCCATCCTGGGCTGCACGCGGCCTGTGGGCCACAGGCTGGGCGCCCCTGCGTTGGAGATTGGCAAATGCTGTAAGTCGGGGCTTGTTCCTGGGAGAGCTGATTGTTAGTTTGCCAGCACACCACTGCCTTTGACTCAGAAAGAAACGAAATTCATGCTGAAAAGAGAATGCACATGGGTGTGAATGTGAATGCTGTGGTTTGGAATTGATGATTTTTCCTCTTAGATCATAAAGACAGCTATAACTGCCCTGAACATCCTCTTCCCATAAACTGTAAGGGGTCAGGGTGGAGCCCGGACACACTCCATATAAGGGTTAAAAGGAAATTATGATTGATAGCATAGGGGCTTCTGCTTCAGCAAAACAAAATGAAACAATTTTATTTAAAATATATGCTCTTGGTGTTGGAGCAAAGCTGCATGGGAGCACAGAGCGGGGTGAGATCTTGGCCATGTCACTTTTAGGGACAGCTTGGCCACCGCTTTTGTCTCACGTGCTTCTTGACAGTTCAGGAGTCCAGAAGGTGGAGGAGCTGGGGTGTGGGGTGGCAGGGTGTGGGGGGCCCAGGTGAGCTCCGGGCCGGGTCGAGGCATCCTGAGGGCCTTCTGGCGCCTTTGCTGCTTTTCCACGTGAGTAAGACCAGGGCAGAGGAAGGGAAGGCATCCCCAGAGATGGAAGTTTCTGGCGAGTTGTGGCTCTGCCCGGAGTTGTCCCAGCTCCCTGGGTTCCAGCCTGGCGCATGAGGCAAAGTTCATTTCCTCCTGGCACGAGAACAATGAGTCTGACCCGATGCCCCAGTTACAGCTCAGTCAGTATCAGGAAAAGTCAGTATCGGTGAACCCGAGGCCTTGGAGTCGGGCGCCATAGAGAGTCCTATGGCTTGAAAGCTCCCCTAGAATGTATTTTAATCTTGTGATGTTTAAAATTCTCACGAAGGAACAGCATGCAGTCCCTACCAGATGCTGGCCCATGTTCCTGGGCTCGGAAATCAGACCTGGACAGCTGCAGGCCTTCTCTGAGCTGCTTCTGAAGGCAGGCGCTGGTGACCAGCCCCTCTAGTCCCCGGGGAAAGGGGGAGCAGCAGAGAGAGGTGGAGAGCCCTGCTTCCAGCAGCCTGGCTGGGCCAGCCTGGGCCAGAGCTGGGCGCAGAATCTAGGTCACCTCCCTCGAACCCGTGACTCCTGGGGCTCCCATAGGACCTGGGGAGGGGACACGTCAACTCAGCCCCCAGTCCCCCAGCAGAACAGGAGACAGGGCGACCCGCTCTCCGGAGTGAAACCGAGGGAGGAGAGGACCTCTTTCTCTACCGCCATCTCTCTCTCTGACAGTGGGCTTTTAAAAATTGATCAAAAAATAATAATAATAAAGAAAAAAGAAAAGTCAAAACCAGAAAGCGAGCACGAAGGCACGGTGGGCGGGGGCGGTGGGAGGGCAGTGAAAACCCTAGGTAGAAATCAATGAAGCCTTTAAATCTTCCGCACTGAAAAAGTCTGCATTTCTCTGTTGTCTTTGGGAACCTGCTGAATGGCTGGGAAACTGTTTTTAATAAACAAGAGTTCAAACGCTCGGGCTCCATAGCCAACAGTCACGCCTTAAACTCTAAACTTTACATGAAAACTCTCGCAGTCCCTTTGAACTCGCCTTGCCTCTCCGGCGGAGCAGTCCAGTGTTTATGCATTTTTCGAGATTGCTGGCAGGATCGGGAGGCGATTTGAATACTTTCCCCCTCTTTAGCAATCTCCTGCCTTCAGAACCCATTAATGCCCCACTCAGCAACATCAAGGTATTGCTTTGAAGTCCCTTCTGGCTACAGGCCTCTCACACTCTTTGGTTACTGTGCAATCAAATAATTAAATGGATTCTCAGGGGAAAAAAAATCATTCTTTTCCTTGGTAATTAAACACTCCAGGTTGGACAGGAGTACTGGGTTGCCAAGGGAGTGAGGATCTATAAAGGCTCTGAGCCCAGAAGTCTTTGCTCCAGGCCCCCAGGGGAGAAAAATAATAAGAGAGTCAGCTCAGCTCTCACTTCCCTGATGCTCTGGCAGCTTCCCTGAGCCCCTGGCTCTCCTATCTCAGGACCTCCCTTCCAGGGGGCGCGGGGGCATCCCAGCCACTAGGGCCCCTTGGGCGGGGGTGGGTTGTGGGAGAGACATCACTCAATCAAAACGAGCCTGTGAGAGATTGTAGCTCCTGGAGGGCAGGGACCAGGGCTGCCTCAGTGCCAGCGTGATTAGGCCCCTCATTTGCTGGGAGGGGTAGACATGAAGACCGCAAGAGGGTGGGGACATGGGGGGCCATGGAGGGAAAGGGGGAGGAGGAAGGAGAAAGAAAGACAAAAGAGAGGGATGAGAAAGTTCAGGAAAAGACTGAATGAGGCAAGGGGGAGGGACGGTGGGGAGGAGGGGGAGGAGGGAGAGAAAGGGGGACCGGAGGGGCAGGACTGCTTAGGCACACCTGCCCTCCCGTCTCTGCCAGGGTTAGCTTCTCCCAGGAGAGCTGACTCCCACCCGCAGTTGGGGCACAGTCCCAATCTGGAAGAACCTAAGGGAGCTTCACCCCCTGCTCTGCTTCATAGCCTCCAGTGTCCCTCTTCTTTCCCTCCTCCTTGCCTGGGCCAAAGCAGTCCCCTCTCCAGGATTGCCCATCCACTACTCTCCTAATCAGTTCCTGGGACCCTTCAAGTCTCAGCCCGGAAGTGACCTCCCTCCGGGGAGCCCAAGCAGAGGTGGCCCTCCTCTGCATCTCCAGGCAAGCTTTACTCAGGCAGCTCCTCACGTTGAGTTATAATGTCTCAATCAGTGCTCTCTCGGGCGGGGACCGTGTCCTCATGGTCTGTGTCCCCTACCCCAGCCCTCAAGACGGAGGTGTTCTCAGTAGGTGCCTGTAATGCTCGTGGTGAGGACGTTCAGCAGAGAAGAGTGAAAGTGGGCTGAAGACCCAAGAGTCACTTTAGATAAAGGTCATTATTTACCCTCAGTCTTCAGTCGTGAGCACCCAAATGTGGCATCCTCCACAACTGGAACTTGAAGTCTATCTTCATCACTCCATCCTGTTTTTCAGTGGCCAGCTTCTCCTCTTGACCCCTCCCCATTTTGGACCATGTGATGTGTGCACCTGTACCTGAACCTCCCGGAACTTGGGCTCTGTGACATCCAGCCTGGCCTGGAGAAGAGACCCCCACCCCCCGGGATGGGAGCTGTATTATTAGTCAGAATTCCTTCTGTTGCGTAGAACAAAAACCCTAGTCAAACTGACATAAGGAAAAAAGAGATGATGGGATACATGGACTCATGAGGCTGGGCTTGTGGGCAGCTGAATCTAAGAATCCAAGTGCTGTCATCAAAACTTGGTTTGACCTTTCTGCCCCACTCCTCCATCTTGTGCCTCTGAATTTTACTGTGTTGGCTTCAAGCCCAGGTGGGTGCTCTCCACGCAATGGCCCCCAGAAGCTCTAGGATTTGCTCCTACTGTTTTAGAAGCCCCAACAGGAGGAGAGCACCTCATTCTCAGAACTCCTAGCGCAAGTCCCAGGGACGACTCTCATTGGACCAATTTAAGTGACATGCTCATCCCTGAACCAATCACAGTAGCCAAACTAATGGAATATATTTATTGGCCAGATCACGTGCCAATTTTGTAGTGGAGGGGTGTTCCCCAAAGGAAAACCAAAGTGCTGTTAGCAGGAGACAAAAACGTGGATGCTGAGCCGGATGGCTGGTGCAAGAACAGATCTCACTGGTGTCATGTATGGAGATTCCCGGGAGGAGGTGGCTAGGGAGACACTGTGTGCTGGGGGACAAAGGGTAGAGATAAGCCAAGACAAGAAACATGACTCAGCAGATGTTGTGCAAAGGTGGTAGGTGAGGATCAATGGAACCAGGCAAGTGGCAGGCGAATCAAGCGGTGTGATCAAGGAGTGAGACCTCCCAACAAGCCAGGGTCGGGGCAGGGCAGGCTGGAGCTCCAAGCCATCCCTTCCCAGCCTGGAAGTGGATTCTACAATTCCCAGGTTGTCTGGGACTCTCCTGGGCCTGGTCTGCCTCCTGCCTCCAAGTGGCAGAGGCCATGCTATGTTCTTATTGGAAAAGGAGGTGCAGGTGGAGAAATCAAGGCAGGAAGGCACAGAGACCAGGGCAGTGCAGGAATGGCCAGAAAGTTGAAATGGAGGAAGTCTTCACATAGGTAGGGATTTATGCTACAAACTATGAGATGCTCAGAACACTGGACTGAGCAAAAGAGTATGCTATATGCTGGAAGGAAATATACCAAAATATTATCAATTGGTATTTTTAGGTAGTGGGATTATAGGTGGGGGTGTTTTTTGTTTGTTTGTTTTTTGTTTTTGTCTTTTGTACAATTCTATGCATTTTTTTCACATTTTTAAATCATGCTTGTTTATTTTTGTGGTTATTTCAGGATAAAATTCAAATTAAAGAAAACAAAATCTCTAAGCTGCCCATGTCAAATACTTTACAAGCCAACCTTTTACTATCATAATCCACTCTTGCATTTAATTCATTTTCTCGCCATTCTCTGGCCTTCACTCTGGAGACCTGGCTAGCCCTGAGTCTGGATAATTGGCCTCCGGCCGACTGGGAAGCAGGTGGAGGAAGCAGCCCTGCCCCCTCACTCGAGGTTGGCAGGGGTCTCTCTGCTTCTCTGGGGGCTGCCCGAGCGAGTGGGGGCTGGGAGCTGAGGCCTGGTTCCCACTGAGCCTGGCCCTGCAGAGGGAGCGGGCTCAGATGGACCGCAGCTGTGACCCTCCCCCGGCTCGCGCCCCTCCCCCTCCTCACCCCCTGGGCCTCTGTGGGCAGGATGAATAAACAACAAAGGCCTGTGGCCATCTCAGGCATGCCAAAAAGTGACTGTCATCTGGAGGACTCGTCTGCCCAAATCCTTTATGTTGACAAACCATGTTGATCAGAAGACTAATTGCTTCGTGCTGTCTTCAGTCTGCCAAGGGCTTGACAATGATTCACAAATCATTTATGCAATTGATTACAGCCAACGACTTTACCCTCGTGGAAATCGACACCCAGGCACCCACTGCCTGGTTGGACGTGGGAGCGGAGATTCAGTTTACCAATGAAGGTCCTTGCCAGGACAGAAACCCTCCCCTGAGAGCCCGTAAGCCCCCCAGTGAGCAGGTGGCTGAACCCTGCCCTTGGGAACACGTAGCGGAGTTGCCCTCCGCTGTGTCTAACTCCTGGTCTCGGACAGGAAGACTGCGTCGAGGACGCGGCCGCTGGGCCAGAAGAGGCCTCCATGTATGGGGGTGCATTGGCTTTCTTTGGAGACAGAAATTCCATCATTTCTCCCCAAGATCTATCTTTAGGGTTTTATTTTATTTTTTTTTAAAGATCTTATTCATTTATGAGAGAGAGGGGAAGGGAGAAAGAGAGGGAGAGAAACATAGATCGATCGGTTGCCTCTCACATACCCCCAGCTGGGGACCTCGCCTGCAATCCAGGCATGTGCCCTGCCCGGGAATCAGATCTGTGGCCTTCCAGTCCCAGGCCAGAGCTCAGTCTACTGAGCCGCACCAGCCAGGGCTATCTTTAGGGTTTTATATCCCAGTGGCCAAGACAGTTTTTGGAGAGACAATCGTGACCATGGGCCTAGAGAGAAAGGCTGATCCCGACTCATCTTCAGGTGGGCAGAGACTCGGCCAAGCTGGGTCGCCCAGTCTGCCCCAGACTGAGGAGAAATGAAGAGCAGAGGCGTGCGTAGCAGCCGGGAGAGAACGTGTACGAGAAAAGCTGGCTCAGTCTGCTGGGGCCTGAGCAGCACGGCTGGCAGGGGGGACGTCCTTACTCACGCCTTGTTACTGATCCTAAGAAGCTCCTCTTTGAGGTGATGCTTGAAGTTGTTCTCTGTGGCAGGTCTGTGCTTCTCTTTCCGTGTGAGGACAGACGCAGTGCCAGGTGCCACAATTTTATCAGTCAGGGGACAGGCACCACTCTTGGTATTTGTTACGGGTGACACTGTGTCCCCCCCAAAATTACGGTGAAGTCCTAACACCCAGTATTTCCCAACATGACCTTATTCGGAAGTAAAGTCTTTGCAGATGCGGTCAGTTGAAGCTGGGGTCATTACGGGGACCTAGTCCAATAGCACTGGTGTCCAGATGAAAGGGGGAATTTGGGGACAGTCACAGACAAGCGCAGAGGAAGGACGGTGTGAAAGACACAGGGAGAAAATCCCGTGGAGACCCCAGTGATGCCACTCCAGGCCCAGGAATCTGGGGCCACCAGGAGCTGGAAGAGGTGGGAAGGGCCCTCCTGCCCCTACAGGTTCCAGAGATCTCGGGTGTTAACAGGGTGGTTTAGGATTTCCAGCCTCCAGATCGGTGAGACCGTAGATTTCTGTTGTTCTAACATACCTAGTTTGTGGTGCTTTGTTACAGCAGCCCCACACCAATGCGGCGTTTTAACAGAAATTTAGTTCATACAGGCTTTGAGGTGGTTAGAAATTTAAGGAGTTCACAAATGGACTAGATCAAGCCTTTGATCATGACTTTCAAAACCCTGCCACGCTCACCTGCCCCGGGAGTGTGTTTAAGGGTGTGCTGCTGCGGGCCTGACGCTGCCGTGATCAGGAGGCAGCCACGGCCACTGCGGGTCCAGGGGCCCGTGGCTGGACCCCACCATGAGTCTGGCCATCCCTCCCAGCTCCACGCTGCCAGCACCCAGGAAGCTGAGAACAGATCACCACGTGGCTGCTGCAGAGCCCCGTGTCTCCATGACTTCGCTGGTCC
Source organism: Phyllostomus discolor (assembly GCF_004126475.2). Taxonomy (NCBI): domain Eukaryota; kingdom Metazoa; phylum Chordata; class Mammalia; order Chiroptera; family Phyllostomidae; genus Phyllostomus; species Phyllostomus discolor. Next base: position 87,598,407 of record NC_040910.2, read on the forward strand.
ACAGGCAAGTGCCAAAGAAAGACGCCTCTGCCTCCCCGTGAGCAAACCTAAACAATGGGACCCACTTTGCCTCTCGACACACGGCAGACTGGGCAAGGGGGGGGTGTTCAGCTTCCCCATCTCTGCAGTACAAGAAAGCAGGCCCGCAGCAGAGGGGAAGGAAGGCTCGGGGGTGATTCACAGCATCATCCACCGCCACTGGAGTTGCCAGGTTGCGGACAGGCCAGGCGCCCAGTTAAGTTTGCATGTCAGGTCCACAGACATGTTCATGGTATAAGTATGGCCCAACCGTTTCATGGGACACCCTTATACGAAAGCATCATTTATTGTTTATCTGAGATTTAAATTTAACGGGGTACCCTGTATTTTTACTTGCTAAATCCTACAACTATAATCGCAACGCTGTGCACACTGCAGCTAATTTCCGTTTCTTTCTTGTTGAGATCACGGGAGAGGGTAGGGCAGAAAGTGAGCCCTCAACTTCATGACCATGGAATCGTCCTGATCCTGTCCATGCACTGTGTCTGATACAAGCAGCAGGAAAGGCTCAGTAACAGGGGCTCCCAACCACATCATAGGGGCCAAAGTCAAGTTTGGGAAGACAGAGCGAAGTCAGACGCTGGGCTAAGGAGGGTGGTGTAGTCCCCGGATGTCTGAATGAATTTACCCAACACTCTCTCTGTCCCTCAGGGGGGCTTTCTGTCTGTAAAGCTCTTACACACAGAGGTCTGAGCCACAGGCCTTGCTCTCAGGGTGGCTTCCACACAACCCAGGGGAGGAAATACAAAACACTGGGGAAGTGAGCACATGATGAGCATCTCAGAAAGCCAGTCCACAGGGTTCTGAGTGGGAAGCCCGGGGGTGTGGGGGCGGGGACGGGGGTGGTGGTAAGCCAGGCTTTACATGACAGGTGAGAGAAAGGAGGGGGAAGGGCTGAGCAAGGCCAGGCCTGAAGACCAGATGGTGGGCATCGGCGGGCGGTAACAGGGCTGACACGTACAAGGCCCTCAGCACGGGCAGACTCCCGTCTGAGAACTGCACAGCTCACAACCTCGCCAGCACCATGAAGGACGCGTGCAACTATCCTCGTCTTACAAAGAGGCAAATGCAGGTAGAGGGAGGGAAGTTTGTTGCTCAAGGCTATGCAGCTGGTGAGTGGAAATAATACCAGAAAGGCAGGCTCAGCTCAGGTTGAGGGGAGCCTTGCATATCCAGGCTGGAGAGTGAAAGTGATGGCACGATCGTGGCTTGGATGCCAACCGTGTGCGAGACACTGGGGACTTGAGAAACAAGTGAGCCACTGCCTCAGACAGGCTGGCAGGACATGGCCAAAACCTAGGAGAGGGCCTTTGATTTAGAAATTCTACCTGGAAAACCTTCATCCTAATCATTAAAGACTCTCTAGCTCTGAATACCGGTGGAGTGTTTAGCTATAAAGATCTTATTGCAGCCCTGGCTGGTATGGCTCAGTGTTTGAGTGCCGGCCTGCCAACCAAAGGGTCGCCAGTTCTATTCCCAGTCAGGGCACATGCCTGGGTTGTAGGCCAGGTCCCCAGTAGGGGGCGCATGAGGGGCAACCACACATTGATGTCTCTCTCCTTCTCTTTCTCCCTCCCTTCCCCTCTCTAAAAAATAAATAAAATCTTTTAAAAAAATATTTCATTGCAATATGACTTATAATTACAGAATTTGGAAACTAGAGAAATGTCCAAGCATTAGTTAAATGATAGTTCAGCCATACATGTAAGTCATGTTGTAGAATACAGAAAAATATTTATTGATATGGAAATATGCTGGTGACCTGTTATTGAGTTAAAAAAGGCAGATTACAAAATAGTATGGTCCTGTGTGTGCGTGCATTTTTTAATCTGAGAGGATACTGCAAAGTGGTTATAGTGGTTACCTTAACCTTGGGTAATACTACTATAGACAGTTTTTCTTTTTTTCTTCAATTCTATAAGCATTGAGTGCCCACTAGGTGACAGGCACAATGCTGGGTGTCACACACACAATGGTGAATAAAAGCACGTTTACTCCCTGCCTCACGGACAAATGCATGGGCAATTAAGTAACTGCACAGATAAAATTAGAACGTGCAGTGGAAGAATGAAGAAAGTTCTGTGATGATGGAGGGGATTCGGCTGAGGACACAGGAGGACCTGATGGGCAGGGAAGACCTCTGACACTTCAGTCGAGACCTGAGGCTGAAAGACCACCCCAGGATGGGCTGGGGCAGTGGGTGCCCAGCCGGCCGCCCCCGCATGTGCAAAGGCCCCGCGCTGCAGAGCACTTTCCAGACCTGGAAGGTCCATGTGGGCAGAGCACAGAAATTTGTGTTTTCAGAGCTGGGCCTTGTAGATGGTGGAGGGCCCTCCTACCAGGGGACTGCTGTTCTTCCCGTGTCAGATTCTTTCTAAAGCACCACCCTCCCAACACACACACGCCCTAAACAACCAGACCTCAAGTTCTGTATGGATTCCAGGCTCAGAGACTCTACCAAGCAGGCTGGCTACTCCCTAGGGGATTCTAGTAACAGCCAGCATTTACCAACATGCCTTAAAATTGTTGTGTGTGGCAGTGGTATGTGTGTGTGTGTGTGTTTTGTTTGTTTGTTTAAACTAAGTCACTGCCTCCCGCTTCCTGGGAGAGACTCATTCTCACACCAGATTTTTAGAAAATCTGGTTGATGAAGTGAAATAATAATTGTTAAGGAACATGTGAATCGCTGTTTTTGGAAACATCTATGTACTGTAACTCCCTGGGAGGGAGTACAGCAGGATCCTTCTTCCAAAACCCTATATTTCAAGCCCCTCTACATGAACTGTCACCTTAGGGGAGAGTCCATGCAGAATATGCAAGTATTGTGTAAGATCGCAGACTTAATAAAGAAAACTATAAGACGCTTTGGGACCAAAGCTCGGCTCCGGCTAAGAGTCCGTGTTTCCCAATTGCACAGGCTGCCCACTCACTTGCCCGTCGCTTTCCTGTGTCTGTACCAGGGGCTGGGGAAGCAGGAGGTCGGAGCCCTAGCATTGCAGCTGGAGGGGGAGGGTGGAATTTCCACGGGAGAAGCTACCTGATAACAGTGCAGGCAGTGAGGGTGGTGCTGCAAGTGGCCCTGGGACCTGCAGAGACCCTAAGCCACCTCACCTCCCTCCACCATCACGGCAAACCCCGGAGGCAGCACAGGTAGTGACCTCACTTACTGGATGAGCAAACCGTGGCTCCCGAGGCCAGCCTGCAGTGAACTCAGACGCACAGTCTGCACTTCGCCTCTGGTTAGCTGATTAACTATCAATCAGGAAAATAAGACCAGAGCTCATGGCAGTGCCCAGGAGGCAAGAGCTAGGTGGGCAAATCTTATTTGAAGCTGGTCTTTAGAAAGGGGACAACCCACAAGGACTAGAGGGTGCCACTCCGAGGTGCCCAGGCAGAGGAGAGGCCTGGAAACACACAGGTCCTGTCCAGTCCGTGGGATGGGGCGGGCAGCCACATTTCACCAGCTCCCAGGTGAGACCCAAGGGACTGGAGGAGGGAGGGGAGGGCTCCTGGAAGAGCTGGGTCTTAAGTGATTTGGGGACAGGGAAGGAAGGTCAGCACGTGCCATGTTTTCACTTTTTTGAGCTACAAGCCTTCTCCTTGGAGGACAGCACGGGTGAGTTTGAAGCAGTGTCAGGGATCTATGTCCCAGAAGCCACCACACCAGTGAAGAGTACCTGATTGTTAAGATGAGAGCAGCAGAGACAGGACGTCTCGGAGGAGGTGCAAATGCGAGCGATCTCCAGCCCGGCCCTCTCTCTCCCAGGTGCCCCCAGAAGGGGGTGGTGCTGGGACTTGGGCCCAGGTTTCACTGAGCCCCAAGCCCGTGTTTTACCTTGTTATTCTCATTGCATAAATCAAAAGGCCTGAAGATTAAAAGCCATGTACCCCCAACCCCCACCACGCACAGCAGGTTCTATCTCTTCATCCTTTCAGATTGGAAGGAGTCTCCAGTTCTGGAAGTGGGTTGTGGGTACCCCTGCTGTGAGCCCCTATAACAGCCAGGAGGGGAAAAGATGTAGCAAGCTGCATCATTAGGGACAAGTTCAAGTAACCTTGCAGCCAGCCCATCATTTGGCTCCTGTATACACCTACTTGCCTGGTGGCTGCCTGCCACCCCGAGGTGCCCAGCCAGGCCAGCCCCTAACCCCACAGCCAGTACTGACTCTAACCCGCCAACCTCAAGCTTGTGCACGGTAGTGACAAAAAGCCAACCCGGTCACCTGCAGACCCGTCCTCATGAAACGCCCCCAGCACACCAGAATCCAACTGTCATCACAGACCCTTTATTGCGAAAAAGGGTTTATCCTAGGGCTCATTTAAATAGACCTGCTTCCGCAGATCTGAAATACAGCCTGACACCCCAGTATCCCAGCACACGGGGCTGGGGATACATGTCTTTGCTGAGCTTACTTCTCACTGATTTCCGTAGCTCTATGTATCAGAGTCCACTGACCTGTGCAGGAACACCCTCATGCCCCCTTCCCTGCCCAGACCCTCGTGAAGCCGTCAGTCAGTCTCCTCAGCCTTCAAGAGGGTGGCTGTTTGGCATGGAGATCAGGGGTCATCGGACCCACTGGACGCTCCAGATCCACACACCCCTTTCTGAGGCTCTTGGCCTCTGAGACAGCCACTGAAACTCAGGTGGTCCCTGGAGGATCCCGTGTTAGCCCCTCATCACCTGGACTTACCTGGAGACACCTGCCTGGGAGGGAAGGGCCGACTGGAGATGGCCCCAGGGAGACGTCTAGGAAACACGGCCTACAGTCTGCTCCACGGCAGGAATCCTCCGCCAGCACCCAGGGCCGGCCCGGCCAGGGAGGAGCTCAAGGTCTGCTCGGGAACGGGCTCCAGCAGGTGGGAGGTTAAGCACAGATGTTCACACACACGAGGGTGCCTCTGCCTTGCCCCCCACCCTGGGAATTCCAAGACCAGGCCAGTGTTTTGAAAAATATAAAATTTTAATAAAGGCTACATCTCTTAATTACAATAATTATTGTACCAAGTAATTTTCCTTAAATGAACTCTTTATAATGCATAATTTACAGTATAAGTAGAACAAAATGCCATGGCAAAAGTCATTGAGTACAAGACTTGTAATAAAAAGGCATAAAATATATTTATACATAAACCCCTTTCAAAAAACAAGGGAAAGCTCGAGCCCTCAATATAGGGCGACACACGGATGGGGACACCGTGCAGGTACAGGTACTGTACTGGTTCAAGGTCAAGCACTAGAGATAGTGGATTAATACTCTTTGCCGTACGATATATACAGACGTATGTACAAGTGACGGGGCAAACAGGGTGTACAGATTAACTTAACACAAAAACCCGGACGCCAGGTGGAGGGGTCTGGAGGAGAAAGGGTGCTCGCTGCTGGGTCTTCCCACTACTGTTCCCTTCTTTGCAGGGCCAGGGGGGTGGGGGTGAGGGGGGCAGTTCCCAGGATGGCCGGGGCCCCAAGAGTAATTGAAAAACAAAAAGACTCCAAGGAACAGTTATTTCAATAAAAGCACAAGTTGAACCACAGCGCTGTTCCAGGCCTCAGCCATGGGGCCCTGGTCCTCCCAGGGGGAATCCGGGCCCCCCCCAGACGCCCCCCCTAACTCAGCAATGATCGGCCCATCCAACAAGATGACCCCAAAATGGTGGTATTATTGCAACGTAAGTCAAACTTCAAGACCTTTATGACAAAATACAGCAGCGTAGAAAATAAATGCACCAATTTTTGCGTTGTCAATGGTAGGGCACCGTTAAAAAAAAAGTCTATCTTCACTTGGAGAAAACGCAGGGCTGAGCATAATTCCTCTTTTAATGCAGAAACCATTCATGCACTCCGAGCTCAACTCCTAAGTTTAGACAGAACAACGAAAACGTCCCATCTCCCCCTTCCGTGGTTAAAGCAGCATATCCATAAACTGGGGGCAGGGGTAAGCAAGTGTTCAATAAATATCAGTAAGGGTTCCTGTTCAGGTAAGCTATACACAGTTTCTCTTAGTTTATGGATTTCAGATCCCTAGGAAGTCATATATTATGTATGGCGGTCTCTCAGACACAGTCAGCATCTTCAACAGCCAAGAGTGGTCATATTTTTAATAAATAGTTCAGGCTTTTCTTATCTCAGTACCCAGCTCGTGAATAATGAAAGCCAACCTCCCCCCAACCCTCCCGAAGGCCCAGTGGCCAATTCTTCCCTAGACTTTGTCTTCATTGGTTTTTTTCTTCCTTCAACACGTTGCATGGCGGTCGCTCACGAGGCTCAGTCGATCCTCTCCACCTTCCCCAGGATCCTGCCTTCGTACATGGGGAGCACGGTCTCGTCGTCCCAGACCTCTTCGAACACCGCTCCACAGGCAAACTCGTCACTTGCTTTTTTGAAGTAATACCTTAAAAGGAAAACCCCAAAACCATCTTGGTAAAACTGCACTTTCCTCTGTCAAGGAACTGCTTGTCAACACGAGGACTGTGGCAACCCTAGGACTCTGCCACAGCAGGTGTGCAGGGAAACCTCGGCCCCTCTGACCGAGAGAACCCCACGGCTCCCAGGGCTGGTCCGCGGCACAGACGGGTGGCCTGGGCGCTCAGGAAGAAGCTGGGCACCCAGCGAGCAGCAGCCTGTGAACAGCTCGGAGGTGACAGCCTCCAGCCCAGGGCTGCTGCAGTTACCGCCGCTCACGCTGTGAACAGCGCACTTCATAGAGCACAGCTGCTTCTTGCTCCCCCTTTTTATTGGGGGCGGGGGCCTGGAGTTTATTTGCCACTGCTTCTTCCGCAGTGGGGAAGAAAGGGGGGAAGAAAGGGGGATTCCTTCAGAGACCCCAGACTGAGCCACCCTGAAACGGTGGGAGGCAGACTCCAGCCTTTTTGGACGCCGACACCTCTTGGTCTTCCCACCCCCCAGCACCCAGGTGCCAACTCCTCAGCTGGTCTCTGGGTCAGCCACGGGACAGCCACGCCTCCCTCCTCACCCCCACCCCTCCACGGCCAAACAGGAAGGCCCTTCTATTATGCCTGTTGATTAAAGGTTCCTTTTATCCCACCCCAGCCTTCTGTCTTATAAGGTTGTTTAATTGTACGGACTCACACGAGCCCCCTCTCTCAGGCCGGCCTCCCTCAGGAAACGGCTGTCCTCCCAGGCCCCTTCCCAGGAAGAGAAGTGAAGGCGTCTTCCTTCTCAGTCCCCGGCAAAGGACACCCCCTCGAAGGGATGAAACTCGCCCCTGCACGCTATCGTCTCCCCTTGATAAAGGGCACTCATAGAGGGAAAGTCACAGTCCCCTGGGGGGAGGGGGACAGCCTCCCTAAAAAATTTAATTGTGTCTCAGGGTTATGGCCGTATTTTGTTTTTGTCTTTTCTCTTAAAATTAATTCCCCTTGGTTAGAGCTGAGTTTTTTTCTTCTTCTTTAATGAAGGCAAGCCAAATACTTTCATAGGAGATAAGGCTAAATAAAGTGAAACAGCTGGGTTTAGTCAAAGCTCTTTCTTTTTAGCATTCCCGGCAGAGCTGCAGCGTGGCTCTAATGGGTCAGCGGTGGGAAGGCTTCCTATGGAGGGTCGGGGTATCTGGGGTGGGGGCCGGGGCCGGGAAGAGATGGCGAGAGAGTGGGGAGGGGCACTGGGCACGGGAGACCCAGGACAGTGGGGAAGAGTTATTTTTCCAAATAGGAGGCTCCAGTTCCAGCGCACCCCTCTGCTCCCAGAGCCAGCCCCCACTCGGGTCCACCGAGCTGGGCTTTCTCGGCAAACAGGCAATGATGACCTTTCGCATGATTGCACCCTCTTCCAGAGAGGACAGAGGCCATGTTCCCCCAGCCCCACCCCCGAGACTTCAAAAGTGCTTGCTGCCCTCCTTTCCTCCAAGACACGGGCTTTTCCACACTGCCACGGGCTCTATGTGGCAAACTCCGCTTTCTTCTGACATCTGGCACCAATAGCGCCTGGCACGTCTGGAGGGGCTGTTCTGTTTTTGAACCTCGGCCATGGAGAGATTACTCAATGCAGCCCGGGTCCCCCGCTCCACAGACCCATGTTCGCTGGGCCTTATCCTGTGGGGGGTGTGGGGTGCGAACCGAAAGCTGGAGCATCGCCCCTGCTGGGGGCGGAGGGTGGGGCGAAGCATGGCACCCCGTGCCCCCGAGACCCTGGAGGATGGAGCATCGGGCCTCAGCCAGGAGCTCACGGAGATAAGGATGCTGGGAGGGGCCTGGCCACAGCCTGATCCAATCAGTAAAGAATCTGAGCGTCGACCATTTGTGCAAGTCTTTGTGCATTAAAGGGGAGGCTGGGGCTTCAAAGCCAGGCTTATTAAGTGTGCCTTAGAAAAAAAAAATCAGAGCCAGATGTGGACGGAGCGGCTGAGCAGGGAGCCTCCCCTGCAGCCTCTCTGCTCGGTGCTCCGAGGGCCTGCTCCCCGGAGGTCACCTGCAGTTCCCCTCGCAGTCCCGCCGAGCCCATGCTCAGATCAGAACGAACCCCTAAAGGGGCATGCTCGCGTAATTAGTTTCACCATGTGTCTGGTCAAGATTTTTTTTAAAAAGCAGCGGCCTGGCCCATTCCCCAACCCCTGACACATTTTCAGAATTGTCTCAGCCCAGGTGTGAAAAAGAAAGCTCAATACCCAGCACCACACCCTGCTCTCAGCCACCTCCCTTCCCCTGTAAAAAGGAATCACTTGCCCCTGCCCAAATCAGCTCCCAGGTGGAGGTGGCTGCTCAGGAAGGGGTGGGTCTTGGGGCCCTGGACTTGGACTCGCCTGGGTCCAGAAGCCGGCGGCCACCTGGCAGGTCGCTGAGCGCTCTCAAGGTCCCCCACTCCCATCCCCAGCTCGAGGCAGGAATTGGGTGGACACCTTCTAGACACACGCTGTGCTCCTTAAGCTGTGCCTGGTGCTGCACTTGCCTGTCCCTTGTCCCAGCCCTGCACCTGAGACACAGCTGGAGCAGAACCCACACACTCTCTTGGGATGAAGGCCACTGGGCAGGGGCAGGTAGGACTCTGGATGAACTAAGGTGGAGTCACCCCCTGTCCCCAGTTGAGAGAACACAAACAAGAAATGGGGCCCCTGGCTCTAAACCCATCCAGGTCCCTGGAAGGCCTGGTGGGCATAGCCATTGTGCAGACAGGGGAAGGCAGCTCGGAGGGTGGGCAAGCTCCCTTCCCAAGGCCCCTGTCTGCCCGGTGCCCACCCGCAGGGCCTGCCCCCTCCTTGTTATGGACAAAGAGTGCCCTGCTTCACAAAACCCCACAGGGCAGAGGGAAGCAGCCATTCGGGCAGAAAAGCTGAGTAAGGAGAATGCTGCTCCCACCTCCAGGCAACCGTCTCTGCCCTTCCCCGACCCGTCAGTGTGGACAGTCTCTGGCGCCCACGACAGGACAGCAGTCTTTCGGGCTCCTAATTGGTCTGACCACCTGCGTGTCTGTCTGTCTGTCTCTCCCTCCCACCTCTCTTCCCTTTTAGACAGAGCCCCACAGACGACCCAGGCCCAGTTCTTGCAACAAAGCCAACCGCCGCCTTCCTCCTCGGTGCTCTGTTCACCTGGGCCACAGAGCCCCCGCAGCGGCCACTGCTGCGTTATTTCTGTGAGTGGCGAGCGGACGGGCACTCCCTGAGCCCTCCCGGCCCCTCCCCCGACTCTGGTTCCCGGTGGTGAGCAAACAAACTCTGGAGCAGAAAGAAGCCACAGGGCTCTTACCTATAATTTCCCTTTTTGCTGAGCTGCTCTTTAAAGTGGCCCAGGGTCAGGCTCTGAGCCTTCAGCATCCTCCTATATGGGATTTCTTCTCCACAGAAAAAGTAAGTGACGACCAACTCGCTGGCCTGGAGCGCGTGGACCCCTGCTGGCTTCTTTGGCTCTTTGTGACTGAAAATAAGATGCAACACAAGCTCAGCATGTGAAGGCGGCGAGCGAACACACGCAAACACACACTGTGTACGCTCTCCCAACCCCGCTTCCGGCTGCAGGCTGGGGGCCCATGTCACAGAGGCAGCCACCTCTGGCGAACACAGACCAACTCCAGGTCACCAGTGAGGGGCACACAGGAGGGGATAATTCCTTTGGTTGTACAAATTGCTACTGTTTCTCCCACTACCACCTAAAGCGGGAACAGGGCAGCCTCTTTCAGGTTGGCACGCAGGGGGTACTTGTCATGAAGACGACAGAGAAACCGTCCCAGAGTGACGGGACACTCGCCAGCAGGGGACACTGTCGAGACAAACTCAGAGCACCCCCGGGGAGGACAGGGACCCGGAACACTAGAGCCCACCGGGGGAGCCCAGTCATTTCCACTTCCCCGTTTACTCCAAGATTTTGTCGAGTGGCTGAAAAAATAACCAAGATCCAGGCCAGAACAGCTGGTAGACTTAAGGTCAACCAATTACAACAAAAGGGCCCAGGGAGGGTGGTGGCTTATTCAGGGCTACAGACATTGCTCATTGCTCAAAATAAAGAAGCTAAGAGAAAACATTTTTAATTATTTAGACTATTTTAGATCCCTTCGGTGGATTTCTTTTTAAGTGTGCCATCCTGTACTTAAATGAAGCCAGGCTTCTCTGTCCACTGTGTAAGAGTGCACATTTACGAAAGGGGCCACGGCACCATTGGGGGGATACTGCTTCCCACAATCAAAACAGCAAAGACCGTCTCCCTCCATCTCTGCACTGGGGCAGAGCCAGCTCCCTGCTCTGTGCGCACAGGGGGCTTCCAACTTGCCAATGGGCCAGCCGAAAGGGGGAGAATTCTACATCTGGGCTCAGGGCCCCTGGGTCTGTCTGCTCATGGCTTCACGTCCCAGCTTTCAAAGAGTGTGTGCCGGGAACCCTGAGCCACCCGTCCCTTCGGGAGGGAACACTTGTGGACAAGCCACAATGTGTTGCTCAGCACAGGCAGGGTTTTTAAGATCCTAATTGATAGCCCAGGCTGGTGTGGCTCAGCGGATTGAGTGCCGGCCTGTGAACCAAGGGGTCACCAGTTTGATTCCCGGTCAGAGCACACACCTGGGTTGTGGGCCAGGTGCCCAATAGGGGGCATGTGAGAAGCAACCACACACTGATGTTTCTCTCTCCCCCTTTCTCCTTCCCTTCCCCTCTGTCTAAAAACAAAGAAGTAGTCTTAAAAAGAAAAAGATCCTAATTTATGGCAACGTCTGTGTCCAACCATCACTAACATGTTAAAATTGAGGTGATTTCATATATTAACAAATGTTTTCAAAAATCTCCACTCCCAATGGTGAGCACTAACTGGAAACCCCGGGTGGGCCTCAGCAGGGCCAGGCAGGGACACTCACTCTTCTGCAGCCAGGCTCGGGGTGGAGAAGGGTGTGGCTCCCGTCTGACCAGCGGCCACGTGGCTCCTGTCCCTCTGCTGACTGGCCATGCAGCACCTGAGGACGCAGCCGGAGCGAAGCGTTCAGAGGCAAGCCTGCTTAAGCCTGCCGTCCCCAGGGCAAATGCAGGGCAGACGGAAAACCACCCTCTGCAGCCCTCTGAACACAGACCGGACTTCCGTCCACGGGGAGACCCAACCAAGGCTCTGTGCTGACAGTGGCTGCAGGAGGCCTGGCACATGACTTGGGCGTTGCCATCCGCAGTCCCCGTGGGAACCCGGGCCTGGACTCGGCCAGCCCGGGCCAAGGGCTGAAGGCCCTTGATTTCCAATCAGTCAGCCATGGCTTCTTAAGCTCTCATCTAACCAGGCTGAAATGATGCGGACACTCATAAGGGACAGGATTTGTAAGGGATCACTGAATGGGTTGCCCAACACACCCTGGTTAGCGCTTCAGGACGAACTGAACTGAGGGGAACCAGGTTGGAAAGCACAGTGCTGTGCGGCCAGAAGCCGTCCTCCTCCCCCAGGAGAGACAGAGCCCCAGCAGAAAGGAGGGCCCTTCCCCAGCAGCAGGCCCGGCCTCCACGTCCACACCCAGTGCCGCCTTTCACCTCCGGTGCCGCCTCCACTCACCGCTGCTTTGGGGGTTTCGACACCTCCGCCAGCCTGCGGCACGCCTCCTCCAGCTGCGCCAGGGTGTTGGGAGGGGCCAGGGGAGGCATCGCAGGGTCCTGGGTCAACGGGTGGGTGCGGGGGGCGGCTCGGGGGTGCCCGCTGCTGCCCCCCCACAGGTGGTGTCGGCCGGCTCGCTCGGCTGGGGACATGCGGGCCGATTCCAAGGGGTAGGCCTTCTTTGTGCTTTTTGGGCACCGAACAAGGAACAAGGAGAGAGAAAGCAGAAGGAAAGAAACTGGGTTAGAAAAACTGGAAAATGTGACTTCAAGAGAAACTTTTCTGTTCTGCCTTCAGGGAGAGAAGAAAAAAATAACTACCATAACACGAACAGGGGGGCGTTGCCAAAACATGGCATTTTTGTGGTCCGCTCAGTCCAACGTTTAATATTAAGATGGCAGGAGCTAACAGTCACATTTATTTCCGGCCGATGACAAAAATAGCCAACCCCACAATAGCTCCGGTGACGGCCCCGACCCTCCTGGGGGTGGTGCTGGCGGTGGTGGTGTTTACCTATGGGGCTTGGGCTTGCTCGGCCGCTCGGTCTCCAGCACCCACTGCCAGACATCCTGCGACCTGTCTCTTTCCTCCCCCGGCAGCTGCAGCGCCCCCGCTCCGTCCCTGGCGGCCAGGCTGGGCTCAGGGGCTCTGCCATTGCGCTTGGGCAGGGTGCCGCCTCTGCTGCCGCTGTGGGGAACCAAGACCACAGCCCCTTACCTCTCTGTGACTCCCCCACCAGACAGGTGGGAAGGTGGTGGGGACACATGCACCTGCTCCCCCGCACCCCCCTTCCTGGAAACAAAAGGCCAGTGACCTCTGACCCCACCGCACACCTGCCCAGGGCTGTGGTCAGGAGAGAAGCCCCAAGGGGACAGTCCAGCCCACCTGCCACTTACCCGAACGGCTCTGCCGGCCCGGGCTCCGGGGCCTTGGGGTGGCTTTTACACTTGGAGTAGCAGTAATACTCGGGGCCCCCGGGGCAGAAGCAGCGCACCCTCTGTGCGGCCTCCGCTTCGATCTCCTCCTTGGTCTTGGGGACGGCGTGGTGGTGGATGTAGTGGTGATGGACGTGCTTCGTCGTCTGCTTGGTCACGAAGCCCTTGGCCCCGAGGAGGGGGCAGCCGGCTGGGGAGGCAGCGGGGGGCAGCTTGCCCCCGGGCGGGAGGAGGGGGTGGTACAGCTGGGGGTGGTGGTGGTGGTCGGGCGAGTGTGAGCGGGGGCTGTAGCGGCCCACGCCGGGGGACTGGCAGCCGGGGGTCTTGAGGACCCTGGACAGGTGGTCGTCCAGAATCGTCTGCGGGTCCTCCTCATAACTGCTGGAGGGCAGGAGGCAGAGGGGGTGTTGGGCGGGCGCGTCCCGAGAGCCCAGTGCGAGCTCGGAGCCCTCCTTCTCTTCATCCTGGAAGGTGGGGGGGCTGTGAGCAGCAGAGACCCTGGCACGCGTGGGGTGGGGGTGGGCAGAGCAAAAGGCCTGGCGGGGTGGGGCCAGCACTACCTCTCGGATCTGCTGCAGCCGCTGCTCCAGGCTGTGCCGACTCTCCAGCTCCAGCTGCAGCTTCTCCAGCCTGGAGATCAGCTCGGCCGCAAAGGCGGCAGGGTCCACGGGGGTCATCTCCTTGGGCAGGCGGTGGGTTCTCTGCAGGGCACGGGGAGGAAAGGGAAGGGCGTGTTCAGCCGGCCGGGTGCGTGGTGGCCAGGGCAGCTGCGCCGGAGCTCCCTGAGCCGGCGAGGAGCTCGGTGGCTCCAGGTTTGGGCAGAGCGCGGCCTGGGCTGCCGGGGAGCTTTATGCGCTGGCACCGCGGCCTCATGGAGCGCCATGGTCCCCACCAGCGTTTGCCTTGGGCAGGAGCAGTTGGTCGCACTCCGAGAGGCCCCGCTTGTTCTCTCTGTAGTACAACCAGCCCATCAGTAGTTACTCTGAAGTAGAAAATCTTCAAAGACTGTTGTCAAACATCAAAAAAAAAAAAAAAAAAAAAAAAAAGGCAGCCTCTGTGGTGGGGAGGGGAGAGAGACCAACTCAAGGAATAAAAAGTAGAGTCTAAACAGAAAGGGAGTTGGAAATTTAAAAAAATAAGATTGGAAGGGAGGTGGGGGGGACGAAAAGGGAGGGGAAAAAAGGAGTCACACGGCCAGATCAGAAGAAGCGGCACTTTATTTCCTGGCCGCACACTGCGCACCTTTGAGGTGGTGTTGTCTCAACACTGTCCTAGATCTGCCTGCTTCCCCCACCCCCTCCCCGTCTCTTTGTACAGAAAATGAAGCAAGCTGCTGCGGGCTAGTAGCAGAACACTGCTGAGTTTGGCTGCCTGAAGCTGCTCTATCAAGGGAAAAGGGAACATCTCCAAATCAAGTGCGGAATATAAAAAGGCACGGAGATCGCCTGCCAAAAGCAGCAAACAGCGAGAACCCCCACAGCCCGACGGCTTTCCATCCTCCTGCCATCTCGCCCACCCCTCCTCCCCGGTGGCTCTGCCTCTCTCTTCACTTCCCTCTTGCTCTGCCTTTCTCTTTGGGGTGCAATGGAGGTAGCAGAAAGCCAACCTGGGCAGGCCAGCATTTCCCCCCAGCAGCTGCACAACAAGTGAGGGGACAGACCTGCCCCCCCGTAAGAGATGGCCCCTCTCACACAGGCTGGTTCCACACAGCCCCTACCCCGGGCAAGGGGCCACCTCCTGGGGAAAGCTGCTTTGCACACCCAGGGCAAGATCGCCTCATTTAAAGGCCCGGGTGTTAGAAGTTTTCTTTATTCATGCACACGCCCCCCTGCCACATCAAAGAAACTTGTGTGTCATCAATACAGTTGTATTTGGGGCACTGTTATTGAAGAGGGGGATGCTGGAGTTCCCCAGAAAAGCCATTTTAACACGCTAACTTCAGGACAAAGGGAAGTCTGCCCCAGACTGTGCTGGGGGGTTCCAGAGAGGAGCTGCTCCAGCATCAGCCCGCGCACTAACGCTGCGCGGGACCAGCAACTCCGAGCGTTAATTTCCTAAATGCAACATCACCCATGGACCAGCTGGACTCTTGGACGCTGGTGGGATGGATTCGTAAACAGAGATGCCGCTCTAGACCGGGTACTCTCTCCCCTCGCCCCAGGAGCCGTGCCCTGGCAACCTGGATCTCGGAGCATCCACCGCTAGAGAGGCACAGCTCCTGAAAGGCGGCCTGTACGGCTCTTTGAGAGCAGGGGGCCACGTGCGGGCAGCCCTCCAGGACATGGAACTGGAAGGGGAGGGCCCAGCTCATTCATGCCATGCTGGCCTCCCGTCCCAACCACAGGAAGAAGCTGCTCACAGGATCCCCACTTCCAAACACTCCATTCACTCAGCACACAGTAGGTGCAGATCCGACAGCAGGCACTAAACTGAGTTCTGGGGTTGGAAACAGACAGGCCGGTCCAGCCGCCCTCCGGGGCTTCGGGAGTCAGCGGGACAAACGGCTGGCAGAAATGACTGGGCCACATAGCCAGCACAAGCGGAATGTCACAGGGATGGGACTTCCCTCCCACGGGAGGCAGGTTCCTCCAGCCTCCTCATTCACTTGTCTGTCCGTTCGTTCGATCAGCACGGGTCTACTTAAGTACCCGGCGTGTGCCAGTGCCTGGGAGTATGGAAGTTCACGGAACAGACAAAGCTCCCTGCCCTCGGGGGGCTTCCACTCCAGTGGGAAGTGATGAGAAGCATGAACGTCTCCTATCGTGTTCTGGTTTCTGGGAAGGAACTGCTTTGGTTTCTTTCTCACAGAGAATTTTCTTTTATGAATTGAGAAAACACGAAGGTTCAGAAAGGTCACATTGAACTCCTTCCGCTCAGCGTCACACCCCCAGGAGCCACACAGCACCTCTCGCCTGGTCTTCCCTCCCACTCCGTTCCCTGGCAGGCCCCAGCACTGCCCCTCCTACCGTCTCTGTGCACCCCCTCCTCCTCCCACCCCTTTCCTTCAGCGCTCCACATGGCCGAGAGCAGCCGCCTCCCCCTCTAGACTATACTCACCGGGAAATGAGGTAGAGACACTTGGCCATTGGCCTTCACGCTGCGATGCATTTCTCTCTGGAGCTGTTTCTTACTCCCCACGCGGTACGGAGGGATTCCATCTCTAAGGGAAGGGGAGAGACAGAACCCGCAGGCTCAGGAGGATGCTGTCAGCACCCAGAGTGCTCAGAAGCCACACTCAGATCCTGCCGACGGATGGGGCCACACGCCGCCATGGGAGTGCACCCCCGTCCCAGGTGCCATGGCTGTTCCCGCCGTCCAACTGCCAAACCTGCTGCCCATCCTTCACTCCTCTGGAAACGGCCCCCTCCTGGATTGGGATCACTGACTTGGAAAGGTCATGGTAAGCCCATTCCTCAGGCTGTTCTCTGGGAAATGGGTTCTACCCCAGCCAGTCAGAGTGAAGGCTCCCCTGTCTTATGGGGGCCCCATGCAGCAGAGTCTAAGACCTCTCCGGTCCTCCCAACAGTCCGTTGCCATGGCAACACACTGCCCCGACACAGGAAAGCAGATGTACCTTGAGGAGCATTCCAGGACAAAATACAACGGGCAGGGGGGCCAGACCCAGGCGCTAGGGAAGCTGTGTGTGAGTCTCCGACACCCAGCCTCCCAGGTATTTAATTCCAAAGTTCTTCCTCGTATAAACCGCCAGAGGGTACCTCTGGGGTCCCTTCCTTCCCTCAACTCCAAACCCTACCATCCCCAACCAACAAAGTCTCAAAAACATGACCAACATGGGCATAAAGACAAAGCCCCTACTGTGTGGCGTTCTGTGCCATTCATTCCAATATTTGGGTACCTACCTCGTGCCAAACCCTGGTCTAGGCACTGAGTAAGAGAGCAGTCAAGGAAGGCAGTAAACAATGCAGAGGATTGCCTTATGAAGCTTGTTTCCCAATGGGGTGGTCCAGGGCAGTGTTTTTGCTTACTTTGCAATAAGCAAAAATGAAAAAGCAAAATCTATAGCGCGTCAGAAGCTGGTGATTACCATGATGAAACTCTACAGGATGTGGGCAGAGGGAACCGCTGGCGGGGAGGGGAGTCTCAACTGCAAAGCCCTGTCCCCTACTCTGTACTCACTGGCTGTGGGGCAGGCCAGGTAGCCCAGGGTGGGAGCAGCGTCAGTGAAGCCCTTGCACAGACCTGCAGGAGGAAGGACCTCTGTGTCCTTTGTCTTGTGTTTTTTTTTTTTTTTTTTTTTTTTAAAGCAAGTAGCAGAGTAAGAAACACCTGCACTCTATTGCACTAGTCTTCACTAGAAACATGACCTGGAGTTGCTCTGACTTTTTTTTTAATGTTTACTCTTAAAAGCAGTCAAATGGTCAAGGGGGGGCAATTTTCCCATTGCTGTCCCTTCTGGAGGCCACTTATTTACAAAAGCCTCGTGTGCAAACAGCATCACACCAAATCGCACCTAGAGGCCATAAATACTGAAATTAGGTGTTGGGCCACATCTCTCTTCCCAGTGTTCTGGACCTCAGAGGGGGAGGGAAGAAAGACTCGGCTAACTCAGCAGTGGGCAAACGCCAGCAGCACCTAGAGATCCGCAGGGGTGGCCAGAGGCTGACCTCCGGCTGCGCACTCACAGTGCCCTGGGATTCTGGGGGCTGGATGCCTGCTGACCTAGGCCGGAGAACAGGGCCATGCAAAGGTGGCACCACTCACAACAAATGGCGTGATCTGGGAGCCAAACCCTGTCTAAGAATCCACACCCAAAGGATCACCGTGCTCAGGGGATGGGAGAAAGAGATCGGTGTCTGAAGCAAAGACTTATACACAAGTGGGTTCTGTCCCAGAGAAAGGCCAAAGGGCAGAGACAGCGAGCACAGTACAGGGGGGGTGACTGGTGTAGCCTGTTGACCAGAGCAGGTCGAGTCGCCCAGATAGCTCCCTACTCGCCAGGCCTGGGACGTGACGGGCCCCTGATGTCCAAGAAGGATCTAGGTTCCAGTCCAGAACCTTGCTGACCCACCTGGAGCTCACTGACCAAAATTCGCTGTTTTCACCTTGGGGTCGTTAATCCGAGGGGGCTCTCAGGAGCATGTCTGACTTGACCGGTAACCAAACTCCAAGCCAGGTGACCAGTTCCCACCCCAGGCTGCCAGCTCCCTCCACCGAGTCCCTATGGAGGGTCAGACACACCTAACACAAAATCCCACTCTGTTCTCACAAAAGCCCCAGCCCACCACATCTGAGATGACCAGGGTCCCCGTCAGCAGTGGTCACATCTAGGGTCCGAGTGCAACCACTATTGGACTCAAGAACAGGTGTCCTCGGCTCAATCACCTCCATGCCCAGCCCCAACTGGAGGTGCCAAGCTTCCTGACTGAATGTGGGGGTACCCCTTCCTGAGTCCCACAGAGTCACCTGACATTCTGACAGGATGAATGGGAGATTCGGCGAACATTCTGGAAAGCCCCACCACTACTACTTGGGACTCCTGGCCATGGGGCATGCCAGGTGGTTCCCAAGACAGTGACTCTCTCCCCACCTCTAACCTAAATCTCTGTGGCATGGGGGTCCCACAAATTGGGTCTCATGCTGGTCTAACCCACCTTCTGTGGCCCCAGGGCTACAAGACAAGATCCACACCCTTCTCCTGAGCAGCAACTCTTCTAGGGGCTTGAGAGTGGAGGCCTCTGGTCCAGGCCCCTTCCTGACCATCTTGCAGGCCAGCAGTCAAGCACGCCATAGACCCCCCTGTGCCACACGCAGGGCTTCATGAGTCCCAGAGGAGGCCCCATCCCCCTAGGACTCTGTCCTCGAATGTCCCCCAGTGACTTTCCATCTTTCCTCCTTCCGCTCAGACGGAAATCGATGAGTGGTAAGGCTTTTATATCTCATTCTTTTTCCATGTAAGGTTGAAAGAAGAGAGCTGGGGGACACAGATATGAGGGGAAGGGGAGGCAGGTCACTGGCCCATCTGAAGGCCAAAGGAACAAATTATTTTTTAGGCACCCACACCCCACACACAGACACACACAGACACACACACACACACAGGGCAGCTGAAGGAGCTGGGGCAGGAAGAGAGAGATTTCAACTTGCAGAGGCTCAAAGAGGCTTGACAGGCGCCTCGAGGAAATGTGGCTTTCATTCCTCCCCAGCCAAGAGTCTTTTTCCACAACAGCCCCTCATTCCAGAAGGGGGCCTCTCTCCTTTTAATTCGGGCCCTAAAGGTCTGCGCTCCGCTTCCTGGCCGCTCAGAACTGTGAGTGGACGAGCGCCTGCGCTTCGGTCCCGCCTTTCATTGTAAACATTTCGGCTAACGAGCCGGCTGCCGGGCCCAGCTGTTTCTGGGGAGCAGGGGTTTTGAAGTGTGGACTCCACTTAGCTGCCATTTAAGCCGAGCCAATTAGCTTAGCCTTTTGACTCCGCGGTGCCCAGCCTAACCTGAATGTCGTTTTCCGGCGACTTTGAAATCGCAGGCTGATGCGCGCAGGCGTCCACTCACATTTCCATTTGGCAGCCGCTCAGAGGGCCGCCTCTGATCACAGCCAACATCAAAAGCCTGGTTTGTAAGATAAGGTAATATTTGAAGTTCACGTGGATGCTGTCCCTGGTGTCCAAAGTAAACCCATAAATAAGATAAAAGGAAACACAAATAAATAAATAAAATGACCCAAGCTGCCCTCTGCGTGAGGTGTGAGGGGAGTGTCTCGCACTGATTTCAGGACGCCCAGGGCCGACCGGCCTTCGAGCCAAGCTGCTCCTGGCTCTGCGAGCGGCTCTGCGCTGAAGTGTCGAGACGGAGACGCTCCCGCGCCACCTACACGTGGCCTTTGCCATGCCTGGCCGCCTCCAACGGAGGAGCCACACTTGGGTGGCAAAGGGCCTGCTGTCTGCAAGGTGTTCAGCCCCCGGCTGCATCCCCTAGGCCTGATCCCCGGGAACGGTCCCCAACCCTCCTGTCCCCAGTGCTCCAGAGACGGGGGTTTAGAACTTGGCTGGGAGTCTGGCACCTAACTTTCAAAAAAAAAAAAAGTTAAGCCATTTCTTCTGAGAACGTAGGTTTCAGAGTAACAGGCCCATAAAACAGCCTTCTCAGAGGCCTATGATGAAGACCCAAATCCCAGCCACCGTTTTTTTTTTAAAAGATTTTAAGAGAGGGAGAGAAACATCGGCCCGCAACCCTGTCATGTGCCCTGACCGGGAACCAAACCCGCAACCTTTTGGTTTGCAGGCGGGCCGCTCAGTCCACTGAGCCACACCAGCCAGGGCCCCAGCCATCTTGAATAGGGCGCTTCACTTAGTGGGAAAACAGAAGTCAGCAGCGAGGCTTAAAGAGAGGCCATGATTTCTTCAGAGCCCCTGCCTGCCCGGGACCTCCAGGCCCCGGCGCACTGCTCCGTGGGATAACCGAGTGCAGGCCAGCCCTGCCCAACTTCCACCCTGGGCCCCGGGACTTCATTGGTGCTGTCGCCAACGAGACGATTGCTTCCCGGGGCTTGTATCTAATGAACTCCAACCTTCTGGAGTCTATTGAAGGCTGCCAGTAACCCCCACTTCCCCCTCCCCAGCCGCACCCCCTCCCCGCCTCCCAGCAGGGCAGCCAGCCCCACTCGCAGCCCCGCTCCCAGCCCGAGCTGGCCATTGTGACCAGGAGAAACAGCCAGAGCCTTTTCATGCTTTATGGGGCGCTCCTATTCACTTGTTCAGGGAAATTTCAAAGGGGCCTGCCACCCTCTTATCCCCTCTAAGCCTCCCCGGGCGAACAATGGGCTGAAAGCGATTCATTCGGCTTTTCATCCCCACACACTTTATTTCCCCCTCGGCACTCTCATGTGCGCCAGGCCCACAGCTGGCAGAGCTCTGAAGAGGGGTCTAATCCCAGCCCTGGGAATCCAGGGTGACCTGCCCGACACTGGGCAAATCACACACACTCAGGGCCAGCCAGCCAGAAAGTGCCTCTCGCAGCCCGGCTTCCAGGGCACTCGGAGTCTGCTGGGCAGGAGAGCAGGCAGGGCCCCAGGGACCCCCAGGACATGGCAGCTTGAGACCCACAGGAACCTCTAAGCCCAAACGCCCACCCCAAACAAGGGGCTCTGGAGACCCATTCCTCCTCTCCTACAGGCAGCCCAGGGCCAACAGCCTCTGGCCACAGAGAGGGTGGTCTTGCTCTGACCACACAGGCCTCCCCAGGTGGTGCAAACGTGCCTGAGTGGGTCCAGCTGCCATGGCACCCTCTGATAATCGAGCGGCCCCTTGGCTGGGAGAAGGCTCAGCACCACCCAACACTGACATCAGGAAATCAGATCCAAGGCCACAAGCACCCAGCTCTTGGAGCTCCCAGGTTCCTCCTTGTGGAGTTGGATTCTGGTTGACTCGTCACCGAGCCAAGGTGGCTTCACCCAGGTGGAGACCACCTGAGACCACAGGGCAGGTACTGTGCCCTTGGGAAATGGCTGCCGAGCGAGGGGTTTGCCCTTTTCAGAGGGATCTGCCTCTGTACCTGTGTGGACCTCGCTGGCCCACACCTCAAACGCTCGCCTCCCGAAACGGCTGACTCACACAGGTAGCTTGTCTGTCCCATGCTGCGAGCCCACGAGTCCTTTAGCTGAAGGGCAGGAGGGTCAGAGCTTTAAAGTCACCCCTCTGAAAGTGAGGGGGTCTTTCTTGGGAGAGGGGATCAAAGAAAAGGGGTAGGGGGGAGCCGCCAGGGGGGGAGTTAGAACTTGCTTCTTCCTACCCCTCCCCCAACCCGTTAAAAAGGAAGCAGTGTGGGTGATCACTAGTAAAAATAAAAGAAACTCCAAGTGGCTCAAAGGTCTCATTATCAACTGGTCCTAATAACACCTCTCAGGCTGGAAATGTGCGTGCCTGGTGGGGGAGGGGGCAGAGGCAAAGGGCTGAGGCTGTGTCTGGCCTGCATTGGAGTTCCGCCTCTATTGGCAGAAGCTACAGAAGCCCCGGCCTCGCTGCCATGTGGAGGTCCCAGGGGTCTGCCCACCTTTCCAGTCAGGTCTGTGGGGCTTGAACACGGACAGGGACCTCACCCCAGTCATCTCACCAGGAACCCAGAGTAACGCTTCAATGGGGGCCGAAATGAAATGAGGGCAAGGACCGGGAAGCCAGCCAAAAACAGTCTCTAAGGAAACGAAACAGAAGCCTTCTGGTCTTACGTAAACTACCTTTGACTTAGGAGAGTCACTCAAGGCCCTTATTCAAATCCAATTTACCCTTACTTTACACAGAATGCTGAGACCCCCACGCCACCCACAAAATAATCAAAGCCAAAGGAGTAATGCTACCTGTAGCAAGTACCCAGACGACAGCAAGCAAGCAAACAAAAGGACAGCAGGCAGAGTGACCAGAGAAAAGAAAAACTATCACTGAAAGCGGGGGCCGGTCAGTCTGTGCAGGGGCGGAGAGCCCTACGTAACCTCATGTTCTTCGAGAAAACGCACCATGCACAGATCTCGGTGTTACCTATTTGAATCGAGATATAAATGATGCCCAACGCTGAAATAAAGAACAGACTAAACTGACAGTGACTGGAGTTGGGGGGGAGGGTATGGGGGGGAATGGGGAAGGCCTATCGAGGAACACGCATGAAGGACACACGGACAAAGCCAAGGGACATGGGTCCGAGGGTGGGAGGCGGGGACAGGTGGGATGGGGGCTGTGGTGCAGTGCAAATGGAGGCAACTGTACTTGAACAACCATAAGAAATAAGTAAATAAATAAAAGTTCATTAAGAAATATATAAATTATGTCTCCCTACTATTATTCAGTGAAGACAGAGCAAACACGCATTAAGAACTGTCCCCCAAAGGGTCCTTTTTCTGAGCACGGATACTTAAGGAGCCCAGTCCCACTCACTTCGGTAGAACTCCTCACTCCTCCGTGCTGGGTGTGAGACACGCACCTCACTTTGTTTTCACTCATGCCAAAATGCCGTTCTTTTATTAAAGCGGAACGTTTCACCTCGAGGATTCCTCTCCCTTTACTGACAGGGGAATCCAGGGGAACACAGTAAAAGCCACCAGCATTCCAATCAATAGTAGAGTCCCAAACCAACCTCAGCAACTTTCCTTCCAGCTGGTTCCACGCCCCGGGCAGCAACAGGGCATTGGCTAATAAAAGCCTGGTATTTTCAAACAAACTGGAATAGATGGTCCAGTTCTTACTAGGAAGGTGGAAGGAACGAACTCTGAGTAAGTGTGCCGGAGCTCGCACAGCTCAGTGGGTTTGCCTCTCACAACTGTTCCCTGAGTGGGAGAAATTCCTCCACGAAAACATCTGTGGAAGGGCCTTCAGAGAACGTTTCTAGAATGGTGGTTCTCAAGTGGGCACTGGGTGAAAAGCTCTTGGCAAGTTCTGCCCAAGTCTCCTGAATCAGAATCCCGAAGGTCGGCAGGAGGGAGCGGTGCCCCGCCCACCGCACGCCCCTCCCCATGAAACTCTCGGGGACCATGAGCAGTTCTCCATCCGCAGAGACCACCACTGCAGGACCACACATGCCCTGAAACTCAACGCATGGTGGCCCTGCCTGTGGCCTGCTGACCTCGCAGACCATCCTGAGGGTTTGGATTGCTTTCAGAAGTCCAAGCCAACCATCTGCAAAAGATCCAAGATCAGCTGGACTCTGGAAGGAGCCTGGTCAAAGGGGTAGAACCCCGACCTGATGCGGAGCGGGCATTCCACCAAGACTCGCTCAACTGAACAGTGTCCATTTGAACACGTTCATGAGGGGACACGGCACGCAGCGGCCTTTCAGAAAACTCTGGCTCGCTGACTCCCACCGTCACTGCCTCTTCCTTCAAAAACAGCGAACACCTAAACACTCACCCTTCTGGGGCCGCCACCCTGTCCCCCACCTGCTGCTGGTTCTGCAGGTGGGGCACCTCCTGGCTTTCAAGACCAGCCAAGCACAGGGAAGGCAAGATGAGAACCAGAAGATGCGTTGTTAACTCAAGGAACTTACAGACATTCATCTTCACCTTCTACATTCCTTGACTTTTCTTCTGTTAAGGCGCCACCCGACTTTCCCTTTAAGGCTTCGGCCCATACCCCACCCATGTCTCCCTCCTCAACCACCAAATACATGTATACCGATGGGATGTGCAAGGCTGGAGCGGGTGGCTGAGGACTCTGCAGCTGGCCCGGTGGGTCATGGTGCCAACCGTGCACATGATGGGGACACCAGAATACTTACACGCTACTGTCCGTCATGGACATGGAGTCATCAGTCAGTGCATCACTGGAGATCTCGCTGTCATTGGCACTGGTGGCTGGCGCAAAGACGTAGCCAGAACCTATGTGGTATGGATTGACGGGCTCGCTCCTCTTGAAGGGCCTGCAGGAGAGGCACAACAGCGGTGTGTCACCGATGCTCAGCAGACACCCAGGTGGCAGGTGGCCCCAGGGGACACCAAGTGCACGATCTCATGATCTGTTCCATGCCAACCTTCTGCCCAGGGCCAGATGCTCTCTGGGCAGAGGGCAGGCTGGGTTCCTCTGGCCCCAAAGGAAGGTCTCCCAGGGAACGCTACAAAGTTCTAAATATGCCCTCACACAGGGGAAGGGATGGCACTCTGCTCTGGGAGGGGAGGCTGTGGAACAAAAGGAGAGTCAGTGGACATGGAGTGTCTTCACCCTCCCTGCCCTCTTTCCAAGCCGGCACCAGAGGCAGACAATGTCGGGCCCTAAGGTATCTGAAGCTTCCAAGACAGCTGTTAGAGCAGTTCTGAGATGCAAGTCCCTGGAGGCCTGGCACGGCCTTCGCATTTCAGCCCTGGGCCCAGTGAGCTGGACGGGTGGGACAGAAAAATGCAAGACAGTGTTGAAGACCGGCACCCCACGCTGAACTGGGCCTCCGTGCACCCTGCGCCCAGCCAGCCCCCTCCTCCCAGGCTGGCTGAGGCCCGAGGGCTTCAAATGAGCAGCACGGCTGTTTCAGAGGAAGGTCCAGGCCCCTCCTGCATGGTCGCCCCGCCCCCCTTTGTTTCAGTGGCCTCTGCTGCCCCAGTTTGCCCTCTTGATCTCCTCCCAGAACCACCAGTGTGGCTGTTCCCTGCAGGGGTAGAATTCTTCTTGTGCCACCAGCTAGGGACTTAAGTGGGACGGGGGAGGAAGGGGCCACTGTGGTCTTGGGACCACAGGAGGGGCCTGTGAAGGCCAATGTCACGGCAACCTTGTTTGCAAAGACTGGCCTACTCCACGGAGACGCCAAGTCTGCGCCAACAGCAAGGAAGCCGACTGCGGGGGAATGGGATGGCCCAGAGAAAAGAACCGACTCCTGCAGGCGGGGCCTATACAGACGGCCTTCAGAGCAGATGGGAGGGACCCGTGAGGGGTCGAAGCAGCCTAACACTCATGCTCACCGAGCTCCTCCTCACCCACTGAACATTCGGCACTGCAGTGGGCTGTGGGCGTGCAAGCCCATCTCTGGTTGTGGGGTACCCATGGCCTGAAAGGGGTGTGTCACCATAAACGGAGGTAGAAGGGGTTCCAGGAGGGAGGTGGACAGTGTTATTGCTGGCCGACGAAAAGGGGTACACCTGTACGTATACACATCATCTCATTTAATGCTCACAGCCAACTGGGGGGAGGAGGAGCCCCGTGCCCACTTTTACAGCTGCGCCCTCAGGGGTCCCACCCACGCGCAGCCTGGCCTGGACTGCAGAGGCAGCATGCATGGGCATGGGATCAGTCTGTGTGGCCCTCTCTCAACCTCTCTTTCTGCTTCCTAATACAAAAGCTAGCCTCAACATTTAGAAAGTTCTAGAATAAGAGTCAGCATGAGTGACCTTGTAGAGGTAATCCTGGCAGAGCTAATGACGGAGAGGATGTTTCCAGATGAACGGCCAGGGGTGGCTACCTGGGACAGGTGGGAGCAAGGTGAACCCTGAGGGGTGAGCAGGGACTCCAGGAGGGGGGTAGGGAAAGCAGTTAAAAGCCCTCCCCACACTGGGGAGGAAAAGAGTGGAGCTCGTGGGGTCACAAAGGGGCGGGGTGCGGGCTGAGGTTTTCCCAGCAACACTGGTGATCCAGAGGCTGTGCACCAGGCTGGACTAGAAGTGGAGGGAGCTGTGGGGGCAGGCAGTTTTGGCCACAATTTAGTATGAAAGCTAAAATGGGGCAGGCGCAGGACAGAACCGAATGGGAGGGTAAAGGAGGAAGAGATGGTCGGTCCCCATCTTTAAGGAGCTTGCACTCTTGTAGCTGGAATGACAAGACAAACAGGAGGTTACCTTCAGAGTCATAACATTTCAGAGTCAGAACGAGTCTTAGAAATGATCTAACCCAACCCTTTAGAAATGTTGATAAAAACTAAGAGCTACCACTGGTTCAGCCCTTAACATGGGCGGGGCCTTTGTTCTCGTCACTGATGTACACAGCGTGCCGTAGGTGCTCAATGAAGGTCTGCTGCCTAGACATCTTCCATCCTCACAACCATCCCAGGAGGTCATGGGGTCCTAGGCAGGGCCCAAAAGCCTTCTGGGAGGCCACCAGGCTGGAGGCTGGGCCACATGGAAGCCGCAGCTGGACTCCTTGAGGAGCGTGGTCGGCAGGGACCTCGATGAACTCCACTGAGCTAGACAGGAACATAGAGCCAGGTTTTAGAACTGCTACGTAGACATGGAATTGACCTGAAGGTGCAAATGAGGAACATGGCACTTGAACCTATCAGACACCTTGGTCTGAGTGACCCTGAACTCTCACTCAGATGCTCTGGCCCTGTTCTCACACCTGTAAAGGGCAAGAAGTCTCACTACCTCCCAGGGTCTTTTTATGGCAATTAAATGAGGATGAGGAATTAAATAAGATCTTCTATGCCTAGAGCTAGGCCCCATGTCCTCAGTCGGGGATCCCCAGGCCCCAGGGCTGGAGAGGAGTAGTGACGGCAAAGGAAAGACAGTTGGTTTTTCTGGAAAAAAGAAGGGACATAAGACAGCCTCCCAGTTGATAAGGGAACTCAAAAAGAAGAGAACAGTTTGTTTGTACCAAGGCAGAACAAGAGGAAATGGGCTTTATAAGTCAGAAAGAGAAAAGCCCCTCATAGTGGTCCAAGTGGACCCAGGGAGTAGGTGGGGCCGGGTTATGGAACCACCCGAGTCTTTAAAATAGCCAAAAGTTCCCGGCTGTCTAAGAGGCTGGGCCAGGGGTGCTGCTGCTTAAAGCAATATGGACCAGGTAACTCCTTCAGGACCCTTCTTGCCTTCAGGAACATGGCACAGAGTAAGTTTTGGAAGCTCTTGATCGGGAACAGAAATCAAGAGGCAGAGAGCCGGTGCTGGCTCACCCCCCAGCCCAGCTGGGGGGCCCAGGCAAGTCACAGCCCCCTGGGATGCGGGGCATTCACCTGTGGCATGCACAGTTCAAACAGGGCCACCTGCACCGAGTTCTTGCGTGCTCTGAAAGGACAAACGAGAGCACTGTACTTTGGCGGGGGGGTAGTTACAGTTTAATAAAACTCCAAAACACCAACCACCAACAAAAACAAAGAGCTCCTATGGCTCTCTTTTCTTGTGTGGTCTCTACCATGACTCACAACCACAGAGCGGTGGCGTGTTCACACGCTGAATGCCTGCCCCGTGCAAGCAGACCGTAAGCTCCATGAGGGCAAGGGCCGACCTGTCTTCTTCCCGTGTGTCTCCCCAGCACCGCACATGTGTTTGTGATGCGGGGCAGCGGTTCGGAACTTGGCTGACCCTGCTGAGAAGACTAGGATCATCCCATGGGTTGCTGAAAAGTTTTTTCAGTCCAAAGGCAGAGTATACGATCAAAACAGCCTTAAATAGCATCCGAACACTCTTTCCATCACTTCAGTGTTGCTATCTTTGCGGTATTAGCGCATCAGCAGAGTCCCAAATGTAATAAGGGCTATAATTCAACCTCCGCAGGGAGAAAATGACTCAACAGACATTCCTCCTCCTCCTCCTCCTCCCGCCCCCAACAAAAAAGACACCCAACTCAAATCCCAGGGTGCTCACCACCTTGCACTCCTGGAGCAGGTGGATCCCAAAATAAACTCATCTCCCTTTGCCTCCAAAATAGAGGGCTACTGTGGGACCAGCCGTTGAACACGGAGTATACTGCCCTTAGCTCCATGGACCGCCGGGAAGTGTCTGGGATTTCCTGCCATCATAACAAGATGAGGCACGGGATGGGGGCAGGGTTGTTGGGGGAGACAAACTCAATTTTTAAGAACCCCTGACCTTTGTCAAAAATCACCACATAATTTTTTAAAAACGGATTAGAGCTGTTTTCTTGTGATTACTTACAAAAAAAAAGGAAAGAAACTCAACCAATGCTGCAGTAATTGTACCCAGATGCTTTCCGTGTTTTTTCAGGGCTGTTGTGCTCCCAGCTGCTGGCAGGGTTTTAAATTCCTAGGGAGAGTGGAGGCCTGTGGTACACATTTTCACCGGGCGGACCAACTGTGCAGCCTCCATGTGCAAAGAGCTTTCAGCTGGCAGGTAGCAGAGGCTCCTGGGACCTTATTTGTTGGGGGCATATTTGCTGCTTCCTTCACCCACCCTTGAGCCTATTCTCATCTCTTATCTCCAGGAGATGCTGTGGCCCCTGGCCCCTCCCCAAGCCTCAGGGCAAAGTCCCCTACAGAGAGGACAACAGAACTGACCTTTGGGACCTCATTCTGGGTCCCCTCTCAAAAGCAATGAGACTTCAAAAGCACGTGCTTCTAAGGCTGTTTAGGGTTTTCCAAAGGCCCTCTGACAATGTACTCCCAAAGTCGCCATCCAAAGGCGACACTGCCTTCAGCACGCACTTTCGAAGGAGGACCGAGGGGCATCCCATGAGGGCCGGGCATTCAGAGCCTAGCAGCCAACCGGGCCCTGAGGAAACAAGCGGGCTTCCACGAGCGGGGTCTTCGCAAACGGCCTTCACTGGCGCTCCCATCCTCTAGCTGGGGCCTACTGCCTCCAGCATAGCTTTCCTATGGCATCATTTTCTTTGATAATTGAAGCCAAACCCGATTCCAATGGCTTCGCACAAAAACGGGCCTCATCAGTGAGCTCTTTCAGAGAACAGGAGGCACTTGGAGCCAGCAGAGGGCCATCTGCTGGGCCTGACTTATTTTAAGTGAGGCCAGAGCAGAGGGCCCAACAAGAGACAGATGAGACCCGCCTCGGGCAGGAACACACGAGGGCCGGCGTAGACAGGGAAGGACACAGGGAGTGCTCTGTTTGCCTGACACTGCCTTCTCCTTCCCAAAATAAATGCCGGGCCGGGCTCCTCGTCCCACAGCCCCCTCCACACACACCTCGCCACTCTGTGTGTGTGTTTGTGCGCTGGGGTTTTTACACGTGCTTCTACCAACAGGTCACTCCTGCCCCGGGTTATTTATAGAGACCATCAAAAGCCCAGGCCTCCCACTCAACCACTCGCAAACCAGAGTCCTTCCCTCTGAGGATAATTCCTGCTCTTCCGTTCCAACTATTTATATTAAACCTGACACCAAATCAGTAAGGACACAAACAAGTCATTAAAGATGAGGCCCCTTTGAGTGCCCAGGGTAAACACAGGGCTTGGAAGACGCCAGTGCTCTGGGCTGTGTCTCCCCAGCTGATGAAGGGAGACCCTCAGCGGGGCTCTTTTTTTTGTTGTTTCATTCATTTGCCAACTTCATGAAAGCCCGTTCCATAAGTCAGGTGCCATGCTCGATGAGTGAGCGTGTTAGCAGGAGGAGGGGCACTTAAAGAGTTAGACAGGATCCTTACATCCCAAGAACTAGCTGGAAAGAAAGACTAAAGTTCAACAAGTTAGGGAAAAGATGAGACAAGAGACCTTATGATGAATGTGGGCCAGAACCCGAGTCACTCTTTGAAAGTGACATCTTAACCTGGTTGCCCTTTTCACCTACCCAACTGTTACCATTATTAAATTGTACTAATTATAATGCTTTACATCTGTTCAAAACAGTCCCCTCTGCAAAGGGCTTTCATGTTTATTATTTTGATCCTAATAGCTATCTGTGATAGAAGCAGAAAGGATGGTGCCCACTCATTTTGCAGATGGCACGTGGGGTTCAGAAAGGCTTCAACCAGGTGGTAGTAGGTGGTGGGCAGGGCTGGAACTCAGGCCTTTAAATAATTCAAGACACCTCCCAAGACTCTGCCGTACACCTGAATATCTTGTGTGTTCGAATGAAATGTGGATGTGGCTTTCATGTCTTTGACAATGCCTGGCTGAGATGTCCAGGCTTCATGAAGTCCTAGTAAAAATGTTTTGTTTCAACCCAACAGTGGGAGAAGGCACACATGAGCACAGTATGGAAACCCAGGAGGCGGATGAAAAGGTGCCATCTCCATGCCGATGATACCCACAGGTCATGGCCAAGAAGCAAAACACCGGAAACACAGAGGGTCTGTGGCCCCAGCCTCCAGGATCAAAAAGCTTCACAAGAGTAACCTCCCAGAAGTGTGATCCTGGTTCCATCCCAGCTGAGGCCTGTGGAGGAGGAAAGGGCACCCCAAGGCCGGGTCTAGAGCCCACCGATGAAGGGGAGGAGGGGCTGCAGCAGGGTCCTGCCTTCGGTGCTTTCTCACTGATGGCATCCAAACCTACACAGAGTGCTATTTGCATGGTGACACCTGGGGGTCCTGACACGGAAGCCCCACTGTTGGAAGGCCCCAGTGGAAGAAGTGGCCTTACCGCGGGCCTTAGGGAGTCTCAGCTACTACTGGCAAACGGGAGGGCGATAAGGCCAGCAGGTTTTACTCATATGTTCACCTAATGGAATGGGGCAATAGCAGCCAGTGCCCCCGGGACTGCTCAGCCACGGATGCTAGACCCAGTATCTTCACCGTAACAACCTGGAACCATAAGCATCAAGATGCTGAAACAACTCCTTCAGCTGATCCAATGCTTCCTTGCAAAAGCCACTCAATTCCACTTAGGTGTAGACCAGATGTCTGTGAATGGCTCCCGAGAATATAAGAGCGCCCCCTGGTGGTTAGAGAACAAGCCCTTCCCTCCCTGGGAAGAGTCTCCGCCACCCCCTAAATCACTCCTCCCGGATTCAGACCTGGCTGCCCTGCCCCTCCCTCCTCCTCCTCCTGCTGCTGCTGCTGCTGCTGCTGCTGCTGCCGGACACTGGAGGCCAGCCTCTACAGAAAGAGGACAATTTTCCAAGGAAGCAGCCCACGTCTTTAACACATGGAGAAATATACCAGGGCTAGCAAGATAAGCCACGAGATAGCAATCAAGTAAATGCCCACCTCCTTCCCTGGCAGTCGGCAGGCAACAACCTAGAATTAAGAGGCTCACTCTCTTTTTGAATATCCGGGAGGAGAGACAGGGAGAGAAACAGGAAAACTCATACTCACAGGAGGTCTGAAGTTGCCTCCAAAGGTCAAGAATCTTAAGACTTGGCCATTCTGTAAAGGACTGCCTTTGAAGCCTCCAAAAGAGAAAGCACTCCAGGGCCCCAGTCTTCTCTGGCCTCAAACCTCCCTCCTTCAGCACAAAGTAACAAAATAATCAGCTGAGGTCTGCCCCTCCGGCTGCAGACACTTAAAACCTAGATTCATATACCAGCAGACTCTAAAGCTAAGGGTCCTTGGTTTGGGAAAGACACAGGGCCTTCCCTTTAAATAGGAGGGTTTCTCACTGGGTAAATACCTAATTCTACAGAGACCCACAAGACCCAATTGCTGGCTCTTATCTTCACATAAAAGTTCAAAAGATCCCACTTACCCCCACATTCAATGGGTACACACTTTATTTCCTGTGTCCCTACCACAACCCAGCTGCCTCCTCCTTAGCCACATTAATTCCACTCTCTACTGATTAGTGGTGAATGACCCCTTCCAAAACTGGTGCTTACTGTATTTGGTGACTCAGCGGCATCAAAAGCTGCTGTTGGTTCTCTCTCTCTCTCTCTCTCTCTCCCTCTCTCCCCCCCCCCCCTTCCTCCCTCTCCCTCTCTACCCTTGGGAAGACTGGCCCAGAGAACTAAGTAACCTGCATTAATGACTACTGCTTGCCAGTGTTTGAATTTAGCACTGGAAGACTGCAGGCATTTAGATATGTGGGCATCACTCCCCCAGCCCTTAAACCACAAAAAGCAACATCAAAGTGCTCATGGCCAGTGGTCCCAGCTCTCAACAGACCTTTGTCAGCCTCTGCAGCACATCCATCCAACCATCCGCCCTACATAACTCAAAACATCTGCAAAGTTCCTATCATCCACCACCTACCCCTCACCCCCGGCCAGTCTTACCTGTATCCATTTTCAACAGTTTCCGTGGACCTCACATTCGCTGTAGCCCTCAGAGTTTTGCTGGACAAGCCAACCACAGTGGGTGAAAGTTTGCACTTTAAGTCAGCACAAGTCCACTCTTCTTCTTCATTCAAGGTGGGGAGATAGCCACACACGACCTTTAGGCTGCCCAGTCCCCCGTTAGTCATGTAAGCCGTGTTTTCTCCCCCACTCCTAACATATTCGAGGTATATATCAGAAGTCAAAAACATCTGGTAGGCATTTTCCTCCATCACCGACTGGATCTCGGTCTGCGCCTGGTCAAACATGATGGAATCAATCTGTTGCTTCTTGATGCCATCTCTTATGTAGGTCTTGGTGGCAGGTTTCAGCTGCTTGGAGACAATGCTGTTGTTCTCAATGTACCTTTTGTAGATTGCTTTGGCAACTCGAAGAGTTTTGGTATCCTTCAGGTTCATCTGCCTGAATCCATTGCAGGCAAACCAGAAGTCTAACGTATCCACGCATTTCTCCCTCTCCAGGAAAGTCCGGAAGAGATAAGCACCATCTTGATCGCCCAACAAGGAGTGCAAGGACTTGGTCCACCTGGTCAGAGGGGAATCAGGAGATGCCCGTCCCTCGGGCTCGCCCAACCCATCCTCATTCCGCCTGGTGTTGGAGGAGACAGGCATGGGTTTTGTGACCTGGCCCTTTCCCACCCCGGTCTGGCAAGGTGGGGTCTCCCCTTCTTCTCCCGGAACCGGGGGCCGGGGAGCATCCTCTCGGAAGCTGCTGCTGGGGTCTGGCAGGCGAGTCACCAACACAGCGCTGCTGCTCATGGTGAGCGAGTTCTTCTCACTGAGTTTGAGATTTTTTTTCTTCTTCTTCCAGTTCCTCTCAGCAATCAGCGTGGTCTCTCTCACTCTCTCAAGTCAGCAGGGGCTCATCTGAGCCTCCTTTCTGGAAAGAAAAGGAAGGGGGGAGGTAGGGAGAGAAAAGGGTATTGATCTAATCAAAACCAGATCTACCCAACATCAAAGCAAGAAAGTAAACAGGCTTTTCAACTCCTCGAATTCAAATCAAGCAACCCAGCTATCTGCGAGGTGCTCATCTAAGGTATCAGATGCTTTTTCAAAGGCGAAATCTGAGCTCCTTGCACTTGCGGGGGGTGGGGGGCAGAGGAGGGGGTTAGTTGAGGAAGGGGCGGAGAAGGTGAGATGGGAGGTGGGGGCAAAGAAGGGGCATGCGAGGTGTGAGACATAACCTTCCAAAAACCCACTCGCCCAGAAGCACACAGGGCAGCCGGCCCGCGCCTCCGCGCTCCTCTCCCTCCTCCCCTTGCCCTCCCTCCCCCCCAGCATCGACTCCAAACACACGCACTCCGAGCCGCAGGGCTGTGTGCAGGTGAAACCAATTTCGGTAAATTTCCCCACTCGGCTCTCCTCACAGATAACTCGAGCTCCAAACATGCCCTTCCCCGGCATCTGGTTCCCATTCCCCCCACCCACCCCTTCCCTCTGCGCTCCCCCTTCCCACTCCTTAAAAATTCAGATCTTCAACGGAGAAAGAGGCCCGCCCAGCACCGGGCAGAATGGGCTCCCGGACTCCTAGCTGGAAAACGGCCCCCCACCCCCGAGCTGTAAACGTTCCTGCGCCCCCGCTTCCCGCCAAGAGTAAGAGTCTACACCTCTGTCTTCCCCACTCCCCCAAAACAGAAATCAACTCAATCAGATGACACTTTGATCTTCAAAACTTTGCGAGAGAGCAGAGAAGCCTCGGGGCACACCACCCCGTCTCCCCCGCCCCTCAAGCCACCTCCCGAAGCCGCGAACCCTACAAAACCGGATCAGAAACCGTCTCACACTACCACTGCCTATGCCAAGAATCCCAAACTCTACTGACCTCGATCAAGCCCGTCTCTTCTTTTCAAAAGAAAAGTCTAACCAATAAACAAGCCGCTTTCCCCAACACGAGTAGGGCTCAAGCTAAGAAGGGCTGGAGGGCGAGGGGGGGTGGGAGAATGGGGCACGACCCCAGTCCCGGGGCCGACACTCCAGCCCCGCAGTGGGTCCGTGCGGTCCCCGCCCGTGGCCTCAAGCTGCCGGGCTGGGCAACTCTGCGGGCAGAGTGGTGGGGCTGGAGGTAGCGTCGCGTTACCCTGGTGGAGGGGAGGTGGAGAGGCCCCGTTACCTGGAAGACGAAGGCGGCCTGAGGCTCTCATCTCTGCCGAGCCCCCCGCGCCCACCCCCCGGCCCAAATCCAACTGAACGCGTCCAGAGCGGTGGAGCGCGGAGCTGAAGCCCCGGGAGGCGCTCGCAACACCCCGACCCTGGCGCGGGTCGGTCCCCGGTGCCGCCGCTTGCAAAGGCGCCCACAGAAAAAGCACCGAAAGCAGCAGCCTGGTCCAGAAATGGCGACGCGAGAAGTCTCTCCCTCTCGGCAAAAAAAGGCCAGAGTGGCCGGGGGCGCAGGGCCCAGGCTGGGAGGAGGGACGCAGGGGACGCGGGCGCCCCGGGCTCGGGCCGCTCCAGCTCGCAGACTGAGCCTCGGCCAGCACTCGGGGCCCCTAAGCACGGACCAGTGGCGGGGAGGGGAGTGGGGAAAGAGGCGGGAGGAGAGGAGGGGGGCGGGGGGAAAGGCGGAGGGAGGAGGCATAGGGGAGGGCAAGTGGGGGGCGCCGCCACCCTTTCATCCCACCTTCCAAAGCCGTGCACACTCACAATCCGACTCACATCCCAAAACTACGACAACGATTCGCTCCCCTGGGGGCATGTAGCCCCTCTCCGCCCCCGCCGTCTCTCCCCTGGGGCCCCTGCCACCCCACTGGGGAGGGGGCTCACGCGCTGGGCGCTCGGGGCAGCCGGGCCAAGCCCCCAGGAGCGCCGGGCGCCGGGCCCGCAGCTCTCCTCCGCGGCCGCCTGGAGCGCGCCCCGAAATAGCCGGCCTGCCAACTTCAAAGGGCCGCCCGGCACATCAAAGCGGGCGGACCGCCCCGCCGCCCCTGTCTTCGCACTCACCATAGATCCGCGCGCGCGCTCCGAGGCGAGACCTCGCAGGCGCCCCGGGCAGGGCCCTGGCCCCAGCCCCCGGATCGGCTCGCAGCAGCCCCGGGCCCCCCCGGGCCGGTCCCGGCGTCGGGGAACATGGGGAGTCGCGCGCGCGGCAGGGGAAGGGGGTGTGGGGAAACAATCCCAGATTAGAGCGAGATCCACCCGCGAAGGAGGGGAAGCTGTGCTCCCCGCCGCCCCTTTTATGCAAAAGATCCGAGTGGGCCTCCGCCCCCGCCGCGGCTGCCCCTGGCCCCTCCGGCCCCCGCCCGGCCCGGCTTTCAACACAGGTCCTGTTTCCAGCAGTCACTCCGCGCACCAAATGTCCTCCGGGCGCTTCCAACAAAAACTGCGCTGTGGATTTAACTGTGCACTTCAAAGGCGCGAGCCGAGCGCACGGTCCTGAAAGGGAGGTACACGCCGGCCGCGCCCCGGGCCACCCCCGGTACCCCCATCACCCTTCCTGGGGCCTGTCCGGTGGCTCGCACCGTCCCTCCCGGGCCGGTCTCGGTAGGGCTGGACCCTCTCCCTTCTCCGGTGCCCTCAACGTGGCTTGGCGTGACCTCGCCCCTTGTCCCACGGGGACTTTCTTTGAATCATCTCTGCAGGAACCGCGCCTCCATCTCTACCTTTTATAGCAGGGCTTTCGGCTAGGGAGACAGGCTCTTTGGACGTCGGGCAGCCAAGAAATCCATTGCTGTGAGGGGTTATTTTTATTTCCAAGCTTTCTGGTTGTTACTGAGTTGCCAGGACCTTATCAAAGCGCAGCGGGCTCCAGCCGACTCCCCCGGGCCCGGCTAGGGGAGCCAGTGATCCCGCCGCGCCAATCACAGCCGCGCTTGGCCGGCCCGCGCCGCCCGCCTTAAAGCTACAGCGCCTGGCGCCCGCTGGGCCGGGCCGGCCCGCCCCTGCCGCACGCTTCGCTCTGCAGTAACTCGTCCCCCGCCTTCCTTTGCCCCCTGCCAGGAACGCCCCCCCATCCTCGACGCCTCACCCCAGGGGCGTTCTTAGCCTGAGTTCTGATTCTGTCTTTCAAGTTTTCTGGGCTCTTTGCTCCAGCTTCCTCCCCACAGCGCCTGCCCTCGTCCTCCCCAGCTCTGGAAAGCAACAGTTTATTGTAACATTCTGGCCAACGCAAGAACTGCAAGCAAGCAGATTTTTTTTTTCTATCATCAAACACTTTTGCACTTCTATTCACGTTTTCCAGGGAGTGTGGGCTTGGAGGATCTCCTAAGGAGATTTCTAGTCCTTCGATCTACTGGCCAAGTGTCCTAGGGCGAATGCGGGTCTGGACTTAGAAGGCATGTGTATGCTTGTGCACGTGTGTATCTGAGTGTGAGTTAAGCCCACAGTGCCTGCGTTTGTGGATGTGTGAATAGGGATGTGGATCTCCTAGCACAGGCCTGAGTGCTTAAGATGGGATCTGACACCTGATTAGGAAGCATGCATGCCTCAGTTCCCTTAAGATTTAACCCCAACTCCCAACCTGGCCATCAGAACCGTCCCGGTGCACACACCCACCATCCTTCTGTAACAACACATACCCAACACTCTCTTGCAAGCACCCCCCCATCCTCCCATATGTTACATATTAAACAGACATGGAATGTCTTTTCCCCTTCCACCCGCGGTTTTAATGTATTGAAAACTCCTCACCCCACTGTCGCCCTTGAATTCCTGCCCACATTCCCCCAATGTTCATGAGGAAACCTTCTCTTCTCACTTGACGGAACGAGAAAATAGGTCACAAACATAGAACATTACTCATTTACTCATCATTGTTACAGAATGACCCACCATAGGAGAAGCTAATAATTAACTTTTCCTCCTTTTCAAAAACAAGGATGTAAACCAAATTCGTTCAAGAAATGAAGGGAAGAGCCAAGCACCGTTGGAGCTGTGCAAGGCTTCGGCTCTCTGACTGTACTCACTTTTTCTTTATTTACTTTCTTGTTGAAAGTAAAGGATGACAAATGCTTTTCCATACAGAGGTGCCTCTGACCTGTCATCAGGCCTTCAGAACTTCGAAACATGCAGGAAGGGAGCGACACCATCCACGCTGGGAGGGAAAAGGGCCGGCAGCAGAGGCTGTGTCCCACACCCCCAGACCCAGCCCATGGGGTGGTGACAAGGGACTAGAGTCCTCGTCAGCCCCTGGGGGCCACGGCACGTAGCATCTCCCTCTCAGACACCTGCCTCTATATGATGTGGCGGGCGGCCCTCTGGGCTCACCTCTCCAGGTGGCCAGGCTTGGGGGGTAAAACCAGCAGTCCAGGCTGCAAAATGCAGCTGCCTCAGGGCAAACTGGGAAGACCAGGGAGAGTGTGGCTGGATGACTCATCTCTGCCTTGGGACACCGTGTTGGGTGTGAGGAAACTGGAAGCCAGTCCACTTCATGTCTGCTCAATCCAATAGCCTGGCCTTCCCGAATGTGGGTGGTGGGACCCGTGGCCAAGGGCACCCCCTGCATTGGCGATTCCAGGGGGCCAGGGGCAAAGCTGTCCCTGTGGTTCCAGGGAGTCTTCAGGCCATAGAGGGTGTGATTACAGGAATCAAAAGTGTATACGGAAGGGGATGAATTGCCACAGAAGCGTCTGTAATATAAACAGTTGCGTGCGCGTGCATGTGTGTGTGTGTGCACAGAGACGTGTTGGGGGAGGGGAGATAAAAAAAAAAATCAAAACATCCAAAATCAAAATAAACAAGGATCAGAAAAAGGAGGCTTTAAAAAAGGAAGTGGAAACTTGGTCTCCATGGGTGGTTTTCTTCCCCTCCCAGCTGTCCCCACTGACCCTGCACTGCCCCCAGCCGCCCTAATCATCACAGACTCGGCTCCCTCATTATCCTAGGGCGGCAGCAGAGGCTGGAGGTGGGGATTCAGAAGCAAGGCCTAGTTTGGATTAGATCTTCTCACTAATGACCCCCCTGAGAGCCTGGTTTCCAGAACAGGTGCTTGCTAACCTTGGGCCAACGCCTCCCCCTCCACCCAACTCCCCACCCCAATTTCATATCTGGTGGTTCATTGCCCATCCAGCAGGAGGCTGAGCCAAGGGCTGAGAAGCCAGGATCCCTCGAGAGCCTCCAGGTCTTTGACTACTTGTTGATAATATTTCTGGAGGAGAATCCAAAGTCCTCAGTTTATACCCAGCCCCTTTCTCAAGATAGCACAGTTTTCCATTTTCTCCTTCTCCCTGGCAGCGGGGATATCATGTGACTTGTAATCCTGCACGGTTGCCTGGAAACTGGAAAGCAAGGTGATGGATTTCTGCACATGCTCATGCTCCCCCTCCTTTAAAGAAAAACCCTACAGAGGATAAACAGCCCACTTTGCCTAAGTGCAGACAAGTTTAATAAAGCAGAGGGTAATTCTTTTCTGGAAGTAGGTACAGGGCTGAAACCCTAGAATCTCAGAAAACGAGGACTCAGTGCTCCCCGAGAGGTGTCTGGCCAGACCTCTGACCTCACGCCAGCCCCGCAAACGCCCCTCTGGAGGGGAAGTCACACCAGCTGCCACTTCAGAGGTGCTCAGACCCAGGACGTTGCTCACTAAGACTCAGTGACTTTGCATTTCGTTTCTTTGGAAAGGTGCCACCTTAGACAATGTACCTTTGTTTACAGAGGGAGATGGAGAGAGATACAGTTAACCTTTCCTAAGACTGCAGGCCACCTGAGCGCTCTGAGTCCCCATGTGTTCACCTCTAGAGTGGAAGAAACTCCCCTCCAAAGGCTGTCCTGAAGATACATAAGCAATAGGTAAATGCCCGGCTTGACACCTGATACTCAGTATATTCTCAAAACATGGTGGTTACTTCTGTGTAGTTATTCTGTTTCCTCAATGGTCAATTACCTATTCTAGGAAGAAACTCCCAACTCCACAGCAAACAAGCCCTTCAACAGGGACCATGCTTCTGGGGGCAGGGCCTGGGAGCAGGGCCTGGGGGCTGACCAAGGAGGTCCTGCAGAGGTGAGGAGGGGTTGAGGGGGCTCTGCTGTTCTGCCATCTCTCAAACCCCATTGTACCCTGTCCCCACCCAATACCAGAATTTCTAGACAGGAGGTCCGTAAAGTGTTATGTAATCCAACCTATCACTGAAAGTGGGGAAATGAAGCAAAGAGGAGGTAAAGAGATTTTCCCCAAGATCACTTTGCCCACATTCAAGCTTGCAAGAACCTCTTCGGGGTCAGACTTCTGGTCCATTTTCCTTTCCGCCCACACCATGGTGCAGAGACCCACAGCAGAGCTGGCTAAGCGGGGACCCTGAGCATCTTGAGTCCTTAGCTTCCACGGCAGAGCTAGTAAACATGATTTGGGATGCTCTTCTACAAGAATTGCCACGGGGCTTCAGCCTGAAGCTCCACTGAAGCACACTTCGGCCAGCCCCTACTTTATGTGTGGCCTTGACCCCGTAGAACCGGGCTCCCTTCAGCCAGCGCCCGGGTCATTCCAGCAAGTCTCCCACAGTGGCCGATGTTTCCATGGGCGTCTTAGTGGGGTCGGTCCACCTAAGGGAAAGCAGACTTTGACAGAGCCAGAGGGGAGGAAGGGAGGAGGAAAAATCAGACTCAACCTCCTGCCATCCAGCCTCCTCTGCAGACAAAAGACTCAGAATATGGAAGTGGAGCCCTGACTGGCATGGCTCAGTGGGTTGGGCATCTTCCCACGGGGCCGGAGCTTGCTGCCTGAGTCCTGGTCCCCGGGCAGGACACGGGCCTGGGAGGCAACTGATCACCGTTTCTCTCCCTCTCTTTCTCCCTCCCTTCCCCTTGCTCTAAGAATTATTTTTTTAAAAAGAAAGAGAAAAAGAAAAAAAAAAGAATGTCATAGTGGAGATTTTGAAGCCACAAGTGAAAAGTGAGTTTCCCCTAAGAAATCCTATCTGTAGAAGTGTTGGGAAAAACTTATTTGTTAATAAAATTATCATTTTGTGGTATGTTAAATTTAAAACACTTTATGCCAAACAATAATTGACAACGTCCTAATCTGATTTACTTGCCAGTACTTCTTATATTGATTACCAACGGAGCTACACACGACTGGGTTTTCCAGCATCTCGCCGTTGGAGTCGGGCTTTTAGGTGTTGACCTCGGCTTCCAAGAGACCATCAATATTAAAATGAACCCAGAAAGAGCTTCTGATTTTGGAAGTTGTCTTCTCCCACAGCATCAAGCAGACACACACACACACACACACACACACACACCCCAGGCTGTTTTCGGAAAGGAAGTGACAGACGGGTAGGAAGAAGAAACCCTGGAGTCAGCACTCCAACTGGCAACACGTGCAACTTTGCTAATAAACAGCTCTGTGTTCCTAAGCTCTCTCCGTGGACATTTTCCTCCGCCCCTGAAAATTTCATCTCCCTCGTTTTAAACAACTTCTGGAAAGTGAAGGTTTGTCAAGCTTGAAATCAGCTCCTTTTGTCTTTCATGTCACTGTCCCTTGATTTGCTTTGAGTGTTTCTGCTGACAGGGTGCTTTCCTGGGTTCTCAAGGGTTTGCCACTGTCCCTGGATGCTGGGCGGGGGCCCAGGCTGCCACGGCACACCTGGCGAGGCTCCGGAGTTTGCATTCCACCGGAGAACCTTCTCTGCGTCAGGCCCTCAGTGTGCTGCTGTGTTATGTAACCTGCCGATGCTGTCGCAATGTCCTCAATGTCCTCGCGTCTTACCTGCCGGCTTCAGAGACTGAGGGGGTAGAGATGGCTGACAACTTCTTTCAGGAGGTGTCTACGCTCGCTTGGCTACACTTCCTCCCTCCCGTTGTCTCCTCAACCCAAGACAGTCTCTCTTCCTTGAAACCTATTTTCAGCCAGGTAAGAGGCATCCTACCTTGCTCAGTCACATGGGCCCCTTTTGCCATGCACGTGGCTGGGCTTATCTGCAGCTCTCTCTCCTTTTCAAGTTCCAGGCACTTATCCCAACAGCACTTTCTGACAGTGACCACCTGCCCCTCCCACCGCTCCTCAGGACCCTCCTGCTCCTCCCCACCCCGCACAAGGCGCTCTTTCTCTGCATCCCTTCCTCCCAACACGTTTTAGTATCGAAGCAGTGATTTGAAACACCAAGGTAGCAGAAAACACCCCATCAGAGCAGCAAAAAGAAAACAGAATTTTTAAAATATGAGGACAGTTTAAGGGGCCTTTGGGACAACATGAAGGGTAACAACATTCGAGTCATAGAGGTACCAGAGGGGAAGAGCGAGCAAGCAAGGGATTGAGAACCTGTGTGAAGAAATAATGACTGACAACTTCCCCAAGCTGCTGAAGGAAAAAGACGCACAGGTCCAGGAAGCACAGAGAGTCCCAGACAAGATGGACTCCCTGAAGTGCTCCCCCGGTCCCCACCCGCAGCGCCAAGCTCTGCCCTCCGGAGATGGGGACACCGCAGACCTACAGCCGTCCTGCCCTCCCCCTCCCCCTCCATCATCCCCACCTTCGAGAGGCCAGGCTGCAGGCCTCTGGCATTTAACACTCTTAAACTGGAACCTGTTTTGTCCCTGGTTGGAACCAGCCGTCCTGGGTTAGCTGCGACCTCACCATCCCCAGCTACCTCCATTAGAAGCCTGGGCCATGTCTAGACTCCCTCACCCCTTTGAGCCTCTCAGCCCAAAGATCTTCTAAAATCGCCGCCTCTCTCCAGACCCACAACCACGGCCAGGGCTCTGGCTCTTGCCAGGAGTGGCAGAGTGTTCTCACTATTCCCCCCGCCACTTGCCCCTGGGATCCCTTACACGTTGCTAGTGTAGAGAGCATTCTGCCACCTAAGATTGACCACGTCAGCCCTGGCTTCTCCCAGCCACATGTAGCCTTCAGAAAAGAACCCCAAGTCCTCAGCATCATGCACAGGCTCGTGGTCCAGGCCCACCCCCAGCCTCATCTCCTGCTGCTGCTGCCCCCAGGCTCCTGCCAAGGGCAGCCCCACGTGCTGGTCCCCACCTTCCATTCTGTGTGCCGTTATCCTTCTCTGCTCCCTCTGGGGGACGCCTCTCCCCAGTCCCCTCCGAATTCTCACAGCACCTGGGCTAAGGAGAGTGTCTTGGGTTCAAATGTGGTGCCCAAATGGGCAGGGGCAGGGGTGGGGCTAATCCTTTGAATGATGGTGATCTTCCTAAAGCCATCCTCAGAATTCCTGCCAGTGAACTTGGATGCACGGAGGGACTCCTAGATGAGGTGGCCCAGAATGACTTTGGAGAAGTCTTTTTTGTCCTTTGACGACCAGTTTAATGATGCATACATTAAGAGTATGTCCCCTGAACGAACAAGAAGAAATTGTCCACACGTCAGGTATGGCTGAACACACTTCATGGTCGTCTTAGCAAACACATGAGTATCTTAAACATAAAATGGGTGGCTTGAGCCTCACCTCCTCTTACTGATGTCCTCCTGGTACTTTCCCCAATAACTTTGAACATAGGAAAGAACGTGTAGCTATTGAAACCGCGGCATCTGATGGTCTCAGTGAGTCGCCCCACACTCGGGGGCTGCTAGAAAACAATTCAGTGGAGTGAACAAGCCAGAACCTGCCCAGCCCTTCCGTCAGAAAAGACTGGAGAGAGATGCCACCAGCTTCAGCGGGTGACAAGGCAGGAACGCCAACTTTTAGCTGATAATATCCTATGGCAGAATTGAATTCGCCTTCAAAAAGAGAAATTTGTCCAATGCATTAAACCTGTCTACCTTTGTAAAACTTTTCAAGCGAATCCAGTAGTCCACCGATCAGAAAAGGATAAAGACCTGACCTTGGGGTCAGAAAATACCCGCCCCAAAGTTAAGGGCTTCCTCCGCTTCCCTTTCCCTATTCCAAGGTCGGAGAGGCCCCAGAGGAGAGCCGGCAAGGGGTGAGGGCTGGTGTGAGACGCCGCCCGCAGAGTGGGGTGGGGACCGGGAGGCAGAGGGGCGGAGCCGGCGCGTCCCTGTGGATGCTCAGGGGGCACCTTGGAGAAGCCCCCCGGCGCCGGGTAGGTCGCCGCGGCAGCGTGGGTGCCCGGGCCAAGAGCCGCTCTGCCACCCAGGAAGGGGCGTAGGGCGGTCTCAAGGCTTTTCCCCCATTTCAGCCTTCTCAAGCGGACACCCACTTCGTGTAGGTCCTGCAGCTGCGGCGCCCGAACTTGGCTCTTCCTTTACTCACGCGACCCTCCCCACCCCCACCCTGAGCTCTGACCGGTTCCACCCTTCAAAGGCGCTTCCTTTTCCCCTCGCCAGCTGTCCCCAGGGGGGCTCCGCTCTGAATTTCCCTGTGAAAAGGAATCGACCTTAAACTCTACAAGACAACTGCGGGTCCTGCCTGCCCTTGGGATGGCAGCTCTGCCCTGGAAGAGGGGTTCTGCCCTCCAGGCCCCCCAGCCCGCAGGAGAAGAGGAAGGCGAGCACCCACTGCGGCAGCCCGGCCCCAGTGGAGCAGAAGGGGGGGGGGGGGTTTCGACCTGGAGCAGCCTCCCCCTGGGGCAAGGGGAGGAAAACTCCAGTACCCCCGAGGATGTTTTGACATTTCTTGTGGAAGGCACTGGGCAGGAGAGGTGACAGGGAGGAGGGGGGTCCCTGGGAAGGGGGTGCTGGGGCTGTGGGCAGCTGGGAACAGGACCTGTGCTGGCCGCAGGCTGGAGGAAGCTGTGCCTTTTCCAGAAACCCATAGAAAATGGGGGGAGAGGGGCAGGGCGGGGCAGCCTGGGCTGGGGCTTGGCGGCACCTCCTGGACCGTGGGAGAGAGGGGTTTTCTTTACTCCAAAGTATAATTATGAGCCAGGGGAGTGTGGCACACCACATACACCCAAGAGAGTCTGCCCCTGCTCTGTGCCTCAGTTTCCCCAAGCACGAAATGGGAGGAGTGGAGGTAGCACTGAGGGCTGTCGAGAAGATTAAATGAGGTCCTAGAGGGAAGTGGCTGGAGCCCCACCTGGCAACTGCTGAGGGAGAAACCCGGGAAGAGCCAGGCTGAGCTGGGGCCCAGGCCTCCCCCGAGAAGGGTACAGGTCTTTGGGACAGTTTGAGACCTTCTTCCCTTAACTATAAGTGGGAATAAAATAAAATAAGGCCTCTGTAGACTGGAGTTTGAGTGGAAATGTAGCAGCCAGTACGTTTAGTCCTGAGAGACGGCAGTGCTCAGTGCGGGCACCAAGGCTTCCCGAGGCCCGCCTCGGCCGGGCAGGGTAGGGGCTGAGTTTATCGTGTGTCTCCCTCAGGGCTGC
The DNA here is from genome assembly GCF_004126475.2 of Phyllostomus discolor. Taxonomy (NCBI): domain Eukaryota; kingdom Metazoa; phylum Chordata; class Mammalia; order Chiroptera; family Phyllostomidae; genus Phyllostomus; species Phyllostomus discolor. The sequence goes on from NC_040910.2 coordinate 87,642,839, forward strand.
ACCCCAGCCCCAAGCCTTGTTGAGATGGCAGTGACAGCTTCTAGGGACCCTTGGTCCCTCAGTGTCCGTGGTGGGGGCGGGGTGCCAGGGGACTGGTTCCAGGACCCCACAGATACCCAAATCCACAGGTGCTCAAGGCCCTCCTATAAAACGGTGTCCTCTTTGCTTCTAACCTATGCCCCCCTCCCAGAAACTTTACATCACAACCGAATTTATTACAATAGTCCCCCTTATCTACTGCTACACTGTCCGTGGCTCCAATTAGCTGAGGTCAACTGTGGTCTGAAAATAACATGTGGAAAATTGCAGAAGTGAACAATTCCTAAGTTTTACGTTGCACATGATTCTGAACAGTGTGACAAACCCCCAGCTCTCCTGCTCTGTCCCACCCGGGCCACAAACCACCCCTTTGTCTGGGCGCTGCCTGTGCCCTGGCCCGTCAGGCACTTAGTGACCACTGGTGGTCAGCTCTCAGATGGGCCTTGTGGTCTCAGTGCTTGTGTTCGAGTCGTCCTTGTTTCCATAATAAGAAAAACCAATCGTATGCTGAGGTGGCTAATACCTCTGGTAAGAAGGAATCTACTGTCCCTGAAACTGTGAAGAAGGAAAAAGCAACTTGGGGTACTTTCGCCGTCACACCTCAACCTGCAGAAGTTAGGGCCGCCATGCGTGGTGCATGCTTAGTGATGTCAGAAAAGGAATTGTTTTATCACAGGTGTGGTTTAAAGGGAAAACAGTGTATATATATAAATGCTCCCCCATTTCAGGCATCTGTGGGGGTCTTGGGACCTACCCCCACCGAGGATAGGGGGCTACAGTACTTAAAATACCTAATGCAGTGCGAATGCTGCAGAACAGCTGCTATACTGCACAGTTCAGGGAAAGATGCCGTCTGTACGTGTGCAGCGCCGACGCAGCCATCGTAGGTCTAACTGCCTGGTACACATCAAAAACATTGGAACCTTTTTTTTCAAATATTTCCATGCGTCCTTGGTTGAATCCGCGGGTGAAGAACCTGTGGATATGAAGGGCAGACTGTCCTTGCAAACGGTCCCCCAGTCTGTCTCTAGGACCTGAACCTGTGGACGGCCTCGGCACCCCCAGCTATGCAGGTGCGAGTCGCCCCCTCCTCCCACCCGCAGGCCTTTCCCGCTGGGCAGGGCAGGGACGGCATTGCCGTGATTTGTCACTCTGTTGCTCCTCCCCAGATGCCCGAGTCAGGGCCTCTGGAGGAGGCCAGGACACGCAGCCTCCCGGCATGGTGCTGGCAGAGCCTTCTCAGACCTCCGTGGGATGAGCTGACCACCTGCGGACACGTGTCGGCACGCAGCAGCCTGGCTCTCTTCTTAACACATTTTTAATGACTGAGGTGTGGCTACCACGTGTGTGATGCTGCCGCCCGCTCGCTTTTCCCCTCTTTGTAAATCCTGCAAAACTCGGTGTTTCGTGGACTCTTCTCAGTATGGATGCCCCGGCTGGCAGCAGGAAACTCGAGCGTGAGGACGGCTGCAGGCACTTCCAGCCTTCCTGCCGGGGTGCACTTTCTGCTGCCTGCCGGGCAGCCCTGAAGAAGCCCCAAGTGTGGGAAACGGTGCATCTCACCCGCCAACAGCCTCTTTCTGTGTGTCTCTGGATTTGGCTGGATGTAGCGTCCTAGTGTGGGGGTGATGTCCAGCAACCCTGGGGGACGGGAGCTTTAGAAGGGGACAACAGAGTCCAGGGTTACGCCCCTCCCAGCCCCTCTCCACCTCTGGTGCGCCGCACGCTGGACTGCTGACTCCGCGCTCTTCCAACGCCCCACCCTGGGCCCCGGGCCCCCGGCCCCTGCCCAAATGCCCCTCTTGCCGGGTGTCTGGCTCTGGTTCCCAAAGCCCTCTCGACTGACAGAACCTCATCAAAAGACACCGAACAGGTATGCCAGCGCCCCTGTGTCTGCCGCTGTCTTTGAAGCTAGTACGGTGCCCTGAATGGCAGGCGTTCAGCGGGAGGGGAGGCGGAGAGGGAGAAGGGAGCTCGTTCTAGAAGCACTGGACGGTGTGTCCGGATGGACTGCAGTGCCCGACAGTCCCAAGTTTTCAGACTGCAGTTCCCTCTCTGGTGATGGGGGCTGGCTGACCGTACTGGGGCAGCGGACCCAGCAGGAGGTTTCTGGGCCCCAATTGCCTGACTGTGGATAATGTGCAGGGGCAGGAGGGACAAGGGGTATGGTTGGGTTTTCCAGCTGGACCGCCCATGCTTGGCCTCGCCCACTTCAGTAAAGTGAACAGAGCCGCAGAGAGTTTGGGGCAGGGAGGCACTGGCCTGCTCTCATCATTGGCCACATATTCCCACTAGGACACGGCCCACTCCAGCCTTTGCTGGTCTGCTGGGGGCTGCATCCTGACCCACTAGCCCTGCATGGAAGCATGCTTGCCCCCCACTCCTTCAGCGTCCATTCAGGGAGGGACCCCGGCCCCAGAAGCAGAGGAGATAAACCAGGGCGTGCATAACTCTGCTCTCCCTCCTTGGGGTTGGCCCACAGAGGGTCCCCCCCTCCCTCTGCTCCTCTAAGCCCTAAATTCCATAGGTTAGCCCCTGAGCTCTGGGGAAGAACCAAGGCTGTCTCTCTAAACCAGTGTGGAGTCCTAAGCCTGCATGACCTGGGGTACAGCGGCCGGGAGGCCAGGAGGCTGGGACTGCTGGCTGCTGCCATGCCCTTCCTTGATCAGCAACTAACCTAACGCTCTTTCTCCCTCTGCCTGACTCCTGTGTCTGCTCTCAGTTCACTCTGCACTTGGGCAGGGAAAAGGGGTGCTGTTTATTAGCTCCCTGTAAACCTCAATACCCAGTTTACAAGTCGTGTCCTCTACAACTGTACTCTCTGAGGTGGGCCTGACCCAGGGGTGCCCAAGGCTGAGAGGAGAAGGGGACAAAGCGGGGACACAGAGGCAGGAAGCCACAGTTACCCGCCCCAGAAGTATTTCCCCCACCCTTCTGCATGCGCCTCAGGCCATCTGTCTTGCACACATAAGGCACTAGGTCATCCAGGGTCCCTTGTCTGGACAGCCTGATGACCTGGAGCCATCACAGGTGCGGGACCATGAGGTACATCTGCACTAGCGCAGTGCAGTGCAGTGCAGGAGGGGGCGGGGCAGTGAGTGAAGGAGAAGCAAGGCCTCACTCTGCACTTTGGAATCAGAGGGATAAACTGGTCTCCACTCCTGACCCACCCCCCCCACTGCCTCGCCGTGACCTTGAGTAGGTTGTATACCCCTCTGAAACCTTAACATCCTCCCTTATTAAATGGAGCTGAGGACAAATAACCACCTTGTAAGACCTGTGTATGACGGAAAGAGTTTTCCAGCCCCCCCCCCCCCCCCCCGGGTTTTAAGCGTTCCCCACACACCCCAGTCCTGTGTGCCTCTTGGACGCAGGCTGCTGTGGGGCGGGACAGCACGTGCCGAGTGTCTGCAACAGTCTCCGGCTCGGAGGGGCAGAGTGCCTGCGATTGCTGTTGGTGTCATTTCCCCGTCAGGGAGCCTGGGCCCGGGAAGCTGCCCCCAGGGGCCCGGGCAGGGTGATCACCTGCAGTCCTGCACGTGTGGCCCCCGGGCCGAGTCAGGGGTCACCACAGCCTGACCCCACCCCGGCTGGCGAGAGAACGCCTGTCCCAGAGGGGAGGCGGGTCTCAGGGCCACATCACCAGTGTCAGGCTCCTTCCCTGGCGCCATCTTCCCCCCCAGAGAGCGGCACCGTCTGAACCCCCGGGCCCAGCGCAGTAAAAGGCCCATAAACGGAGCAAAGCTGCCATAAACCAGAGACAGAGTCGTTAGCAGTTTCCTTTCTGATAAGGGCTTCAAGGGCTCCGAGGCGGCAGCTGTAACTCCCAGTCTGGGTCCTGTGCTCCAGATATGTGAGTCCCCGGCTTAGGGTCCGAGGACACAGAGAAGATGCGCCAGGCGGAGGCGCCCTCTTCGGGCGCAGGGCACACCCGGAGGGTGCATCTGGTGAGTGCGAGAGGAGGAGGCACTTCCGGTGGGCCAGGCCCTCTGGAAGGAGTTTCACAGGTCACCTCGTTGACTCCTCTGCCCACTCACCACCCTCTGAGCTCAGCTATCACAGGCCTGGAGGCAGGACCCGCTATCGTTTGCAGGGCACAGAGGAAAACACGAACGTAGGCCCCCTTGTTCATCGATTCAGAGGAATTTTAAGATGAGGACAGCACAGCATTGAACCCAGCGGGGGCCCTCTGCACGGGGTGAGGGGGGGGGCCAGGTGATGGCAGAGATCCAGGCCCTTGAAGCCAGCCTGTCTGGAGGGACAAAGGTCACTCTCGTAAGTGTGTGGTTGGGGCCGGTGTGAGCACAGTGCACAGGAAAGAACAGGCTTGGGGCCGGGCTCGCAGTCCCTCCCAGCCCTTCCACAACACGCCAGTGCCTCCACCAGCCACGGGCGAGGGTTCGGAGAGAGTAAGTAAACAGTTCAAGGTCACCCAGCTCCCCATAAAGCAGCGAATTCAAGGTGGACCATCATGGCCTTGGAAGGTGTCAGCCTTGAACCTTGCCCTGCTGAGACACCCTGCTGGGCATTGGAAGCCCCCTGTCTGGAAGGAGCTGCCTGTTAAGCACCACTCCAGGCTCTGGGCCGGACATGTGGGCTCCGCCTGAGGCCCAGGGCTCAGGTGCTTGGCCCCGATCCTCTTCAGCAGGGGGCAGGACCCTGCTGGCGTCAGTTTCCCGCTCTCCAAATGGCAGGCCTCGGTCGCTGAAGGCATCCGGGCTCCACTGCTGGTCTTAAGGGTGAGAGCCATCAAACTGACGAGGCATTTTATTAATGTTCCAGGTGCCTAATGTGTTCCTGTCAACAGAATGTGTCATCGGGCAGGGAGTGGTAAGTGCCCAGGTCTGCAGCCCAGTGCTGGCTCTGGGGCCCTGTCACCCTGTGACCCAGGCCTCTCCGGGTTGCCCGGGGGCCTCACCTGCACAGGCAGGGACTTGGGCACCAGCATCTCTGACTCTTCCTCCATTCTCCCTCCTCGCTGCATGTCTCACCCATGGGGCTGGCCAGTCTCTTCAGAAGGCGGTAGCTTATCACTGAGCTCCCTCCTCCCTGCATGGGGGAGAGGCACTGGCTGTGGCTTTTGGTTTTGTCCACAGGTGCCGCATTCGAGAAGAGTAACATGGACATGGGCAGGTGCTAAGAGGTAGGGACCCACTTGTACCCTCTGCCCCTGTGGCTTCTTCCCAAGAACCACTCTTCTTATGCCTTGGAAGGGAAGGTCAGGCTTCCCCAACACTCCTAGGATTAACAATGAGTCTAGCACGTCATCTTGTGCATTCCTGGTATTGTTCCAAGTGTTCCAGGTTATGTATAGTCGTAGGAATCTGGAAATAACATTTATGTTTGTAGAGGAATGATGAAGTACCTTAGAGGCATACTGTAGGCTATTCATAGGATCATTAAATAGTCATTTAAAAAGTAACAATATTATTGGAAATGTTTATGGAGTTAACTCCAAGAAGCAAGATGCAGAAATTGTAGAGAACATGTATTCAATCAGATAAAATGTATAGAGAAAACACTTGATTAGCAGATGGTGGGATTGTGGATCATTTTTCTCTTGCTTTTTACACTTGGGTTAGTGTGCTTGGGTTGCTGGACACCACCGGCTCCTTTCTGAGGGGGTGGGCCTTTGTGCCATGTGACCCCACACCCTTTAAGCACAGCGAATCAGGTTTGGCCATGCCACTCCTGGGCAGCCCATCATAGGCTGGCTGGGGCCACATGACTGAAATAGTCAGGTCCAGAAAGATGAGCTGGATTTGTTAGCTCTCCTCCCGGGATCCCAGACTGTGCTCAGGGGACAGAGTGAAGGGGGAGAAATGGCTGTCACAGACGGGGGCACTTGCTGAAGTTATGAAGGAGCAGGGACCAGAGGGGGGAGCCATCCTGAGGGACAGAGAAGCCCCCAGGCCACTCATGTTCTTTCAACACACCCCCATTTTCCCTTGGGGTTGAGCTGGTCTCTGGTTGGTCCTTGCAACTGAACAATATTATCTTGTGTTTTCCAATATTTCTCTGACAACTTTATATTACTTTTAATAAAAACAATTAACCAGCAGAGAGGAGGTTCCATCCCATCCTTGGGGGACCCCGCCATTTTGAAATGCCTTCTCCCACCAGGTCAAACGTGTGACGTGAGCTCGGTCTCACCTCACCTGGCCAGCTTTTGGGAGAGCTGCTATTCAAGGCTGCGTGCACGGCCCGCACCCAGGGTCTAACTGGGGGGCTCTGGCATCACACACGCCTACCCCGGGCCAGTGGGGGACAACCTGGCAGGCCCGCAGAGCCTGGTGCCTCTCAGAATAAGCATCTCTGAAGGCCGAGGGGCATTTGTTTACCGCCAGTCACACGTTCAGGCCGCAGTCAGTGACCCTGCACTGGCATCTGGGCCTCGGCCCGCCTTCCACAGACTCACCCCCAGACCAGAGAGCAGACAGCCTGGGACTGCCGGGCAAGAGAACCCATACATAGTTTCACAGGATTGGAAGTCCACTTCCTTAGCGAGGAGACTTTTGTTAGCAAGTCTGAACAGATAAGAGCGATGACTCTCCTGGCCCTATAATCCTTTAGCATTTCCACACTTGCCGCTATCTCAGGTTCTGGCCAGATCTGCCCACTTGAAAGGGCGGCAGACTGGCCTCAAACGTTCTCTCCTCCTGGGTTAAAGGCACACAGTCACGCTCACCTATCTATGCGCTTTTGTGAACTCTCTTTCTACCCGCTTGAAATGTGGCTTGCTGGGCAGAAGAGGCCCAGCGCGGGTGAGGCGGGGGAAGGGAGGATAGCGGGGTCCGTGGACTCCTCTCCCCATAGCTGGGCAGGCAGGGTGGCATCACGCCTCCTCCCCCCAAGACCCCCTGGGCAGGAGAACTCCTCGGGGGACCTCAGGCCCAGGTTTATATCCCAAGTCACCGCTTAGAAGCTGCGTGGCTTGGGCAAAGTATTTTGCCCTTCCTGAGCCTCCGTTTTCTCAGCTGTGAAGTGGGAATGAACCCCCCAGTTACAGGGAGGGTGAAATGAGAAAGTGGACATGAAGGCCCATGTATACAGTAAGTGCCCTGTAAATGTTCACCTCCCTTCATCTTAGGGAGCCAGGCTGTGGCCGCCCTTCCCCTCCCTCCCCTGGCCTCCCCATAGGAAAATATCTGGGATCCTCTGGGGAGCCCCGAGGGGCTGGGTGTGCGGGACACAGGGCAGTTGCCCCAGGCCCGGCGGACAGCCCCCACCAGCCGCTCCCATGTGCGGTCATGCGCGTTGTGGGCTGGGTCCACACGCAACGCTGCTTGGGGCCAGGGATGGGCATGTGGCTGCGACCAGGTTTGGAAACGTGCGTCAAATCCAGTTCCCAGCAGATGAAACTGACCCGTTTCCAATCAATGGTGGCTTTCCACCCAAGTCACAGGCAGTGGGGGTGGGGCTTGTCCGCATCTCACCCCCAGGCAGCCGGACCGTCTGTTCCCCCACAGCCCTTGCACCCAGACTGACGAGTTCACCTTTCTGCTCTGGAGGCTCCATTCAGAAGGTCCAAGCCACAACTCATGGAGTGCAAGGATGCAACCCATCCTCCCGTCCTACAATCATACAGTCCTCTCCCTGGGCAAAGGGGGAGGCTCCATGCAGTTCAAGCACCACAAGCAACAAGGGGGTTGGCCAAGCCACTGACACCCCCGCTCCAGCATGAAATATCCCACATGTAGCAGATGGGCCCAAGGCAATTGGCCAGCAAGCTACCAGCTTCTTCTTGCTGGGTTAGAAATGGTGGCTGAAACACACACACATGCCACCTCCACCACCTCCTCCACCTCCTCCACCACTACCACCACCACCACCCAAAAACCAATCCAGCAGAGAATGCAGCACACCAACAAAGAGTCAAGAAGGAAAGGAAATCCAAATGTTTCGAGTTTAGCTATTAAGCATAGTTTCCAGTGAGTGTACTCATGTCTTGAAATGAAACAGATGAAAGCAACATGTGTCCATGGTTGTAGGAAGGCAATAATGCCATCAACAGGAAATAAAGAAATTGAACACTGAAGCCTCAGCCCAGGCCTTTTAACTCTTCTCCTGCCCCCACGCCAAGGCCTTCTGCGTGGGAGGCTGAGGCAGTTTCCTGAGTGTCCAGGGCCCTGCCCCCACGGGCCCTGGGGGAAGCCCCTTCAGAGACCATGAGCGCCAGACAAGAACTTGCTTTGCTTCCCGAGGGCCGATGGCCTTGGCAGGAAGGGAGCCCCCATGGGTCCTGGATCAGCTGAAGAGGAAGCTACAAAGCCTTGGCTGTGGGACCACAGTTAAGAGTTCCTGGCAAGGGCAGTGCTGGCTGCTGGCAGAGGCGGCAATGCCAAGGCCGATGGGCTGGCACTGGAGGGGCAGCGGCGCCACTGGGGAGTCCCGCAGGCCCCAGGAGGTACTCAGTGTTGCCCGTGGCCAGGTGTGCAGATGGAGCAGGCGGGGTCTAGATCGCTCCTCGCCCAGGCCCCCCAGCTCAAGGCAGAATAGAGAAAGTGCGCACCAGCCCTCTGGCAGACCCTCAGAGAGCCCAGAAAGACAGCAACGTGGGGCCTAGGAAGGCAAAGCTAAAGCCCATGTGCCCTGAAGAGTGCTCGGAATGGCTCCTCCAGGCTGGTCTCCTGGCTTCCGTCTCTGGCGGGGCGGCCCCGTTCAGCTTTGTGGCTACCTGCCCGCCCCACTGTTGGCTCTGCGTGCCACATGCAAGTAACACACACACTTTCACAACACAACAGAAAAAGTGGGATAACGTAGATAAAGCCGGATCGCGGAGCGAGAGCATGTCCGTGTGGTTTCAGACCTGGCCTTCGCTCGCAGGCCCAGTGGTGCCGGGGTCTGTGGGCTGCACCTGTCCCCTGCGTCGGGACGCTCGGGGAGGTCCGGAGCTCTGTGCTGGAGACGTGGGGCGGGTGTGGGGCTCGGTGAACTAGTCCGCTGCTTTTCAGACTAGCCTGGACCAGACTACCCTAAAGAAGTCCACAGTAGCATTGTCATTACATGCAGATAAAATTCATGGACAGAAGTGCCTTAATGCCTTCTTCCATCATTAACAAAAACAAGAAACGAAACAACATCAACAACAACACCAGCAACACCACACCCTCCCTGCAGGCGCGGATGCTGGACCCCAGCACAGGTGCTCACTCAGGCACGCACACACACAGCTCGGTTCACTGCGCACAGACGCGTGCTCCCGCCAGCTCGGTGGTCATGACAGCATTCCCCACACCGGGCCACGCAAACAACCGGAACTGAGTTCTCACAATTCTGGAGGCTGGCAGTCCAAGGTCAAGGTGGGAGTGAATCCAGTTCGGGGTGAATCCCCCCCCCACCACTGGTTTACGGACGACCACAGCGTCCCTAGGTCCTCACATGGCAGAGAGCTCGGGTGTCTCCTCTCTGATGCGGACACTAATCCCATCCTGGAGGCCCCACCCTCTCGGCCTCATCCAACCTCGATTACCTTCCCAAGGCCTCCCTCCTAATACGACACCTTGGGGGGCAGGGTTTGACCTATGAATCTGAGGGGACACATCCAGTCTCTAGCCCGGAGTTTCAAGAATCGTCTCCAGGTCTGTCTGACCCAGATTTGTAGGTGCCTGCCATGCACCAGGCAGTGTCCTCGGCTCAGGGACCGTGTCAGCGATGAACAGACATGGGCTTCGTCCTCCGAGAGCCCTCACGTGTGACGTGAACACAGAGCAGAAGACATGACAGCAAGAGGGCAAGGACCCAAGTGGAGATGCCTGCAGGGCGCCGGGGTCAGAGCGGGCACTGAGTCCACCCAGATGGATGACGAAGGGGCAGAACTAGTCCAAGGAAGCCGAGGAGGGCACCCTGGCAGACGGCACAGCAGGGACAGAGGCTGGGGAGCTGGCACGGCCGCCGGGAGGGGTCGCTCCCCTCGGGGTCACACTGTATCAGCACCTGGTGCTCCAGGTAAGCGGCGTCCGGGTGGAGCCGCCCTGGTCAGATGGAGAGACACCCGATGCCCTGCTGGGGAGCGCAGCCTGGACTTCACAGAGAAACGGTCTTCCATCGGCTGGTGCAGAGCTACACAATGACATGTGTTTTTGGAAGCACTTTCCCGTCAGAGTGCGGGGCTGGAGTTCATGGGGGGTGGGATTCAGGAAGCAGGGCCCCCAGTGGGAGTCTGATATCATCTAAGCTCAGAGTTGGTTAGATATTCACATTTTGTCTCAACAACGTCTCAGGTAAGGCCCCCCAGAAGCAGACCCTGACGTGGGAAGTTGTGAACTGCAAGGAGGTAGTCTCATAGCAAAGCTGGGGGTGGTGGGCAGGAAGGTGGCCTGGGGTGGGGAAGGCGGCCAGTGCCGGCACGCTGTCCAGCAGGGTCCCACGGAAGGTGACTTGGGTTCAAGCCACGGCAGCTCTGTGGGCCATGTAGGCCACCCCTTGCTGTCATCTGGCTCAGGGACAAGGGGGCTGAAGAATTTATCCCTCAGCATCTGTCAGTCACTGGTTAAGGGCTGGGGTTGGGAGAGGTGACAGGGCACACGGGTGCTTTCTGTTGTCTCCACTTGCAGGCAAAGTGGGTTCCAGCAACTTCCACCAGAGACAGGAGGGGAGCTGGAGCCGGGAGTGAGAGCGGAAGGAAGCTGGTGCCCGGGGTTGGACAGGGGAGGGGAGAGCCCCGAGGGCATGTGCTGCGTCATGAGGCCACCCGAGGACTCCCCGAGGGTGCACCCCATGAGCATGGGTCTCAGCCTCGCTGGCCTGGGAAGAACGTACATGGCTCGAATCTAGAAGGAAAGTCAAAACCAGGACTGTGGCACCAGCTCCATTTCCAGGAGTTTGGGGACCTTGTGGCTGTAAAAGATTCTTCCCAGATGCAAAGGTGCCAGGCGCAAGGCAGAGAAAGGGCTGCTGGCCCCACATGGGCCAAGGGGCTCACCGTGCACCACACTGATGGCCGCAGCTGGGCTTGGAGGCAGGAGCCAGGGCTGGGCGCCAGGAGCCTCTGAGGCTGCAAGGGTGAGTCCCCATCTGTCGCCCTCTATCCCCACAACCTGGCTGCTGCTGTCTGCACTATGGATTGCTGTAGGGATGAAAATGTGGTTCTAGCCTGGGAAAGTTCTCTAAGAATGTTCAAGTGTGCTCTGCTTCTGAAGTAGTGGGTCAGGATGGACAGACTGACTGGGAGGAAGGTGACATTTATGGAACATCCCCCGCAGGCAGGGGGCTGCCCTTGCTGGCTTTATGCAAATGAGGAGTGGGCACACAGGGCAGCACTCTGACCCTCAGGCAGGATCCTGACAGAGACCTTGGTCTGCCCCTAGAAGCCACAGATAGACTAAGGCATGTGATCTCCACCAAAATGCAATTAATCAGCGAGGATCTGAGTTACCTCTTCAGATCGGAGGATAGAGATCAAAGCCAGCCAGTCAATGAGACTTTGATAAGCCTTTAACCAGGCCCAGAGCCAGCCAGCTCCCCGCCCGCCCTTCCTGTCCAGCCAGACACACTCACCAGCCACGGGTCAGCCCTGAGTCCTGTCCCCTGACCCTGCAGGGCCGGGCCAGCTTTGCGTGGTGATCCACAGCCGTTTAGCTCCACAGTTAGCCTCTTCCCCTTTATGACGGAGCAGGGAAGCCATTGCCTTTCTCTTGGCAAATCAGCACCTCTCCCCCTGCCCCCAGCCCCTTGGCAGCCCCTCTGCATCCCCTCCCTGGTAGACCCGCCAGCAGGAAGACTTTCTCTAAAACACAGCAATCTCTGCTCCAGGCCTCTTTGCAAAGCCCACTTATCTTGAACTGTAAAGGTTGCAAGAAAAAAATCAAAACCATGACTGTGGCATCTGGACTCTCAGAGAACACCTATATGTATAACCTTGAAGGGCCTCTCCGTCAGGGTTTGCGCCCCATTTCGCCGCGGGAACCCGGTTTCCCAGAGGTGGGTATGAGAGGGAGGGGCGTGGAGTCTGCGACTTGCTCCAGGGGCCCAGACTCTCCCCGGACTCCTGTGTCTACATCCAAGTCCCCATTCTATTGGACACCCAGGGAGTGTCCACCTACAGCTCTGGACCCTGAACTCTTTCAGGGCAAGGACGAGATTCCCTCACCTCGGGCCTTCCTACAAGTTCACACAAGGCAGGTGCCCGGCACGGGTAGGTGGCCTTGATGCCCGACTAACACATGACCGTATTTCATCACACGCCACTGGAGAAGCCATGGGCCCGAGAGGCTATGGGACTTGCCCAAACTAAGCTGATCAATAAATGGCAGAGCCTGAACTTGGACACATGTCTGTCTGACTTCAAAGTTTGGGCTTCTTCCAATGCACCGCACATGTGTCTAAACTAAGACATCTGGGTTACAACATCATAAAAATCAAAGGTTGGCGATACTCACATTCCCAGCATCCAGTTTCACATATGGACTTGTTCTGTCTCGGAGCCAAGGGTCTGCGACCCTGGCCCGGGGCACATCTCGGCTGACGAGGGGTTCTTGGTGAGGGGTGCAGAAGGTGCCCACGCGGCTCCAGGGCCGGGAAAGGCAGGGCGTGTTAGGGAAGTTTCCCGTCCCCTCCCAGTTTTCTCTTCTACAAGAGTATTTGGGATGCAGGATATAATATTTAAATGACACGTGATCTGTAAAAGATTTTGGATTGGATTCTGAAACAAATCATAGATATCATTCCCCCCATCAGGCTGCACTGAAAATTCACCATAATTTTCTAAGAAACCAAATGCAAAGACTCGACCAAGCAACCCTCGCTGGGATAATTCAGAGGGTGTCCGGCCTCTCTGCGATCACGGAGGGTCAGTCGTGGCCCACCCGACTAGACCACGGTGCAAGGAGGTGCTGAAACCACAGCCACAGCTGCTCCCTGCCCTGGTTGTGTAGGGGCTACACGAGGCTGGGGGGTGGGGGCGTTCGTTGACTCCAGGGGTGCCAGGAGGGCTCCCAGCTCTCCGTGCTTCCCCCGGATTCTTCCACCTGCAGCTCCACAGTGCGGTTCCACTGGGGAGTTAGGGTGCAGCTTGAGATGTTGCAAACCTTTGCTAGGGTAGCTGTCATTCATACTTCTCGAGAGGAGGTCTTTGCAAGGATGGGAGTGAGGGCTGCCAGCAGATGGGAACACATCCGGTGGTGTTCTCAGGCCTGCCGGTGACCATGTGAACACTTAGGAGGCGGCAAGCCTGATGAGGGCCCTGGTGGCTTGGGGTGCATTTTTGGGTTCTTGGGGGACTGAGGTGGCTCTCTGTAGAAGCCTGGGTGGAGAGGGGTTGACAGGGGCTGGCAGGGATGAAGGGGACCTCCCCCAGGCCCTGGTCTCCCCACAGGACGTCTAGGAGAGCGGTGGTTGAAGAACCCTGCCACGGGCACAGAGCCCGGGCAGGCAGCCGTTCAAGTGTCATCCATTTCAAAGGCCTTTTGTCAAACTTCTAACGGCCAAAAGGACAGGCTGAAGCCACGCCCAGGGGAGGCCTCCCAACTGCAGTGACCTGGAAGGCTAGCAAGCTCCCCTCCCTCTGGAGCTTGGAGACAGAAGCTGCAATCAGCCCAATAAGTTGGGGACGGCGGGGGATGGTCCAAAGGGGAGGGGCAAGGGGGAGGAGGAAGCCTGCGCTTGCCTGCGGGACTGGCTGACAGCCGTGCAGGTGCGCAGAGCAGGAAGGCCCCCTGGGTTTTTGAGAGACACGAGCAGGGGATCTTGCAAGTGTCCATGCTCAGTGTTGAGTGGCCCTCTGGGGATTTTCCAGTTTAATTTCCTTAGGTCCCCTCCACTCCTCCACGGTTAGCTGTGGAAGTCGGAGCTCGGTTCTGCTACTACCAATTCGCCAGTAATTTCGGGGCAGGTCACCTCACCTTTTTGAAACCCTATTTTCTTATTCATAAAACAGATGTTGGCCTGGTATCCAGATCTCAGTTTTACCACGAAATTCTGGGGGCATCTCAGAGGATGCTAGGAAGGCTGAGAGAGGCCAAGGCTGGAAGGGGAGGTTAGGAGGCTCAGTGGCGGCCCCTCCAGAGGTCCCTGAGGGTTCAAGTTGTCCTTGCTCCCACTGCCCGCCCTGCCAGGCCAGCACAGAGTAGATCTGGTCTCCAAGGAGGAAAGCAGGGTCCCAGGTATCTGTAAAACCTGCCCCAGGACAGGGGAAGAGGAAGGCTTTCCTACCTCTCAAAACCTCTGGGCTTTTTATGTGTCTTCATTTGATTTGAATTCTTGATTGCCCTGTGAAGAGGTGGGGGCCAAGCGGGACCTCTGATCTCCACACCAACCCTCCTCCCCCAGGTTCTGGGGTCCGTGGTCTGGCTGTGAAGTTCGGGGTTACCAGCAATCGCCGCCATCCTGTGAGGGGGGTGCTCAGGCCCAAATTGATGTCAGGTTGCCGGCCGGGCACAGTGTTACCTGGAGCTTTGAAGCTTCTAATGAGTCCAGACTGTCTTCTCAAGTCAGCGGCTACGAATGTTAATAAAATTAAAGCCACCTGAGAGTTCAGCTTGGCGATCCTTTGAAAGCAAGTCTGTGATGGGTTATTACCCTCAATTATCTAGTTGTCCACTCTCTTAGCTTGGGGTTAAACTCTTAACTCTTCCCTTTGAAGTCATTATCCTTTTATCTATGACTGGACCAAGGAATTTCAGGACAATAATCAATGGAAACTTCATAAGAATAGAGGAGTCCGGAGGGGACAAGGTGTGAATGCCCTTTCACCGTTGGCTTGTTCAGGAGGCCGGGGGACGGGGCAGGGAAGGGACTGTGTCCCCAGCTCCAAGAAGCAGAGAAAGGAAATGGGGAAACCCCAGTAACTCCAACCCAGGGAGCCCCTTCGAATCCTCTGGAAAACACGCAGAAAGGGATCACTGGGGGCTGAGCAGAGAGGTGCAGCCCTCATCAAAGTGGAGAGAAAGTAATGCAGCAAAAAGACAATTAAAGAATGGGTTTAATTAGGGCTTTGATGTCTGACATGGCGCATGACACTGTTCAAGGGGGGAGGGACCGACGATTCGTGTGCCAGGAAGTAGCTTGTTAAAAAGGTCTGTCCCCCAAAGAGGCTGCGGGATGGAAATGGGGGCTGGGGGGACTTTCACTCCGCTTCTCCCGCCAAAGGGGGACACTCAGATGCACACGGAGCCTCATTACTGGGAAGAAAAAACATCGCAACTCTCTTCAAGTTATTTTTTTCCCCCCAAAAAGTCTTTCTGGGCTCCTAGAAGCTGTAGGTCTTGGGGGATCATTCTGCTGCCTGTCTTTCCCTGGAGAGAGGGAGAGAGAAAGGAAGGGAAGGAGGAAGGAAGAGTGAGGAAGGGAGGGGAGGGGAGGGAGGGGACAGTGCTAACAAACGCTGCCAATGTGTGTTTCGAGTCTCCGTTTCATTTAATCCCATTTGGAACGCTTGTCTGCACAAAAGAGATGAAAAAGCAGAGGGAAGAGCCCGGCCCTGCAGCTTCCCAGCCAGGCTGGACCGGGGAGCGTCCTCCCCAGTTTGGAATGTGACATCTGCAGCGCCCACCCTCCGCCGCGCAGCCCACGCCTCTCTCTGCCTGACGCGCACATGCACACACACCCCCGACCGAGGGCTCGTTACGACTCTCCCTCTCCTCATTAAAAACAGAAATAATAAAATAAAAACTGGCTTTACTGTGACCAACATCTGGAGAGCTCCCCGCTCCATCTGCGGGGCCCTGGCAGTGTCTCCAGCAGAGCCAGGGCTCCTGCTGCCGAGTCACACTGCTGAGGGGTGGGACCGGCCCCAGGGAGCCCGGGCTCACAGGTCTGCCCCCGCCCGCCTGCCCGCCTGCCCGCCTGCCCGCCTGCCTGAGAGGGGGCCACATCCGGGCTCTTGGAACCCAGGCTTTGTGGTGCCTGGGTTTAAGAGAGTTTAAGGGAGTTCAGGGGCGGCCGGTGCCCCCGCCACCCATCCCCGCATCAAGGTCCCCTCCCACCCCGATGCCCCAGCCTGTCCAGTCAGCAGGCAGTAGTCATACTGTTTTGTGTTCCTGGGAACCCCTTGAGCCAGGCCCCCCTGCCAGAGCTGAGAAGGACAAAACGCTTGGAGACCCCAACATTTATGCTTATGATTTGCTTCGAAACCAACCTGTCTTAGGTTTTGATTCCAAAATGCCTCACCCCGGGTTTTTTATATCTTCTATCTTATTCATGCACACGCTGCAGCAGCACCCTGGGAAAAAAGGGCCTCAGGTTTTGAAGAGTTGAGTGGTTTCCGTGAAAAGATAAAATGTTTCTCATACTTTGTCTAAAGGCCTAGAGCTCTTCTCTCCCCGGGCCCAAGTGTAATAATCCTTTAAAGCCTCAGCCCTCATTTCTTCTAGGCCACTCTTCCATTTCTTGGGTTTAAAGGAACCAGAGGGATCACACACGTGGGCACGTCGCTCGGAAGGAGCCACGGGGCTGGGGCCGTTCTGCCTGTGAGATGAGGGTGCAGACGTGGGCTTGAGCAGCGACTGCCCGGGTGGGAGGGGCAGGGGCCCGGCCCGGCCAATGAGAAGTCACCAAAGTCGAGGGTCTCTTGAGCCACTGTACAGGGTGATGGATGTCCTAGGTGGCGATTGTCTCCGACAAAGGACACGTGTGTCAACACAGGTATTTATGTGTGAGCGAAAACGATGCTGCCCCGTCGAGGACACATCTGCTCCCAATTAGGATCGATGCTAAAGTTAGCTTAACAGAAAACAAACTTCTTCAAATCAAGTGTAATTATTCTAGATACATAAAAGCTGCTTTATAATATGATTTGTGCAGACCCTGGAGGAACTTCTACTTGAATCGGAGGGTTTCATTTGCATTTTTGCCAGAAACTACAACTGCTCCAACCGTTTGACTGTCAAGAAAGGAGAGATTTAGAAAGCACAGTAACCCAGCCGGGCCCATGCCGGGAATAATCGTAATCCCTCCTCCTCATTCCAGGGCTTTCCATCCTGCAGTGGCTTCTAGTCTTCACACACGGGCGAGTCAGACGCTCGGGGGTGTTTGTGGGGGAGGGACACACTTAGGCAGGGCCTGGAAATGTTTTCGTTTTTAAAGAGCTTTAAAGTGCCTTGGGTTGTTCTAAAGTGCTTTGGAAATGTTTCTTTTAGTGTTCTTGCCTCGCAAAGAGGAAGGTAAGGTATGAAGTATATTTTCAATGGTTGGTTTTGAGAGTCTAATGCTGCCTTCTGCTTGGTCATTCTGCTGGACAAGGCTGGGCAGTGAGGCGTGTCGGGAGGGGCTCTGGGTGGGCACAGAGGCCCTGGGAGTTGGGTGTTGTGACCCTGGATGCTTTGCGGGCCTGAGGTGAGGGGCTACCTCGATTCTGCAGCACCCCTTATCCGTATTTCCCTTTGGGGTACGCCAATGTTTCCCCTTTACATCTTGCTTTTCTTTTTTCAATGTGACAGACACGTCTGCAGCGAGAGAAAATGGATGTTCATTACCAAGCGAAGCTAAACCCGAATTCTCCAAAAGAGGCTGCAGGCCACAGAGTCTCACGTCAGGAACTGAGTAAAAGGCCTTCCTTTCATGTTGCTTTCAGAGAGAAAGGCTTCGTGTGACGGGAGTAGGTGTCAGGAGCAGGCCCTATTAAAGGTGGCTCCGTCGGAGCAGGAGAGGGCCCAGAGCCAGGACGTTCTTCCTAATAAGCTCCTGCCGCCGCTGGCCTCAGAGCAGCGGCCGCCCCAGGTCAGCACTGAGGGTGGAGGGTGCCCGCCCACGCCCTGTCACCCGCTAGAGGGCAGGTGGGGTGTCTGAGCCACGTGGGAGGGGAAGGGAGGAGGGGACGTCCCAGGATGCTATTCGCTTTTGTGGGAGTAAAGGATGAACTCAAGACCCACGGACCCCGCGGTGACTCGTGCCCACCACCCTGGGCCTGGCCCTGCAGGGTCCTGTCTGTTATCCAGCGGGAGTCCGTACACCACCGGGCCACACACTGGCTGAGGACAAGGTTTCCGGGACAAGTGAGCCAACCTCTCTATGCCTCAGTTTCCTGGCCTGCGACATGGGGGGGAGTCCTGTCTCTGAGACCCGTTGTGGTTATTAGAGGTGGCGGAGCGTCTCTAACACATAGTCGCAGGCGCTCAGGACACTCATTATTATTTTTCCGATGACCGTTCTGTGTGCACAGAGACAGGTAAGAATGAGTGCACTTCAGCAAGCCCCCAAGCCCGGGCTCCTTTTGAGTAGGGATGGCATCTCCCTTTCCGTCCTCAGGTCCTAGCATGCTGCCAGGAGCATGGTGGGCACCGACATGTGGCTGTGGCTGCCGTCTCTGGCCACTGCAGACCTGCTGCAGGGTGAATGAGGACTACAGTGGCCTTTATTTTTACAAAAGAATGATCTACAGCATTGTCTAAATGGAATATCGGTTAGTCCTATCGAAGGAAGTGACAAATGACAGGTTCAAGTTGAAGTCCGTCATGAGTTAAACAGGGGCACCTACTGGTAAAGCATGGAAATGCAACCCGATTCCCTTAGACCGTGCCTGGACCAAGGGACTAGGAAGAGGAGGTAGAAGCTCAGAGTTGGGGGACCCTTGACCATAGAATCAGCACAAGGGGAGATGAAGGTGAAGGAGATGTCCTTAACTTAGGAAGAGCTAAAATGCTACCAAGTTCTCAAATCGCTGGCAATGCCACACCTGGGGAGGCCACAGACCCACCTGGCTCTGCTCGTCCAGCGGCAGGTGTGATGCGTCTGCCTCCATCTGCCCTGGTGTCTCGTCTGGGCTCTGTGACCCATCACAAATGTATAAACTGACCGACTAGGGCAGAATCTCTGACGCTGGCACAAGGAAAATGGGGCGGGCCAAGGGCGGTTCAAATCTGTGGTCCTGATGTGTGCTCTAGTAAAGTGAACTAGCCAGAGAGCCTCCCCTGACCACCAGGAGACGGCGACTCTGGTCTGCAACAGAACTCCATGGGGAAACAGGATTCCCTTGTTGGTGATCTTTGCTGGAACCCATTCATTTCACCTGCCTTCACCTCGGCTTTTGGGAGGAGTGGATGGACGCTGAGGAAGCCCACCTGTTTCCACCAACACTCACTGAGCACCTCCTGTGTGCTGGGCACTATGTTAAGGCTGATGCCCTCCTACAGCAGAGGGGAGGGGACACTCTGGTGATTCCCCCTTCTAGTGCCCACCTGTGTGAGGTCCATTTGAGTGGTTCAGTCATACTTGTCTCTGGCTACCCATGTGGCCCTGGCCAAGCCATTTACATTCTCTGTCTCTTCGTTTCTTCTGCAGTGAAGTGAGGAGGTCAGACTAGATCATCTTCAAACCCTCAGCAAAAGTATTCTGAGCGCAGTGATCTGTGCGAGCAAGAAGGGCACTGCTGTCCCTTGGTGTCAGCACAGAGCCGCTGGGGAGTGGCGACGCGTGTCTCTCACGGTGTCTCCTCATCCCGTCCCACCACACGGTGGCCCTTCACACGTGGGTGGGTTTTCCCTATCGAAGCCTGCCCCCCACTTCCCACATCTGCAAGGCTCCTGGTTAGAACTGCCGGAGCCCTGAGGCTCGAGCCGTGGCTGTGCCCTGCGGCCGCTAAGGGAACCGAGCCGCATCCCTGACAGCGGGCCGCTCTCCTCTGCGCCCCTCCCCGAGGGAGGAGGAAACCGGGCCCCTAAGGTGGACCGAGCACAAGGGCAGAGCTCCTCTTCTAGAACAGCGTGCTGACGGCCCAGAGGCGACTCTTCCCCGAGGTTCCAGTGGTCACCTGCTGGCTGGCCCCCATCTGGGGGGCTTTCTGGGGCCCAATGAGGGGTGTGTGTTTCCATGTCTTCTGAGATTATCAGGAATGAGCCAGGACATCTTAACATTTTTGTAATTATTATTTCTCCACTGAAATGGAAACGTCTTCTCTCCTACCCTGTTTTACTGGAATGTTCTGCCGGGTAGGTCTTCTGTTGTTCAAAAAACAAAAAAGAGAGACCGTTTGGAGCAGCTTGAAATCTCTTTAAAGTAACAGTCAGATCATCCATTCAACTAAATAGGAGTCAACTCCCCTAGAAATAACTTACAAAAACCTCTTTGGAGTATGACATTTTCAAAGCAAAATTCTTTTCTTTTCTTTTTTTCAAAATACCACAAGCAATGCGTTGAGTTCAGGGAATACTGCCTGCCAAACTTCCATTTTTATATTTAACCTTTCTTCTTTTCTGACGTCTTGCAAAAACATGCTTGAAACTCTTCAAAAACCTTTTCAGGTTGAAAGTTTGGGAAAGAGTCTTAAGCAACAAAAACGTCCGTTCTTAGCTTCCCTCCCCCTTCCCTGGTTCAGGAGAAAAGTTATCGCTGCCCGTTCCCCACCAAGGCTGACTCTAAGGGTGGGGGTGGGGGCGCCCGGCCCTCAGCGCTGGCTGCTGACCTTGCACATCCACACCACCCAAACGACTCCTCATGAACTCACAGGGGCTTGGGCCATTAAAAGTGACCCCCCTCCCCAAACTGTGGTTATGGTAGAAAAATGATACCAAAGATACCCCACTACTTTTGTGTCAGGGCAAAGAGGCATTATATAGTCGAGTTCTGTCAAAGACATTGAAAATATAAAGTGAAACTAGTAACTAATCAGTATGAGAACTGAACTTTAAAAAGGTGTTGTTAAAATGCTCGTTAAAATAGGAAAATTGGATTAGCAGTGGTGTTCTGGGCATGACATCCTTTGGGCCAAAAAAAAAAATCATCTTGTTCTATTTTTCCTGGAGCCCAGAAAAGCACTCTCAGCCCAAACACCAGCCTCCTAATCTTATTTTCTTTTTCTCTAGCATGCACTTTATTAACCCATTTTCTCATTTACTTGTTCTGAATAGCTCAGTGGGCAGCATCTTTCTTAGAGAGTCAAAGCCTCCTTGGAGATGCCGTGTGGAAGCAGGAACGCACACAGACTCCCAGGCCCAGCGCGGCAAAGAAAAGCCCCCTGTGTAACCCTGTCTGCTGAGTCCGCACGCTGCGCTCCGCATGCCAGCAGCGCTCGGGGCCCCATTAACACACAGGCCTTCAAGGAATGCAGCTGGCACGCAGGCTGGCAGCTCGCGGAGTGATTCATGGCTAGGTGGGGATGAAACGCGGTCGTTCCGATCCAGGGCCCGAGGCAGCTGCTTTCCACGTATCTGCCACCTGGCAACAAGCTAGTGTCCTGAACACCTCAGTGCCAGAGGGGCTGGTGTCTCAGTGGTGGCAAGTGCTGCTTGACTCGAACGACAGAGCTTAGAGGATCGGCCTGTGTTTTAGGTTCAGCCAGGTGGCCCAGCTTCTCACCTTGGGGTGCTACCATATTGATGACATAATAAACATGGAGAGCCACTCTCCTTCTTGTGGCCAGTTTAGAGGGATAGTCCTGAGGGAGCTCACTGTACAGGAAAGCTGTGAAGAATTCTAGGAGAACACCCAATTGTAGGCCCCTTGGAAGAAAGATTTAGAAATACTGTCCTTGGTTCAAAGGCGGAGCCTTCAGGTAGGGGATGGTTGTATTTCTCTCTGATTTCCCATTCTGAATCCTCAAAAAGTCTGTCCCCTGGCCTCTCTGCAATGCTGGGACAGGACAGAAGGTGACGACGAGCTAGCTGTCATCAGACTGAGCTGAGTCAGTCTGACAGACATGGCCCCAGTCTGTGCTGGAGGCTGGGAGGACACCACACGTGCAGTGTCCTCACTCACCAGGAAAAGCAAAGTGAAACCACCAGGCGCTGCCGCTGCACGTGCCCCAGGAGGACTTCGGTGAAACAGACAGACAGCGCCGTGTGCTGGCAAGCACATCAAGCGATGGGAACCCTCACACATGCTGATGGCGGCGTAAATTGGCTCAACCACTTTGTAAAATTGTTTATCAATGTCTATTAAAATGTCTGTCCTATCCCCACTAATTGTACCTCCGATACAGAAGTAGACAGAGAGGCAATGTTGTACCTGTCCACTGAAACGTGTACGATAATATTCACAGCACTGATGTGCATATTCATAACAGCCCCAGACCGGGAACAACTCAAATGTTCATCAGCAGGTGAATGGCTGAATAAATTGTGGGGTGTTTTTATCACAGAATACTACACAGCAAAAAAAGAAAATTAACTACACCTACAAACACTAACATAGCTAAAACTCACAGATGTTTTCTTGAATAAAAAACCCAGGCACCAGAAAGCATAGTGTATGGTTCTAGTCACGTGAAGAGTAACAAGCAGCTACAGCGCACTCTGGGGCTAGAAGTCAGACGAGCGGTCCCCTCTGGTCGTGGGCACTGAGTGGGGGGCGGGGAGCCAAGGTGAACTTTCTGGGGTGATGGAAATGTTTTACAACTTAATCTGGGTGACGATTACATTAAGTGTACACATGTGTGAAATTAATCATGCCATACACTTAAAACCTGTGTTCTTCATGGCATGAAATTGTACTCAATAAAAAAGCTAAATAAAGTAAAACATTTCCTAAAGGATATTTTACCTCTTCTTATACACTTCCTTGATCTCTTTAACCAGACTATAAATTCTTCAGCACAAACTGTATCTTATGCTAATAAATATCTATTAGAAAAAAGCCAAAATAAAACAGACACATACGTGATAAAATTGCATAGAACTACACACACACACACACACACACACACACACACAGCGTTCTCCAAGCCCAGCTGCAGGAGTGCGGCAGAGAGGGGAGAAGGGGTTAAAGGACCGCTCTGAAACAACCTGAGGGATGCTGACATCTTTTCAGCAGCGTAGAGATGATCCATTGTCCTCTGGCCCCCAGCGTTTCTGATGAGAAGTAAGCATTCCTTCTCCACATCGTTCTCTGGTCCCGCTGTCTCTTTTGTGGCTTTCATGATTTTCTCTGTGCATCTGGTTTTGACCAGTCCGGGATGCACCTCAGTACAGCTTTCTTTATAGCATTTGTTCTGCTTGGGCTTTGCTGAATGTCTTTGATCTGTAAGTTGATGGTTTTCACCAAATTTACTGAATTTTCAGCCATTATTTCCTCAAATATATTTTTCTTCCTCATTCTCTTTCCAGTGCTTCTGAGGTTCTAATTACACATACATTAAAGCACGTATTTTGCTCCAGAAATCACAGAGGCTTTGCTCACTGTTTGCAGTATAGTTTCTCTTTTCTTCAAACTGGATGCTTTCTGCTGATCTATTTTTCAGTTTACTGACCTTTCTTCACTCTCCCTGATCTGCAGACACGCCCATCTAGAAAAACTTCCCCATCAGACGGGTCTTCAGTTCTAGAATCTGATTTTGCTTTTTAACTTTGTTTCTCATCTCGAAGTTTCCATTTTAAAATTTATTATGACCATGTTTTCCTTTAAGTCCTTGAATGTATTTATAAAGTTGCCTTAAAGTCCTTGGCTGCTGATTCCAACATCTGAGTCATTCTGAGATCAGTTTCTTTTGATTGCTTTTGCTTTTGACTGAGATAAGATTTTCTGTTTCATGTTCAGTGTTTTTTTTTATTATAATCATTGTGCTCTAAATGCCATAATGACAGGATTTTATCTTCCTCTGAAGATTATTGTGGGTTTTTTTTATTTTGTTTTTCAAGCAGACGGCTCACTTGATGGGACTCAAACTCCAGACTCGATTTCTTTGTGGTTGTAGCACCAACATGTTTGCTGTGCTCTTTCCACTTCCCAGCTCTTGCTTCCTGCAGCTCCTCAGGGTCTCCCCACACCCTGAGAGTTCGGGGGTTAGCCCAGAACTTGAGAGGTTTGTGTGCCGATTTTGAGGCTCCCCAATGGTAGCTGTCGCTTTTCCTAGGTTTCACCCTCAATTTTTAGCCACTCTGGCAGCCCCGATTGTGTCTTCCGATTGAGCAGAGCGGTAAGTCTGCAACTTCTGCTTGAGTTCCAGTCTCCCCAGGTTGTGCAGACGGGAGGTCGCCCTGGGGAACACGGCATACATGCAGCTTGCCGTCTGGTTCCCTTCTGTCAAAGGTGGAGTGTCCTCCAGTTTATGCCCGCTTCGGGCTACTTTCCACTGCCTCCAACTATATATATATATATTTATATTTAAATGATTTTGTTAAGTGTTTATCATGTTCCAGAGGGTTAGCTCAATACAAGCTGCTAACCCTCTACCATTACTGGAATTGGAACTCAACATAACCTTTATGGTCTTTACTCCTTAATCTTTTATACAATAAACGTCCTCCTTTGCCCAAAAGAATAAATTGTGGGCATTAAAAACTTGACATCTGCCTTGGCTACCATGGCTCAATGGATTGAGTGCTGCCTGTGAACCAAAGGGTCACCAGTTCAGTTCCCAGTCAGGGCACATGCCTGGGCTACAGGCCGGGTTCCCGGTTGGAGGTGTGGAAGAGGCAACCTCACATCGATGTTTCTCTCCCTCTCTTTCTCCCTCTCTTCCCCTCCCTCTAAAAGTAAATAAATAAAATCTTTAAAAAAACATTTTTACAAAGTGTCTTTAAAAAAAACCCCAAAACTTTACATCTAATTCTAGGTCCACCGCTAACTGGCTATGTGATGTTGCTTAAGTCCCTGCCCATAATTTGGTCCCAGTTTCCTCATCTTCAAACGGACGAGGGCCCGGCCACAAGACCCAGATCCTTTCCTGTGGTCATAAGCTCCAGCTCTGTGAAGAGCACAAATGTGTTTTGGCTCACAGAGAACAAAGGGGTCCTTGCTTACATTTCTGTCTGGGGCCCTGGACTGCAGCTCAAAGCTGCAGCGTGACCTTAGGCTGAGTCAGCTTCCCTCTCATATGAGGCCCCGACGGACAAAAGCTTCCAGGTGGTCAGCGGCGGCGGCTTTTCCTGGGCCTGAGATCGCCTGGGAAGGGAGCCCGCTGCCTTCTCCGCACATTCAGGAGGAGAAACAGCTAATCACCGAGGCAAGAATGATGGGGGAGTCAGCGGAATCTGTTTGACCTTTTCTAAAGTCCTAATCTCTGCGGGATTCAAGGTGGAGTGGCAGGTAGTGCTGATGATAAGGAAACAGTACCAATGGCTTACCAAGTTCTTTCTGTGCTGTGCGGGGCAATTCACACACGTGATGGGCAGGAAGAAAAGATGACCAGACACCCGGGACGAGCATGATCAGAACAGCTCCTGACTGTCTCCTCCCGCCAGCACCGCCAGCACCGCCAGCAGCCTTCCCGTCCTGCTGAAGGGCAGCGGCGCGCTTTGGGTTGCTCAGGCCACACGCTCTGGAGCCATCCTGCATTTTCTCCCTCACACCCACATCCACTCCGTCAAGAAACCCTATTCCCTCTGAGCTGCCCTGTAGGGCTTGTGTCTGCTCTCTGCTTCTAGTGTCTCGGTCAGCCTGCTCACAGTAACAGTGGTGTGTTCATTTCATTTTGTTTTGAACAAATGAAAGGAAAAGGCATTTCGGTTGTCTACTAATTTAATCCACCAGATAAATCCTCAAGATCATGGCTGTAGGTCAGACCAGGCTCCGCTCTGCAATTTCCTGGTTTTGTGAACTGGGGCAAGCTCCTCCTTCATCAAGTTCAGCATGGCTGCCCTCACCCATCTGTCCCAAGATGCCTCCAGCTTTGCTTTTCTTCTGTCTGCAAATCGCCCTCCTCTACGTTCCACAGAAACACAGAGCTTGGGATGCTGTCATTGCGTGGTCCCTTAGGGTGAAACCCCTCTAACCCTGCCTCTGTGTGTTGGTCAGCAGTTCTTTTCTGGAGGAATGAGACAGCAAGGTTCAATCTCATAGTGACTGGGCTGGAGGGTAGCTGACTCCTAGCCTCTCCTCTTTGGTAGCACTGGCCAATGTGTAACGACAGGGCCACTTTATTACTGAGGAGTCACCACAATTCTTAAGTCACCCATGAAAGATGTTGCCACTGAAGGGGAGGCACTGGAGCTGGCCTTCATCTGGCAGCCACTGTGGGCACTGCAGTGTGGGATCCCTCTGCCCTGGGGGGTTCTTGCAAATCTCAGGTCTGGGATTGGAAGGTCCTCTAGCTACGGTTCTTGTTCCAGCTGCATGTTAGGATAATCCAGGAGCTCTTAACACATATGCAGGCCCCAGTCCTGGCCCCAGCCCTGAGCGTTTTATTTAATTCATCTGGGGTGGGCAGCTTCTCAGATGTTGCTAATGTTCAGCCAGGGTAAGGACCATGGTCCACACTAGCTGGGGTAGTGGGAGGTCTTTATCAGACAGACCTGGGTTTGAGTCCTTGTTCCACCACCAGGACTGTTCCTCCTGAGGCTGTAACCCCTCAGCCTCATTCTTCATCTGTAAGGAAGAGCTGATGATGTCCAACTACCTCACAGCATGGTTGTGAGGATTCAGGGAGAAGTGTCTGTGAAAGTGGCCTGCCCTTAGAAAACAGATTACTTCCATACAGGCATGCTTTTAGTTCAAAGTTGGCATGTTTTCCGTCATTCGAAGAGTAAACGCAGCCAATGACTAAGGTTATGCTCTCTCAAGGAATTGTCTGCACCCCCTTTTTTGACCTATGTGCAAACTACAGACAAGATGGGGGCTCCAGGCTCATTGGGAGGTAACTCGCTTCCTCATGCCTTGGGAGGGGTCCAGAGCTGCCAGCCCCGAGGTATGGCTTGCACATGACGCTGTTTCGGTGCATTTTATTTCAAGCAAAAATTGAGATGTAATGTTTTGAATCTATAGAGACTCACACTTGGAAGCCAGGAGGCTCTGCTTCTGTCCTTCTCGAGTGACATCTCGGAACCAGTGACATTTCTTTCACATCCCTCAGCGGTGCTTTCATGATCTCCAGTCGGAAAACCAGAGGCGTCAGCAACGAGACAGCCAAGTCCTTCTGTGATCTGAGTCAATCCGGAGGCATCCAGATTCAATCATGTGCCCTGGGAGGTTATCCGGCTGGACATCAAGGGTCTGTCTGGGTGCTGCACACTTTTCCCTCCCATTGCCCAAGCACAGCTGTTGTACTTATTTGCATCATGGGGTTTTGTCAGAGAATTCTTGGCGTGACCAAGGACCTGCGAGATACTGATCGAGGGCTTGCACAATCAATGCAATCTCTGCTTCCCGGACGCCACTGCCTGAGGTCTTGCAGGAATGAGGACCCAGCAGCCTCAAGGGGAGGGGAAGGCCTCCCTCGACCTCTAGCAGTTTCTGACGTTGGAAGGCAGCCGCTTGTTCACAGATGCCTGCCCACGGCCCAGAAGAGCATGAGAGGGAGACAGTCGAGGGCCCAGGCCCGGACAGGGACCAGATAGCATTTGGAGGCAATACCGGGACACCTCTCTCGCAATTTCCAGTCCACACTCACACTCTCGACCAACAGCAGAGTCTTGCCCAAGCCCCTCTTTGGTGCTCTGGCAAGTGTCGTTCTCCTATAAAATGTCCTATCAGACGGTTTATGAAAGGAAGCTCTCGTGCCACATGGCGTATTTCCAGACACCGTGTCCAGGGCCACTAAGGGCTAGACCTTTTAGACTTTCTAGATTGTAAGGCACAGAAAATACAGAAGGAACAAGGAAATGGACATTGGCCCAGGTGGAACCATTGTGACACAAAGCTTGGCTCATAGCACCGCAACATTAAATCGCTGTGTCCGATCCATTATGAGGGGATGGCAGAGGGTAAGCAATAGGGCAGAGAGTATGGGCTTTGAAGCCAAAAATGTGGGTTCTAGGCCTAATCTGGCCACTTGGTAGCTGATCTTTGATCTCAGAAAAATCAGTCAAATTAAACACGAGGTCAAAATGCTCCTTTTGGAAAGCTTTTCTTCATGAGCTGGGTTGGATGAGTTTTCTTAAAATATGAGTCCAGTGGTGTTAAACAGAAGACGACAAGTTTGTTCATTGCTCTAAGGGCCTTGGAACTGTGTTCAAACTCAGGGTCAGCTCTAGGAAACAGTGACCGGGGTACAACGTGCATTCGTGTTCTGGGAATCCACCGAGTGGCAAACCGCCCGGGCAGCCGGGATTCCACTGCTCCCTGTCGTTAGCTTCTCTGCAGAATTCTTTGATGCTTCTGAGTGAGTTCTTAAAGCTTTCACTTGTACTCTGACATCAAACCAACAAGGTCATTTCCAGAAGTGATGAAATACAGCTTTGGTGGTGCTGAAAATGTCTCCCTGTTCTGTGTGTTTAGGAGAGACGTGGTTCTTCTGACTACCCTTCTCCTAGAGTCTCAGTCACCAGGATTCCTCGTGTAGGCTGGGGTTCCTGCTGCACCATCAGAAACTCGCCTGTCGCATCCTCTTACACCAACAACTGGCTCTACACACGCTTCAAGTATTTCTCTGTCCTTCAAAATTGTGCTCACAATCAAATAAGATATCCTCCTTTTGATTAAATGCTTTACTTTCAAAACTCAGGCCTTTCTTTATCCTTTTGTTGATGCAGGAATCCACACATCACACTTGCTTTTCTTAGGTATACCGAAGCATAAAAACATTTTAAGTCTTGATGATTTTTTTTAAACAAAGCATTACAAAACAGTTCTATTTTTTTTTTAAGCAGCAGATGGAGTCAGATGAATTACTACCAGCTTTGACCTTGAAGGGTAGACTGCATTTCCAATGGATTCAGTCCATACTGAAAACCCGTTTTGGTGGTGAGTAGTGGTCTTTGCCAGGGGGAGGGAAAACAGTAAGTCGGGACTGGGTAGCAGGATGCGCTGCTGAATGTGCAGGGCCGTCTAGGGCTGCGGCAGGTGGCGTTTCCCTTTGAAGGTGGACAAAGTGACTGGTCCATTGTGACTTCCACACCTGTAAACATATCGCTAAGGTGATAATCCCATGGTCGTTATTTCTTGTCTATCTGGATGGTGAACCTAAGGCATGCAGAGTTTAAGTGGCTGGCCCCAAGGCCAATTTAGCCAGTGTTAGAAATTGAATTTGTCTAGCAATACAAGCTCTTGCCTCTGAGTATTGTGAATTATACCTGCACAATAAAATATTTAATAACTTGCCTGAAGACACAGTAGAATTATATTTTCTCTTCTCTGGTCAGAAGGCATAATGTAAAATTCAACCACCCTTAGGGGCATAATCACAGATAAAACCATTATGGCCAAGTAGGAATTACAGCATAAAATCTAAGTGTATAAAGTGGAATTATTTAGATGACATTATAGTGAAGCTAATCTGAAATAAGACACTACTTATGATGGCCCAAAGACTCTTTTCAGACAAAGGTATATGCTACTCCCAGTTTTACATACATTTCTAGGAACAAAACTCACAACTTCTCAACACTATTGTTGGGATCCTCTCCGTTTGTTCCTGGTGTGCCTGGGTTTTGAAAGGCACATCCCGCCCAGCGGTAGAGTGGCAAGGACTCCAAACCCCAGCTCACGGTCACGGGTGCTGCTGCGCAGCCTGCCTGGAGCTCATGCCATCGGGCAGAAAAGGGCTCCGCCTCTGGGACACCAGCAGCAGCCAAGCCCTGAGTGAGCATCTACAAGCTACCCGCCACTGTCCACACGGCGGGTCTCTATGCGACGAACGCACAGGCTACGTGTTGACATGCTTTAAACCTTGACTGGGTCCCAACTTCTTTTTTTGTAGCTGGGAGGGCATGTTCTATCACAAGAAAGAGACCTCGAGCCAGGTTAGTGGTGGTGCACTTAGTCACTGTAGTCTTCTATGCACGGTCTCCAGACATTCCTGGTGGGGGACCACGGGCGGCCACAGTCTGGCCAGCTGGAGTTGACTGAATTCTCCTCATAGTGCGAGGGCCCTGGGCCAAAGTTCCCTGTGTCACTTCTGTGGAGGACAGTCAGGGAATTTAAATTATTTATACCCTTCCACCCCCCTGCTGGAGATTTTAAAGTGACCATTAAATGTCCTAGTCTCAATTTTTCTTAGTAGAAGAAAGCCATTTTTTCTCCCTCCTAAAATTAGCCCACAATCCAGGCTATTTTGACAGACTTTATAATGTCTTGCCAGTTTTCTTTCTAATTCCCTATTACTAAACTTTCAGTGTTGGCATGAAAGAAATTTTGAAGCCAAGTGATAAAAAAAAATAAGAAAAGGAAGACACGACACAGCTTCTAGACATTATGGTAAACATTTACAAAATTTGTTTAAAAATTTAGAATATAAAATGCTTTTATTAAGAAAGCCTTACCTATATTTCCAGAATTTTAATACACTTAATTCCCTTTTAAAAGAGTTGTTTCATCTCCGTGTGTTTAATTCCAAAGCCCTGATGCTGTCCTCACGTTCCTCTGTTTTCAGGGCGCTTTTCTCCACCCCTCAAACGTCTTCGCAGTCATGCACCTGGTTTTCTTAACTAATGTTGTTATGGGGGGTAAGTGGGACATTAAAAAATGTAATTTTGTGATCGAGTATGTAGACTACTAATTCAATGTTAAGTTCTACTTAAGTATCAAGTTCGAGTTGACTTTTTGTTGTTGTTAAATTAAAAATGCCTGAAAACTAATGATAATTCCATATCACTAAGAAACATAAATAAAATTATTTTAATGTAGAGGAATGTTCCTCAAGAGCAATCATTTTTTCCCCCACAATTTATCCAGAGGGCTGGTTTGCAAAATGGCTGATGGGTAACTCAACCCATGATGAATTGCTCATTTAGCAACTCTGCAAAATTCACGATTTGGAGCTAACCGTAGATGGGAGCAGGGCTGAACTTTCAAAAACATTTCCCTAGACTTTCATAAATAATGCACGATACCCTTTCATGTGGCCGGCCTGCACAAGTTCCGGTGCTTTGGTGGGGTTAATGTCTGGTAGAAGCATTGCCAAGTGCAAGCTGATACTGAGAATCAACGGAGGAAACGTGCTCTCCACCACTTATCTGAGGACTGTAGTCTGGGAGGCACCACACCCTTCAGTTAGGACCCTCAAGGAATTTGGATTCTTGCCTCTAAATGCCTCTAATTAATTGCTCCCTCTGACTTCCTCCTCAAGGGTGAATTCAACAGGTTTTCCTAGCTATCCTGGAAGCACTCTGTCTTACTGTGCAACCAGCCCTCTCCTACCCTTACTTCTCTTTTAAAAACTCTTTAATAAATTCTTTTATTTAAAAAAACATTGACGTGTGAGAGATACATCAATTGGTCACCTCTCCCACATCCTCAGCGGGGGGCTTGGCCTGCAGCCCAGGCATGTGCCCTGACTGGGAATCGAACAGATGACCTTTCGGTTCCCAGGCTGGTGCTCAAGCCACTGAGCCACACCAGCCAGGGTAATAAATTCTTTTCTGTAGCTTCCCAGATGGTGTATTCCCTCCTGGTCCCCTCCTATCCCTCTTCCTCTCGTTTTCAGTTTCTCCCAAGCCTTTCCCCTTCTTGGTGAAACTGTCAGCTGTCTCGGCATCAGCTCTCACCCAATGCTCCTGACTGACAAATCCCTGGGCCCTGACCCAGGTTTCCGGTTACCCGATGCAGCTCGGTACATGTCTAAACCCAAACTCATCATTCTTCCCCCGACTCAAATCTCTACCCTGCATCTTTTTAGGCTAGAAACCTTGGCCCCACATTTGTTTCTTTCTCTCCTACAATCATCTCATTCATTCAGGTGCCACGGTAGCTGCTGAATCTTTGGCCTACTTTCCATTCACAGAGAGACACTTCTCTCCCAGGGGATGTGGTCCATCTTAGTTAGACTCCTGCACACCTTTCCTAGCTTGTTCTCTGCCCCCAGCCTGCTTCCTCCAAACCAGCCTGCCTAGTGGAGTTGCTTGGCAAATGCTCTACGGCAAGTTCTGATTGTGTCACGTCCCTGCTCAAAACTCTTAAATTGCTCCCTGGTGCTTATAAAATAAAGTCCAAACCACTCCTCATCCATCCATGCAGGCAATGCAGTGTAGCAAAAGGGGCAAAAGTGAGTGAATTAGAGAGGTATCAGTTCCAATTTCTGAGCTTTGCGCAGTGGCAGTATCGTAGCCAATGAGGTTTATCCGAGGCGCGATTATTGCTAATTGAAAACTTTTCCCAGTTCCAATTTCTGCTTTCATCATATACTAGAATTATGGCTTTGGGCATATGTCCAAACTTCTCTTTGCTTCGGTTTCCTCAAGTATAAATAACACTTATCTCATGAAATTATTAAGGATTGTCAGAAGATAAAAATAGCTTTCACGTATTGTATGTTTATTGCTTGTTAGACTTGTTGAACACGTTATCTCATTTGGTTTTCACAACCTGGTTCTACCCTTGCCTCCGTTTTCTAAGGTAAGGCAACTTAGACTCAGAGAAGCTCAGCAACTGGCTCAAGGCCAGAGCCTCTGACTCCGAAGCCCTTCACCACGCGCCGAGGCCCAGCCCGGGGCTGAAGGTGGTCAGTGAGTGTGGTTCCCCTCGGCTTCCTGATCAGACTCCAGCCCACCTTTCCAATCTTCTCTCGCACGACTTCCCTCCCAGCACATTGTGATCAGGTGATCCGGACGACTTCACTGGCTCAGACTCCCTGGGAACGCCCTCCCCACACTTCCGCCTGCTGAAACCCTGCTCTAGCCCAGTGTGAATGTCCCCGCCTCCTACGAGAACTGATTTCAAAATGTTATTGCTTCCTTGGAATTCCCATAATCTTGGGCATTTCTCCTATAGAGATCGTGTTCTCTCTTATATTGTTTTTTTTTTTTTCTTCCTCTTCTCTGTAGGTCTTATTTCCCCCCGCAGATCACAAGCTCTTTACAGGCAAGGAGCGAGGGCAAGGAGCGAGTCTTCGTACGTCTCCCAGTCCCGGGCTGGTACGAGGCACCCGGCAGAGGTCTGCAGTGCATTTAATTTTGGAGCAGGTTTCTTCAAGTTTTGAAGAGCTGAGTTCAATTTACAGTTTGCTTGAAGTGAAAATGCTCCTCATATGTTAGAGGTTATATCAGAGAGAGAACAATAATTACAATGTGAGATGGACATGGGGCCAATTAATCTTTCTCCTCTACCAATAAAGAGGCAGAGAGAGTGAGCATTACATGGTTTTAGGCAAAGTACCTAATAGCAGGGGCCAGCAGTGGGAGGTCTACTTAGGTTTGCTATCTTAATTAGCCTATTAAAACAATCATACACACATACACACACGTGCGCATGCACACATGCACCCCCTCCAAAAGATTGCAGAAAGCATTTTAAAAGAAAAAATATTCCCTTAATCCACCCAATTTGTATTCTAGCAATTTACCTATTCATATGCCTAAATGCATAAATAAAAATGTTTTAGAAGAAAATCAGATAACACAAGTGGGAACCCAGTCAGAGGAAGGTTCCCTAACACTGCGAGAGGCATCGCTGGAGGCCGAGCCCGGCCGGCAGAGCCCGGCTCTGCGAGGGAGCAGCTGCCGCCGGGATGAAGCAACCCCGCCCAGGCTTCTTGCAGCAACCACCGTGCCTGGCTTGGGTAAATATTTTTATTACAAACACAATGATATGTCACGGGCCAAATGATCAGTTCGGAAAAGGATTTCGCACAGGATTGTGACACTACAGTAGCTGGGAAAAAACGTGAGTGTTCAAGGGAAACCGGACGGGAACCAGTTTACACTGAACTTGGAGAGAAACATCAGGGGGCAGGATGTCAGGTAAATGACAGCCCGGCAGCTGGCGCGAAGCGACACTGGGTGATGCAAACTTGCTTTTGGGAAGTCTCGGGCGATGTCGCTATTTCTGCCAAAAGTATCTGATGCTCAGGAGTCTCTCCCACCCTGTCAGGAAAATACTTCCACTTCCTAAGGAAATGATGTCTTTTCTATTTTCCTTGCACCCTGGAGGGTCGGGCTCTGCCTGCCGAAGAGAGCTATACTGCAGTCAAACCCAACCTTGTGATGCTTTCAAAACACACGCTGATCACCAGGTTGGGTGGACCGTCCCGTAATCGGCAGCATTTGGTGAGAAACAGAGATGACGTCGGGTGTCAAACTGGTGGCCAAGGCTTCCTCTGCCTATCTGTATTCCCTAGCCAGGTTCCAGCTGAGAATGAGGAGGTCCAGGAGCTGGGCTGAGTGGCATCCGTGGAGATAACTCAGCAGCGGTGAGAAAGCTAACGGGGCAATTAGGAGGCTGATTCATTTGTTTATCTGGATGATTATGTTCTACTTAGTTGAGTGTTTTTAAGTGTTCTGTGGTTCAGGAAATTTTCCCTCAGAGGCTCAGCAAGTTCACATCCTTCCTCCCATGCACACAGTACTTCCACGAGAGAAAAGGGAGCCATGCTAAGCATGGGGTCGGGGTTTTGGTGGACCTTTGTAATAACACACTTGCTAGGAAAATTATGATAAACAATGCATACCAAGCCCCACACAGAGAACAGTTGAAAGAAACATACAACTGTGGTTGCTACCATCTTTTGAAGGAATCACAGAGGAAGACATGGCCTTATTAAAATTCCTAACCCAGGGCTTGCCAAGCAGAGTTTCCAAATCCATCATTTAACCTGTTATTGTAGAAATACAACTTAGATTAACGGGGTTTTGCAGAGGAAGAAACTTTTTAGAGATCACCAAGATTTGAGTTTCTCAACATTTCTCAGAAGTCTGTACGATAAAATATGTGGACCACAGGGAAACAATTCCACGGACCACATTGTTTCAGGAGACATGCCGGGGCGAGAAAGTTAGATGGGTCCCTTCACTACAGGGTGTGGCAGGTTAGCGATGGCCACAGGCCATGTGACACCGCTGGGCTCAATCCTCTTCCCCCCACTCTGCCGGGCCCCATCTCTGACAGAGTACAGTGGACCTGAGGCTGTGCCTTTGCTGGGCCCAGGTCTCCTGTGGCCAGTGACCTCTATGTGGGGAGTCTTGCTGGCCTTGCTCTGGAGGGCTCCCGACAGCTGCCCTGTGCATGAGCCATCGCGGTGACTAGAGAGAGCCCCAGCCCACACCTGACTGCGCTGCTTGAAACCCAACTGAGAACGGCCTCGCTGGGCCTCATCAGCTCTTTGCGGGAGAGAAGTGATAAATGACTGTGGTAAGCCACTAAACTGGAGGTGGTTAATGTGCTGTCTAGCACATAGTAGGCAACCAATACTATTTATTAAGTGAGTGAGTGGCTGAGTGAGTGATGTAAATCTGATTCTTCAGGAGGGCACACAGCATGCCATTCTTCCTACAGGTGACACTGGAGTACCTTACGGTGAATCACACAGACCAGAGCCGATGGAACCCCAGTGTGAGGAACACTGGATCAGAGGAGCAAAGTGTCCGAGTTTGGCAAATGCTGGTCCAGTTGTGCTCCTTTATGTTACAGGTCAGGAAAGTGAGGCCCGGATCAGTGAAGAGAATCGCCTAAGGAAACAAAACTCACCAGTGGACGCCACTGAAGGACTACTGTTCCTTTCCGGCAGAAGGAAAAGGAGCAGAGGCCAAATGGCCCCACTCGTGTCTGCACTGCAGCTAGTTAAATACGCCAGGCTTCTCACCGGGCAGCCCCTTCTTCCCGCTCCATCCAGTCTCTGCGTCCGACCAGCAGTTTTCCGTGAGACCTCTCTTAAATGGGAGACTCCCAGAGAGGATATAAGAGTATTTATTAGCCTGACGTCTAGACTAAGCTCAGTTCTAGAAACAGCAGAATCTACAGCAACAGCTTGGGCCTTTGGCTTTAAAACACTTGCCTGATGCAAACCCTTGCCTAACACTGAGACATCTAGAGGACTGAATTTTCAGCTGATCTAGATATTGGTGAGGGATCCAGATTTTACAATCCTTCCAGTCTTCCGTTGCAAATGCCATTTCTCTTCCTCTGTGTGAGAGGTCAATAATGGGATCTGAGGTTTGATTCCATTCTTAAAACAACAGAGTGGAGAATGTTAACACGGGTCAAAATCGGGGATCAACATTTTTACTTTTCAGACACCATTACAGCCTATCCCACAGCTTCCTAATCAAGTCTCCACATCCAAGAACCACTTCAATCACTGGGGGAAAAGTTTTATCTAATTATCTTTTTTTCCTACTTTGAATTGACCAACCATGTATCTTTTCCTGGTTTTATCAAAGGGGCTGCCAGGACAAAAGCACATCCAATTTTAAGTAAGCTTTAGTTAGCAGACTTAAAATTGATCATGCATTTTAGTTTCAGTAACTTGCAATTTCTACACCCTTTGATAATTCACTTTAAAGAACAAACTGCCTTTAATGACAAGGCTTAAAAGAGACGACCTTTCTGAACAAAATATGAAAGCTGAGGAGAGATAGTTCTTTAAAGGAAACCATGAATTAAAATGACCTTGTGTTCTGAAACTTTTCTCCCACCAGTTTTGATGTTTTACCTTTCCTTTTTACTCTTAGAAAGAAAACGAAGACACCACTGCCTTCGGTGGATGGCGACGCACTTCAATAAGAGAGCTGTTAATTGTTAATTCAGTGTCTTCTTTCTGCACTTTCTCTGCAGAGTCCCTTAATGAGGTTGCTCACCACTATTAGGCACATGCTCATTTCTGAAAAAATCACTGTTAATAAGTGACAATACAGGGTAATGTTTGAATCTGAGCTATTTCCTTTGCATCACCAATTCTTTTGCACAAACTGTGAAGCAAGTCTGTCCATTCTTTCTTCCCTCACTCTTGTTCTCTTCCCCTCATTGTGCCCTGGACAGCCACCCTCTGAGGACTGGATTGTTGAGTAGGGAGGCTGCAAAGTCAGGGGTCAGACCCCTGCAGTGGCTCACTGCTTGGGGACGCAGAAATGGTGGGCTCCCAGCAGAACTATGACATGGGGAGATGATTGACAGCTAACTTTCACGTTAACCCTTCTCATGCCTGATCCCACAGCTGGAGACTAACACGCACCATGACCGCTGTGACCCCACAGCTGTCCTGCTCAGTTTGCCCCCAACCACTACCTGTCGACGATCACGTGTTGAGATAGAGAAAACACAGGTGACGACTCGGGTGCAGCAGCCAGTAACAACAACTCGAAATGTAACTAAAATAGGTTTGTGATGAACAATTGATCTTCCGCCCAATAAAAGAAAGGAATAAATCTTAGATGATTTTATAATAAAGCACGATGTTTATAATTTATTTCCTGAGTGCTCACTTTTTCTTTCAGTACCGATTTGTGCGCGCAGTGATCACTGGCTAAGGAATTTTAAACATGCCAGGTGTCATTTTCCTTTCTCTTCCTTTGTCTGAGAACGTTCACAAAAACATTAGTGTCGGCCACGTACCCCTATCACACACAATCAAAGCGACCTCAGGTTTCAGTCCACCTACTCCCAGACGCGCATGACACGCTTCGGAAAGGAGACAGGATCTGGGGAATGTCCAAGGTTCGCCAGTGTTTGTAACTTCCCAACCCTCGACATAAGGAAAAGAAGGAAGAGCAGGCAACTTTCCAAAACGCCTACTGATATTTACTCTTGGAAAACAAACATTCTTGAGTGGGAGTTCCAAGTCCAGCAGACAATACAATTCACAAAGTATTTCCACTTCAAGCAGCGAATAACATTACTAACGAAATCTGCTGAGCTTCAACCTGTTTTCACGGTCTGTAGAGAAGTACTTAAAATTAATCACGCAGCCTTAATCTTTCCCTTCCGAGCACTAAATCATAGTCTGAGCAACGACTGTCCTCATCTGTTAGGTGGTTTTAATAGCATCTGCTCCAACCTTGCTTTTCCCTGAATATTCTTTAAGCCAGGGCTATAATTTATTGTAAATGCAAGAAAAACCTAATCTTTCAAAGGATGGAGACATATTTCTGGAGGAGGTGTCAGGGTGAACATGACCAGGCCGGGTGGCGGGGCAGAGATGGATGATTTAGTGCGAGGATGCGGGGCCGCCTGCTGACGGCAGTGCTCAGGCCGCCCTGGCCCTGGCTGTGGAAGTGGCTGTAAAACCTGTTACTTCCTTATCATCTCCCTGTCTCAGTTACAGTGCAAAAGAAGGGTAATTAAGCCTTGGGCAGCAAACAACAGAGTTGGGCGTGGGAAAGAGAGAAGAATTTTGGAGAAGCGTAAACACACACTGGCCCTGACCTTTTACGGTAACCCAGATGAGCACGGTCTGGACTGTTAGTGTCTCAAAGGGTCCCCGGCATGCACCATGATGCCGTCAAAAGAATGTTATTGAGCATCCATCCTCTGCAATTCAAACTTCCTTTGGCAAATCAGGGTTAACCAATCAGCATTTAACAGCTTAGTGGCGCTAGGTAGTAACTGAAACACCCGTGCAGGAGAGCAGCACCGTATTTTCTCAGCGACGGAAAGGGCCCCATCAAAGCTCGAGGTACTAACGCTCGCCAGTGTGCGGAGTATTCTTCCCAGCACATGCCTACATTTTTAGGCATTTAAAAGAGTGTCAATTGATATTATAATTAAAACAACAATCACAAAAAGAGAAACAAGAAAATAACAATAAAACCATAGCTGCTACCTAAAATTCTTATAGTCTTCTGCCCCTGGAGTCCAGGATCAGATTAGACACCAACACGGCAAACACTTGGACTGACAGCAGACGACCTGGGGCTTTTATTCTGAATTGGTGCACTCTGTATGGATTTGATCTTTGACCTGACATTAGGTATTTTCCCCCAGAGTACAATTTGAGACTGTCAGTACTTTCTAGGGAAAAGATATCATGCAGATGTCCTATTTGTTTTAGCAAATGAAGTGCAACAAAAAGTAGAAATAAAATTGACAAGTACAAAACAATACTTTAATAAAATATGAATACGAACATGAAAACAATGTAAAGATGTTAAAAATTTTTGATATGACACTACAAACGTGATTTTGATCATATGCAACTGGCAAAGTTCTGTGCATAACCATTAACCAGGAAGTTTCAGGAAATCATGTCTTTTCCCAATATAAGCAATTCTCAGTACACATCCAAACACACACAAGCATGGAAATAAAAAATAAAGGGATGCTAAAAAAATAACTTAGGCAGACACAAATAAACCGCCTCACTTAGTATATGAGTGATGCATGTTTTTATGATCTTAATTACATTTAAGTATTAAAAAAAGCCACTGTTCTCACAGTTTGCTTCACACTCTCCACAGCATCGAACCTGCTAGAAGTCCACAGCATGGCCCAGACGCTGCGCCTGCCTCATGCTCTGGTGTCATCGGGTGAGTCTTCACAGGGTTACCTGCAAATAAAGAATTTCAGTCAGGAGTCTCTCTGGGTTTAATGGGCATGCCTATTATAAAACATGTTCTAATGCAAGAGAGGCTGGAAGGAGGTTAAAAAGAATATTTGATATCAAAATTCCATCCTTTATGCCTATGAGGGGTTCATTCCTGTCTTCACCAAGCAATGATATCTTTTGAAAAGCAAATGATTTTTACTTTTGAAAAGTAAAAGGTCTTTACTTTTAATTTAATGCCAAATAAGCGGTTCAGTCTTTGGTGCACTGAAAGACAGGCGGCGGACTACATTAGGGCAGGTACAGTGCACATGATGGATGCCGCGATGTCCCTGGGAGCCTTCGGCAGAGAGGCCCAGTGCACCCCCGGGGAGTACAGCTGGGGCCCGGGGCCGCAGTGGGTGTTGCGACATCCTGGAGCCGCAGGTCTGTTTGGTCTGGAGGATGTCCGCACCTGCTCCAAACCTCCAGGGGACTCGGGACTTTGGAGAGGAGGCCCACCATGTTAAGATCTCCATCATCTCACTGCCTTAACAGGATGACGCTGCCTCCTTAATCCTGCAATTGGGCTCCGAGACAGTGTCTTGTCGTGACAGCGCAGGTGAGGCCTGGACTTGTCAGGCGCCTGTGGACTCTCTCATCTGGTTCGGATTGTCCTGACTAAGCGGGTGTGACTACAGAGGTGGGTGACTTCTCAAAGCAAGGCTATTACTAAAAATAAGCCTCTCCCCCCCAAATTAATACTATGTTTAAGAATTTTAATGAAGACTTTAATGTTGAACCAGGAGCCTCACGGGTACAAATCAATACAAACAACCAGAAGGCATTCTGAGCAAGGGCTGTACCTTCCACCTTGGTATGTGGTCAGTTCTTCTTGAAGGATGGACGCTCTCTTTTGCAGAAAGTTAACCTAGAAAAGACACCTTGGATGAGAAGAGGTGAATGTGGCTTAAATGGCAATAATGTGCAAATAGTACGGTAGGACTTTATTTAAATTCAGGCAATTCCCTAGATAAAACTCAGGATTTGCAGAATGTGAATGTTGGGTTTTTACATCCAATCACATCACATCCGCTGAAAGCCCATAAGGGACTACAAAATTAAGTACACGCTCCTTACTGCAGAGCCGTTTCCTGCAGCCCCTCTCTGCAGCTCCATCTGCCCTGACGCCCTTCCCACCATCCCTGCCTTAACAGGGGTTTGCACATTCCGTGGCCGGTGGGCACCAGCCCTTTCTCTTGTTGGAGTGGTTGGCTGACTACCTCCTAGTCATCCTCCACTATTCGGTTCAAAGGACATCTCGTCTATTAATTCTTCAACTCCTCCCAACTGCTCATTGCCCCCACCCTTGGGACAGTCAGCAACCCTCCTCTATACTCTATAATGAATAGAGTATTCCTGTCTTCTATTCCTTAGCACTTCTTGCACAGCCTTGCGATTATTTGTTTTCAACTCTCCCCCCCAAACTAGAGCTCTCTGGTGCAAGGATGACATTTAATCATCTCTGAGTCCCCAGTTCCTTTTATAGGGCTGGGCTTAGAGCTGGCATTCACTAGCTGGTTAATGAATGAATGAGTGAGTGGAAAGAAAATTACTGCCTTCTGGAAACCTCAACCCATCCTGGGGATTCCTTGAGGTTGAAGAGACAAGATTTTGTAGTGGAAAGAGCCTGAGCTTTGTCTGGAGTCAGTCCAACTTGGGTTCAATGCCTGGTTTGGCCTTTATGGCTCTAGGAAAGTTACTAAAACTCTTGTCGCCTCATTTGCAAAATGGGGTTAATAACAGCTACTTCCCAAGGTTATGCAGATGATGTGAAGTGACTAATAGAACGGCCTGCCTAGGATGGAGCTCATAGCTGGTGCCACCCCACCTGTATCCCCACTCTTGGGGGTCAGAGGGATGGAGGAAACTAGGCAGCTTAGCACAGTCTTTTGTCAGATCTTTACAATGTGGTTTGATTATTCTGAAGCATAAATTTCTATTACTACTAAAAATACCTATATACCAGGTATAAATTCAAAAGCACCTTATAAAACCAAACAGAAATGGTTTGGAGATAACATTTGCTATGTATGGCTTGATGCAATCAAGAGTCAGTGGTATTTGATCATTTTGGAATTGTTTACTCTTGCTTTTTGGGGCTGAGCTGAAACCATGGCAACGCTTGATTCTGAAACACAGTTATGCAAGAGTGCAGCTTGCAGAAGAGAAAATGTGCTTGCGGGAGAGGAAAGCAGAGTCTTTCTCAATGGGTACATACCCAAGCAGTCCCCTCCAGGTTGCTTATTTGTATTATCGCCGATGTCTTAATTTCATTCAATTACTCAAATGACCCCAGGGACAATTGATAATTTTGACAGATGCAAGGATTACACCGATTCAACTTCCCTCCCCGCCCCCATGCTTTGTAATCGGAATTCCAACAATTTTCAAAAAACACAGGCACCTGTGCTTTCAAACTAAATTTGCTCACTCTATGGCCGAGACTCCCCCGTGCAGCTGCCATGCTGGGGCCCCAGCGCCTGCAGCTGGCAGTGCTGCTCTCTTTCTGGGTCAACATCCAGCTTCAGGAGGCTGGAGTGGCTTTCATTACAGTGAAATGATATGAATGATAACAGAAGCCCTGCAGGTGGGTATCAGATTTCTTCCTTCCTTCCTTTCTTTTTTTCTTAAAAAAACTCTTCGGAAGGTGCCAGGTCCTACAGAGCTGACCCTATGGAAGCTTTCCTACAAAGTTAATGGGTAAACCACACCTCGAGGAGAGCTTTTCATGTAAACAGAGATGACTTAACCCTTTGGAAGTGAACGCTCTCCCGCAGGACTGATTTGTACGTAGGGGCGAGCACAGCAAGACTCCTTCACCTGCAGAAGCAACAGGCTACAGAGGCAGAAGGACTGATGCAATGAACACTTCATTTTCAGATAAGAGGCTTTTTACTAAGAAACATATAAAAGGAATGGCTAGAATTAGCTCCCCATTTCGTCTCACACATTATAAACGGCTAATGCGAGTATCAGCACACTATACCACCCGTGTTAGTTGTAAACACACCCCCTGAGCATCTGGTACGTGGCAGGCGCCCGAGAGCAAAGACACGTTTCCCTCGTGGAGCTCTTCCGCACAAAAAATCTTAAGTTTCTCAGATGGACAACTTGCGAACATTTTCTCCTATTCCATGGTTTGTCCTTTCAGTTCCAAATGGTGTCTTTTGAAGTACAAGTTTCCATGAAGTGAAATTTGTCTGTATATCCTTTTGCTACTGTGTTTTTGGTCTTATCGTCAAAAAGCACTCTTACCTCACCCAAGGTACAGGGATTTACCCCTTCCACTAAGATGTCTTCTTAGCATTTTCTTCTGAGAATCCTACAGTCTGGACTGCGACGCTGAGGTCTGCGATTTGTTTTGCGTGAACTCAGGCGCACCACGTCGTAAGGGCTCCAGCTTCGTTCTCGTGCGCGGGAACCAGCCAGGACACCACAGCGTCGTTCTCCCTGTCTTCCCCCCATTGAGCTGTCTCGGGGGACTTGCTGGTGGCTGGTTGACCAATAATGTAAACGTTTGTTTTCCTGGACCCTCATTTCCGTTCCATTGATCTGTGTGTCTCTTCTTTAACCAGGGTCACACTGTCCTCATTACTAGAGCTTTGCAGCAAGTTTTGAAGTCGGAAAATGTGAATCCTCCAAATTTATTCTTATTTTTCAAAACGGTTTTGGCTATTCTGGGTCCCATCTATTGTTTTTAAACAATGTCGGCCACGCAAGGATTCTTAGAAATATAGAGGAAACATAACTGTTCTAGGAAAAAACGTATGTTTTAAGTTTCTAAGAGTGTTAGGAATGGGACTAAGTGAACTCTTTCTCACGTCAGAGTTAAAAAAATTCATTAGACTAGCGATATGTAAAGCATATAGCACTACATGTTTATAGAGCTTTATCAAAGTACAATCTGTAACAGAAACTTTTGTTGGAAGTTTTTAAATAACTTTAAGCATATAAATTTAAATCAATTTTATCTCTCATTTTATAAGTGACCAGGAGCTACACATTGCAGCAAGAACTATTTAACCCAATTGTTTGAATACCTCCTCATTATTCTGCCTTGAATTTAAAATGTTTCTAGTTATGTCTAGCAACCACATAAAATACACCAGAATAAAGATGCTTCTGTCGAAACTGCTTTCAATTCCTCTACTTGCACACACCGAGCAGTCCGCGATGTGCCGAGCAACGGCACGTGGGGCCTGGGACCAAGGATAAAAGGGTGTGGCCGCACAGGAATGCAGCCTGTGTATGAATAAAAGCAACCATAACTGAACTTTTCACTTTCAAGGGTGCTTTTAGGAAAATCTTATTGAGACAATGAGTTCCTACACTAGTAAGAAAAAATTTCTAAAAAAGCAAAGCAAAACAAAACCCAGTTATCCTGGGGTGTAGGTCATGCTATGACATTGCGTTGATTTCTGGCATCAATTCAGAATCAGACTTATTTGCAAGTCTCTTTTCAGGATGTACACATCACCTAAACCCTTGGAAAACGCCTTGATTCTAGTAATTACCTGGGATTTTAGGGAGGAAATGGTGTCTTCAAGTTCTTGCCTCAGAGACACTGGCATCAACCCTTTGAATTTTGTTTCATATTCTTGTCGAATGTAAGTTATCTAAAATGAAAAAAAATGACAGTTTATTTCTCTCTCTTTTGTACCACAGAAATGATTGTTTTGAATTTAACAAATATCAGAATAATATCTATTCATTACAAAGATAAATTTGTTACACGTGGTCAAAAACCAGATAATGAAAGAAGAGGAAACACAGTCGTAAACTGGAAAAGGAGCCCAGTCTGTCCTCATGAGTCCGGGAGAGGCAGTGCCTGTGACGACACTTTGTTTCTTTAAAATCCCGACAACACGGTTTTCAGCACCGGAGAAGCAGAGTACCTGCTCTCTCCTCCCCGTTCACGACGTCCACGCCGCGCTAGCCCTGTATCCTGTTCTCGATCAGGATGTGGGTTGTGATCACAACAAACTGTGACTGGGGGACACCTCGCAGCATGTCTTTGGTGTAAGACGCTTCCCTAGATGGGCTGCTAGGTACCTGGGTGCTGGATGGAATCCCCATGATTACGCAGACAGGAATGAAGGAGAATCTACACCACAGAGTGCCCTGGTCACCATGAGCGTCCCAGAGTGCCCTGGTCACCATGAGCGTCCCAGGCCCTGGTCACCATGAGCGTCCCAGATACAATGACACCTGTGCTCAACGACTGATGGCCACAGGCTGGGAAAGGGAACGACTGGTGGCTCAATCCATCCATCTCTCTAAAAGCTACAGACAAATGAGGGAGGTGGAAGGAATCTTAGGAAGAATGCGCCTGAGCAGGATGAAGAGGCGCACGAGTGTGAGCGTGCATGTGAGTGTGCACGTGGTGGTGTCCTTCTCCAGCTATCTTTCTGTATTTTTCTTCCTCCTAATCTCAGATGAGATAGAATTTAAAAATCTGTTGCATGGTGACATGTATTACTTAACTGAATATTAAAGATGAATTGTAATATATCCCATAAATGATTCAGTGGACATATCTAGGAATAAGGGAATATATTATGAAAATATGCATAACTAAGTTCAGTTTGACAAATCTATGAATTTACTGAGGATAATTTAAAATTACTAGCCTGTAATTCCCAACTCTTTTTTTGCTAAACTGAATTAAGAAAGAAATGTGTTCTAATAGTTCATTTCAGTATCTACTAAAAGCCCATGGTAAACATGTTGGAATATAATTTTTTGACTTTCTGGGAAAGGGTTTTTTTGAGATATGTCATGATCTTGTGACTTATACCTAAAAGAAAAACAAATAATGAAAAATGATCTCTCCCACTGATGCAATATTTGATTTTTCCTACTTTTTCTTCTTGGACTTAAGCCTCCAAGGTACATCTGTCAGCTGATGCAAATGAAAAGCGAAAGCAAAGAAAAACACATGCTTTTT
The DNA here is from genome assembly GCF_004126475.2 of Phyllostomus discolor. Taxonomy (NCBI): domain Eukaryota; kingdom Metazoa; phylum Chordata; class Mammalia; order Chiroptera; family Phyllostomidae; genus Phyllostomus; species Phyllostomus discolor. The sequence continues at coordinate 87,687,796 of NC_040910.2, forward strand.
AAAGCAGGCCTTGAAGGAAACATTTATTGAGGGTTCACAGGTTACTATACTGGCTATATTTTTCTATCACTCTACACTGGTTCTGAAATTTTGAGCTACCACTCTTTTAAAATAGACGGCTGTCTGCTCATTTCTTGTAACCTTGTTTGTTAAGAATATCCACTGGCCTGTACATTTGAAAGACAATTCAGCTGGGTATAAAAAAGGTTCAATCCTACTTTCTTCTCTCAGTACTTAGAGAAGAACTCTGAGTACTTCTTGCCATTACTATATGTAATACTCTAAGTACTTCTTGGCATTACATATAGCTAGAGTGAAGTCTGAAGCCAAGTTAAATTCATTTTCCATGTTCAGTGTGACTTTCTTCTGCTTGGATGCCAGTATGATTTTCCTTTTCCTTGATTCAGTAGCTTTACTGAGATATGTCCTGGTTTTATTCTATATAAATTTTCCTGAGACACTGTGTGTGCCTTTTCTATTTTTAAATTCAATTCTCTGAAGAAAAGTTTCTTCTGCTAGAAGAATCAAGTTGTATTCTATTGATATTATTGTTTTATGTGTTCATATTACATATGAATCTTTTTCTATTTGTTTTCTTCTTCTGGAACATAAAACTTGAATGTATAGGCTCTTCTTTGATAAACTTCCATAATTAGAATTTTCTCTATTGTTTTACTTTCTTATAATTTTATATCTATTTTATATTTTCCTTTCATTTTGTGAGATTTCATTTTGTGGGATTTCCTTTAGTCTGATCACTGTATTTCCTTGGAAGTTTTCAGTTATGATTTTTCTCTTTTTGTTTCTTCTAATATGGTTCTAATCTCTGTAATCTTTTGACTTTTCTCTGCTATTTTTCCTAAGACCTTAGAGATCACTTTTCATCTCTGTCTCAACAGATCAACATCTCTGTCTCTGTATCATCCTGGAAACATATCTCTTCTTGTTTCTTTTCCTCTATCTGTCCCCAGCTTTTTCCTTGACAGAGAGATACATGGATGTGTTTGTGAATGCTCTGACATTGTGAAGAACTTCATTAGAAGGAACTATAATTTGTCTGAACCTTCCTTGTTTCTTGGGTAACTTCCCATTTGACCTATGTTTTTTATTTGCTTTTTTCTTATATTTCTTCTTTCTCTCAGTCTAGCAAGGACCTTACGCTAGTTCCTTTTTCTTTCAAAAATTAAACCTCATGTTTGAATGGAACCAACTGTTTGCTGGATACCGAGGTATGGAGAGTAAGCTCCTGGGGCCCATCTTCCCTCAGTTTCTGAGCACGTTGGAGGTCTAGCCCAAGTACTTGAGCCCTTTGGTTAACGCTCATAATTTTCTTGGCTCTCAACCCAGTTCGCTTTTCACATTTGATGGTCTCCCTCTGTTGGAGGTTGGGCCACAGGCAGCGGAAAATTATTTGAGTGAGGCTGCTCTTTGATTACTACTATCCCTTCCATCCCTTTGTAAATTCAGTACGCTGTATTTTCCAACTTCTACTGAGGATGTAGGCATTTCCACTTCTGGTTTACTCCTTTCTTCTTTGCTTTTATGATTTCAGTGAATCTGAATGAACTTACAATGACCGCTTGGAAAATCTAAAATTACCTCACCTACAAGTGAGACTATCAATCAGAAGAGTATCACTACACTGAATCCTTACACCCACATCCTGAATTTAAAAATCATTATACCAAGCAGAATCCTGTTATTTTAATAAAATCATAGAAAACTTTAACCCGTCTGGTTTACTGTACTTGAAAGAGATTACTACCAGCAAACATTTATTGAGTATTTCTATGGGTCAGATACAATTCTAAGTGTATCTAAGTGTTTTAATAAGCATTTAATCCTTCTGACACCCCAGTAAGCACACAGCGGTAAGCCATGATTTGAACTCAAGGAGTCTGACTCTGACGCACATACATTCTTAGCCACCCTGCTCCACAGTTTCTCCACTAATCTTTCCAAACACTGAAATGTTTCTTCCACCCCAAAAGGAAAAGGAACTCACAGACGCAACCAGTTAGAGCAGCTTTACCCACCAGGGGTGGGGTGGCGGAGGGGAGGGGATGGACGTACTGCTACTCCCTCCCAGACTCCCGTCTCGTGTTCACTCCATTTTTTAATGACAATAACGAGAACAACAACAATTGGTTCCAAAATGGTTTGGCTCCTCATACTTTCCCATCAGTTTAAAATTGTAATTTATTAAAGATTTATGAAGAAGACTAATTTAAAAAATCTATACCAATACAATGAACATAATGACCTAAAATAAAAGTCTCACAAATCCCCCACATAAGCACAGATCCTAAAGCTCAGCCAGTGAAGGATACATCCAAGTTCGTCACACGGCAAAATAAGAGAAAGAAAAGAAGTTATATTCCTTTACATCACTTTTGACTCCTGCTACCGTTTTTCTATCCCCAGCTCTGACTCACAATGTATTTGACGGGCAGTAATGAGGGAGGGATTTACCTGTAGACCAATCACAAACTATTCACTGCTAACTATGCCACTTTCTCTTCTTCCTGCCTCCCCACTTTGAACTGATCTAAGCAAAGAGTTTGATGGACATACAATTCCTTTTACTAGGGAATATCAAACTTTTCTATATTCCCATATAAATCTATTTTATTATTAGGTTTGAATATTAACTTTCATTAGTATATAGTGTACAGTTATACTAGTGAATGGTGTTTATTAAATGTAGAAGAGTTCCAAGTCTGTTCTCACTTGAATAATTCTGGAAAGGAACCTCCAGCACTGGTGTGGCTCATTTCCACTCCCCTGCCCTCACGAAGCACCGTGTGATTGTCCGCCCTTCCCCAGGCCTCAGCCACAGCCGGCCAAATAGATAGGAGCCTCCCTGTCCCCACAGTGGTTACTTCTCTCCCCACTCTCCTTCATCTTCTTATCTTTAGCAAGAAGAATGAGGAGAACCAGGGCACGGTGACAAACAATGACATTGCTATACTGTAGTAAGACCCGCAGGCTGAGTGGCAAAGGTGTGCCGCACGCATAACACGGTGGCCATGACACCGGAGACAGCCGTTCTCTGTGCCACAGCAGCGGGCTGCCCCCCTTTCCCTCAGAGGCCGAGTGCTGACAATATTTCCCTTAATTTAAAAATGGGGCATGGAAACTGAGAACGCCCACAACTGGAGTTGAGCACTATGATTAAGTAGAACTTGTATCCTGGGTAATCAGACACACACTCATTTACATAAATGAGACCTGCAAAATGTATAGACCATGTGCTAGACCTGGGTCAAGAGGGTCTCTGGAGATAAAAGTGACATTGAAAAAAGTGAACCTTGGACATCTGTAATTCCGTTAAAAATATGAAGGGAGAACAAAACACATTTAGTGGTGTTTTTATTTGAAAAACACTGTATCAATTAGCCATGTAAATACGCCGAAACTACACCAACCAGAGGGTAAGATGGACATGGACAGCGCTGCATAAACAAAGGGCCCTGCTCTGTTTCGGGCCACGCAGGTGGCCATCTTGTTTTCGGTGCCATACACTTCCTTTGACTCTTCTCTCCCTATTTTACCAATTGTTGTTGAGTGATTAGAGCAGAGGGGTGCCATATGACATGACCTCGGAGAGTCACCCTGTACAAAAGGAGAGAGTGTGCTGTAACCTGCCTTTCACTTACAGCAGTAAAACGGAGGGTTGAGAGCCCTAGGCTCTGGAGCGGGAACACCCGGAGCTGCATCTGGGTTGTGCCCCCGAAACGGGGACCCGGGGAGGCCAGCTTCCCTGTGCCTCAGCCTCCTTCTCAGGAAAATGGGAATCATACCTTCTTGAGGCTGTTGTGGTTTAATTCACGTAGAATTTTTACAGGAGTGGCACTTAGTAAATGTCCAGTAAATATTATTTGTTATTATATCATACAATGTAGATTATACATCTATATTTCCTTACATATTATATGTATTATGAATTATATATTTAATTTAGCCAATTACCCATCATCACACTTTTTGCTTTCTAATTATTTGCAATACTATAATAAACTCATATAGCAAATTATTTGCATATATCCATGATTAATCTGAGGACTCCATTTAAATCTCTTTGTATTTTTTAGTATCCACTGATTAAGAAAGTACATAATGATACAAAGCTTCTTTGAAATCAGAATCAATTTTAAATGGATTTGTATTTTATTGTTAAAACAACTGACATGCATTTGAGAAACAGTAACACCCGGTTTTGAGCCGTATTGTATACCAGGCCACGGACAATGGCTGGTGTGTGCACATTTTCCAGCCCGGATTTCTACCAATTAGAAATACACAGGAGGGTGAAGGGAGAGTATCAGGTGCTTCCACTCCTGGTGGATTAGTTTATTCAGACCCCGGTCCCTCTAACACCTGGCTTAGCTGACAGCCATAAAGCAAACCGAGTTTCACTGGTGGGCAGACTGTTGGGGGTGGCATATGGGTGGAAAGAACAAGTAACCTTGGAACATGGTATATACTCTGAAGGAGGGTGAATATGGGTGGTGGGCACTAAAGCGGGGTTTGGGGTAAGTAGAAAGCATCAAAAGACATTGGGCTTCCTAAGGGCGGTGAAAAGCAGGTAAGAGGCTGGGAGAGGTGGGGCAGAGGGAGGGAGGTTGCTGGGAGGGGTGGGATGCAGCACCGACAGAAATGTGGTGGGTATTTCTGAGCAATGGGCTGTCGTGCGACAAAGAGGCTCTTCATGGGCTGCCGAGGGGACTGCGTATACAGAACTTACAGGTTTATACTGAATTCCAGTGTGGTTCGAAGAATAAGAATGAAAGAAATAGCAGTAAAAGATGGTGCAAGAAATGCTCCAGTGCAGCTTAGAAACAATGCACTTTCTCCTAAGAAATTTCCTTTTTAGCGGGGTTAAAGTATTGTGTTGCCACAGCAACTGCCGAGATCCATTTCAAGCAAGGTGCTCTGCAGCACAGCCTGGGGACTCTGATTTGAAACTGTAAGGTGAAAATATGAAAAGTAACCATCAGTTTCATAACAGCCTTTATCATACTCATTTCCCTTCTTTTTCCAATATGGTTTTTATCTTACGGCTCTTCATTCCAACTGGTGTCTCTTCAAAATGGAGGCCGCAGCTCAGAGGACCAGTTTCCACCCCGAGGGAGTGAAGCCCGCTGCTCCAGGGGCCTGGGCCCCCAGGAGGAGGGGCTGCTGCTGCGCGAAGCTGCGCCAACCTCAGTGGTGGGTGCGGAGCAGGAGCTGGCTCTGGGAAGAGTGAGGAAGGAGGAATAGCTTTCTGGCGCAGCGGAGAAAATGGTGGCCTGGGCGTGAAGAGGATGATCTGAACCTGGCACTTTAATTAGGTTCAGATGCTCTCCATCCAGGTAGTTCAAAAGACTCCCGGCACCAGTCTCTCTACTCATAAGGGCTAGTGCACACAAAAGAGATGGGGAATGGTAAGAGAATCACGGGCCAGAAAATTACCAATAAACTATGTAAATCTGTTCATGAATCAAAGACTTAAATATCTAATAAGAGTAGGGTTGTGATGTGAAATAAACAGGTGTGAAAAAATACTAAAATTCTGGCAGTATTTGGCATATAAGCTGTGCACCGTACCTCCTGATGGAGATGGAGAAGCTGAAACCCTGTCCCAGAGCTCCTGGGAACGGGCGTGGCCTTTGCAGGAACTCACTTAGGATTCATGGGATGTAAGCAGTGGAAAACTGTGAGTTTTGTCCCCCAGCATTCATTCAAGAGTCTTCTAGGAACTGGAATCCACCCCTCCCCAACCCTCTGTCCCACCCAAGGTCCCAGGGCCAAGCCAATCATCATGTCACAGTCCCCATGTTGTGACCCAAGTCTCGGGAACCAGACGGTGCTGGGACAGGAACTCTCATCCGCTGGGCTTCCCCCGGGGGGATGTCATTCTGGGGCTGTGACAGCCGTCTTGCTACCACGGAAAAATGGACTGACAGCAGGACCAACCCAGAGGATAAGCGCTGAGGACTCAAGAGAAAACACTGGGCCCTTTATCAAGCTGCCCCTGAAGCTGGCCCTGTCCTTAGATTTTTTCAGTTTGGATCAGATTTTCTGTCACAACCAAAATGGTCTTCACTGAAAAACAGGGACTATGTAAAATCTAACTTGCATTTATGGCTTGCATCCGTTAGACCAGTGGTCAATGAATTTTGGCCTGCCGATCAAATCTGGCCCGTTGCCTGTTTTTGTAAATAAAGTTTTATTAGAACACAGCCATGCTTGTTTGTTTACATTTTATCTACAGCTGTTTGGCATGACAATAGCAGAGCTGAGTGGTCTTGACAGAGACCCTATGGGCTGCAAAGCCTAAAACATTTGCTATCTAGCTCTTCACAGAGAGCTGGCTGAGCCATGTACTGACTGGGAGCGCCACGAGGCAGGGACGGTGTCCGCTACGCTGGCTGCTGCGCCCCAGCCTTTATCATGCTGCCTGGCATATGGTCACAACTCAATAAATATTTGCTGAGTGAATGAATTAATCAAAACCTCAGAGCACACAAGTGTTGGTGTTAACTCAGTCTTTGTCTTAAGATGACAGGAGCTTCAGAGTGTCTAGAGTAAAGCAATCGCAAAACCTTTCCCTAAATACAAAGAGAAGATTCTGTCATCATGGTGGCTATTAATAAGTAGGCCAGCTTCAAAGCTGAGAAAATCAGAGGCAAACAGCAGGGCCTACAGGGCTGCTGAGATCAAAAGTGATCTTAGAGATTTCCCCCGAAGGAGGGGAGTTTGTTTCATCCCTGCTCCGTTCCCTCCTCTACGTTTCTTCCCCTTTACTCACTAGCGGGCTGTATTTATAGGGCTGTGTTATTAAATGACTCACGCTTCTCTTTCTTCCTGAAATTAAATAGCAGCTCCTTTCTCACTAGAGTATATACTTTTGGTTACTATTTCTACTGTTTTTCTGCCTAATAATATCACTCCTAATATTTTCTTTCACTTACAGTGATATTTACTATGAATACTCCCATCAAAGAGAGGTTGGTGTGCGTCTTACATGGTTATGACCTGTGCAGCAAGTCCAGGGCCAGGGGTGTGAAAGGCTGGATGGGGGCACAAGTTCAAGAACACCAACACTAGGAGGGCCAAGTTTATGGCAGTCAGAGGTATGCGACTTGTCCCTCTTACTTTGTAAGGTCCACCTCTATGAGGGTTTGGAGCCGACATCTGGAGGAGGGTGGGACAAGGTGGTTTTCCCCTTCGTTTGCAGTGCCTGGCCTTCCTCTCGGAAAGAGAGTGGGCCAGCCCTTTTTTGGACTTCCTGAAGGGTGGAGCCTGTCAACAGAGGGCCAACACGCCAACCGAGGGGAAATAAAAGGCTCCTGAGACCTTTAAGAGACTTTGCTAAGAAAGACCAAGAAGACTTATGGAGTGAGACTGATCCTCAGAAAGGCTGGTAGGGGGTTGGGGACCCTTTTATGTTTCCCCTTTGTACACTGAAGTAAGGTCGGAGCACTTGGCACATAGTAAGTGCTCAGTAAATACTGTCTTAATGAGTTAGTGACCGAATAAATCCACGGTGGAACAGGTAGGTGGGACCTTCAAGTCACGGGGGGGAACAGAAGTCCTGCCAACAAGGTTCAGTATAACGTAGCAGAAAACAGACAGTCAAGAGGGACCAACACTTAGGAACCCTGATCCATGCCAGGCACCGCATTAAGGAATTCATGTGTAGTCTTCCTGTCTATAGAAACAGTTAAGAGTCTGTTTAATCCTCATAAAATTTGGGAGGTAGATCGTATCAGGCCCATTTCACGGCTCTCGGTGAGTCTCTGCTGGAACCAGGACCGAAGCCTGACATCTGAACCTGCCCCATGTGCACTCGTTACTGGGAGGCGGAGGATGGGGCAGCGTGAATCTGGAAACGCTACAGAGAAATCTCAGGAGAGGAGATTCAGGGCAGCAGAAGTGGCTGGAGTGATCTGGGAGAGTGAGTCGCTCTTGTTCTCAGGTGACAGCTATGGAAGGTCATTAGTAAGAGCTGACAACTGGCTTGTAGAAAATAAAAGCAAGAGATGAGTTAAATGGGAATGTATGCCTTCAGCCATGTACCTAGAAGAAAAGCGACGTGACTGGAGACAGGGCAGTGGGTAAAGGGAGTTGGCCTGTGGGTGGGCGGGGGAAATGACGCAGTTTTGGTTTGCAATTACTCAGTGTGAGGTGCCAGGGAGACGGGCATGAGGAAAGCCAGGCCCGGAGCCTGTGCGTGAAGCTGAAGCCCTGGGGATGAAGAGCTAGCTCTCTGAAGGGGGAAGGAGAGAACAGGAATTTCCCAGGAGCAAAGGCCCACAAGGGGCTCCCACGCCTGGGCCACAGGAGAGGCAGAACCAGGGGGAGATCAGGGAGAGCAGAGGGTGGGACCAAGGTCAGGGAGGTGGGGAGCATGACCTTGGGTTTCACAGGGAAGGGGAGAAGTCAGGTGTCAGGTGGGGCCCATGAAGACAGGACCGTCTCCGTCATCACTGCGTGTGACACGGAGCCACCTCCACAGCCATGAGTCATAAGAGACTGGTAAGCAGTGAGAGAGTCTAAGGTGGAATTAGTTTATTGATATGTTGTATCTAGGTCTAAACTTCAATTACATATCATTCAAAATTCCCGATGAAGTCAGAGATTTTTGACCTGGTTTGAGAGCATCTTTCAAAAGCGGCAAGCTGTGACTGCTCTTTCTTTTCTGCATATTTAAACTAGACAATTATAAATAAGTTAAATCTCTCCCCCAAAGTACCAATTATCTCCTTATGTTTGGGAAGGCATTTCTTGCCAGATATGGCATTCTATACACAGCACGAAACAGGAACACAAAGGCGGGCATTGTCCTGCTGGGGCCCCCGGGATTTACTTAGACGGTTCCAATTAACACTAATGAGGATCTTGTGCACGAATCCCCTTACCTCCCAACTAATGGGAACACAGACCCCACAACCTCAGAGCAGAACATTTCAAAACACCATTGTAAATAGGCACTGACTGAATCCACGAGTTGTTCACCTTTACACAGCAGAGATAAAAGGAACGTTCATTCACTTAAAAGTTGGGGAACATGAAGTTATCAAAAGACCTTGTTTAGGCTTTCTGAATGACGACAGCCAGGGTCTGCCTCCACTCAACACGGAGGGGCGGTTACCCTGCAGAGCTCTGTGTGGACTAGCAACGTGAATGCAAAATGGTTTTGTCCCCGAGAAGCTCACACTTTTTACATAAGACGTGTGGAAAGGAGCTACTCAAATGCACGGCTGAAGTATAATGGGCCAAGGAAGGGAATAGGAGAGATGGATAACTTCTCAGTGGGGCGATGGAAGTCTTTATAGAGATGATGAAATTCTGTTTGATAGTTGCAGAACAGGTAGGAAGTTTCTAGATAAATAAGAGGAAGGAGAAATTGGCGGCTAGGGGAGGTGACTGTGTGTAAGATGCCGAGGGACCATTGAGGGGTCAGTGTGGATGGAGGTCGTGTGGTGGGCAGGGGGTGAGTGAGACAGGTGGACACTGTATGGTCAGGACTTTCAAGATCATGCTTTATTCGGAAGACGAGGGGGAAGTGCAGGGTTTCTGACTGGAGACTAGCGCATCTGACCTCCACTGCCGAGCAGAAGCCTAGGGTAGCTGTCCTGCTTCTTGTTCCTCGGCTTCACTCGATTCTCTCCGCTGCTACCCATTTGTCTGAAATGCAGACCTGACCATCTTAGCGCCCCCACACCTCCATCCTAAAAACACTGCAGTGATTTTTTTAAGCAATAGATTAAAGACAATCTCTTTGGCACAGATCATCTAAGAACCTTCTGTTCTGATCTTAGCCTAACTTTCCAGGACACCCTGTGCTCGCATAATGACTTGTATTCCCCCCCCCCCCCCCCCCCCCCCCAATGCTGTGTCATTTTGGCCTCGTGCCTTTGTGTGCACTGCTCTGAGCCCCCTCAGTGTTCCCAGGCAGCCCCTTCGCTAGGCCCCCTTTCCTCAGCCTTGCAGTCACGGGAACCGAGCCTTCCTCCTAGATGCCTCGGGGCCTCGTGCATCTGACAGTGAGGACTGCAAGGACGACGATCATCACCATCAACAACTGACATTTCCTAGGGTTCTCTGTGTATTAGGGGCCCTACTGCACCCTTCCATGTGTTGTATTTCATTGAGTGGTCCCACCAACTCTGTGTGGCACTTTTATGGCTATTTGGATATGAAAAACTCAGCCCAGAGAGGTTCCTATCTTATCCACAGTCACACGGCTAATTGGTAGCTGAGCTAAGACTCACATCTAGGTCTCCCTTACCCCAAAACCTCTGCTTTTACTTGCTTATCACACAATATTATAATTATTGATCTACATTCTGCTGCCTCCTATTGGACTCTTGGTCCTCAGAAGGTAGGCTTTGTGTCTTACTAGAGATCAATGCTATTTTAAAAGTAATATTACACCAATATGTGTTCAAAGCTTGAAAACATCACATGGGTTGTTTTTGCCCTCATAAGGCAGGACTTCCATTTTTGTGTGCAGGCTGAGGTTTGCGTGCAGCACGACATGCCTGAGCACGCAGCTGCGGGCTCACTGGACCAGGGCTCCCCCACCCCCCGCTCTAGGTCAGCTGGGGCAACGGGGCTGGGGGTGCCAGCGGGCGGCACTTCAGTCTTTTCAGGGAAATGAGGTTCCCACTTCCACAAATCAGATAAAGTGGTAATAAATATCAACTTGGCTTGGTCTGTGTGGATATATGTGAAAGTAAAATTTCTGTTAGAAATGGTTAAAGTATCTTTAAAAAACTTAAGTGTGTTGTTCTTAACACAGACGAAATCAACACAACCTTCATAAACCGTGTGGGGAGAGCAGCGGCTAAGTCAGACCGAGCAAGCGGCTTCCCCTTCTCGTTTTTTTTTTTCATTATTATTTTCACTGCCTGCTCTTCCAGGGATGTTTTGGTTCATTCTTTATAAAATGGTTGCCCAGAACTTTCTTAAAGCACATCAAACCAACAAAGGTCAAATAAAGAGCAGAAAGATTTTGTTCTTTCAGTTGAAGACATTTCTTTAATATTAAAAATGTACCGAAATCTAGAAACGTATTCTGATGATGTCTGCAAAGGATTCCTGGTAGAGAGAACAAAGACAAAGGAAAAAGGGGGCCGAGGCTGTGGGATCCTCCCTCACCGGGGCAGCGGTTTCCTCTCCTTCATGGCAGAGAAAACTCACTACTTGAAACCGGGACCCTGTGTGCAGACACGAAGACTGACGTCATTCTTCGTATTCCCTGGCCAGCACGGTAAGACCTGTTACGGCAAAGAGGTCAGCTGCCTCGTTTGTAAATGAAAACAAACAGAAGGGGCGTCTCTTCTTATTCATGTGGAATTGGGGAGGGCTTGTTTTTGCACATTCCCAACCTTCGGAGGCTGCCGTCCAGAGGGTCTCTCTGTGCAACTCCAGTGGGTTGCTCAGGGCTCCTGGCACTTTCATTCCTTCTCTTTATCACGCGCATGTATTTCAAACTGATGTTGCCAGCAGAAAGTCTTAAGATTTGGGGGATAAGAATACTATTTTATCTTGCATTATGCTAGCATTTTCTTCTAGCTTTGAGAAAATTAATCTTGTTCCTCCTGGCCTTAGGAAGATTTTAAATATGAAGGAGAGCCCAGGTCCCTGTACTAAACGTGGAGTAGCAACCTTTGTCATGTCCAGTGACCTTGGAGATATAAGGGTTGTTGTATTGTGAAATCAGATTAATACATATGCTTTAAATGTCCCGTAAGGCTAAGTAGCTGTTTGACAGAATGGGAACTTTGGGAAGATTGGTCTGAGATTTTGAATTTAATCTACCTGTGGGACAGCTCAGTGGTGCTTCTGGATCACACACGGTGAATGGAAGCAGTCGGGGCAGGAAGCACCCGCACTCTTCCGGAACCTTGCTGTGCTTACGTGACACTCGAAGGATTGGGGACCAGGTGGCTAGTCTTAGGCATGCAGGCCTTCTGACTCCATCGCAAAAAATCCGGAGCAGCCTTTACTTCTTAGTGGAAACTATTCTAAGCCAATGGGGATGGAAGAGCTGGGTGGGTGGCTGGGTGGGAACCCGCTAGGATTGGTGGAGCTGCTCAAGGATGCCCAGCCCACAGCCAGCACAGAGCTGGGTGCATGCATTTTGCACCAGCGTGTCCTCCTTTGCTTCTCGTAACCAATGCCGAGCCCCTAAAATAGCTGCCAGCATAGCCTGTGCTCTGCGGGGTACACAAAGGATGCATTAAACCCTGTCATCAAGGAGTTTACGGTTTTGTTTGGAAACAAAATTAGCCACAAACATCATACATCCAACTATGGGGAAACTGAGTATAACAGACATTTGGGGGAAGAAAAAGGTCTTTCTGGCATGGAATTGTGTGGGGAAGGTCTCAGGCAGAAGGGAGATGTTGAGATGTGCCCCCAAAGGCGGACAGCGGTTAGATGATCAGAAATCGGTGAAAGGAAATCCAAGGTTTAGAGGGAAAAGCATGAGCCAAGACGGCGATGAGTGCAGCTCACAGCCTGACTGGGAGGCTGGGGGGGTTGGGGAGGACTCTGGCCGGTCAATCCAGGCTATGGAGATGCAGGAGTTTGCCGTGAGGTGGAGGGAGCCAGGCATTTTCTTAAGCAGAGGAAAACGTGCTGACAGTGGTATTTAAGGAAGATCACTTAGAGATGAGAGCCAGGTAGACTGACTAGAAAGAGAGCATTGCATCCAAGTACGAGGGAATTAGGGTTCCGACAAAGATGACAGTGGGGAGGATGGAGATGAACAGAAGTGACATTTTGGAGGTAGAAATAACACGAGCTGGTGATGAAATGGTTCTGAAGTGCGAATGATGGAGAGGGCAGAGTCCAGGATAATGTCAAGGCTTCCAGCACGGTCTTCCTCTCAATCCTGCTCACACCGCCAGGGCTCACTGTCCTCAGGGATATGTATCTTGACCCCTTTGGCTTCTTGGTTCCCACCTGTTTTAGTCAGCTCGAGCTGCTACAGCAAAATCCACTGACTGGGTAGCTTAAGCAACAGGCATGAATTTCTCATAGGCTAGAGGCTGGAAGTCCAAGGTCAGGTGGCTGCAGCTGGGTCAGGTTCTGGTGAGGGCTTGCTTCCCAACGTGCAGACAGCCCCCTTCTCGCTGTGCCCTCACGCGATGGAGAGACTCAGGATCTCTTTGTCTGAGGGCACTAATCCTATCAGGAGGGCTCCCCCCTGGGACCTAATTACCTCCAAAGGCCCCATCTCCAAAGCATCACATTGGGCTTAGGGCTTCAGCATAAGAATCTGGGGGCATACATTCAGCCCATACAACCACCTCAATTTTAATGGTTTCCATTCCTCACTATGGACTCTGTCACCCCCACTCTGCTTGTGTCACTCAGAGTTCTTTATATTTGCAAGCCCAGCCCTAACAAGCAGCTGAGAGAGGAGGTGAGGACTGGAGGTACATCAGCAACCTAGGCCCAGCAGCTGGAAACAGTGAGACTGCTCTTCCCATTGTAGACCCGGGGTCTACTGGCCTCAGGGCCCAGGCGATGGTTGGCTTCACTAGCCCGCATGCATTTGCATGGACTGCCTTCTCCTGCCTACAGCTCAAGGACCCTGCTAGAATTAGCAGGAAGCCTAGGACTTCTGCAGGAGCTGTGGTGGAGAGCAGCTTTCTCTTTTCTGCCAACCTGAGCCCAAAACAGAGGCCCCAGAACTGCTAGCAGTCATCTTGCAGCCACAGGGGCGTAACTGGCAGGAATGGCGCCAACAACAAGGAAACGGCGAAAACATGGAGACGGGACAACTGGCGTTTGGTCACATAATTTGAGAAATTGGATTAAGGCTCCCTTGAAGCCAGTACTACTTCTCAGTTACATGACCCAGAAAATTCTTCTTGTTTAAACCAGTGTGAGTTTCAACCAGTTATTTCTAATGGGTTATTTGGCCGGGGCTGAGATTCTCTGCCAAGGGCCTTGACTTTGCACCGGGTGAGTTGGCCCAACTAATCAGCCAGCAATGCAGTAATGGCCACGATTTGAACTGCCACACCCTACCGACTGGCCTGGATCATTCAGCCCTGACATCTGCCCCAACCCCCAAACCAACTTGCACCTCCTCAACTCCCTTGCTACCCCTCACTGTTATCTGTGCTATAGTCCTGGTTGCTCAAAGCCTCCCTACTTCTAAAATTCATGGGTTAGCTCCCTTGCTGACTTAACCCAGATTTTATACATCATCACCTTACACGGCTGGGTCCTTGGGCTGGACGGACCCCAGGTCTGGGTGCTCCCCGCACCTGCTATATTCTGCTGCTGCAGAGAGTCAACAACAACAATAACATACACGCTATCCTGATCGGGTCAACCACAAATTCACGCTCTTTAACCTCGCACTGGCCTCTGTTTCACGCTGTGTGTGAGCCCTTTCCACACAACTCCTTTCTTACAGGAGACCTGCGGACCCAGCGGCCGATACTGCTGATGACGGGCCCTGTGTGGTTCAGGACTGAATGGCATGGTGCTTGCCGAAGCTTCTGGTAAACCTTGGGAGCGCCACGGAAAATCAGTCGATTCAGAAACCAGGGGTTTAGTGATTTGCCGTGTGTCTTACCTGACTCAGGCCAATGAAGCACTAACTGCAGAGAGTAAGGTGTAAATCCACACAGCAAGTGAATGGCAGTGATTAAAGGACAGAGCCACTTGAAAGCAAGTGTTGCCCAATCTCCTGAAAACACACCGAGCTGCTATGCCAGAGAAGTCAGAGTGGTCTGCCTTTGTTTTTACTAAAAAGCGCTGATAAATAATGGGATGTTCAATTGATAATTAAAGAAAAAGAACCCTTCACTTCTGAGCTTTCATAAGTGAGGCACTACTCTTTCCCAATTACTGTAGTCCGGCCAGGCACATTCAAGGTAGTTTGGTTTCTTTGTACGTTTCTCCCCTTTATTTCAGATTTTATATGAATGAAACACGATGAGTAATTCCTTCTCTTTGGATCCTTCAGGATATTATTTAAACACTGGCATCTGGTCTAAGGGAAATTTAATGCTAAGTCAGAGGAGGACTTGAAAAATAGCTTACATCTGGTTTTGCACTCCCCGTCCCTGGAAGCACACAGCGCAGCGAGCGGGGAATGCGCGCGGCTGGCTCTCAGGGCTCCGGCTGCTGGGGCCGGTGCCTTCGGTGTAATGCATACCACAGCGTTCCCTTTTAGAAAGTGAGGGATTAGTGCCACCTTCTTTGTAGCAATGTCGTGACCTCTATAATGCTTCTTAAATTGAGGACAATGATGGACCCACCAAGCCTTAACACATGATTTAAATCTGATCTGACAGTACTTAAACCCAGAAGTCCAGAAGGCTAATGGTTGAACAAGCTTGGGAAAATGTCCAGGGAACAAAATGTAGAAACCCAATGAATTACAGAGAGTAATCACAACTTCGGGGCAGTGGGTGGGAGAGGAAAATGCTGTTTTCTGAGTCAGTCTGTGTTCCAGGACTGAGTAAAACCGTGCTCCCATCCTGACGTACTAGAAAGCAGTCACCCCCAAATAAAGGGCAAACAAAAAACCCCCAACCAACCAAACAAAACAACAGAAAAACTCAATGAAAAAAACCCTGAACTCCAAAATCTTGTATTCCTTTCTCTTGTATCTCTGTAATTTATTATATTAAGGATATGCATCTTAAAAACATTCCTACTCTCATGCAAAAAAAAAAGCCTGCTGAGAGGAGCCTCACAGAGACTCAAAATTAGCAGTAGTAGTTAGGGGGTAGATAATTTTAGGTACAGGTATATTTTAAATTTCATGCAATCAGTTAGACAAACATGGGGACAGGATTAAGATCAGCTTGGAGGACTGGTATACCAAGGGTAAACTTAACTTGAAGGACCAGGAAGAACAACATACTCAGTTGTGAAGCTGTCACAGACCCTACCCGGGCCTCACGCCACTTGGGATGCAGCCACCACCCTGCGTGGGGCCTGTGCCCTGGACTCCATTCTTGTGGGAGCCACTCCATTTCAATGAACTCAAAGCTGGTGGCAGGGCCAGTTTTATTTTTTATTTTGTTTTCAGCTTGTAAACATTTCACATGTCAAAAACATCTATGGCTTGCTCCTGGGTTATTTATTCCCCAGGGCCCTCCAGGTATGCTGAGCTGTTCAATAGACACGGTAAACCCTCGGCTCTAAGTCAGGAACTTTCTACCCACATCCAAGAGAACTTATTACCCCAGTGACTTGTATTTCAGCATTTTTCTTTTCATAACTCCGCTCCCCCACCTGGAAAATCCTCTGTTTGTAGTTAAGCACTCCAAGTCCATATAATTCATAACCACTAGGGCAGAGCAAACTCTGAAACCACCTGACTACATGTGGCTTTTGGTGAGCAATATTCCTGGGATTACACAAGCTGAAAAGGAATCAAAGCGCTCTCTGCAATAACACCAAGTTAGGCCTCATTTCTCTGCTTTCCTGGGATGGAAGACGAAAGGTTTCCTTCCTCTCCAGTTTTGTTCAAATTGAATAATTTCTCTTCCCTCAATTCAGCACTACCGATTTATGGTAGGAGTTAGTACCACTTTGAGCCAAGATGGTTTGGACAGGCTACTTTTGACTAGCAGGCCAGCACCACGCAAACTATCCAGTGATGCTTTTCTCCTGGTCTCTCCTTTCTCTGCCCTGCATTACGACTGCCTTCCACCCCGGACCCTTGCCCTCCTCCTTACCCTATTCTGGTGCCAAATAGTTTCAGATTTCTTACCACTTTCACGTAGTAGAACTTTTTTTTGGTGAAGACTCTGATGAGTGAACATTTTGAGGGATAAGTTGCAGTAATAAATCTTTGAAAAATAAAGCTGTGGTCCCCAATACCTTAAATGTCAGCCTCCGACCCCTGCAATTTCAGTTTTTAGCAAGTAGGCAGGGGACACATACCATTCTGGGAGAGGGGCAGCTGAGCCTCTCCCTTTGCTGAAACCACAGACCAGTTGGACTTTGTCTGGTACCAAGCACAACTCTGTTACTAACACCTGTTATTAATGACCAATTTCTCTTGCCTTTTGAAGTTGTTATGACACTGAACCCCAATTATAAATCTAGATTTAGCAGCAAGAATTTTTTCCTAAAGACTCAGGTTTTAGCCTGTGGAGTCTGGTGTAACAGACTGTGGTCTGGGTGTCATTGCACAGATACAAATGCAGAGCCTGAGTCTGAGAAAGAATCGTGTCCTCAGGATAGAAATTCAGGGATCACTGCAATGAATGAAAGCTCACACCAGTGGAGACAGATGTTTCCACTGAGGAAGAGAGAGAATGCACAGCTGGAAGAAGTGGGAGAGAGAAACCAGGAAAAGATTGTGAAGGTGCATCCAAAAAGGAGAAGAAGGATTATTTTGGGCCAGTAAACCAACAAAGTTAACTTCAACAATCTCTTCCACTAGTTGAGGAGCTCCTTCAGAGAAAGCTTACCTCGCTCATCTGACACTGCAGGGCGCACGGTGCCTGGCACACAGTAGGTACAATTCATGTTTGCTGAATGAATAAGAACCTTCTCTCGTTCCAAATGACTTGTTTCTCCCTTCAGTGAGGCACATCTTCATTGAGTTTGTTGATGCTTAAGAGGGTCAAAACTTTTGTGTTCTGTCATTTGCAAAATACGCTCTAATCATGCTCTAAGGTGACTGCATGGATGTCACAGCTGGGATATCTTAATGGCAAAATTTCCACTCACTCTGTGTGTCCTGTACTTTCTGTTGTAACTCAGCTGAAATTTTTAAAAACTCAATTTAAATTCTCAGGAAGTTTTCTATTTGTTGGCAACATCTTTGTATAAACAACCAGAAACACTTTTATTATTATTTGTCACTTGTTTAAAAAAATATGAAAAAGTGCCAACTTTAAAGCACATGATGCATTTTCTGAGCCTCGAGTGAATCTTGCCTTGCCAAGACTTACGTGCCCCAAAATGCCACAGCTCACACAGAAGTGGAGCCGGCCACAGTGAGCCAATGTAATTTTCACGTGTGCTGTGATACATCTTTGACCCACTTCGCTAACACAGCCAGTATATGCATAAGCAAAAATTGAGCATTTCTAAAGATTAATGAAAACTAAGTAGACACTACTTCAGAATTATAAATCTGAAGTAGTGTCTGATTATGGCTGATTGTCAGCCAACTTGGAGTTCAAAAACTTGGGGAACGGATTATTCATAGGCTCACTGACCAAGCAGCTGGACGCCCACTCTGGGCCAAGCCCTGCTTGGCTGCTGTGGTTGGGGCAGGTACCAAGATTAAGCTCAACATAAACAGTGGGGGAGTCAACTCCTATTGCTGTCCTCAAAAGAATAACTTGCTACTATAAGAAATGAAGAATACCAATATAATAGATATAGTATAGTAAGACATAGATAAAGAAGTGTCTGCTCCTCGTTCCAAAGGGAAATGCATTTCTCAGCTGGCTGTCGAGGTTGCGTGGCTGTGCAGGGTGGTAAAGCAAGTAGTATGCAGCTGGGCACAAGGGAAATACTATAAACAGGTGGCAAATGGGAAAACAGCAGTCAGAGCGCCAGGAATCTGAAGGTCAGACCACAGGGTGATATCGTAGAAAGAGACCCTCTGACCATATTTCAGAGCTCCAGAGGGGGAATAAAGGGGGAGTATGAATATGCGGGAAGGGGAGAAGCTCCCTCTCACCCCCTCAACAGGGGGCACTCTCCACCTCAGAGATGAGCATCCTGTGAGAGACCCCATGATCGTGTGGCATCAGTGGCCCAGGGGGCACTTTGTGACCGATGAGAGGATAAGTTGGAAGGGGTGATACGTCTTCTAACATGTGCAAAAGGATGCTAAGGCCTGCTGTGTGTCTCTCTAACTGTTAGAAAGTCCCTACGCCAACACAGATAGGCCCTCTCTTCTCTGCGGTGAAAGTGGGCTCTGGGGCAGGTATATGTTATACACACAACATAGGTACATGTGTATGAGTGTGTGTGCATTTCTCCAATAATACATCCTCTGCCCTCAAAGGGGTCTTGGTCTAGTGGTTATGATAAAACGTGTACACAACTAAAAATAAAGAAGGTGGTGTGTCTATATCCAACAAACAGCTCCCAGAAACCCTCAGGAACCAAAAAGCTTGAGGGGACATAAGAAGCCTCCCCATGCAAGACGAGTCCAAGACGAAGACACAGCCTCTCGCTGCTGCCACTGAGCACGGAGCTGCAGGCCCCGCCTGTGCGCCAGCACCAGTAGGTAGGGGTCGGGGAGGGGAAAAAAGACACGAATATCATCTTCATTTAGGAATGACATAATTGCCTACTTAGGAAAATTTAAGAAATCAACTGGAAATGTACTTAAGAAATTTAATAAATGAACTGAAAAACCATTAAAAGCAATACCAATAATAATTCTGGTTGACTGGATATCTAAAAACAAAACATGTGAGCACTTTTATCCATATCAGCAATACCTGTTGGGAGAATTTACGGAGAAAGTCCACACAAAAAAGTGTCATCGTATACCTGGAGATGAATGTAGCAAGAAATGTACAGCATGTATACATTTCAACTGTACTAAAGGACACAGAAGACAGCCTAATGAGATGCAAAGGGGTGTGAAGCGCCTGAATGGGAAGGCTCAATACTGTGAAGATGCTTCCAGACCAGCTCAGAAATCCCACGCAATTCCAACCATGCGATCAATGAGATTTTTTTTTAAATGGAAGCTGGCAGGAATATCCTAAGATTTCTATGAAAGTGCAAATGCTTAGGAGTAACTAAGACAAGTCTACAACAAGATGAGGGGGAGCTTGTCCCCTGTAGATAGTACTTGCTGTGTGCCAGGACTCGCCTCCGGGCATTGACTTGTAATAACTGACAATCCTCACACCAGTTTTATGAGATGGGTACTGCTACTGACTCATTTTCAAGGTAGGGAAATCAAGGCAAAAAGTAAAGTAACTTCCTCAAAGCACCACAGCAATTAAGTGAAACTGGCAGAGCTGGGATTTGAACCCAGGCACTGTGGCTCCAGAGTTCGTGCTTTTTTTTTAAAAAAAAAATTTAATCTTTATTTTTTTTAACATTACCTTTTAGTCCCCTTATATCCCCTCCCCAGAGTTTATGCTCTTAAGCACCATAATAGGTGACTCATTTTGGCACAGGAAATGGATGAATGGAAAAGAATACAAAGCCCCAAATATATTCATGTATATATGGAAACTCTGACTATTGATAAAGGTAGCATTTCAAATAAATGGGGAAGAATATCTCAGTCAATAAATAGTATCAGTAATTGGCTATCTCTTTGGAGGCAGAACTAATAATGTAAGATCCTTGTTGTTAGTTTTCTGTTGCTGCTATAACAAATTATCACAAATTTAGCCACTTGAAACAACAATTTATTATCTCATAGTTTTACAGGCCAGAAGTCTGAGAGTGCTTAGCTAGTTCCTCTGCTCTGGTATCACAAGATCAAAATCAAGGTGTTGGCCAGCCTAGACTTACCTGGAGGGTCTGGGGGAGAATTTGCTTTTGAACTCACAGAGGTTGTGGACAGAATTCAGTTCCTCGTGGCTGTAGGACTGATTGTCCCCATTGCCTTGCTGGCTGTCAGCTGGGAGCCTCTCTCAGCCCTTGAAGACCTCCTGCAGTCCCCCTCATAGGGTCCCCTCCCACTCTGAATCAGCAGTGGTACCCTCGATCCTCCTCACACTTGGAGTCTTTTCTGACCTCCCCCTCTGCCACATCTACTGCCTCCAGCCAGAGAGTGTTCTCTGCCCTTAAGCAGCCATCTGTTCAGAAGGGCCTCACTACTCCAGTCATCTGAAATGAACTCCTATTTTATGGCCAATGATCAGTAACTGCAATTATACCTGCAAAGTCCCTTTTTGCCATGTTATGTGCCTATTCACAGATTCCAGGGGTTAGAGAATGGACATCCTTGGGGGACATTCTGTCTAGCACAATCCTTATCCTACATAGTATACAGCAGTCCATCTGAGGTGGGTTAAAGAGTTACACGGGTGAGACAAAACTCTTAAAAGTACTAGGAGAAAGAAAAAGAGAATATATCCCATAATATTTGGGTAGGGAGGACCTTTCTAAGCAAGTTGAGAAATCATAAAGAAAAAAATGAAAAATAATTCTCAAAAAGTACTGAATATAGAAGTTAAAAGATAAGCCACTGGGAGAAAGTATTTGCAACTTTTTAAACTAATGAACTATTAATAAACAGAATGTAAAATAAAGTAAATTTCTACAGATTCCATTAGAAAAAAATTAGCAGTGAATGTGATCAAGCAATTCTCAGAAATGCAAACACTGGATTTCCACTTCTAGCAATAGAAGCTGAGATAATTCTCTCCCAAGACTGCTTCAAAGTATGAGGCGAACAAGGCAGGGCAGAATTATGGGGCTAAGATGTTAGAAATGATAGAAATCAAGACAGCTTGTAAGCCTGGCACTTGCAGACATTTTTACACAGTGGCTTTTGCCAATTCTGGAGCGGCTGGTGAGAGGCTGAGAAGCTGAGCAGATCTCTCGACAGCCTCACACACACAAAGCCGTGGAGACACAAACTGCAGCGCAGGGCTCACTGAAGGGGCACATCTGGCGAAATCCCTGCTTTGGGACAGTCCCAAAGGGCTACACCCTAGGAGTAGGAATGAACTAGAAACAGGCCAGCCTTCTCCATCCCTGAAAATGGATTAAGATCATTTGAGACGGCGAGTGTCACTACTACCTGCCTACCCAAAAGCAAATATAAATCCTCCCTGGAAAAAATTAATGTTATCCTAGTCTTGAATTATTTCTATAAAGTTCCCTATAAAATATCTGGCACTCAGTCAAGAAGAGCCAGATTCACAAGAAAGCAAGACAGCATGACCAAAAGCCAAGAGAAACAAAAGACAAGGAAATAAGATGCATGTGAACTCTAAATAATGGTTATCAGACCCAGATTTTGAAAATACCAAGATAAGTATGTTCAACAAAATAAGAAAAATATTGTGAACTTTGGCACACACTAGGAAACTAAGCAGTTGTTAAGCAGAAAATCCAGCTCTGGAAAATATAATAGCCAAAACTAAGAATGGGTTTAATAGTAGATTAGACACAGCTAAGGAGAGAATAGTGAACTAGAAGCTGGATAATACACACACACACACATGCACACACACACATATAATATATATATATATATATATATATATATATATATAGGGTATATACACACACTTATATCCAGAATAAATACAGAACATAGGGAACAGTTAGAAGGTCTAATATACATATAATTATAGCCCCCAAAAGAGAATAGAGAGTGAATTAGGCAGAAATTAAAATAGAAAATCTGAATATACAGCCATTAAAGAAAGCTTATTCTAATTAATTGAAATGCTTTCCACAAAGAAAACTCTAGGCCCAGGTAGTTTCATCTACCGAATATTTTAAGGAGGAAATACCATCAATATTACACAAACTATTCCAGAAAACAGATAAAGAGGGAACACTCCAAGTTTATGAGTTCTGCAAACTTTGATAACAGAATTCAATGAGAACATTAAAATAAAATTATAGGCCAATCTCAGTCATAAAAACTGATGTAAAAATCCTACACAAACTATTAGCAAACTGAGATTCACAAAGGGTGAAAAGGGATAAGTCACCATGATCACATGGCGCTTATTCCAGAAATGCAAGATGGGTCAGTGTTAGCAAATCAGTCAGTGAAGGTCATGGCATCAGTAGAATAAAGGACAGAGTCATACAACTATCTCAAAAGATGGGGAAAAAGGCATTTAATAAAACTGAACATCCATTTATAAATTAAAAAAGAAGAAAAGATTCTTGGTAAGAATAGAAAGAAACTTACTTAATGTGATAAAAGGACTCTGTACAAAAGTCAATTGTTTTTCTATACATCAGCAACAAGCTGTGAGAAAATGAAATTTTTAAATAATGCCATAAAATATAATCATAATGTCAAATACAGGAGTAAATGTAATGTAAGATGTGAAGATATCTTCCCATAAAATGATAAAAATATAACAGCAGAATTTAAGAGTGCTTTCAATAAAGCAGGGGGATATACTATGTTCATGGACTGGAAGGCTTATTACAAAATGACAAGTATAAAATTTATATAGAAATGCAAAAAGCTATGAACAACCTATCATTAGAATGTAACCTTTACAAGAATAAGACTTTTTTTTGGTTTGTTCATTGACATATATCAGAGCCAATGAAGGACCTGATAGATAGTAAGCACTTAGTAAACATTTGGTGAATTGAATTGAAATGCTGAAAGTGTCACTTACAGGTTTGGAGCAAGAATTCACTCTGAGCTGTCATTTAGTTACCCTGACACGTTCGGTTTTACCACCTTATTTACGTTCCTCTGTTTATTGGGTCAAGCAAAACCCTCCAAACCTTCTGTGCTAAAATAAAGCACTTGGAATCATTCAGTCTAGTTTTCCAGTTTTCCCCATTTTTTTCTGGCAGGGCATTCATTCAAGTGAAATCTTAAAGCTGAAAGGTAGAAAAACAAGATAAATCGCAGCTGTTTCTGCAGGGGGAGCCAGGCCTGAGGGGTCAAAACCTGTGAGAACACGGAGTCCTTCCTGCCATCCCTGCTGTAAGACCCAGCGCCAGCCGGGTCGGGGAGGAGAGAAGCTGCTGGCCGCGCACCATCTGGTCCAGATGCCTCACTACCTCCCTGAGCAGGGAACGGCCCCCATTTAAGCTGAGATCAGCCCAACGTGTTGCAGATTCTCCCCACTTCTTGATAATCACAAGTGAGAAAAATCTGACAGAGTGCTTCTGCTTCTGCTCACACCTGAGCTGAATAAACCCGAGCATAAATCTCACATACAGAACCGAAAGTGGATCTTTTAAAATTATCTGTTTTCCTCTATTACAATAACAGAAGCTCTTAGAGGAGAACTATTCCAGGTCCTGTCTATACCCTGAAAGCTGAGTAGGTATTAGGTTGTCTGATTCAAGCGAGCACTGTATTTCATAAAATTTTAATAATGCCAATAATGCTGTATTCTTCCCTAGTTCGAATTTTCCCATGTGGTTCGTAAGTCATTCTTTGTATTTGAAGATTTTATAATAATATTTTTTTTCCAACTGGAACTATGCCTTCTAATTCTGCATAGAAATCCAAAAGGTTATCTCATGGAAAGTACATTCAAAAGGCCCTTTAAACTTCTGAATTTTCCTCTGTATTAAAAATAAATCACTTTTCTTTCCTTTTTACTAATTTAAACTGATACACGTCTGGTGTCTCTAAAATACCTCTGCTCTGTCATTTGTTTGACAATAAACAATTTCAGTGGCTTCTACCTTAAAATAGCCCTTTCTCAGTAGGACATGGACATCTTTTCTGGCTGGATTACAGTAGGAAAGGGATGACAAGGAAGTGCATCTTGGAATATGTGATACTCTCCGCTGAACGTGACAAGCACAATAAATAGTCATCAAACATTTCTCCCTTGTAACCACGCTGACTCACCCCCACCCTCTTCTACCATCTCTGTTTATCTCTTCTTTTACTTCCTCTTTCCAGCTGTTCACTCAATCCCTCGGATTCAGTGCTTGGTAGCTGCCAGAAAAGTGAGCCTTGATAGGACACTGCTCAAGGGGATCGTCTGCTTTTTATCTTCCTGGGAGGCTATATTGGGTTACCCAGTTAGTGCTTGATAGTTCTGTTTGTCCACCTCCTGTAAAAGGTGGTGAGGAGCACAGCCTGGTTTTAAAGTTTTTTTCCCCCTGCTTTTTTAAGTGCCTCCATAACATACTGATTTAGAGTAAGTCATTTGTATGAAATCACTTTTGGATTACAAAAATAATTTTTAAAGAGACTAAAATTAAAGCCAAAACTATCAAAAAAATAAGTCAAACCAGAAGAAGTGAGACTGTCTTATCGCATTACTTCATTATAGGAGTGAAAGATGAGCTCTGGCCCCAGGCAGGCACTGGCAGGCTGTGAACCCTGCAGCCCCGAGCAGTGCTGTGGCCCCTGCCCCCCTCTGCACGCCCCCCAGTGCTCACTGCCTGCAGGAAGAGCCACTTCAACAATGCAGAAAATGCTTTATGGAAAAACAGCTGCAGTGGTGCGGTGGGTGCTTTGCTGACACTTGGATTTGATATGTCAGCAGAGTTCAGGATTAAAAACATGCAGCGGGCACTTCTGGGACCTGCCTCCTCTTTCCTCCCCCAGCACCACAAGCCCAGGGAAGTTCAAAACAAAGAGCATCTCAAGACAGCAATGAAGAAACTCGCAGCACACTCACCCCAGAAGAGCTGCTTTCAGTTGTCCTTTAAAAATGGCCTGGTGATAATCCTGTACGTGTTTTGGTGGTATTTGGGATATGAATGTTTTGCTTGCTTTGCCACTACACTCTACTAGAATAACTGACTTACAAGGAACACTCTGATGAGATGTATACTTTAATGAAAATACTCATGTCCCTCACACGGGGCTTCAAGTGTTTTTCAGAAAACAGGCGAGTGTTTCAGCTCTCATTGACAATAAATGTGGCCAAAGTTAAATGTGGTTGTATCCCTCATAACAACTCAGATTTTAGAATGATGCATCACACCAGCTGTCTGGGAACAAATGTATTTTGTTGGCATGGGAACAAAAGAATTAGTCTGCATTTTGTAAATAAACTGTGGTTATTAGAATTACTTTAAACAAGCCAGAATAATAACCATTAAACATGAAAAGTCAATAAAAGTCTTTGAATTATATTTCTGTTGCAATTATTATTCCTGTTTTCCTAATGTGCTTTGGGATAAAACACAGTTTTGAGCTGTTAGTACATTTAAATAGATTTCTCTGCAGATGTGTTAGCCAACAGCAGCTAAGACTGTGAAGTTTTAAAATCCATTATGGAAAATGGAAATTAAAAACTTGGAAATCTGTAAAAGACCATTCTTCCTCTCAGCAATTGTCACGATTATTGTCTAATTGATTTTCTGTCTACGTAGCATCTTGGTTGCTCTTGATGATGGCTGAGGGGGTTTAAAGATAAGCAGTGCTATCCAGTGAACACTGTAAGTCTGCTGATGTTGGTTCTCCTGCAATCCATGCCGCTCCCCGGCAGATCGCTGGGCCTTGTGGGAGGCACGGCAACTCTTTGGGAATACAATGATGGTAGTGCTGTATAACAGGTGGAAGGATGGAAGGCACTTCCAGAGAGATGTCTAACGTGACCCAACAGCTACTGATACTAAAGAGGCCAAGTTTTATTCTTAAACCCAGGAACCTGGGAAAGCAGCAGCAGAATGCTAAGTTTACCTGTAGAGAAAATAAAGGACTTTGTTGGGGTGCTTCCTGCTTTGGCCTTCTGGGGGCATGTTGTGGAAGAGACTTAGAAGGAAAACCTGAGGTTTTAGAACAGAGTGGAAAGGTGGGCCATGAGGCATTTGTGACAGCATGGATGAACCCAGAGGACATTAGGTGAAGAGAAATAAACCTGACAGAAAAAGAGGATCTCACTCATCGGTGGGATTCACACACACACACACACACACACACACACACACACACAAAGTGGAGCCCTGGCTGGTGTGCCTCAGTGGATTGAGCACTGGCCTGTGAACCAAAAGGTGTCTGGTTCAATTTCTACTCAGTGCACATGCCTGGGTTGCAGGCCAGGTCCCCAGCAGGGGGCATGTGAGAGGCAACCACCCACTGATATTTCTCTGCCTCTCTTTCCCCTTCCCTTCCCCTCTCTTTAAAAATAAATAAATAAATAAATAAATAAATAAATAATGAATAAATAACCTTTAAAAAAGTAGAACTCATAGAAACAGTGGAGTGGTGGTTGCCAGGGGGCAGAGAGTGGGGGGAAAGGGGGGGACGTTGGTACAGGGTACAGACTTTCAGTTATAAGGCAGTTCTGGGATCTAATGGACACCTGAGGACTACAGTTAATAATGCTGTACTGTACACTTGAAATTTGCTGGGAGTGGATTGTAAGTGTTCCTGCCACATATGAAAAAGTAATTATGTGAGCCGATGTGTTAATGAACTTAATGGTGGCAATCACTTCACAATGTATTATCAACTCATCACGTTGTCCATTTTAAATAATTACCACTTTATTTATCAATTATACTCAGTAAAGCTGGAAAAAATTACTAAAGAAAAAAAGAGGAAAGGTGGGCTGCAAGGGAGGGACCTGGGTGCCCCGGCTGGTGTGCGACCCCTTGGTGCTACGACGTCTGGGGAACAGCTGAGGACCACAGATGAGCCACGAGAAGGCTCAAGGATTTTCCCCACCCCAGACGAAAATGATAAAAGACAATCTACAATATTTATCTTAACAAAAGTCTAATCAAGATATATTTAGAATAAGTCTATTTAGAATATATTTGGGAGGCATAATACAAAGGATCCATAATCACCCAAGTTCAGTGGCCTTTGGAACCCCTCATCCTTAAACCCCCTGGAGCAGGTGATGTGGCCAGTCCTCCCTCCCTCCTTTCTTCCTTCTGCAAATTCACTGACCACCAGATGGGCCAGGCGCCAGGCTGAATGCTGAGATCTAAGGATCAATGTGACAGTCCCAGCTCAGGCGCCCACCCTCCAAGAGCATACATCTCTCCTGGGAGTCTGATGAAAAAACCTTTAGAGGTCACAGAAGGTGCTAGAAGAGCATAGATGAAAGAGGGACACGGCGTGGGCAAGGTCATTTGAGGATGAGACTCAGGGCAGCAAAGGCTTCACAGAGCAGTTTAGCACAACGAGAGCTCACAGGCGCCATGAAGATGACAGATAGGGCCCCTACCCTCGGGAGCCTGAAGTCAAGTAGGAAACTCTAGTTCTTTGGTTTTCATGACAGGTTCTCTGACTCTGCTCTTGTCTCCCTGACCACTCACTCCTTTTAGGTTCTCCCCGTATCCTCCCCCACTCCCTCTGGTCTCCTGCCTCTGGTCTGCCCATGGCCCTCTTACCTCTCTGCTGCTCTTCCTTGTCAATGCCACCCACACCCATGCGCTTTTGCTGTGTGCCCCGCAAGAAGATTCGGACATGTTCACACATCTAGGTCTCTTTCTTGAGTTCCAGAGTCAGAGTTTCAACTACATGTTGCCAATGAATGTCCTGCTGCTAGTATCTCAGATTCAACATCTAAAGGACAATATTGTCATTGTCCACTATATGACAACTTATCAACTTAAAAACTTGTGTTATTTTTGACATATTCCTTTCATTTGTCCTCTGAATCTGTGTGAATTTCGAGTCTTCATGTCCATTCCTTTCTCTACTCCTTTTGACAATAAAGGAACACCTTAGAGATATTTTGGGTTTGGTTCCAGGGCCCCGCAATAAAGCCAGTGTCACAATAAAGCAAGTAGTAATCTTGCTTGTGGAGGGTCATGCCTTCAGTTGTAAAGAAACCCGTCTGGGAAGTGCAGTACAGCAAAGCACTAGGGGAAGGTCTACCCGTACTCAGTCCAAGCCTTCCTGATTCCTCTGTGACCAGCGATGTGACTTTCAGTGTCATGACTCCCGAATTTGTCTCTTTTCTTCACTTGTTCATCTTCTCTTCTATGGCCATGTTAATCTTTCTAAAGTATAAATGCAATCAGTTCCACTACCCAGTTAAAGAAAAAACACCCCTCAATGCTGATAACTGCTTTCTGACCAATGACCTAATTCTGATTTCTGCTCTAATTTTAATTGTTTATTTTAAAATATATTTTATTGATTATGCTATTACAGTGGTCCCAATTTTCCTCCCTTTGCCCCTCTGCTCACTATCCCCATTCCCTCCAGCATCCCCCCCCCCACCCCCTAGTTCATGTCTGTGGGTCATGCATATAAGTTCTTTCACTTCCCCATTTCCTATACAATTCTTAACACCCGCCCCCTGTCTATTTTGTACCTACCAATTTATGGTTCTTAATCCCTGTAATTTTTCCCCTATTGTCCTCCTTCCCCTTCCCAGCTGATAACCCTCCAAATGATCTCCATATCTGTAATTCTGTTCCTGTTCTGGCTGTTCGCTTACTTTGCTTTTTCTGGATTCAGCTGTTGATAGTTGTGAATTTGTTGCCACTTTAATGTTCATAGTTTTGATCTTCTTTTTCTTAAAAAAATCCCTTTAACATTTCATGTAATAATGGCTTGGTGATGATGAACTCCTTTAGCTAACTTGTCTGGGAAGCATTTTATTTACCCTTCAATCATAAAGGATAGTTTTGCTGGATAAAGTAATCTAGGTAGTAGGTCCTTGCTTTTCATGACTTTGAATACTCCTTCCCAGACCCTTCTTGCCTGCAAAATTTCTTTTTGAGAAATCAGCTGATAGTCTTATGGGAACTCCTTTGTAGGTAACTCTTTGCTTTTTTCTTGCTGCTTTTAGGATTCTCTCTTGATCTTTAACCTTTGGCATTTTAATTATGATGTGTCTTGGTGTGGTACTCTTTGGGTCCAAATTCTTTGGGACACTCTGTGCTTCCTGGACTTGTATGTCTATTTTCCTTCAGCAAATTAGGCAAGTACTCCTTCATTATTTGTTCAGATAAGTTTTCAATTTCTTGCTCTTCCTCTTCTCCTTCTACCATCCCTATGATTTGGATGTTGCATGTTTGGAGATGTCCTGGAGATTTAGTCTATCCTCATTTTCAAAATTCTTTTTTCTTCTTGCTATTCTGTTTGAATGCTTTTTCTTCCTCATGTTCCAAATTGTTGATTTGATTCTTGGCTTCATCCCCTCCACTGTTGGTTCCCTGTAGGTTTTTCTTATTTCACTTAATGTAACCTTCATTTCTGCCTGAGTCTTTAACGCTGTTGCTATACTCAATGAGTTCTCTGAGCATCCTGATAACCAGTGTTTTGAACTCTGCATCTGATAGACTGCTTATCTCAGTTTTGTTTAAGTCTTTTTCCGGAGTTTTGTTCTGTTCTTTCATTTGGGCCATATTTCTTTGTCTCCTTAATTTGGCAGTCTCCCTGTGTTTGTTTCTGTGTATTTGGTAGAGCTACTTTTACTCCCTGTCTTAGTAGAGTGGCCTATTGTAGAAAAACAGACCTGTAAGTTGTGTGGGGTGGAGGCTTAGGCAGTCACCAGGGTGGGGCAACCCGCTTTACCACTTTGTGGCTCTGTGTGGGGGGAGGGCTCAGAGAGGGGAAAATGCTGCTGCCCGCCTTCTGGAGGTTTGCCTGGGAGGAAGCTGTCTCTTGGCACTCACCCTTTTTCCAGTCAGTTCACTTTCTACCTGTCTGCCACTTAAGCCTTTCCAGTTGTTGCTCTGGTGCTGAATATAGAGGGGGTGGGTCTGTGTAAGTCCTATGTCCATGAAGGCCCTTTAAGAGAAGTCTCCTGAGAATCTGGCAGTTTCTTCCATTGTCCTAACCCCCAATGGGTTTTACAGTCAGAAGTTATGGGGATTTATCCTCCTGGCTTCGGAACCCTGGGCCACTGGGTGGTCTGGTTTGAGGCTGGGATCACTCCCTCCTGAAGTATCCCTTCTGATTTTTACCCACCACACGTGAATGTGGGACCGCCCATTCTGCAACCTGTCTACACTGCTCAGCAGCTCCATGCCTCTCCACCTCTCTCCGCCTCTCCGCCCCTCCCACTTGTCTGGATGAATGTGGGGCTTCTTTAAATCCTTGGTTGTTGGACTTCCCTAGAGCTTGATTTTCTCATGGTTCTGGGTGATATTTGTTTTGTAGTCTAGTTGTAATTTTTCCTGTAGTTGTGCGAGGAGGTGAAGCATGTTTACCCATACCTCCATTGTGACTGGGGGCCCTTTTCACTATATATTTTAGGACAATTCATGGGTTACCTGTACTTGCACAGTCCAGACCTTTAATACCTGGACACGCCAGAGAAGATGTGCAATCAAAATGGCGGGCTCTAAAAAACACTGGCCAGAAGGCCAGAGAGGCCTGCCAGGAGTGGCCCTGGGCAGCAAGAGAAGGTGGGAGCCCAGCTGGGCCCTGAGAAGGCTGGCAGAGGTGCTGCCCCTGTGCTGACTGCCCTGTAGGACCAGTTCCCTCAAGGGCCGCAGGCTCTTGAAACAACTGTGTGTCTGCAAGCTCCAAGCCCTGTCCGTGCAGCGGGACACTAACCTTTGGCCAGCTAAAGATCCTCTGCTCCCTTCCTCACAGGGGTCAGGGAGGATGGAGGGCAGCACCAACGCTGTGTTCTTTCCCCATCTTGTGATTCTGAGCCTCTAAGCCATTTAGAAGATCAAGAACCTCTCTCAAAGTCCATGCATGGAGTCTACATTTTATACATGTCTCCTCTGCTCTAGGAGGCTTACAAACTCCTCCCCAACCTACTCATCCTTGTTTCTTCCCAGCACCTACCATTGTCTAGCACAACATGCCTGTCAAAAATCGAGTGAATGGTACGACCCTGCTGAGAAATGCATGGCATCGTATTTTACTTATTAGGAGATCTATCACTTATTGTTTTTTCTCACTAACATTTAAAATAATCTTCTGGAAAACCTTAATACTTTCAAAATGTAAGATACCTAGTTCTAACCAGGGCTTCTGTTACATGTATACCATTATATGCATTATATTAGGTTAAAATCTGACATTGTTTAGTGCCTTTGTGACAAATACATACTTTGTACAATGTTAAGAATACCAAGCAAATTTTTAGATTATTTCTTTTCTTCTCTGTCTTTTCTATAATTTAGCAGACCAAATTATCTTGGTTAGGGTTAGCAAATCACTTAGTCTCATTGTGAATAATGAAACATTGTTTGCTCCAGAAAATGAGATTTAGTTTTACACATCCTTTGAAACTGAATGATACACAACATATATCCATTTTACACAGTGTTCACTATAATGGAAAATACAGTATCCTGGGACCTAGCAGCCCACATACCACGTGGGTAGGAGCAGTCCTGCCCTGGATGTGTTGCTGCTGGGCTGGGAAAGCCACATCCTTTCCCGATGACTCAGTTTCCTTGCACAACGAGGAAGCTGGGTCGGAGCTGGGATCCCCTCTTGTTTGCTGCAATTATGGGATTCTTGCTTAGATCTTATCTAGAAGTAGATATTATTCACTCCTGTTATGGATAAAATTAACGATGATTTTTAATTACTTTACTACAGGAAAGACCATGTTTCCGTAAGGCCGACTTAGACGGAAAATTAGTGTTTTCTAATTTTATTTGGGTTATCTTGAACCTGCATGAGAAGCACATTAACCCTTCGTAACTAGGATGAGCAAGCCTCCTCTGGGCATGGCTCTGAGGGACCTGCCAAGGGCGAGGAGCGGGGGGAGCCGATGGCAGTGAGGCGAGGGGTGGGCAGCGAGGATACCACCCATCAAGACCTGATGAGAAGCAGCTTTTTGTTTTTAATTAAAAACACAACTTTTAAAATGCCTCATTCATTTTTTGTTTTTATAGAATCAAAACATAGGAATTTTTCTTAAATGAAAAACAGAAACAGTTTAAGCTTTTTTTTAAAGCAAGTTAAAAAAGGAAGCCCAGGAAATTGTTCTTTGTAATTCTGCCAGTTTCAATTTTGCCTCTTTATGCAACTGGTATCAGGATAATAATACTCGCTTGAAAAGACAGGGAGGAAAGTTTCAGGAAGCGGACCGGCACACGTTCCGGCAGCCTGATGGGCTGATGTCAGGCGGTGACTGCTATTGCAGCCGCTTTGACAGATGCAAAAAGGAAAATCACACACAATTTCAAGATCTTAGAGACCCTAAAGTAAGCTCATCTGTAAGCCGGCCCTAAAAGTGCACAGGACCATACTTCTAATTATTTTTGACTACTTCTATTAGCGTTACACATTGAAAGGGGAGCATAAGTCAAACTCAGATTGAAAATAAAAGTTAAATTAAATATAGACAAGTAGTATTTATCAAGTGCCTGTTATCTGCTCTTTAGTTTTGCTGAAACAGTGGCATTTTTCCCCTAACTACACTCTAGGATCTTGTGGAAAGAACCCAACATTTCATAGTTGCAAAGATTATGAAATATTCAGCTTTACCCATGGGTATTTCCTGACATTTCTTTGGTAAACTTGTGGCCTAATAGGAGATATCAGGAATTAGTGTAAGAAATAGTCTAAAAAGCTATTGTCACCACAAAGATGAAAGCAACTTTGATGATCAAAAAGAAGTCAATAAAAAAAGACGGAAGTGACTCTTGAATCCTTCCCCATTGTTTATTTGGGATTTTTTAATTTCCCTACTCTCAACATATCATGGAATTTTCTGTGTGAAGTTTTGCCATGAATTAGAGTGATGTCAACAAAGTTTTACCTTAAGTCATATTTTATCACACACTGGAGAAGCCCAGTCCTCTGGGGAGCACCGTTTCCTGCCTGTAAGAAGCTTGTCTGCTTTAGTCACAAGTGCCCTAGACAGACAGTGGAGCCCGGCTGACCTTCAGTGACAATGAAACGTGCGCCCCCCCGCCCCCCACTCGACAGCACACTGCCATCTAAGAAGGCGTTTGTATCTGTGGCCGTGTCTGCTCTGCTTGTACGTCCTTTGCTCCTTGCCGTTCTCTGCCCGCAGAGGGTCAAGGCTGCTGCAGCAGGTGTCTGGAACAGTACGTTTGTCTCCCTGCCATCCTTAATACATGTGCTTCCCCGTCACTGCTATGCGGCTTCTTTTATGAACTAGGAATGTAACTTAAAAAGTGTCATAAAAGGTGCAAAGGTTTGGAATTCAGATAAACTTGGGTTTGCCTCCACCTGTACTATTTACGACTTCTGTGACCCAGATGAGTTACTCAACCTCTCGGTGGCATGGGGACAATAATACTGGCTTTACATGGTTGTTATTGGGATAAATGAACTATTGCGCATAAGGGTTCTTGTATAGTATCTGTTATCTTGTAGGCCTTTGATAAGGTATAGTCAGTAATTTTTTCATTCTAGTGCTATCTTATTTGGTGACTCTATTATCGACTGCATGACACAGGTCCTATATAGTACATGTAAATGCATATTTATGCATATCATATATACATGATACATTCATGCCACATATGTTCATGCTGGGTACATATCACAGAGCAGGAAGAAATTATAAGAGGTTGTCAATTCCATAAGTATTGATACTCAGCATCTCTTAAGGGCTTATGTCTACCCTTTTGTGCAATCCCCCACCACAAGATCCTGTCTGTAAACATCCCCAGAGATGGCAGGTTTCCCTGTGGGCCTTACTTCCACGTTGACTCTTCCCACAACATCAAAATAACCTAACCTACCATTCCAGTACTGACTTTACTAGGCAATGATGTAAAAACGTTTCTCAGTACCTGTGGCAGCTTCTGGGCAACAGCATCGGTGGCGCTTAGAACGTTCACAATGCTGTGCCCAATAGCTGGGGACAATGCATGTATACAAGGCTTCACTGAGGCTCGTGATCTTTATGGACACGTTGTTGACTTTGGTTTAAATCATCAAAGTTACCACAAAGAATAATTCACTATAACCAGAAGAATTAAATAAAAATAAACCTCTCATTTGAAAATGAAATAGTTCGTCAGCCATTGTCATAGCCAGATTATTCTAGTTATATTAAATTTATTTTATTAACATAATGGAGAAAAGGAGGAGAAAATTAGAATTCACAAGAATATGACTTCCGTCTCTAAGTATGGTGATGTCCATCTATTGTAACACGATGACGTGACAGACACTGTGGGCTACATACCCAACCCCCATTTCCCCTCATCCTTGTCCGGGTGACCCTCCCTTTCCCGCTTCCACTACCGGCAGGTGGACCTGATTGGTCTGCGTTGGGTTTCGGGACCCTCAGTCCTCTTGCCAGGGATCAGACAGGCCAGGCCGAGCATGCGACCTGTTCTGGCCAATGAGATGTGAAGAGAGTGGGGCAAGGGTGTTATGCGGGGGTTGTTGGGAAAGGTCTCCTTACTCTTCAGAAGGGGTCCCTAGAAGCAGGCAGTCCTTTTCCGCCTCTGGATATTGGTAGATCTGCATGACATGCCTTGGAATTGCTTTTGGGATGAAGCTGACACACGGAAGAGCCACAAGAATGTCCTAGAAGCCAGCCAGGGCCTCAAGGCTTTCTGTACAGAGCCTGCCCTACCTACAGACTTCAGGTTTTGTGAGGAAATAAATCTCTTTGTTGTTTATGCCAACTAGGGGTGGAGCATTCTGTCCCGTGCAGCCAGAGTGCCCGGTGCAAACAGGAAACACACGAGCTCCCTGGCAGGGAGGAAGCACACGAGCCAGCCGCCAAGCCAGACGGGGCATGGTACCTGTTCCTGCGCCTCCAGCTCCTTGTGCTGCAGTTTCTTCTCCACACATCGCACTTGGTTGCAGCGGTTTTCGAGTTCATCTTGCAGAGCCTGAAACAGCGTATGATAAACACATCAACATTAAAAATTAGCATCCTTGAAAAAAGTTTTATCACCTAAACTGGCATTAAAAAGGCCTCAGATCTCTAGCTTATTACCGTTGTTCCAAAGAGATCAGGCAAACAAAACTGGATTTTGAAGTCAGGCCCAGATGTTTTCTACTTTAGGAATAGCTAGTATAAATAATTCCAAACTTTTAAAACAGGCGCATTAGCAGGTATCAATTTATTTTATAAAAACACCTCTTACATTCCTGGCATAGAACCACAAGCATGCCATAAAGCCTAAAGCTGTTGCTAATTAAAATAGCTCTATCAGTGTACCTGCAAGGCACACTTATACTCCAAAAAGTGTCATGACAGCTAGGAACTGTAATATTGGACC
Source organism: Phyllostomus discolor (assembly GCF_004126475.2). NCBI lineage: Eukaryota > Metazoa > Chordata > Mammalia > Chiroptera > Phyllostomidae > Phyllostomus > Phyllostomus discolor. The sequence goes on from NC_040910.2 coordinate 87,723,502, forward strand.
ATTGCGACATTTTTCCAAATTATACTGGGATAATCTGAGTAACTTATAGTAACCTTAAAGGAATTTCTCTACTAAGTCATGGAGAGTGGTGTAGTATTTGAGGAACCTCTAAGAAGTGGACAGAGATGAACTCTGTCAGCTGCCAAGTAGCTGTGGGAAACAGAATTCAGGTTAATATGGGGAAGGTACAAACCACAACAATTAATAATTATCATTGCATCAGCTACTATTTTAAGTAGAGAGTTGAGCCAGGAAAGAAACAGAATCCATTCAAACGACCTGACATAACTGTACAATAGATATAATTCATAGAAGTTCACAGTGGGCAGAACCCGTGGGATGACAGCTACAAAGATGCCAAACTCTCAAAGTTCATTCAATCAAGACTACTGAGTTTCCGCTATGCATCAAGAACTTAGTATGGTTAGAAAGAGCAGTGAAAGAAGACAGACAAAAAAATTCCCTGCTCTCATGAAGCTGACACTATATTAGGGGGCAGACAATAAGCAAACAGTAAGAAAAAAAAAGCCAGAAAGGAGGATATTCTGGAGTGAGATGGGGGAGAGATGTTGCAATGTTAAATGTAAGGCCCAAGAAGGCCTAACTGAGCAAAGACCTGAAGAAGGAGAGAGTAAGTCACACAGATGTCCGCAGGAAGAACCTTCCACGCAGGGACACTGTGTGTGCAGAGACCTGTGGGAGGAAATTGCAAGGCCGGTATGGAGAGTGGGCACAGGGGAGCAACAATGTCAGGGATGTAGCAAGGGTCAGGTCACATCAGGTCACACGAAGCTTCAGGGGGCAGGTCAGAACTTCCGATTTTCGATTTTCGTTAGCAGTAGGCAGGAAGCTAGGGGAGGGTGGTGGAAGATGCTCTTTGGTTGCCGTGGAGAACATACTGAAGAGGGATAAGGATGGAAGCAGGGAGACAGGGGAAAGGTGTGGATGCAGAGCATGAAAAAAAAAGACCACGATGATTTTGGTTTGAGCAGGTAGGAGCATGCAGGTGGGGACGGTTAAGGGAGAGGTAGTGCAGGGTGGGGAGAGGAGGGTGGGGTAGGGAAAAGCTGTGGAGCTCAGCCTGGGTTGCCTGGGTTTGGAATGCCTATGACACCCCCATGCTGATGCTGGGTACCAAAGTGTAAGAGTGTGGAACTCAGACAAAATGTCTAAGTCAGTGTCCTTTAAAAATTCTTTTGATGCAATGACAGTTTTTCTACGTGTAGATTATAGACAGTGGTTCTTAACCTTTTCTGGGGTTCTAGATCCATTTGAGCATCTGGGATTTCCAAGAGGACAGAGACGCAGATGGGGACACTTCCTCAGGGAAGGAAGTAACAAGAGAAGAGGCTCTAACACCTGCCCCTTGGGTGACATTCACACTTAAGAGCAGGCAGGGAGAAGCAGCCAAGGGGACTGGTGAGAACTCAGAGGGGCGAGAAGTGGCCAAGGGGAAGCCAGGGTCACAGGACTGTAGCTAACAGAGTTCCCAGAAGGACAGGCAACAGAATTAGAGCTGATCCTCTCTCTACACTATTAAATCTACCATGATTTTTTATCAATGTTATCAAAATAGAAGTGAAATTACATTTGCTTTTAAAAAAGGCACTTTTCAAATTTGCTCAGTTTAACTAAAGATGTAAAACGTGATCTTTCTAAAGTTAATCAGAAAAGGCAGGATGTCTAGAAATTACTTTTATTATCTATTTAAAAATTTGTTTTAAAAAAGTGAAGAGAAACCAAATAATATTCTGCTTAAAAAGTTAAAATGTACTAAATAGGAAGGAAATGACAGTTTACATAGGCAGCTGTTCCTGGTCTCATATTCTAAAAAATTATTAGGCCATTCGAGCTCCAACCTTGGAATTCCACAGAAGGACTATGTGAAAATGCCCCCAATTACTCAATAAGTATAAGCAGGAACTTCCTTTTAAGTTGTGCCTTCTGTATTCAATAACCTTCAAATCTGACACACAAAAAAATCACAACTTTTAGTTTGTTCCTGAGAAAAACCCAACATAATTAAAGAACAAAATGTCTGACACTGGGGGAAAAAAACCTGGAACAGATAAACTGTTTATTCTGCAAAATTATGCTATTCCTCATCTCTCAGCTCTACTGTGTTGGCTGGCATCACTACTGAAGAGGCAGCTCATTCTCCCAGTGAACCTGCCTTGGGGGCGATGGGAGTCAGCTTGCCGTAGGAAGCTGCGCCGTGCCCGGTGCTCCGTGCAGGAGTGAAGAGTGACGCTTTCCAGAAGAAAACTGTAAGTGGCATAATAAGCTCTGTGAGAACAGTAAGGGCATGCCACGCTCTTGAAAAGGGATATGGACAATTTGATTTGTTGGTGTAGAATATGAAAACACTTAGAGAGATTAAAGTGAGGAGCAGGCCTTGTAGCTAGCTAATGGACCCATGAATGGCACCCGCGATGGTGCTAGAGCTTCTCGGTTGATTTGGGGAGAATACATGTATTGCAGTCAATGCTATTCCCATCGAATGTATAAACATGATTCAAATGAGCCACTCAACCTGTAAAACCACGCACTAGGCAATTATGTGTAGTCTTATTAAAAACTGGTCTCCTTCCTAGTTCTTACTCCATTAAACAAACATGAAGTGAGGCATTTATACATGCCTTCGAATAAAGACTAAATGGAAATAAAGGTTCGTTTGAATTATAAAGTGGTTAAAAAGTTGTTTAATAAAGGGAGACATCTTTGGAAGGGGGAAATACTGTGCCATATGATAAAAAAAGATGTCATCAAAATGTTCCCAGTACTGAGGGTATGACAGAGAGGCTTTGGGACTTCGGGTTTTAGTACGGACAGGGTCGCGCTGACCTTGCTTTTGGCCAAGCTCTCAGCCCGTGTCACGGATGGGGGTGGGGAGTGGGTGTCTACTCTGGCATGTGATCCTCAGGACCTTACTACCCTTTCCCATAGGCTGTCTGAGCACACGAGTTTGTTTTCAGCCCGTAACCCAGAATATCTATACAACGGCTTCTTACCCGGGGATAGGTTTTCAAACTTTCGACTTTCCCATCTTTATCAAAACCTCAGTTGTGAGAAACTTGGAAAATTCCACTCGCATATCAGCACAGAATCAAGAGTGTGCAAGTCCCCCTTCTCCTGAATCCCTTGCTCCCAAATGTCAGCAGGGTGAACTGCAGGGTCGCACTGGTTTCCGCACTTCCTGTGATGGGACTGCAGAATCGCGCCGTCCCACATGAGGGTTCTGACCAGTTCTCATTCTGTGATGCCAAGTCTTGGTCAATGCTTGTGTCCGGCCTTGCATGAAGCCTATGGGCACATTTCTCTGGGCCTGCCGTATATCGAGGGGCAAAGGCTAAATGGACTCTCTCATTTGTTTGGTCACGTGGAACATGGTTCCACATGTTCTCTGAGGAGTGGGGAGCTCGAAGGGTGTAGTGTTCTTTTATTTAAAAGGACGAGGTCAAAGCGCACGTAAGCAAACCAGTTGTGCATTCAGTTTTACCCTCTGCAAACATAAAGCCGGGATCCTCACAGTCATCCCAGGGTCATGAAATAAGGCAGCAGATGAGCTCCTGCCGGATGAAATGCAGAGGGCCCTTGTTAGCAGCAAGGCCTGCACAGCTGAAGACTTTTACAAGGCAAAAAAAAGAGGTTTTTGCGTCAAAGATGCTGCCAGAAAGAAGTCAGCCTAGCAAACGTGAAACCTGGACAAGCTGGGTGATGGGTAGACGGGGGTTCTGCGACTATTCTCCCTGTTTTTGTCCATGTTTGAAAGTTTCCATAATAAAAAGCAAAAAATGTTAAAGCTTTTCTTACTTAAAAAGCACCAAAACATGAGAACACCATATCCTTCCTTTCATGAGGTTTGAATTTACTATCTTCAGAGAAAACAGATGATTCATCCATCATTCCGTGGGCAGGAGGGACGGAGAAGGATTTCCCCGTGTATATTTTGGACGTAAAGTGGAGGAAGCAAGGAGACAAATGTCCATAGTTTGACCTAAGGAGAAGATTGCTGGAAAGGGAAGGCTTATTTATATCTTTATTGAGATATAATTTACATACAGTAAAATTCTGGATTTATTTTTTTAATGGTGATGGTCCGTTTTCCATTTAAAACATGTGATATGCCTTAAAAATTTGGGTCAAAAAGTATCTGTTAAGATTATAAAATTTTTATAAAGACCATCTTCCACTGATTGGTTTACTCATTCCAGAGAAATGGCATTTGATCTGTGACTACAGTGAAGAGACATTAATTACACAGGGGGAGTAAGGATGACCCTCATTCAAGCCTTAATTGCCTTAATAATTCCCACACTGAGTAGCATTATTTCAAGCCAGTTTACAAACGATGCTGCAATATTTGCTGATAAGTGGGTTTCCTTTGACATGGAAAATGACATGAAAACGGCAATTTTTTTTCTGTTACTGCTGAGTGGAAGTTAAGGGAAAATGAAGTAAAAGCAATAAACTCATTGTTTCTATGCCAGATTTGTAGACTTATTTTTCTTCCTCCATCCTAAACAACTGGGGTAGGGCGGGAAGACCGAGGCCTGTCCCCAGAAGAGGAGCTGTGCCTCTGGGGCCGAGGGGATGATACAATGGCACAGAGCAGCGTTTTTACTGGGTGGCCTCCCTGGCTATTCACAGAGGCCACTCCCGCTTCTGTTTCGTTTTGTTTTTTTAAACAGGCTAAATCTACTAACAAAAGTAACAAGTCTTCTTTGGCTGAAATGCCAGTCAAGATCTCTTTTAAAGGGATTTCTTCACTGAGACCTTCCCAGGATGAATAGCAACCCACAGAACAGTTCTAGTGACTCTGCGGTGAGGGAGGCCCGGGTCGTACTGCAGATCGGAAGACAACCGGGACCATAGTCACTGCAGAGGCCACTGGTGCATTCAGGACACGACATTGTACTTTTTTTCTTTATGGCTCATTCAGGTGTTTAATTTTTCTCACATTCTAAGCAAGCACCTTTTTTTAATCCTCATAATTCAGCGTCTTGTGGTAAGGGGCATGAAGAAAAGGAGCTCTCTGGTGGTTTTAACCTAACACATGTGTTCCTCTTCACATAAAGCAAAATTCCTTTCAGGTGGAAACTTTTTAGTTGTTGCAACAAACTATGTGTATGAGAAAGTGAACTTTGATAGAAGCTATTGCTCTAGTTCTGATTAGACTACTGACTGGGCAGAAAAGACAAAAATACTGTGGCCAATATAAAAAAAAAACACACCAAGAGTTGTGTTTTGAACAGAGGATACGGAAGTTTTCACTTGTTCTCTCTCTCTCACCTATTTTCAGTCCTTTACAATTCCTATATAACTTCCTTCGGGAGTCCTAAAAATGCACTTTTTAAAAAGTTAGTGTTTCCTGGTCTTAACAGAGGTTCCAGGAAAAGAAGTCATGTTATTCCAAGACTTTGATGATCTAAGGAAGCTGGAATCTCCTGACACACCTCGTTAATGCTTTCCTGTCACACGGAGGCCGTCCTGACATTTCCCACATCTCCTCTCCAAGCAGCCAGGCCGCTGCCACTCGGCGAGTTCAAAGCACATCTTCGCCCTCGGTCGCCCAGACAGCTTTACTTGCGAACAAGTTCTTATCTCGGGAGGAAGAAATCTAGGATCAAGTTCAAGAACCGCAGCTAGGATTTTGGGGATCACAGAGGAATTTCCTCCTGTGGCCGGTGTGCTAACTGCCTACCCTTGAGCCCAGTTTCCGTGGAACAGAGTGCAAATGGGGGGAGCCTCACAGGCCACTCCCCTCCTGTGCGAGCCCAGGGGAGAGGGGGCACCCATCAGTCATTCCATCTACATTTTGATTCTCTTACCTGGCTAATCACTCACACGTGCGATGCTGTGAGCCTGCAGCACCGTTCTGACCTCCCTCCAACTAATGGCGAATTTCTCCTCTGCTAAAACTAAAGTTAAGACTCATTTCTTCCAGGGAACAAACACTTCACATCTAGATCGCAGAAAACTCACATTTCTCGGCAGGTCATTAGGTCCACATCTGATAACATCTTTACACACCTGTTTGTATTATGACTGTATCTGACTTTTTCCTCATTTCAGACTATGAGCTTCAAAGGGGTAACAATGGCCCCCCCACCCTCAATATTCTTAATGTGATGTCCAAAACCCTTAGTAAAGTCTTGGGATTATGACAGGAGTATTTACTGGTAATGTTAATCAATAATATAAAGATCAAGTAGCCTTTTATTTGAAACAGTTGGGGTATTTCCACTGAAATTTCTCCAGATTTCTCCCCCCCCCAGCCGCCCCGCTCAAACTACATAACTACATTTCCACTTCTTCTGCCCCTAGATACAAATATCTTTGAGTTTTACCCAGTCTGCTCCCAAAAATGCCAGGAGGGGTGTCCCTTCTTGTTTTCTCATGATAATGCCTCTATTGGTGTCCTCGGGTTCCAGGGGCTGGTCACCACTGCTGGTCTCCCCCGTTCCGCTGAGCCCCTCTAAACTGGCACGCTGGTCTCTCCCTGGCTGTCTGGCTGGGAACCAGCCTCCCTGCTTTTCCCGCATCGTACGAGGAGATAGTGAAGTGGGAAGACACCCTTACGGTCCCTTTCACACCGACATGCCTTTCTTGGATGACGGCCACACTTCTCGGCGTCTTCCTCCATTACCCAGCTTCCTCCCCTGTCCTAACTATGTCCTCATCTGGAACCTGAGTTGGATCTCCCATGCTGTACGAAAGTAGCTCTCTGTGAGGTTAGCAATGAACCTTTTATTGACAATCCACTGGCCTTTCCCACATCCTCACCCTCCCTGACCTCTCTGTCACACTGAGCACTGTTAGAACCCTCACTCTCCTTTCAGAAATGTTGTCCTTTGCCACCTCAGAATCTTGGTGTCCCCTTCCCCCTCCCACAGGCTTCCTGCTCCTCCTCTTCCTCTTTGCTTTTAATTATGGATATTTCCCAAATAGGTTCTTGTCCCTCCACTCTTCTCTCGAAACACTACCTCCTTTGTATATATATTAAATCAACTCCATAAATTAATACAAGTATTTCTATAATCTGGGCATAGACCATGTGTCAGGCACTGTATCAAACACTACCCTCCAAAAGCATCGAATCTAACCGGTATGGGACACTTACAAAGGAATAATTGTAATGCCATGTAAACAGTGCTGAAGAGGAGCCTTAACTTGTATCGAGCATGAACACAGGAGGAAAACAACACGTGCTAGGAAAGGGCTGGAGAGAGAAGACTTCGTCAAGGAGGCGATGTGTGACTGGAGAATGCCTGTGGTGGTGGGAGGGCCCCCAGAGGTTCCACCCAGATGCGAAGACATGACCACATGGACCAGCAAGGGGTGTTGGCTGCACAGACAGAACGACAAGCAGACGGAGTATGAGGCACCACAGAAGGCTGCCTGGGGTTACTAGGAAGGGCCTTGTGGGCCAGGAGGACTACAGGTTATATCCTGTGGCCATGGGGAACCACAAAAAGGCCTAAGATGATCAGACCGCCCATACAGGAAGCACATTCAGGCAGCAATGTGGACAGTGGTGGCCCATCAAAGGCTACTGAAGGGTCCTGGCAAGACAAGTGGGGCAATCCATGAGGCAGAGCAGGGGAAAGATCCTGTTCCCTCTCTTGGTGTATGCTGGAAAACCAGGCCCAGAAAAATGTGCCTGTATGCCTCATGGTTGTCTGTGAAGAGGCCAGGCACAAGCATTTTGCCAAAGCTTGGGAATACAAAATGAGGCAAAACAGGTTAAATTTCAAGTACGCGAGAGTTGGTTTGGAAACTCTAAAAAATAAATTTAAAAAAAAAATCACCATTTTATAGCCTGTGTGGCCTGACCTAGGGGAGGATCTGCCTTAGCGTTTCCTCTGTCACTGCAGGGAGACCACTGCAGGGTGGCTACCGCGCTGTCAGAGGGGACAGGAGCCTGGTGCGCCTGAGAGGGTGCGGAGTGATAGTGGGCGGGGGGGCGGGGGGTTACCTGCGGGGACCGGGTAGCACAGCCAGAAGGCAGACTATGGGGCTGGGTAACAGGATGAAGGTGCCAGGTGTGAGGGTTTTATAGAATGACTTCGAGGCTCCCAGGATAGGTAGCTGGTGCTTTCATTAACCAAGGCAGGGAACACAACAGAATCAAAACCCATGGAAAGGAAAAGAAAACAATTAAGTTTCTGTGTGGCACAGGTTCAACAGTGATGGAATGCCAATGGCCTGACTACTGGCATTATGGGGCCAAAGTCTGGGGCCAAAAAAGAGACAGTGGACGAAGAAGCAGTGTGGGGGCAGTGAGGTCAGTAGTTCAATGTTAGAGCCACTGAGTCTGAACGCACCGTGACACCCCGGTTTCCCTGCCCGTGGGCACGAAGCACTGGTTCCCACTGGGGCTTCTTACTGGCAATCCCTACAGCTCTGCTCCACACTTTATCTTCCAAATCCTTTAACCAGGCATCTCCCACTGCTTCTCCTCCGTGTGCACAGAGCTGCCTCGCTGTCCTCTCTGACTTATCAAGTGCAAGACCAAATTCATGATGCCCCCTACCCCCAGCCAGCCTCCCTCCCAGCTGCCCTGCGGGTCAGTGACACAGCCGTTCTGCCGGCCACCTGGGCTTCACTCTCACAGTCACAGCTGCGAGTCCTCTCCCTGTCAGCCCTCACTCCCAGTCAGTTCCTCGAGTCTCTTCCATTTCTATTTGCAATGGCTCCTACCTAGGTCTTCATGTTTGCACACCAGGATTCCGTAATTTTTCGGTTGTGTCATCCTGCATACCACTGAAGACGAATTTCTCTCAAAGGCTATTCTTTATCTTGTTCTCCATCTCCAAAAATGTACAGGTCTGACCATCTCTCACCTCGTGAAGGTTAAAATCCCTCTACCTAGCTCGGAGTCTCTCCCAGTCTTTCTTACTGTGCTCAGCACACCAACTCGAATCTTAAGTGGTAGTTCTTACGTGTCAAGCACTGAGAGAGGAGCTTTACATACTGTACTTTCTTTCACAACAACGCTCTGAGGCAGAGAGCTCACTTGACAGGAAGCAGCCTAGGGTCCTGGAGTTGCCCAAGGCTGCCCAGCTGGAAAGTGCTGAAGAGAGGACGTGGGCCAGGCCAGCTGGGCCCCAGAGCAGGGAGCGGTCTGCCTGAACGCCTGCTGGTGCCGCCTCGGAGAGGCCCAGCGCTGCACTGCCCTGCGGGCCTTCGTTCTTTTCTTCTGTCTCACCTAGAATGCATTCTTCTGCCTATGCTAATGCCACCTTCCTGCGACCCCAGTGACCCCAAATGATTTCAGTTTGGTTTTAATATATATATGTAGTCTTTCACATCATGCATTTAAATGTATGAAAAGCAAGAGGAAGAAATAAGTTTCTTTGGGTTACAGATTCAACAGTAAGAATGATGCCAGTGGCTTGCCCATTGGAGTATGGTGTCAGAAAAGAAGGGCATTGCACAGGCCTGTTGGTTGGGTTACATCCTCCAAAAGGTCTGTTGAAGCCCCAACCTCTAGTACCTCATAATGAGACCCTCTTTGGAAACAGGGACATTGCAGATGTAACTGGTTACAATGAAGTCATCCTAGAGTCGAGTGGATGATAACCCAATATGACAGAAGAGAATACCGTAGGAAGAGAAGAGACACGGAGGCAGAGGAGAGCGATGCAGTTGTAGGCCAGGGGCACCAAAGGCTGCTGGGAAACACGGAAGATAAAAGAGGCAAGGGATGCCTATTCTGGAGTCTTCAGAGGCCCAGCCCTGTCAGCACACTGATTTCAGACTTCTAGCCTCCAGAACTGTGAGACAATAGCTGTGTTGTTTTAAAAGAGCCCCCAGTCCTTGGTCCTTTGTTATGGCCACCTTAGGAAACTAACACACAGGAATAAGCTTTCCTCATTTTCCACATGACTTTTTTCCTGTGAAACACACACACACACACACACGTTTGTTGTGTACTGCCCAGTTTTAGGCCTCATTTTATCCATGCAAGGATCAACCACACTCTCATTATGAGACAATCTGGAAAAGGGCTTTGGGGAGTATTGTTGCTGCTACTTTCATTCACCTGCATCTCCCTAATTCTGTGCATGTGGTCATGTCAGGTTATAAAGGGAATGGTTCCAGTGGGAGGCTGGCACATTCCCAGTGAAGAAAGAGAGACTGCCTGAGGTGGGGTGGAGGGCCGCGGTGAGCCTGGCTCCGGCGCCTCCGCTTTCAGATAGGCATGGGAACTGTATGTGCCACATAAGGTGTTTTTCTTTCCTTCTTTTTTTAACCTTAGGACACTGTGATACCCAGAGCCAATACTTATGCAAGAAGTTTAAAAATTTTCCTTTAAACCACTTAGATTGAGAGGATTTACAAAGATCCTGTTTAATGTTCAGCTGACACGTTGTCAAAAACATTTATCATACAACCTTTTGAAGTTTCTTCCACTCCATTCTAGTTATTAAAGCTCAGATTGCGGTCAGTTATCAACAATAAAGTGGACATGTGAGAGAGCGTTTGCAGTCAGACTTTCAGTCTGAGTTTTAAACTACTAAGCAAAATTAAATTCTCCCAACTAAAACAACGATTAGTGACCCAGTTTCTGTGCAGAATGCTCAATAAGGTTGATTTCTGCCGTCACTTCTATATGGGCCCAGAAACAACGTAGGGGGCTTGGCGATTTCGTTTCTGTGTTACAATGCTCCAAACTGTAAGAATCTTCAGATATAAGAATGTGCCACTTTAAGCCAAGCTATAATTCTTTGAGTGCAAAGTAGGAAATAGTGACCTACATTATTGAGATTGTTCTGGCAACTTAATTCCTAATATATATTTCTTCATGTTGAGAATACCACCAGGTCACATTTTTGCAACAGGAATCCAAACTCTTTATAGACAATTCAACCAGATAATATTTTTTTCAGTAGAAACAATGTGAGAAACATCATACAGAAAGTAAAAAGTTGGGTAAGATGCGGTCTGGCCTCTTATGGAGCTTACAGTATCAGAAAAGGTATGTGATAAGGACAAAAAGCAGGAGAGCACAGTGAGTGTCTTAAGCATCCAACTGAGAGGACAAAAGGGAAAGGGAAGGACAGAGGAAGAAGTTCAATGACACCACAAAGACGCAAGCAGATGAATGCAGAATGCGGGACGTTCTACAGGATAGCTGACCGGGTTCTGCAAGAAGTCAACAGCGTGCATTAAAGAGCAAGGCAGGTCTGCTTTAGATGGAGAAAGAAGATATACAGTGTCCAGCACAAATAGTGCCCCTGTTTTAATGACACAATCTTTTGTTACAAAATCATAAGCATATAGTTCTATATGCTTAGTTCTAGAACATAACAATATGACACTCAAGCACACCATATGACAATTTAGGTGAAATGTTCAAATTAAAACTAAAATTGAAATGGGCACTTATAACAAAAGTAATTAAATCACTTATAATGAAAAATCATTAAAGCAAAGACTTAACATTGAAAAAAAAACAAAACTATAAATTATTGCCCTACCAACCATACTCAGGCAGGCCCTATTTCTGCTGAACCCTGTATATAACAACCAAATTAAAGCGTGGATCTTGTTTGCATGCTAATTCAGACGAATCAAGTGTAAAATAGCATTCTAAAGTCAAGCAGGAATGTCTAATTATGAAGCAGGTATGAGGAGACACTGAAAGATAACTGGGAATTTTCTCAGGCAAGACACCGGCACCGTGGCTGAGAGACACCATGTCCGCGTTTTCTGAGAGGCATTCTGGCATGCTCAGGGTAAGAGGTCGCAGTGCCTGGGGTTTGCTTTAAAATACGTTAGCACAGAAAAAGGGGGGGAAAGGTAATGTAAATGTGGCTAAATCTGGATAATTGCTGAAGCTGGGCAATGAGTACATGGAAGTTCATAGTACTAGACTCTCTACTTTGGGGTATGTTTGAAAGTTTTCAAAATAAAACTGAGAAAAAAAATAGCCTATATACAATACAATTAAATGGGGTGGGCAAAAGGAGATCAGCAAAGTCTTAAGGCAGAAGGCGGTATTTGGGAAAAATCCTGAATCAGAGCTAGAATTTTGACGGGCAGAAGGCGCAGAAGGGGGAAGAACTGTCTGCCAAAGGAATAGCATGCAAAGCTAAGTAAGAGGCAAATGGGGGTGTGCTTAGCAAAGGACATGCGGCCTGTAGGGGCAGCTCCTAGAATATGTGAACGGGAGGCGGTCCTGAAATGGAAGGTGGGGTCAGAGCCCTGAGGCCTTGAACACCAAGCTGAATTTGGTGAAGCGAAGAATGACTTTTGTGCAATGCCTACACTCAAGAAAGATGCCCATAATTACTTCCTAGGTGTCAACAACACACGTCCCAGGCTCAGAAGGCACAACATCGGATGTACTATCAGTTCCCCTTTCTCCCCGGATCTGGACCCCACCCTGGGCTCATTCAATGGGTAAGCACCAAAAACACGCTGTGCTCCACAGAGCAACTCCTGAGACACTGAGAGAGAAATCAGGGCGTGAAATGAATGTTTCTTGCTCTCCCAGGCCAGTTATGACATTTCCCCCATAACTCACAGATAAGACATATGGGAGATGAGTATTAGGACAAAATATAAATACCTCTCTATTCATTTCTTTTAAATCTCCGCAGAGACTGAAAGTGTCTGTATTTGTATGTCGTGTGGGAAGTAGCCTGGGGAAAAGGATATCTAAGATTGCTTCTGTCTCAGGCAGGAATAGTCCCAGAGCCTTCTGAACTACAGCATATTAAAAATGCATGCAGAAATAGTACAAACGGGGCAGGGTCACCCGCATCTCCTCCTCATTGTGCAGTGGCCGCCCTCTTCCACCCGACTGGCAAAGCCCAGGCAAACATGTAATTTCTGCTGTGCCATGAAACCCTTCAAAAGGGTCTGAGCAACAAAAAAAGCCTTCTGCTTCCTCACCAGCAAATGTAAATAGTGACTAAAATAGTACCAGAAAGTGAGCTGGGTTACAGCTGTCTGCGCCCTGCTCTAACGCTCCCCTCTGGTGAGAAGTGAGCGAGTCTGTCCGCTGTGTAGGTGGGTGCTGTGGGTGACATTCAAACGCAGGGGCTGGATGGGGCTCAGAGCTGTGCTATCGGCAGCACAGAACGACAACGAAGCTTATGTTCATGCCCAAAGCCACCTACGCCACGCTGAATGAGCTGGTGCTCGGTGAGAAAGGAGGTGAACCCTGGGCACAAAAACCCTGAAAGGCAAGCTCGAGGCACAAAGCAAATGGGAAATGCATCTGAACTGTTCGAAGTATAATACACTGACAGCCCGAACCAGACTCGGATCTCCACACATCAGTCATCCTCACTTTCCCTGTGTGTTTTTCTGGTTTCTGAGCTTTACAGTAAGGTAGGTAGATGGTACGTGGCGGCTGAGTATCCTGGTAGCTTTACGGAAATGCATAATATGTGAGTAGAGTATGGCTTTCTAGCTAGTGGTCTAGGGTGTTACCAGGTATGCAGACAATTAGAACCTGCTGATATAATGAAAATTATTACATAGACTTCTGAAATTGCTGTTTTTATTTTGGGGAACTATAAGACCAGATCGGCAAAGGATACAAATTATATTAACTTTAGAAACAGAAACAAGAAAATCTAAATATAGCCATTTAAGGAAACCTATACTGTCTAAGGAACAACTCAGAAGTTATTTTAAGAGCAGTACCAAACTGTTGTGTGACACACCGATTCCTACAAAGCTCATTCAGGTGATGGCAAAATTCGTGAATATAGTCCACTTCCATCCCTCAAATTCTTTAATAACTATTATTTCTTTGCATATGAAGTCAATTTTCTTTCCTTCTTCCCAAAGTTCCTCTCCCAGGAGCTGAAGAACACTTAAACTACCTCGTCTCTCTAATTTTGGCCACCGATCATTTGTGGATACGGCTTCTTGGCTGCCCCTCCAAAGGAGGCTTTGACTGTTGGTTCTCTAAGCCTGAGCGCTTTCCTCGCCTGAAACACAAGCAACCTCTGCCTTCTCCTCTTTGGAGAGGACTTGATGTTTCCCAAGAGAACATGTCCCTCTGAGCTCCAAACATGATCTCTCTCTCCCTGTAAATATACAGTATATACGCATGTATATTCTTGCCTACAGTGTTAAGTATGCAATATTTTTAGGTAATTCTGATTGTTATAACTAATTTACTTTCAAAAAAACAAATTCTTTACGATATTCTTTTTTTGGTTTATATACTATCGATTTACTTTTTACCACAAACTTGATCATTGTTGGCTATTTAATGCAGATGAACCCTGCCTAACTAACAGTCTGTAATCTGTTGGTTCACACTCATCCCTTTATTTGTGGATTCAGAACGTGACCCAGTCCTAGCCTCTCCCTTTCCCAGCCTGTACAACTGTACGACCTCAGTGTCTTCATGAGTCAGCCACTTGTGTCCCTGGTCACCCTCTTAGTGCCTTCACTTCCTCTCCTCTGAGAGCTTCAACTTCCCCTCTGCTTGACAGCCCATTCTGCTGCTGTATCTATCACACGTGTTCTCTTAGAATTTAGAATCGGTGCATGTCTGAAATCTTATATTTTAAAATTAAGCAATCCCATATTCTGGCTTGGCAGAAGGAATGCCATCACCACAGATTTATGCACAAGGAAACGGTGGATCTATAACACGGTAAAAACAGTGTGTGAGGTAAAAACAATGGAAGGTGAGGGGAGAAGGCTAGTTAAGCTGCTTGTTTTGTGTCTACCTGGGCAGCAGTGGGGACCGACTGAAAGCCTTAGTCAGGGAGCAGAAGGATCAGGTCTGCTGGGATACACAGACGATCTGTCTGCTCTGGTAACGCATGAAGGAGCTGGGTAAGAGGGAGCAAGGAGATGCAGGAAGGGCCCACGACAGAAGTAATCAGCATCAATTGGATTGAAGCAATAGAAAGGAAAGGGTTCATTTAAGTCACAGAAAAGACTGACTATGTGAGAAGGAAGCAAGAAGGGAAAAAGCCAGCTAAGGAGCTCAGTGTGACTGAAGTCCTGAGCGGTAAGAGTGGGGAGGAAACACGTGAGGTTGAGATGCCAAGAGGTCATCCACAGAGGTGATCAAGTTCAGTCTGGAACTCGAGGCGAAACTAGGGTTAGGGCTTCAAAGGTGTGGAAGGACACAGCTGGAATTGTAGGAGCGAATGAGTTTGCAGAGGGATGCAGAATAGAGAAAAATATCATAAGGTGCTGGTGCAGGATTTACACTTAGGGCTGGCTCCTGAAGAGAAGAGATGAGCCAGTGAGCCACAGAAGGCATTCTGAGTGTGGCATCCAGGGACACTAGGACAGCGAGAACCTCGAGGCGGTGGTCAACAGAACGGAATGTCACCTGGGGCAGCTAGAGGAGACTCCTCATTGGCATCGCCCTCGTCACCATCGCCGCCCACATAATCACCATCTCAGTAACAACTGCTGCTAACATGACTGCTACTACCATCGGTAACACTGAAAAGGAGCAGGACGGCAATCATTTCTAAGGCTGTGGTTTTACTAGTTGATACATGTAAAGGCCAAGTTCATTTCTTCATTCATTATTGTTTCTTCATTCAATAGTAAGCATTTATTGAATGCTTACTATTTGCCAAAAACTGAACTGGGCACTGGGTATAAAGCAAAGTAGAAATGAATGCATGGCGAGAGAGCAGAGGGAATAGGCATGGTGCTACTCCTGTAAGAATTTAGTGGTTGTAGGACAGGGGTCCCCAACCTCCCTCCTCCCTTCTGTGGAAGCTGTGGCATTACTGTCTGAGATCCGCCTCCTGTCTCCCCGCGCTCTCAGCACGGCCGGTGGAAAAACTGCCTTCCACGAAACCGGTGTCTGGTGCCAAAAAGGTTGGGGACCGCTGTTATAAGAGGTCAAGGGGAAAGTCGCCTACGTGGGGGAAACTAGTCTGAGTCAAGTCAAAGTTTGTTTCCAGAGGAAGACCTGAATCTGAAAAGGATTGACCTCTATGTGTCTGAAACATTCTATTGCGCTAGTTGCACTGTGGAGCTCACAGTACAACTCATCCACCATTTACAACAACGCTTCCGTTAGAAATTGTGTTCGTGTCTCCATCTGGGATGAAGGGAGCACATCTGCCCTGACAATGCCTTGTGGTTTAATGGATTCAAAACTCGGGGCTAGTGGTGGGAATGAGAAGAGGGGATTAGGAGGCACTAGGAGGAGAGAAAACAACTAGAGGATGAGATGCCATAAAGGGACATTTCGGGGACCACGTGACTTGGAGGGCTGGAAACATGATTGGGCCAGAAAGTTCCAGGAGATGGAAGACCGGGAGCCATGCTATGATCACAGGTCTGGAATCTAGAAATTATTTATTATTGCTATAACCCTTAAATTAAAAAACCCTGCACTCTATACCAACAGACGCCAGGAGCCTCTAAACAATGGTGCAAATAATTCAAACTGGAAGACATGCTCAGCTGCAATGAAATTTGTGTTTACATGTTCCACTTTATTTAATTCCCAGAAACTGCTGCTAACCTGTATGACTCAGCTCCAGAGGAAGACTATTCATTGGGAAATATAATTTCCTCAGGAAAATAAATATGTATGCTTTAGGACTTCTGACTACAGCACACTTAAAAGTCTTTACTATGGATTCAGAAGCTCTCCTTGTCCCTGGAAACAGCCTTTGAAAGGATGTCATGAGCCTCGGGCTAGTGGCTGGACGGGCAGCGTGCAGCTCGCCCTTCACTCTTGCAGCTATAATGATCTCACAGACAGAAGAACCGGTTAGTCCCAGAAGAGAGAGAAGAACTCCAAAAAGACACTAGAAATGGAATAAAAATAAGGTTTGAAACTTATTGGAGGATTTTCAGAAATGCCATATTTTGAGCACTGTCCTTAATTTTTATCTTTTCTTTTGATTAGCAGTTTTTCTTCTCTGGCTTTTGAATCCTGGCTCTTCCTCCCGACCTCAGGGCTTAACCTACAGGCAGATATTTGAAAGGACAAATTCTCATTCAGTGCCCTAGTGTGGTAGGTGCACTTTAGAGATGCCCTATAATAAATAGAAAGCACTGCTTTGAATTTTTTTCTCAAATCATTTTTTTAGACTGACTCTCCAGTTTTAATTTTCCTGTTATTTCTTAGAAAACTAGCAGCTGGAGAATTTGTGTCCTAGAGAAGGGATGGGTGGCCGTGCGTGGCTGAAGGTGAAAATGTTTGAAAGGGCCCCCGACTTCCTGCAGGAATAAGTAGGACACACAGAAGCCTAGAAACCATGTGCTCCATCTTGCCCACAGTCAGTCACTGATGGTGGCATTTCTAACCACCTCCCTCAGAACACCAAATGGTATCAGCAATTGTTTTCTTTTGCTTGTAAATATTTTTTCAGACAATTTTTCTCTAGTCACATAAAATTCAACTCATTGATCTTTTTTAAAGATTTTATTTACTTATTTTTAGAGAGAGGGAAAGAAACATCAATGTATGGTTGCCTCTCATGCGCCCCCCACTGGGGACCTGGCCCACAACCCAGGCATGTGCCCTGACTGGGAATTGAACTGGCAACCCTTTGGTTCATAGGCTGGTGCTCAATCCACTGAGCCATACCAGCCAGGGCTCAACTTGTCTCTTCAACTCTCTATATGAGTGTGCTGGGTATACACACATTTTGCTGTATCTTAACTGGAGGGTGCATTTACTATTTTAATTTCAACCAACTATTTACCATTTTTCCACAGAATATAAGCAATGATTAGTGTTTTTAACAAAGTGCCTCCTCCTTCAACTGAGCTCACCAGGAAGACAGCCTCTTCACGGGCCCCTTATTTGTCTATTTCTCTAGCAGATAAACATGTACTAAACTCTATTGATTTTGAGGGGGTGGATTTAGTTGAACTTTTTTGACATATTTATGTTTATCGATAACACAAAAGGAATTTTTATGTCATGAATAATCAAGCCTCAACATGATGAAACATGGATAAATCTCCTTGCATAAAACTCATAAGGAGAAACGAAAGGGAAGTCCAACTTCTCAGGACATCTGGATACTTGAGGGACTGACCATTCAAAGTGGACAGACCAGAAAATGCTGTTACTTTGGGGTAAAGCCTATAAATATGATTGTCCTTTTATTCCTTAAAATGTCATCAAGTGTTTCCACATGAAAAATTCAGAGAAATGCTGTCACTGAGTTGCCCCAGAGACACGTGGGGAGAAAAGGGAAGAAAGGGGCATGGGGAGGTAACAATAGAGAGGATGGGGTTTTTGGAAGCTTAAGAAGTTAAATTGTTTGTTTTCTCTGGATATGTGTTGCCATATCATGTAAAAAAGAAAGTGCTTTCTAAGAGGAACTGTATTTTTATTGCTTTACGCAGTCCACACGAAGGTGGTCACCACACAAAGGTATGGGTTTACTTGGCGTGAACATCCGGTGAGCCCACAAACCAACCGAGCGGCCACAACATCTCAGGCAGGGAGAAGCCCTGTCCTCATAGAGCTTAGTGGCCGGGAGGAGGTGCAGGTGGTAACAGCAATCGCTACATCACATGTGTCCACATTCCAGTGGGAGAATCGGAGGACACAAGAGGATCAGAAAGGATGGAGCGTCAGCCAGTGCTGGGAAACTGGAATGGCCAAGGAGGTCTTCCTAGGGACAGAGACATCTAAGAAGGGACCTGGAGGCTCAGCAGGAGCTGAAAAGGGGAAGGGGCAAGAGCTGGAGATGACAGCAAGCTCTTCACAGGTGAAGAGTGAAGATGAGGAACAGAGGGAGTGTGGACTGCAAGGAGGGAAGAGATGAGAGATGACTGAGACTGGCCGGGTGGTCATGGAGACTCAGGGGCCTTGTTAAGAACATCTGGGCTGCATCCTCAGGCCCATGGGGACCCAGTGAAGTAAAGGTCACTCTGAGGTTGGGGGGGCAGCTCTGGGGGCAGGAGCCTGTTCAGAACTGGAGAGGGCTGGTGCAACCCTGCACTAGGGAAAGGGCCATGTGGATGCAGAGAAGAGGGTGAGCCGATGTGAGGACCAGAACCAGGCGACTGGCTCTCTGTGGGGCCTGATGGGGAGTCAGAAAGCAAGCACGAGCCCAGAGTTCTGGTTGGTCAAGTGGGTGAAGAGTGCCACTGGCCGCATTTGGGAACACAGCAGCAGAAACAGGTGCAAAATTTCAGATAACCTCAGTGTTGGACATGGTGACTTTCTGGTTTCTGGAGGGCATGTCAAGATATGTGTAGATATTCAGGAAGCTTCCAGAGAGATCTGGGATGCTGTAAGAGCTGGGAGATCTGGGCTAGAGAGAGAAACTTACCAGTTGTCAGAATGTAGATGGATGAGACTGCCTGCATGAGATGGCCCCATCTAAGGAGGAAGGAAAGCCGGCAGTCCCTGGAGGGGAACAACAGGGCTTGAGGGCAAGACAGCCAAAGAGGGGCCCATAGATATGCCTAGGAGGGACCTGCCTTCCACTGAGTCAGATGCTGTGTGGGAGTCAAGCAGATAAAGATGGAGTTTCCAGTGGATTTAGCTACAAGGATACCGCTGTCAGCCCAGAGAGCTCTTCTGTGCAGTTTCTGACAGGGCCAGAGTTGGACTGTGAAGGAACAAGAAGTTGGTAGGAATGAGGTATAGACAGTAACTAGAAGAGACTAGAGAGGTTTATTTAATGTGAGTTCTATTCAAACATATCTCAAGCTTTTATTGGATAGGGTCTATTAACAATTATGTGTATGAAGGACTTAAGTAGAAGACACTATTCCAAATGCTTTTCGAGCATTAATTCATTAAATCTCACAGCGATACCTATATGTTTCGTTATTATTTCCAGTTTTTGAAATGAGGGAACCGAGGCACAGAGAGGTTAAGTAACTAGTTTGAGGTCCCAGGGTTTCTACATGGTGGAAGCAGGACTTGAACCCAGGCAGTCTGACTCTAGAATCCAACTGGGGAAGCGCTCTATGTCTCTTTAATGCAACACATGGGAGGTAATGTAAAAGGGTATTTTCAGCCTTGGCAAAATGAAATGGTGGCAATTTTTAAAATATTGGGTTTCCCATAACACTTCAGAGTTTGGCAATGGTTGAAAAATTACTCAAAATAACAGAGAGTCTGCCATCTTCATTCCACTGTGCTGGTGTCCTTCCCAAAACAAAGAGCGCTGCTGCATTGACCCCCTGGGTGTTTTCACAGAAATAAAGGCATCGGAACGAAATGTGGTCTCAAAATAGTTGGTTTCCTCTTGCAAAACAAATTCCTCAGTCTCCTCACAAATCAATCTTGGCACAAGTGTGCCTGCTGAACCTCCACGTCTGAGGCTGCGTGAGATTGCTATTTATCAATAACATGTCCTTTCTTTGGAATGCTCTGTAAATTAGGTAAAGTGTTTAGAAAGTTGCTTTTTAAATCATGACCTTTTTTCAGAATTGGCCTTGAACATTCTGTTTCCAAGGACTAGTGGTGGCGATGATAGTAATAATAATAAAGTGAGAGCAAGCAACAACGCCGGCTACTCACGGAGGCATTTCTTAAAAGTCCAAATGGGAAATGGCCTTGCTGAGCCCCTCTTTAAAAACCAAAAGAAGTTGGGTTTGAGCCCCAAAAAACCATAACAGATTGTAGGAGCTCACATATAGTTTAAAGTGAGAACGGTATGTCCATTTTCATGTGTATTTGAATGCATGGAGTGTGAGGGGAAGACCTGACTTGGAGGTCTTGGGCTCCAGGCGCGGTGCTACAACAGCCACGCGGCCCAGACCAGGCGCTTCCACTCTGGCGGGCTCAGCAGGTGTGTCAGTGAAGGGGCGACAAGGGTGGGGGGCATGAGAGGTCAGCGGGCCTACTTCTCTCAGACTCTTTCAGCTTTAAGATCCTGTTAATCAATGAAAGAACATGGGACTGAGTTTAGCTTGTTTGAAATGAAATAGATTCACATGAATGCACTATATTTAATACTCTGCTCATTAAACTTTGTGAATAAAGGGAGGATGGATGAGAACACGATGTTTGAGGACACAGAGACAGTGACCTCGAGTGGAAAATTGCCATCAAGAAGAGAACTCAGAATGAAAACCCAGCTAGAGGAAGTGTGGTCCAGGAGCTCACACACAGGAGGGTTGTTTGAAGTGCTCAGAGCTCAGGGTCAGTTTTAATGAAGAAGCATTAGGCCAAGTGAAATGGCAGACTCGTGAGCAAGGCTGAAATGGGCCACAGCAAAGGTGATTGTGTGGAAGCATGAGGTCTGGGCCGGGAGGGATTTCAGATGCAGCATCCATCTTTGTCCTCTTCAAACGAGCAGATCTACCTAGTAGTTAGTCTAATACGATACAGCGCGTTCAAAGGATACACGTGCAGCCAGCTGGAGAACACAAACCACCTTGCGTTGTTAACAACGCGCTTGTTTTGTGTTCTAACAGGAGCCCAAACTGTTCCTGTATCCTTCCCGCGGCGCACAGGAACGTACAAGGAGGTACTGTTTATCACCTACACCAGTGACAAAATTAGGCCAAACTCAGAGACGCTGTAAATAAGAGTATGCAGATACAATTTAAAAATAAAATAAAATTAGATAAGCCAGCTTGGAAAATAGAGGAGAGAGTGGAGATATCTCTCTGAAGCACACCGATATTTGCTAAAATATGAAATAGTTAGTTTTTAAGCAACATTGAGATACTAGTGACAAAAACTATCCACTGCCCAGAAGCTGGCAGCCCCAGCGAGGTCTGGTCTGTGCGGGAGGTGAGTGTATGCGGAGGAGCCTGAGAGGAACCCAGTGCTCTGGATGAGAAAAGCCAGGCTAGCGCCACTTTTGGATTTGGAATGACTCTGCCGCTAGGAACGGCAAGAATATAAGATGAAAAAGAGCAATCGGGAAGAAAAGAAAAAAAATAATGCTTGTTTCTGAGAATGCTGCTGCTTTGTTTTATGAACTAGTCTATTTGTTTTGGCTCCAACTGAACTCAAGAATGTTTTCTGCATATTTTACCGTGTAGTTTATAGACATCAAAGGAACAATCTCTCCTTTCATCATTATTTACACATAAAAATAATGCAATTTGTGGTGCGTGTAAGCTGTTACCTCTTAAAAAGCTCTCGAGTCTAATTTATTAATTGCTTGAGATTTAAAGTTAAACAAGGGTGAGATGCAAATCATGTGTTACTCTGAAATATTTTACCACCAATTCTTGTTTTATTAATGAGATGTTGAACAGCCATATGAATATTTATTTAAGTGGTTAGAGGGTTTTATGAAGAATCCTGGAGCAAGTGACAGAGACATAAAAGCAAATGGTTCTATCTCGCTTGAAAGAAATGGGGGCTGGTTCTTTGTTTTTAATTCCACTTTTTCTTCTGTGCCTCCAACATTAAAGCATTCCTGTAACCCACCAGCCACCCCAGATCTCTTTGGCTCCAAATCTTCAGTTGCATCTGCTGCCACGACAGCGATAGCCTCCTATTGACAACCCTGGAAATAACATTTTGGTCTTTCTGACGGCACGGCAGACAGCATCACAGTATTTTGTTCCAGTTACATACATTTGGAAAACACAAT
Organism: Phyllostomus discolor; assembly: GCF_004126475.2. Classification (NCBI taxonomy): domain Eukaryota; kingdom Metazoa; phylum Chordata; class Mammalia; order Chiroptera; family Phyllostomidae; genus Phyllostomus; species Phyllostomus discolor. The sequence continues at coordinate 87,746,001 of NC_040910.2, forward strand.
ACATGGATGAAACCAGGTTTCTTTTTATCAATTTACTGACTTTGATTTAGTTCCTTAGAAATTGTGTAAAGCTGCACAGATGAATTCTCTCATTATATATTTCTTTATGCAACAAATCCCCTAAAAATAACACTATATAAATGTAAAGCACAATGAGCTAGGCCCAGATTAAAACATTTCCATGATTTATAAGGCACAGTTATGCAGAATCAGTTATGATAATACAACTGGCTCATTCACAGCTTAACTTTTTTCTCTCACTAACGATGTATAATAACTATTAGAAAATATACATGTACATATGTACATATGTATAGGCATTCTATCTTTTTTGGAAAAGTATACACACACACACAAACACACACACACACATATATACATACATTCCCTTTCCTTTTTTGAAAGATATAATCTGAACTTATACATGTAAACACAGGATCATATAAGACCTAGTCAGAAATACTTACGAAATCAGGTGTGAAATTTAGGTAGCAACAAAGATGACCTGAGGCCAAGTCCACCCACAGGCCACCCTGCTCCGGCACCCCCCTCCTACCCCAGTCGGGCCAGCCCCTCCCCTCCACCACCACCACCCACGACTGCAGGCTGCCACCCCAGGTTCCTAAATTGCCCTTGAGCTCTCCTCTCCTTTCCCCTCCAGGTACCACTTCCTAGCTCTTCCAGTGAGGTTCACATCTAGTTGTTAGGAAGAAAATTTCAGTAGAGTGTGAGTTACTCCAGGTACTAGAATATGTTAACATGTCAAGGATGCCTGCATCTTAAAAGAGGAGTTTGCTGACCCAAAGCCTTAGCTATTTAACTGCAGATTGTGTGTGTGTGTGTGTGTGTGTGTGTGTGAATCCCTACTTCTTTTAGCTGCAAGGTTGGTGCTGATGTGTTTAAAGCTGCCTTAACAAAAACCAGTAATGGACATAAAATTTAGCATTTAATGATTACAGGGTTTTTTTTTAACAATAAATGTCCTTATTTTTGGGTGCCCAATACTCTGGGTGCTATGCAGAAATCCGAAGTATGAGACATAAAACACAGAGAGCATCACTAAGATTTAATAATAGAACCTCATAAAAGAAAGAGATCCCATGCCCTGGCTGGTATAGCTCATTGAATTGAGCATGGGCCTGCGAACCAAAGGGTCACTGGTTCGATTCCCAGTCAGGGCACATGCCTGGGTTGCAGGCCAGGTTCCCAGTGGGGGGTGCCTGAGAGGCAACCACACATTGATGTTTCTCTCTGTCTCCCTCCCTTCCCCTCTCCCTAAAAATAAATAAGTAAAATCTTTACAAAAAAGAAAAGAAAGAGGTCCCCATGGGCTGGGCAGTCAGAACTCAGGAGGAGGTAAGACAGAGGTAAGGAGGGCCTTGAGTCGGGATTGCTGGTCCTTGCCAACCTGAGGGATGGACAAGAAGCCGTGGGGCGCAGGGGGGTACACAGCACAAGGGAAGGGAGGGGCGGGCACGGGCTCGCACTGTGGGCAGTGAGAGGCCAGCTGGGCTAGACTGAATGCTGAGCAATCTGGATGGGCCTCCTTAAGCCGCCAGGCAGGAGAGCTTCATCTTGATGTGATAAGCAATCCTTTAAATTCAATTTGGTAATATGAGATAGCAAGAAATTAAAATACCACAAGATATAAAGTGAAGAATATCAAAGTCCTAGTTCCCCAAAATAACCAGTTACTCGTTTTTGAGACCCCTTCAGGCAATTTAAAATGTAAGATATTCTGCCTTGTTTTCACTTACAAATGTACCGGCGATCTTGTCTTATTTTCACAGACGTCTACTTCATTCTATTAAAATGCCCTTATAATATTCCACCGTATGAATGTACCATAATTTATTTTCTTCCCTGGCTTTTTGCTCAAAAAAATTATATGTCCTTGCAAGTATATCAATTTCTCTTAACGGGACTACTGACCATTCAACACAGTAGTGGATACCCCCCCACCGCGCTCCAAAGAGGGTGCACTGATTGAAACTCCTGGCCACAGTGCCTCACTGGGTAGTTTTTCAGATTCAAAATTTACGCCCATCATGTGGCAACCAGACCCTTCTAGGTTTTGAAGTGCTGATCTACATTTCTTTAATTATGAATGAGAATAAGCATACTTTTCACATGTTTGCCTGGCAATTACTTTTTGTCTGTGAATTCTGTGTGCATACTCTTTTTGTTCAGTGGCTTGCTAGTCTTTCCATATTGATTTCTAAGCACTCTTTCTAAAGCAGGCAAATCAGTGATTTCAGATTTCTCCGGCAGGGCTCTTCACACTGGCCTGGAGCTGAGAGGCTTGGCAGAGCCGCCTGCTGAACGGAGGCTGTTTTCAATCAACGGCAAGTTGAGAAGGGCTCTGCATAGGGTCACATCAGAGGAATAAGAAATACATCCGAGGACTCTGGTGGACTTGAGATAAGCTGGGATGAAGGAAAAGAGAGGACAAGGATGAGCCCAAAGTTTCTAACAGGAAACAGATAGATGGGGGTAACCTGGAGAGACTGCAAAGAAGAGCCAATTTGGAAGGGAAGATGATAACTCAACGTGGTAGTCACTGAGTTTGAAATAGCAGTGAGTCCTGCTAAAGAAGATGATTTATAGGCAGGGGGAGATATAGGACCCAGTCAGGAATTAGGCTGAGGCTTCTGGGAATCATCTCTACAGGAGCGACAGCTGAAGTCACTGGGGAGATGAGCTCACCATGGAAGGGAAAAGGAGCAGCAAAGCCCAGGATGCAGACCTGAGGAACACCCACGAGGGGGAAGAGAGGCCGGCAGAGGAGACAAGTATCATATAAACCAAGAGACGAGTTAGTTTCTAGAGCAGGAGTAAGCAAACTATGGCCAACAGGCCAAATTTGGAACCTAGCTATTTTTGTAAATAAAGTTTTATTAAAACACCTCCACACCCACTTCCTGACATATAGTCTAAGGCTGCTTTCAAGAGCTGAGTAACTGCGGGCCTACAGAGACTGTATGGCCCACAAAGCCTAAAATATTAACCATTCAACCCTTTACCAGAAAAAGTTTGCTAAACCCCACGACAGAAAGAACACTGTTGTTCAATACAGTTCAATGCTGCATGGAGTGAGAGAAGGGGAAACGCCACTGAATTTGAAGAAAAGGTAATAGGTTACTTTGCAACCTTTCTGTATTACATGGGGATTAGAAAAGGGAATATTTGAAATGCTGAATTACAAACACATCAGAAAAAGCAAAGCAAGTGCTTGGTCGGTATCTAGAAAGAGCAGCAGGAGGAATAATGGGATACCACCTACCCGCCTGTCTGCCAACATATCCCTTATGTTGGGAAGGGTGAGCATAGCCTTGGGCCATGACCTTGGGTCATCAGAGTTGAACATCAGTTTCATGAAGAAAGTGGAGGAAGGGAGGCTATTGCAGCAGTGGCATGCGGTAAGTGTTTAATAACTGGCTCTCAAAAACACCTGTGGCAGCATGCACTGATTTCCACGGTGTGTACTCCAGCTGACTGAGTCTCTGACAATGTGACAGGCAGCTCACTCAAGCCATCACAGGCTGCGGCCAGCACTCTACTGGGTGTTGTGGTCACCAATGCTGAAGTTGGGGGATGGATTATAAGAAGACAAGAGCAAAGTACTGAATTCTTTAGAAATAAATCCCAAGAAGCAAGAGATAATGTCCTGATAATTAAAGGGAAAAGGCATGAACTTCAACATTGATAAATGGTGAAAGAGAGGCTGGTCGAGAATCCCCAGAGACTGAGCAGAAACCCAGCTTCTGCCAGAGAGAATGGGAAAGCAGCCAATTAAATCAAGACAACAGAAAATTATTTAACATAGCACTAGCTGGTGTGGCTCAGTGGCTCAAGTGTCGGTCGGCCTGTGAACCAAAAGGTCACTGGTTCGATTCCTGGTCAGGGCACATGCCTGGGTTGCAGGCTGGTCCCCTGTAGGAGCACGTGTGAGAGGCAACGGATTGATGTTTCCCTCTCAGATCAATGTTTCTGTACCTTTCTTTCTCCCTCCTTCCTCCTCTCTCTTAAACATTTTTAAAAAGGAAATTATTTTATATATCAAATATTATCAAATCTTTTAATAATTAGGGTTCTATACAACCCAGTGCTTCTGAATATACACATGCCTATAAATACATAAAATTATATGTAAGTATACTTATGTGTATATACAGCAATCATTCAGTAATTTCTGTTGTTGAGGCTTACAATTATATATCAGTGCTCATTATGTTCATCATACTGACTTTGAGATGGTTTCTTTATCCAGTTCATAATTATTAAACATTAAAATATTTCCAAATAGTTATTTGCTAATTTTATAAATATTAAAAACTAAAGATGCCTATGTATTCCAATATTTGATTAACCAAAGCAATGCATATTTTGACCATGTAATAATAATATTAACCACATACAGGCACTTCATGACTTCTAAAGAGTGAGTTCACCTAGCCATTGTGAAGGAGAATGTTTTCACCGGGATTCTCTCAATCACCGTCTCAGTCATTCATGCATTTACTTACGAAACCCCAATGATTCCCTGGTATATACAAGGCAGTGTTCCAGAGGCTAAAGCTATTTTTAATAGTGCCTGAAGGATTTTGTCCACTGAACAATTAATCTTCAACTAGTCTTTAAATAAAATAAAAATTTGCCGGAGAGTAGAACTGGAGGAAAGGTAAAAATGATTTGTTCATTTCTTCTCTGCTCACTTATTGTTTTTGCTTCTCCTTGCTCCAGGAAGCAAGGCCATAACTCACGGCCACACTGTCCCCAAACTTATCTCCCGGAGCATTCTTCCTGGAAAATGGCACTTATGCTTTATGCTGCTGTGACTGAATGGCTCTGTCTTCCTTTCTGAGTGAGCAGGCAAGCCTTCCTGGGTGGGATGGAAAATACATTTCTATTCTTAGCATGATTCATTCTAATTCAGGAGGGCACAAAGAAAATGCCACTTCCCTCTGCGCCCTGAGGAGGTGCATGCAGGGGAGACAGAGTTAAATAATGAACAGGTCCCAAACAAAGCCGCTGGACGCTGGGCGCTGAGGCTTCTTTCTGTTTCTCAGTGCTCCCCAAACCCCACAGTGAGGCTCGTCCTTTTTTTCTTTGGGAAATGGATTCCTGTAAGCTTTTAGCACAGTGAGAATTGCCCAGTGTTATGAAATATTCTCCCCACCCCCCCAAGCCCTTTGGTAACACAGACCAGATTTCTAGATGTCCTACTGGCAGCCGACCTTTTCTTGTGAACTCCAGTCAGTGGCCAAGGGAGAGAAGCATCAATGCTTTAAAACCTCTTTTCTATGCCTGCAAGCAAAAATTTTACAACACTTCTCCTTGATATGAAATCTCTGCCTGGACATCTGGCTTCACAGTGAGGAACTTTCAATACTCTAGCTTCAAAGAAAGGGCTTAGCCCTGGTGGTGCGGTGGTGCCAGAAGAATGTTCCACTGTCTTTCCATAGAACTAGTTCTAGCAGTCCCCCCGCCACTGCCCCCCGTGAACTTCTGTGAATTGAGAGGATAGCGCTAACGAACATTTAGGTAACTTGGCTTCAGTGTACAGACTTTTGGGGCCCTCCCCTGGAGCACACAAAATATGCTCTCAGATAACATACACCAGGCGGAGGGCATTCTGTCAGAGGCTGCCTAGCCAGGCAACATACATCACTGTTACCTAAGATCTGAGTTCTTTTTTGCATATCTGCCACACCATCACAAAAGATATGAGCTTGTTGCCATCGATGAAATGACATGATAATGAAGTGACATTATTAGTTCTCAGAGCTTTGATTAATGAGGGACATCATTCGTTTATTCAGCATCGTTACAGCACTTCCACTGAGCCGCCTATTATGCTGACTGCTTGCTCTCAACAAGCTTTGGGTCTAGTTGGTGAGAGAGAATTAACCAAAACACGGTTCATGGCCTCCTGTCTGCAACCCAAGAATCCTCTGAAAACTGCAAGTGATTTTTGAAAGGCTGCTTTTAACTTGTGAGGGAACGAAACCTGACTGATGTTGTGAGGGTGTCTACAGTCTCCATGCGTCCCATTTATTGGGGATAGTCATGCATTTCTCTGTGTTCATGTGTTTGGGTACCCGATGTTGTCCTGGACCCCACTGGGGACAAAGTACAAGCACCGTGTCACCGTCCTAGACCCTGCAGATTCTGATTCACACGACATAGGCAGCCCCAACCTTCTGAACGAGGGACTGCGGAGCAGCACTGTGCGAGGGGGAAACTTTACTAGAGGAACGAACAGAGCTGGCCCGAGCCTCTCATGATGACCCGTCACAGAGAAGATGACGTTACAGAAATAAACCCATATGTGTGAATATAGATATATTTTTAATAAAAATAAACTATTGTCGAAAGCAGAAAAATGAGTGAGAAGAGCAGTTATGTTTTATATTTTTGTAAGTCTCTGTAATGCCTGGCTTAATAGAACGCAGCTGAATTCTCAGATCTGCTGCTGCTGTCAGTCTCTTACAATATGTTGCTTTGGCTGAAGTATAGGAGACAATCTATTCTCACGTAGATAAGTAATTGGAAAAGGGAGGAGTATTTTAGCAGCCTTTTCAGATAATTGTGAATATTCCTTGTGACCTACATTAAACCCTGACAAGTGGTAGTTTCTGAAGTCAGCTGCAATGTGGAATCTGAGGCTCTGTGAGTGGAGTCTGCACACCATTACATTACAACCCATCGGTATCTCCGGCAGTTTGAATGAGTCTGCCCATGCATGATTTTGCAACATGAGGTATTGGTCATTTGGAAAACACTGGTTCATTGAATTACATGAATCTTCCAAATGTTGATATATTATTGGAATATAAGAATATTATTATATAAGAATATTATTATTCTTATATATTATATATATATCTATTCTATAATATTATAGAATAATATTATTATATAAGAATATTATTATATAAGAATATTATTATTGTATTCGTCCCCGTTTCTTCCCATTCACGTCCTTAGTAATACCACTGATCTCATGAGAGAAGCCTTTAAGTTTTGGGGAGCTGTCAAGCTTCCAGTGTGGCCCATTTTCCAAATTTCTAATATTTGCTTAAAAGCTCAAGTTTTATCACTGGCAAAAATGCAGTTGTTGTCCTTGAAGTGTCAGGCTCACTTCCTTCATTTTCAGGAAAATGCGCGCCAGATACTCACACCTGACCCAGCAGAGTCTGTTCTTTCCGGGCGACTAGCGAGCAGCTCACAACCAAATGCTCGACTGTGTCTGTGCGACACCTCAGGTGCGGCACAGGCACTCCGTGTGTACTCCCTGCTAACACGAGGAAGATACGTTCCCAAGGGTTGAAATCTAATAAAATCAGTACACTGCCTCACTTCCTTTTCTAAAAACAAGTCCAGGTGACGGTGCAGAAAACAATGGCCGGCAGGGTTTAGTGTCCATGCCTGCTGTGTGCTGAGACCCCCCACAATTGTACCCGCCTGTCAGTGCAAATGTGAAAACAGTGCAAAAGGCAAGTGACATCCTGGTATCATTATGAAAGTAATCTGACACCTGAAAAGGTGTCAGGGACCCACAGGAGTCTGAGGACAATACCTTGATTACCTCTGGTTTAGATCGCAAAGTGTTTCGTATGCCGTGCTGACAAGTATAAACTATCCTGTAGCCAATGGAAAGCCAGTGATGGATTTTAGGTAAATCATATGCTCGTATTTGTTTTAGAAAGGTCCATTTATCAACAGTGTGACGGCTTTCAGAGGGCTGAACACCTGGGTGATCCTACATTGCAAAGGCAGCAATGGACAAGGGCAAAGATGATGACCTGGGGTGTGAGTTTGGAGATATTTAGGCATTAGTTCTAGGAACTGACCTAAGAGAGGTGAGGGAGGGGAAGAATTCATTCAAGGGGACTTCGAGAATCTGGCATGAGTGAATGGGTGGATGGCTTTAATTCAGAAAGTCAATACAAGATAAAGAACAGGTTGGGGTAAGGGAAGGGAGGGAAGGAAATAAATTCAGGTATGTCTAGCATGAGCAGCCTCTGGACTACACAAGTGAAAATGTGCAGCAGTAGTTAGTACTGCGAATGGAGAGCTCAGAAAAAGCACCCAGGTGCAGGTGAAAATTCAAAATTCATTTGCATGAACGCTCACGTGAGAGGACGGGGCTGTCGAGGGGTAGGGCACACGGGGAAACAGGAGAGGCCTTGAGTAACACCAATATTTAAGAGTTCAAAGGAGGGCAGAGGAATGGGCAGGGGAAGGGCAGACCAGGCAGGGGAATGGAAAGAGGGTTTTTGGATGGCAGGTGGACTAGGGAAGTGCAGCCAGGAGCTACGGGAGCTTCAGGGACTGCTTACGTGGCACACGCAATCCCTGTTCCCAGGCAGTCACGGTCTCTCGCTAGTGTGGGCATACCACCTCCCCACCCTTTCTACCACACACCTGCCATCCACCATGAGGAGGGGGGCTCAGACAGCCATGCGCCCAAGGAGACTGCGTAGGCATGGACAGCAGGCCTACACCCAGTCTGAAGCCTGGAGTCACACCCAGCAGTCACAGTTTGTACCCAGGCCACACCAGCGATCTGCAGACATATTATGGGAAACATTAATGTCTGTTCTAAGTCACTGCATTTGGGGGATTGTTTCTTATGGAGCATTATTGTGCTAACAGCTGACTAACACAGGTTCTTGTTAAACATTACACAGGAGTCAAAGAGGCTTCTGAGATCAGACAGTAGATTGAATTTCCCTCTGCCAACACCAAATGAAGTGAGTAAATAACAGTAAAAACTAGCACAAATCACTGAAGCACAGAAACAGGATAGACAGAGTAAGGCAGACATAGTACAAGAGGGATGGATTTAAGATGCCCTGTCCCATGGAGTGTGAACCCTGAAACACAGAGAGCAGGCAGCCCCACCAGGCTGCACACGCACCTCCAGCCCTGCGTCCTCTTCCCACAAGTTAGAACAAACGCAGAGACACTAGAAATCCATTTCACTGACAGGGAGAAGATAGTCAACCTGCTTTGGAAACATCTGATATTGATGTTTAACATTTAGAGGTATCTGGCTAATTAATGAATTCATCTTGGTTCATTTATTAAACTTACACGAGAATGACTTCTTCAGGAATCCCTCAGAAAAAACAAAACTTTTACATGGGGGGGGGACTCAGTTTTGCCCAGCCTCCTCCACAGCAATATGCAATGCTAGGTGAGCAGTGTTTACAGTTCTCAGGGGAAGAAATGTGAACAGGAATATTGTGCCCATCTAGCATGTCATTCAAACTGAAAGGTTGGTTGGCAGATATTCTTAAGCAAGAAAAAGCTCGGGGAAAATAGCGCCATAAGTCTTAGAGGAACTACTGGACCATGAATTCCAGCCAATTAAGAAGCAAATCAAAGTAAAACTCAGGGCATGGAGGTGCGGTGGTGAAAGGCCGGGTGGTGAGATAGCACGGGGATGAGCTGCAGGTTACGATTAAAGGCAAATTATGAATATCATAAATCTGAGTTGTGTACAAATAATGATACCACCCCAGGCAGAAGGTGGGGAGCAGAGGTGATGGGGGGAGTCCGAGCATATTAATGTACTCATGTTTCAGCCTCAAATCAAATTCTCTCCAAAAGTCTAACAATTCCTTCTGTTTTACTCTAGTTTCTTTCATTAGGTGAATTTAAGTAAAATTAACTTAAATGATTTTTCTAAGCTAAATAAAAATGTAGAATCTGGAGTGTTATCTCATTTCATAACTTTATCTGGCTTTCCTTGTCTTTTTTCCTTATGCATAGTAAGATATCTGAAATGATGTTTGTCTTACCGCTACAATGGTGATTTCTAGGTGAGGGGATTTGAGATGACTTTAAATATTTTTATCTTTGTCCCCCTGCATTTTATATTCTTTATAAGGATATGCCACTATCCATTTTTACAAAAACAACTGAAACTGTCTTAAAAAAAAAAAGACATTTGCAAATATGCCACAATGTAAGTTAACAGTGTTGATTCCGGGCAGGAGGACTGCAGATACACACAGACACTTTTCTTCTTTGTCCTGTTTTGCACAGGCGAGGAATGAATAGGAGAGGGAGACTGGACGTTCAGTACAGGTGACTGCGGTAGGTTTAAGGTGGCCTTACAACCTTTGCCACACCGCCCCTGAGACGGGGTGGCTATTTCCCTGCCCTTGATTCTGGGCTGGCCCCTGACCTGTCTTGACCAACAGTGTGGTGGAACTGCCTTAGGAGAAGTACAGGCCCTTTAGACACCAGCTCCTGTGCAGAAGCCCTGACTGCCCAGAGAGTGAGGCCACATGGAGAGGAACTGAACCACCCTGGATGCTGCAGCCCCAGCCAAGTTTCCTGCTGCATGGAACGCCACGAGGGACCCCAGCCAATGCTATATGTTGAGCAGAAGAACCACCCAGCCCATCCCTGCCTGAAATTCTGATCCAAAGAATCGTGGGCCCATAACACAGTGGCTGCTTTAAACCACCAAGTTTTGGGGTGGTCTGTTATGCAGCAGAGAGGTCTTTCTAGAAGCTTGACTTTGAAGATAAGAAATGAGCTAAAGCAGCGAGTGATACAGATTTTTTGCTCTCAATTTTTTTAAACTAGGGTATACCACAGCATAAAAGATTACTTGTAAGTGCATTTGTTGCTATAACTCTTTTGCACTCCAGGAACTCTGTTCTGTGAAAGACCTCGCTTCATCTGCTGTTTCTTAGACAGCAAGGCTCCTGCCTGCTGTTAGCTTCAGCTATCGCGTTTCCCTTAATGTCTGCTGGGTTCCTTTGGCCTGGTGGCTCTTCCTTTTTTACCAAACAACTTTTATTGTTTCTTATTTTAAAAGTGATGTTATGGTTTAACATATAGCGCTAAGATAAAAGGTAATTTCTACAAACCCTACCACTTAGAGATACCCACCAGTAAAATTTCGGTACATGGTTCCAGTCCTTTTGCTCTTTATATATACTTTGATTTGCAAAAATGACCTCATATTACATTACGTTCTGTAAATTGCATTATCGTTGAACACTATCTTGTGAACATTTTCAATATCCTTATATATCCTTCTCCAACATCATTTCAAATACTGCATAGTTTTTAATTTATGAGCTATGGTGAAAAATAAAGTATAGAAAGGAGACAGAGAATGCTGGGATGGTGGATGCCAAGCACAATAAACAGTCATTCGATAAACGAATTAATGCTAGAGTGAGTATCTTTTTGGCTGGTTAAAGCTCAGTGCAACTCTTTAATTGCCATCTTAGGGCAAATTCTGGAAATGCGTCAAAGGCTGTGCATGTTTCTTAGGCAACTTAGGAGTGAGAGGCACAGCCAAATCATCCTCCGGAGGTGTTTTATCCAGTTATGTGCCGCACCAGACTGGTGGCCCTTTCAGTGGATTTTGGTAGACTACTTTATACCTCAGTCTTTCTCTAGAACAGCAACTTTCCACCTTTCTCATCTCATGGCATACATAAACTAATTTCTAAAATTCTATGGCACACCAAAAAATATGTATTTTGCCAATCTGCCAAAAAATAGGTATAATTTAGATTCATTCATGCTGGACAGCTATTGTTGTGTGGGCTGTTGTCTTTTTTTTTGACAATCTAAGGGAAAAGAGGTCAGTGCCCCTGACTAAATAGTCAGGTATTGCATGTTTTACAAATTCTTTTGGCAAACCAGTGTGCATGGCACACAGTGAAAAATCACTGCTCTAAAGAATTACTTTAACAAAAGGCCTATTTATGCACGGAAACATTACTGGGAGCTCTGGCAGTGTACTGGGTCCACTCTCCATCTCCGTCCTCAATCACCAGCTTGATGGCTCAGCTCCTCGTCAACTCAAAAGTGGCGTGAAGTACCTTTCACAAGGGGCATGCACACTGTTTTTATAGAACCACTTAATATTAATATTTAAATACAGTAATAATTGATGCTATAAAATATTGGGCACATATGAGCTTATTTTAATATACATGCAGACAAATGTATTTGGTTTCACAAAATACAAGCCTCATGGTGACTGTGTCTCTCTCTGAGTATCTACGTCTATCTGTGTATCTATATGTGTAAGACAGTCAAATATAATTAGAATGTCTATATCAAACATCCTTTGCGAAAGTGCCACTATCATTCAGGCCGATACAAAATTAGAGCGAAGATACCTAGGTTCATTCATGCACTTGGTCACTGACTCACTTTCACAGACAGACTGTGGAAACCGAGAGAGGGTGTAATAATAGTTAATAGCTGAGGCTTTTAAGTCACAAAGACTTTGACTTGAACCTGGCTCTGCCAGGTGTTAGCAGTATGACCTTGAGCTGCTTATTTATACCTCAGAGCCTCAGTTTTCCCATTTGTAAGATGGGGATGATAGAAACACCCTTTTTTGTAAAGATTACTATAAGGCTTAAACGAGATAATGAAACATGAGATGAATGAAAATATTTGGCCACGAGCCTAGTACATAGTACATGTTGACTAAATATCAGCTAGTGCCGTTACGATTTTTATGGGACATAGCCTGAAAATGCCAGAATGTTAATGAGTTAATTATCTTATGTAGGTTAGTAAAAACCAAAAATGTCATTGACTCTATACATACTCTGAGTTAAGCAAAATTGAACAATAGCTTATCTACAGTATAATTTTAACTATTTTCAGGGACTTATGATGCCTATGTTTTAGAGGTTAATATATCTTTTAAATTCAGCCTTTATGATTTGATACGTTGTTGGTAATTAAGACAGAATGTTTTCCCCTTTCAACAGGTAAATGAATTAAAATTACAAAAACCAGTAATTAATAGGCAGTTATAGTAATTATATTTCTTTCAAGATTTTTAAATTAATTTATTTAAAAAAATTTTTTAAAGATTTTATTTATTTTTTAAAGAGGAGAAGAGGGGGAGAAAAGGAAAGAAACATCAATGTGTGCATGTCCCCTACTGGGGTCTTGGCCTGCAACCCAGGCATGTGCCCTAGACTGGGAATCGAACTGGTGACCATCTGATTTGCAGGTCAGCACTCAACCACTGAGCCACACCAGACAGGTCTCTTTCAAGATTTTTTTAATCTTTAAGAAATAATACCCAAAACTATGTTGTTATGAAGTAAGTTTATGTTTTTTCCTTTTCTGCTTATATTGGGATTCAATTATTTATTTAAAATTTGGGACTTCTGGTGAAGATGGTGGCATAGGTAAGTAAACATGGCTTGCCTCTTCACACAACCACATCAAAATTACAACTAAAATATAGAACAACCATCACTCCAAACCATCAGAAATCTAGTTGAATGGAAGTCTGACAACTATGGAAGTAAAGAAACCACACCCACTCAGACTTGTGAGAGGGGTGAAGACCTGGAACAGGCTGGTCCCACATATACATGTGGTGGATAAAAATTTGGGAGGGATAACTCGGCAGTGAAGAGTACCAGCCCCACACCAGGCCCCCCAGGCCAGGTTTCCAGTGCCAGGAAGGTGAGTCCCCATAACTTCTGGCTATAAAAACCAGTGGGGACTGAGTTGGTAGAAGAAACTTCTGGAGCCCCAAGCAGTTCCCCTTAAAAAACCAACACATGGACTTGCTCAGACTCACTCTCTCTGAGCTCCAGCACTGGGGTAACAGCTTGAAAGGCACCAGTGGCCTCCAGGGAAGAACCAAATTGTCTGGCATCAGGGGAGAGGAGAGGAACAGTCTTCTCTCAGACAGAAAGGTGGGCAGAAGCCACTGTCCCTTTCTGAGCCATCTTCCCACAAAGCCACAGAGCTGGCAGATGGGTTCCAAATCTGACACTCCATCAACCTAACCTGGCTAACACTGTTTGCCATGCCCAGGAGATCCCCTGAGACTCTGCCCCACGCGATTTACAGGTCCACCCAAACTGTTAATCATGACTTTTCCATATGAATGGCTGACCTTGGCTCTTCCTAAATCCTATCAAACAAGCAACAGCCAGCCTCAGTGAGCCCTTAGCCTTTGGACTTCTTGCTCAGCCCAGGCCCAGCACTAGCAGGAGCCAGCCAAGATTCATAGTTTGGTTTTACCTGGGAATGTCCAAGCCCAGCACAAGTAGCAGACATCTCAGATTGCTTTATAACTCATGCAGGGTGGTACCAGGCAGAACACAGGTGGAGGCTGAGCTTCCTCTGTGCCATGGGGAAAATCCCAGAGCCTACACACCCAGTGGACAACTACAGACATGTTGGAGCACCACCCTGCCCCTGTACAGCTGATCCTCTGTGGAGGGTGGAGGTTGGTGGTACATGGTCACGGCCAGTCCTTGCAGCTGACTGGCCTGGGTAAATGCTGCCCATTTACCTGCCAACAGCAATCAAGGCTCAATTACAAAAGGAGGGTGCACTCAGTCCACACAAAAGGTGTACCTCAAGTGACAGGGGAGGCTGTGTCACTGGACCTTACAGGACACCAACTATATCAGGCCATGCTACCAAGACAGGGAGTCACAGCAGCTCTACCTAATACATAGAAACAAACACTGAGAGGCTGCCAAAATGAGGAGACAAAGAAACATGGCCCAAATGAAAGAACAGATCAAAACTCCAGAAAAGAACTAAACAAAATGGAGATAAGCAATCTACCAGATGCAGAGTTCAAAATACTGGTTATAAAGATGCTCAAGAAACTTAGTGAGGACCTCAATGGCATATAAAAAGATCCAGTCAGAAACAAAGGATATACTAATTGAAATACAGAACAACTTACAGAGAAATAAGAGTAGAGTGGATAAGGCAGAGAATCAAATGAATGATCTGGGACATAAGGAAGCAGAAAACACCCAACCAGAACAACAAGAAGAAAAAAGAATCCAAAAAAATGAGGATAGTGTAAGCAGCCTTTGGGACAACTTCAAGCATTCCAACATTTCCATCATAGGGGTGCTGGAAGGGGAAGAGAAAGAGCAAGAAATTGGAAATCTATTTGAAAAAATAATGAAAGAAATTTCCCTAATTCGGTGAATGAAATACACATTTACGTCCAGGAAACACAGAGAGTCACGAACAAGATGGACGCAAAGAGGCCCACTCCAAGACACATCATAATTAAAATGCCAAAGGTTAAAGATAAAGAGAGAATCTTACAAGCAGCAAGAGAAAAGCAGTTAGTTTCCTACAGGGGCATCCTCATAAGACTGTCAGCTGATTTCTCAAAAGAAACAGGCTACAAGGGACTGGCAAGAAATATTCAAAGTCATGAAAAGCAGGGACCTACAGCCAAGCTACACAGCAAAGCATCATTTAGAACAAAGGGCAGATAAAGAGCTTCCCAGATAAGAAAAAACTAAAGGAGTTCATCATCACCAAACCATTATTATATGAAATGTTAAAGAGACTTACTTAAGAAAAAGAAGATAAAAACTATGAACAATAAAATGGCAATAAATTCACATCTATCAACAACTGAATCTAAAAAACAAACTAAACAAACAAGAAGAACAGAGACAGAATCAAGGGTATGGAGAGCATTTCAATGGTTGCCAGAAGGGAGGGCGTGTCAGCAAATGAGTGAGGAGGTGAGGGGATTAAGAAGCACAAGTAGGTAGGTAGAGGACAGCCACGGGGATGCAAAGCACAGTATCGGGAAGGGAGTAGCCACAGACCTTACACACAGGACCCAAGGACATGAGCAACTGATGTGGCAATGGCCTGAGGGAGTGGGGTAAAGGGAGAGAAATTGGGACAACTGTAACAGCATAATCAATAAAAATAATTAAAAAATTTAAAAAAATTATAAATTACTTACCACTTAGAATTTGGATATCACTGGAAAAGAAACTCACTTAAAATAAAAGTTCTGTATAACTAAGGGAATTTAAACACAGTATTCAACTGAGTCCACATGAAGCAAAAATAGTTATACAGATCAATGAGTACTTCCTGTGCGTGTATAAATGAAAAGGGCTTCAAAGATTTCTTTAAATTACCAGAATATAAAAAAGAAACACCTTTTTGTCTCACATCACGTGTAGGGGAAAAGAAAAAACTCACAGATGGAAATATATAGGGAAAAAATCTCATTAATAACAACATAAGTCCTTTCCTCTGAAGTGAGGAGGCTGGATGTAATGGCCCCCAAGGTTTTGTCCACATCTTAAGGTTTTTTATTCTCTTCAGTGTTGACCGGGATTAAAGGGTGTATATATGAATCTTACAGGCTATATATACACACAACTTGCTTGAACACTAACTTTTCCCTAAATTATTCAGATTGCTGACAATAGGCTACAGAAGGCAACACGTGGGTTAGGCAGAACAGGGCAGAGATAAAACCCAAATGTTTCTTTTATATTTCTTTGCTTTTTATGATTACTCTAAATGCTTTAAGCATTGTTATAACAAAGTAAAATCACTGAAAAATAATCTTTTGCTGGGAATTCTTTGAAATTTTTTTTGTTCTCTTTTAAATCTTATTTATAAAGGTTTCCAGATGCTTATCCTCACTGATTAAACACCGCAGGAGGTAGACACTTACAGTAACATTCACCATGAAGCCAAGAAAAAACCACTTTGAGATATAACTGCCTATCACCTCAAGAGTCGGGTTCCAGGGAATTTTCTGTCGCTGTTAAAAGTGTGATTCTCTGAAGCCATTTGGAAACAACCTAGGTTCTCAGCAGCAACACATCCACCCTGTGCAATGTCAGAGCACAGCGAACGGTTGGCATTCCAAACCTCAAACAGGTTATTTCTCATTATGAGAATACATAATGAAAGGATTTGGGCAAAGAATAGAATGTAAATTGGAAGCTGACTCCTGAATTTATTAGCCAGCAGTCTTGGGCTGAAAGAGTCATTCTAATTTCAAGAGACAGTTCCAAAGTGGTTTTCAAGAAAGAGGACCAGGTATTTTTCAAATATTTGTTCACTGTGAATGGACTGGGCTTGCCAAAAGTGACTCTTTATGCTGGCATGTGATCTCTGAGAGGGAAGTGGGCCTGAGTCACTGGATACATCAAAGGTGGAGGCCAGTGAATGGAGTTGCTGCAGGCTCTGTGAACGAGCCAGATACCTGCGCTCCTCTGCTCGCTGCTGGGATTTCGGCCCTCTTTTTAATTGCACCGCAGCAGCTGGTACCACTGGTTACTGAAGTCTTCCGATTACCTTGATTGCTCGGTCATTATCTCTAATCAGCTGCTTCTTCTCATCTTCAAACTTCTGTGCAGCATCCTGCAGCCGCCTCTCGGCCGCTAGCTGCTGCCGGCTGTTCTCTTCTCTCAGGGAGGAAATGGCTGTCTGGAGCTCAGCTATGGTCTAAAATGAAAACAGCATGCTGTAACTGCACATTCTTCGGCAAGAGGCGTCTATTTCATATGTATTTATGCTTAACAGAAGAATGGGTTTGGCAAACTCGATTCCACAAACTAAATATTTTCAATTAACATATCACGCACTCTAATGCATGACATCCCACCCCATAAAAGACTGTAATAAAACTGTGAATGGTGAACAACTGCTGAACCAAATATATTTGGAAGACATTTTCATGATAACATTCCACAATATTTACTCATCAACAGAAAGAACATCTGTGATCTCAAAAATATGAAATGCGTCAGATTTTATTTTACTGAGAAATATACTTACTAGAATAAAAAAAGTGATTTTGCCTTTCCTAATACTTTGAACCATAAAAGCCAAAGAAAATAACGAACAGAGTTCATTCTTCATAGTTACCTAATTCTACAAAGTAATTTTTTTTAATTAATTAATTTATTTAAAGATTTTATTTATTTATTTTTTTAGAGAGGGAAGGGAGGGAGAGAGAGGAACATCAATGTGCGGTTGCTGGGGGTCATGGCCTGCAACCCAGGCAGGTACCCTGACTGGGAATTGAACCTGCGACACTTATTTATTTCTTTTTAGAGAGGGGAAGGGAAGGAGAAAGAGAGGGAGAGAAACATCAATGTGTGGTCGCCTCTCTCATGCCCCCTACTAGGGACCTGGCCCGAAACCCAGGCATGTGCCCTGACTGGGAATCAAACCAGCAACCTTTTGGTTTGCAGGCCAGAGCTCAATCCACTGAGCCACACCAGCTAAGGCTACACAGTAATTTTTGAGTATTCACTAATGTTTGTGCACTGTGCTAAGCACTTTAAGCTCTGATAGAGGCAAGCATTATTACCACCCATCTTTTCTGAATGGAGAAACAGAGGCACAGAAAGAGATCACACATTGTACATCGTTGAGGATGACACCCAGCCAAGGAGACAGGCAGGAAGGAACCATGCAGTCAGACTGACTGCTGTGCTGATTCATTCCTCACACCAGCCTGCTGTGATGGAGGTTTCAGCATGGAAGAGAAGTTTATGAAGACACGGTTCCAAACACGCTGCTTTCTTCCTAAGTGCTGATATATCCCTAAAGGTTTAATTTGACCCAAACAGTGTCATTTCAGAGCCTGCTGGAGTATTCTGTACCCTTGAGAACGGGTTCTGTGACCGGGTTCCCCCCCAGTTCTCAAAGTAATCCAGCAGCCGAGGGATTCTAATGCGATGCGCTGACTGACAGCATTGCTCTTCCTTCGGTTTAGATGCATCCACTTCCTTTCCAATTCAGCAGTGATGGCTTTTTAAAAGCAGGAAATGGTGGTTTCTTCTAATAAAAGAAAGATCCATAGTTCTGGGGTAGAGTATAATTCTATTGGTTCTGTGGCAGGAGGGCTGGTTGATGAGAAACATTGGACGAGTTAGTCTTCTTCCTTGAAACTCAGTTTTTCCAGCTACTATTCAATGACAAAACTAGATTACGGCATTACACGGCAATAAGAGAAAATGTCTGGAGTCTTCCAGAAGCCAAGTCCTACAGAAATGTAAGTCATTACTACTGACGGAAATAATAGCACATTTACAATAAATAAAGAGTATTTATGCTTTCAGAAGGGAAGTAACTCACTGGACGCAAAGTTTAACACTTAGACTTTGAACTAATCAACTATTAAGACATTTGTGAAATAAATGACAAAATATGTAACAGCAGTACGGTCATATCTTTAAATGCAAACTTGAACCTCCTGCTGTGAGTGGAGGAATTCATTTACTGAGAATGAAGATGTTTTCATCTGGTTTTTGAATTTAGATTAAATGTTTCTATGCTGGCATCCATTCCATTAATTCTCACAGCACATCTATGAAACAGAGAAGGTTAAATTTTTATAGCAAATGTCAAAAACTGAAGCACAGCATAATCAACTCACTCCCAGTTACAGAGTAAGAGGAGCCAGAGATAAGAAAGAGCCAGATTTCCTTGGTCCAACATGAAACTTAGGATTGGTATTTTATAAGAACATGCAGCCAAATAGCAAAAATAACTTACTCTTTCAATGACTATTGCAGTGTTTCAAGCTGAGTAAACCACAACTTCGTAGAAGTGGTAAATTCAGTTCTGTAACGTGCTCATCGTGTTTCTGATGTGTGTATATGTGTGTGTCAGTTCTATGAAATCTTATCACAGGTATAGATTCACATATCCATCCCCACAATCATGCAATGTATTTTTAAAGTACAAAGTAATTTCATTTCTTTCAAAAACAGTGAGATTTACATTAGCTGTAGAACTGACTAGAGATATCTGGAGGTTCTTCAAATGACCACAAGGGCATGAAAGAGAGATCTCTCACTTTCAGAAGATTTATGACAAGGCTACATGAAAAAGAAATAAATGCAGGTTTTGGGAGGAGCTACTAGCAAAGTCTAGCATGTCCTGAGGAAAGCATGCTTGCTTTTGAGTGGCAAGTGAAACCCTGCATTCTTTGAGGGAATAATGAGATTCTTTGGGGGAAAGAATAAGATTACCTTTGGAAAGTTAATGAATTTATTTTAAAAAAATTTTGTTTATTTATTTTAGAGAGAGGGGAAGGGAGAGGGGAAGAGAGGGAGAGAAACACTGATATTTGCAAGAGATACATCAATCAGTTGTACATCAATCAGTACATCCCCATCCGGCCACCCAGCCTGCGCAACCCAGGCGTGTGCCGGGACTGGGAATTGAACTGGTGACATTTGGGTTTGCAGGCCGGCAACTCAGTCTACTGAGTCACACCAGCCAGGGCAGAAAGTTAATTTAAAAGCTTATGAGGACGATATAAGGAGAGTGTCAGGCACTTCAGGTGAAACACCTTGGATAAACAGACAAATTGGTTGATAGAATGATAAGATGGATATAGAGACGTAACTAAAATATTGGTAGTTTTTAAAAACTGATTTCAGATTTACTTTAAGAATGAGAAATAATCATACTAACTAGATTAATATGTTTTAGGTAAAGAACAACACTCACTTGGTTGTAGACATGGAGTAAAAGAGAACAGACTCTCTTCGCCTTAGCTCAGTGCACATAACTGGCACTTGATGAATATGTAAGTAATGGAATTGTAAACCACAGTAAATTTAAAAAAATCACCTGAAATAGTATATTGAGGTAACCTAGACTTTCACAGACTGATAATGTAAAAAGTTTCTGAGAAAAAATGAAAACTAATCTATACAATTATAATCAAATCCTACCAGTTTTGGTTGAGGCATAATTTTAAAAAACTTAGAACAAAATGTCACCATTCAACTAAGTGTTTACCCTGTATTAGCTTCAGAGAAAGAAGTAGATTAGAACATTTGCAGTTGAGTATTAAAAATAAATATTTTGGAGAGCTAAAGAAGAGCTATTTGGGGCTGATACTGTAAGCAGCATAGCCCATGAAAGCTGTAATAGGTAATTATTATTGTTAAGCAATTATGCTTTCCATAAATGTTAGTGGTCTTATTAGGTCTGAAAAATAAGATTCTAAATGGAGAGGTTAAGATTTTATCTTTAACTTACTGTACTGTTTTTCAGAGAATAGCACAGTTTGAGATTTTTATAAAGCTCTTCTTTAAAATACAATGGACAAGACAAGGCATGCTTGGGAAGGTGCAGTGAAATGGTAGATCCTCGTAAGATAAGTGGAAGAGTGAACCCATGGCACCTTTTGCATTCTAGGCTGTTATCCTGGAGAGGGACCTGGAGGCTGGGGTGTGTGGGACACGTGGAACGTGCCCAGGCACTAATTTGCACCGGGTGTGTGGGAACGAACGTGCCCCGCACTCTCGTGGGGCGGTGCGGGGGCTGGCCCCCCGGCAGTGGGTGGGTGCCGGCACCCGAGCTTTAGTCTGCTCCACAGCCACCTGCACCCCTGCAGACGGCGATCTCTTTCTTGGGCAGATGGCCACCAAGTCAGTCAGCTGAGTGGGGAAACCGCATTAAACTAGAGGAGGCAAGGTTAATATGTAATATTAAGATCAAAAGAATAAATATGTGATTCGGATGGAATGATATTTGGGAGTGTGCCCAGAGAGGATGCCAACATCCTGGCGAACGTTGAGAACCTCGGTGGGGGGGGGGGGCGTTGGGGGCGCAGTCCCAGGCATGCCAAGGGTTTGGTGAGCACGGTCTGTTAGGTCCTAACAGCTTGATAAAATCTTAAAGATTAAGAAACTTCTTTAAGGGAGGAAAATACTTAACATATTTTCCAAATTTAACCGATGATCTCCTGGGTACCAGTGCATTCATTACTAATGCATTCATCTTACTATTCCTTTTTGGAAAGATTTAAAAAAACTTAATAAACAGTTAAGCAACTTTGCTCCCGGCAATCTCCTCAGCTTCAATATTGAATTAGAGAATCCAGTCAACTAAAACTAGAAAACAGAAAAACTCAACCCATGGTTCTGTTTTATAATGTTTATTTTAAAATCATCTGTTTCTCTGAACTGACTGGATTGCCAACCAGTGTTTCTTGTATTTACAGGCGGTCCAACAGAACACTGTCCAACGTAAGGTCGTCCTCCTGCTTTTGATAAAAGGATGAACTACCTTTTTATACTATCAGGCCCTTTCTCAGACTTTCTTCTGTTTTGGTGTTGTGCTGTCCTTTCATTTGTGAAGTGACGGTTATAAAGCATGACAGTTGTTACTAGTTGGTTTTTCCTCCTCCTCCTCCTCCTTTTCCTCTTCCATCTTCATGTCTTCAGAAAATATTTAGCAATGCTTTACCTCTTCAGATTTTAGAAGGAGATTTTTTAAATCAATTCTTAAACACCCCAAAATACGTAAATTAAAAAGAAATAATTTTTTGCTTTTTCCACACCTTTCTCATTCTCTGTTCCCTTCTTTCCTTTGTTGCAATTTTAATACTACTATTGCAAGAGCTAAGAGTTATTAAATGCTTTACTAGGCACTAGACTTTGTACTAAGCACTTTTTTGGCATTGTGTTACCTAATACTTAAAACTATCCTATGAGGTAAGTATTACTCCCCCATTTCATAAATGAGGAAACTGAATTCCAGAGAGGGAAGGTCACTCGCTCAAGGTCACATGAGTGGCAGGGCTGGCATTCAAATTCAGGTCTGCTGGACTCTAAAGCTTAGGCTTTCTTCTGCACTAACTTACATTTAATTTGCTTTAATATGAACTAATCAGGCTTCTTCATACTTCCCTTTAGATAAACTTAAACACTCCTGCTTACGCTCTCACTGTTTAAGCATGCGTGTGAGCTATCTCACATCTCACTTTCGGTCCGCCTCCCCCATTCAACGTGAAGCGAAAGCAGCAGCACGGAAGGCCACGCCAGCTGGGAACTTTTCATGTTTCAGTTTAAAGTTTAACTTTTGGAGTAATAAGATTTCTTTTGGCTATAAGAACTTTTCCCAGCAGATTGGAAAGGATGTTCCCCATGTTTCTTCCTCAAGGAAGGTCTGGAATAATGGCCATCAAGACAATTACCATCTTTTTAAAGAAACACATACGATTCTTCCCTTGAAGACTTTTTGATTTCCTAATGGGGTATAAATTACATAAACTATGCACATTTTCAAAAACCATCGCAGAATCTGAGAAATTGCATGACCATTATCACCGAAGTTTTACAATATTAAAAATGCGAGGGGCTGGGCCAGGCTACAGGGATCAAGGTTGAGAGCTTCCATTCCGAAGTCTGGTCCAGTTGGGTCCTGGCTTGGCCACTTGCGAGCTGTGTGCCCTCGGCCGTCCTGAGCCTTAGTTTTCTCACCTGGAAGAATGGGGCCAATGACAGTTCCTAACCTCACAGCTATTATGGGTGAAGACGGAGCAAGTCAATATGGTTAGGGCCCCATAAATTCTCTATTTTGTTACTGTTTTGTTGTTGTGTTATTGTTACTACCACTTTGTGGTAACTCATAAAATGGTACACAAATTTCAGTCTACTACCACATATCACTGTATCCATGCCAAAATATTAAGAACCGTTGATTTAAAAAGTCAGTCGTTATGATGCCCATAAAATTAAATGGGTTAATCTATCCATCTGTAAAATGGAAATTAGCATTTATTTAGAATTCTTCATACAACTAAGGAATGCCTGGGATTCCTTGGATGATACTACAGGGTACCATTACAACAACTTCAGTAGAGAAGGCCCTCTGAGCATCATGCCAAGTAGAGACAAACTTTCAACCACTGGCCTTTTTATACTAAAACTACAACAGGAACAACATACAGCAAGAGATGAGTGTAGGGACTTATAATTCCTCCTTTTCCCAAAAGGAGTCAACACTTGAGCTGCTAATTTAATGCAGATATTTGTCATTTTGAATTTTGCTGTTAAGCCGCCTTTAGGTGCAGCAAAATGGAATACTGCAAAAAAGCACAGATGGTATCAAGCTGCTCACATCACAAATGTAGGCGTGTATCTCCCGCCCTTGTGAAATATGTTTCAGCCTGGGCTTGCTCAAGTGCACAGGCTGGTTTTACAACATGTGAGTGTGTGTTCAAATGGCTCCATTAAAAAATGTTAACAAAATATAATAAAAGCATATATTATTCATCCATTGTCCCATCAAAAATATGATACTGAACCATGAGAAACTGCAGAGAATTAAGCATAACTCTAGAATACAAATGCTTTTATGTACAGGTTTCTTGTTTGTTTTGGTTTTGCTTGCTCTTACCTGAGAAGATTTGGCAAGCTTCTGAAGGTACTCCTTCTCGATCTGCTTCAGTCTGCTGTTGGCCTGAAAAACATGCGCACGTGAACACACACACAGTGACCTGTGAGCGTGGTATCTCTTCCCCACGCCTGTCACCAGCAGCTGGGACGGCTGCCCGCTGCCCCGCCCTCTTGGAGCAGCAGAAAACCACAGGGCTTGTCTTTGATCTAACGCCAACTATTCATCACTTAAAAAGCAAACGGCAAAAGCAAAAAAAAAAAAAAAAGATCTCTCCTGCCAATTATTAGACAAACACAGACTTCTGTGGAGAGAAAGAGAAAGGGAGAAGAAGAGACAGAAATAGACACAGCACAAGTGTGAGGGCTCAGAAGGTAAAGTGGGGAAGGGGAGAGGAAACAAAGGAGAGGAACAGGAAAAGGAAGAGGGGGAGAGGGAACTGGAGCAGGGGAAAGTAATGCTCTTTCCCTTAGTTTAAAGAGGTAAGAAATAGATGTTCCTGGACAGCAGCAGATAGGAGATTTTTGGATTCACTGAGCAGAGTTAAGCCCCCATTCTGCCTAACACACAAGAACTGTTTTTTGAGGTGACAAATATATCTAAATCAAACAAGATTTATGTCCTGGAAGTAGAGCGGCTTGCCAGAGTAAGTCCACGTAGAACTCGATCATATCCTTGCCACTCGAGTGGCGATCTTTTGTCATGTGACCTGCTTCCTGCTCTCTGGAACCCTTGGGATCCTCCCTCTATCTTGAGTCTGGAAGTGTCATAGTGACATGCCCTAGACTAGGTGGCTTTCCCACTGCATTGTACAGGCACTAAGGAGACTCTTTCAATCTCAGCTCGTCCTTCATCTCTAAAGGAGGTTTGGCTCACCACTCTCATCTTCCTCTCTTTTTCCCTTGGGGTGTGTATGTGTGTGTGTGTGTGTGTGTCTCTCTCTCCCCCCCTCCTCCAGCTGTGATTGTTGGACCTTTCAGGTTTAGCATTGTTTTTCTTTTCCATTTCTTTGTCTTTTTAATCTGTTGTAGAGTTTTCTAAACTTTTACTTTTAAATTCCCCATTGGATTTTAAAAAATTCTGCCACACTACTTGTAATTTTCCAAGAGTAGTGTTGATTTCTAAACAGTTTCATCACTCTCTATTTCAGAGATGAAGAAACTGAGGCACAGAGAGGTTAATAACTTGCACAGCATCACACAGCTAGGAAGTAGTAGAGCCAGGACTTGATCCCATGCAGTGGAGCATGGGTGCTTTACCAGCTAGAGCAAGTTGCGTACTGCCTCTCAGTACAGACCTATTTCTCTTCAGATTGTTAACATCATGTTCACCTACACATTTTTATGTCTGTACCTACACACACACACACACACAGAAGTTTTTTTCCTGCTTTCTAGAATGCCTGTGTTTTTTTGAGTTCCTCTTTTTTCTTTGCTCTGCCAGCCTGGCGTGGTCTCAAATTTTCATTTAGATACTTTCCTGAATTGTCTGCTGATCTGTGGTGTTCTTTCTAATTTAAAGTGAGACCTGTTCACATGGGCAGGCTTGGGTTTAGGTGCATGTCATCACAGGGTGTCACACAGCAGCCCGGGCTCTCCCATGCCAGTATGTGACTGGACATTCCTCTGGACCACTTCGCCCAGAGCTGCCTGGCAGCAGGGATCTGGCTGCTCCTGTTTTCCAAAGAACAGCTCGGTGATCAGGGTATTGACTCCTGCAGAGTTCCATTTTCATTTTTACCCTCGGCTGTACCTGGGTCCCTCTCTCATTTCATCTCTCCAGAGAGCAAACCAGGAGTAGAGACCAGGGCAGACATGGAATAAATTAATACAGTTGTGAGTACATGAAACAGAGTTTATTCTTATATTATTATTTAAGTATTGTATTTATTTGTATTACAACTATAATTCTACTTTTGCCCACCCCTGTAGATTGAAACTCTATTTTCAATGTATGGTATTTGGAAGTGAGGTCTTTGAGGTGATTAGCTCATGGGGGGAGCCCTCATGAGTGGAATTAGTGCCCTTAGAAGAGGCCAGAGACATAGCCATCTGTCTGTCCTGTGCAGATAGAAGAAGACGGCAGTCTGGGACCCAGAAGAGGGCTCTCGCCAGAGCCTGACCGTGCTGGCACTCTGATCTCAGACTTCCAGCCTGCAGGATTGTCAGAAATAAATTGTTCTTGATAAGTCACCCAGTTTATGGTGCTTTGTTACAGAAGGCAAACTGACTAAGACAATAGCCATATGTTTTATGGACTTAAGTTCAAAAGCAGTTCTTTAGAGTTTATTTAATAAATCTCACTGTATCTATAATCCCTTTGAGGACACCGGGTAGTTTTGTTTTTCCCAGAACAGACAGGGCAAGTGACAGTCGCTATTTTTCTCTACTAAGCCATCAGACTCTATTCTGGCTCTATAATTAGTAGAATTAAAGCCACTCTGAACCTCTTGAGGTTTATTTGTCTTGGTGCACATTCTGCCAATATTTTTAAATCACAAAATGCTTAATAAAGTATGTATTGCTTATTTAATACATACAGAGCTCTTACCATGTGCCAGGCACTGTTCTGAGTGCTTTAAAAATATTTACTCACTAGGAAATAAAAAAATTATAGTGTCATAAAGATTAAGCTACTTTCCCCCCTAAAACAGTTGGAGTCAGAGCTGCTGGTTGGTGCCGGACAGCCAGTGTCTCAGCTGCAGCTACGCCTCCTGCACGCAGGGCCCCACAGACGCAGGGAAGTTCCTCCACAGCTAACCATCCAACTCATTCACCCATTCCAGGCAGCTGCGACTAGAGCACTGACCAAAGCAGACAAAAACCTCTCCCTGCCTCTACAGAGCTTCTATCCCAGGAAGCAAACAAAATAACTTACAAAAGTAATAATATGTTAAACGGTACAAGTGCTATGGAGAAGATAAAGCAGGAAGGAGAGAGGAGAAGCAATGAAAGGTAGGGGGTAGTTCACAATTTTTAAAATACGGAAGTCAGGGAAGGCCTCGTTGAAAAGGTGGTACGTGAGCAAAGACCCGAAGAAGAGGGAGGTGCAGGCGGTGAACTCCTGGGAGAGAGCAGGCTGGGCACTGGGAGCCGGGACAGAGGCCCCGAGGCGAGGCGGAGGCACACGGCACAGTGTGCTCAAGGCACAGATGGAGCGCGCGGCCCGGTCTGTGTGCGACGTCTCCCCGGGCGGATGAGGTCTGAGCGCAGGAGGGGACAGATGCTGTGTGTTGTTGTGAGGAATGTGGTTTCCACACGGGTGACGTGGAGAGTCACTGGAGAGTGTTCAGTACAGAGGTGGTAAGATCTAACGTGAGTGTTCGTGAGATCACTGCAGCTCTTGTTTGGGGCAGGAATCCTGCACAGGAGCCAGTCGACAGCCTATCACAAGTGATCCAGGATGTAACAGGGGAGGTGGTGAGAAGCAGTCAGATTCTGAGGAAGATTTGAAAGTAGAACCAATTGTGTATGATACAAAGAAATGAATCAGGGATGACTTCAACATTTTTGTCTCAGGCAGCTAGAGGAATGGGTTGTCATTACCTTACATCAAAATGTGGGTGGGAGAGGCTTTGGGGGGAAGATCAAGATTAGTTTGGGGCACATTAAGCTTGGAGATATCTTTGGCATGTGGTGTTGAAGTGACTATTGGGCTATTTGAGTCTGGAGTTCATGGGAGAGGTCCAGGTTAGAAGCACGAGTACATTCAGACATCACTGGTATATGAATGGCATAGAGAACCATGCTGCTGGATGAGACTTCAAGGCTTCAAGTGTATGTAAAAACAGAAGTCCAAGTACGCTGAACCCTGAGCCTGTAAACTCAAGGAAGCTGGAGATGAGAAGGAGAGCAGACAATGGCCAGAGACAGAAAGGAATCGGCAATACGGAATCCTGAGGCCAAGCAGAGAAGGTGTTTCAAGGACCATCCACGGTGTCAAATGCTACAGAGAGGTCATGTACAGGAAGGAACTGAGAAATGACCACACGGCTTATGCATGTGGAAGACATCAGTGATTTGAAAAAGAGCAGTTTTACTGTAGTGGCAAGGATAAAAGCTAGATTAGAGGGAGCTCAGGAGAAGAGGAACTGGAGCAGGTACAAACAATTTGCTCAGAGTTTTGTCACAAAGGGCAGAAGACAAATGGACTGGAAGCTGCAGGGGAAGAGGGTAAAGAAAGGGCTGATTTGTTTGTTTTGGTTTTTGTGAGATGACAGAACGAACGGCATGTGTGCAGGCTCATAGGAAAGACCTGGCAAAAAGAGGCAAAAACAGGTGATGCTGGAGATTTACTGGAGGCGTGGCCTTGAGTGAAGGATAGGGCGTGGGATCTGGAGCACAGGGGAGGAGGTGGCCTTTGCTGGAAAGTGCAGGTAACCCAGCCCAAGCAACAGAGGAGGGACTTCTGACTAATTCCATCTTCTCCATGAAGTAGAAGGAATGATTCCTCAGGTTCACGTGAGGATGGTGGGGACGCTGTTGGGAGACTTGAGGTGTGAGGGAAGAATATGACTAGTCATCCGGGCAAGTGGCAGGGCACTGAGGGATACAGCATGAGTCCCAGGGCTCCAGGAAGCATTATGGTCCACTTGAAATTAGCAATAATGAATTTAAAGTGAGACCAGATGGTGGCGCATAAAAATCCTAGAACTTGTAATAGCTAAACAGAGCAGAGTCAGTACTCTGAAGAATAATGAGAAATTACATAATTTCTTGAATAATTGAATAATATATCAACCTCCAAGGCTTTTCCTCTATATTTGAGCCTAAGTCACAGCTGCCTGGATTTCTGAAGTTCTGAAATAAATCTAAAAACCTCTAGTTGAGCATGGTTGATAATTTATAGCTAATGTATCATGCAAACTGTTTCCAAACCGTTTTTGAATAATTTTATTCTCAGGATGGTATTGACTTACATTTCATTTCCATACATAAATTAAGTTAGGGTTAGCTATTTGAATCCAAGTCTTATTTTTATAGCTATCATTACTATAGAAAAATACAGTTTTCAATAATCATCTAAGCATGGCCTGAACAGGTGTAGAGTAACAGATGAGGAAAAACTCATAATTTTGAAGTGGGCAAACTTGTTTTGCTGTTGCTGTTGTTTCGACCTCACTGCTCCCACGTGTGCCTGGCCATGCCCCCCGCCCTCCACCACGCTTCTCTAGGGACTCCTCCTCACGCTGTTCTTCCTTGTTAAAGAGCCTGCTGTGTTGGTCTACTTTCTTTATTTCCCATCAAAACCTTGGGTTTAAAATCCTACTGGAAAGGAACCCACCAACCAGTTTTCAGTAAGGTATCGACGGCTATTAACTATCTTAATGTTCTACCCTTTTGTTGCAGGGTACTTTGCATTATGTCATAATTCAAAAAAGCCCTTCATTCCTTTATTTTCCATTTCCTATCATTAATGGTGAAACTTTGGACATTCATGATTTTCAGGACAGTGATTTAGAGGGAAGAAATTTAAGAAGGTCTTTTAGAACATTTCTATTTAAGGCAAAGCCAGATCTTATCAGATTTTTCCTTAAAATATAATAGCCTAAGTTTCTGAATAAAGAGGACTAAAAAAAGGTTGCTTCCCAAATTCTTTAAACATAGCACAAAGCTCAGATTGTTATACAGCATTTTCTCCTCACGAGCTCTGCAGGCATCCATCTGAAGCATCTTCAAAGGCTGTGAGCACACTCACGGTGGTGCCAGATGTCACTATGTGACTGTGTGGCACCCCATCCACATAATGACTCAGAGAACTCAGGACAAAGATTTATATTTCATTTATTTTAATTTTTTCAATTTAGAATCTTCACAGAACTTTCAAGCTTGAAAATCTCTACATATTACTTCAAGTTAAAGGCACATATTTGGAAACATAAATAAAATTCGTGATTTCCGCTGGACCACGGTGGAGTAATTGGGACCACAGTTAATCTGCTACAGCGAACAGCTAGAAAACTGGACAAAATACAGAGAAAACTTTTTAGAGTGTCGGGAAACAAGAAGCACAGGATTGCAACCCTGTGAAGAGAAGTGAAACAAATGAGGGAAACCCGACAGTCACCCTTCCTTCCTGGAGGCCCACTCTGGGCCCAAACACATGGAAACCGCTGTGGAGACGAAGCCTGGAGGCTGGGAGGGTGGAGGCAGCTGGAATTCACCAGGGCAGACCACTAGCTAGGAGGAGGGCTGCATGGAGGTTCAGATATCTACATGGTTCCTTTGAGTCTGTTGCTGATACTTAGCTATGTATGTGTAGGGGTAAGTTCAGTAAGACCAGGTAGAAAGTGACTAGTGCCCTTAAAGATAAACAATCCCCAAAGCTCACACAAAGCTCAGGGAGATTTGAGTTCTGACCAGTCAGAACGAAGAGCCCTCACAGAACATCCAGGAAGGTCACACTTTAGTTATGGGGTTAAACTAGCCTTAGAGTAAAGGCACTTTAAATCTGCCCTTCCCCTTTCTCTCTCTAAAAATCAATCAATAAAAAAACCCAAATGTTTAAATAAAAGCATGAACATAATGAGGAGAGAAAGAGAAGATATTAAAAAAACTAAATAGCCTAGAGTCTAGTAATACATTATCTGAAAGGAAAACTTCCCAGGATGGGGTTAAGAACAGATTCATCTCTACAGAAGAAAAGATAAGTGAGTATGAAGAAAAAGCATTTTAAATATCCAAAGGATTGTCAGAGAGACAAAAGACTGCATAAACATAATAAATAGTCTTAGTAATCTGTAAGACTATATCACATTATCTAACATACATGTAATTGCATACCAAAAGAAGAAAGGTTTGGAAAAATATGTGAAGATACAATGGCCAAAAAATTTCCAGTATGAAGAAAACTACAGACCTTGGAAGCCCAAGGAAGGTATAAAAAGAGGAAGAAAGAAACAAAGAAACTATGGGACAAATAGAAGCAAAGAAGATCAATGAACAAAAAAGATAAACACAAAGAAAACCACATCAAGATAATTCATACTCAAATTGCATGAACAAAAATAAAGATAAAATCTTGAAAGCAGCCAGTAAATAACAGGTACGTTAAAAAGGATGTCTGAGGATTTTCAGCTGAAACGGTGCTAGCCAGAAGATAACATAAGGAACCTGTAACGTGCTGAAAGAAAAACCAGCACCTGTCAATCTAGAACTGTATTTAGTGAAAATATCCTTCAAAACTGAAGATGAAGTACAGATATCTTCAAACAAAAATCTGAGGGCATGTTTCACTAGCAGGCATGCACCCCATAAAATGTTAAAGGAAGTTGTTCGGGGAGATGAAAAATGGTATCAAATGGAAGCCTGGACCAGCTCGAAGGAATAAAGAGCACTGGACCACAGAAGATCTGTGTGTACATGTAAATTAGCTTTTTCCTCATTTTCAAATTCCTTTGAAAGACAATTTGCTGTCATTGCAAAAATAATAAAAGTATATTGCAGGGTTTACAGTGTATGTAGGACCAGACAGGAACAGGGAAACAGAGGTTCACCGAGGTTAAAGCGTACCTTACATTTTACGTAAACTGGTATAACAATGTGTGAGGGCAAACAGACAGGTACAATGCATATCATAAAAAAAAAAGATATGTCTAATAAGCCAATAGTAAGAATCAAATGGAATGTTAAGAAGTAATCAGTAAACTCAATGGAAGATATAAAAAGAGGAAGAAAGGAACAAAGAAACTATGGGACAAACAGAAAACAAATAGTGAAATTGTAGACTAAGACCAACAGTATCGACAATTACTTAAATATAAATGGTTTTAAAGTTCTATCTCAATGACAAAGATTGTCAACTTGGATTTTTAAACAAGCTGTAATTACTTTGTATTTTCAAGATAAACACATTGAGCATTAAAGAAAATAAAATTAAAAGGGTGAAGAAGATATACCACGCACACAGTGCACAGAAGAAAAATGAAGTAGCTATGTTAGTATCAAAGTGGATTTACGAGCAAAGACACTTAGAGGAAAGATGTTTCACAATGGTAACAATTTAATTCATAAAAATGGAACGACAATCCTAACGTGTATGCACCTAATTTCAAGAGCTTCAAAAGATGTGAGGCCAGAAGTGGCAGAACTGTAAGGGGAAATAGACATATCCACAAATTATAGCAAAGCAAAGTTTAGCTTTTCTCTCTCAGGAATTAACAGAAAAGTACATATAAACTAGTGAGAATACAGATGATTTGAAAAATGCTGTCAATCAACTTGACCATTAATCAAAAGAGATCACATTCTAGGCCATAAAACAAACTTCAAAAGAACTGAAATCATAGAGAGTATATTCTCTGAACACAATAAAATTAAATTAGAAATTCATAATAGGAATATATCCAATAATCCCAAAATATTTGGAAAAAATATATACCTAATTTCCATGAGTCAAAGAAGAAGTCACAAGGATGATTAGAAAATATATTTAAATTAATAAAAATTGAAGCGTAGTATTTGTAAAGCTTTCCTTCATGCTTAAAGAAAACTTTTAGCTTTGAATTTATTTTATCAACAAAGAAGGAACATCTAAAATACGATGTAAGGCTCTTCTGAAGAAGCTTGACAAAGAATAGCAAGTTTTTAAAAAAGTAAGCAGAAGAAAATAATAAATATAACAGTAGAAATCAATGAAATGGAAAACAGAAAAACAACGGAGAAAAATCAATGAAACCAAAAGCTGTTTCTTTGAGAAGAGATCAATAAAATTGATAAACCTCTGATTAAAACAAAAACAACGGGAAGACGATATAAATCACCAATATCAGGAATAAGAGCGAGGGGACATCACTATCAGACCCTACAGACATCAATAGGGCAATAAGAAAATATTAGGAACAACGAAGCTGCCACATATTTTTAATAATTTAGTCAAAATGCATACATCTCTTAAATGATACAAATTACCAAAAGTAACTTAAGAAGACATAAAAAACTCAGAGTTTCTCCTTTCTCTCTCTCTCTCCCTCTCTCTCAACTATATTCTGGCCAAAGTGGTTTCACTAGTGGATTTTATCAGATATCTAAGGGAGAAATAATATCCACGTCATGTCAAGTCTTCCAGAAAACACACCCTGGTGACCGGTTAAAGGGGTGATGTTCCTGCACCAGAACAGGGCTTCTACCTCTCGCCTCCATCAGGAGCCTCACACCATTAGTTCTCCCCCACCCCCCTTCCTTCCACACCCCCAGTATTTTCTTCTATACCGCTCCTTTCCATGTAATTACAAAAAGGCTAGCTTCACACACACACCCCTTCCTGAAATGCTGATACAGCCCTGAGGTAGTTTCACAAACATTTACTTTGAGTATCTCCTCTGTGCTGGGCACTGCATGTCTGTAGAGGTAAAGGTCTAATGCAGTTGGGGAGGAGACAGATACATGAATAAATAATATGCGACATGTCACCAAAAAGCTATGCACTGGGCGTTATTACAGGAACACCATGAGATACATCACATCAGAGGCTTCTGTAAGGAGATGAATATTAAAGGATAATGATGATGATGCTAATGATGATGATGGCGATCTAGATGATAGCAACGAAACAAGTAATACTTATTTTGCTGTTACTGACACATTCTTGAAGTGATTTACACATATTAACAGATCCAACCCTCCTAAAAACTCTGTGAGACAGGCACGATTATTATCTTCATTTATAAATAGTGAAACTGAGAGAAAAGTTAAAAACACTTGCTCGTGAATAGGAATCAACTAATTGAAGAAAGAAAATTCCAGTAAAAGGAGTAACGTGTACACATGCTGGGAGAAGCAGCGTGTATCTGAGGCATCGTGCGTTCCTCCTCCACATCTCTACTCACTGTCTCCACTTGCGTCGTTACACATTAGTTCCAGAGCTACTTATTGAGTAGGTTGGTGACTACCTATTCCTTACGTATGGCCTGAATGTGACCCCATTCAAATTCAGCTCATCAGTGATCCTCTCATGGCTGTAATAAGAGACCATTTTCATAACACTCAATTTTCATTTTATTGCAAAAGTAAATACAAAGTGTGGTGATGGTTGTACAAATTCCATAAATTTATCAAAAACTCACTGAACTATACTCAAACAAAATAATTTTTTTAAAGATTTTATTTGTTTATTTTTAGAGGGGAAGGGAGGGAGATAGACAGAGAGAGAGAGAGAGAGAGAGAGAAACATCAATGTGCAGTTGCTGGGGGTTATGGCCTGCAACCCAGGCACGTACCCTGGCTGGGAATCGAACCTGGGACACTACAAAATAATTTTATAATATCTAAATTATACCTCAAAAGCTGTTTTTCAAAAGTAAACAAAGGCTTGGTATAGAAAAACAGATAGATAATATTTCCTGTAGTCTATTATCCAGAGTTACAATGTTGAAATTTTAGTGATTTTTATGTGCAATAGCATATCTATATGTACCAGGATATTTCTGAGGTTTTAAACCTGGTATTTTTACCCATGCCTCAACCCTTCCCAGCCTGGCACTCTCCTCTCACCACCTCACAGATGGGATGGCACAGAGGAAGTACAGAAGAGGTAATTTTTGGCTTGGGACTATAACCAGGGCTGATGAGACAGGGCATGACAGTGCACCAGTCACAGTGGGTTTTACTCTGCTTGCTTCCCCGACTTTCTCCCCCTCTCCAGACTAGGAATGGTCCTCCAGGTTGGGGGGATGAGACAGAGTTTGAAGTGAAGGGGAGAAGGTTTATCTGCAAGTCTGTTGCTGAGAAAAGGCCCCGTCTGTGGCCCTGCTCTGTGGGTCAGGCCCCAGGGAGGGGAAAGCACAGAAACCCCGTGCAGGCGGGACCGCAGGACCTAGAGTGCTTAGCC
This sequence comes from Phyllostomus discolor, assembly GCF_004126475.2. NCBI lineage: Eukaryota > Metazoa > Chordata > Mammalia > Chiroptera > Phyllostomidae > Phyllostomus > Phyllostomus discolor. The sequence continues at coordinate 87,780,810 of NC_040910.2, forward strand.
AGACGGGATGTTTGATGGAACCACACGCAGAAATGGGCTGCGTGGTGCATGGGTGCTTGCGCAGTCAGCAAGACTGCTGTGCTCGGGTCCCTGTGCATGCACGCCTCTCCCTGACAACAGGCCAGAAGAATATAAAACGTCCTGGGTGCCTGAGAATAGCAAAGAGAATGCAAGACTTCCAAAGGGGAAGGAGGGATTACAAAGAAGTGACCTGTGTCAACTGACTACCAAAGATCAGCGGGGAAGCTAGATGTGGACACCTGGGAAGAGAGGTGATGCTCAGAATCACAGGATCCCAGGCCTCAGCCACAGCCCGTGGCATGAGAGAGCCCTGGCCCTCCTGCTGTCCTTGGAAAGTGCGGCAGGGACCGAGTTCTGCAGTGAGTGAGGGTAAGAGTCAACATTTTGCCGCACAGCCCCATGGTGACTGGAAACACAAATTGAGAAGACAGTAAAATAGACACATCTGCATCCATGGCCTGAGATGTGGACCGTTTTCTGGTGCATCACTATTAAGGGTGAGACTTGGTGGTACCTGGCTCAGACCCCAGCTTTATATGCCAGGTGAGGAAACAGGGATGAATAAGAAAAAGTTTTGAGGTTGCAGTCTAAGACTCTCGTATCTATCTTTGACTCAAAGATAATTTTCAGTCTGATATAATCATTACAAGAAAGGGTAATTTAATGGAAGAACTCTTTTCCACCATTATGTATACATCTCAGCTAGAGAAAATAGCAAAGTAATGTAAGTAGCGGAACACCTGTAAATGCCAGGGCTGCACAGTTACTGACTATCAGTGTTAACACATTTCTGGAAAAGTGTTTCAGTCATCTGATACAGTTGCTTTGCCCAGAACCAGGACCTAAGAATTAGGAACTATAAGTGTTTTGTTTTTTGTTGCTACCTATTTATTTTGTAAGAATCCAATGGAGAAGCCACATGCTCTGTTAAAGAAGGAAGGAACTGGACAGTTTAGGAGAAGGGCTGTAGTATTACTATTAATATTATTATTTATTGAGTAGCTACTAAGTAAATATCGGTGGATCCATTCTCAGAAAAAGCACCCATACTCCTGAGTTGGGCCCTATTTCTAATATACCGAATCAGTGTACTGGATACATTCTCTGTCCGCAGAGTTAGTAACTGTGGTCAAACTGTGGACTAAAACAATGTGTACTTAACGGCAGATAACTAGAAACAACCTGGAACAGTTGATTTTCTGCTCTTACCTTAATTCACAAGGACTAATTTTTCTCACCATTGCAACATATATATTTACATGGTGAATACCCATAAATGATCACATAAGATTTACATGAATTTCTACCCCATTCACTGAATAAGAAAGCAAACTGTGAAACAAGCTTATGGAACTAGTTAAAGAATTAAGATCTAATCATATTTCAAAAGCTCACCCTCAGAGAAGCTCTCTGAAGCAGAGGCCACAGAAACTGAAACTCATTTATTACTCGGGCAGAAATACAAACTTTAAGAGAATGAGGGTGGAAAAAAAACTTTACTTTGCTCTAGGGAAGAAGTAACTATTCTCTGATGTGTAAAAAAGAATTTATCATCAAAGCCCAAATGTAAATGGGGTCAATTAACTTTTTGAAGAAACTCTACCTTCTGGAATATTTTTATGTCTTTGCTACTGTTAATGCTTTATACCAAATTCTAATGTTGCATGATTTGATAAATGTTAAATGAAAATGACTACTGTATTTAACAAACTTTAACACACATAATCTACATTTTAAATAGTCTTAATATATTTACATATGAGCAGAACCTTTGCTGGTGTAGGCCTTTTAGGAAGCAGATAGAAAACCCACTTCAAATATGTGACTTCAGACGTCAGAAAATGTTCACATTGTTCAATGATAAATGATGTTAACTGAATTACTGGTCAAGTAATACATTATTTCAAATAAGCTCTGATTCAATAGTTAGATGCCCTCATTCAGCATACTCATAAATCACATCAGTATTTTACTTATAATTTTTTAAAAATTTCTACTTTTTGGCTCATTCGTATGGAAAAAATGTAATGAAATAATGTAATACAGAAAGTTGCTTTACTGGATTTGCGGGCAGTTCAATAAAAAGCAGTAACCTCAGTACACAACCAAAGTTCTAGTTCACCGACCGGATAATCTGAAAGTTTGCAATAGGTGCTGAGAGGACATGCTAGAGATTTAGTAATTCGATCTCCCTAATTAAAAATGGTCTAGAGCTCATCTGGCTTTCCAGGCTCCTCCATATAGGGATGGAATTACCAGACCAACTCACCGAAAAATAATACTTGAAATGCTGACAAGAGTGAGTATGATGCCTACATAAAATATATCCTATCCCCTATTCAGCCTGCAAACATACGGTGTTCAAATAGCTTTGCTGCTGTGCAGGTGAATTGCCCATCACCCAGACCCTCACACCTACTCTCTTTTCCATTAACTCAAGCTGCTCTGCGTAACTAGTCCAATACCTATTGCCAAATGGTAAGCAACAGAGCATGCTGGTTAAGGGCACAAGCTTTGAAGTTGACCAAACCTGGGTGGTGTGACCACAGACAAATTATTTCACTCTCCTAAGTATTATTGTATTATGTGCAGATACAGTAGGCAGCAGAGATTAAATAGGACTGAGGTTTAGCAACGCAGCATTGGTGGAAGTTCAAGATGGCAAGGGATCAGAGAGTGGTGAGTAAGCATTGTAAGGAGGGCAAAAACTGGGTTCTTTATGTGTGAGGGAATGGGAAAGATAAAAAGGAAGGCAAGAGTGGTCCATGTGAGAATTTGATGGAGGTGAACTGGCTGAGTAATGTTAAGGTCTGAGGAATGGCTGCATTTTTTGATGGATAAAGTGGAGACAAGATAGAAGTTTCTTTACTTATAGCTGTGCTTACAAAACCGTGGGGTCAGGTTATCAGAAAAGTTAGCTATCAAAATCCATCTTTTGCAGTCAATTCTAGATATTCTTTCTTGCCCATTCTTCTGCTTTCTACCCATGAAAATAATCTCAGATTCTTTATTGGGGAAGCAAATTTCTTCCCGACATAGCTCCAAGACTGAGGTATACTGCTGCTTTCAACATTGCAAATAATATTTACTTTTCAATGTTTAAATTATATAACAGCTGGCATATATGAAAGAACATATTTTGTGCATTATAAAACATAAAGAGCCCACCTAATATGACCATACAACTTAATATCTGGTGTTGCAAATGCCACTGCTTCTTCCCATCCCACTCTATCCCCTGACTCTTTCTTTTTTAAAAAATGTATTTTATTGATTATGCTATTACAGCTGTCCCATCTTTTTCTCCACTTTATTCCCCTCTGCCCTGCACCCCCATCCCACCAAGATTCCCCACCTTAGTTCATGTGTTGTACATATAAGTTTTTTGGCTTCTCCATTTCCCATACTATTTTTAATTCCCCTGCCTATTTTCTACCTACCGTCTATGCTTTTTATTCTCTGTACCTTTTCCCCTCTCTCCCCCTCCCCACCCTCACTGATAACCCTCCATGTGATGTCCCTTTATGTGATTCTGTTCCTGTCCTAGTTGTTTGCTTAGTTTTAGTTTTTTTTTTTTTTTTTTTAGGTTCAGTTGTTGATAGTTGTGAGTTTATTGTCATTTTATTGTTCATATTTTTGATCATCATCTTTTTCTTTGATAAGTCCCTTTAATATTTCATGTAATAAGGGCTTGGTGATGATGAACTCCTTTAATTTGACCTTATCTGGGAAGCACTTTATCTGCTCTTCCATTCTAAATGATAGCTTTGCTGGTAGAGTAATCTTGGCTGTAGGTCCTTGCCTTTCATGACTTGGAATACTTCTTTCCAGTCCCTTCTTACCTGCAAGGTTTCTTTTGAGAAATGAGCTGATAGTCTTATGGGAACTCCTCTGTAGGTAACTGTCTCTTTTTCTCTTGCTACTTTTAAGATTCCCTCCTCATTTTTAATCTTGGGTAATATAATTATGATGTGCCTTGGTGTGTGCTTCCTTAGGTCCAACTTCTTTGGGATTCTCTGAGCTTCCTGGACTTCCTGGAAGTCTATTTCCTTCACCAAGTTAGGGAATGTCTGCTTCATTATTTGTACAAATAAGTTTTCAATTTCTTGCTCTTCCTCTTCTCCTTCTGGCACCCCTATGATCTGGATGTTGAAATATTTAAAGTTGTCCTGGAGATTCCTAAGCTTCTCCTCATTTTTTTGAATTCTTGTTTCTTTACTCTGTTCTGGTTGAATGTTTACTTCTACCTTCTGGTCCAAATCATTGATTTGAGTCCCAGTTTCCTTCCCATCACTTTTGGTTCTCTGTACATTTTCCTTTATTTTTACTTTGCATAGCCTTCACTTCTTCCTCTATTTTGCGATCATACTCAGCCATTTCTGTGAGCCTCCTGATTACCAGACCTTTGAACTCTGCATCTGATAGGCTGGCTATCTCTTCATCACTTAGTTCTATTTTGAGAACTTTGATCTGTTCTTTCATTTGGGCCATATTTCTTTATCTTGTGCACCTATTATGTAGTAAGGGGCAGAGCCTTAGGTGTTTACCAGGGCAGGACAGCCCACATTGCTGTGCTGTATGTGGGGGAGGGGTCCGAGAGGGAACAGTGCTGCTTGTCTAGTTCTTGGCTGGCTTTCAGTCACTTCCCGGGCTACCCACAAGCAAATTGGGCCCTTCTGGTGCTGATTCTCAGGTAGGTGGGTCTGTGTATGTTCTAGGACCCTGTGGGTCTCTCCAACAAACTCTCCTGTGAGGCTGGGAGTTTCTCCCACCACCACACCCACCACAGGTGTTTTTAGTCAGAGGTTTTGAGGCTTCATTTCCTCTTTGCTAGGACCCTGGGTTGTGTGGCCTGTCTCGCTCCCCAGTTGTTCCTCCCGGTTTATCCGTGCCCAAGTGTGGGACTGCCCAGTCCCCCAGTTGCCACCTTTCCTTGAGTCCTCTCTGCCTGGCTGCCCGTTTCTGCCCCTCCTACCAGTCTGGATGAATGTTTCTTCTTTAACTCCTTGGTTGTTAGACTTCCATACAGTTCGATTTTCTTGCAATTCTGGTTGTTTTTTGTTTTAAAATTGTTGTCCTTCTTTTGGTTGTGTGAGGAGGCAACCAAGTTCCTCACTGAAAGTGCCTTGACTCTTTCTAAGAATTAACCACTACCTTGAATTTTATTTATTGCCTTGCTTAAAATTATATGTACAAGTACTTCTAATATGTTAGTTTTATTATTTCATAGCTTTCTATGAACATAATCATGCTCTGTAATTTCCTGAAATGTGCTGTTTCTAAAAATCTTATAGGTTTCATGTGAAGCTGTATTCCCTTTATTTTCACTGCTTTAGAATACTCAATTGTGTGAACAGACCAAAATAATTCATTCTTCTGTTAATGGTCATTTGAACTTTTCAAGATTTTTTCTCCATGAGCCATGCTGCTGTGAACGTTCCTGTTTATGTCTTCTGGTATATTTGTGAGTTTCTAGGGCATATGCTAGGGAGCTGAATTGATGGTTCATAAATCAAATGTTCAACTTGACAGGATAATGCCAACATTTTATGTTCTCACCACAGTATATAAGAGCTCCTTTTGTTCCACATTTTCAATCATACTTAGCATTGTCAGACTTCCTATTTTTAATAAATTTATTAAGACATAATTCACATATAAAAACTTTAATCTTTACAATTCAGAGGTTTTTAGTACATAGAACTGTATGAGGTCTGTCCAGAAAAAGTTGAGCCATTGTTAATATGAGAATGGTAGATGCAGTTGAGTTTAGCATGTGTACTGTGTTGCCATCACATTCAAAATGAATAAGTGAGTAGAGCAATGAATCTGCATGAAATTTTGCATTAAGCTTGAATATTGCTCTTCAGAAACTATTTGGATGATTCAGGAGGCTGCAGCTATGGGCAACCAGTGATTGGCACTTCATCATGACAAGTGCCCAACTCATAGATCATGTCTCATGCAGAGTTTTTTGGCAAATATCGAATCACCCAGGTGACTCAGCCCCCATACAGCCCAGATTTGGCACTCTGGGACTTCTGGCTTTTCCCAAAACTAAAATCACCTTTGGAAGGTAAGAGATTTCAGACTGTTGATGAGATTCAGGAAAATATGACAGGGGAGCTGACAGAAATTGGGAGAACTGTGTGAGGTCCCAAGGTGCCTACTTTGAAGGGGACTGAGGTATCATTGTCCTATGTACAATGTTTCTTACATCTTCTTCAATAAATATCTCTATTTTTCATACCACGTGGCTAGATACCTTCTAGAGAGATCTTGTATAACTATCGCCACTATTAAGTTCCAGGGCATTTTCATCACCTCAGAAAGAAACCCCACACTCATGAGCTGTCACTTCCCATTTTCTCCTCCCCTAGGTCACTGGCAACACTACTCTACTTTGTCTCTATGGATTTTCCTATTCTGGACATTTCATATAAATGGAGTCATAAAACATGTGGCCTTTTGTGGCTGGCTTCTTTCACTTTGCACATTTTCAAGGTCATCTAATCTGTGGCATTTATCAGTACTTCATTCCTTTTCAATGTCAAATAATAGACCAGTGTATGAATATACCACATTTTGTTTATCCCTTCCTCAGCTGTGTGAAAATTTGGACTGTTTCCACTTTTTGGCTACTATAAATAATGCTGCTGTAAACATTCTTGTACAAGTTTCTTTTCATGGGTGTATACATAGGAGTGAAATTGCTAGGTCATACGGTAACTGTATGTTAAACTTTTTGAGAAACTACCAAACTATTTTTAAAAGTGATTACACCATTTTTCATCCCCATTACCAAAGTGTGAGGGTTCTAATTTCTCCAATATCCTTGCTAAAACTTGTGATTTTCCATCTTTTTTATTGCAGCCGTCCTAGTGGATATGAAGTGGTATCTCATTCCTGTTTTGGTTTGCTTTTCCTTAGTGACTAATGATACTGAGCATCTCCTCTTCATCTGGCAATGCAGTGGATTACATTAATAGGTTTCTAACATTAAATCATCCTTGAATTCCTGCACTAGATCCAGCTTTGTCACAATCATTTTTCATATGCTGCTAGATTCTCTTTCTCTGTTTTTGTTAGGGTTTTTACACTTGTGATTAAATATAAACTGTAGAACCTCCCCAGTCCTCAGCTCCTTTGCCCCCTTGCACAGAAGTACAGTAAATGTATGGGCTCAGATCACTCTCTGAAAGCTCTGCTTGCTTTTGGTGGTTCATGGTGATGCTTGGAGACAGGGCTCCAATCTGGGAGGGCTGGACTTAGGAGGCATCACAGCATTATCAGAGGACACAAGAAAAAGCCTATTGGAAGAGTATGGGACCTGCCAATAGGAATCTCCACCATCTTCTGCTGAAGGGTGTCCACCAGCCCCTATTACAGATGCTGAGTTCTTACACTACTCAGTGTCTTCCAGCTTGGCTTTTGCAGCCTCACAACTAAACATTTCATCTTAGTCTAACAGTCTCCCCACCTGGCCTTTGATTTCTTTTCAGACAAAAATTAGTACCCAGGTCATCATGCCTACAACCCAACCACACATTGTTCTGACCCCATGTAGAATGGGGAGGCCTTAATCTTCCCACTATTTGGGGGGATGATTTATGTCTAACGGCAGATTGTTTTACTATGTATGGCATTAGTGTCAATCTTCTAGATTTCACTATAGGAAAAAAAAATCAACAAAAGGATGATAATAAGAGCCTAAAAATAAAACGGAACCAAAATCTTGAGAAATAATTTTGCAAAGCATCTGTTAATAAGCTATAACATTGAAAAATATTTCCCCAAACACGATTACAACAAAAAAAGATGTAGGAAAAATGACAACCAAGTGAAATTGCCAGGATCTTGTGGCCCGGAGTCTGCATTAAAAGCTGTCCCGTTGCTTCTGATAATCAGCCCAATTGGGAACCAGTGCTCTAGCAGATTGGGGGTATGATTGAGGGCACTTTCCTAACTAAGAATAGTAGAACAATAATTTATAAAGCACATAATTTCTGCTTACACTTCTGCTATATTATCTCATTTCTACTGGGATTTTTTTTTTCTGTGAAAAGAGACCAACAAGTTGAGATTGGCTGTTTTACATAAATAAATATCATCAACTTTAAAAACCCTGAAAGAGTTTCTATGGTAACACAGAGTGAAGATAATAACAATCAAGATCTAAATAATCAAGGCTGCTTAGCAATCTTAAGCTGGCTTACGTTTAATGGTTTTAAATGCAGTGAAAAGCAAACAGTCAGCTCCAAGGAGTCAGCGAGTATTACTACAAGAGTATTTAACTAATTATGAGGTCCCCGAAAACCCCAAACAAATATACAATGGCAAAGATTGTTTAATCATGAAAGTAATTAAAATACATAAATACAATTTTCACTGAATCCATTACTCTCGGCATGTAATTATTTACCTAATTTGAGCCATGCAGGCAGGTGTTAGAATTAACTTCTCTGAACTAAATACAAAAATGGAACATCATTTTGGGATTTGATCCTCAGTCATTTTCAACCAAATATCCAAACTCACTTCAAATCCACACAAGAACTGCAGCAGCTTCACCTAAATCAGTTTTCTACAAGTTAAACATCCCTCCCACACTCAGATGTGATTGCGGAACTACTTTGATCTTTATTCCCAAATTTATTACTCTGTGTAATCCATGACAAAATATAATGTGATTTACTATATCTCTATATGACAGCCCAGCAGCTGACAGAATTTAATAATTTAGCATAAGAAAAAAACCTTCTGGCACCAAAATATACAGATCATAATGGGGGTTCTTTAGTATCAGTTTACAATGAAGCCCATATAAGCTGATCATAAGAACTTCAAAACAATTATTTTTTTTCCCCTAATGCATTTTTATTCCTTAAACGTGTGCTTTGTAGCTGGAAGCAAGTAATTTTGGAACATTTTGCTTTTGTTCTCATTAAAACAATGTGGGACTAGCCACGTACTAATGTTCTTTTCTCAAAGAAAAGGGCTAAATTTCTCCTTTTAATTTGAAAAAAGTGAAGAAACACAAACACGAAATCTTGGAGACTCTAAAAAAGTAAATTTACATTTGGTTATGATATAGAAAAAACATAGATAAGATAATAAGGCATACTTATTGTCTTAATAATACATACTTATTAAAAGCAGGCGAAATCAAGACCTCTCTCTAGAGTTGCTAGAACTGAATTTCTCTGAAATTCCCTTTCCCCGAACACGAGTCTGCATCCAGGGCAGGAAAGGCCAGACTAGATGTAAGGTCCTTTAGATCCTTAAGGTCCTTAAATGTCAAAATAGAAGCCCTTTAGGTCCCTATCTTTTTTAAATTAAATTTGCTGGAGTGACATTGGCTAGTAAGAGCACATAGGTTTCGAATGCGCAATTCTATGATACCTGATCTGTGTACTGCATTGTGTGCCCAGCGCCCAATGTCAAGTCATCTTCTGTCACTGGATATTAGACCCCCTTTACCCTTTACTACCCCCTTCCCTCCGGTAACCACCACACTGTTGTCCATGTCTGTGAGCTCTTGTTTTGTTTTTCTTGTTTGTTCATTTGTTAGGTCCCTTTGAACCTGAAATCCCCAAGATCCTAGAGATTGCATTAGGAACTTTGTAATGTTCTTCACATGTGGCACTTAATGTCTGACTGATATAAAATGCACAGAGCCAAGAGAAGAAAGTTTCTGAATTTAATCTAATTCTAGATAACACACAACAACAACAACAACAACAACTGACCTGCTTTTATATTAGGAGCAAGAATAAAAACTGAATGGGTTCTCAGCAGAGAGGGCCCCCACCCCACACTGCATCTGTAAACCCAGGGCCTCTCAAGGGAAGTGCAGGCACTTAGAGAACTCCAACTGCCATGTAGGGAACCCAAATTAAACCATCTTCACTGCTTGAAAAGCTGATTTCTAAACTTTAAGTAGAAGATACTACTGAAAATTAACAGAATGCATTTATTGAGCCCCTACTTTAGACCAGTAACTTCCAAACTAACCCACGTATCAAATTGCCCCATGTCCAGAGATTCCTATTCATCACATCTTGGGTAAGCACCTTACTTTTCTCTTTTTAACAACCTCCTCAGGTAACTCTGATGTTCCTTCAGCATTTGATGCTTCTCTAAAAATCCTTTAACTCTGGCTGCCATTTGGCAGTGTCCTTTTAACCCCCCTGGAATGGTCTGGCATGGATGACAGTGGGCTGGGTTTGCAGAGCTCCAGGCTCCTTCCGGAGTCTCACCGTGACTCTCAGCAAAATGTCCCCAGATCCCTACCCCTTAGATCTTTAGGTAGTTGTCAGTCTGTGACCCCAATTAATTGAAAGTCACCTCCTTATTGCATCTCTAACATATTTGGTTATAAACGACAAACCATAAATGTGTAACTTCAATTCAAAAATTTGAAACTTAATGTCTTCTTATAGACATCCAAATGAAAGATTCTTACCTAGATGAGTGTACTGCTTGGCTGGCCGGTCGACTGCCAAGACTACTCAAGCCCCTCCTGTGATGCCACCCATGGGATTCGTCAGACTTGCTGAGTCCACCGTGGAACACAGTCTGGTCCCTGGCTGTGCAGGTTTGGAAACTCGTGTTCGCAGTACCTGTGTGGGTATATGACTCACACAGTCTAAATCCACAGTAGACCCAGGTTCTGAAGTGCATTGTCTGTTCTGCAGTACATTCCCATGTTCTATCAATTATTAGACCTCATTTAGATTCGCACATAACTTTGCTCACATTCTAAACCAGCCTTTTGGCACACTAAATACCTGTCATTTGTCACAAGCACTCATCTCTAGTGTAATCTCAGAATAGAAATTGGAAAAAATTCCAAGAATTTTTACTGTCTTTTCTTTGGAAAGTTTATATAGTTAACTGCTTTAGATTCTACATCTCCTAAAATCCTCGAAATGCTTTTCTGTGAACTACATGCCTATGGCTTTCAATTCATCCCCAAATAAAGACCAAACAGAACAGTATGCAAATATGTCATGAAGCAGACTTTGATCTGGAGTGCTTCGGATAACTCAGTCTTTCAAAATGGCCACAAGCCCTCAGATAGTTAATACAAAAAAAATGTGAACTAAAAAATTTACTAGCCAAACAGGCAAAAGCTAAAGTTTCAAATTTCCTTTGCCAATCTACAGCATAATCCAGTTCTTTAAATAAATACAAAATAACAGAATAAACTCAAAAGCTGTTCCCCTCCACTTGGTTTATAAAGTTTAAATATGAAAATATAGTATTTAATTCTATAGTGTTTCTTCTCTTTTATTTTGAGGTGAAATAAAGAGAGTATATTCTAGGTGCAATTTCCTTTAAAAAAGTTTGTTTTCCCTTCCACATTTGAAATAAAATCTGTGGCTGCCAACAGAGATCCTTAGGAATATCCACCAGCAGGAAACCTTTGTCCTTGACAGCTCACACAGAAAGGTTCTAACGGTCCCAACATACCTCCCCCAACACACTGGTCTCCCCACTTCACCCAGACATACCTCATCACTGGTTATATCTACTCTCTTGTTTGTCTCCTACTTATGTCTGACTTCAGAGCCAAAAATTCAGAATCTTGTCTAGACCAAGGAGTCTCAGGCCAATGACAAAAATATTCTATGTTTTATTCTAGATGCAGTGCTCATGAGCGAAATGAGCTGAGCTTTCACTGGGAAGGTGACTCCCCCGGGACCATGGAGAATGAAGCAGAAGGGCAAGCAGGTAACTGTGGCCATAGTCAAAGAGAAATGTTCTCCATTTAGTGATGCTCAATAAATTTTAAAATAGGCTATATTTATGGATTTTTTGTTCAAATTTTTTTCAATTTATTTAAACAAATACAACAGTTCACTCATTTCTCCCACCCCTACCCCTGCATCCAGCAAGCCAGCATATATACAATTTAGATGATTTAATGTACCCTCGATACAGACAAATCCACAATGACAGAAATGATGATTTGGGTTTTTTTAACATGTGTTAAATCACAAACTATTGGCTGTTAAATCTTGAGGTTATATTTCTTTAGAATTGCAGCTTACTTAACACAGATCAAAGAACTGAAACATTTAATGATATCTCATCCAAAAGCATTCAATAACCTCTTAAAATGTTTTAAAAGAGTTGGGGTTAATTACCTGTAATTTCTAAAACTGTGTTTTTCCCTCATTTACCCTAAGCTAAAAGAAATATTCACTTAAGTAAACAAGAAAAGCTGTGTATTTTGAGTCACAAATAGTAAAACAAATTTTGTTATTAAAATAAGATGCACAATATATTCTCATGACATTATTTTGTATTCTAAATCTATACAATATGTTTTAAAAACACATTTTAGATATTTTCCACTTCAACTGTAGGTGAATAAATCTAATTATTCACTCAACACTTATGCTGGGAGCACTATACAGGGTCTGGCAGCAGTAAGGCCTGCCTGAATGTGGTTGGCAGGGTAATAATGTGGGTGCAATAATTTATAGTTTTAATTTCAACATTTCATCTAAAATGTCATATGGTATGCTTGAGTGTAATATTGTTATGTTACAGAATGACATGCTTACGATTTGGTAATGAAAGATTTTGTAATAAAAAAGAAATAGGCCCTGGCTAGTGTGGCTCAGTGGACTGAGTACCAGCTTACAAACCAAAGGGTCACCAGTTTGATTCCCAGTCAGGGAGGTTGCAGACCAGGTCTCCAGTAGGGAGCATGCAAAAGGCAATCACATATTGATGTTTCTCTCCATCTCTTTCTCCTTCCCTTCCCTTCTCTCTAAAAATAAATAAATAAGTCTTTGAAAAAATAAAATAAAATAAAAATAAAGAAGGGGTGTTATTTGTGCTGGACCCTACATAAACTGTCAGAATTTCCCCTACAAGTGATATATATAGTTTACATTTAAATCAGGGAAATTTTTCTCAATTCACATTTCAGGTTTTTTTGTTCAATACATTTGGCATAATTTTTCATTAACAATGTTTCTGGTACCATCATTAAAAAATTCCTTATCTGAGTTTTATTTCCCAATTTCAGGCAGCTACATTCTGGGTTGAATGAAAAATAATTAATAGTATTTTGTGAAATATATTTAAAATATATTATGTATAAGGCTAGATGTATAACTTGTCAACATTAAATAACTTTATAGAGAGTGGAGCATTAGCAATTATACTGAGAAAACATGCATCACAACTGGTATGTATGGTCATTCTAAAAATGAATTATATCTTCAATATGCAATTAACAAAATAACATTAAATGCCACCATACTAGGTCCATCTAGCCAAGGAGAGATACCATATAAGTAATCTTTATAATGGCAGGAAGAGTAATAAAAGTTCTTATCACATCACCATCATTTCAGTGCATTTTATGTCATTTTGCTATTTGCACTACTGTTGTAATGCCTCCCTTGCTCAGAGGTCAGAGTTTTAGCAACTATCGTGTGCATTATTTAGGAGCCGCCTGGAGGCCCTTGCCCATGCTATTGGGTGTAGAAAAGCAGTGAGCAAGTCGAAGGCCACTGCCATCAGAATAAAGTGAAGTAAGAAGGAAGAGTGAGAAGAATTATGAAAAGAAGAGGAAAGCAGAACGACAGAGCGAGGCACGTTTACTGCAGGGAGTTTTTCATGTGGCACCAAAGTGTTCGCAGTGACGACTGAGTTGTCAGGAAGGGTTGTTGACATCTTCAGCATTTTTTGTTTAAAAGAGTAGGGGAGTATGTTAGAGAAACAATCCTTAAAATGTAAGTTTTGGCACACAGATAGGGATTACATACATAGTTATTTGGAAACTGACATGTGGAACATTTTATTCCTGGACAATATCTGATAAATGAGGCATTCCCGTACTTCCTTTTATTTGTCTTGAAATTATCGCTCTGAAATTCTTCTAAATAGTAGGTTTTTTTGAAAAATAATTTGAATTAACCCATTCATGGTACTAGATCATCTAATCAGAGAATCTCTCAATCTTCTGCCTAAAATGAAAACCTTTAAAAGTCTTCACATGGAAGCTGCTTTCTTCCCTTTATCACTTCAGTTATCTTGTTTCACACATTTACCAGTTCTACGCTATTTTCATCATTTTTTGGTGCATTATGGGGACACTCAGATCATATTTGATACAAAAGCAGAAAAAAGTTTATTTTATTCTATTTGCAGAGAGCTAGAAGTATCTATGTCAGTTTTACTGGTTCATGAAATCAAGTTCCACAAATTATTTTTTATGAAATCTCTTCAGTCTAATTGGGGCATTATAGTTGAAAAAAGAATAAAGATCCACCCATTCATCTATCAATTCAACATATTTTTACTGGATGCCCACTATGTGCCAAGCACTGTCCTAGGCACAGGAGAAACAATAGTGATTAATAAGTGTAAATTATTAATAAATCATAAGTGAGAAGTAGTGTGGAGAAAAAAGGTAGGCTACAGTGACAGAAGTGATAGGGGACTCTAATATTTAGGTGGGGACCAGCTAGCTGATCACTGGGAGATATGAAATTTGAGGAGGAAATGCAGACAAAGGGGGCAAATAAGTTTAAAGGCCCCAGACAGGAACAAGTTGCACATATTGATAAGTGGTAAGAAAGCCACGTGCCAGATCTGTGGAGCTGAGGGGGTGGGGAAGGAGATAGGCTGGAGAGACGATCAGGGGCCAGATCACGTAGCATAGTTAAGGCGTTTCCATTTGTTCTAAAGCAATGAGGAGCCGTTGGAAGGTTTGAGCAGGGGAGTATGTGTGGAGAAAAGACTTAGAGAGCAGGTGTGAAAATGGGACCAGATGGGAACTACCGTATCAGTCCAGTCGAGAGCGGATGGTGCTTTAGACCAGGGTGGTGATGGCGGGAGTGATGACAAGTGGTCTGATGCGGGGTATGTTTTGAATATTGAGTCAGAAGGACCTGCTGGTAGGAAAAATGAGGTTGAAAGAAGGAAAAGGGTCTAGGATGACTCTGAGTCCTATTGGCTGACTTGCAGAAGACTGGGGAGGAATCAAGAGTTCTGTTTCAGAAATGTTAAGTGGGAGGCTCCTATTAGAATGTCAGTGCAAACATCTTGGAAGCGGTTGTGTAACGCACAAATCTGGGCTCTGGGCAGAGACTCGGGCAAGAGACACAGACTGGAAGTCATCAGCATGTAGGTGGCATTTAAAGCTGTGGGACTAGACAAGATCAGTTAGGGATTGAGTAAAGAAACATTAAGGGGTGTGAAGATAAGGCGGGGCTGGTAAAGGGGATGGAGAAGGGGCAGCTAGCCAATTAGGAGAAACCCCTGGAGAGTGTGATATTCCTCCTAACTGATAATGTGACTCAAGTCTCTCAAAGAGGGAGTGGTGTCAAAACCATTGAGAGGTCAAGACAAAGATCATGGAGTCTTCCTGTCACACAATATCAGACTTATAGTCAGGGAAAGTATTAGTTAATCACATGAAATTATTGATAATTAGCCAGTTTAGACCTAAAAATAGCACTTACATACGGTTTAACTTAACAGCAAACCTTTGTTAAGCCACTATGATTTTGAGGTCAATTTGTTACCACAGTATAACGCAACATAATTTGGCATGGGTGATTGAAGAATTCTCTAAAATATTGGGTTGGCTGAAAAATCCAGTTGGCTTTTTCCGTAAAATAAAAGATATATTTTTCATTTTCACCAATAACTTTATTGATTTGAACATTTTGAGTATGTTGGTTTTCTCCCACAATGTATAACATTGGTTGCTCTCAATTAATGTCTAGATTTGATTGCTTTCAACTTCAACTGGTCTACCTGACCATGGAGCATTGTCCAGTGAGAAATCTCCAGCATGAAACCTTGCAAACTACTTTTAACACATTCAGTCACAGCACCTTCTCCATACGCTGCACAAATCTCTTTTTGCATTTTTATCTTTCTTGAAATAACAAAGCCTAATATATCTAAAAATGCTACGTATTTTCCTCCATCTTCAGTATTAAAATAGCTACAGAAAAATTCACCAATTTTGGTAAGTTTTTTAAATGCACGCTGACATGACAGCTGCCACAATACAATCTAAGAAAATTGTTTGAAGTGATGGTATAGACAATTAAGTACTACTTGAGCCATCTTACAGAAAAAAACCAAACTAACTTTTTGGCCAACCCAATATTATAGCATGTTTTTATGATTTTGGAAATAATACAGAAGAGAGAAAAGCATTGATATAATAGAAAGGATGGGCAATTAAAGGAGAAATGCCCTTCAGGGAGGTGGAGTGGAGGGCACAGCGAAAGCCTGAGACAGAGGCAGGCATCTCCTTAGGCGAGGTCCCCATGCACTCTAAAGGAGGGAAGGCCACGTATACAGGCTGATGCAGATGGACAGTGAATAGGGACGGGCTGATGAGGCAGGTCTCTTCTGTTTCTTTTACTTTTCCAGTGAAATAGAGGCCATCATCTAAGAGTAAGGAATGAAAAGGCAGTGTTGGAGGTTTGAGAAGATAAAGAAGTATGGAATTTTCCTAGTGGGAAAATGACCTAACTGTCATAGTGGTGAGGGCCTACTTAAGCTTTTTGGCCCTAAATTTAAGAGAGACCAGTTGGCATAAGTGTTTCTTTTGAACCATGTTCAATTGTTTAGATACAAAAGTAGGGTACATAAGTATTTGGTTTAACCACGGTTGGGTTTTGCCAGTGATGAAGGTAGAGGAAGAGAAAGGCAAGGAGGTTGAGGGTAGTTCAAGGGAGTGATTACTGATAGACCATGAAATCTAAGCTGGGAAACAAAGACATAAATAGATGGAAAGTGAAAAATGGTAACGTTCGTGGATTGGAATTCACCCCTGGGGGGAATCTCCTGGAGTGAGGATGCTAAACAAGTGAGTCAGAAAGGTGGGGGCTGGGGAGAGGTAGAGAGAATAGATAGTCTGAAACCAAGCTTTTGAAGGGGCAGTGACCGGATTGGCAAGAACTCTAGGTCATAACCATGAGCAGGCTGAGGAGAAGAGTGATGAGTTCTTAAAATAACCACGAGGCTGGTGAGTTGTCATGATTCTCATCAATGGGGCAATCTACTTAATGTCATCTTTGCTATAACAATTATGATCTGGGTTAAGACATATTTTGTTTGAATCATGTACAAGTTACAGTCATGAAGCCGTTGTATGAATGAGATAGTGTTTCCAGTAATATCTAAATCTCATGAGAAGCATTATTTAATTAAAGTTTAAATTTATCTTGCTAACTTTTATCAATGTCCTATTTACTAAAAACCAAATGAAGAGCCATTCATTTCTGCAACAATAAATTGGCTCATTTTTGGTCTAAAACTGTAAAATGAAGTGCACTTGCTACTAAAATATATGTCAACACCATTTTTGTTTTACTTCCATAAATACATATTTTTGTCATTGCTTTTATCCAATCATAATTCTATTATTAAAAGCATCTTTTTCTTGTTGAGAAATATCTTGTTTTCCAGGACATTTAAATGGAAAAATGGCTTTTTCACCTTGTAGATGATTCATAGTTAAAGGAATAGAATTGTCTAATACCCCATTGTTCCAACACAGACCCTAATAGCCCAGACAAAGCCCTTGTACATCCATCAAAAGCAGCAGTCTAGTGGAGCTGACAAGGACAGCAAGAGCCAGCAAACAACAGTCAACCCATTTATAACTGAAGGCTTTTTCTTGAACTATTTTTGGTTCCTGCTATATATTATCTCCACAAGAAACCAATCAGATTAAAATGAAATATTACAATAGAATAACAAAACTTCAGTTTTATGTAGAAAAAAGGCAACCTTCCACATAAGCATCCCTAATCTCTCAAAGACAACGATAAGGCAATCTGGCAGCCTTCAAAAGTCAAAGCGACTTTTAAGCGCTGCTCTTTAAATAGTCAGAAATTTCTATAGATGTCAATGTAAAATTTAAAAAGAGAACTAACACTTTTAAAAATAAATGTATAAAACTTTAGAATTTATACAGGATAAAAGCTTGATTTGCATATTTTTAAGATTTTAAAAAAGGAGATGTTGCTTTTCTAAAGCTATTATGAAACAAAAATTATTTATACAATTAAAAATATACAGTGCAAATTAAAGCATGAAGTAAAAAAGCAGAACATGAATTTCAAATAAAAAGATGGTGCATGAGAGAAGATTTCCTCTGATGCCACAGAACCCAGGTGGCCAGCAGGACATTACAGGAGGGTTACTCTTCTGGTCATCCTCTACTGAAACACCAGGGAAGGGTCTGGTGTTTGTCTGGAGAACTGACCAATAATTCTGCTAGAAAAGGCATATTAAGAGGATTCCATTAAGTCGAAAGGATCTGAGGTCAAATCCAAAGTGATCAAATAAGAGCTGAAATGCCAAATATTCAAAGATGCCAATCAAGGCAGAAATATGAAACACAGGTAAGCAGGCTTGAGAACAAAAGCTGTGGGCAATGAGGAGCTAGGAACCCAAACTAGGGTCTAGCTGGGAATGAGGAGTGTGGCAATCTGCATGAATTGGTTCATGAAACCAATGATCTTGTGAAGCAGGAGCTTCTATCTTTTGCTCATGGTGCCTTACTGAGACAACATATGGCCAGATTAGCCGGTTAATGGCACGGGAAGCAAACAATTGCTAGTTTGGAGAAAGATACACTGGAATTAGAATCCTGGTTCTGCAATTTATAGCTGTGCACCTCTGAACAGACTGCTTCCCTCCTCTGATCTCAGCACCTCTGGCTGCTCTAAGAGAGTAATAACTATAAAGTGCAGCAAGATAACGTACGTGAAAGTGCCTGGCACACCGCAGGCACACAACACATGATTTCTTCCAGTAGGTACTCAACTGTATATGCCTATCAGTGGTTTTAATGGAATTTATTTGAACACAAGGAATTGCTTAAAACAGAGGATCAGCTTTATGACATAAAAAGACACTGTTTCATGACACTGACAATGTCGACTTTTAATAAGAACAATTCTATTAAAAAGTCTTGTATTTGCTGATCAAGTTGATGGGGTAGAAATGAGAAGGGAAGGAGGAATAGTAAACAAAGTAATTATTTGCAAACAAATACTCAGATAATATCTTTATCCACACTAAAGATGCTTAGTTCTTACAACAGAAAAGAGAAAGGATGAAAAGCTGAGGGTTGAAAAGATGCGGCCATGTAAGTGATGGACGGAATCAGATTCAGAGAGGTCACTGGCTAAGGACTGCTTAGCTAGTTATTGACCGAGGCCTGGCCAGAGTCCACGTCTTTCCCTGCACGTGTGCCTCGTGTTCCTTCTTATAAAAGAAGAGCACGCATTAGTTCATCAGAAAAGTCTTTCTTAGTCCTAAAGTCAGTATGCCGACTCTGGCATATTCTCACAGCTCCCCCTCTCTTCTCAGAGCAGTTGTGGTACATATTGTTACCATGTGTGTAACAGAGTAGTTAAAAATACATGTTTTGGAGTCAAACTAAGTTAGAATTTTGTGCCTCCAAATTACTGACTTTTGCTAAGCTTACACAAAGAGAGTAACAGCACTTACTTTGCTGTTGAGGGGAGACAATGAGATTAAGTCTTTACAACAATTCTTGACACTTGGTGCAATAAATGCTGGCCATTTTTATTACTATATAGTTAGTAACGGCAATTAGGGCAAGGAGTGCTTAATACCAGATGTCTAACACATTCACGGTGTAGTGCTTCCCTCAAAATAACATGTCCCTGGTTGGACACAGCGCAATTGAAAACACATAAAATTAATAAACGCTGAATGTAGGTGTGATTACATTTCTTAAATATAGGTAGTCATGCATGGTTCCTCTCTGCATGGATTTCAGTTTTCATGGTTTGGTTAGATAAACCCAGTGCGCCAAAGCTATAGCTAAAATTCCCATTACTATAGTATCTATCTCCTGTGGTAGAGTTTGTTTAGTGCTTTTGTGATTCTTTTAAAGTATATTGTCTTATTATTATCAAGTTATAAGAATTCTTTATATGCGCTAGATAAAAAACCTTTACAGGAGGTGTATATTGTGAAAATATTTTTGCCTAGTCTTTGGTTTAATTTTTTATTTCTTAAGATTGTCTTTGGAAGAGAAAAGGTTTTGAATTTTAAGTCCAACTTACTTTTTTTTTCTTTCTTGGTTCATGCTTTTAGAATCCAATCAAAGAAAATTTTGTCTGAACCTAAGATTTTCTACCTAGGGTTTTAATACTCTCAACCTTTATGTTTAGGTCAAGGTTCTTTTCTTTCCCTTATGAATATCCAATTGTGCTAGAAGTTTTTGTGAAAGAAATATCCTTTCCCCATTCGTTATCTGAACATTTTTTTTGGTCAAAAATCAATCGGCTATAAATTTGCAGGTCTATTTCAGAACTCTATAGTTCCATTGATTGATGTGTTTATCCTTATAACCACTCCTACATTCTCTTGATTCTGTAGTTTAGTCACAAAACCAGTAAGTGCAAATCATCTACCTTTGTTCCTTTTAAAAACTGATTTGCTTTGTACTGTTAAATAAAATTTAGACAGCCCTGGCTGGCATAGCTCAGTGGATTGAGCACGGGCTGCGAACCAAAGTGTCACAGGTTTGATTCCCAGTCAGGGCACATGCCTGGGTTGCAGGCCATGACCCCCAGCAACCACACATTGATGTTTCTCTCTCTCTCTCTATCTCCTTCCCTTCCCTCTCTAAAAATAAATAAAATCTTTAAAAAATAATAAAAAATAAAATTTAGAGTCAGTTTATCCATTTCAATGCAAAAATGCTCAGATTTTGATTTGGACTGTACTAATCTAAGGATCAATTTGAGAGGAACTACATTCTAACAATGTTGAACCTTCTCACACATGAATTTGGTATTTATCTCCAATTACTTAGGTCTGCTTCAGTTTATATTACCAATGTTTTGCAGTTGTCAGTGTACAGATCTTGCACATATTTTGTTAAACTTTTAAGTATTTCATATTTGTGTTGCCATTGCAAATATATTGATTTTTAAAACTTCAATTTTCAATCATTCAGTGCTAGTACAAAAAAACAATTAACTTTGCATATTGATTTGGTACCTTGTGCTTTGATAACTTTACTTATTAGTTTTAATAGAGTTGGTTTTTTCTGTAGATTCCTTTTGATTATTTTATATAGATAACATATTGTCTGCAAGCAAAGACATTTTTACTTCTCCCTTTCTGATTTTTCTGCTACTTTTTTGTCTTTTTTGCAGGGACTAGAACCTCTAGTATAAAATGCAATAAAAGTGGTGAGAGTGGGCATTCCTGCCTTGTTCTCAATCTTCAGTTAAACTCACGCAGTCTGTCACCATTAAGTACACTTTTAGTTACAGATTTTTCTTTTTCTGATTTCTGCTCTTTATTATCATGGATAGGTGTTAAACTTTGTCAAATGCTTTTTCTGCACCTACTGTGATATCATGATTTGTTTTATTTTTTAGTATTTTAACATGGTGAATTATACTGATTGATTTTTGAATGTTGAACCAACCTTGCATTGCTGGAATAAAGCCCATTTGACCATGATGTAGCATCTTTATTTATCCTTGGACTGGTTGATATTTTGTTGAGGTTGGTTGTGTGTCTGTAGTTTTCTTTCTATGTCTTTGTCCAGTTTTGGCATCAGGGTAATGCTAAGTTCAAAACATAAGTTGACAAGATTTCTCTTCTGTTTTCTTAAAGAGTTTATACTGAATCGGTATTATTTACTCCCTAAATGTATGAGAAAATTTACCATTATAGTTATCTTGCTTAAAATGTAATTGTTTATCCATCCATTCAATATTCCTAAAATGATTCCTAAGAAATTATAGGAGCAGTTGTTTATAATTCTTCCTTCCAGAGAATGCTAGCATAGTTACTTGCATAATGAGATTGTCAAATAAGAATTTGTGAAAGCAGCCCTGGCTGGTGTAGCTCAGTGGATTGAGTGCAGGCTACGAACCAAAGCATCACAGGTTTGATTCCCGGTCAGGGCACATGCTTGGGTTGCGGGCCAAGGTCCCCAGCAACCACACATTGATGTTTCTCCCTCTCTCTCTCTCTTTCTCCCTCCCTTCCCTCTCTAAAAATAAATAAATAAAATCTTAAAAAAAAGATTTTCTGTTAAAAAAAATAATTTGTGAAAGCAAAATTTAAAGGTTACATGGCTTATTTTTTTTTTTTACTAAAAAATATTTTGTGTGTGAACAGAAAATATGAGTGGTAATTTATTTATATATATGCAATATATAAATAATTTTGGATATAATATAGGAGCTTCCAGTCAAGATGGCATAGGGAGACACGCTTCACCTCCTTGTGCAACCACATAGAGAATTACAACTATATCTCAAAGCAAGTAACAACCAGAACTGTCAGAAAATCTAACTGTGTAGAAGTCCAACAATGAAGAATTTAAAGAAGCCCCATGTATCCAGATGGGTAGGAGGGGTGGGGATGTGGGAACACTGGGACGCAGAGACCAGCGGAGAGGCAAGGGGACATGGTGTGGAACAGAGAGGTGGCAGCAGAATGGGCGGTCCCACATTCACATGTGGTGGATAAAAATTGGGAGGGACACCTTGGGAGTGAGTGATGCCAGCTCCAGGCCAGACCATGTGGCCCAGGGTTCCAGCACCAGGAAGATAAATCCCCATAACTTTTGGCCGTAAAAACCAGTGGGAGTGGGGGCAGTGGAAAAAATTACCGGATTTTCAGGAGGTTCTACATAAAGGGCTAGCACAGTCTTAGCATGTACACAAACCCATCCACCCTGTGATTCACTGCCAGGACAACAGCTGCAAGGGCACCAGTCACATATGGGAAGTGGGTGAAGGGACTGGAAACGGGGGGCAACTGCCAGGCAACCCCCCAGATGCCAGGCAGTGGCACTGTTCCCTCTCTGAGTCCTCCCCCCACACAGAGCCACAAAGCAGTGAAGCAGATTGCCCTGCCCTTGTGATTACCTAAGGTGCCACCCCACACAATTTATAGGTATCTTTTCTATAATAGGCCACTCTATCAAGACAGGGAGTCAAAGCAGCTCTACCTAATATACAGAAGCAAACACAGGGAGGCTGCCAAAATGAGGAGACAAAGAAATATGGCTCAAGTGAAAGAAAAGAACAAGCCCCCAGAAAAAGAGCTAAACAAAACAGAGATAACCAACCTATCAGATGCCGAGTTCAAAACATTGTTGATCAGGATGCTCAAAGAACTCATTGAGTACAGCAACAACATAAAGACATGAAGTTTACACTAAGTAAAATAAAGAAAAATCTACAGGGAACCAACAGTGAAGGCGAGGAAGCCAGGACGCAAATAAAATGATTTGGAATATAAGGGAGAAATAAGCATTCAATCAGAACAGCAAGAAGAAATATTTTTTTTAAAAAGGAGAATAGTATAAGAAATCTCTTGGACATCTCCAAACATACCAACATCTGAATCATATGGATGTCAGAAGGAGAAGAGGAAGAGCAAGAAATTGAAAACTTATTTGAAAAAGTAATGAAAGAAAACATCCCTAATATGCTGACGGAAATAGACATACAAGTCTAGGAAGCTCAGAGAGTCCCAAAGAAGTTGGGCCCAAAGAGGACCACACGAAGACACGTCATAATTAAAATGCTGAAGGTTAAAAATAAAGAGAGAATCCTAAAAGAAGCAAGAGAAAAGCAGAGAATTATCTACAAAGGAGTTCCTGTAAGACTGTCAGATGATTTTTTAAAAAGAAACTTTGCAGGCAAGAAGGGGCTGGAAAGACGTAGTCAAAGTGATGTAAAGCAAGGACCTACAACCTAGACTATTCTATCCAGAAAAGCTATCATTTAGAATGGAAGGGCAGATAAAGTGCTTCTCAGGCAAGGTAAAGCTAAAGAAGTTCATCATCACCAAGCCATTATTATATGAAATGTTAAAGGGACTTATTTAAGAAAAAGATCAAAACTATGAACATGAACATGGAAAAAAATTCAAAACTATCAACAACTGAATCTAAAAAACAAACTAAGGAAGCAACCAGAACAGGAACAGAATCATAGATATGGAGATCATTTGGAGGGTTATCAGCTGGGAGGGGGAAAGGGCAGAGTGAGGGAAAAGGTGAAAGGTATAAGCATAATTCGTATGTACAAAATAGACTGGGGGGGGTGAAGAGTTAAGAATAGCATAGGAAATGGAGAAGCCAAAGGACTTATATGCATTACCCAAGGACATGAACTAAGGTGGGGATTGCTGGAGGGAAGGGGGGGGTACCAGGTGGAGGGGGTCAAAGAGGGAAAAATTGGGACAACTGTAATAGCAAAATCAATAAAATATACTAAAAAATATGTAAAGGGCTGTTTTACAAACATTATAAAGAATATTGTTTCATACTAAGAATTAATTTAGATATGAATATTCAGCACATTGACAAAGTGCTCTCCATTTAATTCAGTGGTTAATAAAACCATCTAAGTTATGAAAACAAAATAAAAATATTGTCTAATTAAAAATACTATAAAACACTGGCTGCAATATTGTACTCGATGTGAAGATATGTGAGGCTGAAATATGTGAGGCTCTCCTTCTTTAAAGATCTGATTAAAGCAAAAATCAGTCTTCTTTCATGCTGATGTGATTATCTGATTTTAAAAAATCTTAGATTTCTACCAGAAACGATGCTATTTCTAACATCTGAATAGTAAAACATGAGTTTATAACATTGGACATTTCTGACTTGGTTCTATCCTGAGGTCTCACAAAATATTTGAAAAACAAACATATTTCTTCATATCTGTACTGTTTTGATCCAGATGTTGTCTAATTCATTGGCCACATAAAGCACATTTTTAAAAGATGGCACAGGGCAGTTAAAAGCCACGCCAAAACATCACTCTGGTTGGAAACATGCACAGCATTTTATTTTCAGTTTATAACCTACTAAAGGTAGATATGCAAATTCTACATACCCAGCAAAATGTGGTCCACTTAACCACAGATGAGTTCTTTTTCTACTTTGAACTGATATTATGTTGGGGCTATTTTATTCTCAGCTATATAGTTTTTTAAAGATTTTATTTATTTTTAGAGAGGGAAGGGAGGGAGATAGAGAGAAACATCAATGTGCGGTTGCTGGGGGTCATGGCCTGCAACCCAGACATGTGCCCTGACTGGGAATCGAACCTGTGACACTTTGGTTTGCAGCCCAAGCTCAATCCACTGAGCTACGCCAGCCGGGGCTATTCTCAGCTATATTTTATGAAACAAACTAATTTGTAATTTTAAAAATATATGTTAAATATATCTTGATTCTTTATGTTCTAAAAATAATAATTTCTCTTCATTGTATCTTCCACAATTAATACATTCCTTAGTTCACATTGTACGTGCTCAATAAATGTTTTACTTGAATTTGAAGTTCAACTGAATTAAACTGGTAATATAGCAATTTGCAAAGAAATCCAGAGACTCAGACTAATGTGACATCCAATGAAAGAAGTAATTTACACATTTAGTTCTTGACTAAAAGTTGCTCTAAATACACTTACTTTTCATACTGCAGGTAGACAGCCATTCACTGAAATACTGTGAAACAGATTTTTAAGCTTTTTTTAAAGCAAAGCCTTCACTATAGAACAGAAGCTATATGCTTTATGATAATATCCAAATCCTAAATATTTTTAGCTCTTTAGAAACAGGAAATTAACAGGAGATGACCCGAGCAGGATGCACACATATCCTTTCTCCTCCTTGCTACCTCTCCTTTCCTTGCAGTCAGTATTCAGTTCCAGGGGATAAAAGCATCATCAGAAGCGTAACCTGAAGAAGGAAATCTCTCAAGAATTGTAACAAATGGGGCAAATGCTTGGCAAACATCAATTTTGTTAACTTTCTTCTCAAGGTTAACATTGTGAGACTATCTTGTAACAAGGTTATTTTGGGACATTCCTACTTAATCCCCTTCCGGTGGCTGAGGTCAAATGACTTCTATTCCAGAGAAAATATTATTATAATAAAGTTTTGGTTATTTGGCACAGTAACATTCAAAGAGCAGGGATTCAATTTTTGTTAAAGTAAATACTATCTGATAACTAATTTGTTTGATTTTAAAATATTTTCAGAAACCTTAAACAGTTTGAGAGTTCTTAAGGAATTCTGGAGACCAGACTGACTTCTAATATATTACACGTCACTTTCATAGTCACTCTATTTTTAGAAAGTTAAAGTCAAAATACTACCCATTAATCATTTCCATTCTCAGAAAGTGCCCCATAGAAGTGTTACACTCCATGACAATGTTGTTGCAGTGGCTCGCCACATTCCATTCTGTCTTCTTCCTCAGAGCCCCTTGCAAATCTTTCTCTGAACGTTCCAACTCTGGGAATTTAAATTAATGACTTTTAAAATTTTATTGTATTGAATCATGGTCTGGTGACACTCTCTTTACGTTTGCTTCTGGAAAACAGAGTGTCACGTTGAGATCCCTCTCTACAGTAGACAAACCTCAGAGCATGTGCTGTTTTTTTCCATAAACCTTACTCTAGTTTCAACTTAGTTTTCCTTTATTTCCCCCAGATATCATTCCTTACTCTACGAAAACCTACATTTAAAAAGTCACCTTACTAAATTCCAATCTATTCTCCCCTAAAGATATTAAAAAATGAAAGTAAAAAATAATACCTACTGCATAACTTAAAGCCAGCAAATGCCAAAACTTCAAAGGAACTGTAACTAGTAGTAGCAGCAGTAGTGATAATAATAATAGTAATGTAATAATAATAATTATTATTATTTTGTAGGAAAGATTCACCAATGGATGGTAAAATCAGTGGCTGAAAGTTTGAGGAGAAACAGGATATTTTCATAGTCTCAAAATATTTCCTCAAGAAAGTTTATGTATTTCAAAGAGAAAAAATAACATTACAGCAGAGAAGCCTTAACCAAGTGGTCAGTGTTAATATTACCAGGAATAAGATATTTCAATATCATGTACCCACTGATAGAATGCACTTGCGAAAGACACAATACCACTTCTGTAGTATTACTGCCCAAAATGCATGACCTCAATCTACTCACACACACACAAAAAATTAGACAAACCCAAAGTAGGAAAGATTCTAAAAATAACTAGTACTATTCAAAAGGGTCAAGGTCATTTAATGCTGTGGGACTGCCTGAGGGAGTGGGGGGCGCTGGGAGGAAGGGCCAAGGGAGGAAAAATTGGGACAACTGTAATAGCATAAACAATAAAATAAAATTTACATAAAAACACAAGAGTCAATGTCATGAAAGATATGAAAAGACTGAGGAACTGTCACAGATTGAAGGCGACTGAAAACATATGATGCCTAAATGCAGTATAAGATCCTGGACTGGAACCTAGAACAAAAAAAGATTAGTGGAAAAACTGGTGAAATTTAAATGAGGTCTGTAGCCATTTACCGATGTAAATGCAAAGCATCTTACCAACGTCAATTTCCTGGTTTCCGTGATTGTAAGATAAATAAGATGCTGACATGGGGGAAAGCTGGGGGAAAGATGTATGGAAACTCTCTGCATTATTTTTGAAACTTTTCAGTAAGTGCAGATAAAAAGTTTAAAAATAAAACATTTTAAAAAGTCATCTTCTAGCCCTGGCTGGCGTAGCTCAGTGGGTTGAGCGCGGGCTGCGAACCAAAGTGTCCCAGGTTCGATTCCCAGTCAGGGCACATGCCTGGGTTGCAGGCTACGGCCCCCAGCAACCACACATTGATGTTTCTCTCTCTCTCTCTTTCTCCCTCCCTTCTCCTCTCTAAAAATAAATAAATAAAATCTTAAAAAAAAAGTCATTTTCTGTATTTTTGGTCAGGTTTTCATAATCACTGTTTGACATCCCCCCAATTCATCCTAAGCTCTTAGTTTCCCATTTTACCCCCTCGGACTGCTTCAGAAACTTCTTCCTATCTAGTGCCAATTCGAATACTGCATTTAAAGGACCACCTCCTCCTAAAACAGCCTCTCGTTACTACAGACCTCCCCCGATTTCCCAGCATTGAACCCTAATCTAGATTTTATTATGTATAATTATATAGTTTTAAAAGTGAGTTTATGCATGTGTTCCTCATGATCACAATAATTAATAAAAGCTTCCAAAAAGCAGGGGCAAAGCGACACTCCAGTTTGTAACCAGCACTGAGCTAAGTATATAGTAAATGCTTAGTACAGCTACATTGACTCATTCACCCACAAATTATTAAGGCAACTAGATCTGAAAGTTCTCTTCACCCATTCACTTATTCCTTGTTTGTGTTATTAGACACCAAATACAGAACTAAATGAACCATTAGTTATGATCAAGGTATGGCAATTTTAATAATATCTTATTCTTAGGAAGTCTCTAAAATATGTGATATATCCTTAAATTTAATAAAGTAGTCTGGGTTGAATAACCACCATAACCCATATTAGAATTATAATAATTAATAGAAATATAGGCCTAAATTATAAATCTTTAAAAGCTCACTTGAAATCTGTTCAAGTTTCTCATTTGATAATAATGTGGAATGTATATAACAAAGCAACTGTCACAAATACGAGTCAAAGACAGGGATGTTTTATGAGCCCTTTCCGTGACCCAGGGTTGCCTCCTTAGAGTGCTCTAGGGCATCCACTGATCTATGAGGTTCACACAGTGGGAACGAATGTCCATTTTCTTTGCCAAGAAAATACCATAGATGAATATTAAAAACAGTTCTGTTAGCCAAAATTCACATCTGCATACACTTAAAAGTGTAGCTTTTCTTTTTTCCATAATAATTTGTAATTCATTCTGAAAATTACAAAAGATATTATTCAGTACTCTACACCTAGCTGCTTAAGTAGTCTTTTAGCCATAAGTGCAATGACAGAGCCTAGACTATTATTAAAATTGATCTAAAATGTGGATATATATATATATAAAATTGATCTAAAATGTGGATATATATATATAATGTGTATATATATATACACACACACATTAGTAACACTTTGGGGACATGTATCTCAGGCATTAAATATACAAGGAAGAGAGAGAGAGAGAGAAATGGTTATAAATCAGAATATAAAGTTCAAGATATACTCTGAAGATGAAGTAGATCAAAAGAAATGAAATATTTTGCCCTGGGTGGTGTGGCTCGGTTGGTTGAGCATCATCCTGCAAAATGAAGGGTCTCGGGTTCGATTCTTGGTTGGGGAACACACCTGGGTCATGGGTTTGGTCCCTGGTCAGGGCATGTGCATGTGATCAGTTGATCAATGTTTCTCTCCCTCTCTTTCTCCCTGTTTCCCTCTCTCTAAAGGCAATGAGCAGGTCCTCGAGTAAGGATAAAAAAATTTTTTAAAACATAGGATATTTTCAGAGAAATAGAATTTAAAACATGGGAGTTAAAGCATTTTTTTCTACAGAATTTAAAGATTTCAATACTTTTTTAAAAACTTCTCAACTACCAAATAATATTGTTTTTTTATAAAAAGGTGATTCATTCACTAGAATGACATCATGAACAACAGTTCTTTTCTTCACTGAGTTTTTAAATTGTGTGTAGGAGAAATACAGAATAGAGCAAAAGTAGGTTTACAGCAGTGAATACCCAAAACAGAGTTTATTCCTGTATTATTATTATTTAATTATTGTATTCTTTTTCATATAAACAACTGTAAACCTACTTTTGCCCCACCCAGCATATTTTGGACCTGTTCTTAATATTGTCGTATTTGCAAAAATTTTGTAATATTTAAGTAGTAGAATCCCTTGATAAATGCATAAGCTATATTATCTTAAAACATTTAAAAATCACTTTTTAAAAAGAATGATTAACATGGAGAGTCAAGAGTAAAAATAATGTATCTTAAAAAGAGGTGTGTAAAAATATCTCCTTGCTAGCATATGTTTGTGTACATTATTGCTTTTTAAAATCATATATTTGTCATAAGATACAACAAAATAAACAGAAATTATGTATGCTCCTGCTTCCATATCCCATATACATTTTCTCTGATTGCTGTGATCTCATTTGATTCTTTATATGTTAGGGTTGTTTTGAGAAGTCATTTTCCAAAATTCACCAGTCTGGTAATAAAATATGCTATTTTAAGAAATAAAATACATTGATATAGTCCTGGCTGATGTGGTTTAGGGGATTGAGCGCTGGCCTGTGAACTGAAAGGTTGCTAGTTCAATTCCCAGTCAGGGCACATGCCTGCGTTGTGGGCTGGGTCCCTAGTTGGTGATGTGTGAGAGGCAGCCAATGGATGTTTCTCTTGCACATCAATGCTTCTCTCCCTTTCTCCATCCCTTCCCCTCTCCCTAAAAATAAATAAATAAAATACATAAAAATCTATATTGATATATACTGTTTTATTAATATAAATAATAGGCACTTATCTGATTGTGTACAAATCTGAAGGAGTCTATTTAAAGTGCCTAGAACTAATAAGTGAGTTTAGAAAGGTCACAGGATACAAGACCAAAATAAAAAAATCTATTGCATTTCTACATATTGGCAAAGAAGAATTGGGAATTGAAATTAGAAACATTAAATGATTAGGTATAAATCTAACAAAATAGCCCTGGCTGGTGTAGCTCAGTGGATTGAACCTGTGAACCAAAAAGTCACCAGTTCAATTCCCAGTCAGGGCACATGCCTGGGTTGCGGGCCAGGTCCCCAGTGGGGGCCATGTGAGAGGCAACCACAAAATGATGTTTCTCTCTCTCTTTCTCTCTCCCTTCCCCTCTCTCTAAAAATAAATAAGTAAAATCTTAAAAAAAAATAAATCTAACAAAATAAATGCAGAACCTATATGCTGAGATCTATAAACACTGATAAAAGAAATTAAAGAAAACCTAAATAAATGGCAACATATTCTATGTTCATGAATTGAAAGACTCAGTATCATTAAAATTTCAGTTCTCTCCAAACTGAGAAATAGATTCAAGACAATTAAGAAAAAATCCTACCAGAATTTGGTGTAGACTTTTTAATGCTAATTCTAAGGAAATCAAAGAAGTACAAAAGGCAAAACAGCTTTAAAAAGGAAAAATTAACTTGGGCAACTCATACTACCTGTTTCCAAGACTGACTATTAAAGCTACAGTAGTCAAGACAGTGAGACTCACAGACAGAAGCAGAATGGCAGCTGTGGTGGGGGTGCTTGGGGGTGGGGGGATGGAGCAAAAAGGGAAAAGGACTCATGGGCATGGACAACAGCGTGGTGATTGCTGTGGGGAGAGGGATGTAAGGGGGATAAAGAATGTAAAAAATACATTACAAAAAAGAAAAAGAAAAAAGTGTGGTATTGGAAATGGACAGACATATAGCTCAATGGAGCAACATGACAGAGTCCAGCTGTATATCACACCCATATGGTCAACTGATCTTCAACAAAGTTGCAAAGGCAATTCACTGAGAAAGGATAAGGATAATCTTGTCAACGCATAGTGCTAAAACAATTGCATCTCGATCCACACCTTGCACCATTCACAAAAATGGACTCAAAACGGACCACAGACTTAAATGTAAAACTTAAAATTATAAAACTTCTAGAAGGAAAGAGAAGAAAATCCTTGTGACCTTAAGTCATGTATGATAGGATTTCTTAAGTGTGACACCGAAATCATGATCTATAAAATAAAACTGATAAATGGGATTTCATAAAAATGAAGAACCTCTGCTTTTTGAAAGACACTGTGAAAAGAATGAAGTTAAGCCGCTGACTGTAAAAAGTGTTTGCAAATCAGATATCCTATAAAGACTTGTACCCAGAGTATATAAAGAAGAGTTAATATTCAATAATAAAATAACTAAATATAAAACCAAAAAACCATTTAAATAGACACTTTGTCAAGGAAGATATGCAGATGACAAATACACATATAAAAAGATGCTTCCCATGATTAGTTACTAGGGAAATAGACAGGCAGTTAAATACACGTATTAGGATAGCAAAAATAATAACAAACTCAACAATATCAAGTGCTAATGAGGCTGCAGAGCAACTGGGACTCATACATTGCTGATGGGAATGCAAAATGATACAGCCATTCTGACAAAACAGTTTGGCAATTTCTAATAAATTTAAAAAGTATATTTAACATACAACTCAGCAATCCCACTCCTTGTTATTTACCCAAGTGAAATAAAAGATTTACGTACACACAAAATCTTTATATGAATATTTAACAACCCAAATATTTCCAACTGGATAATGAATAAACTTTGGTACAACCATGCAATGAAATATTATTAGCAATAAAAGAAGAACGGACTGCTGATGCACACAGAATGGCTGACTTTCAAATGCATTACGCTGGGGGAAAGAAACCAGACTCTAAAGGCTACCTACCGAATGATTCCTTTGGTCTAGATTCCAGAAAAGGCAAATCTATAGTCACAGAAAATGGAGGAGTGGGGGTACCAGGGGAAGAAAATGGGGTTGACAATGAAGGGTCTGTAGATACATTTGTGGGGATGGAGCACTTTTTGATCTTGACCGTGGTGACAGTTGTCAAAATTTATAGAATTAGACGTACTCTCTAGGTAAATTACATCTGAATAAAAATGTTTTTAAAAGAGAGGAACGAGTGAAAAGTTATAGGAGTACAGGAACAAGCGTGATTTTTTTCTGAGTTGGGGTAGGAAGGGAAAGACAGGGACAGGTGACACTTCTGAGTGAGGATGGTGAGCTCCCCAGGTGCTCCAGGTGAGAAAAACTCAAGAAGCCATGAAGGGAGGATGTCTACAGCCCGTACGTGGGAAAGGGAAGTCACCTGGAGTGGGCAGAGCCCAGACTGTAGCAGATTCCTCTCAATTTTATTGTGAACCTAAAATTGCTATAAAAAAATAAAGCCTATTAAAACAAAAAAGAAAGGTAGAAGATACCACTTGATACTCATTATGATCGTTCTCATAAGAACAAAACAAACAAACTGAAAACAATAATTGTGGGCGACTGTGTGCAGAAACTGGGACCTTGGTGCCCTGATGGTGGGAATATAAATAGTGCAGTGGAACAGGGAACGGTAGGGGGTGTTCCTCAAAAAAGCAGGGTGACAGCTAGTGGGAGGGGGGTTAGGGGGTGGAGAGATTAAGCAAAAAGGAAAATGGGCTCCTGGACATGGACAACAGTGTGGTGATTGCTGGGGGGAGGTGGGTATAAGGGGACTAAAAGGTAATGTAAAAAAAAAAAAAGTAAAAAAAAAAAAAAGAATTACCATATGATCCAGGAATTTCACTTCTGGGTATAATGCGGCACTCAAACAGATATCTGCACACCCATGTTCATATCTGCATTATTCACAAGCGCCAAAAAAGTGGAGCACCCGAGTGCCCCCTGATGGGATGCATGAATAAACAGAATGTCTTATATACATACAATGAAACACTATTCAGCCTTTTTTAAAAAAAGAAATTCTGTCACCTGCTACAACGTAGATAAACCTTGAACACATTATGCTAAGTGAAATACTGTTTGATTCCACTGGCATGAGGAACCCGGAGTAGTCAAATATATAGCGATAAGTAGAATCGTGGTTGCCAGGGGTTAGGAGGCGGAGGAAATAGGAAGTTAGTGTTTAATGGGGATGTTTGGGTTTTGCAAAATGAAAGAAGGTCTGGAATTGGATGGTGGTGATGGGTGCACAACAATTTAAATGTACTTAATGCCACTATACACTAAAATATTAAATTAATTAAAATAAATAAGAAGAAACAAAGGAAAGGTAGAAGAGGAAAAATAGGATTATGCAAACCCTTGTCCAGAAAGCTAAGGAGCGGTGACAACTTCACTTTGTTGTGGGCAATGGCACTTAGTTAAGTTTTTACGCAAGGGCAGGAAATGCCCGTAGCTTACGATCTATCTTGTCCAGAAGGTTCTGCCGGATGCTACCCCTCCCAGCACTTCCAGATCCCTTCCTGTGTGTTTCCCGGGGCATGCTGTCCGACAGATCTAGACAACAACTCTAATTTCAGCTCAATGCAATCACACGTTCAGTTGTTCCATTATCCCTGACCCATTAGAATAAATCTCCTCGAGGGTGCAGACTGTTTTTATATTGCCAGTGCCCAATCCAGCCCCGCATCGAGCTTTGATTTTGAGCAAGATCCCTGTCTCAGGAATAGAAAGGCTGTCCCAGTCTTACCTTCTTCTCTTTGAGGCCAGATGGTCCTGTGTCTCTCAGGGGCCTCAGGCTAACAGGCTCATTGCTATTTTCTCCTTTCATTCCTATCAGGCCTGAGGCTTGGCTTTCCTTGGGAGATGAGTAGTCTAAAGTCAGAGGGGTCCACATTTCCGCAGGCCCCCATTAAGATCACTGAAGTAAAGATGAGAGCCCTAGGAGCTGGCTGCGGCCAGGCCGAGCTTCTGCTTCTCTGTGATGCTAATGAGAGCACAGCCTTCCTGCCCTGATAGAAAGATGACTTGGGCTAGGAGACAGGGTATTTGAGAACTAGCCCCTGCCCCGACCTCTCAGGTAGGGGTGAGCAGGGGCAGGTGACATCACAATCACACAGCTCAGTTTCCGATGGCAGCTAATGCAAAGCCAGTGCTGAAGGGCCAGCACCTCCTTTTCTTTGTGACTCTGGTCTTTTGCAGGCAGAAAAGGGGAGGCAGGCTGAAGATGCCCTAGGGCTTCGGGTCAGGACGGCAATACAACTAGGTGGTGACTTCTGTTTGGCTCACAAAGCGGTTAAAGTATAGAAGATACTCTAAGAAAAGGCCAAATGCTACAATTTAAAAATTACATACAATCCCCATCCCACAGAGAAATAAACTAGTATATTTTCTTATTTCCCCTGGGTGTAAGCTCATCTGTGGCTTACTTTTTCTTGGTCTCCTATCCCATGTCAAATCCATCAGAAAGCCGTGTTGGCCCCAACTTTAAAATACACCCAGAATCTGACTACCTCCACTGGTGTGATCTGATTGCTACCCTGGTCTAGGACTCCACCACCTCTCCCTCAGATTACTACAGTGCCCTTTTTGGGTTTCCTACCTTTGTTTTCATGCAAGGAAAATGATCTTTTCAAGCCTAGGTCAGATCATACCACTCCTTGGTGCAAAACTTTGTACATACCCAAAGTTTCCCAAGTTGTCACTTGTGCATGCTCTTCCTACTGTAAATTAATTTATTTTATGTTTAGAGGTATCATTATAGTTTGTTATATCAAGCTGTGTCTCATATATCCAGAGGAAAATGACCATTTGAAGTTCATCCACATTTGTGGAGTACTATAGAAACCATGCTAGATGTTGATTGTCAATCAATTTTTATAAATCTGAACTGTTTAAGGATAACATTTAATTTAAAATTTTATATTTTTAGCAAAGGAAAAAGATCAAAGTAAAAAAGAACATAATCAAGATTAAAAATCCATTTTAAGCCAAGATGACAATGTCTTCATAAGTTAATATTAATCCTTTAATTATAAATTTCAAAGGTTTAAGTAGTTTCTATGACCTTGGCCTTGAATAATTATGCCATATGGAGCTTTTCTTAAATTTGAAAAAGATGCTGAATTGTTGCTCAAAGCCTTTTAATGATTTCAGGCTGGCAGAATTCCAGGATAATCCTTCAGATACCATTAAAATTATAGACCAGGAACCCAAGCTGGTAACTTCTATGTCAATTTCATAAAAGCTTTTTACTTAGTAGAGTACAGTGTAGAATATGTTTGATGTATTCATATGTTTTTAAATATCACATTGTAAAGCTAAAACTACTACTTATAATAAAGAACTCACAAAAGAAATGATGGACAGATTTCATTAAATGCAAGCAATTTTTTTGTGTTTATCATAAAATGATAAAATTAAAAGGCAAATACTGAAAATATTTGCCACAAAGACAAGAGTTTTATCATTCTAAATATAAAATGAATTTATATAAAAGTGACGAGAAGACCATTAGGACACTAATAGAAGAGAAACTGACCAAGAACATGAACTGGCAACTGCAGAAAATGAAATGTGAATAATGAATCTATTATAAATGTTCAACTTTACTCTTTTTAAAAAAGATTATATTTATTTATTTTCAGAAAGAGAGGAAGGGAGAGAGAAAGAGAATAAGAGAAACAGCATGCCCCCAACTGGGGACCTGGCCCGCAATCCAGGCATGTGCCCTGACTGGGAATCGAATCGGCAAATTTTTGGTTCACAGGCTGGCAGATCAATCCACTGAGCCACACCAGCAGGGGGCTCAACTTCACTCTTAAAAATGCTTAAATATAAAGGAATGTCTCAGTAAACTATGCTACATTAATAAAATGAAATATCATGAAACAATGAAAACTATAGCTTCAAAGAATTTTAAATGACATTGGAATATTCCTAGCATAACTTTTTAAAGAGCAGAAAACTCAACAGTTTAGTTAGTACAGTCTCAGGTAAGATGGCTATTTTACACACACGTCATATTATTACTACTGGTTTTCTCTAAGAGATGGTAGTAACAGGGAATTTTACACTCTTCTCTATTTTCCACGTTTTCTAAAATATCTTCTGGATCAAGAAAAGTTATTTTAAAAACAGCTGAGTAGATTTCTTAAACAATGGAAAATTTTACATACCAAAGTTTTCATCAGTCTTCTGAAAACTACCCAGTACCATCACTTAGTAATGTTCTTTAATTTTTCAAAGGTTCATATTTTATGGACTTTGTTTCAATTTGGTTGGGAAAGATTTTAAAAGACTAGAAAAGCAGCTTTCACATTGCAAGTGCCAATCATTTATTCTCTTGGATTCTCTATTTCAAGAATTTTGACCTTGTGGAAGTATTTCATCTTTCTCTTAACTCAAAGCCATTGAAGATATCAAGCAGGCAGAAATTGTCACTGACAGAAGCTACACAGGATCTGCACTTAGGAATTCTTTTATAACCTTAACATTGTAAGTGCTACTGGAACAGCCCAGACCCATGGGGGGTGTTATATTTATATTATTTATTATTCTGGTGTTATTTTCCTCTTCTCTTGGAACCTCAATTTTATACTTAATAATAGAAAATTAATTTCTAAACACCTCAATTCTGACTAGATTTTGAACTAACAAATACTTTAATTTTCAGATTTATTTCAACATCATAAAACAGTAAGCTTTTATAAGGTGCAACAAGAATTCAAGTGACCTGCACCATGACGAAACAGTCCAGCAACGGGATTTCCCACTGCCTGATCAGTGTCGGTTCAAACTTTTACAATACGAACTCGAAAGCCTAGTTTGTGTACTGAAAATTCAAACCATATCTGAATACAGATTTATACTATGTATGTAACTTATTGAGTAGCGTGGAGGAAATTACAGCACTAAAAAACAAGTATTTGACTATAAAGATCTATTTTATCCTACCTAAAGTACTTATAATGGGTGCAAATCAAATTTAGGTAAATCAGTAACAATGTTTTCCTCATGTGTATGACCATCCCCGGGGCTATACCGAATTTCTCAGTTCACCATCATTCTCTTACTCCCTCACTCAGCATCTATGAAGGTCTGCTTTAAACCAGGCCCCACCCGTGATCCCAGAGCTTTAGAAACAAGAATTTAATAAGGACTGTTTTCAGGGAACCCACAGTCCAGGTCTTCACTGTTTTGGAAATGGCTAAAC
Organism: Phyllostomus discolor; assembly: GCF_004126475.2. Classification (NCBI taxonomy): domain Eukaryota; kingdom Metazoa; phylum Chordata; class Mammalia; order Chiroptera; family Phyllostomidae; genus Phyllostomus; species Phyllostomus discolor. The sequence goes on from NC_040910.2 coordinate 87,818,404, forward strand.
TCCTCTTACTAGCTAAATAAAAACATTTATCAATCAGAAATACAAATTAATCTTCCTATCAAGAGCCCAGCCCTTCTAATTTTACCACGTGGACTTTGGGGGTTGTCTCACTACACCATCTCAACCAGAACCAAACTCATGGTAGTAAACACCGGCCCACGCAGGGCTTGCGTCCCATTTCCTAGACCGCTCTGCCAAGGCTCCGTGTTCCGATGAACCTTTATTCATGTCAGTTAAAATTACTATGCTCAACCCTCCTTTCTAGCTGCTTGTATTACTTGTGCAGTTCTGTTCAGGAACTTCCCATCCTTCCAGGCTCAGATGGCCATGCTACCCCATGCTGCATTGCAGAAGTGAACTAGACAGACAAGGTCCTGCTAATGGGGCTGACATTCCAATGCGGGTAAATAGAAAATGAGCAAGCGAAAAAATGAAAAGATAATTTCAGGTAGTGAGATGAATTTTTAAGACAAAGGAAAAAGATAAGGTGGTAGAGGTAGGCAAGACTTTAGATAGAAAGGTCAGGGAAAGACACTCTGAGGAGTGCAGAGGGATGAGGAGGAGGATGGCCCTAAGAAAATCACGGGGAACATTCTAGGCAGAGGAGTGACAGGTGCAAAGACCTGGAGGCAGGAGAGGGCGAGGCATGTTCCAGGGTCAGACCAGTGTCTTCTGTGGCTGCATCCTGGTAACCAAGGGAAGAGGTGGGCCCGGGCTGGTAACTTCATTCACACCCTCGTCCCTCAGATCACAAGCCAGGAAGTATCTACGGTTCTTTGCATCATTAGGCTCTTCCTCTCCATCTGTTCCTTCTCATGTATTTCAAGACATTTTCAGCCTAAAAATACATTCTCCTTAACTCCTACTGCTCTTTGGGGCTACACCTTCCTTTTAATATCAGATTTTCCAACAACAATAGGGTATTCACTAGTCCCCACTTTCTCACCGCTCTCTCACTTATCTTCTGCAACCGTGTTTCTGTCTGCTATCATTTTCAGGGCTCCGTCCAAGATCATCAATGACTTCTCAGTTTCAAATCCTGCGACCTCTCCTCCACCTTTATCCCTCCTGATTTTCTGTCACATTCTTGACAATCCTCCTTTCTAAATATTCTCTCCCTTTATCTCCATGAAAACACATTCTTCTCATATTCCTCTGACCTCTATGGCCCTTCCTCAACTGTTTCCTCCCAACCTCTTCCTTTGCCACTGTTTATTTTTTTTTTTTGTTTCCCCCTTGAACAGGCCCTCTCTGTGGGTGATTCCTACAGCTGTTTTTCCCAGTCCGGCCTTATGATTACCTATAAATGTTCCTTCAACAGCAAATGGACGCCGCAGCTGGGTGTAGTGCCGGCACTTCAAATTCAACCTGTTCATAACTGAGTTCATCTTTTCCTTCCCCAACCCAGAAAGTTCTCCTACATTCCCAACTTATTAAGGGTCTATGTATAACCACTCCAATCGATGCTACTGCTGAGGCAGTTCTCCAGCACGTGTCCTCTGGCCCCTCAGCACGGCTGTATTCTCACCGCCTTCGGACACCGCTACTGTGCCCTCGGGGGCCTCTCACTTGGCTCAGTCCAGTCCCCACCGACCGCTTCTGCTGCTAGGACATCTGGTCAATGCTGACAAACTTTCCTAATAATCACTTGGCTATTGACACTTCATTACCTAAACATCTTCAGTAGCTTCTCACTGTTTACCCAGTGGAGCTAAAATACCTCCCGCAGCTTTGAAGACTCTAGCTTCAAATCCGTAGCTATCTTTTAGCCTGACCACTAACCACTCTCCTTGGTTAGCCTCCATGCCCCACACACAGTTCTGCTGGCTCTTGCTGGATCTGCTAGTCCAAACCCTACACGTGGAGTTCAAGTGGCATATCTTCTAGTTAACCTTCCACGATGGCCTTCACAGAAAGTAATTCTCCCTGGCTGGTGTAGCTCAGTGGATTGAGCACGGGCTGGGAACCAAAGTGTCCCAGGTTCGATTCCCAGTCAGGGTACATTCCTGGGTTGCAGGCCATAACCCCCAGCAACCGCACATTGATGTCTCTCTCTCTCTCTCTCTCTCTCTCTCTCTCTCTCCCTCTCTCTCTCTCCCTGCCTCCATTCCCTCTCTAAAAATAAATAAATAAAATCTTAAAAAAAAAAAAGAAAGTAATTCTCCCCCAATTCAGACTCCACCTTCACTACCACGTGCGTATGTGCACGCGTGTGTGTCTTCTATTTTTCAGAATGTCCTTGAAGATGGTGCTTTTCCCCCCTCTTTTCTGTGTCTCTCCACAGTGTCTGTGATAATGCCTTTGTGGGATATGGAAAATATTCCAGAAATGTTTGCCAAATGAATTACCCAGTGCTTCTAATACTATTTTCAATGATCTGTAAACTGCCAATTAGCCAGTAACATATATAAACCTATACTTGAAAAATTTTATCTGTTGAAAAGAAACATTTAAAATGTGAGTATATAATACAAGAAAATCAAGGCCTAAACTATATGTTTTATGAGTCTGGCTTTGGTATATCCAATCTCCTTCAATCGAGCTGCACTGGTATCTGTGCCATTTAAGGACATGGACTCAGAAGTCCTTGGAACTGGCAGTGGAGATGACTGACACCCAGGGGAGGTGTGTGTGAGAGTTACCAGGAAGGCGAGTGCAGCACCACTTGTGCTCTCCACTAGTCTCTTTCGTTTGCTCTTGTCAGAGGTTGGAACTATACCACGGAAGGAAATGTCTCTACTCCCTGAGACTGTCTATTCCAGCACCAAAAATGACCATTTTGCACTGCTTTCATGGTACTGTCACTAGCATCCCCACTTGGAGGTATAAACGGCATCTCAACTGGAACACATCTGACAGGCCTGACCTGTTGTTCTTGAGGTCTCCTTCCTGCCGGCAAAGGGAGATTCCACCTGTCCACTGACTCCAGCAGGTTGCCCTGGAAGCACTCCTGACTGCTGCCTCCCCCACTTCCCCCCTCTGTGCTCTCCCCCTCCTTACTGCAGAAACAGCAAGAAGTCCAGTCAGCTCCACCTTCAGAACATTACCCACATCTGAAGCCTCTCTCATCTCGTGTCTAAAATCTTGCAACAGCCTTTAGGGTAGTCTCCCTACTTCTGTCTTTGCCCTCAAGTCAGTCTCTTCTCAGCACTAGCAGACAGAGAGCTCCTATTCAAACGTGAGTGGTAATACGTCACTCCTCTGTTCACACCTGTCAAGCCTTCTCTACTCCTGGAGCCCCAAAGCAAAGCCCTTTCAAAGGCCTGGACCCACCTCCAGGACCTGGTCCACCTCTGTGCTCCCTTCCCTGGTTTATCCCTTCCTCCTCGTCCTCTGTCATCACTCCCAGCCACACCGACCTCTTTGCTGTTCCTCCAAGAAGCCAGGCTCCCTCCTGCCTCTTTAGAGCCCTTTTCCTGTTATTTTGGGTTCAGCAAAGTTGGCTGAATCTGACCCTTAGATAAATTTAGGTAGGATAAAGCAAGCACCTTCCAGTCCCGGCCCCATAAATTCAGCGGAGCGGTGCCTCAAGTGGTGCTGTGTACGCTATGAAGGATCAACATCATTGAATGATGAAGAAGAGAGGAAAAAATTAAACAGAATTGGAGGATTCTTCAATTACACTCCTCAAGTTTCTTTGTCCCAAGATATAGATTGGTTTTAAGAAACTCAAGGGACAATTTACATTTGGTATGCTTAAGAACAATTCACACTCACTACCCAATTAAAATGTTTATACTTTTACAAAACATCAAAAAAAAGAATATTTGATATTGCTCCTAGAATATATAAGTCAGCCCCAAATGTATCAACAGTATATTGACATTTATTTTGAAATTATATAATTTTAAAGGAGTTTTTCTATCTGCAATATCAATCTTGAAAAATATGTCAGTGTATGTGTTACACTTATAAAAACTGTAAAATATAGAAGTAATTATTTGGCCATCTAGAAAATGTCTGGAACTTAGTCTTAGCCTAAGAAAATTTAGGGCTACAACCTCAGTATTCCTAACCAGTGTAATGTTTTGGTAATAATATAACATTGTTTTCATCACGGTGTGTATTTAATATACACAGAATGGGACATTTCATACAATTCCCTCAATTAAAGTCAACGAAAATGTTAGGAAACTCTGTATATTATTTAGTGGTGCTTAGACATACAGCGAGATACTTAAATCGCTAACTTGAAAAGTTCACGCAACTAGAGAGTAATTCTATGTCTACCACCAGCTTCTAGAGATTAAATATAAGGGCGGGAGCTGTGGGTTTCAAGCATGGGTTTCAACTGCCTATAAAAATTTGAGGTGGGTATCTTACCTTTTCCAGTGTCATCTCTGTCTCAGCTGCATGAGTCTTTTTCAGCTCTATTTTCATCTTTTCTGATTCAGCCTTCAGCTTGCTGACCACAGCCTCATGGTCCCTCGTGGCCCTCTGCTTCTCCTCCTCACGCAGCAGACCGAGCTCTACCAGCTGCTGTTTCCGCTGGGAGTTCACGTTAATCAGCTCTTCCCTCAGCTTGTGAACTTGGGCCTCCATGTCAGCAATAACCTTTATTTTGAAAAATTAAAAAATGGGCAAAGGCTATGAATAAGAAAGTCATAGAAGAATTGCGAAAGACTAACAAAAATACAAAAATGCCCACTTCTTTCCTTCCTTCTACTCTTCTTCCTCCTTTTCTTCCTGTCTGCCTTCTTTCATTCTCCACTCCCAGGCCATTCCGTCCTAGCTCAGATGTAAATACCACCTAGAATGGTATACCATCGATACTGTATTTAGCTTTGCTTCAAATATATATGTAAATGGAATATTACATGTATCATTCTGCAACTTGCTTTTTCAAATAGTCAACACTGAGATTCATCTAGTACTTGCTATTATATTTTTGTTTTTATCTCATTGATTTCTGCTCTTGTTTTTATGTCCTTTGTTCTACATTCTTGGATTTATTTCATATCCCTTCTTCTAATTTCTTATTTTGGATATTTAACACATTTATTTTTATCCTTCTTTTTTGACTTATAAACATAGGACTCTAAATGCTTCTCTAATTATTGCTTACATTTAATCACATAGGTTTAGATATACAGTATTTTCATTAACATTTAGTTCAAAACATTTTTAAACTTCCACCATAATTTTTTGACTTACAAATCATTTAGAAGTATGTTTTTAAATTCTCAAACATATGGGGTGACTAGTTTTCTAGGGCTGTCATAACGAAGTACCCCTAAACAGGGTGGCTTAGGACAACAGACGTTCATTCTCTCACAGCTCCACAGGCTGCCTGTCTCAAACCAAGGTGTGGGCAGGGCTGGTTCCCCTGGAGGCTCTGAGGGAGAATCTGTTCCATGCCTGTCTCTTAGCCTCTGGGGCTTGCTGGCAATCCCTGGCATTCCTTGGTTAGTAGATACAACGCTCCAATGTTTGCCTCCATCTTCACATGGCTTTCTTTGTGTGTCTGCATCCACATTTCCCTCTTCCTATAAGGACATTGGTCATCTTTGATTTAGGATCCACCCAAATCCAGCACGACCTTATTTCAGCTTGATTACACTGCAAAGACCCTTCTCCCAAATATGGTCACATTCCCAGGCTGGCCTGACCTGCAGACTATGTGTGTTCAAGGGAAGGAGCTGTAGCCTGGGGAGGAAACCAGGGAACTGTTGTAGGAAGGGGTGATAGGGTGGCAGTGGTGGTGGAAGAATGCTTTGCTTTACTTCCCCCTCTTGTCTCTCTCTTTTGTTGCCAGGGGACAACCTAATCTGTCCCATCGCCATGTTAGAAGCAAGAAACCAACATGGAGTCACTGCAATTTGGGTCATGCCAAGGCAAGCAATACTTTGCTGGGGTGAGGAGTTGAAAAAACAAATGCAGATTCATCGGAACTTCTTGAGCACTCACTCTGCCAGACTCCCACCTCCACACTTCCACTCTTTAACTTGTAACTATGTATAGCTCACTTCTTATTAGGATCTATGATGTGGAAGCCACTATGATGAGTGGCTTGCAGAAAAAACACTTTGCCTAAGAGAGTTTAGACAATAAAGCACCAGCTACACACACACACACACACACACACACACGCACGCACGCACACGCACCCATGAGCCATAGAGGCATAAGAGAAGACCGAGTGCCATAAAAGTTCAGAAAACGAAGCAGTTACTTTGAGCTAGGAAGGGTTCTGGAGAACCGAGTAATAAAACAGAACATATCTGAGATGGGAGAAAAATAAAAATTACGGGCAGACTCACTTATGAACACTGACACAAAAATCCTAAATGAATTATTAGCAAACCGAGTCCAATAAAGTGTAAAAATATGTAATCACTACATTGCAAGAAACATAAGGGCAGTTTAACATTTATAAAAATCTATAAATGCCAATAAATATCAAATTTAAATAAAAAGAAAATCTCGAAGCTATAAAATTTACCAAAACTGACTAGAACAAAATGGAAAATATGAGTCATTCTATAACCATTAGAAAAATTTAAATAGTAGTCAAAAATCTTTCCAGAAATGAAATATCAAGCCCAGATGGCTTTACTGGCCAGTTCCACCAAGTATTTAAGAAACAACTCACTCTGATATTAATTTTCCCATAGAGTAGAAAAGGGGCTATTCAGCAACTTAATTTATGAGGCTAGCATAACATCAATTAAAAAACATTTTCAAAAGAGAAGAATCTCAGGTCAACCTCAACAATTATTAGCAAACTGAATTCAGTGATAATATATCATGAAAGAACTAAAAAGGACAATATTGGTGTAATGTTAGAAAATAATCTATAATAATGATTTATTCCATTGAAGTATTAAAAGAAAAAAACCTTATGACAGTCTCAATACACAGAAAAACAATGATACAATTCCATGATGGAAACTTGTAGCAAAATAGGGAATAGAAGAGACCATTCTTAACCAGATAAAAGGTAGTTACCAAAAGCTCTGCATTTTTCATTTGTTCTTTATTATGAAGCTTTAAAATAACCCTTTTAAAATCAGGCAGAAGAAAAAAATACCTGCTACCATTACTTGTATTCATAACTTTATGACAAAAAAACCCTGTCTTTAATCATGGGTATTAGGATTTTCTATATGGAAAATGCAAAATGAATGTACAAATTATTAGAAATAATAAGAGAGTTTCAAAAAGGGTCAGAATAGAAGATTAATGTTAAAAATCATTCATCATTTTTATATACCAGCAAAAAATAATAAAACACCATTTACAATGAAAATATAGGATTCTCAGAAATGTCTACCAAGAGATGTACAAAACTGTATAAGCCTTTTTGAAAGGCATTAAAGGAGATCCAAATAGCTGAGAGAAACATAGCTCTCCTAAAGGAGAGACAAGTGGTGTGACAACCCACACCACACACTAGGACCTGAAATAATGTCACTGAATCTAACACAGTGTGATATTATCATATAGCAATGATCTTCTACCTTTTTCATCTTGTCACATGCATAAGCCATAATTACTAAGTTCCGCACCACATGAAAAAATATTCTATATTTTTGCCAATCTGACAAAAAACAGGTACACTTTTGACTGATTTACAAAAAAAAAAAAAAGTAATTACCTACACCGTTTGTTCCAAAGTGACTTTTTAAAAACCAGGTACCTAAACTTGTACATAAGGATTTTTGGTCCCAAGAATTAACAAACCAGATACAACCTTATTGTGTGATGTTACCAGTAAGATGCAACTCCATTAAATGACTTGCATACTTATAGTTCGAGACGGGGCATTCACACTGGATGGCTATTGTTGTGTTGGCTGTTGTCATTTCTTATTTGACAATCTAAGGGAAAAGAGGTCAGGCCCCGACTAAATAGTCAGGTATTGCATGTTTTAAAAATTCTTGTGGCACACCATTGAAAATCGCTGTCAGAGAGAATAGGACAACTTGACTAATGGAACATAATGGAGAACCTAGAAGCTGGCTCATGTGGGAGAGAGCTGGCATTGCAGTTTAGTGGGTAAATGATGAACCCGTCTAAAAATTGTGCTAAGACAGTAAGTTATCCATATGGAAAAAAAATGAAATCGGGTGCCTCTCTTACACAATAGACAAAAGTCAACTCTCTCCATTCCTAGGTACATACTCAAGACCAATAAAACATTTCTCCATGTATGTGGGGATAGTGAGCCAATACTACCACGGGGTTAAGGACAACGGTTGCCTCTGGTACAGGGATGCCAGGAATACGGGAAAGGAAGGACTTATAGGCAGAGGCAATGGGTTTAATAATACCCTAATTTTTCACTTGGGTGGTCACTTCACGATGCCCATTTTGTTAGCACGCCTGAGTGCTTAAATACTTTTGACAACTGGACACAACATAAAAAAATTTAAAAGATGGTGCAAAGGTTTTACGCCCAGATGGTAGGAATAATTACTCAAATTTTAATATGATAATTATTTAAAAATAGTTTTTCTATTTTTTATGAAAATGCAAACCTCTAATGACAATTTTCCCTTTGTCATGAATATTTCATAAGGGACACTCCATTGTAAAAAAGTTAGTTCAAAATAATATATTTTCTTTAGAACAACATTAATAGTCCTAGAATACATTTGAATAATGTATGGTTAATATTAAGGCCACCAAACTTATGATTTTAAGTTATATAAAATGAATCAAAAGAATTTTGATTCTATTTTTATTATGCTGGACATGATAAGTATACATATGGATTTATGCTTATGTAGTCAAAGAGAACACATTATTTTAACCTTATGGTATTTTAATCTTCTAACATTATTTTATAAATATCACATGCAAGAGAATTTTCCCGTCTGTTGTAAACTCCCATAGGAATTTTAGCATGAAAGAGAGTTTCACCTTGTAACAAAACATTGTCTCCCAAAGAAAAACGCGTGAGAAATATTGATAGATGATTAACGTGTTACTGATGAATTAAATATAATACCTAAACACAAATCAGTTCTGTTTTGAAGCAGGACAACTGGCTGTATTGAACACCATGGTTCAGATAGCAGTAGGGTCAGACAATATGAATAAGCAGGATTAAAATGAAACAAAATGATAAAAGGCAGGATCAGAAGGTTTGAATTCAGACTCGTCTGAAGCAGAGGAGTTCAGAGAACGGTGAGTACCTCCAAGTCAACTCTTGCTCTGACATAGGTCTTAGGTCTTTCAAGACTTTTGAGCCTGACGTAGTTCCCAGCTCTCTAGTCAGCTGTCAGTCATTGGTTTTTCTGTCCACCTGTGCATCCACCCCTCTATACACTGACTGCCTCACCAAGTCACATTTTAAAGAGAGGAATGGTCTATATCTATTAATGGAGCTTCATTGTCCATTTCCAAAGAGTTGTGTTCTCATTTACCCATGAAACTGATCAAGGAGGAAAGTCCTCAGAGGAAACTGGTTTTATATTTGGAGAGAAGAAGTTCAAACTCCTGACCTCCTCCTCACTGGCAATTTCCTTCTGCAGTGAAAGGGCAAGGAACCCGAGAACAGGGACCCTGCCACCACTCTCCTGCCTCCCTTAGACATTCTTTGGTTGGCCACATAGGTTAGAATTAGGAAGAAGAGCATGGAAGTGGATGACCTTTGGTCAGATATTATCACTGCTTCATGCAGACTTGAAGAGCAAGATGTCACTGAATTAAACACACCTCTGTTTCTCAGCAATGAATTATAGGTGAGTGCAGAGTGCCAGGGCCAAGGTATGCCTGCTAATCTCTGTCAGTATAAGGAAGGGCAGTACAACACTATCTCCGTCTTTATTGATTCAAGGAAGTCATACCTAAACGTCACAGAAATGAAAGCCTCACAGATGGGTAGAGGTTTGAAGAAACGGTCTTCGGATTTCTTGGCTCGCAGAAAAGGTCAGAGTACTTCTGTACACATCCCTGCACTTAAGGGGCCCTCTAGGTATTTCTTCACCTTTTATTCACCCGGTCCTTTCACTTTGCCTCACACAGGAAGAACCGGGCATTCTGTCTGCATGGTTTGCATATAAGTGAGATGAACTCACTGTAAGCATCCCATATGGCACGGAATGCAAGTACTGTTCAGAGGAGGGAAAGTTGCCGTGTGACATCTACAATGCTTTAATCTTTTTTTGAAGATTCTGAAAATATTCCAGGACCACAAAATAATTCAAGGTCATTATTATAAATCCAATTATCACTGTGAAGTTATAGAAATGTGTAACATTTAAGTGATTGGGGCTAACCTATGGTGACCAGAGGAGAAAAGGACTTAGGTTCCCCCAAATTCCAAAAGAACCACGCAGCTCTGGGGCCCCACACACTAAACTACAGGGTGGTGCTGCTGACCGCACCGACACTGCGAAGCTGCACCGTAGGAGGGGAGGACAGAGGTTAACACACAGGAAAGGCAAGAAAAACTTGAATTTGGTTAATTTTAGAACAGTTAATATTCAGTTTGGGAACATACCAAAAGGGACTTAGATCAAGAAAGAAAAAATATTTTTACCTGCAGAAGGAAAGAGTACTCCAGGGAGGGCATTTAAAAAAAAAGAAGAAGAAGTAGGGTAAAAGTACAAAAGAAAAGCACCCATTAATTGAAATGCCTATCTGGAGGACAAGAAGGGGGACGTGTAATGAGTCACATGAGCTGGCAAACGTTACGGCTGCATTTGTTTTTTGTGAGTAATGACAACACCACTCAAAATTCATAGCTGATGTTGAAATTTCTAGTTTATTCTAGAACCACCCAAATCATCTAATTCAAAATTATTCTTGAGGGAAGGGAGTAAAAACCCATAGCAACTTGCTTTTAGATTAAGTTACAATTACAAGGAAAAAAAGATTCATAGTACATTGACCTATTTGGGAAATCTGCAAACGAATGTCTACTACACTTAAAATAACTATGGATAAGCATTTATTTTAGAAAGGAAATTATTTAATTAACAGAAACACAAAATCTACATAGGCATACATTTTCTAGACTCAAATGGAACTATCAAAGTGGAGATATCCCGCCTGAGAATGACGACAGTAAAAGCACTAGCCTCAAACAGCACGGGCACTCCCATCTTGAGAACGCACCATGTAAGCATTAGAAGGCCAGCACAGATGTACTGTCCACAGCGCGCCGCGGTGCGCATCGGGGCTGACGACCCGGAGGACTGCATGTTGGGAAGGTGTTATTTGTAGCATCTAGAAACACTTAAAATTTTTTTCTTGACAGTGTTTGCAGGAGTGACAGGTAAACTATTTAGCCTTGGAAGAAGAATAAAACTCAGGCTGAATTTTTCACTAGAAACTTTCTATAAAGAATGACATTTGAGTAACTGGAAAGCAGATTTTCAACACTCTCCATTTACTATACTTCCCATTTCCAAAAAAGGCAAAACTTTGACCTAGGTTTTCTACCCGTTCTTATTTGCCACCCTATCCAAACATTCTGTCCACACTAAGCTCACAATAGCCTATATGTTATACTAGTGCCAGTCAGAAAACACTAATTACTGTGCTAACAACCATATGACTTCACGGAAGCAAAGTTTTCAGAAGTCTTGGCTGCTTACCTAAACATAGGGAAATCTAGAACACTCTGAAGCACACATGGCTGACCTTTCAACACTGGGCCAAGGAAAAGAGGAAGGGCCCTGGCCCTTATGAAAGGTGCCAGTGGCTCAGTGACAGCCTCCATCAGAAGGGACATGGTGTGTCCTCCCTGACTAGTACCTCTAACAGCATTTCCTTCTAATTACGCATCCTTTTTTATGCATTGTGTGCACTTCATGCAACTAATTCTTTAAAAATATGCAGAAACTAATACGAAAGGATCATACAGTATGTTTTAAGCCTGTGCCATGTAAATACCAGAATCGCATTTGTAATTTAAGTGTGCATTAAAAATATACCATAAGTCAGTCTTATCTAAAGATATAAATGTGAAACATTGCTATTGCTTTCACCTTTTTTTCCCCAAGTAACAGATTACAATTGAGGATATGTAGTTCAATATTCCTTTCACTAAGTGCATAAAATAGTGTCATTCTTGATGGATCTACTAGGAATTGTGAAAGAAGCTCAAGTATCCAGTCTAAAGGAAATTCACTCCAAAGCCTTTAAGGCAATGGTGGTGATAGCTCCAGCGTGGTAGCACCGCATCCTCCCCAGTCAACTGACCTCAGAGGACAGCTTCGCTGTCCAGGTGTGTCTCCCCAAGGTATCTTAGGTGTCAGAACACCTTGCATTACGTTCAGCGTATAGAGTCAGTAAAGAGAGGGCAGGTGCCTCACTCTTCATCCACCCCACTTGTGAAGGCGCCCTGGAGGACTGGGCATCAACACAGCAACCCCATGAGACTGGGCAACAATTTATTGTAATAATTTGTATTTTTGCACATGATCTGTTACTTGTAGCTTTTACCTCTCTGTTTAGAAAATGAATTCACGTAATATTAAAAGATATTTTGTGGGAAAAGCCAGAGAAAATACCCAGAAAAAAAATCACTAAATCCATGATGATATTATTTACCTCTGCTAATAATATATAATATATATTAATTGTTAATTTTTTAATAATTTAGCCTTTTCACATTAAAATCACTTTCAATTATATTAACCATTTTGTGGGGTATTTTTAGCTGGGGGTCTATGAGTTTATAAAACAGGATGTTCTTAAATATATTTGAGTATAAATTCAAAAGGTGTAGATAGTTCTATAATACCCAGCATAGAGACATTAGATACATGATGCATAACAATGATATAATATAAAAACGAAGGTTTAAAACTAATTTATAGGTGGATTTAGACTACCACATTAAGGGTTCATTTGATTAAATATAATGTTAAACTCTTTTCCACATTACATTCTGGCCAAACTAGACAGTTATGATATTTAACAAAGTTCTACAACTTAGATAATCAAACACTTGGCTACAGACACACTGATCCTAATTACAAAACTTTTAAAACAAACTAAGGAACAAATGCTACCTAGATCAAGATTATGGACACCAACAGATTTTTTCAAAACCCACAGAAAAATGCTATAAATAAATATAGACATGAACAAAAAAGTTAAATGTTTCAATGAACTTAACATTTTGATAAATACATGAATTGACTTTTTTCCCACTAAATACTAATAAACATCAAATATATTTTAAGATTGTCGGTTCGTTCTGCAGTTAAAAAGCTCTGACTATATACTGTAACTGCCTGTAATTCCCACCAGTCAGTCCTCACCACGTTGCCAATGCCTGTTGAACTACTGGCAGCCTATAGTTGCCTGCTGTACTTACTCCGTGTGCTGAGCAAAGTCACCTGACAATACCTGAGACAGATGATTTACGAGATCATTTCCCTTTTTATTAACTAAAAGGTTCAGAAACTCCTTTCATCCTCTCTCTTCCATTTAACCTCAAACACAAGCGTGCACTTGCCCAGCCACTCTCTGATCATTTCCCGCTACGTGGGGCACGTCCAACAGGGCTCTAGCCAAATGAGATCTTGCCTCCAGGATAGGCTCACAGCCATGAACTTTGGTTGCCTGCCTGACTAAATCTTTCTGTCACCTTCAATCTCTGATGCTTGTTTGCTTCACAATCTGGGGTTTGGATTCCTGATTCTACACGTGTTCCAAAATTAAGGTTACTACCTGTACCCACAATCTTTTGGGTTAACTAGATTCTTGACTTTATGTATAATTACAACCTTCTTATCTCTTGTTTTAACTACCTGAACTCATGAAGTCCATGTCCTGATCTCATGACCTGACTTCTTTATCCTAAAATGGACCAACTTGAATTTCTAACCATCTTAATAATTCTAAAGGTCCATTTTAGTGCCGAGTTGGCTAGGTATCTGGTCTCCTCCCTCTATCATCTCCTAGGATATTGATTTTACCAGACAGTCTCAGACTACTTATTCAGCCATCCATCCCCCTCAAAGAAACCAGCAAACCCTAAGAAAATATTTATTTGAATGAGAATAAGTACCTGAAAAGTATTGAAACAGAAAGACATGTTGCTATGGATACAGAACCCTATGGCCTTATTCCATGCAGTTCCAAAGTAAAGGAGCCAATAAGAAGGCAGAAACTTAACTAAGAATCTGATTAAAGAGACCAGAAAGTATATATTACTTTTATTAGCAGAAAATTACATAAAGCGTTTTTTGTTTGTTTTTATTGCTTGTTCAGTAAGAGATGCCTTGAATGTGGGTAATATACCCTATAACAATTTCAAAAGTCATAAGGAAAAATTCTTCTCCCAGTTCTGTATGATCATAATTGAACATATATAATAAAATGGATGTTGTTAATTAAATGTTATGCAAAATACAAACCACATCACTTAAATAATCCTCTGAATTTCAATTATACAATTTAGAAAACCATTGTGCCCATGTGTGTGTTCTATATGCTTCAAAATTTTATAAACCACTTCACACACTTATTTGAAATTCTTACAATAAAAAATGTTGGTGTTATCATTCTCATCAAAAATAATAAAATGGAACTCTAAAAGACTGGATTAAGGTAGCAATTTTTCAACCTTTTTCATCTCTTGGCACACATAAACTAATTACTAAAATTCTGTGGCACACAAAAAAATATACTTTTTGCTGATCTGACAAAAATAGGTATAAATTTAATTCATTCACACCGATGACTATTGTTGTGTTGGTTGTTGTCATTTTTTATTTGACAATCTAAAGGAAAAGAGGTCAGTGTCCCTGTCTAGACAGGTGCTGCATGTTTTAAAAACTCTTGCAGCACACCGGTTGAAAATCTCTGGACTGAGGTACTGTTTCAGTTCACGAACACTGCAAGCAGTGATCAGAATCGGCTCTCAGGCCCTCTCACTCTCATCTGCTCTATCAGACGGCACTTGCTTTAATTAAAGCTTCTTGCTCTAGAACTCAGAAATTTTGCAGAGATTTAGACTCAAGTGACTAGGGCACTTTCTTAAGTTTTTAATGGAAATCTTCAGTGACCATTATTCCTTATGTTTTATTTTACAAACAATTGCTGGCCAGATCAATAAAGGTTATTCAACTATAATGGTGACGCTAAAGAAATCTAATATAACATTAGTGGGGAAACGCCCAGGTTAGATTTTTCCATATGGAGTGATTTCCCATGCATTGGTGAATTCCCTATCTGAAATAATATCATTTTAATATAGACTGATATTTTGTTTCTTGCTCAAGTTTTATTGCATCATGAAATTACATTTCAACAAGATGTTCCAGATTTATGCAGAAAGTCTTGCCACAGTCAGACTTGTATTTATTTCTAATAATATCTCAGTTTTTCATGCAGTTTCCATTTCTCAGAGTGCTCTTCTAAGTTCTCCTTCCACTGAGACTTTATACCTTTAACTCAGTATGACACTGACTACTGTACCCTGGGGGCTGTCTAATGCACTTTCCATGTTGATGAAACTACGCCCGTGTTCTGTGTTATTCACTTTGGCAACAGAAAAAAAAAGTGTCACCCTTATTTAAAGCATGTGTGACCTCCACTGTGGAGCATATGCAAGGTTTTGCTATGCTTTTTAAGTCATTCATTTCAGTAATTAATAATTATCCGCATCTTCCTAACCCTAAACAGTACCTCCCTAGTTGTACCAATGACAGAATCCCTTACTGACCAATCTCCTAAGGACACAGTAAGTGACAGAACCATAAAATGTTTCATGGGATGCCAGATAACTGAATTCTGAAATAACAGATACAAGTCTTCTGAATGGCTCCAAATTTCTTGGAAAAGGCACATTATGAATTTACTAGTCAGTACTTTGTCCAACCCATTTTTAAACTGATTCTGTGAAGCACCTCAGGAAACAATTAGAGTAGATGAAAGCAGAAAAAGAAAAATTAGGCCATCGTATTGACAAAAATTTGCTGTATGACATTTTCTCAAGTGTTTCTTTAAAATCTTAAAGTACACATAGTCGAACAAACCAGATGGTATAAAAATGTTCTTAATGTATACAATGGAAAACTACTCAGTCATAAGAAAGAATGAAATACTGCCATTTGTGACAACATGAATGGATCTTGAGAGTATCATGCTAAGCTAAATAAGTCAGAAGGAAAAGACAAAAACCATATGATTTCACTCATATGTGGGATAAAAAATGGAAGGCAACAAATGAAAAAAGAAAACAAACAGACTCACAGACACAGACAATAGAAGGGGGTCGCCGAAGAGGAAGGGGGCGGAGGGAGGATGCAGAGGGCGAAGGGGGCTGACTCTACAGCAGCGAGGGGAGGCGAGCCCTTGGGCACTGGGCACGCAGTGCGATGTGCAGATGATGCGTCATAGGCTTGTACACTTGAAACTCACAGGGTGCTGTTAGGCAAGGGTTCCCCGATAACCTTCATTTAAAAAATGCTCTCAATGAAACATTACTGTTTATGTTCCCATCTGTAATCCATCCCTCCCCCACCCCCAGGTTGACACACTTAACTCTTTCAGTTATATTTTTAACGCGCTGATAATGACCTCATGCCATTATATATTTCATAAATTATTAATTTATTCACCATGCATAAAAGATAAAGATTTGGCTTCCTTACACTATCCACCTTCTTTGAAAGACAGCTGCTTTATCATTTTTAGTTCCTTAATCGGTTACCTTTAAAACTTTTTTCCAGTTTTACTGAGATATTGTAATTGACATACAACATTATATAAGTTTAAAGTGTACAACATAATGACTTGATATGTGTATATACTGCAAAATGATTACCACATTAACTTTAGTGACATCCATTACCTCACATAGTTAGTTATTTTTCTTGTGATGAGAACTTAAGATTTACATTCTTAACAACTTTCAAATATATAATACAGTATTGATAACCAGTCATCATTCTGTACATTACATTTCTAGAGCTTATTTATAATCAGAAATTGGTATCATTTGACCATCTTTCACCCAATTCCCCCACCCTCTATCCCCCTCCTGTGGCAACCATCAATCTGTTCTCTGCTTCCAAGAATCTGGGTTTTCAAAAATTCCACAAATAAGTGAGATCATACGGTCTGTTATCTTTCTGGGTCTGACTTACTTCCCTTAGTATCTAGATGCTTCCTCCGCTCCCCCCACATCTGTTCTGATACAGACTGGACCCTTTCTTTCTACACTCACTGTGCACCCACTCTCTGGGATTCCCCTTTCCTCTTCTCCTATCTGGATCCACTGTGCCTTGAATCCTTTGTATTTCTCTTTGATATTCACTCCTTTAGTTTACTGAAGAACAGCTACAGGCAACTACAAAGAAATGCAGGAGATAATCTTCCCAAATCCTTGCATGTTTGCAATGTCTTTCTCCAACCTTATGATTGATTGAACATTGGCTTAGGTCTAGAAATCTGGTTTGAAACAACTTCCCTTTCATAGTTCTAAGGAAGTCATTACTATATTTTACCATTGATTACTGGAAATATGATGACAATCTATATATTGTTCCTGGTAGGGGAACTGATTTTTCTCTGGAAGGTTTCAGGACCTCTCTTATAGTGCTTCTGTTCTGAGATTTAACGATAACATAGGCAGATGTAGGTCTTTGTCACTCCTTATGCTGGTATTTACTAGCCTTTTCAATGTGAAGACTCACATCCTGCAGTCCTGTGAACTTCACTACTATGATTACATTGATAATAATTTTCCCACTCTATTTCCTGTGTCTTGGGTATCAGTTAACTATTGAGTATCTTGCCTTAATCATCATCTCACCTTCTAAAAATATATTTTATACTCATGTTTTTGCCTCTGTTTTCTGTTCTCTACTATGGGAGATATTCTTGACATTAATTTTGACAAACATTTGAAAATCCCCTTATTCTTTTGATTGTTAGATTTTCATGCCGCCTGTTATGCTACTTGTGTAATACCATATTTGGTGTTTCAGTTTTGCTTTCCTTAAATTCACATTTTGCTCCCTGAAGTTCCTTGTTTACTGTGGAGCCGCCTGATTGTTTAGTCTTTCTCTTTCGTGCCTCTGAAGCACACCTCAAATGTCAGGTGACCCAGGGTTGTCTGTTCACCCACGATCTGGGAGGTCAAGTGTTCTCTGTATGTGTGCAGGGCTGGAGATTGTATGGTAAGGGGTCACTGTGCTTGAGGATGGGCAAGAGGAGATGAAGATGTTATGGTGCAGATCCCTAAAAATGCACTAAAGCAGGCTTTGCTCAAAGACATTGTTTTCCACACTAGCTTCCTTGTACTCTTCCCAGACAGTTCATCCACTTCTCTCAGCCTGGGAGACAAATGCCCACCTGCTGGCCATTCTAGGCTCATTGGTAGAGATGCATTTCCTATTCTGTATGTTCACTTCCAACAAATCTTGCTTTCAACCGCACACTGCCCTTCTGCTACCCTTCCTTCCCAGCATCTCTGAGTCCTGGGCCCCTGTTGGGTTTCACGAGGGGGACAGGCTCTTTCCTAGGCTCTAGTCTTCTTCATGTGCGGTTAGATGCTGGCTATCTCAGCACCGCTTCCAGAAATGTGTCCAAGTCTCCTGGCTGTTGATGGCCACCCTGTGTTCTCTTCCTTGTGATGGTTTCATGACTTTGGCTATCATCTTAAGAGGGCCTTGTAAGGGATGGGAAATAAGCTCATGTGGTCTGATCACTCCAATCATTTTGGACTTCTGTATATGTTTCAAAAAAACATTATTCAACCCTCTGAAAGTTGTTGTAATGCAGTTAATGGACAATAGGGAAGGTTCTATTGTGTAAAGAAATATGCATTTGGATTTCTGTTCCCCTTTCACTGCTTCCATTCCATTCTAGATGCTTCAGGTGTGCTGGGCCACATCTGTTTGACCTATCTGCTTGCAGCCCAGCTGAGGCATGCAACTCACTGTACTCCACTTCAGTTGGATGTGGTGTGACTTAGTTCTTCACTTTGAGCTTATTCCAGCATCACAGAAGGCTTCTCAGACCAAAGGTGGGTGCAGCCAGTAAGTGCAGGAGTGGGGAGGA
The DNA here is from genome assembly GCF_004126475.2 of Phyllostomus discolor. Lineage (NCBI taxonomy): Eukaryota > Metazoa > Chordata > Mammalia > Chiroptera > Phyllostomidae > Phyllostomus > Phyllostomus discolor. The sequence continues at coordinate 87,837,382 of NC_040910.2, forward strand.
GGTGTAGGTACAGACAGGAAGGGCAAGTATAGTGGGAAATGCAGGGGCAGATGCCCTTTGGGAGCAGCAATCAGAAAAAGGCAGAATTCCATGGATAAATGCTTTAGACCCCCATTCCTTGGTGGGACACTCACGTGGTATGTTCTCAAAGATCACCCAGGGTCCTCGGTGGAATGGAGTTCCCCTGCTCTCAGGTAGTAACTTGATGAATATAGTGCCCTTTATGGGCGTTTCCCTTCCCTGTGTCATTCTCTCCATTCCCTTCCTTCAGATTCCTGGAATCCCCTCCCCAGTGAACTACTAATTCTTGTATCAGGCTCTGTTTTCATAATAACCTAAACCATGACAATACCATGCGCAATTAAGCTGTAATGTGCTTTGCAGAGGAAGATGTGCTTTGTAATGTACAACGTCAGAGGAAGAGGGGACTGAATTTCTATGAACATGTCTGGTTATCCTTCATTCAAGTCCATTTCAATGACCATTACTTTATAAATTAAAATGCATCAAATTATTTGATGTAATATGAAATGTAAATTAGCAAAGAGTTTTAACCAATATTCATTCCCTGAATGCAATATTTTAGCTACTATATACACAAATATTTTTACACCTTTAAGTGACTGTTATGTTATTCTAAGAATTCTGCTTTCAGTGACCTCTAGCCAATTTAGTAAACTGCTAAGAAGTTACCTTGAGTAAAATAAAACTATATACAGAATGAAGCCAGCCTTAGAAACAAAGAGAATGGGAAAAGGTATGTTTGGGGGACATTCACCAATTGAAAAGCGTTTTCAGTGAATTTCTAGAGAACAGAAAGTAGGCAGAACCATACTGAGATGTGAGGGGGACCGAGGTTGCAAAAGTCAGAGCCAATGGGGAGGCGTCAGCAGAGCTGAGAGCTCATCTATCACAACGTAGTCCAGAGGCTCTGGGCTCATGCACCACAAAGGCAGAAAAGACCCCATGGGAGGTGAAATGAAAAACAAGTTCCTGAGGTCTGTGTACAGGGGGCGTGCACCCCACCCCAGCCTGCAGACTGTAGGCAATTAAGGCAAAAACCAAGCTTTTCCCTTAAAAAGATGAATGAACAATCCAGGGAAACCTAAGGCTTCCAGTGTGAAGTCCACAGCCCCAGAATAAAGCCCTCTTCATTCCAGCTTTTAAGGGGCCTGGATTCTCATACATCTTTCTGTCTAACTGTGATCCCTCATCCCAGAACTCACTCCGACTTCCCACTTAGGAAGAGACATATGAGGAGGTGGGTGGGAAAAAAGTCTGCTTACACAACAAATCAGCTACCTTGTAACCCCGTCTGTGGTAGGTTGAATAATGGCCCCCACTAGCTTTGGCTGTCCACATCCTAATCCTTAGAACCTGTCCTTTTAAAAGGAAGGGAGAAGGTCAGAGTCAAAGTGAAGGCTGCACGTGACAGTGGAAGTGCCGAAAGGGGAGGGGGTGCAGGCCACAAGTGGGAACGCAGGCGGCCTGTGGGGGTTGGAAAGACAAGGAAACATCATCTTCCCGGGAACCTCCGGAAGGAACCATCCCTGCTGACATTGGATTTTAGTTTTATAAGAGTAGTTTCAGTTATTGCACCTTTAGAACTGTAAGGTAATACTGTAAGATTTCTATTGTGTTAAGCCACAGTTGTGGTAACTTGATACAATAGCAATAGAAAACTAATATACCATTCACCTTTTGTAAATATGACTAGAAAGCAAGAATCATCAAGCATATAAGAACAGCCAAGAAGAATAAATATAAAAGACAAATATAAAGAAAAAGAAAACCTAACCCTGCAAGAAAGAGATATTCAGAGAATGGTACTAAAACACATTCTAATTCATAAACTTGGAGAGAGGAAAAATTATTACATCTACAAAATGAAAACAAGATGCTCTGAAAAATAAATAGAAAAAGTACAAAAAGATCCCAGTGTTTAAAACTATGATTCTTGAGCATAGGGGGAAGTAAACCTGCAGAAAGGCTGAGTGAAAAGACAAAAGGGAAGAAAAATTTGAGAAAAAAGTCTGTCATAAAGGCTTTCTGAGGTCTTTGATTGAGGACAAGCCTCACAGACGCCATTAACCTCCTGAGACGTCCAGGCGTGAAGGGTGTGAGGGCCGGGCTGCCTCCTGCCTCCGACCTCAGTGTGAGACGTGTGGCCACTGTCAGTGCCAGTGAAATGTCGTTATTCAAGGGGCAGAGTCTCCCCTTGTTCCCTCAGAGTCTTGGACTACACAGAAACAATACTTATTGATTCCACACTCTCTCAGATGAGGTTTATGATTATGGGGAAGACAAAACACAGGACCAGGCAGTCCAAGGTCCTCTGTGGCACACAACACTGCTCCTTTATTATCGCTGACGTATTTTTTCCCTTTGCGTTATTTTTATGAGAACAGATGCAGCAAGTTCACGCATTAGCTACAGAGGCAAAGCAGAGAAAAGGCCCTGTGTGTGTGTGCTCACGCACACAGGCACACATGTGCATGTATGTATGTTTTCCCGTTGGCCATCAGACATAGCTTCAAACAATCATCTTATTATTTTATCCCTGAAAAGTTCATCTGTTGCCTGGAAATAGTGGAAAAAGTTTTTGAAGATGACCTCAAACCATGTTCCCCTTGCCAACTACCCTTAATTGTAACATCATACCCGCTGGACACAGACAAAAACAAGCAATGGCACTGGGCACCGCAGCACGTTATGACGCAGTCACCACATTTGTCCTCTTAGTGCCAGCACTTTGATGGCATGAAAACAGGATTTCTAACACACTGAAGATCTCTAAGATAAAACCGTGCCAATCTCAATGACCACCGGCAGGAGACAACACAACTGGAGACATTCTCTACACACACCCCCTTTTGAAGATTTTAATATAAACTGTGGAGAAGAACATTAAACTCAGAAGGAATATGGTTCTAACACCATGGAATCAGTAGCAAAAGTCACTCCTTGGAGGATTATGGGGCTTTCAGCAGAGAACTAAAAGAGAGACATTTGTTGGCTATGTTCCTGCTTTCTTCTAACATGGCAGCCTCTGCAGGGAGAAACCACATGGACATGAAACTTTATTTACTGAAAAGTAATTAAAGAAGCAATAATACACTCTCCAGTTGGGAGAAGATTCCACAGGATGGTGCCCAAGGAGTGGCCACCCCGCCCACTGCTGAGGTCACAGACGCCTCACAAGGTCTCTGACACCGCGCTTAGCACACTGTTTGGTATTTGTTTGCCTTTTACTCTGGTGATTAAGTGTCTTATTCATTTTTCCTCTTCACAAACAAGGTGCTCTGACAGAGAACTGCAGGGGAAGCCCTTTTGGAGAGTGCCATTAGGGAAGTCCTATTTGAGGAGTTAACAGTTAGGCTAAAACTTAAAGAATGAGAAGAAGCCAATCATACACACAGATAAAGCAAAAGCCTTCCAGTTCCAATGAACAGCATGGGCCCAAGTGTGATGGCAGGAAAGAGCAGGGTGTATTTTAACAACAACAAGGAGGCCGGTGTAGTTCAGGTATAGGTGGCAAGGGGAGAAGAGCTGGAGAAGATGGTGGGAAAGTGACAATAGGACAGATTGTGCTGGGTATTGTAGGCTATGCTAATTAGTTGGGATTTTATTCTAAGTATAAACTATTGAAGGATTTTAAGCCAGGGAGTTTTCTATTTTGATATACATTTTGAAAAATATCACTATGTCTATTGAAAAAAAAATAAGAGAGAAAGCAAGACCTGGAGTTAGGAGACCATGGTGGGGGTCTGCATGAGAGAGTGGTGGCCTGGACTAGGGCAGTGGATAGTAGTGAACAGATTTCAGCAATGGGTTAAGAGGAAGGAACACCCTTCAGGAATGACTTCCAAGGTCTGGCTTGAGCACTGAGTGCACAGTAATGCCACATACAGTCAAAGGGAGGATGGAGAGTGTAGGTTTCATTCTGGACACGTGACATTGGAGGTGTTTGTTTTGTAAGTTAGCTAAGAGAAGACGCCAAAAGGTACCTGGATATTTGAGCTCAGCTCTCAGATGAGAGACGGGAAATTTGAGGTTATTGGCATATAGTTGTTATTGAGACCACTGAAATGTAGATGATCACTTAACAGAAGAATGAGAATAAAAAAAGGGAGAGGCCAGGCTCCAATATTTCACATAAAAGTAGAAGAGTCAGTAGAGCAAAGAGAAACTAGGGTGAAGTGGGAGAAGCAGGAGGAAAAGTAGGGTTTGTAGGAAGATGGGGCCGTAATTCAATAGGACAGAGGTAAAGGAATGGATACGGCGAAGAAAACCTAACCGCCCAGGCCAAAGCAGTGGAGGACTGGCTGGTTTCAGAATGATGACACAGAAAACAAGGGGAGCTAAACCAGATTCCAGAGGGAAGAACAGTGATGACCACACTGAGAGAAATCCAACTTCTTCCAAGTAACTCAGTGAACTCTTATGAATTTACGAAAAATACATAAGAAGTAGGCAAAATGTACTTCACGGTGAATCCTATATGAAAGGGTTTTATTACGTGTTTTCTCTTGAGGAGGAGAAAAAAAGAAAACGAAACATTCCAGAATATGAAGGAGACCATAAACTACAATAAAGAAGGAATGAAAGGGTTGCTCCTCCTACTGACATCTACTTTGCAAATTCGTCCACATTCAGAATTTCGTCAAACTGTGGTTTGGATATCAACTGGCAGTTTAAAATAGAAATTCCATTTGAAGAAGATTTTTTTAAAGGTGGTGCAGAATGATCAAATCTGTACAATTAAATGGTACCAAAGCTTCCAGAAAATGGAAGAACTGTTTTTTTTTTTAAATTCTGAGGAACAGAAAATGTCTAATGTAAAGCAAGTGCACATTCTCTTTAGGAAAATGTCTACTATTTATCCTAATTACTATTTGAAAATTATAAAATAATCACTTTTCACTTTAGAGCGGACTTGGATCTATGTTCTAGGTTTGTAAATATCCTCAACTGCTTATCTGATTACTTAACTATTTGGCTCAAGACAATATTTATCATTCAATAGCATACTGAGCAAAGACCATGTTCAAGTCCACTTTCATAAATTTCTTTTTCAGATCAATAATCAGATGAGGGGAAAATACTTTAATGCAAGATAAGTAATTATTTTAAAATTGTTGTTTCCTCTTTAAAAAAAAAAAAAGGCAGTTTCAGCCATCTGATTACACTTCATTACCCTGCAATGCATTTGAACACATTAACACTGCAAGCAGAATATGTAATAAAAGAGAGGATGCGTTTTCAAATCCTTCTTGTCAAGTTTTAAGAGATACCAATCAAGCAAACACCTCGCTAATAGTCATGAGACTGCTGTCTTAATTAGTTGGTGATATTTTGACTAAGAACCTCAGATGATGAAACTGTTTTTCCTTGTATTGAACCAGCTTGGCCCAGACTAGCCTGTCCCGCAGTGACATGTATATTGAATACAAATCAGACAGCACAGCTTTAAATCTGTGTTGCAGCTCTCATTTCCAATTCGAGAACTGTACTATAATCATAAGCTTCTGGTGGATGAAAGGAAATCAGCTCTCTGAATATTAGCTAATGCCACATTTGCAAGTCCTGAAGAGATCTGTGCTGTTAAAAAAAAATAGATCATTTCGCGTGAACCTATATATATGAATTGCTTTGTACTGCTCAACTGATAGAAGCAATGCCTGTGCTGGGATTAAACCCTTTTCATCATAAAACCTCATCTGGTTCGGAGTCCAAGTCCATCAAACCTTTTCCCTTTAAAGTCCCGCCTTTGATTCTACATCAATTTATTCAAACCGCAGCTGGGTGGCTGAAAACGAAAGGACAGCATCATTTAAACCAACCATGTTCCCAACTTGAAAGAAGGGCTATAATTAAAAAAATGGGCATAAAAGAATGGAAATGGGATAATATTTTTTAATGGTAGTTCAAAGGCCAACAGATGTCAGAGCCTTTGAAGATGTCAGTACACTGAGCAAGAAGCTGCCATAAAAGAGCTTTGCCTGAGAGGTGAAGCAGCTTTTTAATGGCTAAGAAACCCTTGCAGACACATCCTTGTGTTTTTAATTTGTCGGAGTTTCTGCAGTATTTTCTGATTAATGACACATGATTATAACTGCATAGCAGACATATTTTTATACTTGGTTAAATGAATAGTTCATCCCGCATTCCTTTGGAAGTAGATAAGCACAGGGACACTTTCACAGGAAGTCCAAAACTGTTCTGATTGCTTCACATATTTATGCTAATTCTGTGGGACTGGCCAAATTCAGAGTTACTATATGTTGCCAGCTTTTGTTCTTCAATAGTCTGATTGCTAGTAACACTGCAATTCACATGTAGTAGTTCGAATGTGATTCACCAGCTTCATTCTTCTCATGTGCACGGAACAATATGTGCCTGAATAATTAATTTGTGCCCCAACTCATGTCAAACCAAATTAATGTTTAAAAACATTCCCGAGCTCAATCTAAACAACCATGGGCTGCCACGGGGGTTCAGAACAGAAAGAGCTGCGTGGGGAAAAATGGCAGCCATAACTGCAGTTTGACAGGAATGCCTACTCAGAAAGGAGAGCTGTGATGCCATGTGTCAAACGCTGGGGGACACTTTGCTAGGATTTGGGGGAGGGACTCAGAGGATCCCTGAACTATTTGCCCTTCTAAATAGTTCTGACATGTCAACTTGATTTGTTCTGTGAAACTACCCTCAAGATATTCATGAATGTTAACCACAAGTCACTAGTGAGTAGTACAAAAAAAAAAAAAAGGCTTTCCCACCACTGGGTATGCCTGTAATTTATGTCATGACGAGGTGTGTGGGGGAGAGAGAGGTCACAGGCTTTGAAGTCAGACAGCCTTGAATTCAAATCTACAGCCATAGAGCTTGGGTCTGCGTCCCTTCTGTAAAAACTGAGATAATACCTACCTCTTCCCAGAAAGCATAGGAAAAAGTGCCTAGTGCATGACACTGTGCTCAATTCCCTTTCTCAAAATAAACATACACAGTAAAACTAGGTCCTTTCCAGTTGAAAATATTTACATTTCTATAAACAACAAAATCACATTTTAAAGAAAATGACCATTCTTATAAAGGTGGATGTTGAAATGTCCCACTGTTCCAAGTCCAATAGCTCGTAAGTACTGCCCCCTCCGGTAGGCTGTAATCTTCCACGGTCACGATGGGTCAAACCCTGAAGCACACACCTGTTTGCTTTTGACAGCTAGCGTTTAGTCCTATGAGGACACCACTGGAGGGCAGGGACTGAAGTGCGGGGAGAGAACAACCTTCTCCAGTGGGGTCAGGCAACAGACTTGGGAAGCAGAGAGGAGTGAGAAGTGCCCTCCAACCCAGAGAGAGCAGATTTCATAGACAGGTGTCCTACCCACTTCCCCGCAAGAAGTTGAACTATAATCCTTTCACCTGTCCCCTGTGTTTTCTATCTGAGGACAGGAGCATCTTGGGGTTTATTTTCCAAAGGGAGTGGCTCTTTCCTCTTTTGTATCTAGGCGACTACAGTTTGGGCATTACTAATTGTAGGCACAGTTTCAAAGGTGAAGGTTGTTGCTGTAAGCATTACCTACCTCCTTGCCTGCACTTCCGGAATCTTTTCCTTGCCCCCTCCCTCCAGCTCCAGATGACCAAGTCTTCTGACCACAACTCCTGTGTGGAATCCCTCCAGGAAGTTACCTTCCTGCAGTATTCCTCTTCCTCGCCTTGACACTCCTTCCACCCATCAAAACTCCCACCTCTTTAGAGAAATGGATTTCCGCTTGATGACAGCAATTTAAGTAGAATCAACTGAACAACATGGCGGCCAGGACAGTTGCCTTCTCCACCTCAACGTCGTTTGGATGCTCCCTTCTGGGGAGACTTCCCTTGTCCCTTCAGGCCAGCGCAGCCTTCTGAAGGGGGATGCAGGGCGGCTGACCAGATGACAGCCATGACGTCACTTGCAGTGCTCTGTGTACTTGCTAAATGGCCCGGCAAGATGGTGAACCCTTCCAGGGAAAGGCTTTGCCCTTTGTTTTTTTATACCTCCTCTCAGCACAGTGACTGCTACCCGAAGGTATATGCTAGATGAAGAATGAACAAGAGATAAATGAAGGAATCCTTGGAGATATGGTTTGATCGTAAAAGAAATCATTTGTTTTTCTTACCATATATTTTCATTCATTTAAATTTTAAAAGAGTTCATGAATTACCTATTCTAGAATCATTTTATTGTATATATTTATTTTGACTTTTTAAATGCAGGCATGAGTTGCCTAGTCAAGGCAAATGAATTAAATAAAGAAAAGAGCAAGCAAGAGAGAGGATGTTAGCCCAGAGAAATTCTACTAGAGCTATTCGAGCAATGTAACCAATAGATCCTAGGCATGGCAGTAGACTGTTCTGGAGTGGGAGCTCCCTCATGGCCAAGTGCATCAGTGTGAGAACCTAGGCATTTGCAGGGAGCTAAAGAGCAGCTTCTGACCAACCTCCTTATGTCCTGTGAGCTGATTTGGAGCTAGATATGCCCTCCCTTTGACCTCAGACCCTCCCGCACTGGGCTCTTGTACAGGCCAGGCAAAACTTGGTCCTTTTTACCTCCTTGGGTGATCCAAAGGACCGCTGCTTCCCTAAGAGAGCTAGGAAACCTTTGCTGGTAGAGCTGGTGAGCCTCTGGGGGGACCCAAACCCTCACTGTGCCCAGGAGCAGCAGTGGGACCCAAGGTACTGGGCTGGGCATGTAGTGGATCCTGTCCACATTGCTAAGGAAGCCTCGTTGAGTGTTGCCTGAAAATCAAGCCTGACTCTGCCACTAAGTGCCCAAGTGGCTTCATTCACCTGGGCCTCATGTTTTCAATCTCTGAAATGGGCTCCCTGACAAAGTCCACGTCCAGCTGTGGACTGGTATTCTCCAGACATTTATGCTGCATGGCCACAGTTCACTTATTAAGATAAATAAACTAACATTGATATGGTTATTCAAAAATATTTTCTCACTCCAACTTCTCACAACAATCCATGAATTAGGTATTATTCTTGCTTCCCCCTGCCCCACCCCGTTGGCTCCTGAAAACCACTTCCTCTTGGTTCCTTGCCTGTGATTTGTGACCCACTTTCTCAGCCTTCTTGTCTACTTCTATTTCCTCCATCTTCCCTCAGGCACTGAGTGCCTTCTGTTCTCATTCTGGTCCCCCTCTTAGGACATCTCATCCTCCCCGCTGGTATCCATTACCATCCACCCAGATGGCTCTCAAATCTTTACTTCCAAAGGAGATCCCTCTTTGGAACTCCAGTCCTGCATTCCCACTAGCCTAAGTGGCACCGACACCTAACTGTTCTGAGGCACATCAAACCACGACTCTGAGGCTCCTCTCTCCCCCTCACCGTCACATCAACTCTCCTCACTGTCAGTGCCTTAGCTAAGTCTCTCATCATCTCTCCCTGGGTGACTCCTAACTATCACCCGGCTTCCCACCTCGCTGCCTTCCTCTGCTTAGTCCTCTGCTTGAAATTCTTCAGTGACTTCTGACTGTTTGCAGTTACGATCTCTAAATGTTTTTATTAGACACTTCTAAAAGAGAAAGCTGGGGCGTGCAAATCAGTGTGTATATGTATACATCTGTAATATTACTATTTTAATGCATTATGTGAGTTATAAAATGTGTACAAAATAGGTATTTTTAAAAGATTAAATATAAATACACATAAATAGAAGTTCTGTCTTTTTTCTTTCTGTATCCTAAAGGACCCTACTTGGGAGAACGCTGTTTCAAATAATTACCAGAAGGGACAGTACGTGTCGTAAGTAGGACTCTGAGGTGGAGAAATGGAAGAGACAGAAATGGCAGCAGAGATGGACAATGTGAACCCCGTACGGAAGACCAGTGTTCAGGGGGACCCAGCTGAGACTTTCAACATGGTATAAAGTGTTCTCCAGCTATTGGTCATGTTACTCCTTCTGTTTAGAATACTTTTCCTATTCTAATTTGCATTGCAAATTTATACTAATTTTTAAAACTCAATGCATATGATAGCTCTTTTAATGCAACCTTTTCTGGTCACTTCCCCAGCCCCTATGTCCCACACCGCATGACTGCCATATCCTCACTTGGAATCAAAGCATCTTTTATCACTTTATTGCACTTGGCTCTATATACATCTGTAACTCCAGAAGGCCTGAAAGCTGGGCCTTCTAGAGGAGGCCCTGGAATGTGATTGTCCATTTCCATGCTGGTAATTTCACCGGTACCTTATGTTTCTGGTGGGTAAAGCAGGCATGTAGGCAAAGTTTCCAGAAAGAGGAACAGAGGGTATTAATCTCCCTCAACCCCATAGAATGGTGAAGAAAGTATCTTAAAAAGCCTGATTAGATCATCACACCAATCATGTGGTATAATCAGCAAAAAGGTGCCTTTATGGGGACTCAAGGGCCAGGACAGCTTGTCCTTCTACAAAGTGTGTTACCATGTCTCCTATTCTGTGCAGCCGCTGTTGTGTGGTAGGATATACCCTTTGTCTATGTTCAAGGAAGGTACTTTTCCTGCTACCCGTTGATATGAATCCTATTACCCTCCTTTTATGACAGACGCACAATGCCTGGTTTCCCATAGCCTATAAGCTGGAGGGCAAGGATGATTTCTTTTTTAATACTCCAAGGTATAACAAAGTGCCTGACACATCTAGGAGCCCAACAGATGCCATTAAATGAGTGTGTGAATATTACAGATGTGGAAAATGATGATTAGAGATACAAAGTGGGTAATTCAGGTTGACCAAGCCAGCAAGTGGTAGAGACTGTCCATGAACCAGCATCTCTGTCTTCATATTGGACAAGAAATTGGGCATTGCACCCAGGTCCATACTTGAATTGTGACCTATATGCTGGTGATGTCCAAATTCGTACTTCTGGAATCTCGACCTGCACATCCAACTCCTGGTCTGATACATCTCCATCTGGAGACTTAAGATGTAGCTCAAGCTCAGCTTTGCAACAACAGTTGCTCTTGCTTGTATTTCCCCCAACTCATCTTCATCTTCAACATCGCCATCTATCTAGCAGCTCAGGCCCAAACTCTAAAGAATTCTTCTTTTCCTCACTCCCCACACCTAACCCAACAGAAAGTCCCACTGGCTCAAATACATATATCGTACAGACATCCAGGACGGTACACTACAGCCACAGTGGCCTTTGAAGCACAAGTTGGACCATGTCACCTTACTGCTTAAAAGCCTCTGCCTTTCAATCGCATTTACAATCAAATCCAAACTCCTCAAAGGCCCTCCCTGCCCTGCACCCGCTGTGCTCATGCCATGCCGGCCTCCCTTTTCTTTTCTCACGGGCATGATTACTCTCCCACAGGGCCTCTGCACCCGCTGTGCCCTCAGTCTGGCTGGCTTCCCCCATCACATCTTAGCTTCAGCGGGCCCTCTCTGATGGCCAGCTACCACAGTCGTTCAGCCACTGTATCATCTCTCTCCTTTAGTTCTCCACCCCCCAGTCATTGCTGTGTGATGCTCCCCTATTCACGTGGGTTTTATGTGCTATCATCTGTCTTCCCCCAGTTCAAGTGGAAGTCCCTTCAGAGCAGAGTACTGACCTGTCTTGTTCTTTGAGGTGCCCACAGCTGGAACCCCCTTAGGGCCCTAGAGGCCATGCCCTACACAGCTCCGGGACCACGTCAGGATCTGAAAAGCATCTCCTAAGGTGTGCTCCCCAGCCCCAAGGCCTGGCACCAAAAAACACTTGAAAAGTCTTAATTGAATAAATAAATCAAGTTGAATAAAGTCTGTATCATAAGAAAGTTCACATACTTAATTCTGCCTATTTTACAGATGGGAAACTTATGTAGAAATAAATTTGATTTATGTATTATTTGAAGAGTCACAATGACAAAAGTTTCCAAGTCACAGAGTCCCATTTTGTCAATATCAATATGGAGCAATGAGATTTCAAAGAACAACCAGAATAGTTAACAATAATTAGGATTTTGATGAGAATATCATGAAATCCTTATTTCTGAACTGGATGATTATTTTTCATGAAACACCCACTTTGTGGCACTGGCCCGTGATGCTCACTGCATGTCACTAGACACGGCTGGGGAGGTGGCGTACAAGGGCGCATTCTCCCATGTTTCCCACAGCCCGAACCAGCATCTGCACGCCGGGACTGACTTCACAGTGAGCGGGAACACACTGTGCCTCCTGAACTCATGGCTTTTGTCTAAGACAGCTTTGGCAGTAATTTTTGAATAATTGAAGAACAAAAGGTTTTCAACCCTCACACTTCACTTCTCTTGTTGCACATGCCAGCATCACTTTATCTGGAGCCATTATAAAATTTGCCCAACAAGCGAGCCTAACGTTTACATTACAAAAAATGTTTTCAGGAAACATTTGGTGAACACATGCATTTTGTACATTAAATGACATCTTTGCAAATAACAAAATAAATAAGGCTCCACTTGACCCTAGGGATCTGGGGTTTGTTTCATTAATAAATACTGACTTAAAGAGCAAACTTAAGATGAATGAATCACCAATTTAATTTTAACCTTTTTAATGACCTGCAACTTTCAAGTCCTTCTGCTGGAAAATTCCCTTGTTTTGAGATGCTAGGTCTGGTCAGATTGTTGGTTCCACGTTCACTGAAAACTCCTCTGTTCCAGAGAGCGATAATGTCAGTGAGATGCACACACAGGCGTGTGCACTTCGCACATGTGCATACGCACACCTCGAGACTAATGCTACACTGCAAAGGCCCCATATCCAGGACACACACTTCGGGAAACTTCATTCTCTGAGGAATGAATTTGTTCACTCATTTTCAAATATAACTAATGAGTTCAGGCCTTGACTTCGTACCTAAACAAATCAAAGTACACCAGAATAATAACACAGGTTTTCAGATCCTCCAAGTCTAGTTGTACATTGTTTCTTTCTAATTTCTCATGATCTATTTCCAACCTCCCAGTATACAAATATCCAATGGTACCTGAGAAGCCAGATAACAATATAAAATAATTGTGAAAACAAGTAAAAAAAATAATTTTCACTAAATTTAAGTATTTGTTTCAACTGAAAAACATTACCTCAAGTTTCACATTAATCTACCAGTTCCAATGTTTTAGGTTTCAGTTAGGCCAAGTTTTATAACTGAAATGTTTCCTCCCAATGATGATATTTTTCAAATACTTTCTATACATAAATATTAAGTAGTTGGAAAGGGACTATTATTTTCATGTAATGCCTTGCTCTCCTCCTCAAAGAGGAGTTTAAGGTCGCCCTGACATCAATTTCTGTCATTTTTCTCATGAAAAATGCTCAGGTGTTAAATATCTATCATATCATACAACTGTGCATGATTCCAATTAGTCCTGAATGGAAGACAAAATGACAGTTTAATAAGCTTCAATTTGCCAGCCCTTTGAACACAGAATGATATCATCATTTTGCCAATCATTTCTTGCACTTTGGCTTCAACCTCTTTGTCACAAAAAATTACCTGAAATATATAAATAAAGACATCGGGGATGGCTCTTAGAGAACTGATTGAGTCAGAAATCCAAAAATGACTTTTCAAAGGCATCAAGGAAGAAGCGTTCTTCACCCAATATTTCCTCAAAGATAATTTCTGTCAACACTCTTAGTAATTACCCTGAGGTCAGGGTGAAGAGGAGAAACAAGAGCAATATGCTAAAAATAATGGAATGTATTCTTCCTTATGTCAATGGGACTGACATTCAGCATGTGGAATAATGGTTTATCTCTGGGGTTTTTATGTAACAACTTAATTCACCTGAAAACTTTTCATTTTGACTAAAATAACTCTAGAATTAAGCCAAAATTCTATCAACATAAATTGTTTTTGAGGATTCTAAAAGAAACACATTTTCTAACTATTCCCTGTATTTCTACTGTGAAAGTCCCCAAGTTTGAACTTACTTGACCTCACTCTAAAAGGTTCTAACTGCTTTCATGTAATGGGACAAAACACCTAAGTTCCTTTAGGGAAAAAATACTAACACTGAAGTCTTTGAGATATAAAGGTTCATTCCATAAATTAATGGATCATATGTAATATTGCAAGTTAATATGTGATTCTAACAGACATTCATCTATAATGAACCATTCACAACATACCATACTCACCAGTACTAAATTCAAATTTCTAAGCAAATTTTATAGAGACTGGTAGGTCCCATTGACCTAAAAGCTTATTAGATTCTTACTCTGGACTTATCTTATTTCAGTAATAATGTGAAAACTTAAAGTGAATCCATTTAAAATCATATTTTTCCATTCTACAAATCCTGAAATTTGTGGGAAAGAATTCATTTCCAAATAAAATATTAAGAAGTACATAGCTCTTCAGAGTTTAATTTGTCTCAGAACAGAGGCATTGCCATGGCTTGTGGCTTTGGAGAAAGAGTCATACTGTTGGCCAGAATCTGATTTGGATTTACATAGTCTGAGTTATGGGTATCATTATTTTAAATCTAGCAGTGTATTTATAACCCAAGATTGCAAATATAGTGGAATCTATGCAGAATAAATAAAATTCAGAGACCACAAGCTTATACATAACAGGCCACTGCCCTAAGTCTCAGCTACATTAACTACTAGTTATGTAACCTGGGGCAATTTACTTATGCTTTCTGAATGTTTTTTCATCAACAAATTGGAAATACATATGGTCGCCTTCTGACCCATGTGAGAAGGTCAAAACAGAGTTTCCAAATAGGAAATACAATCCTTATAGGTATCGGAAGGACTGAATGGGATAATGCAATGTAAAAAACCTAGCAGGGAGCTTGGCACGTGGGAAGCATAACAATAAATATTTGTTGCTGCTACTTCTGTTAAACATACAAGCATAAAAATTCAGTGTGGTTCGAGGAGGTACTGCTTACTAAAACTGGAACTCAAGCAGCATGATTCAATTATGACTTTGCAGCAACATCAAGTGTGGCAAATCACTGAAAGAAATGCAAATTGCGAAGAGAATCTCAGCACGGGGGAACAAAGAGTACTAGTGCCTGTCTCCCATGCCAGGCAAAGATTCACGTATAGCCCTGTTCCTTTTTCCCCATGTCTAAGTCTCTCCAAAAATCTACAACCTTTCTTGAGAGGGGCTGTGAGATAAAGAGCACTGAATTAATAGTAAGAAGCCCTGGCTTGCTAGTTCTGTGACCTTGGGCAAGATAATGCCCTTGAACCACAGGTTCTTTATGTGTAAATTAAAAATAATTGGATGTGCTCATCTCTTTAGATTACTTCGTCTGACTCTATTGTTGCTGGGTGCTGCGACACCTGATGTGGCTAAAAAGCTCCTTGTCTGCCGGAACACGGTGTACACATGGACTGGCGCTCCCTTGCCACCCCCACTCTGCAGCGCGGCAGTTGCCACCTCACATCTCCTGTTTTCAGTACCTCCAGTATTGAATTATTTCTTCTTCCAGAACAATATTAATATTTCTAAAGAACCTGTTAAGTATAGTGAGAACAAAAAACAGATTTTTAAAGCAATCATTATTAATTGAGATTAGGTTGCTAATTCAAAGAAAATACTTGATATATTATTTGGAAGGCTCATCTTTAAAAAGAATATTCTTTATCTGAAAGTAGACCACATGCCATCGAATGTGGTTTCTATGGTAACTGCCACAGTTAAAAAATATGCATAGGACTAAAGATATACTGTATAATATTTCTACAGATGAATCACTCTTAGAGAAATCAATTTCTTTGGCTCAGCCTATTTTCATTTTTAAAACTTAATATAATTTTCTCCACAATGAGGACCAAACTGAATTATTTATAACAGCTTAATTGTAGCTATATATGCTACCTTTTGCTTGTAAGATGAAAATAATTATAGAATTACACTGGCAAAAGAAAACTGGTGACCTATATAAAATGTAAACTTTACTTGAAAGGGCATCTCCTTATATTTTTTCCTAATTACAAACCTAAGAAATAGTATTCTTATACACAGTAATATATATAATGATATGTAAATATAATATATATTAAACCAATATGTAATGACATTAGACACCCCACTACTGAACACTAATAAAATGAGATCTTTCCATCAATGTATCTACATCAAAATGGAGAAAGACTTTGGTCCTTTTTGGGAAATTTTGTATAATCTATGGTTTTGATGTCAGAAAAACAGTACTTCCCCCATAGGCTTTTTAAAGTGGCTTAGTTAGTGAACGCTCTATATTTTAAATGTACACAGGAAGTTCTTGGGCTATCTTAATAGTATACACTCAGATAATACTATGAAATTTCATTTAAAAAAGTAAATTTAAAATTATAATGTGGGGTTTTACCACAATTCCATTATTTGTGAAATAATAAAGTGAATTGTTAGAAACATTTTCCCACAAACTCTTCTAATGTCTGACATTAAACATATATGAGAAAGGTAAAGAGATTAAGCACAAAAAAAAAAAACCCTCATAAACACAGACAATAGTGTGGTGATTACCAGAGGGAAAGGGGTGGGGGCAGGTGGAAAGGGCACAGGGGGATAAATGGTGATGGAAGGAGACTAGACTTGGGGTGGTGAACATGTGATGCAGTGTGCAGATGATGTGTTACACAGCTGTACACTTGAAACCTGTATGGTTTTATTAACCAATGTTACCCCAATAAATTCAATAAAAATGAAATAAAAAACATGTACATTGCAGCAAAACCCACTTAATACTTAAAACCCCTTTCATTCCACTCCTCTTCCCTCTAATACAAATACCACAGGGTGTGAGGGGATGAGTATCAAAGTGTGGTGTGTACACAGCTGGAAGGCCAGGCAACCACTCTGATGTGAGTGCACATGTTACTAGGGAGGGGAAGGGAGCACGGAGCAGGGTTACGTTAACAGCAACAGCTTTATTACATTGGGGGGAGATGCAGGTCACGCAGTTTGCTTTGTCCATGCCATCAGTCCAGTTTGACTCAAAAGAAGTAAAAATTTTCACTACCTCAAAACCAAGCTCGTGATATTAGTGAGTAAATATTGATAATGAAATAGTATTTTGGTTTTATAGGTAGGATGTGAACCATTTTAGTACAGGTAGAAATATCCTATATTCCTGGACCAAACTTGATTTTATATTGCCTACAGTTTTCCATACTATACATTCAGAAAACAAGAGAATCAGATGTAAGAGAGCAAGAGAGGGAGAAAACAAATATACTTGGAAATTAACACTAGGGCATTAACTTTAAGACTATTTCCAATCTCAGACATGCTCCTAATTTTTACTTCCTGAAGACACTCCGTAAGGGTTTCTGGAGCAGTCATATAATGATAGTACCAAAATTTGCTAGGCTTGTGACTTAAAATACACTTTTTTTGATTTATAGTATCTACAAAATTGGATCTTTCAAAGTAGTTGTGTTTTTTTGATGTTGAGAATAACTGAATTCCCAATAAATTAAAATAAAATTTTGGTACATGGAAATAAAAACTGCTAATGTATTTTAAAACATAATTAAAGAATCTAAGATTTTCCCACCAGATTTAATTTCCAAACATTTTAATACAGAGAACACAATCAGTTATTTTAGTCAGTGTCCTTTATATTAAGACCCATGACAAAAATTACTCACAAAGTTGATAGCCATGAACAACAACAACATGAACTGGTATGGCTGTCTCATTAGATAATAATAATCACACAATTTATCATATTTCCCTCTTTGCTATGGCTTCCAGGCAAGTGCAGAACTAAAACCTGTACTTAACCAAAACATTTTTTAAAGTATGGATTTTCTGATGTGGCAAATGTCATTCAGTGCTTAATTATTATTTCCAGTTATATTTTACCTGTTTAAGCATGTATTTATTATAAAATGTTGCCTCTCAAATCCTTTCTGAAAGTAGTTGGCAGATAAAGAAGTTAAAATCATGTGTTTTCAATAGAAAAATGCTTCCCCCTCAAAAGCCCAAAGACCATGTAGGTTTAACAACAATTTTCAGAATACACGTCTTGTTAAATCTGTCCTTAGGCAGTCTTTGAAGAATGATGGCCAGGCCTAATCCATTGCATGAACCCACATTCAGCTTATTAATGGAGATTTTTATCTTGTGCCCAGATTCCCAAATTCATGGAAAATAATGTTGTTGAGATATAATTTTAAAAATTAAAACTGTTTCACCACATATATATTTTCAGAAAACTTTCTGGTAATATAAGAGAGGAAGAACAGGATTTCTGAAAACCCCACATTTTAGAATCAGTGATAGGTGCAGCCTCTTACTGTGAATCAATATGGCAAAATCAAGATGATCTGTCTATCATGCCAAAGTTGTTCATATTAGAATCAATTCTCAGTTTAGGAAGTCAGTGAAGGCATTGAGATGGCAATGTTAGGCAAGACCTGTTTTACTATATACAAATTCTAAGTTTCACATATTTTCTGATGATAACCTGCAAATCTGTTATGTCTAATTTGCATTAATCTGATGGTGGTTCACTGTGGCTGCTTTGGTCACCTGACCCTTGATGTGTCTGTACCTTAGGTCACCTAGACAGCTGTCCTAAGATGGTGACACCATCTCTGGGGTGGATCACAAAGGTTCTCTGTAACAGTCCCATGCACACCACTCACTGTGGCAACAAACTGAAAGATCACACAGTCTCTAAGTGGTTCAGGGCCCTAAAAGAACAACTATGAGATCAAGGACCCCAGGTCCTGTTTTTATCCTAATTCAAAGGGGTAAATTGTACATATTCTCTTACTACATTGCAGTTCAATAGCAAAACAAGAATTACATGCAGAACTATCATGGTATAAGAAGCTTTACTAGAAAAATCATCAGGAAAATATAAATTATCTGTACTATATAATTGATTGCATCAATCAAATCCTTCTTTAAAATGATTTCAATAAGAAGGATCTGGCAGATGAGAAATATCTGATAATGAGGTGGTGAATTTCTACATATCTTTGTATCTACTGATCTGCATGCTTTTTTGTATGCCTTGTATGCTTCATGCCTTGTATGAGGTTGGTAAATTTAATGTGCACTTCAGCAAATGACACCAGAAATATCCTACCATTGAAAATCAAGGTATTATGACAGAAATATGGTATATGCATGGGATAATTAGCCAAATGTACCAAATAAAATGAGGGAAATGGTTAATTGTCCTAGTTGTGTTATTGTATCTCATTATTTCTACATAAAACAGAAGTTACTTGAATAACAACTAAGCACAACCAAGCTATAATAATTATACAGCATATTCACCAAAAAGGACTTTCTGGTTGATATATGATTCACCTTATGGTAGGTAGCTGTACTTTATAATAATGGTTTTATTATCCATATGCAATATATTACCCATTTAAAAAGGTCAAAAGAATATTGTTTATTTAACATACAATTTTTAGCACATTGTATGCATTCAAGAATCTGATGGAAGAAAAGCAGCAAACAAAGACATAGTATCTGAAACAGCTATTTCACTGGCCTTTGGTTAAGTATTTCAACTAGTCCTTCCCACAAAATGGCCTCCTTTGCTAAACGGAAGCAGCCAAACATGAGCTGAAAATCAAATCTCTTCAGAATCCAAATAAAAAAATTATTCAATCCAATATTTAAGATACTTGTGTTTGTTCTGCATCAAACCACAAAACAGTTATTTGAAAAAATGATCTATTTTAAAAAGTATATGCTCACTTTATTTTTTTGAAAACAGTGAATGGAATTCAGGACTTAAAAGGTATCATACATTAGATTAATTAAAACACAATCATAAAAGGATATATTTAGAAAATTTAGGACTTACCTGAATGAAACTTTGAAACAATAGCCTCAATGAATAACCAAAAATAAATACAAAATACTACCATTTGGGTGTACATAAAATTTTTAAAAATATAACTTAATTTCTTTAAAAATATCTTCTCTAAATTTAACTAAGTATATAGCTTACACAGAAAATCATTTCCCTTTTGATCAAGAATGCTTTCAGCCTGTCTTGCCCCTGTTGACCAGCATTCCCATGGCAGCAATTCCAATTGTTCCAAAAAAGACTCAAATTATTAGAAATACAATCCTGTGCTACAGAATTTGAAGAGGTTATATGGTCCTCATACTTAATATTTCAATTAGAATAAATTTAATTAATAGCCTGATTATATGTCCCCGTGGCTTAATTACATGTAACAACTCTAAAATTTCCCCTTTGTTATCACTGGGTGAACCGCACCCTACCTAGGGCAGACACGACATAGCCAAAACCACAAAGACGTCCTCTAATTTTGGCCTCCACTTGCGTTGGCTTTCCACAACAGCACTAAAATAGTAGTTAGTTATATAAATTAATGAATTTTATTGTATCAATTATTTAATTCTACTAGGTAAACAGACACTACACCGATTTACAACTCAAACATCATATCACAGAAGACAATGGGAGACTTAGCATCATCTCTGAAGGAGAAATTAAGTTTGAAATTATTCTCAATAAATTGCATGGCTAACAATCAGAAGATCAGCATCTATTTTACAAAAGCTCTAATGAGGCTGGAGGCAAAAATATAACACACGCTGATTTAATAGGGACCACTGACTATTCCGGTACTATGGGTACTATAGTGAGACTACATTCTTAGTCAGCAATCCCCAGAAAAATGAAAATAACTTTCCTATAAATGTATATTACTGACCAAAAAACCCGTGCTGAGTATATCTATATTGCCCGGTCATTGTCGGAAAGTAAAAGACTCAAGGTCAAATGAAAAATAACCAATAACTCCCATTCTTTGCTTTACCGCCTCCCACTCTTCACTCAAGACATTAACACCTATTTAATCAGTAGTATTTTCATATTTAGATCATTATAAAATTGTTTAAATACATATTAAAACAAATAGAAGATTTATTTCAGTGTTTAAAGTTATGTTACTTGGGGAGGTAGAATAACTAGGAAAAAGCTTATGTGTGATGTAGGTAACAAGATTAGATTTCAATGGTAAAGAGACTTATTGAAACCTAGTGTGTTATATGGTTTTATTAGAAAAGAAAATGATCTTGTTATTGTTATCAATTGCTCTTCAATTTCTCTTGAGTAAAATTTCACAGAAATCTCTTCAAGAATACATTAAAGGCCTTTGACTATATACAGGGTGGGCAAAAGTAGATTTACAGTTGTGAGTATGCGAAACAGAGTTTATTTCTATATTATTATTAATTAATTATTGTACTATTTTCTATACAAACAACTGTAAACCTACTTTTGCCCCACCCTGTACACCCTAAAGAATGTATTGTACTACAAAGATTTACGCTCAATAAGATTTTTTTCATCTGAAATTTATAAAGATAATTTTCCATGCTGACAGTGCACATTTCATCCATAAGTTTGAAGAGTCAAATGCTACCACAGCTGGGGGTTATTCTGCCAAATGGCTTCCAACAGGGACTACAGAGATGGAGGCTAGGAGGCATGCGTGTGTGTATGTAGGAAAAAGCAACAGACCTGATGGGAAATAGCCCTTCACTGGAGTCATTTTTATCAATTACCATCTGAGTGATCTAATCAAATATAGAGACTAATGAAAAAAGCAACACTAGGAAGCAAAAGCAAATATTAAAACAGCTGCTTGATTACCTACAGAGATGAAAACAAAAAGCAAGGAGTGAGGCTGATATATTTCATAGGGATTTGCTCAGGCTGAGGGGAGGGGTGAGGGGGCAGATACCTTTAAAAAAATCCATCATGAAAGGAACTGAGACAAGATTATAAAAAAGGGGCCAAGTTATAGCACACCATGGGATTTTTAATCTGGCTACCTGGGGTTTCTGTAGTTAAAGCCTTATTCATCCCTAAAACGGGGGGAGGGGGGAGAGGGAAGAAAACAGAAAAATCACATTTATATGTCAGTTTTGCAAATGATCAAGCAGCGTGCATCAACAAGAATAATAAGAAAACATTAAACGCTGATGACTTTTTAAAAAGACACCCGTTTTATCAAATATCATTGATAATTACCTGTGAATCTCGTTTCTTGAACTCTTGAATTTGATTTTCGTGCTCCATATTGGCAGCGCGAAGCTGTCTTTCCAGGTTTTCGATTTCCCGTTCATGGTCTCGGACTAGGCTATCCTTCTCTGCGTTATGCTGCTGTAATAGGTGCGTCTTCTCCTGTTCATGCTCCAGCTTCAGCTCTACTATCTGATTGGACAATGAGGAGGACAGTTCATCAACAGAACATCCTTGTCGTCATGACAACTCATGGACAGCTTAATTTTTCTGTAATTTATCCAAGTTGGAAATTTTATTTTTGCGTCATTATTACCTCACCCTTGAATACTCTCTCATTTTGGGGGGAGGGGTACCTCAATCTCCAAATATTCAAGACAGTTGGGCATATTCAATTAATCCTTCTGCAATCTGTTGACACAAATGCCTGAACATTGAAAAAAATATGCCGAATGTTAGGTATTTCCTCCCCAAGAATTAGGGTATTACTGATCAACAATGGTTATAAATGGTTAATAGTCAGTACGCTTTGCTTTTTGCTTAAATATGTACACGGACAAGCAGCAATTAAATTGGTCAGTTTTTTTATGATTTTCAAATGAAAGATGGGAGGTAAATATGCATCTGGATTATTGTATATACAGTTGTCTTTTCAAAAATAAAATGATAAATTTCAAAGCTCTATTATCTCGTTGTCAGCTACGGTACACCAACACAAACAGATGTTATGTGTTCCAGAAGGGCACCTGCTGTGCTGCAAGCTTGCGCCATGATTTCATAAAAAGCATTCTATTCTCAGGATCCTTTCCCAGTCCACTCCACACTGGAGACTGTGACCTTGGCCAGTCTTAGCCTCTCCCTGCAAGACTGAATGGCAGCCGGAGACCAAGGGCCTGGTTGCCGCAGCTTTGATACTAATCCTCCCAGACTGTGCACAATGGCACCCTACCTGGCCTGCAAACTATAGCCAGCCAGGCTGTCTTTGAAGCAGGTGATGAATAGGGGACCGCAGGAAGCCAGCTTCCCCAGTGAACTCCAGGCCACACAGCTGCTAAGAACAGTCACTTGGATTTTTCTTCAGTTTTGGTGGATTTCAGGGGAAAAAACTGCTGTTATCTAGAATACGTTGTGTTATTTTCGGCGTGAGAATCCATCTTCAAAAAAGCTAACAGTAGGAGCCTGCTCCAAATCGATCTTGTTTCGTGCAATGAATCACCAGACTACCTTATCTTAAAGCTATAGCATTCATTTCTCCAGGCATGTCTGCTCTATTAAATTTCAGAAGTTATCTTCTTTTGAGATTAAAAATTCTCATCCTCTAGTAATCAATTAAGAATCAAAACACAAATTAAATTTGCTTTTAATTTAGACACAGATTTCAAAATTTTTCTATTGTGATTTGTGAGTTTTCTCAGAGAACTGGGAAATCAACAATAAATTTCTGACCACACATAAATTTATTATACTATTTAGAAGAAAGAGAAGTATATTAACTCTTGCATATATATGCTTACCAGAACAAAATTACCTATAATATGAAAAAATTTGTTTTGTATCTGAGAATAAATATATGTTCTAGTGAACTCATGCTTATTTAAAATGCAGGAATCTTTCTTCTATATTATTCTACTGTTAGTAATATATACAAAAAAATAACAATCTTCTCCTTAAACACTATATAAAGTAGTAAAGAAAAGTTTTCTTTATTTAAAAAAAATTTACATGCTTTATTCTGTGCTCCATACAACTACAATGTTAATTCCAACAAGAGAGAATTTAAAAAGGTATTGATATTACTACGTTTTTTCAGGCAACCAACTGTATGAATTATTGAGTTAGAATATTGTTAGTTCTCAGACACATTATCATTTCTACTCAGTGCCATGCTATCAAGCATCATTATAACAAAGTTTAATATTTTATTGAAAATCATTCAAGCATACAACACCCTGGAAGGAAACAGAGATGGAAAGTTCCACTGAAATCTCAAAAAGCCTCAGAAAAACTGGGAAAACAGGTGTGGTTTAAAATTGATAGAAAGCAAAATACTTTACAATATTCTAGGGAAAAATAACCAATTGACCTTTAATTAAGGCAGAAGAATTACGGATTTTTTTTTCCTAGAAAAAGATCAGTGACCAGAGGCCGCTGTGATGTCATTAGTAATGGTGCCACCTTGGTCTAGGCTCTGGGAATAATGCGTGATCAGAGTAACTTTCTCTGTCATTGGAAGAGTCCTTTCTGGTAGACTGACCAATGATCCTGCCCGTCTTCAAATCTGAGTTTGCTCATTCTAACAAGTCAGGAACAAATGAAATAGAGGAAGAAATTTCAAGCCTAAACATAGATGCTCATAAACTACCATTACTTTGTTGTTTCATCAGGGCCTGTTACTCAGTGATGCTAATTAAATTTTAAAAATCTCAAGGTTGCTGGAACCTTTTAAAGTGAAGTAGCTTAGGCTTGTCTACTTGATCCAACACTGCTTGGCCAACTTCTAGATGTTATAAGCCCTTTCTGGTCTTTGCCTAGGTGTGCCTTCTCCTGATAAATAGGAGAGTCCAGCAGAAAACCCCAAATGTTCTGGAAACATCTTGATGATGGATTCATATCCACAAAAGACATCATGAAGGTGGATCCATGTTTAAATGCAAAGTTTTACTTGTTCGTAGACCTTTTTGCATAAGTAAATGTTAAAATAATTCTTGGATTTTCCAGTTTGGTCCTTTACTGATGGTCACATCTCAAAGGCAAGCAGGAAGTAGCATATCCTCCTTACATTGTCTACTAGACACTTTTGGTTGACAGACAATAATTTGTTATGGAGTTAATGCTGACGAGGAGGTGGTAAATCATGGAAAATTTAGAGGATGTAAAAGTAGACAACATCCACAAAGATGAATGTTGAGTGGTCAACATGGTCTCTAAGTCAAGGTGGTCTTCAACCTATAACACAAGGTCTGTCTGGAAAAAGTCCAACCATTGTTAATATAATGAGAATGGCTTATATGACATTGATGTAACCTGGTAGCCAAGGAATCTAGACTGGAATATTAGATTGGGATGCATATGCATGAACAATGACAACTTCACTGCAGTAGTCAGTGGGGGCTGCAGACATTGTTGAGCGAGCATGTGTACTGTGTGGCTGTCACATTAAAAATGACTGAGTGAGTAAAGCAACAACTCTGCATAAAATTTTGTGTTAAGCTTGAACATTCCTTCCTTGGAAACTATTTGGATGATTCAGAAGGCCGCAGCTATGGGCAACTGGTCATTAGCAGCTTCATCACAACAATGTGCCCGTTCATGTACCACATTTCACAGAGTTTTCTGGTGAAACATCAAATCACCCAAGTGACTTGGCCCTCCCCCTCCACCCTCCGCAGCCCAGATTGGGCACCCTGTGACTTCTGCCTTTGCCCAAACTAAAACTCCCTTTGAAAGGAAAGAGATTTCAGACTGTCAATGAGATTCAGGAAAATACAATGGGGCAACTGATGGTGACTGGGAGAACTGTGTGAGGTCCCAAGGTGCCTACTTTGAAGGGGACTGAGCTGTCATTGTCCTATGTACAATATTTCTTGTATCTTGTATCTTCTTGAGTAGAGGTCTCTATTTTTCATAGTATGTGGATAGATACTTTCTGAACAGATTTTGTATAGGCTACAGAGAAAATAGGATGCATCATCACCAAGAAATCTGCTTAATTAAGGCTGGGTAAAGACAGCCTTGCAATTTAGAAGGAAAGGTTCATGGACAGGAGAACATACCAGGCCCCGAGAGAGACCAAGGAAGAACTGCTAGAACCCAAGTCTCTAGGGTCTTGGAATATATATTTTAAGTCCTGGCAACTAGTTTATAGTAAAATTGGTGCTAGCAAATACAGCCTGAACACTTCTCAATAATCTTATACAGGAAAAGACAATGGGAAAAAGTAGGTCATTACTTCTCAGTACACAACACATGAAAGACCAACACATACCCAATAACATGTCAGAAATTCTAAAACCAGGAACATAAATTACAGAAGTGCTAGAATACATTTAACACATTAAAAAGGAGAAGTTATGTTGTAAATACTAACTAAAACAACCTCAAATGTAACCAAACTGTAAAATCTATATTCTACAAGCCTTGGTGTAATGGGTTAAAGACCTAGTGAATATAAGTATGAAAACTGAAGAGTTTGGAGTGATTTAGAGGCTACCTACTACAGCATTAATCTTGATCAGGAATCTTCCCTGCAGCGCTCTGATAATCAGTCACTGCCCTGTTGCTGGACTGGTTTTAGAAATAAAGACCTAATTGTAGTCCAAGGCAGCCTATGCTTCATACTGGACACACCTGGCATTGGAACTCCCAGGTAAAGGTAGCAGAGGGAGCTAAAAATTATTAATAAAAAAGAGTTGAAAACAAAACAAGAGAACATTCACTGGCAGCAACCTAACAAGGAAAGAGGATTATCATCTTGGCCATAATATTCAAAAAGTGGTAGTTCAGGGAAGAAAAGAAGATTCTTGTCAAGGAACATGTATAAAGGACACATGGATAAAGCCGAAGGGGGTGGGATTGAGGGTAGGAGGTGAGGATGGCTGTGAGGGGTGCTGATGGGGGTGGGAGTGGAGACAACTGTACTTGACCGAAAAGAAAAGAGAAGATTCTGACATGGCTCAGCGAGACCTTACTACTCTGTCCCCATCCCCCAGAGGTGGAACTGCTAAGATAAAATAATGTTGGGGAGTATTCTCTAATGCCCCAGTTTCAGAGAGAAATAGACTGAAGATCAATCACTCCCTTTCCCCTGTTTTGCCCAGATCAGGAGTGGGAGGGTGACTGCATGGGAGAGAAATGGCTGCTGGAAAGAGATGAATAAAACTGGGAAAGTGAAAAACTGTGGCTTATTCTTCCTGATAGAAGCATGGGCTTCAAAGCTCCCTTAAAGAAAAAAAAAAAAAACACTTTCCAATGCAGAGCACAAGCCCTGGTGTAGGACGTTAATAAAACGTTGAAAGAGCAGATATCAGTTTCTCAAATGAAAATTGCTCAGAGCTCTAGTGAAGTTCTCCTCCTCCATCCTTATCATAATCTCAAGCTATAGAAATGTAAGTGCATGGGAAAAATACAATAGAGATTTAATAAGTAAGAAAAAAGTAAAGTAAATGCAACAAAATATCCACACCCTCAAAATGAAACTCAAAGGAAAACAGGCTAAAAATAAAGAAAGAAAAGGAATCAAAGAGAATTTATGCAGATTATACCAAAACAAGTAGTAGATTTGGACAGAGCTGCCCACATTAAGCCCAAGCAAGAGAAGGAAAAAAATATCTAGACAACTGTAAATTTATTATATCAGGGGAAAAAAAGAACACAAAACGGGAAGAAAAGGAAAAAGGCTGGTCCATCATTCTGGAGAGGAGGAAAACACACCTTGAAAAGCAGAAACAATTATAATGAAAGAATAACTTACTAAGAACATGAGAGCAATGAAAAAGACCTTCAAGACAAAAAGATAAAACAACAAACCAAGGATTAAAATAACTCCACCACAAAATTTACTCTAAAGTAGAAACAATAATAAGCTGAATAAACATGCTGCAAATCTGATTACTGACAAGGCTTGGCATAATCATAATAAAGGCCCATGGCAACAACGTGAAAATAACAGAGAAAATACAAAAAGAAAATCCATGTGTACATAGATATATCAAAAAATTTCTCTGAAGTGAATGAACAGATGGACGTGTGAATCAAAGAAGTACACTGTATACCAAGAAAAACTGATTCAGGTTGAAGAAAAGAATGGCTCAAGAATACTATAACTAAACTCAAACATGGAAAAACTCAAAGACTATAAAACCCAAACTACTCCTGAAAACAAAAAACTCTTGAGGAAATCTGGGCAACCAGGAGATAGCTAAAGAATCTGTATTAAACAATAATTAGTTGCCACAAGACAGTGGAACAATGCATATAAAACTTTAGGGAAAAAAAAGAATAACCACAGAATTTTATTCCCAGCCAAGCTGTCCTTCAAAAAATATAGTGATTTTCAACCATGCCAAAGTGCAGTGAATACCACAATTATATGCTTTCTTGAAAAAAAAAAAAAAAACACTTAATGATGATAGATGAATCAAAATAAAGAACTCAGATATGGAGAAGATGTGCTAAAAGTCCTTGTGGGTATGTAAGTGATTTAATAAAAAAACTAACTATATAACTGTGAGGGTTATGGTTATGGAACAAAATATAAATACTACAAACTTTTACAATGTATAAATACTACTATAATTGGCAAAACAGAATGGTAGAAGTGGGTGGGAGGGAGTATAAGCATGTCATTTTTAGTTGTTTTTTTTTTTACTGGGGAGTGAACTAATGCTCTCAAAACTGAACCATAAAATCTGAAAATGACTCTAACTTCAATGTATTTTTAATCTTTATTTCCTACCACTCTAAGCAATAATCTCCTATAAAGAAACATTTTCTAAATTTCAGAAATTTCTTCAGTTCCTCTTTTTTCTTTACTTGAACTGATTTCACATAACATTAAATATTTTAGTAAGGGCAAATACAGCATGATCCTGTTTCTAAACATTTGTTTC
This sequence comes from Phyllostomus discolor, assembly GCF_004126475.2. Lineage (NCBI taxonomy): Eukaryota > Metazoa > Chordata > Mammalia > Chiroptera > Phyllostomidae > Phyllostomus > Phyllostomus discolor. Next base: position 87,865,994 of record NC_040910.2, read on the forward strand.
TGAAAATTATCCTTTTATTTATATATCTCACAGAAATTTCTGAAATCATGCTCTATATGACTAACAATAGTCCTTTCTAAAAGATAAGATTTTGGTAGAATTTTTGCTTTCTTCATCGTGTGAGTTTACCATGTCAAATGGCAATAGCTCCCTTTGGGGGAATGTCTTTATCGAGGGGCAAGGTCTCCCTTCAAACACGTGGCTTTGGGTCTATGAACTATGAACTTAGATCTGGACACTTGAAGGGTGGTTTTCCAATGAGGTGGACAACTGTTGGAAGTTCCCTTGTTGGCTCTTGACTTTGTTCTTGATGTTGTACAATTAGTACTCTCATTGGTCGCTGCCTGTCTCAGCTGTCAGAACCCCATGCTGTATTCATTATCATTGCAGACCCTTGAGGAGCAAGATGCCACACTAACCTTCCATCTGCCAGCCAGCTGAAAGGAGGCAGCCCAGTTTCATGACAGTCCTCCTACAGTATGGTCCTGGCGTGTAAAGGAAGCTGCCACACAGCTATTCAATGACATTGGTGTCCCTACCATCAGTGTATTCCTCAGCACCTTAGGTGAAGGCAGTATCATTTAGGCCTCCCAGGTCCAATGTAACAAAATCATTCTAATATCTGCTTTTTCCTGAGAATTTTGACCTCATTACTATGCCAAGGCAGCTCTGACAGCTCTACCTTGGATTAATTTGACTAGACTAGTAGGAAAGCTCGCTATCTAGCACAATCACAAACTATTGTAAACATGCTAGCTACATTTTTAAAAAAGAGATGAAGATCAGCTCAATATTGTGAACAATTATATACATCAGACTAATAACAGCTTAAGGGCACTTTGCTTTAACATGATAGCCATCAAACGACAAGTACTTTTCTATAGGGCTTGCCAGACAACACTTCCACAGTACCCGACATCCCATTCGAGGGCTCCCTGTGAACAAACTCTGCTTCTTGTACAATGTAATGCTACTTTTATATCACTCATATGACTCGTGGCACTTAGACCCACACTAATAGACAAGCGTGTCATGTGCTGGTTTTCCACGTAAGAGGGACAGACTTAGATCATCGGGTCATGTCTCCAAGCAGTTTCCCATCTGCATTTGCAAAAGAGCACGTTTGAAATGTCACCGAATTCTCTAGAGCTCCAGAAATTTAGCTCCAGTGGGACAGAGTCCATTGTTTAGCACCATTTCACCAGATTGATTTTGTGGCCTTACTAAAAGATGTTGGAATCTTTTTTTTTTAATTGCAGTTATATGAAGTAAAATATGCTATTGGATATCACATTTCATGAGCAATAAAGATTCCCTTTAAGATACACTTAGGGACATATACAATCTGCTTTGAAACTTTGTAGTCAGGGGAAAAATATATTTTAGTGCAAAATATATCACAGTACAGTCTGATGTTTTGAACAACTTCTTAATAAAAACAGGCACACACACACACAAAAAGTGAAAAGTCGGCAGTGCGTCAAGAGCAGAAATAGAATTTGTCGTCCATGGGTGGCCAGGTGGCTCCAGGATTAGACATTTGCTGCAACACAAAGAGCCATCCATGAAATCTGTCAATTAACAGTTCGCTTTAGTCACGCAAGTTCTCTTTATCTAAAGGTTTAATATTACTGTGCTAACTGCTGTTAGAGATGGGACGTGGGCCTGCCAGCATGTACCACGTCTTCATCCCTTTCCCTCTCTGGTCAACTGTTACCAGCCAGGAACACAGTCCTGCGGAAGCCCCAAAGCCCCGGGCGCACTGAGGGTGGAAGGCTGGGAGCACAACGGAGAAGATTCGGAAGGAAAGCTGAGAGAGAGGTGCTGGCTGTGCGAAAGCAAGTCCCATTCTCCATGGTTTCCGTTCCCATTTAGCACTTCAAAACACCTGGCACCTGCAGGTGGTGAGTGACAATAATTACCCTGAGCTTTTAAAACTTTTTGAAAATTTTTCTATATTTTCTGAGTTTTTATCTGCCAGATCTCTATTAAAACACCCAGGAAGGATTCAGACAGATAAATGCTTCAAGAAGTTTTTTTCCTCACAGTTTAATGATGGTTCACGCATGCCACTCAAATTGAGAAAATCCATTAATTAAAATATGCCCTCTTAGACAGAGTTCAACATTTTTGGTAAAAATGTGCCTTGAGTGCGTATTTTAATTTTAATTTATTTTACTCTAGGTTTATTTCTCTAAAACACATTCAGTTTGTCTTAATCTAGTACATCACTGCTTTTGAATGAATATGAAATATAAAAATCATCCAAGTTTCCCAGCTTGTATGGAATTTGGAAGGACAAAGAGATCAATCTGGTTGTAACCTCCTCCAATATATGGATTATGTCTTTCCTTTCCTTTCACTTTCCTGACATCACCTACTACAACATTTCACAATTATCCATAATTCTGAATGGAAAAGGTGGCATTCTGGCGCAATCAATGAATAGTATCTGAAGGAGTCAGAAGACAGTGACTCCATCTTCCTTACCACCAAGCTGGCTTGTCCACCTGCACAGTCTCCGCCCTTCCGATGACTCCAGTAGCCGGCTGTTCTTGCTGCAACCTAAGGTGTGTCCTTCCATCTGCACAATTCCAGCCCCTCTCGCCAAATTAAGCACGATCCTCCCATAATTACCCTTTCACTCTCCGTATCATCCACACTTTCTTCTCCACTAGATCACCCTCCTCAACAAACAAGCATGTTTTTACTGTATCTCATTTTTATAAACTTCCCCTGGATACCTACCCTTTTACCACCATCCCATTTTTCTGCTCCCCTTTCTTTCAAAATTCCTCAAAATTGCTGCTCACGTCCCATTCTCTCTTCACCCACATCACTCAGACTTCGGTTCTCCTGTACTACTGGAACTGGTCTTGCGGAGGGAGCTAAAGATCTTCTTGCCAAATCCGGTGGTCAGTTTGTAGCCTCCATCTAACTTCCCCTCTCAGCAACACCTGAAACTGGTGCATGCTTCCTCCTTCCCGAAACGCTTGCTGCACGTGGCTTACGGGAAACAACACCTTCTTCACTTTTCCTTCGACCTCACCAGCGGCTCCTTCTCAGTCTCTCTTGCTGCTTCCTCCACCTCTCCTCATCTCTATCACTGTCCCCTGGGCTTAGACCTGGGACTTCCCTTCTTTTTTCAACTCACATGTCGGTGTCTGTCACCACCATTCACCTGGTTGCAAAGCCTGTGAGTCATGCGAGTTCCCTCTTTCTCTCACTCTATTTCGCATCCATTATATAAATAAATCCATATACAATTCTGATTTAGAATAAACTCATACATTATAACCTTGGCACAGCTAATATCTTGTTTATGTATTTACAAGTTAAAAATGATGATGTGATGATGATGATGATGACAATGATTGATGATACCAACATTAACAACACTCACCAATTATTAAATGAAAGTTGTACTCCAGACAAAACAAAACAAGTCCTGTCTGCAAAACATATCCCAAGCCTGACCGCCTGCCACCGGGCCACCCCTCCTGTCCTAGTCCGAACCACAGCCGTCTCTCACCAGACGACTGCAGTCGCCTCCTAACCAGCCTCCCTGCCTCCTCCCCTGCCTCCAGCACAGCCAATGCTCCACACGCCAGCTACACAGATCTTTTTCAAGTGTAAACTGGTCTTGCCCAAATGCTCAACAGCTTCCCAGAGCACTCGGAATAAAACCCAGACTGCCTACCACAGTCCATACAAGTTGCTGAACTGCAGCTCTTACCACTCTTTCTCTAGCTCACTCCATTCCAGTCCCATACCGACCCGTTTCCTCTACCTGAAGTATTCTTTTCTTATACCAGGTTTCTGTATGGGCTCCTCCTTTACTTCACTCAGGTTTTAACACCACTTCAACAAATCACTTTTAATATCCAATCACTTCTTCAGAGCCCTTCACTGACAACCATATCTAAAGTAACACCTTATATAAAATAACAACCTGACATAAAATATCCGCTTCACTTACAAAACCTTCCCTCACTTTATTTCATAGCAACTGTCATCACCTTACCTACACTATCTCTTGAGAGTGCGACAGCAAGCACATGTGTGGGGTGGGATCTCCTGGGCCGTGAGCACCGTGGCCCTGCTATGTTCCTGGTCATACCCCAAGCACCTGGAATAGTGTTGGGCACAAAGCAGTCGCTCGACAACATGTGTTAAATAATGAGTGACTTGAAAGACATGTCAATTTCAGATTTTTAAGGTATCCAGAGAATGGGTATCATCAGTTAGTTATATCACCACTTAGGAAACATTCTTAAAATGAAGTATCCCTAGAACAAAATATATAATATACAATTCATACTATAGTTAGACTAGAACTGAGTTCAGCTTTGCTTTCTTAATTCCCATTCCAGATAAAGATGCCATTTGCTTCAAATACATGAGAAAAGTTGCAAGCAAAAAAAAAAAATCCTATCTAACATACCTTTCACTAATTATCAGTGCCCATTCTAGGAACCCAGGCCCCCAGTACTTGGCCTGGACCCATGGGCCCAGGCTCTGTAACTTCATAGCCCGCATCTCTGATTCTGATGCCCAAATGGGCCAGGAAATTGGCCCTGTGCTTGTTGCCTGTAGGGCCAATCTGTGCCTTGTAGCATGGCTGCGTTCCCTGGATTCGTTGGTTAGTGAAAGAATAATCTGAAAGATTTGGAGCATCACTGGATCAGAAATTGCATTTGTCTTGATCACCACTGAGGAACAAAGGGCTGCTATGCAGCTGAAGCTCCCAAATTATTTATTACAAATGAGAAAAGGAAAGCCAAGCCAAAAGACTTTAGAAAGGGTATAATAGGGAAGCAAGAAGAGCAAGACAAAGATATTAGGTGTATAAATCAATGAATCATATGAAAATCCATTTTGAAGAGCTTTTAGGAAGGCCCACAAATTCATGGTCATTAACCTAATCTGTGACCTCAATACCAAAAAAAAATTTTACTAAGTGTTTCCAGTCAGATTGGTCATGTCATCACCAAAATGACTACAAAAATCCACCCTCCTTCCATCATCTCTCCTGTCCATGTAATTCCTCCAGTCTCAGCAAATGATCTTGTCTCCTTTCCCACAGAGAACACCCTCCAGGAATGAGAATGTCCTGGTTGTGCTCCTACAGATCTACAAACTTCTGCGCATCTGTTCTCCCTCTCCCTCCTCACTGGTTACAGCAGAGGCCTGCCCCGCCCCTCCAAAGCCTGCCTGGGAACCTGTACCAGTGAAAAGCGTCCCTCTATTCCCTCTGTCTCTTGCTTTCTAGTATGTCCTTTTCCAGTGTAGATTAATAGCCCAGTTTAAAATAGCCTATGTCGTTAGCTACTTTACCTTACAAGTCTACGTAACTAAGCACTAAAATATTTACGGAGGAAAAACTGGGAATCGCATGCTACCTGCTTTTTAAATATCTGAACTGACCTTCAAATTCCCCACTTGCCTCGCTTCTATCATTTCTGTCTTACCTGAACTACTGTCTTTGCCACCAAAATATTTTGGGTCTCCAATAATGGTAGCATGTAAGGAGCTGGTCCTTCAGTGTTTTTTATCATCAACAATAAATATTTATTCATTCAGGAGAATTTTACCTCTTGCTTGTCTGTGGAAATACATTTCCCTTTAAAGGCTTTGTAGTGAAAAGAGAAGATATAATATCTAAAATTATGATGGAATTGCCAAAAAAAAAAAACCACCCCTCCATGGTTCAGGAAATCCTAGCATGCCTGCTTTGTTGTTTGTCTCCAACTTGAATAAGGTTTGTGAAAAGACAATTAGAATTGTCTTTTTGTTCCAATGTGTTGTATAGGAAAGAAACAGGAAATCTTGATGAAAGCTTGGGCTTTACAGGATATTTGTGTGAGTGTTTATCCTGTGTGTTTGATGTTTTTGTCTCCACATCTGCACATTTTATGCCTGCATTTGGGCTAAAATATTTTAAAATACCACTTTGCTTTTTTCTTTTCATTACAGTTCCTGGCATGATGCTTTCTATATGGGAGGGGCTCAAAAATTAGAACTGAGTAAGGAAACTTAGGCCCAGAAGGCACAAGTGATTCATTTCTCTGGATGTCAATTTCCTCATTATAAAATGTAAGGATTAAACCGGATAAGTGCTTCTAAAAATTTTCCACCAAAGTACCCCTAGCAGCAGTGAAAATGAATAGTTCCTCCCTGGGGGATCTGAGGACAAGCTGGAAGTTTCTTTGAAATACCCTATTTTATCTTAAAAATTCATGAGAACTTTGCATTTTACAAAACAGGAAAGTCTATGTTTGTTTTAAAATAAATGTTACCTCAACAGTAAAACTATTTGCTTTCCCACAAATAATCATGTGACTCCAACCCTCCTGGAAACACGGATGCAGCTTCACACACGCCAGGCCCTGGCTCACTGCCCCAGGGACCACTGCCCCAGTGGGAGAAGCCAGGGCGATCAGCATCTAAATATCCCCCAGCCTGCAAGGCTATCTATAACCATTTCAGATTCTAACACTTAAGAGTTTTATCCTTTAGAGAACAGTAAGACAAGAGACTAGAAAAGTTTTCACACTTGCACTTGAACGGCCACTTAGAATGTAGTGGAAGGCCTGGGGTAAGAAACTCCTGGGAGGAAGGCAGGTGAGTCTGCGGCGGAACCAGAGATGTCTACATCTGTCCCGAGACACATGGAGGGGCCGAGGGGCTGGCCCCGGATCTGGAAGGGACCTCTGTGGAGGACAGCCCCTCACATGCGCACATCCCTCAACAATCCCGACTGCTACTTCAGCCCACTCGGGTGGGGAGCGTACTTCCTCATGAGACAAACGGCTGCACATTCCAGTGATTCTTTAGGAAAGAACTACTCTGAAATGAGTCAAGATATTCCTCACAGTCCCATCTGCACATGGGTTCAGTTTCTGCTCCCTCGAACGCCATGAGGGGTTAGAGTGAAGACAAAGAGCATGGCTCAGGTTCAGGCTCTGACTGTGTCACCTATTTACTAGGTGGGACCTTGGGCCAGATACTAACTGGATGTGCCTCAGTTTCCAAATAGAGTATGGCAACAACAGATAAAGGCTCCTGCTTCACAGAATACTGTGAAGCTGGGAAGTGGCTGAAGTCATGGACAGTGTGTAGAAATGGTACCTGGCCCAGGTAAGGAAGGCCCTGCTAACTATTAGCTGTTACGACTATTAGCACAGAGAAATTGTAACATTTCCTGAATTATAAACCTTGAATTTATAAACAGATATGCAATTCTCCTTAGTCTCACCTTCTCTTGGCAAAACATCCTTATTTCTTTAAGCATTCCCTCTGACATAGTTCCAACCCTTTCTACGTTATGGAAGCGCTCCTTCGAACATGTTTGAGTCTGTCAGTGTCCTACTCACCATGAGTCAACAGCATCGACTTCTTCCCGATATGACCGACAGACAAACAAAACCCTGGACACTATGTCTTTAACCTCTTTTATCCCACCGTCCCAGGCACTTATATCTTCCCTGTCACCACACCTTACACTCCTCACTCACATCCCTTACACCTGCCGCGCCACATACTTTCCACAGATAATTTTCTAAACTGAAGCATGAACTTGATATTCAGCCCCAATAAACTTAATCTTAATTTCAGCTGTTTTGAGCTTCAGAAAACTAATCTTCATCTTTTACACAATAACTACTCCTCTAAACTCTGAACAAGAAGGAAACTACTTCTGTATCATCACCCAGTGACTGACAGACTTAGCAATCACACTTCAGGTTGACACTAGTCATTCAGAGACGGCCCTTTAAACTATCATGTAACCACATAAATGTACCAACATCTGAATCATATTTTCCTATATTTCCTTTATGAAGGGCCATGTCAGGTGGCCCAATGAAGTCCAGGTATATTGCATCTACTCCTCTTTCCTTATCTACCAGCCTGGCCATCTGGTTCAAAGGAGCAAATGAGCTTAGTTTAATGGCTTCATGCTTAATGAATGTGTGCTGGCTTGTAGGGACCACTACCATATGCCTATCCTTTCCCATAATAAACTTTCACAGAAAACAAACAAAAAAACTCCTTTAACACGGGGGGGGGGGGGGTGGATACTGTTTCAGTTAACAGAAATTTCTGCTGAAAAAAAATTTTTTAATTTATGTATTATTGTCATATAGATAAATATTCTCCTAAAATCAATGAGCTCACATTCCTGTTTTTATGCTTTTTTTCATGAGTTACTGCCTGGGGTCTTCATCCCTAGCATTGCTTCTAATGAACAGGCCCAGAGACATGGGAAGGATAAAAATGGGTGGCCCTGCACCAACCTGAGTGATCCTTGGGTGGGTTTTATCAAATCCCTGTTGTAGATTTGTATAACGTTTATATCATTTATCTCTTTTTCATGAAAATGAAATACAGAAAAATTGAGGAAATAGAGTATGGTTTTTATTAGTAGTATCAACTCTATTACTATAAAGTATAAAAGACAAGACTATAAAAGACAAAAGTTCAGTAGATTTTTAAATCTATCCTTCTCAGAAAAGCCTTTGAAGCTTTTCTTCCAAATGAATTCACATGAGTGTATTTTTACACTGACAAAGTGACCATCGCATTAAAAAGGAGAATGCCACTGTCACAATATGGAAAGGGGGGATATAAAAAAAATCAACTGTGATTCCACCATCTGACAAATAATCAACATCACTGTTTAAATATTTCTGTCTGATTTTCAAGGTTAAGGATAGTTGAGCCAGAGGTATAAACATTCTTTACAACTCTTGCTAGATACTACCAAAATCCTTCCAAAAAAGGCTGCATTAATTTATAATGTCACTAGCTATATATGAAAAGACCAATTTTACTAAACTTCTGCCAACTTTAGATGGTACATTACTGTCAATTCTAATTTGAATTTTATTAACACCAAGGCTGAAGATGTTTCTGCACGATCATTTACTAAGTTCATTTCTTATGTTTCTCTCTGTTGTAAGACAATCCAGATAATGAAAATAACAACCAAAAAAAGGGCCAATATGCAAGCTTTTGTCTTTATAACTCTTTTCCTTCTGAAAATAACTTAGCTTTTTGCCAATACTAGAAGCCTAAAACAACAACATAACACCCAAAGGTCCCATGACGGATCAGACCTCCTTCATGGAACTCCAGCACCCCACTACTTGCTATCACTGAGAGAGGAAATAACATTCAGTAACCATAATAGGTTCATTAGTTCTTGATGTAAAACCCACTTAATGAGGGATTAAAATACAATAATGAAAAAATTATTCAGGTTTCCAAACTAAAAAGGTTCAGATATGGTCTTTAGAAAAAATTTTCTTAACTAAGTGACTAAACTAATTAACACTTTTTCAGATGTTAGGAAAACAAGGCAAGAAAATTAGACAAACCAGTAAAAATTAATAGCCATCTTAAATATGCCAAGAATTAGCAGGAATACATTCCTTAAAAGACAAAAACAAAACCTTTTTCATTAATAAGTGAGTGGCAATGAGAACAAAATCTAAATTCGCTGTGCTGCCCCCTAGGTCGCGGTCCTCTCCTGGCTGTGCTCCCATCTCCTGGGCTGGCACCTTCCTTCTCCACACTTCTGCTCCGCCGACCTTCACTGTCCTTTTTTGCTCCGTCAGCACTCCCAGCATGCTCTCACCTCAGGAGCTTGGAATCTGCTCTCCTTCCAGTCTGGAATATCACTCCTCCAGAGACCTCCTGGCCGGCTCCTCCCCGGCTTTCGTTATTCTCAGCACAAGGGTCCCAGCTGCCAGGGCTTCCCTGACCACCTACCAATACAGCAACCTCCTTCCTGCCCTCCACCTGGCCAGGTCTATGGGCACACCCTCTTTTCTTTGCATATGACTCTTTGAAATTATTTCCTTTTTTTACTTAAGGCCTAGCTGCCCACCCAAACATAAAACTTTCTAAGAAAAGGAAACTTGTTGGTCCTGCTTATTGCTTTGCCCAGTTCCGGCAGCAGTATCTGGTACATAGTAGGTACTCAAAACTACTTCTTAAATAAACGAATAAGTAAAATTGGTGCTCTGACAGGAATAGAACTCAAGAATCCCAATAAATGTTTCAATTATTCAGATTTAAAAGCTGTCAGAATATACATCAGTGGAGATTAAAATTCTTTGTTTCTGGATTTTATTAAAACCAATATTTAAAATATTACAAATATATTGGTAATAATGTTCTAGTAACATTTTCACTGTGCAGACACTTTGTGATATAGAGATTATATGTGCATCAAAACTTAAACGGCATCGCCAAAGTGAAAGACCTACCTGCTGTTCATATCGTTGCTTGACATCCTCCATCTGCCACAAAAACTCCTTTGATTGTTTCTCACGGAGAGACTTGGATCTAGTTAGATCTGCTTCCACTTTTTCCATCTATACAATTAAAAAACCAAATATCAAATTTTTAAGCCAAAAATTATATTCCATGTTTTTATTTGTCCATCCACTAAAATTTTAAACACCTCACTAATAATGATGAATTTAAAAAAGATAAAATATGTCAGTTATTTTGGTATATTTTAATGGTTTAAGTAAAATTAAAAATTAATATACAAATGACTAAGTTCTAATATTATAAAAACACTATAATAGAAATATAATTTTGAACATTCAAATATTTATTCAACAACATTTTATTAAGGTCTCAATATATGCCAAATGGGAGAAATATCTGCAAACCACACATCTGATAAGGGACTTATATATAAAATACATGAAGAACTCTTACAACTCATAACTAGCAATTAACCCCAATTTTAAAATGGTCAAAGGAACTGAAAAGATATTCTAGAATACAAGTGGCCAATGAGTAAGTATATGAAACCATGCTCAACGTCACTGTTACTAGGCAATTTCAAAATAAAACAATGACAGACCACTTTGCACCCCCAAGAATGGCTACAGTCAAAAAGACTGATAATAGCAAGTGTTGTTGAGGATGTGGAGAAATAAGGACCCTCGTACTGCTGGAGGGAATCCACAATGATATAGTCACCTTGGAAGAAAGTGTGGCAGTCCCTCAGAAGGCTAAGCAGAGAGCTACCACGTGAACCAGGAATTCCAGTACCAGGCAAGAAATGAAAACAAACACCCACACAAAAACTTATTATCACATGTTCATGGCAGCATTATTCATAATTGTGAAAAAGAAGAAACAACCCAAATATCTGTCTGTTATGAATGGATAGACAGAGTGTGGTACAGACATACAATTATTCAGTCATAAAAAGAAATGAAGTACTAATACACGCCACATGGATGAAAACATTATGCTAATGAAAGAAGGCAGTTGGAAAAGACCGTGTATTGTGTAATTCCATTTATATTAAATTTCCAGAATAGGCAAATCCATAGAAATAGAGTAGATTAGTGGTTGTCTAGGGTAAAAGGAGGTTGGGGGTGGGGGGACTGCTTCAGGGTATGACTTTTCTTTGGGGGATGATAAAACCTATAATCATGGTGATGGCAGCACAACTCCGTGAATATATTCAAAGCCACTGAATTGTGCACTTACAGGGAGTGAACTATAGGTATGTGAATTACATCTCAATAACATTGTTTTAAAAAGTAAAAGTCAAAGACCCCACTACATTGTGAGGCCTCACATGATCCAATCGCAGTTCTCCCTCTCGGCACACCTCCACTCCTCCCCTCTACCTGCACATCACCACCACGCCAGCACACCTGCCTCTTGCTAGGCAGACGGCAGGCCAGAGATGCTCTCACCTTATTGTCTAGACTCCACCCCCCCACCAGATATTCACATAACTTCTCAAAAATTAAAAGAAAGTTGAATGTTACGGGAAATGACCCATGAGAATGCTTCCTTCACAATTTTTCATGTTACATTTTTAAAAAACCATTCAAGTGCACTTATTCAGCATGATGAAATTTTAAGGTTCTAAGAATGAAGATGTTCAGTGAGAAGGAGCCAGTTTCACTGGATGGGAACAAAATGCATCCTGCCCACCCCCACACTGCTGCTGTCTCCCAACACCTTAAGTATTTTGGAGTATCTACAGCAGGGGTGTCAAACCCATTTTCACCGGAGGCCACATCAGCCTCATGGTTGCCTTCAAAGGGCTAAAATAATTTTAGGACTCTAGAAATGTAACTACTCCTTAACTGTCAAGGAGTTGAAATTACATTTGGCCCTTTGAAGGCAACCATGAGGCAGAAGCGGCCCCCGGTGAAAATGAGTTTGACATCCCTGATCTAGACTACGGCATTATATTTAGCATGGAAGTATTTCCTTATAAGTAACAAACATGGCAACATTGATGCTATTAAGTTATTAGCTTGTAAATTCAACGAACTTCTAAGATTACTGATCCATAAGTCATCAGAATTATGGTCAAAAATAAATTTACTAAGAAATTATCAAAGGAGGCACGCCGTCAAGCCCACTGTTTTCCTTTGTCTCCCACCCAAGAAGGGGGTTTCAACGGTCTTCTTCAACACTGTTCACGTTAAACCTCAAGCAGATGGCTCCTTAACTCGTCCTCAGCAATCTACACTCCCCACACTCCCGTATCCCTGGCATTTCCCAAACCAACCATGGCTACACCCACCGTCAGGAAAGCCCCTTCATGTCTTTCCTCGTCCAAACAGTCATCGATCTTCAAGGCTGACTTAAGCCTCCTCTCCTCCCTGAGGTGTTCTTGAGTCCCATCGACTGACAGAAATGTCTTCCTTGTCTCTATGCTCTAGGACTTAACATCTTTATGTTTCTAGGACATTATTTTTTCTCTATAGTACTGAAGTGCTTCAAATGTTTGAGCTCTGTTTATTCAGTTAGATCATGAGCTCCCCAATGAAAGGAACTATGACATAATCTTTTCTTTTGTATCTTAATTATTAACTAATTGCTTTGGTATGCAGAATAAATATGTACTCAGCTCTTAAGGAGGAATGAAAGGACAGACAAAAGCAAAAGGGGGAGAAAAAAAGAGAAGATAAATCAAAGTAGAAAGACATGGCTTATTTAGTATTTTTTGGAGAGATCTTTACATGAAATTAATTTTGGGTTCTTATTTTTCTTTAGCACAGATTAAATATTAAAATAAATAATAAATATTTAAGTATTTCAAATATCAAATAGTTAAAATAAAATTACGAGCTTCATATACTCAAAACTTGTAAGACAGAATATTTTCTATCAAGAAAAACAGAATTATCTTCTATAATAAAAACAGCGGACAATTTAAAGCACATGAAAAGGCCTTTTATACCTAAACATTAAGAAAATAAATAACTGTATTACAAGATAAATGAAAAACATGTTATTTTAGAGTATACTGACCGAGAATGCAAAACCCCACTCCATTCTTATTCCACAATTTAACAAAAATAAGAAACAATGGTTGTAAAATACTTAGTCTGTATAGACATAGAGAGTTCTCAGTTGCCATTGATACAAAAGATTCTGTTTCTTCATACATCATTCCATATTCTATTCAACTTCATGTGTTTGAAAAAAACAACAATACATTCCTTTACTATGTAACTCTGGTGTCCAAAAACCTCAGAGGAAAACTTGCTGGTCAAATTAGGAGCAGATAAGGGCTTGCACGTGTTTCTGTGAATGGTTAGTGTTTAAAGAGTAAGAAAAAGATAAAAACAGGTGCTGAATTTTCCTAACATGGTGCCTCATGCAATACTCTAGTTCCATGTTAAAGAAAACCCAAGCATTCACAGCTTAAATAGCATAAGCACTTCGTGTTTTCCTCATGTAACAAAAAGTTCAGAAATTGGCTGCTATATTTGGCAGTTCAAAGATGTCAGGGTTAAGATCTCTGCAATTCAACCTTCCCATAATGGCTGTGAAGCAGCTTCTGCAGCTCTGAACATCTGGGAAGGAAGGGGCAAAGGGGGAAGGGGAAGGGATAAGGGCCAAGGGCCCATATTAGCCAAGTCAAATACCCTTTTTAAGGGGTTTTCCTGTAGATTCCTGTCAATAGCAAATTAATTATGCTGCTCGCATCTCATTCACTGGAATGACATTAATAAAAGACAAGGTCAGAGACTGCAGTTTTAAAGCTGTGTCTAATGTTGCCATAAGTAAACTGAGGGCTCTATCACAATAGTAAGATGGTATGGACTGTGGGAGTGGGGGCTGGGCCGTGCGGGGGACAGCTAAGGGGGAAACCATTGGGACAAGTGTGATAGAATAAATAAGAACTTAAGAAAATTTACAATAAAAAACTTTAAAAATAAAAAGATAAACCAACAACAACAAAAAAGAAAGGATGAATGAATGCAGACCAACATTTGGCAGTCTCTGTCAAATACGGTCATAAGTTAATGCTCTTCCTCTAGTCAAGTATCCGTGTTACTATATTCTGAGTAATTAATTTTTCATGTATGATTCATACTGTACAAGTATACACTTATATAGAACTATACAATTCAAAATATATTTTAATGCATTTAACACATATTTAGATAAATTATAAGAAATTGCCTTGCAAATATTTTCAGATATGTACAGAGATAGGTAAGTACCTAAGTAGGTAGCTAGGTAGGTAGGTATAGGTAGGTAAGTAGACAGACAAATGAGTGGACAGATAGTTATTTCCATGCCTTCAAGACTAAGGGCTAACACCCTTAACGGCAAAAATCGATGAACACAATACTCGGTTATGTCCGTCTAGTTCTTTGTGGGAGGTCACGATGAACTGATTCGAGACGCAGCAGGTCTGATGGTTGCCCTGTGTTGCTGATTTGTAGCCGTCTTTTTCAACTCTTCTGGACGAGAACTTTTTGATCAGTAGCTGAATTGCACATACCTTCTCACACTTTGAGGTTGCCTTTTCATTTTCTACTCATCTCTTAATGAACAGAAGTTTTTCTTTTTAATTTTAATGAAGTTAAATTTAACAATATTCTTGTTTATGCCTTTTTGTTTCTATTTAGAAAATCCTTGCTTAGCAGCTCCAATTATCAAAAATATTCCTACGTTTTCTTCTGAAAGCTTTATTGTTTTACCTATGACTGTATATCCCCAGTCCTAGGATTCGTTACATGAATGGAGTAAGATAAGGGGCAAGCTGCTTGTTTTTCCACATGGCCATCCAATGGACAGTGTTTATTAAATGACCGTTCCTTCCCTGCTGCGCTGAAGTAGTTCCTTTGACGGGAATCAGACGGGTCATGTGTGTGGGAGTCCATTTTCGGCTTCTCTCTTCTGTACCACTGGTCACCCTTGTGCCGAGACCACACTGTACTAATGACTACGGCTTACTCCCAGTCTCAGTATCCGGCAGTGTCAGCTCTCTGGTCACGTTCTACTCCAGACTGCCATTGCTATTCTGAGCCCTTTGCATTTTCACATACATCTTAGAATCAGCTTGTCAGCTTCCCTTACTCCCTCCCAAAAAGCACTGCTAACATTCAGATTTTTAGAATTGTGTGGATTCTGTAGATTTAGGGAGTGACATTTTTATAACATTGAGTCTTCAAATCCATAACATGATATGTCTCTCAATCTTCTTAAGTCTTCTTTGGTTTCTCTTAATACCGTATTCTAGTTTCCAAAACAGAGGTCTCATACATCTTTTGTTATTTTTAGGTAAGTGAAGCTTCCTGGTACTATGATGTCTTTTTCAAAGTTTATTTCCTATTTGTTGGTTACTGATATAAAGAAATAAAAATGAATTGTATATCTGACCTAATGGTTAACGACCTTGTTAAATTAAATACCAGTAACATTTTAACAAGTAAACATTTGAGAAATTCATGGTTCTACAAAGAAGCTGTGGTGCAAATGAATGTAAAACTCTCTGGGCTGCCTTAGACATGCCTCCTTCGTGTGGCCTTAATGACCTGTCTATTCCACCAGTCACACCGCCTGTTACAATCGTACACTTGCATGCACCAGTCTATTACACAAGCTGTAAGCGTGTCTTAATCTCTAGATTCCCAGGATCTAAAACAATGGGTAATATAGAACAAGTATTCATAAATTTTTGATAAATAAATGGAAGAAGAAATCAAGTCTGTTGAATCCTTGGCCAGTAAGTCATTAAAACAGTTGAGGTATTAAAAATTAATAATGTTACTATTTTCACAACCGATAACCATTAAGATCAGTAAAATACAGAAAGAATGACATTTTCTGGTCCAATGTTGACATTGATTTTTTTGGCTTATTTTTCTTCTGCAAAAGACAGTAGTCATTGATGAATATTATTAGGAAAAAGTTTCACTTACTACTCCATTAAGCATTTAAGGATAAAAGTGAAGATTTCTTTTACTAGTCAGTTTCTGAGAGCAGGTTGTTTGTTTAATATTGTTTTTTGAAGCCAAATACTTGTACATATTCTTTGGATGCTGTCATTGCACTGAATTGATTAATTATCACAATATTGAAACATTTAAATATAATACTGGAATTCTACCTTTGCTGTCTAATCTCAGGTAAAGACAAAATTCCAAATGTTAAAAGGGTAGAGAGATTTTTCATTGCCATCAAACAGTAACTGAGAGAAAATGCTTCAATTTATACTGAATCTATCATGTTAAAACTGGTCTAAAAAACTCACTTAAAATTACATGAGCCAGCCCGACCCTTAGAGGACACGAGGACAAAGGCCTCGTCGCACTGAACGGTTTGTGTGCTGATGATTCTTTCCTTCTTCAAGTGTTTGTTATCCATCTACACTTAATGGCACAAATATATCCAGATGGCATTCTTCCTTCCTGGTAACTAGAGAATGCTTTTTCATTAAGTCAACAGCAATAACAGGATGATGAACTAAACATATAAACCCTAAGAATGTAAAAAACTGCTAACCAGTTTCAGTTGTACCGAGAGCCAGAAAAAACCTCATTAGTCAATAGCAGTGTTTTACAATTTTGTTTTCTTGGCAAAATCAGTGGGTTTTTCAAGTATAAAGCTAATATCATGTACCTCACAATTATAAAGAAAAAGGAATACAATTTAAAGCCAGATATTTAGCGGCAAATATCATTTAATGAGGGTATATTTTCAAGAGGAGAAAAATTAACTACAAAAGCGAGTTGGCTAGTAGAAGCCCCAGGAGAAACCGGTTAGCAGACGCTCATGCAGTCAGTTTACAAGATTAAAAAGTTTCACTTTAGAATTGCTGCCAATACTTCAAAAAAACATAGCTGTCTTTTCCAGTCATTTATTTGTTTCACAGAGAATAGGTAAATATAAAACACCATTCCTTTTAAAAATGTGATTTTATATTTATACATATATAGGAATAACCCTAATAGAGCATTAAATTCTCACAATTAAAGTATGTATATTTCACACAACTAATTGCTGACAGCTAACACTTGTAGTTGACTTCACCTTTGGAGTAAAAATTAAGTTTTTTAAGAAATCATAAAAAAAACGTTCTTCAAAGTGAAAGAAACAGTATGAAGCTATTTTTTTTAAGTTTAAGTCTGTTCCATTTTCTCTCATGGGCCTCATTTTTGAAACAGCAATTCACTTTCAAAAACAAACACAAAGCTTTTATTTTTTTAAATTCAAATCCCATTGTCTGCTGTCTGCAGCAGTTTCCAAGTGGAAAAGATGCCCTAAGCTCTGCTGGCTTTTACACAAAAGATTTTAGTAAGAAGAGAAAACAGCAGTTCCAAACAACAACAGAAAAGAAAGACTGTTAATAATATAGACTATGGAAAAATCTAAAAGCCTTATGACTCTCTAAATAATGAGTCTGCTGATTGATTTTCTTCTAGAATTTGTTACACCACATTCACACTTTTTAATCAACTGATAATCTGGAATAGAGGACCTCTAATCTGCCATGTTTTGACATATATAATTTATTCAATGTTAGTTAAAATTTGCCCCGTAAGAATTATTTGATTTGTGAATGAGCCTAACTATAAGAATTCCATTATAAATGGGGTTCCTTATTATCCAACTCACACCAAAGGTGCTTTCTCTATTCCAGACACCCAACCGCACTTGGTTAAACTATTTACGACTAAAACCACTGGAGAACATTTGTTCAGCAGAAGACAATTGAAAGAATTTCCTGCTTATAGGTTGCCATCAGTATTTTTTTTTCGAGGAGTCTGAGTTCAGCCTCACTGGGCAGGACAGGCCTGGTGAGGTCTGCTCACGATGACAGGATACACGTGTGGGGTTTGAAGGACAGAAAGGGGATCCCAAAGGCATGCACAAAGCAGGCTTTTCCATCAGATCATTTAACCCGTCCATACAGACACGGCACCCAGAATCCTAGAATGTCTAAAATACATGAACTCGTAACATCAAGAAGTGAGAGAGTCAAATGGGTCTGGCGGGGGCGGGGTGAAGGAACGTAGCAGACAGGCCGTGAACCAGGCACAGAACAGAACAGTCACAGACACGGAGTGGATCGGCGAAAGGGTGGTTCCAGACTCAATTCCACCAACAGTACCTCTCAGCCCCGGCTTTCTTACCTTCTGACAGTCTCATTTCGTGGCGAATAAGGCTCTTAATTTAATGATTCCCAAGAGGACATTATCTGCAGGGCTTTCAGTTTTGCCATACAACTCTTAGACTTCTTTTCATCCTAGTTTTTTTGTATGAATTTGCACATTTTCTCAAACTTTTTTGACATTATCTTTTCTAATTTTTCACTATTAAAAAATAACTGGAATAAAAATCCTGAACACACTTAGTAGTCCTGAAAAATAAAGTCCTAGAAGCAGAACAGGCAAACGATAAACCACAATGTGAAACCAACACTTCAGAAAGGTTACATAACTTTATACTCCTTCCAGAAATACACAGATTTCTACCCATGTGTTAGTTGAAAAACAGATCATTGCTACTTCAGTTTACTTTTTTAAAAATTTACTAGTAAAAACAAATATTTCTTATTGTCAGTTTCTACAGGAAGTGTATGGGGATTTTGACAGTGATTGCACTGAATTTATACTTCAATTTGTGGAGAACTGCCATTTTGACATACTGAGTTTTCCAATCCATGAACACAGAACAGCTCTCATTCATTTAGATCTTTTCAAATTTCTCTCTTCAGTATATTATAGTTTTCAATGCATAAGTCTTCAATGTTTCATTGGTTTATTTGTAAATGTTTGATTCTTTTTGCTGCTTGTGAATTGCCTTAATTTCATTTTCAGATATTTCATTGCCAGTATATGGACATGTGACTGAATTCTGTTTATTGATCTTGTATCCTTCTAACTTGGGTAAATCATTCATTAATTTTAGCATTACTTTTATGGACTTTGACAATTTAGGATCATGACATCTGAAGACATTTGTTCTACTTTCTTTCCAATCTGGTGTTTGTTTTGTTTTGTTTTGTTTTGCCTTACTGCACTGGCTAAAATCTCCCATTACAGTGTTGAATGAGAGTGGTAAAAGCAAACATCTTTTCCTTGTACTTAGGAGGAAAAACACTAAGTGTTTCAACATTAAGTATATTAGCAATAGGGTTTCCATAGATGTCCTTATTCAATAATGTTGAGTGAGTTCACTTTTAGTCCTAGTTTGTCAAGATTTTTTTAAAAAATCATGAATAATGTTGAACTTTCTCAAATGCTTTTCCTTTTTAAGTGACGGTGTTTTTTTTTCAAAGATTTTATTTTTAGAGAGAGGGGAGGGTGAAGAAAGTGATAGAAATATCGATGTGAGAGAGAAACATTGATTGGTTGCCTCTCATACATGCCCCAACCAGGAACTGAACCCACAACCAAGGTACGTGCCCTGAGTGGGAATCGAACCAATGACTTTTCACTTTGTGAAACAACACCCAACTGACTGACCCACACAGGCCAGGACAAGATTTCTTTTATATTTTAAGTACAAGTTCTTAGAAAATTTTGTGAATTTTCCCCCCATTCTTTGGCTTGCCTGATTTCCTTTTGTTGATTTTTAATGGTGTCTTTGAAAGAACAAAAATTTTTAATTTTGGTGAAGGCTAATGTAGCAACTTTAATTGAAATTCAATTTCTGGTTTTACTGCATTGTGATAAAAAATGTACACTCTCTGTCATGTGAAGTTTTAGAAATATATTGGCTGTTTCCCTCTGCTCTACTGAGTTTCATAACTATTCCATGGGAGTAGAAATTTAATGTGTTGTATTCAAAGAGCAGAAAGTAGAAAGATAGCCATTTCGTTAACTGTTATTTGGACCTCCTGTTTTACTTTTTCCCATCTGTCAAAGATGGAGAAAATATGGATATTAAAACATCCATGATTATTTATGTCAATTCTCCATGTATTCCTATGCCTTTTCATATTTGATTAAGTATTCCTGCTTTTAGCATGCAAAAACATTCCTTTCTCTAGTTTATTGATTAATGTTAATTTGTGCAATAGTATTACATCTTTCTTTTTATCTGAATACAACTGATGTAGTTTCATCAGCTTTTTAACATAATTTTTGTGTAACTTTTAGTTGTGTCTTTTACAATATAAATAGCATATACATGGATTTAAATCAGCTAACCTGTACCCTTTTTACTAACAAAATTTAACCTATTAATATTTTTTTACAATTATATACTGTGTCTTATTTTGGACATTTTATTCTGTTTTTGCCACTGTTCCTTTGGCAATATCTCCTATCAAGTTTTGCTTTTATCTTCTAAATATGTTATAAGAATGTAACATCTTGTTAATTTTATTAATGTCTATGTTTATATATTTCAAAGTTACTTTAACCTACATTTCCCTAATTTTAAGAATCTTCTGAGTCTCAGCTCTTCCACGGCGAAGTGTGTGAGCGGATTGTGCTCCTCTCGCCCCCTCACTACCCACCGACTGTTGGTCTTTGTTCACACAACCTAGGGGTTTAAAGTTAAGTCATTCCTGAATTTGTGTTTTCTACTTCATATACCTTCCTTTTCGAGAATCAATAAACATTAGCATTGAACTACATTTCTAACAGTTAAATTTGTTGGATTCCATTGTTCTCAACTCACCCTTTAATATGATCGATTCCCCGTGTGTGTGATGCCTTTTGTTTCATCTCTGGGTTGACTGATGTGCTCATACAATTTTTTTCCAGAAATGAAAGAAGTGGTATACATTATGTAAGCACTTACTAAGAAAATATTTTTGTTGATTTTGCAAGTGAAAAATTCCTCGGTTATGTATAAAATTAGGTCATACCTTTCTCCTTCAATACTCTGAAGCATTACTCCATTATTTGCTTAATTTTTCTGTCAGTTTCATCCTACTTAGAAACTTGTTGGATTTTCATTTTATTCTTACTTCTATTTGAAGTTCAATTATTTTTCCAGATTGTATCCAGGTTTCATTGCATTAATTGCACTTGATCTATGGTCTCTCTTCTATAGATCATGTCTTCTTATAAAGGTACTGCTTTTCTGAAACTTTTTTCTGAATTAAAAGTAGATCATTTTCAGAACTCTGCTTTTCTTCTATGACTACTACACACAAATATCTTTTTCTTGTCCTACAGAATGTTTTCACAAGTCCCACTGTTGTTTGCTTGTTTATTCTCCTTATTTACCCATGAATTCTGTGATCCGTTAATATGGCACCATCAGCCCCGATTGTTGCATTCTCTCAGCAACAATCTAGCTTTTGCCCTAGGCAGTGTGTGGAGAAGCAGAGAATGGGATCTCAGACCCTACTTTCAGGACCCAAATTCACACAGCTCAATATGAATGGAAATCTGAATGACGAACAGGAAAACACAGTTCCCAGCTAGTAAAGCCCACAGCGGTCAGTCATCAACCCCGCACAGGAATGTTTGTACACCCAGTCACAGTGCGCTCGGGTTCCTGAGACAGGTAACTCCAGCTGAAAATGAAATCACCAGCAAGTATGGCAACATGCTTTATAATCAAGAAAGCCTGAAAATAAACTAAATACCCTTGAATTGTGGAGCTGATAAATAAAATATGATATACTCACATGATAAAATGCATTCAGTGTTAAAAGCACTGATTGCATTAAATCAATACAGACAGGGCACAGATGTAAAATTAAATATAAAAGAGCAAACATGACTAATAAATAAAATCTGTAGTACTTATCTAACTTTTAAAAAATAGAAGCACAAAAATGCATACAACATACAATATGATATATGCATCTAAAATAATAGAATGAAATATTACACGCTAAATGAGTTACAGTCGTTTTTTCCCAGGGGTGGAAAGGAGAGGGCAATGTGATCAGACACGAACAACAAAGGAAACTGAAGGTCACCCGCAGTGTCTAGTTTAAATGAACAGTGTTGACAGCTGTTGATTCTTCACGATGGGTACCTTGATGCTTGTTTCCTTTATTCTTTTTCAATTTTTAAATTTGCTCTTAAAACTGAAAAACGTACCCCTTAACTTGTACAAGAACTGAAGACAGCCTCTGCCTCCCTGAACCGCCAATGGAAAATCCTTCGCTGCAGCTGATCACTAAAGCACCATTTATGGAACACAAACAAACACAGACATGGTTGGCTTGAATCCTTGCTCCACAAAACCTGGTTGCTAGTGGGATTTTTCCTGTACACTGATCCGTGCTCCTGGAGTGAGATGTATTCTTGCCATGGCTACACTTGTAGATGCAATTTTAAAATGATTATTCTGGCATCAATTTAAGAACAAATCAAGGAAACTTGAAGGAGGAAAGAACCCATCTCCTTGCCTGCACAGATCCAGGAGGCTCTCCACGGTCTCCTTCCACTCACTGCCACCAGGGAGCTGCTGATCGCTGCGCACCCAGTGGCCTGGGAGGAGCGAGGAGCAGGCGTTCCAGAGCTGTACGCCACAGCCCCTGTCCCTTCGCATGCTCTGCCGGGGTGGGGTGGGCCTCAGACGGACCCCCTTCCACCAGGGCTTTTGGCATAGGCCACTAGGGGCCACCTCTTTCTTTGAGGCTCTGGGAGAGGTGGGTGTCCTCCCACCTCAAAGCTAATAATCCCTTTCTCATTCTGAGTTCCCAGAACCCAACTGAACACTTAATTTTGGTAAAACATTTTTAAAAGTAAATATGTTTCTGTCCTACTGAAGATTGGAATGTGCCTTGCACTGAGAGAGAGACTTTCAAAAAGGACGGCATGGTGGCCTCCTCACCTGCTCTTTCATTTCGGCGTAGACTTTCTCTGAGTTCAGTTCCACCTGCCGCTTGAACTCCTCCAGGGCAGCATCTGCCTGCTGGGCCTGCAACCTCTGAACTTCAGTCACACGAGTGAGCTGCTCCTCTTTCTCCCTAGAAAAGTTCAGAAAAGCCTCAGAGTTAAAATATAAAAGAACTTGGCTTGGAAGAACAACATTTAACCTTCTCTAAAATAAAACTCAGATTTCAACTCTTTGATCCAAATTCTATAAAACTTCTCTTTAAAAAGTTGACGATAACATAACCTGTCTCAGGAGACCCATGTATTATGGGTCTATACCTGTATTAAGGTATAGGTCCATAATACAGCTGTTCTGATGAAAGCACAAGCACTTTCATAGGTTTCTCTAAAAACAAAATTGTTTAGAACTATGTATCTCCATCAACTGATGAATGGACAAGCAAAATGCAGTAAGCCCATACATGGAAAGTTACTCAGCTTTCAAAAGGAATTAATTTCTGATTAAGTGCCACAACAGGGAAGAACGAGCAAAGGGAAAGAAGCCAGTCACAAGGGTCGCATATGGTGTGACTCTATTAATATGAACGATCCAGAACAGATGAGCCCATAGAGATAGAAAGAAGACTGGTGGTTGCCAAAGGCTGAGGGGAAAGAGCAGGGGGCATGGGGAGTAATGGCTAATGCATATGGAGCACTTTGGGGGGTTTCTGGTGATGAAAACATTCTGGAATCAGATCGTAGTGATAGTTGGATGTTCTTGAGAATATACTAAATTGTACACTTTACAAGGATGAATTTTATAGTATGTGAATTGTATTTCAAATTTAAAAATGTACCAACAGAAATGTCTCTAACATGCATGTCCAGCAGAAGTTGCACTGTAGGGTGGAAGGTGCAATAGGGCAACATGATCACCTGGAATCGTTCTGCCCTCCAGCAGACCTGCCTAAAAGAACCGATAACCATCCCATTTCTTTACACCTTGAACTAAAAGTACATAGAGAAAAGGGTCTGATAAAACAAGACACCTTCCCACACTGATGTAATAAAAAAATAAAGGCTTTAGGTTATAAACGCACAAAAGTTAGTAACAGCTAACACTGAGTTCTAACTAGGTGCTGGGCGCCGTACAAAATATTTTTATTTGTCTCCTCTCATTTATTCTCACAATAAACCTGTATAAGAGTATTATTATATCCCTACTTTTTTTCAGAATAAGAAACCAAGGCTTAGAGAGTATGTCCAAGGCTGCGCACCTAGTTATGGGTCCAGCCAGGATTCTGGTCCTGGCAGTCTGATTCTAGGGCTCACGCTGTTGGTGACTGAGCTATGCCGCTTTCCTGATTTCCCAGAAGGCACATTCTATGTGTCCCCCGAAAATGAGGTCAGTGTCCTCATAAAAGAGGTTCCAGAGATATCCTTTGCCCCTTCCACGATGTGAGGACACAGCAAGAAGGTGCTAGCTGTGAACCAGAAAAGGGGCCCTGATCAGCACGTGACCATGCCAGTAACTTGATCTTCAACTTCCCAGCCTCCAGAATGGTAAGAAAGAAATTTCTATTGTTTACAACCTACCCAATCTGTGGTATTTTGGTATAGCAGCCCAAATAGTCTGGACCATCATAAGTAGATTGACTTGGCTCACATTCCCAAATGGGAAAATATATACAGGTATAAAACATTACCTCTTTATCAACTATGATACTCAAGAATGCTGACGAACATCGTAATTTAACTCACACAAATCAAATTTTAGAGAAACATCATAAGAGGGGAAAGAAATTTTCCAAACATTGATGCCACTGTCTTTTAAGATGTGGACAAAAAGTAATTTAAGCTTTTGGAGTTATTTGGATCTGAGTTTAAAATCCCTTCTAAGACATTTAATTACTAAGTTTTCTAATAGCACATACATGTAATATAAATGTTCAAAGTACCAAACTTTTCTGAAAGCTTAAATGAAAAAAAGCAGATAAGAAAACGTGCCCCTTAGTTCCCACCACAGCAGGACTCGCCAGCCCCTCTGTAACACACGCAGTGATGCGCAGGGAGACCCACCGTGTTTGCACTTGGAGGGTCTGCAGAGAGAGCGAGCTCTCTGTGCACGGGCTGGGAGAACACACTCTGCCTCTGTCTTGCCTTTACTTTTCATTGAAGGTACCACTTCTCTCTTCAGAACCACCTACACATCCTTCTACCTAAGAGGACAATAATCAATACATCTCTGATCAACTAAGTGGGTTTTCCACTGAAATCCTTTTTCTCCTATCTGTCTGTGTCACAGTCATAGCCACCACTTTAATGACCTATAGCAGGGATGTCACACTCATTTTCACTGGGGGCCACATCAGCTTTGCAGTTGCCTTCGAAGGGCTAAATGTAATTTTAGGACTGTATAAATGTAACTACTCCTTAACTAGGGGCAAGGAGCTCAGCACTGCCGCCAGGTAGAAACAAGGTGCCAGGTCGGATAAAACAAGGTGGAGGGGCAGGCTCGGCCTGCAGGCCTAGCGTTTGCCACCTGTGACCTACAGGGTCTAACACTCCACCCCAAGGCCCTTGAGGCCCATGAGATCCTGGGTCACCCTGCAGGCCAGAGGGAGCTCCCAGTTACTGCATTTTGCAGCCACGTGACACAGTCTGGAACATTTTTAAAGCTTTTCTTTTGGTTGTCGACTTCAGTTCACTATTAAACAGGAACTTGATAATTTGTTGTCCTCCATTTTTCTTACATGTTGTTAAACTAAAATGTCTTTAATGTTAAGACTAGTTGCCAAATTCCAAGCCCTTAATATTAGTGATTTTTTTGCCACTTAATGTTAATATTAGCTCATAGACGATGATGATTAATAGGTGGGTGTCATACTGAAGACTGATTCAAGGGACATCACATGTAAGGCTGAGCACTCTGATGACTACCAGGAATTTTAGTTTGGTCTGGTGTGTTTTTACCCTTCTTACATTATTCCGCTCAAGCAGCAAGAAGCCTTAAATTGCACGAAGAGTTTCCTTGAGACACATTGATTATTTTGTTTGAAGACTCAAATATTTGAATATTAAAACAGTATAGAAGAAAAACAGAAAATCATATAAATTATATTGGGTACTGTGGCCTAGACTGGGGTGGCAGATGTGATAGACAGTCGTTACAAATGTTTGGTGGATGTTTGCTCAGGTGTGACTGACCTAAGTGACTGGAAGGGCTGCCCAGAACGCTCTGTCGGAAGGACTCCGAGACGGGGCTTAGAGGAAAAGGCTGCTGCGGTTGGTGAACAAGTACTGTCCTCAGGGGGCGGCGGCAGGCAGAGCAAGGGCTACCTCTCTGCCATACCGTAGAGGCTAGCCCATCCTGCCCTGCGCTACTCTTACATTTTGGGGGCCCTCCTAAAAGCACTTGGGAAAACTGTTTCATGATTGGGATTATAATTTTACAAAGGCCTACTCTTGCCTGTTCAGTCTGTCTATAAATAGAAAAGAGGGTATACTGAACAATATTTGAAAACTTTAAAACTGTATATACTATATTATTTTAAATTATGTACTATCACTTAGTTACAAGAAAAATGTACTAACATATTTTATAAAAATTTATGACTTATGGCTAAAATATCAACTTTGTTCTATGAATACTGAAAGTCAGTTGTTTCATGTATTATTTTTTGTCCAGTAATTCACCACAGCCATTTAGCAAAACATTGTCAATTTAATAGGACCAATGTTTTCTCTATGTCACCTCATTCTTAACTACCAGGTTTAGTTCATTTACTTTATAACTAACGTATGACCACATAAGTCAAAGTCATAAACTTAAATCATAATCAGGCACATATCACAGACCATATTAAATTATATATCTAAAAATATTATTAAAACCTAGTGCAATAAGGCATGTTGCCTTTAATTGATAACTTCCACCCTGAGTTACAAATAGAAAATACTGCTTTGTATTAAATAGCAAGCACGGGGAAATGTGTGAAATCTCTCAACCAATTTCAGTCCCACTACCTCTGCTGAGCTCACTTGGTAGTAAAGTTAAATATCAAAGAAGGCCTCACTCAATGTGAATCCATGCTCTTGTCCAGTTAAACCATGGCAAACACATGGAGCTCCACTAACACTGAGGAATCTTCTGTCTTAATATAAATAAAATATCTATCTTAATTTAAATAAAGAGGTGATACTCATTTTAGTGGGGGATCTACTTTCACTTCTATCAAAGTATTGAAGTAGAAGACTGTCAGCGTTTGAAAAGAGAAAAATCTGCTCCTTGCTAACATAAGCACAGTATTCCTTTTTATGATTCCAAACAGTGTGTCCTGTAAGAAGCAAAAAAAAAAAAAAGTGACTTTGAAGATTATTTTTTTTCAGTGGAATATAGCTGTGGAGCCGAGTATAAATGCATCACTCAAATGCCTTAAAGCTGGGCCTCCATGAAGATAAAAAGGTGGGAAGAAGATTTGCTTTTTAGCTCTGATTTATTTATAAAATGCAGTAAATTTTCCTCATCTGAGTGTATAGAGCACAAGGAAAAAGAAGCTGAATTCTTATATAACCACAAGCCTGCTCAGATTAAAGGATGTTCTGAAGCACATGATTATTCCAAAAAGGCAATAAAATGTAGGGAACTAATGGAGTACAATTTAGTATTTCTTGAGCTTTACAAGCTAACATTTATATGTACAGGCCAACCTTAATTTGAAAATCTTCCCTTTGCACATTTCTGTCCCAGCACTTTTGATAATGATGGCAGAGATCCAACATATATTTATAAGGTTCACATTACAGTATACTTCATTTGCTGCCAGCTTGGCATCTCCACTGGAAACTCCAAGAAAAACAAAACAAAATAAAAAACTTCAAACAAGTCTGAAAAGCAGCTACAAGAGTCTCCATTCCCTTTCCAGCTGAGCTGGAAAACAAGCCCTTCGAGCAGCTCTATCATCTATGTTCACGGCTGCTCTCGGTCCTTAAACTGATTAAAGTGAATCAGAAACATTAAGAAACAACTATGACTTAAAAGGCACTAAAAATAATACCTTTCACTAAGCATGACAAGTGGCCTTTTTTCACAAGACTGCTAAGACTAGTGGTCTCTGCTAAATTTTTGTTAAAAAATGGTGAACTCTCTGGACACTGAAACATTTGAAACTTTAAGAGTCAGAAAGGATTACTTGGTAAAACAGAAATTTGTACTGGTCTTAATATTGGAAAAATAACAACACTCCTCAAATTGATCTCTATATTCCACACAATTTCTGTCAAAATCCCAAGTGACATTTTGGAGAAACTGACAAGCTGACCCTAAAATTTATATGGAAATGCAAGGGACCCAGGCTGAGTGAAATGTTCTTGAAAAAAAAAAGTTATTACAAAGCTAGAGTAAAAAAACAAAACCCCCCCCCCCCCAAAACAAAAAAAAGTGTGCTTTGGCATAAGGATAGACAAAAAAATCAATGGAAAAGGATTATGATCCCAGAAGTAAACCTTATCATTGATTACCAGTGGATTTTCAGCAAGGGTGCCAAGACAATTCAACAGTGAAAGAACAGTTTACAGCAAGTGATGCCATCACAGCCAGATATCCACATATGAAAGAAGAAAGCTGGATTCCCTCCTTACACAATGTCCAAAAATTAACTCAAGATGGGCTACATACCTGTAAGCTAAAAATAGAAAACTCTTAGAAGAAAACATAGGAGTAAACCTTTGTGACCTTGAGTGAAGCTAAGCCTTATTAGATGCAACACCAACAAGAAATTGAAATATAGATAAATGGACTTCAGCAAACTTAAGAAAAAAGAAAAAAAAAACCCAAAAACCTCTTGTCTTGCTAGGAATGTTATCAAAAAGTGAAAAGAAAATCCATAGAATGTGAGAAAATATTTGCAAATCATTTATAAATGATAAATTTCAGATAAATATGAATATTTAAAATGATAAATTTCAGATAAATGTGAATATAAATATGCAAAGCATATTTATCTGAAGAGACTTATATCAAGAATATGTAAAGCACTCTTACAAACCAATAATAAAAAGATAAAGAACACAATTTAAAAACAGGTGAAGAATCTGAACAGACACTTCTCCACAGAAGATACACAATTGGCCAATAAGCACATGAAAGGACACTTGGTGTCATCAGAGATCAAGAAAACACATATCAAAACCACAATGAGATACTATTATTCAACCCAGTACGGCTACAATCAAAAGACAGATAATACCAAGTGTTGTCTGCTTTGTTTTCATCAGGGTAATATAAATCACAACCACAATGAGATGTCACCTCAAACCCATTAGAATGGCTACCACCAAAAAGACAAGATAGTAAGTGGTGAGGAAGTGAAGAGAAGGAAACCCTTGTATACTGTCAGTGGGAATGTAAACTGATACAGCCACTGTGGAAAACAGTGAAGGTTCCTCAAAGAATGAAAAATAAAACTACCACGTGTGCCAGCAATTCTTCTTCTGGATATGTATCCAAAGATAATGAAATCGCTATCTTGAAAAGATAACTGCACCCCCCTCATGTGCATTGCAGCATCATTTACAATAGCCAAAACATTTTTTAAAAACCTAGGTGTTCACCAACAGATGAATGGATAGAGAAGATGTACACACACACACACTGAAATATTATTAAGGAATAAAGAAGGAAATCCTGACATTTATGAAATTTACTTATGCTAAGTAAAATCTGACAGACAAAGACAAATACTGTATGACCTCACTTATTTATGGAAACTAAAAAACCCAAACTCAGAAACAGAAAACAGATTGGTAGTTGCTAGGAGGTCCATAAATCCTTTGAAGTCAACTGGATTTGAATCATGATTCAAAAGATCCTGGCATCAGCCTCCTAGTAACTTAGCATGTTCTAGCTGCTGAGGCAAGGGTCCTACAGCAAAGCCTGAGATTCACACCGTCAAACACTGCGGAAAATTGACAAGTATTAAGAAATGGTTCCTATCTTGGAGAAACTACAATCTGAGGCGGAAGAAAAATGCAAGAAGAAAGTCAAATAGTAGTGTAATTCTATATATATTTTGTGACAGATTCTAAGTGTTTTAGTTACACATAAATGGAAAGAGGCCGTGAGAGTCCATACTAGAAAACCAGTCTCAGAAGATCAGAAGATCTGTGTGTAAAGTATAAAATAAAGCAATATAGGTAAATGTAATGAAACATTTAAACAGTTTAAAGTTTTCCATAATAATTTTGTGTTAAGCTAATTTCTGCCTATAGTACGGGATTACAAATAAATTAAAAGAACTCTACCTCAGCCAATAGGAAAGCAATTGACATTTTTATGATAAAATAAGAAAACCTTAAGAAAGTGATCCTTAAAGATAAAACAGCTACAGGGTATAGTGAAGAAAATTTCCTTTAAAACCTTTAAACTTCAAAACAAATCCCAATTCTATGTTGTTTCCTTTTATGTTTCTTACATTTAAGAAAGTACTGATTAAAAGTTCCATATATAAATTATACATCATACACGCACAGCTACATACACACCCACCAATGCATTTTACTTTATGGGCAGTAGTATATCATTAAATAATAAGAAATACACGTTCACCCCATAAAATGACAAAGCCTAAATATTTTGAAATAGGAGCAGGACCACTTCTTGTTACTTGGGAGAAGAAAAAGGCAGCGTGAAGTCATTCAAGCAGAATGATAAGCAAACCAAAGCCAGATCAAAGGAATAAAGAAAAAAAGCTGAAATGTGAAACTGAAATATTTATTTCCTTCAAAATATCACCCATGCCTTGTCCCTGGGCAGTTTAATATTTCAAAGTAGCTGGAAAATATTCTCACTGACATTCATTGCTAGGCACAGTAGATCAACTTAAGTAGAAAAACTGTATTTACCAAGTATAAATGTAATATCACTAAGAGAAGTTTTTCTGCTTATCATAAATGATCTCTAAATTATATGAAGTATATTTTAAATTCACAATCTTTTCCAATACTGTTAGTGACTGATGCTGCTGCAAACTGTAGTATTTATAGTGTAACCATAATTTCTAAATGTCTTTGCAAATAAAGTAGCATGAACATTTGGGTACTTACTATGCTCATCACAGTTTAAGCAGTTCATACATTATTCCATTCCATTTTTATAAGTATTCAAAGTTATTTACTTTTTCCACAAATGAAAATAAAATTTAGAAGAGTTAAGTGATTTGTCCAAGTTTACATAGTTAATGGCAGAAAGAGAAATTAAAACAGCCCATCTGACCTCAAAATACAAAGATGCTTCACTTTATCGTGCTATTTCTTTACACCATTACACATATATGTAAATTTTAATGAATCACTGTTTGATGTTAATTAATTGATCTTACAACTAGGTTCTTACTATGATTTATCCTTATACAACATTAATAATTGTATGCCAAATTACTTTTAGACATTTGAAAGTCTAAATGTTCATCAAGCATTTACTTGATACCTCTTGTATGCCCGGATCTGTGCTGGGAGCTAGAAATACAAAAATAATCAAGGCATTGTACCTGCTCCCAGTATGGGAAAGAAAACAGACTCCATACTATAGTCAGTGTAATAAGAGCTATACAATGATAGGAACACAATACTAGGAGCACACAAGGACCAGAGGAACTCACTGTGCCCATAAAGTAAGCATTCAACTCTTTCAGCAGGAAGAAAACTTCTCCCCCGTTTGGCCATGTGCAAGCACACGAACAATGGAACAATCGCCGGCTTTGGAGAAGCAATGGTAAATGCCTGTTCAGCCCCTTTC
The DNA here is from genome assembly GCF_004126475.2 of Phyllostomus discolor. Lineage (NCBI taxonomy): Eukaryota > Metazoa > Chordata > Mammalia > Chiroptera > Phyllostomidae > Phyllostomus > Phyllostomus discolor. The sequence goes on from NC_040910.2 coordinate 87,897,824, forward strand.
CCCTCTCCAGGAACACGGCCCTCTGCTTTACACAGGCTCTGGTTGATGCCTCTGGCTGTGACCAGGTGAGCACATTTCACCCAGCGCAGCAGGGTTCCCAAGCCTCATGTTGGCACACAAATAAACCACAACTCCATGTATCTGTCTTCTATTTTTTTTTCAAATTAGTTCTAAATCTGAGAGGGGAAAGTAGTGTTATTAATTGGCTGCTAATTCCTCTGAAATAAAAAGAAATGTTAAAAAATGTTCAGATTTTATACAAGTTTACATGAAAAATTTATTCCTACTGAATAAACCCCAGGTGTTCCTAATTAATTTATATATAAAATTAACCTTATTTTTCATGAATAATCTTCCTTAAAACTCTTAAGGAATCTATAGAAGTATGCTTTCCCATACTAATTCAGACTTTGTTAGTAAGAATTTGTGATGATTTTGACATAGGGGACTTTCAAGTTCACCTTTATTTGATCTAAGATAAGTGTGTTTTTAAATAAATATTTTATAATAAATTGTATAGGCTACATTTACTCTATTTTTATAAATAAACATAACCATTTAAATAAAATTCTAAAATACCTTCCAACTAACGCCACCTAAATAAAATGGCTGCACGCTACAAAGACGTGAGGTCTTGGAGAAGCGTTTCTCTGGAGATGGCCCTAGAATGGACAAAGCTTTTCTAAACGTGGGTTGCATGTCTTACAGCTTCTCTGCCCTCTGTGCACCTGTTCCGTTTCCCTCTTGGCGTCAACATAACTAACTACTCAGAACTTTGGCTTGCACATGTCCATAGTGGCTGCCCAGCCAATCTCGGTCATAGTAACTTCCCATGTTTCCAGCTTCTGCACTGATGCAGTTAGCCTCCAGGTTCTCCCCTCCCTCGTTCCTGAGCTCAGGGAGGACGGCAGTGCAGTATAGAACAATGCTGAAGAACAGGGACCCAAGAGCCAAACACACAATTGCAAATCCTGGCACCTCCACCTATTCGCTGTGTGACCTTACACTTTTGTACCTAATAGTAAAATGAACGTGCTGCCTGTAGGTCAGGTGCCCACTCTAGACCCAGTGAGCGTGGCAGAGAGGGGGCGGTGGGCCTATGCTGAGAACGTGACAGGAGGCTGTCAGAAGCTGTAGACAGGCCTGTTCTCCCATTTGGGAACTGGGAAATAAACAATGACATAGCCAGTATACGCTGCCATCAATGAATCATTTTGATCAAGTCATGGAAAGAAGCAGAAAAGGAAATCTACTGGGTGACACAAAAGTCAGCATTCTATCAGGAAAAGAGACCTAAAAGGGGAATCGGAAGGCCCAGGTGGAAAGGCTAGCTCCATGCTGGTTAAAATGCACACAGTAACAAACAACCACGTTAAGATTCTTTGGAAGATAAAATAAGAGAACACATATTAAAGTTATTTTGTTAACTATAAAACATTAAGTAAAGTGCTATATTTTCTTAGTTTATCACCACTGCACCAGGATTGCATTTATTTCACCACATTTCATTGCTAAAGTAAATTTTGATTGTAGTAAAACTCAAGAGGCTAAATATAAAAACTACTTTTTAAAAATGGGATTTGCAAAATGAATTCCTAAAGAAAGCATCCAATGACCCTATGACACTTTCATGTTATGAATGACACCTATGGTGTGAATAGCATCACCAATGTCCTGTCAATAGAGGCCTGGCGACCGTCACGCTGCACTGATGCTCATCCAAAGCGGGGGGTCTGGCGAGAAGAAACGCAGAACTCTGTGAAGACGTATCTACAAAGGAACACTTAGCAGAAGGGAAAGCTCCTTTTCCACTGGAAACAAGGTCACAACATAGCTCTGTCCTCTTCCCACTCTCCATCGTGCTTCTGAGAGGGAGGGCTCTGTCGGCACGCTCACTGGGGCTAAGGAATGCTTACAGTAAACTGGAAACTGTGATGCCCTCCACCTAAAATGGTTTCAGATGCTCACGCAGCCCGCAGAAAAGAGAACAGATGGGCCCCCACCACCGCCATTGAGACTTGAGAGAGCTATTTTTAAGAAGAACATTATATTCAGAGTTTTTAGGCACTTTCCAAAGTATAGGGATAATTTTTCTCAACATCACACAAATGTCTGTATTGATGCAAAATTGAACAGCTTTTAACAACACTTAAAAACTTTTTAAACAAAAAAATACAAATTTTGGCAGTGCCTTCTAGGAATTTAGCAGTAATTTCCAACCTGAAACATAATGATACCAGTTACAAGAAAAGCAAACTATTATATTCCTATTAATTACTTAGAAAATTATTAACATGAAACATCTTAGATATGTAATAAATATATATTCACATCAAAGCCACAATCTGCAAAATGAATGCTGCATGTTAGGGGTTTGATAAAGCTTTCATGATGAATTGGAACTTTCTCTACTAAACAAGGTGGATGTCCTTAGTAATAGTTTCAAACACTACCACCATTCAAAACTACAATAGTCACAATGGAGCAAGCTAAAGAACAATTAACTTTCCAAGTAAAGAACTTGAAATGTTTCTAATTATGATCACATAGCACCCCTTTAAAAAGCAAAAGCCAAATCAAAGAAAGTCAAACATCAAAAGGCCATTAGGTCTTTCAATACAGACCATTTCCAGACCTGGTTTACTCCACATAAAACCTCCTTTGGGGTGTTTTCATTTTTCACTAAGAATAGAGATATATGGTTCAAATTACTGAAAGTTTCTCCAAAAATTCCTTGACATTTCTGTCTTCCACACCTAAAATAAATAAATTTTATATCAATAATAAAAAACTAGAGGATTCAAATTTGTATAAGTCACTAATTTTAAAATTTCTTCATTAAATTTCATGAACTATGATTTGGTGAGGAATAAAGGAAATTCAGTCAGGAAATAAAAGCATGTTTTCTGAAGGATGGAAATGTTTGACATTTGCTTATCTATTGTTTATTATACTCTGACAAAATCTTTCTTCCAGAAAATCAGATGCCTTAGTTTTACTCCTAACCTCATGCTTGGACATTAATATGTTACCAGATTCATGTCCCGGAAACATCTTATTCCTTCAGGCAGGGAAACTCTCTTTCCTCCACCAGCCCATCCTTCCTTCAAATCCTAGTCCTTCCTTCTGTTTTTCTGAAAACAGAAAATTTTCTGTCCTTCCTTCAAATCCTAGTTCATTGCAGAGAAATATTCAGGAAAGGAAGTCTTCCTCAGATGCCACTTTCATCACATACCACACCACTACCAATCCATCAGCCGTGCCTCATTCCCCATGGGAAAAAGTACATCCTTCCGCCCCACCTTTGGGGGGATTTGGGGTCCTCCTCAATCTGGACCCTCCTTCTGTTCCAGCTATGCTCGTCTTCATGGGTTTCTTCACATGCTCTCTGCACTCTCCATCTCTACAGCCAATGTCCACCCCCTTCCCTAGATGACTTTTACTACACACAGGGACACATACATCCGGTATGTAAGCCATTGTTTCAGATCATACCTTGGGGACACCATCAGAAAAAGATCAGCTATTACAATTAATACCAAATTGAGAGATTATACAAATATATTACTGATGAAACTTATTTTCTGAGTCCTATGAAAAAACCCAAGCACCTGATAGCTAACAGCCAACAGAACTGTGAGAAGTAACATCACTGACAATGTTTTCTAGTATTTCAGTTGTACTATCATTATTTAATTTTGCTTTTTTCCTTATACTTAAATACAGAGGCTTAAGACCAATGTGAAATTGAGCTTAAAGAGGCACTGCTTTCCACATGACCAATGATTCCTATCTCCTCTCGATTATGTTTTGTTTGTAAGATCTGATTTCTTATCACTAGCATTGACATTGTTTTCCTGCTTTACAAAAATACAGTAAAATTAAAATTGCTATGTAAATGAGCTGCTCTAGCAAAATGTGACAGCACTCTCATACTGTGCAAGAGCCAGACTGTGTAATAACCTAACACTTTTATTATAACCCTCTTGGCATAAGGTGGTGGTATTTTTAATTTACTATTTTTACTATAATAATTATACATGAAAGGATATGGATGGTAAATATCTGTCACAGTACTTTTAGCACTGATCAGCAAGGAAAAATTTTGTTTATGAAACCTAGCAAAGAGACATAGGCAAAATACCCCAAAGTAGGGAAGGGCCACTTACCCAATTTAAATGCTTACCATAATTCAATAGGAATACCACATTAGAACATTCAACTCTTAGTTATAATTCTGTATTTATCAAACAATAGGTTAACCAATAGCTTGAATGCTGGAACAGACTAGTCCACTAGAAAAAAAAATCCTTGCCAAATGCCTAGAAGCCCTTCACATAGTTCTTAGTAGTTGCTCTCTTTTCGTGGGCTATAGCAGCAGCCTCAAGTTGTACAAAAGGGAGCTATGTCTGCTGCCTCCCCGAGTATCATTTTGAAGACCAATAACAGAAGCTAAGTACAAGAAAAAACAGGATTCCCAGCAACCCTACTCATAGGTATATACCCAAAGAACTGCATATGGTACTTGAATACTTGTGCGTGAGAGCTCCTAGTAGCACTATTCACAATAGCCCAGAGATGGAAACCGAATGTCCATCAACAGTTGAGTGGATAAGAAAATTATGATATACACACACAGTGAAATAGTATTCAGCCATAAAGAAGGAACGATACACGCTACAATGCGGCTGAACTTGGAAAACACCATGCTTGTGAAAGGAGACGGACACAGAAGGTCACAGATGGTGTGATTCCAATTGTATGAAATATCCAGAACAGGTAAATCCACAGAGACAGAAAGCATATTGATGGTTGTGAGGATCTGGGAGCAGGGAGGGAGCAGGAACTAACTTGTTTAATGAATACATAGATTTATTTGGGGGTGAAGAAAATGTTTTGGAACTAGATGTGGGTGGTGGTTGCGCACAGCACTATGAATGCACTAAATGTCACTTTAAAATGGTTAATTTTATGTGATGGGAATTTTACCTCAATATATATGAAACTGTGGAGCAGGGGTGAGGTAATAAAATGAGGAGAATAAAACATCATGCTCTCCATGTATTGTATTTTGCTCTGTATAATGCACACCCATGGTATTTGTGTGCATTATATACGGGACTATTGTACTCATTACTATACCCATGGTATGTAATTATACCCATGTATAATGCACGATCTTATTTTTCCCTCAAAAATTTGGCCAAAAAGTGTACATTATACATGGCAAAATATGGTAGTTATGCTCCATGGTGTAAGTGTTTTCTTATGGTTATTTTTTTCCTTTTAGTCTTTTCTTGACTAGTGTGATAGAGACCCATATAATTTATTAGGTACTTTTCAAAGTGATTTTGGTGATGCTCTGCATTGTGTTTCCAATTTCAATGATTTCTGCTCTTCATTTCTTATATTTTCTTCATGTTTACTTTGTTTGTATCTGGCTCTTGAGGTGGAGGCTTAGCTCACTTCAGCTGAGATACCAGATTACAGATACTTTGTAACATCTGATGAACAATACCTTCATGATCTTCCAGTTTTTAATATTTGTTATTTAAAGTACAACCTTAACTTTACAAAGATGAGGGTTTTATTTTTTTTATTTTTTTATTTTTTTAAATATTTTATTTACTTATTTTTAGAGAGGGAAGGGAGGGAGACAGAGAGAGAGAGAGAGAGAGGGAGAGAGAGAGAGAAACACCAATGTGCGGTTGCTGGGGGTTATGGCCTGCAACCCAGGCATGTGCCCTGGCTGGGAATCGAACCTGGGACACTTTGGTTCCCAGCTCGCGCTCAATCCACTGAGCTACGCCAGCCAGGGCCTAAGATGAGGGTTTTAAAAGAAAACCGACTGCTTCCTTATGATTACTAATTTAATTGTGCAAAGAACAGATCATTGACGACAATGATTCTTTGAAAGCTTGTAACTTCCCTTACGACTTAATCCAAGCACTATCCAAGTCAGGCCCAGCTATGAAGAGAGATGACCTGGTGTTGCTGGATCCTGCATGTGTCAAGAGAAAGCAGAAATCCAAATTTCATGTGAAATCTTCTGATTTTATCATGTTGAAGAACTCATATTTTTCAAAATATTTCACAGGCCTAATTGAATACACATACAGAATGACTCAACCTGCAGCTCAGGAATTTGTAACAACTATTGGAAAGCATGAAGTCGAAATGGAAACATCGAAATGGGTAAGAAGAAAGCACAGAAGCATCAAAGATAAGAGCAGCAAGTAGGAGAAAAAAACAAAGGAAAAGGAATGGCTTATAAAACATCCTAGAATCCTATAGAAAATGAATTTAAAAGTGAAATGTAAAAAGTGGGAAATAAATAAACATACTAAAATGTCATACAGCAATAAATCCTATAAAGAAAATTAAGGAAGTAAGTGATCTGAGACTAGGATATCCATTTGTAAGTTGTTGCAATAAGGATGGCGTATTAGATTGGTTTCTACAGCTGTAAGCTTAGATTGGATTGTCTAAGGAGAGACTCTAGAGCGAGTATAATGAAGATATAAAGAAGACTGAACAGAAAGAAGGAAATCAGAAGATTGTGTGTCACAAAAACTGAAGAAGAGAAAGTTTTAAGCAAGGGAAATGAACAAAATCCAAACAGGAGGTCACCCTGAGTTTTGGTGGTACGAGAAAAAAGCCAGACCGGAGCAGACTGAAGAACTGAAGTGGGAGATGAGATGGCGGTGGTAAGCAGGATCACTGTAGAGAAATCTGAGTATAAAAGTAAGGACAGAAAGGATCACAGACGAAGGTGGGGGAGGCTGAGACAGGGGTTTTTAAGATGATACCTACTCTTGCCCACATGTTAGAATGACCAGTGCAGTTCAACAACAAGGGGTCTAAACTCGACTGCACAATGAAGAAACATGCAGTAACTGTGAGAGAAGGCCAGAAACCATTGGAAGGATTGGAGGAAGGACACACCTCAGAAGTTAACAGGACACAAAAAAGTAAAGGTTTAAAACATGGACATTATTATAATTAGAAACAGTATTTTGGTTTGGGGTTGCAAGACTAGAAATAGCACCAATTTTACATGCAATTAGTGATAGGTTACTGGGGAGTAGGAGGAGATGATGACAAAGTGATGACACACACTCCCCTAGATACTCCATTAACAAAGATTGTCCAGAATTTTTTTAAAGGGGGAGAGGAAAATAAAAGTTCAGAAGGAGCTGGCTGTGGTCTATGTGATATAAAGCATGTATCAGTGGTGTGAAAAATCAAAGAACACTCATGGCAACAGAGAATGGGATTTTTTGGAGTTAAGAAAAAACATTTGGGAGACCTGAGTCAGTCTTTGGTCCACTTACTAATTTTTTAAAAATATTTTTTTAGGATTTTACTTATTTATTTTTAGAGAGAGGGGCAGGAAAGGAGAAAGAGAGGGAGAAAAACATCAATGAGAGAAACATCAACTGCTTGCTTCTCGCATGCCCCCAACCAGGGCTCTGGTCTGCAACCCAGGCATGTGCCCTGACCAGGAATTGAACCGGCAACCTTTCAGCCTGCAGGATGACGCCCAGCCCACTGAGCCATACCAGTCAGGGCTCACTTACTAGCTTTACAGAAAGCTAACAGCATCACACTGCTCAGGAGGTCATACTGCTCTGCAAGTCTCACTATTCTCTTGAAAAAGAGTCAAAAGACCACAAAGCAAGCTGAGCTCAAGAACATTTGTTTTTTAAAAAAATCAAATTTCACGGTCATGGGAAGATCACTGTGTATTTAGATTTTAGTCACACATACTAATCTATAATTGAATCTATAGCAAATCACAATAATTGATTCTAAAACTGATGTAGACTTAGCATAAATGGGTTTTATTATGCAATGACAAAAAGAATGGGAGGGTATATAATACATTTCAAAAAATTCTATCAAAAACTAAGTTAACAATAATAGTGTTCACATACAGAATGACATGTGGCAACACTTCCTGAATAGTTTCTCTCGGCACTCACTACAGTACTTAAAGAGAATGAGGAAGTAAGTGTGGGGTTGGGGAGGGGGCAGATCCTAATGACAGTAAGAACTAAAATAAACAAATAACACAACACAATAAAAAAACCTGGGAGGAATCACCAAAAATACCAAGCAAATAGAAGTGAATTGATTAAAAAATATATCCATACAGATCCACCTGAGAATAAATGTAACTTAGTCTCAGGAAATAGAACCTGAGAAAAATGATGTAGACAGACAACTCCTTTCTTCCTCAGGTCAAAGATTCTGTGTCTTGAAAAAAAAATTTTTTAATTGACAGGGAGATTCTTCCACATAACGGAAAACATTACAGTAAAATGTACTGATGTTTTGTATGCATCCATTCAGAGCCTGTAAGCCCCAGAAAACACCTGGACTGAGAGTAAAGGATGGATAGTGGTGTACTGTGTACAAGGACCTGCTTCTCCACAGCTAAGGTAATGTAGATGGATATAAAAAAAGAAGAAACCTGACTTTGAAATACCAATATACCAAGAACTACAGGATTCACATTCATTCAGGAAAAGAGAGCCTCACCATATGGGTTATAAAAAAGTATCCTATCAGTAAAGTAGAGTTTTTAAAGGTATTTTCCTACAAACTTGGGATTTCACTGGCCTCTGACAAATAACATTTCTGTCCAGCTGCAGATCTTCCAGAGACTATATACATTATACAAGTCAATACGGAGCAGAGACAGAACAATTCACAACCAAAACATTCTACACAGGACACTAATGCCAGATGATATCTACAAAAGTTCATATACAGTAGAAATTCAATATGTGTTTGTTAAATTTAAAAAAACATCAAAACTGGACAAAATTCACCTTATACAGGATTGAGTAACAAGGTAGAGATATAACAATTGAAGTCTAAAAGCTATTGCAAAACCTGGGAATGGAAACCAGGGAAAAAAACATTCCAGATACACAGAAAAACCTACTGTCAAAATGATCTAGTATAATACCCAGAAATAAATGTCAAAAACCGTGAAGTATCTGAATGATGGCATGTAGTCTCTATGAAACAGAGGACAAAGTCTTAAGAATTATCTAAGACAGAGGGATTAAAGAGATTAATCTTATCTAAAACAGTAAGATTAAAAATGAGGAATTGTTAAAATTAAGAAGGGATAAAAGAAAAAAATTAGAGCAGAATAAAATTCATAAGGGAAGTGGAGACGACCATAAATGCAGGTACGGAAAACCAAATCAGTGATGTTAAAAACCAACTTGAACTCAAATGACAAAAAAAGAACAGATGAAAATATAAGAATGAAAATTTAAAATACAAAGGAATGATAAAAGATACAAAAATGGATATGAAAAAGGGATGCTAAAAATTAGAAAATGAATAATTCAATAACATGTTAAACAAATGATTCTGGAGCGTAACAGACAGTTCTGGGCCAGAGGAAAAGATGTGAGATTTACTAAGTATGTATATGATACTTGAAGCCACGGGACTTGTTGAGATCACTTAACAAATATAAACACGGAAGAAAAAATGGTTAAAGATTGAACCTGGGGAACTCTGAAATACAGAATCCTCATAGAAAAGGAGGACTCAATTCAGAGGGAATTAATTGAAAAGAAGCATGCAATCTGTTAGGGAAAAAACTGTTAGATGCTTCTAGTTCTGTGGAAGCATAGAAAAGAAAATTTCAGGAAGAAAAAACCCCTCCAAATTAGAGGGGGACAACCAAGATGGTGACAGAGGAGACCCCTCCTTCCACAGACACACAGAATGTATAGCTACACATGCAGTGATAAACTCTGAAAGAAAACCAGAAACTAGATGATTAACTCCTACACACCACCGGGCTCTGGGTATATTCCAAAGGGTATATAGCCTTCAACCAAAACTTACACATCATGGTTAAGGTGCTCCTTACACCCAAGGGTGTCCACATTCGAGCCAGTGCAGAAAGGTGAGGATGGTGACAGAGAAAACAAGAAAATTGAAAAGGAAAATAAATTATTCACTAATTATTTGTTGTCATTATCCACACAGCAGATCCAAGATAATTTACAGACAAACTTTGAAGGTAAATTCAGCAAAATTGCTAGATGCCAGAGTTCAATGTCAGCTGGATCCATCAAATGGAAAATGTATTTTAAAAAAGATAAAATACAAAATGGTACCATAAACTATAGGATACTGAGAATAACCTAACAAAAATATGTAAAATATATATGGAGAAAATGATCAACATTAATTAGCAAACATTAAAACAGACAAATTAATGGAGAAATATGCTATTTGTGGAAGAGAGAAAATGATACAGTAAAAAATCTAATTCTACTTAATCTATAAAATAATGCAAATATAATCCCAATAGAATTTTTAGTGAGAGCTTATTCTAAAATTGAAATAAAAGAGCAAATGACTAAGAATAGCTAAGAAAATTCTGTAGATAAACAATAGAACGGGGGGAAGAATAGAATGGGGGGAGCGGAGTACAGGAGGGGGGATTCTCACTCTACAACAGCTCGAGATTTAGTATGTATTCAGAGTACATGCATTAGGCATGTACTTAGCATTAAGTAAAATAGCATTAAGAGTAAACAGCTCTATTTAAATGTGATCAAAAACTATTTTGGTTTTATTTGTGCTCTTACGTAATTTTCCAAATTTCTACAGCAAATATGTGCTAGTTTTGAAATGAAAATAAAGCTAAAGAACAGATACTCTGAAAAGTCCTCACTGGACAATGCCATGTTCAGAGTTCACCTTCCAAGGACTCTGGATAGGTTCATTTTAACATAAACCCTCTATTACAATGGCAGGAAAAAAAATCATTTCTCTTTTGGATTAGCCCAGAACTTAAAGGGTAGTGACAAATAATAATAAACTTATAAAATAACTCAACTATAACCCTGGCTAGTGTGGCTCAGTGGATTGAATGCCAGACTGCAAACGAAAGGGTTGCTGGTTCAATTCCCAGTCAGGGCACATGCCTGGGTTGTGCGCAAGGTCCCCAGTAGAGGGCACAGGAGAGGCAACCACACATTGATATGTCTCTCCCTCTCTTTCTCCCCCCTTCCCCTCTCTCTAAAAATAAATAAATAAAATCTTCTTAAAAAGTAACTATAATATAATTTATTTCTGTTTGTATTTAATCCTACTTTGATATAATGAATCTAATTCTAGTTACATAAAATCTAAAATTATTTCATACATGTCAAATAATTCCTTCCTGCTCTCCCACTCAATACAATATTTAAATTGTTAGAGGTAACATTATAAACAGATATGAATATCTAACATATTTTGATGGAAAATACATTTTAAATTGTAAGTTCTTAATATTAGTAATAATAGTAATAGGAAGAATATACTGAAAATTAACAAATGCTACTGGTCTTTAAATCGATATATTCCTGGTTAAGACCAATACCACATATCCTTTAATATCCACAAATTATAGGCTATTTTTATATTGTGGTGGAACAGGTTTTAGAATTCCTGTTATAAGGAAAGTTTTAAAAAATACAAATCTGTTTTCTAAACGGAATAAAATTTCCTATCAAGGTGACTGTGTAAAGATATTTTCATTCACTCATTAAAGATAGTGGTCTTCATATAAACTATTCAAGTTTGTATGCATCCTTTTAGCTTCTTTCTAGGTAGCTCCTTAATTCACATTGTTTCCAGTTTAAAGTATGTATCACTATTAATTCCTTGAGATAGTTTCACTAACCTTACAAAGAAAATGATTGAGCCACAGTTCCTCACTTTGGCTATATATAAAACTTAATTTAGAATTATATTATTCAGCTATACTTTTAAATTCCTACAGAAGATTAATTTAACCTAGCTTTCCCTTTCCACCAAAATTCAAAATTCAAGCTCCTGGGTAAACAGGAAGGTTATCTGCTTTTAATGCAACTTGATCCAAATTTTTGCAGTAAGCAATATTCTATTAAAAAACAAACCTAATCAAAATGTAGCCCACTCCTTTGAATTATCACAAGATTGTTTAGTATGCCATTTAAGTCTTCTTTTAAGATTAGTTTCTAGCAAATAAAAGTACAAAAACACTGCCATTATAACTTTGCAGTTTTATTATCTTTACTCTAAGGCATTACTATTTGAAGATTAATCCCTGTTCCTAGTAATATAAATGTTGATTTATAACAGCAAATAAGCAACTAAAGATAAATAAAGGAGATTTAAAAGAACCTTATAGGAAGGCTTTTTCACTCATGTTTAAAAATATAACTTCTTTAAAAATATAACTTTAGGGGTAAATAATCTGCTTTCCACTGTAATGGGAGATTATAAACACTATGTACACTGAGCAAGAAAAAAAAACTTTTTCAAAAGCTTATGACTGTTAGAAAAATAACACCTCAAAACTATTTTATAAATTTCCTCATTTTAAAGAAAACTATAGATAAAGTCAGGCAAAAGAAGAGGTGCTGCAAATTTTTGTATAAATAAATAATTTTTTACAATAACTTTCAATAAACCAGATGGTAAACATTTGCCTGGTATCACTAACATTGAAAGTTGGCTTCAAAACTTTCAAATAAAAAAATAATTCAAGCACATTTTGAATTACCTAGAAAACATCAAGAACTTCTTTTTTAAAATTCTATATGCAGGTGAAATTGTACTTATAAAGGCAATGGTATATGAAAATATGATTACATATTTTCAAACAATAAAAAAGAGCTACTAGTAACAGAAGTCTTTTTTGGAGGGAGCAATATAAAAAGTAAAATGAAAATATGTTAAAATTAAGCCCTTAAGAAATTTTAAGTATGATGCTGGTGGTGAGTTTGTTATACATATCCTTTATTGTGTTGAGATATGTTCTCCCTATTCCCATTTTGCTGAGAGTTTTTATCATAAATGGGTGTTCCACTGATATGATCATGTGGCTTTTATCCTTCATTTTGTTTATATGGTATATCACATTTATTATTAATATTTTACAAACCTTGCATCCCCAAATAAATCCCACTTGATCACGGTGTATGATCTTTTTGATGTACTGTTGCATTCAGTTTGCTAATATTTTGTGGAGGGCTTTAGCATCTACGTTCATCAAGGATATTGGACTATAACTGTATTTTTTTTGTAGTGTCTTTATCTGGTTTTGGAATTAGGATAGTGCTGGCCTCATAAAATGAGCTTGGGAATCTTCCCTCCTCTTGCATTTTTTGGAATAGTTTGAGGAGAGGTGTTAGCTCTTCTCAGAATGTTTGGTAAAATTCACCTCTGAAGCCATTCGGTCCAGGGCTATTGTTTGTTGGAGGTGTTTTGCTTACTGCTTCAATTTTACTAGGTGTAATCTGTCTATTCATATTCTCTGAATTTTCCTAATTTAGTTTTGGAAGAGTGAATGTTTCTAGGAATTTATCCATTTTGTCCAGGCTGTCCAATATGTTGGCACGCAGTTGTTCATATTTTCTTACAATCCTTTGAATTTCTTTGATGTCAGTTGTTATTTCTCTTCTTTCATTTTAGATTTTATTTATTTGAGTCCTCTCTCTTTTCTTTTTGGTGAGTCTGATTAAATGTTTGTCAATCTTGTTCATCTTTTCAAAGAGCCAACTCTTGGTTTCATTAATCTTTTGTATTTTTTAGACTCTATTTCATTTATTTCTGCTCTGATCCTTATAATTTGCTTCCTTCTACTTGCTTTGGGCTTTGTTTGTTGTTCTTTTTCAAGTTCCTTTAAGTGTAAAGTTAGATTGTTTATTTGAGCTTTTTCTTGTTTCTCGTAATGCTATGAAGTTCCCTCTTAGGACAGCTTTCCCACAGTCCTACAGATTTTGGGTTGCTGTGTTCTCATTCTGTTTGTTTCAAGATATCTTTTGATTTCTTCCTTGATATCACTGTTAACCCATTCATTGCTCAATAACATGTTATTTAGCTTCCACGTCTTGGTGTATTTTTCAGTTTTCTTCCTGTGATTGATTTCTAGTTTCATAGCATTTGGTCAGAAAAGATGCTTGATATGATTTCAATCTTCTCAATTATTGTTTGTGTCCTAACATGTGGTCTATCCTAGGAAATGTACCATGTGACTTGAAAAGAATGTATATTCTGTTGTTTTTGGGTGAAATGCTCTGAGGATATCAATTAAATCCATTTGATATAGTGTGTCATTTAAGGCCGCTGTCACCTTGTTGATTTTCTGTCTGGAAGATCTATGCATTGAAGTCAATGGGGTGTTAAAATCAAGGGTGGGAAGTGGGGATGGTGAGGGGAAATGGAGACAACTGTACTTGAACAACAATAAAATAAAATAAAATCCCCTACTATATCTGTATTTCTGTCAATCTCTCCCTTTATCTCCATTGAGATTTGCTTTATATATTTAGGTGCTCCTATATTGGGTGCACAAATGTTTACTAGCATTATATCCTCTTGTTAGATTGTTCCTTTTATCATTATGCAGTGTTCTTCTTTGTCTCCTCTTATAGCCTCAGTTTGAAAATCTGTTTTGTCAGATACAAGGATTACTAGCAATATTTTTTCTGACATGTCCCCTCTGGCAAGGGAAACAAAAGAAAAAACAAACAAACGGGACTACATCAAACTATGTTTTTGCACAGCAAAGGAAACCATCAACAAAATGAAAAGAAAATCACTGAATGGGAGAACATATTTGTTGATACATCTGATAAGGGGTTAATATCCAAAATTTATAAAGAACTTATAAAACTCAGCACTGAAAAAAACCCAAAGAATCCAATTAAAAAATGGGCAAAGGACCTGAATAGACACTTCTCCAAGGAGGACAAACCAATGGCCAACAGACATATGAAAAGATGCTCAATGTCACTAATCATCAGAGAAATGCAGATTACTGGATAAAACCACAATGAGATACCACCTCACACCTGGCAGGATGGCTATCACCAATAAATCAACACACAAGTGCTGGTGAGGATGTGCAGAAAGGGGAACCGCACTGTTGGTGGGAATGCAGACTGGTGCAGCCACTGTGGAAAAAAGTATGGAGATACCTCAAAAAACTTAAAATAGAATTGCCTTATGATTCAGCTATCCTACTTCTTGATATTCATCTGAAGAAACCTGAAACACTAATTTGAAAACATATAGGCATCCCTATGTCCATTGCAGTGTTATTTACAATAGCCAAGATTTGGAAGCAGCCAAAGTACCCAACAATAGGTGAGTGCATAAAACAACTATTGTACATTTACACGATGGAATACTTACTCAGCAGTAAAAAAGAAGAAAATTTTACCTTTGTAATACCATGGATAGACTTGGATAACATTATGCTAAGTGAAATAAGCCAGTCAAAGAAAGACAAACTGGACTAACAAATTATTTTAAGGTTTTCTATTCAGCAACTCAGCCAATACATTTTAAGAAAAAATGTCCAGCAGGGCACGCACAGTGTCCACAAAAAAGAAAAAAAAAAAAAGAAAAAATGAGGGAGAGAGAATAGTTATGCAATCTTTCCAGACAGAATTTAATGTTAAGTTTGTTTGATCCTGAGTATTTTTTGGTCTTTCTGTAAGTGATGCCTGTTTGTAGGTTTGGGGAGTCAAGAAAAATGGCATTTACTGGTTCTCTGGGAGTGAACACTAAGTTCAGGAAGCCTTCCCTTCTTAAATCTCTTCCTTCGGTCAGGTACCCTGTGAACCTTTCCCCCATTAAAGCTCTTACGTATAATTGCCAAAGTTCTTGAATGTCCTTCCAACTGGACTATAAGGTCCTCTGGGAAGGGACTACACATTACCTGAGTCATGGTAGGAATTCCATATTTATTGAGTAAATCGATGTTTTTCACCTTAAAAATTGTGAGATAAAACCTACTAATTAGCAGGGCCTAATCATCTTAGTGAATGAATGGAGAAGAGAAATAAAATCTAGTATTTTAATGTGCATGTTTAAATTTTATATCATGAGATAAAACCTTTCCTAAACAATGCCTGTACAGTAGTTCATTTTCAAATATAACTGGAAGATTTCATTACCCACATTTCTCCAAGAATTCTACAGTGGGATTTCTAAATGTTCTGAGACCTAATCTTACTGTTTTGTTAAATCTGTTTTTATTTAAAAAGAAGAAAGCATATGAAACTACTACATTCTATTTTCTTATATTCCTATCACTTAAAAACAACTGAACTAATTTTTACTTTTTAAAAAAAAATTACTAGCTAGCAATGAAATTCTGAAAATAGAAATTTATGATGGAAAAGTAACTCAAACAAAATTATAGCAAGGCTATTATAAAAATATAATATTTACGTTCTAGCTACTTAATTTGGCTCACAATCTAGAAGTATTTTTTAAATTAAATATATTCCAATTTTACTCACTTCAAAGCTTCCTCCAACTTATGGATTTTCTTCTGAGTATCTTCTTTTTCTTTATCGAGTTCACTCTGGAGGTCATGAACCTGCCAATGACAAGGCGTGTCATGTCAAATTTATCAGACGACAAGTAAAGCCTACTCCAAGGAAAAAAACAGACAATGAAACAGCAATCCCAAATCCATTTTTAATTCAAAATTAGATTTAGACATTTCGAGAGAGAGACCTGGTTAACCATAACCATTTACCATAAAATTCCTTCAATACTCTACTTCCAGTATCAGTCTTCTGGTCAAAGTTAATAACTGTTTGAATCTCCCTGCATGTGGATTCCCTATACACTGATATGTAAAAAACTCAAAAAGGGTACAATCACTTGAATTTTTTAAGAAATTACATATTGGCCAAAGGAAAGGAATCACATGTGATTTGGGAGAATACAGTAAATAATGTGTCTATATTCCCAGGTGCATAGAGGTTATGACGAAACAGTCTTCCTTTCCACTGCTGGGAATGATTCGGAAACTACTGACTGAATTTAGGAGTTAAGTCCCCCCACAACGAGCATCTGTGCCTTGAATGTGGCATCCTTTGAGTGGATGGGTTGGCGGTATGAATCATAGTAACAAATGAAAATCCTGCTTCACAGACAACTCTTCATATGCACATGCAGATAAGCACACCCAATGTGGACATAAATGGATCTAGAAATAGGAAAAGAAACTCTGGTACAGCTGGACAGAAAGGAGAGTAAAACAGCAGCCATGGTTCCACATACATGGCCACTGAGGGTGCAGGGCCAGCTGGTAGGAAGGAAAACTCAAGTCAGTGGGGTGGTGATACCAGGCAGCCTCACATCTGCCTGCAACCCAGGAGAGGCTGTGAGTGAAGTTGTGGGGTGCATGGGACAGACAGCAGAGGGCCGACAAGAACAAAACCAACAAAATGTATCCCCCCCCCGCCCCCGCACACACACAAAATCACAAACCTTTCCAAACACTGAATTGATGCTAGCCAAAAATACCTGTAGTTAGTTCAGCTATTAATAATACTTTGGATGGAGATCTACTTAACTCGGAAAAACCCTACATTCGTTTCCCTTCTATAATTTTTGTATTTTTTCCCTTGGTGTTTGAGTGAAATGCATACAAACACATATAAAATGTTTGCTTGTAACCCAAAAGAA
Organism: Phyllostomus discolor; assembly: GCF_004126475.2. Classification (NCBI taxonomy): domain Eukaryota; kingdom Metazoa; phylum Chordata; class Mammalia; order Chiroptera; family Phyllostomidae; genus Phyllostomus; species Phyllostomus discolor. Next base: position 87,915,332 of record NC_040910.2, read on the forward strand.
GCAAGAGTAGTGAGGAAGTTTTCCATAAAAATATCAAAAGGCTTCACCCGCCTGCAATGAGGGCAGTTGCCAAGGTAAGAAAAAACTGAGACACAGAGAGGAACAGGTCCAGTTATCGGGGGAAGTTGGCCATCAGGAGAAGTAGGAGCTAGGAGTCCCTCCCCATATTTTAAATGGTAAAATTGAAACACTTCATAAATACCTACTTTATTAGGAAGAGAAAGAGCAACTAACTTGCACTGTAAATTTTTGCCACTAGATTTATTTTCCTTTACAGAAGGGGAAAATCTATTACCCAAAATTTTATCAGGTTCAATTGAAATTAGTCTTACTTATCTTGGATCCCCAGTATGTGTTAGAGTGCTTGGTACATTGTAAACTTGCTAAATTAAAATGAATAGATTATTAAAGCAACAGACCCTTTTCTTTGTATTGAAATCCAATTGTATTTTAATCTCTTTGTATTGATCTTTATCTGCCACAGGATGGATCTTCTAAAATTTATGTACACAGACCTTCAGAAAGGTCTCCTGGCAGCTTTTCTTAAAAAAGATTTTATTTATTTATTTTTAAAGAGAGGGAAGGGAAAAAGAGAGAGAGAGGAACATCAATGTATGGTTACCTCTCCTGTGCCCCTAACCAGGAACCTGGTGTGCAACCCAGGCATGTGCCCTGGACTGGGAATCAAACCAGCAACCCTTTGGTTCACAAGCCCACTCTCAATTCACTGAGCCACACCAGCCAGGGCTCCTAACAGCTTTAATTATGTTTGTGCGCATCTATTTGGAGTCCCCCTTCAGGAGCATCAGTTGTGCACTGGTTTTTCTCTTCTTCTGCCTTAATATGTTTCCTTTTTCAAAAATTTTAATTCTTTGCCCTTTTCCTTTGCAGTTCAAAAAATAAGTTTGCCCTTAACATAACTTAATTAATTCTGTACAACACCTGTTCTACCCCTAACCGGTTCCTATGTGGATTTTAAATGTTAGTGTGTTTCAGGTTCCTTACAGCCATTCCTGTGACAATTACTTCCATATTCACTTCATCCTTTTTTTTCCTTAAGAAACCTATTCCTCTGTCACAGACATCCTCTTTGCTGGCATTCTACTGATAAATTTCTTTATGTTTTCTTTTGGAATAATCCATTTTCAAAAGAAACTCTTTTCTCTAAGTCTTCAGTATAATGCTCTCATTCCTTGACTCTACGATATTTTTCCACAGACCCCATTTTGACTTTTTTTCTACACACTTTTTTTAAAGATTTGATCTTTAAATTTATTTATTATTAAAGTGTTTTATTGTTTATGCTATTACAATTGTCCCAATTTTCTCCCTTTGCCACCCTCCACCCAACTACCTCCAATCCCTCAGGCAACCCCCACACCATTGTCCATGTCCATGGGTCATGCATATATGGTCTTGTCTAATCCCTTCATCTTCTTTCAACCAGTCCCCCCACCCCCCTCACCCCTACAGCTGTCAGTCTGTCCCTTGTTTCTGTGCCTCTGATTCCATTGTGCTTGGTAGTTTATTTCATTCATTAGATTCCAGTTATAAGTGAGATCATATGGTATTTGTCTTTCATTGCCTGGTTTATTTCACTTAACATAACAGTCTCCAGTTCCATCTTTGCTGTCACAAAAGGTAAGAATTCCTTCTTTTTTACTGCTGTGTAGTATTCCACTGTATACATGTACCATAGTTTTCTTTATACACTCATCTATTGATGAGCACTTAGGCTGTTTCCAAATCTTGGCTGTTGTAAATAATGCTATGAACATAGGGGTGCATATATTCTTTTGAATTGGTGTTGCAGTACTCTTGGGATGTATTCCCACAAGTGGGAGTGCTGGGTCAAAAGGCAGTTCAAGTTTTAATTGTATGAGGAGATTCCATACTGTTTTCCACAGTGGCTGCACCAGTCTGCATTCCCACCCACAGTGCACTGGGGTTCTCCTTTCTCCACATCCTTGTCAAGCACTTGTGGTTTGCTGATTTATTGATTATAGCCATGTTGGCAGGTATAAGGTGATGTCCCACTGTGGTTTTAATTTGTATTTCTCTGATGATTAGTGATGTTGAGCATTTTTTCATATGTCTATGGGCCCTTTGTATGTCTTCCTTAGAGAAGTGTCTATTCAGATCCTTTGCCCAGTTTTTAATTGGATTGTTTATCTTCCTGGTGCTGAATATATTTTGGAGATTAAACCCTTGTCCTTGAAGAGATTATTTGTTAAGATTGGTGTTAAACAAAAAGTACAAGGGGCATAACCTTGCTTCTATTATATGTCTCCCAGTGTGGTCTCCTCCTTGGAGCTGCAGCTGAAATCCAGTTCCCAGGAAATCCCCAGGAGGGTTTGGGGATTTCTACTGAGGAGGAGTTTTCCTCCACACCCCACAGCCTACTTCCCAGTCCTCTGAAACAATGCGTTACATGTGTGGAAAGCAATACAGAGCTGCTGTCGGAGCTGCTGGTGAGTCACTGTGGTTTACATATTGGGACTGTGCCTCCGATGTGCCGTGCTGTCAGGGGTTTCCCCCGTCTTTGCCGCTCAAGTTTTTTCTGGGACTCAGAACTCTGCATGAAAACATAATTGAGATTTACCCCTTCAAGTGAAAACTTCAACAAAGTAACTGTTTTTGAGAAGAATTCGTCTCAAATCACCTGGTGACTGTGAGTGTGAGCCCAGGAGTCAGAGTGCACGTGTCTGTCCCCCTCCTCACAAGTTACGTAACACACTGCGCCTCCGGGGCCTCGTCCGGGAAATGGGGCCGACAGTGACTTACTCCACGTGGAGCTCGTAGAACAACACTGGGAACATAATATATGCTCAACAACTGTTAAAAATTATCACCATTACCTTCTCTGATTAAATACTCTACACACCATATTTTCTTGAAAACTCAAGGTTGTTATGAACACCCAAAATCACAGTGTGCCACAATACAGTAATTCCCTTAGACAGACTATTTGCCCTTGCAGAAAATGGCCCCTGGCTGGCTAAGAAATTTGAGTTCTTGCAAGTGCTTTTTATCATTCACAATTCACCCTTAACCTCTGTCCAGGTTTCAGTGGCCACTTCCTGATGCTTGGTCAGCATACTAACACAAGCACCTTGATCTAATTTATGCCTCTAAAACTATTAGAACCATTTCTATCGCAGGAATGGGACTATCTGAATGGGAGAATGGTAAGCTTCCCTCTGAGTTAAACATGTGTGTGTCAAAGCACAGACTTTTGAGCTGGGAGTTCTTTAAAGCTAGAAGCTGTTTCTCATTTATTTTTATATGCCTGGCACTCAGCACAATCAATATACCTGGCTTATATGAGAACAGTCAGTAAATGTTGTTCTAGGTTTGTTTGTTTGCTAATAATTGAATATATTTGTACTGTATACTTAGGGCCTTTTTGGATTATATTTCTAATTTTTACCTATGTTTCTGATCATTGTGCTTTCCTTTTTAATGTACTAATGGCAGTGGGGAATCAAGCTTGAATTAAGTTGCTTGTAACCCTTCCCCCACTATATATTGTTAATACCCAAAATGCATTTTAATAATTTAAATGAAAAAAATGGAAAGTTAAGCATACAGTGTATATTCTCAAACATGGGACTATTGTAATTTAAGTTTTAAACAATTTAAGACATAAGTACCCATAAACACATTTACTGAATATTTATTAAATGTGTATTTTACTCCTTTCATCCTAAAAATTTAAGCAAGCAAGCAATGAGTACTTGTGTAACTAAGAAAGGGATTCTGCTACATATAGGAAATAAACTGCGGCAGGCATCCTAAGGTCGTGAAGGGCAACGAACGGCTGCTGACCCCCGCATCAGCCAGCTGGCCGACTCTGCCGTGTGTGCCGCAGGGCTGCTCCAGCCTCCACTGTCCTGTCTGAACAACATGGCGGTGGGCTGCACACCTTCTGTAAATCGTTTCACTGCACAAATGCACTTTTAAAGACTTTACTCAGGCACTCAAAACAAATCATGCCACTAGTACTTGGAAAATACTTCACAAAATACAGAAGTAGGGAAAAGTAGGTTTACAGTTTTTCACAGGGAAAATAATAAAGAACTTAGAGAAATCACAGTAAGTAATAAATAATAAAATACAAGGATAAACTATGTTTTGTGTACTTATAGCTGTACACCTATTTTGGCCCACCTCTGTATTCTATGGAAGGCTGTGGAAATTTAAAATGATTTTTAATTTAATTAAAGGAATTATATGTGGATGCATAACACTGGCCTATTTTTCATGGTTTTGAACTCCATCAGACTTTGTGTCTCATTTTTTATGGAGTTCCATCAGAATTATTCTACACAGATATTTCAATGCTAGTGTATTCTTGAATATAGATGCTTAACATCTGTCCCACGAACTTCTTTAGGTAAACACCACCATCTCTTACTCTCTGGCGCCTGTTTGGAAAACAAGCAATGGGTTATTTGTAGGAGGCAGGTGTTTCCTTGCTAGTAAAATCATTTAGCCTAACCATTTCCTGATTTAACAGATTAGGACACTTCATCAAACAATGACATTTAGTTTTACTACCTATTATTTGTTTGATGTTCAAAGATCTGAAGAGTAGGCAATAGCCACTAGAGATCAATAAAGAGCATTAGATAATGTGTGTGTGCTTAAATTAGGGACAGCGTCTGGGGCTGTGTCTCTTGCCTCAAAGACAAGCTAGACTCTCTCATGCTGCTTTCTTACTGGCACGAGGAAATCATGTCATTCAAATGGCATTTCCTCCCCCCAAGCAGACATTCAGAAGTAAGTTGTACATCCAGAGTTATCAACTGTGCACACCTGTCGCACCTGTAACGCTGTCTCACAAACAAAAGCCCTACACATCCCATCTCACTCTCCAGTTACACAGTCCAGGGCTGTGGAAGATTTATGTCGGCTCTTTGAGTAGTCAAAAGGGATATTCCCTGAGGGGGGTGCAAGACATCAAATCTTCAAGGACTGAGATCACAGCAGGTTTAATAAAGAAAGAAGAACAGATGTCAATTTAAAAGAGGGAGATTATGGAATTAATTGGAGAACAAAAAGTGACATGCTGAGCAACATTTTCTCTTCCAATGTAAGTAATGTGGGAACATAAGCAATACAGACAAATAAGCTTATTTTTCTTGTAAAGGTTGCTATTATTTTAAACATGTTCTTATTTACATGAAAACCAATTAATACACTTTAGCTAGTTCCATTATTAAAAAGCCAGGCCAACTGACACCTCATGGAGAGGGGGGAAGGCTGCAGTCCTGACACCTAACAGGGGGAGTGAGGTCCGCTCGCTCGCTGAGGGGGAATAGGACAGGGGGGGTGGGAAGGGTGCCGGGTAAGGATGACTTCAGCTCTAACATTCTGTTCCTTGTTTGTGTCCATCAGGCAGAGGGGCTGACGCAGTAGCCTTTGGTCACCTAGTGGGTAAGAGAAATCCCGCGCAGACGTAGTGGAAGGAGAAAGACTCTTCCCAGCTTTATCTCTACATCTAACAGCCCTCAGTAGAACTTAGAGAAATTTGGGATAGGAATACATTCTTTTAAAATTACTGCATGCTTTTCTCCTGGCTCCTAGCCCTCCCTCTGTCTCCCAGGTACACAGATACCATATCTCTCAGGAAGACGGCTGACCTCAGAGTGTAAGGCCAGGAACAGGAGGCCTGGAAGGTGTTTCTTAATGGACGGGAAGCCAGATATCTGCCCAAAGAATGAACAATGGACTAAAAAGTACACCCAGAGGATGTGGCTGCCTTATATAGTGGGGAGTGAGGCTTAGCATAATATATGGTCTTCTTTTGTTTAAATAAGATATTTATGAAGCTGCATGGCTCAACAGTAGAAACTGAAAAAATTCAGTATTTCAGTGAAAGTAATATTTTCTTCTCCAGATAGCATTTTGTAGACATAAAGTATATTTAAGATCTTGCATTGAGCTGTATTCAAACTGTGGTAAAAAGAAACCCTTCAGCAATAAGACAATTTATTATAATTTTAAAGAGCACATATTCAGATCAATACATGTCCATAGAAATACCCACTTCTCCAAATGACAGAAACATTCTTCTTCCTGGACATTAAGTTCCCAGATTCTGTGTCTGATTCATCCTCTGCCCCTCTGCCCAAACCCAGGACCTGGTAAGATACTTGCCCAATGAAAGCATTTAATGAATCTGCTGAGTGACTATATGGATGGATAAGATGTGATATTACATTTTTTAAAGAATTTTATGCTATAAAAGTTGTTTGATTTTAATTTGTATATATTTTTAATTAGTTGAAGGGTTAACTCTTTTATATTTTCTATTATATGTATATTTTACAAATGGATTAGTTTGGTAAATGTTAGAATAGTAAATAATTACGAAAACAGGGACAGAAATCTTTGATATTCAACCACTTTCTATGTTATACAGCAAACAAGAAATTCGAAATTGAAGTTTAAAAGTCACTAACTAGAATTCTGCACTTTGTTACCAAAGGTGTTAATAGTGTGTCAATGAACTATCAGTTATCACTGATAGCAGGGATACCAGCTTATTTCTGTAGAAATATCCACTATTCTAAATGACAAGAAATAATTATTAATCCATTTTTTAGTAGACAACTCTTTCATTGTTTTATATTCTTTGGTTAAATATTTAGAGTTCTTAGTACACGTATGATATAACAGATTACGAAATAACTCTCATCAATTGTATATTTTTAAAATAATAGAAAGTATAATTTTATAGTGTAATATGAGAGGTTAACATATATCCTCTTTGTTCATTAACTATAACATACAAGTGGTGTTTCAATGTTGGTATAACTAATACTCTAGAACCTGCTGGGAACCGCCATGCCTGGTTTCAGAAGCTGTAACTCCCATGGCTAAGGCTGAGTAAAGAGACCTTGGGACCATAAGCCACTAAGGAGACAAAGCTTATCTTCCCGGCAGAGATACCACCTCTGCCCCCCTTCTCTTCACCCTGCTTGGCCCCGCGTGATGATGGGTTAGCCAATGACGGGTAAGATTCCTCAAAGGAGGGACCACCTAAGACAGGTATGTCACAAAGGGGCCCTCAGGGAAGCACTTGGGGGGCTACAGAAAAAGGTGGTGATGGACCCTCACCCCTCAGCTTTGACATAGCCTGAGTCCTCATTCTGTCCGCAAGAAGTCTCCTAATCTCTTAGCTGTCTTACTTCCCCTGCCTGACTTAAGCCTGAAACAATGTGGTGCAGCCCTGGGCAGGAGCGAGAGGTTCCCTAGGGCGATCAGGCCTAAGAAGGAATGCATAAAACCCTATGAAACTGCTTTGCTACGAATGCACTCAATTTTCTGATAAGGGTCCAAGCATGAAATGAGTTTGTTTCCCAAAGCTTTAAGGCCCTTTAGCTAACTGAGCTTGACTCAGCATAAGCCCTCATAGTTCTTTGAATGTTATCTATTGTTTGATCATCACTGTCTGACAATGAAGAATGAAGACCTTCCTTGAGGTAATGCTCCCAGAAAAGCAACAAAAGCCTGTCCAGGCAGGGGTCAGGGTGCTCTCTCACTCAGAGAGTGGCCATGCTGTCCCTTTTTCTCCACAGGACTTCAGCAGTCCATGTGAATTTGTTCGTGGGTACACAACACCACAGACACCACTGGTCGGAGTCTGCATCAAGAACCAAAGCTGTTTATATATATATAATATAAGAAAAGCCATAATTTGATTACTGGCTGGCTAGCTGAAATAAACTTAGAAACAAATTATTCTCTAAGGACTAGCATACATATCTTTATAAAAAAATCAACCCTCATTTTTAATTGCATCATTTACCATTTCAAATGTAGCTTCCCATAAAAATATATTACCTTTTTTTCATAGGTGCGTTTTAAATTACTTTTCTCCATTTGAAATTTATTTTCTTGATCCTGTGAATGATAAATATTTATTTTTATTATACTTAAAATTGCTATTAGAGTTAATAAAATTAATAATCTAATGAAATAAGTAAATCTACTTAATGACAAACACTGAGTTTTGTATTAGTAAGAACACTCTATCTGTCCGATTTTTTAAAGTATAAATAGAAGCATGATTAGCTTTACGTTATAGGTAATAAAACCTTAGTTGTTTGAGGATATTATTACTTTTAAAAGTACATACTTTACAGTGAAAGAGAAACTTTCTGACCCTTAGGATTAGATTAGTTAAAATGATCAACTGAATCAATACGGAAATAATAGATTTGAAGTTATATCATATGCCAGTCCCTGGTATTTTCTGACCACAAGGGAAAAGGAAAGATCTAAAAAGTATGAAAGAGTGAGAGAGAGAGGGAGAGTGAAATTATGAAGATTGTCAGATAATAACTCAAAGGAAGAAAATTATTCTTCGAACCTAGAGGGTATCATGCTAAGTGAAATAAGTGAGAGGAAGACAAATACCATGTGATTTCACTTACATGCAGAATCCAAAAAAACAAAACAAAACCACACAAATGAATAAAACAAAACAGAAACAGACTCATAGGTACAGGAAACAAACTAGTGGTTACCAAAGGGGAACAGGGTTGGGAAGTAGGAGAAATAGATGAAGGGAAGGGGATTATGAGGTACAACAAACTTCCAGTTGTGGAACAAATAAGCAATGGGGATGTCATACACAACACAGTGAAGAGAGTCAATAATAGTGTAGTAACTTTGCATGGTGACAGATGGTAACTAGACTTATCATAGGGATCATTTCCTAATATATAAGAATATTGAATCACTATCACATATGTCTAGAACTAATAAGATACTGTACATCAATTATATGCCAAAAATAAATGAATAAATAAAATTAATATATTTAAATAAAATTTATTTTAAAATTAATTTCAAAAGAATAATTGTTCAAATTAAAATTATTTTCCATATCCAATTAGCATCTACCTTTGTTAAAAAATTTTAAAAAATAAAATGAAAAAATGATATAATGCAATAAAAGAATCAGAAATGGTATTTACATTTTTAAGGTTTTTAACTCATCTGTACATATAAATCAAAAAAACAAAAGGTGAGTTTTAGCCATGGTTATTCTGTGAAAAAAATACAAGATTCACCTTTATTTGTTGCTTTCTTTGAAGTTCTGATTCCTGTAGCTGCTGTTTTAATTGACAGATGTTCTGTTCTAATTCTTTAATTGTACCAGATGCCTATAAGGAATTTAAGAATCATAATAAAGAAACAATATATTGATTTTTGTACCATTTTACAATTTCTGGTTGAGTAAATTTATCTCTTCTCTGAAGACTCACTGAATATTCAAATGATCTGTAAATCTGAATGAAAAATGTTTACTAAAAAAGTACAGATTTCATCTTTTAAAGTAAAAATATATATTAAATTATATTTAGTATTTAAAGCTATGTAAATATAATAGTAATGCAGAAATAACTGGTTTTACAGAAATAAAAGTTTTACAGAAAACTTCTCAAATTTTAATTTTAAAACCAAATCCAAGCCCTGGCTAGCATAGCTCAGTGGATTGAGCGTGGGCTGCAAACCAAAGCATCGCAGGTTTGATTCCCAGTCACGGCACATGCCTGGGTTGCAGGCCACGGTCCCCAGCAACTGCACATTGATGTTTCTCTCTCTCTTTCTCCCTCCCTTCCCTCCCTAAAAACAAATAAATAAAATCTTAAAAAAAAAAAATAAAACAAGTCCACCAGAACATTTAATTCTTGAAATACCACACAACTGGCTACCTTGAATTATAGCCATGGACTCTCCTTGCAGAAAGTGCCAATCCTTAGACACAAAGTGTGCGAGTGCCGTGGAGTGTCCGTGGGCTCTCATGTGCATGTGATGACAGAAAAACTAAAGCATGACCAAGATTTCACACTAATAATAATAATAATAATAATGTATACAGTAACCTTTAAAAATGTACGACTAGCACGACTGAGCATCTCTTCTCAGACTTTTATGTTTCCTTTTTTAAAAACGTTGGTACAAGGGTTAACTTATGCCAGAATTCAGTTTATTAAATACTTATGTCATGCTATGGATTAGACACTCAACATTTTAAGTATTTTAAATGCCAAAAAACATTGTTTCAGTTATTTCAAGAATAAAACCAAGGAGAGACTAATTTCCAAGGACAAATAGCTTCTACATGGCTACCTATGTCTATAAGCTGAGTATGTGTGTGTGTATATATATATATATATATATATATATATATAAACTAAATTACTTTATTTGTATATATACCAGCATATATATAATACCTTAGAAGCTGAAAGTGCATGTTCCTTTTTCAGAAGGTTCATATCAGCATCATATTTGGTTTGCAATAGTTTCATGTTTTGCTCATAATCATTTATAAGATGATCTTTCTCTTTGTGCAGTGCATTGCGCCTAAAATAAGAGAACAAAGTACAGCTCCAATATATTTAAAATAAATTCCTAGAATGGAATTCTTTAGTCAGCCAAATCCAAATGCACCATCTTTCAATATATCAAATAATTATCTACATTTTTACCAACTTTTAAAACAGCATTATGCCTCTTGTGTTAAATGAAACAAAAAACAAACAATGGCAATATTTAGGTTGGAAACTGCCAAAGGTTAATGTACAAGGTGTGATTAACTTTGGCAGATACTTTACAGGGTTAATATCAGGACTTTATAGCCACACCTGGGATATCAGACTTCAGACAATACCTTGCCTTTACTTCTTGTAACTCACTACATGTTATCTGGTAACATCTCTCAAGTTCCATTTTTTCTTGAATTAATTTCTGCTTCTGTAAATTACTGTTCTCTGCTTCTCCGGTCAGCTGCTGGACACGGGACTCCAATTCCTTGACCACCTGGTTCTAAAAGAGTAGGTCACTATTAAAAAAGCCTCTGACTGACTTTGTAACACTGCAGTATCATTAATTAGCCTGAAGAAAATATATATCCTATTAGAGATAAGAATACAGAAAACAAATGTACCATAAGCCATACTAATAAAAATTAAACCAACCTCTAAATTAACCAAGTCTTTTAAAAAATGCTTTCTAACATAAAATAAAGATCATTGCCCTGGCTGGTGTGGCTCAGTGAATTGAGTGCTAGACTATAAACCAAAGGTCCCCGGTTCGATTCCCAGTCAGAGCATGTGCCTTGGATTGCAGGCCAGGTCCCCAGTAGCAGGTGTGTGAGAGGCAACCAATGGATGTATTTCTTGCACGTCAATATTTCTCTCCCTCTTTTTCTTATTCCTTTCCCTCTCTCTCTCTAAAAATAAATAAATAAAATCTTTTAAAAAAGAGAAAGATCATCATGTTTATATGCTTTTAGCCGTTCATTCATTCATTCATTCAATGAATATTTAGTGATGTCGCTATCCTTAAGAAGGTTACATTTTCTTTATGAAACTTAAGAAATTAAATTGTTAGGTAAGCACTTAGCAGTGTTTGGCTCTTCACTTGAAGTTTAAGAAGCTTTTTAAAATTATAAAGCAATATAATATTTTTAAAAGGAAACTCGTAACCCAAATATTTTAATACAGGGGTTATGACATATGTGGCACACGTATTACCACATAAGTGTATAGGAACATTTTATTAGATAGTTCCAGTGTTAATGAACAAAACTTTCATTTTTAAAAATATTTACTTACTTTTGGAGACAGCAGAATGGAAGGAGAGAGAGACAGAGAGAAACATCCATATATGAGAGAATGATCAATTAGTTGCCTCTCACACACCCCAACTTGAGGACCTGGCCCACAACCCAGGTATGTGCCCTGACTGGGATTCAAACTGGTGACCTTTCAGTTGGCAGAATGATGGTGAACCCACTGAACCACACCAGTCAGGGCAGTGAACAAAATTTTGATTTGCTTTATTTTTTTACTTACCATTTTATCAAAAGCCCTTCATTTTTCCAGTCTTCAAAATTATCAGATAATCAAATCATTTCATTATTATTTGATATTGTTATTCTGAATGTTTCATCTTCACAGACCTACATAAAGGTGTTTATGTGCTCCATCTAAAATTAGGGTAATCAACCACTAGCTAAAAGGACAATTAATTTTTTTATTGAAATATAATTGACATACACCATCCTATTTATTTCAGGTATACACAATTGTAATTTGATATTTATATACATTATGAAATGATCAGCTAATTTTTATTTTAATGATTACACTTCCAGTAAATGTGAGTAATTACAAATGTTTAGGATGATGTTCCAATCAATTAGTATATTTTCATACTCTAAGATAAACACTTAAACTTTCAGCATTACATAATATTACAACCCCAACCTCATACCAACCTTTCTTCAATTTAAATGTCAATGTAATAGCTTCCAAATATAAGAAATGGAAATAATTATATCCAACAAAAAGTGACATATAGATTAACTTTTTAAAATACATGCAATTCCTAGCTCAGAGCCTGACATATGTCTGATGCAGACTTCTTGTCCATACAACCTGTTCATTCTGTGTTTGTATTCATGACCCTGCTTTAGGGACTCCTTTCAAAAGAGTATTTTCCAAAACACGTGCTAAACTCTCCATGTTTCCTAAATGTTAACTGACTAGAAGAAACAAAGAAAAAGACTATATCCTTGGCCTTCTAGCTTTAAGTGGTGGACTAAAAATGATTTCTCCTCTTAGAAACTACCAAAAAAACAAAAACAAGAGGTACTAAAAACAGAAATGAAACTCTACCTTAATAAACTATAAACTCTAGGAGAGAAACTGCAATTTCCCACTATTGAGGAGTACCTTGCAACATATCACACTCCCACTGAGAACTGAAAAACCAAAAAGATATGAAAGAAATCAATTTGAAGATACTGACCAACTTCTAAACCAGATAGGACTTAACCAGGCCCGAGGAAGCAACCTCAGAAATGAGTCAACATTCTGCAAACTGCTTTTTTACCTTTGAGGCATTTTCTAATCTGGATGGAGGAGGATGGGGCAAGAAAACTAGAGCAAAGGGTCGCCAGGCAGCTAGGACTTGAGGAACAAGACCCCTGAGGGAAGAGATGCATAAAAAAGTGAGCTTACACAAGCCCTTTTCTCAAGGGATTTGTCAAATTCTTGACATTCATAGGACGGGAGACTAAGAAACCAAGGGAAAATACTCAGAGAAGCAGACCAGGGTTTCCAGCAGTATCACTGTACTTAGGAGTAAAACTTGTATTTTAGAAGGGGAAGGCCTCTTGCAACATCACAGGCTTTCAGCTGGGCTATGTGCTGAGGGCCACTACTGGGAGTGGAAGTGAATCAGAGGTAGACCAAACACTGCACCCAGCCTTGAGTCAGCTCAGTCCCTGAACGGATGGTGAGCTGCCCCTACACTAGCTGCCTCTCAGAAGTCAGAGCATAGCCTCTGGGGAGGAAGATAACATCGTGCTGAGCATTTATGCACAATGTCTGACACTCAATCAGAAAATACTAGGTAAACCAAGAAACAGAATCAAAGGGGGAAAAACCCCCAAAATTAGAAATAGACATGCTGATGGCCCAGATACTGAAATCATAAAACCTGCGAGGAATTTGTTATCCTGGTTCAAAGTATATGAGGAAGGCCTGCAAGATTAAATGATGATCAAATAGAAATGCAGGAACGCTCTAAGAGAGGATGACCCAGGGCTGGAGATCTTAGACAACAGCATCAGAACAAAGTTATCCAAACTAAGTTGGAACAAATAATTTCTTTCGTGGTTCAACAATAACATATTGTGGCTACAGTATCTCTGAACCTAATCGGGCATGAAAAAGAATAAAGACTGGGATAAATCTTTAAACATCACAGAAATCATATTTGCAGGAAGCAATCTATAGCTGAAATCAATTAAGGAAAAGAAATGACATTATGAGAAGCCTAACAGTGGCTACAGAGTACTAAAATGCTAAGAGAATTTACTCACACATGCCACTGCATAGTAAGAAATCCATGCTACTATGGAACAAGGCCCAGCCCTATACACCCAGAAACTGTCTTTAAATAACTAGCCAAGGAAACAAATGTGTACATTGAAAGATGAGTCACAGTTTTTAAAAAGGGGGCCAGCATAGAAGCTATACAAACACAGGGTGGGGCAAAAGTGGGGCTACATTTGTGAGTATGCAAACCACAGAGTTTACCAACTATAAACCAACTTTTGCCCCACTGTGCATATCATATGGAAATGAGACGAAAGGCAGAAAAACAGGAGGCAGATGAAAAAAATTTTCATTTCTTAAAAAACATCACACATGGTTAAAATCAATAAATACAAATGTATTGTAAGGGACTAGAGCTATAGAAATAACTTATTACCAAAAAAGGTCCCCTAAATATCCTATTAAAATAGAGATGTCTCATTATTCAATGACATCTTAAATATTTACCATAACTAACTCAAATTTTAAAAAGTTATCAGTTTTAAAATATGACAAAAATAGTCTTCAAGAAATCAGTTTTAAAATATAAAACTTGAACGCTCTAAAAATAAAACCTTGACCTCTCCCTCCCTCTTTCATTCCCACCTCTGTCTGTTTCTCTCTCTGGTAGTGGCAATGTGACTGGTGTATTATATGATTACCTTGCATTTCAAACTGCATGGAATAACTCTAACCTTTTCCTTGTTTTGTTTTTCATGTCCATATCAGCACCATAGAGAGATTTTTTTTTTAAGATTTGTTATTTATTTTTAGAGAGAGGGGAAGGGAGGGAGAAAGAGAGAGAGAAACATCAATGTGTGGTTGATTCTCACTTGTCCCCTACTGGGGACCTGGCCGGCAACCAAGGCATGTGCCCTGACTGGGAATCCAACCAGCAACCCTTTGGTTCACAGGCGGGCACTCAACCCACTGAGCCACACCAGCCAGGGCCATATCAGCACTAAAATAGTGGCTAATGATTAAATAATCTCATTCAACTCTCTCTGATTTGAATGAAACAAACTGTTCATTCTGAAAGTTATCATGGGATGATATTTCTAATTCAAAAAGATTAGGCTTGTCTTTTTATAATAACAATCCTTACTCTAGCACCATACAAGTATGAAGAATGTACTCCCGATTAAATCAATAATAGAAATAAAAAGAATAGCTCCCCCAGGTATACAAGCTGGGCCAACAATTAAAAATCAATTAATGTAATCCATCACATCAACAGGACTCAGCATTAAGATCTATATTTATTGAATAATTTTACAAATACTGATACAACTTTCTGATTCAAGAAAAAATAAATTATAGTTATTTACTTTATTACTTATTTTTATTTGTTATTTTATTTTTATTATTAATTTTAAAGCATTTTCTTAACTCTCATTATGTCTTATACAAGATAAAGTAGGTACAAAGGAAATTTAAAATAAATTTAAAACATAATGTCAAGGGAAAGCCTATAGTCAGTCATATGAGAATACCTTAATAACATTTGCCCAAAACAATCTTTTTTAAGCTGAATACAAAAACTGAGGAGACATAAAATAGTGGAGACCTCAAATGGGGTAAAAATTTATTCAGAAAAAAAGATGCTGGCGCAGAACCATATTCTCAGGCAGCAGCAGGAAGTGTGGAAGGGGAGCTCAGGGGTGCACAACAACAGGGTCCAAGAAGGAACGGAAACTGTCCAGCTAAGGGCAAACAGATTACCTCAGGTGCGGGGACTATGTTCCCACACTGTGAACTCAAAGGCAGCGCTCGGAAGACTAGGTTGGAGTTCTTGAGTGGACATGGCTTGTAAGCAGTAGTTATAATAGGCATTGGATTGGTAATTCAAGTTATTGGTCATGGAAAAATAGGACAAATAGCATTTGTGAGATATGGAACAAGAGGAGACAGGGAGAGCTCCTGGCAGGTAACCAGAAGAGTCCCGGAATGAGACAACAATGGCCTGGACTCAAGTGGTAGCTATGGAAACAGAAGGGGAAGAGAACAGATCTAAGAAAAATTTCCAAAGCAGTAAGTAATATGATTAAGTAAAATACTACATGAAGGAGAAGAGAAGTGGCAAAAATTATAAATCTTCTATGCTCAAAACCTAATATGCCAAAAGAATTGGCACATTGAAAATTAAGAGAAAGTTTAGAAGAGGGGAGAAGATGGTGGTGAGGTAGGTGGGAGCGGAGTCCACTTCCCTCTGTGCCCGTGTGAAACACCTAGCCAATCTTCTGAGGAACGGAGTGAACAGCCAATGGTATCCCAGCATATATGAAGACTGGAGACCAAAAACTGTAGAGGACATTGAAAAATCAGACCAGTATGTGGGAGCTGTGAATACCAGGATACCTGCTGGAAGAGGAAACCTACAAACAAAGGGACCACCAACAGATAACAACAGAAGAAGGTGAAAGAGGAGTGGAAGCCACACTAACTCAACCCAGGACCAATCTGGAAATACAACTAAATGGTGGAGAAATTACTCAGAACAAACAACTGAACAAGAGTGAGAGAGAATCCTCAAAACCTTGTACACATGCAAGAACCAGCTTCAACACAACCTGCCCACACCTGCACAACAGAATACAAGATGTAGTAGACAGAGTGACCCTCAGTTAACCAGCTGGAGAGAAGGATCCACCAAAGAAAGACCCAACAACAATCAAAACCCAAAGACATACAGAGAGCCAACATAAACGACAGCCCAAGACCAGTGAGCTCAGGAGATCAAGGAGACTGCACCACTGAATCTCACAGGTCTTCTACCATAGAAGTTCTTACCATAAACCCAGAGAGTCAGAACAGATCAACTCAAAAAGCAGAGGCTAACAAGAAGAGTCTCACAAACAATGGGAAGACAAAGAAACAATCCCCAAATGAAAGTAAAGGAGGAAGCCTCAGAAAGAATGCTAAATGAAATAGAGGTAAGTCAGCTATCAGATATTGAGTTCAAAGCAGTGGTTATAAGGAAGCTCAATGAGCTCACAGAGAATTACCTAAAACTACAGAGAAAGTACAATGAACTCACTGCAAACTATATCAACATGAAAAAGGAAATAGAAAATATCAATGAGGGCCAAGAGGAAATGAAGAACACAATTTCCAAACTGAAGAACACAGCAGAAGGAATCAAAGGCAGGATTGATGAAGCAGAGGATCAGATCAGCAAGCTGCAGGACAAGGTAGAAAAAAACACCCAGAAAGAGCAAGAAAAGGAAAAGAAGCTCAGAAAGAATGAAGAGGGGTTAAGGGAAATGCAAGACAACATGAAACATAATAATATCCATGTAATAGGGATACCAGAAGAAGAGAAGCAAGGGATAGAAAACCTGTTTGAAAAAGGAATGATGGAAAACTTCCCTAATTTGATGAGAGAAAACGTCACAAAAATCCAGGAAACACAGAGAGTCCCAATCAAGAGGAACCCAAAGACACCCACTTCAAGACACATCATAATTTAAATGGCAAAATTCCAAGACAAAGAGAGAATGTTAAAGGAAGCAAGGAAACAGGAAGTAACATATAAGGGAGCCCCAATAAGACTAGCAGCTGACTTCTTGATAGAAATGCCCCAAGGCAAAAGGGAATGGCAAGAAATATTCCAAGTAATGAGAACCAGAGGCCTGCAAACCAAGACTACTTTACCCAGCAAGGCTCTCAATTAAAATGGAAGGCCAAATAAGGAGCCTCCTGGATAAAAGAGGCCTCAAAGAATATACCTTCTCCAAACCAGCTGGGCAAGAGATGCTAAAGGGTCTGCTTTAAGAACAGGAAGAAAAACAGTGAAAGAGAGAGACACACAGGTATGAAAAAATGGCAATGAATAAGTGCCTATCAATAATAACCTTAAATGTAAATGGATTAAATGCCCCAATCAAAAGACACAGAATAGCTTATTGAATAAGAAAACATGACCCACACACATGCTGCCCACATCTCAGAACAAAAGACCTACACAAACTGAAAGTGAAGGGCTGGAAACAAATATTCCAAGCAAATGGACAGGGAAAAAAAGCTGGGGTAGCAATACTCATAATGGACAAGATAGACTTCAAAAAAAGAGCCATAAAAAGAAACCCAGAAGGTCACTTCATAATACTCAAGAGAAGAATCCATCAAGAAAACATAAACATTGTAAATATATATGCACCCAACATAGGCGCACCCAAATACATAAAGAAAATCTTGGAGGACTTCAAGAAAGATATTGACAGCAACACAATTATAGTAGGGGATTTTAACACCCCACTGTCAAAAATGGACAGATCTTCCAAACAAAATATCAACAAGATATTGTGACATCGAACAATGCCCTAGATGAAATTAACTTTCATCCCAAAGAAGCAAAATACACACTCTTTCAAATGCACACGAACATTTTCAAAGAGAGACCACATGACAGGACACAAAACAAGCCTCAACAAATTCAAGAAAACTGAAATCATATCAAGCATTTTCTCCAACCACAAGGGACTGAAACTAGAAACCAACCTCAAGGAAAAAACCCCAAAACACATAAACTCATGGAGACTGAATAGCATGATATTAAATAATGAATGGGTCAAGAATGAGATTAGGGAAGAAATCAAAAACTTTCTGGAAACAAATGAAAATGAACTCACAACAATCCAAAACTTATGGAACATGGCGAAGGCAGTCCTGAGAGGGAAGTTCATAGCGATGCAGGCCTACCTAGAAAAGAGAGAAACATTTCAAACAACCTAACCCTATGCCTACAAGAACTCAAGGAACAACAACAAAGACAACCCAGAGCAAGTAGAAGGAAGAAAATAACCAAGATCAGAGCAGAATTAAATGACACAGACTAAAAGCACAATTCTAAGGACCAATAAATCCAGGAGATAGTTCTTTGAAAAGATAAACAAATTTGACAAGCCTTTAAGCAGGCTCATCAAGAAAAAAAGAGAGAGGACCCAAACAAACATAATCAGAAGTGAAAGAGGAGAGATTACAACTGATACCACAGAAATACAAAGAATTTTAAGAAATTACTACAAAGAAGTATATGCCAAGAAATTTGAAAACCTAGGTGAAATGGACAAATTTCTAGAAAAATATAATCTTCCAAAACTGAATGAAGGAGAAGCAGAAAGCTTCTGCTTCTGAACAGATCAATAACGTGGATGAAATTGAAGTAGTAATCAAAAAACTCCTGACACACAAAACCCTGGATTAGATGGTTTCACAGGAGAATTCAAAGCATTTAAGGAAGAGCTAACCCCTATCCTTCACAGACTATTCCAAAAAACCCAAGAAAAGGGAAGACTCCCAAACTCTTTTATGAAGCCAGCATCATCCTACTCCCAAAACCACATAAAGACACAACAAAGAAAGAAAACTCAGACCAATATTGCTGATGAACATAGATGCTAAAATCCTCAACAAAACATTAGCAAACCACACCCAGCAATACATTAAAAAGATCATACACCACGATCAAGTGGGATTCATCCCAGGGATGCAAGGATGGTACAATATTTGCAAATCAATAAACATAATACACCACATAAACAAAAGGAAAGATGAAAATCTCATGATCATACCAATAGATGCAGAAAAAGCATTTGATAAGGTATAGCACCCATTTATGATAAAAACACTCAGCAAAGTGGGAATAGAGGGAGCATTCCTCAACATAATAAAGGCCATCTATGAGAGACCTACAGCCAACATCATACTCAGTGGGCAAAAACTTAGAGCTTTCCCACTAAGATCAGGAACAAGACAAGGATGCCTGCTTTCACCACCCCTATTCAACATAGTACTAGAAGTCCTAGCCACAGCAATCAGGTAAGAAATAGAAATAAAGGCATCAAAATTGGAAAGGAGGAAGTAAAACTGTCATGGTTTGCAGATGACATGATAGTATACATAGAAAATTCTATAGACTCCACCAAAAAAACTACTCAACCTAATAAATGAATTTGACAAAACAGCTGGATACAAGGTCAATATTCAGAAAACAAAGACATCTTTGTACACCAACAATGAAATATCAGAAACAGAAATCAGGAAAAAAATCCCATTTGATATAGCAACAAGAGAAATAAATACCTAGGAATAAACCTAACCAAGGAAGTAAAAGACCTGTACTCAAAAAACTATGTAACACTGAAGAAAGAGATCAAGGAAGACACAAACAAATGGAAGCATGTACCATGCTCATGGATTGGAAGAATTAACATCATCAAAATGACCATACTACCCAAAGCAATTTACAGATTCAATGCAATCCCTATTAAAGTACCAATGACATATTTCACAGATATAGAACAAACATTTCAGAAATTTATATGGAATCATAAATGACCCCGAATAGCTGCAGCAATTTTGAGAAGAACACAGCAAGAGGGATCACAATAACTGATATCAAACTGTATTACGAGGCCACTGTAATCAAAACAGCATGGGACTGGCATAAAAACAGATACATAGACCAATGGAACAGAACAGAGAGCCCAGAAACAAACCCAAGTCTCTATTGTCAATTAATATTTGACAAAGAAAGCAGCAACATAAAATGGAGTAAAATAGCCTCTTCAACAAATGGTGTTGGAAGATCTGGACAGCTACATGAAAAAAAATGAAACTCAACCACCAATTTATACCATACACAAAAATAAATTGAAGGTGGATAAAAGGTTTAAATATAAGCCGTGACATCATCAGAGTCCTAGAGGAGAGACATAGGCAGGAAAATCTCAGATATTTGATGCAGCGACATTTTTACTGGCATGTCCCCTAGAGCAAGGGACATAAAGGAAAGAATGAACAAATGGGATCTCATCAAAATAAAAAGCTTCTGCATGGCTAAAGAAAACAGTATTAAAATAAAAAGAGAACCAACTGTATGGGAAAACATATTTGCCAATGACACCTCAGACAAGGGTTTAATCTCCAAAATATATAAAGAACTTACACGACTCCACTCTAAGAAGACAAGCAACCCAATTAAAAAATGGGCAAAGGACTTGAACAGACTCTTCTCCAAGGAGGACATACAGAGGGACCAGACACATATGAAAAGATGCTCATTATTGCTGGCTATCAAATTGAAACTACAATGAGATACAACTTCACACTGGTCAGAATGACCATCATAAACAAATCAACAAACAAGTGTTGGAGAGGATGCGGAGAAAAGGGAACCTTAGTGCACTGTGGGTGGGAATGTAGACTGGTGCAGCCACTGTGGAAAACAGTATGGAATTTCCTCAGAAAACTAAAAATGGAACTGCCTTTTGACCCAGCAAATCCACTGCTTGGATTATACCGTAAGAGCCCTGAAACACCAATCCAAAAGAACCTATGCACCCCAATGTTCATAGCAGCACAATTTACAATAGCCAAGTGCTGGAAGCAACCTAGATGCCCATCAGTAAACGAGTGGATCAAAAAACTATGTTACATTTACACAATGGAATTCTATGCAGCAGAGAGAAAGAAGGAGCTCCTACCCTTTGCGACAGCGTGGATGGAGCTGGAGAGCATTATGCTAAGTGAAATAAGCCAGGTGGTGAGGGACAAATACCATATGATCTCACCTCTAACTGGAACATACTCAACAAAAGAAAAAAGCAAACAAAATATAACCAGTGACATTGAAATTAAGAACAATCTAACAATAGTCAGAGGGGGGGGAGGGGACAGTATGGGGAAGGGTTTTCAGAAACTACTGTAAAGGACACATGGACAAAACTGAGGGGGAGGGTGGAAGCAAGGGAGGGAGGAGGGATTGGCTGGGGTGGGGGGAGTGGTGGAGGTTATGCAGACAACTGTAATTGAACAACAATGAAGTAATAAAAAAAGGAAAGGGCATTATTTTGGTAAGAAATATGATTTTCACAAAGTATTAGGAAATTTTAAAATAGCTGATGGGCTTTCAATTATACAACCAATGTATATAGAATAAGAAATGTAGGAGTTTTACACACACACTTTGTTTGAAATCCTGGGAGTCCAAAATTAGAAAGGGTTAGTACTCAGCAACTATTTAGAATCCGAAGCTCAACTCCTATGGCAAAAAGAACAACATACTTTATCTGATTTCATAAACTTTTTCTTGAAATATGACATATACACAAAAAGATACACAAATCTTCACTATATATTTTGATAATTTTTTACAGATTTAAAACACCTATGAATAACTACAAAAGGTAAACATTATCAGCCATTCTGAGGCCTTATTGGTCATCTTCTACACAAAGGTAACTACTATTCTGACTTCCATCACAAAAAATTACCTTTGCCTTTTGTTGAACTTTCTATAAATGAAATCACAGAGTATATATCTTTTGGGTCAGGCTTCATTATGCATATTACATGTCTGTGAAATTCATCCACATCATGGCATGTAGCAGTTTACACTTTTTCAAAGCTATATACAGTATTCCATTATGCAAATAACTTAAAATAACATCCATTTTATCAATAGATTTCTTCAGTGTTTGGCTGTTAAAAATAATGTTGCTGTGAACACTTTCATACATATTTTATGGTACATATATGCACTTATTTCTTTGCTTGTACTTCCTGTATTGAAACTTCTGAGTCATACTGTATTTGAAAACTATGTCCATGCAAAAACTTGCAAGTAAATATTTAGAACAGTTTTATCCATAATTCTTCAATAGGTAAATGGATAAACAAACTATGGTACATCCCTGTAACTGAATGTTATTTGGCAATAAAAACAAATGCGCTATCAAGCCACAAAAGGCATGGAGAAATCTCTAATATAATCGCTTAATGAAAGAAGCCAGTCTGAAAAGGCTATTTACTGCATGATTCCAACTACATGGCCTTTTTGAAAATACGAAACTATACAGTCGATACAAAAGATCAGTGGTTGCCAGGGATTCTAGGGAGAGGGGGTGAGGGGTAAATAGGGCACAGCACTGGTGATTTTTAGGACAGTGAAAATATTACATATCATACTATAATCATGGCTGTATGACAAGATGTACTTGTTGAAACCCATGGAATTTTAAAGCATAAAAAAAGACCCTTATTTTTCAGCAAATTAAAAAAAAAACAAAACAGGATTCTTGTGGTTCCAGGAAAAAAATGTAGACCATGACAAGAAAATCCAGATATATTAAAAAATGTATGAAAAAAACTCATGGGAGGGATGAGGGAAGTGATGACCTAAGCAATTTTGAAATGAGTGGCATCTCTAAGACCATACACACACTGCTCTAGCTGACAAAGTTGGTCCCCGTGGGAGTATGAGTTCACAACCCTGACCCTGGTGTAAACGTATAATGGAATTGAACAATTAAGTAAATGGGTGGAGGGCAGTAGAAGCCACGTTTCCAGTGTTGGATTGAGAGTTTACACACATGAAGAGAGAAGGCTAGGTTAATCCATGTGGTGCTGGATTAGAGTTACAGACATTGGTAAGAAATTCTGTTTACGGGGATCTAAGATGGCGTCGGAGTAGGAAGGAGCAGATTTGGCTTTCCTCTGCTCAGGGGAGAGAGTCCTGACCGATCTTTGGAGTGGAAAGGCAAGCAACCAACATATTTCAGCATTTTTGAGAACGGAGGACCAAGGATTGAGGCAGAACCGAAAGAACAAAGAACAGATCGCTGCATCAAGGTAGGCTCCCGGGACAGGCGTGTGGTACCGGGGCTGCAGCCCCAGGCCCGGGGGCCGCGGCTGGGTTTGCCCTAGGGTTAGTGGGAGAGAGCCAGGTCAACTGCTCCCTCCCCAGCCGAGCAAGGTCTGGGCGGCTCTGGGAGGAGTCCAGGTGCTGGCGGGCACACCGGGTGGCGAGCAGCTTTGGAGGCGGTGAACGCCAGAGCCAAGTCGCCCTGCGGACCCGGACTCCCAGGGTCACCGTTCTGGCTGGAGCTTTGGCGGTGAGAGAAACCGGGCCATTGGAGAGCGGCAGGCTCGATCAGGAGGAATTTCCCAAGAGGAAGGAGTGGATGGACACAGACACTGTTTGGGGAATTCTCCTGAAGGGATCAGTGGCTCTGGCCTGTTTGCTCCCCAGCTGTGAGCGCGCAGGGCTGCGGACAGGCCGCGCCCGCCCGCCCACGGGGGCACCGGCGTGCGGCAGACGGCCGTGCAGGCGCAGACGGGCCGCGCCCGCTCACCGGAGCGCGGGGAGCGAGGGTCGCGCTGGTCGCGCCGGGCGGCGGCCGGGCCGCGGAGCCAGTGCGAACCCCACGGGCCTAGGAAGAAAAGCCAAACAAGTCAACCTTCAGACTGCCTCAGCCAGCAAGAGCAGAAAAACCGGTTTGGCCACTTTGAAATCAAGAGACTTTTTAATTTGATTCTATTTTTTTAACAATTTTTAATTTTTTAAGTTTTATTGTTTTTATTCTCTTTTGATTTCTTTTTCCTCTCTTACCTGATTTCTTGTTTTATTCCTTCCTCCTTCCTGTCCTCCAATTTTATCTCTTCTTCCTGCCTTCATCTGCCTTTTCTATTTTTTTTCTTTTTTAAATTTTTTCCTAAATACCTACAAGTGAGACAAAAGCCTGGAACGGTGAAAAGACCAAAGTTGAACCCAAAGAAGGGGCATCACAACAGCTGGGACAGTGAGATAAATGTCACTCTGCTATTACAAAGAACCTGCAAGTTATTGCAAATTTGTATTATTATTATTTTTCCAGTGTTCCTACATCCTTTTTTTTTTTTTTAAACAATATTTTTATATCCCTCTTATTTTTGTATAGCCTGCTTTGCTAGGCTGGTTTTATTGTATGACCTCACAGCTTTCCCCTGATATCTCTTTCTATACCGTATTACTAATCTACTGTCCATTAACTCACCTGTGTCCTATAAGCATACTACTCAATGTTTGGTACTTCATATCCTTATTACCTAGATTTCATAGACTCTGCCATATGAATGTTGCCATAATATTATTGTAAATAACTGCTGTTCCATGCAAGTGTAATTACTTCACAACACCCCCCCCCCAGATCGTAGCCCATTTCAAAGTTTCCTGAACTCTATTACTGTAGTGGTTAACTCTATTCTCTCACACACTACACCTATTTACTACCCTTTACTCTCACCTTACCCCAGAATCTGACCGCCCACAACCTCTCTGCTTTATAGACCCAACGCACAATCCTTCCTCCCCCAACAAGAGTCTTATCTTCTTTCCATCCTTTCTAAAAATCAGCTAGCTGGGTGGAAGATCACGGTTAACACTATACATAGTGAAAGGATCTCCTATATCTTCCCTAGTTGCTACTACTGTAAATAGCATAGAATTCTCGGTAGCTGTCTTAAACCATTTTGCCCTCCCCTCCATCTGATGACAAAAAAGAATAGGTGGAGGAGGTGAACACCAGGATACCCACTGGAAGAGGAAACCCAACAACTAAGGAACCACTAACAGATAACAGCAGAAGAAGGTGAAGGAGGGAGTAGTAACCACACAAACCTCAATCCAGGGCTTATCTGGAAATACAACTAAACAGTAGAGACAGTACCCAATACAAACAACTGAACAAGATTTCTTTAAACCTTGTACACACAGAAGAACCAGCCTCAACACAACCTGCCCTCACCAGCACAACAAAATATAGAAGGTGGTGGTCAGAGTGACCCACATTTAACCAGCTGGAGGGAAGGAACCATCAAAGAAAGACTCAACAACAATCAGAACCCAAAGGCAAACACAAAGCCAACTTAAACAACAGCCCAAGACCAGCGAGCTTGGGGGGGTCAAGGAAACAGTACCACTGAAACTCACTGCTACTCTACTAAAGAAGTTCACATCATAAACCGAGGGAGCCAGAACAGATCAATATAAGAAGCTGAGGTGAACAAGAAGAGTCTCACAAACAATGGGAAGACAAAGAAATACTCCCCAAATGAAAGGAAAGGAGGAAGCCTCAAAAAGAATGCTAAATGAAACAGAGGCAATTCAACTATCAGATATTGAATTCAAAGCAGTGATTGTCAGGAAGCTCAATGAGCTCACAATGAGCTACGAGAAACTACAGGGAAGCTACAATGAACTCAATGAAAACTACATCAGCATAAAAAAGGAAATAGAAACTCTCAACAAGGGCCAAGAGGAAATGAAGAATACAATCTCTGAAATGAAGAACACAGTAGAAGGAATGAAAAGCAGGATCGATGAAGCAGAAGATCGGATCAGCGAGCTAGAGGACAAAATAGAAGAAAACACCCAGAAAGAGCAAGAAAGGGAAAAGAGGCTCAGAAGGAATGAAGAGGGATTAAGAGAAATGCAAGACAATATGAAACGTAATAATATCCGTATAATAGGGATACCAGAAGGAGAAGAAGAAGAACAAGGGATAGAAAACCTAGTTGAACAAGTGATGATGGAAAACTTCCCTAATTTGATGAGACAAAAAGTCACACAAATACAGGAAACACAGAGAGTCCCAATCAGAGGAACCCAAGGAGGCCCACCTCAAGACACATCATAATTAAAATGGCAAAATTTCAAGACAAAGAGAGAATCTTAAAGGCAGCAAGGGAGAAGAAGGAAGTAACATACAAGGGGGCCCCAATAAGGCTAACAGCTGACTTCTCAATGGAAACACTCCAAGCCAGAAGAGAATGGCAAGAAATAATCCAAGTAATGAGAACCAGAGGCCTGCAACCACGACTACTTTACCCAGCAAGGCTCTCAATTAAGATAGAAGGCCAAATAAGAAGCTTCTCAGACAAAAGAAGTCTAAAAGAATACACCTCCACTAAACCAACTCTGCAAGAGATGCTGAAGGGACTGCTTTAAGGAAAGAAAGGAAAAGAGAGAGTGAGAGAGGATCACACGTACATAAAAGGCAATGAATAAGTACCTATCAATAATAACCTTAAACGTAAATGGACTAAACGCTCCAATCAAAAGACATAGAATAGCTGACTGGATAAGAAAACATGACCCACACATATGCTGTCTACAAGAGACCCACCTCAGGATAAAAGATCTGCACAGGTTGAAAGTGAAGGGCTGGAAACAAATTTTCCAAGCAAATGGACAGGAGAAAAAAGCCGGGGTAGCAATACTCATATCTGACAAAATAGACTTCCAAAGAAGATCCATAAAGAGAGACCCAGAAGGTCATTTCATAATACAAGGGAAGAATTCACCAAGAAGACATAAACATAGTAAATATATATGCACCCAACATAGGAGCACCTAAATACATAAAGAAAATCTTAGAGGACTTCAAGAAAGATATGGACAGCAACACAATTATTGTGGGGGATTTTAACACCCCTCTATCAAAAATGGACAGATCTTCCAAACAAAACATCAACAAAGATATTGTGGCATTGAACAATACCCTAGACGAGCTGGGCTTTACTGATATTTACAGAACCCTCCATCCCAAAGAAGCTAAATACACATTTTTTTCAAATGTACATGGAACATTTTCAAAGATTGACCACATGATAGGACACAAAACAAGCCTCAACAATTTCAAAAAAATTGAAATCATACCAAGCAATTTCTCAGATCACAAGGGACTGAAACTAGAAACCAACCACAAGGAAAAAAACCCAAAACACTCAAATTCGTGGAGATTAAACAGCATGCTATTAAACAATGAATGGGTCAAGAATGATATTAGGGAAGAAATCAAACGGTTTTTGGAAACAAATGAAAACGAACTCACAACAACCCAAAACTTATGGGACACAGCCAAGGCAGTCCTGAGAGGGAAGATCATAGCGATACAGGCCCACCTAAAAAAGTTAGAAACATTTCAAACAAACAACCTAACCCTACGTCTACAAGAACTCGAGGAACAACAACAAAGACAGCCCAGAGCAAGCAGAAGGAAGGAAATAACCAAGATCAGAGCAGAATTAAATGACATAGAGGCTAAAAGCACAATTCTAAAGATCAATGAATCCAAGAGTTGGTTCTTTGAAAAGATAAACAAAATCGACAAGCCTTTAAGCAGACTCATCAAGAAAAAAAGAGAGAAAACCCAAATAAACACAATCAGAAATGAAAGAGGAGAGATTACAACAGATACCACAGAAATACAAAGGATTGTAACAAATTACTACAAAGAGCTGTATGCCAAGAAATTTGAAAACCTAGATGAAATGGACAAATTTCTAGAAAAATATAACCTTCCAAAACTCAATAAAATGGAAGCAGAAAGCCTCAACAAACCAATAACAGCAAAAGAAATCGAAGCAGTAATCCAAAAACTCCCAACACACAAAAGCTCTGGACCAGATGGTTTCACAGGAGAATTCTACAAAGCATTTAAGGAAGAACTAACACCTATCCTTCACAGACTATTTCAAAAAATCCAAAAAGATGGAAGACTACCAAACTCTTTTTATGAGGCCAACATCATCTTAATCCCAAAACCAGATAAAGACACAACAAAGAAAGAAAACTACAGGCCAATATCGCTGATGAACATTGACGCTAAAATCCTCAACAAGATACTGGCAAACCGCATCCAACAGTACATTAAGAAGATCATACACCATGACCAAGTTGGATTCATTCCAGGTATGCAAGGATGGTACAATATACGCAAATCAGTAACTGTAATACATCACATAAACAAAAGCAAAGACAAAAACCACATGATCATATCAATAGATGCAGAAAAAGCATTTGATAAGGTACAGCACCCATTTATGATAAAAACACTCAGTAAAGTGGGAATAGAGGGAGCATTCCTCAACATAATAAAGGCCATATATGAGAAACCTACAGCCAACATTATACTCAATGGGCAAAAATTAAAATCTTTTCCACTAAGAACAGGAACAAGACAAGGATGTCCACTTTCACCACTTCTATTCAATATAGTACTGGAGGTTCTAGCCACAGCAATCAGACAAGAAAAAGAAATAAAAGGAATCCAAATCGGAAAGGAGGAAACAAAACTGTCACTGTTTGCAGATGACATGATAGTGTACATAGAAAATCCTATAGACTCCACCAAAAAACTGCTTGACCTAATAAATGAATTTGGTAAAACAGCGGGATACAAAGTCAATATCCAGAAATCAAAGGCATTTCTGTACACCAACAATGAAACAGCAGAAGCAGAAATCAAGAAAAAAATCCCATTTGAAATAGCAAAAAGGAAAATAAAATACCTAGGAATAAACCTAACCAAAGAGGTAAAAGACCTGTATTCAGAAAACTACATAACACTGAGGAGAGAAATCAAGGAGGACACAAACAAATGGAAACATATACTGTGTTCATGGATTGGAAGAATTAATATCATTAAAATGTCCATACTACCAAAAGCAATCTACACATTCAATGCAATACCGATTAAAGTACCAATGGCATATTTCACAGACATAGAACAAACACTTCAACAATTTATATGGAACCATAAACGACCCCGAATAGCTGCTGCAATTTTGAGAAAGAAGAGTAAAGTAGGAGGAATCACAATACCTGACATTAAACTATACTACAAGGCCACTGTAATCAAAACAGCCTGGTACTGGCATAAAAACAGGCACATGGACCAATGGAACAGAACAGAGAGCCCAGAAATAAACCCAAGCCTCTACGGTCAATTAATATTTGACAAAGGAAGCAGCAACATAAAATGGAATAAAAATAGCCTCTTCAACATATGGTGTTGGGAGAACTGGACAGCTACGTGCAAAAAAATGAAACTCGAGCACCAACTTACACCTTATACAAAAATAGATTCAAGGTGGATAAAAGACTTAAATATAAAGCGTGACACCATTAAAGTCCTAGAAGAGAACGTAGGTAGGAAAATCTCACATATTTCACGCAGAAACTTTTTTACTGACTTGTCTCCTAGAGCAAGGGACATAAAGGAAAGAATAAACAAATGGGATCTCATCAAAATTAAAAGCTTTTGCACAGCTAAGGAAAACAGTATCAAAATAAAAAGAGAACCAACTGTATGGGAAAACATATTTGCTAATGATACCTCAGACAAGGGTTTAATTTCCAAAATATATAAAGAACTTACGCGACTCCACTCTAAGAAGACAAGTAACCCAATTAAAAAATGGGCAAAGGACTTGAACAGACAATTCTCCAAGGAGGACATACAGAAAATCCAAAGACACATGAAGCGATGTTCAATATCGCTAGCCATCAGAGAGATGCAAATTAAAACCACAATGAGATACCACTTCACACCAGTCAGAATGGCCATCATAAACAAAGCAACAAATAACAAGTGTTGGAGAGGATGTGGAGAAACGGGGTCCCTAGTGCACTGTTGGTGGGACTGCAGACTGGTACAACCATTATGGAAAGCAGTTTGGAACTTCCTCAGAAAACTAAAAATGGATCTGCCTTTTGACCCAGCAATTCCATTGCTGGGACTCTATCCTAAGAACACTAAAACACCAATACAAAAGAACCTTTGCACCCCGATGTTCATAGCAGCACAATTTACAATAGCTAGGTGCTGGAAGCAACCTAGATGCCCATCAGTAAATGAATGGATCAAAAAACTATGGTACATTTACACAATGGAATTCTATATAGCAGAAAGAAAGAAGGAGCTCATACCCTTTGCAACAGCATGGATGGAGCTGGAAAGCATTATGCTAAGTGAAACAAGCCAGGCAGTGAAAGACAAATACCACATGATATCACCTTTAACAGGAATCTAAACAACAAAACAAAACAAAACAAAAAACTAGCAAAATATAACCAAAGACACTGAAATAGGGGATAGTCTGACAGTGGCCAGAGGGGAGAGAAGAGGGAATTTCAGGGGGGAATGGGTAGGGATTACAGGAACAAATTTGGAGGACACATGGACAAAAACTAAGGGTGGGGGGTGGGGGGGGGAAGGGGGGAGGGTTGGGTGGAGGGGCTGAAACGGGAGTAGGGGGCAGAAAACTGTACTTGAACAATGATTGAAATAAAAAAAAAAAAACAGGTTGAAAAAAAAAAAAAAGAAATTCTGTTTAACTTAATGTGGATATAGATGGTGACATATACAAATGTGCATACATATGCACAGACAGACAGGTGATAATGCATAGTTACTCCCTTGCTTTGTCAGGGGAGAGGGCGTAAAATATGTCACCCCCAGTGTAATGAGCACACCTTCACATAGATCTTAGTTTCTAGTACCATTCTCCACATAACCCACATCAAGGGGCATTATGTCAAAGGGCTCCAGGAGCCCAGTGAAAGAGTTCTCAATGGCCAAAGCTGGAATGATTTGCATAGCAAAATAAAGTAGTATTGCATTATAACTCAGAGCACAAAATAAAAAATATCCATGAGTCCATGCCAATATCAATAAATGATTGAATACATTAATAAAATGGGGGAGAAGAGATAAGTCTCCCATGCACAAAAACTCCAAATACTTCATGTAGAAATTCCATACCCTAAGTACGAAAAGCGGAACTCCCTACCCCTTAAGTGTGGGCTGCACAGAGTAACTTCCTTCCAAAGAGGACAATACGGAAAAGTAGAGAGTAACTTTAGAGTGGAAAAAATAACAAATGCTACTTCAGCCATGTGATCAAGTTTAATATCAACAGCGATAAATCATTAATAGTATGTACTCTTGATATGATGTGATGAGATTAGCACCTTACCATTGTGACCTTACTGCCTCAACCCATAACCCCAGTCACATCACGAGAAAAATATGAGACAAAATTCAATAAGCCCTGGCCAGGTAGCTCAGTTAGTTAGAGTGTCATCCTCATACCCCAAGGTTGTGGTTTCAGTCCCCAGTCAGGGCACATACAGGAGGCAACCAATGAATGCATGAATAACAGGAACAAATGGATGCCTTTCTCTCTCCCTCTCATTCTCAACCTCTCTCATAAATTAATTAATTAAAAAAGTATTCTGATTAGGACTAAATAGACTTCCTAAAATTACTAGTGGGACCCATGATACAGGAAAAGATAATGAACTCGACTACAGTAAAGCCAAACATCTCAATAAAGCCACCACAGACTTTCACTGCATCTAAGCCCTATATTTTACAGCCTTCACCTCCCCAAGTACCCAATGATTTTGCTGTAATTTTCATATTTGTAAGTTCTAGTATTATTTTTAAAATCCAGAGTTTACATGTTTAACTAAGAATTTTACACAGGGGAATCCCTGCCAATACCGAAAGGCGTACATCTAACCATCTAGAGCAGTGTCTGCTTAAAACAATTGCACGGAAGCAAGACTCAGCAGAAGAAGAAAGCAAGCCTGGGAGAACAACAAAACCAGGAAACTAATTCTCAGTGACAGTCTCGTCTTTCATCTTGAGCCGTGCCTTGAACTCTCCCTTGTTTAATTATTAAATCAGGAGCTGCTCAGCAAGATCTGTCTAGTTTTGATGATTCTTAAATTCAGTCCTGCTGACAGACTCTGTCCCTTTTTCTCTGTATTTACTATTATCTAATGACAAGGTCTGAATGCTAATTTTGAAATTCAACTTTCATTAAAAATAGAATGAAGTTTTTCTGACAGTGACCTCTCGCCTCCAAAGTATCACTTTTCTTTACAACCCAAATTCATAAAAATGTAAAATCCTGCTGTGAAACATACTGCTCTCTTAATATTATTTAATTAATAGTATATAACAATGCAGTAGACATTTTAGGCAATAAATATGTCCCATAAATTTCAACTTTAAAATTACTTAACATATTTAATTCACATTTATAAAAATTTAGGATGTTGAGATGACAAAAAATGTATTTCAGATATAAATTTGGATTTTGTTCATGACTTTGAATATCTACATTATGGTGATTATCCAGAAAATAAATTCTTGATATTTTGTCCCCACTGACCCTGACACTCAGCCTTCCCCACCTGCTGACCTGCGTCACCACTCCCCAGTTCTCATCTCTACACAGATGCCCAGGTCCAAGTCACCACCTCCCCTGCCCAGGCAGCTACAACAGCCTCCTCACTGGTCTCCTTGCTCCCACTCTTGACCCCTATGGTTTGTTCTCCACGTAGAACCCAAGATACACATCACTGTGGATCCTGATCCCCACTTTTTCACTTTTTGTGAGCTATGCCTGGGTGACTAATTCTTGTTCAGATTCCACAGGTTAAAACTCAAGGATATACTTGGACCCACCAGGCGTGGCTGGGTTGTGTGGTAAGTGAGGACTGGGTTCACGGCCAGGATACAAGACGCTACCATTCCATGAAGTCGTATCATTATTAGGGACCAGACTGATGAAGTGCACTTGCCTTGGACTTGAGGAGCCCTGGTTCATGTGCCATTAGTCTACCTGTCCAGGCTTACGTGCTTTGTGATGTCTGCTGGGCTTCCAAAAGGCTGAAGACATTCCCTCCTTCAGGCCTCCCCACTGCCACCAGGTGCTTGTGAGGGGGCTCCTCAGGGACCATCCATCTCTCCTGGTCTCTCTGCCATGTGCTATGGGGACTTCTTTCTGCGTCCTCACAGGAAGGGGACTTTTGGGGTTTACCCCTGTGATAGCCATGCCTACTCCCTCAGTAAAGATGAATCTACTCAGAAAATCTGTCTTAAAGTGGTCACACTACTCCTATCCCCTATTTGATTTCCTTTACCCTAGCATTAAATACTTAAAAAAAAAAAAAAAAAAAAAACCCAATCAACTCCTCAGTTAAAGAGAATGAAACAGATAACAAAAAGAAAGAAGAAATTCCTTCTAGACTGAAAGCCAGGGAGAAGACAAGAAAGATTTGTAGAAGTCAAGGGGGGTTGAGTAAAGGGGGGACCAAACAATGCAGAGTGAGATCCCACAGCTCCTTCGGGAAACTGCCCACCCTTGAGCAGAAGTGTGTACCAAGTCGGGAGGCAGAGCGATTTCTTCTAACCCTGCATCACACTCACTTATTCACCGCGCATGTCAGCACAGCACAGCGACGTGGAGAGTGAGGGGCCAGCTCCTACAAATGGTGAGGACAGAGAAAAAGACTCACTGTGGACTGGGTCTGGGCCACGTATTCGCCCTCCATTTTACTCAAACGTGCGTTTGTGTCCTCCAGCAATTCTTGAATGTTTTCAGTGTGCTGCTTTTGAAGATCAAACTTCTCCTTTTCCATTTCGGCCACAGCACTGTGGAGCTACACAGTGAAAGAAAAAATGAACTCCTTCACCACCATTATAAAGTACGCTATTCTGCGATTCAGGAAAAAATGTTTTCCTGTATTTCCCTATTTATTTGCATGGTGTCCCAAATGACAGAAGATATAAAACTCATAAACATTCAAAGTAAAGATATATAAAGAGCATGATTTAGAAAATATTTTTTCTTTATTTGCCTAAATTGGAAATTTTTAATGGATCAACAAATATTAAAGGGAATTATCCACCTCAGGTAGCAAAAGTAAATAAATCAGAGAGATAATACAATGTCTCAGCTAAATACACTAGTATTAGCCTGGAGTCACATGAAATATTTGTAATATTGTTATTGATTAGGAATATTATCTGTCTGTATTTTCATATTACTTGTATAAAAATTTGCACAAGAGCAATGTTAAAAATTATTTCTCCTTCACCCTTCTTCCAACAGAAAACTATTTTTGTCCATTTCATAATCTATATAAAAGTGGACACAAAGATGGCATTATAAATCAAATAGAGAAAGAGTTCTTTAAGAACTCTATACTATATGTCCTTGTGTACATAGGTCTTTCTTCCTAAACATTATACTCTAAATATCTAAACAACTATGTAACTAAGGTAAAGAAAACGAGGTTCAAAGGACGGCTTCTAAAGGGAACTGAAAATCTGTGCCCACAGCCTTGTGAGCACTCCTTCACCTGTCTGAACGGGAGTGGGACTCCGAGTCTAACTCCTATCCTATGCATCCAGCCCCAGGCTCACTCAGTAGGAGGGGAAGGCAGGAGGCCTAGAGTGTAAAAGATATACCTGACTTCCCATTTATGAATAGGAGAGAGAGAACAGGGATATGACACGGGCATACAAATTCGTATTTGACTAGGAAGATACTGAATGAACAGGGAAAACCCTGAGAGATGGAAAACCAGAGGCAGAATGCAGGCAATAATTATGCTAATTATTGGTAGGGGTACCAAGAACTTTTATTCCAGTTTCTAGCTGAACAAGAAGAATGAGAATGGCTCAGTAATAGCCACACAGAAGACCCCTAGGTTTCTCACATTTAACACATGCAGTTTTGACTATTTGTAAGTGGTCCCCCGAATCCCTGCTATGTTGTATTTGTATCTTTGCCAAAGCTACAAATGTTTTGAGCTGGTGTTATGTCTAGCATTCAAAAGTCAGTCACTTAGTTGGCACAAGAATGTAGGCAAGCCCACAGCATCTAAATTTCAGTGCTGCTTCGTAGCTGGTGACCAATAGGCATGGTAACTCTGACGAAGGGCTCTAAATAACTCACTGACAATAGAATTCTGTGGGTACATTTATGTTGCAGTGGTTTCTTCATGTTTATGGTCTCTCAAAGGTCCTAGGACACATGCCTACCAACTATCAAAAATGCACTGTGCTTAGTGGCCCCTTAATACCTAGTGGTTTCTCAGGTGTATCCCACAAGCGCTTTATAAAGTGAATGTGCCTATAGAAGCTGGAAGGGTGTCTCTAAGTCTTTAACACTAATCCAGGGCGTTTACAGTTGAGACTAGAAGAGTAAGGATAACACTGTCAAAAACGAGTATGCTACAAGTTGGCTGATTCATTTAAGGATCAACCAGGTGTATATGGTCTAATACTTTAACTGGAGATGACTGTACTTACTCATCCAACAAATTTTATGAATCTCTAGCATGTACCAGGCACAATGCATCCCTGAGAGCTTCCCCAAATCCAGCAATGGACTGGAGTCCAGGTCATATGCTAGACTCTGGGAGGCTTTCACGGGCGAATACTCCCCTGGGTGATAAACTGTTAGAGCAACAAACATTAGGCCTGCCCCAGAGTACAAATCTTGCTAGAGTTTATTAAACCACAAGGATGCCATCACGGCCCTGGTAAGAAGGGGACCTATAAAATCTCAAGGAAATGTTTTAGCCAGGGTTTGGCAAGGGGTACAGGGACACAAAAGGCCTTCCCAGCACTTTACTCATTGGTCTTTTGCCTGGTCATTTGACCATGTAGTTGCCTTATACCAGAGGAGCCCAAGACAAACTAGGAACCTGTCCATAGACAAGGAAAAGTATGAAAGCCCACAGGTTAATGGTGCAGCCACTTTGGAAAACTGTCTGGCAGTTCCTTGAAATGTTAAGTATAGAATAAACCACATAACCCAGAAATTCCAGCAGGTATCTAGCTGTGAAACAACAGCACAGATACAGATAATGGTCTCTGCCCCAGGTTTCTGGTACAGTGCTCCCCAAATCCTTGGAATTTCTAAGTGATAAGAGCACTAGGAGTATCTTTTGTTCCAATATTTGGTCTTTGACCCTGGTTCCTGACACTCAGCCCCTTGGAATTTCCTAGGTGGTAGGAGTGCTTTAGTTCTAATGAGGTGCCTGTGGGTGGGCTCCTGGAGGGCTTCAGGGTGGGGGGGTGACACAGCAGTGAAGATGGCACAACTTCGTAAATATACCGAAAACCACTGAACTATACCCTTTAAGAGGGTGAACTGTATGGTACCTGAAGCATCACTCAACTTGTTTTAAACACAGATTGGGAAGAGCATGGCACCATGAACTAACGGGAGAGTTTTGTACAGCTGGTATAAACGTCCAAGAAGGGGGTAGGACTGTGACAAAAGATGAGGCTTGAAGGTCATCAGTCTCGCTCATGTAGAAGCCTTGGAAACCCCAAGGGCAGTTGGGAAGTACCACAGGGATTTAAACATGGTGGTCAGGCAATCCAGACTTGTGTTTCAGAAAGATCATCAATTTGGTTGTATCGTGGGGCACAGACTGAAGAGGTGGGTGCACAGTCCCGTGACAGCAAATCCAGGCAACAGCCAATGGAAGGGAAATTAGGGAAGACACAATGGTGAGTAAAATTCAAAACAAGTGGGATGAACAGAACTTGGCAAATGAGAAGACGTGAGAGGTGAGGCAAAAAGAGGAGTGAGCAGAAGGGTAGACAGCAATCCCGCAGGGGAGAGGGAAAGAGGGAAAACCCTAGGAGGAGACGAATTCAGCAACAAAGGAAGATGGGGTTTGGGAAGAATGCTGGAACTTAGATCAAGGAGAGATCTTAAATAGGTAACTGGGATTTAAAGTGTGAGATGGAAGATGGGAATTTCTGTTAAAGAATGAATAAATACACACACATATCACACCACCTTGTCCATGTAGCTATGTAATGACTTCTGAATGAATGCATAAATCACAAAATAAATCTACCACCTGCTTATTAATTTTGGAACTGATCCACCTTGCCCCAGGTTTTCATCTCTGCCCAGACTGACACACAATTATACTTCACAAAAAAAAACCTTCAGCCACGTTTGCGTGTTCTCACATCTACTAATGTTTGTGTAACTGTAAGAAAGATTTACTAATCTAACTGAAAGAATAAAATGCACCCTGCTATATAGTGGGAGGCAGGAAACTTTTCAAATACCTGATGATTTAAACTGGGAAATAAGGCACTGGGGAATGGGGCCTGCTGTGTACACAAATACCTGCAGCAAGCACAAACAGATGCCTAATTTATAGAAAATATACAGCAAAATGTGAGAAATTAACAAACTGAAGCTAGAGCAGAGCTAACTCTACCACTTTAACACATGCACAGTGCACTTCCCAGACCGGTCCTGAAGCTGCCATCTGTCCCCAGGACATACGGCAGACCAACAAGTGTGCTGGGGAAGGCACTTGTTTCTTTCAGTAAAATATTGTGAACGCAGACTAACTGCTACCATACCAGTATGAGTTCATTCCAGATCTATATAATAGAATACCTCAAAAGAAAAAACAATTAATTTATTTTGAATATATGTTGTAATTTGAACTATTGGCAAAGGGCTCCTAAGTGAAAGCACTATATGACTACATAAGATACATTCATAATGAGTATTTTTATTACATTATTCTTGGCCCTGCTAACTTATATGAAAATGCTTTTCTTAATTAAATTAAATGCTCTTTCAAGAATAACACAACCACTACTGATTTTGTTTACATCAAAAATAAGTTTATACTATAACTGTTATGTTATCTGAAATTTCAGGAAAGAAATGATTCAATGGCATAAATCCAAAATTTTAAAAGTTCAATTTCCAAAAGTTATCCTACTGTTCTTTCTGTACTAATTTTGCTTAAAATCTATTGGCAATGACAAACATATTCAGGACATTAAATTCAAGATTTAGTCAAAAGTAAGTTTTCCTAATGAAAACTATTTTATAAGCCATTAGACTTCTAGAATAAAATATACCAAAACATAAATAGTAGGTATTTTAGTCTAAAATTTTAAGTTCTTTATTCATACCTTTCTGTATCATCCATTATTTTTAAAATTAAATGTTACTTTGAAGCATCAACCTTTATATTTTCAATAACTTTTTTTATGTAGCTTACCTTTTTTTCCCAATCATTATTCAGAAACTCTGCACTTTGTTCACATATCTTTTTCAGCTCTGCAATCTGGTTTTCTTTAGTCTCTCTGATAACCTGACAATCACGTATAAGGGTCTGAACTGTCAAAAATGATAAAAACATAGTTAAACCAATTCTAGATACCACATGAGAGTTCGACAATAAAATACATAGTGCACCACTAAAATAATTCTACTTTTCACAAAGTCTTCTCAATTCTGTCTTATAAAATACCTTATTCCTTCCTCTCTTTTCCCCATTCCCACTACCACCGTCTTGGTTGAATCCCTTGTACTCACTCCCTAGACAATTTCAACAGTGCGCCGGCCTCGGTGTCATTCCCCTCCTTGGACCCTCAGTTGCTCTTAAAAAGGCATTTCTACAGTGCAAATCCAGTAATGTTACTCCTGGACTTAAAAAAATTCTGCAGTTCCCCTCAATCAAAAGGTAAAAGCCAAAAACCTCATACCTTACTGCCTAAATACAATCATTTATCCACCTGGAATGAATGACCTTCCCTCCCTTGTTGAAACACTCCTACTCACTAGTCTCAATTCAAGTATCACCTTCTTTGTACACCTTCACCAGCCACAGTCCTCATCTTGCAGGGGCAGGAAGAAATCTCTCTACGCCCAAGAACCTCATACATTTCCCCATTAAACCACCTATTGCATTATGGGTTATAATGGTTTACTTGCCTATTTCCTGAGGAGAAAGATATTTCAACATTTCATCTAGAGAGCCTAACGGCACCATGGAGGGCGAGTGCTCACAAAGAGGTGTGCGGAGTAACGGAACCCATCACTCCACTCCACTTAAAGTGGCTCCTAGCCGCTTTAAAGTCATTGCCAAGGTTTATGTTACTAAAGCAAAATATTCTTTAAATTATATAAAATATTTCCCTTATAAATCACTTTTTAATATTTCTTTTAAATAAAATCTTTTTAAATGATTTAAACTGTCGGTGATTCAAGCAAAAATTTGTTTAATATGTTCATGCCTGTACATTTGCTTAAATGTAGTACTTCCTTAGCTCACTGAGTATGTTCTTACTCACTTACTTTAAGACAGCAAAATTTAATTCTGTAACTATATGTGGTGACGGATGTAACTGGATTTACTGTGGTGATCATTTCACAGCATATACGAGTATACTGTACAATCACTGTGTTGTACATCTGAAACCAAT
Source organism: Phyllostomus discolor (assembly GCF_004126475.2). Classification (NCBI taxonomy): domain Eukaryota; kingdom Metazoa; phylum Chordata; class Mammalia; order Chiroptera; family Phyllostomidae; genus Phyllostomus; species Phyllostomus discolor. Next base: position 87,954,915 of record NC_040910.2, read on the forward strand.
ATAATGTCTGTCAACTATTCCTCAAAAATAGCAAAATTTTCATAAACATTTACATAGAAATGTATTTCACTCTTACATCTCAACTTCATAACAAATAAGGGGAAAAAGGAGAGTCCAAGTTAACCTAATATATATATTCATTACATATATATAACATTTATATATGTTATAGCATATATAACATTTTATTTTACAATTTAAACCTCTGGCATATTTAAATTGCCTGGTTTAAATAAAGGTAAGAAAGAAAAGCCTAGGAATAAATTTAAAAATTTTGTAGCCATTAATATTTGGAGAAGGAACCTGAACAAACTTCTAACCACCATTTAAGGCTGGGAATAAACCTAAAAATACCTATTGCATTAGGTAACTATATGTAATTGCCATCCTAAATTTCAAGGCATTACCAGTCTGTCAAACACACTCAGGCTTGGTGACTGGTGACAGAGCCAGTAAGTTCCACATGGAAACCCTTAAGTGAAACCTTGTCTCCCCTTTTTTCTTACTCATCACCTATATTCTTATCATTCACCAAATTCTTCAAAATCTCTTCTTTGGTTCTATTCTCAGTACTCCCACTTCCATCATTCAGACATTCTGGGCCCTTACCATCTTAAAAGCAAAAGCACAGGAGAACAGGAGCACAAACGCTCTGAGTTGGACGGAACTTCGTGCATTATTTACTCCACCCTCACCATGATAATGAGTAAGCCCAGGCCCAGAGACTTCCTGATGTCACACAGCAGACACTGAAGAGCAGTCCTGCGGTCGGAGCCCGTTTCCTTGTAAGTGGGATGCTCTGTCTCTCTCACTCTATTCGACCTTTGACTGTTGGAACCGACTGGGAGCTGGCCTCACCATGGTGGCATGCTCACCATTATGGGGCTACTCCTGCTGAAACTTGAGTCCTAAAACCCACCTCTCAAAAATCTTCTCTGCCTCCCCAGCATCTACAGGATAAACTTAAAACTTCTAAATCTGAAATTCAAGGTCGTGCTTAAGTCATGCCAAATCACTTGTCTTATCTTTTTCAATCTATCTCTTGATGTATAGGACATCCACTCCAGCTAAATGGTTTTGCAGCATCCTTCCCAAAACTTGCCAGCATCAGCATTTCTACTATAATACCTGAAATTTTTAAAGCTCTTTTCTCCAAAAATGTTTTCAACAGTCTCTCTAATGGTTGCCTGTTGCATTTAGATGTTTTGACCTACCATCATAGTCAATTTAACACTTGATCACATGCTTTCGTAATGAAAGTATAAATGGGGAATATTTTTTAAATGTTCTGTCAGTCACAATACTAGCATATACTATCAGGCATAAGTAGATTGTTAATATAATGAATCTCATTAGGCCATGAGGAATAATTTCCCTAGATTTCTTTGTGAAAGCCAGTAAATTCTAATTCTATGACTGACCTATGGCAGCCCACTAAGGACACAAAGAGTTAAGAAGAGAAACTAACAGACAGATTCTTCCAGTTCCTTAACCAAACTGACCATGACTGCCAACACACACACACACACACAGTGTCTCCCCATGCACATGGAAGCTCACGTAAACACACCCACTGATGGAAACCTACATAAACACAGCCGTCTCATACTGTGAAAGGTCAGAAGTAAAATTTCACTTTATATAACCACTAAAATAAAATGACGATATTATTACAAGATTTATGTACCAATACAACATCACCTTTCTTTTCAAGTTTTGTAATAGTCTCCTCCATTTCATTTTGTTTCTTTTTGTACAAAGTTTTCAATTCTTCTATTTCACTATTCTTTCTTTCTAAAATCTGCAAGTGAATTGAAAATGTTTTAGAATGCTATGTTGTTTGACATACAGAACACATAATTTTTTAAATGAGCTCAATATTTTTTGCAAGCCTATCTCAGCTAGTCCCATAAAAGACATAAAAATTATATTTTAGTGCATTGAGAAAATAGTAAATATGTTAGAATAAATGATTACTGAGATATGCTATCTGCTTTGAATTTTCATGTATCAATCTTTAAGGAGACTATAAATAATAAATTAGGTGATTCTCTAACATATAACTCAGAGATAAAACTGTCATAAAGTAGCAGGGAGAAGCCATCAGAACTTGACACATTGGGATAGTACAATTCACCTCCCCACCACACTGGAATAGAACATCTTCAGATGCGCATATCTCTGAATCTTCCCACAAGTGACCTATCATTTTCATGCACAATAACAAGAATTCTCAGATACATGGGAAGATGAGAAGTAATAAGCTTCTTTTATATCTAGCTCTGCTATTGTGAATCAGAAAAATCATCTCAAAATATGTCAAAATTGCATGAATATTTTACATCATGAATTTATATAGTGTCAGAAGTTTTAAAATTAATCATTTAAAGGACCCATGGACAAAGCCAAAGAGGGGGTAGGACTGAGGGTGGGTGGCAGGGGGAAGAGTAGTGGGGGAAAATGGAGACAATTGTACTTGAACAACAATAAAAAACATTAATCATGATTATTACATACAGGATGGCGAAAGTAGGTTTTCAGTTGTGAGTGACATTCTTTTGATTTAGTATATCTATTGTAATAATCATAACTTGCCTTCTTCCATCTGAACAACTGTAAACCTCCTTTTGACAATCCCTGTGCTTCTAAAAACATAATACACTCAAAAGAAAAACCAACAGAGAAATAACCAAAATGCAGGAAAGTTAGCAATCAGGAAAAAATGTGTGCTAACCAACTGGGGAAAAAAAAAACTGAGGCAGGAGTATAAATATCCACTTTTTTTATGGTTGGGGTATATCTCCTATATACCCAAAGTCAGCTAAGTAGAAAAAGGGTATTTACCAATGTCTAGCCAGTTTTTTCTTAGTGATTTTATTACCAGCATTTTACTTTACCTTTCATTGTGTTAGTCCCACCTGTAAGAATGGTTGGTAAATACAAAAGGACCTAGTTGATCCTAACATCCACAAGGAAGCTTAGCAGGAAAAGAATGTAGGCAAATAGATAAAACACTCTGTATTTTGCCCCTCCCCAACTCCTGACACTTAGGAAATGCCACACAAGCAATGCACTGGGGAATATACTTTCCACATATGGTATAAGGTCAAGGATTGCATTTGTATTTTACCTGGCATTTCAAACTAGCTACATTGCTTTCCTTTTTCACACAGCATTTATTTAAAAAGAAAACTTCTGGGAAAGGATTTTAGTATTAAGAGCTTCTCTTAGAATAGATCTTTGTAACAGACACACCAAGAAGCCTATTTCAAGCTCTATTACCATGATTTTTCCAAATATATTTGATATTCCTTTAATTTATACATCAATAGATTCAATTTCATTTCAACAGTAATTATATTACTGAATCTCTAATATATTAATGATAGAGAACTGTTTTATCTAACCAATTTAAACTAAGGTAAAAATTCCATTAAGACCAGAAAGTAGTATTTGTCTTTAAAATTTGAATGGGAAAGAGGAAAGGAGAGGAAAAAGGATTAAGTATTTTCTCTTTCTAATTTTCAATCAGTGGTTTCCTTCTTGTTGCTGTGAAAGATGAGTCAAATATTCTCCTGACTAAATATCAAGACACGTATATTTTACTTTGACGAAAGCTCAGATATGTGATGCTGTGGCCTCCACTCCCTGCCTCCGTTTCTGCCACTTAGTTTTGTGAGCAGAATCGTAAGTGTGCCTTTCTGAAACAGTAAATGGTAAGTTTCTATTTGGAGATATATATCACTATTTTTTTAATCATTACTAAAATACAGTTTCAATTCAAACTCCATGTAGGATAACCATACATTGATGACTTTTGTTGTGCCCAGTAAGAAGGAAAGTTAATTCCATTTAGAAACACAGACTGAAACGCTGGAAGGCACAAGCACCAACGAGGTGATGAACGAAGGGGCCTGCGTTGTCAGAGCTAGTAGGCGCTATCATGCCAAATGGAACACAGTTCGTTTCAAACTAAAAGGGGAATTTTAATTGCCAGAAAATGGGAAAAAACATTAGGCCAAACAAGCTTTAGTATTTACAGATGAATTAAAAGGTAAGGTAAACTGGAAGAATTTACGTGAACACATGTTTAGGAAATAAAGTGTAAAGATCAACTTTTGCTGCAATATTAACTTAGCAAATTACATTTATGACAGGCTATCATAAGTATGTAAATAAGTGGATGAACAGATGGATGGATGGATGGATGGACGGACGGACAGACAAATGGATGGACAGACAGATAGGTCGACAGACCAACAAGTAGAAAGACGAATGGGTGGGTGGATGGATGGATAGATGAGTGATCACAAGACCTTGAATGTTTCACACATTCAACATTAATAAAAAATGGCATGGTACACACCCTACCTTCTGAACATCAGCATCGTGTTTCTGTTGAAGTTTAAGCTTCTCTTCATGACATTTAGCTTCTATCATTTTGGTTTTCATGTCCAACTTTAAGGAAAATATTTTAAAGGTATTATTTTTTTTCCTCTGGCAAAAATATACAACCAAATTAAAATAATTCCCTATGTGAAAGAGAGTATCATTTTCCACTTTTACCCTATAGCCTAAAGTCTAGAAATCACACATATATACCAATATGTTGGTTACATTCCTTGATTTCTTGTAAGCTAATTAAAAATCTTGCAAACAAGTTTCACTTGATAGGTAAAACTGACACTGCTAAATATAGATTCATTGATTTTCCTCACCCCACTCCCCCCAAAAGTCATTTTAAAGTGTTATTTTGCTAAATCCATTATTTTGGCATTTATTATTTTCTATTTGAAGTCTCTATTCAATGTTTTTACTTTTTGCTTTTCTTAGATCTATGTGCTCCTTGAAAAATACCTTCACTATGTGATAGTTTGAGAATGAACGCTCACCAATGTGGCAGATTACTGATAAATGTGCACCCCCTCCCAGAATGCAGACCCTGACTCCCTCCAGGCAGTGCCTTTCTCTCCTCTCAAGCACTCACTAACCCCTGCCCTCCTCACACCACCAGTGCCTAATCCACCAGTGTTTGGGGGAAAGTAAGCAAAAATAAAGCCAATACTTTGTTGATAATAGAAAGTGTATCATAGAAGTAAAAGAACAGTAGTGACAGGGTTTAAGAACAACAGGAAATTGGTTACCTCAAATATAAAGTATCTGACCACCTAATTCCTTACTACTGAAAAGAATAAGTACATTGGAATCTGACAGACCTCATTTCCAACTCAGGTTCTAATCCCACTAGGTATTATTGACTGCTGTGATTTTGGGCAAGTTGCCATTGTGAGATTCTATTTTCTCTTCTGCTAATTAAGGATAATTATCCTTATGAACTGTAAAACATATTTAATGATGACATTCAAGTAACTATACCCAATACAATGTTTGGCAGAAAGTAGGTATACAAAAAATGTTACTCTATAACGTTCCAAAAAATTTTATCTTAAAATATTAGAAATGTACTATCAAAACATTTTCTTGAAAATTTTAAAAATATACTTTATATTTTTTAATTACTGTTTCAAACAAACAATGAATTTGAACTCAAGGTAAATATGTATGATCAAATGAACACAACCAAAATGAAATTTTAAAACTTTACACATAAAAATTAATATAACAGATTCATGATTTCCACCCTGCAGTAACTGTTTACTACAGCCCTAACAAATGTACTTTTTTCATTTTATTGTACCAGTATTTTACAAATGAGTTTTTAAATCAGTCCATACCATTTGTGGAAAACATTGGTTAGACAACTTAATTTTTCATAATGTTATTTTTAAATGTTATTGTATTTATTTGCATTACCATGTACCCTTAGTCCCCCACAACCACCACACTGCAGTCCATGTCTGAGAGTCCTTTTTCCTTTTTGCTCCTCCCTCCACCTCCTAAACCCCTCCTCCCTCCACCTCTCCCCCTCAGCTGTCATCCTGCTCTCTATCTAGGAGTCTCGTGATTTTTAAATGAGTGGTGATGAGGGAGGCAGTCATCCATTTAATATTCAAAAGAAAAAAATTTGAATGTTTCCATCCTCTTCTAAATTACATGATGCTTCCTCCTCATTTTAGCAGGAGGCAAGCTGGGTGACCCAAGTCCATTCGAAGATCCGTAACAGGAGCATCTGGGGGAGTACTGAAAGGAATCAAATGTAAAAAGTAATAGGACAAAACTGGGAAGATATAGGAGCCTTTACCACCATATCTTTCCATAATACCTTCAAAAGAATTGGTCATACCCTCGGCTTCCCAGGGTCAGCCCTAAATACCATGGAACAGTGCTGCTACAGCTCGGCCCACCACCTCCCACCGGCTGCACCTCAGTCTTGGTAGGCCAGATTAGGGATCAACACTGGACACATACTTAAGTAATTCTTAGCTAAAGAGTAATCATTCAGAATCTCTCTCTCAAGAATCTGAATGAAGATAGCAAGTTAGCTTCTTTGAGGAACAAACCCAAGCTCTAAAGCAGGGGTGTCCAACATTTTGGCATCTCTGGGCCACACTGGAAGAAGAGTTGTCTTAGGCCATACATTAAATACACAAACACTAACGAAAACTGATGAGCAAGAAAAAGGTCTATGCATAATTTGTGTGATATCCGCTACCACAGATAAGCAAAAAGTCCTCACATAATAACCCTAATTCTGCAGTGGCCCTTTTGATAATCTTTGAAAATCGTTGAGCAGGTCCCAAGCTTGTGATCACTAATATAGAAAATGTACATATCTAAGTAATAAAACCAAGTAATGTTTTAAGTAAATTTATGATTGTGGGTTGGGCCACATTCACAGCCATCCTGGGCTGAATGAGGCCTGTGGGACCCAGGTTGGACACCCCCACAAAGGATCAGAAACAAAGAGAAAGCATGTGTAAATTGTGTTTATCATTTGATACTGAATTTAGCAGAAAACAAAGTACAGCATAATAAACGTTAATGAGTTTATAAGGCGAAAAATGTATTAAAGTTATTTGGATGGGTCTCACCTACACATTTTAAAATACCAAGAAACTTCACCATTTAATCTTATTTGCAAAGGCTTAATATTGATCAACTGTCTCCATCATATCAAAAGAAACAAGATGTACAAAAAAAACCAGCAAGTTATTTTGATGTAGAAAATAACTACAAATTAAGTTTTGGATACGGCATAAAATGCAGCCACTGTAATCTTACTGAACTTTTTGTTTGCCCTTATTTATTGTAATCACATAGCAATTAAACTGTAAGGTCAATCACTTCACCCAAAGGAAAAAGGACTCATGGACATAGACAACACTGTGGTCATTGCCAGAGGAGGGAGGTATACGAGGACTAACAGGTCAAAAGAAATACAATTAAAAATTAAATTTTAAAAATAAAAATGAATTAAAAAATAAATTGCAAGGTCAAAAACATTAGTGGTGCCTGGTGCTTTCCGAAGCATTACCAGCAGCAGGGCTGTGCAACTATTCGCTGAGTCACGCCCTCTTTCACAACACAGCGATCGTCACAGCAAACTGACGGAGGAGAGGTTCATAGAATAAAAATCACTTTACTCACTCAGATACCTAATTGTTACAGTCATCTTTTAAGAGAATTCTGTTAGTTACTAGTCAAAGGAAATTATTGTATGTTAGTAATTAAGATTCTTCCTGATTAGTATCTCCAGTGTACCCTATTCTCAAAAAGTCAATTTGTAATATTTCATACTGCCAATTGTTATTCATCGTGTTTATTTATAAACACAACACAAAAAAACAAGGTGTCTATCTCTCTTACTTTATCCCTGGGGCTGAGAGATGTGTGGAATTTTCTAAACAATAATTTCTAATCTCCTAGAATTCATCACATTAAGGGAAGAAGTGATATTTGCCATACACAGTGTATGCTGGTATCTTTTTTCTAATTTTTAAATTTTGTCATATTATATACAATTTATAAGAAACACAAATATGACTAGATTATGTAGAATTTTTACTTTTTCTGTTTGACTTCTCTGAACTTGTTGGTGGTTGTTCCCTTTTCATTGACATCTCTCCCTCTCTTCCCCATTTCTCCCCACGTCAACACCTGCCGGTACATTCCATCACAACCACCCAATACACTTCCATGTCTTCTGCCGTGCCCTCAGAATCACACGCCAGTGTGAGCAAGAATGCACACAGCAATGCAAGGAGGGTTTGTGGCACACTGCTGGTGTCCCCTGATATCCACTTCCTTCTTCTTTCTTTGGGGCCCAATGACCACCCCCAATATGGGCAGCGCACATGGCTGTATCACTTGAGGCTGCATGACCATATGACTAGGTAAGGACAAGGGGATGATAGGATAGAAATGCTAATTTAGGCAAATGTGACTAGACGTTTTTAAAAATAAAATGGCTTTCTCTCCATGTGTCTGCCTTTCTGAAGGATAGCACTTTAAACATAAGGTACTGGAGAGCAACCGACACCTCAGACCTACAGACTGAAGCCATATGCTGAGGATGGTAGAACTTCCCCACCAGCCTGGGTCCTCAGTGACATCAGCGAGCATTCCCTGCACACCCTGGATTGTCATTTGAGAGCTAAATAAACTCTCTTCTTCAAACCACTACACCCTTAGCAATTCATAATTTTTTCATTATGAATGTTTCACATGCAAAAAAAAAATTCTGCATTTTGCTTTTCTCTCTAAACACTACCTCATGAAACTCTCTAAAAAAAATACCTGATATAGTTTTATTCATTCTTTTTGATTGCTTTGAATTATTTCTTTTTTTTAAAGATTTTATTTATTTATTTTTAGAGAGGGAAGGGAGGGAGAGAGAGAGAGAGAAACATCAATGTGCGGTTGCTGGGGGTTCTGGCCTGCAACCCAGGAATGTACCCTGGCTGGGAATCGAACCTGGGACACTTTGGTTCCCAGCCCGTGCTTGATTGCTTTGAATTATTTCTTAATGAGGACAAACAAAATTTGTTCATTCCTTGTAATGAATATTCACTCTATTTTCAGTGCTTTTCCACTACAAAGAAAGCCACAAAAATATTGTCATACACATTCCACACACTAGGCTTTGATTTCTACAGGATGAATTATCAGAAGACATGCAGACGGGTCAGTGCTGGATACACCTATTACAGGTAGACTCACATGTCTACATGTCTACCAGAAGAGCAGGAATCTCATTACTACTCTACTCTGCATTTCCCTGAACACTACTGTGTCGTAGCTCCTTTTCAGATGTCTTCGGGCCTTATGAACGTGTCTGGTTGTTTTTGTGAAATGCCCTTTCGCAATGTGATCAATGCTTTGTCTGTCGATCAGTAAGACATCCTGGTAAGCCATACACATTAACACACAGTCTGCCCCTACTATTTTCCCTGATCTATTATTTTTCTATCAATTTTGTTTATTATACATTGTAGCACACTAAATCTTTTATTGTACTTGCTGAAATATTTCTACCATTTTCTTTATAGTTTCTGGATTTGGACAGCTTTGAGGGCTAGAAATGTCTTTCAAATACTAATTTTTTTGCAAGATTGTGTTGCTTTGAAACTTTTTGATCGGGCATTTGTACATTAAGTTTTTAGTACATCTAGAATTCATGTTTGCTTTTGCTATTATAGGATGAAGACCCAGTTTTATTTTCTCCGGGTAAATGAAAGGTTATACCAGCATCATTTATTAAATGTCTTTTCTTAATGTATTGATAATAACCTTTGGTATTAATTTTTTTCCTGGATTTATTTCTTGTAATGTCTTTTTGGTTTTGGTGTCAGGGTGCCCCTCATAAAATGAGTCAAGAAGCATTCCCTTCTCTATTATCTCAAAGAATCTGCATAATATTGGAATTACTTCTTCCTTAAATGTTCCCTGACATAAATACACAGTTATAAAGGAAAGGAATATTTTAGTACCCTCATCGAATAATTGTAGATATTCTGCTTACATAAACCAACACTCACCAGTGCTAGATTTTCAAAGCTGTTTGCATTGTAGAACTGGAAACTTTTCATACTTTGTTACAGTGAGTTCTGTTGGTGTATCTTCAACTTGGAATGGATCTTTTACCTATGCATGATTTTATACCACTGTGCATTACTCATTTGTAAAATATCAGTTCAATGAGTTATGTGGATTTCCAAACACTGAAAATTTCATTATATAATATCAAAACTTCACATTGGTTAATATCACCGCCAATCTCATCAGAAAAGTCTTAGTATTAGAAAGCTCTCAAGCTTACAGTGACTGATACAAGTTTTCCAAAATTCTAACTTGAATTAAAAGGTCAAATTTTATCATTAGCAACAAACATTATCAGTTGTTTTACATTTTGTTCATTTTAAAGAAAACGTCTGCCCAATATCCAAGTCTGAACAACCATAGTTTGCCAGTCAAGCATCCTTTCAAGCAAACATGGTAATCCACAGCCACTGCAGTTCATGCCTGAATGAGCCACACAAGTGTTCTTGCTCCGGCAGCCACTGCCCTTTGACAAGCAGCTTAAGTTCTTTATGCACACAGCTCCAGCTCTTCACTCAGATAGCAAACAGATGCATATTTGAGGTGCAACATTTAATTTATAGCTTTGCTGCTTACTTCACCAAGGACAGGCTGAAGTAAAATTGGTCATTTCTTCCCTGTGAGCACGTGGCAGTGGAGAATATACTGACAATCGGGATAATTCAGTGCCACTGACTTGATTCAGGTCAAGATACAGTTTTACTCAGCAGTGTGTTTGCAACGTGAATGCAAATGTAAATACAGTAGAGAAAATAAATGACATTCAAGTGTTATTATGAAAACAACTTGATCTCACAGACTTCATGAAAGAGTCTGGGGCACTGCGGGGTTCATGGGCCATACTCTGAGAGCCACTACCCTGGAACATTCTTGCATTTGTGTGTCAGCATACATGTATAAGATTGTAGGATTATTGTTTGCAAAAGCCAACAATTAGAATAGATTCCCTCCTCAAAAAATGTCAAGAAATTGCCCTGGCTGGCATAGCTCAGTGGATTGAGCGCGGGCTGTGAACCAAAGCATCACAGGTTCGATTCCCAGTCAGGGCACATACCTGGGTTGCAGGCCACGGCCCCCAGCAACCGCACATTGATGTTTCTCTCTCTCTCGCTCTCTCTCTTACTCCCTCCCTTCCCTTTCTAAAACTAAATAAAATCTTAAAAAAATGTCAAGAAATTATGGCAGATTCATTTAATACAGAGCAATGTACATGAACCTACTATAATGATTTGGCATATCAAGGATGAATATCACCAACATAATATTAGAAGCAGGACACAAAAGAAAGTATAAAGTTTAGTTATATGAAGTTCAAAATCTACAAAAATAAATATAGTTTCATTTTTAAAGATGCAGGAACTGGTGGTAAAATCAACTTTAAGAACAAAGGAGGGAAATTACCACCAGAGAAATCAGGATGGTAGTCACGTCTAGGGAAGGTTAAAGAGAGTTAGGATTGGGAGGGCCAGACAGCAAGCTTCTGAGATGTGGGCAATGATCTAATCCTTGCCTGGGTGTTATTTAAAATAGTATTACTCTGTATAATTATGTCTTACATTATGTGAGACTGGGTGTATGTGAATGCTATATTGATAAGAAATGTTTTAAAATACCCATTCTTTCATTTAGTATGTCAATGACTATAGATTTCATTATCTTGGATTTATTTAAATTCTACATTTACATAGCAGATTCACAAAGGGAAAGAATGCTTAATTGGCATTACATTTAAGAAAGAAGCAACATCCCTTTTTAGCCAATAGGTGGGAGCATTAAACATGGGTGCAGGTGAGGTTCAAAGGAAATTTTCTATTTTTTTTTTTCACAGAAGAGCAATTTCTACCATCTGCTCTCTGAAAACTGTTGATTGCTCTGAAAATTGATCTCCCCTCATTGTGTTGTCTCTTCTTTCATTTTTAGTGACAACAATTTTCCAAATGTCTTCATCCACGTCAGAAGTCTTTTTAAGGATACAAAAAACCAAAACAAAACAAAAAAAAAAACACTGTTTGATGATGCTCACTGTCACACAATTCTGTGATGTGGATATCACAGGAAATGTGTTAGCAATTACGAAGGCAAACAAGTCCAAGCATGTTTGTGAATGACAGGCAACAGTTAAAACAAAGGATCACTGTCACTGAACATGTGTTTTCTCACAATGCCCAAAATAAACGAAAAATTTAAAGAACATCTTAAAACATTTTATAGGTGCACTTTTAGCACCAAAATAAAACTAGTACTATTCCTTAACTCTAAAAAAAATATTGCAAATATTACTCATTTAACATCTCTGTATTTTCCATACAACTATAAATTTAAAATGGAAGTTATGTTTTACAAAATTTGATTTCTAAAAGTTAATTTTTTGAGATTCTAAATTTTCAACATAATTAAGTCTTTTATTAACTGCTTCATGATACAGATAAACTGTAATCTGTATAAAATTGAATTCTCACTCAGTACTCTCCATACTTCCTGCATTCTTTAACTTAAGTGTTTCAAACTTCAAATTTTTATTTTATTTTTTATTTTTATTTTATAACATTAAAAATTGACTAACCTAGATTACCATCACTACTCACAACAAAAACCTCTGAAATGAATCTGAAATTTAAATATAAGAAGAAGATTTTAAGAGAGAAAAATTAGTTCATTTTTTCATAATTTTAGAATAAGAAAGGCTTTTCTAAGTAGGATACAAAAACTAGAAGCCATAGAGAAAAGATTAGTAGATCAAACTATTTAAAAGAAAACTTCTATGTATTGGAAAAATCAGAAATAAATGAAAAGACATAGAGAGAAAAATACTAACCACACATAAAACAAAGACTACAATTCCTTAACATATACATTGCCCTTAGAAATCACAATGAAGACAAACAATTTAATGAAAATATGGAAAAATATAAGAAAAGACAGCTCACAAAGTGAAATTAAAAAGACCGGAAACTGACAAAAATATAATCATTTTCGCCTATTATAAAAGAAATGTAAATATCAAAACAAAGTACTATTTTCTCTCAGATAATCAAACATGTTCATGATCAGTGTTGCTGATGAAATGGGATAACAGTCTCACACACTATTGATGCAAATGCAAATATATAACCTTGTTTAATAGCTTTAATAATATACACATAATTCACATACCATGACATTCACCCGTTTAAACATACAATCCAATGGTTTTTAAAAATCAAAGAATTACACAATCATCACACAACCTAAGTTTTGAACATTTTCACACACCGAAAAGGAACCTTCATACCCACTCCCCACCACTTCCCATTCTCTTCCACGCCTGCGGTCCTTGGCAATCTACCCGTGACTGAGTAATTCCATGTCCCAGAATTTGTCATGTAAGAAGAGTCATATAATACACAAAGAAAGACATACACAAGGATACTATTGAAATACTTTGTTATAGCAAAGTACTCTACAGAACCTGTATCCTTCAAAAGGAAAGCATATTAATAAAATGTGTGTATCAATAAAATGAAATACAAAACAACTATTTAAAATAGTGAACCCATATTTTAGACATAGGAAAATCAAAAGAATATATATTTAAGTTAGAAGAGCAAAATCCAACAGTATATGAAGTATGATTTATGATCACATTTGTACTTTTAAAAATGAGATATTCCTAAAAAAATTTTGAAGAAACTACACATTCAATTTTTAGCAATGATTATCTCTGAAGAATAAAGATTAGGTGTTGATAAAATGAAGGTTAAATATTTAATTTAATATTCAACATTTCAATTTAAAATAAAGGTAATTCGCTTGAAACAATGCTATGCATTATCTTTAAAACAGCACCCAGCAACAACGAAAGCATTTTTAGAGAACACGCACAAGACACATCAAGGGCGGTCTCACACAGACACGCAAGGTTCCATTGAATTCCAAAACGGAAAAGCGTTCATCCTCGTGCCCAAAAGTAAATGTTTAATAAAAGTCACGTAAGCAAGTAGACATAAGATTATCCTTCTAAAGAATAACTATACATATCACAAAATAATTATGCATTTAAACTTAGAGAAAAAAGTCTAAGTTAGAAAAATATCTCTGGAAAAGAAACAAAAATAATAAAGCAATATAATTAGGATTTTTTTGTTTCAGAAATAAAAATATTTTGCCATTTTGTTCTGAAATCAAATAAATTTTTAAGAAAAATACTTGTTCTGTATAAAAATTTTAATTAGCATCTTTGTACTTACAAAGGCACTCTAAACTGCTAGTTTCCTCTGCCTTTAAATGGTTCCTGATTACCTTTGTCTTCTTATCTTCATTCTCTTTTCGGCACCTAAGTTTTTTTTTAAATTTTCTGTTTGTTTTAATAAGCAAGGGAACTCATGACACTTGTCTTAGACAGCTGCAAGAACAACAGTTTTCCACACCAACCACCAAATCTTAAAAGTTCACAGAGGGCCTTAACTGGGTCCAGTCATAAACACAGGGGATCTTCACTGTGTTCCTTTGATAAGTTCTTGACATGCACCCTCTAATATCACACAATTTTCAACAGGCTGCCAAGTAATAATTTTTATTCTACAAGCTAAATTGCTTATGATACTAAAGTTATAAAAACTCATCCTTTCAATCTTATCATATAAGATACAACTTGTTACCCAAAGAAACATTTAGAGATACATATAGAGGTATAAGAATATTCTTCCCAAAGTTGCTTATGCTAGTGAAAATTATAAACAATCTCACTATCAAACAACAGGAATGAGTTAAATTAAATGGGCACCTCTATAATATGAAGTATAATATAGTCATTAAAAATAGATCCTTAGGAACAATATTTAATAGTATGAAAAACACTCAAGAAATACAAATACATATATATATAGCAATTGAAAACTATGTTTTTATGACACAATGAAAAGACTAAAAAGAGATACAATGACATTGTACCACTGTTTTAATTTCTAAGTGTTAATTTTCTACATGATTTTATTTTCTTCTTTACATCTGTCTATAATTTCCAAAATTTCTTCAATAAAAATCCACATAAACTATTTAAAATTTGCAAATACTACTTAAAAAAAGAAACAAAGATAGTTCACACACTGGAGCAACTCAGCATATACTTTCAAATATTTTAGGATGAAGAAAACATTTTTTCAAACAAGTCAGAAATGACTATGTAATTGCACAAGAGTTATTTTAACCAAAATGTACACTGAGTAAGTTTATGTTTACGTGCAAACCTCTTAATGATGCCAAAATATTTTACAGTATGCCAAAAAGAAAAACAAAAACATAAGGGTGTGGAGAAAAGAAAACCACACACACATTTAAAAATGACTCTCTGATGCAATACACGATAGCTGTGTTTTTTCTTCCAACACATACTTGGGTAGCATTGGTATGTTTAACCCTGACCCATAATGTCATCATAAAGATATTATTTCATGAAAAAACAAAAAAACTTCAAAAAGCCACCACTTCCTTTCCATTATTTTAATTATTCTATGGTAAGTAGCCTCAACAGTAAGAAATAGTACAAAATAAAAGTAAAAAGAAAAATGGTTAGAAATGACTTGGAATAACTTGCTAAAAGAAATGACAAATTTTGAAAAGATTTAAATTCATGGCAAGAACTCTAAAGATGGTGCATCTGAATATAAGAAGTGTTACCTCAAAATGTTCTTGTAAAATGTAATTTCTTTTCATTTCAATGGTTTAAAAAAAAAAAAACACTAGGAATGCACCAGGAAAAACATCCTGCAGGCCTTGAACTGGAGCTACAAACCCACAGACAAAACAGCACTGAGATCAACCCTGTATCCTTTTATTAACCAATGTCACCCCAATAAACCCAATTAAAAAAGAGAATATTACTGAGATCAACAGCAATAATTCTACCAGATGGAAACTTATAAAACAGCCCTTCCTTCTCCATTGTCAACACAAATAAACTTGTATGCTCATGATATTGTTTGGAATAACTACAAAAAAAAATCAATGCCTTTGTGGTAATTTACAAACAGGGTGGTAAGAAAACTAGATCACGTTGAAAATAACCAAACTGAAATTAAATTCTAGAAATCCTTAGAAACATCCTCATTAAAATAAAGGATTAAATTATTTAAAGTAAATTTATCAGAAGCATTAATCTAAGTCCGATAACATTTTTCATATTTGCACATTTAAATAGTGCATTACAATTTACAAGTTACATACATTTTATTCTTTTTTGATTTGGGAAACAACCCTGTGAAATCAATCAGTATCCTCTATTTAAACGAAAACTAAACATTCTAAACCCCCCCGGCTCACATGCCTAGAGAATGATAAAGGCAGGGTAAGGACAGTTTTTCAGGATGGTAGTCTGATAGTGTTCTCTGTCATACACCCAGATGACCAAAGAGTTTCACTGGTGTCACAGCAAAAATAAAAATAGTATTGATAATTTTTAAATTTCCCAGAATTAAAATTTTAGGAAAGAAAATATTAAAGCAAATTAACCTTTGTTTAATGACTACTATTATGATGCATACAGGTACTTACAGACTACAAAACTTTCATATTAGTCCTGTAAAGCAGATGTGTCCCAAGTTAGACCAGAAAACTGAGGCTCAGAGAGGTTATACATTTCCTCATTTTCACACAGGTAATAAGTAGGATTTTTTTTTTTTTTAGGATTTTGTTTAGTTATTTTTAGAGAGAAGGGGAGGGAGGGAGAAAGACACGGAGAAACATTGATGTGTGAGAGAAACATAGATCAGTTGCCTCTCCACATGCTCCCAACCAGGGACTGGGCCTACCACCCAGACATGTGCCCAGACTGAGAATCGAACCAGCGACCTTTCGCTTTGTGGGACAACACCCAACCAACTGAGCCACAATGGTCAGAGCAATAAGTAGGATTTAAATCCATGTACTTTTAACTCCATAGCCTATGCTCTTAACCAATAAACAATATCACCTCTTTAATAATCTTACTCTCAAATGACAAAGGAAGGATAGTGTGTCATGTCATATATTAGCTATAACATACCTTTAATTTAGCAAATCAGTTTAAATAGTAAAAACAGTAAAACTAGAAGGATACAAGTAATTTGAGGCAAAAGGAAAGTGGAAGAATTCCCTGAAGTCAAAGGTACTCTTTCTAAAAACTGCCACCCCCCTGCCCCCTGATAATCAGGAGTGATAGTCAGGAGGGAGGCCTTCAGCACACCCTGCAGAGCAGGCAGGCAGCTGGGACACACGAAACAAAAGATGAACATCAAAAACCAGAAGGCCAAGTCCCGCCTACCTGCTCATCACTTGATATTTGTACCAAAGGCAGCCTCTTCCTGCCTTGCATCATTATTCTAACTAGGACCCAAAAACTTGTATTACACAAAATATAAAAATAGTGTTAATAATAGACATATCAAAAATATCTCAGTCCTACCTCTTTCTCATGCATTCGAGAGAGTAAATGATCCTCATGGAGACTGCTGGATTTTCTCAGGCTGAATTTGGGAGTCATCTGTTAAATAAGTTGAGAGTTATTCAATACTTCCTCAGGCTTGGTTTATCCTGAACCCCAAAGTAAACTTCTAAATTGCCTGAAGTTCATACCAAATAATGCCAACAGTGGAGTAAAAAATGATTTCCTCACTTCCAAGTGACAGAATTATTAAGACAATTATGCTTCATAATGTGGACCTGCATTATTTTCTGTAGATAACTTGAATATTTTATTTAAAAGTGTCTGTCCATAGGAAAAGACTAATGGAAATCTCACCTACCAGAGAAACTGGGAGAGGCTTCTGTCTCAGGTACCGGGGATTTTCTATCTGAAAATTTAAAAATACAATAAAGGCTTAGTCATTTTTGAGTGTTAGTTAATTATTATTTGACATTATAGAATTAAGCTGCTTTATGAAAATGTTTTAATATTTAGTTTGCTTTTTAGAATGGCTATTGTATAACACACCGGTAGTAGCCCACTAACGAGTGAAATGTGAAACATAACCTTTGCAGACATGATGGCACTTCCATGGTCCTCTCACAGCCTGACTGCCCATCCTCCTGTCCATCGCTCCTCTCCTCACACTCACTCTCAGGGTCCCAACTGACTTACCAAACCAGAATACGACAGGTCTTCTTATGACTCTCTACCTACATGTATTATTTGTCTACCCCTTCCACCCCTATAAGCACACACCTATTCATCTTTCAAGTCTCAATTTAATCACTCTACTCCACAGCAGATTCGGACCATTAATCCTTAAATTTACCTCCATTATAGCAACTAGAATTACAAAGGCCTTTGGGACTCCTTCCGTGTCTACTTTTCAGGCTCATGTATCCCCCAATATATACCGTACTCCAAGGACACCAAGCAACTTGTTTTACCTTGAAAGCACTAGTCTCCCATATATGAGTCTTTTTAAGTATATTTTTACTGATTATGCTGTTACAGATTTCCCCCATTGTCTACCTCTGCCCACTACCCCCTTCCCTCCAGCAATCCCTGCCTCAGTTCATGTCCATGGTCATGCATGTACGTTCTTTAGCTTCTCCATTTCCTATGCTATTCTTAACTTCCCCCTGTCTATTTTGTCCCTACCAATTATGTTTCTTTTTTAAAAAAAGATTTATTCATTTATTTTTAGAGAGAGAAGGGAGAAAAAGGGGGAAACATCACTGTGTGGTTGTCTCTCGCATGCCCCCTACTGGGGACCTGACCTGCAACCCAGGCATGTGCCCTGACTGGGAATCAAACTGGTGACTCTTTGCTTCACAGCCCAGTGTTCAGTCCACTGAGCCACACCAACCAGGGCCCAATTGCACTTCTTAATCCCTGCACCATTTCCCCATTCTCCCCATTCCCCCTCCCAGTTGATAACCCTCAAAATGACCTCCATATCTATCATGTTGTTCATTTTCTTGTTGTTTTCTTAGGTTTGTTTGTTTTTAGATTCAGTTGTTGATAGTTGCAAATTTGTTGCCTTTTAATGTTCACGGTTTTGACTTTTTCTTAAATAAGTCCCTTTAACATGTCCTGTAATAATGGCTTGGTGGTGACGAACTCCTTTAACTCTATTTTGTCTGGGAAGCACTTTATCTGCCCTTTCATTCTAAATAATAGCTTTGCTGGATAGAGTAATCTGGGATGTAGGGCCTTGCTTTTTTATCACTTTGGATACTTCTTTCCAGCCCCTTCTTGCCTGTAAGGTTTCTTTTGAGAAATCAGTTGATAGTCTTTTGGGAACCACTTTGTAGGTAAGTTTCTGCTTTTCTCTTGCTGCTTTAAAGATTCTCTCTTTATCTTTAACCTTTGGCATTTTAATTATGATGTGTCTTGGTGTGGTCCTCTTTGGGTCCAACTTGTTTGGGACTCTGTGCTTTCTAAACTTGTATGTCTATTTCCTTCACCAAATTAGGGATGTTTTCTTTCATTATTTTTTCAAATGAGTTTTCAATTCCTTGCTCCTCTTCTTCTCCTGGTATCCCTGTGATTTGGATGTTGGCATGTTTGGAGATGTCCCAGATGTTCCACAGTCTATCCTCATTTTCTTGAATCTTGTTTTTTGTGTTCTTTTTTAAAATTCTGGTTCAATGTTTATCTTTCCCTTATGTTCTAAATCGTTGGTTTAAATCCCAGCTTCCCTCCCTTCTCTGTTGATTTCCTGTGGATTATTCTTTATTTCACTTAGTGTGACCATTTCTTCCTTTATTTTTTTGTTGTATTCAAGGAGTTGTCTGAGCATCTTGATAACCAGTGTTTTGAACTCTGGTCTGATAGGTTGGCTATCTCCATTTTGCTTAGTTCTTTTTATGTGATTTTATTCTGTTCCGTCATTTGGGCCATTTTCTTTGTCTTCTCAATATAGCAGCCCCCCTGTGTTTGTTTCTGTGTACTAGGTAGAGCTGCTTTGACTCCCTGTCTTAGTAGAGTGGCCTATTGTAGAAAAGGCACCTGTAAATTGTGTGGGGCAGAGCCTTAGGGAATTGCCAGGGTGAGGCAACCCACTTCACTGCCTTGTGGCAGTGTGAGGAGGGCTCTAAGAGGAGAAAATGCCATTGCCTGCCTGGCTTCCAGCAGTTTGCCTGGTCCTCGCCCCATTTCCAGTCACTTCGTCCCCTTCTCGTGTGCAACTGGTTCCCTTCTAGCTGCTGCTCTCGTGGTGAATCCCGGAGCACGTGTATCTGAGTACACTCTAAAACCATGCTAGCCCTTTAAGTGGTGAAAATCCTGTACTTTCTTCTGCTGCCTCAGCCAGAGGTAATGGGGATCTATCTGTCTTCCCAGTGTTGGAACCCTGGGCTATGTGGTCAGGCCTGGGGCTGGGATCACTCACTTCCAGGGTGTCCCTCTGGTCTGTTCCACTGCTGCTGCTGTTACCACTTTCCAGTGTCACATCACCTCTACACCTGTCTCCACAACTCTGCCCATCCTACCCATCTGGATGGATGTGTCCCCTTCAAATCCCTGGTTGCCGAACTTCCATACAGCTTGATTTTCTGATAGTTCTTGGTGTTATTAGCTTTGAGATCTAGTTGTAACTCTTCCCATATTGCATGAGGAGGTGAAGTGTGTCAACCTATGCCTCCATCTTGACCAGAAGCCCTCCCATTTTTGAATATTTGCAACCTGTGAAATCATTCTCCCAAGTTCTTCGTGTGGTTAACTTATTCGAGACTCTCGGTTCAGGAATCATCACCCCCAGGAACCTCAGTGAAGTTCCTATTACTCCATTAATACCCTGAGGGTCTGTCCTCTTTTATGATCTAACATCTACCCTCTGCAAAAGAGTGTGGTCTCTAAAAACAGACTATGACAGTCTTATAACCCATCTACCCCTACCATCCAGCAAAGGCCTGGCAGACAGTGGGTGCCCAACAAATATTCCCAAGGAAGGGATGGAGATAAGTCAATGAAACTAGAAAGTACCAGAAACTCAAATATATGAGGTCTGTCCAGAAAAGTTCAGCCATTGTTAATTTAACAAGAACAGTTTGTTTGACACCGATGTAACCTGGCAGCCAAGGAGAGTGGACTGAAAAATACTTGTGTGAACAATGATGGCTTCATTGTACTAGTCAGCAGGTGCAGTAGATGCCGTTGAGTGAGCATATGTACTATGTGGCCGACGCATTCAAAATGACTGAGCTAGGAGAACAACAAATCTGCACCAAACTTTGTGTTAAGTTTGAACATTGCTCCGCAAAAACTATTCTGATGACTCAGAAGGCCACAGCTATGGGCAACTGGTGATTGGCAGCTTCATCACGACAACACACATGCTTACATACATCACATCTCATGCAGAGTTTTTTGGCAAAACATCAAATCACCCAGGTGACTTGGCCACCCCCTGCAGCCTAAATTGGTGCTCTGTAACTTCAGGCTTTTCCCAAAACTAAAATCACTTTTGAAAGGGAAGAGATTTCAGACTGTCAATGAGATTCAGAAAAATACGATGGGGCAGCTGATTACAATTAGGAGAACTATGTGAGATTCCAAGGTGCCTACTTTGAAGGGGACAGAAATGTAATTGTCCTATGTAAAATATTTCTTCTATCTTGTATCTTCTTCAATAAATGTCTCTATTTTTCATATTACATTACTGGATACCTTCTGGACAGATCTGATATATGAGCATATTATTCATGAAAGATCCTGCACTGAAAATTATTGAGAAAATAAGGATTTGTTCAATAAGTAGAAGAAAATAAGATCAGATCTCTTCTTTACCCCATATATAATGAATTCCCAATGAACTAAATACTTATAATTAAAAACTTTCAAAAGAAAATCTAGAAGAATGACTTTATGGATTCACAGTATAGAAAGTCTCATAAACCAGAAACAAAAAATGCATAAACAAAAAATTAATAAATTTGATCACTTTAAAAAAACTTATCTCCAAAAAAGATATCATAAAGTGAAAAGACAAGCGATACATTGGGAGATGTTTGCACAAATGCTTACTTTCTAGAATGTGTAAAGAAGCTCTTTAAAAATAAAAAAGAAAGACAATGCAATAGAAAAAAATGAGAAAAACTTGAGACACACTTCACTGATGAAGAAATTTGGATGGCTAACAAGCATATGCTCAATCTGTTTATAAATAAGAAACATATAAATATCACAGTACTATGATATTTTAGAGCCACCAGATTGGCATACAGTAAAAATCTGACAAAAAAGTGTTTCTGATGTGGACCACTACTGGCTGGTGTTTGAATGAGTATATTTACTTTGGGAAATATTCATTAAGTAAAGACAATAAAATCCACTTAAGTATCATACCAGAGAAAGAGGCATAGTCTTTGGTAATGACACTGTGTATATACACAGCTGTTTTAAAAAGAGAGGCAGCAAATGTCTAGCAGACAGCAAAGTGCACTCAATAAATATTTATTGTTTGAAGGTATATATATGAAAAGTAAATAACTGTTCTCTATTTTTGGAATGGAGAAACCCAGCATAGAAAGTAAGTTCTTCAAAGACACATACAAATCTGAAAATATATAAAACCCTAGTTCATGAAGGAGAATTAAATTTAAGGGGAAAAAAAAGTAAGAGAGAAACAGGGAATTCTCAAACATGCTCAAGCACTAATTAAGCTTAAAATTTAAAACCAAAACCCAAGAAAACCATTTGTGATTTATTTTTACCCAGCTCTGCACTTACAAGCAGGGCACGAAATACTGGTTCAGCTGACTACAGCGTAGTCTTTCAACTATGCAGTAATTCCTATTTCAACCTCTTCATCTTTAAAAGCCATTAAATACAGGAATTAAGGACTCCTCCTGCTATCATAAATTTCCTTTTTCAAATGAACCAAAAGAAAAAGAAAAAAATCAATTCTAATATTTGAAGGCAACAACGAACACTCTAAACAAGTACAGTATAAATCT
The DNA here is from genome assembly GCF_004126475.2 of Phyllostomus discolor. NCBI lineage: Eukaryota > Metazoa > Chordata > Mammalia > Chiroptera > Phyllostomidae > Phyllostomus > Phyllostomus discolor. The sequence goes on from NC_040910.2 coordinate 87,977,796, forward strand.
TCTATTGTTGTTGTTCACTCACAATACATTGAGTTTCTCTCAACCATTTTTAATATATAATAAGAATTATTCATAGCAAAGCATGCTCTTGCATCTACTTGGGGGAAAAGGCAATCTACTTTCTGATTTCCTAACAGCAGCCAGATGTGCTTTGAAGTTAAATGTTCCCACTTTGTAATCCACAAGGAACATGGACTTGAAGCAGTCTGTAAACAGTCTTAACATTTACTTTTTTCATGCTCTTTTGGAAAACTTCTTGTTCTCTCATAATATCTCAAGAAAGAATACCACAATAAAGAATGTCCAAAATGGGAGATAAAAAGGACTTATGTGAAACATTAAAGTCTAACAAAACATTATACAGAAAGCAAAGCCAAAACTAATTAAATTCCAATAGCATGGATAAATCACATGATTGAAATTTCTTGTTGCAGAAGCAAACAGATTCACAATAATAAAATATATAATAATTTCAACTCAACATAAATACAGACATCTGAGTGCTCTCTAATGCAAACTGGCTTTTGACATTTTATTTTGTTCAGTTCCTTAGAAGATTTGTTTGTTTGGATACAAAGGGTTCTGTCGGTTTGTTTCTCCAAATTACCCAGGACTTGGTCAAAATCACCCAATACCTCCTTAAAGACTAATGATGATCAAACAGAGATGGTGTGTGGTTCCAGAAAAATAGGAAGACATTTTATCTGATATTTTAGGTGTCTTTAAGGAAAGGACATTATTAAGCAATATATTATGAGCAACATCCTAAAATAAATGTTTTTAAGTCATGGCATCTGTCAGAGAAATTGCCAAAACTCTATTGCACAAAATAAGCTCGGTCCTCAATGTTAAATCAGTCATACACCAAAATAACATTTCTAAGTCAATATTTTAGAACTTGAAATACATTTTTCCACAGATATAATATTACAAATGGAGGCTCATTCATTGGTTTACTTACATTTCAGCAAACATTTAATAAGCACAAATAAAATACAACTACAAAGACACAGGATACTGGACAAGGAAAAACAAATAAGCCAGAGGAACAAAGGAACATGTCTAGAAACAGACACGTACTGTCATCTGATTTATGAGACAACACTGCAGCGCAGCTGGGATAGAACAGTCTTTTCAGTAAAAGGGGGTGTCATCTGGAGACAGATAGATAGATATATACAAAAACAAATCTTCACTCTGTATCTTACAATATATAACAATAGCACCTCCAGAGGGTATGTAGACCTAAACCGAAAAAGTAAAATAATAGAGCTACTAAAGGAAAACACAGAACCTCCAGAACCTTAAGATAGTCAAAGATCTTAGAGCACAAAGTAGCACTAAATATAAAGTTATAAAATGAGAAAATGAACTGCATTAAAATTTTAAACCTCTGTTCATCAAAGACACCAGAAAGAGAATGAAGGAAAGCAACAAAGTGGAAGAAAGTATTTATAATGCTACAATACATTTCAAAAGGACTCTAATCCAGCATAGATACAAAGTTCTTACATATTAGTAAGAAAAAGGCTGACAACCCAACAGGAAAATTGGCAAAGTCTTAAGTAGGCACTTCACTCTGAGAAGCTATCCAAACTGTCGATAAGTATATTAAAAACATTTCACTTTAATAGTCATCAGGAAAATACATGTTAAAAGCCACATAGTGCAATGTCACTAAATATTCTCAAGAATGGCTACATATTTTTAATTAAAAATAATTACCTGACAACACCAGTACTGAAGAGAAAGTAGAGAAACGGAACTGGCACACACAGCTGATGAGGATGCGAACTGGGGTCATCACTTTAGAAAACTGGCAGTATCTACTACACCAGTTAGCTTTCTGTCACATAAAAAAATCACCCCAAGCCTTCGTGGCTTCAAACTAAAACCACTCAATTTTGCTCCCAATTCTGTGGGTGGGCAGCTTGGGCAGCCCATCCACTGGAACAGCTCATCTAGGTGGGCGCACTCATGCACCTGCTACACCAAAGGGAGAGCTGCCCCTCAGTGACTGATTGGAACAGTTCTCGGTAGGCTGCAGTGAGCAAACTATCCAGGCACCCCTCCTTCCTCATGGGGAGAGGAAAGGGGCATCCCCAGCTGCTCATGGCCTGTAGGTGCTTCCTAGGCCTCAACAAGGCAGTTCATCCTTTCCTGATGAGCCCTGACCTCCAGGTGGGGCCAACTGACTCTGGGGTGCTATGCACCCTCCAGAGGTCCCTGAGGGGTCAGGAGAAGACTCACTCCTGCCAACCTCACCCTGCTCCTTCTCACTTCCAGTCCTGAGAGCTCTCCCTGCAAAAAATCCCCCACCCTGGATCCTGTTCTCTCAGGCTCTGCTTCCAGGGTCTACTCAGAGTCTTCACTGTTCGTTTGCACAGTCCACGTGAGACGCCACAGTCAGCACATGGACCCAGGGTGGGAACTGATGGGTGGTGATAGGATGAAAAGCCCAAAAAAGTCCTCCCCATGGTCCCTCACTCCATCCTTAGGAAAAAAGAAAAAAGATTTCTATAAAGACAGTTAGCATGAAATATGTATAAAATATATTAACAAAGCAAGAAAGCTTTCCAAAACTAAAGGCTAAAGAGAGAGAAAAATAATATAGGAGGAAAATGTAAATTGCTAGGCTTGGTAAGTAAATACTTAAAATATGTATTCCTAGAAAAAAGTACTAACACATTCTTAGAAAAAGAAAAAATATATTTGGGGAAAAATGTATTTTTTAACATAAATAGAATATTCAAATTCCAGAACATATAATGCATCAGAATAATGGTATTGATGGTCGCGTTATCAATACCAAAAATGCACCCTGCGTATAGAGCACAAAAATTAACTACCTATTAACATTCAGAGGAAGAAAGAAAAAAAAAAGTCCGTGACACATTCTCATGCAAACTAAAATCAAAGCAAAATCTAATCTTTTAATACACTGGATACTTAAACTCATTCTACTGTGATCAAAAGATACAGTTCAGCCTGATTAATGCATATATGTTATAAATATGTAAAAATGCAAGACTTTTATATTTTACACTGTTAGCACATTCTTTGAACAATAAAAATGTGAAACAAAACCCCAGGCAGGCCTACTTTTAAGGCATTACCTCAAAATATTTTAGAGGTTTTATTTTAATTTTATTATACAAATGAAAAATTTAATCCTCTGAACAGTTAAATAATCATGAAAAGTACTCTATGTGCTAAAAATGTACATCAGAAGTTTCAAATAGCTACGGGCAAAGGCAAGTTTAAAAGGATAGCCCAGAATTTTGTTTTTCACTTTGATGTTGTTTTCTGAAAAAAAGAAAACATTGTTTCTTTTTTCTGAAAAAAAAAAAGAAAAAAGAAAAAACTGTCTTTCTGAGGGATTTCCTGTGCTCTCCTCCCATACTGGTTAACTTAGACAACTTCGCCAACATCTTCAAACATGAAAATGTGGTAGGGTTTTATTTTTCACTTACTATTCCCCTCTTGTGAACAATTCTGTTTCTCTCTTCTCTTTCACTAATGTACTCCCCAAATCACTAAGAGATACACATTGCTTTCCATTCTTACCCATTTCCCTGCCTTCTAATCAAAGCCATGCACAAGTCAGGTGTCCTCATTCTGTGCCACCCGCCCAGCCCTCCTCACTCAGAACTCAAAGACTAGAGCTGGTCGGTCTCTGGGTGCAACCACCACCTCCAGCCCTTGAGTCTCACAAAGCCCCAAACGCTGAACTCCCCAGTGAATCATACCATCTCTTCAAACTCCACCAGTCTAAAACAAAACTTTTAAACCTCTAAAATGGATCACCCCATCGGACAATCAATTAACTGACAGAGTCAACATTCCCATTTCCTGAAACCAACCCCTCCATGTGCCCTTTTGTTCAGTCCAAAAGTCGGTCACTAAGTATTTATTCTCTTTGGAACATGTTTCCTTCCTATCCTTCCCACCTTCACAGAAGTCACGCTAATGCAGAGGCCACTGCAAACACCTAAAAGATGATTAGTCCCCTTTCTCCATTTTTACTGCCATCCAGTATAACCTTCATCATGCCGCCAAGTCAGTTTTCCTAAAGCACTGCTTTTATTCAAGCCTGTAATTAGCAGGAAGGGTTTATAGTTTTAAAAAATAATAATCCCTAATGTCAGTGTAGAAGTGAGAAACAGACAAACCCCATACATGGCAGCTTGAAAAATGAATTGTTATAAACCTTCTGGGAGGACCTAAGAAAGCAACCAAATATGTATAAAATGACTCTCCTAAGAAATCTTAGTGCAGTATTACTTATATTAGCAACAAACAGGAAGCAGCCTGAATTTCCAAAAATAACAGAATGCTTAAATAAGTTATGGAATATCCATCCAAAAGAAAAATTAGTGCTACCATTAAAATTCATGTTTACGGGACTATTATAAACTTAAACCAAATTTAAAATAGCACATAAAACAGTATTTAAATATAACCACAATGTTTAAATTTTAATTTTATAAATGCACACAGAAAAAATATATACATAAACAAAATGTTACATCTTTCAGTGTTATGACCTTCAAACATGGTTTATTCCTCTCATTTTCTGTATACGTAAAATAGAATGTAGAGGGAAAAAAATAAACCTGGGCTTACTATTGCCTAAAATTTAAAAGCTAAACTTCTCAATTTAGCATTCAAATCTCCCATGTGACCCAGCCTGATAATGTTGCCCCTAATTCCCTATATAAACCCCAAAGATCCAGTCACAATAGTGCACTTTCACAGCACCCCTTTCTTCAGGCCTGTTTTCTGCCTTGGATTCCTAGCTCCCCACATCTCCAACTACCCAAGCCCGTCTGAGCCCCCAGCCTGTGTATCTGAAAACTGCTGTCCGTGATGCCAGCTCATCTGTGAAGTCTGCCTACGATTTTTCTCAGCCCAAATGTCCTTCCTTCTCCAAACCTCAGTATTCTTTCTACCTAACTCACTTTGGTATTTTATCACATACTATCATAAATTACTATTTAACTATTTATGTATATATCTCTTAGTTCACCATGAAGAAAGCCAGCTTGCCAAGGGCAGAGACTATTTTATGCTTATTTGGAATGTTATTTCTCTTTCCTATACTGCAAGTCTTTCTCAGCGCTAACACAGTACTAAATGTCTAACATCCAACACCATTCACTGAATAGAATTAACTTAGTTCAGATGACTTTCAAATAAAATGTGATTCTGCCACATTTACATAGATAAAAACAAATACTTGTTTTACCCCAAGATTCCAACTATTAAGGCGAGCTTCGATGTCACTTTCATCCAAAGAAGCAGCCAAATTTTTCAAATGAACTTCCTGAAATGCAAAAGAGATAAAGGAAGAAGGGATAAAGGAAAGAAGGGAGGAAATAAAAGAGAAAAGGAAGGAGGGAAAAACAGGGGGAGAGAAGAAAAAAAGGAGAGAGGGAGGAAGACGGACAAAATATGTCATTCAGAGTAATGAGAATTTTATGTGCTTCTTTGGTAATGCTATATTGCCTGCAGAGGAAAGGGCTACATTACAATTGAGCTAGTTAATTCTAAGTAATAGCTGTTTATTATATCTGCTTAGGGCTATGAGATGCCTTCACAATATATTCACACAGTAACTAGATTTCAAAAAAAAACCATCAAAAGAATATTTTAAAAATTAATCCAGACTCTTCTCTTTAAGTTCTTTTACAAAAAAGTTTTAATTGTGGTATACCACAGTAGCTTTAAAGGGGGGCAGGGGGACACTTGAAAAGATGAATTATTTACTCTCATTAAAATTAGTTAACAGGAAAGTTTGTGCTGATGTCCAACAAGCTCTTTGTTCTTAAATTAATTCTCATTCATACACTGAATATAAAAAGAAACAAGCTTTGAATTCACATCACAAAAAACACAATTATGGTGATTCTTTATTTTAAAAAATTAAAATTCCATGTTTTTTCCACCTCCCATACAATTTATTCAATTACACATTTATCAAACCAGACTGAAATTCTAATTAACTAAGGACAGCCTAAGATCTGTGCCAGAAATGAACAATTATCTGAAACCTCTAAAAACTTAAAAAGGTAAATTAAAAACTTAAAAAGGTAAATCTGCATGAAATAATGATATATATTCTGATAGTACAGCCAAAAAACTTATTTTGAAATTAGGTTTATTGGTACAGAATTTCACACTTTTAAAAAACTCATTACTAACAAATAAATCTATTTGTCCATCAAATCATCTGTTTGTTCAAATCATCTGAAGGGATGAAAAATATACTAACATGTTCTTCATATTTTAGTGAGTCTCCAAATTTCTACTGAACAAAATGTTGTTATATATTAAAATTCATTATTGCTTCTACTGTTGGTCCCTTTTTTGTTTTTATTTTTGTGAATAAGAACATCTTAAGAAAATGTACCTAGTTTGTTTATTCTGAGTAAATATAATGATTGATAATAAAACCACACATATTGAAAATGCACTTCCCTTTATATTAAAATATTTTTGAAAGTTCTAAACTATCACGGAAGAAAATGCAAGGAGTGATGTTTAGAGCAACACGTGCTAAAGCAGTCGTGCATCACTCACAATCCTGTAACTACGAGCCTTTCAACCCAAGACAAGCCAGGGTCAAACCATCAAGACCTTAGTAGGCAAGCAAAGCCCTTTCCTCCACAAAGCTACCTGGAATGCTCTTGGCACCTGTTAAACCAAATCTCTGTTAAGCACTTAGATGCAAGAGATGTATTCATAGTTCAATATATAAACAGTTCACTTCATCAGAAATGCAGTGTCCCCTATTTCACTAGAAATTAATCCCAATTTCTCAAGTTTATGACAACTGGGCATCTATTTTCATACATATAATGAATAAAAGAGAAAAGGAAAAATAATGAAAAAAAAACCCCAAAGCTTTCTGAAGTTATTCTTCAATGCACAAGAAAGGCAACAGACTGATTAATGTGATGCTTCCGAATCATGGAGAAAGTGGAAGGAACAACGTGGAATATACCAAGCATACCATCTCTTTGACACCAAGATGGTCACTAAAACTTTCAAACTCCATTCTTTTTAAGTGTTCATTGGAACTTTGACAATATGAAACTAAAAATTTGTAGAGTTATTTTAAAGCAACAAACAAACAAATAAAAGTAGAATCTGATCTTACACAACTCTTTGGGGTAATATTTTGTCCATCTTCTCTGTAGATTGGACTCGTGGAATGTGATCTCGTTTGGAGCTTCACAGCATACTGTTCCCTGCTAACAGACCAAAACAACAACAATCAGAATTTGGGGTATTGGAGGACATGGGTTTTCAAATTTAGAATTACCAATTTTTTAAGGGAAGAATGAGATGATTGATTATATTAACAATGACATTTTAATAGCAAAGAAAAAACCTAAATAATAACAACTTGTAATTCTCATATTTTATTTTATTTAGATTAAACTAGAAATAAAACATCACCCAAACGCCACATACATGTTTACAAATGTTATTTTTAAGTGAGACTATAATAAACTACATGTATTTAAATTTTTCTCTTCCTTTCCCCTTATTCTGAGTGTAAGAAAAGAAAAAAAGCAAAGCATATATTCTTAGAGAAAAATAATTATTTTAAAAGATTAGCAAGTTTTGTTGGATTCATGTTTCACATTAAGATGAAGCCTTAAAGTATATAAAATAACAAAACTTTCATGTAGTTGAAAGTCTGAATTAATTTGAAACCTGTTAGAAATCACAGATAAATCAAAGTCGTCAACTTAAAAATGCACTATGTTAATTCAGGTAAGTTGTGATAAGTACAACATGAGTAAGAAAACAGTTTAAACTTCCAAATGAACTTGAACAAAAAGACTTTTCCAATATAAAATATAATATAAAAATACCATTCTCAATATCCTACCTTAGCCTAGAGTCTCTCAAATACTTTTATTCATATTATTTCAATGAAAGTTCCATGACTACAAATATTTATTGTCTGGACAGCTGCTTTAATGTACATGAAATGGAAACTAAACATTATGTAATAAATTGAAGTCACTAACTTTCAACCACAAGCCATATCAGGATTTCCTTCACAAAGAGTGAGCTATACTAAGTATTCCCAAAAGATGAAATAGTAATTCAAGAAGACAAGATTACCATAACAGACTTCCAGTGAAGATGTAGGCATGGGTAGATACACTTTGCCTCCTCACACAACCAAAAGAAGGACAACAACAAATTTAAAAACAAAAAATAACTAGAACTGCCAGCAAATCAAACTATATGGATGTCCTACAACCAAGGAGTTAAAGAAGAAACATTCATTCAGACTGGTAGGAGCAGTGGAGAGGACACACAGCAAGGCAACGGCTGGAGTACCAGAGGGCCGAAGTGGCAGCTGGAGGACCAGGCAGTCCCATATTTATGTGCAGATAAACTGGGAGGAAGAACTGGGAGGCAAGACAGACCACACGACCCTGGGTTCCAGTGTGGGAAAATGAAGCCCTAGAACCTATGGCTGCAAAAATCTGTGGGGGTTGTGGGAGCAGGAGAAACTCCCAGACTCACTGGAGAGTCACTGGAGAGACCTACAGGGTCCTAGAATGTACACAAACCCACCCACCCAGGAATCAGCACCAGAAGGGCCCAATTTGCTTGTGGGTAGTGAGGTAAGTGACTGAAAGCCACCTGAGAGCTGAGCAAGCAGCACTGCTCCCTCTCTGACCCCTCCCCCATATACAGTGCCACAACACAGCAACCTGGGTTGCCCTGCCCTGGAGAATACCTAAGTCTCTACCCCTTATAACATAACAGGCTCCCAAGACAAAAAAATATGGCCCAAACGAAAGAACAAATCAAAGCTCCAAAAATACAATGAAGCAGTGAAGAGATAGACAACCTATCAGATGCAGAGTTCAAAACACTGGTAATCAGGATGCTCACAGAAATGATTGAGGATAGTCACAAAATAGAGAAAGAAGTGAAGGCTATGCAAAGTGAAACAAAGAAAAATATACAGGGAACCAACAGTGACAGGAAGGAAACCAGGACTCAAATCAATGATTTGAAGCAGAAGGAAGAAATAAACATTCAACCAGAACAAAATGAAGAAAGAAGAATTCAAAAAAATGAGGAGAGCTTAGGAACCTCCAGGACAACTTTAAATGTTCCAACATCCAAATCATACAGGTGCCAGAGGAGAAAAGGAAGAGCAAGAAATTGAAAACTTATTTGAAAAAAAATAATGAAGGAGAACTTCCCAATCTGGCAAAGGAAATAGAGTTTCAGGAAGTCCAGGAAGCTTCAAAAGTCCCAAAGAAGTTGGACTCAAAGACATACACACCAAGTCACATCATAATTACATTACCCGAGATTAAAGATAAGGAGAGAATCTTAAAAGCAGCAAGAAAAAAAAAATGAGAGAGTTACCTACAATGGAGTTTCCATAAGACTACCAGCTGATTTCTCAAAAGAGACCTTACAAGCAAGGGGCTGGAAAGAAGTATTCAAAGTCATGAAAGTCAAGTACCTACAGCCAAGATTACTCTATCCCACAAAGCTATCATTTAGAATGGAAGGGCAGATAAAGAGCTTCCTAGATAAGATCAAGTTAAAGGAGTTCATCATCACCAAGCTCTTATTATATGAAATGTTAAAGGGACTTATCTAAGGAAAAGAATAAGATCAAAAACTATGGACAGTAAAATTACAACAAACTCACAACTATCAACAACTAAAACTAAAAAAACAAACAAGTAAGCAACTAGAACAGGAACAGAATCACAGAAATGGAAATCACATGGAGGGTTATCAGTGGGGAGGGGGAGAGGAGAGGATAGGGGAAAAGGTACAGGGAATGAGAAGCATAAATAGTAGCTACAAAATAAACAGGGAGGTTAAGAATAGTATGGGAAATGGAGAGGCCAAAGAACTTATATGTATGACCCATGGACATGAACTAAGGGGGTAGGTAGTGCTGGTGGCAAGGGGCAGGGCAGAAGGGAATAAAGGGGAGAAAAAATGGGACAGCTGTACTAACATAATCAATAAAATATATATTTTTAAAAAGTTACAGTAAATGTAGAATCAACACTAAAAAAGACAAGATTACAATGAATGTGTTTTTTGGTAGTCATTAATAGAATAGCATTTCTTAAGCTAATTACTAAACAATTTAGAATGTTTAAAAAAGCTATTTTTAAAAAAGCTATTGATTTCTTGTATTCCCCTACTCAATAATCCAGACAGCCAAATGCTTAAAAACAAATTAGAAAAGTAGATAAAGTAATAAATTGAAAATAATCTCATCAGCCAATGTGCTAAAGCTGCTAGAAGCATTTAAAACTCAGTATGTGGGAAGAGGCAACCTGATATATCATACTAAGCAGTATGATATATCATATTAAGCAGAAGAATAGAAAGAAATCTATTCTTCTTTAAGAATAGAATCAATAATCATAAAAAGCGTTATCCTTTAAAATTGAAAAATGCTTAAAAATTAAAAGTAATTCTTCTCACAGAAAATATTAATACAAAAGAGGACTGAGACATTTCTCTGTTTATTACACAGGTGCATACATAACACAACACACCCTTTAACTCACTTGTAGCTGTTCTCTGTACCAATGTACCTCCTTCCCTTCACAATAAGTTTCAAAATAAGTTACTGGGTCTATGCCCTAACTTGCCATATACTCTCCTATTTCAACTATAATCCAATTTCCACTCATTCTGAAAGTGCTGTAAGTCAAGTCATCAATGATCTCCTAGTTGCTCAAGCAAATGAGCCATCATCTGTCCCTACTCTCCCAAGTTCATGTCACCAAAACATTAGGACAGTGTTCTAAAGATGCCGCATTCATTGGCTCTGTAGAACTATTCTTCTGTTTCTTTTCTTGAGAAAGCTCCTTCATAGGAACCTTCACTAACTTGTCTTTCTCTGCCCATCCCATACATCCTAAAATCCCAGGGTTCTGTGTCTAATCTTATTTATTTCTCTTTTCCATAATTTCCCTGGACAATTCAATATACTCTTATTGTTTCAAATAATAAGAAACTTTGCTTATCAAATCTACATCTCCAGCCCAAATTACTCTCTTGACCTCCATCCCCATTACAAATACAAGTTGAATAACCCTACCTCCAATTCAACATGTCCAAAAATAAATTCACTACATCGCTCCTAGAACATGCTCCAGTGCAGGCTGAGTAAAGCAGAGGTACTGCTGAAGCCAGCTTTGGGTGAAGGCAGCTGAATCAATGAAAGATTGTCAGTATTATTGCTAAAATCTGGCTGGCACAAGAAAGACCATCAGGCATAGAGGTTTCATTTCCTGCCCCTGAGACTGTCTCCAGTGGATAACATAATTAACTGAAACTCTAAGTAAGTACTAAGACAGCTCCAAATCACAGTGATGGGGCTGGAGGTCAAGGTGAACAGTGAGACAGAAGCTAGCAAGGCAAAGCTCAACCCTATAAGCCTTCTTATGAAGGATCACAGGTGCTGCCTGTCACCCAGACTAGCAAGTCATGGGGCTCATAAAGACAGCCTACAATTAGCACAGGGGACATGATTTACAGTGAGCTCATGATTGTGGTACGTGTGCCAGTTAGAAGAGACTGTGGCCTGATTAACCTCAGGGTGCCGAAACTAACACGGAAAGAAAAGCTTCATCACATTATAAGATGCCCTGCCAGGAAAGAGCCTGTTTACTCCTCTTTAGTTTAGTAAAACTAAATGTATAGGAAACACAAATTTTTCCCATTCACTTTTTTCCTAATGCTAAAATATTTCAACAGGAATCCAGAAATGTTTATTCCAAACACCAAAGAAACACTGACTTGTCCCTACAAAGAAATAAGCAATGACACGTAAGATTTAAAAGCCTAAAGGAAGACCAATCAATTGTCCTCCTGCAAAAGAAACTTAATACATTTTTTTAAAGGGAGAAACTTCTAAAACATATTTTTTCATTTGTGCTCTTAATGTGATTCAAGTGAACATTTCAGAGGTAAAAAAAAGGAAATGAACAACCTGTGATCATAAAAATGTGCTTATAAATGAAAAGCACTACCAAATTTTAAAACCAAATGGAAGAGAATAACTGATTAAATATAGCACAAAATCAAAGCAGTGAATTAGGGAACTAGTTCAAGAAATATTCTAAGAATACAAAGGAAAAAATAAAAAGATGAATATAGTAAATGAAAACGCAAGAGATACAGATTTAAAATCTCCAACATTGAAATAACATGAATTCCAGAAGGAGTAAATAAAACAGAAACTTGAGAAATAAGAATTAAAGATATAGTAGTGACAATAGAAGTTAAAACTGCATCAGAGAAGAGCCTGAGAGAGTAACTTATGGACCCCCTTCAGCTAGAACAAAAGTACAACGCCATGAAAAGGATGGAAATTGAAGGTCTGCCAGGCTTGGGTTCCAGATACAACTGGACCTAACAGGGAAATGTGACTCTGGAGAGAAGCAGGAGGGACTCCAAGTCCCTCAAAGTACAGGAATAGAGTCAAACTCACTGGGGGCAGGAATGGAGCTCCCTGCTCTTGAGAGGAAGCTGAAAACCAGTGCGGGTGATGATTTCCGAAAGCTTCGGCTTATGAGAAGATGATGGGCCACAGAAAGGCAAAGAACACAAACACAGTCTGCTGTGAACGGGGCACAGAATTCAAAACGAAAACAAGTGTGAGTCCCCAAATTCCTACAAATGAGAAGCAGGCTGAGGAAACTACTCAGCTTAAAACAAGTTATTTCTTAATGGTAAAAGAAAGGTAATTCAGCCCTGGCTGGCGTAGCTCAGTGGATTGAGCACGGGCTGCGAACCAAGGTGTCGCAGGTTCGATTCCCAGTCAGGGCATATGCCTGGGTTGCAGGCCATGACCCCCCAGCAACCGCACATTGACGTTTCTCTCTCTCTCTATCTCCCTCCCCTCCCTCTCTAAAAATAAATAAAAATAAAATCTTAAAAAAAAAAAAAAGAAAAAGAAAGGTAATTCAGAGGGAAAAACCCAGAGCCATGCAGAACACTCCCAGGAAGCCTCACTGCACCCTAATCAAGAAACAGGTGCCAGAGTGGATGCCTGGCTACATTTCAGAATTGTCAGTGCCAGGTGTTTCCCATCTGCAGTTTTTTTAGTGGAAGTTCTCCAGTTCCTCTCTCACCGCTGTACTGGCTATGTGGGTGGACTGGGGAGTGGGGTGGGGGGAGGGGATAATCACTGCTTTAGTCTGCAGGTGTTCAGACTGGAAGGAGTCACACCAAAGAAGCCTCTGCTACCCCTGGATATGACTTTCATTGTTTATTGAGATATAATTTATTTATAAGATCTACCCATTTAAAATGTTGAGTTTGATGAGTTTTGACAAATGTATAAACCAGTATAACCATCAAAATAAAGAGGCAGATTCTTTCTACCACACCCAAAAGTTCTCTTGAGCTCCTGCGGTATCAGTCTGCTCCTTTCTGCAAACCCAGGCATCCTGATTTTGTAGAATCTCAATACATGAAATCAAAGAGTATGTATTTTTTGTCTGGCTTATCTGAGGAAAATGTTTTTGAGATTCAGCCATGTTGTTGCATGTATCAAAGGTTCACTTCATTTTATTGCTTGCTATATTCCATTATATGAATGAACCATAATTTGCTTTTTTATTCATGTGCTGATGGACATTTAGATTGGCTCCACATTTGGGCTATTATGAATAAAGCTTCCATGAACGTTCATGTGTGGACATGAATTTTCATTTCTGTTGACTGAATACACCTAGCAATAGAATTGTGGGGTCATATGGTAAGTTATCTTAAACTTTGCAAGAAATTGGCAAACCGTGTTCCAGAACGGTCACATCATTTTCTATTTCCATCAACACTGCAGGAGGCTTCCAATTTCATTATGTCGTAACCCTATTGGTCTTCTCAGTCTTTAGCTGTTTTAGTGGGTATGTAGTAGTATCACAGGATACTCTGCAAGTTGCACTTCCCTAATAACGAATGATGTTGACCATCTTTTCATGTATGTATATTAGCCTTTTATGTATTTTCTTTTGTGAAGTGCCCGTAAAATCTTCTGCACATTGAATTTGTTATCTACCTTTTCTTGACATTTTAAGAGTTCTTCACATATTCTACAAGTCATTTTCTCCCCTTCTGTGCCTGGCTAGGTAATTTTCCAAATGGTGTGTCTTTCAAAACAAAGTTTCAACTTTGATAGTTCAGTTTATAGTGTTTTTCTTCATTTGTTACAACCTGTTTAGAAATCTTTGCCTACCCCAAGGTCACAAAGATTTTTCTGTTTTCTTCTAGAAGTTTTATAGGTCTTAGCTCTTTTATTTAGGTCTATAACCCACTTCATTTTTTCTCATGTGGATATCCAGTTTTTCCAACATAATTCCATAAAAAGACCCTGCCTTCATCATTTAATTCTTTGTGAAAAATCAACCATACACGTATGTGGAGACTTACTGTTCAAATCCCTATTCTGTTTCATGGTTCCACCTATCCCGCCGCCAACGCTGCTGTCTGTCACCGCAGCAGTAATTCTCCAAGTCAGGAATGTTAAGAACTTTTTTGTTAATTGCTTTGGTTTTTCATGGAAAACTTCAATCAGACTGAGGAAGCTCCTTTCTATCTCTAATTTGTTGAGAGTTTTTATCATAGATGGATGTTGTATTTTGTTCAATGTTTTTCTGCATCTATTGAGATGATCACATGACTTGTTTATGTAATGAAATAAATTCTCAAGTGCCCACCAACCTCTTATTCCTGGGATAAGTCCATCATTCATGATATAATATGCTTTTTATATTTTTCTGGATACAGTGTGCTAATTACAAATTTTTAAATCTATGTATATAAGAAAATACTGGTACATAGTGTTACGTTCTTATAATGTCTTTGTCTTTTCATGGAAACAAAAATGTGGACTTAAAGAGAGTTAGGAAGCATTCCCTCTTTTTCTATTCTTGGAAAAATATCATGTAGGATGTTATAATTTTCTTCCATAAAAGCCTGAGAGAATTTACCAAGAAAGCCATCTGAGCTTAGAGATTTGTGAGGTGGTTAATTACAAATTAAATTTCACTGATAGAGATACGGCCACTTAGATTTCCCATTTTTTTATTGAGTCAATATTGATTTTTGTGTCTTTCAAGAATTATGTCCATTTTATCAAGTTTTTCACTGGTATAAAGTCATTTATAATATTTTCTCATATTGTTAATGTCTGTAGAATCTGTATGTAGCCTACTCTTTCTTTCATTCCTAATATTGCTAATTTGGGTTTTCTTTCTCTTATTTTTAGTTGTGGAAAACTATACCTAACATAAACTTTACTATCTTAACCATTTTTAATATACAGTTCAGTGGTTGTTAAGTGCATTCACATTGTTGTATAACCATCACCACCACCCACCTCCAGGACTTTTCCATCTTCCCAAACTGAAACCCTGTACCCTTTGACAATGAGCTCCCCACCCCTGGCAACCACCATTCTATGAATTTGAGTACTCTAGGTACCTCACATAAGTGGAGTATACAGTATTTGTCTTTTTGTGACTGGCTTAGTTCCCTTAGAATAATATCTTCAAGGTTCATCCATGTTGTAACGTGTCAGAGTTTCCTCCCTTTTTAAGGCTCAATAATATTCTGTTGTATATATATACCACATTTTGCTTACCGATTCATCCACTGATTCATATTTGGGATAATTCCATCTTTTGGCTGTTGTGAATAACGATGTTATAAACATGGGTGTACACACATCTGTTCAAGTCTCTGTTCTCAGTTCATTTGGACACATACCCAGAAGTGGGATTGCTGGATCATATGGTGATTCTAACTTTTCTGAGAAGCTGCCATACTATTTTCCACAGCAGCTATGCCATTTTACATTCCCACCAACAGTGCACAAGGGCTCCAATTTCTCCGCATCCTTGTCATCACTTATTTTGTTTTTTTTAAATAGTTGTAATCCTAATAAGTGGTATCTCACTATGGTTTTGATTTGCATTTACAGAATAATCAGTGATGCTCATTTAGCATCTTTTCATGTGCTTATAGGCCATTTGTACAATATATCTTCTTTGGAGAAATGTCTATTAAAGTCCGTTGTCTACTTTTCAGTTGGCTTGTTTGTTTTGTTGTTGAATTGTAGGATTCTTTATATGTTCTGGATATCAATCCTTTTTCAGATATATGATTTGCAAATATTTTCACTCATTCCAT
Organism: Phyllostomus discolor; assembly: GCF_004126475.2. NCBI lineage: Eukaryota > Metazoa > Chordata > Mammalia > Chiroptera > Phyllostomidae > Phyllostomus > Phyllostomus discolor. The sequence goes on from NC_040910.2 coordinate 87,994,020, forward strand.
GGGTTGTCTTTTCACTCTGCTGATTGGGTCCTTCAATGAACAAGTTTTTAATTTTAATGTAGTCCAGTTTATCTATTTTTTCTTTTGTTGTCTGTGCTTTTGATATCATATCCAATAAATCACTGTCAAGTGCATTATCATAAAGCATTTCCCCTCTATTTCCAGGCTTTACACTTAAGATTTGTGTGTCTTGGTTTTTGCATATTATACATTGATTTTAAAAGTTTATCACAAAACAAAGAATGAACTACAGCTCCATATATTAACATGGGAGAATCTGGAAACTATAAGAGAAAGAAGCAAGGATCCAAATAATACATATAGTATGACTCCACTTACATAAAGTGGTTTTTTTTAACGATAAACACAAAATACAGGACAATGGTTGGTCCTTTAGGAGAAGGGAAGTGGAGGCAATGGAGAAAGAACATCGAAGATCTCGTGGAGTACTGTAATATGCTACTTCCTGGCTGGGTTAAACGGAGAGGGATACTTATAACTGTTCTTTAAACTGTACCTGTGCATTTTCATACACATTTTACATGTGTGCCATGTTTTACAGGTGTAAAACATTTTAGAAGTAATACCACTGCTGCATTAGAAATGATAAAAAATTAAAATGAGGACTAACTTCAGATTTCATGTCTTGGCATTCATCTGAGCAGTAGGTAATACTGTTATATGCCATCTGCAGAATAGTCTTCTTAAGGTATTGCTAAATATGAATGAAAAATAAAAATAAATAACAAATAATAATGCAGACAAGTATCAAATAACACTGAAATTAAGAAAATGAAAGTACCTTTCAATGATCCACATGTATTTATTTTAATTTTTCAAAGGGAACTTTATTAGGAATAAAAAGAAAAACAAGGCTAAATGAAAAAAATGAGAAGCTTGACAAAAAAATAAATGACCAGAGATTCATAAATATTTAAGTCTTCATATTTTTCCCATTTTTTCCTTTAAAATAACACATTTGATTATTTTAAAAAAATTTTAAAACACCTTTAAAAGCCACATATTTAAATCAACATTTACTAATATATCTCTGGCTTAATAATATAACACTGAAAAAATATTTTATCACTTTAAAATTAACTTTTATAATACACTTATAAGCTGTCATTCTCTTTTGTTTAGTAAAAGGACAATCAAAACTGTTCCATATTATGATCTCATTAAAAAAACTTGCTTGTGAAATTCAAAGGTGCTGTCATAAAATCCCACTCATTAAAAATACTTTTAAGCCCTGGCCAGTGTGGCTCAGTGGATTGAGCACTGGCCTAAGGCCCAAAGGGTCACTGGTTCGATTCCCAGTCAGGGCACATGCTTGGGTTGAGGGATAGGTCCCCAGTAGCGGGCACGCAAGACGCAACCACATGTTGACGTTTCTTTCCCTCTCTTTCTCCCTCCCTTCCTCACACTCTCTAAAAATAAGTAAATAAATACATCTTAAAAAATATTTTTAAAAGAAAAAGTGACTAAGTTTGTCAAAAATCTGACTCACTGGGGGGAAAAAAGGACAAAAAGAAATGCAAGAACATTATTTTCTAAGCTATTCCACCTCAGTTACAATGTGTTGCCATTTGGTCTTACCTTGGTAAACACCTAAGAATGTGTTTAATTAGTATTTAACGTTGAAAATTAGTAAGTAGCTGAGTGGTTTTATGAATGTGTGAAAGGTATGTTTCATTGATACCCTAAGAAACAGTTTCCATTCCTCATTTATGTAGTAGTCTTATTTGTAGAGCTCAAGGTTAAGTGTCTACCCAACAAATGTTCACTGCACCAAAAATATCAATTTCCATACTAAGTGTTCTACCCAAACAAAATGATGAAAATTATTATTTTTCTGAAGATAAATGATGAATTTTCTTATTTTTAAGACTTGGTAGATAGAGCTCCTCTGAAACCCGACCAAAAGAGGAGCAACTAGAAGTTGATCGTGGGTGACCATTATCGAAAAGGAAGACAATGAGCTGCATAAGCACAGAATAGAGGTCTCCCCTGGGGCACAGGCAGTTTACGTACCCATCTCCTAGCCCCTATTCCCACTCCATTTCCCCGCCTCGTCAGCTGCCCTTCATCTAGTAGGTCAGGTTTTGCAACAACCCAACAGAAGACCCAGGTTTAGAACTCCAAGTCTGTAAGGGAGCCACTAATCACCTATGGCTACTTAAATTAATTAAAATGTACGGAGGTCAAAGAGGATACGGGGTTTGAATATATGGTGACAGAGGGAGACTTGACTTTGGTGAACACAATCCAATGTACAGATGATATGTCATAGAATTGTGCACTTGAAACCTCTATAACTAATGTCACCCCAATAAATTTAATAAATTTAAAAATAATAAATAAAATTAAGTTCCTCAGTGACACTAGCCACATTTCAAATGCTGAAGAGTCACATGTGAATAGTGGTGACCATTTGGACGGCACAGCTATAGAACATTTCCACTACAGCAGAAAGTTCCATTGGACAGTGCTGCTGCCATGTAATATGTTTTCTCAAACAACAGGGCTATTCTTAAATAAAATGAGTGTATTTTTAGTGAATAATATTTAAGGACGTTTTACTATGTGTAATCCTAACTGTATTTACTTATGCCAATGAGCATAAAGAATCCCTAGGAAGGAAAGGTATCAATCAGCTTCCCTATACATTCACTCAACAACTTAGGAGCAGGAGCTATCTACAGTGTGTCATTTACATACAAAAATGAAGGTTAACAAGGTAAAAGGAGCCTATTGTAGTTTCTGAGTATCCAGACTAAAAATTTAAATCAATATTTTTAAAGTGAAAATTGTTTTCACACAAATCAATAGAATCAAAGGGAACATTTTCATTATACTTGGGCACCATCTGCTGGCCAAGTTGTTAAACTGGGCAAAAAATGAAACACAAGCAATATTGGGAGACACTTTTAAAGCACAAACACAATCCCAGTTTTTTGCCACAATGCATTCCTGGAAAACCACATCATAAAGAGGCACCCCGTAACCCATGGAAAGATCTCATTAAAGTAAGATGCAAAAAGTATAGATTTCTATAATCACTTAAAATAGGATAATTATTCTTCATGTCCTTTCTTATAGGTATGAACATGTGTATTGTTTAAAGAACACAACATAAATTTAAATATAAAACTTTAATTTATGTAAAGTTAACCTAAATATAACACGGTAAAAATAATAATTCTGTTTGTGCACTCCTAGAATTTTTAAGTAATCTGGATGGTAGTTCTTTATAAAATGGTATCTAAAGAAATCCAAACTAATGCCTTTTTTTTCCATCAGTAAAGTTCTCTATAATAAGCTGAATTAATGTATTTCTTTTACTGCAAAGCAGTATTTAAAGGTTGGGGTTGATTCAACTTTACTCTTCTTCACCCTCTCCTAACTCATGTCTTAATCAAAGATTCAAGTAAAAATAATAAGTGGTATTAAATCATTCTTTTTCATCTTTCCTATCACAGAACCTAACTGCACTGTGATGACAAGCTACCAGACCACATCATACTTCACTAAAAAGTCTTAGAAATAATTACAAGCCATTAAAAAGAAACTTCAAAACATTTTTTCACAAAATTATAAGACAAAAATACAACCTATTATCTTGTGTTCTATCTTTGAGAAAATGTATGAAAAGAAAACATAGAGATGACATAAACTTAAGTCTAAATATGACTTAGACAGCTTCAAAAATATAATGTAGCAAAAATGCAAAAAAATAGGCCATCCACACTGCCTATCTGTCTATCTGTCCTGGAAAAAGGGACTTGCTGCGTTAGCTAAATAAAGAGTCTTTCAAAGTCCCCTTTAAAACACAATTACCACTCTTCACTCTGAGGGTGTGCAGGATTCATACTTATAATCAGAACCATTTTGATTAGTCATTAACGTACCTATTTTCCTCAGGAAAACAAAATGATTTTTAGTAACTCAAAATAATGGATCACCAATGGATTTCAAGATATCACCCTTTGGGAGGACTACATCATTACAGAAGCAAGGCAATGGTCAAACAACCTGACCATGCAAGCCCCTGGGCGAACTGTTAAAACAGCAATCACCACACCAGTGATGACGATGGTGGTAGCAACAGCTCACACTTTAACAGCTCTGTGTCAAAGACTCTATTTCTCCATTTTACAAACTAGGAAGCCAGAATATAAAGAAATTAAGTAACTCGCCCGAGGACACATGGTTGCCAAGTGTCAGAAGTGCATCTGAACAAAGGCAAACTGCCTCATCTCAGCTCAACCTAGAAATAACCAAGAACAAAGGCACAGTCACCAGGGATGCTAATGTAGCTCAGGTGGGGGCAAAGATGGGTTGGAGTGAAATTTCCCTATTTTGCAGACCCAGATGGGTGTGAAATCATAAAGACCTGGATCCACCCCTGGGAAAGTTGCTTGATCTTACTGAAGCTGCTAGCTCACCTATGGATGCAAAGAGCAATCATATCAGCCTCACACAGCTGTAGAAAAGACAGAGGCAGATAGCTTACAAAGACTTCTGGAATAGTACCTAGCATCCATAGGTGCTCCATCAATGGTACAACTTGTGCCACTTGGTTTCTGTTTTAACAAATTAGAAATTCAAGTGGAATACATAAAGATTTAGATTATTTATTGGAAAAAGTTTCATTCTTATGTTTAAGACTGTATATTTGTTATATATAGTAAATTTATATATGTACATCACTAATGTTAATGATGTGTATGCCCAAAAATAAGATGGTATTTTGGAGGGCAAATTGACTGTAGCAATCAAAAAATAAGTGTGATTATTAAAAATAACATAGACACATGTACAAAAAGAAGTTTTTAACTTTCCTCCCAAGCTAGTCTCACTCCCCATAGGTAAAACATTTTGTATATGGCACCCAGAAATACTCCACGCACATGCACATATGTGTACACAAATGCATGCACATGTCCTCTTTAAATTATATATGCACACACAAAATGGAAGCTTACTATACTTTTAAGTACTTCTCTTTAACTTTATATATCTTAGATATCCATAGATTTCTGTACCATTACACAAGATATTGAACTTACTAATAATCCCACTAACAGCTCATCTATTGAATTTGGTAAGGTGCCTACCTATTGAAAAAGTAATTCCTTTTCTGGGAATCAACAAGGGCCCAAACGCATGCAGGGGTATAATGGTATATGTAATAGGATGTCAACATTCTATAGAGGCATTCTTTATAACAGTAAAGAATTAAAAGCCACAGACACAGGTTAAATTACAGTAAATCACATCCTGGGCTGTTATCTGCAGTGAAAAAGATGCAACAGGCTACACGACACAGGTTTAAGACACAGTGAAGTGACAACAGAGCACATCTCAGAGCAGTCCACACAGTATAAGCCAATGTGTAAGTTTGTAATTACACATGTGGGAGCCTGGGTATGTGTCTGCTGTGGAGTGAAGCAGCCAAATTGTGGATGGCCATTACCGCTCACGAGGAAAGTGGCATGAGGAGGACACAGAAAGCAGGACTTCCATTTTTTTACTCTGCATAGCTCTACAAGGTTTTTATGACAAGCATATATTGCATATAGATTACATACTTTTCTAAAATAAGGATGATAACTCTGTTAATCACCTATTGCTGCATAGCAAATTAGCACAAACTGAGCAGCTTTAAACAACACATGTATTTTCTCAGAGTTTCTGCAGGTCAGAAGTGCAGGCACAGCTGGGCTGGCCTCTGCACTCAGGGTCTGACTGCAGTGGGGCTCTCATCTGGAGGCTCAACCAGGGGAGGACCCGCTATCCCCACTCCGTGGTCATCAGCACCCTCCCTTCCCTTAAGACCACAGAATTCATAGCAGCTCACTTCTTCAAAGACAGCAAGACCCGACAAGCAGTCTGCTGGCAGGACAGTCTTATATATCATAATGTAATCACGGAAGTGCCAGCCTATCACCACCGCCATACTCTCTTAGAACCACATCACAGGTCCTGCCCACACTCAAGGGGAAGGGACTGTATAAGATTGTGAACACCCAGAGGAGGGGTCATGGGGCCACCTGAGAGTCCACCTACTATGAAGACAATGACAACGGTCTTTACTGGATCTCAAAGGCCTTAAGGATGACCAGGAAGCAATGTACATGGACATAGCTCATGGTTGTAGAACTAAATGGAATCAGCCAACCTCTACCAGACAAGATCTAAGTCTGTGGTCTCACAGTAACAATTTACATTTTAAAAAACCATGCTCCAAACTCAATATAACTAAAATATTTCATTGTGAAGAAAATAAGCAGATCTTTGACATACAAAAATAATAACAGATCTCACAAAATAGCAATACAATTTAGAAAGTGATTTTTCCAAAAGAAAACATGGCTAATGACATGACCTTCAAACAAGAACTGTGAAAAAGGAAAGAAAGCAAAGAATAAAACCAGGATGAACCTAGCCAAGTGCTGAAGCTGTGTGATGTGAAACGCTGAGTTTACTAGTGTGTAATGCATATTTGGCGGAAAGAAGAAAGCACAATAATAAGCCTGATAGGATAAAACCTCATAATACTTCTAAGGTGTTGAGAACCAGGCTACATACCGCATCCTACAGGAAGGATAAAGGTAAAGGAAAGGTGCCATCTCTACTGAATAGGGTATCCTAACAAAGAGGCTTCAAAAGGACTCTGCATCTTTAATAATATAAAAAGGCTAGGACACAAACAGCATAATCTAAAATGCCATTAGAAATACTTCACATACAAAAAGGTCTAAGTAAAGCAGGATTTTATAAAGTGATCAAAAAAGAAACACTAAGGGGGAAAATCTTTTAAGATTAAAGAGGTTTTTCAAAGGACAAGTTGAAGTGGTTGTAAAATTTATGAGGCAGCCTTAAACTTCAGTTCTAAGTAACAATAAATTATTCACTATAAAAATATACATGTGTCAAATATTATAAGCCTCTTAAACTTTTTAAAAACAATTTCTTGCAGAACTGATTAGATGTATTAGGTCGATACTAGCAGATACTTTTTCATTAGCACAGTATGACCGCTCGGGAAAGGAGCGACCTTTGAACAGAAGTAGGAAGACAGACCATCATTAGGCCTCGGCACCACTTCTGATCTGAACTCACACGTTGTGTATGTGGCCTCAAAACCAATTTCATTGCCTATACCTAAACCCAACGTTAGTGTTAGTTTCAAAATGCCTTCATGTTAATACAATTTCAAATATATGTTAATTAATTAAAATGTTTAAATAAATCAAATTAAATTAATTGAGAAATATATAAGAAAAGACACACTGGGTTGTTTTGCTTTTGCCGCCCTAACTGGCCTTTGGCCTTACTTACATTCTAATGCTTGACCAGAAAGATATGTAAGTGTGTCTTTTCCAGCTCCTTCATCGTCTCTCTATTCCTCGCACTGTGTGAAGGACATCTCTGTATCTTACAACCATACTTCTCTTAATCTTGTCTAAATTTGGTCTTACCCTCAACTTTTTCTAAGTTGTTTTTAATCTCTGTGTGCCATTCTCTCTGCCACAATATACCTATCTCAAAGTGTTTTTGTACAGATTAAATTAAATTTACGTGGCAGTGCCTAACACCATCCGACCTTCAAGAATGCATGCACTCACCAAACATAAATGCTTATGAAGTTCCTAACAGTTTCCTGCCCAGTGTTAAGCACTAGAAATACAGTGTAAACAGGAAAATCACAGTTCTTGCCTCATGAAATTTACAATCTAGCAAAAAGGACAGGAATGGAACCTCTGCACACGTGATGAGCGCAACAAAGAACACAGAGTACTTTGGCAAACATAAGAGGCACCTAAACAGACCTGGGATGTCAGGGAGGGCTTACATGAAGTTAGAAGATCTGCAGAATGACTAGGACCAGAGGGTTGCCTGCTTTGCCCATTAATTATTTATATAACTGATAACTAAAGCCTACACTTAAGTAATTTGCATTAAAATGCCATTTTATTAAAGCTGAGCAACAAAGAGAAATAAGTTATTTATTCAACTTGGAAAGATTTCCCTATGGTATCATTTTCCAGAAAAAATCACAAATATTTGAAGACTATTCTCATGTTTCTTAAACATTTCTTCCTCTTGTATGAGCAAGAACACTGGAGCTCTCCTTTATTTCCTACCCTGAACCCTACTCTCATGCACACCTTAATCTTGATGAATACTTCCACAACCACATAGAAACACTGTATTGACATTATCCATGTACTTTCTCTCTTCCCTATCCATCTAAAACAATGGTTCTAGTTCAAATGTCTATAGGACTGAACAGATAACAAATGTGTGGTCATGCTACCAGATATTCTTCACTTTCTACGAAGATACAGTCTCTCTCCTCTTCTTGAATCATGTGATTCACTCTTTCTTACCTTTCTTCTTTCTACTTTTGAAACCATATAAAAATGGAAAGCAAATACTTTACTTCCTCTTAACCCTACTTAAAATTAAAACAAACAAACAAAAAAAGCTCAAGCTCAAAATAGATGCAACTGACTTCAAGTTCAGTGTCAGGAATTACCAGGAAATAGTGAATACTTGGAGTAACCAAGCATGACTTAGCTCCCACCTATGGCTGTCTTCCAGAAAGACTGCTAGGTTTCCACTTTTTAAAATAAGCCAGAAACTTAAGTATTTATACAAAATTCTCTAATTTTTAATTTTGACAACTCAATAAAAAATCTTTAAAGACATTATGTAAGTTAAACAAAACAAATCTATACACATGATTCATCCAGGAAGATCACCGATTTTCAACCTCCAGTGTAACTCCAAGGCACAGGGAGCACCTTTAGTTCACCTTCACACTGTACACTCGGTATTCACTACACCAGAAGGGAGCCCAGCATTTCGTCAGACACTCAACAAATCCTCTGGTGAACACCTGATGCATTTCACAGCCAAACCAAGAGCTGCCTTTTTCACTGTATGCACATCACAGTCTCTTTACGTCTTCATTTACCTGCACAAAGTGGACAAAAATTCTACAACTGCACCTCTTTACTTCTAAATCTTCTATGAATGCAAAAATAAGTACTTTACACCACCTCCTATAGACTACCCACATCATTTTACTCTTCTGAACATGTCCTTAATTATATCATACCATTATTCTTTGCCTCTCTATTTTAATGTTTCCCTCTCTAATCAAAATGTCCATGTGGACTGGATCTCTTGCTTTGTGTTCACCTGTTCTTTTCCATCACAATACCTGAGGTCTGAAAAACCTATACCCAGACTATATCAACTATGAAGACATTTCAAATTACTAATAACATTTCTATATCTGATTAAGTGGTAAACCAAAAAACACGTAGTAGAAAAGATTATATTGTTAACCAAATCAAATTCTAAAAATTAAAATTACCAAGAGAATGGTGAGGAGTGAAATGTGAAGTATGGAAAAAGTCAACTGACACTACCCAATATCTTAACATTTGAGAGAACAATGTCAAAATTAAAACTCAAAATCTGATAAAAGTCCATTTATGCCTATTGTTCCTAAAGGCCAAAAGTTATACGACAACAATAATCATGTTTTTGTATATTTCAAAACTTAGAAGTTTACTTTTGTTTACACTAAAAGCCCTACTTAAGCACAGTACTTTAGTGAAAAAGCACAGTTTGATGAGGTTTATGTTTATATTCATTATTTTATTGAATCAAAACTAATATTGTTCAATGAGTATAAAAGGAAAGAAATTCAAGCATAAGTTATAAGATGGATATGCAAGATGTTACACCTTGTTACAGTTGATGTTTGTTGCAGTCACTGATAATGTTCTCAATTCATGCTTGTCATAAAGGCAAACAGAGAATCTGTTATTTAAAGATTCTCAGGAAGCACTTTCCAAGCAATGTAAATTATGTTTATATAATTACACACACACACACAAACACACACACAAAACAGATATCCAAAAAGTGGCTAAAAAATATAACATAAATTTGAATATATAGTACACAAAAAATTAAAACTGTTATTTTACCTTCCCAATATCCCTCCACAGACCTCAACTTTAACGAAAATACAAAGTAAACCAACTACTTACCATTTAAAAAAGGACGGGGAAATGAAATGTATGAACCAGTTCCAAGCACAGGCTAACTGCTGAAACACATTCAAAATCCCATTTTCATAACATACCTGTGGGTATCAGTTGGCCACTGCACCAAAGAGCAATTGTCTCCAGAAGAAAGCTTCCATGATTCATTCAGTTTGTGTTCAGTTGTCCCCAGCTCACCCATGACCCAGTCTGGTAGTCCTTCTGGGCTCGCATCTTTTGCTCGTGCTGGATTTGGTTCATCAAAATAGATGGACTGATTTTTAAAAATTAGAAAAATTATTCTTTAAAAATGTACTATAATGAAATAACTAGTTAAGATTTCCAACAACTTTAAAGTTTGGTAACAACTTTTCAGATACTCAAATTCAACTACAAAAAAATATATAAAAATGTATCATTCAATACACAATAAATTGTGAAATATTAAAATACATAGAATGGATAGCATTTATATTTTAGTTATGTTCTGCTGTATAAGAAATCTGATGAATGATAAAATAGCATAACAGATTAATCTGATGATAATTATTTGTGTTACAAAAGGAATATTAACTCTATGTAAACAGAGTGGAAAGTTCTTTTTAAATCATGTGCTCTCTTATTTTTTCTGTGATCATTAGCTACTACTCTGCAGCCACCCTCCCAAAAAAAATCAGTGGGAAACCACAATAAATAAAACTTTGGAATCCCTTTATAAGACGATAACAGAGCTGAAGACCTAGGATTTAGTTCTGGCCATGCAATCAATGAGCTGGGAAATCCAATGCAGGTCTCTAGGTTTTCTCATTGTTCTTTGTAAAATAAAGCCCTTTCCTATGGCTTTCACACTCACACTCTTATGAAACTGAGTGTGAATGGGAAAACATAATATAATATACTCATACCTTAATATCTGAATGTGTTTCAGAAAATGTTCTGCATTTAGTCATTAGGAGGAATGACATTAGCCCATTTATTTCTCTTTAAGTGAGCCAGGCTTCATGACACATTTCTGAAGAAAATTCTGCATTAACTGGATACTTCTACAACAATTCTCCCAACCCTACACAAAAATCCTCAGTGTTTAATCAAATATTAAGTCAAGTAACTACCATCCCAAAGATACTGATTGTAAGCAAAGTGTACGGCTCTGCTTTAACATGTGATTGGGAACAGCATTAAAACTTCTGGCATTCTCCTATGGATAACACATATTACGGGCTAATTGTGCAGCACCTCTCTTGGATGAATTTTTGGTTTTTAAAAAACAAATCTCAAAATACATTGCTCAAGAATTCTATTTATTATTTTTTAAGGTGTCCTAACAGCAACTACCTGTACCTATAACTCCAGTCAGATTTCTTAAGTATTCCAACACCATATAAACCAAGACGTATTTCATGGTGACAAGCACCAAGACAGTGACAATTCACTAACCAAGTATAATTATAACTGCCTTTGTCACAAACCTGGTTTTGATCATGAAATTAAATGAAGTACAGGAAATCACTTCTAAACTCAAACTTACTATTGTCATTTTACTAGAGTAGAAAGGAACTGTAGAAGTCATCAATCCAACCTCTCATACATTTTTAAATACGAAAGACTTTAACAACTAAAATTTAGTAACACACTTAAAATGTTATTATAAACAGTGAAAATTAGTGGAAAATTAAAATACACTTTAAAGTTTTTTAAAGGTTTCACTTATTTATTTTTAGAGAGAGGGGAAGGGAGGCAGAAATAGAGGGAGAGAAACATCAGTGTGTGGTTGCCTCTCACGTGGCTCCTACCGGGGACCTGGCCCGCAACCCAGGCATGAGCCCCCACTGGGAATTGAACCAGCAACCCTTTGGTTCACAGCCCGTGCTCAATCCACTGAACTACACCAGCCAGGGTGCACTTTAAATTTTTTAGAAATATTGTAGAAGACTGTGGGATAACTAAATTATAAGCTCCTTATAGGCCAATATTGGATTTCTAGTAAAGGGAGAAAAAACTGAATCAGAGAAGAAGAACATTAGTTTTTACTAATATATTATTTAGAATTTGTAACTTAGTGTGATCATTCCCCAAAAGGATGAGAATTTGACAGTTTTAAGAAAACGACATGAAACTAACACATCTTTCGGTCAATGACACCTACCATGTACGAAGGTAAGGTTTTCAGTGTCCCCGGTTCAGGTCGGTGTACAAAAGGGCCTTCAATCACTCCCCGCTTAAGCATATGCAGCAACAGTTTCGCATACAGGTTCCGATTCTTCCTGCCCATTATTCCTGCACCTGTTCCTGAAGGCTCACACAGCTTTCTAATCCAAAGTGCACACCTCTGTCGTTCTAGAAATACATAAAAACTATCAGACGCTTGATTTCCAGTAAATAAACATAAATGAAAGTCCCGTACAAATGTGCTTTTGCCTAGAGCAGGGGCCGGCAAACCTACTCTGAAAGGGACACGCAGTGAACACTGGAGGCTCTGCAGGCCTACAGTCTCCGGTGCAGCCGCTCCGCCCCGCCGCTGGAGTGCGGAAGCAGCCACACACTGCACGTGAAAACGGGTATGGCTGTTTTCTAATAAAACTTTACTAAAAAGGCAGCAGGGCGGATTTGGCCCAGAGATCTACGATTTGCCAACCCCTGGTCTAGAGTTTATCAGTTAATTAGTAATCAGGTAAGACATATGCAAAGAAATATTTTCTCAGAAATAAAATCTCTGGATTACTGTCAAATACAAAGTGACGAGATTAAGTCTACTGTAAAAACATCTCTAAAATAATTTGAGTTGTGTTGAAAAAATCTTTCTATAATTGTCATTATACAAACCAAGAGAGAGATAAAATGCAATCTTCTTTATTTAAGCATTTTAAACTTAATCTAAAATTAAATCTCAAATGTTTTATTTATTAAAGCTGATAATTTTCAGGGATTTATAGTTGATTTATTTAGGGTTTTCTTTTAACCTCTCTAAAAATAATTGAAGGCTATTTACATATAATTTTGTAAAATAATTATCATTTTAAAAACTACCTAAAAAATAGAGCACAGTTTAATCCACATATAATGACCTATTGACTATCTTATCTTGCCACGACACAGAATTGTTTTTAGGTCTCATGAAAATGATTTTGACACTAATCTCTTACCAGTCTAACTCAATTTGAGGATTATACATCTAACATAAATCATAAGCCTTCTTTAATCTCTTAGCTTCTAAAGGTCATATTCATTTATTGTTTTACCTACAAAAATCACTGGGCCCGGATTTACTACTTTGCTCATACTGGATTTATTACAACAGGTATGAGAGCTAGCCTCTAAAGGACTTTTGTATTTTTAGCTTTGAAATTTATATAGTCACAAAGCAAACTTCATAAAATATTGGGCATACTTTGTGCAAAAAGAAAATGCAAAAGTAAAACTGACAAGTAATCAGTTTTTCAGACTATGTGTTTTATATATGCTCAGCAGCAAACTGAAATTTAGAATGCAGTATAACTTAATGAATAAAAAAGAATTCATCCCTCTACTTAAAATGATGGAGAGGAAACATTTGCAAAAGTAGAATTCAGCTATAAGAGGACGTAACTTGTTACGAAGGTTCCTGCATGGGGTGTGAGTTCCTAGTGCCCACTGACAACTAACTGAGTAAAAGAAGACAGAGGTGTCCCAATACTGACAATGAGCCGTGAACCAAAGATTACGATTTGTCTAAATCTTGTACCTAAAAGCCATTTTTAAAAGAAAGTACTATGACAATAGTTTGATTTGAAATACATTTAAAATGGGAGATTTTAATAAAATTTTTTCCTAATCAGCACATCTAAGACAAAAAGAAAAAAGGATAGTGAATATCAAGATGACTGACTGTAGAAACACCATTAAACACTAACAAAGAGGTCATGAGTGAGCTGCTAGGCAGGCAATAAGCATTCTGAAGAGCAGCAGAGGAAGCAAAAAGAGGTTACAGTAGGACAGGCAAGTGGGCAGAAGAGGCAGCTTGAGGGGAAGACGGTGCCAGGCAGGCACCGGGGACTGGGAAACGTTGCAGCCCTCAACTGTGAAGACAGCAAGCACAGCTCCCTGGAATGCGGGTCTGATGCTGGCTGGGCTTCTCACTGTGCATCTAGAGTTCCCTGACACCCCAGGAAACTGGGAAACCTGGACAGGGTAAGAACCGGTTTCTTGGACCCCCTCCAAACCCTCCACTCAAAAGTTGCCAAATCAGATTTACCTTTACAGACACTCTTATGCCCAGTACAACTCAGAGACCCTTCCTGCCCCCTCTAACCCTTTCCAATCACTCCAAATACCTTAAGTGATTTGAAAGTTCTTTGACTTGAAACAAAGACTCCCATTCCAGAATCAGAGATAACAGGCCAGAAACTGGAGAAAAGATAGCAACAAAAACTCATTCACATTTGGTTCCTTTCACTCCTTACCCAAAGATATGTTTATGGATTTGAGAGACAGAGTGAGAGAGAAACCCTGATGTGTGTGTCTGTGAGTGTGAGAGAGAGACAGACAGACAGACATTGATGTGTGAGAGAAGGCAAAGGGAGACACTGATGTGACAGAGAAGTATCAGCTGGTTGCTTCCTGTACACACCATGGGGATTGAAGGGCAACCTGTGGGTGTATGGGACAATGCTCCAACCAACTAAGCCACCCGGCCAAGGCCACACTTGATTGTAGTCACTCAGCCCAAAGCATACAAGACCAATGCATTATTTTCCACTCCCATAAACAAAAGGGTCAGAGAGCAGATGGACAGCAGGCTCCTGAGAGAGGAAACATTCCCACGGTGGGAGGAAAAGTATGCTAAAGAAATAGTTGTAGCTAACTTTAGAGCTCCATGTGCTTTCAGCACATAAGATATAAGAAGTGGTATCACAGTCTTCCCGTGGTTTAGTGGGACATAATCACTAAGTTTTTATTTACCCTTGAACAGTTCAAAGTTAATCCTCATCAGCTTAAGACAAAAGCTGGCATTAATAGAATTCAGCTTTATTTCCATATTAATGGTTCATTGGTTTGATGAAATAATATAAAGAAAAAAATTAATCTTAAGAATCTACTTTTCAGCCCTGGCTGGTGTGGCTCACTGGATTGAGCACCGGACTGTGAACCAAAGGGTCGCTGGTTCAATTCCCAGTCAGGGCACATGCCTGGGTTGCAGGCCAGGTCTCCAGTGGGTAGCACATGAGAGGCAACCACATACCGATCTTTCTCTCCCTCTCTTTCCCCCTCCCTTTCCCTCTCTAAAAATCAATAAATAAAATATTTTTTAAAAAGAATCTAATTTTCAAACATAATCTTTCTTACCTGACCTGTGGGATAATTTTAAAACAAAGGGCTTCATATCTACCACAAAGTGATCAAATTCTGCATCCAGCTTCTCCCATTGTTCTTCTTCACTTTCCATTTCCATAATTCAGTCTATGAAAGATTTAAAAATTAAAATATTAAGGATCCATATGCTGAAAGCTACAAAACTGATGACAGAGATCAAAGAAAACTCATCGGCATTAAATATAAATTCTCCCTAAACTGATCTATAGATTTCATGCAATTCCAATCAAAATCCCAACCCTATGCTTTGCACACACAAGTTGAATCTAAAATTTTTATTTTAGAAAGTTAAAGAGACTAAAATTGAAAAAAGAATTCTGAAAAAGAAAAATGACACTGAAGGATTCATGTTGCCCAATTTTAAGATTCCAGTGGTTAAGTCAACGTGACATTGGTGAAAAGACAAGACACAAAGATCAACGGAATAGACTCAAGGCCAGACCAGAGTCCAGAAACTGACCAGCACAAATAAGGACGACTGCCTTTAGACAAAGGTGCAATTCATGGAGCAATTATAGTTTTTGCAACAAATTAAGCTATAACAACTGTACATCCAAATGCAAAAAGCATTACACAAACCTCAACCTACACCTCATAGTGTACATAAAAAGATAGCTTGAAATGAATCACAGACCTAAGTGTAAAATGTAAAACTACAAAACTCTTAGAAGTATAGGAAACAATCTTCATAACCCTGGAAGAGGCAAAGATTTCTTAGATAAAACACAAAAAGTACTACCCACTACCCACGTAAGAAAAAACTAATAAACTGGATTTCACCAAAATAATAAACTTCTGCTCTGCAAAGGACTCTGTTAAAGGACTGAAAAGAAAAGCCACAGACTCAAAGAAAATATTTGTAAACTATATATCTCATAAAGGACTGATATCAAGAACATATAAACAACTCTGAAAACCATAAGAAAACAAACAACCCAATAAAAATAATCAACAAAACAATTAGTCTCTTTACCAAAGAAGATATACAGCTGACAAGTGCACACATGAAAAGATGCTCAACATTTTTAGTCACTAGGGAAATGTAAACTAAAGCTACAGTGCGACATCACTGCACACCTCGTAGGACAGCTGAAATAAAAAATGCAAACAATACCAAGTGCTGGGAAGAATGCAGAACAGGAATTCTCTGCTGGCAGTTATGCAAGATAGTGCAACTACTCTGGAAAACAGGTTAGCAGTTTCTTACATGGTTAAACATACCTTTACCATGGCCCAGAAATCCCATTCTTAGGTGTTTACTCAAGTGAAACAAAATCTATATTTACACAGAAACCTGAATGTGATATTTATAACAGCATTTTTCTTCTATAATCACCAAACACTGGAAACGACCCAAATGTCCCCCACCTGGGGAAGGATAAACAAACTGTGGTAAAAGTACAGAATGAAACAGTGCTCAGTGACAGGAAAGAATGAACTTCTGCTACAACATAATCATCAAACACCTTATGCTTTGTGAAAGGTAGCTCGTAGAAATTATCTAGGTGTTGACATTGCTCAGCGACCTGTCTGTGGTGGGGTTGTGAGACCCTACTTCATGCATGTGTAAAAACTCATAGAACTGTAACCCCCCAAAAGGGATGTTAACTATGTAAGTTTAAATATTTTTAATTCCCCTCAAAAGGCTTCACATATTGGTCCTTGTATTTCCTCCCCATGAGCAAGAAAACACTGACTATAAAAGGGCAAATCCCAAAAATCAGAAATGTAGGTTTTGACAAAACTCCTTGAGTTAAAAATATATCCAGTCAACATATTCCTTGAAGTTATGAAATGTCTTGTTAGGGACATGGACTGCCTCTATACTATGTAAGGTCTCCAATGGTCATTTATTCAATTTACAAATTATACATTTGGAAAAAAAGTTCTGTTCTGCCTCACAGGCATTCTTGTTCCTCCCTCTGCTAAGGCAGCTTCCAACATTTTGCACAGTATCCTCCCTCTTATTATCAACAGCCTCTTCACAGAAAGTTCTCTCTTTCTGTAAGGAAACACTAGCTTCCACTGGCTGACCTGACATCCCTCACAGCCTAGAAGTGAAGCAAGGTTTCCATCTTCTGTCAAGTACATGCACATGCTCTCTGGAGTCTCAAACTCTCTCCCCGCAGCCTTGCCTGGGAAGGAAAATCATTTCTGAGATGCATGCTGCCTTCCCAACTGCTGTTCTTCAATCTCAACCCCAAAAGTCCCCTCTTACCAGGCCTCCACCCTCTGACTCTACCTCTTACTCTCCATGCTCATCACTGCCGCCTCCCAAACCCTTCCATCTGATCACAGCCTCTTACCCCCTTAAACTTTCTCCTTATTCCACTCGGTCTCTTTGCACTCAGCAAGACTGCCATCCCTTACACGCCCCCCCACCCCATGCTTCCTAAGAAAGGGTTTGCTGGAGAAAAATGGCACTGCCTTGTAGTCAGGTGGCTTCCGACCTTACCTGAATACGAGGTCTTTTAGTATGTCCTACCCCACAAAGCAGCATTTAAAGTTCTCCCAGACATCTTAAAGCCCCTTAAATAAAGTGCTGCAGCCTCCCCTCACTCTCCATTTTAAAAATCTTACCTCCTGCTTCATGGAAAAAAAATAATCATCAGATGGTAACACCCCAAAATGCTCTTCCCTCCACCTGTCAAATTACCTCTTGGAGAACAAATCCTTACTTCCTTTGCTTCTGTGTCAGAGCATGAACTCTCCTTCTCTCTAATGCCAACAACACCTCTACCTCCTATCAACTACCTCCTACAGTGTCAAACTGTCCAGCCCCACTGACTATTCCTGCTTTCTAAACCCCATACGGCAATATATCAACAATTACTCAGACCGTCTCAAACCCTGCCTGTATATCCATTCCAGCTGCCACTCTCAGAGAAAGCACTTTCAACCACTGACCTACACAGCCTACTTCGCTTTTCCTCACTTTCATCCTCACTGATACTAGAGTGAGTTTCCCGTACAAAACTAACCCCCCATCGCTACTTGAAAACTTCTTTTGGCTGCCTGCTACACAATAGGATGCCTTCTAAATTCAAAGTTAGGCCTACAAGTGCCCTTGCATTTTGAGCCCATCTCTCACCTTCACACACACACACACACACACACACACACATACACACACACACACTTTGCCTAACTACACCAACCCACCAATGACCACTGTACCAACAATGAACTCCTCACCATTCTGTGAACACTCCAAGCCCTTATATGATTCTACACCCTTTTCACAGGCTGTTCCCTTTGTCTGGAGTCAGGCAAATGTCCCCTCTGAGTAAAGCTTGTCCCACTTATTGTAGATTCATTGTTACTCCATTCCCCAGTGTTCACATCTGTGTAGCAACACTTATTACACAAGTTTTTCTACACATCTGTGTATTTTTGCGTGTCTTCCACCATTTGAGAGAAGCTCCTGGAAGGCAGTGACCATGACTTACACGTCTTGGTATCTAGCATGTTATGTGGTACGTATTAGAAGCTGAAGAACTGATTAGTAAATAAATGTTAATGTAAGGGATTAATGTTCCACTTTTACATGACTAGTTTTGGGGTGTTTTTTAGATCCCATTCTGAATACCAAATAGGTTTTCTAGAATAGAACTATTACATGTCCTTCATGCTAGTTACCAAAACTGGTCATCCCACATTCTAAATTCCAGAAGAAACACATTTTCAAATTCAAGACTTGGTTAAGATACATTTTTTTTATTGGCTAGCTGGGTGGGGTTGCTTGGTTGGCTCATTTTGTTTCCCACCCCTACAATCACTAACTGCATTCTTCCATAACTCCATCAGCTATGTACTTGGTAACAGAAGGCTATGTGATAAGACTGCTGGTTATCAGACCATCAGCTGAAAACCAACTTTCAAATGGACGAACAAACAAATGGAAACTCATAAACCCAGAATGTTAAGCACAGCTCCGGCCTGGAAGTGTACTCCCGGGCTCGACCTTTCTGCCAGTGCATGCAAACAGCTGCCTCAGGGTATTCAAAGTTAGAGCTAAAGCAAAAAGATTCCTAATAATCACTCAAAAAACCCTTTGACACAGGCAGGAGATGATAGTGTTTAATGTTAGAGGAAACTAAAATTCAAAGTTAAAAGACTCACCCAAACTCACAAAATTAAGCCCAAAGCTCAGATTAAAAATCTGAAATCCCTAGCTCTCAGATCCATTATATCTGACCACTTGGTCACTTCCCTATAAGTCAGCAATATATCCAACTAATAATAGAAATTTTTGAAAGTTAGAAAGACAATTAGAATTGCTATAATAACACACAATGCTAGGTCACACATTTAAATAAACAGAATGAAGAGTCAATGCAATACTTGGTAAAAGCCAAAAATCTGCTTCTCCTCATCCCTTTTTTATTCTCCAATAAAATAATGAATGCAAGAAGCAAAGAAAATTAATTTACCATTTCAAACCTTCAAGGAATCCTTGCTACACAAATTACATCTTATAAATAAATTATATCTACTTAGTTCCAGCTAATTAAACAGTTTGATTACTATTTATTAGAATTGCAGATTTAAATTATTAGGATGAAAAATAAGTAAAGCTATATATCTTTGATTTAGGCTTAGAGAGTGCCTACCAATTACATAAATTACTTCAAAACCATGCCCTGACTGGTGTGGCTCAGTGGGTTGGGCATTGGTTGTCCTGTAAATGGAAAGGTCCCTTGTTCAACTCCTGGGAGGTAACCAATCAATGTTTCTCTCCCTCTCTTTCTCCCTCCCTTCCTCTAAAAATAAATAAAAACTTTTTTAAAGAAAAAAAAATAAGTAAATTGAGTGACTCTTGCTTATAGATATTACCTATATTTGGATCATGTCTTATATTTAATTCACTGACAATGTCTTTTTTTAAACCTGTTTCTATGTGGACTGCTTCAAAATGGGCTAAGACCTTCTCAAGGTGCTTCGCTACCATAGGAGTCAGCAAAACATAAGCAAGCCACAAATACTGAAAGGCCTTGGGGAAAGAAGTAGCCACTGCTGCTAAACAAAGAATACACCTGAGGTATATCATGTGCCTTGCCGAACACAATAAACATATTCCTGAGAGTGGCGTGTCATCAATTTTGTTCAATCAAACCATATATTTTAAATATATGGTAATATATGGTGGGTCATTAGAGAAAACCTGACATGTGTACGTCAGTACATCCAAGTCTTCCAGGTGCAGGTTGACCTAGCTTGTTGACATCTGGGTGTGTGGACAGTTCCCTGACTGGGCCAGAAGCAGGTTGTGCACTTTGCAAACGCATCTCAGTCAACGCCCTAAGAGACTGGTACACATTTCATGTCCATTTCACAGCAGAGGAAGCTGAGGCTCAGCGGGGTTCAGTAACTGACCGAAGGGTTCCACGGAAAGTGGCAGCTGGGCCTGAACACTGTGCCCAGACTCTGCGGCACCCCCTGGAAAAGGTACGTGTCATTTCATTCGCCTTTTCTATTTTATTTTCACTCATCTTTAAATATTAAGGACAAATAAAAACAGCTGCAGAGTGATCAGAATAAGAGCTGTTCGTATTCACCTCAATTGTCCTCCTAAACGCTTTAAAAATACGTACTATAAATAAACTCAGAAACACTCCGGAACTCCCCGCACCCTGATGCCGGGACAGGACCTTCCCAAGGGACTGTTACGAGGACGGTTCCCACAAAGGAACCAGCACACCGGTTCTGCCCTAAATCTCGAGAGAGGAATGGGACAAGTCCAGGGCGCCGTGCCCCTAAGTCACTTCCTCGGCCACCGTGGGCAGAGGTCGTCGAGCACGGGCGGCGGCCCGCGAGCCCCGCGAGGCCAGGCCGCTGCCCGAGCAAGTCCGGCACACGGATTTCCTCTCCCAAGCAGCAAACCCTTTGGTCCGACTTCTGGACCTCGTCACGCTGACCGCTTATCAAACTTGACTCAACTTCCCCAACCCGTGCCCGAGCTGCATTTCATCTAGCAGGAGAAATCTCAGAGGTCCACGCGGAGACCCCCGAACGCGGCGCGCGCCCCTCAGGCCTCAGGAACCCGCCCGGGGCCTGCGGGGCTACGCCCCTCCCGGCACCAGCCCGCTCGGGCGGGGCGACCTCCTCCCCGGGCAAAATTCCACCCGAGAACCCGGGGATAGGGGCAGGGGAGGGAAAACCGGAAAGACGAGAACCTGGAGCCCCTACACGCAAGCTTTCCGACCCGCCGACGACGCCGCCGCCGCCAAACGGTTTCAAATCCTTGCGGGCCGCCACTGTCTCCACCGCCCTGCAGGCCGGGGGCGGGGATTTCCACGCTCTCATTCCCCGCCCCCTTCCCCACTCCTCCCGCGGCTGCCGGCCCGCCTCGTTGTTGCCACGGCGACGGTTGAAGCTCCGGTAGCCGCTGCCCAGCAGGTCGGAGGAGGGGACTTCCGCGCTCGCGAATCCCCGCCTCCCACCCCCAGCCGCTCAGCTCCCGCGGGTGCGCTGCGCGTTGCCATGGCGACGGTCGGGTCCGCGGTGCAAGCTGTAGGCTGGCGTTCCAGCCTGCCAGCTCCTAAACTGGTCCCAGGCCAGGGCTTGTGGGATAACTGGGTGCTGCGGCTCTCGAACATCACAAGTGTAGCTTGTGGACACTTTACGGACTGTGGAAGAATATGTCAAGGGCAAAGAAAATGGGATTACTGGAGGATGTTCACAGAAGGGTGGGGCCTTTGTTTCAACACACTTCGGAGTTGAATGAGTGTAAAACGTGAGAACTTAACTGCCTGATATCCTTCTCTCAACCCAGAGTAGGATGGGGTTGTGTTAAGCGGGAAAATGAGCACTACCGCCTTTCTTTTTTCTTTCTTTTTTTTTTTAATTCGAAACTGAGGTCTGAAAAAACTGACATCAAGATGCTGAAGATGCTGAAATGAAATAAAATAAAATTAAATAGATTTCTGTTTACCATTTCTCTGTGAAATAGCAAGATCTAGTGGAAAATGAGTTTTCGCTGTTCCCAAGGTTCATCCTCCTCAGGGCACTCTCCGTGTCTGCATTGCTATGTTGTGGTGTTATTTGGTCTTCTGTTACATTTCTGGGGATACTCTGAACCGTGCTTTTTAAATATACAAGCAGAAATTACATTTAAATTGTAAAAACACTCACCTAAATGAAATTCAGTTTACAACTGCTTTTCATCTAATTTCACAACAGGATTCCTTCTTCAGTGTCTGTGCAATACACTCAGTGTGATGCCAAATTTAACATAAGCACAGCTTGAAGCACCTTTTCAATTTTCCATAAAGAAAAGAGAAGATTCATTTATTTGTAACTAGTAACTTTCAAACTTTCAGAGGGAAGTCATTCTTTCAAAGGTGCTTTTTTCAAACCCACCCCAATGGAAGTAAAAACAACACTTCTTCATTCTTTGAATGACAAACCATGGAGGCTAATAAAAGAAAAGGTATGAAATGCTTTTAAGAATGTTTAGTTTTTCAAAAGCATATTTGAACAGGTTTATAGCTAACGAATAATCAGTAATCCAGATCATTTGCGCTGAGAATCGGGGATTTAAAACCTACACATGCAATTGCAGGAATATGACCACTCAGTGAAGAGGTTCAAAATATAGAACCACATTGCTGGTAGAACATGAAATGAATGAATAAGGTTTAAATGAACATGAGGTCTAAACGAGGTCTAAATGAACATGAGCAGAAAAATGAAAAACAGAAAAAGAGGATCAAGGGAGGAAATGCAACAAAGTCAAGTTGTCACTTTCATCTGAGAGGAAATAATTGCAGCAGAAAAATTATGACAAAGTTAAAAAGTTAAAAAAATTAAGAAAGTAAATTTCTTAAATATTTTCTCTAATTAGGTGAAAGTACCCTTTCCATTTTCAAAAACTAATCGATTGTCACTTTTCACATATATATATACACACACACCTATATATTAGCTATGCAAACAAAATACCAAGATATGCACAGAGGGTTTTTATTGTTATTTATGTCCTACATATATAGCTTGAGCTTGAGCTGTGTTTACCTTAGGACTCAAGTATATATGTCATGTTTATAGGACTGGCTGGTGTCCATTTAGAATCTCCATACATGAGAACCAAGGACCCTCCTAGGAAGTAACTCATCCTAGGAGATAGTGAGCAGATCTGGTTCGATGACAGTATAGAAACTTTGGAGGAAAGGTGGGTGATTCTACATAAAGCACAGTGCTGGCCATGGTTTGATTTCCCGGTCTCCCCCTCTTGTTGTGACACTGATGCTTAATCCTTTTAGGGGAAGAACTTCCTTTGAAATCTTAAAAAGCTATGACTCATCTCTCTTACTGTACCACCACCAACTGCCCACATGCCCCCAAAATGTATGCACAAATAAAAGCGTCCCCAAAACGTCTGCAGTACATCCGTGGAGCCGAGGTTAAGAACCCCTACTCTGTGGATTGTGTATCCATTTCAACATTGAGAACAAAAGCCATAAGCCACATTTACATTTATAATGTCTAAAGATAGGAAACTTAGTACAGACATCATTGGCCTTAACACTGGGCTCCAGCAACCTCAGGGCCGGCACTAGCAAAAAGTAGCCACAGGTGGGATGACTTTACCAAGTATCAGAGGCAAGAAGTGAGAATAATAGTTACATCTTCACAGCTACAAACACTAGGAAAAAATAAATAATGCACACCATGCAATAGTTAATAAAATAAAGAACATGCATAAGACCCACCCTGGGGACCTCCAGATATATTTAGAAGGAAATTGTTGGAATCAGAGACCATTCAGGGACCTCAATCCACATAAATATGCCTTTGTAACTGTTGCAGTATGTGTGGCCTGAAAATGTTCCACATAAATGTTTTATGGCTAAATATCTATGGTAACCATTAAAGTAACTTCTATGTCTAGAAGGATAATAATTTGTCAGCTCAGTATAGATTTCTTGAACTGTCACATCCTCAGAGAAGCTTCCCTGATTCTCAGACCACCCTTATTCTTTTTCAAAGCCCTCTATTCTTTTTCTTATTCGTATTTATCAAAATTTGTAACCAAACGTTAACTAATATCAATGATCTTTTTTTAGGCCCCATAAGGACAGCGGCAACCTATTGGGTGCACCATTGCAGACCTTGCGGAGTACCTACACGTGGAGACAATCAGTAAATGTTTATTGAATGAAAGAATAGATGCAGATTGTTCCTCTGTGCTTTTCTCTGCACCTGGGATAGAACATGTCTACCCCATAGCTCTCTACTTTACAGCTTCCATGCAAGAGGACCAGAAGACTAACTTTTCTGAACCCAAATTTCTTTCTGGGAGAGTGAATCTGATGGGTCTAATTTAATTATAAAGTCAGTTATGAAAATATATATAGGAAATATATACTGAATGTTGTTTTAGCTTTGATTATAAAATGTATTAAAATTGAAAATTTCCATTGAAAATATTATTTCCTATCAGCTACATATAACTTAAGTGAAAGTAGAAGCTTTGTTTCAAAAACAAATAACATTTTACTTCAATTCTTACAAATCAAATGGTACATAATTGATAATGATAGTGTAAACATGACCCTAAAAATAATTTTTTTTCCTTCCTGTGTGGGAAGTTAATTATGTTATACTTCTCGTGTGGGAAACGTTCTGTTTATTTTCAAAAGATAAACTTAAATTAAGAATTAGTCTGAATAATACTGAACAATGTGAATTCAATTATTCCCTACCTAAAACATAGAAAAATATAATCTTTTGCTAATTATAAAGATAATAATTCTTCATACACAATTTGAATGAGGCCTGCATTATGTTATAAGTATTAAATCTGATGATATCTATATTTTGACCTCCTGTTCTATAAAATTATAGTAACTATAGCAGGGACCTACAGGTTAACTCCATTTTGTTTAAACCACTATTATTTGTGTTTTCTGTATTATAAAGTCAACTGTACACCCATACAGTAACTTACCTCTCTTAATTTTAAATTATATACATATAAAATGTACATATTTTCTAAAGGCATTCTTTGGATACTTTAATTGTCCTGAAGATCAACACCAAAAGTCTAAGTCTATACTAATAAATACAGAAAGTGAGTTACAAAACAGTTTGCAAACTGTTATTTTGCATACTTGCCATAGACACAGAAAGGAAGACAACTTGAAAGAATATGAACCAAAGATTGACACAGTGATTCTCTTGGGGAAAGGATTAAAGATGGTTTAAGTCCTGCCAATTGTACTTCTTAACCACCTCAAATCTCTCCAGAAATTGCATTATTTGGGAAAAGACTGACTTAGACACAAAATTATGATATTCACTATTTATTTCTCCTCTCAAACATTGAGGAGTTAAGGTCTCAATGACTTCAATGGGACTTTATCCAGTAATTTGAAGGACTGTGAATAGTGAACACATAAAATGTAAGTACAAGACACAAGAATGAATGTTACTAACTTTGGGTCACTGTGGTGAATTATCAGGCGATAATTCAACTTGCCAGCAAAAATAATCAAGTGAACTGTAAAGAGGTATGAAGTGTTTCTTCCAAGACAGAGATTTTTGAATTTCATTTTTTCACATTATAAGTTTTAACTCTGTTATATGGAAATTGAAAGCCATTGAATGTTTTAAAGAGGAAAATAAAAATACATGTAACCCTACTATTAAAAATAACCACTGTTAATAATTGTATAATTTTCTCAAACCATATATACTTGTATATAATAAAATTATAATATATAAATAATGAAAATAATATATAAATCATTTTAATGTCTATTATCCCATTATTAGAATGCAACATTACTTGCTTAATTATTCTCCTGCAATTGGATATTAGCAATTTTCGGCTCTGATATATAATACGTAATAAATATCTTTTAATACACATTTTGGTTGAAGTTTCAGCTATCTCCATAAAAGCTATTCCTATTGTGGGGGTGGATCTAAGGCTTTTGATCAGTGCTGACAAATTGCTTTCCAGAAGTGTTTTGCAAATTTGCAGTTTCACTCAACAGTCCCCGAGGGTGGCTTCTCACATGAACAATTTTTCTAATTTGTGCTAATTATATGTATATATAAAGTACCTCTTTAATTTTCATTTCCCACTATTTAGAAAAGTTTAAATATTTAATCTCTATTAGTCCTTTCTTTTTTTTAAGAGATGAGCTTTTTCCCCCAAAGATTTTATTTATTTATTTTTAGAGAGGGAAGGGAGGGAGAAAGAGAGAGAGAAACATCAATGTGCGGTTGCTGGGGGCCGTGGCCTGCAACCCAGGCATGTGCCCTGACTGGGAATCGAACCTGTGATGCTTTGGTTCACAGCCTGAGCTCAATCCACTGAGCTACACCAGCCAGGGCTTAGTCCTTTCTTTTTATTCCTCTGCAACATTTCTCTTTAGCCCTTTGTTCATTTTTCTGGAATTTGACATGATATAAATACCTTTCATATTTTTATTTTTTAAATATATTTTATTGATTATGCTATATTGTGAGGCATATGTTCTTTTCTTCACTGTTCAAAAATATGAATCACTGCCTTTAGTACAATGGTTCCCATTCCTTCCCTATCCCAGAACAAGGTCACATGCACCATTCCATCTTTACCTCTGTGGCTTACTGTACCCTGCCTTCCTGCGCAATCCATGCACAAGGTCATCAACAGGGATAGACTGGCTATCCTTCCTCCCTCCCCTTCATTAATACGCATATCGCCCGAGCCAATGTCCATACAAAATGGCAACCAACCACCAGAGAACTTCATAGCCTCACCTATACAAAAATCTCTCTACCAACCTGTCTCAGCACTGCTCCTGAGCTGTAAAATTCCAACTCCAGAGTCCAGTTATTTCCAGGAAGCCACTGGGAAAATTCACAGCCTAACTAGCTATGAGTGGTAGCTAAGAACGGTAGAAAAGACAGTTCTGAAGGTTGTACATCTGGTTCTGTCACTGATTAGCTTTGTGACCAGGTAAATCAAGTTGCTTAATTTCCTTGAACTTTGGTTTCTTTACCTTCCTTATGGTATGACTGGAAAGATACATTAGCGAGATATATGAAAAATTTTACCCAATGCTTGACACAAGGAAACCTCAGTATCAATTCGTTCCCAGTTGTTTAGTTTGGTGAGCACTTTGAAAAGTAACGGATACCACTAGGAGGCAGCATTAGCACACAAAGAACTAGTTATGCCCCCCCCACACACACACATTCACATACAGATGTATATGCACATACTGTCACGTGTACAAATGGCAAACACACTGAAACAACTCACAAACCACACACACGAGAAATAAACATTCATACATATGCACGCCAACCATACATACTCTCACACCCAGAGACATGCTCACACACATATGCACACATCCTAAAGCTGTCTCCTTTCCTTTCCTTTCTTTCTATCTTTTAATTTTTTATTTAGGGATTACAGTGGAAATAATCTTCAGGCTAGGTGGTGGGAAATTTCACTGAAAAGTACTTAGTGAGTTTGTAGGGTCAGAAATGAGACACCATATACTGCAAGATTGAGCAATGCCTTATAAACAAGGGAATTCATTTTCTGTACTCTCGACGTCTTGCAGAAATATGTTCCAGCATGACAGACAAGTTAAAACATGGGCACATTTGCCTTGAGAAGCCCATCCTGCCATGATCCAGGAGAAGAAAGCTGATCATTGGGGGCACATCCAGGAACCCACTTGTCTTATAAGAAGGCTTCATTGGTCATATACAGCTTATGGGGACCACTGAGTCTGCAGTTGCTAGTTAAGTCACATTACACAGACAGGAAAGACAAAATTCAGCCATACTAAAACATAGGGTAGTAACCAGCAGCCGATGATTGTAGTTTCACTCTTCCTTCAGTGGACTATGTTGGGGGCTGAGGGAATAGCACTTCCTAGACTACCGGCCAGCAGGGGAGATCACTGCGGGCTGTGGCTAGGGAGCGTATAGCTGGATTTTTATAACAGGCAATCTGGTGATCTAAGCATTTAAGAAAAAACATTTGGAAAAGAGAGTCTACTTATGGGACTAAATGGACCACTTCATCACTAAATAGAGGGGCTGCACATGGGTAGTTTCTACTGATGGGCTGGCTCCTCTAATTCAAATTGCCTTGTCAGATTGCAAAAATAGCAGATTTTTTTCCTGTGGGGGGAAAAAAAACATTAAATCAGAGGAATCGTATTGTGGCCTAAGCTCCAGAGTCTAGTCTGATTATTTTTTCAGGGATTCAATCCTACCCAGCAGCCTGAAATGCCTTCCAATGAACAAAGTGGCACAAAAAGCCACCTACGACAGACTTGCCATGTTCTGGGAGTTTCTTTGTGGAACTGGCTCGGGAAGAGGGGATGGAGAAGTGTTGTAGGTTTAAAATAGGAGTGCTGGGCTTGGGAGCTTTTAGCATTCTGCATCCAGATATTTCTACACAATAGACATAATGCTAATCAAGATGGTGTGGTATTGGCAAAAGAACAGACGGATAAATGGAACAGAGTAGAGAAACCAGAAATAGAAACCCATAAATATAGTCAACCAATCTTTGATAAAGGAGTAAAGGCAATACAATGGAACAGAGATAGACTTTTCAATAAATGGTGTTGGAACAACTGGATAGCCACATGCAAAAACAACAACAACAACAACAACAACAACAAAACAAGTGGAGACCCCCTTCACAAAAATTAACTTAAAATGGACCATCAACCAAAATGCAAAACACAAAACTGTATTCCTAGAAGACAACATGGGAAAGAATTTAGATGATTAGGGGTGTGGTGATGACTTTTAAAAAATTTATTTTTACTGTATTTTTTTTTCCATTACCACATACCCCCTTCCACCTCTGCCACCCCCTCCTCACTGCAATCACCACACTGTTGTCCAGGTCCGTGAGTCCTTCTTCCTTTCCGCTCAATCCCTCCCCCTCCTAACTGCCCCACCCAGCACTGTCAGCCTGCTCTCGTCTATGAGTCTGTCCCCATTTTGCTTGTTAGTTCAGTTTGTTCATTAGACTCCACATGTGAGTGAAATCATATGGTATTTGTCTTTCTCTGAGTGGCTTATTTCACTGAGCAAAATGTTCCCTGGTGACTCTCTAGATACAATACTAAAGACAAGATCCACGGAAGAAATCACTGATAAGCTGGAATTCATCAAATTTTAAAATTTCTGCTCTGTAAAAGACAATATCAAGAGAATGAGAACACAAGCCACAGACTGGGAGAAAACATTTGCAAATGACAATACCTAATAAGTGATTGCTATTCAAAATGTATGAAGAACTCCTAAAACCTAAAACTAATAAGCAATCTGATTTTTCAAATAGGCCGAAGATTGTAACAGACACCTCACCAGAAAAGATATACAGATGGCAAATAAGCAATGAAAAGATGCTCCATATCACATGTCATCAGGAAAATGCAACTTGAAACAAGCTACCACGACACACTCATCAGAATGGCCAAAACCCGGAACACAGATTACACCTGATGCTAATGAGGATGCGGTGGGAATGCAAAATAGTACAGCTGATTTGGGAGACAGTTTGGCTGTTTCTTACAAAACTAAACATACTCCGGATGAAATGGGTGAAAGAGGTCAAGAGGCACAAACTTCCTGTTATAAAATGTGTAAGTCCTGGGGCTGTACCATGGAGCACGGTGACTGTAGTTAATACCTTGCTGAACATTTAAAAGTTGATAAGAGAGTAGATCTTAAAAGTTCTCATCCCATGAAGAAATGTGCAACTGTACAAGGTGATGGATGTTAACCAGACACTGTTGTGATCATTTCACAATGTATATGTATCTCAAATCATTGTGTGGTACACCTGAAACCAATGTGATGCTGTGTGTCAATTATAGCACAACAAACAAACAAACAAGTAAACAAAACAATCTACTCTTACCATATGACCCACAAAAACCTGCACAGGGATGTTTACAGCAGCTTTACTCATAATTGCAAAAACTTGGAAGAAATCAAGATGTCCTTCAGTAAGTGAATGGATAATAAATAAACTGGTACATCCAGACAATGGAATATTATTCGGCCCTAAGAAATGAGCTCCTGAGCCATGAAAAGACATGGGGAAACTTAAATATGTACTACTGAGTTGGCAAAGGCTGCGTGCTGCGTGATTCCAACGACAGGACATTCTGTAAAAAGACCAGTGGTTTCGAGTGTGGGGGAGAGATAAATAGGCAGATCACAGAGGATTTTTAGGGCAGTGCAAGTTCTCTGTATAACATTACAATGATGGATATATGTCATTATACATTTGTCCAAATCCATAGAATGTATATCAAGAGAGAATCATAAGATAAATTATGGACTTTGGGTGATTATGATATGTCAATGTAGGTTCATCTTTGGTTATATATATATATTTATACACACATATACATACACACACATATATATACACATATAATTCTGAAAAATTATGTTGATGATGGAGGAGGCTGTGCGTGCATACATTGGGGTAGGGGTATATGTGAAGTCTCTGTACCTTCATCAGTTTGTAAACAAAAATGTTTTTTTTAAGATTTTATTTATTTATATTTTTTAGAGAGGGAAGGGAGAGAGAAAGAGAGAGAGAGAAAAACAACAATGTGCAGTTGCTGGGGGCCCTGGCCTGCAACCCAGGCATATGCCCTGACTGGGAATCGAATCTGCGATGCTTTGGTTCGCAGCCCGCACTCAATCCACTGAGCTACGCCAGCCAGGTTGTAAACAAAAATGTTCTAAAAAATAATATCTTAGAAAGATGTTATGACAATAAAATTACAAAATCTGTGTGCTTGGTTTGTTTTGGTTTTGGTGTGCAGTTTATTTTTATATTGTTTATATTCTTTCAACAATGTTGTCTCAAATCCTTCTCGAAAGCAGGCATGGTAAGGCATTCAGCGAGTTAAAATACTGAAAAGCTTTTACACCAGTTGGTAAATAGCTGTTGCCCAGAGCTTGGAGTGCCAACAACAGCGAGGCTACCAGCTCTTCCCATAAGCCCCCCACTGCTGCTTTCTCACGGTCTAACGAATAAAAGTTAATGCCTGGTAGAACCAGTGGCAGGGGGTGGAGGGTGGGGGGAGGCTCCAGCCCTGACCCCCTCCCTCAACCCCCTAGTTCCATATCAAAATCCATTCTGACTAATCCTATGCCCTACTGGTTATACCCCTTAAAAAGGTCATAGGTAATAAACACTTAAATTTTAAAACCCTTCATTGAGTCCGTTCATTCATCAGGTGTGATGATTCAAAAATTCTGGGTTAATATGTCTTTGTTGATCTTCGTAGGTAATTGTGAAAGAAGAGGGTGGTGGGTGTGAGCTTTTATAGAGAAGCTCTCTGAGTCTGAACAAAAGGCCTGGAGATCCGGGGTGTGTGTGGTAAGCTCCCATAACCACGCCCCGGGAACCAACAGAAAACCAATCTGCAACTTCCCGCCCCTGCTCTGCCTGTGATCAGCCCTGACGGTTCCCTCCCAGGGAGCTGAGAGACAGTGAGCACCTTAAAAAGTCTATATACTTGCAAATTTCTATACCACAAAATGAATCATGAGAGGCTTTGCAACGAAAAGAGAGGACAATGGAAAAACACATTCTCTCCTTTCCTGGAGCAAACCCAGCGATTATGCCTGGGGCCAGGGAAACTCTATAAATCTTTGCTGCTGGCTTTGCATTCCCAGAGATGTTAGGTGGGATGAGAGGGGGTCCATTTTTAAATTAATATGTGACAAATTAAAGGAAACAGCGGTTCTTTAATTACTACGTGGCAAGTTAAAGAAAGCTTTGTGCTAAGGGAGGAAATCCAGGGTGGATGGCTCTTTTGTTCAGCAAAATCCCAAAATAGGGCTTTGAGGTGTAGAAAGGGGAGGCCCCACACCTTTTTCAAAACCAGCCCCAAAAACCCACAGAGGGAGGACTGGGGCGGCAGAGAAATGGGGCCTCAGGGTTCATCCATCATAACAAGATGGAGGGCAGAGGAATGGAAAAGTACCAGGCACAAATACTGATAAGAGGAGGGATTTGGTAGTGTCAAAAGAAAACAAACAAACAAATTAATTAAAAAAAACAGTCTTTTCTATTTTCTCAGTGAAATAAGGAGCAAGATCATCAGCTGAGACTGAAGAGAGAGGAGATGGCTTGAGGAGGGCTAAGGAGAGAAAGAGCCGCATTGCAGAGTTAGGGGCAGGGACAACCTAAAGGAATACGGTGACATTTCTGGGCAGAGCCAAGAGCTTAGTGCACGTTTGTGTCGCTGAACTGAAAGGGGGGCCTATTAGCAAGATTGGTGTTCTTTTTTCCCAGCAACAGTCAGCTGCTCTGGTGGTGCAGGCAGAGGGAAGACAGCAAGGGCCTAGGGTAGGTTTTGCCACCATGTACTACAGAAGAGACAAGGGGCAAGGGAATTGAATATAAACAAAGGAGAAATGTTATGACACATCACAGAATTTTAGTGGCTAAGGAGAGATGTTTTTAAAGGCATTTTATAAACCAGACACCAAAGGTTCAAATCCAGTTTCCCTGACTTAGAAGTCCATTCTCATGCCTTCAGGGCCATGCTTCTCAAACTTGAGAGTGCAAAGAATCACCCAGGGACCGTGTCATCGATGCAGATTCTTGGACTATCCTTGCGAATTCTGGGGCACAGCCTTTTTTCTTTGTAATATGTATCAAGTGATACCGATGTGGTGGGAGAGGGTGGGTGTCTGTGGACCATTCAGTGAGAACTACTGAACTGTAGTTGTTTCAGGGGAAAGTATCTGAGGACAGAGCAGGGAGAGGGGAACTGGGTCACTCAGATCACTGTTTACACTTTTCATTTCACAGCAATTAAATGATGATGTTCCAAATACATGGGTTCTTAATCAGATAACATAACTAAAACTAAGCCCATGTGGAGTAATGATAGAACGGCTCAGGCCATAAATCCAGTCATTTATTTGTTTCTACTTCCATTAGGTTTCTTGGACAAACACAGATATGACATTCAATTTTGAATCTGAAAACCAGTTCAGCACGGCTTCACATCTGATGCATCAGTCTTCCAGAAAGCCAGAGAACTGTGCTCTGTTTGGGGAGAAAAAGATAAACATACTATGAGAAACAACCATTTCTCAAATTTGTTAAATGGTTAAGACAAATACATTTTACAAATGTGCAGAATAAAATGAATTATATGAATGAAATCATGCAGCGTGAGGTTTAGGTGATAGGACAACACATTAGGGAAACAATAAGGCCCTTGTTTCCAGGAGAGAAAGTAAAAACTTCTGTATAACCCTGAGAGTCAAGATTTAAAGAAACAGAACTGAATATCAGCACTTTATTTCTTCTCCAATGCACTATCAGTAGGGCTTTGTTTGAAGACTAGGAGGGAGAATGGCTTGAATAGATACATCAACAAAGCTCTGTTTGCTTTTTTTTTTAATTATCCTCTTCTACTTTTTTTTTTACTGATTTGTATTGAGCTTACAGTGCATTGTTAATTTTGATATTTAACGTCTCACCAGGGCTCAGCTCTATTTTGAATAATAACAGTTTATTCAGTGCATTTCTAACCCTTCGTAATTATAATAACTGTCTTTGGTTGAGCACTGATTCAATGTCAGGCCTAATGTTTCTGACAAACCTGTGAGATGGGTATTATCTACTAGTTATCACTCCCTCTGTCTCTCCAGGGGGCCGCTTCTCAGACCCCTCTCCTCTTCTCTCCCTCTGCTCCCGACTCTGTTCTTCCCCGCTGGTACAGGGCTGTCTTACATTCTTGGACCATTTCTAAACCTACAGCCAACAACAGCTTCAGCCTCTGCCGGTTCTTCCTCCAGACGACAAAGATATTTAAACCCGAAACCCGAAACCTTAAACGGTTGGCAGCTCTAAGCGCTGGCCATTATAAACTTTTTTAAAAACCTCACACAGACATAATTATCTTCCTTAAAATATTTTGCTCTGATGAACACTATGTTCTAGTGGGTACTTTTCAAACTCTAGCAAATGCTGAAAGAAGGGAAAAAATGTTAGATCTGTAAACCAGTTACCATTGCCTTGAGTTACTTTGTAATTTGGGATGGTTCTTTATAATTTGGGACCAACAAGTGGCAAATATTCCACTTATTATTATTACTACTACTACTACTACTATTCAAACTTAATTTGGAATTATACAAGATAGGATAATTCACCTCAATATTCATCAAATAAAATCACAATCACAAGTATTAAGGAAAAGAATTGGAAAGAAAAATAAAATGGTTATGCAGGTAAGGAAACCGAGAGCACCCACTGTTTCATCTCACTGTTGCTCCTGTCCCCATCTCTTTTTAAAAGTCCAATGACCATATTGGCATGGCTCCTTATGGTCGTTATGTAATAAAGTAGTGATTGTGGGGAAGGGCAAATGGAAGTCCTGGCTCCAAGTTCCAGTGTTAGACTTACCCTTGAAGCATTTGGGGATTTCTAAGGTGCCGTCTATGCACTCAGCATCCTCTGTATAGCTGCACTTCTTTTCCTTGTTTTTGCAGAAGAAAGAAACTTTTTGACCATGCAGCATTCCATTCTTAAATTTTTCTTGGATCTTTACTCTCTCCCCTTCAAATATCACAGTTGCTTTTTTAACAGATACACTACAAGATGCTGAAAGAGACAATATCTGTAGTCAAGACTTAGGAGTTCTTAGTCTTTCTTAAAGAGGATGTAGCATTTGAGCCTGTAGATGAGGACCCCTGAAAGAAATTGCTCAAGAGAAGAAGATTCCAAGACTGTACCTGGGGAATAACATCAATATCATTGCTAATAACAGTTCTTTAGCAACAGAACCATTAGTCATGGATTCCAGGATGGACTTTTCTCCCCCTACAGTAGCCATATAACAAGAGCAGAAGCATCGGACTCCGGGCTTCAGTGAAGAACTTCTACCAGATGCTGTCATGTCATGTAAGCCTACACTGGCCCACTCATAACCCATTTATTGACGTAATGCACATGCCCCACCAGCCACTGTGAGGGTTGGCTAATAACAGCTCACAGCGGCTCCTTTCTCTGAAAAATTGTCTTCAGCCATAAGGAAGGCCCCTCTCCCAGGAGGTAATGCAAATCTGCCCCCAACCCCAGGGTCAGAGAAGGGAATAGCCCGAAGCCAATGACTAGGAGATACAAAAAGCAGGTCCCCTTGCTTCTTGGTGGGATCAACTCTGGGGCAGAATTCATAATCCAGAGCCCCCAAGGGGATGTAACAAGGAAATGTAGACTCTAGTTGAGACCACATGCTTGCTTGAAACTTAGTCGGATCAGCAGTATCAGCATCACCTGGGAACTTGGTACAAATGCAAATTCTCATGTCCTAGCCCAGATCTACTGAATCAGAAACTTTGTGGGATTCTGGAGCACGATGAAGAACCAGCCTCTGATGCACAGTGGGATATCTGGTCTCCCACTCCATTCTACCTGCCTCACTCTCTCCCAAGACACCCAACAAATCAACGGTACTTGAATCCCTGTTGCAAACTCTGCTTCTAGGGAACCCCAACCCAAGACACTATCCATATGTCATTTTGCCTGCTATTCCTAATTCCCTTTCTGCTTACACTGTCCAGCCCACCTGAGCAGACACCTAGTGCTAGGTTGTGGTTTTTGCATAAGCATGACACTGACCTTATCAAGGATAGACACCTAAAGGAAAATAGGCAGGTATCCTGGGAAAAAGATGTGTTAGTGATGAATCCTTTAGTTGAGAGGTACAGAGGTAGAGCCCAGCCAGGTTCAATGTGAGGAAGCAGAGAAACACGGAGATGGGAGAGACCATGAGGCCACTGAGATATGAAAAAAGTAACAACTGCTCCTAATGTTCACCTCCAGTTCTTAGGAGGAGGTGTTGTGCTTCATTTCCTGTTCTTCAATGCCCATCAGATTGCCTGTTACCCAAGTATAAGCCCCATTTCCTTGAAAAAGCTTGAATATGTGGTTGTTTTTTTTTACAACAATGAGAAGACCATTGTTAACCAAAACCGAGCAGAAATGGATGCTCATAGGCAAAGACTTAAATGCGTTATAGGAAGCCCACACAATCTTCCACCATATTATCAATGCTTACAAGGGATCAGTTTGTTTCACACATTTTAATGTCAAACAAGCTTGCTAAGCACGAAGCTGCCTAATGAGTCCTAAAGTCTTTCATGTGCCAGGAGCTGTGAAGCCAGTAGCTGTCTGAGCAACAAGTCACAAAGGAATAGAACAAGAAAAAGGCAAGTAAAGGTGACCTACTGGTATGTTCAGAGACATTTTAAGACCTCACCCATATTTCATACCTTTACAACTTGGCTGTGCAGACCAGTTCCCAAATTTGGTACATTCTACTTCTTGTGGGCCATCCAAGACATATTTCTCATGGCAACCATATGTGGCTTTATCCTGGTAATAAAGTGCTTCTTTTGCAGGATAGTTCACAAATCCATTGTTTGGTCTTGATGGGAATGGGCATTTTACTTCTAAAAAGTTTATTCAATAAAACATATTAGTATAAAATAGTGATGTTGTCCAGTAGTCATAGAATACACAGTTACATTCTAGCCCCTTTATACCATTGATCACTGGGGGTTCCAGTGACTAGAATGCAATGTCTAGGTACATTGGTGCTTAATTTTGTCCTATGATCTCATATTCATGGGACCTTGGATTATAAAAGAAAAAAAGAGAGAGAGAAAACACCACTTTGAAAGTATATGAATGAGCCCTTGCTGGTGTGGCTCAGTGGATTAAGTGTTGGCCTATGAAACAAAAGGTTGCCGATTTGATTCCCAGTCAGGGCACATGCCTGGGTTGCAGGCCAAATCCTCAGCAGGGAGCGCATGAGAGGCAACTACACACTGATGTTTCTCTCCCTCTCTTTCTCCCTCTCTTCCTCCCTCTCTAAAAATCAATAAATAAAATCTTTTAAAAACTGAAAAAGAAAGTATATGAATGAGTCACCAAGTTCTTAGGGCTTTCACATAATCATAAGGTATTATTTACTGTGAATTTCATCTCCATGCAGCCTAAGATGGTGAGTTTGAAAGAAGGAAAAAATATAAGTCTGTCTCTTTTAATCAACTAGCCATAAAATTGGAACACAAAGACTCTCTCCATGCACATTAGCACGCCATTATTTGGATTTTAAATGTTACAACGAATTCTTCAGATGGTACAAGAAGCCAGAACAAAATACAAGGGAGAAAAATGGTGCCACTTCCAAGCTTTCTTAAGGCTTCCCAAATCCACATCCCTGTTTACCCCAATACAATAAGACAAGGGTGAAGTCAGGAGTTCAGAACTTTTGGGAGGTAGAATAATGAGGCGGTTTAAGAGGACAAACTTCAGAGTTGGACTGCTTGGTTTAATGTTGGCTCTTCCACACATTAAATGAGAAAAAGAATCTATGAGTCTATAATAATACTAAAAGAAAAAGTCCATGGAAGAAAATCCCATCTCTGCAGGCGAATGCCAGCTGATCAATATAGAAGGGAAGATAGAATTAGAAAGTCACTATTTTGCAACCATCAGTGTCAAAACTGGACCATCAGTGGACGCAGCAAGTACATCTAGAGAAAGCATATTCACACAATCACCAAGTGTCATCCACAGGTAATTTACTAATTCCAAAGAGAAAGAGATCCTTTACCAAGAAAAGATCTGCCACACCCCACCTGATTAAAGGATCAAACTAAACATGACCAGCGGTGGGCTGACATGTGATAAAATGAATTCTTAACAAATTATGTAGCTTCAAACACAAGTAAAAAAAATCAGCCAAAATTCGGTTATGAATCATTCTACAAGACAATTAGCCTGTACTCTTTAAAAAATGTCAATGACAGACAACTCAAAAGGCAGGGGATCATTCTCAATTAAAGAGGCTAAAGGGACATGACAACAAAACAGAATGTGTGATTCCAAATTAGATCTCACATAAAATAAAACACACACATAAAGGATATTTCTGGCTCAATTAGAAAAGTTTACAGATGAAATGTTCCTAATTGTTTATAATATTATAACTGTTTAAATTATTCTGAATAATTCAAAACATGTTACATGTCTTGGGAACTGTGACAATAGGAGACTGTCCTTGTGCTTAGAGTATTCACACTGAAGCATCATGGGAAGGGATCATGATGTGCCTGGCTTGATGGTTCAGTGATAAAAAGTATCTGGGCCGGGGGATGGGTGACTGAAAATATCACAACATGCTGACAGTTGATACATCTAGGTGACAGGCTGGAAAAAAGTTTCAAATACCTACTGCTTAGGACTTGAGAGAATTAAATGAGATGACACAGACAAAGTAAGAGACAGAGTTGAGTCCCCCCAAAAGGGTCTAGGTATTATTACTGGTAGTTTCCCTATGCAAAAAAGCACTAATGTTTTGAATCATTCAGTTGATATCTAAAATACCTACTTCAGGAGAAGTTAACAGTCCTTAGTATCAAACTCACCGTGTGCATGATAAATTCTGTAACGTGTCTACTTGGTATGCAATTGACAAATTTAAAGATGGTGATGAGAGGTCAGTTTCAAAGAGGAAGAATGTGCATAATTTTTTTTAAAACCAGATATTTTTGTGATTCTTAAATTTAAGTGAAAGCTTATAACAATCTGACTGCAACCCAGTCTTTACCTTCATCTCCCAGGACACCTCAGTATGATCCAGGCTTCTCCTCACCAGCCCACATCAAGTCAACTGTCTGCACACATGCCCTGTTCTTCCTGCCTTCCAGACCTCCCACATCCTATACCCTGCGTGGCTTGCCTTCCCCCCATCACCACTCACTCTCCAAGCCCCTGCTCTGGCTGCTGCAGACAGTTCATTGCATTATATATAATTCCCCTGAGGTGAGAAGCCAGGTCTCATTCATCTGGTATCCCAAACACCTAGCACACTGCCTGGTGCATAGTAGAGGCCAGTGGACACTTGTCAAACAAGGCCCTGTGGAAGGCAGCTCTGCTCACCACTCACCACCACCGCCAAGCAAGGTCATTTGAAACATTCAATGATAGCAGAACAGTCACTAGTCTTCAAAAGTGGGGATTACACTAACATAATCATTTTCTTTTATCTTTGCACTTACCCCTGCATTCTGGTAACTCAGTCCAGTTGCCATGTTCTGTGCAGGTAATGCTTTCATTTCCAAACATGGCGTAGTGTGGCAAGCACTTAAAAACTGCCTTGTACCCATAGAGGGCGCTGTCTATAGAGAAGGAGCTGTTTGTGGCCAATGACTTAGAAATACTAAGTACTGCAAACTTAGGTGTGGGTGGTGGAGGGCAGTTTACAGCTGCAAAAAGAAAGAACTGTTATTTTTATGAAAATCATTGAGACTTTTAAGTATACCCTTTCCAGAAAAGAAAAAAAATCTGAAGATTAATTTGAGAAAATGCAAGATTTGATCAAATGCCATGGTAAAAATGGTCAATTGTAAAAGCCAAATGAGAAAATTTGATCTGGAAGCAGATGCCTGCTACAATAACATAATGCTTCGGTTTCCATGAGTCTTTGATCTCAATGCAACCTCGGAAGATGTTTCTGGAAGTCAGAGCAGGTGGACAACATCGCTGACAGACCCTCCTATAATCATCGCTATTGACAGCAACTTCGTACAAAGCTGCGTGTGTTCCACGTCTGAGTTCTACTGCTGGTTCAGGTTCGTCTGTTCCTGTGGAATACCTCCCGCTTTTTGTGCACTCTGGAGCTTATACAAAGAGCTTTCCACAGAGAAATGGTATAGGCTGTCATCCTGACCTGACTCATGTGAAGTCTGAGCGAGTCCAGGGAAAGTTATGGTAACATAACGGAAGTTAGTGCCGACCAAAATGTGATTTCACTTGAATCATCTAGAGCAGCGGTCCCCAACCTTTTTGGCACTAGGGACTGGTTTCACGGAAGACTATTTTTCCATGGACCGGAGTAGGGGGGATGGTCTCAGGATGATTCAAACACATTACATTCAAGCCCATTGCTACGCAGTCTCTTTCCTAACAGGCCACAGACCGGTACCAGTCTATGGCCCGGGGTGTTCGGGACCCCTGATCTAGAGTCTCAACATGTGATCCACGGACCAGCAACATGAGCACTGCCTGGAAGCCTGTTAGAAATGCAGAAGCTCAGGCCCTACCCAGGACCCATGAATCGGAAACTGCATTTTGTAAGGATGCCCAGATGATTCGTATGCACACTAGAGTATGAGAAGCACTTGTTTAGGTTAGATTGAAGCTAAAGTAGTCAATCTACTTGTAACTAAAAAGAAAAAAGGGACTTTACATATCCTCAGGGGAGGATTTAAAATACATAAATAAATAGGGAAGCTATTTATAAGAACCATGGTGATTCCTATGACTGAGTAAAAAACTCTACTTAATTTAGCTTAAAATAATTTTTTTGGTAGTTCAGTGTTTCTTAAACTAGTGTTTATTTGAAATTGTTTTACTTTTCTACTTCTTTTGCTGGGACACACCTCACTGAAATGTCAAAAATTCATAAGTATCATTGTAATGCCTGGGCCTTTTGGTCAAAGATTAGACTTGCAAAAATCACACGTAAGGGCATGTAAGAATGTCCCTCCCCATAAAAGCAAAGCCCAGAGCTGACCCTGACTGCTCGACTGAGTGTCCTCTGAACTAATCTTATCACCAGTGCCTTTTGCAGGAAACTCAATCAGCTTTTTGGATGCAGGGCCCTTTGATAATCTCTAAACTTACCATGAAGGTAACTTCCTCGTCTCCCTCATCTTACTGACTTACTTGCTGAGGGCAGTGCTAAGTCTCCCTTAGCTCAGTGGCCTCAGTGCTGAAAACAGGATGTAGTGCATATTATGTCCTCAGTATATGTCTATTGAATACATAAATGAGTGAGTGAATGAATGGATGAATGAGTGAATAGGGTTCCAGAGGGGGAAGAAGGTGTTTGATGCAGAAGTTCCTCCAGTCAAATGGTGGCAGTCCCTGACAGACCAATGCCACACACACCCAAGCCCCTGCCCAAACACTGTGGGAGAGCTGGAATTCATAAACCCAGAGATCCCTGGCACCATCAGGTAGAGGATACAAAATGTGTTCATGGGTAGAAGGCTTCCCTTCTGTCATTCCCAAGTGCTTCTTTACTCCTCCAGAGGATGATGTCATCAGGATGAATATTCCCTACAAGGGCGACCAACCGTCTCATGGAGCTGAGACTGAAGGGTCTCCAGGCATGAGACTTAGAGTCCTGAAACCAGAAAAGTCCCAGGTAAACCACCTGGTCACCTCCCCCATATCTGGGACCCACAGACTCACGGGCACAGACAGGAAGGTCGGGACTCCATTTTCCTTCCTCAGTGCATC
This sequence comes from Phyllostomus discolor, assembly GCF_004126475.2. Taxonomy (NCBI): domain Eukaryota; kingdom Metazoa; phylum Chordata; class Mammalia; order Chiroptera; family Phyllostomidae; genus Phyllostomus; species Phyllostomus discolor. The sequence goes on from NC_040910.2 coordinate 88,035,789, forward strand.
GAGCAGATTTGGTTCCATTCAGATAAAAACTGCAAAAGGAAAATTTAATCCATCAAGCGGGAAAAGAATCCATCGAGAGCATCTCAAATGTCTTTGCCCTTGTGCATTGCTTCAGATTAATACTATTGACTTTGTTCACATTTTATAACGTTGTTTTCCTGTGGAGCTTAACACATATACAAGGCTCAGGTCTCCCAGCCTAAAGCTGCAGGTGAATCGCTGAAGAAGGGGCGGGTTCCATAGCTGGAGGGTACAGTGGCCCAACCTCCAAACCCTCATCTCCAACCAGCTGGACCAACTGGTTGATTGCTATGTGAAGCAAAAAAAAAATGAAATTGAATCAAATTGAGTAATCACTACTATTCATTTTCTGAGAGCCCAGTGACACAAATGTATAAAAACAATGCAGTCTATTATCAAGGTGATTGCTTTGTATGTTACATAAATGTCTAATCACTATGTTGTATGCCTGAAAGTAATATAATATTGTATACCAACTATAATTTAAAAAGTTAAAAAATTTAAAACCAAAAAACCAATGTAGTTTATTTTCATCAAAAATGTAACATTTTGTCCTTGGAGCCATTTTTTTCAGTGTGCTTTATCATTAGACCCACCAGTAGTAATTTGGGTTTCAGATGAGAGGACTGCATTTCTCTTTCCCACATAGTATTTCTTAATCTCCAATCCCAAACAAGGATCCTCAGTAAAGTTTTGCCCAACTGTATGTACAATCAACATGCTATATTTCCAGGGACACCAGTGGTGTTTTTGCTCATAAGGCAGATGAGCCGTATTACCAACCACAGGCTTTCCTCCTGGGGCTGTTGCACTGCATTGAGAATTAAGAGCACTGTGTCCTCCATCATCATACTCCCAACCTTTTCCACAGAATTCCCTTCTAGAGACTGCCAGCTTAGTCAATCAAGTTAGCCTCATGGCTAAAGCCCAAATCCAATGCCTATACTATTTTAATCCTCATATCAAGATTTGGCCCAGAAATTATAAGGAATTACAGTCCAGTTTCAATCATCTTTTTTCTATTTTTTTCCTTTTTATTGAATTTATTGGGGTGATACCAGTTAACAAAATTATACAGGTTTAAGGTGCATAATTCCACAACACATGATCTGTAACTGCACGGTGTGTTCACCACCCCAAGTCTAGCCCCTGTCTGTCACCAATACCCTCTTACCCTTATACCCTCTCCCCCCATACCCTCATATACCCCCATACCCTCTTCCACCTCCCCTCTCCCCCCTTCCCAGCAATCACCACACTGTTGTCTGTGTCCATGAGTTTTTCTCTTTTTTCTTTTTTGCTCAATTTCTTTATCCCCTAATCCCCACCCCCCAGACAGCTGTCAATAATTTTAATGTACCTCATCAGATAAGTAACTAATCAGATGCAGATAAATTAGACATGTTTTGCTAATTATCATATTCCCCACCCCTTACCCACCCTCAGCACCGCTGTGTATTTGTATTCAGGGATTTGTACTCAGTAAATCTAAGGCCAGAAATAAAGTCTAGACTAGTCCTGAGGTTTAGCTTAAGGGCATGGAAATGAGCTTCATCGATTAGCTACTCAGAAGTCACCTAGAAGTCCTTACCCAGTGTTACAAGCAAAACTGATCGTGCTGGGATATTCAAAGGTTGAATAGCGTACAGCTCCATTTGGTAAGATTCCAGCAAAAGGACACACTCTGGCTGTGATTTAAAGATTAAAAAGGTAAATACCTATTTATAGAGTTTCCTATTAAAATAAAAACATATAAACTCATTTCTATCCATTGACCCAATAACTCTACTGGTAACATTCTAAGAAAAATAACTAAAATGTGTAAAATGATACATGCATTAACATGTTCATTACATGGTTATCTCTAATAACAAAAACTGAACAGTCTAAATGTTCACTCTCAAGGTACTGTTTTAATTAATGATGGTAAATCAATAGTTGAACTATAATGTAGTCAATAAAATATTGATTATGAAAACCATAGAGACATAGTCAATGTTTCTGCTATACTGATGAAAATAGAAGAATACAAAATGGTCTCTACTCTCTGTAATATGCAAAAAAATACATATGGGAGATAAAAATGAAATTGTTAGTGTTCTAGAGTTATAACTGACTTAAAGAAAAAATTTCTAAAGATATTATAGTGTTTTTTCACTAAAAGTTATGTTTGGTCTTTTTAATCAAAGAGTATGTTAAAATCACTTGTATGAACATGTATACTTTTCACAAATGTGATGTCCATATGACCGAAATAACCAAAGCCTAGATAGGTCCATACAGTTTTTTAGTGCTTAACTTCTGTGTAAAATTGCCAGAAAATTCTATCTGGTTGATTGCTCAATATTTGACTGTAAAAATAATACCAACTTGGTATCACAGAACCATATTCTGAGGGTGAATAAAAGTAACCATCTAGCATAAAGGAATAAGGAGATATAAATGTATATAATTTATGTTATATGACTAACTTAGTATAATACATATTTATTCTTTACTACGAATATAACATGTAATATATACATAATTCAGATGAAATTTATTATCATTTCAGTAACTACTAAGTCTGCTTTCATTTTGAGGCAAAGTCCAGGGATATGATGATTCTTCATTTGTTTTTTTTTTTCAAGTGTCTCTTTGGCATTTCCTTAAATTACAGAATATCTGCACTTCTTTTTTCACTTCTGCAGTGTTTCCCTCTCCTTTTATCACACCAGGTCTCTTTTTCACAACTCCCCCAATTCTGGGCACAGCTTGCCTCCCCTTCCCTAAATAGTACCTACTGCCCTTGGCCTCATCTCTTATGGAGATGTCCCCAGACCCTCTTGTTTCTTTATAGCCCCCCAAACACACACACACACACAGCTCTGCTGGCTTCTGCACCCTGAGCAGCATGATAAGGTAGGGTACCCCCAACCCCCAAAATGTCCAGAATCCAAGTGAGGAGAGAGAATGTGCAAGAAGGCACTGACTTACGTGTACATTTCAGCGTGTTGATGGGCCATATTCCGGAGAGAGGGCAGGTGAACCGTCTCATCCCTCCCCGGGACACATAGCCTGGCTGGCAGGAGTACACTATCTGCTCCCCTGGATCATAGGCCAATTTTAAGGGAGTAACTGTGGCAAACGGTAGCTCTTCTGGCTTGGGGCAGGCTAAAATAGAGCACAAAGCAGTTGGTTAAGAAATCTAGGTGTGCATTTTTCAGTTCAGCTGGCATAGAAATTAAAACTCATTATTGTCGCTCACAACAACTCTACAAAGTTCTGTACCGTATCTCATCTAATCTCTTCAACAACACTCTGAAGGGTATTATTGTTATCCCCATTGTACAGGTCAGTACTCTGAGGCTTAAATTGTCTAAGCATTTTCTGGAGAACCTTTAAACGTGGCAAAATTCAAAAATAAGTATCAATCCAGCCTCTCCAGCATCCACCTTAAAGAGAATTTAAGTTATTAGCGATCCCTGGAATATACCAAGGGGTCGGAGAGATCGATTATTTTTGCAAAAGTGAAGGGTACTTACTCCGTCCTGCAGTTGCCACGTGGCAGAGAAGACTCGAGAACAAGAGGAGCACTGGAGAAATCATTGTGGATGGTTCACACAGACGCTGCCCAAGTGGCTTTCCTCTACCCAAAAGATGGATGCACGTAGGAAAGTGCTTAACTATTAACCATTTTTGTGTACTTTTTTGTCTGTAAATAGAAGATAACATATCACGATTTGAAAGGAACTCCGAGGCCTACATTCTTTAATCATTTACTTTCTTTCCACTTCTGCGGATCTGTTGTGAAATCATCGGTTGATGGTTTTTGTCTTTATAACGATTTTGTTAAAGGCACAAAACAGTGCATCATTGCCACTGATAGAACCCTGGCGATTCCCAGGTTGCCGGGTCTTCGGCCCAGACCTCTAGTTTCCCAGCCTTTGTTTTCTCCTCATCGTGGATGGATCACCTGAAGACCGAAGTGACTGCTTCACCCCCAGCCTTGGCACATAAACTTAGGATCCTCTCTTTCTTTCAGGGCTCCAGTCTTCACCCCTCTAACATGATATTCCACTTTCTAGATGTATGATTCTTAAGAACATGACAGAGGCCTCTATACCTAATATGTCTAAAAAATGGAGCTTGTTATTCTCTCACGCAATGGCTATTTCTTCCAGATCCCTCTTTTTAAAAAATTATTTTAATGATTGTTCAAGTACAATTTTCTATCTCTTACTCCCATCCCGGCCCACCCACCCAGCCCTCCCCACCTCCCTCCCATTTCCACCCGCCCCTAGTTTTTGTCCATGTGTCCTTTATACTTGTTCCTGTAAACCCTTCCCCTCTTCCCCTGAAATTCCCTCCCCTCTCCCCTCTGAACACTGTTAACCTGTTCTCTATTTCAGTGTCTTTGGTTATATTTTGCTTGTTTCTTTGTTTTGTTGTTTAGGTTCCTGTTAAAGGTGAGATCATATGGTATTTGTCCCTCACCGCCTGGCTTATTTTGCTTAGCATAATGCTCTCCAGTTCCATCCATGCTGTTGTGAAGGGTAGGAGCTCCTTCTTTCTTTCTGCTGCATAGAATTCCATTGTGTAAATGTACCATAGTTTTCTGATCCATTCATTCACTGATGGGCACCTAGGTTGCTTCCAGCACTTGGCTATTGTAAATTGTGCTGCTATGAACATTGGGGTGCATAGGTTCTTTTGGATTGTTGTTTCAGGATTCTTAGGGTATAATCCCAGCAGTGGAATTACTGGGTCAAAAGGCAGATCTATTTTTAGCTTTCTGAGAAAATTCCATACTGTTTTCCATAGTAGTTGTACCAGTCTGCAATCCCACCAACAGAGCACTAGGGTCCCCTTTTCTCCACAACCTCTCCAACACTTGTTTGTTGCCAGATCCCTCTTTTGCCTGCAGCTGGCAACAAGATCCTCCTGGGGGCTCTGGTTATGACCTCAGAGCTGTCTTTGACTCTTCAGTCGACTCACATCAAATCAACACCAAGTCTTGCTTAGCCATTCTCAACACTTCCTAGATCTGCGTAGACAGATGTTTAGATCTGTTTTAGGGATTAGAAAATTGACCAGGGCTCAAAGAAGAAAAGGAGCTGAGTAGGAGGAATGGTGATGACGTCAATGGGGAAGGTTCAGAGGGGAACCTTCCTCTGCACATTTCTCTCATACTTCATTGCTCTAAGGAACTGAATATGCAAATGAGCCATGGCCAGGCAATATATAAGAATATCATGCTGACCCCCATCTTTGTAGCAACCAATCCAGGAAGCCAAATCACAACCTCTGTAGCTACTGGCCCAACTTGGCACCAACCCAAAAAAAACAAGTATGCTCTTCTAACCAATCGCATAGGCTGCCTGAACTCTAGTTAGTCCATCTCCTCCATCTTCCCCGTAGCAACAAGCTGCAACCAGGGCAACTTGAAAGCTTCCCTTTTGTCTGCCCTAAGGTTTCCCATTCCTTTAACTGACTTTGAGTCTCTGCCAGACACAAATAATGATGGCTGACTCCCTGGCTATTACAAACTCTGAATAAACAGCTTTGCTGTGCTCTCACCAGGGTGGTCGAGGTTTATATCCACAGGTCTGAAGTTCCTGGAGACACAGCAGTTTAAGAAATGTTCTTGTCAGGCATCGATTCTTAAACTATGCTTATAACGAGCATGGTGTTCCATGATAAGTAGACAAGTGTACTTCCGCTAATATAAAATAATGGCCATCCTTCCCCTTTGTGATTAAATCACAATATTCTCTCTCCCCCCGCATAGTTAAATATGGAAGAATACCATATTTGTGGAGAATTCCATTACTGTGGAGAATTCCCTTTATGGGTGAGGAAGAGAGAAAGCTAGTGAAGAGGAGCCAAGTTGTTATGTAATAAAGTGCTGTGGCGGATGGAGAACGAGGGAGAAACTAGACAGGCTGGGCACCAGGGAAAGAAATGTCGAGAAGCTTGAAATTCAGAAGAGAACATTTTTGGCAGTCACTGCAAACTTGAGTGACAGACACTGAGAGGATCTATGATGGAGAGAAGGGTTTTTAATGATGCTTGCTGATGGATGTACTTCCTCACCTAAGGGAACCTTCTGGAGGGCTGGAAAGAGTTTATATTTTATTTTAGTTGGTTATTTCATAGGTAGGTACATGCAATTGTCAAAACACATCCAACTGAACATTTGAGATTGGTGCCTTTCATATGTTAATTACAACTCAATTTAAAAGCAATGCCCTTCTTTCCTTCTTCCCTTCCTCTCTCCTTCCTCCCTTCCTCCCTTCCTCCCTTCTTCCCTTCCTTCCTAATTCTGTCCAAAGGTTATGGGACAGACCTAAGTGGGAAAGTCGTAGTGGCCCTTGTGAGAATCGCAGCTCAATGTTGTCACAGGTTGGCTACATGCAAGGGGTTGATGAGCAAACAAGCAAATATATTGAAGATACTGGGAATCAAGTTTCTTACTGACAAAGAGAGGTAGCAAGAAGGAAAGCATGAATGAACCTTGTGGTGTTGGTTGGAAGTAGAGGTATCAGTAGAAATTCTGCATATTTATATAGACAGATATAGAAATAACTACAGATATAAAGGTATGTGTGTGTGTGTGTGTGTGTGTATGTATGTACTATGCCTATAGACACATGTGATTTCTAGCTCTTTCCACTGAGATAGTCTGGGAATGGCAATACACCCGGGAGCAGTGAGCATACCTAGTGCTTAGGTTTTGGTTCCACGGAAAGGCACCTAGGACCCTTGGGAAATTGGCTGATTCCAGGCATGGGGCAGAGGAAGGGCAAGATAAGCCTGGAACATCATGTTGGGAAGAACAACTCAGATAATGCTCAGAGCATGGTAGGGATCAAATAAAAAGGGACCAGAAGTCATTTGAAGGAGCGCTCACTAGTGAAATATGGGACAATCTGAGTGTCAAAATAATTAATGACAATAACAAGTTATAATCCATTGACTAAAGCAGGAATCAATGAGTCCACATTGAGAGCAATAACCATATTGACAAATATATGGGTAGATAAGAAAGTTATTGCTTAAAGGAGGATTAATACAGGGGGAATACTGGAACCAGCAAATGCAATTTGGAAATAATCATAAAGACATTTAATTCTGGCAAAAAAACCCCATCAGAATGGATGTTAAAACCAGGCAGTGTTAGTGAGATGAGAAATGAGATGTTCATATGGCCTTCAAAGTGTCTCCACATAAAATAATCACTTATTACAAATGGGAGGAAAATTTATAGCTGAGGAACCTGGCAGACACCATCCTAATCAAATAATCAAAATTAATACCACCATTAATGAGACAGATTGACATTTGAGAACACCGCATCTCTTCTGAGATCTTCCTGCCAAAGACATAATAACCTAGGCTGTGTTGTGAGAAAGTATTGCACATACGAAGTGGAAGGACAGTATGCAAAACGACTGTCCTGCAGACTTCGAACAGACAAAGGAAGGCTGAGGTGGCCCCGGGCGACAGGCTAAATGGGTATATGCCGCATGATCCTCTTGCTATACGAGCCTCGGGGAGATTTGGTAAAACTGTAAGGAGGTCTCTGGGTAAAAAAGTATTTGGAAGGGATTTTGTTGTTGTTGTTTTATTCTTGAAAATTTTCTGTGTGTTGAAAATTTGAAATTGTTTGAAAATATAACTTAAAAAAGAAAAGAATTGTGGGCCGTCTTTATGGCATCCTTAAAATATTCTCAATGAGATACTGCGTTTTGTTGGAACATGTGAGGCCTCAGCTTGTTTGCATCATCCCCTATAAGTCAGTGTAATGAACAAAATGTCATCAATTTTTAGTTTGTGTGTATGTATGGCTATATAATCATTGACACCCACACGCTATTGGCAGCTACTGAACTTTGGAAAATGATGTAAAGACAAAGTAACCAGAAAAGAAAGAAACAACTAAATCAAACTTAGCTTGACAGTTTTTGAAGAAAGGCACATGAGTTCGTGGTGGGTGTTGTTCGTTTGTTTTGGACTAGTAAAATGTTCCCTCATTGGTACAATTGGATATAAAGATGGTAATATATATAACAGATGGTAATGTGCACAATTAATACACTATAATTGTTACTAGTCCTGAGTGCTTTGCCACTTGCACATGCCTGAGAGTTCTGAGATGCTCCCAGAACTCTTCTCCAAACTTACACGGTCTCATGGAAAGCCTTTGGGATGAGCCGTAGAAGTGGTGTAGTTGCTCATCCCCCAGCCTGTGATTTATGGTTTCATGTAACTTGAGCACCATGTGACTGACCTGTAGTCTGGTCTCCCGTCCCCTCCATGTAGTTCAATTCATACTCCAATAACTAGCTTACAAGAGTAACCAAGGAGCTGGTTGATAACTGACATTAAATCATGTTTTAAAGACACATTTAAACTTATCGTTGCAGTTTAATTTGGCACATCAAATGGAAAAAGCATTAAGGGGAAACAATTGAAAAAATTTTGGCAAATCGTGGCTGTTTTGTATTGCTGAGGTTTATACTCATCACTAAGGATTAACCAACCCTTGGATTTAACGTTGCACTTAGTATATTATCTTTTATTTACCATGAACAGGGATGCACAGATTCACAGACACCTAAGTTGAAGAATGGATGACAATCATGTTAGAGGACACACAGGACCGTGGTCTCAAAACTCTTAATGACTTCATATTCTTTCCCACTCTACTTTGTAAATTAAACCACAGAGACCTAGACTCAGAGTCCAAGGTTTTGTATTCCTGTAATCACATTGCATCACATGTTCAAAAACTTTCCTATTTACTTTACAAGCAGAGACTTTGACCATTCCATAAAACATTTAGCAATAGTTTAGAATAAAAAAAAATACTTTCAATGCTGCCTCTTCCTGGGTATCTATCTAACCAACATCCACCAGCAAGCTCCCAGTGGAAAGGGAGTATGGTGTCCCAGGTCACTAAGATGAGGCGTTCTAATCCCAACACACTTGAGTTTGAGTCCTGACTCTGCCTGTTACTAGCTGTGGTTTCTTGGACAGGTAACACTCTCTGGTCGTTTTCATCTTTGAAGTGGAAGTGGCAATAAAACCTACTTCAAATGCTTGTTGTCAGGATTAAATTAGCATGCATCCAGAGTACTGACAAAGCACCTGGCTTGTACTGAGTGCTTGATGAAATTTAGCTGTCATTAGTATTCTTCTTATTGTTAACACCGGTGACTCAGATGTCTCACAGCAAAGTGTTGGACATTCCTACACAAAGCCGTACATTGTAACAGATTTTGATGACATGCGGTGAACTGGTGTTCCTTCCTAGAAAACACAAAAGAACAAAAGACAGAAAGAAAGAGCCACATTCCATTCACCACTGCAAATGTCAGTGGTAGTTGTCTGTAGGTGGAAAAGAATATGGGTATTTTGCTTTCTTCCTTTTTTTAATATGTCAGATTTTTGTCTTGTTTTGTTTTTGCTGATTTAAAAAATTTTACCAGTGACTAAGACAGAAGATCTATTTCCACATTTGGGGAAAAAGTAAGCTTTCTTACTCTACAAACATTAAAGTAGGTGTGTGACTCGTACATGTGAAATGAGCCTTCCGGGGAGCTGCTTACCTGGCCTTAGTCCTCACGGGCAGCACAGTGGCAGGACTCCCCTGCCCCAGTAATTCATCTTCGAGTAGCTAACACTACAGGTGTTTTCCCCAAGACTCAGGAGAGTCACCATGTCACCCATGTAAATCTATGGATCACCAGAAACCCCAGCCAGTTTCTCTGGAGTCAGCCCCGCAGCTGGCTCCATCTCCTCAGTCCTCTGTCCAGTCCCGGTGCATGGGCCTGGTGTCAGGTTCCCACTCCCTTTCTTTTCCTGCTTCGTGTGAAGTCCCCAGTTAGTTCAAATTTGGGACAAAAGGCCATGACTTTGGAGCACAAAGAAGAGAACAGTGGGAAATTCGCACAAGTGTCATACACTATTTAGAAAAACATAGTGAGAAATCCAAAGAAAAAATTGGTATGATCTCATCGCCAGAAACTCTAAAAGGAGTGAGGCTTACACAATGAGGGCCTGAGAATAAAATGCTGGAAATGTGCTCACCAGTTACTGGATCTAGAAGAAAATGAGGAGGCAGCCAGAGAAACTAATATGACTTCCCGAGAAGCTGTCTGATGAGCTCAGATATGAAAAGACTGGGTTGCAGGGGGTGGGGGAATGGAAGAAGGGGAATATTACATGGATTGGATTCAGAGGCGGCATAAATCAAGTCTGCAAAGTGTCAGGAACTCAGCTAACTAAAGCAGGTCCAGGATGACAAAGATTTGGAAAGATGCCAAGACAACAAAGGGCGGGGTCAGAATAGGAAGAGGAGCAGCAGTTATTTTACTTCCTTGGAAAGACAGTTCATGTATCTGGGAATTACATGCTTATTTCACTCATTATAAAAGTAACATGTCATTTGACTCAATCTGGAAAACAAATTTATGGAGCAAATACAAAATCCTGTGCTATTACCATGTATAGTTATGTCTTTTCAGCATTTTTATATATCAAAACCAAAATTGAGGTCTTATCCAGCATACAATTTTGTGTTTTATGTTCATATCATAAGCACTTTCCCAGATTATTGTTTATTTTTCAAAGGCATGCTTTTTGAAAGTGGTCATGTGACCTTCCACCATCTATATTTTAACCATCTCCCTACTTATAGACATCTAGGAGGGATCTTTCATCAGTGAACATAACTCCACAGTTAAGACCCTTCTACAAAATGTTTGAATACATTGTTTCCTTGGAATCTTATTTGTAGATGTGGAACTACTTTCACAAAGTGCAAAACATCTTTAAAGACCTTGATACATACTGTTTGGCCACCAGCCAGAAAGGTTAACTCAATTTATGTTCCCACTTTACAACATTTGAAGGTTCAAAACATAGTGTAATGGTAAGAACAGATAGAGACAGAGTTCCATTATTCAAGTTTTTAGTTTTCTTCTGGCTTATCTAGCAAAGAAAATTATACTCACACTGGAAAAGGGAACATGGACATCATGAAGATGGGATTGAAGCTCAGCCAGCAAATAATAAAACCAACTAGCTCTCTGAATTTCAGGCTATAAAGCCAGGAAAATATTTCCCAAGTTGCTAGAACTTGTAATTGTGACCTCAACATCACCATCATCAATCTTTGCAATATAGGATAGTCAGGAAGAAAATCTAATAACATGAACGCTTTATTTAAAAACATGTGTACAGCATTGTGATGCTGTAGGGAATATATGTAGAAAAATTCTGGAAGTTAATACACCAAAATATCAAGAGTATTTTGGTTCAGAGATTTTTTTTCTTATTTCCCCATTTCCAAATTCTATGTAGTGTGTTTGTATCACTTTGAAAGGAATTTTTTGAATGATAAACAAGAGATCCATCTGAAGACAGGAGAAAAAGCAATAGATTGTAAAAACCAAGTATCAGCTGAGATTGACACAAATCCACAGCCCCATGATAGAAATTGTTAAAGACGGTCAATGTGCACTTGGCTGAACCTGAGAGGAACACTAAAAATCAACACAGGCTCTGTTCAAGCAGGTTACAACAAACTATGTCCAGTGGTGATTTTGACATAATCGTTAGGTGAGGGATAAGAGAGAATGCTTTCATTATAACATGTTTCCATTTCAACCAAGCATTTGATGACTCGTATCTGGATGGCATCCTTGGGAGTGAGGGGCTGAGCTGTGGCTCGGACTACAGTACTGCAGGTTGGTTCAGCAGCTGCTGGGACACACTGTATGTGAGCCATTCTGCTCAGTCTTGTATTTATTCACCAAGACACTTTCACTACAGATATAACAATATACTCCTCTATCCACTTGGTCTGTTATTTTAAAAGCTGATAATTTAGAAAAACTTTCAGGAAGAAAACTACAGAATTCTGTCCCCAGTCCTACTCTATTCAATATTTTAAACAAATTAGATGAAGGATAGGAAAAAAATCTACAAATGTTCAGATGTTGCCCAGCTGAGAAAATGCAGACAAACTTGATCACAAAAATCTCCATACATCAACCAGAAGCCACAGGATAAATGCCGCAAGATCAATGTAAACCTCAGGACATATGTTGATTAAGTTGAGGATGAAGGGCTTTTAGCATAAAGAAGTTGCAGATGTTTCTGCTGACCACACGGGGAGTCTGACCTAGTAGTAACACAGCTGAAATGTGATTGAATCGGGCTGCGTTCAAAGACGGGGATGACTCCAGTCTTGGACACGTTGCTCCTTTGCATTATGCTGGCCAGATCTAAGTTTGGCAGTTCTTAAGGAGCACGTGGAAAAGCCAGGTTTGGTGATGAGTGCGCAGTTGTGGGAAAATACAACAGGACAAAAGGACATGAAGTCAGTGTATCCACCTGGGGGAGACGCAGCAGGTCCTCTTTCTTCCGATTCCTCTGTGGCGTTCTCTCTCGGAGGCAGGGATGCTCTTGTCCCCAGGGTACGTGGATGGCGCTTCTCACACGAGAGTCTTATGACCTGCTCTAGGGGAAGGTCAGGAAGTCCCTCCACACAAGCCATTTGTCCAATTCCTTCAGCTTAAAATATTCAACACATCAAGGTACTGTCCTTGGGAATGGCATGTCCAGAACCTCTCACTACAGCACTTGGCATTCTGCCAGCATGAATACCAGTGTGATCACCGGCATGGAAACCACCTGGGGCTGGTTTGTTTTCAAATGAGACCCTCTCTGCTTCCATTGTCACAGAGACCTTTCTAGAAGGCAAAGTCCCCAAGCCTGACCAACTGCCCTTGAGAACACTGCAATGGATGGACTTCAAAGCTCCCGAAGTTTTCATTCACATTAGCACAGTGGGCTCCTGGCTCGATCTGGGCGCTCTGGTCCAGCCCTGTGCCACTCCAAACTGCCCCCATTCGCTCTCCTGGATGGAGGTGGACAGAAAAAGGAAGAAGAGGTGAAAGGGAAGGAAAGGGGATTCTATATGCATCACCTCTCTTCTCCATCGTACGTGTGAATTTTCACATAGAAGAAAGATATACTTGTGGAAGTCCCAAATATAAGAACTTCAGATGTTCATTCCTTCCCTGAGAATGTTGAAAGACTTGTACATCTACTACAATCTACATGTTAAAGATTATTCCTACACTATAAAATGTTGATTGTAAAGGGTAAGTTACCTTCTCATCTCTGACCACCATGGTTCTTTTCTTCATTGTTAGACACTGTTCACACTTTCTCGGGTATCCTTCTAGGGACATTCTATGCTATTCGTCTATTCAACATTTGTCTATTTACACCAATATCCATGTATTATGCACACTGTTAGATGGTGTTTATTTTACTTAACAATACAGCTTAGTGATCATCCCCTATCTGTAGATATGGACTTGCCTTTTTTCAAACAGTCTCACAGTATACCCGCGGTAAGGCGTATCATAATTTATTTCACCAGCACCCCAGTGATGGATATTTATCTTGTTATCCATCATCCACTATTATAAGCAGTCTACAAGGAATATTTTTCTGGACACATTCATTGTACACATGTATAAATGTATACATAGTACATTCATAAATGTGGAATCACTAGACCAAGGGTATGTGCATTTTAAATTTTAAAAGATATCCTCAACTGCCTTCTTTTGGAATTTGGCAGAGATTATGGAACTGCCTTTCACTGAGGTTATAACAGTGTCACAGCCACCAATAGCATATGAGATAAACACTGGCCATGTCATTCCTGTCCCAGTGGACGCTTCCCTCAATGAACACCAGGTGGCGGAATGGGCCCTAATGTGTTTGTCACAGAGACTGGAAGACAGCTGCGAAGACTGGAAGCCTCCTTTTGGTTATGCAGATTCAGTGGATGCATTTGGCAAACCAGTTGTACTTTGACAAGTTTCTATAGATAGAGATGTTTCGATATATCAATAATAGCAGATGGTAGCCTGCGCTTTCCCCCCCCTTGGAAAGAACACTAAAAAGATCCTCATTTTTTTACTCCAAAATTCCATTACCCAAAACACTACACTTTCTCCAGCTGAATGGGAAATGTGTGAACAGTATAGAAAATACAAGTTAGCAGTAAGTTTTGGAGCTGCATTTATGTGTGAAAGTGACTTATTTAGTTCATGTTACTGCAACAGGGAAATGTATGAATACATATGTTTGTCACATAAGAATATTTCTTCAAACAAGTAGAAATGAATAATTACAGTTGAAGTATTTACTGTGATAAGACTTCCATTTGGCAGAACCCCAGCAAACCAATTTCACAGCAGAAAAGCATGATATTCTTTTCCTGAAGAGTGTGTCATTTGAACAGAATATATCCAATTAGAGTTGTATTGGCTTTGCAGTTTATGAGTACATATACTTTTAAAGTGTTTTAAATTTTATTGATTTTTTTTAGAGAGAAAGAAGAAGGGAGAGAAAGAGAAACATTGACTTGTTGTTCCACTTGTTTATGCATTCATTGGTTGGTTTTTGTGTATGCCCTGACCCAGGATTGAACCCACAACCTTGGCATATCAGGACGATGCTCTAGCCAAGTAGACTAGCTGACCCAGGCTTCATATGTAATATTTTTAGGCGTGAGTTTAGATAGCTGCTTGCAAGCCACAGCCCACAGTCCACAAACACCAATGGAGAAAACACTCATTGATTGGTATATACTCACCTGTACAAGGCTTCCTTGTCAACAGGGAGAAATAATTTTTAATCAATCCATCATTTCACTAAAAGGTAAACAGGTAGGAAGTTAATGGAATTGATCTCCTAAGCTACCTCTCCATGGCCTGTATGTCCTACCTATTGTAGAGTTTATCGCTGCTCTCCCAATCAAATGACAGGTGTCTTCTTCGTAAAGTATCTAAGGTGAAATGTACATAATTTTAGGGGCTAAATCATCTAGTTGCTGTAGTTCCTTGGGACACTGAAAATCCTCAAGCTAAATAGGCAGAGACACTGTCTCAAAGAGGAAAAAAATAAGGTTTATGAAGACCTATTAGGTACTAGGAAACCATGGATCAGTGAAGCCCAGGTCAACACAACTGAATGGCAGGGTTGGGACCAGAGTGTGTCTCCTCAACTCACTCTAAGTGTTCATTGTGGGCCCCAGGCCAGCAGCAGCAGCACCACCACCAGCACACCTGGAAGTATCATCAAAATGCAAATTCTTGGGCCCCAGCTTTTAACTACTGAGTCAGAAACTCTGGGTATGGGACCCAGTAATCTGTGTTTTTGTAAGCTCTCCAAGAGATTCTGATGCAAGGCCAGGTTCTGAACTACCATCCTAGAGCCATTCTCCTTCCACAACCTCGTGAAGAGGGGCTAGTGTTCATGCAGGCACCATCGTGAGCCAAACTGCAACGGGTGTGCTGTATCTTATTTCTTTCAGTCCTCACAAAGGCCATGCAAGTTGGTTGTTATTATTTTGATTTCACTTTGAGGAAACGGAAGCTGAGGATGATTAGGTTACTTGTGGAAGCTCCCAATACCAGTAAGTGTCAGAGAGGCAATTTATACTTGGGTCTGTCTGATTCTATAGCCTAAACTTCTTCCATTATCCACTAGAAAGTTCTGTCCTAATAGCGATATTGATCAGCTGAGTGTTTGTCTGTCCTGAGGGTTCTCTGTGTACACAATTGTAACAAGCTTGATTATGTGGTTTCCTGGCCTCAGTGGAGAGATTAAATGTAACACATGGGAGGAGAGTTGCTAGACGCTTGTTAGAAGGAACAGGAAGGAACAGGTGAATAATCTGGAAGGAAAGAGTAAAAACTATTCAAAAGTGAACAACTTAAAAAAAAACTTAAAACCCTTATTTTATAATCAGAAAAAGCAACAAAGATTAGTTTTAAAAAGTTGAAAATCTGGGGCTATTTTGTGTAAGGGTCAACACTTCAACACCTCTCAAACTTATCACCATAATAGCAGGTATCCTGATGGTGGGTTAGCCTTGGAACATAGGTTGTGTTTTTCCTGTAACAATGCACAAAGTGAACTTCAGAAAGATCTGCATAAGAAACTGTTGAAGTGAGAAGTGCTTTGATTCTTGAGGCATGAGGTATAATCCACTGGAGCAGTTCTTCCCTACAGAATTTCCCACTCCTCAAGGCCACCATTGCCTCAAACCATGTTGGCCCTGGACCCCTGAACCTGAATTTCCTGTTGTCTCATTTTCACTGTTAAAGAACCCCTTACTGAAGCCAGGCCTAGGCTGCAACCAGGAGAGACTGAGGTCCTGACCTGGATACAATTACAAAGAAAAGGCCTGAAGCTCAGATGTGAGCTATTAAGGCTCTTGACATATCAGTGAAGAACCCTGGAGGAGCTGACTTACCCTTTGTCCTGGTACAGTAAAAGAGGCCCATGAGACTGTTCTGGAAGAGACTTCAAATGATTTCTAAGCCATTGTTGCTACTGTGGGATCGGCCACTTATTAGAGACTTTTTTTCCCTGCAACATTCCTAACCAGGATTTTTTTTCGGCTCATGGAGTTATACCAGGCTTTGATAGTTACAAATAAAAGAGGAGCTAGCAGTCTACCTGTCAGAGTTTTGAATGTCCAGAAGAATAGGACAAAGAGGTATACAGAAAATCCAGGAAACTGGCAAAAAAAATGAACAAGTCAGCAGGCCTGCATGAGGATGCTGCCCCAGGGCCATCCCCTTGCCACACGTGGCAAGTGCCCTGTGGGTGGTAAGCCACAGCTGCTAACAAGATCGTGGCAGGTCAGAACTCCTGCTGGGTCTTGCCTGGGTAGGCGATGGAGTCTCACCGGTGAATGAAAAGAATGTTCCTACCTGAGTCACTCATCAAACTGGACTCATTACTGGCTTTTCTATAGTTGGAATAAAGCAACAGGATAGCAATTTAGGGATGGCTGATCTAAAGCATATCATGGCACGATTGCTGAGCAAATGCAGTAGCACCAAAGTCATGGGAAGCTTGAGGGGTTCCTCAGTGTAGGTTTTGGCCAGCACCTTCTGAACAAGCCTCATAAAAAGTGCAGATGATAAAGCAGCAGTGATTTCCAGGACTGGGCTAACACGTGGGGTGGTGAGCAGAAACAGCCACACCCAGAGTCCAGCTCAGCTCCTGGTCCAGAAGGCACATGGCCTGTCCTCCCAGCTCTGGCTCTAGGAGCAACTAACTCCTTTTTCGTCAGTCTGTTTGATACTGGTGCACAGTTCTTGCTGCGTACTGGGCACCGTGTGAAATGCCTTCCACACTTGATCTGCTGTAATCCTCAAGGTGCTGTGACGTAAGTACTATCATTTCCCCCGTTCTCAGATGCAGAAACGGAGACTGTCAGGTTAAGTGTCTCATCCAAGGTCATGAAGCTGCCCTCTGAACCCCCTAACCCTTGTTATTCAATGTGTGCTCCTCTGAGTGGGGATGTCGCCAGCAGCTAGCTGTAGGTGTGTGATTCACCTGGGAGCTTGTTAGAAGTGCACACTCTTCAGTCCCTTGGCCATGCCCAACCTGGAAAGAGAATCTGCATTTTAGCAAAATCTCCGGGTGATTCACGTGCTTATTGATCCCAGGGTGGGACCAGCTGCCTCTAGCTTGCTTCTTACCGTTGAGTCTCTCCTCTCCTTCTACTCTCAGTCCATTTGCACGTGCTGGGGACACATGGGAACCAGCGGGGGCTGGAGGGAGGGACGAGGGTGGGGAAGACATTCAGCTAGAGGGCAAGGCCAGAATAGCGTGAGCTGGGTCCTGTTTCTTGCGCAGATATCAAAATGACTTTTATTACTATTTCCCTGACCCTGGCAATGCTTCCTGATGTTAATGGGCTTGAGCACTCACCATTCTAATGCTTCTCTTCAGTACTAGAATCATTACCAAAAGACAACCGCCTACCTCTAACCTCTGTCTCTCAGAAACTTTTAATGGTCTTCAGAGCCCATTTAAGTGCACACCTTGTCCCTTTGATAAATGAGTTGGAATTGAATCCAAGCGATCTGGTGTCAGGGTGGGGCTCGCTATCATCCAATCTGGCAGCTCTTAACCCTGACGTGCATCCCAGGCCTCTGAAGGCTCCTCCAAAGCAAACCCGCTGAATCCTCTCCAGATGCGACCAATCAGAATCTCTGCAGGGAGACCTAGGAGTCATTTTTCTTTTTTTAAATTTCCAGGTTGTTCTGACATCATCTCAGGAGTAGCAGTTGAAAACAGTTATTTCTATTCCAACCCTGCCCCTCTCCCAACCAAAATCCTGGGGACCATGAGCAATCAGCTCCTTCAGCACTTGGTTGTCCAGCCCATGCTTGGTCACCTCCAGTGACAGGTAACTCATTACCTAGTGAGATGGCCCCATGTTATTTCGGGTCAGCTCCAATGACAAGCTTTTTTTTGTGGGTTTTTTTCAGCTTCTGAGGTTGGAATTTGCTTTTCTGAAACTTCCACTGATGGTCTTATTTCCATGTTCTGTGGCCAAACAAAGTGCAGTCGATCCCTTTTCCACCTCCCAGCCCTTCCAATACTTGGAGGCAAAATGGGAAGTGAAAAGAGTGTGGACTTAAGAATCTCTTAGAACCGGGTGTGAATTATGGCTCTGTCTGACGTGCTGTGACACGAATGGACCTCGACAAGATCACGCTAAATATGATAAGCCAGACACAAAAGGACAAATATTATGTGATTCCACTTATATTAGGTACCTAGAATAGGCTGATTCATAGAAACAAAACACAGAACAGTAGTTACTAGGGGCTGGGGAGCAGAGGACAGGGAGTTATTGTCTAATGGGCACAGAGTTTCTGTGGGGATGAGGAAGGAGTGCTGGAGATGGATAGCATTAACAGTTACACAGCATTGTGAATGCGCTTAATGCCACTGAGTTTTACAACTTAAAATGGATATAATGGTAAATTTTATGTGTATTTAAACACAATAAAAAATTAAAAATAAAAAAATTCAGCTTTGCACTTTATTAGCTGTGTCATTTCTGTGAGCTGCAGTTTCTTCACCTAAAATTTGCATGTTCTTGTGAGGGTCTGGTAGCTTTAGTTAAATAAAGTTCCCGGCACTGTATTTACCTTTTCATGAAAACATGGGAAATGACATATTTATATGGGATGCGTGATGGGAAAGTTGGGTTTGTAATTTCTGGTCATGTTATTATACAGACATCAAATCAAAATGAGTAGAGAGGGCAGAACTGGCACTTTAAGAGATCAGAATAAATGAGTTTTAAGACAAAAACTCATTTCAGCTTTCAAGGCATTTCAGCTGTTAATTGGCAGCTGATTTATGGACTCAGGCTCCTCCCAGGGTCTCGTGGTTGGCTTTCTTCTACGGCTAGAAGTGGGCAGTTTAAGAAGCTCTGGCCAAGACAATGATTCTCAGACCTGGCTGTACTTCAGAATTACTTGGGGCAGCTATTAAATATACAGGCTCCTGGCCCTATTCCTGGAGCCTCTGATTCACTAAACCATCGGTTCGGGACCTGGATAGATTTTTCATGTTCCGCTAATGATTCCGATGCATTATCAGGTTGGAGAGACACTGGCCTGGGGATTCCAGCTGCCTCTGATGCCCAAGTAGTTCAAGTAGCTACAGGCAGAGGAGTTTGATCTGAGAGTTGGAGCATGTCCTGAGGTCCCAGGAGGTCTCCAGGGAGCCGAGAAAGAGAGGACAGCCCTAACCTGAGGTGGAAGTAGGTTGAAGGACCAAACACGTGGTGCCAAACAGCCAGAAAGAGATGACAACAAAGTGAGAGTCTGCAGCTTTAGACCCGTGTCAAGTTTAGACTGGGCTGCATTTGATGATAAACATGTAACAGCTTTGCTGTACGGAGTCTGCTCACAGAGATTGCTTCTGCAGTGAAAATAATTATGCACTTAGCTGTACAATTACCGACCACAGTGAAGACAGGAAATTGAAAAGTAAAAAAGTTATGTGCTGAGTATAAATTCAGATGCACCAAAGATCCCATTACTTTATATCTCAAAAACAAATTTCAATTGCTTTGGGCTCCTATCCAATGATTGGCAGAAAATCAGTGCCGAGAGATTTTGGAGGGTCTCCCCCTCCTCCTTTTGGTGGTAAAATCCTCCTGTGTCTGTAGCCTTAGAAAAGTGGGGCTGGGCTGGGGATGAGGACTTAGTCCATGATCATAATGTTCTTTCAAGCTGTTCTTTGCTTCCAGGATGCTGCAGATAAGCCCCTGCCAAGACATCATCCCTGACTCAGGCATTGCTGCTCTGGTGGTGTGGGAGGGTCTCAGCAACACCCCCTCATCCCCCACCCCCACAGAGGTCGCCATCGCTGGCCCAAAGGTACTGCATGCAGGAGGTATGGTCATGCACACTAAGAGGGAGCAGCCACTTCCCTCCAGTCATTTCTGCCTCCTACACTCCCTTCCTGCTGCTCCCATTTCATTATTTCCTTGGCCCCTGTGGTGAGCCTTTGGACAAGCCATGCTGGCATTTCCTCCCCAGAAATGGGAGCGAGTGGGAAATGGAGAGAATAACCCCAGTTAAAGACCTATTTTTTTTCTCTTAGTAATTCTTCCTGCTCCTGCTGTGAAGCGCAGAGTTGCTTTTAAGGGGCTGAGATGGCTCTCTTCTCTCATCATCCTCAGCTGATTTTGGACCCACCGACCAGGGGAGGCTGCGGCAGCCCTGCAGTCAGAGCCCTTACACCGTCTGGATGGCCCCCCTCCACTCCTGCCCCCACCACGACGGGCACTTTCCAAAGCACACTTTTCCTGAATCACCAGTGGGACCTGTTTAGTCTTGCTGTTTAAGAAAGGCTAAATCTTGCCTAAAAACAGGCCTGTCCATTATCTGAAGTTCTGCCCTAGGATTTGCATTAATCAATGGCCGCAGTATGCCATGCTCAGAAATTTCTGCTTTGCTAATTCTATCCTAGACGTGTCTGAGTCGGGATTCCGGGAGGCAGGCAACGGCCAGTGGCATGCTCTGCCAGCTGTGAGCACCAAAGCAGTGCACTGGGAGGACTCCAGGGGACTCCTGGGCTCTTCTGCAAGGCTGGGGAATGGAGTTCGGAAAAGGAAAAGTGAGGCAGCAGGAAGCCCAGCCCTGGTGCTTAGCACACAGACCACAGGACTCAGAGGATGGCCACCTTGACTAATCTCTCCTTTCCCTTCTTTTTTATTTTTTAGTACAGTAAGCCATTGACTTTTTAAATATTTTTATCATCTTAGCCATTTTTTTAAAGATTTTTATTTATTTATTTTCAGAGAGGGAAGAGAGGGAGATAGAGAGAGAGAGAAACATCAATGTGCGGTTGCTGGGGGTTATGGCCTGCAACCCAGGCATGTACCCTGGCTGGGCATCGAACCTGGGACACTTTGGTTCCCAGCCGCGCTCAATCCACTGAGCTACGCCAGCCAGGTTTCTTAGCCATTTTTAAGTATAGAGTTCTGTGGCTTTTTCAGTTCAGACTTTCATTGAGATAGTTTCCATATCATATTACAAGTCACCCATTGAAAGCGTACAATTCAATGGTTTTTTCAGTGTATTCACAGATAAGAGCCACCATCCCTACGGTCAGTTTTCAACAGCTCAGAAAGAGACTCGGTGCATATTAGCTTCACCTCTATCCCCACAATCCTCTCCTCCCTGGGCAACCACTAATCTACTTATTCCCATTGTTTTTCCTATTCTGCACTTTTCATATAAATGGAATCATACAGCATGGGCTCTTTTGTGTCTGGCTTCTTTTGCTTAGCATGCTTCCCATTTTCATTCGTGCTATAGCATGCTTCATTCCTTTCTTCCTTTTTGTGGCCAAATAATTTTCCATGGCATGCATTCACCGTATCGTATTGATTTGCTTGTCAGTTAATGAACAACACTTGGGTTGTTTCCGTCGTTTGGCTACTGTGAACAGCACTGCGGTAAATATTTGAGCACAAGATTTTGTGTGGACAAAGTGAGCTTCGGTCTGCAGTGTTCCTCAGATGTTCCCCAGCAGGACGGAGCTGGTGCCCCAGCTGCGAGCAGCCCAGGAACACACCCTTTCCTGGAGCCTCCTCCTCCACCACCGCTCTGCAGCCTCGCTCCCGGGCTCACCTCCAACACAAACTCTCACACCCAAGTCCTTGTCTCTGGCTCTGCTTTTAGGGATCCCAAACTAGATATGAAAGCCCGTTCTTGGCCACACCTGCTCACACACTTTTCCTCCAGGTGTCAGGGATAAGGAACAGGTGTCCCATTCCCTTTCCGTGAAGGGAGAGAGGGCCAGCTGCCCCCAAGACTCATGCCTGAGGAAGAGGGCTCTTCTGATGTAAGGTAGGAACACCAAAATAACACAACCAGGAAAAGACAACAGTTCACTACAAGGCGATCCTAGTGGGTGGAGAAAGAGAGCCAGCATGTTTGGCACATACACCAAGGACTGTGGGTGAACTATCCTATTTAATTCCCACAGCGGTCCGAGAGGTAGGTGCTTTCAGAAAAGCTGGAGATTTGCCCAGAGTTGTCCCCGAAGTGGAAGAGCTCAGACCGACAGCCACGTTTCTCAGGTGCCCCCGGCTCCCCTCCCTCCCCTGGCTCAGCCACTCCTGCAGTGCTGCTCACAGAGAAACTCTAATTCCCTGATTTCACGGAAGCAAGAGTGCCTCTTTGGCTCCACAACCACTGTGAATAAAGCCAGAGGCTTCCTTCTCAGCCCTAGGAACTTCCCGTTTCTGGGAGGTGATTGGCTCCCCTTCTCCCTGGATAGAATGCTGTTTCCATTCGCTTTTTAGCAATCTTACTGACTGAACCTGGTTCTAAACATTTTCATCCTTGACACATTGCCTCCAATGTAGCCCCGTAGGGCAGGGAGCATCTCTGCTGAAGAAGAAAGTCCAAGATACAGTAGCATTTCTCTTGGAATGAGCTGCTTTCGCTTATTCCCTGGCTAGACTAGGCATGCCATTTGTTACTATGCAACTTTGGCAGTGTCCAAAACGCCACTCCTCTTCGCCATATTCTATCCATAAATTAAATTACTGCAAATAAGAGGAGCATAATCACTCCAGGTGCATAATCACAAAATCTCACACCTGGTTCCAGTTCTTCGCTGACGATTCTTGCTGCTTAGGCTCCTGGGTTACAATGGATATAGTTTTAGAGTAACAAAATATCCAGCGTTAGAGGGTGTGTTCATTGACACCATCTTTGCCTAGTCTAGGTGCTCTGATGTACATTAAACATTCTATCAAAGGAGAGAAAAACAGCTACTAGCAAATGGGTGGTGCCTGGAACAGTCGTGTTGAAATATTGGTTTTGCATATTTGTTCGTGTTTATTCTTTGAGCGGCCCACGGAAGCTCCACATTCAATCGCCACAAGTCGCTCTCACACCACTAGATGGAAGACTGGCTTCTTGCTCTTTCAATATTTACATTTTGGCAGCAGCAGCTTTGATTCGTCATCAAAAATCTCCTAAATTGGAAAAAAAAAAAGTCCCACTCTGTGACTGAGAGGACCAGCTTGGAAGAATTCCTCTTGTCAAAGCACAGGGTTGACGTGAAAAATGACCATGACACTAGCCATGGATGGCAGACCACTTAGTGAATAGTTTAGGGCATGGGCTATAGGCCAGGCTTCCAGGGTTCAAATCCCAGTGCTGCTGGTGGCCTGTTATGTGATCTTGGATATGTGGCATCACATCTTTGTGTATCTCAGTGTTCCTTTGTTTGTCGTAGGTTTAATGGGGATAATTAACATTTACCTCTTATGATATGAGCTAACACTTGCCTGTAAAGAGCTTGAAATAATTCCTGGGACATAGTCGATCATGCTATAAATGTTCAATGCTTTTTTATTGTCATTTCTCTCTTCTTAAACAGTATAAGTGATTATGTCAGTTTAGGTCAGTTATAGAAAGCAAAATTATCCAGTATCAATTCAAGGTATTTACTAGAGACGATGTTTATGAATTTAACCCTGATATTGCATTGGTCCCCAAAGTAGGGACATGCCATCATCGGCATGGGCCTTCCCTGGATGTCATCGTTTCGGTGGGCCAGCTGCCCTTGTGAAACAGTGTGCTTTCTGTATCCACTTAATTCCCTCCTTCGAAATTCCATTACAATTTTTTTTAAGGCAATGAAGCAATTTGGTAGGCCAGATTTTTTTTTTCAACATTAAACCTTCATTTCTCTACATTTTTCTTTTTTAGCTCCAGACATTTTTCAATAGCTGACACCCAGACTGTTAGAGAAGCAGCCAGTTCCAAAGGTAATGAATCTAGATTTGACAACCTTTAGTCCAATTCACTCTGAATGTGTGTTTGATATTTTTAGAAAAACAAGACAAGCCCTGTTAGAAATGTATGTGCTCATGGTCCCCTAGCTGCAAGAGTTGGGCTTCTTAGTGGTTTCTGGACCCCTGTTAAAAGGGCAGGAAAAAAAACAACAACTTTAAATAAATAAACATGGGTATAAGATGAAATTTCACACAAAACTGTCAGTGTGAGTTTTTATGTCCCCAAGGGTGACTTTTGTCATTCTTTTGTTTTGTCCAGAAAAACAGTCAGAAGGACATAGTTTTAACATTCATGTTTAATTTGCTAATGTTACAGATTTTCAAATATACTTACCCTGGATGCTTTTAAGTTCAGGTTACAAATCTTCTTCTTCTGTTTGAAAATCACTTCAGGAATGCTTGTGGAAAATACTAAACAATAATAAACGGTCAATTGTCTGACAAACAAAGGTGTCCTGGTTAAGACTTAAAACTTAAGTAAGTTTTTTGTGTCTAAAATATTCAAGTTACAAAACTGGTGAGTCTTAAAATTCTCCTAAGGGTTTTAGTGCTGCTTACGCAGTCAGGAAGATCTCAATTTAAAGTCACAGTCTAAGTCCATCCCTCAGTTGCACATTGTAAATTAGAAGCACAAAGTAAACTTGTCAAAACCCCTACTATGCCAAATTCTTGTGAACACAGCACACAAGTTTCTTTCTGAATTTAACTAAAAAAAGATTTAAATGGAAAATAATACGAAAAGATTAATTAAAAAGATTTATTTTAGCATCTGTACAGTTTATTCTAGATTTCCCTCTTTTAATCTGTATAGTTCATTCTCAGGAAATGTAGAATGAACTGTACAGATGATAAAATAAATTAAACACTTACCATTGAGAGGAGGCATTTGCACCATACCTGTGATTTGGGGGGCCGACCCCACCTGGCCGTCTCACCTGGTCAAGGCTGTTGCCAGACATTCCCAAAGGAACCGCAGCCTGGCACTGTGGCCCAGAAAGTGGTTTTTCTCGTGACTGCCTGTGGAGTTGGGCTTTTTAAAAAGAGTCTCTCTGTCGCAGACTTCAAAATATAGAATATGCTACTGTGGCATAAAAATTATTTTGAACTGAAATCATTTGAAAATTGGCAGTTGCAAGAAGAGGCTTTTCCTCTGAATTCCCTATCTGCCAGAAAACAGAACCTTCCAAAAGAATTCAGCTGTCATAAATCCTCTCCCGATGAATGTCACAGCTTGATCACGGGAGAGAAGTCTCTGAGATCACATAGACACATCTTGTCACCAAAATGATGTTATCTCCTATTTCTTCTCCTGAGGGTTCCTTCGTCTTTCCCACGAGTCATTTGTTTCCGCCCAAGTATCTTCCTCCCTCTTCCCTTCCCGTGTCTGGATGGTATAGAAGCCCCAAGTTCTAACTGTCCTTTTGAGTCACATTTTTTCTGTGTGCTTTGTGTATGTATGGGAATAAAAATTGGTGTTTTTTCCTGTTAATCTGTTCTTGGCCAATTTAATTCGTACACCCCACTCATTGAACCTAAGGGGGTAGAGGAGAAGGTTTTCTTCCCTGTCGCCTATCACCTGTACTCAGTCACTGAAATGATTTGACATATCTCTTTCTCATCCCTCTCTAGGGTCATTCCCACTACCATACAAACATAATGTTACTTTTCTTATAAAAATGTATTTGGAACTCACTGGCCATGCTCCTCCACTTTTTAAAAACTTTTATTTGTAACAGCAGTCTGCGATTTCTGACTTCAGTTTCTCTCCTTCCCTTGTCTCCTACGCCCCTCCAAACAAACCCCCACACCTCTCCACCGGAACAATTTGGTTCACTGTTCATTTCCAATGCCTATAACAGTGCCTGAGCATGTAATAAATGCACAGTTAATATTTATTTAATAAAATGCGTTTCTGAATACTTCTTTTATTTTTCCTATTTGTTAAAGCCACAACTTATATAGACATTTGAATGACATTCGAATGGATTCCAAGGCTCTGGGAGGTGTCACCACTTTTGTTCTGAGGCCCAGCCAATCACAGACACAATGGCGGATTGTACAGTTTGCCAGAAAACAGTAAGTGCACATTCGAAGGAAGCAGGTGGGCATCACCGCATGATGCTTGTGAAACAGCTCCACCCGAGGGGAGGCTGCCATTCCACGTCCCTACTGATTTGCCCGTACAAACCCTGTTGGACATACCTTCTGAGCTGCTTCCCCAAGTAGTGCTTGCATCTTCACTCTCCTCCACCAGCTGGAGGGAGGCGTGCTGTTTTCACTCCATGACCGCGTACAGCATAAAACATCCAAACTAAGACAAGATCAAAATTTTGAATGTGTATTAAATGATGGGTATCATAAAAGTAGAAGTGAGCATCGGTGATGGGTTAAATCTTGCTAGGTGGAAGCATACACAAACTTCCCTCTCTCATTCAAATCACCCAAGAAAATGTGAATTTCATAAAGGCAGGGATTGTGTCTGTTTGGCTTACCACTGTATCGATATACACTAAACACACACTATATTAATATTCCAGCACCTAGCCTCCATTGTTGAATCAACAGATGAGAATCTGGTGATTGCCAGCACTCTCCCTTTGCTCAGCTATCCTGATGCTCACTTGCACCCTGATTTATCCTGTTTAAACCAGTTCCTAGACTTTTTGTCACGCAAGGTCACAGGAAGAGTGCGGAAGGACTTTTTCTAATGGGAGAGGTAGGGAATGGTCTTGTCAAAATTGGTAAGACAGCAAGGAATACAAAAAATAATATTAATAGGAGGAGAGGGAGTCAAAGCTGATCTAGCTGTGGGTAGAGGAGAACACATTTTCTGGAGGGTAAGGAGGTTTCAGAGGTGCTCCTGAGAACGTGGGAGGTCCGAGTGCACGTTAGGGGGCGGGGAAAGGAAGGAGGATTGAAGAGTCTCGTCTCAGGTTATGACTTGCATTTTGTTTGATGCTTGTTGAAGGACATGAGAAACAAATGACATTCTTATCTCTTTATCTTACCTCCTTCTGCCTAGCTGTGCTGCTTTAAATGAGACCCCACTCCACGTCTGAACCTCTCTCCTTTGAGTTGAGCTCCTGGAGGGCAGGAAGCTGGTCTTCTTCGTTTTGTATTTCTGAGGCTAGCGGAGTGCCTGCTGTGGCATTGGAGCTCAATGAGTGTTTTTGAAATGGAACAAAACTTGAGTCTCATGCCTATGGGACAGAATGAGCTTATCCTCCCTGCCCACCCCCTGCCCCCAAGTGAAAGGCAGCTGAACGCCCCATGGGAGGGCCAACTGGTTCTTCAACTAGCCTTCTAGCTTGTCCATAAAAAGCCTTCTAGCTTGTCCATTTTGTTGAGGTATAATTGATTTACAATAAACTGTAGATATTTGAAGTCTAAAATGCAGTGAGTTTAAATATGTGAATATCTATGAAACCAACAAATAATGAACATAGACATTACCTCAAAAGTTTCCTCTTGGTGTTGATGTTTTACTGTGTTTCAAGGTTTTATTGTCTAGAGAGAAAGAGAGAAGGCAGGGGATGGATGAAACAGGATTCATCAGGAACTGGCAACTGTTCTCCCCAGCCAGGTTTGGGAGAGCACCATGAGATAACTCTTAAGTACCTGCTCCCATTGGAGAGAATGGAAAGCAATGGGAGTTGCTTGGGTTCTTGTGCAACTTGCATTTTCAAAGAATCCAGGCATTAGGACCTTCACCAAAAAGCAATTGGAAAGTGAGGGTTGTAGGTGATGTTAGAAGTTTGAAATGTGGACTTGCAGGTAAAGTTTGTATACTCCCTCTATCTTCCATGAGCTCTTGCTTCCTAACTCATAGTCTGTTTTGGAGGAAGAATGGGCTTAGAAGAGGGGAGCCCTCAACTCAGTTTTTCTCAAATGCAAGCTTGGTAAAGGAAAGGAGGACCAAACGTACCTTGCATTTGTACAAGATTTTAGAATTTACTAAACACTCTTTTATACATCATCTGGTTAAATTCTTAAGAAATCCCTGGGGTAGTTAAGAATCTCTCCATTTTTAGATGGAGAAATACAGACTTGAAGAAGTTTACTTATCCACGTTACACCACTTTTTCTGCAGTAGTTCTTCCTGCATCCCCTCCACATTAGTGCTCCCAAGGGGGTTTCTCAGGTGGGTGGCATGGACCAACTGTGGTTCACATTCCCATCAGTCCTTGCTAGGGGCAGTGTTACACTGCTTGATAATTCCCTGCTCCAGGGGCATCCCCACCCCACCCCTACAACTGAGCTCAGCTATAGGCAATTGACCACTCAAGCTCAGTCCAGCTATTAATCAACAAACTTCCAGTTAGTCCTCTCCACAAGGAGTAAGAGTAATACATGAGGCAAGCAGGCAAAGTCACAACCTGAAAGAAGAGATATATTGTCTCCACCTGGTCTACTCACTGCTGCAATCACTCACTCCGTACACACATCTCAAGCAGTCTGCTGCCAAGGTCCATTGGTTCTTAGCTCATCTTCCCTATGACTTTGATCAACAATCCCACCCTCCAGCTCCTCCATATTCTTCCTCCACTGTTGCATCAAGGCTTCTGGGAAGTGGAAAAAACTGGTTTTCATGAAATGTGTGAGAACCTCTGTTTAGATAAAGATGGCTGTGAGGAAAGAACTCTGTTTCATTATACTGTGCTCTCTTTGATTTATGATTATTAGGCAATTAACAACCATGGCTTGAGATGCATACAGTGTTTGAAGGAGAATTTGATCTACTTTCCCAAAATGCTCTGCTTTCCATTCCTTTCCTTGCCTTTTTTTTTTTTTACCTCCTTGGAGTAGAGGAGGCCACCACAAATGATGAAATTTCTGACCAGATAGAATTTAAAGTAGGTGCAGTCTCTTTAAGTACCAACTACATTGGCTCAAGAGATTAGACGTGGGCCAGCAAATTGCATGCCCCATGAATGGCCAGTCAATAGCTTATACTTGTTAAAATATAAAAGCCATTCCTATCAGTTAGCATTCAATTAGGCCATCTTAAAAAAATAGTAACCTGACTTGGTCTATGTGAATGCTATAAGATAGTATTTATCTTAGAAAAGCTTTCTTTTTTTTTTTTGTTTAACTTCTTGAAGGGTTAAACAATGTGTTTTCTTTCTTCCTTTCTTTCAGTACTTATAAATATCAATGGCATTTTATTTTATTTTTCACCTATCCTCCATCTCCCTCCCCTTTGGCAACCATTAGCTTGTTCTTTGTATCTAAGGGTTTGTTACTAGCTTGTTTACTCATTTTTTGCTTTAAGATTCCACATATAAGTGAAATCATACAGTGTTTGTCTTTCTCTGTATGCCATCTTACTTAGCATAATACCCTGTGGGTGCATCGATGTCACAAATGGCAAGATTTCATTCTTTTTTATTGCTGAGTAATATTCCAGTATGTGTATGTATACCCATATCTCACATCTTTATCCACTCATCTACTGATGGATACAGGTTGCTTCCATATCCTGGCTATTGTAAGTAACGTTGCAATGAACATAGGGTATACATATCTCTTTGGATCAGTGTTATTGTTTTTTTTGCATATACAGAAGTGCAATTGCTGGGTTTATTGGCAGCTCTATTTTTAATGTTTTGAGGAACCTCCATACTGATTCCCATAGTGTTTGTACCAGCTTTCAATCCCACCAACAGTGCAGGAGGGTTCCCTTTTTTCCACATCCTCGCCAACACTTACTGGTTGATTTTTCTGATGATAGCAATTCTGACAGGTGTGAGGTGGCACATTCTCTTTCTTGATGTCTCCAGCCTGTGAAGTTGATTTGTGAACCTAGTGAACCTGACTGTGAAATGAAACACTAACGAAATGCTGGGAGATGGTTATTTCCCTTATGTATTTTAGCATCCTCCAGGCAGAACTAATAAATATTCAACAAGTGATTAGTTGGCACATCCCCCCTGTGTCCTTTGCATATGTATACAAGCTACCCTTTCACAAGCAGTTTTACTTGGTAATTTACAAATGTACTGGCTGCACCTGCCAAAATTGAAGTAATTAGCTTAGATGCAAACGATTTCTGAATTAAAGTTCTGGACTTGTAAAATCAAGAAAGCCTCATGATCCACATCATAACTGTGGCAGGCAACAAGTAAGGGGATAAATAACTAAAGACAAGTCCTTTTTAACTAAACTATGTGCAAATCAGAGGTCCATAACAAGGCGTAGCTGAAATATAGGACAATCGGAGGAAGGTGAAAGAGTCAATATTCAATGATTTCTTTATTTTTAAATCAAATTTATTGGTGTGACATTGGTTAATAAGATTATATGAGTTTCTGGTGTACAATTCTATGATACACGATCTGTATATTGCATTGTGTGCCCACCACCCAAAGTCAGATCATCTTCTGTCACCATACATTTGGCCCCTTTTACCCTTTACTACCCAACCTCGTTCCCTCTGGCGACCACCATACTGTTGTCTGTGTATTTCAATTTTACATCCCACATGTGAGCGAAATTTAAAATCCCTCCCTTTTTTCCTGCCCTTCATGTATAAACAGTGTGAAGGACTGGGGGGGGGGCGGTTGGGCATTTTAGGGCACACAGAGTTGGAGCAGTTTAGCCAGGTGAAACCTCAGAGTGATAGAAGCTGATAAAACCTGGAAGAGCGGGAAGGGGCAGCTGGGTGCGTGAGAAGCCGGAGCTGGTCGGACCAGGCGGCGGGAGATGGAGGCAGCGTGGAGCCCCATCCCGGGACCCGGGGCTCCTCTCGGCCCTGCACCGGCGGCGCAGACCTCCCACTGGAGGGAGAAAAGAGTAGCGAGGAGGACAGAGGGGCTGGAGGGAGCGAGCGGGAGTGGGAGGAGGAAAATGGGGGAAGAGCGGGCAAAGCTAGAGGAGCGGAAGCAGAGGAGGGAAGAGAGGCGGGAGGAGGAAAGGAGAGAAAAAGAAAAAAGCGTTGGAGGAAAACGGGTCCGCCCCGCCCAGCGTCCGCCTCTGCTCCCAAATTCGGCCTGGCTCTCCCCAGGCCACCGCCGCCGCCTCCAGTTTCTCGGCTGCTCCGAAAGCGCTGAGACTCCAACTCCTCCAGCAGGCGCGTCCTCGCAGCGCCGCTCCGCCTCGCGCGCTCCCGCCCGCGCGCCCCCGCGGCTCCGGCACTCCGGGCATGCGCGGTGGGCGGCGCCGCTCCGGGCCGCCTCTGCCGCTGAGAGTAGGAAGCGCGAGCGCGGGTCGCCGGGCTGTCAGTGAGCCTGGTGCCAGCCAGCGAGTGTGCGGCTCCGGCTCCTGCTCTCGCTCCGCTCCGGCCCGACTCTCCCGCCTGCCGCCGCCCCTCCTCGCAGCGCCCCCTGCCACCAGCCCGCGCCCCACGCCCAGGGTCTCCCGCGGCCCCGCTGATCCGCCCCCGCCCACCCGGCCCTCCCCGGCTGCTGCTCCCCGGCGGAGGCAAGAGGTGGTTGGGGGGGACCATGGCTGACGTTTTCCCGGCCAACGACTCCACGGCGCCTCAGGACGTGGCCAACCGCTTCGCCCGCAAAGGGGCGCTGAGACAGAAGAACGTGCACGAGGTGAAGGACCACAAATTCATCGCCCGCTTCTTCAAGCAGCCCACCTTCTGCAGCCACTGCACCGACTTCATCTGGTAGGTGCGCTCGGGGCACCGCGCGTGGACCGCCGCTCGGGACCCCGCTCGCGGCGCCCCCGGGTGGGGCGAGCCCCTGGTCCGGGGCCCTTTCGCCCCGGGGACCCTCGCTCGCTCACCCAGCCCAGGTTGCAGGCGTGTCCACTCCAGGGCTGACTCACTCAGGGAACTTGGAGAACCGGCGGGAGTCCAAACTCTCGCTCGGAGTGACACGCGCGCGCGCCCGACCGCCCGGGCCACTGCCACACACGCGGGCAGGACTCTTAGGGAAGTCATCGCCGGGTCACACACACCCCTGCCGCGGGGGGCTGGCCGCTGGCCGCGCGCGGGAGTGACATTGATCCCCTCTACGAGTCTCGCCGCCCGGCTTCCCCAGGCGCGCCCGCCTTCCGTGCAAACTGCGAAGCAGCCGTTTGCCGGGAGTGAATGAAGGGTAAAGTGGAAAGGAGAATCCAGAGGGCAGAGTTTCCCCGGGAACACACCCGGGAGTAACCGGGGCGGCCGGCGATTGCGCCGCTGGGTCCAAGGTGTTAGCGAGCCAGGCTGGGCGCGTTTGAGGGGTGTGTATTGTCTGTTTCCCAGCGGGCGTGGACTCCGCTGGAACCTTGGGTTCCTGCCTACTGTAGCTTGTATCTACTGGGCACGGAAAGGCTTGGACTTTTCTGGGTGAGCCCAAAGAGAAGAGAGGCAATAAACTGTTGAAAGCTTGCAGCGCGGCGGGGGGGGGGGGGGGGTGCAGAATAAAACAGCAGGCAAATGGCAGAAGGACAGAGCGAGTCATTTAAAATAGACCCTGTCAACACGAGATTAGATCTGTAACCCTGTGGACGAGGACAGAGGCCTTATTTAAGGAAAAATACTGTAGGGGCTAAAGGTGTCAGAGTGCAGGTAATTTCCAATGAACTCAGCTGTTCTTAATTCGGGGACCTTGGGGTGTCTGGGAAGAATTGATAAATGGAGGGGTTCAGGGGCCTCTGAACCCTGTAAAATTAGGTGAAATTGCACGTGCTTTTAAAATGTTTTTTATGGAATTTATTGGTTAATAAAATTACATAGGTTTCAGGTGTACAGTTCTATACTCCATCACCTGTATATAGTGTGTACCACCCCATCACCATTTATCCTCCCTATACCTTCTCCCATCTCGCCCCCCCGTTTGTGCTTTTCGTTGGTGAGATAATTATAGCTTTATTAGTTGATTCTGGAAAGATCGGTGACACCCCTGCCCCCAAGTCCCTAAAATTTAGAAAGCTGGAACTCCAGGGGATGCAGTTTGAGGAGCTGTAGTTGCTTCCCCCAACCCCCAGGTGGCCAGATACCCTGCCTTTTCTTACCTTTTGTGCCTGCATACCTTCCCAAGGCCCCGAAGTCCGAGCTATGGCTAGGGTTCCTGAGCTCTCCCCTCACAGAGATGGATGGAGAGCTGCACCAGTGTGACAGTGCCACAGAGTGCGCCCTGCCACTAGCTGGCTGTGTCACGTTTATCTTGTTGGGGCCCTAGGGAGAAGTATGGGTGGCTCTGTGTGAATCCATCTCCCTGCTGGGGAAAAACACCTCAAAGGGGGAAATCCCACGAACGTGGTGCTAACCGCGGTTAATTTTTCTCTTATGAGCGGCCTTATTTGAATCCATCACACCTGGGGAGTATTACCTCTAAGGGGGAGTCCCCACAAACGTGGTGCTAATAAGGTGCTTAGTTTTTATATGGACAGCTTTATTTGCATCTATCACACCTGGAGAACATCTCTAAGGGAGAGTCCCACACACTTGGTGCTAAGGTGCTTCATTTTTCCTTTCCTTTTTAGAAATCTGCTCAAAACTACACTTACAAAAAGCACAGCTATCTCTATGAATGATTTCCATTGTATAGTCAGCCTAAGAAGCGATTGAGCTCAAAGGACTAGGAAATTGTAGATAAGGCCATTTAAAGTAAGTTTTTGGAGCACCAAGGAAAAGATTGCCTTTAGTTAAGGGGAGGTCTTCAGCCTCCCCTGTCAAATGTGAAATCCTGTGAAAGGGGACAGGCAGACTGCTGATGACTCCTGCAGGAAGTAGGTAAGTTAGAAAAGGGACTGCAGCACGCATACGCAGGGTAGCAAATGTCTTTCCACTATCAGTTGCCCTGAAGGATTAGCCCCTGGTGGACTGATGTGGGCCATCTGGTCACCAGGTATAAGGTGAAGTGGAAAATAAAGGTTGCCCTGTCTTCTCTTCCCTGAGTAACCCCTGTAACGTTTCTCCACTTAACTGTAAAGCAGCCACTCAGAAGTTCCAGGAAAATATCCACCAGATTCGTCTAGCAGTGGTTTTAATTTCTCAGTGTGCTTTCATCATTGTTTCTCTGGGCCCTTGACTTGAATTTTATTTAAATATAAAAGCACTGATAATTTATGTGTTTGGGTTTTAAGTATGGCTTTTTTTGGGGGGGTGGGGGGTGCAAATGACTAAGTTAATGATAAAAATGGGTGAAGTGCTTTGTAAATGTAGAAAGGTACATAAAGCAAGACATTATGACTAATCTGAAAAAATTAAGGCAATTCATCCTAGTTAGGACAGTGTTGGCAATTTAATACCCATGTCAAGCTTCTCCACTTAGAGAGTGAATTCTCTAAAGTAACTTTCAAGAACAAAATAGCCTCAGTATGTTTCAAATGCTGTTGGTACACAGTAAAAATTAGGTCATAATCTCAAATACAAAAATAGGAATACTTTATAAAATCTGGCTCCTTTAAGCCAAAATTTAATATTAAGAGTGGTGCTGTTTGGCAATTTGTAGACAAATATTTTAAACAAATTTGTTACAAGTGAGGAAGCCACTTTTTAACTGTCTTTAGGGAGAAAAAGTAATTTTCAGTTGGTCTTTAGGGACCAAATTAAGCCACTTAGGGTTTTTTTTCCCCCCATGAAGTCCTTTGTTATTTGAATATTGTGGCCAACAAATTTGAATGTACAATTATGTTCTTGCCTTGAAATTTAAGTATTGGTAACAGTGTAAAACTTTGGAAAGAAGTATCCATCCGGGTACATCGAAATAGCTCCGGGAGCCCTTGGAGGCCAGGCAGGCTTTCCGGAGATGGATTCATACAGTCCACCGAGCTATTCAGACGTGTTTTTCCTATCAAATCGCTGGGTTTTTCGTACATACCTTTAACTCTGTAAAATGCTTTGTCACATAACTGGCTTAAAATATGGCATCCCACACAAAATATGTTAAGATACTTTGTTCTTATTTCTGTTTTTCAGGGGGTTTGGGAAACAAGGCTTCCAGTGCCAAGGTAAGCTGCCACGTTCGATTTTTACTTTCCAGTACAATATGAAGTCAGCATTTCACACAGGAACTGTATTTCCAGCCCTCTCTTCTTTGTCATCCAAAAAAGTTATTTATATATTTTCCAAATATGAGGGCTGTAAGTTAAATTTGGGCCTTAAAAAAATCATGCGGTATTGCCTAGTAATCTACATATAGAGCTGCCTTTTTCCTCATTGAAAAAAAAATCTTCCTGTAATTTTATCTTTTGCCAAGAACATTCTTGTCAGAAACTGCTGTCTTTGTGTGGGTGTTCAGAAAAAAAATGGAATCACTTTACCGTCGTGTGGCTTTTCTTGTTCTTCCTCCGTTTTTTTTCTTCATCTCTTGCCCATGTGTTAAGTTGGACTCCTAATTTTAGGCCACATGTTAATTATACTGTATGTTGTTTATTTGATTAGTGATCGTCATCCAGAACAAAGTTCACGCGTTTTAAAGTTGTGTAGCTCATTCGATGATGACTCTTTGCTGCAGTAGGAGGCACATTTTTTTCTTCAGCTTCAATATGTGACAACATATGATACTACCCATTTCATCCGGAAAGAAATCAATTAGTCTCTTCCTCTGATTTGTAGTTGCATTTTACAGATGTCACCTATATAACTTTTTATGCTCTCCATTTCATAAGTCAAATATATAACATTTTGTACTTCCATTCTATTTAAAAATTTTTAAAGCATTTTCTAGTTTGTGAAGGCATCCCAGGTTTATTAGCCTACCTTCTGGCTCTCCTGTTCACTGTCTATATTATGTTTATTTAGTTCTGGTTACATGTCCCATCTGGGCATAGGTTTATTAATAGGGCAAGTGGAAAGTACATCCTAGCCTGGAAAATATCCTAACACTGTTTGATAATAAGTGCATGAGAGGGGGAGAGAGACACTGTGTGTGCTTATTGTACCTTTGCAGTTATGCTAGTAAGTTGATTACCTTTAAAATTTTCTGCAAATTTGTGAACCTGTTTTTTACACACAGGGTAGGGCAAAAGTAGGTTTACAATTGTGAGTATGCAAACCAGTTTATTCTTACTTACTGCATTTTCCATACGAATAATTATAAACCTACTTTTTGTCCCACCTTGTACATTTTCTAAATGTTTTAGATGCAGGTATTTTATGGTATAATTAATACTTTACCTTCCTTTACAATGTTGCTTAAAACCCCCATTGAATAAATCATTTTGAGAGTTACATGGGTTGGGGCAGAATCAAGGAATATTCCTTAAAAAAGAGAATAAAGAGGAAGGTGTGTCGCACCAGTATCTTTATAAAAGATGGAGGTGTAACTCCTCCCACTTCTGAAAGCTGTAGACCTCAACTATGTAGGCAACCTTTGGGTCTGTGCCTGAACATAACCTTAGGTTGTTTATGGATGTAAATTGTGACTCTGGGCTAATGTGGTTCACATTGGTAATGTGTTTGGTGGAGACCTATGGAAACTTATACAAAAAAGTATTTACTAAATTTTCTAAATAATATTGAGTGCAAAGTGGTATTTTATTTTATGAACTATGATTTCCTGCATATAAAGAACCTCAGGGTCAAGTTGGTCCCTTTCAGACCCATCCTTCCAAGCAAATTTTGTTGGTAAAATCAGAGTGGCTGCATTGTTAGGTTACAAGGGAGAACCTGAATTGTTTCTCTTCATGGAGCACCTACTGAACTTTGAGTGAATGAGCAGGTTAATAGTCACAGCATAACTCCCTTCTAACTAAGTCACAAAAAATGATGGCTGCAAAAATTGTGAACACTGTGTAAAAATGTATACCCTCCTCCCTTTCCATCCTCAGTGATAACTTCTAAGATACCCATTTGTTGACTCAATCATACACACTTAGTGTTTTTAAAGAGATCAGACTTTTCATCATCTTGCAACTTAATTTTTTTGCTCAGCAGTGTGTGGTGGGTATCTTTATGTCAAAACATCAGTCCCACCTCCTCTCGGTAGTGGTTGCATGCATGGCTGTGGCTATTTATTCACCCGTTTCTCTCTCGATGGATATTTGAACAGTTTATGTGCTCTTGCTAGTACAAATACCACTGTTGACAAAACCCTCGGACACCTGTATAGGTATTCCTATAATAGTTACCTAGAAGAGTGTGTATACATTTAAATTTTAATGAGTACAGCTAAGTTGCTTGCCAAATAGTTTCCAATTTACATTTTCAGTATTAATCTATGAGAAATCCTCTTTTCCTTCCACTCTTACCAGTATTGGCTCATATCAGTCTTTTTCATGTTTGCTCTGGTTGATGAAAAGATGCCTTCCCTACGCCCCCAGCCTGCTCGCCCCTTCCATCTCCTGGGCGGGGCTGAGCATGTTTTCAGGCATGTTTGAGCCATCTGTATGTATTCTGTGAATTGCCTTACTTTACCTGTTATTTGAATGAATGTAGGATTTACAAATGAGACAAACTAGAGCAGTGACTAGGTACTTTATGCACTGTTCTTTCCTTTGGTGAAGAATTGAAAGTCAAACATCTTTGACAAATTCCCCTACTGCATTTACAAATTTTAATTCACAGAAAACCATTTTAAGTATGTCTTTTTGTAACATGCTGTCTGCTTGTCACAATTTCAGTATGTATCATTTGTATTTAACTTTGAGTAGGCATGCTAATCACTCCATTGTATCTTACTCGTTGTAACTTAATTAATGATCTGTTAGCTCCATACAGTGGCTTTTAATTGCACAATAGTTACCCAGTGTTTCCTATTTTGCTTCTCTGCTTGAAATTAATTTTTGTCACATCTGACCATTTCAGAATGTTTTCTCAGTGTTCTTCTCTAACTGTAAGCATTTCCTCTTGGTTCTGTTTGATAGTCTCATTCTTATTCAGGGGAAAAAACTCATTCTCATCCGTGCCTTGGGCGACATACCCTCTGACCAGGACGGCTGGACGCGGAGACTGCTTTTTGCCTTCCGTACCCATCAGCGTGTTCTCACCTGATGGAGGCAGCGTCTTCTAGCTCTCAGTATGTTCTGCTGCCTTGTTCAGCAGGCACACTGTCAGTGCATATGTGCCAAGGGAGTCACACATTCATGCAGTGAGGTAGCTTTCAATCCAAAGTATTTGCCATCATTTCACCTAGTAAATGTCTAGTGAGGATCGGAAAACTAAAATGAGTGAGTTTGGGTCCTTAAAACTGAGTTTGTAATGTATGCCATTTAGAAAGCATTATGTTTTACAAACATGTACAAAAAGCATGTAAGTTTATTTCCCATGTCTTCTCTTTTCCAAGTTACAACATAAATGGGAGCAGGCAACTTTACTGAAGAGGGAATGATGGGCTTGAAAACAAATTACTAGAGCAGGGAAATCAGGAGGATCCCGTTGTGAGATTTGCTGTCTGAAATAGTGAAACCAAGGGCCGTAAACATGGGGGAGAAGAAGGAAGGGTTCAGGCTAGATCTAGAAGCCATGAAACATTTTTCTTAAGGTTTTTAGAGATGAAGACAAGCTTTCCCTTTCTAGATCTGAAATAAGCCTTGAAATGACATGACTCGAATTTGCCTTTTGATTTTCTCTGACACAATGTGGTTGCTTGGTTTGATCTGCCCCATGCTTATTTCATCTCTGTGAGGCTAGCTGTCCTTCCCCCTCTGTTTTTCGGAGAAAGGAACGTGGGCTTGTCTGGCTTGGTCATCGATGAACTTGAGATTCCAACCGGGAAGGTCTGCCTCCAGTCGGGGGTTTCCACCCAGTACTGACTGCTTCCAAAGGCAGTGGTCCCAGGTCACAGGGCAGGAGGGTGCACTGAGCTGCTCCAAGGTTCTCTTCCTCTGGGGGCAGTGGAGCCCCAACAGTCTGATCTGCTACTTTCACTATTGGAAAAGGGGGTGAGCCAGCTCACTTTTTTCCTCCTCAGCGGCAGCTGCAGCAGCAGCAGGACCCACGTGCTTCTCTAGTTACAGTGATAGAAGCAGCCTCTGCAAGGGTGACCTGCTTAGTGGACGTGCCAAACTGGCACCCCCGGCCTGTTACCTCTGGTTCACCTCGGCTTGTTTTTTCTGCCTTTTCTGCTCTTTCTCTTTTGTTTAATGGTCACAAACAAAAATGACTGCTAACTGAGGCTCTTTGATTAGGATACCCTAAAAAGAGAGCATCAGGATTAATCCCTGCCAATGACCTTGAACAGCAGGGGACTGCCGGCTCTGAAGAGGGACACTGGGATGTTTGAGGGGGTCTGCCTGCAGGGAGTATTAATTTACACTTGTGTGCTTTCAGCCTGCCGCTGGGAAGCACTTCTGAATCTTGATCCCTTTCCCTGCTATGAACATACCAACTATTGTACTTACCCTGTGCCTCTCGCTAACACTCTGTGTTTTTCAGTATCTAAGGGTTAAGAATCAGCTTCCCTTCCCCTCTGCTGATGACATTCCATGTCGAAGGCCGGCTTCGGGCTTCGGGCTAGATGTTTACATCAGCTCTGCTGAACAGGGTGGTATTTTATATTCCTTCTGTAAGAGTGAGATTTGATGTTTCAGGGAAGAAAAAAGAATGAGTCTCCCTTGGCTGCACAAGCTGAGGAATTCCAGAAAACCAGGCCAATTTAAGGGAGGGTGACCTTTAACAGAGTGGGGATTTAGTTGGCAGCTTTTCAGAAAAGGATGTCTAGTTATTCTCATCAGTCTGCAGGGTCTGGGAGTCAAGTGCGGACACCAGGTGTCAGAAGATAGAAGAGGGATGAGGATGGAGTTGGGCAGAATGTGAGGAATTCGTGCTTCCTGGGGATGGGGTTGGCCACCCCTAAACTTTGGTAGGCCACTGATTTTCAAAGTTGATGCCAGGACCTTTGTTTTTCTTTTTCAATTAGAGTTAACATTCAGTGTTTTTGTATTTGTTTCAGGTGTACAGCATAGTGGTTACACGTTTATGTAATTTACAAAGTGATACCCTGACAAGTCTGGTACCCACCTGATGCCGGGATTTTCCATCCTTCAATTTCAAAACTGAGGTCAGCCTCTCGGCACCCCCTTTTCATGAATTACCTCACATTAGAAGCTATGCAAACCATAGATGAACTGTTGGGGTTATCTATAGAGTTCTAAATAGACAGGCCCGTGGAAGAGCAAGTATAATTTGAAACGGGGACATTTTTGTGCTGAGATCAGATCAAAGTGTTATTTCAGCTTTGGACAGGAAATCGTCAATAATACCTAAAATATGGAAAAGTGCAGTGGAGGTGGGCAGTTAAAGCTGCTTTTGTTTCCACTAGTTTTATTTTTTTTTCTCCACAAAGATGCATTAACACTTGCTAGAAATAAGGACACCTGGGTAAAATGAGTGTTGGGTGTTCCTGTTTGGTGCTCCACACTGACCATGAAGTGATTTTTGACGGATGGCTTTCGGAATCATGCAGAGTGCATTAGGTGGAAGCGTTTTCCTTGCAGCCACGCACACATTCCCACCGGAAGCTGATGCTGTGGCGGATGAGTGGCTGTTCTTCCTACCAGGCAGTAGAGACCTAATGTTTGTGTTTTTTTCTGAGCATGAATCTGACATTTAACTTTCCTTTAATTTTATGATGAAATGATTTCCTTCCCTCTGAGTGTTTCACTCCCCTGGATGTCTTACAATTTAATTTTTTAGGCACATTAACCCTTAGCTTGCTCATTTTCCTTCAGAGTATTCTCATTTCAAAATAGCGTTAATTTCAGAGCGTCCCTGTCAAATGCAATCTGGCTCCTCAGCAGGACATTCTGTTCTTAAATCCTGCTGTCTTGCTTTTTCAGACTCATCTAATGAACTTCCCGTCCTCCCAGTCATTCTGAGTAAGCTGCAGTTTCCCAGAAAGCGTTTTCTTTCCCCACCCTCCCTGCCCACATAGTGCCCATCTCACCTGTGAGTCTTATCCCAGCCCTCTCCATCCTCCTGCCATCCTGGCCGCCCTGGAAGAAGAAAGGCGCTCTTACCATGGACCGTTTTTCTTTGTTTGCTCTTCTGCCAGCCTTGACACCAAGAACTGATGCTTATTTCTCTGTCTCCAGTGTTTAAGGCAGTTCCTGGCACTCAGAGGGCACGATGTCAATGTTAGGAGAACTGTGATATGAACGTCCATGACCAGAAGGGTCACAGTGACTTCTGCCTACCTACTTTTTAAAATCTAGTTCACAATCCGAGGGTAGGTCGACTAGCATAGATCTTCAGATGGCTTAACAAAAAGTATTGTACTTTGTGAAGCTAAGCATACTTATATAAAACATGGAGCACGAAATTTTAGTTGTATCTGTAATAAGTTATATGTAATTTAATTGTATCCATAATGAGTTATGTGTTAATTCTAAAGTTATAAAACTAGTGCAATAGGAATAAACCACTTCACGTGCTATCCTTCTGTCTTTAGAAAGGAACCCAAGCATCAGAAATGAATCTTATTGGCCTTGGCTGGTGTGGCACAGTCAGCTGAAGCATTGTCCCCTAAACTGAAAGGTGCCGGTATAGTCCCCAGTCAGGGCACACACCTAAGCTGCGGGTTCGATCCCCAGTTGGGGTGTGTACAGGAGGCAACCAGTTGATGTCTCTGCATCACATTGATGTCTCTCTCTGTCCCTCCCTTTGTCTCTGTCTCAAAGCAATGAGAAAAAATTGTCATGGGGTAAGAATAAAAAAGTGTTCAACAAAAGAGAAAGAAATGAATCTTACTGTCACAAACAAAACAAGCATGTTATGGGCCACAGCAGGAGGGGGAGATGTCCTGGGTAAGAGGGGATTCAAACCAGCTCTAGTACACGCACCCGGGACAGTCACTTAAATGTTTTCTTTTGTGTCAGATTGTTAATAGCTGAAACCGGACTGCCATGCTCCAGAGGGAGCAGTAGCTCACTGGACTGACTCTGGTATTCCTAACACTTCTTGTGCCCGAAAGGTGTCTGTGCCTTGCCGAGAGAGGAATA
Organism: Phyllostomus discolor; assembly: GCF_004126475.2. Lineage (NCBI taxonomy): Eukaryota > Metazoa > Chordata > Mammalia > Chiroptera > Phyllostomidae > Phyllostomus > Phyllostomus discolor. Next base: position 88,077,853 of record NC_040910.2, read on the forward strand.
GATGCAAGTGGCAGTAGGGCCACTGAAGGGGAAGGGCTACACCTGACTGACAATCACATTAAAGGTTTTCTGCAATGGAAAGGAAAGACAAACTAATGTGAACTAAGTGGTGCAGCGTGCTGGGCCTTTAGGAGCTCTCACATTCTGTACACATTCATTCCAAAAGCACCCCATGAAGCCTGGGACGTTCCCCCCCTTTTAGAAACGAGATAACTCCCCTGCTGAGGAGTTCACCAGGCTGGTGGGGTGGTGTAGGCCGTAGATTCATGGTCTAACCGTTCTGCAGAAAACATTTCAGAGCCGAGTGGAAAGTTTTTGGATACGTACAAAGCCTGGATTTATGTTAGGAGGGGAAAGAATGATGCCGTTAAGGGAAACAACCATTCCTTGGTGACAGAGAATTAAGGCTTCACTCTCCTCGGTCAGAATTTCCATGATACACCCTTTATTTAAAGTCCTGTTTTCTACCAGACTTTGAAACCTCATGTTAGACTTTGACACATAAGCATCTCAGTACTGGTGCAGTATTACCAGTCAAATCTAATCAAAATGACTAAGGCTACATTAAAAACCCTCTATTAATTTTTTTTAGACTTTTAAATACTGGTTATGCTATTACAGTTGCCCTGATTTTTTTCCCCTTGCCCCCCTCCATCCAGCATACTCTGCCGCTTCCCTCAGGCAGTTCCCCTACCATTGTTCACGTCCATGGGTCATGCACATACATTCTTTGGCTACTCCATTTCCTATACTGTACTTTACATCCCCATGGCTATTCTGGAACTGCCTATTTGTACTTCACCCCTCACCCCTTCACCCATTCCCCCACACCTCTCCCATCTGGTAACCATCAAAAACACTCTCTGTATCCATGATTCTGTTTCTGTTCTTGTTTGCTTAGTTTGTTTTTTAGATTCAATTGTTGATTTGTATTTTTTGCTATTTTATTCATAGTTTTGATCTCTTAAGTACATTTAACATTTCATATAATAATGGTTTGGTGATGATGAACTCCTTTAGTTTTTTCTTGCCTAGGAGGCTTTTTATCTGCCCTTCTGTTCTAAACGATAGCTTTGCTGGATAGAGCAATCTTGACTGTAGGTCTCTGCTTTTCATGACTTTGAATATTTCTTGCCAATCCCTTCTGGCCTGCAAAGTTTCTTTAGAGAAATCAGCTGATAGTCTTATGGGAACTCCCCTGTAGATAACTAACTTCTTTTCTCTTGCTGCTTTTAAGATTCTCTCTTTAACCTTTGGCATTTTAATTATGTATCTTGGAGTGGGCCTCTTTGCATCCATTTTGTTTGGGACTCTCTGTGCTTCTTGGACTTGCATGTCTGTTTCCTTCACCAAATTGGGGATGTTTTCTTTCACTGTTTTTTCAAATAGATTTCCATTTTCTTGCTCTTTTTTTTTTCCTTCTGGCATCCCTATGATGCAAATGTCTTGAAGTTGTCCCAGAGGCTGCTTATACTATATATTTTTTGGATTCTTCTTGTTCTGATTAGTTATTTTTTGCTTCCTTATTCCCATATCATTGATTTGATTCTCGGCTTTATCCACTCTACTGTTGTTTCCTTGTAAATTGTTCTTTATTTCAATTAGTATATCTTTTGTTTCTAACTAGATCTTCTTTATGCTGTTGAGGTCCTTCCTAAGTTTCTTGAGCATCCTTATAACCAGTGTTTTGAACTCTGCATCTGATAGGTAAACAAAATGGAGATCAGTAATCTCTTTTTCTGGAGTTTTGATCTGTTATTTCATTTGGGCCATGTTTTTTGTCTCATTTTGGCAGCTTCCCTGTGTTTGTTTCTATGTATTAAGTAGAGCTGCTTTTATTCTGTGTCTTGGTAGTGTGGCCTAATGTAGTAGGTGTCCTGTGGGGTCCAGTGGCCCTGCCTCCCCTATCACCCAAGCTGGGTACTCGAGGTATACCCTTTGTGTGGGCTGAGTACATCCTCCTCTTGTAGTTGAGTCTTGGTTGCTGTTGGCAGATCAATGGGAGGGATTTATCCAGGCTAGTCAGCTGCAAGGACTGGCCTTGACCACTGACCACAAACCTCCACCCTCTGTATAGGATCAGATGTCAGGGACTCCATGTGGTCCTCTGACATGGTCTGTAGCTGTCCACTGGATATATTGGCCTTGGGGTTTACCAGGTGGTGCAGGCCAAGGTCATCCTCCACCTGTGTTTTGCCGAGGGCCACCCTGCCTTAGTTATGAAGCAATCTGAGATGGCTGGTACTTGTGCTGGGCTTGGAGATTCCCAGGTGAAGCCAAACTATGAATCTAGTCTGGCTGCTGCTAGTGACTGGCCTGGGGCTCACTGAGGCTGACTGTTGCTTATTTGGTAGGATTTAGGAAGTTGTGAAGGTTGAGCCAAGACCAGCCATTCATATGGAAAAGCAGCTTGGGTGAGCCTGTAAGTTGGGTTGGGCAGAGCTTCTGGGGATCTCCAAGGTAGGTCAAATAGTGTTAGCCAGGTTGATGGAGTCTCAGATATGGCACCAGCCTGCTGGCTTTATTGGGGGGAGGGCTTAGAAAAGGGACAGTGTCCTCTGCTTGACTTGATGTCAGACACTTCAGTTTTTCCCTGTGTACTTCGGTGCCTTTCAAGCTACCCTGGTGCTGGAGCTCAGAGGGAGTGAATCTAAGTGAGCTCCTGTGTGGGCTCTTTAAGAAGAACTGCTTGGAATTCCAGAAGTTTCTTTTACTGACTCAGTTCCCACTGTTTTTTGTAGCCAGAAGTTGTGGGGACTTATCTTCCTGGCACTGGAACCCTGGGCTGGGTGGCCCGGTGTGGGGCTGGGACTCCTCACTCCCGAGATATACCTTCTGAATTTTTATGTGCCACACGTATGTGAGGGACCAACCTGTTCCGTGTCTGTGCCCCTCCTACCAGTGTGGATGGATATGGTTTCTTTAATTCTGTAATTGTCAGACTTCTGTTCAACTCGATTTCTGATGGTTGTATGATAATTCTATATTTTAGTTTTAATTTTGATGTGGTTGTGCAAAGAGGTGAGACAAGTCTGCCTGTGCCACCATCTTGACCAGAAGTCCCCTCTGTTAAACTGAACAACATGCAAGATGGTTTCTGGAAATAGATGTCTATCAAGAAACAGGTGGAGGGGAATGATTTGATTAGTTGTCAGCACAAGATAAGAATTATTTAAAAGGGAGTTCACAAAGTAAGATTAGCGTGAAGTCAGTTCATCTTTAATGCCGTTGCTATTTTTTTTCCTGTAATATCTGTGCTTTTGGCATTTTGGGAAATACATGGCCCATCTATATTATTTGGGGGTAACTCCAATAGACAGGAGATAAATAGTGAAGGTAGAAATACAGAATGTGAAGGTATAAGTTTACCTCCAACTTGGACAAACCTGTATGAGAAATGGGATAAGAGGAGAGTCCGGTTAACAGCTGAATTCTGAAGGCCAGGTTCTGTTTTAGAGATGCTCTAATTCCTCTCGTCCCCAGTTAATGCTGTCGGCGAGACCACGACTGCTGCAAGGATGTGTATACTGGCTCATGCACAGCAGTGCACAGAGTCTGACGTAGATCATTTCCTGTACTTGAAACACTGACAGTCACGCTTGTGCTGACTCTTCTACACTGTTCTAAGCACTTTTCATTAACCTGTTTGATCCTCATAATTCTGAAAAGGGTAAGCAGTGTTATTTCCCCCCATTTTACAGATGAGGAATCAGCCACTGAGGCACAGAAAAGTTTAGTAACTTGCTCAAGGTCACACAGTTCAAAAAATGGTAGAGTCGGGATTCAAACCCAGGAAGGATGGGTCCAGACTCCATGCTGTTCACCCAAGTGCTCTCTCTGTTGCCTCACAGCCCCCCTTGTGTCAGACTTAAACTACAGCACTCACTTGATGTGGAAGTGTGGAAGAATAAGGAGCTGTCCCACTCAGTAACTCTCATGTGCTTGCTCCCTGTCGTGGGCATGAGGCAAGGCATGTGGACCTCTACTGTGTCTCTATTGTGCCAGACACTGCAGGGCGTGGGGCAGTCTGGTATCAGGGAGCTCAGAGGGAAACAATTCGATGAAACAACTCGTTGTAATATATCTGAATGGGATAGTGTTGAAGCAGGTGAGGAGGAGGAAGATATATTCTGGGCTCATTAGGAGGTGGCTTTGATTTGGGCTCTGTAGAATGCATAGAATTTCCTTTGGAGGGATGCGGGAAGATGTTCTAATGTGAGAAAAATAACAGCAAAATAGGTCAGGAGGGAGGCCGGACTATTGGAGATGTCAGTGCCAAACCCCGAGCAGAAGGATGGATGGGAGAGATGCACGTGGAGCACTTCGTGCGATTCCCCGTATATCGGTTCTTCTACACAAACACATTATTTCCTTTTGTGTCTTTGTATTTGTGTGTCATGCTTCCTTTTCAGAAAAATTTTGCAATTATAGGAGATTAAAGCTTGTATCTCTATGAAAGATCTATTGTATCAAAGCGTGGAAAATATCTTCTTGTTTTAGAAAGTGCGCTGCTTTGACACTGCGCCAAGGGTCTCTATTAACCAAGCTGTTGCTGTCGATTACAGCATCACGTTGGAAGTCCAGAGTCTTACTGCATGGAAATTATGAGTGGAGGTGATAGATGCATTGAGTTATACTAAGTATGTTCATATTCATTAATAAGGGAAATGATAAAGGAAACATTTGCATATTTAAAGTCAGCACTTTCTATTTGAAAAACTGCGTACTGGCATATTCCATCTGAATTTCTGGTTCATCATCACTACTTATTCCTTCCTTCTCTGTGGGGCCAGACTCAGGAGAATATGCTATAACCCTAATCAGAAACCTTTGTAAAGGAGGGCAAAGGGTGCTGCCCAGCACCTCAGGTTGTAGCGTGGGATGGATGCTTACCTGATTTCAGATTTGCAAAATAAAACTTCAGGTCAGCTTAGTAGCAATATTATGTGTACTCAATGATATGCCACCACTCTGTGGGAGCTGGCATTACTGTCCCCTCTCTGTGGGAGCAGACGCTGGGACCCGGAGGGGTAGTTGCCTGTGGTCTTGTGGCTTTGAGAACAGGCAGATTTAGTCAGTGTGTTTGATGGCAGTAGGTTTTTAGTATCTGAAGCTGTACGCATAAGTAGCTAATCCCTTTTACTGTTAATTTCACTTGTCTTTTTCTTCCCTCAGGTTTTCTAATAAAGTATGGTACATGGTGCTGTTTGTTGTAGTTGATGAAACTCTCATTGATTCATAAGTTAGGCTCATGCTTGTAAACGCTTCCGTTAGCTTCCATTTGCACATGTCTTAAAGTTTAGTGGCAGTAAGTGACTTTAAATTAGTTTCCTGTTGAATTTATGCCTCTACCTATGTAACTATCCTAAAACATGAAAGCAGGAGTTAACTCATTAAAACAACCTTAGATACTGCAATTTGATAACTATTTACAGAATAAAAAGTAGTTTAAATCATATTTTCTTATATAAACAAAAAATGCTTTTAAAATGCAATCATAATCATAAAAAGTTGTGTAAGGATGTTTACCGTTTCGTGTGTGGATTATAAAATACCATGTTGTGAGTCATTTGCCTAATAACTACTTTGGAATCTTCTTTTGAGTAAATCTAATGCTTTCACATGCTGAGTTTGTTTGATCGCTAAAGTGATTTTTGTCGCCTTAGTTTCACATTAGTTGCTTTGATCTGAGTGACTCATTAACATGGAAAACTTCATCATTCTTCTGTTTTGATTTCATTTTATCTCTCTCTACACCACATGTGTGCCTTTAAAAATCAAATGATCATTTATTTTATTTTTATTTATATTTGTTTATCCTCACCAGAGGACTTCCCCCCCCCCATTGCTTTTAGAGAAGGAGGTAGAGAGAGAAAGAAACATTAATTGGTTGCCTTCTCATATGTGCCCTGACTGGGGATCGAACCTGTAACCTTGGTATGTGCCCTGACGCGGAATCAAACTCACAGCCTTTCAGTGTGTGGAATGATGCTCCAACTGAGCCATACCAGCCAGGGTGATCTATTTTAAACAGTTCAGAGCATGCAGGACTGACTTTTTAAAATTAATTAATTAATATTCGCTATTCATTCCTTTATTCTTTAGGTCCAAAATCAAAGTTAGGTATAAAGACTCAGATGTCCTTATTTTTCCTTTGTAGTTGCTTAATTTCACCACAGCACCTGCTGGTATTGTGCCAAATTTGTGTTCCTGTGGTGCAAATTAATTTGCAAGATTGCATTTTTTTAAAGAAGAATTATTGGGCAGGAGCTGAAATAGTTGGTAATGCTTATGACTTACCTTAGTGGTCCAAGAGGAATCAAATGAAATGCTGTTGCAGGGTAATTAGGATAAAAGGTAAATAGTAGAAAGCATAGGATCACTCATAGGTGAGGCTCAGGGCTGATTAAATTCTTCAGTTACTTTGATAGTGAGAGGTGTAAAAGGCTTTGCACAATTTATTTTAAATTTAAAGACTAAACTTGCGAGAGAGAAAGCATCCGTGCTCTGAGTTCGATAGGATCATTTGTGAGCAAAGTGCTTTTGGATGGCTTGCCTATCAGTGGGGAATTAATGAAGCCCCAAGTTTTGTCTTAGAATTCTGAAAAGCATCATTAACTTTTGGCCTGTTTTTACGTACTTCCTATGTGTTCCTTTAATGTCAAGTTATGTTGCATATTCTGTATATTTTGTCTTAACAGCCTGAAACTGAGGAAGCTTTTCCTCAGGATTTTTAAAAAGTTAGTTATTGGAAGTGGTAGAATATATTCATGTCAGATGCACAAAACTTTTGGTCAATAAAAAAAGAACCAGGATAGTTCTCTTGGTAAATATCAGCTTTAAAATTGCTTAAATTATATATTCGTAGATGATAAGAATATGCTTGTGTTTAAAAGCAGGTTAACATCTGAATTCATATACATTCAAGCACTGGCTTTGCTTGACCTTTCTGTTGAATCCTGGAGTCACAGGTTCAGGAAGAGCCATGTTCTTAGAACTTAAAGCAAGAAAGGACTATGGGGACTGTGTAGCTGAGGTCCTTGAATTTACAGCTGTGGAGGTGGCCAGGAGAATTAAGTGACTTGCTGTAAACCCACCCACAAGACTGTGACCACCTAAATCTCGGGCTCCCAACAGCCAGTAGTGACGCTGCCCATCGATACCTTTCCTGCTTCTTGGTAGCTCAGAAACCTCTGTGCTTGCCTGCACTTCGCTGTCTTGGAACTTAAGGGCCATGGCCAGTGAGGATGGGTGCTCTTCCAATAATCTCTATTTAAAAAAAGGCATGAGGAAATCTGCAAACAAAGAAGGTTCTTTTTATTTCCTTTGAAAACTGGCAGTGTGTTTTAGAGGTAAATGTGTATTTTGCTCTAAGTGTTGGGATTTTACTAAGCATTATGTTTTTCTTTGATAATTTATAGATTACCAGTATGGAAATGACATGTAAAGACCTCATTTAAAACATTGTTTTAGAAATTCTTAAGTCTTTGCATTGATGTTGGAGAATTCACGGGCAAGGAAAATGAGTCTGTTTGAAGTAATGTTTCGACTTTTGCCTAATTTTAACTTTTACCATGATTCTTTGGGAACAGGCTACATCTTTGTGTTTCTTAGTTTACTGATTATCTTATAGTGAGATATTACCTCTGAGCTGATTTTCTGTGTCCTATATTACCTGAAAATATATGTATAAATTAGTATTTAATTAATCTGCAAATGTACTAAAATATGTTTAGTAGCCTCCTAAATAAGATTCATTCAAATGGCGACTCGATATAACTGTAGAGTTTATTATTTGGTAATTTTGCCTTCTGTAGTATAAGTAACACCACTCTTAGAATTGAAATTATTTCTGGACAGTAGTACAGTCAAATACAGAAATAAAGCCTTTATTTCATAGTTTTAGTGTTGATTTGAGGTTCTGCTCTAGGAAATATCGATACAACAAATGCACAAAATATACAAAATGACAGATCTAATGATAACAAACATGGACATTTATGCATACCTCTTTCATTTTTTTTCTAAACCCATATGCCATATATATCTTAGAAATGTTTTTTGGGAAATTTTCCTTCATGTCCTAGATTACTAAGTTGATTCAGAAATGAGCCCAAGAAGATGGTTGCTTCTTCCCCACCTTGGGTGAATTTCCCCACAATACTCTTGGCCATATTTATTGCTCCAAGAGTCTTTGGACCATGCTCAAAATTAAGAAATGCTAGCTTAAAAATTATGAGGGCCAATTTGATACGTGCAAATAATTTTAAAAATGTCTTGATAGGACTTAAGTGCTAAGGATAATCACTTCCCATGTCACCTTTATAGCTCCATTGTGCCTGCTGTATGAAATTTATCACCAGCTTGGAATAGTAGCCTTTCTTTTCAAAGAATTCATTTCTGTTTTCCAGAAAAATCTGATGGTTCTGGGACACCAACCACATCTCAATCTCAAGTGGCTAAGCCACCCTGGGCTCTCACTGGAGCTCTGCCTCCGTCAAGCTCACTCTTAAATTTTTGGAAGAAATCTTTTCTTTCCTTCAAACTTTTAATTCAAACTTATTTTAGATGCAGAAAAATTGAAAATGATACAGGGAGTTTACATGTGTCTTTCATCTGGCTTCCCCCACGATTGACATAGCATAGTCATCAGAAACAGTGGTACAACCATCAAAAACAGGAAATGAGCATCAGTACAGTATCATCAACTAAACTACAAACCTTACTTGAATTTCCATCAGTTTTTCCACTGATGTCTATTTTCTGTTTTAGGATTCTATCCAGGATCCCAGCTCGTGTCTAGTTATTTTTCTTTTGTCTTGGAGATAACAGGTTTTTGCCAGTTGTCTGGGGGTAGTGTATCTAATCATGCATCTGAACAATCAGATATTTTTCTTGATCACAAATAAGCCCTGGCTGGTGTAGCTCAGTGGATTGACTGCTGACCTGTGAACCAAAGGTTTGCCAGTTCAATTCCCAGTCGGGGCACATGCCTGGGCTGCGGGCTAGGTTCCCTGGTGTGGGGAGCGCAAGAAACAACCACACATTGATGTTTCTCTCCCTCTCTTTCTCCCTCCCTTCCCCTCTGTCTGGAAATAAATAAATAAAATATTTTTAAAAAATCAGACCACTCCCTTTTTTAAAAAAATTTACTGTTAGTTGCATTGGAGTAATGCTATTCCGGGCGGGGTCAGCCTTGTGGTTACTGTGGTTGCTGGGTGGCTGTCACTAGAGTTTATGTTGCTTCTTATTGTTGGGATCTTATTTACAAGCAGGATAATAGGAATGGAAGCTTATTCTGAAGGTAAAGGGTCTCCTGCTTGGTCTTTTCTGGGGAGGGGAGTTAGGAATTCAGAGCTTGAGAGACCTGGAAAGCCAGCTTATTTTCTAGACAATTGCTATCCAGTAGAATTTTGGGCGATGATGGGAATGTTCTTTAATCTGCATTGTCCAGTATGTAGCCACTAGCACTGTCTATTAAGCACTTAAAATGTGGAACTGAATTTTTTATTTTTAATTCAAGTTTAAAGTTCAGTGGCCACACGTGGCAAGTGGCTACTGTATTGGAAGAGTTCAACTTTAGAGCATCCTTAGGGATTAAAAGCGAGGGATACTTTTAAAACCTTTCCTTATGAAATAAAACAGATGTGTAAAACCAGACAATGTGTGGTTTAATGAATTATTATACAGCTAGTAATTCCTGTGACCACTGCCCAGGTCGAGTAGTAGAACTTGGCCAAGTCCTCCATCTGCCCTGTTTCTTCCTCCAGAGTAACCACTGCTGTGATTTTCAGATTCATCAGATGTGTGCATTTCTTTCATCACCCAAGTGGTTAGGCTTAGACACTGCAGTGTAATCTTGTCTATTTAGAAATAATTGGAAATGTCCTTGAGTCTTGCAATCTGCAACTTCATCCTCCGTCCCTTCTTTTCCTTATCTCTCTAGCGGGGGTTGGGGGAGGGTGGCGGCCCTGGACCTTAGGACCCATGTGTGTCCCGGGGAACTCTGCTGATGACAGGCTCATGGTGCAGTGCACCGCATTCCTCTGTAGATTTTGCAGATTGGCAGCTGGATCAAGAAATTTGATTGAGTGGACTCCGATTCAGTCTGGGTCAGATAGTTTTTCTGTTTTTAATTTTTAAAAGAAGATTCTTGCACAGCCCTTATTGGGAACCTGGCCTGTAACCCAGGCATGTGCCTTAACTAGGAATTGAACCAGCAACCCTTTGATTTGCAAGTCAGCACTCCATCCACTGAGCCGCACCAGCCAGGTCTAGGTTAGGTAGTTTTTAAGATGTCTTTCTAACTTCATGTGATTGTTGGTTACACGTATATCAATGTGGAAAGAACACCAATGGAGTGTTTTTCCATTAATAAAGTACCCAAAATTGAGAACAGTTAACCTAGTTTAACTTGTTTATGCTAAATTTTGCAGTGTACCATGGAAACACCTGCATGCTACTGTGGAAAACCAGGTTGTCAGAGGTCTTTCTAAATGTGTGGTGTTCATAATACCTTTATGTAAATTTGTTTTTAGTAAGTGCTTCTGTGAGCAAGAGGTATGCTTGTGTGTCTGCCTGTTGGGGGTGGTGGAAAGAATTGCTAATTGAATTGTAATATAGTCATTCACTTGTCTACACCTCACCCACATGGCTGTACATGCTCTTTGTTGTTGTTGTTCTTGGTCTTTTAATTTCCAACAGAAGACCAATTTGGGCTTTAGAGTTACTTTTGTGCACTGCACTATCCAGGGGCACAGAGAATAGGCATGTGAAGGGTGCATTTGGTGTATTCTTATTTGAAGAAGCAGATGGTAAACAGCTCTTGGGCCTGCTGTGTACAGAACCACACTCCAGCTATTGATGTGGAGGAGGAGGGGTTTCTTGAGAGTTAGAGGGCCTGCTCACTTTTACCGGGGAGTTTAAAATATAACTAAATAAGTATGACTTAGACACTAAAGAGTTCTTCTATTAAAAGTCAACATATATAAGTGTGTTTAAAAAAAAAAACATCAAGAGACACCTTTCTATGTGACCAATAAGCACTAGAGGAGAAATTAGCTAATCTTGCTTTGAATTTAGTTTAGGCCTCTGTCCACTTTGTGATGGGGGAGTTGGACTCTGTTAAAGGTAGTAAATGTGACATTCTTGCCAGTTGCTATGGCAGGTGACACTAATTACAGTCATCATGGTCCTTTTTCTGCTTCAGAATCCGTCTCAACTCAGTACTGCAAGCCGCCATTGCATATCACGTGATTGGAACTGACATGGAAGACCAATCCCTTTGTCAGTCCTGGGCTGCCTGATTTCCTTCTCCTCATTGATCTCCTGAGGGTTGGAGATCCTTGGAAGCATTCAATCTCCTTGTCACTCAGTTTTTATACATTTCCCCATTTCTTTTAATTCTTCCATAGAAACATAATACCTTGGAAAAATAATTGTACTGAGAATTTTTCCCTAAAAATATTATCATGAGATATTGAAAGTTTCATGCAAAACAAACTGTCATTTCTGGGAATTGGCTGTAAGCCAGGAATTAAGTTGGTTGAGGATGAGAAAAACAAACTGTGTTCATGCCTTGATGTTGTTTTTCTTTTTTAGCAACATGTAAAATGTTAAATATTTCTGACTTCTGCTGGGTCCAAGCCAATGTTTTTTACTATCCAATTTATGTGACCTCCTTACAGTTGAAATCTGGTATTTGAGTCATGTTTTGGTTTCGGGGTATTTTATAGAGCTCTGTGACCCAAGTAATCACTCTGCAGCCCCTCTTTCCCCTCCTAATCTGGAGAGGAAATAAAATACTAGTAGAGCTTTGTGTTTGATGTTGTAGGAACCATAATGAAGGCTGAAATGGTGGTACACTGAGCCCAGAGATGGCTGGTGATAGCAAGGGTACAGATTGCTCTATTCAGAAATGCACGGGAGAGGAAATTATGTTGGAAGCGGCAAGCCAGGATGCAATGTTCCTAAAACTGTTTGAGAACAGAGTTAAGGGAGAGGAGAAAAAACTCAGACGGGTGGGTAGCTGTGATTTTTTTTTTTTTGAAAGCTTGCTTACAGTCCTTTGAGCTAGACAGAGCCCCAGGATTACTTGCAGTTTATAAGACTGCATGCTTCTGCATGCACAAATCCTGTTTGTGCAAATTTGACCTTTCAAGTGATTTCCATTACTCTCTCCTATCCCTCTCCTCCTTTTCCCTTTTTTAAAAAGCTGGCTATTTAGTGAAGTTGTAGATTTTAGGGTTACATTAAGGCCCTAAGACTTCCAGGTGTGTATGCCTGGCTGTCAACCATCTACTTAAAATTGCATGTTTAGTACATATTATCTACCAAGCACTGTGCTAGGTGCTGGGAATAATAATAGTAATACTACCTAACACTTATTGAATATGTCCTTAGTGTATTGTCCAGTGTTAAACACTTTACATATATACCTTATTTAATAGTCACGAGCAAATGAGGACAAGTTATTTTATGGATGAGGTCAGAGGTTATTGCCTGAATCATACAACTAAGTGACTGGTTTATGTTAGTATTGGAATATAGATCTTGATTATTGATTCCTTTTGATTTTTGTGAAATGTCACCTAAAATATCATTTTCGATGGATAAATTCTTCATGGATTTATATATTTTGAAAATGATGTCCCTGTTTTTACAGCCTGGATGCAGGTGTTGTCTTCTGTCCCTGGCAGCCCCCTCTACCCATCACACAAAACAATGTAGGAAATCTGTCCATAAGAACGTGCTCTTTAATTTCCTGGCTTACATTCTGGTGGTCCATGGGGACGTTATAAAACAAGTGCAGTCAAGCCTAGCAAACATTAGACTAGGGAGGTTTCAGAGACACACAGAACGGGTTTATAATTTAATAAAAGATAAATTGGGTCCTAACATTTTATTTTCTAGGAGCATTCGCTTCTGTCCTTGGCCAAGGTTGGGAAACAACTTGGTGTGACTGTCTGTTTGCCATGTGTCTGCTCTGTCTGTCCTGGCACCGCTGAGATCAGTTACGCTGAACTCACCCTGAATGGGGAGGTAGATGCACTGTGGGCACTTACCGCCGCTGTGCTCGCCAGAGTCGGGGTGGGGTTCCATTTAGATGGGCCCCCTGGTGTATCAGTGCTGGTACAGTCTTGTTGTTTTAAAGTTTATAAAGGGGAGCTCTGCTGAAAGTGATATCAGATGGTCCCTTCATGTTACATTTGATAATTTATTTGATAAATTGAAAGTTTGTTTAAAAATAATCCTATGTTTTTGTGTCATCTTCTATTTCCATAACCCCCAAATATTTAGAATCAGCACTGTAATCATGACTCAATTCTTTAGTTCAGTTTATCCTTTTAGCTCTTTGTCTTTTTATTTCTCATTTCTTATAATTTTTTTACTTAGCTTTTATTTGAATATTAACATGACAGGTTTGGAGGAGAATTTAAAAAAATAAGGCTTAAAATTTTAGATGACTGTTTATATATAAAATATAACATACATTTTAACATTGCTGTATCTGCCAGGCATGGTGTCTAGTGCTGGAGATATAAATAATCCAAACTGAGACTATTTATGGTATTATCCCTCTAGTAATGGACCTGGCCACTGATCCAGTAATCAGGAGGGCAAATAAGGAGAGGGCCTCGGGCCTCTGGCCTCTGGCTGTGGATAATGAGGGGCCTAACTTAGTCTAGGGGTCAGGAAACTCTCTCCTATGGAAACATTTGAATGAGCTCTGAAGGATTATGAGCTATCTAGGTGAAGAAGAAAGGAAAAGCCTACTGGGCAAGGCAACCAGCAGCACAAATACAAAGGCCGGGAAAGGAGGCAGTGTGTGTGTCCTAGGAACCAAAACAGCCCTGTTCCTGGAGTGGTTAGAGCTGGGTGAGAAAGGGCTGGAGAGGAAGGCAGGGGCCACACTGCAGCTCTTAGACCACGTTAAAGATTTCGCCCTTTGTCCATGGGAATCCATGGAAGGGCTTTAAGGAAGGAGGGGCAGCCTGATCAGCATTTCCTTGAAAAGAACTGTGTCTGCTGTTATATGGAGAACTAATTAGAAGCAGGCAGGAGTGAATGGGGCAGCTATTGGCAGGCCAGTCCTCATTCTAGTGAGAGATTGGGTTCCTGAAACTGGAGGGGTGGCAGTAGAGAGATGTTTACAAATCCAGGGGCTGTTGAGGAGGTGAAATCGGCTGGGTGTGGAAGGGGAGAGGCAGGTCAGAGAGCAGAAGGGTGGTGCCATTCACTATTGTGTAGCAAGCCAGAGGAAGGAAGACTAGGTTTTGGGAAAGAGCATGTAGCTTTGAACCTGTATAGTGAGAGGTGCCTTCGAGGTCTCTAAAGTGAGGGATAGGGAATGCCAGCTGGGTTTGGGCACTAGAGATGTGTGGGGTGGCCAGAGAGTTGTCTGCTCACAGGTGGAATTGAATGAATGGTAAGGATTAGCATGGCTGGGGAAGAGGGCACAGCGTGGAAAGATGATAGGGCCAATGCCATCAGCATAGTGGAATCCTGGCATTCATTGGCTGTGTCAGCAAGAATGGGCCTTAAAAAGAGAGGGGTGGGGCCTGGGGGCCAATGAGGCAGGAGCAAAACCAGAGGCTGTGGTATAGGAAAGCAGAGGGAAGAGGAGGACCTGTTGCTGTAGGTAGGGTGAGGTTTCCAGATAGGCGCTGTCTGTCTGGAAACCGGTGGGGTTTGGAGCTTTATTGTCTATAAAGCTTTATTGTCAGTAAAGCTTTATTGTTTATGGGGCAGAGAGTAAAGGAAATGGGGACAATACCTGAGCAAGAATGCCGTGGACAGTATGAGGATTGCTCAATGAAATGCATCCCAGTTTATTGGGATCATTCTTGCTTCCCATGCATTGTTGTTAAGGGTATGGCTCCCGAGAAATGCCTGTCTCTATCAGCCAACCGGGGAAAACATTGTTACCCTGCTTTCATTCTTTAGAAAGAAAAAGCTAAACTTGAGTTTTTAAAAATTTTTATGCATTCAACACCCAGTTTTTACTGAGCTGATCTCGTTCGACCTTTTGTCTGTCTCTTGGGTATTAATACAGAAGGAACAGCTGGGAAGATAAGCTGTTCTCTGATAATCAATTTGTATGTGACTCAGGGAGGTATGAACCCCAACCACAGCGCTTTGCCTTTATTTATTCAGCCAGGACATTTGTATACATCAGTAAAAGGACTATTTGATTATTTTTTTTTTTTTAGTTGGACAGCTGCAGTACCTGCTCATCCTATCAGAAAAGATAAAACGGATCAGTAGGCAAGCAAACATTTGTCAGTGTTTGGAGATTTTATTAAGCTAGAATATAGTATTAGAGACTCAACCCCAATTTCAAGTATTTTGTTAAAAGGGTCGCAGGATGATTGCAGAAAAAGGGATATTTGGAGGGTCATGTGCTCTGGCATTAACTAGATTACAAAATTTTGTAAGTAAGTTGCAATGGACTTTAAAATGGCAATGGGGAAAACGATTTTGGACTTGTGTTGGGGGGAGTGAGGCTGGTCATAGCAGGATTAACGGGTTCTGACTTTGTGGGGATCCTGGGAGGAATGGAGAAGGCACATGGTTGCTTCTACTTTTTCTAATCTTAGACTATTTATTTTTGTTCCTTGTTCCTAAGAATTTTGTGTGTGTTGTCACTTGCTCCATATTCTGAATCCTTGAAACCCTTCCGTGAACTCACAAGGGGGCACGCCTAAGATGCTGTTGATAGAGGCAGCCCTGAGGATGTTTGATCAAGTGCTTTTGGGGTGGTGTATAGAGATGGGGTGTCAGGAAGAATAATCTGGAATCATAGCTCCCTGCTTCTTGGGCTTAGATTATCAGGGGAAGGGGGTTGGGTGTGCGACTGTTTCAGTTGTGTGTTCCGACAACCTGGTCTTGCTAGTTTGGGTTAAAAGACCGTGTGTGTCCCATGCTTCCTGTCCCCCAGCCTTTCCCTAGCCTTGATTCATTCTTCTGAGCTCAAGTATAAATAGAACCTCTTTGCGTCTCCCCACTCTTTAACCTCTGAAGACTCTCACATACTTTTAATTATGCCCCCATGTTGTGGTGGATATGGTGCTGTGTGTTTAGTGGTTGTTACCCTCCCATTGTATTAGTGGAGATTGGTCATCTCCAGCAACACATTAGTCCCTGAATCTCAGTGGCTTGACACAGCAGAAGTTTGCTTCTCCCTCTCTGTACACAACCACTGGGAGTCGATGAGGGGACTCTGCTCCTCAGGTTTGTAGGATTTTAGCATCTGGAACATCGGGCTGCCTCCTTCAGAAGCTCTGAAGGAAGGAGGGTAGAGTATCACGCAGGGACTTTCTCTTGCTTCAGCTCAGGAATGATACTTCCTCTCACAGCTCATTGGTCAGAGCAAGTTACATGACCTTCTGGCGTGGGCAGGGGAAGAAATGGAACACGCGGGGAAGGATGGGAGTGTTTGAGTGTTATCATCTCTGTCACATCTGTGACATATTTCTGTAAAGGAAGTCTGTGACAACTGTGTAATCTCTTGGTTACTAAATGCATTGCTGTAGCCTTCCCTTGAGGGAAGCTGTCTTAAAGGCAGTGTAAAAGCACACATACTCTGTCTTGTCAAAGTACTTTTATAGTTATTTTTCCTGTTATCATTGAATATTTGATCAGTATTTTTCTTCTCCATACAAGGGTGGCAGACCAATTGTTTTTGGTTCAGAATACACTAGAGCAAAAGAAAACTTTTGCCACATTCACAACAGGATGTATAAATGTAATATGTCTTGGACTAGAACATGTGAATTCTGGCTATACCCAGGGCATGTGATTCGTTCAAGCAGTTTCATAGCCTCTGCTCTAGGGTTTGGTGAGGTTGGGGGATATGAGGGAGTTGGAGGGAGAAGGACATTAGCATCTAAGACTATTGACTGCCATCCAAAGTATGTTCATTCTTCCATTTTCTGTGAGGTCTAAATCAGGTTCCTGGTATTTGAAGGATCTGTTGGTGATTTGAGTCTGGTGCCATTAAGGAGGCTGAACTCTTTATTCAGGTAAAGCGAACCCTCAGGTTTCCCTTCAGCTGCTTGGACCAGTACCTCTGACCCATGGGCCATGCATGGCAAGAGTTTGCCCAGTGCAACCAGCATGGAGGTGGGAAGTCTACTCAGTGGGGCCTGCATTATAAATAACTTAAAAATATGCTATGGTTGGCTACTAGAGAATCTAAGAAACTATAACAAAGAGGAGCAATTGTTCATGGAAATGGATTCCTCTAAATGCTGAAAATTTGCCCTCAGTTTTTACCTGTCTTGTTATGGCATGAATCATCAAGCTGTTTTCTGGCAAACGTTCAAGGCTACAGTGGTCTCGTTGGAATCATGGGTCAGTATTAGAGGGGTCTACTTTCATCTGGCCTGACGCACCTGTTTGTGTGGTTATTCAGTTGTGTTTCATATGCTATCCTGTCAGTTGTTCACAGTTTCGTCTAGTTTGATCTCGCTTCCAAGTTCTGTGAGGAGAATGTGTCCTGTCGCCCTGTGCCACGTGCTGGTCTGTGGGCTGAGGGGATGGAGCCTGGATTACGTGAATGGAGGGGTGACGGGACGGGGTGCTGGCCAAGGCGAGTGCTCTGCCGGCGTCCCCCAGAGGTCCTGGGGCTCCTCCAGTGCCCGGTTCCCTCCCTGACTGGACAAGCAGAAGTTGAGTCCTTGCTCCTACTGAAGTCCAGCTTCAGAAGCTCTTTACTTCAGAATGCTCCTCATTGAAACCTTGACTTTGTGGTTGGGTTCAGGTTTGAAAAAGGTACTTTTAATGCCCCCCTCCTTTCTGATTGTACTAGTCATAGATGTTCCTTTTAGAAACATTGCAAATAAAGTGTGAAGAAGTAAGTTGTATATAATCTTCCTATCCAGAAGTAACCCATTAATCTCGTTATGCTTCCTTCCTCTTTTAATGTATATATGCATAATTTTCTGTTAAATCATTTTTAGACCCTACTTCTGTCACTTAATATATGGTGACAATCCAGTTAAAAAATGGTCAGTGGACTTGGATAAACATTTTTCCAAAGATGTGCAAATGGCCAATAGCACATGAAAAGATGCCCAGCGTCACTAGTCATCAGGGAAATGTAAAACAAGGCCACAAGGAGATATCATTTCATGCCTTTTCACATGGCTGCTATTAGGAAAACAGAAAAACAAGTGTAGGTGAAGGTGCGAGGAGTTGGAACCCTCGTGCCTTACTGGGGGGGCTATGAAATGGCACTGCCACTGTGGAACACAACATGGTGGTCCTCAAAAAATCAGAAATAGAAACACCATTTGATATCACATTCTGCTTCTGGGTATGTACCCCGAAGGACTGAAAGCAGAGAGAGGAATGGATATTTGCACACTCAATGTTTATAGCTGTGTTATTCACCATATCACCACGAGATTGTTGAAGCGACCAAGTGTCTGTTGACGGAGGAATGGATAAACAAAAGGTGATGTGCACACACATGGAACATTATTCAGCCTTAGAAAGATCGAAATTCTGACACCCCACAGCATGGATAGACCTTGAAGACATTGTGCTAAGTGACAAAAGTCAGTAACAAAAGGACAAACCGTAGGATTTCACTGAGGAGATACGAGAGCAGTCCAATCCAGAGAGGCAGGAAGCAGAGTGGTGGTTTCCAGGGCCTGGGGGGCGGGGAATGGGGGCTGGTGTTTAGTGCGTGGTTGCAGTTGGGGTGAGGTCTGGAGACGGCGTGGTGGTGGTTGCAGAACAGTGGACGTGTGCTTAAGGCCACAGAACTGCCAACTTAAATGGTTAAAATGGTAACTTGTATGTTATGGGTACAGTACCACAATTTTAAAAAATTGCCATTTCCCATGTCATTAACTATTCTTTGAAAACATGACTTGTATGATAGTGCATTATACAAAATATTTCTTACCATTTTCTTTATTGTTGTACATTGACAGTGTTCCACAGACACGAGCAATGCTGTGATAAATGTCCTTGTGTATTGGTTTCTTCTTTATAGCTAATTACTTATGTTGGATCCTGAGACCCGAGATCGTAGGCTGCATGGGATGAGCCTTTCGGAGGCTCTTGATCCATATCATCACATTACCTTCGAAGGGTTATTAAAGTGTGTTTCAACCGAGTGCTCATTTCATCTTATCTTTCCAGACACTATTGTCATTAAAAACAAATTGCCTATTAAGCCAAACAATGGTTTGTCACCGTTTTTAAAATTTGTATCCGTTTTATGACTAGTGACTTTAAATAGTTTTCTCACTTTCATTAATAGTGCCTGAAGTACCTGGAGTGCTTTATTTGTGGAATGAATTTGAGTACCTACTAGGCGCCACATCCTTCTTCAGGCATGCTAGACATCCTATTGAACAGGACCAAGGCAGGCCATGCTTTTCTCACTGTGCTTACGGTCTAGTGGAAGGGGCAATTGAACAAGTATGGTAACACTGAAAGGTGCGGTCAAATGAGAAGTCGGTCTGCTGTGGGAACAAATATTACTGGCTCTTAACCCAGTCTGTAAGACAGAGAGGGTGTCTGCAACTTAAGGGTAAGAGGAAGTATCCAGGTGGTGCAATGGAGCCCAAAGGGAGAAGGGATGACCTACCCCCCCGCCGCCCCCAACGAAGGATCGCCATGTGTGTATATGTGCGTGTGTGTATGGATTTGGCTACTCATTATCCTTTGCTCTGTCCCCACCCCTCAACTGACTTACTCACTTTCTTCCTGGTTAATATTTAAGCACCCATATAGTAAATCATTATCCTTCTGCCATTGATATATTTTAATTATTTATCTTTCCTCAGCCTATTTGCCCTTCCACCCCCTCACCCCCTGAGCTTTTGCATGTGATTTTTCATGGCAGTCCGTGGCAGACTTCCCTGTAGAAGAGAGTGGAGAGGAGGGGACAGCCCCCATGTCCTCCCCGCCCCTTGACCTCCTGGAATTGTCTGCACCGTGAGGTGAGGACACGCTGAGTCTCAGGAGAGCACCTGTGCACTGGGGCTGGGCCAGCACCTTCTTCCCGGGCAGCTGACATTCCTGTGCGAGGCCACGCCCTGGAACTCGGCAGTGTGAAGTCCGCTTCTCCCAACCACCCGTGCTCCCCGGGCTCTGATCTGTGCTTAGCACGTGCCTGTTCTGCATGTATGTCTTCTTCCTAGGAGTGAGTGACTGCTGACGGGCGTGTCTCCTTGATTGTTTGTACAAATCCGTTTAATTAGAGTACATCACTATTTTCACTTCTTCTACAAAGTCAAAGTCAAAAATGCTGAGGGAAGGGAAGAGTTAGGGGACAGGGAGGCCCTAGGGGACCCTGAGTTGCCAAGGGCTGGGAAAGGATGGCAGGGAGTGGAGGCAGGAATACAACCCGTTGACCAAGAACCCTTTCATGTTCTCTCAGTCCTTAAAATTCTAAGTTTCTCTCACTTTACCAAGTAGGAAACCAAGTCTCTGTGAGATGTAAGTAACTTGCCTGACCTGAAAGAGCTATTGTTCATGGTGGCCCAAAGATCGAAACCTGGTTGAAATGGATAATGAAACTTAAATCTTTTGCTAATAGACCTCAATGCTTTTTGTTAAAGGAATCCCAGAAAAGTTGGCACTGACCTTTGCCTTTGAGCATTAAGAGCTTGATTCAATGTAATTCTTGAAGAAATCCTAAATGCCGAATCTTTAGCCAGTGATGATCAATCATTTTTGTGCTTTCCCGTGAATCTGAGAGTCAGTTTTTTAACTCTTGTTGCAAAAATGTAAAAGCAGCATATTTTTTTAACCTGGGCTTTTGTTTTTCCCTGAAATTCCCACTTATTGTTGGTGAGTGAGTTTTAACCCTGTGGAGTCCTCCAGGAAGGCATCCAGTTCTTCCTAGTGGCTTCCGAAGGCCTTCTGGAGGAACCTCGCCTCATGCTTCATCTTTGTCCCGTGCGGGGAATGTTCAGAGTGGGCACCGTCTGAGGCCGCCCGGTCTCTCTGTTGCAGTCACCAGAAAACATTGGGTTTCTGTGGTTGCTCACCAGACTTGTCACTTTTGCTTTCTGCCTGGCTCTAAACTGTAGACTTCAGTCCAGTTTTTTAGAACCGGCTGTTTTGACTTACTATGCACAACCCCACTTTGGCTGTGAACCATGCTCTCTGCGCATCAGCATAGGCCCCTGCTGGCCCTTCACTGAATTGTCATCCAGGTGAGATGATGGGCAAAAACTGGCATGGGGAGCATCTGCTGGGGCCGTAGATTCTCCTCGTGTTGGGTTTTCTGACTTTAAGGAGTTGTTTTCATTATGCATCTATTAAATAAGCAAACTCGGTATGCTAAGGACATTGCATTTCCCCCCATGCATTTTAAACATATGGGGTTGGGGTTGTTGTTCAAAGCTGTCTTATAGAGTAAAATTTTAAAATATAAATGAACCAGGATTCTGCAGCTGCATCTGGGCTTTCACAGTGTTCTGAGGAGGTTACAGTGGAAAGAAAGGGGGGGGGGCATATTTTGTGGAATGGACAAAGAAGATGTTACTGCAATTTTAATTGGTTCTTCCTGGCAGAGGTTTCATGCAGCTGTTTCTCGGACTCTGACACAAACTATTTATGGTGAAGCTGGTTGTCCTAGATAGCCACACAATTCACCAGGCCGCCTGTTACTGCTCCTTTTGGAAACGTGCTTCCTGATCCTCAAGGTAATAGAAGGAAATGAAAAGGACATACTTGCGGCTATCATCCTGGGCTTGCCTATATCTAGCTGTGTTTTAGTTTTATATTTATTAAATGCTAATTGCGGCAACGCTCAAACAGGCTTTGATCTATCTTGCTGGCATTCCTTAGATACTTATTGAAGAGAGAGAGTGTGTGTTAATCAGAGGGGAAGTAGATAGGCAGGGGTTGGGAATAGGTGATCATTTTGCTTCTGATAACGAACAAAGTGCAATAGGCACAACTTAAATGGTTGCTGCTGCAGCGTCAGCTGGGAAACGGGATGGCTGGAGTTTGAAGCTGACCTGCCACACCTAAATCTGGAGTTGTAACCTCCCAGAATGTCACAGGAATGTACTTCGTACATCACTGCCTCAGTGAGCTGGTGGTGTGGCCCTGCTGTTTGTTTGTCCTGGTATGTAATCCATCTTCCCTTTAAAATTAGGCCTTCTGAAAACTTAGTGGCTCAAAAGGGAAATGGATTCTTTTGTAAAACCCAAATTTCTTAAGCTTC
Source organism: Phyllostomus discolor (assembly GCF_004126475.2). Classification (NCBI taxonomy): domain Eukaryota; kingdom Metazoa; phylum Chordata; class Mammalia; order Chiroptera; family Phyllostomidae; genus Phyllostomus; species Phyllostomus discolor. The sequence continues at coordinate 88,100,054 of NC_040910.2, forward strand.
CATGTGGACTAAGACCCTTCTCATTAACTCAAGGGTTTTTCTTCTTTTTTTCTTCTTTTTTCTTTTCTGTTACAAACCACTTTGAAGCTGACTTAATTTTAATTTTAGCTTATGCTGAATTTTTTTACATGACTCCTACAGTTTTCCTAGAGTTGTTGAAGAACCCTTCCTGGGAAGGAAACTTAATTTCTATTCTGTTGTTCATTTCAACTACTGAATATTGTTTTGCCATGACTACCTGAGTGGAACTCATACAAAGAAATATGACAGCTGTTCTGGAGCACCGCAAAGAATTGTAAACTCCAGAATCTGTTGTTTTTCTTTGACTCCCCCCCGCCCCAAAGACCTTTAAATAGAAGCTGTTTCCTTTTGCTGCATTAACCCCAAACCCTATCTGATTTCTTCCAGTTGCTGAGCAAAGAGTGGCAGCTTGCCTCTGACGGCCACCAAAAAGGACGAAAATGTTTTATGGAAATAGCCTGACGTTAACTTAGGTCTTCAAACTAGAAAGTTCCCCCAAAGCAACAAAATAACCCAATATTCAAAGCCCATGTTGAAATCTGCCAATTGTGATATGAATGCACGCTTAATCAGATTTTCAAATGCTTTTATGACAGAGGTGAACGTGAGAGGCCTGAACTATATAACTTTGATAGCATGAGCTAAAGTAAGCCTTAACGTTGCTGGGTACTTTATTAATTCCAGGCTTAACGGGAGGACCGTTTTTGGGGGGTGGAATAAAAATGGTGTGGATTAGTTCCGTGTTACATACACATACCTTCATCTTCTTTACTTATTGCATTAAACTCTCTGGGGGAATAGATAAAAAGGACATTTAAGCCTTAGAGCAAGCTGTACAAAATAAAATGTTTGTATCAGACAGTTGTTCAGACAAAAGCAATAGACTTTTGCTTGAAGATAATCTCAGTGATGGAAAACAATTACCAAGGCCTCGGGGAACTCATCTGGGGTGGGTGAATTGACCTTGGGCAGGCACTGGGGGATCCTGGCTCCTATCGGCAATGTCAGATGTAGTTTGTCAGAATGAGGCCTCAGCTTGGTTTAGGTTGTGAATGTTCCAGAAGCTTTTGTACCACACAGGCCAGTGGAGACGTGGTGCTTCTGACATGCAAATGCTGTTTTTCCTATAGATGAATTTGGTCTAAGTATAACCGTGGCTTCATAGTTTCTTTAAGGAAGGGAAAACATAAACATTCAGGGAGAAAAATTTGAGCATCAATATTAGGCTAGTTAAAATGTTAAGGGAGAGTTAAGAAAAATGTCCTAATTAGATGGTGGTGTCTGGTTTCAGCAGGAAAAGCCTGTCTGAATTTGGATATTGCAGAAATCCTTGCTCTAAAAGGCATTCGTATATATCATTGATAAAGCAACTGTGAGTGCTGTTAGGCCAGAAGCAATAATTCTGCTGAAATTATTTGGCAGTTAAGAAGGAGCCAATTGCAGCCATGTAGGGCCCAGGAGGAACTTGACAGTGAGTTCCTGGTGAAAGGGCCAATGCCAGGAGTCAGGGAAGCTTCAGGACAGTTATGTGGGAGTCAGAGGAAGGCATGGGGCTCCTCCTGCCCGCTGTGCCTGCAAGGAGGATAGATACATTCTTACAGATCTGAAAAGTCACTTGCATGGATCTTGGTAATTCTTTTTTTATTCTTTTTTGGAAAGACTTAAAAACACCTCACAAGGTCTTTTTGAATCTGTTTTTTGCTGGTCTCAGACACCTGTGTCTAGAAGGTTGCCAGCCGCCTACTTTGTGACAGTCATTTAGGGATCTGTGGCAAGACTCTTGGTGAATTCATCATGACACTGTTTGCTGGCAGTAAATTAAGCAACCTCTGCAAATTCAGTTTCGATCATGGCCATTTTTCTTTTTCTGCATTTTTTCTTTAAGATGCAAATTGATAGGTATTAAGTACTTTAAAAAATTAATATCTTTGTTCAGTATGAAGTCTCCTTTTAGAGGTACAGAATCGAGCGAGGCGTATTGTTTAGAGGTGTGTGCCGGTGACTTGCAATGTGACTGCTTGTTAATTTTGAGTATCTTGCCTTGAAAGGCTTCTGAAAGGGTCAAAAGTACTTTATAAACAACCTTACAGCTTTGAATTTTTGAAGAGTGGTTGTAACTAAGGAACCCTTTTTGATGACATGAGTTATAAATGGTAATCAGTCACAAATAATTAACTAGATACTTGACCGTGCCAGTATAATCCTAGCACAGTGCGATAGCAGCTTGGAATTTGAAATTGAACTTGACCTGGTTATCTTCTGAATGTTAGTTTTCTTTTATGTGAAGGAACATCTTTTGTGCATGTTGCCCTAAGCATTTATATATTTAAAAAAGCCACCTTCAATGTATTGCAGATTTATTAAAGAAGTCTCAAACAGGAGGCAGCTTATAAAATTCTGATATTCTTAGTGAATTCCTTTCTTACAGCTCTTCAACAAGGAGTTCAAGATTTTGAATTACCTTTTACATGTGCCACAGATATACTGTGTGTCGTTTAATAGATAAACTATTCTCACACTGTTTGAGTTATAAATTCTACCATTCAACTAATGTTTCTGGGGCACCTGCTGTACACAGACACTGAGTTCAGCGGCGTGGCCCTGTGTTTAAGAGGTTTCTGAAATCCATCCACTTCCAAGCTGTGAATCAAAGTGAGGAACTCAGAGGTGGGGGCACTGTAATAGGTATCTGAACCTATTTAAATGTAGGTGGAACCAATGACAGGCAATTAAGGGAATTATGGGAACAGGACAGAGGATGAAAATGACCATTTTTTTTTTAGTCTTTAGCTTTGTAACTGAACAAAAGTGTGGAGGCAGAGAGGATAGCCGATGGACAGGACAATGTGGTGAAGGCTGGGGTGGGGGGCACAGGGACTGGGTGTGGGGGGGAAATGAGGGACATCTGTAATAGTGTCAACAATAAAATAAAAAATGACTCCAGTTTCTTAATTTTTAAAATTATTTCTTCATCTTAAGTTTTATTTTGTTATAGGCCAACAAATTTAAGTTTAATATATCAAAAATGAAATGCATGTGGAATATGTTCCCATTTTCATAAAATTATATCTACCTATAGCTCCATCCATCCATCCTTCCATGTATGTGGCAAGATGCCTAGAATGGTTTTTGCCTAACATTAATGATGTTATTTTTGTGTTGGTGTCTGATTTATTTTTGCATTTGTATTTCTACTCTAAAGTGTATAAATGCTTTAAAAATATTTAAAAATAAAAATGTGCAAATATGCCAAGAGCTTAAAAAAGCAGATAATTTTGGGTGTTGAGGATACGAATAGCTATTTTTTTATATTTTTAATTTCTAAAATTAGGGAAGGGGAAAGTGGGAGGGAATATTGCTTACCATACCTCACATTGGTTATATGTAACACATACAGACCTAGGTTTCCCAAGTAACTGAGAATGGCTGTTATTTTTGATACATAATTCATTGCTTCCCTGCCATGTTTAATTTTTTTCTGTATCACTTTCCTCCCTCCCTCCCCCAATCCATTCCGGGGTGTGTACCTCTCAGAATGGTATGGCTTCCTTTCAGTGAAAACTTTTCTTTGTTTTAACTGGGTGTGGGGTGGTTTTGATATGACGAGTTTCAGGAGCTCAGCCTGCTGTGCAGAGACCCAGTGACAGGGAGACCAGAGAGAGTGAGAGTAGACCAGTTACAGCATTACTGAAGCAGTTTTGCTGGAGGTGGACAGTGACTTGGAGAGAGGAGGTGGAAATGTGAGGCCATGCTTGAGAAATGGACGAGAACTCCTGGAAGCTTAGTTGTAGGAGGGGAAGAATCCAGAGTGACTCCTAGGTTCTGATCTTGCGCAGTAGGATGGATCGTGGTGCTGCACACAGAATAAGGCATGATGCACGACAACCTTGATATTGGTACACCTGACTCACAATACTGGACCAGGTTACCTTGGGGTTCATTTCAGAATCAATAGCATCATCGTGTGTAACACTGTATGTCTTTAGTTAGTTAAATTAATTCATTTATTTATTTTAGATAGAGAGAAACATCAATTTGTTGTTTCACTTATTTATGCATTCATTGATAGATTCTTGTGTGTGCCCTGACTAGGGATCAAACCCACAACCTTGGCATGTTGGAACCTCGCTGTAACCAGCTGAGCTACCTGGCCAGGGCCTAACATTTTATGTGTTTAGCTAGGGCTCTTGAATGAACTTTTGGGGGCCTATCCCTCCCAGACTTTAAATGATTGTCAGAAGCATTTTCTGGGGAGAGGTTTATTACATATCCTTTATTTACTCAGGGAGCGCCATATGACTCAAGAAAGGTGAAGAATCACTAAGTATGTTTTATCACAGTTACCATTCAATAAATATCTGTCATGGGCTCATGAAGCACAAGAAACAATGCTGATGAATAGGAACTTCCTGTTCAGCTTTATAGTGGAGTATGAACTGTTCTTCCCTGACCACCTGAGACCAGTGATCTTTGCACCTCTTAATTTCTTTAGCAGTTGTTATGCTTATTACTTATTTATTGCTTTATTTTTATTTTTATTTTTTTAGTGCATTCCTTAACCTTTAGAGTAGAAACAGCCAGCAGCAATTAGCATATCCCTGTGAGATTAGTATTGGCATTCCCATTGTATAGATGAGGAAACTAAGGCATAGAAAATGCAAGTAAGTGGTAGGTGGTAACAAGTGGCAAAAGTAGGATTTGAATCCAATCTCTTTGACTCCCGAATCTCACTGCTTTCCGCTATGTAGACAAGACATGTTGGTTGGCAAAAGCAATACGGGTTCTTTAGATCTTAACTAGTGATTTGTACTCAGGTCTCTGCTGAAAGAAAGAATGAGCACACTGCCCTCCGATGAAGCCTCTTTTATGTAATGCCCAGATTAGAAGATTATCCCTTTTATTTCTCTAATTTGTATCCTCTAGCTTGTATAAACAAAATGCCCTTTTTTATCCTCTACAGCTGGGTTATCTTAGCAACTTACATGCCCTATCTTGCTTGCTTTGGCAATAGCAAAATTATTCAGATTCACAGAATTGTTATACCCTGTGCCACAGATATGAGATTTATTTCAGTGTGACCAGCCTTACTCCCCACATCAGTTTCTAGCCAGTTTTTATGTACATGGTGGTGCTGTTGGGTTTTTTTAAAAGTTGTGATTGAATTAAAAACCTTGTTAGGAAGTTGAATTTCTGAAGTGGTCATTTAAGTTCAGCCTGTGTAACTAATGGCCAATTATCTTTCAGTTTTCTCTGGAATCTTTAATGATGTTGAGTTGTGTTTACGTATGGCACTGCTTGCCTGATTAATTTTATAAGGAAATCTCTGCAGTCTGGGGGCAGCCTCTGTTTCTCTCAGCCCTGAGAGGTGCTCTCTAGGTCCCCCTTGAAGTACTGCAGTCTGGGTCTCCCCAACCCTCATGGCCAGCCACCAGGCCCTTATCATGGAAGAGGGGAGCAAGTGAGTGTCGGGGCTGGCTGAGTGTGCTATCGTCTTGCTGATTGTCAACAGATCCTCTTATCACGAAACTGTGTCTTTGTCATGAAATTGTAGACAGCAAAAATGAATATAGCAATAGCCTTCAGATTTAGGGTGAAGAAATCTCAACTCCCAAGAAATGTGGAAATGAGCAAAAATTGAGAGCATTTGGAAAGTATGTGTAGCCCTGATGGAAAGTGCAGTGAAGTACATCAACACCTTGATCCTGAGAAGATGGCCAAGCTTAGTGCCCGGCACATAGCAGGTGCTTGGTTAATTTTATTGAGGGAATGTTGTGTAAGTAGGTAGGCGGTGAAGGCCACTGGAGCGTAAGCTCCAGGAGGGCAGAGGTGGCTGTATTTTTAGCATTATATAGACGGTATTCAATGAGTACACTGTGAATGGTAACTGGATGCATGCCAGGAAAAGATAAGATTTGTTTTAGTATAAAAGCCACAGAACCTATGAGATAACAAAGTATATTTTAAAAAGTCACGTTTTTTAGACATATCACTGTCATATCACTACATAGTGATATCATCTCTGTCACTTTATCTATCGTAGTGCACAGATGCACTATGATACCAGAAATCTATTTTTACATTTGGAAATAACTAAACTCACATTTTGAATTTTTAATATAAATTATATTTAGGCTGTTGTTCTTAAACTTTTCGGTCTCAGGACCCATGTTCTAAAAAGTTATTCATGACTTAAAATTTACATAAACAAAAGCTGTTTTCTCTACCAATATTTACCTCATTAAAAAGTAATTTTAAAATATTCATTTTATAACAAAAGCCTTTTACATGTTAACATAAATTATATAATTTTATGAAAAAGGATATTTTTCAAAACCCCCTAGAGTTTGGGGTGGTGGTGTGTTATATACTGGACATCTCTCTGATGTCTGATGTGAGTAACACACAGTTGGGCTCGGCTGCTTTCGCTTTTGTCCGGTTGTGGTCTGTTGCTTTGGGTGAAGTTTATTTGCAACCCAGCTGTGGAACTGGAAGAGGGAACAGTATTTTAACAGCCTTTTCAGATGATTGGAGACATTCTTCTTTGGTAGTGGTAGCTGGCAAGGGAACACCTTAACGCCGAGTTAGAATATGAAACCAAGGGGAAAAAAAGAAGACGAAACCACATCTGTGCCCATCGGTCTGCCTGGAGAGCCTCTTTCACGTGCTGTGTGACCTCCTCCTCTTTGGCTGGGAAACGTGACATCGTTGGGCTCTGCAGGCCTTCTCAACGTCGATACATTTCATTACACAACGTCAAAAATCAGTTAAGATCAGCATCGATCTCATAAAAAAAAAGTACGAGGAAGCTGTCAAGCTTCAGGTTTTCCAAAATTCTGTTTTTTCCTTGAAAGCTTGAATTTCATCATTGGCTATAAATACTGTCAGTTATTTTCCATGAAGTGACAGGCCCTCACTTCATTCGTGTGCAAGAAAGTTATCTGCCAGAAATCCTCGTCTGGATAGACATAGCTTGTAGCACCTTCGGATAATGGTGGTTTTCCATAGGAAGAGTGACCGTCCTGCTCAGGGTGCAGCCTGAGCGCTTGGTGCGTCACACAGAATATTAGCATAAAATTAATTTTAATGCACCATCAAGATGTTCTTGAACAGGAAGCTGGTACTAAACAAAACAAAACCCTAGGGCTTCATGGCGGGATGAATGTCATGCCACACAGTAAGGTGTCACCGCCTTGGTTCTTGCTAAGTCACCAGCGGTCTTTCCAACATTGCTTTCCCACCTTCGGGACAGATGTCAACCCAGGGAAGAGGGCAAATAATGACTTAGCAGTATCAGGAAAATAGTTTCAGTCACGCTGAGCCTTGGAGGTCTGAGGAGTATACTCTAAGAGTTTGTATGTAGCACATTAAAATTCATACTTAAATTGAAATTCTACCAATTGTCCAAAATAATACATAACTCAAAATCCCTATTTATCTCAGAGAAACACATTCTAGGCATTCAGCATCACTGCCTTATTTTGCTTCTGTGGGCATCGAAGTTGGTTTGCATGCCCTTAGCCTAGGTGGGCAGGTCGTGGACACGTGGTCCAGGAGCAGGTTGGACTACAGGGCAGGTGGGCAGCCTGAAGTGATGCCAGGCGACCAATGAATCATCCACATGTGGATAATGGAGCTGCAAATTGCTCTTAGCTTTAGTCAGCGGCTTAGTTGAAAAGCAATAAAACTATATATAGTTAAAAATTACAGGTCTCCAAACCCGTTTGTTCAAACTTTTAATGTATCATTTAACTAAGAATGGCTCTAGGGTTGGTTTGAGAATTTTCATAAAGCCTTTTTCTTTTGGAATGTAACTTTGTTAGTGGGAGCTTAAATAATTTCTCTAATGAAGCATTCAAATTGCACCAGAGGCTGAACAAATGTGAAAAGCTGAGGGTGCTTCTCCAAGGACCTCCCTCATGTGGAGAACACTTGAACCTCCTCCTGTGCATAATTGGAGGGGCCCTGTTAACTGTTAGTGGACAATTGTCCAATCAAAAAATTACTTTATACCTATAGCAGCAGGTATAGAGCAAATATTTTATTTTGGCCAGCCATTAAAAATTTGACAATACGGTTTTTCTCTGGAGACCTGTCTTTTAAAAAGGAGAAACATTAACCTTCCTGCAGCTGCTGGGGTTCTCAAGGCACCCGTGCATTTGGTATTATGCTCCTTAGGAGCGGGGTGGCAAACCGGTGGCTTGCACTAACCTGCCACGCAGACCACCCTTAGTGACCACAGGGCTGTGCAGAGGTTTGCAGATAAGTCATCACATCCTTTGTGTCCTTTCTCCTCCTGTGTTTAACTTTTCTCCAGGCCTGATGGATGGAAGAAATGAATCATCCGTTTCTACCGGCTTGGCTGTGAAGGGCTCGCCCACGTGGTGGACTTTGGCAGGGCAGAGAGGGTTTTCCGGGGCCTCCCGGTTGTCCAGTTCCTGTGTTCTTGCACCTTCTTCAGGCCGCTGACTGCGCACAAACCCTAAATTCATTCCTCCAGTAGAAAAACATTTGGCCTGCTTCCCCAAAACTGCTAGTGCGCTCTCCTCACTTGTACAGCTTTGATTGAGTGTTAGGTATCTCTTTGGCTGCCTCCAGTGTCTTTTATTTTTAGGGCCTTCGTTAATGTCTTCTGTGTGTGAAACATGAAAAGTGAGCCATAGCTGCTGGAACTGGAAACTTAGGGTTTTTAGGCCACCGTTCCCTTATCACATGGCCCTATCGGGTTCTTTAGTTACCAAGGTTAAAAAAAAGTCCATCCTAGGAGCTGGTAGCTGGGTGTGGGGGGAGGAGCGGGGGAGGGTGCGCACCTAGGGGCCAGTGAAAAGAGATATTGTAACTAAAGCTCCCGCAAGTATCCTCAGAGTGATGGCCTTTCAGGGGCTGGCAGGAGTCTGCTTTCAGCTCAGCCCAGTTACAAATAAGGGGACAAATTTGTGATAACAGTACTTTTTATTTCTCTTTGGGAACTGGCTTTTCACATGTTGAAATGGTGCTGGAAAAAAATAACTTGAGCTGCTCAGTAAGTGGCATGCGTTTCTCGCCTGAAAGGAAGGGCTCCGGAGAGGCACAGCCAAGTGAGCCACATGGGTGGCCACCGGAGTGGTCAGTCCAGCCAGGGCACACCCAGGCAGGGAGCTGGGCTCCCTTGGGTGGGTGTTAGTGGACCTTTAAGAGACAGGGAAGGGTTGAGTATAGGGGCGATGATTTCGTCCTCTCCTTGCTAAAATACAAAAATGAAATAGAGTAAAAATATTTAAAATTTATTATTTTCCTCTTTTAGAAGGCTGAGCAATTGTGTTGGGGCCAGTTTGTTGGGAGTCACCGCAGTGAAGTGAGGATCCGCAGGCATGTTCACAGCGTCCCGAGGCCTGTTCGTCCTGCCCCCCTCCCAACGTGGGGCGCTGCATACCGCTTGCCTTCTCCGCATCCTGTGATATGCTGTGCTTCTCTTCTCACCTCATCAGAGACCACAGCAGATTGTAATTGTGTCTGTTTTCTCTCTCTTACTAAAGTATAAATGTCTGATGGAAGAAATTGAGTGGACAGAGTCTGTACTCCCCACTACATGGTACTGAGCCTGGTACAAGGTGGGGGTGGATACACAGTGACTATCTGTTGAGTGGGTGGATGCTTAAATAAGTACAGCTGCGTTCACTGGCCAGGACAAGCATGGAATGTCAGCATTGTTCTGATTTTATTTTTTCCCTCTGACTGTGGCTGCATGCCTTTTACCAGGACAGGGGCTGTGATGGCTGGAGGCTGCATATTACCTAACCTACAGCACGGTTTGGGTGCCCTCTGCTTCTGAGCCTTGAATGAGCTTTTTCATCATTTAGCAATTTCTTTGGTCTGTGCTTTAAATCTACGAGACTCTCTCTGAATGTGAAGACTTGAAAGTAAAACCTTCCACCCAAGGTCTTTAGATTTTAATAGCTCATCCTTTAGGACAAGGAGAGTGAGTATTAATACTTAAATTTCCTCCCAGGCATGGGGCTGTGTTTTAGAAAGGGCTACAGGGAAACTATAAAATATATTTTGAAATTGGATACAAATATTTTAGTACATGCTGCTAAAGAAATAGTCTTCTAGGTTCTACTGGGGGGTTATAAATCAGTAAATGTTAGCTTTTAAATGATTAAACATTTTAGTACATCTGATTGATTACAAAAAAACAAATGCCTATTCAAACCAGCATAAGCTATAAAAGAGTTTATATAAGGATCCACAGGGGCGGGGGTGGGTGTTTATAGGGGGTTTCCTGATGACAGGAAATGCTGCTGGCCACCGGGGGTCTAGGAACCCAGCTCTGGCAGCACCAGGAGCCAAGGACCTTTCCGCCTGAGGCTGCCTGCGGCTCACCCCACTTCCCTCCCTGCGGCTCACCCCGCTTCCTTCCCTGCGTTGGCTACATGCTTCTCTAGGGTACAATTGGGCTTTCTCCACTTTCCTGCTTACAGGATTCAAAATGGCCAGGTCACATCTGAGCGTACTAGCCCCCAAGTTCAAGAGCAGACAGATGCAAGTCTCAGTTTAAATTCTTGGGGGACAGAGGCTGGTCAGGCGCCCAGCGAATGCATGGAGGAGTCTGGGGAATAAATGTAGCTTAGAGGCCTGGATCCCAGCATTTGGAAGCTATCAATCAAAAGTTTGGAAAGAGTCAACAGGGCTGCAATACTTGCAGCAAGCCACAGGGTCTGATACCCCCTTAATTCCTTTCCTCCCAACTGTTTTCCACGGTTTCTTTAGGGAAACTCAATGCCTGCCTGGAGACCCATTCTGTGCATGAGGTGGAATTTTCAGAGCTGGCATGGGTTATGCAGACAGCCCAGACCGTCTCTGCCACAGGGTTATTGAAACAGTCATTCTATCAAAGTGGTGGAATTTCTGTGGATAGCTCCAGAGCAAATGAAAGGGGAAGGATGGCAGGGAAGAAAAGAACATCTTGAGGTTTTCATTTAATTAATTTTTTTGCGTTGTGTTGTTTTAGGGGCTTGGGGAGAAGGGAAGTGGTGGGGAATGGTATGTGAGGGACATTCTTGAATTTTCTCTCAGACTACATAGTTTTATCAGCCACTTCATGGTTCAGAAACATTTCTTAGATGTGACCCTTCAGTAATGTTCTTAATATCATGTTAGACATTTTAGCCTGTCAGAGATTATTGTTGATTGTCAACTAACTTTACCTGGTTGCAGTGAAGGCAGTTTCGTTTTTATGCCAGGCTCCAAAGAGAACTGTTAAACAGTCAGGTAGCTGTGGGGGCATCAAACTAATAAAGTCCCCTGGTTAAAGGGGTGTGTCCTAGGTTTAGCATGCGAAATCCTTCCCATTAAGTGCGATGCGGGCAGATTTTTCTGCACATTTCAGTGAAGCTTAGCCATGTCTGATGACGCACTTGGGTCCTAATCTTTATTTTAATTTTTATAATCGACCCTGGGACACCTCCTCTTCGGGCTGTCTGCTGCACTTGATGGCAGGTGTCCCCTCCTTTTCACAGCAGATGTGATTGGCTTGTTTGATTCAGAAGGGGAGTCTCTTTCCCTCCTGACTTCGATTAGGAAAGCATGGAGGAATCCCCAACAGGGAGATGGTGGATAATGTTTGGAAATGAAGGACACAAGCGTCGGGTTTCTGTGGGTCGGGTTTCTGTGGCCTGCTCTGCATTCCGTGGCCCTGGGGACCTGCTCCCAGAACCTGGGGGCAGATGCTCCCACCTCACTTCAGGCCTCTAAGCATCCTCAGTTGCTGGGAACTTTTTTTAATTAGAGTTGCCCTTCCATTGTCCTGAGTTAGAATGTCAAACAGAGAGGCTCATTACTACTTCACTTGCATTACTTTGCAAAAACTTCTCATTTTGAAATTTTCCGATGTTTTGGGTACCAAGTTCTTCAAAATAAATCTGTGTTGCCTGTTTTGTGGAAAGAGCTGTTGGCTGGGATTGTAGACATACACTCTTGCTAAATTTTGTTCTTGAGTTAGTCCACACACATCTCTGGGCTTCGGGTTTTTTGTTTATTTTTTGCCAAATGTAGGAGGATGGCTGCAGTGATCTGAAAGACAGCTTCCAGCCCCACACACCAGGACTCAAGTTTGAGATGCTCAGTTCTTTGTCATTAACGTTCTGATCAGGCAGAAACATTAGTCAGTTATGTTAGCTCTGCTCCCTGCAGGTGGGCTCTGGGTCTTGCATCGCTGTCCCCATAATGCCTAATGTGGTGGTTGCCTAGTAAGCACTGCTGGTTTGAGTGAGTGAGTGAATAGATGCGTGGTGGCCATCCTGAAACTGCTTTGTAAGATGTAAGCTGTGTTTTGAGCCAACCTACGTCTGACCTCTGTCATTTGGAGTCTGTTTTGAAAATGGGAGATTAAGAACCTTCCCCATGTAAATCACAATCTAAAGTCCTGGGCCAGCCTTGGATTGACCAGGTCTTACTCTACAGGACCTTTATCCACAGAAGACCTGGGCTGTTCCTTTTTCCTGTTTATTTGCCCTAGGACTGCCTCTTTGACTAATAATCAGTTTAAGCTCTTCCTTCTTAGGCCACTAATCCTATTTCTCCAGCCAAGAAGCAGCAGGATAATAGTAATGTGTCCCTGCAGCTATTAAAAGACGATATTGCCTTGTGCATAAATAAATAAAGTACTTATGTTTTTCTCTGGAAAAGGATGATTAAGCAGAAATTTAATTTTCATTTGTGCTTTTGCCTTATTGTGATACGTCTTTATATCTTCTAGTGTAGTCAGGGGAGAAACATGATTTTTGTTGTTGTCAGTGCTGACTACATTCTACCTATTTTCAGCATCGTGATACAAAGCTGCTTTCTCTCTCGTGTTTACATTTCACCAGCCCCCTGGGAACTCTAGTTGCTAGAGGGGAGACGGCAGTGAAAATGGAAGTGCTGTTTGGCATGTGGTAGTTTCTGAAAGACTAATTTGAAATAAGCACATTTCATGGCATTTGCTAATGACAACATTCTCCAAATTCCTACAGGTCAAATTCTCTCTCTCTTTTTTTTGTTTACATATGTAGAAAGGGCTTCATTAAAACTGAGATCATTCTAATTCAATCATAAGCAGGCAGTTAACACAGATCCTTCAAAACCCTGCTGTATGTGCTAATGAAAACCTAGAGAAGTGCTAATGGAAACGAGGTGGTGAGACTCCTCTTGTTGCCTGTTGATGTAACCAGTACATTTCTAGGATTTTTGGAGTGAAGTATTGCAGCTGCTTATCTGCTGGTGATGAAGTTCTGATGTTGTTGTTCTTCGGCTCCTGGGTCTTGAATTCCCACCATTCAGTTTCAGTCCGGTGATGAGTGCCTGAGTGTTTATTGCAGCATTCTCGGAACTTTTGTGTATGTCTGAAATATTTTCTCAGTATCACGGTCATCTTCATTTTGATTTGAGAGTCATTCTTTTCATCTGATCCAGCTTCTGGGAATCAGCCCTTATGAAGTTATCTGAACTATGGAAGCTTTTTGCATAGTCACTTGTCCATTGCCGGTTTACTAACAATAGCAATAAATTGGAGACATCTTTATGTCCAGTTTGGGGGGAAATGATTCAGCGATGATTAGTACAGTATGTTCAAGTAGTCTGCTACTAATGTCTTTCAAATCACTGTCTAGAAAGAATAGGGGAAAATGCTCATGAAAATCCTCTGCCACTTATAAGATGTTAAATTATATTCACAGTATGATTACAGTGATGAACAACAAAATCTGTAGGTGAAAGCCGAACGGTGATTGTAGTAACTGATAAAATGATGGATGACTATTTCTCTTGTCATTTTCTATAATTTTTGTGTTGTCCAATTTTTTTTTACAAAAAGGGAACCACATTATTTGTATAATGAAATGCCATAGATGAATACCTGAAAGTGAATGAGACTGACAAAGCAGGCAGAAATGGATGCTTTGGTAAGAAAAGTAGCCCCTTAAAATGCATCCTTTTGAGTGGAGAGGTTTTTCCTTTTGTGAAGAGTTTTATGGGGACAGTGTTGCCAGGAGGCGAGAGTTCCTGTCTAGTAGCCCTGGTGCTGTGTGTCCCAGCTCCTGGGTGCTGGCTCTGGTCAGGGCTGCTCCCACAGGGGGGAGGAGGCCACCAAAGGCCACTGCAGCCTCAGTCGTGCCGCAGCATGTGCCTTGGACCAGCTATCTTGCATTCAGCTTTCTGTTTTTATTGCCATTATATGTTTATTGCAAACTGAGCCTTGAATTATAAGGATAGTAAGGTCTGTCCTGATAGTAGAGGTGGCAGAGGTATAAACAACGAATCTCAATAAATAATAAAAAAATAAAACTGAGAATATATTTTGATCTTCATAGCAAGTGTCTATTTCTAATTCTATTTAATGAAGGTAGAATTTCTACAGGACTTTGGGATTAGAATAGGGTTAAACACTGGCCCTGCTACTTACTAGCTCCGAATTTTGGACAAGTCACTTAACTTTCTTAGAGTTTTCTTATTTAAAAAATGAGAAAATAATACTACCTTTCTCATAGGGTTCTGTGCTTATTAAAGAAGAGATGACATCCATTTAAGCCCTACCCAGCGCCTAATTCCTAGTGTACTTGATAGATGATGGTTATCATGAACTAGCAGTAAAGTAAGTGCTATTTAAAGACCTACTGAATGCTGTGTCACCAGGCCCACAGTCTGTACTACAGTAGCTCAGAATAGAAACCTGGTCCACACTTCAAACGGTTCCTTGGAAGTTCAGTGGACAGCAGCATTATTGCTGATGAGTTCCTTTGTAACGCAGTCTTTCTGGTGAACTTGGAAGCCAAGAAAAGTGTAACAGATTATACAACATGTAAGGCTGTTAATTAGAGTTGATATGGCAATTATAATCTATTGATCTTTTGTTTTGCTCTCTATTCATATTTCACAATTCATAATTCAATCTCTTGAGCATTTTGAAAAGCAGAAATGGGTGAAATATACTTAAAGTGTTGATGTTCAGGCAGAGTTCTTACATATTTTTTGAAGACTGCATTTAAACCTTTCCCCCAGGAAGGCGAAGGGACTCTTAACTGCAGTTGAGTAATCCATGTCATCCTTGGTACCAGGTGGACCAAACTGACGCTCTGTGTTGGTGGTTGTAAAACATGTAAGTTCTTTGAGGTGGGAGACCGATTCATTCACATTTTGTCCTTCCAGTATCTGGAATATTCTTCATACATAGTACTGAGTAGATAGATGGCAAACCCTTACAGTGCACACAGTTCCTTTCTGACACGTGCAGGCCCGAAGCTAACCTGACACCGAGAAAAAGAAGAAACACAAGCAACCACTTTGCTCCTTCCAGTGCACCCGCTGACTTAATAATTTGTGGGATGAGAGCACTGTTGTTCTTAATTCACTCACCACTTTATTCACTCATTGGCACATAAGACATGTACCAGCACCTTCTTGCTTGTTCTTCTTAATTTTTTTTTCCCAGAGTGATGTTGGCACATTTGCTCTGTTCACATAAATCCAAGATCTCATCATGGCTGATTCATTTTGTGATTAAAGTCCAAATGGCCCCACTCCCACAAAGAAAAGCGTCTCATTTTCACACTAACAAGCATATTCTTCCATTGATTTCCATGGTTTTATAGATGGTGTCAATCTGAGAAGTTAAAACGAAATTTAATGGGGTATTAAGATGTGAGTACCTAAACAAACAGTTCTGTTAAGGAAATGTTTCACCTCCGTGAATAATGAAATGAGCCTGAAATTTGTGGTGAATTAATTATGACTTTCAACGTAGTCTTTGTTATCCTCACCGTTCATTAGTTGGTTCCCTTCTCTTCTCAGCTGAGCTCACCATAAAACTGAAAGTTATCTGGGAATTTAGTAGAAGGTCTTACTTTTCTACAAAACTTGCCATCCCCAAAACACATCTGGGAAGAGCCAAGTAAATGAAAAACATGCATTTAGATTTTAGGGAAACTGAGGCGGTCTCCAACAAAGAGAGCTTCTCAGAAGTCTTCAGCAGGCACCAACTTTCTGCACTAACAGCTCGGGACACGCCTCGCTTTCATTGTTGGAACACCAAACCTCATCACAAGTCATACATTTGTAAATGATGTTGGAATCTGCTGCAGGTGTCTTTAAAAAAAAACCTATCACAGTTTCCTAATATATTCAGAACTGGATTCAATGCACTGAAAACTGGTTTCCCTGCCTCCTCACAGAGATAGCACACCATGTAATGACATAAACCTTTCAGTAGCTGTAAAATTGACAGGATTGAGGTCTTATTTATAGAAGCGTCCCAGCCTGGCCATGTGGGCCTTGAAATTCTAGAGGGTTCATCATCATCTAAAGAGAAGGCGACTGACTCCGTGGTTTTATGCAGTAGAATACCTATGGTGTGTTCAGATTACGCAAGGGGTAGGGTGAAGGATGTTGAGGGACAACTCAATAAATTGTGTCCCAAATGCTAATAATAACAATTCATTCTAGGCCAACACCAAAAATATTTCAGAGGTTTTTTTGGCTTCTCTCAAGGAGTTGGGAGCAGAAAAGGATTACAGAAATATTTATAGTAGGCACAAACTTGCACATAAACTCAAAGTACTTTAAGCAAGCTAGTTGCAGTTCTTTTAGAAAACTGGAATGAATGATTATTCTTTGTAGCCTCTGGCTATTTAACTCCTACTAGACCATGCTCATTGCTTGAGTGTCTCTTATTTGGCCCTGTCTTTCATCCCTTGAATGCAGTGTTCTCTAGACCAGAATTATAGCATGAGGCCAGGATGTCTCCAAGGACAGTTAGATTGTGCAGAGAGAATTTATATGGAGAAATGGAATATTTTCTACCTCTCTGCAGTTGGACTAGCATTTCAAAAAAAAAAAAAACCCTCACATTTCCACTCAAACATTGCTGGACTTGGTTACCAAGATTCTAAATGTATTTTATTTCTTTGTACTATTTGAACTTGGAGGGAAGAGCTTTCATGGCTGTCAAGTTCAGCAAACCATGAGACCCTTTCACACTGGCTGAAGGTGAGTGGGTCTTAGAAGTAATATTGATCCAAATGTGGTCCACCTTAATTAATGGGAACTCCCCTTCAGTATGTGGGGGCTGGGCAGGGGAGGAAACAGTGCTCCACGTGACCCTTCGTTGCTAGCAAGAAAAATGCCTGCAGTTTCCTTGTAGCCCGGACACGGGATCCCCTGATGTGTGTTTAGCAAGTGTGGCCCTGGGCTTGGCTCTTTCCCTCAGCCCTGCTCAGAAGCTGGGAGGTGAGGACAGGGCTCGGAAGAAGCTCTGAGGTAGATGAGGAGCTCTGAAACATTGTTTGTGGCAGCAGAGAGCATGGGTGATCAGGGGAAAGACCAGCGTTGACACAGGTGGTTCTGGAGCAGCAGGCAGTTCAGATGTAAGGGATCAATGGGGCTTATTTGCAGCATCTTTTCTATACATTGCTTTATGGAACACCTCAAAGCTGCATTCACAATCCGAACCGGATAATGCAGTTCTTGGCTCTGCTAGCCCTTGGCTGAATCCAGGCCTCAGAAGCAGTCGAGTTGGTGGATGGTCAGCTCCAAAGCGGCACTCAGAGAGGGAGTTGTAGGGATGAGTTGGGAGTTGTTTCCTGTTTTTGGGTTGAAGGAATTTAGGGTACAGTCTTTGTGTGGCGATGCTTGGCTTTCCCTTTTGCTTTGGGTAGGTGACTAAAAATAGAAAGGGGAGGAGACAAAGTTAGGTTTCAGCAAGCACTCACTGGTGGGTGACCATGCTGTTCTCACGAAAGGTTATTTACAAGGCTGGGTCCAGGGCATTAGACCTGGGGAGTATTCTCCAAGGGAAGCAAATCCCTCCAAGCTGGTGAAGTTGTCCATGTACATGTCAGTAATTACATTCCAGAGTCCAAATATCAATAAGCCATTCAGCATAAAACATCCTTTTTGGATCTTGAGTCTTCAGAGGCCAGAACAGATACTCTTTATCCTTCTTTTATGGTTCTCTCCATAAACGTATACATTGGATTCCTTTTTTTGTTTTTCTCCATTTTTGTCTGACAGCATGGTATCTCCCCAGTCTTGCTTGTTCTGCTTTTCAAATAGTTACTTACCTTTTGTTGAAGGTGGTCACTGCTGCTTTAGTGTTTATAGATGAGTAGATTACTTTTTCCTTCCACTAAGACAGCAAGTAAATCAGAAGTATCCGTCTTAACACAATTGAGATACATCATCTATAGGTTCTGCAACTTGAAGCGAAACGACGTAAAGGAAACCAGTGGTACCATAGGCTAATGGGCGGAAACAAGTTCCTGCACATGCGTCAGCCTCACAATGACATGACATTGAATGGAACGACCGTTCGAGGACCTGCTGTAGTCATAGTGGTCCGTAGTTCGTCTTTCCTGAGCACTCTCTCTGCATTGGGCAGCGTTCTGAGCGCCCTTGGACTCGGTCCGTTGAAGACAGCAGTGTGAGACCGCTGTTCGCCCAGGCCTCTCCGCCGAGGCTCCACCTCCCGGCAGCCTCCACTCCTGCTCTCCTGAGGTGTGGGTGCTCTAGGAGGAGGTGAGCACCCTCTCACTTCTTTGCCTTTTACGGCTGCTTCCTCTGAGTGGGACCCTCGCCCCCAACCCCCCACCCCCCAGCCTGCTGGCTAACACATCTTGGCTCTTCAGGTTGAGTGTTTTTTTTCTGTCCTCTGCCCAGTTGTCCCGTAATCTGCAGTGCCTGCGACTCTGCCTCTGTGTTACGATCACCCGGTGTCTCATGCCTTCACCTAACCTTGAGCTCCTTAGGGTAGAGACCAAGTCTTACCTTTGTGTGTCTCAGGTCTAATTCACAGGAAACAACAGGTGAAGTCTGCTGACCGTCACTTGATGGAGAAATGTATTTTTCTATCCCCGTCAACGAGCATGGTGCCACGCAGGTTTGCAGGTTCCTCCAGCATGTCTTATTTTATGATGACAGCGCCCGGGAGACCTTGTCCCAGAAATCCGATATGTTGGAAACCGTCTAAATGTGCCCGGCACATCCAGCAATCATGTTTTCTTTCATCGCCACTAAGACTCGTCTGGTTTTGCCTCTATAGATAAGAGCGTTTAGATTAAAAGACATTGCGGGATTCAGTACGGGCGGCCGAGGTGTGTGGTAGACCCTGGGGTATGCTGTTCCATCAGTCAGCCCTTGTGTTGTTTTTACAGGCTCTCTGTACACAGGACTGTCTTCTCCCTCTGCGGCTGCATGGAATGAATCTTAGAAGAACAATGAAGTAAAGTGTGAAACCAAAAAAATGAAGCAACTGCTTTTTTTTTGGAATTTTTGTCCTTTAGAGTTGGTAAAACAGACAGACAAAAACTAAAACCAGCCCTCTAAGGGTGAAGACTCCTTACATTCCATACATAATACATCATGCGGCTTTAATGAGGCAAGCCGTCCATGAATGATTTTATATATAGTGTTTGTTGCAAGTCAATTCATTAAGGAGGAACACTGTTCCAATAAAGCCAATTTAATTTCACAAAAAATAAAGGGGCATCTTCCCTGTGCTCTGCTCTGTGCTAGCCATGGGGAAGACTGAGATGGACAAGCCAGGGATGGGCTTTTTAAAGAGCATTGTCATTTCATGGGAGACACAGACAAGGAGAAAGCCTACAGCCAGAAAGGGAGATCATGACAAATGCCATCACAGACATAAAACCGATGTGTTCTGGAGCCAGAGTGGGAACTGAGGAGGTAGCACTTGAACCTGGTCTTAAAGAATGCTTGCACTTTATGCAAGCAGCCCTGTAGAGGGGGAGGGGACAGTGTGAGCAAAGGTCAGAGGGGCGGGCTGGAAGACGCCAAATGCACTAGAAGAATGAATAGTCGTTCAGTGTAGCAGTCAGTGTAGGGCATGTGGGAGAAGGGGGAGTTTGATGCCTACCCACTGACTGTGACAGTGACAAGGGGTGGCTCTTCCCATATTCGGGAGTCTCCACTTCTCCGTGGCTGTTATTGTTCCTCACGCACACGTAATGTATTCTCTCAGCCAGCGATTTTTGTGTTTTCTCTCATTTCCACTTTTCCATCTCATCATGGGCTTGTGCAAACATCTAATTTTAGACCAACCAATGTGATTTTTTTCCTATACATGCAGAGCTCCATGAACCCTTTAAAACCGAGGTGTCAAACTCATTTTCCCTGGGGGACACATCAGCCTCATGGTCGCCTTCAAAGGGCTGAAATAATTTTAGGACTGTGTAAATGTAACTACTTCTTAATTGTTAAGGAGTTGAAATTACATTTGGCCCTTTGAAGGCAATCATGAGGCTGATGTGGCCCCCGGTGAAAATGAGTTTAACACCCTGCTTTAAAATATTTTTCCCCTTGCAGACTATATCCTAACTGAAGAATGTAAAATCTAATCTTATCAAGTGACAGTTTTCATTGTACATATTTTCCAGACTCCACCAAGGTCTCTCTGTAAACATTAGGAGAAAAGAAAAGGGGGCTCATGTTAAAAGCAGTATTTATCTTCATGTCTTGATGTTCCTAGAATAGGCTCTTGCCTTTACTGTGCAGGTGTCTCGAGGCTTTTGGGGTGAAGACCAACTGGAATTAGGAGGGTAGACTTTCTGGAAAGTCTCCAAATTCAGCACGATGTTGGATGTGTGATGTGGATTATGCAAGACAGTGGCTAATACGTCATGGCACTAGATACATCCTGCGTGAGAGGAGGAAGAGGAGAAAACTTTTCCAGTCTTGTCGGCTACTTGCAGCCTGATGTAGGAGAAGCAGAAGACGCAGAGGGTGTGAGCAGATGACTCCGCCCTGGACTGAGCACTTTGCATGCACGATCTCATTTAATTCCATCAGAGGAAATTGCATGTCTTAGACATATTTGACCCAAGAGTTTATGCTGCTTAACCACTGAACTCTTCTCTTTATTAATGATTTTGCTCTTTATCTGAGTGGTATATTTACTTTCCCCAATAAATAAATTCTTTCTCTATTCTGTACCTAGAATAAGTCTCCTGTCATCCTGAATGCTCAGTGAATATTTCTTAAAATGAAGACAATTCTCGACAGAAAAGTGATTTTATTCAATATATATCCGTTGAGAAAACAGACTTATGAATGTTTCATCCTCCCTGATTATCATAGACTTCCTTAGTTAAGCAGAAGCATGGAACCCATGCCAAAGCCTAACATAAATAATTTATTATGCACCATTTAATGTTATCCGAGCCATGGTTTTTCATTGTTGATATGAACTGAGTGTTGACAGCAATGCATCATTCATGTTCTTTTTGTTTATATACAGAAAGCATTTGAAATAAGTGTTACCTTTCCCTAGTAGTCAGAGAAGTTATAAATGGAGATGTGTATGTTATTATGCGTCTGTATCAGGACTGTGATACTTTTGTACTTTCAAAGCGGGCTGTGTAATTACAATTGTGGTAGCTACAAATGTGCCACTGACACCATTCCCACATTGCCATAGTCATCCCCATGACAAAAATAGCTCGATTCCTGCATTTTTGGATTTGTAGCATTAAAGATAACTATCATATACATGACCTTTTAGATGTTAGTACACATGACTTTTTTTTGTATTTTATTCATGATACAACTGTAGTACTTGTAAGGGAAAAATTCCTTCTGAAACCAAAAGTTTTATAAGATCATCAATAAATAAAACATAGATTTCTATTGATGTAAAATGTGCCTTAAAGCAAAACTTACTCTGTTTTCTGAGTAACTTTCCCAGCCAGGCTTTACGTAGTGATGTGCACCTGACTAGCTTATTAAAAATAAATTGCCTTTGTGTTCTCATGTTCAGGGCCTGGTACTAAGGTTAAAGCAGATTGAGAAGTTTTCCTTTCTGTAGCGAATCCAAAAGAGACATTATAATTGACTTGAACTGAACTGGGCCTGTGAATTATAGGAAGTTTGTCAGAGTTAAATAATTGCTGTGCATTTGAAGGGATGAAACAGCAGGACTGGAAAAAGTGAAGAATGATAAATGATCGCAGGCAAGCTGCTGTGGGGGGAATGACAGGTGAGCGGCCTGCCCACTCTGGCTGGCTTCCTTGACAGGAGGACGTGGGCGCGAAAACTCCACTGAGTCTCACGCGTTTCTCATGCAAGAAATTCCCGTTGACTCAATGTGCTTGTGGATCAGAACAAGCGACATGTGTGATCCGAAAGTCAGCCTTAGAAAGCACTTCATAGTGAGCAGAAATTTTAATTAACTCATTGTCTAGATTTATTAAGTGATTTGAGAGGCACGTTTGGGGTTTTTATACCGTGCTGGCCTTTACAGAACAATTGTATGTCAAAGTGGTCTTTGCAGGTTGCCCTCTTCCCTGCCCCTTCCGTCTTTTGAGAATATAGCTTTCATAGCGCCCAAAAGAAAGCGTGTGCAAGTAGTCTCAATTTGCAAACGATTTGAAAGTTTTTAACGGGGCCATATGGAGTTAGAAAAATTTTATTTCTCTGAAGGAAACAATAAAGGCCCGAGTGTTCTTTGTGGAAATCAATGTTAGCAAGTAGAAAGCCAGCCAGCCGCTGTCTAGTCCTCTGCAGAAGTGGCTGGGCCACGGGCCAAGAATTCCCCGCCCTAGAACCTGAGCTAAGAAAAAGCCCTTGGTCACGATGGTGGATAAAAGACGAATGAAAGCTTGGAGGGCAGGTGGAAAATTACGGTCCTAAAGCCCAGAGGCTGTTAAGTAGAAATCTAGAGTTAACAAAAGATTCCCAGCAAAAGCCACGGCCATACCTAAAATTATTTTAAAATTCAAAGTTTTAGAAATTTGGGGCTTTGCTATTTCAGTCCTGTTCTGAATTCTTTACTGAGTCCTTCAAAACCTGTTCAGCTGTTGTCATTCTAGCAGACAATCGTGCAAGTGGAGTGAAATAGCCTTATAAGGTCTATTTTTCTCTCCCGGTGAAGTGACCAGTTGGGGTGAAGAAAAGCAATTCTGTTATATTCGAAACAATTCGTTCTTAGTGTCCTAACACCAGGGTTGATATGAGCTACATCCTTCTGGGCCTCATGGTACTGGCAGGTGGTCCACATTTGGCTTCTTCATTTTGCCTCACGTCCTAGATGGGGACTGTACCGATTTGCAATACTGCATGCAGTGATGGACAACTGACGGGTTGTCCAGATTGGTGGGGATTGTGGACTCCGCCCCCCAGCCCTGGCTCCCCAGCTGTCTGCTCGATGGCATTTCTTTCTGGACATGTTTAAGACAATGAAGCTCATACAGTTTTGGTGTTTCTTACCTTGTGTTGAATTCTGTGCATTTGGTTTAAATTGCTGTGGCCTACTGGGCATTTTGAACGTCAAGAATCAGTTGTTGGGTATTCCAGTGGCTTTTGGCCTGTAGCAAATCTTATTTCGTATTTCTCATTCATAGTATAAAAAGGCCTTATTTATATTGGGGAAGGTACATGTTGAGCATAACTTTAAAATAATAAGTTCTATACGAACTCAAAATACGGTGGTTTCACATTGAGCCTGCTGATTGGTTTAGTGGGTTTTGTAGTGAAGGGGTCAGGCAAGGGCATGGGTCTTGCTCCTGGGCCCAAGGCATCAGATCCAGGGAAAGTGTGAACATCTCTAAGGTTTTAGTTTGCTTCTCTGTAAATCAGGGAGTCTGGCTAGCCAGCTCCCCGAGCCTGTTCTTCAACCTTCCATTCTAGTCGGTCCCAATGACCCCTGGCTGGTGCCTTCTTCTCCAGGGTTGTCATAGGGTGGCTGTGTCTTATCTGAGATTTGGATACTGTTGTTCAGAACTCAGCTTCTGTTGATAATCAGAAGTTCTGCCCAAGGGAAGGCTGAGTGAAACAGGTCAGTGCTGAGGCTGCATCCCAGAATCCTGCTCTTGCAGTGCCTCCAACGTTCAGCATCCCCTGACTGAGCCTCAGCGATGTGTCCCAGTCTAATGGACTCCAGGACATTTTGTATTTCTACAGGAAGGGTCAGTGAGGGTTGTTCTGTGGTTCCAAGATTCCCTCAGAAAACGGTGGGGGAGGTGTTTATGGGGAGGAGAGACCAGTGACAGGAAAATTGATTTCTTCTCTTCCCCTTCTTACTAACGTTAATTCCCTGAGGCTCACTTCAGCTAGATGTTGATCAGATTAAGGCAATTGTTGCTGAGATGAATGAT
The DNA here is from genome assembly GCF_004126475.2 of Phyllostomus discolor. Lineage (NCBI taxonomy): Eukaryota > Metazoa > Chordata > Mammalia > Chiroptera > Phyllostomidae > Phyllostomus > Phyllostomus discolor. Next base: position 88,124,188 of record NC_040910.2, read on the forward strand.
TGATTAACTTGGGGGCTTTGAGATACTCATTTAATCTCCCAGCATTTTCTGTCCCTACCCCACATAGTCCAGTAAAATTTGTGGGATCCTGTGGCGTTTTTTTTTTTCCTTTCACTGTGGAATGTGGTACAGTCCACTCTTGCTGGGCAAAGAGGGGAGAAGTGGAGTGACAGCTCACCGGGTGTCATCTTCATCCTCCCTTTGAGCTGGCTGCGTCCCAGGCCCGAGTACCTGCCCCCTCACCACCGAGGCCCAGTGGAGGCAGCCCCTCTTCCCAGCGTCCTTCCTGGTTTCCGTCCAGTAGAATGTGAGCAGCCTGTTCGCGTCCCTGCTGTGGGACCTATTAAACACTGCCAGATAGTAGTGGGTTGTTTTTTTCCAGGTATCTTATCACTAGGGTGGGCATATAATTTATTATCCAAACCAGGACACTTTTGATAGGCGGGCTGTGCCGTGAATTTGAAGCTGGGACAGCAGGTGTTAACCGGGACTGTCCGGGCAACCACAGACATATGGTTTCCCTGCTTGTCACTTGTATTGATTGAAGCCTTCTTGATGGGAAGGACAGTCCACAGTGGCACAGAGGTAATTAGTTTATTGAATGAAATAATTAAAGCAGTTTGGGAAACTTTAGGAACAGGGATGGTAAGTAACCAGGGTGGTGAACAGTCAACAGGCAGCGTTGCCAGATATCAAAAGACTTGGGCCATTAGATAGTACTTTCCTTGTTCTGCTGGATCACCTGGCGCCTTTAAAAGGCAGCATGTGAGTTACAGATGAAAGTTGCAGTACTTTGAGGAATAGTTGATCCATACTGAGCATGTGCCAGGTGCAAGCTGTGGGATAGGCACTTCATATAGATTAATTTAATCCTCAATAACTCTATAGACTAGGTACTATTATAGTCTCTATTTTGTAGCAGAGAATATTGATGCACAGAGAAATTAGCTCTGCCTGAAAGTAGTCAACGGCTGAGCTGGGATCGAACAGGGAGTTTAAGCCAGTAGTCACTTTAGTACCCAGTTACTGCAGATGTGGGGGGAAACGATAGTATGTACAAGTGCGAATTGTCACCTTAATCATTTCTCCTTAGTGAATCCCTAAGAAATGAATCATTTCCTGTTCATCTTCAACAAAGGAGTATGAATTTCTGGTTATATATAATTACAGAGTGCAGGTAGCAAATAAATGATTATGCATTTATTTTTATGGTTGCTCTCTTTGAGTTCCCCACCTTTGGTAAAAATATCACATCTTAGACCTGTGGAGGGTTCAATGTAGAGTTAAGCACTTCAGATCAACAGTGAAGCCAGGGTTCTCATCTCCTGATTTCAAACTGCTTGCCCTACCCTGCAGTCACTAATGAGTTGAGAGGCATTTGAGAATTAAGAGAATTGATTGTTGTCTCTCCTGACGTTCAGGAGATGGCCATTTTAAAAGTGATCTTCCTCAGTGGAGATTGGGGGTGAGCTTTGGACCTTAGAGAGACAGTCTAGGCTGGTAGCAAAGAGTACAGCCCTGGACCCAGACTGCCCAGGTTCAAGTCCCATTTCTTCTGTTTTAACTCTGTGATCTTGGACGCGTCCTGTGCCTCCCCCTTCCTTTCAGTTTCTTCATCTGTAAGACATAGGTAGTAATACCACTGGCTATGTTGGCATTGTTCTAGGAATCAAATCAACATATGTGAAGTTCTTAGAATAATAGGGCCTGGCATAGAGGAATTCTATAATTATTTTATCTGTAATTCACATGCTCCCTTTTAAGGGGCACTGGGTGATACAGTAGAACAAGAAAGGTACCATTTAATGGCTCGAGTCTTTGTGACATCTGGCAATGCTGCCCAAACACCAGATGGTGGATTTTTTCCTTAAAAGTGTTTCTTTGGGCATGAAGCAGAGACTTGAAAGTCCCTACCCAATGCCTGGCACATAATAGGCGTCAAATACTTTTTGTTAAATTCAACTGAGAATTTAAAAGTGCTTAGTATTTAAACAAGTGTAGGAGAGTGAGAGGCTGTGTCCAGAGGCTGAAGTTGGAAGGATCTAAAAAGTGAACAGAGGGGGAATGCCAGTATGTGCGCATCACACAGGAAGAGAGCATCTGCTGTGTCTCACTGTTCAAGAATCTCCCGGGGGGCTCATTTAAGAAATGCATCCCCAGCATCTGAGAGTCTGACTTGGTCTGTCTGAGTGGGACCCAGGGATCTGCGCTGACACGGTGACCTGTGGACCAGGTGTGCAGAAAACAGTTTCAAGTCCAGCATCTAGATGCCCATGCACTGAGGGCGGGGGGGGGGGGGGTGAGAGATAGAGAGACAGACAGACAGACAGACATGCGTATACAAATGGGGAAAGCTACTGAGTCTGCATATTAAGAAAGCATTTCAGAGCCAAATAATGTTTGGCACTGATGACTCTTTAAAAGGTAAGCAGCGATAGTGGGTTGGCCAAAAAGTTCCATGGGGTTTTTCCATAAGATGGCTCTAGTAACGCTTAGTTGTCTTTAATGTCATTCAAAATGATTTTGTTAGGTTGTGTTGTGACAGCTGTCATGTCAGCGTGCTTCAAAAAAATTTATCAAAATTGAATTTTTGTGTAGCCATTTTAATATTGAAGAAGGAAGAAGATATGCAACATTTTTTGGCATTTTATTATTTGGCATATGCTTCATTATTTCAAGAAAGGTAAAAATGCAACTGAAATGCAAAAAGGATTTGTGCAGTGCATGGAGAAGGTGCTGTGACTGACTGAAAGTGTCTAAAGTGGTTTGCAAAGTTTCATGCTGGAGATTTCTCACTGGACAGTGCTCTGCGGTCGGGTAGAGCAGTTAAGTTGATAGCGATCCAATCAAGACATTAATTGAGAACAACCAATGTTACACCTTGTGGGGGGCAGCCAACATGCTCAAAATATTGAAATCAATGAAGTTATTGGTGAAAATGAAAAATGCTTTTTATTTTACGGCAAAAACTAATCGAACTTTTTGGCCAACCGGATATGTTTACAAACACTTTCCTGAGAGGCAATGACCTCAGTTACACAAAAGGGAAGGAACTTCTGCTCTTGGTGGAGTCTTTGTGACTCCGCTTCATTTTACGTTAGGTGCCTTCTTTATCAGTAACACCTTCAACAGTCCTTACATTTTGCCTCTTTAAAAAAAAAAAAAAAGAGCAAAAGGCCATGTAACTACGTAAGTATATGTTTTCTCAGCAGTTCTCTCTGGAGAGTTTCCCTAAGAAGTGAACTGGCTGGCTGGGCTGAGCTGGGTGGCGGGGAGGCACATTGCTGTCGTCTTTCATAGGGGACAGTCAGCGACTGTGTTGAAAGGGTGGCAGAGGGACATAGTTAATTTATGGCCCCCACGTGCAGTAGGCACTGGTAACTACCATGAAAATGTAGAACTCCATTTGCCGCCCTGGGAAGATGCTCGACACACAGGCAAATGAAAAAGCAGGGTGAGGCACGTCACAAACTTATGCACCAAGAGAGCTAAACACTCCCTGGGCACTTCTTGTGCGGCAGACACTTGGCATGTATCCATTGCCTCCTCTAATCCTGCACTAGACGATGAGTTTGAAGTGTTGTCCCTGTTTTCTGATGGACAGGGGGCTCAGAGAGGGAAAGCAACTTGCCCAAAGTCACACAGCCTGTAAGTGGCCGCCACCTCTCGGTGCTGGAACTGTCACGTGACACTGCTGCTCTGTTGATAGGCATGCAGTTGCTCGTTTTTAAAGGCCTGTGAGGACGTACACCAAAATGTCCACCTCTTGGGTAGGGATATGGTGATTTTATTTTTTCTGCTGCTTTGAATTTTGTTTTTCCCCTGAACCACCAGTTATTACTTAAATGAACCAATAGATCATCCTAAGGGCTTTCTAAATGTGTGAAATTGGCTATTGGTATGGCTTTTGTCATTCGGGGATTCACATCAGAGAAACTCAGACAATTAACTGCTGTAGAGAAGGTGCCATTGAAATCCCTCCCCCTGTTTTCATTTTCACTTTCCATCCTGTGACAGAGGGTAGGTTATCTCTTGGTTTGTAGCATCAAATAGTCAAGACTCTGATGTAGGTGAGAAGCCACATTAAATGGTCTTCAGGTTTTTAGCAGCTAATGAGTGAACCCCAGGCCATAAGCAGCCCTTAGACTTAATAAGATTGCCTCATTTCCCAAGGTGGGGTGGGCCCGGGCTCCGCCTTCCCGCTCTCGCTCGCTCTCACGTGGAGTGCCTGTCCTCCGTCCTCACAGGGAGAGGGCTCCCCTTGCTGGTGCTGCCAGATCTGGCTCTGGGGAAGGGGATGAGCACCTGTGCCACCTGGACGGGTCTGCAGCTCAGCCCCTTTGCTTTCTCCTGGGGCTTTTCCTTTACCACCTCCTCTAACTCTCCCCACTGGGCCCAGCTTCCTCACCCCCTTGTCACCTGATGTGGTGCCGAGTGCTTTGTGTGGCTATAGCGTCCCTCCCTCCTCCCTTTAGAGGCTGAGGTGTTTGTCCTCATAAGAGACTGTCGAAGGCCTGCTTCTTCCCTTCTGGGCTTAGTGCTATCGAGGTCATGCGGATGTCGCCTTGGTCTCCTTTGCTGTTCACATGGCCTCTTGCACATTCGTTACCATGGCACCCATCCAGCCTAGAGGAGCCTCCACAATCTAATTTCCTTCCTGGTGCTCAGTCCCGTCTGTACCTCAGCCCCTGAATTAGTTATGCAAGCAAACAAGTTCTGGATGGCCTTGTAAAGGGGGAGCTGGATTCTGGGGTCTGAGGTCCTGGTCCTCAGGAAAGGCAGTGATGATGTCGTTACATCTGCTGTGTTACTGAATGTCTGCTGCGTGCCCCACACCTGCGAGGTGCATTCTTTCTATGTTGAGTCTGCATCCCTCCGCCTGGTGTGTGGCCTCGAGGTGGGGAAGTTTCATGGAGGTCTTTACTGTATAATGGAAGGATTTATCTTACCTGTGTATGCCGCAGAGGATTTCTGGGCACCAGAAGTTCCGGGAGGATTTGGCGTGGGTGAAAAAAGATTGGGCAGAGCTGAATTAGAAATCGTTCCAGTTGTAGGTAAAAGCATTTGAGGAAAAGGAAGTTCCTAGTTCTAGTTAATGAATATTTATTGCCTGTTGCCTGGAAACACCCACATCTTTAGACGTGACGGGCCCTGGCTTTCCACACGGGCAGCTTTTCCATTTGACTTGCTAGCTCAAGACAGGTAATGACTCAGGGGCCGCCTGGTGATGGATGGCTTATGTCCCCCTGCTCTGCTTTGTCAGAAATGGAGCCAGTGATGCTCTTGGCTGGGCTTCTCACCTGTCTGCGTTTTGTCCCATTAGCTGCGGACCCCTTGGCGAAGCCAGTTTAGCCTCCCACGCACACTGTATTTCCGGTTTTCTGCGTGAGCCATACGTTCCTTTTTTTTTTAAAGATTTTATTTATTTATTTTTAGAGAGGGAAGGGAGGGAGATAGAGAGAGAGAGAGAGAGAAACATCAATGTGTGGTTGCTGGGGGTTATGGCCTGCAACCCAGGCATGTACCCTGGCTGGGAATCGAACCTGGGACACTTTGGTTCCCAGCCCGTGCTCAATCCACTGAGCTACGCCAGCCAGGGCTCCATACATTCCTTTTACAGGTCATGTGTTGTTACAGCTTTTGAGGCTGTGTGTGTGTGTGTGTGTGTGTGTGTGTGTGTATCTTTTCTACCAGTCTTAAGAGTAAGTTTTGTGTTTCTCTGGCCTGTTTTACCACTTGGGTCACCTACCAGGGAAATGCTGAACTGGGGAGAAACAGGTTCAATGAAGAAAAACATAGAAAGATGCAGGGGCTCAGGGTAGTGCTCATGGAGACCTCCCAGCCCCTGGCTTCTCAGGCTCGTCCATCGGAACCATATGGAGTTGGCATGTTGCTTAATCCTTCTAAGCCTGGGTCCTTCAGGCGGCTGTAAAGGGACGCTGGTACCTGACTTGCTAATGCGTTGAGTTGTAAAAATCAGCCGAGGTCACAGGCAGTGAAGTGCTGGGCACTTGTGACACATGATTTATGATCTGGGTAAAGATCCCTTTATTTACTCAACACACATTTATCGACTTCCTTCCATATGCTGGGCACAGTGCTGTATACCAGCCCCCCTCAGAGAGCAGTCCCAGCCACACTGAGTCAGCCTGGTAGACATGCCAGTTCAGGGTCCCTGCTGGAAGCTGCTGAGTCGGAATCTCCAGGGCTGGAGCCCAGGACCCTGTGTTCTAGCAAGCCCTCCTGGTGACATTGACACACACTGAAGTTTGAGAAGAAGCCCTGGCACAGTAGGATGGATACAGAGACAAACAACGTAAACGTTGGGGTGAGGCAGGCACAGGTAGCAGGAGGGGGCAGCTGGGTCCCCAGTATAAGATACCCCAGTCTGATGCACCATCCTGGGCATTGAGTGGGGAGAGAGGCGATGGATGGCGGGTCCTCTTGTAAATCCTCACCCCGGGCTGCGGTACCTGCAGGGCACTTTACTGTGTATGGAGCGCCCAGAGACTTGGAGCACACTCAAGATGGGTAAGTTGAGGCCCCCTATCTGCTGGCTTCAAATGGCACAAGAAGGCAGAGAAGATGCTGGAAACACATCAAGCCAGTGTGGAGCTTGAGTGGAACCTCTTATTAAAGGGTCTCCCCAACCACCACCACCAAAGCCCACCCCCTTTTTTTTAAGAACAATTTTAGGCTCATAGGAAAGTTGAGGGGAAAGGAGAGATTTCCGCCTCTTCTTCCCACCATACATATGTAGCCTCACTCACTCTCAGCATCGCACCTCCAGAGTGGTGCATTTATGACAATGGATGAGCCTCCTGTGATACACATTTGCCCAAAGTCTTTAGTTTACATTAGGGTTCATGCTTGCTGGTGTGCATTCTGTGGGTTTGGACAAATGTATAAAGACATCTAGCTATCATTATAATATAGAGAGAATTTTCGCTGCCCTAAAAAACCTGAACTTTGCCTATTCATCCCTATCCCTCCATCCTCTGCAAACACTGACTGTTCCACTGTCCCCACACTTTTGCCTTTTCCTGAATGGCATGCAGTTAGAGTCATACAGCATGCAGCCTTTTCCAATTGGCTTCTTTAACTTTGTTATATGCACCTAAGTTTCCTCCGTGTGTCTTCACGACTCGATAGCTTAGTTCTTTTCAGTGTTGAATAATACTCCATTGTGTGGATGTACAGCAGTATATTTATCTGTTCACCCACTGATGAATGCCTGGGTTGCTTACAAGTTTTGGCAGTGATGAATTCTGTAAATGGTCTTGCCTGCTACCATCTCAAAGCCTCAGATTCTAGAGTATTGTCAGCCCTCTCACACTGTCACAACCACTCAGAAAACTGAGGCCAAGGACTGGGACCCTGTGTCAGGCCCACCAGTGGCTGGGCTGATGTAGAACCCAGGTACATAGCTGCTGCTTTCTGATGCTACTGTTTTGTGTGATGGGATAGAGGGGGAAGTGAAGAATCATTGATAAACACAATTGCACACACCGTATTTGAATTTGAATGTAAAGCTTCTTCTGACGTGTCTGTTTTGTCTGTTTTTTTTTTTGCTCTGCCACATAATGTCATTTTAAATAAGATTTGTTGATATAATTCACCCTTTTGTGTGTACAATTTAGTGGTTTTTAGTATAGTCACAGGGTTGCACAACCATATTCATACCACCTGACTTTAGAACATTTTCATCATTCTAGAAAGAAACCCCACGCTTGGGAGCAGTCCCTTCCCAGTGCCGACTCTCTCCAGGTCCCGGTGACCATGAATCTACTCTCTGTCTCTTGGGGTTTGCCCATTCTGGACATCTCATATGAATGGAATTATATACTGTGTGGCCTTTTGTGTCTGGCGTGTTTCAGGGTTCACCCATGTTATGGCATGTATCAGTACTCCATTCCCTTTTGTAGCTCCGCGGTGTGTCATTGTGTGGAGACACCGTCGTTTGTTTCCCATTCATCCATTGGTAGCCTTTGGGTTGTTTCTGCTTTTCGACTACTAGTGATAACGCTGATGGGAACATTCACGTACAAGTGTCTGCGTGGATGTGCTCTTCATTTCTCCTGGGTGTATGCCAGGACCAGAACTGCTGGGTCATGGTATTTCTATGTTTAACGTTTCAAGGATCTGCCAAACTGCTTTCCAAAGATGCTGCCCCACCTTACCGTCCTCCCAGCAGTGCAGGGCCCCGGTTTCTCCACATCCCTGCCAGCACTTGTGATTGCTTGTCTTCTTATTTAGTCATCCTGCTGGGTGCGAAGTGATGTCTCACAGCTTTGGTTCTCCTTTTCCTAATGACTTCTGTGGTTGCGCATCTTTTCATGTGCTCATTAGCCATGTGTGCTTTGGAGAAATGTCTCCTCAAATTCTTGGGTTGTCTTCGTTACTATTCATTCTTCATGTAGTCTGGATACAAGTCCCTTGTCAGATATGATTTGTAAATATCATACCCCATTCTGTGGGCTGTCTTTTCACTTTCTTAATGTCGTCCTTTGAAGCACAAACATTTTTCATTTTGATGAAGTCTAATTATGCATTTTTATTTGATTGATTATGCTTTTCGTGTCAGAGATAAGCAACCATTGCCAAATATAAGGCCGAGAAGATTTATTCCTTTGTTTTCTCCCAAGAATTTTACAGTAATAGCTATTATACTTAGGTCTGGTGCTCGCTTTCAAGTTGTGAGGCTTTTCTTTGTTGTCGTTGTTGTTGTTGTTAAAAATAATCTTTGGTTAGGGCTATTGAAAGTATATAATGGATAAAAAAATAAAGCACTTTGATTTTTCAAAAAAGGATTGATGTTCTGCTCTGTCCTGTTGTTGAAATTACTAGTCACAGGAGACCAAAATTATAGGTTTTGTTTCTTGAAGGAATAAATAAATGCCCCAGTCTCAAATTAAATTTTATTCTAAAATTGAGCTGACGACTCACACAAGATCCAGTTTTGGAAGTGTTTTGACATGGCCCCCAGTGAGCGTTTCGAGAAACACATGTTATAAAATAAGAGTGTAAACATTCATGTGGGTTGCTTCATAGGGAATTTTTTAAGTACTGTATTTGACTTTATGGGAAAGACTTGAGAGTATGTGACTTGGTTGTCTGCCCATACTCATACACTCTTTAGATGTGGAAATAGACCACATAGTTTTAATCAAGGAGAGAGCAGATACATCTCCTCAGGTTCCTTATAATCACCATGTTCAATGGGAAGTTAATAGTGCATATCTTACGGCATCGTGAGGGTTGTATTAGTTGACATATTAAAAGGCTTAGAATACAGCCTAATGCTTAGTAGATGCTCAAGTGCTTATTATAAAATGTCATTTATTTAAAAATATTTCTAATATACAGTTAAGCCACCAGCATTATTTGCACTTCCAACTTGAATGTTAAATACTACCATAATGTTTTTGACTTGTTGTGTAAATATGTGTTAATTATTAATTTTGCCCACAGGAGCCATTGCTTTTATGAATAACTTAATGAGATAGTCTAATAACATTTCTATTATTGATAACATTTTTTACTTAGTTATAATCTAGGTTCAGAAGTGCAGTTGTAGAACCAGATGGGAGAATGGATTGATGTCAGATTCTCGTCCTTACTTATGACAGTTTAAGGGCTGAAATGCCGCTAGGGCTTTCTGGAATGGCACTGGGGATGGTTAGAAGCAAAACCAAGCAGGCAGAAATGCCGCCTTGTTCCTTACAAACAATCTTCAGGAAAGAGTTCTCTACCAAGGCACTCTTTTTCTCCCAGCCCAAACATGAGGTAGGCAGGTCATGAATTTGAGAGAGGAGCTCATAGGGCTTTCTGGAGATGGCTTTAGGTCAATTACAAGTCAGCATTTACAGCTTGGGGTTCCATCTCTGTCCTCAGGGAGTTCCCAGGTTGCGGGCGCTGGAAGGGTGTGTCTGGGAGGGTGATGGTGGAGGTAATGAATTCATCAGGTGGATGTTTGTGAGTGATGGGTCCACAGGCATCTTCTGGCCAGGAAGGCCCGGCTGCTGGGAAGCAGCCGGAGAAGGAGGGCCAAGGAGTCAACAGCGAGGGGAGGAGGACTGGGCAATACGGTTGCAAAGGAATCTTAGGCCAGTTTGGCCTTTATGGGACAAGCCATCATAGAGATTTACCATTAAGTGTAATTACTATGCAGCAACAAAATGTATGTGAATTTGCCAATACATGAAGTTAAAGTGTCATAAAGACTACCCCCCACCTCATCTTACAGTTTGTAAAGTACTGCTTCACTCGCTGGGTTCTGAGAAATAGTTTAACTTGTTTTGTCATCATTTTTGAGCAATTCTGCGATTTCTCTCTTGCCCGTTAACTCAAAAGCAACAGTATGTGGCCAAAATACTCTTTCATTCTTGTTTGTAGAGTTCACTAATTAGAAAGGGATTTTTGAAGCTCCTTTTGAAATGTGTGCTGCTGACGTGATCATGCATTTCGTGGTTTCTCAGGAGAGAGCATGGCAGCAAAATACCAAATGCTATGAAAGAGGTAGTGACATTTCGTGTCTCCCTCTGTTAATTTCCATTACGAAAACTTTTAGATGTGGGTTGATTTTGTAGGAGGGGAGTCCACGGAGCAAGGAAGGGCTGGGCTGGGAGAGCTGCTTTGGTGGAGAAAAACCTGGTGTCCTTCCAAGCCTGGGCCTTCCGAGAGGCCACAGGGATGGGCCAAGGGGAGAAAGCCCTGGGCCGAGGCTGAGCAAGGAGCCCACCGGGCCTGGGCTCTGGGCTGGAGGCAATGCACGCAGGCTTTCCGCTTGGACTGCAGAGTAAGTCATTAAATGTTGGCTCCTGCTACTACCATTTTCACTTAAAAATTCAATTATTTTCATATATAATAAATAGAAAAATAGAGGAAAAAGGAGTTTAAACCTAGCAGGTCTTACTCCGGTGATTCTGCTCTCCCCCAGGGACAGCTGGCAGTGTCTGGGGATGGCTTTGTCACAGCTGGTGGCGAAGGTGCTACCAGCGTCTGGTTGGGGGGGGGGGGGTCAGGGATGCTGCTGGACATCTTTCACGCACAGGACAGTCCCCCCACTCCCCATGGAGAACAGCCCAGCCCCAAGGGTCAGCAGTGCTGAACTTGAGAAATCCTGTCATGATCCCTCTCTAACATGCAGTAACCCCGCCTCTGATTGCATGGCCATACTGGCTTGTTTTCTTTCACCGTTGTATATGCACATATGTAATTGTGGACATAGCTTTTCACACCTAGGTCTTTTTGCTAGGCACTGTATCCTAGTTCAAAGGGTTACTGTGCAGGCTTCCACACTTAGTAACCCATGTCTCCTTACTGTAAATGTTCTAAGTTACTGCTCTTGTGAATGGCCTACAATGACCAACTTGGTGTATTTGGCTTTTTCTGAATTCCCAATTATTTTCTAAGGGTAGGATTTATAAGTGTTCATATTTTTCTAAGGGGTGAATTTTTTTGATGGTTCTCAGCATATATTTCCAAATCGCTTTCCAAAGATGTAGTCCTGATTTCAGAATGTCATCGGCAATGAATGAACTTTTTTTGGCCTGTGTTTTTGTCCACATCAAGCATCCATGTTATGAGAAAAAATATTTTTTTGCTAATTTAATAGGCAAAAAGTGGTATTTCTTTGGTTAGTAGTCTTTGTGAAGTGCTTTTTAGAGAGACACATACGCTTTTAATCGTCTGGCATCAAAGGTCATCACGCAGCGTCTGCATGCCTCTGCAGGGCCGGGAGGACGAGGCCCGTCACGGCCACGGGCCATTGAGAAAATCGGCCGCAGTCCTGCTGCTGTCCCAGAGGGCTTCAGGAAGGGTCAGAATCACTGGGCGCATCACGGGGGATCCCGTCACATTCTGAGAAAATGAAATGCACTTTGGTGGAATGATTAAAGTTAGTTAAAATATACTTAAGTAAAAGTTTGGGTTCCATTTCACTTTCCTGTTTTTGATTAGTTACTTCAGTATTTTGTGGGCACTGAACACTCTTCAGCATTTCCTATGCAGAGTGTCTTTATGTATTATCATTATGCATTAAACACGAGTGAGCAAATTTATGGCCACCCTGCAGGGCTTAGAGTATAGTTACTGAGGGTAATGACTGCAGGGGTTACAGGTGAGTGTTGCCTTTGACGGACTCTTGGTCTGGGCTGTGATTTACTTGATGTTGAAGCGTTGATTAGAGATAAGATTCCAATTACGTCATTTTTTTTTCCAGTGGTAAACCCGTTTCCTGGAAAGATGACTGGTCTTAGAACAGGGCTTCAGAAACTCATCAAAAACACAGCTTTTCTCATAGGTGTTCTGAGTTTCAAATGTGTAGGGGAGCAGTATGAATTCTCTGGTTTCTGGAGAGTTGGTTCTTTTTGGAATAAAACATCGAAATCATTTTGAGTTTTACAAATACTGTTCTTTATATGTTCGTGCTGGGAAAAGGCTGTTTTTCTCTTCAACTCAGTGCTAGTGTGTGAAAACAGATGCCTAACCGGGATCTCGAGAAAGCCTCTCCTCCTCCTTGACTTTCAAAACGTATTTCTTGCGCAGAGTCTTTCTGAATGACGCAGCGTTTTCATTTATTGGGCTTAGGTGGGCTCACACCGGCGGAGCAGCCATGTGACACCATGCAGCTGGGACAGCCGGTGTGGGCCAGGACTGTCCCGGGCAAATGCCGTGTGTGGGCCACCCCTTCCAGTCCTTGTTGTAGGTTGTCCACTGCCCCTTCTGCTACTCTCTGGCTCAGCTCACCAATCTGGACTGGAAAATAGGGAAGAGCACCAAATCAAGTGTTTTGTTCCAGTTTGTTTTACATTTGCTGTAGAAAATATTTGAAGGCAATATTTTTGACATTTTGTAGAACCAGGTGCAAGACTTACTCTTCAACCCAAGAGTGGCCGGTTCTGCATCAGACACACACACATACACACACTCACACATGGGACTTGGATGGTATTTTATAAGGCTTTGCCATTTTTAATACTCAAAATGTTTGTAGCACAAAGACCAGAGTTTGTTCTCCCTCTCTGGTATTATGGATAGATGTCTAATCTTTTTTGTAAAACACTTTTAAAAATTGAAATGCATAAATACTCTTGATAAGAAATGAAGCGGATGGAAGAACACAAAATGTTCAAGCTCCTTTCCCATGTCACAGACCCATTTCACAGATGTAACCACCAGTGAGTTCTCTCGTATCCTTTAGAACTTCGCTTTTGACCTGTTTGTCTCTGTTTACTCTCTCCCTTTTGGTTTTTAACCCACAGGCTACCATACGTTCCCACAGTTCTGCAACGTACTTCTTCATCAACAGTATGGGTCCTGCACCTTTCCCCACGCCAGCACGTAGAGACACGATTTCTTTCTGCAGTAGTTGCAAAGCGCTCTACTAGGTGGATGTGCCATAATTTATTTAGCAGTTTCCTATTGATGAACATTGAAGTTACATGCTGTGCATTGCCTTTTTAAACAAACACTGGCTGGGTTTGAACCTTGGCTCTGCCAGCTGCAAGCTCCTTGACTTTGAATGAGTTGCTTTCCCTCTCTTGTCCTTGGGTTTCTCCTCTGTAAAATGGGATGGTTCTGAGGAGTAAAGTAGCTGATGCACGTAGAACATCATGGGACGTGGAAAGTGCTCACAGATCACTGGCACCATCTCTGAGTCCGTCGGGGCACACTGGACAGTATATTCTCGGGATAAGTTTCTGAAAGCAGACTTGTTGGTTGAAGAAAATGGTGCCATTCCAACTGTGATGGGTGTTCCTGGGTGCCCTCCACAAATGTTGCACCAAGTTACTCTTCCACTAGCAATTGAACTTCTGAGCCTTAAAGAGAGTAGTTTTTCCCTAACATAAGGAGGTTTAGAAGCTAGCAAGTTCCTTTTTTACTTCCTTTTACTTATCTCTCGTTTCGAGTACACAATGGCCCATCTTGTGAAATGCCAGTGTGGTAATCCGAGCATTGTGTGGCTGTTCGTGGAAGAATGGATGAAAATGTGAAGAAAATCAGTGGTCCTTGGACTTGTGGTTGAAATGTTCTCCCTCATTGTTTGAATACAATAGGCTTGACTAAGAGAAAAGGTTACTTCCTGTGTGCTCAGTGTTGCTTGACATTTGCATATGAGCAGGTTCATCCTGCCCGATGAAGTGTTGAGGCCCATTGGGATGATTGACATCAGCTCTCGGTAAAACAGGAACACGTTCTTAGATTCGTTTTCCTCTTCATGTGGTGGGGTTGGAGGGCAGACACAAGTGAAACACTGGGCCATGGTGAGATGCGCTGTGTCTGCTGATGAATAATAGCATGGCAGCCGTGTGGGCAGAAAAACTGAGGTCTCTGCATGCCAGGCCTGGTGAGACAGGCCTTGTCGTCCATCACCGGGTCAGACCATGCCTGATAGCTGGCCGTCCCCTTTGTGAGGGGGAACTAGGGAGGGAGGGAGGACTGAATGAGAGGCAGCTGAGGGCTCTTGGCAAAGCCTGGGGAGGGCCTGGCATCCTGGGAGAGCTGCCGGGCCCTGGAGTTGGCGACAGCCTTCTCCTTGGTGCAGAGACTCCTGCTGGTCCAGTCAAAGGGGCTCTTCATCTTGACTTTCCTGCAGGCCTGCGAGAGAAGGATCATTGAAAAAGTGGCTTTTAGCAAAGAAGAAAGGAGGTTCTCTCACACACTGGCCTTGCTGCTGCTTATTTTGTAACCATCACCAGCATCTTCCCGCCAGTCCCCTGGTTCCCTCTAAGCGATGGGGCTCCTGGCTGCTCACCCCGAGGGAGCCCTCAGCCGCTGTAGCAACCCCCTTGTTGAGGAGGCTCGCCTAGAGCAGGGAGGAGGCAGACGGGAAGTTAGAGAAAGCCGTGGCATGGTGCTTGGGGCCTGCCAGCCTGTGCTGTCCATTTTCCAGACTGCCACTCACGTTCCCTTGGGTGTGTGGGGGGCATTCCTGCCGCAGCGCTCAGCCTGAACTGCCTTGTCCCTGGCTCCTTTCCCAACTGTTCCTCCTCCATGGTGCCTAGACCTTTGTTCCCCTGTTGGCTGTCTCCTTTCTTGGTGAGATGCTAGTCTCCTCTCGAAGTCTCAGCTTCAAGGTAGTAAAGCAGAAAACCTGGGTCTGAGCTTGAGGAGGAAGAAGAGGAGGCGGTGACCATGGAGCAGGACAGGGCGTGGCTGAACTGCGACCCCTGTCTGGGCAAAGCCTCCAGCTGGAGCTTCCTCGACAGTCAGCCTCATGACCAAACGAGGCAGTGGGCGCGGAGGAGACGGCGAGGGGTGCCGTTTCAGCTTCCCAGGGTCAGGGACATGCTTCCTTTTCTTATCATTCGGACAGAAAAATTTTGGAGACAGATTGGACCTTAGAGATATTGGACTTAGTGACACTAACTTCTTATTGGTCACAGTTCTCTTGCAGAATTTGGAGAAAACTGTGACCCTCTACCTGGAAAAGAAGGCATACAGTGTATTTATACACACACACGCGCGCGCACACACACACACACACACAAGTGCGCATGCAAGTCAAGGCATTCACAGGCCCCTGAAGCTTGTCCGTACCTGTGCTGTGGGTGGCCATGCCATCCCCACAGATGACTGAGGGTGAGGGGGGCTGGTGACCGGCCCAGGGCCGCAGTAAGAGGTAACGCACGTGCTGGATGGCATCCATTCGGAGCCCTGTCCTGACTT
Source organism: Phyllostomus discolor (assembly GCF_004126475.2). Classification (NCBI taxonomy): domain Eukaryota; kingdom Metazoa; phylum Chordata; class Mammalia; order Chiroptera; family Phyllostomidae; genus Phyllostomus; species Phyllostomus discolor. Next base: position 88,139,860 of record NC_040910.2, read on the forward strand.
TTCTACTCTGCCGTTTGCCTCGCTGCGGGGGAGGGGGAGGAGGGTTACATCATTTTTTTGTTTAATTTTAAGACCTGAGACTCCTCACCAAAGGATATCTTATTTAATGTCAAGTGGATGACATTACTAGGAAAGAAACACACGGAGTCGTGGAAGGAAAGGGAGAAAAGTGTGGGAAGCGGGGAGAGGCTCATTTAAGCCATTGATGGTGACTGCTGTGATTTCATTTAAGAAACAGCCTCACATATCACAACTGTTTTAAATGCTGTGGCATCTTCCCACTCTCCTCACAGCTATGAGGCTGGCCTGAGATGAAGGCCAGTGCTCTTTTCCTCACATCTTCCCTGGGGCATCCCGTCAGCAGGCCTCCCACATGGAAGGAGCTCGGTAGGTGAACGTCTGTGGGACTGAATTTCACTTTTGTACAAGGGCTGACCGGGCGGGGAAGGAGGAGAAGCTTATGGCTCCCCGTGGCCTGTGTCTCCTTAGAGATGGGTCTCCAATCCCCTCCTACAGCGTGGCATATGTGAGGGACATCGCTGACCTTTGTTAGACTCTTGGGTGGGGGGTCCTGCCTCTCTGTGGCTGTGTGACTTCTGCCTCAGTGTCCCTCTCTGCAGAAGGGCACCTGAGGAGGGTTATTGTTGAGGGGTGGAGAGAATGTGTGTGGGGCGGGGAACAAAGCCTAGGTAGTATCTGGTTCTTACCAGGTCCCCAGGAAACAGTGGCCAGCACCATCTTCAACATCAAGTGTTAGTATCATCATGGTCAATGTCATCACTCTGAGCCAGGGTGGTTGACAGTGAGTGGGTGTGCTTTGCGATGCTCTGGTCCTGCCCAGGCCAAGGTGCAGAAGGTGACCTCTGGTGATCAGGCTGATAGGTTTGAAATAGTCATCTATTTGACTTGAGATGAAAATTGCTGATCCTATAGTATCACTTTTTTATATATAGTTTTAATGTTCTCTTGTAGAAAGTCAGAGGTGTAAGGAACTTACTCTAGTAAAGTGCATACAAATGGTGGCTTATCCATTGTGGATAATCCCAGAGAAGATAAATAGCTTGGAACAACATGCGATCATGAAGGTGGGCCACTTTGCAGGATGTTTCTTCTGTGTTCTGGGTGCCCCTGACTGTGATGTACATGTTAGTAGTTGTGCTTTCCTGGTTTCCTTTGGCTGCAAAAGCCAAAAGTCGTTTGTTAGAAGTCGTTTTCATAGCCGACATCCATGAACCAACAAAGCACCAAACAGGAGAGAAAGGGAAAACATGAGGTCAACTCCCACTCAGCTTTGGGTTTAGGGAACACTGCTTTTTATCTTGGTGGGGGGAGAAAAGCCAGCCCGTTTCCACAGATGGGGGTCTCTGCAGCGTCAGCAGCACCTGCAGTGACTTTGTGGAATGTGCAGGGAGGGACATGCTGCAAACTGTGATTTTAGAACATCCTGTGTTGGGGTCCCCAAGAGGAGCTTCGCAGGGGCTTCTGTGGGCTTCTCCAGTGTCCAAGACTTGAGGCCCAACTAGCAAAGCCATCGGGGCCTTGTTCTCTAATAGGACGGGCAGCCGGGAGCCTCCAAGCAGGAGGGAGGGTGTGGGCAGCTCTACCAGCCCAGCTTTGGAACAGGGAGGCTAGTCTCACCTGTGTCTCAAGGAGCAAACAGCCAGGGACCACTCCCGGGGGCTGTTCGCACAGGAAGCTGAGGAACCTGGTCTGCATGTCAGGGAGGGAAAGCGGCAACTTCCCAGTGCTTTGGAGATGAAATCACTCCTTCCTGGGGACTTCTGGTGGAATCTAGGAATGAAAAGGCATTTCCCATTTGACAGATCAAGTGGCCTTGTCTCCGCCAGCCTTTCAGCAGGGTATTAAAGAACTAACGAGCCTACATTTTCCACTCTCCACGCCACTGGCCACCAACCTTGGCTGCTTGCTGCTCTACGTGGGTCCCCCGAGGGGCGGGCTCCTGGATGGAGCGTCAGAGCCATGCGCAGGAGGAGAGCAGGCTGTCCCTTCTGTTTTTGGTTGTGTTTCACCCTTTCAGGGGTGCTCACCCTGCCCCGCCCCCCCCACAGGGGCACATTCTGCTGGATGCTTCAAGGCACCATTCAGCGTTCACATACTTTGTCATTCATTCATTCATTCATTCATCCATCCACAGATATTGATTGGTTGTGATGTGTTCCTTGAGTGTCTCATGGCTCCCTCTTCCTACCCCAAGAGAAGATGGGTGCCTTCCTCCACCCTCCTTGCACAGCACCTCCTACTTGCCCCTGGCAGAGTGCCTGGGGCCTGACTGATCGGGTCATCTGCTTCTCCCAGTGGCCTGGTGACCCCTGGGGTCAGGACAAAGGCTGGGTTCATGGTTTCATCTTCTGTGTCCACCTCAGTGCCTGGCGGCGGGAGCTTCCATGCTTGTTGGGTGAAAAGCCCCAGAGTCCTCTTTACGCGATACTAAGTGGTCATTTAGCTGCCCAAATACAGCACTTCTGTACTCTGCCAACCAGTGCTCCTACTGTGTGTCACTTGACTTTGCATTTTTCATTTTATTTTCGAAGCTTTCAAACTGATGGAAGATTTGAGAGAACAGTGCAGTGACCACCTGTGTCTACTGACTGACTACTTGACACCCCCGCTCTATCCATCTTTCTCCACGCACACACATGTGTACACCAGCGCACATGTGCACTCACACACATACATGCATGCACACACACGTACAGACGTGTGCACCAAATCATCTGAAAGGAGGCTGCAGGCGTGGGGGCGCCCTCCCTGCCCCTGCGTATTTAAGTGCTGTGAAAGGAATGACACCCCATTAGAAGCTGCCCTGCTGAGGGTCAGAGTGCTTTGGGAGTACAAAGTGTGGAAAACTACTTTTTTGAAAACTGGAACAATTAGAAATAGTTTCATTGAGAAGCTAACATCTGAACTGAGCTGTGTGCACAGAGGCCCCTTAACAGTATCCATGTCTAAAATTCTAACAGCGAACAAGTACAGCCTTTCAAAGAAGAACTCACTGTCTCCCTGAAAAACTCATTCAACTTGACCATATTTGGAGCTTTCACTTTTATGATTCCTCTGTGGTTTTGTAATAACCACACTTATTATTTCCCTCGCCTCTCGGGGGCTGTCATTGAAGAAGTGCCTTTAATTTTGCTTGTGTCTGCTGGCAGGTTTATTAATGTGTGGAGGGGCTGTGCAGACCAGCAAAGTGTTTAGTCAGCTGGGTTCTCCGTGCTGCGTGACATGCCTGTGAGAGCTTAGAGCCCAGAGCAGACCCGACTTCTGCATTTTAATAACAGCTGTGGCTTAATTTTGTGATTAGGCGTAGAATTCTATACATCCATAAATAAAAGGCAATGTAGGTCGGTGCAAGTAGTCAGAACTTCAGTTGTTTCCACCTATACTTAGAGGGCTTTGCTAAATCTAAAAATGTGACCTTGAAGCTGAAAGGCTACCTCTGAAGCACTTTGAGGGGGCTGTGTCCACTTTCCAGTTTCTAGAGGCATGCAAGATGTGCACCAACAGCCTACACCTCGGATGAACGAGAGAAAGGTGCTTCCAGGCTGCTGGGCATTTCACTGGGTAAATAAATAGAAGGGAAACTTGGAAAATAACTATTCAGTATTGGTTTGGGGTGAGAATAAGAACAACTAATGTGAAATGGAGGTAAATGCGAACTCGGACCGGTGGGCGGCTCTTGGAACCCAGGGAGACTAGAGGACAGGCGGAGGCCACCCCTGGAGAGCCCGGGGCTGGATTTCGACGTCCCAGACCTCTGTCTGGGTTCGGACCGTCAGAGCAGGACCAGCCACTGCGGGGTTTGTTCAGCACTGTAACAGGCTGATCCCCCCACCGGGAGGAGATGCAGAGAAGGTGTAGAGAATGGGGAGATGTAGACAGGCAGACAGCTCGTCCTACTGAGCCCTGGCTTCTGGTCCTTTCCTTCCCTCCAGGTGCAGGACCCTCTCTGGGCCTCAGGTGCTGGCCTTCATGACCTCACTGATGCGGTTCTCCCAGACACACGGTCTGAGTTGTCACCCAAATCCAACTTGTGATTGTCTCAATTCAGTAGAAGAAAAAAACCCACCACCTACAAAAACCAAAACCAAAGAGAAAAAAATCAAACTAGTCCACCTTGCTGATGAGGGAGTGGCTGTGATGGACAGGAAGTGGCCTGCCATTTCCTGTTGCAAACCTGAGCTCCAGGCCCAGAGCCTGAGTTCGTGCAGAGTGCAGGGTGGAGCCGGGGTCACCCGGGTCAAGACCTCGTGTCTCCCAGGGCTGTGGGCAGGCATGCTGATCTCAAGTGTCAGAGCGGTGGAGGCTCCCTGGGACCCCTCCAGGAGGGGGCCTCTAGTCCAGGCTTGAGAGAGGGGCTTCTCCTCACGTCACTGGCCTTCAGAACAGAGGAGACTCCCTGGTGCCAGACAGACATCTGCAGAGAGGGCACTCCGGGAGGGGCGGGTGGCCCCCACAGGGGTTGTGTGTTGCACCAGGAGAGACAGGGGCCATGGGTGGGGGCGGAGGATCTTGGTTTAGCATTTTACATAAACAGAAAGCACTATTATTGCTTCCTGAAAGCAGAGGCGCACAGAAGCCAGAACACGGCTAAGCTCAGAGTCCTTGCAGCTGGATGCTCATCTCATGCCCAGCACCAGCCCGTCCTGGGTTCTGCTGGTGTGGGCGCGGGGCGGGGGTCAGTCAGGGAAGAGGTGGGAATGAGTTTTCAAGGGTAGCTCACACCCAGAGGAGTAGGTCAGAAGACGAGCTTCTTTTGTGTGGGTGGGGCCTTCATAAAAGAAGTCATCCCCACACGTGAACAGGGTCGATTCGGCGAGGCACGCTCTGAGGAAAGGAGACAGCCTGGTGGCCGAACGCAGCTCTGCTGATAGACATGCAGTGGGAGCCGCGTTAAAAGAGTAAAAAGAAACAAGTGAAGCTAATTTTAAAATATCTTTAATCCTGTGTATATATACAATGTTATCACTGTAGCATGTAATATCAGAACAATCAGGATTTCTTGCACCAAGCCTTCTAAATCTGTTGCTTATCCTGCCTTGGAACATCTCCACTGGGACACCGCTGTGTCTCAGGTGTGCAGCGGCTTTGGGCAGTGCAGGCTTGGAGGCTGCTGGGGGCGGGGCTCGGGCCCTCTTTAGTTTGGGTGGTGGTCTTGTAAGCAGTGTCGCATCAGCTGAGGACAAGTATAGTTCCTACAACTCATCTCTGTTGCAGGTTGCTTGTTGCCAGCACGCCCACACATCATGGTGGGTGATTATTTTCATCTCATTGCCGCTGATTAAAACATCTGGCTTTCCTGTTTTTAGCAGTCTTGCTCCGAGCCCTGTGGGGAGGGATACCATGAGGACAGGCGGTAAGAGACTGCTCGGTGTTATAGCAGGTGACGGAAAGCTTTGGGGCGCCCAGGGGCCACCTTTGGTCAGAGACCTTGTATTTCATGCAGGGAAGTTGGTGTCACAGAGCCTGTGCTCTCCACCCCTTTTCTTAATGATGGGAAGGACTTCCACCAACATTCATGCTTGACCTGAAAAGTCTCCCACTGGGGAAAGTCATTGGCACAGGCAGTGGACTATTTTTAGCATTATTTCAGTACAGGTTTAAATTGTTACTTTATTGAATATTGTAGCTATTCATTTTGAACTGAAACAAGGATTAGGTTACTAAGTATAGTTTTCCTCCCACCTACTCAGTCATTTGGATGGATGAAACACTGTTTGTCAAACGGCATTAAAACTTCCTTCTGAATTTTGTCAGTTCAGCTGCAGATCAGGGGATTGATTGGCTCGGAGTCTGTGGGTGACGGCGGTCTGGCACAGACCACTGATGCCGAGTGTGCTGTGTGCGAACCAGGGCTGCGGGGTTAAGGGAGCGGCAGAGAGCACTTGCGAATAAAAGGCAGACAGTTTTTACAGGTTACCTTCCCTGCCTTCATGTGTAAAAGTGAGGTATGTTCTTTGGAGCCAATTTGAAAAGACGAGAATGAATTATTCATAATCCCTTATCTTTTCTTTTTTTTTAGGTACCTCTAGTCATCTATTTTATAGTGTGATTTTGTGTAGTTTTCATCTTGTTTATAGTTAATGTATGATTGGTATTTATCTCATTCACAAGTATTATTTAATAATATATGATGGCTGCACAATATTCTACCTTATGTTCTGTCATTGATTTAACTTTTAGTGACCCTCTTGTTAGTTTCCTTTTTTATTGTAAATAAGTCTGGGGTGAACATCCTTCCACATAAATATTGATTTGAAAGTTGAACTATTGCAGTATAAATTGCGGGAAGCAAAATTATTGAGTTAAACATATAGATTTTGGGGGGGCTTTTGATGTGTGCCGTCAAATCCTCTCCCTGTGCCATAGCACAAGTCCACATTCTTACCTCCACTCACCTGGGAGCCCATCTCCCCCAGCCCTGCCCCCCCCCAGCCCCACCCGTGCTGGGGTTTCCAGTTATAAAGGAACATACTAAGCCCTGGCTGGCGTAGCTCAGTGGATTGAACACAGGCTGCCAACCAAAGGATCACAGGTTTGATTCCCATTCAGGGCACATGCCTGGGTTGCAGGCCATGGCCCCCAGCAACCGCGTATTGATATTTCTTTCTCTCTTTCTCCCTCCCTTCCTTCTCTAAAAATAAATAAATAAAATCTTTTTTTAAATTCCTTTAAAAAAAGGAACGTACTAAATTGGTAGATGGCAGGCATGTCATTTTCACACAAGATTTTAAAATTAAAAAAGATACATTAAAGGCACATTTTCTATTTTTCTTCTTAGGCTGTCTTTTGCAGCCCTTGTTCTTGACTGATAAGGAGGAAATGTCTTTCTGAGCCTTATCTGAGGGATACTGGGATGGGCCATAGGTGGTTTTTACTGTCCCCTTTTTTTTTTTTTTTACCGTGTCAAGGTACTCTAGGGCTTTGTGGTGACCTTGACACGTGTAATCAGTAATATGTCATGGAGAGTACGACCCACTCACTAAGGGTTATTCTTGAGAGCAGCACATTCACGATGCAACATTGATGGCTGTGTCCTGAAGATGCCACTAAGTCTGACTCCTGAGTTTGGCAGCGTGTTCCTGGCCTCTGCAGAGTGCCGGGGCTCAGCAAAAAAGCACTGTGACATCATTTAAACTCCAGAGGACTGTAGCTAGCATGCTCCTTAAGGGATCAGGTGTCTGCTCTCACTGACCTTTATTCAGTGACCCTGCACCAGGCCGTGACCCTCAGCACTTTATTCTCGTGACCACTCCTACAACAGCAAATGTGACAAGTACTATTATTTTCATCATGTTGTGGTTGATACGATGAAGCTCAGAGTGGTTAGGTAACTTGCTTGGAGTCACAGAGCTAGGAATGTGCAGGCCTGGAGATTATATTGGCTCCACACCCCGTGTAAGAGTCCAGGCCCAATGGCCTTGAGAACTACAAGGGAACGAGGCAGAGATGAAAACCACAACAACCCTCAAAACCATGGTGATTCTAGCTCAGACATCCTCTCTGCCACACACTGACAGCTTATCCCCGTAAACAGGTGGGCGGCCATGCAGCAGCACCGTAACCTAATCTCATTTTTCAAGTGGACGGTGGTTCGGGAAGGGTGGCTTTCAGATGTTGTTGGAGAAGCATCAGTGGACGCTGGGTTAGTTTGGAAGACTAAGTGGAAAACATAAGTGGGTAAGAATTGCTGGTTGGGGGAGAAGGCATTTGGGGGTGGGGTGAAGTAAGGGGTGGGAAGGTTCCATGAGCACTATAGACTTTGGAGGGAACTACAATATCATGGTTTAATCAAACAGGAGGCAAGACAGAGAGAAGGTTCTCCAGTTTGGAGCGTGTCTATTAGTATTTAGGATAACCAGGACAGGCGCATCGGAAGCGCATGTAATTGATGAATGGGAAAAGGCAGATGGATGATGGGGAGGTGGGCGGTGTTACACTACTCATATGTTCTTTTAATAAGTAAGATTATAGCACATTCACATACTCTTAAAATAAGGTCATGCAGTCGGAGCTCCGCCCCTGCTAAAAGCTTCCAGAAATTTCAGAACACTAGGCAGGCAGGGTTGTTACGTTTACTTTAAGAATCAATCTTGTGCTACTTCCAGAGACTTGATTCCATTTAATGCTCAACTGTTGTGTTTGCTGGTTCTTCATTTTGTCATGTAGATTCAGATCCAGTTTAGGCATGAACTATGCAGGTAGCTTGGCTGTGGAGGGCACGGGGGCCGCTTGTTGGACATCATTTTCATATGGTCACGTGGAATTTTCGTATGGTTTTTATAAGAAAGTAACTGCCATGTGCAAATAAAGTCATAATTTCTTTAAAGCAGTAAATGGAACTTTTGGATGTTTTGTTTGAATTTATCATTTTCAGTCTGCAAGGGTGTGTGTGTGTGTGTGTGTGTGTGGTGACAGCATATCACACAAGCTTTACCGTCTCAGCCACTGTGAAGTGTGCAGACCAGTGGTGGTTAGTGAGTTCACAGTGTTGTGAACTGGGTCTCCAGAGCTGCTCTTTCAGAACTGACACTCTACGCCCGTTAAACAACAGTTCCCCGTTTCTCCCTCCCCGTATGTCCCCAGTAGCCACCACTCTACTCCCCGTTCCCATGGACTTGACTGCTGAGGGCAGCCCGTACAAGTGGAGGTGTGCGGGCTTCGTCTTTTTGTGGTGGGCTTACTTCACTGAGCATAATGCCCAAGGTTTATCCGTGTTACTGCAGGTGGTTTTCATCACTTGTTTTGTTTTCTTTTTTAAGCTCTGTCACAGAATTTCCTTTTGAAGGTTGAATAATACTTTATTGCATGGATAACCCATCTTTGTTTAACCACTCATCTGTTGTTGGGCACTTGGGCTGAATCCGCCTCTGGCTACTGCTAACAGTGCTGCTATGAACACAGACGTGAAAATATCTCTTTGAGACATTGCTCTCAGTTCTTTTGGATATATACCCAGAGCTGGGAGTGCTGAGTCATATGGTAGTTCCACCTTTAATTTTCGAGTAACCTTTATACAGTTTTCCAGTCCCACCAACAGAGCACAAGGCTGCAGTTTCTCTACATCCTTGCCAACACTGGTTATTTTGGGTCTTTGATAGTAGCCATCCTAATGGGTGTGAGGTCCATCTATACTTATATAGCACATCAATCTTTTCCTCATAGTTATAAACAAATCCTAAAATATCATTTGAGATTCATTTATATTTGCTGCTATAGTCCTCCAAGGGGCAGGATATTTAAAGCATCGATAGTATCTGAGTACTTGATTGCACAAGAATATCCCAGACACTTTTCTCCAGTACTTAACTACCTGGAATTCTTTTTTTGCTCATTTAGTGTAAACATTCAATTCTGTAAATACTGAGTCCTGTTGACAACACAAAGGTGACCAGGACACAGTTCTTGCCCTCCAGGGACTGATGAGAAGAAGCCACATTTTGTAGGAAGAGGTAAATGAAGTGACAAAGGACACCTGGCACGGGCTGCTGGTGAGAGAAGGGGAAGGGAGACACTAGCCAAGTGAGTTTGTGGAAGGGGATGGGCAGGTGGAGCCAGAGCTGAACCGTGGAAAGCGGTAGGAGTTCGCCTGGAGAAGCGGGGCTGTGCGCGGAGCCCCACAGCCCAGCCCGCTTCAGCAAAGGCGGGCGGTGTGGGAGCTCCCGGCAGCCGTGTAGACTCGGTGCTCAAGGAGGTGAGGGGCAGAAGGTGAGGCCCTAGGAGGTGCTTGCTGTGTGCCCCGGAGCTTGGGTGTTGCCCTGTCGCAGATGGAAAGCCAGTGAAGGGTTGCGGGATGGGAGCTCGCCAGTCTGCTGGTGTCAGGGCTGCGGAGGCAGAGGCATTAGGTGGCTGGTTTCTGGGAAATTTCAGGGAAGACGATAGGACTGAACCAGGCAGTGGTAGTAGGGATGAGGAAGATGACGGAGCCTCCAGAACACTTAGAAAAATCAGCAGCCGTTTGCTGATGAGTGAGTATGTGGCTGGCGAGGGAGAGGAAACTGGAACACAGCTCCCCGCTTCCCGGTGGTGGTTCCGTGATCCGATGTAAGGGACGTGCGAGTGGGAGCTGGGGCAGGCGTGATTGGTTTCCTTTCAGACAGGCTGAGGGTGATGGGTCTGTGAGACACGCAAGTGGTTACATCCAAGTCACCTCGGGTATGCAGGTCAGGCTTGGCAGGGAGGTGCGCTCCTGGGACTCATTAGCTGTACACAGTGGTGCTAACACAATGCAGTGGATTAGGGAGCCCTCAAACAGGACACAGTAAAAGCAGGGGGCCTCGGACCAGACGCGCTGAGGGAGCCGGAGAGCGAGCTGTGGGAGTTAGGGCCAGAGCAGTGTCACGGGCTGAGAAAGGAGGCAGGTTGCAGAGGCTGTGGCCTCGGCCCCAGATGGAGGAAAAGGTCAGGAACGCAAACTTGAAGTCATCTGGACTTTGACCCAAGCCGTTTTCATAGCTTACTGATTGTGGGAGGCTAATTTCAGTTAGGTATTTAGTGAGGAAGAGGAGACTGTGTAAAGTACTCTTTCAAGAAGCTTAGCTAGAAAGGGAAAAGGGAAAGATGAAAAAAAGGTCAGGGTTATTATTATTATTATTATTATTATTATTATTAGGAATCAGAGAGATGTGAGCATGTTTCAGTGGAGGGAAGAGGTCAGTCGTAATTAAAATAGCTCACATTGTAAGGAGCTTGCTCTGTGTCCACCACATTCAGCAGTTACACATGAATGAACTCATTTAATCCTCACAACTCTGAGAAATGCAGGGTATTATCGTTCTCAATTTATAAATGAGTAAACCGAGGCACAAAGAGATTAAGTGGATCGAGGTGTCACACACAGTAAGAGAGCCCTGGGTCATATAACTTGTGTAGATCTCATTTAACTACAACACTAAAAATGTTTTCTGGTTTTGGGGAAGAAGCTGAAGATGTAAGGGTAAAGAGGGAATGGCTAATAGAAGCGGGTTCTAGAAGACGCTGGAGAGGGTGGGCCAAAATTGTTGTGGAGTCAGTATTTTTCTTAAAGAGATCTTGGAAAGACACGTTGGGGAAGTGAACAACATTGGGTAGGAAAAGCTCCTGATTGTAGAGGGACTCCATACTAAAGAAAGACGCCTGGAGGGTAATTTCTGTGACTCGTTAGTTCCTGAGTCCGTTTTTCCGTCAACAGCGTTGTCACCGGCTCCCGCATCAGTTCGAAGCCCGCTTTCTGCCCATCCCGCTAACACCCTCTGCAGGAGCGGTGGTTCGACTTCTGCTGCATGTAGTGACCCTTCGGTTCATGTTTATGGATTGATTGATTCTTTAGTGTCAAGATTCAGCTGTCACTGGGTATGTGGCACTCTGTAATTTGAACAGGGTTGCATCAAGAAGAACCCCTGGGGTTTCTTTAATAGCCCGGTGACTTAAACAATAGCATACCTCACATTTCTCTCAGTGACCTATTCCAAGAAATATTATGCCAGGAGCATATTGCAATCATTGTATTATGGTTTATTATTATGTGTTTTAAATACGGAGAGGCATCTTGTGCCTTCTGAAACATACCTGCACTGCAGTCTAGCCTACAGAAGAGATGTTATTCCTGACCCTGAGTTGGTGGGAAAATAAGGGGATGCCTGTGTAAGGAGATGCCTGCGTCTGACGAGGTATGCCTTCATAGACACCGGCACAACTCTGCAGTGGGGTGCTTCATTCAGTAATGGGCAAATATGAGCGTGCGTCTCACTGCATTACGGCCCTGAGTAAGATGCTGGCACTGTTTAATTATGAATTTGCCCTGTGAGCTATAATTCAAATCCTTGGCCAGTCAAATGGAAGAATGAATCACTGAGAGTAGTGTCTTACTAAGAACCCATTAAAGCCATTTCAGTGAAAGTTTTCCAGGTGTAAATGCCCAGCTCTCTGCAGGAGGGCGGATGGAGATGCAGGAGTGTCTGGGATGCTCTTGCTGGGAGCGGGAGGATGTATACAGTGTAGTCTTTCAGTGGACCACAGCGGCAGCCGTAAGTCCGTTTGTGAACCGTCCAAGTCACACAGCTTTGTGGCATAGGCTAGTTGTCAATCATGTCATTAAAAGAAAGCAGAGGTTTAACTATGGAGAAATGGGGCCTTGTAAATTTCAGCCAGTATGTGTTAATTTTCAGTGGGTCATGCAGATTCCATTGTTATTATTTTATTTATTGTTCAGGTTGTTGAATTTAGGTTAATTTAGGTTGTTTAAATAGAACACGAGGCAGATTCCAGAGAAGAGCCCTTGGCTTGTGCTTATGGTATAAGGCCGGTTGTGGCTCTCGCAGAGCTCTGAGCACTCCGAGATGCTGGAGAGCAGAGTTCCGCAGTCAACAGGATCCTCGTTTTGCAGCCCAGAGGCTAGGCTGCAGGCGAGCACTGAATGTGTTACTCACCCTGAATCCTCACCCTTCACTCCTGGTCTCTGACCCAAGCACTCGCATGCCGGGTGCCCCGAAGGAAAGTGCAGTAATTAATTTGTTCAATTACAGTATCCAACCTCGGACCTTGCACTAAGAGACTTCCAGGAAATACTTGTTGGTAGTTTTCCCTTTGTCCTCCTCCGAAAGCCTCCGTAGAACATCTCCTCTACCTGTAGAACATCCTTTTTCAAATAATGAAGTAGGCACTTCCTATTCCTGACTCCTCCAGGAAAAATTTTTTAAAAACTGTCTTTGATAATGCATTGTAGCATTGCACAGCTGAATGTGCTGATTGTGATTGGGTAACAGTGCCTGTGTCTTAAGCCCTTCTTGGTCTCTTATTTTTGCCAAGTCACTATTTACAGGCAATAGAGGTTAGCCACAAGCTGGTCCTCAGCAGCACTAACATTCAAGAATTGCTGGAATCTATTCATCTTGTTATCACTACCCCAGTACTACATTGCTTGCAAGGCCCTCTTGATGTCATTGAAACCCATCTTCCTGGAATTGCAGCTCATCCCTTTCTCTCCGATCAGGAGGGAAGGTGGAGAGCAGCGATTATCCTGTGGGTAATGTCTGTTCACTTTGCCAAGAGGGCCTGTGATGCACACGTCCCAGGGGTTTGCATGAGGCTGGTGTACGAGAGAAGCGCTATGTGCAGGCTGCGAAGGGCAGCGTAGCTAGCTCGCCACTGCACAGTCTCTGGGTGTCATTGCTTAAGCTCCTGGTTTGGCTGCTCACTTCTGATTCACCTCAGGTGGACCAGAGACACAGTGACGATGAGCTGTGTTACCCTGTCTTCGGATTTACTGTGGACCAACGCCCTCTCTCTCGTGATGCTTTCTGGCTCAGGTCCAGCTGTCATTTCACATGGAAAACTCCTACGAGATCTCGCAGCATCAGTGTTCTGTTACTACATATTCATTAATAATAGGGGGAAAAAACCCCAGCCCTCTGTGTAATTGTTATTTGAATTTCACAATTAGACCAGACATTTAAAGATTTCATTGGCTTTAAAAAGTAAATTTAGAAGTTCCTGATAGGCGAAGCATATTTCTCTGAGGGTTTGTAATCCAATGATTCAATCCCTGTTCTTTTGCATGTACAAGTAGTCCTCCCCAATAGGCGCTAAGGCCTGCATGGGAGGTGGCTGACAATTCTTGGCAGGTGGCTGTCCTGGCTCTTCATGAGCAGCTTTTCCTTTTTCACTCGCAGGGGTCAAGTGGTGCTCTGCTGGGCTCTGCCAGGCTTTCTGTGGCCACCTTCCTGTTAGTGGGATTGGGGACTTCCTATGGGCAGTGGTGATGGTTGGTGCAGAGGAAGAATGGAATACACACTTCTCACCTCTTTACCCAAGAAGGAGAAGGAAGTGGCTTCCTTCCCCTTTCCCAGCCAGCTGTCGGATTTGAATGCCTGCCCCAGTTTGCCCCATCATACATTGAGTCTGAGGCTGAGCCGTGAGAGCTGGCAGCAGCCCATTAGAGGGATTGCCAAACACACCCAAAAACCTCTTCCTGCAGGTGTCTAAGAAAACGGGATAACAGAGATTTGTGCCAGGGTTTCAGTGCAGGCAGCACTGATGCTGCACCTTGGGGACAGCGCCGGTTCGGTTCCAGACACAGCACAGAAAAGCGAGTCACAGTGTTTCTGCTGGTGGAGGGTCTGGCCTCCAGTTTAAAAAAAAAAAAAAACAAAAAAAACAAAAACCAAAATGCAACATTTGTGAAGTGTAATAAAGCAAGCACAATAAAACAGGGTCCGCCTGCACATTGATTTCTTGCTCACTTTGCTTAGAGGTCTCCCATTAAGAAAAAGAAAAGGCTGCTTTGAATTAAAAATGTGACCTGTTTATTGGTTTCGTCTCTTTCCTGGGATGACTTGCCATAGAACAGTTTCATTGGATACTCTCAGATATTTTACTCTGTAAAAAATAACCCCACTGCACAGGTGCTGACAACGCCCCATGAGCAAAAGACTCGACTGGGTCACCTAAGGGTATGGTTGGATTCCAAAATAAAATTAGCTCTTGGTGGCTAATTCTCACTTTCTATATCATGCCTGCAAAGTAGCCGCTTCTCTTGCCAGGAGTCTATGGCAGGGCTGAAAATGCTGCGCAGACAGCTTCAGAAAGCTGTGGAGAGCTTTTCTGGGTCTTCCATGGCCTCAGAAGAGACGAGGGTGGATAGGAATCTGTTGTGCTGATGTTAAATGTTAATCTGGAAGTAAAAACTTAAAGTTTAAAAAATGCATTTCATCATTTGGACTGATTTCTGTAGTTGGTTGGAACCCAATACCATGGAGGTCAAAATAAAGGCCCCCCACCCTCATTCTCTTTTACTCGCTTCTAATGCCCCGCACCATCCGCACCGCCCGGGAGTGCAAGAGGGCCCCAGGAGCGCCGTGTGCAGGGTTTCATCACTGCTGGAGTGAGAGCTCACGTCTGCTGCTGGCTCAGAATTCTTGGCGACTTCATCTGTAGAAGACACTTCATTTCCAGGAAATCTAATTTCAAGAAAATGATTGCATTTCTGAAAGTCTTTTCCATGCAACCTCTAAACCATCTTCCTTGCTTAGAAAAGTGCAAGCCTGACTGTTAATATTTTACCCCATTGTGCAGATCTAGTGAAACTGATTGTGTACTTGTCCAGCGGGTACCCTGTTGAAATATGAGTTAAATTTATGAATTGTGATCTTCAGTTATCTTTTTGTTTGTTTTATTCCTCCATCTAATATTTATTTGGACTTACACATATCCCAGGAATTGTTAGACTGAGCAACTCAATAGAACTCGTGTGATCCTGCTATTCTGAAAAACTTTTTTGCATTTCTTGTCAAAAAGTTATAAATAAAAAGATGTCCTTTACAGTTATATTGGCACATGAGCAAAAATGTTGCTTTGAATGTTACATGAACAGAATTTTACTTGGCTTAACCCTTGTCTTTACTTGCAAGGGTTATGACATTCATTCTTGAACATTGCAAGCAGCATTCAAAGTCTGTCTGTACACACAGGTAAACACTTTTATGTTTCTTAGAACTAGGCACTGGGTAAGCAGTTAAAATCACTATTTTAACAGCTGAAATTCATTGTTTTGAAATGGGGTGGGTAGGGATTTGAGCATTTATGTAATAATCTGTTGTTAGAACCACCCATGACTCCAGGAAGGTTGTGCTCAGTTACATATTATAAAAATTGGCATTGACACTAATTCGCTTTCTGTATTTCTTTTGGGTAGCTGTGTGATATACAGCATTAGAAAGACTTACTGGAAAACACTCTAATCCAAATAGACTGTCAAAGGCAACTGTAGATCCATGGCATGTTATTGACAGATAAACTGAAATTAATGCAAAAAGAAAAATATTCAGAAGGAAAAGAATTTCAATATTATTTAGTGTTTAAAGAGATCCTCTAGCTTTGAGAATGTGTTGAGTATATTTCAATTGTTGATGAGTTAGTACCTTTGTGATGGCATGATTTATTCAAATCACTGCATTGCAGGACAGCATTTCAGTCTAAAGGGTGTCAAACATTTTAATTTCATAACCGGAACTTGGAAAACTAGTTTGTAAAAAGAGAATGCATTTAGTCCGTCCCAGCTAGCCACTTGAGTCAGTGGTTTACAGTCCAGCTCGGGTGTTGCAGCACCATCTACGTGCTTGAGCGCGCCCATCCAGGTGGGGGTGTCCAGACCCAAAATTTGTTACCTGACTTTGCAGTTTTGGGTTTATCTGTTTTTTTTTTTTTAATTGGCTTGAGTCTTACTCCCTCCATTTCAATGCAAATATTCATTTTATTTTACTTTCACCAGTGATTAGGGCAGAGAAAGAGAAGGTCAGATACCGACCAGTGTACTTGCTGCTTGTGTGTTGCTTCGATGTAGGGGAAGTGGAGCACTTTGGATAGAATGTGTTGTAGTTATCAGAAAGCTTTAAGTTTTGGGAGCTTTTGGTTACAACTATAAGTGATGGCTGGAGGAAGTTTAGAAAGCATTTTTGAGGTCCACTCATGAAATACGGACTCATGAAATAAAGGGCGGGTGGGGGGAGTGGGGGGTAAAAATGGCTCAAGGGTCTGTTGCCCTGTTCCCAGCGCCCTGTTGCCAGCTGCTTCACTGGTTGAAAACCTTGGTGGTTTCCACCAGGTCTTGGGGTCGTCCTGTGCATCTTATGCCTTTCCTGTTGGATTCATGGTAGGTACAGTGTCCGTTCCACTGATGAATCATAATTTATAATAAAGATTATTCATTTTTCTAGGGAAGGGAACACTTAGGAAAACAAACGTGTTAATATATCCAATAAACTTACGCAATATATCTTCTCACTCAGATGTATTGGAACGGCTAGAAATTATTTGCATCTCAGAAAAGTAAATATTTGAGAATAGTTTAATATTTAGTTAGCTGTATGTTCTCCAGTCCTTTTTAAATAGATGAAATCAGAAGTCCTCCTCATCCTGCGAGTTCCCGATGTAAATCAGACTGTTAGCAGGTCCTGCTGGTGTGTCTGCCAGCATCGACTGTGTTCATTCATTCATCTGTTTGTTCATTCATTTGTTCAACCAGTGGGGTGCTAGCGGGACACCTGCCAGGGTGCCAGGTGCTGTGTCTGGCTGGAGTGACGGGGATGACTGCCAGCATCTCCCTGGTCCTCTTTCCAAAAGTTCATGCTCTACAGGACTCTGGGTTTCTGCCTTAGCAAGTTATTGAGTTTGGTAGGGCTTATTAAGAGGGATTTAAACAACTACCAAAAATCATGTCTATCACTATCATTATCTGAGAATGCTTTTTCTTTACATGAGGAATGTTTGTGATTCCTGTAGTTTATAAGGATTGCAGAAAGACCTCCCAGTGTATCCTAACCACTCCTGAGTGACTTTGCAAATGGAGACGCAGAAATGGCTCGTCTGTTACTTTATCACTGAAAATTGTACTAAGTTATTCACTTTTCTGGTTTGAAAGACAGTTTACAGTTGTTCAAACTGTAAACTTTTAAATACTTTAAGGAAACTGTGTCTTAGACTTTTTAAAAAAGTGATATATTGTTATTTTTGTTTTCTGAGAGCAATTGTATAAGTTTCGTTCCAGTTCATTGAGGTTCTCAAGTAGCTGCACTTTTGAACTTGACCAGCAAACGACTTCCTCAGACCCGTGCTTCGCAGGACGGAGGGCTTGCTGCCGCCTCGGCTTCACAACGCAGCCAGCACCCCCTGCGCCAGAGTGGGCCGATCCTTGCGTGGAAGTAGTATTTTACGTGTTTCATTATTGTTTGTTGTTTCAGAAGCCTTGAAAAAATAAGTTTAGTTTTTTTTAAACATTTAAAGGTTATTTATGGACTTACAGTAAAAATAAAAGAAAAGGCCATCCTGAAGTTCCTTTAGTTGTCCTGCCCTCTGGGCCAGTGGTGCTCAGAGTGTGTGCTGCGGACCCCGGGGGGCCTACGATGACGTTCAGAGGGACCTCAAGGCCACACTTATTTGGACTACATGCAGATGCCTTTCCCTTTCGGTGGTGTTGACATTGGCTGTGACCGTGCAAGCCAGTGCTGCAAGAGCAGGTCGTGGACAGAGCTGCTGGTTCCTGGGCCTGCACTGCACTAGCAGTTGTAAAAATGTCCACTTAATATCCCTGATGAAGCGGCAGAAATGATTTATTTTATTAAACCTTGGCTCTTGAGTTATGTTTTTTGCATATTCTTTGTAATGACATGGGAAGTACATATAAAGGGCCTCTGCTGACTGCTGACGGGTGGGAGAGACTTGTGCACAATTGAATTCTCCGCTGAACTAGCCACTTTTCTCATGGATCATCATTTTCACTTAGAAGTGGCTGATAAATCGTGGTTCTTCAGCCTTGGGCATTTGTTAGATGTTTTCTTTAAGATGAATGAAGCAAAGCAGCTGCTAGTGTTTGTTTGTCCTGAGCCCAGAGTGTGAAAACTGTGGCCCTAGGAAAAAAAAGGGGTCTCCACACAGGGGACCCTGCGGCTGCATGAAACCCTTGTCCGAGCCACGTTCAGTCTGCTTTCTGGGGTCCTTCCTGGGTGGGTTTGCCAAGCACTCCTTACTGTTGTGGTTTATGTCTTGGCTAATAATCTCATCACAATGCACCGCTTTCTCCTGCTACACATGTATATAACCAGGAATGTTTGTATTTTGTAAGTAGGATGACCGGCCTGACAGTGGTTCTGGTCTTCTGGATTCTTTGCTACTAATTCTGCATGGTTTCTGTTTATGGGAGACAATGTTACAGTTGACACCAGGCGTGGTCCAGGCCAGGCATTGTTTTAGATTAAATAAACAACAAAAGAGGCTGTTTTAATACATTGTGACATAGTATGAAGCTACTGAAAATTGTTCTTAAAAACTAGTTAGTAACATAGTTAATATTTTTTTAAAAAATGGCAGGGTACACTGGCTGGCGTAGCTCAGTGGATTGAGCATGGGCTGTGAACCAAAGTGTCGCAGGTTCGATTCCCAGTAAGGGAACATGCCTGGGTTGCAGGCCATGGCCCCCAGCAACCACACATTGATATTTCTCTCCCTCTCTCTCTCTCTCTCTCTCTCTCTCTCTCTCTCTCCCCCCCCCCCCACTCCCTTCCCTCTCTAAAAATTAATAAATAAAATCTTTAAAAAAATGGCAGGGTACAAATCTCTATAAATTGACCATAAAGGAAACATATTTACATATACTCAGGAACAGAGACTGGAGGGAAACATAGCAACATGCTAACATTTATCTTTGGGTAATAACGTTTTTTTTAATATCCTTATGCACTTTCCAAATTTTCTCAAGTGAGCTTGGGTTACTTTGATAATCAGTAATTCAAGTAAGCTTTTTTTAGACCAACTCATCTGCATTTTCATAGTGAAGTCCATATCATCTTTGCTGACCTTAAGTTCAGCGATATTATATATTTAACCACAGTTGAGATAAAAGATGTTGTCATGTAATTTAGATTTGGGTGTGTGATTTTCATTTAGAAAATAGCAAGGTAGAAGGGCACCTCCTGCGGACTTGCTTCCTCTAAGAGCAATGGATCAGATTAGCACGTGGTCAAGTCTCAGCTGGTTCACACTTAAGAGAGTGCACTCTGTAATTTTCACAGTGATCCGTGGGAGGCGAGAGGCTTGCTGTAGAGAGGCAGCTTACCTACACTTGCTCAGCTGTCAGTTACTAACTTCTGGCCCAGAGGTAGCCCTGAATGTCTGCAGCTATTCATTTAGGATTACCTTTGTCAGAGCCCAGAGGTTTTAAAAAACTAAGCTGCCATGTTTCTAAGCATTTTTAAAGCATTCTTTTTTTTTTATAAAGATCAAAGATTGCCTTATATTGATGTCAAAGAAGGTTTATCTTCAAAGAATGAAATCTTATTTGTGACAGCGTGGATGGACCTACAGGGTATTGTGCTAAGTGAAATAAGTCAGACAGACATCATACAATTTTACATACATGTGGAATCTGGAGAACAAAATAAATGAACAAACAAAACAGAAACAGACTCATTAACGTAGAACAGACTGATGGTTGCCAGATAGGAGGGATGTTGGAGGGCTGGGTAAGAAGGTGAAGGAACCAGGAAGTACAGATTGGTAGTTACAGAATAGCCCCGGGGATTTAACGTGCAGCATAGGAAATATAGTCAATAATATTGTAATAACCATGTATGGGGCTAGGTGGATACTTGAAGGATCAGGGGGATCACTTTGTAAAGTCTGTCCAATCACTATGCTGTATATCTGATACTAATACAAAATAAACTGAATGCCAACTGTAATTGAAAAATAAAATTTTTAAATGTAAAAATTGCTCTTCATAACAAAACAAAACAAAACACCTAATCGAAGCCTAGGCTATTGTGTCAAAGTCTCTAAGATGCATGGACCTGGGATTTTATTTTAAAAACTACTTAACTCTTCTGTTTCTGTTCTAATTCCCACGCTAGAAATGCAAACCACACTGACCTGCACAGTGACCTTGGACACAGCGTGCACGTTTCTGTTCCCCAAACGAACCACTCTGGGGTGTGGTTCTCTGGGCAGCCAGTGCAGACAGCTCAGCACGCACTTCACCGGACTTCCGTGAGCTTCCGTTCTGTCTTCTCCTGAAGCAGCATCCCCCCATTTGGGAGGAAGGGTGAGAGTGAAGGAAGGATGATGGATGAGACTTGTTGGGGAAGATGAGGATGGCTTGAAAGCTGGCAGATTTCTGTGGATTAAGAAGCTCTGAAAGCCCCGAGAGAAAACTGCCTACTTGCAAACAAGCCTAGTTCGATGAAGTCTTAGAGACTGAAGTGTAGAAGTCATGGGAGGTGATAAGGAAAGTTTTCAAAGCATGTGTCTACCCGTGTACTCCATTCTTCATTTGTGGCCACGTGCGCTCAGCACTTACTGAGCTATGGAGGCACGCAGTAAACATTAAGACATCCTCAGTCAGTATTTGTTGAATGAGTGAAGGAACTGTCCCTTTGTCTGGGGACTCTGCTCCTAAAGACCGAAACACCAGCTTTGTCTAAACTTAGGGGCGAGTATAAACTAGTTATAGTAAGAGGAAGAGAAGACATTTGCAAGGCTTCTGATAGGCTATTTTGACCAAGTCTTATACTTTGAGGCCAGTTTTGGATCAAGAAATACCCAGAGGGTCCCTTTTGGCTGTCACTTCTGGAATTTAGTGATGTCATTGCACCCCGCTCTCCTCCCTTTTCTTTTTTAAAAGGTTTTATTTTTAGAAGGGAAGGGAGGGAGAAAGAAGGGGAAAGAAACATCAGTGTGTGGTTGCCTCTCGTGAGCCCCCCACTGGGGACCTGGCCCGCAACCCAGGCATGTGCCCTGACTGGGAATCAAACCAGCGACCTTTTGCTTCACAGTCTGGTGCTCAACCCACTGAGCCACACCAGCCAGGGCTCCTCCTGTTTCTGATGTTTCAAAATCCTCTTTACACCTGAAACTAATACAAATAATGTTAAAACAAACTGTAATTGCAAAATAGTTTTAAAAAAATCTTCCTTATAAGGAGGAATTAATCCCCCCAAAAAGAAAGGATCAGAATTTCTGATAGCTTATTGGTAATGCATTATACTGAAATGAACTATTCTTAGGTTCTAAATGAGGACATGACTGTCTGATGGTCAAAACATTTAAAGACCGTGAATTTTGTCTCAGGAGCCAGAAGAGCTCATTCTACTACTTTTCCACTCTGAGTCCACATGCAAACCAGCTTCTTCTGCTTTTACTCCAGAAGAAGAGAAGTGAAAGTGAAAGGACTGGGTTGAGTAATTTTGAGGGAGGGGAAAACTGAAAAGAATCTCTGGCGTTTGTCACAGACGTTCCCAGGCTGTTCTAACAGAAAGGCACGGGCCCACGCACAAACCCCCTCCTTCTGCTTTTACTCCAGGAGAAGTGAACGGGCACCGGGCCTGTGTTCAGGTTCCATCCACCTGGGAGGCAGGGGCTGTCCCTCCCCGCTTTGGCCACTCCTAACCTTGCCTGTCAGTTTGTGTAAATGCGTCACAATTTAGCCAAGGCATTTTTTAAAAGTAATCTTTGGAGTGGTTTTCTGCTTTATAGGGATGTATTTCTAAAATACTTTTTCCTCTGACTTTAACTTTTTACTCTTTTTACTTTTGCTTTGCGAATCCGCCACTCTGGGACTCCCGAAGTTGGCTCCTGTGTGTTTCGAGAGCTCAGTGTGTGATTGCTCGGTGTGGCGTGAACTCAGAGGTAAACACCACGCGGCAGGGGTTTTGTCTGCTCCATTCACGCACCGGTGTTCCTATCGCCGAGAGCCTGGAGCAGACCCGCAATAAATATTAAATGTCATTGGACAGATGCACGCCAAATGTGTAAGGAAGTTAAAGGTATGCATAAAGCTGTGTTAGTTTCCAATGTTTTTTTTAAAAAGGGCTCAAAGGCAGTGATGATCATCATCAACCTTAGGGCTCCATGCAGTGGAGTCCTTGCACGGAAGACAGCAGGACAGACTGATCTTCACTAACCTTAACCTTGCTGTGTCAGGAAATACAGGATGTAAATGACTCCATGTCAGGTCATGCATTTTTTTTTTACTGGGATACTATATTTAAAAAATGGTGATTGGATCATTGATAAGCAATGGTAAAATTTCTTGAACCCCCACAGGTAAGATGTGCTCTGACCTCATTTGAGTGAAGTGTGATTGCAGGGGAAAAGGAATTGTTGGGGTGCTGGACTCTTAGCAAAAGCGTTGGTGAGTTACATTCACGGTACGGAGACAATGCTGTCCACCCAGAGAGCAGAGCGGATTTTGTCCCTGTAGTTATTCAGGCACAACTTTCTTTCCTGCCCAGATCCCTGCTTCACGCGACCTTTCATGCACCATAGAAAGGAGCTGTGCTTATCACTTTTATGATTCCTTACTTAGACATCTTCGATCATTTGAACTTTATAGGTTGGAGACTTGGATAGTTCAAAGAGATTAGACTGAATTTACCTTTATATATGAGAGATTTACTGAGCAAATTAATATGATAGAATGATACTATCAGGAGAGATTTAGGTTCATTCCACATATCTTGAGAGGCATCATTTACATGCAGCAATTGTTAGCCTGACTCACAAGACACCACCTAAGACACACCACCTGCCAGGCCTGGTCGCCTGCATGTACTCTAAAGTGGGCTGTTACTGAGGCTTTTAATGCATCCTGGTGTTCCTCCCAGGTAATCTGCAGTAATTATTATGGTTTCCTTCAATGGCCTGCCCCCAGTTGAGAAACACAATCATATTATGCAGTAAAAAATATTTAAAGCCCACTTCCACTTCTAGAATGTTACATGGATCTCTCTAATTAGCCTGGAAGCACTTCTCTGAGCTGAATGTGCTTAAGAACCCAATCTTGTAAGTGCTGGGATGTCAGGTTTTCAAAGAGCAGCGTGCTGATCGTTCCACCGTGAGTCCTCCTCTAGCTGCTGTGCACTTTAGCTAATAGAATCAAGTGCTTGTGTTCAAGTTTTCCAGGAGCATAAAAACCCTGCGTATTAAAACAATTCTCTTTGGCATTGTGTAGCATTATGCTAATGCTGCCTTCGCCGAAGTGCAGGGGAGCTGGGAGCTCCTGCGGGAGGCCAGAGAGGAGGGTGATGCCTTCCTGTGGGGCGACTCTGGGAGAAGCAGCTTTTCTTCCCATTTCTCTCCTTCGCCAGGGGCTGTCTGTCAGCTGCACCCGTTCAGGGCCTTTCCGGCAAGAGGGAGCAGCGAGTACTCAAAGATTGGTCGTGATTATGTGCTTATGTAACATAAACTCCCATTCTTCTAGACATTTCACATCTTTCTGAAGTACTGTTACTTGGAATAAGAGTTAGTGATGGGGCTGCGGCCTGCTAGCTCAGCTGGTTCGAGCATCGTCCCGGGGTTCTGGATTTGATCCTCCGGGCACACACAAGAAGCAACCAGTGAATGCATAAATAAGTGGAACGACAAATCAGTGCTTCACCCTCTGTCTTCCCCATCCCCTCTCTCCCCCCCTCCCTCTCTCTCTCTCTCTCAAATTTTTAAAAAACTTAGTGTTAGGGAAAGAAGTCTTCTAAACCTGGAAGTCCATTTATGGAAGCTCCATAAGCAGCCTGACTTGCCTACTGTTCCTGCCCGCCGTGCACAGGCCTTCGCGGTGTGTTCCCGTGTGGTTTCCACGTGCAACTGTGGAGTAAAATGCCATGCGTATGCGGACATCCAAACCACGGCTGCTGGTCCTGTTGCTTGTAGGGACTGTGGAAAAAACTTGCAGGATTGTTGAGTCTACGTAGCCAAAGGGTGCCGTCACTGAATGCTGCTGGGCTCTTCCCTCTTGTGATTCATGCTGAAGAGTGCCATCCCTGTGAGGTGCTTCTCTCCAGCCTCTGGCAGTATCCACATGCCTCTCACATCAAAGCGAAACCCCCCAGCCCTCTCCCTGCCACCGTCCTACCCTTCGGGGTGGCTGTCCTCCCCTTCAGAGTGTGGTTTTGTCTGCTCTGTCCTGCTCACCCAGGCCAGGGCTGCCCATGGTGCCTGGACATGAGTACTGCTATTAACCTGCTTATTGTGGGAAGGAAATTTGTCAGCTCTACATCAACCTATTGTTCGAGGCTTTTTTTGTTTTCATTGTCAAAGTTGTCAGTGATTGTACAGTGGCAGTTTTACTGCAAAATCATAGTTAGGTTTACTGGTGATAGCTTCTAGGACGAGAGAACTCATGGAGTTTCTGTGGCCTGATCCTGAAACTAACCTGGACTGTGTGGAAAATGACTGCGTGGAACTCAGGAAAAAAGTCTTTGTATCATTTTTCAAACCCAGCGATTCAAAGTAGCGTACTATTTGTTTGCATGTAACTTACGCTGTGGAAAGCCCTCAGGTATCCACAGTAGGTTAACTCTAATTAAACATTAATGTTAATATGTGGGAGCAGGAATGGTCTTAAAAGGAATCTCAGACATGGTGTGATTTGGGAGGAGGAAGGGAATTATTGCAAGCCTGGCCTGGTGTCATCTGCTTGTATCCCGCCTTTACTGTGACTCTCTGATGTACTCCTTGTGGCTGTGACTTCCTGAGTGAGGGTGATGGCTGTGAGTGTGGCTGATTTGCTTAGGCCACAGCAAGTGGCTGCCTCATGTGGGAGTCAAACCTGGATCTCCCAAGTCTATGTGTGACCGCTTTTTCTGTGTCCCAGTATTGGAAAATGTGAACGAGGTAGTTATTTGGAGAAGAGGTTAGGGCGTTCCAGGCTTAGAAAACAGCAGGAGCAAAGGTATAGAAGAGGGGCTCGTGAGCTGGACTGTACAGGGCTCAGTGGCAGCGAGTCCCGCTGGAGGGGAGGGTTGATGCAGGGCTGGGGAAGGAATGGTTGGCAGGAGGTCGGACCTCCCCGTGCAGACTGAGGGGTCGGTCTCTACTGGCTCACCCATGTGACCTCAGTGATGAGTCCTGATTGGTCTGAGACAATGACGGGAATCTTCCTCGGGATGGGCATGGGATTCTTGTGAGACAGGTGGCTTCTGGTAAAGGTTTCCATACCCTGAAAGGGGGCACAAGGAAGAAGCCATTTGTCTTTCTGTTGGATGTTACACATGCTTTTTGGAGTTGTGGCAGCCGTCTTGTGCCCATGAGAAGAGCTGGCTTTGTCAGGCGGCCGAGCAGAAGGTGGAGAGAAACAGGGCCTTAGGATGTGGTTGAGTGGCTGAATTAAGCAACCGTGGGATTTTCCTGCTTCAGGCCTTCCTTGTTTTGTAAGATGAATCATCTTTTCTGTTTAAGCTAGGGGTCAGCAACCTCTGGCCCATGGGCCACCCCGCCGGTTTTTGTAGATGGAGTCACATTAGCACCAAGCATCGCCCTTCTGTTCACGTGCTGCCTGGGGCTGCCTTTGGTCCTGACAGCGAAGCGCAGTAGCTGGGAAAGAGAGCTTGAGGTTCACAACGCCTGCAGTGTTTACTGTCTGGCCCTTCCGAGGACAATTTGCTGACCCCTCGTTTAAGGCATTTTGAGTTAGATCTTCCACTTATTTGCAGCCAGAGTTTCTCCTGTGAAGATACTGGCCTTGTTTTGTCCGTGGTAACTGGACATTGTTATGTAGACAAGGGCTTTGTAAGTGGCACGTGCCGTGGGACTAGACATGCACCTTCGGGGGTCAGGAGCACGTCTCGGAAACCAAGTAAAGAGGAGTTCCCACAGGGGTCGTCAGGAACGCGGAGCGCAGGCTGGTTATGATTTCAGCAGGATGGCGCAGAGCCGGAGCCGCACGGCAGGCGCTTCAGCGGAGCGGCCGAGTGGGAAGAGAAAGCCGAAGGGGAGATTAGTTTGTTCTAAATGAAGATAAGAGATCCAGACATTTCAGCCATGAGAGTGAGACATATCTTGATGGTATTGATATGAAAATTAATGTTTAATCTGATTGTCCCAGACAAGGAAAAAGTAAATTTTTTTTTTTTTACTTTACAGTCTCTTGTCCTCTGACCCCATGTTACCAGCCCTAAGAGTTAAGGAATTCATGTGACTCTCAGTTCAAGGACCATTGGACTGATGACACTTAGCTTTTATGATCCTGTTATTGTAAATAAGACCTTCTCCCCGTAGTAAGGGCGCAGCTCACAGGAGTGGCTTCAGCAGACGCCTCTTTGTACGCCTGGCACTGCCCCAAGTGCACTGGCCCTGGGGCGCTGTCGGGTGATGGCCTCCAGGGCAGGGATGTGTGAGCAGAGCGGGCGAAGCCGCAGGCCTTCGCAGGGAGCAGTGACTTCAGCAGGAAATCGAGCTGCCTTCAAAACACTAAACAATGGTTACCGTGAGGTGTCGGAGGAAGACAGGTCGGACCAAGGATGATTTATCTGATCACTTCCGGGGGAAAACCAGTGTGTACCATTTCAGTATTCAGGGGAAAGCTGCACAAGATATTTCAAAAAAAGTCAAAAGGTATACCAGAAAAGCTAGGTTGAAAGTTGGAAGAGGAAGGCTGCTCTACCAGCAGCAGATGTTTAGTCTCGGTGAAGCAGGGAGGAGGGGACCGTTGAAGAAGTGACAGTAAAATCAGGCTTTGGCTTCAGCTTTGACCTCCTAACGACCTTCCGAGCCGCTCATGCACATTGAGTTCGTAGCTGAAAGTTCTAGACAAGCTCTCGTCTTTTAAAACATGGTTTGATGGTCTTTGGGGATTATAAGGAATGCCTTCTCATTATTAGGAGATTTATTTTTGTGAGTGTTTCTCTGCCGAGCCCCCATATTTCTGGGGAGTAGGGATGATGTCTGATTTGGGGCCGCTAACATCCGGCATGGTTCTTGACAGTCAGTAGGTGCTCTGCAAATACACATCAAATAAGTGTGTTTACTCCACATTTTTCGGGAGTCCTATTTTAAGTTCCTTCCATCAGCATAGCTCCATGTGGTAGTACCATCTTCCGGAATGAAAGTGTACAGCCCGGTTTGGTTAGGTTTGGTTTCATGAACATAATAAATGTGTGTGAATGCATAGGTTGGGTTTTACTGTCTTTTTTATTTCTTTCCATGATCAGCATTGGCATATCATTTACTCTGTTTGATTTGGGATTATTACTGAAGAACCAGTTAGTAGCAAGGGAAAGTTTGCATGGACATTGCACAGATTGCCGGGGCTGGGAGGGGCCTTGGTGATGATGTATCACTCTGATTTTCAGAGGAGGAAGCCGATGCTGACTTCCTGACCCAACGTCCAACTGCCAATTGTTTGTATAATAGATAAAGCAAGCTACCACCTACCTGGCCCTTTCTGTCCTCATCGGAACCATGTACCTGTCTCCCTTGGCCCCACTCCCAGCCTATACCTCCCTGCGACATTTAGGCAAAAGTGTAGCGGGGTCCATCTCCGTAAGGGCATATGTTGGCGAGAAGTGTTAATGTGTGTTGGAAAGAATGACTGTAGGCATCTTGAGGGGAGGCTGTATCTGCCCATTTTCTGTTTAAGATCTTTTTCTAAAGTGAAACTTTTATACTTAACCAGATTTGGGGACTGTGGATGTAATTATACACTTCATCCCTTTGGTCTGTATGAAAGAATGCTGCCTGTCCCT
This sequence comes from Phyllostomus discolor, assembly GCF_004126475.2. Lineage (NCBI taxonomy): Eukaryota > Metazoa > Chordata > Mammalia > Chiroptera > Phyllostomidae > Phyllostomus > Phyllostomus discolor. The sequence goes on from NC_040910.2 coordinate 88,167,861, forward strand.
GCATCCCCAGCGACCCCTGAGCTACACGCTATTTTATGTAAAGATAAAAACAAAGATGCACATGTCTGTATTTTGGGTTGTTCCCTTTTCTTTCTGTTCTTAGCCCCTAATGAACTCTGTCTCTCCAGGATCTAGTTACTCCCCATCGTCCTTTTGCTACCACAGTTCCTCTTCAAGGGCTGGATGAAGTTCATGCAGAGGGAGAAAGTCTCCTGCCTCTCTCCATGACGTGTCCCTTGAGCCCTGTGCTTCGGGGGCAGCACTGCACACTAGAGCAGAGAGCGGCATGCCTTGTCCGGCAGCATCACCTGCTGCTGGCCCAGCCTCCCAGGCAGACGGAGACCCCTGGCCTGCCTCAGGTCCCAGCAGACGTTCCTGCACAAGAGCCAGCATCATCCAGGTGTGGTCAGAAGCTGTGCTTTGGCTCTGAGAGGTGGAGCCTGGATCTGGGGTCCAGGGGGTGTGCAGGGGCTTGGTGGGGCCAACGCTGTGGCTCCCTGCATCCCGAGAAGGGTTCCAGAGCCGCCTTCAGGAGAGCTTGATTTTCATTCATGGGGAGAGAAGTTGCAGGAACCGAGTTAATTTACAGCTGTCTGCCAGCGCTGTGCTGCCCACACAGCTGAGAAGAGAGGGGGTTTCTGGAGACTTGCTGGGAGCACCAGGAAGTGGCCTAGTGGGCACAGGGTAGGAGATGGTTATTTTGTCTGGGCTCCCAGCAGCATCGCTCACTTACTGTAGACTGCTCCCGTTCTTTTTCATGAATCCTTTACTCTCCGCACAGAGAGGAAAAGTCCAGCGTGCTGACTGGCACAGGGCTTTCCCAGGAAATCGCAGGACCCGTGGTGAAATGGAATCTTAATTTGCTTCATAGGTTGAGACTGCTTTGGGGAGCAGGGCCTGCACCTCAGGCTTATAATGAAATCACAGCTGGCCCCATTATTCGTGTTGGAAAATGTGTTTCTGTTTGTGCACTGTGAATAACTAGCTTTCAGAATGCTGAGTTTCTTTTCATAAATGCCCACTAATTCATTCTTTCTGATTGGGAGGGAAAGGAACAATGTATTTGGTCACCACTGCTTCTAGGGTGGCAGGGTTTAGATATTTCAAACATGGACCTGTATGTGGTGCCATGTTCATGTTTATTAGGGCTATTTAATTGCAAATGTAAATGAGCTCAGTGCAGCTGTGCTAGTCCAGAAATTGAATTCATTTTGTCGCCTTTCTTTGTTTTCCTTTGATATTCCAGATCTTTCCATATTTTTCTTTTTTAAAATGTGTTTATTATTTTAGAGAAAGAAATGCCAATTTTTGTTGTTTCACTTACTTATGCATTCATTGGTTGCCTCTTGTGTGTGCCCTGACTGAGGATTGAACTTGCAGCTTTGGCGTACGGGGACAACACTAACCAACCGACCTGCTCATCAGTGCCCTGGCGTCGTCTTCCTGATGGAACAGACCAGGCTCTCAGGAAACGTGCCCTCATGTTTTCCTTTGCCTTCAGGGGAACAGCTTGGGTTTCATTACAGCCTGTGGTTCCTGAATAGAAATTGATTACATCAGAAATATTTTGCGAAAGTTTTGCCTCAGCTCTCCAGAGGTCTGCAGGGAAGGCTTTGCTCTGAATAAAGCCGAGGGGCCTTACCCATCTAGGTGCCAGCACCTTTATACTTGCGTTAATGACCGAATGCTGACTGTGTCACAGTTCAGTTCCTTCTGACACTGAGACTTGAGGACTAAATGGAGTTGACTGCTGAGCTGGATGGTTATGTAGTGCAGTTTTTAGAGTCCCTGTGTATTATCTCCCCTGGTTGCCCCTGGTTGCCAGCTTCTTCCCTCTGCCCTATTTCATTTGCAGCTTTTAATTTCCAGTGAGTATTGAAAGCCAATAATCGAGCATATTAAATTATATCTAAAACATGGCCAATTTGGCACTGGGTACACCTAAGGACTTGTCCTGTGGAAAATCCAATAAGTTTTTCTGCACATTCTCATCCTTCTGTCATTTGTATAGAGATTCAGCATTTCCGAATCACAGTCCAAGTCCATTTCTCATTTCGTCCATAGACTGAAATGTACCCAGAGAGGCAGGCAAAAATGTTTTTATGATTCATGCTCAAGAAAGAGCCCTCCACTCCATATGTGAAGCAATAAAGTGAATTTATTACTCATATAAGTAGCAGGGAGAGGTCTGCTTTGCGGACAGTTTCTTTGAGCCAAACTGGGAGCTGACCCTGTGGAGGGTTTGGGGAAGCGTGAGGTGCAGGGCTGGGCAGGCACTGGGAGGTAGGTCTGACTGGACTTCAGCCGTGTCAAGGTCATGTGTGTGCTCCTGTTGTTGATTGGCCTTCTGACAAGACTCGGAGATGGCACAAGCCTGTGTACTAGTGCTGAGCTGTCATTGATCATTGAAACTGGTGGTTTCTCTTACCATGACTACAGATTTTTTTTTTTGCCACCAGGCACATCCCCCTCTCCCTTTTCATGCATTCTCAAAGCTGCAGGAGACCACTGGGGAGAGCCTTTCTGTCATAATTCACTCTCCTTCCCGACGATATTTCGTGTACAGGGGTCTGGTTTCATCACACTCAATGTTTGAGAAAACTGAGGCAGACAGAGATAACGTGGCTTTTCTAGGTTCCCACAGCTGGTCATCAGGTGCACGTAGTCACTGTAAATTTTCTGAATCTTAAGCATCTTGATGTCAGGGCTGTGCCTTACTTGTGTGGGCCCGGTTAGTGCTTCTCACACTGTGCGTGTGCAGTTCGTGTCTGTTGATTGTGAGTAAATCGAGGCTGCCAGATTTTATTTCTAAAAGCCTAAGATGACTGAGTACCAATGAAACCCTCATGCACCCACCTTTACAATCCACATACTATCTACCTTCCAGTAGGTGCGAGGGCAGCTGGGCAAGCCAGGCAGGTTGTGAGCTGTAAGGTGCCGAAGGCGGAACGCCCAGAGCAAGCCTGAGGTCTGTGATTAACCCAGAGAAGGAGGAAGCCCTGAAACAGGGCGGTGGCCGACTAGAATTAAGAACTCCTAACCTGGATCTATCATTACTGCCTTACTTTTGTTTATTTTTTTTTAAGCAAAGAGAACTCCAGAGATTAAGTGTTGCAATAGCTGGATGCTTTCGGGAGGCCATGTGTGAATCAGTCCGTGTGTTCCCAGCAGTTTGCGCCCTGGAGGGAATCCTGGAGCTTCCCCTGGCCCTCGCCCCGGGCCCTCGAGGCATCTTGTAATGAAATTACCTCCACAGAAGTTTCCTATAAACACGGTCTAGAGCAGCCTGTCTGCCTGCTGAGTTATTATGAGCCTCTCCCCTTTCTGGTCTGTTCTGTGAAACACAGAGTGAGCTTGTTTGTTGTAAGCACAGAGGAGCTGAAGGAGCAGGGATGGGGCTTGAATTCCTGTAGCCCAGAGGTTCCCCCAGGAAACCCAGGAAGTGTTTCTAAAACATCTGACTCAGAGCCTCCCGTGGTGAGGCCTGGGCACTGGCTTGTCTTTGTAGACCTTTCCAGGTGGACGACCTAGTACCTCCTCATTAATGGGCTCTGTTCTAGTCCAGCCCCTGAATTGGTGGGCGGAGCAAGTGGGGGCCACCGAGGTGAATTTCCTGGCCTAGGAGCAGCGCGGCTGGGATGGAGCCTGCCTTCTGCTCTTTCTCTCTTAACCAAAGTCTTCTGGGGGTTCTAGCAGCCATCCAGGGCATGGCAGGAGCCAGCAGAGCTAAGGGGCCACTGGATCTTTACTCCTGCTTGAGCCTTAAGGTTTGGAGCAGCGTGAATGGGAGACAGGACAGTCCCTGGATCCTTCGTCTGCACAACAGCTTTATTCACCCCAGTGGACAGTGCTTTGGTGTCCAGACTCTCATCCCCTCGGTGGGGCTGTCAGTTTAGCCCCATTAAGTAGGGGGCTGTGCGTGTGTGAATGAAAGCCAGTCCCTCTGCACTGGACTTCATCATCCAATGCAGTTTGCGTTGACCTCGTTGAGCTGTCACAGGCCTCACAGTGCTGCGGTGGGGGAGGGAGGTGATGGGGAGGGGACCTGAATAAAAGCAAATTTAAAGCTTTACATGATGATTTGTAAAGGCAGATAAATGCATTGATCTGGTCTTGTAGGCCCTGCCCACAGGTGAAGGGGGGAGTGCAGAAGCCGGAGGCCCATCGGCTCATTGCAGCTGCTGCTGTTAGAACTGTCCGAGTCAGGCCCCCACTGCTGTAGTCTGCCCTGGCATGTTGTTGATTTTCCCCTTTGCTTTGGCAATCAGGAGGTACAGGCCCCCGCCGTGGTTTGGGAGTCGGGTCGTCCATTTCTGACATCTGCTCTGCAGCTTGCTAGCTGCGTGGCCCTGGACAGGTTGCCCAGCTTCTCTGTGCCTTGATTAAAATTATGGCACCCAGCTGTCACAACAATTTCTCAGGTATAGGAATACTGCCTACCTCATGGGGTGATTGGGAGGATTAAAGTACAATAATAATGTCAAGTGCTTGGAGCCTTCTTCAAACACAGTGACAATCAATTAATGTTAGCAAAACCACCACCACCGGGGAATCTTAGCTTTGAATATCTGTATTATTTCCATCTCCCAAACTGGATTTTGGTTTGATCCATATTTTTCCTAATGCTGATTTTCAAATGTATTTGTACTTTGCTATTTGTATTCTTCTGGGTGATCACGTGTGAATGAAATAAAAATAAATTCAAATACCAGGCTCCTGCTGTGGAGTCCAGTGTGCTTGGATTCAGAAGGAGAAGGAGGTTTTTCTAAGTACAAGGGCAAAGATAGGCTGGCACTGTGTCCTGACCTCCTACCTTAGGACTGTTGCCTGGGTTTTTGCACCATCCCAGTCCAGTCCCTTCTTTATTCAGGCCCACATGAGGTCCTGGAGCCATACCTTGCCACACCTAGCATAGACTGAGACTTGTCCTTTCTTACTCTGGCCTCTTTTGAGAGTGCAGTTTATATTGACAAATAAAAAGCCCCAGATGGCCATGGCTGGTTTGGCTTTAGTGGATTGAGTGCTGGCTTGTGAACTAAAGGGTCATGGGTTCGATTCCCAGTCAGGGCACATGCCTGGGTTGCAGGCCAGGTCCCCAGTAGGGGGTGCGTGAGAGGCAACCACAGATTGATGTTTCTTTCCCTTTCTTTTTCCCTCCCTTCCCCTCTCTCTAAAAATAATTAATTTTTTAAAAAGCCCCAGGTGTTGTGATAATAAGGCTTGGTACTCTTTATACCTGGCTGCTTGTCCTGTTGGTACAATGGTGTGTGTGTGCTGTGTTCTTATGAACAGCTACGGGTGGCTTACTTAGGACCACAGGGCTGCCCCAGGGATAACTATGTTGTACAAACAAAATTAGGCTGTTAGCTCCCAACTGGGGGAAGTGGACAAGTATAGAAAAGAACCATCTGCAACTTGGATGAGGGGGAGGATATGTTAAATTGGGGGCATATCAGGTAGTAGAAACAAGAAATGTGAATAGACGTATTTAAAACAATACATAATAAACACAAAACCCATGGAATGGTTCTCATGAGCAGGGACGGAAGACTTTTTAGGAGTCAGTGATTCTGAGCTAGATCCTGAAGAGAAGAAAAAGGAGGAGGGCCTTTCGGGTGGAGAGGATGGCACGTGTTAAGTCAGTGCAGGCAGAGAACAAGAATAAAGACGGGTGTTTGACAGGACCACCCCAAAGGACCCATACTCTGTTGAGCCTAGTAGTGAGGGTAGAACTGGAGAGGCTGAGTTACAAGGTAAGGAATGTAGACTTGTCATCGCGGATGAGGGGGAGCCACTGGCAGGGCACATCTGTGACTTGGGTAGAGGTGCCACGTGCAAACCTTCCATCAGATGGGAGTGAGCCAGAAGCTGCTGTCACGAGGCGAGAGGAGGCTGATGATGGCTGCACTGGGATGCTGGCTGTGGACAGGCAGGACCCGCTTTTCAGGTGTCACGGGGGAAACACCATCAAGATTTGTTCCAAAGTTGAATAGCAAAGAAAACGAAAGAGGGGAGAAATAGAATTCTAAGTCTCCAAAGCTTGGGAGCTGGGTGATGTATAGTGTTGATGTTGAATCAAGATCACGTGACCTTGCAAGGGGAATCATGGACTCTTTTCAAAGGAGATGGGAAAGTTTGTGTCCTTGATTAGAAGCTTGAACCCTGAACTCCAAACACCTGGGTTCAAACTTCAGTTCCACCAGCTATTAACTGTGCAACTTCAGTCAAATTTACCTCTGTGCGCCTTCGTTTCCTTGTTTATAGAATGGGGGTGATGATAATACCTACCTCATAAGGTAGTTATGAGGATTAAATGACAGCACATGTAAAATGTTTGGAACAACGCTTGGCACATAGTAAGTGCTCAATACATGTCAGTGCCATGTTACTATCAGTATTCATCATACTGAAATTCAGAGTAGGTATAGGATCAGATGTAAGGGTGAGGATGAGAAGTCTAGATTTGGGAGGTGCAGATGATAAAGCTCTGAGAATAATGGATATTCCCAATGGAGTGAACAAAGAGGTTGATAAATGGGGGGATCAATGCAAATGGTGCCTTGGAGGAATACCTGTCGATTAATGGGAGGACAATAAAGAACCAGGAAAGACACAGACAATGAATAACTAGAGAATTAGGAGGCAAATCAAGGGACTGTGTTGTCATGGAAACCAAAGAAGAAGAGCATCTGGTTTTTTCTTTTTCTAAAAAGATGTCATCCAAGTCAGATACATTGAGAATTGAGTGAAAATGGAGAGGGACAATGTGCCACTGATTAGGCCTGGAGGTTGTTAAAGATGCTGGAGCAGCTCAGCTGTGGGATAATTGAGAAGCCGAGTTCGAGGGATATGAGAACCCAGATGAGAGGTGAAAGGCAAGTGATGAAATGGTGTTCGAGGAACCGGCAGAGTGAACGCAAACCCCGACGAGCCACGAGAGAGCTGCGTGTTTTAAAGGACAAGCGAAAAGCAGCCCTGTGGAGAGCCAGAGACTGGACATACAGGAAGGAATGCATGTGGGCTCCAGGTCGGGAATTGGTAGCACGGTGCCCACAGAGGAGGGAGAAGCGGTGAGTGGGGGAAGAGCTTCCCCTGTAAATGAGGGAGAGAATGCAGGTGCGCAGGGGGAAGACACAAACAGGTTTTCTCTCTAGGGTGCACAAAAGTCTACATTTTTGACTTGCATGTTAACGCTTCTCAAACCTTAAGAAACTTCTGGTATTTTCCTTTTTGCAAATGATGTTTCTTATTCATAATGGGTCTAGACACTGGGAAAGAAGTAATTTGGGGAGTTTTAAAACTTTTATTTTGAAGTGCTCATCTCTCCTAGGAAACAAAAGTTGGCAAACAGTTCCTGAGTCTGAACTGGAGCAGTGGGGCCAGAGGCCCTGCCTGCTGGGCGGCCCCACTACATACAATTCAGGAATAGCGAACCGGGCATAGCTCGAACCATGATGCTGCAAATTCCAGAAATAAGTGGGCAGTTCTTTTAACTTGCCTTTTTTGGCTTCAGATAGATTAGCCAAATGAGTAGGCTAACTCCTTAAACAGCCTAAACCCACGTAGGTGAACCCTCCCTGCCTCCCTGTGTCTGCTTAGTTTTCTGGAAACCCTTTATCTGTCAGTGCTTTCTAAGAACTGACTCACATGTGTAAATATCTTTTAACAGGTCCCCTTCCTATGTGGACACCATGAATAAATACATGATGGGACTTGACAACCGTGTAGGCAGGCTTCTTGATGAGGTGCTTCTGTGCTATTTATAGAGGCTATTGAGGGTTGGGAGGGTGGACAACAAACTCCCAAACCTGCAAAGACGTCAGAGAACAGTGTCTTGGAAGAACAGGGCTTAGCGGGCAGCAGCTGGGGGTCCCTTTCTCTCTGCCCTCACATTATGAGACTGGGGTTGAGAAAAGCCCACAGGTTTTCAGGACCCATTGACCTCAGTTCCAGGTCTTGAGTGGCACTGAGAGTCCCAGAGCATCTCACTCTCTGTTTCTCCACCTACGAAGCAGCTCTGTAGGCAAGGGGCAAATGCAGGCCTCTTAGTGCCTCCCGCGCTGGCAGCCTCGCAGTGTCCGGTGGACACTGTCTGGACACATGTCCTTGTGAAACAAACGATTGCTGTGAGAACATGGGCCCCTGGTGGGAAACAGCCAACTGGGCCCTTTCCTGGCTGTAAAACACTCAAAAAAGGGAGCACTTTAGAGAGGAAACAAGTTTTCTTAACAACTCTGCCAGCCCAGCTTTGATCATTTGTGGTTAGTCGTTCCTTTGCACCAGCTGCTTCACTGAAACCAGACCACGGAGAGAAGATGAAGGGGGAACAGAGAACTAAGCATCCCCTCTTAGCAGTGAGCAGAGTAGTTGTCTCCACCTCAGTGCATGAAGCATCATAGAATCACTTAGAGCTTGTGTCTCATTTGGTGTCATTCAGCCCTCCCCACGACCATGATACATTAGATGATGCTGTACCCCTACTTCGTAGGTGGAAAAATCTGTTGCTCCCAGTCTTCCAGCACGGCAGTGGCCGGCCTCGCGCTGTGGCAGTCTGCAGCGGGTTCTCTTCGGTGGCTTCCCAGTTTTTGCAGGGTCTTTTGTTGTGCTTTGGTGTTTGTGCCTGAAGGCTGGAGATCCTCTGAGGTTTGTTGGAAAGGAGGGTGTGGGAGTTCCCACTCCCCTCCGTCTTTGCCAGAGGCTGTGACGAGCCTTGGTGCACCCCGTCTTCTGTGGACATCCTTCCGGCCAGAAGCACCGTTTTCATCCCTGGGCCAGAGAGCCTGTCGGGCACGTGACCTGAAGGGCCTGATGACACAGGCAGAAAAAGCAAATCAGCACTGCTGTTTCAGGAAGTGAAATAAGGGTTTTTATTTATTTTGTTTGTTTTGTTTTTCATCTGTGCCTACACTCCCTGGAAATCCCAAAATTAATGCAACAGCCTTCTGCTGATGGATTTTCTAAATCACGCCCAGAAAGAGCTTGGGTGATATGTAGGCCCCTTCTAAATAAGAGGCTTGCTTTTTTTTCCTCCTCTCCCAAAATGTCCTTTCCTTATGAAATACCAGAAACATTGAGTCCTAAAATGTCTTAAGTCATTGACTTCTGAGTGAATGCAACTGCACTGAATTTGATAAGCCCAAGTTTTTATGAGGTAAATCAAAGCGAATATAATTATAATATAATATATGATATGTAATAATATATAATATATTAATATAGTATAATATAATGATATAGTCCAGGCCCCACAGTTTTAAGAGCCCCCCCACCAAAGCTAGGGGACAGAGAAGACTATCAGTCCTCCGTAGTTGAAGAAGGTGGCAACCATAACATGTAGTGCGTTTTCATTCTTCTTTTTAGATTTTATTCAACTTAGTCACTTTTGATTAGCTTGGTTATTCAACAAGTGGACAAATATTTACTGAGTTCCCATTCTCTCAAGTCCTGTGGTAGATTCTGAAGATAGGAAGATGTGGCCTCCCAGATTATTTAGTTCAGCAAGGGTGGATACGTGACAATAAATCCAAATATTTACAGAGTCCTAGTGACAAGGAGTGACATGAGGGGGAAGCACAGAGCCCTGAGCGCGCCTTCGATGGGGTTGTGGCCTAGGCTGGGGCTGGTGGTCAGGGGGGCGATGTGGGGGGAGGCCTGGACGTGGCAGCCAGGGACTGAGGGTGGGCTGGCGAGAGCCAGTGAGGCAATACTGGTCCTCAGAATGCAGGACAGCAGCGCTGACACAATCGATCGGGTGTTCTGAGTTCACGGCCCCAGCCGGCTCCTTTCCTGCGCAGCGGGAGAACGCTGTTCCCGGAGGGTGGCACCCACGTTCCCTTTTCTCCTCAAAGTCTGCTTCTGTATCTAAAAATGAAGTGGGGCCCCATCTGCCTGCTGGTTCTTTTGGAAACCCTTGAAAATGTTTGTTATTTTTACACAGCTCCACGTGACTCTGCTCTCCCAGAGAGAGCTGCTTGCCCGCTCAGGTGGTTTTGCGGTCGCACTCCCCTCGCAGAGGAAGTCAGAGGCCCGGAGCACCTTCTTCCAACGGGGGGCAACGTCACAGCTCCTGGGCTGCTCTGTGCACGCAGCCTGTTTTCACACTGTCTTTGTTCTCCGCACAATGAGCTTAATGCAGACCGAGACAGAACACAATATTCACACAGAAATGATCTGCACCCTAACACTGATGCCTGAGGTTGTATGTGTATTTGCATCATAATAAATACTAGTAGGTCATCTCCGGGTGATGGTTTTCTTAGAACGAACCCATGCTGGTTGTAAGCTTCTTGTGCTCCTATCCTCCACTGCCTCACACCCACTGGGGAGGAGTGGCCTTTGGTGAGTGGCGGGTAGGTGGGTGACGACAGAAATGTCATCCAGGACTACACTCTGGTTCCAGCCAGTTTGGCTTTATGGCCCCAACTCTACCACGGGATATTTTTACATGGTGTCATCTTATTTTTTCATGGTGTCAGTCTCTCCTGGGTCTGTCCCCCTGCCTCTCACCGGGTCACCCTTTGTCCCTCTTTGGTCCCCTTGCCCCCAGTCTGTTCTCTATCAACTAATCTTTGAAACTTGGCCACCCCACTCCATGCTTCCTGCTGACAATGATTGAGAGGCTTCCACTGTTTGCAGGATGAAGGCCAAAATCTTCTCCCTGGCCTGCAGGCCCTGTGTCACATGATGTCCCTGCTCTTTTCTGAACCCCCTTCCCTCAGTCTCCAGGTGCCATGAGGGTGCCCCGCTCCCTCCCTCTGTCCCAGGCCTTCGCTTGGGCTGTTCCGTTGGCTTTGAATGCTCCTCGCCCACCGGTCACCTGGTCCTGGCAGCTGCTTCCCTCCAGCGCCCACCTGAAACGTAGTTTTACTCTGGAGACCTTTCCTTGCATCCCAGGCCATCTCAGGTCCCTCCCTGATTTGCTTTCGTATCCCCCACATTTTTTTCCTAATGTTCATGCTAGGTATGATATATTTAGTCTCGTAATTATTTAGTTCACATTATCTCTCCTATCAGACCGCAAGCTCAGTGAGGCCAGAGGCCATCTTGCTGTTTATTTACCCTGAACCCCAACACTTAGCACATATAACTGCTCAACAAATACATATCCAGTATTTACTCTTAATATGTATTTTTGCTTTTTAATACACCCTCATGCATGTACACGCTTACGTTTCTGTTTTTGGGGAAAACTGTTATGGAACTGGGTGGCTGCAAGCAGTTCCTGCACTCCTGTTTGCCCAGGAGGGAGTCCTGTTTTCACACTGTGGGAAACACAGCATTGCAGCCGTCGACGTGACCAGGAGACAGCTCTGCCCATAGCTCTCCCTGTCGCCTCTTTCCCGTGACGTCTCACGCTGATGTGCTTCTTGCACAGGGCAGTTCGATCTCATGGAATCCCCGGTGGTTATTAGGGACCTCATTTTATTAGACCAATAGCTGGAGCTTAGAGAAGGTCAGCACCTTTTCCATTGTTGCAAGTGGTGGATGAACGTGTCGAATCAAGGTTTTCTGATTCCAGTCTGATTCTGGGGCTGCCCTTTCTGAATGGTTTCCATGCTGGTCAATTACATTTTATAATGATGAACAGGCTGGTCCCGCACAAACTCTACTCTTGACTTGAGGCTTGAAGGTAATGAATGAGAAGTAACTTGGGGGATGACTCTGATGAGGTGGTTGGCATCTGTCCCTCCTGGGAAGAAAGCCAGCCTTGGTACCAGAGCCTGGAAAATATAGTTGGACTCTTAGATGTCTTCATGTGTGGAACAGAAAGCTTGTTTGCTCTGGCTGCAGAGAATTCCCCTGAGAGTCTGTGGAAGGCGGAACTTAATGAATAACTCACTAAACAGGTTATATGCTTTTCTTCAGCCACAAGTAGATGCCTTCGTCCTGATGAGTGACGAACTGTGGCATGTTAGGATCCGTGAGACCAAGTCAACACAAAGTGTGCTGTGAACCTCCCCACCCCCGGGAAATGCGAGAGCCAGGCCTTGGTAACTGACTCACTGCCCCCCGGGCTCACTGATGTGGCATGCGTGGCCCACTGAAAGGGAGGAATAAACTGTACAGTGGGTGGAGGAGAGGTTGAGCTAATACTAAGTTCCTGACCACACACAGCCTAAGGAAAAGGAATGCCTCCTCATTGCCAGAAGCCACGAATTGGGCTGCAAGATATGCCAAGGGAGAAGGGAAAGCATGCAGGCGGATACCTGCTTCACCTGGAGAAAGAAAGACCCGAAGTGCGGGCTGGGGTGGGAATTGCGGGCTTTGCACCCCTGAGTGGGGATTTGTGGCCTGCCTCCCACCAGCCTCAGGAAGTGATTTCACCTGAGTCTGTTTCTCATTTGGTAAAAGGGGAAGGATGATCGTGACATCTCACAGGGTCGTTGTGAGATTCAAGTGCCCCAAGCATGTAAAGGTTCCAGTGCTGGTCCCAGCACGAAGCTTGGTGCATATTTGTTGAGTGAACAGAGGGAGGGAGGTGCCAGGCCACAGAAGTCAGCCTGGAGCACTGCTCTGTGGGTCCTGTTCCCCAAAACCCAGGGACTCCTGGTACAGGCTGGGCCCGTGTGTTGCCGCCCTGTCTCATTGTATCCAAGACACATGTGTTTTCACACCTCCATGTTCTAGAATCGTACAGTGTCTTACAGTCAGTGGCATGCCATAGGTTCACTGGCAGCGTCCTTTTTTCTTCTTAGAGGGACATCTTAACCAGGGATGGCATCTTGGGTTTCCCCAGACCCATGGACAGGTGACTCTCTGGAGAGCAGTCGGCTGCCTGGTGGGTGAGGCCTTCAGTCTCAGAGCCCTCCTCTCCTGACCTTCAGGAAACACCCTCTTTTCTGGAAGGAGAAGGAGTTCTCTATTAGGTTGGCAGTTTCCACAAGTTGCTGGTTAAGGGGGTAAGTGTCAGAGAGCAGAGGCTTATCTTTGAGGCTGGGGTTCAGTGGGTTCATTTGGAAAGGTGTGTTAGTGATAAGTTTCGGGGAGAATCGTTCCCTTGTTGTCTGCCTGTGTAGGAGTTTGATTTTAGCGTTTGGGATGGTGAATTATTTGTTGAAAGGTACTCCCACCTCTGAAACTGTGTTTGCACCTGCTGGAGAGAATAAAGCCTTTAAGAGCAAAATATAATTTTCTTCCCTACATGTTTCTTTTTTCAGTGTTTTAGAAAATCCCACTCAGTTTTTGGAGTCTTTGAGCACCTTTCCCCACTACTCAGGACACATACCGCATGCAGCACAGCCTGCACACCCCATACACAACACCCCACACACCCCACACACACAACACACCACACACCCCATACACAACACCCCACACCACACCACACCACACCACACGTGCGCACATTGGCTGACCTTAGGGACCTTAGTGGGCACTGGAATTCATAGTGACACATACCTATCCCTGAATTTGCCACCTGGACTCTTCTTTTGGTGTCACGTTTGTGACACTGGCCCAGGTTTGGACATCTGAATAAAGCCAACATCCCTATTTCTCTGGTCCCCTTCTCCCTGGGGTTTGAGCTCCTAGTTGTCCAGACATTTGGTGATGCTTCCAGGCTGAAACCCATGTAGGGCTGAAAGAAAAATTGGAGTCAAAATAGCTCTGCTCCATGTAGAAGAGCCTGCAATGCTGGCAGGGCCAGCCTGGCTGGGTGCAGTGGGTCAGGGCTGTTGTTGACACTGGGGAGTCCAAGTATTTGAGGTTAGAGGTCATTCAGAGCTGTCACCTCTGAGCAGAAGGCTTCTGATGCCGTGATCAGGGGGAATCCCTGGTGACTAGGGTGCAGGCCTAATTGACACTGTCCTGGGAAGAGAAGAACTAATTGTGACCCTCTGAGGACCTGAAGGGTGTAGAGACACCCACTTTGTGGTCTTACACATGGTGGGGGGCTGGGCCCATGCTCAGACACGTGTGCTACCCCAGTGCTTGGGGCTCTGCAGAGCGTGCAGGGCGGTGAGCAGTGCAAATTGCAGCCATGCCCATGTTCCTGTGACCTTCACAGAGGAAGCTGCGCGGTCTGGCCTTTTGTTTGTGGTGGTGGTGGTGAGGGGTTAACATCTGTGTTGGGGCTGGGTTTGCCTACCTTTATACCAGGACCTACAGTGGGCCTTTGAGCCTGTTTTTTTCTGTGACTCCACCAACCTGGGCCCTAAAAGGGGTGCTGCTTTCTAATTTTATTGAGTGATGCAGACTCTTGTCCCACTACCAGCGCCCGCCGCCCTTCCAGAACCCCAGGGCTGGGGGTTGTGGTAGAACCGGTCATCCTTGCTGTGGCCTGCCCGGGTATCCAAACACTGTGCAACACCTCAATCCACCTTCTCCAAGAGGGAGATGATCCCCATCCTTCCTCAGCAGCTCTGCTCCAGGAAGGCAAGGCCAGGCACTTGCAGGATCTCTCGACTGGATCCTGGTGGGGACACAGTGTCATTCTGTTTAAAAAATACAGACTGAGGTGGGTTTTCGTAAGCTGCTGTATTGTAATGTGAACGAGGTTGTACCCTCATCTAGATTTGGGTAAAGGGCTCCAAGCGCTACCTGCCCAGGGCACTGGGATTTGTACAGGCCAGTGACTCACTGCTGTTTGCACTCAGTGGTTGAGCGGATTCTGACTGTCTGCTGTGACTCATCCCCAGGAGGCCCAGGGCCCAGGAGCCCCAAGAACTAAGGTTCCTTCCTGGGGCTCAAGTGAAGGAGCATCTCAGGGACTTAACGATCCTCTAGCCCAGCAAGCAAAGGGGCAGCTGAGATGAATAGAGGGTTTGATCAGGGGGTGTGTGTGGAGGAGGGGGGGGCGGGGGGGGCCGGGGCGGGGGGAGTCTTCCTGCACTGGTGTCAGGGTGGAAACTTTTGGCTTGTTCTGCTTATCCCGTGGTTGCTTCTGAGAACCTGAAAAACCCCTTTAACAGTCAGAAATTTGCTCATTATTTACTTTTAGTGAAACAGACTTAATCCATATGTACATATGATCCATATGTTTATGAAATTCTTAAATTAGCAGAATCTTTTTTTTTATTCAGTTGGCTCCTAGCCCAGAGTGCCTCTTCTCCGGACAGCACCAGGCAGGCACTGGCTGATGCAGCTCAGCAGGCGGCGAGCCTGTCCCCACGGGCAGTGGAAGAGTGTCCGCTGTCCACAGCCTTTTGTCGACACATTTGCTGGTCTCCTGAGTACATGCCCAGGAGCGGGATTGCTGCATCGCACAGTAGCTCCATGTTTAACTTCTCGAAATACTGCCCAGTTGTTTTCCACAGCAGCCACGCCGGGCTGCGTTTCCGCCAGCGGTGCGTGGTGGTTCCGGGCCCTCCAAACACGTCGCTGGCAGCACCGAGACCCGCGTTTCCCAACAGCCGGCCCTCCTGGGCGTGACGTGGCACCGCACGTGGTTTTCATTTGCCTTTCCCCGTGACCCACTCTATGGGCCATCTTTGTACACATTTCTTGGTCATTTAGATATCTTTTTTGGAGAAACAGCTCTTCAGATCCTTTGCCCACCTTTTAATTGGCTTGTCTTTGTGTTGTTGAGGTGTGGGAGTTCTTTGTATGCTCTGCATGTAAGCCCCTTCTCCGACATAGCATTTGCAAATATCTTCTCCCGTTCTGAGGTGTCTTTTCACAATCTTAATGGTGTCCTTTGAAGCACAAAAGTTTTAAGTTTTGGTGATGTCCAGTTTTTTTTTTCTTTTGCTATTTATTATTTTGGTGTTACAGCTAAGAAGCCATTGCCTAAATCTGAGGTTGTAAAGATTCCTTTGTTTTCTTCTAAGAGTTTTATAGATTTTGCTCTGAAATTAGTGAGATGATCCATTTGGAGGAGATTTTTACATTCTGTGTGGTAGGGGTCCAAAATCATTCTTTGACATGTGTGTGTGCCCCAGCATCGCTTGTCAAAGAGACTATTCTCATTTTTAAGTCAGTTTATTTAATGAGATGTGTGTGTGTGTGTGTGTGTATAATAAATGTATATATTTATATAAAATAAATTTATAATATATATGAGATATATAACTTATTAGATTCCTCATCTACCATCTTTGTTTTTCACTGATATATTTCACTTAGCAAAATGACTCCCTTTTAATCTAAAAAACAGTTTACTGTAGTGTTAAGTTTCAGAATGACTTCAATATCAAGCCATCAAAAGACAGGACAATAAATTATTAAGAGCATAAGTCCTGTATTTGGAGGGCTCGCTCCCTGAGAATGTTTTGGCTGGAACCTTAAAATGTTAGTAATGTGCGGACAGTGAAGACAGTGTCATATTCTTGTATACGGGATGATGGTGACAGAGCTGAGAGGTGACAGGGCTAACTGGAGGGCAGGGGCATTGAAAATAAGAAGCCGTTAACCTGTGAGTGTTTCCAGTCCCACCTCATTTCCCCCAGTGCTCTGCCCTCAGCCTCCTGTGTACAGCACTGGCCGCTTGTCCGGGCGCGGCCAGGTGAGTTCTGAGGGGCGAGGGAAGGCGCCCACCCCTGTGCTCAGGGGCGTTCTCCGATGTAGCGGACGTCTCCTGAAGTCCCAGACAGAACTAATCACTTCAGGGCCTACTGTCTAAGCATCACGTGTACACCCCTCCTATGGAGTGAGTATTTGGCTAATTTTCTGTCTCTGCTGGGCAGTGAGCATCCATAGGCGAGGCTGCCTTATTCACTTTTCGTTCTGTAGCTTAGGTGTACACATAACCCAGAGAAGGCACTCAATGAAAAGTTAGTGGAGTGAATTAAAACCTTGAATTGCATTATAAAATTTAGGTTCTTCAGAGTGAAATCGTGGTGAAAGATGGGAGTTGTGTTTCATTTTGTGCCTTTTTTTCTAGCAAGTTGTTGGTACACCATGACTTTGTTCTGTTGGTATCAGAGTGCATACTTAGTAGTACTTCTAAACGTTAGGGTAACATGGGTCATTAGTAACCTGTCATTATTGCAATTTGTCCTAATGTGGCATGGCAAAAATGAGGTCTGGTTGAACGGAGCAGTGGGTTTTGCTGCTTTGGGACTCAGTGAAAGCTGAAAGTCGGTTTTGGGAATCAAGCTGCCTGATGGAAGTTAGCGCAGCATCTCAGCCGTCTTGTGCTCTTCCAGACCTATTAGGCCTGGCGCCATTAAACTGCTAAATATAATGAGGGTGGCGAATTGGGAAGGAACTCAGATCCTCATAAATGGCTTTAATCTTTAGAAACACTCTCTATCTGTGCTAGCCCTTTATTTTGAAAATTAGTTGCACAAAAATTCAAATTTAGTGATCAAATGCATTTTAGTAGCCAATTATTCAGGTTATAACAAAAGTCTGTACTTTAACAGGAACCCACCGGGGGGTTCCCAAGCTCTTTGACTTGCCCAGAATTAAACCAAGTAAACAAACCCCCACACATCACGAATCCCTTTAAGCAGTTCATGAAACTATTTAGACAACTTTACCCGCAAAATGTGCTTTTGCAAAGTGAAGTGACTGTGTGTTATCATATACTGCTTCTGTGGACAGGTAAAAGAAAAACTCTGGCCAAACTCTGCGTTTCTTTAATGCATCATTTGCAGCCTTGACAGGCTGTCAATGGGAGGGAGGGAAGAATAGATAGAGGCTCTGGAATTACATCTTTGTCCATCGTTAACTGGGCGGCCTTTGTCAAGGTAGCTGATTCACGCAGCAGTCACTGAGTGGATACCTGTTGTGTGCCCAGCACCAGGCAGGGCCCTCCAAGGCCTGTGTGGTGGAGAGAAACATAGTCAAGGGGATGGCTAGGGAAGGGCCACAGGCCACAAGGCAGGGGCATCCCACCAGTCTGCAAGGATTGGAAATGGCTTTCTGGAAACTGGGAGACTTTCCCTTGGTCTCAGTTTCCTCTCTAGAGCAGGTATAACAGTACCTCAGAGGTCAGTGTTGGGTGTTAAATAAAACACGACAGGTAAAAATGTCCACTGCACAGTCTGCTGGCTCATGTCCACCTACCTGCCCTGGGAAAGGCCAGCGTCTGACAGGGATGTGGAAGGAGAGCGTTCAGTCTACAGCAGGGTTTCCATGGAGACGTAGGTGGAGATGAGCAGACACATCCTGAAAAGAGGAGGCACAAGGGAAGGGAGGGCTTGGAACTGGGCAGAGGTCCCAGGGCCGGTGGTGGTTTGCTCCGGTGCACTAGTCCCCAAGTGACTTGCATCCACACCGTGGCACCCTGTTTGCCCTGGGGGTTTTGGAAGAGCGTGGGTGTCTGCTGTCATGTGAAGGGATGACAGCCTGAAGTTCCAGTGGCCCGGTGATGGGCTCCTGCACTGTTGTCTACTTATCTCAAAAAAAATCGTGCTGCGTTACTTATGAAAACCACTGACTCGTGCAACTGCTGAAACATTTTGATTTTTCCACTTTAACTTGAGAAGAAAATGGTACTGTTCGGAACTGCTATGTGGAGGTTTCCTGCAGAGTGAATTTTTAGAATTGGACTGAAAGAACCCATTCTGTGACTCTCTCTGTCACTTTACCTGAAAAAAAAAAAGTTCAGTGATGGGAAGGAAAAAGAGGTGAGTGTTTCCATCGATTCAGGCAAAACCACAAAATGAATGTAGTCTCTGGTCCTCTGCTGTTCTATCTTTGATTCGTCAATTCATTAGCCAAGTAGCATATTGATTAAAAATGGAGAAATTTAGAAAATTAGACATCAATACTCACATTCAGAAGGAAAAGGACAGTGTACATGCTAGTCTGGTGAATCCACATATTAAATCCTCACTGCTTCAGCTATGCATACAGTTTTGTGTTTTCGGCTTTGATCTATAAGTGGTGGCTCTAATGATAGAATATAATAGAAGTTAATAGTAAGGCATCATATTAAGTTCAAGTTTTTTTTAATAAATTCTTTTTTTAAAAGATTTTATTTATTTTAGAGAGGGAAGGGAGGGAGAAAGAGTGAGAGAGAAAAAAACATCAATGTGCGGTTGCTGGGGGCCGTGGCCTGCAACCCAGGCATGTGCCCTGACTGGGAATCGAACCTTTGATGCTTTGGTTTGCAGCCCACACTCAATCCACTGAGCTATACCAGCCAGGGCTAAGTTCAAATTTTTTAAAGCCCAGAATTAGAAATAATTTTTCCCTGGGATAGGTTGAGTGAAAGATGCTTTCTTCTGTTTGTTTTGGTAACAAGTAGGTCATGTGCAATCTAAATTGTTATTTCATAGAACGGCATGATGCACTTCTCTAACCAGTGTATGTTCATGGGAATTAGAGAGTGAGCAGTTATTCTGGAGGAGCAGTTGTGTTGCAATCCTCTGAGCATGGGCTCTTCCGTCCACAGTGGAGTCAGACAGCAAAGCCCCGGCTGGGCAGAGGGATGAGGAAGGACCCCTGAATCCTGTGTTCCCGCCCACCAGCCATGGTGCTTCAATCACAGGCTCATGAGTCTCGTGGCTTTCCTGCGCATTCCAGCTGACTCTTGGGTGATACTAATAAAGACAAAGGCCAGGGGACAGGAATCATTTTTCTATTCCTCTTGGCAAATACCTTTTTAATTCAGTCTCAGTCTAACTGTCCAGAAAATTTGATTGAAAGCAGGACATCGCCGGGAAGTAAATCTGATTAGGGCTTCCTACGTCGCAATCTGCAGCAGCCATTTCATTGTGCAGGGCTCATTCCTCACTTCTAGAAAGCGTTTTATGGCCCCCCCTTGTAGCAGGGACACTTCCAGACTGATCCAGGGGACGAGGCGCTGGGCGACCCTCCGAGCCATGAGGCCTGGGTGATTCCATTTACTGAAAACACTGCTAATGCTTCCATTTTGTCTAGAGGAGTGTCTCCAGTTGCTTGCCTTCTCTTTATTTGGGTGCCTCAGATTACACCACCGAAGCCTTAGTCTCTTCCTCGAGGCCTGTGCCACATTTGTCAAGACAGGCTGGGAGCCCCAGAGTTCAGGTGCAGCCCAGGTGTCCCCGGGTGTCCCCGGAGGTTAGCCTTTCACTTGGGCGCTTCTGGAAACCGTACTAGGCTTTCACAGGCTTTCCCAGCAAAGTGGAACTAGCGTAGCAGAGTGAGGGACTGCCCAAGCTTCTGCCTTGAGCATTTTATTTCTTCCTGAGACGTTGTGCTTTCTGGGAACTGCAAGGAGCCTCTTCACCACCAGCTGTGCACCCACCCTGCACGTCCCTGTCGTGCTGAAGTCTGCGGGAACAGGGCCAGTGCGCGCCTGGCTGAAACACTGAAACCCACGAGTAGGCTTCAGACTTCACTGCTGTACTGACCGACTGAACCACAAACACGATTGTCCTTCAGAGATGATGGGACCTGTGATGGGCGTGTTCTCAAACCACAGGGCCTGTTTAACACCCCACTCTGCTTGAACCACACTGAACCATGTTTGTGTGGAGAGGCAAACTTAGGGGTCCTGTCCAGAAGGTCAAGGGTGCTTTTCCCCCGTGGTAGCCTATGAGGAACAGGAAGTCCTCCTTTCCCTCGTTTCCCATTGGCTGGTGGTGGTAGAAGTGGAATTATCCCAACTTGGAAACCATTAATGATGGAGCTGTGGCTTGGGGCAGAGGCTCTGGCATTGGCAGGGATCAGGCACCTCAGGGGACTCCAGATCGATTCTGGAACTGGCACTCATCTACCGTCGCTGATCATTTGCAACCCCCTTTTCCTGTTCTCCCCATGATCTCCGGAATCGATCGATTTTGCTTCCCTTTCCACTCCCCCTGTCAGTTTGGGGTTGAATTGGGCCAAAAGCAGGACATCACTGGGAAAACTAGGTCTGGTTAGGGTTTCCTGCATTTCTGGGGTTTCTTCTGCTAAAATTGGTCTCACTGCTTTCCACTAGCTTTCTCCCTGTTGGAAACACATATCTTTTCAAGAATTTCAAGATAACCATGTAGTTTACATGGGAGTTAGAATAGGTTTTTTCCCAGACCAATACCAGGGGCACCCAGGCTTTTAAAACTGGGATGTGATCTCTGTCTGTTGGAGCTCAATCAAAAATTTTTTGCATCGATCCCTCCATTTGTATTTAGCTGTCAGTATTGAACATGAACCCAGTACTTATGGAGACTTTGGTTTCTTTCCAGAAACAATTCTTCATCATGCCCTAATTGTATGATGTGATTTTAGGAGAATTAATATGAAATAACGTAAAATTATACAATTAATGGCATTCAGTTTCAAATTACAGCCTGTGCTCCCCGTGGGGCGGTGGCCTGCCTGTGGCAGCCACGGCAGGCGCCAGGGCTCCGACTCCGTGGTCTGTGCATCAGCTTCCTGGGAACAGTGCTCGGGGGCTGGCAGTCTCAGGGAGGCAGTGCCTCAGGGGCAGGCAAGTTCAAGGTGGGCGTGGGTCTGAAATGCCTGGTTACGTAAAGAACAAGGAGGTCAGTGTTGTAGATTTTTGGAGTAAAAGACTAAACATTCTTTCCTTTTTTTTTTAAGAAACCCCAGGCCGAGGACTTCAGGGTGGGAGGAGGGAGCGTCTGGGCAGGTTTCAGGGTTGCAGGATAGCCAGCCCCGAGGCAGAGGAGTTCCTCGTGAAGTAGGGAAGGCGCCCTCCCTTCCTCCTTCATAGCTCACTGTCAGCTGGCCCACCACTGACCCCGGGCTGCGCCAGGCAGGGACAGGTGCCTGGCCAGGGGCTGGAGGGGCTGGGGACAGTGGGCCCAGACAGTGGAGGCTTTGTAGAGGGAGGAGGAAGCTGGGGAGGCAGATGGCAGAGATGTGCTGAGCACGCAGTTGGGGGCGGGGTGTCTCTGGTGGACTCGGCTGCAGGTACGGACTGACTTTTCTCAGATGAGGGCTAGCTTTAGATCAGCATTAATAAGTCGGCGGCTGCCTGTATTCAACTTCTGCGGCATCTGACAGGTCTTATTTTCTTCACCAACTGACTTTAGTCACACTGTTTATTTGGCAGGGCACGGCCAAATAAGGAGCCTAGTTCTTTCTGGCGAGAAAAGTTCATTAATTTTAGTCAGTGCCCCACACGTTTTACAAATGCACTTGAAGAAATAAATGGCCTCCGCTGGCCACACAGACGCCGTCGCATCGCCGGGAGTGCTGAGTTTTCGGATGGCGAGGACGGCCATTTCTGTTGGCACCGTGAGGAAAAGGGACAGCCCTCTGGAGCACCTAGAACTAGAGCTGCCGGGGGCACGGATGCTCAACACTGAAGTGTTGGGCAGTGCCCAGACTTGACTGATCATTCCCAGCTTTCTGAAGATGATCTTAGTTTCTTGGAGTCTGTAACAGCGATCGCCTTATGAAAGTGGTGGAGGGTTGGCCGTGCCAAACTCCCTCATCCATCATTTTAGTGCACTTGGGGGAGAGCCCCACGGTGGTGTTTTGACCTACTGGGGTCTTGCCTGTGCAGGGTTTTCCTTCTACTTAGACCCTGGGACACCAGAGCTGGGCGGAGACTGCATTCCCCACCTTCCTTCTGCTGTAGTCTGAGAAAGGGCTTGGGAAGTTCATTTAAACCTCGTGTGTTGTAGGCCCAGTTGTGCTCACTTGTTTACCCGCCTTTTCTTATTTTTCTCCCTATCCCAGGTTGATGGGTTCCCCCTCTAAATTCACGTCCATTCTGAATCTCCCAGTGTGACCTTGTTTGGAAATAGGATCTTTGCAGCGGTAATTCACGAGGGTGAAGTCATACCAGATGAGGGTGGGCCCTAAACCTAAGGACTCTTGTCCTTATAAGAAGGCCACATGAAGACGCAGGCACAGGAAGAATGCCGCGTGTCAGCAGAGGAAGAGAATGGAGCCATGTGCTGGCAAGCTAAGGGACGCCCGGGGCGGCTGGGAGCCACCGAAGTCAGGAGAGCGGCTGGAACAGGCCATCCCTCAGGGCCTCCTGGAGGAGCCAGCCCTGCCAAGGTCCTGCCTGCCTGCAGACTCCCAGCCTCCGGGGTGGTGAGAGGAAGCACTTCTGCTGCGCTGAGCCGCCCCATTTATGGTGCCTCGTTACAGCGGCCCTTGCCTTCAGATACACCTCCCCCTGCACTTCTGTGTCGTCTTTGCCCACTTGAGTACAGGGGGGCACACTGCCGCTCACTCTGCATGTCTTCTTGTCCTGCCCCAGGGGAGGGGAGTGAGACGTTCTTATAAGCCAGTTTAAGTGGCCTAAGCTGGCTTTCCTTCCTGTCCAAGGCTTTATAGGAAGCCCATGTCCCCAAACCCAGTCCAGGTAGTTCGAGACCCTGCCCAGCTGTGACACAGGGTCTTTTCTCACCTAGACTCTGAAACTGTCATCCACTGTCTGTGCTTGTGTCGAGCTTTCTCCTCTGCTGTTTCAGACAATTGGGGGCTGATTTAGAGGTATGGTTAGGTGTCAGGAGAAGACAAAAGCCAAAAAAAAAAAACCATTCTTCACCTCCTGCCCTGCCTTTCCATGCCTAGGGCGTGGAGTGGCTTGGGTCCTGGGAGAATTGGACCAGGCCAGATCCCCGTCGCTGAAGGGCACACAGTAGCCTTTCCAGAAACAGCTTTCTGTGCTGAAACGAGAGCACAGAGTGGGAGAAGTAGCAGACAGGGAGTCCGTTCCAGGGTTCAGGCCGGCTTCGGGATCCAGGTGTGCCTGCAATGACAAGGCTCCCACCAGGGTGGCAGTGGGGGGTACATGGCCGGGATAGAAAGCTTTTTTTGCCTGGAGTGATCACGGCAAAGTGATTTAATGTTTCAGTAAGAATTTAAGGAATAGTGTCATCTTGGAATCCTCTCCTTGGCCTGGAGCATCACTGCTATTTTAGGCATTTGTCCGAGAGAACAGCTGAGTTCTTCATCACGTATTTGGGCCTCTGTGGATCAGGAAATTAGTACCTATTAGTGTCTCTGCTGAAGACTAGACCACCTGTGTTTGGGGTAAAGGGATGTGAAGGGTTTCTTAGTGTGTGGGGGGTGGTGATAATCACCTGCCCGGAAGTCGGGGAGGCTGAGGTGACCCAGCTCTGCTTCCAGCTCACTGCGCATTGGAATGTCCCTGTCGGAAATGATGACAGTGGTGCCACTCAGAGCTGGGGACAATGTCTGATGTACAGGATGAGGTCAGCGTGGGTTTATGATTGTGCGTATGGAAAATAATGCAATAATTAATACATAATACAAGAGGAAACTCTGTTTTGCGTACTCACAGCTGTAAACCCACTTTGGCCCCACCCTGCCCATCAAGCCCCAGCACCGCTCCTGGCTCTCCGTGAGTTCTCACTCATTACCGTTGGCTGCCAGGTCACCTGTTCAGTGCTGCCCGACCGCGGCCTTCCCCCTTACAGGATGAACAGACAAGGCCTGGCGCCCTTCTGCGCTCCTGTTGAGTATTCAGACCTGTCATCTCTCATCTATCAAGTCTGGGGGGAGCAAGCAGCCTGACGTAAATACTATAGCCTTCACAACGTTCTGTCGTGAAGGTAGTGATTTCCAAAACTAGGCAGCTTAAGATGAGATCTCGAAAATACTTAGTTGGTGGGGGTATACAGATTTTCATTTTTAAAAATTGAGATATTTAAACATGAGAAAGAACTGTTTTGCAGGATGCACAGGGAGGATCTTTTGTTACGATCTGTGTGTGAATCAATGTGCTTTCTATTTAGGGCATTGGAATAAAGTTATAGCTAAAAGATTGATTTAAGTCTCAAAGAAATCTGCACCTTTCTGAAACAGAAGCTAGACTCTGGAATTAAACAAAGACGGCGGCTAGAGACAGCTAGCATAAAACCCCTGACGTCCCATGCTACGCAGCTTAGAGTCCCCTCTCAGGGCCCTTTCAGTTCTTCTGAAAATTATTGTATCATAATATTCCTTACCGGTTTGGCTACTGGCTTTCCTAGTTTATATGGATTTAGAAGAAGCAAAGGGTAGGAGGAGGGACGTAACATTGATGAAATGACTACTATGTGCCAGGTGCTTGACATGAAGTTTACAATCTCCATTTGACAGATGGGGAAGTAGAGGCTCAGGAGGGTAAGGTAACCTGCTGACGTTGACACAGCTACAAAGTGGTGCAGTTGGGATTTGAACCCAAGTTGGATTGCCTGCATAGCTTTCCCCCTCTTGCGTGCGGAACATCTTATAGAACAAAAGGTAACCGGACTTCAGCAGAAGCACTTAAGAGCTCTTTGCGACACTGACCAAAGACCAGCATAGTCAGTACTCACTGGGAGATCGAATTAATGTTCTGCACCTCCCATGCGAGAAGGCACGGATGTACACACTACAGTACTCTTGAGGAAGCAGGGCTTCAAGTTATTTTAAAAATTTTGGTCAGTGCAGGACAAGTCTGCATTTCCTGAAAATTCCACCTA
Source organism: Phyllostomus discolor (assembly GCF_004126475.2). Lineage (NCBI taxonomy): Eukaryota > Metazoa > Chordata > Mammalia > Chiroptera > Phyllostomidae > Phyllostomus > Phyllostomus discolor. Next base: position 88,193,111 of record NC_040910.2, read on the forward strand.
TCGAAGACTTTGTCTTCTCCTGGAGCAGGGTAAATGAGATGCTACAGAGGGTCTCACTCTGCAGATAAAGCCATCTCGTCCAGTTCTCCCTTGTTGAAATGAAGAAGCAGGGAGACAAGCATGATCGTAGGCAGGGAGGTGCTCCTGCTTGTTTTTCCTGTAGTTGTGACCAGATTCTCTTGGGAGTGCTTTTAAGCAAATAGTTGTTTAGGACATTGCTGTTGTTCTTGCTTTTAGTGTACAAATACTGCTCTCCACCTGTTTCCTGGCACTTTTTTTTAAAGCACTACCACTGGAGAGTGCATGCGGCCTGCTGGGTGGTGCATGTGCAGGAAGGCTCACGTCAGCCGGCCTTGAGTAATCCATCCGCAGTCTCTGAGGATGAATCATTCATGAAAGCAGGTTTTCCATCCTGCTTACTGGGTGCAAGCTTTTCTTGCAAAGTTGATTTTGTTTTTCAGTATCCCTTTGCCTTTCTGCCTGTTTCTCACACAGTTTCTGAAATATGAAGTCCACAGTGTTTTTGTTTTATTTAAGTCCAAAGGAATGTGCACTCTTAGCTTTAATTGTCATGCCATGTAATGAGTTCTATAAATGAAATCTGAGATTATTGATTGTGGACTTAGAAATACGCTGCAGAGTTGAATGCAGCATGTGGGGTGGCATGTATGTATGTGTGTATATATGTATATACATAAATATTCATGACCTGTATAAAACTCATGGTTCTTAACGTGAGATCATGGCTCTTATTGCTATGTAGGGGTTTTTCCTTTGTAAAATAGCTCCCTGGAGATTTTATTTCATTTAAACTCTTCAAGTGTGTGAAAAAGGTCTCATGTATGCGAGGAAAACATGTGTACTGAACATGCAGGGTTGGTAAGCTAAGGCAAGCCACCCCTCCCAAGCCCACCTGCTCCGTCCCTCACCCCCTCTCAGGCCATGTGCATGCATGTTCCTTGCATCTGTTGGTTCTGAGTCTCGACGGCGCAGAAGGGGAGAAGGACAGAAATCATTCCGTCTGGCTTTGGCACTTATTGAGGTTCAATAAAGTACAGCCTTGTCTTGTCCTCCCAGTAATCCCTCTGCTGAGGCCTTGGAGAACCAGCTGAGCTGCACCTTTGAACGCTACTGCCAGGTTTTGTGCCCACCTGCCAGTCGACAGGGGCAAACACCAGGCCCTTGTGCATCTTTTGCTGTAGAAGCAGAACAGCACTCCCAGGATTTGACACGTGGGAGATAATAACCAGCAAAACAGCGGCCACAGCCTTCAGAGGTCCTAGCTCCTGTCCCAGGGTTTACTACAGAAGAAGGTTTAAGAAACAAATATATCCAGCCTTCTCTGAGACTCTGTCCTGATATGTTTTTGAAGGTCACATGCCATATTAAAAATTTAACTAACATATGTGCATGTGAAAATATTCTTCCAATTAGACTTCTACCAGACTTGTTGATTAATCTCAGCTCAACCTGAATGCGTTACCTTACACATTAAGGAATGAGCAGGTCATCATCTAGACCAAGGGTGTCAAACTCATTTTCACAGGGGACCACAGCAGCCTCGCAGTTGTCTTCAAAGGGCCAAATGTAATTCTAGGACTGTATAAATGTAACTGCTCCTTAACTAGGGGCAAGGAGCTCGGCACTGCCGCTGGGTAGAAACAAGGTGCCAGGCCAGATAAAACAAGGTAGAGGGCCCGCGGGCCTTGTGTTTGCCACCTGTGCTCCAGTGAAACCTTCCAAGTAAAGATTCTCAGTGGAACGGCAGGGCAGTGTGAGTTGCGATGACCAGTTCCAGGAATCCTTCATTTTCTGATGTTCGAGATGAGACAATGACCTCAAATTCCAGTGCAATAATAATTGCCCTAATTGCTTTTTATGCCCATTTTGTGATGCAGTGATTGAGGTTCAGAGAGCTGAAGTGATCTGCAGACAGAAATGATGTAAAATGTTAATAGAAATCAGCGTTTACTGGCACTTAGGTTTACATTACGATAGTAGATCACAAAGAACATTAACCTGAGTACCTGCTTGATGTGGAAGCACTTTGTGGGCTTCCTGGGAGCTCATGAATTTTTTGGCAGTGGGGTGTCCGATAATTGGCAACTGCAGAGGACGAGCATGTGACGGATGAGGGCTCCTTCCTACCAAAGACATCCAGCGGGACTTCAGTGAGGTGTTTCGGTCTTCCACAAACCGTTTTCAGTTTTCCTTCTTTCTCAAATCTACAGCTTTATCACTTTTTAAAGGAAACCTTGATTGTGGACCAAGGGTGTGTAATAAGTTCGCTGACCCAGGACAGGCTGGCCAGTTCCTCCAGTGGATGGAGGCTGAATCCTTGGTGCTTTCCGAGATGGGCACCCAGGACCAAGCCTGGCTTGTCAGTCATTCTTTCTCATTGTTTCTTCGTGAACCAGCATCTATCTAGGAGGACAGGTGAGGGCAGAGAGTGGCGTATGGGCAGCCAGCAGGCCACTGACGCGTTGGTGGGGCTGCTTAACTCTGAGACCAGAAAAAGGCACGCAGTGTTTGTATCTGCACAGGCATTGTGTTTTTCTAAATCTTGAGCACCTTGTTCTATAGCAAACCAAGGCTATTTTATAACCTTACCTGTATTATCTGCAAACCTTTCCATTATATCAATTTGTTTCATTCTCAAAGTGGATGAGACTCATATCCTGTCTTTTAATTTATTCAAGCTTGTCGATAGTTCTCCTGTCATTTTTAGCTTCTTTCTCAGCCAGACACAGGCCATCTTCCCCAGCGATGGTGGCAGCTTCCTGGGGGGCCAATCTACAAAAGCACAGCCGCCCCTCCCTACCACCTACAGTTTTTGCTTTCTAAAAAATATTGTTTTGTACCTCAGAGGAATAAAATGTCTTCTTCCGGAAAAAAAAGGCTCTCTCACTAAAAGTAGATTATTGTTGTTTGCTGATGGCTCCATTTCCCCGAAAGCACATATCCCTGGAACGGTCCTCCTCTTAGCAACCCTTGGTAGCTGTTCTCAGGAGCTGTGTGGTCTCATTTTGACACCTCTTTCTTCTGATCACCTAAAACACAAGGTGCCACTATGCCTCTGAAATGATAAAGTTATTCAAATAGGTGTATAATTGCCGTTTGGTGCATGTTGGCTTAGAGATATGAAAACTGTAGAGGGACTTTTTCCTTTCCGGGGGCTGTACTGTGTAGCTATCTATTGGAAAAGGTAATATGCACCAGCCTCCACTCCCGCTGCCGCCTGTTGTTTTAGTGATGTAGAAGGAAACAAACTACTTTTCGTTGTCCCCGAATCCTGGCAAATACTCTTACAGCCACATAGGCCACGTGTCCCCGCTGGAGGGGCAGGCTGGGTCTCCTGGCTGTCGTTAGTTCACATCTGTTATCTCGGTGCAGCAGTTCGCAGTCAGCTGGCTGGCTTTTTCCTGTGGATGCATTTCGGGGAAGCAAATCATAATTCACACTTTTCCCAAGGTCTGACACTTTTGCAAATGACAGAGCATATCTGGCTGAGAAACCCGCTTCCTGCTGCCCTTGCTTCTGGTTTTCCAGTGTGTCGGTGCACTTTCAGTAGGAAGCTGAGCTGGAATAAACACCCAAGGCTGACCTTCGGAGCTTTCCAAGTGGAGGATGTGCTCCGAAACCCAACAGCTGGGACATCATTGCAGCAAGAGCCCCAGAGTAGGGCCGGGGAGGGAGCGGGGAGTGTGGAAGGAGGGCCGAAGAGAAAGGGAACCCACCCTGGGTGTTGTCAGGAGAGAAAAGGCAGATTCCCACTCACCACTTTCTCTTACCTCCATGGGTGACCAGTCCTACCTGTTTTTCAGCTCCCTCCCTTTTGTTCTCTTTTCCTAGCCGAAACACAGAGGGGCAGTAGCTCGGCTTCATTCCCTTTTGGACCATCACTTCCCACCTAGACTGTCTCTCTAGTCAGCACCAGGAAGGATGTGATGGTGGCATTCTAGAGTCCACACTGGGCCCCACTTAGTCCAGCTGCCCCTGCAGGTGCCTTTCTCTCCTCCAAACACAGGCGAGTCTCTGTGGGCCATGTCCCTCCTGTTTCAGGGGTGGGGCCAGGCCACGAGGAGCGCCCCCTGGTGATAGCCGGCTGCAGGGAGGTCTGCACTCCCCCGTCTCCCTGGGCTCCCAGGTGTGTTCACTTGTGATGGCACCTGCCATCATCTCACAAGGGCTTGCTCGGAACTCGTCTCCCCCACTCTCTTTGGGCTGTGTAGCCAGTATGGTGATCTGTTCAGGTGAGGAGTAAGTACGACAGGCGCTGAACTTTGAGAAACAGTTTTCAGTAACACATGTTCATTGGAGAAAATGAGATTAAGTAATGTTGAAAACACAACACAATCCCTCTACCAGGTGGCAACCACAGTACCACACCTTGGTGTGCAGGTGGTCTTAGTTGAACAAACCCATCTGTCTAGCTATCTGTTGAAAATTGATCTATCAGTCTATGTAATCTTTATGGGCACATAGGGGTGGTATGACTTTGTATATTGGAGAGTCACTGCATTAAAAAAACCTTTTAAAGCATGTTTTCTATTAATTTGTTCACCAAGCTGCTACTTTTGTCACTTGGGTTATTGATGAAGCATTTGGAAGTAAAGGCAGCAATTGTCTGCACGTGCATACGCTGGGGGTGAGTAGCTGTGGAAGGAGGCGCACATGATCCACTGGGTCAAATCTCCCAGCCCCTGAGTACAAGACTTCATGGTTTTTTGTTTTGTTTTCTAAGAGAGAAACTCTGGAAGTGGGTGATAAGCAGCAAGGCCTAATGGCCAGAGTTTTAAAGGGAACCAAAGATTCGGGATTATGTAAGTGTCCTTAAGTTAGAGGCCTAGAGAGAAACTGTTGGTTTAGCTTTTTCATTAGGAATTTTAAAAGTGACTTGGAAATGAGTCCTCTTGAAGGCAGTGACCCACGGTAAATGTGTCCATTGCTGCATCATGCTGCACATGTGTCCTTTTTGTTTTTGTTTTGTTTTGAATGGGCTCATTTTTAGGGAACAAAATAACAAGGTTTGGCTGTGTGTCCCAGGAAGAGGCCATAAAAATGAACCTCTGCATCACATGCCAAGAAAGGAATTCCCCTGACACGTTTCAGAGCTGATGCTTAACGGACCTGAACCGCTTTACGTTCGTATGGGACAGAGACGGCACCTCAGGGGGAGCTCCCGGCCCCACCCAGGTTTCGGGACCCTGCGGGGCAGACCCAGTAATCCCCGGGGGTGGTCACACGGTTCAGCCTTCAAGGGCACCGGGAGCCCTTCGTTTCAGCACCGACAGGCGCCCTTTCGAAATGATATTCAAGGACTTGGTATTTTAGGATTTAATTATTAGGGAGACAGCAGAGGCAAGGCCGTGCAGCTCCAAAACAAATGTCAGATACTCGAGGAGAAGAGGAAACGGAGGGAATTAAAACCTGAAAAGCAATCTTCTGGTCTGCTTTCCCCTCCTGGGGTGCTGAGGCTGCCAGCACCCCCACCTGAGTGGGTCTAATTAGTGCCGCAGGTGGTGTTTCATGGGGGAGAGGAAGCGCACCCTTCTCTAAACCTCGTGTCTGGCCTGTACTCTGTACCTGTATGTTCAGTGTATTTCGTTACGCTTACACGAGGTGTTCTATGAGTTCTAGAGCTGGGGCAAATATTGAGTAAGTGAACTCCAACCTTATTTTGGACATATTCTTTAATACCTGAAACTTCAGGTTCACTTTGCATTTGCTGGTGTAATATACTTCATTTTCCTAATGCTTTTGTTTCCATCAGAAGCATTTGTCAGAGCAACATTTTCTGTTTTGTTTTGTTTTATGTTGGCGGCATCAGTAAGTAATACATCACAGAGAAATTGGATACTCTGGTGTATCAAATACATTTTGAACCCTGTTCTCAGGCAATTGATAGGTGGTAATTGCCACTCGTGCCTCTGGGAGAGGTTTATCATTGATGAACCTGTGTTGTGTCCGTTACTAATCAGCTCCTGAGCGCCCTCAGGTTATCCATCTCAGACACAGCCAGCGTCTGGCACGCAGATACCCAGGAGAGGTTTATTGAATGGAACTGAGGGGCAACAATGGGTATAGACAAGACAGTCATCAGAGAGCAGAACTCTCAGCCCTGTGTGATTTTAGGGGACAGCAAATATAAAACTGATTTTCAGGCTGGTGAGTCTGAACGAGTTTGACAGATTGAATGAACTGTTTTCTAAGTTTCCTGGACGTGAAACCTGGAAAGTTACTTTTCAAAAATGGAATGGAGAGCTAGAATTTAACTCTGATTTCTTACACCTGCAGAGGGGAATGTGTCTTGCTGTGTTGGCTCCCCATCCCTGCTCGGTTTCATGAAATGGTGTGGGAAAGTTGGCCTTGACCTCTGGAGAGAAAGTGGCTTACCTGCAGGGTTGCTGTGAACCACTCAGTGGTGTGGGTAGGGCAAGCACCTACGGAATTACTCTAAAGGATTTAGAGAGGAAAGACAAGGATGCGGAAGAATCAGAATTGGATCTCAATCAATTTGATCAGTAAAGCTAACACTTTGTTCACAACCAGTGAAGCCACCTCCACAGAGCCCAAGATGGGGGTGATGGTAGGTTCTAGAAGACCTGAACTTCCCCTCGCCGGTTCCAGGGGCTCTGGCCCCCCGGGGAGGAGTCCCGCCTGCTCGCAGCCCACCCAGCCGGCCATGTGCAGGCGTCCCTCGTTGCTCGTTGAGAGCAACAGCAGGGAACTGCCCTAAATCCTTACCTAGAGCCCATGAGTCCTATTAGCACTTCTCCAGTTTTCTCTTTTGTCAAGGGAACAGACACCTATGATCAGAATTGACCTGATATTTCCTCCCTGGGTTTAGTGCTCAGTTGCCAACAAGAAGCGAAGAGCCAGCAGTTTAGGTCAGCCTCTAGGAGCGACTGTCTTCCCATGAACGAGACTCAGGATCGACCAGTGCCGCCAGCCTGCGGCGCCCTCCGCACCGGGCATCTCTGTGCCGAGGAGGCTGCTGGAAGAGAGATCCGCCTCTTTTGGGAGGCTGCTGCGTGGCTCCCAAATGAGCAGTAGGGGACAATCAGGTTACGTGTGCAATGACTGTCGGTCATTTTTCAGTTTTCAGAGAAACTGGTGTCTTTTTAAGAGGCAGTGGCTTTCTCTGCCGCCGTCTGAGGTGCTTGAACCTGGGCTTGCCTGCCTTGTGCTGAAGGAGGCAGCCTTTGTTTTGCCAGGTGAAGTCCTCTTTCTCCTTGGGGAGGTCATTGGCCGGAGCTGGGACAGTTGCCTGCCTCTTACCCCTCAGCCTCCGTTCTCTCCTGTTCCAGCAGCAGGTATTTTTTCCTGATCATACAGGTGGGCCACACCCCCTGCAACCCAGAGCTTAGGCATTGGGTCCATGGAGCTCTGCTGCCTGCTCTCCGCCCCAGGCCAGGATTCTCTCTGTCTCTCCGAGTGTCCTCTAGCCACGGGCTTCCCTGTCACCTTGCCTGCTCTGTCACACCTGTGGGGATTACATGGATTTGTCTCAGTTTGCCACCCAGCTGTTCCCCTCCGCTGGAGCTGCTCTGCCCAGTTCAGGACTCTGTCTTCACACCTGGGTCCTGGCATGTTCCCTGGAATACCAGCCTTCAGAAAGGGAACACCTTGCTGTCTGGACCCTCAGTCACTGTGGAGCCCCTCTGTCCAGCCAGTCTTTTATTGTCCTCCTGTTCAAATCCAAGGGAACATCGGAGCACAGTAATGACCAAGAATAAGAGCCCCAGTTGCTGCAGTTATGTCCTGGTGGAAACCTGAGCCCTCAAACCAGACTGGCAGGGTGGGACTCAGCCGCCCCATGTATTAACTGTGTGACCCCACAGTTTCCTTCTCTCTGCCCCCCTCTTTCCTCATCCTTAATGAAAGTATTTAGTAAGTATTACGAGGACTTACTCTTATTATTGTGCTTTATTTTTCTCGGGTGAGCAACCCAGTTCCGGTGACTTGACATCGTACAACATAATTTAGAGACCCTTCTGCAACAACACGTCCAGACCAGGACACCCATGGTACTGTTGGCATCAGCAAAACTCTCCAGTGACGTTGTCTGCTGTCTTGTGTGTGCGTTCATGAGTGCTTTAAAAACTGATGGGAGCCCTGGACTGCTGGCATGGTGCCCGGCGAATATTGTCTCGGCATATACTGGACCGGCGGAGGAGTCGGTCTAGTTGAAAGGCTGCTGTTGCTGTGCGCACCGGGAAAGTACGCTCCCAGGAGATGGCTGGGGGTGGCAGAGCACGGGGCCACACTGCAGCTAAAGGCTGTAACACATCAGGTGCGAAGGGACCAAGTCTGCAGCTTCCAGATCCACATTCCACCTTTAGCTTTAGAACGTGCTGAAGGCTTTGTCCCATCCCTGAAGGCAAAGCTGTTTTTCCTGAAGTCTTCTTCAGATGGGTTTTATTGTACCAGAAGTTCGTTTCTTTCAACTTGAAGACACTATTAATAGTAAGCAAAACTGATATAAAAAGGGTTGCTGCAGTTACCTGCCCTGGTTGAATTCGGTTGTGGTAAGGTTTCTGGGTGGGTATTCAAACTTTAAACTTCATGTGCAATCTGGGTCACGTAGAGCAACGGAACTTTTCCCGGGTATGCGCGAGAGCCGTTTTGCGGGCTCTGGTGGCCTCCCGCAAGCCGCCTTCCTTTTCAGACAGCCCTTACATCGTCCCTGCTTATAGTCAGCTGAAACCTGATACTCTGTGACTGTCTTTAGTCCTCTAGAGTTTCCACCGTTTAGGGACAAACAGAACAAGCTTAATCCTTCCTGCAAATACCAGACATTCAAGTATTTGCACCGAGCTCAGCTGCAGTCTGAGTCTTCCCTTTCAGACAGACTCCTCCCCCTCGTCTTAAGGAGGTGTTTTGGAGTCTCACCATCTTACTTGTATTTAGATATCCTAAACTAAAGAGAGACTGCAACCACAGTTAACAGAAGCCCTTGGAACTCTGATCTGTGTCTCAGGAGGAATAGAGTTGTGTGGAATTCTCACCTCCTTCATTCTAGATGATATACATCTGTTAATGCAGCCTCTTCTCCCAGAAATTCTTTTGGCAGCCATACCACATGGTGTATTGTATCAGTTAAAATGCCTCACTTTTTTCATCTGTATGGTGGTTGATCTATCTCTTTCTCACTCTGTGCTTATGTAGTTTGGAAGCCAGGTGTGGGAATTTGAATTATCTTTATTATTCAGTGTCATCTTGATAGGGTCTGGCTGGTGGAATCAGCCTGGTCTAGCCTTGGAGTTTTCTTTGAGTGTCTAAGTTGACCAGCCAGGACATGTACTGACTTTCCCAGTTTCCTATTTTTTGCCCAGTTGGGAAACTTGCCTTCTGTGGGTTCGCCCGAGTCTAGGAGGCAAAAAGCCCTCCCCTCTCATAAGGCCATCTCCCTGTCGGCACACATCTTAAGTGGAATGCTTTCTCAGGTCTGCTTGTCAGCCGTTTCTATCACAGACACAGACACTTGTAGATATTAACGTCTGTGGACGTGAGTTGTGGAATGAGGGATTTGGCTGCTCTCGATGAGGATTTGGAGGAATGCATGGAGCCGAGGAGCGCCCACCCCCGACCCCCTGGCCCCTCACTGTGGTGGGTCCTTGTTCAATCTCCCCCAGTTCCCCGGCACACCTGGACTGGAAGAGCCCACTGCTGCTGACTCCCGTGGCAGCTGACCTCCTGAAACGGACGTGATCACACTTCTGGAGCCCTCAGCTGTCCAGGTTGCGGGTAGGGCAGGCCCGAGCTTTGCTGGCTTATCCCTGAGGGGCCTGTGCCTCTCTGCACCACGGCACCTCCTCTGCCGGTCCTGGCCCGGCTTCCCCACATACCTGATTTAGGGGAGGCCCTGGGCTGGGGCCCTGTCAACAGCTGGCTGTGGGGTACCCTCAGTCTGAGAGGTGGCTGTTTGGTTTCCTTGCTGTGTTTTCTCCTTATTTTGTAGGAGTAGGAGGAACTGCCTTCTCAGGGGTCTGTGGTGGTTGGGGTTGCCCGAGCCCAGGCTCGCTTTGTGTCTTCTACTCATTGATTTCCATGTCAGCCGAATTCCATCTTGGGTTACGTTTTCTTCACTTGAAAATAGCCCATTTTTCTCTTTCTTCAGTCTAGTCATGAGTTCCAAATTATTTTGAACCCCCACCAAAATGACCTGGTTTTTTAAAAACAAATTTCCGTTTTCTCCCATCTCAACAAAGGGAAAAAGAAATATTTGTGGAGTACTTACGATGACTCAGGTCTGGGCTGGACCTTAATTCACACCACCCTGTCTGGTCCTTCACAACTCGGTGAGGCCGGTGGTGCCAATTTCCCTGGTAGAGTTGGAGGTGGCTGAGGTCCTGAAGCGGATGTGCCCGGGGTCATGGGGCTGGGGAGTGGGGTGGGGGCGAGGAGGGCACGGGACTCTGCCCCCCGTCCTGCCAGCCTGAGCGACTGCACTGGAGTCACGCTGCTGGGGGCCATCTGGGGTGCTTCAGCCAGCCACGGACAGGACCGCTTCCAAGGTCCACGCCTAGTCCCAGACACGCAGGGAAGACATCCGGAACAGAATAAAAATACATTGTTTCAAGGTCGAGAAAATGATTTAAAATTTAGAAAGAAAGCATAAAGGTAGCCTGTCAGGGTTATTTGGGGTCATTGCTTAAAGAAGCCATTGAAGGGTTATTTGGTGATTTAGGCTGTTGTACTGTTTCTTTGTTTTTAGCTTATTTATTTATTTATTTTTAAGATTTTATTTATTTTTAGAGAGGGAAGAGAGGGGGAGAGAGAGAGAGAGAGAGAACCATCAATGTGTGGTTGCTGGGGGTCATGGCCTGCAATCCAGGCATGTACCCTGACTGGGAATCGAACCTGGGACACTTTGGTTCGCAGCCCGCGCTCAATCCACTGAGCTATGCCAGCCAGGGGTCTTTGTTTTTAGCTTTTTTATTAAATTGATTGGCGTGACTTTGGTCAGTGGGGTCATACAGGTTTCAAGTGTACAACTCTATGATACGTGATCAGCGTATTGCATTGCGTGCCCACCACCCAGAGTCTAATCACCTCCCGTCACTGTATGTTTGCCCCCCTTTACCCTCTGCCACCCCACCCCCTTCCTCTGGTCACTGCCATGCTGGCGTCTGTGTCCCTGAGTTTCAGTTTTATATCCCACATATGGGCTGATTTTAGCTTTTTAAAACTAACTTTGATATCCCGTAATTTGCATAATATACAATTCGCTCATTGAAAGTGCACGATTCGATGGTTTCCAGAGTTGTCAGAGGCGTGCCCCCGTCAACACAGTGCCCCTTAGAGCACTGGGCTCGCCCCAGAAAGAACGCTGTTGGAGCCCCTCCCTGCTGCCTGGCTCGGCCAGCCTCGTTCACGGTGCCTTTCCTGGTGGACTCCATTCTTGTTGGAACCCACCAGCTCTACCAACTTAGTGGTCTTCCTGTTAATAAGGTGAATAGTTTCAACATGTTTATTTTGTATTTGTCTCGAGGGTCACATTTTGAATTTTAGAAAATTGCGCTGTGACGGTACTCTCACCCCACCAAATGCAGCTAGTTACGGTTACCGATTTGATGTGTGGCTTTATATGTGCATTTACAACGTCTACCATGCTCCTGCAGCTAGCTTTCTCTCCTTTGACTTAGGAATGCCCCTTAGGCGTCTCCTCTCGGCAGTAAGTGTGCTTTTCCAACAGTCTTTATGGCTTGCATAGTATTGTATCAGACGGACGCCTGGTAACCTGCATTTCCATTTGGACTCTTAGTGTCCTTCTAATTTCTTGACATTATGTATGATGCTGTTATAAACATTCTTTGTGCCACATTTTCATGCACATCTCCAATCATTTTCTTTGAATTAATTGTTGAGTGTGCAATTGCTTGTATGCAAAACCAAAAGTTTTTGAGCAATTAGATGCATCATATTTTTTGCTTTTTTTTTTTTTTTGGCTCTTGTACTTGTCTCAGTTATTGTCCTCAAGCATTTGTGAGTTGTTTTCTAGTTTCCGTCTACATCCCATGGCTGAGTACCCAGCAGCATGAGTCATGGAATTGTATTAAATACCTGATGGGCTTACAGTATAACAACAAATTCCAAATATGCACTAAGATCTTTTTTATGGTGATGATTCAGAAATCACTTCAGGAGCTTGTAGCTTGTTACTATGAACATCATCTTTAAAGTTATATTTTTAGTTAATGCATCAGTGGTTGAAAAAAATTAGAAAATAGGTATGAACAAAAAGAAAGAAAAGTAAGATTAAATCTTCTTAAACACCATGCCGGGCACAATCCATTTACCGCTTTGGCCTATATCTTCAGCAAACTCTCCCCCACGGGAACACACAAAACTAACCAGCCAAACAAGCAAACAAACAAAACAACCAGATGCACATCTTTTAAAACCAGTAAATAGCTCTGCATGAAGATTAATGTCAAATGTAAGGCATTTGATGCTTGTAAGTGTAGATTAAAAAGCAACTTGGTCTTAACACTCTGAATAACAATTCATATTTTTAAAAAATTCACTTTGCCTTATAGTTTCTGGCATGCTATTGAGAAGTATAATGCATTTGTTTTGTGAGGTTTTTTTCCTTCACTGCTTCCCTGCTGCTCTCCACGCTTCATGTCCTTATTTGTATGAAAACTTCCAGGTTCCTCCGTGCGGAGTCTCTCCCCAGTTGCTCGCCGCCCCTGCAAATCCCTCGGACACCTTCAGGTCTCCTTTTCGGAAATATTTGGCCTCATTGCTTTGTAATTATGTTGTGTTCCACATCCCCGATGCTTTATTAGTTTCCCACATATTTGATGAAAAGGAGGTAATTAGTGTATTATGGCTTCTTTTGAATTGTCCTCCAAGATAAACAGAGGGAAGTGCTACATGGGTAAAAATGCACATAATGTGGACAGATTTTGTCACAAACTCAATGTCATCTCAAGAGCATGAAAGCATTTTATTTATGGAGACTTTGCGTATGCATTTACCTCTAAGAATTAAAAGCTACCATTGCTTCATGGTCACTCTGTAGTTTTAGTAGTAACACTGTACCCTGCTTCTTTTTATTATGTCCTGCTCTTGTAGCTCAGTGTTAACATCCTCCTTTCAGTCTGAGGCTGAAATCAAACCAAACTGGGACATTACGCGTGAAACTTTTTCCCTCACTTAGTTTAGCCACAGGTGCTTTGCAATTATATGGCTAAAACAAACAAAATAATAACAATAATAAAATAAACATCACTATGTTCTAAAATGAGCACGTTTACTACAATGTTTGGAACAACTTCGCAACTTCCTTCCTGAACCATGACCAAAAGCAGTATTTTCTTGGTTGAAATATGAATCACATTTCTTTCCATCAGTGCTTGATTTTCCTCTGACCTGCTACCTCTCTCGTGGTTTGCATGGAGAGCCACGCCCATTTTCATAATTTTACATAGATGTTACTGCAGACTGCCACGTGACTGCCCTCACTAGGTGGGGGAAAAGTCCCTTGACTTTCTGTCCTTTTCCAGCCTGGCCAAGATCATCGTTTCTGCCACAAGACTTCGGTGAACTTGAGGCTGGGATAAGAGTCGGTCCCTGGGCGCTCACAGTCCATAGGGAGACTTGACTGTACTGCCTTTACAATCTTGAAGTTTTCCAAAGTAGACTCCAAGCTTGTGGAGGGACCTGAACCTTGTTGACCTTGACCATCCCCAGGGCCTATCGCCATATCGGGGATGTAACTGTTGCTCAGTAAATTTGTTGACCAGAATTTAACTGAACTGAATGTTCCCTACCCATTGCCTCTGTTTTACTACCCGATGTCTTGCTAACCCCTGCGTGTTGTTTCTCTGTTTTTACCATTGTCAAAACCATGGCCAGTGCATGGCCATGACCCTCCAGTCCCTGATCAATTAGACTTGCCTCTATCAGCTGCTCCCTGATTTCTTGTGAAAGTGACTCAACTGAAAACTTCTTCCTTCTTGAAACACTCCCACCTTCTGATGTCAGAGCTCTGGTTCTCGGCCTGCCTCTCTCCCGGGCCTGCCTCTCCTCTTTTGCTGATTTTTTGTCTCACCCCTCAAGCACACTGTCTTCCCAGGCCCCGCATTCAGGATGTCCACCCACTCTTCGTAGGTGGCTTCCACCATCTCTACTAAGCAGATACCCCAAAGGTTCCAGTCATACAATTGCAAAGCTCCCTTTGGGTTATTAAACCCATAGTCCTCACACGTCTGCAAGCCTTCCTGGCTTTCTACTGGGAGCTTCATAGGTATTCATGTAAAGAGTGACACAATTCTTTACTTTGCCCTTGACCTTCAGCTTTGTAACCACATGGTTTGTTTACTGAACGAATATGGGCTAAGGATGTTGACTGTTGGTGTGGCTGCTAGGATATCAAAACTTTAAGAATAGAACTACAGCCTAGGATTGAACAAGAAAAGCACAGTGGCGGGGAAGAGTCACGACCTTGTTATTCACCCACCCAGCCCCTGCTACCCAGCCCCTGCTACCCAGCCCCTGCCGCCTAGCCCAAAAGGCTTCCCATTTGAAAAACCACTGCAGTAGGTTCTTTCTGAGGTCTCATCTGATTCTGTTATCATCAGACCCTCAGTGATGTCTAGTGCCTTTTAAATCAGTGATATCCTTTGTGAAGGTGAGTGCTAAAGGTCACTTCTCACGCCTTTTGGAGTGATCTGTCATAAACTTACCTTTAAGAGGTTTTGTTTTTGTTTCTATAAAACAGGCCTTTATACTGCCAGGTACTCAAGGTATTAAGATTTTATTCCAGCGTATTGGTAGTTGGTATCAGAAAAGTCTATTTCATTTCCATTCTGGGTTGAAGAACATGGGGGTAAGTTGAACTGAGTAAAAGGAGACTGTTTAGCAATTACCTGTTGGCAGTAGCTCCCTTCTTCCAGGTGTGTGGCTTTGGGGCGATAATGGGCTGGTGATCATCAAAGCTTGTGTTAATGTTCTTCCTTCCCTCCACCCCAGGGCCCAGCTCTCCCCTGACTCTTTCCCCTCCCAGACCATCTGCACCTTTCCACCAGCCACAAATGTGGGTGTCCCCAGGACTCCCCCTGCTGCTGGGAGTCCTCATTCACCATGCTGCCTTCAGCTGTCACTCACATAGATGCCTCCAGAACTGGGCTGCAGTTCCCAGCTGTCTTCAGACCTCTAACCTTGACGTTTCACTTGCTTGTCTGACAGGGCTATCTGGGAGACCCAGCAGCATGTTATACTCAACTTGCCTAAACTGAAACCCCAGTTTACACAACACAAAGAATAATTTCTCCTCCTCTTTCAGCCTGTGCAATTTCTCTGGACAGCTCACCCAGGCTGCGAGTCCCCAAGTCCAAGTTAATTCATTCTTACCTCCTGGTCTCCTTCCTTCATTTCCCACACCCTGCCATTCACATTTTATCATTTAGGATTCTTTCTGTTGCAAGTACAGAAGAGCCAGGTCAAACATGCATAAACAATAAAGTGCGTGTATGATATGATCTTGTGTGTTCAGGATATATTAACATTTGTCACATATATGAAGGTGTGGGTATATATGAAGCAAATGAAATCTTTAAAGGGTATTTGATGGTTCCCATAACTGAAAAGCTGTGTGCCATGCCAGCATGGTGATCTGGTGTTTCTCTCCCCCCACCCTGTTCTCTCTCTCTCTCTCTCTCTCTGCTCCCCACTCCATCTCCCTCTTTCTCCCTCCTCCTTAGTCTTCTGTGCTCTCATGCTCATCTTAGGGCTCCCCTCTTGTTTCCACGATGGTGACACTGCTTGCCAAGTTGCTCTGGCTGGTCACCTGGGGACCACCTTTGAGCCCCCCTTCCCTCTGCACCTCATGTTAAATCCCTCAGCTCTTCTTCAAAGTATCTCTCCAATCCAAGCAGGGAGGAGTGCAGACGGGAAGCATGAGTCAGATGTGATAATGTAAGAGGAAGGAAAGTTGAGAAGAGATTAAAGACGATTCTCCTGAGGAAGGGGAGGTGAGGGGTGCCTGGTCAGAAGTGGGAATACTGGGGTTCGGGGGAGAGTGTAATGGGAATAGGCTCCCAATGCTCCGAGGCGGGATCCGTGTGCTGCCTGGAGAATGGCACTCTTTGTGTTATGTCACAAAGCACATCGATTCGATTTGTTTTTAGACAACTTTAACGTGTGTCCCACGAGAAGAATGCATTCACTGTGTCACATCTGAAGCCAATAATTTTCTTTTAATATGCAAATATAATATAAGCTCCATTTTTCATTACTTTCCCTCCGAAGCTGAAAGCAGTTCACTTGCCTTAGAGATTTTCACTCTCATTGTGTTCTGATGTGACGCTACCTTTCATTAATCCCTTCCAGCTAAGCAAAATTTAATTAAAACCACCTCACATGATGGCAACCATTTATGCATGTTAAAAAGGAGCTTTCGGAAGCTCAGTCTCCAGTCTTCTGTTTTAAACAAAGTTGAACTAGTAACGTTTAGTAGGTTCTTTCTTGGATTCAGAACTTGTTGCATAATGACTTTCACCCCGTTAATTTTGGGTAATGGGACTTTTATGCCGACAGTGGGCTCCATTTATTCAGAGGAGCTGTGTTCCTAGACCCCAGGGATACCTAAAACCCGGGATAGTACTGAATCCTGCAGACATAGAATACACTTTTTCCTGTGCACACATACCTATGATAAAGTTCCATTTATACATTAGGCATAGTAATAGATGAACAATAATAATTAATGAAAACCCATTATAACAATATATGCTAATGAAAATTACGTGAATGTGGTCTCTCTCAAAATATTTTACTGTACTGTACTCATCCTTCTTCTTGTGGTGATGCGAGCTGATAAAACGCCTTATTAAGTCGAGAACTTGCACCTTCTCAGTTACAGGAGTCACTTTACGGCTGGCCCAGCTGAATTGCCAGAACTTGGGGCCATTATTACATAAAACACGGGCAACCTGAACACAGGCACTGCAGTCCCCTGACAACTGATCTGATAACCCAGATGGCCACTGCGTGACTGATGGGCAGGGAGTGTCCACAGCTGGACAGAGGGATGATCTACGTCTGAGCGGGCTGGAGCGGGGCAGAGCGGGACTGCACGAGATTCCAGCACACTAACTCGGAACACAGTGCAATTGAAGAGTTACACGTGGTTCATTCTGGGGATTGTTCATTTAATATTTTCAGAACGTGGTTGGCCATAGGTGACTGAAACCATGGGTGCGCAGGTGGGGGACATGACTGCGACCTGAGTTCTGAACACTGCACAGTTGAGCCTTGACGGTGAAATACTTTTTTAAAGAGAAGTGGAAAGTGACACATGAACGTGCAGTTCTTCCCCTCAGGGAATGGCCCCTGTCAAGCAGACACGGGGGCAGCCCATTTTACAGGCAGATTACATGACCCGATGTCTCCGGGGCATTGTCGGACCCTATGGTCGTTCTGTTTACTTTTTGAGATACAGCCGTACTCTCTTCCACAGTGACTGTATACTGTTCTGCGTTCTCAACAGCAATGTTCGAGGGCTCCAGTTCCTCCTCACCCTGGCCATCACTGGGTATTTTTCCCTCTTTTCTCTTAATAACAGCCTGCCTGGTGGGTGTGGAGTGGAGAACCTTTAAGTTCTCTCTCACGTGGCGGCCACAGCTGCACCTGCATGATGGGTGACTGACCAGTGTTGGTGGCAGTCCAAAGGAGGAATGTGAATTGATGAGCAGGAATCTTAGCTTCAGCTGACTCCTTTGTATACAGCGTCAGCTCACCCTAGTGAAGCTGTGTGCATGGATGGAGTACGGAAAGTGTCTCTGGGCTTACCGTTTGCCCGAGGTCACGCCAGCAAATATCGTTCAGTATCAAGAGTCCCGAATCATCCATTTGTATGATGACGACATTTGACACAGAGCAGTCTCGGGTCACCCAGGTGTGTCTAATGGGCCAAAATTCACTATCACTAAATGGGCTCTTATCAAATTCAGTGGGGGAGGGGAGGTGCAGTGTCAGAAGAGAGTGGTGTTTCTCCCTCACGGGGTGTCTGGCTGTCGGCCTGCCCTTTGCTGAGCACTGTTCTCTTTAAACCAGTGGGCACACCTGAGAGTCACCGTTAACGTCAGCACAGCAATGGCACAGCACACCTGCTGGTTTGTTTTTTTTTTAATTTTTATGAATTCTTCAGTCAAATGGAGGTGACTATCACTTGTTCTGTCTCTGAAATGTACTTTTGACAGATGGCCAGAACTCTCCTTAATTTCCACTTTGTTTACTTCCATAAGTAAGATTAGTGTGTGATAGGGATCAGTAGACTGAGCAGTCTGCATTTTAAAGCCACGTAACATTGAGGAGCGTGATTAGGCCAAGACTGTGGTTATTTTTGTCTTCCCACGTCATTTGCTTAGTGCGATCTGTGCATTTCACGTGTCAGCCATCACTGCTGGGCAGCACAAGCGTATCTCAGCGAGGATTAGAGGAAAGCGATTTTGTGCTTAGGAAATAATTGAATGAAGGTTTACTTTGTGACTTTAAGCTGCAGGACAGCTTCCTATTTTAAAACCTCTCATTCGGTTATATAAGCAGAGGGGCCCCAAAGTCTTTGCACACTAGGCTCCATCTCAGAGTCTGATTGGCCAGCCTGTGCTTGCTTAAGCAAGGACTTCAAGGGCCAACGGTCCAGCTCCAGGACCAAGCACGGAGCAGAAGGAATCCACTGTGACTTATGTCTACATGTCTTCCAACTGAGCAGCTGCTGTCTTAATGTTGCCTTTCCGCTTGCCAAGGCCAGGCAACTATTTATTGAAAGTGTACTCTGTGACAAGTAGCACCTTATTCCCCCACCCGCTCCCCAGCTCCCTGGCTCCCCTTGCTCCCCATAACATGATGAGATGAAGACCTTTAGAACTCCAAAATAAAAAGGGTAAAAACCATAGCTCCTAATTTCAGCCTCAGGAAAGTCTGTGCTGTCCAATCTCCAGGTCAACCCAACGCATTCTCTTGCTTTATTAAGTTTTTCCCTCATTTTCCAGTGACAGTAGCAAGACTCCTCAAATGTTCACATCATATTGTCTTAGAAAGTATGCATTACCCAATTTAGTTTGGAACTTGAAACCAGAAGTCAAGGCCAGCCATTGGTGATTTTGGAGTCTCTGGCCCTTGCTTAGTTTTCTGAGATAACCTTTCTCTGGCCAATGCTGGAGTCAGCCAGTATCAGGAAGCTCCTCTTCCCTGCTCCCCTCGCTGGAGGTTGGGGTGAGGGGAGGGCTAACACAGCTGTCTCTCCTTGGTCGATCACTCAGGCATAGGTCTGGTCTGTAGCTGCCTTTGAAGACCACCTGTTCTGAATCTTCAGTCTTTGAACAGGCCTGCGGGGTCTTTATCCTTCATGTAGCTCGTGTCTGAATGGCTCTCTGGGAAGACACGGCCCTTCTCTCCATGTCTTGTAGGATATTCAGGCCCTGCTGGATCTGAGACTTTCATGTAAGGCCAGGGGCTCTAAGGCAGGCTGGGAAGAAGTATTTGGGGTCAGTGGGGGGCTTTTTGCTACCTTGTAAATTATGCCGTGCATTGAAGGCCTGGTTCTTCGTCAGATATGATTTTTTTGAGGCATATAATAGAAATACTGTTGAGACATATAATTGTGTGGATGGGTAAGTAGGGGTAGAAAGGACAGATTAAAAAAACTATCCTTCCAAAGGGATTTGATAAATAAAGGTTTCCTTAATAAATGCAGAGATAGATTTTTAAAAAAGGAAAAAAAGAGGTGAAAGGCCCTGCACGTTCGAACGATTAAGTAGGGAATCAGAATGTTTATTTTCCCTTCAAAACACCACATCCATAATACATGAGGGTGGTAGAGCCTCGAGGCTCCTGCGAGCCTTTTTCTCTAGTAATTTCTTCCCCTAATTCCAGGGGGTGAAAGATGGCACTGTGCCTGGGCAGAGGGGGCAGATGAGTCGTGTGTGCCCTCTCGTGCCGCCGCCGTGTTCTTCGCCCTTGCAGTGCTGCAGCTCGCCTGCTTTGGCAGGAACACAGTGGAAAGGAAAGGCCCTCATCCGAGGGTCTGGGCGGGTCTCCTCCGTGGTTCACACCCACTGCCTCCCACCCTGATTGTGTGTGATGGGCAGGCGTGGCGGGCAGTGAACAAGAACCCCTCATCTCTGCTCCTAAAGTGATGCTCTTTTCAGAGATCTTCAATTGTCATGTTCCTGGGGTGGTTCCCCTGTAGGCCCAGCTCTGCCTGCTGGATGGCCAGCCTGCATTTTCTTTTTAAAAAAACCTACTTGCACCATGACATTGCATTATGACTGCATTAAAAGGTAACTATTTAAAAAGGAAAAAAAACCAACAACAACAACCATTATCCTACTTTTCTGACTTGGCATACCCACAGCTCCATCCTCTGGGCTTTATCCATCCCCCCACCAACCCCGTTACCTCCCCATCTCCCCTCCCCTCTTCTCTTCTCTTCTCTTCTCTTCTCTTCTCTTCTCTTCTCTTCTCTTCTCTTCTCTTCTCTTCTCTTCTCTTCTCTTCTCTCCCATTATATATGAGTTATGGCAAGGACGCAGAAACAAGATGGTGCAAGGGCATTCCCCAGCCTTGCCTTATTTCAAAGAGCTATTCTCTGTACACAGGGTCTGTGTCTTAATGAGTTTCTCAGGTCCAGAAGTTGCTATGGAACTTCTGTAACCCACACTTAGGGATACTCATACATTATTTATAGTTATAAACTCTTTTTTTAAAAGATTTTATGTATTTATTTTTAGAGATGGAAGGGAGGGAGATAGAGAGAGAGAGAGAGAAACATCAATATGTGGTTGCTGGGGGTCATGGCCTGAAACCCAGGCATGTGCCCTGACTGGGAATCGAACCTGCGACACTTTGGTTCGCAGCCCGCGCTTAATCCACTGAGCTACGCCAGCCAGGGCTATAGTTATAAACTGTTTATAATTTATGTCACCTACAGTGTGTAACATTTATAAACATTTATGTGAGCGTGATTGTGTTGGTGTAAGAAAGTGCAAAGTAGTTTAAATTTTGATTCTTGTTTTTTATACCTTGAGAAACTGTCTTACAGTCTCTAGCCCTCTCGCCTTCGACTGCAAAGAAAGGGTATTGCGGGTCCGGTCTCCTGATCCTGTCGGTGCGGGCATTGTGTGGTTCTATTATCAGAGTTCGATCAACACCAAGTGTCACTGCATTTTGAATGAAATGCCTTCTGATTGCTATTTAAGATTCTGTAGTGAAATTAAATTGACTGCTAATAAATAGTATGTAGCCCTTTTGGAAAACAGAGTTTGTATACTAAATCTGGTTTATTCTAATTTCGACTTTCTTTTCTCTCCGTCAGTTTGCTGTTTTGTGGTTCACAAGAGGTGCCATGAATTTGTCACATTTTCTTGTCCGGGTGCGGACAAGGGACCCGACACTGACGTAAGTAGTCTGGGAGCTGTTACTCAATGTCAATGAGAATTTCTGAGTTTAATTTTTTTAATGCTGGTACAACTATTGTTTGGGCCTCTACTGCTAATGAGAAGACTTATCAGTTGGTCTGGTACTGCATGGCTCGTACCAGTGAACACATGTGCAGTCCTTCTGAGCCCTGGCAGGACCACCCGGGGACGGAGGAGAATTTCTTGCTGACTGGTCCTCTGCAGTCTTCCGCTTAGGGCAGCCACACGGACCAAGTCCACCAGATGGATGGGAATAGCTTTCCCGAACACAATGCAGGTCTTTCCCGAATATGCTGACAAATTTCACAATCAACATCAATCATTCTTTAGTTCATTAACTAGTGGGTCTTTCATTGCTTCTGGCCACTGTAACAAACATATCTAGTTCACTTCATGAGATCCTGGCTGCGTTTCATGTAAACGCTCCTGTTGGTTTAAGTAAGTTAACATCTGTTCCACCGAACAGATGATCTCTGAAGTTGCCCGTGAGCGAACACGTAATTTTGTGTACCTGCGTGTAATTCTGCCTGTCTCTATGGAGCATCTGTGATGCACTGAAAAACGGGACCAGCCCAGCAGAGCGGGCCTTAGGAGGCATGGGAAATACCCACATCAGACATACAGGGTGGGGCGAAAGCAGGTTTACAGTTGTTGGTACGGAAAATAATAATACAGCAATGAATAAATAATACAAGAATAAACTCTGGGTTTCACGTCCTCACAACTGTAAATCTGCTTTCCCCACCATGTATATTGAACGGAAAGGAACATGGTTTGTTTCCATGGAAAGTAATATTTCAACTGAAAAAAATTTTTTGCGGGGGAGGACTGAAGAGTAGGCATTTCTATTCTGAATTGCTTTTGCTGGATCTCTGTAGTCACTGATACTTAAATTATATGCTCTGAGTGATTTCTACCTTCCGCATTCATTCCCATCAGGAAACCGATTTCACAGCAGCGTTTGCAGTGGAGGCAGGGCTGAATTCTCCCCTCCCCAGGAGCCGGCATGTTCACAGGGAGCTCTGAGCAATTCAGCTTTGCATTTTTTAACACATGTAATGAAGGAACTTACTGGGGGACCCCCAGTGTGTGGAGACATGCTGTGTCTCAGTTCAGATGCTGGCGGAGGCAGCATAGAGCGGGTGCCCCAGTTCTGAGCTACCACTGTCCCGCAAAGACTCACAGAATGCGGGAGCCAGTGGGACCTCTGGGGTGATCTTGTTTGATACCCTCGTGGACCAGGAAGTCCAGTCCACGAACGTTGAGTGACTTGCCTGCATACGAAAAAGCTATGTGGTGTCATCCATGCCTCCCTTTTCCATAATCCCCTTTCTTATCTCCATGTGGGGCAAGAAATAAAAAGAGATAAAAATGAGTGCAAATGAAGAGCATCACGTGGTGGTCTTTTCACCTCCTTGCTCGTTATTCTCAACTCCACCTCCTATTTGAGCTTTGCTCATTTCTCTTGTGTCCCCTCTCATACTGGCCCCATCAAGAATGGCATGGGGAGCCGTGGGGGTGGTGCAAGCTATAGGGCTATAAACAGCTTTTGCTTGACTCCTTCCTCCTGCTCCTTCCTCCTTCCACCTCTTTATTCTTTTAGTCAAATACACTTTATTGAACTCCTAATATAGGGGAAGATAGACATTAAAACGGGGGTGTCAAACTGTTTTCACTGGGGGCCACATCAGCCTCATGGGTGCCTTCAAAGGACTGAATGTAGAGCTTCCTACCCCTAGTTAAGGAGTAGTTACATTTACACAGTCCTACAATTATTTCAGTCCCAGGGAAAGGTTTTACCCTAGCGATGATGTGATCCTAGTTGCGTCTTACAAAGGTGGCTGTGGTTGCCTGGTAGAAAATGAACTGGGTAGGAAGTGGGCTCAAATGTGCAGGTGAACGTGGGGGGACATCAGCAGGTGGAGAACAAGCACAGGGGCCCCGCTCTCCAGGGCAAGGAGGTGGGAGCTTGGAGTAGGTGGAGGCCACGAGGATGGGCGGAGTGAGCCCACTCAGGGTACACTGAGGTGCCTGCCTGATCAGTGGTTCTTGGCCATTGCGGGACCAAGGAGATGGAGATGTTGAAAAAGACTTCCATGTTTCTGGCCCAAAGGAAGAGCATCTTTGAGGCTCTGGGGTAAATTGGACCAAGGGTTTGACTTCGACATTTGAGAAGTTGGACATTGAGAAGACAGTTGTGTGTGAAGATAGGATTGGAAGTGAGAAGTGGGATATGTCCTAAAGATAAAGATTTTTTTAAAGTGTTACCTAGCCTAAACAGAGGGTATGGAGTGAAAAGAAAAGAGACCAGGGCCCAGGAGAGAGATCTGAGGAACTGTGGCAGACTGGAGGGAAGAAGGAGGGAGGGGAGGGAGGGGGAAATAAATCCAGGAGTGCGATGCTGACGTAACGCTTTCCTGAAGCAGCACAGCCCAACTCTCTGATCACGTCTGTGATTCTGTTGCAATTTCGCTGTAGGCTCTCGATTTTATCCCTGGACGGGCACTGTGCATCCCTGTGTCCAGCAGACAGTCTCGTTGACAAGGGCGAGTCTTTGTGTATGCCCGCTAGAGATCAGTTCTTGCCTGTTAATTATTTTTCGTGACCTTTTTCACACTCGGAAATGTTATGCTGTGTGAATGATTGCCCTGTGGTCCCTTTCCTCCTGGAGCCCAGAGCCAGGCAGGAAGCTTTAGGGATGGTGTGCTCGGTGTGACATGTGATGGGAGGCGCCCCCGTGACCCCACGTCCCGCTGAGGCCTGTTTCCGTTCACTCTGTGTTGACTTGCTGTAGGTACTGAGCCTCACATTTTATAATCCTTGGAAATAATGATGGTACGAGATGAACCTTTTTTTTAATGTGAGAGAAAAAGAAGTACACGAGACATTTAAAAGAATCAGTGAGATTTGACTGGCTGATTTGGAAAGAATTGTGTGTTCTCTTCCAAGGAGGAAGTTTTGGTCCTTGGGGTTAAGGGGCCTGTGATTAGGTTCTCTGCAGCCATAGCACAGGAGGTGTCTCTGTCTTTCATGCAGGGCAATTTTATTATTTTACAAATGTGCAAGATGAACTGTACCCAGCGGGGGTAGGGGGGGAGTAGTTGGAAAAGCATGAAGGTTTCATGGCACTGAGCTGAGCTGAGATGGTAGGAATTTTCCTGTTTCATCCTTTTTTCCAGCAAATTTGAAATCACAGAACTAAAAAGCTGGGAGGCTGTTAGGGGGAAGAGAGAAGGGCCCCTGACCTGGTTGTACTTCAGCAGAGCTTGTTGGGGTCTACCCCCTGGTGGAACCATTGCAAGTTCTGTTCACACGCTCAGAAAAGTGCTAAAGGACACAAGAAAGGCCCGTTAAAGGGGCAGAAGGATCAGGAAGAAAGAAATACAGGGCAAAAGTAGGTTTATAGTTGTGAGTACACAAAATGCAGAGTTTATTCTTATATTATTTATTATTATTTTCTATATGAACAACTGTAAACCTACTTTTGCCTCACCCTTTATAATGTAGGCGAAAAAACTACCTCAGACATTTTTTTCCCTGAAAATTTAAGATTCATCAGTTAAGATTCCTTTTCACACTACCGTGAGTGCTCAGAGCGCACAGTTTATGTTGGGCTTAACGAAGCCTCCATTGAGTCCACCAGACTCCGAGCATTTGCAGGTGGGAAGGCCCGACCTTATGAGGCCCACAAGCACTGTGCCTGCTCCACCATCTCTCAGATGGAAGGAAAGGAAAAGTCCTGAAAAATGAAACAGCAGAATCCAGATTACCATAATCAGATAGGAAGAGAATTAAACATTGTTCTGAACACAGGTAATCTTTAAGACTCCAAGAACAGTCCTGTTGAATTGATGAGGAAGTTCGGGGCACCTCGGAGGAGAAAGGGCTCTGGGATTCAGTGGCAGGACCCTCTGAAAATCAGGCCAGTCTCTGGGCCTGCCCCCCACCTGCCCAGGTGAGCAGAGTTCTCTCAGACGTTCCCTACCGCCACCACTAGAGATAAAAGCCAAGGCTTCTGAGGCTTTAAGTGCAACCTTGTGCACACCAAGTAGCAAAGGAAAATGAAATCGGAGCACGTAGCATTAAAGGTTAACTCATTCACTGGCGCCGTGAATCTTTAAGGCCAGGAATCACCAGCTGGAAAGAAGGGGTGGACGGGGCTCACAGAACATGCAGGACTCTTCCCATTTGGAATTGGAAAGGCACTTGAGTTGGTGCAGAATTTGTGTCTCCAGGTGCACGGCACCAGCATCCCCTGCCCTACATCCCAGATTTTATGTGACAACAGAGAAATAAGACAAAACTGGTCCGTGTGTAGAAATAGTTCTTCTCCCACCCCTACCCCCCAAGTTGAGACATGAACTAGGACATGGTGCACGGGTAGATAGGGAATATGGCCGCGCTTGGCTTTGGGGGGTGGGGACGGAGAACGTGACCTTGCTGTGGCCATGGCGTGGTGACGAGGGAGACAGAGGAGGGTTGGTGGAGGTTCAAGGGGCCGGCTCTGTCTGAGACTTCCCTTCGCTGTCTAAGATTTCAGCAAGCCAGTCTCTTTGTCCTTCAGTCTGGAACTCCTCCTCGTCCTTAGAATCATCTCCATTCAGCTTAAATGACGTCTGTTCACAGAGCCCGTGTCGCTAGAGGGAAAACAGGTCACTCGGGTCCTGCCAGATGTGTGTGTGTATAGATTATTAGCACATTAAGTCATTTTCTTCCTCCGTGCACCTTAAATGAGGAAAGCTGCAAAATGGCCCTTTCAGAGCATTGTACCCATCTCAGTTCTGCTTTTAAAGCCATAATGGGGAGACACTCACACACACACCCTTTTGTTGTGTAAAGTTGTCGGGAGAGAAACGTTCCTACGTGATATGTATAAAATGACACAAATGCTGAGCAAGTGTTTAAACATCACCTTGGGGGCACTCACCCTGTGCACTGGACGTGTGGGGGGTTGGGGAGGGGAAAGGGGAAGGGAGTAATCCGTTACAAGTCTTAATGCGCTTTAGAGGTAACAAACTTCCCTTGCATTTTTCTTTGCATTTTTGTTTAACCCGTCTTTTTTTTTTTTTTCCTTGACCATTTTCACTAACGCCCCTGGCCTATCTGGGGAGCAATTTGTCATGCAGGACTTTGCACTTCTTAAATCTGAGCCATACAATTGCACAGAATTCAGGTGACTTAAAAATAACTTCCCGGGTCATCAGTGCCCCTCACCTGGGAGACAGCCGACATCCATGCAGGTGGTGGCACACGTCGGCTGGTGCCTCCCAGGATAGGGGCACTGATGAAGTTACCGGGTTAGAAGGCAGGGAAGCTTGCTTCTGATCTGGGCACAGCTTCAAGCCTGCGAAGATCATAAAATTGAGCCATTTGAAGAAGCTGAGAGCATTGACTTATAAACAGAACCAAAAATAGAACCGATTGAGCAAATTGCTTCAAAGCAAAAGCACTGTCTGGTACGAAGCTGGACTCCGTGGAGGGCCGCCTGTGCAGAAAGCAAAATTGCTCTCTGTTCTCGATGGTGGTCTTGAGAATTCTCTGCCCTCAAGTTCCTCTCGGTGTCTTAGAAACCATTTGAATAAAGAGAGGCTGCTCAATTGTTTAAAATCCAACATTTCAAAGCTTCATTTATAACACAACTCAAAACATTTAAAACAAATCTAGGGGTAAATTTAATTAGCAAATCTATTTTCTCAAAGTGTGCTTTTACATTTACTACAGAAATCACAATTTTGTGAGCAAACCCAGTTATACCCGATGGATTTTTATGTGCTTGAACTCAGTAAAGTGAGCTTTGTGAAAGGCGCTGGCGCTAAAAAGTGGCATTTGGAAGTCAGCAGAGGGAACAGGGGTCCTGGAGTGGGAACTGGCTGTCCTGCCGGCTCCCCACAAAGCTTTCCAGACCTTGATTTTCTTTTATAAATATAGAGGATAAACTCAGTGGTCTTTAAGGTTGTTTTCAGCCCTAAGGTCTATTCCATCACTAAATATTTATTAAGGGCTTTATGCTGCGGAGATATGAAGGTGAAGACAGTTTCATTGCTGCCCTGCCAATACAGTCTCTTGCATCACACGGATGAGGCAAGCATGCAAATAATTACCCTATAAGATTGCATATGATAGCTGCATAGGAGGAGGAGAAACAGAATGCTGTTTAGTTTAAGCAGAGGGAGAGAGAGCATCTAATGGGAGAATGAGGGAAGGTTTCCTGAAGGTGGTGACATTTTCAGATAGACTGCAGTTCTTTTCAAAATTTTCTTTTACAAACAGACCAGTATTTTCATGTCTCCCTTCTGGCTTAAGGGAGTTACACTTCTTGCCAAAGGCTGCTGCTATCCAGTGGCATACAGATGTAAGTGACGTGTATTTGCAAGAAGCTTGGTAAAAGGAACACCTGCAAGAGAAATCGCAGTGTTCTGCACACCCTGGAGGGCTCACCCCTGCATCCACCTCTGAGGAAGCCCTGGCCAAGTCCTGGGATCCCCCCTGCACTCGCCCACAGGTGGCATTCCTCACGTGCTGCGATGCCATGGGAAACCTTAACAACAAGTTATTTCAGGAAAGTAACCCCAGCAAATAATTCCTGTGCTAACTCTGACCCTTGGTGGGTAGATTCTTCTCTGTACCGGATTCACAGCAGAAGAAGCATGTCCTGCAAGGGAAGGGACTCCCGCTACTTTCGTGCCAGTTAACCCAGCTGGGAATTAAAAGGGGCCCCAGAGATTTGCCCCCTGGTCTGCAGTTCTGGTGAGAGCTATGGGAGGCAGCTGGGCGGTGGAATGTCCGTCCTCTCCGCCTCCCAGGATTTGGCCAGTGAGACGGGGCATGTGTGTGATGACAGGGTGCCTCGTTTTTTAGCCAAAGGCCTGTTTTCAAGGGCTCCTGGGGCTTTCCAGCTTAATCCAACTGTTTAAGTTGTCACTGCTCAAACATCTTTGGAACTCCACTCTTAGAACGGCATAGAAGGCCAGTAGCACATTCTTCTCAAAATCTCCGCTCTTGGCAAGTTGTTAGCCTTTGGTAGTGTTGTTTGGGGAAGCTGCCAAAAGTCCAGTGGGGCCAGATGGGAAAAGGAGCGGGACTGAGGTGGGTAGCACTGGGCCCAATAGGAGGTGAAAGAGTTAGGTTACAAAGTGGTCTTTCTCGTGCAGGTTAAGCACTGCCCTCGACATCAGGTTGGAGGGAGGCGTTTTTGTGCGGAGTGTGGAGGGCACCCAGGAATCACTGAGTAACCTCTCTGGGGCACTTCTGGTTGATGCTTGTGTGGTTTTCTGTTTTTGAAATAACAATTCAAAATTGATTTGTTGCTTAACAAATTACACCTACACAGTGAATGCTTTGTGAGCAGATCTTGTGTCTTTTCCCTTTAAAAGCCAAGAGCCCAGTGCCTAACCTGGCACAGAAAAAATGTTGTTGAACTTCAGAGAATGCGTGGATGAAGGTCTGTTAACCTGACTCTATTGCCAGTTGTGTTTATCTGGTCTCCAGTTACCTGAATAGTTTTAGCTGCACATGAGACAGTTACTGACTGGGTCGAGCACCTAGGAATGGATGTTTCATCACCATTGTGACCGTGGCACTTTGTGGGAGTGGGGGAGCCACCACTGATGGGCTCTCCTGCTTTTCACAATAGCCATTTGAAACCATTGTCTTAATTCTTGGGATTTGAGTTTTAAAAATGGTGCCTCTGGGCAATATAGCCTTTGGACTGGTTGCGATCGAAATTGGTAGGATGGCTTCCTTATTTATTTTTCCTGACCTGTACAAGAGACTTAGGACTATCAGCCAGTCAGTGGTGTTCGAACAATCAGAATAATCTGTACGTGAGAACTCTTGCCAGAAATGTGGCCTGGGGAGCCAGTCCCTGGGGTCCGAATCATCGGGAACCCAGAGCTACAGGTTTGCTCTACAAGTCACTGAGTCTGCATGACGTTGTCTGACGTAGGTTTAGCATTTCTTGTGCCCAGGGCTTCTCTTGTATTTATTCATTATATGTTATTCAACATTTCCTGAGCATTCATTCTGTGCCTGGGGCTAGGAGATGCAAAGGTTAAAAAAAACCATGGTCCTTGTCTTCAGTTTATCCTTAGTGGGAAGCCACACACATGAATAAACATGATTTTCATTCAGATAATTACTTCAGTGGATCACATATGTAAATGCACAAGGCGTATATCATTGTTCCCATTGTACGGATGTGGAAATCAAGGTGCAGGAGTGGGGAAGTGACTCTCACTGGGACCCAGTAGTAAAGGGTGTGTTAAGCTTTGAACCACGTCGAGTCACTGGTTGGTCACATGGTTGATCAGCAAAGCCAACTTAAGGGGCAGTTTTTCTGCCTATGAAGGCTCTGTTTTTGTGGACAGAGTCTAGGCTCACTGTGAGTAGGAGAAATCTTAAAACAGTAAGAGATTTGAAAGGATGAAACCCTAAAATATTAACAATGAAAGCACTCATAAGCAAGATCAACCATGCATCCTAGTTTAGACTAGAGCACACTGGGCTGATGGGACCAAGTGAGAGCCTGGAGCAGTTTGGAGACTTCGTTTGAATTTTTCTCAAGAAAGTGGGAGGTAGGACTTCCCAGGACACTGGGTTTCTGGAAAGACTCATTTCAGGTGGCTTCACCCAAAGCTGAAGACCAGCCCACACAGCTTTTCGGCTCACGCCACAGGCGTGTCCCTGCACCTCAGTGAGTCGCTTTTCAGCAAGCCAGTGTGTGAGTCCCATTCAGTTAGCTGGCACCTTCCTCACCTTGGCTCTGTTTTCTGCTTCTGCTACTTAACAAATTTCCAGCGGGAGACGCAGGGAGAGTCTATGAATAAAAAAATACATTTGCTAGGGGCTAGGAAAGGCAGGAAGGTTTATCGAGGATTTTCTAGCTAGCATTATCACTGTGACATTTATTTGTTTACAGTGAGGTCAAAGACAAAAGGAACCATCCCAGCAATCAAGTGAACCCCTTTACTAGGCATGCTGTAGCCTTTGATAATGGCTAGAGAGATGAAGCAAGTGGGACCCTCCCCGGCAGCGGCTCTGTGATGTTGTACCAGAGCTGTGTGCAGATGCTGTCAATCACGGAGTCGAGTGCCGGCGAGAGAGGAGGTGGGCAGTGGGAAAGTCAGTTTTCATAATCATTTTGTTTATTCATTGAACACTTCTGTTTTTATAATCCAACATATTCCCCAAACATATATTTCGAGACTGACATGCCAGAAGCAAAAGCCAGGTTCTAAGAAGGGCGCCATTGTCATGATACCTGTCACATCGCCATTAGGTGCTGAGTAGTCCTGACCGTGTGAGGGTTTTCCAGGTGGCATCCTCGATGTGGACAGAGTGCCCAAGCTCTTCATGTCAACTATGTCTTGCTTGATGGCTGTCACCCTGGCCATTCTCCTTGCGTCTTCTCCACTTTCCAGGCCAGTGCTTACTAGTCTGTGTTGGAACCATGCCAGACCATCAGCTTTACATAGTCTCCCGAGCCAGCAGCCTTGTGATTAACTTGGTCATCTCCATCTCCTTTGTCTCCCACATCTGTAAGACATCTCCAGGTTCTGTGGGCTCTGCCCCGTCTGCCGTCTCCATCGTCACAGCCGCCCTCTCACTGATGGCCTCATCGTGTGCTATGACTTGGCCTTACTGAGCTGGACTCTCTCTCCTGTATGCGGCTGGCCGCCCCGTGGTACTCCAGTTGTTATACATACGTGATCGCGCTGCTCTCCTGTCTCATGTCTCCCAAGGGGTTCTGCAGGGGCCCACAAGGTGACTGCCGGGGCTGTTGGCCAGGACGCCTTGGTTCTCCCTCACACTGGCCTCTGCAGGACACCAGTAGCACAGGGTTCTGACGTGGTGCTCTGCTTTTCCCGGAGGGCAAGCCGCAGTGCACACGAACCTAATGAGCTTCTGCTGGAATCTTTCCTGATGTCCCCTTGGTCCCCGTGAAGGCAGATTCATCAGGGTTCTCCAGAGAAACAGAACCCATACACTGTGTATGTCTATTTGCCACACAACGAGGTTTACTATAAGGAATTGGCTCGTGCAACTATGGAGGCTGACAGGTCCCAAGATCTACAGGGTGAGTTGGCAAGGGGGGGACGCAGGACAGCCAATAGTACAGTTCCAGTGCGACAGCCAGCAGGCTCGAGACCCAGAAGAGCCAGTGTTTCAGCTGGAGCCCAGAGGCAGGAAAAGCCGTGTCCCAGTTCTAAGGCCATCAGGCAGGACGAATTCCCTCTTGTTTGGCCAAGGGTTAGCCTTTTTGTTCTATTCGGGCTTTTATTAGGGAAGGCAATCATCTTTACTCAGTCTGCTGATTTAGATGTTAATCTTATCCAAAGATCACGTCCTCATGGAAACACCCAGAATAATGTGACCAAACGTGTGTCTGGGTGTCCCCTGGTCCCGTCAGGTGCACACGCAGAACTAACTCACCACCACAGAGTGCGCACACACAGGGGGTGGGTCCTGGGCGGGGTTGGTCCCTCAGGCCATTGCTGTCCAATTTATCATGGGGAGACTTATTTTGGTTATGTTATACTGTAATATTTTCCTTCCCCTATATCTTGTTCATCTCTGTATCTCTAATGCTTTGTATGATTTCTGAGTCATCGTAAGTAATCACTGTTAAATGAGTGAATGAATGAAAAAGTAAAATCTCTGATCCCAAAACAGAATGCAAATCATTTCCTTGGTTTGAGTAAAATATCTAAAATGTTTCATGAGATTCTCTCAGAATCAATACCAGCCATCTCCTGATTAAAAGTTAGTTGTTAGATAGTAAATTTCCTTATTATTTTAAAAAGATTTTTTCTTATGGAGGGACTCTTCAGTGCTTGAAAAATATTTAAGCCAAATAACATCATGCATGATGGCCAGTGAGTCGTGCTTGCTAACTGTGTGACCACTTTTAACCTGGTGAACAGGTTTTGGTTAAATGTCGATGGGAAGGAAAAAAAATCCACCGAGAGGAAATGCTTGTTTTGTCAACTGCATATTTTAGATTTATAATCCTTGAAGTAGTTGCTAATTATGCAGTTAACTTGGAGAGGTTTTAACCAGTCACAGTTCTCGAGGCCGAGAGGTGACAGAGAGCACCAGGGACACTCCCTACGTGGCTGTGCTCTGGTTTCTGTCCGGTGTGACCACTGCTGTCCTAGGTGCACGTCTGTTGTCTGTCCAGCTGGGCCAGGGTCAGTAGTCTGTGTGGGACTCACTCAGGTCACTTGCTTTCACGCTCATGAGAAACTTATCTTAGTATGAGATTACTGTGTGAAAGAATGTATTTTAAAGTGCACCGATTCTAAACTTGTTTTATAACAGCCAAGGGGTTTTCTTTGTCTTGTCGTAAACCTGCCTAAGACAAATACCTTTCAGAAGGAAATTTACATGTTGCTTGCTCTCTGTATTTGGCACATCCCTAGCCTGTCTTTTCAAACCTCTTTTTCAAGGCAGGGAGCTTTACAGTGTTAACACAGAGTAGGAATATTGAAAACATGAGACTTTCATATTTGGAAATGACACTGTCCGTGGAGGAGGGTGATGTTAGGTTTCTAGATATTATGCTGTATCATGACTCATTTGGACTTAAGCAGGTCATTCTCCTGTTACTAAAATTAATCACAAAAGACCAGGGACACTTGAAAAAGGAGAGGAGTTCACACAGCAGGTCTTAAAATTAGAAAGGCAGGTGGTTCTCTTTAGCATTTGCTAAGCTTGCAGTATGCACCAAGATTAAGGTAGTTAATTTTAATCTTTTTTTTTTTCATTACAAATCTGTATTTAGAGTAACTTAATGCAGAGAACTAGAATGGGAAAGAAAATGGTAAGTTGAACATTTAAAAAGGAATTGCTCCCATAACTGAAACCTTCTCTGTGAGTCCACATGCCCACTCTTGATTTGGAGGTGTTTGCTTAAATTCGATCATATTCTCACATAGTAAATGTTTCATTTAGGGGCCTAATGATGGGAGACTCCAACAAAAATAACCTCATAAAAAATACAGTTTGCCCAGTGGCCTCCTAACTTGCTCCTCATTTC
Source organism: Phyllostomus discolor (assembly GCF_004126475.2). NCBI lineage: Eukaryota > Metazoa > Chordata > Mammalia > Chiroptera > Phyllostomidae > Phyllostomus > Phyllostomus discolor. The sequence continues at coordinate 88,226,582 of NC_040910.2, forward strand.
TGCTCTTGCCTCCTACAGTTTATCCTCTACACAGCAGCCAGAGTGGTTTCTTGCATGTATCAGGCAGGCTATGTCATTGTATTGCTCTGCCTAAACCCTTCAGTGGCTTCCTTTGATTATTAGAATAAAATATGAACTTCTTCCCTTGGTCAGCAAGGCCCATCATGACTGTAGTCTGGCTCCTCTCCACCTCCCTGACCAGAACATGCCAAGTTCATTTGCATCTCAGAGCATTTGCATCTCAGGGCCTTTGCATAGGTGGATTCTTCTATATGCAGCTCATTCCCAGGGGATGCTCATTCATGCCACTCAAGAATCTCCTCAGATGACCCTGCCCTCATTATTTTCTATTAGTCTTTCCTCCTTCGTGTACTTCATAGCCCCCATCATCACCTAAACCATAGTGTTTATTAGTTACTTGATTATTGTTTGTCTCTTCCACCACCATGAAAGCAGGGACGTTGTTTTACTTACTCTTCTCTTTAACCTAGAACTGGCACAAAATAAGTGCTCAATTAATGTATGTCAGGTGGATGAATGAATGCATGTTACTCTTACAAGAGACATGAAAAATCTTACAGGGTCTTTTCTCTTTGATTCCTTCTGATAATATAACCTAAAGGAAATGCCTCAGGGTAAATAGAGACTTTTCCTTTTTTGTGATTATGATGTCATACCAAATAGTTAACAAACTGGCCATGCTGGTTAAATCTAAGCCCTACTATGTGACTGGATGTATCTTCAAAATAACCCAACAATATATTCTTCATAATCTTCTTTTCCCTCCAAATTTGCTTTATGTAATAGGTAGATATAAACTATTGAACAAAAACTTAAGATATATATGTAGCAACTTAACAGAACCTGATAACCCAATTTCTTCTGTTTTTTTCTCAAATTCATCTTTAAGTCTTTTCATCATGGGGCTCCTAAGAAAAAAATTAACCACCCAATGGACACTATGATCAAATGTCAAATCTTCAGGAAGTGCTTACCACACACTACATTCTTCCATAGTGCGGGTGTGAAGAACCTTCCAGATACTTGCATTTTGTATGTAGAAAAGTGTTAAGAGTCGAATATTCAACTCAATATAAAATAATAAACATTCCCTATTTGTTGAAATTGCTTCTACTTTTCCTAATGAATGATTATTTTTAGCTGTAATATCACTAGGCTGAACAAATAAATCACCGGTGAGTATATAAGGAAAAATAAACACAGGTTAAATGAATAAAACACTGCAACTGCATCTTTACTAGACCATCTCCACCTCTCATACTTCAGATGCTTGGAGATTCAGTGTTCTTACATTAATTGCAAAAAAAAGATAGAGAAATTCCCTTTTTTGAGATCACAACTATGAAGTCGTGTGGTTATACAAATTCTGTTTTTGTGCAAAACATGAAATATGTTTATCTTTGTTCTCCACGCTCAGTAGACTTGCCGCTCAGCTAGCAGGACTTTCCAAGAACAGACTGAGATGTGTTTTGGATGACTTCCGTAACCTCAGCCCTGCAAGAATAAGAAAGGCAGTGTCCTTTTGCTGTGGTTTGAGACAACGGGGAAAGAGGTCACAGGAAAGAATAAATCACAATTGGTAAAACTGAGAAACTTTTCTCAATTCACCACAGTGCCCCCTTCATTTCTACATCAGCATCATGGTATATAATTCAAGCTCAAGAAATCAGAAATCTTAGTACTTAAAATTTACCTTGACTTTTAATTGTCACCATATTAACCAAAATAATTAAACACATAGGAAAGGGTATTTGGTCACTGAGGCCGAAGAGCCAGGGGTTGGGAATTAAGATCATGCCCAAAAGTTCCCTAAAAATCCCTGCATGGCTGCAGACGTTGGGGAAGGTATGTCATACTTTAGACATGTGGCGGGGAAAGGAGGGTGGTATTTTTATATGAAGCCTTGGTCCAGTGCTTAAATATACGATTGTGTTTAGATCTTGTCTCTGTTGTAGCGCATAGGGATTGTGTAAAGTGTTACAGCTAGCTGTATATGTTAAAATTGTGTGTTGAAGATTAGGAGAAAGATGGTGGTTTTTCCTAAATGAAACAACTTTCTTCTTCCCCTCACCCAAATTCTTTTCCGAAGTTGCTGGCATTTGGGTCAGGGTTTTATTAAAAGCTACATATTATAACACTGGCAAACACACAAAAAATTTGTTTTAAGCTTGTTTGCACAATTCTTTTTTTCCATTGGAAATGGAATGCATTGCCTTAGGTCTTTTAAAATAGTATACAATTATCAATGGCTTTATGTTCAAAAACCCATTTATTTATAACATGGAATAAGGCCTCTATGTGTTTGCAGTTAAGAAATACAGAATTCAATGTGATCTCCTAGTTTGTAAGCAAACTGAGATGCACTATCCCTTTTCTGTATATTAAAAAAAAATTAGTTAATGTGTCCAGAAACAAGCTCTGGTAAAGTAGGTTTTGATGTTCTTCATAATGCTAACAATATGTGGTCTGTAAAGTTCACTGAAAAATAATATGTCTGTTATCGATCTCATTTAGCTAGAATACCTAATTAACTGCCAGATTCTGTGTATTTGGATAAGTGGGATAAGTGTCAAATTTAAAACCTTGAGAATCATTTATATCTAATAGGATCTAAGCATCGAAAATTATGGCATGGCTAGATATTGGCAGGGAGTGGTGTTTCTTTCTTAGATTCCCCTCCGCAGCCATCGTTTTCTTCCACTCACTTTCTTGTCAGTCAGCAGGGAGTTGTTAAGTCAATGGTGATACATCAGTGTGATAGAATGCAGGTGGGCATTAAGAATGACGATTATAAAGACATGCAAAAATGTTTATATGATGCTCGGTGCAAAAGTTTAATATGAAGTTGTTACTGTGATTAGTACTGTGGCAGAATTTATGTGATGGGAGGCAGGAACTAGAAGGGACCCTAGGAAATTGAAATCATGTGATGATAATTTGATTTTTAAGATAATTAGACTCACATTATTTTTCTGGATTTAACCTGGTTGGAATAGAACAATTTTTAAAAAGCTCTCAAATTCTCATTGAAGTACTTGCACCCCTCCCCAGTGCCGTCCCTGTCATGGAACTGCAGCCAAGCGCAGTGTTCTCCAGGATTGTGGTCTCAGTGGAGCATCCCCGCCCGTCTGAGAATGTCTCCTTGCCCAACAGTGTGATGGCAAGGCTCTTCGTTGCAGGTGTCTACATGGCTACATGCTGAGCATTAGTTTGGGATTGGGTTCAGACATGAGCAATAGAAAACCTGACCAAACAGTGGCTTGAGTTAAATAGGGATTTTGTCCTCATCACATACCAAAATATCTGGAACTGGGCAGCCTTGGGCTCACACGGTGGCTCTGAGATCCCTCGGAGGACCCGGCTCCTTCTGCTTTTCAGTGCCGCCATCTCATCTGGCAGCTTTCGTTTCTTCGTTCTCACTGTTGTTGCCCTACTTGTCAGCCGGCTGCTTCAATTCCATCCCATCGTGTCCCAAGCAACAGGAGACAGAAAGGCGAAGGTCAAAAACACAGATGCTCATTGAGTCTGCTCCCTTTCAAAGGACTCCCCCAGAAACCCAGTGCAACAACTTCTGTTCCCATCCTATTAGCCACTCCTACCTGGAAAAAAATGTAGGTTTTGGTTTGTTCTATTTTAGCTCAGGTATATTCCAACCCAGAACAAAGTCAAGGCAGTCCAGTAACAAAAGAAGAGGAGAATCAGTGTTAAGTAGGCAACAATGAAGTCTATGCTCAAGTTGTTGAGGGCTGATTGCCTTCTAGACGTAACTGCCTGCACTATGTGCCTGGGAGTGTCTTTTTGTCGGTATTGCTAGTGCTGTGACTTCGTCTCAGCAGCAGAGGGGGGAGCCTGTTACTCACCTGATGTCACGAGGGGTTTTCAGATGCAATTGAACTAAATGGGTTTCTTGATCTGCTGATGACAAAAAGACAGTGAGAAAGTCTTATGATGAGTTCCTCTCACCCAAATGAGTTGTTGGTTCTTTGGTGATTGTACTTCTAAGTTTTGTTGTTCTTTGTTTTTTAGTGAGGAGCATTTTGTATTGAGGTATTTTGAGCTTCAATAATTATGTGCATTCAGTCATAATATTCTCATTACATAGTAGTTCCTGATAATACATAATCAGAGTTGATTGAAGCAAAGCAGGTATCTCAATAACTCACTGTCGACTGGAGCGGCTTTGGTCACCCGCGGCAGGGCTCCCCCAGGGCGAGGGAGGTGGCACTCCTCTGTGGGGACCAGACGAAGTTCCATGTGGGCATCAGATCTTAAGGGGGTATGAGGGCAGTGGTGTGGTCAGGAAACAAGAGTACGGAGCCCCAGAAAATGAGTCAGGAATGTTCAGCTCAAAGAAAGGAATAAATTGTAGGAGTTGATGAGAGCTGTCTTCCATTCTAGAAACAAGGGTGGACTTGACTTTGGAATCCCAGGGGCTGATCCAGATCTAATGGATGTTATAAGAAGGCAAAGTTTGGCATAAACACCAAGAAGAACTTCCAAAGAGCAGATGTTTCTAACAGTAGAAGAGGGACTCCGGAACAAGGAGCCCCACGAAGTGTGCCTGGGATGCCAGCCCCACTCTGCCCAGAAGGGCAGCAGCAGCTGCACTGGGGGCCGAGGTGATGCTCTAAAGACATGGCTTTTCTCAGTGCCCGTCTCCCCTGCTGCCTGACTGGTGCTCCGTCCTCATTTGAGAATCACATTTGGCATCTCCTTTCTCCGACCACCTGCTCTATGGCCCCAGGCTCCTTTCCACCGCCAGCTCAGTCACACACCCCCATTTCATTCTCCCTGTGCTACCTCTCTGAAGACGGCTGTGACACTGCGCCGTAACGGTCTCGGTCACCACCATGCACTGCAGCCCCGGGAGGGCAAACCCTGTCTTTCGCCTCCCCAGCCTCCACACTTACCCTCAATCTGGCATCTGGCTGGCTCTCAGTAAAAAATTAATTATTGAGTTAGCAAGTACATGATCGGGGAGATTCGCCTCGAGTTAACCCAGATGTTATACAGAATTCCTGTTTGTCCTGAGCCAGCTGTGGCCTCTCAGCATAATGGATGGTTCCTGAGAATAAAGAAAAACAGTTCTTTGTGCGAGGGCCATCTCATTTTGATGTCCGACCTTTATAGTTGTGACAAGGTGGAAAAGTGGCCACCGCGCTGTTTGTGTGGAGCCTGCCGGTGAGTGCGTGGGCCGGGGGTGCTGCGGAGGCTGCAGCCTCCCTTTGGTTTATGGAAATAGAATAAACAGAGAACAAGGCAAGTGTCAGAAATAACCTGGGACACGTGGAGGTGAAAGAGCCTTACCTCCCAGTGGCTGAGAACAAAAGAGGCCCCGATTCTGGCTGTTGTTCCGGTGTATTTTTAGTCAGAGGGCCCTTTCTTCTTTGATGACCAATGCATGAAATAACCGGGGTAGAAACAAGTATTAGGCAGGGAGAGGTTACTCAAGTTGCTTGGCATTTCATCTTATTTTCCCTCGTCTGAGAGAGAAAAGCGAACATGGCTGGCCATGACGAGCACAGCCGAAAAGGAAAACGTGATTTCCCCTCTCGAGTTTGTTTATGGTGTGTGATTCAGTTATAACACGCACTGCTGTGAGTTATTTTCAGTGTGTGGCTTGGTAAATGGCTTGAAGGGCCTTCTAAGGAAATTCCTATCTCATAAGATATTTCCCATTTTAATGTTATTCAAGAAAAATGATGGTGTGGGGAGTTTTCCATAAGCTTGTCATTGTTCAATGAGCGCTGTTTATTTATCACAGCATTTGACCCGTCAGCATTCGCTGCTGTTGCTGTCAGAGATAGTTGATCTGTTTCTGCCAGAATCTTGTAAGGGAAATTGATGAACCTGGTAACCTAATTTTAGACTTGAAATTTGGCAGATGGGTGGTATTTATAGTGTTCTGAATCAATTCCTATTAGGTGTTTAAAAATAGTTATTTCATTAGAGGACACATTCAAGAAAAAAAAAAGATTTCAACTTCAAATCTAATGCACAAACATTGTTTTTAGTCTCCTAAACTGGATATGCATTTTGGTACCAATTTCTGAAGAGCCTTTCTGTACTCTCTTCTCTTTCCTGTGTGATGCTGCCGTTGTCATGGAAACAGATCTTGGAGTTGCTTTGTTACACAGTGGCAGGGACTCCCTGATAATGGAGAGATACTGCAGGTCATTACCAACACAGAGCCTTTATTAACTGTTGTGCTACGATGCATATTGTACAAAGCATGGAGCTCTTGTATTTTTGGAGCTTACATTAAAGACATAACTTTGACACCCACAAACACAAAAGAAACATGTGGGTCATCAGCCGTAACAGCCTCAAAAAGCATAAGCAATGGGCACTTCCTGTTTGAAATACAGGTAGTGAGTTCCATCCTTGGTCAGGGGCAGGTCATTACCATGGACTGGTGAGGGTTTGGGGAGATTGTTGAGTGGGCAGGAAAGGAGCAAGCCAAAAGTTAAAGGGGAGAGGTGGAAACTGGCTCCTTAGATGAAAAATACCAGCACATGATTGTGCGAGTTCTCCAAGGCTTCCCAGTTAGAATGTTTTATTTAGCGAGTCTGCAAGTCTCAAGGTAGCCCAATCAGATGTTAATGCAGGGTATTTTACCATGGATATGATTTAACTGATTAGGGTCTAAGGTGGGTCTAAGGAAGCAACTGGAAGGTGTCGGGGACCCCTCACTGCCGTGGGACTACCTCTTGCCTTCTCACTTCCCACCAAATACTACAACTGTTCTTGGTGTCTGTTTACTCACCTTTCACGTGGTGATGCTCCCAGCAGTTGCACTGAGGGTCAAATGGGGGAGTGATGACAATTAAAGAACCTGGTGCTGGGTAAGTACTCAATCTCCTACCCCCATGCTCCTCAGTGTTCCCTGGAGTAGTGTCCTCAGATCCACCCCCCACAGCCTCATTTTTACCTGGGCACTTGCTGGACCGGCACATACTCAGGTGCCACGGAAGTGCTGAATGGGCACCCTGGGTGTGAGTCTGTGTTTAGAGCACTCCCGGTGGGCTCACTCTGTTTGAGAACTGGTCCCCTGGCACATGTTTCTGGGAGTGGGTTTACCTTGGTCGTGGTTGAGTACAGTTCTTGTTGCTATGTAGGACTGCTGGTCACTCACAGAACTTGCCTGCTCCACTGCTACAAGAAGGGTATTGAATAAAGCGGCTTTTGGATTTCTGAGCTGTTGGAAGAACAGGATGACTTTGAATGAAAAGGTCTATTTATATTTATTTTGCAATCAAAAAGCACTTTTAATTCAGCTTGTCCAAGTTAATGCAGTGAGCAACCATTTCCCCCCTGAATTTCAGGTGTCCATACTTACTATTATATAATTTATACTTTCTGTTTGAGCTACAAGAACAATTGACCACATTCTTTTCTAACTCTAGGATCCTGCCCTTTTGTTTCCCAAGTGACAGTTGATGGCTGGGCTTCTGAAACCCAGAAGATCTGCTCCCAGACTTAACAGGAAAAGTAGAGTGATTCCAGTACCCCCTGCAGCTGCTATTTTAGACTCAGTGAAATTCTCCCGTGTTTGCCATTCCTGATTTTATTTCTTGTTAATTCTGCCATAGAATATTTAAAAAACAAACACTGCAGTGATCTAAGTCTCAATCCAGAGCATCGTTGGTATACTGGGAGGCCAGGGGCCTAGAACGATGAGACTCTTCAGATTCTGTGTGCCACGCGGCGTCGCCAGGACTTGGTGGGAACCGGCCCACTCATCACCAACCGAGCTGCGCTTCGGCTAATTCTGGTGTGGAAGTTACCCGCCACCCAAAGAAAAGTACTAAAAATGTTTGACATTTACAGGGTTTCTGCCGCAGTCGGCAGTTTCTCTAACAAGTGCATTCACAGATATTGAAAGGATGTGGCAATTTCTAACTCGTATTTAGACACTGCAGGAGTACAAATATAGTCGTAATGGTATATTGCAGTGATGGGTGTGCAGAGTGTAATGACTGTCAGAATCAGAAATCTCATTTTTATCATTTTTAAACGTTTTCAACATCCAGATGTAAACTCATCTATGAAGATAATGGTAGTGCATGACCACAGAGAATTTTTTTCTCTAATTCTGAGTCGCTTTTCACACTTACTCTCTCTAGGATCCCAGAAGAGTGGTATACATGACAAGATTTTTTTTTCTTTTTGGCTAATTAGGACAACTGAAAGTAAATATCCAATTACGGAGTGATGAGTCTAGTCTGGCTCAGTTTCTATCCTTTAAGGAGACCTAAGTTAGAAGAATGTATGTTGAAAAGAGGGCCAGTGTGAGACAAATTCCAATTTCTAGGAGAAGATGAAATGAATCCTCTTGGTTTTACAGATTTTTACCATGTGTGTAAGAACAGAAAATAGGGTCAAGGATTGTTTTATCCTTTTACTCTGAAAAACAAGAACACAGGCTGAGGAAATAGCAAGACCTGGTTTCTACTTTTAGATCAGTCTCCAAAATACTGAATGTTCTTTGAAATAACAAAATACTTGAGTGAAGAAAAAAAGTGAGGAACTAACTTAAATTTAGCTCTGGAAGAGCCCTTCCTTCAAACCATGGCCCCTGTAGCTACTATTCAATCCCCTGTTCCCCTCCTGGCCATGTTTTGGCTCCCATTGTTCATGACAAGGACAGGGGTCTTTCTCTTGGTCTGGACCACAGATCCCTCAAGATGTCCATTGGGGAGCTGCTGGGGTCCTAGATGGGCATCCTCTAGGTGGATGTGGGCTGGGAGCCTGGAGACAGGAGCACAGGTAGCAGGCCTGTGAGATTGTACTAAACCTTGGAGAAGAGCTGATGGAAATCCCAGGACTTCATACGACCTGGGGCAAAGCCAATGAAGCCCGCTATGGCAACACGGGACACCTACTCTTTCCAAAGCATTCCCCTTTCTAATTGGCTTCCTGTAATTTCTGTGTTTATTTCCTTTCAGTATTTCATAATGTCTTTATGAGTCAGCTGTGCTAGGCGGAAAGGAGTTCCTGGGTATTTGGCAGAGACGGAAGGAGAGAGCAGCATGGGGAGAGAACAGTGATTGAAGCAAGGGAGAGCCCCTGATGAAGGGGAAACTTAGGGACTGATTGAAAGCATGTGGTTGTGATCTCCTGGAGAACTTTAGTCCTGTGCTAGGTATAGTATTGTATATAAATGGGCCAAGTTATCCTCTTGTAGGTGGTTTGCACTGACCCCCATGGAGTCTAGAAGAAGGAAGGACCAGCTGCTCCAAGAAAATTTCTTAAAAGGATGCTTGAGGGTATTTTATAATGCCCAGTGTTGGCACATAGCAATGAAAACTGTAATGTCTATTCTGAACTTGGGGAAAATGGTGTGAGACTGTGTAGCCAGGCCTGTCATTGGATGATGTGTGGGTAGCTCTTTAAAAAAAAAAAGACACCAAAGAAGAGGACCTAGAATGTTATCTTGAGATCCACATGAACCTGTGTGGCCTTGAACTCTGCTATCTTCCTGGACTGTGGTGTCAGGACTTCCTTGATAGACCCTCAGCACTGCTCCTGGTGCCCTGGCCATGGAGGGTTCTCGTGGGAAGGGGTGAGTTCAGGAGAGCAGACAGTACTCTGCAGTGTGCGCAACCCGAGTCACCTGAGGAGAGCTGACCGGATTCTGGCTGTGCCTTCATTTGGTTTCAGAAAAATGTGAGCAGGATCAAGCAGTGTAGGTTGCAGAGTGTAGGGCAGTAACCTGCAAACCTGGTATATACCTGAATCACCGGGCACATTTCCAAAATGCATTTTCTGGGCTCCACTCCAAACTCAGGCAGGTCTTGGTTGGAAAGGACCAGGCTTTAGTGTGAACTTTAGAGTCAAGTAGTCCCAGGATTGAATCTCAGCTCCAAACACCCTCACTAGTTGGGTGACCTTGAGCAAGTCAGTTAACCTCTACAGACCAGTTTCTTTATCTGTGGGCAAAGGACAAAGAATCCTATTTATAGAGTTTGGGGATAAATTAAATGAAACTCTTGTAAAATGCTTAGCTCAGTGCCTATCCCATGGTAATCATTCAATATAAATATTACCTATTACTACCTTAACCAAAATACGTGTGTCAAATGGCTCCCAGTACTGTGGGAATGTGCAAAGGCATCATAAAAATAATGCTCCCTATCCTGACAAACACGTGATGTAGGTAGCTGAGAAAGCAAGTACACATGAGTATTCAGGAAGCTTTGGGAGAAGAGGGGACATTGTGATGAGGCTGAGATTGCTGGGAGCTGCTAGGAGGACATGGTCTGGATCGGTGGGGTCCGGGGTAGTGCTGGTGGCAGTGAGGAAGGCAGTGAGTCGAGAGCTGTTTCCGAGCGAGTGTCAGAGGGGCTGGTGGTGAACAGAGCTGCCGTGATGATGTCAACATGTCTAATACAAGGCTCTGACTAACTGCTATTTATAGTTGCTGCTATTCAAAAGCTTGTTTATACTGCTGGAAATTGTCAACAGGGTGTAGTGGAAGTTGCTCGGTGCTCAGTCTCACCTCCTGAACTCTTGTCCCAGCGCTGCCCTAACTCGCTGAGTGACCTCAGACCAGCCACTTCATCCTGAGGCCTCAGCTTCCTCGTTGTGAGAACAGGGGTCAGGCGACTGCCAGGGGTCTTCTGGCTCTGACACTGACCATCCAACCAATGTTTATTGTACTTCCTTTCCACTTATTTTGCGCACCCTTGATTTTCAGTTCCTGGTACTGTGTAAGATCCTTTGTTCAGTGAAAGACTGTGTTTTGCTCATTTCTTGCTCACAATTCAGATTCCTATAAAGTTAGCAAAGCCAGAAAATTCCACTTACAAGAGCGTTCTTGTTTTGTTAGAATGATACAGAAAGTCTACTTCATTATGCTTTTGTCTCATTTCTAGTCTCAAGAAGCTAATGTCATCCTGGAAGATTAATATGGGAACATCTTAGCACATCGTTTCTCTGCTCTCGTTCTAAGTACTGGTAGTCCCCGACTTACAAACACCAGACTTCCGATGATCCATACCCCCAAGTTAGTATTATCTTGGATGTCAGGTAGTTTTCAGTTTCCACTGCAGGGCTACTGGGTAACTTTCCACTCAGAACCCCTAGGAGGCATTCACTCTTTCATTTCAAGAGCTTCATTGCTTGTCTGCTATGAGCCAGGCCCTCTTCTGTGCCTTGGGGATCCATCAGTTGAGTTAAACAGGCAATAACCCCTGTGCTTGCTCATGGAGCACAAGTTCTAGGGCCATTAGCCTGGAACTGTGCCCACCCTATTCCCAGGTGAGGAATAACCTGTGGCAGGTGTCTAGGACTGCCTTCCTTTATCTATGATCCCTTCCCCAGCCCTCTGGGGATCTTGCTTGTGACTATGCAGGGAGACGAAGTTGTGAAAACTATATGCACTTTTACATAAACAGTAGAACATGTAGTTGTTAGGTACATGTGGTATATTGCCAAAAATGGCCCCCTATTCTCCTGTCCTTGTGGCAAGCTCCCTTGAAATATGACTTTGCCACACCCTTGGTCAGGAGGTGGAGTCATGTCCCCGCACCAGGAAGTCCAGACCAGTTCCGTGCTCCCTTTGTCCGGTAGAATGCAGCGTGAGCGTCATTGCAGAGCTCTGAACCGAGAGGTTTCATAGCACCCACTCCTACTCACTCTCTCGGAATGAATGCTGACTGAGGAAGAAGCCTTCTTGAGGCTGGGAGGACACGTGGAACAGAAATAAGCCTTGTGGCCAAGGAGCCCTAGGCCAAACCAGCCCCATCTGCCAGGCCAGTGAATGAGGCCATCATAGACCACCTAGTCCCGCCACCTGACAGAGGGATGCAGCTGCAGGGGGCTGCACCCACCTAAATCTCAAGACACCATCAGCATCAGCACACAGGATTTTGTTATTAACAATTGAAAGTTGTAAAGATTTTATTAATGCAGAGGTTAATATAATTCCCATTTGTTATGAATTAAATAGACTTTGCAACATTGGCTTTGGAAACGCATTTCACATTTTTAAATCGCCCACTTAGAGATAGGCTTTTGGAATAGAACCACCTAAACTGTAGTGACTAGCTGTGTGTGTTTTGTTGGGAGAGGGAGAGGGAGAGGGAGAGATGAGCTCAGCAAATGTGATACTGCAGCCATTGGGTGGTGAAAGCTTCCTAGGGTATATGAACCGGCTTCATATGGATGTGGATGGCTGGATGTCCTTGGGAAGGGGTGTGGGTTGAAGCTGACCCTGGCCGGAATTTGGACAAGTGTATGTTTATTGAACCCAGTCTTTCTTGTGTCTTTAGTAGAAGTGTTGATGGAAGTCATGACGCAGAGATATCAGTCCAAAGTGGAGAATGGACATCTGTCCCCATAAATTAAACAGAAACATGGTAGGGCCATTGCACACATTTTCCTCTTTTCCAGAAAATGGGGCTTTTATTTAATTCAGATGGAGGTCTAGGAATATTCCCTGTGCATAATTGCTTTATAAACACCATTTTATTAGTGCCCTTGCTATAATAATACCTCCTATAAATAAACAAGCACAGCCAGCATGGTTCCAGACTGCTTTATTGTGATGGCAAAGCATGTTTTATGAAGTGGTCTAAAAATGACACATGGCTGTGATGGAAAAATTTGGGGAATCACATATATTAACTACCTGGCTCTGCAGATACCTGTTTGGATCAGTGGGTAAAAGCAGCTACACACTACTATGAGGAAATACTGAGAAAATTTATTAGTATTAAAGTTGGAATGAGTAAAGCAAGTTTTAAAGCAAATATGTACAATGTATGTAATCTCAATTAGAAATCATTCCATAGAAGGAGATACAGTTTTCTGTGGAGACGATTTTCTGTGGAGATGATTTCTGTGGAGATGAGTGGGTGGTCTTGGAAAAAAAAGACATAGTTTGCTTCATGAATGATATGCTACCCCCTTGATCACCTAGCAGACCACCCCAGGCGTTGGTGGCTTTAAAACAATAACAGCGTTATCACTCACGTAGTGTGCAGGTCATATGAGGTTTGGCCAATTTTACCTGAGTGCCTCTGGGCACCTGCGTTTCTTATCATGGGGCCGGGCATCAACCCTGCTCCACAAGCCTCCCATCCTCCTCTAAGCAGGTGGCCAGCCTGGTCGTGTCCTTCCCAGAGCTGGTGGAGGCCCAACAGGGCAAGTCTGTTTTGTTAGAGGCATGGAACCAGCATGTTGGCGTTTCTGCTTCATTCTATTGGCCACAGCAAGTCCCATGGCTGAGCCCAAAATCAGGGACAAAGAAACATACTTGACCTTTATGGGAGGGACCCCAAAGTCATGTGAAAAATGTCATGGCTACAGGTAGGGGTGAAAAATTGGGGCCAGTAATGAAATATACCATCTTATCTATGTGACTCTTAAGACGGCCCCAGACTTGCTAAAAATGTACAAACAGATGACTTAGATTAGCAGCAGTAAAGAAAGAATTTGGGGATACTTTGGTCTTTTTACAACTTAAAGACACCTGTCATCCTTCTGTACCAGGGGTTCCAATTTCAGCTGGTTGGGCCTCATCCTGTTCACAGCTTAACTTTGTAAACAGTGTTTCACTGGAGCAGCACTGTGCCCATACATCAGTGTCTGGGTTGTGTGTGGAAGCTTTGGCCCCATCACAGGAGCCAAGTGTGAGTGCCTGTGGCAGAGACCGAATGGCCCATAAAGCTGGGAGGATCCATTGCCTGGCCCTTCACAGAAAGTTTGCGAACCCTGTTTTATACAAGGCAACTGAATAGTTTATGGGAAGCAAATTCAGTTTCAATCTCCACCTCTGTGCCGTCCCCCAGCCCCCAGTTCCTTTTAGGGTTATATTCTTATTCTTGTGGGTCTTTGTAACAGATAAAATGGGGAGATCAAGTAACCCTGGCACCTGGGTTGTGGCAGTGGCAGCCAGTCCAGTTCACACCCACAAGCTACAACCCTGAAACCAAAGTGAACGAGCCGACAAATTGCAGCCTATAGGACATACAAATGAGAGCCAGGTGCCGCTCCGGCCTTGACTGCTAATGTGTGGCGGCTCTGTAGGTCGTTCCTGATGTTAGACAATAGGGCGATTGTTCCTGTTCTGCTGAAGACAATCTGACTGTGTTCTCTGTAGAATCGAGTGCAAACCCTCTCACCTCTGCTCCCTGGAGGAACACTGAAGACCCTGGTCTGCTCAGACTTCCCTCCCCCCGACAGCTTAGTACGGGGGCCCACACCCCCAGGGTCAGCATGGAGGCGTGCTGCTTCTTGTTGCCCCTTTTTTGAAATTAATAAAGTGGCTTTTTGGGGCAAAATATTACAAAGAAGATTTAAAAGAAAGAAAACTATATATTATATTTGTCACCTCCCTGGCATATATTTATAGTAGTTTTTCTCAATCACATGGGAATTTATGTTTTAAAATAATCTTGATAGAAATACAGGAAATCCTTATGGTTAATGTTCCGTAAAAATTGGAACTGCAGCCAGCACACTGTTGCAACTGTGTAATAAATGTGTGTATGTATGTAGTAGTAGACTAAGGTCACCTGAAAGATACCCACGTCCTAATAACCCAGAAGTGTTGACTACGTAACCTTTCATGGCAAAAAGCACCTTGTGGATATGACTAGGGTAAGGACCTTGAAATGGAGAGATTATCCTGGATTCTCTCGGTGTACCCTATGTGAGTGAAGCTAGAGAGGTCAGAAAATGATATGGAAGCAGAGGTTGGAGGTTTGTGCTTTAAAGATGGACCAAAGGGCCATGAGCCAAGGAATATAGGGGCCCCTAGAGGTCGGACCAGGCAGGAGACAGAGGCCTCCAGAAGGACACAGCCCTGCCAGCGCCTTGATTATGGCCTGGTCAGAGTTCTAGTGGACCTCTGACCTGTACAACTGGAAGATAATAAATTTGTGTTTTTCTAAGCCACTAAGGCTGTGCTACTTTGTTAGAGTAGCAGTAGAAAACTAACACAGCGTATATAACTGGAAGGGAAGATATTTCAAAATAATAGTTGGAAGTTATTTTGTGTGTTTTAGTTGGCTAGTGTGTTTTGATTGGGTGGTTGCTAAGTTTATTTTGGTTGGGTGGTTAAGACTAAGAGGCAGCAAGGGACCTTTAAATGTTAGAAGAGGGGGAAAATGGTAAAATTTGAAGTTCAAAATCAAGGAAATGATATATAAACCTAACAAAACTGTTCTCTAGTTCAGGTTTGGCTGTGTCAGGGTGGCAGATAGCTCCAGCCTTCATAGGAAAGCCAATTTCTTTTCTTTTTTAAGCCTCTTTCTGGTTTCAAATAGACTTTTTGAGCTGAAATATCATCTTTGATCACTATTGGTATCCTTGTAATTAAGATCTTTG
Organism: Phyllostomus discolor; assembly: GCF_004126475.2. Lineage (NCBI taxonomy): Eukaryota > Metazoa > Chordata > Mammalia > Chiroptera > Phyllostomidae > Phyllostomus > Phyllostomus discolor. The sequence goes on from NC_040910.2 coordinate 88,241,939, forward strand.
CAAAAGTTTGAGTGCAAGCATTAAGCTTAAAACATTTACAGATTTCCACCAAATTCTGTAAAGTGACCGTAACATTCTGTAACTTAGACATCATGTTAAATACCACTTTTCTCTCCCTCCCTGTTTTGTCCCACTGTTTCCAAGGTATAAGACGCTGTTGTGAGTTAGGATAGTTGCTCACTTCTCCAGCTTTGGCGTTCTGTTTGTAAGTCACTTCGTAGTCCCGCCTCTCCTCTCCCAGAGCCACGTGACCTGACAGAGCCCGGGTCCTCACTGGTAAGGGGAGCACATCCCACCCTGGATGAGCTCTTTGTGCGTGGGGAGTGGCCCTAGGGTAGAATCCCAGAATCCCATAGTTGTCTTTGCATTTTCCGCCAAGGATAAAGTGAGATTTTGCAAATTTCATGTGTCCCAAGGCTAGTTTTACATATTTTGAGTAAGTGAGGATCACTCGGACAGTGTCCTCAGGGACGTCCTCTGTGTGGCTCGTTCTGTGAGTCCTCCCGTGAAGTCCCGACGTTGCCGTCGGTCCGTGGCTTAGCTGGGTAAATCAGGGCCAAAGGCTCTTCTGAAGCCTCAGAATCAGCTGCTGCGCATCCTGCCTGATGGGCGCAGGCGAAGCGAACAGACTGGACGACTCCGCTGATGCACTCCATATCTGTTCCTGTGCTCCTGCTCTGTCCTCCCAGATCTGCAATAAGCAGTAAGGGAAACCGAGTCAGAGCAGAAATTCCTTCCAATCCCCGCGAACCAAATCAGGAACCATGCCCTTGGCTTTCATTTGGCAATATACAGTTCTCGGGAAGTAAATGCTGTTAATTTGGCTCCTGCCCCAAGTTCAGGTCCCTCTGATTCCCTCCGTAAGATATCCTGGCTAAAATCGGTCTGTTCCAACCCTTACTGTCTTGAAGTTCATAACATATTTTGAACTCCAAAGTAGGGGATGTAAGCTGAGTACATTTGTTCCAAATGAGATCATCTTTTCACTTGAGAGAGGGAAAGAGGGATAAACACGTAACTAAATTTTAATTAAACTGAAGACCGTGACGCAGTCTGACTTACACAGATACAGGGGGCAGAGTGAACTTCACCATTCAGGGTATGATCACTGAGGTTCCCCCAAACAGGGTAATTGAAAACTACTTGGGCAGAAAGAAAATATCAAGTTACACGTTTTCCAGCCACAGAGGTGGCTGGCTATGAAAAGCAGAACAGGCCCTTTGCAGGCTGTTGCCCGATTGTCAGCCCCCAGAGTGTTCTCCGTTTCCAGGAGGGAGAAGATGGCTGTCTTCCCAGCATCTTTTGTTCTCTGTTCAGAGAAGTGAGGGATGTGATGAGTCCCCAACCCTCTGGGCGTTTGGTCTGGGGTTTGTCCTTGTTGTTAGAGGGATGGACTAATGGGGCTCAAGCCCAGGGGTCCCTGACCCAGGCACCTCGAAGCCAGGAGGGAGAATCCAGGACACCTGTCTCAGGTTTCCGTGCTGTGCCAGGGCCATCTGTGCCGGCAATGCTAACATACCCCACCCCAGCTCTCTAAGGGGTGCTATCGGGACAAAATGTTGGAGAGCTAGAAAAAAAACCACCCTTGTGCTCCTACCTCACTCCGCCTGTGGAACACTCAGCCGAGCCCCTCGCCTGCCACCTGTCTGTCTGTCGGTCTCCCTCTCCCTCACCTGAGCCCTCCAGTTCCTTCTGGTAACACTCAGTGGCTTAATTGATTGCCTAGATTTTTGTTGACAATTAGGAGCTTTTCAGTAACATTCGCTGCCCCGGTGGGACTCTGCTGGCTCCTGTTCACCCAGCACACATGAGTGCAGGGCTCCTGGAAAGCCTGCCATTAAACGGGCCTGGGACTTGCACGGGGAAGCCAGAACAGCCAGCCTGCTGTTCCTTTGTTCAGTGGAGACCAGCTGAGAGGCAGGCAGCTGCAGGAATGTCAGGATCTGCAGCCTGGGAGTCAGGTCTGCTCCCTCACCCCCCACCCGCCCCAGGACCTCGTAGGCCTGTGCTGCTCAGCCCTGAGTTCACCTGCAAGTCACCTGGGGAGTTTTTAAAAGGAGGGCCTAGGCCTGGCCGATCTCTGGATCAATTAAATCCTCATCTCGGAGGTAGTAGTTCGCGGCTTCAGGGTTTTATCAGAGGCCCCCAGGTGATCCTGATGTGAAGCCAGAGCCGAGAAGCCCAGCTCTAGACTCGGTTATCTTTGCTTGTCTGGCAGGGGAGCCTCGGCTCCTTTTGTGGCTGATGTCAGGAAATAGAAATTGCCACTGGGTGGTTGGTTCCCTGGGTCTGTCCTGTCTTCATGGTGTGACTGTTTCAGGTGAGGCGACCTGGCCCATGTGTCCACAAGTCACCTTAGCAGGGGCCTCCTGTCTTTGCCATCTGCCTGGAACAGCCAGCAGCAAAGTGCGGTTCAGGGTCAGGCCTCTCTCCCCACCACTCCTTGTCATACCACCTTGTCCTCAGCCAGTCCCAGCCTTTAGGGCAGCAAGTGGAACACACGGAGACTACCCATCATGGGTGCCCACAAGTCCCTGCTTAGCAACCAGGACAGAGAGAAAGTAGGCTTTCTTCTTAAAATGATTTTATTGGTGCTTAACCTCCCCAGACCTCACAGTCTGGAGCCTGCATTTCCAGTGGTGGGGTCTGATTTCTCCAGGAGGAGCTGCGTGTTCTGGTTCCTGGGCCTGAGGAGCGAGGCAGCCAAGCGTCCCCACCCAGCACCGGCAAACATACCCCGAGCCTCCCTTCTGTGCACTTGCTTCTGCATAATTTAGCTCCTTCGCTGCTGGAGCACCGTGTTCCACTTCTAAGCCGGGTGAATTTCCAAGAAGGAAAACTGCAGATGGCTCTGCCCCCAGGGATGGGTTCTTCCCCCGCCCCTCCCCCAACCCAGCGACTGGCTTCTGGTAAAACCTGGCTCCAGCTTGAGTCCCCCGGGCCTCTCTTTCAACCACCTTTGTGCAGAAGGAATTACAGAACCAGCGCAGGGCTTTTAAAAAGTCATGTGATAATTCATTACCTTTTTGCCGGTTGTTTTTAACCAGACTCAATTCTTTTTTTTTAAGTATCATTGATGCACTCCCCCAACCCTCATAAGCCTCTATTTGTCTTTTTAATCGACTTACAACCCCACCATTTTCCCCACCTTGGTGTGGGATAAACGGTCAAGGACTGGCTTGGATTTGTGTTTTCACCCACCAATGATCTGGCTTCGCCGTTGGTGACTGGCCAGGTCCCCCACCTGCCTTTCCTGAAGATCAGCCCTCTGGAACTCCCTCCTGGAGGGTGCCGAGGCTCACATTGTCCCCAGCAACTCACGTGCTGCCGCGGGTGGAATCGGTCTGCACACACGGCCCACTGTGGGGTACAGCGGTGCCTTCTCGGCACAACACAGACACGCTCGCTTCCCCGCATCCACGCTTGAACGCAACTGTGACCGTACACAGTCAGCAACGCTCCAGCCCTTTGAAAATAGATTTCGAGGTCTACGAGATTCAAACATTAGAGCTTTTTATGACGTGTCTTAGATAATAACCACTTTATTCTCACACTTCCTCTCTCCTTACTAAGCAGCACTTAAAGGGCTGCCCCAAACTGTGCAGAAAAGCGATAGGCTCTTATCTCAGGACATCAGCCATTTTTCTTCCCCAGCACCTTCTCTGAACCAGTGTGACTGCGGTCTGCGTTTCCTCTGCTCCCACGGGTGCTGTCACTTCAGACAGGATGTGCTTCTCTCTAGCCTCCAGAAGGCAGCAGAGCCCTGGCCACGCCCTGTGTCCTTTCCTGAAGCCCAGTGGTTTGCTTCACGCTAGCCATTCGGCCGTGTGTCTTGGAATGCATCCTGTCCACAGCTGGGAGTCTGCACGTGAATGACTTGGTTTATAATTAATCTTAACTTGGCTGAACAGAGGAGGACTGTTGTAAGGACCAGCCTTCTGCTTCCTCCGGAACTGCAGACCAGTCTTGCCCACCGTGTTTTCCCTGTAAGGCTTTGTTTAATTGGATACCCCGTGGGTCAGTCACGAGCGTCCTGGACAGATCCAGGCGACATTCTTCGTGCTGCCTCTCAGGCTGACCAGGCAGAATCGTCCTCCCCTTCAAGGTTTCTACTCAAAGAGGCCGTTGTCAACTTCGGAATGCTGCCTTTGATGGCTCGGGCTTATTTCTGCCACGGCAAAGGAATCTGTCCCCCTGAGGAGGCCGCTCGGAAGGGCAGCCCAGACAGCCGGCTTCTCAGGCATTTGAACAAGTCATCCGAAGGTGGCTGGACTGCTTGGGGCAGAAGTGACCCTGTCACCTTTAACACGGAAGTGTTTATGGAGCACTTCCTCCCTGGAGAGGTGGGAGGCAGAGCCTTGAGTTCTGATAGTTTTCCTCTATTGAGAGTCAATATGAAAATCATGACCTTAGCTGATCCCACACCCCCCACCACCTCGATTTGAAAGTGACTGGTTTTGATGATCTTGACCTTGACCGGTCTCTTCTCTGGTGGAGCTGACTGGGATTTTGTGTCAGAGCCAAAGTCCCACACTTGCACCTTCCCCTCGGATGGGGACTGTGCAGGGCTCCATGCTTCTCATTCTTCTAAAGGGCACACAGTTGGGGTCTCTGGCGCATGAGGGAGAGTCCGCTGTCTTCTGTTGATTCTTGGTAAATCTGACGGAGGTTTCATTTTAGTGCTACATGTCTGGCTTCCTCTCAAGTTTTGTATTCTGAATATTAAAAGTCACAGGTTGATCTTTCTGAACTTTAGGCCAAGTGTATGTGGATAATAAATTTCTAGCACGAAGGCAATGGGAAAATAAACTTGAAGACGTAATAACTTGGCCCCTGCCTGGATCATTGTTACTGACAACAAAATAAAGGAGGATCACTCGGCAAACTTCAGCCTTCTGTGGCGTATGCTGCTTTTGTTGATCCAAAGGGTAACTATTTGAATATATTTCAGTTGCAGGAGATCCGAGTGCAGAGTGCTTCACTGTTGTCGTTTACTTGGCCAGCGCCACCCTAAGTGAGGGCAGTCAGTACTCGGCGCGCATGTGTGAAAGTACCAGGTTCCGTCCTCGGTCCTTTCTGTGAATCGCTTCCTCGAATCCTCCCCAGACTCCGATCTGGCCCTCTGGTCCCCCTTGCTTTTCAGCTGAAGCTGTGACTTAACAAGGTTTAGTAGCTCATCCACGGTTTGGTGAGTGACCTCCACGATTTTAACACGTGCAGTCCAGTTTTCGAATTCCCATTTGTAACTACTCTTCACTGTCCGTCTATACCGCTTCTTTCATGTCACGTGCACTTTACCAGATGGGGAAAGTCACCAAGGATGAGGCCTACTTACGAGATGCTTGAGTACAAATAGGCCATCTGTGTGTTGATTGATGGTGTCCATCAGGCCAGGGGCTTTTACCTCCAGCCAACACACGGCAGAAGGAGAGCTGTGTTGATGTCTTGCGGGTTAGCTAATGAAACCTAAACAGGCAGGGCGGCTACTTTAACTTGCCTTATCATGGACTCAAATCTTACCCCTGCTGCCCACAGACCTCTTACCTGTTGGCAGGTGTCCTCCCAGCTCTGTGCTGGCCCAGCTTCTCAGGCCTGGTGCTCTCACCAGGGCAGGAGGTGCACAGCCCAACTCTGAAGGGGTTTCTGCAAGCCATCTGGGCCACAGAGACCTTTGCTCAGTGGCTGGTCCCTGGCCCCTGTTAGCTCTGCCCTCCCTTCTGCATTCCTGGGAGTCCCTCCTCTGCTCCATCATCTTCAGCTTGTTCTCTCAATAAGGGAAAGACAGCTACAGGGTCTCAGGGTCTCTTGAGACCAGAGTCTTCTAGTCCATCCCCTCATTTTAAAGATGGGCCCACACAGCTGGGGTACTTGTGTCTGCTAGGCCAGATCTCCAGTCTCCTGGCTCACCCTCCTTTGTACTAATACACTTACGTTTAGACCTGGCCAGGGTGGCTCAGTTGGTGGGAGCAGTGTCCCATAACCAAAGGACTGAGGGTTCGATTCTTTGTCAGGGTACCTACCTAGGCTGTGGATTCGATTCCTGGTCTGCACGCGTATGGGGGGTGACTGCCTGATGCCTCTCTCTCAAGTCAATATTTCCCTTTCTCCCTTCCTCTCTCTCTAGAAAGCAATGGGAAAAAAATGTCCTCGGGTGAGGAAGGAAAAGAAAAAAGCCTACATTTAAGCAAAAGGGAAGACTTAGGCCAAAAATAGCGTCGTGCTGAGAACATATTGGGCAGGCAGCTTTTATTTCCTTCCCCTCCTCACCCCTGTGGTCGGCGATGACTCGCCTGGACCTTGGGTGGCTCTTGGCTCTGCCCACTGGTATTTATGTATTCACCATCTCTGTTCTTACTTGGAGTTTGAGTCACTGTTTTTTAGAGATATCTTTTTTCCCTTTTTTCTCTTTAAAAACCATTTTTTATATGTGCCCCACTTTTCTGATCCCGGCATTTATTTCTTGCAGTCCCCTCAGCCTGCTGCTGATCACAGCCCTGAATGAGAGCACCGTCGTGGTCTCGGGATGCCCTGATAGGAAAACATCTCAGAGCTCTATGCCTGGTGGCCAGACCCTTCCACCTGAATCCAGTTGTCTGGTACCCAAATAGATCCTCTGTTGACTGAGGAGGGCTCATTCACAGAAGAGCCCCAGAGAAACACACAGATGGGAAAATAAAACCCACAGGGAAATGCTCTTGTGAGATGACAGCATCTATTAGATTATGCCATCTGGGCAAAAAAGGATAATACAAATTAAAATATCTAAGATGTGATTAGAACAGTATTCAACATGGTCAGCTCCAGAGTCAGAAGGACCTGGCTTGAAGTGGCTTCTCCATGTCTAGCTTCTGTGGCCTTGGGCTTCTTGCTGACCCGCTCCGAGCTGCGGAATGGGGCACTGACTCCACCACGAGCAGAGCAGCAGTGGCAGCTATCACTGCCAGGACCTCGGGCATTTCTGAGAGTACATTTCAGTACCGTGCCTGCAGAGGGTTGTCGTGGGGCTCCAAAGGGCAAACACATGCGAGCGCTCTGCACAAAGCTCAGCTCACAGCAGGCTCAGGACTGAGCTCTGCTTTCTCCCGTCCCTTCCTGTGTGCCTTTACGCAGTCAGGGAGATATCCAGTGCCTTTTAGAAAAAAGAAATTCTATTAAACTGGGTCCAGTAGAGTTTTGCAACTCAAAAACAATGCACCTTAAACTTTCTGGCACGTTACTGAAAAGGAACACCTTCCCTCCCAGGAATTCAGGAGGTTTACCTTTTCCATCAGTTAATTCATGTGTATGCAGATAAGCCACATGCATTCCCAGGTAGAGAAGGAATTTGGCCTCTCATCATCTTTGCATTGTTTTTATCATGAGTGGGAGTGGTCTTAAAGCCACAGCATTTCTGTCTACCTGTGGCTAGCCATCGGGAGAACACTGTGGACGATAGCCAGTAAGCCCCGATCCCATGGGCATTGTTGCTGTGCATGTTTATAGCTTCCTCCTGTTTGTCTGTGACCTTGACAGGACTGACCTTTTTGCACCATCATCACCTTACCAATTGGGCAATGAGTCAAGAAATCCCAATTAAGGAGTGGGTTGAGAAGGAATTGGGAGGGCCTGCATTTCTGTCCCCTCAGCTGGGAAGTGGATGGGAGCTTCAGAATCTGTAGAATTTCACACTTTTTAAAATAAGTGTTTTGTTTTCTGGCAGATTAGAATCTCTTCAGGTCAACCGTGTGTAGAGCACATGCAGGGGCAGGTTGAATAAGATATGAGCTATTACCCTTAAGAAGTTTATAATCTAGGAATATGGATTATTTTGGAGATAAGCCCATTTATATTTTACAGATGATAGTTAAATTCTTCATTTGAACTTGTCACCTGAAGCTTCCAATTAAAATATTATGTGTTTATTTAACAAAAGATTAAACATACAGTATCATAAGACCCAGCAGTTTTGCTCCCGGGTGTATACCCCAGAGAGACGTGTCCACACAAACCCTTGTACTGGAATGTTCACAGCAACGTTTTCCAAACTGTCCACAAAGTGGAATGACTCAAATGGCTATGAACTAATGAAGGAACAGGTAACATGTAGGCTATCCTTACAATGGAATATCACTCAGCCATAGAAAGGAATACATGTCCTGATACATGCTGCCACATGAATGAACCTTGAAAGAGCTATATGTGAAAGACACCAGTCATGCGAGACCACATCTCATATGATTCCACTTACAGGAAATGCCGAGAGTCAGCACATTCGAGCCCAGAGACAGAAAGCAGATGAACAATGACTCAGGTTTGGGGTCAGGAGAGGGAAAGAGGTCATGATGCTGATAGGTGTGGGGAACTCATTTGGGAAAAAAGGGATCTACCCTGAGACTGCGGGGACATTTGCACAACCTGTGAAGGTAGTAAAAATCCTGGAACTGAATGCTTCAAATGGGCAAATTGTGCACGGTGTGTGAGTTTCGTCTCAATACCAAGAAGAGTTACCAAAAGGAGTTATGTAATTTCCACACAAACCTACTTACTATGAAAGGACCATATGCCTACACAGCCCCCTCCCAAAGCCACATTGTTGACTTGGGTATTTAAATTGACAGCAAGACAAAAGAAACCAAAATGAAGTAAATTATGCAGCCCCAACACCCCTCCTTTATTGTGGTCTTACTGTCCCAAGTTCCCAAAGGTTTCGAAGACAGCAGCAGCGGGTCCTCGGTGGCCCTGCGCCACTCCACTCACACTCCACACTGGGAAGTAGCGTGTGCAAACGTGGACCTGGCTCCTGTCTGGAGCATTACTAAGCACTGACCTGGACTATTGAGAAAGTCTGGACATGAATTTTATAGCCTGTCAACCACCTACTTGGAGAACACTGAAGAGGTTCAGCTTCTTCTCACCCCTTTTCCCTCTGTGATTCTGCAGTTTAAGGTTTTACATCTTGTTGCTGCAGCGGTGAGCAGAAGAACTCACTCTCCACAGGTGGAGCTGCGTCGTTCTTCCAACCATTAACCCCGAGTCTGAGAGAGTGGTCGCTTGGAAAGAGCTTTTCCGGAGGGTGGTGCATCCACAGATAATGGGGAGCGGCGGTGCTCCTCTGTTTCAGTCATTAGTTCTCCCCTCCCACTCACAGTACCTGTAAGCAGACTCCCCAGAGGTAGGCAGGTCATTGAGCATGTCTGTCCTCCCCCCATCATCCCAAAATAAAAAATGGACAGTGACTTGTTCAGCAGTAATAGAAGAAAGAGAAGCAATAATCGAAGGTCCGAGAGCAACCAGAATGAAAAAGCAGACACTTGGAAATTCAGAACTGAAGTGGGACAGAATGGCCACGCCGCCGGTCCAAGACTCCATTCATGCAGCAGTCAGTCCTCCAGGAAGGGCGGTGCTCCGGGCGGTGCAGCACAGGACCAGATGTTGGGCTCTGCGTGCGAGTCCCTGTTCTGCCGCTTGCTAGCTCTTTGACCTGGAGAAATTTACTGAAACTCTGTGCCTCACTTTTCTCCTCTGTAAAACATGGATGATGACAGTAGCACTTTGCCATAGGGGTGTGGTGAGGATTTAATGGTGCTTCCAGCAATGCATAACTGCACCAGGTGTCCAATGAACAGTGGTGGCTCTTGTCACTGTTGCTGTTGCTGTCGTTGATGTTAACAGTCAGGACTGACAAGATGGCTCTAACAAGGGGGAGTCTCCCGTGGGTCTGGGGCATGTGCGGGCAGTGGGGGGCCGGGTAGGTTGTGTAGTCACTGGTCACGTCCTCCGTCCTCCGTCCTCCTGCATCGGTTAGGTTGAGAACCACTTGGGGCCATTCCCTGCAATGGGTGCTGGATAAGGGTCGTATGTGTGTTGTGGGCCAGGGGTTGGGGGGTGTATGTAAAAGAATGCTCTACCTGGAGAATATTTTCCTATGATGTTAACAGTCAGAAAGTACAACAAGAAAGAACAGATTTCTAATTTGTGAATTATTCTTACATTTCCCCTTCTCAAGCCTGATAACTTCATTATTGAATTTAAGCTTTCAATTTTAACAAGAATGGTTAATTTTTACCTGAGAGCATGACACGTGAAAACCATATTGTGCCCCTAGACGGTGCTTTTAATTCCAGTGGGAAGGCTTGTGCTCCCTGTCCTGGATTCCATGGCTCGCTCCGACACCCCACACTAATGTAATGTATAGTCTTAGGTCGCACCAATTAAAGAAGAGTGAAAAGCATAAAACAGTTTTCGAAAAGGTCACCGTGCTTAGAAATAGGAATCCAGCATTGCTCATGCAACCAGAGGGATTTAAAAGTAATTTGAAAAATCAGTTTAAACACGTAGGCCTCCCGTCTTTTCTCAGAGAAGTTTGCCCTGTCTCTCTCCTTCAGACAGGGTGTCGTGGCGCTGCTGCCTCTGTTGCCAGGAAGGCGAAGTTTTCCCCACTGGGAACCCCAGGCCAGGAAACTTCTGGAAGTGTCTGTGGCAGCTTTGAATGCTGCTATTTAAGAGCTGATGAAGAGGCAGCTTGGAGAAAAACCTCAAAAATAAATACTCTGATTCATCATTGTTGTTCAGGCTTTCCAGCCACCAGAGCCAACCCAGGGCCTCTGAGACAAAGGGTGACATTCAGCACCGGGCAGGTTCAGCCCCAGTTGGGAGCCTCCACTGTCAGCGAGGGGGCGGAGAGGGAGGCAGCTGACTGCGGAACCCGGAACAGGGCTCCGCACAGAAGGGACAGCCTGTGCCGGTTCTGCTTCGTAGGGGGGAGTGAACAATCCAAAGACGGACGTCTTAGAGCGAGGACTGTCGCATAAATAGCCCAGCGCAGTCGGCTGCATAGCTGCTGCGGTGCGGGGGCTGCAGGCAGAGGCTCGTCTGGAGCGGGGCTGCTGGGGGCCTCGCAGCCCAGATGCTCCAGCAGGCTGCTAGGGCCACAGTGGCATCGTGGAAGGCACACCAAGCTGGACTGTGAGCAGACAGCATCTAGAACTTGGGCCGAGGAGTTTGTTAGACTTGTATCATATCTCTAATTCAGCCTTCACTTCTTTGACTCCGTCACTTTCTGCATCTCCATTTGTCCCCCTCTTTGTAAAAGAAGGGTGACAGACCTCCTTTGTGGAGATTGAATATGATGGCATGTGACAAGTGCATAGTCAATGGTAGTTATTAGTATATCATTTGAGCTCTAGGTCTGACATTCATCGGGTGTGTTTCCTTGTGCATTTCACTCAACCCTGTGGGCCTCTGTTTTCTCAGCTGGAAAAAAATGGCAGCCCCTATCCCATCCCACCCTGCAGTGAGTAACCCAATAAGACAAGGTATGTGCAAGAGTTTGGTAAAACCATACAGAGGTAAGAAGTGGCTATTACTAGTTTTCCCTTATGTATCTGTTCTCCGGTCATCACCAGCTGGCTGGTGACTAAGGGTAGCTACAGGGGAAGACAAAGGTTTAGATGACTCTCAAACAAATCTGATTTGTTTTTGCAATAGTTATAGTGAGAGTTTGATGAACTGAGATGTGAACGTAAGGGTTGGTTTGTTTTTAGATTCTTAATCCGCCGTGTGCTGTTTCTGCATTGCAGAGGTGAGGGAGAGCTAGCTGACAACGACAGTGCAGGGAGGGCTTGTGGAAGGCGCTCGTGCCTGCCCCTCATGTGCTCCCATCCCTGCTGCTCTTGCAGGAGCTGACGAGCCTCTGCAGAGCCAAGGGGCACCAAAAGATTTTGGAGGCTTAGCTCCCTCGATTATTTTGTTCCTCTGTGTCCTAACTTAATTTCTGCAACAGGCAAAGAGCAGTTGACTGGGGTTCAAAGCCAGTTTGCCCTTCTGAACCTGGATGTGGAAGAAGAAGTAATTCCTACTGTCCAGACAGAGGCAAACACAGAGGCAGCAGATGGCAGCCGCGATTCCGAACAGAGGAATTACATGCGCAGAGCAGAGCTGGCTTCTGATGCACATCTCACAGCACTTTGGAAGTGCGTGTGACTCTCTGTGCCTGCTGTACACGAAAGCTACACACTGAGGTGACTCGTTATGCTGAAAATTAAGTAAAAATATTGCCACTTTATATGATATTTACATATCTCTTCTGGGGGTTCTGGAAAAAAATGTACCCTATAAAATGTATAATTATGTTGTCTAAAACTTTTTTGAGTCTGTTCAGATTTTTTATCATTGTATGCTTCTTGGTTATCAATTAAATATCAATGACCTAAGCTTGCATGAGCCCCTGAAATATATCTCACAGCAGATTTTGTAGATACTTTGACCATATTTGTTCTATGCGAGGCTGATAATAAGGCACCGTGTGGAATCCCATAGAGAGGGTTTAATGTCAGGCACTTACAGTGCCCTAAGCTCATGTCACAATTATTATGATTCTATATAAAGCCACAGGGGAGAAAAAGTCATTCCATGCTTTTAAAACTTAGTCGTTAACATTTAAAGAGTTTATACAGAGCAAGTTAAGCCAAACATTTCCCTAACCTTAAAATTATTGCAGAGAGGTTATAAGAAACTGTAGGAGACAGTGTTGAAACTAGGATCTTTTTTCTTTTTATCATGTCTATGGTTTCCATGCTAAGTGTGTACTTAATTTACTAAGGTCACGTTTATTTGCATCCTTATATGCACAAGCTTCATGTTAGTTTCTGTGGACATTCAGTGGTTGTACTTGGCCCTGAGAGTTCCCTGCACGTAAGTAGGAAGCAGGCAACTGGTAAACCCCGGCCATGCTGTAATAAAGCCAGAGCATGAGAAGTGCTGAGCACCATGGAGATGAGACCAGGGAGGTATTTCTTCTGCCCAAAGAAGGCTTCTGGAAAAGAGAGCAGATCAGAAGGACCTGGAAAGATGCTACAATGAGACTTGGGTGAAGGGACACCGCAGGGTGTGGGGTAGGGGGCAGGGCAGAGCATTCTGGACAGAGACACAGTGGTAGTGAGTGTGTGAGGACTGTTCAGAAAGGACTAGCTGGGCAGAACTCCACGGGGCAGGCCCGGATTGGGAGGTGAGGCTGGAAAGGTAAGCAGCAACAGATTGGAGAGACTTAACGTGCACGTGCCTTTGTGGGCTACACGTTGTGTTTGTTTCTCTTGAAAAATACCACCAGGCTATTAAATGATAAAGTGCAGATGAATGCATGTTTTTTGTTTTATTGAATTAAAATTGTATTTGGCAGGTCATCTTATTCTGGTATGTGAATGTCATTTTCTCAGAATGGGGGTAGCATTTTAAAGATAACATTTGGTGAGTCAATGAGATCTTTCAAATAAATGACTGTGTTTGGAAAATATAATAGTTACAAAACAACTTGGAGCTATAGCTAAAAAGTCAATTATTGTTTCATCTGTAGGCATCCAATTAAAGTCGAATTATGGTATTATTTTCACACAATTACCAAAGCTACACACTTCCATAATTTCTGCTTTTGCTTATAGTCCGTAAAAGTTTTAGCACAATATGCTTGATTTAGCACCTAGCATTGTATAAACTTTGCCTCATCAGTGGTCATCTACTTTGTTTCTTTTGCATGGCAGCAGACTTCTGAGCAGTGCATGGAGCTGAAGAGTGTGTATAAAATATAACTGGGGATTTTCCTTGCAACAGTCCAAGTGCACTAATTGAATGTTCAGAAGAAGGCCTCTGTCCCTTGGCTTCCTGGCAATCTGTAGTCACCATGTGGCTCTTTCTGGACCTTCTCACCAGAACTCCTCTTGGCTCCTTACTTGTATAATGAGAAACTGTAAGATTTTAGAACATGTTTCTGCGAGATGAGGCTTTTGGCGAACACGATGTGGTGGCAGTCACACTGGGGGCTGCCCCACAGGCTTCCTCTCATGGCAGAACGGTGAGTTTCACGCCCTGCAGACTTGTTTCATGAAAACCCGATGCATGTGTGAGGTCCATGAGAGGGGACTCATTTTCTCTGCTTTCCCTTATGCATTTTACACACTCTAAAATGCTTAGGTCTTGAGTGCAAAGTATGATGTGTTCTGAAAAATATATAGGATTTTTTACATTATAGATGATCATTTTTTTATTAAAGTGTAGTTGGCATACAATACTGAGTTATTCAATATTTATACACCTGACGAAGTGATCGCCACGATAAATCTAGTAACCATCTGTCACCACACAAAGTCATTAGGACACTATCGATTGTATTCCCTGTGCTGCGTCACATCCCTGTGGCTCATTTCTCTTATAATCACAAGTTTGCCCCTCTTATTCCCCTTCACCTTTTCGCCCATCCCCCTGTTCTCCTGACCTCTGTCACCTCTGTTTGTTCTCTGTATCTGTGGGTCTGTTTCTGTTTTGTTTTCTTGTTTAAATTTTGCACATGTGTGAAACCATATGGTGCCAGTCCCTCTCTGACTTACTTCACTTAGTACAATAGCCTAGACCATGAGATTTTTTTAAGTCCCAGATACTATAGGTGTATTTCAGAAACTAGGTTGCTGCATAACAAATCACCCCCCAAGTGGTTGAAAGCAACAGCATCTATGAACTCACAGTTGCTGTGGGTCAGGAGTCCAGGCCTCACCTGCCTGGGTGCCTGGGGCTCCGAGTCTCTCACCGATCGCAGCTAAAGAGCTGGCTTGGAGCCTCCTCACCTCAGGGCTGGACGGGCGAAGGACCTGCCTCCAAGTTCACTCCCAAGATGCAGCTGTTGGGCTGAGACCCTTAGTTCCTCGCTGGCTGTTGGCTAGAAACTGCCCTCAGTGCCTGCCTCGTGGGCCACTCACTTGCTTCCTGGAAGCAGGCAGTATCAAGAGAAAAGTGCCAGCAAGGCTGCAGTCACAGTCTTCTGTCACCGGGTCACAGAGATGACAGCCTAACCCTTCTGATACATTCTCCTAGAGGAAGGTCACCGAGGGCACTCAAGGGCAGGAGTCCACACAAGGGCACAAAGCCAGGGCGGTGGAAACTCCTGGGAGCTGTGTCAGAGCTGCCCACCACCGTCTACATAAATACGCATGTACCTGCTTGCGAGCCCAGCAGTGCTGAGATGCGGGAGCGTGTTTTCAGTGGAACACCGGACATATCTAGCTACGGGGGAGACCTAACTCTGTGCAATCTGATGAGTGATTTTTAACTTAGGACTCCTCTATCCTCAAATGTACTTGGACCAAGGAATGTGGGGTTTTTTTGTTTTGTTTTGTTTTTTTCCTTAGCAGATAAATGAAATAATTGGCTGGATAAGAAGAGACTTCGGTTGGGTCATGTGTTATTTACTGCCTGACACCCCTTCCTTTCACATGACTCCAGGGCTTCCCCACTGTGATTCTGAAATATTTTCACAAATTCTTCAACACTCTTCCCTGGAAGAGGTGGAGCTTAAATTTCATACCCTCCAGTGAGGGTTGCACTTGGTGATTCACTTCTAATAAGTAGCATGTGGTAGCAGTGGCAGCGTGTGACTTCTGACACTCCATGTGAAAGGCATTGTAGCTCCCTCCCTGCTCTTTCTGGGATCGCTGACTCAGAGGAAGCCAGGGGCCATGCTGTGAGGACACTCAAGCAGCCCTTGGAAGGTTGACTGGCAAGGAGCCAAGTCCTCCTGCCAGCAGCCCTGGGAGGAAAGCAAGCATCTTGGAACTGAGTCCTTACATTCATTAGGTACTCTGCTAGGGACTCAGAAGAGGCCTAAAGGTGTTGGGTGCGGCCCTTCTGCCCAAGTTGCTTAAGACCTTGTTGCATATTGGAAAGCTTGTGCTGCCTTGCGATTATTCAGAAGGTGACATGTGTGGTTGCAGTGATTGGAAAGACTTCTTGGAGGTTGAGGGATAAGCTTTGGGCTTGGGATAGAAATGAGAGGCTGATGGAGAGCTGAAGTGCTGCACAAGCTGAGATGAGACATGAGGCCTTCACAGTTACAGAGGTGAGAAGCACAAGGCTCCTCAGCGGAGTGCTATGCAGCACGTGGGCGGAGACAAGAAAAAGAGACATCTGTGTTTAGAGAGGACCCAAAGGCAGGGTTAAGACTTCTCAAAAGAGCAGCTTCTAACTCCTTTGAACTTAGAGCAAGTGTGAACCTGGGGCCACAGAGACCCAGGCTGTGTGGCAGAAAGCCTACCTAACACAACTTTGACCTAGAAGATTCCTAGGGCTTCCATCTGTAACCATGCCATGACATGTTCTGGTTCCCGTCGGGACCTGTGTTTCACGCTTCGGGCTGGAAGAGAACACTCCCAAGAGTCTGCTCACGCCCTTCCTGTTCCTAGAGCACTTCTTCCTGAAGTCGCTGGGCCGTTCCTGCCTTTTAAATCCTACCCACCCTCCAAAGGCAGGGTGAGCTTTTATTCTAAAGGATTTTAAAAAATTGTTTTTTGCCCCTAACCAACAAAGTAAATGTATGGACGTGAAGGTAGTTTGGTCGTGACATCTGCTGCCCTGTTTGCAGCCTCTGCCTCCCTCTCGGGTCCCCAAGCTCTGCGGTCGGTCCGTTGAAGAGCAGCTTTCTCCTTGCTGCAGGACCGGACCAGCTGGGTAGGTAGGGCTACCTGTAGCCCCCGAACACTTACTTAGTGCTGTGGTGTCGGTGCCATCCCAGAGTGCTGATGATCACACAGTTGTCTCCTTTAGTGGCTGGGAACTCTCTGAAGGCAGGGAATCTGTTTTGCTGAGAAGCCAGCACAGTATTTTAAATGTAACAGGTGCTCAGGAAGGCCTATTCTTCCTTCAGGATCCGTGGACATGCTGGGTGGAGGCAGAGCCATGTGGAGTGTGTGTCGCCCTTTTTGCGTGGCCGACTTCTTGGCCACCTCCTTTATGGAAATCGCCTCCCATGGACCCCTCACCACCGGGGGCGCACCTTTCCGCCATATTGCGGAATCCTGGTGGAGAAATGCTTTCTCCCTTAACTCCACTTTGTGTTGCTCACTCCCCCATGCCACTTGGGCGCCTTTGGACAAAGAAGCAAGACGGCTGCCTCCCCACCCAGCGTGGAAGATACTCTTTACCAGTGTCTTATGAAATGCTCCTCCTCGGGAGTGTGTGCTGTAAAAATCCTGGTTTCTAACTCTGTTTGAGAAACGTCTGGGCAATGTGGTGACTCATGGCCGAGCGTGTTCTTGAAGAGGCACCTGCACTGCAGGAGAACCAGTCCACCCAGACTCCCACTTGACTTACGGGGACAGGAAGCCTTTTGCATTATTTCTGTGATTATTCCTGGCACAGCTATTATGAATGACAACCACTGACAAACTGTCTCGGTAGTAGTTTCAGACTGTCGTCAGGTGAAGGGGGTCCCCTCCAGGTGCTATTT
This sequence comes from Phyllostomus discolor, assembly GCF_004126475.2. Classification (NCBI taxonomy): domain Eukaryota; kingdom Metazoa; phylum Chordata; class Mammalia; order Chiroptera; family Phyllostomidae; genus Phyllostomus; species Phyllostomus discolor. Next base: position 88,259,184 of record NC_040910.2, read on the forward strand.
GAGATTAAAAATGTGTGGAATCCAAGAAGAACTCATCGAGCATTTCATTTGTCATACCATGGTGATGAATGCGACTAATTATTTTTTGGTTCCTGTTGTTAAATATAGAGCCTTCTCATTTGTTTTGCCGAGGGTATTTTCAGCTGCTACCACTTTTTCTGGAGAAAAATGTTCCCTGAAAAAGAAGGCATTTGTCCAGCCTGGCTCAGCCTGGGCAAGCCACCCAGGGGGCCGCCTCACTGAGACTGGGGTTCTTTTCCCCTGAGCTGCACTGCTCAGAACACCTTCCGGCATCGAGTTTCTGTTTACTGCCTGGAAACTTTCCATTCCGAACACATTTGGGTCTTTCACCGAAAGGCGCTTTAAAAATTCAAGATTTAGTTTTTATCACCAGAAAACATCTATTAAATATGCATCTGCACCTGGAGCTATATACCAATGAGTTAACTCTTGTGCTCCAAAAATGGTCTCTGTTTTTCTTTTTTTTAAAGTCAAGACAGTAGTTTCTATGGGAATTAGGTGACAAAAGCTATACCCAATTCCATGTTAGCCCACGACCTATTACTCAAAGAGATTATTGAAAAGTGGACTCCTGGAGCTAAAGAAATGGAAATGTTGAACCAAAGAAAGAAAGTTTGAAGAGCGCAAAGACATGTGACAGGCAGTTAGCTGGGTGTGGGAGAGAGTGGGCTCACTCCCCAGGGAAGGACCACGTAGGACCAGGGCCGGGGGAGGAGGAAGCCCAGCAGTGTGATGACTGGACCAGACCGGTTCACAGCATCCCAAGCCCCTGGTCTCCAAAGCTGTTCAGAGACCAGTGTGTGACTTCTTCTCTCCTGTGCCTCCAGGAACATTACTTCAACTGGTAGGAGAAAGGGATGTATAGGACTCATTTGAGGGATAGAATATTGTCTGTAGTGTCTGATTTTTTTAAGGGGCTTGAGGAAGATACGTGATGAATTATTCAGAGACACTTCTCTGTGAAGCAAGTTGCACCAAGACAACTTGATACAAATTACAATTCTGAAATTGTTAGTAATGTATTATATTCAGGCACTCTACTTACAATAGCAGTTGCCTGCTGACATTTCTTAGACCTGTCACTCACGCTCCCATAGTTACTCTTTGAATGGGAGCAGAGTCTGACTCAGAAAGTGGTGCGCACGGTCTCATGGGTTATGCAAGTCGTAAAATTTGGGCGGGGTGGCAGATTACTCATTAGGATCTTTAAATGCATATATTCAGTGTAATCGTTGGTGTAATAGCTCTATTCATGGAGTAGACACTATAATATGGTTTATGTTTTATAAGGGGGGAGGGACTTTTTGGAACAGTTTTAGCCAAGGTTAATCCTCTTCTAGGGTATTTTGTAGTAGAGCCCACAGAGATTTCTTCAGTAGACACAATGGGTTTTTATCTCATATTTTCAAAATTTGGAAAAAAATGTTCCCAGTATTTTCTCCCTAATGAATGGTATGCCCCACTTTGGTAGGTTTTCTACTGGCCTGTGAGGGGAGGTTTTCTAGGGAGCAGTGTTTTGAGTTTATGTGCTGATAGCTGCCCCAGAGTACCAGACGGGACCCCTTCCTGCAGGCCCAGGTTCTGAGCTGGCAGATCACACCATCCTCCTCGGTGCCCACCAGTGAGCACGCTCATTGCCAACATCTGGGCAACCTTGTGATGCAACTGTCGCTTATAAGTAAAGCCCGTGGCTGCCAAGCTCTCACATGTTTGAGACTTCATAGCCCTAGCTAACATGGGAACAGCTGTGCATCCAGAAATTCTCATGAAACATGGCTGGGCCCCTCACTGCTAGGTTTGATTGTTGGTTTGGTTGGTGGTTCATTCAGAGACCAGATGTGTATTTAACAGCAACTACATGCCAGCCATTCTGTAGATGCTAAAACAGACATTTCCACTTCCGGGGTTTATGGTCTAGCCGAAGAGACTGACAGCAAGCATAGAGGTGAACAAATACATTAAAGTCATGCTGGGTGCCTCATAGGCCAAAACAGTGAGGTGCACTGATAGAGAATAAAAGAGAAGGGCTTGCTGCTTCTGGATGGTGGGCATGGCATTGCTAGGACCCGATCTCGATGCTGAGACTCATAGGATGTGTAGAGTCTCTAGGGGAGAGCAGAGGAGAGTGCATTCCAGGTAGAAGGGAGCTCGGCCATGAGCCTGAGCACTGTGGGCACAGGAGAGTGAGATGGGCAGAGTGCCGGGAGTGAGATGGTCAAAAAGATGGCCCCAACTGCAGCCTGGAAGAAGAAAGAAAGGGGGAATGGGCAAGAGAGAAGGTGAGAACAGCAGTGAGAACGTTCATCTGCAGTTGCTCAGGTGAAAGTTGATAAAGCCCACATCTGGGGTGGTGGTCATCAAGGTGGAGGGCAGTGAAGGGGGAGCCAAAAGGTTCAGTTAAGGGTCAGGTGTGGACGATCCCACTGTGCAGCTGGGGTTGGCACACCACAGGCTGGGCATGCTGTTCAATGAATGTCTGACGTTGTCTTACCAGAGGAAACATGGGTCCAGGGCAAAGCAGAAGCAATGCTAGCCAAGAACTGAGCGAGTATCAGGAGGAACTTTGTCCTGGTGGTGGGGGTCAGAGGTGGGGTAGGGGGTCTCTCCCTCACTGTAACTTCACATTTAGGATCCCTCTGGGCTCAAGAGGAACAGCTCAGGGACCCACACATTCTCTGAAGCCATTGTAGCTCTCGTACTAAATCATAAACGGTTGGGACAGAAGAGTCCTCGGATGAGAGACTGTTTGAGCAGGGACAAGGCACAGAAGCCCCCCAGCACTCTCATCTTTAAAAGTTTAGGAAACTGAGGCTGGAGAGGTGATGGGTTGTTCCCCCACAGACATACAGCCAGGTAGGGACAGAGCTGGAGAAAAACTGTCAGCCGAAGCAACCTTTCTCTTACTGAGAATTGTGTGTGATACTTTTGCAACTCTTCATTATAAGCCTTCTAGGGTATCCTTTCCCAAATCCTTTCAGAATTAATTTATTTAAGGATTAAGCCCATCCAAAAACAATCCTAGGGGATTGTTTCAAGTAAACAGCTTAAATGTGGAATCCTGGTGTTCTCAAGATCATTTCCCTTATATGCGAACCATGGTAATTGGGCTGCAAGACTCTCTGTGAGAAGTCAAACAGTTTCAGATCTAATGAGATCTGGCCGCTGGGGCCGATAGATTTCGAAATTCTCTATTTATAGTGTTTCTAAGTGCCCCTTCCCCCTTTTCTTTTGCTAAGCTCTGAGCTGTAAGACAGCCCACGGAGGCTTGGAGCATATAGAGGAATGCTCAAAAAAATTGTGGTGGGGACGTCGCAGCTGAATGATTTCTGGTTCACATTTGGAGTTGAAGGTTCCATTTAGGATGTTGGCTCTTCCTCATCAGCAAGGATGTTCTCTCCCGTGTGAACAGCAGAGCAATCATTTATAAATTGGAGAGCCAAGGATGTGGGTGTGCTTGGCAGAGGCTGACTCTCCCTCCAAAGACTCACAGAGACCATTGCATTTCGAGTGCCGAGGAGAGTTGCGTAATGGTTGCATCAGAACCCTAAAGAAATGTCAGGGAGGCCTTGGCTGAGCCCACAGGAAATCAGGAATAGTAGCAAATGAGAATGCAATTTAAAACATAAAATGCAAACTGCAGTTGAAGCCATTTCTGTGAAAAATTAGGAACATTCGTAAGTATTATTATGCAGGCTCAGGAAAATATAAAAGATTGCATTTCAAGCCCATCACCAGTGTATTCCTCAGAGGGGGATTTCTGATTCTCGCCAGAAAGTTTTCCCTGTTGTGATGCAGCGTGATGCAGAGGGAAGGACAGAGGCTGGCACTGTGCAGCCCTGAGTCAGCTGTGGGACTCTAGGCATGTCACCCAAGCTCTCTGGATCTCCACTCCCCATCTGTGAAACAGGCACAACAGTGTCAGCCCACCTGGCCATGCCTTTTGCTGAGAGCATCAAATGAGATCATGTACAAAAACGCCATTTGTAAGCAGTACAACACCATTGAGCAAAGTCTGAATTTCCTTCCAGCTCTGTTTTTTAAATTCAGACTGTGCTTGGAGAACTTGAAAATAGTACCAGCCCCATCTCTGGCATTTTCCTTCCATTTGATCTGGGTTAGCACCAGGTCTTGGGGGTTTCCAAAGCATTTGGGGTAATTCTGGGCAAACCTGGCTGAGACCTCAGACACTGTAAGGAGTGAGGGCCCACCCCAGCCTCCATCTTTAGGAGCCAGTCATAGGTCCGGGGAGATTGTTGGCTGTCTGCTTGAGGCAGTGCTTCCTGTCTCTCCACTTGCTTCTGTCCTTCTCAGGTTTTCCTTGGAAGTCTCCCCATTTAAATATTGATTCAGCCAAAGACTGCTGGGGTTTAAAGTACCAGTGAGACCAGTGTCTGAGAAGGTGGACCTGTGGAGAGCAAGAGCTACTGTTTTCCTCAAAACATACCATTTTAGATGATTCTAAAGCCTGTTAAATTAGACTGATGAAATTAATCTGATGAAGTGGTAGCAGGTTAGATGTGCAGAAATGATCATTTTCACATGCTTTTTAATTCAGTCAAGATTAATGAAAGATCTCGTGTTTACCGACAAAGCTGGAGCTTAAAATTTTGAGTACAGAATTCATTATCCTGTTATAATGAAGAAATCCAACTTCCTTGTCAGTTTGTGAACCTAAACTGGAGTGCAGTTCAGTGCCACTTTGAACTGGAAAGCTCAGAAGGGAGCAGGCAGAGGGAGCTGAGTTTTGTGCCGACGCTGGGTTAGCTTGAGTCCTGCCACTGGCACTGGATGTCCACTAAGCTGAAGAAAGCAGATCCTCTGGAGTCTGGACTTTATGTTGCCATTCACGGGGCATCATTTCCACAGTGGGAGTTAATGCTGCTCTTAAGAATAAGGTGGATGATCCAGCATTTCCATTTGGGAGTGTACACCCAAAAGAAATAAAAGCAGGGTATTGAGATATTTGCACACCCATGTTTATTAAAGCATTAGGCACAACAGGCAAAAGGTGGAAGCAACCAAAGTTTCCATCAATGAATGAATGGATAAATAATATCCATGTGGTATAATATTATCCAGCATTTTAAAAAAGGGCATTGTGGCACATTCTACAACAAGGAAGAACCTTGAAGACATCGTGCTACATTAAAAAAAAAAAAGCAAGTCACAAAAAGGACAAATACTGTATGATTCCATTTATAGGATAAACCTAGAGCAGTCAAATTCTCAGAGACAGAACAGTGGTTGCCAGGGCCAGGATGGGGCTGGGGGTGGAGAGAGGAGTGAAGACTTAATGTTTAATTGATACAGAATTTTAGTTTTTGAAGATGCAAACGTTCTGGAGACAAGGGATGGAGATGGTGGCACAAGTATGTGAAAGTACTTAATGTCACTAAACTGCACACTTAAAAATGGCTGAAATAGTAAAGTTTATTCTATCACAATAAAAAAATTGTAAGCAAAACAATAAAAGGTGTATCCATAGGCCTTCTCTACCCAAATTCAGAAGGGTTCTACCCTGGGAACAGTGGATTCTTCAATATTTTTGCCAGTGGGGAAGCCACTGTATTCCTCCTCCTCATTCGAAGCTGGGGATGGGGTTGGGAGGGTTGTGGGGGAATAGCAGTTACTGAGATATGTTTGGAGCAGCCTGGGAGGAGACCTGGGAAGAGAGCATGGTGAGAACAAATGGAAGGAAAGTTTCTCAAGGGATCCATTTCTTCCCTTATCAGTGGGTCACCCAGCATTTTTGTAGGTCCCACGAGCCAAGATGTTGGGAGACCATCTGAAGAAGTACTACCCAGGGCAGAAAAAAAAAGGACCCTCCTGATGCAAACCTGAGGCCGCCAGTCCCCAGACCACTGCTTATCTATAGCTCCAGCGTTCTGCTAGGGCAGTTTCATTTGCCTTCATTCTGTACAGGAAATCCCACGGTATAATTCTGGAACCACAACTCATAGTTTGCTTTAAGGCTTTTTGCTGAAGCTGGGATTAAGGCTCAGGCAGAGGCCAGTGGGGGCCTCTGAGAACAGGCCTCCTGGGGGATTGCTGGTTGAGAAGGGAAAGGTCAAGAGATGTAAATGGAGAAGACGCGATGCGTGCTGCCTGAACTTGGAAACGGCTCAAATGGCCCTCACAGGTAGAATGGATTTTTGAGGGGTATAATCCCATGGTGGAATACCGTGTAACACAATGAAAAACCTATTACATGCAACAAAATAAATGTGATTCTCTTAGACATAATGTTGAACTCCAGGATCCGGGCACAAAGGTACACATTTTTTAAAATGATTCCATACCTTTGAAATTCAAAAACAGGCAAAAACTCATCAGTACTGCTATGCATCAATATAACCACTGCCTTGTCGGGGACGATGGTGACCAGAAGAGGCACAAGGAGGCACTGGGTCCTGGGCTATTGGTTGGATTGCGGATGTGTTGAGGAGGGTGTCATGGGACAGTTCATCAGGCTGTGCATCATATGTGCATTTGGAAATTCTGTCAAACCTGATGGAGATGGTTTATTTTAGAAGTGCCTTCAAACAACACCCAGGCTACTGTGCATCTCGGCGACGGTGTGTGCATGGTGCCCGCTGGGCGCTGGTGATGCCCATGTGTACAGAGTGAATTCGTGCTGTGGCTGCATCCCGCGTGGTGTGAAAGACTCTGCTTTCACTTCTTTTTTCAGGCTTCCCTGGCATCCTTTACTCGATTTGGCAGTTTTCCTATTAAAATTATATGTAATGTCTTCATATAACTGCTTGCCTGGAGCTGAGTATTTAAATAGCTATCAAATGTTCAACTTGAACTGTGGGAGTGAAGTTTTCTCCAGCGGATTGACAGCACAATCCAGTGGGATGTGTTCTGGGCCGGAAGCCAAGAGCCCTGGGTTCTAGTTCCAGCTTCTAGTCCCGGACCTGGAACAAGTAACTTAGCCGTTCCTTATAGACACTCCCCCACCCCTGAAGTGGAAGCATTAAGGCTGCCTGTGAAAGCCACACCCCCGTCCCTAAGACTGCTGTGTAGATAAAGCGAGGCAGTGTCTGCGAGTGTGTTTCCAAACTGTGACAAGTGGGGAATACGTCTGCTTGCACAGACCCACCACTGCAGCGAGGTTCTAAGCACGTGGACATGTTTTAAATGTCTGTGGACATGCAAGGTGTGAAAAGCCAAAGCACAGTTTTAGAGAGTCAGCATGATGGAGGAATTTTGGAGTGATCTTAAGGTGCAGAAGTTTCTCGTTCATAATGCCTGTCACATTGCAGCCTGTTGTGTACTTATTTCTCTGTTTCATGTCAACAGGAGCTCACGTGGGGTGGCCGGATGTGGAGGAAAGGAGCTGGCTCTGGAAATCTTAGGTCTGCCACCCACGTCTCTAGAGTCATTTTTGCCAGCATATACAGACATGTTTAAGTATAATTATGTGCCTGTTAACAAATCATAATATGCCAAGTTAGCAGTAAGTTTCACTGTGCATAACCATTTTAACTATTGTCACTGATACTTGGAATGGTCTGCTTGATGGGAGAAAAAGCTAATTTGGAACTTTTAGTCAAATAAATTGGTCAGGAGAAATGTATCTGAGGAGGGAGGGGGAACCCCATGGTTTAAATTTACTTCAGTTTAATTGAACAACCTAAGTGAATTCCTTGGAAATTGTTATTCCTAGAAAACCGGTTACTGATCTAGACCAGTGGTTCTAAAACTTTTGTTTAGCATAAGATGTACGTTTCTGCAAATGAAACCTTCCACTAAACCTCAATAGAAAGGACAGATAAAAGGGAGGCCGCCCTGTTGGGAGCAGGGGTCGGGAGGGTAGCTGTATCTTCCTGCTGAGACTTGAAAAGGATGTTGGACGGGGCAGACAGCTGGGTGACTGCTGTTCGGGCTACGGCATCTGGACCGTTCTGTGCGTGTGATGGTGCTGTGTCGGGGTTCTGTCCCAGCGCGTCACCCTGTGTAACTGGGGTGCTGCCTGTGCAGCACACTGACAGAGGTGGAATAGTCAGTGGCTGGTATCTGATGCTGTGGCCCCAGATAAGGTACATGAGATCCCTAAAATCTCTAGATACTCATCGATTAACCTTCAGTTGAATTTATATACTTTTCAGAATGAATATTGTGTTTTGAAAGACTATGAAAATATCAGTAACTACTCTAAGAAAATGCCCAAGGTGAACCAGCTTTCCAGCAATGTTTCAGTTCATTGAACTGTCCAGGTAACCTACATTTAACCTCCTACCCACTAAACTTTCCTAGGAGACTCTGTGACTCAAATATTTAAAAATGGCTATATAATTTGTTTTCATACTAGTTTTTGCCAATGTATGAGGGATGCGCCTTTGTCCCCTTTTCAGCCATTTTCATTTTTTAAAAATGCAGCATTCAGTAATTCAGTAGGAGAGACCTTACTCAGAAACTCAAAGTGTGACCTCCCCCCAGTCATTTTTTAAAAGATTCTGAGAACTGCTGGCCAGGAACTTTGAAAAGTGTGAGTTTGCCTTCATGAGTTGGAAAGAGCTGCATTTTGTCTGCAAAGGGGCTTTTTCCTGAGCCCCCCACCCCACGGCATTTCACGTGGAAACACTGGGTTCATGACTTGCACCATCTGGGTAACTGTAGATTGTAACTGTAGATCATTAGAACAGTGTTAATGAGCATTTATAATAAAGCACAGCACCATTCTTTGACTTCATGCTCTGCTGCTGGCTTTAGCAAGCTGTACCTAAGCTCCCAAGTCTCATGTTTCATTTTGAAGGGCCACATCCACCCACCAGTTCAAAAAATTATTCCACCCTCTCAAAAGGTGAAATACCACCTGTAAACAACCATCTAGAAAAATGGCCTCAAGGGTAATAAAACAATGCAAAACAAGGTCCCACTTACGCAGCGAAGGAGGTCACAGCACCCAGGGTCGGTAAGGCAGGCCAAGTGAAAATGGCAATCTCGTATCTTGTCTGTGACCTGCAAGTTTATATGGTCTTTTCGGAAATGAGTTTGACAATATGTGTCAATAAGCTTTCCTATTTATAATCTTAACCTAGCAATTTCACTTCTGTGTTCATTTACCTGAAGGAAGAATCCACAGTCTAAACACCAGGTTGTTGGGAAAACATTGACATGCTCACCCCAGTGGAGCGGTGGTGCCCCAGCCACCCAGGCGGGGGCCGCACCCCAGTTACCCGTGGGTTCAAATGGCTGTCCGCCTGCTCTGTGCCTCGGGCACGTGACCCAGCCTCTGCTTTCCGTCTTGTCAAACGAGGATGACAATAATCTCTGTTGCTGACTTTTCTTTAAAATAAAATCTTAATAGGCAAAGCACTTGGAACTTTGTCTGGCATATAGAAAATATGCAGTAATCGTGGCCTACTTAGGGGACTGGAAGAGATTAGACAACGTAGATGCATAGCCCGTGGACACAGACAAGGGCTGGGTGGGGGGGAACACAGTGGGGGAAAGGGAGACATCCGTAATACTGTCGATAATTTAAAGAAGTTGTCTATTATCACCTTCAGTATTGTTCTGAGTACTAAATGAAGCAACACTTACGGACGATGTCTGGATAATAGGAGTTAGTGTTAATATTAGTACATAAGATTAGAAACACCCAATCATCCAATAACTGGAAGAAAGGCAAAATAAATTATAGTGGTTCCAAATGGTGGCTAAGACAACTATGTCACAACACGGAAAGTCACTTCAACACAGCGTTAAGAACAAGGGCACCACATTTTATGTGCACTGCTGCATCTATGTCATGCATGGGAGGACACACGAAAAGGAACGTCACAGTTGTAGTGCCATCTTCTATGGCGATTGACAAAGCATAAGGAAGCTTGGATTCTGACCTCATGAAGTTCATTTAAAGCGTGGGAGAGACTGAAGCCCCTGTTCTAGATGTACCAGGACGATGAAGGAAGAGCTTGAATAATTCTAGGCCAGTCTATGGTTTGAAATGAATGCCTCTTGAAGTGCCAAAGCCTATGGCTCTTTACTTTGGCATATAATTTGCTTCCTGTTGATTTTTGCAAAGAGCCATAGGACTTTTTTCATGCTGAAATATCATTTCTGCTGTGCACAAACCCAGAGAAATTGGATATCTCCATATGACTTGACCAGGCTCAAAATTTCACGTTATGTAATTGCCCAGCGAGTCATGTGGTCAATTAGCAGATTCAGCCTCCAGCGGGGAATGCACACAGGGGAGCACCCCCATTCTCTCCTGAGCAAGGAAACCTCAGGGCGTTCTTGTCACCTCACGGAGGGTTTGTGGTGGGTGTCATGTGCTCCGTCTCTCATTTCTCCCTTCTCAACCCCTTAAGCTGTTTTGGAAAATAGCCATGTACTTTGGATCACAACAGTTGTTAGTCAGAGGGGTTCATAGCTACTGAAACAAACAGACTCTTCGGTTCAGGGCAGGTGGCTGGGCACAGGGGGTCTGCCATTGGAGTTCTGGAGACGGGGACTTTTGCTTTCCTTGCTCCAGTTGTCAAGGCCTTTGTTTCTGCGTCAGAGTTCTCCTCCTGGCTTTGGCCTGGCAAGTACAAGTTCCCTTTCCAGACTAGAATAAAAGTAGATCTTGTCTCTGAGGTCAAGGGCCTCCCAGGATGCATCCTGTGGCCTGGACAGGAGGGTCCTCTGATGATGGGGGGTGGGGGGGTAGCCACAGATTCCGTGCAACTGGACTTCAGCACCCCCCGCCCCTTGCTTGGCCACTTTCAGTGTCTCTTTCTATGGGAGCCGAAACTGCCCACCCCTCGTCTGCTTCAGACCTGGAGCTCGGCAGGCCTGCAGCTTCTGCTCCAATTACAGCTTGGGGTTTCTGCTCAGTTTCTAGCTTGTGGAGATGCTTATTTTGTATAGAAGTAAACACCATTCCAATTTCCTGTTTGGGGGTATTTCTTTGTGTGTCTGTGTATTTGGTACTGAAGGAGAGGCCCAAAGCAGGCACGTTACAATAGCATCTTAACCGGAAGTCCCCTGTCACATTTATCTTGAGAGCAGAGGATGACTCTCCGTGAAGGTGGGGGGCGACAGGAGGGGAGGAGGTGCTTCTCTCCTGTCCCCTGATGCCACATGAATCACTGTTTTCAATCCTGTGTGCACTTCACTTCCGATCCTCAGCGCCTGCCACCCCCTCCCAGCTGCCTGCTCCACCCATACACCTGCCCGTCGGCTCCTAGACCGGCCTCGGTGCCAGGTTTGTGCCTCCTCCACCCCCGTCAGTTCTTTCCTTAACCTTTCTCCATCCACGCCCCCCGCCACCTCCCAAATGCCAGGTTCAAAAACTGTTTTTCTTTTCATCTTCGAGGGAGGGAGAGACGGATTTTTTAAAAAAATAGAAAACACAGTGAAAAGAAACAATCCAGCGTTCATTGTCTGTCTTTGGTATTTGCCTTTCATCTCGTCCTAGAGTCAGGGCAGCTCCGAGGTCAGCACACCTGCCAGAGTGGACAGTGGTCACAGGCTGGGTCAAGCTCCCACACGTCACGTCCCCAAAGCTTGACCTCAGAAGTCCTCCAGTTCAATGGGGTTTCACATCCTCGGAGAGGGATAAAGTGGAGGAGGAATTCAGCACAGAGGAGTCTATGCCTGCTTATTATATTCACCACCTCTAAAATGATGCGAGGCCAGGAAATGCACCTTCTGGCCCCGGGGAGCTCAGCAACCCATTCAGCCTCAGGTCAATGGGACAACACAGCTGAGGCCACAAACAGCATCTGGGGCTGGGCTGAGCTGCACAAACTGCCCCTTCCTCCGAGTGGGGTATAAAGGAGGAAAACAAAATAAGTGAAATTAATTCCCTGGCCATTCTAAAGAAGGAGCCCCGTCTAGGAGTCCCCAGGTTCCACCCTTTCCACATCTTTTATTTCAAGTCAGGCCTCACCTCTGCGTCCTAGGCTGGTGGTTCACGTCCTCATCCAAATCTGTGACTGCTGGGGGAGTCTCCTACCGGCCACCTGCCTCTGCTCTCGTTCCTCCTCCCCATCATCCTCTGGCCCCTCTGTACTGCGGACAGCACCCCAGGGCCAGCACCGCTGTGTTTCACCTCTCCCAGTGACTTACCTGAGCACGGCTCGCAGGCTGCCCTGTGTGATTCAACCCTGGGCCTCTGTTCCAGCCCTTCCCTCATTCTCACCTCTGCCTCCCTTGTGGGGCTCCTTGCACCTGTGTGGGCCGTAGCCTCTTGGGGCTCTGCTGCTTTGCCTGGAATATGTTTGTGCACACACTCATGAGTGAGTACCTCAGTGGGCACCGTGGTGGGGCTGGGGCGCAGCACTGAGTACACAGAAGTGGCTTTACCCCTTGTGGGACGCACAAACTGGTGAGGGGACAGGTATCAAACCAGTCTTCATACCAATAATTGCATCGTTAAACATGGTGACAAGAGCATGAGAGGGACAGGAGGGAAGCAGACCAGGATTCAAGGGTGTGGCATCTAAGCTGAAACCAATGTAGGAGGCAGCTTCAGGTCAGCATGTGAGCTTGAGGGAAGCCTTCCAGGACCACCAGGCTGAGATGGGAGGAGCCTAACAGAACCGCACAGTGGTCGCCGCAGTGCGCACTTACCGGGGTTTACTCAGTGACGGGCTCTATCCTAAAGACACCGAATCCTTGTAAAATTCTCCAAGGTAGGTGACTCTGACACACAGAGAAGCTAGCAGGGTGGTGGGCTTTGAACCCAGGGCGTCTGGATCCCAAGCTCATGCCTTAATCACTGTGTAATCTTGCTTGGCCTGGTCAAGGCCTCGAAAGAGGTCTTTAGGCTGCAGCTTAGACTAGCGAGGCTGGAAGGCAGAGGAAGGCATGTCAACTGCTTAGAGTGTGACAGGATCCAATGTGTATTTTAAAGTGGTTGGTCTACTTGCTTGGGAGGGCAGTGGGTGCGAAGGGAAGCTCCAGTTGGAAGCAAGGAGAAATTGTACACTGTCACTTCCTCGTTTAGGTTAAAAAAAAGGGATGGATGGATTTCCCTCCTTCCTTCCCCTGGTTCCCTCCCACTTGTCCTTCAAGCCCCAGTGCAGGTGTCACTGTCTGTCAGTGCCCCTCCTTCCTGCACGCCCTCAGAGCTCCTCAAGACCAGGGAAGGCACTGTCTTGGCGGGTCCAGCATCTCTCGGGTTCCCCGTGCACAGTGGACACGCCATAGGTTTTAAAAAGACAGAAATAAATTTACAGAGGTATAAAGTCAGGTATTTTACTGAGTAATTTCATTTTTCAACTTATTCTTAAAAACTCTGACATGACTTCCACACTGTACCTACCTGTGGCTTTGACAAAGATTTCCTCCTCAACCAAACTCTAGTCCAGCGGTGTCCAACCTGCAGCCCATGGGCTGCCTGCCTCCCAGGGTAACTGTGCATGTGGCCCAACACAAAACTGCATATTTACTTAAAACATTGTAAGAGTTTCTTGTGATTATGTGTGGCCCAGACACACCAAAAGGTTGGACACCCCTGCTAGTCATTCTCCTCCGAATTCGCCTCCCAACCAGCCCCTGATGCACGGGCTTTGGTGTCTCTCTGCATCGTCCAGTTTCAGCAAGAATCCCCCATCCTCAACATCTGACCCCCCCTGCATCTGACAGGGTTCCCCGTCCCCTGGCCTGCCTGCAGCAGGGACCCCCTCACCCCTGGAGCTTCCTCAGTGACCTTCTGCCTACTGCCCTCCACTCTGCTCCTGGGCCGTAAGTTCCCGCTTTCCCTTGTTCTCCTGGGAGTCGAGCCCAGTGTGTCTCCCCTGCACCAAAACCCTGCCACAGCGGTCCCTGGACCGGCTGCGCTAGGCCCCGGAGTAAAGTCTGCCGTACTGCTTTAACAAGTGTCATAAATAATTTTTTCTTTAACCTTGACCCTAAATAAAATAAGTTCCTTGTGGGGGACCAGTGGTCTGTTATTAAAGCTAAAATTTCCACTTCCTTAATACCACCAGGAACTGGGATCACTCCTCCAGCTTCGCATTCTTGAGGAGTCAAAAGGTTCCTTGACGGCAGGCCAGTCCGCGCACTGCCTGCTGGGGCTGCTGCATTCCTGCTCGGGCTCCAGGACCTGGGACTTCGCAGTCCTCTGGAAGCCAGCAGCATTTGGCGGTGAGGGGGAGGCAGCTGGGACAGGAACAGGCTGACCCTCTCAGCTCTCCTCCTGCGACTCAGCACCCCACGTGGCCCAACATGAGACCAGGGAGCAGTGTTTGGGCTCGGACCTCCAGGGTTCCGTTCATCTCAGCCTCTCAGATCTAAGGACAAACACCAAGCCCCTTAGCTGCTGCACAGCCAAGTGTAAGAGAGGCCACCCATTTTTTATACAAACTTTTACAGGCCCTGCCAGTGTGGCTCAGTTGACTGGAGCATTGTCCCATTCAATTCCCAGTCACAGGACATACCTAAGATGCAGGTTTGGTCCCGGTGCCAGAGGCAACCAATGGATGTTTCTCTTACATCAGTGTCTGTGTCTGTCTCTCTGTCTCTCTTCCCCCTTCCCGCCGCTCCCCGTTTCCCATTTCCCTCTCTCCCCCCACCCCTGTCTCTCTGTCTCTTTCCCTCCCTCTCCCTTCACTCTCTCCCTTCCCCCTCTTCCTTCTCTCTCTCCCTTTCTGGATATATACACGAACTTTTACAGGCATTCAAATATATGTATTTCATAAAAATTGCAATATCATTAGCCTGCATTTGTCAAGTGAATATACCCTTGTAATCTACACCCAAACCCAAAAGCAGAGCATTGCAGCACCCCCACGTCCCCCTCTTGACCCTTCTGTTCCCTGCCCTCCCCAGGTGGGTCACCGCTGTCCAGCTTCTGACAGCCTGCGTTAGTTCTGCTTGTGTTTGAACTTTATGCCAATGGAATCATAGAGGGTGCAGGAGATTGTACATCTAAGACAAAATATGTGTTTTCCCCTCACAATCCTCAATTGGTCTTTTCTGTATCCTGGAAATCAGATAAGCGGAAAGTCAGTCTCGTCAGAGGAAGGCTCTCCATCAAAGGCTGAACACACTCGGCACAGAGACTCCCTTCGAGTTTGTAGAAGTTAATAATTATAATGGCTGTTATTTGTAAATTGTTTTGTTATTATATTACGGTCTTGCTCATTTTTTAATCATCAGAAAAAGAGTAATTCTTCTAAATAAATTTTCTAGGTCATCCAGCAATTTTTTCCTGCAAGGGGCCAGAGGTAAATATTTCTGGCTTCGCATGCTGTGTGGTCTGCAGCTCTGCCGACAGGTTGTAGAACCAGCCACCGACCGCACGCTTACAGATGGGTGTGGCCGTGCGTGAAAAATGGGATTTACGGACAGTGACATGCGAGGCTCACAAAATGTGGGCTCGTCACAAACATTATTCCACTTTTTTTTTCCACTTCAGCCACACTTGAAAGGGAATCTCTCTAAAAATTTTTAACACTTATTTATATTCTCAGAGTGCGCTGACAATGTTTTCTCAGAAAATCTGGGTAGCACGTCATAGTCTTGGCCCTGCCCTCTTGCTGTGTCTCTTTGGAGGAGCCACTCAATTCCCTGGGTCTGTTGTGTCTTCTGTGACATGGGGCTGCGGGCAGGGTGTGCATCTGGTCGCACCAGGATGGCCGGGCCAGTACCCAGGACAGAATCCCGTGTGGTCGGCAGTACAGACCCCTTGTCAAGTGTTCTGGCTGTCAGCCGAAATGATGTCATCCCCTCTCCACAGGTCTTCCAGGCACCATTCCAACCAGTGCCTAGCATGTAGCCATTGCACTTTCTCCTCCACCCACAGGAGTGGCTCTGGGCATTCTTGACTGGGAGGGACACTTGGCTTCTATGTCAAACTCCCCCACCCTGGAGGGCCTTCATGTGAATGCATCTGAGCTATTTTCTGTTCTCCTTGTGGCCATGGGGTCTGAGCTATAATAACTGCACCTCGCCTGCCTTCCAGTCCACCTCCTCCATCAACTCTGCCTTGCTGTTTCTCATTGGCAGCCTGAATAAAGCTAAGGCGAGAGGTGAAAAACCTCGTGTTAAACCCTCAGCTGGGCTCTGCAGAATGTGAGCTTTATGTAACAGAGGTCAAGGGCACAGACTTGGGGGCCGGTCTGGTGGAATTCCAGCTTACCACTCAGGACATATGCGTCACTCCCCCTTTCTGTCCCTCAGTTCCCCTGTCTGTGGAGTCGGGGGGAGAGGCTCTGTCAGGTAGTGGTGCTGGCGGGGCTGAGTGAATGGAAGCGTGCGAGAATGTTGCGAGCCGTCCAGGCACCGAGGAAGCCCGACGTGTTCGCTCTCGTCGTTGCTGTCACTCAGTGAGCGCACGGTCGCATCGTTCTCATGCCTTGGGAATGGTCATTGAGGCCCCCAGATGTATGACCACTAAACAAGTTAAGGGTTTGGGGGGTGGGGGGTTTAAGGAAAAATAAATTTCATGAATATTGCTTTATGACTTGTCAGTTTTCTATCCTATCTCATTTTGTAATAATGCTAAACATCCCGAAATGGTCTTTTTCTGTTTTGGGGACTCATACTAAAATGCAGGGTTAAGAATGGACGATCAAGTCTTCAGTACTGTGTAAAAGGACTTTGTTCCTATGAGATTTAAAGTGACATCCTGACGGAGGTCACAGTCAATGGTTACTTCCCTTTGGGGAAACCTGCTTTAAGAATCATAGTGGTGATCTCTCATATCTTCAAGAATCAAACAACCTCTGGGTTCGGGATTGGCTGAGTGAGCATCTTCCCGCCCTCCCAAAGTGCCGCCTTGCCTGGTTAGGAGCAGAGGAAAATCATTTTACTTGAGAGGTGATTTTTGAAAATGAGGAATAATTCTGTTCAGGTGGTAGAATTATGGGTTATGTGTACTTTTCCTTTTCTCAGGGTGGAGTTGCCTTTTTAAAAAGCCTGAGGCTATTAGAGTCTCTCTCCAAAATCAATTATCTTCATCGCAACTCGAAGGTTGCAGAGGTGTGTGTCATGAAATTAAGACCTACAGTCTAAAGCCTCAAGTAGGTAAGCGTCTTCCGAGAAGCTGATGAGATGTATTCTTAGAGTGCTGACATTTCAGGCTATTAATTTCCCTGGTTGATTTTGGTTTCAGTTCAAAGCAGAAGTCTGTTGGGTGGGCAGAAAGGAAAGAAACCCCACATTTGCACACGACTTCCCTGTCCCTCATCCTGCCTCTCCCCTGCGTTCTTCCTGACCCCCTCTCACGCTGGCTCGCTTTCAGGCAAATCTGCGAGGTCAGGGTTAGTGATCAGTTTCCCGTGGCTGCTATAACAAATCATTACACACTGGGCACCCTAAAAAACAACAGAAATATCTCCTTTCCCAGTTCCAGAGGCCAGAAGTCTGGAATTAAGGAGTCAGCAAGACCACGCTCCTCCAGGGGCTCTCAGGGAAGGTGCTTGCTTGCCTCCAATTTCTGCTGGTTCTTGGCTTGTGACGGCGTCACTTCTCCGTCTTTGTCACCACGTGGGCTTCTCTCCCATGTCCTGGTCACACTTCCCTCTTCATTCTAAGAGCACCAGTCTATGGATTTAAGACCCACCTGAAGGGACTTTGAGATTCTTAATTAGACCTGCAAAGACCTTATTTCTGAAGAAGGTTATGTTCCAAAGTACTAGAGTTAGGGTTTAGATGTATTTTGGGGTGCAGGGGAGACTGCTGAACCCTCCACAGTTGGCCTCACAGAGACTTTAGCTGATTGTTGGGGGGGCCTTCCACCCAGGGACCCACTTTCCTGTCCCTAGAACACTGGCAGTCTGGGGCTGGAGTGAACTGTGGGGTGAGGAGCCAGCCACTTCTGTTTGAAAAGCCAGCCTCCCCTTTTCTACCCTGTGGCCAGGAGGGTGTTACCAAGTGTCTCCCAGCCTTGGCTCCTGTCCTTGGTAAAATGGAGGTGATCATGTTTCCCTTGCTGGGTCCTAGGCATCACATGGGGGCCGGTGGGCGTGGCTGGCATGGTGCACAGATTGTAGCAGGGACTCAGTGAGTGCCGTGGAATCTGACGTCAGGCCCTCCATGACCCACAGTAACTCTCTTGTCCTCAGGTGGGTTATGTCTGACAACTCACAGATATGTCGGGCAACTCCTTACAGATGGGGGCATTGGCCTTTCTAGATGACCCAGGTTGTTGACGGGACTCAGTGAACTCAGCAGCGAGTCTTGGCAGTACCCGGCCGTGTTTCAGCAGTTGTCATGGCTGGGGTTGCTGTGGCATGGTGCCCCTGTGGGTCTGAGCCAGCGGAGACCAAGCCTCCATGAGGCTGCTGGAGATCATGAGTGGGACAACCCTAAACCCACCCCACAGCACGCAGGGACAGCGGCTCCCCACTTGGCCTTAACCCAGCACGTGGCCTCCTTCAGCCCAGGACTCGACACCTAGCTAGCTCTCAAAAAAAAAAAAAAAATTCTAGACTAAAAAAAGTTATTCTAGGTGTTCAGGTAAAGAGCAGAATTAGTGTCATCCCCCCCATTCATACCTTGGGCGGATGTGATGAGACTGAGGTCTAACCGGAGGCCTCCATAGAAGACAAAGAGCACATAAAATCGTCTGTCCTTTTATGAGAAAAAATAAAGGCATCTCTACCCTTTGGACTATAGACCAGTCACCAGTACCCTCCGGAGAGAGTTTAGAAGAAGCCTTTGCCGCCCAAGGTTGGACCCTTATGGGGTTGTTGCTGCTGCGGCGCTGCTGAATGACGTGCTGTGTCAGCTCAAGGGGACTTCTGCTCAGTCCCCTCAGCAGCTCACTCACTCACTCACAGGCGGTGGTGCCAGGTTTCGCTGCCATCCGAGGTGATAGGTACCCAGGCGAAGCCTGTGATCCTCATCCATTATGATCCCGTTAGCCGGTTAACGACAACAGAGTATCCACAGTGCACCAGGCTCAGGACACAGAAGGGAGACGCTGTCCCTGCCCGCAGCTGTGGGCTGAGGGCCATGGGAACCCAGGACTAGCGCACAGTCACCGGTGAGAGTGTGGAGACACAGGCAGAAGTAATGGGAAGGGCCTATTTTTCTTTTTCTAACTCTATTGCCACGCTGCTCATGCGTTTCTGCTACAAGTGGTGTCTGCAAGTCTGGTCAGCAGATAGTGTCCACTCAGAAACTAGTGAGTCTTGTCTCCTCAGAATAGAAAACGAGCAGAGATCGGGGCTGGAATTGTGGGCGCTGAGCAAGATGGTCGACTTGTTCCCCAGCGTCGTCACAGAGGCCTCCTCCCTTCCCTCATTCCCACATCCTGTGGAAGTGTCCTCCCCAAAATATTTTGTGTCAAACTTTACTTCCTCGCCCCTCATCCTCCTTCCCTTCCCCTTCCTCCCAGGGCACCCGCTATCCTGAAGCTGATGAGCATCACTGTCATGCACTTTTCCAACATGCGTGTAAATATCTAAACAGATCGTTGTCTAGCATCGTTCTGTGCGTTTCCAATGTCGCGTGCATCATACTGCACTCTACGAATTCCCGTATAGTTTTCCCTCCCAACACTGTAGATCGGAGTTGTGTCCACGCTGATACACGTTTAGATCTAGTTCATTCATTTCACTGGTCCTGTAGCCACAGTGACTTGTCCGTCCCCCTACTGGTGGACAAGCAGGTTGCGTCTGGGATTATGCTCTCTGTTAAACAGGGCTGCAGCGCACTCGCGTGTGAGGATGTCCCCCAGGGTTGGGCACACTCGGAAGGGGGACTGCTGCTCCTAAGGTGGGCCTCTCTTGAACTTGACTGCATCTGGCAGCTCGCTCTCCAGAGTGCCTGAACCATTCAGATTCGCCAGGGGGGTTGGAGGGTTCTGTGTCCTCAAGGCCCTGCCAGTGAGTACCAAGATCAGATTTACCAAAACACTCCAACTGACAGGTGTAAAACGGCAGCCATTCCCCTCTCCTGGTTGCCGGGAAAGTTAAGCTTTTTTCCATATGTTTCATAGCCACCAGGGCTGCTGTTTCTGAGAATTATTTTCTATCCTTGGCATGTTTTGACCTCCACCTCTTGTGGGAATGCCGGGGAGGGATGCTTCTTTCTCAGTGATCGGTAAAAATTCTTTACATATTCTGGCTACTAATTTTTTTGTTGATTTGAGTTGCAAGTATCTCCTCCCGGTTGGTAACACTGTCACTGAAGTGTCTCAATGAAAGAGAAATGAGATGTGGGAAAGTGCGGTTCAGCCATCGAGAGAAAGAAACATCTGTTGAGGGTCTGTCGGGTCTGCTTCTAAGGCTGGCCTGTGGTTGTAAGTGCCCATCTTTGCGGTTCCCATTGACTGAGATGTTACTGGGACAGGGCTTTCAGGGTTTGGTTTTTTTTGTTTGTTTTCTTTTTGAGTCTTTGTTTTGTCTTTTAAAGCATTGCCTTTTGGAAAATGTCTTTGTTCTTGTTGGTCCTTCGTGGTCCCTTGCTTGGGCCTTCGGGACTGAGTGGTTGATGCCATCACCCATGCCACAGGTGAGCACCAGCCTGGCAACTCACAGTTCACAGCGTCACAAGTGCCTGAGGTCTGTACACACCCTCTGTGTCTGCCAGCGCCCACCAGCACAGGGTGGGTCCGCTGTCATCCTCCCAGACTGGAGACCTGTTTTTCTCACTACAGAAGCTATCCATGTTCATCATAAATCCCACTGATGAGCACAATTCCACCCACCAAGACACAGCCACTGCTTATACTCTGACTCGGACCCCGCTCTTGTTTTCTGGATCTACGTGTGGCTGGGTGAGTATGGTATAATAACGACAGTGATTGTAAAGAACACGTGGGTTTAGGTTGTACATGTTTCACTTGATAACTCTCTTGGAAATCTTTAGGTTAATAGATATACTTCTGCAGTGTCAGCTTGAATGGCTGCGTCCTTTGTATCTTAAAGACTTCTTTTCCTGTAAGAAGCAGCCTTGGCATGAGCATGGATATCTGTGAATATCTTTAAGCACTTCCTTATGGAAAACAAAATCCAAGACCTGGAATTACAGGAGCAAAGCCATGCTCACTTCCAACGCTGCGGTGGACATCCCGAGCTGTTGAGTGTAGCGGGGTAGGGGTGGGGGGTAGTGAAGCTGTTCACTGGTTCCCAGGGGGCTTGTTGAGTGCCTGCCACATGCCAGGCACCTGCTGAGAGTTGGGAACGTGGAAGAAATTGACATGGTCTCAGTCCTCGACCTCGGGGTTCATCCTCTGGGGAATGGGCAGAGGCCTTGGACCAGTGAGGTAGCAGATGCAGGACATGGGGAGCTGTCACTAGGAGGAAGGCAGTTGATCTTCTGTTAAAGGAGGCGGACACTAACAGTCAGAAATTATGTTGGGACAATACATGTGGCCCCCCACATCGCACATTTGTTTTTTATCTAAAGGGTATAAAATGCTTACCTTGACTGACGGTCCAGCCCCACCTTCGCTTGAGATGAGCCACATAACCTCTTGTCCTTCAGTTTCCGCCCCTGCCCACCAGGACTAATAATGACAGCGGCCTCACCGGCCTCACAAATGTGAGACTCGAGTCACAGAGAGGATGGAAAAGCCGTTTGCTGGCTGTCGGGTTCTATGTGAATGTTGAGTACACAGCATCGTTCATGTTGTCCTCGGGTGTGTACAAGGGTGTCAGGTAAATAGTAGGTCCAGAGGACGTTAAAGAGGGTGCTGGAATAAAAAAACTATGGTACATTTACACAATGGAATTCTATGCAGCAGAAAGAAAGAAGGAGCTCCTACCCTTTGCAACAGCTTAGATGGAGCTGGAAAGCATTATGCTAAGTGAAATAAGCCAGGCGGTGAGGGACAAATACCATATAATCTCACCTTTAATAGGAACCTAAACAACAAGACAAAGAAACAAGCAAAATATAGTCAAAGTCACTGAAATAGAGGACAGGCTTACAGTGACCAGAAGGGAGAGGGGAGGGAATTTCAGGGGAGAATGGGAAGGGTTTGCAGAAACAAATATAAAGGACACAAGGACAAAAACTAGGGGGAGGCGTGGAAATAGGAAGGAGGTGGGGAGGGATGGGTGGGTGGGCTGGAATGGGAGTAAAGGACAGAAAACTGTACTTGAACAATGATTAAAATAAAGTTGAAAAAAAGAGGGTGCTGGTGTTGAAATGAGACCTCCCGTGCTGAATGGCAACAGGGGCAGCTTTGAGAACCAACTGCAGAGCTTAGGGCTTGGAGTCGTGCTCAGCAGAGTGTGGTGGGGAAAGTGCAGCTCTGCTCTGATACAGCCCCGGTTCAAACCCCAGGTCCACCACTTACAGCTCTGTGTCGTTGGACAAGGGACTTAACCTCTCTGTGCTGGAGTTTCTGCATCTGTAAAATCAGGATGATGATACAGTCTTTGGGAGAATCAAAGGGAATAAGGCATGTACAGTGTTTTCCCCGGACCTGGTGAGACAGTTTTTATTCATCATTCTGGAACTTCCTCAACACTTCTTTCCTAATAAAAGTGCCCTCCTTTGGGGGTTAGTTACCAGCCATGAGGATTTGCTTTTTCTGAATAAGGTTTGAAGGAAGAGCTGGCCTGCAGCTACAGAACAATGAGTAAAAGCTCTGTTGACAGCCGGGAAGCCTGTGTCCAAGGCTCTCCTCCAGGGGGCCTGGTGCTGGGCCGAGGCTGGCTCCCCCGGAGACAGGGTCCTTTTATATAAGCCTGAGCGCTGGCAGAGAGCTGTCACCTCTGACAAATGTGTTTTTTCAATTGTTACTAAAACACCAGTCGCCTTTGCTCCGAGTTTAACTTTGTGTACCCAGTAATCATAGCATATTAGGACTTAAGGATAGCTGATCTAGTTTGGGAAGTTTCAGGGCCTAGCAAGTAATTTTTTAATGGGTGGGATGAGCATTAATGTGGTCAACTTTTAATTTTGCCAGGTAAGGACCTTATTAAAAGTTACTAACAGCTAAACTGCTATTTTATCAAAGAAAGCCCTTTGCTTCCTTCAAATGGAAAAAAAAGAGAGAGAGAAAGGACTTGAGCTCAGTGTATTTCCAAAGATTATATCAATTAATTTCACAGAAAAGCTTGTTCCTTTGCTATTATTTTTCCTCCTGTGCATCCAAGGAATCCTAGGTCTCATCCAGACAAGGAGCAGGAGGTGACATGAGTCGTCAGGGTCACGCCGTAAATCACGCTCAGGCGAGACTGGGTGGGGGCCTCCAGACGCTCCTCTGAAGCCTTCTAGCCACGGGGTTACTTAAACCGACTCTGGTTATTATGTTGTACGGAAGCACACTGCGATGCAGTTGAATTATGTGATTTGTTCTCTAAATTGTTTGTAACCAAAGAACATTTATTCATTAAATAAGGATGCATTTATTAGTGCTTAAATGCCTGATCCTGGAGATTAGTTAGGTTGATGGCTAAGCCGCTACAGTAAAGATTCCAGACCACAGTGGCTAAGGTCGAGAGTTTATTTTTCCTCTTATACAGCAGCCCTGAAGCTGGTGGGGGCAGCTTTGTACCATGTGGTCCTCCAGGGACTTGAGTTTCTCCAATCTTGATGTTCCGTCCATTTTCTGGGATGCTTTCCTTGTCTGCATAGGTGAATCCAGTTTGCAGGGAAGTGAGGAGGGAGGATGGGGCACTAAAGCTCGATGTCTTGAGGTCAAGACCCAGAAGAGTCGCACAGCACTCCTCTGCACAACCACTGGCCCAAACCCAGTCACATAGCTGCACCCAACTGCAGGAGAGGCAGGCACGTAGCAGCCTCAGCCGAGCAGCCAGCTGCCCAGCTGAAATCCAGGGTGGAGTGGGGAGAGGTCTCTGTCACTCAAAGAAGAGGAGAATGTGTCCTGGGAACACACAGCAATCTGGGCCACAGACTTGAAGATGTTTTCGATCCATATCATTTTTCTCTCTAACAAAATTGGAAATGGAAATTCCTGCTTCTTACCTGCCCCCATTTTCAGTCCACCTTAGCAGACCCTCCCCATGTTTAGAAGGCAGATACCCTGGAAGGCCTGGTTGGCATGAGAACAAGTCCGTCCTGCGTCAGGGATTATCCCCAAAGACCTGGTGCGAGGGAAGGTTCTAAGTCGTGTCCTGTGCTCCAAACACAATGCTCTCGTTCGGAGTGTTTCGCAGGAGACCCAGGGACACAATTCAAAGAAGACCTCACGTGCCTAGAGCCCAAACCTGACGATGTCTCCACCGTTAGTCGGCAGTGACGACTTGTCCCAGCACGTGTTGATCGTGGGGAATGGTCTAACAACCGCAGGTTTGAAACCTGTGTGTACCACCTCTCAGCTCCTGTGTGCTGCTGTTCAACAGAACCAACACAGCTGTAGATGGCTCTCCCAGATGGCTTCCTTATTTTTAGTTCAGCAAGAAATTTCTGGAATCTCTTAATTTTTTCATGACCATGGTCTGAGTGACTTGAACAAAGGGCAAACTCAGGCAGCCCGGGGAAGATCTGTTAATTAGCATGTTATTGGCCAGCAAATTCAGGGAAATTATAGAAAGATGATGTTTGTTTACAATGTGTGGGGTTTTTTTTCCCTTTGGCACATTTCCAGTTGAATTCCCTAGGTCCGAGAGAACAATCTCCCCATTCCAAGGAAAAATAATTAAGTTATAAATGGAGAGGGAAACTCACTGCTGTCTTCTGAAGAGAGCCTCCGGCATCTCACCCTCCGCTACAGAACCGCATCGTTCTGAAGGGGCCGTGGAGCTGCAGGCGCCTCACTGGTCCACACTCCTAGTTTAAGGACTACGAGAGAAACCTTCTTCAACACTCTTACTGAGGGAATTGGCATCTATCTTTGTTAGTTTCCTGGGACTGCCATGATAAACTAGCAGAACTTGAGGGCTGAAAACAAGAGAAATTTACCTCTGTCACTTTGGAAGCCAGAAGCTTACAATGAGGTGTTGGCAGGCTCTTTCCACTCCATCAGTCTCTCCTTGCTCCTGGTGGGGCCGGCAGTCCACAGCAGTCCTGAGTCCGTGCACACGTCACGCCCGTCTCTGCCTCGGTCTTCCCCCAGCCTCCTTCCCCATGTTTCTGTGCCTCGGGTCTCCCTCTCCTTTCTCTTACAAGAAGACCAATCATTGCATTTGGATTTAGGGCACACCCTCAATGACAGATGATCTCACCTCAAGATCTTCAACTTAATTACCTCTGCAAAGACCGTGTTTTCAAATAAGCTTTCATTCACAAGTAGTAGGGGTTAGGACTTGGGCATATCCTTTTTTGGGGGGGACATAGTTAACCCATGACACACCCTAGCAAACAGGCATTAGAAGAGGTTGAGTCCGTCACCGCCAAGCCCCATTCCTATGGCTGCAAAAGGCTGGCAGCACAGAGCCCTGTCAGTGCAGCGGGCCTGTCCGTCCTTCACAGCGGCATGGCCGGAAACGCCAGAACTCGGGTGGGCTCGTCCTGCAGAGATGGGCTGTGGGTCACCTCCAGGCACGCTCACATGCAGCCCGTCTGCACGGCCACGTGTGAACAGGGGGGCTCACAGAGACGCGTCCTCTGCGTGCGCTGGCTCTCTCGGCTCTGTAATTAGCCAGTGGGCGTGGTGCCCATCATTCCACTCCCAGGGCCTAGTAAGGATTATTTTACCCCTTGATGGGCACCTTCTGGCATGTTTTCCACTTTGTACCTATGCTGTTTATCGTGGTTCCTTTGAGCCCTAAAAGCATGATAAAAAAAAAAAAAGCAAGTGGGAACAGGATGGGGAAAGTCAGAGCTGTAATTTGGTCATGTGAGGTCCAGTGAGAAGTGTTTTCCCCTTTGCCCCTCTGCCTTTGCCACTTCACTCTTCCCAGCCAGGCTCTGCGCCACATCTCAGCGACGGTGAGCCGGCCCCCACACATTCCCATCCTTGCTGGGGTGATCGGTATCGTCCTGGGTGCATGATGGAAAAGGGAAGGTTTTCATTTCCATCGATGTTCAGGACCTTTGTAGGAAATTGAAGAACTTCAAGCAGCCCCTTCCCCCCACCAATTTTTTTTGGTTTTTGTTTGTTTGTTTGTTTTTGTTGTTGGCTGGTGTAGTTCGCTGCTGTAGAATGACAGGGGTGTCAGATCTGAACAGTTTTAAGGGGGGGGGGGGGGCCTTAGAGATTCCTGCTCTGATGTACCATCTGGAGTTCTTCTTCCTGCCCTGGATCCTTTAGAAGCCACTGGAAACTGTCTCAGAAGGAGTTGCCTGTGACGGGACAAACGGAAGGCCAGGGCCAGCTCTCTCTGTGGGGGTGGCTTTCTGCTGCTCTTCCTTGGAATTCCGGCCTTAGCCCCTTCCTGAGCATCATGCGGGTCCTTCACACACAAGCCCGGGCGCTGGTCTAAGTCGAGCCCCCTCCAGGCCTTTCCAAAGTGAGCGGCACAGCAAGGGCTTGCAGGTGCCTCTGCAGTGGGCATGGGGAACCGGTGAGGGGGAGCTGGAGGTCTCTCTGTAACCTTCTTCTCTGTTAGTAGTGGTAAAATATCCGTAACAAGAAATTCACCATTTTAACCATCCAAATGTGCGGGTCAGCAGCAGTAAGGACGTTCGCGTTGTTGAGCGGCCATCACCGCCCTCCCTCTCTGGAACTCTCTCCATGTTCCCAAGCTGAAGCTCTGTGGCTGCCACACAGTAACTCTGCACCCTCTCCCGCACAGCCCCTGGCCGCCGCCACCACTGTTCCACCGGGTGTCTCTGTGAATGTAGCGAGTTTGGGGCCCGCATGCAAGTGGGGTCATACAGTATTTGTCCTTCTGCTACTGGCTTGTTTCACTGACCATGATGTCCTCAAGGTTCATCCATTGGCACGTGTAAGAATTTCCTTTTCAGGCTGAGTGACGTTTCCATGCACCTCATTTCTTTTAGCCCCTTATCCGTTGCTGGGCACGTCAGAAGATGTTTCCCCCTTCCTCCTCCTCTTGCTGAAGGCTTCCTCTCCATCTGCTCCAGCTTCAGCACCCGGCTTGTCTTTACGATTCTCCCCCAGAACAGAATGTTGCCGTTACAGACCACCTCTAATAAAGACAAGGTTTTTCCAGAGTGCATTTAAAGAAAAACATATTAGTTCCAAATAAAAACCTGCTCCACTGAAGCTTTGGTGACATCTGTGAGGAAAAAGAATAAAATAAGCAGCCTAGGAAACAGTGCGTCTCCCAGGCAGGAGAAAGCAACTCCTGACTTACGTGAAACCCCCAAGTGGCTGTGGGAGGGACTGTCCAGGAGGAAACTTGACTTGTGAAGGCCACGTGCAGCTGTTGTGTTTTGCCATGTGTTGCTTTTGTTCGTGAGGAGAAAAAAGTGGAGCAGAGGGCATTTGCGGGAGCCGAGGATGTCTCCTGGCCCTGTGCTGGGTGCAGACCGAGTGCTGGACGAAACTGTGTCTGCCCAGCTGCTGAGTTCATTGCCACAGCATATGCACAGGACAAAGTACAAGTTCACTACCACCTACTTAGAGTTTTTCGAGGCATGCCACTAGCATCTGTTTCTCCAAAGACAGTGTTGATTCTCTTTTTTAATCTTAGAGGGGACAGGAGGGAAAAAGAGAGGGAAAGAAACACCTATTGGCTGCCCTCTGCATGCACCCTGACTGGGGACTGAACCTGCAATCCAGGAATATACCCTGACTAGGAATCGAACCTGCAACCCCTTGGCTTGTGGAGTGACACCCAACCAACTGAGCCACACCAGCCAGGGAAAAGAGTCTGGATTTTGAGTACGACTTGATTTAGCCAAATCCACAGGCACACTTCTTTAAAATACAGAAGTTGATCTTCTGCATTCTCTGAGGGAATGACTATCTGGGATTGGCTTAAAACATAGCATTTTGAAAAATAATGCAAAATAATTACTATTCTTACTTCACTTTTAGGATTCAGTAAACCTTGAATCACCGAGAGACTAAATTTGTGGGTGTGTCGCCTACAGCAGGATGCTGGGGCGTTTGGGCAGGAGCGTGGAGACCGTCAAAATAGGACAGTGAAGGGTGACCTTTGCCTGGCTCAGCTGCTCCGTGAAGCTGCCACTGCCTCCCCTGCTAGGTGTGAGCACCCAGTCTGTTCCTGAGGCTCCCTGTGACTACCTCATGAGCACACTTATCAGGTGCTCTTGGACCCGTGCACACACAGGGTTTGCACACTAGACTCTGTGTTGTCTCACTCTAAGCCCGGGGCTGGGGTGTGAACGTGATGACGGTGCCCACTTACTAGAGGCCCCCTGCAGGGCAGGCGTTGTCCTGGGGACCGAACACGGACAGAGAGGCATTGATACCGGCATTCCACAGCCGAGGGGCTGTGGCCCAGGAATTCAGAACTTCCCCCGGTCACTCAACACAGGAATGGTGACGGGGGGCCACGCAGACCCTAAAACCAGTGCCCTTCCCCTCAGAACATGGCTTCCCTGTCAGCGGGAGGACACCAAGTGTTTCCTGGAAGAATTAACAATCAAAGCCACAATGAGATAGTACAACACGCCTCCTGGAATGGCTGTGGTCAAAAGGCAGATAATAGGTGTTGGCAGGGGTGGGGAGAAATTGGAGCCCTCCTAACTTCTGGTGAGAATGTAAAATGATGCACTGGCTTGGGGAGGTTTTTGGAAGTTGCTCAAAGAGTCAAACACAGCATTTCCGTAGTGGCCCAGCGCTTCTACTCCTAGGTGGGTATCCAAGAGAACTGAAATCCTCCTCTGTTCAGACACACAGTACAGTGGTCACAGCAGTGTCATTGTCACCACATAGTCGAAACCACCCACATGTCCATCCACTGCTGAATGGATACATGCACGTGATGCATTCATACAGGGGAATGCTATGGGGCAATAAAGAGGAATGAAGTACTACACTTGCTCCAACATGGGTGCACCTTGGTGACGTCGTGCTAAGTCAAAGAAGCCAGACACACAAAGTCACATGTTTTATGACGCCATTGACATGCAGTGTCCGTAGTAGGCGAGTGTGTAGAGACAGAAAGCACATGGTGGAAGCTAGGGCTGGGGTGAGGGGGAGGTCGTGTGAGAGTGGGGAGCCACTGCTGGTGAGTTTGGGTTCCTTCTGAGGTGGTAAAAATGGTCTAAAATGGACCGTGGCCATGGCCGCGGGAGTCTGAACTAAAACCATGGGACAGTTCCCTGCAGTGGATCATGTGCGGTGTATAAATTGTAGCACAATACTTGTGCATGCTTTTACAAAGGACTAGCGAGCATCCTTGCCTGCCTCAGCAGCCCTCACCTGTAGTACAGAGCTGACATTAGCATGGAAAGCCTGGTCTAATCTGTGCCTTCAGAGCACAGCTCCTGTGCTTCCGTGTTGCTTGGGGACTTGTTCATCTCTTAGTGTTTGATCGCGGGAAGGATGCCCCCAGGAGCAGTGCTGATCGTCAGTCACTCACGTGTGCCTTTTTCTCTCACCGTCACCTTCCCAAGGGCTCTGAAGACTTCCCTCACATGGCCTGTTTCACGTGCCCTTTTAAAGAGTCCCTTTCTGGCCAGAGGGAGCCGCTAACTGGACCTGGACCCACGATTCCAAAGCTGCAGGGCAGTGAGAGGTCTAAGTAATGAGTCCTGTAGACCAGCTGCAGCCACAATCCTATTTACACTCAGTCTTTGCAGAAAGTCTCGGTTGGAGACTAGCCGGGGAATGGGCCCCTTGTCTCCTATGCCTTCCTTCCCCCACCACAAACTCGTAAAAATCCGTGCCCTGCTTCACATTTTCACTATCTCGCCAGGAGTCCTTGTTGAATAGCCCCCTTGATTCATGCGGTGTCAGAGCCCCTTGCCACCAGCCCTCGGTTACTCCCAAGTGCATTGAGATTTCTGTCGATAGATTTCTGTGAGACAGTTACTAGCGGAACAGCATTCCCCCAGAGGCCATTTGAGTAAAGATGGGTGTTTGGTAGATGGGCGTACAGTGCAGTTAGGTTGCATTTTAGGAGTAGAATCCCTCAGCAACATTCAAGGACTCCGTTACTTAGCAGGTGCCCAGCATGGCGCTGGGTCCTGGGGGGAAGCTCAGGTCGTGGAGCCTGTGTGAGGACATGGGCAGCAATCGGAGAACAGCACAGCTGTGCGGAGACGTGATATGAGCTCACCATGCCCGTGGGAGGTCGGGAGAGCTGCCTCCACTGCGCCCAGGAGCACTTGGCCTTCTGATCCTGCTTTGCTTTCCACACTGCAAGTCAGTCTGTCTGGGCACAGGGTGGAGGGGTCACCACTGGGAAGACAGTTTGATGAGATCAGGGTTCTGGTCGGGTTTTTCCTGTTGACTCACCAACATTTATAACTGTACCTGACACGTAGTAGGCGCTCCACAGTTACTTCTTGAGTCAACACATGATGGAATGTTACCTAGTCCCCTATAGCGAAGGACAGAAGTCAAGGCAAAAGAAGAACAAATATCAAAGGTATTGTGCTAAACATCTATGACCAATGTTAGTAACGCATGTCAGGTAACATGATGCAGATTCTGAAATCAGATGGTTGTGTGTTTCTCCATCCCACCACCAATTTGTTTTAATTTTATTGATCAGACCCAGGCCATAGACTAATGGTCCAACTGTGAGCGCTGTTGTCCTGTTCTTGTTTGCTCTCAAAATATCTCCTTCTGTTTAATATACATGTAGGTATGTAGGTACACGTAGCCGCAGACATTTATACCTTGTCTATCTCTGTTATGTACATGCCTGTGTGTGCAGGCACACACAGACAAACATGGAAGTGCAGTCATCAGTTTGTGAAATAAACAGTGATGCGGTTCTATTCCAAGAGTGTCCTTCCTCACCTTAGTTGGAAAAAAAATGCTGTTGACTTTAATTGTTGTCCTTTAAATCTAAACTGCTACTTATCAATGAGAAGTGAAGGATTATTTAATAAATGATATTTGGAATAAATTCATCAGTAATTTAGGAGAATGATTAATTTGATGCTTATTTCTTACCATGCATGAAAATAAACTTAAGAGAGGTTAAAATGTTAAATATAATAAAGTTAAACCAAAGAAAAGCCAGGAGACCATAGGATTAAGGAAATCCAGTGGAAAGTTCATACAGGACTCCAGAAGATAAATTGGCAAAAGATTTCAAAAGGAGAGCTCGCAGTAGAGGAACTCTAAGAAATAGGAAATATTCTGGTACTCTGACAAAGATATTAAAGTGAAAAATAAAGTACCATTGGTAGAATTTTATTTAAAAGCAATGTTGCTGATCGAGTGTATCAAAGCAGCATTTCTCCATATTTCAGGTTATGTGATAACTTGGTCCTATGCTTGGGAAGTGTGTGGCAGTGTGTGCCCTAAGATGTTTGTGGCTGTTCCACTTCTAGAAATCCCTTCTCAGAATGCAACAATGTAGTTATGCGCATGAATGTGTCCACCGCAATGTTACCTGACAATGATGAAGGAACAATGGTGGGAATTATGGCCCATTTGTGTTTCATTTGAAAATTATTCTAAAGTCATGGTCACATGACTAAATTCATCTCATATTAAATGGGAAAGTGAGATTTTAATGTTATATTTATTCTTATTATAACTTTGCAAAAGGAGACATGTTTAAAATCACCAAAAGGAAATATACAAGAATATTCTGGCGACTGAGTCGTGTTACTGGGACTCTGGGAATTTTTTCTTCATTTTACTTTGTAATACAGTAACTTTTAAGATTTAAAACATTGTTATAAATAGACTTTATATTTCTAAGGATTATTTTTCCTAGAATATTTATTTATTTTATGCAGATTATTTCAATCAATAAAACCCAAAAGATGCAGGCTTGATTGACTTTAAAATTAAAATAATAATTAGGCAGCGTTATCCTAATGAGAAAAATGCTTAAGACACCATGGGTTCGTTCTGCCTTTGCAAAACCACTCTAGGGTTCAACGATTCTCCCACTTTTCCAATTCTCATAGTTTTGTGGGGAAAAGTTCAGGCACATAATCAGTGCAGTGCAGACTTTGTTGCAAGCAAGCTGGGAATCACCCTCTGAAAGTGCGTCCCTTTTGGGGAGGGACGCGAGGGCTGCTATTCCAACCCCTCTGTTAGAAACATAAAAGTAAAAGTCTGTGTCTTGTTTATTTAAAGGTAAACACACTTGACTCCATTTTTAAAAAAGAGTTATTGCTGAGATCCAGCTTAGAAAACACACCGTGTCATTTTCTCCTCTGGTATGGGTTGGTGTTTATGTCAAGGAGCCTGTATCAAACTACAAACATTACTGTTTTATTTTACTTTTTGTAGCAGCATCTGGTTCCTTCACCACCTCAGGGTGGATGCGCCTGAAGCGTTAGCTGCTGCTTCCAGGTCCCGCTTCCTGCCAGCTGCTCACATGCAGCCTGGTTTCTCTGGGCACTTGAAGCCCGACCCAGAAGGACCGGGGCTGTGTGGGTGCCCACAGGGTCCACCAGGTCTCCCTTCTGGATTCCTGTTTAATCCAGGGGACACTGTCATTCTGATTGCTCATGCAGTCCAAGTAAAGGAAGTTAGAAGCAATGTTGAAAAGTGAAAAGACTCATTATCCATTTGGGCAGCTTCAGGATTTTGTGATCTTAGAGCAAAAAGAAGGCTTTTTGTATCGTAACTGGGAAGCTGAAATACCAGCTTTCGAATGCAACCGCCTATAAAGATACAGATGGTTTCTCCTGGACAAGACACCATCAGAAAGTTAGATTAATTTGAAAACCAAACTGGTCATGGGGCATCATCTCAAAGATTAAAATGTTTACCCACTCAGAACGTTTGGTGTGGGCTATATACCTTAGTGTTTTGGTGGTGCCAACTGTCAGCGGGTCTCTGCATGTATCAAAGCACACGAGTTGGTTTACATTTGAGTTTGGGTGCTGTGCAGCCGTCCTCACTTTGCGGGGGTGGCCTTCACTCCGGTTGCAGGTGAGCTGTCAGCATGGTCTGCGTTGTGTCACTCTAACTTCTGGAGCACCGGGGGCTCCTCTGCAGCCCGCACCAAGCATTGTTCTTTATGGGGGTCCGGGTCCAGATGTAAAACAGAATCAGCTTCTTCAGCAATGGCTTAATGCTCGGTAAAGTACGTACACTGCACATAAGATGCATCTCTATCATTTCATAAACCTGACCTATGGCATTGGTAGCTTTGTGCATCCTATGCTGATAGAATTTTCTTGCTGGAAAGAAACTTAGTGGTCCTCCTGGCCATTGGTTTGCAAACTGACTTTAGGAAAAAACAACCCCATTACAGACCTGATTGATCTCTAGCCCAGGAATGTGTGTCCTTGAAAAGCTCACCAGTGGGGCTGGGAGGCAGAGGAGTGTTTGCACTGAAACGGAACAGGCTGATAGATGATTGTTTGAGCTGGTAATGAGTACATACTCAGGATTCATTGTTCTCTCTACTCTTTGCATGTTGGAAATTTCCCATAATGAAAAGATTTTTTTTAAGCCTCCCAAGTGATCCTGACAATGAGCCAGGCTTGGGAGGCCCGATCCACTCCTGTCACTTGACAGGTGAGTAACTGGAGGTGAGGGCGCACTTGTGGGACCAGGAGCTCCTGGGTCTGCCCCAGAGGCCGAGCTCTTCATGGCGGCTCCTCAACCCGCCTTTGGACTGACCTTTCTGGAGTTTTAAAGCACCATGAAATCTGACTTGTATGACTCAGCTATTTGTAAAAACATGGAATTTTGCAAGATTTGTTCCTTCACAAACTTGCCTCTTCAAGATGCATTTATAATCATTTTGTTGGACTGCAAGATAAGCATTGGCTTTAAAAGTGTAGTCTGTGGTGCTTCTACGTTGCCAGTAAGTCCGGTGGTAAAAGATGGGATGTAAGTCCACGCCAGCCCACCAATAGACAAGTAAATTAAAGAATAAATGTCTGGCTAGGTAGCACATTGCATTTGTAATTGAGCAGTACCTGGTGAACCGAACAGCCAGACCCAAAGCAGAAATGCAAGAGACCAGCCACAGACTGGAGACTCAGGATGACAGGACCTCAGGGTGGATGCGCCCCAAAGTCCTGACTTTGCCGGTTGTCAGTTCCCTCAGTCCAGCCTAGGCCTCTAGAGCTGGTCAGCAAAGCACACAGTTGCATTGCCTGTCGTACAGATACAGTTTGCTGAGTCAGTTAAGCAGCTGGCCAGTTCAGTTACAGGTGTGACAGGTTTTTTGAACGATTTGACCAGAAGCCCCAAGAGAAGAAGAGGAGAGGAAGAGAAGAAGGGATGGAGAAAGGGAAACCCCATGTAATTGAAGTCGGAGAGAATTATCATAGGACTGCTGGGTCTTTATTGTTTGGGCAAAGGTATTTTTAATTGTGGAAAACGAGTATTGTGTTACTTTATTTTTTGTTGTAATTTCTTTTTAAAAAATGCAATTTTCCACATTTATTATTTTTATAGATTTATTGACATATAGTTGATATAACAAATTTCAGCTGCTTAATGTGTACAGTTCAGCAGTTTTTAGCGGTATATTCACAGTTACATGAGCAAAACCATAATTCCAAAATGTTCCATCACCCTGAGAAGAAAGTCTACGCTCATTAGCAGTCACTGCCTGTTTTGTTGCTCTTCCAACCCCTGGCAACTACTAACTACTTTCTGTCTTTATGGATTTGTCTTATTCTGGCCAACTCATAACTAGAATAATAGAATAAAGGGTCTTTTGTGACTGGCTTCCTGCACTAAGTATAACACTTTCAGGATTCACCTATGCTGTAGCACGTGCCAGCACTTCGTTCTTATTTCATGGCCAAATAAAACTCCATTGTATGGTGTATCACATTTCAAAAATCTACTCATCAGTTGGTGGACATCAGGGTTGTGGCCACTTGTGAATAACACTGCCCTGAGCAGCACTGTGCAGGTTGGGGTGGACACATGTTTTCCATTTCCTTGGTTATCCACGTGGGAGGGACTTGCTGGGTCACTCGGTAACTTTGTGTTCAGCATTTGGAGGCGCTCCCGAACAGTTTTCTGAAGGGGCTGCATCATTTTATAGTGATGGATGAGGGTCCAGTTTCTCCCACATCCTTGCCAATACTTGTCATTGGGGATCTTCTTGTTTCTAATCATCCTAGCAGGGGTGAAGTGGTTTTGATTTTCCCGTCCGCAGTGGCTAGCGATGCTGGACACCTTTTCATGTGGTCATTGGTCGTTACACGTCTCTTTCAGAGAGATGTTGATTCACATCCTTGGCCCATTTTACAATCGGGTTATTTATCTTTTCATTGTGGAGTCCGAAGGGTCCCTTTTGGCGTTAAGCATATCTCACCGTGCAAGTAGAAAGTGGAAGGAGAACTAGCAACTGTTTCAAACACCACAGAGACGTTACGAACACTGTGATCCACTCAGTTCCATGTCACCCACTTTTAGGAAGCATTCTGGTCGTCGGAGAAATCTGACACCGATAATATGAACACGTTAAACATAGCACACATAGAGAATTCTGAACCCTGAGGGGAATACTGGGTGAGTGAACATAACCGCTTCCCATCGAGAACGTTTTGATATTTGTGAAATTCTCACACACGTGAGTTTGAAAATCCTAGGTTCGGTGGAGAATATTTGACACATTCTGTTGGAGGGTTTTTGTCTTTAGCTACGTTGTGTGGAAACTGAAGAGATAAGTGTCTCATTTGTGGTATTGTGAAACTTTCCAGGGTAAGAAAACCCTTTTTTCTCGCAGACAGTTGAAGGAAATTATCATTTCTGTCTTTAAATGATCATAATTGGGTTTCTCCATTAAAGGCTTGTAAAACTATGGAGTATGTACAAAGTCATGTTTATTCATTTGATATTCTGAACATAAGTATACTAAACTTGATTATGTTAATTTCAGAAGAATTGAACAGTAAATTTAAATTAGGCACATATCTACAAGTTGTAATTGTATACACAGATTGCTTATATTTCCAGGATAAAATCAAATCTCATCCCAAAATCTAATTAGCAGCTGTTTATTGGTGCACTTGACATACAGCAGCTGACCTCTCTCACCTCGATGACTAGTGCACCAGCAACAGATGCAGTAGAGCACTGACCGGTGAGTGGAGTTCTCGGCCAGAATCCAGAGCCTGGTGCGGGCTCCAAAGAGGTGAGGCAAGGCCAGCACAGCAGTGGCTGGAGAGACAGAAACTGGAGGTCAAAGGCACAGCAGTCTACATCAGGGAGACAGTTTTCAGATACACAGAAATGGATCTCAGTATTGTAATCACTTCCAGCAGTCAGCTCTCTTTGATACTCTAAATCTGTGTCCAGACTATTCATTTCCTAGGGATGCTGTAGCAAATTACCACCACCTGGTCATTTAAAACAACAGAAACGTATTCTCTCACAGTCCTGAGGCCAGCAGTCCAAAATCATGGAGTCGGCAGTGCCATGCTCCCTCTGAAGGCTCTGAATGGCCCTTCCTTGCTTCTGGTGGCTCTGCGGCCACACTCGGCATCCCCTGGCTTGTAGCTGCATCACTCCAGTCTCTGCCTCTGTCTGTACACGGAGCTCTTCTCTCTGTGTCACTGCGGTCCTTTCCCTTCTTATGAGGACACCAGCCATTGGATTAGGACCCACCCTAATCCAGGATGACCTCGTCTTAACTAATATCTGCAAAGATCCTATTTCCAAATAAGGTCTCATTCTGAGGTTCTGGATGGACATGGATTTGAGGGGGGTGCTAGTCAACCTAGTACGCAAACCTAGCCACTTCATTTTTCAGGTACAACTTCTTAAATGATTGTAGAATCGCATGTATGTTACCTCCCGAACAAAATTGTCTAACAAAATACATCTCAAAAATTGGGAGGGTGGGGGGAGAGGTATATATTTCAGGAAGGACTTTTTAAAAATCCACATGGAAACTGATATTTTTGGAGGACCACATGATGCACACCTTTAAGTATATTACCTCATTTAATTCTGTCAAGTTACCTCTTTAATCTAGCTTCCCCGTGTAACTGCAGTTTACTGAATTTGTTGATAAGTTCTTTAAAAATGTTATCATTTTCTACCTGTTACCATATCTATGCTGTCTCCTGCCATGTATGTAACTCTTCCTCAGCCACTTCACTGACTGGGGACAGACAGATGCTTAAGCTACTTGAACCTTAGTTTCCCCATTTGTAGAAGGGGGGCAGTAATTCATAGTTACCTTAGATATTTGTGGAGGCTAACAAATATTATGCTTGTCAAATGCAAATGCTCCACAAATGTCAATTCCTGTTATGCTTTTCTCTGGCTGTTTTGGAGGTGTGTGCATGTTCTTTTTGTTGCCCTGCCAAAGAGGGCTTAGGGGAAAAAAAAGGCTTAAGGATAGGTATATTGTAGACAACCCAATTTTCCGTGGACACATTGTTATTTATGGGCATGTTAGTTAAGAATTGCACAGAGCTGTATATAGTGGAAAACTCCCAAAGAACAGCAGAGCATTTGTTTCCCTCTGTGTGGAAAGTGCAGGGAGGGAAGTAGACCAGGGCTTATGATGCAGTTCCATGGGCGTCAGCAATAAAGCTCTATCTCTACTACGTCATCTGAGCCCATGGCTTCCATGCAGCCCCCTCTGCTCCAAAATGGCTGCTGAAGCTCCGGCCCTCGAGTTTGTGTTGCATGCCACAGAGGGGCAAAAAGGGCACCTCTCCCAGCTGAATGCCCTGCCTTTTAAGCAGCGTTTCAGAAAGTTCATGTGACACTTCCGTTTTTATCTCACTTGTCATATGGCCATGCCTAGATGCTACAGATTTCAGTGTGCCCAGTGAACACGGGGATTCTACTAGGGAGGGGAGAGAGCAAGTAGATGCTGGGGCAGGTTACCAGCATTCTCTGCTGTGATGGGTGATATTCTGTAGGGGCCTGAAGATGGCACTTTGGGATGGAGGGTCTGATCTGGGAAGTGAACCAGGTATGTAGCCCTGGGGTAAAAATATCCTGATTTAGAACAAATTATTTTTACAACAACCCACTCATAAGTATCCTCCACACTTGAGAGAAAATGAATAATTTGCATTGCCATTTTGATTATTTCCCACAGTAGCCATGGGCCCATCCAGACCTGCATATGCTCTAGGAGAATGAAGCAAAGTTTTGTTAGAGCCGCCCCCAGTTTAAAGCAAATCCACACACCACAACTACTAAAAGCAGAGCATCGCAGTGCGGGGAAAAGAGCACTGCACCAGGAGTCGTGGTGACCCTGTGTCCATCAGGGTTTAAGTGAAATCCCTTCCCTGCACAGTGGGGCAGGGGATGGAGCTCCAGGGCCCTGTAAGCTGCTTGTATGTGAATATTCAGTGTGTTGCTTATACGGCCAGAACTAAGGAAAATTGCTCAGCACCTAGCTCAGCTGAGCGAGGTTTTAGTCAAACAGACATCCATTGCTGCTCTGGATCCTGGTTTCAGATGTCAAGAAAAATACTTTTTTTTTTTTTTTGTAATTCACATCCCTTCCTGAGGGCCCTATCAGAAAGTCTGGCTGGCCCCTCGAAAATCATCATTTGCTAATTGTCCATGAATTTTAGCTCTATGGAATATAGAAATTCACTTATGTGGAATTAATTTAGCACATTTAAGTGGGTTTATGCGTCCTGGCCCCGCCCCCACCTTCACCCCAGTCGTGATAGAAAAAGCACTCTACGTTCAAGCATCAGACTTGGATTCCAAGTCTGCCGCAACACCAGGTAGCTGAGTGCCTTTAAGCAAATCCATCTTCATATGTGAAAGGAGGTGCCTTGAGATCCATTTACTTAGTTGATGTCTTCAGTTCATTTCGAAGATGTCCTTCGAGCATCGGCTGTGCCTCAGGCACTGTGCTGGGCACTGGGGGTAACAAAGTGATTAAGGCCCAATGGCTGGTTCCATCCACCTCGGCGACTTGTGCAAAGACTGGGCTTGGGGCCGCATGCACAGGCGCAGGGGTGCACGGCCACCACAGATGGCGACAACCACTGGGTGGAGTCTACACTTCAATGAGTCAGGTTTGCTCTGAGCTGTCTTCACACAATTAATGAATTAGTTACAACTGCAGTAAGTGCCATAAGCTTATATTCCAGAGGGATCCAACCGGGAGAAAAAGGAGAGAGGGGCTGGAAGATTAGGCAGTGAGGAGGCGGGAGAGGCGACTGGGCCCAGGAGAAGCCCTTAAGGGCCGTGGGGAGCTGGCAGCGGTTGGAGGGTGGGGAGCAGGAGCTGCCGCTTTCCCCTGGCTGCTGGGGAGGCTGAAGTTCAGGACACAGGCCCGAACAGCTCATAGTATTTAAAAAAACAAAAAGTTCCTCATTTATAATTCTGATTAACACAGCACATTTATAAGCTACAGCTTCTGGAAAAGCACAGCAGATGCAGAACAACCTGCCAGTTCTCAGTCTCTTCCTGGTGGAAAGTGCGAGGAGCTGAGATGAAAGGGCCCAGGTGCTCGGGGGCCGTTTCATCTCAGGGCCCGAGGGGGCAGGATGATGCACTGGGTTTTGCATATGGACTGTCTGGGCCTTTTCATGTCTTACGACCTACCAGGTATGGGCTGTTTTTCTTCATGTTCATAATCTAGTTTTGGGGCTTTTTTCCTCTCCTGGCCCATCGGCTGGGTTTGAAGCCCAACTTTGTTCTTCAGAAGGACCCTGCTCCATCTGCCACCAGATGTCTCCTGTCATTATCTGACTTACACCAGCTTCGTGGGTATCAAAGGGGGACCATTACAGAGCCATTGAGATCAAAGAGAGAGCAAATTTGATGATGAACCAGGGGAAACAGGCCAAGGTCTGTCCCTGGTGGGCCTGTTCCACCCACTCGGATGCATTATGCATGAGCTGGCTGGGGCTCGAGCGCAGGCAGATCTGCCTCCAGCCACCGAAACCCAGACCCGGAGAGGGAAGAAACCACCAGGCAACTCCCCAGCCGTAGCCACAGATGGGCATGTCGCTCACCCGCCTTTCTTAAAAACCTACTGAAATCGGGTCAGAACTCTACAGAACTGCCTGGAGACCACCTGTCCTCCCTTTGTCAAGTTCTTGTCAAGAGCACAAAGGACTTTTGGAAATAAAACACCTTTAAAACCATCTAGTATAGTGGGAACTTCCTGTGTTGCAGTGGAAGAGAAACTCACATTGTTTTGAGCTGATATTGAGATTTCTATCAGGCTGAGAGGCAGCAGGCTAATTTCTCAAGGCCCTCTGGTGCCAGACACGTGCTGTGTCGTGAAGGCTCAGTTGGCCCAATGTGGCCATCTATTCGTGTGGGATCAGATGCTACATTAATTTCTAAGTCGAGGGTAACCTTATTCTTTCAATACACTAATGAATGAGTCTTGCCCTCAATAGAGTCATTAAACTTAATCGTTTAGCTGTTTATTCATGCATTCTCATGTATTGTTTTAGCTCCCTAGATGTATATGTCTTTGCTCTCCACCTAGACTCTCAGTATATACATATTACAAGTATTTATCTATAAAACAAATAGATTATTTTTGGACCTATCATTATGACTTTTCAAAAAATCAGTATTAAAAAAATGCCTGCATTAGCTCTGGCCAGGTGCTTCAGTTGGCTGGAGCGCCGTCCCATACATCGAAAGGTCGTGGCTCAGATTCCTGGCCAGGGCACATGCCCAAGTCGCAGTTTTGATTCCTGGTCGGGATGCATACAAGAGGCAACCGATTGATGTTGTTCTCTCACATCAATGTCTGTCTATCTGTCTCTGTCCCCCCCTTCTTCCCCTATCTCTCTCCCTAAAATCAATAAACATATCCTCAGGTGAGGATTAAAAAACAAACGCTAAATTAGTCATGGGTACAGTTTTGAGAAAGTCCTGGGCATCAGGCGGCATCATGGTTCCCAGAGATAACTAGCAGAAGTCAAATGGTGAGGACTTCGGTATCTGAGACGGCACTCATGAATTTTAATAAAAGAATCTGTGACCCAGGCAATTTCATGTTGTGGGAAATGCTGGCACTCTGTCCTGCATGTCTGCATCCTACAGGGACACAGGGCAGGCGAGGCACACAGACCTCTGCGGAAGGTCAGGGAGGAGAAGTACCGCTGGAATGACCGTGTCCCGCCTCTTCACGCACAGATCGTTCCTGCTTCCCCTCCCAAACGTCCTCCCATCCACTCATTTACTCATCCTTTTGTCAGTCACCTTAGGTCTCCCCTGCTAACTTCTACAGCCTTTAGACTCTCACCGGGAAATGGGTGAGGATGGAGCCCGTATGAGTCAAGTGGGTCCCATTGAGCAGAATTAGCCCCAATGATTACATTCCCTTCTTTCAGTAACTGAGGAAGTGAGGCTTATAGGTTTGTTTGTTTGTTTCATATCTGTATACTTCAGTTTTAATTAAATTTATTGGGGTGACACTGGTTAGTAAGATTATCTAGGTTGCAAGTATGCAATGCTATAATACATGATGTGTATACTGCATTGTGTGCCTGCCACCCAGAGTCACATCTTCTGCCATCACCATAAATTTGACGCCCTTTACTAACCCCTCACCCCACTCTCCTCTGGTAACCACCACATTGTTGTCTGTGTCAAAGTTTTTGTTTTTCTTGCTTGTTCATTTGTTGCTTTCAGTTTTATATCCCACATATGAGTGAAATCAATACTACTCAGCCATAAGAAAAGATGAAATACTGCCCTTTGACCCAACTTGGGTGGATCTTGAAAATATCATGCTAAGTAAGTCAGACAGAAAAAGTTAAGAACCATGTGGCTCATAGGTTTTTAAAAATCTTATAGTCTTGGCAGTTTTCTCTGGTATTCTAAGTCAGTTGGAGGAGCAGGGGGTCAGGAAAATAACCTCGTAATAGTGGCACTTCTTGGAGACAGCTGTCCCCAAGTCTCTGTTGTGAACTGTTACAGTATGGAAGTCGGAGCTGGTTGCAAGGAGAAACAAATTGGAGCCCCTGCTCTGTCCCCCTCTTTCCCGTCATCTGCGTGAATTGTTCTAAATTGGTGTGTGACTCTGGCAGGTGTCCACCCTCCAAGCGGCCTCAGGTTGGAGGAAGCCCACCAGCCAAATGTGGAAGCGGCAGCATTAAGAGCTTTGAACGCGGAGAGCAATTTCCGTCTCCATCTGAGTAGGACTGTTGGGTTTTCTGTTTCCTCTTTTCCTGGGAGGAAGGAACAGTTGAAAGCCCGGCGTTTTCGCATGGCCTGTTTTTCCCGTGGGAAGCTTTTTTAACTATCCATTAAGGCTGGTTTGTATATGCAACAGAAGGGCATAATATGCCCCTCAAATGAATGTCATTATCTTCGTCTGCGAAATGAAGCCCCTGAAGGATGACAAGGCTGTGCACATCTCTCAGAGCCAAGGGCTCTGGCAAAGCTCGACTGTGTTGAAACCAGTTCCTGCTCTTCCCCCCACTCAGTGTCTCAAGGCAAAGCCTCATTAAGCAGATGTTTTCAGAAGTTTATTATAGTCTCTTTTAAACCTCTGACAGGGAGGGAAGGAAAGAAGGAAAGTGGGAGTGAAGCTGCCTGTATGATGTCCAGAAAACTGTGATTATTTTTTAACCTTGGCTTTGCTTTCCTACTCCCAAGATGAGGTTTTACAGTAATGGAGGGGGCTAGATTGAGATGTAGGTAGTTGTTACTTAGGAACAGCCCAAAACATCTAAGAAAACAGGCTTTTGTAGGTAATTAAAGTGTTTTTTCAGGTCAGCCACACTGTCACATGTTCCCTTAAGTGGCCACAATGGGGTCATTGGGAACAGAGGTGCATAAACAGATCCAGTACAGAAGGGATTGCACAGCGTTCGGGGAGTGGGTTTCCCTCCATGAGCTGTGTCACCCTGTCAGGTAAACAGCAAGCAACACGAGAAAGGAGCAACAAGTTCTGCTTCTTTCTGACTCAGTGGGAACCCGATGAGATGGATAAAAGCCACAAAACAGCTCCATGACTCATTGGACAGCCTCTGTCAGCTGGTGCCTGTTTTCCTAACAGCCTGAAAAAAATCCAGCTCCCTTTCTAAGAGAGTTTCCAAAGGTCTCCACGTTTATAGAGGGAATAGGATTTGCCTCTGGTCACCAAACGGCTGTTCCGCCTCCAGGAAGGAAGATGAGAAAGGGGAGCGAGGGAGTTCGGAGGCAGGGGCACCAAGATTAGGACTTTCTCAGAAGTGACCCCCAGACTGTGCTTACATCTGACTGGCCAAACCTGTGTCACGTGACCAACTATAGCTGCAAGAGTAGCTGGGAAGTGTATTTTGTTAGTTAGACATGTTGTCTTTCCAACAAAAACCAGAGATCGCTTCACAACGGAAAAAGAGTAGGTTTGGGCCAGGGACCTAGGAATGTCTGACCCTGGGAGGGAGCTCCAGCCCCAGCACGTGGAAGCTGAGCGCTTCTGAGAAGTCCGAGTGAGCGTGCTGTCGTGCTGTCGGCAGCGCATTGACACCGCAAGCTGTCTCGCCGTCAGCTGTCCACAGGAAGTGTGCAGATGTTCACCTGGAGAGGCCCAAGTTCTGCCAAACCTCTTCCCTAATTATTCTCTGCATGTTTTGTAAGGAGAATAGATCTATCTTCGGAGCTAACAAAAGAGCCTTAAGGGTTGGCGTACACTTTGTCATGGAGCGTCTGAAAATAACTCAGCTCTGAAGTTTCCTGATGAAGTTGTCCTCTGGCGATTGAGTAAAAATAAGTCTTTATCCATTCATCAGCACAAGCGGGGCCAGGCTCTTTCAATGACTTAGTGCTAGCTTATGCGTCTTCTAAGGGTTGTTAACCCCTAGTAGCCTATCTACAGAGAAGACTCAAGTTGATCTTAATGTTCATCAGGAAAGGCTTCCTTCCATTCCCAAAATTCTGGATTCATTGGTTTGTCCCAGTTAGTAAAATCCTGGGGCCGTGGGCTTCAGAGACCTACCAGGGTCAACCCAAAAGAAGGATCATATTTGAGTTATGTGAATGGCATTTTCTCAATATCAATTTTGCAATTCAGGTCTGTCTGTAAATATTTCTATTTGAAACTCAACAAAATCACAATTTGATGCATTGAGCCATTTAAAATTACTTCTTCACCAAGGACTCACTGTCCTCATTTTCCTTCTTTTCTTTGTTTACTGACATACTTTGCTCAATTTACCATCGCAAAACATGGTGCAATCAATGAAATGATACCCTGTTTTGATCACTTAGCATTCAGCCAGGAGGATCATTTGCTCCATTTGGGAAATTCATAGCAATTTTTTGACATCTCCATTAGAACCAGATTTCTTTATGAAGCCTTCAGTTCTTGGAGAGAGGGTTAAGAGAAAACATTAAAAATAGATGCTTCAGTGAAGGAGTAGGATGCACTTTTCAGGACAAATACTCATAGCTGATCTGGTGTTCGTGTTGATGTTTTTTTCTTAGAAAATGTCATAGAAACCTCAGAAAACAGCAAGGATAAGAACCTATACCCACTCTGGCTGCATATAGCTTCCAGATGTGATCAGGAAAATCACTTTTAAAACAACGTGCTTGGTTATGTCAGAATAACTTCTGATCCTCAGACATGTTTGTAGTAGTAAATGAACCTTAGCAAGGATTTTCAACTAAATTCAGAGAGTCCACATTTTTAAAAAAGGGTCTTTAAAAAAATGTTTAATGACAATCGTTAACAACAGCCTACTGGCAGACTTCTCGGGAACAGGGAGCTGTTCATAGTTAATTGCATGAAGACAATGGCCA
Organism: Phyllostomus discolor; assembly: GCF_004126475.2. Taxonomy (NCBI): domain Eukaryota; kingdom Metazoa; phylum Chordata; class Mammalia; order Chiroptera; family Phyllostomidae; genus Phyllostomus; species Phyllostomus discolor. Next base: position 88,303,696 of record NC_040910.2, read on the forward strand.
TCTCCATCTGTAATCTAAGAAATGAGATTAACAGTAACCGAGAAAAGCTGATTACAAACAGATATGTTTAGAACCAAAATTTTAGCCCAGCAGAGCAGATCCCTGTGCCCGGAGATGGCTCACTGCTTTTCATCAGTGCTCAAGGACAGAATAACAGTATAAGCAAACCATCTCAAAGGGAGCTGTAATCAGACTTGACTCTGGGTGGTTATCTTCCCTCAGGACTGCGGTTTTCATTTTCATGTGGGAAACTGACATCCCCAGAAAATGAAATGTCAGAGGATCACTTGTCAGGTGATTAGCTCAGTAAACTGGAGAGGACTGACCTTTCCCAGGGAAGTGCTGATTTGTGACCAAGTTTAATGCCAAGACAAGAGCCACAAGTGGGGTCGCATTTCACCCTTCTCTCTCTGTTTTCTGAGGGACTCACGTTAGGAGGTTTCCTTTCCGATCTTGCATGGGTGGGAAGCCTCGCCGCACCTCATTTCTTTGGTGAGAGAAGTCAAAGTGCTCCTCCTTCCCACCAGAAAACCTATGGCATCACTCATAGCGGTATAAGCTCACAACCGAAATCAGTTAAACTTTCTAGAATGTTCCTAAACGGGTATCAATGTAACTATTACTTGATTATTCCATCTTTAAATATTGACCTTAGCTAGTTTTTTTTTTTTTTTGGCCTAAACGTGACTTTCTAAGAGACTGACATAAATATCAAAGGTAATATATTTGTTTAGAGACCTCTGAAGGCTCATTTGCAAAGTACCTTCATTTAGTGGTGGGTCACCTGTGAGCCAGTTGATCGAAGGCTCAGATCGAGTATTGTTGTTGCTATGGTCTTGCGCAAACCTGGGCTGAGCTCCCAGAAGGCGTGACCCCTGAGTTTTCCATCCATTGGGAGGGCTCACTGTAGGACTCACCTGACAGATGGGGGCCAGGCCCCATTCCAGGCACCGGGCAGACACAGTCCCCTCTACTCATGGGATTTACATTTTAAAGAAAAAAAAATACAGAATTTAAACAAGTAACTAAGAAAAACAAATTCAGACCACAGCATGCAGCATTCAGAGGGCTCCTTCAGAAGGGAATCGAGGAGGACCTCTCGGGGCAGCAGGCTGAGCTCAGCCCACCCCAAGTGACGAGAGAGACCTCCCCTGAAGAGCTGGCGCCTGGTTCCAGGCAGAGCAGCAGCAAGTGCAAAGGCCCTGAGATGGAACAAAGAAAGATGTGTTCCGAGAACAGATAAGTAACGAAGATCCTTCACCAGCCTTCAAAAAGCGGTAGCTGGGAGCAGACTGTGAAGCAAAAGAGGGAAACTGCAGGCGGAGGCAGTCAGAGGCCTCTGGAGGAGGTGGCCTGGGCGGGGGCTTAAGGCTCGTTTGGAGCCTACGCTGAGCGGAGGTGGGGTTGGGAGAGGGCTTTTCCCAGTGAGGGGAGAGGCCCATGAGCACGGACACCAGGGCAGGCTCCTGGGTGGACAGTTCATCGAGTCCTGTGGTGAGGAAGGATGCTGGACAGTTAGATTGTGGCCAGACTGCCAAGGCAGTGGGGAGTCCCCGGGGCGGTGCGGGGGAAGGTTTGAGAAGGGAGTGATGTGGTGCTGGCAGTGGATCATGGAAAGTAATCCAATCAGGCTGAACTACAGAGTGAGGTAGGAAGCCACCAGGAGACTGGATATGTGGCTCTAGGGCCCGGCTTTAGGGTGGTAAAGCGGGATTAGCATAAAAGGTCCAGTTCAAGAAAGATGCCCAGCCACGATTAACAGCCCAGCTTGTCCAGTTACCTGTTGGGAGACCGAACAGCTCCCCCAGCATGTCTCTGCCTCCATGGCTCCTTAGAGGAGGAGCAGGAAAAAAGGGCCAAACAAGGCCTCTCTGGAAAGAGTGTTCTAACTGTGCATTGTCCATCACAGTAACCACTAGCCCTCTGTGGCTATTTAAATTTAAGTGAATTGAAGGTAAGTGAAAATTCAGAAATTCAGTGCCTTAGTAGAAGTCACCATATTTCAAGCACTCAACATGTAGCTAGTGGTTACTGTATTGGACAGTAGACATGAGACATTCCCGTCATTATGGAAGGCTCCAATGGACACTGCTGAGCTGGATCATTAGTTTCTCTCATGAACAAACCCTTTTCTTTCAGTAGATCATGAGAGTCTCCCGCGGTGCTTTGTACCACACACTACCTTCCCTGTTGCAACTTCGGTTTGTACAGATCATACCCACTTACGGACACCAATTAGATTCTTTGTGAAATTACATTGGTTTGGCCGTCAAATGCTGTGGGCTTGACAAAGGATAATAGAAAAATTACCTCCAGGAAGAACAGAGTGTTTGAATTGCATGTATCCTAGAGGCTGAGTAAAACTTCGGCCTGATTTAATTTCCCCGGAACAGACTGTGATAAGAAGAAGACCACCCGCTCTGAAACCCAGGTGCATCAGAGCAGCAAGGACAACCCGAGTCCCTGCTGCAGTGTGGTTTTACTCTGCTGCAGAGTAAAACTCTTTGACTTGCGCCCTTGACCCCATTCTGTTGCCCTCTAGTGGAATGAAAGGGTATCTGTTTTTCTGCTCCAGCTGGGACATGCTGAAAATGGTAGAAATGGAAATCTAGAGATACTAAAGATGGCTGAAGCTATCACCATTTATTTCCATCCCCTGATAGGCTGCTGCTTCATATTTTATCTTTTCTCCTGTCCTCAAAGGAGAGCAGTCTTCTCTGCTCTATGCCCCTTTGAGTTCCTTGAAGGAAAGTAGGTCTGGGCATCTGTACTGACACCCAGTGAGTCTGCTTGTCCGGTCTGTGGCTGTGTCTGCCCAGCGTTGGTTCAACATCCAGCACAGGTTCAGACCCACCAATTGAGTTTAAAGACATGAGCTGAAATCCTGATTTAACCACTTACCAGCTTTGGATCTTGCTGAGATCATTTACCTCTCTGAGCTTTGGTTTCTTCATCTTTCAACTGGGGACTGCCCCTCTTCGACCCTCCACGGCCATTGCACAAGGTGAAAAGCAATAACGCAAGCCCTTTGAGAATGTAGCCAGACTCCATTAAGTTTCTCTGACCCCCTTTTCCCATACCCTGGCACCCTATCAGAATGGACGGATGAACAGGTAAACTGGACATTCGTTTCCCAACCCTCTGCCTACCCATGGAGCACTGGGGGTAGGGGCTGACGTTGCATTGGTGATGGGGCCCACAGGCTTCCATTTGATTTTGCTGTATAATACTTCCCTTTTCTTTTAAATGTCGACTTTTTCTAAGGTTAAGCCAGTTAACAGAAAGAAAAAAACTTTTTTTAGAATACTGGCCATCACAGTACTTCTGTATATCCTCACATAAGAGGAGGTATGTGCACAAATGCACTTTAATGGGACGCCCCCCCGCTTTGTTCCCGTCACCCTGTGGTAGCCTCCCTCTGCAGGGCGGAGACAGATGAGCACTGAGACTAAGCCCTTGGCAGGGGGCAGGCAGCACTGAATTTCTGCCTTAATTCTAACAACTGTTTGCTTCAAGTGGAAATATTAGCATGTTCTACGTGATATTTTTGTTAGGATGCTTGTTTAACTCAAAACAAGGGAATAAAACGGTAAAACAAATTTCAAATGTGCGTAGTAGGTTTCCGCTACCCTAAGGGCAAACGTCGGGTTTTTTCTGAGAGCTGAGCACAGAGAGCCAGCCGTTTAGGATGAAGGATTGGAGGTGCCTGGTGCAGTCCTAGGAGGCAGCTGAACGAGGACTATTTTTGTCACTCTTTAGATTGACCTCTGGGAGGCATTGCTTAGGCTGCATTTAAAGTCACAGTTGGAGGAAAGCACATTAGTGTTAGCTCCTAGCGTTTAAAAAAGGAGAAAGAGGGTGAGTGGAGAGTGCATGTGTTTGGCTCGGGTGTGCGTGCCCCAGAATCGCCAGCACACAGCAGCCTGAGGCAGAGACGCTGGACAAAAATTTGAAGCAAAATGCTGAGTTTGCACAATAGGCAAATGCTAAAGGGCAATTCAGTTGTATCTGTGATAGTACTTTGCATGAGTGAAGGTCAAGGTGGAAGTCTTTTACCCAGTCAAATCCGTACGCCCAAACCCAGGACACCAGTGTGAGATTAATGTCAGAGACCGCAGCGGGCCGAAATAATCGGTTTTGTAAATGTGTAAGATGGTCTGCCGCCTCGTGGCTTCAGCCCAGCCACCCTTAACTGACAAGCGGTTGGAGAGTCACTGTCCAGAAAATGTGCCGCCACTGCTTCTCAACTCCCAGTGTAAGAAAGGGGAACGGAAAGATGTCAGTAGAAAGAACAGTAAATCCTTGAGGACAGGGAGGGAAGACAACGTCAGCTCTCATTTTGGGGAGGCTCTCGGCAGGCACTGAGCAAGTGGGAGCAGCAGAACTCAAGGATGAATGCCTGCACCTAACAAAAGTCAGGTCCAAACCTAGAGCTGTGCGGCACTTTTTGGCCGGGATACAGCACTGGCTACTTGTGAGTTTACCCAGAACAACCAGAGTGCCTGGACCAAAAACAGATTTGGGGGTTATAATGGGTGAATAGTTTTTGAATTTAGTATTTTCCGTTCATGCTTTTGGCCCAGGATTTCCTCTTCAGCCCTTTATCCTGAGGAGCTGATAAGACCCTTGCATAGCACATGCTCACAGACACTTGTGGTAGTATTGTCTGTAATAGTATAATAGTGGTGTTGGAAATAACCTAAATGTCCAGGAATGGGGGATCAGTTAAGTCAATGATGGTGCATCTGTATGATGAAATACCACACAGTATAATATGATACTGCTTTATATTTAGCAAGATGGAAAGATGTTTAAGATGAGCTGTTAGTTTTTCTTTTTGAAGGGAAATCTAGAGACCCCGTCTATTTAGGGTGATTCCTGAGAAAACACACACACACACACACACACACAGGCACTCACACTCACATCTTTCTTGAATGAAACATACCAAAGTATTTACATATATATAATTTTCCTGTCTACTTAACCACGTTTTCTTATAACAAATAGGATTTTTATGTACATAAATGAACATGTGAATAAACAATTGAAAATTATTAAGTGGTGAAAATGATTAATATTTTAACATACACTGCACATTTTAAAAAAATAAAACATGACATTATAACTGGAAAGATCCTTAGACATGAGGAAGTAAATATCTCTTAACGTAGCCAGTGCGGGGGCGGGCATTGCCATTTGGGAAATACTCACTGGGCGCAGTGAGCAGACTGTGGGAAGAATCAGAGGCACCTGAGGAAAGAAAGGACCCTGCCCCCTTTGACTCGGTGGTCAGGAAGGAGACAGGGGTACACCTTCTGCCTCCTCTGTTGTGTTTAATCAGTTGAACAAATAGCAGCTGCTGGAGAATCTCCCAGCCTCACAGGGAGGCATAGAAATCCACCTTCTTGCAAATAATGTTATACTTTTTCGAGTCTGTGGCAAACGTAAGTGCTGCATCTGGGGCATGTCATCTACCTACCACCAGATTCCAGGCTCCAGAATTTGTCCCGGGCCATCTGTGAGCGTCAGACAAGGTTTCTCACGTGACCAGCAACCCAGTCCTGCCTTTACTAAATCAAAGGTGATAGGATCTTGGATGTTCTTGAATAAATATGCTGCCATTTTATCTCTGATTTGTTCTTAGATGTCGCATAAGATTGGCCACAGATTTCTTTTTTAGGAAGCAACTAACTTTGTTCAGGGCTGGCAGGGATGCTTCTTGTATTCCTGCTTTATTTTCCTTTCGAACTGTGGCACTGGAGCTAACTAGATCCTTAACCAGCACAGACCTTATTTGGTGCTAAAATACATTGCTATAAAAGTTTATCTAAAGAACAGATCAGTGATTGCCAGAGTTAGGGATGGGGGTGGGGGTATGATGACACCCGGCAGGACGAGGGAGCTTCTTTGTAGTGACACAGCCCGTCTGTGTCATGGCTGTGAGTGCGACAGAATCTCACAGAGCTAGGCAGGCAGGCACACACGACGACAGCACTTAGAGACCGGGGGGGGGGGAGGGGGGTGTCCGTTGCACCCGTGTCCAGATTTGGGTCGTGGACAGTGGTTTGGTAAGAGGCTGTCACTGTGGGGAGGCTGGGGGGAGGTTACACAGGAACTGTTTTTGTCACTTGTGAGCCTAAAAGTATTTCAAAATAGAAACTTAAACTCTTCGGCAGACAGTAAATAATTTCAAAAGTGAAATGAAGAAATTTGCTAGCTAACTAGGAAATAGTAGGCTTTGTGATTTGAATATTTGCCCATTTTAAACATCTTATTTTAGTGTTAGAATTTCAAAGTAAGCCATCAAAGATTCTTTTGTAATTGATAAGACATTGACTTATGTCAAGTTTTTGTCTGGAGATGGTGACAACATAGAAAATTTTTTACAAGTAGGGAGATGTAGCTTTTGTATAATACAGCTTTTAGTTAAGATTTCACCCTTATTGATGGCGGGTGGCACTGCACATCTGCTTTGCCATCACATCTCGACACCTCAGCAGGTTGCTGGAGAAGCTGCACACACAGCCATTGACCACCAGGTACGGCAGTTGTGCCTCAGTTTCTTCAACACACAGAGGCTGTCCCGCTAATGGCATCTCATGAGCCAGTTAAAACACAACCTGATACATTCAGGTGGGAGTCGCGGTAATTCGGATTACATAGATAATGCAGGAACTCATTTTTTTTTTTAAGTGCAAACCTTTTCAGATAATATTCATGGCACCTCTCACTGTCACCTGCAGAGCCAGTCTGTCCCCACACTCCCCCAGAGGCATGTTGCTTATACGTCTCCCCTGCTATGTTGTTACTCTGTGTTTGGAGGTTATATTTAATCCTGGTTTTGAAATGAATGTCATTATACTTTATGTTTCATTCTGTGGCTTGCTCTTTTCATTAGACACTATGTCTTGGAGAGCTATGTTGTTACAGGAAGCTCATTTGGTTTAGCTTGCTACAGAGTATTTTTTAGTATAAATATATTATGGTTTATTTAGTCACTGCCTTGCTGGTAGAGATTTATTTAATAGAGTCGTCAATTCGCATATAATAATTAAGGCATCTTGCATAGCTTGACAAAAGACCCATAAGAATCTTTCTTCCAGCAAAGCCTGATTTGACGAGTTAGTCCAACTGTCAAGGCGAATGTTGTTCATGAGGAGAACATAGGGTTACATGAGATCAAAAATCAACTGTCACCAGACCCAGAAGTTCCTCAGTTCTTTCTTAGAACAGGCCCCATCCAGCAAGACCAGTGCACTCTAAGGCAGAGCGTGCTGCCTCAGCCCAAGCAAAGACGCAAGCAGGCGGATTCAGCAGCTGGAGCAGGGCTGGGGGTGCCCGGCTCGGAACGTGACCACCAACGTAACCACCGTAGTGACACCTAAGTGACATGAAATCACTGTGGTCGTATGGTCTGGTGTGGGTAATAGTCTCATGTTAACAAAAATTTTAAGTAGGAATTTTTAAAATCATGGAGTTAAAAAAAAAACTTGCTTCCCAGGAAATTGAAGATCATCTTCAGAGCCAGATTCGCCTTCAAAGCAATGTCTTCTCAGTGTCGCTTGTGTAGTCAGCATGTAGGTGACATTTAGACCCCAGCTTGGCTTACAAGCGTGATTCATGAGAACACATCAGATGGTGGAAGTGGGGGAAATTTTCCTTGATATTCAGAGGGAGCAGCTCGAAGCAGCCACGCCGCTCCAGACGATGGAGAGAGTCACACCACAGGGCCTCCCTCACTCAAAGACCGTCTCTCCCAGAAACCCATAAAATCTGAACTCCAGCCCTTGGTGGCTGCCATTTGGGCGCTGCAAGCAAAACCTGTGGGGGTTTCAGAAACATTCCGATATGTGTGGAAAACCCAAGCCAGGAGGGCCTCTTGCAAAAAGCCTGCCGTTGTTCTCTTCGTTGAATTGAAGGGGCAGTCAGAGCAACGTGTGTTCAGATATCAACATCCTCATCAAAAAGCATCCCCGATCGCCGGCCTCCTGGTATTCTCGAGTATCCCATCATGCACTGCTGGTTCATTCTCCATCCACCAGACTGAAGTTCAACTTACCTAGAATATCCCTTCTAGATGGTTCTAGTTAATAAGAAAGACACCCAAGGTGATGTAAGACCCAAACGGCATCAAAATGTGGTACAGTGCAGATCTGTAGGTTTATTTCTAACACATTGCAAAGCGATGGTGACGGAGGTGGTGCTGCTGACCGGGAAAGACTCTGAAAGTCCCGGGAGAAACACCGAGAGGTGTTCCTGCAGGGGGCTGATGGTGTTGCTCCGTTGTAACGCTAAGGGATGAGAAACAGACTCACAGGTGCTTTCCATAGAGCTTGAAATTTTCGTTTATTTTTTCAATTAAAGGTTTTAACTAATCAGGGGTGTCCAACTTTTTGGCATCTCTGGGCCACACCGGAAGAAGAGTGGCCTTGGGCCACACATTAAATACATTTCAACACATATTCACAAAAAAAAATCTCATAATGTTCTGAGTAAATTTACGGTTTTATGTCGGGCCACATTCACAGCCATCCAGGGCTGCATGTGGCCCGTGGGCCGCAGGTTGGACACCCGTGGGAGATTTGTGGGTTGGATTTCATTCGTGCCTATGAACACTGGTTTAGTCAAAAGTTCCCTTTTCTCCCCCAACCATGTGTAGGACGGAAGCATCTAAGCTGAATGTTTTTCACTTTCCCTGTAACATGTCAGGCTCGTGACAAAAGACAGAGGGTTCAGACCCTACTTCGTAAGAGGCCGCCGGTGCCTGGACAAGGCCCAGGGAAGGTCCACCTGACCGGCACTAAATGGGAGGGTGTGACTGACTTGGTAGTGGTCGAGGCGTGGCGTGTGTTGCGGCCCTAGCTGTAGCCCAACTTAACTTACATGTGAGGTGACTTTATCAAGAACCCTCCAGGGAGCAGTGACAGAAGGGCGCTTTGCAGGAGATTCAGTGGTTCCTTCTGTGGGTAGACGGTCCACCGTGTGTGAGACACAGAATGATTTTTGGAGCACACTGAGATGGATTTCTGCATCTGGGGGGCTTTGCAGCCCCAGAGGAACCCACTGTGTTTTTTCCTTTTTTTTTTTTTTTTGGTTGCTAGGAAGCTTGGAGATCAAGTTGCTACTTAAAACTTAATTGTCAGGCTCGGTTCCAGTCCGGTTGCAAATTCAGCCCCGTGCTTCCAGAACTCTGTCAGACTGTGGTGTGTGTGTGTGTGTGTGTGTGTGTGTGAGAGAGAGAGAGAGAGAGAGAGGGAGGGAGGGAGAGAGAGAGATAAATGATGAAAAGTGGGAGAGGAGGCACCCGGAGTAGTAACCGTCTCCAGTGGCAGAGCGTGGAAGTGGTGTGGAGACGACAGACATGAAATGCTGTGGAAGGTCCGGGGGAAGAGGAGACTTGAGGGGGTGTTCTGCAAGGAGGAAGCAGCCCTCGTGACTGCCTTTTTAGGTGTTTCAGCAGGTGGGCCCTCGGCACAAGGTGGTTATACCAGATAGAGGGAACAGCCGAAGCAAGATAGGAGAAGCCCAGGTGCTCTCTGGGGATCACCCAGTGAAGGATTCGGCGTCAAGGTTTACAGGTGCAGGAAAGAATCTGAAAGCCCCATTATCCACCAAATGCTGCTTCTCACAACCTGAGGACAAGTGCGACTTGTCTTGCTGAGGACACTGAAGACTCAGCTCCTCGCCCCACACATTCCTGCCCCCCCCACCCCGCTCCCTGGCCACTCAGGGCCTCCTGGGGTGCCTCAGCCCTCGCCGGGCATATGGTTCACGGGCACCTGCCCAGAACCTACTCTGGTGCCAGTGGGGGACAGCTCGTGCCTTGATGTCCTTGTCTTTCCATCAGGTTACAAGTGTCACCATAACTTACACACCTTCCACTGTCCCCTGACCCCTGCCGGCACCTACTTTGTGTGATACCTCAGGCAACCTGTGCCTCAAAATGGTTTTTGTTTAGAAAAACTGATGAGAAAATTTCGGAGAGAGTGTGAGTTTCCTTTGTGGAGAGAAAAGCCCACTGATTCTACGTTTCAGTCAGATCCTCAGACTCACCCTCTGGGACCCCTGCATGGGAGACCCAGGGCTGTGCGTCTGATGGACAAGCCGCGAATGGTCTTTGGTGGGGCTCTGACTGAGCCCGTGATGCGGACCCAGCAAATGCTACTGCAGCCCCCACTCAGTAAACAGTGTGTAACTCGTAAGCTGCTTAATACAAATGCCCGCACCGGCATTATGCATGTAAGACCCGGTAGAACACTACCATCATCACTGGAGGAAGGCACGGTGGTCCCGGTGCCCACCAATGCCCTGGCTTTGTGAATGCACTGCAGTTATGTGAGAGGCATCACCGGGGAAGGCTGGTTGGAGACTGCATGCAAACAGTCTGTGCTATTTTTGCACATTCTTACAAGTCTTAAATTATTCCAAAATAAAAATTAAAAGTTTGTTGTTTTCTTTTTGAGAGCAAGATGACAGAATTAAAGAGATCATCTAGTCCAGTTTTCAAGCGTTATTTAGCCAAGGCCTCATTCTCTCGCCCTCCCCTCTCACTCCCCCAGCGGCCCCCGGGCGCACCCTGCCCACTGCAGGGCTCTGTGAAGTGCCACTTTGAAGAGGCTCATCCAGCCCAGCGCTTTCCAGGGCCAGATGAGGCAGTCAGGGCCCAGAGCAGTGAAACACACCGCTCCTTGGTGGTTGCGGAGAGACACACAAGACACACGGAGCCCGGTAGCTCTTTAGTGCGGCTGCTGTCTGCAGGCACCCTTACACCCTTAACTCACGGCTCCTCAGCTGACACTGTGGTTCCTTTTCTCAGACGAGGTGAGGCTGCTTTGGCCAGAGGCTTTATGCTCCTGCATTCCATCTCTGGTGTGTGGGAGGTGTCCTCCTCCTCCTCACGGTCGGTCCAGGGCACGGGCGGCTGGGCTGGCAGGCGGTTCCACAATTTACCCCTCGGCGTAGGGTATGGGCCTCGGAAGGCCAGCCTTCGGCACAGAGCAGGAACTGGAGACCTCAGAGGAGACCCCTGGCTTCTGGCCACTTTGGCATCTGCTCTGACCACCGATCGGGACTGAGGCTAATTAGCTTTCCTCTTCCTTCCGATTCAGGCCCAGGTCACTGAAGGAAGGGAAGTGTTATGCACCTTGGTTCACTTCCAAGGATAGTATAATTGCAATCATCTTCTCTCATATTTGCCTGGGGATTTCCAGGTTGGGAAACCCTTATGTGTTCCCTCGGTTAAGCCTCACTCCCGACTATCACAAAGGCAGACGGGCTTTCTTGCTGCTTCATATAGAAGGGACCTGACCTTCCCAAGGTCACTCACTGAGTCTGTGTCAAGGCCGGAGTCGGAACACAGGTCTCCCGGATCCTGGTCAGTGGTCTCACTGTGGGGGAGATCTCGGTCATTGTGAAGCACCTGCCCGAGAGTGATGACCAGCAGGCAGGCGGCGTTGTCCTTGTCACCATGAGCACGATCCTTGGCCGCTCGTGACTTTGAAGTATGAGGACTCTAAGACTTGGTCACTCTCCAGACTTACCCAGGGGCTGAAAGCGAAGGTTTCCTCTCATCCTAATGGTAACCCCTCCGAATGGTTAGAGCCCGAAGATGCCCCATGGGGGGTGGGGGGTGCATAAGTAAGATTTGGATTCTCCTGAAAAGTGAAACCAGTTACCCATGCGCCACAGCCACAGGCACCCACGTGCCAACCGACCAGCAAGACGGCCGCCCTGGAGCTGCCCGGCACGCCCACGCCCACGTCTGCTGACTCAGTGCCCGTGGTGGGTGCCTGGCTTCTTCAGGGGAAGCTGGCTGTGTCCTTCCCCCGGGCGTCCTCTCTGCCCTCCCCGTGGTGGGACTCGACCTCGGCTGTCCTCATGGGAACTTGCAGTGGAGACTGTCACTGGCCTCTTCCCTGGACATTCTCCCTAACGTCCCAGGACACTGGGGAAAGCGGAGGGACTGCTTTAAGGCCCACACGTACTTCAGACCGTATTCGCAGGGGCTACTTACTAGGAAAACTAACCTCCCAAGGAAGGCGTTGACTTTTCATGCCCAAGAGGCACTTGGAAAGTAAACTAGTGACGGCCTCGAGAGTATCGTTGAGCATCTGCACAGGTAGGCACCTGGCCCCCGTGAGGCACCTACTCCGTATTTGCTGAGTAACCTCCCAAAGCAGCAGTTCTCAGTCCTCACTTTTAGTGTGCTCGCCATGCTGGGACCCCCACAGGGCCTCTGCCCGGAGGCTCCATTCGGGCGGTCTGAGCGGGGAGTAACTTCATTTCCAACAAGTTCCAAGTTATGATGATGCTGGGTAGGGACCACACTTTGGGAACTACACTCAAGAAGCAGAGATTGTCCCTAAAGTGAGTGTTTCAGGCCCAGGGGGCCGTGCAGGCTCTGCACAGCTCTGCCACTGGAGCAACAGAAAATATGTAAATGAATGAGCATGCCCAAATTCCAGTGACAGTTTATTTATAAAACAGGTGGTGTTCTCATTTCCCAAAAAAAAGTTGTGTTGCAAATATAAAAATAAAAATTAAAGCTGTTAAGACCAGAGCCTCATTCCGAGTGGATTTCTGAAAGCGCCTGGGTGGGAATCGGTGTTGAAGGCTCAGATGTATTCAGATCCCATCACTGGTACTCGCTGGCCACGTGACTTTGAAGGTCACTGCCATCTCTGTAGAACGAGGATAATGATTATGCAGCGAAAATTGGGGAAAATGTTAACATTTGTCAAGTCTGGGTGGTACTTACATGAGTGTTTGATTTATTATTCATGTTCTGCATGATTGAAATAGTCACTAATGTTAGAATTTATGTCTTTAAAAAGTATGTGGCTTGTATGTGGTTTAGACCTTAGGTTCCAAAGCCAAACAAGTGATCAGTTATCTTACAAAGTCAAAGTCACCGACCAGGACCTAGGCCCTTAGAAAGTCAGAAGCCAGGAACATGTTTGTGTATGTTTGCGTTTGAGAAGCCCTACACCAAGGGACAGCTTGAGCCGGGCACGTCTGAAACGGGGCCTTTGGTCTCCTTCCCTTCCCCAAACTCTGCCCCTCAGTCCCCTTCCTTAGTTCCGTTAATGGCAGCTCCATCTTCACATCTGCTTGGGACACAAAAAATGTCATCCAGGGGGAGGCATATGATGAGGGAGGGTCCCGATATGGACATGTGGGGGACAGAAATGTCTTTCAGCTCAACCCCCTGCTTTTATGTACCAATCGACAGAGGCCCGAGGAGCAGAGGAGCTCACTCTCTCCAGGGATTTCCCCATTCGGCACCTTACTGTGGTTGACTGGCTTTGTCCTCATGGCAGCCACCTAAGACAGGTGCTGTTGATTTCCTAGTTCATCGACGAGGCGGGAAGGCTGTCGTGGGTCCGGGGTCACACTTCTGGGAAGGACAGAGCTGGGGCTGGCACGCGGGCAGCCTGACCGCGGGGGCCGTGAGCTTGGGCCAGTGCGGCGTGCTCCGTGGAATGTGTACTTCCCCGTCTACCGGCGGCCTGCGGGCTGAGAAACAAAAGTGCTGCTAGAAAAGGAGCTGCCTGGCTGTCCCTTCGGTGGCGCGTGCGGTGTGCTAGGGGACGGAAGGAAACTGCGGCAGGGGCTGCGGCAGCTGCGTTCGGTGCATTTCTGACGTCCCCCGACCGTGCTGGCGCTGTCCCGTGCAAAGGCGTGGGGTGCTTCAGAAACAGTGCAGAAGCAGGAAGACGCCCCTGTTGGCGGGGGTGCGTCTCTGGTCTTACGGAAACCTTGCCCGCCAGCAGGTTGCCCGAACTCAGTCCAGCTTCACAAACACACCCCGATTTTGCGCCTCCTCTGTGCTGGGCACTGGGGATGCAGAGATACCGCAGCGTCGAATGGGCTTGTCCTCGAGCACTTGGATGACTGTGGGGCCAGAAGCGATAGCTTTGGTGGGAACCCAGCAATATGCAAATTACCTTAGTGCATCCCATGGAAAGAAGAAACGTGGGTATTTGTCACATGGCCCAGAACAAGCAGCCTATTAAAATGTGACATGGCCAAGTCGCCACCACCCGTTGCATGGCCCCCAAGAGCAGTGCACTCTCTGGTTGCACCGAACCTTGACGTGGGAATGGGGAGGGGCGGGGCCTGACATTGGCCCCACCCAACCACCTGGTCCGTCCTCTCGTGCCCGGAATGAGCAGTGTGCTTCTTCTCCCCGCAGGACCCCAGGAGCAAGCACAAGTTTAAAATCCACACCTATGGCAGCCCCACCTTCTGTGACCACTGCGGGTCGCTGCTGTACGGACTCATCCATCAGGGGATGAAATGCGACAGTAAGTAAGTTTTCTTTTCCGGTGGGTGGCAAGGCTCCGAAGCAGGTGCCCAGAGCTCCCCGCGCACCTCAGGTTCAGTAACGTTTCAGCACCACCTCGTCCACAAAGACAACCATTCAGATCTATAGCAGGCCAGTGAAGTGTAGGATTTTCCCACTGTTAACGTTCTGGTTTATCAGACTGCTTCACTGCCTAATTATGAACCCCCAAAAGCACCCGATTTATAAATGAAGTTGGTGCTACCCCAGTTTCTCATGGCAGAAATCTGCAGCCACGATGGCATGCAGGCTAGTCAAACCCAAAGCAAAAGCCCTGTGCCAAGAAAAGACTCCGCACCTCCAGACCCCACATTCAGTTAGGCTTCAAAATACGCGAAGCCACCCGAGCCATTATCTTCCTGTGTTTCTAATTAGTGGGCAGACCGTGGAAAAATCCAGTAGGTTCTCCTTAAACTGAAACCACACTGAAAATTAAACCCAGGCTGGTGTCTCCTTAAGTTCACTCGCCCTGTGTGGCCGTGGGCAGCTCAGATTCCTGTGAGCCCAGCCGATGGTGAAGGCAGTGAACACACTGATGAGGAAGACCTGGGTGTCCTCCACCCTCCTGTTCTGTTCTGTATGTGTCTCCGTCAACCGCCAGGAGGAAAGAAAAACAACTGTGGAAGGTCTTTGCTTTGATAATTCTATTTTGAAATTCATTTCCCAGGCTATTTATTAGCTTAAATAAAAGCGCATACTTTTAGGATATGAAAGTACTGTGTCTGTTTTTCTAGTAGACAAGGAAGTGTTACGGAACCATCAGCATGTTGTCATTCATTAATGGTTACTGTTATGGCCAGGAGCTCTCCTATGTGGAGCAAACACAGTATACGAAAACAAAGATACATGCACGCTACAGAGTAGCTGGGTCGTTTCCCAGAACCCAGGGTCCCTCCCCCTCCCAAAGCTGTGGAATTTAATAGCCTAACAAAACCTCAGTGATGATCCAGACCCGTGGCCTGCTCCATTTCAAGAAACCCTAGGACTCCCGAGATGTGGTTTGCAGGGGTTTTGCAAGTGCAATTCTAAGTGCATTTGTAAATATACTTTTAACTGCTTGAAAACTTGGAACAAAAATGAACATTTGAATGCGTCACACACTCAACCTTGACAAGTTGAAGACAACGTCGGAGACCTGATGTTGCCCAGCGCCACTCACCGGGAAGGACGTGTGGTCGAGTTTCTGCCACTGCACCCACTGGACTGAAGAGCCGCGGGGGCTGTGAAGCACGGAGTTGAACAGCAGGGCTGTGTGTGCTCACTCTTCTGCAGGAGCCGGGGTTTGAGGCGCTGTGTAACTCTAACAAGATACATACATACATGCATGAGTTCCTCAGGCAGAACTGAGCATCCCTCAGAGCTGGCTTTGCAATTTTTTTGGATCAGAGGGCCTTACTGGTTATCCATGAATGTCTTTATAACAAATAAATGGTATAAATTTGAATTTATTAACTAAGTTTATGCTAATAAACTAATACTCATCTGGTTTATATTTTAGGATTCTGCTAAAGATTTTGCTTAAAAAAAATGGGTTCCATTGCTAAAAAAAAAAGTCTCTAAAAATCAGTGCTTTTTGTTTTGTTTTAAACTCCTTCCCTTGGAGTCCCAGGGCATCGGGGGCGGCTGCCTGGGCTCCTTCCTGGAGGAGGAGGGTACCAGGACCCGACCCCTCCCCTAGCTTCTGTGGAGAAGAGTCCTCTGTCTGTGCCCTCACACATTGTAGGGTCACAACACCATGTACAATCCTGCTTGGTGGGGGAAAAAAAAAACTTATCAACCACTTGTCTGGGCCAGGCTCTTCATTTGCAGAGTAAGAAGTGGAACCTGAGAGAGCAGATAAGCTTCCCAAGATTCAAAAGCTGCTCGTGGAGACAAGAACCCAGCCCAGAGCCCTTCACCACGCACCCCCGCCCCCGCCACGCCCTCCCTGCTGTTCGGCTCTTCCCAGAGCCCGTGGCCTTTATTGCCTTTGAGTTTCACATTCTTCCCAGGCACTTAAAGATATTTCCTGAGTCTGTGTCTTTGCTAAGTCAAGGTTCACAGCTCTGAGCAGTTAGCTGTGGAAATAGGAGCGTAACCAGAATCCACGCGTGTGAATCAGCCAGCCGTTCTCTCCGCCTCGGGTCTGGTGTCCTGCCTTCCGTGTTCAGTCCCGCCAGACAGGTGTCCTTCACTGTGCTCTCCGCAATTCATTTCACCACATTCAAGCCAAACCTTCACAACGAAATGGCGTGAAGGCTGTGCCTCGAAGGTCCCAGAAGAGCCTGCGGCACCCCATCGAGGGCTCGCGAGGGTCCCAGCAGCCGGTCCTCCCCTGGGAGCCCGGAGGCGCGAGGACCAGAGCGCTGCAACGCCTCCGCAGAGCCTGACGTCCGTGCTCAGCACACGGGATTCTTTCCGCGGAGCCTTCAGTTCACCGCGGTGACTAGTCTTTTTCTTCAGTCCTCCCCCGGTCTCGCCCACGCAGTGTCAGCTGGTAAAGAATGGCGTATCATGCCAGGCGTGTATTTGTTTTACTTGGAATAATATTTAAATATTTGAAGACAGGTTTAAAATACCAAATACAAGTTCTTTAAAAAAAAAAAAAAAAGCAAAAGCGATGTACTTAAGCCTTCTTGAAAATACAGACTTAGCTCAGGAAAATTTTATGAATTTCCTGTGCTCAACCCACATATGCTCACCCTTTCTGAGTGGTGAGCTAGGAAGGCATAAGAAATTGTCTTGCAGAAAAATCGCCCTCTGTTTAAGTTGTGCATATTATTTGCCTCTGTGTACAAAAGTAGGAATTACCTTTGTATGCATTTACCTGTGTGAATTTTGTCTACTGTTAAATATTTGAAGCATCACGGAAGACCAGGCAGGGGCGTGTTGCTTCCGCCGAGTCTGGACAAACATGGCGTGGATATTTTAAGGATACTGCCACTCACACGAAGCCTGTGCTGTGAGGGACATCTGCTAGCGGCTCTTTATGTCACCAACAACATATAGCAAAGTATCAAGTTCAAGGGTAGCCCGTTTTCACTTGTGCTCCTGCAACCAAAACACCGAGGAAGCGATGGCCCGGGTCCGTATGCCCAGCTCAGCCTCTGCTTTCTCGATCCGCAGCCTGCGACATGAACGTGCACAAGCAGTGCGTCATCAACGTCCCCAGCCTCTGCGGGATGGACCACACTGAGAAGAGGGGCCGGATCTACCTGAGGGCTGAGGTCGCTGACGAAAAGCTCCATGTCATAGGTAAGGCACGCTTGTGGGGGCATCGGGCATGCAGCTCCCCAGTGGATGGAGGTCAGGGGACACCGAGGCAGGGCTCAGGCACCTGGGCTGGCTGTTGCCTCGGAGCTGGTCCACTGATCCCCGTTAGCACGTCTCCTAGGAGACTGCTCTGTACGCTGTATGCAAGTTCCCAAAGGCCCAGTGCCATTGCGAGTTATAACTGTGACAGCGTGGCGGGTGCATTGTCCCCTGGTGACAAGGGGTCAGGGAAGCCAATGAAGCAGAAACTCAGTGGGGGGGAATGGAACTGGGGCGGGGCGAGGGGAGGCGATGGCTGATCCGGATGTTTCCTGGCATCGGGCTGTGCTGACCTGGTAAGTCCACCCTAAGGCCAGTGACAACAAGCAGTCACTGAGTGTTTATGCTTCCTCTGCGTTAGGCATCGTGCTGAGAACTCCACATAGTTAATTGACCTAGTGCTCACAACTACCCGATGATGAGCCTCATTTTCCAGAAGAGGAAGCCGAGGCACAAAGAGCTCAGTAACTTGCAATGTCACAGAGTTAGTGCAGAGCCAGGGCTGGAAATAAGACATTTGGACTCCATACTCCGTGCTTCTAATTGTCGCTTCACGTGCACCTCCTGCCAACTGCCCAGGCACAGAGCCGGATCCCCCTTCGTGGGCCAGGATCCCCCTTCGTGGGCCAGGATCCTGCCTCTCCGGGGCTGTGTCTGGGTGCACTCTGCCGCAGCACGGCTTTCCTGAGGTTGGCCCACCACGTCCACAGCGGGTAAATCAGCACACTCGACCAAGTTATGCCAGAGCTGTGCCGGCCCCGGACCCAGTCTGGGGTTCGCAGGTACCTGGCACACCTGCTGCGCGCTGCTCCGTGCTGACATGGGGTTCAGCTCTCAGGGGTCTCCTGACTCGTGGGGCTCCCTCACACCCCCTCTCTTTCCTTTGACAAAGGCACTCATTCTCAATCGAACAGCAAAGATGTTAATGTTGCCATTTGTATTTAGGAATTTAAAGCTACAGTGAAAATGGAAAGGCTAACTTTAATGTTCTTTACTTGTAAATAAAAAGATATTATGGGGAAAAAAAAGATCAAAAGGGTCTATTTAAGGAAAAAAGAGAGAAGGAGTTCAGGGAAAGCTCATTTTTTAAAACATCCTCATGTATTTTTTTTTTAATTTAAAAATAAGCATGCCCTTGCTTGTGTGGTTCAGTGATTGAGTGCCGGCCTGCAAATCAAGGGGTTGCTGGTTCAATTCCTGGTCTAGGGCACATGCCTGGGTTGTGGGCCAGGTCCCCGATAAGGGACGCGTGAGAAGCAACCACACATTGATATTTCTCTCCCTCTCTTTCTCCCTCTGTTTCCCTCTCTAAAAACTAAGTAAAATCTTAAAAAAAAAAAAAAAAAAACTTTCTACCCATAGCTGTCCCCTCAGATAAGAATTCAGAGAAAATCAGGGGATTTGGAGGTACTGCCAGGAGAGGGTCAGCACACAGCCTCTCAGGAACCTTATGAAACACAGCAGAGCTACCGACCCAGATCACAGTGTGAACAAAATCCCCGTCGTAGGCACGTGTGGGCTCCTGAGTGCATTGCCTCACTCCTGTTTCTCTCTCCTTTCCGCTGAGACTCCTACTTTGTCAAAGCCATGTCTTGGGGGCAGGGAGCATGTGGTTTAGGAGAAAGTTACCATAAAACATTGTCTCAATCAAGAGTAAGGGATTGAGGAGCATAAAGTGAATGCCTATTGGTGAAACATTTCAATGTTCTCCCTTAGCTTGCTGCGGCGAACCATCAGCACTTAACTGTGAGGGCTGTGGCCCCTCCGAGGCGAGAACGCCTGGGCAGAGTTTGTAAAGGCTCAGCTCTCCCTTGTTGCACTTCTGGAAACAGCAAAACATACACCGGGCGTGCCAGGCCTAGCCCGGGGCTGACCTGCAATAAAGCAGCAACCGTGTGGGGCTGCTCGTGTTTTCCAGTCCCTCCTATGGGCCCCGGAAGGCTCTGCACAGATGCCAGCCTGCACGAAGGGGCGCAGAAGCCCTGGGCGGGATAGCACGTGGTACGCAAGCAGAAGAGAAAGGTCAGGCCCCATCTCACAAGGGCAGCAAAGAGCGTCCTCCCAAGGCCTGTCCGCTAGTGGCTCCGCCACGGCCCAGCGCTGAGCTGGGTTCACGGTGCCACACCATCCTAGGGGACAGCGCCCTTCACTGAGCCACACACAGACTTCCCGTGGAAGCCACCAGCGTAACTTAAGACAATAATCCACGGCAAGTCTCTTGAGAATTAGTCTAAAAATGTTTGCATAGGTATAGCTCTGCTCTAGGAAGATGAATCCAGCGATAGTTTAATAAAGCAGCGGCAGCAGCTAACGCTAACTGAGCCCTTTCCACAAAGGGGCACTTTACACAGTGACTTGTTTAAACCTCTGTGGAAGTCTATGTTGTCATTCTTGCTGTGCGGATGAAGAAACTGAGGCACAAAGGAAGTAAATAACTTGTCCAAAATCACACAGAGAAAAACCAAACTGAAGGAACTAACTAATAGTCAATCATTTCTCTAAAACTTTTCATGTGGACTTACATTTGGATTATCAGAATTAGACTCTGGTTTTAATGGGAACACGAGCATAAATAGTCAGCCACAAAGAGTAGGGCTTATGGCCCAAATGCAAAAAAAAAAAAAAAAAAAAAAAGTCGTGTAAGTACATTTCCTATACACCCTTCACCCAGCACCCCTGATACTAACTTTCTTATGTAACTATAGCTTGAGTATCCAAGTAGTCACATTTTGAAAGAGTATGTGATACATTTGTGAAAAATAGGTGCCTGTGTTACTCACTAGAAACTGTGCTAAAGAGCAGAAGACACCAGACTCGTCCCAGGGTGGAAGGGCTGCGAGGAGCACAAAGCGAAGGTCCTTTCGAGCAGCACCTGCTGCCCCTCCTCCCAACCCCGGGCCCAGGCCCGCGTCCGTGTCGACAAGTGGCCTGAACAACAGCAGCTGCCACTTACTGAGTGCTTACAGTACACGCTCCCTTCCTAGACCTGGACCGTTTTATGGTGCAGAGCACTTTACATTTATTGTCTCATCGACCCCCTCAAACAACACAACAAAGGACTATTACTATCTTCCTTCTTGAAATGAGCCAATGAGCGAAGGGAAGGCAATTGCTACATATTGGAAGGTAGGAATTGACAGGGTGAGGACTGGATCCCAGACCTGACTCCCACAGCTGTGGGCTTGGAATCTCCTACGTCTTATTTGTTAAAGAGTCTCCTTTACCAAAGACCAAATCCATGAGTATTTGCTGAACCCCTACTCAGCACTCCACATGTTCCCTGAGGTTGCAGAAGGGCCAGATGTGGGGCATAGAACCAGGGGAGAACGAGGAACCCATGAACGAATGAGGGAACAATCCAAGTCCAAGTATAATTAAATGCTCAGTTACGTGGGGGCTCACCAGGGCACCAGTGGGAGGTGCTCGGAGTCATGGCCGTGAGTGGGGAGGAAGGACGCCACAGAGGAGACGGAAGGGCTGCCGATACCGGACAGGCGGGGGGAGGGAGCTCCACAGAGGGCTTCACAGGACGTGGGGATTAGCCTGGCATCCATGAGAACACGGGTGCAAACAACCAACTGGAGTGAGGAGAGCTGATCGTTCGAATGTGATTTCTTGGAAAATGCACTTGAACTCTGAGCAGCTGTGTTAATTGTGGATCAACTCCCTCTCCATTTTACCTGTGCAGAGTCACTCAAATAAAAAATAATTTCCAAAGTAAAACAGAAACTCCCAGTGGACTCCTGCTTCTGGCCGGAAATCGCCCTCTTGAGATCAGAGATGAGTTTCCTGTCTAGATTGGTGTGGTATTTATAGGCAAGGCCCCTGCTTCCCTGCTGTGTGTTTATTTTTTGCCCTTGGTCAGTGGTGCTGATGTTATCTGAACAGTGTCATTTTTTTAATAGGCGATTTTAATAGGTTTTCTGTGTTCTTGTGTGCTTTTTTATTTCATTTGGGGGAGTGGTAAAATCCCTTATGGGAACCAATTTTCAATTTAGTGTTGTAAGTAAATGGAAAAAATATCATATGCTTTACAACTGTTTTAGGAACACATCTCTCCCACAGATAGATTATTCTGTTGAAGAGTCTAATTTTCTCTCCTACTTTAGGTTCTTAATTTGGCACAGAGATCGAAGTTCTAAAAGGTTCCGTGGGGAGAGAAGGACTTCCTGCAGGCTCCGAGCTTTTTTGCACCATAGGGTCTCCTCTTCTGTCCACCTCCCAGAACGGTGTGCGATCTGGTGCCCCTGTCCCAGCACCCCAGCCATCGAGACTCACCGCTGAGTTGCTGTGATTAAAATAATAACACCCCTTCTGTACTTTTCCACCCTACAATAGTAGCATGCTTGCTGCGGAGTCAAGGCAGTGGGGCTCAGCTTCATACAGTGACCACGTAGCCTTCAGTCATTCATTTGTTGCATATTCACTGAGCACGCTCCTGGCTCTCCACCAGGCCCCGGGATGCTGAGATAATTAAGACGGGGCTCTCATCACGGAATGTGCGGCCTCTGGGAGGAATTAAGACATGAAAGAGAACAGCAGGGCAGTGCTCCAGGTGCCTTTAAGTGTGGCGGGAGCTTGGGAGAGCAGGGCCTCACCTGGGGAAGATGCAGGTGGTTTCACAGAGGAAGCGAGAGCGGGACAGGAGGGGAGGGGGCATTTCAGGGAAAGATGCTGAGCCACGGAAGGGCACGGGGTGCTCAGGAAGATCGATGCAGACCAGGAATTGGGTGATTCCAAGTGTGCGGTGGGGAGAGATGGAGGGAAATTTCCTTCCATTTTCGGGATTCATCCCACTTTACAGAATGCACAGTTCTTAGGAGCCATGCGGTACAGGCTTCAAGTTAAATACTTCTCTTTCAAATGGGAAGACTTTTTTTAAGTACATTCTTTTTTTTTTAATTCTCACCCAAGGATATATGTATTGATTTGGGGAGAGGGGAGGAGACAGACAGACACATTGATGTCAGAGGGAAACATTGACTGGTTGCCTCCCGCATGCGCCCCGACCGCAGATCAAACCCGCAGCCTAGGTACGTGCCCTGACCAGGAACCAAACCTCCAAACGTTTGGTGCACAGGATGATGCTCCAACCAACTGAGCCACATGGCCAGGGCTAAATGCTGCCATCACTGTCATTTTGTAACTGAGGAGACAGGGCGGACGAGCTCCAGTGGCCTGCCCAAGGTCACACAGCTGCCAGGTGAAGCACACTGCGCCCCGACACCCAGGCCCACTCCACCCACTCTCTCCCACAGCTGACCCCCGGCTCCGGCCCAGGGAGTCCGTGTGCCAGTTCACACCCCTGTCCCTGCAGCAGAGACTGGGCCCACACCGCTGCTCAAGTGTTTGCAGTTTCACGTCTCTGCCCTGCAATGAGTAGTCGAGGCTACTCCGTGTGGCCTCTCCACACCTGCAATTACTGCAGTGTTGCTGGCACCGTGGTGGCTGGGGGTCTGTCATTATTTCCCCCCGGCACCTCCCTGTCCCAAAGCCGACATAATGGCTGGAAATGAAAGTGGCAGCAGGAAATCTGGCTGAACTCTTCCCTGCCTTAAAGTGAAGCATTAAAATGGGCCAGGATGGAAACATACCCCTTCGGGATGTGTTCTCGCTGTGCGTGAGCTGGCCAGATGTGCGATCTGACAGCATCCTTTCTCAGCCCCCACCGCGGGCTCTCCCTTACTGGCCCTGGTTCTCCCCATCTCAGACTTGTCCCTGCTTGCGCATCCCCACAGTCTGGGAGAACCCACCTCCAGCAGTTGTCCCTGTGCTTAACATCCAGGCACATCCTTTGCAAAAGAGAACAAGAGCCAACTCTCGACCACAGGTGGCAAACACAAGGCCCGTGGGCGGAATCCGGCCCCCACCCCCACCTTGTTTTATCCGGCCGGCGTCTTGTTTCTACCTGGCAGCAGCACTGAGCTCCTTGCCCCTAGTTAAGGAGTAGTTACATTTACACAGTCCTAAAATCACGTTTGGCCCTTTGAAGGCAACCACAAGCCTGCTGTGGCCCCTGGTGAAAATGAGTTGGACACCCCTGCTCTCAGCCAAACCAACTGGCAGCTTGCTGGTACCGGAAGAGACCTGGCACATTGCCCGTTCAAATGCACATGCTTCTCGGTGATGCTGGAATGTTTGCACTGGGTTCATCTACTCCGTCTTCTTCCTTGATGTGACGTTCCTAAGTACCAGGTGTCACATGTCTCTGTGACCCGTTCAGCAGCCAGCACCTTGCCTGCCTCCCCAGTTTACATCCTTTATGCCCGCCCCCACCCCGTGTCCCTTTACCCCTCGACACTCTGTGTTCCAATATTAAAAAAGAACGAAGCGCCGTTTCCTGGCGGGCAGGCTACTTCCCACCACCTCACCTTTGCACTCGCTGTTCCCACTGCTCCCTCGGGGAACGTCTTTTCAACATTCTGTTCCAGTTGTGAACCTCTCCTAACATTTCCTGCCTTGCCTAAAATTGCCCCTTCTCTCCCCATGCTCTTTATAGCACTTACAATGCAATTTCACTGGCGTGTTAATTTGTATGTTGATTTCCCTCTACCAGACTGTTGGCCCTCTGAGGTCCGAGAGGATGCCTTATCTCCTGGTCCCCGCCCAGTGTCCGGAATCTGCTGCTGATTTGTGTGTGTTGACCAGGCAATCACGATGGCGATGATAGAAGTATCCAGTAGGCTCAACGCAAACAAATCACTCTCAGCTGTACACTGTGCTCCGATATCCCCAATCCAAGTAACTCCTCCCATTTTAACTCTATACCTGCATCAAGTTTAAACGATCCTGTTTTAGCCTAATTCATGAAGCCACACGACTTCAGGGGTCCTGTAGAGAAGCCCAGGAAGAAAGAGGTTGCATCTCGTCAAAAAGACGTTTCGTTATTTGCATCCTGACTGTGGTGCCTCGTCCTGACCTATCTTAGGCAGAGCTAAATGTCAAATGTGTACTAACTAGCCGCGCGCCCTCCCACGGGTTGTTATTCCTGTGTGGTTCTCTGTGCAGTGATTCCAACACAGGTTTCCACCCTGGGTGCTTAGTCACTGGGTGCCTGTGGGAGACAGTGAGGCGAGGGTGAGGGGCGAAGAGTCACCGGTGCCTTTTCCTTACTGTGGTGTTCGCCCCTTTGTCTCTAGTTGCCCAGGTATTCAAGTTGGAAGTGGCATGGCTTCTCTTCCACCTGCTTAAGATGATTTCAAGCCCCTGATTCTTTACAGGGGCCTCCGGCTTCTGTCCACTGTGACTTCAGTGGCTCTCACGAGAAAGAAGTATTTTTTAATATGGGCTTTGAATGCCTGTGTCCCTGGGAAGAGGAGAAACTAATAGTTTCTGGGGCCTGTTTCATGATTACCCCACTAGCATATAGGGACACTGACATTAACTGAGCAGGTCATTCTTGTGCAGGATTTTAATTGCTTCTAATTATAGGATTATCGTTTAAGCACAAGATTAATTGCCATGAAATTATTGCAAAGAACTTGATCTTCTGGAAAGTAAATGCATTAGCCAAGTGAGGAATCTCTTAGAAGCTTGCAAACGATGCTTTTTTTTTTAATCCCTTCTGTGGAAACTTTCTTTTAACCCTTCTATGGGTGAGGAGATGTCACGGGGATCCGGTTGGAAGTGGAAACAAAGAGCAGGTCAGCGCCCCCTTTTGGTTCCCCACCAAAGGGTTGGAGAACTTGAACCTTCAGTGTTTGCGAATCATTTGGTTCACCAAGAGACAGTGCTCGCCGAGTAAACGCAAGCTCGCTTCCTCTCCGATTCATTTCTTCTTCAAGGGTGGGTGAGAGTGGGCCCCCCAAAAACTAGCGGACACAGGTGCTGTCTTATGGTCGCCTCCAACACCAAGCTCTTCTGATGTCCCCCAAACATTTGTTTTCCAAATGCTTTGTAGAGCAATCCCCAGTCCATGTGTGCGCACGCGACCTGGTTGTGGGCATGGAAACGGTGCAGAGAGACATCAGACTGTGCTCACCTCAGCCGTAGGCATTTCCACTTGGAAAGAGTACAGGAGAGAAATCGGCTCCTGGGGCAGTTCTAAAATATCCTCGGTTGAATGGAGGGGGGCGCGGCCACCTGCGCAGCGCTCTGCACCAGAGCTTGCCCACGGGGGACGTTCTCTACTGAGAAGAACAGTGGTTGTACTTTACCACCCATTTGGTAATTAATGCAAGGTTTATGGTTAATTAAAGACAGTCAGGGTTCCTTTTAAAACCGAGGCAGGCATTTTTCCCCTGAGAATAATGAAGCAAGAACAGATGCGAGAGGCACACTTCCTATCAGTGTTCCGAGGTGGGGGTGCTGGACCTGGGGAAGGTAGCGGAGGGGAAGTGCCACTTCCGAGGCTCAGACCCGCGGGAGGCAGGGGATGCAATCAAGAGAAATGCCTGCTTCGCTGAACTCCCGGTAGGGAGGCGGGGAGAGGAGGGCTCTTGTCCTGGAAACTACCGTGCTGACATCTCTTTCCCTTTGTTCAGTCACTCTGCCTGTAGCCAGCCGTTCCCGGGAGTCGGGGGTGCAGGCAATGGGGGAAGGCATGTTGCTTTGGCCACACTGCTGCTCTCATTGGACAGACTGCCTCGGTGGCTCCCCACAGGTGTCCTGTGGCCGAACCTCTGCCCAGGAGGCTGGAGAGGAAAGTGTGTGCACCACACATTATCGACAGCACCAGCCGGCCTCGTTACTTCTAATCCCCAGTGACCCTGAGCTGATGTCCGCCTGCACTCCCACCATCCACCACACACCGGCTCCCTGCCCAGGGGAGGGGGGACTCTTTGTTATCCTCAGAACTCTGAGCTTCTGAAGGCTGCCAGAATATTTTGGAAGAAAAGTCCCCAGTCACTGAAATGACTAACACTCCGTGAAGACAGGATGCACACAGGGGGGCCTATGTGTAGCAGATAGTTAAGCGATCTGGGTTCAGAGGAAACTGTGGCCTTGGCTCTGGAGTCACATAGACTGGATTCGACTCCCAGCTCTACAGCTGGGGCTAATGCTCACTGAGCATTAGGGATTGTTACTCTGTGACTGGAGTCACATGTGACTCCGGTCACACTGATGCTATAAAGTTCAGTGAATCCAAGCGTGTCACTTGATTGACACATTAACTCTTTCTGTCCTGCCTTGTTTCTGACCTGGAGCCACAGTGGGGCTAAGCCACTCCCAGTAAAGCCTGGCGCCGGATTTCATTTGTTTTGCCTTCACCACACCGCCCACCAGGCGCTGCCCACCAGGCACCACCCAGGAAACAGCGTGCAGCCGGCACTCTCGGAATTGAAAGGGGTTCGTGTGAGGGGGACGGTTGCATGTGAGGCTCAGAATATTCACCTCAAAGATTCTAACTTGCCACCCACCTTAGCCTCATCACTTAACCTCTCTCTGTTTCTGTTTCCTCATCTGCAAATCAAGGCACTTGAACTTCAAGGTTCCCTCTGGCTCTAGCATTTTTGTTGCTGTGAGGGTCATTTCAGAGAGAAAGCTAATCAGTGCCAGTCAGCAGGGGCCCCTTGGACTGACAGTAGACTCGGAGACTCCAGGAACTCTGCAAGTGGGGGAGGTCTAGTAATTTTCAAACCACTTTGAACAGTGACATCTGTTTCCTGTGACATCTTATTTGGAGTGGTATTCCCGTTCAAGGGGAGAGGACGTGGTGCCCGCCTTCCTCCCCCTCCTCTGTGACCCATGAGAAGAGTCTGTAGACCAGAGTTTGGAAACCACTGCTAGAACCCAACCCCCGCATTTTACCTGTGTCAAAACCAAGCTTTAGAGAACGAATGTGACTACTAGGTAGGTGTTTTGGATTGTAAAGGACAAAACCAAACTCCAACACGCTCGTAGGAAAGTTATCAAAAGAAATCTGGGGCCCTGGCTGGGTGGCTCAGTTGGTTGGAACATCAACCTGTACACCGAAAGGTTGAAGGTTCAATTCCTGGTCAGGGCTCATACAGGAGGCAACCAATCGATGTTTCTTCTTCACACCGATGCCTCCCTCACATCCAAATCTGTCTGTCTGTCTCGTGCTCAAATCAATAAGCATATCCTTGGGTGAGAATTAAAATAAAGAAATCTGGGGTATCTTCTGGAACTCAGGGGTGGATGCTGCAGAGCTGCAGAAACAGCTAGACGCAGGGACTAGCTGTTGTATGTTACCTCTCCTCCTCTCTGCACACGGCTGTCATTCATCTTCTCACAGCAAGCTGGGGCTTCCCGACACGTGGCCACGGCTGGTTCTGCAGCGTTGTCCCACAGCATCTCTCCTGCTGTGTCAGGAGCAAATCCAGAGACCCAGGGAAGGAGTCATTGGCTCACTTTGGGTCATGTGCCACCTCTGGACTAGTCCAAGGTCTTCTGAAAGGACAGGTAAAGGTGAGGGAAAGACATCCAGAGGAACAAGGGGGATGGCGCTAAGCAGACAAATGAATAGGTAATGCCGAAACTGTGAGCCATTTGCCGGGGCTGTGCAGGAAGGGGCTTTAGGAGTAGGGACTGGAGCCAGGCACCTGCCTTTGGCTTTGGTGCTTTTTCCCGTCAACCACACTGCACGTCCACGAAAGGACTGAAGAGCAGTGCTAGAGTCCAGCTTCCGTACAAAAGTTGGATATGACTCACAAGTCCCTTTTGAACAAAGGAACATCGTCCTGGCCTGGCCAGTTTCCCAAAACAGCCAAGGATAAAGAAACAGCTTTGCTTCAGCGACATGTGTCCAATTCAGAACCCTGGCCCAGTAATTACCTCCTCTTGTCTGGAAGCTGCAAAGCGGCTGCTGGGTTCTAAGTGCAAATGGTGCCGACGTGGGGAGGGCAGCGGCGGTGGGGCCCGCAGGAAGCAGAGCCTGTTGAATGGGGCCGCAGTCAGAATGCGGAGCAAGTGACCCAGGAACGGCAGCTATGATTAGGGGAGTGATTAGAGCCTGCATGTCGAGCTCTTTGGCCTGAAAGGACCCTCCCCCTGGGCAGCTTTGTCTGCGGGCTGTTTGCTCGCTTGGTCCTGGCAGCCCTGGGCCTCTCGCTCCTGGAAATGGGCTTTCATGAGAAATTCCAGCTGCGAGAATAAAGTGGTTGGCAACATGCTAACAATGCCCTGGATTCTTAGTCTCTCTCCAAAAACAAAAAAGAAAAGAAAGAAAAGCCAGGCTGCCTGGCTTTCATTCAGCAAGGTGTACTTTATCTGTGAATCAGCCATCAGTCCACCCACAGTTAGGGAAATGGGGTGTCTCCTGCTCGGTTTGTAGGCTGCGGGGATTATGGAGGGGGGGCAGGTCCCCTCTAGGGGCCTCCCAGAGCCCCTAGATCTGAAAGGCCTGCCTCTTAAGGACTCAGATGGCTAGAATCTTCTTCCTGTGGATCGTCTTTGACTCGTGGCTTCTACAGCACTGGCTGTCTCCCTGTTTAATCTTCTTTCTGCTTGACGCCTTTGCGGGTTCAGTGACTGTCTCAGCGCCGCGGCCTGGTGCTGTACAAGCACCTTGGTTATTTCACCGGGTTACAAGTTTTACATCCAAGACTCTTGGTTCCCAGTCCTGTCTTTCCAGAATTCATTTAGTCCCGACTAGGTCTGATGCCCGCCATTGCCCAGTGCTGGCTTAAGGTGCTGTGTGGACAGATGGGCCCAGTCAGACGAAGAACCTGAAGTTAATGAGAATGCCCAGCTTTTTTTTTTCTTTTTGACTGTGGTTGAGGTGATAAGAGTCTTTGCCAGGTAAAAATCTCTTAGCCTTGACAGCATAAGTTTAATTAATGTTTATCTTCAGCTTTGTAGTCTCAGATTAAAGGCTACAGTAGTACAGCGGATAGAAAGGCTGAAAATGGCTTATTGTCACAATTTCCTCTCTCTCCAAGGACTGTAGTGTTCCAGAGGCAGATACTCAGAGTCTCTCGTTCGCATGAACCCCCAATAGCCCCGAGAAGTGTGCCCCTCAGAGAATCGGCTCTGAGCCCCTTTTTGGTGACTGGAACGAATGGGAGAGTCGTTGGTCCTTCAGGGGCGGGGAACATCCCGGAGTGGGACAGTTGGTCCCTCTTCTGCCGACTGAGGGAGCATGTGGACTGTCGCCGGCACCTTGCGTGATGCCCAGCCAGGACATTCCTGGCAGGAAGCCCAGCGAAGGGCGCCGGGAGGTGGGGCTCCCTCAGGTGAGCTCGGGAGAACAAGTGCCCCGGCTGACCAGCCTCAGAGGTTTCTGCACTTAATCCCTTGCATAAAGGTGCTAGAAGCACGTTGGTTTCCTTGGGCTTTTTCTCTTAAGGATTCAGTTACTTCAGGGGAAAAGAAATAAGGAACGAATAAACATTTTTGTCTTTGTCTGCCACGCTGATGTGAATGGTTATGATTCTATTAGCAACGGCCCCCGGAGCCAGGTCTGATTACGTTTAATTTAATCTCCCCGGTTATTTTCAGTTCGGCTCAGCCTATTTTAAGCACAGATGAAGGGGAAGCAACCAGGCCGAGGGGGCGGGTGAGGGAGGGGCAGGAGGTATTTCCCCTCTCCTCCCTGGTTACTCAAGCTCAGCCCCTCTTGATAGGAAGCCAGTGACCACAGGAGACAAGTCATCCAGACCAAGTTCCAGTTCTCACTGTGGACTCATCTCGGGTGTCATCCTGTTCTTCTAAGAAAGGAAACGTCCTATCAGCTGTGGTGGGGAAGGGGACAATAATCATTACGCAGCCAGAAGTACAAATGGAGCAGTTTTCTCCAGTGCCAGGACAAAACTGAGTACACCCTCCCCTGCCCCTCCCTGTCTCCTTCTGGCAGACCCCATTTGTCCTTGTGTGGTTGTGGCTCTTTCTCCCTGGGGCGCCTTGTTGCTCTGAGATCTCGGGGTACCTGGGTGGCCCTATTCGAGGGGGTCATCTAGGTCAAATATGTTAGGCAGAAGCTCCCTCAGCGAGACCCAGAACCGAAAGGCTTGTGGCCTGGAACCAGGGGATTAGCTCCGTGCCTCACGGCATCAGGCTGAGGTCTCCAGGCAGGGTGGCCGTGCTTCTGGGACAGGAGGCACTTGGGTGAAACATTCAGATGCTTCCCCTTGGGCCCGTCTTGCACACAGTCCTGGTGTTTGCCAGGGTGCTCCTCCTCTCTCTCTCTTACTTGAGCATATCACATGAGACATGGCTGGTCCTGCGAGTCTGGGAAACTCCAGTCTTCTCCAGGGGACTTGGCAGAGCTCCGAAGCTGATGGAGCCCGGAGTTTGTATGACGGCCCCAAGTGGAAGAGGAGCCGTGTTGATCCTGCAGCAGGTTCTGAGCTCCGATCTGTGGGCATAAGCCCAGCCCCATCCCAGCTGCCTGGGATCGGGGAGGCCTCCAAAATGATGTGCAGAATTTTGAATCTATGTCGTGGGGGAGAGAACAGCCACAGCTGTCACCTTCTCCAAGGCATCCCGTGACCCCCTAAAGTTCGGGATTATATCCAGGATGGAGGGCCATGCAAAGGACCTCTGGCTGCTTAGTACCCAGACTAGGAACATACCCCCTTTGGGCATAGACAATGTGTCCCCAAAAACAAAGGCATAAACATATGCTGTTAATTCTCAGGAGCCCGAGATCAAAGTAGAAGGAAGCTGAGAGATGTCCCAGTCCCACCAGCCCTATTGCTTTCCAGACAGATTACACGGTTCACTAGGGGTTGCCCAGGGAACAGAGTGGGGGTGGGGCAGGCTGCGGACCCACTGTCCTCGTCCATAGCATTCTCTGGCCTCTCCTGCCCATAACGTCCTCTCTGCAGTATCTGAAAGTTGAGTAACATCATAGCTAGGGGGTGAAATGACTGCTGAGATGATGTGGAATTGAGTTGAACAGACAGCCTTGACCTTTAAAGGACAGACCGCACCGGGGGAAGCACACTGAAAAGGTGCCCAGCAGTGACACGGCGACAGGTAGGCTCTTTGCCATGAGAAACGACGGGGGCCACTTAGGTTCAAACCGAGGGTGGTTGAGGGGAACTCATCCGTCTTCCAATTAACCAGGTTTTCTAGAAACAGTGGGATTCCAAGAGCTGCTTAAGAAAGCGATAGATTTCTGCATTGAATGAAGGTAAGAAGCCGGTAACCTCCGAACTTCAGCCACTCACGTGTCCCTCTGAACAGTTAGGAAGCCCTAGGAAAAGACAGAAGCCCGCAGGCGAGAGACCCAAACCACTCGCTGCCATCTTGGAGAAATTTCTGACTACTAGCCTGTGTCGGTCTGCATTAAGAAAAAATTATCAGTGGTCTGGCCATACTTGGTTCCTGAAAACAGCAAAGCCCTGTGCTCCCGAAAGCAAGCAGGAAGATTCTTAAGGCCTCCCACGGACTCAGAGACACGGGGTCTTCGCCAGCCAGAAAACCTGGGAGGTTCCCCTTTACTGCAGACGGTCTCCAACTCTGGGCAGCCGAAATGCTGCTCTCTCTTATCCTTCCACACAGGGTCATCTCCAAAGGAAAGACAAAAGGATTGGCCATAGGACAGGGCTGGTCTGGGTGCCGTGTGTCCTGAGGGTTAGGAGCCCAGGTATGAAATGCGACGGACAGGTAGGAAAGTAAGAAGAACCTTGGTGTTGGTGGGAGTCAAAACGATACCATTGACTCTGTGTGTGGGATGACCGTGTGCTAGGAAGTGGGTATGCTCCCACCTGGGTCCGCAAAGACACGGTGATACTGGTCCAAGGAGCCTTGCCCATCTGTTTGAGTTAGTTTTGAGGGAAGAAGTTCACCAGTTGCCAAGTAGACAGGAGACAGAGCCGAGTGAGAATCTGAATGGAGCGTCCTTAGGCAATCACCAAGCCTGGAGGTAGCTTTCTTTCCTCAGTTGAAAATGAGTAAAGAAAGACAACATTGCATAATCTGTGCCCCATTAAAAAATATATATACATTGAGGAATAAAGGGGAGGGAGTATCGTCGTGGAGAACATGTTTGAAAATGGACTACTGAGCGAAGACAGAAGATTTGAGAAAACTCCTTGTAAACCTCTGTAGAACTCGAGAATACACCATCTCCACCAAACAAGAACAGGAGACTGTTTAAACAAACAAGTCGAGAGGAAAGGCAAACAGAATTACACACACACACACACATATCCCAAAGAGATTTTATTAGGCGGACATAAAAAAGGCAGCTGAGTGGAATTCCCTGATTCAGGAAACTGCACATGGGAAGAAAAGGCTGTATTTCAAAACCAGTTGAAAACCCGGAACAATCCAGGACATAGGCTTGTTGTAGGAATCAGCTCAAGGCCGACTCCCTTGCAGTAGACCCCCCAATGCAAACAAGCAGGAGCCCCGTGGCCCAGTGCAAAATACGGTGCTCACTCCTCGAATGTCGTTGGGAAAGTTGTCTGAACATTTGGGAGAAAAAAGTCAATTCGATCTTACCTCACACTGTACACCAAAATAAATTTCAGATGGATTTAAAAGTTAAATATAAGAAGAGAAACAAAATAACAAAACAGCCTCAGAAAGGGCAAGGATTTTTCTAAACTTAAAAGAAATGGAGGAAGGTTTTTAAATGTTTGACAAGTTTAATTGTGTCAAAACTTCAGTTTCTAGGTTCCTAGAAGCACGGTGAATAGAATCTTTTTTTTTTTAAGATTTTATTTATTTATTTTTAGAGAGGGAACGGAGGGAGAGAGAGAGGGAGAGAGAGAGAGAAACATCAATGTTGCTGGGGGTTATGGCCTGCAACCCAGGCTTGTACCCTGGCTGGGAATCAAACCTGGGACACTTCGGTTCCCAGCCCGTGCTCAGTCCACTGAGCTATGCCAGCCAGGGCTTGGTGAATAGAATCTTAATGCATTTTGCAGCAAATACGACAAAGGACTGTTGTCATTCATTCACCCCGTGTGAGCTCTTCTGAGCCAGTCAGAGAATTCTCTGACAGACACCCTGTAGGAAACTTGAAGAGGGAGTAAGTCAAAGGAAGGTAGGTAGGTGGCCAGATAACCACATTAAAAAAAAAGTTAAATCTCAAAGATCATCACAAAGCCAAAATTACAATGTTTTTTGTTTGTTTTTTTTTTTACTTCTCTCACCTGTCCTTTGATAAGACCTGGGTACAATGTTTGAGGGAATAGTTTGCCAGTACATGTAGAGTCTCGGATGATTTGGCACCCTTCGATCCACTTCTAAGAATGCACCCTGAGGGGGAGAAGGAAATGTGGCGACTGTGTGGTTGTGCATGGAGATGATCAGTCACCATGTTATTCTGGAAGGTGAGGAATTGTAAACTAAGCAGACGGCCCCAACACAAGGTTCATTAAATCAGGTACCACGTAGCTGGATACTGGGATGTCAGGCATTTGAAATGCTTTCATAGCATGTCTGGTTATGTTGTAAAGACAGGACCTAAAACTGTATTTGTAGATATAAGCTCTATAAAAGAATAAATATTTCAAGCTACTTATACACAGAGCAAAGAGACTGGCGGTAAAATGCACCAATGTGCCAGCGGTGGGTCTCTCTTCCAGCAGAAGTATAGGTGATTTTAATTTTCTCCTTTAAACTGTATGTATTTAGAGTTTTGTACAATAAGTATACATTAGTCTTAAATAAGAAAAATATTTCTTGCGGGTTTTCAGTGTTGTTTGTGCAGAATCACACCAGTCTCTCAGTACCTGGAAACTATTCTCTCTTTCTCACAACCAGATTCAGTTTCCTTTCAGAGCATCGGGGTAGAGGACTTTAATAGGAATGTTCACTTTGCGCTGACTGGACAAGAAAAAGCGGTGGAGTGTTTATGATCTTTTCCCAGGGTCCGAGTGCTGCTCTCCTCAGCTCACCCCACAGCCGTCTCAGTCCGCTTTCATAAGTTTTACTCCAGCAGGACTTGGGTTGAAGTGTTGCTGACTCATGTTTTGGGGGATGTGAATGGCCACTGAATTCACTGAGTCAGAAATCACAGTCTTATCACCACGCAGTGAGACTCACCAATGAAACAGAACATTCCGCACGAAGGTCCGAAGGGTGAGATTACTTACGTCCCTGAATCCGGATTTTTGTATGGATTCTGTGGACGGGAACGGCCAAGCAGGTGTAGTTTTAGGAGCTCTCCGTGCTCCTGCCTCTGTCTTGGGCAATAAAGGAGCAAACATCACACACTTACGGGTCATGTTATATTCACATGGAAGAGATCACACCCAGAGTTCTCTGGATTTCATCCGCACACACGGCGTCGGCGGACGTGCCACGGCACAGAAAGAAGAGCCGGGTCTCACCAGACAGCCCCAGACCCCAGCTTGTTCACCAAATCTCGGTCTGGGGCCGCCCAGTCAGTAATTGTCCCTCGTTGCTGATGACAGCCTTGCATTTTACTCAAAATCGTGAGGATTTCTACATGGAAATTTTTTCCCCAAGAGTAAACTCCCCTTTTGGATGCATTTCTCCTGAAATCCGGAGCTCTGCCGTACATCCTTTAGTCTTTGCGGGCCCAGGGATCGTTTGTTCCCAGTGTTGAACGTGGCCTAGAAAAGTGTGCGACTCCTTTCGGGCCTGCCTAGATTCTCCACTGTGCAGCCTGGGAGGGTTTTCCTGGTCCAAGAGTCCCTCCAAATGGATACTTCATGTACTGCAACCAGAAGACGAAACGTTTGCAAGCTTTCCTGTCTGCATTAGCTCTTCAGCCAAACAAGAACCCATTGGACACTCACGGGTTTTGCCTTACCCTGTGCTCACCCTGGCGGTGAGGGATAGGGGCGGGGAGTGTGGGTATAGGGTTTGATGCAGAGCTGAAACTCCAGTGGGCTGGGCAGGCAGTAAATAGAAGGTCAGAGAAGATGGGTCTTATGCCAAAGTAAGGGCTAATGGTACTAAGCTGCATGGAGGGGTGTGCTTCTGCTGGCTCAGAAATGGACAGTATGAACCCAGGAGCACAGGACAGGTAGCCCGGAGCTCTGTGTATTTAGCAGGCAATTACTGAGTGGGAGTGCATACCACGGTGCTGGGCCAGGCA
This sequence comes from Phyllostomus discolor, assembly GCF_004126475.2. Classification (NCBI taxonomy): domain Eukaryota; kingdom Metazoa; phylum Chordata; class Mammalia; order Chiroptera; family Phyllostomidae; genus Phyllostomus; species Phyllostomus discolor. The sequence continues at coordinate 88,339,260 of NC_040910.2, forward strand.
GTTTGGGCTCAGCAAGAGTATCAGCAAAGGGACTGCCTCATTGGTGTGGAGTGGGTCTTCGGGCTGTATAAACAGTGAATGTGATAGGTTGGGTGCAGTTAAACATTTAACATACATAACAACCAACCAGTCAGAACCGACGCCAGCTTTTAAGTCATGCCCCTGTGTAGTAGGTGAATGTGGACCGGAGGACAGCATCCCTAAAATGTAGATAGAATTGTTAAAATAACAGAACACAGGCTGCTGGCCTCGGGTCTGTATCTGGGAGCCTCAACAACACTGAGTCGTTCAGCTGCGACTCAGCCTCTCAGTTCTGACTTGTTCAGGAGAGAAGAATGTGACTTTTTGTTTCTCCCAGCTAAACAATCCTGTTGAATCAGCCTGATGAGTTCATGGTCAGCTCTCACCTAACCTAGCAACACTTCGGGGTTAATTTTGCCAGACTGAGCCCTACGGGCTAGTGGGTGCCCACTCGTATGTGCCCAGGCTCCAGCTGATGGAGAACAGCCGACGCTGCCCTGGACCGACCGCCGTACTGACAGCCACTTGTCCGTCCCCACTGCCATGACCTCTGCCGGGGGCTCCCGGGCTCCTGCGCGTGCTCAGCCACAGCAGGAGTCGCCCAGAGGAACACTGCCTGTTTCCCTGCACGCAGGTTCCGAAAGATGCGCTCCAGCCTCGGAGAGCCGGGCTTTCACGGCTCGCACAGCAGAGGTGCTCCCCCAGGGCTCACGTGTGCCCTCACACTGCCGTAGCAACCGCAGTGTTGTGTCAGAGGGCAGACGGCCTATGGAGAATAAAGAGTCCAGTCTGAAGTCTTTCAGGGTGGACACGTCACCAGAGTTAAAGCCCACGTGCATCAGGAATGTGACTTGGGAGCTGTGCCTCTCTGTGTCCGCACCCTCGGGCCAGCTGGGACCTGCCCAGTGTCCCTCTGTGGTGACCTTTTATGCCCGTCTGATGGCCTGTGGCCTCGCCAGTTCTAATCCTTCACAGGGTCCCGGGCCAACTTGTCTGCCATCACCTGTGACGTGCCCCCTCTGCCAGGGCCTGTGTGTCTGGGGGTTTGAGAGGCTCCGGCTCAGGCCCCCAATCCCAGAACCTCACACACTGCTAGACAGCTTGACCGCCCCCGAAGCATCTTGCGTGGAGGGAGTTCGGTAACTCCTGTTCCGGAAGCAATCTGTCAGGCCACCGGTTTCCCCGTCAACGTTCGGGGGGCTGGCTGCTGGCGCCGGGCGCAGAGCCGACTCGTGGTGACGGGAGGGAACTGGCAGCGTCTCCGCACAGCGTCTCCCTCGCAGCAGCGTCAGGAGAGGCCTGAAGTGAGGCGAAAACAGACCCTGAGAACAGGGTGTTCTTCCTCGTAACGTGACCAGGGAAGTGTAATCTAGAGGAAACACGAGAACTTTGTGGTGTGGCTGTGTTTCCACATGATTAGTAGCTTAGGGTGGGGGTGGGGGGCTGGAAAGGGTTTTACCCTTTTTCTATCTGGTCCAGCCCCCGGGCCACGTGCAGTGCAGCCCAGGCCATCAGGAGAGCAGCGTTCTCAGCAGGGCCGCCCTGGGCTCCGTAAGGTGCGTCCAAGTTGACCGGGAAGCGGACGGCCCCCTGCCTGTGCTCCTCTGCCAGGTCAGCTTTTCTGCATCCCTGCCCGCTTGGTGCACGCTCCTTCACGTCCCCATTTCCAGAGCAGCTGCTGCATAATTAAACAATGGCCCCATTGATGCCTTATCATGCTCCCTGTTTGCACTTGGCCTCTGGGTGGGCCCCACTGTGTCTGCCTGAAGGAGGTGGGATTGGCTCGCTGCAGCAGGTCAGGGCCAGACCGATGTTCCAGGGAGGAGGCTGCAAATCAGGTTTGTCTAGGAGCGAAGGCCACCGCACCAAAGAAGCCCGATGCAGCCTCGTGGGGAAAAGAAACCAAAGCACACGCACGAGACATCAGCCTCCGAAGGGTCCACTGAGACAGGAGAGAACAACAAAAGACTAGGGTGGGCTCCAGTTCCTTGTAAAACACATACCCTCTGTCCTCAACCCCGGCCCGGACCCCTCCCAAGTGTTAGGACCAGGTCAGAGTTCTAGAGGCTCAGATCAAAGCAGAAGGAACCCAAAGGAAGCAGAGTCCTAGGGAGGAAGCAGGGGCCCCTCTCCCCTGTCTGTTACTCCTCAAACTAGTCACTGGGGGCCTATGTCAGAGATCATGCAAGTGTGGCCTGAGGGCCAGATCTGGCCCACTGCTCGTGCCTTTTTACATAAAGTTTTGTTGGAACACGGCATGTTTATTTCTCAGCATATTGTCTCTGGCTTCTTTAACTCTCCAACAGCAGACTTGAGAACTTGTGCTGGGGGCTTTGTGGCAGAGCCTAAAACATGTCCAACCTGGTTCTTTCTAGAGCAGGTTTGCTCCCCTGTTCTACACTAACAGCCGTACCTGAACGCAGGGGCCGCCTTGGGAGGACCACGTAGAGGGTACTGCTCAGGCCCCAGGGTCAGACTCAGCTGTACTCTTGACCCCATCACTTACTACATGCCCAACCTTGAGTTAGTTAACATCTCTGTGCATCAGTCCCTCGTCCAGAAAATGGGCACATGACTGAATTTCACAGGACAAGTTGGGAGGATTAAGTGAGCAGGTACACTCAGGCAAATGGATATCTGTCGGTAAAGGGGCCTCTTGAGATACGAGCCACCCACCGTGAAGTTCACCTTTCAACGTGCCCAATCCAGGGGTTGTCAGCGCATTCACAAGACATTGCAGCCATCGCCGCTAATTCCAGATCATTTTCATTTCTCATCACCCCAACGAGACACCCCTCGATGGTGGGCTGAATAATGACCACCCCAAAATATCGACCCTCGTCCCTGGGATCTGTAAATTGCGACCTTATGTGAACAGCGGGAGGTGTGTCCCAGGGTCTTGGCTGAGGCAGGATGCCCCCCCAGGGGCCGTGCCATGGAGGAGGGGCCAAGCTCGGTTTGGCAGAGGATGAACATCTGATGAGCCCAGACCCTGCCCCGCGCCATTCTTTCCACTCCCACGTGGAGCTGGAGAATGCTGTTCTGACGGAAAACACACAGCCCCCGCCAGCAGGCTTCTCGCGGCATGCGCACCGCGGATATTTTCAGCATTCTTGTGGGGGAAACGAGCACGCTTTGGAATCGTTTGGGATACAGTCATGTGGTTTTGTGGGATGTCATCTCTGGTTTCGATACTTGTTTTGTGATCTGAAGCATCTTGACGTTTAGTGTGAGTTTGCCCGGCCCACTTTACACCCAGGGCAGCCCCCCTTGTCTCTCTGTGCTGTCCACGCGCCGTTTGTCCTCCAGTCAGTCTCCCACAAAGGGGTGAGAGGGACACAGAGTGCACTCCAAGCACCGTTCCTGAGTGTGAAGGGGCAGCGCCTTCCCTTGGGGCCCCTTTGGTGTTGTAGCCACTGGGTGCTCTTGGGCCCTGTGTCTTGGGGACATGGTGGCCTCACTGGAGTCAGGCACTAACCCATGTGTTCTCTGACAGATGTCAGCATGTGCCAGGGGCCCAGCTAGAGAGGCCACTGAGTGACCGAAACATCCCAGTATGCTAAGTGAGCTTAGATATGCACCCCAAGATCTGCACTCACATCTTTAAGCCATGTGCTTAGCTGACTGCGTTGATGGCACCCAAGCAGAAATGTGGTTGTATATACTCTTCGCCTTCCTTGCCACCGGGCCCCGCAGCACAGCTCGCCCCAGGGTGTGTTCCCTTCACCTGGCCGTCTTCTGCCATCCCCCTCCAGTGGAGGGGCGAGTGCTCTCTCCCCTTCCTCCCACTTCTCTCGGACAAACACCCTCACCCCCTCCTAGCCAAGGTCAACTTTACTGCCTAGCACAAGACTTGTTCAAGCCATTTTTATCCAAAAACAAGCACAAAGCTGCATTTTATGCAATCACACGCTAACCACAGTTTGGCTACCTGGTACCTTTGTGTAGTGAACAGGCAATAACACCTCTCCCTGCATCCAAAGGCCTCCATCTGCCAATGGGCTTGGGAATAGCACCTCTCTCTTATTGTAAAGAACTTAAAACAGCACCTGCCCCGGAGTAATCTCTCCAGGAATGCTGGGGAGATTGCCATCTCTGCCATCACCGCCATCGCCACCATGTTCATTCGCTCCCTAGAGCGTGAGGGACCTGGCCACGACCCCCCTGCCACGAGGGTCAGATCAGCCTTGCTCCGTGGACAAGTGAGAGATCACACACGCACACACCTGTCTCTGCCTTCTCGCTGGAGGCACACCCCTAGAAATATTGCCCATCGAGTTTCTCCGACATTACAGCTATATTTGAATGTGACTGTGTTTTTATAAGAAATTAACACGAGTCCAAAGTTTTTTGAAAGGAGGTGTTACAGTTGTCTAATAGTTATCAAAATTAATTCCCTGGCTTTGCTCAAAGGCGTGGTCACGGCGCTGGGCAGCCTCCGCCACTCTGTTCCCTGACGGTAAGCGACTGCAGGTCCTTTCTGGAGCCTGGCCTGTGGTCTGCATTAGCGGACCCCCTGGCATTTTTGCTTTTTTTTTTTTTTTTTTTTGGCTGTTGGTAACTTCAAACAGAGAAGAGTTTGTGTATTTTTTCTGTAGTGTCGGGAAACATAAGTTTTGCTTCCGTACGAGGCGGGGTAGCATTGTAGAATCTTGTTTACTCCTGCTGTTGCTGTTGAGCAAGGAGGGTGGTGGGAGGGGTCACCGGGTCAGCACGCACTGAGGAACCCTGGCTTTTGCAGCAAGCCCCCATTTTGAGCCTTTGTCCTTTTTGGCTTTCAACAGAAACCATGAACAAAGGTGCTCTTAGAGGAAGGAGAAAGGCACAAAAAATAGAGAATTCTTGTCTAAAACAAAGCAGATTGTTGGAAGGGCCATGCTGTCCTCAAATTCGGAGGCACTTGATTTTTACGCGTCACTGAACAACATCCGCTGCAGGCGCACTCCGCGATGGGCAGGGTCACTGTGGGTCATCGCGGGCAGATGCCTCCACAGGCAAAGGGGACTCAGCTGCATCCTCAGCAGAGCTTTCTGTTTGTGTGTGGTACACGAGTCTCTCAGCGCCTCCCAGTGCTCCGTGCCCAGCCAGAGGGCCCTGAAGCAGCCTCAGAGTGAGGTTCAAAGCCCCTGGCGTTGGAGTCAGACACAGGTTGGGTTCGTCGGTGTTGGCCTTGACCCAGCTTTTATGTTAGGGGGTGAGCTCACAGGTGTTTAGCATCCTTTATGCTAGGGACATTCTCTGGGTCATGAGACCACCTGGGCCATTCTGAATGGATCAAGGATTGCACTGATTTTTTTTTAATGTTTTTAATCCCAAGCTCTTTTGGAACAACGAAGAGCTGCCTGTTGAGCTCCAGCCTAACCCTGAGGTCTCAAAATTCCAGTGCTATATTAACTGCCCTTAAACATACTAGGTTTCTGCAGCCTGAGGAATCGCCCTGCCTCCTGGCCCAGACAGGAGACTGGGTGATGGCGGAGGTGGTGGTGATAACAGGGATGATAAAGATGGCAAACTCGCACTGACATCATGGGTAGTGATAACAGCAGGTGCTTCTGTAACACTTGGTTTGCTCCAGGTCCTCTTCTAAATGCTCTGTGTGTGCTAACTCATTTAGTCTTCCTAACAGCGCTATGAACACTACTGTTGTTCCTGTTTTACAGATAAACAAACTGAGAAGTGGGGTAACTTGTCCAACGTCATACAGCTAATAATTGGTAGAGCAGGGATTTGAACCCAGCTTCTAGCCACCATGCCACGCTGCCCCTGAGAAGCCAGCCACCATCTGCAGCCTCCATCCCAGTAGATGAGTCCTCAGACGCACACTAGGCAGGCACTCACCCGCACGTCTTCATGGGTCTAGCCTGCCTCTCCTCAAGAAAGCACGGGGGTGGCTGCTTCCTGCCCACCCGCCTCCTTCCTGCATCCTCATCTCCACTTTTCCTCATCAGGCATGCCCTTGGCAAGAATCCCTGGCTTCCTCCTAAATGTCAGCGGTTCTGTTTACCACAGGGCAGCTTTAATGCCGATTCCCCGGCCTGGCAAAGCTGCGCGGCCGTCCGAGCCCATGACAAGACAGCCCCTGTGCCTAAACGCTCTCGGAACTCGCACGTTCTGGGCGGCCTCGCCACCTCGGTCAGGCGTCTCCCAGCACCACCGTGGCGTTTCTCAGTCTTCCTGATCTTATGTGAATGGATTTTGTCCAGAAGCAATATCTTACACTCTCAGGGAGTTAAATACCTTTCAACCCAGGCTGGTTTTCCTCGCTGCTGGGCTTGATAGCTGGGCTTCCAAACAGGCACCTCAAGCCAACCAATAGTGAGATAGCCCATGTTCTGTATTTCTGTTAAAGTTCTGGAATCGGAGCAGACTTGCATTCTGAAACAGCAAACTCCATGGCCCAGACGTATTTGTTCCTCGGGCAGATGTGCCCCCACCGAGGCGGCGGCGGAACGGCTGATGAGATGCAAAGGGCAAGCACTCTCACCTCCTGCCTTCCTGCCCACACGCCCTCCCGGTGGGGCTCAGCCCCCCTGTGCACAGACCCCGGGGGCAGTGGGGGTGCTGCAGCCCGAGGGAGAAAGGCCGCTGTGTCCTCTGCTGCGGCATCTAGAGACCTCTGCCTTCGGAACTTGGGTTGGCACAACGGAGCTTTACCCTCCGCTCCCCAAAGAGCGTCCTTCCCACTAGTTCATTTATCAGAGCGGCGTGGTATTTTTTTCTCTCTTAATTCTGTGGGTCAAAGCAGTTTGGTTCTTACAGAAAATGAGAGACGAGAAATGAGCCGTGGGCCCCGTGCCAGGTCTGTTCTCGGACCTGCTGGCTCTCCGAGACTGAAACACCCCGCACCCTCACTGTCTCAGAATTGGCATCCCCCGCCTGCCCACCAAAGTACTTTCCCTGTGTGCACCGGGGCCACCGATGGGCTGTGACTATTGGTCGTACTTGAGATGATTTTAAAAAGTATTAAATTACATGGTAAGAAAGGTTTCCCATTTCAATTTTCTTTCAATCTAGAAAAAGACACTGCGGGGCTGGAATATTCTTAACACTCTCCGTCTTGTTAATTCCCCCTTTGTAACAACTGAGAGCAGGCCTCAGGCTGCTGTATCAGCCGGAAATAAGGAACACTGTTGGGTTGTCACTGTATTTATTTTTATGGTTATTTCCATTCATGGCAGACAATCCTGGTTTTCCATGTACCATAGTGATCCATTTTGAGTGATCGGTTTTTAAATGCTGCGTGTTCAAAAGTGAGTAGATTGGTCTGAGTCCTCAGATGATGCCATTGATGCCCATCCCAGGGCCATACTTTGGGAATGATGGCCAGGTGCATTGAGTGACTTCACATGACACTCAGCTGGGGAGCTTTCTCCGTGTGAACGGCTGGGCCTCAGCCCAGACCAGTTAAATCAGACTCCCAGGTGCTGGCGGGAGGCTGGAGCACACATCCGTCAGAACTCACTGAAGCATCCGGGCTTTTCCGGTGCTCAGCAGGGGTGGAGGCGCACTGCCCTGGGGTACCCAGTCCCAGCAACACCTACAGGGGCAGCATCTGACTCCACACTGCCATCGCATTTTCTCTTCGTTCTCTCTCCTGCCTCTGGCCCTTTTTCTCATCCACTTCCTCACTCCTTTGCTCTTCTCTCTCCCAGCTTCCCTCTCCCAGCTTCCCACACCTGCTCCTGTTAGTGGCACCCTCTGACACTGCTGCTTAAGGTAAGGCATCACTGGCACCTTGCCGTTGCAGCCACGTCAGAAAATTTCCACGTTGCATTGTTCTCCCCGGCATTTGCTTGCCAGTTCATAAGCTGTCGGTCCAGTTTCTGCACATCCCTTCGGGTTGTGTTCTCTGCCAGGAACTTGTATTAACAACAACAATCATGATCATTACCCGGCTCTTATGTGTGCCTATCACATTGTTCCAAGTACTTTGTATGCACGAACCTACATCACCAGAATCCAAACACAGGCAGCCTGGCCCCAGAGCCCGCATTCGGAGCCGATGAGACCCCACGTGCTCTGCCCCTCATCCCGATTGAGGTATTCCGGCATGCTGTTCTCCGTGCAATAAGAAATTGAAATTTGGACCCACCGCTTACTTCAATAATGTTTGGAATTGATAACTTCTTTAGATTTTTAGCTTAAATGCTAATGTCTCTATTGGAAGCCCACAGTTTTAAACCCTGTCGAGATGTTAACTCATCACCATTCAGAAGAGATCCGCCTCAGACGATCTGTGTGTGTGCTGGCTGTCGGCACCGTAAGTTAAAGATGACAGAGCTGCACCCACAGTTATTCTGCCGCCAGCACAACTCCGGGCAGCCTCAGTGGTCCTTGTGAGCTCACCCGGGATGCAGCCTCGGCGTCAGACATTTGGGGCTTTTTCTGCTGTTGGAAAGAATCTGGTTCTCCTCCCAGTGTTTAACTGAAGAGAGACCTTTGGCTCATTTCCATTCCTTGTGGGGAGCTTCATTACGCTCCCATTTTTAATCTTTGTGATACTTGGGTTGCTGCTTCAGGAGACTCGTCTTTTTCTGCATTGCATTAAAAACCTTCTGCCTGAGCTGAGGGGAATGCTCAGGCAGCCAGGTCCCCTGGAGACCTTCTCCCTCGTCGGAGATTTTGCAACTGTGGGTAGTGGGGGTGAGTGCGGACCACAGTGCCCCAGGTGCAGTGGGCGCTCACGTCGAGGAATTGTTTGTTCCCTCCTCCACTTTCCAGGCACGTTGTACATAATTCTGCTGAATTCTCCCGGCAGTCCTGTGCTGCCAGAACTATGCCCCGGGTCATCTGTCTGGACGGAGCGGTCGGAGGTTTCTGGTCCTCACCTCCTCTCCTGGTGAACACCACCTTGACATGCCTCTCATCAGCCCAGTGCTGACAACTGGGCGATGCGGTCAGTTCTCCTCTTTGTAACATTTAATCTTTCTTCCTTCTCTCTTCACAGTGCAAGATGCAAAAAATCTAATCCCCATGGATCCAAATGGACTTTCAGACCCTTACGTGAAGCTGAAACTTATTCCTGATCCCAAGAACGAGAGCAAACAAAAAACCAAAACTATCCGCTCCACACTAAACCCCCAGTGGAACGAGTCCTTCACGTTGTAAGTTTTGTCCTCTCTTCTCGAACCAGTGCCCTCCCTGCCCACCACAGAACTGCCTGCGTCGTGGTTAGCGATCCGAGGGGGGCTTGTCACAACTGCCCCTGCACATCACTTTGCTCCTGAGACTTTCTCAGACGACCGTCAGGGAGACAGCTGCTGTCACTCCCCGTTTGATGGACAGCAACCTGGTTTGTCAAGAAGTACATGCTGCCGGCCCCAAATTATTATCAATACCTACTCTGCACAGAAAGATTCTCTTACATTACAGATGATATAGAAATACTTCTTGCTGAACTTAGGGTCTTGTGAGGGTTAGGGGATGATGTAAGGCAAGGAAGGATCTGAATGACAACTTTTAAGAAATGGAATAAGTGAATAACATAGACACTGCTGTTGCCACTGAAATGGGAAGATCCTTACCTGTAAGCAGGGAAGACTTCTTGGAGGAGGTGGCATTTAAAGCAGGACTTGAAGGAATACAGGACTTCAGAGACAGAGCTGGTAGACAGGAAAGAAGGAAGGGGGTTACTGGGAGGAAGGATGGTGTAAGTAAGTCAGGGGTGGGAAGGCGCTGACTGTGGCTGCGCACGAACCGTGGTCCTCTTTGCAGACTCCCACACAGGGAGCCGTCTATCTGTGGGTAGACAGGAAAGGAGCTCTCGACCGCGTAGCAGAGAGGCCAGCAAGCCTGCCTCTGTAAAGGGCTGGACAGTAAATATTTCAGACTTTATAGGCAGACAGTGTCTGTTACAGGTACACAATTCTGCTGTTTTGGAGTCAAAGCAGCTGTAGGCAATATGTATGGCTATGGCCATGTCCCAGTAAAACTTTATTTACAAAAACAAGCAGTGGGCCGGATTTGGCCCATGGGTCACAGTTTGCTAACCCCTAGTCTAGAGCGCTGGTCACCTGGAGGCTGGTACTTTGTTGGCAGTGGGGAGTCACAGGAAGAGCATTGAATGTACTTTTTATTTTTTAACTGCAAGCTCACATTATGGGCATGGGGTGTCTCCCAGGAAACCATGGTCAGTGTAATGGCGTGTGTGTTTGTTTGTAGCAAATTAAAACCTTCAGATAAAGACCGACGACTGTCCATAGAGATCTGGGACTGGGATCGGACAACGAGGAACGACTTCATGGGATCCCTCTCCTTCGGCGTCTCAGAGCTCATGAAGATGCCGGCCTGCGGGTGGTAAGGAAGCCCATTGCCTGTGTCCGCGGCAGCCGAGGGCTGGTGGGCTCAGGACGTTAGAGCAGTGAGAGGTGTGGGAACAGGCTGGTTTGAGTCTAAAATGACCGTCGAGTGTGTGGTCATCTGGCGGTCATCTCCCTGCGGGATACATTTCAGAAACAGCTGGGCTAGAGGCTGCAGGAGGCGGGTCACTGGGCCTGGGGCCTTCACGCTTCTCTCCCCCGTCTCCGAAAGGTACAAGCTGCTCAACCAAGAAGAAGGCGAGTACTACAATGTGCCCATTCCAGAAGGGGACGATGAAGGAAACATGGAGCTCAGGCAGAAGTTCGAGGTAAGGACACCCAGGAAGTCACTGGGACCCCTTTCCTGGAGAAAGCTTAATAGCTTCAGACAGAGCCAGGCTTCTGAGGTCACCCTGCTGAAGGGAAAAAAGGAGTTTCAGTGTTGACCTTTCTTTTTATTTAAAATAAAAAAATGTTGCCTAGTCACTTCCTTAGCAAGCGGTTGACATGCTGGGTCCATTCTCATTTAGAGAATGGAAGCGTCCCAGAGAAGGCCATGGTTGATGTCTGCGTGAGAAATTGGTGTGCACTTCCTGGGGAGATGGGCGGGGTTCTGGGCGCAATGCTTTCTTAGGAAGGAAGGGCTCTGCTCCTTCCCTGGATGAAACATGGCCCGATGGCTGGGCCCTTCGGGGACAGGGCCCGCTCAGCCGGGTCGTGCAATGTCTAGCCTCCCAGGTTGTTCTTTCCCTGTCCAGCTCTGTCTCCCCCAAAGAGCTCACTAAATGTGGGTTTCAAATCCTCCCCCAGAAATCAGAGTCATGCAGTCTGAAGAAAGGAAAACATAAAAATAAAACACCCGAGCTTTTACAGCTCTGCCACTGTGTCAGTATTCGTCTGACAATAACATGGAAAAAATTTCAAATTTATCATTGGTTTGAAAATCTTGGCCAACAGAACATGCAGTGAATGAAGCTCTTAGGAGCTACGAAAAGGCCCTGGATGGTTGGAAATGACCTTGCTCCGTAATGCATTGTCCCACTAGAGCGGTTCATCTGCCTGAGAGACAAAACAAACCAGAACCTTAACTGCCATCTTCATGAACAGGGTGTCTGTGGTCCTTTAGCCTGCTCCCTGTTGTCTTTAAACAAAGCACAAGTGGTCTCTGAATCACAAACATAAAATACATGTTTGTTCATTTGTTCAATAGTGTTCCATAAATAAATAAAGTTAACAGTCCCTCCTGCATGGGCGGTAGCTGTGGGCCCTGCTTCAGGTCTCTTTGGAAATGATGCAGGAAGCTATTGAGACATGAGTGCGCGATAACCCCTGTGCGGGTCAGCAGTTTCCCAGGACCTCCCATAGTTGGTGTGCACGTCAGGGCTGCTGTCCTCACTCTGCCAGTGATGAGGCGCCCGGCCAGAGTCAGAGAAGAGGCTTCCGTAGAAGCAGCCTGAGGGTGGGTTAGTCCTTGTTCAGCAAACTTCCTGTGCAGGCCCACACGATAAATATTTTAGGCTTTGCAGGCCTGAGGTTTAAAGTAGTTACAAATTAGGAATCTCACTGCAGCTGCTCAGCTCTGCCTATGTAGCATGAAAGCGACCACAGGCAATATGGAAGCAAATGGATGAGGCTGTGTTCCAATAAAACTTTATTCACAAAAGCAGACAGCAGACCTGCTTGGCTCGTGGGCCACGGTCTACCAACCCCTAGCTCAGCCCACAGACTCCACAGTCAAATCCTGGCTCCTGCCATTAATGTTAACATCTGACCTCCCTGTACGTGTTTTCTCTGCGAACGGGAACAGTTAGCAGGATTGACTTAATGGTAGTGTTTTAAAGATTCAATTAAGTAGTCAGTAGGAAAGTCCTGAAAGCAACCTTATATACAAGTGGTTGGCTCTTATCATCATCATCATCAATATGTTTCATTGCAGAAACTGGGTTAGAGAAGGTATTGTTTTTGTTTTTTGTTTTTAATTTCCAAAGCTTCTCTAAAAAAAATTTTTTTTCATGTTGAAAGATGCTCTAAGAAGTGGGCATGGTCCTCGCCCTGTAGTCCAGCCACATTACCAAATAGAGGTGTGTTACTGAGAGCATTGCCGCCGTTCATAATACTGTTTGGGGGGAATATAGCCCCCTGTGCATTTAGATGGGTTTCTGTAACACAGTGTGTTTGTGAATTGGGAACTTTGTGTATCTGGCAATGAATGGATCAGATAATCGCTGGAGAAGATCGGGTTTAAGTGGTTATCGGGAGTCACTAGTCTCCTGCTGAGCCGGCATCTGCACCGACCACAATGCATGCTTTAGGGTCCTCATTAAAGACTCGAGGTGAGCACCCCTGAAGGCGTTTGCTGTCACCCACACCACGAATGAACACCTTGTGAGGACGGTAGCGGCTATAAGTTAACAACAAATGGCACAGTTTAGCACTGATTTTATTCACATGAAAGCTCAGGACTTCTGTTACGTCCATGCTGCCGTTTTGATCTTTTACAAAACCTGAGATCTGGACCATTCGCCTCTGGAGCTATGCCTAGGGAGCTAGGTGTGACACTCAGCTCCCCGGTTGGAAGAAAGGGGACCATCTTCTGGCCACGTCTTTTCCTTGTTTCAAATATTTCCGGAGGATGTTACTGTCATTTGTCCATTTACGTGGTTGTTGGTGAGCTTGAGCATGTTCGTGTTGTGTTTATCAGTCAGGTGATGCTTCCCCTGAGCCGTTTGGACCACATCTACCCCAGACTTGGGGTTGTCCCAGAATGAAGACGATGGGAGGAGGCTTGGGGGAGGAGGAAGGTGAGGCCAGCGACAGGATGACTCTCTGTCCCCTCCTCTGGAGCCCAGCCACTTTCTTCCCGGGCCCTGTTCCCACCTCTATCCCCTTCTGCTCTGATGCAGAGCCTCCCCCCGGGGCTCGACCCCTCGGCCCTACCTCGACTTTAACCAAGACCTTCTCCCCAATCCTGGTTGCCATAGACTCTATAGGAATCAAGCCACAAGGGCTGCTGGCCCTGGCCCTGGCCCTGGCCTCCTCAGGCCAACAGCACCTGGGCATTAGTTCAGGGGTCTCTTCTCCCTTCCTCGCTTTTTAAATTTCTGTGTTCAACAAAATAAAACCTAAATTCCCTCATTTTACTCCCGATCCCAATCACTGCTTCTGATTTTTACTTTGATGACTCTGTTAGCTACAAATGGACTCTAAACGAACTCACTTCCTCCTGTGGGGTTGCTCATCTCCGCCACATGTTGTTAACAGTTATTGGAGATTCTGATGCAGGAGTCGGGCCTTTCCTTAAATGAGGTCATGCCATTCTGTTTCACTGATGGTCCGGCTTTTCATTGTTGTCACTGTTTGTTTCTGATCACTCATAAAATAGAACAAATAAGCTAAAAGCATGTGAGCCCTTTTCTGTTCTTACCATTAACTGTCACGCTTGCCTGCTACCGTTGCTTTGCTCCAGGGTGTTAAAACCTAATGTTGCCTTGGCTGGCGTAGCTCAGTGGATTGAGCACGGGCTGCGAACCAAAGCATCTCAGGTTCAATTCCCAGTCAGGGCACATGCCTGGGTCACAGGCCACAATCCCCAGCAACTACACATTGATGTTTCTCTCTCTCTCTCTTTCTCCCTCCCTTCCCTCTCTAAAAAAATAAATAAATAAAATCTTAAAAAAAACCCTAATGTTAAAAAACGTTAAAGATAAAGAAAAACAGATGTTAAAGAGCAACACAGACACATCTGTATCTGCCACGAAATCATCACGTTGTCAGAAAACAATAAAATGAAGTAACGTTCCATGGGGGTGCTGGCAGATGATGTGTCACAAATCACTCTTTGGGGCATCAGGATTCAAGAAAGCAAGAAGAGTTTATTCAAACTGCAGTGTCAGTTGAAACGTGGGTGAGCTGTCTGTAGGGAAGTACAGGCACACCTGGGAGATACTGCGGGTTCAATGCCAGACCCCGCCACAACACCAGCTGTAATCTTTTTGCCGATGGCGGGTCTTCTTGCCTTCAATTTGGAAAATATGCAACATCTGTGAAGTGCAGTGAACCATGGTGTGCCCGTACCTTCTGAGTTCTATAAAGAGGGAAGTGTACGATCAAGCGTGAAGTACGGGAACTGCCCTTGGAGCGTGGTCTCGACGACTCCTGCCTTGCCACCCCTTCCCTGGAGCAGGGGTGCAGCGTTGGGGGGGACAGTGACGTGACGGACGCAGCAGTGATGATGGGGAGCAGCAGTGAGTGCGGGCTGAGCTCCCGGCAGTTTCCATGCCGAGCACTCATGCCACTTTCGTTGGGGAAGTGCTGCTGCGCCTGGCGAAGGGCCCCTGGAGCCAGCGCCACTGGGGTTCGAGTCCTGGCTCACCCACCTCCAGCTGCATGAACCTGAGCCAGTCACTCAGTGCTGCACTGTGGTGTTCTGGAAGGGCTGTGCAATTTGGAATAATTAGCTGTAGGTTCACACCCAGGCTCTACGACTTACTAGCTGGTGAGCTTGGGTAAGGTTCTTTTTTTTTAAGACTTGGGTAAAGTATATTTATAAGTGCAAAAGAGATGCTACCGAGAGGTATTTTAGAACCCTGTTTGACGTGTTAGAAATTTTGTCTAGGAATCATTCCTGAGAATGGACCCTGGTCAGTGGTCCCAACATTCACAGCTTTTTGGAGCCTGAAGCTTAATTTGGATTCTCCTGTCTCGATGGTGTTTTCAGCTGTCGGGCTTCCCAGTTTGGTTCTGTTTCGACTTGGTCTTCTGTGTCCCAGGGCACACGGGAGGGGCTTCACAGTTGTTTAAACTGGGGCTCACCTGACTGGCAGCTTCGGCCTGTCCGAAGGACCAGCCCGCCACCCTTGGCTTGGTGCTGGCCTTTGAGCCACCCATGCCGTGCCCCAGAACCCGAAGTCGACCCCTCACACTGAGTCTCATCCCCTCACTCACTGACCGTCGTCAGCCTTTGCACCTGACTGCACACCCAGCCCTTCTCTTCAGGGGGTGGAGGGAAGCCAGAAGTCTGCCCATTGGCTCGGCTGGCCTGGGGGAGCCCAGCCTGTCCACCTCTTGGGACTCGACTACGTAGCCAGCCAAATAATCACATGATGCTGAATCCCCAAGAGTGAATAGGCCTCATTTTCTCTTACTTTGAAAACCCTCAGGGGCCGCACTGCCTAGGTCAGGAGCCTCTGGCCCCATGTGCCTGTGTAGCACTTGAAGGTGGCCAGTCCGAGCTGAAACACACCACAAGTATCAAATTCACACGGGCTTCCACGACTCAGTAAGGAAAAGAGTATAAAATGTCATGTCTGTGATACCTGTTACATTGGCAGTGTACTGAAAAATATTTTTGATATATTGAATAAAATATATATTTAATAAATCTATTCATATCGGTAAATATATTAATAAATACTAAATATTGATATTTCATAAAGATTAAATATCTACTAAATGATATTTAATGTATAGTAACTATTGGCATTAGTAGATATATTAAATGTTGGTATTTAATAAATATTAACTATTAATGAATATTAAAAACTAACAAATCTATTAGTAACTATGTCATTAATTTATTAAAATCTAATAAATATAGAATATTAGTGAATACAATATAAATATCAATATGAAATAATATATTAAATAGATTGAGTTAATATTTAATGAACATTATATTAGTACTAAGCCTAATATTATTAAACATAGCAGTAAGCAACATCATTGTTGAAATTAACTTTACCTGTTTGGTATATATTTAACGAGGTTATTGAAAAATGTGAAATTGCATGTGTAGCTCACATTGCATTTCCTCTAGACCGGGCTGGTGTCAGCCCTTCCACCCAGTAAGAAAAGTAGTTTGCTGCGGGGGTGAGGGGGCGCTGAAATGTAAAGCCCATGACTTTCTAATATATTTTTGCTGGGCTTACAAATCATTTGTCTACAAGAAACCTGGACTTCAGAAAGTAGATTCCCTCTAGCTTCTCAGCCTGTTCCTGGGCCTAAGGAGTCGGGTTTTGCACGGCCGAGTAACCGTGTTAGAGACAAGGATGTGACGCCGCTGGGATGAGGCTCGCACTGCCCATTCGCTAACAGCACACACTTCAGTCACAGCCCTGGAAGTCCCAGCGCAACCCACTGCGTGCCCGGGAAGCTGCGCGCAGAGGGGGTCTGCCCTCCCTCCAGTCGGACATCCGGGACTCCGGTACACGTGTCCCCTGAGGGCTATGGGCCCATGAGCTGTGTTCGTCGTAACAGGCATTTTGGAAATAGGTGACACGAACCTTCTATGGCTGAAATGTTTTATCGGAAAGACTTGTTTGAATAGATTCCACAGACTATCCATCGGTCAGACTCTAAAACTGGATTATCAACAACTTCCGTCAAAATAATGTGATGTCTGTGACTTTGCAGTCTCTGTATTTGTCACCATTCGGAACCACGTGAGGGCCTCAGCACAAAGAAGCCACAGTGGAATTGATGATGACGATGGCCCATTAGCCTGAGCTGCTTTGCAGGGCTGGTGATGCAGGTCCGGGATCTACTAGAGGGACCTCCCTGGAGCCTGCAGCTGCCCGAAGATCACATCGATAGCTCCTTTTATTTATTCTGGGGGGACACTTTGAGATTATTCCTACTGCTGACTAACAAACTAGTGTGGCCCAGTTATTATTACAGTTAAGGCACTTAAATAACGTGCATGACACGCTGTTGCTAGGTTCTATGTGAAAAGGGCAAGCACGCACTTTTCCCTTTATCATTATTGAAATTGGATTTTCCAAAAGCTTCCTTCCACTGTCTTTGAAGACTTTATCTAATTCAGAAGGCTCCTGTCTTGATGGGGGGAAATAGTTCACTGGAGACCCGCAGATAAATTGAAGCTATTTGTTGATTTGATCAGGTCTGCTACTGTTACTATGGAAACTGAGTACTTTCCAATGACTTTTGGACACTAAACAGAAAATGTGTATTCCCACTATGGAGTCCACCTTTCCCCCCCCTCCCTCTCTAAATAGCTTTAATCACTCACTTCTGAACTGTGTGCTGGTGGGGGGGACCTGTAAGTGTGCATCTTTGTACTTCAGTTCTGTCTTGGAAGCAAAATCTTTTTTTTAAAGATTTTGAGCAGAGTAATATTTTATTTATTTAAATATTTTATTTATTTATTTTTAGAGAGAGGGGAAAAGAGGGAGAAAGGGAGAGAAACATTGATGGAAGAGAGAAACATTGATAGGTTTCCTCTTGCATGCACCATAACCAGGGATCGAACCGGTGACCCTCGCCATGTGGGAAGACACCTAACCAACTGAGCCACACTGGCCAGGGCCAGATACAACATCTTAAACTGAAACAGGACAAGGTTTAATGTTGGACATCATTTCACGCACTCCTTACACCCTTGTCCACTGAGGTCGATACTGCCGCTTGGCCGAGCAAACTCAAAGGCGGGCTCTGAGAGCACCTGCGGTTTCCATGAGCCTGTGAGGGAGGGCGAGTGCGCTCTGCCACAGCACGGGTGATGTGTTTTTTTTGTTCAGCTTATCTTAGGGAAATGGCTTTGTTGAGAAACAAACAAAAAAAGGTTGCATATTCCAGTTGTCTGTTTCTTCCTCGTGAATTCCTGAAATGACATAAAAAGCTTTGAGTTTATAGCTACGGGGGTGGCCATGTGGGTGGATGTTGGGCAAGCCTAATATTAAATGTTAGAAGCAGCTGGCCCTGGTACCCAGAGAGGATTAGCAGGTGCCAAGGATGCTTCTCTCCGTGGGGAAGGAATTAAAAGGAAGGAAGGTAGAGCCAATGTCCATTGTCACTAACACAGACAGGCCAACCAGTCACTGACCCAGGTCTTTATGGCTCTATCTTACACAGCTAAGAAGAAGTTACAGCCCCTAAAAGAGAAAAGCCTAGAATAAGGTTATACCATACAGAATGAGGTGTGCTAGCTTTTCCCAGGAGTTTGTCCTATAAAGCTTTCGGACTGGGGGTCTCTAGAGAGCTCAGTCCCAAGATCCTGAACCCACTGGGTATTTTGCAAAAGGAAGCTCCGACCACCCTGGGGCTCCAGGTCCTTGCGACTCGAGCGTGGAGCATCAGACACACCTGGGAGCTCATTAGAAGTGCAGATCCCTGGACCGCATCCTCCACTTCCACCGAGTCAGCATCTGCATGTGAACATTCTCCGGGTGACCCCTGTGCCCGTTTCAGTTTGAGAAGTGCCGGTCCAGAGGACGTGACCTGCTGGCTAATGAAAAGCAAACTCCGATTCTGTGGTGGCCGTGCAGGCCGTGAGGACGGACTCCGTCTGGCCCCGATGTCCGACTTACACAGGGCGGGGATCACAAGCAAGCAGGCACCTGTGGTTTATGACTTGTGACCTAAGAAGGGTTTTACTATTTCTAAATGGTTGAAGAAATCAAAAAGGATATCACTTGTGACACTTGAAAATTAGATGAAATGCAGATGTCAGTGTCCACAAATGCAGTTTCATTAACAAGCCGCGTCTGTGTGTGTGCTCACCGATCGTCTGCTTTCCTGCTACGGCGGCAGAGTTGAGTCATTGCAGCAGCGACAGGGGGCACCCAGGAAGCCTGATGTGTGCTGTCTGGTCCTTTACAGAAGATGGTTTCTGACCCCTGGAAGAAGGGAACAGTAGGAGGAGAGAACTGGGAGGTGTGTCTCATCTGTGTGATGAGAAAACAGAAGCTCTGAGGGGATTTAGTCCAGCTAGTCCCCCGCAGGACCGGTCTGTGTGGGATGACGCTTCTCTCATTTCTGGTGCCCAGCCCCCCTCCTGGTGACACCAGGTCTCCCCCCCACACACACACCCACAGACACATGCTCTTTCGTGCATCTCAGTGCTTGCTTATGTTCTGTGGGAAAGACCCTCCCTTCTCCTCCACTTCCCTCTGTCTCAAGCTCTTCGAATCCCAGCCACACCTTTATGTAATCCGGAAGGCTTTTCCACTGGGCTGACATTTCCTTGTGCAAACTGCTCACTTGCTGGACACACCCGCAAGATTTGCCACCCTCCTGTTTGCAGACAGAGCACCCTGGGTGGTGCTCTGAATGCTTTGAAATCTGAACCTCTGGCCCCGGGGGGGGGGGGGGGGGGATGCACCTTTCACCCCGCTGTCCTCGGCGTCCCAGCAGAGGACGCCTGCCCTTGTGCAGCCCAGAGTCTTCCTCTCCTTGTCTGCCCACATCCCTCTAGCAGTCAGGCAAAGCTCTTGCAGATGGACCAGCTCCTTTCCCACACTTTTTGCAATTACAGAAATGGGTAGTTCTGGAAATTTCCGGCTGGTGAGTGTTGCATCTACTCTGTGTCAAGCACAATTGCTGGGGACAAAGAGTTAAGGCACGAACCTTGTTCTTAAGAATGTTGCGGAGTAGTGTAGGGGATGTGAGACCGTTGATCCCCGCTCTGGGTAATTATTCCTGCCTGAGGGGTTCGGGCAGACTGAGCGATTCTATCAGGAAGGTGCAGGGAAAATGTCAGGTTACCTTTCCCTTAAGGTTCTTTCCAAGATTCCTATAAGGATGTTTTTGTTGCTATTGTTAGTTCCCTTTCATCCTGACGTGGATTAAGATCTCTAGCCTAAAATAGAGCTTTGGGATTGGAATAAAATGGCCTATTTTGAGAACAATTATAAATAAATTTGTGATTACAGATTTAAAGGACCATAATTACAAGATGCAATGGGAGATCATCTACCCGCACCTATTCAGAGAGATGTGAGATTCACAATCTGACCAGTGTCCTGTCTTAGTAGGCAAAGACTCCCGAGCACAAGGCATCGTCTGTTTGTCTCTGGTCGTCTGTCTGTGCAGGCTCAGGGGTGCTGCGACCCTTCCAGGCCGTGGAATGTGGGTTCTGGAAGTCAGCCTCTCTCTCAGACTTCTCCCGGAAGCTGGCGCGCACACTGGCTGAACTTGGAGGGATGGTCCCGTGACTGCTTGTATGGAATTCTCCATTAAGATGGTTTCAACTTCATTTTTTCCGCATTAGTATGTGAGAAAGTGAAGTTACCAAGTTATGATGAGTTATTTTAGGCAGAGGTTGGAAGGTGAAAAGAGGTGTGTCTGAAAAACAAATCCTGTTTACCTGGCATTCAGTCAGCCAGGATGTGGTTGGTTAATCAGCTGCCTGGCCAGTTTCTGTTTCACCAGCAACCTTGGGCACTTCAAGATGCTGAATAGCCCTCTGAATCATCAGGAAAAGAAATTTGGCTACAAATAGTTTAAATGGCGAGTGGATTTGGTTTTATTCTCATTCATGTAGCAGTGGCAGTCTGTGTATAAAAATGACCAGGTAACTAGCTGTGTTCAAGCTCAGACACTTGGTTAACCAAATACTCCATGACTCCATCATGTGGATTGGCCAGAAGCAGGAGAAACATCCACGAATGGGGTGAAGCGGTTGACGTGATGCCCTGTGTAGCCACGAGGAAGAAGAGAGAAGGGCCTTCACTCCTCTACAGGGGAGAGTTCCTATCCTCAGAGGGCTGGTGCTCATCGAAGAGTTGCCTCATCCCATGCCTTCCGTCTGCATTGTATTTATTGATTATTTTTAGAGAGAGAGAGGAGGGAGGAGAGAGACACTTGTTGATGTGTTGTTGCACTTTTTTATGCAATCATTGGTTCATTCTCACATGTGCCCTGACTGGGAATCAAACCCACAACCTTGGTGTATCAGAACGACACTCTAACTGACTGAGCTACCCAGCCAGGGCTTCCTGTCTGCATCGTAAATGTGACTGGTGGCCTGTGGTTCTCCATCTTTATTTTCTCACAGTGCTAATCGTTTTCCTGCATGGCTAGCATTTCCCCTACTAACCCAGCAGCTTTCTCCTTCCCCTGTCTCTCACAGTGCTGTCATGGCCACTTCTTAAAGGTGGTTCTGCCAACACTCCTTCCACGAAACGTCCACCCTGGTTTGTGTGGCTTCCAAGCCTGAGCCCCGGCCACGCCGTCCATGCTTAAAGATGCACTGTGTGTTCCAGGAGCTCGAACCCCATGCCCACCTGTGTCCTAGTCTGTGTGCCCTGAGGCCACAGCCCCCCAGTGGGGGAGGATGCCTGTGTGCCAGTCACCCGGAGAACACACCAGGCCTCCCCTCTCTTCAGACGAGGTCTGTTTACAGTTGTACCAGGAAATATTGGAATATCTCCTCTGAGTGCTTAACGATAGGGTCAGGTCTGATCAGAAAGCATCCAATGCACAGAAAGAGTGCGTCTTTAAATTGACAACCCATCTTCCTCTCTTTCTGTCACTGTGTATGCCTAACCACATTTGCAATTTTACCTAGGCACGCATCAGCCTGAGCGTGCAGCCCACACGGGCACTTACCCTGCACCCTGCGTGTCTGCGCTTATGTAGGGGTGCAGGGTAACACACACAGGCTGAACCCCTCAAACTGTCCCCACCTTCTTCATGCCTGGCTTAATACAACGCGCTATATTTCATTTTCTCTCACTTTTTAGTTTCTTCCCAGCTCACTTAACGGTCGTAACCTAATCAGCCGTTCTCTCCCCGAGCTCTCCAATGGAGCTCAGCCACTTGCGTGTCAGTTATTTTAAACTCTGGTCTATTGTTGTTTCCGACAACACTGCTCTCTTTGGGGGGGCCAGTTAGGGCCACGTGCCAGCGGTGCCCTCCGCGTGCTGCTTTTGTTGGTCACGGAAACCGGCTCTAGACTGTTACAGCGCATTCATGTCGGAACCGAGTGGAAAATTTAAACACTGGAGTACTTGGGTGGGGGACTGGCCAGGGGAAATTCCACCCCCTCCTCTAAGCTAGAATCAACCTGGAATGCTCTTTGAAGAGCCTCGTGTGAAGACAACATCCAGGAACTAATGTTCGGGAAATCTCTCATCTCCAGAACTTGTATCTGACACTGCAGAGGGGTGCCCTGGAGGGGCCACAAGAGACTAGTGACTCAGAGTTATTGGAAATGGGAAAGAAAAAAAAATACTCTTGGAGGTTTCATGGGTCTCGCGGAGCGTCCATCCTTGTGAAACCTCAGTGTCCCGAGACTGAGTGTTCCGTTGCCCCTCCCTCCGGGCGTTCGCCCTGGAAGCCCGGTCCCATGGTGCGTGTGTTCACTCGGGGCCGCCCTGAGCACCGGGCGAGTGGCAGCTCCCACGGCCTCAGAGCGAGTGGGTCCTTGCTGGTCGCGCGGGGATGTGGGGACAGTCCAGCACAAGTGAGCCGCCTGTGGTTTCAGACCCCGTCGCTCGGAGGCCACTCTGCTCTGATGAAGCAATCCCACCACCTTGGGTCCTCGGGTCCCGACGTCCTTCCCCCGAGGGTTGTGACGCGCCCGCGTAGCATGTTTCCGTCTTTGTTCTCCAGTTGGAAACTTTGTTATTCCCAGGAGAAAAGCACACGTATTACTACAGGGCTGTGTTCCCCTGTCGTGGTGCCGGTGCAGAACCAGGTGCGGCTGGGACGGGACAGAGAGAGGGGGAAAAGGAAAGGATTTGGGTAAAGCCTTCGCCACTCTGGGTCCCTCCAGCTGGGAAACCGCAGCTCCTCCCGACTGGCGAGGGGCCGTCCACGCTCCCGAAGGACTGCCCTGTCCCCCGGCCTGCGGGGCAGCCTGGCTCTCACCTCGTCAGTCCGAGGAAACAGCACAGCGAAGGTCAAATTCAGATCCCAGCTCCACCACCTCTCAGCCTTGGCCACATAGCTCACCTCTTTTACCTCAGCGTCCCCATCTCTGAAATGGGGACAGTCAAAGCGCCTCCCTGCGGGGGTTGCCGCAAGGACTGAACAGTGACCGCAGAAGGTGCCTGAACCGCGCCGTCCAGATGAGCGTCTGCTGCTGCCCCCGTCACACTCGGCACTCCCCACGTCTCACCCGCCGCCGCCCTCCCTCCTGGAAGTGCCCCTGTGCCCTGCCATCGTCTGAGAAGCCATCGCCCACGTGAAGCGGACCCTTCGTCCTGCTCTCTGAACCACCCGTGGGCTCCGTCAGCCAGGAGCAGTGACCCCGCCAGCCCCGCCCCCTGCATCCAGGGAGGACGTCCTCGGGCCATTTAAGAATAGGGTTGAGAGCTCTCGAGTCGGCAAAGCCCCCCGTGGGACAGGCTGTTTGTGGGCGCGTGTTTCTGACATTCCCTGTGCTTCTGGCTGTGGGTCTTCCGGCGAGAAACACAGGTTATTCTACCCGAGAGGGAAAACGTCGTCACCTGCGTGGTGGAAGGTCGCCCTGGCCCGTGCAGTGAAAACGGAGCGCCATCCCCCCCTCACACACACACCTCTTCCGAAAGTGGCATTGCTCCCTCGTTCGTGGGCCAGCCTTCACCTTGCAGCTTGTTCTGAAAACAGAGTTGCCAGCGATCAATCCACCGCTGCTCCCCAGGGGCCGGTTCTCTCGGCTGACAGGCTGGAAAGGAACGTGCCGGAAGGACTGTCTTCCTGACTCCTGGCAGCGGCTGTGGGTGGCTCTTGCCCAGAACCGACAGCTTTGGGGAGAGGGGGCAGCCGTGGCCTCGTTTCTCACTAGGGGCGCTCCTGCCGTGACCCACATTCCCCAGGCCCCGCAGCTTGTGGTTCCTCTGAGAGCACAGCCGTTGAGTTATTTTATACATTTTACTGGCCTTTCCCTGGTCTGTGGCATTCCCCATCTGCTTCTGAGGCAGGGAACATCCTGTCCCCCCGTCCTCCCACCCCTGAGGCTGACTCTCACAGCAAACACTGTGGACTCTCTTGGCCAGCAGGGGGCCCCCCAGGTTTGTTTGTGCGGGATCCTACTTGCCATCCCTTTGCTTCCTCCAGGAGGAATCTCTCTTCTTTTTTTTTTTTTTTTCATTTTTTAAAAGATGATATTTATTTATTTTTAGAGAGAGGGAAAGGGACATCAATGTGTGTGGTTGCCTCTCATGCGCCCCCAACTGGGGACCTGGCCTGCAACCCAGGCATGTGCCCTCACAGGGAATCAAACTGGCAACCCTTCAGTCCATAGGCTGTCACTCAGTCCACTGACATCCAGCCAAGGCTGAGTCTCTCTTCTGAGGCCCTGGCCTGGCAGCAGCTACTGGGCACCAACTGCACTCCTGTCACTGCAGGAAGGAAAAGCTCTGCACAGGAGGAGGTGAGGAACTAGAGTCCATTTTACAGGTGAAGAAACTGAGGCCTTGGAGAAGTTGACAGTGCCGTAGTTGGCGCCCCAGCCCATGTCTGCTGGGACTTGAACTCCTATGCTCTTCAGCAGTGGCCTCCCTGACCTCACCCCACCCCACCCCACCCCACCCCACCCCCAGCTTCCCTGTCAGTCCACTGCCGCAGGGGCCCAGGAACCACCCAGAACAGTGCAGCTGCCGCCAGCCTTGGAAGCAGGTGTCCCATTGAGCTATAATTAGGACCCTTGTTTTTAAAAACTCATGTGGCTTTAAAACACTCAGTGAAGATAGGATGAAATCAACGATTATGTAAATTTTGATTATGCTAAATTTAATTGCCATCGGCCCGCTTTCAGAATGCTAGCTGCTATCAATTGGAGACATTTCTAAAAACCTTAAATTGAGTAATTGAGCAAAAGTAATCAGCATTTGGGGGAAAGGATTTTTTTTTCCTGTCTCTACCTCTGTGTGGGTTAAGTTTGGATCCTTTTTTGCCAGGTGCCCAGTCCTGCCCACCTCCCCGGTGGCAGCCACGCAGTGATGGGGAGAAGTGTCTAGAACTTGTCCCAGGGATCTGGGCTGTATTGCCAGTGGCTTTTTTTTTTAATTCAGGAGATGCCATTCTGTGATCACTTAGCTTCAATTGAATGTCCCCAGTGGTGGCTTTTTTATTGAATTCTGCCCTCATGGGACTATCATCGTTTCTTATCACTTCTGAAATTGCTCGGTGTTTCTCAGGCCACCCCAGGCCCCCGGAAGCCCTCATTGCCTCCCTTCCCCCGCTCCGTGTACCTGGGACTGGCGAGGCCTGGGCCCCATCGAAGGTTAGATTCGGGAGACAGAGATGCGTCTGGTTGGGGTCTTGCTGATTTCTAGGAAGAAAACTCCCAGAGATCCCAAAACACACCTCTGGTGTCAGTCTACACTCCACTGGCATTATGCCGAGGCCCAGCCGTCCTGTTGGAGATTGGAGCCCTCTCGCACGAAGGTGCAGGTGGGAAGATGGAGTTTCTGCCGTGTCTATGCCGTTTTGCAGCACTTACGGGAAGCTGACCTCTGTGGACCAGACTGGTGAACCTTAGACAGGTTTCTGCTACAAGGTCCAGCTCAAAGTGCAATCTGTTTTGAAAACATACCACAAGAGGGCAGCAAAGATCTGCAAATAAAAGAGTCCATGAAAGCCTGTTCATGGGATAGCAGTGGACTTGTGCCTGCATCTCTGCTTTTTGATGGATGTGAAGAGGGGATTACCTCTGTGCTCCCAATTGCTCCGTGGTCTTAGGGACTTAGCAAGGTGCTGAAAAGTCAAGATGTCAGGGTTTCTCCGGGTCTGCATGGCTCCTGCAGCCTATTCTGGCTTGCATGGGCTGCAGCCCATTTCACATACTCTGCTTTCTCAGGGCAGAGAAGTCCCCACTGCTGAGCAGTGTTGTTCGCTGTCAGGAAAACCATTCACTTTAGTAGCATCTGTGAGTTCATGTGGCTTCTGATCCTGCCTGCCACCTCCAACTCACAAAGCCAGTGTGGTGCGGATTCCAAAGGGGAGCATTCCTGCAGGGAAAGGACAGAGGATTCAAAAAATCACTGAGTGCCCAAACACTCTGACAGCGATGTGCCACAGCCAGTCCTGCTCACTCAGGCCTTTCTGGGAGGTGGGCCAATGCGTGTGGTCGGGGAGAGGAAGACAGTCTTCTGCAGATGGGGAGACTCAGTCAGGGTGCTCTCGGTCCTGGCATCCTCACGTAAGTCTGGGCTCTCAGCAGCCAGGCAGGACTCAGAGCAGCAGCCTGCCCCAGCCCGTGTTGCAGGCGAGGCTGGCCACTCTCCTGCAGCCCAGTGACGACCGTCAGCCAGCCCAGGAGGACGTGTGTTGACACTCACCGGCCACCTCTGGAGGTGGGAGAAGCTAGGCTGGTGGAAGGACAACCCAGCGGAACAGCTGAGGTGTAGAATCCTCGGCCCAAGAAGAACCGAGCCCTCTGTTTTCCACTTCGGGCAGACGCTAGGTCCCAGGTCTCCCCTTTGTCCTCTCAGAGTGCGGCTCGGTCACCATGACAACAGAGGCCCGCTGGCTTCCTGTGAATTCGTTTCCACAGTGGCAGCAGCGTAAGTGGATGTGTCCATAAAAATGTTTCTCATTAAGAACATGATTTAATGTGGTTTCCCGGAAATTTCTGCTCCACGAAGCACTTCGCTCCCCACGCTGCCTGGCTGCGAGGCAGATTTGGCCAGTGCTGGCCAGCCTGTCCAGCACAGTGGAGCAGACCAAATAGTAATTTAGTTCAGGTGCATTTGAGGGTCTTTGTTTGTGCTGTTCTGGTAAGTTAGCAATGCAATACAGACGTTGTATGTAAATCTAACTGCAAATGAGGATGGACAGTTTGCGAACCTGTATCATCTAGGCAAACTGGAGCCCACCGGCCATGTGCTGCCTGTTCCCTAACGTGAGGCAGCATTAGCATTCAGACGCTCACACGTACGTGCTCACTCGGGTGGCTTTCCCACCGAACCGGCAGGGCTGGCTCGTTAGTTACAACAGAGACAGCACTTGGCTCACAAACCCCGAAATGTAATCATTTGACTCCTTACATTTTCCTACCTTCTATAGAGGAGGATGAGCCCTGAATTCAAAGGACAGAGTTCTGGGTTCAGAGCCCAGGGAGGAAAATCAACTTAGACACGTCACTTTAGCCTCCCACCCCCGGGCCTCAGTCTCCACATCTGGAAGGTGGGCGGCCTTGATTAGCTTCTCTCCAACTTCCTTTCACATCCCAAAGGCCCCCTCCCCTCGTGCAGTTGGTTAGAGGTCACATCCCAGGTGGAGCAGCCCTTGGCACAGGGCAGTGGCCCCTCTGCGGGAGGACCCAGGGTCCTGTTCAAGGACCAATACAGAGGAAACAGCATTCTTGTCATCCCCGCTGCTCCCCACCCCAGCACTGCCCTGAGCCTGTGCCGAGGCAGGTGGGGAGTCGGTTCTGTAGGCCTGTGTCCTCACCTGTGCCCAAGCAGGTCCGCCCTCCCCAAGGACCCGTCTGTGGCCGACAGCCGCTGGTGTGGTCACCACGGGGAGACTGAGCGACACGCACCTGTGATGTGCTGCTCACCTCTGAACCCCGCTCCAGAGAAAACCCAGGTGCCGACACAGTCGCTGCCTGGCCCCGTGCCCCCAGACTAGAGCTGCAGATCCAGCTGCCAAGCCTACCAAAGGAGTAGCAAAGGGAGTCCTGATCGTGTGGTTGTGTGGTCGGATACGAGGCCTGAAAGAAGCCGAGCCCCTGCCATCAGGAGTTGGGCGGCCTCTCCCGGCCCTCCCTTTCCTTGGACTTTGCGAGGTCGGTCGGGTCGAATTGTCTGGCATCCCCAGTTGTCTTTGCAGTGCCTGCCCTGCTTGCCCCGGAAACCCCACATCAGGAAACCCGTCCCGGGGAGATCAGGGAGGTGCAGAGAGACTGGATGACAGAACCGTTCGTCTGCACGTGACTGGATGCAGGGAACGCTGGGAGCAACCTGGAGGCCCGGCAGTAGGGGCGCCCGCCGTGGGGCGGTGTGCAGTCACCGCAGTCACACGGCATGGGGGTCCTCTGAAGGGGTGAAGCGGGCTACAAACAGTGTAATTCTGTAACAACGTCAAAGGAGAAAACGTGAAAGAAGAGCTAGGATATCCAACAGCCCTGGCCAGTGGGGCCCAGTTAGCTGGGCATCGTCCCCCAAAGGGAAGGGTCACCGGTTCGATTTCTGGTCAGGACACACGCCTGGGCTGCAGGTTCAGTCCCCGGTCGGGGAACGTGGAAGAGGCAATGATCGATGTTTCTCTCTCACATCGATGGTTTTCTCTTTCTCTTCTCTCTCCCTTCCTCTCTCTAAAAATAAATAAAAATCTTTGAGGAAAAAGAATATCCAAAATATTAACAATGTTATCTCTAGGTGATAAAATTACAGATATTTTTACTTGTCCATGCCTGTTAAATTTTCTGGCATGAACATTATTTGTATGACAAGAAGCAGCCTTATGGTAGAAATTTCATAAAAACGATCATGCTGCCTCTTAAAACATTTTACATTGCAAGGAACTGCCTTCCCCACATACACGTCCATGCATCCGTAAAGGTGTCGGAGAGCCGCCCCGCCCCAGGCTCGCTCCTGGGCGCTGGGGAGCCGTCAGCCACCAGAACAGAGGAGGCTCCCGCGCCCCGTCCAGTGGAGGGAGAAAGAGAAGCGCATGGCGGGCAGTGAGAACGGCGTGAGGGAGAACACGCCGCAGGAAGGGCCGGCGGGGAGCAGAGACGGCCTGGGCCTGTGTGGGCCGGAGGCAGCAGAAAGTGCGAAGGCTTTCCGGCAGAAGCCTGCTTGGCGTGTCTCCGAAGATGAAAAGTTGGCCAGAGAACAGCGGGCATTCTGTTTACCTGCCTGTGCTCCCCAGGAGGCTGTGACAGCCATTTAGTAGCATCATCTTAACCCGTTGCCTGGTGACAGAGTGGCAGGTAATCAGTGTCGTGACTCAGGGCTTGTTAGAAATAGGCAGGCTTACTCCATTAATGGGATCATTGAAACACCTTCCTGGTTCCTTTGTGGTTGTTGCCTCCCAAAACCACGTGATTTCTCTTAACTAATGTCACCATGGGTGCAGGTGAATATGTGCACACAGCTACCCCAGAGGTGAGGCACTGTGCTGGGGTCCTTGGTTATTCATGGCATGGCTGTTTCTGTCACCCACGGAGCAGCAAGGAGACATCCTCTGTGTTACATTGCCAGGGTCGTTCGGCTAAGCCCTGGACACAGAGCATTTTCACCTTAAGGAAAAAACATTCCGAAGAAATCCACAGTGTTCATCTGCTGTTGCAGTTGCTCATTGTTGGCCATCTGCCCTCAGAATCTTAGAAGTAGAATCCTACTGTTTCAGGTTCATCTCTCTACAATTTGCAAACATCTTTGATACATATATTCTTCAAAGCTGTACTTTCTGTTAGGCAAGGAGATACAGTATTGCCAAAGAAACTTTCTCAGAAGAGGTATGAATGGACACAGTTATAGTGGAATGGAGTTAAACAGTACAGCATTCTTCTGAGGGCTACCCAAAAGCTCGGTGATTTTACGGGACAGGCCCCCTGGGAGGCTGGCAATGACCAGTCTCTGCATTCCTGCTGTGGATGCGTCTCTGGGCTTGGGTTCCTACTGAAGACAAGTCAGCACTTCCTAGAAGGATTGCTAGGCAGGGGGCTGTTGTATTAGGAGGCTGGTGACTTACGACTCCCCACTTGCCCTGTGTCTTTATTCTGTCTTCCCGCATCCTGGGGCTAACATATAATCATTATGCAAAACCTAAACATTGCAGAGTATCTACGGTATTAAGTTAAGCCATTTGGAATTGCCATTTGTGTAAGTCAGATTGTCACATTTCAGCTATTGCAAATAAATGGTCCAGCCTAGTAGAAAATTAATATCTCCTGCAATCTGATCCTCATAGCTATGCAGCATGGTCCTCTGGTGCATCCCCCACTCAGCTGTAATCTGAAAAGCCCCCTAGCCGTGCACCAAACATGGAGCCTCTCGCAGTTCACACAGATAGCGCCTCGGACATGGGGGCACACACACCTACATGCCAGGACCCCAGCCCCCGAGAGTCTGGGCTTGCACTACTGGGGTTCACTGCGTGCTGTGCTTTACAGAGACACCACCATCGGGGTCCTTTAAGCAAGGAACACCTTTGGTGACTGCACACTGTTGTGGCTTTTCAGGGTGTGTCTTGTGTGCAATGAGACGCGTGCTGATTGTTAGTAAGTATTCCGATAGCGGGGAACGCCGGTCATTCCGACACCCTGGGGATCCCACGGGCAGCATGATGCCAGACTGGGCCTGGTGCTGACGAGCCATCTTCCAAGGAACCTGGAAGTCTGAGGTGTTTGGTCATAGCTAATAAGCCATGCTGAGTTTTCGTCTGATTTTTAAAAACAACGTGCTAAATCTTCAGCATGTGAAGTCATTTTTAGTCCATTTTACAACACCATTTTTAGTTTCTCTTTAAGAACTTTCTATGCCATTTTAATTAGCTGGAGGTGAGGCCCGTTCCCGCCCCTGCCCCTGCGGCGGTGTGGTAAGGTCGGAACTCACACCCCAAGCTCCGGCTGCTTCTCTCTAAAGAAGTTAACAGACACTATCACAGCTAAGAGGGCATCCCCCTGCCCCCCCACCCCGCACTCTTGTGTTGGGGGTGGGTGGAGGAGGGCTTCACTGGAGGGGGACGGCACAGCAGCTGGGATCTCCCCTCCATTGAGGGTCCTCACGTGAGTGTCCGAGATGAGTGAGGTGGAGCTCAAGGGCTGGGGTTTATCGGCAGGAGAGTTACCGGCAGGAGTGTTACTGGGGGACTGCTGTGCGCTTTAGGTCCCCAGCCCCAGCCGATGTTCTGTCCGTCTTCCAGAGACACCCTGTCCTCCCTGCCCCGTGGTCCAACCCCGGGTTGTGTGGTCAGGGTTTGTGTCGCTGCAGTGAAGCGTGTCAGTGGGCTTATTTTTATCCCAATGCTTGCATGGGCTCGCCGGCACATCTGTGGTTCGGCTGTCGGCTTCAGCCCGGTCCTCCCACGTGCTGGTTTTAGTTGCACTCCGGGCGAAGTCTGAGTGATCCATGGCCGCCAGAGTCAGGTGAGCTACGTGCAAGCCGGGAAGAGCGGGCGTCTGTGCCCACAGGGAGACGGGTTGCCAAGCAGCTCATTGAAGCGCTCGAAGAATGAGGTTCCCTGCGCCCGTTGGTCGGAGATCAGGGCTGGGTCGGGGCGGGCAGGACGTCCACCCTGAGGAGGGCCCCTGCGGAGAAACCCTCCCAGGGCCTGGCCCCGGCCGGCTGGCCCAGCTGCCAGCCTTGCACGCCCCCTGGCTGCGTGGCCCACCACCCTCCCTCCCCCTGGCTGTGGCTGCCCCAGAACGACCAGGGATGGCTGTGGGAAGGAGAGGGGCTCAGGGGGCCAGTCTCTGAAAGGACCCACCTAGTGGCACCTGCTTGTCTGACCAGGGCTGGCTACAAGTTCACTGTGCTGTTTGTGATTTAGCCTCTTAAATTCTGCCAGCCCCAGTGTTTAATGAAGTCATATGTTTTGGAATGAATGAGTGAATGAGACATTCGGTGAGTGTGCAATTACATACCTGGTGAAGTGCTCGGTCTCAAGATACAAAGATGAGTGGGGTGGCCCCTACTGTCCGGGACCAGAAGGCAGACCAGTAAGTCCGGGAAGAAGGGATATTCTGCCACAAGGATTTGAGAAGCCTTTCCACACGCGACTGAGGGCAGACTGCCCCTCCCGTTGGCAGGGGATCTGCACAGGGCCCCCCGCCGAGCTGCTCGGCCCCTCCGCCCTGTGAGCAGGGGTCTTCTCTGCGGCTGTTCCTCCTCAGCCTCACAGGTTGATCCACGGCAGTTGAAGGTCGCATTGCAGTGGGGTCCAGAAGTGCCCAAATGCAAAAGTGTTTTTTTTTGCATTTACATCCCTCTGGCCTGACTGTGGGGAATACCCTGCACCTATCACTAGACTGAGGTCATAGCACAAAGCCCACAGAGCTCTTGGGTTACTGTCCCCCATGCAGGCAACAGGTGCCTGGGTGGGAAAGCCCGTCTCTGTTCTGGAGGCCACCACGCACATCGGCCCACGGTCCCTCGTACGCAGCCTGTGGCAGTGGGGTGTGCCGAGGGCACCGTCACCGTTCAGGACTGCCGATGGGTCGGGGGCACCCGGTCCCGGTCACGGGCAGTTGCACAGGTGAACACGCTGCAGCTGCTCCCAGCGCCCCAGAGCCACGGGCCCCTCGTGCTTGGGTCTTTCCAGATGTCACTGCGGAGTTCCCAACAGCATCAAAGTGACCCCTCTGTGCCTCTCTCTGATAACTTCTTCTCTTTATAAATCACAAGAGCAGAATAGAGTGGCTTAGTCAGTATCCCCACCTCACACTTGAATTTCCTGATTACTCATTTAAAGTTAGACGCAAACCAGGAAGTTTCTCCACTTAGAATCATTCCCAGGGCGGGTCTTGGGAGAATGAGGGCTGGACCTGAAGTTGAGGGAGGATCTGATGGACCCCAAGTCCTGGTTTTTTCTTGCAAATCTGTCTGGAAATTCCTCCCATCCTCTGTCAAAGGGGAGGCCAGGTCACATGTCCCTGCAGTTCAGGCCTCGCCTTGACCGAGCATGGGTGTCCCCAGGGTCCCTAATGCCCACGGTTCCCACCGTGCACTGCCAATAGGGGTTCAGTCCAGCTGTATTTAATACTTTCGGCCTTGAGGCAGAAAAGTGGGGGCCATCTTTCCCCCATGTTTTGATGTCTCTGCTTAGCTGGGTGTGCGCACTTCAACCAAGCACGCGTTCAAACCGTGAGATTTGACCCCCTAAGGGCCAGTTGTTTTTATCGGAGAAAAGCATCACCTCTTAGCACAGCCTCTGACGGACACAGTACGGCTTCATTTCTTTATCCATTCAGCCAAAGGGCTGAGTGCGCACCCTGTGCCGACCGCTGTGTTAGGGCTGGGGCCCCAGAGACGGCGATGGGGGCCCAGCGTCTTCAGCAGAGCCTGGCACGGAGCAGCTTGCTCATCCCCCACCCCACCTGCACCCCCAAGCGCTAAGAACTGACGTTGCCAGAGCTTTGGCTGTCGAATGAGGCCTCACCAGCACCTTCTTTGCCCCCCACGCCGTGTTCGTGGGAACCATGTTGGTTTCAGGGCTGCCCTGGCTCCTGCCCCGAAGCTCAGCTGTGCTTGGTTGCATCTGCCACAGTGGGGAGGGGGTGCACCCTCTCACTGAGAATGTGTTCAGAGCTCGCGTCTTGGCCCTGCAGCCCGGGGCTGTGGCTGCGGAGGTTCAGCCAGGCCCCTGGACCCTGGCCTTCTCAGCTGCTGACACGCCCAGCCACTGGCTCCCTCACTGTCAGGCAGATTTCAGAATGCAGACCCTGGGGGGGGTCCTCCGTTCTCAACAGCCTCCTTGGCTGACAGTTGAGATGCTCCCCTGTCATCCCAGTTGCCTCTCCTGTTCTGCTGAGCCTCTTGCTTTTCACCTTTAACCTGAGACTGACTCCCCCGTGATGAGGGTGCAGTCTCTGCCGGGTCTTTGTGTGGCCCGGGTCTAATTTACAGAAACTCCTTTCGGTAATTCACCTCACTGACCACGTGCTCTTCAGGCTCCAAGGGTGGAGCGTGTTTGGAGCGTGTTTCCAGGGTGTGAAACCAGATTCTCGGTGTATCACCATTTCTTCTCATGACTTAAAAAAAAAAAAAAAAAAAACACTCTGTTCTTACCTTGCCTTTTAAAGTAGCAATAAATCATCCCCACAGCTTGCCACTTAAGCAGCTCCTCTCCTGAGGACACAGCCCTCCCTTCTTGCAGGGGTACAAGTTTCCGTCTGCAGATTCAACTTAAATTGGAAAATCTACAAATAAAAACATCAGCACATAGGTTCTCTCTTTTATGACGTTGACTGTTGGCCAGCCCTGGCTCCCCGAGAAGTTAACGTCTATATCCCAGAGCGAGAACCAGCCTGCCCTTGCCAGGGTCCTTGGACTGGATTCTCGATTAGCTACTTAAAGAGTTGCCTCTTCATAGGTAAGGGCAATGTTTTGGCACTTTGCAAACGCTGCCTCAGGGGGAGTACAACCACTGAGTGTGAACAGCAGTGTCATCTCGGGCTCTTCTCGCCTCATGCCACCTCCCACCTCCCACCTCCTAGCTGGCATCGAACTTAGTTACAGCGTTTTCTATCCATCTTTCCCCTGGGAGAAAAAAAAATGACTGATTGTTTTCACCTGTCTGTTTGTTGTCTAGAAAGCCAAGCTTGGCCCCGCCAAGAAAGTGATCAGCCCTTCAGAAGACCGGAGATTTTCCAACAACCTGGACAGAGTGAAGCTCACTGACTTCAACTTCCTCATGGTGCTGGGGAAGGGGAGTTTCGGAAAGGTGAGGAGGGCAGTGGCCTGTGGCGTGGCCAGGCTTCTGTACGGTGTGCTGGGGTCATCCTGCTCTTTCTTACGTCTCCGGGGCTGCCCTCCGGGTTTCCCTGCTCTCTGCACATGTTTCTCATTTCATTAAAAATAACCGTGTCCACAAAGCTCCAGAGGGGTCGCTGAGCCGCCATGTTGGTGTTCAGGAGGACAGCCTGGGTGCTCCGCAGGGTTGGCTGAATGCATAGTTTTCACCACTAAAATTGAATGTCGACTTGTAGTAAGCAAATGTAATAATCACGAGAGATTGAACTGGGTTTCTCCAGCTTATACATCTTGCATTTGGCTTTTCTGGCCCCAAATCCCACCATAAATCCAGGAACTGATTTCTATCCTGCCTGTTTCTTTGTGGTAGTATCTGACTGGTCAGAAGCATATAAAGGTCAGTCACTTTTTTTGCTGTAAGGATGCCCATGAAAAAATGCTAATTCAACCCTAACGCTATAATTTGCATATTCCTATTAGCGGTCACAACAGCGCCACCGTGTGGCAACAGCCTGCACAGTGTGCAGATCCTGCTGCCTTGAAAACTACACAGTGCAGGAGAAATTGAATGTGCAGCGACCTGCAGTATCTCACAGTCTGCGCATGATGTGGAACTTGATGACTGTTTTTATACCACACGTTTCCACATTTGCCTGCACTGTCTGAACTGTCACCTGACGAATGCCTGGCCGTTCTCATCTGTTCTCAGGTGATGCTGGCTGATAGGAAGGGAACAGAAGAACTCTATGCCATCAAAATCCTGAAGAAGGACGTGGTGATTCAAGACGACGACGTGGAGTGCACCATGGTGGAAAAGCGGGTCCTGGCCCTGCTCGACAAGCCCCCCTTCCTGACGCAGCTGCACTCCTGCTTCCAGACAGTGGTAAGGCCCCCGGGGCTCACGGCTATGCTCGGCCCAGCGCGCCCACAGGGCTCCCTGAGCCCCGGTGCCCTCGGCACCCCAGCCACTTCACTCCTGCAGAGAAGGCTGGAGAAAGGCATCATCTGGGGACTGCTCGGCCCCGCAGTCTTCTCTGCCACCCAGAGGCGACTAGAAACAACCTCTCAGTCAAATGCCGCTGGTAAATTTGGAGCGCCCCCTCCCTGGGATGTGCCCTACTTAGAGACTTGGCATCCATTCCATTTAATTCAGCAAACGTTTTATCAGAGGCTTTCCTCATGCCAGGCAGTGTGCTGGGACTCAGAGACACAGAATGAAACAACTCATGGAGCCGGCTGTCTGCAGGCCAGCTCGCCAGCTGCCAGGCACTGTGCTGGGACACGCGGAGACTCGGTTTCGTGAAAGAGTGTGTTCTTTCTCAGAGCACACAGCAGGGGTTGGCAATCTGGCCTGTTTAGCACAGCCCATGAGTTCTAAGAAAGGTTTAAAAAATAATAAAAATCTTATTTCATGGCATGGGAAAAGCAGGTGAAATGCACATCTCAGAGCCCCAAACAGCTCTGTGGGGACACAGCCACTCTCAGTCACTTACCTGTCGTTTTCAGCTGTGTCCGTGCCACAGAGGTGGAGCTGAGTCCTTGCAACACACACACAAAGCCTAAACTATTTCCTGTCTGGCCCTTTAAGGAAAAAGTTTCCAGCCCTGTCATACAGCAGAGCTATGCAGAGGATGAAGAAAGCTCCAGAGCACTCACCAGCCAGTGGCGGGGCCGAGGCCCTGGCTTGGTGCTCGCACTCGGCCTGCACGAAATGTGAGGGCTGAGATGGCGCCGAGGTGAAGCATCCCCAGAGATGCACTGTCCAGCCCGCAGCCGCTGTCCTTGTAACTTATGACTCAATAATCAGTAGCTGTAACTGTTACTGCTGTGATTATTACTGTCTTCATCTTCCCATTGGCCAGAAATTGACTTTCCGTTTTCTCTCTCCCTTTGAAATCTGTTGGGAGGTGGCCCTCAATGCTCTTGGATTTTAGAATCTCAGCATGGCAGGGCAGCCACACAGCCTCAGCGTGGGGCCGCAGAACCGGGCGCAGGCCACTGCGTGTCAGCCGAGCGCCAGTGGCCCACCGCTCCCTGCCCCCAGCAGCACCTAGGTAGCGCCAAGGAGAGAGGAGCAGTGTGCTGAGACAGAGCTGTGCCTGAATCCCAGCCCAGATCCCGTAACCCTGGTTACACTGATTACGCTCCAGAAAGCTGCAAAGCAGAGAAATAATGATGGAATTAAAGTTCATAACAGGAAAGCTAGACACCGAGGCTCCCAGAGCACTGTCCCGCCTGTCAGCTGCAGCTCATCGTCGCTGGCCTCCCTGAGCAGCACTTTCGGGCGTAATAACCTCCGAGAAACCGTGGTGCTTTCTAGGGGCGAGCAGAGGTCGGCGCCTGTCACCTGGATGCGCTGTGTGCTGTTGCTTATTTCACTGTTAGACCCCCTCTGTCTCCACCTGCCCCAGCATAGTGTCCTCATAAATATGCACATTTACGGGGTTCTATGGGGTATGCCCCTCGTGGGGCCAACACTCAGCACAGCAGCAACAGAGGACATCCAGAACCACTTGTGGGCTCCTTGTGGAGGCAGAAGAACGCTTGATTAGCCTCTCCGTCGACTGTCCCCTCCCCCACAGTAAATGTCACTGAGCCTGAGGTTTGTTTTCAAAAGCATCCAGTTAAACGCGTTGCTGCATTGATCTGGCAGGCCTCCTAGACATCGCGAACAAGAAACACTCGTGAAAATTTAATAATTGGCCCATGTGGATTCCTCACATCGCCCCTGACTTGCACATGTGTGAAGCGTGTAGGAGAACAGGGAAGACCCTCTGAGGCAGGGAGAAGGGGCAGACCTGGGGACACACACATGGAGGGGCCGCACTGCGCTCCTCTGTCGGCACGCCCCACATTTCGCCGATGCGGGAGCAGACCCGGGTCTGGGAGGGCGCAAGGGCGATGCCCCGCCCACTGAGCAACGCAGCTCACGCAGCTCACGTGTCGCCCCCTGGCCCGCAGGACCGGCTGTACTTCGTCATGGAATACGTCAACGGCGGGGACCTCATGTACCACATTCAGCAAGTAGGGAAATTCAAGGAGCCACAGGCAGTGTGAGTATGCGTTCAAGTCCCTTCGCTCAGACACGCAGCGGCCTGGCGGGGAGCTTCTGCTGGGCCAGCGGTGCAAGGGCTCCATGCCTTTGCAGTGGGGTGCCCCGCCCTGCAGTGGGGGTGGGGTTATAGCCGCATCCATCTCAGTGTGTAAGCCTCTGGTAAACCGGAGAGGGACTCAGCCAGCCGCTCGTTTATTGCATGTGAAAGGAGTGAGTGCCCGGGCCCTTGGGGAGCCCACCGTCTGCCCTGGAGTGGGAGAGGTCTCCAGACAATGGTGGTGCATTGCCACAGCTTTAGAGGTGACACAGGACACTACTCAGAGCCCCAAAGGTAGGGGAGGGAAGACCGTCCTCGGGGAGTGCCCATCGCAGCAGCTCGGGAGATGGAGCAAGATGTGGAGGGCAGTGGAGTAGGGGCGCTGGGTGACAGGCCTCGTGGGTGTCCCGCTGAGAAGCAGGAAGGCTGGGTGGGGCTTCGGTGAGGCCTGACAGCACCAGGCTAAGTTTTCACACAGCCCTCTGGCTGAGAGGAGGAGGGGGATTGGGGGAGTGTGTGGCTGGTGAAAAGGGACAGGAGAAGGGGAGGAGCTGGAGAAGTCAGTGTGTTTGAGGGCCCTTCTGGAGGAAGAAAACCAGAACTCAAAGACTGAAGGTGAGGGAGAGAAACCTCTTCAGGTGCCGCCCCATGGAGCATCTGGGGCAGCCATCAAGGAGGAGGCGTTCTTGGGGGAGAATGGGGAGCTTTGTCTGAAGGTTGCATTGGGATACACCTCGAATGCTGGGATGTGAGTCAGTGATACAGGAGACAGAGCTGGGACCTGGGGACCTGAAAAACCATCCGTTTTCAGGGGCCAGGAAGCCCCCGGAAACTCAGCAGGAGCCAATCTAAACAAATAGCAATTTCGTTTCCCCCCACGAGATGCACAGTGGCGTGAGCGCTGGTGAGTCGGGTGTGCAGGTGCCGGGACTGAGCCTGCGCTGTGGCCGAGGGAACGCCACAGCGGTGCGGTGCGGAGAACCGGCCCCAGGGAGGGTGGCCAGAGGCCGACGGGAGTTCTTTGGTAGCGAGTGTAGAAAATGCGAAGGCAGGTTTTCCTGCCCAGTCTCCAGAAACGCCTGCCCCATCCCGGCCCTCATGTCATTAGTGAGAGTGCGTTAATGTGCTGAGGCTGCCGAGTGGAGCTGGGGGGCACGGCTCTAGGACCAAGCGGCAGAATAGCCTCCTCGTGGTGTAGATAACCTAGAGGGCAGTCCCCTTTCGTTGTATCGGGGTGGCCAGAAAGGTACTATTTTTTAAAAGAGAGGAAAGCATGAAAAATAATGTAAAAGTCGCCTATAATCCCACCTCTTTTTCCTCTTCTATCTGTCCGCCTCCCACCGGCCCTCAGAGGAGGTGCCTGCTCCCCACTCAGGGTCCGGTCCTTGTCATCAGGGGTGCTCTGCCCGGGCAGACAGAGACTCCAGTGCCTGCTGAGCCTCCCGGGTGTGATGTTCGCACCCACAGTTTTGCGGCTTCTCAGACTTCAGAGACTCCTAAATACGATACAAATTTTGAAACATCCTTCAGCATTTATACTGAGTTTCAGATAATAACCTATGAGCAATTTTGAAATAATGACAGTAACTGCTTTTTATTATGAATTATTCAAAATGGTAAACTCGGGCACGAGTCACAGTGTCGCATTTATCCTGGCGCCCGGGGGCGGGGTGGGGTGAGGAGTGCAGGGGAAGAGTTCACCGCACACGATGCTCTGCCTTCCGGGGAGTAACTGCGTGTGCAGACGCTGCCGCACTCTGCTCGTGAGTGGGCAGAGGGAGGTGTGTTCTGCCACAGCCCCGACAGGAAGGCGTCTAATATCCACCCCTTTAAAGATTGTATTAGGAGTTTCTCTTAAGCAGTAAGTCACCTGTGCACCTGCCCCAGACAAGAAGTGCCTGCTTCTGGGCAGGAAATAAACTCATCTCATTGATTTTATTAGCTGTATCATTGGTAGAAGTTGTAGTGACAAAAACGGCAGAGGGAAGGGCGAAGGGTTGGAAGAACAAGCGAGGGGCGGTGCTGACCCCTGAGGGCCCCAGGTCTTGCATTGTTTTACCTCTTTGACACGTGAACTGCGGTGGGGGGTGGTTACAAAGTGTCCAGGGGTCCGATGAGGCCTGACGAGCTTTTTCTCTTGCAGA
This sequence comes from Phyllostomus discolor, assembly GCF_004126475.2. NCBI lineage: Eukaryota > Metazoa > Chordata > Mammalia > Chiroptera > Phyllostomidae > Phyllostomus > Phyllostomus discolor. Next base: position 88,378,904 of record NC_040910.2, read on the forward strand.
TTCTACGCAGCAGAGATTTCCATTGGACTGTTCTTTCTTCATAAAAAAGGAATCATTTACAGGTGCGTGGTGACACTCCCCCACCACCCGTGCAGCAGAGCGTGTGGCTGGACCCCTGGGTCTCCGTGGGCACGTGATTCCGTGATGGGGACGCCAGGTGTAGCGTCGACAACCCCCAAGGCAGCAGAGACCTGCGGGGACCCTCGGGGAAACCAGAACCACCTTCTGACCTCTGGGCCTCAAAGGAGTCCTCTCGTTTCTAGTTCCCACAAGAAAACATGCTCTTCTCTCCACCAACAGCTCTCTCTCCACCTTTTGCCTGGAAGGGAGTTCGGGCAGCAACACGGAGCCTGAATTTCTGAGAGATGCTCAGCTAGTTAAGCACCGGGGCACTGGGGGGAGAGAGGCAAGGGGAAAGCTAGATCGTATTCTTCTGGTTGTCAGCCCTCGTGAAAGTCTGGTGCCCGAGAAAGAGGCACATCCCCCAGTATTAAGGGGAAGGTGACAAAAAGGACACATGGCACTGGGCAGAGGAGAAGGGACACGTGTGTGGCCCGGACCTGCTGAACCAGAACCTCTGGTGATTCACGCATGCAGCCGTGGTTGGGAATTGCTGGTTCAGCCAATTAGTCTTCCCTTCAGCGTGCATCTGGGCAGTGACTCCTGTATCCCTAAGTGGCACATTAGGCTCTAGAGGTTAGTAATAAGAATTCCTGGTCCCGACTCCCCTGGAACTTGTAGTTCAGATGCCATGGTGACGGCTGCTAGTCAACTATCCTGCTCCAGAGCAAGCCACGCCCCACTGTGGGCGGGGCCCTGATGCCTTGCCGCTTCCTTGCAGGGACCTGAAGTTAGACAACGTCATGCTGGACTCCGAAGGGCACATCAAGATCGCTGACTTCGGGATGTGCAAGGAGCACATGATGGACGGGGTCACGACCAGAACCTTCTGTGGGACCCCAGATTACATCGCCCCAGAGGTAGGGCCCCATTCTCCTTGTTTTCCAGACCAGCGCCTTCAAGCTGCCACCACAGCTCCCTCGTGGGGTCGGGGGTCACTGATGTGTCACTGGGTGGGGCAGTAGCCACAGAACAGACCAAACTGGACTAAACAGAGCAGAACGGGGGAAAAACGCACCCCTCGTGACACACAGCATGTCTCGGTTTGGGGAACTTCTGTTTCCCGCGTGTGCACACGTCGGCTGGCCACCTGGAACAGCGTATCTCCCGAGTGGCCACCCACGGTCAGAACAACTTAAGAAATGCCGCTGGGTGGGGGGGTGGGGGTCTTGCTTGTAAAAATGCTCTTTGTGGGAAAACTGGGTCAAAGCTGGTTCCTATGATGACTCTTGAGCAAAATCAGAGCGATTAGTGCTCTCAGTGATGCGCTGGCCTTGACCACGGTGTCTGTTCTGGGAAGGACGTGTGCAAGGGGTTATGAGCAAAGTGGTTCTGAGATGTGCATGTTGACAGCGAGGCTGTACTACCTGGCCTTCATTATAATGCTCCTTGAGTGACTCGCTTCATATTTGATGAAGCTTCTTCCACGCCAGCGACAGAAGGGGCCGAACCCCAGGGTCACTGCGGGGCCAGCTCCCTCCCCACACAGCCCTGCGGATGAAAGTCTTTTCCCAGCTGGGCACCAGTGTGATGGATTCAAAGTCAGGCCACCCTTCGGCCCTTTACAGAGCTCTCATGTTAGCCGTTGGCAGCTTTTATGGTGTTTATTTAGCATATTGCCCCCTCTCGGAGGCAGTCGGCACCTTGGAAAAAGCACGAGCTTAGAACTCAGATCAGTGTGCGCTTCAGTCCGGACTCTGCTATTGGCCGGCGGGGGGAACTGAGGCGAGCCGCTTACCCTCTCTGAGCCCACGGGGTCCTGCAGCGGCAAGTCGGGGTGGTAGTACACTCCGAGTGGAGTTGCTGGGAGGAGTCAAGTGCCTGATACAGTGTCGGGCACCTAGGAAACCCGCAGTAGGAGCCACTGTTCCAAACGGGAAACTAATTTATATTCCTTTGTTACTTAGAAACTTAAATTCTGAATTATGTGGCCAAAGATATTGTCTTATCTTGATAAGTAATTTGTTGAGGTTCCCCCCCCCCAAAAAAAAAGAACTCACACAGTGGTATCTCCAGGCATAACATGAGCTTAAACAGCCCTGTTTTCAAGCACAAAAGGAAGGTCTTACAGTAGAAGCGACTCCCGCCCCCACCAGTGCAGTGTTTCTTGTGACGCCGTCCACTGGCCGACAAGGATTCAACAGGCTGTGGTTATGAGCTGTGCCAGCTCCGGTAACGCCAGTGGATGCTGTAAAAGCTTGGGGACAGGGAATAGCAGCATTTTCAGGACTACAGGTGGCTTTGAACTTCGTTAAGACAGGTCTCAGCTGCTCAAATAGCTTCCTGTGCTCACTGACACCTCAGCCATCTGCTCTCACCAGGGGTGGCAGTGTTCCACGTGGGTGGGATTTCGCAAATAATTGAAGCTTATTGTCTTTTTAAAACATGTTTCTCATTGTATTAGTTTCCTATTGCTGCTGTAACAAATAAGCTCAGGCTTAGTGGGTGAAAACAGTACAAACATATTCTCTTACAGTTCCTTAGGCCAGAAGTCCAAAATCAGTCTCATGGGGTCAAGGTCACATTGCAGACAGAGCTGCCCTCCCTCGGGAAGCTCTGGGGTGATGCACAGTCTGGCCTTTCCCAGCCCCTGGGGGCTGTCTGCAGTCCTGCACTCGAGGTGCCTTCCTCTGTCCCCTGTGCCCGAAGCATAGTGTCTTCCAATCTCTGTCCTTTCTCACCCCAGCCCTCCAGCCTCCCTCTCCTAAAGATCCTGTGATAACATGGGGCCCACCCAGGTAACCCGGGATCACCTCCCCATGTCAAAATCTTTGACTTAGTCACATCTGCAGACCCCCCTTTATGGAGAGAAGTGAACATAGAGTCACAGCTTGTGGGGACGAGGGTGTACACGCCTTTGCACTGTACTCATGACGGCATCTAACTATACTCTATAACCTCCCACCGCCTTCCAAAGCGCACCTCAACCTACTTGTGATGTATCTGGGATCTCGGTTAACTCCCGGCCTTTTTATTTTTTTTGCTTAGACGCAGTTGTGTGTGTTTATGTGTTTCATTCTCTGCAACTCAACCACCTGTGTAGGTTCCAACAGCCCAGGGAAGATGAGTTCAGTTTCACCACCACCTCTACAGCCACACCCACCTCCCTCCTGACGCCCCTCCTGACGCCCCTCCCCACCCCCGGCAACCGTGCACCTATTTGTCATCCCATAACTCAGTCATTTCGAGAACGTCCGATGATGGCGTCGTACAGTGGGTAACCTTTCGAGACCGGCTTTTTCGGCTGAGCAGTTTCTAGAGCTACCGTCGCCGTGTTTGGGTGCTGCTTCTACCACTGGGTCGAGTCACCTAACACCCTAGGCCTCAGTATTCTCGCCTGTGCATTGGGGGGTGAGGAGGCCTCCTCTCCAAGCATGTTGTCTGTACTTGGAGTATTTTTCTGTCCCGGGCAAGTGGGTCCTCCCGTTGTCATGGTGCATTTGCTCATTTGCCACGTTGGACAGGGACCTTCCTGCAGCTGTCTGCCACAGCCCCTCTGGGGAGCTCTGGCTGCTGCTGTGTTCATGGTCCTTTTGGGGGAACACAGAGGCCAGGCTGGCCTGGGAAGACCCTTCAAACGGAGAAGTTGACTGCCATTTAGAAGTCAGCAGAGGACACAGTGCCTGTGTGGGGTCGGCCATGTCATGCCAGGACCCTGGGAACGAGCCTTCAGAAGGAGGGACCCTGTGATGTCACCATCGCCGAGCGATGTCAGGCACGGGCCGGCAGAGAGAGGGATGCAAGGGGGCGTGGCCTGGCCCTAAGTGCCCTCCATTCCGCAAGCCTTCATCCCTCTCCTTTGATCCTCTGTGCAAGCGAGAGCAGAGGAAGTGCTCCCCCAGTTGTCGCAGGTCTCCCCCGTGCCAGGCCCCTCGCATGCTCTCCCTCGGAGCTCACACCCAACCCCGCCGGGGACACGTCGTCAGGCCCATGTTCCGGAGGAGCTGCCTGGTGGGTGAGCAGGGGTCCCAGGCTCAGGCCGCCTCGGACCAGGGCCCCACCCACCACACCGAGTGCTGCTCAAACCCCCAACGAGTCATGTGTCCGGAGAGCATCCTGCGTGCCTGACTGTGTCACGCACGGTGCCACCAGGGGCGCAGAAATACCTCAGACGAGGGCCCGGCCTCGGTTTAGAAGGAGACACCGTGCAGACAAGCAGGACCTAAGATCCGTGTTTAGGTGCCGGCCGACCTTCCGTGAAAATTGAGCGGCGCTGCTTCGGGAATGCAGTCAGTAGCAGCTCGAGGTCGCCCCCCATTTTGCTGGCATCTTTCTCATAGGGGTCCTGGTGTCTGGCAGGCCGGGCCACAGGAATAATTGTGCTGCAGAGGAAAACCACCCAGGTTCAAGGTTTCCAAGCGTGATCAAAGGTTAACGTGATCCTGACCTCTGTGCAAATCCTCCTGTCAGATGGAGGCAAAATAATTACCTCACCTGGCATTTTCCTTAATAGGCAAAGCGAGGCTGAAGTATTTATAACTGCTTGTTCAAAAACCTTGAAATGGATTCACACTGTGGTAGCATCTCCTTAGCCGGGGAAGATGAGCTAAGGCGGAAAATGTCGCTGACAGGTGTGATTTGGGGTTGAGACGGACACCCACATAAGGGGTGCCCATGAGAAAGCCCTGAAGCTGATATGAAGGGGACCCTTTGCTCTGACACAGAAAGATTCTTCAGGGTCAGTGAGAGTCCTTACCTGGATCTAAACCCCCAGCTGAAAGTTCGCTCTTTGGGGCGTGTGAGACCCAGTCACAAATCGGGCATCTCCCCTAGCCACGACACAGACTCTGCTGACCAGCGTTGCCCACGGACTCCTGGAAGAAAGAGGAGCAGCAGGAACAGGGCTTGCTTCTGGCTGGAGGACCTCTGGGCACCTCCTGCTGCCACAAGGGGGCGCTCTTTGAAGATGTGCACGTGGAATCCTTCCTCGGGGCCTGGCTACACAGGGCATGTTAGACCACAGGCAGAGGATACCAGCCCCACTGACGCAGTGGCCGTCACCCTGTGCCACGCCCTCTGAGCGCATCCTGCGGCATGTCACGTGTCCTGCAGGGGCGGACGTTAAAGCCATGTGCCCAAGGGCCCGCAGCTGGTAACAGGCAAAGGCAGCGTCCGGACCCGAGACTTTCCGACCCCAGAGCCTGTGTGGTCTTTCCAGATGCGCGCTCCTTCCAGAAATGGAGAGGTCGGAGAGGTGGGGTGTGAGCTCTGGGATGTTACAGACCGTCTTTTCCTCCACATCTTCTAGGCCGAGGTGGACATCCACCCACCTGACCTGGGGTTGGGGGCCTGGGGCGTGGTCAGGCCTTCCCACCGCAGCTCGGGCACTGATGTGGGGTTGTGTTCCAGCTGTTAACACCAGGCAGGCCCCTCGGAAGCCATGGGGTGAGCCAGCACCACTTCGGCCCCTCTCCCTCACGTGGCAGCAGTTAATCAGGTATTCAGCAGGTGCCTGCTAAGTGCCTAAGCACGTTCAGCAGGAAAGGGGAACCCAGAGGGACTCAGGAGGATGCTGGGGGCTAAGCAGTGAGAAATAGGCCGCTGCAGCCCCGGGAAGACGTGGTGTAGAGACGCGATGAGACAGCATTCCCCTTGGCGAGAACAGGTGGCACCTCCAACATGGCCAAAATCACGAGGGCAAAGTCTGGGCGCCTTGCCACCCCCAGCCAGCTGGCCATATGCAGATGTGCAAACTCCTGGGAGTGTTGGGGGCCAAATAGTGTGAGAGAGCTGAAGGCCTATTCCCAGGGCTCCTCCTGGCATCTCCCTCCAGCCCAGCATTGCCTGGAAGTCTGCATTTTTATGTAAAATTGGCCTAATTGTTCAAGTTGACTCTAAACATATATTAAGAGAAACGTGTCCAGGGAAGATTCGGCCAGTGGGCCATCAGCTGCGACCTCTCTTCTGGAGGGGGTCAAGGGTCACATCTGGGAGAGCCACATTTTAGGGATGGGAGGAAAAGAGGGGGCCAGGAGGTGTGCACAGAGGCAGGAGACGCAGGGAGCTGTGGAGTCTTCCTGGGACGTCTCGCCCAGGCGTCCACGCACGACCCTCCCTCACCTCCTTCAAGCCTCAGCTCTGAGGTCATGTCCGGGAGGCCGCCTTTCCCGGTAATGCTGTTTGAAACTGCAGACCTCCAGCCCCACCCAGCCAGCGCTCTGTCCAAGCTCCACACTGCAGAATCTTTGTCTTGCACTCACTGATGACCCCTGCCCCGGGTCTGGAGCCATGCCCAGGCAGGCAGATGTATTGGGGACAAATGACTGCAGCCTGCTGCGTTCCAAGATGTGACAGTGGCAGAGGAGACACAGCAGCAGAGCAGAGCTGAAGGCTCTGGAACTGAGAGGCCAGGCACTCGGGAACCTGGTGTTGGGAGGGGCATCCCCAAGGCTCCCACCGGGGTGAGGCCGATGGCAGGGGACCGAGTGCCAAGGACGGCCATGTGCCTCACCTGGACTGCGGGGGAACCTGAGGGTCCAAAGTTTGGTGGGACACCAGCCCAGTCCCCCAGACAGCCCAAGTCCCCTGGTGTTGACATCCTGAGACTTTCCCTGGCTGCTGGGGAAGGCGCCATAGAGAGGGAGAGAAGGAAAGAGGATGTAAAAGTTAAATGAGAAGACAGCTCAGGGGTGCACTCAGTCCGGCGGTCAGGCAGTGAATTACTGGCCAGACCGAGAAGAAAGGGAAATGAGAGAGAGAGGGGGGCCAGTCAGCTCCAGTGAGGCTGCTCCGGGATCAGCGCCTCTGAACCGCCGGCCCCACGACGCGCCCGCACCGGCCGAGCAAAGAAAGCACTGATTAAAGAAAGAGGCCGATAAACCCGAGGGCGGCTTGCTCTCCGCCAGAGGCCAACTCCCCTCCACAGAAGGAAGGTGGCGGGCCAGTGACTGCTGCCTTGCAAGAGAAAATGAAGCAGCCGCTCTCCCTCCCAGAAATACTTGAAAAGCCAAGGCCGGGCTTTCCTCTCGGTTCCTCCTTAAATTGTGTAACTCTGCTCAGATCTCGTCAAGGAATTACGGTGGTTATATTAGCTCATATATTTTGCCATCTGCCTGCAGCTCCTTAATTGCCTCAATTCTCCCGGCCTCGGGGTTTCATCAGTTCAGTCCCGTTCTTCTGCAGCATTCGGCTCCAGGGCCCCCCCTACCCCCGTTTTCAGCTCCGCCTCCGGGCAGAGCGGTCTGCTGTGGGCTCAGTGCCCTGGCAAACACCTAGACCCAGGCAGAGCGCCTCACTGGTTTTGTTATTCGCTCCTTGATCAGCTCTGCAAAGGTGGTGTCACCAGCCCTGTTTTCCGGATGACGAGCCCCAGGCACGAAGAGATTTGCTTATTTTTCCCATGGCCCCAATTCAAGGGGGTCCTAGGCTTCGAACCTGGGGCTGATCAGCACCTCTCTGCAGGGGCTCTTGTCCCGAGAGCAGGGGGCTGCAGCATAGGCTGAGTTGCCACCCAGAGAAGGCCTCCCTCCCCGAGCACAAGTGAGCCACTCTCACAAGCCAGGTCCCTGTCTCCAGAGCCCTGATAACTAACTCCTGCCTCCTGGTGGTCTGTGGCTGCGCTCCTCTCGGCCCTGCACCTGGGATTTGTGTAATTCCTGTAAAAGTGGGTCAGAGGTGTCCGAATTCTATTTCATCTTTTACTTTGCAAAATTGCCTGGGCAATGGATGGGGAGGAGAGGGAGGGTGCCTGCAGAGAGACGACCAACAGTTGCTGGCTTCCTAGTGCGTACCGGTGCACCGATACCTGTTATCATGTTTAATTCCAGCAGTAGCCCTCTGAGGGAGTGGAATCACCCTGTTCAAGGACGAGGAAGAGGAGGAGGGAGCTGAGGGGTGGCCCGTCCAGGGCTGGCAGGCAGCGGGCAGCAGGGCGGGGGCCGGGCCTGGGCCGCCCAACCCACAGTGCAGGCCCGTTGTCTCACAGTGCGGCCATGTTCAGCCTGTCTGTCGCACGGCACCCACGTGCCAATCACTGACACCCCACAGCACCCCCAAAAATATATTTTGTGCCAATCTGAAAAAAAAATAGGTATAATTTTGATTCATCCACACCGATGGCTATTATTGTGTTAACTGTTACTTTTTTTTTTTTAAATTTGACAATCTAAGGGAAAAGCGGTCATTGCCCCTGACTGCCAACTCAGGGACCTCATGCTTCAGCAACTCTTGCGGCGCGCCGGGTGACAGTCGCCACCAGTGCCCAGTTGCCACTCGGTGCCTCGCTGATCGAGCCATTACCGAGAACGTCTACAAAGACCCCCTGGGCTGTGAGGCCTCCCGGTTCTGGGACGTCTTTTATGTCAGCTAGTAAAACTCCTACAGGCACAAAATACATGTTAGCCCCCAGCCGTTCCTTCACTGCTCAAGTACGTACCCTGCTGGCGTGCACAGTTAACGTTCTGAACCGCTTGGCGCTCAGCGAAGGAGGCCCGGGACAAGCAGGGCTCCGAAGTGGCGGCCCCGCCGTGAACCCCACCCTGCTCTTCCCAGGCACCAGCCCCATTGCCTGCCATCACCAGGAGAAACCGGTGACAAGGGCTGCAGTGACCGAGGTTGAGAGCCAGCTGACAAGAGTCTGGAGGGCCCTGGAGGGCCCCGGACGATGTGTCGGGCCCCAGAGGGACTCAGGCCGCCTGTGTGTTAGCCTCACGTGGACAGTGTCCACCCCGTGGGCAAACTTCCTATGTGACTCCAGGGGCGGCAGCTTCTTCATTGCATAGTGAACTCAGGCTGTCATTCTGCTCCTGAGAGAACTTGGGGTGACGTCTGTAAAGTGGGGTGACCATAGCACCTTTCTCCAAGCACAACTCTGAGGGTGGAGTTTCACGCGTGAGGAGCCGAGCCGGCCTCCGAGGCGGCGCTCCACGCACGGCTGTCCCCTCTTTGACAGGCGTCTCGGCTGCCCGTCACTGGGAAACTACCCCAGGCTCCCTGGCTCACAACGACAGCCCTGTGAATGCTGCCATTCTGTGCAGCAGGGCGGTCCGGGGCACTCGGCCACAGGGGCTTCTGAACACTGTCGGCTCCGGGCCCCGCTGCCCCCAGCTGACCACCCACTGGCCAAGGCAGCTGTGCTCTCCTGCACACGGTCTGTCTTTCTGTGCAGTCCGCCTGCCTCCTCATTCAGTGGGTTGTCCAGGGCTTCTGGACGTGGTGGCTGGTTCCCAAGAGGGCAAAAGCAGAAGCCACAAGGCCCCTTCCTGAAGCTGCCCCTGTCACTGAACGGTGTCACTTCCACCACATTCTCTAGTTTGAAGCAAGTCTCTGAGCCAGCCCGGGGCGGGAGTGGCGGGGGCAAGATGGATGGCACATCCTGGTGGGAGGAGTGGCAGTGTCACACCGCCAGAGGGCACACAGGATGGGAGGTCCCTGCAGCCATCCTCAGAGACAGTCCATCTTGGGGGACAGCTGGTCTTGCTGTGTGTTGACCAGTGAAAGGATCCTTAACATAGCACCCCGAAGGGGGAGTCCCTGAAGGCCCTGAGGACTCAGACTAGCGGCCCCCCCCCCCCCCCCGTGTTTAGAGCTGAGATCAGCACACTCTTCCTGCAAAGGGCTAGGGAGTAAATATTTTAGGCTTTGCCTTAATCTACATTTTAGATTTTGCCAAGAGGCAAAACCGAGTGACTGTTCATGCCAGAAGACTGATAGTCTTTTTACATTTTCAATTTACTTTTAAAAATGTGAGAACCGTGTTTAGCTCACAAGCTGTGCACAAGCAGGAGGCAGGCTGGATTTGGCCTAGAAGCTGTCGCTTGCCATTCCCAACTGTGAGGGCTGTCCTCTGGCCTGCCTCGGCCTTGGCTCTTCCCAGTAGGGTAAGGGGTCTGTTGGGACGAGGGAGGGAAATTCCCAGGACTCAGGGCCTGAAAATTTCCTTCCAGGACCTGTGAGGGCCTCCTCCCGAGCTCCGTCCTCCCTGGGACACCAGCCTGCTCCCCTGTGCACTCCTGCCTCTGACGGGGAGGGATCAGTGGTGGCTGTGCACAGGAGACAGAGGACAGAGCTTGGACATGCAGACCAGGGTGCACTAGGCTCTTCGTGGGTGTGATGAGCAGGAACTGGAGAGAGATGTGGAGGGGACCCAGTTTCCACTCACCGAAGGACTCTGTGGAGTCCGTGGATTCTAAAGTTGAACCAGCCCTGCCAGGTACTTGGAGGACATTAATGGACGGACTTATGCCCCCAAGCCATGTGTTGTGCCCTAACCTCCAGTGCTCTACTGTAAGTAAAGATACAGCCTTTAAGGACATAAAGTTAAATAAGGTCCTTATGAAGACGAGGGGAACCCCCAAACGCACATTCAGGAAAGGCCAGCTGAGACCTGCCGAGAAGACTATCTGCGGCCGAGATGCCTCCCTAGAAACCGGCCCTGCCGGCTCATGAATTGGACTTCCGGCCTCCAGAGCTGTGAGAAGATAAGTTTCTGGTGTTTAAGCCACCTGGTCTGTGGCGTTGTGTTACGGCAGCCTGCGCCGACTGGTACAGGAAGGGCGCAGTCGCCAAGGGGAGAACGTGCTCTGTTTAACCGTTTGCTAGCTCGATGTGTGGCATATATTTAGGCGTTTTGTGTGTGAGTCCTCCCCACCTTCAAATGTTAGACACGAGCCCGTCCCAAGGCCGTATGGAGTCCTGGCTTTGGACCAAGTAAATTATGTTGTGAGCAGAGAAGTGTTTTTTATATTCAGAGTCTGCACCATTGTCTGTCTGCTCACACAGAACAGGAAGAAAGAGTACATAGAGAGCTCACAGGTAATACGTCCCGGGTCCCTGCCCCATTCCCGGCCCCTGCTCACACGGAGAGGGTACCGCAAGAGGGAAGGCCCGGGCCGGGGGGTCGCCACATCTGAGCTGCCACGCCCCGACTTCCCCAGTGGCCCCTAGGAGTGGTGCTCGGCACAGTGGTGGGGACTGCGCTCGGGGCAGGTGGGTGAAAGTTTGACCTCTGTGACTGTCAGTGTCACACTCTCAGGGTGTCTCACTGTTTCAGAGGTTCTTGACAACTTCAGGTTGGGAGAAGGGAGAGAACCTAAAGAGGTTTGATTTCTTTGCTGTAACCAGGAATCACAGAAGTTGTGGGGTACTGAGCGGAAGAGGTTGGTAACCCAAGTCCATTGGGGTGGTGTTTCCCAGCCCCAGTCATTCCATTGTCCCCTTCCTTCCCGACTCCCTTCTTCCATGACTCGCAAGTGTCACAGAGGAGCTAGAGAGAGCTTAGTCCGAGTAGGAGGTTAGATCCTGCTTGGAAGAATTACACAAAGACTGGGAATGGGAATGCTTTCTCTCCAAGGAACTCAGTACAGTGAGTGCCTCATCGGAGCACCATGAAAAACCACATCCCACTGCTCTCTGGTCTGCACTCCAGAATCAGGGACGTCCTCCTCCCAGAGCGAGAGGCTGGCACTTGACTCAGAGGCCTGTGTGCGGCTCCTGCAGAGCCCGCGCTGCACTTGGGAGGGCGATGTGAGGGTTTCCGACAAAGCTGGACGTGGTGATCTCGGCACCACGACCCAGCACCGGTTCTCCTGGGTGTTCACCCCAGTGAACCGAAAGCGCATCCGCACAGATACCTGCGCAGGGTGTGGGCAGTGGCATCGTTTGCAGCTGCCACAACTTGGAAGCAGCCGGGGTGCCCTTCGCAGGTGATGGGTGAAGGGGTGGGTAGGTCTAGATAAGGGGGTAGCATCCGGCACTGCAAAGAAATGGACCGTCGAGCCGGGAACACTCCTGGAGGAAACCGAGTGCATGTTACTAAGTGAAAGGGGCTGATCTGAGAGGCTACATACTGTGTGATCCCAACGAATGTACAGGACATCCCGGAAAAGGCAAATCCAGGGAGATGGTACCAGGATTCGTGGTCGGTATGGATTGGTGGGGGAAGGGAGGGATGATTAGGCCGGGCACAGAGGATTGGAGGCCAGAGAAACTGTTCTGTGTGACACTACAGTGGTGGGTATGTGCCACGATACATTTGTCAAAACCCATAAAATATAAAACACCGAGAGGGAACCCTGATATAATCTCTGGACTCTCGGTGATAATGATGTGACAGTATAAATTCATTGAACGTGTCACTCTGGCGAGAGATGTCAGTCGTAGGGGACAGCATACGTGTGAGGACCGGGGGCAGGTGGGGGCTCTGCGCGTCCTACTCAACTACGCTGTGCACCTAAAACCCCTCTTTAGAAAAGAAAATATTAATTTAAAAATACAGCCTGTGTGGCCTTTCCCCTCGGAGCATCTGGAATAGAGCTGGGAGCAGGACCTGGGATCAGCAGGCTTTAGGCTTCGCAGTGCTCTTCTCTCCCTCCGTCCCTCCCTCCTTCCTTCCTTCTCTTTTTTCTTTGGTTTTCATTTGCATTGATTGCCACTTAAAGCCAGCGTTAATCCTTACAGACCATCTTCCTACCTGCAGGGGGCGCAGTGCTCAGGTTGTCCTGCCCTGTCCTGCTGCGTGGCTTTCCCTCTGGCCGTGTAGAGGGAACCACAGGGGGTCACTATGAGTGGATTTGGAACACTTTTATTTCCATTAGAGAAGTTGTTTTCTGTTCTCTCCAGTGCTAGAGAGAGCCACAATTTTTGTCTAAGTTGGACTCCAGACTTTTCGTTCTCATCTTGTGCAAATTGTCTATATACTTATATAATGCCCTTTGTCCAAGGATTTCAAACATCACTGTCGTTTCTCCTGTAATACACTAAGACCCTTGATCTAAGATACCACATTTTAGTGCATTTGGAGCACCTTGGCTGAGAGGTGGGAGTCCCCCACCCTTGTCCCCCGCCGTGGTGCTTCCTGTTTGGCACATTCTGGTCCAGGCCTGGTGCTGCAGGAAGAGGACACGGTCAGGAGACCTTGCCACTGGCTCGTCACCCAGCCCCGTGGCCTTCAAACAAGCCACTTCGCTACTCTGAGCCTCAGGTTCCTGTTCAGAACCCTGAGGACACCTTCCTAAATCACGTCTAAGCCCCTTCCCACCTTAGCAACCCAGCAATGCTGCAAGCACTTTGGACCGTGCGCCGAGGTGGTCAGTGGTGTCTGCAGGGCGGGCTGTCAGACCCCGCGGGACCAGACCGTCAGTTTCTCCAACACGACCTGACGGACGGCCTGCTGGGCTGGGTGCGGGCCTGGTGCTAGGGTGCACCAGCGGGTGGCCCGGCCCCTGCTGGGGAGAATCGGGGGTCGGGTGGGGGCAGATAAGCAGTCTCGTAGAATGTGTCCTTGGCTCCAGGAGCTGTGTGTCCGGGGGCTGTGGGCCCCTGAGGGGGCAGTGGAGGAGCCCGTCCTACCTGTCAGGACCGAACACTCAGAAAACAGGCCCCCCTTCTCTCTGTCCAGACGGCACCGTTTGGACACGTCAGTGTTATTTTTAATAAAAAGTAGAGATATTCTTGGTTTCCTTGAGACAGTAAAAGGGCGTGAGCATGTTTTATGCATGAAGGCCAGCATTATGTTGTGATGGCCGCCTAGAAATAGGCTTCTGCGGTCAGGCCATTTATTTTAGAACGGGCTCTGGAGGTCTGGCAAGTAAATAGAACACAAAAATGAAGAACCGGGTCCAGAGGAGGTGCACCCAAGAACGGGAGGGAGACCCTGTCTGCGCACGTCTTAGTCGCATGGGGGCCCTTCGAGACCAGGCCTTCGGAGCCGGAGTCCCTGGGGGAGTGGGAGCCTTGGCTGTTTCAAGCCCGTTAAGCACTGGGACCCTCTTTTTTACAAAAGTCACCTGAATCGGGCCAGTTGCCACCACCGCTGTCTAGGGAACCACACAAGGTGCAGAGGTGGAGAACCAAATGGTCGAGAGCGTGGGTGCCAAGGCTGGACCACCAGGGGTCCAGTCCCGGCATTGCCTCTTCCTGGCCGTGCACCTCGCCAGGCTGTCGTGACGCCTGGATGAGCTGACACAGCCAGAGAGCCTGGTGCATGGTGGATGCTGTACTGGTGACAGTGGCAACAGTCCCTGGGTACAGCCACTGTCGCCACTGCCATGGCATCTCCACCCTGACCACACGGCCCGGTTTTTCCAGATAGCTTCCGGAGCCCCATCGCCTTCGGGAGGCCTTCCGATCCATAGCCCCGGCAGAGAGCGGAAGGGCGGGTGGCCTTAGGGAGATGTCCTTCCAGGCACTGTGGGCCTCTGGCCTGGTCAGAGAAGGGAGGCTGCCCCTGCCCCCCTGCCCCCGCATTCCTAGTTCTGTGCCCAGGCTGGAAGAAAGCTCATTCACAGCTCACTTTTGTAAGACAGGCAGCCATTTACAACATCCTGACACCCGCCCCCCAAACAGTGGGCCTGTATAAGTACAATAATAATGATCATGATGACAAACATCAGTAAAACTGAATGACACTGGCCTGGCTGGGGGGTCTGTCTTTGAAGCTGAAGTTCAGCCTCCCATGTGCTCCCGGAGGTCTGCCAACTCGAGCCCCTCTTGCCAAGTCCGCCTCTCCTTTTGTGAGTCCTCTGCTCTGAGAAACCATCACAGCCCCTTGCCTGGGGTGTCAGGCAGTGCCCCCGCCCCACCCCGCCCCCGGGCTTGGCTGTAAGCCTCCATTGGCCCACGGGTGCCAGAGGCACCTGCTCCGGTGGGGGCAGACACCAGCGAGCCTCACCGCCCATTGTGTCCTCTGGGCCTGGTCCTCCGCCCAGGGCTGGCTCCCTAGGCCATCTGGAGCCGGGGCGAGGGTCCGGTCCAGCACATCCAACAGAAATAAATACAAGCCAACTGCACTTAGCAGCCACATTTTTAAAAAGTTGAAAGAGAAGTAAGCCAAATGAATTTGAACATATTTTAGCCCCAGATATCCAGAATAAAAGCTTATGAATGAGATGTTCTGCATTTTCCAGTCTCTGCATCTTTGGGATCTGCAGCGTGATCTACACCCACCGCACACCTCCGCATGTGTGGGGCACCCCGAGCTCAGTAGCCACACGCAGTCCACACAGCGTACAGGGGACAGTGCGACCGACTTCCTGAACCGTGAGCCTCTAACTGTTCCCCTCAAAGGGGGCTTGCTAACGCTGTTTCCCTTTTGCAGTGAGAGTCTGGGTAATGGGAGGGATGTATGACTAGCAGCTGGTCATTGAGGAGAAAGTGTGCTTTGTTCTAAAAGTGAATTTGTGTTGGTAAGTTGCCCCCAGATTTGTGACAGACCTTCAGACCGTCCCACGTTCTCTGGCACATGAGCTGTGGTAACAGACAATGGGCTTCTCCGGTGTGGCAGGGAGTGGGAAATGCCCCCTTGAAATCCTGAGTCCCATCCTGTTGTCTCCAGGCACCGCCGTGATCTGTGACTCTGTATCCTCGGCCCAGCAGTGGCTGAGCTGGCGGGCTCCGGGGAGTGACCAATGCTGTCGCCAAGAAGAACGAGCCGTTGGCATGTGGCCTTCTGCTCTGGGAGGCCATGGGGGAGGGAGGGGGCGTTAACAACGGGAGTCATGGAGTTTAGTGCCATGGGAATTGAAAATTAAAAGCAGGTTGTACCAAAGTTGACAAAGTCAAGAAGGAAGAAGAAAAACTTCAGGTGGCCCTGGCTTTTAGGGTTTGTAAATCATTCTGACCAGAAACAGGGGTCCTATGCCCTTGACTCCTAAGCTTTCCAAACTCGGGCAGCCCTTCCCACCACCCACATGCAGGGGTCCGGGCGATACGACTGTGCGGGTATTTGTGGGGTACTGGATATGAGATAGTGAGCCCCCGTTCCGCGGCATCATGATTCACACAGCAACGTGGCGCCTCAGCTGTGCGCGTGTTAAAAACCAACTTACTAAAACACTGGTTGTTGAAAGCAGATCGCAGGGAAGCTTTTAATATAGTGGCAAGAACAAATTTTATTTGCATGCTTTTGATATATGATTACTAAACTGAAACGATGCCTTCAGATCTCTTTAATCCTCAAAGCCCTCTGATTAACATTCTATGTATTTGAAAGCCATAAATCATATTTTTAAAACAAATATGTCAGTATCCAGAGCACTACCTGTGAACAGATGGGCTTTCAGGCAGGTGTCCCAAACTTCTTACACCTCAGTTTTCTTGCCTGTAAAATGGGAATCACGGCAGTGTCTGCCTCGTTGGATCACACACAATGTGGAGAGCGTCAGACGGACAGTCAGTGCTCTGTGGGTGTGCTTGTGTCCGCCCAAAGGCACTCTTCGTGGTCCTGCCGCTTGGCCACGACAGGCTTCGATCCAGTGATGTCCTGTCTGGGGGTCGTTAGGTAGATTCGAGACTTATTTTGGCAGGTTTTTTGGGTGCTGTGTGTGTGTGTGTGTGTGTGTGTTGTCCAAGTTTCCAGAAAAGAACAAATGTAATTTTAAAAAGAAACGAAGGCCTCCTTTTGTTTGTTTATCATTCTCCCGTCATGGAAATGAGCCATAGAGCCGCCCAGTGCAAATCTGTATCCCCCTGTCGTCGCCCACACTGGAGTGAGCAAGCCCGGGGCTCTGCCCCTCTGGTCCTGCTACAGGAGATCCTAGTGGCTCATTAACAGAAGGGAGACGGGCAGGCTGGCAGGAAACTTGTTTATGTCCCAGGACGTTTGATTAGACCTACTGGGCCAATAAAAAAATACCGTACCACATGTCAAAGTCAAATTCACATGCAAAGCACCAGAGTGGTCGTGCCAAGTCCCTGGTAGTCAGTCTGCACGTCGAATC
This sequence comes from Phyllostomus discolor, assembly GCF_004126475.2. Classification (NCBI taxonomy): domain Eukaryota; kingdom Metazoa; phylum Chordata; class Mammalia; order Chiroptera; family Phyllostomidae; genus Phyllostomus; species Phyllostomus discolor. Next base: position 88,395,679 of record NC_040910.2, read on the forward strand.
CTGGGCACGACCCAGGCACCTGGGGATTGTGTGCGTTAGGTGCTCGGCCGGCCTGCCTGGCAGCAAAGCCAGGGTTTTAATGAGCCAGCGCCGCGCCCACCCGTCCTCGAGGGGAGGTTGCAGAGTTGCTCCAGGGTTTCTGGGCACCACGAAGGCAGAGGGTGGAGGGAAGGGGGTCCCCGTCAGCCCGTCACCCAGCTTCGGCGGCCGCCTGCATTTTCACCTGCTCTTCCCCCACCTATTTTACTGATGCATTTAAAACAAATCTGAGATTTCATTTTACCCATAAATACTTCACCCCTCACACATTTCACTCAAAAATGCACTCACCTCGGACTGAAAAGGACACTCTTTAATCATGATACCGTTTATCCTCCCTGACAGTTCCTTAATGTCACCTGGTATCAGGGTCGTATTTAATTTTCCCAGTGTCTGGTTTACAGTTGGTTAGTTAGAATCAAGATCAGACAATCCCAAGCATTACATTTGGTTATTGTACTTTATGTTTCTCTGAAAGCAGTTTGAAACCTTAGTCATTCAACAATCTTGTACCTCTGTGTGCAACACCAGAAAACTAGAGTTTTTTTACTCCTCCTTCTCCTTGTTACTGTTCCATAATCCTCTTCATCTTCATCGCTTGTAGAGAAATTGTCACGTAGCTTCATTTTCTTATATATCAGACCCTCGCTTCAAATGACCTATGCATTTTCTAAAAATTAAATCCACCTCAGTGTCCAAATATTTTTCTCCAACAAGGATCATCAAATCTACCTTCAGACAGCGCCATGGCATCTGGGGGAGTGGGGGGCAGGGGGGGGACGCAGAAGGCAAGTTCCAAACAGGTTTTGGGCAGTGAATCGGGGCCAGTGGTTCTCAAGGTGCCTGATTTGAGGGGTGCTCTGCCCTGGGTGCAGAAATCAAAGACATTGTCACCCCCTTATTCGAAAACTGTGTAAATGCCCACAGGCGTGACTTATACCTGCTCTAGCACAAGATTTTTGATTTGCCACCGACTGTAATTGGCGTTTGTTTTCCCACAGATCATCGCCTACCAGCCGTATGGGAAGTCCGTGGACTGGTGGGCCTACGGCGTCCTGCTGTACGAAATGCTGGCCGGGCAGGTAACGTCTCACCGTGCTCTCCTGCTGCTTCTCTGCCCTCTGGTGTGAGCGCTTCGGCTCAGGCGGGGCCAGGCGGCCGGGCTGGGCACTGTGGTGTGGCTGGTGCCGGCTGGCTCCCTGGGCCCAGGTGGAGGGGGAGACGCTCCCCTGAGAGTGGGTTCTATGCACATGGGCAGAAGTTAGCTTCTCGTCCCAGAAACCTGCACTGACAGGTGCATCCTGGAGTCAGACAGTGTGCAGCTTTCACATTGTACACAGGAGCCCCTGTACACCGATGACGACCCAGGCCCCTGTCATCCGCGGTGTCTCAGACCCGGCTTAGGCTCCCTGCAAGTGCGTCTGCAGAACCCTGGTGCCGCCCGTGTGTGTGTGCGCGCCATCATTGAAGATGTGCTCCAGTAGCTTCTCCCACCCCTCTTGTCCGCCATAGGCAGTTCATCTAACTTGTGTAAAAGTCCAATGAGGCTGAGCTTCCAGCTGAGGAAAGACACGTGTGGTTTTCTCTTGGGAATGACATATCAGATAACCAGGTGCATCACTGCCCAGCACGGCGCTTGCTGAGGTGATGGCCTCATGTCTTCATCGGAGTAAGTCCCAGCAGCCCTTGCGACAAGCCACCTCAGAATCTCAGTGGGCTAACACACAGCACAGGTATATTTCACATTCTTGGTGCAGGCCTGTGTGGGGGCAGGGGCACGGATCCCAAGGTCATTCAAGGACCCAGGCTTCTTGCACCCATTGGCTCCGCCTTCTGGAGCCTCGGGTTCCTCCACTGACCCCCTCACTACTCAGCCAGCGGTGAGGAGAGAAACGGAGGACAGCCACACCTGTGCCCTCAGGCCCAGGCCTGCAGGTGGCACACAGCACTCCCGCCTACAACATGCTGGCCCCACGGTCCCACGGAGATGCATTGCAGAGGGCTGGAGGTATCGTGCACCTGTGAGCTCAGCAGGGAGAAGCGGGTTTGGTGAGCATCTACCCGATCCCTGCCATCGCACTTCAAAACGATTCTGTTGTGGCTGCTTTTATAGTTGCCAGCACCCCGATAGCTAAGAGCCTGAGTAAGGAGAATAGAAAGAAGTGCTTGTGTTACATAGCAGAGCTACACTTCCCAAAAAAGTCTTTAAATCTTTGCTTCTGAAAAGAAGTTACCCTTTCTGACAACTTACACCCATTGACTCATTCATTTATTCACGCAACATGCACTTACGATGGTAATAACCCGTAATGAAGGTCCGCATCTTCACAAAGCTTACAGTCTACAGAAAGACAATAGGCAAGGTAAAGAAGGGAAATGTGTAACAGTTGGAAAGCTAAGAAGAAAAGTAACCATCAGGAAAAGAAGGCATAGTGTTGGAGAAGGGCTGAAATTTTAGCTGGGAAGGCCAAGGAGGGCCTTGTGTACAAGCCAAATTAGGATGAAAGAGATATGAGGGAATGTCCATGTGCATATCTGGGGGGAAAGCAGGTGCAAAGGCCCTGGGGTGGGACTAAGCTACCATGTTTAAGCAGTGGAAGGGAAGTTGCCAGTGTGGTTGGAGCAGAGCAGGGAGTCCTGCGAGGGAGCAGGTGGTGGGAGGAGGAAGAGGAGGAGGTCCAAGGTCGGAGACAAAGGGGGGCACACCAGGTCACATGTGCGTAGGGATCATTGCAAGGCCATTGGCCTTCCCACCGGATGGGAGGCCATGGAGGATCTGTCTCTCTGATCGTATCTTACATCTTTCAGATACTAAAGTAGTCTTTTAGAAGTTAAAAGATATATGGTACTAGCCTACATTTGGTCATTATTTCTCCGTGATGTTAGGATGGGATTTATATTTTAAAAAGTGGTTTGTGTATTATTTAGGTTTTTGTCCCTAGTACCATGTTTATTTTAGGCCAAATGCCTCCATTTGTAAACACAGAAGAGCAGGTTATGCAGAACAGCTGTCAGGGAGATAACAGCTGGCAAAACACAAGTCTCCCGCTCCCTGAGTTAATTTCCCCTCTTTAGAACTTTGACGCTAAAATTGGACTGAATTATCGGCCCCCTGGGGGCCATGCTGTTCTCAGAAGCACAGAAAGCTGAGTTCCCCTCCTCGATCCCACTTGCATGTCCTGACTCTTGAGTCCGGAAAACAAGCCCTGCTTTCATGAAGAGGCACATTTGCATATGCCAACAAACAAAATTGGTTGGGTGGAAATAGGATCTGTTTCCAAGGGCACTTTACAAGAGCTGAAATGAGCTGTTTCTTTATTGGCCGGCAGGAGACTAGCATTTCGGGACCCAGGCCTGCAGCGAAGTCCCCTCCACCCCGTCTTCCTCCTCCCCCTCCAAGCCTCCCGGGTCTGTGTTCTGCAGGGGAGAGCGCAGGAGACGCTGCTCTCCTTCGGGGAGGTCCCCTCCCGGGGGCATTCTGAAGGCCCGCCTCCTCTGCAGCGGGTCCTTCCTCTCACCCCAGAGAGCCCAGGGCCCTCCCCCACCCCGTGGTTCCACAGACATTCTGGCACATTTTCATTATTTTTCATCCCGTTCCTCGGGGTCAATGAGCCTGCCTTATGTGATTTCTGGAAGTGTCCACCATCTCTGTTGGACACGGGGAGGCTCTCACTGTGGCACCTGAACGTTGGCCCACGTCCGGGCGCACTGGCGGACACAGCCACTGCTCCTTCCTCAGAGCCTCCGCTGTGCCGCCCGGCACGGTGTCTCCACCTCAGACCCCCTTCCTCGCTTTGCTCCCTGACCCGATGCAAACTTGAACATATTCCTGGGCTGTGACTAAGCCCGAAAAGGACAATAAAGGCTCCACGTGTACCGTCCACACTGCCCCCTCCCCCGCCCGGAAGCTGCAGGAACCTCAGAGACCCAGCGGAGGGAATAGACACTGTTATTGAAAAGTAAAACTAATTAGAAAGTTGCTGGTGGGGCTGTAGTCTAAATCTGTCCTCTTTAATCAAGAGAGCTGAAGATGAGCAGAAAAAGTTTATTGCTGTTTTCTTCTTATTTGCTTTATTTATTGTGAGCAGCCAGCAGGGGCAGTTAAGTGGAAACAGCCCGAAGCCATCTTCAGTTCCCGGATGGCTGGACAAATACAAAGACTACAGGGCACAAGTTGTGTTTGCCCGGCACTCGAACCGGCTACCCCTGCTCCCAGCTTTCTTGGGCATTCATCATAAAGGGGCCAGCCCTCTCCTCTCGCGTCCCTTTCTGCCAGGGTTGTCCTTATTCCTGGTGAATCGGCAATGGGTACTGTATCCCAGAACATCAGCCTGAAAGTCCTGGAGTTCTCTCCCTGCCCCCTGCCCCCCACCCCCAGGCATCAGTGACCTGCAAGGGGACATGGCGGGCCCAGTGGCCACCTACTAGTGAGCGACCTTGGGATCATTTTGGAATGAGTCCTTCATCCTTCGTTTGCCTGTTTAAAATTCACAAGTTACATATTGCCAAGGAGGGCACCCCCAAGCCAAGGCCTGAGTTTAGCTTGAAACACTGAGTCCAGATTGGTAGAAATTTCAAAAATAATCCTGGGAACGGCGGGAAGAGGGGGGAGAAGCAACCCAAGATGGTCATGCCCTAAGTACCTCCACAACGCGTGGCCCCCTGGGGTCCCCAAGCTCCGTGGCTGGCGCGTCTGGGAAGGAAAGTGAACGTGATTATGACTTCTCCACGTGGACCTGCCTCCGACACCAGGCCTGAGACGAATGGTCACCTGTGAGAACATCCCAGGGGCGACCAGGAGAGGCAGAGGGAGAGCCAGAAAAATGTTCACGTCCTTCAGCTGCTTAATCCCACACCTGGGAAATCATTCTGGGAAGTAATTCAGAGAAGAAACAAACGATACACAGAGACATTTATAGTAGCATTTGTTAGCGCTGGAAGCGATTATAAATGCGCCTTGGACAGATGAGTCGGCCCGGGATGGCGTGTCCCCCAGCGGCACTAATCTGACTGGGAACACTGGTAGCTGCAGAGAAAATGTGTTTGCAACAGCGAGTGAAGAGCAGACTGCTCCAAATTATGTTTCACCACTCGAAAATGATATAAAAAGCCACAGGGTCCACAGAAAAATAAGAGCAATGTTCGCTTCGGGGTAAGAGGGATGCGGATGCTACTTTCATGGACTTCCCCTCCCCCCAAAAATACATTATTTCAATTTCATATAGGGCTCCCGGGAGCTTTTCCAAGTGTGGTGGTCACTACTGCTGTTCCCCAGGTATTCGGGGTCTTCTTCCTTCTGGCACACGTAGGATGGTACCCCCGGCTCCCTCGTGATTGGGTGGGTGGGACTTGGGACTAGTTCTGACCAACGAGGTCTGGGTGGATGTGCTCCCAGGAGGAGCATTTGAGTGCTCGAGCGAGACCCCTCAGAGCCCCTGTTCTGGCTCTGCCACAGCAGGACCAGGTGGCGCTGCTCCACCAGCGTGGGCGCCTGGGCGCCTCTGCCGACCCACAGTGAACGTGCGGCCTGAGCAGGAGGTAGCTAATCCACATTTGGGCTGGGGGATCATGTCAGGTCTCTAGTCTAGAGGTAGTCACACGCTTCACAGTGACTGGAAACATCCCAGGCCATGGCGTCTGCCCCCCTTTATTTTCAGAGGTCCCCACTACCCATTGCGCAGGACGTGAGTCAGGCTTTTTAAAGTAACAGTCTCACCCGAGCGGTGGAGATCTCTTCCTGTGCTGCGTGCACCAGCAGCCCAGCGCCTCCCCGGCGTCCACGGCGCCACTGTCCACGGTCTGACCACCGGGACATGCGTGGGAAGTGGCATCGCCCAGACTGGCTGCAAGTCCAAGCTCCGAAGTCAGGGTGCCTGGGCTTGCTTCCTGGCTCCTGGACACTCCAGCTCTATAACTCCGGCCAGAGCACTCAATGGAACCTCAGTGACCTCCACTCTGCAATGGGATTAATGGCACCTGCGTCATGTGGGGTGCTTGGGGGAATGAGGGGGTGGCCCGCAGCATGCCGGGCACAGAGGAGACAGAGCCTGGGACCTGAATGTGGCTGCCGCTGTCATCCTCCATGGTGCTCTCCCAAGTGCCGGCCGTTCTTCCGTGTCGGGCAGTGCGGACTCACGGGAGTGACAACAGAACTGCAGGGGTCAGGGCCTGTGTCCTCCCTGGGAGAAGCCCCCGTCCTTGGGGCCACACAAGGGTGGGACACGGGGTAAAACCCCAAGTCTCTGCCGTAAAGACAGGTGGTCTTGTGGCTTCTGCTATAGCGTAGGAACCTTACTGCAACAGATGAGCCTAAGGGGCCTCTACAGACCCCCACCCCCCACTGTAATGATCTGCATTGGGTTAGACAGCTCTCCTTACTGCAGGACTTCTCAGGGCCTTTAGAACGTATCCATGCGAATCTCCAGAAAAAAAGTTTGCAGGTGCAAACTTGACCCGGAAATATCCCGAGGGATCAATGTCCTGAGAAATGTTCACTGGGCATGTCAGGGGCCATCTATCCTGCCCTCAGTGGGGATACAGCTGTTGCTGCGTGGTTTAAAAAAAAAATCTTCCTTTGACCTGCAGTGGGCCTGGCCCAGCCGTATCTGTTTCAGAAACCAGCACACGTGGGGAGGCTCCGTGAGCAAAGCTGGCTCCCATGCCAGGAGACCGGGAGGCAGGCGTCAGAGCCAGAGCCCCGCCCAGAACGCCCTGACAACTCCTGTCTCTCACTTTGCAGGGAAAGAAGGGCTCCGGCCTCACTGACCTCGTGGTCTTCAGTGAGGAGGGCCTTCTCGCTGCCTCGCTTGAGGAGGATTCCTGAGAAGTGTTTGGTAGGGTTTTTCTTTGGAGAAAGGTTTTGTTAGGCCTATGGCTTGGATTACCTGTCACTTGGCCCCTGTGGTGTTCCTGCCACTGGTTCTGAGCGTCACCGGGGAGGCGGGGTGAGTCCCCCTGGTGTCTTCGTCATTGTCAGTGAAGCATACCAGCACACGACTTCATGGGCGTGTGACCTATGCGGTCACACGGGGCCCGAGCTCAGAAGACTCCTGCACATCAGGTTTAGTGCTCTGCAGTCTTGTGAGGGACCCCTCATTTTCACTTTGCTCTGAGACTCACAAATTGTGTAACTCATCCTGACCAGTGGCCCCAAGGAGCCACACTGGGAGCACTGACTGGTTATCTGGAAGCAGGGCCTGCTCACCTCCGGGGCACCATGACATTGCAGAGTGCGTACACACAGCGAATTCGGAGCAGGTGGGGGCCCTGAGCAGAAACCACACCATGTTTGTTTTAGTTACGAAAATTTCATTGGCCAAAACACAGCCACATACATGGATCGCTTGTCAGGGAAAACAAGATGTGTTGTGGTTGGCGTGCAGCGGGTGGTCAGAGGAAGTAGGCTACAGGACATCAGGGGAGAAGGTTCTGTGGGGTGGACCGTACAACTGGCCTCCACTGGAGTTCTTGCTGGCTGCAGCCACACCCGTCCCCCAGCCTGCCCTGCCCTGCTCTGCAGGCAGATGCCGCACATCCCCTGCCGACACAGGTGACCATCCTCAGCCTGCGTTCCCCGCTGGGGTGTCTGCCCCCAGCTGACGTGCCTGGTGGGCACCAGGTGCCAGGTGCTATGGCACTTCTGCCCATGGGGACTCTGTTCCTGCTCTGCTCTGCGTCACTCACAGGCAGGCTGATTTTCACTCTCTCGCCCTCCTCACGCTCCCACCAAATTAGACATTCTCAATGCCAGGCACTTACAGCTGGAAAATAGGCCTATTTATATTCTTAGACCAAGGGGGAAAAAAAAGGCGTACATGGCATCAGTCACCCCACACCTGGCCCAAAGGTAGGGTTCTTTATAGACTCGGCATCTTTCCCACTGGTGGGTAATGGCTCCCGTGTGCTGGACCCACTCCCAGCGCCTGTTCAGGGCTGTGGTTGGGGCAGAGGAGGGAGGTCGGGGGCCAGAGAACAGGTGGGGGTGGTTGTGAGTGGTGGGTAGGGAAGCTGGCCTCTCTCACTCAAGGGGGCTGTTTGACAGGAAGGGACAGCCGTCCTGCTGGTGACTGCACAGTTGTCTTTGGTCCACGAGATAGCTTAGACGGAAGCCCAACTCTGCTGTTATCTGAGCCCTAACCTCATCAGCCACAGTGACTGGGAGCCCTCCTTATAATGAGAAGGAAAACACAAGGTGAAATAGGATTCTCTCTACACGGGCTGACCCTGGTCTGCCTTTTGCATGCTAAGTTCGAGGTTAGCTAAGTGAAAGGAGAACGTTAAGCCATTTTTCCTAAGCCCATCGATGCTGTGGGTTGTCCAGAGTGACGAGTAATTTGCTAATCCCAGGACTGAGGGCGTGCTGAGCTCACCCGTTCCTCCTGAGGTTCGCAGCGGCCCTGCCCCCACGAAGACACTCCATCCACCTCAATAACAATACTAGTACCGCTAAGCACCCTTCATTGGGCCCTTACTGGGTACAAGACAAATATCAGACTCACCAGGGAACCCCACTGTGCAGACGGGAAAACTGTGTCTTAATGAGGTGAGCCACTTGCCTCTGGACAACCAGCTAGGGGGTGAGGGGGCTGCAGTTCTGGTTTAGACCTACCTGACTTCAAAGCCATGACCTCCCACAGTGCGTCTGTGCCCCCACTCCCCACTTGGGGATGCAGACCCGGTGGAAAAGGACAGGACAGCGTCCAGGGTGGCTCCGTGTTGGATCCCAGGGGCCCGAGGAAGTCCTCTTTGGCCACATGCTGGTGTCCACTTAACCCCCGTGTTCAGAATCCAAAGGCATCAGTGTTTGCCATGCCCCCACCTTCTGAACACAGTCATCTGTAAGCTGACTTGATGGTAATTAGACTTTTAACACATAATTACAAGAGTAATGGATGAATTATAATTCACTTGCAAATCGCTCAAAGCATTACTCAAAAACATTTTTCTTAAAGATTGTTTCGAGTTGCCCCGGGTAAGATAATTAAAGGCACAGGAAAAACAGAGACACTCATCCCGCAGCCTAATTACAGACCGTCGACTACACCCGCCGGCGACCGCGCTGCCTCTGCAGCCTGTGGAGCTTCTCGGCGTTGAGCTGGGGCTTCGGGCGCCACGTTAATAAATTGCCTCAATGTTTTGCCTCCTTCTCTCTTCCGCAATAGCCTCCGTTTGATGGCGAAGATGAAGACGAGCTGTTCCAGTCCATCATGGAGCACAACGTCTCGTACCCGAAGTCCCTGTCCAAGGAGGCCGTTTCCATCTGCAAAGGGGTGAGTGGGTGTGGGTTCCCGCTGGGCTCCGTCACGGCCCGGAAGGGTCGACGGGCACCGTTCCCGGGCTTCTCCGCAGAAGGGCAGAGAGACCACTAACCTGCACCACTGCCTCCGGCCACTAAGAGCTAGAGCTGGGTGACCTGCAGGGTGTGGTGGGGAAAGTGAAAGCCTGGAAAGTGGGTCAACACCCCAAAACCTCTGGAAACCCTGGCCCGGTCAGCGTTCATTTCCCGTCCACCTCAGGGGTCCTGGTGCAGGTCACCAGAAGTGACCTCGAAAGGTTAGAGGATGTTCGTGCTCTTCGTCGCCTCCCTTGGCACGGGCCCAGTCAGTCCCGTGGTCGCCTCTCCACTTCTGAGATGTGCGGGTGATGCACGTATAGAGAAGGGCACAGGTCATCAGGGCGCAGGTCAGCGAACTGTCCCCGAAGGAGCACACCCATGTAACTGCTCGGCCTCCGCACCCCAGGAGCCCCCACCCCTCCCGCCTTGTCGTCCCTCCCGGCCTGTCCCTGCAGAGGTGGGCCGTGCCTGCTTGAACTTGGCACACCTGGGGTCTTGCTCCCTGCACCCCTCGGCATGGTGCTGGTGAGGCGTCCTGGCGTCCTGCACGCGGTTGTGGCTGCCTTCTGCACCCTGGGCACACTCCCTGAGTGAACGCAGCCCCTCCTGTGCGTTTCTCCGCCCCTGGTGGGTGCGAGGGTCGTTTCCTTTTGACTTGGGGCAGTTCCAAGTACACTGCCCTGAGGCTTCTGGGTTATGTGTTTTGAGGAACATGGGAACGGATTTTCTGCTTATTTTTGTCTACTTTATTAAGGTATCATTGATAAAATTGTAACATATTTAAAGTGTACAGCGTGATGACTTGATATGCGTGGCCCTTTGTAGCCGCGCCTTCCTGCTCTGCAGAGCACACCAACCACAGGTCAGGAAGATTCCAAAAGAGCAGTTACGTGGCTGCTGATATGCATTCGGGAGCCAGGCCCACGGTGGCCGTGTCTGCACTGAACAGGGACAGACTTTTCTCTCGTCGCTGCTTCCTAAACAGCACAGTATAGCAGTTCGTCACATAGTGCTCGCACGGCGTTAGGTAGCAAAGGTAATCTAGAGGTGACTTAAAGCATTCGGGAGGCTGCACGCAGGTGATGTGCAGACACTGTGCCCTTTCACGCATGAGGGACTTGGGCGAAGGGGATTTCGGTGTCCACAGGGGAGTCCTGGAACCAGTCCCCCGCTGATACCGAGGGACAAGTGTACATGATAAAAGGGCCCCACAGTCAGGCTGACTCGCTCATCACCTCGCATAGTTAGTTTTGTCCCTGAAGTTCTACTCCCTTGGCACATTTGAGTCACACAGTACATTACCATCAACTGTGGGTACCACGACACACATCAGCTCCTTTCTCCTGCCTCCTAGCTGATGACCAAGCATCCAGGCAAGCGGCTGGGCTGCGGGCCCGAGGGAGAGCGGGACGTGCGCGAACACGCCTTCTTCCGGAGGATCGACTGGGAGAAACTGGAGAACCGGGAGATCCAGCCGCCCTTCAAGCCCAAAGTGGTGAGTCAGGGGCAGGCCTGTGTCTGAGCCGTGCTTCCCCAGATCCCAGAGGTGTCCCACCCACCCATGTTTTGGGGGAGGAGAGATGCAGCCAGTGACCCCTGGCCTCTGCAAGGGGAAAAAAGTGGCCAGGTACCTGCCTTGCCCTCGTTCTGAGACCTGAGAAACCGGGATCCCTGCTGTGACTCTGAGTGTGAGGACAGACCAGGCAGCTGGAGGGGCGGAGGGGGCGGGGGCTCGCTGCGCTCACCACGCACTCCAGCAGGACAGCTGCTGAGCACCCCGAAAAACTCTTGGAGAGCCAGGGCAGGTCTGCTCTGGGTTGGGGTCTCATGGACTTTGCACCCTTTGCTCCGAGTCTCCAGCCATCCTGGATTCCCCTCGCACCACCGCCCGCCCCCCCACCCCTCAGTGACTGCCACACACCAGACTCCGATTGCTGGCTGCAGCCTGCGCTTGCCTTTCTGAGTGTATCTATCTCTGGAGAGAAACTGGGAGTCTTACGACATCAGCCTCCTCACTCACACCCGCTGCCACTTTGCAGTGTTTCCAGGGAGGCTGCCTTTCCCTGCATCCCACGTCTGAAGGCCAGACGGGTCTGGGCCTTGAGGCTCAGCCACCGGCTCGGCCAGCCTTGGGTCATCACACGAGGCCTCGTCTCCCGAGACTGCACACGGGGCGGCTATATTGCACAGTTTCAGAAGCACTTGCTGTGTGGGTTCAGCCCAGATCTCTCCTCACAGGGCCCTGTGAGCAGGCACAGGGACCCTCCAGGGGGCTGAGTTACTGACCGGGCCGAAGGGGGTGGTTGTGGTGGGGGGGCGGGAGGGGGGGCTCCGTAACACAGCTTTATTCTTAGAGCAGCTACTTCCTCAATATGCTTACGTGTTCTCTACTCCAAGAATAAAACCGCGGGTGGTCAGTCCATTGATTTTATTTTTCCAAGACATTTTTAGCACAAAATGAAGAAAAACTAAAATTAATCAGGTCAGCTGACTTTCTCCCGAGTCATCATTTCAAATAGAGACATTGTGTCACCCCACCTTCGCGTTAGCCAGGCCCAGGCCCCGAGTTCGGGGGCGCTCACAGGGGCCCTTCCCTCCGGTTCACAAGGCCTGGTTTTAAGGCCAGGGAGGGGCGTGACAGAGACCAGTGGTACTGCAGCCCGTCTGCACGGAGCAGTCTTCTAGGGACTTTCTTTTCCCGTTCCCTGCCTGGCAGCCTTCTGGAACCGACTGTGAGAGGTGCTCCGTGGGCAGGGCTCACACGCAGCTCAGTTCTTGGAGACAGCAGAGGCACCCCCTGGGACCCTGCTCTGAGTACTCAGCAACATCCCCTTTCCAGAAAGAGACGAGGTGTGGCCCAGTCACCCTCACACACACCTTTCTCTGTGTATTCCTGCCTGGCTTTTAGCAGGACGTTGTCCATCTGCGTGGTCACCTACTTTTTGTGAACACCGCAGCCCTAAACTCACATGCAGGGGAAGCCAGAGCACAGCTTGGCTCTGGTGGCTCACATGTACATGGTTCCCCGTGGGCCGTGGGAATCACTGGAAGCACCGTTTCGTGTGGAAGGCCTGTGTGGTGGGAGCTCTGGTCGGAGGGTGAGACCTCACCTGCCCTCCGCGAGGTTTCTCAGGCGGAAGCTGGGGAACCTGGGTGCAGAGAAGGAAGAGCGGCTAGGAGAGTGCAGAGGGCAGGAGGTTGGTACCCAAGGGAGATGCAAATGAGAGTGGAGGTGGAAGCCAGTGGCTATAGGATGAAGCAGCAGATGTTTTTTCCAAATGCAGAAGAGGGCCCAGGGCAACGAGATCATTAGGACAGCCCGGGGACGAGAGTTGGGGGGGGCTCAGTTTGCCCCACCCCACACCAGGCCACCGCACGGCAGCAGAGATGGCTCTGAACTTCCGGTGAAGGGAGCACTTCGGCAGCTTCCAAGACATCACTCGGACCTCTCAGTGCCCACCTGAAACGGAAGGACCACACGCCAGCTGCAGAAGAAAGCCATCGCTCTGTGAAGTCTGAATGTTGCAGAGACGGCAGCACGTGCCAGATCGGCACCACAGCCGAGGGGAGCGGAAAATTATTCCTAGACGTTGTCATTAAAAGTCAAAAGAGTTTACTGACAAAGTACAAAGCTGAGTCTTCTCTGACCAGCGGCTTCGTTATTTCAAAGATGTGGCAGCACCAGCAGAGCTATTGCTGTGGCAAACGTATTGCTGCCAGATTCTACCAAACGTGTGTGCAATGAACCGTTTCGGACAGCACCTGTCCTCTGAGCGGTGCCGACAGCCCTGGTGGGCGGAGCTCGTCTGTCTTGGAGCGCGTTCAGTGCTTCCTCAGCAAGTGCTGGTGAAGCACTTTCCCTGAAATGGAGGCTTTGGTTATTTTTGATGCCAGCAGGAGGCCCCGGAGCACCCACAGTTATCTGCAGGGTGCTTCTGGAGGCCTGTTTTGTGTGCATGAGCTCAGGAGTCTCATTCCGTTGTGTTTTTTCTGAGGGTTTTTTTTTTTAATTTTTGAATCTCCAATGAAAGATGATTTCAAAGTCACTGACTTCCCTGAGAGAGTAAAGGACTCCTGTCGCCGGACCAAAACGGAGCGTCTCCTGAGTGATCAGGGCTCCCACAGTGTCTCGCCATCCTTCTTTGCCTGCCTGTCAGACAACATCACAGAAACTAGACTCAGGCTCCAGGGGAACAGAGCTCCACCTTCAAGGCCGGTTCACGACGCTGTAGGTCTGTGGAAGGCCGTTTCAGGGCTTTCTGTGGCCTGGGTTCTGTTCAAGGTCTCACATCAAGTAGAGCAGGGAGAAGAGGGCGACCGTCACCCAGGCGCAGAAGTGGAGGTGGAGGGGAAGTGCCCGCAGCCCGGAGGAATAACATGCACTGCGGTGACCCTTTGTCAGGGAGGACCCTGTGTCCCCAGAAGGCCACCAAATGCAATTGTGAAGATGATTATGATTTTCTGGAAGATGAGGGAGATCGCCCTGGGCTGGTTTATTTTGTAAAACGAAATCATCTGTGTTCTGCTCTCTGGGAGATGAGGTAGCCAGCGAACTCTCTCTCCTTTACGGAAAACAGCGCAGGGCAAGCTGGTTTCGGTGTCCCTGCGAGAGACGCAGCCCCGAGGAGCCTCGCGCCACCACCGGCACACGGCCGTTGGCTCAGCACTTGGCTAGTGTTCTGAGTGAAACACTGGAGTCATCAAAAAGAGGCCCGTTCAGGAGATCCCATGGAAGGAGCTTCTTCTTTTAAGTTCAAAAAAGAGGTCGCCCTGAAGCGGTGACTGTACTTGCTGAAAGAGAACTGAGAGGGTCCTGGCTGCCTGCCGGTCCCAGGTGACCTAGGCGGTGACGCGCCAGCGTCCTGAGCACCCGCTGAGGGAGAGGACCGCCTTCCTTCTGCTCTGCCTGGACAGCGAGCGGCCCTGCCCTCAGGGGCACCCGGCGTCACTTCAGATTTTGTCGGCTTTTATCCCAATGTATTATTCATGGGACTATAATGCCCTGCAAATTCCCATTCTTCCTGCCCGTGATACATAACAGTTTAGACAAATATTGGAAGTGGAAAGTTAATTGATTTTTCATGTTTGAATTCCATCCATTGGCACCAAGGAGCAGAATGTCTAATCTAGTTCACAGGCGAGACCAAAGCATTCACTGTACTTAAACGGTTGTGGGCGAGAGAGAAATTCATCTATAAAGTTAACACCGAGAAATAGATCCCAGAGTTGATAGATGAGCAAAGTGCTTTGGAAATAGGCCTGTCATTCACGGGTAGCCTTTCTTGGGAAATTACTGTCGTGGCATCAAAAAGAGACAGGAAAAAATAACAACTTCCATCAGGACGTCATCAGTCTTGCAGCGAGAGCCAAAGAGCTGAGCCCGTCACCAGCCCGAGGAGGCCCTGCTGTGGCTCCAAAGGCCCTCATCTCACCGTGTCTTCCTCCGGCTCCTTCCTCTGGCTTATTCGGAGAGCTGGACGACAGTTTAACTAGCAAAGTGGGCGCAGTGCTTTTTAATTCATTTTACTTACTTTAATGATTTCTAATTTCTGGCTTGCAGAAGAGTTGCAGGAATCGTTTGAAGAGTTGCTGTAGACCCCATACCCAGAGGCCCTAAACATAGCATGTTCCCGCATCAGCTGTATCAGTTCATTCTTTACGTCTGACACACACACACGTATTTTTTTCCCTGAATCCTCTGAGAGTACGTGGCAGGCCTAATGTCTCTTTCTACCTGAATAATTCTGCGTGTGTTCCCTACAACGAAGGGCGCTCCGTGGCACGGTGCCCTGCTCATCACCGCTCTGAAGTTGCTTGTGCAGAGCCGCAGCTGTCCAGGCGAGGGGCTGTCGGACGATGACGCCGCTGGCTGCCTCCCACAGCATCTAATCAGGCCTCTCAGGTGGCAGGCAGGTGCGTTCTCCGCCTTCCCACGGAACCAGAAGCAGGGATGCCAATTAAAAGTGAGATTCATCAGACTCGGAGCCTCACCGGCAACGTCGGAACACTGACCCGCCTGGGGAGATGAGAGCCTCTGCCACATCCGGACGGACTTCGGGTAGATTTAAGCCTCGAAACCAGCCCGAGACAGCAGCTTCTACTTGGTTAATTAGAGGCGAGAAGTCTTCCTTTTCTTTGATAATTACTCTCCCACATGTGTTTCTGCTTGAAAGAGAAGTGGGAAGAAAGGAGACATGTAAAATAATAGTCAGTATAAATAAGCAGCTCTGGGCAAGGCTTGAGGAGCTGCCGAGGTGAGAGGTGGGATAAATGTGGACCCCATGCACCCCGAGTCACACGAGCTGACGAGCTCCCGTTGTCGGAAGTAGTGGTTCCAATCACAGTGGTCGCTGAGTCCTCTAAGCTGGTCATTTGTATGAAGAAAGACCGAGCGGAGGGCATGGCGTTGCTCCACAGGATGCAGCCCAAGGTGCACCACAGTCTCTGCCTTCGTGCCCACATGGCCCTTGTGCCCACGAGCAGCCACTCCTTTCACGAGTGGCTCATAGCCTGGGCCTGTGCACAGACCCATCAGCAGAGCCGTTCCCTGTGGCCAGAACTGGCCCTTCCCGAGGGAGGCTCTAAGGCCACCGGTGAGAAAAGTGCTGTTTAACTTTGTGTCGTTGGGAAACCGTAGCCTGTTCCATCTCTCACCACAGTTACTATTAAAATACCGGCTCTGCATGGGAAAACAATCAAGCAGTAGAGACAGACATAAGAGGAAAAGACTCCCTCCCTCCCTAACTACTAATGTCATTGTTCAGTGTCTTTTCTGGAACCTTCTGGACAGTTGTACATGCGTGTGCACGTATATACAAGCGAGGTGGCAGCAGGCGCCCTGTTTCGCGCCTTGCATCTTCCAAACAGCAGCACGTCTCCGTGGTGTTTCCGTGTCGGCTCCTGTGGGTTTGTGGCGTCCTTTACACAGGCCATTCCGATCTGGAGTTCCTAAGCCAAGCTCTGACCGTTTTCCAAATGCTCTCCCCTGTCCGTTCTTGTTCTCCAGACTTTCTGTACCAAAGCGCACTGGCTTCAGTGGGCATCCAGGCCTTCGGTGAGCACGTTTCCAGAGCCTTGGGTGACTGACCATGAGCGAGCTAACCTCACTCCTTAACCCTTAGCGTGTGTGCCTGCTTGCACTGGCCGTGCACGGAAGACCGTTCCCTGAGCATGCTGACCTCCTTGGAGAGGACAGGCCCAGGGCTGCTGCCCAGCGGCCCCGCGCCCTCCCTGGATGGTTCTGCAGTGTGGACATGACCTCCCGGGGGCCCAGGGCAGCATGCGCCCACTCCCCTCTGCTGCGGGTTGTTTAATTGGATGAAGGCAGCGTACAGCTGTGAGTCGGGGCGCCATGCACAGGTGCTGGCGGTGCTCTCACTAACCCACTGCGCTAGGACCTCGGCACAGGGCTGCGGTCGGCCCCCAGAACTGGGACTTGGAATGTGGCTAACGGCGACCCTGAGACAAAGCACATCTGGCTGCCTTGAGGGGTTGTCGGAGATGTGCCCACCCTGATGAGTTTCCTTTCTCTTCCCTGTTGCTCCACGCCTGTTCTCTCGGTTCGCTGCGCGCTCTTCCTGCTCTTCTGGGTTTGTGTGGATTTGCTTTGTGATGGCGGTGTTTCCATGCTACTCACACGCCCCAAACCCCCATGCCAGTGACTGTGGGGCTGCATTCTGCACGACTGAGACACCAAGGTAAAGGTCAGGATTGAGACCTACCCGTGCGGTTCACTCTCGGTGGCCCCCCCCCCCGCCAGGTAAGAATCAGAGCCGGGAAGCCGACCTCCGCAGCACAGGCTCAGACTCAGCCTCCTCCCCGAGGCCCGCTGCCCAGGAGGCAGGATGCAAAGCGTTGTGGGTGGACCATGTGCCACGCGGGGAGGGAGCATTGCAGTCCCACATGCCACCCGGCGTCGGCACCTTCCTGTGCTTCGTCACGCCCTTACCGTGCCTGCCATCTCCTGGGCTCTTCTCAGTGGCGCTGTTGACCAGATGGCTACCCAGGAGTTAAGTCCCGACTGCAGAGCTAAGGAAGGGGGTAGACGACTCTTGGTGTTCCCTCACGCTGCATGTGGTGATCACAGACCTTTCCCTGCCGGGCACCTGCTGCAGGGCGGTGTCACGCCTGATCACTAGGGAGGGCAGCACACACGGTGCTCCCTTCAGTCCTCGCAGCAGGCTCGGCAGGTGGGCACTCCCATCCTCATCTTCCCTTTCCTGTGGGCTGCCCAAGGCCGTACCCCAGGCTTCTGAACTCCGGTTGGGGCCTGCACCCCATTGCACCTCCCATTTTCCCTCGGGAGTTGAATGTGGCCCCGTAAACGCAGATGTGCTCTGGTCTCCGGGAGTGCCAGTGGGACTGTCGGGTTTGGGCCACTTGCTGCTGCCCTCCCCACCCCCATCTCTGTCCCACATCCCAGGTGCCAGAAGCCTCAGCTGGTGAAAGGGAGGGGAGGCCCTTATTGCTGAAGACAGTGCACCGGCCAAGGAGTTTTTCTCACAAGTTGCACATGCTGCCTTTAGCTTCTGGGGGTCATCAGGTGGCCTAGCGCTCTGAGGCCAAGGGCCGCCCATACCTGCCTGTTGCTGTCGTGGACAGTGGTGGAGGCTGCCCTGCCCGTGGCCATGGCGGTCACCTTCCCCTTCAGCCCTGAGGACTGCTTGAGGACGTCTGCAGTCTGGCCGGCTGTACTTTTCCGTCACGCCATCACTCGTTGACATGCTCACCAGTGCGTCCCCAGGCACGGCCAGGGCCCCCGAGCCCTTCAGTCTCTGTGCCTCCTCCTCCTCCCTCTCGGACCCGGACGGCGCCGGGGCCCTTCGCCCACAGGCTGACGGTTGTGAGTGCGGTTGGCTCACAGGTGGTGGGCAGAATCCTTTCTACCTTAAAAATGCAGTAGCTTGGTGAAGCTGTTGTTTAGCGTTCCCCCAAGGACCAAAGAGCTCTGACTCCCATGACACTGTTCAGTAGGTTGGCGGTTCCCCACGTCTAGGAAAATAGACATTCAAGGTCTTCTCCAATGTGACTGAAAGGAGGGCGTCCGTCTCTAAGCCTGATTGCACTAAGAGGTGTGGAGGGCTCATCTTTCGGGCATTACGAGATCCTCCACGGTGGGAAAATTAGCGCTGCTGCTCCTAGTCCTGAACTTTGGATAAAAATAGCTGTGCTCCGCCCCCGTCCCTGGTGAGGGAGAAGTGGTGTGATTTTCCCCAAGCGTGAAGATTCTTTCTGTGTCCTGGGTCTCATCGGATCCTCCGGCTCCACCTCCAGCTTCTCCGGGGCTTCCCCCTGTGCCTCACACGTTACAGCCGCAGACGCGGTTCTCATCCTTGCCCTCCGCCGGCCCTGCCTCAGGTCTCCCCGCCTGAGTGAACAGGTTTTAAACCCCTTCCACTGGCTAACACCTGATCTCTCTCTTTGGGATCAGGGAAATTCCAACACGATGTCGATCTTGAACTAGAAAGAAGGGGAAGAGGTTTGCCGCAGCGAACAGCCTTGAGGCCCACAGTGACAGCCCAGTGGCATGTGACGCAGAGCAGAGCTGGGGCTGACCTGGTCTCCTCAGCGCCCCCTGCCCCCGAGGCTGCAGCAGGCCCAGCGGGAGGCTTTCCAGCGGGCTGCAGTGCTCAGCTGTGCAAGCTGTGGCCACCCTCCAGAGCGACCTCCTCTGGAGGTCAGCTTTAGAATTCGATGTCCTGGACTACCTGCCCCCCCCACCCCAGCTCCTCAGTGTGGACATTTATGTGGTCCACTCTGGGGATCTTAGGAACTCTCCTTCAGCCTATTTTTCACTTGTCTGTGGAACTTGCCCTTGGAAGAGGATTGCTGAGCACCATCGAGATGGTGCTCCAAGGGCAGGTCGGGTCTATGCGATCTTTCCCCACGAGTAGAGAGCCAGACTGACGGGTCTTCAGCCAGGGGAGGGACCTTTACCTTGGCTTGCCTTCCTCTTTTTTTTAGAACCTCCCCCTTCTTTTCCACTTTTTCCAGAAGCTCCTCGTTCATGTCTGCACGGTCAGTGAACAGCAAGAGAAGTGCAAATGATTGCTTTTTAAGGGAGTGCCTGGCCCGGCCTCTGGGAGCGCCCACAGTGGATTCACTTGAATGGGCGTTGATTGATTAGGTGCCCGAAAGATGTTCTCCTCGAAGGGAGGGTCTAAGGCTCGCTGTCGCTCAATACTTCTGCCCTGGACTTCTGCAGCTTCTCCACTCCCTGTCTGCCAGAGGGCCGTTCTTCCTCATTTCCTTGCTTGACCTTGAACTGGCTCAGCCGCTTATTACCATCTTGGCGCACCCCAGGTCTCTCAACAACAGCACTGTCGGCATTCTGGACCAACAGTCCTTGTGGGGGGTGGCAGGGGGCTGTCCTGTGCACTGCAGGGCATTTAACCACATCCCTGACCTCTCCCTACTGGACGTCAACCATGCCCCCTGCCCAAGTCACGACAATCAGAACCAAATTCAGATGTCGCCCAGTGTCCCCGAGGCAGGGGAAGGGCCGCAGAATCGTCCTGGTTGAGAACCACTGGGATATCCAGAGCAGGGCTGTTCCTCCAGCCGCCATCGCCACAGCAGTGGCGGAATGTGGTGCCCCCCAAGGCGGGTCCTGTGGTTGGCTGGTTGGTCGGTCGGTTGGACTGATGAATTGAGTGCAGATCAATGACTGTGTCCTTGCTGGAGCGCCTTTGGGCGCTTCAGAGTGGCCTGTGCACGTGGGAGGAAGCCGACTGCAGACTCCGCTTCTGCTGACCTTTGTTTCCACGGTGCTGTGTGCTCTCCCGGGGAACAGCACCATGGAAACGGGGAGTGCGGAGGGCAGCCTCTCCCTGCGCATGTGCGGGAGGCAGGACCCGCCTGGTGAGCGGGACTAATAGTTAGTTAGCATGGCCTCCAAAACGCAGCTAAAAGGGGCTCAGACAACTCCGCCCCCCACCCCATCTCCCACTCACCTCCCCCTCCTCCCCAACAACACACATGCCGCTCAGTTCCACCCGCCAGTCACCGGTCCGCACCCTCCTCCAGTTGAGAGCATGTGGTCACTTACAAAATGAAAACAACCCCAGAGAGGAAAACTCCCCATTAGGAAGGCCTGACTTTGAATTTATGACATGCCATCCACCGAGACAGGAGGAGGCATTGTTGATGAAAAAGGGTGGGGAAAGCAAAAGGAAGCTAGGTTCTCAAGGAAACCTTCTGGAAGACGGGGAGGAGCTGTGGAAAAGGTGAGGACGTGTGGCCCACGAGACCACACCAGCCGGACAAAGACAACAGCCCGAGAGCCGTGCTGTCGCCACGAGCCGGGCCGTGTGCAACACGCAGTGTGCTCAACCTTTGCAGCCGTCCAGGCAGAGGTCAACCGTCCTCCCGTTTCAGCGAGGATGGGGCGGGGTGGCCCCCCTGCTGTTCCCTGGAGCCGCCCAGTCAGAGCCCCGCCAGAAGGCCCGGTCCACGAGGAGCTGCTGCTGAGGCAGAGTGAACGCCCGCTGCCCTGGGGGCCAGCAGGGGGCGGGATGAGCCTCCCAGAGTGTGGAGGGAGGGATTCCTCTCGCCCACGCACCTCCCAGCACGCCCCGTCTCCGAGTGGCCCTGGGATCCTGGGCACCTCGAGCAGCTGGGTCCTCGAGCAGCTGCATTGCTCGGAGCCTCTCCCAGGGCAGCTCTGCCCACAGCCCCGTCTGCACTGAGCACCGTGTGCACCTGGAGGAGAGGCGCACCTGGAGGAGAGGCACACCTGAGATGGACAGCAGGCCATGCCCCACCTCCCTCTGGCCCCGGGGCAAACCTCCAGCCTGAGACCACCCTGCAAATGAACTCCATGGCGGCCTGTGTTGGCTGCCCAGATCCATCAGATAAGCTGACACCCAGCCACCCCGGGGTGCGCGCCCAACTGCACCATCACATAGACCCAGGGCGGTCACAGGCGGACTCAGGTTGAGGATTTTAGAACATCCCAGCTGGAAGACACTAATAACACAGCTTTTGCTTCTTTACAAACACCATGGCAGAAAAACAGACGTGGGGCCGTGAGCTCGGCCTTCCAGTTCGGCGGGGGGGGGGGGGCTGGGCGGCCTCTGCCTGTACCCCCGCCCAGCATCCCGGCCCTTCGACAGGGGCCAAGGCTGCTGGCCGAGTGTGTGTGGCAGCTGTGCTCAGGCCTCACTTGCTCTGAGGTGGGAACACGAGAAGCTGTTCCCTTGTCCCCTTACTCTGTCAACAGGGCATTTCCCCTGAGCGGCCACCTCGTGGGGGGCAGGTGGGTGGGGGTCAGTAACCGCGTGGGCCTCCACCGTGTTGGCTGTGCCTGGCTTCCCATCCAGTCGGCCGCACACCTCCCGGACTCTTCCTGTCTAACTGCCCCAGCGCGCCCCTCCCTGCGGGCGCGCCTCCAGAGCGGCCGCCCAGTGCTCCGTGCCACTTACTGACCTCTCCTCTCTCTGTTTTCTCCGCAGTGCGGCAAAGGGGCGGAAAACTTTGACAAGTTCTTCACACGCGGGCAACCGGTCTTAACGCCTCCGGATCAGCTGGTCATCTCTAACATAGACCAGTCTGATTTCGAGGGCTTCTCGTATGTCAACCCCCAGTTTGTGCACCCCATCTTGCAGAGCGCAGCGTGAAGCTCGCCGCCGAGAGCAGAGGCCTCCCCGCCCCACCCGCCCCCCCAGCATCGGGAAATGATCCTTCACCCTCAAATTTTAGGGCCATGGCCTTGTTTCTTGTTCCAGATGGAGGCCTGCGAATCGTAGGGTTGTCAGTCCAAATGTGACCCGCTGTTCAAAGTCTCTCTCTCACAACCAACGGCGTTCTCGGAGTGGAAGATGATACAATGTACAGTGTCCGGTTTCATTATGTAGAAGTCACTCTGGCTGTAGGTTAACCCTGCCTCGGCAGCAGTCAGGCTCTTGCCCCCTTTTTGGTACGATTTGATATATTTCCCACATCCTCTGTCTGTCGGTTTTCACCATCGGGACACCCCTCCCGCACCCCCAAAGATGTGGGCTGGACACCTCCCTGCCCAGGCACCTTGGGAGTGAAGGAACGGGAGCCCCAAGGGCAGAGGGGGAGCCAGGCGGGGTTGGGGGTGGGAGGCTTCCGCACCCCTGCCGCTTCTGTTCTCCGCCTCCTTGGAAACCATCCCTGGAATCGAGAGGCCAGGATGTCGTTTCCAAGCTCACTGTCCCCAGACATTGCCAGTTGTCACCCAACCACGGCCCGGTGGTCACCGTTTTTAAAAAACAGAAGAAGAAAACCTCAGATGGGTGTTCAGTGAGTCTGTCTTCTCGTGTCCTGCTCGGTTGACGCCTGTCTTGATACTTGCATTTCTTTGTAAGAGGCCAAATCTTCTAAGGACTTTGCTACATGAGCGTGCGAAGTCGTTTCAGATCAAGGATACAGCAGTGTGTGTGCGTGCGTCCGTTTTAATCTCTGGGAGATTATCCTGCGATCCAGGGTGCCATCGGCAATGCCAGTGCTCACAGTGTTGTTAGCCAACCCCCAGCCCCCAACACTTTGCTCCCTACTTCCTGAGAAGCTGAAGCGTGCGCCCAGCCCTTTTGTACTTATTTATTTAACAGGCTGCAGTGTCGTTGGAGAGGGTACGATGTACAGTCACTTCAGGCATTGCCTCTAGCCTCAGTCCCTACCGACGGATTCTCCTCCCGTCTCTGGCCCCCGATGTCTCCATAGGGATGAAAATCAATGCGGTTTTGGTCCCCACTTCTAGTTCACGTTGAGTGACACACCTGGAGCCGTAGAATCAGGAAACTTGGATACATATCAGTGCAAAGATGTTTTATTGCAAGAAGAATTTTAATATGTTTTGCAAATGCATCATGCAATGAATTTTGCATGTTTATAATAAACCTTAATAACAAGTGAATCTATATTATTGATATAATCGTATCAAGCATAAAGAAAGTGTTATAATAATTTTATAAGACACAACTGTGCTATATTTGTGAAGGCTCTCGTTTCTAATCTGCTTCTATGGTTATGTCTTGGTCAAACCCTTCGCTGCCCTGCTCCCCGCCCCCGCCCCATGTGTCCGCTGTGCATCGGCGCCGTGTCGGACATATTAATTTTTTAACATAGATCTAATTTCAGAAATGAGTGGCTACTTTACATGATTAATTAGGCTTTATATATATATAAATATTTGGTTTTACCTGCAAACAAAAATTTTAGGGGATTATTTTTGAGATGAGACTCTGTCTTAGCTTCTTAATGCCGTCTTCTGTTCTGGCTGCTCTGCCGCTCCTCCCCGTGGGGACAGAGGGTCTGACTCCAGTGTGACCGGCCCGGGCAGATGTGGTGCGAGCACAGCCCCCGGCTGGACGCGGTGGTTCTCTCCCTTCCAGCCTCGCCACTGTGAGTGATCGGGGGCTGCGCCCCGTGGACAGCGCGCGCTGTCCCTGGGAGGCCGGCACGCCTGTTCCCCACGTGCAGACCGTGGGGCAGACCATCCCCTGGGGCTCTCTGCAGACTCTCTGCAGAGGCGACCGAGTTTCTCCCACCTGCCCCTGGAACCCGCCCGGGGAGCCCTCCGTGTCAGACACCGCCCACGCCAGGCCCTCGGAGAAGCCAGTCCTCTACGGCAGAAAGAACATTCCAGACGGAAGCTGCCTCCACTCCTTGCCGAGGCCTGCTCTGTTTCTCTCCACTCCCCAGAAGCATCTCCCAGCGAAGTGCTCTGCGACTGACTTCGGCTGTTTGCCTGGAACTCATGGAACGCCCTCCCATTGAGGGGGCTTTGACCCGAGAGGCGTGTCTGTCCTGGGAAC
Organism: Phyllostomus discolor; assembly: GCF_004126475.2. NCBI lineage: Eukaryota > Metazoa > Chordata > Mammalia > Chiroptera > Phyllostomidae > Phyllostomus > Phyllostomus discolor. The sequence continues at coordinate 88,419,832 of NC_040910.2, forward strand.
CCCTGAGGGGAGGAAGAGGTGGGCAGGGAGTCAGTCAGACCCGAAAAGAGCAGCTCCTCCACCATCTCTGATGGGCCGCGGGCTTCAGAATCCCCGAGGGGCTCTGGCGCACTCAGAGCTGCAGCCTGCCCCCACACCAGGCCGGTGCATGTTCCGGGGACACGCCCTCACCAGGCACACCTCAGCTGGATCTGACGGGAAAGGCACCAGTTTGCAGAAAGAGGCTAAGAAACAGAAGCGCCAGTCACTGAGCCCCAGAACAGGGCCACGGCAGGACGGGTCCCCAGCCGAGCCCCCAAAGGGGGAGGAAGGCCCCAGCAAAGCACATGGCGGAGGGCCATTTGTCCTGAGCCCCACGCTGCCCGCCTGTTTAAGACGCAGCAGCTCGGGCTTCCCGGGAAAGAGCCAACACATTTCCAGAGCATTCGTATTTCTCTGCGAAACATATCCCACATCTTAGTGGCCTTGTATTCTTTCCAAATGTGTGGCATAGTTTTCAAAGAAAATTCCCCGTTTGTGCGCCCAGCACTCTGCCCCAGGAACAGCAGGCTCAAGGACAAACAGGAAAAACGTGGGCCCAGCGAAGTGTCTCTCTGACATAGGTTATTTGGTTCCAGGCTGTGTCCTGGGCTTATTGCTGAAAGAGTGAGTCCAGTGGTAACCATTCACACACCTGTCTGCCGCAGCACGTGTGGAATTCTATGGTGTTGGCCCTCTCTGGGGGCATCGTGGGAACAGAAGCACAGGGCAGGGCCCTGGTGGAGGCCAGAATAAGGAGGAGGCCTCGCAGGGCCAGGTGGCTGGGGGACTGCAGGAGGTTCCAGCCGCTGGGGAAGTACCCATGCCACCAGGGCCTGTGGCCATCCAGGCCCCCAGCAGGGTCGTGTACATTCTGCGTCTCCACCGGACTCGTGGCTCTGTGACTCCAAAAGGCCGTCCAATGTCCCTGCGTTGTTTTCCCTTGGAAGGTGGCCACTGCCCAGCGGTGGAGCTGCCCTGTGAGCTGCAGGCGGTAGGTGTCTCCTCTAACACCACTAGGTGTCGGTTTGAACAGAAGGGGCTGGACTGCCTCCCTCAGAGGTTAACGCAGGTTTGTGCAAGGCGAGAACGGATTGAGAAGGTTGATGTGAGCCCCTAGGCACTGACGCGATTGCTTGTCAACACATCTAGTTCTCTTGCGTCCCCGTGGCCTGGTGCAAGTCAGTGCAGAATCACTGTCCGTCTTTTCTTATGAGGCTTTCTTATTAGGAATTTGGGTAGAAGATCAGAGGGTTAAGAGCTCCCTGGAAATGACTTGAGATGGTTGGTTGAAAGACCAAGGATGAATGCAAGCCGACAGATGGCTGCTGAGCGCCTCCCTGAGCTATGGTTCTCAGAAGAGTGTACTGACTTGCTGGTGAACGCGGGTGCAGACCCCTCCTGTCGGTGTGCTGAGACGTGAGAGGTCTGCGGAGGTGGAAGTGGGCGCGGAGTTGAGAGAGGAGCAGGGTTTGTGTGCATCTGGAAGGAGGCTTGTGGCAGGAGGAAGCCAGGACAGAGGGGAAGGAGGGGGCATCCTGGGAAGGATGCTGTTGCCATTTCCAGGGGCTTTCCATGGGAAGCCGCTGGTGCAGAAGAAAGTCACCGCCTGCGGGCCCTGGAGAGGGCGCTTGTTGCCAGGGACATGGTCTGGTCCCCCTCAGGAAACATCTCCCAAATGCCAGCAGCACCCTCACCCGCTGCTGGAAGCCCCTTCCCCTGCCTACATGGGAGAGGCTGAGCAGAACCACCCACCTGCCCTGGGAGGCAGTAGGTCCCCACCCGTTTCCCTTCTGGGGCTTGTGAGCTCTGTGGCAGCCAGGGACCGATGGGGAAGTCGCAGACACAGCTAACACTGCCGTTCCCACCTGGGCCCACTTAGCAAGAGAAATTAGAGGTGTTTTGCCGGGATTTGTTTTCTCTGTACTAAGGAGGGAGGAAAGTGACAGTCTCAGGTTTTTAAAAGCCTCAGGAAGGCAGCACAATCTGACAGGCATTTTCTCACTTGGGTCGTATGAAGTTGCCTATTATGTGTGCAGTTCACACCAGTTCTTATTTCTTTAAACCCAGCCAGGGCAGGAGACCCCCCACTGAGCGCACCGAATAATCATGACCATGCGCTGGACACTGAGCCAGGGACCCACGGGGCTACAGGAGCAGCGAAGGCGTGACAGATCGGGGGAAGGACAGGGACACTCTGGTTATCAGTGACTGCACGCTAGTTTGACAAGGAGCGTTGGGAAGTATTTTAAAAACATTTTCCTTGACTTGCTTGGGTTACATTTATGAAATGCAGCAGACCATGAACATTTCGTCACTTCCCCGTTCAGGCTGATGCAGGGAGAGCTGCATTTCTCGTCCGGTAGAAATAGAGGGGACTGGGGAAGGTGGCCTGCATTATGTGTGGGTGCAAGCTGGCGTCTGGAAACAGTGTCGACCACGGTCCTGCCCACTCTGCCCTTTGGGAGGCCCCGAGCCTCTGAGCTGTGTGGCCAAGTGCAGTTAACGACCATGCGACCCCATCAGCCCTCAAACAGCCTTACGATGCCCCCACACGAAGGCCCACAGGTTCCAAAGACTTTTTTTTAAACCTTAAGGAAGAAATGAATTTAACTCCAGTAAAACAACGGGGTATGCTGGGCTCTTTGTACTTTTTTATAGAGAACTTTAATAACTCAATTCTTTAAAAATGGGCTTTTAAAGTTACTGACAATTTGATAAGATTCCAACCACACAGACCCTGCAGGAGGCCTCGGCGGCAGCCGGCTACAATCCCCCCAACCTGCACGTGCTCTGCAGGGTCTCGCATGCCAGTGGGGTACAGAGTCCTCGCTGGAATGACTAGAGGTTTGGGTGAAATACCCTGGCAGACCGACACCTTCTGTGTTTTCAGTAGACCCTGGGGACAACTGTCTAGGGCCTAGAGACGTTCAGACCATAGAACGATGGCTTCATTGTCCCTCTTCCAGATGCAGCCCTGGGGCACCCCATGTTGACACGGGAAGGGGGCACCCGCTCAGGTCTGGCTCCAGCCCCCAGGAGTCCCCAGGTGCCTCAGTGAAAATGCCGGGCTGTCCTGCAAGGGTTTTGCTCACTGGGCAATCCAGAAACACTTCCGCAGCCCGGAAGGAGGCGGGCATCTGTTTCAGAGTTCTTTCCCACGTGAGTAGACAGAACCCCATTTTTTCAGAAAAATAAGTATCAAGTCCACTTTGTAAGAATCTTTTTTTCTACAATAAGACAAAGGGTGGCTTCGCATTTTCTGATTAAACAACTGTGTCTTCGTCGCCTCTGCTGAACTTTAGGAGTATTTGTTCCTGTGATTGTAGATTTTTGTTGATGTTCTTCCTGAAAGAATGTGATTCTTTTCTTGAGGGGATTCGTGGACTATTCAAAGTCACCCATGAAGGCAGTTTTTCTCTTAAGTCTAAATGGTCTAGAAATTCACCTCACGTCCCTTCTGTTAGGGTCTTTCAGAATAACTTTTATAGATGGTCAGAAACATTTGAAATCATTGCTTTTGCTACCTAATATTGTGTGTATGGGGGGAACATGCCATGTTTAAGCCGTTCATCGAAAAACACCGTGTAAGACCCCACGTGTGTACGAAGGAGGAAGAGGCGGAGGTGGAGGTTTTTCCTTCTGAGTAAGTCCCCAGTGACAATTGCGGAGGCCGCTCAGCTGGCGGAGGACATCGGGCTTGCAGCGGGCAAGGTGAATGTACAACTTACTGCATCGCTTTCCTCAATCCGTATGACCTCTAATCTCTGTTTGCATGATATGCTTCGTTAGAGACATTAATTGTGTATGAATAAATATGATCATTCCTCAGTGCACTCGGCCTCGTCTGCATCGTTTGTGGCATCGGAGTTGTTCCTCACGTGTTCTTGTCTGAGAACGGGACTCGGGACACTTCCCCAGCACCCACTCCTCTTACGTTCACTCTTCTTTTCAATGTATACGATTGGAAGGATTTTTAAGTTTCTAATTGAATTCATTGGGCTGACATTGGTTAATACTATTACATAGGTTTCAGGCGTACAGTTCTGCAACACATCCTCTGTATATTGTGTTGCGTGTTCGCCACCCCAAGTCAGGCCTCCTTCCATCACCGTTTATCCCCACTTTACACTCTTCCACCTCCCCCCACCCCTGCTCAATTTTTTTCTTAAAATATGCTTTAAGTTGAAACCCAAGCAATTAGAAATCCTCTACTGGGATGAAGTCATGGCAAGTCATTCATTCATTCATTCATTCATTCATCGGCCGTGCCTGGGGCAGGAGCCGCACCAGGCACTGGGGACGTGGGGGGAGGGGGGCCGTCACGGCCCCTGCCTGTGTGGAGCCTACACTCTTGCACCCCCACACTGCAGGGGTCACACAGCGGCGGGTGAGGACGTTGTCCAAGGATGGGCTGTCCCCTTCACTGGGAGGATTTCAGAAGGAATTCAGGTCAAATCTTGGGATTTGCCTCCAGAAACATACTGCTCACACATCCTGTCAGCTGCACCAGGGACTCGGCTTCAAGACCGTCACCGTCTTCTGCTTCAGCAGCCCTCATCCTGTCCTTGCTGCTGGGCACAGGAAGTGGGGGATGAAACAGGGAGCATTCCCACACACCCAGTGTCTTAAAACTCAATGCTCTTGAGGGAATTAGCCTCAAAAAGAATGAAAAAACAGGAACAAAAATAGCACTCCTAAAGGAAGGAGTCAGCCTTGACAGAGTTCACCTCTGCCTGCTTCTTCCACTCCTTTGGGGGGACTGTGTCCCCTCCTGCTCCCCACCCCGAGCCCCCACCCTGCCCGCCTCTCACTGTGCATCCACACCTGCCCTCACTGTGATTTCTCTCCTCCGGGTGCTGCTTCTCACACACTCAGTCCATTTCCACATGCTGGCAACTGCAGTGTGATCACACGTGGCTGGTCGTGGGGCCAGGGCGTGACCTGAGCCCCAGGAGGTGAACAGGCAGCCCCATCACGACTTGATAAGCCACCAGTCTCAGGATTGAGGATCCCCAGCTGTCCCTGGAAGCCTGTCCCTTCCTCTACCCCACACAGCTAATACCTGCGGCACAGAGAAACCTCTGGCCAGGCTGGCAGCCCATCGCCGAGTCAACTCCAGCCATTCAGCTTGACATGGTCCCTGGAGGCTCACACAGCCACACCCGGTCCTTGCTGTGGGCCTGGCACTCACACCGTCTCCCGCCAGCACAGCACCTCAAGCTGTCCCCCACCCTGCCCACACCTCTTCCTCCCTCCCCCGTCCAGAGAGGCAGCCTTGGTGGCAGAAAGCAAAGCTGAAGCCACACGGCCTGGCATCCCACTTGTGACTGTTCAATCAGGGGCACGTTCTTTGTGCCTGTCTCTGCCTCCGTGTCCTCGTGTGTAAAAGACCATGATGATGAGGGTGCCTACGGGGTCACGGTGGGGACTGTGGGGTGAACCTGCAGCGTTACAACAGACCCTCCCCGTAGGAAGGGGCAGGGCTCCGTACAAGGGCAGGAAGTGGCTGGGACCTAGCCGACGGTGGGGCTGCAGCTGGAGAACAGACCTGGGGTTTTCTCTTCCAGTCCCATTTGAGAAGAGGGGGTGGGGGCTGTGAATCAGCTAATCAGGGGATTCCTGGTGCGAAGATAATTATTGAGCCAACCTCAGAGTCGAGGAACAGGGCTGAATGGAGGCGTGGGGGGACCCCCAGCAGGCTAAAGATGGATGTTCTAGAAATAGGAATTCAGTTTTCACAGAGAGGAGCAGCTGGGCAGCGTGGGAGGGAGAGGCAGGCCGCATGCCAAGGCTCAGCTTCGGCACCCACAGCACATCTGTGCCCTGCGGCCGGCCAGGCTGCTGCCCAGCCACCTGCCCCCAGGCCGGCTCTGCTCTGCGTGAACTCCAGGAGACAGCCGGCACCACCCAAGCACCCCCGAGCCCCAGGAGCTCCAGGCCTGCCCCCTGCGGCTGTGCAAGAGGCTGCTGGGAGAAAGAGAGCCAGAGTCTGACAGGTGGAGGAATTCCGGCCCGTGTCCCTGTGGCTGGGGCAGGCTCCCTGTGCAGCTGTCCTTGCCTTGAATCGGTGGGCAGTGCCGCCCTGGCCAGGTGGCATGGTTGGTTGAAGCATTGTCTCACACACCAAAAGGTTTCGGGTTCAATTCTTGGTTGGGGTTCATACGGGAGGCAATCAGTCAATCTCTCTCTCTTTATTTCTATCTTTATCTCCCTTCCCTTCTCTCTAAAATCATTAAAAACCTATCCTCAGGTAAGAATTTTAAAAAGACAGTCCTCCGTCCAATACTGGCCTCACCAGCCCGTGTCCATCCCTGCCCACCGGTACCCAGTCCATCCACAAGTCCTGTCGGGTCAGCACTAAGGCTGTGCTTCTCAGCTGGGGGCAATTTTGCCCCTGAGGGGACATCTGGCAATGTCTAGAGACATTTCTGTGGTCACGCTGGAGGGAGGCATTACAGACTCCAGAAGGCGGAGACCGACCGCCAGGTGCTGCTAAACACCTGCGACATGGGGATAGAGAACAGTCCAGGCCAAACGCCAGCGATGCTGCCGCCAAAAACCCCATTATGAACGTACACCATGTCCTGGCACTCACTCCACGACCGCTTTCTCTCTGTCCATCTCCTCGAGGTCCCCCTGGGTCCCCTGAGGCCCTCTCGGCACAGCAGCCAGTGTGACCCTGTCCACGCAGGTCTCTCCCCTGCTTAAAGCCCTCCCGTGGCTTCCACAACCCTCAGGTGAAACCCAAACTCTCGCACAGCCCACCGGCCCCACGAGATCCGGCTCGTGGCCCCAGCTCAGCGGCGAGGAGGGGAGCGCAGAGAAGGGCCGATCTGGTTCATCCGCCGCGTGCCGCTTGCCTTTCGCGTCAGAACGCGAGCTCTCGGAGAAAGGGGCATGTGGCGGGGACTCGGCAGGCAGTCTGTGGGCTGAGGGAATGAACACATGGATCTCAAAATTGCCGAGTCCGGCAAGATTTTACCCAGCCATCACTGTGCCGGGCCCTCGAGGCGGTCACCAGGTAATTAAGGAGGCCGGATGTACACACAAGAATTAACCAAAGATCAGCTCTCGAAACTTTCCAGGAGCTCCTGCCGAGGAAACCCAAGATCCCAATCTCTGCCCATCAGCCCTGCACCTAGAGGCAATGGCTGCCTATTGTTACACTTCCGAGACTGCTTACAGCCCCGAGCTCTTCCTCCGGCCTCCCCTGTGCTGTGGCGGTGAAGTCACAGCTCGGCCAAAACGCCAGTGCGCTGGGCACAGGCAGAGGTCGTCTGTTTTCACAGCGTGTCCCCACCCCAGAGCCCACAGCACGGGGGCAGGGCCGTGGCTGTGGGAGTCCGCCAGGAGGGCCTCTGGCTCCAAGAAAGCAGAACTGGATGTCTCCCCAAGATTCCTTTTTTAAAGCTAATTTGATAAAAATATTGCAGAGAGGCCTATTCTAGGCATGAGAGGGAAAAGAACAATATGGTTCTAAAGAAACAGAAGAGCTAGTGGTAGCTCAAGGACTCAGACACAGATGAAAATAGCAAAAAAAAATGTATATATACGTGTATATATAGATATAATGCAAATTATAGACACACACACACACACACACACACTGAGTGAGCATGCCAGCCACTTTTCTGGTAACTTTACATGCATTTATTTAGAGGCCACAGTGACCACTTGAGGTGGGTGCCCATTTCTCACCTTTCCTTACTGTGCCCATTTTACAGGATAGGAAAGGTGAGTCCAGAGCAGTCAAATATTCCCTGGGTGAGCAATGCCAGACTGAGCCAACTGGAAGAGCAGAGATGTGAGCCACACCAGGGGCCTTCCTGGAGGAGGCAGGGGAGCTGTGGTCCATTGGAGGACAAGATGGAGAGGGAAGAGCATGAACAGGCAGAAATCAGCAAGCAGGTGGAGGGGAAGGATGGGCATATCCAGCAGCCATTGCATAGTTTAAACACAATCATCTCGTGGGCCCCTGTGGCGCTTTTGCGGAGTAGAAGTCAGTGTGCACATCTAACAGATGGAGAAACTGAGGCCCGAGGTAATGAACCGGCTTCCAGGTACAGAGCCCCTCAGCAGCACAGCGAGGCTGGGCGCCAGGCCCCTGATGTTTCTGACTGCCACGTTCGCAAGACCAACGGGGCAGCTTGGATGGGGGAGCAGAGGGATGCAGGGCCATCTTGGGGCCTTGTCCCCTCCGTGGCTTCCTTCAAAGCCCGCCCCATCTCTCAGCTGCCTCTGATGCCCACGAGATTAATGCTCTTCTGTAGCTGTTTCTGGAAGCCTCTCTCCCACGTTCACCTGACTTTTTTTTTTTTGAGCTGTCGGGATGTGGGTGGAGAGAGAAAAATAGCACTGTGATTCTCAGAACCTGGCAGGTCCCTTTGCAGCCACCCCCACCTGGGTGCTTCTTGCCTGGAGAGGCCCTGAGAGGAAGGAGCAAGCGGCCCACCCTCTCACCATAGCACAGCCCTGGCATTGCCCCCCTCAGATGTCAACAGCTAGTGGAACTGAGTGCCTGCAGGTGAACCCCAGGGAGGGGTGTGGGGAGAGGGGAGCTGAGGGCTGGCCAGGTGAGGCAACCGTCAGGCAGTATAGGGGCTTGTCAAAACAAAGGTGCCAATGTCTTTGCAGTGGGTAGCCCCAGGGAAGCCAGGCCAGGGCAGAACACTATGGGGATGCTCTTAGATTATTTTAGAAAAGGCTTTTAGAAGCTTTAAAAAATTTATAAAAATGGCACCTGATTCTTCTAGCTAATACAGATAAAAGAAATCCCACCATCCCCAGATAAGCACCGCCATGCTGAAACCGCTTGCTCACTTCACTTAACCTTATTAATTATTTTGTTTTCCTTTTTGTGACGGGACCATGAAACCCTCTTACCAAACTGCACGGGGCCTTGGAGCTGAGCCTCAAAAGCAGGGAACATGACGGTGACACACACACGTCTCAAACATGTCATCGTCATGCAACACCTATAAATGCACAACCTCTCAGAAAGGTGGAAACTTCCTGAGCGGGGTGTCTCTTTCTTGCATAAGCCATACCCATAGTGCTTGACTTAAAATTTCCAGTTTGAGTTTATTTGAAGCGAAGCACAATATTGACAAAGCAACCTGAATGCCATCTTTCTAGATTTCTGCAATATTTTCCTGTCTTTTGGAGTTGCCCACAACTAGCACTATAAATTTTAAAAACTCACCTGTATTATCTTTCTTAAAAGTTCTATTTTGTGTTCATCAAAACAACTCTGTTCTTTTGCATTGTATTTCATCCATTTACATGGCATTTGCTGAAATTGCTACTTAAATAGAAAACAATATGGCAGGCGTCAAAAAGTCTTGGGAATAAGTTGGCTCATGGGAAGTCACAGTGGGAGGGAAATTGCATGGAGACATGAGAAAACAGGAATTTGAAGAAAATAAGATGTTCAGCATATCATGGGAATTATTTCATTTTTGGTAGAGAAAAAAAATGTTGGTTCATCCAGGTCATTTAGTAGATATCCACTAAGAAAGATTCCACCACAAAATGTAGATCATTCCACATAATTCTTTTCAGGGGTGCATAATATTCCCTTTTATACATATGCATCTGGTGCATGCTGGCCCATCATCTCCTCTGTCCTAGCATTCAGGTGATTCTCAACGTTTTACTGTCATAAACAACGTCGGGATGAATATTCCAATCTTCACATCTTCATGTACTTGGCCGATTTTTCCATGTGTTTATTCGTTCATTCAGAACCCCTGTACTGTGCCCCCGCAAGGCACCATGCACTGTCCCAGGTGCTGGGGAAACAGCGCAGAGCCAAGTCCACAGGGGTCCCTGCTCTCGTAGACTGTGCTCTTCTGTGAGCTTCCCGTGTCCTTAGGGTGAATTCCACAAAGTTGGATTCTCGGTCAATGGCTACGAACCTTTTCAGGGCTTTTGATACATAATGTCAAACTGCAGTAAGAAATGAAGGAAACCAAGCATTCTAATTTTTACCAAACTGGCTCATTGTGAAGCTTCTTACCCGCACATGCACACACCCTCCATAGCTGCGCACAGTCAGTGTTTACCTACGCATCAGTCATCTGTTGCCATGTGCCAAATTTCTCCAAAACTTAGCAACTTAAAACAACAAGTACGTATTATCTCACTCTTTCTGCGGGTCAGGAAGTCGGCCGTGACTCGGCGGGGTGGGCGGGCTAAGGGTCTGTCCCGGGTTCTGGCCAAGTGCCTCCCAGAGCTGCGGTCACCGGAAGGTCCGCCTCTGCCTCGAAGAAGGTGCACCCTCACGAGGACTGCAGGGGAGCCTCGGGTCCTCGCCACGCGGGCCGTCGTGGGGCTGCTCGTGTGGGCTCGCAGCGTGCCAGCGGGCCTCCCCCAGGCGGAGGAGCCCTGGGACCTGTCACAGTCCACTCTCGGAGGGAAGCCGCTCGTCGCTCCCCCTGCATTCCATCCATCAGAGGTCAGTCGCTCAGTCCAGCCCGCAATCGAGCAGAGAGGAATCAGGCTCGACCTTGAATTTCAGAGAGAGACGCCACACCACGGGAAGGCGGGCCTCTCAGGACGCTGGCTGCCGTCAGGGAGAGAAGCAAGCAAGCACCTCAGCCGCGCTTCCGTCCGACGCATGTGCCCTCGTTCCAAAATGCATTTCAACGATCTTACTATCGCTCTGTATCTTTTCCTGCTCTATTTTTAATTAAGCCTTTTTCCCTTATTATAAAATGGATGCTGATTGCCAAAAATGTGGAGAACATGGAAAAGCCAAGGTAAGACAATGAACTCCACCCGTCAGCACACAGCTGGAGACGCCACGGAGAGCTCCGGAGTTCATTGTCTTCCTCCTGTGCTCGCTGTCTCGCCCTGCGGGGAACGTGAGGAACGACACCCAATCCCGTCTCCTGCCTTTTCAGGGGAGGTTATTGCACACATTTTTCTTGAAGTCCTGAAGAACTCTCTGTACCGAACATTGTAGATGGCTACAATTTTCCATTAGACAGATCACCATCATTTTCTTACTGATTCCCCCTATTATTGGACTTTTAGGTTAGTTCCAGTTTTTACATTATTTTAAACAACCGGGTAATGAACATCTTTGTTCCTGAAATTTTGAAGGCATTATGGCTTATTTTTAAAAAATAATACAGCTGAACATTTTTGAGACTCTGTGTTCCTTTCTCCTTTTGTTTTGTGTCTGGAAGCCCTACTTGCCATGGTAACATGTCCCTGCTCTCGGACCAACACGCAACTCGTGTCTCCTTTCCATCGGTGTCGATGCCTTTGTGGTGGGCCATTGTCAAGTGCGTTCACTCACTCGTGTCTTCGCTCATTAAACAGACATTTATGTGAGCGCTGTGTTAGGTGCCAGGTCTGGTCTGTGCTATAGAGACACGCTGGTTACCAGAGTTTACCACCAAGAGGAATGTCGGCTTTTGCCTTTTTCCACAGGATTTGGAGTGACACGAAAGTGAAACACTCCACCTGAATTATACAATAAAAACAGAAGAGCAGGAGGGAAGACAATAAAGACGTAAATCTCTGTCCCACGAGAGTTAGCCAAGGTGTTGTAGGGGACCCTCAGGCTGGGCTTCTCGCTCCCCAGCAACGAGAGAAGGCGGAGCGTGATCCGTCCCCGGGGCGGGGCAGACGCGCGCCCCTGGGAAATGCAAGCCTCTCTCAGCGAAGGTTTCAGAAGAAACTTCTTGGATACAATGTTATTACCTAGACCAGAGACTGAGCAACAATGTCCTCGCCAAAGTTTGGGGTGTTTTGAAAAGACAAACTTTCACGCGGCCCTTCCCGGGTGGTCTGTACCGAGTCGGGGGCCCGAGAGTGAAGCGCCGCGTCCTGAGGGCGGCCCACTGGCAGGCTACGGGTCTCCGGGTGAGCAGCCAGTCTCATGGTCCCGCTTGGTCCAAACAAATAGCTTAGAATTCCTCGAGAAAAAAGAACAAATATTTTATGTATCGACTGGGTTTAAAGATTAAAACCCAGTTTTGGCAGAGTTGGGGACGCCAGCACTCCCCCACCCTGGGGGTGCGGGTATCAGTGGGGACCACCTCTCTGCAGGGCAATTGGCACAATGTAACAAAAGTCTTTAAAATGTGCTTATGCACAGCAAATCGGCTCTGGGGGATTTTTTCCTAAGAAATAACCCAAAACGCAGAGACTTACGTACCAAGGGTTGGTTCCGCTGAGGCTCCTTGGTTTGCACCAAACACAGAAATCTCTGGGTTGGAGGCAGCTCTAGGAGCTGAATCTTTCTCTGTCGTTCATGTTAGTATCTCAGCTTCACTTTTTCATTTAAAAATTTTTCATTTTGCAATAATTTCAGACTCGAAAGAATTTGCAAACATAATACAGAGAGGGCCCACGTACCCACCCACCCAGCCTTCCTCAGTGATAACATTGTACCTAACCACAGTACTCATCAAAACCAAGACAGTAACCCAGTAAAACACCATGAGGCAAACTACAGACCTTATTCAAGCCTCACCAGGGTTTACATCCTGTGTCTGTGTGTCTGTGTGCCCGTGTGTGGGCTATGAGGTGCCCGTACAGGTCCCTGTAACCACCATTGTGCTCGGGATCGAGACTGTTCTATCCAGAAGGAGCCCCCTGTGCCACTCCTTTGCAGCCCCCACCACAGCCCCTGGCCGCCACTGACCTTCCCCCCACCACTGTAAGTGTGTCCTTTCAAGAGTGGGAGAGAAATGGAAACACACAGGATATCCCCTTCTGAGTGTGCTTCTAACCCCTCAGCACGTCTGTTTTCTCAAAACTCCCACCAGCCGCACCTCCTCCTGGCCCCCCTCAGCCTGAGTTGTGGGCCTCTCCGGGGCTGTCCCCAGAGAGGGACTCCAGTGGCCCAGTGCGCTTCCTGGTCAGGCCACGTCTTTGGTCCTGGGCAAGCCTGTGGATTGGCTGTGGGGGGTCAGGTTCCCAGTTCCAATCCAATCACCTGTGGCTGAGAGGAGTGGCCATTTGCTACAAGACGTGCCACCTGGGCAGGTCGTCAGAGATGGGCAAAGGGAGGTCCCCTCCGAGGAGGGGCTGGGGCTGTGCAGATGCTTTAACTGCTGTATCTGCCTCACAGTTCACAGGGGAAAGCCCAGCTGCTAGCTGCTTCTGCATGCTCCTTTGTCAACAGAACCCCAGCCCAGAGCTGAGCTGGGGTGACCACTTGCTCCCTGGGTCCTCTAGGTCCCCAGCAGACGGATGCTCATTGGTGTAAGGAGAACAGGAATCCCGTTCTCCTTCCCAACAGCTGGTTTGGGCAAGAACATGTGACTCAGTGAGACCAGAGTGAGGACCCTTCTAGGAACCGGCTCAGCCTCCAAAAGGCCCACGAGGACAGGCTGGGTAGGGGCAGGTCCCGGGGACAGCTCTGCATCCAAGAGCTCCTGCTGGTGTGCTTCCCGTTCCTGGCACAGAACCTGCTGCTGCAGCAGGAACAATTTACAGCGAAACAAAACAGTAAGAACAGAAAACAATAAAGGCCAGCAAGGAGATGCTGGGAAATTTTATCGCACTGAAAAAAAACACAGAGTAATCACTTAGTGAGCGAGGAGGATCATTCTGCCCAAAGGCCCCGAGGGACTCCTGCGTCTCTGTGAATGTTCCATCCCCTCCCCCAGAGCCAGCCGCTCGCCCGTCTCCAGGCCGTGCTGTCCTGTAAAAGGGGCAGAACTCTGTCCCCGTGTCCAGGGGCTTTGGCCTCCACAGGGGTGACTGTTGCTCGTCCCTGACGGCAGGTGACTGTGTAACAGCTGTCCAACCGGGACACTTAGGAAAGTGCAGGAGAAGCCCGCCCCTCCTGCCGCACCCGAGGACACCCCCAGGGCCTTCCAGAGCAAACCAGACTGGGGGTGACCCCTCGACCTGTGCGCTCCTTCTGTGGAACTCACCCCACCGCTTCTCCCCTGCAAGCTGCATGTGCACTGATATTTTATCTATCTTGAAACCTCTTGACCTCGGCACTATGACATTTTGGGGTCGTTATTCTGGGGGACTGTCCTGTGCATTGAAGGATGTTGAGCAGCATCCTTAGCCTCCGCCCACTGGGTGCCAACCACAACCCCTTCCCCAAGCTGTGACAACCCAGATGTCACATGCTCCAACGTTCCTTGGGGAGATAAGTCACCCCCCAGGGGAGAACCACTGACATAGTCCCTTCTCCTCATTCTTCCGAGAAAGGCCCAGGGTGTGCTTAGGGGTTAAAGCGTACCTGGGGAGTTGACAGTCTGTAATCTCAGGGCCCGAAGAGGGTGGGTCACAGGACAGTGCTAACAGGAACGGGCATAGTGGGGCACTGGAGGACCTAGGGAGGAGGGACAAATATGCTCCTTCCTTTCCCATGTTGTTCAGGACACTCTGCTGCGACATGCCCTCGGAGCTGGTGTCGGGACCCCCACTGGGGTCCAGTCCATTGGTCAAAACCATGTTGCTCCTGTGATGGGGAGCTTGCAGCTGATGGCCCCCACCCCTCCAGGCACAGGAGGGAGGGAGCAAATGAATGAGTGCCGGTTCAGTCTCAGACTTACGGAGTGACCGTGGGTGAGTGCATTTAGTCCCTCAGATCTTTAATTTGCTCATTTAAATAATAAAGAAAAGAACACTGATCTGCCTTATAGCATCGCAGGAAGAACTGAGACTCCCCCTCCCCGCCCCCATCCCACTCCCTCCGTTCCATCGGAGGCCGTTGTGGGGACCCAGACTGTCTGTCTGGGGACGGCCACTGCTGGCTGCTGCAGGGTCTTCATGAAGAAAGCAAGGCCCGGAGGGGCAGCCGTGACCAAGCTGTCATCACACAAGGAGTGGGTCAGTCAGGGTGAGAGGAGCAAGGCTCCGCCCTCTGGTGCCCCAGCCAGACCACATTGTCCTCGGAAGAAAATTAAGACTTGCTGTAGTGAGGTGTTGGCTTTTAAGCAACTAAAAGAATGGGGGGGGGGCGTGTTTCTTTCACTAGTGCACAACTTTATCAGGATTCAGAGCCAGGGCAGCCTTTCCCGCATCGGAGACACTGCCCACCCCCCTTCTCTGCTCTGAAGCCAGCAGCAGTCTGGCCAGAAATAGCCTCAGCTGACATCTGGCCCAGAGGTCTTCCACCAGGGGTGATTTCGCAGCCCAGGGGACATTTGGCAATGACTGGAGGTATGTTGGTTGTCACAATGGGGGTGAGGGCGCACTGACACCGAGTGGGTAGAAGCCAAAGACGTGGCTAAACTTCCTGAAGTGCACGGCCCAGCCCCCTCCCCCACCCAGTGTGGGCAGTGCCGGGTTGGGAAACCCTGTTCAGGCCCAGGCACTAGAACTTGTCCTACACTGCGGGCACTGAGGGCTGCCTCCGGCCTCCCTGGGGGAGCCTGATGGTCTCTGCCCTCCCCCCACCCCATGAGGACACAGAAAGTAGCTGGAGGTTGAATCTTGGTCCTCTGAGGTTGTCCTGACCCACTGTTGGAAAACTGCTTAGCCTCCCCACGGAGAAGGAGGACCTTTCTGACTCTGAGCACAGGTGGGCACTGCCTGCACACTATGGGGGTCCCCCCGCCAGGCAGAACATGAGCTAGTGTCCCCAGTCCTCCCCTTTGGGCAGGGGGCGCCTAGAGGGACAGGTCTGCCAGGACGTTTAGACATTTCCGAGTACGTGGCAGTGATTGAGGGAACCGTGGTGCTCGGCTCCACCCCCACGCGGGAGCAGAACCTAAGACCTTTACAAGTGATGGCTGGGGGATTTGTCATTCTTAATCAAGGTTTCCAGAAGCTAGAGGTTTCTGGATAACCTGAGGCAGGTCTGTTTTTGGAGAGGGCAATTTATCGCACCCAGAGCAAACGTCACATCCTGCTGCCCAGCCCCGATGGGCACGCAGACCTCCGGCTGGTCTGAGAGCGCAGCAGAGCAGCAGGAAAGTGCCCGCCCTCGGGTCCGGATTTCCGGGACCGGCTCTCCCATCCTTGCCGTTGCTAACCATCCCCTCAAAAGGGCTGTCACACACTTCGCCCCCAGCAGGAGGGCAGTGGTAAGAAAAAGGGAATAACAAGTGTTGGCAAGGACGCGGAGAAATCGGAGCCCTGGGAGGGGGCCCTCATGCATTGCTGCGCTGTGCTGGGAATGGAAAACACTCAGCCCCTGTGAAAATCCCTGAGCTCCTGCAACAGGGAGACAGGGTTACCAAAGGGCCTAGTGATTCCACTCTGAGGTACAGGTTCCTAACCAACAGGACTGAAAACGGGTGTTCAAACAAATAAGGCGTCTACATGTTCATAATAGCAGTAGTCACAAGAGCCGAAGGGTGGGACAACGCTAATGTCCACCAGCAGATGACTGGGTAAACCGAGTGGGGTACACAGTGATACGATGTACAGTGATACAGGGTCATCAAAACTGTAGAATGGAGGCATGCTCCAATGTGTATGAGCCTTGAAAGGCGTGCTAAGTGTTGAGAAGCCAGACAGAGGGTTATTTATTATCTGATTCCATTTATATGAAGTATCTGCGATAGGTAGGTCCATAGAGACAGAAAGGGAATTGGTCGCGGCCAGCGGCAGGGAGATGGAGTGGGAAGGAATTGCTTAATGAACGGGTACAGGTCCCCTTCAGGGCGATGAAAGTGGAACCAGACAGGGATGTGACTGCACAGCATTGTGGGTGCATGGCATGTCACTGAAAATGGCATCTAAAATGGACAACTTTATATTATGTGAATTTCACCTCAATTAAAAAATCGTAATTAAAAACATGGTGTCGTAGTTATGGCAGCCTTGGGCAGGGAGCCGAGCTGGTGCGTCACAGGTGTCCCGCCTGAGCTCCCCTGTAGCAAGCATCTGTTGATCTGGGAAATGACATCTGTCCCTTCTTCCAGAATCCACTCCCCAGTTGTCCTCGGCACACCTGTTCCCACCACACTCACTCAGTCCAGATGCCAGTTACCTGAGTCACGTAATTCCCTTTGCTGGTTTTCTCTCATTTGCCGCCAAAACAGTCCTGACTGGTAGGTTCGATGCTTCCAGGGAGCAGACCGTAGTTTGTGTCTGAGTGAGTTTCGGGGGATGGCCCAGAGACGTTCACGCTGCGGTTTGAAAATTCTGTCTTCCAGCCCTCTACTTCCATGTACACAAAAACCCTCAAGGCTCAAAGTACACTTAAAATGTTACTTTTTATGGTGGTGATGGTTGCACAGCACCATAAGTGTACATTTTATGTTATGTATGTTGCACCATACTTAAAACAATAATAAATGTTATTTTTCTGATTATAAAATTGTGTTCATAATTTTAAAAGCTTTTGAACAATATAAAAAAGCATGAAGAAAAACATAATCATCCCCCATAGTCTCTCTTCCAGAGTTAATAATGGTGAACACTCTGATCTATTTCCTTGCAGTTATTTTTCACGGTGTGTCTATGTATATTATTTGATTTTTTCACAAAGTGGATCATATTATATAAATATTTTTGTGTCCAAATTTTCACGTAACTCTCTAATAAATATATGAATATAAGTGATATTTAGATATGGTGAGCATCTTTTTGTACCCTTACATTGAAAACTTGACTTTTAATGACTGCATGATGTTCCATCCTGTGGCTCTAACATACTCATCCTCAGCGATCCCCAAATAGTGGACATGGGCGTTGAGGGGGTTTCCTCCTTCTGTGCATCGTAAGTAAGGCTGTGATGAACACAGAGAGATTCATGGAAGAGGGGTTACTGGGTCAAAGGGTCCTAACAGTTGCAATGCTTTTGATCCCCCTGCCAGAGTGCCCCAAGGAATGTTGTCCCTTTTCTCAAGCCTTTGTCTCTTCCAGGGGAGGGGTCCGATCCAGCCATCTCAGAGCCCAGGGGCCTCTCGGGCTGGCCCAGGGCTAGGGGACTGTCCTGGCTGGAGGGGCACATCTGTGTCCTCCGGGGCACACACAGCCGCCTCCCCACATGCAGCCTGCTTCAAAAACCACCCTCACTCCTATTCTTCAAAGCTTGTTTCATTAACTTCAAAGCCAGGAAATGGCTCTTTATGACACTATTTTCTGTCATCTCAGGAGCCAGGTAATTGGGGAGGTGGCTGGAGCCTGGACCTGCTTTCTTAGTGCTGAAACAGGAGCTCACGTCTCCGTTCCTGGCCTCCCTTTCTCCTCACTCCCAGCCCACCCGCCAGGGCTCTGGGCCCTTTGTTGTAGGAGCTCTCACCCCACCAGCCGCTGACAGTCACAGGGCAGCTGCCCCTGAGGGAGGGGAGGTGACCAGCCACCTCACCTATTTCTCAGGAGAGCTGAGCTGCCCGCCTACCCCCTTGGAGCCTTCCAGAAGTGTGCTGGGCTTGCACAGATCCTCCCACAGTCCTCTTCTGGTGGCCGGAACCTCTGGGAGGGCTCTAAGGAGCTGTGATGTGTCACCTGGCCAACTGAACACCTCAGCTCCTGGGAATCCGTGAGTGGCGGCGTGGATTAGCATATCAGATGACACGGGCGTCTCCCTGAGTCCCAAGGGGGTGAATCACCAGACAGACAGCTTTTACGGGCTTCAGTAGAGAACAAGGAAAATCTAGGGTTCAGAGGACGGCAATCACCTTTTGCAAAGATCCTTCCCCAGGCATCTGGCTCCCTGGCCCTGCAGGGAGCTGTCCAGGTGCTGACTTGGTGAGCACCGTCTTCCTGTGCCACCCTCAGACCTTGCCTGCCAACGTCTCTTTCATCCCCTCAACCATGCCTGCCACCCCATCTTCAGTCCCATCAGGGCCTTCATTTCAGCGTCATTTCCTGTGACACCCAGTCACTTCTCCTCGGTCTAAACGGAGAGGAGTCTTCATTCCTTTGAAGGGCTCCCCTGCCCTCGAACTGCTGGATAAGCAGTAATCGAGTTGCCAAGGGGACAAATCAGAAGAGCAGAGGCTGAACAGCTGGTCTTAGTGGAGCAGGGGGTGCTGCTTAGAGAAGGGCCAAGGGGGATACAAATGGCCAGCCGGTCACCTGGTCACCTCGCAGGGACAGCAACTGCGGTGTGAACTCACCAGGCTTCACACTCCGCTGCCTCAAGAGGTGGGGGCGGGGCGGGCACGTTCTAACTGAAGAGAAGAAATTACTTATCAACAGGCCCCATGTGGATGCCTGATGAGGCACTGAGGGGGCTGAAGACAAGTGTCAGCTGGGGGCATGGAAAACGGCTCAGGCAGAACTGGGAGGTGATGGGAGAGGACAGACGTGCTGGGGGGTCTGAGTAATGGGGACCCAGTGCGGCACAGCCAGTGTCCCTGCCGACCCCTCCCCCACCAGCAAGGTCAAGTCCTAGGAGAAAAGAGGGAACTTACAGGGCTGAATCCATGGGCCAGGAAGGGCAGGTGAGGTAGTAATCTCACCTGGAAATTTAGCACAGCCACCTTCTAGGTCCCTGCCAGCCAGCCAGCTAGACAAGAAACATCACCTGGTGACCCAGGTTCCCCCAAGGAAAAAGAGACTCATTTCCCTGCGTCTTAAAGTCCTGTGTTCCTTGAGTTCTGGATACCTCACGGCCAGTGACCCTGTCGCCTCCGCCTTCCTGTTTGCCCAGTCACCCCCAAACAGTTCCCTGGTTCCCCTGCTGAGACCAGACCCTGCGTGCCTGGGTCCTGGCAGCTGGCCTGAGGGTTCTGGCTGCTGTGCCCACTCCCGGCCTGAGAGATGCCAGGGCAGATGGCACCCAAATGTGCCATTCTCCTGCGAGTACTGTAACCTGGTCATTTCTAGGTCACATTGCACCTTAAACCCTCCGTTTCCTCACCTAGAAATAGGAACTAGTAATGTGCTGGTACATAAGGCTGTTGCCTCATGTCTCCACAGTCCCAAAGACAGGGAACGTGAGATGGCAAAGAACTCAGTGGCTCCTAGAACTTCCCTGGAAGTGACACATGTCACTTCTGCTCACATTGCATTGGCCAAGGCAGGCCCTCTAGATGAGCCCGACTTCCAGTAGGCAAAGGAGGAAGCCCCTCCCACAGGGAGGGCGCTGAGCACCAAAGTATACAGTCTCTTCTGGGGAGTGCACACCCTGCGGACCCTCCCCGCCAACCCTTTCCCCCCAGGGCAGCCGGCGCCCACCTCCACCTCCCAGGGGCCTGGCCGGACCTGCCCCCACCCCCCATCTGAGACATGATTGGGCATTTTCCTTGACTTCATCACAAGGCATATTTCACAAAGCTGGATGGGCTCATGTGTATGTATGTTTCTAATTAAGACCTAATGCATGAAGCTAGCAGATTTGCTCAGACTGGCCCAGGATTCAGAAAAAAGATGATGTTTTATGAAACTTCTCAATCCATGTGGAATGCATGAATTATTGAAAGCGTTGAAAAAGACCCAGGCATAAAGGGAAGGGCTGCTCCATTATTTATCAAGCCCAGAGTCCCCAGGTCCCCAAGTGCCGCTGCTGGCTTTGACACCTACAGCATTTTCCCATTG
Source organism: Phyllostomus discolor (assembly GCF_004126475.2). NCBI lineage: Eukaryota > Metazoa > Chordata > Mammalia > Chiroptera > Phyllostomidae > Phyllostomus > Phyllostomus discolor. The sequence continues at coordinate 88,440,274 of NC_040910.2, forward strand.
TGTCGACAGCGAACGTCTCAAACACGCCATATTGGCAGCCTCCAAGCAGGGCTCCTGCCCACGCCATCCGCTGCCTGGCTCATTATCTGCACCAGTCCAAGCTGAGCTGTGGGCTAAGGGTGGTGGTGTTTGGTGCCCATCTGCCTCCCCTTCCTAGTGCTCTCTGCTCACGGGTCCCCAAGCTGAGGTCCAGACTCTTTAAAAGAACTGGAAGCCCTTTCATGCTGACCCCAACCTGCCTCTTTGGTTTCCTCTCCGGTCTCCAGCCCCCACCTGGCCCCAGAGCATTTGTCTTTCCCTGAATGTAATTTCACATTCTCAGGCCTTTGCCCATGCTGGCCCCTCTGCCTGATACCCCCTTCCCATCCTTTTGTCTCCCTGCTGAAATCCTATTCATCTTTACGGCCAGATCAGCGGAAGGGAAACCCATGTGGGAGGCATTATCTCAGTGAGTATCACAGTAACCCAGTGAGGTGGGTCTTATAACCAACACTGGCTACACAATTAGCAGGGCTCAGTGCAAACTGAAAATGCCGCACCTTATTTAAAAATGATTAAAAATTTTTAAGATAGCAAACACAGGTCATTAGAGCAGGCATAAGGCCTTTCTAAGAGCAGGGCTATGTGCACAGGTCACATGCCCACAAAGGCAGCCTTGGTTATAGAGGAAGAACCTGAAGCTCAGAGAAGTTAAGTAACTTGTCCAAGGTCACACAGTAAGTTAGAAGCAGAATCATGTTGAATCCCAACTCCTTTTCTCTCAACCACCCACCTCATGAGACCTCCCCACTTTCCCCCGACAGAATGACTGAGGGGAGGCTGTGAGCACCCCTGGAAACTGTTTTCTTTTTAAAGGGTGCCTTCTGCAGGTAAGGGGTCTGTTGCTTCACCATGGACATTGCAACGTGGCCAGCATCACACAGATCAAAGAGGACCTGGGGAGCAGGAGCGCATTTTAACATCCCTCGACCAGCCCATGAGGGTGGACACCCACTGCCCCCTCCATCCCTGCCCTCAAACCCACCCTCAGGCAGTCCGCTGACCCCCAGACACACTCTGCAGTTGTCTGAGGACATGGCTGCTGCCCAGCAGAGATGACCCTGCAAGGCGTGGATCCCAGGGCAGCGTCTCTGACCTTCGCTGGGAATATTAAATGCGGACCTGGAAGAAGATACGTCTCCTGGCTGCTATACCCATTTTTCACCTTCATATCACTGATCCAGCTTCACCACTGTTTTTTCCTTTTCTTTTTTCTTTCTTTTTTTTTTTGGCGGTTCCCCCCTTAACAGCTTTATTAATTCACTCAACAAATATAACTAAACACCTACTATGTGCCAGGCCCTCTGCCTTTAAGAAGTAATCTGCTTAACCCCACACAGACAGAAACCACGGTGAGGTTTTGACGCCCGGATCCTGAGCCACAGAGACCTGAGCTGCAATCCTGGCTCTGGCGTTTTCCAGCTGTGTGTCCTGGGGCACATCCAGTCATTGCTCTGTGCCTCCGTGTTCCCATCTGTAAAATAGGATTGATGTGGTGGTCAAATGACTTAATACACACAAAGCGCCTTGAACAGTGCCTAGTGCACAGTAAGTGATTAATGAATGCTAGGTTCCATGTTGTGGTTATTCTCGTTGAGCAGCAGGAGCAGTAACAGCTGGAATTTGAAGGGAAGTCTGACCCAGGGCTCTGGGGTCTCAGCCAAGCCCTATGCCGTCTCTCCTCCCTACCCCAGCCTCCAGCTCTCCACCTGCACACCCCACGAAGGTGTTTCCCCCGGAGGCGCTCAGATCCTGGGAGGAACCCAGCGTCCGCAGGGTCCCAAAGCCCGCGGGAGCTCTCAGAGCAGAGGCGGGGAAGCCCCGCCCCCGGCCCCGCCCCCGGCCCACCCTCAGTCTCGGAGTTCGCGGCTCCAGCGGCGGCGGCAGCAGCGGTAGGCACGGTCACGGTCGCTGAGCGGCTCGGCGGGACGACAGGAGATCGGCGCCAGGGGAACCTCGCGCGCATCCTACCGCCCGACAGGCGAAGCCGGCCAGGAGCGTTGCACCAGAATCCGGGTCGCTGCGGCTCCAGCGAGGTAAAAGCCGGGAAAACCGGGAGACACCGGCTCTCCCAGCCTGGGGGCGGTGGGGTACGACCTCCCACGGGAGCCGCTTCCACGGCGCCGGGCCGGCCCTCACCCCCCCGCCCCGCACCCCATTACCATGCAGCCGGGGCGGGGGCCGGCTTGCCCCCCGCGCGCGCTCCTGGCCGGGCGCGGCGAAGGCGGGGGCGGCGTGGTGGGAAGCGCGAGTGTGTGTGAGCGTGTGTGCGTCTCCCTCCCCGGGATGTGCGGGGACCTGGTGATGCCTCCTCTTTGCCAGCGCCGCTGGGCAGGTCGTGTGCCCGCTCCGCACGCTCCGAAGCTGAGGGCAGACTCCCTGGGCGGACTTGAATGCTTGGTAGGAATTATCCGGATAATGCAGAGGGCAAGCCCACCGCCACCTGTAGAGCAGGGCTGTCCACGCGCGTCGAATATCCCACTTATCACACAGCCTGCCTGCCGGGTGGCCTCACTTCCCCAGCTGTCCGATCTCCCCGCCGCCACTCTGCCTGCCCCCAGGACTCTTCCCGCTGCCCATCGGCACAGGGAGGGTGCCTGGGTCCGGCTGGGTCAGAGGAAGCGCCCCGCCAGCCGCCAGGGAGCAGAGATGGACACGCGGGAGAGAAGGAGGTGGTGGCCAAGGGGAATCCACACGCAGATGCATCCCCAAATTTTTCCCGCCACCCCAAAGTCCCCTCATTTTAATTACTTGGTTTGTCTCTTTGCTGTCATCCTAATTTGGCCATTGATGAAAATGCGGTTTAGTACAATTTTGTAAGTGAAGTCAAATGATCACTTCCTGGGATTGATGATCGAATTGCCACTTCCTGGGACTGAAAGACACTTAACAGAGAATCCGGGGACCTGGCTGGGGAGGAAAGAGGCTCCTGTTCTGAGCCTCGCTGATGCAGACAGGGCGCCCCTCACAGAGCTGGGTGTAGCCACGTGCTCTCATCTGCCCCCTAGAACCTGCCAGGCACAATGGTGTCCCCTTTTGTGGCTGAAGAAGCTCTTGTTCAGAAGAGGACAGGCAGTCACCCACTCCACACTGGATTGTCAGTGACCGGATGAGAGCAGGTCTCAGGACAGAATCCCCAAGTGGATGTGACGCTCCGGCTGTCACGGTGCTGGCTCCACACCATCCCGGGGAGCCCAACATGGGACCCCCTCCCGGCCACTTCAGGCTCACTCCCTCTTCTCCATGAACCTTGGGGGGTGATGAATTAAGATCCCAGATTGCACTGGAGGCAGGCGAGGGGTGCCTGGCCTGGATTTGATGTCCCGGTTTTAGGACCTCTCAGGACCACAGGCACCTTGGGTGGCCGCATCGTTCTGCTGACACCACAGCCAGCCAGCCTGCCTGCCCGAGTCTGCCTGCGATGCCCTAGCTGCACCTCACTTTTCTGCTAACTTGGCAGCCGGAGGTAGCTGGGGGCATCCCGTGTCAGAGCCAGGTCCCTAGGGTGCCTCCCTCTCTCGTGTGGGAGGTGTGGATATCCCAAGGGGCAGGGAGGAGCCAGGCTGCCCTGTCCTCACAGGTCCAATGTGTGAGGATCCGGCATCCTGAGGGGCTGCAGCCACGGCCCAGCCAGCAGGCAGCCAGCTTGTGAGAGTCAGCCATTCTCAGGTAGTGAGTGAGTAGAGGTTTGGTCAGTTGGGGCTGAGATGGGGGAGGGGAACGCAGAGGGAAGAGGTTGGCGGAATTATTCACTGCTGGCTGGAGGAGGCGGGCCTTATGTCGGGGTGGAGACCACGGGCTCCAACCCCAGAAGGGCTCCTGACCCGGAGGCTCGGTTTCCTCATCTGTAGCATGGGGCCGGGTGTTGTGCACAGCAAGGACACAGATGTCCATGTCAGCTCACGGAGGTGTCCAGGGCTGGTTGTCTCTACCTCCTCTAGTCCCCAGCCTGACTCTCAGACATTGAACTTGAGGGGGGTGACCATGCGCCTAGGAGCCCTCCTGCCACCCTCAGAGCTGGAGGACTGGTGTAGATTTTCGGGTCAGGGCAGCTCGCAGACTGAGCTTGGCCTCCCAGGAAGAGAGGACAGAAGACTCGGACCCCAGTCCCCGCCAAGCCCTGCCCTGGGGGGATTGGCGTTTCCCCTTGGGCTTCCAGCCCTCGCTGTCCTTCTGTGCCTACCCCATTCAGCCCAGGCAGTCACTGGGCACCAGCCTGATCTTTTATTTCATCCTGGGTTTCGGGTCAGCCTGTCTCTCTGGCCAAAGTGGGGCCAAGCTACCTGTGACTTCAGGAGCACCAGGAAAACCCCGGCCCACCAAATATCGTCCTGTCCTCCAAAACCTGGCTGTCTGCTGCCTAATATTCCACCGTTAGAGACTCGTTCCTTTGACCCCTGGCCTTGTACCTGGTAATGTCAGCTACTAAACCTTAGCATTAGTGACTTGTTTCAAAGCTTTCAGGACTTGTGATGGGAGAGGCAGAAGACAGAAGAGAAAGGGGAGAAAAGACAAGGTGGGGAGAGGAAGAGAGAGAAGGTGGCACTTTCCCAGCCTCAGGGTTTGCAGAGAAAGGCCCAGCTGTGAGCCCAAGGAGGCCCCTGGGGGGTGCGACCAGCAGCAGGCAGGGAAAGCTATGAACCTCCAGTGAGAATTCCTGGTGGGGATGCGGGCGGGGCAGCCTGCTGGGGACGCAGGTGTTAGATAGAAGCTTCCAGAGGCTTCCAGTCCTATGGCTGTGTCGTTTCTGGAGGTGATAGAGCCCGCTGCTCTCCCCTCACCTTACAGCGTGGCCACGTGGAGGTTAGTGTATTCCATAGGTGGTGCGCTCTGCATCTGCAGAGCCTGGGCTAGTCAGCTGGCTGTGTAAAACTGTCAGCGGTGATTGGTTAGGTCAGCAAAAGGCCTGGGCTGAGCTGCGCCGGGGAGGCTCCAACACCTGTGCCTTCCTGAGCAGCCCCACAGCCTCCGTCGCCCTTTCTCAGACAACAGAGTTCACCGAGCCCCGTGGGCTCTCTGGGCGGAGAGAGGCAGCCGGGGTCACCCTAAAAGACTGTGCAGGTGGTTCCCTGCCCAGCTGGGCACAGTCTGGAATTTCCCAGTGTGGGGGCAAGTGTTGGGGGGGTATTAGGGGTGAGAATTGACACTCCCTGCCCAGGGTTGGGGGGATGTCCCTCGGGCTCTAAGGAGACCTGTACCATGGGCTGGTCCTGGCTTGTGACGGCCCAGCAATGAGCGGTTTGCAACCAGCACTGGCTGCTGCTAAGGGCACACTTAGCCCAGAGGGGGAGAGTTTCAGGTCACCAGTATGACCTGTTGGCCATGAACTCCCAAATGTAGCCCCTTCTTTAATATTATTCTCAACTATATCCGTTCTTCAATAATAGCAATGAGTTCTTCATTCTTCCCTCACAATCATTTCTGAGCACCTGCTGTATACATGCCAGCTGCTGTTGTGAGTGAAGGGTGCTCAGCTGCGGCACTGTTGGCATTTGGGGCCCGATTGCTCTTCGGGGGAGGGCTGTCCTGTGCACTGTAGGATGTCAGCCACACCCCTTCTCCCACTGTTACAACCAGAAATGTCTCTCAATGGCACCTGGCGGGGTACGGTCACCCACTGTTGAGAACCACTGGGAATACATCTGTGAACCAAACAGACAACATTCAATACCCTTCCCTTAGGAGTAAGCGCTCTGTGGAGGGAGGTGGACAGTAAATATGCCGAAGAAGGAAAATACACAGCAGGCTGCGAGGTGAAAATGCAGAGAGGAAGACCAGGCAGGGGAGGTTTGGAGAGTGTGGAGGTGGGATGCTCCTTTCAAAGGGACCTCAGGGAAGGCACCACTGGCAGGTGACATTTGAGCAGAGACCAGGAGGAGGGGAGGGAGGCAAGGAGAGGAAGGAGACGCACACAGCTGGGGGAAGGCGTCCACCTCCAGCCCAGTCAGCCTGTGTGGCCACTGGCCCGCTTCTGAGGTAGACCTTAGCGAGGCGTGGGGGCCGAGGGCAGGCTGACAGGCCACAGGGTGAGTGGGACAGAGCACCAGCAGTGAGTCACTTTCTAAAGTACTGTCTTGAGTCCCACATGTCAGGCAAATGGACAGACTGATGTGGGGACATTTCCAGGAGATGGTGGCTAATGACAGTGCCGTCCCTTCTGGGGCATCTGGTCTGTACCTGGCTCTGCTGCGCTAATAATAGGAGTGAACGTGCAGCGGGTACTCATCACTCTCGAAGCTGCTCGTGGGAAAGCCTCCTGCCGTCCAGTCCCGGGGAGACGCACCTCGGTGTCAGGCTGGTCTCCCAGTCCAGGACTCAGGCTCCGCTAGGAAGCTTCGGCCTGGGGACGCAGCCCAGGCTCTTCTCTTCCAGGCCCCTTGCCCTGCACTGGGCGGAGGATGGCGGAACAGGGGCCTGGAGCTCGGCTGCCCCGAGTGACCTTGGGCAAATGTTCTACTTCTTTGAGCCCCAGTTTCCTTAATTCTAAAACGAAGGGGAGAGCAGCTACCCTATAGGGCTGGTGTGAGGATAACATTAAAAGGAAGACAACAGACATCACACAACCGCAGGCTGTGACAAGAGGTGCTACACACACAGTGGCCACTTGCTTTGTCCTCCGGGCCCTGTGGACACTGGGCCCATCTTGCCCACGCCATGACGTCTGCAAGAGGCTCTGCCGAACTTGATGGCTGGGAAAGAATGAAGCCAATGGATCCTTGTCGGCTGCCCTGTCAGTTAACCAGCCCCAAAGACACAGTCAAGTGTAAAGAGAGTGGATATGATGACAATAGCTCCTACACATGTCCCCTCCTCTATGTCTACTGTGCTGGGCGTTTGACTGACCTCATCTAGCTGTCAAGCAGCCCGTCAAGGTCCTTGTCATTAAACATATTTTATATGTGAAGAAACCGAAGCATAGATAACTTGCCCACAGTCACCCAGCTCATAAGCGGTAGAGCCAGGATTTGAACCGAAGGAGCTCAATATGCTTTCTGAGACCATTGGAATTTGTAAAAGAAAACTGTAACCAAGTCACTGGGCACAGGGTCTGACTCTCCCAAACTTCTCTTCCCTTTCCCTTCACTCAAAATGAAAACTGTTCTCCAGATAGGAACCAGGTGATGTAATGGACTCAGCTCAAGTGCCACCTCCTCCAGGAAGCCTTCCTAGATGTTCCTCAGTTAGGATCCTTTGTTTGTGCTTCTGTGCCATCACCTCCATCAGCCAACTTGCCTCCAGCACTGCCAGCATCTGCCCCTCTTCCCCAAACCCCTAGACCGAGGGCTTGCCGAAGGGGTACTCACAACCTGCTTGTTGAACATTTGCTCCCACTGGTCACTGAAATCAATGCCCAGTGCTTCCTTTGCCCTTAGTAGATCTTGCCAGATCCACAAGCTTCTGTTCTCCAGTGCCGATCACGCATTTCACAGAAGCCAGGAGCCAGGCGTTACAGGCGAGCTCCGGAGTTCCGTCCCTGGGGGTAGGCTGCTCAGGGAGGCAGGGAATCATTTGATCCACAGGAGACAGCGAGGGACCTGTCCCGCCTACCTCTGGGTGCAGGATGAGGGGATGTGTGGAAGGGTGTGGTCAGCAGGGGCCTCGCCCTCCCACAGGGGGGGTCCCAGGAGGGAAGTGCAGCTTACTGAGCAGCCCCTCGGGCTCAGGCACCTCACAGCCGGTCTGCGCTCGTCCCCTGCAGCCCTCCCGACTCTGCCCTCATTGCGTATGTGCGTACATCTCCCTTAAATTGTGGTGAGTCATTGTCTTTGCTATAAATAAATGCAATCCGTAGGGGGGTTTATTGTGGTAAAACACACACAACACGAAGTCTACTATTTTAACTATCTTAAAGTATATGGTTCAGTGGCACTTGGTACCTTCAGATGCTGTACAGCCATCACCACTGTCGAGTCCCAGCACACACCCATCACCCTCTGCTCCCCCGCCCCACGTGCCTGGCAACCACGCACCTGCTTTCTATCTGTATGCCTTTGCCTGTGCTGGACCTGGTGTATAAACAGAATCACAATGTGTGGGCGTTTCTCACTTTGCATTACATGTTCCGGGTTCTCCCGTGTGGTGGTATGTTTCAGTACTTCGTTCCTTTTTCGTGGCTGAATAATATTCCGGTGTGGGTCTACTACATGTGTTTATCCATTCCTCAGTCTATGCACATTAGTGTTATTTCCACCTTTTGGCTGTTACAAATAACACTGCTGTGAACATCCAGGTACAAGTATTTGTTGTAACACCCATCACCAGGTTTTTTAGGTATACCCCTAGGCGTAGAATTGCTGGGCCCTGGGGTCATCATATGTGTGACTTAATCAAAGCACCGTCAAACCGTTTTGTCCACAGCACCATTTTACACTCCCATCACCAGCTTCCCCACATCCTCGCCAAAACTTACTACTTTTCCTCAAAACCTTTTGCATCGTGGTTACCCATGTTTTGTGAGACCACGGAGGCTCTGCACTCTTGACTGCTGACCTCTTCTCTCCCAGGGCTCCTGTGACGCCAGGGTCAAGGGCTTAAGGCTCCCAAGCTTCACACTGTCCCTGGCTCATGACGGCCCCTGCTCTCCACTGCCCATCACGGCTTTTCCTCCAAACAGGGGCCCCACTGAGGATGGCGTGGCACTTGTGGGCAGTAAGAGTTGGCATGCCAGAAAGCAGTGCCTTTCCTGCGGGCTGGCACACCCAGACACCCCCAGCCATCGCCCTGGATGCAGGGATGCAGGCGGCTTCTTGGGTAGAGCTCACTTGGCCTCAGAAGAGGGGACTGCTGCCAGGTGGGTGACCTTCACTTGCACTTTTCCGTCCCAGAGGCCCCAGGGCCGAAGCCAGCCTCACCCTGCTCTGCAGAAGGAGCTCGAAGGTGCTCCGGGGCTGGCGGGCACATAGCACCAAAGCCAACCCCACCCTGCTGGAGCACAAGGCATCAGCTGTCCCCTGAGCTCACAGAGAAGAGGACCAGGCCGTGTCCCCAGCTCTGAGTGCGGTGGCAGGCATGTGGTGGTGTTCGGACCCCACTTGGCACTCTGCACCCACATGCTGCCCCTCTCTGAATCCTTCCTACGGGATGTTGCTCCGAATTTCAGGCACCCTTGTACCCCTGTCTATCCCACTCCCGCAGATCACTCTGGAAACTTGAGGGGGGACAGCTGCCGTGTGCCTGGAACCAAGCCCCGCCCCGCATAGGGTCCCAGAGCTTGGCTTTAACAGCAGCTGATGACAGTACCAGGCGTGGGCTGCATCTTGTGCATGAGTCACCTCAAGCACTCCTCACCATGTCCCTGGACAGGGCTGTGACTGTCCCCATCGAGGCCCAGGCTCTGTAAATTCAGATAAAGTATTATTATTGGCTAATAATGCTGCTCGAACCACCAGGATTTTGCTCAGCTTTGAAGGTATTTGAGCCCAAGCTGAGTAGGAATTTCCATGAGTGCAGGAGAGATGAGTCTGGGTCTGTGGCGTGGCCCTGGTTTCCTCCTTTGACCTTCTCCCACATCGCCCCCCCCCCCGCAAACTTGATGACTTGTGCCCAGGCCCTGTGAGCAGGCCCCAGTGCTGCGAGCAGAGAGGAGCCAGGACACCCCAGTCAGATCAGTGGTGGCCCCGTGCTCATTGATTGAGAGCTCGTTGTCAGCCTGGGGCCAGCAGGTGACGGTTGGCCCTTAAGGGGCCACCGCTGGGTTCACCCAGCTTCAAGATCAATTAGCATCAGAAAGGCAGCCAACATTTTTTTCCCTGTCCTGCTCCGCAGAGGGAAATACCGCACAGGAGGCACAATATAGAGACATCATTCTCCGTTATTGATTTCCTCCACTTCCTCTCGCTTCCCTCTGGACCAGACGTCCGTCTCCCTCCTGATGAATGAGCTGTTGTGGGGAGAATGAGGAACACTTATCATCGGGGGGCCTGCAGACACTGCGCTGGCGAGCCGAGGGCTGCGGAGAGTGCGGGCAGCCGAGGGAGGGAGGCAGGAGGCAGAGAGAAAGCAGCAGCCCTTCTGCCCTGCCTTCCTACCCCCGGGAGGGGCAGATCCACCACGGATCAGCCCAGGGTGCGCCCTGACCCCAGGTCCTGGGCATTACACTTCCTGGCTGAGTGGCCCCCAGGGCTCTGTGCCCATGGGTCTACCTGGGAAGACGCCCTGCCTCTCTGTAGCGAGAGTGGGGTGAATACAGGCTGAGGACTGTGCCCCAGGAGGCACAAGTTCAGGTCCCATCCTGGCCTCCCTGGGTGGGATGCCTCCTCTCCTGCCACAGTTTCCTCACTTGCCAAATGGATCATACCATCTGTAACAGCATCTTGCTAGGCTTGATGAAAGCATCCAGTGTAAACATTTGGTGAAACATTATGAATGCCGAGGGTCAGGGTCAATGCAGTTGATCAACAAACCGTTCTGAGCCTGTTTGCTTGGTGACTCCCCCCATTGTTTTCCAGGCTCCTAGATGTATGACCTTTGTGGGGTCCGATGGTCCAAAGATACAGTTAAGATCACTGTGAAGGTCTAGAATTAAGTGACTAAGAAAGAAGATGAGGTGGAAGAATTAAAACCCCTTAGTCAGTCTGGCCAGGAGCTGAGTTCAGTGAATGGTGAACGAGCCAGCAGAGGTGAGAAAACAAACGGATAGTCAGCCGCCTGCAGCCCCATGAGCCCCTCAGCTCCTGAGAGCAGGCTGCAAGTGTCCGCGGCTCGCTTCACTCACTCCTGTGCCCCTCCTTGGCAGCCGCACCCCTGTTCTCTCCGCCTAAGGCCAGAATTGACCGGGCGGGGCGTGCTAAGGAGCCCGCTAACAGCCTGCAGAGCCCCACGTGACTTGCGCTTTTGCAGAGCGAGGTCAGTTGTCCATTAAGCTATGGAGCTGAGCACTCCGCTCAGCAATGTATACTGGACACAGTTAAATAATGAAAATAAAAATAGAACATTGCAAAAGCCTGGAGCAGGCTGGCTTCTGCCCCAGGAAGAAGCAGAGAAGGCCATGCCAGGAGAGGGGCCGGGATTCACTGTCTGCCTCCCTCTGCCATGAAGTGGCTCTGGTTTAAAAGTACTTTTTTCTTTACATATAGGTCATCTTCTGTTAATTTTTAAACTAAAGTTTATATATGTATATACACTCCCATGCATATGTACCCCAATTGGAGAAATAATTTGTGCTGGTTATAGCACATCAGGAAATTCAGAAAAGTAGAAAGAGGCCATCTTCCCTTCCCACCCCCACTCCAGAATGCTGGGTGGGGGGTGTTAGAGATTTCTGATGCCACCTCTAGGCAAGAAGGGGCTCAAAAGTTGATACTGAGTTAACATGCCCAGTGTCAGCAACAGAGTAAGCTCAGCTAACGCATACCCACCCACCTACCAGCACTTAAGGTTTTAAAATACACAGCAGACTCGGAAGAAAGATTGAAGTCCTCTAGGAACTCAAACCCAGAGCCTTTGGCATGTGAGCTGACCCCGAGGAGGACCAGGAGGTGCTAGGCCCAGATACAGCCATAAGAGCTCAAGTCTGACATTTTAATGCCCACCCAGAAACAGGAAGATGTGGCCTGGGGCCCTAGCAAGGCCAGAAGTTGTCGCGCCCCTCTGAGAACAGGAGGCTAGAAACCGGCCCACTCAGGAGTGGGATTGCTGGGTTGTGTGGCAAGAGCACATTTAACTTTATAAGAAACTGCAAACTGTCTTCTGAAGTAATTGTACCATTTTGCATTCCCACCAGCAATGCAGGAGAGCTCCAGTTACTCCAAATCTTGGTCTGCACTTACTATTGTCAACCTTTTTAATTTTAGCTACTCGTGTGTGTATGTGTCATGGTATCTCATTGTGGTTCTGATACAACCTTGATGAGGAGACTAAGTAGGACAATGGGGGACATGATAAGTCAACCTCACTCATGGCTATAAACACAGATGTCATCGATGTAATGTTGAACTGGCTTTTGTGTCTATAGTCATGAATGAGATTGACCTATAATTTATATGTAATATCATATATCACAACAAAAGCAAAATTTATTCTAATAACAGAAGAATGGCTTAACAAAGGAAAATCTATTCATGTAATTTACTTTGTTAACAGATTATAGGAGAAAAATAAACATGCAAACCTCAATAAATATGGAAAGGACAATAAAAATCAATATGACCAAAAAGAAAACCTTGTCACAAACTACCAATAGGAAACAACTTCCTTTCCCCGATAAGCTATATTTTCAACAAATATAGCTTGGTGGTATCCTTTACTTGGTGGTAAATGTCACAATCATTCTCTTTAAAATCAGACCAACCATGTCTCTGTCATCTCTCTGTGTGCCCTGATAGTGCACTGACATAAGAAAACGAGGTAGGAGTTATAAGAATTGGAAGGAAAAACTACAAAAGTATCAATGTTCACAGACTATAGATCTCCTATACAGAAAATCTAAGATGCTCCTACTGGGCAATGTTGCTCTATACAAAAATCAGTAATAGTACTGCGCATTCAAATATATTTAAGAACTTCTCAAAAGAGACCATTAAGTGTAAAGAACAGTGGCAGACTATGAAATGGTTATAAATATGGCAAAGGATTAATATCCAGAATATTTCAAGAGTTCCTATAAATTAGTAAGAAACAAGATGAACCCCAGAGAAAAATACATGGGGAAAGACCTAAACAGGCGCTTCATGGAAAAGGGAACAGGAATGGGACTGGACGTGCAAAGATGCCACATGTCACTAGCGGCCATGGAATGCATGCTGAGATGACAGTGGACACCGTTTTGTTCCCACCGTGTTTGACAAGAAGCCCGACCACACCGTAGGAAGCGATGAGAAGCCCCCTTCTCTTACACGCTGCAAGGGGGAGTGCAATTTGGGACAGCTGCTTTGGAAAGCAATTGGCATTATGCAGTAAAGTCAAACGCAGTTTCTAAACCACTGTGCCCCTGTGCCGTTAAGTATCTCGCCAGAGTTCACATAAGCTCTGAAGTTACAGATTCTCCTTCCTACCCCCTAAACAGTCAGAGGTTCTCTCAGTGGTGCTGGGGCAGGGATTGAGCTCCAAATCTGCCTGCCGGTACTTGATGGGAAACTGTGAGTGCTCTCCTAGCTGTGCCCTGGGGCTCCAGGCTGCACCACAGCAGTCAGCCAGCAGGGCTTAAGCCTGCCACCCACCCTCTTTCCTGATGAGGCATTGTCCCTTAGCTCCAGGAAGACAGCTCATTTGAAAAAGGGAAAAAATCATAGGTCACTTAAAGAAAATGTGGTGCATATTTATTAAACAGCAAAAGAAAAAGAATAAACAAACTCATCCACAACCCTACTATCAAAACACCACTATTTTTTATTACTTTATTGTTGTTCAATTACAGTTGTCTGCATTTCCTCCCCACCCCAGCCAAACCCACCTCCCTCCCTTGCTCCCACCCTTCCCCTTGGTTTTCTCCATGTGTCCTTTACAGTAGTTCCTGAAAACCTTTCTTGCCTCCCCACTCCCCTCTGGCTATTGTTAGATTGTTGTTAATTTCAGTGTCTCTAGTTATATTTTGTTTGCTTTTTTCTTTTGTTGATAATGTTCTAGTTAAAGGTGAGATCATATGGTATTTGTCTTTCACGGCCTGGCTTATTTCGCTTAGCATAATGTTTTCCAGCTCCAATCATGTTGTTGCAAAGGGTAGGAGCTCCTTCTTTCTCTCTGCTGCATAGAATTCCATTGTGTAAGTGTGCCATAGTTTTTTGATCCATTCATTTACTGATGGGCACTTAGGTTGCTTCCAGTACTTGGCTATTGTAAATTGTGCTGCTATGAACATTGGGGTGCATAGGTTCTTCTGGATTAGTGTTTCAGGGCTCTTAGGGTATAATCCCAGCAGTGGAATTGCTGGGTCAAAAGGCAGTTCCATTTTTAGTTTTCTAAGGAAATTCCATACTGTTTTCCAGTGGCTGCAGCAGTCTGCATTCCCACCTACAGTGCACTAGGGTTCCCTTTCTTCACATCCTCTCCAACACTTGTTTGTTGATTTGTTTATGATGGCCATTATTGATGGTGTGAAGTGGTATCACATTGTGATTTTAATTTGCATCTCTCTAATGGCTAGTGATGCTGAGCATCTTTTCATATGTCTCTGGGCCCTCTTTATGTCCTCCTTGGAGAAGTGTCTGTTCAAGTCTGTTGCCCATTTTTAAATTGGGTTTTGTGTCTTCCTGGAGTGGAGTCATGTGAGTTCTTTATATATTTTGGAGATCAAACCTTGTCCGAGGTTTCATTGGCAAATATGTTTTCCCAAATAGTTGGTTCCAAAACACCACTATTAATGTTGTTATATTCATCATCCCAAGTGTTAGCAGATTTTTTGTTTTACAGATTAGCAAATTAGCAATATTTTGTATTCTGCTTTTTTTTCATTTAATGTGATCTTACCAGGATTTTCCATTAACGACTACATAAAAGCCCATCGAGTGGGCAAACCATAGTTCCTATACCCCTTCTCTTTCGGAAGGACTCTGGCTGGTTTTGAGCGCTGTGCTGTTGCATACAACAGAGAATAAATACCTTTGCGTACTTTGTACTGACATCCATCTCCTTAGCTGCAATTCCCAGAAGTAGAATTCGGGGGACCGAAAGAAGTAGAAATGCCTAAGGCTCAGGGCATGTTGCCAAACTGCTTTCCGACAGGGTAGCACCACCTTATGCTCTGGCCAGCACAGCACAGAAGTGACCAGAGGTGACACTGTTCTTTCTAACTTAACATCTTCTTTTGAGATAATTGTAGATTCACATGCAGTTCAGAGGAATCATATGTACAGATCCTGTGAACCCTTTATCCAGTTTCCCCCGACGGTAAGATCTTGCAAAACTACAGCACAGTGCACTACAACCAGGATGCTGAGTAGCTGCGGTTAAGGCGCAGCGCATGCCCACATGGCAAGGCTCCCTCCTGTGGCCACACGGGCCTCCCCCCACCCGCCTCTCGTTCCGATCCCAACAACCACGAATCTGTTCTTCATTTCTCTATTTTTGTCGTTCCAAGAATGTTATATAAATGGAATCATGAAGTGACATTCTTGTCAAAAACAACGGGTGAAACTAACTTACAGATAGAAAAACTATAGGAAACGCATTTTTGCATTGGCTAGTCTCTGGACCAGCACTGTCCGGTAGAATATAATGAAAGCTACATGATGTGATATAAATTTTTCTGTCATACATTTCACTTAGCCCCATATGCCATTTCAACATGTAGTCGGTATTTTAAAACATTGTCAATGAGATATTTTACATTCTTTCTCTGTATGTTCTTTCTTAGAAATCTGGTGTGTGTTCTGGGCTAGTGGCATGTCTCGGCTCAGACTGGCCACGTTGTGCATCTCCAGAGCCCCGTGTGGCTAGTGGCTGCCATGTTGGATAGCTAGCTCAGCTCTGGTCCAAACTGAACTAAGATACAACCGTGAGCCTGGGGTCTGTACATGTCCAGGCTTGTGAGGGTCCCCATGTTGAGTAGTGGTTCTCAACTTCAGCTGCACATTGGAATCACCTGGAATTTTTTATAATACTGATGCCTCACCCTCCCCTCCACCTGCCCCACCAGAAGGTCAGGTGTAATTGGTCTCAGAAGCAATCATCTTTGGGGTTTCTGCAAAACTCTTCAGGATGATGCTCCTGGGCCGCAGTGATTGAGGCCCACCAATGTAAAGGCCCAGGGTTGTGTCCTGTTTGATCCCATCGTGCCATGGGGTCCTGGGAGAGGTCCCTTTTCTCCTCTCAGTTCCTGACCTGACCCCTTGGAGAGCAGGTGCTTTCCTCCCTAGCAGTTCTGAAGGCTTCTGTGTGTCCCCTGCCCCCCACGTGCCGCCCCAATCTCTGCTTGTTCAGTTGGGAGACAGTTTCCAAGGCTGCTCTTAAAGTGAGACGCACACAAGCAGTCTCCCCTCCCCTTCCCACCCCACAAGCACCATCTCGTGACCCCACACATTTTCCACACTGGGGTCAGCCTCCTCGGTGGCCAGTCCAGCTTCCTTCCTGGATCGAGGAATGAAGATGAACATTTGCGAAGAGCCCACGACCTACTTCATGGCACAGAACCCCCATGGCTGCCCTGAAAAGAAGCAGCCATTCCTGGGTTACTGATGAGACTCTGACAGGCTGAGCCAGCAGCCCCGAGCCCAACCCCGGCAGACTCGGGACTGGAAGCTAGAGCCACCCCCACCCCAGCCCAGGGCGTCCAGGTGGCTTCGGTGGGCTAATGTCCTGAGCAGCAAGCCACAGAGAAGGTGACAGCTGGGCTGAGGCTCATGCTTGTCCTGCCTTGTGCTTCTTTTTCCAGACCAGCGCCCTGCCAGTGCTTCTTTTTCTCACACCCAGCAGCTCTGGGCCTGCAACGTGGTGTCACTGGCTAAGAAGCAGAGAGGGCAGCACCCTTGCCTCCTCATTCATGTCCCCACCGGCCCCCTGGGGGCCTGGTGCACAGTGAAGCCATTCCTGCTTCGCCCTCAGTTCCCTGCCCAGATTATTAGTTCTATCGTCTAGTCGGGAGATATTAAAGTCTCTTTTAAAACATCGTAAGCACCTTGACTTTACCTGTCAAGAGTCATGCAGCATCCCTTGGGGCAAGGACCCTTCGGTCAGCAGCAGGACCCCCCCAGGGGCCACTAGACTTTACTGAGTGGCCCTGGACCTCCTCACCCACTGGGGGAGTCTGGGCATGCTCTGAACCAGGCCTGTGGGTCTCAGGGCGGCCCAGACACCATTTCATGTTAAGTCACCAGGGCAGATGGGAAGCAGGCAGCATCATGTTAAGAGCTGACTCCTCAGAGAAACACATCAGCCCTTTTATGCTTTTCTCTCCTTGTGCCTCTGGTTCAAGGCTCTGTCCCCGAAGTGGCTGGCACTTCATCTTCCTTTTTGCACTAACATTGGGAGGGCTGGAACCCTGGGCTTGTGGGTGTTGCTCCCGGGCCCACAGCCACCTGCCTGACTCTCTGTGTGACCCAGGGCTGGGGGCTTAAAGCGGCAGGGATTCAGGGTGGTGGAGAGGAGCAGGCCTGGGCATGTGTGCTACCGGTGACCAGAATCCCGAGTTCGGGTAGAATGTGCCAGAGGCAGGGAAACGGATGGCAGGAGGTATTTATAGAAACACACCCGCAGCCTGGTAACCGGGACAGGCCATACTGATTGTCTCCCAAGGGTCCTTCTGTAGCAGCGTTTCTGCAGTGCACCTCCCCTGGCCCCCCCAGCCCTCTTTCCTCCCTCCTCCCAGAAGGAAGAATCAGCAGAAACAGAAATGTCCCTCTTGCCCTGGCTGGTGGGGCTCAGTGGATTGAGCACCGGCCTGAGAACTGAAAGGTTGCTGCAGGTTCGATTCCCAGTCAGGACACCTGCCTGGGTTGCGGGCCAGGTCCCCAGTTGGGGGTGTTCGAGAAGCAACCTATCAATGTATCTATTGCATATCGATGTTTCTCTCCCTCTCTTTCTCCCTCCCTTCTCTAAAAATAAAAATCTTTAAAAATAAATGCCTCTCTTGAAACATAAATACTAACTCCGAGCACAGAGAAGGGATTGGACAGAATGAGGGTAACGCCGGGGCCAGCCAGCACCGCTCGGCCCCTTTCCCCTCCCGCCCACTCCAGCTGCACACACACACTTCATACAGAAACACCCAGGCTGTCTGTGCACCTGAGCGAGCCAAAGGCCAAGCAGAAAAGGAATGAAACCGTCAGCCCTCTTATCTCAAGCAAGAGGCTGATGATGTTGAGCCAAATTAGGTCCAAGTTTCCCTCCGACAAGCAGGAATCTCTACTTTTTGGAAGTGAGGGTTTCCAAAGTGGTGAGCTAAGCACTCTGTCGAAACGACTTCTGCCACTTCACAGGATAAGAGGAGCGAGAAGCAGTTTTGCTTAGCAAGTAATGCGTCCAGATTGCTGGGTTCAAACCCCAGCTCCCCCATTTTCTATCTGGTGACCTTGGCTGGGTGGCAGAACCACCAACCCCCTCACCTATAAAGTGGAGATAATGACCACAGTTAAGATTGCTGTGTGTGCCCTGGCTGGTGTGGCCCAGTTGGTTGGGCATCATCCCACAAAGCAAAAGGTTGCTGGTTCAATTCCTGGTCAGGGCACATGCCTGGGTTGCAGGCTCAGTCCCCAGTCAAGGCATGTTTGAGAGGCAACCGATCAATTCTCTTTCACATTGATGTTTCTGTCCCTCTCTTTCTCCCTCCCTTCACCTCTTTCTAACAATAAATGAATACAATCTTTTTAAAAAATTGCTTTGTGCTCTTACTATGTGCTAGGCAGGAGCCCCTATTTCAAGCTAGTTACATGTGTTGATTCATTTATTCCTCACCCCCCTTTGAAGAAGTTGCTAGTAGTGTCCTCATTTTAATCACAGTGCTGGCCACAAAGGGTTGTTTCGAGGATTAAGTGCATTAATACGTGTAAGTTGCTTAGAACCGTTTCTGGCACGGAGTCCTGATCCAGCAGACATCAGCCAGCCAGAACTGGGGAGACAGAAGTACACAGGGGAGCAGCAGACTCCAAATCAGGGTCCCCAGGAGAGGAGAAACCCCTGGGCTGCACTGTCCCCGCAGGCTTTGGCGGCCTGGGTCTGATGGATGGCCAGTGTCACCAAAATTAGATCAAGTCTGAACTGTTGTCCTGTCTACACGTATTAAGGCCCAGGGTAGGAAGCCATCTTCCATTTCTCGCTGGCTCTTCTCATGCCCGGTAGCCATGGGGGCTGTGCTGCTACAGGCGCGGTGGGCGCTGCTGGAGGTGTGAGCAGGAGGAGGCGGCCGCAGAGTGGGTGTCTGATTGCCAACAGTTGAGACTTTGTGTCACCGAGTGACGCCGCGTGCAGCCCTGGGCGTGGCTGTGTGCACGTGGGATGGGAAGGAAGAAGGACGCATGCAGCTCTGCCTTTTCTGAAGGGGAGTTTGGCTTCTACAAATAGCACAAGATAAAAATCCACTTCTGTTGGGCTGGAACTTCAGGGGTGGCTGCCCTACCTGTGGGACTGGTGTTTAGGGGCGGCCAGGACATCTGCTGTTGCGTCTCTTCTGCTGCCGGGGCCCCCCAGTGTGGTCCACAGCCGGGGTGCGACATAGCGGGGCAGCAGGGAGGGTAAACCTCTATCATCCCTGGCTGATGGCAGGGCTGGGAGGGAGGGACATCTCAGGTCAGAAGCACAAAAGCCCCAGGTACAGACACATTTACTCAAATCCAATAGATTTATGGGCTGGTCTTACGGCTTGTTATTCCACATTCCATAATATACCTCAATATGTTCCATATATTTTACTATTCCATGAGATATAAATTACCTTTGACGTAAAATAGTCAAAAACGCAGCTCTGGCTTTACATCCCTGGAGTAAGTGGAAGAGAGGGCTGGCGTCCACAGCGGCGCTGGAGGGGCTGGATGCACCTGGGTTCGAATCTAACCTCTGTCCGTGTGAACCGGGCGACCGCCACATCTCCATCCTCAGGCCCCTTTACATTAAAAAAAACCGTGATCCTCATGGGGCCTGTCCAGGTAGGGATCAGAGGGAGAAGGTGGCTGCTCCGTGGATAGACGTAGGCAGCCATCATCGCCCTCCCCAGGGCGGTCGTCACTGTGCGTGCGCCCTGTTCCGACGCGCGCGTCCTGTGAGCCTTCGGCGCGTGTCTGCACCCCGTGTGCACCCTGCCTGCGGGCCCAGGAGACAGGAACCACGGTCTCCCTGGCCCGCAGAGCTCCTAGGTCAGCTGCGGGCGAGTGCCCTTTACATCATTGTGCAGTTTAGCTCCCCCGATGAGAAAAACCTAAAATTTGTCCAGTCCGAGCCTTCATTGGTATGGAGGTGGCAGGGGAGACAGGAAGGCTTAAATTTGGCCGGGGAGGGAGGGTGCGGTGCGGGGTGGGGGGGTGAGAATTCGGCAGGGGCCAACTGCCAGGATGAGGGGGAGGTTGGAGAGCTGGACGGTGATGAGAAAGCCCAGGCTATTTTGTTCCTTTTCAGAGACAAAATCACCCTGTTCCATCCACCCTGCTGTTCACTGCGCTTTGGGTGTCAGGGTGTCATGTCGTGATCTCAGTGTTTACCCGGGCTGGTGCGCAGTGGCCCAGCCTTACGCGGAGACGCTTCCCTAGATCCCCACAGTAACCCCCGAGAAGCCACCCCTGCTTCCGATGGAGAGACCAAGGGTCAGCGTGGCCGTGTGATTTCTGCAGGATCTGGAACACAAACACTGGCACTCCAGCTCAGGTTTGCCTGCTCCCAAAGCCCACACTGCCCACTTCCCACACAGCTGTAAACTCCAGGGACCAAGCTGTGACCCTCGGACCCTCCATCGCTAAGTCACATTCTCAACAATCTCCCCTGGGACTTACCTCATACTTAGCAGTTAGAAGAACATGCCTATCACTGAGAAATAAAGTTGCCTTGGTGACTTCTACTGTATGACAAATTACTTCAAAACATAATGGTATACAATAACAGCTAATGTGTTTTGCTTATGGTTTTGTGGGTCAAGAATTTGGGAAGTGCTCAGCTGGACAGTTGGGGTTTTTTAAGATTTTATTTATTTATTTCTAGAGAGAGGGAAAGGGAAGGAGAAAGAGATGGAGAGAAACACTGATTAGTTGCCTCTTGAACACACCCTGACCAGGGACAGAACCCACAAGCCAGGCATGTGCCCTGATCAGGAATCAAACCAGTGACCTTTTGCTTTGCCGGACGACGCCCAACCCACTGAGCCACACCAGTTGGGGCTCAGCTGGGCAGTCCTTGCTGGGGTTTCTCATGCAGGTGCAGTCAGACATTGGCAGGGGCTGCCGTCATCCACAGGCTCTGCTGGGCTGGACGTCCAGGACGGCTCGAGCCCATGGCTGGCGGCAGGTTCTGACTGTTGGCTGGTTGCTGAGCAGGAGTCCCCACCAGAGCACCTGTGAGCGGCCTCTGAAGCAGTGTCCTCAACCCGAGGTGATTTGCCCCACCCAGGAACACATTTGTGTATTACACCTGGTGGGAAGAGGCAGGGATGCTACCGAACACCCTGCACTGCCCACATCGGCCCCACCGCACAAACAACTGTCCAGCCCCACATGCCAGTAGGGCCCAGTCTGAGAGCCCTTCTCTGAGACATGGTGATCTCAGAGGGTCGAACTTCTTCCTTGGGGGCTGGCATCCCTCAAGGGAGTTCTCAAGAGAACCAGGCAGCAACTGCATCTCCTTTTATGACCCAGCCGTGGAAGTCACACTGCATCATTTCCGTGTACGCTATTGGCCGAAGCAGTCACAAACCCGCCTAGACTCAAGGGGAGAAGATGTACATGGGCCCCACCTCCCAACAGGAGGAGTGACAGGAAATGCGTGGTCACTTTCTAACCACCATAGCATGCAGTGGCACTCAGCACAGCAGAAAGCAGACAGGACCACAGAACCCCTGGGGGTGGACGGTCACCGCTTGTCCCGCTGGAAGCTGGACAAGCAGATGCTGAGTCCCTAGGCCAGCTCGCAGGGGCAGCTGCTGTGACTGCCGAGAGCCCCACTCCCTGAGCCCGTCTGGCACTGCCAGGGTTTCTCTGGGCTGGTAGGAAACCGAGATCAGGGTGGACGATCAGGGACGATCCTTCCACTTTCCCTCTTTGTCCCGTTAAACTACCGTCCCGTCCTCTCCCTGGCCTCCCACGCACACCTGTCCCCTCACCTGTCTCTGAGCACCTAAGCACGCCATTCCAAGTCCTTTTATTATTGGCTTGGGCATGGAAATGTGCCATTAGTGATTTAATTCTCTGCAAGACATTTCTCCCTAATTGCTAGTCATGGGATGATAATTAGCAACTGTTAATGCCTGATAATTAACAAGCTAATGCTTAAAGGTAATGGCACCCGGGTAATCATCTCAAAGCTGCCCGGCTTCCACGTCTGGGCCCTGAGCCCCAGAGGGTAACACTGCATTTCAGCGTCTCCAGCCCAGGAGTCAGTGGGGACCCTGCACACGAGGGCAGCAACTGGAGAATGGACAGCTCTGGTCTTTACTTCCGTTCTCTCCTTTGGAAGTAAAAATAGTCCATGTTTTTTTAGAAGCTTAGTTGAGCACAGGAAAGTGATAAAGAAAATCAAATATCCATAAGTTTATGACCTGGAAACACCCACCATCCACATTTTGGGTTACTTCTTCCCAGCCTATGAGTTTTTTTCACAATTGAATTCTTGTTAGACGCAGTTTCACATCCAGCTGTATTCACGGAACATTATGGGATAAACATCTCTTCGGGCAGCGGCTCGTAAAAAGCGTCTGCCTTCCCCATCAGAAACATCAAATGAACCTTGTGGATGAAGGACGGGCTTCATGGGAGAGAGAGACAGTCGCGTACAACCGAGGATGTGGACAAAAGCCTGATGATGTGGGAACCAGGACCTCACCCCAGACCGGCGTCTCCAATGGGACCCCCACGCCCGCTGCCACCGCCAGAAGACATCGGGTGTGCACATAGGCGGTGACATCAGAAGAAAGACAGGAAGGCAATGAACTAAGATGGGAGTAATCGTGTTTTCAGAATGGAGCAGTCCAGGTAATTTCCCCCTGTGCTGCCTCATGATTTTCCATGCAGCACGGGGGGAAAAACACTGAATCAGCATTCAAAACATGACCAGTTCACATGCTGGTCCCTCCAGGGGCCTGGCTGGGCGACCTCAGGCACTCCTCCCCTCTGGACCTTGACTTTCCTACATGCGGTTTGAGAGGAACATCAGCCCTTCATGCTCCAACGTGGTTTTCGGAATCAGAAATGCCGAGTCGGAGAGCACCTCCCGGGGACTGCATGGGAGGCTCAGCTGGGGGCTGCCGAGATCGAGCCCGGTAGGATCAGCCAACGGCCTTTAGGTGACCTGGTCCTTTACAAAGACCATCTTCCAAGTATTGTGTCACATACATTTCTAGGTGCCCTAGTGGCCCACTTTGGATGTGTCTCTTCACCCCAACACTCCAGAGGGGTCTGTTTCCTCAGCAGGGAGATGGTGCAGCCGGAGCATGGACCTCGGGATTAGACCGAGGTCTAAGTCCGCAGTCTGTCCCCCACCTGGGACTCCTGCAGGCTTACCTAAGGTCCCAGAGCCTCGGTTTCCCGATCCACAAAATGGGGCTAATGCCACCCACATAGGGGGTCGTTGTGAGGTCCTGATGCTGCCGTTCATTTGTAGATAAGTACGACTTCATAACGGAAGTATAACTACTCTTGTGCCATGAACAGGATTGTTCTCTTCCGCTCTGCACAGGGCCCCATGAGCTCATCCCATCCTCTGGAAGGGGACTCCCCCTCGCCCCACACTCACTCCTGCTTCAGGCTCTGCTCTCACAGAGTTTCACAGGTCAGGTCAGCCTCGACCTCTTCTTCCCCTTCTCGTGTTTATAGATTCAGATCCAGTCTGCTGTCTACCTTCATCTTTCCAAGCCTCCAAGACCCAGATCCCTTTTCTGTCTCGCTGCCAAGCTTATCATTAAAACGGGCTGTTCAGCTGTGGCCGGCACCGGCTGTCGTATTTCGGAAGCCCTGAGCCGTCTGCCTTACAAGGATGGGGCTTATCTGCCCATCGGTGCTTACGAATAATTCCTTCCACCAGGACCGTGCCTCAGATTTTTCAAAGGCCTGTCATAGCTGCTGTGACGTTTAATCTCCCGGCCGTGCTGCAGGGTGAGCAGGGCAGGCCTGGTGGTTCTGGGCAGCCTTGTCCCCAGCGTGGCTGTCTCAGAGCAGGCGCCATTGCATGGACAGATGAGCAGGGAAAACCCTGGCATGCGTGAAGCTTTGGGTCAGACTCAGTGCACCGTGGGCTTGGGTCCCCGGGGCTTTAACGTGTGCATATGGGTGCAGTGGGATTCTCCAGGACCCACGTGCAGTGCTTTTCAGGGCTTTTTTCACCAGAGTCCTTTTCACTAGAATATTCCAAGGAAGTTTTGTTCTGTGAACCCTACTTTGGAAGACACTCATACAGGTGGCGTGGGAAGTGTCTTGAGAATGAGGCAGGGTGAAGTTCAAACGTAGGCACCTCCATCCACCAGCTGGGTGACCTTGGGTGAGTTTCTTAACTTCTCTGGTCTTTTGTGTGCTCGCCTGTGCAGGGAGGCAGTGGTAGAGTTGTGAGAATTAAAACAGAGAGAACGGGCTTAGCAGGGTGCCTCACGGTGCTGGTGAGCATTCAGGAGATTGCACTTTTATTATTCTCTTCCCCTGGGCTGCCCGGGAGAAGAACGGGCCCCAGAAAGGTTGATTTTCCAGCCTTACACAGAGATTTAGTGACCGGGCTGAGGATACGGCCCAGGTTTCCTGCCTCTCAAGGCTCTTTGCAGCTTGTGGGGCTCTGTCCTCATCCAGGCGTGTTGCCCTGGTATTCTCCTCCCCTGCTCCGCTCCCCTCCAGCAACCGTCCTGGGTTCTAATCCCATTCTCTCTGGAAGATACGGGGCCCTGGGAGCTTCAAATGTAAGTGAATATACTTAGCCAACCGCTATGAAAACCTTAATTATCATTTCCCGCGTCACTCCCCAACCCTCCGATCCACACAGTGGTCTCCAGGGCCCCTCCCCCACCGAGGTCCACCTGCCAGATGGGTCCCACCCGTGTGACCACCCTGATACTGTTGTGTCACCCTTTCCCAGCTCGTGAACTCTGCGTGAAGTGCCTCTGATGCTGTTGCCTCTGCCATGGCAGTGAGCACAGAGCACTAGTAGGTGCTCTGTGACATACCTATAACCCAGCTGGGAGCCTGGCCAGCTGCCTCTGCCTCCCACCCCCACTGCGTGCAGAGTGACTTGGCTTGGTGGGGAGGGCTGGCTGTTTTGCATTTCGTTTCCCTTCTTTGTCAAAGCTGGTTCAGGAAGGAGTGGCTTGGGCTAAACCCCGGTGCTCTTGGCCTGGTGGACAGGGCGCATCGGTTTCCATGGGCTCACACACAGCTCTGGGAAGCCGGCTGGGGCTCATTCTATAGGTCATCAGCCCTCCCGTGGTCAGCCGATAGGGCAGGGCCAGTGCTGTGGACTCAGTGCCCGACATCCCCCCTCCCTGCAAAGAGCACCCATTTACCCACCTTCCCCTTTCCCCCCTCCTATAGCCAGCTCAGCCTCCGCAGGCGAATCCACTAAGACGTGATGCCATGCCCCAGTAGGGCCCTGGGTCTCCACCGGGTGGCGTTCCCTCCCCGCCACAGGTGCTGTGACGCCGGAAACTTGTGAGAACATTCACACCACACCCTGTCTCAGCATCCTGGGCTTCCCTGCCACCTGTTTGACCCAGTTCTTCTCAGACTTCAGCAGGTACACAACTCACCTGGATCTTGTTACAATGAGGATTCTGACTGACAAAGTTGGGAGAGCCGAAGCATCCGCATCTCTAACAAGCTCCCAGGGGACACGGCTGGTCCGTGGTTCCCACTTTGAGTAGCAAAGACCAGTCCCTCTCAACTTGGCCCTGACCCTGCACATTGGAATCACTAGGCGCACTTGGAAAACACCGTTACCCTCATCTGAGCCCAGCTGCACCGGGATCTCTTGGAGTGGCGCCCAGGCAGCAGGGATTGCTGGGCAAACCCTGGGCGACTCCAGGTGGTAGCCAGTGGTCAGAGCCCTGAGCTGGGCTCTGGGCTCCATGAGGGTCAGCATCCCTCAGCCTTACCCCTCAGGGTTTCCCAGCTCCCAGCCCAGTGCCTGGCCCTGGCAGGTGTCAGCAGGCAGGCTTGAACAGACTCTTAGCCTCTCCCTGGCTGGTTCGGGCCAGCTCCTGCCAGCGCTGTGTGCTGAGCAGGCAAGAGTCAGGCAGTCTCTAACTAGGTGGCTTTAGGAAGTCCATTGAACTCGGACTGTGTGGTGTGGCTTCTTTACTTCTGTTGACCTAGAACTACACCTGATGGCAGCCCTTCCCAAGAAGACACCTTCCCAGGAAGCCTTCTCTTCCCAAGGCTGCCGCCACTTCCCCTCCTGGCTGCCACAGCTCTCTGCCAAAGCGCACTTGACCCTGAGTCCTTCTCAACACTGAGAAGCCCCCCCCCCCCGCCGGCAGAGCTCACTCCTCCAGCCCTCCTCCCTGCTGCAGAGCTCTTGGGCAGGTCTCTAGCGCAGCCTCCCGGAAGCTGCATTTTAATTGCTTTGTGGGAGCCTTTGTCCTTCTAGGTGGGAAGCCTTCAAGGATGAGGATAGTGTCGTGTCCAGTGTTCGTCTTTTTATCTCCCGTGTTGGGCACAGTGGACTGCTGGGTGGGTGGATGGATGGATGGGTGGATGGATGGGTGGGTGGATGAATAGCATTATCCAGCAAGGGGGATTCCCACAGAGGACAAGCTGGCCCCTTGCAGTAGCCTGGCAAGAAAGCTGTGAGTTCCTGGCAGGGAGGAGAAGAAGGTGCATCTCGGCCCTGTGACCTGGCGTCCAGGGAGCTGGCCTGTTGGTCTTGACTCATCAGTTTAGCCAGAGGGAGCTCACCTTAGTTACCCCCCCCCCCCCCCCGCCCAAAGCCCCTCACCTTGGCCTCCTCGGAGGTACAGCTGCTACTTGCTCCCTCCCCCAGAGCTTATTCCCTGCTGGCGGGACCAGGGCCTCGGCCGGCCGCCCACTCAGCCTGCGGGAAGATGAGCGCCTGCGGGAGGAAGGCCCTGACCCTGCTGAGCAGCGTCTTCGCCGTGTGCGGCCTGGGCCTCCTGGGCATTGCCGTCAGCACCGACTACTGGCTGTACCTGGAGGAGGGCGTGGTCCTGCCCCAGAACCAGAGCACGGAGATCAAGATGTCCCTGCACTCGGGCCTGTGGCGCGTCTGCTTCCTCGCAGGTAAGGACACCCAGGGCTGTGGGCAGCTCTGCCCCGGACAGAGGAGCAGCCCCACCCCGGGAAAACCTGCCCAGAAGCGCCCCTC
This sequence comes from Phyllostomus discolor, assembly GCF_004126475.2. Lineage (NCBI taxonomy): Eukaryota > Metazoa > Chordata > Mammalia > Chiroptera > Phyllostomidae > Phyllostomus > Phyllostomus discolor. Next base: position 88,467,172 of record NC_040910.2, read on the forward strand.
CCCCACTCTTGGGAAGAGGTGCCGTGGCTGGAAGGAGACGGTTAACCGGACAACCCTCCTGCAGCCTGGGCAGTGCCCCCTGCAGCCACCAGGACCCATCCCAAACAGGAGTCACGATGTGTAGCGTCCATTTGAGCAGTGCTGTCATCGCCAGGGACCTGGGTGTCCCCACCTGAAAGGAGTGTGTGCCTACGCCTCCCCCACACTCCACCTCCAGGCTGAGGGAGGCTGACGCCCCACGGGGCTCAAAGCACCCCCCACCCCGTGCCTGAAGCCCCTGCTTCATTGATCTCCACGCCTCCCCACAGCCCTGCAAGGCACCTTGTTGAAAGCATTTTTCAAAATGTTGGTGCGCCCACCTTACACATGAGGCAGTGGAGATTGGGGGAGGGGAAGGACGCCTCCCTGGCTCAGCAGCCCTGGTGCGCAGGATGGGCGAGGCTTGGCGGCCTCCGTGTCTGTGTGCAGGGAACAGCGGGGAGGCCCCCGGGGTGCAGGTCTCTCCCACTGTGCGAGGTGGGGCAGGTCTGGGTGCCGCCCGTCCTGTCCCCCCACCAGTGCTAGGTCTTCTAGAGGCCACTGCTTCTCTGGAAGCCGTGGAGCCACACTAGTGTCCTTTGTCCTGCTACCATGGCCGGGACCAGCCTGTACAAGAAGAGCTTCTCTGTCTCCATGTCCTGAGACGGGCCCCAAATTTGGGCTGACCGGAATAGCCACAGGGTGGTCACTGGGCACTTCTTGGAGGGCCCCGTAACCTCTGGGTGCCCTGGGCAGAGGGGCCTTGGGGTCCTCCCAGCTGGAGGGACTTTGGGAGATGGGCGTGGGGTTGGTGCCCACCAGTGTCTGTGTGTTTGTGTGTTTGTCACCCTGGTGAGCAATCCCACCGACTGCCATGACCCATGTATTTAACTCCGTCCTAAAGAGTCGCTGCAAGGACAGTTGGAATGCAGTGGAAACCAGCCCCAGCACACCGTTCCCTTTATGTTAGACATTGTTTCCTTTCTAACAAGTTTTCTAGTTCGGGAGGCCATGCCTCGTCTGCATCCCACGGCTGCGACTGGCCTCCTGGGAGTGGCCCTCCCGGCGAGGGAGGCTGTGGGGGAGGTTTCCTCCTTTCCTCTCTGGTCGGGGTCATCCTGTCTCTGCCTCGTCTCCCCCACCCTCCCCCGGGCACCTCCAAACTGGGCCCTGCCTTCAGCCTCCGCCTGGGTGGTCTCACAGGTGGCCTCCGCAGCCCCACCTCCCCCGCCCCCACCACCCTGATGGTTTGCAGACATGCCAGGGACCCCAACTTCAGTCTTTGGCCACTCGAGTTCCTTTTACCTCTTCTTTTTCCTTTTCTTTTTCCTTTTCTTCTCTTTTTTACTTTTATTTTTCAATTGCAGTTTCCATTCAATATTATTTTGCATTAGTTTCAGGTGTACGGCACAGTGGTTAGATAGTCATTCACTTTAGACAGTGATCCCCCATATTCCCAGTGCCCACCTGGTGCCCACCTGGTGCCCACCAGTATTTGACACGGAGGACACGTCAAGGCTGGCCTGCCAGTGACTTGCGTCTGTTTTGGGAATGGTGTCCGATACTGACCTCACCTCTCGCTGCATGAGACTGTGTGGCATCATCGAGCAGAGCTGGAAGTCACCAGGACCTGGCTTCCGAGTGGCTGACAAGGCTTTGGGGTTCTGCTCTGTGACACCCACACCGGGGAAGCTAAGCCCACTGTGCACTGAGTCTGCCCCTGAGCAACGAGACCGCCACCATCGTGTTACTCAGCCTGAGTCTGTAGTCTGGCCGCTTCTCGTGCGCCTCCCAGAGCTTGGGTTCAGGAAGGGCGTGACGTCAGGCTGTGCTCCAGCCCTGCCATGGGGTGGGGGGGGACCCCCAGGGTCTGGAGCTCGTCCCGGCGTGAATACCCCGCAGGTCAAAGATCCTAGAAGTATTTGGAAATACAATCCAAATAACTTCAAGTCCACCTTCCAGAAGGACTGGAAAAGGTAAACGGTTCTTGTCTTTGCAGGCGAGGAGCGGGGACGCTGCTTCACCATAGAATACGTGATGCCTATGAACACCCAGCTGACATCTGAGTCCACGGTCAACGTCCTGAGTAGGTGCCTCAGGCATCCCACGCTGGGCCGCTGGCTCCGCAGAGCAGAGCAGGGCAGAGGGAAGAGTCAGGGCGACCAGCTCGTTTCCCAAGAGCCGATGTCCTGGGGCTCAGCTGGCTGTGCTGGCCTGAGCTCCCCGGAACTCATTCTGTCCATTGCTTGTCCTGAGAGGGTGACAGGTTGCTGGAATGTCCCAGCCTTGTGACCCTGTGAGTGAGAGGGCATCCACACCCAGCATCTTAGCCCACTCGGGCGGCTGGAACAAAATCCCACACGCCAGGTAGCTCATACACAGCAGAAATGTGCTTGCCCCAGTTCGGGGGACTAGGAGTCCAAGTGCGAGGCTCTAGCACGGTCACGTTCTGGTGAGGGCTGTCTTCCGATTCGTAGCGGGTGCCCTCTTGCTCTGTCCTGTACAGCAGAAGGGTGAGGGAGCTCCCAGGGGTCTCATTTATAAGGGCACTGACCCTGTGCAGGGGGGCTCCACCCTCCTGACCTTAGCAACTCAGCAACTCCCAAAGGCCCCACCTCTGGTCCTGTCACACTGGGGAGTAGGTTTCAACATACGGACCTGGGACGGGGGATGGGGACAGAAACATTGAGGCCATAGTACTCAGGGAACTGAATCAAGCCCTCTGGCCCTCAGAGAGGCTGACCATGGCCTTGGCTTCACCAGAGCTTGTTCTGACCCCTAAAGTGAGCTTTCAATGCAATTCTGACACTAAGTTAGCACGGACTCCATAGGCTAAGGGCGAAGGGACAAAGGCTGTGGCTGCACTGAGAGGTCCCAGGCCAGCCCAGGAGGGGACGGAGCCTGGGGAGTTTGTGCACGGTGCGGCTTTGGGGACCAGCTGACAGACACCGCCAGGAGCACCCAACTTGGGAGGGCAAGGCCCGTGGAGGCTGACAGCGTCCTCTTGTCCCCTCATTAGAGATGATTCGCTCAGCCACACCATTCCCTCTGGTCAGCCTCTTCTTCATGTTCATCGGCTTCATCCTGAGCAACATCGGACACATCCGTCCCCACAGGACAATACTGGCCTTTGTCTCTGGCATCTTCTTCATCCTCTCGGGTGAGTCTTTTGTTGTCGTGCACTCTGGACTTTCGACACCCAAATAGCCGCGCTCTGGGCAGTCCTGGCCGAGGCTGTGGGTCCGCCCCCGGCGCCAGACCAGCTGAGTGAGCGGCCCAGGCACCTGCAGCGTCCTCAGCCCACCCTCTGCCTGGTGCTGTTCCCACCCAGGCCAGGAGGCAGGGACCCAGGGCTCAGCTCCTCCTCCTGCTAGGAACCTGACAGTAGTCAAGGCCGTACAGTAAGTAGCTGGGGGGCACCTGAGATTTTTTGGCAGTCAGGATCAGAAGCCTCAGGTCGAACTGGGCCGCACGTGGTGGTTCTAACGAGAGCAGCGGCCGCGTCCACGGGACCAGCAGTGGCACAGACATGAGTTAAGTGCCCGGGGAGACTTGAGTCACATGGATTTTCCTTGAACATTCATCCTTCAAGATGCCCTGGTTTAATCATGTGAAGGGAATTAAACCTGAACAGCTCAAAACAGGGTAATTAATTATGTGCTGATTCAATTACAGCCACTCATTGACGGGACCGGTGCCTGAGGCTGTCATTTATTTGCACAATGGCAGTGGGACTCTGGGCTCCCACGGGGCCCCCCACCCCCGCCCCGACTGAACAGTTACCAGAATCTGGACAAACTCTCCTTACCTCTCTGCCTGACGACCTCCACAGGCCACAGCCAGTGGTCAGGCAGAGGGTGGGGGGCAGGGGGATGGCTGCACGGCTGCACAAACCAGGAGCCACTCGTCTCCGCAGTGATGTTACCACCCGAGGCCGGAGAGACAGGGACGGGAGGCCTGGCTGTCCCCGTCAGCCAGCGGGAGTCGGTTTTCTTCCTCCGTTTAGCGAAAGCCCCCTGCTAGCTCGGTGGTTCTCACATGCCCTTCACATTGGCGTCGCCTGGGGCGCTGTGAGATAATACAGTGCCAGGGCCCTGGCCCTTGGGTGACTTGGAACGTCCAGGGGGGGGGGGGGGGCATCTACATCCGACGGGGGCTCCAGGAAGCAGAGGGGCCAGAGCCACCGGCTCTCCATGGCTCAGGAGGAGGCTGGCAGGAAGCTTTTTATCAAATTGACTTTATTGGGGTGACACTGGTTAATGAAATTGTGTAGGTTTCAGGGTACGGTTCCCTAATATGTCATCTGTGTGTAGTATCGTGTGTTCACCACCCCAAAATGAACGGACGAGACAGAGACAGGGGGCTTTCTGACCTGCACGTGTCTGCTTTCCAGAAGGTCATGGTCTGAACAGGGTCTTCAGGAGGCAAGCTCCTCCTCTCCCTGAACCCCAGGACGAGTGCCCTGCCCCCAGGCTTCCTTCCTGAACCTCAAGGGGAGGTAGGTCCCCGCCATCAAACCCCAGGGCCTCCTCTCTGAGCCCCCCTGCCCTCCCCCAGGCCTCTCTCTCGTGGTCGGCCTGGTGCTCTACATCTCCAGCATCAACGACGAGATGCTCAACAGGACCAAGGACGCGGAGACCTACTTCAGCTACAAGTACGGCTGGTCGTTCGCCTTCGCTGCCATCTCCTTCCTTCTAACAGAGGTAACCCTTCCAGCGGGCTGGGCAGGGAGCGGGGCATGCTGGGCCCAGCCGGAGGGGGACGGCAGGCTACACACACCCTGGACCCACCACTGCACCGCCCCTCGTCCCCAGAACGTGTCATGGTTTACGTGCTCGTGGATAGCCCAGGGCCCTGCTCCTGTCCCCACCCCCAGTGGCTCTGGTCACTGTGTCCCCCTGCCGGGAGCAAGGCCAGGCCCCCAGCAGTGGGCCTCCTCTGCTCCCTCCTCTCCGCAGAGTGCGGGGGTGATGTCCGTGTACCTGTTCATGAAGAGATATACCGCCGAGGACATGTACAGGCCTCACCCCGGCTTCTACCGCCCGCGGCTGAGCAACTGCTCCGACTACTCGGGCCAGTTCCTCCACCCAGACGCCTGGGTCCGGGGCCGCAGCCCCTCCGACATCTCCAGCGACGCCTCCCTGCAGATGAACAGCAACTACCCAGCCTTGCTCAAGTGCCCCGACTACGACCAGATGTCGTCTTCCCCCTGCTGAGCCTCGCCACCGGCCTCCTGGGACTGTGCACAGCCAGGCAGCTTCTCCCGAGCTCCCCTGCTGGCCTGTGAGCCCCAGGCCCATGGCTGACAGGCCAGCCCCCCCTCCAAGCTTAGCTGTTGTCACTTGACCCAAGTTGTTTCCCTGCTTCCCCCCCCCTCCGCCCACCCAGTATCTCTAACTGCCCCACGGTGGCAACAGGGGTCTGGAGCCCGTGGGCAAGCAGATTGGCTGAGCGCATGAGTGCAGCCCCACCTTTGGAGCGCCAGTCGCACCAGCCACTCTCCCCTTCCTGGAGCAGGCGGGTGTCGCAGCCGTGTATTGGTCCCTGCACACCCACCTTCATGGCCCAGGCCAAGGCCAAGGCCAGCCCTGAGAGGCCAGGCTCCTCCTCGCACAGGCCCAGCGGGACCTGAGTGCTTGCCAGCTGGCCTGGCCCTCACACTCATGGTGATCTGGACCACGGACCGAAAGGTGACTCTGATGCAGAGGTCTGGCTGGTTCAGAATTGTCCAGCAGTGTTCCTTGTGAAATCTTGTATTCTCTTTGTCACCCACCTCCCTCCATGCAACTCCCCTGTCTGTGCTCTCCACCCCCCACTCAGCCCCCCAGACTGTGAATCCCTCCCCTTCTCCCACCAGAACTCAACTGCCCTAGGGGACTAAGGGGGCTCTGAGGCCGCTGATGAAGTCACAAAGAGGTGTTAATGGCTGATGATGTCTTAATCTGTATGGCCCCTCCCTGACATTTGACAGGGGTCTTCAATGCCTTAACCCAAAGAAGTGACTCTGATCATGAGAATTTCAGAGTTTTCCTGGCCTGAGTTCATATTCCCAGGCACTGTTTCAGGCTCTGGGGATACTGTCCCTGCTCACATGAGCCATACGTCCAGTCCAAGACCCTCAGATCCAAACACGTAGGCAGTCTACACCACCTACGCAGAAGGCAGCTTTCAGAGAGGCTGCGTGGGACCCGGAGCTGGACTTGCCGACACCTGGTGCATTTTGAATCTAAACGAGCCAGGCTGGGAATGACCGACCTGGCTGCTCTTCTGAGGATGCCTGTGAGTGTGGGGGAGGGGGGATGCCAATTTAATCCTAACAAACGGCCACATCTTCCTCCTGGGTGTGGTACACATGTAGGCAAACCAATGTCCCCAGAAGGCGAGGCAGCCTGATGCCCACTTTCCTAGCAGGAAACCTGAGCTGGGGTGTGTGGAGCACCTTCTGCCAAGTCTGGGGGACAGAAAATGGTGGCAAGACCTCTACAGGACGGGACCCCCTCGGTTCTCCAGGGGTCTCAGCTCCTGCGGTTTCGGATTTGAGGTTCTGACCAGCAAAACAACAATGGGCTCTCTGCTGTATTTTGCTCTGCCTGCTTTTCTCTCCTTCTCTTTAACGTAGCATTAGTTCCTGCGTGCACAAAGCCACGGTGGGCCCCTCACGGGCTCTGGAAAGTTGCACAGAAAAGCGCACGTGTGACGTGTGCAGCCTTCCAAAGGACAGTGTTTTGTGGGGTTGGCGGTGTGTGTGTGTGTGTGTGTGTGTGTGTGTGTGTGTTTGCTTGGCTGTCACAACAGAATGCCCCAGACTGGGTGGCTTCAACAACAGACATTTATTTCTCCCAGTGCTGGCGCCCAAGAGTCCAAGGTCAAGGTGTGAGGAAACTGGGTCTCTTCAGAGGCCCCTCCTTGGCTTGCGGATGGCCATCTTCTGGACCATATCCTCACACTGTCTTTCCTCTGTATGTGTGCACGCCCCTGGTGTCCAAATCCCCTCTTTATGGGGGCACCAGGCCGAAATCTAACGATTCAGCTTCATGTAGAAAGTTCCAGATTGCCCTCTTCAACCCTTCAACCCCTTCCACTTTTCAATCCTCACCTATAAGCCAGTAGCAACTGTGAGGCCCCCACTCTCCCTCCGCTGGCACCTGCGACGACTGTTCCAGCCTTTGGTTACCGTGTACGGAATAATCTGGCAGCCGCGTTCTCCCGCAGCAAAGGAGTCGGTGAATGTCCTTGGAGACCACCGGGAAGCTTTTCCAAACTCGACAGGCGGGTCAATAGGCTCTACTCGTTTTCGTCAGTGTAATTAGCATGTAGGATGCACTTTTCCCTCCGTACATAAAGCGCTCGTGCTCTGCCACGGGGCCAGCCTTGTCTCTGTGCGCACGGGAGACACAGGAGCCACCGCAGGACAGGAGCGGACTGCTGGCTGCGACGGCACCAGGGTGCGCCTCGACTGTCCTGGACGCTGAGCTGCCAGACTGCAACCATCCCAGTTTCCTTCCCAGCCGGAAATTAACTTCAGAACTGGACCCTGTTTGCCACCTCTCCACAATCAAAAGATTTTAATCAAACATTAAAGTATATAAACTCAACTCAGAAATCATGAATCCTTCCCCAATGCACTTTCTGATCTTTTGTTTCCTTGAGCACTTAAAAAAAAATACATTGATGAGCTGCTTATTTTTCCCCCTCAAAAAATGGGAATGGGGGACTCATACACCAAAACCTGACAAGTTTTAGAATAAAACCACTCAGGGTTACCAGCCATGGGACATTGGCTCCCTCCCAGCTGGAAATCACCACCCTCCTCCTTGCCTCGGGTGAGTCTAGATGCCTCAGCCCCCAGTACCACAAGACGGTCTCCAAAGGTGAAGGTTGCTGTCAGGGCTATGTGCAGAATGGAGGGGAGGAGTCACAGGCTAGTCCACATGGTGATGATCCAGAGGAACACGTGGGGAGAGTCCCCTCCTTAACATTTGGATAGCTCATGTGTTAGGGCTAACCAATGGGATGTGATTCTATCAAGAGAGATTTATTTTAAGGAACTGGCCCATCTAATGATGCGAGCTGGGCAAGTTCAAAACCTGATGGGAAACATCAGCAGACCGCAGACTCAGGGAAGAGTTACAGTTCAAGTCTGAAGGCCATTTGTTGTCAGATTTCCTTTTTACAAAGGGGAGGGTCAGTCTGTTCTACTCAGACCTTCAACTGATTGGGTGAGGCCCACCACCTATGGAGGGCAATCTGTTCTACTCAAAGTCCACTGATTTAAATGTTAATCTCATCAAAAAACTCACAGAAATACCTAAAATAATGTTTGACCAAATAGTTGGGCACCATGGCCCAGCCATGTCGACACATATAATTAACCATCACAAGTGGATAAAGGACAGAGGAAAGCAGGGGAAATGGCATTGCGCCTTAAGAACCGCAGGGTTGGCGTGGAGTTTGGGGGTGTGGGGAGTCAGCACACCCAGGCTCTGCGCCTTGCAGGCTGCCCCTCTGGCTGAGGCCATCTGCTTGGTGAGCACACGGAGCCCATTTGCAATGCTTGTCTTTTATACCAAACTCAGTGAACACACTCTCATATGCTAATACGACCCTTAGGAAGTTAATTAGCCTCTGGAACACAAACACTCCACATCCTGAGTGGGTGCAGAAGTGGATGAACAAGTGGATTCTGCCGAATGCAGGGTTGGTGCAGAGTGCGGGGGCGTGGGGAGTCAGCACGTCCATGCACGCTCAAGCCTGAGCTTTGAGTGTGGGCTCAGCCAGGCCGATGAGGCTCAGCAGCCACCACCTGCAGGCTTGACGCTCCCCACGGGGCAGAGGGAGGTGCCCCATCGCCAGCACATGGCCCCTCGAGGAACCGGGGACTTAACTTTTTCCTTTGCTTATGAAGGGGTTGGATAAAATCATCTCCAGGCTCTGTCCTCGGACTCTGCCTCTAGCTCTAAAGGTGGTTGGGTTTACAAGCAAAACCTAAGCAATCTCAAGTGATGGGCCCCGTCACCCCTGCACCCCCTGCCTTCTTCCTGGAGCACCTGGAGGACAGCCCAAAGAATATGGGATCTAGATAAAAGATCAGATACTTGGGGGACCCCAAGAAGGAACAAGATTGAGTGCAAAAGGCAGGCCCCCAAAGCAGCGGGAAGGGTCCCATTCCTTCCTCTGAGCCAGGGGGAGGGGGAAAGGGCTTCTCCAGCCAGTGCCTGGTCCCCTGACCACATTATGGTGAGTGAGGCCCTAGTTCAGCCAACTCCAGAGGTTCAAGAGCAGGTTCAAGGTCAAGAGGCACCACTTTCATGCCCAATGCAGAGCAGAAAAGGTGCTTCCCTGCTGAAAGGCACCCAAGATGTGTCTGTTGGGAGATGGAAATTTCCAGATGGGAGTCAACTTAGAAGAGGGAAGTGATGGTTTCCCTGGAGAAGCTCACCCCGGAATTGATGTGAAAGGCTTAGCCTCCTCCTCAGATCCGCAGGCGGGGCGCTGGCCAGTCGCCCAGGTGGGCTGAGCGTTTGGGGGTGTGAACTGCAGCTTCCTTTGCCGAGTCCCAGCCAGCGTCTTGCAGGCAAGAGGAAGGACTTCGGAGCCACCACTGCCCCTGGGCAAGCCCAATGCACACTGTGAGCCTCGGTTTCTCCATCCACAAAACAGGCAGCCCCCTCAGGCTTCCTCTCCTGGGAATGAGCGAGCCTGCGTGAGAACTCACTTGGGGTTCCTGACAGTGAGAACTCACTTGGGGTTTCTGACGGTTCCTGGCGGGGAAGACACGCCGACTCAGGGCTGAGAGTGGCTGCAGAGTCACCCTCTCTCCGACCCATGCTGAGCTGACCGGTCCCGTCATCGGCCTGCCCTCCCGGATCCTCAACCCGCTCTTGGCTTAGGAAGGACTTCCCACCAGCTCCCTGCTCACCAGCAGGAGGCGCAGTCCTGGGGAAACAGCTGACACTCCAATGCCCGTCGACCTTGGCCTCGAGATGCTCCCTTTTCAGAGCTGCTGGAGACTGGCTTCTGGTTCATGCATTGCAACAGAGAGGACACTTCTGACAAGCAACACTGTGACTCGACTGCTTTAGGCGGTAAGTGTGATCTTCATTCACGTCAGGAGAGCCAGGAGAAGGTGTGGGCTCGGGCGTCCGTTAATGCAGCAGCTCAGGGATGCCCTCAAGGACCTGAGGTCTTTCCATGTCTCCGCTGTGCTATCCTTGGGGTTGACTTTGTCCTCAGGCTGGTAGCAAGAGGGCAGCAGCCAGTCAAGTGTCATATCAAGACGCAACGCATCAGAGGGAAGAGAAGGACTATCTCTTCTTCTGTGACCTCGGGAACAGAGACGGCAGCTTTCCTAGAAGACTCCACCACATGCCTTATTGGCCCAAACTGGGTCACGTGCCCATCCCTAAACCAACATCCGGCAAGGGCGGGGGGGGGGGGGGGGGGGGGCATGGGCCCCAGTCGTCTACTGATGCATAATGACAAATCTGCCTGGAACTCAGCAGCATAAGACAGTCACGATCATATGACTGTGCAGATCGAGGGCTTGGCTGGGCTCAGCAGGTGGCTCTCATTCCAGATCTTCCGGCAGCAGGAGTCTGACAGCGACTGTCCTCTGCAAAGCTTCCGTGTTCACTCGCCTGACGGCTGGCGCCCGCCGGGACCTCAGCGAAGGCTGTCCGCTGGAACTCCTCTGCCATCTGCTCACAAGGCTTGGTCCCTCTCCGAGCGTGACTGCTGGTTCACAGGGCAGATGGATGTCCCGTCCCAAGAGACAGGCAGCGCTGCCTTCCTCTGAAGTAGCCTCAGGTGTCACCTGGTGTCATTGTCACCAGAAGGTCCAGACCACCCTGGTGCCGGGGGAGGGACCCCAGGTCCTGCTGGTTCCAGATGAGGGGGTGTCAGAGCCCCACAGTGAGGCAAGAGTGAGAAGCGGGACCTGCCGTGGCACCGCCTTGGGGAAGTGCATCTGCCGCACGACATTGGCTTTGACCTGTTGTCCTCGAGCCTAGAGATTCTGGCTTTGTTCTCGGGCGGGGCCTGAGAGTCCGTTTCTCCAGCGAGCTTCCAGGTGACGACAAGGCTGTTCACTGCTCCAGGCTCTAGACTGGGCTCCAGTCCCACGAACTGGTTAAAGCTCCCAACATGGTCCTGACAGGACACCAGGGTGAGAACCACTGGCTCAGACCCACCAGGATTTACCCTTGGAAATGGAGATAAAGCCCCTTCTCAGGAGTTTCGTTGGGAGTCCAGTGGCTTCCCAAACAAAACTCAAGAGAGGAAGAGGAAATAGTGCTGGGTGGGCAACCGAGGATGCTTGAGGCCCAGGCATCCTCCTTGCTACCCACCCCAGCCCTCACAGGCTCTGCCTCCTTAGACAAAGGCTGTGCCTTGGGCAAGCTGTCAAGTTCACGGGCTCAGGCCCAGCCTCCCTGCTCTCGGGCCCTTTGCCTGAGGAGCTGGTCTTCATTGGGATGCAGCAAGGGCCTGCCTGCCCTTGAGAAAGAGGACAGGAGCACTCAGCATTCTGGAGTCGGTGTGCTCCCCGCCCCCACCGTCAGGGCCCAGGGATGAACTTGGGGCCCTGAGCAGTCCTGATGGATGTTCAGAAATGACCTTGCAGTTCCCGGGCTCCGGCTGCAGAGTTGGAGCCAATCTTCATCACTGGCCTTTGAATAATTCATCTCACACTCAGCAATCATAAAAAGAACAAGGCTTCAGGGCTTTGGAGGTTTCTGATCAGGCAATAACGAGACCATGTATTACAGTCTCTTTAGCAGACTGATTTGGGGTCAGTTCTAATATTAAATCCACCCACATTCACAGGTCCTCCTCCTATCCCAGTCAGACACAATGAAATCTGCCTGAAATACGATGGAATCTATGGATGGGGGAAGTATGTATGTAAAGCCTACGTCCTTTCCTGATTAAGTTACCTTCATGAACAAAACGGTAAAGAGACTAAACAAGGCAAGCCCCACACGAGTCCCTGGGGGTCCTGTGCGTTAAACCCTCAGCGATGCTCGGAGCCCCAAATGGCCAAGGCTGGATGGACTGTCCTACAGCGTCGGTCACGGGTTTCAGGAAAATGGCTTCGCCGTCATGAATCAAGGCTGGTTTCTTGTGAACCTCAGTCTGGACTCTATGGCTTCAGTGTCCACTCCTGCAGAGGGGCATCACCAGACGTCATCGTCAACATGCTTGTAAAGCCCCGTGCAAGCGATTGGCATGTAGTAGGGTCTTTACAAGCACTGTCCCATTCAACACTCTTGGTCCTGCTCGTGGGGAACACTGAGACCGGAAGAGGGTTAGGGGCTGGCCGGTGACCACGCAGGCGGTAATACTAGCACCGCCCTGCCAGCTCCTGTCTCCAGCGGTGGGCGTCTTCCATTCTACTGCCCGGCGCGGCCACGGCGCCCACCAGCGCACTCAGAGAAATAGTCTAGGCTTCCACTCAAAGGTGGATGGGAAGGAAAGGCGTCGGTAAGGGGAAAAGGTGGCGCAGTGTCGTTCCCCTGAAAGCTCCCTGCTTGTTAGTCCTTTCTGTCACCTCTCTACTCGTCATGCTCGGTTCTCGGTGACACCAGCTGGGTGTCCCACAATTCCGTTAGATGCTGACACTAACCGGAGTTAGAGCAGATGCCCCAGCTCAAGGGCTCAGTCCTACCACACAGCCCCCACCCCAGAGGCCGGCCACAGAGGAAGGGCCTGGGTTGCTCACTGCTTCTCCCCACCCTGGGAGTGGGTGTGGGTCTACAAAGTGGAGGTTCCCACACTCGCCCCCTTGGATCCAATCAGCTCTGGAATAGCTCATAGAACTCAGGGAAATGCTTACACTTACCACTTTGCTGTAGAATAAAAGGTGGGACGGGGGGTACAGGTGGACACCCAGACGAAGAGCTGTGTAGGGTGCATCTGGGAGCGGCCCCTGTGGCGGTCAGGTGTGCACAAGGCAGGACACTCTGCCAGCCTCTCACACTGCGGACTTCCACGGGTCCCTCCTCACGCAGCAGCAGAGTCAATCACGAACTCATCCTCCGGCCCCTCTCCCCTCCCTGCAGGGAGGGATTGGGCTGAGCGTTCCAAGCTTCTACTCACAGCTTGCTCTTTCAGCAACCAGCCCCACCCTGAGGCCGTCCAGGTGCCCACCCGGAGTCTCCCCATTAGAACGAGGCGCTGCTGGCACCCAGGAAACTCCAAAGCACTTAGGACCACGTGTCAGGAGCCAAGGCCAAAGGCCGAATAGCAGAACAAAAGATGTTCCTAGCACCCTGGGCACTCCTTACAAGGGTTTCGGGAGCTCTGTGCCCGGAGCTGGGGCAGAGACCCCGGCCGTGCTTCCTGTTACTTCACACAACCAGGGTGGGCATGGCGATGGAACAGCTCCAGGTTTCCCTGCGTGAGGTCGGTCCGTGGTGGGACCTCGTCACGCTCTCCTGGCTTGCTAGTCACTGCACGAAGACTCACAGCAGGTGCTGGGGCTGACCACGGAGCGAGGGACCAGGGATTACCTGTCACACCCAACACCCCGACACAGCCGAGTGCTGAGGAGCCAGGCTCCAACCCTGCGGACCCTGCAGACCCTGTGGAGGAGCTCGAGGCGGATTCTGGCTTCGAGCCCCACTTTCCGGGCTGAACCCTGAGGCGCCCTGAAGCACGTGGCCCACGGCAGTGCCCCGGGCAGTGAGACCTCTATGCCGGTGCCCATCGGCTAGAGAGGAGGAAGGAGTATTTCTGTGTGTTCAACAAAACGCTTCCTGAAACACCGTATGTGTGAGCTCCCGGCTGCGGGAGGTGCAAAGAAAAAAAGTGGAGTGTGAATGAGTTTCACTGCACCACACTTAAACATGCAAGAGTCACCTTGTTGCTCTGAATCACACTAATCTAACACTGAGCCACACTCAAATGGTTGGTGGGAAATTCAGCATCCCCTAGGGCTGCCCAGGAGTCCCAGGGGGAGCGGGTGGCAGAGGCTACCAGGTGGCGGGAAAGTGGAGGTGTCGGGGCCCTTGCAGAGGCAGGACCCAACTCCTGGTGGCCACCGTCCTCAGAAACCCCAGGCCAGCACCTGTCTTGGGCCCTGCAGGGGTCTCTGGTCTCTAGCCCCCTTGGAACCCACCGGTGGCACTTGCTGGCTCATTTCCTTCCCAAGAGGCATGGGGACTGTCCCCAGGATTCGCTATTTACCCCGACCTCTGCCAAGGATGTCCTTCTGACCCATCCCTTTGGGAAGACACTCCGTGTTGGTCCTCAGTGAGTCCCCAGGAACAGAGGGGCAGACTCTTTTCCGGGATGGGGGAAGAAGAAAACAATGGGGGAAAAATGGTCAAAGTGTTCTTAATAATTTACCCTGCTAGCCTATTAATAGTAATTAAATGAGTATATTATTTTGGTTGTCACTAGCATTTATTTAGTGCCTACTGTATGCCGGTTGCTATCCTAGGCAGTTTATCCTTCATGATTTTATTTGTTTCCTCTAAACCCCAGACAGATCATCACACTCCCCAGTTTGCAGTGCGCGGCCTCACTGCTCCGCCCCAGTCCTGGCTCCTGGTTTCTCGCTCATTCATTTTTTCCTCGCCCCTCCCCTCCCGTGAGCAAGCAGGAGATGGGTTTCCCAAAGTATCCTTTTGTGCCATATGTGCTCCTTAAAATGTGTGTTGTTGCTTTTTGCACGCACATGTTCATCTGCGTACACCGCACCAACTATGTGTGCACTCTCTCTCTCGCTTTTCCGTCCAGCACTGCTTTCCTAGCGCTTCTGTTCGGCTCCGAGGGCACGGAGCCCGTTCTTCTAATCGCAGCCTAGGGCACCGCGGCTGACTGCCTTTGGCCTGAGTCCCGGGGAAATCCACGAGACAGACACCGGGAAAATGGGATGGAGAGGCCAGAGTCGTGAGCTCACCTCCCAGATGTGACCACGATTCCGCCTGCACATCCCTCGGGTCAGGTGGCCTCCAAGGCCGCTCCGCTCACAAACAGCGATGCTGCCACACAGCCTTCTGCCTCTCCCTGCAGACCACGGGACCGTTCCCGTGGGACCTATGGCCCTCAGAATGCAGGCATTGCAGGAGCTGGCATTCCACATGCTTGGATGCCGCCTCGCTGCTTTTCAGAATGCAGGCTGTGGTTTTCACCCCCACAGGCTGGGCCTGAATGCCATCTGTGCTCACCCCGCCCCCAGAACGGTCTGGAAGTCCTCAAGGAGACAGTGCCCTGAACTCCCTGCACTCACCACGCACCTTCAGCTACGATTAACACATGTCCAGTCCCAATTATTTTAGGATTTTTAAAGATTTTGTTTTCAGAGACAGGAGAAAGGAGGGAGAAGGAGGAGAGAAACATCCACGTTCAAGAGAAACATGAATCAGTTGCCTCTCGCACATCCCCAGTTAGGGACCTGGCCCACAACCCAGGCATGTGCCCTGACTGGGAATCGAACCAGCGACCCCTCAGTGCCGGACAATGCCCAACCCACTGAGCCACACCAGCTGGGGCTAATCCCTGGTTATTTTAGAAGTAAATCCCAAACATCACATCATTCCTCCGTAAATATTTTACTGTGCATCTGCAAAAACTAGGATTCCTTTTTTAAAAAAATCACAAATGCCAATAATAACACTCTTAAAATATCAGCAATAATTGCTTACTTTCATGATCTGAAATCAGGCAGCATGCAACCTCTGGCTGCCTTTCCATTGTGAGGTTAGTGGCCGCAGACAGTCATGGCCACGGTCCGTTATTTCATTGGTGGCCGCAGAGCGTGAAGGTTCTGGTACCGCCCTTTCCTCTCTGCTGAGCTGCGGTGCTGCCGTCAGAGAAGCCCGCCCTCGCCCGCTCTCTGCACGCTGCACCTCGGTCTTCGCTTCGTTTGCAGCTGCACGCGCCCTGTGGCGTGGACGTGCCCGTCTCTGGTGGATGGACTTCTGAGTTCACTCAGCAAAACATCCCCCTAGTCACATTTTGCCAGCCCTCACTGAGAAACCACTCTGTCCTTGTCTTCATTGTTCAGCACACATGTCCAAGGCGTGCGCGTTAGTGTGATCATTCCTTCTGCCCCTTGGGCTCCCCGTCAGCCACGAGGACACTGAGCAACCGCATCACAGGTTCTCCCTCTAAGAAGCCTACCCTGGTGCAGTGGCTCAGGAACAGTCAGTTCTTTGCCAGCTTTCGGAGAGGCCGAGAGCAAGGCCAGGGGCCTTTCCCTGGAGGCTGAGCGAGTTTTACATTCGTCCATCACAAGGCAACATTGCCAGCAGCTCACGCCCCGCAAAGGAGAGGGGCCACTCCCTGGAGGTCCCCTCCAGCTGTGAGTCACCAGCTCCCCAGCCCAAACCCTACAGGAAAAATGCAAATGAATTCTGGTGAGTAGGGAACTAAAGCTACCTCTGTGTGGGAGAGGATGTTATAATATCAGGCTGTCGCCAAATTAACGTTATTAAACTAGTGCGCAAAAATAGCAGCCATAATTATTCCTATATGATCACTCGCTCTGAGCCTCCTGCATGCCTTTGTGCCCCAAAACACAGGGCCATTGCTGCTCCTGCTGTCCTTCCTCCTTCCCTCTCTCCAAGGCGCTGCAGAGGGAAGAGGCCCCAAGCAAGCTCCCAGAACCTCTTTGTTTCCTTGGGACAGAAGACAAACATGGGAAGTGAGGTTTCTTCAGCACTTACCACATTCCAGGCCCTTTACAAGCAGGACTCCATTTAACCCACAGAACAAGGGAATGGAGGGAGCGCTGTTACTCCTATTGGACAGATCAGCAAACTGAGTCCCAGAGATGCCTTGTCACTTTCTAATGGTCACTGGGCTTGTCGATGTCAAAGCCTGAGTTTGACCAACTTTGAAACCTGTGCCCTTTGCCCTTTGCCTTGCTGCTCCAAAGTTTCCTCTGACCAATATCTCCCCAACCTCCTCCTCCACTGCTCTACAGAGAACCCACGTCAAAGTACACGCTCACAGCACTGTGGCTCTTAGAGTCAGCTCTGCCCCGCGTGAGCTCCGTGTCTCCCTGCTCATGGCCTGTCCACTGCTTCAGCTCAGCCCCAGGGCCAGGCGTGGGCCACAGACTCTCTCACAGGAGGACAGAGCAGGTGGAGTGGAGGGAGGATGAGGCTCAGGCAGAGGCTGCCTTCCCGGCAAGTGGTGTGAGGGCACCAGGTCATGGCAGGCAGGGCAGAGGCTCAGGAAGGGGTGGCCACGGCCCTCTGTAGACCTTCTACGTTGAAACATCTCTTTTACGTGTGATTCGCAGAACGGATGCAAAAATGCTGATGACCAGCCCCTTCCTCCATGTGGGCATTGTCCGTGTGTCTGTTTTGTTTGGTAAGAAGGTGCTGTCACCCTGTCACCTAAGGCGCTCTGCAGACCTGGAGGCCTGAAGCCACTCTGCACCAGCCAGGGCCTGGGAAATAGGGTTTAGGGACTGAGAGTCAGTCCTTTGCATTTATCTCCTTCCTTTATCACATTCTGCACTTGTCCCTTCAACCTAGAATGTGCACCCACAAAGAAACCTTTTTTCCTTCAAATTTCAAATGCTTCCCCCATTTTACAAGGAAAAAAGGCTAACAACGCTGCCCTCCTATGGCCGTTTCTCCTTTTCCTCTTTAACACATTGCCTTGGGATAGACCAAAACAGGCCAATTCCTTTGGTGGCTTGGATATTGTCTCACCCGCACTTTCTTCTGAGTAATGCACAACTGCTCATGGAAATGCAGAAGAACCTGTTACAATGCAGCCAGTGACAGCAGCAGCCTTCGAGCCTGGCTGGCCAGCCCCTAGTCCAGCACCCACACACCGCAGGGGAGCCCTCTGTCCACACAGAGCCTGAGGACTGTGACTCAACCCCAGAGCTTCCTATTTGATTTTGAAACAATCTGAAACTTACAGAAAAGTTGCAAATCCAGAACAAAGGGTCTTTTTCTACATTAGAGATTCCCAAACCTTCCTGGTAAATGGCATCCTTTCGGTCTCAGTAATATTTACTGGCACTCTTAAGCCAGAGGTCACATGCCTCCATTCGCTCTGAGCACAGAAGACCCCTGGCCTTGGTTCCCGGCATCTTCAAGGACACTGGGAGGTCATGGGAAGGACTCATGGCCTGGGGTTCAGGCTTGGCAGGGGGCTGGGAGCGTAGGCGGTGCCACCACTGGGAAGCCTGATTGGGGTAACAGCCCAAAGGTGATTAAAATTCGTTTCTTTAAAAGAAAAAGACAAAAAATCCACCACCATTCAAATGCTTTTACTTGAACACACAGAAAAATTTTAGCAAAAAATAGCGGCAACACACACAGCCCAAAAGCCAGGCCTCCGAGGCAGAGCAGGTCCGCCCCACTGGGAGGCGCTGCAGTCAGGACTCGGATACTCGAGGTGCGACATGAGCAGACAGTCCTTCGGCCACAGAACACGGCTGAATGCTCTGAAAGGCCACCAGCTCCAGCCAAGAAGAAAAACAACATGGAGAACCCGGCGGTTACTTCCAAAAGCTTTCACCGGCCCTGGTGATCAGAGAGGAAGAAGGCAGGGAAGGACCATGACAGAGGGAGAGGCCAGGAAAGGGGGCCCGGACCCCAGGGCTTGAGCCCGGTGTCTGGGGCAGCGGGACAGGAGGCTGAGAGGAGGGGGTGTGGCAGGTTTCCCAGTTTTGGTTTCCAGCGTTGGATCTGAGAATGCACCGCTCACTTCCTGTCATCTTTCTGTCTTTAAGAATGAATTTCTCAACAGCCGGGACCTGGCCCTATGAATTCACAAACTATAAAACAAGTTGCCTGCCTTAATAGAGGCACATCTGTAATCAACTCGGGGGGTCATTTAGGAAAGCAAGTGCTCATCCCCAGGCCCCAGCTGGTTGGCATGGAAACGCCCAGCACACAGATGCAGGCTCTGGCAGGTTCTGGAGAGCCTATCTTCACCGCTGTTCTCATGCAGCCATCTTGGTGCCGCGGATCCTCAGACCACAGCTAAAGACTAAACCACTTTAACTTTCAGATATTGTCTACTAACAAGTTCTCAGTCAACAAATAACAGGAAAGCTAGACATTGGGAAAGTAAATGCAAAGTCTAACAGCAAAGCCTAAAGGACACAGCTGATTCAGCAGAGTCTGTAATCAGGAAAGCCTTCCTAGAGGAGGTGGCATTCAAGCCTGCCCCGATGAATAAGAGTTCCCAGGGGAAAGGCCTCAAGCCACTGTTTCTGGGTTCTTTGCACATGGGACCAGCATGTACAGAGCTCAGAGGTGGGTCTGAGAACCTGAGAGGAGCCCAGGGGAGCAGGCAGGACGGAGGGACACAAGGGATGGACGTTAAGGTTGAGAGTCCAGGTTGCAATGATTATGCACATTACTTGTTTTTTTTTTTTTGGAGAGAAAAGAGAAGGTATTTTGTGAACCATTTTCCATAAAAACCATCAGGATGAAGCTTCTGCCCGAGCCAGACAGACCGGTTCCCCAGGGCCTGGGTCTGTGCTTCTCCGCCAGGTGCTCGAAGCTAATTATTCTGAACACACTGAACACGCTCAGCAGAGAAAACGCTAAGGTTTAGTGTAAATGTTATATTTATTCTGAATCATTCCCCTGGGAAAGAGTGAGAAGACGTTCACATTTCTTCGGTGCCAACCATGTGCCAAGCACTGGCTCTGTCACTTGACATACGTGACCTCCCACTAGTGACCACCCTCTCCACGGCCTACACCAGAAGGTGGGTCTTGGAGAACCCCAATTATTTACCCAAATCCACCTGGCCAACAGACTCTGGAGCCTGACATTTGACCCTGACATTTGACCTGTCATCCACGACTGCCTGCCACCTTCAGCTACGTTTTTACTGAAGGGCCACTCAGCCACTGAATGACATTTTGGGGGTACCTACTGTGTATCGGAGGCTATTCTAACCAGAGGCCCTGACCTTCAGGAACCTACCTTCCAGTGGTCGGGGCTGGGAATGGGACCCCAAAACCAGCTGAGCACACACCTAAGAAAGGCTCAGGTGCAACAACAGCGATGAAAGAGGGTCAGGGAGAAGGGAATGGGAGCAGCCTCTCTGATGAGGTGACATTTCTATTGAGACCTGAATGGTGGGGGGACATTTGTGGAATCTATTAATAATAAAGATTTGGATTAAGTTCAGAAAATGGTGACGTAAGTCTGGGAGTGAGAAACCTGGTGTGGAGCTATTGTCACGGCTGCCTGCTCAGACACAAAGGGAGAAGCCCCATCTAGTGGCCAGATACAGCAACTGCATAAATTGAGCCTGCCCCTCTGGGAGAACTCTAGGTTTACGAACGAACATAAATTTCAAAGTAACATTTTCAGAAAAGTCCTCAAGTGCAATTTTCCTTCGAATTTTATTTCATGACCTCAGTCCTGATCAGTCTGTAGAAACAGGTATTTTTCTGATCCACCTGAGGACTTGGGACAGGATTGCTGGGCAAGGCAGCTCAGACAGGGGCCTGGAGCAGGAGGCCGGGATTTACCCGCACTTTGCCAGTGTCAGACGTTCCCAATCCATCACTCGCCGGGTCCCATTCCTGGCTCAGACGCTGCGTTTCCAGGAGCAAACAACCTGGTTATAAAACCTGGTTGGGAACAAGAACAGGAAGAGCAGGCTCAGCCCGCAGGGTGGGAAGCAGACGCTGAGGTTCCGAAGGCTGAAGGACGGGTTGCACTTCCCCTGCAGGGTCCCCTTTCTGAGCACGGGTCCCCACAGGACCAGGAGGGGCTCTCTCCTGCCTCCCCTGGGCCCTCTCCAAGGGAGACAGTGGAACTCAGCATGCTGGCAGCCTGGATAACAAGATTTCCACATCTGCCAATTCCATGTGCTCCCCCGTCTGCCAGCTCTGTTCTGGAAGCAGAATCTAAAAGGACAGTGGCCTCGAGGTCTTGGTGGGGGAGGAGAGCAGGGGAGGCCTGGGAAGGGCTCAGTTCCTAGATGGGGAAGGGCAGGCGGCATTTGCACAGAGCCCACGCTCTCACAGAGGTGTGGGTCGCACCTGCTGACTGAGAGTGTACAAAACCCACCAGTCACTAGGAACTCCGCAGTGCTCTGGGATAGACTTGTGGTTGGTTTATCGTGACAGCACTTACACAGATTCGGCAAACAGCCATCCGTATACACACAGGACACAGTAGTGACCCTGTGGGCAGAGCTGCCTCCCCACATGGACTCTAAGACCCTGACAATCAGTCACAGTCCCTTCGGGGTCTGTGGTCTGGCAGTTGGGGACCTCTGTCTTTAGGTCATTTGTAAAAATAGCACCTACATTCCAGGGGAGCCTGGAACAGGGCCTCTGCACCCCACCTTTATTTTGTAGTTTTCTTTGTAACCTCAGGGTTTGTGGCTCCAGAAGTTTAGATCAAGCAATTGCTTTGGATTCGTGGACCCTTAAGAGCTTCCCTCTGCTGGCCTGGGGTCTGGTGTCCCTCTCTGCTCCAGCACCTCTGTCCTGATTGATGCCAAAGACAGCGTGCCCTTTGTTGACCCAAGGCTGGGGACCAAGAATGGTGACTTTGCCAGGACAGGGGAGAATTTTTTCTTGCACATATTCTGATTCAAGTAAGTAAATTCTAACTCTTTGTCCTTTTATTCTATCGAAAATGTTGTAATTGCTATTTTGCATAAACATATCTAATTTGCCCCTGGCGGGTGTAGCTCAGTGGATTGAGCACAGGCTATGAACCAAAGTGTTGCTGGTTCGATTCCCAGTCAGGGCATACATGCCTGGGTTGTGGGCCAGGTCCCCAGTAAGGGGCATGGAAGAGGCAACCATACATTGATGTTTCTGTCCCTCTCTTTCTCCTTCCCTTCCCCTTCTCTAAAAATAAATAAATAAAATATTTAAAAATATTTAATTTGTACATTACATGTATATTGGGGCAGAGGTTTTCGAGCATAAAATGTAAATTCTCCACTTATTGGGCACAATCCATTATTTTTTAGGGTAACTTTTTATTAAACTGTGTTTTCTTCTTGGGTGGTAACCTTAGAACCTGACCCCTAAGACAGGGTTAACTTTGCAGCATGAAACAGAAGGGGGTGATGGCTGCCGTACACTGAGGGTAACAAAAATGAAGGATGCAACAATTATGAGGACTTTTAGTGACACTGTGAGACACAGCTGCATGGCACTGGGGATTAAGTGTAAACACTGCTCAGTTATTTAGCATGATTTAGACAAATTTTTAATCCCTCCCAAGTAGGGGACTCTACTTAAAGTTTTATATTCAAAACTGCTACAGATACAGAAAATTGAAAACCACTAGTATAACCTGTGAAACTTGAAGGCCAGAATCAGTTCATCCATTATTCATTCAACAAACATTGATGACATTAGGGCACAGCTGCTGTGTGCCAGCTCTTTGCTGGTGCTGGCACAGCCCCTGGCACCCCTTTGCCAAATGCCAAGGGCCCAGAAATCCAGATGCTGGCACCAGGCCCGGCACAAGCCAGAGGGCACCAGAGAGACTTTGCATCCCTCCATGGACACCAGTGGATGCAGGATGGTTTTACTGGACCAAACCTCCGGGAAGCCACGTAACCCGGTCTCTCCTGCAGAGAAACCAGGAGCCCTGGTCCCTCATCTCAGCTCTGCTGTGAACACCGGGCCTCCACCGTTCTTTGCACGGTTTAGATCCCACGCCCAAGGCCCAGACTCCCTCCCTTGGGCCCGCACCCTGCTTGCTGTCGCCTCTCTCTTCGCCACCCTCAGCTGGCAGAACTCTAGCCCTGGTTAATTCTCACCTCACATTCAGAACCAGGAGTCACCAACGACCCTCTGTCCCCACCCGCCTGGATGACCGTTGCAGGCTTGTCCCTTCGGGCCTCAGATCCCCAGCATGCTCTCCCTGCTCACTCTCAGTTGCAGCGCGACACAGTCCTGCCCCAGGACACCGAGGCAGCCCCAGTCTGAGCCCCTGTCACCTCCCACCTGAACTGTGGCCTGCTGTGGCCTCCTGCGTCCCGGTCTCATTTCACCTTTGTCCCCACCCAGTGGCCAGAGGCTCTCGATGAGCCTAGGCTGAGTTCCCTCCACCTTCTAGACCCGCACACTTTGCTTTCTACTTTTCCATATTGTGTCTCTCCCCGAGTCCCCACCAGCGATGGAATATAAGCTCACGAGGCTGGGGGTTTTGTCTGTTTTGCTCACTGACATACCCCAGTGCCCAGGCCTGGTGGGTACTGGGCACTTGGCAGATTTTTAATGAATGAATGAGTGAGTAACACCGTGGGCAAGTGACCTCACCCCACTGTGCTTCTAGTACACCTTCTGGAACAGTGCTTTGTAAATGTCAGCAGCTGTCTGAACCACTCGGAAAGCGTGGCTCAACAGACCCTGGACCCCCACCCCACAGAGGTTCTGATGCAGGACGTCTGGGGAGCAGGTGTTCCAGCACTGGTCACTAGTCCAACACTTCACTGCCCGCGTTGCAGGAAGAATTGCGGGGGCGGGGGGGGGGGGGTGGTTAGCCGGGTCAAAGGACTGCCCCACAGAGGAGACTCTGGAGCAGGAGGGACACAGGGCTGGGGGGACAGTCCCTTCTCCTGGCAGACGTCCCTCCCCTCTGCGTGGCTGCTCTGCTCCCACTGGCTTTGCAGGCCCAGGAGAGGGAGCCTCTGCCCCGCTGTCAGCTTGGAGGGAGGCGGGAGGAGCCGGGTGGCGGCCCGGGTGCTGCTGGGAAATCGGCCCTGGAGGGACACCCCGCCCGTCCTTCCCGCTCCGAGTTGCCAGTGCCCCAACCTGCCAGGTGTCCAGACGCGGTTCATCAGCCAGGAAACAGAGCAGGAAAAGTGCCTTTTGTGCACAAACAGTGTGACAAGGGTAACAGTCATGAATGCACCTCTGAAATGAGGAAACACAACGTCCCCCATGCACACGCCACCCACAAAGCCCAACTGTCCTCACCGAAGGAGGCGGTCACGGTCTGAGCCCGGAGCATCTCAGAATCTCAGCGGCGCTGAGTCTCACGTGCTCGCTCTCTCTCTCTCTCTCTCTCTCTCTCTCTCTCACACACACACACACACACACACACGCAGGACACACACTCCTGGGTCCCTCGACACAGAACTAATTGCAGCAAGCGCAGGCCGGGGCATCTGGCACACTCACCCCACCAGCACGTGTCCATGCATGCCTCAGCCCACCAGCCCCCTCCACCTCACCGCTGGCCAGAAAGACGCAGTGCACCCACATGCCACCCCCACAACCCCTCCCACATGCACACGCAACCCCTCCCTACATCTTTCCTAAGAGTTGTCACCCCTAATCTCCTCTGATGTTTTGAAGACACACCCTCCAGGGCAGACGTCCTCACCCCAGAAACCCAGGAGGCCACCCACCCCCAGAGCAAATGCCTGGTTGGAGCCCTACTCTGCCTATCTGGGGCAGTTGGTCAGCATCCTGCTGCCTGGCCCCCAGGCCCAGCACTGGGAATGGAGATGCAGCTTCAGGACACACCCCAGGAGTGGTTGCCAGGTGGCACTCCAGGACCAGTCCGCATTATTTCTGCCTGAGAATCGGCACCTACAGTGCTCCAGGTGTGGCCCCAGCCCCGGGGGTTGAGCAGGAGGAAGATGCTGCCAGCCCTGCCCTCCTAGTCACTCTGGGTGTTAGGTGCTATCACACAGCTGCTGGGTGCCATGGGGGCTCAGAAGGGGTGTCTGAGCTACTTGATTGGGTCACAGAGGAGGGGATGCTTGGACCTGTAGAGAATGAGCTGCCACTTGGCCAGGCAGGTAAGGAGGCTGAGACAGCTAGGCGGCAGAGAGAGGGTGTACAGGATGGCACACCGGCTTTGGGAGGGGTCTGCTGAAAGCTGCCTCTCCGGCCTGCCCGAGAATACCCCGAGTTCCTAGTATCCTTCCAACAGGCTTCTTCCGATCGTGTTCGCTGCAGCACATTTTTTTATCTCTTCTCAAAGTACCTTCCTCTCAACTCTGCTGTGAACCTAAAACTGCTCTAAAAAGTTAAGTTCTTTGGTTTCTTAATGGGATGAAAAAATAGCTCTTTAGATTACCAAGAAAGGAAATCATGTGAGTCCTGCTGTCCCCACGTCCTGTACGATGGCACCGTAATGGGGTGTTTGTGCGTCTGAAATGACTAGTCAGACAGTTGCAGCCGCCACCCCAAGCGAACAGGTTTTCTGTCCTGATCCCTCATTCAGGCCGTGGGTCCTTGGCCTGCCTGACGAAGGGAGCGCCGAGGACCATTGGGTGCCCTTCACTACCTGGGTGATTGCTGGCACGGAGCGAGAGCTGTGGGCCCAAGGGGGACTTGACCGCCCTGTTGGGGACAGAGATTTAGTACTATCTACTGCCCCAGAAGCCAGGGTGGAACCGGTAAATGTCTGATGGGTACATCCTGTTCCTCCCGAGCAACAACAGCAGAGCAAAGGGAGGGGACACTTCTCTCCCCAGCCTGACCCAGAACTGCTCTTGGGGATGGGGAGGACCTACCTTTGAATACACCTGGGCAGAAGCGGAAGCCCCAGGGCAGGGCTGGAACCAGATAGCAAAAGGTGAAAGTGGGCAGACGCCTGGCGGTGGGTGTGCATGGAGAACACCGTGGAGAACCACACGCGTGAAGGTGGCAGGATCCCGTCAGCGGGAATGAGCAACGGACTGTTTCAAACAGCAAAGTCACCTTCCAGTGGTCTTCCTTGTGATGCTGAGATGAGCCTTCCTCTTGCCGTAACCTCAACACACAGGCAAACCCCACCACAGGCGTCATGGACGCGGACTTGTCCAGGCCTCGCTGCGGGCGCAGGCGGGAGCAGCAGGGGCAGGGGACTCAGACCGGGGAGAAATGCTGGGAGGGGCACTCAGACGGGGACGGGGAAGCCCAAGTCCAATGAAACCAGTTAGGAGACAGTGACCTAAACACCGAGCGCTGCTTACCTGGTTACGGATGCAGAGAATCTCAAGGAAGGAAGACAGCATCTGTCCACCCACCACTGAACCCCACTACACACCTTTGCAACTGGTCTCAACCTCTACTTGAATATCCCCAGGGACAGGACACTCACTACCGCCCCAGGGAGTAACTCTCAGCTCTGGAGAGCTCAGCATGGCTACGAGGTAACATAAATGCACCACCTTTCCTGGTCTTGTCCTGCCCTTGGAGTTGGAACCCCCCTGGAATGGGAGCGGGCTGTCTAGGGTCAAGAACCCAAAGCTAAAGTGGGTCTCAGAGACCTGAATATTGAGGTCCCTCTTTGTACCTTAACACATGCCAACGTCCTGTGGCACTGCAGCTCCTTGGCTTAGTTTGGGCTGCCGTATCAAGAAAATGACAGACTGGCTGACTTCAACAACAAAGGCTTATTTTTGACAGTTAAGGAGGCTGCAAGTGTGAGATCAGGCTGCCGGCACGGTAGGCATCTGGTGAGAACCCCAGTCCTGGTTTCCTCACCTGGTGGAAAGAGAGAGACGGAGCTCTGTCCTCCTTTCTTGGAAGGACACCAGTCCCATCAGAGAGGGGCATCCCCACGACCTTGTCCAAAGGGCCCCAGCTCCAGCTACCGTCACACTGGGGATTAAGGCCTCAACATCTGAATCTGGTGGGGGACACAGCATGCTGTCCATAACCTACTGTTTATTGAGCAATTATTATATGCTCAGTGGACATTACTATTATCCTCATTTTACAGATGGTAACATACAGGTGAGCAAGGTTTGGTAGCTTGCCCAAAGTCAGCCCAGTCAGTAAGCGGCAGAGCTGTCAGGATCCACCGTTCGCGCTCTTAAACCTGCACACAGGCCCACCCACAGCCCTGGCCGGGCCTGCCTGCCCGCCGTGCCTCATGACCAGCCCAGGCCCCTTCACCTTGCGGGGAACCCACTGTGCTCTGCACCTGTTGGCCACAAGAGGACAGGACAGAATGGGCTCATCCCTGCACATCCCTGTCTGTACTCTGTGAGGTGCTGTGAGCTGCTCAGAGCGAGGGAGGGGCTGGGTTCTGCACGGCTCAGGCTGTGCCCACGTGTATGTGGTCCCACCTCAACACGTGGCTGCCTCACAAGGCGCAGGGCAGACAGGTAGACAAGACAACGGCAGATTCAGGAGCAGCTGCTCCAACCTTCTCCCTGGAGAAGTCATCAATGTTTTTTTTTAATAAATACAAAACCCAAAGCAATGCAACATCCTCTGAGGCATTCTGTGTTCTGTTCTTACAGATGAAAAGATTTGAAGCTTCTCACCTCCCCTGTTCGCTCTTTCTCTCTCTCCTGCTTCCTCTCTCCCTCTCTCCCTCTCTCTCTCTCTCTCTCTCTCTCTCTCTCTCTCTCTCTCTCACATACACACACACACACACACACCAGCCTCCAGCCCCATGGCCTCCCCCCTCTCCAAAGCTTGTTTGTGGAGCTCGGCTTCGCAAGGCTGTCGTCTAGAGTGTCTAGACTCTATCAGTGGCAACATCAAAGAAGCGTATTCTTTTAATAAGCTTGTCTGCTTGTGTCTAAAACCAGAATAATGATTTTGTCCTCAGTGAATGGATCTGTGCTTTTTTCCTCTCCCCTAAAAAGTGGAGCAGCCAGCAGTCTGCTTGTACTGGATGTGGCTTCGCCCCATGACAACTCAGCATATTGTTTGTTAGTCTTAGAAGAAACCCTCTGCTTTCATGGGAAGTGCGTCTGCATGATTTGCTGACGCTGTGCGACAGTCGCGCTGGGGAATAATGGTGGAGCTTATCAGTGTGGTCGGTAGGCAGGGCTGAGGTTGTCCAGCTCAGTCCCTCCTTCCGCAAACATTCCCTTATCATCCACTGTGTGTTTGGTATTCAGGTGAGACGTCTGTGTCTCTGCCCCACAGAGACCAAAGGCAGTGTGTCCAGCACAGGGCACTAAATATTTGTCAAATGAAAGGGGCCTCAGTATTACTATGTAGTAAATGCATAAAGCATCGCAATACCCTGCATTTTCATTAGAAAGAAATAGAGTCAATTTCGCCACCCCTTAAATCTGGGCTGGACTTATCTGGCTTGGTCGAATGGAATATAATGAAAGTGGCATGGCATTTCCAAACTTGAACTTCAAGAGGCTGGGCACCTTCCACGCCTCCCACTCTTGCTGCTCTTGGAAGCCTGAGCCGTCGTGTGAAGGAGTCCAGACTAGCCTGCTGGATGGTGGACCTGTGTTCCCCCATCACCCAGCCAACAGCCAGCTGGCTTCCACCCGCGGCACCGCCCAGCAGCCGGGCAGCTGTGTCAGGACACAGGCAGGAGGGCAGCCAGGACCCGACCAGACCCCGCAGAGACCCGAGTCTGACCAGCTCACCAAGAACTGTGTATTTAGATAAGCCTGGTCCCAAATGCCTACTCACCAAATTGTGGCCTAAAGAAATCATTATTTCTTCTATTATTATTTTCCCATCACCATTTATCCTCTTTCCACCCCCCTTCCCCACCCCGCCCCACCACCACCACACTGTCGTCCACCTCCACGGGTCCTTCTCCCTCATTGAAAAGCTGCGGGAAATGTTATTAAAGATTAAAAGAACAATAATGAGAAAAGATCATTATTGCTTTTTAATCTTTAATAACATTTTCCCGCAGCTTTTCAATTAAGAATGCAATACATGTTTTTATAGAATACTTTAAAAATACATAATACTACTGTTAATGTTTTATATTTTCTGTTTTATGTATAGGCAGATAAACAACTTTCTTTTTTAAAAAAAAATGGGATCACATTTAACACACTGAACCATATCCTATTTTTGACTAATAAACTGTGAATATTTTTATTAAAATAAAATACTATTTTGTACTATTATTTTTATTAACAGTATGTACTCTATTATGTTGTTGCAATTTACTGAAACAATTCCCTATGGATGGACATTTGCATTGTTTTTACATTTGCTGTCTTAAATAATATTGGGATGAACTAACTTGCAGAAGTATCTTGAGATATGTCACTGATATTTCCTTAGGACAAATTATTTGAAAATGAAAATACTGCAAAGCCCATCTCCAGGACTTTGGGCCCCAGAGTCACATTGCTCTACAGAAGCATTTCTCAAACTTTCTGGTGTCGGGGACTTTTTATACTCTTAAAAACCATGAAGGACCCTCAAGGGCTTTTGTTTATGTGAGGTTATTTTTATCAATACTGGCCATTTTAGAATTTAAAGCACAGAGATTTTTTAAACATTCATTCGGTTAAAATAATAAACAAACTCATTGCATGTTAACATAAATATATGTATATAATAAAACGTAACTATTTTACAAAACAAAACTCTTAGTGGGAAAACTGACATGGTTTTACATTTTTGCAGGTTTCATTAATAGCTGACTTCATAGGAGACACTGGGTTCCCGTATCTGCTGCTGCATCCAAACGCTACAATATTCCAGCTCATGGAACCTCTGGAAACTCCATCGCGTACTAGTGAGAGAAGAAGGCTTGAATGGGTAAATAATATCCTAATATTACTATGAAAATAGTTTTGATCTTCCAGATATCCTGAAAAAGCCTCAGGGAGCTGAGTTCTAGAGATTTGTGAAACATTATCTTTAAAGGGGAAAAAAAAAGCTCTGCTAGTGTGTTAAGCAAAGAGCAAGATCCCCTTGTGACTATTTTTTTAAGCAAACACCCTTATTGAGATATAAATTACGTACTATAAAGTTTACCCATTTGAAGTGCAAACCAAGTAAATCAAGTAAATCATTATCATTTCAAGTCACTAAGTTTTAGGGTTGTTTGTTATACAGCCAAGGCTAACTGATATAAATTACATATGCATATTGACAGCGAAAGAGAAGCATTGAATGATGCATGAAATAAATAGCTTCTGTACGGTAAAGACAGCTAAATCAATAAGTGGTATTATGATTTTATTGTTACTATTTGTAACAGTCAAATATTTATTGAGTTTTTGCTATAAGCATTTATTATTCTCTATCACATTCAGATTGCTCAGTAACCAACCTGTGAAAGAGGCTTTATTAGCTCCATTTCTGTCCCCACAGATTTTAAGAAAATATTACTGTCCACCACAGTGGTGCTGCAGAGAACCCAAGAGACTCAGATGATACCTTCTCTGCTCACAATGAGTTGGTAAAAGGTACAACTATGAAATGTATAAAGAACACCACCCACTCACTCTTTCATCTGTTTATTTCCTAAACATCGTGGAGTGTGCACTTTGCATAAGGCTAGACCCCGGGGGAGATAGAGACCAAGAATGGATCCCCCCAACCCCACCTGCTCCCACCTTAAGGGGTCTGACTGGTGGTGGTCTGCATGCACAAATGTTGGATCGAGTATCACGGCACAGGGAGCTTCCAACAAAATAAAGATCAGTGACATCTCGGTGACTGTAGGCAATTTCCCATGGCGGGTGGGAATGGTGCAGTTGGGCTACAAGAAGAGAGGCTGCATTTTAGGGGACACACAGAAGCAAAGGCAATGAGTGTGGGTGCTGGAGAAAAAAACAAGGGGGCTGAGAGTTAATGCTAGGGGAGGGGGAGACCAGACTGCCAGGAAAGGTGGAGCTGATTGGATAGTCCAGGATCTAAACATTTCAGTGGAACCGTCCAGAGACAGGTGTAACTGTTGCCACTTTCTTGTTCTGAATGGCAAACATTATTAATCAACTGCCTCCCGCTGAGCCTGGATCCTTTTCCCCTGCCTGTGCTCCGGGCAGCCACAACTAAGCAATCAGAGCTTACATACAAGATGAGCCTTACCTGCCATTGCTACATAGTCATTCTCCCTCCTGAGGACGAGGGCCAAAATACTCAGCTGGCTGTGGATGAGATGAATCATATGAAAGAAAAAACAAGCTGTGGGGCCAGCCTTCCTGAGGTTGAATCCTGGTTTCCCCCTCTTCCCAATCTGGGACCTTGTGCAGGATATTTGATCTCTCTGTTCCTCTGTTTTCATGTCTGTAAAATAGAATTACTAGTGTTACTAAGGGGCTTAAATGAGATGATGCAGTCAAAGCACTAAGAACAAAGGCCAGCTCATCGCTAGTCTATTCAGGGCTCATACTCTGGATTTCTTCCTCTTTCTCCCTTGTAACGTCAGCTGAGTTCCAAGTGGACTGACACGAGAAAATAGATTTAGCAGAGGTGGGGAAGCATGCAGTGATTACAAGCTTTGCTCTGTAGACAAGGACAGAGCCTGTGACTACCCCAGGCCTCTGGGGAGAAAAGGCCATACAAACCATCAGGCCTGGAGGAGGTAACACCTTCCATCCCTGGCTCACAGCAGAAACACTTCTCCTGCCACCAACACAGACACCTCAGCTCATACGAGTGCCCCACAAGGGCGTCACCACCAAGACCGGCACCGCTGCTGCTCCTGAAAGCTCCACCTCTCTCCACTGAAGGGTAATCCTCATCGGGGCGCTCTGCAGTGCAGCCTAAAAAGTCTCTGATGATGGAAGGCTCGAGCGGTCTGCTGGGTGGAGTCCGGGTCACGTGACCACACCAGAGCTGCAAGGGAGGCTGAGGAAGTGTGTCTGGTTTCTCCCTGGGGGTTGGGGGAGGAACTCACGCCTTAGAAAGCTCTCCAAACATGAAAGGGGCAGTCTTCAACGTGAGGAGCCGAGGAATTCACATTTAGCCTGAACCAAGAGATGAGAAAATTGAGACCCAGAGAGGGGAAGTGGCTGGCCCAGCATCACACAGAGGATGAACGATCAGGACAGGAACCTTCAGGTTGGCTGACTTCCGGCTAGAGCACGACGTCGGCATTCCTTCCTTCAGCTCGGACGGCGTGAACACCTGTGCTGGTGAGGCCTCTCCAAACCACAGCCATGCAAGTGACGCCCGTGCTGAGCCTGGGACCCGGTGTCCGATGTGTCCTTTCTGCCTTCGGGGAGGTTACCTGTGGGAGGGAACACCCCAGGTACGTGAGCCAGGGGCTGAGGACACCCTCTCTGCCACTTGACTCTCTGTCCCAGCTCCGGGCCCCTCCTCGGGGGACCCTTCTCTCACCATCTCAGCCTGAGGCCGTCACCTCACCTGACCGTGCCTTCTTCACCCAGAGTTCACAGAGCACTCCACACCTCTTGTAGCCAGGAGACGAACCTGGAAACCACTGAGGCCCTTAACAGGTTTACAGGTGCCAGGGTGTCCCAGGAAGGGCGCTGGAGGGAGGGCTGCATCCTACCCCTGGGGGTCTGAAAACTCTTCCCAAAGGAGATGCTTCCTGAGTTGGCACCTGAGCAGTGGAGAGGCGTTTTCTAGGCAGAGGAGGTGAGGAAGAGTGGGCCAGGCAGTGGGAACAGCACCAACAAGGCTATGGGGCTGGGGGATGGCCTTCAACGTCACACCAGTCACGTGACCCTTGGCAGACACTGCCGCAGCTGCGGCATGTTTCTCCAGAGCCCCGGCGTGCGGGAGACCCCTCTGACCCCTGCCCAGGGGTGTTGCTGTGCACGGGCCTCCCAGACCCCTGCCCGTTACCCACATGGGGGTGGCTTACACCCCGAGTGAGAGGCATTTTCTTCCCTTTCCTTGTCATGTAAAATGTGGCACCACATTTCCGCAGCCCCAACTGCTCTCTGGTGAAAATAAGTAGATAAATAATTTTTCACAAAACTAATTAGCAGAAAGGAACATGCTAATGTGTTTTGCCAACTGTATCTCTCCCCAGTTTGCTCCCGGCCAGCCTGGCGCTGGGAGGGGCTCAGGCTGCTTGCAGCTGGAGCCTCCGGAGGGGTCAGGCAGTTCAGAGCCCAGGGAGCGGGGGCTTCTCTCCACCCACTGGCCCACTGGCTGACCGGCCAGCGGCTGACCTGGTGGACTCTGCTTTCGTGATGAATGAATCCTGTGTTAGCAAAAAGGCCTGTGAGGAGTTGGAGCCCCGGTTCTGGGGTCACACGGACCTGGGTTGGATTTCTACAGCTGCTGTTTACTAGCCATGGGTCTTTCTTAGCCTCGGTTTGCTCATCTGCAAAGGGGGTTGCTGAAGACACCAGTCTCTCAGGGTTGTGAGGATCTGATGTGGTGACATGTGGAGGGCACCTGGGGGCCAGGTAGTGTGATCTCCACTGTCCGGTGAAGGACCCTGAAGCTCGCAGAGGTAAAGTGACTGTCCTGGGTCACGCCGGCCCCAGGTCTGCCCAGTCTAGTTTTCATGGTCTCATGCCGAGACCATGGTCCCGCTTGCTGGGCAGAGACCAGAATGTACACTGACACAGCGCTGGTTCTCAGGCCCTGAGACAGCTGGCAGTGGAGGAAAAGCCACGCCCCTCCCTCTGAGCAGCCTTGGGCATCCTGCCCCGAGAGGGCCCTGAATGCAGAACCATACATTCCAACCAGCCTGGGACCCGGGGTCTGACCTTTGACCTCAGGAGGCTCCTGGAAACCCTTGGTATACGGTGACCTCAGCAGGGACGGTGGGGCCAGCTAGCTAGCACCCAGTGAGCCGCCTGCCCTGCCGGAGGGCTGCCTCTTTTCTTTCCCCCACTGCGGTTTAATTATCTGGCTGGATGGGAGGGTTCCAGCAGGTGGAGCAGGTTCTTGGAGCTTTCCTTTGAAAATCGGCTGTGTCACTTGCTGTGGAAGCTGAGGCAGGAAGGGGCTGACATCCTCATAGCAACAGACGTGCATCAGCACCACGCTGAGAATCCACTCCCATGTTAAGATAAGGAAACCCAGGCCCAGAGAGGTGAAGGACCTTCCCCAGAGCCACACAGCTAGTGAGCAGCAGAGCTGGGATACAAACTCAGGACAGCCTGGCCGCAGAGCTGACCCTCTTGCAGCCAGAGGCAGCCTCCTTCCCAAGCACTACCTACCCCTCAGTCACGAGACCAACAAGCAACAGGCCTCGCAACAGGCGAGTCTAGGGGCTCGAGCAAGGCCTGGGCCCATCCCTTCTCTTCTGGAAATGGGGAGGAGGGGGCAGTTGGGTGAAGACTCCACAGCTGGGTTTTGCAGGTGACAGAACGGGACTGAGGAGGGTGGGGGCTCCTTCCTCTGGGTAGGGAGGCTTGGAAGCAGGGGCCACCAGGGGAGAAAAGGGTAGTGAGGGACAAGTGGGCCGGAGCCTCTTGGAGGCCTCCATGTGCGGGGGGGAGGCCCTCGCCTTGGGCAGGACGGGCAGCGCTGGCGCCAGGGGGTCAGGAAGCCTTTGCAGGCGGCCTCCTCCTGAAACCGCTCTGCGGGACCCACCCGACGAGGGGGCACAACGCAGGGCGCCCCGCAAGGCAAGGCCAGGGCTGCTCCCCGGTCATCTCGTGGGGCTCTGTGAGGCGCCCAGGCCTGGACACTCGGGGAATGGGCAAGATCACCCCACCATGAGGGCAGGGGAGGCCCGAGTGGCCCACGGGAGACACCTGCGTCCCCTGAGGGCTCAAGGGGCTCTCAGAAACAGCCTTCAAAACAGAAACACGGGGCCCCACCTGACCCGGAGGACAAAGGACGGAAAGGAGGGTGGAAAGGAAGAAACAGAGGGGAGTCTGACATCAGCCTGTCAGCCAGAAGTTCAGTCTGGACCCTGAGCAGGACCCAGGTGCATGCATGGTCCCCTGGGCAAGCCACCGTGGGAAGTAGAGCACATGGGGGCGGGGAATGTCTCAGGATCTGGCACCAAAGTGCCTGGATTCGGACGCCGGCCCTGCCACTTGGAGGCTGTGTCGCTTCGGGAATGTGGCTCAGCACTTTTGTGCTTTGGCATCCTGTCCCCAAAACAGGGGTGCCAGCCCTCCTCGCCTTGGCCCGTTGAGTCATCGGGGATGGGCGGAGAACAGCTGACTCACAGAAAGCACTCCCGCTGCTGGCCGTTACGTCCAGTCTGCAGACTTCAATTTACTCTTGGGCTTTCATTCATGCAGCTGCAGAATAGCAGGGCCAGGTCCAATGGCCTCTGAGCTGTCCTCGGGCCCTGGAATTAGTCACCCCACGTACATCAATTAGGTGATGCTGGTTGGACGCGGATAACTTGCAACTCGGGCTGAGCTCTGCAGAAAAGGATGTATGGGATGGGGTGGGGAGGTGCCCACAGGGCTGAGGAGCGGGACCAGAGCCAGGGAGGGGTCCGAGAGCACTGTGTCTACCACCCTCCTGTGACCATTCTCAGAAAACAAATTCTCCCACACACACCCCTGCTCCAGCCTCTTCAAAGATAGGCGGCCCGGTTAGCATCCCACCAGGAAAACATAGAGCATTCTGAATACTTCACATAGAGAGGCTTTGACCGGGGAACTGGTTCTACTGGAAGAAGACGTGCTGAGAAGCCAGCTGCAATAGTCAGGAGACCCAGAACTTAGCGACAGCCGGAAGCCACCTTCCCTGGCGGCAGGAGGGACAGGGAGGGGAAGACCTGGGGCCCCCAGGGAGCCTGGAACCACAGCAGACAGGAGCCAGGCCTGTGAGGAGATGCAGCCCCTGGAGACAGGGGTGGGAGGTGGGAGGTGACTTCTTCCTCCTGCCCTCCAGTCTCCTCCAGGACCTCCCATTGGCGGAATGAGCTGGAAGCCAGGGAAACACAGCCATACAGAGCAGGGGAAGGGCAAGGAGTGGATGTGAAGCGGACAGGCCCTGGAGCAGGGGTCCAGGCTTCCTCCATTCGGCTCCCAGCGCCCCATAACCCTCTTTGGCAGAGGCTGCTTTTTCTCTACATCCCACTTACCCCAGGACATAGGACTTCGCTGCTTTTCCCCTTAACTTGCACATCTCGGTTGGTGACATTGCTGACCCAGTCAATGCCCATTTCCAATTCCTTCCTTCCTTACTTGCCTCCGCTATCAGCGCTGGGAAGGTTAAAAACTCCCTCTCCCAGCCACCTTGTAGCTAGGGATGATCGTTGACCTACAGGCAGAAACTTCTGGGAAGGATTTTGTCCCTTGATTAAAGGGAATAGACATGGCCGTGGCCACCTCTCTCCCCTTCTTCTTGCTTTGAATGCCATGAAAATGTCTAGAGCTACAGCACCCATCTTGCAACCACGAGGTAAAAAAGCCAGCACATTGAAGATGGTGAGCAGAGAGAAAATGTTAGGTCTTTAATAACACTATTGAGATGCTAAGCCACCCTAGATGGCTGACCTCCAGAACTCTCAATAAGGGAGATAATGAAGTGCCTGTACTGATGAGGTCCCTGTTAGGTTTCTATCCCTTGCTGCCAAAAGCACTCCTACCCAGCGCCCCCAGCCAGGATCCCAGCAGTAAAATCCACTCCCTCCTTTTCCCTCACCCTTCATGTCTTATAAGTCACCGAGGCCTGGAGATTTTGTGTCCTTGGTGCCTCACCTCCCCCTCCTCTCCTCTCATGCTCACTGCCCACGTCCTAGGTCAGGTTTTCACGTTCCCTACTTCCCTCCGCAACACTTCTCTCCACCACAGCCAGAAGGATCTTTCTAAAGTGCATACATTGCACATTGGGTAGTGTCTCTTTTTGGCTTAAAACTTTGTACTGGCTCCCCACTGCCCTCAGAATAAAACCTAAACTGCTGAGCAAGGCAGGCCTGGCCCTCGTGATTTGGCTCAACAAGCCTCAGCCATTTCCCTCCCTGAATGTCTGCTAATCATTCCGTAAGGTCGCCGTTGGGTTTCACCCCACAAGCCTTTGCACACCCTGGTCCCCTGGCCCAGCTCAGAGGCTGGCCCAGACGCGGGAGCGTTCCTCACGCCCTCCTCAGTCCCTGCTCCTGCCGGTCCGGGAACCACGCATGCTCTGTCGCTCCTCTGTTGGCTCGCTTTTGTCTCCCTCCCCGGCCAGAAAGTCCGTTCCTTGACAACAGGGCCACGTGTGCGATTCATCTCTGTATCCCCGGCGCCTGACACACTGCAGGAGCTTGATAAATGTGTGTGGAGTAAGAGAGTGAATGAGTGAGTGAATGAATGAGGCCGTGCACTCAGGAGCCTGTGAAGCCAGCTGCAGGAAGAGCTGACTTTCTGCATCTTTGCAGGAGGAGAGAGAGAACAGTCTCTGAAAACCTGCCTGGAACCTGGCTTCCTTGGAGCCGTGCCCGGCCGGCTCTGGGGAGGGGCACACCCTGCCCACGCGTAGATATAGCTGGGTCCTTTCTCCCTAAATAAATTTTGTCTCAAGTCACCTGCCACAGGGGAATCACTCTGAAGCATGACTTTGCCCCAGATGTTACCATTTATCTTAGAATGCCTGGGGGGGGGGGCGGGGGGAGGGGAAGGCGGCTGCAATTTCAGATTCATCTCTGAGGTTTCCTTGGAGGCTTCCTGTCCCCTTCTTCCTCCTCGAGGGGGAGACGGGGCTTGCTCAGCTCTGAGGTTGGCACACCTGTCTCGAATGGGAAGAGTGACAGGTTGAGAGCCAGGTGTCCTCTTCGTGACACAAAGCGCCATTTGTCCTGCTGGTGAATAAATGATTATCGTGTGGATTACACAGCCTTCCTATTACACAGCAACTCAGCACCGATGCCTCCCCAGTCATACAAGCAGGCATAATAAAGAATTACGGAATCCAGTAAAGGGAAAATCGGAATCAATTAGTTCCCTTCAGACGGGAGCTGCTCATAGAACATTCATTATCTTAGTCCCGCTGCGAGGGGCCTGCGTGTACAGGGGACCCTGTTTTCTTACAAGTGGCCATTGTCACCCTCTAAAGAGCCTCCCGCTCAGCTCAGTGCTCTGTCCCGTGCCAGTGCCTCCCCCTGGGGAGACACGACAGACAGCAGATCTGAGGCACAGTGATTAACTCCGGCGACGGTCGCCCGCGTCCTGATGCCACCCCGGTTTATGCATTTGAACTAACGTCCTCCTTGGCTGCGCTGCAGTCCATGCACTTTTAGGTTTCATTCAGGAAACTGCAGTTCCTCAGCTGTGTGTTAAATCAATGAGACGCCAGCGGCCACAGAGGCCGCCCCAGTGCCCCGAGCGCTGGCCCCAGGGTCCGTGAATCACACAAGAGCCCGGACGGTGTCATTCACTCAGTTCCCAGTGGCGTGTCCTGAAAGCGCAAGACAGGGCAAGAAAACAGATGTGGCAGCGAGTGCTGGGAACCAAAGGGATCGGGAAGAAGTCTGGCCTTTAAGCGGCTGTTTTGCCTCTTCTGTCTGAGAAGAACTCCCAACCCCCCCTCTGAATAAGCCCAGACGTCTCCCACCCCTGCCTCCCCACTGGCCGTGTGGAGCCCAAGCCGGCACCTCCTCCTGCCCAGGGACCCACAGCCCCTTCTCAGGGTCTCACACTGGAGCGCCTTCCTCCACCCAGACCCTGGCTCCATCTCCCTGACAGGTTTGCCAAGTTGCTCAGTGTCTTGTTTCTAAATTTCTTCAGTGACATTTCATGGCAAGACAAGATTCACTCATCTTTGTCCCTCCAGCGCAGCTCTCTCCTGCCGCCCCCGCCCCCCACCAGCTTGCACCAGTGGGGTCATTTGCAGGTCCCTGAACACCCCGCCCTCCCGCCCAGAGCAGGCCTGCGCACCTCGCTGTGCACCTGACCTGGAAGGCTCTGCTCTGCTCTTCTCGTGATTTTGGGAGTTTGTGTGAATGTCCACTCGATAGACCTAGACAGGACATAGGGTCCTGCTCACGAGGATGAGAACAAAAGTAGGGGTCCTAGAGCTCAGTCACCAGAAGGAACTTGGGCTCCTCCTCAAAGCCCCCTTGCAGGTCCTGGGGCTTGGGCAGAGGACAGGGGCTTGAGTGTCTGGACTTGACTTCAGCCTCCCAGAGCCCAGATTCTGGCCCTCCACTGACCTCCCACTTGCCCAACCAGCTTTGGAGGTCTAGACGTGACTCAGAGCCATCCTGGGCGCCTAGCCCATGCCCCCAGGCAGCGCCGGGAGAGGGCTCCAGAGCAGACCCCAGGCTGGGGCACCAGTTTGGCAGAGCCAGCGGCAGCCCGGGTGGCCCAAGGCAGGGCCCCGCTCTGCAGGGACTGCGCTTCAGCAGGCCCGTAGAATTAATTAAATGCCTCTCTTCATTCTGGCTCATAATCCATCACAGCATCCATCCCTTTTTTTATTAGAAAATAATGGCGATTATACCTTGAATAATCGATTTTTACAGTTTACATTTAATTTTTGAAGGGATGGCAAACCCAGTGCTCTGCCTGTGATGAAGGCTCCATTTCACATTTGCCTTTTTTCCTCGGCCGGCGCCTGGCCAGTTGCAAAGAGGAAAGAGCCGGGAAGTGGGGGTCAGGGCTGGTCTGCGGAGCTCTGACCACTTCTTTGAAACAGGTCAAGCCATACTAAGGGCTGCTGACTCAGCTGGGAAGGGAACTAGGGGGAGCATGGGGAGGGCAGGGTGGGGCCCCCACAAGAGAGAGGCCTCCATCTCTTTCCAGGAGGGCGACCCTTCCAGGCCCTGATCCGAGTTCATTCTGATCCAGTCCACATGCTCCGCCTTGGGCTGAGCTCTCAGTCAGGCTGATCCAAACATGTCAGTCCCCTCTCCAGACCCTTTGGATGCTCCCCCGCGGCCCCCAGGCCGTTTCTCCCAGCCGCCCCCACCCCCACCCCCACCCGGCTGCTCCATCTCCTGCCTCTGTCTTGGCCGGCATGTCCCAGCCCCCTCTTCACTCCCTTGTCCTCAAGTCCATTCCTCAAATGTTGGCTCTGAGCACAGCCCTCCGGCACCCCCACACCCCCCAGAGCGCCCACCACCTGCACCCCAGGGCCTCACCTGCCGATTTTCCTGGCTGCCCCCAGCTCAGGACTGTTAACCAGATGGGGGTAAGAACCCCACCTCCCACGACTCTGCCTCACCCCAGAATCGGGGGCAGGGCCGGCGCTTAAAGGGCCCATCGGTGTCCTACGGCTGCTGTTGCAAGTGGCCACTCGCTCAGTGGCTTCAACAGCACAAATTGGTCATCTCACAGTTCTGAAGGTCAGGTGTCTAAAATGGGTCTCACTGAGCCAAAATCAAGGTCCAGGGGAGAACCTGCTTCTTTGTCCTTCCTGGCCCCTGGAAGCCGCCCGCAGTCCCCGGCTGGGACCTTCTCGGTCTTCAAAGCCAGCCGCAGTGGCCCAAGCTCTTCTCCACTGCACCCCTCTGACCTCCTGGGGAGCCCCCCTTTTCCACTTTCAAAGACCCTTGTGATTATGTCGGGCCCCAGATAATCCAAGATAATCTCCCTGTCCTAACGTCAGCTGATCAACAACCTCAATTCTCAATTCCGCCTGCAGCTGTAACTCCCCTTCACCAGGCAACACGATCCATCCGCGCAGCGGGGGCCGGGGGCGGCGCGGAGCTGGGCATCGCTGGGGAGCCGTCGCGCTGCCTCCCGCAGAGGAGAGCCAGTACGTGCACGGTGAACGAAGGCGAACAGTGAACTGAACCTGCAGACTTCACGGGTGGCACACCACCCACCAAGGGCCTTCGACAGGAACATTTTGACGCCTTTTTGCCATTACCGAACCCCTGAAAAGTGCATCCTTAGACTCGAGTGCTCGGCAGATAATCTGCCCGGAGAAAACTAGCTGAGCCAGGGCTGCTCACCCACCAGACCCACCACGTTCCATCAAACACAGGGCCGGGGTGGGGGTGCCTGTGCCCCGCTCCCACAGCCCTGCAGCCGGCGCCCCACGCCGACCGTCTCCCCCATGAGTGGGTGGTCATCCCCATGAACCCCAGAGGTGCCATGGAGAATCTCCTCCGAGAGTTCACACCCCACTCTGACACCTTCTGTGAACTCCTTTGGCACAAGTGGGTGGATTGCACTCTCAAAATCCAGGTGCATAAAAAATCTGAATTTCTAACAAGAGACTTCTGGAAGATGATTACTCACTCCCAAAGGACCCAGCCCAGGGTCTCTCTAAAGTGCCAGTTGCCGGGAGCACATTAATGCGGGAGCAGGTGGAAAGGGACAGGAGGCCGCGGGACAACTTTGAGAGGGACAGGAAGCATCGTCCACAGGTGTCACACATTGTGCCGCCCACAGGAGCCGGCCGGGAAGGCAATGGGAATGGGGGCCGGGCCAGGGAAGGGCGCTCACTGCCCGAACCCAGGAGAGGCTGCAAAACGTCATTTTAGGCTGGGAATGTGAGCTCTTTCCCAATATCATCCCAGGGTTCCATTTGGACGGCTTCTTCTAACCAGAGTTAGCTGACGTTTTTTCCTCTCTTCTCTGTTTTTCTTCTGGGGGAGAACCAGGGCTGGTTGCTACAGCAACCAATTTATTTCTGCCAATGCATTTTAACTTTCGTCAGATGTTTTAATAGGAAGTGTTTCCTTTAGGGGGGCGGGGGGCTGGGGGCAGGGGGCTGACCTTTGTCAGCACGCTCTTTAACTGAGCCAACCTTCCCCTTCTGCCGCCCTAAGGGTTACCTGCACATATATATACTCCATGGGTGGCGGAGGAGGGGGGAACAAACTTTAAAGAAGAGGATTTGGGAGGAGAGAAAGAGAGAGAGAGAGAAAAGAAAAAAAGCAATTCCATTTCTGAGGCTGTCTCACGCGATAATGAAGTTGTAGGCTCTCAGGAGAAGTTTGCCACACCAGAGCGTCCTTACTCCTCCCCTCCCCAGCAGGGCGCAGGAATCCCATTCATTACCTTCTCATGGCACACGTGGATACTGGGCCTTTCTGTATCCTCGGCCCCATGTTAGGTGGTGGAGAATTAGGAATGAATGAAACAGAGATGGCCGCCGCCCTGCTGGGTGGGCTGTGTGCAGGAAAGACAGACGTCGAGCACGTCACCCCTGCCGCCACTGTGTAACTGTGGGGAGAGGAGCCGAGAAGAACGGTGTGCGATCAGGAAGCCGCCGGAGGTGCTCGATCCTGCACAGGCGGTCGGGGAAGCCTCTCTGAAAAGGTGGCATCTACATTGAAACCAAGAGATTGAGTTGAGACCCATGAGTAGAAGGAAGAACTTTCTAGATAGAAAGCAAGCCATGTGCGCAATGGTCCTGAGTTAGAAAAGAGCTTGGCGAGTCTGCGGAAGGAAAGGTATCCGGTATAACCAGCTCCTCAGGGTGCAGAGGGACAGGCAGGGGCCACACCCCACCGGCGGGCCACGTTCGGGCGTTGGGATCTGACCCTCAGTGCTTGAAAAGCTGAGACGTGGTTTCCAGGGAGGCGGAGTACTGATATTTGTCCAGGCCCCTCTGCTGCCGGGGGAGAGTGCACTGGAGCAGACGTAGGTGGCCAGAGCCCTTGAGGGATGTAAATTAGTTCCAGGAGGGTCTGGAGGAGAGATGGTGACTCAGCCAGGAGGAAGCCCTAAGACCGGGGGCAGTGGGCAGGTCAGACATCCCGTGGAGCCGAGACCCGTGCAGAATCAGAGGGTGGCCAGCTGTGGGGTGGGGGTGGAGGGTGGCTGGCAGGCTTGCAGAGTGAGCAAGGGGCCAAGGGTGATGTCATATTAAGACAGAGGCTCGGGTTCTGAAGGAAAAAACAGGTGCCACGTTGCTTGCATTGCCCTCAGCGCCCTCGTCACACAATTCCCTGCTGGCATCTGTCTCTTTCTCGAGAGAGGAAACTCCATGGGGGCCGGTCACCCTTCTGCTGTCCCCCGCTGTGGGCCGGGGGACGAAACCAGAGCCTGGCCCGTGGGCCCTCGAATGTCCACTGCATTCATTTCCACGGGTCACAAACTGGTGGCCTAAAATGCCACCAATGTATTTTTTCACACTCCGGAGGCTGGAAGTCTGAGACTAAGGCGTCGACAGGGTTGGCTCCTTCCGGAAGCTCTGAGGAGGCAGTTGCTCCACGCCTCTCCCGTGGCTTCCGCTGGCTGCTGGGAATCCCGGGCCCTCCTGGGGGTGTGGGTGCATCGCTCCATTCTCTGCCTCCGTCTTTCCGTGGCCTGCCCCTCTGTGTGCCCCCACCCCATGCATTCTCTTGTAAGGACACTTGTCATTCCAGCTAGGGCCTACTCTGACTTAGGACGATCTCATCTCAAGATCCCCATCTTGATGACATCTGCAGAGACCCTTTTCCCAAACAAGGTCACATTCACAGGTTCCAAGGGTTAGCACCTACAGGCATATCTTTTGGGGACCACTGTTCAAACCACTATGTCCATCAACTGAGTAAGGGATGAGTGAATCATATTTACTCTTCACAATCACTCATCAAAGCAAGTGTGACCAGCCCAGCACCAGACAGGAGTGAAAATCTGACAAATGTTGTCGGTTGACTATAAAACCAGCTGTAACTCAAACTTCTGTCAGGAAGCAAACTCTGTGCTTTTCAACCAGCCTTCTTTTCAGGGTGTTTCTAGTGACCATGCATTTCTTCTAAGTTGGTTATTTAGAAATGTGTCCAGCCCTGGCTGGTGTGGCTCAGTGGATTGAGTGCCAGGCTGCAAACCAAAGGGTCACCAGTTTGATTCCCAGTCAGGGCACACGCCTGGGTTACAGGCCAGGTCCCCAGTAGGGAGCACATGAGAGGTAACCACACACTGATGTTTCTCTCCCTCTCTTTGTCCCTCCCTTCCCTGTCTAAAAGTAAATAAATAAATCTTTTAAAGAAAGAGAAAGGTGTCCAGAACACAGCATTTCAGGTAGAACTGAGTCAGAGTCAACAGACCAGAGGGAAGCTGAGTCCTAGTCCAAGGCAGACCTCACGTTGCAGAGGTGAGCATCGATCCTCCT
Organism: Phyllostomus discolor; assembly: GCF_004126475.2. Taxonomy (NCBI): domain Eukaryota; kingdom Metazoa; phylum Chordata; class Mammalia; order Chiroptera; family Phyllostomidae; genus Phyllostomus; species Phyllostomus discolor. The sequence continues at coordinate 88,510,658 of NC_040910.2, forward strand.
TCCTGGGAGGCAGAGACAGACAGGGTGAGCGCCATCCCTAAGCCCAGCCTCCAGGCCCTCCTGGTCCCCACCTCCTTCTAGCCCCACCTCCTTCTAGAAGCAGTTAATATTTCCAGCATCTGAGGAGGAGGCAGGTTGTGATGGTTAATTCCATGTGCCAATTTGAAGGAGCTAAGAAATGCCCAGATGCTGGTAAAAGATTGTTTCTGGGGGTGTCTGTGAGGGTGTTTGCAGGAGAGATTAGCAGTTGAGCCAGGGGACTGAGCAAAGAAGATGCTCCTCACCACTGTCAGCGGGCACCATCCAACCCGCTGAGGGCCCAGCTAGAACAAAACGGCAGAGGGAGGGTAAATTCTCTCTCCCGTCCTGAGCTGGGCCATCCATCTTCCCCTGCCCCCAGACATCAGAGCTCCTGGTCACCACCGGCTTTCCCGAGGCTCCAGCTTGCATACGGCAGGTCGCAGGCCTCCTCAGCCTCCAGGATTTTGTGAGCCAATTTTCATCATAAATCTCCCCTGATATCTTGATTGGTTCTGTTTCTCTGGAGAACGCTAATACACAGGCCAACAGTAAATGCTGCTCCAAATGTCTTAGTCAAGGTCAAGGTCCCTGTGGCCTCCCATCCCACGCTGGGGACAGGTATCTCATCGCACACACCACAGTCCCCAGGCAGCCTCCTGCCCACACTCCAGCCTTCACCGAAGGTCCCCTCCAGGTGGCAGTGCCCACTGTGGACACGAATGAGTGGGGAGCTCATCTGTGTGCCCCCTTTTCCAGCACAGAGGCCCCAGAGCCAAGGGCACCTTTTGCAGGGTACAAGGGCCTTCAAAGATCAGAACACGTCTGTCTTTCCAAGTTCACCACAGGCACCAACTCTTAGGCTTAGGAATCTTCTCCTTGCCCAAGAAAGCCCTCCCAGAGGTTTTGTCTTCTGGAGACCCTGCCCTGGCCCAGCTCCTGCCCCTGCTGCACATCCTCCTCTCCTGCACCCGGTTCATCCGCAGTGATCTAAGACAGGCAGGAACCAGGCCCTGGAGTCAGGCACGTGACCTCGCCCAAGGCAGGCAAGAAGGCGTGTGCTGACCCCAAAGGCCAGGCCTGCACGGAGTGAGGGGCAGCAGCTGTGTTTCCAGGGACAGCCTGACCAACCCTGGGACTGTGGGCAGGGAGACCGAGGTGCTGAGTGTGAGTGGTACGTTTCTCTGACAAGGGCCCTTTTCATGGGGAATGCTCAAGACCACTGACACAGTGCCTAGCTTTTAAACGTCCTATCTTACCCTGGCTTGTGTGGCTCAGTGGATTGACTGAGTGCCAGCCTGTGAAACAAAAGGTCACTGGTTCAATTCCCAGCCAGGGCACATGCCTGGCTTGCCAGGCCAGATCCCTGGTTGGGGGCGTGCAAGAAACAGCCGATCCATGTTGATATTTCTCTCCTTCTCCTTCTCCTTCCCTTCTTTCTAAAAACAAAACAAAAAAAAAATTAAGAGAAAAAAGCCCTGTCTCCCTATAGTGGAGCCCCTCTGGGTGGGAGGTGCTCATCCCCTGGGCCTTCCAGCCCTGGGTGTGCCACTGGCTTCTCTCTGTTTGGGCACCAGCACTACCCTATTTAGTTCCCCAGCCCTCGGGGCCTCTTACTCTTCTCCCAAGGGCTCTCCTAAAAGCCACTTTAGCCTGTGCTCCACTTGTAATAAAGTCCCAAGGCAGTTGAGTTTAAAGGCACAATTATGCATTATGGATAAAGGGCAGCCCGGCCCCTGCACACGCGCCCTGGCTTCCACCGGTGGCCCGGGCAGGTCTGTTCCCTCCCTCAGCCACGGGGCAAGCTAAGCGGCCCGCGGTGCTGGCAGCCCCTGGAGGAAGCACCGACCCCAGGTTGCTATGCTGGGATCACGCTACAAATTGATGAATGTTAAGGACCTGCATCCCCCATCTGTTAGCAGTAATCATTAAGATGTTCCCAAATGCTGGGAGTTTGGGGCTATTTCTTTTTTCTTCTCCCTTTTGCCTTTTTTCAAATATTTATGAAGAGGTTTTCCATTTATCCTGACACATCTTCTCCACTGTGGGTGTCAGCTGGGAGCGCTCAGACAACAAACTCCAGAAGGTATTTTCCCCAAAGCAGCATCTGGCTCCATTGGCAAGTGCAGCGGGCGGCTTGCTGGGAACCGGGGGAGGCAGGCGGAGGAAGAGCCGTGGGCGAGCAGCCACCCGGCCCCGGCCTGGGTACTCAGCTCTGGGATGTCCCGGGGGCATGTCCACCACTTGACATCCCACAGCCCCAAGGTCCCCAGTGAGCCAGCGCAGAGGACCGACGTGAGTGTCCCCCACCCGCCTGTCAACCTTCAGCCCTGTGGTCTGAGGCCAAAGCTCCCTGACTGTCCCAAGTAAACCTCCTGGGTGGTGACAGCTCCCCAGGGCAGATTCCAATTACCAATGGGGCCAGCTGCTGGAGGAGAGATACTGGCCGAGTCCCTGGGTCCCCAAGCTCTCCCTTCCCAGGAGGCTGGCTGCAGGCAGAGCTAGAGCCCTGCCTGAAGGGCCGTACCACCTGCTGGGTGGAAAGACAGGCAAGATGGGGCTGGGGGCGGGGGTGTCGGCTGGGTGGCAGGCCAACAGGTGGCCAAGAGAGCCTCACAGAAGCCCCCAGATCACATGAGTTTAGCAGCTGCCTTTCCTGCCCCACTCAGGGCTGGGGACGGGGCGGGGTGGGGGGAGCAGGCACAAGCTAGCCCAGCTGATGGCAGGAGCCCTCCGACCACCATCCCTGTTCGTTGCCACAGAGACTGAGCCAGGCTGTATGTGCTGTCGATGAATTCAGTTGAAAACCACTTTCCAGGAGAACTTGGATCCAAAGACATCATGGCCTTGTGCCCTGGTCCTCTCCCAGACTGCAAATTAGAAATCATCTGGGAGCTTTAAAAAACATCAGTGCCTCGGCCTCACTCCAGAGTGGTCAGGCTCTCTGGGAGGGAAGCATGTATTTGTTAAACATCCCTAGGCCATTGTCAAAGGTATCCAGGTGGAAAACTACGGAGCTACAGGAAGAATCTATTCTCAGGAGAAGGTCCTAGACTGGAATCTTAGCTCTTCTATTCATCAGCTGCGACCTTGAGCCAGTTGCCCTCTCAAAGCCTGTTTCGCCCTCTGTAAGGTGTGGATAACAACATCCTCCCTGCTGCACAGTGCAGGGCACACAGAACTGTTCGATGAATCGGAGCTGCTCACGGTCGTGTTCCACCGTGAACCCATTTTCTGGGACGAGAGCTGGTGGAGGCTGGCAGGTGGAGGAACCAGGGGACAGCAGCGCCTCGTTCCAGGAGACACAGAGCCGGGGCCTGCGGAGCCAGCTGCCCCAGGCCTCCCCTCTGGGCACAGAGCCTGAGAGCCGGCACTTCAGCCGCCCAGCAGGTGCCGCCCACCAGGTGAGGACACTCTCCACAGATACAGCATCAGTCAAAGCACATTTCCCCAGAATTTTAAAAGATCTAATGCATTTAAAATATCTCCTCTAGGAAGTCAATTCATTTTCCATCCCCTGTTTATCTGGAAATGGTCTGTTATCAGATCCAGCTGAACCCGAAGCCAGAGGTGAGGGTGTGAGAATTCGCTCTGCCAGGTGCCGCCTTGGGCCGGGAAGGGGTGGGGGCAGGCGCACGGAGAAGGCTTTCCGGTGCACAGTGCCCAGGCCAGGGAGCAGGTACTTCTGGGCAGACGTGTCCGAGAAGACCCCAGTGAGTCTGCAGAACACTTGGAGAGGACCCAGAAATTCTGGTGCATCACTCATCCCTACAATAAATATTATTTATTTCATATTATGTGCATCTCACAGTGACGTCTGCTGATGTCAGACCACCTTGCGTGGGTCAGCTGGGGCCACACACCTCACTCGTCATTTTCAAACTTCCAACAGCTCTGAAGGTGAGCTCTACAAGGCCACATGACAGCTGAAGTGAGTCGAGTCTCCTAAACCGCTGATTGCCACAAGCCCACTCTCCGGCCGTGAAAAGATGTCAGAGTGTTGGCAATGGAAGACAATGATTTTAATTAAACCTTTGCCACCCAGCACACCCACATTCATAGGTTCTCAGGGGACAAAGTGAACCAATAGAGGGGGTCCCCTGAGGAAAATCCAGTGTTTGTGGTTTGGATAAGATGATGGGTGACGGTCTGTATTACAAAGGAAGCTTGAATCTGGTGAAGCCAGTGGTTGTTGGTGGATGAGGATACTGAATAACTTAAGGTTAATTGTTAAGGAGTATTCATGAGCAAGATAATAAAAGCTACTCTTGCCCTGGCCACTGTAGCTCAGCACATTGAGCATGGGCTGTGAACCAAAAGGTCACCGGTTTGATTCCCAGCCAGGGCACATGCCTGGGTTGCAGGATAGGTCCCTGGTGGGGGCCACATGAGAGGCAACCACACATTGATGTTTCTCTCCTGAGGTTCGCCCTACTCCACAACCCTTGGCAAGTGATTTCCCTTCTCTAAACCTTCATACCTCCTTGGTCAAATGAGACCAATAGTAGTACGTGTCTCAAAGCGTTTGAGGGGAGATCAAATGGATGGTCAATATAATGGAACCCGGTATTTATGAGTGCTGAGTAGCTGTTGTGTCCATGCCTTACCTGGGCCCCAATGAGTCCCCATTGTACCAGGGCCCAGAGTACCAGAGAGGTGCAGCCACTAGTCCAAGGTCACACAGCTGCAAATGGCAAAGCAGGACTGGAAACCTGGGTCCACCTGAAGCCAATGACCTTCCCTTTCCTGTTCATAAGAAAAGGGCTTGGAGAGAAAAGCAGCAAAGACCCCAGCAGCTCCTCAATTACAAAGTGACCGAGCTAACAGAGGTGGCAATTACAAAGTGAGCGAGCTAACAGAGGAGGCAAATGCAAATATTCAATTAATATCCACAATTCAAAAAGACATCTGCAGTACAAAGCCAGCCCTCCCACCCAGCGGCAAGCACAGCTCCAAGAGGGCCAAGAGTAGCCGCGGCCTCCCTCCCCCAGCGGGCAGGCGCAGACCATGGGGGCAGATGAATAGGACAGTGTACTTTAGAAGCGGGAAGTAGCCAGACCCACCCTGAACCGAACCTTTCATTCAGCAGCCAGGCACTTTGCAGCAAACACTTTGCATGAAACACAGCCTTTTCTTGAAACACCGCCTTTTCTTCCAGCTCTGCACAAGGCTGTTATATTTTAGGAATTAAAAGCTTTGGTAAAAAGCACCAATGGTACAGTTGCTCGCAGAATGCCCCGTCACTGACCACCTTCTCCACCCCCACTTCCCCATGTTCCTGCCGATTTCTTTCTTGGTTTTTCTCAACTCTCTGAGAGTCGGCTCAGTTTTTAGAGGCTGGCTGTGGACAAAGGAACTCTGGGCCTATTTGTCCTGTTGAGTGTTTTGAAAGGAATGTTCTCAGAATAACCGGCTAACTATCCAGCGTGCTGGGCTGGAAGCTTTGGCCAAGCCAGGCCCTTATTAGCAATATGCTCATCATCCAGCCTGGTTCCAGAGCAAATTCTGGTGGGGAGGTGGCCCAGCACAGCCCCGAGCGCAGCCCCGAATGGGATCAATCTGGGAAACACACGGATCTCGAATATGCCCCCATGGACTCCACTCCCAGGGCAACGTTTGAGTCACTGCTGAGGGGGCTGTGTCCTCCTCTGACCACAGTGAAGTGACAAGTGCCCAGGAGAGGGTGGCAGCTGGGAGCCAGAGTTGTCTCAGAGAAGCCACTGGCCTGGGATCAGGCTCTGGCCCTCTCCACCACTCCGGCCAGCACCAGGACAGGTGCTGGGAGTCGGGGCCAAGAGGGAGAGGAGGGTGGGCTCCTAAGGCTGATGGCGTCCAGCCCCTGCCATCAGCCAGGCTCACCCTATTGTCCCAGGAAACGAGAGCCTGTGCCACCCCACCTGGGTGGCAGGTATAGCCTTTCCCTAACCTCTCCACCCCCGTGTGACTTTGATAGTTATTTGATAGTCACTGATTTCATCTGGATAAGTACAGGGAGGAGGAGTGGGGGAAGACGCAGATGCGGGCAGAGACTTGGAAGACCTGGAGCCTCTGCACCCTCCAGGGAGTGAGATGCTGTGAGTCGCCAACAGAGCCTGGCTGTGCTCCAGGCAGAGCTGGGTTCAAATCCCAACTCGGTCACTTACTCTGTTTAACTAAAAGCTTACCTTCTACAGAATGGGAGTCAAGGCATCCACCTTGTATAGTCATTGCCATGATTAAGCGACATGCACACAGAGTGACCGGCACTCCGAAAGCACTTGTTAAACGCTGCTTCATTTCCCTCTGCTCTTCTAGGGGCTGGCCTGGTGTGCAGGTGGTGAGCCTGCCACCGCTTTCTTGTGGCAGAGCTCAAAAAGACCCTGTGGGTCCGGCTCCAATCACCTGGAATAGCGTAGAAGTGATAAGCAAACGACATGAAATAAACTTGAACACAGAAGGCCAGGTAGCATTCTCTGATCTGCACACTCCCTACTGAAACACTGAGGAGAGGACAAAGCCGTCCCGGCAGTGTGCATAATCCGACGGAGGGGGGCCGTCAGCACCCAGTCCAGAGGCATTCTTCTCGGATTCCAAGCGGCTCGGATGGGGTGCAGATAAGGCTCCACGCTGAGCCAAGCCCTGGAACCTTCTAAGACTCATCCCCAACCCTTAGCTATCAAAATTCAGAATCACTCTTTATGTCTATTCGCATTCATTCTCTCCCAAGCTCCCCAAAAATCCCCCCACTAAGCCTTCTAAGAAATCAGCAGAACCATCTGCTTGGGCGTGAAAATGAGACATCACAAAAAGTTGCCACACAAAGGTCATTATTTCTGGAGGACAAAGGAGGGAAACAAAGCTTTTAATAAATGCTTTCGGAGCCGCGGCAGAAAGGGACCGCGTTCCCTAGCTGGCGGCGGGCCCCGCCCTCCCTTCCCTGTCCCCGGGACTGCAGACGCAGCCTCCTCCCGCTCTAGCGTGCACCTTACGCAGCACGAGCGGCCTGGTGCTGTCTTCCTCTCCCACCGAGACCGCCTGGCTGCTTCTCCCTAGAGTTGGGATGGTCGGAGGTTCTGAGTTCATTAAAGCTCTGTCTTCACAGCAAAAGTAAAGTGGAGAATCGTGGTAATTACCCCAGTGATCCCATGAAGGAGAATGAAACCACTTTGTGTTGAAAAAGACAGCTTTGGGGGACAGGTCCCAACATCGCCACCTTCTCAGCTGTCCAAAAAGGTAACAACATCCATGATGCCCTCTCCTCCCCCGGCAGTAACACGTACACTGAGCAGCTCCCTGGGGGACGAGGCCCAGTGTCCAGCCTCTCCAGAAGCAGGCCAATCCAGGGCCTCCCCACCAAGCAAGCACAGACTCAGCCCTCGCTCAAACCTGGAAATGCCACAGGGGAGAAACTCCAGGGGCCTCGGGCAGCAGTTAACTACTGCCATTTAGAGTTCTCTAATCCGGCTGAGCAGAATTTCCAGATTTAAGTTGTGCTCACCCCGGCGTGACAAATGGGCTCAGACAGTCTTGAGTTCGCTCCAGCTCCCCGCGCCGGCGGTCAGGCCCTTATTTGACTCCACAGTCTCAGGACTCAGCATGGTTGCCGGCTGGGTGTCCACAGAGAGAAGGGCAAACTGCCCAGTCCCACTGGAGTCCCCAGCCCCCAAATTTAGGAGTAATAACAATGCAGTCAAGGGGTACTGGACAAAGACCAAGAGGCTGTTTAGTGTCCTTGAGAAACTGGCCTTGAAGGCATCAGGACCTGAGCTGGGATCCCGCGGGTGTGAGGCCCCAAGCAAGTCACGCAGTTTCCTTGGACTGTCCGGGTGCGGGAAGGAGGCTGATAGTGAGAATTAACAGAAAATGTGAGGTCCGTCCCCTAGATGGTGTCTGGCTCCCTGTCTCCAAGAGAAGGTAGACAAGGGAGTATCTATTACAGATTCCTCGATGGTCCCTAAGTGTATGCAATACGCACGGCTACTTTATTTGACCCTCAAAACAACTCTGAAGGGAGGACCGGAGGAGTGTCTTTCTTTCAGGTGGTTTTGGCTTTCCAAGATCACCCTCTTTGTTGTGGATCCAGAATGCCATGGCGACTGTCTTGGCTCCTAGTCTAGTGCTCTCGCAACTCTCCCACACACTCCTTTGAGAGTGGAGGGGTGGGGGCTGGTCCGACAGGACTGTGATGAATGAAGACTTCTGTTCTGCCTCAGTGGGGTCAGCATGAGGATCTGTTGCTTGGAGGAGGACCCCACCACCCAGGTGTCATCTCCAAGTGACCCAGGAGCTGTCTCAAGACGGCGGGGTTTTCACACCATGTTTCCACAGAGGTGCTCTGGGGACTGCAAGTGGTCTTATAGGTGGGTGGGTGGGAACAGGTGCCCGTCCAACCAGAGAAATGCCCATTCTTACCTACAGGGCTAAGTGGTGGGAGACCTAGTTTGTTTGTTGAGTTTCTGTTTAAGATTTAATATGACAAAAAGATTTGTTCCTTGAAGAAGGAGGAGGAGGAGGGAGAAGAGGTGAAAGGAAAAAGAAAAAGAAAGAGAACAGAAAAAGAAAGCAAAGCTTGAGACCCACCGTTCTGGGAGCTTCTGAGAACAGAATATATCCTTGTGGACATTAGGGATAGAGGTGCGGCCCTGTTCTGAGCCACAGCGAGCCCTCTTGCACCTGCTGTGTGTGTGTGTGTGTGCAGAAGCCCCCGGGGCCGGTTGCTGGTGGGTGGAAGTAACACAGAGGTGATGACTCTTGTCCTTTGAGACTGTGAGGAAGCAGAACAGACACCCCAAAGGCAGAAGAAGGGGGCCAGGCCAACAAGTGCTAATTAGTGCGGCCAGTCTGGTCCTTGCACTATCTTCTCTTGGAATTTTCCCCCCTTTTATTTACATGCTCTATTTCCCCAGACCAGACTATAATTTTCCAGGGGGTGAGAAACACATCTCTCTCAGCAATACTCCTTCTTGTATTTGTCAGACATGAGGAAGGCTCACCGTCTTGCGGGTGGCAGACCAGCCGTTCCAGCACGGGATCGTTGACCTTCTCCCGGCGATGTGGCCCCAGGAAGGTCCCACAAAGAAGGCGAAATTTAAGCTGCATCTTGCAAGAAGAATAGCAGCTCCTCACATTCTTCTTTCACCTGTGGGGGGGCGGGGGGCGGGGCGGTGTCCCAGTGCCACAACCCACAGGAAGCCCATCAGGGATGCGAACCTGACCTTTGGGAAGATAGGAACTAAAGGCACGTTAGACATCCAGGTGCTGGTCTCAGAGGCTCATGGAAGGAAAAGTTAGGAGCTGGCTTTTGAAGGAGGAGGCGGCTGAATTGGCTCTGAGGGGAAGGGAGTATGTCCAGGTTAAGACCATGCCAGCAGCAAAGGCAATTAAGAGAAGCCAGCAGGGCTTGAGGCAGAGGCTGACAGTAACGGGGAGGAGGGCAGGGAACGCCGGTTAAGCTCGAGTAGAGAGTAGAGCAAAAGGCAAAAAGGAAGGTATTGGAGAGCGAGCTGGGACTAGAGGGAACAGCTCCGGGCTGGGATGTTTCAATCTAGCACGATCGGGGTGTTCCGGGTTTCGCAGTAGCATACCATCAGAAAGGCAGTGATGAGGGAGCGCCCCCACTTCAATCACAGCCTCACCACCCCCCTATTAAACAGGGACCCTGTATCCTTCCCGAAGGACCTCCGGCTGACACCTCCCTTCTGTTCCACCCTCTGGCCCTGCAAGCGGATCCCGGACAGCCAATCCGGGACAGCGCGGGAGGCAGGAGCCGCCTGGGTGCGGGAGGAGAGTGGCAGGGGCCTGGCTCGGCCTGCAAAGTCTCCCAGCTGTGACTCACATCTGGGGTTTCTAGAAATCTGACCCGAACACTCCCACACTCGCTCTTACACATTAATCGCCAGGTAAAGGCATGGACTCATACATGGGGAAAGAAGGGACACCACACATACACACCACAAATTAAAGGGTCCTCAAGGCCGTCTACGGGGAGGCTAGGTGTCCTGGGTTGGGTAAGCGAGGTGGCTGGTAGCGGTTTCCGTTCGGTGCTCCCAGGGAGCCGGTGCCGCGGCTTCTTTCGCTCCAATAATGTGAATGAACCCTGGGAGACAGAGAGAGCGCGCGAGAGCCGGGAGGGGAGACGTGGGGAGGGAGAGAAAATCCGGGCCGGGGTTGGGGGAAGAGAGGGGAGCGCACACCCGGGTGGGGGCAGAGGCGCGAGGGGCGGCGCCGAGAGGCGCGGGGCGCGGGCCGGAGCGCGGCGGCGGGTGGCGAGCGGAGCGGAGGCGCGGAGGGCGCGGGGAGGAGGCGCGGGCCGAGCGGGGAGGGCGGGCCCAGAGGGAGGAGCCCCCGGCCGCCGCCACCAGCGGGTCCGGCGGCCCGCGCTGCTCTCACTCGCCGCCGCGCCTCGGAGTTTAAGCCCCAGCGCTGCCGGAGCGCAGGCACGCCCGGGGCGCGGGTCGGAGCGCGCAGCGCGGCGCCGCCCCCCGGCCCTCGGCCCCCTAGCCCGGGCGCCCCGGAGCGGCGCGCAGAGGAAGGAGGGCGGGCGGGCGCGGCGGGCCGGGCCGGCGGGCGGCGGACTATGAGGCGCCCACCATGGTGCGATGCGACCGCGGGCTGCAGTTGCTGCTGACCACGGCCGGAGCCTTCGCCGCCTTCTCGCTCATGGCCATCGCCATCGGCACCGACTACTGGCTCTACTCCAGCGCGCACATCTGCAACAGCAGCAACCTGACCATGGACGACGGGCCCCCACCCCGCCGCTCCCGCGGCGACCTCACCCACTCGGGGCTGTGGCGGGTGTGCTGCATCGAAGGTACGGCCGATCTCGGCACCCCCATCCCCAACACACACACACACAGACACCCCATACCACACCACCCCCTGTCCGGGCTGCCGGCGGCAGGGAAGAGGGTGGGCGCGGCACTGGCTCCGCGCGAGACACAAAGGAGCCGGAACGAACGGGCGGGTCCCCACTGGGCCAGCTGTGTACCAGGTCGGGGTCGCTCCCGGCTGCGGACCCCACGACACACCTACCCTACAAACTCTCCACTAAACACGCACACCCCCTTGCCCACAGACACAATGAAACACACTAAAACTCACGCGCGCGCGCAGCCGGACACCAGAGCGATCCCGAGGGACCGCGCTGGCACCCCCGGGGGAGGTGGAGGCTAGCGAGGGGGCGGGAGGAGGCTAGGGTTGGGGGGAGGGGACCGGAGAGGAGGGGAGGGAGGAGGGGGAGGGGTTGCTTGGCAACCGGTGTCTCTGCGATTGCTATGGGAACTGGCCATCCTGGGGCGGGGCCGGCCGGGGGCGGGGAGCGTGGGGACCGCTCCGCTGTCGCTCCAGGCCCGGGCCGAGGGGTGCGGGTGGGGACCGGTCTCCCAGTGGGTCTGCGGGAGCCGGGTCGCCCAAACCTGATGCCGCCGAGACCCTTCTTCATCCCTTACTGTTCCCCGGGGTATATGCTCGGTGAGGAGGGAAGAGGAGCGACACCCAGTCTCCCCTGACTGGGGCAGGGAGCTCTCCGTGGTGGTCCCCGGGCAAGGAGGCCGCGGGAGAGCTCGGTAGAGAACTGGGGTGCGCAGGGGCGACCCGCGGACCAGGCAAGGCCTGGGAGGGGCGTGGCCACCCGCCGGGGCAGGAGGGGCGGCGCGCCTGGACCCCGGTTGCGCGAAGAGGCCGAGTAGTAAGTGTCGTGAGGTCGGAATGCCTCTGGGAGCCGGAATTGGGTGCCCCGGGACTGGCGACCGCTTCCTCCGGGGGAGGGGCCCGGACGACTCCGGTGGCGAAGTGCACCCGACTCCAGCGCCTTCCGGGTGCCTGCCCGCCCAGCTGCGGAACTCGTAGTAACAGGTGGCTGCGGAGGGGCCATCTGGCTCCAGTCGGGCTGTGGGCAGGTCTGCCGCTTGGTCTTGGCTTTAAAATGGAGATGGGGGAAGTCGGCAGAGCGTTCCTTTCAGAAATCCTTGGAGAGAGTTTCGTCTTTGTTTTTCTGTAACCTTTTCCCGTGAGTTAACTCCACCCCTCAGTTCTTCGGGAAGTTCTCCCACACAGCTAGCCTCCCTTACCTCCGTTACAGCCCCTGCAAATAGTTCCGCGTGGTTGGATCTTGGTGGAGGTTGGCAGGGAGCTCTCAAAACCATGGCCCTTTTCTGGCCGCCTTTGGAGCCACTATAAAAGGACTTTGTAAAGCTGGGGAGGCTTGGGGAGGTCTGACTTGTCCCCTTTCTCTCCCCCAAGACCATGCCTGGTCTCATCTGGAACCCTGCCCACCTCTGCCCACCACATGCCCTCCCCTACTAGGGCGCTTTACCCTTTGCAGTTTGGAGTTCAATGCCAGGGGTGAGTGGAGCCTTCACCCAGGTGTGGGGGGATTGGGGAGCAGCAGTGTGCAGCCCGTAATTTGGGAAACACAGCCGCACAAAGAATCGGTGGGCCCACGATCACACCCTCCTCTTTTCTTTTGAAAAACATCATTTTTGGTGAGCAGTCGCTCAGATGGCGAACACCCACTCCTCGCGTTTGGAGAATGTACCCACGTCACTGCCTGCCATGGCACCTGAGTTGGGCACAGAGCAGGGGCTGCAGAGCCGGCCTCACGGGCCCCACTGGCCGCTGTCCACGTGGCACAATCAGTCATGCCACGGTCACCACCCAAACGTACATGTGGACCCCCAGCCTTCCAGTTTCCCAGTGGAAGTTGGAACACCTCCACGCCAACGAGCCCGGCCTCTGCAGAGTGGCTCAAATGCCTCCTTTATTAACTCCTCGTCCTAATGAGGATTGATGTGTTCATCAAGAAAGCCCCAGGCTCTGGGCAGCTGGCTTCCCTGACAGGGGGAGGGTGGGAAGTTGCCACCTGGGGGGACTTTGGCCATGCCTCTGCCGTCCCCCAGACGCCAGGGGTTTGAGGGCCACCTCCCAGGGCTAGAACATCCTCGGACCGACCCAGGTTTGGGGAGGCTGGGTCAGGATTCCTTGCCGTGGCCAGAATCATCCTGACGGCCCTTCACCCTGTGTGGAAACCGCCAGCCTGTCTCATAAAAGCACATCTCGGAGTCTGACAGCCACCTGACATCTATGATGCCACCAGCTGCCAGCAAGTGTCTGGGCTGAGACGCAGACAACACGTTAACCTCAGGCCACTCCCTGGGAGCATGGAGAGGCCCACTCACCTCAATATTGGCTCTGTGTGTAAAATGCATTATTTCTGCCTGTTCTCTAACAAAGTGCCCCAAAGCATTACATGGGAAAAAAGAGAGAAGATCAAACCTCCGGGCAGGAACTGAAGAAATACTGCAGCGGGCAGCTAACAAAGCGCCGGCTGTGATGGCAGAACTCTGACGGGTTCGCTGGCCACTCACACGCCAGAGATTCAGTTTCCTGGCTGTTTCCTCTAGATGATGTTGCCGGGCCAGGAGAGCCCAGCAACCCACGTAGGCAGAGTGGCCACAGATTTTGCTGGGGCCACATGCAGAAGGGCAGCTGAGTGCTGCCCCAAGCCCCACCAGGTCTGACATCACCCCAGTCTCCTTTCTGCCACCTCCCCTCACCCAAAGCCCAGTCTTCCCTGCTGCCCTTCCGTTGGACAAGTGCCCAGACAGAGCCTTGTGCATGTTGCCATGTGGCGTGATGGCAATGGCCCTGAGAGGGCACTGTCTTCACCCGGCCACACACGGGAGACAGGCTCCAACAGGGTAAGGCGCTTGCCCAGAGGCCCCCAAGTAGGAGGCTGTAGGGCCAGACCTGAACCTTTGTCTGACTAGAGAGCTCTTCCCATCGCATCGTCCTGCCCTTTCCCAGACAGCTTCTGGGTTGCCATTAAAAACAGAACCAAGTCCTTGACCACCCAGGCGTGAAGGCATTTAGAAGCAAGAAGATACAAGTGATACGCAAATAACTGCAGTGCGTGCTCTCTCTCTCCTCTTGTCTTTCCTCTCCTCTCCTTTCCTCTCCTCTTTCTGTCCCCTTCTGTCTTTGTCTCTGTTTATGTTTCTCCTTCTCTTTCTCTCTCTCCCCATCTCTCTCTTCTTCCACTGTGTTCTGGACCATCCTGTCCTAATCTCGCTCAACCAGCTGCTCGCCCCTCCGCAAGACCCCCACTTATTCTTTTTCGTATCTTTGGTGACACTCAGCCCAAGGCTGTGGACATAGGAAAGGAGTAATACATCTTTGCAGACTTTTCAACCAAAGGAATCCCCAACCAGCATTTGTGCAGGCTCATAGGCATGTTGGAAGCAGACAAGCTACAGAATGTAAACTAGCATTCCAGAGCAAGAGCTGTCTGCTAGGGGCAGAAGACTTGTGAAAACGAGGAGGGGAAAAGGAGTCTCGGGGCCCAGGTGACAGCAGCTCCTGTCAGCGTGTCAGAGCCCCAATGCCCACAGTCAGCTGCAGAGCATTCGCTGGGGCTGCAAGTGGCCGGGCTGCAAGTGGCCAGGCTGCAAGAGGCATCCAGTCACTGTGCTGCCATCAGGAGAGCTCTGGCTGCAGAATGAACAGTCCTGGCAAAGTTCAGCCTCAGCAGCGCCCTGCCCCTCCCATCCCCCCAGTCCTCCATAGATGTTGCTGTCCCCAGCACACCCACAGCTCTGTCAGAGCCTTCACATGGCAGCCTCGATGCCAGGGGTGGCTCCTGTGCCTGCTCTCTGCCAGCTCCGATCTGTGTACTGGCCAGAGAAGATGTGGGAAGATTCTGGACCCTGAGAGTCCGAGGATCCCTGGTCCCAGTCTCACTGGCCTCCCTCGCCTGGGCAGCACCTCTCACACCAGTGTCCCCAGACTTTATTCACACCATGGCACACAGAGGAAAAGGGGCTGCGAGGGAGAGGCCAGTCATCAGTGACTGCTCAGGGCTCCCGCCCCTCGTCCACAAGCTCGCTCCTCCAGCACCTGGGAGCCTTTTGCAGCAGGTCAGCTGGGCAGCTCTGACACCGGCCCATTCAGAGAGGGTGTGAGCCAAACACTTTCCCTTCTCCACCTGCTCCACCTGCTCCACCTACTCCACGACGGCCCCTGGGCCGGGAACGTTTCCTGTCTGTGTTTGCTTTCATTTTCTCTCGCAATAACCCAGGGGCAGCCTGTCCAGTCAGGCCCAAGGGGTGACAGCAGCCAAGCCTGGCGTGTGCCCCAACCCCCCACGCCCCCTCCACCCCCGCCCTCCTTTGCCCTCTAGTGTTAATAATAACAGCCTCCCCGCATTGAGACCTTCATACAGGACTCACATTAGTTCATGTAATTGTCAGCAACACTTCGAGATAGATATTAATTAGCTGCCTTTTATAGGTGTAGAAAATGAGGCTTGGTGTGGCCGCCGCTGCTGAGGACCAGGATGCCTCTCACTGTCCAGATCTCAGCTGAGTGTGGACAGACCAGCCTGGCTTCCACCAGCCAGGGGATGTCCTCTTTTTTTTTTTAATCCACCCAGATTTGGGAAGGGTGTTGTATTAGTCAGTCAGCTTGGGCTGCCATAACAAATGACACCAGAACCGGTGGCTGAAAGAACAGACATTTGTTTCTCTCAGCTCCAGAGGATAGACGTCCAAGGTCAAGGTGCCGGCTGATGCAGTTCCTCGTGAGAGCTCGCTTCCCAGCATGCAGATGGCCACTTTCTTGATGTGTTCATGTGATCTCTTCTTAACAGGGCACTAATCCCGTCATGGGGGCTCACCCTCGTGACCTCATCTGCACACAGTCACCTCCCAAAAGCCCCACCTCCCGGTACTATTGGGGTGAGAGCGTCATTCAGCCTCTGGGTTTATAGGGACACAAGCATTCCACCTGCTCCCGCTCTATAACTGGAGCCCACCCTCCAGTCACCCAGGGAGGGCCCCTGGCAGTCCCTCCGCGTGTCTGCCTTCCCTTCATGTCCTGCTCCATCTCTTCACCCCCCTCTGTTCTTCGCCCCTTCCTTCCTTCTCGTGAGAAGAAACTAGTTCCTTTTAACTGGAGCCCCATGATTTGGTGAGGAGAAGCTGGGGATCTTGGTGGACCCCAGCCTGCGATCTGACTTAAGACCCCCACACAGAGCTGGCTCTGGAGGATCCCCATGCCCGGAGGCCTCGGAAAGGCTCAACAGGAAACCAGCAGCTCTTTAAATGAAACCTCCTGTGTGTGTCTCCTCGGAAGGCCAGGATTCTGGGGATTCCAGCACGTAGTCGTGGGAGTGCAGCGTAGCGTAGGAGGGACCTCGGGTCCTCAGAGGTGAGGGAGGCCAAAAGCGGGACAGCCACACTGGAGCTGTGGAGGACAGTGTATGAGCCTGTCTTCTCGTCGGACTTCCTGACGTGCAAGCCCCCAAGAGCTCCCACCCTCAGCTTCCAGTGAACCGGGTCCACTGTGGCCTTGTCGTAGAAAGAGGGGGCGCTTTTTCCAGCTGGAAGAGCCTTCGAGATTACTTAGTTCGGCGGCTCTCACTTTTTTCCTAAGACACAGACACAGGGGTCTAAGTCACCTGCCCGCCAGGCCCACTTCTACTCATTCATCCACGCATGCACTCCCTCCCTCAGCGCATGCTCCTGGAGCACCTGCTCTGTGTCAGACGTGCGAGGCTCTGAGTCACCGTGGTGGACAGGGCAGCGAGGGCCCCTGCGCCCCTGGAGCTGACATAATGTTGGGCGAGCTGACACTGCCAGGTACTCCCGAGTGTTCTGATGAAAACAGCAGGGGGCTGTGCTGACAGAGGCTGGGCAAGGATGCTCTCAGTCCCTGGGCAGGAGAGAGCTGTGGGAGAAGGACGGGAGGACTACCTTCCAGGGAGAGGAAGAGGAGAGCCAAGGCTCCAAGAAGGGAAGAACCTGGTGGGGACGGAGGAAAGTGAGCAGGGAGGAGGCGGCGGGGGCCGGGCTACGTCACTGCCTGGGGGCCTGGCAGAGGCTTTGAGGTCTGGGTTCGGAGCCCCTGTATTTTATGTGGGATCACATCAGAACCTTTTGGGGGCTTTTTCATGGGAATAAAGGGGCTTGATTTATATTTTTAGAACATGATGTGGCTGCATGTGGAGAAGATTCTGGAAAGCAGAGGAGGCCACCAGGAAACCAGTCTGGACATTGTTGCAGGTGGCCAGACTGGAGACCTGGGGCCAAGAGGAGCAGCAGAGACGGAGAGGTAGAGGAGGGAAGGTGGGAGGCGGGGGTGACGAATCAAGGAGGACTGCCTGGATTAGGGGCTGTGGCAGCTGGCAGCGTCGTGTCCAAATTGGAAAGATGGAGGAACAGGATTGGAAAAGAGAATCAAGAGTGTTCCCATGAGGGTGCCCAGGTTTTGACACTGCTACCCAGCACTCCCATAGCCAAGTAGTGCCAGGAAGTCCCTACAGCACAACAGCACAACTCGGGAGGATTGTGATGACTCACAGGAGACCCAAGCATGCAGGTCCAGCATCAGCTGTCCCTCACGACAGGACAGGGTGACTCAGCCTCAGCACTAGTGATACTTGGGCCCAGGTCATTCTGTGTAGGGGGCTGTCCGCTGTGTTGTGGGAAGTATAGCAGCATCTCTGGCACCTCTGCCCTAGAAGCCAGGAGCACCCCCTTCCTGCACACCAACTTGTGACCACCAAAAATATCTCCAGACGATGTTAAATGTCCCCTGGGGTTGGGGGAGCAAAGGCACTCCCCCCCCCCAGAGAACCACCACTCAGACCCGGTTCCTGGTAGCTTGGAGGAATGCCACTCCTCTCCTTCCTTCTAGAAAACACGTGGAATGCAGGTGGGGGGAGCGTCCCTGCTCATGGGATGACCTGGCATCGGCTTGAGGTGACTGGGGACGGAGACGCTTCCCCATGCCACTTCTTCTCGAGAGTGATGGGTTGTGCTGGTGGTTGTCGGAGGGGCGGGGGTAGGGGCTGGGTGAAGAAAGTGAAGGGACTGAGAAGTACAAATGGGCAGTTACAAAGCAGACCCGGGGATGTAAAGTACAGCACAGGGAATGTAGTCGATAATATTGTAATAACTACGTGTGGTGCCAGGCGGGTACTGGACACATCAGGGGGATCACTGTGTAAAGTATGTGATTGTCTAACCACTATGCTGTTCACCTGAAAGCGATATTGTATAATATTAAATACCAACTGTAATTTAAAAAAAAAATTTAAGTTTTTTAAAAAGGAGTATGAATCGCAGGTGACCCAGCTCACCCTGCCTGTGACAGCCCAGCACATGTCCGCACTGTGGATGTGAACTGCTGACGTGACCCAGTTCTCAGGCTCTGCAAGCCAAGGGGACTGGCGGCCAGAGAGGCAGAGTGACTCACCCAAGGTCACACAGCTCCTGGGTAGCACAGCCAGTAGCAGAAGTGGGTGTGGGGGCTGCCTGCTCAGGGCCCTGTCTGCACAGCCTCCCCTGGAGCGGGCAAGAAGCAGCCCCCATAGCACAGGGCGAGCAGCAAGAAATGCAGAAAGACACGGGAACTCACTCCCTTCGGGCCCTTCTCTGCCACAGCTCATCACCTCCATCCCAGTTAGCCTGCGGACACACACTCAGGCAGCAGCCGCGTCCTCCGACAGGAACGTCCTCCCGTGAGTGTGTGCACGGGTGGCTCTCCTGGGAACAGCTGTACCCGGTGGCTCTCCTGGGAACAGCTGCACGGGGAGAACCAGCTGGTTCTGCCCCCAGGGATGGGCCAGGCAGGACCCACGGAGATCTACCCTGGAACCTCCACCCCACAGGTAGTGCTCTGGAAAGTGCCATTCAAGACCCTCTTTTTGGAACTGCAAGGCAAGACCTGGTGGGAGACCAAGGATGTTTTCTCTTCAGTATCAATTTCTTCACGTGAAAAAACTTTTCGAAGCTTAGATCACATGATTTTACTCTATTGTTTTTCCCCCAACCAAAAAAGGAAGAAAGGAAGGGACAACATAAGTAACAAAATAGGTGAAGGACTGCGAGAGAAAGTGAACTAAAACTAGTCAAATAAGGAGAAGGTCGAGTCGGGTCAGTGCACGAAAGGCTGGCTGAGGAGCTGGTGGCGGCCGCGGACGCGTCTGCGAGCTTCCGGGGGGCAGGGCCGGAGAGAACACGTGTCAGAGGCACAGCGCGTGAACCAAAGGAAACGTGGCTCAGGACAAGCCTAGCTCACTCCACCCAGGGGCACGGAAGGAATACATCTGTGATGACGCCTTAGAGATGGACAGTCTACCGCGTTGAAATTGACTTTGCTGAAAAGGCAGCAAGGGGTAGAGGAAAGAGGCCAAGCTTGGGGGAGAGAAGATGAGTTCAGGGCCCAGTTTTGCAGAGCAGCTGTGTGGCTTTGATCAAGTTACTTAACCTCTCTGAGTTCTTGCTCACAAATCCGAAAACTGGGATAGTGAGGCAGTAAATGTGGAAGTACCCAGCACACACCTCCAAAATGGGAGCGTCTGTTTGGAGAACACTGTGGGGAATCGGGCCGCGTTGGCCTCTGTTTTCCACCGGGCTCCAGGGTGTGGGCCGGAGCCAGATGAGGAATTGAGCCGCCGACCTCCAGCACACGCAGCCTCTGGGGAGGCCCGAAGGCCATCCGTCACTGGCGGCCATCCGGGCAGGGGCTAGACATCCTCGCCCCTTTGTTTTCCCAGGGCTCCCAGACATCTTTGCTGGGTCAGGACGGGGCTGAGGTCCAGTGGACCCTCCCACCCAGTGAAGTTCCAGGGTCTTTGCAAAGACCCCAGGCTCTGTGCTGGGTGGCGTATGGCAGGCTGTGACTTCACACTCAGCTGTGCCTGGCCTTGGCATCAGGCCCCTTTCCCCCTCCCACTGCCCTGTCGGAGGAGGCTGGGGTGCTGCCTTGTTGGGGTCCTGGAGCCAGAGCTATGTTTGGGTCTGAAGAGTCTTTTGACTGTTTTTGCTCCCCCCAAATATCGTAACCTCTCTGTCACCCTCACATCTACCCACTCCCCCTAACCTGCTGTCCATCCTTCAAGCCACCTCCTCCATAAAGCCAAACTCAGCTCCTTCCTTGGCCTCCTGGGGCATTTCTGACCCTTAGCCACCCCGGGTTTCACTGAGCATGGGCTTGTAAGGGCTTTGGAGTGTAATGGGGGCCACTCTCCCGCTCCCCAGCTACTTCTCCCCTCCCCCACCTGAAGCAAGGTGCCCATTGTCATCCTAACCCTCTGTGCCCCTACCTTGCCAAGCCTACCAAGGAGGAGGTGCTCAGCAAATGCTGTGGATGGGTCTCTCCTCTCCACCACTGCCCCGTCTCTGAAAGACTGTGGAAAGGCCGAGGGGAGTTTCTGGACTCCAGCCCAGCTCCACAGACTAAGAGAAAACCGAATAACTGAAAGTGGTGGGACTCCCTGTCTGACCTGCCACCAGCCTCTCTGTTACCTGCTCTCCCTGGGGAGACAGCTAGGGGCTGGATGCTGTCCCGGCTCACTCTTTCCAACCCCTTTAGTCCACAAGGAAGCGGCAGCCTCAGACGGCCTGCACTGAGGTCACATAGAGCTGGGTGTGGGTCCAGACTCTGCCACTTGTCAGCTGTGTGTCTTCAGACATGTTACTTAACCTCTCTGAACTCCATTTACCCTCATGGTAAAAACAGAAGCATCATCGAATCAACCCCTGGGATTGTTGTCAAGATTATAGGAGAAAACACACAGAATAACCCTCATGGTGCCTGGTACCTTGTAGATATGCACCTGTCTGCCTCCTCCCCTTTTCCTGAAATTTGGAAGTTTTCCCAGAGGAATTAAGTGGCCTGACCTCTGCGGCTGAGCTGAGTGAGGCCCCAGCTCTGCTCACTGACCTCCAGGGTCTGGGACTGCAGAAGCTGAGCCTCCCCAGGGATGTCGGGCCAGCGGAGAACACGCGCTGTGTCCTCACCTCTCAGAGGCCGACCCGCTCTGAATGGCTTCTGTGAACCATAAAATCAGAACCTGAGGGCTGTCAATTCGTTCAAATAGGATCTAGTACCAAGGCCACACCTGGGGTGGTGGTGATGGCAGCCACCCAGGCCATGTGTCCCCTCATCCCCTTCCCTGGCAGGGACTGAGGCTGCTGCTGTGAACTCCAGTGTCGAGGGATACGGGCCAGGATAAAGGGGGTCAAGGGGCAGGAATGCGACCTGTGGCCTGGCCCTAATTCTGCCACCAACCATCTGGACCATCATCTGCTTATCCTGTCACCTCCTAGAGCCTCGGTTTGCTTGGCTGTCAAATTGGCAGAAGATACCTGCCCTCCCCCCTCATCCTCTCTCATCCCCTCTCCACCACTCACCCACCCTCTGACCTCCTTTATCCCTGTGTCCTCTCCGCCTTCCCACCCCGCCGTACGAAACCCAGTGAGATGGCACTCGGGGAAGTGCTGTGAAAACCACAGATGTACTGCAGAGGGGACCTGAGGCTCCTTTTCTTGGAAACACTGTTGCTTGGCCTCTTTTCACCCTGACCCCACAGCCAAGACCCACATGCTGGTGGGAGCCTCGGGCATCCCTGCTCTCTCTTCTGTCCACAGTCCCCTGCTAGCCCTTAGTCATCGCTGGAAAAATCTTATAAAAATATAAATTGGATCCCATCATTCCCCAGCCCATTCCACACCCTTCCACGGGACCACATCCCACCTGTGACCAAGCCAGGCCCATTCCCTGACCTACGAAGCCCCCCTCGAGCCCCTGACATCTCCCCCCAGGAGTTTCTCAGCCCAGAGGAGAGTCGGGGAAGGTGACACCTGAACCGAGTCTGTGTGGTAGCTAAGAGGACAGATGCTGGAGGGTGGGGTGGACCAGGAGATCTGCATTTGAATCCTGCTCTACCTCTGTCTTACCTCTGTGACCTTGGGCAAATTCCTTAGCTTCTCTGAGCCTCTGTTTTCTTGTCTGTAAAATGGATATAAGTAGATGTAATGACAGACGCCTCCAGGCAGTGGAGCCATTCCCCAGGACACAACGCAGGGGGAGTGGTCTGGAGCTCGGGGACAGGAGAGCTCAGGTTTGGATGGGCTGCGGCCACCGGGTGGGGGGCCAGCCCTCACTACAAGGCCGAGGCAGGACTGGGCTGACGATGTGGTTGTGGGAGTCACCCGCTGGCTGGACGGAAGCATCTCCCCCTTGTGAGGAGACATCAGGCTCTGGAGGTTGAACCCCAGTGCCTGGGGGCCCCTGTGGGACAAACAGTACTGTGGCATTTGCATTTTCAGAACCAAAACTCTGGAGAAAAGAGCAAGCACAGATTTCCTGTTGATGGTAGAAGAGGTGATATAAAAGGTGTTACTGAGATCCTGGAGTGTCGGTATCTCTAGTTTTTTGGAGGAGGTAGGGGAGTATCCAGAAAAATCTAAAGTCGAGACTGCCCTAGAAATCTCCAGACCTCAGTAACAGGTCACATTTAAAAGATTTAAAATGACCGTTGTCACCAAGGCCATAGTCACGGGCCCTAGACCAGTGCAGGTGGACCTTGTGCGTCATTTACGATCTCCTGCCACAGCTTGAAATTCTTAATCATGTTGGAACGAGGGGACCCGAATTTTCACTTTGCCCTGCACCCCGCCAATTATGTGACTGCTCCTGGGTGTGCTGTTCTACCCCAAGAAAGGAGTCTGATTAGAAGGAGAATGGGACAGGGGAGCTGGGGCTGGAGGAAGGGGTGCCCTGGAGGGCCCTGAGGTTACCCAGAAATGGGCTGCTGGGGTGGGGAGCAGAGGTGGGTGCTGGGAGCAGACCTCCCCTCTCTTTCTTTTTTCTCCAAAGCCCACCACAAACACTGCACAGAACCAGGGGCTGCCTGGAGAGCAATGTTACTTAAAACTCTGCCATCACTAAGCATTTATGGGGCGCCCGCTGAGTGCCTGGCTTCGTGCTGGGCACTGTGGATAGAGAGCCCTGGGGGGACTTATTCTCCGGGTCCGGGTCCGGGCAACCTACAGGAGAGACGGTCAGGGCGACAGAGCACAGGGTGTGGCGAGCATCAGAATACACCTGACCTCAGTTGCCTGCGCCCGCCGGGGCTCTAACAAGACCTGTCTCAGGGGCTTAGGGAGGGTCAGGCGGAAAATACACGCTGGGCTCCATGTACATCTGCTTGGTCTTGGACTTGAAATACGCAGCAGCTATTGTGAGTGGCATCTAGGAGAGGATGGGGGGACGCGGAGTGGGGGGGATGGTGGAAAGGGTCCAGATCCTGGATGTGGTTCCGAATTGGAGTCCAGGCTCTGCCTCCTACCAGCTGTGGCTCTTCAGCCAGTCATTTCACCGCATTTGAGCCTCAGTTGCTTTCTCTGCAAAATGGGGATGTTAGCAATTTAGCAATTCCTGTGCTGATTTGCTGGCAGGAGCGGAGATGAGATGTCAGTGTTCAGCCTGAGGCAGGAGTCAAGCGTTCAGTGCCTGGTCGTTATTCTCATTTACTGACCCGAAGAACGCCCTGCATGCGGAGCGATGGGAAGAGGGCCCAGAGCCCCCAGCCCCCAGACCAAACCATGAGCAAAGAAAAGATGCTGGATCCCCGAAGGCTCCCCGAGGACATTTCAGGACATCCAGGCTCCCTTCCAGGGGCCGGACCGTTCGGCCAAGACCGTGTCACCAGCTCATCTTCACCATGTGGTGGGGGGAGGACGCCCCACACTCGCTTCCTGCCCTCGTTCTGATAACAAGCGCGCATTGACGGCCCGACTTCCCCGGGGCCAGCGTGCTGTTCCCAGCTCGCATCTGAGCCCTCGCCCGAGACATTTTCTCGCTTCAGTAGTTTGGCATGTCATACAAAGGGGCTCTGATTTTCCCTGATGTCCGACTCCTCTTGCATGAAAAATAGCTTTTGTTGTCGCTCTGCCCACGGATTCCTGCGTGTGCGTCAAGGCCAGATGCCTGGTAGGCGGAGAGTCCCCCATTTGCCTAGCCATTTGGAGGGTCTCCCTTCTTCCACCATGGTGCCCACCCGTGGTCCGTGGCCATGGCCTTGAGGTTCATTGTCTCAGGGAGTTGCCCACTGGCCCCTCACCTGTCCCCTAACTTCACACGGGTCGGATGCTCTTGCTGCTTGGTGGCGTCCTCTGAAACCCGAATCATTTGCTCCTTTTTATCCCCCATCCCTGCTTCCCCTCTCCTCCCTCCCTCTCTCGCTCTTTTTTTTTTTTTTGTATTTCTACTTATTTCTCATTTCCTTTCTAGTCTGCCACATTTTCAGTCACACAAGCCCTCTCCTTCCTGTTCAATGCAGCCTTTTGAAAGCGCTTGAAGCATTTACTAGATAAAAATGTATTATTTTAACTCTGTGATTATTAGGAGGGTTATTAAACACGGGGAAAATTCTATTAAATAGCAAATTGAGCAAGTTGAAAACCCACAGATGTGGAACCTCTAAAAGGTCACCTGGTACAAAATAGATGGAACTGCGGCTGTGGCTGTTGTGTGACACTGGAAAAAAATATTGGACAGAAATTCACCAGCACGTGACAACGTGGTCACGGGAACTATAAGTGATTTATTTTATCTCCCTCTATCTTTTTCAAATGTTCTGTTATGGCGGGGGCCGGAGGGGACCATGTAAACCTGATGTTTAAATGTAAGAGGCACCAGGCCAGGCCAGCCCCCTGTCCTCAGACAGACGGGTGGATGTGCGCATTCATTCGGCATTGAGAGTGCTTCTCGTTGCGCTCAGACACGTCCAGGAGCACGCCCCCCGAGTCACGCCCAGGCGCCATTTGTCAGCGTGTGACTCCCGGCCACCCTGACCTACAGCCAGAGCAATCACTTGTCACCAGCCCTGGCCAGCCGTCCACAGTTGAACCTTTATTTCCTGTAAGTGCCGTATGCACATGGGGCCTCCGTTCCTGGAAATCGGCCTCATGCCATCCGCGTGCCCAAGCTGACCACCGAAGTGAGTGATGAGAAAAGAAAACCCAGATGTGTGGTCTGACCAGCTTTTATCATGTATGTAATAGTAAGCACTTAACATAAAAGCTGTGTCATAAAACGTTCCTTTGGGGGAATTTTCCTGCCAGGGCCAGACTGGCCAAGGTTTCTTAAAATATGAACCCAACGAAGTATGAACAGAAGATGCTTGCTTTTTACTTTTCCTGAAAATCCCCCTGTGGCTTGTTTAAGCATGCCTCATTGCACCCAGAAATCTTCAAACAGTTTAAAAATCAAGGGTTCTTCTCTCTCAAAAATTTTGCATTGCCAATTCCATCTGTGTAAATTCTTTAGGAAAAATTCTTTGCATGGTGATACTGGAAGAAAGGCAGTGTCCACTGTGACTGGCACCGCCACCGAGAGAGTCCCTCGCTCTTTGTGTCTGAGTCAGCTGACACTTCAAATGCCAGTTGAGGTCCTGGCTGGATAGCTCAGTCTGTTAGAGCGTTGTTCCAGTCCCCCAAGGTTGTGAGTTTGATCCCCAGTCAGGGCACATACAAGAATCAGTCGATAAATGCATGAATCAGAGGAACAACAAATTGATGCTTCTCTTTCTCCCTTCTCCTCTCTCTAAAAATCAATAAACAAAAGTTACAAAAGGAAAAAAACAAATGCCAGTCAAGGCTAAGGTCTTAGCGCCCGTGGGTCCTTATTGCCAGGTGCTCCTTAATGCTGCTTTTACCCGTTAGCGGCCGTCTTAGGTAGGATTAAAGCACAAGTCATGTATTTTTGGACATCAAGCCGTTATCAGACATGTCACATGCAGACACCTTTTGATCACTCTGTAACGTTATATAAATGTCTAATCACTGTGTTGTACACCTGAAACTAACGTGCTAGTGTACGTCAACTATAATTTAAAAATAAATTTAAAAAGAGATAAAAATGCGAGCGAACACGCAGAGAGGCAGACATGAGGTCCCCAGCCCAGCGGCCCGCGGCCGGGCTGCCCAGAGCTGGCCTGGAAGGCTGCCCCCTGGTTCTCACCGCCGCCGCCGCTGTGCCTCTGACCCTGATGTGGGGACCCCTCATGCCGTCTTTGCTGGAGCCAAAAACAAAGCCCTCGTCTTCAGGCCTTGAAAGGCCCCCATTTTCCTGGAAGGGGTACCCGTTTCCTCCTTCAGCCTCCCCACCTCTGGAGGATCAGGGGGGGAAATTTACCTGTTTTTTTCTTTGTTTGTCTTTAAACTGGTGGCTTTCTAGTTTGCAGTCCACGAGCCTTAGTGGTATATGTCCCAGTGCAGAGCGCTTTGAGAGGTGCCAGGCCTCCACAGACCCGAAGGACACCCTCCCCTCATCAGAGGTGGGCCCTGTTACATAGGGAGAAAGAACTAACACTTACCTGGCTTTTACTCTGTGCCAGGCCCTGTCCCAAGCACGTCTTACAGATTGATTTAGTCCATGCTCAGCTGCCCAGTACGGTAGGTACTATCGTTACTTGCATTGTGTAGATGAGGAAACTGAGGCACAGAGGGGTAGAGTAACTTGCCCGAAGCCCTGGAGCCAACAGGTGGTGGAGCTGAGATTCAAACCCAGGCAGTCTAGCTTCAGATTCCATCCTCTTCAGCACCAAGCTATACTGCTGAGCTGTCACCGCAGCAGCTACAACTTCTGAAAATCTCTTAGGTGCAAGTGCTTTGCATAGCTACTTCATCCTTACAACACAGTATGGGTACCTCCTGGGAGTGGGGAGACTGAGGCAGGCTCACTGACCTGGGACCCAAGCCAGCACTGCACCCAGGTCTCTGGCTCCAAAACCTCTCCCCAGCTCTTTCTCCAGCCCCATCAGGGAAGAGGAGCAGACTCAGTTTCCCCGAGGAGAGGCTGTGGGGTGGCTCAGTGTCCTAAACATCTATCAAGTGGACCCAGGAACCCAGGGGACACAGTACAGACTGCTGATGCTGGTCGGGGGAGGGAGGTCACACATGAAGAAAGAGCAAGAGCCACAGGTGCAGCCCAGTGGCTGCCAGACAGTGGAGGTGGGCCGGGCTGGCATGGCAGGCTTCTCAGAGGAGGTGGACTCAGCATCGTGACCAGGAGAGCCCACAATGCAGGGCCCCCAGTCTGACTCATGCAGCCTGGAGAAGAAAGGTTTGCTGTCAGACTGAGGGCGGCTCTCAGCAAAGAAGCTGAAAAGCATTCTGCTCAAGACAGCTCCTTTAAGGAGACATTAACTGCACTTCAAACCCCCGGAACCCACGTTTTGCAGGGGATGCCACCTGCCAGCACGCTTTCACACCCGCATTCCGATTGTTGGCATTCACGTGGTGACTCCCAGCTCACAAAAGAGCAGAAAAACAGGGTCTGATCATCCTGTATGCCTCCATTCATGTCAAGTTCAAATGCAGGCAAAACTAATCTAGGACAAAGGAAGTCAGCAACGCGGCTTCCTTTGTGGGGAACTGACCGGGAGGAGGCGGGAGGGCCCCTCCAGGGCTGTGAGCACGTTCTATACCTTGATCTGGGTGGTAATTACACGGATGTACACATGCGTTCATCAAGCTGCATTCTTAGGATCACTCTCCGTATATTATCTTTACTAACATACACGTCTGGAGTGGCAAAAACTCCTCAGGCGGCCCGCCACCAGCCCTCACCTGCCCCATCAATCCCCACCTGCTGGGCTGTGTGGTGTTCTGTCCCGGCTGACCCCGCAGGTACTCACTGGGGATGGGTGCACCCAACCTGTGCTGGGCTCTGAGGACTCAGGGATTCACTCGTTCCTTCATTCAGCAACAATATCTTGTGCCCAGCCTCTTGGGAATGCCGCTTGACCTGCTGGCGGAAAAAGACGTTTCTGTGTCAGTGAGCTTGTGATCCGGAGCCCTTTCAAATGACAAGACCTCTCACCTGTTTGTGCTTCGTGATCTGTCGTTTCTCATGAACTCTCACAACCCCCGTACTCTCTCAGGCCCGGCAGCTGTGGTTTTGAGAGGCTGCTTAGTACCCTGCCCTGGGGGATGCGTGCCACCAGCCTTCATCCTGCCCCTCCTGCCCCCAGTGCCCCACAGGTACTTTTTTAGTCTCTATTCATATCCAGCAAATATTCATAGGACTTGAAAACCAGATCCCAGACTGAGTCCTGGGCACCCGAAGACTCATTTATTCCGTCAGTCAGCAAACATGTATTAAGTAGCTGCTAATTACCAAGCAGCGTCCTAGGTAGTGGGGAGAGTGTCCTTTACAGCAGTGGGTAAAACAGACAACAGTACATGTAATGGTTGTATTGTCACAGGAGAGACAGATAATAAGGTGGAAAATCCCAGCGTGTCAAGGTGACAGCTGTGGTGATAGAGTGGCCGGGTGGGCTTCAGTGTGGAATCATCTGAGCCGGTTTTGAAAGATGAGCATCAGCTCAGTAGGAAGACAAGGAGACGACAGTTCCGGGCAGAACTAGCAGCATATGGGCAAAGGCACACAGGCTGCACCTTGTCGGGCGCCTACCGTGTCCCAGGTCCTGAGTGAACCACTGGGGATGTTCTGGAATGCCAAAGAAGTCCAGAGGGTGCAACAGAGGGAGCAAGGCTAGAGGCGGGGAGACCAGGGAAGGAAAACACTGGAAGAGTCCAGGGCAGGGTGATGGAATGGAGGAGGGAGTGTGAGTGTGAGGTCCATCTTGGAGGCAGACTGGATGTGGGGAGGAGGAGGAGAACCCCATCATGGGGTGACAGGGTGGGTGATGTGTCACCAAACAAGAAGGGACACTAGGAGGACCAGAGGACTTCGTGAGTGGGGCGGAGGAGCCCAGCCATGAGGTGAAAGCACAGGGTGTGTGCAGGGAACTGCGGGGCCCTTTACAGCAGCCGATCTGGTCGAACCAGATGCTACAAGGATCTCATGCCTTAACTAGTTTCTTCACTACTTATCCCCATTTCACAGATGGGCAAACTGAGGCACAGCAAGTTACAGTAACTCTCCCAAGTGGTAGAGCTGACCCTGGGATTTGAACCCAGGCAGTCTGGCTCTGAATGCCACGTTCCTAACCTCCACACCATGCAGCAACTCTGGGGAGGCCCCCACTGCTAGATGCAGGGGAGAGTTGGGGACTTCTCAGGGGTGGTGATAGGAGCCAGGCAGGCCGGTCCCTGTTTCTCAGCAGGACACGGGGTAGCTCCGCACCTCGGGACCCCACAGGTGTGACCATGAGGGAAGACACAGAGCTCCTCAGTGCATGTCCTGGAAGGGCTGTGTCTCCCCGCTGGGCATGTCTCCATCCTGAGTGCTGGCTGGGAGAGCACATTGCTGCCACGTCCTGTCAGAGGCACCCGGCTGTCAGCACTCTAGAACTAAGGCCTGAGTGACCCAGAACACAGTGATGAGACATACAGACATGCTAAGTGGAAGAAGCCAGGCGCAAACATCAGGGCCGCCGTAACAAAGTGCCGCCCACTGGGTGGCTTGAACAGCAAGCATGTACTCTCTCACAGTTCTAGAGGCCGAAGTCCAGGATCAAGGCGGCCACAGGGTTGGTGAGAGGGGATGGATCCATTCTGTGCCCTCCCCTCACTTCCGACGGTGTGCTGGCCATCTGGTGTCCCCTGGCTGGTAGAGCTGTGCCTTCATCCTCACGTGGCATTCTCCCCAAGTGCAGGTCTGTGTCCGCATTTTCCCTTGTCATGATGACATCGGACAGGCTGGCTTAGGGCCCACCCTAACAGCCTTCCCAATTACATCTGCAATAACTCTCTGTCCAAATAAGGTCACATTCTGAGGTTCTTGGGGTTCGGACTGCAACATAGGGATTTAGGGGGACAGGGGTGCAACTCAACCCTTCACAGCCCCCTCTCGTGTTGTTCCATTTGTACGAAATAGTCAACTTACCGGGAGAATCAGAAAGCAGATGAGTGACTGCTAGGGGCTGGGGAGGAGCGGAGCGGGAGCAGCTCGGAACAGGTACAGGGTTTTTCCAGCTGCAATGGAGATGTTCTAGAATGAGGAAACAAGCTCAGGAACGTTGGGCCGCTCGCCCGAGGTCAGACCGCTCGGTGGCTAGGATGGGACTTGTCCCAGAGCCTGTGTTCCTTCCATCGCAGCTGAGTCACACGGAGGCTTCTCCTCGGCCGAGTTACTGAAATTCCCTGAGCCTTCCGTTTCTCCTGCACGGAATGGAGTAGTGTGTCAGCCCCATCCTCTGCCCATGTGAGCATCCAAGGAGATGGTGTAGGTAAGAGCTGCCGGCACAGACTAAGGGCTCAAGAAATGGTTGTTTTCATTACTCTGTTGGTCAGGGTCCATCTGGGAAAAGAGGAGCACTCTGTGTCTTTCCGACTGAGGACGTTTACCAGAGGGAGCTGATGACGCAGGTGATGGAAGAGCTGAGAAGCCATGTGGGGGGACCGTGAAGGACCTACAGCAGAGAGAGAACTACAGGAGGTGATTTCACCAGAGTCCAGAGGTGTGCCATCAGCAGGTGCTAGGACGATGGAGGAAGCTAGGAGCAGCAACGGAGGGACTTTCTAGAAGGAACTGGACTCCCAGAAGAGATGCGGCAGCTGCCACAAACACTGTCCAAGGAAGAGAGGGAGAGATACCCTAACTTCTCCCTTCCTTCAGCCCTCTCAGGTTCTATCAGAGCTTCCTTTTGGCCAAACCTGCCCAGAATTCAAGAGCAAGGGAGCCTGGGAAGTGTCGTTCTCTGGGACACAGGGGAACTCTGGGCTGCCCTTGTGGGTGATGAGCAGTGTCTGCCGTTGGTCTGTTTGTGCTGGTTCGCATATGATACTGGTGTGCTGAGATTGGACATGCCCCCAATGTGTGCATACCACGGGTCTGCAGCACGGGGGATGCACAGTTGTAACACAGGTGTGCAACTGCACATAATAGGGCCACAGAGCCGCCAGCTTGATGGGACACAGCCTGGCTGCCTGCATCCCCATGTGCCAACACCTGGAATCGTGTGAAGCCATCACAGGGCACCCGGAGCGGCATCTGCCCATGGCCCGTCCTGTACTGTCGCCGTGGAGGAAGGACCAGGCTGGGCACGAGCATCCAGGCTCAGGGCTCCCTCCTGCGTGGGGCCCTGTGACTCAGCCAGTCCAGTCATTCAAGCCATTGGATGGGCGTATCTTTTTCTGAAAACTGCCCCTGGTCAGAGGCAGGACAGAGGAGCCAGGGAGAAAGGAGAAGGCCCCAGATCCTGCAGCACCAGCTTTTCTTCGGAGGCAGGAAGCAGCTTTTCTGTTTTTCTTGGAAATCTAGCTCCATCGTTAGGGATTTTGCAGCATCTGCCTATTGACTCCCCAGTTGGCCTGGCCTCCTGCAGGGCCTGTCCCCACCTCTGCCCCCACATCGCCTCTGCATTTCATGTGGCCCTTGCCTCTCTCGCCACTCAGACGGCAGACAGCAGACAACAGCTCCTGGTCTCCACTGAGCCTCAGAGGGTCCCTAGGGACTTGGGACATGGTCAGGGTGGGGGAGGTTGCTCTGCACCTTTCTCAAGCCAGAATGTTCCAGAAATTCCTTGGTAGAAGCTTCCCATTTCTGGTTCTCTCGTGTGTAAGGCCTTGAAAAGATGGGAGAGTTAAATGAGAACAGGAGGGTTCTGAGGGCTTTGCAGTCCCATCTTTCACATTGGGGTGTGATGCGGCTTGAATTGTGTGCCCCAAATGATAGATACCTGTCACTGAGAGCTTACTGAGAATAGGGGCTTTTCAGGTGCAGTCTAGTGGAGATGAAGACGGAGGTTTGGCCTGGAATGAGGCCGCCGCAGGACACCAAGGACGGCTGCAGACACCAGGAGCTAGATTTGGGGCCTGTATCCTCCAGGGCCGTGAGAGGACACATTTCTTTGGGGTTTTCTTGTTCTTTGTTTTTTTAAATATATTTTATTGATTATGCTGTTACAGTTGTCCCATTTTCCCCTCTTCACTCCCTCCGCCCTGCACACCCTCTCCCACCCACATTCCCCGCCTTTAGTTCATGTCCATGGGTCATACATGTAAGTTCTTTGGCTTCTACATTTCCTATACTTTTCTTACCCTCCCCCTGTCTATTTTCTACCTACCAGTTATGCTACTTATTCTCCGTACCTTTTTGCCCTCTCTCTCCTTCCCACTCCCCTGTTGATAACCCTCCATGTGATCCTCATTTTTGTGGTTCTGTTCCTGTTCTAGTTGTTTGCTTTGTTTTTGGTTTTGTTTTTGTTTTAGGTGTGGTTAATGATTGTGAGTTTGCTGTCATTTTACTGTTCATATTTTTATCTTCTCTTTCTTAGATAAGTCCCTTTAACATTTCATATAATAAGAGCTTGGTGATGATGAACTCCTTTAATTGGACCTTATCTGAGAAGTACTTTATCTGCCCTTCCATTCTAAATGAAAGCTTTGCTAGATAGAGCAATCTTGGATGTAGGTCCTTGCCTTTCATGACTTGGAATACTTCTTTCCAGCCCCTTCTTGCCTTCAAGGTCTCTGGAGAAATCAGCTGACAGTCTTATGGGCACTCCTTTGTAGGTTACCGTCTCCTTTTCTCTTGCTGCTTTTAAGATTCTCTCCTTATCTTTAATCTTGGCTAATGTAATTATGATGTGCCTTGGTATGTTCCTTGTTGGGTCCAACTTCTTTGGGACTCTCTGAGCTTCCTGGACTTCCTGGACTTCCTAGAAGTCTATTTCCTTTGCCAGATTGGGGAAGTTCTCCTTTATTATTTGTTCAAATAACTGTTCCACTTGTTGCCCTCCCTCTTCTCTTTTTGGTACCCCTATAATTCAGATGTTGGAATGTTTAAAGATGTCCTAGAGGTTCCTAAGCCTTTCCTCATTTTTTTAGTTCTTATTTCTTTATTCTTTTCTGATTATATGTTTCTTCCTTCCTTTTGGTCCACACCATTGATTTGAGTCCCAGTTTCCTTCCCATCACTATTGGTTCCCTATACGTTTTCCTTTATTTCACTTAGCATAGCCTTCATTTTTTCATCTAATTTGCGACCAAATTCAACCAATTCTGTGAGCATCCTGATTACCGGTGTTTTGAACTGTGCATCTGATAGGTTGGCTACCTCTTCGTCACTGAGTTATATTTTTTCTGGAGCTTTGATCTGTTCTTTCATTTAGGCCATTTTTTTTGTCTTCACTCATCTGTTACATAGTAAGGGGCAGAGCCTTAGGTGTTCACCAGGGCGGGGCAACCCAGTCACTGGGTTGTGACACTGTATGTGGGGCAGGGGTCCAAGAGGGAACAATGGCGCTTATTCCGCTCTCTGCCGGATTTCAGTCACTTCCCCCTCTTGCCACAAGCAAACTGGGCCCTTCTGGTGCTGATTCCCGTGTGGATGGGGTGTGTATGTTCTAGGACCCTGTGGGTCTCTCCAACAAACTCTCTTGTGAGGCTGGGAGTCTCTCTCGCTGCCTGAACCCCCACAGGTGTTTTCAATCGGTGTTTTGAGGCTTTATTTCCCGGTGCTGGGACCCTGAGTTGCAGTCTGTCTCACTCCCCAGTTTCACCTGGTTTATCTGCACGTGAATGTGGGACTGCCCAGTCCACCAGCCACCTTGCGCACCAAGCCCCTCCACAATCCACCAGCCGCCACTTTGCCTTGACCCCTCTCCGCCCAGCAGCCTGGCTCCGCCCCTCCTACCGGTCTGGATGAATGTGTCTACTTTAACTCATTGGTTGTCAGACTTCCATACAGTTCAATTTTCTGTCAGTACTGGTTGTTTTTTTGTTTTCAAATTGTTGTTGTCCTTATTTTGGTTGTTCGAGGAGGCACAGTATGTCTACCTACGCCTCCATCTTGGCTGGAAGTCCCCCACATTTCTTTGTTTTAAGCCACCCTGGTTTGCGTCAGTTTTTTTATGGTATCCCTAGGAAATGCTTGCAGGGAAATTAATTCAACTTTGCAAATAATTACCAAATTAACTAGCCTCCTGAAATGTTTCCGATGTCCCTTTCCAAGAGTGGGTAACACACACGGGGGATGCAATTTCATTAGGGTATGTGCACCGAGGACTCACTCTGTGGGCTGAGAGCAAACGTGCTTTCTTGTCTGACCCACCCACCAACCCTGTGGTGCAGGCACAGGTGTGACCCCCGTTCACACGAGAGGAAACTGACTCTCAGAAGGGCGAAATCATTTCCCCCAGGGAACACGGATATTTTTCTTTCTCTCCCAATCACTGGCTGTTTTCAAGATTGTACTGAGCTACTGGCGGCAAAATGGACCTGTAGGATGATAAATGTTATGAGTTGTCTATGCTTCTTAACAAATTACCACAAGCTTAGTGACTTAAAACAACGCAGACTCATTGTCTCACGGGTTCTGTGGATTGGGAGTCTGGGCCAGCTTAGCAGGATCCTCCGTCCAGGTCCCCCGACGTTGAGGCCAAGACGTCAGGAGGGCTTCCCTCCTCTCTGGAGCTTGGTGTTCTCTTCCAGGCTTCCTGGTGGCTGGCACAATTTGTGTCCTTTTGGCTGAGGCCCTGTGTGCTCGCTAACCGTCAGCCAGGGGCCTCTCTCAGCTCCAAGGGGCCCCCAGTTCCTTGCCACACTGTCCCACGGGCAGTTCACAGCATGGCAGTGCGCTTCCTTCCCAGCCTCAGGCGTGTCTCCCTGACTTCTCCCACTCTAGCTTGCACTGGAGTCTTACATAACTAACCTAATCTTCTTATTCACAGGTGTCGCCCACACTCAAGGGGAACACGCCAGGGGGTGGGAATTTGGGGAATTACATTAGGATTCTGCCTACCCAGTTCAGATGAACTTGACTTGGAGACCAAGATGAACTTGACTTGGAGTCCTGGCTCTATCCGTGACTTGGGGTGTGGCCATGGAGAATTTTTCTTGCGCTCCCTTCAAATCTGAGTCTCCTTATTTATGAAGGAGAGACAACAATGCCAGTCTCGTGGGCTGTTGTGAGGATTAGAGCAGTTGAACCAGCAGCCACTGCCAGTTGCTAGGAGCGCAGTCAATGGCAGCTCCCTCCCTCTCCTTTGCCAGCGGCATCTCCTGCACGAAGGAGAACATGGGAGGGGTGGCACATGTGCAAGGTGCCTGGCCAGGCTCCAGCCTGACCTTGAGCAGGGCCCGCCTCCCCTTTCCCTTCTCCCAAATGGTAAGAATCACTACAGCTTTGCCCGGTGAAAGGCGAAGATGAAAGGAGATCCCTAAACAAACAACAAAAACAGTGTGGAAAAGCCTTCCTCCCTATTCAGCGGGAGGCCTGGTTCTCCTCTTCCCAGAAGCCAGATTCATGGAAGGAGGGGCCCGCCCCTGCAGTGCTGAGCCAAGCAGTGGAGGCTGCAGGTGTCTTCTCTCCTGGGCCATCATCTGTTGGTCCATTTGGCACCTGAGTGTGTTCTCTGTCCCGACCCTCAGGAGAGTCTTATACGGACTAGGATTTTCCCAACCAGACAGGGCAGGGACCGCCCTATGCAGGCCCCAGATACGAACCCTGGATGTGACCTCACAATTCCCACCATGATGATCTTTGGACAAGTGAACAACTAAAAGGGCATCTCGCCAACCAAGGGTCTTGTGTACGTTGAGGGCATTCCCTGGCCTGGATGTTGAAGCGTACAGACATCAGAGGAATGGGCACCCAGGTCTGCAGGCTGAGCCTTCTTTCCCACTTCAAAGGAGAGCGCCAAGTTGAAATTCCATTGTCCGCTCTACGTATGTAGCCTCACCTGCCCTGGAATGCCATGGGTCCCTTCCCAGGGGAAGGTGCCTGCCCACCCAACTCTACCCATCCTTCAAGACTCTCCTTAGAGATGGCCCTTCCCATGAAGCCTCGAGTGCATTCATTCCTTCATTCATTCCACTGGGCACTGATTCTCCCAGGCAAAGGGCTGTCTGTCTACTCAGAAAGTTCTCCCAACTGCACAAAAGGGACCTAGCCCTGCCGTGGGTGACTGGGGAGGAGGTCAGACAGGAGCCACCTGTGTGAGGTTCTCCGGAGTTCCCCAGGCCTGATATGGAGACTCCCAGTCTTGTGGGAGCTTCTTGAGAAGGTGACTAAGTGGGTGGGGCTGTGGTGTTTGCTTGCCTTCTCTGGACAAGATCAGCCCTGGGGCCTGGGAGCCTGGCCAGGGCTAGCCCAGAAGTGGACTTACTGTGGCTCTGAAGAGCCAGAACTCTTCTTTGCAGGGGCACCTCCTAGGCCCAGAGTCTAACTGTGTGTTTGTAGTTGTGTATTCTTTTTCTTTACGAGGGTTTGTCTAATTGCACAAACTTCAGAGCCCACTGAACCCTGGATCTGTCCCTGGTTGGGCCACAGATATAAATGTCATGCAGGCAGGACCTCCGGGTGCAGACAGAGGCCCTGTCTGTGGGGGTGTAAGTGGCCCCCTATGACAGACAGTCAGTGCACACCTCTGCGGGCAGCCCGCTTTCCTCCAGCAGGCCTCCATACATGAAGCCATATGGGGACAGGGACAGTGGGCGTCTGCCGCTGAAACAGGGCCAGCCTCTGGGGGTGGAATCGGGGATCCCTGCTGGCTGAAGCCAGCCCACTGGTCCTGGAAACTCACTGTGCCCCAGGCCAAGTAGGGGCCC
Organism: Phyllostomus discolor; assembly: GCF_004126475.2. NCBI lineage: Eukaryota > Metazoa > Chordata > Mammalia > Chiroptera > Phyllostomidae > Phyllostomus > Phyllostomus discolor. The sequence continues at coordinate 88,546,966 of NC_040910.2, forward strand.
CCCAGGAAGGGTCCTTTTCCTTCCCTGATCTACAGCCCCCTCCCAACTGGCCTGTCAGGCTCCAGCCAGCAGCCCTGATCCCTGGTGGCAGACTCGGAGCCCTCCATCCTGGCTGCCTGAGTTTCCAGAGAGAAATCCCTGAGGAATGCCCACCCCTGCCTCCAGCATCCCCACGGGTCAGCAGCCCACCGGGCCCTCCCGCCCCGGTGTGGCCTGGCTGCCAGGGAGCTCAGGCCTGCACACGTGGGACTCTGCGGGCTGCCTCTGGCCTCACAACCCGAGGCTGCCTGGCTCGTCCGTGTGGGCCCGAGGCCCGCGGTGGGCGCTCGGCATCTTCCATCATGTGTTAATGAGCTTTGGCAGCAGCCTCGTGAATCAGGGCTCAGCTGGAGACGCAGGCTCTGAGAGCCTGGGCGGGCAGGGCTGTCATCTGTGGCTGGAACATGCTCCGTGCTCCTACTGACTGCGGGTCACACCCCACAGTTCTTGTCTGCTCAAAGCGGGACGCGTGCTCTGGGGGCAAAAGGCAGCTTCTCACCCATGCCACCGGCTCTGGGCTGGCTCCCGTGACCAGGGCACAGGACAGTATACCCACCTTTTCTCCCATCGATGTCCCAGCAGAAGCCGCAGAGCACCAGCTCACCCACTCACCTGGCCACACACGCGCCCGGTCATCAGTGACAAACGCACTTCAGGATTGGAGCTAAAGTTACAGAGTGCCTCTCCTCCAAGGGCAGGCATGCGGGACGGGGCACATGGGGCCCTGTACCACCGATGCTCTCCTCCTGCCTTACCTCTTTCTCCCCCGTGGAGGCGGGGCCTGCGATTATCCCTGCGTTTGGAGCAGGAAAACAAGGCCCAGGGGGGTTAAACAACTTGTCAAGTACCACCGGCCCCTAACAGGCTCAGCCAGCTGCCAAACTGGCCCCCGAGTGGCCCGGTCCTGGCGACCACTGAGGTGGGTGTCCTGTAAGTAAAAAGCATGTGCTTTGGGGCCAGATAACCGAGTTCAGACCCTGCTGTCCTCACTTGTTCTTTATATCATTTACTAGAGCTTCAGCTTCCTCCTTCGTAAAGTGGGGACATCAGTACCCACCTCCTGGGTCTTCAGAAGGATTTGGCAGTAGACACAATGGCGGTGTGGCATGGGGCCCCCACAAAGGCAGCTCTCAGTTCCCCTTCCTTCGTTCTCGCAGGCTGACGGTGGGCAGAGCGTGTATGAGTGAGTGACAGCTCCAGGATGAGGGGGCAGGGAATAGGGGGTCGTGGCACTGATAGGAGGGGCTGGGGCAGTTTTCCCCTGATGCCTTGTGAGCAAAGGTGGGGAGAGCCACCTTGCCAAGCACAATAGACTCCATCTAACATCTGTATTTCTCTTTAGCAGATTCCCCCAGGGCCCGTTCCAAATCAAGTTAATTCTGGTGTCTAAAGGCATAAAGCCCATAACTCAGAGGCATTAGATGTAAAATATTCAGCCCTCTGCGGACACGGTGCTGGCTCCTGGCCACGGCTCGCGCCGCAGACCTGGGTGGCGGCACCTGGACAAGCTTCATCTTCCGCCTGTGGCTTGCACGGCTGGAAGTGGGCGTCCGGGGCTCCTGTCCGCAGGCAGAGGGAGGTGCAGCCTGGGAACGGGAGGGCTGACTCTCCTCCACCGGGAGGAAACTCAGCTTGTGGAATAACAAAAGCCCTGCCATGAGGTGGTGGTGGCCGCTCACGGTGGGGCCTGGGGACATGCCAGGGGGTTGAGGCCTGACAGAGTCCGTGCCTCAGTTCACAGTGTCTCCTCTGTGTGGGCCAGCCTTCTCCCAAGACATCAGACTGTAGGACGGACAGTGTGTGTGGAACAGGAAACAGGGTGCAGACAGACCTCTGGGTTTTTCCTTTTTTTCTTGTTGCTGTCAGTTGAGCCTGCTGACATGATGGCGGGTTTTTGCTTGGGTTTTAGAGTTGGTTGAAATGGAGCTTGTCTGGCAGAGGTCACACCGGATCCCCGGATGCGGGTCTCGGAGTGCAGCCCCTGGATTCAGCTCCAGAACAGTCGTATCTGTCATACTACAATTGGCTCGTACATCAGGGAGTGATTTGCTGACTTAGGAGGGCTGATGACAAGCAGTGCGGATCACTGGCACCGCGAGAACAGAGAGGCACTGCGGGTTCCGCCGGAGCCTCTCAGCTTTGTTACTGGGCATCCTGGTAGCGTTTCTGGGGTGTTTCACCTGCAGGGGGGATGGGAATGCAGGGTACATGTTCTTTCCACCGTGGACATAAAAATGGGGGGCTGGGAGAGAGCGATGCCCCCCGTGTCACCAGCCCCACAGAAGTCCCCTTTGGAGAAAAGTTCAGTACAATTAAAGTGGCATGAACTGAGCAGAGACTGGAATAGGAGCTTGAGACTCAAAGACAAGGTAGCCTCAGAGCTGGCCCTCTGGCTCAGGGGGAGACACAATTTGAACATGATGCCGGAAGTTACAACGATGAGGGTGCGCACAGAGCGTCGTGTGCTTTCAAGGGAAAGGAGGAGGCAGGTGCAGAAGTTTCTTGGAAGGGGCCGTGCCTGCCCTGGTGATGTTTGGGAGTGCACAAGGCACAAGGGGGGCAGGAAACTGCCAGACAAGGAGAGGAGTCAGAACCAGGGCATGGTCTGGAAAAGCATGGCGTGGACAAGGACCCCGCACAGCTGCGTGGCATTGGAGGATGGAGCCAGCCACGAGACTCGGGTCAATAGGAACCAGGCCTTGACGGCTGACATGCTGGAGGTGAACATCGTCAAAGGTACTGTAGTCCCGTGTCACCAGATCAGAGTCTCATGTCACTAGATCACTCTGGCAGGTGATTTTGAGGGAGGCAGTGACAAGGCTTCTTTAGGAAATCAAATTGCAAGATTAGCTAATGGCTGACATCTAGGCAGGGTGCAGAAGGAGGAGATGGGACACCTACCATTGAGGATCCCTGCCAGAGGGTGGGGCAATAAGACAGGGAAAGGGGGTGGAGGAGGCCACCACGGCAGGCTGATCACATAGTGTGAGCCATACCAAGCCTGGCCCCTGGCAGAGGTGCCCACCAGGCAGTGGGATGCTGGGTCTGAAGTCGCAGAAGCTGTGGACTGGGGACCAGAGCCTGCACGATGCTGAAAGCCTCGGGAGTGCGGCAGTCAGGGAGGGGTGCAAAGACAGGGAGTGAGAAACTCAGAGGGTGGAGGAGAAACCCTGACGAGAGACTGAGGACGGTTGCAGAGAAACTAGGAGAGAAAGGCAGTGGAAGCCAGAAGAGGAATCTTGGAGAATTGCAAAGGTCCCGGATGCTGAGCTGTTTCCCTTGAAATGTCGGGACTCAGGACACTTCAGGGTGGTTCCTGATAGTCTCTGGGGGAAGACATCCATCTATGCTGAGAATCTGAGGGCCTCTGAGCTGGGGGGTACCCCAGAGTGAAGTCTCCGGGCTTTACTGAATGTGTGCATTCCTGAGCCTAGGATTGAAAACTTCTGGTCAAGAGCTCTGGCCTGTTCTTCAGGACTCAGGCATCCTCTGCCCCGAGGGTCCCCCGCCCCACACACAGGCAGGCAGGAAACCCCTTTCCCAAAGCGATGCACTGTTGAGCTCACTCAGGGCCAGGCCAGGGGCTTTGGCACGCTCATGGGCCACCCCTGCCACAGGCCCTGTGTTGTTTGCAGGGGGTTGGCCCACCTCCTCCCTCACCTGGCCGGCTCTGCCTTCTCACCTGAGTGCACACCTCTGAGGAGACACACCCATCATCTGGGCCCACCTGGGTGCCTAGTGGGGTGCAGACGCTGGTGAGAGGGAGGCGCCCCTGCGGTGGTCCCTCAGAGGGTCGGGCTCCCCCAGCCCCGGCCCAGCCAGCGGGCGCCTGTCGGCGCTGCACAGCACGTGTGACGGTGGTAGGGCCAAGTGGCTTCAGCACTGAGGCTCTGAAGGCTGACCGCCCTGTCCTGATCCCAGCTCCACACTGAGGGTCTGGGCAGCCCCAGGCGAGTCGCTCACCCTCTCAGGACCTCCATGTTCCCATCTGTAAGATGGCCCGAGTGAGAGGTTGGTTGTGAGGACTCAGTGAGTTAACACTTAAAGCAGCCAGGCAACAGAGGTCCCACTGAGTGTTAGCTGCTGGTGGCAGTAATCGCTGCTATTCTAGCCATAGCATCGGTTGGCATGGGAGCAGCTGGGGCTCCCCTCTGCAGACTTTGGTCCTGTGTCCCCTGCGCACCTCTGGAGACTAGTAAGAGACAGGACCACTGCAAACCCTGGACAGAGGAGGCTCCCTCCACATTTGAGCTGTCCGACTGGGCTTCATGTAGATGAACTGAGGAGAGGGCCCCTCCTCCTCCTCAACTGCCCTGGGCAGGCGTGGTGGGGAATTGATGAAGAAGCCCCGGACAGGAGATTAAACTAGTGATGTCCAAACACGGATTGCTGCCTAATCACCTGTGACTCCCCCCACCTGTTTCTAGCCGGCTTCCACCCGGCCTTTCCCAGGCTCCCAGCGAGCAGAATCCTGCGGCATTTTGGGCTCTCCTCCTCCCTCTGTCTCCCTCTCTCTCTCTCGATGTCTTTCACCAGCATTTCTCTTGCTTAATGGTGAGGAGCTGGAGTATGGCTTCCCATTAACTTTTATGCTCCCCATAAATGGCCTGCTTGATTCACAATGACAGTTGTTCCGCTCTGTTCCTGAGGGTTCCTCCATCGTCATCTTGCTCACAGCCAGCCTGTCGCCGCCACGTCCCAGCCCACAGAGCCCCACTCATGGGCCCTGCTGTGCCTGTGGAGGGAGGGAAGCTGGTGTTCATATTTTGTTTACCTTTTTCTTTTTCACACACGAAAAAGCCCCAGGCCTTAGCAGCAAACCTCCTGGAGGGAGCTGAGGCTGAGTGAGCTGGGCCTGGGGACTGAAGGGCCCGGGGACAGGAGAAGGACCACGGGCCACCTCCCCTGGAACCCAGAGCCACCAACAGAGGCAGGGGTGTACACGTGGCCTCATGGACAGACCGGAGAGGACATGGGAGGACACGTGAGGGTTAGGGGCCATGTCCCCCAGGCCTTGAGTCTGGGCACAGCCAGGAGGACGTGAGTGAAGCGGCTCTGGCGAGGCCACTGTGGGAGGGCTCTAGTGTCCCCATGCCAGGGCTGCTTCCCAGGGGCATGGATGACCGGTCTGAGGTGGATGGGGGTGGGGGCACCATTCGGCCTTGGGGAACCCCCCTTCTCTGTCCCAAGTCAGCCGGTGACCTCGAATGAGGCTTTTGTCCCAGAGCCTGGGTTCCAACTGGCCTCCCTGCCTCCTCTCTGTCCCCCACCCTGCAGAGGGCCAGGTCTCTCTTAAAAAGCAAGTCTGATCCCATCTGATTACTTGTTTAACCCTCGTCCACCGTCCCTTCAGTGCTGAGGCCCCGCCGCTCGGCATCCCTCCCCCTGCCCTCTGCCTCCAGCTGCCACGTGGGCCCCCCCTTTTGCTACCTCAGATGCTCCTGGCCGCCAGCCTCTTCCCTCTGAGCCTCAACAGCGCTGTTCCCTCCACCTGGAAGTCCACCCATCTTCACCTTGCACGTCCTTCAGGCCTCAGCTCTGGTGTCAGCTCCTGGGGTGGCTTTCCTGGCCCAGCTACCAGCCCCCCAGGTCCCCTCAGTGCCACCTCAAAGTTGAGAGACCCTGGCTTGCTCCCTGCCGAAGCCCCGTGCACAGCCGGTGCCCGGCACATGGCAGGCCCCTGGGGTGTGGGTGCTGACTGAACTTATGGGGGACTGGAAGGCTGTGAGTATGATGCCCCTGCCAGCACCCGAGGGGCCCTCATGGGGTGGATGGGATGAACATGCTCGCCCTGGCTCCAAAGACCTGGGAAGGTGCACGGTGCAGAAACAGTGACGTCCTTCCCAGAAGGCCACCAGGCAGTGGGCCGGGTGGAAGAGCAGTGAACCTGGAGTCAAGAGACCAGGGCTCCAGGCTCCACTCTGTCACCATGGAAATGGCTCTGGTCCCACACAAGCATTGGGTTCTTAGTGTGTAGAGTAAATGGAATGAAGTGGATGGTCCCCGGAGTCCCTTCTGGAAGTCTGCTTGCACACCACGGTTCTCCTTCCTTCACACGGGCCCTTCAGTGGAAACTCTCGGGTCAGTGCAGCAGAACTTTCCAGAGACATGCAGGGGCACGCCAGCAGAGAGCCTGGAGTCGGCAGTGGTCTGTTCCATGCCTCGGAGCTTCATATTTGCTCCTCGTTAGAGGAGAGAAAGAAACAGAGAAGACGAAGAAAAAACGCTCAGATCTTGGTGTTAAGGTTTCATCGGAGCTGCAGTCATCGAGCAGATCTGGGCAGAGAAATCACAGAGACAGTAACTAGGCACACGCTGCCCCGAGTTAGGGGCGAAGACGAGCTATTGGTTGGGGAAATCTCCCCGGCTCCGTTCAATTACGAATCTCGGCAGGAAGCCTGGAAGATCTCGGCAGCTCTGGAGCGCAGGGCTGGAGGAGGCAGAAGGCCGGTGCTGCGGGTTCTCTCGAAGAATTCGCCGAGTGACCTGAGGCGTGGCAGGTGGCGAGACAGGAGGCCAGGCCAGGGTCCCACCTCTTGCCACGGGCCAGGGAGGGTGGACAGGAGCTGGGTGGTGAGGCCGGGGGGCCTCTGGGATGTTAGAGGCATCTCTGAGGTCTTCCTGGCAGGCCTTTCTTATGTGGGAGGAGACTTGGTCCACTGGCCACCAGCAGGTGAGAAGACGTTTTCTCATTGGAACGGAGGAGACGTCCCCACTTCGGGGCACTGTCTCCATGCCGGCTACAAGTGGTCTCACTTCCGTTTTCCTCCTGGGAACTGAGGGGGGCCCACTGGTGGCCGCACGTTGTTCACCAGGAAACGGCGACGCTGTGTGATTAACTGGCAGTCCTGTGATCATGTTCCCAGGCGCTGAGACCCCAAGAGGCTGGAACTCCCAGACCATGCAGCTTCCACATGGCGTGTGGGGGCTGGGGCTCAGCATTCCCGTCCCCCGATACAACGTCCCTTCTCCCCGTTGGCCTTGTAGTCTCTCGGGAGCCCACACCCACTTTTGTACCTTGTGAAAGTGCTGCGGACCTGCCCCAGGGAAGTACAGCCCGGGCTTCGGAGCCCGTGAGAACTGGGTTGGAGTCCCTTTTCCCTGAGGAAGGTGCGGCTGGCTGGGGGTTAGGGTTCTCCTGGTGGGCAGTGAAACAGAAACCAACGTCTTCTGGCTTGATCCCCAAAGAGGACTTTATTGGATGGGAGGTCCCAAAGGATTGAAGGAGCTTAACAGCCAAGACTGAGGAAGGGGAGAACCAGGAGCTTCGTAGCTGGCGTCACGGACCACTGAGAACACCCACTGGTGAACTCCCCACCGCCCCTCAGGCCCTGGGCCTCCTCTGCTTCTGGTCCAAACTCCAGAGAGAGCCTCTGGTTGGCCCAGCTCAGGCCAGATGTGTGCCGGGAGCCCTGGCTGGGGCAGGGCCACACTCTGTGTGAGCGGGCCAGGCCTGTTCCCACAGGTACGCCTCGGCGGTACATCGGAGCTTCAGGATGGGCTTAGCACCAGGCAGATGGCCCGCCCTCCTCTCCCCAGTTCTGCCCCTGAGTCGCTGCCAACCTGGCCAAGCACAAAACCCTGAGAGCTCAGGACCTAGAGAGACGCCTCAGTTTGCCAGAGTAACCGATCTCCAGGTGTCAGGTTCACAGAGACAGGGTTCGGGGGCAGAAGTAGAGTTGTCTCTGGAAACCCCACTGCCTGGGGGAGGGGCTAGGCCAGAACTGGTTCCTGACAGGCCCCAGGCCCCTAGTGGACCCTGACCAGAGCCGGCCCCACTGAAACAGGCACCATCTTCAGCTGATGACAAGGTGCCTTCTCCCCCAGACCCTCCACTGGCCTCCCTCTGTGTTGTCCCATTTGGGGGAAATGCCCTACTGGGCCTCATCGTCACCTAGACTGCTAGAGGTAGGAGGTGGCTTGCAGCTGGAGCCCTCTGCCTGTCGCCCTGTCACTGACTAGAACTGACAGAGGGGACTCGGGCTCCGCGTCGCTGTAGAATTCACTTTTCTCTGTCAGGTCTAAGCATTGCAAGTCAAGGACCCACACCCCCCAAGAGGGCTCTCACCCGGTGGGTGACAGGGGGCGGCAGCCAAGTCCGAGGTCCCGCCAGCCTCCCCACCCCGAGTCCCTGGCAGTGGCGGGTCCAGAGGCTGCCATGACCCGGCTGACAGCTGCAAGAAGCTGCCGGCGGAGCCAAGGTTTAAATGTGTCCCTCCTCACAAGGAGCTGCAGTGGGAGGGGAGCGAATGAAGAGAGAGCTTGTTAATCCTGGAGGAGTGCGGTCTTTGATCTCCCAGGCCCCTGGGCTCCCCTGGGACAAAAATAAGACGCCCCAGGGGCCCCAGGGTGGAGCCGCCAGGCTGGGAACAGAATCCCAGACATGCCGAGCCGCTTGGGACTACAACTCCTGGCATTAGCCATGAGGAGACTTTCCCAGCCTCAGAAAAGCTCACGGTGGCATTAAATCCAGTCCCTCTGCAGCCCCAGTCCCCACCCCCACTGCCCAGGCCTGCTGTCTTCCAAAAGCTCACCCCCTAACGTGTGTCTGGGCTTTTCCTCCACCTGAACCACCAGACACCAAACAGCACCTGCCCCTTGGCGCTGTGGGTCCAGCCCCTTTCCAGAGCTGTCCCAGGTGGCCGGTCCAGCACTTAGTCCCAACTCTCTGAACCTCTGTGAACCCGTCACCTCCCTCGTAGCAGCTGCCACTCTCTCTTGTTCTAAGGTGATGTGTGCACTCACCTCCCCAAAGAGGCTATAAGTTCTTTTTCTTTTAAATCCTCACCCGAGAACATGCTTATTGATTTTAGAGAGAAGGGAAGGGAGAGAGGGAGAGAGGCGTCCATGTGAGAGAGAAACATCAATTGGTTGCCTCTCGAACGCACTCGGATGGGAGACGGAGCTCGAAATCCAGGCATGTGCCCTGACCAGGAATCGAACCCGAGACTTCTGTTTACGAGATGATGCTCCGACCAACTGAGCCTCACCAGTCAGAGCACTGTAAGCTCTTGCCGGCAGGACCTGTGTCTTTGGACTCCCACAGCCTGGCATCAATAAGTGAATGCTGAATTAAAAGCAAGAATGGGCAAAGGGCTGAACGGGCGGACCAGGCTCATATCAAAATCCAACCAGATCCTATAAGGACCACGAGGCACCTCCGTGACTCTAAGCAGGAAAAGAGCATGAGTGAGACTCATCCCAGCCCTGCTGGCTAGTGCAGTCCTCACCAGAGCGGCTGCCCCAGCTCTGCGTCCCTACACCTGGCCGTGGACAAGGCACGGACGGCTCCTTCCCAAACTCTGGTCGGAACGCCGGTCAGTTCTGAAGGCATCGCCAAGAACCAGGCCTTAAAAACTATATTCTCACCCTGGCAACATCGTCAGGCTTCATCCTTCTCAAAATGCTTTGGCCTCACCTCGATTCTGACGGACGGTGAACGCATGTCCTGACCTCCCAGGTGGGGCAGCCTTCCCTGACCTCTGCCCGGCAGCTGGGGGCCGGGTGGCTCTGGGACATGCTCCCCAAAGCTCTGAGCCCTCCTCCGGGCTTCCTGCCTCAGTCAGAGCTGAGCGACTCACGAGCAGAAAGCTCCAGACGGGCAGAGACCATGTTCATGATGTTCCTTTTTTACATGATTGACCATGGCCGTAACAGAAACATGCCAAAGTGCGTAACGTCATACACATAAGTCAAGTGGATGCATCGCCTACTTAGCAGTGCAAAGTGGGTGTTGAGTAAGCCCATTTCCTCCGCAGTGGGATTCAGGGACTCGGTCCCCTCTGCCTTGTGGCTCCACCATTCCCTGTGGCTGGTGGGGAGGGGAGGAGTGGTGCTGGTGGGACGCACCCACCAGAGCCTTGTCCAGAAAGAACACGCCTCCCTTCTGCTCACACTCGGTTGCCAGCCCGGTCACGTAGCCACACTGAACTGTGAAGGAAGCTGAGAGACAGTATATCCACGTGTTCCGTGAGAGAGGGCGTGAGTGTTCAGTGAGCAGACACCCTGCTGCATCCGGGTCCCAGAACCCCACGCGGAACAGCTGCCCAACACACGGGTGAGGGACCCGAAGGCCACAGTGGCCTGACAGGGTCTCACGGAGAGTCACCGACAGGCCAGGGGGATGGGGCTCCCCACAAAGTCCAGCCCGGCCCACGCTGCCTCTCCAGGCCTGGAGCTCCTTTACCCAGCAGCCCGCCTGGCTGCGACTGGAGAGAGGCCAGCCCTAGCAGGACACAGCGGGTGCCAATTGGTAAATCACAGCTATTAGGAGCGTTCTTTGGAGATCGGCATGGAATTAAGGAATTATGAGGACGAGCTCTGAGGGGGAATTACATGGAGCAAAGCAAGGCTCTCGAGGGGCGGGGGAGTGTGGAGCCTTTGGAGCACTGGTCTGGGCACCCCGCTGGGCAGCTGTGCATCTGCCCCTAACCCCATGTGGCGGCCTTGTTTGGAATGTGGGTCTTTAAAGAGATAACCAAGCTGAAATGTGGTCATTAGGGTGGGCCCTAATCCGGTCCCTGTGAAGAAAGGAAACCCGGGAAATGGACACACACGGGGAGAACGCCATGAGAAGATGAAGGCCAAAATCAAGGTGGCACTTCCACAAGCCGTGGCACGCCCGTGACTGCCAGCAGACCCCCGGAAGCTGGGAAGAGGCCTGGAATGCGTTGTTCCTCAGAGCTCTGGGAAGGAATCAACTCTGCCTGCATCTTGATCTTGGACTTCTGGCTTCCAGACCTGTGAGACGACGTATTTCTGTTGGTTAAGCCACCTGGTTTGTGGTTATGGCAGCTCTAGAAGTGAATAGCCCCCGTCTCTGCGCTGGAATGACCTTGGCCGAGTCGCCTCCATCTGGCCTCTGGTCCCTCATCTGCAGACACGTCGAAGGACAAGAATGGGGTCTCCCCAGTCCAAGGGCGCGGGGCTTGCACCACCTTGCGCAGCCTTTCTCCTTTCCACACCTCGCTGCTCCCTTCAGGAGCGGCCACCCACCCAGGGCTTTGCAACTTCAAGTCACCCCCACAGAGACTGTACCATCCAGTCCCACCCGAGCCTACCGTGCTCGACCCCCAGCCCAGCACTGCACACCATTGCTGCTCCCTGCCTACACCAGACTGTCTGAGGTTCGGGAGCATGAGGCTGGCCTCCCTGCACGCCTTGGCCCCCATGGTCCTTTGCTCGCTCACACATGGCACCCCCTCCATACACACCGGCACCTCACAACTCCTCACCCTCTGTCCCGACGGGTGGGAGGTCCTGGACTGACATCCCTCTGCCTGAGCATCTCCATCCTCCAGTGAAAGATTAATTCAGCCCCAAACATCAGCCAGTGTCCTTAGCCTGGAGTTTTTCCTACACTTCCCCATCATGCTCCCGGCGATCGGAATGACTTGTAGCTCTGAGGACTCTCCCAGTCCTTCTGCCTCCAGGGCATGGGAGGTAACGGCATGTACACAGAATTTGGGCAGCCTGGGTTCAAATCCTGCTAGGGCACCTAGTAGCAAGTGGTGTTAGTGACCCTTTCTACCTCCCAGGGTTAGTATGAAGATGAAGGGAGTTAACAAACATCAGGGGCTTAAAATAGTGCCTGGCACATAGTAACTGCCACATGAATCCCTGCCACTATACTTATTGTGAGAATAACATCTCCCCTCAAGTCCGAGACCCTGCCACCCCTCAGCTCTCCACCTTCTCCATGAATTGCTGGGTCCTTCTTGGAAACACGCAGCCCTGCAGCCCTGCTAGGCTGTTCCCATGGGAGGTTGAGCCAGGCTCACAGACAAGCTGCTCCGGGGAAACGCCGGAGGGGCAGCCACCCTCACAAGTGATCGGCCCCAGGACGGGACATCCTCCCACACGGCCCACTCCGAGACAAGGGTTTGACCCGTTTGGCCCTCGCACCCGGGCTGTGACCAGAATACAAGGACCCAATTCACAGCAGGAGACAACCACTTCAAATTATTAGGAAGTTCAAACTGATAGCCACTTAGAAGAATAAATGATGTTTGATAATTTTCCAACACAGAGGATGAGCCCAGTGAAGCTGGTGGACTGGTTGGCCCGCTGTGCTTCTCCCCCTCGTCCCCTCCTCCTGTCTGGGCTGCCAGCACCGGCAGCTGGGCCTCTTCTGCCTTGCCCGCCCCTCTGGTGTTCACCAGGAGGCTGGGAATGATGGGATGTTCTTCCCAGACGTGGGCCCCTTCCCGTAGCCCCGGGCCTCAGCGTTGAGTTCAGCCAGAGCTCAGGACAGGAACCCAGAACCACAAAGCCTCAGATCCCTTTCGCTGCCTGCCTGCCTCATCACCATGAAAGGAGACTGCCAGTCACTTATTTTATCTTCTTGTCTCACCAGAGTGGGAGCTTAGGACGACTCCAAACTCAGAGCTGTAGCTCCAGCGCCGGGCACGGTAGCGTGTGCTCAGCACAAACATTGTTGAGGAGAGAACTGTGCAGAAAAGCCCCGCTCCCCGCCCTCTTCTACTGGCCCCTGTGGCTGTGTATTCACTGTTGTCCTGTCCTGGAGCCGAGAGGGGCCAGGCCATACCAGGTCTCCTCCCCTCCCCACCCCCGAGCTCCCAGCAGCCCCACTGATCCAGAGCTGCCTTTACCTCGGCCTGGAGACACCACTGGGAACCGTCTTCTCGAACCCAGCACCCTTGGTGGCTCTGTGGTCTCACTTCCTGATCTGTCTTGGGGAGAAAGACCAGCAGCCCAGATGGCATCAGCAGCCCTTCCTGAGTCCCGAGAGGATCCTCGGAAAGGCGGCATCAGGGTGGGGCTGGAAGAACGCTTGATGAGGCTTCAAGGAGCTAGATCCCAGGGGCCACCCTCTGCCACCTGCACACCGGGTGTCCCCGAGCCTCTTCTTTAAAGTGTCTGGTCATCCCGAGCTGGCCTCTGCCATGGGGCTTTTGAAGAAGAAGGTTCTTCAACACCTCTCAGCCTCTCTCTTCCATCTGTGAAGGTGTGCATCAAACATGCTCAGCACATAAGCTTCCATCTTAGCCGCAGCCAGGCCTTACATGCAGGAGGTATACTGGGTGGCGGGGCTAGGAGCTGGCATCGGGGAGGGTTGGGGGGAGTGAAACCGAGACAGAGGGGCAGAGAGTGCAGGGGTGGCCCTGAGTGGATCATCCCTGTGCTCAGTCCTGTTGGGACCTGTCCCCCTCCACACACCCCACCATGAGCTCTGAAGCGGGCAGGGTGGATCTAAGCATGGAGGAGGGGAACATTTATCCACCAGCTCCCATCCTCCTGTGCAAAGGCCACCTCCCTAACCCCTCGAGCTTCCGCATGCACAGATGCAGGGCAGCTCCCCTGGGCAATCCACCCAGTGCCGTGGGCAAAAAACAAGAAATAGCCGGTTCAGCTGCCACGTGTGTGGAACTGGTTGCTGCACTGATGAGTAAAAGGCTGGAGTAAACGGCGGGCAGAGAAGTACGAGGCAGGGCAAAGGGTGTCACACACTCTCAGTAGGTGTCCACCGCTGCTGCTATGGTGCCTGAGGACCAAATGAACCAGTGCTTATGAAAAGCAGTCAAGGAATGACACAAACAACCATTATTAGTAAGTCTCCCTCCAGCATTCTTTCCTCCAGGATCCCTTCACCAGGACAGACCTCCGAGGCGGCCCATTATGCAAGCACCCTGAAGTGACTCCAGGGTGACTGGCTTGTCCCGATTTGCCTGGGCCTTTCCTGGGGTTGGCACTGAAAGTCTTACGTCTGCCTCGCAGAGTCCTGGGGATTAGTCATCCAAGCTGTAGACAAGGGCCTGACCCCAGGGCACCACAGTCCCAGCCCAGAGGAAGGACACGGGGCACTCGCCCCGCAGAGGCCGAGGAGCCGGCCCCACACCTTCCCAGCCCCTCAGTTCACGTTCTGTCCAGCGGCTCCCACGTCTGGGTGGGTCGGTGCTCATTTCAGACGCACCTCCACATCACCACATAGAGTCCAAGATTCGGCTCTGCTCTTTTAACAAGCCTTACAGGTTCATTTTCATATAGCATAGAGAACCCAGAAAACACACAAGAGAATTTTAATTCACTCATAACCCTACCACCCAGAAATAAAACACTGCACACATTTTAAGGTATTTCTTTCCAGATGTTTCCTATGCCTACAGAAATGCCTTTAGTAGGCCTTGGCTGCTGTGTGGCTCAGTGGACTGAGGGCCAGCCTGCAATCCAAAGGGTCACCAGTTCAATTCCCAGTCAGAGCACATGCTTGGGTTGCGGGCCAGGTCCCTAGTGCGGGGCACGTGAGAGGCAGCCACACATTGATGTTTCTCTCCTTCTCTTTCTCCCTCCCTTCCCCTCTCTCCAAAAATAAATTAAAATCTTTAAAAAAAAAAACCTTTAACGAAAGGGGTTCATGGTGTAGCCACACACTCCTATACTGTTTCTCTATTAGATAGTCCAGGAATGTAGGGCCGCAGGCACTCCCTCTGGCCTCATCCCTGAGCCTGACAGGTGAAGAAGTAACTCTCCTGGTGACTAATGAAGGCACCTCACACCAGCGCCTTCCCAACCCTCGGGGCAGAGAGGGATACTGCCTGTCTCTGGGAACACAGGCCGGCGGCCCCCGGGAGCGCCTCAGAGTTCCCACAGCGTGGCCAGTGCTGGATCTCAGAACTAACCGCTATAAAGGGCACTTACTCCGCCACGCCACCAATGGCCGTTCACAGAGAGAGGTCACATGTGAAGTGGGTTGGAAATGGCTTTCTCTCTTACTGCTTGCATCAGCCATTCATTTTCTCCCTAGTCAGAGCCTCAGGCCACCGCTAACCAAATTCAATTTGACAGCAGTAAGTGTGAGGTCCTTCTGGCTGAACACTGCACTCAACACAAACAGGTTGTGGAGCTGAGGCGGCCCTTGTGGAAAAGGCCCAGGAGGCTGAGTCACGGGAACACTGGGTCCGGAGAAGGGGGACGCAGGGCTGCCACGCTCTGATCCAGCCTGGAACGGCGGGTTTGGGGGTGGGGCGCTTGTTCTGGGCATTGAGAGTTGGGAGCTGACCCAGAGGAGGGAGCGAGGCTGGCAAAAAAAAAGATCTTGAAACCAATCAGTAAAGAAATGGCTGGGGGAACTGAAGATGTTTGACACTCATTTAAAAGAAATACCCAAATTATTGACCCCAGGGGCATTTCCTTCTCTCTCCAGGTCCCAGGACACTCCTTGCCCCCTCCTCCACAGCCCCTGCCTCTTTAGGTTGTGGGCGGGGTAAGGTGGGTGGGGTTGAAAGCAGGCTTCTAGACCAGGGGGTCAAACTCATTTCCACCCGGGGCCACATCAGCCTCAGGGTTGCCTTCAAAGGGCCGAATGTAATTGTAGGACTGTGTAAGTGTAACTACTCCTTAACTAGGGGCAAGGAGCTCTGTGCTGCCGGGTAGAAACAAGGTGCCAGGCCGGATAAAACAAGGTGGAGGGCCGGATTTGGCCCTTGGGCCTTGTGTTTGCCGCCTGTGCTCTAGACGGTTAGCAAGGTCTGGCCAGAGGAGGCAGCTGGTAGGCCACCTCGTGTGCTCAGCTTTGAGCCTCCCCGCAAACCCTGGACAGCTGGGAAAGCCGCTGTGCTTCAGTCCCATTAGACACAATTCCCCTCTTCCGTGATTTGAAGGGTTGACACGTGATCGGGGGAAACCTCTATTGCCATGGATTATAAATAGCAGCTGTGGGTGAAATTTTGTGGAGGCAGGTGACCTTTCGGGAACTTAAAGCTGCTTGAAAATGGGATGCTTTGGGGGGTGATGAGGTCCCCATTGCTGGCAGTCCCCAAACAGGAGGGCCCGAGGGAGAGGATTCAGGACCCCGGTGGGGACCTACACCAGATGACTGGCAAAGTTGCTTTGGAAGCCAAGCCCTGAGAGGTTGCAGAGTTTCCTCGCAGCACACTCATTGAGAAGATGCTTTTGCAGATGCCCCGTACACATGGGCTTAGGCACCAGCCATGGGTTCCTGCAACAGACAGAGGAGCAGGAAAGCTCATCCCATCTGGGAGTAGGGGAAGTTCCACCTTCCTGCAAGGCTGGGCTCCAACGATGAGTGAACGAGGAGGCCACACTTCCTGTCACACAGCAACACGCTTGTATTAGTTTCCTAGAGCAGCCGTAACAAATGATTACAGACCAGGTGGTTTAGAGCAACAGAAATTGATTGTATCCCAGCGCCAAAAGCCAGACATCCAAAACCAAGGTGTCAACAGGGCCACACCCTCTCTGATTCTCTGGGTGGAAGACTTCCTTGCCCCTCTCGAGCTTCTGGTGCTTGCGGGCACGACTGGGTGTCCCTTGGCATGTAGACACATCAGTCCAACTGCTGTCTTCACATGCCATCTCCCCTGTGTGTGTCTGTGTCCACATTCCCTTCTTTTTTTTAAGTTTTTTTTTTAAAGATTTTATTTTTATTTATTTTTAGAAAGGGAGGGGAGGGAGATAGAGAGAGAGAGAGAAACATCAATGTGCGGTTGCTGGGGGTCATGGCCTACAACCCAGGCATGTACCCTGACTGGGAATCGAACCTGCGACACTTTGGTTCGCAGCCCACGCTCAATCCACTGAGCTACGCCAGACAGGGCTCACATTTCCTTCTTATAACGACACCAATCATTGGATTTTTTAAAAAAGATTATATTTATTTTTAGAGAGAGGGATAGGGAGGAGGAAACACTGAGAGACAAACATGATATGTGAGAGGAACAGCAGTTGACTGCCTCTCCCCAACCGGGGACCTGGCCTGCAGCCCAGGCATATACCCTGACAGGGAATTGAACCTGAGACCTATAGGTTTTCAGGGTGATGCCCAGCTCACTGAGCCATGCCAGTCAGGGCACCAGGCATTGAATTTGGAGCCCACCCCAGTGTGACTTCATCTTAACTGGGCTCTGTCTTCAAAACCCCGTTTTCAAATAAGATCACATTCACAGAGACCAGGGGTTAAAGACTTCAACATATCGGGGGGGTCCCCACAGTTCAACCCACGATAGTGCTCATTCTTTTCATCGGTGCAGAGGAGTTTGGTGCGGTGGGAGGGAAAGGAGAAAGGGCATGCGTTCGTGTACCTTGGAGCATAATTCCACTCGGTGGCATCTACAGTGTGTTCACACAGCCCCAAGAGAGGGGAATGCCTATCGCTATGGTGTAGTTGAATTGATAAACCATAAAGATGGATGGTTATGAACCCCATAAAAAGAATGCTGAAAATGAGTTAATATGTTAGGCAGTGACTTCTACTTACAATTTCTGTCAAATATAAAACAGCATTCTCAATGTAAGGCAGTTAGCCAAATCGACTGGAGGAGCATTTGGAACAAATGCGTTTTATATGCAAGCCAACATTTCAAAACCTGAGTTTTATTTTCAGATTGAAAGTATGAATATAAGGTTCCCACATTTCTGCCAAAGCATGTTTTTCTTTTAGCATTATCAGTGATGGAGCAAGATTCACTCCTCTGGTCCCTACGCTGTTCATTTCCTTCTAGGATTTTCAGCAATGTTCAGATTAGGATCAACATACTGGTTTTTATTTAAAACAAACAGGTTTTCTTAGAAGTAAGATCTGTAGATATTGACCTGGAGAGATGTGTGTATGTATTGTAAAATGTTACAGAGTGTGATTCCACTTTTTAAAATAAGCGTATAGCCATTCTCGAGACCAGTCTGTCAGTCCCTCCTAAAACAAAACGCGCAGGTCTGGAGTGAGCCCGCATTTGCCGCCCTGCGCCTGCGTGCCAGAGAAAGAACACGGCCCCTCCCCAAACCTGCGCACGAATGTTTACAGCAGCATCATTAGAAACAGCCGGGAGCCACAGGCGGGATCGCCGGAAACAACGCCGACGCCGAACTGTGGTGTGCCCACGCCGCGGAGTGGTGCACTGCGGTTCAAAGGGCACGCCCTTGTCCTGGCCTGTGCGTTCTCCGCTCCCCTGTGCTCGGTTGCGACAGGGGGTGCGGCGGGACACACAGCAATCTCCCCCTCAGTTTACGAGGGCCGTCCTGACTGTAGGGCTGGCTCTCAGAGGCAGGAGAGGACAATAAAAAGAAAAAACAAAGGGATATGCTCTTGATACCTAAACAACTTGGCCGAGTCTAGCGGGGGGTGGGGGTGGGGGGTGGCATGCTGAAGGAAAAGAGCCGGTCCCCACGGGCTACGTGCTGTGTGACTCCCTCTAAGGAACATTCTTGAAAGGACAGACCACACAAGTGGAAACTACCTTCGTGATTGCCATGGGTGGGGACAGGGGCTGGGGGCAGGGGGAGCTGTGTGGGTACAAAAGGGTGGGCGACACCAGGGGTCCTGGTGGGGTGGGACGTTCTGTATCTTCACTGTAGCCACCTTGGTGTCCGGTTGCAATACTGTAGTTTTGCAAGATGTTCCCACAGCGGTGGGGGCGGGTACATGGGGTCCCTCTGTGTGGTTTCCTACAACCGTGGGTAAATGTACAATTATCTCCATGTGAAAGGTTGGATTTTCTAGAAGCACAGGGGTTGACCTCACGTACATGTACGTGTGTAGGTTGCACTCCAAGGAAGATGCACAGCCGACTGTTGACCTCTGGAAACACGCCTGCAGAGAGAGATTATTTTCTTTTTTCTTTTTCAACCTCACTGTTTGGCTGGTTCCAGCAAGCATGTGTGACTTGGTGACTGTGTTTAGACTCATGGAGTAGACTAAAACTTGGGAGAGGGGGCGACAAAGAGCAGAATGTTATGCTAAGCCCACCGCGCCTGGAAAATGCTTGTTCTGAACCTGGGGTACCGGAGCCAGGAGGGAGGGAGGGGAGAGCGTGGCCGGCCCACCCTGGCCTCCGTGTGCCCCCACCCCCAGCCGTCCTGACCCCTGTGCCCCCACCCCTGCCATCCTGACCCCAGCCTGTCTTGGTGCTTTCTCCTCTCCATTGCAAACACTTGTGGTTCTCTACCAACTCCCACTCACGAAAGAGTGAGGACTGGCGGAGCAGGGGGCGGGTAGTTTCTGGGTCCAATAGCAGCGAACCTGCCTGGAGCCGTCGCCGTGGGCCAAGCATCGTCTAGGTATCTTTCGAGTATTCTCTCATGCGAAATCCCTAGGAGTAAGGCCCGTGGTTGTGTCTGTCCTACAGACAAGGAGACTGAACCGGGTCACTAAGTGGTTCATGCTTGACACAGCTCCAAGAACGCAGTTGAAGTGTGAAGCACTCCAGGTGTCATCTCTGAGACCCTCCTCTGTTCCTCGCCGTCCCTAACCAAGCCCAGCCCACCCGTCAGGGGCCCCTGCGGGTCTTCGGGAAGCAGGGGGCCCCCCTGCACATTAGCGCTCTGGAGGCAGCGGACAGCAGGACAGCTCCGGGAAGCAGCGGGAAGCCAGCTAATTGGTAAACGGTGGAAGAGCAGCATGCCCCAAGCTTCTCAGTGGATGCTGGTCTGATGCAGGCCCTGCTCCCGCACTGTGTGAGGTCAGGCCGGGCTGCCGGGGGCCAGCAGGACGCTTGGCAGCAGCTGCAGAACAAGAATTGGGCCCAGCTGGAAACCGTCCCGGCCTGGCAGTACGGGCCATGGAGATGAGCTCCTCACAGGAGCAGGGAGGCTGACCCCGGGGCGAGGGCTTGGAAGGCTGGGCAGGGCCTGACACCCCATGTGCCCCTTCTCCACCGGTGCCCCCTTCTGTCCCGGGTGTTCCCCGACTCCAGGGGAGCAGGGGCTGGCAGAGCTGGATGGAAGATTCAAGAAGGGGGACTGGCCAGTCCTCCTGCAACTAAACTACCCAGGGTGTCCCGCCTCCCGCCCTGTGAGGATACTCCTCACAGAGGGGAGGGGAAACCAAGCAGGAGATGCCTCGGTCTCTCTGGAAGTTTCTTTCGCTCCATGTTCTGTTCCTTCACACCGGATGAGAGGATTGGAATCATGTTGCCAACTGCCTGCAGTTTCGGCGTGCGCCTGGGGCGGGACTCACCATAACTGTGTTTGAGAGAGAGGGAAAGATACAGGCAGATCTGGTGGGGGCGGATTCCATCCTAATTTACCTGACTCATAGTCCCCCGCATATGGCCCTCTTCAGCCCAGACACACACGTCCAGCAAAGCTGAAGGCTCACTGAACCTCCCTCCTCCCCCCAAATCCGCCCAGCTCCGGCCCCAACCCTGTTGGCTTCCATGGCTTCATTCCATGGCTTCCTTCTCTGCCTGGAAAGCCCCCCGTCCCACTCCCCAGTGGCAAATTCTTTGTCATTTTTTAAGGCGTGTCCCCACAGTCCCCTTGGGTAGGGGAGAGCACATCCTGCTTGCCCAGGACAGCCCTCCTTGAGGTCTCTCTGTCCCCAAATAGTTACAGGCCGTGTGCCCTTCACTGCCACCAGTGAAAAGCCACACTGGGACCATGAACGACATGGTTGCCTCTGGGGCACCCTCCCACCGTGGGGTTGTTCCCTGCGTGTGTGCCCGTCCCCCACGGGACTGGGGACGCCGTGTCCAGGGCCTGCTCAGAGCCCGGCTCACAGGCACCCCCGCGGCAACGGAGCCCAGAACGAACGGGCCAGTGAGGCCCACGCAGCTCTCACAGCCTCCCCTTCCTCTCGTTCCCTCCAGGGATCTACAAGGGGCACTGCTTCCGGATCAACCACTTCCCCGAGGACAACGACTACGACCACGACAGCTCGGAGTATCTCCTGCGTGAGTGTCGAGAATCCCTTGCCCCCTGCGTGTGCGGAGGGGAAGCCGGGGGCAGGTGGGCGCTGGAGGAAAGATGGGCTCTTCGGGGGTGTAGGGGGTGCCTTTCTCTGGATGCGCTCGTCTCTCCCTTTCTGGTTCAGAGGACGGAGCTGTGTGCAGCGTTGCCATGACATTCTGGGTGTCCCGGTGCAGTTACTTGGCTGAGAGGCCCACTCCCAGGGAGACTGTGGCCTGGGGACAGTAGATGCAGGCGTGGGAATCCCCAGCCCCCCAGGGCTGCTGGGTGTGGCTGGCTTCAGGGCAGCAGGTGCTTCAGCAGGGCCTGGGTTCAGGAGGTCAAAGACAGAGGCTGGCCCAGGCCCGGCATCCTGGGGGGCTGTGATCCCCCAAACACACTCCCCTGCCAGCGCTGCACCTGACCACCCCTCCCCATGCACACTAAGCCTGTTAGGGTGCCGGGCAGCCTGTGGGAGGTGGTGAGAGCAGCTTCTGACATGTGGGCCTTAAGCGTTTTCAGCTCCGACGGGTAGAGCCACCCTGTCTGTCTCTGCCCTGCCTGTGTCTTGTGGCTGGGCCGGCCCTGGAATGGAGCACATCACAGCACATGCGAAATCCCAAGGACTAACCCAGCTCCAAGCCCTGCATCCAGCCAGACTGTACCCCTGGGCCTCCCGAGGAGGAAGGAGGGAGGGAGCCCGGGGACAGAAAAGGCAGCACCACATTGAAGTCATTTTCCCCTTTTTGTCCCCCGGGGTGCGGGCCTGGTCCCGTTTATGGAGAATCAGTACCCGTGTCCTCAGAGGGAGCACAGCTCATTCTGCACCTGCTCGTGGGTCGGTTTGGTTTGGTTTTATTTTTTTCTAAAAGAGGATTCAGGTTCTGAGTCATCTGGCAAAAGAGGACAGCATGTGGTCCCAGTGGAGCCTGGAGCGGCGTCAGGCTACTCCGGCCAGGCCCAGGACCTGAAATAATTTGGCCTGGTCTCCCTCCCATCGCCCTCCCTCACCTTCTCCTCTTCCTCCCACCTGTCCTCGCTGCTTTCCAGGGGCCAACACTGACCAAGCCAGTGATACTCCTCCACAGCGTGGCCACTGATGGTCGTGCAGGTGGCCCACCGCACAGCACGTGCTGAGCCTGCGGTATAGGTGACACCCTTCGAGGTGTGCAAGGTGTGGCCTGCACAACCGTCTAGGGCAGCCCCTGGTGCTTAGCTCCGCTGAGGGAGGGCTCAGCTAAATTCCACCCCGACTCAGCACCTGCCCTTCTCTGCCCCACCCGGGCAATCAGGGGGTGCCTAAGGCTCTGGGTGCAGATCTGCCCCCTGCCCCACCCTGGGACTGCAGGGAGGAGGCACCCGACAAACAAACCACGCCCTTACCACGTCCCACTTGAACTTGCCTGGGGTTACGGGCACTGGCGCTGCTTCTTCCTCTTCACTCCCCTGGGCCTGTCCCCTCCTCCCCTGTGGCCCCCAGAGTTCTAGGGTCTCTTTCTGGATTGGCCTCGTGACTTGTCAGCCCAGAGGTCAGATCATGTGGCTTTCTGAGGTCCCAGCAGGAAGCAGAGGGCCTGCTCAGACGGGCCGAGTGAAGGGTGCTCGTGCAGGACTGTTGACAGAGGTGTGGGCAAGGCTGTGGAAAACCGGCAGGGGATGGTGAGCGCTCCTGGGCCAGCAACGAAGGAGCCGGCACACTCCTGGACCCGGGCGGGGGAGGGGGCAGGTATGGAGCAGGAGCTGTGGCCTTTAGGAAGGATGCAGCCCCCTCAGGCGCAGACTGAGGGAGAAAGCCAAGGAAAGAGCCGCCTCACCTGCGCTGGGCTCCCGAAGCCAGAGTCCAGGGCAGCCCATGACTCTCTGTGGCTCCGCCTCCTGGGCCCAGAGCAGGATGGGTGGGAGGTAGAGGGGGGCAGGCCCAAGGGGCAGACCAAGAGTGTGCCCTGCAGGCGCCATCCAGCCCTGGCTCCTCACCCCGCCAGCGGTGGCCCCAGGGAGGGCACAGAGGGCCCAGCAGTGACTTTCTCAAATAAAGGAGGGAACAGCACGATGGCAGTTAAAGCTCTCTGGGGACAGAAATGTTCTCCTCAAGCATGCACTATAGGGAGAACAGCCAGGGTCAGTAACCAGGCCGGGGACTCCCCAGGAGGAGAAGGGGTGACCGGTTCGGGGCCTGAGGTCTCCAGCAGCTTGAGGAACTGGGGTGCAGGGCAGAGTCGATTCTCCAACAAGGAGAGTTGTTTCCACTCCAGCTGCAGAAACAGGGAGAACCGGCCCTGATGCTGAGCTCCAGAGCGCAGGTACCTGTGAGCCTGGAGCCGGAGGGAGTAGGCAGCGTTGCAGGACAGACCAAGGTCCCAGTTGCCGCAGCCATCCAGCCTGTGTCTCTGAGGACACCCTGGTCCCCAGCATTCAGTCCTGTGGCCTTCATCCAGACTGTTGATCCCCAAAGATGCAGAAGCACAGGAGAGAGGGCTGTGGGGCTGGCATCTGTGGGAGACACAAGTTCATGGGAACCCGTGTCTCCACCTGTTCAAGCTCTGGGGGCCGGCCATGCGCCAGGCACTGCTGTAGGCACAAGGGACACGGCAGCGATCAGGCCTCCCCTTCCTGGGGCCGACGTTCCAGTGGAGAGCGGGTGTCAGAGAAGGTCGCAGGAGGTTCCACAGTGGATGCCTGTGGGAGTGGCAGGTCCCTGGGCATGCTCCTCCCAGCCCACCTTCGACAGTTTGAGAACCAAGTCAGCCCCCAGCCATGCACTCTGAAGGCTTCCAGAGAAACTGGGCTCCGTTGACTGAGGTCGCCGTCACAGGGCTTCCTGCCGGCTCCCTGCCGGGCTCTGGCAGTGCCTCTGCTGGTTTGCTGGCCCACAGGCAGCTGTGGGGCTGGGAGATCATGTTTCCACCTGCCCTGCTGGCCCCAGGGGCTCCCGAGCATCTTGCCCCAGGCCTGGCGCCCCTTTTCCGGGTTCCGCATTTCCAGGTAGGGGGATGACGTCAGTGCTAAGCCTCCAAGTGCTGATGTCAGGGCTGCTGGGTGTGTCTGATGGCGAATTAGAAGGAAGTGTGCCAGGGCTTGGTGTGGCCACGGAACACAGCTGGACATCAGCCTCGCTCGTCCCCCAGCCTGGGGCAATCCCAGCCTGCCCCACTGTGAACAGCGACCCTGGCTGGCATCCACACATCCAGAGTTCTGGAGTGAGGTCATGGGGCAAAGGACAGGTGCTTACATGACTTACCTGGGCAGGACGGATGGCTCTGAGCCTGGCCTGGCCTCAGCGACCCAAGGCACCAGGCCGCCTTCTCTCCACCCCTCTGGGCCGTCATAGGATGCCAGCAGCCTCCAGGGAGCTCGGCTCAGAGGCACGTTTCAGAAGCCCCAGGAAACCTCCTCCCAGAGCCCATGGCTGTGGGAAAAAACAGGGAGGAAGAGGTGGCGGCAGGAGAAGAGCTTCATTTAAGGCCTCAAACAAACGGCTCTCTGTGAGGCCAGGCGCACACTGCGGGGCTCACAGGAGAGGAGACAAACGCTGTCTTCAGAGGCAGAGACGCTGCACACTGGCTCAGCTGGCTCAGGAGGTGGGCGCCTGCCAGCGCTCCCCGACTCCCTGTCCCCCGCAGGGGCCACCAAGGGTCCCGGAGGGAGAGTTTTACTGGGCTGGGAGGCATGCAGGCACGTTGGGAAGGCTGAGCCCAGGGCTCCCCTTCGCGCCCCCTCTTCCCTCCTCCTGCCCTTCCAGCCAGATGCTAAGGAAGAGGGACCCGCATCCCCAAGCCCCTACTAAGTGCTTTATTAACCTCATTTCATCAGATTCTCGCAAAAGCCCTCACAGGCAGGTATCCTTCTTCTAGAGCTGCCATGACAAATCACAGAACAGCAGGACCTCACCCTCTCACAGTGGGGAGGCCGAGGGCCTCCCGTCAGCACACGCTCCCTCCAAGGCTCGCCCGAGGGGAGAATCTTCCCTGCAGCTCCCGGCTTCTGGGGACTCGCAGCCCTCCCTGACCTCCCTGACCTGGTGCTGCACCCCTCCTTTCTCAGCCTCCATCTTCCCACGGCCTCTCTCCTGTGCGTCTCCTCTTCTGCTGGGTCTTCTCTTCCTATCAGAGCGGTTGGCATTGGATTTAGGATGCCAAGTCCAGGATGGAGGCATCTCGAGATCCTGAATATAGTCACATCAGCAAAGACCTTTTTTCCAGATAAGCTCCCGTTCGTAGGTACCTGTGGCTAGGACTTGGACATATCTTTTGGGGGCCACAATTCACCCCCTTACAGGTGGGTATTACTGCTCTCCTCGAGGCATAAAAGAGGGGAGAGGGCAGAGCAAGGGAGCACATCTCTCTCTGCTGGACACCCCAGTCCACCTGTGTCTCTCTGTCCAGCTGCCTCGTCCTCTGTGACCCCAGGAGGTCCTGAGGTCTCATGTCCTTGTCTGTCTCTGAGGGTGATGACAAGGATAATGACAACAGAGATAAAGGCTGTTACTTCGGAAGTCCATGCCATGGCCAGGCCTGGTGCTAAGTCCCTCATTCGTACGAAGCCAGCCCTAGGCTGCAGGTACCATTATGCACCGAGTTCCACAAATGGAGAAACTCAGTGTTTGAGAGGCAAAGCGACGTGTCCGAGGCCACACAGCCGGCACCAGCATGTCACAGAGCGCAGCCAGTTCCCCGACCCACACAGTGCCAGGCCGTGTCCTTCTCAGCCACCCCTCCAAGTCCCTTCGTGAGCCAGCCTCTGGAGGCTTCGCAGAGACCACGTCCCTGAGAGGGCTCAGCGGGCTGGGAGGTGCCATCCAAAGGGGAGGCAGTCCAGAGTTGTCACGGCTGCCGTTGTGGCCTCCCTGCTGCCACTGAGGGGCTGTCCTCCCTGCTGGCTGGTAGAAAAGTGACTCACACCTAGGGAGAGCCTAGGCGAGATGTGGGCCGGCATGACTTCAGCCCCTTGGTATACCCAGCAAGGCGGGGCTGCCACTCACATCTAGTCTAGCTGCCCCCATCCCGCCCAGCTCCCAATGCACCACGGTCTCTAGGGCCTGATGGGAACAGTCACAGTCCAGGGGCCGGGCCTTGGTCTTCGGGGTCCCTGGCCGGCACCGTGGCCAGGAGCTGGCGGCCGGTCTCACTGCCCTCTCTGCTCTGTCTCCCGCCCGGCTCAGGCATCGTGCGCGCCTCCAGCGTCTTCCCCATCCTCAGCACCATCCTGCTGCTGCTCGGTGGGCTCTGCATCGCTGCCGGGCGGTTCTACAGCCGCAAGAACAACATCGTCCTCAGTGCCGGCATCCTCTTCGTGGCTGCAGGTGAGCCGCCCGCTCTGGCCCCCACGGTCTCTGTGTGCCACTCACTTCCAAAGTCCGGGTGTGGGGGCTGAGCAAGGTGTGGGGAACACACTGCTCAACAGGGCCACCTTTTGGGTGACAAAATGTTCTGGAACGAGACAGGAGTGGTGGCTGCACGACAGTGTGAGTGTGCTACGTGCCACTGACCTGCACACTTCACAGGGTTAATTCTATGTGAACTTAACCTCAATCAGAAATAATGAAGTCCGGGCATGCAAAGTGCCACAAACAGGCAGCACTTGGCCCCACAAGCCTGTAAGAGGGGTGTCTGGTTAAGTTGGGCGGTCAGAGAGGCACCCAAAGGGACTCACAGACACCAAGACCTGAAGGAGTTGGCCAGGTAGCGACAGGGTGAAGGGGACAGGGCTGGCCAGGGCACAGAAGATGCAGAAGAGCCCAGCATGCCTGGGGCAGGGCGAGCAAAGGGCTTGGAGAGAACTGTGGTATGTGTGTGTGAGAACTGTTATGTATGTGTGTGTGAGAACTGTGGCGTGTATGAGAACTGGGGGGGGGTGTGTGTGGACTGTGGTGTGTGTGAGAACTATGGTGTGTGTGTGTGAGAACTGTGATATGTGTGTGTCTTAGAACTGTGTGAGTGTGTAGGTGTGTGTGTGTGTGTCAGTGAGTGTTGGGACGGAGAGCCTGCATTTAAGGTTAAAACCCACAACTGGCTTGCTTGGGGCAGGGTCTCAGGCCCCCTTAGCGAGAAGTGTTCCCGCCCCGCCACACGGGGGTCGGACGGCAGGAAAATGGACAACAGGACAGAAGACCGAAGGTCCTCACAGACCCAGACGCGCTTGCTGCAGGCGCTGCGCGTATGAGCCCCCTGAGCCCTCACGCCCAGCCTGTGAAAGTGCCCACCGTGGCGTTCCCATTTGTACAAAAGGACACAGGTACACAGGGAGGTGAGTAACTTGCCCAAAGTCTCACAGCTGAGAGTTGGTGGAAGACAGACTCAAGCCCAGGAGGCTTGGCTCTGCTGGCCCGCACTCACAATAGGAGAGAACCACATAAACGCAGCGATCGTGCCTGTACTTCCCCTCCCTGGTTGGCAGAATTCCAGACACTTGAGAACTCTGCTGAGACCGTCGGTGCCCCTGGGGAGGGTGCTGGAGCGGTGACTCTGAATCCACAACATGGAATGCCTCAGGGTGCCCCGGGTGATGCTGGACCAGAGACAGGACATTCTCGGGACCCCGGGAACTCCGAGCACAGTCTGCAGAGCAGTGGGCAGCAGTGGACCCGGCGGGTGTGCCGGCTGTGACCCGAGTGCATGGTGCGGGAAGACGTTGACAGGGAACTGGGTGGGAGTCAGGCATGAGTTCTCTCTATTCTCTTCCCAACTTTTGAATAAATCGCACAGGATCCCAAAATAAAGCTTATTTCTAAGCATCCAGATGCACACACCCAGCGAGGCGGGGGGCCCTCTGCAGGAACGCACCCCACAGTGTGCTCCTGCGCGTGTGCAATGGTGCGCACACGAGGCGTCCCTGGCACCCTGGTCGTAGCAGGTCGGGAAGTCACCAGACACCCGCAGCAGAGGCCTGGCGGGGTGTCCGGGGGCAGGTGCCGTGGGCGCAGGTAGACAGAGGCAGTGCGGACGTCCCGGCGCAGAACTGCCTCTCAGACGGGCTGCAGTGGAAGGGCACGGGCCAGAGAGTGTGTGCAGGGGAAAAAAATAGATCTGTGGGTGTGTGTCTCTGTGTGTGTGTGTGTGTGTGTGTGTGTGAGAGAGAGAGAGAGAGAACGAGACTGGATGCAAGAACAATGTAAGAAGGACAGCCCTGGACCAGTGGTTGGAGCTGGCCCCGCACACCGAAAGGTTGCGGGTTCAATCCCAGGTCAGGGCCCATACGGGAGGCAACCAATCAATGTTGCTCTCTCACACCTCTCTCTCCCCTTCTTTCTCTCTAAAATCAGTAAACATATCCTCAAGAGAGGATTACAAGAAAAATTAATTTAAAAAATAGAAATAAAAAAAGAAAGACAGTAACAGCAGCCACCTTCAGGAGGACAACTGGGTGGCCAAGAGCCTGTGCATTACTGTATATCTCAGTGGAACTTTGTACTTCGTCACCCACTCAAAATCAAGTGCTGAAAAGACAAGTCAGCAACCAGAATAAGGCCACGCCCGTCCGAGCCCCCAGCCCCCGCTCTGCCCCCTGTGCCCTGTGGGTCTAACCTCTGCCTCTCCCCTCCCGGCCCCTCCTCCTCCCCCTTCAGGCCTCAGCAACATCATAGGCATCATCGTCTACATTTCCAGCAACACGGGCGACCCAAGTGACAAGCGCGACGAAGACAAAAAGAACCATTACAACTATGGCTGGTCTTTCTACTTCGGAGCCCTGTCGTTCATCGTGGCCGAGACCGTGGGCGTCCTGGCCGTGAACATTTACATTGAGAAGAATAAAGAGCTGAGATTTAAGACCAAACGGGAGTTCCTCAAGGCCCCCTCCTCATCCCCCTACGCCAGGATGCCCAGCTACAGGTACCGGCGACGGCGCTCCAGGTCCAGCTCCAGGTCCACCGAGGCCTCGCCCTCCAGGGACGCGTCGCCGGTGGGCCTGAAGATCGCGGGGGCCATCCCCATGGGTGAGCTGTCCATGTACACGCTGTCCCGGGAGCCCCTCAAGGTGACCACGGCGGCCAGCTACAGCCCCAGCCAGGAGGCCAGCTTCCTGCAGGTGCACGACTTCTTCCAGCAGGACCTGAAGGAAGGCTTGCACGTCAGCATGCTGAACCGGCGGACGACCCCCGTGTGAGCGACGACCCCCGTGTGAGCACCCCTCTCAGCGCCAGCCTCTCCCCCGAATGGCTGTGTGGACCCCACTCGAGGGCACCGAACCCTCCAGGTGGACTGGCCACGGACCGCAACCAAACCCAACCCTCCCTGGTCTCTAGGTGTGTCGCGGGCTGGCTTGGAGCAAAGCGCCAGGAGACTAGAATCAGAAGCGGAAGGCTGACTTCACCCCCAAACAGGGTGTTCTGATGCCTGGGCTCTGAAACACCCCAGGAGGCCGCCCAGCCTTCACAAACCCGAGAAAACAACATCGAGCCATTCTCTCCTCTCGGAAACAAGTATTTCCAGGAGAACCGGCTTCCGGGGCCTTCTCTCCCTGCCTGGGCACTGGGCCACTGAGCAGCCACTGGCTGGGCCACGGGGGCCTCAGGACACTGGTCAGCCGCTTTCTGACCTGAGGTTTCTGTGCCCGAGAGCTAGACACGTGGAAGCTAAAGCTTGCCCCGTCCTTCTTGTCTATCCGTCGTCCGTCTGTCTGTCTGTCTCTGGCAGTGGCCTGTCGTGGCAGCGATCCTGAGGAGGGAGCCCTGAAGCCAGCTGGTGCTTTGGGCTTTGCACTGCCCCGGGGCCAGCTCCCCTCCAACCTGGGAGGCCTGCGGAGGAATCCACAGAGCGGGAGGCTTTCGCTGGCCCGGACATGAGGTCAAAGCCGGAGTCTGCTGCTGCCTTTCCCATCTGCTTCTGGAAGTTTCCGCCTCACCCAGAAAGGGCAGAACACACTGACTGTACTTGAGAGTCTGAAGGTTCCACAGCCAGAGGAAGGTGGCCCTCTGGCCTCTTGCTGTGTCCCACCCCAGTGGCCTGAGGGCTGCTCGTGGGGAGAGCACAGGACAGACGTGGCACACACACTGGTGTTTGGCGACAGGAGCCTGAACGCCTGGGCAGACCCGAGGGGGAAGCGTGACCAAAAACCCAGAGAACAAAGGTCCACGTCCTAGGTGGTTATTAGTCATGGTTCACTGCACATAAACACCAGGAGAGCAGGTTACGTTCGTTCCTCATCTTAAGCAGTAGCGGGACACCGCCCCCGGCCCCTCCTGTCGCCACTCACTCCGCCACCCCTGAAAGGGCTCAGCGAGGAAGCGGGCGCAGGGCCACGCTGCGACCTCCTTCCCCCTCACCAGACCGACGGCTCAGCGCCTGGGACCAAGGAGGCCACTTCCCTGTTGCAAGTTTTTCCAAATATAGCCCTTCCCCTCCCCCAGAGTCAGCAGAGAACATGGAAGCATGTTCGGGTTCAGAAGAAACACTTTATGGGACATGGAGCTCACCCTCTTTTATACAAAACACGTGCTTTCTAACAACGTACCCTTTCTTACTTCTGGAGACTTGGGAATCCGATCCGGAGCTGTCCTCTCTGACTCCGTCCGGTAGCTGTTGTCCTTAGAAGTGACGAGCAAATTCTTACCTCAGCCACTTGCTCACGGACCCCCTGAAAGTTCAGATCCGGGTCAAGGTCATTGCCATCCTCCTTTGGCCCCTAGAGAGGGAATCTCCACGTGCCCCACCTCCCGCCTCCGGTGGGCAGCCCTGTGTGCTGGTGAGCTGAGGTGCCCAGTGCCAGGCTGTGTCGTGCTCCCTTGGAGCCCTCGTCCCTCGAGGCGGGCTCTGGGCGGAGGTTTGTCCAAGCACGAGCAGCGGTGAGTGCTGGAGCGTCAGGGCGCCTGGCTGCACCCGGGTTGGGCCAGCCCCGCTGTCCTGCCCCCACCCCTGGTTGCCCTCGCCCCTCCATGCCAAGACACCATCATTCCGGCTAGGAGGAAGGGGGTGAAATCTGGGGACCCCTCCCCTGGCCAGGCCCCAAGAGTCTTCTTCTGTCACTTCCAAACGCAAGGCAGCTTTGCTGTTTCTTCCACATGAGTCCCCACCCCACCCTCCATCCCCACTACCCCGGGAGCTGCTGTCTTTTCATGGAGAAAGCTGTGTTCCAACGATTCCTACCTCTTGCCCAGTCCCAGGCGAGAAGGCGGAGCCCCCTCTAGGGACCGAGAGAGTAGAAAGAAGCGACAAAGGGCAGGGAGCAGAGCAACCTCGGACCCCTGGCCCTCACAGCCTTTCTCCACACGCCCTGCCCCGGCTGCGGGAGGGCCCCTCGGCCAGCTCTGGCCCCTGTTCTCCTTCTCCCTGCGTCTCAGCCGGCTGCCGGCCGGGGCAGGGGAGCGGTGGGGCGGCCCTGCCCCCTGCAGGCTGAGACCTCCCCGAGGGCCGATGGGGTGGCCTGTGCTGTCTCTGCCCCACCCTCTCCAGCCACCCCTGTGTGTTTCACCGATTAAGCACCTGTGAATCCTGTACCTACTACTGGTTTGGGGTTGTTCTGTCTTTTTTTTTTAATTAAATAAAAAGATTTTTAAAATGTTCTCTTCCTGATGTGGGGGGAAGGGTAGAGCTCCCCTTGAGCCTTTGTGGGCACTTAGGGTCAATGGTGTTCCTCAGTCTGCGGGATGCTGTGGACCCCCCAGAAGAAGAGGGATGAGGGGTAGGGTCTGTGCTGGTCAAGGCCAGCTGCCCCTGCTTCCGTCTGCACTGCCGGCCCCCTGCCCGGCACCGCCGGCCAGGTTCACACTTTGGGGCAGTGCTGCCGAGGCGCCTGTTGGCTGACGGGCCAGAGGGGGGCCGGGTGAAGTTTGGGCGTCTGAACAAGCCAGCCTCAGAACCGCCAGCCCAGCGGTACTCAAGTGGGGGCAGTTTTGCTCCCCAGGGGACAGTTGCCAACGTCTGGAGACCTGTTTGGTTGTCACAGCCTGGAAGGCGGTGCTACTGGCATCTCGTGAGTAGGAGACAAGGGTGCTGCTAAACACCCTACAGCACACAGAAGAGCCCCACCCCCACCACCAAGGATGATCCGGTCAGAAATGTCAGGCCAGGAAACCACGCTGGCCTGATTTTACAGGGAGGGAAACTGAGGCACAGAAGGGTGAGGTCACTTGTGCGGCGCCCCCTGCCCCCCGTCAGAGGCTTTTGGGCATTTGCCTCTAAACCGTGCACATACGGAGAAGCCTCGTTTATTCTCAGCACGTCCTTTCTCTGCAGCACACTTTATCTCCTGCCCCTTTCGAGGCAACGGTTTTGGAAACAGAAGCTGGGGTGGAAGGAGGAAAGGGGACGCCGGCCCCCTGTGCCGGGTTGGGGGCCAGGGCAGGAGAGCAAGTCCAGAAACGTGGCCCTGCGTGACACAGGGACTCGCCTCTCTGTGGCGTCCCCCCGCCCCGCCCACCCCGCTCACACCCGGGCGGCTGCCTGGAGTGGGCAGCAACGTTGCTGAGAGCCAGAAAGATGGGGTCACATCCTCCGGTCAGCACTGGGCGTCTTGCAGGCGGCACTGGGCAAGTCGCTCAGCCTCTCTCGGAGCCCTCAGCCCAACAAGGAAGGTAACGCTCCCCTCTCAGGGCTGTTGGGAGATGGACTGAACTTCAACTTCAACAAGGAAACGCTTGGAAATGCCCCAGCCAGGAGACTGGCTTTAGAATAAGCTTCCAGGAGTGTTTGTTGACTAACACACTCCAGGAGTTTGCCACAGTGGACTGTTCTAGAACAGCCCCTGGAGGGGTGCTCCGAGAGCCAGGCCCCAGGGTGTCGTGCCTGCAGCACTTGGTCTGGCAGAAACCTGCCACCCAGCCGATCCAGGGACTCCACGGTGCTCCCACGTCCCTGCAGAGGGCTCCTCCCAGGCTGCTTCCCTGGCCGGTGCCCATTCACTTCTGCCCTCCGTGGTCAGGCCGCTGTGTGGCTGCAGCTTTCCTTGCAGGCCCTCCCACCCCCAGACTCCACTGGGGCGCTGCTGGTTCCACACTGGTGATGCCAGCGGTAAAAGTCCAGTCCTGACCCCTCTCAGGTGCCCTGGGAGCAGGGCTGCAGGGCAGGTGGTCCTGTTCTGGGCCCCTGGGGTGGGGCTGGCAAAGGGTGGGGGAAGATAAGGATGGGAGGGGGAGGGGAGGCCCCCCTGTGGAGAGCTCAGAACCAGCCACTTGACTTCAGCTCCTGCACTGCTCCCTAACACAGCACCCCTGACCGCCCAGCCCTGGAGATGAGGGGCAGGGGGGTTCCGAGGGGAGGAAGAGGCACTCACGGGCCCTAGAACCCAGAGCGGGAGATTGGGCAGAAACACCGGAGAGAAATGTTTTAAACCATGCAGCTTCCAACAAAACCGGCTGTGCAACCTCAGTTTCAGAAGTCTGTGATCACAGAGGGCAAGCACACGTCTGTGCTTCAGTTGCAGGAGAGGGGCTTGGAGGGACCCACACCCCGACCTTTGTCCCCTGACAAGTTTTCTCGGAGATACAGTAACCCTTGCGGGGTCGCCAGGATCCACAAGTTAAACTATAAATAGCCAGGCCCTTTTTAAAACAAATGACACTTATGTTTTTCTAATTCCAAAAAGTATTGTGTTTTACCTGGAAAATACAGAAAAGCTCAAGAACACAGCAACAGCCAAACTCCCAGGACCCGAGACGTAGGCAGGGCTCACACCTCAGCGCACCCAGGGCGTGCGGGGTGGGGCCTGGCCCCTGCGTTCGTTCCGCTTTGCACCGTGAGGATCTCCCTACATCCACACGTGTTCCTCAAAACCATGGTCTTTCGAGGCTGCAGAGCTTTCACCACTTACCTACCCGGTGCCCTGCTGTGGGCATGGTTTATTTGCTCCCTAGATGGTAAATGGTGCCTGAACTGCGACAAAGATAGTCAGGGTGCATTTGGTTAAGATCTAACATCGTCTCGCTGTGAGCTTTTGGCCAGCTCTGTCGCAGAGGCTGACGCAGAGGTCAAGCTCCTTGTCCACCTCCACACACAGTCCGGATCTTGTTTACGTACACACCTGGGTGCCTAGGTGCCTGGGCCCCGGGATAACAGCTTCCCCTCCCCCACTCCCTGCCCCGTTCCTCCTAGAAGACGGGGGGGTGCCTCGTTGCACCAGGCCTTCCATTTAGCGATTTGCAGCCACACAAAATGTCTCCTTTTCATCACTGACTGTAGCCATTCATAGGGCTGCGTAACAAATACACCAGAACCTGTTGGCAGTGAACAGTCATTAAATACATGGTCACAGATTCTTATCTCCACTGGACAGGGTCAGGAAGGCCCATCTCTCAGCCCCACAGTGTCTGGGGCCTCGGCTGGAAATCTCGGTGGCCTGGGACTGGAATCTCCTGGACGCTCATGTGCTCACATGTCTGGCGGCTGATGCTGGCTCTGAGCAAAGGCCTCGGCTGCAGTTCTCAGCCTGAGTGTCCACACGTGGCTTCTCTGTGTGGCCTGAGGCCCCTCACGGCACGGTGGCCGGTCCGACCAAGGGCGAGTGTCCCAGAGCAAGAGAGAAAGGTGGCAGTCTCAGAAGTCACTCAGAGTCACTTCCGCTGGGCCTCAAGGGTTAGAACTCTCAAAGCCTGCTTGAGTTCAGGGAGAGAGGAAGTAGGCGCCACCTGTTGATGGGGAGTGAGGAGGTTCTGGAAGAACATGTGGGAGCAGAAATATTGCTGTGGCTGTTTTTGGAAGACACGGTGTGCCCCCGTGGTCTCTCCAGGACCCTCACCTGGTTCTAGGCCTCTTCCTTCCACCTGCCACCTCCACGGGGCCCTCTGGAACTCCCTGCATCTAGAAATCTTACGGAGGTCCCCCTCTGCCAGCTGAGATAGATAAAACCATTCCCTCTCTCCCAGGGACACTCCTTTCCTCAGTCCTGCTGGAGAGAGCTTCCCGCTCTGCTGCTGGGGTTCCCTGCCCAGGTCCCCAGTTTAACCCTGCTGGCTGCCCAGCCCCATCCTCAGTCCCAGGAGGTGGAGCTGCAAAGGGAAAGAGGATCTGAGGGACCTTAGGATCCAGAGGAAGACGGGGGCAGGTACACCTGATATAGATATTTTTAAACTTGCAGCTTCCAACAAAACGGCTGGTGCAGCCTTGGGAACAGAAGTCTGTGGTCGGAGAAAGTTATGAACTCATGTCCTTGGACTTGCAATTGTAGGACAGGGGTGGTGGGGGTGCTGATACCTCCAAACCACTACTCCTCCACCCTCCCAGGGAAAAGCCTTTGAGGGGGGCCTGGAAAGACCATCCTGAGCCCTCTCTCATCACTGTCATCACCCCAACTCCTCGGCCACTCCTTCACGCTCACTGGAGACTTCACCGCTGGTTCAAAGTCTTTCTCTGTACCCCAAGTTCTGCCACCATCAAACTGAGCCGCACCAACATCTGGGGGGCCAGCCACTCCAACTCCCCGCCTCACAGTTCTGCCTTCTCACCTCCACTGACTGAGCTCACCTACACTGGCCACCTGGCCTTCTCACCTCCGCTGGCCTTCATCTCCTACTTGGATCTTGTCCTCACCCCGACAGTCCTCCCTGTAATCTTCAGGCCCATTGTCCTTCTCCTTGACCGCAGTTTCCAGTCTTCCCAGTCCTTCACCCCCCAACCACCACTACACCTGTTCCCCAACCTCAACAAGCCCTTCAGGGCCTCAAGCTCCCCATTTTCTCCCACTATACTGACCCTTCCCGGTTGCAGGGCCGTCCTAAAGAGCCCAGACATGCCTACCACAGGCTAAACTGATAAACATATCATCTTTCATTCTGCAGCAGCTCCCAGTCAGTGGAAGGGCAGCTTAGAGAGGCTAAGGACTGGCCAGCAGC
Source organism: Phyllostomus discolor (assembly GCF_004126475.2). Lineage (NCBI taxonomy): Eukaryota > Metazoa > Chordata > Mammalia > Chiroptera > Phyllostomidae > Phyllostomus > Phyllostomus discolor. Next base: position 88,582,403 of record NC_040910.2, read on the forward strand.
CACGCGGCTGGAGACCAGTGGAGCAGGGATCGGATCCTGGGGCTGTCGGCCCCCTCACTGGCAGGCTGGTTCCCACTCCCTGAGAAGCCGACCTTCCAGAAAAGGGTGGGACCCGTGTGGAGGATGCTGATGGGGGTGGGGAAGGCAGGGGTGCAGCTCCCAGCAAATGCTGCTGAGTAGGCAGCCTGGTGGCGGCCTCCAAGAGCAGAAACGTTCTGTTTAAAGGAGCTTTTAGTGAACGGGGAAGAGACAGTGGACTTTGCCTGCAGCCTCGTGGTAGACTCACACACAGAGGACTTCAAAAGGAAGATGCCATCAATCTTTAATGCTTCTGCTGGCTGGGCTGGAGGACTCAGGACCCCCGCATGCGGCACGGACCTGCCCCTCACTGAGGGGAGGTGGGGCCTGGCCCTTGGTGGCGGCAGTGTGGTTGCTAGGTCTGATGCTAAGGGGCCGCACTTGGGGCATTTTCCACGACCCGCAGAGGCCCTGTGCTGGAGAGCTTCAGATGCCCACCCCGGCCACCCCGGGAAACCCAACACACTTTTTATTTCTCCAAATGGTACCATATCTATCTGCAGTACTAAAGTTAAAATAGCTTCTTACTAGATATTCTGTTTTAAAGCACCAGAACCTTCTTCTTGTTCCCCATCTGCTGCTCTGCTGATGTGCCTGGCACGTAGTAGGTCTGCCTCAGGCCACACAGTGTCTCTCCTGGAACCCCCAGTTGCCTGGCCCCTGAAGCTGGGCCCCCAGGAGCGATGGGGAAGGGCTGAGGCTCCCAGGATTCTCATCTTGTAGTTGTTCTCTGCGGAAAAGGGGAGCCACCTGCTTGGAGGTGGTCCCTGAGCAACAGCAGGGTGGTGACAGGCGTCAGCAAGCCCCAATGGGTGGGTGACCCTCACTGGGAACACGGAGTGGGGGTGCAGGGAGGGAGGGGAGCAAAGATGGGGACGACTGAGAGAGAACCATCCGCAGAGCACAGTCTGGGCAGGGGGGCTGGTTTGTGACCTGAAAGCGCAGCTCTAACCACCTCGGACGTCACAGCCCCCCCACCTGGGGCTGGAGGCTCGGGGTCTCGGTTCAGCTGGTTCAGCTCCGGGGCCTGTCACACCCTCTTTCTGCTTGTTCACCAGGGGCTCCCAGCTTGTCCCCAGGCTGCAAGTTCCTTTTATCCGTCATGTCGGGGTTCAGAACACACCACACCAGAATGTGGCAACGTGGCGTTGTGAATATTTTAAACAGAAGGCATCTGAGAACGTTTAAGTGCAGGAAGGACTTTCTGACCTTCCCCTGAAGCAGGTCATGAGACCCTGGTGTGACAGGTGCCCTGAGAGACCTTCCCGCCCCACCCCCCAACCCCACACCCCATTACTGCACGTAACCCAGACCCTCTTTTTATCCCACCCTACTTTTCCACGACTTCCCACTCTTCTCATACCCGGCATTAAAACGCTCAGATCTAACTGTTTCTTTCCGTCATCTCCTGCGCCAAGGCCCCCCTGTCATGTAAAATTTATATGAAATAAATGGGTGGTTTTCTCTTGTTAATCTATCTTTTGTTACAGGGGCCTGAGCTGAGGACTTCAGCACATGGAAGAAAAATACATGTATTTTTTTCCCTATAATCACAATAGTTTCCTCCCAGCTCCAAGCATCAGTTAAGAGTTTGGCTCCAGGTTCTAAAACATGGGGGTTCTGTGGGACCCTGGACATGACACCTCGTGTCTCTGAGCCTCCACATCCCTATCTGTAAAGGGAGAGTAATGGCTGTACTCACCTCAAGGATCAGTGTGAAGAGTAACTACAGTGATGTCGAAAGGCTTAGCAGAGCACCTGGTACGTGGTAAGCACCCACTGAAGATGAGCTCCCGTTACGATGACCACTATTACTCATGGTCTGGGACTCCAGGGCTGGACCCCGAGTGCATCTCCGCACACAGGCGATCCTTCCACGAGCTGGGTCAACCCGAGGCCAGGATTTTGAAGCTCCAAGCCCCGCCCAGCTCAGGGGTCTATTCCTGGCCATGCATCAGCCTAGAGACACCTAGTGAGCTGAGCGGGAAGAGACAGGAGCCAAGAGGTGCATCAGGCCCTGGAGACCAACCCAGGGGGCGTGCGGGCCGGCAGGTCTCTCGGAAGACCAAACTTTCACATGTCCTCTGCCAATCCACACACCCGTTAGCCTCTTAACGGCACCTGTAGGTCAACTTACTTCTACAGTTACTTTGTAAATAAATACATAACTGGAAAATATTGCCTGTCATTAATACAGGTAAAATGAAAACAGAACTACAGTCAGGTCCAGCCGGATGCTCTGTCCTCTCCAAGCTATTTTTTGATTTGAGAGTATCAGAAAGCCACTCTACCCCCAAATGGGGCTATTCTTCTGGACCCAGTTGGATTGATGGGAGAATTGAATCAAAAATAACATTCTCGCCCTGGTCAGTGTGGCTTGGTTGGAGCATTGTCCTATAAACCAAAACACTGCGGGTTCGATTCCTGATCAGGGCACATGCCTAGGTTGTAGGTTTGGGGCGTGCTAGAGCCAACCAATCAATGTTTCTCTCTGACATCAATGTTTTTCTCTCTTCCCCCCTTGCTATCTCTCTAAAAGCATGTCCTCAGGTGAGGATTTAAAAAAAGAGAGAGAGAGAAAGGTGTTCTGGCTGGTGTGGCTCAGTGGACTAAGTGCTGACCTGTGAACTGAAGGGTCACCAGTTCGATTCCCAGTCAGGGCACATGCCTGGGTTGCAGGTCAGGTCCCCAGTGGGGAGTGTGAGAGGCAACCACACATTGATGTTTCCCTCCCTCTCCTTCTCTCTTCCTCCCCCTCTCTCTAAAAATAAACATCTTTTTTAAAAAGAGAGAAAGAAAATAACATTCTCACACTGGATAATGTCAGGTCACAGCAGGTCTAGGAACCGTCAGAAATGCCCCTGTCCTTTGGGGGATGTCACAGGCCTTGGGGCTGCAGCTCCTGCCTGGGCAGTGGGCTCCAGAGGCCCTGGGCAGGGAATTGCAAGATGCCCCTAGGCCCCTGATCCTGGGTTCCCCAGACTTCTAGGACAAGGACCCACTCACCCCACCTGGTGACTGACCTGCCCAGTGGGAGAACAGAAGGCAGAGCCACCTAAGTCCCCAGGGCCTGCTGCCCTTGCCCAGCAGTGACTTCCAGCCCACACGCAGAGTGTCCCTCACCCACACCCCACCCAGGTATCCTGAGCAGCCACAATCCCTCAGGCCAGGTTTCCAGTCACCGTCTGCAGCCCTCTCCCCACGCCCCACCCGCGGGTGTTTCTGGCTCCGAGAGGGGAAGACGGCCCTGCAACCCGAGAAGAAGTCAACCTCAGCGACGGCGGCACGCTTGTGCCTGTGCATTAATAGAAGCCTCCCTCAGGCCCTGTCACGTGTGGGCAGCTGCTCAGCCCTGCCCAGCGGCCCTCGGCCCCAAGGCCAGCCCACTCTGGCTCGGCCCAACACACTAAACTTAGCTTCTTCCCTCCGCGCCACAATCGCTGTCACCACCCCGGCCCGGCTGCCACCTGCCTGAGGAGCCACTGCTGCCGGACGCTGCCCAGAGCGCCTCCTCCTCGGGACCACCATGGCCCAGACCAAAACGCTGAAGGTCCGAGTAACCCTCTTCTGCATCCTGGTGGGCATCGTGCTGGCCACGGTGGCCGTGGTGACCGACCACTGGGCCGTGCTGAGTCCCCACGTGGAGCACCACAGCGCCACATGCGAGGCGGCCCACTTCGGCCTCTGGCGGATTTGCACCAAGAGCATCGTCATGAGTGACAGTGAGGACAAGAGCTGCGGACCCATCAGCCTGCCTGGGGGTAACGTACCCACTCTGCCCCCATCCCTGCCTCCTGCCCGTCCTTGTCCCCACCCTGGAAAAGAGGCTCAGAAGAGCCCTCCATGACCTGGGTAGGGGGTCTGAACTATAGGGGGCCGTGCTGGGGGCCATGGCCAGTTATAAACCGAGGGCATTTCTCTCTCACTCTTTCTGTCTTCCAAGGCTTGGGGCCTTTCACTCAGAGCAGGGGGCTGGACTTGTGGGACAAGAGGCTCAGGAAAGACACCATGGGCCTGCCAGATGAGGGGCTTCGGGCCCCAGCAGCCATCACTCTTCTGGGTGTGCCCAGCTGCAGCCTCTCCCTACAAGGACAGGCTGGTGGCCCTATGTCCACAGGCTGAAGGGACCTGGGGGGCTGGCAGACTCCTTCCCCAGCCTCCAGGGTGTACAAGGGCTCAGCCACAGAACTTACAGGGCCCCGTGCAAAGGAAAATGCAGGGCTCCTTGCCATTGTTTTGGAATTTCAGGGTGGTAGCAACAGTGTAGGAAACTAAGCGTGGCTCCCTCCTGCGTGCAGGGCCTTGAGCAACCGCCCAGGGCTGAGCACCTGTCTGTGAAGTGGGACCCGGTTGTCGAGGAGCCGCCTGCCTCTTCGGAGAACCGTCAGTCCTCCGGCACGTCCTCCCTTAGTGCAGACCCCTGCAGAGTTGAGAAGCATTTCCTTCCACCGTGATTTGAGCGCAGTCCCCAATTTCCTGCCATGTGAGCCGACCACACTCTGAAGGCAAGCTCCTTGTACAGAATACCTGGTGTTAGGACAGTTAGTCTCCTCTGCAAAGCTGGGGCCCTCCACACTTACAGCAAAGAGAGCGGCGTGTGCTCAGGGGAGAACGCGGCCTGGAGAGTCAGAGGCCGGGCTCCACCCCTGCGTTGCCCATGCCCTGCCCTAAACGACTGAGCTTCCTCCCGAGGTGCTTGGGCTCAGCAACACCAAGTCCTTTCCAGTGCTGAAAACCGTCCCTCCGAGATAGCAAGGTACCAGGGTGAGAGTGGCGTCCCACCTGGTTTTCAGAATTATTCCCTGTTCCCAGACTGGGTGTTCCCCGAAACCTCCCCTCCAAGGAAGTCAGTGCTATGTCCCCCAAATCCTGCAGCGTGTGTGTGAGACAAAGGAGCCCAAACCCTGTTCCTCCCTCCTCCCTCTTCCTTCCCCTCCTGCTGGCTCCCGCCTTGCTCGTTCCCACTGGATGTGCAGAAGACTCGTAAATACCCAGCTGTCTTGGAAACACCGAGTCTCAAGGCTGAGAGCTTTAAATGGCATGAACATGTGCTTGAAGGGTATCACATAGCCCGATGCCCATGCCCCTCAGCCAGCGCTGAGCACACCCGTAAACAGATTCACCATCCAGCCAACTCCCCTGGGCAGGGCAGGGCAGGCAGATTCTCCAGGAATGCCCCCTTTACGGCCCTGTCCACCTGTCCTTGGGGGCGTGTGCCTTTTAAAGGCTGGTGAGTTTACAGGGCAGATGAGCAGGGAGGTGAGCTGGGTCTATACAAGGAGGAGACAGACTGGCGGCAGGTGACCGAACCAGCCGCTGGGGACCAGCAGGCATGGCTTGGCCTTAAACCTGGCCAGTCTACCTCAGAGTGAATCATAGTCAGGAGCACAGCCTTACCCCAAACAAGCTTCTGACCTGCGTTCCTGCCTTCTTCCCTCTCTTTTCTCTGCATGTGAACATCTCTTGCTTTCCCACCTGTGCTCTATAGGATCACTTTTTCCCTGGAGGGGTGAATAGAGTTCATACATGTTCCCCTGTTTATCATTAATAACAAACTTATTAGTAGTAGTATTAAGTTCTTATTATTAATAGTAAGCCCTGCAAAGACAAATAGAGAACTATCTCCCAAATTCTTTTTTAAAGATTTTATTTACTTATTTTTAGAGAGAGGAGAAGGGAGGGAGAAAGAGAGGAAGAGAAACATCAATGTGAGAGAGAAACATCAATTGGCTGCCTCTCATATGTACCCCAACAGGGGACCAAACTTGCAACCCAGGCACGTGCCCTGACCAGGAATCGAACCTGCAACCTTTCGCTTTGCGGGACAAGGCCCACCAACTGAGCCACATGGGTCAGAGTTGCCAAACATTGTTTTAAGTGCTTAACGTATATTACCTTTGGATAACATCAGAAAAAAAATGACATTATAAGAACCTCCAAAAATCCTCTTCTTCACAAAAACAGTGCAAACATTGGCAAAATTGACCATGATCAACTTTTTCAGAACTCTGGAAATTAGCCAGTGTCACAGCAACCCAGCAAGTGCTTATTCAAGAAAAATGGGTGAGTCTCAGTAAGAACAGTGAGGTTTGCGGTGCTTCAATCTGCTCCGGTCTCGTTTCCCCCCAAGTCCATCATCGCCTTGACACTCACAGCTGCCACTCATGGTGAAGCCCAGCAGCCTGGCAGCCGCCCTAGGGGATGGAGCGGGCTGGATCTCTCTCAAAGCCCCATTCCCAGAGGACTGTCACTGTCTGATCTGTGGTGGTCCCCTGGATGTCCCCACTTGCAAGGCTGTCTTTATGTCATCTGACTCTGAGACCATCCAGTGGAAGCAGTAGTTTTCCCAGGGGGCATTTGTCAAAAACAATGAGAAACGCCTGTTCAATACCATAACTGCCCGAAGCAGTAGATGACTGGGCAAACAGCAGTCTACCTGTGAAGCTGGAGAATGAGATGTCCATAGGTGGCTCCGAAAAGTTCCAGCACATTCCTCGGGATTTAGAAAACCCTGTGCACGCAGAGTGTGATGTGCACGCACTGGAAAGACCTGAGAAAGCCCTAAGCTCTCTCCTCTGGCGTACCTCGAGGCTGCGTGCAAGCAGAGAATGAAGGCTAGAGCAGAAAGGTGTGCTGCTCAGCTGCGTGCTGCACTCTCTGCTTAGCGCAGGGCCCCTCAGTAAAGACTGCAGGCATATAAGTTCCCCGAATTTTAGGAAATCTCTGAGCTGGCCACCAAGTTCACCGAGCAGAGATTTCAGTGGCCACACATGACGAAGAATATAGACATTACAAAATTAATTCTGAAAGTCACTAAACAAACAATAACAACAAGGAGCAACAGGAACAAACCTTGGGTAAGAGTGGGAATCTGATTTCTAGAGTCGCTACATTACGTTGTTTAAATTTCCCAGTTCTAAATTTACATTTTAATTTTTTTAATTATAAAACATGCAAAGAACTAAAAATATATGGCCCATACCTAAGTGAAGGAAAGAAACCAATAATAGATCCTTAAGGAAGCCCAGATATTGGACTTACTAGACAAAGACTTTAAATCACCTATTTTAGATGCATTCAAAGATCTAAAAGAAACCATGTCTAAAGGACTAAAGATAAGAATGATGTCTAATGACATCAAGAATATCAGCAATGAGATAGAAATTATTGTAAAAGGAACTAATAGAGATTCTGGAGTTCAGAAGTACAATAACTGAGATGAAAAATATTCACCAGAGGGGTTCCATAGCAGACCTGAGCAAACAGAACAAATCCATGAGCCTAAAGATAGGTCAGCTGAGATTAGCCAGTCTGAGAAACAGACAGAAAAATGGACAGAGCCCGAGACACCTGTGGGACAGAATGAAATGTACCAGTATATGCAGAGTGGTACTCCCAGGAGGGGGAGGGGGGGAGAGAAAGGTGAAGGAAGGATACTGAAAAATCCCTAATGGCTGAAATTTTTCCAAACTTGATGGAAAACATTAATCTAGAAACCCGTGAAGCTTAATGAACTTCAAGCAGGATAAATCAAGACCCAGACACATCATAATCAAAAGACAGATGAGTCAAAAGAGGAAGACAGACCCTCGTGCAAGCAAGAAGTGACTCATCACATACAAAGAATCTTAGTACGGAAAACAGCTCATTTTTTCCCCAAAATCACGGAGGCTAGAAGGCAGTAGATCGATCTCTCTCTCTCTCTCTCTCTCTCTCACATACACACACACCACATATGTGTGTGTGTTTTATATGTATATGTATATATACACCAAAAAATATATATATGCACTCATGTAATCCTCACAAAGTTTTCTATGAGGTCCATACTATTATCATCATCCCATCTTACAGATACAGAAAATGAGGCACAGAGAGTTTGAGTGATTTGACCAAATTCACACAGTTACCATGGCAGAGTATCCAGAATTCGTACCCCTAAAGTTCACCCTTTTCTTGGCCACTTTGTACTACTCTACAACAACCCAGTGATGAGACTTCTGTCGCACGGGTGATTCTCCTTCTACATGTGGGGAAACTGAGGCTCAGTGTGGCTTTCCCAAGGCTAACCTGGTAACAAGCAGAGGCTCAACGGCCAAGTCTCAAACCCGGAGCCTCTTTGCCCTCCAGCCCCCTCCCTTACCTTTCACTCAACATACAAACATAGCTCCCAAAGGCTGCTGACCTGAGAAAACACAGGAGGCCAGCCTCTGCCGTGACATGCACCAGGAGCTGGTGCCCCAAGGAGACTTCCCAGTGTCCCACGCAGCTGCACAATGCTGGGGGCTCTGAAGACACAACCTGTCTCATTTGATTTCCCACTGACCTGAAGAATTTTCAGAGGATTGTCATGCACAAGATCAACACCTGAGGGCAACACTAGTGCCTCCGGAAAGTGAGTGGGACTTCCGCAGCTGTCAGCAGAGGCTGTCTGGCCGCAAGCCCACGGGCCGGGTGGAACGCTGCCTCTTCCAGGCTCTGCCTCTTCAGGGCACAGCGGCAGCCTGCCCCGAGGCCCCGTTTCCCTGGTGGCCCATCTCGTCTTCCAGTACTCGGTGCGGGGACTGGGGCCATACACAAACACATGGTGCTACTGACCCCAGGAATGTCAGGGGCCCCCTTGCCCATCCACACAATCCCATGCTGGAGACCCAGGCCGTAACTAGACTCCTCTCCCACAGGACAGCAGTGCTCTGAAGCTCTGGGGTAGGCTCTTGGGGGTTTCTCCAACCCATTTCATAAAACTCTTCGGTCAGCGGGTGGAGGGAGCCGGAGGACAGAGAAACTACTGTTGGATCTCGAAGAACTTTTACAAATAGAGGGAAGACAACCGGGCACTGATGCAAGTAAGAAATGGGTGAAATGTTTCTCTTTTTTTTTCTAAAAATTCTACTTATTTATTTTTAGAGAGAGGGGAAAGGAAGGAGAGAGAGACAGAAACATCAATGTACAAGAGACACATCAATTGGTTGCCTCTCGCATGCCCCCAACCAGGGACCTGGCCCTTAAGCCAGGCATGTGCCCTGACTAGAATCAACCCAGCAACCTTTTGGTCTGCAGGCAGGTGCTCAATCCACTAAGCCACACCAGCCAGGGCTAGAAGTGGGAGAAATGTTTCTTCCAACCCCTAAAGTACTAGTTCTCTTGGTTTTGTGCAAATCAACAAAGTATTTTTTTATATATTAACATCTGCAGCAACCAGCACCGGATACACCAACACATGCTCAGGGATCACCCAAAAACACCCCTAGCTGCACTAGTTGTTCCAGCTGTCGAAGACAGGTCTGTATTCACTCAAGGATGGCTTGCAGTTAAATGTACCTTCTGTTCTAGTTCTTTGAAATTGGCCCAGTTACATGTGCTTCTGTGTAGTCACTCCCTCGACCACGGCATTTGGTTAGCCAGAACACTCCAACCCCAGCCAAGCCCAACAGCTGAGTTCACCATATTTTAAAAGAAATGACCCACTGAAAGGTTTAGACCACTGAGTCTTCTGGCTGTTTGTGGCAGGTATTTCTGAAATACAGAAAAATAGAAATACAAATTCTAAAAATCACTGTGAGCCATTTGCAGAGACCGAGGGGGCTGGAGGAGCCTCAGGGCCCCTAACCAAGGCCCCAGGTCATCCCCCTGGCATTGGTTTCTCTGCCAACTTAGTCTAAGCACTGTTTCTTCTGCCCAGTGAAGGACCAGAGCCCATCGCCGAAAAGCGGGACACCCTGAGCTCTGTGGAAGTGTCACGGAGGCCAGGCAGGGCCCGGGGAGGATACCAGAGTGCCAGAGGCAAGAAGGCTCAGGATCTGCACAGAATTGTCACTGCCCCCTCCTCCAAATCCTCTACCTGTGACCATGTGGCCCACACAAGGCTCAATTCAGATGTCCTTCCTTTTCAAGTGCCCTCGATACTCTCTTCACCCAGACAGCACCCAAAAGGGCCGGGACAGGTCTGCCCATCCCAAGAGGACCCTGGGCAATTCTTGAGTAACAGTGGCAGATGCCCAGCTTGACTGGTCCTAAATGAGCATCTTGTTGGTGCCAGGTGCGTCCAGGCGAACTCTGGGTCTGACAAGCTCCCACCTATGCTGGACCCATCAGGGACCACGAAGCAGCCTGTGGTCTCCAATGGGCAACCATGGGGCCCTGAGTGGGTGGCGTGTCCCTCCCAGGTTCAGGGCAAAAGGCACTGGCCTTTCTCATGTGTGAAGTCCAAGAGAGGAGACGGGGTTGGCCTTTCTGTCTTCGAGCCCTAAGTTCAGCCACATGAGACAGAAGCTGAGACTTCTACATGTCCTCAGCGGAAACCCTGCCCACTGGACTGGGTGCCCCTGTCCCCCGCCCCCGTGTGTGAGAGCACTGAACAGGGGAGGGGAGGGACAGGGGTGCTGTGCCTGGGCCCCTGAGGGGAAAACCCACCCCCCCACCCAGGATCCACAAGCTTGCTTCCCAGGCATGCAGCCTCCCCCTGTGATCTCAGAAAGTTTTTGTGGCACCACCCATGGGCAGCAGCGTTCATGCAGAATGGAGCCTGGAGCTTATCTGGCAGGGCTGACGACACAAAGCAACTGTGCAGGTGCAGCCGCAGCCACCAGGAGCCGCCGTGCAGCTGGGCCGCGGCCAGGCGCCCATGGGCCTCCATCGGGCCCTCCGCTCCGGGGGCCTCCATCTCGAGGCCTGAAAGCAGTCAGGGAGGCAGCTGAGCACGAAACACACTGGAATCCAGTCAATTCTTCTCAGAGTTTTCAGTGACAAACAAAACTGGCCCTTAAAGAATGAAACAGAAAAATGCTCCTTTGTCCAGAGGGAGGTACGTGGTGACATACGACATAGCACAAGCCACTTTGATGCAGTGATTCAACAGAAGCTACAGTGGATAATCTAACAAACAGAAGAGCGTTATGCTTTAAAATAGCACCGGAAGCTGTGAGAGAGAAAAGAGCAGCTTCGATTCTGACGTCACCACTGGTAGGCACACACCCCAGGTAACTCGGTTCAGAAGGAAAGTGATTTAAATATAGAAGCTCAAAGAGAAGGTGGTTTACCGCTTGGAACATTTACTGCGGCTAAGCCAGGCTTGATCTCCAGGGGTCACTTCCTCCCCCACAGCGGGAGGGGCAGGAACCCTGACGTGGGGGAGGAGGGGAGAGAGGGAGGCCCAGGCTTCAGGGGGCAAGAGATGATTTAGGCCAGACAGAAGGAAGCCTGCATCCAGTGAAGGCAGGGCTCCAGGTGCGTCTCCGAAAAAAAGGAGGCATCAATCGCCTCAAGAAAGTGTAAATACAACCTGAAGGTAAAGAAATAAATGCACAAGCCAGATGCCATCTAAACAGGGATGTTTTCCTTTGAAGATCATGGATCCACATGGGCTTCACACAAATAAAAAGCAACCTAATTTAGTTTTCCTTTTTTTTATTTTTAAAGATTTTATTTATCTATTTTTCAGAGAGAAGGGAAGGGAGGGAAGAAGAAAGAGGGAGAGAAACATCGATATTTGTGAGAGATACATCAATCGGTTGCCTCTCGCACACATCCAACCAGGAACCCGGCCCGCAACCCAGGCATGCACCCTGACTGGGAATCGAACCGGCGACCCCCTGGTCCACAGGCCGGCACTTAAGCCACTGAGCCACACCATCTGGGGCTAATTTAGTTTTCTTAAAGAAACAGAATAATAGAACCCACCCATCTACTTCCTAAATTAGGAGTAAAGAATATTGAATTGTATTCAATATGCAATAAGACTACCCTTTGAGTTTGTAGTATATCTACTTATAAGAGAAACAAAAAGGAAAAAGAAGAAGAGAAATCATGACTGAAGTTACATTTAAAATACACATGAATTTCTTTGTTCTGAGACTTTCCTCTATCCCCTACCACATCCAGACTGTATGTCCCGCTGTCCACATACCTTCTGTGGGTTTCCTGATGCTCACCAGATGGGCCGTCCTGGCTGGGCTGCCTCCACAGCCCCAGGCACCGAGCGTCCGATGAAAAGATGTGCTGGTCACATTTGGCCCGTGAATGGATTCTACTGAGCCTTCGCCCAGTCCATCCAGGTGGTCCCCTCAGAAAAGCACTTTGTGGGGCATTTTAGGGGCCTGGAGCAGGGCTCGCCAACCATCAGAATCTCTGGGAAAGCTTTTGGAAAACACTGCTTGCTTCCCCAGCCACACCCAGGGAATCCGGTCGGCCTGACCGCCAACACACGGCTCTGGGTCGTGGTGTGCCCCAGGGTTTCTTTCAGCACTGCTGACACTTGGGGCTGTCCTGTGCACAGTAGGATGTTTAACAGCATCTTGGCTTTTACCCAGTAGGTGCCATTGGCAACCCTGCCCACTCGTGACACCAAAAAATGTCTCCAGACATTGCCCAATGACCCCTGGGGGGCAGAACCAGACCCAGGTTGAGAACCACTGTTCAGCCCTTTGTTGACCATGCACCCCGTACCTCCTGACAAGCGACTTGAGCCCTGGGCCTCGATTATCCCATCTGCCTAATGGGCTCAGTCCCCACAGCACTGCCTGTCCCTCTGCCTCAGTCAGCTTTGGCTCCCTGAAGCTCTGCCAGCCTCTTATGCAACCCCCCTAACCGAGTGAAATTTTGGTCTAATGGTCAGAGAAAGAGGCTTGTCTCAGCCCAGAGTGAGGGTCTGGGGACAAGATGACCGGCCATGCAGCAGGTCCCTTCATGCCGCCCCAGTGGGGCCACGTCCAGTCTTTCCTGACCAAGCCTCTGCCTCGGCTGCAGGCTCCTTTCTCTCGACTCATAGGCTGTCTCCCTCCTTTGCAGAGAAAAACTGTTCCTACTTCAGGCACTTTAACCCAGGAGAGAGCTCAGAGATCTTCGAATTCACCACTCAGAAAGGTAAGGCTGCGGCGGAAAGCAGGGAGGGCAGGGAGGACTGGCTGCCGTCACACGCTGCTGAGCCAGAAAATCATTTGGCACAGAAGCCCTGACTTCCCCGAGCTTGATGAAAACGGCCCTGTCACCCTCTGCGCTCCGGAGACAGAGGTGCTCCGTCTCCCCGCATCCCCAGCCTCCATCCATCAGGGCTGGTGAGAGGCTGGAAAAGAGCCGGCCCCTGGCCGGCCCCTGAATTGCAGAAGGAATGCGTTTTCCAGCAGAGCCCAAGGGGAGCTGTTGTGATGGGAGCTAGGGAAACGGAACAAGTGCTCATGCCCCTGCGATGGTTTTCGGGGCTGGTGGCTTGGAGTCCGTGGGGAACTGTCCGATTCCCTCCCTCGAAATCAAGAATAGGAGAGTGGGGGGTCGTGGGGAGACATGGGCCCTGGGGCCTTCAGGGAACCATGGAGCTCCTGCACCCCACTGTCGTGAGTACTGGTCCACACCTACACGTGTGCGGATGGCTGCACACAGTGTGGGATGCACACACACTCTGATAGATCCTTATATGCTGGTGCATCACTAACACACACACTAGCAATCCTACACCTGTGGCACATGTGCACGCACACACACAATCACAGCCGCCCACTCTGCAACGAGCCACACTTCAGAGGCTGCTTGTCAGCCCCATTCTGACCGACTGCCTGCCCCTTCTGCCCTGTCACTCAGAGGAAGTTTTCTGCTCCAGAAAGGCCTCCAGTCACACGCCTCCTGCCCCTTTCTGAGGCCTCTGCCCCCAGAGTGAGGAGGGGGGTGGACTTGCAGTTTACTGCAACCCAGGATTGGAATTAGGTCATTACCCGTCAGCGACTTTGAGTGCATGATTTCCTCTCTCGGGCCCTCAGTCTTTCCACAAACACAGTGGGAACCACAGTATGTGGTATCGTCACCCACCGGTTGGCGGCACAGCCGGCTGAGGCCCGAGGCCCCAGGACAGGGCCGCTGAGGTGCCCTCTGGGCCCTGTGTGTGTTGCAGAGTACAGCATCTCGGCCGCTGCCATCGCCATCTTCAGCCTCGGCTTCGCCATCATAGGAACCGTCTGCGTGCTCCTGTCCTTCGGGAAGAAGCGGGATTACCTGCTGAGGCCGGCATCCATGTTCTACGCCTTCTCAGGTAGCACGGGGGCTCCCGCCCGTGCGCCCGGGCTGGGGGGCCGATGTCCCGGGGTGAGGGATGCTGCCGCCCGTCCTCACCCTGACCCTGTGATGTGAGTCTAGAGGGACGCCCAGGCTCCACGCAGCAGCAGGCCTGGCCCGTGTGCCATCTTCTCTCGGTGGGTCTAGGAGGGCAAGTGTTGGCAATTTGTCCATTTCTCACAAAGACTTAATCAGCAAGCCACTGAGAGCAATGCCAGTTACTAACACACTTTAAATGAATCCAGCGAAAATACTAACAAAAGATGGGGAGACACGCAGGTAATGTAACCTGAGGTTGGGCGAACTGTGCAGTGAGCAGGCAGCGGGGGCGCTTTTGCAGGTGTCCACTTAGATCCTCAGTCTCCAGCTTCCTCCCGCCCGGGACTGGGTCTCCACCGTGCCCGGGAGCAGACGCCAGTGGGGGCGGGACCCTGAGCGTGCGGGTCTTCCCCGCAGGCCTCTGCATCTTCGTCTCGGTGGAGGTCTTGCGGCAGTCGGTGAAGCGCATGATCGACAGCGAGGACACCGTCTGGATCGAGTACTATTACGCCTGGTCCTTCGCCTGCGCATGCGCTGCCTTCGTGCTCCTCTTCCTGGGCGGCCTCGCCCTGCTCCTCTTCTCCCTGCCTCGGATGCCCCGCAACCCCTGGGAGTCCTGCATGGATGCCGACCCCGACCACTAGCCCTCCTGGGGCCCCAGCGACTCTCAGGGCTTTCCCCTCAGCGGGCAGCACCCAGCCCAGAACATCCTAGAAAGGAGGCAGGAGCTTTCCATCTTCCCGGTTCCCCCACCTGCCCCACAACAGCTGCCACTGTTTCCCTTCTCTGAGCACTTCTGTGGGCTGTGACAGGCTCCTCTGTGAATCCAGCAAGTGGCCGTGACCCAGACCTGCCCACGGTGGGGGGGAGGCAGGTCCGGCAGGTGCACAGGTGTTTGCAAAGGCCTGACCTTCCACCGCAGCTCCAAGGTGTCCCCACGGTGCCAGCTGTCTTTGATAAGCTGGCTCCCGTTGTCCTCTCAGCCTCACAGGGACACCCTGTGTGCACTGCCAGCTCCGGGTGCTCCCCTGTGTCTGCAGCCAGCCCCTCTGTCCTTGGTGACAAGATGCCCCCTTTTCAGTGAGCTGAACATTCTGTCCTTGGCTTCCAGGAGGCCTGAGAAGCATTTTTAACTGGGTATTTTCTGACCATGGTTTGAAATAAAAGCTCTTTGAAAACTTGCTTTTTCCTTGTGTGGTGCCATAGCAATCGCCAGGATTCCTGACTACAGCTCAGGGGCCACCCCGACACTGAGGGAGAAAGGAAAGCGTGTCCCTGGGAATGCTGAGGACTCGTGTGGGGGGGCCAGGCGGGACGAGAGGTCCTGTTTACCAACGGGATTCCAGCTTGTCTCTCTGGGGCCCGGGATTTTCTCTGGAGAAGCCAGAGACCATCTGACTAGGCAGGGGTGTTAAAAATAGGAGGGGTTATTTCCAGAGCGCCGGCATGCTAGGCATCCAAGTGCTGACACAGCAGCATGGCCACGAGTGTCCGATTTCTGATGCTGGATTTTTGTTGCAAAGCACCTCAGGAAGCAGGGCTTAGCAGTCAAACATGTAGCCACACGGGGTGCCAGCATTTCTACCCTCCTTCCTCCCAAAGCCCTGCCGTACTCACCCAGCCCGAGGGACGGCAAGTCGGACGCAGCTGGCGGTGAGGATCCGTGTGCTCCTGGCCTGGAACGTGCACCGGAGGCTCTGTGTGAGGCTCGTTCTCCCAGCATGGGGGCCGCAGGCCACGGGCTGGGGGCCACGCCTGGTCCCCTGTCTGTTGCACGGCTCACAGGCGAAGGATTCTTTTTTCCTTTTTTTTTTTACAATTTTAAATGGTTTTAAAAAAAGTTAAAAGGAGATTGGCATTTCACAATGGGTAAGAAGAAAGATGGTTGACCTCATTCCACAAACTCCATTTTGGAGGTCAGTATTATTGGTTTATTATTATTATTATTATTACTTTTAGAATAATTAGATTGGTGTGCATTTTATATTTCTACATGGGTGATTGTATTTTTTATTTTTAAGGTTTTGTTTATTTATTTATATTTAGAGAGAGGGGAAGGGAGGGAGAAAGAGAGAGACAGACAGAAACATCGATCTGTTGCCTCTTGTGCATGCCCTGACCAGCAAACCGAACCACAACCCAGGCCTGTGTCCTAACTGGGAATCGAACCGGTGAACCTTGTTTTTCAGGATGACACTCACCTCACTGAGCCACACCAGTCAGGGCAGGTGCCCATGTTTTTAGCACCGAAAAACACTTCTGACTGGCTACCCACTGGACAGAACACATATGGCTTTATCGAGTTTTGATTCTTTCAAGAGACAAAGGTGTGCCAGGAACTGCCGTGCAGACAGAGGGACTGGAGGGCGGCTGCTCCTGCCACTGCTGCAGAGAAAAAGGCAAAGCGAGGATGCAAAATAGAGCCCGACGCTGGAGACAAACAAACAAGCAAACCCACCAAAGCAGTAGAACACCCTTGTCTTCCCAGCCTACCACCTTGGTGCTTGCTGGGAGGGGCAGCTGGGCAGTCCACTCCAGCGGGGTCTGGCTCAGGAGTCAAGGCGCCCGTGGGCCCTGACTGCAGCTGTCAGCCAGGCCACGCCCAGAGGGCCGGGGGGCAGGGGGCGAAGTAAAGCAGCTGGACGTTTTGCCCTAACGTGTGTACTTAGCGTCAGAAATCCACAGCCGCTAATCCCTCGCTGAGTGTGCATGAATTCAACAATCGTCAAACCCTGAGGTTCCATAACACTTTCACTTTTCCAGCCTTTTAAAATCCATAAAATTTTAGGAGGCGAGGAAGGCAGCAGAGCCAAGACTAGCAACTCAGCTGTCCAGATGAATAGCATTTGCGTGGGATATGCTAAAACCCTGGGGTAAAATCCACATGGCAGGAAGTTGGCCACCTTCGCCACTTCTAGGTGCACAGCTCGTCGGTGCCGGGCACGTTCACGTTGTTGTGGGGCCGACCTCCGGAGCCCTTCGATCTTCCAGAAATGCAGTACCCGTTAAACAGCTCCCCAGCGTCTCCACCCACCCTGCGCCTGGTGACCACCACCCTACTTTCTGTCTCTGTGAATGTGACAACCCCAGGTGCCTCCTGTGAGTGGAATCGTAAGAGTATTTGTTCCTTTGTGTTTGGCTTATTTCACTTAGTACGGTGTCCTCAAATTTCATCCGGGTTTTATCCTCTGTCACAATGTCCGTCCTTTTTAAGGCCGAATAACCTTTCACAGGAGGTGTGGGCCCTACTTTGGTTCTCCATCCATCCGTCTACCGACACCTGGGCCGCTTCCACCTTTTGGCCGTTGTGAATAATGCGGCTATAAAACCAGTTGTACGAGTATGTCTCCAGGACCACACATTCGATTCTTTTGGATAATACTGTGAGATTTTTTTAAAGTCAAAATTGTTGCCAAATGTCCATGATGAACATGATGTCATAAGTAAACTGAGGCAGGCCCTGAATCACTGATGTTTCCGGTAGTGTCACACTCGCTCCTCAGCTCTGCCTGGCAGTGGGAGAGGCTGCAGAGACCCCCAGTGCACAGAAGAGAGGCCCGGAGGCCGGAGAAGCACGTGCTCCCTGGGCGCTGGCTAACTGGCGCCCGAACAGGAGTGGGCACTGAGGCTGCTGGGCTCCCACCAGGGCCCCTCCCCCATCCTGCCTTGCCTCCACGCCAGGCAACTGGGAGAACCAAGAGACATGTCACCCTCTCTTCAGCAAACACATAGGAAGTAGGTCCTTCCCAAGTCTGGTTCTTATTCATGCCTCCTCGAGGCTGAACATATCAAGGATCTCTGTGTGCCTCTATCTTCCCCGGCTAACCCGGAAAGAGGGGTTTTAATCGTATCCTATTACAATATTTTTCCTGCCAGTGTGACTCGTCCCATTTCCATAAAATATTTTATTTACAAATTCATGTCTAATTCATACCCTGCCCATTTTCAGAAAAGATTGGAGGTGGGAACAAGGTATTCACAAGCCCCTGAGGTGCAACATCCCTATTAAACCCACAACAGGGCTCAGGTGGGGACGCTGCCGCCTGTGGCCGGCTCATGTCTCCAGCTCACCGTCTCCCTCGGGTGCAGCCACTGCAGCTGAAGTGGGTGCCCACACAAGGCTGTTACCAAGGGCAATGCTGTCTCCTCTTCTGACTTTGCTCCTGACAAGAATTTTCGGCCTTAATGTGAAAGACCCAGCCTCTTTTACATTCTTGCTGATTTGGGATTAGACTTGCCCCTCTCTTCACCCACAAAGCAGTCCTGGTAACCCCAGGGGAAGAAGGAGGGTGGGGGATTCCTCTCCAGCACAACCCGAGTGCTGGGCTCCTGATTTCACAGCCAACATGCTCCCCACCCCCACCCTGCCAGGCTAGAACTTGTGCTTCCCTTCAGCAGGGTCTGAGGGCGACCAAGGGCATGTCTTAAAGCACTAATGAGCTTTCTAAAACCAGGGATACAGTTTTACCTGGAAGCACCCAAGTGGCAGGGAGGTGACAACCTATAATCTGCCTAATGGAGAGGAAAATGAGGAAAGGAAATGCCACAACCGAGGCTGGCAAACCCAGGACACACGGGCCACGGGGCAGCCGGCGGTTATGAAGAAGGGGTGAGGCTGCAGGGCAGACGGAACAGGAGGACCCCCGCTGTGCGGGTTTCCAGAGGTGCGATCTACGAGGGAGGACAGGTGGCGCCTGGCTGAAGGGAGCCTCTCCCCCTCTAACTGCGTCCAGGTAGTTGGACGATGTCTCAAGACAGAAAGGGCCACCCATGCAGTGGGTGAGGACCCAGCTCCACCCTCGGCCAGAGAAGCCGCCCAGCCCACGTGCACCTAACAGGCTTCAGTTGTTCCTCCTGGGGCAGAAGCCATCGCATGCTCAACGCATCTCAGGCATCATCTCGGGACCTAAAAGACCTCCAAGGAGTTCCAACTCGTGCTGGAACTTTCTGCGAAGGAGACCTTCAGCCGTTTCTCTGTGTGCATTTCAACTTCTTGCCTGTGTTTCACAGATGGGGGGTTTTGCCCCGTGGTAGGCAGTCTTTGTAAAACTCAGGCCTGCGCCTACCTGCTCAGGGAAAAGGGTACGAGCAGATACATTTCTGTTTATCTATCTGGACCACAGGTTTGCTCCTGTTGTCCAACTGAAACAAAATAAGGAAAATAAATCAGCACTGGATTTAGACATCAGACAGCATCTGCCTTTCGTGAATCCCAGTTTCGAGCGTCTGTGTGCTTCAGAACACCCTCGGTGCTCTGATGGATTGATCTTATAAGAAGCAGTCATAACTGTATTTACTAAAGTTATAAAAGTAAAACATACATTTACATACTACATATTTAGGCCTTACATTTTTAGGTTCTAACATAACACTGTGGTGGGTTTTTTGGGGGTTTTTTTTTGTTTTGTTTTTGTTTTTAAGATTCTGTTGCTTAAGATTTTTGGAAACCATTGGCAACGTTCCTTCTAGCTACGTTCCATGATGCAGATCTTGCGGTCAAAACCTGTAGGAGTTCAAGAAAGAAAGAGCTCTTTAAAATAATTTTCTCTTGCTTACCGTACGGATGGCCAAGGAAGGATCTGAGGAAGGAAGGGGTACGATGAAGACGGACGGACAGGGGTATGAATGAGCTGTGTCTGCAGGGCAGAGGTCACGGGCGGAGACAGTAGCTAGAAGCCGCAGGGTAGGAAGTGTGCCCTTTTCGAGACCTACAGCCCTGCCTTTCACCTGTCAGCTGACAGGTGTCTGGAATAATTCTCCATCTCTCCTGTCACCACGGATTCCCTGCGCCAGCCATGCCGTCTGTCTCCCTGCCACTGGAACTGGTCTCCTGCAGGTCACCAACGACCTCGCAGGTGCCCACTGCATCTTGCTACAGCTTTCCGTAGCATTTCATGCTTCTGACCTCTGCGCCCTTCTAAAAGCTCACTGATGCTTCTGTCTGTACTGTTGCTCTCCACAACGTTTGTGTTTTTACACCTGCCCCTTAAACTCAGGTGTCTCCAGAGTTTTCTGTCTTCTGCCTCCACATCTCACAGTTTCTAAGAATTCCTTCTGCCCCTGTGTCTATGGCCCTGGCCCCTGCCTCCGGCCCATCTCTGCTCACAGGTTTCGGTCCCGCTGCCTGCTGCCTTTCGCTAAGTTTTAGGGGGGCCTGCTCCCTGGATGTTCCAGCGCTCCCTAGACGTGGAAGTGCAATCCCAACCTCGGACTCTTCTTACCCAAACCTGCTCTCCTTCGTCGCTCCCGCATTTTGAAGGCACTACACCTGCACGTTCACCCAGGCCATGCATCACTGTGGGTGCCCTGACTCCGAGCTGCCCACCGACGGAGCCGAGCCTCACAGACCCCACTTCTGAAATGACTCCCAAAGTCATGCCCTCCTCGTGTCCCTGCTGCCACCGGAGGCCAGGCTCTCTTACCCTCCACTTGAGCCCTGGCCACCCTCCAATGTGGCTTTCCAAACATACCAACCCCATCCACATCTGTCCCCAAAGGGAGGGCCTTCTCCTAAGCAAATACGTGCTTACTGAGCATGCTCAGTTCCTAATGATGCTATGACCAATCTCACAAACTTAGTGGCTAAAAGGACACAGATTGATCCTCTTACAGTGCTCCGCAGGTCAGAAGTCTAAAATGAGGTTCATGATGCTAAAATCAAGGTGTGAGCAGGGAGGTTCCTTCCGGAGGCTTCAGGTGAGAATGCATTTCCTCATGGCTCCAGCCCCTCAGGACCGCCCACTTTCTTCGGTCTGCCGTGGCCTCACCCCAGTCTCTCTGCCTTCGTGCTCACACCCTGCTTCTCTGACTGTGGCCCTCCCGCCTCCCTCTCCTGAGGACTTTCGTGATGACAGCGGACCCCTCCAGGTAACCCGAGATCATCTCCCATCTCGAGATCCTAACATAACCCCACCTGCAAAGTCCCTTTCTCCACAGTGATTCACAGGTCCCGGGCACTAGGTGTGGACATGCGCTCAGAGGTTCTGAGGACTCAGGTGTGGGTATCTTGGGCCTCTTGGGGAACCATTATTCCACCTCCCCCACTGAGTATCAACACTGCGTGGTAGGTACTGTGCTAAATTAGGACATAACCAGAAATACATTATGGTCCTGCCCCTCAGGAACTTTGAGTTCAATGGTGGATGATTTCAAAATAAAACATAAGTGCCATGAGATTTGGGGGGGTTCCTTGGAAACACAAAAGGACATGCATGTGGTCTGTCCCGTTTCTGAATGTGCTAAATGTAAGGTTTTCTTAGACCCCGCCGAGGAAATAAGCAGCCAATTAGCCATGGAAACAGGCAGATGAGCTTTATTGTGGAAGTTTGTGCTCCCGGGCGATGTTTTCCCCGCCTGGAGAAGGGGCTAAGAAAAGACCGCGTGGGAGAAGGGAAAGGCTGGGAGTTTTATATGGCTGGACTTCGCGCAGGACCCAAGGATTGGTTCTTGGTGAACAAAGAAGCAACTTAGCATTGGTGGCTCCTGGTCTGATGTCAGTCACCTCTTCTGGGTCAGAGGTCAGTTGCCATATTACTTGTAGTCCAAATGGTGGCCATATTTGTAGTCCAAAATGCTAATTGTAACTAGATTCCTACTTGTCCTACCCTGCCCATCCTGACACTAAAATCCTGCTCATTCTACAGGGCTCAGCTCTGCCATCACAGGGTGACATGGTGAACAACCCCTCAGTGCAAACTTCACACTTCCCTTCTTCCTCTGCCATGGACCCCCGTGCCCCTGTGCCCGGCTGGTGGCCGCTGTGTACCGCTCGGGGTGTCGACACGCCATCCTCTTTGAAGGGAAGGGCTGTGTTTTCTTCAAAATCATCCTGGCAGCTGGAAACTCTCCTGCATCCTTTCCCCCAAATGCTCTTTGGACAGCATCCAGTATGCAGCGCCCTCAGGACGCCCTGGCACCTTGACCGAGTGCATGACTCTGAATGCCATCGAGGAGATGGGCAGGGGGAGTGCGTGTCAAGATGCTACAAAGAGAAGCAGCAGGAAGTGCAGTCGGAAGGCCTCGAGGAGCAAGAGAGGAGCTGGAAGGAGCTCGTGCTCCACCTGGTTCCCTGACCTCAGGAGTCTGCAGCCCAAGGGGCTGGGCCCAAGTGGGACGAATGAGACCGGGCCTGTTGGGGACCGCCCTGACTGGTATCAGAGGCTGAAGCCCCCGCCTGGGCTAGGGCTGAGGGAACGCCCTTGGAACCGTAAGCCAGCAAGGAGACAAAAGCTTATCTCCCTGGCAGGAATGCCGCTTCTGCTGCTTTATTCATAACTGAACCCCAAAAAGCTTGGTTGGTTAGCCAAAGACGGGTAAGATTCCCCACGGGGGGAATGACCTAAGCCAGGCACGATCACTTTGGGAGGCCCCCCCAAAAGAAGGACTTGGGGGGCTGCAGCAAAAGGGGGTGATGGACCCTCGTTCCTCGGCTTTGACTTAGCCTGAGTTCTCATCGTCTGGGAGAAAAATCTCCTTATCTCTTGGTTGCCTTAGTTCCCTTGCTCCACCTAAGCCTGAAACAATGACAGGGTGGTGCAGCTCTGTGCTGAAAAGGGCGGATTCCCAGGGTGATCAGGCCTAAGAAAGAATATGTAAATTACTGTGAAACCTTCTTTGTTTGGAATGCTCTCAGTTGAATGAGAGGGGTCCAAGGAGGAAGTTAGTTTGTTCCTCAAAGTCTTACAGCTCTTTGACCCCGACTCAATAGACCAGCAGACTTCCTTGTTTTCTATAGTTCCTTACTTCCCCCTAATGAGTACTGTACTTTACCTGAATTATTATGCAAAATGAGCCCAATAAAAGCAGGTAAGGATGGTAAATCGGCAAGCTCCCCACTAGGGGGGGGTGGCCATTTTGTCCCTACTTCCCCACAGAAACTAGTTTGTCTCTGTGCAAGTTTTGTTCTCGCGTGTTTTTCGGCGAGCCATCCGCAGCATTCCGTGGTCACTGCTGGCCGGTGACCCACGCATCACGGGCCAGCGCTACTCACTGCAGCACAGAACATGGCCACATTTCTCCCACGCAAGATGGTCCCTGAGCTACGGCACGGATCTGCCTTTAAGAACAGACGGATTTCTGGAAGTGCTTTCCAGAAGGTTCAAAACCACCTCTAATTACCCTAGATCACAATTTTTTTCCCCCAAAACTGTTTCTCTTCCATCCTATCAGCAGAACCAGCCCAGAAGGAATCATTTCAGTCCTAGAAAGCCTATAGGGTCACCCCTGAGGAAGAGGAGGAGGAGATTTGACTCACTGGGGAGGTCTGTTCGCTTACCCACCTTCCAGTACCTTCCTGCTACTTTGTCCCCAGTTACACCACTTACTTGAAGCCTGGTCCCGAAGCTGAGGATTGAGGCCACAGACCTTTCTCTTAGAACAGCCCCTGCCCACTTTTGTAAGGACACACACACGTCTGCGTTTCCCGCAGAGGAAAGTCCTGACCCGCAGATGGGCATGACGGGCAGGCCCAAACGCAAGCTGCCCACTCTTGCCACTTCAGGCTCCTCCCTCGAGTCTCTTGTACACGAAGGAAACAACACCCTGAGGACTAATTAGAAGACTTTCAAGTTTTCTTTGCAAGCTCTCCTACACTTTCAGAAGGCACTCAGTTCAGCTGTAGAGGGCTTGTCATCATATCACATTTCTATTCAATTAGAGAGCAAACACCACCAAACCACATTCTCGCCTCGTTTCCTTTGCCCCTGGAGCCCAGAGCAGGAGCCAGCGGTCAGCAGCCACGCCCACCTTCCAGAGTCCTTTCCTGGCTCATCCCGTCCCCCAGCCAGGGCCACTTCCTCCTCAGGGATTGTCAACAGCTTCCCGAAACAATGGTTCACAACAATTTGCAGAGCATCCGTTTTAATGAGCTAAGAGTGGGATAATACCCTAGATTTTTGCAAGCCGCAGCTTCTATTCAATTTAATTACCTCCCTCTGCGGATTTAGCATCAACGGGAGCTTCAGACAAAGGGGGATTTCATCATTTTCCCAGAACTCTGCATGGTAGGTATATGCCTATAGGCCAGGCGATGCGAAAGTCGGCAGCATCCATCAAAACTGACATAACCATGGTGAAGCTGTCAGATGTAGGGTTCTCACAGTGATACCTGGTGAGACACAAAATACTCGTGAATGCTAATGCTTTGCCACTGCTTGGAGAGCTGTGTGGCGTGGGTGGGGATGTCACTGCGCGGGAGAGCTTGCTCCTCCTTCACCACAGGCCATCACCCCTGCCATCTAGCCTCTCTGTGTTGGCAAAGGATGCCAGCGGGGAGGGGAGTGTCTATAAGTTCTTCTTTCAATCAAACCCTGCGATCCAGTTCAGCAGGTGTTCAAAGGCCATTGAGGGTAGGTTTACAGACCTGAGGCCATAATCCCCGCCTTCCAGAACCTCACAAACTCCTAACTACAATCCAGAAACTGTGATTAATTGCAGGCAAAGGAAAAGGGAGGAGAGGAGGTGGAATTGACAGTCTTGAATAATAAGTAGAACTCCCCAATGTAGACGGAGTGGGGGAGGGGGAGGGGAGGAGGGGTGGTGGTGGAGATCTGAGTGCTGAAGAGCAAGCTCCAATCAGAGCAGAGAGGCCAGCGGGCCCGCCCAGAAGTGGGTGGCAGAGGTCTGATGGGGGTCTGTCGTGTGCAGTTTGCTCAGGAACAAGACCAGGGGCACCTCCCAAGGCCAGCCAAGAAGCTTAGGGTGTGAGGGGAAACCACAGAGGGCTCCCAAGGAAGACTGGCCCGCGCAGACCTGTGTCAGAAAGGTGACTGGGGAACAGGACCCAAGGCAATGCCATCAATGTGAGGGTCGTCCAATCCAAAGAAAAGAATGAAAAGGATTTCCGTCCACTAAGGCAAAGATTTTCAACCTTTATCGTCTAGTGGCACCGGTTTTAAAAATTCCTGTGGCACACAGGTTGAAAATCGCTGCATTAGGGGATTGGTTTGTTAGGACAATGCAAAGTCAGTCAAGCAGCAGAGTCCATTGCAGACCACAGGCTCTGTGGTGGCATGACCTCAACCACGGGGGCATTTACACGTTCTTGTTCAACCAAGGCGAGCGCAAACAGTTCTCCATTCACTACGCCAACTCCCACCTTCATGCTGGCCCTGGGCTCCCTGCCTCCAGAGCACCAACATGGCAGATAACTAACACCTGGGAGAGCCTTCTTTGCATTTTCCCACTGATAACGGGGGCCTTAGGTTACTTCATCTAGAACAGACCACAGCCCAAGGAGTGCTCCAAAGCCACTGGATTTGTATGTGGGGAAGTGTTTTTCTTTCCCAAATCCGGAGGTGATTTTTGTCATACCATATCAACTCAAGATACCCAGCTTAAAAACTGACTCACTGTGATGAGTAAGAATTATAAATTGTCCTTATGAGAGGCTGACTGTCCTATCTACTTACATTTACAAAGCTTGAGCACAGTATATACAAGTTAGATTTATGGGGCCACATTAATAGAATGTTAAAAATAAAATAGCCCCGGCACGCAGAGCACTCCATGACCTGCAAACGCTTCTCCAAGTCGCGTTGCAGCAGATGCAAAGAATGATTTCCCCAACAGGAACAAGACCCTGACTCAGGGCAATTTTCCGCACAGCCAGCATTGGGGTGGGGTGGGGCCTCGGGGTGCAGATAAAGGCAGGTGAGATAGCAGAGTTCGCGCCTGTCGCATACTACCTCGAGTGTCTTATTTATTACATCCTCATAACGTAGTGACAGAACCTACGTTTACGAGTTCTAAAATAAACTACCGGCTGCACAAGCCCAGCATTAACAAGGGACTCGTTGAGAGTCATTCATGATAATTTTGTTCAATTCCTAAGATCTGTGTGGAATGACAAATTGAAAAGGGCTCCTCCTCTCACAGACCACTGACGATTTTTAAACTTGCAGGTACCACTTTAATCCTCTAGGCTGCTGCTGGTGTTTGGAGGTTTAAGTCACAAATTTCTGCAAACTGGAGTTACAATGTTTCAGGTTGACGTCAGTTCTGTTCCTCTAGCTAGCTTTACCGATCAGTATCAGAAATAAAATACAGTGCTGAGCCGGCCTCCTGTCAGGCCCTTTGATCTTAAAAGTAAAGAGAGGCGGGGAATGCTGGTTCACACATAATCAACACATCTCCAAATTATTAAAAAGGCATTTTATTATAAATACATTTTAGTTGTAGCAGTAAAATACATTTTGTGTTACCACGAATCTTTTAAAACAAAAGAACTTCACCAA
Source organism: Phyllostomus discolor (assembly GCF_004126475.2). Taxonomy (NCBI): domain Eukaryota; kingdom Metazoa; phylum Chordata; class Mammalia; order Chiroptera; family Phyllostomidae; genus Phyllostomus; species Phyllostomus discolor. The sequence continues at coordinate 88,608,793 of NC_040910.2, forward strand.
GACAATGATCACAATGTAGTCACTGCAGACTCCCAAATTGAAAACTTGTCCTAAGGAACCAAAGTGGCTAAAGCAATTCCAAAACTAAGTTAAAAAAAAAAAGAAAGAAGAAACCCGACAAAAAAAAAAAGGAAAAAAAAAACCCCCCAGAGAGTGGCTTTGAGTTATTTTACTCTTTAGATACTAGAACCTCTCCCATGAGGTATCATTAACTTCAGAAAAAAATTTTTGTTATAATTTTCCCATAAATTATGATTAGATGGCTGTACAAATGAGAGACAGAAATTGACCCTATCAGTTTTACATCAGCCTCCCTTTGGAAGACTTGCCAAAATAAGACCCAGTGTGAATTTGCTAAATAATTGATCATATGAAGTTAGCCGAACAAGTTTAGATAAGAACTGTGTTTTTGAAGCATTAAAAAAAACAAAACTATGTCACTAATAACAGGACCCTTTAATAAAATGCAAAGCAAAACTCATTACCTTTATAATTTAGGAGAGGTATTTCAATCACCATATTTACCTAGAATACAACTACTACGTATAACCAGTACCTTCATGGGTTTCAAAGAATCAGGTCAGATGACTGGCACAGAAAGCGGATACAGTACAATGTCACACACGTGGAGTTACAGGAAATAGGCACGGTCTGGATGCGTGAAAATCCAAGACCCTTCCTCTGCCTGGGGCGGGGGGCTGAGAAACATTCTCAGCTGTGACTGACACGTTAGGACTTCAACGTGGACAAAGGAGCCCTCTGACCTACAGAAAGACAGAGGTTTACAGAGGTTTTTGCATAAAAGACAATGTGCAAAGCAAAATGTAAATAAAACAAAGCTCCCTATGAGTTGGAAGTGGATAAAGTAACCTGTGCTGAACAATGAACAACCCCGCGGACGGGCATCAAGCCTTCTGAGTAGGAAGTACTACATTAAGAATTCCAAAGCTGGGTGTTCTAATGATGCTTAAAATGTGGACTTCTATGTCTAAGTCATTCTACAATCTATTATCTTAAAATAGTTTTTCTCATTCTAGTATCTCAGTAAATTCAAAGTCAAACTAAAAACTGGAGATAGAGCCCAATACCCCTCAAGCTACAGTCTAGAGGGGGATATTAACAATGACATTAACACAAACTTTAAAATACCCAGAGACCTGTTTGGTTTACTGTATCATAGCTTCCTTCTCAAAAATAACTTGCTCATCCATGTGCACCTACGGTTTATGAATAGCTCATGCTGTGTAGGTGGCAGATTCCCCTAGACTGTTTTTGCAAACTATATAGATTTGTATAAGGTAGCAAAGTAATCAGAGATGATTATCCATCTTCTGCCATTTTCATCACTGCAGCCTCTCTAACACCAGCTGACATAGAGAATCCCAAACAATTTCGTTGTCCTGAGAAATACATAATTTTAAAAGAAATCCTTCGCCCTCAACCTCCCCCCAATAAAAACTACAAATACATTATTTGGGGATTATCTATTGTCTTCCATGTCACTGCCACCTTAGGACAGGACCTCCTGTACTTAGTGCCAAGTGCATCCTCGTGACATTCAGATGGCTTCCTTCCACAATTCTCGTGTCCATGTGGGTGGAGGTCAAGACCGACTCCGTGCACATCAAACCCACACACAGTTCCCAGACCCAAGCCCAGGCTGCAGTGAACACAAATCCAAGCTCGTCCCAGAAATGACAAAGCTTTCTGCACCCTCACGTGCAAGAGGAGCCCGACCTTAATGGGGGTGGCAACGGGACAGGGCGGCAGCCAATCCAGAGGCCTCTTCACTCCACAGAGCTCTTTCTTCACGCATGGCTTTGGAGTTATAAAAATGTCTCAAGAGCTCTGTTTTTATACTGAGTAAACAGATGCATGGTTGAGAAGACTTTCAGACTTTCTCTAGACCAGTGGCCCTCAGAGGGTGGCACCCATGCCAGCAGCGTCAGCTCAGCCTGGGACAGGTTGGAAATGATCGGGCTCCAGCCTGCAGCCAGAATTTCCAAGGACGGAGTCTGGCAAGCTGTATTTTAACAAGCCCTCCAGGTACTGCTTGCTCAAGTCTGAGACCACTGCTCTACCCTGCATGAAATTCTGAAGTCTTAAACAGACTCCCAGGACAGACCCCAAAACAGACATCTCTGTGTGACTTCTGCTCTGTGTGGAAACCTATGTGATTTGCCACCCCCTTCCCCTTACTTCTTCAAACATAAAAAAAAAAAATAATGAAAAAAACTGATTTCAAAAAGGATCAATTTTTTTTAGAGTAATACTGATTTCTCCTCCTACACATAGTTCTCAGGCAGGCAGTCACATGCTAGAATGCAAAATAAAATACAGAAGAGACCTCATATATGAGGTGTACAAACAGCTAAAAAGACTCCCCAAGAACATAATGAAAATTCCATAATATCATTTAGTGAACTCATAGAATTATATAAAACTTACTATGCTTTATGCTTAATATGTGTATCAAAATAAAATCTCTCTGTTGAACAAATTGCAAATAAAGTCTGGTCTAACACTCTGATTACTGAAATTATGAGTATACGGATGTCTCCGGGTTTTCTTAACACTCCCGTTTTAGACACTTTAGACTACTTCTGTATCGCTGAGTTTAGGATTTAACCACAGTTCACACTAAGTCTAGGTTCTTCTGTTAGCTCCCTCCCTTCAAAAAGCATTTATAAACTCCTGTGACTGTTTCTTTCAAGTTTATTCCAAAGTAGATATTTTCAATCATTTCAAAACTTTTAAATGTTACATTAAAAGTTTGTTTTCAATCTGTGTAACCTGATATTCTAGTTTAAAATGATAACAATGCCATCTTCTGCATGTGTTTTATAAGAACGCTAAATGTTAATTCACTTCTCACAACAATGGTCTTGAAATTGCTAATTAAACAGGTAGGAAGTAGTAAGCTGAATGCAGCAGCTTTACAGTAAAATCTCAGCAAGTAAATATCCAGCCTCAAGCAGATGGAAGATGTGAGAAGCCTAATCAGTGAAGACTAACGTGCCACTTACTCTTGATGTGTATAACATGTGGCGGACCTCACAGAAGTATGTTTTCAACGAGAAATCATAGTGAGACATTATGCATTATTTCTAACTTCTGGGTAGTTTGTAGATCAAGTGGCGAAAAGGAGAAAGAAAGAAAGAATGAGATCCACTCAAACATTCAGGAAGATACACCACGTGGTGGTAGAAGTGGAGGCTTCTCCTGTGCTAAGGGGATGGTTGGCAAGAAATAATGCCTGGTAAACTGTAGAAAGCCAATCACTGTCTTTCTGGAGCAAGAAGGAAAAAAACAACAAATGGGACCTAGATAACATTTTAAGGCAGCAATTTATATCTTTCAATACATTTAACGTTTTAATCTATTTTTTATAGACTTTCTGGGCCCTTTTTAAAAACAACACCAATGGGGGGAAAAGCTAAGTGTAACAGGTGTCTCTTTTTAAATGGCTTTTTTAGTAAATCTCATTTTCTTAATAACAGAGGAAATCTGAACTTTATCTTGAAATTGTTTTTCACACCCTGGCCCTTAGGCAAGGTGGGTTTGTCTAGCCAAGGTATCTCAAGATACATTCTTATATGTTTATAGCTTTGCTCTTGAGATGTATTCATGGATAATATTAAACAGGTAAAATCAACTACGCTAGAGCAAGATTAACACTATATATTAATTATCTCTAAGTTAGAAAATTCATTGAGCTTCCCCAGTCATGTCCACGCCTCCGCAAAGAAGGAAGGTGTCTCACAAACTGATCTCAGAGAGTGCTGTGTTTAGTTAGGTAATGCTTATTCAGTGGGAATTCTGCTTGTTTTACTTATTCTGCAGTTCTTTGAACTGAAAAGATCCATTGACGTTTATGCCAAACCTGAACTTACTCTAGACTCTCGGATGAAAAAGCCCCACAAAGCAGTTTGTTGTTTCGTATACATAACATGACCTAGATAGAAAGCATATCTGCCCAAGGAAAGGAAATGAAGGTCATGTTAGTTTAAACGGTCAATAATTAACTACTGACTAATCAAAAACAAAGCTCCGCTATAACAATTGGGCAAGGCATATGCTCCAATGATCACCAAAACACCAGAAAACAGCCCCGGTACATTGAATGAGGCCCTTCAAATCTTAACAAAATAGCACTGATTTTTAGATCAAGAAAAAATTTTAGCATGAATACTTTACAAATTCTATCACCCAAAAGAATTTCTTTAAGATAAAAAAAAATAAAAAAAGAAAATCTTAGTAGCACTGAAATTAACAAGTGAAATGAATAAAACGGTTCTGACAAGGAGGAGGAAACTTCAGCATGATACAGAGAACAAAGGAGTAGAAAGACATGTGAACAATTAACCTCACTTAACTCTGTTCTAGAAGGAAGTTGGTAATACTTGGTATTATCCAAGAGCCACCATGAAGTTTTCTTTAAAAAAAAAAAAAAAAAGGAGTTCCACCTGAACTCTAAGGTTGAGCCTCATCTATAAAATCAGTTGTTTCTAAGTCTAACCTGTGGGTACTCACTAATACCACGGAAAAAATACTGAAAAAGCATGATTGCTCCTCAGAAGCCACGCGTCATTTCAACGGGAAATTGCAATGACTCCTGCAGTCAGACTTGCTCAAAACCATTCCAGACACTAGGTGTAAAACTGCTGAGAAAGAGTGAGCCTGCCGGAGGTGGAACTCCGCAAGCAGCACACTGAACCCACGAGGATCAGGTGGAAACCTCCTCATCCCTGCCAGCTGGGGGCGCAGGTGAGGAAATGAGCACTCAAAAGACCCTTGCAGTGGAGCAGGGAACTCGTGAGTAGCTATTATTTTTAGTTTTTTAAAGAAATAACTGCTTAGAAGAGGGACGTCACAACTTAATAATAGCTTCCTTATCCAAGCTTCCACCATCAATACATTTATACAGATGGCGGCGTGTGCACATGACCTCTTTAAGTAAATATAAATACAAATAATTTAAAAACTGGTAGTTTTTTAAAGGTTCAAGTCTGGAAAGCAGAAAACTAAGCAAGTAGTTCATGACAAGGGGTTAGCTCTGACACGACAGCTCTGCCTTCATATCGTCCACGTGCTTCTGAACATCTGTCGGGCTTGTGGTACAGGCCTGGAGGCTGGGGGGAGAAGGATCGCCGTGGACGAGAAAAGGGTTTTTCAGAGACATCCTCACATCGAGGGGACCTGGCTTTCATTTGGGCTATGTCTTCAGTTTTGTCACTGAGCTGGAAACACACTGCTAGATGGCAAAATGTTTCTCTTCTCCTCTGGTGACTAAAGTGGCCTGGACAGCCTCTGACATGGCTCAACGTGGAGACCTGACTCCGCACAGAGGAAACGCGGTGCCGTCACGGGCTGGCCCCGCTTCCCAACGGTGACTCACGCTAACCATTACCACGCCTGCAGCCTCTGGGCCTACACCTGCCACCCCACACGAGCGAGACCTGCGGCCTGTGCCCTGAAGCCACGCACGAGGGAAGCGTGCTAAAGGCAGACAGACAGAACTCGGTGGGAGGCAGTCTGCATCTGTCCTACAGCTCGACGACCTCTGACCAAAGGCACTGTCGCTCCTAAGTGGTCTGAGCACTGACTACGGGGTGAGGCTGGCTGACACCAACTAAACCCAGACTTGTCGGGGCTGCAAGCAGTTTTCTCCCCCCTTGCCACTTCTCAACCCTGTTTTAAAAGCCTACGGAGTCCTCCAAAGCACCTTTTTGGAACGAATCATCAGGACCCACTGGTTCATTTGCAAAGTTTACCAACCGCATCTTTTTTTTTTTTTTTAAGTTATATTGTAGTTTCAAGATACTTCTGAAGTATAAAAGTTGTAGTACTAATTCAGGAAAACAGTAAGGACATGCATTGCTTCAAAAGGTTACAAGACCACCAGTTTTAAGAGGGTAAACGTTTTTCTCCTTTAGATTTTACCAAAGTTCATTCAAAACAACTTTTAGGCCATAGAATAGTTAAGATAGCTATTTAAAGTTTATATTTTTGTACAAGTTCAATGGGGTTATTTTCAAAGAATCAAAAGACATGAAAAACAAGGGTGGTTTTTTTGCCCCAGATTTCGATGAATTTTGATGCATCTTTGACAAACATATTTTTTTCTTTAATGATGTTCCTCAAAACAGTTAGCAAAATATTTGAATTGCCATTTATAATGTCACATTGTAATGTAAACATCAAATAAGGTACGAAAATTTTTACTGGAGGGGAAAAAAAACCTTAAAGCGGCACAAGTCTTTATACCACTGGAGTGGGATGGAGGAGCCAGATTACAAACATCTACACATGCATAGTGAGGAAAAAAAAGATTTTACTAAATTCACGCATTTTTAAAATAGTTATCAAGTCTACTAAGCACCAACAATCCTAAAAATTTTTCAGCTTCATGATCTGTTTAAAAAAAACACACTATCAAATTAACATTAAAAACAAGCTTGAAGTGTAGCTTGTCCAAAAAAATAACTAAGTATGCTCACGTTTTTTCACATTACAAAAAACAGTGGCATACAGAACAGACCTGCGAAGAATGCCTCTAACTCTATCCTACCATGGATGGAGATTATACCAGCATGTCATATGAGTCTAAAACTGTGAAAGTTTTAGAATGCAGCATCTTGTCACCAAAAAAAAGCTGATAAAACTTAAAAGTATTTAAAAGATGCTGCCCTTTATTTTAAAAAATTTTAAATGAATTTAAGCAAAAATAACATACATTTTGTACATCAACTGGCCATTTCTGGTACAGAAACCCAGCATATGGTAATATTATTGAATAAATGTAAATGCTACTTACAAGTTTTTTTTCTTTTTAAATACATTTTAGACAAACTTTTTTCTTTTTTTCTAAGTTGCACAATTAACCTCTTAGCTGCTAGCTTGATGCAAACATATGTAACAATACACAAATTTAAAAATATTTTTTTATTCTACATAAAAGCTGTCAAAATTCCGACACATCAAAATGCAAAATAATGGAATATACTTTTAAAAAATTAGTTGCAAGTCTAGCAGCAAAGCAATTAAGTGAGAACATATTTAATATTAAAACAAAGGGAACTCTGCATCTATAGATGAAGTCCAACTATCTTAATTCTACTGGTACAAACAGAAATTAAAACATTCTCCCTTGAGGGAAAAAAGTGATTATTTAAAATAGGAGTAAAAGCCATTGCTGCCCGAAGAGCTCCCCAGGCTGAGTTCCTGGAACAGGGACAAAGGGTCGCTACTCTTCTTGGCCTGCTCAGGCGGGGGCCTGGGCTTGGGGGGCGCCCGTAGAGCACTGGCATAGGACATGGTGGGCTTGCTGCCCCCCGCACTCTGCTGGCTGCTGCTGTTGGCCGACTCCGCAATCTGCTTGTTGGGCATGAGGGGGGGGAACTGGCCGAGATGCTGCAGCACATTATAGTTGAAGGAACTGGACACCTCAAGGTTTTCAGACTTCAGCTGATCCTCAGGGGGAGGTTTGACGGCCTTGGGCGGAGCTAGAAGCAGAAAACAGTGACAGCGATTAAGACCCAGGGACGGTCCCACACCTCATCGATGCGTGTCACGGTTGGCTCTCAGCCCCAGGAGCTCAGGCACAGGGCAGTCACGAGGACAGGCAGCTTCTGCCACAGAATGTCAAAATCACAGCACACCTAACCAAACTCCTGCATCTCATTAACACTCAAAAAAGAATCCTCTACACGACCTGGGGTAGTTAACATACAAAAACTAAAGGTCAAGTCTGAAGGTTTGCTTTCAAAAATCTAATTTGTACAATTGTACATTTGATATTTATTATTTTAACTGCTCACAGTTTGAAAATGGGACCTAACATGTTCTTTAATAAAAATAAGCTGTATAGGCAGACTTCTGGTCCAAATAGCTTTTATTATTAACCCAAGTAATAGTAGCACTGAATTCCATTTCTTAAAAATGCTATTTTTTCTTAGAATATACAAGCACACATGGAATAAGGTGAAGGAAAAGTGGGTATGATCTTGAGTTTCCGTTTCCTGTAACCTGCCTGCCTGCCTTTTAGGGCCCTCGGTTATAATGTGACCCCCTTCTCCTAATGTCCTGCTCACTAAATTTAAACTGGTTTCCAAACGCTGCTTTTGTTTTCAATCTTTTAAGAATTTAACTAATGCTATACTGGATTATAATCATAATAACATACTCACTGGGGATAACTTGGAAGTTATACAAAAGGCCAAAGAAGAAAATAAGTCATTCATATTCCCAAATACCTGAGAAAAGTCTTAATTTGTTGATGTGTTTTTTCCTAAGAGCATCATATAATGTAGATATTTTATAACTTAAGTAACCTCTCATTTTTAGAAATTTGGATTATAACCAATACTTCACTTTGATACACTGTTATAAATGTTATTAGAGATAAACATTTCTCAATTTTCATGACTATTTCCTGAGGAGAAGCCCTCAGAAGCATGCTGTTGGGTCGCGCAGCAGGCACACAATGGGAAGTTCTGGTAACAGCAGCCAGACTTTCCCACAGGAAGATACTGTCGTTCACACTCAACCAACCATGTTTACACACCTCCCTAGTTGATCACAGCATTGGTGTAATTACTTGTTTTTTAGAATGAAGCTATTTTTTAAAGATTTTATTTATTTTTAGAGAAAGGGGAAGGGAGGGAGCAAGAGAGGGAGAGAAACATCAATGTGCGAGAGAAACATTGATTGGGTGCCTCCCACATTCACCCCCCAACTGGGGATCAAACCCACAACCTAAGCGTGAACCCTGACTGGGAATTGAATGGGCGACCTTTTAGTTGTGGGATGATGCTCCAATCAACAGAGCCATGCAGGCCAGGGCAAGCTCATACTACTTTTACTTACTCCACTAAGATTTATTATTTAACCATGTTCTTATTTTCATGGAAATATAATCAGAATTTACAATCTTTTCATTTAAATAATAAATGTTTACAAAATAATATGTTTAACCTAATGTCTACGTTTCTATCCAACCGTGAATTCAAGACCTCTATGAATTTATCATATATACCAGCTAAGAGAAATTATTCTTTAAAACTATGAATTCTAGCCTTGGCTGGGGGTGGCTCAGTTGGGAGCGCTGTCCCACACACCAAAGCACTGCGTGTTTCATTCCCAGTCAGAGCACGTACCTAAGTTGCAGGTTTGATCCCCCACTGAGGCACACACGGGAGACAACCGATCAATGTTTCTCACACTAATGTTCCTCTCTCCCCCTTTCTCTTTCTCTAAAAAAAAAAAAAAATCAATAAAACATATCCTTGGGTGAGGATTTAAAAAAATCTATGAATATTACTAATCTCACAACCAATGATATTTTTCAAAATACATATCTCTATAGTCTTAAATTTTCATCCATGTATGAAAAGAAAAAGTCTGATAAAGTATGTCTTGTTATCAAGATGGATGAACAGAACCCAAGCACACCCATGTTGGAGAGGAGACCCCCACCTGCACTGGGGAACCACCAAGTGTAAATACCCTGCAGGGACACTGGGTCAGCCCCTGACTGCACGGGATCTGTTTTCATGGTCTCGGTGTCAGCAGCCTAAAGTATGATCAGTGACAAAAATGGGAAATCCAAAGGTCAAAAAGGTCAAAGACGTGGTCTCTGCTCTCAGGCTTACAATTGTGGAGAACGTATTTTCCTGTTGATTCACCACAGGCAATTGTTACATTCCTCCAAAAATAAATACACACACACACACTGACAGACAAGAAGCTGTGTCTCAGGATAGTAGTGATTTTGAATTAATTTTTAATATGATTTTAAATTAATTTTTTAATATTTAACTGTTACTTTCTACTAAAGAATACTACAATTCGTCTCCTAGCAACGAAGAAAATAATTCTGTACTTGTGTAAGATACCACACACAACATGCACATTGGGGATTTGTTTAAGAACTTTCTACCCTACCTGCTCAGGTTGAATTTTTATTGACTTTGGCCAACAGCTGTCCTAAAATTTAGGTGGAAAAATGAGTGAAATGATCTGGCTTCGAAATAAGTTATTATAAACAAAACAAGGAAAAAGTAACCAATTTCCACCAGTGATTTGTAATTTAGATGTTTCTCATGAAATTCAAATATAATAATATGAGTGTATTTATGTTAGACCTTTAAAATACAGATCAACCCCAGGAAAAGTACAGCAGCTTATACCATGGGCACTAAAGAATGTTTAAAGATTAAAATGACAGTGTCTCTTGCCAGGAAACAAAGTCAAAACTTTTTTACTGCTTTTTGTCCTACCATGTCTAATGTTCTAAAAATATGCTATATGGCACACGCTCAAAAATGGGTCAGTTACAGAAACAATGGATTCACATTCTAAAGGTGAGCAAGATTAATTTCAAATACAAAGGTTGCTACCAGGGCAGAAATTCACCAAAAATCACACACTTGCTCCCAAAGATCAATGTCTACAGCCTACAAAAAGAAGGCTATAGCTTAGAGATTGCAAGTATTATCGTTCATTTCTTTACATTCAAAATACACACATAAAAAAAGAGGGAACAAATTAAAGATGAAAGTACATTCATGTTCAAGGCTAAAGAGGAAGACTTTAGACATCCCGCCATGTATTTCAAGTTTACAGCCTTGTCTATTCCAATGCCCTTCAATGCCTTTTTAAAAAATTCCTTAGCTGTGGATTTTTCAGTTCATTAGAATATAAGAAATAAACAAATGATTTCTTAATCTCAAAATGTTAGACTTTACTGATTTCTCTTATGACTAAACTCTATTGTATCTCAAATTGTCAACAATTTTACTGACAATAAATCCTTGAAAACTGACACTGACCTAACCAACTCTGCCTGTCCCAGTCTGAAAAAAAACAAAACGAACAAAAACCTCAGAAAACAAACTTTCCCAAGCAAAAATGAGTCTAACTAGTATTTAGAAATACGTTTTAAATTCCACTACCTCTCTCATCCATTCACAGTTCCCCACACAGACGGATCCACTTACCTTCCAGGCCGCAAATGTGGACTCAGCGCGGTCCTAAATTAGTAAGCGTGCCTGAGGCTGCCTATGAGCTATGACCACTGACTACTGCTCAAAGGCAGCAATGCAAGTGGGGGAGATGGAAGGAGAAAATTCCATGGATACCTCGGAGCTGAGTAGTTCAAAGCTACGGTTTAAGCAGCCCACCCGCCTTGTCTTACCTATCAACTCTCTAGGCTGAGCTGCCCTGCTGGATCCATTGCACGGAATGTTCTGATAGGGGGTAGATGAGGTGGCGTTTACCCAGGACTCCGGGGATAGAAAGTTGAAAGAAGATTGGTTACTGTGGTCCTGCAGCTCTTTACACTGAGCAAGACTGTCTTGAGGAGCACTCACTTCTTCAGAACATGGCTGGACTGAGCTAGAGGAGATTCTTCTTTGGTACAAGGGCCGACCAGGTCCTCTGGGTTCATACTACACAAAGGAAAAGCACATTTCATTAATCAGTGAAACTTATACTCCCTTCCTTAGATATACAGCAATCTCACTGTACTAAGTAGAAATTCTCAAAAACACTCTCTTCTGCGACTATAACAACACCCCCAGAAAGCAGCCTGAGCTCTGGACATAGCATCAGGAGACCTGGAGTCCAATGACAACACACATTTAATTTCTGATTACACTTTCTCATCTGTAAAATATGGAGCTGAACTTCCTATCTTCAGTTCTAAATGCTATTGATGTTTCAGCACCATTAGATTAAGAATAAGAATGAAGAAATTTTATCTGTTCATAATTAAACAGGGAAACTACAGTCATCACCAACTGAATCATAGCCATCTTGAACAGGGTCATCCATTCTGGATTATTTCTTGGGCCTGAGCCTTCAGCACCTCCCAATTTATCATTGCTTAAACCTACCAGACGGCAAGACACCATTCCTCCTACCCAACAGGAAGTACCCCGGATTGGACTCACTTTGTATCTTCTTTTACAGTCTTCAATTAACATAGAACATTCATTACTTTCTTCAAAAAAATCCTTTATATGCCTCAAACCCAGTGAACTTTCTCTTTATATTTTCTCCTTCCTAAACTGCACAACCTATTCCTCTAACCCTCCCAACAAGATCTATTTGCCAGCCATCTCACAATTCTTTCTTTATTATTTCCTATGTAATAATAAAACACAACACCCTTGCCTGGGTGTTGTGACCAGTATGCATCCCCGGTTGCAGTGGCAAGGCAGGATGGAGTAGTAGTTAGGTTTGCGACCTCAGTCTGGGTGTCCAACCTGCAGCCTGTGGGCCGCATGCGGCTCAGGATGGCTATGAATGTGGCCCAACACAAAATCATAAATTTACTTAAAACATTATGAGATTTCTTTTGTGACTATGTGTTGCAATGTATTTAATGTGTGGTCCAAGACAACTCTTCTTCCAGTGTGGCCCAAAGACGCCAAAAGGTGGGACACCCTCCTAGAGGCTCACCAGTTGGGATTAGGCTTCAGGCTGTCTTTTATGAGCACTGTCTCCCCGGGCAACTGACTTAACCTCCTGGGAACTTCACCTGTAAACATGGCTTCATTACCCACAGCACCTCTTAGGGCTGCTGTGAGAACTAAATGAGTTCTGCATGTATAGTAGTTATAACTGTTCCTGGCACATATGAAGGGCCTGTTGTTATATAATTGTTTCACTATAACACATAAAGATAAGGTTCCATGTTAGATCCTAAATGACAGATTGGGGTTGGCTTTTATTGCCCCCACTTCCCTCCAGCAATAACAGATTTGCTGTTCAGATGGTGGTCACCACAATTCTGAGGAATCTTTCTTTTACCACTGTTGCAGCAATAATTGGAAATCAGGCACTGGAGGTTCGAGGACAAAGGAGAGAGATGAACTGGCACGGCCACAGCAGGGTGCGCTTTGGGGATCTCAGCACAAGCCGAGACGGTCAGGCCGACTAATGGGGGAGAGGGTGGTTGCAGGTGCTGTGAGGGTACCATCATCGTAGCCAGAACCACTATTTGCTGCTGTGAGATCTGTCCTCAAAGGAAATCTTAATGACAACCAAACAAAATGACTTATATAACAAATAAACTACATGTTAGCAGTTTTGTAGTTCTCAGCACACAGATCCTATGCAGGTTTGTTAGATTTTCACATATTTTTCTTTGAGTTACTGTAATGGTACTGGCTTTTATATTTGGATGTCCAACTGTATAATGCTGGTCATAGAAATGAGACTGATTTGTGTGTGCTGGCCTTATATTCTGAAAGCTTGCCAAATTCACATTAGTCATAGGACTTTTATTGGTTAGTTTTGTGTGTAGGTTCCTTGGGTTTTTCTGCTTTGACAATAATGTTATCTGTGAACAGGGACAGTTTTATTTCTTCCTTTCCAATCTCTGTGCCTCCACCTCCCCCTTTTTTGGCCATACTGCACTAGCTAAGATGCCGGTACGATATTGAATAGGAGTGTTGAGAGTAGACATCTTAACCTTGCTCCTAATTTTAGAGAGAAAGCATTCGGTCTGTATCCTTAAGTATGATGGTTGCTGTAAGATTTTATAGGTAACCTTTAACAAGTTAAGGAATTTCCCTTCTATTTCTAGTTTTCCAAGAATGAATGGATGTTGTATTTTGTCAAATGTGTGGGTTTTGTGGTGTTGTTATCTCTTGATATAACTTGTGGTTTTTCTCTTTAGACTGTTAGTATGGTGGATTACACTGACTTATTTTCCAATACTGAACTAGCCTTGCATTCTAGGAATAAGCCTCAACATGGTCTTAGCATATTATTTTGTATATACTGCTGAATTCAACTTGCTAATGTTGTGTTGAGGATCAATGTTCACAGACACCAGTCTGTGGTCTCCTCTCTTTTGCTCTGCCTCTACCCAACTGTGGTATCACAGTAATGTTGGCCCATACACATTAGTTTAGAAGTTCCCTCCTCTTCCATTCTCTAGAAGAGACTGAATAAGTTGGAGGCAGGAGGACAGAGAGATAAAAAAACAAGGAGGCCTGGCCACACCCTCTCAGCCCTGAAGCTCCACCAAACATAGGTGGCTTCCTGTCTCAGGGTCTAGGCTCTTGCAAGGTTTTACGGTGACCAAGGCCACAGCAGTGGGACTTTTGATTCCATATTGCCACTAATCTTTAAGAAATTACCAACTGCTGAGTTTGGTGTAGTATCAAAGAATTACCTGTAAAAGTTACCAAAATTCCCTTTTAGGTACATATCTGTATGATGGAAATTTTCTTTACATGCTTCAACTAAAATGACGTACTGCAGCAGATTTGCAAAACTAAAAACATGGCACTCATGAGATATTTTTGTTTTGAAAAATAGTTATTTTATAAAATATTAATAAATAGTGGGTTTATTATACTTTTAAATACATTAATAATTTCTAAATTCTCAGTTTTAAAAATCAATAGCTTGTATAAAAAACCATTCATAGATTTTTAAATGTAACACAAACAAAAGCTTGGTTTTTGCATAAGGCTTCCAACTGAAGCACTATTTGTAACAGCAAAAGACTGGAAATAATCCAAATGTCCATCAACAGGAGACCAGTTAAATGAACTGTGATGCAACTCTGCAATGAAAACACCACACAGCTGTAACAGGAATGAGGAAGATTGCCACACACTGCTGTGGACGAGCAACAACCTATCAAGGTGCAAAACACATGTAATATGCTACCTTTTACCTGAGAAAGGGAGGAATATGTATATATAAAAGTATTTCCTTATATTTTCAAAAAGAAATAAGAGGATAAACTAAATATTAATAATAACACTTATCTATAGGGGAAGGGATGAGTTAAAGATGGAGAATAAAAATGGAATAAAAATTTTTGTTTTAATCTCTATAAATATTGCTTGTTTTGTAATTGAGACTTTGGAACTATACACTACTACCAGCCAAGAAGGGAATTAATCCCTACAACATTCCACAAGGGCTCAGGCCTCAGAAACACCAGTTGCAATGGAAAGGGAAGGAAGATGAGGGAATAAAACTGGGGGATAGCTGAAGTCTGTACAGGGAACTGCTGGGCTCACTCACACTCCTCCCCAACAACCAGAAGGACTCCAGCGTGAAAACATCTCCAGAGAAAGTCCTGCCATGCGATCAGCCCTGAGATGTTGCTTTTTAGTGACACACATAATCGAAGGTCACCAGACACTTAGGGGCATCTCCAGCATAAAAGGACACACAAACAGGAAAGGAGAGAGGCCCAGGAAAAATAAGTAACAGTGATCATTTTAAAACATTTTTAAAAATATTTTTAAACTACTGTTTTAGTTCTTACCAAAAATTTAAAACAAAACAACAAACCCTAAGTTTGTTTCTTCAGAAGAGGCACTGCATTATAAAATGAAAAATAAGATATTAGGAAAAAGGAAAAATCTCAGAATAAAGAACTTTTGGAAATTAAATATTTGAGGTCTCAAATATAAAATGCAACAGAAGAGTTTATAGACAGAATCAAGGAACTCTTTCAGAACGTAGGAAAAAATACAAAGATCAAACTATGAACGGGGGAAAAAATAGAGATTTGAAGAATCCAGGAGGTCTGATATGTCAACAGAACTTTCAGAAAGTGAGAAAAAAAGAGATGGCTAAGACCTCATCAAAGGAATAATGTCAGACAATTCCAAAGAGCGGAACGAAAGATGAGTCTTTACCCAGAGCAGTGCTGTGATGATGGAGGTCTGCAGCTGCACTGGTTAGTAAGGTGGCCCCCAGTCACAAGTGGCTATTGAGCAATGGAAATGTGGCTAGTGGAAATAAAATATTTTATTTTATTGCCTTTCACTTCAAATCACACCTAATCCATCACAAATTCCCATGGGTCTTACCTACAAATAGATCTTGAATTTATTTACTTCTCACCATTCCCACTGCTGTATCATAATCCAAGCCTAGATCCAATCCATCATCTCTTACCTAGAAAACTAAACACTCTCCACTATTTCTTTAATATTATTTTAAAATAATTATTTTAAAAATAAAATGCATTACCTTAACAGAATTTTAAAAACAACTTTAATGTCACATTAGGTTCATAAGATTCAATCATAATGAACAGAATCAAAAATTTATCTTAAGTTCCAAGATCACAGTACATTTGTTTCTGGGTTCTGTTGTTTTTCTTGAAAGAAAGGTACACTGAAATGAATGTAACTTTGTATTCACAAAGTCACATAATGCAAATATCATGAAAAAGAATTTAGGTCTAAAGAAAGAAAAATACCACTTGTATCTCACAAGCAAAAGTGCTTACAATTTGTAAATAGTATTGTCCCACCAAACAATATTATTGAAGGAGATACTAGAATGAATGCAATATTACATCTTAGAAAGAAATGTCAGATTCGCTGCTCTGACATTTTAAACTACTTAGAATCTGACTCTTGGTTACTCTTCCTGAGTATGAAATAGTCAAGTTATCAATTACAGACCACAATGCTTCTTACAATGAGAAAATGCCAGTGTGAGTAGAAAATAAAATAGTTCAGAGATGTTTCCCTTCAATAACTGTTTATATTTTCTTTGAGAATCAAAATGATCACAATTAAGTAAAACTTCCAGCTTTAAAAAACAAGTAATACCCCCAAATTTTTGTATTTTTTAAGAACATTTAGAAATGTAATACATTAATGTTAATATTCTAGCATTTAAGGTTTCTAAATTAACATCCAAGCAGTCAAATATTTAGCAGCTACAACTGGTTAATTTTTTTAATGAATGAATTTTATCTTTTTGTAATCCTCACCCAAGGACATTTTTTTCATTGCTCTTAGAGAAAGAGGAAAGGAGAGAAGGAAACATTGACGTGAGAGAGAACCAACAATCAGTTGCTTCCTGTGAGCGCCCAGACCATGGACCAAACCCACAACCTTTCAACTACAGAAAGACACTCCAACCAACCGTCCAGGACAGAACTGGCTAGCTTTTAAAATTCAAGAATCCTAAAATGAGTCATCTCCCTCTCTCTTGTCTACCACTATCCCCTCACCTCCAAAGAGGAAAACTTCATACAACTGAATGAAGATTTAATTCTTTGGATCCAAGAACATTATTTAGCTTCCCCTCACATCTGCTTCACATAATTGCAGTCATTTCTCACTTTGCAGGAATGAATCTCATTTACGGCATAAGATCTGAAGCACAGTGTGGCACTCGAGAAACAGCACGGGACTAGAAGTCAGGAGGCTCAGCTTCACTTTAAGGAGGAGTACCAGCTTAAGTGGCAAGTCCCTTTAAAATCTTAGTGCCTCAGTTTCCTTTTAAAAGGAGTACTTAGAATAAATTATCTCCAAGGCTTCAGTCTAGTTCCAGAGTTCTAGCTTTTTTTCTTTTAAGATTTTATTTATTTATTTTTAGAGAGGGAAGGGGGAGAGGGAGAGAGGGAGAGCGAGAGAACAAAAGAGAGAGAAACATCAATGTGCGGTTGCTGGGGGCCATGGCCTACAACCTAGGCATGTGCCCTGACTGGGAATCAAACCTGCGATGCCTGGTTTGCAGCCCATGCTCAATCCGCTGAGCTACGCCAGCCAGGGCCAAAGTTCTAGCTTTTAAAGTCTTTAATAAATCTAAGCCTTTGTCAATGAGAATACATTTTAAACTTTTATTATTAAAATATCCAAACATAATCTATTACCAACTTTAACAATCATCAACAATTTGCTGTATTTGTTAAAGTAATTCAAGTGTTATGAGATATACAAGACTATTTAAGTTATTTAAATTAAAAAAACTACAGAGCATGCAAATTGACTATAACAAAATGCATTCTGGGCAACAAGTTAAAGTTTCAGATTCCCTGCCCCCAAAGAGGGAAATTGCTATGAAACTGAAAGACAAGGGACCCAAAACAAAAAGTTTAGAAAAAGATCCTTTTCCTAAAAAAAGAAAAATATTTCTGGCAGAGAATACCCTTTATATTTCCACCTACACTTCAGTCGTGTGGGTCCCTAGGCTGTTTAAATACATAAGCTATACTTTTCTTCCCTTCTTTTCTTATTTCTTGACCATTTTTTATCTCCTATTGTTTGTCCAGTTCTCAGTTTTCTCATAAAGAGACTATTCTTTCTACATACACATCTTACCAATCAGACTGTTTCTTCACATTAAGATGGCAACCCTGACACTCAGGTCTAATTTAAAGTCCTTGGGTCCTAAGTAATTTCATTACTGATTGCTTAATAGCACATCCTCCTCTATCAGAGGTGCTTATCTGGGTTCACTCCATGTTTGTGTGTTTATAGATACTCCTCATGTTAAACTGTGAAATCATTACATTGCTAAATATATGATCATGATTTTCTAAGCCCACTGATATCTTTTTCTAAATATCAAAATACAATGCTAAAATTTCAAAAGCCATTTAAGAAGGAGAAACTAAATGACTAAATTAATGTATTAATTTCTTAGTGTTGAAGACTGTTGTCAGTTTAAACATAAATTCCTAATGTAAAATGCTTACCACTGCCTTATAAGGTATATCTCTAACATATGAGGTTAGTAAGCTATTTCACATGTGTATGTATAAATAACTGGGGGAAAGGTTAGCAACTTAATTAGGGCTCTATTTATAATTATACCATCAAAGCTAATCTAAGGAAGAACTAAATGCTCTCATAAAAACTCCAAGTCTCATTAACTATGGTGCCAGAAACTTTAATTAAAACAGAACACCTCATGTAAATGATTAGCTTTGATAACTTAAGTATGAATAGAGGTCTAATTTATTAATTTGGTGATCACCGTTTTGGTTATGTGCATTAAGTGGTTTATTAGATACCACACACTACCAACGTTTCTGAGAAGACCCTGTTGAGAAGACAGCAGTATCACCTGATCATACAACACAAGTCATGAGCTCCTACCACCTACTTCTGAAGTCACAATAAGCAGAATATGTCAATCAGCCACTTACATAAACTTCAAGCTACATTTGTACAATACTTTGCTCCATAAAAGGAATTTGGGACAAGGGATAATTAGACAACAGTATTGAAATCAAAACCATCAACTAATTTCAAAACTACAGTTGCTTGAACAAAAAATGAAAATGAACAGATGGGCCAAAACTATCTTTTGTTCAAAAGCCAACACAGAGACAAGAAGTATTTCCAAGTGCATTCATCACAGGTAATATAAATCACCTCTAATGTGAGGTAAGTGCTGACTCACTGAAAGCGGATCAGAACGGGTGACTTGTAAGCACCCCATTTTCATTACAAGGCTATCCCAACAAAAGCAACACTGCAGCTTCATAAACAAATCCCAGGCTTCCATAGTGATGTTTTTAAAAATAATTCTCCATTCATTATTTATGAGCACTTGTAATCTACTTCATGGCAGAGTGTATCTTAAATGGCAAAAGCTTTGCTCTGCACCAGTACCAGCATTGCTGGTTCTATGTTAAATGAAAGTTTTTAACCTGGTAAAATTATGCCCATTTCAGAAGAATGAGGATTTGACTCTTAAGGTAAAATGACTGGAAAGTATAGTAAGAAAAAAAAGGTCCCATTCATTACCAAAAACAAGGAAAAATCAACCTAACAGTAAATTTTAACCAGAAATAAAGGTGCTACAAAATTTTACAGAGGAATATTCAGGAAACAAAACGTGTGGGGTGGGGGAAGACAGAGAAAGAATATAAAATTAAAATATTGAAGATTCTACCAATTCATAAAATATTCATAAGGATACAATTTCCCCAAGTTAAGCTATACATTTAATGTAATTCAAATTAAAATCCAAGAAAGGTGTTTTGTTTTGTTTTGTTTTGTTTTGTTTTGTTTTCGTGGGGGAAGAGGAAGAGTTGAAAAAGGTATTCTAAACTTCTAGTAGAAAAACCACTGAATAACCCTCCCCTGACCTCAAACACACATACAGAAACTGGAGGTAAAAATACCTCCAGTAAGAAAGGAAACTTGACACGATATCACATTAGAGTATTACAAAACCTCGAGGTTAAAATTACCTCAATATAATTCTGGTATAGAATTATATACAGACAGATAGATGAAGAGAAAACTATCAAGTCCAGAAACAGATCTCAGCATATACTAAGAAGCTGCATCTCACTCAGAGGTTCAAGTTATCATACACAATGAAAAATCTCATACATGTAAAAATTACCCAAGAAAGTCCTGAGTCATGCCAAAATTAGTACAAAATGAGCCATTAGAAGTTCAGGAGCCAAGAACTAACTTGTATTGTTTCTTTTTGCATTTTATCTCCCCTACCTCCATAGCTGTTAGAAATGCAAGGATAACACAAAGAATTTAGTATTTGCTCAGAAAGCTACTATTCTATTTAGTGAGACTACAGTAGCATAATAAAAACAATGAAGACACTGGAATGGTCTGTAACCCGGGCCAGGTAGGACGACACCTCTGCCCTTGCCAATCACACTGGGAAAGCAGCAGAAGCAGGAGAGGCTGCAGGCACTGCTACCAGACCTCACTGCCCAGCCTCATCCAGGCCGCTGAGGGCCAGTGCTTTTGCTGCACTTGAGGAAGGTAATGAAGCCCACAGATTAGGCCGTAAGCATCTAAATGAGAATACCCTAAAAAATGTAAGTATCAAAAATGTTGTATAATAAGATCAAGATCCCATTTAGGGTGCCTCAACTTGAAGAAAGAAAGGTTTCATAGAATAATGTAACTGAGCACCACAATTAAGAAAAAAATTGTTTCAAGTTTCCTCAACACAAAATCTCCCTGCATTAATCAATCACACATTCATATATATGAATGCTTTGAAAAGGTAAGTGTTATAGTAGCAGACTTTGTATAGTGAAATTAGAAATAATTTCTCTAACTTTCACACTTTCCATACCGACCAAGTACTTCACTTGTCAAAAGAAAACTGAAATATCAAAAAGAAACCACATACTCTGAAGGACCGTCCCCACTCAAGGTAAGTATCAAGCTAATGCCTGTATGTGTTCGTCCCACATGAGATGAAGCCACCAAGGCTTCTAGCAATAAAAGAATTCACAGCAGGGAGGGAAATAAGATATTTTTCTGTATTGTTAGTGCTAAAGAAATTATTTTAAAAGGCTGGAAAGAAACAGCAAGCACATAAACCATTCATTCTGTAGGATAATTCATGCAAAATCATTTTGTACAACATAATACACAAAAGTTACCCCAATGCACTGAAAATGTCAAAACCTGCAATGTAGTAAAAATAATATTTTCCTTGTTGAGGTATTGTTCAGTGTTACAAACTAATCATCATCACATGTGAATCTCCTGCCTCAAAATACAGTTGACCAAACATTTCTGGAAAAGTAATTTCATTCTAAGAACCCACTAATGATTAAAGGTACTACTCATATACTCACAGCTAAACAGTAATATCAAATGTTAAGAGCTCAAGAGTACGAAGAACTGCATCCCCAAACTAAGGAACATTTACATAGATAAATGATTAAAGTACAGTGTTCAATATTCAGAATTTTCCTAAAGTACAAAACTTGGTAAGACCTTATAAAAACTTTGGCATGTTGTTTCCCACACATTATGAACTCATTGGCACTTTAAGTCAAAACATCGCCAGTGATATCAGTAAAAATGGTGGAGTAAGGAGCTCCAAAGTGCATCCCTCCATCAAAGCAATGAAAAAACTGGCAAAACTGTCACAATCAGCTTTCTTGGAATTCGGGAAACTAAAGCCTACAGCAACCAGGGGAGTACTTAATCAAGAAAAACTTTGGTAAGAACAGCAAGGTCTGTGGTGTTCCAACTCACCCTAGTTCCTTCCCCAGCTCTCCAACTCAGTGGTAGCCTGGAAATAAGACCTCGCATTGCGGCCACCAGGACCCAAAGGAGCAGAATGGACCTCTTTCTCAAAAATTTTAATGATTTGTTTTGACCTGTTTGGTGGCTTTTAAAAAAACAGAACAAGACAAAAAAATCACTTGTCCTATTTGTGTCCAACTCAAAGGGGACACATCGAAAACGTTCACCAGCGCATATTTCAGTATCTGCTGCCTGAGACAATGGGCAGTAGTTGGATGGAATGGCAGACTAACCACAAGCTGCGGAGGGCAGGCTGGGCAGTGAGATTCATTCAGGGAATAAGGACTTGGAACAGCTCTGACACATTCCTAGGATCTAGAAGACCACACATGTGCTGAAAGACTCAAAGAGAGCTAGGGTGACTATACAAATATCAGAAAAAACATACTAGAAGACAAACACTGTTAAGCAAGAGAAAGGACATTATAATGATAAAATAGTCAATCCTCTAGGAATATATAACAATCATAAACATATGTAAACCTAATGACAAAGTCCCAAAAACATGAAGCATAAACTGATTGAACTGAAAGAAGTAGGAAATTCAACAATAATAGCTGGAGACTTCAATACACTACTTTCAATAACAGATACAAAACCTAACAGAATATCCAAGGAACTGAAATTCGAACAGCAGTGTGAACCAAACAGATCTACAATGTCTGCAGAACACTCCACCCAACAGGACAAAATACAGCTTCTTCTCCAGGGCACCTGAAACTCTCTCCAGGATAGACCATGCATTGGGCCCCAAAACAAATCACAATACATTTTAAAAGATTAAAGTTATACCAATATGGGCTCCAACCACAATGGAATAAAATTAGAAATGAATAACAAAAGGAAATTTGGAAAACTCACCCTAGATATACTTGTTTTTCTCTAATTTTGCCAAACATGCACCCTAAACATTATACTAGAGGTTCTGGCCAGGATAATTAGGCAAGAAAAAAAAATGCATCCAGGTTGGAAAGGAAGGACAAAGCTATATTTGCAGATGGTTTTATCTTCTATATAGAAAAATCCTAAGGTATCCACAAAAAACCTATTAGCGCTAATAAAGAGTTCAGCAAGTTTTTATGGTCTATGCTAAACAGCACTACTTTGGAAGCTTTATAACGTGGAATTAAAGATTTTCATATCAGTGATGCTCTTTGGAAATACGTAAGTAGTTCAAGATAAAAAATTTCAATTTACCTTAAAATGCTTAGTGTAATACAGTCAATTCTATGTTAAACACTGCACATTCTGACATCTGGGAGTCAGTGTACCATCTGGTATCATCTGCCACCTCTAAGAAACCACCAGAATGAGGCACAGGATAAAGAGCACAGGACTTGGGACTGGCCACTGGCTGAGAAAGCCAACCTCTACAGAAAGTTCTAATGAACAAATTTGTAATAAACAAATGTAACTTAAGCAAAAAGATAAATCACTAAAAGCCATTTCCCCAAACTAGACAGGACTAAGCCAGCTTCCCTCCTCAAGTCAGTCAGATGGTGAAATGTTCCAAAACAACAATAAAAGACTCTAAGGGGCTTCATGCTTCAACAATAATGACCATTCTTAACAGTCTGAAATACCCCACTTAGGGCCGGAGGGTGGGCTGGGGAGGATATGATTAAAGTATGTTCCAAGATAAGAGTAGTTTTAATGGACTGTTAAATTCAGTAAGATCTGTCCACTATTTTCAAACCAATAAATACTGGTATTTTTTGCAATCAACTAATCTTGAAGAAAATAGGAAAAGAAAGGCACTTACCTCTTCTAAGCTAGGGAGCGAAGAAGAAGACACTGTTCGAGATGACAGTGGGTGAAATGGCTCTTGACCAACAGCATGTTGATGATTCTGTATTTGTACAAAAGGATTCTGCGGTGGCCTGTGAGGCAGCGGAGGTAGGCCATAGGGAAAGCCTGGCCCCATTAGGTGATTCTGTTGTAAGTTAGCAAAAGTCCATGCTCCATCAGGTGCCAGGTATTTCAAGGGAGGCGGGGCAAGGTGTTCAGATGGCAACGAGAAAGGCGAGCTGAATATCTGGGGTGGTAGGCGCTGTGGAAATGCCGGGTTGTTGGCTACTTCAATGTCTCTGCTGTTGTCATTAAAGTTAGAAAAGTGGCCACTGTGGTCTGTACTGGAAGGGGGAGATGGGACTGCTGGTGGGCTCCTGGTCTGAATTTGTCTATATTGCAAAAGTCTTGATTGAGGTGGTGGCATTTCAGCGAGTTCCCGTGCTTCACTTGGATCACGATTAGACAGTTCTCTGAGTAAGCCTTGCAACCTACAGAAAGACAATGAAATATGAGGAGAAAACAAAGAAAGGCTCTAGCACATTAAAGAGAGCTTAGTCAATGACGTGAAATTTCTACAAACAAAATCATAATGCATAACTTGAGCTAACATTAATTAATCTCAAATATAAGCGTTAACACTCAACAGATGCTGAACTGAAGACACTGAGTGTGCCGAAGTACCTGATTTCTTTGTTTTCCCTCTGTATAAAAACAGCTGTCCTTGTCTCTACCTCCAGTAGCGGGCAGTGATAGAAGGTCACCATAATGGCGAACCTTATGCAGAAGGGATTAGGAAACACTTCAATGCATTCACATGACACTGGCCACAAAAACAAGTTTAGAGTCATAACTGAACACTCAAAAATGTCTGTAGTTAAAAGAAGGTAGGATTCAGTGCTACTAGAAAAAAATTAATAATATATTTATCATTGTTAACTTTCAACCATTGATTTACTTCTGTCTTCATTCATTCTTCATAAGTATTACTACTGAGCATGAAAACACACTATTGAGAAGGATGGTATGTTTCTTTTCTAGAAGAGACCACAAAGCAAAGGGCCACGTTATTTTCCAGTCCCCAGCACACTGTCCATGCCTAGATCTGCAGCTACTTCTAAATTGATTTATCTATATTTTAGGATCAATCAATAGAAACTGTGTAGCATGTGCCCAGAAGGCCAACATCTAATTTCTCTGGTGACAATATTCCAATGTGAGGCTAAAAGAACAACATTCAAGAAAGAAAAGAGTGGGTGGGTCATGTTTCAGAGGCTGGTTTTAGTTGCTGAAATACCTGGAAACCGTTGTTTCTGTTTCACCTTCGGCACCGCTAGGGAGCTTCCAGTCCGCCCTCACTGGCGGCTGATGTAACCCAATGGGCGGCTGAGGAAGATGCTGGAGGTGAGGGTGCGGATGGTGATGGTGTGAGTATGGAATACCGCCCTGACTCAGATAGGCGTGGTGCTCATTCCACTGCTGTAACCGCACTTGCTGCTGCCTTAATGTTTCCAGGGCCACACTCCCATGCATTCGATCTGTAAAAACATTTGTGGAAAGTTTAAGTTTTCACGCATGCAGGGTCTCCACGTAACTTTTTCAAGAGTTTTTACAACCAGATATTCTCCACAAATACAAAGACATGGCTATAGTTTGGGTTTTGGAGAAAGCAAATGTTTTCTAAATTTGCAGGTACCTGGGGTTATGGTAATGATGATGATCATGATGATCCTTCCTTAGCTACATAATCACGTGCCCTGGCATCGACGACTGGATGCTTAACATTATATAGCATTTGGAACTAGATTCTGATTATTACACTAAGTGATTAGGTTTTGCTGGTATTAAAGAAATGAATGAATCCTGATCCACGTTAGTACTCTATAGTACCTGCCATGATAGGTAAATAATTTCTGAATTTGTCACTTTCAGTAGTGACAGGAGAACTTACCTAGAGCCTCCCCTATAGGCAGTCCTGGGGGGTTCTCATCAGTGAAGTTATTCAGATGTGAAGGAATAATGGGGCCAGGCTGCGCAATGGCTCTCAGGGGACTGTGGCCTTCTTGCAACATGGGAGGGGGCTGCTGCTCAGGAATCACAGCCTCTACAGGAGGCGACTGTGGTCGATGAGAAACTGCATTATTAAAAAAAGCACTGTTGGGCCCTGACTGGTAGGCAGGAGAAAGTTGAGGAGGTGGCTGCTGAGTCAGCGGATTCAACGGATTCTGCTGCTGGACTACCTGATTTGGTTGGGATGGCATTTGATTTGGTTGTTCAGGCAAATTATTCTGCTGCTGATTTAACAAGGCGTGCTGCTGCTGTGGAATTGGAAACGGTGGTCTTGGGAGCTGGGGGAGGGGATGAAAATGACGACTGGGGATTGCATACTGTGCGTGGGGGGCGGGGAGGGGAAGGTTTATGTGTCTTGGGTTGAGATTATCTTTGCGATGAAATTTGGTATTGGGATAAACAACACCAGGACGTGATTCAGGACTTCTGTTCTGTGGATTTGATTCCAAATCAATCTAGGGAAAAAAATAAGAAGTCTTTTTAACAGTGGAAAAATCCAAGTCCTGTGGCTCTCCACCTTTCCCCACCCCTAGCACGTCTTAAGGATATCACACATTCTTATCAGTAATAGCAAGGGTGCAGCGTACCCAATCAATCACTTTCTGACACTCAAATTAGGAAATAATTATTTTTTACATTACAAAAGATGAAACAGGTAAACAGCATGTTAAGTCTGAGTCATAAGAAGAGATACTGCCATTTTATTAGCATATACACTTTAATTCCTTCAAAAAACATTATTTTTAATTTCACACTTTCTTCCTTGGAGGATAACCATTTATTCCCTTCTGATACAAATCATTAAAATGTGTTCTTTCCTTCTGATTTTATTGTTTTTACATATATCTTCAAAGATACTTATCTTAATTTGAGAAAACTTGAAGTGAACAAATAAATAATTTATTGCCTTAGTATAACCAATTTGGTTGTCAGTTTTTGGTATTAGTTATTGATATTTATTCTCTTGAGAAACATTTTTGAGGGCTCACCAAGGGCATTGTGCCTGGTGCTAGAGATTAAAAAGCAATAAAAAGATTCAGTCTGTACCCTCAAGAGCTTAGAGCAGCAGGGGTTGGCCAACTATGGCCCCAGGCCATTTCTGGCCCGACGGATTTCTGTAGGTTTTACTGAACACAGCCACGCTCATCCCATCCATTTACTCATTGGTTGTGGCTGCCTTCTAACTATAGGGGCAGAGTTGAGTGGTTGCAACAGAAACCATATGACCCACAAAGCCTGAAGATTTGCTATCTGGTCTTTTGCAGAAAAAGCTTGCTAAGCCTTGGCTTAAGAGCCCAGTAGAGGATGCTAACATGCAAACATAAAATCAGAAGGGCTGTAAGAGGAAATGATGAGATCCTAGTGCCTGGGAAAATTAAAAGTGGCTTCACAGAGGCTGTGGCATTTGAGTTAAATCTTGCTCAGAGAGCTGGAATTTTCCAGGGTGGGAAAGACATTCTAGGTAAAGATAATAGCTTATACAAAAGTGGAGCGAGGAGAAAAAGTATGGCAGACTTGAAGAGCATGAGAAGTTGTATGTTTGTAGAGCCATAACTTCACTTGTTTCTATGTTGTTTTCCCCTTCTTGACATTAAATGAAGCTGTAAGAGCCCAATTATACTCGACCTTGAAAGATTCAATACTGAGTATGAACGGTTTTTTAATCCTGCAAACTGTGCCAAGTTCCAAAGGTTTGTAAGGTAGGGAATGCTGTCATCCTTCTGCCATGTGAGTGTCATCATAAATGGTGACAATGTGAAAAATAAACATAAGGCGGAAAGAAGCATTTTTTCTTTTCTATCTTTGTCAAAACACTCAATGAGCTGTTTTTGTACTTCAGTGTTGAAATGGTCACTGAAGAGTACTTGCCTCACCAAAGGCTCTCAAGTTAAACATAGAATCGGCCACTCCCAAGAACAAAGAACAAGTAGCTTGTTCCTGAATTGAAGCTGGGGTACACCTGGCAAGCAAGCTCTGTACCAACCCAGCCCCAAGTGCACTCTCATCTCTAATTACTACCTGAAATGGACTGCCATTATGTTGGGCCAATTTGCATACACCTAGTTCTTCAAATTACTGGGTGCATCCAAACAGTCTAGAAAATGAAATGAGAAGGATGACAACTCTGTCCTAGTCAGCCTAAGCTGCTGCAATACCTGCTCTTCAAATGTCTCAGAATCTGATTAAAGTTCTTTATAAATAAACATTTTGCCCCATAAATCTTCAACTTTTTAAAGACTGAAGCTACATTCAGTTGGGATATACTTTTCCAAAGACTGTTGATATGCATACTCTCATTGCACGAAGGAAATCAAGATTAGATGTCAAAGCTGTTTGTGAATAAGCCAGTGTTTTAATTGCCACCTTCCCTTCTGATTTTGACATGGGCAGGTAACTAGGCCAGGGCCATAGAATTTAGATCAAGACGTGCTACTTTCTGATACTACAATGAGCCAGGCAGGACAGGGGACTGTAAGGTCTGAAGGAATCTGAGTCTATTATTATCAGAATTAAATTATCACTTTCCTCCTAATACTAAGTGCCCAATTCAAGGAGAACTAGGAAGTTTTCTTCTGCAGGACAAAGCATCAGGATGGGAAGGAAAATGAAATACATCTATCAGTTTGCTTAGTCTCCTAACAGGGAAGGATCATTAACAGAAATTTAAAAACAAGGATACGAAAGGCACTTAGCTATTCTGGCTTCATTTGCTCTGACAGCACCTGAGACTCTGGCACATGGTTTAGTCCCAAGCTGCCTCTGACTGCAACTGCCGCTGCCACTGCGTGGCCCTAACTCACTTGCTGTTGTCTCCCTGCTCCCTTCCCAAGCACCCAGGACTCCTGCTTGCACTGCTGCTGCCCTCCTACTCTGCTGGGAAGTCCCTGGCTGCCTCATTCACAATGCAGCTCCCCCCATGGGTACTACGCCCTCCCAGCTGGGGAAACTGAGAGTCAGAGCTGCTTACGGGACATAAACTGAATCTAGAGAGCAGTTCCTTACAGTAATGCCAGGGTTGGAGATACAGATTTGGAAATCATTGTCATGGAGCGGGTATCTGAAATCATAGAAATGGACTAGTTCATAATAATAAACCACAGTATGCAAAGAGAGGTGTGGGCCAGTGACAGAACGCTGAAAAACCCCCGACTTAAGGACTAGGAACAGATGGGAAGGAGGTGGACAGGAGCTTATCAGAGGGACAGAAGGTCACGTCAGAGCGAGTTGTGAAAAGTAGAATGTGTGTCACAGAAACCAAAAAGAAACAAGGTGGTCAAGATGAAAGAAGTAGAAAACGGTGCCAAACACCAGAGAGAAGCCAGTCAAGTGAGACCACAGCTAAAGCATGTTCGTAACACGTGGGCCCTTAGAACACAGCAGTTAGTGAAACGCTGAGCTCTGGCACTAGACTGTGTTTGCTGAGAGGCATGTAGAAGGTGAGGTGGGAAGGAGAAATTAGGTTAGTAGCTATAAGAAGATGAAGGTCAAAGAAAGTGTCTCTTTAAAAAACAGTCTATCAATCAATTTACTTATGGCCCGAGGAGGAAGAACCAGCAGCTAGAAAGAATCTAAAGATAAATGAGAAGGGACAAGGCCTGTGAGGTGATCAGAAGGGGAGAGATCAGTTTTAAGGGGAACTCCTCCTCTGAGACCAGTGATAAGGAGGTGAGGCTGTTCAAGGACAAAGAAAAGTCTAAGGTTTTAAGCTAACAGGGTGAATCCTGATGACCAAGGTCTAAGGCAAGGTCATCTCCTGATTACAAGGGTAACAGAAGGGGCATGAGAATCAGGCCTGAGGAGAGCTGCGGAGCAAACTGGGCCGAAGGAGCCAGGTACGTGACAAGAAATGTGGGAGAGCTGCTTGGGCTCCTGAAGATTAGAAAACACAAATTTCCAGCAGTACTAATTCAGCCAGTAATCTGACTTTCCCTAACTGGCTCACACACAGAAGCAGAAAAGGTAGATGAACGGAGGGAGCGAGTTAAGGATTTATCACTGGGTATGAGGAAAGAACAAGGTGAGGGACTTCAGAAGTTAAGTCCTCCTTCTCTGAGGAAGTTAATGCTTCCTTCTTCTTCACTATATAGCTCTTCTCATTTTGAGACTATTTTTAATGACTCATCTTTTAGCTGTGTCTTCATTTACTAATTTATCATGGAAAGTCTCTAAATCCAAGTCTATCACCAGGTATCACAATCTGAGAAGAGTATAGTGATAAGTTAATAATGTAGCCAAAAAAACGGTGGAGAAAAAGAGGCTAACATGACCCACCAGACCACTGTGAAACAATAAACATAAAAAATATACAGAAAAAGGTAAATGCTTTTTTTTAACATTAAGATTCTAAATCCATTGGAATAATGCATGTAAGCAGCATACCTGTTTTGATTCTGTAGGCTTTTTCTCTGGTGTTCGAATCTTATTAATTTCAGGTCCAGGATTATTTGTATCACTTTTACCTAAGAAAATATTTTAAAATTTTTATAAATTGTCTCCAGTGAATATTATATTTCCAATGACTACCCATTATTAGACAAAAGAAGTAAAATATTTTAAACATTTTTCACCCATTATTATTGATTTTATACTACTGCTTGAGTTTTGTTCTTAAATTTTCAGTGGCAGTTTCTCTGCAAGAAAGAAAATTTATAAATATAGCAAAACTCGCTGATAAGGCAAAAGCTTAATAAAGGATAATCTTAAAATATCAAATAATGCCAGAGATAATTTTCCAATCTCTAGGAATTAACAGCCTCAATTTCTTAAACTAGACAGAGAAAAGAACTTGGCATTCTTGCTTATTTATAAAGGCTCAAAAATTTAGTTATTTACAAATGCAATTAAGCAAAATCCAAATAATGTGTCAATCTAATGTGGTAAAGGGAATCTACACTGAATAAAGATATTCTGAAAGAAATGTAGTTATATGTTTAAAAGTAATAGATATCAAACTAAATATAAGTGAAAGATAAATAGTAAAGGAAGCAAAATTAATATTAAAACTATCACAATTAGACTGCTACTGCATACATGGGAAAGGCTTTTAATATATAACAATTAACTGCCGGATATTTTAAATTCCTTGAAAGAATCCTTAATTTAGGTTCTTGTTCAAAAACATTCCCTTAGGAATGCCACCAAAACTGAATAATCAATTATCATGCCAGGATGGCCTTACAACCAAACCTCAAGAAATAAAAACTGCAACATCTGAGAGGAAAAGCACACTGGATGGAATTAGTGGCAAGACAGACCACACATAAGCAGC
Source organism: Phyllostomus discolor (assembly GCF_004126475.2). NCBI lineage: Eukaryota > Metazoa > Chordata > Mammalia > Chiroptera > Phyllostomidae > Phyllostomus > Phyllostomus discolor. The sequence continues at coordinate 88,639,735 of NC_040910.2, forward strand.
ACACAGTGAAGCAGAAGGCAAAGCAACAAAAACAATGCAAAATGAAATATAAAAAGAAAAATATTATTTTAGTGACTGCTATGACGAAGTAACTGCTTGAGCTAAAGCCGAACCAAAATTTTTTTAAATGAAGAGAGCATCTTAAAATGTGGGGAAACTTTTTTTTTATTTTTAAGATTTTATTTATTTTTAGAGAGGAAAGGGAGGGAGGGAGGGAGAGAGAGAGAGAGAAATATCAATGTGCGGTTGCTGGGGGCCATGGCCTGCAACCCAGGCATGTGTCCTGACTGGGAATTGAACCTGTGATGCTTTGGTTCGCAGCCTGTACTCAATCCACTGAGCTATGCCAGCCAGGGCAGAATGTGGGGAAACTTTAAGCAGACTAATATCTAGGTAGTTGGAATTCCTGCAAAAGAGAGAAGGTAAGACAGGAAAAAACTATCTAAAGAAATAAAGGGTCAATATGTTATATGTTCAACATATAACATATGAGAACTATTAACCCGTAGATCCAAGAAACTCAACAAACCCCAAAGACAAGAAGCCTGAAGAAAACTATTGATATACCAAGAAATGCTATAATCAAATTACTAAAACCAGTATAAAGGAACTCTTAAAAGCAGTCAGGGGAAAAAGGACACATTTCATACAGAAAAACAAAGATAAAGTTGACATTAGATTTCCCTGAAAAAAATTCATCGCCAGCAGATCTGCACTACAAGGAATGTTAAAAGGACTCCTTTGGGGAGAAGGAAAATTGTATCAGAAAGAAACATGAATATATAGAAATAAATGTGATCAGAAATACTAACTCCATGGATAACATAAAATATTATTTTAAACTTTTAAAAAAGATTCTTGGATGTTTAAACAAAAATAACAATGTGTAAAACGTATAACATATATAAAGGTAAAATGCATTATGACAATATCACAAAGGCCAGGAGAGAGAAAAAAGGAACTATTATAAGGTTCTTTTACTGTACAAGAAGTGTTAAATATAAATTGCAAAGTAGACTGTGATAAGTTTAAGATGTATACTATATACCCTAAAGAAAATACTAAACTAATAAAGTTATAGCTAATAAGCCAACAAAGGAGATAAAATGGAGTCATAAAAAATACTCAAATAATCCAAAAGGCGGCAGATTAAAAGGAAACAAAAAACAAATTGGGCAAATTAAAAAACATTTAGAGCAAGATGATAAAACCAAGCCTAACTATGTCAATAATCACCTTAAGTATAAATGGTCTAAATAACCCAATTAAAAGAGATTATCACATTGGATTAAAAAAAAAAAAACCCACAAGAGTCAACCATATGCTTTCTAAAGGAAATGTGTTTTAAATACAAAGACAAAAATAAATTAAAAGTAAAAGATCAATAAATGATATACGTAAACACTACCCAAAACAAAGCTAAGTGGCTTTATTGATATTAAGCCAAATAGATCTCAGAGCAAAGACTATTACCAGGGATAAAGAAGATCATTCATTCCATCATGATAAATGAGTTAATCAAGAGCACAGTATTTTAAATGTTTATGTATAGAATTTCAAAGTGCCTCAGGTAAAATAAAAAATATACAAATACCAATTACATTAGAAGATTTCGACATTCTCTCTCAATATTTATTTTTAAAAGTAGGCAGAAAATCAACAAGGATATAGCAGACTTGAACAATCCTATCAACCAATTTGACCTAATTAGCATTTATACAGCATTCCATTCTTCCCAAATGCACATGGAAAATTTACAGAGATAGACCACCCTGGGTCATAAAACAAATCTCAGTAAATTTAAAAGGATTCAAGGCATACAAAACATGTTCTCTTAGCACAATGGAATTAAAGTAAAAATCAATAACAGGAAATTTCTTTAAAAATCCCCAATAATTTTGAAAAATAAAACTCACCTTCCTAAATAATTCATTGATCTAATTTCAAGGGAAATTAGAAAGTGTACAGAATTGAATAAAATAAAAATAGAACATTGGAATTTGTGGAATACACTACTGAGGAGGAAAATTATAACACTAAATGCCTGTATTAACCTTTCACCTTAAAAAACAAATGAAAATTAAAGACCTTAAGAGATACATGCCCTGTTCATATATCAGAATACTCAATATTATTAAGATACCAATTCTCCCCAAATTGAGCTACAGGTTCAACACCATCCCAATCAAAATCCCAGCATGGTTTTTTTTGTAAGAAACTCACAGCTGATTATAAAATGTGTGTGGAAATGCAAAGGACCTGAAATAGACAATTTTGAAAAAGAATGAAGTTGGAAGATTTGCACTACTAGATTTCAAACTGTTTATAAAGCTATAGCAATCAAGACAGTGTATTTGGCATGACCATAAACATATGCATCAATAGAACAGGATAGACTCCACATATGTGGTCAACTGATTTTCAACAAGGGAACCAAGTTAATTTAATGGAGGAAGGGCAGTGTCTTCAACAAACGGTGCTGAAAAAACTAAAAAAAAAAAAATATATATATATATATGTGTGTGTGTGTGTGTGTATAAACAACACAAAACAACAACAAAAACCCTCCAATCCTTACTTCATACCATATACAAAAATTAATTCAAAATGAACCAATGTAAGAACTGAAACTATGAAAATTCTTGGGGAAAAAATAATCTTTGTGATCTTAGGCAAAAATTTTTAAACTGTTAAGAAAAAGAAAAGACAAGCCATATCCTCAGTAAAAACATTTTCAAAACATATATCTAATTAAAGACTTGTTTCTAAAATGTGTAAAGAATTCTTATAAGACAAACCAATAAAAAAGCAACACTTGATCAAAGATACACAGATGGCAAATAGGCCTAATGAAGACACTCAGCATCATCAGCCATTAGGAACACACACATTAACACCACAGTCGGAGACTATCAGATCCCCTGGCAAGGGTAACATTAGAAAGACCAACAATATCAAGTGCTAATAAGAATGTGGAGCAACTGGAAATCGCATACAGTACGGCAGAAACGAAAAATGATCCAGTCACTTTAGAAAACAATAAGGCAATTCCTTATAAAGTTATAATATTTCACTACTGTTTACCCAAGAGAAACGAAAACATACATTCAAACTTGTATTCATAGCAGCTCAGGAGCCAAAAATTAGAAATAACGAGGAGTCCATCAGTTGACGGACAGATAAAAACATGGCAGTGCATTCATGCACTGGAATGTTAATCAACAGTGAAAAAGAACAAACAATTGACACAGGTAATGTGAATCAGTCTCAGAAGCATTAAGCTAAGTGAACAAGCCAAACTGAAAAAACGACTCCTCTATGATTTCATCCATGACACACTAGAAGAAAGATTAAAGTCAGATTAGTGGTTGCCCAGGGCTGGGGGCTGGAGGAGACCAACTACAAAGGGACATGAAGGTCCCTGTCTGAAATCATGTAAATACGTATCCTGAATTTGGTGGTAATTAACAACTCTGTGTATTTGTTAAAACAACTGTACATTTTAAAAGAATGAATGTTACTATATATAAATTATACCTCAGTAGGTCTGACTTTAAAAATATAGTGGATAATTTTCTCCTATTTACAATTCCAAAAGACAAGAGACTATCACTTGCATTAGAAACAACTACTTTAAATCAATTATTGCCACAAGAGCGTTAGTGTTTAGTATACCACAAAAATATGTCGGGTCAACAAAAATGTTTAGCAAAAGAGAGGTTTCTGTCTCAATTTTAAATGACTACCATTTAAAACACTTTAAGTACTGGTCCTGGCCTGGTAGCTCAGTTGGTTAGAGCATCATCCCAATATGTCAAGGTTACAGATTCAATCTCTGGTCAGGGCACATGCAAGAATCAACCAATGAATGCATAAATAAATGGCACAACAAAAACTAATGTTTCTCTTAATCTTTCTCTCCCTTAAAAAATAATACATAACACTTTAAATATTAAAATTTAATATTTTTCAGGAAATTAGTAATACCAATCATAAGTGGTAGGTTACATACATCTGTATCTTCTGGAAAGAGGATCTATAGTTTTTATGTCAGATTGTTTTCTCAAAGAGGTCTATGATCTATAAACAAGTTAACAATCATACTATTAAAGGAACTTTATATATTGATACAACTTGGCATATCAGTTTAGAAACGTGAGAACAGCAAAGCAACTCACCATTTCGATTTTGCTCATGCTGATCCTTCTCCTGATGCTGGTTTTGTGGCTGCCCTATGCTGACAGGTGGATGATGCCCAAGGCCATAAGGTATAGGAGACCCCCGTCCATGTGTCTGTAAGAGGTTCATATTATAGGCCATCGCTGCCTGGTGTGTAATGATTCGAGGATCAACAGCAAACCTACCCTGGTATCCTGTCCATGGCACCTAAGTTATTACAAGAAACAAAATAATTGCACTACATACATTTAGAAAGGCAAACTGCTTCAGTGCTGTGATCAGGAAAAAGCAAATACACAGAGATGTTAATCGTATCGAAATGAGTAACTACAAAGTCAATGCTAATGGTAACAACTGGTAGAATTACTGGTACATCTCAAATGGCCTCAAATGGCTCCCTGAATCTTTAGTAAGGGAAAGCTGATCATTTTACAGGTTAGGAAGAAATAGAGGACTTAAAATAGGCAATTAATTATTCCTTAATGCATTCAATCATTTTATAGACTTGAACCATTTCCCCTCAATATGAATGTATACAGATTACCATGAAAATTATCTTTTAAAGTCCTAAGTATATAGTTACAGAGTTTAACAGACTAAGAGGATGGGGAAAAACTAAGAAGCAATTTAGTCTAAGGAGCCTCAACTCAAAAAATATGTATTCCAACTTTATATGAATAACCAAACCATTTAACATCTATTTATGATAGGCAAAATTCATAAAGGTCATTAGTTTAAATTAATGCTTTTGATTAATTCGATTCTTCCCTTAAATTATAGAAACAGAAAATTTCTTTAGAGAGAGAGAGATATATATATATATATATATATATATATATATATATATAAAATACCTGCATATTAACATAAAAGGGATAAATACAATGACACCTGAGCTACTGCCCCTATTATTTTATTATAACTGCTAAATGCAGACTCTCAGAAATCTTATATAATAAAAGCCTCTTTGACCTAGTAAAATGAAATATAAATCCTAAGGGACTTACTATTTAAAGCAGATGATGTATAATGTTGCCAGGCTGTCTGGGAAGAAATAACTCAGCTAAAACTGAAAGTCTATGGGGAGTGGGCATGAATTACACATTTCTTACTGACAGTTATTCTCATTGGCTGCCGTGACTATGAACTACCATGATCAATGTGTCTGAGAAACGCTTGCAGCTCAGCAGTTTCCCATTCTGGGGATGTGGGCAGGGGCACCAAAGATCCTTGGCAATGATCCCCTCTGCAGGTATTAACAGTACTCACTTTGAATGAAAGAAAGGCTTTCTAGACTAAAATTCCTGAACTTGGAAATATTAGTATATCAGCAAATTAACAAAATTACCAAGATATTCAAATATCTTAAAGGAAAAAAATGGGTTTACTACAAGATGGAAGTCCTCTAAAAATTACAGTCTTAGAAAAGATTTAATAATGTTTTTAAGTACCAGTAAGATTTCATAAGATGCGGAATTTCACAGATAAATTTAGATCCAGGGGAGTCAGACTAATCCAAACCTCTTTGCCTCCTCCAAAGAACTGTATTTCTTAGTAAGGGTTAGTGAATTATACAAGAATAAAATGCAAAAGATAAAAGAAAAATACCACCTTACCATGTAAGAGCCCAATTTACTATCTCTGTTAACTTTTAAACCCAATTTCCCCAATAAAAATATTTTAAAAGAATACAAAGGCTTTTCAATCAAAATATCCAGTTTACAGATTTCTTCACAGCCAATGACAACCTAGTAACAAATTATAAGCAACAATTCACATTTCTTTGATCATTTCAAAACTAGAAGACAAAAGATAAGAATTGCTTTAAAAGAAATTAATAGTCATTGAAAAGTTTTTTTAAAGGTTGAGAACACTATTTTTTAAAGTTTTTTAAAAAATTAACAGTCATTTAAAAATTTTTAAAAAGGTTTAGTTACTTTTTAGTAGAGCCTAATTTATTTTATTCAATAGAAAGTATCACCTATCCACTTACAGGTAAAGGCACCGACATAACTACATTCCCTCCATAGACAGCAGGTACATAAAGAATACTTGTCCCAGTGTGAGGATCTATTCTCTGAACAGGGCTTGGAGATTTCCCCAAATTTGGGTGAGGTCCCAGAGGGGGTGGAGGAGTATATGCTCTAATGGGATTCCCAATAAGTACAGAAGGATTGGGCTGAACTGAAAAATAAACAGAGAAAGAATATACTCAATAGCTGTACATGTTCATCTAGACAAAAATAATTTACATCATACAATAGCAAATATATATTTCCCAGGTTTGTCATAAGATATTTTACAGTCAAAGAATTATTACAGTGTGGAAGAGTAAAGCACATTAAAAAAACCATAACCACTTAAAAATGTTCCCTAAAACTAGCTTGAGATATGCAAAGTATTTCTTTTATAAACTAGCATATTTTTAAATATCTTCTGAGGCTGGAGATGTGTCCTTCAAGACAGAAAACCATGCACCCATATACACTCGCAATAAACATTCCTCCAAGAATAGGAAAATATATACAATTCTTCAGAATAAAGTTTTGACTTGCAATGGTAATAAAGTCACATACAAATAAAGGATTAACAATTATTATTTTAAAAGCATTATTCTGCAACATTTTAAATAACTGAAATAAACTTTACCTTGAAATTTGTATGACCCAACATTTGTAAGATATAAATATGTTCCAAAAACTTATGTTGCATAGAAAGCTTAAATGCTTTGCCACAAAGTTTCTGGGTATGGACCTTGGTACCTACAAAACCACCCCTTTTAAGAAATGACATATGACTGGAAGAATTAAGTGAGTTCTAAAGTGTTTCTGTGTGTGTCCTTCTCCCCACCCTCGTCTTTCAAATGATGAAATCTGTGGTAAACCTGTATCATAAAAGTGAGTTTTCAGAGGGCTCAAGTTTCCACTTACCAATTCCATCATTCTGGAAATGATCATTCTGGGTATGATGGAGGCTTTTCCCCTTTACAGAACAAAAACTCAATGAATAACAAACATATTTAACATTAGAAACAATAACCATTTTGCTAATCCTATGCAAATCAAATGTTTACAGCAACAATTAAAACTGAAAAGACTACAGGACTGTTAAGTAACTCCCACCAGACTGCTCTGAGTCACCTTCCTGTGTAAATATTAAGTCACAGTGCTAGAACTTAAGTGTTCTCAGCCTCAAGTTAAGGATATCTAAAATTCTTTTTTGACAATAATCCTTTTTTGTTCTAAGATTTTACTTATTTATTTTTAGAGAGAGGGAAAGGGAGAGAGAAAGAGAGGGAGGGAAACATCAATGTGTGGTTACCTCACACACACCCCCTATTGGGGACCTGGTCCACAACCCAGGCATGTGCCCTAACTGGGAATTGAACCAACGACCCTTTGGTTATCAGGCCCGTGCTCAATCTACTGAGCCACACCAGAAGGGTAGAGCATCAAAAATGTACATATACTTTAACCCGGTAACTGCACATCCAGGAATGTATCCAAATGGAGTAATCATGAATTTGGACACAGATGTTCATCACAGCACTGTTTATACATGTTATAACATGTTAACAACCTAAATGTCATCAGTGGAGGATTTACTAAGTAAGCAATGACAGATTCACATAATGGTATACTGGTGCACCATTAAAAATTATGACTTTTGGGCAGAAACAGTATTTGAAGAGACAATGGTTCTGAATTTGCAGACTTTAAAAAATTTCTTTTTCTTTCCACTGGCTAAATGTAACACATAAAGCCATTATATAACACAAGTAGCACATTATAGAATTTACTCTTAGACACATACAAATTTGCTATATGTACATTACATCTGAAAACCGAAGGAGGAGAAAAATGTCTATAGCAAGAAGAAAAATCCATTCTTGACCACAGCAAAAGTACAGTAATACTTCATTTATCTCCCTGTCAGCAACATTAAATATTTAGATCAGCACTAAACATCAGAGATCAGTTGGTTAATTGTGGGTGGGCAAGGGCAGCTAAGTTCTAACTTGAAAAAGTAAAAAAAAAAAGTCAAAATAAAACCACATTTGGTCTATTAGCCATAAGAGAACCTTCACAGTGATTGGCACTAGGTTTAAAAAACAAACTGCTGAGGAGAGAGAAGTGATACAAAAAGCAGGCAGAAGAAAGCAGAAAAAGTGAAAGGAGAAAACGGCAGACAGCGGAGCTGACAGAAGCAGGTGGGAAGATCAGAAGCATGAGCAATTAGAAGTGACAAGAAGAGCAGTCAGGGGCACATACACTGACAGAGTGAAGGAGAGCGGATGACAGAGAAAAGAAATAGTTCTAAGAGGGTAACAAACCATTTAGATTTCCTAGTCTCTGAGGACCCATCAACCAGGGGCAGCTGTGTAGTATGTGATGGAAACAGTGATTTAGGCAGTGTAGGAGGCAGAAGAGTGCCCCAGAGATGTCCATGCCCTAATCCCTAGAACCCCTGCACGTGTCATGCTATGTGGCAAAAGGGACTCTGCAGATACAATTAAAGTTATGGACTTACGGAGGTTATCCTGAATTATCTGGATGGACCCAATCTAATCACATGAGCCCCAAAGGCAGAGAAATTTCTCCAGCTGGAGTCACAGAGATGCAGCAGAAGAGGAATTAAGAGAGATGGTGGGAGGGGAAGTCAGAGACTCCAAGGGAGAGAAGGGTTCAATGTACCATAGACGGCTCTGAGGAAGGGCTACACACATGAACTGGAGACTAGATAATATTCAGAATTGGATCATCTGAAAACATTAAAGCATTATTTAACAAATTTTAGTTCGCAAATTGTTTTCCACCATCTATCCTCTGAATAGTTTTTATAGTATGTGCAAATGACTCTGCTCCATTTTATCCAAGCTTCTGGACACTGCTCCCAGCAAGTGACGTGGGAGTCAGCAGAATGAAGACAGGCATACCACTTTTCTCTGGGCCAGTTCTGCAGGCGCCCGTGAAACAGGCACTGTTAGAGATGAGGCCTGGAAAGAATGAGGCACTGAAGGCTGGCTAGGACTACCCGCCCCTGCATCCCCCAGCATTGTCTACCTCCACTAAACCTTAGCACAGAGCTGACATCTTAGTGAGGAGAAGAAAGTTATTTGCTAAATAGCAAGAGGTATATTTTGTTAACAAACAACAGCCCGAGGCAGCAGGTCCAAGAGTAACACATTTACCCTCCATCCAGCCTTCTGATGAAGTTATCTATGTGAAATCTGATTGGGATTTTAAGCCTTAGTCTAACAGTAACAATTCTAATTTCTAATATTTCTTATGCCCAGAATTGTGTTGAAAGGTAAACAATAAGGAAACCTGGGGGGGGGGGGGGGGGTCTTATGACTTAGTATCACGTTTTCAGAAATATCACTTGTTCTATCAATGAAGTATATTCCCCTTTATCAGACTCCAGCAAGTAAAATAAAATATCTGGGATTTGTCTCCAAGTTCTCCAGTGTGTACATTTGGTGGTGGAGAGTGTGGGAAGGAGGCTGTAGATGAAACAAGATTAAGTTGATAATTAATGAAGCTGGATGATAGGGAATTCATTATACTATTCTCTCAAGTAAAGGTTTGAAATTTTCTGCAAAGAAAGTTAAATTTAAAAAAAAGATTTCAGTAAAAATATAAACTTCAAAACAATTTCATTGAAATTTTAAAAAAATACTGGGGAGAGATAGGGGATAAGGTGACAGAAATAACCTTTGGCTCACCATACCTCTATTATTTAATATTACTGATTATTGTTATATATGATATAAATAATAATTTAAAATAACCAGACAGCTAGATAATTTAGTGAAATGTTATGTTATTGACACAAAAATAACAGATGATATCTACTTGGATCACTGAAGAAAATTCCCTAAAAAGTTTTTAAAAAATGAAAAGATGGCTGCTTTGCCTTTAATTACACAATCTTCTCATGGCGGCGGGGGCGGGGGGGGGGGGGCACAGTGTACTGGCTGGTGTGGCTCAGTGGACTAAGCATGGGCCTCCCAATTAAAAAAAAAAAAAAGAAAAAAAAAAGCCACACCACTGGGTATATCACAACCACTATTCACTTATCAGATACTTACCGAGTACCCACCACAGGGGGCTAAGCCCTAGGTGCTATAAAAAGAATCTAGAATAATATTTTTGTCTAGGGAGTTTAGGGTTTTGGAAAAGCAAGTGGATTCACCTTTAAAACAAAAACAAAAAGCACACTGCAGGATCTTGCTTAGGATCACTAGACATTTGGTATCATGGCTTCAATCTAGCTGCATCTACAGGACAGTAATTGATGCTTACATTGCTCCATTAAATAAAGAAGAGTTTACTCTATTGTACTTAAGAATGTGCAAAGGGTACAATGATTTTGCAACATTTTAAATAACAATAACATTTAAAAGTTTCTATCCTACTCCTCACATGCCCTAAGCTCCTGTTGCTCCCTGCAGAAGCTGTAAAGCCTCCTGCATAAGCTCTTTCTTAAGCTCCACTCGTCATCTAAAAAACACCTCAAAGCACTCAGGATGAGCCAGATGTCCTAGGCTCAGAGGCTGGAGCAGTAATTAATACAGGCGAAAATCTCTGCCAACAGAGCTTATATTCTGGTTTTTGACATGTCTCCCCAATCTCCCACTATCCCACCCACTCAGTGGACTCCTAAACAAGATCTCTGGGGCGGAAACTGCTGGAAACCCACATCCTTCCTCTGACCATCCCCCTCCAACATCTGCTCTAAAGGCTACTTCACTTATCTCTGCTTCCCTAGCACCTACCATAACATGCAGAAGAAACTTAAATAATATCAGTTATTAGTAGTTTAAGCTTTAAAAATCTAGAAGATTCATTTGTGCAAAATGCTTAATCCCCTAGTACCCCAAGTCACTAAAGCATTATTACACATTAGGTTCATTTTTATTAAGCTAAGAATATACAACAGTATATTAACATAGAAAGTAGTTCTCAGCTTAATACCTATTTAACTAAAAAATTTTCAAGATATTAAACCATTAATGATTGCTTACATAATAGGCTTTATATTTTTTTAAATAAAGCCCAAAACTGACACACTCTATTAACTCACGTCAGTAAGTTTAATACCACCTGATGACTAAAAATACACCAAAACACTGGAAGAACAAGTACTAGACATGTTGTTATAACTTTTTCTTCTGCATGTTAAGTGCAAGCATTTTTTTTTTCAGGCACGCTAGTAAATAAACCAGGTGTCTCTGCCCAAAATAACTGTGGTTCAAAAGTAGCAATAGCTTTGACTCTCTCCCCTCCACTCCCTCTGACTGGATTACTTCTTATACAACAAATATAGGTCAAAATCAGCTTCAAGAAGCCAGCCGAATTTTCTCACTGCTTCAAATACCACTTGAAATGAACTGGTCGCCAATAAAGGATTAGAACTATTTTCTTTATACAAATACTGTTATTATGTTATTCCTTATAAATAACATGCATGCCCAGTCTTTTCAACTGCTTTGTCTTATTCACGTCTTACTAAAACAAGTCTATTAGTAGAAAGGACCAGGAGGTTATATTATTCGAAGGACACAAGAAGAAATCAGGTTCTTAAAAACCTTTTGAGAATGATCATGACGTTCAGCATGGCTAAACACCCCCTGTATTTCCACTTACATGTCCACACTAGACAACGTCCTTGTAGAAACAGCTTGCCACCAAATGTAACCTTCAATACTTAAAGTAAGTAGCAGCCCAATAAACCTTTGATACTGCTGCTCTCTTCCCTCCCTCTAAACGCTTCAGTTTCATTAACAGGCTTTACCTTGGGAGGTGACTGCTGCAGCTTGTTGGCACTTCCTGAATGCTGCAGTCTTAGAGCCCGCGGGATAAATTCGGGTGCCAGTGGATTCAACACATATGTCTTCTTCAGTTCTAAAGCTTCTAGCTGAGCTTTGATCTGCTCAAAAGTGATTCCGTGTAGGCTATTATTTTCATGACAAAGGGCAATAAACCGCTCCCAAAATTTCCTACAGAAAAGATTTAGAAGATCAGTTTATAACTTCAATGGGTGAGAACACAGAAATGAACATATGCAGCTAAAGATGATTTCAAATTTCCTCCCCTAACCCTAACTCCTTAGGTCCAATATTCACCTACAATTCAGATATAATCTTCCCACTAAATCACGAAACTTCAGAAGTTGATTCTGAAATCGGAACCATGTCCAGCATTGTGGAGCGTACAAAGTATGCTCTCAATTAATTTTGGCTGATCAATCATAAGCAACATGGTCAATGCTCAACATGGTCTATCCACACTAACCTAGAATAACAGTTTTTATTATCCACATAAATAAAGATTTCAAAATAACTTATTTTATAGAAGATTTATACTTCTAGGCATACTTATATATACATATATGTATACATATACATTATATACATGTACATATCATGTACACACATATACATTACACACATATACATGCAAACACACACAAACATTAAACTAATTTGAATTATGGGGCCAGAGTACCCTGGTGCTGGATGAGAAAGGAAAGCCAACTCATGACATAAATCTAAGCCACAAAGTAGATACACACCTCATTAGAATTCTTAAGAAATAACTGGCTACTTCTGTATTTTTCTCTTACTTAACAGATGCTTGTCACAAACACAAGTGATAACACTGAGTTAAATTATGGAAAATATAGGAAACTGAAATGCTAATTTAATGTTGATTTTTCATTTCCCAATTTTAAAGTTGATTTTTCATTCCCAAGTTAATAAATATTAAAGGAGAAAAATACATTCAGAACGTGTTGCAGTTGTATATTGTTGTTCCTGAAGGTTTGAAAATTGATCTCCAATGTAAATAAAATATTAAATACAAATTACAAAAAAGACAACATATAAAAAGTTTAAAAATTTTAAATGACTATTATAAATATGCATACCTATCTTTAATATGAGGCTCAAATAATGTTTTATTATGCTATAAAAGATATGTGATATGGATTCTTCCCAAGTTGGTATCCTTGTGTCCAGGTGGACAGCAGGTAATCAAGATGGCTTCAAGAAGCATAAATGAAAAGGTTTATATTATAAAAGTTAGTATATGAATGGGAATTGAGTTATTAATATATTCATAAAACTTCGCAGTTTAATTTCAAACTATGTGTCTCTTACATATGTCTTCTACCATCTTCCCTAATTTTTTAAAGATGAGTTTAAAAATTGGGACCAGAAAATATTTCAACAAGAAGAAAAGTAAAATGATATAAAATATCATTATGTATTCCTGACAATAAAACATAAAGGCATAACAAGATAATCATTCGGTTATAGGAAGTACATGTTGCTAAGAAATGCATGCTAAAGGACTTTTCTAAAGGAATCAAGTTTTTTCTCATAGTCTGATAGCTAAGGAAGGATCATCTTTGATATAGCACTCAAGACATAAAATCCTTATACTGCCCCACCCTTTTTACTTTAAAAGCCACAATATTCAACTGTACATATATTTATCAACACACTTCTACTACATGCTCTTTTAAAACTGTAAGTTTTTTTGCTCTGATAAAGTATCAATTTCATGGAGTGGCATTTTACATTTGTTTTCAACTTAAAGACACAACAAAAAACAAGAGAATGGACTGGCTTTTACTCTAGCTCAGTTTTTAATGTCAATTTCTTACAACGTATTTTCATGTTCAGCTTACATAGCAAAAAGAGCAAAAATGCTAGAACTTGCTCTATTTTCAAGCTACCTTTTAAAACTCCACACCTTGTTCCTATACTGCCCTCACTGACCTCAACTGCACTGAACAGATGAAATAACCTTCAAATAACCTCACACTTAACAAGAAGCTAGTAGCTCCCTAATAGTCTTTGTCTACAAAACTCCAGGGATCTCCAAGAAGCAGCCTTTGAGCTAAAGGTCACCATTTCAGAAGTAACACTAAACACTTACTATAGGTTAATCAAGTTAAGCTAGTTCTAAAAGTAACCTGAAATTTCCATTTGAAATCTCACTTCTCTTTTAATTTCCCCATTGCTATAGCAACATAGCTATATCAACGTCAAGAACATGGATTCTAGAATGAGACTGCTTGGGGTTTCAGTATGGCTATCATTCACTCAGTAGCTGTGCATCTTCAGCCAAATTACTTAACCTCTCTTTGTACCTCAGTTTTCTCATGTGTGAAATAGGGCACCAACAGTACTATCATCATACTTTATTACAAAAGTATTTTATTATTGAAGTAAATACTTTATTATTGACAGTATTATTATTATACTTTATTACTGAAAAGACTTCATTTTTAAACTTTTCAGACGACCTTGCTTTTTCCTTTAAAAATTACTAGTTTTAAAACTCAAAATTTGCCTTTTTTTCTTTCTTTTTGAAGGCTCTTTCAAAGACTATTCACACTGACCTTGAACTCCCTGATACTTTAATGAAATACTATGCATGACATTGTAAGGCATTTCTGAACAGTAACTGGAAGGTCACTAGAGAATTTTCCTATGTTCATAATAAGAATGAGAATTCACCAACTTGGCCCTGGCAGGGTAGGTCGGTCATTTAAAGCATGCTGATTCACTAAGGTTGTGGGGGTTTGATCCCCAGCCAGGGCACATACAAGAATCAACCCATGAAATACATAAATAAGTGGAACAACAAATCAATGTTTTCTCACCACCCCTCTCTCTCTAAATCAATCAATAAAAAAGAATTCATCACTATTCCCATAAAGGCTTCACCAATTCTCAGCCCCCTCCCTAAAATGTGAACATATTAAATTAACATTTTTTCTTTAAGATTTTATTTATTTATTTTTAAACAGAGAGGACGGGAGGGAGAAAGAGAGGGAGAGAAGCATCAGTGTGTGTTTGCCTCCCATACACCCCACCAGGGACCCAGCCCACAACCCAGGCACATGCTCCTAAATGGGAATCAAACCCACAACCCTTTGGTTCACAGGCTGACGCTCAATCCACTGAGTCACACCAGCCAGGGCTATATTAACATTTTTTTCTAGTTATGTCGGTTAGAGAACCCAAGTGTGTCTCTACGTCATAAGTATTTCAAAGGACATAACCTTACTTTTAATCGCTACCATGAATATAAAATTTGGTTTTGTTTTTATGCTTCTAGGATCACTGATAAAACACTGAAAAATCACTTGGTGTCCTTAGGTCATAGAGAGAAAGTATGTGTCTGTATGTGAGTCACAACTCCCCTCTTCGCCTCTCCCCATTCAGTGCAGGTCTGTCCGCACATTTATCACCTCCTGGCAAAGGCAGGGCAACCCGGTGAGAAGAGTTTGGGTTTTGAACTCAGTCTGACATCTGTTTGAGTGAACCACTTAATAGCTATGTGACCCTGGCAGTAATTTCAACTCTCTGAATCAGACTGCCCATTTAAAATGCAAATAAAATACCTACATTGCAGGGTTGTTTGGATGACTGAATGAGGCAAAGTGTACAAAACACTTAACCTAGCACCTGGCACAGAGAACACTATCAATAAACAGCAGCTACTGTATTAAGAGCTGCAGGTTTGGCAAGTGGGGGATGGGAAGTTCAATATATTCATTTCAGGTTAATAGAAAATTCTATTTAAAAGCACTTTACAACAACAAAAAAAAGGTTATATAACCAGTTGCTTTCTAAACTGATAGTGTATACATAGTAATTATTCCTTGAAAATTTAATCAATATTTGGAAATATCATAACAGTTTTTAAAAATATCGAATAGATGGAAGGGAGGGAATGTTTCTGATGAACTCAAACGACAAAAAATTCACACCTCCATTTTTATAATACCTAAGAATCACATTATATTCTCCAGGTTTACTTGTATTGTGAAATTAAATTATTTCTATGAATTTAGAAAGATTAAAGCACAAATATCCATAAGCCTCAGCTACCTGCTCTTGGGTTAGAGCCATGCTTAAATAGTCCAAATAACATAGAAAATCAACATACCAATTTAGCTGTGGGTCACATGACACAGTATATTTACCCCTCTGAAAATACTTTGCTTAGCTTACAAATTAATTTGCAGTCCTTGGCATACACCAGCTCAGTAGTAAGAAATAAGCAACCAGTAGAGCTGGCTTCAAGTTAAAAATTAGCCCTGGATAATTCTGACAGCATGGCCTCAGGATCCTTCATCTATTTGCTCTGAGAAAGGAATGGTTTATGTGAGAGAAGGGGTGAAAATGCTGATCTCACACAATTCACAGTACTCTATAGAAAGGGGAAAAGGTTTTAAAAAAATATTCATGTTGGTAATGTTGGTAAATGTTTGGAGTTATTTATAAGGAGGGTCTAAAACTAATGTGGCTTGGACTATTGTTTTATCTGTCCATTCCCCCAACAGTTTCTACTTAGTTTTAACATGAGTTGTCCTATTTTACACATGTGTTTTTGTCTACTAAATTCTAATCAAACTGTATGTGTTCTCAGTTATTAAATGATAAATAGAAACAAAATGGTAAAATATCACAGCAATACTCTTCCCAAATATACTTTCAATAAACAGTAAAGTGACCAACTTCTCGTCAGGATGGAGGTATAGGTAAGACACACTTCACCTCCTCATGTAAGCATAGAAAGAATTACAACTAGATCTCAAAACGAAAACCCCCAGAACCATGAGAAAATTGAGCTATAAGGAAGTCCCATGGCCAAGGATTTCAAGAAGCCACATTCATCCAGACAGGTAGGAGGGGTGGAGTCACAGAGACAGGTGGAGAGACAGTGGTAGAACATATGATTCTACATTCACATGTGGTAGACAGTAATTGAGAGGGATACGTGGGGAGCAAGTGATCCCAGCCACAGGCCAGACCACACAGCCCAGGGCTCCAATATTGAGAAGATAAATGGCCGTAACTTTTGGCTATAAAAACCAGTGGGGGTTGGGATGGCAGAAGAAATTGCCAGATTTTCAGGAGACTCGACCTAAAGGCCCACACAAACTTAGAATATACACAAACCCGCCCGCTCTGGGATTCACCACCAGGGCAACAGCAGGAAGGACACCAGCCACATGTGGGAAGTGGTAGGCAAACATCCAGAAGCCAGGTAGCCGTACTGTCCCTTTTCTGAGCCCTCCCCCCACACAGAGCCACAAAGCAATGAAGTGGGTTGCCCTGCCCTGGCAATTCCCTAAGGCTCTGCACCCCCCTTCACAGGTGCCTTTTCTACAATAGGCCACTCTACTAAGACAGGGAGTTAAAGTAGCTCTACCTAGCACACAGAAACAAACACAGGGGGGCTGCTATATTGAGGAGACAAAGAAATATGGCCCAAATGAAAGAACAGAACAAAACCCCAGAAAAAGAACTAAATGAAATGGAGATAACCAACCTATCAGATGCAAAGTTCAAAACACTGGTAATCAATGCTCAAATTGCTCACTGAGTACAGCAACAACATAAAAGAAGAAATGAAGGCAACACTAAGTGAAATAAAGAAAAATCTACAGGGAACCATCAGTGGAGGGGAGGAAGCTGGGATTCAAACCAACAATTTGGAATATAAGGTAGATATAAGCATTCAACCAGAACAGCAAGAATCAAAAAAAAAGAATAAAAAAAAAAGAGGACAGTATAAGGACCCTCTGGGACATCTTCAAATGTACCAACATCTGAATCATAGGGGTGGCAGAAGAGGAAGAGTGAGAAATTGAAAACTTATTTGAAAAAATCATGAAAGAAAATGCCCCTGATTTGCCAAAGGAAATAGACATACAAGTTCAGCAAGCAGAGTCCCAAACAATTTGGACCCAATCAGGACCACACCAAGACACATCATAATTAAAATGTCAAAGGTTGAAAGATCAAAAGAGAACCTTAAAAGCAGCAAGAGAGAAACAGAGAGTTACCTACAAAGGAGTTCCCATAAAACTACCAGGTGATTTCTCTAAAGGAACTTTGCTGGCAAGAAGTATTCAAAGTCATGAAAAGCAAGGACCTACAACCTAGATTACTCTATCCAGAAAAGCTATCATTTAGAATGGAAGGGCAGATGAAGTGCTTCTCAGACAAGGCAAAGCTAAAGAAGTTCATCATCCCCAAGCCATTACTACATGAAATGTTAAAGGGACTTATTTAAGAAAAAGAAGATCAAAACTATGAATATTATAATGGCAACAAATTCACAACTATCAACAACTGAATCTAAAGGAACAAACTAAGCAAACACCCAGAACAGGAACAGAAACAAGTATGGAAATAATTTGAAGCATTATCAGCTGGGAGGAGGAAGGGGGAGGATGGGAAAAAGATGCAGGGATTAAGAATCATAATTAGTAGATAGGGAGATGTTAAGAATAGTATAGTAAATGGAGAAGCCAAAGAACTTATATGCACAACCCATGGACCTGAACTAAAGGGGACAGGGGATTGCTGGAGGGAAGGGGGGTACTGGCCAGAGAGGGGAAAAAGGAGGAAAAACTGGGATAACTGTTAATAGCATAATCAATAAAATATATTTTAAAAATAAAAAATAAACAATAAAAAGCCCTGGCTGGTGTGGCTCAGTGGATTGAGTGCCAGCCTGTGAACCAAATGGTTGCTGGTTCAATCCCCAGTCAGTGCACATGCCTGGGATGTGGGCCAGGTCCCCAGAGGGGGGTGCGCAAGAGGTAACAACACACTGATGCTTCTCTCCCTCCCTTTCGTCCTCTCATCCCCTTTCTAAAAATAAATAAAATCTTTTTAAAAATAAAAATAAACAATGTAATAACTAAAATAAAATTCTCAGAAAGGAGGCCAAATTAATATGCTCAATTTTATACATTTATAATTTGAAGTTAATGTACTCCCTTCCTCAATTTTTTTTGCCATTAGTGCTTAAAAATGAATGAAAATCTATTTTTAAATAAGAAATTAGGAAAAAGGGGAAGGGGTGTTCAGGCACATGTATAAAGGACACATGAACAAAACCAAAGGGGGGTAGGATCAAGGGTGAGAGGTGGGGATGGCTAGGGTGGGGGGGATGGTGGGGGGGAGTGGAGACAACTGTATGTGAACAATTTAAAAAAAGAAAGAAAAAGAAATTAAAGATACTTTACAACAGAATTAGTTAGCTATACACAGTCATAAACCATTCAAGTTTTCTTTAAGGTCATTTTTCATAATGTAACCCTAAATTAAAGCTCCCCTTGATTCCTTTGTTAACGCTCTTCCCCTATAAAGGATATTAACTTCTTTTGGAGTCTTAAATGCTAATACAAGGAGCATCTTAAAGGTCCCAAATCGTTTCCCTTTCCATAAAATATTTTTTTTCTGTTTCAAGGAAAAAAGGTAATAAAATGCTGCCATATCTATACTGCAACAGAAAGCCTGGTTTAAAGAGGGCGGCTCCCTAATAGCTCTGTCTATTTTAACTCTAACACATCAAAAAGGCAGTTTTGGAACCATTGACATCTCTTTCTACTACTCTGAATTCATTTTGACAGGTATTCCAATACTTATAAAATTTTAAGTAATCCCTAGTGTGTATAATTCTTTCTTTTCCCTAAAAGAATATTACAAATTTCTATTCTACTATTTTTTTGTTAATATTAACATAGTTTTTAAATACTGCAAAGGCCAAGTCTTATAATGGCTGGCTTAATGCAGGTAAAATCCCTATTAACTGGTATAAATCAAAAGTGTATATAGACATTTTTTGTTTGCATTGATATTTTAACAGCCTTTCAGTGGAAACAGTCCCCACAACTACAATCTAAGCAATACTAGCAATGCTCCAAAGACAAGAAGCAACAACTTCTAACACGCCTGATTTTCAGAGCCTCGAATTAACCAGACAAGAATTACTGATGTTGAGAAGCCTTGAGAGAAAATGAGCGAAGAAGGAAATTAATCAGAAACGAGCTAAAACAATAATGAAGGGGAAAAAATGCAGCATTGGTAATAAAATGTCATTTCCATTAAAGAGACACACAGACACAACATTCCGCGGGAACACTTGCAAACTGTTCCCTCTTCCTGGAGCACTTTTACCCAAGGTGCCCGCACAGCCCACTCTGTGGTCAGCTTCTCAGTGAGGCCTACTCTGACCACATCATGACTCCCTCCTAATTCCTCTTAATGTTCTGCTTCTTTTCCACTGAACTTACCACATAAAATACAACAGTGTATCTTACTCTGTTTACAAGGGGGGACCCCCCAAAATTGAAATGTATTCATTAAAAATTTTGCATTTATTCTTACATGTTTAAAACTTCAGTCACTTTCAAAGTACTTTCCATTTCAATACACCTGTCAAGACTTTCGCACGGCTCAAAACAGTTTTTGAACTCTTCAATTTTGATGCCTATTAGTGCTTCTGTCATTTTTTTTTGTTTCACCTCTTCCACATTGGCAAAACGTTTCCTTTTGAGGACTTTTTTCATCCAGGGAAACAAAAAAAATGTCACTGGGAGCGAGATCGAGTGAATAGGGAGGGTGGGGCACAGGGGTCATGCCATTTTTGGTCAGAAACTGCTAAACACTCAGCATAGTGTGGGAAGTTGTCCTCGTAAATCACCCATCATGAAATGGGCAAATGTGCCGAAATAGTGCTCAAAAAAATTTCACCGAAGCCAAACGCAGCCTCACACAATGCCAGCTGGCACACTGACACAGGTGGGTTCCCAGAACACTCACCTAGCGGGGGAAGCCTGTCCTACAAGGGGTCCACCCTCCAGAAGATAATTCTGTATTATTGGGGGGTCTCCTTTGTATCGTCAGTCTTCTCCTCCCCAATTATATGCAAGCCCCACAAAGGCAGGGATTTTTGTCTATTTTGTTCACTGATCTATCCTCAGTGGCTAGAAGAGTGCTTAGAGCATAGTAAGCACTCTGGAAATTATCTGTTGAATGATGACTGCATGAATGCACACACAATTATGTACATAACAGACTCAGAGCAATGTATTTTTGTGTTCCCTCTGTGTATCAGGTAAAACTGAACTTGATTTTAATTAGCCAAGAGGTCATATAAATACATGTACACATAGGTATGCAAATTACATTCCCCCTTCAATGTCTCAGTCAGTAACACATAATTACCTGCATCTTCCAATAGAGCACAGGGCGATGGGATCACCCACCACAGCAACGAGGGACTGTGCTCTGGTGATGGCAGTGTTGAGAAGTTTGTAGTTGGATAAAAAACCATAATCTAAATCCTCTGTGGAATCTTCCAGCAGCTGCTCTTTCTTTTTAATTGGTGTCTGTTTATGTTTACACGTATGCCTTGTACGTACCGTGCTAAGAAACAAAACTCTAAATTGCTTTCCTATTAAAACAAATAAAAAAGAAGACTTAAGGGCGTTATTCTGAACCAATGATAAAATAAAAGCATTTCATTTTTTTTAAATGTTATTACTAAATGACAGGTATCAGCAAGGATGTGGGGAAACTGAAGCTCATACACTACAGGTGAAAATGTAAAATGGCATATAAAATACTATAAAAAATAGTATGGGAGTTCCTCAAGAAAGTAAACATAGAATTAACATATAATCCTCAGTCAAAAGGACTTCTGAAAATCTACCCAAAAAACTGAAAGCAAGGACTCACACAGGTACTTGCACACCCACATTCACAGCAGCACTGTTCACAATAGCCAAAAGTGAAAGTGACCTAGGAGTCCATCGACAGATGAACAGATAAACGAAATGTGGGGTATACATATAAAATATACTTAGCCTTAAAAAGGAAAGAAATTCAGACCCGTGCTACAACCTGGATGAACCCTGAAGACATTATGCTCAGTGAAATAAGCCAGGCACAAAAGGACAAACAGTGCATTACTACATTTAAATGAGGTGCCTAGGGCAGTCAAATTCACAGATAGAAAGGACGATGTGTGGTTGTCGGGGGTTGGGAGAACAAGGGAGGTGGGATGAGCACACAGAAATGGTTAAACGGTAAATTTTATTTTTAAAAATTTTAGTATTATTGCTGAAACCAACCTTAGTGATTATCTATTCCAATGTCCCACTCAATACAAGGAACTTTCCTTGAAGCAGGGTTACCTAGCCTCTCACTGACCAAAGCAGACACAACCTTTTCTAGAAGGAGGCCTTAGAGTCTGGTTCACACAGTATTTTTTTAATGCTCCTTCTTACAATAACACATTTATTCCCTTATTCCATGTCAGATCTCCAAATATTTTAATATAGTTTCATTTTTTATAATATATTTTATTCATTATTCTATTATAGTTGTCCCATTTTCCCCCCTTTGTTCCCCTCCACATTCCCCCCCACCACCCTTTAGTTCATGTCCATGGGTCATACATATAAGTTCTTTGGCTTCTCCATTTCCTATACTATTCTTAACCTCCCCCTGTCAATTTTCTACCTACCATTTATGCTTCTTATTTCCTGTACCTTTCCCCCCACTCACTCCCCTCCCCCTCCCTGCTGATAACCCTCCATGTAATCTCTATTTCTGTGATTCTGTTCTTGTCCTAGTTGTTTGATTAGTTAGTTTTTGTTTTTGCCTTTTTTAGGTTCAGTTGTTGATAGTTGTGAGTTTGTTGTCATTTTACTATTCATATTTTTGATCAACTTCTTTTTCTTAGATAAGTCCCTATAACATTTCATATAATAGGGACTTGGTGATGATGAACTCCTTTCACTTGACCTTATCTGGGAAGCACTTTATCTGCCCTTCTGTTCTAAACGTAGAATGGAACATAGCTTTGCTGGATAGAGTAATCTTGGATGTAGATCCTTGCCTTTCATGACTTGGAATACTTCTTTCTAGCCCCTTCTTGCCTGCAAGGTTTGTTTTGAGAAATCAGCCGACAGTCTGATGGGAACTCCTTTGCAGGTAACTGTCTTCTTTTCTCTTGCTGCTTTTAAGATTCTCTCCTTCTCTTTAATCTTGGGTAATGTAATTATGATATGCCTTGGTGTGTGCTACCTTGGGTCCAACTTTTTTGGGACTCTCTGAGCTTCCTGGACTTTCTGGAAGTCTATTTTCTTTGCCAGATTGGGAAAGTTTTCCTTCATTATTTGTTCAAATAACTTTTCCACTTGTTGCTCTTCCTCTTCTCCTTCTGGTACGCCTATGATTCGGATGCTAAAATGTTTAAAGATGTCCTGGAGGTTCCTAAGCCTCTCTTTATTTTTTTTGAATTCTTGTTTCTTCATTCTTTTGTGGTTGAATGTTTCTTTCTTCCTTCTGGTCCACATCATTGATTTGAGTCCCAGTTTCCTTCCCATCACTGTTGGTTCCCTGTACATTTTCCTTTATTTCACTCAGCATAGCCTTCATTTTTCCATCTAATTTATGACCATATTCAACCAATTCTGTGAGCATCCTGATTACCACGGATTACCAGTGGTTTGAACTGTGTATCTGATAGGTGGGCTATCTTTTCATTGCTTAGTTGTATTTTTTCTGGAGCTTTGATCTGTTATTTCATTTGGGCCATTTTTTTTTTTTTTTGGTCTTGGCATGCCTGAGCCATGAAAGGTTAAGTGCCTAAGGCAGGTTCTGCTGAAAGGACTGATGTGCCCGACTGACTTGGTACGTGCCGGTAAAAATGCTGGAATAATCGTCCCAGGGTAAAAAGTCTACCCACATCCACACAACTATGGTTCCTTCTAAGAAAGCACGTTCTCTGTGGAAGGGATCACAGCTCTTTCCTTTCCAAGTTTTCTACCTGCTGCATTCCTTCCCTCCAGCGCGTCAGTCTTAGTCTTCTCTTTTCTAGGCCAAACAATCCTAGTTCTTTCAACCATTCCTGACACCCATGTGGCAGTTCCTAGACCATTAACTAGATCTCTTTGGGTGCTTCCTAGTTTACTAGTAATATTCCTTCTAAAATACACCCAAATTCTTGGTGGTATGGACAACATGTGGTACAGTGAAGCTATTTTTTCCCATTATTTAGAAATTGTATTACTCTTACTATTGCATATTGCCATGAAACCTAAGATTGTACTAGGTGTTTTTAGCATTTACATCATAGTGTTGTTTCCTATAGCTAAGAGCACAAATTCTACAGCAACTTGTTGCTGGTAACTATAGTCACTCAGGAAAGTCTATAGATGAAAAACAAGCTGTGCCTTTAAGAATGCATTTAAACAAAACTTGCCTGACAGATACAAGTGTGTAAAAATACAACAAATTTGCCCTCGGATGAGTATAACAACAGTAGGCATTGTAGGCTATAAACATCTGTGTGGCATTTATACAATTACAGTTGTTAGAAAGTTAATTTTTTCATACTTCTTTTATTTGGATATAAAAATGTAACAAACATGTAAATGAGCTCAACCTTTAATTGTCAAATTTGGTATTAAAGAACTTGATATGAAATGAAGACATAATTACTTGTCCAGAAAAGAGATCCTGAGAATTAAAAATCCAATGTACACACACTTTAAGACTTAAACATCTGAATAACTTAGATCATTTCAATTAATACCCACCTTGAACATTTAGCACCCTTTCTACATTAACGTCAGATAATCTCTTTTTTCGAAGTTCAGCACGTATCCTAAACACTTGATCAGCATATGGAGTCACCACACCGATACTGCCATCATCTAACTTCCCCCACGCGACTGGCCACTTCCTTCTTAACTCTTCCACACGTTCCACCACTTCAAATACCTTTAAACAAACCCACACGTACGTATTAAAGTTACACAAGTGTTTAGAGAAAAGAATATGGTAACTGCATTAGATGTATAAAGGATTCCATTTTAGCAAATGTCATTTTAAATTACCTCTAAGTAAAAATAATATTTTGCTTTTATGAACACAGTAGGAATAAAAATATTTTATTTACATTTCAAACAGTAAACTTCACAATAATGCACCCAGTGAAAAGATGAAAATCAGAGACAACATAATTGGCAATTGGCTCCAACCCTTTACCCAGTCTCCTCCATTCTTTCTTTTTTTTAGATTTTATTTATTTTTAGAGAGAGGAATAGGGAGGGAAAAAAAGAGGGAGAGAAATATCAATGTGCGGTTGCCTCTCATGTGCCCTCTACTGGGGACCTGGCCTGCAACCCAGGCATGTGCTCCTGACTGGGAAGTGAACCTACGTGTGCTCAATCCACTGAGCCATGCCCGCCAGAGCATGTCTCCTCCATTATTAAATGGTGATAGGTACAAGTTCCTGTGTAGGAAGGAGGACAGGGATATGGCCATAAAACTGGCAATCCTATCAGGGGGAAACAGCATCCCAACATTGCCAGTAGATCTCAGTCTACTCTCTCTAGATTAGGCCAGTGAAACCAACCAAACAACTAGAAGATTCCTAGAGTGAGCCCACCATTAAGTCTCAGCAAGCAGTTCAAGGTGTACCACTGCCCCTGCCCCCACAGATATACATAAGCAGAGCAGCCAACAGCAGGCACCAAACCACGACTGGAACTAGGACAAGTCTGGATCAGACAGACAGACTTTCAGAATTCATTGTTGTCTAGTGGTACAAGTTTGCCCAAACCATTTCATTAACCTTGCAATAAAGTAATGGCATATTTTACCCAACTGAATATTGATGCCACTTATTGCGCTTTTAGTTTCTATTTTAATTCAATGAATTGATCAAACAGTTTCAATGCTTAGTGTAGTGGGAAATACAATGATTAATAAGAAAGGAGAAAATATTTTAATGTCTTTTAAATATATCACTTATTTATTAATCTACTAGTTGTTAATATCTACTTAAATTTACTGCATTAAATATACTTAATAAAATTTAACAGTTTTTATTCCTTTCAAGAACTTGAGGATTATTGGCTAAGATGCAGTTCCCACTTCCAGATACAAATTCGATGAATGAGAGTCGCCCTGTTGTTATGATGATACAACAGCAAATACATCAAACGTACAGACTGTCCAAGAATTCTGAAGAGCAAACTGGACTGAAGACATGGTGCTCTCACTATAAGGAACAAGAAAAGTGGGTCTGAGTCTACTACAATAAGGAATGAGACAAAGCTGTATTTATCCATTTGGTTAGATATGGGGGTGGATGAAAAGTAGGGGAGAGACACCTCTGCTACCTCTCCACAGACACAGAGTCTCTGTCACTAAGCAACACATAATAACCATTTCTCTACCTCATCCCTCTGTTCACACCCTTATAGTTTAGGCAGCATAAAACTGCAGTCAAAATAACACAGTCTTGCAATGGGGAAAACTTTCTTCCACACAGACATCCAATAAGGTGGTCAAAATTAGCAAGCAATCACTGAAAGCCTCTGGAGATTAATCAAAGAGCTTATAAGAAACTGAGAAGCATTTACTGTATTCAATAAAATCTAGAGAGACTCAGAAGAGTGAAAGGACAGGGCATGCAACTAGGGGCTATACCTATCCCTCACAGCTCTGTCTACAGATGGGCACTGCCCATCTTTGCCCAGATTCCTGGGGCAAAGACCTACTCGAGGAAGTTTTGGCAACTGGTTAACAGCACAGCTCCTATTTTCCATAGCTCTGTGCTGCAGAAGGCCTATATTGAGCAGTGAGCAGCAACTGGGTGGTGCCTGTTCCCCCACCTTAATCTCTGGCCATGCAGAAAGGATCTCAGTGGGACAGTGGGTGAAGACAGCAGCCTCCCTTTCCTGCATAGGATATATTGCAGGAGAGCAGATCCACTGGGCTTAGCAGCCAAGTGACAGCTGTCATTTTCCCCAGCTTCTTGGAACAGAAGACCTATTCTGGGTAGATTCAGCAGCCAGTGAATATCAACAGATCCCAACCTCTCCAGCTCTGGATTGCAGATTTACCCTGGGCAGTGGCAGCAGCTTAATGGTAGCACCTGGATGGCGGCACAAATTGCACACATGTGCAACACACACTCTCAGTGCACAGGGGTGGTGTGGCTGGGACAGCCAGCGAACAGCAGCTCCACATCCTCCCACAGCAGCTGCTCCATAAGTTTTGCCCAGGGGAGGGTCCAAGTTAAGCCTCACAACCTTGCAACACTGACTCTGCCAAGAAGCCAACTTCAAGTGGATCACACTGTGGACACACCCAGGGAGATGGATTCTAAAATAACTAAAATAAAAACTTCACTATAAGGCCTCAACAGTAGATAAGAAACCAGAAGAACAAATTAGCAAATACAAAGACAAAACTTATACAATCTGAAGGACAGAGAAAAATAAATGAAAAGAGCACTCAGAAATGTAAAACACCATTAAGCTCACCAACATATATATAATGGGAGAACCCAGAGAAGAGACAAAAGGAGCATAAAAATATTCAAACAAATAATGGCTAAAAATTTTACAAATCTGATGAAAAACATTAATGTACACATTGAGCTCAGTGCAACTTGACCTTCAAGTAAAATGACTTCAAGGAGATCCACACCCAGAAACATTATAGTCAACATGCTGGAAGTCTAAAACAAAAATAACATCTTGAAAACAGTGAAATAAAAAAAAAAAACCTTATCATTTATAAAGGAACTCCAACAAGATTAACAGGTAACTTCTCATTAGAAACACTGAGGGCAATAAAGCAACAGGAAAGCATATTTCAATGTGCTGAAAGAAATAACTCAACCAATAATCTAATATACAGCAAAACTACCTTTCAAATAATAAGGACAAAATAAAGATGTTCCTGCCCAGCTGACCAGGCAGTTCAGTTGGTTAGAGCATCATCCGGTACACTAAAATGTACTGGGTTTGATTCCTGGTCAGGGCACATACCTAGGTTGCAGGTTCGATCCCCAGTTGGGGCATGAAAGGGAGTCAACCAATTGATCCTTCTCTCTCACATCAATGTTTATGCCTCTGTCTCTCCCTTCCTCTCTCTCTAAAATCAATAAACATATCCTCGGGTAAGGATTAAAATTAAATATATAAATAAGTAAAAATTAAATTTATATAAATAAGTGAAAAATAAATAAAATAAAATAAAGATGTTCAGAGTTAAACAAAAACTAAAAGAATTCCTTACTAGCAGACCAGTCCTAAAAGAAATACTAAAGGAGGGGAAGTGGTGGGGGGAAATGGAGATAACTGTACTTGAACAACAATAAAAAAAATACTAAAGGAAGTTCTTCAGGCTGAAAGTAAGTGACATCAGACAGTAATTCAAATCCACACAAGCAAAGAACACTGCTAAAGGTAATATGTAATTAATTATAAAAAACAGTATAACAGTATATTTCTTTGCCTTATTGGTCTTACCTGATTTAAATAGCACTGAATAAAGTAACAGGTACACAATTATATTGTTAGCCTACAACATATAGAAATGTAACATATTGGCAATAAGAGCACAAAGGAGGCGAGTGAAAACTGATACCAGGTGGTGACTTAAATCTACAGAAAGAAGTGAAGGTAACCAGAATGAGTAAATAAGGTTAATACAGCAAACTCTATAAATATGTACTGGCCACTTCCTTTCTCTCAGAATCCTTAAAAGGAATAAAATCATGTAATTACAGCATTGTATTACTGAGATATATATATCTATATATAGATATAGATATAGATATATAGAGAGAGATATATATAAACAGTAAGAGCACAAAAAAGGAAAAGAAGGACTAGATAAATGTGCTAAAGTTTCAATATTGCATTTGGAATTAGGTTAGTTTAGCTCTGACCAATGTGGC
The DNA here is from genome assembly GCF_004126475.2 of Phyllostomus discolor. Lineage (NCBI taxonomy): Eukaryota > Metazoa > Chordata > Mammalia > Chiroptera > Phyllostomidae > Phyllostomus > Phyllostomus discolor. Next base: position 88,668,510 of record NC_040910.2, read on the forward strand.
TCAGTGGGATGGATGCCATCCCACAAAGCAAAAGGTCACCAGTTCAGTTCCTAGTCAGGGCACATGTCTGGGTTGCAGGCCAGCTTCCTGGTGAAGGGCATGTGAGAGGCAACGAATTGATGTTTCTCCCCCTCTCTTTCTCCCTCCCTCCCCCATCTCTAAAAGTAAATAAATAAAGTCTTGTTTTTAAATAAAGGAATTTCGTTAGTTTAACTCTGAAGTTGATTCTGGTAAGCCCTAGAGAAACCGCTAAGAAAACAACTCAAAAAACAGTTAATAATAATTAAAGGAATTAAAATGTAACGCTAGAAAAATGCAAACAGTGGTAGTAAAGGAGAAACAAAGGGTTAAAAAATACAAGCCATAGAAAACAAAAAGCGAAAGGCAGAGAGGTAACATCAACTATATCATTAAATGTAAATAAATTAGACATTTCAATCAAAAGGCAGCTATTTTTAGACTAGGTTTAAAATAAGAAACATAAAAACACAATGCAATGATGTGCTCTATAGGAGATTTTCTTTAGATTCGAAGGTAGAAATAAAAGGATGAAAGTAAAGGATGGAAAAAATATGCCATGCAAAGAGAAACTGTAAGTTAGCTGGAGTAGCCATACCAACTAATATTAGACAAATTAACTTTAAAACCAAAACAATGTCACCAGAGACAAAGGGGGGCATTTTATGAAAAAGGTCGACCCACCCAGAAGACATGAAGATTGTAGATGTACATCTCAGTGAACTGCAGAGCACCAGTCCATAAGAAGCAGAAACCATATTCTCTCTCTGACAACAGCCTCCATCACACCTGGTGGACTCACTCGTTACTATCTATACAACCCTGTCTACTTCTCACTTATACTACCCTACTCACTGGTTTCCACAGCTCCTCTCTTGAATTTCTCAAGGTGAAGGATTCAGTCTAGGTGCTTAGTAACAATGCCTACAATTCAGTATTGTAATTCATCACTGTGGGCTATGAGTTCATCAGAATCAGGAAAAGGATGATCTCTCTCACTCTCTTTCTCATCGCACCATGTTAAGCACGTGAAAGACACAAATTCAGGTGACAGACACATGATATAAAATAAAATGCATGTTCCCTAAACAAAGGACAATTAGATACACAGCAGAAGTGCTATGAGTATTCAGCTCTAGGTTCTCTCATTTTACTTTTTAATTTCATTCTCTGTTCTAAGTTCCTTACGACTGTATAAGTCTGTGTGAGACTAAATTATTTTCGTAATAATGAAATCTAAACCATTCTTAAATCTTATAACGTCCTCCTAAATTTTAATCGGAACTCTTGTAACAGAAAAACACCTCACTGCTCTGGAACAGTGGTTTTTAGCAAATGTGCTGCGGCACACTAGTGCCGCAGAATTTGTAAAACATGCAGTACTTGACTATTTAGTCAGGAGCACTGCCTCTTTTCCCTTAGACTGTCAAATAAAAAAATTACAACAGCCAACACAACTGTCTATTGTGAATCAAAATTTTAACTATTTTTTTTAGATTCGCAAAACAAATTTTGTTTTGCTGACCTGCAGAATTTGAGTAGTTAGTTTCTATGTGGTTCAGACGACAAAGGTTGGAAATCACTGCTCTAGAAAACAAAATGGGTCTGAGACTCACCTGCAAATGGTCTACTCTCCAGGCAAGTCCAGGGCTTCTAAAAACATTTTACTGCCCAGACATGTCTACACTGGTACTCAAAATTTGGAAAATCCTGCCTACAAAGCAAAGTGCATCTACTCCCAGTCCAAACGATACCTACTCCCCTCTGACAAAAGGTCAGGCTTTGCCCCTTGCAGAACGAGCCCTTGGGGCAGTATGCCTCACCATTTTTCACTGAGGGAATTCACAGGGCTGAGGAGAGCAACTGAACAACCGTGCTCTGGTGGTGAAGTGTAAGGTGGCTTTGAATTTCTCCCAAGTTACGTGTTTAATATTTAAAATTCACACAACTCTTATCATGTTTTGAATGTGAAAACATTTCTTCCTCCACCCCCCAAAATTCAATAAAATTGACAATTCAGAATGATGGTTTCCTGGCAAACACACCGTGTCACCACAAAGGAACACCTAGCCCAGGCTGAGAAGCTGGGTTTCTGCCATGGCTCACCAATCCCCTCAGGGTCACAGCGGGCCTCCCAGCTGACCCTGGGGTCCTGGCAGGGCCGCCGTGCCGTCTGGGCCTCAGGCCTGCCTCTCCCCGGCAGCACTCCCCCACCATGGCTGGCTTCCTAGTTTCCAGGCCACTGGTTTCCAGTGTGAGTATGAAGTAATACAGGAGAACCTGGAGTTATTTGTCAATATTCAAACATTTAAAGAAAAGTCTACCTTTTCTTAAAATTAAATGACACAGACTAACTAAAATGTCAAGTTTCTTTGCTTCTGGCTAGAATTTTATCAAGTGGGTACTATTGATTTTCTTGTACTAACTTTTAACTACAGGCCTCTGATCAATTTTTTAAAGGAAAATTGAATTACTATTATATACTAAAAGCCATCTCTTTACAAGAGATTTCTTTACAAGAAAATAAAATGAGTAAAGCACAGGATTCAAGGAACAAAGGAAGGCAGAAGATATGATAGATCAAGAACCATACTCCCCTCAAAAAAAAAAAAAAAAAGAACCACTGCCCCCATAACCAACCATGCACATCCCTACCCCCAGGTTTCCTGAAGTCCGCACCTCCACTCGCTGCGATGAACAGAACTTGTCCAGAGGGTCTCTGGCCTGTTAGGAAGCCTTCCTCAAGACTTCCCCAGGGTTTTGTCTGCTGCTGATCTGAGCCCTCACGCTACTCCCATTTTCTCAAAAACTAAAAAGTCAAACTGTAAGGGAACCATACAAGTCGTAGCACATCATGGGTTAGCAGCACCATTATTCCAGGCTGTGATCTCTCTGGAGCCCAGGATTCTGTCTGTAATTCAAGTCTTACTCATTTAAAATGATACCCCATTTGAGTGTGCACTATAAAATGTAATCACAGTCTATTTTAGAGGACTAAAAACAATAATCTATATAAAATAATACTAGCTTTTCTTTTCAATGAACTCATGTATTTTATACTTTATCCTAAGACAAAATGTAAAACAAAGTTTTTGTTTCCCACAGAACATTCATGTTAACAAATAAGTCATACAAGAAAGAATAAACTTTACATACTATTTTCATGTAAATGAAATCAACACATAATATGATGTCAACCCAAAATTTTAAATAATGCTCAAGAAGACCAGACTATATGATTGCATATTAGCAATTTGCAAAAGAACTAAGTACCTCTGCATTATTATAAAAAGCTGTGCTGTTTTTTTCTTGCACATCTTCCCCTCGTGCTGTAAAGAAAGTTAGTGGGTAGAAATCCTTGTGTGCTGGTTGCTTTCCACTGGCCATCAGTTTGCCCTCATAGAAGAGCTCAGATGTGTAACTGCAGAAAAAGACCAAAATAAATAACGAGTAATCCCTCATCAAAATTAAATTCACCCATAAGAAAAAACATCAGTCAATTCCAATAGTGCTGTTTTATGTCTACGATTAATTTTAATCCAAGCATCTAATACCAATGAGGCCAAGCTTTTCTCCAGAATTACAGCAATAACCTCAGAACAGGCTCCTGATACACCACTGTTCAATCAACTGATTTAGGTAGGGTCAAGGCCAGAATACAGAAAGAAAAAGAAGAAATGATGACAGTTCAATATCAGATGAGAATCTTGCTCTATGAGGAAATGTGCTAGCTAGTATGTTTTCTTCGTTAATACATTTTATCCTATATGGACATCATACACATGCAAACAAGGATATACAGCTACTGAAACAATACACACGAATGAAGGACATTCAAGTCTTCAACAATAAAATGAATACTCTCGGCTGATGAAGACAGTGTCTAGTACTTGGTTCATCACTGACTGCAGCAAGTGACTGACAACAATAAAAGAGGAATCATGCATTGAGAGATTAATAAAGCCGCAGTTAAATCTAAATTTTTACATCTATCCTATTGCTTTCTGAGAAAGCTAAAAATGGTTTTCACATGACTGATAGAATCAACATTATTAAATGATACTAAACTTTAAAACAGTTTAAGATTTTGGTGGAAGTAGGGGCTTTCCAGAGTGCTGGTCATGTTCTGGATGCCAGTTACATGAGTGTGTCCAGTTTATAACTATTCACTGTGGTGTCACTTAGGATATTTTTTACTTTTATGGATTCATACTATATTTAATAGAATCCTTTAAAAACTTTACTACTAAGTTTCAGGGTTTTCCTTCCTTTCTTTTCTAACAGATTTCCTTGTATAATACAGGCACAGTAAGCAAGCTATTATTTAATTTGTCAACATATTTGTTTATTACATCATGTAGTTTCACATATACACTACATATTCAGTCACAGAAAAATATATCATAGCTAGTAGAGCCTAAAGTTTTAGTTTCCAGAGTTGCCTTATTCTGTGAAAAATTACAGCTCTGACTTCTGAAGGTGTCTTTTATAAACAAAAGTAAACCTAACTTGCAACACTAGAGACTCTGTACAAATCTGCTGGGACGAGTGTGGGCCTAGTAACAGTGCTGCTGTATCAGTGCTGCTCCGAGTCCCTTCCCACCAGACCGCAGGGAGAGTGAGACAGAGGGCAGTTCACACCTACTTGATGATCGCTTCGTGGGAGCGGTAGTTTTCACACAGGAGGATCCTACACGGAAACTCGGCAGGGTAATGCTCATAGAGCCGATCCAGTAACGAAACATGAAGGTTTCTTTCCCTGGCAAACTCGCTGTAAACAAAAGGACTGAGCTGTAACAGACAAACATACAGAGAAAATTTAATTAAATATACAAATAGTATCTTTTAACCTACTCATTAAAAAATCCACTATGCTGCAACTTCTGATGTACTGAAAACGTCAACCTGCTGAATGCCAGAATAAGTGGAATCAAAAATATTTCCTATGAGCAATTTTACTACCATGAAGAACTAGGCTAAAATTTCCAACTTTTCATTTCACTCTACCAACACTAACATCGCGTTTCTACACAGAGGTTAATAAGGGGCTCCTCCAACATAATAAATAGCTACTATTCAGTAATTTCAGGAATGCAACCCATTGCATCATAGGGAGTCAGTAAGTTATTTCACTAAAATTGATCAACTACTTAAAATGGTAAACTGGTAGGATATTTTGCCCATGAATAATTTTTTTTAACAATTAGCAAAGATAACCTTCTTTTTCTCATAATGAAGTACAAGAAGCCATTCTTGATTATACCTCTGACAGTTAAAGAACAAAATTAAACTACTTTTGCCAAGAAACAAAAACAAAATTTATTCCTCTACACAGTCAACTTTCCTGGACATCTTGACAGCTACAATACTAGTAGGTTTAATCTTAACTATAGCAGAACAGACTTATAAAACATATTTAAATAGAAAAATGAAGCCCTGGCTCGTGTGACTCAGTGGATTGATCGCCGGACTGAGAACCAAAGGGTTGCTGGTTCGATTCCTAGTCAGGGCACATGCCTGGGTTGCTGGGGGCTAGGTCCCCAGTAAGGGGGAATGTGAGAGGCAACCACACATTGATGTTTCTCTCCTTCTCTTTCTCCCTCCCTTTCCTTTTCTAAAAAAAAATAAAATAAAATCTTAAAAAAAAAGAAAAATTATATTTCTCTTTCATGCATAAGTATGCAAATATATAAAATCAGATATGTTTTGAGACTCTGACTAGTATTTTTAATTAAGCACTTTATCTTTTATGATAGCAAAAATTTAACCTTTAAGGAAAACAAATGTTAGAACACACCTTGGGGAATTGTTAAAAACAATAAATTTAAATTTGCTTTATAAAGAAAAGTAAGAATCAGATATCTATATTATAGAGAACTGAACTTCAAATTAACAAACATGAAAATGTTGTCAAACATTGACAGACTCATTCAATTCCACTCTCTCTTTTTTTTATATTTTTATTTATTTATTTTATTTTTAGACAGAAGAGAAGGGAGGGGAAAAAAAGAGGGAGGGAAATATCAATGTGAAATAAAATTTTACATCAAGGGTGCCTCTCATGCACCCTCTACTGGGCACCTGGCCCGCAACCCAGGCATGTGCCATGACTGGAAATCGAACTGGTGACCCTTTGGTTCGCAGGCTGGCACTCAATCCACTGAGCCACACCAGCCAGTGCCAATTTCACTCTCTTATACAAAGAAGGAAAAAAAGTATTGGGACAGTCATTTTCCTTAAAAAATGCCAGTGTTTTTCACCATTAGTAGAGAAATATTTAAAATGCTTGAACTATAACACATGGCATAATTCAAAGGATGTTTTAAAAAACAGAGTATTACAAATCAAAATATAATTCAAAGTTCTTCTCAATACGATGACACAGAGGGCACTCACCTGCATGTGGTCACCAGCCAGGACAATCCGAGTGTTTTTAGTTGCTAATGCTAGAGGCATAATGGTTTCACACTCCATGGCCTGGGCAGCTTCATCTAACAGAATGTGCGTAAAAAACCCTACAAATTACAGCACAGACACAGTAAAGCATATTAAAGCAACAATAAAGGTTGAGCTGGTGGATTTTTTTTTTCATTTCTGCTAAGGAAAGAGTTTAGTGTGCTAATTTAAGAGTTATGAATATTTTTAATGGCAATCATCAATTTAAATTATTATTTAAATATTAGAGGTTAAAAGGAGTAACTATTTTACCCAATAATGGATATATAAATGGCACCTTGTTTAAAGCCCCCAAGACTAACAGTTTAATTTGTATATTTAAAAATAGTTTTAAAGTACCAGATAGTAGTTTTCCACCACAAAGAAGGGCTGGCAACTAAACATTGATAGGACCAGAGTCCTTTCACTATGTATTTGGTGAAACACCAAAAATAAAGCAATGGTAGTCTATAAGTAACTTTAACCTAAATATTCATATTAGACATTAAAATAAAGAAAATAATACCCAAAATCTAATATAAAGGATAAAGGTATAATCCAACTTTGAAATCCAAGGTTATTATCAGCATATTCACTGCTTTAATTATTTAGGTTTATTTGTGTGTGTGTGTGTGTGTGTGTGTGTGTAGGGACAAAAATTGGTTACAATGTGAATACATGAAGCACAGTTTATCCTTATATTATTATTTATTAATTATTGTATTATTTTCCATACAAACAACTGTAAACCTACTTTTGCCCCACCCTGTATATACATAAAAATATATATAATTTTTTTTAGTCTAAGACCTTACCCTGAAAAAATCACCAGTCTGGGAAGGAAAAAAAAACCAACTGTCAAAAATGTTCCTTTTCAAAAGTCCCCCGGATGCAAATACCTATAGCAGGAAGCATTCTACATCCTGGTTGCTGCTGCCACTCATACTGGGGTACTGAAATCTGTGTACAGAAATGTACAGAAAAGAGGAAAAGTCCCTTTGCCCTTTAAAGGGAAGAAGGAGGCAAAAATCTCCTTGCTATCTCAATGTGAGGATGAAAAAATCGTCCCCTACTGCTAATTCACCAAGGTAGGAAGGGGGCCCTCTTTTTACTAACATAGCAAAGAACACAAAGTAGTTTCTTAACAAAATGATGAGTTTTCAAACTCTCTGAATTAATCAGCCTACTGTGAGTTGGCCCAAGAGCCTAACCTCTATTTCCATCTCTATTTCTATAAATATCAACAAGTTCCAAACAATTTGTTCATACAACCTTCTAATGAAACTTGTTTATAGGTGGGAAACTTTCTAAATCTTACTGAATGGCAGTAATAATGCTCCACAACCTCCATTTAAACAAACAGCTATGGCTGACAGTACAAATATTAGTAACTGTTGTCTGTTTACCCACAGTGGCCCAAGCAAGATATGGACACATTCATTTTTCTCCCTGTTGAGAGAATCTGTGCCTTTTGTTCCAAAGACTAATAAAGAAAAATGCTTACAGAAACACAAAATTAAGCTGGAAAAAGAGCTAAGGCTAGTGAAAAAAATCTACTGTTTTCATTAAATAATATTTTAATTAAATAGAGCTAGGCTTGAATTGGGAACTGGATAAATCATGAAAGTATCATACCTATTGCTCAAGTTAGTAAAGGTAATTAGAATCAATCAAACTGATTTAGCCTGAGCCTTGGTTTTCTAGCCTGTAAAATAATCCTCCACAGAGTTGCTATGAGAATGAAATGAAATAAAGTATAAACACCCAGAACAAAAAAAGCATAGTTGATTTCTATTAAGTATTCTTCTGAACCCTTGGTCTTCAAAGCCATTCTTTACTCTTTCTCACAAAACCATGCTGTTTGGGAGGTCTGAGTATTTAATCTATATGGCAAATATGCAGAGTATAATTATAAAGTAATGAGACTAATTGTTAAATAAACATACCAAAATTTACATTTCAAATAAGTGCTGTTCCATTCAAAGAAGTCAGTTGGGAGGTATTAAAACTCATTCCAATGACGCAGTCACTGTTCAAAACATTTTTGAACCTCTGCTTTTGTAACTGCCCTCACCAGCCAGCTATGAGCTGCATGCACAAAAAAATAAGTCTCATTACTGAGAGGCACGTCTTTCTCTTTTTTTATCTTTTTACCCCTAATGTTATTGCTCAGTTTAATCCCTCATGTATCCTATTTGCCAAAAAGACATGTCTCAAAAATATTTTGAAGCTTTTCTAAAATTAAATCTACCCTCAAAAAAGAAAGTTTGGCCACCACTCAGCCATTTCAGATAAAGAAAGGTTTATCAAGGGCCTCCAGGTACCTATACCCTGGGCTAGGTGCCAGGAGTACCAGGGGTATCCAGGTGAAAGTCTCTACCTTCCAGTATATTCAAAAGAATTTGTCACTGGCTCTGAAAGCAATTCCAAAAGGAGAGAGCAAAAAAGTGTTGAACAATGTCAACAATTATAATATGGCAGTAATAAATGAATATTCTTCCAAAGCAACTAACAAAGTGATACCATTTTCTGATGGTTAAATTCTGCCATATCTATCAGAATTTCTTGTCACCTTATATCTACACTTTGCATAACATTAGTTTAATTTTACATAGGTTGTCTTATAATAATCTCAGTAGTATGTAAATAAAAACACCTATCATGGTTTTTATCTCTACATTATATAACACAAGAGTATTTTAAAACAAAAACTTGAGAAAACTGTAAAACACACCAATGCTGTCTAAATCTTTTACATGATCAATAGTAAATAAATACTATCTGATCAATTAGAAAATAAATACAATAGCAGTTACTAAAATGTCTAAACTAGGGGTTGAGAATTTTTTTAAAGGACCAAACAATATATACAGCAGGTATTTTAGGTATTGCTGGCCACGCAATCCTTGCTGCAACTATTCAACTACACTGCTGTAGCACAAAAGCATCCATAAGTAATACACAGGTAAACAAATGGGCATGGCTGTGTTCCATCCAGTGAAATTTTATTTACAAAAACAGACAGCAAGCCACAGGCTGCAGTTTGCCAACCCCTGGTCTAGACTGAAAGCAGAAGCCCTAAGCATTAAGAGACCCCTATCTGTGTCTTGAGTTAGCATACCAGGTTCAAGGTCCAACTGACAGAGGTACTGGGAAGTATTCAACGTAACAACAACCACTCGGTGCTTAAGAATATCTTCTTTCTGTGGCATCTGAAAGGTGGAATGTGCGCTTGAGATCAAACAGTACTGATGCACAACTGGGTGAACAGTCTTTACCCAGCGGTTTCTGAAATATACCCTATAAAAGAAGACAACATTTCCTATTTATATTTATTTAGATCTTACCAGTACTGATTATCAAAATATTAACATTATTATTTAAGACTACAATATCTGAAAATTAGCAAATAAATCTGATCACCATTAACACCCTACTGGCTTAGAATTTAACAGACTTCCCCCTACCAAAAAAGATTCGAACAGAAAGTATATGCATTACCACAAGTAAACATATAATCATTTTTGTGTACAGATGGCTCTTACAATAGAGTGACACACAATTTCATAAGCAAAGTTTAAATTCAAAGCATTCCCATTTGGGATTAATTTTTCCTAGAAAATTCTTAGAAAAATATACTTTATTTAAATTATCTATGCTAACTTAAAACAGACTTGCATACTTCAAACAAATTAAAAAGTTGTCACATTCACTTAAGGCTATATTTTTATACCTATATTTAAACAGACCTCTATCTAGTATTTCAGAGATTTAAAAATCAATATAAATTTTGGACAATCACAAAATCTTAAGAAATATGATCTCTTCTATTAATTGCAAAAGAAAAATATTAGTAGACCTCATGCAATGGATTACTAAGATGGTACAGAAACAACCGTTCCACCACTCCAGCCTCCCCACCCACCCACCTCTAACCACTCATGTGATAAAGTGCAACCGAGTGTCTACTATGCCCCAGCACAGAGGCAAATTGTAGGCCTGGAGGATGCCATAAAGGCTTTAGATTGACTTAAATTTTAATGGAAAGCCAGCAGAGAGCCCTGACAGGGCAGTCATATGATGTGACTTAATGTTGTTAGAAGACCACTTTGTTTATCTGGACAGAATACACAGTTTGAGGGAAGGAGGATTTGGACAGTGGTACGCTGGCGTATGTTGAACAACCAGCTCTGGGGTTGCGGTGGGACTGATTTATAGTTTGCTGATTTCTGTGGTTTAAAACTTACTACCATGGCCGATTTCAAGCTACCAAAATGATGTCACTGAACATGAACTTGGGAAGACATGCACATGATAGGCTCTCACAAACCAGTACAGCTGGCTGCAATACACCACTGACTAGAACAAAGGCAGGAGCAGGGAGACCAGTTAGGGGGTTGCTGTATGGGTCTGGACGACAAAGATGGTAGCTTGGAAGGGTAACAACAGTGGAGACGTGGGAACGGTTAGATTCACTATATATTTTGAGAGTAACACTGACAGAATTTGTTGATGAACTAGATGTGGAATTTAAGAGCAAGGGTGATTTCATGCCTCTGAAGCTAAATGAATGCCAGGAGTGTTTACAAAAGTGGTGACAGGAAGGAAGAGATCTGAGGTGGGAAATGAGAATTCAGTTCTGGACATCCAAACAGAGATGTCTGGTAAGGAGGGGTATATATAAGTTTGGAGACCAGGAGAACGCCTGGGACAAGAAATACATTTTACTCAAGAAACACCTTGAAACTTAGATGAGATCACCTGGAGATTAAGTGTAGACTAAAAACAAACCAGTTGAAGAATAACTGATAGACCACACCAGCATTTAGAGCCTGGGAAAGGAGAGTGATACAGTAAAGGAGACCAGAAAGGAGCCGTCGAAATGGGAAAGAACTAGAGAGTGTGGGGATCCAATCAAGGGACCTGCACTTGCGTGTCATTAAATCATTTTGCAGGCCCATCAAGTTACCTGACTTACTAGCACATCCAGCTTTGTGGCTGCTTCCTCCCTCAAACACTCTCTTCCCTCAGCTTCCATAATTCAACCCTCCCCTGCTTTCCTTTTCCCTCTAGGTTAGGGCTCCTCAAGACTTGACCGTGGCTCTCTCCAGCTCTGTTCTCTCCCCTGACAACCCCATCCAGGCCCTTGGCTTCAATATCCTAATGACTCATGTTTTTCTCTCTCCAGTCAAGACCTTACTTCTGAGCTCCTGGATGCATGTCTAATTCTTTACTTAATATTTGCCTCCTGCATTTCACAGGCAGCACAAATGTAAAATGCATAAAAACTAATCTCATGATCTTGTACAATGTGTTGTAACCCTCCATGAAATATTTAAAACTGTCTTCTTTTAAGCAAAGCAATTAGAAAAGAAAAAGAACTACTTAATAAACATCCCTTAATATAATTGTAAGAGGAAAGTAAAGAAATGAATTTCACAACATTACTATGATAGGAAGAACTGTAAACTTGGTGAAAATAACCAGTATCACTTCTAAAAGATGCAAAAATTTTAAAAATGTTTTGCGTGTTTATTTTTTAAATGTTACTCAGATCAGCAAAGCAGAGTTTACTTTTAAATATATGAAAAATCTCGTTTTACCAACTACCTGAAAAAAATCACTTATAAAATGTGATTCCATTTATATTAATTAAAGTATGTCTATTTAAACATATAAATTACTAGAAATTAAACTCTAAAATGCTAGTAGTATTTATTTCCAGCTTATGAGATTAACATTTTTATTTTCTTCTTTATTTTTTCTATATTTTCTTAAACATTTCATGTAAATTGAAAAAGTGATTTTTCAAATTATTCATTAAATCCAACTCCAAGCACTGTTTCTTCCTCAAAGAAAAAAACAGAAATTGAAGTTCTAAGTCTCATTACTAACTTTTTGTTAAGCACCTTGGTAAGCTACCTCATGTTGAAGCTAGTAAGAATACAATGTTTGATCATTAGGTCTATATTTCCTTAAAAGCATAATATTCTAGTGCTGACTGCAAAAAGATTTCAATACTTTCTCAGTACTTTATTTTGTGCAACACTTAAGGTAGACACTGTCTATAAGATTACTTAAAACACATCCAAGAACATTTTCCAACACTGGAGAATTAATAGTGATAAGAGGCACTTACAGGCTCAGAGTATAAAATGTGACAGACACCAGGTAAATAACTTCCCTATTTCTAGAAACAAACCACCCACATATCCCACATGAAGTATAATGATACTTAATAGAGGAGACTGTCTAGTAATACAAAATTTTATTTCACTGAAATTGTATTCATGTATTGAATTCATAAGTAGTAACACCCCCAAAAATGTTGTTACTTAAGATATAACAAAACCAGGAAGACCTGATTCCAGAAGAAAACCCATTTCTATAAAGATCTGTGTAAAACCAGAAATGCCTTCTATTTGCCCAAATGCAGTAAACACATACTTTCTCCCCAGTATCTATCCACTAAAGGATAACTTTGCCAGAACCAGACACACTGATCTTCAGGATCATACAGAGAAACACAACTGTGCTTTCCTCTCTATTTCACTTGAAAATCTTCTAAGCAAGTAAGAAGTCAGAACTGAAACTAAATGTAATAAAAAATAGTTTATACAACCTCCACCGCAAATATTTGAGCTTGAATCCTGGCAACTGATAGAACTTTATGCATTTTAACCACAAGATTGCATATTTACACATATTTACTGCATTAACTATTTTATGTTTATGACTACTTCAATATCTTATCACGTTTACCAGGGCTTGCTCTAAACTATACTGTGAAAAAGACAAACTCCTCATCAGTCCTACTCCATACAGACACCACATCTTCAAGGTCATATGCAGGCACTTAGTGCCTTCTTGTGCTCTTCCCCTGCCTCCTGGGACAATTCAGGTAAAGATAATCTCCCCAGAGAGCTCAGTCATTCTAATTTTCATTATTCCATTTCCCATGCCTCTCAAGTTTATTGTCCATTATAAATTGAACTGAGTTAACCTAATAATAGATGGTGCTAATAAATCCTAACATTTCAATGTATTAATCTAAAGTTAATACTTGTCCTGAAGAGAAAAACTACTGTGCAAATGTAGGGCCACATTAAAGACAATATTTGGGCAAAGCAAGCCTTCTCTGATTTTACTCCATTTACTAAATGAAATAACATACAATTTGTACTTAAATGTACTTAAATATTTTTCTGCTCTTGAGATTTGTGGAGAGGTGAGCTTTTCTGCTAGAGGGCAAGTTTCTGAATTTGGGCCATTACAGCTCTACATACAACCCTACTGGAACATAACTCAGTCTACATATCTAGATGCACTACATGTTGACTTGTAACCACCAAAACATAACTTTACATGGGAAAGCTAAGCATAATGCTAGTCAAATGATGGGTTTTAGTGTTTATCAACAACAGCTCTAATGCCCAACATGTCAGATGATCTACACTCAGCTGAGATTCTAGAAGCCTTTCCTCCATTGTTTCCAAGCCAAGTACACCGTAATATGGTTCCAACATAACACAAACATAAACACACATGCACACCTCTACCAAGCATCTCCATTAAAATAAGAACACACATAGCAAAAATGCTACTAGTTATCCAGTTTTCACTTATGAGCTAAAGAAGATTAGAATCAGAAGCAAACAAGTTATTGATAAATTCACCCACTGGCAAATATCCCATTTTCACTTATATTTATTGTATACAAGTAATGTTTATTTATTAAACACAATTGGCTTATACTGAAAATAATTATTTCTGCTCTAATTTTCCAGAGTGAAAACAGAGTATAATGTAATAACCTGTGTTCACAGATCATGCTATTTTTTTCTCTTTTTTTCTTTTTTGTTTTAATCCTTATCCATGGATATGTTTTATTGATTTTAGAGAGAGAGGAAGGGAGGCAGAGAGAGAGAGAGACAGATAAACATCGATCAGTTGCCTCCTGTATGTGCCCCGATGGGGGACTAAACCCACAATCTAGGTATGTGCCCTGACTGGGAACAGAACCTACGACCTTTCCATGTGTGGGACAACATTCCAACCAATTGAGACACCCAGCCAGGGCTTCTTGTTCTTTTTAATGCAAATGGAAAATCATCGAAATGGCTTTGGTTATGATTATTAAAGAACTAAATAGCAAAATGTCATTTTTCCAATGCCTTGGCTCAACAAATAAAAAGTTAGTGAATCATGATTCAAAAGTATGGTTAGAAATTAATTTATAAATAATAATTGTGCTCAAACAACACAGGGCATGATATATTAGTTTGTAAAATGGCAAAACTCAACATTAATTCGTACAACAATGAGAGCAAATGGTATAATAACCACTTAATGATTCTTTATTGTTTTCTGAAGAAAAGGATTTTATTCCCCCACAATCCTGTATTTAAGTACATTTTATATCCATATACACTGAAAGAAGCTTTCTATACAAACCTAAAATTTTCTTGGACACTTTGTGTCTTAAATGATAGCAAAAAGTTTTAAGTACCAGTCAACTACATTTTGTTGCAGAAATCGCTTCAATATCTCATGCTTCTCTAATGTGCAGCTTTGATGGAATTACCTGCATGATCACAGCCAAAAATCTTATTTCCATGAAGAACTATCACTGCATGACTACTCTGCCATGCAAAATATGCTAGAATTTCAATTAAATTTTATGTAAATCATATTTATATTACTTCATCATAGTAGCTTTTAGAGGTACACACCAAAATCAGCTCAGACTATAACATTTTTACATACAAAACTTAAAAAAGGATGTCTTTCTCTCAATGTTTAAGATGTGAATGGTTGAAGATTTTTCAATTTCTCCTTAATTTAAATGGTTTCTTCAAAAGGCATAACTTCCAAATGCCAATGCAGAGTTAAAGATTTTGGTATTCTCAAAGTTACTAATACTTTACAGACACCTTTTCTTAAGAATAATAAAGTATGATACAGATATATAATAAGCCTTAAAAAATACCTGAGAGGTCTTGCCTGGGGATTGCCTGCTTCTACATATGGATGTAAATAATCCTTTATGTAGAGATCAGCAGCACTATTAGAATGGGTGCAAATGAGAATCCTGCTGAAATAAATGGTGCAAATAAAAAGAATGATAAAACACAAAACTATTCAAGCAGTATAATACAAAAAAAAAAAGCAGTGGCCATCTTAACATACATTTTCCTCAACCTACTCAGTAACCTCTATCATATTATTAAATAATGCTTTTAGTAAATTATATTACTCTTTATTCTATAAAGGAAATAAGATCCCTAAAATTATTACTAAATCTAACATATAAATAAAATTACATTTAAAAAATCCAACTGTTTGACTCTAACATATATCACAATTCCTTAGCAGACTTGGAGTTTTGCTGGCTATTTAAAAGCTATCATTCTCTATGTTGTCAATTTTTTAAAACAGTATGTTTTAAGAGAATTCAAATTTTAGTGCTTTGGGCTTTGAGTATGGGTCTTTTTCTCTCTTTCTTATTTTTAAAAATTTTTACAACGTGGATGAAAACCGTCTTGTGAGCCCTCCCTCTGTATGCACATCAAGGACGAAGGCCATGCCCTACTAATGAGACCGGGCACGCGGACCACCACCTCACCTCGTCTCCTGCTGCTGGAGCATGTGCTTTACAGCCTGGGCCAGCGTGAAAGTTTTGCCTGTTCCGTAGGGCCCAATGATGAGAACAGGAGGCAGCTGTATTGAAAGTGGGGTTGTAATGGCCAGAACAGCCTCTTTCTGTTTTGCATTTAGTCGAGGATCCAACTGTTCATCCCACTGTCTATAGAAAGTAAAAATTTAAGCTATTTTAAACAAAGGCATCTTATTAATAAACAGAGCACACCATATTAATATCCTGGATTTCACTGAACCATTAAAAATACTGAAATACCAACTATAAAAACAAAAGAACTACTTTTCTAGAACTACTTTTTAGAAAAATGCCTAACAGAGTCAGTATATTTTACTATGTGCAAAAAGATTCTGATAAGTAACCTAAAGACATCACACACTGTTAGTCTAGTTTCTGCCATGTCCATATACAGTAATGACAATGTCTCTAAAATGTAGTTTCCCTCTGTGATGTAAAAGCATCAGATAACTCTTTTTCTGGTGATAATGAAGCACTAGTTTCTTTGCATGGCAAATAAAATGCAAAAGGGAAATTGATTTCCAAATTCTAATCCTTTGAAAGATCTCTTTGTAAAGTTGAAGATAAGGAAGAAAGAAAAAATTTGTTATGTCCCTGGTTAAGAGAAATCAAACTTTACAAAGCTCTTAATTCAGAAAATAGCAGTTTTTTAAAGGCCAAACAACATGAAATGTTTTCTAATATTTTCACATGCACAAATAATATATTTATGTCATATTTCTCAGGATACAGAACACCTGTCATGGCAGCACAAATGGCTGCTGTAATTAGATCCAGCTTCCCAGTGTCCCCTCTATGACTTGGCTTAGTTTTGAAGACTTAAATGGACAGCAGATGCTGAAAGGGATCAAACCAAGTGGAGAATCAACAGCATTCTTTCTCACAACTACAATTAAAATACTAAATATCGCAACAGCTATGGTAAAAATGATAGGGATGTGAACCAAAATAAAAAGGGTATGTAAAGAGATATAAAAAACTTGCAAAGTGCCTACAAAATAACCCTGAAATAGAAGGACATGGTATAGTAAAAATTCCCTCTCTATGAGGTTGTGCTCCACTTACATCAGAAGGTAGTTATTCATGGAAAATCTTAACACTTTCAATTTTAAAAAGTTATAATTTGAAACAAACAAAATTCTCCACAAAAATGTAAAACTTTAGAAAACAAACATTGGACACATAAACATGCCATTACTTATTTTTCTGCAATTTAAAACTTCCTAAGTAAAAAACAAAAGGACTCTGACCAGTGGCACCAGACATCCTGGAAGCTGTTCCCTAAAACACAAGCATTTTCCTCCAACGAGTTAAGCATTAACCAGCTCCCTTACTCACAAGCCTGCCAGCCCCCAGCAGTTTTCACCTTCTACAGAGGAGGAAGCTGCCTTAGGTGACTGCTAAGTTCAGATCTAATAGAGGTAGCAAATGCTATGGAATGGCTATCCCCAAATCATCCACAGCACCCTTTCTGCCTTTCCTCTATTGAGCTGTAACACTCCATGTCCTGACCTCCTCTGCAAGAGACCCAAGTCTGGTCAATAAGATATAGAGGAAGTTCCTCAGAAGGGCTTCTATATCCAATAAAACAAAAACAAAGCCTCACTAGAAAAAAGCACTTTCTGTTGCTTTGTCTCTTCCTTCATCTGGCTGAAATGAGCTCATGGTAAATAAAACTGCAGCAGCCACCTTATGACCATGAGGCAATGGACATCAAGAAGAAAACCAACATGCTGTGCATGGCAGAGAGGCGGGGAAACCGTGGTCCTGATGGCACTACTGAGCCCCGCTGCACCAGCCATGGACCAGCTACCTCTGGGCCTCTCTCTCTAGATGCTGAAGCCACACTTAGGTCAGTAAACTGTTACTTATATCAATACCTGATTACTACGATTCCATGGTACCTGACTTCACAGTTCCCTTCATCTGTGCACGGAAATAATGACACCTGCATCAGATGATTAGTGTAACGATCAAACGAATAATGCACACAGGCTGTTTAGTGCTCAGTTACTGTTTGCCTTATTGTATTTTCTGAAGGTTTCAGAAAAATGAGACACAACCTGAGCAGGACACTTCAAAAAAACAGGAAAAAGGTTTAAAAACAACCTCTGATCTTTCAAATTCGGGGACTTGAATGAACTTATTAATGAAGAGACCATTAGACTACATATAAAAGTATAAATCTAAGAGGTTAATGACAGATTTATTAGTATAATTCTAAAATATGTCAATATTTCTTTATTTACATAGCTAATTCTACTTCTCAATTGTTTCAGTGTAAATAAATGCTTTGTAGCCCTGGCTGGCATAGCTCAGTGGATTGAGCACGAGCTGTGAACCAAAGTGTCACAGGTTCGATTCCCAGTCAGGGTACATGCCTGGGTTGCAGGCCATGACCCCCAGCAAGCGTACATTGATGTTTCTCTCTCTTTTTCTATCTCCCTGCCTTCCCTCTCTAAAAATAAATAAATGAAATCTTTTAAAAAATAAATAAATAAATAAATAAATGCTTTTCGGTAGAACAGAAATTTTCACAATGTTGGTCTACTCTCTAGTTTCTGGTTATGAATGATGAATATCCATAGAATACCAAAGAGTAAAACATGTCTTTATTTATTGTGCCACCTACTAAATAAAGAAGATTTATAATATACATGCTGATAAGTCATTTCTGATTTTTCACAATTTAAAACAGTATAAAGTGTCTTCAAGTGTTTTCTGAATAAGTGTTATTTTATTCCCTAAACAAATTAATTCAAAAAATTATGTTTTTTCTTGGTTTAATGCATTGTTATAATTAATTCATACACTGTATACCCAAGAATAATTTTTCAACTTCATTTATCTATCTATATTCTACCTTATTCCAGAAAAGACTTTAAATGGCTAATGATTTCTCAGTATGTTCCTAGACTCATATATAAGTATACTTATAGTGTAAGTATAGTATGGAATGTGTTCCTGCTTAAAAGTTTTTTGCTACTTGAAGTTTTCTTAGTTAACTTTTACAATTGACACTTGCAGTTAGGGGTATTTGAATACGCTGTTATATACTATATAAATACTTGTATAGTACTATACAAGTATTTACTTAATATGCTGGCATGGCCTCACACTTGAAATCCTAATTTCTTCTTCTTTTCTTTAAAGATATTGTTTATTTATTTTCAGAGAGGAGAAGGGAGGGAGAAAGGGGGAACATCAATCAGTTGCCTCTTACATGCCCCCAAATGGGAACCCGCCCACAACCCACGCATGTGCTCTGACTGAGAATCAAAAAGGTAAACTTTTGGTTCGAAGGCCTACACCAATCCACTGTGCCATACCAGCCAGGGCCTGAAACCCTAATTTCTTCTTAAATTAAAATTTGTATTAATTTAAACGTGTCATATATTAATAATGTGCAAAGTCCTTTTGGAGATTCAAAGATAAATATGATGTAGTCTCTTTAAAAAGCTCATTGGGGCCCTGGCTGGTGTGGCTCAGTGGACTGAGTACCAGCTGGTTCAATTTCCAGTCTAGGGCACATGCCTGGGTTGCAGGCCAGGTTCCCAGCTCAGTGTGGCACTGGCTGGGTAGCTCAGTTGGTTAGAGCGCTGTCCCAATATACCATGGTTGCGGGTTCGATCCCTGGTCAGGGCACATACAAAAATCAACCAATGAATGCATAAATACGTAGAACAACAAATAGATGTCTCTCCTCCTAAAATCAAGAAAGATTTAAAAATTTAAAAAAGTTTAAAAAGCAGTGGGTACTAGACTTATCAGAGGATCACTTCATAAGTTATATAAATGTTTAACCACTATGCTATACCCCTGAAACTAATATTTCAACTGTAATTGAAAATTTTTACAGTAATAAAAATTATACCCCTAATATATATACCCCTAATATACCCCTGAATTTCAACTGTAATTGAAAATTTTTAAAGTAATAAAATTTTTTAAAAGTTCAGAATCTAATGATATGTATAAAATTGACAGAAATTAATTTGAGAGAAATTATGCTTGAAAACAAAAATGACTGAACCTAGCACATAGCTGGCACTCAATAAATATTTGTTAAAATAATGAAATAAACTATCTCTTTCAAGTTATAAATAAAGACTTAACCTACTTGAAAGAAAAGAGTACTTTACTAGGCTAAATCTTGAAAGACAGATCTTCAATAGATAGATATTGAGCAAAGATTATTTCAGGCAGAAAATATCACGTGTGAGAAGCCAGGGCTGGGGAGGGGGAATGTGGGATTGAACGGGGATCAAGTTTCCGTTCTGCAAGATGAAAACTTTCTGCAGACTGACGGCATGACAGTGTGAGCATACTTAACACTGCTGAACTGCACACTTAAAAATGGTCAAGATGTAAATGTTATGCTATAGAGATTTTACCAGAACTTTAAAAAAATTTCATTTTTTAAAAGACAAGGTGTCAAATAAGTGTAGGGCAAATTAAACAAATGTCAAGGTGATTCAGTATGACTACAGCATGGGGATTTAGAAGGAAAAAGAAGGTGTCAAGTAGATAAAAGTAAAAGAACCTGAGAAGATACTGTTGGAAATTGTTGTCAATGAGACCACATAATTAAGTTTGGTATCAGGCCGCTCAGGCTTTATCTACCTATCAAGGAGAAGCCTTCAGAGGTATATAAGCAGTGAAATGAAATGATTATTTTAGCAGACTCACTATGAAAGAAATATGAGGGTTGGCCCAGAGCAAAGTGACACAGACAGCAGGACCAAATACCAACTAGAAAGGCCTGAAATAGTCCAGCTCTAAATTAAGCACAGGCTGTTAGAATAAGAAGAAAGGGAAAGATGCAGAAAAGCTGAATCAAATGACAACTGAAAAGATGTTACTGGATTTTCACGATTAGTAGATCAGTGATTACTTTCAGGAGAGTGAGGAAGTGAAAAACAGATTACAGAATGAATCAATAAGAATACTGGAAATATGCAGGCTATTCATGCTAAAGAATGTTGGCAGTAAAAAGAAAAATGGGGATAGAATAGTTAGGGTAAGTGAAAACAAGGGAGAAATTATTTGGTGCTGGAAGGCATATTTTGTCTTGTGTTTTTAGGATCAGAAGAAATGAAATGAAATGTGAGGAGACGAGATATATGTCACCTCTGGGCCTGGCCCATAAACATTTCCTACATGATGCTCTGTGCTCATTCTTCTTCCCTCTGCCAGCTGGATGCCAACACTCAGGGTGACCTTGGAAACCACTTATTGAAGATACCCGAGCCCCCATCAGAGAAGGAAGAGAACCACCCTACCATGATTTGATTAACACAACTGATAAATAAATAAGCTAATATTGTATAGAGCAACTGCGATTTATAGAAAGAACAAAGATGGGAGTACGCTGAGCAGGGGCAGGAACCAAGAGGATAAAACCCAGTGAAAAGGGTAAAAAGAAGGATGTAGTCATGCTGGCATCACTGCTGTTATTCCAGAAACAAAACAGAAGTATCATATTTAATTATACTATGTAAAGATGAGCCAAACAGAATTTAAGCAGAAAAATATTTATACAACCATTAACTTGATAATAATTTCTGAAGTGATATCATCTATGATACTTTCTCCATTGTGCTAAATTATAAAAAGTCTTCTATATTCAAAATTAGTTGAAATTAACTATTTGAAACATTGTAGAAAGGCCCTAATTTCCCCATTCAACTTCTACTCAGAAATACTCCTAAATTGCTCGGCATCCTATCACTTATGGCTGTTGAGAAAAGCAAGAGAATGCATTTAGATTCTGAGGAAAAGTAAACAGATGACGAACCTCAAACATTTCATTCTAAAGGTCTTACTCTCATTTCTCAACTAATACAATGTCTCCTAAACAAGAGAGAGCAACTTTGTTATAAAAGCATACCTGAGTTATTTGATACAGATATTCAATTTAACATTAACATAACTTCCTTTAATGAGTTATCTTTTTGTACCTGTTGGGACTCCAAGGTATGGTTGGAGTCATAGTGATGTCTGGAAATAAAATCCCATTGTCCTTGATCCTGTCTAGCGCATAATGCATTTCACACAGGGGTAATCGATTTAATTGAAACTGAAGTTCAACCTGAAACACAAGATAAAAACAAATGTTTTTAAAGCATTAAAGTAAATATCAATGCTTGCAGCTCACCAAAATACTCTGTGGAGATCATCTTTTAGGGGAAACCAAGTTTAGAGATTCTTTTAAAGTACAATTATATTCCAATAATAATTATTATGGCTAATATTTGCTTAGTTTACTTAGTGTCAGGCACTATAATGAACACTTTACATAGACTGCCTCATTTAACAGTGCCAATAATGTATATGTTATTATTAACCTTATTTTATACCTATACCTAAAAAAACTGAGGACTTGCAAATTAATCTCTAGAAAATGATTTTCTGATTACAGCATTCTATGAAGAATACATTTGACAAACAAACAAGCAAAATATAACCAAAGACACTGAAATAGAGAACAGGCTGACAGTGACCAGAGGGGAGAGGGCAGGGAATTTCAAGGGAAAAGGGGAAGGGTTTCAGGAATGAGGATAAAGGACACATGGACAAAAACTAGGGCAGGGGTGGAAATGGGAAGGAGGTGGGGAGGACTAGGGGGTGGGCTGGGATGGGGGTAAAAGACAGAAAACTGTACTTGAACAACGATTAAAATTAAAAAATAGTCAAAAAAAGAATACATTTGATACAATCAGTAGAACATCTGTGAAATACCATCTGTCAAATGATAAAAACCAACCCTAAGACACTATTAATTTACAATGAATAAATCATGTTCACCATTTTATGGCTAAAAAGAAAAAGAGATTAGTTTTCCAGTTAAATATGGCAGACTGAACACACAGTTCACCTAAGAATCCACAAAGAG
Source organism: Phyllostomus discolor (assembly GCF_004126475.2). Classification (NCBI taxonomy): domain Eukaryota; kingdom Metazoa; phylum Chordata; class Mammalia; order Chiroptera; family Phyllostomidae; genus Phyllostomus; species Phyllostomus discolor. The sequence goes on from NC_040910.2 coordinate 88,691,534, forward strand.
ACAGGAACAGGTACAACTTCAGCTGAGAACTGTCCTACGATGTAACTTAGTTTCTTTTCATCTGTTCTTCCATTGCTGATTTAAAACTCAGAAAGCTTGACTCTGTATAACACTGGAACATTTCGGATGTCACTTAGATTAAAGAGATTCTATTTTCCCTGAAAGTTACCAGAGGTTCAATCCCCACCCCCCATCCCTGTAACACTTAGGGCTCTGTCAGAAGGGGAACCAAACCAGAAGAGTGACAGCTGATAAGGAGACTGCTGCCATACTTAACCCACCTGGGTGTCATGATCGGGCCGAAGGTTAAGTTCTTCACAGCATTCCCTGGATATCCTTAAAAATATATATTCTTTTGTTTTTTCTTCAATAGTAGCTTCATAAACCTTCTCTTTGGTTCCCTGGGTCTGTGCTAACTTCTCTTTAGGGACTGGTAATAAATAAACAGCATTGACTTTGGTCATCACCAGCCGTCCAGCCAAAGTATCTTCAGAAAGTGTTTCAGTAAGCTTAAAGCGACCAAAAAGCTGTCCATTCTGAGCATACTTTGCACCTCCAGAAACTCCAGTGAGCATGAAGCTTGCTAGAATCTGCAACTGCACCTTAAGGTTGAACCTAAATCAGAAGTAGAAAATGAGTTTGAATATTTTACATAAAAAAAAATAAAAACTAGAAGAATAAAAGAGAATAATAAATCAAATATAAACATACAAAAATTAAAACTTCATTATCAATTCCACTCCATTAAGCTTTAAACTACATACTATCAGCCTGCCTTTAATCCAAGCTGGAAACAAACAAAACTCATATTCAGTGAGTTTTGCTAAACTGTGTTGAAAAATACACACACTTTTAAAAGTATGAGCATTTAAAATGAAGCCAAGTATAATTCTTTTAGTAAAATGAAATATTACATATAATTAACATGAAAGTGTTCGACCACACCACTGGGAAAAATAAGACTTTACAATTACACAGAAGGAAATGCACTGCATTAAAACTACAATGGACTTTTATTAAACTGATACTCTCCAAGTAGACAGATTTTACCAAAAAATTCTAACCATAAAATTTCTCTTTCAATACCATTAATGAATAACATCCAAAATAAATTTGTTTATGGCTACACTGAGGCAGATCTCATGCACAAATTAGAGTATGTGTGTGGAAGAAGCACAAAGAATCAAGATCAATTTATACAGTCAAGTAATATAAAGTCAAAGGAACATTCAAACTAACTGACAGCTCTTCTCCTTTGGCACTGTAAAATGGTGCTAAGACAGAAGACAATGTGGTAAGAATGAGAACATTTTGTAGTTTCTCTTGGAAGGTTTAAACATTTTTTTATTGTCCCCCAAGGACATTTTTTTCATTGGTTTCAGAGACAGAAAGACAGAGAAAGAGAGAGAGAGAGAAAAAGAGAGAAAGAGAGAAATCAGCCTGGTTATCCTTTCCTATGCACCCTGACCAGGGAATGAACCTGCAACTGGGGCATGTGCCCTGACAGGGAATCAAACTTAAGACCTTTCTGTTTATGGGCAGGTCAGAAGGTTTAAACACACATTGATGTTTCTCTTCTTCTCTTTCTCCCTTCCTTCCCCTCTCTCTAAAAATAAATAAAATCTTAAAAAAAAAAACAAAAACTCCTGAAGTAGAGTCACTAGAAAATAAAACTACTGAGTAATACAGGTTTTCCCATAGAAGATTTATTATATATTCAAGATGCAGACATTATAGACTTTCTAGAAGTTACAGCTACTAATTTTTTTTCTAAAAGATTAATGGGCTAAAACTAAATTACATTAGTAAACTTTCTTAAGTATTTAAAATAGTATGTATTTTTAAGATTTAATAACTAAGAAATACCAAAAATAGAAAATATATCCCACAATTAACCAAGATAATTCTAAATAAGAATAAAAAACATCTTTCCATGATTGTACATTTGTAATCAACATTAAAGCCACATAATTCCTAACCTTTTGGGGACTGGTAGACTAGTAGCCAGCCAAACTTCCAACCAATTTAAAACCACACTTGAATCTAAAATAAATATGGCTCTGTCAATGTTGAGTATAATTTTTAAAAAATTTCAAAGCTACATAGTGAATTTCACTTAATATAATTTTTGATTAAATGAACAACAAAGAAACCCAACCAAGGTAATAAGCCAACCCCTGGTTTTACGGAGACACAGAAACAGAACCAAGGTATAGCCGATAGAGGCCTCACCATCTAACAGTGAAATGTGTATCCATAACAGCCTGTCATGCCAGCTGTTAGCACTGAGAAGCCACAGCAAGCTAATTAAGCATGCCACTACACAGTTTAATAGGCACAATAGCTCTAGCCAAAGTCAATTTCATTTGAAATGTGTATCTTAGAATGAAACAGATTTTACTTCAAGATAGAAGCCTATCAATATGAACTTGAGGCCAACTGAAGTTTTAAAAAAACCTTTGAAAGAACTCAGAAGCATTTTCTAAAACTTAAGTTAATGCAGTATTATCTTACCACCTCCACACATCTCATGGTAAAACTTAACTGAAATCTTAACTCTGGACTGCTTTGAAAAATCATGTCTTTCTTTAAAAAAGATAAACTTAGCCCTGGCTGGCGTAGCTCAGTGGATTGAGGGCGGGCTGGGAACCAAAGTGTCCCAGGTTCGACTCCCAGTCAGAGCACATGCCTGGGTTGCAGGCCATGACCCCCAGCAACCGCACATTGATGTTTCTCCCTCCCTATCTCTCTCCCTCCCTTCCCTCTCTAAAAATAAATAAATAAATAAATAATCTTAAAAAAAAAAAGATAAACTTAATTACTAAATCCAGCCTCAAGGTAAAATATATTTTATCTAATCTCGAGAGGCTTCATTCGATCTACTATTAAGAAACAAATGCTAAAGTGGCCATGTAAAAATATAGTCCAATCCTTATAATTAAAACGTAAGAAACCTGTAAGAATTCCCTTGGTACTACTTCCACAATTAGCAATATTCTGCTTAAACTGTCAAAGATCACAAATTACCAGTATGTTCTCTGGAACCTGGGAAATGTCCTACCAATCATGTGGCAGGACTGACCACACAGTCTCAAAGAGGCATATTTCAGTGCACAGAGAATACATTACTACTGTCGTTACACTTCAAGGAGCACATCCATTCACCCATATACCATTGTCTTCTGGTTTTCAAATGGGTCTCAGCCCACAAAACATTCTTCACCATTCTAGAGGAGATTTGTGTGCATTTTGCTTTGCTGACTGGCAGTGCTTGAGGAGACAAGCAAAATCACCCAATAGGAGTCAGAAGACCATGGCCCAAGGGCCAAATCCAACCTTCAGTCCTGTTTTTGTATAGCACTTGACTAAGAGTGGTTTTTACAACACACACACACACACACACACACACACACAGAAAATATGTAACAAAGACTGTATGGAATCCAGAAAGTCTGAAATATTTACTCACTGGCTCTTTACAGAAAAAGTCTGCTAATCCCTAAACTAGAGCTTTACTAGCTGCATATAGACCTCCTCAAAATCCATTTTTAAAAATATGTCCCAGTTATGGTATTTGTGCTTAAAGAATTAATCAAATGTGAGTTAAATTCAAGGCAACATTAAAATGCACACAAATATTAAGTTTAAAGAGTAAAGGAGAAAACAAAAAATAAGCTGTTTTTAAAGCCATTTACAATACTTTGTGAAAGACTTTTGAAAATCCTAAATAACACATAATTTATGTGTTATTTGTCCTCTATCTGCTTACAGATACACTCTGAGAACTTTATCTAGTTATTCTCAGAGGGAGCTCTATCTAATAATTAATAGGATCTGGTTCTTTGCATGGGCATCAGTCTGTAATGTACTTCACTAGATTTTACAAGCCTGCCAAATTCAGAAGCATAATTTACCAGCCTTCATTTCAGGGTCACCTTTGGGTGAAAGAAACACTGGAAATTTTCCAGAATTCTCTGACATAGTAACTATCTACTTGTCTCTTTAGACACATAGCTAAAAATTTTCATTTCTATCTTTAATATTCTTTAAAACTCTTGTGTAGTTAGCATATGAGTTAGGTCCTACTTTTGCCCCACCCTGTATGTAACACATCACAAGTTATATGAATTTACATTCGACTTGTAAATATCTCTATTTGAGTCAATAACTGTGATCTAATTTTAAACATGAGAAAAAAAAAGAGAACAAACTCAGGTGCTCCTATAAAAAGACCATGCACTATCTTACCACACTGTCTAAATTCTGTCTTACCACAATCTTTCTTTTCATGTCCAAGGGCAATACAGCATGTACATCAAGTATTGCAACTGATGTGTCAGTGTCCTTTCTCTTTGTTTTTTTTAATAATAGTAATACATGGTCATAGTATATCATTTCAAAAATAGAGAAAACTACATATTAGAACACAAACATCACCTATAATCCCCACCAATCAGAATACTTTAACTCTTTCCAATATTTAATATACATATTCATATACATATGTCTGTTATATGCAGTACATAAAGTTTCATAATTAGCATATTTCTCCTTAAAATTTTATCATGACCATCTCCACTGTTGTAAAAATTCTTCAAGAACATAATCTCAACGTGGCTATATCATAATTTCCCTAACTTATCCATCACCACTCTTTAAGAGACACTTGTGTACAGACACCTTTATCTTCACTTCTGATTACTTCTTCAGGATGATTCTTCCTAAGTAGAATCAATATACCAAAAGGTTCAACCTTTCTGAAGACCCTCAATGCAAAGAGCCCTGCAGAAGTACACCAACTTAGTGTGCCCCCAGTGCTTGCTGCATACTGCAGGTATTTGGAGGCCCCTCTTTACTGGCTTTAGAAGCCTTTCCAAGGTGCTCTTGAAGTGAGTTTCATCCACTTAATTTCTTAATCAGAATCTGACCTCCACAAGTTTGTAGGGTTTCTTCTTTTCTCATTAAAATTTCTATTTAAAATAGTATTTTAAAAACAATAATCCACAAGCTTATTGATCTTATTCTTATAAACTTTTAAGCTCTGTTTCACCCCAGTACTAATGACTTAGAGTGTTCTTTCATAAGGAAAAAGAAACCACAATAACATAAATAAAATACATGCATACCAAAAATATGAAAATGTACATGATACAATCCACTGTCCTTGTTATTTAATAACTGACCATTTCATTAGAACTGTCTACAGACACAATCAATGAGTCTTTTAAGAGACCATCAATAGGTCACAATATAAAGCCTTAGAGTAATGAAAACTATGATATTCTATCTGACTTTATAAATCTTACATGTAGTTAATCTGAATAAAATACTTTCCAAAAGCTAGATCATATTTACTCTATAAACAGAGTAATACAAGGTACTCTTAAGTTTTCACTATTCCTTTTCTGAATATATCCTTCAATGAGTGTTCAATATCTATCATTAATATTCATGATAAGGTACCAATAAGGCAGCTTGGGAAAGAAAAATATGTTAGTTTGGCTGTATTTAAAGGGAAAACTACTTATAAAAATGTGTTCATGCCTCATAACTGTGGTTCAATTTTTAAGGCTAGTTCCATTTTATTAAAAAGCAGAATGCTACTACCAAATATAACAACTATTTCATTAACATCCTCCTTCACTCGAACCTTCGTTTCTCAGATTACTTTTCCTATAATGATTCAAGTAAGTTTTTGATTTAAACACTTGGTCTTAACCTATGGGATATGGATAAAATGTAAAACATGTTAAAGCATTTATAAAATGCTAAAAAGTATTTTATTATTACCAAATACTTTTCCTGAAGATCTAAACTGTTTCATTCTTAAAATTACTTTGCAAAATACGTGGCCTATTTCAGTTTTTGTATATTCAAATATACAAAACTTGTATACAATATTTGTTTTGTATAAACAAATGTTCACTGAGTGCGCGCTCTGCCTACCATGTACAGAAACCTCCTGAAGAGCAGGCACCACGTGTTCATGCTCCCAGTGCTTGGCAGAGTCTCGTGGAAATGACTATACACTGAACACTAGGGCTGCCAAGATGAGCAAGACACAATCCTTGCCTTAAGAAGCTCATATACAGCTACTGAGTAATAACCATTTTACTACCTGTCTTCACAGAGACACACTTTCATTTTCAAAATGAAGACACCATCAACAGGGGAGATTAACCAAAAAAAAAAAAAAAGTGTTTCTAATAAAACTTACTTGCTAACTTCTTTATACTGGGCTATCTCCTCAATGTAAAGAAGGTCATGCAACCGTGACTGATAGTTGGTTTTGGTCAATGATTTGTCTAAAACGGACTGGGTAAATAGCTGGTCAGCAGAGAGAGGAATTTGGTATCTGATAAGAAGGCTCTTCTCCAAATCAGTAGTTTCATTAGGTTCGAAATCTATAATAGTCTTAGAAGAAGAATCCCAGCGCTTAGCTGTGGTTATCAGCTGCTGTTTTGCATGCATCAGGTATTCAAGATCTAGATGGAAACAAAAAGCACATTTATAAAAGAACACAACATTAAAATTCTCAAATAATGCACTGTATACTTTTGTAAGAGGATTTTATATGTTAAAGCTAAAATTCTTAAAAACAGAACAATAAAAAACCCATTTGGCAGAGTATTATCCTCATATCAGAAATATTTTTGTCTAGCTTAACAAAATAACAAATAGGAATCCATATAAAAACATCTTTCTTGAAACATCAGGCTGGAACATACCAGAAATCATTATTAACAGTTTAAAAATATAGATTAACATTTAGAATTTAACTCTCAGTCAAGAGAAATCTGATCTGCTGGAAAAAGATACAATTAATTCTTCATAAGACAAAAATCTATCAGGTGACAATCACTTTTCTCCTCCTCCTACCAATACCTGTCCCTTTATAGAAAGAGAAGAGCAGAAAATTGTGAAAGGTTAGATCTTTTCTTGTGTGGTAAAGCACAGTGAAACTCTGAAAGTCAACCTACAACAAACAAATATCTTTTAAAAAATATTCATGGAAAACACTGCTAATTCCACATTAAAATTCAATATGATGTACCATTCAAATGCCATTTTTTTAAAGCCAGTTTAGCCTCAGTTGAATTATACTGTTAAGTAGGGCACAATGTCAAAATGAATGACTGTTCAAGTCTGACATCTCTGGAAAAAAAATGCAGAATACCAGCCCAGGGTGAAATATGTTGTAACATAAATTCTGAGCACTGGGCAGCCTCACTCTGTCTGCAGTACGTATTACCTTTTTGTTGGTAGAACATATATACACCTATAAATATGAGACTTAACCAAAAAAAAACAAAAAAAGTTGCTTAACTGACCAAGCAGGCCAAGATCCAGTTTTCACATAATGTAATTCACATAATGTAATGAAAAGATGATTTTACAACTCAGTTAAAATTTAAGGAAAAAAATAATTAAAAGCTTAAACAGAGATCAGTTAGCCTCGGAAGTACAAAGACAAGTGATCCTGTGCTACCTTTGAAATGAGAGCATAATGCATAACGGCCATGTTTGGCTTAATGGAGATTTTGCTACATTAAATGTTAAATATAAATTATAAACATATAGCCATCCACCAAGAGAAATTTCTCAATATTAGAAAATAGTTTATCCTAATATCTTAAGAAAAATTCAAATGTAAAGGCCATAATTTAAATGTAAAAATGTAATAAAAAGAAAAAACAGTAATTGCCCTAGTTTCTAACCTTTGCTCCTTGAAAAGGCATTTCTATAACATGCCAGTTTCATTATTTCTCAATGGCAACATAAATTATAACTATAATCATCCATCTCTAAAGATTGCTCATTAAAAATGTGCATTTTTAAAAAACTCTTGTTGAGACAATTATGGTCTGTTTTTGCAATAGCTTCACAAGTACAGTTGACCCTGAACAAAGGTTTGAATAGTGTAGGTCCATTTATACAATTTTTTTTTAATTTTTTTTATTTTTTAGAGAGGGAAGGGAGGGAGGGGGAGAGAGAGAGAGAGAGAGAGAGAGAGAGAGAGAGAGAGAGAGAGAGAGAGAAACATTAATGTGCGGTTGCTGGGGGTTATGGCCTGCAACCCAGGCATGTATCCTGACTGGGAATTGAACCTGCGACACTTTGGTTCCCAGCCCGCGCTCAATCCACTGAGCTACGCCAGCCAGGGCACAAATTTTTTTTTTCAGTAAACACTATAAATTTATCTTCTCTTCCCTATGATTTTCCTAATAACATTGTCTTTCTCTAGCTTACCTTAAGAATACAGTATATAATACCTATATAAAATCTATATTTCATATATATATATAACATGTTCTTAATTTATCAACTACTTAAATCAATTGGAGATCATTTTTAAGTCACACTAAATTTTAATGTGAGTATTAACATACACTGCTAGACTCAAAGTACAGAAATGTATAATATCAAATTTCCAAATTTAAATATAAGAATTCCTTTTCAACATGTAGCTTTCAGATATTCAAATCAGAATTCCAAATCAATCTGGCCAAGGAAAAATTTTCCATTACCCAAAGTTGTGGTATAAATTATATAATGTGATTTGTTTTCTAAGCAAGGGGAAAACTCATTAATTTCCTTCTTTTGTAGATGTCTTTTACCACACACTTTGAGAAGCACATCTTTAATCCAAAACAATTTTTTAGAACCTGAATGATACCAACAAGGGAAAAAAATTGAACACAACAAAGTTAAAGTTCCACAAGTTTCCCCAAACAGTTTGCAGGATTGCCAAATTCATTCATGACCTACAAACAAAAGGTATGAAAGCTTTGTGTAAAAAACAAAAATACCTGTGTTTTTTCCCAATTTAAACCTGAATTAACTAAAGTAGGCTTTTTAGTTCAATAATGAATAATAAATTATAAATATCTGCTATGTGACTTACAGATTTTAAGTTTCAAGGAGTAATATATTAACGTAACTAGGTTCCATGATCAAATCAGTTTGACAGACAATGAGTCTTTAATGACCAAGGTGCACAGTGAATCTCTAAGAGGTAAATAAAGCATGCACGTGTTTTCTAAAATGCGTCTGGACATGTAACACTTTCCTTATCATTAATGTGTTTAACACCTGTTAATTTCTGTGGAACACAGTTTTGAACACACTGAGCTAATAGATGATCCACCATGGTCCAAATTTATAACTTTATGGAAGAGAAATATATATTCCCAGCATAAACTGAAGGATAAAAACTTAAACAATCAAGTAGAAGTGATAAAGATATTTCCTATTCAAATTCTAGTTTCACACCATCACTGTATCTTTTTGTGTGTAGAAACCGAATTATAGGTGATATAATTTATAATGTTATCAAAACTGTATGAAAACATGATAAATCCCAGACCTAATTTCCCAAGTGCATTTGGCCAACGTGTACATGGAATAACACTCTCCCCTAATTCTAGGCCAACAAAGATAAATAATGAACTGGCTGAGGCTGGAGGTAAAATGAGCCAAACTGTCAGGTATGTCGTCACCAAGTGAACAAAGAAGTTCCCCTGTTCTCATTACTGTCATGTCTCTGACTGTTATCCACACAAATATTCCAGGAAAAGATAAAAATGGGAAATTCACATTTTACATTTTTATTACTTCAAAATGTTTTATAAAATTATGATTTCACATAATCTTTTGCCCTCAATTTTTTTGCTGACAAGCACTCTGCTATAATAATCAAAAACACTAGCTAGTACTAAGATAGACACAGGAAACAAATATTATTATTTATATCCTACTTTCATTCCTCCAAAATTCTGTTGGGACTCTGTCCATAGTCACACTGAAACAAATATAGTCACACAATAAAAAATTTAAGAACTTAACAAAAACATCAAGACATTCAATGACATCAATACTAAAAGTATAGAAAATATCTGACATAGAACTGAAACTTAGCACAACAGGTCAGCTAATTTAAGTAATTAGAAAACAACCAACCAAATGTCATCTAGCTTGCCTAAACCTAGATTTAAGTTTCCCTTTTATAATGTTAGAAGTCTTGTATCATAAAGTATATTTTGCATATTTTCTACTATTCTCTTGTAATATTTATTTTTCCTGTCCTTGAAAAATAAATTTTGCTATGTAAAACTGTTTTAATGTATCCAAATTAGTTCAAGAAAATGCTTAACTTTTTCAATTATTTTCCATAACGTAACTACATAAAACTAAAACCTTGTTTAAAAGAAAATAAGCAAATGTATTAAGCTGCAAAGAGGTCATTTAATGAAAGACACACTATTATTAAAAAGGAGATGGGTATGGTATCGGTTCCAAATGGGAGGATCCTTGTCCGCATTAATTCCCTCTACCACATCTGAATGAAACATAAAATTTACTATGTTTTCAAACAGACACATTAGAAACATCAGAAATGAGACTCTCACCAGGCAGTCTGGACTTCTCTTCCACTCCCTATACTGCATTCTCTTGCCAAGATCTGTAGGTGCTATGGTCTTAATGACTTGGTTCTTCATGTCTGCTCTTTAGTCCCTCTGCTACACCAGTCTCAGCCCTAATTAAAAAAAAAAATTCCTCCTCCTCTCTTCCTACTTTCTTCATTCTGTTTATAAGCCAGAAATTATCCTAATCATGCCTAATGATAAAGATCATAGCTACACTTTACTAAATGCCTGCTATGTGCCAGGTCCTATGCAAGGCTCATTTCTAGTCCTCACAACAATCCTCTAAGGCAGATATTACTAGCCCCATTTACAGATAGCTCCACATGAAGCTCAGAGATGTTAAGTACTCTGCCCAGAGTCACACAAGTAATAAGCAGAAAATCAGGATGCAAATCCAACTCTACTTGACTCTGAAGTCTGCCCACTGCTCTTTTTCTCCAACTAGAAAAGTAGAACGTATCTGAGGAAAAACAGCCAAAGGGTCCTCCATCTCTCGAGTCCATGAGGGTGCCCTGAAATCTTCATCACTATTTTCTCTCATCTAATAGATTATCATCTATTTTAACAGTATCATTTTCTCTTTTTATTGTACACACTTAATATTTTATATTATTAAACAGGTTTTAGTATACTAGCTCAGATTCTTTTTTTAACATTTTTTTGTTGTTGTTCAAGTACAGTTTTCTGCCTTTTTCCTCCGCCCCTCCCCACCACCCCAGTTCTCCCCACCTCCCTCCCATTTCCACCCCCACCTTGTATTGCCCATGTGTCCTTTATAATTGTTCCTGCAAACCCTTCACCCGTTTCCCCTATAATCTCTTCCCCTCTCCCCTCTGGTCACTGTCAGCCTGTCCTCAATTTCAATGTCTTTGGATATATTTTCCTTGCTTGTTCGTTTTGTTGATTAGCTTCCTGTTAAAGGTGAGATCATATGGTACTTGTCTTTCATGGCCTGGCTTATTTCATTTAGCTTAATGGTCTCCAGTTCCATCCATGCTGTCATGAAGGGTAGGAGCTCCTTCTTTCTTTCTGCTGCATAGAATTCCATTGCATAAATATACTATAGTTTTTTTGATCCATTCATCTACTGATGGGCACTTAGGTTGCTTCCAGCCCTTGGCTATTGTAAATTATGCTGCTATAAACACTGGGGTGCATAGGTTCTTTTGGATTGATGGTTCAGGGTTCTTAGGTTATAATCCTAGCATGGAATTGCTGGGTCAAAAGGCAGACCCATTTTTAGTTTTTTAAGGAAATTCCATACTGTTTTCCACAGAGTCTGCACCAGTCTGCAATCCCACCAGCAGTGCACTAGGGTTCCCTTTTCTCCACAATCTCTGCAACACTTGTTGTTTGTTGATTTGTTTATGATGGCCATTCTCAATGGTGTGAGATGGTATCTCATTGTGGTTTCAATTTGCATCTCTCTGATAGCTAGTGATACTGAGCATCTTTTCATATGTCTCTGGGCCCTCTGTATATCCTCCTTGGAGAAGTGTCTGTTCAAGCCCTTTGCCCATTTTTTAACTGGGTTGCTTGTCTTCCTAGAGTGGAGTCCTGTGAGTTCTTTATATATTTTGGAGATCAAACCCTTGTCCAAGATATCATTGGCAAATATGTTTTCCCATATGGTTGGTTCTTTTCATTTTAATGCAGTTTTCTTTAGCCATGCAGAAGCTTTTTATTTTTATGAGATCCCATTTGTTTATTCTTTCCTTTATGTCCCTTGCTCTAGGGGACATATCAGTGAAAATATTGCTGCATGGAATATCTGAGATTATCCTGCCTCTGTTCTCCTCTAGGACTTTAATGGTGTCACAACTTATATTTAAATCTTTTATCCACCTTGAATTTACTTCTGACTAGCACAGATTCTTGACAACACAAATTATTTCTGTGAGAAGTGAATCATCGGTTACAATCCATGAATCTAAAAGCAAACTTCTAAAACACAACCCACATGTAAGCCAAAACATCTTTTCAGAGATGTATTTGAGGGGGGATGCATGTTGGTCTTTACTTATGATTTAAATCTCCTTGTGACTAAAAAAGGTTGCCTTCTAGATGTCTCAAGTTTTAGTCTCTAAAAACAACTTATTAGTACCAGAGTAGGCAAACCATGGCATGCAAGGCGAATCCAGTCTGCTGCTGTTTTTGAAAACAAAGTTTTATTGGAACACAGTCATGCCCATTCACTTACATATTGTCTATGGCTGCTTTGTCATAAAATACAGGGCTGAGTAATTCTGACAGAAATCATCTGCCCTGAAACACAAAGCATTTACTATCTGGCCCATTACAGAAAAAAATTATATTGGTAAATGTAAACCAAATATTTTCATTTTGTCTGTTAGCATATCTATTTGGCTACAGGAAATAACATTTTGATGTCAAACAGTACTAAGATTACAAAAACAATACAACAGAGTAAAAACAAGTAAAAGAAATCAAAGTGAGAAGTAAGAGTAAAATGAAGTCTGGGGAATATTATTAGTATATATACAAGAAGGCCATGCATAATTGTTCAATTTGGACACAAATTTTGCTTTAACCTAATTAGCAGCAAGAAGGAGACAGAACCAGTTCCACCTGTTGACTATGTCCAAAAAATTAAATCCTAGCATTTGCTCATGAAAACAACTTTTAGTTCTTATGAGACAGTGTGGTACAAAGGAAAAAACATCCTCCCCAATATGGTGACTTTCAATCAATCCAAAAGCAAGTTTCATACAGCTCTACTATATGAAGTGTTTGCTAAATACCTAGTGTTTGTTAAATAAAATAAAGCACCTATAAATCCAACCAAAAGCCAAAGAAATATAGGCTAACGTGGCCTTTTCTTGTCCCTTTGGATCTTGGCATAAAATTTAGAGATACACAGCAATACAACAACACAAGGAAATTCATCATCCTCTACAAGTGCTTACATGCTGAAACCAGGGGCTTCTTCCCAAGGACACAGAGCAGATTCTATCAAAGGCACCTGGGTCTCCTTTACACTAGGGAATGTACAAAACCAGCTTATCAAAGCTTATATTTAGGACTTTTCATTCAGAGATAATGCACTAATATCATCAAGGTTAATTGGTCAGGCAAGCAGACATGGAAATACAGACACTTTAGGTGTACTCATGATTACTATTAAAATTATATTCTACCCAAACTATTATTAAAAGGTTTTACTATGCTAAAATCATCTTACTTTAGAAATGAAGTTAGTTGGTAGACCAAAACAGACATGGTTATCTACTCATATGAGTCTGGGGGATCTCAAAGTGTGCTTCGCCTGATGACTGCATGAAGACAATGGTCCACATAATGTGGGCCATTCTAATCCTATTATACAGTAAATGAGTCAATTAACTTGTTTTTTTTTTTCCTTATTATTCATTTCCTATCCATGGAACATACAGGGGCCGATACATATCTTTCAATGTTGCTATGATAGTGCCTTTTAATATACCGTATCAGGGAAAAAAGTCTAAATATTACCTTCTGTAGAAGCTGCATCAATCATTACTCTTTGCATGAGTACTGGTTCCAATCCAAAGTCGAAAACTATGGTTTGGCGAAAAGTTCCAAATATTTCTGTGTTAAATGCTATCCCGACTTTATACACGTAATGATCTAATCCATTTTGGGCCATCTTTCCTCCTATCCATTCTTGACAGTTTTCTGGGACTTCTTGTGATACCTGGGTAGTACTATCTCCGGCAGATATTGCAATGATACTAAAATGAGGACGATGAGCATCATAAAGCAATGCTACACGATACAGCATTCTTGCAGGCTACAAGGAAGTTAAAATAATTGATTGAGTACAAGGGGGTGAAAATCCAATTGTAATTGGGCTCTTTAATGAAAATATTTCCATAAGGGACTTTTACTTTCCCATGCTTCTAAGATATTATGTTAAAAATACAAATTGTGCTCATAAGCCATTTAAGAAAAAAAATCAGAATAGTTAAAAAACTGTTGTTAAAATGATATACTTATGATGTCAATTTTACCTGAAAACTTTAGAAGTGATATATTTATGCTATGTCACTAGCTCCCCGCTCTTTCTGTGATATGTTCACCTTTCACTGTGGCAAAGGCTATCACCTTGTACAACCATGACCTCCAACTTTTCACACATACCCTTGGCCTAAAAAAGTTTTATCTAGCCTCAAGTAGGGAGTCTTCACAGGCAGGCAGTTGCCCCTGAAAGTACTGGACTGGGTTCAAGGCCACAGCTAAAGTGCCCAGATTTTTCATCCCAAGATGCAGATGGTACAGTGGAAGGAACACCACCAAAAAAAGTACATAAAACTTTTCCACTGTGTATTTTCATAGAAATTTTTACTTTGTTTCATTCTTAAACTTTGAATGTTATAACTCAAGATGGAAAGTACTGCCAAATGTCTCATATTAAAACCCCATTATTACAGAATTTATGATTTCATCAAATCAAATATAAAAACAAGGTGTCACTGTTTAAAAATCTTAGCACTGCCAGATTAAACAATTCAATTTTAAAATAGTTAATTAAAAGCCATGAACCCCATCCTGTGTTTCAACTTTGGAAGACAACATGCCAAAGACCTCTTTAACCAAGTAAATAAATAAATAAATAAGCAAGCACCTAAACACCTACAAAAATTTTATCTCAAAATCTTAAAAAAAAACTATACTTTTAATGATCAAAATACAGAAATACACTTTAGCACAATGTAGAAAACCTACATTAAAATATACTTAGATTAAAACATTCTCAATGCTCTTTTAACACAGAGATTTAAAGGTCAAAAAAAGCTTTAAGAAAACTGGAAAAAATTTACATTCTTTAAGTAGCACAAAATTCATACCTTACAGGTGAGAGCAAAGGTCCACGTCTGGTGAGACTTTTTGGTGTTGACAGTAACCGTCAGATCAGGTATATGCTCTACTTTTACTCCTTCTACACATTCGCTAAGCTGAAAATAGAGTGCAACCAATGTTACATTGTTATTCCTAAAAGCACATACAAAACTTCTGGCATAGTAAATAAATGTCAACAGTAAGATGTAACAAAACTGCTTACAAACCAATGTATCTTATACATTAATTTTTAGTTATTTATATAAGAACAAAATATAATAAAGATAAGAGACATTAAGAAACTAAACAATAAAAATGGCAATAAAACTTCCCTGAATGAAAATAAATTAATATAATACCTGCAAATCTCCAAAGAAATGGCTTAATTCTATTCTTTATTTAGCAAATGGCTCTACTTTAGCTACTACAAACACTTTATATCAAGAATCAAGTTCTTTACATATAGAAAATAAGAAAATAACCAAAATATAGCACAAAATAAAGTCAAGACTCAAACAAGGTCATTATTGAAAACAAACAAACAAAAAATGCAGTTTATTTTCCTCACCACTTTCTCAGGAGATAATGAATTCATCCACTTTTCTATCAAGGTTTCCATGTAACTGCCTGAGAACTGTTTATTCTCATTTTGCTGTTTCAATTTTATCAACCGTGAAGCATATCTTTTCTGCCATTCTGCTAGTTCTTCCTGGGAATGTGCTGAAGTACACTGCGCACCATACCTACAGATTCCTTGCTCTAAAAATCTAAGTAGAATAGGAAAGACTGTTTTATCACATACTTTGTTGGACCATTTAAAAGATAAACTTTCAGCATTTGCCCTCCAACTCTTCAATAACAAAACTCAATCTCCTGAAAGGCCATATTTATCATACTGTCTTGCACAGAGGAGGAAGAAAAGGTTTAAAGAACATTTACAATATTTCATCAAAACAGCAACTCCCCATATTCACTGACCTTTTTTGGAATTAGGGGGTGCTAAAGCAGAGCATAATCATAACCACCCCCAAACTCAAAAACCACCACTGAACTGGTAGCTTCCTTTGTGATATAACAACTCTATTAGACAATTCCTCTTAGAGCAGAATTTTTTACAGCAACACTGACATCAAGTGGATCAGTTCATCAAACACAGGTATACCCTACTTTCCAAAATGATACGACCTAAAGAAAATTTTCCACAAAGAAGTTCATTCTGAAGAAACTTTAATATATATTTAAATTATCTATTTTAATACTTCTACTCTTCACCTTTACTCTTTTCTGTATTACTATTACCTATATTTCATTGAAAATATTAGACTATCTTAATTTGCTTAAAGTTTTAAATAAATCAAGAATAAAAGTTTTATATTAGAATCACAGCTCAATAGATTTAATTCTTCAATAGGTAAATTCAAAACTGTTCCTTTTAAAGGTGACAGAGTCAATGGTCTCTCAGTGTTTGTGACTCAGAAAATTCAAAGACAATTCAGTAGTCAGAACAGATAAAAATGCAAGACTTTGATCATTAATTTTTTTAAGTTTTAAATACCCTGCAAAATTATGGGTCCAGCCAACTTTTAAACAATTGAAGCATAAAATAATAAAGCATCTTACGATTTAAAAATGAAAATTAAACTATAACTAGCAAAGTGGAGATAAGAATATTACACCATATATAATTTTTCAACTGGTAAAATATGGATAGTAAGAAATACAAAATGAACCACAGCACAATTTAAAGTAACAAATGGCTCACTCTATTTGAGAATGTGAGTGTGAATAAAGTTCTTCTTGCTGATATACAAAGCCCTTGAGCTTAAAATATACTATTTATTAAGTTCTCTTATGTTTCATAAAACATGTTTAAAATCATTTGTGTTTCTCTTAAGTATGTCTTATGAGCCAAATATTTCTTTGTCTTTCTGTTTTATTTTAGATTATTCTCCTAAAAATTAAAGGTTGGATATTCTCATTTAGACTATAAATTTTCTTATATTTCCTTTGCATAACCAGATTATGGTCTACCTCTCCTATAACAGGATACTTCCATGATTTTCAGAATTCACTACTTAGTTTATTTCTACTATAAAATCAAATCTGGTGTCTTATTCAATCATGAAAACTACATATCGAATTTCCCTTATTATCAAAAGCAATCTAGAATAATGAAATTTTATATCTAAAATCCCACTAGTTGCTAGCTCTTATAAAAAGAACTGAAGAGTTCACCTTTCTGAATGTGATTATTTCCACTTTAATACATAATTATTAGGTTCTGAAAGGTTAGCCCCTCAAATACAAATTAATCAATAAGAAGTATGTGAATAAGATTTTTAGAAAAGTTATTAAAATAATTTAACATTTCTTCATCAGCTTTTTTCTATTTCAGTTTATATAATTTCAATTACCATAAATTAGGTAAATTTCACATAAGCAGGAGACTAGCAATTAAATTCATCACATTAATCCAACTGGTATTATAAGAGACTTCCAAACAAAGTCTTAACAATCCCCATTTATATCCCTGTTTTTGTAATTAAAAGAAGGCTCATCAATATGGCTTTGACTTTTATTATTTAATGATAATGACCATTTTTATGGGTTCTCTTTCAAATTGAAAATAAACCATTTTACTCAATCATTATACATCTTCCTTCACATATTCTCTTTTAAAAAGTGAAGGAAAATTAACTATCCTTTGAATAAAGACATGTCATGGGTTTAAAAAAAATTTCACATTACCTTTTACACAAAGTATATTCCTCGCTGCTTGTGATTCCCCTAGGTGGTGGGCGGAAATGCCAACCATTACAAGATCCTAGAGAGTAATCAGGATATAGTCTTATCATTTGAGGCTTGCTAATAATTCTGATATTTTAATGTGTAAGAAATTCTATAAACCCTCCACACACATCATCCCAGATGATGTAAAAAGAATATGATATATGTGCCCCTACCAAAAAAAGTAATTGACCAACCAAGTGAGTTAAATTAACCATATGAAACTTAAAAATCACTGAAGAAGCAGTTACCAAGCAGCTAAATCAAATCTATGACCCTGACTCCATCCTAGCAACCAGTGGGCTTATTTCCAGTGCAGTCTCTTTTCTAACAGCTAAAGGGAGGGTTGGAGGAGTGGGGGGAACATTGGCATGCTTGTCATTTCTTAAGTATGAGATTTGTCTCTATTAGCAATACCTCAGGAATGAGAAAATTATGTATCTTGGAAGGAAATTTTGTGGAACGAATTCCAATACTGCATATTGAGTGAGAAGAAGCCCCACATTACTACCCTTGTTCCTTAGGATTTGTTTGACACATACATGTCATTGTTTAAAGTAATCGTTTTTTACAATTGAAATAAAATTCAAAAAGTTAAATTCTGAGGTAGGAGCTAAACAATAACATTCATTTACTTTTGAGTACAGTGAGTTTTGATTTGTTTAGATAAAAGATTCCCAATAAGCCAAGGAAAATGAGGCTTAAGAAAAAAAGGACTAGATCAAGTTACACAGGCTGAACAGTGGCAAGTTTTCAAGGACCTTAGAGCCTATTTTCTGTTCCCTAACAAGTCATTGTGCCTCCATGCCCCCACCAAAAAAATAAAGATATTCAGCCAGGTTGAATTTAAAGCAGTATTTCATCCCTTAGTAGCTATGTCATTGGGAAAATCACTGAACCTTAACAAATATAGTTTTACCACCTCTCAAAAGGATGGAGAAGGGCTCTAAGAGGCCAGTACACATTTCTGTGAAAGCCACTAAGCGGTACACAGCATCTAAGAAGCATTCAATGAACGCTGGTCTCTCTTCCCTATCACCTCTAGCAAGAGAAGATTATAAAGGTGCAGAACAATTCAGTTTACAGATCAGAATTTCCAAAAAGTAGTAATTGTACTAGCCTGGGATAAAAAGAGAAGAGAAAAGCCCCCACCCCCTCCTAAGGATTGCTAAGGATGAATTTTAAATTTAGAACTACAGGGGGGCAAGAGAATGGAATAGATGTGCTCTACAGTTAACTCCTACCACCGTTACTCCATCATTCTAAAAAGGGGGCCAGTGGGAAAAATTTGTTTTCATCCACATCTATTTTTTAAAGTTAATTTTTTTTATTTTTATATTCTCTCCTACACCTCCATTTACAAATACTATAACTCAGTAAATTTTCTCCCAATAATCAATAACAAAGCAATGCCCAGAATCACAGCTACCAGAAGTTACAGAGTTTGGTACTTACCATCTTCTAAGTCTTCTATGTGATATCCAGAGAGGATGTTACTAGTTGCTGTCTGCAATTTTTCAAATGAAAGGTATTTTTATAATAAGAAATATCCATTGCATGTTGAATTAAACTTGGACATTTTCAATATTTTTTAAAGCTTGAGTTTGAATACTTAGAAAGTTTTAACATTAGTATTTCAAATACTTTTTGCTCTTTGCTCTATGTTTAACTATATCTAAACACAGAAAAGAAGTACTTGTATGGCCCTCATTAAGGAAACTGACAGAGACTGCCTACATCAAAATCACCTGCTAGCAAAAGAACTGACGTCTAAGTCCCCAGTCCTAAACCCCATGGAGCAGCGCCTTCTATGCACACACTCATTTCACTCTCCTCTTCCTAACACCCAGAGAATGATCAGCTAGCAAGGTGCCTGTTCTGTATCAAGTGAAGCGCCCCCACTTGGGGGCCTGGGAGCACAGCCTGCCAAGTCCCCCTCACTCTGGGATGAGCCCTTCTCCCACAAGTGAAACCAGGGTGGGGACCTACTCACTCTGACTTCCTGGTTTTCTTGACTCCCTTGGCGCAGATAAATGCCCAATCTGTCCCTTGGGCCCTAACTTTACTCTAAGCTCCACACCCATGATTCCAACTGAGTGCCAGCCATAGCACTTTTATTAACTATTCTACAGCATTTCCTGTGCCAGATCACTGTCAGCCACATACAGACTCACTGTCAATAGCCTGCAACTGCCCCTTTACATAATGCCCCTCACAGAGGATCTGGCACATACTGGGTACTCAGTAAGTGAAGGATGAATGGCTGGATGCACTTCGAATAGAGTATGTCCAAAATAAAATTCATCAACTTTACTGCAAATATCCTCTTTCACTGCTCCTTATCTCAAGTTAGTAGATTCATCTTCCCCAAAGAGATCAATACTGAAATTATAAAAGCCATCTTGAACTCTTCCTTTTCTGTGCTGCTCTGAGTATTCTCCAAATTCTACCCAACCAGGTGCAGAATGTCTCTTACACTCTCTACTCCCACTACCACTGTCCTAGGTAAGACGCTCAGTACTACTTGTCTCATCTATCCTTGCACCAACTGACTGCCACCCTGTACCAACCTCTGACAGTCTTCACTTAGTCAACCCCGTCCTTTAACCTCAGTTCCCACACTCCTGCCTTCCTGGTTTCCCGGCAAAGTGTCAACCTCTCCTTTCCCTGCCTGTACTTCCGTTACGGCACTACTAACCCAGGCTGCCCTGTGGGTATACTAGTTATGTGCATCTTGGACTGGCCCACCAAATTGTTTTTCATGAGTATCTCAGCTTTCCAAAACCTACAGAACCTTGAACAGCACAGACACACAGTAAATGCTGAACTGAATGAGAAGAAGGAAATGGTATCCCAAGGTGAAATTTGAAACGTCTTGTACCATAGAAAGAATATCATAAATTCTAATTGAGTGTAACTAACACAATAATATCACTATAATTCATATGTTGTTGATTAAATTGGACTTTTTAGGTTGGGCTGGAACTGAATCACTATAATAACTCTACTGGAAAATGCCTTCTTACTATCAAACTACTTCCTAATAAGTTTTTAAAGACATCCCATTCTTTTTGTAAAATGAGGACTGTGTATAAGAATATGTAAGCTAACAAATCAATTTTAACTGTTCACATTACAAGGATTCTATGCTTACAAAAAAGATATATAAGATCTCTTTAAACTGTACAAGCAAGCTCTATGTGCCATGGCCCACGCTAGCCCTTAAAAATGCTTCCATCTACACAGAATATTACATAAAAGCTAAAACTTGACTTCAAGTATGAATTTAAAGTATCCCCTCTAAAGAATTTATCAAATATACAAAAAGATGGGAATAAAATGGTCATAAAATGAAGGCTCCAGTACTTAAAAGTGTTAGAAGGGAAAGCATGTGGTGTGTTCCCAGCATCAGCACCTGCAGCAATCCCTCCTTTACAGTACAGTAAGCCTTGCTCCTAGCTGATGCCCAAAGATTTTCCAAAGTTCAATACACAACACTTACTAGCAAGACTGAGTTAAACTCTTTCCAGAGAGATCCAGTGAAATAGTCTTACCTCTGTTTCTGTGAGAAGTGTTTTTAGTCTTATTAAATCTTTTGTTACCATCCCATTCTGAAAGGGTAAATAAAAAAGGAAAAAAATGATTAGTATATTAGTTCTTTACTGTGGAGACTTAATTCCTCAGCTGTTTCTAAGGTTTATCTGTAAAGAAAACAATGCTACTCTAATCTCCCATTCCTGCTACACTAATGGTGATAATAAAGCTAACCATCCATAAGGAAAGTTAAAAAGGTTAATTTAACAGGACAAAATATACAGTATGCCATAAGACACTGTATTCATCCTCTGTAAGATGATGAAACCAAAAAAAAAAAAAAAAAAAAAAAAAAACCACACCAATTACACAATTCACTGCCCAATAATTCCTTAGAAAATAACTAAATTATCCTCCGGGGTAGGTCACTGCATTACATTTAGCAGTATACCAAGTATTTTCCTAATTCCTTTTCTTTAACCAAGTATATCTATTTGTATTGAAAACACAACTTCACACCAGATTTTCACAATTTATATCAATTCAAAAGAATAAGGGAATAAAATAAAGTAGGGAATTCATGACGTATAGCAAAGTATACATATACTTTCTTGCTCTCACTGTTTGTCATTATGATTCCTAAAAACCCAGAGAATTTTCTAACAGTTTCCAACTGTTGAGAAGAGTTACACTATCTCTTGTCTTCCAATTTCTACAATTGCCAACTCTTAAGTTCCAAAAAGTAGTCTTTCAATTACCTCAAACAAAAAACTCTAGAAAATTAAAAGCTACATAAAAGAATTAATCCCAAAGTCTGAATAGAACTCAACAGCTCCATCAGAGTGGTCATGAATATCAACTTACACACATACCATCTTCAGAAACAAAAGTAATTATTACTTACTTTTGATAAATGTAAACATTTTAGGAAACAAATGGCTGAATATGAGAACCCTATAAAATCATATATCCACAGGAGAATTTTAAAACATAGGCCTGGAGGGGGAGCAAAGGGAAGGAAATGGGGGACATCTGTAATCATGACAATAAAATACATAGACAGATAAATAAAAAATATTTAAAACATAAACAGAACCAAAAATATTGCCAGGTTCTGTTAAATTATATCTTTAAAGAAAATCAGCCCTCCTGGCTGGCATAGCTCAGTGGATTGAGCTCAGGCTGTGAACCAAAGCATTGCAGGTTCAATTCCCAGTCAGGGCACATGCCTGGGTTGCAGGCCACAGCCCCCAGCAACCGCACATTGATGTCTCTCTCTCGCTCCCTCCCTTCTCTCTCTAAAAATAAATAAATAAAATCTTTTTAAAAATTATTTAAAAAAAAAAAAGAAAATCAGCCCTGGCTGATGTAACTCAGTGGATTGAGCCTGTGAACCAAAGGGTTGTCGGTTCAATTCCCAGTCAGATTACATGCCTGGGTTGGGGGCCAGGTCCCCAGTAGGGAGCATGTGAGAGACAACTACACATTGAAGTTTCTGTCCCTCTTTCTCCCTCCCCTCCCTCTATAAATAAATAAATAAATAAATAAATAAATAAATAGAAAATTATTTAGGGGTGGGTGGAGGAGGGGGAGGGCATAAGGGGGATAAATGGTAATGAAAAAAGTACAATAAAAAATAAACTATTTAAAAAATTATTTAGCTATCCTATACTTTCAAAGTTTTTAAAAGTACCTGCAGTTCTTTTTTTTTTTAAATTCTTACCCCAAGAATATGTTTTTTATTACTTTTAGAGAGAGAGGAAAGGCAGGGGGAGAGAGAGAGAAACATCAATTGGTTATCTCCTGTATACACTCTGACTGGGGATCAGACACACAACCTAAGTGTGTGACCTGATCGGGAATTGAACTAATCGGGAATTGAACTAACAACCTTTCAATGTATGGGATGACACTCTAACCAACTGACCTACCCAGCCCAGAGCAACCCTGAAATTCTTTTATATATATAGATAGATAGAGATATAGATATTTGATATTTCTTATCAATCTATAAGAATCTACCGATTAAATATCAGTTTGTTTAAGACAAAAGAGTATCTCAATGAAAGTACTGATGAACTTTCATTTCTGGAAGGAGAAAATAAGAGGAAAAATGCACACAAATTATTTTTCCCCACATTATTCCTAAGGAGTCAAATAAATAAATCTGTTTTCAGATATTTGAAATTAGAATTCATCACCCTATGATTTCAGTCATAGGATGACTGGAGTATAAAACTGAAAGCAACACCCCTGGCTAGTGTGGCTCAGTAGACTGCACTCTGGCCTACAAACTGAAAGGTTGCCGGTTCCAGTCAGGACATATGCCTGGGCTGCAGGCCTGATCCCCACTGAGAGATGTGAGAGAAACAAGTCAATGTATCTCTCATGCATTGATGTTTCTCTCCCCCTCTCTCTTTCTATCCCTTCCTCTCTAAGAGTAAGTAAATAAAATCTTAAAAAAAAAACTGAAAGCAACAAATGAACAAAGAGACAATCAAACAAAAGCTCACAGACACAAACAGTATGAAGGTTACCAGAAAGAAAGGGGTGGATGGGGCAGTAAAGGAGAAAGGGGTCAAATATATGATAACAGAAGGAGATTTAATTTTGTTTGGTAAACACACAATGCAATATACTGATGATGTATCATAGAATTACACACTTGAAACCTATATAATTTTATTAACTATTATCATCCCCAAAAATTTAATTTGTAAAAAAAACACCAAAAAGAAATTGGAGCTCATCAACATACCAGGGACTCTCCTGTCAGTGACTTGGCAAGAATGTTGGATACGAGCTGGAGCTTCCCTTTCAGCTGCATGCAGCAGAGCACTGTCTGAAAGGCACCACCACCCTGGGCCAGGCCCTCTCCCAGCACTGTCGGAGAAGAACAGCCATCGTTAATCATGTGACATTTAGTACACATTTTTCTTGATTTTAATATTGGCACACTATCACAAGCATGACTTCCTACACATACACTAAAAAAAAAATCAAGTACTAGAGGAAAGCAGTGGTGTTTCAGCTCTGTCCGAGGCATGCATAAAGACAGAAAAAAAACAAAACAAAACATGGGACAATCCACATATCTAACCCACTAGAGCCTAGAGCCAATAGGATCTCACCAAAATCACAGGAAGAATTTATCTGAAAGCTCTCAAACCTATGATTTCTAGGTGCAAAGACTGCTTTTAAACTACAGATATATATTCAAAGAAGAAAGTTCTCACATTTTTGACAGTGACACAAGGGACCCAGTGTCATTAAAATGCTTAAGAATAGAAGCTGCAGATCTCAACATTTAATATTCCTGAGCAATAAAGAATTAGCCTTTACCAAACCAGAAAGATTAACTAAGAATCCAAGTGCCAAATGGCCATTGAAAATACTACCCAGCCCTGGCCAGTGTGGTTCAGTTGGCTGGGCATCATCCCAAGAACACAGGGTCACAGGTTCAATTCTGAGCCAGGGCACATGCCTGGGCTGTGGCCAGATCCCACATTAGAGCATGCAAGAGGCAAAAGGCTGATGTCTGACTGATATCGCACACCGATGTTTGTTTGATTTCTCTCACACACCGATGTTTCTCTCCCTTTCTCCTTCCCTTCCCCTCCCTCTAAAAAAAATAAAATATTTTTTTAAAAAGGAAAGAAAATATTACCCAATTGTTTACAAGTGTTGACAGGTTTAATTTTTTACAGTCACAAGGAGCACATATTTCTAACAATACAGAATATACTCATTTATACACCATGTCATTTGAGATCATTTCTCATAGCAACTGCCAATGATTCAACTATTCCCGGTCTCTTTTTAGTAACTGCGATATTAAGGCACTATAGTTTTCAAGAGCTAAAGAATGTTTCAGGGAAACAAAAAAATCTAAGAATATTTCAACCTCAGGTGATGATGTCATTTTTAAAAAGTATTAAATTATATCATATTTTACAAACATCTTTCATAGGGCTTTGGTTTTATACAAGGAATTTACCAAATCTTATTTTGCAAAAGTTCTCCCATTATACTGATGTTCGTCTCAGTACTTGTCAACATTATATTTCCCACTTCTCTCTTTTTTTTAGATAAGAAGCAATATTAACATAATTTCTTCCAACTGTTGCCTTTAAATATTGAATATAATTCAATTTATGTCTTAGAGAATCCCACATAAAGAACTATGGCAAAGAAATAGTCAACAGTTATAAAAACCTCTCCTATTACTGCATCACATAATGAAATTAAATTGCAATGTTTCCAATCTTGTCTCTTATTATCTTTAATTTCTTGAATAAGCTGGAAGAAAACAAAGTATGGCATAGTGTATTATTAAACTTGCATCAGCTATAATGATTGAACTTGCCAAAAGAGATATTAAAAATATTATCTAATCCTGAGCAATTATAAACAAGCTACAATTCCCTGCAAATAAATTCTCTTCCCACCATCAGTGAAATTCTACTGTGAGCACACACCTGTCCCCGAACTGAATTGATCCTTCATGTCCACTGGGAATTACAAAGGAGGAAATCTGAATAGCTTAGCTATGTTGCTACATTCATGTCTCTACCCCTTATCTCTACCACTTGAAATACGCATGTTGGGAATAGTTTGGACCAGAAACTGAGTAATATTCGTTCAGCTGTTTGAACAATAACAGCCTGTTAGTGGTTGACAATCTCTGGCTACCAAAAGGAGATTAACAACTAAAATGTACTTGTCTTTGCTTGCAAAGAACTTACCTGCAAAAAGAAAGGTAATTTAAATCAAGCTTGAAGCAGTAAATGTTGAGTATTACTCTGTTTTTTTGTTTTGTTTTGTTTTGTTTTTTCAGAAACATGACCATTATTAGGTTATTTCTTTTATCAAGTCCTTATTTATTTCTACAATCTCTTATTGAAGAGCTTAGCCCAATCAAGGTATTTTTCCCAAAATTTTCAATAGAAAAATTTTAATGACCATAAAAACTAAATCCTTTAGTCATCAATAAAGTGAAATCATTCATCACTTGGATATAATTAAACTCTCTGAACCAACACTTCAGAAACAGAATCAAAAAGGAAAACAAATTACTTTTATGAATATATACATTTATAATTTATAAATAAATTCCTTTCCTGAATATTGGCCATTTAATTTTTGGCAATAAACTTATTTTCCAAAAATATATTTTGAGGTTGGAGGAACAGTATATAAGCAGACTCCAAACAGTGGAAGGCCTAAGTCTACATATTAACCAAAGATTAAAATGTTAATTTCTTGTAAGTATTAAGAAGTAAAACATAAACCAGAGTAAAAACACAGTGGCAAATCTCCCACCCACGTCTATTTGGCAAAATCAGGGTTTTCCCCCAACATTCTTCTCCTTTGCCTCCAAATGTTCCCCTTGCCCTCGCTTTTTTTCCAGTTGCAACAAACACTTTTAGACATGTGGGCTGCAGCTGTTGTGGCATATTATGCCCTTCCTACCAAGGTCTTTTATAGATAAAATGTTGCCTTTATGAAATGCTTTTGGAAAACGAAAAGCCTAACACTGTTCAATGTTATCTAGACCTAGACCCTTCTGAATATTTCAGCTTCAAATACTCTAATATGCTGCTGCTCCTTTTTTTTTAATCCCTGCTACCTTGCTCCTTTCAATATTTGGTCCTTAATTGGATCACAAAAATCTTCATAATCTCCTTGGGTTTGCAATGAGCTTTAAAGTTAAGCCCTTACTGCATATTTTTAGAAGTGCTCTTCTCTGCGATTATAGTTCATTGTAAAGAGGTTTGTACTCGAAGGAAGCTTCTCAATTACTTTGATACTTCAGAAACATAGGTCATTTCTCCTGGTTTATTTTCAGTGTTCTAGTTTAAATTTTAGAACTAATTCAGTGTCCCTCAACTTCCTCCTTACTATACAAACATAAAATAATTATACACAGTAAAAAGCTGACAACACAGCTTAAGCATAAAAACAAACCTGAAAACCCAGTTCCCATAAGATCACAAAAGGTTTTTATTTTATCATCTACATGCTTGAATAAACTTTTTCTTGAAGTATTGTTAAAATGGTATTTGCAAAAGTAGTCTGTTATACACTGTGTGTGCATGAGAGAGAATCTGCTGTTTGCAGAGCCAACTTCCTCTTTAGAAAGAATCCTAATTTCCGAGACGCATTTACTATACAATTACAGCAAAGTTAACCTCCATTAACTGTTCAATAACTGGATTAAGTAGTTAATTTTGTTTTCCTATTTAAAACAAAATCAATTTAACTGTATTTTTTTATCTTAAAACTCTTCCACTATCATCATTTCCATGTCAGAGAGTCAACATCTTGCCATCTCTGTTGTAAGCACTCAAAGGAAATCCTGATTGTAGAAAAACCGAGATTGTTTTCAAATCCTCTGCTAAGGCACTCCTGTACTTCATTGTTTACATGGTTAATTTGCTTACTGAGAAAAACTCTGACATTTTGTTACTCTTGTGACTATTTTCTTTGCCTTACACGGAGCCACACACCCTGGCTGGTGTGGCTCAGTGGATTGAGCACCAGCCTGTAAACCAAAAGGTTGCTGGATCTATTCCCAGGTAAGGAACATGCCTGGGTTGCAGGCCAGGTCCCCAGGAGAGGGCATACAAGAGGCAATCATGTATGTCACACACTGATGCTTCTCTCCCTCCTTTCTCCTCTCTCTAAAAAAATAAATAAATAAAATCTTTAAAAAAAAGACAGCTTCAATTTCAGGTGTTCACACTAATCTTAATTCAGATCCCCTTTGGTACCCTATTTATTGAGATTTTATGAAGCAAGGTACCATTCACTTTAAATCCTCTCCTTTTGTATAAATATAATTTGTTAATGAAAAATTGATACTAATAAATATTTATTCCATGAATTAACAACATAAAATACATTTTAAAATGACATTCATGACTATAGCTAACACCCTGAATAAATCATAAAATATCAAAAAGAGATAATCATACAGCCATGATGAGACTCTTGCAATTGAGTTCACATTAAGTTCAAAGACTACCGCTTACTTAAACGTCTACTGACAAAAAAAAAATTCAGAGAATTACAGTCCTCAACTTAAATATTAAATAAACACTCACTCCCTAGTTTGTATTGTCCCAAAATTAGTACTTTATAATTTAACTTTTTATTCCTGTCAACTTAAACCTTTAAAACACTTGACAGGAATTATGAGGGAATGAAAAGTGAAAGTCAAGATCCCATTCCACAAAGCCTTCAGTATCTGTTAAAGAACAAAATGTGATACAGCCATACCACAGAATACTATTCAGTCATAAAAAGGAATGAATTATGGATACGTACAACCTTGAATGTGTCTCAAATACATGGTGAGGGGAAAAAAGCCATCCTCAAAGGTTATATACACTATAATTCCATTACACAATATTTTCAAATGACAAAATTATAAAACTGAAGAACAGATTAACGCTGGCCAGGAACTGGGTATGGGGGAGAGGGAAAGTGGTGAGTGACTATCTAGGATAGCAATAGCACAAGGGAGATCTTTGTGGAAATGGAACTATCCTGTATCTTGACTGTACTGGTGGTTACATGAATCTAAACATGAGCAAATTTCCAGATTTTGATGTTATACTATAGTTATGAAAGATGCAACCAGTAGGGGAAAGGTACATGGGCCCTCTCTGTATTATCTTTACAACTTCCTGTGAATCTATAATTATTTCAGAATGAGAAGTTTTTAAAAATTCCTGTTGGAGAAATAAAGCTTGTACACATAAATTTTTTTTTAAATAATTAATGCAAAACTGGATCTAAAGAACAATTTTAACACGTCATTAGAATGCATTCCTAGTGTAAAAGCCTGGTGAATAGGAAAAGTAGTAGATAGACTAGGGGCTTAACGGCCTAAATTCCTGTCCCCACTCCACTAGTGATTATTATTTAAGTGGTCCTGAGCCTCAGTTTTTTCATTTCTAGAATATCCTTTTTCCTTTGTTTCCAAGTTTAGTATATCAAACAGAATAATGTCTGCAAAACCCTAAAGAATACGCAGGCAAGAGTTTAGTATAAAGAGAAGGAGCATGGCCTTTCAGAAAGACCTCACTTCAAAACCACACTACCACTCTGAACTGGTTCTGCACGCTTTTTTTTTTTAAGGTTTTATTTATTTATTTTTAGAGAAGGAAGGGAGGGAGAAAGAGAGAGAGAGAGAGAAACATCAATGTGCAGTTGCTGGTGGCCATGGCCTGCAACCCAGGCATGTGCCCTGACTGGGAATCGAACCTGCAATGCTTTGGTTCGCAGCCTGCACTCAATCCACTGAGCTATGCCAGCCAGGGCTGGTTCTGCACTCTTAAGCAAATTACTTAAGCTCACAAAGCCTGTTCCTCATCTGTAAAACAGAAATGATATTACAATGTTGTTAAATAAAATAATGTATTTCAGCCCTGGCTGGTGTGGTTCAGTGGATTGAGCATGCCAGCCTGCAAAACCAAAGAGTCACCGGTCAACTCCCAATCGGGGCATAAGCCTGGGTTTCGGGCCAGGTCCCCAGTAGGGGGCATGCAAGAGGCAACCACACACTGATATTTTTCTCCCACTCTTTCTCCTTCCCTTCCCTTCCCTTCTAAGAATAAATAAAATATTTTTCAAATAAAAAATAAATAATGTATTTCAGAGAGCCTGACCCACAGATAATTCTGAATAAACCATGTTAACTATTCTTAACTAATTAAAAAAAAAATTACCACTAAAGTCAAAACTCTTCCAAGAAAGATGGGTAAAAATGCCACATTTTCCCCCAAGGAGATAGTAGACAGTTCAATCAATCACATATTGGTTCACCTTTTTGTTAAGATAGTCAGCATCTATTCAATAGGGCAAATATCACTACAATAAATGTCAACAGATGTCCCACACTCATTATTTGTAATGGTGACTTCCTATATTAATAACACTCTCAGGGTTTAAAAATCCTGCAGTCTTATGGAAAATATTCATTATACTTATGATGACTGAGTTTGTCCACTACTTACTGCATGTAGTACAACACTCTTTTAGTTGCTAAGATTTTCTTTTAATTTCACTTTCTGTATTTACCTCATTCCACTTTGTCAGTGTAAAAAGTCTAAGTTTCCTACATAAGGAACACGTGAAAGGCCAAAGAAGAAT
The DNA here is from genome assembly GCF_004126475.2 of Phyllostomus discolor. Classification (NCBI taxonomy): domain Eukaryota; kingdom Metazoa; phylum Chordata; class Mammalia; order Chiroptera; family Phyllostomidae; genus Phyllostomus; species Phyllostomus discolor. The sequence goes on from NC_040910.2 coordinate 88,722,280, forward strand.
CACTGTTTCATGAAAGGTTTCCTGTTATGCCCAGTACGACTCATGTTCAGATCATAAAAACAGACGCAACCACCTCACTACCCAGTGATCACTAGTTTGGCAACCTTCACTATCCAGAACACAATGAACAGAACTGAATTTCATGAAATTAAAGCCTATGTGGTTTATTTTCAAGATGCCCTTGAGTCCTCAACTCAGAGCCTATTTACTCCTAGAGAAGTAGAATTGCAACTTTAAAATTTTATGACTCTGATCAGTTTCTGGTTTAACAATCAACCATAAAAAAACACTGTGGGAACAACCAGGGAAATCTGATTATGCAACGGGTTTTAGATAATATTAGGCAACTACTATCCATTTATTAGGTTAATAATAATATGTTTGTGCAGGTATAGCCTTATTTTTTAGAGATGTACACTAAAGTATCTAGGAGTAAATATGATATCTGCAATTATATTTAAATAGTTCTGAAAAACTAAATGAAGTAAATACGGGAAAATGTTAAAATTTAAGTTTTGAGAATATGAATATTTATTACATTATTTCCTCTACTTTCCTGTATGTTTTAAATTTTTCATAATAAAAAATTTTCTTCTTTAAATTCCATGACAAGAATTACCTGATCTCCTAATCCTGCCTGAGAGAGTGAAATCAGGTCGGAAGCAGCAAAAGGAAGGAGAGGCAGGCAGTTACAGTGAGGCTTGCTGAGAGTTGCAAGGAAGGCAACCTGATTGTCTGACAGGGAACAGACATCAAGATAATACTATACATAAAATGCAAAAGTGAGGCCTAGAGACATTAACATAGGAGCTATTCCACAGCTATCTGGCATTACAAAGCAGTATAATAATTAACAGAGGTCAAGATTTTTGTCTTGCTTTTTATTACTGACTGACTGCATAACCATGGTACATAATCTTACATAAGAATAAGATCACCAAAAGCTGAAAGAAAAAAAAAACATATAAAAGCAGAATTCTACAATTAGTAATATATACATATAAAGCTAGCCAATATTTCCAAATGTCTATTCCAAATGAAAAACTTCATATACACTGCTTTTGCATTTAAATAAGCATTTTTCATGTTCTTACTTATCACTTAAATGGTAACAAGAAATGGACAGAATTTCATTAATAAACTCCTCCCTTATCAGAAGCTAACCGATTTTCTACTTTTACACACAATGCTACCATGAACACCTCTCTGCGTACAACTTTTTCCTTCTTTTGGATTACTTACTTGGGATAGTACCTCAGAAATAAGATTACTGGGTCAAAGGGTATAAACATATTAACAAACTGCATTTCGCTTCATACTCCACCAGCACCACAAGAGCATAGCCATCTCACTACAACTTGACCTTAGACATTGGTTCAACTTTCTTCCTAACATTACAGAGGGATAACTGGTATAAAAAAAAAAAAGCAAAAAACAACAACAACAAAAAAAACCCCACCTACATATAGTTAGTGTATACAATTTGGTCAGTTTGGACATATGTATATACTCATGGTACTATCATCACAATCCAGGATTGGATATATAAATATATCCATCATCTTATTTCCTGGTTAAACTTTTATTTTGCTGATTCAGTAATTGTAAAATAGGATCTAACTTTAAAATACTAAGAAAAACAATTAATAGAAAAGTGAAACATTTTTTCATGTACTACTTCACCAACAGCAATTACTCTTCTGTGACTTCTCACAAGTCATGTAACCTTTGGGACATTGCATGTCTCCAAAATGAGAAGACTACACAAACCTCCACAGAACTCAAGGAAGTGAAAATTAAAGAAAGAGGGATCATTTCTCACGTATGAAGTTGGCAAAATGTCAAGACTGGTTGGTTCCAGTGTTAGTGAGACTACAGGGAACAGGCAGGCATTCTCACATATTGCTGGTGTGTGTGTGCATTTGAAACTAATCTTATGACTATAGAATACTTATAATTTTAATCCAGATATCCAACCTTTTAAAACTCCTTAACCCAGATATGCAACTTTTAAGACTGTCCTATAGAAACAAAGGCAACAGTAACAAAGAAGATATATTTATTACAGGACAGATTATAATAACAAGCTAGAAAACCAAAACCACCTCAATGTTCATCAATATGGAAATCATTGAGTAAATTATGACACACCTACACTATGGAATAGTAAGCACGAATTAGAGCAGTACGTTGACTTAGAAAGAATCCATGATCTATGGAACGTAAGAAAGCAAGCTGCTTTGTGATGATCACATAAATCTTTTAAATCGTTTTTTAAAAAATTGTATTTACTAGCCCTGGCTGGCGTAGCTCAGTGGATTGAGTGCGGGCTGAGAACCAAAACATCGCAGGTTCGATTCCCAGTCAGGGCACATGCCTGGGTTGCAGGCCAGGTCCCCAGCAACCGCACATTGATGTTTCTCTCTCTTTTTCTCCCTCCCTCCCCTCCCTAAAAATAAATAAAATCTTTTAAAAATCTTAAAAAACAGATTTTATTTACTTGTTTATTTTTTTATTTTTAGAAAACGTTAAGGGAAGGAGAAAGGGAGGGAGAAAAACATCAATCAGCTGCCTCTTGCACACCTCCAACTGGGGACCTGGCCTGCAACTCAGGCATATACCCTGACCAGGATTCGAACTGGTGACCTTTCAGTTCATAGGCCAATGCTCAATCCACTGAGCCACATCAGCCAGTGTTAAATCTTTTCATTCTTAAGGGAAAAAAACCCATCTATGTATCATAAGCATTTGTGTTTATCTGTACAGAGAAAAGTGCAGAAGCTACAGCAAACTAAACAATGATTCCTTCAGAAGGAGGAAGAAGCAGAAATGATTCTCTTTTTCATGTTCCTTAATGCTATTTGACTTATTATTTGGCTTGCTGGTAAATTTTTAATGTTCACAGATAGTAAGAATTGTGTTAAAGAATTATTGTACTAGATAGCTTTCAAATTCCAGTTAACCCTCAAAGCATAAAATTTTGTGAAACAAGGCTCACAAAGAGGTCACTGAATCTTTAATGGTTATGTCCAATACGCCTCAGAAGTATGTTGAATAAATAGTTTTGTAAGGTTTACAACAAAAATCGTTAATATGTACTTTTAATAATTTTTACATGAAAGAGTATATAGAAAAAATTAACTTCTTTTAAACACCTAACTCCCCACCCAAATTCTGGATAAATGAAACATTGTATTATTCAAATCATGAAGCTATGCAAAAAAATCCCACCAAGAGTTTATGAGAATGTACACTGAACCCTTCTCCCACTCACTCCTAGGTTTAGTCTAGTGAATTCACAGCAATCACATGGGCAAGGATTCTTATTCTGTTAGTACCCAAAGAAGAAGAATCTTTTTAATCAATTCCCAGCCCAAAAGAAAATAGGAAAAAGCACTAAAGAGCATTCTAGTCAGTCTCTTCCAAGGGAAATCTTCTAACGAAGGGGAAACACATTTTAGGAGGGAGGAACAGACCCAGTCTTTCCATTTATCCAAGCTTAACATTTTAATCAATGTGTGTTACAATTCTTAAAATTTGGCCCTACTGATGGAAAATATTCACATGTACTTTAAAGGGACACTATCAGTGTTCCCAAGGGAGTGACCAGAGTGTCCGCACTCACGAGTGACTGGCAACAATGTTCCAGTGCACGCCGACCACAGCAAGAAAGCCAGCATCCGCATGAGTCACTAGTCACCATGGTAAGGTGGGCTTTCTTACATATGGTCACTTTTGAAATTAGCTAATGGAAGAAATTAAATCTTAAACATTGCCCAATTAAATAACTCAAAGTCTTCAAATCAGAAAAGAGTCCTGTTTTTATACATACCATGCCTACAATCTTCATCAGCTTGCCCATACTTTTTCTGCAAAATAAAGGATACCAGATAAATATTATTAAGTAGTTCCAGGGCTGCTTAAAAATAGAAATTTTATTTTTTAAAAAAAGCTTGGCTTTGTTTCGAAATTTAAGCATTAATGTTGCAAATTTAATATTCACAGAGCAAAGCAAACCTGTGTGCTCTTTGAGATTATACAATACAAATACACACCACAACACACTTCCGAGTCCATTTACTCACACTCCTACTTCTCACCTTCTCTAACTGCAGATCACCGAAACCTCCTGAGCCCCCACTCTCATTCTCAGCTACTGACTTCAATGAGGAAACCACAGACACAAGAAGAAAATATCCACAGACTAGCACCACCACATCTGTCCGCTTCCCAGTGCTCTCTGCCTTCCACCTCTCACCAGACAAACCATCCATGTTCCTTTCTGAAGTCCATCCTACCTACTGTGGAGATCTGCTCTCTGGTCCACTGAAGAGCCTCACTCCAACAAGCCTCCTCTATTTCTCCTACATCATTAATTTTTTTGCTTTCTATTGGTTCAGTCCTATAAACAAACATACTATTATTTCTTTCATCTAAAAAAAAAATCATTCTCTTGACTTCACTTCTCTCACCAGCTACCATTCCATCTATTCCATTTGTGTGTGTGTGTGCGCGCGAGCGCGCGCCTCTCCGGGGCAAAAATCCTCAAGAATTGTCTATAATTATGTATTTAAATTCCTTCCCTCTGATTCGGTCTTAAACACTCTTTCAACCAGACATTCATCCACCACTTCCTGGAACAGCAATGGACACTGCTGCACAGTCCCTCCTTTGGATGCACTTTCTTCACTTGGCCACCAGGACATCGTACTCTGTTCTCCTCTACCTCAGGGTTGCCCTTCAGGCTGCTCTGCCGGTTCCTCTTTTTCTACCCAACCTCTCAACACTGTGGGGCCACAAGACTAAGTCCTTGGTCCTCTCCTCTTCTCTATCAACACTCATCTCCTTGGTGATGTGATCCAGGATCAAGATTGTATATACCAATAGTCCAAGACGCTTAAATTTCTGTATCTTTAGCCCAGATTTCTCTCCCAAACTCCATACCTGCATTGCATATCTGATTGCCTGCCAACATCTCCAGCTGGACTTCTGCGTGACATCCCAAACTCAGTGTCCAAAATGAATCCTTCCCGCACAGAACCTGTAGGAAGGTTCTACAGCCTTCTCATCTCAGTGGAAGGAAAGACTATCCTGCCAATTGCTCAGACAGAGAGTCAACTGTGACTGCTCTGTGTGCCTCATTCCCTGCATCCAATACATTAGGAAATTTTACTGGTTATGCCTTCAAATTATAACCAGAATCAAACCACTTCTCACCATCTCCACTGCCACCATTTTGGTCTGAGCCACTATCATCTCTGGCCTGGATTATTCCAATACCCTCCAAACTGGTCTCCCTGCATCCACGGTTATCCTTTTATAGTCTATCCTCAACACAAAAGCCAAAGAATTCCTATTAAATCAGATCATGCCATGCCTCTGCTCAAAATTCCACAAGAAGTTCCCACCTCAAGGAGAATAAAAACTAGTCCTCAGAGTGACCTGGAGGGTCCCAGTGGATCTAGCCCTGCTGCCCTCTCCCCTCCCTGCACCCCCATGCACTATACTCCAGCACACTGGCCTCCAAGCTGTTACTCAAACATGGCAGGCGTGCTCCTGCCTCAGGGTCCTGTTCCCTCTGCCTGTAATACTCTTCCTCCAGATTTCAACATGGCTCACTCCCTTGCCTCCTTCTTAGCACTTTATCAATGAGGACCACCTGACCATCCAATTTAAACTGCAACCCTATCCCTAACCCTAGTAACCCCAATATCCCTTGCCCTGTTCTACCTTTTTTCATGCAGACTGTTACTTTCTAACAATCTAAAGTGTTTACTTATTTATAATGTCTAGTGTTTATTGTCTGTCCCCCTACCAGAAAAAGCACCATGAAGAACGGGTCTTTCTCTTTATTTTTCACCAACGTATACCAAGCACCTAGAGCAGTGTCTAATACATAGTATATACTCAATAAATACTTATTAAATGAATGAATGATCGAAAGTGCTATGTAATAGTATAATTTTCAGCGTTTAAAAATACAGTTGCTTGCCAGAAAAGACACTGGGCACTCTCACCAGGCACTTCATTCACCTCGTAAGCTCACAATTAGTGGATCTGGAGAAGGAGTGACCAGTAACAGTGCCCATTCAATGAATAAGGCCATTTTACATGTATAGACATTGATTTATCAACACTGTTTACTTACCAGTTGCAAAAATGAGGCAATTCTGTAAAGAAGACTCTCGATTTTTATACTTTCTATCTCCAGTGGACATGGCCCTGGAGAGTCAGCCATGGAGTACTGGCCAAGAGAAAGAAGGGCCTCTGTGCAGTGCTTGAGGGCCATTTCATAGTCCTGCCTCTTGAGTGAGTCACATGCTTGTTCACATGACTTCTCAGCTCTTCTGTCTTCCATGACTCAGGGACAAAAATCCTAAAGATGAGGAAAGAATAAGAGAAGATTTTAAAAACTTATTAATTATAAATTCTAGCGTCATTCCTAGCTCAGCTGGCTTAATTATCTATTTGAATAGTTACTCTCAACCAGCCTTTTGATCAAGGTCAAAGCTGAGCAGCTATTGATGGTACAAATCCATACTTCTCTTTTATATTTTATGAAGTGTGCAATAAATAAGATCCAAGCAAAATGTCAACCATAAGTCAGGATCATACCAACAATATGTCCAATTTATAAGTGAGATAAATCTGTAAATGAAACATGGCTTTGAATATTGTGAAGTGTAACAAACCGTAAGGCTTCTATTTTTTTAAACAGAAGGTACAGAAATGTTTCATAACCAAACCTCACAATGTCAGTCTTCTAATCCTGTGACTATGATTGTAGATCAAAATCTATATACCGTGTAGGGTTTTTCCCACCAGTATAAATATGGCTAAAATGCCAGTTTGAACTGCTATTAATTCAATTCACCAAACATTTCCTGAAGCCAGTCCCTGTACTAGAAGTACAGAATTCAAAGTTGGAGGATGTCGTCACTGCTTTTGGGAAACACAAATTCAAAACAGATGCACAGATCAATGGAACAGAATAGAAAGCCCAGAAATAAACCCACACCTTTATGGTCAATTAATATTTGACAATGAAGGCAACAACATACAGTCTAGACAGTCAGTAAAGACAGTCTACTCAATAAGTGGTATTAAGAAAATTGGACAGATATGTGCAAAAAAAGAATGAAACTAGACCTTCTTACCACACACAAGAATAAACTGAAAATGGACTAAAGACTTAAATTTTAGACTCGAAACAATGAAGTACTAGAAGAAAACATGGGCAGTAAAGTCTCTGACACTTCTTGCAGCAATATTTTTTTCTAATATATCCCAGGCAAGGGAAACAAAAAATAAAAATAAACAAATAAGACTACATCAAACTATAAAGTTTTTGATCGCAAAGGAAACCATCCAAAAAATTAAAAGACAACCCACTGTGGCCAGTCCTTGTGTCTGAGTGATTGTCAGCACAGGGATCAAGTTTCCAGAGCCCCGAAGACATGGGGTAACACCCCAAAAACATGGACTCGTTTTCCACTCCACTTTCACTGGCCAAGCAGCTGCCAAGAACAAAGGCCACATCTTCCGGTACCTGGCAAACAAATGCAGAATTGTTGCACGAAATGATTGCTTCTCTGAGGTACCTGCAAGTATATTTGGGGAAAAGCTTCTAGAACAAGTGGAGGAGCAGCTATCCTTCTATGAGACTGGAGAGATTCTATAGAAGAAACCGGAGGTCATAAAAGCAATGGTTCATGCAGAGGAAGCAGCTGCTGAAATTACAAGAAGCTGGAGAAACAGGAAGGTAAACACTTCTAGAAGGAAAAGAAATGGCTGGCTATAACTGCCCTTACATCTTCAAAAATCAGCAGTACACTGGAAGAGTGTGAGGAGTCAAGTGAAAAACCCAAAAAGAAGGAAAAGCAAAAGCTCCAAGAGGCTCCTCAGGAGAATGGAAGGGAAGACCCACCTGTCCCTTTATCCAAACCCAAGAAAAAGATCTTTTTCCAAAGAGGAGCTGGTTATTAGTGATCTTTTAAATTTACTACTTATTGATTTTAAATGAAGAGCAGAAGAGGGGGGAGATGAGGGAGAGAGGAAGAAAGAGAGAAACATTAATTTGTTGTTCCACTTATTTATGCATTCACTGGTTGATTTTTACATGTGCCCTGACCATGGTTGAAACTCACAACCTTGGTGTCTTGGGACAATACTCTAAGCAGCTGAGCCACCCAGCCAGGACGATTATTACTGATCTTGAGGAGACAACTGGCAGTGGAAATCTCAAGAGGAAGAAATCTTTGTTTAAAGAGGAACCAGTTACTCTTTGTCAAAGTTACAATGTCAAAAAACTGACACTGAAGAGACAGGAAACAGGAGTGTTCCCCCAAAAAAGAGGAAATTTTCTTATAAAGAGGAGCCACTCAACAGTGGACCTGATGAAGCTGCTGGTAGCAAGAGCAGCAGCTCCAAGAAAATGAAAAAGCTCCAAAAGCTATCCCAGGAATATCAGAATGGACAGTACCCTGTGGGTTGTTAACTACTCAGTGACTCATCCCTATGTCCCAATAAAAACTAATTCACAGCTCTGGCTGGTGTAGCTCAGTGGATTGAGCGCAGGCTGCGAACCAAAGTGTCACAGGTTCGATTCCCAGCCAGGGTACATGCCTGGGTTGCAGGCCATAACCCCCAGCAACCGCACATTGATGATTCTCTCCCTCTCTCTGTTTCCCTCCCTTCCCTCTCTAAAAATAAATAAATAAATAATTTATTTTTATTTAATAAATAAATAAATAATTTATTTTTTAAATAAAATCTTTAAAAAAAAACTAATTCACAAGGGAAAAAAAAGACAACCCACTGAATGGGAGAACATTCACCAATGATACATCAGATAAGGGGTTTTCAAAGTTTATAAAGGACTTATAAAATTCAACACCAAAATAACAATCCAATTTAAAAAATGGGTAAAGGATCTGAACAGACATTTCTCCAAAGAGAACATACAAAGAGCTAATAGAAATATGAAAAGATGTTCAATGTCACTAATCATCAGAGAAATGCAAATCAGAAGCACAATGAGATATCACCTTGCATCTGTCAGAATGGCTGTCATCAATAAACAAGTGCTGGCAAGGATGTGGTGAAAAGGGAACCCTCATGCACTGCTGGTGGGAAGGGAGAATGCTGCAACCACTGTTGTAAACAGTATAGAATTACCTCAAAAAATTAAAAATGAAACTACTTTTTGACCCAGTGATTCCACTTCTGGGAATACATCCGAAGAAACCTGAAACACTGATTTGAAAGAACATACGCACCCCTATGCTCCTTGCAGCATTATTTACAACAGCCAAGATTTGGAAACAGCCCAAGTACCCAACCGTAGATGAGAAGATAAAAAACTGTGGTACAATTACACAATGGGATAATACTCAGCCATACAAAAAGAAATCTTACTTTTTTCTACAACCTGGATGGACCTGAGAGTATTATGCTAAGTGAAATAAGCCAGTCAGAGAAAGACAAATACCATACGATTTCACTGATATGTGGAATCTAATGAATAAAATAAACTAACAAACAAAATAGAAACAGACTCATAACACAGAGAATAGATTAACAGCTGTCAGAAGGGAGAATGGTTGGAGGGCTGGGTGAAAAGGTGAAGGGATTAAGGAAAAAAACCTCATAGACACACAGTATGGTGCTTGCCAGAGGGACAGAGGGGAGACAGAGGTAAAAGGGGTAAAAGGGGATAAGTGGTGATAAAAGGAGACTTGATTTGAGGTAGGGAACACACAATACAATATACAGGTTATAGATATGTTATAGAACTGTACACCTGATACCTATATAATTTCAATGTCTCTGCAATTACTTCAATTTTTTAAAAAAAGTAAAGAAACTCAGATTGTAGCAAGGCAAAGCACAAATGAACAATTACAAGAAAGACTTATTCCATCTGCCAAAAGCCATGAGGAATGAACTGACCTCAAAAGGTGAACAGAAGTTAACCATGCAGAAATGAGAGGGAGAGCATATGCAAGCTTTTCAGAGAGAAGATTCAAGGCAAATGACGAAGAGGAGAAAGTAAGTACATGACTTAAACTCCAGCTGTGTCACAGGAGAAGCATGAGGAGCTCGGAATAAACTCAAAGGGCACAAGAAGTGAGGGCTGTATTCCATAGCCAATAGAAATGATGGAAAGGTTTTAAATAAAAAAGGAACTTGTCATGTATAAATCCTACAAAGAAGTGATGAAAAGCAGGCATTACCATTAATAAGAGAAAAATAATCTTAGTAAGAGATACTGAGAATTCTTCTGCAGCCTCTCCCCAGCTATAGCCATCACTTTCACAGCAGGGAGCAGAAACTCTGGGCAGAGGAGACTTGAAATCCTTTGACCTGAAAATCCTGATGCCGCTTCAGAGGACCCCTCTAGCTGACCTCATGTCACCAGCTCTGCCAAGCACGGAGATAAAGATGCAGTCAGAAACAAAGAACACACTAATTGAAATAAAGGATAATTTACAGGGGAAGAACAGTAGAGTAGAAGAAGCTGAGAATCAAATCAATGATTTGGAACATAAACAAGAAAAAAACAACCAATCAGAACAAGAAGAAAAAAGAGTCCAAAAATACGAAGATAGTATAAGCAGCCTCTGGGACAACTTCAAGATATCCAACATATGCATCATAATAAGTGTGCCAGAAGGAGAAGAGAAAGCACAAGAAATTGGAAATCTATCTGAAAAAATAATGCAAGAAAACTTCCCTAATTTGGTGAAGGAAATAGACATGCAAGTCCAGGAAGCACAGAGCATCCCAAACAAGATGAATGCAGAGGCCCACTCGAAGACAAATCATAATTAAAATGTCAAAGGTTAAAGAAGAGAGAATCTTTTTTAAAGATATTTTTATTCATTTTTTTTAGAGAGAGGAGAAAGAGAGGGAAGAAACATCAATGTGTGGTTGCCCCTCACACGGACTCCACTGGGGACCTGGCCCACAACCCAGGAGTGTGCCCTGACTGGGAATCGAACCAGCGACCCTTTAGTTCACAGCCTGTGCTCAATTCACTGAGCTACACCAGCCAAGGCTGAATAATAATGATTTCTTAAAATATTTTATTCATTTATTTTTAGACAGGAGAAAGGAGGGAAAAAGAGAGGGAGAGAAACACCAATGTGTGGTTGCCTCTTGCGCACCCCACACCAGGGACCTGACCCACAACCCAGGCATGTGCCCCGACTGGGAATCAAACCAGTGACCCTTTGGTTCACATTCAGCACTCAATCCACTGAGCCACACCAGCCAGGGCTAAATAATAATGATTTTTTTAAAGGTGTGGTTAGTACATCCAATGCATTCAAATTTGCTATCGTTTGAATTTTAAAATTAAAAGTTTTCCTTTCGTGATGCTCAGATTCGTTCACACTGCTCTTCTCAGAGACGCCCATTGTTTTGTGTCATTTGTTTGCAACAGCACAAAGCTTTCATGGAATGACATGCAACGATTCCAAGATCCATTTCCCAGGCAATACTTGGCATAATGAAATTTTATATTTTCCCAACTTTTTTTTTACATTCACCCATTTGCAAACAAGTTCATCTTCCTCTTTTTAATTCACTCACTCCTTCCACTTTTTAAAAAGTCAGTAATTTGCATTTAACCTGCCTCATTATTCTCCCTGTGGAAACTCCATTACTATCCTGAAAATAAGACTTTAATAGAAAGTAGTAAATGTATTGTGGCAAAAAGAAAGAAAATCCAGATTGATACATTCTGAAAATTACCCACACGAGCCAGCACAGTGGAGGAAGAAAGCATTGCACAATATGTCCCCTTCCCCCACAGGCAACATGACCTTAGTGAGACCATGCTGCTAGTCAAAGTGTATCATACCTCCCCAGGGAGGAAAAAGTTAAGAACCATTACTCTAGAGATGGCATGGTGGCTCCAAAATACCCATAAAATGACTTCTAAGAGCATTACTAGATATCCAGGCTACCCACAGTCTGGCTACAACCTAACTTTCCCAACACTCCCTCAGTGAGCCCTAAGCACAGTCCAGATGCTGCGTCTCTGACAATGTCCTTCCCTTGCCTGAACGTGCTTTCCCTCCTCTCTCTGGACCTAAATCCTACCCAGCTTTAAATGAATACCTCAAAGTCTGCTTCTCTAACATGCTCTCCTCCCCCAACCAGCATTACTTCCTACAGACTGATCTGGCCTCTTACTCACTCATTATCCTGGATTAAATATTTCACGTCAGATGCCTTAACTGCCCAACACAACTATCTTACAAATACAAGTCATACTTTACATCATTGATATCCCCATGACAAGCATTCAATTCACTAAAACTATTCAATAAATACTTCAATTGAATTCCCAAAGAGATGACCCAAAATAACCCAAATTCCAACCATTCCAAGAACTGTCGTGTACCAAATTCAGTTCTCATAAGAATGCCAAGTCATAAAAAAGTTGTACTATCTTTAAATTTATCTACTTTTATCCAAAACTGGAATTTGTGATGGTTGCATGGAATACACAGGCAAAATATTCTGCAAAGTAATAAAGTTTTATTTATTATACTATGCTAACAGGCAGCCAGACTTGCATTTTTCTCCAAAACTCATAAAATCACTGAGTATGCAAGAAGCATTAGAAAAGAGGTTAAGCCTATTGAGAAGAAAACTAGAAAGATCATCAATCTTACTCTATTTTGAATAATCTCTTTCATAAAGAGGTAAACTTTCCCAAATTCCAGAATGAATAAAATTCAATATAACAAAGAAAATGCTTTAAATACATAATTTAAAGCACTTAAATTATGCCCTGGCTGGGTAGCTCAGTTGGTTTAAGCATCACCCTGATACAACAAGGTTGTAAGTTCTATCCCTGGTCAGGGCACATATAAGAATTAACCAATGAATGCATAAACAAGTGGAACAGCAAACCTCTTCCCAAATCATTTCAAATGCTTACGAATCAAATAAAATATAAAAAAACAAAAACCTTGTTTACAAAGCAAGAAAATTGTATTAAAAAGACTGACTTCTTAAAAGGTTGCTGCTTGTCAAGAAAATTTTATTATAAACATTTTCTATTCTTTGCATTTCATTTTTCCTTCCATGTTATCTGTTTAGACTTATAAACACATCATCATATAGAACAGGTGACCTTTTAAAGTAAAACATAAATCAATATAAAAGAGCCAACTGTGTAATTAAAACGAAAAGGTACCACCACCACCATCATCATCCCTCTTAAAGGCTGTCTTCAATTTACCAATAGTCTATGTTCTAAAACTGTATTTTCAAACCAGATGTTTGAAACTCAGACCAGTTTCCTACAAGAAGCAGTGTTAAGAATAGAGGCTATTGGAAAGATGTGACAAAAGCAGGTTACAAAATAACGTTATAAGTATAATCCTATTTTGCAAATTAACAGATTACAAAATATACATAGTTGATAATCCTATTTGCATAAAATGTGTATCTGTGCACACAGAATATTTTACACAAAAATCCGAGACATATGAAACAAAATATTAAAAGTTAATTATCTCCTTTCCCAAAACACATAGTCTAGTCATGAGAAAAACATCAGAAAAACCCAAACCAAGGGACCTTCTATGAAATACCTGATGAGGACGCCCTTTTTTTTTTTTTCAATTACAGTTTACATTCAATATTATTCTATGTTGGCTTCAGGTATATATAGCATAGTGGTTAGATAATCAAATACTTTACAAATTCCCCGGTATTTCCAGTACCCACCTGGTACCATACATAGTTATTACAATATTACTGACTAAATTTCTGGTGCTGTACATCTACATCCCCATGAGTATTTTGTAACTATCAATCTGGTCTTCTCAACCCATTCACCTTTCTCACCTAGTCCCCCAACCACCCTCCCCTCTGGCAACCATCAGTTTGTTCTCTGCATATATGAGACTGTTTCTGTTTTGTTTGTTCATTCATATTGTTCTTCAGATTCCACATATGAGTAAAATCTTATGGTATTTGTCTTCCTCTGACTGACTTAGTCACTTAGCATAATGCCCTCTAGGTCGATCCATGCTGCTGCAAATGGTAAGATTTCTTCTTTTTATGACCAAGTAATATGCAATTGTACATACGTAAACAGCTTTTTTTTTTAATCCTCACCCCAGTACACTTTTTCATTGCTTCCAGAGAGAGAAGGGAAAGAGGGAAATATCAATGCAAGAGAGAAGCATTGATTAGCTGTGTCCATATGTACCTGGACTAGGAATCGAACTGCAACCTAGGTATGTGCTCTGACCAGGAATCAAACCCACAACCTTTGGTTTCAGGATGATGCTCCAATGAACTGAGCCACACCAACCAGGGCTGTATCACAGCCTTTTATCCACTTGTCTATTGATGAGCACTTACTTGGGTTACTTCCATAGCATGGCTATTGTAAATAATGCTGCAATGAACATAGGGGAGCATATATTCTTCCAGATTAAGAGTTTTGGGTTTCTTCAGATACATTCCACCCAGAAGTAGAATTGCTGGATCATAAGGCAGTTCCATTTTCAATTTTCTGAGAAACCTCCATACTGTTTTCCATAGGCTGCACCAATCTGCATTCCCACCAACAGTACATGAGGGTTCCCTTTTCTCCACATCCTCCTTGTTTGTTCATTTATTGATGATAGCCATTCTGACAGGTGTGAGGTAATAGCTCATTGGGGTTATAATTTGCATTTCTCTGATGATTAGTGACCAAAACTCTTCAAAATTGTCAGAAAAACAAGGAAAGTCCAAAAAACTGTCACAGTCCAGAATACTTAACTACACTCAATGTGGTTCCAGAATAGATCACTAACAGAAAGTGGGCTTTAGTGCAAATACTGGGAAAATCCAAATGAAATCTGAAAATTACTTGATATAAATGTTCCAATGACATTTTCTTAGTTTTAGCAAATGTACCATAAAAATGTAATATGTTAACAATGCAGGGAACTTAGTGAAGAGTATGTAAGAACTCTGACATACATTTACAACTTTTCTATAAATCTAAAATCATTCCAAAATTTAAAAAGTAAAAGTGAATATCTATGAGTGATGGATTATAGATTCTCTAACCTGCATTTTATAATTTTCAACAACATACTTTACTGTCATGAAAAACAGAAAGGGTCCTTGGCCGGGTGGCACAGTTGGCTGGAGTGTCATCCCATATACCAAAAATGCTACAGGTTCAATCCCCGGTAGGGCACATACCTAGGCTGTGGGTTTGATTCCGAATCGGGAAGCAACCAATTAATGTTTCTCTCTCACATACATGTTCCTCTCTCTCTCTCCAAAATCAATAAGCATATCCTTGGGCAAGGATTAAAAAAAGGGGGGGGGGTAATTATTCTAGATCTTAAAAAACTAAAGAGACATAATAAACTAGAGAAATAAAGTACATTTGGGATAAATGGAGATTTATATTACAGACTTGATATTTACCAGTAGTATTATTGAATTAGTTTCTAAGGATGTGATGTGGACAATGCTATACGGTTTATGAAGAAAATATCCCTCATCTAGTCCCTGGCCTGGACGTAGCTCAGTGGATTGAGCGCGGGATGGAACCAAAATGGTCCCTAGGGTCAATGCCCCAGCCAGAGTTACATTCCTGGGTTGCAGGCACAGAAAACCCCAGAAACAGCACATGGATGTCGCTGTCTTTAGGGAGGGAGGGAGGGAGTGGGAGGGAGGGAGGGAGCTTTCTTTTCTTTCTTCTTTTTTTCTTTTCTTTCTTCTCTTCTTTCTTTCTTTCCTTCCTCTCTTTCTCTCTTCTCTCTTTCCTCTCTCTCTCCTCTCTCTCTCTCTCTCCCTCCTCTTCTCTCTCTCTCCTTTCTCTCCTCTTCTCTTTCTCTCTCTCTCTCTCTCTCTCTCTCTCTCTCTCTTTCTCTCTCTCTCTCTCTCTCTTTCTTTCTTTCTTTCTCTCTCTCCCTCCCTCCCTCCCTCCTTCTCTCTCTCTCTCTCTCTCTCCCCCTCTCTTCCCTCCCTAAAAATAAATAAAATCTTTAAAAAAAAGAAAATATCCTCATTCTTAGGAGATACCTATGGAAATATGTATGAAGTGCCATTCAAAAGTCTGCCACTTCTCACTTTCAGGTGGCTCATGAAAAAACTCTACCTATTTTAGACAGAGAAAGAGAAAGGCAAATTACAGCAAAATGCTAAATAACAACTGGATGTTGATTATACTATTCTTCCAACTTACTATAGTCCTAAAAATTTTCATAATATAAACTGTCTTCATTAACTTAAAGTGATTCAAAACCAAAATTAACCCAGAAGTTATAATTTTCTCTCAAATATAAAATACATCCTAATTTTATGTACTGCTTAATTTCTTTTCCAAGTTTTAAAAAAAGATTGAAAGGGATGATTTATTTCACATAAGAAATTATAGCTAACATTCAGTAGTAATACTTAGGTTCCTTCAAATTGATATTGAATATAGTCCTTTTTAACCAGCTAGGCTGTTTAGACTGATCTTGGGCTCATTCACTTCTAACATGTCTAATTTCTTTAAAATAAGTATATTTATTTGAATACAACTGTCCTTATTCCTTAAAGAAGCTGAAAGAAGACCACATAACCCAGAAGGCACAGTTGGAGACTGTAAAGAAGTAGAAGAAATAGGGTTTCTGACAAAATAGGAAAGCGGATCTCTTCCAAAGCGTGTTCCATGTACTCTAACACAAGCCCATCTTGAGCCTGAGATCCGGTACAGCACATCTGCCCCCATGCCTGTGTCCAGGTGAGGAAGGAGTAGAAATGCCATGGCATAGCAGAATACTCTTGCTGTCTACTGCTAGTTGACTTAGAAACCTTACTATTATTTCCAGTCCTGAAATTCTATTATTCTACATAAGACACCTTTAAAACAAGGTATAGTTATCACTTCACACCTACTAGGATGGCTACTATAGGGAAAAAAAAAACAGAAAACAACAAGTGTTGGCAAGGATGTGGAGGAAAGGAAACCTTATGCACTGCTGGAGGGACATAATAAGGTGCTACTGCTATAGAAACCATATGGTGGTTCCTCCTATAGAATTACCATATGATCCACAATTCTACTTCTGAGTATTCCCAAAAGGATGGAAGCAAGCATTCACACAGGCATCTGTACACTCACGTTCATAGCAGCATTATTCACAAGAGCCAAAAGGTAAAAGCAATCCAACTGTCTATCAACAGATGAATGGATTTTTTAAATGTGATATTCACATACAATGGCATATTATTCAGCCTTGAAAAGGAAATGCTGACACATGCTACAACAGAGATGGACCTTGAAGGCTTCATGCTAAGTGAAATAAGCCAGATACAAAAGGATAAATACAGCATTACTGAATTTTATATGAAGTCCCTAGAGCAGTCAAATTCAGAGACAAAAATATAATGGTGGATGCCAGGGGCTTGAGGGAGAGTGGAATGGAGGGTTACTGTTTAAAGAGTTTCAGTTTGGGAGGATGAAAAAGTTCTGAAAATGGATGGTGGTGATAGTTCACCACAGCTTAAATGTACTTAATGCCACTAAATTATATGCTAAATTGGTTTGATAGTAGAAATTTTATGTTATATAGATTTTCTAAAAAAAATTTTAAAAGCATACAAACCATAATGCCCTCCTTAAAGCAATCAGGCCCACGTTCTCATCCAGATGCAAACTTAAGAAATGCTCGCTGCCCATTTCCCAGAACGCCGCCCATGAAAGAGTGACTGAGCTGACAGGGCAGAACCAGAGGCAGGAAATTGGTCCCAGTATTAGATCCACTAAATCAACTTAGAAAAAGCCAAAGCACAGTGGCTGCAAAGGTAGGCAGGAAGAGAAGCGAAAAGCAAAATGCTGAGACTGGAAAGGCACAGCATAGCTATGAGAAAAAGGAAGAACAAAGAGCAGAAGAGATCAGAAAAGGGAATTACCCCAAGATAAGAAAAGAGAGGGGACTAGAGGAAAGGGGAAAAGAGAATTATAAACAGGGGGATTCATTCAAGAAGAGATCCTGCTCAAGGGCCAGCAGAAAAATAACTGCCTTCTACTGAGGTGGCCATTTGCATCTAAAGAAACCAAGAGAGCCCTGGCTGGAAAACTCAGTTAGTTAGAGCATCATCCAGGTGTACCAGGTTGTAGATTCAGTGCCCAGTCGGACACATGAAACAGGTCAACCCATGAATGCATAAATAAGTAAAACAAAGGTTGATATTTCTCTTTCTCTCTCTCCCCTTCCTCTCTAATAAAAAAAAATTAAAAAGAAAGAAACCAAGAAGCTGATGAAGCCTATAAAAAGAGAAAAACATTGTTCTATGAAAGAATACTAATACACCTCTATCTGCAGAGGGCTACTGCCATTTTTTTTCCATTTGTTTTTATTTTGCCTTTTACAAGAAGAGAACACTTACCAGTTTAGGAACAATTTCAATATGGACCTAACTTTTTTATGTGCATCAAACACTGGCACGCCATAATGAGTTAAAGATGTTCTATGACACAGGGGTTAAGAGTACAGGCTTGAAGCCCGATCTGCCTGAATTTGAGTCCTGGCATTGTGACCTGAGACAATCTGCATAAAAGTTTGTCTCATTTCCAAACCTGCGAAGTGGAAAAAATAAATGTATCTACCTCACAGGATAGTTGCAAGAAATTAAATAGGTTAAAATATGAAATCACTTAGAACAGTGCCTGGCCTATACTAATCACTATAAGAGTACTAGTTATTATAGCTATTAATTACTATAAAACTATTATCCTCTGGATCTAGAACATAAGCTCCATGAGAGCTGGGATTTTGTCTGTTCTGTTCACTACTGAAG
Source organism: Phyllostomus discolor (assembly GCF_004126475.2). NCBI lineage: Eukaryota > Metazoa > Chordata > Mammalia > Chiroptera > Phyllostomidae > Phyllostomus > Phyllostomus discolor. The sequence goes on from NC_040910.2 coordinate 88,741,105, forward strand.
CTGCAAGGGCAGACATAACACAGATTTGTTGACTATTAAAACTGTATTGACTAGTATGAACTTCATTCCTGCACCACAAAAGCCCAAAGGGATGAACAGCAGCACTGACAACTAAAATCTCCATGCTACTTCAGTCTCAAAGTTTAGAGTTCACAGACGGCTTTTACATACTCTATCTAGAGTGATTCACTGAAGCTGGTATGTACATCTCACAGACAAGCTAAGACTCAGAAAGACTTAAATGATTTGCCCAAAACAAGTCTGAGGCAGCACAGGAATTTTGGAAGTATATTCTACTTCTGTTTACTCTGGACCCTGCCCCAGAAAGCCTGAAACATATCCTACTGAACTGTTCCACTCTCCTCACCTGCAAATACACAAAATTTAAAGTCACCAAAACACCTTCTCCACATTGCTCAATATAATTGATGGGAAGGGAGAAAAGAGATGAAATAACATTAATAACTGCTAAAGCTGGCCCTGACCAGGTGGCTCAGTTGGTTGGAGTGACACCCCATTCACCCAAAGACTGTGGGTTCCATTCCTGGCCAGGGCACACACGGGTTCAATCCACAGCTAGGGAACGTGCGGGAGGTCGACTGATTGATGTTTCTCTTCACATCACTGTTTCCCTCTCTCCCAGACACTCTCCCCCTTTCTCTCTCTCTAAAATCAATAAAACCATGTCCTTGGGTGAGAACTAATAATAATAATAATAATAATAATAATAAATAAAAATAAAAAACGAAGTTGGACAATGGGTCAGTGGGATTGATTACAGTCTTCTTTCCACTTCTGTATGTCTGAAAGTTTCCATAATAAAAAAATTTAATTAAAAGTAAAGACCTTACTTCCCAACATAAAGTCTCCAACTTTCTACTGAGCACACCTAGGTGTGGGAAAACCACAGCTGAGAACCTGCAGCACTTCTAGGCCTGAGGCAGGGATCTAGGCCTGAGGCAGGGAAAGAGCGCAGGGCTGGGAGTCAGGAAGCTTGTCTGCACTCTGCTCTAACTGGCTGAGAGACCTCACCCATCCAGCTACTCCTCTGGGCCCCAACTTCCTCATCAGTTTCCTAAAGGATTAAAATTCTGATTTCAACTTTCTATGAGCTCCTTAATCTCAACACAAAACCCAATTCATCTTTCTCTATTATGAACCTCTGAGACCTGTTCTTCCTCCTGACTTCCCTATTCATGATGCCCCATCTGTCAGCCACCCAACCATGAAAACTTCAACATCATCCCTGCCTTGAAACATAGAGCTGACTGTTCTCTTACCCTTCTAATCAGTCAACAAATCTTTCTGTTCAGCCTCCAAAATATCTTTTTTTTTTAAGAGAGAGGGGAAGGGAGAAAGAAAGACATGAAGAGGAATATCAATTGGTTGCTTTCTATATGTGCCCCAACTGACTGAGGGCCAAATCAGCAACTCAGGTAGACAGGTGCCCTGACTGGTAATCGAACCCACAAACTTGCGGTTTGTGAGACAATGCCCAACCAACAGAACCAGGACCAAAGTATCTCTTGAATCCATTATATGCTTTCCAGTCCCAAGGTAACCAATTCAACTCAGGCCCTCAACATCCCTCACTTAGACTATTAGCATGAACCAAACTAAACCTGTCTCAAGTTTCTTTGCACTACCAATCCATCACTCTGATCTTTAGTCTGACATTTAAGATCCCCCAAAACCCAGTCCTGACCACTTGGCAGCCCCACCTTCCACTATGTTCCCTTATGTATCCCAGGGTCCAGGTAATCTGGATATACGGTTTCCTGTGACCTGCCTCATTTCCAAAACCACCCATGCCAGTCTTTGGTCACACCATCCTACCTTCCAAATGCCCTCTTCTTTCCAATGTTCTAATGAGCAGTGGCACAATTTAAATGCCACCTCTTCAGTTGAAGTGTTCCTCCACATCCCCAAGGGAGCAGTATCATGCCCTCCACTTACTACCTAAACAGTTTGAACCCCTTTTATAGCACCTATCAAATTCCTATTAGTTCTTTCACTTTTTTTGGTACTCCTATTCTCCCTCCCAGATGATTCCTTCCTTGTCTGTAGGACTGATGTTTTATTCATCTTTGTATCCCTCAGAACAGAGCTGTTAAGGAGAGTGCCATGGCATAGTGGTATATACCATGAATGAGTTAAAGATGCTCTCTACCCCAGGAGCATCCAAACTCTTGGCATCTCTGGGCCACACTGGAAGAAGAAGAGCTGTCTTGGGCTACACATTAAATACACAAATACTAATGAAAACTGATGAGCAAAAAAAAGGTTTGAAGTAAATTTACAATTTTGTGTTGGACTGCATCCATAGCCATCCTGGACCGCATAAGGCCCGCAGGACACAGGTTGGACACCCCTGTGTCTAGAGAGTGATCCCGCAGCCCTCCAAGCAGCCACAAAGGGACTTTAGTAGCCGGAATCCCCAACTGCTCAAACCTCAAGCATTCTCAACCAGGCAGACGCCATTATGATAACTTCAGAAGCATTCAGAAGACATAACAGCACATGGTACACAGTAGATGCCCAAGAAATATTTGCAAAATTGTACCTATTCCCCTTTTGAACACTAGCCCCAACATCACTTAACATATAAACCAGACCCTCTTTGAACATTTTCACTGAATATGTTCTAGTTATCTTTTTAATAATCACCTCTTTATTAGCTGGTTATACTTGCCTTCCTATCCAAAGCCCACATCAATAGTTTATTGCATAAAATAGCCAAGAATATGAACAATTCAACATGAAGAGATTCAAAGAGTGAAGTTCAACATTATAGAAAACAGAAACACAAATGCCACTTTACACTATTAAATGAGCTTAAATTTTTTTAAGGAAAAAATGTATTTCTGTACAATTATGGTGAAACAGAAATATCCATGTATCTGATAGTAGTACAAGCTGATAAAATATTCTTGAAAACAGTATGGCAAGCCATAAAAACATTCATATCATGTTAATAGTAATGTACTCAAAAAGTTTATCCTAGAGATATAATTAGTCAAAAAAATACAATAATATCTGTTTTAATATAAGTTAAAATATCAACTGAAAACCAGCCAATAACATAAATACCAAATGTAAAAAGATTTCAGCAGCTCTGGCTGGTGTGGCTCAGTGGATTGCATGCCAGCCTGCGAACCAGGGAGTCACCAGTTCAGTTTCCGGTCGCAAGCCTGGCTTGCAGGCTGGGTCCCCGGTGGGGGGCACGCAAGGAGCAACTGCACATTAATGTTTCTCTCCCTCTCTTTCTCCCTCCCTTCCCCTCTCTCTATGAAATAAATTTTTAAAATTTAATATTTAAGTAAATTATGAGCACATGACTTGATGAAAATTTGCAGGCTTTCAAAATGTTTTATAAATTAAATAGTGAGTGACACCTTTAACATGGAACTGTTTTATGATCTAGTACATACAAAACATTCAAATTATATGCATCATAACTTAAAATGAGCAAAACATATTTTAATGGAATGCCAAAAAGAAAATAAACTATTTTAGTGGACTAACCCCAATTTTAACAATTTATTAAATATCCTAACTTAAGAAAGCCGCACTATACTGAGGGCATAGAGGGGTTCCAGGACACAAACTTGATATAGTCTCAAGAAGAGGTTCACCCCTCCCCATAATGTCCAGTCTGGCCTTAACTGAAAGCCCTCCTGCACTCCTTATCACAATGACCTATGACACCCCTAGATCCTAGCTTTCCAAAACAACAAACCACCCCAGCTGGTCTTCTGATCGTCCCCATGACCCTGTGGGGGATGAATCGTGTAACACAAGCATATACTCATGAAACAAAGAATCCCTGCAACCAAGTATTATTTTAGTAATCAGCAAGCCCACATTCAATTATAAATCCTAAAAGTATAGAGTACTGTCACATTAAAGTCTCTGGGATTCTCAAGGAACTTGCAGACTCAGTGGTGGGCTGAGTCACAGTGAAAAAGCAGTATGGACTCATGGACAGATCAAAGGTCTAGTGGCCAGGAGACTCCCCTACAGTTAAAAAGGGAAAAACTGTTATTTTAACCACAAGAAATAGAAAACTAAAAACTCCAGCTTAAAACAAATGAGTAAAAAGTAGCTGGCAATGTCTTGCAAATCTTACATGCTAGAGGCCAAAAGGCAGGATGGCATGTCATTTTATTAACATGAAGCCTTCTAGAGCTGGTGATGTCTAACAAAAGACTGGCAGTGAGAATATATTAAAAACATGCCTTTAGCACTGATGTTCCACAAGGACAATACTAAAACAATCTTCTAGTTGTTTTTCTCTAGTATTATCATTTTCTAAGTTTAATAATGGAAGACCAAAGTAGTATAATGAATGGACCAAGAAGTTAAATTACTGTGAAACAATAAATATTTCTTTACTTAGCAGAGTATTTCAGCAAAAGATAAATAATTTGAAAGACTAATATAACTATTGTGTGGAGGGATCACAATCATTAGGAAAAAAGTTTAAACTTTTTCTATTGATAGAAACAAAATCTAGCTACTGTTCTCAGTATCTAGATCCAAAAAATGCAGATATATGGCCCAGACTGATGTAGCTCAGTGGCTTGTGCACAAGCTGAGAACCAAAGGGTTGCCGGTTCAATTCCCAATCAGGGTACATACCTGGGTTGCAGGCAGGTCCCCAGTGGGGGCCATGTGAGAGGCAACCACACATTGATATTTCTCTCCCTCTCTTTTTCCCTCCCTTCTCCCTCTCTAAAAATAAATAAAATCTTTTTTTTTTTTTTTTTTTAATTTTTTTTTTTTTTTTTAAAGATTTTATTTATTTATTTTTAGGGAGGGAAGGAAGGGGGGGGAGAGAGAGAGAGAGAGAGAGAAACAGAGAGAGAGAGAGACATCAATGTGCGGTTGCTGGGGGTTATGGCCTGCAACCCAGGAATGTACCCTGGCTGGGAATCGAACCTGGGACACTTTGGTTCCCAGCCCGCGCTCAATCCACTGAGCTACGCCAGCCAGGGCTTCTTTTTTTTTAAAAAGTAGATATATAGTCATTCTTGACAACATACACATAGCAGATAACAGGGGAAACAATTCAACAGTTAACTGGGAGCACAAGGTGATGACCACTCCAGAATGTCAACACAGAAACTGGAAGACCTGTCCAGTCCCAATCGCACTGACAGGGTGAGCTCCCATGCAGTCACGCATTCAGAACAGAGGTGGAAGATTAACCTACCCTCACTTCTCTTCAAACAAACTGACACAGCAGCAGGATGTCTCTTTGGAGATTGTTTGGCTTCATCCAGTCTGTTCCAGAAGTAGCCATTTCAGTCAGGACCCACATCTTCAGGTTACCCTTCTTCCACCCTGTCCCACCTCCTTTCCACCTACTTTGCGGCCAAAAACTCTCATCTACATTATCTCTTGTCTCTTTCTCAGATTTTACCAAGTCCTTGTTTTCTAAATAAGGCTCTCCTAAACTTTACTCACCTGCAGTTCACTGCACTGGGTATCACCCAAATAGCCCATCAGAGCTCTTTATAATTTCTGAAAGAGAGAGAAGGGAGCTTTTAAATACACAACAGAAAATATCATTGCTAATATATCAGTTCTGCAGCATTTGTATCCAGTATTCACAGCACACAGTGTGTTGGTCCACAGTATTTCAATAAAATGTAGCATAACTAGCCAGGACCATGAGTCCTGAGATAAGAGTCCAGAGATATAACAACTTTGGTTTAATGTTTCTACTGCTTAACAATGTGACCTTGGACAAGTCACCTGACTTCTCCAGGACTAAAAATCCTCATCTGGAAAATAAAGACAGGCTAGACAGAAGCAGTAGAGCCTATTATCATGGAAAGAGCACAAGCTTTCTAAGACAGAACACCAGCACCACTACTTACCAATCTGACGTTATGTCAGTTCACATTTAGTCTTAATTTCCTCCCTTGCAAAATGTAAATAACAAAGACTATCATGGAGTTGTTATGAGAATTAAAGGAGAGAGGAGTTACAAAAAGCGAACGGTAAGGATACTGTGCAGCATATCACACAATTCCACAGATGGTAATTATCACCATTACCCAGTCCTAAAGTTATATGACTTCAATTCACAAATATTTATATTCTTAAAATATCAATAAATCAAAAACTTTATTAATCTGACAATGTAATTAGCTGTTTGAATGTTTCATTAACAATTTAATTACAGTTATCTCAATTGATGGTAGTTTAAGATTATCACTATTACTTAACATCACAGGAAATAAAAATGGAGTAGTCCCTGCACAACCTCTAAACTGGTTCAGTGGCCACACCTTCCCTACCACTCCTACCAGCGCAGATCAGCAACAGCGAGACCTCCCAAAAGCCAAGTGACACCCACTGTTTTCTATGGTCGGCTCAGAGGAAGAAGGCTAAAAGTGGAGGATGAAGAACAAAGGCTTTTCTTTTTATTCTTTTTTATTTCATACACTTAAGTACTGCTCAAATTTGCTTACCATAGCATGCATCGGTTCTGCATAAAAACAAATGAATAAACATAAAAAATTTTAAAGAATATTAGTTATACATATTGCTTACTGATAGGATGGTTGCCTTACAGAACTATTTTCACAAGAATTTCCACAAAAGAAAACAAGAAGGCAAATTCAGATGTGCCAAGAACACCTTAAATGTGGCACAGGAGTAACAAAAATCACAAGCATTCACACTGCAGAATGGTTCAGTCAAAAAATATGCTATGGCACTGGTTGGTGTGGCTCAATGGACTGAGCGCTGGCCTGTGGACTGAAATGTCACTGGTTCCATTCCTGGTCGGGGCACATCCTGGGTTGCGGGCCAGGTCCCCAGTTGAGGGTGTGCGATAGGCAGCCAATCGATGTTTCTCTCCCTCTCTTTCTCCCTCATTTCCCCTCTCTCTAAAAATAAATAAATAAATACAATTTTAAGTATGCTATGCATTCCTTGAAGAATATGATGAATCAATTAGTTTTGCTTTTCTGTTTGTTTTTGTTCAAAAGCAAGATGAATATACAAACTCAGGTTTTACCAGACAACTTCCTGCTCTTGGAGAAAATGACCCAGTAAAATTACAAAAGTAAACAAATTGGTGTGACTGTTTGGTAATATGTTGAAAAACTTTGAATTTGTTTTAAACAACTGATGGCTTTAAAAAAATTTATATGTAAACTCAAAGTCTTCATGTTATATCTACAATATTATTTTTTAAAAGAAATATTAATTCAATTAAATTCAGGATTACTCAAAAGTATTACCCAGCCCCCCCTGAAGTTACAGACCACTGTTTTATGCTCCTTCTAGCCAGAAATAATCCTGACTACACCCATCAATTTAAATGAACTATAAGCTGGTGTGGCCACTCCACACATTTCATATTTCTCTCCTAGAAAACATTTCAAAATATTACTTAGAAATCAAATTATATTTGTATGTGTACTTATCTAACTTTATGAAAATAAACCACCACAACAATTTGCTTATAATTTTTAAGTAGCCTCTCCCCCTCTCTTGTGAGTTGATAAACTTGGCCCTAAATCTTCTATTCATTTGAAACAATAGCCAAAGGACCTTATTTCTTGTGCTGGGTCTATAACTGGATCTTAAATATAACCTGACAATTACAGACTAGTTTGCATTTCATATTAATACCCAGCCTACCTATTACACAGAAAACAAAAATGCACATATAAGATCTGGTCTACTTATTTGTAGGCCCCTCTGCAATATATTCTTAGCCTTCCATGAACATGCTGTATATTTTTAAACTGCACAAGGCCCTTTGCAAGTAGGAATGATCTCTGCTGTTGTTTGGCATCACTCCCTTGTTCATTAAAGCACTGGGTCCTCCATAAGTGTACATGAACTTTAAAACAATGCAGTTTAAATATTTATGGTATCAGAAAATTAAACTGCTCACTAACAGTTGCAAAAGTCAAGTTTACCAGCTGATAGAGAGGTACTTACTGGCTCCCAAAAACCACAAGCTTACCTAAAAATAGTGTCCTAGCTTCCCAGCCAAAAGGACGGGCTAGAAAAGCTATGTCTCTGTGGAGCTCAAGACACAGACTTCTGCTTCACCACGGCCCTCATTACCGGGGCATCCCCCAGTTCAGAAGACTTTGTGTAACAACTTGTTTGGTGGCCAACCACTAACTTCACTTTGAAGTGAATACTAACACTTCACATGGTCAACATGTGTGAAACTGTGGAAAATGTCCTGACACAATTTAGTCCAAACACTAGCCACACAAGATTACCTATTTCTAAATATTAAATTTTAGACTACAAATGAATATCTCCATAGGCCAAAAAGTGGATCACTGGTTCCTTTCCACAAAGTAATCTATAAATTTAAAAAATAAAAAATAAAAGGTTCAGATTGGGAAGTCTAAGGCATAAATATGATTCCATCTGTAAGTTGAAAATAAATAAATTTTAAAATCCTTATTTTCTCTGCCAAGAATAAAAATAAATGTGATACACACAAGCACTGCTGAGTTTCAAACACAAGCAAATGTGGTGTGTGCACTTACAAAAGGATCTTGGTTTATGTCCACCTTCCTCTCCCAAGTTTTTTTTTTAAGGCAAAATGTCAATTGTATGCCTCAATCTGGAAAAAAATAAAAGCACAGCTTATTCTTTTTAAACAGATGTTGCGATAGATATGAAAAAGTTTGTGAGACGATTTCAAAATCCAAATGCTACCCAGATGTGTTAAAAAAAAAAACCTGCAGTAACCAATCTACCATAACTTAATTTTCTCAATAAACCATAGTAAAGTATGTTTAAAGTTCAGAAAATTGCCTGTGAAAAATGTAAATCAGCAAACTTTTCTCCTTCTCTTCAGTACTAAATACTGTTTACTAACACAATAACAATGAAGTTCTTTAAACCCAAAGCATTAGAAGTTACACTAAATAAAGCAACACTTTTAATTCACACACCACATGTGCCCAGGAAATAATGGCAAACCAGGCTTATCCCTAAAAAGCTAAACAAAACTCAACACTATCGTTTTTATTTCAAAAATAACTATGAGAGAGACAAATACTACTCCATTTTCTAGAAAATAAAAACAGGAGTGACTAAAATAATCCTTTGCAATGGAAAGGGTGTATTTTACAAGAGCCCCACAAACTGGGGACACACAAAACCCACACACACAGTCACCGACACTCAGCAGACACAGTGAGTGATGGACACCAAAACACAGATAAAATTAAGACGTGCAATTAAAGTTACATGAGAAAATTTAAATAGGCAAACTATAATTATTCCTGGTGAAGATACCGGTCAAGGGTAGCCGCAAATAATATCTGGCTCTGGGTAAGATCTTCTATGGCTAAGTATGTTGAAGCTACTGAAAAGTCTGGTACACTGGACATATTTTCCCTTTCTAAATCTAGCCCTGCCTATATACCCATCTGACTAAGTTATTTGGAAAATAAAGATGGACCCATGAAATTACTAGTCTCAGCCTCACTTTTATAAGTTTATTAAAATAAAGGTAAAAAAAGTAAAACATTTTTAACTTCAGTCTCACCTTACACATCTCACCAGCACTGTAGTTCTTTAGTGATCAATCACTTCATCCAATTCCTGAGGCAAATACAAAAGTAAAAGATGTCCGTACAACATCAGTAATAGTCATAATCAGCAGCAAACATTTGATCAGCCTGAAGTGAAAAGGCATCTAAACTTCAAATGGAAAAAGTTACCAAAATGGTACAGTATGAGGCTTTGTAACTTAGTCTTACTTGAAAACAAAAATAATTCCTTTCTCTGATATCAAATAGATTACAAAATGTTCTTAAAATCCAAAACATAAAAAAGTCATCTCCTTTAGCACTTACTGACTTTGCTTTCAAAAAAAAAAAAAGAAGAAGAAGAAGAAAGGGAAGAAATGAAGGCGAAGAAACCTCATTAATACGAGCCGAGAAGGTAAAATTAAGAACTAGCCAGGACAACTCCCCCCCTCCCCGCCCCGCCCAGGAATCCACTGTCTCTGGAGTTATACATACTCTATTAATGATTTGCCTGAAAAGCTTAAGTTATGAAGGAGAAGGAATAACCATTTGGAGTTTCAAACAAAACCTAAGGAACCTAATCCAAGAAGAATCCTTAGACCCTGGCTTCCATCCCTGTCTGAAGGACCCTCAGCAAAGGGGAGGGTGTAGAAGGCTCAGATAATTTGGGGGGAGAGGAATCCAAGTCCCTAGATAAAACTGAACCCTAGAGAAGGGGAGCCTTACAGGAATCTCCAGGAAAGAGTAGTCTGTTCTTATTTGTGTGGATATGCTTGAGGCCCAAAGAGAATTTCCGAGGAGGGGGCAGAGAAAGGGGGGAAGAAAGTGAAGCTCAGAAAAGAGAGCCCTCCGCGAAAGAGGGAGGGGGCGCACCCCTGACCCACTTTTCCGGACGCCCACCCTTCGGCCCCCGCCCCACCCAGTGCAAGTCCGAGCCCTGAGGGGGCAATCGAGCGGGGCGTGGGAGGCCCGCACGCTCCCCACCCCCAGCCGCGACCCGGAGGGAAGCGTGCAGGGAGGCTTGACTCCCCCTTGCGGAGTGCCCGGGGCTCGAGAGACCTCCCGCCAGCTCGCGGCCCGGGTCTGTACGGCCCCCTCTACAGCCTGGGCCAAGGGCACCGCGGCCCCCAGCGGAGGGGAAAGGGACAGAGGAGGGGAAGAAGCTGTAAACAGCCCCAGCGTCCGGGCCTCGCCTCGAAGAGCCCTGCGTCTCAGGCCCCGCCGCGGGCCGCCGGGGCCCCTAGCCGGCCCCGGGGCCGCCCCTCCCGGGGCCCAGGAGAACGGAGGGGAGTCCGGTTCCCTTCTCGGAGGGCTAGGGCATCTCGCAGAGCGGTCCCAGCTGCAGAGAAGGGGGAAGTCAGGACTTACCTGTCATTACTTTCTACGCCATCTTGGATCCACTTGTCAACGTCCCCACAAAGCATTATGGGTAAGAAAGAGCCTTTAAAGTGCCCCCCCCCCCACCCCACCCCCGCCCTCGGCCCCCGACTCCCGCCTCCGCCGCCGGCGCCGCCCCTCGGGCCGCACCTCCTGCCCGGAAAGTTGCCCCCGGTGGCTGGCTGGCTTGGGCGCCCTCGGCCCGGCCCCCTTCCCTCCTCTGGGCCGTGTGCATTTAAAAGTCATCCCCATTTTTTTAAATGTAGCTTTGGGTTTTTCTCTTTGCTCCAGCCCCTGGCCTCCCTTCCCCCCACTACTCTCCTGCTCGCCAGTTCCCTTTGCCCCGCCGCCCTCCTGCCCTGGCAGACACCCCACGTCTGCATTTAATCAGCCCGAGGTTTCCCTGCTGCTGGCAGCAAAGAGTTGCTCATTGATTTATTTATGCGCATTATATGTCTGTTATTGCTCCAGATCTTTGGTGCACGGCTGCAGACTCCTACGACCCACTTCTTGCTCCGGGACACCGGGGGTCGCTTCAGGGCCCGGCAACCCTGCAGACCAGCCGGCGCTCTGACTCCTGCATTCGTGGGAAGAAAGGTTCTGGAGCCGTCGGGCTCCAGGATCTGGCGACACGGTGTCCCGGAATCAACCAGCGTCTGAGAGCGTTTGGGAGGGGGGGATAATAAGCAAAATGCAACTTTTACCCTCCCTCCCGCTGTCTCCTCCCCTCGGCCGGTAACGTGATCCAAGACCCTCTGGGTAGGGATTCATCCCCTAGGAATGTGGGCTTTACCGAATCTACACTTTTACCGCCCGGGGTTCGTGCGTATGGTGACTTCCCCGGGCAGGTAACTCGGGGCACGGGCACTGGCTCGCGCGCAAAGGCGCTCCAGCACTCGCCGGAGGGCCCCCGAGGGGGTCCGGGGCTAGAAGGAAGGTGTGCCCGCTGGGGTCCACCTGGCGAGTCCCAGCAGAGTGAAAAGCCCAGGCAGCCGGGCAAAAGGAAGACTGCGGGCACCACTCCTGCCCAGGGGTTGTTGAGGAATACAGCCTCCAGGCTGCAACTGAGGGCGCTGGAAGTAGGGGGCGCCCAGATGCTGGCAGGGAACCCCAGCTGGCGACCCCGAAGCCCACGCCCGCCGCCCGGGCAGCTGCTGGAGCCAGCGGGCTCCTTGCGGGGGAGCCGAGCTCTCTCCCTGATACTCGCCGCCGGCTTTCGGTTATGCTGGGCGACCTGGCGTAGTCTCCTGTGCCCCTGGCGCCGGTTGGGCAGTCCCCTCGCCCTCTCACTTCCCGATGCCGCTGGTCTCTGCTTTGCAGACTTTGGGGGCCTGCTTTGACTGCTTTTTTCCCCCAAGCGAATTTTTAAAGAGGTGTCCAAGGGAAAAATGCTCCAGGACGTCAGTGATTGCGAAACTACAATCCGTACAAAATGCTGAATGACTCTGAAATTAGAGGAATGCTCGGGCATTAACCATCCCCCACTTCGGTGCACTGGGAGGGCTTCGGGCAGTGGGGCTACGCAAGGGTTCTACACTCCTCCAGACCCTTGGAGAAGCCTCTCTCGAGGAACCTGGTCGGTTGCTGACACGAGCCCTGCCCCCGGGGAGCGAAAAACTCCACCAGGCAATTGTTCCTGCCAGATGGGAAGAGTGAGGTGTAGACTCATCAAGGGATTGGCTCGGGGTCAGCCGTGAGGGAGGGAGCTAGGTAATGAGTCACTCCCAGCCGAGAACGCTTCGTGCCGGGGAGGGACCTTCCCTGAGTCACCCGCTTTCTCAGAGCTGCGAGTGAGCTGGGTAACTAGAGCCTGGAGCCAGGTTCCAGCGCAAGCAGCCGTGGACTGGGGATCCGGGATACAGCCGGCTCTCGATCAGAGTCTGCTGCTGCCCCTTTTAACCAAGGCTCTCCGAAGTCTCCTCTTTTCCGGGTTCTCGGGTTGCTCCTTTTCCAGTTCCCCTTCAGCCACAAATGTGCACTGATTTAATGGTTGCTTTGTGTGTGCAGGACATCTCTAGGTGTGTGGTCAGTTTCCTATAATTAAACACTAAATACGCTGAGGGCAAGTTCTGTGCCTCCCAAGCGTTTCTTTCAGTAGGTCCCTTTCTTTGCCTACAGGCCTTGAACCAAAGAAGGGCTTAATTTATGTACCTGCCTGACCCATTTACTCACTCCAGGGTGCATCCCGGTCCTTCCTTTCCTCCCAGTACCACGTGTTGCCTGAGCTAGAAGCCTCCACAAGGACCCCTACAGTCTATTCTCCATCTGACCAACCCAGTGACATTTGTGATGTTAATGTATCTCATGACTCCACTGCTTAACCCCACCAAAGGTGTCCCTATCGCAATTAGAATAAGACCCAAATTCCTAACCAGGGCCACAAGCCCCTTGTGAAATGGCTCCTGCCTCCCCTTCCTCACTATGATCCCAGCACTGGCCTTCTCTCTTGCCCTCAACACCCCAAGCTTGCTTCCAGAAGGAACCTTGTTCCCCAGCTCTGATGATCATCTTTTCGGCACTCAGGTCTCTTCTCAAATATCACCTCCTCAAAGAAGATTTTTGTGATCCCCTTAACCAAAGCAGGTCACTCTCGACTCTCTTAACCCTGGGTTAGAAATTCTCTCATCACTTTGTTGACTGTTTATTATCTACCCCGCCCCCATTGGAGTATAAGCTCCATAAGGCCACAGACCTTGTCTGGCTTGTTTACTCAGGGCCTGGACCAGGGCCTGGCACATAATAGACACTCCACAAATATTTGTTGAATGACCAAACTTATCAAGGCTTGGGAGGCTGAAGAAGCCTGGAATGAGCTGCTAAGGACCCTATCCTTCATCTCTTCAGACCACTGCCACTGTGTACAGTTAGATGTGGGCAGTTAGGAATGGAGTTGGGGGGAAGAGCCCCTTGGTCAGCATGAATGCTCCCCTCATTCTGACTCTGGTTTGAGGAACACACAGCCCCAAATATTAGTAATTCCTCAGTCACTCCTCTTACTCTTCCCTTGTTTTTCCCTCCCCATTGCCCCAAGTGAGGAAAGACTCCAAACCTGTGGCTCTTGTTGATAGCTTTCAGCAAGAAAGCTGTCAGCATGTGTTGACGTCTCTACTTGGCTCTGTCATACTCATCCCAAACTCAGCATGTCCAGGACTGAATTCTTGATCTCCCCACAGAGATGCTCCACCGTGGTCTTCCTGGTCTTGTTATTAGCAACTCCACGCTTAAAACTGTTCAGGCTGCTAGAACTGGTGTGGCTCAGTTGGTACGGGCATCTTTCTGCAAAGTGAAAAGTCACTGGTTCAATTCCTGGTCAGGGCATATGCCTGGGTTACAGGTTCTGTCCCATGTCGAGGCATGTATGAGAGGCAACTGATTGATGTTTCTCTCTTGCATCCCCGTTTCTGTCCCTCTCTTTCTCCCTCCCTTCCCGTCTCTAAAAATAAATAAATAAATAAAATCTTTAAAATTGCCCAGGCCACATTCCCTCCTGGCTTTCTCCCAAACTCTACCTCCAATACATCTGCAAATCCAGCTTTGCCTTTAAAATACCCAGTATCTGTCCACATCCCATCACCTCCATTGTGGCCACTCTGGTCCAACTCACTACAATCTCCTCCCGTTTGCCCCCATCAATAAATTCTCAACGTAACTGCCAACACTGGTTTTGATACAATTGAGTCAAATTCTATACTTCCTCTGCTCCTAACTCTTCTGATTTCCACTCATCTCATTCAGGGGAGAAGCCTGAGTCCCGCACAATTTGCCTCTTCTCATTTCTCTGACCTTTATCTCCCACCTCTCCCCCGGCTCACTTCAGCCCTAATGGGCTCCTTTTTGAGAGTTCCCTCCTCCAGTAATGTATCCACGTGGCTTACTCCTTCCCCTCCCCGAAGACTTTGCTCACCTCAATGAGTCCCTTTCTCATCATTCAATTAAAAATTTCAGTATTCTTAACAAGCATTCTATATCTCTTCCCCTTCTTGTTTGTTTTCCAGAGCATTTATTGCCTTCTAACATAATAAATAACTTGTTTAGTTATTCAGTTTCTGTCTGCCTCTCTCCATGCGAAGTGTCAGCTTGCGGATCACCAAAGGCTTATGTTTGTTGCTGTGAATTACATGTCCCAGCTGTGCCCTTGCTGCAAGCTGGGACCACATGACTAGTTCTTGCAAATGGAGTTAGAGCAAAAGTGCAACTCTGAATGGGCACATGGAAATCTTCCTGACCAAAAATATATGCATTGGACTCTCAGCTGATCAGACAATAGAACTTTAGTATGCTAACCCACTGAGAACTTGTGATCTATTTGTTATGGCATTTAGCACCTTAATTACTACATTTAGGTTACTTCAGCCCACTAGCATGGAAGCTCAGTGAAGGCAAGGACTTATGTAAGTTTTGCTCATTATTGTGCCTATCCTCAGTGCCCAGAATAGAGTTTGGCAATAATAATAATAATAATAATGATAATAATAAGTACTTTTTACAAATAAATATTTGTTGAGTGAATGAGTGAATTGTCTTTTCCACTACCAATCATGAAAATTAGTGAATGATTGGCAAAGAAAGGGCAATTAGAAAGGGTTTTTGTTGTTGTTGTTATTAAGAAGTAGAAACTGTGAGTTTCTAGAGAATCATTGGCTACAAGACTTTGGTAAAACTAAAGAAAGTTCTCTTGAATTTTGTTCTCTGTTTTCTTTTTTTTTTCTTTTCTTCTACCTCTTCCCAAGTGTCTATTCCCCTCACAGCCTCCTTCACTCTCTCTTTCTCCTTTCCTCCTCCTATTGTTTTCATGGATTTCCTTTTCTTCTCAATCTAACAAGAAGTCATTGCCTATTAATTTGAGCACCTAGATAACACAAGTTTAAAAAAAGAATTATTAAATCCTTGGAATCTTACACTCCCCTTTGACTTTTTAGCTCAACTTATTAAGTTTTTATTTGTTTACTTTTTTTTTTTCAGAGAGAGGGGAAGGGAGGGAGAAAGAAAGGGGGAGAAACATCAACGTGTGAGAGATACGCGGCTGCCTCTCACACACCCCCAACTGGGGACCTAGCGTGGCAACCCAGGCATGCACCTTGATGGGGAATAGAACCAAAGACCTTTCAGTTCGCAGGCTGGTGCTCAATCCGCTGACCCACACCAGCCAAGGCTGCTTTTTAGCTCAATATAATTTCTAGTGATAGTGGACGAGGTAATTCAGACTAACCCTCCCACAAGGACAACTAAAACAAAATGGATGCTATATTCTTCCAAACATCTGCTTGAACACATTTGGAAGGTTAACAAAAGCACAAAACTACCAGGGGTAGACAGAATAGGAAGGCGATTCTGAAATTTGGGGTCCTTGAGCCCTAGGGCCCTGGGCTTTTGACAACAATTCGAATCAAAAGTAAGTGTCACCTCACACCCGATAGGATAGCTATTACTCAAAAAACATAAAATAGAAAATAGGGGCAAGGATGTGGAGAAATCAGAACTGTGCACATAGCTACTGGGAAATGTAAAGTGGTACAGCCACTGTGGAAAACGCTATGGCTATAAAAAGTAAACAGAATTACCACATGACCCAGCAATCCCGCGTTGGCATATACACCCAAAAGAACTGAAAGCAGGGATTCAAATGGATATTGTACACATTCTCACAGCAGCCTTACTCACAAGAACAAAAAGGAGGAAGCAACCCAGGTGTCCATCAACAGGTGAATGAATTAAAAAATATGGTATGTCCATACAGCAGAATATTATTCAGTTTAAAAGGGAAGAATATGCTGACAGGCTACAACATGGTTAAACCTTGAGGATTCTATACTAAGTGAAATACACAACTCACAGAAAAAAATTACTGCATGATTCAATTTATATGAGGTGCCAATATGAACAGTAAAATGACAACAAACTCACAACTATCAACAACTGAACCTAAAAACAAAAACCAACTAAGCAAATAACTAGAACAGGAACAGAATCACAGAAATGGAGATCACATGGAGGGTTATCAGGGGAGAGAGAGCGGGGAGAATGGGGGAAAGGTACAGGGAATAACAAGTATAAATGGTAGGTACCAAATAGATAGGGGGAGGTTAAGAACAGTATGGGAAATGGAGAAGCCAAAGAGCTTACATGTTTGACCCATGGACATGAATTAAGGGTGAGGGTGGGGGTGGCTTACATGCTGGTGGGAGGATGGGTGCAGGGCAGAGGGGAATAAAGGGGAGAAAAAATGAGACAGCTGTAATAGCATAATCAATAAAATATTTTTTAAACATTTATATAAGGTACCTAGAGTAGTCGATCAAATTCATAGCAAGTAGAAAGAAGGGTGGTTGCCAGGGGCTGGGAGGAGGGGAGAATGGGAAATTGTTAAATGGGTATAGAGTTTTAAACTTTGCAAGACCAAAAGAGCTCTGGAGATCAATTGCAAACAATGTGAATATATTTAATACTACTGACTGTATACTTAAAGATGATTAGGATGGTAAATTCTATTGTGTGTTTTTTACCACAATAAAAGAAGTAAAAATAAATTTAATGGCTAAGGTGATGAATTGTATGTTATGTGTATTTTAACAAAACTTTCTTAAAATCTTTTTTTATTGTTTGAATACAGTTGTCTCCATTTTCTCACCACCACCTTCCCCCGCCCCACCTACCCCTACCTTCTCCCCCCAATCCCACCCCCCTTTGACTTTGTCCATGGGTCCTTGACACATGTTTCCTTGACAACCCTTTCCCTTCTTTCCCCCATTATTCCCCTCCTCCTTCCCCTTTGGTTACTGTCATTTCGTTCTTTATTTCAATGTCTCTGGTTGTATTTTGCTTGCTTGTTTGTCTTGTTGATTAGGTTCCAGTTAAAGGTGAGATCATATGGTATTTGTCTTTCACCACTTGGCTTATTTCATTTAGCTTAATGCTCTCCAGTTTCATTCATGCTGTCATGAAAGGTAGGAGCTCCTTCTTTCTTCCTGCCGCATAGAATTCCATTGCATAAATGTACCATAGTTTTTTGATCCATTCACTTACTGATGGGCACTTAGGTTGCTTCTAGCATTTGCCGATTGTAAATTGTGCTGCTATCAACATTGGGGTGCATAGGTTCTTTTGAATTAGTATTTCCGGATTCTGTTTTAACAAAACTTTTAAAGGAAAAACAAATGTAAAAAGACAAACCATGCCCTGGCCAGGTAGAGCATCATGCTGATACACCAAGGTTGTGGATTCACTCCCCCACCAGGGCACATACAAGAATCAACCAATGAATGCATAAATGAGTGGAACAACAAATTCATGTTTCTCTCTCTCTCTCCCTCTAAAATCGATCAATAAAAAATTGTAAAGAAAAAGACAAATTAAAAGTTAAAAGAAAGTAAGCTTTATGATGAAAAACCTACTAGAAATAAAAATCAAAAAACACGGACAGACTTGCAAAGAGATAGAGACAAATCTATAATTATTGTGGAAGATATTTTTGTATGTCAGTAACTGTCAGAACAAGCAGATGAAAACTAGCAAGAAATAGATTTGAACAACTGGATAAGCCAACTTTACCTAATATACAGGGTGGCGCAAAAGTAGGTTTACAGTTGTTCATATGAAAAATAATACAGTAATTAATAATAACACAAGCATAAACTCTATGTTTCCCATCTTCCCAACTGTAAACCTACTTTTGTCCCACCCTGTACAGAGCCCTGCACCCACAGCTGCAGATCACAGATTCTTCTCAAGTGTACATGCCATGTTTATGACAATACTGGACAATGTAGCAAGTCTCAACAAACTTCAAATGATCTAAATCATACAGGTACATTCTCAGACAGTGATGCCATTAAGCTAGAAAATAAGGGGGGAAAATGTACTTTTCAAGTAGGTAGGGAAATAGCTATTCCTTGCTCATTTTTTAAAGTTGTACAAAGTGATTTATCAAGGTGTACAACATGACGACTTAGTATATATATACATTGTAAAGTGATTACCACAATCAAGTTAATTACTACATCCATCAACTTACATAGTTACCCCTTTGCGGGGGTGGGGTGCAAACACTTAAAATCTACTCTCTGAGCAAATTTCCAGCATACAAGACAGTATGGTTAACTATAGTCACCATGTCATACATTGGATCCCCAGAACTTGTCACCTTGTAAATGAAAGTTTTACCCTTGAGGACATCTCTCCATTTCCTCCACCTCTCAGCCCCAGGGGGCTATAGTTCTATCTTCTGCTTCTAGGAGTTTGGCTTTTTTCAGATTCCACACGTAAGTGAGACCATACAGTATTTGTCTTTCTGGATCTGGTTTATTTCACGCAGGATAATGCCCTCCAGGCTCACCCACATTGTTTTTGTTCCTTGGTTCTTTCTTTTATTCACCCCCTCTCCATCTCCACCTCCGTGAGATATTTTCCGTGAGTGTCTGTGCACCAGTGCGCACAGGCACCTCTGCGGAGCCGCCTTTGCCTCCGGTTCTGTGACCTTTTGCAGGCTCATCTTTGCTGAATCTGCATTTCTTCGAGCAGTTCTCAAACTGATCATGACAGGAAGTCAGCTTCCTGGGGTCCTGAGTCAGCAGAGAAGGGAGGAAATAAAGGCCACAGAACTGTCAAAGAGGAAGAAGGCAACTTGAAGGCAGAATCCATACCTCTAAAGATAGGTCTAGAGAAAGAATAACATGTGTTGTGCCTGGCGACCCTCTGTCTGCGAAGCACAAACTGCAGCAAGGCCCCACCCAGCAGTGCTGTTTCCTGTAACCAGATGACCCCAGGCAAGTTCTTTGCCTCTCTATGCTCCAGTTTCCCCATCTGTACAATGGGAATGGTAAAAGAGCCTTCCCACTGATTGCTATGAGGATTACAGGCATCTCAGACCACGGCTTGGATAGAGTAAGTCTGCCACAAGATTAGCTCTTACTGATTTCAGAGGTTTGGGTTTTAAAGTGAGGAATACAAAAACACTCCTTTTATTTTCTTCCTGCCTTTCAACCCCCCCCCCCCATAGTCCAGTTAATAACTCAAAAATCAAAGAAACAAAACAAACCAGAAACAGCCTGGCAATCTAGCTGGAGTGTTTGCAGTTGGACCAAGAGTTCTTCCACAGGAAAATGGTACTCACATAGAAAAACGTGTCTGAGGGTGTTTTCATCCCAGATTCTGTCGCAGTTGGAAGTGGCACTTAGGGCCCACAAGCCCAGCTCTCGTATTTTGGGTAGTTGAAAGTTCAGAATGGGGCTTTGCGTTCAGCAGTGTCAGCAAGAAGTACATAGTTCAGAGATGAATCCTCACGTGGTAAGCCTGCTTTCTAGAAGTGTTAGGATGGACTGCAAAAAGCCCAGACTCAAAGATCAGTGGCATGCACTTGGTCTGCTGTGAGATCCTGGGCTAATGACCTCATTTCCCTGAGCCTTCCTGCCCATCAAACTGGAGGGTTGGGCTAAATGGTCTTCCAAGTCCCTTCGATTCTATGATTGAGGATTTTACTCTTCTAATATCGCAGAAATAACAACAAAAAGGTAATTGGTAGGGTTTTGGCTAAGAACTAGCTAGGGGAAAAATAGGCCCCTGAGGTCCTTGTTTTTAAAAAACAAAGTATGTTTTAATTACAAGTCAAATTTCAATTTAAGGGGAAAAACAGCCCTCAGGCATTTTCTGTTCTATTTCATTGAACTTGAATCTTTCTGTTCAGTAGAAAGGTTCCAGGAGGTTTTTACACTTCCTACGTACAGACCAGTCACATACATGAGAGGGCTCCCTGAAGCCCGTCCGCCATCTTTACCCAAAGTCACTGCAGAGAAAGAAAACTCCCTGTTCGAAGGGCTGGAGTCAATCTCTCCCGCCATTTCTGATGCTATAGGGTTAACCCAGCACGAAGAGAGTGACAAAACGCAAAGGCTTTTTTTCCTGTGGATTCCACATTCATAACCAAGTACTTGGCAACCTGCCCTCTCACATGTTACGACACAAAAATGTGTTGCCTTCAGTATGTTTTTAATAGGCCGAGCCATTCGTTTGATTGCTGTGCTTGGGTCTAGATTCAGAGGCACCAGGACTTTCCCACTGCACTGTCCCCGCTATGGTTAGCATTGCGGTTCCCTCATCTTTCCAAAGAACGGTTCAGGGATACAGAGTAACGATTTCCCAAGGTCAGCTACAGGCGCTTCCTTGATCATGGCCTAAACTCTTCAAAGGCATTTGCATGCAGATTTGCAAAATATTTTGCAAAACTTGCAAAAACTCACCAGTTTCAGATTTTGAAATTACTTGGCACAGGCCCGGGTCTACAATCGTGACATTCTCATGAGTGCGGTGGAGCAGATTTCTATAAACAAAGCAAACTCCAATCTCTGCAGCCTTCTGTAGAAATATTTATACCCTAAGAGAAAGATCTCTTCCAGCTCTAGGATGCTGTAATGTAAACATTTTACTATAAATGAAGTGCTTGTGAACACGCTTGCCCATCCCCTCCGAAACTTCAAGTGCATAATTTTACCTAAACACATCTTTCCACCCCAAAAGGCTTGGCTGAAAGGTAAATATCCTTTGTGATTCTCCTCACAAGAAAAGAACCAAATGTTTATTGGGTGTAAGGCGGTTTTTTTCTGTTAAATAAGAGTTCTGAAAAATAAATCTTTTGACTCAAAAGCCTGGTGACCAGCTTTCCGGTGCTCAGCAGAGCTCCCTGGAGCAGCAGCAATGGACGCTCCGATTATAATCAGCGTGCTGCCCCAGAAGACAGCCACAGAGCCATGGGTTGATGTATCAGAACTCACTAAATTTCTCCTTGCCCACAGCTGGATTTCTTTTCAGAGGAGCTTCATTTTTTTTTCTGGCCCTTGTACCATCTTCACTTGATTGAGTTATAGAAAGGCTTTATTTGAAGTCAGGAGAGTCTCGACACTTGCAGCAGATAAAGCTGTCCTTCCCAGAACTCCCTGAACAGATAAGTGAGACGCCACAGCCCCGGGGACCTAGGGGCCAGCCTCAGATAGCCTGGAGCTGCTGGACTTGACCATCCTGTTATTCCTGATCTCTCCCTTGCTTGGCCCCTCTCCCCCTTCCCTGCCTTCCTTCTCTTTCTCCCTACTCAGTGGGGGTCTTACTCATTTATACCACAACTCTTAAGCAGAGGTCTTAACTATATTTCACCCTACTTTCTAGAGCATTCTCAGGGTTGTTCCTCCACTTCTGTGTACTAAGCCGCTCACCCCCAAATTTAATATCCTTTATGCCACCAAGCAGTCCCAATATTGTCACTGGAGTCATAGTTGCAAGATCTTTCTTGTTGGTTATTTTTATCTTGCTTTGGAATGTGGGCTTCTGACACACCCAAATATCCATTCTCTTCCTCCTTGATTTTCGGTTGGAACAAGGCTGCCCAGACTGCAAATTACAGCACGTCATGCAGCTGGAAGGTGCCCCGGAGCAAAGAGATGTAATCAGAACTGTTGTGCTCAGTGTCCAGAAATGCCCCTAAAGGGGGCATAGGGTGCCCTTCTTTGATCCTTCCTTGTTTTTACTGACGAGAAAGGTATGGACGTGCTTATCTGGAATGTGGGCCGCCAGCTCGGGTCACTCGGGTGCACACGAAGCGTATCAGAGCAGTGAGACTGGAGGCATTTTCTGGCCCCTGTTGATTAGGGTTCCCATATAAGCCCTGGATTTACAGCCCAGTTCTGCTACTTGAGGGAGACTCTAAACTTCTATCACATTTAAGCCACTATTATTTTTGAAAGATATGTAACCAAATGTACATTCTAAAATATAAGGTATATAATGCCTTGCATAGAAATCAAATTTACCTAGACCTATGCAAAAGGATGGGCCTTGCAGAGAAGACAAATATAAAGGTGGGAAATTCTGATGACTCGAAGTGCTTTTTTCCAGTTCTCACTTGCCTACAACACTCCCTCAGTGTCATAAATGACATCCAATAATATCTTTAATATCCAGAGGCAGAAGGTATTTTAACGTTTTCTAAATTGTTTTGGCATAGTTGCAGATTTGCCAGCAAATTACAAGAATAATATGAGAAGGTCCCATACAACCTTCACCTACATTCCCCAAATGTCAACATCTTGCCACATTCACTTTGTCATTCTCTGTATATCAATTTCTTTTCTGAAATATTTGAGAATAAGTTGCAGATACACTGCACCTTTACTAATAGAACTTTTAAGTGTGTATGACCTGAAGACAAGGGCTCATGTGACAACATAACCACATCGAGGTTATCTGTTAATAAATCAGAAAATGTGCCCCAGGTGGTGTGACTCAGTGGACTGAGCGCCAGCCTGCGGACTGAAAGGTTGCCAGTTCCATCCCCAGTCAGGGCACATGCCTGGGTTGAGGCCAGATCCCCAGCTGGGGGCATATGAGAGGCAACCAATTGATGTTTCTCTCTCACGTCGATTATTTCTCTCTCTCATTTTTCCCCCTCATTTTCTCCCTCCTTTCCCCCTCTCTAAAAATAATACCCTTGGCTGGTGTGGCTCAGTGGATTGAGTGCAGGCCTGTGAACCCAAAGGTTGCCAGTTCGAGTCCAAGTTAGGGCACATGCCTGGGGTGCTGGCCAGGTCCCCAGTAGGGGGTTCACAAAAGGCAACCACACATTGATGTTTCGCTTTCTTTCTCCCTCTCTTCCCCTCTCTCTAAAAATAAATAAATAAGATAAAATAAAAAGAAAATGTAAGCTTCATACAATACCATTAGCTAACTTATAGAGTGGTTTCAGGTTTTGTCGGTTCCCCCAACAATGTCCTTTATGACAAAAGAAAATCCCAGCTCATGCGTTGCATTCTTCTGTCGTGTCTTTCTGGTCCTCTTCAATCTGGAAAAATGTTCTGTCTTGCACTGTCCTTCACAGTCTTGACATTTTCGAGGAGTAGGTTACTTTGTAAAATGTCCCTCTCTTTAGATACATCAGATGCTTTTGTTACAATGAGATTCAGTTTGAGCATTTGGCATTCTCAGCACATCATATCAGGAGGCATACGGTGGCAATTTGTCCCATTGCTGGTGACGTTCACTTTGCCCATTGGTCAGAATGCTGCCTGCCAGGTCTCTCCACTCAAAGGTATTGTTTGCTCTCTGTACAATTATTAAGTATCTTGCAGAGGGATGTTTTGAGATGGGTACAATCCTGTGAGTCCTTCAACTTTCACCCACCGGTTTTATCATCTATTGATGATTTGTGCATAAATCAATTATTACTATGATGGTTGGCTGATGGTGATATTACAACACTTCCTCTTGTACGTTCTTTCCAAGGAGGGCTGAAATTTATTTATTTATTTTTAATTGTATTTATTTGCTTGTTAAACCACCTTATTGACACATGAGAACTGCATCTTAGAACATGAAAGCAAAGACACAGGCACATGGGGATTGTCTCCGTGAACAGTATAAATAAAAATCATTTACATATTAAGAAATCTGTTTTTTGAGCCCAGAGTACATCTGGCATTGTGTTGGACTGCGGGATTCAAAAGCAAAGGAGACAGCCCTGACCAGTGTGGCTCAGTTCTTTGGGTGTCGTTCCACACACCGAAAGGTTGCTGATTCAGTTCCCAGTTGGGCCACACGCCTGGATTGTGGGTTTGGTCCATGGTCTGGGCGTGTACAAGAGGCAACTGCTCAATGTTTCTCTTTCACATCGATGTTTCTCTCCCTCTGTTTTTACCTCTCTTCCCATCTCTCTAAAAATGAATAAAATAACATCTTAAAAGAAAGAAAAAAGCAAATGAGACAGATCTAGGACACACACATACAAGTCTGGATAGACACCTACCCCACAACATGGTCAGGGCCAATCCCGGGTGGCTGCAAACAGGGACCTTGATTCCGTTTATATGTAGAACCTAGAAAAAAAACGACAAATGCATAAAAGCAGAAACAGAGCCATAGATCTCGAGAACGACCTGATGGTTGCCAAAAGGAGGGGGCTGAGGGGATGAGAACAAAATGAAAGAGGGCACCTGGTGGCACTTTGTCACTATACCACATAAGAAATACATAAATAAATAAATTTGAAAGAAGGGGGTGATAAAACTGGGAAAATATAGCAATAAAATTTATTCCTCAAATGAAAAAAGCTGATGTATGTTGGAAAGTATGTCATTCGTTTTCCTTTTCCTTTTTTTTTTTTTTGTAAGAATCAGGTGCCTTGTTTGGCAGGAGCCGGGATCCTCTGTTGAGTGCACTGAGAGCACCCACGTTGCTCTCATAAACTATGCAGGATAAGGAGCTTTCTGGGAAGCAACAACTTGACCCCTGTCTTCTATTATTGATACATCTGAGGAACTTAGGTGCCCAAACAGGGTCAGGACTACAGAAGCCTTAAGAAAAGTTTCACCTTAGCACTGGTTGGTATGGCTCAGTGGATTGAGTGCTGAACCTGCGAACCAAAGGGTTGCTGGTTCAATTCCCAGCCAAGACACATGCCTGGGTTGCAGGCCAGGTCCCCATTAGGGGGCACACAAGAGACAACCATACACTGATGTCCCTTTCCCTCTCTTTCTCCCTCCCTTCCCCTCTCTCTAAAAATGAATAAATAAACTCTTTTAAAAAAAAAGAAAGATTTTACTTTAAAGGAAGAAAGAATTGGCTGGACATCCCAAGACCTCCAGAGTCTTAGCACCTGCATTTGGAGGCGTGACCTAACCGTGTTGAATGTGAGATATACCCGCATACAATATCACATCAATTTATATGTGTTTCTGTTAGTTTCATGTCATTTGGTTTTCATTGGTTAGTTGACATTTTCTCAGCATTATTTTGAATATATTTCTATGGTTTAAAACCAATACATTTTGGGGGCCTCTCAAATCTTTTTTAGGCTCCGACAAAGCTCATAGACCCTAGGAACCACACCTAAAGTACCTCATGAAATTGTTTTAGAGGAAAGAAGTTATTTGCTTTATCTCAGAGACAAATGTCCCTGAATGAATCAAACTTACTTCTTAAAAAAAAAATAAAGTTTACTGAGATATAATTTACATACCATAAAATTCACCCATTCAAAGTGTACACTTTAAGGATCTTGGTACATTTGGAATTGTGTAACCGTCACCACTACCTAATTATAGAATATTTCATCACTTCCAAAAGAAACCTTGTACCCACTTAAAGTCACTCCCCATCCTTCCCCCTGCCCCTGGCAAACCGCTGAACTGCTCTCTGTCTCTGCAGACTTGCCTTTTATAGATATTTCATATAAACAGAATCACATAGTATGGGGTCTTTCCTGCATGATTGGCTCCTTTCAACTTAGCCTGATGGCTTTGAGGTTCATCCATGTACTTCATTCATTTTTGTTAGTGATTAAGGATATTTTATTTTTCCGTTCACCGGCTGATGGGCAGTTGGGTTGGTTCCACATTTTGGCTTTGTGAGCAATGCTGCTATAAGTGTTTTGTGCACGTCTTTGGGTGGACACATTTTCATTTCTCTAGGGGTGGAATTGCTGTGTCATGTGGGAACATTTGGAGAAATTGCCAAACTATTTTCCACAGTGATTGCACCATTTTGCATTCCCACCAGCAGTGAATGAGGACTCCACTTTCTCTACAGCTTTACCAGCACTTCTTATTCTGACCATCCTTGTGGGAATACAGTGGTAACTCATTCTGGTTGTTTTTTTTTTAAAGATTTATTTGTTTATTTTTAGAGAGGGAAGGGAGGGAGAAAGAGAGAGAGAGAGAGAAACATCAATGTGCGGTTGCTGGGGGCCGTGGCCTGCAAACCAGGCATGCGCCCTGGCTGGGAATCGAACATGCGATGCTTTGGTTCTCAGCCCGCGCTCAATCCACTGAGCTACCCCAGCCAGGGCTCATTCTGGTTTTAATTTGCCCTTGTCTAATGACTAATGATGTTGAACATCTTTTTTTTTTACTTTTTAAAAAAGATTTTATTTACTTATTTTAGAGAGAGGGAAGGGAAGGAGAAAGAGAGGAAGAGAACCACCAATGTGTGAGAGAAACACCCATCCATTGGCTCCCCTTTATGTCTTTACCAGAGACCAAACCTGCAACCCAAGCATGTGCCTCAACCAGGAACCCTTCTCTTTGCCAGCAGACCCCCAACCGACTGAGGCACACCAGTCAGGAATGTTTATTTACTTTTCAATAAGTTCAAATCCTCGAGGGGCACAGCATCGCATGGGTTCTGTGTCCAGTGGCCTTGGCAGGAAGGTTGCTGCGGAATTTAGCATAGGCTGAGCCACTGTTCCCGTGAGCACAAGTCCCCTTTCCCCAGAGTGCTCCGGTTTTGTTCGGTTTGCCGCCTGGAGTCACTGTGCTGTTCTTTGCTTTATACACATAAGCACATCTCTTGCCTACATAGAATTCACTTTCATCTTGTGTGTAAACACCTTCAATTTTAAGAAGAGCTGTGTGCTCCCTCTGGTTCCACAGAACCACTTATACCTGGCAAAAACGACGTTGGACCAGAGCCTTCCAGACGTATTTGTTGTTGTAGAAGTCCAGTTCCCAGAAGGCTCCACAGGCTCCCAGATGGCGGAAAGAGTGAACATCTTTTTATGTGCTTATTGGCATTTATATATCTTCTCTGAGAAAGGTTTATTCAATTCTTTATCCATTCTAATTGGATTATATGTAAAGAGTTCTTTTTTAAGATTTTATTTATTTATTTTTAGAGAGGGAAGGGAGGGAGAAAGAGAGAGAGAGAGAAACACCAATGTGGGGTTGCTGGGGGCTGTGGCCTGCAACCCAGGCATGTACCCTGACTGGGAATCGAACCTGCGACACTTTGGTTCCCAGCCCGTGCTCAATCCACTGAGCTACGTCAGCCAGGGCAAGAGTTCTTTCCTTATATATTCTGGATGCAATTCCCTTATCAGTTATATAATATAATAATTTTCCCCATTCTGTGGGTTGTCTTTCCACTTTCTTTATGATGTCCTTTGAAATATAAAAGTTTTAAATTTTGATAAAATCCCATTGGTAAATTCTTCCTTCTGTTGTTTGTGCTTTTGGTATTGTATTCTAAGAAATCATTACCTAACACAAGGTCTTAAACATTTATTCCTATGTTTTCTTTTTAAGTTATTTTTTATTGATTATGCTATTACAGTTATCCCAATTTATCACCTTTGCCCCCCTCCACTCAGCACCCCCCACTCCCTTAGGCAAGCCCTACACCATTGTTCACGTCCATGGGTCATGCACATAAGTTCTTTGGCTACTCCATTTTCGATACTGTACTTTACATCCCCATGGCTATTCTGGAACTGCCTATTTGTACTTCTTCATCCCCTCACGTCTTCACCCATTCCCCCACACCCCTCCCATCTGGCAACCATCAAAACGCTCTCCATATCCATGATTCTGTCTCTGTTCTTCTTGTTTGCTTAGTTTGTTTTCTAGATTCAATTGTTGGGAGATACATATTTATTGCCATTTTATTGTTCATCATTTTGATCTTTTTCTTAAATAAGCCCCATTAACATTTCATATAATAATGGTTTGGTGATGATGAACTCCTTTAGTTTTTTCTTGTCTGGGAAGCTCTTTATCTGGCCTTCGATTCTGAATGCTGTCTTTGCTGGGTGGAGCAATCTTGGCTGTAGGTCCCTGCTTTTCATCACTTGGAATATTTCTTGCCAATTCTTTCTAGCCTGCAAAGCTTCTTTTGAGAAATCAGCTGACACTCTTATGGGAACTCCCCTGTAGATAACTAACTTCTTTTCTGTTGCTGCTTTTAAGATTCTATCTTTATCTTTAATCTTTGGCAATTTAATTATGATGTGTCTTAGAGTTGGCCTCTTTGCATTCATCTTGATTGGGACTCTCTGTGCCTGTGTGCTTCCTGGACTTGCATGTCTATTTCCTTCACCAAATGAGGAAAATTCTCTTTGATTGTTTTTTTCACGTAGATTTCCAATTTTGTGCTTTTTCTCTTCTCCATCTGGCACACTTATGATGAGAATGCTGGACCTCTTGAAGTTGTCCCAGAGGCTACTTATACTATCCTCATTTTTTTTATCCTTTTTTCTTCTTGTTGTTCTGATTGGGTTTTTTTGCTTCCTTATGTTCCTAACCATTTATTTGATTCTCAGTTTCATCCATTCTACTGTTGTTTCCCTGTAAATTGTTCTATATTTCCATTTTTTATGCTGCTCAGGTCTTCACTAAATTCCTTCAGCATTCTTATAACCACTGTTTTGAACGCTGCATCTGACAGATTGCTTATCTCCATTTCATTTAGCTCTTTTTCTGGAGTTTTGATTTGTTCTTTCATTTGAACCATGGTTTTTGGTTCCTCATTTTGGAAGCTTTCCTGTGTTTAGTTCTATGTATTAAGTAGAGCTGCTATGTCTCCCTCTATTAGCAACATGGCCTAATGTAGCAGGTGTCCTGTAGGGTCCAGTGGCACAGCCTTCCCTATCACCCAAGTTGGGTACTAGAGATGTGCCCTTCGTGTAGGAGCAGTACACTCTCCTCGTGTAGTTGAGTCTTGACTGCTGTTGGCAGGCCAATGGGAGGGATTTACCCAGGCCAGTCAGCTACAAGGAGTGGCTATGACCACTGACCACCAACCTCCACCCTCCTTGGAGGATCAGCTGTGCAGGGACAGAGTGGTGGTGCTCCAAAATGATCTGTAGCTGTCCACTGGGTGCATAGGCTCTGGGACTTCCTGGGTGGTTGCAGGCCAAGATCATCCCCCACCTGTGTTTTCCCCAGGGCCACCCTGTCTGAGCTATAAAGCAATCTGAGATGGCTGCTACTTGTGCTGGGCTTGGAGATTCCCAGGTGAAGCCAAGCTGTGAATCTAGGCTGGCTGCTGCTAGTGTTAGGCCTGGAGCCAATTAGCAAGAGGTATGGTGTCTGCCGGCTCCCTGAGGCCAGCTGTTGCTTGTTTGAGAGGAATTAGGAAGTTGTGAAGTATAAGCCAAGATCAACCATTCATATGGAAAAGTCACAACAGTTTGGGCAGGCCTATTGGTTGGGTGGGATGGAGTCTCAGGGGATCTCCAGTCCAGGTCAAACAGTGTTAGCTAGGTTGATGGAGTCTCAGATATGGCACCCCCTGCCAGCTCTGTGGCTGGGTTCAGAAAAGGGACAATAGTCTCTGCCCATCTTTCTGTATGGGAGAGCTATCCCCCAGTTCTTGCCTTGATGTCAGACACTTAAGATCCTTCCTGTATGCTACTGGTGCCTTTCAAGCTGCTACTCCAGTGCTGGAGCTCAGAGGGAGTGAGTCTGAGTAAGTCCACGTGTGGGATCTTTAAGAAGAACTGCTTGGGACTTTAGGAGTTTCTTCCAATGACTCAATCCCCACTGGTTTGTGCAGCCAGAAATTATGGGGACTTATCTTCCTGGCACTAGAAACCTGGGCTAGGGGGCCTGGTATGGGTCTGGGACTCCTCGCTCCTGAGATATCCCTCCCAAATTTTATCCACCACATGTGGATGTGGGACCAGCCCATTCCACATCTCTGCATCTCCACCTTCCCTACCAGTCTGGATAGATGTGGTTTCTTTAATTCCATAGTTGTTGGACTTCCATTCAACTCAATTTCTGATGGTTCTGAGTGATGGTTATTTTATAGTTTTGTTGTAACTTTGATGTGGTTGTGTGAGGAGGCAAAACTTGTATACCTATGCCACTCTCTTGACCAGAGTCTTCTATGTTTTCTTCTAAGAGGTTTATAATTTTAGCTGTCACAATTACATCTATAATCTATTTTGAGTTAATTTTGGTTTTGAGTTAATGTGGTGTAGGATGGGTTCAGCATAATTATTTTACATATGGATATTTGGTTGTCCCAACACAAAAAGGCTCTTCTTTCTTCCATTGACTGGTTTTGGCACCTAAATTTTATTTTGTTTTATTTTATTTTATTTTATTTACTTTTTTTAGATTTTTATTTATTTTTATTTTTAGAGAGGGAAGGGAGGGAGATAGAGAGAGAGAGAAACATCAATGTGCAGTTGCTGGGGGTCATGGCCTGCAACCCAGGCATGTGCCCTGACTGGGAATCGAACCTACGACACTTTGGTTCGCAGCCCATGCTCAATCCACTGAGCTATGCCAGCCAGGGCTTGCACCTAAATTTTATCATTGTTCTGAAAGTTAGATCCAGTGGAAGGGTCTGAGAATTAGGGAAAAGTGGTTATTTTCAGGTATGATGTGACTGCTGATACCTAAACCTGTCCTGCAGACCTCTTAGTAAGCCTGCATCTTGTGAAAAGAATGGCAGCCTTCTGTTCTGCTTCTCGAGGTGGCAACAAGGATCTCCGGTTTTTTAGACTCCCAGTGTGATCCAGTTTTATTGGCATTGTGCATGGCGGGTTTCCAAGTCCACCCACACCTAAGTGGTGATCATAGCAATGGGATCTAAGTAATGATCACAGAGCAGTACCGTGTACAGCTGTCAGGACTTGGATCCTTTAGGTCCTAGTTCAGATACCACAATAGCAGCCAATGACCAGCGCTGGTTTATGAATACCTAAGTACCCTGATAGTTCCCAAAGGTATTTTTTGAAAGAAGGAGAAACTACTATAAAAGATTGAAAAGGTGAGAGCTCAGGGCAACTGAGATGTGGGCATTCATTTAAACAGGCCCTAGCCACAGTCACCAATTGGTAAAGTGTGAGACGCCAAAATGCATGCACAACGTAGGAGGAGGCCCCATGCACTTCTTGGTGATGCAACTTGTCAGGACCCAGCCAGGGCCAAACAACAGGGGAGGACATCAGCAAGTTACACAAAGGCTGGGAATTTAGAGCTGGAACTTGAGGCCAAAGAGCACACATGGGCCAAAGGCAGAAGTGAGACAGAGAGGTTATCATGAGCCAAATGTCAGAATCCAAGAAGGCAGGTTACAACAGAGACATTAAAACCAGGAATGTAGTAAAAACAAGACACTAGAGACAGAGACCAAAGATAATGTTGTGACTGGGAACCCAGCTAATCACATCATTAGATTTAGAGGCCAACTGGGTGACCCTACCACGAGCCAGCCACTTAAAACTCCAGCCATTCTCCTCAGCAGCACTCATTTCTGCACCCTGGAGAGATGGGTTTCCGGTCTCAAAGCTGGTGCTTGTCACAACGCTTGACACAAGGAACACGAGTGCTGAGTGCCTACTATGTGCCTGAAGTGGCAACATGTGTACGTGGAGGTAGAAACTACTGTCATAGTGTAAGACAAGTCCTGCTCTCAGGAAGCTGAGAAGACAGCTGGCTCAGAACGTCTCCAGGGTTGACACAAGTCCTAGGGCTGTGAGGTCTCCACTCTGCTTAACCACAGTGGCAATCAGTGACCAGCCCTGATTCATAGGCACATGTCCAGGTCAGCACAGCTAATAAGTAGAAGAGCCAGGACCACAGCTCAAGTTTCTTACTCACAGGTGGGGCTTTTTCTTCTACACCATGGAAGACTCAGAGGCACAGTGAAAAGGACAATGAAAAGGATTAAAACTGGATTATTTATGTAGGTAGAATGACAGGGAAAGGACATTGGAAGAGAAGGACTTAAAGAAGAATGCAAGCAATAAGAGAGAAGTTATGGAATGTATTAGGGTTCTCAGAAACAGAACTTATGTGTGTGTGTGTGTATATACATAGGAGGTCAGTCCAGAAAAAGTCCAACCATTGTTAAAATAAGAGAAAAGTTCATGTGACATTGGTGTAAGCTGACAGCCAAGGAGAATAGACTGCAATGTGCATGCGTGAACAATAGCGACTTCACTGTACTAGTCAGCATGGGTAGTAGACGCTGTTGAGTGAGAGTGTACACTGTGTGGTCAACACATTCAAAATGACTGAGTGAGTAGAGTAACAAATCTGCATCAAATTTTACATTAAGTTTAAACATTCTTCTGCAGAAACTATTCTGATGATTCAGAAGGGCAACTGGTGATTGGCAGCTTCATCACAACAACATGCCTGCTCCTGCATCCCATATCATGCAGAGATTTTTGGCAACACATCAAATCACCCAGGTAACTCAACCCCGCTACAGCCCAGATTTGGCACCCTGTGACTTCTGGCTTTTCCCAAAACTAAAAACACCTTTGAAAAGGAAGAGATTTCAGACCATTGATGAGATTCAGGAAAATACAATGGAGCAGCTGAAAGCAATTGGGAGAACTGTGTGAGATCCCAAGGTGCCTACTTTGAATGGGACTGAGGTGTCATTGTCCTATGTACAGTGTTTCTTGTATGTTGTATCTTCTTCAATAAATGTCTCTATTTTTCATAGTGCATGGCTGGATACTTTCTGGACAGGCCTTGTATATCCACTTTTCTATGCACATGTGTATGTTTATATATGAAAGAGATTATAGAAAACTGGCTCACACAATTATGGAGGCTGACAAGTCTCAAGATCTGCAGTTGGCAAGCCAAGACCCAGGAGCCAATGGTACCATCCCAGCCTACATCTGAAGGCCTGAGAACTGAGCGAGTCCATGGTACAAGTTTCAGTCTGAAGGCAGCAGAGGACTGATATTCCAGCTCAAGCAGTTAAGGCAGCTGAACTTCCCTCTTACTCAGCCTTTTTGTTCTATTCAGGTTTGCCATTGATTAGATGAGACCCACTCCCATTAGGGAGGGCAGTCTGCTTTACTCAGTCTACCAGTTCCCATGTTAACCTCCATTCCCATGAACATCCTCACAGACACTCCCAGAATAATATTTGACCGGATGTCTGCGTACCCTGTGGCCCACTCAAGTTGATCTATAAAATTAACCATGACAGGGAATGAGGAAGTAGCAATGCATCACTTTCCAAAGGGTCCCAAAGACTCAAGCGACTGGCCTTGCCGCATGCTGGGGAGATTTGTAGGCAGACCGTGGATTCTCTAAGGGATGCTACTGATCCCGATAAGACTCTTGAAATCTGCAGGGGTGGTGTTGATTTTCCCAACCAATGGGGAATGTGGATTTCATGGTGGGAGACCAGGCATGCTAGACATCATACAAAACACACGGCAGCACAGGAATTTTGAATGTCCTGCTGGATATTCAGAGGCAAAATTGTATTTTATAAGTGTTAACTATCACACAGATTCTGTCTCAGCCTGGAAACTAACTCTGCTTTACATACAATCACAAAATTTCTTAGCACGTTTTTAATAAAAATGAAAGTTTGGGGTATCCAGTTGTCTTATAAGTTCAGGGATGACTGTGCTTCATTTTGTGTGTGTCCTTTTGGGATGCTATAACAAGATACCATAGACGAGGTGGTTTATAAACAACAGAAATTTATTTCCCACAGTTCCAGAGGCTGGAAGTCCAAGATCAACATATCCGCACAGTCAGGTTCTGCTGAAGGCTCTCTTGCCAGTTGCAGGCTGCCAATTGCTCATTTTACCCTCACACAGTGGGAGGAGGAGCAAGCTAGCTCTCTGGGCTCTCTTTCGTAAGGGCTCCTTCATGCCCTCCCAGAGGTTCCACCTCCTAACACCAGCACCTTGCGCATTAGATTTTCAACATTCTGAAGGCAGGGGTAGGGGAGGAAAACAGCAACGTGTAAGACCGTCACAAAGGACTCTCCCCAAAGTTATTTTCTCTTTTGTGAAGAATGTCATTAATGGCCTCACTGCTGATGGTATTTAAGTCCGTCACACCATCCACTCACATCAGCCTGCCTTTCTGGGGTCTCATCCGTGGTGATTCAATATCTTGGTACAAGGAGCTGTTCACGTCCTGACACCTTCTAGTGTAGTCAAGCCCAAGCATTTACATATTAAAACATTTTATTTATATTATTTTATTATAAATCACTTTCCACTTATTTCTTCTTTATATTGGGGCTTTATATTGTGGGGTTTTGTTTCAGTTTTTTTGAATAATGTATGTAAGTAGGTTATTTGATAGATCAATTTTATTTATTTCAGGAGAACAGAGAAGGCATTACAGAATATTTGGTTAAAAGAAAAGACCTGGGTCTGATCCGTGTGCAGACAACTGAGCCAGAGAAGGATATGGCTCCCAACCACCCGCCTCATCCCCATTCCACGTGGCTTTGGGCCTGTTCCTAACCCTTCGCAAAAGAGCCGCTTACATGCTAATTAGTGCTCAGTGTGTCTTTGGTTTTGAGAAAGGCGAGCAAAGAGCTATCTAGAGCTGGCAGAGGGCAGCTCCTTTGTCCAAGATCCCCTTCAGGCATCAGCAACCCCTCTTCATGAATTAGCAGCAAAGAGCACCCACCCCAGGGCGAGCACACCATCTGGGCAGCCTGCCCAATCACTGGCCCCACAAGGAACACCTGGAGGCGCCGCAGGGCCCTGAACAGGGACTGCAAACAGACTGCACCCTCCCTCTCCTCCAGGGAAGCATCTCAGCTCATTCCCTCATTCTCCCTGGAAGACACTCTGGCTTTCCAAGAGCCACCCCAGGTCCTAGTTTCCACAGTCCCCTTGCCGATCCTAAACAATTCTACCCATCCCATCCATAAAAGTTAGATTGCTCGTGTAGATTTTCCACGGAGAGAGTTCTGAGCTCATTCTCCCAGCCTCACCTTCTTGCCAGTTCAGGACTGCCAACACACCCCATCAAATTCTGGCTTTGGACTCGATGTTTTTAAGTTCAGGCCCGCTTCCTAGTTTGCTGGGTCCCAAGACTCTACACCAGTTCCCCTTTGCACCGTGACCCAGAGCACAGGCCTGGCCCACCCTTGCTCGGACCTGATTTCACTCCTCCCATTGCACCATGACAGCTGACCAAGCACATCCTCTCCCCAGCTCAGCCCTGACTCCCAAACTCCTGGCCTAGGCTCCAATCCAAGGTCTGATCTACCAGGGAGAGAAGATTGGACAATTTCCCCAGCTTTGCCTTTGCAGGAACCCTTGCCACCTACCCTGACTTCATCTGTTTGGTATTTGCTATTGCTCTTCTGTCAGAGGTGAGGATGGGCCCTCCCACCAGCGATGTTCCATATTTTGCACTTGGAAAGGACATTCAGAACAGCCAGGGCTCAGGGTCCAGACCCCAAAGCAGCCCTGTTGGAGAAGGCTAACTCCGTCATTTGGGCAGGTTCAACTGTTCCTTGGTGAGTTCTCCTCACCATCTCTCTCTGGGCATTTCTGGGGTTTGTACTGAACCAAGTATTTCTGATGTTTGCTAGAGGATAAAAGATTACAACCAGCCTTTAAACTGCTTGTCAGTCCTACCTTATACCTCCACCCCCTAACCACAAACACCCAGCTGTTTGCTACATGTAAGAGACACTAAATTTACTAAAATCCTGAATATACTTCAATCTTTTTCTTGTGATAACTTAGAAACAGCATCTAGAGTATTCTGTGATATAGTAGAAACAGAATTCTTTTCTTGCAAATCCCTCGCTTGTCCTTAAATCCCCTTCCCTTCCAAGACCCTTCCCCCACCCATCACCCTTCTCACAGGATGATGGAGCCTTTCTGCCTCCTTCTCCCTCTCTGTCTTGCAAATTTCACAAGCCTCTGGTGTCAAAAGGATGTTTATGGCTTTTCTCCTGTACCCAGTTACCGCTGCTTCTGCAGAGCATCTGGTGGGCTCCAGGAACACAATACTTCCAGGCCATCCCAGGGAGATGGAAAGACTGAGCTCTGGTTTCAAAGCTGTTTGGGGGGCGGGGGTCCACTTGGAGCCGCAGCTGGTTTCTCCTAGGGTATGTAAAATCAAACGTCTTGCCTTGATGGGGATTCGTTTTCTTCCCAAACCCTCTCCTGTCTGGACTACATAAAAACTTTATTTCTTCTGTTAACACAACTTTGTTTCCCTAAAGTAATTGGTTCAGCCCGCGCTACGTGAGCATGCACATTTTCCTTGCGTGCAGTTGCATGACAAAGCATCCCACCTCAGCTGACAATGATTGCTGGCAGGCCCAAATTGCTAGGAAGTTTCTCTCTCCTGAACAAAGGTCTGGCGCCTTGGGGATGGGAGCAAGATAAAAGTTCAATTCTCCCAGCCTCTTTACAATCACGGCTGTTATTCAAGCCTCCCTACCCTACCCAACCCCCTGGCGGGGAGAGCCCAAGGAAGCAATGTTTGCAAATTCTTTAAAAACTGAGTCAGCAAATGTCTGACCTACATAGTAAATCTCTAATAAATAGAACTTCAATTACAAAAAAAAAAAAAGTCAGTCACTACAACAACAAATCTGTATTTCTAGGCTATATTTTATTATCTAGATGGGGCCAGACAACCACATCACTATACAGACTTTATTGCTTTGCCTCTGGGCTACATTCGCACCCTAACATGCCCGTTTTCAGGTCATCATTGTCAAGTCAAAATCAGAACTCCCGGATTGAAAGCCCATGACTGCCCTTTTGAGAATGTTTGTACAAATGAGCAAAATACACCCTAACAAGAAATATTTAGATACAGGACCAGTGGGCCACCAGGACTACAGGGAGTGAAACTACACCTACAAACCCAGGTTTTTAAGGCCATGAAAATTTTCCATTTGGTAACTTTTTTTACCTTAAGACATCTGATCTATTCCATTTTTGTGTCGGGTGTCAATTCACCAGCCCTGCCCCTGGATTTACATGATGATCAGTAAACGTTCAATTGATTATTTAAAAAAAAAAGACCATCGGAGGGAAATGATATCTTACGTACCAAGGACAAATGAAATTGTGATCCATGTGGCTTGGTCTGTTTGGGGATTTCTGGAGTCCAGTCCCAACCCCAGCGCCCAGACAGCACACAGGAAGACTGTCGTGAGGGCCACCCGCCCTTCTGCCTCTCGCCAGGGAGGGTGCAAAGTCCGAGATGTGAGAAGCTGCTTGCCAGCCCCAGCTCTGCAGAGAAAGAGCCTGGCTGGTACTTGCACCTTAATTACAGAATGTGTTACCCACACTTCCCAAAGTCCTTTACTGCTCCCCCTCCACCCGTCAGACCACCTTTTATTTAAAAGGCTGGTGAGGACATTAAAATACATCATAAAAAGTCAAGTATTTAATTTGCTGAGTTGATGGCTTATGTGTCAAGGAACTTGGATTCCAAATTTGTAAATTTTGGAATCCAGCAAAACTGTCGGACCACATTCTTGCCTTTGACTGAACTTTCTCATAATGTGCAAGGAACCCAGGGCGATCTAGGAGCCAGATATGATACCGTCTCTAAGCTAAAGCAGAGGATCTCAGCCTTCTTCCCCCTACCCCACCCCGGCTTTTTCCACGCGTGTAACCAACAGGATTCCCATGGTCCCACACCAGCCTGCTTGCTGCTTCTCCAGCAGGACAAATCCTCCCAGGGGTCCAGCCCAAGGGCGCCCTCCCTCACTGCCCTTTCTGCTGCAGAACTGCTCCCACCAGGACCTGCCCCCACCTTGGCTCCCATGCCAAGATTGGCCTTTCAGCCTCCTTCAGGCTGGAGTGTAGGCATGCAGCCTGACCTGGCCAACAAGACCTGCAGGAAAGCTTTGGGAAAGATTTCCCCCTAAGGCAGAGACTCATGGGAGGAAATGCCTTTCCTGGCCTGACGTGTGCCTGTCTGCGATGCCTGGAACTGCTCAACCGTCTGTCTTTCGACCATGAGGAAGGGATGCTGCTGACAAGCTGAGCCTGGCCAAATGGAATGTTGGAAAGTTGGAAAGCACCCTGTCCTCGACGTCATGGTCCAAGCACTGTGAACGGGGAGCAGGGGACGCCACCCCAGAATGTGCCACTTTGGCATGAGGATTATTTGAACTGAAGGCAGACCCAGCAGACTCAAGAAAAACTTTTACCTCCTCCTTAACCACCAGAAAGAATTTAGATAGGGGGCCTGGCTCAGAGAGAGAGAGAGAGCTATTACCAGTGTAAAAGCAAAAAAGAAAATGAATTTTCCTTCCTACCTTCCTATGTTCTTCTGGCTGGACTAATAAATTCACATGAGACAGATTAACAGGAGATAATAACCCAATTCATTATGTATGTATGAAAGGGTTCCACAAGAATCTGAGACCCAAAGACGCATTGGGCAGCTGAGGCTTCTATGCCAATCTGGACTAAGGACAGGGAGACGCTGGACCCCTACAAGAGATAACTTATCTGAATGGCCCATCTGGATGGCAGGCAAACATCTAGTTACCAAACATCTGCTCTCATCCTGTGGATTATCACCCCCCCTTTGAAGCCCCAGGCCCCTGTTCCGTTCCTAAACTCAGATGACACGTAAGCCTCAACTACCTGAACTTGCCCCTGGCATTCATGGTTTTTTTTTTAGATTTTTAAAAAGATTTTATTTATTTATTTTTAGAGGGGGAAGGGAGGGAGAAAGAGAGAGAGAAACATCAATATGCGGTTGCTGGGGGCCATGGCCTGCAACCCAGACATGTGTCCTGACTGGGAATCGAACCTGCGATGCTTTGGTTCGCAGCCCGGGATTCGTATTTTGATGTGGCTTCCGTGTGTATGAAATTAAACATTTGCTTTTCTCCTGTTAATCTAGCTTATGTCAATTTAAATATTCATATTCACACGGGCAGGCGTTTTGTTTTATTCACCACCATGGGCACTTAATAAATATTTGTTAAATGAATGAATGAGCCCTGGCTGGCGTAGCTCAGTGGATTGAGCGCGGGCTGGGAACCAAAGTGCCCCAGGTTCGATTCCCAGCCAGGGTACATTCCTGGGTTGCAGGCCATAACCCCCAGCAACCGCACATTGATGTTTCTCTCTCTCTCTCTCTCTCTCTCTCTCTCTCAAAATAAAATAAATAAAATTTAAAAAAAAATGAATGAATGAATGGACATGAATAATAACGATGACCTAGAATACACTCTAATTTATATTAACAGTGCGTCTTTTCCAGAAAGTAGAATAATGGTTGTCGGAGGTCGAGGGCAGAGGAATGGGGAGTTAATTGTTTAATGGACACAGACTTTCATTTGGGGGAAAAGGAAAAAGTTCTGGAGATGAATGGCTGGCGATGGTTGTACAACAATGTGGACGTACTTAATGACGCAGAACTGTGCACTAAAAACAGTTAAGCCCCAGCCAGGTGGATCAGTTGGTTGGAACATCATGCCCTGATACATCAACACGGCAGGTTTGATCCCTGGTCAGGGCACACACAAGAAGCAACGAATGACTGCATCAATAAGTGGAACAACAAATCTATGTTTCTCTCTCTCTCTCCTCCCTCCCTCCTTCCCCTCCTCTCTCCCTAAAATCAATAAATTAAAAATAATTAAGTTTTTTCAAATCTTAGTACTCACCATTACAAGGAACAAGAAAAGGGGGTGTGCTCCTTGCCCTATACCCCCCACCTGACATTCCAGAAAAACTCCCACCCGGGGTTCCCCACTTGCAGAGATCCTCAGAGCCTCATCTTTGGGTGCATCTGAGATTGCGACTCAGGTGGGGCGGGGGCTGTGTTTTCCAGCCCCACGCTGGGTCTGCTTCCACTCCTATAACACAGCTCACACCTGAGGAAGCTATACATCTATTAAAACATTGATTATTCTCATCCGTAACAAAGGTCTGGTCCAGCTGTTGGTTGGATTCATTTGCAAAAATTTTCATTCACAGACACTTACTCTTTTTTACAGCTGAGTCAGCTAGGGAGGGCTGGATCATCTATTTGCAGGAGGGGGAGCCCGGGCGAGAACAGTGCCGCACTGTGCAGCACCGATTCCTGCTATCACAGAAACGAAGTCACGGGTTGGGGCTCACCACACGCGCACACACGGTCAGGAAACAGCTTGTCCATTTTGCCTGCAGAGGCAGGGATTTTGGTTTCCTTGGCTTCTGAGCTGTTCTTGGAGTGGGGCCACCTAGGGAAACTGAGCAAGTACATGGGTCTTTCGAACTTGGGCTGCATCCATCAAGGACACAAAAAACAGACTATCCAGCCCCCTCCCCTCAGTGGGGCAGACAGAAGTGTCGTTGATGTTGAAGCTGTGGAAAGCTTCGGAAGCTCCCACGGGAGGAAGCTTGGCAGGGGCAGGCAAACAGCTCCACTGACCCTGGAAGGGAGCAGCAGGCGGGGTGAGGCCCAGGCCTCTGCTGGGCCCTGACTGCAGACACTCTGTGCCTCCCCAGCGAGGGAGACACAGGAGCAGCCTGTCCCCACGGGAAGGCTCTGCCTTCTCCACGTCTGAAGAATTCTCTCAAAAGAACACCACCCATGGAAAAAATGCTTATGATATAGTGTCAAATGGAAAATTCAAGATAAAAGGAATTTATATATGTATGTATGTATACACACATAAAACATAATATATGCATATATAATATAAATATATATTATCTATGTTTAAATTTTTTTTAAAGCATGCATTGAAAAACAAGACAAGCCCTGGCTGATGTGGCTCAGTGGATTGAGTGCTGGCCTGCAAACCTAAAGGTTGCTGGTTCGATTCCCTGTCAGGGCACATGCCTGGGTTGTGGGCCAGATCCCTATATAGGGGCATACAATCAATGTATCTCTCACACACTGATGTTTCTCTCCCTCTCTTTCTCCCTCCTTTCCTCTCTTTCTAAAAAATTATAATAAATAAATATTTAAAGAAAAACAAGACCAGGAGGAAATTATAATATCAGTGATGCCCTCTGGGTGGTGAATATCAGGTCATTATTTATCTCTTATTTACATTTCTGTGTGGTTTTAAATTTTCCTATGAGTAGAATGTGTTATTTGAGAGACATAAACACATTTCGAACTCCACCAACCCAGCAGCCCCTCGGCATGGGGGAAGGTGTGGGCTCTGGAAAAATGGGTGGGGACTGCTCTTGGAAATATTTGGCAGCTGCAATAAACTTGCTGCAGAGAGGAACAGTCTGGAAGGCCAGGCCCAGCTCACTGCCCTGCCTTTTTCCCTTGTAGTTTCTCCCCAAGTCGCTCTGGTTTCCCTGATTACGGGCCTAGTTGGCAAGAAACACAGTAGTTGATTATTTTATGTTATTTTATTTATCTCGTCTCATCTTATTTTATTATCACTTTTTTTAGGAAAATGAAATCCAAACTTCCAGAGCAGAACTAGCCTCTTGCCTGTGCTCCCTGCCCCACACCCCTCCCCTGACCCTCCAGAAACACTCCCACAAAGGGCTTCCCACTTGCAGAATCCTCAGATCTCCATCTGAGAGTGTGCTGGGGGGCCGGGGGAGGGGGGGGGCTGTTGTTTTTCAGCCCCATGCTGCTTCTGCTTCCATTTAAACCAACCATCCGGCCTGCCCCCTCAGCCACGCAGGGGCCACGTGGCTAACACCAGCCGCTGCTGTGGAAAATGACATAGATAGTTTGTCTTCTGGAAACATTTGGCATGGTCCCCGCAAGGAAAAACTGAGCTCATCCCAAGAAACAGGAGAGAATTGGTGACGATACAGGATACAGTCATCTCTGGATCCTGCACAAATCTATTTCTTGGCCTTTCTTCCTCCTTTTATTATTAGGTTTTTAAAAATATATTTTTTATTTATTTATTTTTAGAGAGAAGGGAAGGGAGGGAGGAAGGGAGGGAGAGAAATATCAGTGTGTGGTTGCTTTTCACATGGCCCCCATGGGGGACCTGGCCCGCAACCCAGGCATGCGCCCTGACTGAGAATCGAACCAGCTACCCTTTGTGTCACAACCCACACTCAACCTACTGAGCTACACTGACCAGAGCTATTATTAGTTGTTGTTTTTTTTTTAATTTTTATTTTGTATCCCCCAACTTTCCAAAGAACAAATTTTCTTCACACATACACTGTGGTCAAGCAATGTCTCAGCCACCTCAGAATAGCCAAAGCATGACCTCTTCCCAGCTGAGTTTCAAGTTGCTTTCCCAGAATTCTCATCTTGTAGTTGGGAGGGCTAGATGGAGCCTCAGAATGCAGCACTGGATGGTTCCGGGTGCTTTGAGGGATGGTCCAATAGTTAATGACACAGTGAGGAGATCCAGGTAAATCGTCGGAAGCTGGCTGAGTGCTAGGAGGCAGCCCCAGCTTGAGAGATCGTGGGGTGAGAGGAGCTGGAAAGTTTCCCCACTGCGGCCCTTACTGCCTCCAGCTGTGACACACACATACAGGTCACAGCAGGAGGGAAGAGGTGGCATCTGCAGACCATCCTGTTGGAGGCTGCCTTGAGGTGTAGCTCCCCAGATGGGAAGAAAGGAAGGAGGTCAACAGGAAGCTTTAAAGGTCAAAGGGGGTCCTGGTTCTCTGGACCCTCCTCTCAAGCCATGGCTCTTTAGTGGTCTTCCTGGGCAGTATAAATGTCCCCTGGCCTGCATATGGTCTTCACTCTTCATCCTTCCCCGGACACTGGAAGGGGCCTCATACTAGGAGGGTGAGACTGAGAAGGGTACTGTGTCCCGCACTCAGGAGACCGGCTGGCCACTGCAGTGGCCCCCGCTCAGTTCACGCCCTGGGTCTCTGCTGGGGTTTCCCTCCCTCCTACCCCCACCCCATCCCCCTGCCCCACTGGCCATGGCCACCTAGAGCAGGGCACTGGCCACCTAAAGCTGGGCATGGTTCATGCCACCCCTCCTCACACAGCGAGCACCCTCACAGTCCTCCCGGCCTTGCCACTGATCACCAAAAGACAGCCCACAGCTGTTCTCACAGGGGCCCCAACCCCCACCCCCACTCCTTGTCTCTGTCATCCCACTGGGGGGATGTGAACTCTCGTGGTCTTTTTAGCTGTCCTTGACATTGAGGAAAACTTAGCCCAGTTGAGTGGGAATTGTGTCCCTAAAGGTCACATGATGAAGGCCTCACCTCCAAACCATGTTTGGGGATAAGGTCTTTGAAGAGGTTAACATGTCG
The DNA here is from genome assembly GCF_004126475.2 of Phyllostomus discolor. Classification (NCBI taxonomy): domain Eukaryota; kingdom Metazoa; phylum Chordata; class Mammalia; order Chiroptera; family Phyllostomidae; genus Phyllostomus; species Phyllostomus discolor. The sequence goes on from NC_040910.2 coordinate 88,784,698, forward strand.
GGGTGGGGTGGGGCAATCCAGTGAGCCTGGTGTCCTTAAAAGAAGAGACTCCAGGGGTGCACAATGTGTCCTGGCCAACTGAGGGGGCAGCAGGAGGGCTGCCGTCCGCAAGCCAAGGAGAGAGGCCGTGGAGGACACCAACACTGCCAACTCCTTGATCTTGGACTCCAGAGCTGTGAGAAAACGAATTTCTGTTGTTCAAGCCACCAGTCTGTGGTGCTCTGTGTCTGCAGCCCCAGGACACTACTCAGTCCTCAGCAGACCTGGTGGCCCCTGGACTCCATCTTAGGACAACAGCACAGGCACAGGGGACAGTCCACCCTCATAGGTGTCCCCTCCCTCTCCACTGGGTGGGTAGGTTCTGTTGAGAGCTTCCTGCCCTCTCTGACTCCCTGCTTGGAAGGGGGATGGGGAGCAGCACCCCAACCCTGTCCTTGGGTCTCACCTTGGAGATAAACTCAACCTTGCAGGTGCCAGGAAGGAGGGAGGGATGTCCACCCTTCTGCTCCCTTTCCTCCTGGGTCTCCCACGCGGTTCCCTCCAGTCCTGTCCCTCCATATCACAACGGGGAATGCCCAAGAGCTCAGCCCCTGCACTTTCTGCAGCCCCATTCATTCCTGGGGCTGCAGTTACTGGGATGGGCACCAAGGCTCTGGGCGGCCACAAGAAGGAGACAGCAGTTGTTTCCTGCTGCCATCTGAGACACCTGAGAGCGTGTCCAGCACATGCCCAGGACATCCCTCGAAAGAGAACGGGGCAGCGTGGAAGGGATCTCAGACCTTTTTACTCACAGCCTTGTAACTGATGGGAGAGCTGGCGGGGGCCCGTGAGCAGAGCTGCCCCCTAGTGGCTTCTAAGGGCTATGCAGGCTCCTCCAGAAAGTCAGTAGAATTTGAGTTCCTTAAAAGAAATTAAATAAATGTTGGAGAGAGTGCTTCTTTTTCTCATTTCTTCCTCTTTTCTCCTAGACTTCTGAGAATGAGAAAAAAGACACAGGAAAGGAGAGATAAAAACAAGATGAGAGGGGTACAGGACAGACTGGGGAATTTTTAATCAGTTTAATAGACATAAGGCAAAGTTAAATATCCCCCTAAAAGAACCATAAGACCATTTATTCTGCCACCTCAAGCCTGGCCCCTTTTAGCAAACTAGCTAGAAATACAGGCTGGTGCTGTGCCAAATATTTTACTGGGTTAGGTAAATTTACTGACTCCTTATGAAAACCCTAGGCAAAGGCATTTATCATCATCATCATTGTCACCATACACACGGGGAAACTGGAGTACAGAGAGGCTGAGTGCCCTACCCAGGGGCCACAGAACTGCTGGACAAGGAGGCCTGAGGTCTGGATCTGAGTCCAGGCTCCCGAGGAAGGACTGCGTGCTAATCCCTAGGCTAAGCCAGCCAGCACCGAGGCTCTCGGGGTTCTCAGGATACTCCTGCCTGCTGGGCCATCCTTGCTGTCTTAGGTCCCTCCTCCAAAGTGACACCCTCCAAGCCCATGAGATAAGGAGGGGAGGCACAGGATGACTTTTGGTTGCCACGGTCCAATAAGCTCTTTGGTGACCCTGACTCTTCAAACAAAAATAATAATAATTACCAGCGTAATGAGAGAAAGGCCAGGGAATTTTATCTCTCAATGGGCAGAGAAGACAGTTATTTCCAAAGATTGCACGCCACCCTCTGATCTCCTTTGTCCCAAGTCACTTAAGCAGCCTGCTGAAGGGAAATAACCAATCCAGAATTCTGCCTTACACCATTCATTAATTCAACAAATATGTATTCTATATACACCAATAGGAGTTCCAACAGTGTCCCCAGCACTGTTCTTAAACTCCAGGGATATTGTAAGGACAGGACAAAGGTACACATTTGACTGTCTAGGAGAAAGAGGCCTGTCAGTGCCTCGATGAGGGAATAAAGACAAAGGAACACCAATAGTGTGGTAACTTCAGACAGTAATAGGTGACGTGGCTAAGATAAAGCTGGGTAATGGGATAGCGAGGGTCTCAGGGCCAGGACCACCTTCCCAGAGAGGTCAGGGACATCCTCTTAGAGAAATGACATTTGAGCTGAGACCTAAGTGATAAGGAGAGCCACCCATATCCAGATCTGGGGAAAACAGATTCACGTGTAAAGATGCTGACCCAAGACAAACTCTGTATTTCCAAGTCCCAGAAAGAAGAGGAAGAGAAGCCAGACAAGCAATCAGGGGTCAGCAGGGGAAAGGTTAGGTAGGGGTTGTGGATTTTATTCTTCTTGTAAGGGATGCTTTTGGAAGATTTTTTTTTGAAGCAGAAATGAATCATAATCATATTTAAGTTTTACAAAAATCACTCTGGTTGCATTTGGAGGGTTCAAGAGGCTCAGAGAGGCCAGCTAGGTGGCTCCTATAGTCCAGGTAAGGAGGGTAGAATCATTTCTTGAAATGCAGAAGATCCGGGAGAAGCAAATTAACTGGGAAGTCAAGAGTTGCTTTGGAACTCTTGATGTTAAATAAATTTGAGTCTCCTTTTTTTCTTTTAAGATTGTATTTATTTACTTTTAGAGAGAGGGGAAGGGCAAGAGAAAGAGAGGAAGAGAAACATCAATGTGTGGTTGCCTCTCATGTGCTCCTCCCACTGGGGACCTCGCCTGCAACCCAGGCATGTGCTCTGACTGGGAATCGAACCAGCAACCCTTTGGTTCGCAGGCCAGTGCTCAATCCACTGAGCCACCCCAGCCAGGGCTGAGTCTCCTTTTGGATATCCAGGTAGAAATGAGTTGATAGTTGGAGCCTGAGGTTCAAAAGGCCAGGGAAATGGTGACGTGGAAGTCATCAGCCTAGAGATCTGCCTGACCATGGGATTGGATGAGGTTGTGGGGAGGGAGCAGGAAAAGGCCAAGCGTAGCCCCTAACGTGCTTCAAGAATAGCCAGCAGCCACTGCAGTAGGGCGTGGTGGTAATGCCAGCACAGAAGCCTAGAGAAGAGCATGTCTCAGAAACGCAACGCTTAACTGAGCCAAATGCTGCTGAAGGACCAAGTAACGTGGCAACTGGTGTGACATGAGAGGGCACCGCTGCCCTTGAAAAGGCCATTTCAGAAGAACCGTAGAAATGAAAGTCAGATCGCAGTGTGCTGGGGAGAAAAGGGGAGGGGAGAAAGCAGACACAGTGAGCAAGGGTTAGGGAATGTTCTCTCAAAGTATCTGCCGATTCCTCATTCCTTAATACCTTACACCACTCACCCAAGAGTACGGAGCGGGTCAGTATTTGCTATTTACTATACTTGACAATCCCAAGAACTCAGTGTTCCGTGACAACCTTGATCACTAGGAAGATTTACAGATGGCCTGATTCAAAGTCAGTGTAAACAGGTGGAAAATACCAACAGTCTTACCTGGATTCCCCAGAAAGCACAGCCTGAGGCAAACGTTTATGGGCTACCAGTGGATTAGGGAGTGTGATTCCAGGGAGCAAGAGTGGGGGACTGGGGAGGGAGGCTGGGAAAGAGCGGTAGGCACTCCCAGAAGGAGGATGCATTGTTAATTAAGCCTGCCACTGCGCAACCCTGGGGGACTGTCCTCCGAGAAGTCATATAACCTGCATCTTAGGAAAGTCTGTCCAGTGGGGGGAACTGGAAAGAAGCAACTCCCCAATTCCCTTCTCAGACTGGTCGAAGACTCACCTGTGTAAGGTGATAAATACATTAATGAGTTTGCTTGTGGTATGTGTATATCAAAACATCATGTTTTACTTTTTATTTTAAAAAATGTTTTTAAGATTTTATTTATTTTTTAGAGAGGGAAGAGAGGGAGGGAGAGAGAGAAACATCAATGTGTGGTTGCTGGGGGCCATGGCCTGCAACCCAGGCATGTGCCATGGCTGGGAATCAAACCTGTGACACTTTGGTTTTCAGCCCACGCTCAATCCACTGAGCTATGCCAGCCAGGGCCTATTTTTTAAAAATTTTAAGGGAGAGAAACATTGATCTACTGTTCTACTTACCCATGTGTTCATTGGTTGCTTCTTGTAGGTGCCCTGACCGGGGACACAACCCGCAATGTTGGCCCATCAGGACGATGCTCTAACCAACCAAGCTACCTAGCCAGGGCCCATGGTGTACATTTTAAATATATACAGTTTTTATTTGCCAATCATATCTCAATAGAGCTGGGGGAGGAAGAAATCAATAATAATAATAATAATAATAATAATACATTTAAAAAATTTAAACCCTGGAAACAACCATTCAATTGGTGGAGTAGGGGAGCTGGTTAATTAGTTATGGTATTTAAGACATTGAAAAATCTATGTATCTATTAAAAAGAATGTAGACCTTCTTCTACAAGGAGCTATGGAAACATCCCCAAGACATACTCTCTGAAAAAGCAAAGCACAGAGCAGTGTGCCTCGTATGATGTCTTTTGTGTACACTGGTGACAGATTTACATGGGTGGGCATGTTAGGATGTTTGGGGCTGCAAAGCCACCAAAACTGAGGCTCTGTATGGCTTAACCAATACAATTTGCTTATCTCTCTCTCTCTCTCTCTTTTTTTAAAGATTTTATTTATTTCTAGAGGGTGGGAAGGAGAAAGAGAGGGAGAGATACATCAGTGTGTGGTTGCCTCTCACATGGCCCCCTACTAGGGACCTGGGGGCAGCAACCCAGGCATGTACCCTGACTGGGAATCAAACCCGAGACCCTTTGGTTGGCAGGGCAGCACTCAATTCAGTGAGCTACACCAGCCAGGGCAATTTGCTTATCTCTTATAGTTTGTGAGACCACAAGTGCCTCCCTGAATAAAGTGCTGATTCCAAGACAAATCCAGGGGTGGAGGAGAGGGCATCCCCGTGACTTCTCTTCTCTGCCCATACCACGTAGCCTTTTAAGAAAGGGAGGAGAGGCCACAGAAACAGAAAGGCTCTTTGGAATGTAACAGGAAATAATACCTCCTGTTTGTTTTTGAGTCTTCCCCAGCAGTGGCAATGCCACAGAAACAGCTCAGCAGACTCTGTCCACATTAGTGAGGGCAGAGAGAATCCGGGAGTCCGGGTTCTCTGTACAGGTTCTTTCCTGGGGGACCGATGCATCATGACTTCATCTCGGTTCCGTTTGCCTGTGTACGGCTGCAGGTGTTTTCTTGCCCCAAATGATGGGAAATACTACACAACATAAATTTTGCAAACAACCAGGTGGCTCAGTATTTCCAGGTGCATCTGAAAGAAGTTAAATAAAGACCGTTCTCAACATATGTCCCAGCTTAACTTCACTTTGAGTAGCAGAGCTGGATGGCTTTCTTACAAACCCTGGGATTCTAAGGAAACCGTTTTGACAGTCAGTTCACCATAGGAGAAGCAGGCCATTCATAAGCATACACATTTTACCATGTAACCATTGCAAAAAAAAAAATAAAAAGGCATCTAATGCAAATCTAGCAAGTTGTAGTGCAATGACTATGACTAATAAAGAGTTTGAAAATATTGTATACAGCAAGAGCACTTGAATGTAATTAGTACCTACTGGCAGATGTTTTCGACATACAACGCTGCCATCAACATTCACAAATAGCACGGGAATTAAACACCAGGAAGGAAATGAGGGACCCTTATCTCACGGGAGAGAACATAACTTCCTTACAGACACAAGTGTTCTGTGTTCGCTTGTACCCCATCCAACTCGTATCTGACAGTTGAGTATACAAGTCCTGAGAATAACTTCATGGAGTGAAGAATTTGCCTGAATAGTTCAAAGGAATTGGAGTTTAACAAAGCAACTTCAACAATATGCTGTATCTCAAAAACCAGAGAAGTATACTGTTGAATATAAACTGTGGGTGAAATATAATTTAAAATGAATTTAAAAATTAAGACCAGAGAAGTATATACATGATTAAACATTTAATTTCAAGATCTGAAAAAAACATGGTTCAATCCAAAATGAAATTGTTGCCCTGGCTGGTGTAGCTCAGTGGATTGAGCACGGGCTGCAAACCAAAGTGTCGCAGGTTCGATTCCCAGTCAGGGCACATGCCTGGGTTGCAGACCAGGTCCTCAGTGGGGTGTGTGCAGGAAGCAAGCACACATTGAGTTTCTCACCCTCTCTTTTCTCCTTCCCTTCCCTTCTTTCTAAAAATAAATAAATAAAACCTTTAAAAAATGAAATTGTTAAAGTTCAACCTAAGTAAAGGACTCGCTTCTCTTTGGGGAGAGGACAAAAAGCTGTCTGTCAAGAAAGGCTTTAGCCCTGACTGGTGTGGCTCAGTGGGTTGGACATTGTCCAGCACACTGAAAGGTCCCTGGTTTGATTCCTGGTCCTGGGTTGCAGGCCAGGTCTCTTGCTGGGAGCTTGGAGAGGCAACTGGTCAATGTTTCTTTCTCACATTGATGTTTCTCACCCTCTTTCTCCCTCCCTTCCCCTTTCTATAAAAATAAATACATAAAATCTTTTAAAAGAAAAAGAAAGACTTTAACAAAAAAAATTAAAACGAAAAGGAAGACTTTACTGGATCACATTTGTTACCTTGGTAAATTTTCTCCAGGCCAAGTCTGCCGTCTGGCCTCACAGGCACAGAAAGCCAGTGGTTACAGCTCAAAGAGCAGACCTGTCTTTCAGAGAGATGGACCTGCGTTAACTGTGTGTAAAGCCAGAATGAGCATTTACTCATCACCAATGAGAAATTTAACTGTCATTTAAGAATCCACACGATCAACCCTTCCTCTCCTGGTAGGCAGACACATGTGCTGTCAGAAAAAGTATTTGAAACCTGGAAATAAGTAAATGAGATTACTGGGGTTTCTTTCTTTTTTTAAAATTTAATTGTCGTTGAAGTATAGTTTCCTGTCTTTACTGGGGTTTCTTTAAGTGCAGTGCTGAGCTTGGCATCCCATTGTCTGGGCTATTTTAAAATTCTGTAGGAGCCAAGATGAATTAATAGACTTTCGTCCACTGGAGATGCAAGCAATGCCTGTCTGGCAAAACAGATGACCTCAAGACACTACCGTGCGTAACCCTGTGGGGCAGTAGCCGATTTTGTATCTAACTGGCCATTTTATTCTTTTGAGGTGATCAACTGTCATTGAAAAATTAAGGAATTTAAAAAAATAAGGTGAAATCCACATAAAATCAACCATTTTAGTGAAAAATTCAGTGGAACTTAGCACATTCACAATATTGTACATAAGTGACATAAGTTGTGTATTGTGTATTGTGACATAAGTTTAACGGCCGCGGTATCCTGACCGTGCAAAGGTAGCATAATCACTTGTTCTCTAAATAAGGACTTGTATGAATGGCCACACGAGGGTCCTACTGTCTCTTACTCCCAATCAGTGAAATTGACCTTCCCGTGAAGAGGCGGGAATATACCAATAAGACGAGAAGACCAGCACATCTTTCTGGTTCCAAAACACTTTTATCAGCCCTAAATAAAACCTTTTATCCACTAGTTACTTGCATTCCCCCCTCTGCCTAGTCCATCCCCGGCTATTACCAATCTGCTTTCTTTCTCTTAGATTTAACTATTCTGGATATTTCATATAAATGGAATAATGCCACGTGGGATTGTTTGTGTGTGACTTTTCACTTGGCATGTTTCAAGGTTCATCCTCATTGGAGCATGAATCATCAGCATTTCTGATTTCCCTGTTCATGGCTAAATAATATTCTATTGTGTGAATATACCATATTTATTTGTCCATTCATCCTCTGATGGCCATTTGGATAGTTTCAGCCTCAGGCTATTTTAGAAAGTGCTGCTATGAACATTTGTGTACAAGTATTCATTTGAATAATCTTTTCAGTCTTCTTGGGTATATGCCTAGGAATGAAATTATTGGGTCAAATGGTTGATCATTCTATGCTTAAGTTCTTAAAAATTATTCTATTTATTTTCATAAAGAGGGGAAAGGAAGGAGAAAGAGAAGAAGTAAGTATCAATTGGTTGCCTTTTACATACCCCCAACTGGGGACCTGGCCAGCACCCCAGGCATGTGCCCTGACTGGCAACCTTTTGGTTCACAGGCTGGCACTCAATACACTGAGCCACACCAGCCAGGGCTCTATGCTTAAGTTTTTGAGGATCCTCCAAACCTTTCCACATGACTCAACCGGTTATTTTCTATTCAATTTTACCTTTTTGAAAATAATACTTGGCAAGCATCACTTGGTAGTTATCATGGACTTAATGGAGTGAAGTCATCCTAAGTTTGCTTGAGCATGGGGTCAGATCAACATGAGCTCCTTATATGATTTTAGGTTATTTTTTTATTCCATTTTTAAGACTATTTATTTATTTTTTATTTATTTTCTTTTTCTTTTTTCTTACTGTCTTCTCATGCCTTTAAGAGCCAGTCCTATATTCAGGACAGCCCTCCTACAGTGAGAGGGAGATTGCTGTGTGTCCTGCCAGACTCCCCTGTTACAACTGAGCACAGGGGAGCAGAGAAAGGATAGGCCAGGACAATATTTTTTATTTTTTAGAGAGAAGGGGAGGGAGAGAGGGAGAGAAATGTCGATGTGTGGTTGCCTCTCACATGGCCCACATTAGGGACCCAGCCCACAACCAAGGCATGTTCCCTGACTTGGAATCGAACCGGTGACCTTTTGGTTTGCAGCCCATGCTCAATCCACTGAGCTACACCAGCCAGGGCAGGCTATTTTTAAATGCTGCTTCTATTTCATGAGAAGTGTTTCCAACAAGGGGATCATGGGACTTTGGCCTTAACACCTGTATCCATATTCATGGTTAGGATGGTCTTGCTGAAAAGTCCGAAACAGTTGGATTCGGTTAGCTAAGGACTTCTCTTTAGCAACATATACTTTCGTGACTCTCATTAGTCCAGTTTTCAAGGCTGAGTCCTGAACTGCTGTATTCTTTCTTCAGCCATCTATCTCAAAGACAGTCAAGTTAAAGTTATCTGATCACTCTTCAAAGTCTATATATGTTGTAACTGCATGCCAGGCACCATTCCAAATGTTGGGCATTTAGTTATCCACTAGTTGTAAGAGGTGTCCTCTCAAAAGTTACCTTCTTGGAGTCAGGTTTTGCCAGCCACAGAGCCACTATATATTTGCTTATCTGCTCTGGTCCAGAATATGTTGGTATTATCTCAATCTTGGAGGAAGAATTTATTTCCAAACTCTGACTTGCAATCTCTAAGTAGTCAGCAGAAGAAAATCACATTATCTCTCTTTTGAGATTTGCATTCTAAAAGGTGAGGGAATTGTGGTCTTGTATAGTGTTCCCATTAAGGAGAAACACTTTGAATACAATAGCTGCCCTGCATTCTTCACACAATAAAAATCAATGCGAAAGCCGCAGGAAACCAGCGGTTTAGCATTCTGGAAGGAGGCATTATGTTGTGCATTTGGCAGTAGCAGACATGATATGCATTTTAAGAAACACCTTATTCCACCCTGACATTTTCTTTGCTCTTTCTGGAAGGATAGTTAGCTCTTTTAAAGTTATCTAATCCTTTGAATACTCAAAATTTTAAATGAATACTGAAATCTTGGCTAAGTAAAATTAGTTTGCATCATATTGTGTTAACCTTTTTACTTGCTACACTTTCAAGTGACATTTAAACATTTTTTAAAAGATATGATGAGCCCTGGCTGGTGTGGCTCAGTGGATTGAGCACAGGCCTGAGAACCAAAGGGTCACCAGTTTGATTCCCAGTCACAGCACATGCCTGGGTTGTAGGCCAGGTCCCCAGTAGGGGGCATGTGTGAAGCAACCACACATTGATGTTTCTCTCCCTTTCTCCTTCCCTCCCCCTCTCTCTAAAAACAAATACATAAAACCAATAAATCAACAAATCAAAGATATGATGAAACCAGAGTTTTCTTTCACAATTCAAGGAAAATGTCCAAACTTCAGGTTCAGACATAAACAGGGTAGTACATTTAGGAATATTAAAACTTAAAGATGGCCCTGGCTGGTATAGCTCAGTGGATTGAACATGGGCTGAGAACAAGGGTGGCCAGTTTAGTTCCCGGTTGGGGCACATGCCTGGGTTGCAGGCCACATCCCAGTATGGGGTGCATGAGAAGCAACCACACATTGATAGTTCTCTCTTCCTCTTTCTCCTTCTCTTCCCCTCTCTCTAAAAGTAAATAAATAAAATCTTAAAAAAGATAAAGGCTTTAAAAAAAAGCTTGATGATTTTTACAGCATAGTTGGTACTTTTAACATATTAACTAAGGCTGCATGTACAGCAACACAGGAAAAATAAGAAAATGTGTATCCATGACTCCTACCTTCTTTATATAGATAAAGCTGCCCCTGTTGAGAACATTATTTCTACAGCCTAAAAATAAAGTTTATGAAAACTTGGACCAGATGTCTTTTTGTGGATGTATAAATAAAATCCACTTAGCTACTTTTAATGATTCACACTGAATAATTCTTGTTCCTTATCCCAGTAATGCCAGAAGTACTTTAGATTTCTTTGGTTCTAAAACCTTAAAAAGCCCTTCATGGGTTTCAGATACTACACTACCTATGATGAAAACAGGAATGTCTTCTTGAATGCCATCACTTCCCTGGGATTCACGCACATGATACACGCATGCTCAACGAGGCTGACACTTGGTCTGGTAACTGATCACGAGTGGTTTCGACCCCACTGACTGCGGGCCCCCTTGACAGTAGGTATAGGAGAACAGGAGTTCTTGAAGCATCTGTCATTATGTTCATTGGGATACATTTAAAATATTAACTGCTTTGCCAGGAACTGTTCCCTCTCTGGTCTACCACAGCATTCCTTTGTACATACACATCCTTTTGGTTTTAAAAGTCAATGTGTAAACTGAGTGAAGGGTACAAAGAACCTCTCTGCACCATCTTTTCAAATTTTCCTGAACCTATTTTATAAAAAGATGTTATTTATTTTTAGAGAGAGGAAGGGACAAAGAGATAGAAACATCAATGTGTGGTTGCCTCTTGCATGCCCCCTACTGGGGACCTGGTCTGCAACCCAGGCACGTGCTCCAACTGGGAATTGAACCAGTGACTCTTTGGTTTGCAGGCCAGCACTCAATCCACTGAGCCACACCAGCCAGGGCTGAATCCATTTCTTAAAAGCCAATATAAAGATCTAACTGAAGGAACTGAAAACAGAACTGGTACACCCATGTTCACAGCAGCACCAGTCACAATAGCCAAAAGGTGGAAACAACCTAAGTGACCATCAACAGGCAAACAAAATGTGGTACATCCATATAATGGAATGCTATTCAGCCACACAAAGAAATGTTGTGACACATGCTACAACATGGATGAACCTGGAGAACATTATGCTAAGTGAAATAAGCCAGACACAAAAGGACAAACATTGTATTGATTCCCCTCACACAAAATACCTAGAGTAGGCAAATTCAGAGACAGAACGAAGTTATTGGGGGCTAAAAAGGACAAACAGGGCTACCAAACTTATAGAGAAAAAATAGCAAGATGATGAAACTTCTGCAAATTTCAAGAGATGTCACTCAATTCTTTCAACATTGTAATTATTTAGCTCCAAGTCTGGGACAATGTTTTACACTCACTGAAAAAGCAAGAGCATTTCTCCACATCTCAGGAGAGAGAACAAAGGCACTGGAGAAGCATCACGTTGCACCACAAAGTGCACATTCACTCAGTATTTTTTCTCAGAAAAATATTTCGCAAATCCAACATAGTTCTTTTCTAGCATTTACTGCATGTTGTCAAGAGGGGTGGTTCTCAAAGTGTAGTTCGTGGAACCAGCCGCATTGGCAACACCGAGAACTTGTTAGAAATGAAAATCCTTAGGCCCCACCCCAGACCTACTGGATCAGAAACTCCGGTGGGTCAGTCTGAGTTGTAACTGGCCCTGTGGGTGATTCCAATGTACGACAAGTTGGACAATTCTGGTCAGGAGCACACGTAGGCATGGCCTGTCACCAATCCTAAATCAGATAGAATTCAGGGGAAAAGCCAACCATGTAACGTTTGAAACTACCGTGCAAAGTGCTTTCCCACTACTGAAAAACAGGCTTTGAGAGATAACATGATTTTGAAAGAAAACTGAAAATTATCTATGGCTTTTTGTTTTAAACAGTAAGAGAATTAAAAAGAGAAGTAATCTTTTAAAGTATGAGTTTATTCTCCCAGTTTTCTTAAATACCCACAAATCAGTGCTTTTATTGCAGCTATGTCCAGGAATTGAAAATTTAACATAGATACGTTTATCATATATTTCATCCTTGTGAGAGAGAGAATGAAACATTATGAATTTTAAAGATGAGTTTTCCAATGATTCAGTTATAAGCACATGAAAATTGAGGATAATTACAGAAACAGCTATTGAACTCTAAAATAAAATATAAGTTATATAGAAATAAAAGGATAAAGGTGTTTTAAACAAACAAAAAACAGGCTTATCATCTCTCCTGCTGGTTAGTAACCAAATAAAAATGAAAATGAATCAAGTATTATCTTCTCCATATTTAAAATAAAGGGGCTCTATCCTTTTCATGAATGCTGGCTTTAGGTCTGAAATGTAAGATAGGATTTTAGGTTAAAAAAAAATCTCAAATATTTTACTGCCTTGGGCTCATCGATTATTTTTGTAACACTAACAAAAGTTGTAATAACTCTTAAATTTCCTTGGACAGAAAAAACAAGAAATAGATGAGCAGTTGATAGGGTCAAGTGGGACTGGGTCACTGGGACAGAGTGACAAGTGGAAGCAAATCAGGCCAAGAGCTTAGTGGAGGGTGAGCATGTTGATAAAAACCAGTGAGGGGCACCTGAGGTCTTCACAGCGGCGGATTTGGCCCAAAAGTCCAGGTTTGGCAGATACAAAGGGGAGGAGCCCCTAGGAAGATGAAGGTAATGAGAAGTTAAACTCAAATGAGTTCCAACTCGATCTGCAAATTAACAATGCAAAATAATTTTATTTTCTATCCTTTTCATTGAAAAGAAAATTAAAACCATATTCTTACTGCTAGCGTGAACTAATGTTTCTGAGCTTGCCACATTTTTGGTTAGTTTTTAAAGATAAGTGATAGCAGATGTTGATGTTATTAATATGACCAATACATTAAATTTCTAAAGAATAAAATTAGATTAATATATTATTATTCACAATGACTCAGCATAAATAGTAGAGGACCCGCAATTGTCCCCAGCCATGGGATCATGAAATAGGACCATTATATGGAAAATTAATTATGAGAAATGCTTTTCCTCTCTCTACATTTATATTTTTTAAAAAGTAGACCTCATACTTTAGTCATTTAAACATAATTTTGAATAGCCTTCTAATATTGTTTCATTTTTCAATTTTCTCTGGAGTAAATCAAATTTTAAAAACTTCCAAAATTTGCTCATGTTAATTGATCTCAGATGTTCCTTTTGACAATAAAACTACTTTTGTTTAATTCTGGGGAAAAAAAAATGTTAATACCATTTGCTAAGTGAGTGGCCTGAAGTCTTTTGGGGGGTCATTTTTTAAAGTATTTTAGATTGCTATCCAGTGTTCAAACGAACTAATGAATTGGGAGTATTAATAATGTAATCAGACCTGTAAGTTAAAGCCACAAAGTCTTATAAAAATGACTGCGTGTTAAATTGTGCCAATACAACATTGATCGATTTTGTCAATGACTGGTCAAGTCAGGGGAAGTGGGTAAAAATACGCTTGCTGTGATTAAAACCAGTCTGACTCAAAAATAACAAAACAAAGAAAACAGGAAGAAAAGAAAGACGTCTACAGCCTACCGTGTAGCTCCTCCATACACACTGTCTAGAAACCTTCTGCCACCACACTAAAGTACAATTCTTCACAAGTCACAACTCTATCCCAAATGTTCTTATATGTCCTATGTTCCTTTTAAAATTCCACTAAATAATTCATAGATTTACAACAGAATTTATTTTTAAAACTTTTAAAAATTAAAAAAAAAAACACTTAAATCACTACTACCCCATAAAATGTTCTGAAACACAGGTAATCATAGAAAATAAACGTGCATATATTGCTTTTATTATAATTATGGTTGTTAGCTGAATGAAAACAAGTACTAGCTAAAAAGGTTTTCAATGACAGAAAACATTTGGGTAAGTTATGACACAATTTTTTGAGCACTCAGACAACAGAAATGTATATTTTTGTACTAACTGCAAATGAAAAGTTAACAATGAAATCAGGGAGTTGAAAGGTTGTAAGGGGCCTCAAACATATTCACTATGTTTTAAATTTTAGACAAAGGAGCTGAGAATAGGAAAAAAATAACCCAACATATACACCATAACAGTCTTTTTTTTAAAATTGACTTCCAATTTGAACTCTTTTCTAAAAGCATTAAGGGCATCGAAGCCCTTATTGTAGATTATGTATCATCTCCTCTTTGGCTATGAGGTGTGTAGTTTTGTTAACTAGAGACATCAATGAGTTCAGTTTCTGAGACCAGTCATTTAATAAGTTATTTGGATCCTTGGGTCTCTGGAAGTTGATAATTCCCGCCAACCTGTCTACTTTAGCAAAGATGGTCTTATTTACGACGAGATTTGAGAGAAAAGCCTCTGACTCCTGTAAGAGAGAAAGACAAAGTGCATTAAGACCAGATAATTACAGATAATAAACAGAACTTAAGGAAAGCATTTTTAAAACTCTTCATTCAAGAATATGCAAGGTTAAAATTCATTATTAATAGTTAGCAACTGCTGATTTCCTATGTTACTGTGCTTATTTCACTGTGAGCTAGGGAATGAACAGAATCCGAGTCCACTCAGAGTCAGAGTTTAAATCTGCCTCCCTGCAATCTTAATACTGCTGGTCCTGGGGAAGGGCCTGTTGCCAGCGGCAACCTGATCTATTCTTTTCTACAACACTTCCTCCTAAAAAGGAGTATTATACAGTCAATTATTTCCAGAAATGCTGGTTTAGAATATATACCCTGCTACTTGGCAAATACATTGCCACGGACAAGGCACTTTGCTTCTAAGGACTCTCATACCCTCGCCCAGGAATGAGAAGAGCTAATGAACTAACTGAGGATCAAGAATCCTAACATTCCGTGCTGCTTCTTTTTCAGCTAAATCGTCCCAACTACTTCTGGTAGCAGGCAAGGCTTTTGAGGCCACTGCTATCCATTTCACTTACCTCCTATCTCTTTGGTGCTGTACATTTTACCAACACGAAATCCAGATTTAAATACAAAGCCTAACACATCCTGGGCCTTTCAGGTGAACTGCAGTCAAGTTTCCCTCATATCTTTTATTCCTACAGTTCACTTCTGGGAACATATTTAAAATCTAACAAACATATGTATTATAGAATATATAGTTTGGGCTTCAAACCAATGAAAAACTAACATATTTAAGTGAAGATTTGAACTAATGTAAATAATATTAATATAAGTTGATATTTAGACTATTCTTTGGTACTTAAGGTAGCCTGGGGAAACTATCACCAAAATTTAAAATTAAGTAAAACAAAATTGATGTTCTCACTCTATTTTTAAACTTGACTGACATTCAAAATGAATGGCTACAAATAACTCGAACAATGAGGTTTACTACTTACATCAACAGACAGATCCAGAAGTTGTGCCATCCTCTTCATTGTTATCCTCGTATAATACTTGGCCATTATTCTAATATTCTGGGGAGGGGACAGTGGGCAAAGAGGACACATAACAGTTGTCATTTGTTTTCACATCCAAATAGGTTTCGTTAAAATATCAGGCTTAGAGCTTTTATTTTTTCCATAGCTCACCAATGGAATAATGCTAGTTCTAAACCTCATTAATAAAATGAAGTATTTAGGTATTTTGAATTCTGCAGTTATTTGTAAATTATTCTGAGTACTCTCCACAACTATCTATTTAAAATATATAGTGAAAATATAGGCTTATCTTAAATTAGTGATTAAAAACTGTAACTGAACTAAAGTGTTTTTGTTAAATGCAAGAAACTAAAGTTTTTCTAATTACAACATATGTTCAAAAGGTTAAAAATTTTAAAAATCAAGATCTCAAAACATCATTTTATCATCATTATAACTACTTAAATGTAACTTAAATTTCCTAATTTTCACTGGAAATGGTACTAAAGTTAGAGACTGACCTTTATTATCTTTTAAAATTGATTTTTATCAGTTAGAGGGGGAGGATGAGTAGGAGAGAGAGGGAGAGGAGGGGTGTGTGACACACACACACACACACACACACACAGAAACATCAATTTGCTGTCCTACCCATCCACGTATTCATTGGCTGACTCTTGTATGTGCCCTGACCAGGGATCAAACCCACAACTCTGGTGCATCAAGACAATTGAAGTTAAGGATTATGTCTTATTCTTCCATGTGCCCTAGCACCTTGTGGTGTCTGTCTGCCACACAGAAGGCTCACAATAAGTGTGTTTGTGCCCTGGTCAGGTGGCTCAGTTAGTTGGAGCACTGTCCCGTACATTGAAAGGTTACAGGTTTCATTCCCAGTTAGGGTACCTACTCAGGTTGTGGCTTTGATCCCTGGTCGGGGTGCCAATACAGGAGACAAGCCATCGATCTTTCCCTTTCCTATAAATGTTTGTTTCTCTCTCTCTCTCTCTCTCTCAAATCAATAAACATAACCCCAGGTGAGGATTTTAAAAAAAGTGTTTGCTGTATGAATGAATGTTGACATAATTCAATTTGTAGTGACATCAAGAAGATCAGTGTTCAGGTTTAAGATATGTTACCCAATCCAAAACTGCCAAGTGAGTATCAGGGAGAAAACACTCTCCCCACTCCCATTATCCCTCACATTAAAAAAATTCCTGCTGGCCCTGGCTTGTGTGGCTCAGTGGATTGAGCACTGGCCTGTGAACCTAAAGGTCACCAGTTCGATTCCCAGTCAGGGCACATGCCTGGGTTGCAAGCCAGGTCCCTGGTTGGGGGCGAGTAACAGGCAACCAACTCATGTTTCTTTCTCCCTCCCTTCCCCTCTCTCTGAAAATAAATAGATACAATCTGAAAAAATAATTCCTTCTGATGTACTATAAAATTTTTAATGATTGCAAGGTTATCTCAAAATGAAGCATGTTAATACAACTGATTATCAAGCATAAAAAAAAAGTTTATGCTCAAATTTGCTAAACTTTACTTCTAAACTGCCATCTCTATCATGCCAGATTCTTACATGTTCAACAACTCTGTTCTTCAAGTCTTTCCACCTTTTTTCACCGTCTTCTGTGTAACCAAAAACATCGGTTGCAGGACTCTCCAGAGAACCTTTTCTTAGTTCCATTCCATAGTCTTCAACAAGTGTGGACCAACGCATTAGCTCCATTGTGGTGAAAAGCTTCAGAAGATCCCTATAAATGGTATGAAACTTAATATTCCAAATATGTAAGATAACATTCATCTAGTATAATGGCAAGGTTTTAAATATCAACAAAGACTGTATTTTTAATAAATTTTTATCTGCAGGATAAAAGTCAGGTGGATTACTATTAATATTACCAATTTTACTAACATTTTGTCCCATAGTAATTCTGAATACAGCATTCCCATACTTAACATTCTACTCTCTCCAATATTATATTTGACAATCTCTGGACTAATGACTATACACTTTTAAATGAAAGAGATAAAAGAAAAATAGCTTTAAAAAAATAAAAGCCCATTGTGCTTATGATGAAGTGTACATCTGTTTTATATAATAGATTTTCAGATACACTTCTGAAAAATCACAAAACCCTAACTACTGATAAAAATTTCACCAAAAGGCTAATTAAGCAATGTTAAGATTAGCTTGAAATAAAACTTGTACTTGATAAGTGGTTTAGAATGAAGTGTGTAATAATCTCATTAGATTCTAATCCACTACTATAAAAAGCATTTCACTATTATCTCTAGTTTTATTCTCTAATACAATCTATCACACAGGTGGCAAACACAAGGCCTTCGGGCCGAATCCGGCCCTCCACCTTGTTTTATCTGGCCCAGCACCTTGTTCTACCTGGTGGCAGCATCGAACTCTCATTTAACTGTTAAAGAGTAGTTACATTTACACAGTCCTAAAGTTACATTCGGCCCATTGAAGGCAACCTCAAGGCTGATGTGGCCCCAGGTGAAAATGAGTTTGACACCCCTGATCTATCAGCAACCAATTAAGAAGTATTCGCTTAGGTTAATCAATTTTTAAAACAGCACTTCTACTGAGGTATACTAAACTAATTATAAAAATACTTACTTATATTTAGGAATTTCTTCTAACTTCTTGTCACCACTTATCCGGTGAACCAAATCTGACTGTTCGTTATCAAAAGGGGCCAAGATAACATACAGGACAACACTTTTCAAAGCCTAAAAATGTTGCATAATACAATAGATTACATGGAAGGTCAGACACAAAATGAAAATTTTGGCAGGAACTGAAAAATCATGGAACAATTGTGTAAGTTCATTTTTAATATTGTACTCAAAAGTCTTAGGAGAAAAATATCTTATGCTACTCTTTTCCTAATGTCTTTCTGTAATATTTAGTTTTCATAAATTTATTACAGTAAATCTTTGGTAACTGGAATTACTACCTGTTTTTTTTTTACAAATGTATAAAAGTAGTTCTTATAACAAGTTAGCAGCATAAATGTGGAAAACATATAAGCCATTTAAAATAGTTTTTATAAAAATAATTTTCCAAAGCAAAGCTAGGTCTTTATCAGTAACCTTTGTTAGCTGGTGACCTGCTGTACATATTTTTGATAACTTACATTTCTTCCAAGGTGATAGAGTATTGCCACAATTTGTCTGAACCAGTCAAGATAAACTGAATCATCAACACAGTGAATACAAAGCAGCATTATAACACTGCATGCAATTACGGAAGTTAAACTTATTTCAAAATAAATTTAAAATCGCAAATTGTTCGTAATAAGTACCAATGTCAAGTAAAAGAATATATCCTTACCTGTTGCCACTTTTCACTTTCTGCCTGTATACAGGGAGTATCATATATTGCTCTGTAGTGCTTACAAATAGACAAATAGGACCCTTCATGCTGATCCAGCTGAATCATTAAATTATAGTATTTCAACTTTAATTTCTGGGGGGGTGGGGGGAAGAAAGTTGACAAAATAAATTTGGGTTTATGGATTTTCCACCCAAACACTTTTAAGTGAATGTATATGAAGAGATATGTGTATTGTACCTCTGTATTTTCTTCCTGGAAGAATTTGGTGTTGATTTTCTTGCTGATGATCTGTGTGCGAATGTAATCCTTCACAGCGAGGCAGAGCCTCATTTGCTCCAAAATAAACTCCACTCGTTCTTTTTTTTCCATTGACCCATAGGTTTCCACCTAGCAGATTAAGTCCCCAAATTAATTTATAATACTTAGAAACTGCAACAAAGTCAAATACATATTAAAATAGGCACCCTTGATAAATTTATTACAAATAAATTAAAACTTTCATGCATTTTGGGAGAGTGTTGACTCTAAAAAAGCTAGTTTTGTCCTGGGTGGGTAGCTTAGTTGTTTACAGCATCATCCCCAATGCCCTAAGGCTGTGGGTTTGATATTTTGCCAGGGCACACACAAGCAGCAACCAATGAATGTATAAATAAGTAACAACAAATCCATGCTTCTCCCCCACCCCACACCTCCATCCCTTCCTCTTTCTCTCTGAGATCAATTTTTTAAAAAGTTAATTTCCGCCCTGGCTGGCGTAGCTCAGTGGATTGAGCACGGGCTGGGAACCAAAGTGTCCCAGGTTCAATTCCCAGCCAGGGTACAGTCCTGGGTTGCAGGCCATAACCCCCAGCAACCACACATTGATGTTTCTCTCTCTCTCTCTCTCCCTCTCTCTCTCTCTCTCTCTCTCTCCCCCCTCTCCCTTCCCGCCTTAAAAATAAATAAATAAAATCTTGGAAAAAAAAAATCTTAAAAAAAAAAAAAAAAAAGTTAATTTCCTCCAGCAAATTGTATAGTATTGATAAAATAAATGTTTGGGGGGGCTTTTTTGGAGTGAAGTTCTATGAATTTTAACACACTTATAAATTTGTATAATCACCATCACAATCAGGATATAGAACAATTCAATTCATGCCCTGGCTTGTGTGGCTCAGTGGATTGAGTGCCAGCCTGAGAACCAAAAGGTCACCAGTTTGATTCCTAGTTGGGGCATATGCCTGGGTTGCAAGCCAGGTCCCCAGTTCGGGGCATGTGAGAGGCAACCACACATTGATGTTTCTCTCCTTCTCTCTCTCCCTCCCTTCCCTTCTCTCTAAAAACCAATAAATAACATCTTTTTAAAAATTGTCCTAAAATATGGCAAATTATGAGGCAATTTTTTGTTAAACCAATTTAGCTTAGAAAATGACTACCAATCAAATATTCATTAAGAACAAAGCCAATAATTAACTGCAAATTCCTAAGGAATAAGTAAATAGTATATGAATTACTGATTTTACTTATATTCTGAGAGTCAAAATGTTCAAATAACAGCACAAAAATCAAGATTAATTCATTGATTCTAATTTTTCTTCAAAATTTCTGTAGCAATTTAATTTATTTGGGACCACAATTACTCTATTGCCAGGTATCTGAATAACCTCATACTTTACTGCACTAGCTCTTAATTGTGGTGGTTTAGAAAAAAACAGTAAAGTGCCAAAATAAAGTATTTCCACAAGGAAATATTACCAGCTAAGATAAAGTTTCACACCCTCTAAAACGTAGCACCTTACCTGTAACTCTTGTAAAATGGAGGCTGCCTCTTTGACGTCACCATTCTGCTCTTTGATCGTTGCTAACGTTTTAGTCAGTCGAGCACGCTCAATTTCAACATAAATCTACAAGTACAATAAACCTATTATCATCAAAATTCGTACAGAAATGTGTTAAAAGTTAAAAGACAGAATTGAACTCTTGTGCAAACTAGGTGTAGAGAATTTATCTCGCAGTCATTGTGCACTTTATCTTCCATGTGCAACAGAGCTGGGTGATGTTTTACACTCCATGATCACCAAAGTGCTTCCATAAAACATTACCTATATTGTGCAGCTTTGCTTTGAGAACCTAAATATGAAATCACTGTGTTTAATGAATTACAGAACCACCTGCTACATAACTGACACACAAAATGAAAAGTACCTTAGAAAAATTGAGCGCTGGCCTGCAAACCGAAGGTTCGCCAGTTCGAGTACCAGTCAGGGCACATGCCTGGGATACAGGCCAGATCTCCAGTAGGGGGTGTGCAAAAGGCAACCACACATTGATGTTTCTCTCCCTCTCCTTCTCCCTCCCTCCCCCTCTTTCTAAAAGTAAATAAAATGTTAAAAACATTGATTATTTGAAAAATAACACCCTTTACAAAGAGCATATGCAGTCTAGTAGCTGCAATTCAACCAATCCTCTAACTGATTTATCTTTAAATGCAAGGCTACTTTCTTTACAAACACCTGATCTTGCTAAGTATGAAAGTTACTATAATTTTTTGTAGCTATAAATATCAGTGGATTTGTGACTTCCAACAAATTAAACATCAACAACCTACCTATACAGCTCACAGGGTTCGGGAAGCTAATTTTCATGCTTAGGCTGGCCCATTCAGACTCCGCCTGCAGCAACCCCTGCTCCCCTCTCTACCCCCCAAAATCTAATCTCCAAAAATAACAAACTACTTACAGTTTCCTAAATGAAGTAGGTATCTCTTACTTTGATACCTTTTCCATACCTGCTGGCCCTGCAGAATTTCTATTCCTTCTTAAAAAGCCTGCTTGGCCACCATCAGCTCTCTGAGGTGTCCCAGGCACCCCTGCACTGTGGGGGACCGTCAGCACACTGCTACTGTCATGACACGGCCCAGTGATTATTCCCATGACCGATCTTTTTGAGGTCACAGTGTCCCGCTCATTTGAACCTAGCACAACACAGGTACTTAATGACATCTACTGAGCTGAACTGACAGTTCAAGAGACAAAATGTTAAGTACAAGCTGAGTTTTTGGCTTCAAACCACAAAAATCTATCTAGAAAAAAACATGTCTACTACAGTCACCATTTTGTACTTGCCTTTTTTAGGGAAATGTGATATTGGGGACAGTGGGGAGAAATACAAAACAAATACAGATTCTGACAAGACAGTGAAATTTTGAAAATTAACCTCACATTGCAAATACTCTAATAATGTAAGTATGACACTGACACCTTAGCTACTATCCCAACTGTAGACTTTTCAAGCAGATCTAGGCCAGGTGAAGAATTAACCTTATTTTTATATATTAAGACAAAATGTGTACACATACGAGTATCTCTGAATACATATAAGAGAGTATTTACCACTGTCAGTTGTGCCAACAAGACAACTCACCTTTCCTTCTGTAACCATTCGTAGAGTATCAATTAATCGAAGCTTGGTTGGAAGGTCTGTGATTTCCTCAACATAAGCACAGCATTGCTGAACCATTTTTGCAACAGCCTAAAATAATAAAAATCACTCATAAGCAAAATCCATTCCTCACACAGGAAAAGGAAGTATTTATTGATGGAAGTGCTGTGGTCAAATTTGGTCTCCCCGGGCAACTCGACACACTGAAATGTCTGTAAAAGAACATCATGCCTCCCTGGTAGTTAAGAAGTACTGAGTCCCCAGGAATAAGTCAGTCAAGGGTAGGAAACCCTCAGGTGTAAGACTGTCCCTCCCCCACTACAACTGGTGAACTACACCACAGGAAAGGGGAAGCGGCATGACTGATGACATCTATTAGGAGGCTTGCAGGGTAGCTTTTTTGAAGCCAAGCAGAAACGAATGGAAGAAAGTAAAATAGACTGAAGGTAAAATAAATAAATAAAAAGAAAGAGAAAAGCAGGGTTCACCCTGGCGATGAGAGCACTGAGACAATAACTGGCAGACAGCATGACTGAAGAAAAAAGACTCAACGGCAGAGGCAGGGGTAAAACAGTCCCCTCGTCTGGGTGGGGAAAAGGTGCCACGGTCACCCATACGTGACTCAATAAAAGGTGACAAGGAAAAGGAAGAGTGTCTCATGCCCAGTTTCCTTACAGGTAATATAAGCAGGCTGGACTACATTTCCTCCAGCTCTAACATCCCAGGATAGAGATCAGGGTCAGCAAACCTTTTCCATACATGTTTA
This sequence comes from Phyllostomus discolor, assembly GCF_004126475.2. Taxonomy (NCBI): domain Eukaryota; kingdom Metazoa; phylum Chordata; class Mammalia; order Chiroptera; family Phyllostomidae; genus Phyllostomus; species Phyllostomus discolor. Next base: position 88,807,790 of record NC_040910.2, read on the forward strand.
TACATTTATAGCTATTTATAAGTAAATACTTTAGACTTTGTGGGTCACAGGGTCTCTATAGCAACTATTCAAATATGTCTTTTAACTCAAAGCTGCAATAGGCAACATGTAACAAATGGGCATGGTTGTGTTCAGAAACTTTTATTTACAAAGGTGGAAGGTGGGATTTGGCCTGTGACCCATAATGATCAGAACTCTTTGTCATTAAGACAATGTTAAATTATATTACAGAAAAGTAAACACAGTATCTTGCTGTCAACCATACCTTAATAAAGCTGGAAAAAAAAAATCCCATGGAATGTGTTGCCAAGATTTCCTTGAAAAACATTTAATGATCATGTGCCCAAGTTAGACCTTTTCCTTTAAAGAAATTTTATTTGTTTATCCTCACCTGAGGACATTTTTTCATTGCTTTTAGAGAGAGAGAAACATAGACTAGTTGCTTTCTACTGGATGTCAAACCTGCAAACCAGGTATGAGCCCTGACCGGGAACCAAGCCCACAAACTTTTGGTCTATGGGACGGTGCTCCAACCAACTGAGCACACTGGTTAGGGACAGACTTTTAATTGTCTGAAAAAATTTGCTGTTCAGAGACCTAGGAATTCCAGAAATTAAGGTTTTATTATAACATATAATTCTTCCAGTAAGTGCAAGGCCCTGGGACACCTGCATCTCACAGAACACATGATCCCACTAAAATCAATGATTTCTAGAAGAGCATGCATACAACTTGGTAATTCTAAAAGCTGTGCAAAAAACACGTGAACAGGAACCAGATGGGGATAAAAGCAAAAATGAAACAAAATCATCAATATTCTAATGACACTGAACACCTTACTGTTCCATGGAAAAAATGTAGGTAAATCATTAGGGAAGTTATAGTTAAGTGAGGCTTACCTCCTATGCTCAAGCAACAGTGAATTAGAAACCACTAAGCAATCTACAAAAGGTTAAGAAAAGTATTACTTTCTAAGTCTGATAAGACCAACAAAAAACTTTTAGGTAAAAAAGTAATCACAGGAAAAGGAAAGAGGTATGTTGAGCCCCTAAGCACTCCCCACAGCTATGAAGATACAATAGATACAATGTTAGAGCAAAAGGGCGGTCCCAATCCCAGTTCTGGGTGTATCACTAGCCAGCTCTAAGATTTAAATTCCTTTCTCCAAAAACCCTCCTCATAAACCTAATTGAAAACATTCTCTTCCTCCTTTCATATCTCTTAATACCTTTTACTACTCTCAGGTCACCTACTATATATTGTCGCGTGTGTATAGTTTTTAAAAAATCTTAGGCCCTGGCTGATGTGGCTCAGTGGCTTGAGCGCCAGCCTACGAACCAAGGGGTGGCCAGTTCAATTCCCAATCAGGGTACATGCCTGGGTTGCACACCAGGTCCCCAGTGTGTGTGTGTGTGGGGGGGGGGCACACGAGAGGCAACCACACATTGATGTTTCTCTCCCTTTCTCCCTCCCTTCCCTTCTCTCTAAAAATAAATAAAATCTTTAAAAAATAAAAAAAAAAAATCAATCTTAGGATACTTGTTAAAGTACGTACTATGATCACTTGTGACTTACATTCTGTACTAAATCAGTCCTGGCTGGTGTGGCTCAGTGAGGTGAGTGCCTGTCTGCAAACCAAAGGGTCGCTGGTTTGATTCCCAGTCAAGGCACATGCCTGGGTTGTGGGCCAGGTCCCCAGCAGGGGGCATGTGAGAGGCAACCACACATTGATGTTTCCCTCCCTTTCTTTCTCCTTCCTTCCCCGATCTCTAAAAATAAATAAATAAAATTTTCAAAAATTAGTTTATTCTGTACTAAATTATATGTTTCTTTACAGTTTAAGAGCTGTATATATAAATTTCAGTTTCTCCATAAGTAACAGAATTAGTCCCTAAACTAGCTCTGAAATTTTATGACTCTATGAAATTAAATCTGAATTTGAGGACACATGCTCTGAACTGTAGTAATATTATATAAAACACATATTTTTATTTCATCCAGGTTTTCCCAAAACTAAGGGAAAAGTAGCCTTAGAAATCATGTAGCCCTTTCAAAGTTGTCCTACTGAAAGCAAGTCTAGAAAATCCAAGGAAGATGATGGTTTATCAGTTCATCTCTCAACCACTTGGTGATAATTTCTCAAAACACAGAACTGATCACCAAAAGGCATATTTAAATGATTTTCACATTCACACATACTAGAGTGCCTCAATTAAATCTATTAAATTATGACAAAAATTTTGTTGATTTTTAAGAACATTTTTATTTCTTTTTAAAGAGAGGGGAAAGGCAGAAGAAAAAAACAGAAACATTGATGTGCAAGAGAAATATTGACCAGCACACCCACATCTCCAACTGCGGACCTGGCCTACAACCTAGGCACATGCCCCAACTAGGAATCGAACTGGTGACCTCTAGGTCTGCAGAATGATGCCCAACCTACTAAGCCACACCAGTCAGGTCTTATTTACTGATTTAAGAGGGAGAAACATCAATTTGTTGTCCCACTTATTTATGCATTCACTGGTTCATTCTTGTACGTGCTCTGACCAGGGATCAAACCCATAATGTTGGTATATCGGGATGATGCTCTAACCAACTGAGCTACCCATCCAGGGCAAATCTATTAAATTCTAAACAGTGAATATTAAATGCATGCAAACTTATCTAAAAATAAAACAAAACAGAAAACAATCATAGTAACTTTATTTTTTACAAAACATAATTTAACCCACTAAGCTCACTCTAGCAGCAGACTAGTAAAATAAGAGCCTTGGACAAGCACTTTGTATTTCTGTTTTTGGTTTCACTACTAACCTGTTTTACAATGTCATTCCCTTTATCATCTGAAAGCAAAAACTAAAAACCCAGAAGCTACTCAGGAAACAAGTAACATTTTAAAATGAGACAGAAATATGAAAAGTGGTATCTACTTCTACAGAGGACCATTTAAATAAATATATCTCAAGCAGAAAAGGGAAGCAGTAAAGAAAAATCTAGCTTCACAAAAATACCCTAAGAAAATACATTTAATCTTTAAATAAAATAAGTATTTAAAATAATATCTGAAATGGCTTCAAAAGTAGTTTTAATATTAAGTGTTTAATACAAGACACATGAGGCTCACAAGCATTTCCAGCGTAGCCTCTGGTTACCCACTGAGACAACTGAAAATGGCCAGTGAGCCCAGCCCACCTACAAGGAAGTGCTACAGGTGGCCACGCCATGGAGTGCCTTGATAAAGTGGTGCTAAACCAATGTCAGAAATGAAAGTTCATTAGCATCTACCCTGAAGATTCTCCTGTTCTTCACAGCTTGAAAGATCACTGTACCTATTGGGTTATATTTTATCACTAACTCTTATGTCGTTTTTTAAAAATTTAATTTATTTTTAGAGCAGTGAAGGGAAGGAGAAAAAGAGGGAGAGAAACATCAATGTGTGGTTGCCTCTCACGTGGCCCTTACTGGGGACCTAGCTTGACAACCCACGCGTGTGCCCTGACTGGGCAGTGAACCAGCAACCCTTTGGTTCGCAGACCGGCACTCGATGCACTGAGCCACAGCAGCCAGAGCTAAATCTTATGTTTTTGAAGGTAGCTTTGGGATTTCCAATAGGGACAACTTTTTTATGCTGCTTTTGCTGCAGTGGTTGCCATTCACGTGGTATGGGCCCTCTTTGTCTACATGGCCTGGAGCGAAGGTTCGAGACAATGGTGTGAAGGAAAACAGGATCAAAATGAACATCATTCTGGACAGCATTAAACTGATTTTTAAAATGGGAAATGTGTCCAGGATACTGATGTCAAAAGAACATATTAAAAATAAAAAAATAAAAGACACATGATTAAGTAAATTATAGATGATCACCTTCATGAATTATATAATCATTTAAAACAATATGAAAACGCTATGGAACAATAGCATTTGGAAATAGAACAACACCCTCACTACAATTTTATAAAAATATCCAAATAAAAAGAAACAAAAATAAAAGCGGTTATGAGAATATGGACAGAATTTTCAAACTCTCTAGAATGTTACAATGTTGATTTAATAGATTTAAAACAGATTCACAGAAGGGTTTTCTAAAAGCCCTCATTTAAGTGTTGTTGTTTTTTAGCAATCATAAACTTACTTGTTTTAACTGACTCCGTCTTTTTGACAAAAGCATAATGTTTTCATTAAGTAAATCCCATTCTTTAGCCTCATAGCACATCTTCACTACTGCAACTAAGATACGAGATGTAGACACCATATCAGAAGCCTGTAAAGATGAAAATGCATTGAAAGTTAATGGAACCATATTAAATGAATATTAAATGAAATTATTGCTGACTGTGGTAACTTGAGGTTTTCACTATAAGCTACTCACAGTACGGGTCTGTTTTTCCAAAGAGAGCAGGGTTTCAATGACTTCTTGAAGTCTTCCTTCCTAAAACAAAAGATTAAAATGAACAATGAAAACATCACCACCAACACAAAACCAAATAACTAGTCTAAAATTTCCAACTTGGGGCCCATAAGCTATCTTTAATGTTCCAAAATACCTAAGAGAAATTAAATTCAGAACAAGGATTTAATGCCTGAGCAAAACATCAAGAGTTTGTTTTGGATTCTAAAGTATCAACTCAGTACAGTAGTACCTGTTTATCTGGTTCTAAACAGATATTCTTAACTGGCAACCACATGTGTACTTAAAGAATAAAAATGGGAAAAAGAATGGTTCTTTATAAATTACCATAACAAATATATTTTTTAATTTTTAAAAGATTTTATTTATTTATTTTTAGAGAGAGAAGGGAGGGAGAGAGAGAGAAAAACATCAATGTGCAGTTGCTGGGGGTCATGGCCTGCAACCCAGGCATGTACCCTGACTGGGAATCGAACCTGCGACAGTTCGGTTCACAGCCCGAATTCAATCCACTGAGCTATGCCAGCCAGGGCTAACAAATATTTTAAAACATGAAATTTTGAGGAGAAATAAAAGGATATTTGGTGGCAAAAAGGTAGGAAACTCTGATTAAATTATCAGAGACTTTAAAAATAAATAATTGTGCTGAAAAGAAATGAAGCCCTCTTGGCAGCAGCCACACTTGCTCTACCAAAAGTCATGCTTTTAAGCAGATACTGATCTAAATGAAATACATCCCTTTTTGCCTACTAATAATAAGCTCTACCTCATAAGCAAAACAGAAACATCCTCCCTGGAACACATTAAGAAATGAAAGTTAACAGCCCTGGCTGGTGTGGCTCAGTGGATTGCATGCATCCTGCAAACCAAAGGGTTGCTGGTTCGATTCCCAGTCAGGGCACATGCCTGGGGCCAGGTCCCCAGAAAGGGTTCCAAGAGAGGCAACCACACACTGATGTTTCCCTCTCTCCTCTTCTCTCTAAAAATAAATAAATAAATTCTTTTTTAACGTGTTTATTTTTTTATTTATTTATTAAAGATTTTTAAATTTATTTTTAGAGAGGGAAAGGAGGGAGAAAAAGAGAGAGAGAGAGACAGAGAGACAGAGAGAGAGACAGAGACAGAGACATCAATGTGTGGTTGCTGGGGGCTGTGGCTTGCAACCCAGGCATGTGCCCTGACTAGGAATCGAACCTGCGATGCTTTGGTTTGCAGCTCATGCTCAATCCACTTAGCTATGCCAGCCAGGGCTAGTAAATAAATTCTTAAAAAAAAAAAAAAAAAAATGAAAGTAATAAAATTCAAACAACATAAACCTAAATGATAATACACTGGGACTAAAATAAGCCATCCTATTAGGAACCACACATTTTGATAAAACCAACCCACAGCACAAAACTGCATTTCCAATAACTGATATTAATAACAATGAATGAACTGAAAGCTATGAGGAGTGTTTTATTTAGAAATTGTTTTTCTAACCGTAAATGAAAAAAGATATTCATGGATGGCACATGAGTACTCTTTTACTGATAAAAAATAAAACCTTATTAAACAGCTTTTGAATTAAGGACACAAATAATGTTTGGACTTTTCAAAAATACTGTTTCTATATTTGCCAAGATAACTTTTAAACTATGAATTTCCTTTTTTCTTTTTAAAGATTTTTTTAAATTTATTTTCTGAGAGAGGGGAAGGGAGAGAGAGAAAGAAAAGGAGAGAAAGAAACATCAACCTGTACAAAAAAGATGCATCTATTGGTTGCCTCTCACAGGCCCCCACCTGGGGGGACCTGGCCCATAACCCAGGCGTGTGCCCTGACAGAATCAACCTGGTGACCTTCTAGTTCTCAGGCTGGCTCTCAATCCACAAAGCCACACCAGCCAGGGCTGAACTATGAATTTTCTGTGCAACAGAATATGTACTTTGCAAAGCCACTGTTTGAACTTACTTTAATTGAATCTGAAACATACATGATTAACATTTTAACAATGTTTCCTATGCAAAGGGGAGAATCAGTTCTCAAAGTTCTATAGATTCATATATACAATAAATGCTGGCTAAATGTCCACCAGAGGAAAAGAACAAAAGGCAAATCTATAAATTCTCTAAAGTAAAGGCTAATAAATCATAAAATAAAATAAAAAAACATCAGAACTGAAAATACTGCTAGACATTATTTAATTCAATCATCTTACTTTCGAGTAAAAGAACTGAAGGCCAAACAACTCAGCCACAAAACCAACCAGCAGAACCAGAGCCCAGGGCCCTTGTTTCCTGGTCCAATTTTTCCTTCCCCTCACTACACTATATTAGTTTAAACTATACCTTTGCTTTGATCAAAGTAATCATCACTGGGAAATGGTTACTGTCTGGCAACAAAATGTAATGTGAAATAATTTAAATGTGAAATAGCTGTTTATTCATGGTCACCTCTTGTCACATTTGCAATTACTGTTAGTTATATGACTGATCAATACAATATAGCTTATATAACATTCAAATTCAGAACTATGGTTTTTATTTTTATTTTTTAAGAATTCATTTATTTTTAGAGGGGAAAAGAGGGAGAAAGAGGAGAGAAAACATCGATGTGTTTGAGTTGCCTCTCACACCCCCCCGACTGAGGACCTGGCCCAAAACCCAGACATGTGCCCTGACTGGGAATCAAACCAGGGACCCTTCAGTTTGCAAGCCAGGGATCAACCCACTGAGCCACACCAGCCAGAGCCAAACTCAGAACTATGGTTTTTAAAGAACTGAACCCTACATGTGAAGGAATAACACACTGCTCTAGAGCAATGGTCTGCATGTACCAATGAAACATTAAATGTTACCTTTTCAGAAAGATGGTCTTGACTAATGCTCTCTCAAATCAAGTCACTGAGCACCTCCTCTGACACTCAGGTTAGAGTTTCTGCTTTGCCATGACCCCAAATTCTATTCTATCTTAATGTTTACTGTCTTTGTAATCTCACTAGAATACAAACTCTTAAGAGTAGGGTTAGCGTCTATACTGTCGATCAGTGCAGTTCAGTGCTCTGCATCCGGACAAGCACACATTGCTTCTGTGGATATTGTGGTGCATCCCCTTATACTTGTGCCAGTTATTAAAGTGCATGTCTTGCCTTCTAAGTGGTAAGTTCTTTTAGGGCTGGACCTTGCTTAATTAATTGTTATTTCCCTTGCACCAACTGCACATATTGACACTGACCTGAACTAGTAGTCAGTTGACCTTAATGGCTTAAAATTTCTGATTCTTAGTGTCACAGCAAGTAGGATGTGACAGGTTATATAGCTAATAATTTGGTGCTATTTGAGGGACACTACCATCAACTTCATTAAATACAACTCCCAATTCTCTACCCACTGCCCCCCACCCCATCTTCCAGGTTCAATCCTATGGCTAAACATCTTCCTTTCCTATCTAATGAGATAGTTCCTGAAATGCCACCTCCTCGATTCTACCTTTCAACTCAGAGAGAAGCAAGATGGCCAGAGCTACCAAAACCAACTTAGAACATGTGACTTTTGTGAATCATTTTTCTCATTAAAACATTCCTTGAAATGAGGTAAATGACTACGGAGTTTGTTTAACATCAGTACATGTTGGGTATCTGTAAGTTCGGTGCATCTGTGTCCATCCTTTAACTCCTAAATGGATCCAATCTTTTAACGATTTGTTAAACAATCTAAAGAAAAAGCAAATAAGAAGTTACCACAGATAGCTGAGATTTAATGCCAATCCAACACTTTAAATGAACTGTTTGTTAAGTGGGTCTTTGTCCAAGCTGCTAACCATCAGTAAACTCTTCTACACTTCACTTCCTCTTTATTTTTAATACTAACCTTGAGAAGAGGCTGCAGGTGACCAAATGAAATGAAAAGACACCAAGAGAAAGGAGAACCAAAGGATATATTCAATTTAATAACCCAAGTAGTCCTCAAATAACCATACAGCACATACACCATCATCAAAAAGGAGGGAGGGAATCCTTTGTGTATTAAGAGCTGCTAAATGCTCCATCTTTACAGTTTAGAAAAGGCCTTCTTTGGATTAATTTTTAACTCCCTGAAACAACGGTGAAGGAAAAAGCATTAGCAAAAACTGGTATCACTTTTACTATTTCACCGACCTAAGGCAGGGTCCTCAAACACCAATCAAAGACACAACAGACTGTAATGGTTAAAAAGGAAGGCTCTGCAGCCAGACTGCTTCGGAACAAATCCCAGCCCTACCACTGTGTTACCTTGAGCAAGACACCCTCTCTGACTCGCAGTTTTCTCTTTAGTGAGACGGGTATAATAGTTCCTAGTCCATAGGGTTGGTGTAACGATTGATGTGATACCTATGAAGATAAGCTGGAACACAGTATGAACATAATCATCATCATAATAGTTAACACTATGTAGAACTTATACAGCAATAAATGTTAGTTATTATTGCTATCTGCTAGGTGAGTGTCAGGACACAGAAACAGAATTCTATTAGGTTGTAATTGTAGGAGATCTGAATGGCCTGGATTTGACAATTTGACCACCCCAGTCTAGACTTCAGTCTACCTTCTGAAGGCTTTTGCTACGTGTGTGTGTATCTTTTTTACCTGATATAGCTTTATTAAAGCCTCTATACACATATAATTTTCATCTTCAAATGTCTTTTACATTAAAAATAAAAAGTTTCTTAAGCAAAGTAAGCACAAAAGTGATAGTCCCTGTTACAAAAAAGAACACTCTCCATGTTCCCAGACACCTGAGCTTGACCTGGCTCTGCTGTGGTCCTTGGATAAACCGCTTAAGCTGCCTAAACCTTAGTTTTCTCACAAGTAAAATGAAAATAAAACTTTTTGTCAGTTTTATTAATGTATTCAAAGTAAAAAATATGCCCTGGCTAGTGTAGTTCAGTGGACTGAGCACGGGCTGCGAACCAGTTCGATTCCCAGTCAGGGCACATGCCTGGGTTGCAGGCCAGGTCCCCAGCAGGGGCCACGTGAGAAGCAACCACACATTGCTGTTTCTCTCCCTCTTTCTCCCTCCCTTCCCCTCTTTCTAAAAATAAATAAGTAAAATCTTTAAAAATTAAAAAAATTATGCATGCTAACATGTTCCATATATTCCAATGCAGACATGCAATGCTAAATCAGTATTTCCTTATGTTTGGCAGAATGGTTATAAAATACTATAAAACAATGAATAAATAGCAAATCATAGAGACATACCATTTAAAAAGTTAACTAGGACTATATGACAACCGTTAGTTTTTAACCTAATCCAAAGGTTAAAAACTGTGTGTCTGTATGAATAAAAAATGTACACCCTACCACCTCCAAGTCCCACCCCCACCCCCACAAAAGCAATTCACCTCTACACACTTGTTTTGTCCCACTGGTATGCTGGCTTAAAAAAAACCCCCAAAACAACCAGAATTCAAATGCCTTTAATTTTAAACATTTCCATTCCACCTGACAACTTAAAAGGCCATCTGGCATTTGAGTTGCAAATCCTTCAACTGTCTTGGACATAACAACGTCCTGAATAAATGCCATACACGGAATCACTAGGTAGCAGTGAAATAGTATTTTCTTACTGGCCTCTAACCTATTTGAGGGCAATAGCTTTGACTAGTGTTCTTTACCCCCCAAAATGCTTAGTGCTGACTAGGTCTTGCACACAGCAGACTGTCAGAACACATGGGTAAGGGGAAGATTTTTTTCCCCAGGCCTCAGTTCTACAACAGCTGTACTTCTTTAAAGCTAATGGTTTCTTCCTACGGACAATGTCACTCTATTAGTTCCAAAGTGGTGGTTCAGGGGCTGCCTTTGGCCTGTAGGTAAGTTTCATTTAATCTACATGGTAGTGACTCAGATAGTATTTTAAAACAGATTACTGTCCAGTTTCTAAATACGGAGGCATTTCATATATGAATCCATATTCCTGATTTTTCTCCCTCAAAATAGGAGAATTAACAAGGCTTGGCCTTCACCCCCAATTGACAAAGATTAACTGGAGGGGCAGAGTTACTGCTCGTTTCCCCGGGCAGGTGTTTACAAGTTCAGGGTTTCCTCACACGAGGCCCTCTAGGCTGGGAGCATGGTGAGAGCACAAGCTTTAAAATCCGTCTGCCTGGGTCTGCATCCTGGCCCCATCACTTCAGCAGGTGTATGACCTCGGAGCGTGTGACTTAACTCCTAGCCTGCTGTCTGTGAAGAATAGTAATACCCATCACACAGGGCTACGCGAGCAGGAAATAAGTTAATGCATGTAAGCACTAGGAAGAGTGCCTGGCACTGCAGAAATGACTCAGTGAATGTTGGCTACTGTTATCTCTCTGGCACTGCAGGTGTTTGAATTCTCCAACCCTTAAGTAACCAATGATGTTTCTTTACACTCTCTGCTAGAAATCTCAGAGATGAACTTATGGCTCCCTCCATCAAGTGCACTGTCCCTGAGAAATACAGGTGTGTCAACATCATCTATCCCTATCCTTGTTTTTTTGTAAAGTCTCATTAAATTTTTTTTAAGAGAGGCCTTAAAAAAGTGTCTTTCTAAGACTAAATGTGAAGTAAGTGTCCTCCTCCTGCCCCTGAACTTGCTGCATTTTAATGTACTTATGTAGTAAGCTCTTTAGGGACAAAAACATCCTTATGAGTGAATGCACCCCAGGTGAATAACAATAAAAATCTGCAGCTGGAAACTGATCAAAGAATTTGTTAAGGCCTGAGCATGATGAGGCCTTAGAGCAACAGCCCATGATGTCGCTGACTCAACAACTACCCTTCCCCTCCCATGTCAGCTAAACCGAGTCTTGAATCCCTGGCTCTACCTATTAATAACTGTAACGTTGGACAAATAACTCTTGAGCCTTGGTTTCTTTACATGTAAAACGATACACAAAGTTGCCTGATACACAGGAGGGGGAGCGATAATGTTTGGATCAAGTTAGGTTTCTATCCTATGGGAGATAGGCAATGGAGCTAACCTACTGTTCAAGACCTCCTCTAATTAGGCTATTCTACACTTTAGTGCCTATGTGTCTTTACTTATGTAGTTCCCGCTAAAGGAATGACCTTTTCCCCACCCAACCTTACTCATTCTTCCAGGCCCAACACAAACATGAGATTCTCGGTAAACGCTTCCCTTATCCCACCAGTAAGAATGAAGAACTGCCTTCCGTGTTACAAGAACACTTTATTCATTATTGTCGGGCATAGACCGCCCTGCAGGACTTGTCTAATTCATTACATCCACGAGCTCCTCCTGGACAGAAATCCTGTGTTAATCATCTCGTACTACCACTTTCCTGCCCCTTTTCCTGGCCAAAGGCCAGGCACATTGCCGTGATCCATAAACAGCTTGGCATAAACTAATTCAGCAAGAGCAGAACGAAACTCCCTGATCTAGCCTGAATGCGGCCTTAACCCCTGCGAAACTACTAAAGTAAGCGTTAAGCAGTATCCAAGGAAACGCAGAAAGTAGTATCCAGCCCCAACTCCTGCGGGTAGGAAGTGACCATCTGTCCTGAGGAGGGTCTGCAGAACTGTACGCATCATCGTACCCCGCCTGGCATCCCCCTGATCAGGCAGACGTGGGGTGTCCCACTCAGACAGGCCCAACCTGGGCTGGGGATGCGCGGTCCAGTCCTCAGGCCCCCTGAGGCCTAAGCAGCCTCCGCGCCGTGACTCAGCCCGTGGCGCCCGCCAACAGACAACCGGCCTCCCCTCACCTTCGCCAGCTTCTCGCACTCAGGCAGACGCTGATCCACCGTAGCGCTGTAGTCCACCTCCATCTTGACGATGCGCCCATCAGCCCGCTCCGAGCCGCCGTCCGCCATGGTCCCTGCCTGAGCGTCCCTTGCTGTCCCCCTGCCTCAGCCACCACTCGTCACCCACACCGGAAACTGCCTGCGCACCGGCTCAGGCAGTGAGTCGGCAGCTCGCGCGAAGGACCCCACGAGGCCCCCTGCGCCGGCCGCCAATCAGGCAGTGTCCGGGACAACCCTTAGGGCGGAGCTCGCCCACGTCCGGTTTCGGATGATAGTGTGGTATCGAAAATTTGCGGTGAGAATATCCAGTGTAATAGAGTAGGCCGTCCCATGTAGTCTTACACTCCTGTTTTGAAATGTTATGATATCTCAGAGCGGTGGGCAAGTCTCGGTTTTCTCATCTCTATAGGAGCAGGCTGAAATAAGTCCTGAAGAAAAAAGTTGTAAGGTGTCATCTGGTTGAGAATCTCGGTGCCTTAATCTGTGGGGTCTCTGAAAGCTCATAAACAAAGATAAGGCAGCGGCTCAAGTAAAACATTTTTGGTTTTCGTTTTTACTGTAACGTACTACAGTTGGTAACAATCGGTGGAAAGACATTTTATTTGCTTGCCCTGTAGGATCCTTGCGGACACAAATGAGATCATGTATGCGAGACTATTTTAATTCTTAAAGACCATACAAGTTTTCTTTATCATCATCCGCACTATTAGGGTCCCTATGGAAAAACTTAGGATCCTTGAAAATGAAAATGACCTCGAGTAGGGTGTGGTCAAAGTGTCACCAGTAAACTGGGAAGCAAATGGGAAATCTGGGAGTGGCCTGTTATGTCAGTGTAGTGGGCACCAACTTCCCTTTGTGCATGCTGAATAGCCTTTTAAAAATATCGATCTTTAATGAAAACCATAGATAATATAATCCACCTACACACAATTTTTTAAAAAGGAAAACATCCCAGTTGTAAAGGAGAATTACAAAATAATATATATACACACACACACACTATTTTTCAGACTACAAGACGCACCCCCCCCCCCAAATTTGGGAGCTTTACGTTGGTGAAATATGTTATGTTATTAAATATTTTACCACATTTTTTGCTTCAAATTTTTTTCCCTATTTTCCTCTAAAACCTTATGGTCCTAAAACCTTAGGTGTGCCTTATAGTCCAAAAAATATGGTAATTCAAAATATAAAAGCTGAAACATACCTACAGAAGAAAATACATAGTGTCATTTGCTTGGGTGTGGCAAGCAAACAACTATAAATATAAAAGCTACAATTGCAATAGGTATGTTCTATTGGTCTCTCAAGCATTATAAGGGCTTTCTGTTGGTGGCATGATTTTTCCAAAATAGTATACAACTTCTTGGTAAAGTGCTGACTATATCAAGTATAATCTTCCATTGCTTTTCACACGGAAGAATTCTAAGAAATTTTAGTCCATATTGAAACTTTAAAAAGAATAGCTTGGCATAAGTAAAATGGAGTTAGAGTCTAGGCCTCAGACACATAAGTAGGTGTCTGGAAGGACATTGAAAACTCTGATGAAACATGGGACAATGTTTTTACTGTGTAGGTTTGTTGCATTGCAGATGTCTAGCCCCCCAGTTACATGCTGCTGTATCCCTCTCCCCTCAGTGATTGTGACAACCCCAAGTTCCCTTAACAGATTTCTAAAACACACTCTAGGGGCCAGTGTGGTTGAGACGCGGTGAGCTAAGATGCTTTCTGGTTCTTATTTTGTGTGCAGTTGGTTTGATTGGAATAGGTAAAAGAATTGAGAGGTATACATTTTTGTGAGAAGAGTTTGAAAAGACAAAAAGTAACAAAGGTGCAATAAACAGAGTTATGATGTCCAGAACTCAAAAATGAGAGTGTGAGGGGGTCTAAGAAAAAGGCAAATAGGTAGAGAAAACTGTAGTTGCCTCCCACACCAAACTGAAGCCTTTCTTCCCTAAGCTGGGAGGTAACAAAAAGTGAGAGCAAATTGAAGTCTAAGGGATAGCCTGAAAAGGAAATAAAAAATTAAAGTGAAGTAAATAAAGAAGGAATTCAGTAAAAGTTGGACCAGTGGACAGGGAAAATATATGAGCACCATAGTACAGAAAGACTACAAATCCTTTATTTGGGTGAGTCTGAGATTAAATTTGTTACTTTGTTAGAAAGAACTGGTTTCAGCCCCGCCTGATGTGTCTCAGTGGATTGAGTGTCATCCTGGGAACCAAGGGCTCACCGGTTGATTCCCAGTCAGGGCACATGCCTGGGTTGCCCGCCAGGCCTCCAGTTGCAGGATGTGAGAGGCAACCAGTCAATGCTGATGTTTCTCTCCCTTTCTTCCTCCCTTCCCCTCTCTCTGAAAATAAAGAAAGAAAATATATTGAGAGGGAGAGAAACATCAATGTGTGGTTGCCTCCCGTGCCCCTCCCCACTGGGGACCTGACCTGCAACCCAAGCATGTGCCCTGACTGGGAATCAACTGGCAACTTTTTGGTTTGCAGTCCGGCACTCAATCCACTGAGCCACACCAGCCAGGGCAAATATATAAAATCTTTAAAAAGAAAAAGAAAAGAAAGAATTTAGTTTCAGAAGAGAAAAATTGGCAGTGGAAGAATAAGGAACCTAAAAGGTAGGCTGAAAATAGTGATTGGAAAAAAATTATTCAGAAAAATTGGTAATGTATACTATGCTACTAATTACTGAAAACAATGTATGTGTATATATAGTCATTACTTTTGGTATTTTTTTTTATCACATTAGGCATTTCTGGCATGTTTGGCTTATAGGCTCTGCACATAGCTGACTCAAAGCCCCTGCTTCTGCGAAGTGAGCATTCTAAAGGGGGGAAGACAGACACTTGTGTAAATGTGTACCAGAGGGTGCCCGTGTTTGGGAGGTGGTCAAGGAAGGCATCGCTAGTGAGCCAATACCTCAGGTAAGTAAGGGAGTCTTAGAATGGAGGAGGGAGAGGTGGCAGTGAAGATTCCAGGCAGAGAGAGGCAGGTGCAAGAACCCTGGGGAGAGAGCTGTCAGATCATGCCTGGCCTGTTTGAAGACCAGAATGGGTAAGGGTTCAAGTTATAGGATATGCGGTTCAGGGCAGTTTGGCTGTTACAAGGAATTGGTTTTTTAATCTGAGTAAGATGGGAAGCGGCGGGGCGGGGGTGGTTGGGGCAAAGGAGTGGCATGAGCTGACTCACTTACAAAAGAATCATTCTGTCTGATGTGGTGACTAGGTCGGAGCTTATTGCAGTAATCCAAGAGGAAAAGGATGGTGGCTTGGACTGGGGTGGAGGTCATAGAAGTGCTAAGAAGTGGCTAGGTCCTGGATGTAATCTGGAGATAGAGCTAAAATAGGATTTGTTGCCGGATGTGAGGGGAGAGGGTTAAACATGCCATCAAGATTTTCGACCTGGCCGTCTGGAAAAATGGAGTTGTCATTTAACAAAGTGGAGCAGATTAGCAATGAGCAAGTCAGAGGGAAAGGGCAGCAGCCCCGTGTGGGGTATGTTAAATTTGAGGTGCCTGTTGGATATCAGAGCCACAGTGTTGAGAAGGTAAGTGGCTATACACGTGTCAGATTAAGGGGACTCATTTGGGCTGGAGATCTGAAGTTAGGAGTCCTTAGCATATCAATGGTATGCAAAGCTATGAGGCTTACATTATAGAAATGTTCTTGACATGTGTGTAAAATATTTGTTTTTATAAATTGCTGATTTTAAATGCAGTGGGAAAACTTGGTATTTTCAAGTCTGCTGTCAATCATTTTGTAAAAATATATATATACTGTGTTTTATCTTTTGAATATATCAGTCCTGTGTAGAATTTCTTCAAAGTTATATCAGGTGAACAAAGTCCTAACTAAAGCATTATATTCATTTACTCTTATTGCTGCAGCAAATAACCACAAATTTAGTGGCTTAAAACAAGAGAAATTGATTCTGTCACAGTCTGGAGTCCAGAAGTCTGCAGTCAGTATCGCTGTGCCAAAATCAGGGTATGGCAGGGCCACGCCTCCCTGTCGATGCTCTAGGGGACCATTCTTCCTCTTCCACCTTCTGGGGCTGTGGGCAGTCCTTATCAGTGGCCTCCTGTCTCCAGTCTCTGTCTTCCTGGTCAGGTGGCCTCCTCTTCCTGTGTGTGGAATCTTTTCTACCCTCCTCCTGTGCGGACACCTGTGATTGTATTTAGGGCCCACCCAGATAATCCAAGATAATCTCCTTATCATAAATCCTTAATTTAATCACATCTGCAAAGGTCCTTTTTCCAATAAGGTGATATTTTCAGGTTTCAGGATTTAGGATCTGATCTCTTTGGGGGCCAATGTTCAGCCCACTTAAAATTACCTGAGCAATTTTTAAACTGGGATTTTGATATAAATGATTACATGTGCTTCACAAGCAAACATAGTTCTCTCTTTCTCTCTCTGGTAGTATTTAAAATGTTCCACAAAAAGTCATTGCACAACTAAGAATACATTTCCAGATGTGCCAACATCATTTTATGATACTAGGTTAAATATGCTTTGGCATTAAAGAACGATGGATACAGTAAATTATGGTTGCACAGTTGCCTCCTCTTAAGGACACTCAGGATCAAGGACAATGTTTTCTTTCATCTTTAAAATTTCTCTCCAGGGAGTACAGGTTACCTGTAGTCCCATTAATTCATCTCAGAACTTTCCAACATTTTGCCAATTCCTGTAAATAGGTAATGCAATTAAAAGTAATACTTTCCCTGGCTGGCATAGCTCAGTGGATTGAGCTCAGGCTGCGAACCAAAGCATCGCAGGTTCGATTCCCAGTCAGGGCACATGCCTGGGTTGCAGGCCACGGCCCCCAGCAACCACACATTGATGTTTCTTTCTCTCTCTCTCTTTCTCCCTCCCTTCCCTCTCTACAAATAAATAAATAAAATCTTTAAAAAATAAAATAAAAACAAATAAAATCTTTAAAAAAAGAGACAAAACTGTAAGTGACCACAGAACTTCCAGAGTTTTTCTGTGAAGCATTCTGTACCACATTATTGTCAATTAATTTATATTTTATATGCATTTACTGCACAGTATAGGGAATTACACATCAAAGAGATTCTCTGTATTTAATGGAGGCCTGATACATGAATCTACACATAAGAATTGCCTTAGGACTTGCTTTATGTCAACTTTAGCCGTGACTGGTGTGGCTCAGTTGGTTGGGCATCATCCCACAAAGCTAAGGACTTGCGTTCAATTCCCAATCAGGGTGTGTGTGTGGGTTGCGGGCCTGGTTCCTTGTTGGGGTGTGCAGGAGAGGCAGGCAACCTATATTTCTCTCCCTTTCTCCTTCCCTTCCCCTTCTCTAAAAATAAGTAAATAAAATGTTTCAAAAAGGAATGAATTTAACATTTGCTTAGCACCTAAAAAGGTGTTTATAACACACACAGATGTGCAGGCATTTAAAACACACATAGCCCTGGTTGGTGTAGCTCAGTGGATTGAGCACAGGCCTGCAAACCAAAGGGTCACCAGTTCGATTCCCAGTCAGGGCACATGCCTGGGTTGCAGGCCAGGTCCCCAATAGGGGGTGGGTAAGAGGCAACCACACATTGATGTTTCTCTTCCTCTCTTTCTCCCTCCTTTCCCTTCTATAAAAAAAAAATAATCTAAAAAAATTACAAAATAGCTTTTTTAAAATTAAATTAATTTATTTATTTATTTATTTTTAAAGATTTTATTTATTTATTTTTTTTTAGGGAGGGAAGGGAGGGAGAGAGAGAGAGAGAAAGAGAGAGAGAGAAACATCAATGTGCAGTTGCTGGGGGTTATGGCCTGCAACCCAGGAATGTACCCTGGCTGGGAATCGAACCTGGGACACTTTGGTTCCCAGCCCGCGCTCAATCCACTGAGCTATGCCAGCCAGGGCTAAATTTATTTATTTTTAGAGAGGGAAGAGAAGGAGAAAGAGAGAGAGAGAGAGAGAGAGGAACATCAATGTGCAGTTGCTGGGGGCCATGGCCTGCAACCCAGGCATGTGCCCTGACTGGGAATCGAACCTGCGATGCTTTGGTTCGCAGCCTGAGCTCAATCCACTGAGCTACGCCAGCCAGGACACAAAATAGCTTTAAAAAAATAAAATAAAATAAAATAAAATACACAGAGGCACATATAGGTATACTTTGCTACAATTAAACAATATTTAATAAAAATTTAAAAAATTTAATCTTCATTGTATTTTTTCATTACCATTTACTCCCCTTATATCTCCCTGCCCCCAGCAATCATCACACCAACAGTGTTGTCCATAATACAACAAAAAATAGTTGCAGAGGGTAACATTTGATTTTCAAAAGTCTCCCATACAAAGTGGGGCGTGTTGAAATGGCACAGGAACCAAACAGCAAGAGCTACCAACCGTCCAAGGCTGGACGGTTGAACAATATGAGCAACAAAATTAATGTGGTACAGAGTTACAACAAGTATAGAATATGCACGAGTCCAGTCCGCACTGACATAAACGAGTGAATGAATAAATGAGGGAACAGGGACAAACCTTGCAGAATTCCATGTTGTGTATGGAATTCCGCAAGATTTCCCTCAAGGAGGTGGGGCTCCCTTGAGTGTGGGCTGCATGTAGTGACTCCCAAACAATAAAGTACAGAAAGGGAAAAAGTAACTTTATAATGGAAAAACTTGACAGACATTACCTTAACCAAGTGATCAAGGTTAAGGACAAGCCCTTTATTGAGGGCTATTTTGGTAATATAAAGCAGACCATAGGAATGACAAAGGGAGACCTTTACATCACTGTGATGTAACAGTTTTGCTTAATTGCTTTTCTCCTTAGCTCTGATTTTGGCAAGCTGAGTCAGTCTCTCCAGAAGCTTCTTCTTGGAGTAGCTAAACATTTAGATGAGATTAATGAATACTACACTAATACAGTGGCTCCCCTCCATACCAAGCACTATATTTGGTAATGTGTGTGTGTGTGTGCATGTGTGTATCGGGGTGTGGGGAGTTGGTACATAGTAGTGGATAAAGACCAGGGCTGCTATTAAAAATCCTACAGCGACTTTCACAACAAAGAATTATCTGGTACCAAATGTCAGTCGTGCCAAGGTTGAGAACCCTAACCTAATACATGCATACATCTGACAGACACTTGTTGGGTACCTGTAATATCCCTCACACCAGGTTGTTTCCAGATGACATAAATAGGACATGTTCCATCTCTTCTGGAAGGGGAATCATGTTGGGGAATTGGAGAACAGGTGAAACACAGTACTGTATATGACATTTTATGTATAAAGGCCACGCTTGCATACACACAATCAAAATGAATGGTTCAAATAAGTTATGGGGGTTGTCTAGAAAGGTAAAGTATCATCTAAAATGGTTCTGTATAGGAAATAGTACTTTTTAAAAAAATTGAGTTTATTGGGAGGGAGACAGGATTTTCGATGGGCCTTGGTGGATTCACAGACCTTAGATACAGTGAGTGGGAAAGAGGAAGCAGGAAGACCCATGTGTTTTACAGTAGAAGTACCAGGGGTGTTTTAGGAATAAAACATAATTTGAATAGTCACAAAGACTCGGTACGCTGTTCTTTCAGACCCTACTTACAGAGGTGGGTAGGACCTTCTTACAGTTCTTTCACACATACTGAAGAGGTTTCAAATGGGGGATGGGAGTTCATCATCAGAATTCTGGTGAAGACAATGGGTTGTAAAAGCTCCTAGGATGATTCACTTTGATGTGTACCTCCTCCATCTCGAGTTTTGAGAACCTCTGCTTTCATAGGTTGTCACTCATCTGAGGATGAATGCTGTCACAGGCATGCATAGGCTAGTATTCTTTTCCTTTTGGTCATATCTTCCACATTGGGAACTTTACTCTTTGTTCCTCTTTTTTGTCCTTTGTGTCCACCCCCATTTTTCAATATGTGATGGTCAGTAGCTGTAGGTGATATGTTGTTAATGGATCATCAGGCCACCCACAGTGATAATAGCAACATCTTCAAGGCTCTTTGGTGACAGATACTGCGGGGACTCCACTGGTTGAAAAGCAAGATAAAATCCTTGCCGGACTTGCTAAGGTGACTTAAAACATTTGTTAAAATGTGTCTGACCAGTAGATGGCGCGTTCCTCCCTTTGTGAGAATGTTATGAATGGATAAGCTCTCCCTTTGCCCTCTCCACCCCCAAGCGCTGTTGTAGTGAAAACAAATCCACCCCTATCCTCTTTTCGTTCGCGATTTCAAGCCCTTCCCGTAAATCTCCTATAGAACTATAATAATATAATAACCTGCCTCTGGTATCCTTCCGTCCTACACCATCCAAGATGCTGCCGTCAGAATCACTTTCCAGAAATACAGATTGTCAGTGCCCTGCTGAAAACTGAAAAATGGTGTCTGGGGGAGCATGGGCGTGGGGAGGATTCTCCGTGAGGGCAATCACAGGAGAGAAAAGTCTAGGCACAGCGGAGGCCTCTCTGACCAACGGATTTGTCTCAGGGGATGAGTGACTGGCTATTGTGGGAAAGGTAAATTCAGAGCCTTGATCCTCCTGCCAAGGAATTTGAACTTGCTCAATAGGCCATGGAGAATCACTAAGAGGTTTTGAAGGCTGCAGGATTACAGCTGTGTTGGAACGAGATTAATGTGACCAGGCATGTGGATGGACTGACTGAAAAGGAGTTCAGTGGAGAAGTCAGCTTACCAGAGGGGTAAGAGGAGAGGTGTAGTCAGGCTGATTCGCAGTTTGGAAAAATCAGTAGTTCCTCAACCATAATATTCATCAGTAATATACAGAGTAACAGAATCCATGCCAGGCAATGTCTGGGAGGTCAGAAATATACCCTCAGAGTCTGATGTCCTGCATGCACGTGTCCACGGGGCTAACCACTACGAGCCCTGGCTGCGTCTGGGAAGAGTATTAGGTGCCGAAAACGAAGCCACTACACGTGTTTTCAAGTCAGCAGTAGAAAAAACAAAAACAGCTTGAGCTTTTTTCCATATCACAGGCTTTCAATGTGTTATTATTCAACACTACAGTGTCAGATTTAGATTTTCCACCTCGAGGAATTTGGTTTAGCTTTAATTAGTTGCTAGGAATATTTCTGAGCCAAGTCTGGGAAACATTTATCTAGAAAAGTGTTTTCACTAAAATGTAAGCTGGATATAGGGTGTCGTTTTTCTATCAAGCTTTGTATCATGTTCACACAGTTATAAATTTTCTCCAGCCATCTGGATGATTTTTGTCACCACCCACCATAGTTATACTGGATAATTATTTATTAATCATAATTCAAAATACTATACAATTGAGGCCATCTGAGCTCTATGAGTAGCTGCAGGACTTTAGAGTATGAATATTTTTCAGAGAAAAGGTGTTCTGCATAGAGGCAACTGATGCATTTTTCATCCAACAACTTTTCAGAAAAACAAGCTTAAAAATACCAAATAACCCCTGCCCCGACTTTAGCAGTTATATGAAGCTTCCTGAGTAACCAAAGAATGTGCCTCTTGTGGTTAAAATGAGGGATCTGTTTAATAAGGGAGAAATACCAGCACTCCAGGCATTTCCACTGACATTTCATTGTGACTTTTTGAACTTAGGAGAGCTGACGCGAAAACCTGTCTTCGCTGCTCTGCGAAGCCTGCAGTCAGACTGCAGGGCAGGGCCTGGAGCGGTGAGAGGCCGCGCCCCTTACCCTCTTTTCTCTGCTTGGTGTGTGTTCACGCCTCCCTTTCTGCCCACTGCTGCACTGACCATTTCCCAGGACTCCTGTTCTGAAGCCAGTTAGGAAAGTAGGCAAAGGTTTGTTTTCAAATCCCACGGCCTCTCCAGCGCTGCACTTGGCTAGTGAACCAAAGTGAAAACGCTTGTGATGGGTATTTGTAAAGACCTTTGCCAAAGGTCAAGGAGCACTTCTGTTCCTTGGAACCAGAAGTTTCCCAGAGTGGCTGGACGGAGCCCTGTGGCACTCGGGGCACGTTGGAGAACCGATTCAAAGTGCGCTGGAGTCTAGGGAAGCCCGGGTCTCCAATCCTCCCCAGATACGGTCAGGCTGTTTGGCAGCAGCCCGGGAGAGACATGCTGTTTTGTTTAAATCCTCCACATTCTTTGCCATTTCCCTATTGGCCGGATGGGGCTCCCCGCCGCGGCCGCTGCTGATGTCAGCCCTGCCGGCGCTGGCTCCTCCCGCACCCACCTCCCCGGCCCGAGGCACACTGCAGCTCGGCGCGGACTCTCCGGCCCCCGCGAGGTGGCTGCAAACTCGCGGGCACGCACGGCGCTTGGGGAGCCGAGGGATTCGGGGGAGGGGACGCGCGCGGAAGGCGCCAGCTAGCTCTCGCACGCCCCTCGCAGTGCGAGTGGAGGCTGGAGGAACCCGGGCCTCAGCCCAGCAGAGCCGGTGGCGGTGGCGGCTTCCCTTTTCTACCCCCTCGAGCTCCGGAGCGTCTTAGGGACCGGCCCTAAAAAGAGCAGGAAATCTTGTTTACCGCCCGGGGAGAGGAGCCCTCTAAGCCTTTGTCTGGAAAGTCAGCATCTCCGGCTGCAATGTGTTCCTGGTGAATTAGCTCTGGGCGGACCGGCCGGAGAAGGGGGGTCGTCAGGTTCGTGTTCGGTTTCAGAGGCAGATCGAGCGGGTGACTTTTGTGCATTCGTTTTAATTTTTGGAAATCTCTCTTTTCCTCCCTCGCCCGCCACCGGGCATGTCCTGATCTGACGGCCGCTCCTACCGCCCGCGGCTGCGGATCAGAGAGGTTTCCAGCGGGGCTCCCTCCCTCCCTGACTTTGCAACACCGCGTTCCAGGAGGACCGACCTCGGCGAGCAAGGAGGCGGGGGAGCCGCGAACACCCGGACCCAAGCCTTGACATGGTCTCGGCCCGGGAGGAGGAAGCCAGAAGCTGAGCGCAACCGTCAGAGCTTATTCTCCCGCCGGCTCCGAGAGTGGGGCTCCGGGCTCCCTGCCCTGCGCCTGGGCGGCAGCTTTGTTGTTCTGGGGGGCGTCCCCCGCTTTTCGCCCCGAGGGTCCGCGGCCGGCAGGACCATGTTGCTGAAGGAGTACCGGATCTGCATGCCGCTCACCGTGGAGGAGGTAAGCGCCGCCCCGGGCCCGGCCTCGCCCGCTCCCGGCCCCCCGCCCAGGGGCGCCGCGTACCCCGCTGCCGCCTCCCCGTCGGCGAGTCCACTACGGGCCGCCGGGAAACCTGGCAGGAGGGGAGGGAGGAAGGGAATTGTTGTTTCCACTTGTCACCCCAGCGGGGGAGGGCGGCGTTGGGTGGGGCGGTGAACTCCAGGTGGGCCCTTTGGGGGCACGTAGAATTCTCATTACTGGGGGTCAGAGTCGGTGTATTCCTCTAATTAAGCAAATGAATAAAGCAAACCAAACAACCCTAGGCACCCGCTGGTAGCTGGGGGGTGGGGGTCGTCGTCCCGTTCTGGCAAGGGCCCAGGCTCCCCTCCCGCCCTTCTCTGTAAGGTCCTCGTACGGGGAGATGCCATTTGCCCTCGGGATCTAGAGGGCCCGAGCCCTGCAGGGGGATAACTTGGAGCCATGGGAGGGTCCGCCTGGGCCCGGACCTCTTGCGTTGGCCACCAGCCTGGGTGCTGCTCCCGCCACGCCCTCGCACCCAGGCTCCCGGACCCGGCTTCGACCTTTTAGCAAACCGCCTGACTCGGAAACTTTCTGCGTCTCTTGTTTCCTCTGCCGCGGGGAGCGTGGTCTGCAGGCGAGCGGCGCGCTGCGGGGGCTGCGGCGCGGCCACTGGAGGGCGCTCCAGCACGCGGGTGCGGGTCAGGCCCTGGGGTCCGGCCGCAGCGGCAGCGCGGGCGGGTGGCGGGGGTCGTTCTCCACGCGCGCTGCTCAGGTCCGTTCCCTCCAAGCAGCAAGCTGCATCACTCAGGAAATGATGACTCAATGAGGATTATTCAGGCCTCGGCTTCCTTTAATACCCCTCTCTCCCCGACCTCCTTGGTGATTTCACCATTGCTTAGCGTCTGTCGAGGGACCGCGAGGGAGCGGGAAGCCAATCAAGGCGATTCGAAACTCACTAGTGTGGTTTGGTATGGTAACACAAACGAAATCGGGAACCCCAACTGTATTTACATTTAAATACCGTGCCCGTAATGTCTTAGGTGTTATTGAGCTACATTACTTTGTGCGGCGGGTGCTTTGGGAGAGAAAAAAGATAATTAACCAAGAACACGTCTGTGCACCCAATGGGCTGTCTTCATTAGTCGCTGGAGCCAGTGTTGAGGCAAGACCCACCTACCTACACTGACAGGCAAGATCGGAGTAGCTCTGAGTTTACAAAATGCATCCCAGGGACTCCGGCTGCCAGAAAACTGTCAGCCAGGCCCCACCCGAATGACCAACCGAAAGTTGCAGTTTGTTGGCATCTGAGGAGATAGCACTGGAACAAGATCGTGAAGGGTGGAGGCCTTGTGGGTAGGCAGAATTTTGGTGGGGGAGCATCGCGACTGTGTAAATAGAGTGGTGCAGCACCACACAGCCCTCTGGAGAGTGAGGGGGGCAAAGGAATGAGACTGGTTAACTGGAGTATTTCTAGAAAAGGTTGAGATTGTCCCACTCGGGCGGCTGAGCTGGAGTACTTCAGCTTGCTGGTGCATTTGTTTCTACCCTGTCTCCTCCTAATGACTTTATTTATTGACAGGAATTTGGAATCTAGGGGCCATGTTAGTACTGCATGAAATACCCCAAAGTGCAGGTGATAGTCAAGGAAATAACCAGTTCTAGAATCTTCTGTACTACCTGCAAAATCTCTTTATTCTGGTTGGTTCTCTTCTCTGGCTGTCTTGAAAATGCAGGCAAAACTCCGTTCCCTACTTTTCTTTTTCCCATTACTTAAGTACCCACCACTTCCTGGTGAGGTAGTAACATTGAGTGGTTAGGTGGAGGCCCTTCCTTTGTTAATTGGCAAATTAAATCAGACTCCACCTGTAACATAATGTATAATTATAACCTAATTAATGTATAATTCATTTGGACTAAAGCATGATTCAGTTTCTGTAAGGTCATACTCTGAAGTAGTTTTCTACTTTGTCGGAGAAGCAGGGGTGCAGTTTAGGTTGCTAGAGCTTCCCAGCTGGAAGGATTCAGGTGAAACCCATCAGGTGATGGATTTGGCTAGGCCCACCCGGCTCGCCAGAGGTTAGGCCCCTAGAGTCTGACTGGTAGTAAACCCCACAATCACCTCAATCCCCCTTTGCACTGTGCCCTACTGACCTGAGCATTGAAAATTGGGAAGCAACGTAACAGTGTCTTCACAGAAGACAATTTCCACCGATTTGGGTAGTCTTTTGGAACTCTTAACTAGTTTCAACTCTTGATTTGCTTTAGGCTGCATTCATAGATCTATGGAACTTCTGGAACTTATTTCTGTTTAACTGCCATAGTTAATCAGTAGCAGTGTCCATATTTGTAAAAATGAGGCAAATGCCTTGTCTTGGAGAGTCATTGAGAGAACAGACACCACGTGCAGGTTCTTTATCCCTGGCCTTTTCCCATTTAACTCCTCGTGGAGGGAGTGTAAGGGGCCTGGTGTGTTGTTATCTGCATTTTGCAGGCAACTAAACTGAGGTGCAGAATGATTAAGTAGTGTGCACCCGGCCACACAACTAGTTAATAGCCAAGCCAGAACCAGGGCCATGGTACACACCACTATTTGTTTTTTCTTACTCTGTTCTTTGCCTGTCGTTAGTATTTACTCCAGCAAAAGCCAAACATACTTCTTGAAAACAGATAAAGTCAGCACTACTAACTAAAGGTAAAATCAACTGCTCTTTAATTATTATAGAGAGTACTGTTTCTGCTATTCCTCTAGCCTTATTTTCACTCATAAAATGTCTCCTAGTCCTAGGAAGGAAGAACAGCTCTGTGAGATAAAGAAAAGAAAGCTGAACTATAATCTAGACAGAGTGTTGGTGTTTTGTTCTGTTTTAGACATTAATTTCAGAAAAAAAAGAATGATAAGTCAAATCCCATGGGTTAAAAATTTCATTAGAACAGTCTCCTCATTTATGTTCTTACAAATAAAAACCATTGGAAAGTTCTGCTCAGTAATGGGTCCTGGGGGCTGAGAGTTGGTCATACAGAGATAGAGAGTTGTCATTGTTTTCATTTGAAATATTTGGTGATGTTGATTCTGGAGTTTTAGACTCAGAAGGGCTCTTAGAGGTGATCTACAGTTGAGCTATTTCACTTTGCAGAGAAGAATAGAGTTGTACAAGGTTCAGTTAGTTGCCCATCTTCTAGCTAAGGGCAGGGTGTAGGCCAGAACCTAGGTCTTCTGATACCTGGTACAAAGCTGTTTTACCACTTTCCCTGCCTCTGGGCTTCCTTGTTTGAAGGGAATATTATCCCTGAGCATGATACACAAAACAGGCATACTAGGCAGTCTTTAGTTGAAGGTGGGTTGGAGACTTTGACCTTGTATACTTAGGGGATATTTAGGGTAGTCAGCTGACCAGAAGGGTGGCCAGGGGTGCTCTGTTTGAAGCTGCTTCTGTTTAACAAGCCTACTGGTTTTCCTTATACTGTGTACTTATTTGGGGTGGCTTTTGGATGTGTGGCTTCAAGGAGATTATGGTGGAGTTCAAGACCCCTCCCTCCCCAGGAAACTCCTTGGATGCGGTCACTGGCCCCAGCATCCCAATCCAAAAAGTCATTTTTGTTTTAAAGATTTTATTTATTTTTAGAGAGGGAAGGGAGGGAGAGGGAGAGAGAGAGAGAGAGAGAGAGAGAGAGAGAGAGAGAGAGAGAGAGAGAAAGTTCAATGTGCGGTTGCTGGGCGTTATGGCCTGCAACCCAGGCATGTACCCTGGCTGGGAATCGAACCTGGGACACTTTGATTCCCAGCCCGCGCTCGATCCACTGAGCTATGCCAGCCAGGGCTCAAAAAGTCATTTTTTAAAAGATTTTGTTTTTATTTATTTTTAGAGAGAGGGGAAGGGAAGGGAAAAGAGAGGGAGAGAAACATCATTGGGCTGACTCTCACATGCCCCCAACTGGGGACCTAGCTGGCAACCCAGGCATGTGCCTTGACTGAGAATCGAAGTGGCTACCTTTCAGTTTGCAGGATGACACCCAACCTACTGAGCCACACCAGTCAGGGCCCAAAGGTCATCTTCGTGACTCCGAGGCATGGTCTGAAGATCACCCTGACTGGTACTTAGCAGCAGGATAAGCATTTTCCTAGAGCTAAGCACATCCTAATGTAATCTAAGGCAAGAACCCTTTCGTGCACACTGCTTGCTTTGGTGTTCAACACTTCTGGCTGCATTAACATTAATGCATGCACTTTTGGGAATCTATTTTTGGACTTTAGGAATATTTTATTTATTTTTAAAGAGATGGGGGCAGAGAGGGAGAAGCCAGCCTGCAGCCCAGGTGTGTGCCCTGACTGGGAATCAAACCAGCAACTTTTTGGTTCATAGGCCAGTGCTCAGTCCACTGAACCATACCACCCAGGACAAAAACAAAACAAAACAAAAACCCACACAACTTCCTTTACTATGGAATATTGTTTTGTTCTTTGCCCTGGCAGAGAGCCAGTGCACTTTATCCTGGCTCCCCGGGTCCCCACACACGTCTTACACACATTTCTGAGAACAGATTTGGAACCAGGGTGGTGCCATCTCTGGAGCCGCCATAATGCCCAGCAGTGCTCCTTATTCTCTTTTTAAATGATTTTTGTGGGCTGCATCTTTTTTAAGAGATTTTAAGTTTGATATTGGCACTGACAGTTCGTCTTTTGTACCAAGTGATACCCCTGAGTATAAAGGTTCCTTGAGTTAATCTTATAGACTTTCCCCAAGAATCCTTATAATCATAATTTTGAAAATGTTTTTATAGGAATGAGCACTACTGCCCTGACTGGCGTGGTTCAGCGGGTTGGACATCACCCCACAAAGCGAAGGGTCGCTGGTTTGATCTTGGTCAGGGCACATGCCTGGGCTGCGCATTCAGTCCCATGGTGGGCTGTGTATGAGAGGCAACTGATGGGTGTTTCTCTCTTACATCCATGTCTGTATCCCTCTCTTTCCCTCACTTACCCTCTCTCCAAGAATAAAAAAAAAAAATCTTACCAAAATCAATAAGCACTATTAATAAAAAAAAATAAGAAAGAAAGAAAGAAAAGAGCCCTGGCTGGCATAGCTCAGTGGATTGAACGCGGGCTGTGAACCAGGCATCACAGGTTCGATTCCCAGTCAGGGCACATGCCTAGGTTGCAGGCCATGGCCCCCAGCAACCACACATTGATGTTTTTCTCTCTCTCCCTTCCCTTTCTAAAAACAAATAAATAAAATCTTTTAAAAAAAAAATAAAAGAAGCATAAACAAAGAAAAACAAAAACCTGGAAAACAACAAAAAAAGACAAACCCAAAACAACAAAAGGATGAGTACTGTTGTGACCCCCCGCCCACCCTGCCCTGTTAGCCTAGCAGGGAAGAATCAATGCCAGGGTCCTGGGTTTGACTTCCGGCCCCTCCTGGCAGCTTCTCTTGCTGGTTCCACAGCCAGGGAGCAATGTTCCTCAGCTGCCCAGCTGTCTTGCAGAGCTCCCTCCTGGGTTGTGAGGGGTACCTGGGGAGAGGGGCGGGTTAATGGATAAGTGCAAACCTTTCACTGCTAATGGATCGGACAACAAGGAGCAGATGCCCTCCTCCTGGCTGGCCAGTGAAATTGACTTTGTGTGCACAGGGCACTGCATTTTCCTTGTAATTTTGGTGCGAATGCCCTTCACATGAAACACATTCTGGGCCTTGAAAAAAATGCACACTGTTATTAACAAAACCCTAGTTAAGAGAGAGTGGTAATTAACTTTTGCTTTTCATTTAAAAGGCATTGAGTGAGTCCCTAAAGCTCTTAAAAATCAACTTAGAAACCCGGTCTGATTAAGTGAGTATTACTGATATTCAGAGAAAAGTGAGCCACCTTCATTTCAGAAAGGCTCTCATTTCAGGTGAATGGAGAATACTATTTTTTTGTAAGCAATTTTTAAAAAATATTTTTCCAACATTCAACCCTGTCAGGTCTCCCTGAAGCCCCAGAGTATGAATTAAGGAAGTGTGTGTAGTGTGTGTGTGCTTCACACAGTTGTTGTTTTAAAAACAAAAATGTGTGCACGGTGACAGGCAGGACATGTGGTTTTCAGGGGCCGTGGTTCCTGGAAGAACCAGCCGAGGGTCATTGCCTCCGCCGCCTGAGTGGGGCACAGGTGCCTCTCGCCAACTGGCCCGTGTGGGCTTCTGCCTGCTGTCTGTTGCCTGCAGGTCTGTGTGGTCGAGGGGCTCTGAAAACCTTTTTTTGAAAACCAGCAAACACTTGTGCCTCTGTTCAGAGAAGACGACAGATACAGAAATCAACTGATTTGTAGCAAGAAGTCAGGAAGGTTTTACGTCTCTTGAGCAAATTTAGCCCCCTGGGAGAGGAAAAAGAGAATTTCAGATTGCAGGCCGCCAACTGTCCCACCTCCCTGTCTCCTGCTTGAAGTCAGGAATTTGGTGGTATTCCCCAGTGGAGATTTTTTTTGTAGGCCACATGGCAGATAAATTCCAAGTGTGTTATAAGTATTAAAACCCAAAAACAAAACATATCTGGAAAATGTAAAGTTGTTTGAAAAAATTATCTTGGAAGCTTGAGTTTCCAGACCATGTAGCCTCCAACATAGAAATTTATGAACAGTTCGTGCAAACACACGGAATCTCAGGGGTGTGCACCTGCAGGGTGCATGGCACCCAGAGGACACTGCACACTGTGACGGCCCTGCCCCTTAGCCCTGTCAGGCTCCCTGGCCCCTGCGTCTGTAGAGTATGTGGAAAACTTCTGGGTGTATAAGCGGAAATGTCACCTCCTCCAAGACATCTTTCCTTACTGCTCCTTCTAAAATAGTTTCCCCCTGTTATGTACCTCTGCACTTCTTTCTTTCCTTCAAAACATTTATCATGAGCTGTACTTATTCATTTGTTTACTTGTCATCCTAGAGCTTGTGGCGCACAGGCCCTTGGAGAAGTTTCATTGCCATTATAGAACAGATTATGGTGATGGTTAGACAACTCTGCAAATATATTCAAAACCATTGAGGCAAGTGGCTCAGTTGGTTAGAGCATCATCCCAATACACAAGGTTTGGGGTTTGATCCCCTGTCAGGGCACATACAAGAAGCAACCAATCGATGCATAAATAAGTGGAACAACAAACCAGTCTCTCTCTTTCTCTCTCTCTCTCCCCCCCTTTCTCCCTTTCTCTCATTCCAAAATCAATAAATTTAAAAAGTTTAAAAAACCATTGAGTTGGTATATAAAATGCATCTCAATAAAGCTGTCCCCCCCCCCCAAATTGAGGTGCCTACAGGTTTTTTCCAGTGGATTTTTTCCTGCAGGGTTGACGATCTGTGTTCAGAGAGAGCGAGCCATTGACAGAAAGTGCCAAATTTGAATTATGGCCGCACCGAAAAGTTACCGTCCCTCTCCTCAAGGAGGCGGCTCTGGTTGTCCTGAATCTGGCTTTCCAAATGAGGCTGTTCTCTTCTGCAGCAGTGTGGGAAAAAAGTCTGCCAGATTTGGATCAGAATGACCACAATTTAGGTCAGAACTTCATACTTAAGGGAAAAAAAGTAATCACAACTTAACTAGTCACCCTAAGGCCATGTGCAGGGCTTCAGGGAGCTGGGGGTCCTTCATTGACTCATTGCACAACCCTTGGGAGCCCCCAGCACTGTCCTCAAGGGGACAGAAGATGATGGCCATCATTTCTGGCTTTGGCTCCATCTCTCTGTGTTCTGTGCTCATTGAATGGGAAGTAATGTGTTGGCAGAATGAATCTTGGAATACGCATTCTGGGGCAGGAAATGGTTTAATGGGAGAGCCGAGTCCTCTGCCTTAAGACCTCCCATCACGGGTTTCTTTTCTTTTTATTACAATTTTTACTTTAGAGAGAGGGGAAGGGAGAGAGAAAGAGAGGGAGAGAAACATCAATGTGAGAGAGAAACATTGACTGTTTGCCTCTCATATGTGCCCTGACGGGGGTGGAAGGGGCACCAAACCCACGACATAGGCGTGTACCCTGACATGGAATTGAACCGATGACCTTTTGTTTTATGGGACCATGCCCAACCTAATGAGCCACACCGGCTGGGGCTGTCATGGGCTTTTAATAAAGGAGGCTAACTAGCTATTCAAACTGTGTCTCAATAGACTCAGTCTGGGATGGCAAAAAGGACACCGCGTCAGCCTGGGCAAGTCTCCCAGGGTGACGGATCACTAGAAGGGAACCCCTCTGCACAGGACACAGTGCTTTGGCTGCTGGCTTTACCCGTGACAGAGGAAGGAGTGTAGGGTCACCCACCACTTCCTGGCTAACTGCCTGTGCAACATTATACAGTGCTGTTTGTTGATTTAGAAACTCAAAAGCCAGAAATCACCAAGAGTTTGACATCAAGTATTAAAGTGACTCATTCTTGCATTTCCCAGCACTTGGACAAAAGGGGCCGCTCTTATAACTCCTTTTTAGACGTTGGTGAAAGTCGACTCATATCTAAACAAATAGCTAACGTAAGTTCTTGATCAGATTTATTTGATGACACTTCACTTCTTTTCTTTTTCTCTTTTTGATCCTTTAAAGTTTGGGTGAAGGATGACCTTCTAGAATTCCTGTTGTTCCTGAGCAAAGAGAAAAACCTCATCATCCTTTAAGTCCTCCAGAATTATGTCTGATGATCTTTAGGGTGTTGTTTCTTTCCCAGGATGAGTCACCTAGAGCAGCAAGACTGACCAAACAAATGTAACTTGATGACAATCTATAACAATGCTGGTCAGGCACCTCACTGAAGCAGCTCGTCTCCAAAGGCTGGCCCCTGCCCCACGTCGCTTGCACACACCCCCACCATGCGGGTCTGACTCTGTTTGCTATGTTACGGTGTTTTGGAGCAGTAGTTTTTTTTTTTTTCTATTATCAAAAATCACCAATCAATGTATTTAGAAGAAAATATATGAACTGGGGAATGAGAAGTCACCACTAACTTGGATGCTAATACAGTGGTCCCCCCTGATCCTCAGGATACGTTCCAAGACCCCACCTGCCCCAGGGATGCCTGAGACTGAGGATATACCAAAAACTATATGCACTGTTTTTCCTACACATACATACCTATGATAAAGCTTAATTTATAAATTAGGCACAATGAGAGGTTAACATCAATAACTGAAAATAGCATAGAACAATTACAACGATATATGTAATAGAAGTAATGCGAATGGCTTTGGGGCCGTTATTAGGTAAAACAAGGGTTACTTAAACACGAGGACTCCAGCGCTGTGACAGTCAATCTGATGAACAGGTTGGCCCCTAAGTGGCTAATAGGTGGCCGCTCTATAGTAGGGGCGTGTGCTGGACAGAGGGGTGATTCTCATCCCTGGTGGGGTGGAGCGGGACCCCGCTAGGTCTTATCGTAGTACTCAGAGTGGCATGCAAGTTAAAACACAAATTGTTTATTTCTGGAATCTTCCATGTAGTATTTTCAGACCCTGGTGGACCACAGGTAACTGAAATGGCAGAGAGGAAAACTGGGTAGGGGGCGGGGCCTGTTGTGTACGGAAGGGGCTGAAACCTTCAAGCGCACTGGGTCTTCACTGGGTCTTATTTGCTTGTTTGTATTTCTCCAAAGCCATGCAATATTTTTTTTGTTATTGTTTTAAACATTATAGTGGGATTCCCTTAGTTATATTTAAAATGGGAAACTCACTTGCCTCTTGATCCTCTGGCCAGAAAGTTTCCAACCTGGAGAGCTAGTTTATAGAGACAGTGAAAAGGCCTGAGAGTGAGCATTGTCCCCAGGCCTCCTGAAAGTGTGGTGGAGGACTGGATAGTGCCTTGAAAGCTGAGGGTTGATGTGTTCCTTTTGCTTATCTGAGCCATCTCTCTCTTCATGTCTTCACATATATTGTGAAAGTTATTTTCTCTGACTGGCTTAGGAGCTAGACCTGTGTCACAAGATCTTGTTGCATGTGGCCTTGCAGTAACCTTGCTTTTATGTACATAATAAAATAGCACCATATGCCTCAGCAATGCATCCCATGAAATACTGTATTTGGAAAGTGTTTAAAATTTTTATTTCTATTTTATGTGCTTAGACTGGTAGCAGCCACATTTCATATGCAAAGGAGAGAAAGAGAAATTACACTTGTTGAGTGTTTCCTTAGTCCTCATAATGGCCCCGAGAGTAAGACATTATCCCATTTTGCAGATGTGGATCGCGGGTGTGTGCATGGCCAGGCATCGTAGACCTAGATCCACAGCGAGGTGGCCTGACTCCATAGCCCGTGCTCTTTGCTTTGCCCAGTTTTCCCTTCTTTAGAATCCTAAAGCTGAAAGGAGCTCTAGGGGTTACTTATTAAAGATAAAATAATTTGTTCAGGATTATCAAAGGAAATAGGTTGGGGGAGGCCGTTCTTCTATTCCAGTTAAGCTGAGAGAGTGGTCCACAAGCTTTATCCTTCATTGAACTATCAGTTTTACCCAAGCACCAAAGCAAGTGACATCCCTCAGCTTAACTTTGATAAATGAATCATACTCCTTTGAAAATAACTTTTGTAGCTCATGCTCTAAAAAGAGAACCACCTCTACACTTTTGAGAATTATTCCTTTTAATGGCAGTAAAAACCTTCGGCTTTCATAGGCATCAGCAGCAGAGATGTTCGCTGATGAGCACCTGTGAATTTCTCCAAGTCAGCATCTAAAAATAACGACGGGAACAGGCAAACGGCACCATGTTTTTGGCATATTTAGTGGAAAAGTTAAAACTTTTCATCTGGAGGTGAGCGAATTGGAGGGCATGAGAAATGATGGAAGCGTACTGTTCAGACTTGAATACCGTATTTACTTCCCCTCCCTGCTGAGACGGCCCCCCTGTGTCAGCATTCCCTGCACAGCCCGATTACCAAGCCCATGAGCAAATGAACACCTCATGTTGACTTCAATAAAAAATTCCAACTTGGTACAATTTTTTGTTGAGAATGGAGCTGTAAGAGATCTTTCATCCAAATTAAAAGTCAGCCTCA
Organism: Phyllostomus discolor; assembly: GCF_004126475.2. NCBI lineage: Eukaryota > Metazoa > Chordata > Mammalia > Chiroptera > Phyllostomidae > Phyllostomus > Phyllostomus discolor. The sequence continues at coordinate 88,842,026 of NC_040910.2, forward strand.
AAAGACACTATTACCGAGAACGTTAAAACGACGAAGAAAACCCAAACAAACCTACCCTGCCTTCCACAGTGGAGATTCAGAGATGTTTTGCTCTCTGTCAGCACTATTGAAATAAACATGTAATCACCTAAAATGAGCTATTTGAAGGGACCACACTTAACTGGCAAGTTGTGTGTGTTCTGGTTAGTTTCCTTTTTTAATAATAATTTTTTAAAATTGTAAAATTCATATTACATAAAGTTTGCCATCCTGACCATTGTTAAGTGCCCAGTTCAGTGGCGCTGGGCAGCACACTCACTCACTCCGCCCTGGGTGGGGGGCGGCCCTCTGCACCTCCTGCCCTTGCCCTCAAACAGGTCTCCTCTCAGCAGGAGAGAGCCTCTGCTCCTCGCTCAGAGGTGGCTCCCTGGCCCACCTCCCTCCCACCCTGGGCAGCTGCCCTTCACTTGCTGCCTCTGTGAATCTGCTACTTTACGGAGCTGGTCAGTTTTTCTGTTTTAAGTGTCCTTGTATTACTTTATTAAACGTATACACCATTTCCTCACACAAATTCAGTAAGACTTAAATTAATGGAAACTAACTAGGATTTTTCCTGAGTTCTGCCTTCTCTCAAAGGCAGAAAATGGCAAGGTGGACCCATATCCATATTTTGGGTGGCATTAGTGACTCAAAGGCTGTTACCTTTGCAGTAAGAGCCAAAGCACTTGAAAATTTAAATCCAGGAGAACCTAATTCTGTTCTGCCATTTAACAACAACAACAACAACAACAACAAAAGCGCATCTTTGGTGAGAATACGTACTAAGACAGGAAAAAGTGCCAGGCATTTTAGAAGCATTTTAAATAAACAGGGTTGGCACTGACAAGCATTCTGTTAAAGTAGAAGACAGAATATTTGATTAATGACCATGCTCTATTCCTGTCCCAGGTGGAATCAGACATTAGTTGGATACTTCTTCTGAGTAAAGAAGTACAGTTAAAATGTTATTTTATTCTGCTTTATTTTTTTGATTTTGTAAATGTTTAACCCAGGAGAAAAAATAATTTAAGTTAGTATGATGGCTTATTATTCAATTTGTAACATCTTCATTCTTGTCAGTTTTCTTAGTGATGTCTGTAGATAGAGTTTTCAAGTCGAGCCAACAATTGGATTTCATTAGATTTTATAGGACGATGGTCCTGCCTCTCAGGGCGAAGTTGGTTCCACGCACTGTCCTCCAAGGTAGCGGGATTATTGAGAAACGTATTAGCCCTCAGAGTTTCAATCCAGTCTGAGAAGCATTTTCCAGTGCCTGGGATACCCTACAGGTGTATTTGACCTCTAATGCACCTGAAATATTAGACACTTGTAATACAGAGTCATAGAAAACAAAACCCTTGTTAAAACAGTCATTAGCAATTAAACAAAATAGAGAATCAACACTGGATAGATGTTTGAGAACACAAGACATGTAATCACCGGCTTGTGTGGACAGGTTGTTCCAAAAACAGGGCATGCCCTCCAAAGTGTGTGTGCTCCTGATGGATAGTGCCCTAGTGATACAGTTCCCCAGGAGGCGCATTTTGCTGAGTTTGCTGTGATCTGAAATTGTGGGGATGCTGCTGCTGATGAAAAGACTAATGCGGCCCCTTAATATCTCCTCTCACGCATCTATCATTCTGTCCATTCTGCTGCCTAAAAGTGAGGCAGTGGATAAAGGTGGTTTATCATTATTTTTAAAATGCTGTGAAAAGATGGTTCTTTTGCTCAGTGAGGCAGGTTTAAAGATACGAAGTATGGTTATTTAATCCCCTCCCCCCTCAAGTGCAAAGAGCTGGGTAACTAGAATTACATTTAATCAGCAGGGTACAGATTGTACTGTACGTGGTGGAGACCCAAACCCTGGGCTATTGAAGGCTGCGATGGATGCTCATTTTTTTGGTATTATGTTTTTGCTGCTCATAAAGAGGCATCGCGTCCAAAATGAAAAACCTTTAGATGCAGGATTCAATAGTTTACCTCTTTTGGATTGTGTCTGATGGGATCTTGGACACGGCGGAGTGTAATTACATTTTTCAGCAGTATGACTTATGGAGCTGCAGATACGGGTGTACTTAAGAGATTTCTTGCCAAGGTCTGGCTGAAAAGTTGCTTGGTTGTTGTTGTTTTTAAAAATAAATAGTAATTAGGCTATTAGTTGTCCAAATGGAGTAATCCCTGTAAGCCTTTTAAAGACAAAGACTTTGAAAAGGGTCAAGTATATTGAAAATTAGCCATTATTTATGTGCGTGCTCAGCCTTTTGCCCACACCTCCTCTAGTTGTTTCTTTGAAAAAAAAACATTGGTTATGTCTGTCAGAAACCATCTAAGTTTTTTTTTTTTTTTTTAAGATTTTATTTATTTATTTTTAGAGAGGGAAGGGAGGGAGGGAGGGAGGGAGAGGGAGAGAGAGAGAAACATTAATGTGCGGTTGCTGGGGGTTATGGCCTGCAACCCAGGAATGTACCCTGGCTGGGAATCGAACCTGGGACACTTTGGTTCCCAGCCCGCGCTCAATCCACTGAGCTACGCCAGCCAGGGCTAAGTTTTCAAAAGGGTTAGAACTGGTTCTTAAATCAAAAGCAGCCAAATGCCTGGCCTCACAGAAGCTTCATCGCAGTCACCTAGTTTTTGCACCCGAGGAGCAGCTACACTCAGTGCGGCCCTGGCCTCGGGGCGTCTCTTCTGTGGACCTGGAGAGGGAGCTGCACAAGGGCCTTCCAGGCCGCTCCTAACCTAGAAAAGTCAGGAATGAAGGAAACAGGGAGCACGAAGTAGGGCTGGCTGGACCCAGGCCTGTGTAGCTGACCGCAGGGCCCAGCTCTGCCCCTGGGGCAGAACCCGCTCACCGTGTGGCAGACTCCTCTCTACTCCTCTGTGGCTGTGGCCCCACTCTGCCCACTGACGCACCCTCTGGGTGTGGCCAGCCCTCCAGCGGGAAGATCAGCTTGCCTTCTGCTTTTGTTGGGTCTTTCTGAATTGCAAATCAGCCACACCTGACAAAGGTCACATTTTAAGTCCAGGTAATTGCCCAACCTCCCACAGGGAATTTCATCCCTGAAAAGAAGTATAATTACTTTCAAACATTATTTTTTTCCATTTTCTCTATCTTTTCATTTAATAAAACACTGCATTTTATCACCTCGAGCCAAAGTGGTTATGCCCGAAGTTGGGGCTTCTGGTGTGGGGTGGTACCACGCGGTGAGGTGTGCGAGCATGGAGGCACAGGGACTAGCTGAGTCCTTGCTGTGTGATAATCCAAGAATTGATTTAGGGAGACTTGATTTCCTTGTGCCTCAGTTTCCCCAACTGTCAACTCCTTTGCCTCCATCAAAGACTGATCACATGAGATATGGATCCCACATGTGTAAGGAGTGATGGTAGTCATCCATTCCTGGCTGCTGATGAATACCTAGTAATCATGCCTTCCCTGAGCCATGCACTAAAGGGTAATTGCCTCACTTTTTAAATCCCTTTATTTTAGGGCGACCATCTAGTCCGGTAGATGTGTTGGAGTCTCTGCTTTCCAAATGGCCCTCAGGAAGGAATCCTGAGATACCCAGAGGGTCTGAGTTTGGAGAGTGGGAATATTTTGTCGTAGTAACAAATGCTTAAGGATTAGTTTATTTTCAGCCCTGCAGGGGCTATGAGTTGCTTCTTCAAATTTTATTTTCCGAAACCGTGATGTTTATGTTGCCATGGTGGTGTGTCCCTTGCTTGGGTATCAAGATTGCCATTGAAAATAGATAGGCCAAAATAACAGCTTAACAGGTGGCTGTTTTGTGATGTTCGTGGAACTGTTTCTTGAAGCAGTCCAATGCAAGTAAATCACGCCACTATGCCCATTTTTTATATATAGACTCCCTGCTCTTTTAAGCAGTGCCATGCCGATTTCCTGTAGTAACACAGGGAAAGACATCGGCTCATTTTACTTAGCAGTGAATGTCCTTTCCTTATTTTGTGTAATTGGAGCCTTCCTCCTAAAAATAACCCTTCTTTTCTCGATGTGATTCTTTTTATATCTGATGTACTCTTTATTTAAATGGGAGACCTCTTTTCAACATGCCGTGTACACACACACGCACACCACACACACAAATACATATGCACGTACTTGTAGGTATATATACTTGTATTTCCCTGTAGGGTATGATCCTTAGTGAATGTGGTAGTCAACATTGTTTCCCATTGACCTCTCGTTAAGCTTTCACCTATTTATGATTATTTTCTTTCTTTTAAGTTAAAATCATAGGAAGAACCGGAGTGTTAAAACAGTGCAGCTTCCTACCCATTGTCAGAATCCTTTCTATTATAACCTTGCATGCTGATCACCTTGCCTTTTAGCTTAAGCATCAGCGTGGGAGGGTGGTTGTTCTTGCGGTGTAACCTCTCCTGTGAGTGTCCTCCTCGGCCGGTTAGAAGACTCATGCTTGGTTGATGTCTGCCTCAAGCATTGGCGTGGGCGATGTCAGAAGCTGCATCAAACTGCTAGCTGCTTTGGACAAGGCAATCAGCTCACTCAGGTCTTATCCAGGGCACCTCCTGGCACAGCTAAGTCTCTCTCCCCTGGGTGTGTGAGCTCTATAGAAACCAGTGGCCTCAGAGCAACAACCACCATTCTACCCAACTTCGAGGTGTATGTGAGATGAATGGCAGCTGGTGATGTCAAATTGGACAGAGTGTTTTGATTCTTGCTTCTTTTATTTTTACCATGTTAGCTACTCTTGACTTAGTGACAGATGTGGTAAGCATGTCCTTCTGTCTTCATCTAAGCCCCGACCTTTCAATGACATCTCAATCCTAAAATATAGGTCACAACTGCTTACCTTGGTTGCAGAAACCAGTATGCATTGAGGTGTGGAGATGAAGCCCTAATTATATTAATAAGCTTAAGAATGGATTATGCTCTCCTTCCTCATTAGTTTTAATTTTTAAAATAAGGTTCTCATTAGCTATTTTGCAACACAGTTTAACTAAGATTATAATTTAGCATGCAGAGGAGAGAAAATTTAGTAAATGGTGAAGCCAATTTTTTTAGTGTCTAAACACTTAATTAAAATTATGTTTGTCTGCGTGGACATTTACCTAGCAAGGCTTTGCTTTCACAGACAGAGAACAGAGGGTTGACATCAGTGGAGCATTCCAGTGTGCCAGGACCACTGTGTTCATCACCTCAGTTCATCCTTGCCATCATCCTCCAAGGCAGATCCTATTATTTTCATTTTATAGGTGGGAAATTGAGGTTCACAGAATTTGCCAAAGTCATGGAGACAGTCTATGGCAGAGCTGAATTGAGACCCACGGCTCTTTGGCTACAAGTTCCATTCCCTTTCTCCAGCAACAATGTTGCTTTCTATAGCCAAAGAAAAGTTGACATCCATTTTCATTATCAAGTTAATTGTATCAGTATAGACAGTTGATCCTAAAATGAATATACAAGGCCTGTCTACAAAGTATCCAGCCATGTAATATAAAAAATAGAGACATTTATTGAAGAACATACAAGAAACATTGTACATAGGACAATGACTCCGCAGTTCTCTTAAAGTAGGCAGACACCTTGGGACCACACACAGTTCTAGCAATCGCCATCAGCTGCCCCGTTGTATTTTTCTGAATCTCATCAACAGTCTGAAATCTCTTCCCTTTCAAAGGTGATTTTAGTTTTGGGAAAAGCCAGAAGTCACAGGGTGCCAAATCTGGGACGTAGGAGACTGAGTCACCTGGGTGATTTGACATTTCGCCAGAAATCTTTGCATGAGATGTGATGAATGAATAGGCAAGTTGTTGTGATAAAGGTACAATCACCAGTTATCCATAGCTGCAGACTTCTGAATCATCATCAGAACAGTTTCTGCAGAGGAATGTTCAAGCCTAACGGAAAATTTGATTCAGATTCATTGCTCTACTCACTCAGTCACTTTGAATGCGATGGCCACACAGTGCACATGCTCCCTCAACAGCGTCTACCACCCCCATGGACTGTTGTTCACACATGCACTTTCCAGTCCACTGTCCTTGGCTGCCAGGTTACATCGATGTCACAACAAACTGTCCTCATTATGTTAACAATGGTTGGACTTTTTCTGGACAGACTGTGGCAGATAGTCCTAAAATAGTTACTGGAGTGATACATTTTGGAGTATATGTTCCTGAAGCTGTGGTATAAAATAAGAATATTGACCTTCATAATAGAAAGAGTGTTCAAGTTCAGATTATTTGCATTTGCCATATTTTGGTAAAATTAGACACATAGATACAATTTTAGATTAACTTAAAGCTATTGTAAATCTTGAGGGACACTGCAATTGTTTTTAGAAAGCTTCTGTGTTTATCTAGACTGAATCTTGCAAAAAAGCACTTCAAGATGTCATTATATGAGTATTCTAAAGGAAACTAATAGAGCCTAGATGAGAATGTGTGATAATCTAAAAATATCACTTAAGTCAGGATTTTAAAAACACATCACTGTATTTTTCAGACTATAAGACGCACTTTCCCCCAAATTTGGGAGGAAAAGGGGGGTGTGTCTTATTGTCCAAATGTAGCTTACCTGGCTCACCTGTGTGCTTACCTGTGTGTGTGTGTGGGGGGGTGGCCTATGTTATTTATGTTATTAAATACTTTACCACACTTTTTGCCTCAAAATTTTTTTTCTTATTTTCCTCTAAAACCTAAGTGCATCTTATGGCCCCGGTGCGTCTTACAGTCCACAAAATTCGGTACTTCCAGTGAAAACGGAAGTCTCATAGGCACGCTCTAATTCCACCTGCATTTGAGTCCCCAAAAGATTTATAAAAGGGAGATGAAATGAATATTCAGAATAAAATGTTGATGTTCTGAAAGTAAAATCTATGTCATATTATTGTATAATTGTTTGATTGTGTGAAATGGATTCCTTAATACTAGCCAGTTTGCCGGGAGTGACAGAACCTTTGCTGAGCTTATTCGATGAGGAAGCTGGTTGAGGGGTTGGTGGCTGCTCCAGGTTTAGCCTCCTTCGAGGACCGCAATTGTCACCGCCTCTTGGAACTCCCCACCTCTCATGTTTGTTTTATGGTGCTTTGCACATAGTGCTTGCTTAGTTGAGGCTGACTACTACCTTACGGTCATTCAAATAGAGATCTGATTTTTGTACTGATTGTGGCTTGAAAAACGGGAAAACTATTATTATTATTTTTTAACTATTGTTGTTCAAGTACAGTTGTCTGCATTTATCCCTCACCCCACCCCCAAACTATTTTTCTTTAAAAATTTGATTTTTATTAACTATTGAATACACCCATGAATGCATGCCCAGCTTAATAAGAATGGTACAAGTTCACTCACATGTTATGTGCCTCTCCCTGGACCCCGGGTTCCCTATGCACACAGTGTCAGAGAAGACGCAGCCTTCAACAGCTTGCTGTCTTTTTCTATTCAGTGTTCATGTTGACGTGTAACGTGCGTGCTATAAAACCCACTCTTTTCAATATATTACAGATCAGTAGTTTCTAGTGTATTTACAAACTTGTGCAACCATCACCACTGTCTCGTGCTACAACATTGCTGTCACTTAAAAAGAAACCCTGTACCCATTGGCAGTCACTCCCCATTCTCTACTTTCCCCAGCCTTTGGCAACCACTAATCTGCTTTGTATCTGTATGGGTTTACGTATTCTGGACATTTCGTATGAATTAAGTCATAGAATACATGGCCCCTGCTCCTGGCTTCTTTCCCTGAGCACAGTCTTTCAAGGCTCATCTACATACGCTGTTGCGTGGATCAGCGCCTCATTTCTTCCGATGGCTGAGTTTCACTGGATGGATGGACCACATTTTGTCACCAGTTGACGGACATTTGGGTTTTCCCACTTGTTGGCTATTATGAATACTGATGCTTTGATTATTCGCTGACAAGCTTTTGTCTGAACACCAGATTTTCATTGTTTTGGATATATACTGTGGGTGGAATTGATGGGTCATAATAAAGTTCTGTTTAACTTGTCGAGGACCCGCCAAGCTCTTTTCCACGGTGGGTGCTCTATTTTACATCCCCAGCAGTGGTGGGCGGGGCCTGGCGTTTCCACGTCCTCGGCCACCCTCGTTACTGTCTGTTTGATCCCAGTCATCCTGGTGGGCGTGACGAAGTATCTCTCTGTGGTTTCCATTTGCATCTCCTTAACCACTAAGAACGTTGAGCATCTTTTCATGTGCTTATTGGCTATCTGTATGTCTTTAGAAAAATTTCTGTTCAAGTTATTTGCCTTTTTATTGCTGGGTTTTAAGAGTTCTTTCTGTATTCTGGGATGTTAGGCCCTTGTCAGATACATGATTTGTAAATATTTTCTCTCATTCCGTGGGTTGTCTTTTCAGTTTTTTGGGAACGTCCTTTGAAGCACAAAAGTTACTTTTTAACGAAGTCCCATGTATCTGTTTTTTCCTTGGTCGGCTTTTGGTGGCATAGCTAAGAAACTGTTCCCTAATCCAAGGTCACAGAGATTATACTGAAGTTTTCTTCTAAGAGTTTTATAGTTTTAAGCTTTCACATTTAGGTCCTAAGTCCATTTTGAGTTAATTTTTGTATATGGTATAGGGCACTAGTCCAAATTCATTCTTTTGTACATGGCTATGCATTTGTCCCAGCCATTTGTTGAAAAGACTGTTTTTTTCCCCATTGTATTGCAGAATTTGCCCTTTTCCAGTCAACATTTTGACCCTTTTTTAAAAAAAAAAAATTCTCACTCGAGAATATATTTTTTTATTTGAGACAGAGACAGAGAAATATTGATTGGTTGCCTTCTATATGTGCCCTGATCAGGGATTGAACCAGTAGCCTAGGTATGTGCCCTGACTGGGAATCAAACCCACAACGTTTTGGTGCACAGGGTGATGCTCCAACCCATGGAGCCACGGCAGCCAGGACAGTGCCCTCAGGACAGTTTTGATCCTGAGATTCATATAACTCCAATTAATTCATTGTTGTGGCTCAATAGTATCCTTTATGTGAATCCGCTATGATGTATTTTCCATTCTTTGATCCATGCACAATAGATTGCTTCCAGAGTTTTGTTTTTATAAACATTGTTGCTGGGAACATAACTTCGTGTTTCTTACTACCCACGTGCGAGAGCGTGTTTCTAGGGAATATGTCTTGGAGAGTAGAGTTATGCACACGTTTTCCAAAGTGATTGTAATATTTATGCTGCTGTCATCTGTGTATAAGAGTTACACTTGGGAAAACTCAGTTTTTCAACATTCCGGTTGTTTAGTGTCTCTTTGAAAACAGTCATTACCTAAAGGGAAGAAATAGTATTTGCAAGTGAAATTTGCCTTTTAGGCCTCTGATATTTTATTAGTAAAAATTATTTAAGTGAGCAAAAGGTCAATAGCGGGAGAACATTGTATGCAGTTACTGTCTGTTTACATCTGTAAATTATTAGTGTGAGGCTTAAACAGATCTTCGGCTGGGTGAGGTTGTGAAGCTTTTTGCTCTGAGCACATGGGTTTGTGTGCCCATTGAAGCTGCACCACAACAGCCCACTACTACTGCTCCTTGACGCATGAGTCTGGAGCAAGTATAATAACATAGCAGTTGGCAGAATCGGAGTATGAGGAGTGGGAGGGATGCTTCCCTTCCTTGGCACCCACATATCAGTACACACTGGCTATGCTAAGACAAAACTGTGTCCACAATAATGAGAAGTGTGTTCTGTCTTGTCCTGTAGTATCGCAGGAAGGGGTGGAGTGAGGACAGAGTTGGGCAGGTGGTGCTCAGAACCTTGGAAGGCACGGAAGTGCTCTCCGGGGTGGGACAGACCCACCGCTGACGATTAAAGGGAGCTGCACCTAGAAAGCACAACAGGCTTGTGCCAGACCACCCAGGCAAGTGGGTGTCAGCAGGGATGGCCATCAGGATATGAAGAGAGGCCTCTGGAAGGCAAGTGGGTGGAGGATGCAGGCAGCCTGCCGGGCAGCATCAGAGAAGCACTTTGGGGTGGGGAGGGTTCCAGCTCAGACTGGGGCCCCAGGACAGGATGCCAGTTATGACGCAAGAGTGAGGGTGGGGGGAAGGAAGAGATTGGCAAGATGTTCCAGCCCCAGGGGCACTTGAGTCGGTCATCAGGCTCTGTATTTAAACTCAAATACGGGGATGCGGCTTGACCTCAGGAATAAGCTGAAGTTATGGCTGGTGCTATAAACTGAATGCTTATGTCTCCCCTCCAAATTCATATGTTGAAACCTACTCCCCAATGGGATGGTGTGTGGAGGTGAAGCCTTTTAGAGGTGCTTAGGTCAGAAGGGTGGAGCCCTCATGAATGGGGTTAGTGTCTCCATAAAAGAGACCCCAGGGAAGCCCCTTGGCCCTTCCTGCCTGTGGGGACACAGAGAGAAGACAGCCCTTTACGAACCAGGAAGTAGGCCCCCACCAGATCCCCAGTCTGTGCCTCGGTTTGGACTCCCCGAACTCCAGAACTGTGAGGAGTACATTTCTGTTTGTGAGCCACCCGGGCCACAGTGCTCTGCTACAGCAGCCCGAGTGGCCCGAGTGAACCGGTGCTCAAGAGCAGGAAGAACTCGATGGGCTTCGACCCTTGTTCAGATGGCTGTCGTTTTGGGGGTACTTAACGTGGGCGAAGTATTATGTGAATATGTGTCATCCACACAAAAATCCTATCGAGTGCATTCTACTCTGGGAAACTGAGGCACAGAGCAGTTAAACAACTTGCCAAAGGCCACACACTAGTAAGTGGCAGAGTCAGGATTTGAGCCCAAACATTCTGGCTCCAGAGCCCAGGCTCCTCCACCATGGGATTATGCGTCCCCTAGGAAAAACCGTGGTTTAGGGAGTCAAATGATCTTGGTTTGTAATCCTCACTTCAGCATCATACTATCTTTATAATCTCAGACAGGTCAAGTAAATACTCTGTTACTCAGAGTGTCCTTATTTATAAAATAGGAAGCCTCGTTTGCAGCTCACATGTGGAAGTTCCTCACACCTTGGCTAGCCTGCAGTAGGTTCTCAGTAAGTAAGTATTCATTAATACTACTTCCACTAATAAACCTTTCCAAGCTGAGGACAGGACTTGGCCTGGAGCCCAGGACAGGGTTTAATGTGTATGTGAGGATCAGGTTGTTTATCTGCAGAGAGACAACGGAGGTCAAAATTCCAGGCAGGTTCTGACAAAAGCAGGCGCTCCTGTCACTATCCCCAGGATGCCTGGAATTAGCCAGCTCAACTCGAGACGAGGTTCAAATCTTGATGACGCCTCACTCGCTCTGTTTGCCTCTCCGGAATGACACTCCGGTCTCCCCTGGCCTTACAGAGACTCCGGGTTAATGCGGACGGGAGGAACAGGAAGATGACGGGGAGCACCGTTTCACTTCCTCACACACTTCCTGCTCTTTATGCTTGTTTCTTTCCCCCTTTATATTATCTCCCATTTTGCCAGATGGTCTTTCTAGTTCCTCTGTATTATTCCCGCATCACAGTTTCCCTCTGCAGTTAGTGGGTTCCTGCATCTCACATCAGTGCCCCTGAGCGTTGGAGAAGGATGGAAGAGCCACGGAGAGCGCAGGAGGAGACAGAGATGACAGCAAGAGGATTAAGTTTATTGTCCCCCTTTCCCAAAAAGCAGCAGAAACTGGAGGTTAGATCATTTGGAAAGAGAATTCAGCGTTTTCCAAACTGCTCGTGAGAGTGTCTTGGTGGTGCGACTTGATTCAGTACTTTTGAGGAGAGGAAAAATGAATTTGTATTTTTAGTAAATATTTCCCATGACTCTAATAAACCAAATACGGGAACCAAACTTAAACTCTCTTTAAATAAGGTCCCCAAGTGGGACCCATTAGCTCAGCTGTAGAATTACTAAATATTTTTAGTATTGGCACATCCAAAAAAACCTCACTTTATATAAAGCGCTTATTTTTTTTCTATCATGTGAAAGTTGAAAGTTGCACAAAAGTGGAGAGAATGGTGTGAAGGTCCCGGTGTACCTCACCCAGCCTCCCCAGTTACCAGCCTGTGGCTAAGTATGGACATGCCTTTGAAAGAGGACAGAGGCATTCCTAACTAGTAAAGGCAGGAATTAAAAATTCAAGTGCCTGGGCCTGCTTTGTCTGTAATGCTCAAAATCTGGAAACAACCAGATGTCCATCAACAGGTGAATGTAGCAACAAATGGCGGGAGATCTGTTCAGTGGGATACTACTCAGCAATAAAAAAGAACCAGCTGTACACATGACGATGCGGAAGAAATTGCAGTCATTATGCCGAGTAAGAGAGTCAGATCAGAACAAGAGTGCATGCTGTTGGGCTGACTCCTGTGACATTTCAGAAATGCCCACTAATCTTCAGGGACAGAAAGAAGATGAGTGGTCACTTGGGACAGGGTTGGGTGTGGGGGAATCTAGGGTGGGAGGTATTATAAAGTACACAGGTACTTTGGAAAGATGACAGACACATTTATTTCCTTGATTGAGGTGATGGTTTCACGTGGGTTTGCATATGTCAGCATTTATCAACCTGTATACTGTAAATATGTGTAACTCAGTGTATGTTAATGACATCTTGATAAAGCTGTAAAAAAAAAGGGTGATCAGGCTAGAATGAAATAAATTTCATTTCTGATTTTTTTTGTTTTATCCAACCTAAACAAATTTAGATCTCTTAGTCATACCTTCAAAGATTCATAAAGTCCTGGGCCCTTTTTTTGGATTCAAAACCAATATTTTCTTATGTACGTAACAGATTTATGCTAGTGTCACAAATTTGGGTAACTGAATATCTTCGCTGTCTCTCTTCAGTCAAGGCACCAGAAAAGCCTGTATTGTCTCCAGAAAGTCCCTGAATTTGTTCAACTGTTTTTATGCCTTAATAACATGGGTGTTGTTTTTTTCTTCCACTGGGGAGGGAAAACAGTGGTTTTCTTTTTTTTTTTTTTTAATTAAAGATTTTATTTACTTTTTATTTTTAGAGTTGGAAGAGGGAGACAGAGAGAGACATCAATGTGTGGTTGCTGGGGGTTATGGCCTGCAACCCAGGCATGTGCCCTGACTGGGAATCTAACCTGCGATGACTGGTTCGCAGCCCGCGCTCAATCCACTGAGCTACGCCAGCCAGGGCTTCTTTCTAGGGTTTAAAGGCGGTCATAAACAGAATGACCACTGTCTGATGTCCTTCCACCTTGTGGAACCCAATTTTTATGGAAATACCTGGAGGACATTAAAAATCTGGCCAGGGTGAGGTGACATTCAGCCAGAGGAGATCAGTCTTAGAAACTTGGAATTGTAGAACCCAAAGAGGGCCTTAGAATTCATCTTGTCTAATCCCCTCATTTTACTGATGAGGAAACTGAGGCAAAGAGAGACAACCTGTCTGGGCTCCAGAGCTATTATCAGGGGCTCAGCTGAATTCTCCTGACTCTTGGCCCATTAACTTTCTTGCCTCAAGTGTTTCTTCCTCTCATTTCTCAATATATCCACTACACTATCGTGCCTCAGACCAATCACGAGCCATTATAAAACTCCATCATTTGGCCCTGACACTTGTGGCTCGGATCGTTGGGTGTCGTCCTGCAAACTGGAAGGTCACTGGTTTGATTCCCGGTCAGAGTACATGCCTGGGTTGCGGGTTTGGTCCCTGGTTGGGGTGTGTGGAAGAGGCAGCCGATTGATGCTTCTCCCTCTTACATCGATGTTTCTCTCCCTCTCTTTCTGCTTCCCTTCCCCTCTCTCTAAAAATAGTAAATACAATCTTAAAAAAAAAAAAAAAACACCCAACCTTTCATCCTTTGGTCCTGCAAACTCTGTGGGGCCTTGCCTAATAACCCTGTGGTATGTATTGAGATGGAGCTTCTGTTGACTATTTCCTATCTGACATCAATATTAAAAATAGTTCTCTTGCCCACTTCCAGCTTTATGCTGACAAGACCCCCAAATGAAAATAGGCCTTTCTGTTTCCCGGAGAGAAATGCCTGGGGTCATTTTGCCCCACTTCCATCCAGTCTTTCTCACTGATGTGATGAGGAGTTGACTTAGCCCTGGGAGAGTTCCTCCTCCCGTTGGCCCCTGCAGAACCGTTCGCATTCTCTGTGTGGACAATGGCTAGATTGGAAAAGACTGACATATTAAGTGTTGGTGAGATTGCAGAGCAGCTGGAGTTCTCATTGCTGTTGGGGATGCAAAATAATACAGCCACTCTGGAAAACATTTTGGAATTTCCTTAGAGAGTGAAACATGTACTCATTCTACGGTCTAGCAGTCTCATTCTTAGGTTACCCAAGAGAAATAAAGACACATGCTATAAGACACTTGTATAAAAATATTTATAGCAGCTTTATACATAATCATCAAACACCTGAAAACAAGACAGATGTTCTCCAGCTGATGAGAGGGTGGACCGAGGGCGGTGCTTCCGTTCAGAGGGACTAGGATGCTACTCCTCAATCCAGAAAGGAACAAATGCCTGGCGCACAGCAACGTGCGGGTTTCAGAAGCCTAGTACAAAGTGAAAGGAGCTAGACGCGGAAGGGAATATTTATATGACATTTTGGAAAAGATCAAATCATAGGAACAGGGATCAGATCAGCGGTTCCCGGGGCTGGTAGTGATAGGAGAGATTAACTGCCAAGGGACACAAGGAAATGTCCTTGTGGGCACATTTTTGGAGTAAAGGGCATGTGCCCTCTGTGGTGTTGGCTAAACGACTGTGTCAAAATTTATGGACCTATACACTTTAGAAAGGGTGAACTTTATTGCATGAGTTATATCTCAGTGAGCCTAACTTAAAAAAAAAGAGAAAAAACCTTCATGGTATCCCACGCCCTCTAAAATAAAGTCCAAACTCTCACACACAAATTTCCTTATAGAGTGGAATTTCAACTGACTTTATAGCTTATTCATTTGTATTCAGCCACTCAACAAGCAATCACTCAGCACTGCCACATGAGGTCCTGCTAGGTGCCCAGCACACAGGCCGTCATGCCTCGGAGAGCAGGGTCTGCCAAATCCCTGCTGTTGGCCAGTTCCCGGTCGCCACCTCTTTCTGGAGGTGCAGTTTTACTGGGACCCAGTCACTCGTATTTATGTGTTGTCCGTGGCTTTCATGCCGCCACAGTCAAGCTAAGTAGTTGTGATGGAGACCATAGGACCTGCAGAGCTTAACATAGTTACCAGCTGACTCTTTAAGTTCACTCGCCCCTCCTTTAGAGGTAGAGACAGTAAAACAGGAGTAATGGCCAATCATTATTAGTACGATGCCTTAGAGAATGACAGGGGCAAAGGGGAGCCTCCTCCTGCAGGGCGCTTCCTGTGCATCTTACTCTAGGGCTCAGGTGAAATTCTCATCACTTCCCCAGTGTATTCGGTGTTTTTCTGCCTCCACGTGTTCCCATACATTTGTCTCCTTTGTTGCCATCCACTGTCCCAGCTCTGTTCCCCGCCCCCCCCCACCCCACCCCGCCCCAGGGCCCAGCTGAAATGCCTCATTCTCAGGGAAGAATCCCACTGTCCCAGCTCTACTCCCCATCTCCCCCTTCATAATACATTTCCCTCCTGCCTTTCTTTACCTCATGAACCTCTCTGGGTGTTACTTCCATTAGGTGGTAAGTTTCCTAATAACAAGACCCAAGTCGCATTCTTCTCTGAGTCTCTTGGGTCAGCACAGCCTCTTCTGCAACAAGTCCAAGCCCCTTTGTGTGGCATTTGACGTCCTTCTTGGGCAGATTTCTCCCAGCCTCGTCCTCTGCGCCTCCCTTGCATCCTGTGCTCTGGCCAAATCAAACTAATTACAGTTCCCCAAATGTACCATGCAGTTAACTTTTAGTGTCTCTTCTTTTTATTGCCTTGGCTTTCTCGCAAATCAGAGCTAATGAAATGTTGGCTGTTACAGTTACATGGACGTGACGCTATAATCGCCTTGCCATGCCCTTCGTACACGAAACCTTAAAATGTTACCTCTTTTCCAACCCAGAAACTCATTCTGGCTGTATTCTTTCTGAAGCTTTGTGACATTTTTTCTGAAGATCACGTTGTACTCTCCCTTCTTCTGGCGATTTGCACGGAACTTTGGTCAAAAGCAATAAAGTAATGACTTGGATGTGATACATATGCTATAGTCACATTTTTCAGAATGAAAAACACTGACTTTTAAAAGTTGTGTTTGCACGAAGAGCAAACCTGCATGTGTTTTGTATTTATTATACGTGGAAAAATGCACTGCAGTTCTTCACTGTCATTTGCTTATTTGCTGAGGAGCAGTTGCCGGTTGAAGGCACAGCGGTGTCGCTGTTATGCGTGGATCACTGGGGAAAGCAGCGTGGCGATGACTGGAGTCTCACCATCACAGACACCGACTCTGAAAAATTCACTTAACTTGCCCAGTAAGGCTGCCTCCTTTTTTGTGCATAAATGTACACCCCTTTTCATCATTCACTTGTATTGCTGTTTTATTTACAGTGGGGTTTTGCATAATTTCACCCACTGTAAGATTAGGTTAAGATCCTCTATTTTTAGCTAAGGGTATATAAACCTAGGAAAATCAAGGAGGTCATGGGGAGCTGGGGCAGATGCAATATATTTCTGCCTAAACTCCTGGGCCCCTCCAGTCTGTTGTTGGGGTTCAGAGGTGCAGGGAGGCTGACGGACCTGGGTAGGGCCCTTTCATACTCGGGAAGTTCAGTTTTTGCTGTATCATAAACTGTGTGTGTGTGTATGTGTGTGTGTGTAATACATTGTTTATTCATTTAACTACCATACACCTCTTTTATTTATTCTACATCACCATTAAAGAGGAACCTATGTCAGTGACGTAAAATGCTTTAAAAGGAAGTTGCCCCCCCTATCCAGGACCCTCCTGGTTCTTCAGGCCAACGTGGTATCAGCCAGGAAAGCAGAGGCAGAGTTAACTTGATCCAGATATAACCCCTTGGTGGGCAGCCTTCCTGAGTCTTCTAAGGCCCGTTGCTCAACAGACGTGTCGTATTCAAAAGCCTGAATTGAATCAATTTTCTATAAAATTCTGGATGCCTGGATCATGTATAAGGGGGGACCCCCTCCAAAAAAAAAAACACCTGAAATTATCTTCTGAAGGGCAGGCCCCTTGTAGTACAGGCTTCTCCCACTAGGTGAGTGTTCTAGGAACCCATCTGTATCAGTGTACCAGCTGGTGTTGTGAGAGGCTGCGTTCGGCTTCATTGAATTTTTTTGAAGACTCGTTCGGCTTCATTGAATTTTTTTGAAGACTCTTCCAACACGTTTGCCCACTTCATGATGGGTGATTTACAAGTGCACCTGCCCACACTGCACTGACCAAAACACAACATGACCCCTGTGCCCCTCCCTCCCTATTCACCCTATCTTGCCCTGAGCGATGTTTTTTTGTTTCTCTGGATGAAAAAACTCTTCAAAGGGAAACATTTGCTGATGTGGAAGAGATGATACGAGAAAACGGCAACGCACTAAAAGGCATCAAAATCGATGAATTCAAAAACTTTTTAGAGCAGTAGGAAAAACGTCTCAGTAGGTGTACTGCATTAAACAGAGAGTACTTGGAAGGTGACTGAAATTTAAACATTTAAGAATAAATACACACTTTTTCATAAATAAATTCTGTTTTTTTGGGGGGTCGCCCTTTATATGTATCAATATTTGTACTTTTTAAGTAACTTCTTGTCAACTGTCCTGCTGATGGCATACCTTTGTGGCCAGTGCCATTGTAAACCACGCCCCTCCCGCCGGCTTCCCAGGGAGGGGAGTTCTGACTGACTGCACAGTCAGCGGGATGAGGCCATGTATTGGGGTATTCTCTTCTTGGGAAGAGTGTGTGTGTGTGTGTGAGAGAGAGAGAGAGAGAGAGAGAGAGAGAGAGAGAGAAAGGAATCTCCCTGACAGATGATTTGGGTCTCAAGGCACCGAGGCTCATGACCTCATTATCAGGAGGTGATTAGCCAACAGATTATGATCTCTTTATTGCTTTGTAGACTTTGTAAAGCTCCCCATACTTATTTTTATTAGAGACTAAATTTCTAACTTGCTCAGTTGGTTTGTATATGGCAGCGCTGCTCTGCCAGTCTTGGGAGAAGACAATTTTGCACTTACGTGGACTATCATAACTGAGTAAATAGTGACCTAAAATTACAGTGCAAGGCAATGGAATTGCAGTGTTTCATGTAGAAACTTCTTATCCCAAGAAAATTCCATTTTTCATTCTTTGGGTAGGTAGGCAGATTCCTCCCTGTTCTGTGAAACGGTCTTCCTGGAAGGGAGGAAACAAAAAGAAAGAAATCAGCAACTGAAGACGGCATCATTTTAGGAATGTGCTTGATTAATCGTGATGAAAATGAATGCCCTTGACCGGAGAACACAGATGCTGGTGGTGCCTTGGGTCGTGACCAGAGATCTCTCAGCCTGTCAGAACACAGGGCTAGCTTGGCCTTAGGAGGTAGCTAACTAGCTCCTTTCACGCCAGCCCGTCTGGCAAGGGGCAGAGAATGGCAACCTGTTGGCCCAGATTAAACTGGATTGAAATTAAGCGGACTGGCTTGCAACCATAGTAGAAGGTTGTTCAGGGGGAGGAGGAGAAGAGAGAGGAAAGATGTGAAAACAGAGAAGGATGGCAAGAGGAGGTTGGCAAAGACAAGCAAGTGCAGGGGGAAAGGAGGGGAAAGGTACCTATGGTGGAGAAGTGGACACTTACCAGTTGTTCCCTCAGCTCTGTCTCATTGGCATGAATTCTAGAAGATTCCTGTTTCTAGAGAAGAGCATGGATATGGTGCATTTCCCACTAAGACAGATTTCTATGCAGCAAACATCCCCGGTTGCTGTGCCAGACTCACGTCCTTCCCTGGGTTCTTGCCTCAGTCTCTGTGGATTCAGTGCATGCTTCAAACCTGCTGGGGACACCTTCTAGTTTTGACCTTAAAAATAATGTCAGAAAAAATCTGAGAAAGGAAGACACTCTTTTTTGTGAGTTACAGAGTAAACTGACTCATGAAAAAAAAATCTTTGTCCCAGAACAATCCACTCCTGGCTACACAGAAGGCACAGATTTATCGGAGATAAGTCATGCTCATTTTCCTTTGTGCTCAAGGGCCTGACATTAGTCTGTCTTTGATCCCTGGGGGGGGGCGGGCAGCAGGAAAGCAGTGCTTTTCAGGTTGAAGCTAAAAAGAGGCACTCTGTGGAAAGGAATATATTTTATTGATCAATGATTAGTCAATCTTTTTGTGATACTTTGTATTAAATATGATTTCAAAACCTTCAAAGGAAGGTTCTCGGGAATTACTAAGTCACAGCCTGTCGGCATGTTCCCAAGTGCAGCCAGAAGCATTGGCGCAAAAATTCCAGTGCGTGGCCAAGTTTCTGAATACTCGGGGGCACACCGAGATGAACCAGTCCATTTTCTATTTGTGTGTTTATTCCCATTGCCTCTCCTGACATGGAATATATTTTCTCACCATAAAAGCATTTAGTGTCTTGGTATTCAGGCTAATTTCCCAGCATCTCTTCTAATGAAACCAGTAGACCTCTACTTATACAGTCCATATGTCACGCAAGGAAATTCAGAAACACCTAATATAGGTCCTAATTCACAATGACATTACTAAGAATCTCACCATCCATGAATAATGCTTTACCCACGATGTTAACGAGAACCTACTCAGCACCAGTCTTGTTTGGGTGCAGAGGGGAAGATGGCACTTTGGGAGACCTCTGCGCCCCTCTCCGGGGCGGGCATCCTCCTCCCTTCCCGGTAGGCTGAGAGAAGGCTTTCTTCCTCAGGGAGCTTGTGAGAACTTGGCAGGGGGAGCAAGGACTGTTAGTTTTCACCCCGTGTTGGATTCATTCACACGTACAGCCCATATCCAGGGTTGTCTTTTATCTTGTTGCCAAAGACTTGGGAGCTGAGGACAGTGACTTTCGAGACCCATTCCCGTTGTTCCAGTCCCGCGGCGGAGTGCGTTGTGGCAGAGGCGCCAGGCTGCTCTCGTCCAGGTTATGGTTATGGCTGTTCTTACACTGCTTCGTAAGAAAAGCCCTACTCTTTCATGGTCTCGGGAAAGTTGCCTTAATTTTCTTGTGCCTTAGATTGCTTGCCTTCTTGAAGTGTGGCAAAGGTAAGTGTCATTCATCTAGTAAATAGTTATCAAGTTCCAGGAATACAGTGGTGAATGAGCCAGCTAGTCCTTCCTTCCTTGATGGGGCTCACCGTCTAGCAGGGCCTCGGCAATTAGAGACCTTCCAGAAATAACGTTGAGAGGCAGATCCCACATGTAGGCAACACCTCTGGCCAACAGGAAATGACCTTAAACTGACATTAAGATTCACAGTTGGAGAGGCGAGCCAGGAATCTGTGAACCCTCAGAACCCAGCTCGGCGAGCTGGCATAACTTGTAGGAAGTATGATTCAATCAGGACTGTGACACAGAAGGCCTAAGGCAAACCATCCGAAGACAGGCTGTGCCAATGTACGCTTCCAAAGAGTAGACGGGGAGGCAGAGAGAAAAACAGCACCTCCTGTGGCCTGTCCCACAAGAGAGGAGGTCACAGACCTTGGGCATCGTCTGTGGCACAGACCTCTGCCATGGTGCAGAGGTGGGGGAAAACAAAACAGGGCTTCGCAGTTAGGCTGAGCTTGAATTTCAGTTCTGCCAGTTTTTCCTAGGTGCTTGACCTTGGGCGAGTCCCTTCAACGATCTGAACTTCAGTGTGTTTATCTTTAAAAGTGGGCTGAGAAGTAGTGGTTGTGGGTACGCGTCTCAGTGTCTTGCGTGTGATGCGCATTCAGTAAATGTCAGGTCTGCTGTGAGAGATGGAGTTCTGGTTTGAACCCAGCCATGCCCTGATTCTGATACTCCCATGACTTCAGAATACTTGTTTGTTTAAAAAAAGACATATGAGAAAGAATTTAAGGAAGAACAGCGTTTTAATTGAACCACCGCTGAACTACTAACTGTTTTGATATGTTGAACAAAGTCCATTGATTCTTTGTGGAGGAGTGCTCTTTGTGGAGGAGTGTGAGTCAGGCGTCTGCATTATTAACTTGTTCTGAAGCTTTTCGTGGCAGATTGATTTTAAAAGTCCCCACTAAAACAGGGTTTTTGTTTAATAGAAATATTGTCAGAATGGCATTGAGATTTGGGTTTGGCTTTCAAATGATGCAGTACACGATGAATAAAGGTCTTTTCCCGACAGACACAAGAGTCTCCGTGTGCTGGGGAAACACTCCATCATCTCCCAGGGACTTTACCTGGGGCAGGTGATGCTTACCTGGAGAGCCAAGAACGGTGGTGACTCTCCACAGCGGGCTTTCTTTTCTTTCCTTTTATAAAAATTTAAAATATTTATTTACTTATTTATAGAGAGAGGTGAAGGGAGGGAGAGAAGTGTCAGTGTGAGAAACATGGACCAGTTGCCTTTTGTACACGCCCTGACGAGGGACTGAGCCCGTAGCCCAGGCATGTGCCCTGACCAGGAATTGAACCAGCAGCCTCTCACTTTGTGGGACAATGCCCAACCTCTCTGGTCAGGGCAGGCTTTCTTTTCTTCTCTAGTATTTTCAACTTACAGGGTTGCATGGCCCACTTGCGTTTGAATGAGACAGGCACGTGCCAGGTGTGTGTATGTGGGTCTGCGTCCTGTGGTTCAAAGGCAAAGTACAAAGAGAAGAAAGTTGCTAAAGAGGAGAGTTTCCGTGGCCCCAGATTTGTACCCTCCAACCTGGGGGGAACGCACGGCCCAGGCCACATGCGGACAGTTGCTGTGGCCCTTCGTAGGTGTCTTCATCCTCATTTGGATTCAGTGCTGGAACATCCAGATCGGTTTCAGAGAAGAGGTTTTGAGTAGATTCCTTGCAACCCTGAAAGTCACACTTGTCTGAAATTGGTTTAACACCAATCCAAATCCCACTGGCGTTCCTGTTACATCTTGCAGCTCTTTGTACACCCCTTTGTAAATGACCTCGGTAGAGAAAGAAGGGTCATTGTACAGGAAGAAGTGGCCACAGGTTTATTCAAGATGTCTCACCTGTTCGGGAGGCACATCGCTTCACCAGGAATCCTTGCTACGGGCCAGCTTTTTCTTAAAGGGCCACTAAGTAACTATTACTGGTTTGTGTGCCATAAGGGCACTGTCACAGAGGTTTTCAACCTTTTTCATCTCGTGGCACACATAAAGTAATTACTGAAACTCTGCAGCACACGGAGAAATATATATTTTACCGATCTAACACAATAAAAGGCATGATTTGGATTCATTCACATGAAATGGCTATTGTGTTGGTGTTGTCATGTTTTTTAATTTGACAAACTAATGGAAAAGAGGTCAGTGCCCCTAACTACATAGGCAGGTGTCGCATATCTTTAAAATTCTTGGGGCACGCCAGTTGAAAGTCGCTGCTCTATCACAGTCATTCACTCAGTTCTGCTGCTGTAGCTCCGCTGTGGACAGTAGGGTAGCAGAATGAGTGTGACTATGTAATAAAACTGCTTACTAAGTAGGTTGTTAGATTATCATAAACTTCCTGTATGCTTGTGACAGGAAGCTTTCTGTCAAACAGAAAGCTTGCTTTATGCTTTGAAATAAGAAACTCATTTGGATATAAATGTATAAATGTTTGCTGAGGGTGCCCATGTTTGATAGGAAACTGATTAATTGATGACGCTTGCATTCCTGTTCACTTTGAGGACCACTTTCCTGTGCCTGTGGGTCCTCAGCGCCACGTTCCACGCATCTCTCCTTTGTAGCATCACCAGTATGAGGTCCTTATATGTGTAATTCCCCCCACTGCTGGGGTGGTGCCATCCCAACAGACTTCCTAATCCTGCGTGAGTCTCCACAGTTCCCCCAGGAGAAGTTCTCCTGGTTGTGGGGGTGAATCCATGCTAACAGAGATGGGCTGTGAGGCATTATGAGGCCCTGGCTACTTTATTCCTTTCCCACAATTTTACTTTCTTACTATTAAAACCTCCTCTGATGCTCACAAGAGCACGTATGCTGGGTTTGCTGCATTTCAAAGTCATCCTTCGTTGTGCTTGAACATTGGCTCTGCCCCGAGCATGGCTGTGAACTGATTATTCTCACCAGGACCTGTTAACACAAATTCCATCACTCTCGGGGCTAAAAATAAACCACACTCAACACTTGGAAGCAAAATTCCAGGCAAATATATAATCTGATTTGATCTAATCTGTGTTGAAAACATTAATGGTAGAATTAGATGCTTACCTTTAAGATGGAAGATTGCGAAGTGGGTGAGTAAGGTGCTAAGAATCAATTCCGCCTATCAATCGATGTAATCAGAGATTGATGGATGTCTAAGCACCTGAAGTGACACTAGTTGGTCTTCTTCAAGGACGCCCCCCCCATTTGTGGCACACTGCCATTGAGGGTCAGTTTTCTATTTCAATCATGCCGCTCCATTAGAGGAGTTAGGAGTGTTTAGTGCCAGCATGTCTAGCTAGTGTCTGCATAATACAAAAACATGTGCTGCCTGGGAGGTACAAACGTCAGTTACAGTCATCAGTGAGTGACTGGATCATAGATGATTTTAAACTTTCTTCTTATAATTTAAGGAATATGTATTACCCTAAGAAAAACAGTACAAAGGCTTTTAAAGCTTGACTGTGACCCACAGTAAGAAGTTCATTTTATATTGAGACCCAGGACAAACATGCATTTATGATTTATGTTTTTAAATTTTTAGAGAAAAAGAGAAGGGGGAGAGAGAGAGAGACATCAGCTTGTTTTTCCACTTATTTATGCACTCATTGGTGGATTCTTGTGTGTGCCCTGACTGGGGATTGAATCCACCACCTTGGTGTATCAGGACGATGCTCCAGCCAACTGAGCTACCTGGACAGGGCCATACATATATGGCTTTTTTTGTTTGTTTATTTGTTTGTTTTTGATTTTAGAAAGAGAGGAAGGCAGAGAGGAAGAGATGGAGAGAAACATCAATGTGTGGTTGCCTCTCACAAACCCCCTACTGGGGACTTGGCCCACAACCCAGGCGCATTCCCTGACTGGGAATCAAACCAGCAACCCTTTGGTTTCTAGGCCAGCACTCAATTTACTGAGCCATACCAGCCGGAGCAGGATCATCTACTTTCTATGTTACAGAATAAGGATATTTAAAACATATACCATAAGCCCTGACTAGTGTGGCTCAGTTAAGCGCGTATTGTCCCATAACTGAAAGGTTGCTGGTTTCATTCCCCGTCAGGGCACATTCCAAGGTTGAGTGTCTGATCCCCCATTCAGGTGCGTTCGAGAGGCAACCAATCAGTGCCTCTCTCTTGAGTCAATGTTTCTCTCTCTTCTCCCTTCCTCTTTCTCTTAAAAAAAAAAAAAAAAGCAATGGAAAAATGACCTCGGGCCAGGATTAAAAAAAGTTGCCCTGTTATATTCTTTTATTAATTTCTCATTTAGAATTTTGTTTTTATGATTGGGGGGAATTTTCATGACAAAATACCCTTTTATGAAAGAATATTTAAACATGAAACATTAGGAGGGTTACAATTTCAGGATTCAAATAGTGAATATATTCACCTTTATGAAAACAGACTACACTTGCTTTGTGTTTTCTGTTGGCAATGAACCTGGGTAAACGTTGTGGCATGACAGCGCTTAGGAGTGATCCGTGTAGCCCCAAGAGCGTTGCTCTGGAACAGCACCATTTCGTTCCCAGCTCTGAATCCCATCTACTTCGTGGGGCACGGGGGCGCTGTTGCTTTTCTGAAGCTTATTTTGCCTGTCTGGGAAAGGGGTACCTTTTAGGTGTAAAGATAAGATTTATGAAGAGTTTAAGACAGTTCCAGGCACAGAGGAGTTAATAGGTGTTAGCATCTCAGGATCATTAACTCTCTCTGCTGCTTGGTGATCTGAAAACTAGGACAGTTGAAAGAAGTTCATCGTGTGTTTCAACTTAGAATGAAATGTTCCTTTAACAATCGTTAATATGAACAACACTTCTTTTAGAGTTTGCTGTCTTGTCTTACCCTCAAGCTTTACCCCTCTTCCCACCTTTTCTCCCATCTTTTAACCTGTCTGCCTCCTTATGCCATCCTTCATGACGGGGACCAAGCTTGTCCAGCAGTTTGGTTTTAGGGTGCAATTAGAACATAGTACAGTGAGTTTGCAGTTTTTAAGTTGTGGTTTTGGCTAGAGAGGACTTGGACATTGAGTGGAATACTATGAATAAAGAAAGGATGTGCTTAAAATAGATCTCATGCGCCTTCTGTTTAATTACATGGTGATTTGTAAAACAGACTAGTTTCTGTGGTCTTGAATACTAATAGAGATCTGTCCCTTAACACAACTGATCCTAGAAGCACAAACATGGGGATATGCATAGTTGACACATCCCTCCACACATGACGTCTCCATGGGCTCCACACGCGTCACTTGGAAAACCTTTTCTCGTTTTTCTACGAGTCACGAGTTTTTTGACAATGGACTGTATGCTTATTTCTTTAGCAGCATATTTAGAGTCTCTTCTATTTTCAGTTTTAGAAGGCACTGACCACACCCACACTACCTCCGATTTCCCCAGTGGTTAGCCATCCTGGAAAACTCCAGGAAGCGCTCTCTCTCTCTCTCTGGGACTCTCAGGAAGTGAGCTGCGTGTACCTGATAAGGAAGGTTTACCAAAATCATGCGAATCTTCCTAGAGTGTTTTCTGTAATAATAGCTAATGTTTTTGTGGGCTTGCTATATTCTAGAAAATTTTGTTACAGGTTTTGTGAACATCTCATTTAATCATAAAAAAAAAGATAAATACCTCTCTCTGCCTTGATTCCGTGAGAGATCTTTGTCAGTATCAGCTGTTACATAGAGTGAGTGCATTCTGCCTTTGGCTTCCAGGTGTGCGGGTCTGTGCTCGCTGAGCTCACCGCTGGTTATGGAGTGATTATTGTGTGTCACGCGGGGCTCTGGGCACTGCACATACACACCAGTGACTGGGACAAACGCCCTGCCCTCAGCAGGAAGGGGAACCCAGACAGTAAAGTAAACTTACAAAACATACGAATGGAATGTCAGGGATTGATAAACAAAGCAGGATAAAGGGACAGCTTGTGGGGATGGGGAGGGTGATGGGGGAAGGCCTTTGATAAGGTGACACTTGAACTGAGACCTGAATGAATTGTGGGAGCAAGACTTGCAGATATTTGGCCAAAGAGCCATTTGCTTCTTTAGTTGTTTTGAATAGTTGTCCCTCTTCTGCTTTTTGTAATTTTTCTGTCCCCTCTTTGCTGTCAGTGTCAGAAATGGGCCTAGTCGATCCCAGACCAAGGGAAGCCAGTGGGGAGCAGAGCTACACGTACGGAGCAGAGAATGTAGAGGTCTTAGCCGCAGACTGAGGGAACAGGTCTGGACACGTAGGAGTTTGCATCTTTCTAGAGTGCAACAGGGACATAGGCACATAGAACCAGGGTTGCAGATTGAAGTGAGCTGCAGCTGCTGGACTTATGCTCACACCTTAGCTATGGGGCCAGGGTCCTCTGTCCCCTCCCTGTGCTCACATAGGATGACCGGAAACAATCTCTCTGCATATGTTGATTGCCCCCTCTGCCTGGTAACTGAGCAGCAAAGGGAAGCTCCCACCCACATGCAACAGAGTTTCCTCTCCCAGCCCCCACAGAGCTATTATTATATAACCTTTATATGCCTCTTGGCCAAGAGCTGCCATCTGTGTTTGGGAGGCAGGCTAGAAGTCCAAAGCACAGATCTACGACCACCCGGTTTGACCTTTGCCTTCCCTTGGGCAAGTTGTTTAACCTCAGTGACTTCATCTGTAAAATGAGAATGGTAAGAACACCTGCCCTGTAGGATTGTTGTGAAGATAAAATCTACCCAACAGTGTCTGGCCTCTTAAGTTTTACTGCTGTCGACAAGTCTGTATGCCCTCACTATACTGCGAACCCCTCCAGGCAAGCCCCTGTTCTCGTGGGGCTGACATTCTACTGGAGGAGACAGACTGTAAATAAGCAAATACAGAAGTAAATTATTTTAGATAGTCTTAAGTGCAAGAAAAATCAAATTAGGGTAATGCAGTCAAGTGACCTAAGTTGTGCTGGGGTGCAGGTGCTATTGCAAATAGGATGGACGAAGAAGGCTTTTCCAAGGACTTAACATTTGAACAATAGTCTGAGCCAAATGACAATCTGGAGGACAGCCGTCCAGACAAGGGGGAAGCTTCTAGTGCTGGAGTGACCTGGTTGTGTTTGCACAGGGAGATGTGTGAAGGTAAAGCTGTGTGTGCCAGGAGCACAGCGGAAGATATCAAGGCAAGGGCAGGAGAAGGAAGGAAAGTTGGTGGGGGGTAGGAGGGTGCAAAAGGGCAGACCGGGCTGAGGCCCAACCAGGAATTTGGGACATGGCCTTCTTACAAAGGGAGCCACTGAGAGTTACAGGCAGGGGAGTGATATAATTTGTGCCTCTTTGCCATGTGCAGAGTCAAGGTCAGAGTGGGGACAGGGATAAAAGTTGGGGGTGACTTGGACTTCTGGGCATGCGAAATAAAGGGAACTTGTTCTGATGGCCTTCTGTGTCATTGGTTGAGTCAATATTCCAATACAGAATCAACATTTGTGTCTACCTGCAGCCTCAGAAGTGACCCTGTTTGGAAATATGGACTTTGCAGATGCAGACTAGTTGAGGGTCTTGAGAAGAAACCACTCTAGATGTAGGACAGGCCTAAATCCAATGACTGGTGTCCTTTGAAGAAGAGAAGGCACAGTGACGCAGAACAGGTGGCCGTGTGAAGATGGAGGCAGAGATTGGAATTAATGCATTTGCAAGCCAAGGAGGCCTGGGACCACTGGAAACAGGAAGAGGCAGAAAGGGTTCTTCCCCAGGGCCTCCAGGCCCTGCCAACACCTTGATTTTGTACTTGTAGCCTTCAAAGCTGAGGGAATAGTTTTCTGTTGTCTTTTTTTTTCAGGTTTTAAAACTTTTTACTTGTATAGTTAAAAAATTGTACATTCCAATAATTATAATTATTTTAACCACACACAAAAAGGAGCCCTCTGATTAAACTGCATTTTACAGCCTGCATGACACCTTGGACCAGGTTGGTTTTTACTCCAGATTTCACTGTTGTCCTACCAGCTTCTTCCTTCACCAAGTTCTTCTTCTTCACCGTCAGTGGTTCTCTGATGTGAAGAGGGGCAGTGCAATCATTTACTCTTCGCATCTCACAAAGTTAAAAAGCTAAAAGAATTAAAATAAGAAGGCAATGCTTGTGGTGTGTACTGTGCATATTGATGATGTGCCCTCATTAGGATTTGCCTACTTGCTTCACGTGTTCAATCATTTCTTTGGAAAGCAGTAGATTTTTCTTTTGCATTTCTGTCTTCTTCAGTTCTGATTTATCAGATCTCTCAATCTTGGCCACAGCGGGTTTGTCACACATGTTTGAGGAAGAAGCAGAGTGAGGTGCACCTACAAGAAGAGTCCAGTCTGCTCAGTGACCGCCACCAAGTCAATTTCTTTTGTCTTTAAGCCACATGGTTTGTGGTACTTTGTTACAGCAGCCGCTGGAAACTAATATGTATACCTTCCAAGGGTCTCTGTTCTCTTAGGAGATTTGCACTGGGGGTCGGGGTGAGGGGCAAGGTCTCATCAGGAGCTTTGGTAGCTCTGTAGACCTTAAAGTCAGGGAGGGTAGTCTTACCTGGAACTGAGGGAGCTCAGAGGAGGTTTCCGATGAACGTTGATTGAGTGAACAAATGAATGAATGAATGGGCCTTAGACTGGGCCGTGCCTGGGAGTCATTGAATCGCCCCAGCCATGACAATTACAGTTGACAGTCTTCAGGTCTCGGCCCTGTTTGACAGTGTACCCCTTCTGCTATGTGCCTTCTAAGCTCCTGCAGGTTAAGCAACCAGATTAAGGTCTTTGTTAGAATATCTTTGGTTGAAGCAGACAGAGTCCCTCCCTAAGTGAGTACCTAAGTGACTTTGTAGAAATTTGTGGATTTTAGAATCTGGACTTTTTAAACGTTGGTTTTCTGAGCTCGGAAGTAATTTTTCTTTCCTCCCTTTAGCTGTTCATTAGATAGGTCAGGTGGAGAAGTGGAGAAGTAATCCAGCAGCATAATCCTGTGCCCCAGCAACAAAAATCAGCCCTGCTGCCAGCTTGCTACTTACTCTTCCATTTTTTAGAGTTGAAAGTGCTGAAAAGGGAGAGGAATCTCCAGGCCACAAAAATTTAATTTTATTGTAATCCTACCAGAGGTCCACCCCCTCTGCTCCTATAAATTTCTCTTGGCCTGTCCGGCAGAAAGTGTACTTGGATTGAAATAAAGACCTTTTTTATTTTTTTTTTAAATTAAGCTAATGTACTGTGCTCTTTTCCATAAAACACTGGTCCAACTGGCAATGCTCTGTTGTTGGGCTCCTGTCTGTCTCAGGACACCTGGCCCTTTGTCTTGGTGATACAAATTCCTGGTTGTGTCTGGACACACAGTAAGCGCTGAATGAATGCTTCTTTAATTGAAATCAGGACTGATGTTGCAATAGTTTGTTTGCACTGTAAAGAAGCATCCGATTTGCTTAGGAAATTGGCCAGTATGTGTACCTACACCCCATGTCAATTTCGGTGTCAGTTTCTCTTCTGTGTAATTGATGAGCCTCCTAATGTTGATTTAAAAAAAAACAAGCTTTGTATTTAGTTAAAAAAAATACAGAATAAGAGTCATAACAGCCATGTTTGCTGTTGGCATGGTGGTTACCCTCCTCATACTTGTGTATGTCATAACAATACCACATTTGTAGAAACAAAAGTTTAGAAAGAAAAAGGATGACTTTTCTCCCTCCAGCTATCAGTGACAAGCTCAGCCCATTGTATTTATTTCATTTTGTATCTGGTAAGAGGGCTCAGAGACAGTGCTGTGAAGCAGACGTGTGAAGATGTTATCATAACAAAAGCTTATAAAAATATGTTATCCAGCTTTAGGTCAGGGGGTATGACATTACCCTTAGACACTTCCTTTTTGTGTCCTTGAATATAATTATGGATAGCATGAAACATTTTAAAGATTTTGTTTATTTATTTTTAGAGAGGGGAAGGGAGGGAGAAAGACAGGGAGGGAAACATTGATCAGGCACCTTCTGCACATGCCCCAACCCGTGATGGAACCCGCAGTCCAGGTATGTGACCTGACTGGAATGGAACCTTTTGCTTTGTGCATGATGCCCAATCATCTAAGCCATACCAGCCAGGGCGATAGCGTGGAATTTTTTGCCTCCATTTTCCAATTTACCACCTTTTACCACATTAAAAATTTTCTTGTATTTATTGATTTGAGAGAGAGAAACATCAATGTCATTCCACTTATTTATGCATTCATTAGTTGATTCTTTCTTATATTATATTTTATTGATTATGCTATTATAGTTGTCCTGATTTTTCCCCTTTTGCCCTCCTCCATCCAGCACCCCTACTCCCTCAAGCAATCCCTCCACCATTGTTCATGTCAATGGGTCATTTGTATAAGTTCTGTGGCTACTCCATTTCCTATACTGTACTTTACATCCCCATGGCTATTCTGTAACTACCTATTTGTACTTCTTTGTCCCCTCACTTCTTCAACCATTCCCCCACAACCATCTGGCAACCATCAAAATGCTCTCTGTACCCATGACTCTGTCTCTGTTGTTCTTGTTTGCTTATTTTCTTTAGAT
Organism: Phyllostomus discolor; assembly: GCF_004126475.2. NCBI lineage: Eukaryota > Metazoa > Chordata > Mammalia > Chiroptera > Phyllostomidae > Phyllostomus > Phyllostomus discolor. The sequence continues at coordinate 88,872,708 of NC_040910.2, forward strand.
TCAATTTTTGATGATATGTATTATTTTTGCCATGTTATTGTTCATAGTTTTCATCTTCTTTTTCTTAAATAAGTCCCTTTAACATTTCATATGGTAATGGTTTGGTGACGATGAACTCCTTTAGTTTTTTCTTATCTGGGAAGAAGCTCTTTATCTGCCCTTTGATTCTCAGTGATAGCTTTGCTGGGTAGAGCAATCTTGGCTGTAGGTCTCTGCTTTTCATGACTGAATATTTCTTGCCAATCTTTCTAGCCTGCAAAATTTCATTTGAGAAATCAGTTGACACTCCTATGGGAACTACCCTGTAGGTAACTACCTGCTTTTCTCTTGCTGTTTTTAAGATTCTATCTTTATTTTTAAACTTAGGCATTTTAATTATGATGTGTCTTGGAGTGGGCCTCATTGCATTCATCTTGATTGGGATTCTCTGTGCTTCCTGGACTTGTATATCTATTCCTTCACCAGATTAGGGAAGTTTTCTTTCATTATTTTGCAAATAGATTTCCAATTTCTTGCTTTTTCTCTTCTCCTTCTGGTACCCTTATGATGTGAATGTTGGACCTCTTGAAGTTGTCCCACATGCTATGTATACTATCCTCATTTTTTTTGGATTTTTTTGTTCCAACTGGTTGTTTTTTGCTACCTTATGTTCCAGACCATTGATTTGATTCTCAGTTTAATCCACTCTACTGGTGTTTCCCTGTAAATTGTTCTGTATTTCAATTAGTGTATATCCTTTGTTTCTGACTGGATCTTTATTATGCTGTTGAGATCTTCACTAAGTTCTTTTTAAAATTTTTTAATTTTCTTTTTAAGTCCTTTAAAGATTTATTAATTTATTTTAGAGAGAGGGGAAGGGAGGGAGAAAGAGAGAGAGAGAAACATTGATGTGTGGTCACCTCTCACAAGCCCCCAACCGAGCACCTGGCCTGCAACCTAGGCATGTTCCTTGACTGGGAATTGAACTGGTGACCCTTTGGTTCATAGGCCGGTACTCAATCCACTTAGCCATACCAGCCAGGGCTAGATCCTCACTAAGTTCTTGAGCATCCTTATAACCAGTATTTTGAACTCTGCATCTGATAGATTGCTTATCTCCATTTTGTTTAGCTCTTTTTCTGGGGTTTTGGTCTGTTCTTTCCTTTGGGCCATGTTTCTTTGTCTCCTCATTTTAGCAGCCTCCCTGTGTTTGTTTCTATGTATTAGGTGGAGCTGCTATGACTCTGTGTCTTGGTAATGTGGCCTAATGTAGTAGGTGTCCTGTAGGGTCCAGTGGCATAGCCTTCCCTATCACCCAAGCTAGGTACTTGAGGTACGTCCTTCTTGTAGGCTGAGTACACCCTCCTCTTGTAGTTGAGCCTTGGTTGCTGTTGGCAGGTGAATGGGAGGGATTTACCCAGGCCAGTCAGCTACAAGGATTGGCTGTGACCATGTACCATCAACCTCTGCCCTCTGTGGAGGATCAGCTGTGCAGGGGCAGGGTGGTGGTCCTCTGACATGGTCCGTAGCTCTTCACTGGGTGCACTCACTGGCTCTGGGTATCCCAGGTGGTGCAGGACAAGGTCAGCCCCCACCTCTGTTTTGCCTAGGGCCCCCCTGCCTGAGCTATAAAGCAATCTGAGATATCAGCTACTTGTGCTGGGCTTGGAGATTTCCAGGTGAAGCCAAGCTGTGAATCTAGGCTGGCTGCTGCTAGTGTCAGACTGAAGCCAGCTGTTTCTGGCTTGAGATGATTTAGGAGGTTGTATAGTTTGAGCCAAGAGCAGCCATTCATATGGAAAAGCAGCTTGGGTGGATCTGTAAGTTGGGTGGAGTGTAGTCTCCAGGAATCTCTAAGGCAGGTCAAACAGGGTTAGCCTGGTTGTTGGAGTCTCAAATATGGCACCAGCCTGCTGCCTCTGTGGCTTTGCAGGGGGAGGGCTCAGAGAACGGAAAATGAGTAGTGTTCACCTTGATGCCAGACACTTCAGCTTCTCCCGGTATACCACTGGTGCCCTTCAAGCCACCACCCCAGTGCTGGAGCTCACAGGGAGTGAGTCTGAGTAGGTGAGTCTGTGTGTGGGTTCTTGAAGGGGAACTGCTTGAGACTCCAGAATTTCTTCCTTTGACTTGAACTCCATTGGTTTTTGCAGCCATAAATTTTGGAGACTTATCTTCTTGGCACTGGAACCCTGGGCTGGGGCCTAGTGTGGGGCTTGGTCTCCTTGTTCCCAAGATATTCCACCTAAACTTCTATCCATCACACATGGGTGAGGGACCTTGTCTGTGGCCCTCCTACCAAACTGGATGGATGTCGTTTCTTTAATTCCATTGTTGTCAGTCAGACTTCCGTTCAACTCGATTTCTGATGGTACTAAGTGGTGGTTGTTCTATATTTTATTTGTAATTTTGATGTTGTGGTGTGAAGAGACGAGCCCACACTGCCATCTTGACGAGAAGTCTCTTCATTGGTTGATTATTGTGTGTGCCCTGACTGGGGCCTCCTTTGCTACATTTCTTGCTTATAAATATCCCAGCCAATGAGTTTCTTTCTGAATAAAGAAACAGGATAAAGGAAAAAACAAAATGAACAACAACAAAAACAAAAGAACAAAAAAAAACCAAGTAGAGAAAGAAAAAATGAAAACCTCTTTCCCAGGGGGCAGTAACTTTGGATGTAAAACTTACGAGGCAGGCTAGCAGGAGGCAGGGAAAAGTCTGCTGGGAGCGAGAGCTGCTCTGCAGATTCCATTCAGGTTGTCACAGGTCCGCTGTGCCTGGCGCAGAGCCAACTAGGCCAAGACACGCCCTTTGGGTGCAGAATTGAAGGGAGCACCAAAAAACTCAATAATTGCAATGAATAATATTTTAATACATTGTTTTTAAAATCATAATTAATGCAAAATACTTTATGATGAACAAAGTAGCAAACTGTTCAAGTCAGGAACTGACCCTGCCCTGGAAACTCAGCCTCATTCACTTCCCTCTAACCAAAAGTAAGGTCACTGAGATCTGCAAAGGAAAGGTTTCTCATTCCTTTAAGCATGGTTTAGCTCCGGCTTTTAATTCTCACCGTGTTAGGACCAGCTGCGTGACTTCAGGCAAATAACATCTCTAAGCTTCCTTTTGTCAAGTGAATATAATGGTTTCCTTTGCAGGGCTTTGGTGTGGTTGAAAAATTAAGCCTGTGATGCACTGGGCACATCGTAGATGCCTGATAAACAGTGGTCTTAAATAATTCGTAATTGTTCACAAAGAATTAAGTTTTCTGGGAGATCCAAGCAGGTACCACCTATAAGCTCATGAGTCAGTTGCACATCTGTCAGGGTTCACACAGCTTGGTTTTCACTTTATAGGATGAACATAGCCTGTGCCAGGGCTCTGAACTCGCATACATCCGTTCAACTGCTAAGTAACCGATTTCCTGTTAAGCCACAGCTCCTTGCCTGGGTCTGGCCACACATTGCAAGCTGTCAACTTTGTACTGTACCTCCCTCTCAGCCTTCTGACACCTTCTAGAGGTTGGGTTTTAGCGACTTTTATTTATGAAGAACTACCCCTCCTCCAGGCATTATGAGTCTCTTAAGCGCATTTCCACACCTGATGATTCATCTAGATGACGCCTCGCCCCATTGTCACTTGAACTATCCTCAGTCCTGAGCTGGCCTCTGATTTGCTTTGCAGACATGGGGCCATGTCCTTATCACCTAAGACTGAAGGTAACACGGGCAGGCTAGAGAGAGCGAGGTCGGGGTCTAGTTAATATTTGATACAGAAAACTGGAAAGCAGCTCGGCTGTGCTCTCCAATTGCACAAAGCAGGGGAAACACCAATTTTGTCAGCTTTTCTTCTAATCTGATAGCTGCAAGGACCATAAAGCTGAACCCCAGTTACTGTTCTCCCTAGACCTAAGGGTGCAAAATGAAATGGGAGAACAATAGGAGAGTGTCATCTAAATAACTTATTAGTGTTTGGGGCTCATAGTCATTATTAATGGTTCATATGTTTTGAATATTCACTGCTTCTCCCTGCTCTTCATCGAGAGGCTATATGAAGTAGGAACTATACATTTCTGGCTTCAGTTGTGTGTGCTTTGGATTTAAGTTCTTTTTTCCACCTAATTATTTATTTTTAAATATTTTTAAAAAGACTTTATTTATTTATTTTTAGAGAGAGGAGAAAGGAAGGAGAAAGGGAAGGAGAGAAACATCAATGTGTGGTTGCCTCTCACACACCCCCAACTGGGGTCCTGGCCTGCAACCTGGGCATGTACCCTGATTGGGAATTGAACCCGGCCTCCCTTTGGTTTGCAGGCTGGCACTCAATCCACCAAGCCACACCAGCCAGGGAATCCACCTAATTTTTTAATAGGAACTCATTGAGCTGGGTGCAACATGATTTTAAAAAAATAAAATTAAGTTAAAAAGGACTAGGAGAATGGTATTTCTGCCCCAGAAACACTTAGGTAGTTGGGTAGAGTAAATTCAGCTTAACATGAACCTTAAGGTCCACACTCCTGCGTTTCCACGGTCTCTCATTTCTGCCCTTGAGATGTTTGAATCTGGTGTCTCCTCTTTAACCCTAGGGGCGTGTGCTCTTGCTTTAAGGGCGGTCCCTCCCCATGTCTCCCCATCTCTTGCAGAGTCCCGCTACCCATGTTGGAGCCCAGTGCAAACAAAACTGTGTGCCCCTGTATGTGCTCATCAAAATATCCTCCCATGTGGTGACCCAAGTGGGAAAAGTTAATAAAAGCTCTACAATTAAAAAAAATACAACTATATATAAAGCGTCATATATGTCCCATCTGTTCCCATATCATTGTCAACCCTCATAAATCCACCCAGTGGTGGGGGGTGGGGACGGGAGGTGGGTTGGGGTTTCCAGTTACATAGTAAGGGAGGGCCGTAAACAAACAGCAACAGCCTGTCTTTATTTACAATTTGGGTTTTTTTTATTCTGGATTTTTTTGCATTAATCTTGATTTCTAAAAAGTATTGCATTTAAATGTAATATTTATCTGGATAATTGAGTTTTGGGCGGCCCTTTAAATCTGGCACCTCATCCACCCTGACCCTGGCTGTGGTCGCTCCCTGCTGTCAGCTGCACAGCTGCCAGGTACCTTCCTGACAGACCGACAGTGGTTCCCTGTTGATTTCTGATGGCCTAAGAGGTCAAATCCAGACCCCTTGGTTTGGCTTTGGCCCCTTCAGAGTCTGACCCCCATTTATGTCACCAGGGCACCCCCCCCCCTTCACATCTGCCCCTTTGTGCCCCTGTCCCTAAACTCCTTCACCTAACATGTCTGTCCCTGCTGAGCTTTTGAGCTCCATCTGGACACCACTCCTGACTGGGCTACTTTTGGGGCTCCCCAGGCCGGCTTAATGACTCTGTTTTCCCACAGGAAATTGTTTCTACTCAGTTCCTATCTTGCCTGTTTTGCACTCACTATTTTCCACTGTGATTTATCTGTTTACCTGTGTCCCCAGTTACACTGCCAGCTCCTTGAGGAGAACAACCAGGGCTTTCCATGTCAAATGAATAAAGAATACAATAGGATAAAGGGGAAAAGGCCGTGACAGCAACAATGAAATAATTCATGAAAAAGCAGTACTCTGCAGAGAGGACACTGGTGTTACAGTCAGGAGGTCTTGCGTTCAAATCTAGGCTCTGTCACTCGCTAGCTTCTGGCCACTCATTATTTTCAGGTTTTCACTGTGGAAACTCAAACATAAGCAGAAGTGGAGAGAACCTCGTATGAACCCATATGTCCCCATCCTCCTACTAGGACAGGCGGCTCCTGGCCATTCCTGTGCCTGCAACGCTGCTCCCTCTGCCTCCATCCATAGGTTATTTTGAAGCAAATCCCAGACAACGTATTATCCGATATGTCAATATTTCAGTAAGAACATTGAACTTAATCGACTGCAGACTTGCTATTGACCACGTGCAAAGAAGAGCTTGCAAGGAGTTGGGATCATGGATGGGTCACAGAGAGGCTCTTTGAGGGAAGTCCTGAAGGATGAATATGGATTTTGGCAAAGAAGGTTTGAAAGTGGGGAGCTGTAGGTCGTGTGTGCTGCACGTGGGCGGCAGATTGTTTTAGCTGGAACCAAGGGCAGGGTAGGGAATAGCAAATGGAAGGAAATTGTAGGTGTGGGACAGAGAGGGGGCTAGCCCCTTGATGCTTTAGAGGCAGCCTTTTGGCTGGGAATCTGATACTTTATGTAACAGTGTGTTACTTTGAAGAGTTGCACTCACAATTGTGACATGGCGCTGAAGACAGTGGTAATATTCAAGCTCTGTTTCTCAAGGCACTTTGCTAACAGGGGAAGAAATTGTGACAGGCACATTTAAAGAAACTAGAGCCTGTACCAACCACCAGGCTTTACTTGGGAGACAAGAGCTCACTTTTCCATGCTCAGCCCTACATAACTAAGTTGACCTGGCAACTGTGCATTTTATCCTGTTGGGTTTAATCCTTAGTATGAATAACAGAGCGAAGCTTTGTTATTTGTGGGAGTGGATTTCTGCTGCTAGGAGAATTAGCTGCAATCTTATTCAGAAGGTGCCTTCTGATGCAATGAGGTCTTTTGGACTGTGCATAAATAGAACCCATTGTTTAGGCATTTGGAGTGTAAGGCTTAAATTGCTTCAGAAGTTCCAGTCGGACTCCAGGTATCTTTGTGTGGCTGATTCCCTAACCCCCACCTCCAGCCACAAGTAGTAGTTTTCTCTATATTGCTTAGGACCTACCTCTTCAGCACCTCCCCAAACGAGGGCACATTCAACTCTTTTTAACTGGAGTCTTTTGCCTTGGTATAGGGGTGGGGGTGGTCAATTCTTCTGGGTCAAAAAAAATGAATGAATAATAAAAGTATGTACAAGCTTAACCAGGATATCACACAGAAATAGAGCCTTTAGGAACATGGTGAAAAAACTAATTTTGTTTCTGATTTAATTTTTTTTTTTTAATTTAAGCTCAGAGAAATAGAAGAATGGTATAGAGTGAGCCTATTAATATCTCGCTACCCTGGGATCTCTTAGGGGAGAAGAAGATACTTCAGGACTTCTAAAGGAAGAGTTGGTTATTTGTGCAAGTTTCAAAGCTCCCACACCCCAGTTCCCCAGCACAGTAAGGGTTTCTGGGTCCTTGGTGTGGCGGATGTGAAACTTGCTTGTTTTTGAAACCACAGAGAGAAGCCCCATCCTTTGAAGGTGTTTTCTTCTGAAATTCTTACCTGGGATCCCAACTAATGCATTGCTGTTCTTTAAAAAAAAAAAACAAAAACACAACTCAATGTGTGTGTGTGTGTTATGAGAACTTTTAAGATCTACTCCTGTAGGAAATTTTAAGTATACAATGGAGCATTGTTAACTATAGCCACCACGTGGTATAGTCCATCTCCAGGATGTACACTGTTTTCCTGGAAAGGTTTATGGCAAATGATTTGTGGGCTTAATCCTGGTGTTTTGTTTTTCTTTTGATCACTTCAGTCTGCACGTGTCCCTGGCTGGATGGCAGTGGTTCTACCCAGAATGAAGTGATTTTCTTACCTGGGACCAGATGCTCTAAGGACCAGGGCAGCTTCCCTGACTTTAAGGAGAGGGTACATGTCTCTTTAGCACCCTGAGGACTCCACCTTTACTAATCTCACCTCTGCTTCTCCCACCGCTGAGCCTGTCCAGAACCACCATGCCTTTCTCTCCCATCTTCAGTGATTCTGTGCTTCCAGCCCTTGCCAGGGGATAAGATCTTCAGGTGCAAAGTCCTTTCTCACTGCCCAGTCAAAATCATCCTTAGGCCCTATTTACTGAACTGCAGAGGCAGGCACATTGATCTTCAAAGTATTTATTGCTCTGCTCCTTTAAGTGCTAGCATTTTAATCTCTTTGCTCTTCCTCTTTGTCACCTAAGCAATTAAAACCATTTGGTCCTACCGATTTAATTTACCTTCTGTGTCCATGTTGACATAGCTAAGTCCCTTCTCTTACATATTCTCCTTCTCCATGCTTGAGGCTGGAAAGGCTTGGTGCTTGGAAAAAGGTAAAAGTGACCCAGGAAATTGCTCATGATGATGCTGATACACACATCTTTTGAAGGCTGGAGTGGGCATTGTCAATTTAATTTGGACTCTGTCACTTTGTTGCATTCTAATCCACCATTTTAAAGCCTTGCTGAGGACCCAAGATTAAACTGACATTGGAATAAATATAATACTTTTCTTTAAAAGGAAAAGAACTTAAAAAAAAGGTAACAAGCATGGCTGTATATTGTCTTGACAGATATAAAAAAAAAACAACCCCAAAACACCTTCCTGTCTTTATCTTGATAAGACATCTGACATTGCTGGGAGGTTTTGCTTGTGTGAGAACTTCAACGTTATAATCTAGAAATCTCACAGAATTGAACTCAACTACTTTCTCTGTTTGGGGGTGGTACAAAGGGACAATAAAATAGTTCTATGCATCTGGTTACCAAAATAGTCAAATATGAAAGCTAATTCGTTTCATGTTAATCTCCTTTTAAAAATGTTAGTCCTTTGATGTAGGAATCACAATTGATGCTAAAAAAACGTGTTAGCAACATAAACTTTTTCTGTTCTAGTTCAGCTTTTGAATATCTTAATTACTTAACTGTTTATCTCTCTGGCAGTGAGGTCAGTAGAGTAGCCAGTGATTGCAATTAAATAAATCTATGAGTCATCTGCAGCAACACTTACACTCCCAGAAAGCCTAATTAACATCACACTTCATTTTTGCTTTCATGATTTAGAAGTAAATTTAGAATCATTTCCATGATTCTTGTGGTATTTTCCAAATTAAAGACTGCAGACATTTGGACCCTGAGTTGTGTAAAGGCTAAATGTGTTTTCTTCCCTTTGCTGTCAGTTAGATATTTAAGAACTCAACCGAAAAAGAAATAGCCACTGAAAGTGAACCAAGGCCATGGTCCCATATCCTTTCTCAGGCGAGATACTGCACAGGAGACCTTTTAAAAAATTGTATGTCGTGTGTGTGTGTGTAATTTACCATTTTAACTGTTTTTAAGTGATATTAAATACAGTCACAGTGTCGTGCAGTCACCACCACTATGCATTTCCAGAACTTTACCATCTTCCCCAAAAAGAAACTCTGTACCCGAAAAGGCTAACTTCCTTTCTTTCCGCCCCCAGCCCCTGGCAATCACCGTTCTACTTTCTGTCTCAACGCTTTGACTATTCTAGGGACCTCCTGTAATTGGAATTATACCGTATTCAGCCTTTCTTGTCTGGATTATTTCTCTTAGCATAAGGCTTTCTAGTTTCATCTGCGTTGCAGCTTGTGCCAGTATTTCCTTCCTTTTAAAGGCTGAATAATACTCTGTTGTGTGCATGCACCACGTTATGTTTATCCGTTTGTCCGTTAATGAACGCACAGGAGGTTTTTAAAATTTCATTCTTGCTCGCATGGCACATACACGGAGGGTTCACTGCGGGAGGACATATGTTGGTTAGCTTGACTGCAGCGACTGTTTCGTGACGTGTGTGCGTGTGAAGTCATCCTGTTGCACACCCTCAGCACGGTCATGGGACACACTGTTGTCGAGAACAGCGGATAAGGAAGGTAAAAAATTCCTGTTGCCGAACGACGTGGCTGTCACGGCACCCTAGCTGTTGCAGTGCAGCGCCGCGCCGTGGTGAAATAAATCGAACGTAGCCCGAGTGCGCAGTGTTCCTGCAAGTCCGTCGTAGGAGACGGCGACGTCCCAGGCCTGCGCACTCGCTCACCGCTCGCCGACCCCCAAAGCGGCGTCCGCTCCTGCCAGCGCCGTTCGTGGGAGGCAAGTGCTCTCTCTGTACAGGTGTACCATTTTTCCATCTTTCAGACCACATTTTTATTGTCCCTTTTCTATATTTAGATATGTTTTGGTACATAAATAGTTACCACTGGTGGCGGCTGCCTACAGTGTTCAATCAGTACAATGCTAGGCTGTGCAGACGTTAGCCCGGGAGCAGCAGGCTGTACCCTACAGGCCAGGTGTGTAGCAGGCCACACCACCCGGGTTTGTGCGGGTGCACCGTGTGATGTTCACACAGCACCGAAATCGCCTTGTGGCGCATTTCCAGAACATGTTCCCATCATTAAGTGATGCTTAACTATATGTACAATTTTTATTAAAAAAATAATCTAATATAACATTTTTATTTTTAGTATGTGCCGTTTAGAAGTCCTTCCTACTTCTACTTTTCTGCCATTCTTTCACTTGGGAGTCATTGCTGGAGCCCCCTACACGAGGCCGAGTAATGAGAACAAGAAGAAGAACGAGCTCTGTCTGCTCTGTGTCCCGGAGGTTCCTTGTCTGGTCACGTGAGACAGACACGGAAACGTGGACCCTGCCTGGGTAGAAGCAGCCCAGGCAGAAAACAGACGGGCAGTCAGGGCGGCTCGCCATTGGAGGAGGCCTGCTGTAGGGGGCGGGCGAGGCCTGAGCAGCGAACAATGAGGGGCTCCGGGTCACGTTCTGAGTTCTGTTACTAAAAGGCTAGAAACATGTGTGAACAGAATTAAAGGCTATGTACAGAAGGGGAGTCAATTAAACTGTAGTTCCTCCACACCTAAGCATGCTTTCTTGTAAATTATTGTCATATTTTACTAGCAAAGGTTCTTGTCCCCCCTGAAACAGTAGAGCATCGCTCTAACTTCTTTGGCCTCTCAGTACGTAGGAGCTGCTGTGGGATCTGACCAACCGTCAGGCGGTATTATCCCATGTTGTACAACACTTCCTTTTTCAAAATCTGTAGTGTGCATTGTAGGCCCATTTGTATGTGCGAAGAATATAATTAACTTGTCCATGGTGGAAGAATAAAGTATAGAATCTGGATCTCTTGGCATTTAGCCAACTGTTCTTTGTCTACATTTCTTACCTGTATGTGGTATTGTACGACATTTTTTGGCCTCTCCCTGTGTCAGCCATTTAGGGGCATTGGGAAGGTCCAAGAAGGCCATTCCCCAGGTACCGATGTGCGTATCTCGTTATTGAGCGGATGGTAGAACTGATGTGCATTTGGATGGCTGTGTGTGAGCTGAGGGCAATAGACAGACTCTGACCCTTAACTTGAAAGAGCAGACGAAATGCCTATGCTAGAAATATGAGTTTTGAAGCCAGCTAAAACATGTACCTTGCTCTCCAGAGAGCAAATTCTGTATAGTCTAAATTGCCTATGTTGTATTCTGCCATTAGGTTCTCCAATCTGTGTATCTGTTCCCAGTCCGATTATCATCTTTCTCATGTTTGCTTTGTAATCTTGAACTCTTTATAAAAATACGTTAGCAGTCTGCTAGGAATACACTAATGATAAGGACAACAGAGGAAAAACATTTCCGTCATGTCTGCTCACAGGACAAAGTAAATTGTGGGGTTTATTTATTTATTTATTTTTAGAGAGAGGGAAAGGGAGGGAGGGAGAGAGTGTGAGAAGCATCAATGTAAGAGACAAACATCTCTCGTAGGCACCCTTACTGGGGACCGTACCTGCAACCTAGTACATGCTCTGACCGGAAGTTGAACGGTGATTTTTCACTTTGCAGGATGACACCCAATCACTGAGCAACACAGTCACAGAAAGACTTTATAACTCTTAAGCCTTAACTTCTTGCTCTTTATGTGAATCCACAGGAGCTTAACTCACTTGAGCTGTTTCAGTGACCATCTTTTTGCTAAGGATTTCCCAAGCCACAGCTCCAACTCCAAACTCTTTTCCAAGTTTGCAGTTGTACACTGAATATTTATACCTGAATATTTCCCCTGGCACCTCAAAAATCAACCTAGGCCCTGGCTGGTGTGGCTTAGTGGGTTGGGTGTGGGCCTGCAAACCAAATGATTACCAGCTCTGTTCCCAGTCAGGGCACATGCCTGGGTTGTGGGCCGGGTCCCCAGTGGGGGATGTGCCAGAGGCAAACACACACTGATGTTTCTCTCCCTCTCTTGCTCCTCCTCTTCTCCTCTGTCTGGAAATGAATAAATAAATTTTTTTTTTAAAAATCACCCTAAAACAGGACTTATTGTCACCTTCCTTCAAACCTACTTCTGCTCCTGTAATCTTTGTCTGTTTTTAGTGATACCACCATCTTCTCAGCCACTGAGACCAAAAGCTGTCTTCCTTGTCCCTCCCACCACCTCATTAGAAACTAAGGGTTGGTTCTGTCTTCCAAATCATTTTGATCTGACTTCTACCCACTTTGCCTACAGCCCTGCTTTCCTTTATATCTTTTACCTGGATGTGGCCTCTTGCTTTTCCCCCCTTATCTCTAAGTCATCTGTTTTTTACATTCCCTCCAGCATTAGCTTTCTAACACTCAAATTTGATAGTCATTCACCTGCTTAAAATCCCATAATGACTTCTTATCGCTTAGGAGATGAAGTGCCAATTTCTTGGCAAGGCCCCCTGTTTCCTCATTTGTCCCTCTTTCCAAGTGCATCCTGCCTCCAGTATCACATCTTTCTTTTCCTTACCCAAATGCTACCTAAATTTTCTTGCCTTCTTGCCTTTGCACACTTAAGTCCCCACCTCAACTAAATGTTCAGTTTCACGATGTTATCTCAGAAGTTCTCTCTTCTGGAAACTTTTCTACCTTTTCTCCACCTCAGTCAATTAGCTGCCCCTTTGTTCCTACAGTTTTGTTAAACAGCTTTATTAGGAATAATTTGCATATCATAAGTTCATTCATGTTAAGTGTGCCGATGAGTTTTAGTAAATCTATGCATTTGGCCCTGGCTGGTGTGGCTTAGTGGATTGAACACCGGACTGTGAAGCAAAGGGTCACCAGTTTGATTCCCAGTCAGGGCACATGCCTGGGTTATGGGCCAGGTCCCTAGTACGGGATACATGAGAGGCAACCACACATTGATGTTTCTCTCATTTTCTTTCTCCCTCTCATCCCCTTTTTCTAAAAATAAATAAATAAAATCTTTTTAAAAATTATGCATTTGTGCAACCATTACCACAATCGTTTTTGAACTTAACATCACCCCCAAAAGCTCCCTTGTGCTTGTTTGCGTCAGTCCTTGCCCTCACCCCAACCCAAGGCAACCACTGATCTGCTTTCTTGTCTCTATAGCTTCATCTTTTAGGGAAATACCATGTAAAAATCATACAGTATGCAGTCTTTTGAGATTGGGTTCTTCCACTCAGCATACTGTTTTTTGAGTTCATCCATGTTGTTGAGTGAATCAGTAGCTGGTTCTTTTTGTATCTGTGAGTAGTATCCTATTGTGTGATGCACCACATTTTATTTACCCAGTTGTCAGTTGGTGGATATTTGGGTTGTTTCTAGCTTGGGACTGTCCTGAGAATACTGCTGTGGTCAACTGTGTACAAGTCTTGGGATGGATGTATGTTTCCGTTCCTCTTGGGCAGAAACGTAGGAGTAGAATTTCTGGGTCATATCTTAAGCATATATTTAAGTTTTGAAGAAACCGCCAGACTGTTTCCGTGGTTGGTTGCATTTATATTTTATATTTCAATCAGCAATGTATAAGGGTTTCTGTTTCCCCACATCCTTGCCAATACTTGGTATTGCCTGTCCTTTGCTTATAGCTGTTATGGGTGTGTGGTGGCATCTTACTTTCATTTTAATTTGCATTTCCTGTAGTCTTTTAAAACTGCTTTCTGTTACAAAGTGTGTTGTGTTGTATTGTTATATATCTTCTCATCTGTGAGCTATTCTAGGGCTAATCCATCCATTGCACAGGGTATGTGGTAAATGAGTTTGTTGAACAAATGAATGAATGAATGAACTGATACTTGTTCTCAGTTATTTTTTTGTAATAAAAACACTGATCATTGATCATTTAATTTCGGAGATGATATATAAGTCTAATCTCTTCCTTGAACAATATTTGCCAGTTCCTACGAAGCTATAAACTGATTGAACTAAGTTTTACTTTCTTTTCTTTGCTCGCGCCTTGGTGAGAAGTAATAGATTAAAAAAAATACAGACATGGCAAAAGAAAAAGGAAAGAAACACAATCTCTAAATGACTAAGAGCTTGTGGAATAGCTTGGGGGAGAGAGCCATTTGGGTTACCGGTCACCCCAGGGCTCCAGGTGTGGGATTTCCTGAGTGCTGTGACTTGTCTGCTGTTTCTTCTGCTTTCGTCTGTCAGATCTTCAGACATTTTCTGTACAGGGCCAGAGAGGAAATATTTGAGGCTTTGTGGGCCAAGAAATAATATCAAGGACATGATGTAGGTGCTCATTTTATTGAGAGACAAACAAATTTCAATGAATTTTTATTGATGAAGTTAAAAACAATAGTAACTGGGTACAATTTTCTGTAATACAGGTTTATTAACGAGAAGAATGGAATTCTTTTGGGGAGGTTAAAATTTTGCTTAATTGGAGTTCCAAGTTAGTGTTTCTTATCGTCATGGTAAAAACTGGGCCTCATTCTCCAAGAAGCTTCCCTGAAACACCATGGTCTTCCATCCTGAGAATTCACCAGAACGTCTGTCTGCATTTGCCATCATAGTGTTGGAAAACTTTCCATATGGGGGAAGCAGGTTAAGACCATAAGCCCTGGGGTAAGACTTCCTTGGTTTGTTTTTTAAAGATTTTTATTTATTTTTAGGGAGAGGGGAAGGGAAGGAGAAAGAGGGAGAGAAATATTGATCGGTTGCCTCATGTCTCCAACTGGGGACTTGGCCTGCAACTCAGGCATGTGCCCTAGACTGGGAATTGAACCAGCAACCCTTTCATTCACAGGCTGGCACTGAATCCACTGAGCCACACCAGCCAGGGCTAAAACACTTTTATTTTTAAAACAATTTAAATACATAAAAGTGTACAGACAGTGAAACTCACACCTCTGTACCCACCAAAAAGATTGAACAGGTGTTAACATTGTGTCACTCCTGCATCGTGCTCTGAAGGTTCTCCTTGCCTACTCCTGCTTTTCCCAACATCCTTTCTTCTTTCTTGGCACTTGCTTCTTGGAGTGCTCAAACTAACACAGCCTCTCTGTTTTATTCATCTGATCTTCTGGGTTTTTTTTTTTATAAATTTGGGGAAAGAGTTTTCTTTTTTTTTCTTTTTTTAAAGATTTTATTTATTTATTTTTAGAGAGGGAAGGGAGGGGGGAGAGAGAGAGAGAGAGACAGAGACATCAATGTGTGGTTGCTGGGGGTTATGGCCTGCAACCCAGGCATGTACCCTAGCTGGGAATTGAACCTGCAACACTTTGGTTCGCAGCCCGCGCTCAATCCACTGAGCTATGCCAGCCAGGGCTTGATCTTCTATTTTTTTAATAAAGTTTTCTTTTTTCTTTTAAAATTAATCTTGGAGAGAGAGAAACATCGATTTTTTTGTTTTACTTATTTATGCATTCACTGGTTGCTTCTTGTATGTGTCCTGACTGTGGATCGAACCTACACCCTTGGCATACTGGGGCAGTGCTCCAACCAACTGAGCTACTTGGTCAGAGCCATCATCTGGATCTTGTATTAAATAGATATGGGTTTTCTTATCGTATTCTCCATTCACTTAGCTGTTCTTCCATGCTCTTTGTTACCTTCCTAATGTCCTTTAGCATTCTTCAAATCTGTCTTTCATTTTACTCAGGTCTCTCTTTGTGTCTAATCTGCTATTTAACCTATCTGTTGACTTTAAAAAAAATATTTTATTTATTTATGTTTAGAAAGAGAGGAAGCAAGGGAGAGAAACATTGATGTGAGAGAGAAACATTGATTGGTTGCATCTCGTATATGTGCCGTCCGGGACCTAACTCACAACCCCGGGCTGTGCCCGGACCTTTCATTTTCCAGGACGATGTCCAACCCACTGAGCTACACTGGGCAGGGCTATCTGTTGACTTTTTAGTTTCAGTGATTGTATTATTCATTTCTAGAATTTCTGTTTGGTTTATTTTTAAATGTTACTTTTTCATATTTTTTATCTGGGTTTTATTTCCTACTTTATTGTCTTTAATAGTTTTAAATACACTCATTTAATATTCTCTTTTTCAAATTATAATTTTATTATCACAAGTTCCTGAAACTCGGATAATCTTATTTGTTATGTTTGCTGTTTTCTGCTCATGGTATATTGTAATTTTTAATTTTCTTATAAGCTAATCTTTAGTGGGGATTCTTTTCCTCTGTGGTCTGATAGGAAGACTCCTCCAAAACCATTTGCATCTCCTGGAGACCCCAGGAGAATCACTGGCTTGGGAATCAGCATTTCTGCTACTCACTTAGTTTGGAACTTCCTGGGTCACTCTGTTCAAGGCTCAGATCTGGAATATCCATTTTTCAGGGACACACAGAATCGTCCCCTCGGACCCCTTTTCCAGAGGATGAGTTTTTCTCTCCCGTCTTCCTTTTCACAAGGGAGCATCCTGCCTTTCCTCAAAGGTTTTACTTTCAACTCCCTGTCTTATGGCAGCTCAAGGTTTCACCACCTTTGTCCATCGGGTTTAAACATATAAATCTGTAAATTACCAGAGTAGACCTCAGAGTCAGCTCACAAACTTTTACTTGGCTTTTTCCTTTCTTTCTCGGGTTATGTTTTACCCAGCATTCCCAGGTGTTTGTAGTGGGAGGTGCTTTTCCCCTCCACAATATCTTAGCCTGTTGCCATATTGCTGATCCAGAAGTCCCATTTACCGTACTGAATTCTGTGTTTCAAGGCTTCATAGGACACTGGTTTCTAAGCAGTGTCGTTAGTGAGGCCCATAAATTCACCCCTTCCTAAAAAAGACAAGTGTTTGAGATCTCGTTGAGACTGTAGACGTGTAGTACTTTCTGAGGAATTTTGAAGAAAGCTACCTTTATATCCAACCCATGGTAAATCAGGAAGTGCTGTAAAAATTTACAATTACGACGGACACTTATAAAGCAAGGACATCGCTTTACTATTATTATTATTTCTTTTATTGCACAGGCCTAGTACCAGAGCTCTTCTGTTTCCCTCCCTCCTTTCTCCCAGTTTCTCACTATCCTTCTCAATTTGTCCTGTGTCAACAGGGCAGAAAAGAGAGGTTGAAGTGATGTATGGGTACAATCCACTGTGCACTGCTAAAAAGATAAACTTAAATGAAGTGATTTATTACCTGTGGCAGGTATTCCGCACCCAGCATTGTCTATCAAAGCGAGTGCTCATTGATTTTTCCATACTTACCCTGTCAGCCTGTGGATCGCCATTGTTCCCAGCAGTGCAGGAACAGCCTAAGGTGGCAGGGAGCGCTCCCAGCCAGGCACTCTGCTGCAGGGTTAGTCTTCACTTGTGTTCTAGGGCTCAGAACTCTCGCCTCCTCCCGCCTTCAACTGTGTGTACCAGAAAAGGGCCAATTCCATGGGTACCCCAAATTACTCAAAACAGAAGTAAAACATGTTATATACTCCCATTTTGAAAATGCTTCTAGAATCTTCCTACTTGAGTCAAATAGACAATAGGGCCCAGTAGAGGAGCATAGACACACACAGCTGCAGGACAGTGTCTGAGTCGGTCTGGTCTGTGGTTGATGAGAAACACTGAGTATCCTGTGGGAATTAGTGAACTAGGGGACGTCCTTCTCTTCAGGGGCCCCACACATATCATACAGGACACGTTTTTCCTGTTTTCCTTCAAATGCACCCATTGTCCTGGGGAGTAACGAAGTGAAATCTTTCCAACATCGAATTTAAAGATAACTATGCGGGTGGCAGCTCTCATCTTTGAAGCCCACTTGCTGGGTCCTTTGATCAGGAAGAGAGTTCTGTTAATTATTGGCTGGGAAGAGTGAACTTAGCTTCAGTTTTTTCTTTTCTTTTTTTCTGTTGTGTGCTTCGGGTAGAGTGATCTGGACAAGAATACCATACACTGGACACTTTCCAAATACATACTGTGCTGGAAAGAAGACTGCTTTTATGCAGTTGGGGTGGAGCCAGGGGAATTATTTGCATGACCTAATGATTTCCTTAGCAGTGATGGCTGTAGCTGTCATTGCCACTCCCTGGCCCCCAAAATGATTTAACTAACTGGTAAATTTAAGGGGAGAAAAAGGCTAGTTTGGTTACTAAGTAATTACAGACAAATACATAGGTTGTGTTTATGTGCGCACACATGCACCGATAGTAACATATTGATGATATTTGGTATTTGTATATTTTAAAACTATAAGCTTCCTTCCCTGGCAGGTGTAGCTCAGTGGATTGAGTGCAGGCCTGTGAACCAAAGGGTCACTGGTTCGGTTCCAAGTCAGGGCACATGCCTGGGTTGCAGGCCAGGTCCCCAATAGGGGGTGGGTAAGAGGTAACCACACATTGATGTTTCTCTTCCTCTCTTTCTCCTTTCCTTCCCCTCTCTCTAAAAATAAATAAATAAAATCTATAAAACAAAGCAAAACAAAACTATAAGCTTCCTGTAGTAATTCAGATTTATGAATACCTTTGCATAGCAAGAAACAGTTTATAATAGCTCAAGAGGGATGTATAGTGATAGTATTTCTTTGTACCTCAGATTGGCAGTTGGGGAAAATTAAAAACTTGATTTGGGTTAGGTTTTTTTTAAAAATACTTATTTGTAATACCATTTAATCACTTTCTTAACTGAATTTGTGGCCTGTATTTCCATAATAGACATTTGTCACAACATCAATTTAGCTCTTTCCCTGAGCCCCAAGTAGCAGTTCCAACAAGGCAAGTGGGATGCCTCGCCTTCACGCTGGAAATATTTTGTACTTCACATAAGGCACTGGACTTGTGAGGAGGCAACACCTGCTTCCAGAAGTCCTTAACTTAGGGTCGAGAAACGTCAGAGATAGCAGGAGACACTACCTGAGTGTGTATGTGGTGGTAGAATGAAAAGCTATTTTATGCGCTCGTGGAAGCAGAGAAAAACTGTGTAGACCCCCATTATGTTCATTTTCTTCCCTGTGTTCTTTGGTGGCCTGATTATTCATCTGGCTGAGATGTAAGATCTTTTGAACTTCAAACATAATAGTTATTCATAAAGGCATTTAGGCTGATGGCTTTCCCAGAATGTCCTGCTGTTCAGGATGGACTTCATCTATATTTCAACGAATTTCTAAATGGGGGACACAGAACATTTTTCCTTTGATTAATTTATTGGGTGTTTTAGTCCTCAAGGACTCGTATGCTGGTGAACTCCAAAAGGAAGTCAGTAAAGGAAGAATGGTGAATTGGAATTGGAGCCCATAAAAAAAGCCTTTGACCACTGTCCTAAATTCAACATCTGAAATACAGCGGGCCAGGCGAAGATTTATGACAGCTAGTTTAAAATTGTATCAGGGAGCACAGTGTTGTGAGTTATATAAAGTTCTTAGGCTGTTTTAGACTGCTGTTTTTACAACTCTGGCTTTTATGCTACTTTGCCCAAGAATCGAGTACTTTGGCACGTTACTGCTAGTGAGAACACAGAGGCAGCCTTTGCCGTCTTGGGTTATTCACTGGGGGTATGCCCTCTGGATCTATGATTTTAAGATATTATGTTACTGGATGTCCATCTGATGTCCTTTCTCCCATCTGAATAAAGAAGGACTGGGAAATGACCCTGACCTCTGGTTTGGGGGCATCAGCTGGGCTTCGGTCAGAGTCCTGTCTCTCTGCCTAGTTGTCTTCAAGGGAGGGCTGTCCTTGAACTGGAAGTTTTCTTCCCAGGATGTACCAGGCACTCCCAACACTTCATGAAAGCTTGACTCCTACTGTTTTGGGTCAGGTTCCTTAGAAGTGGAGGGAGTCTCCTGCAGATGCGTAGGGAGGGGTGGAGGCGGACAGAGTGGCAGGGCAGTGGGGAAGCGGAGCTTCAGCCGGGTTCTTGGGGAGCTTGGGAGCATGACCTGCACCACAGAGCTTGTCTTCCTGCACCCGAGGGTCGGCCTTTTGTACCCTCTCCCATGTCAGCCATTGATCGGCTGTGGGCCTCTCTCAGGGCAGGTATGACCTTTCTGGGCAGAATGGCTGCCATTAGCTGAAGGCCATTTTGTGGACTAGGGAGCAGATGGGACCCATTAGCAGCTGACACCCTTACCACCCTTGCTTGGTAAAGGGACCCAGGCAGAGTGCTTGGTGTTGCCCAGAAGAGCGAAGAGAATAGGGTCAGGTGCTGACATTTTTCTAATTCCTCTCCTTTAACACAGGTCACCAGCCCTCCAAGTGCCCTCGTCAAAGCACCCCTCCTGCCCCCCAAATTCAGTGTCCTCAGCCCTTGAACAGCTTCACTGCTGGACACAGGGGAAAGGAGGCTCAGAGGCCGGTGCCTTGTGGCGCCTGTGGCTTGAGCTGAGTCCCACCGGGAGCTCACTGGCGGAGGTGGGGTGGGAAATGATGAATGGTTTAATCCTGATCTGTCTCTCAGCTACTTTCCCCCAGAGTCAGCTAAAGGCGAATAGGCCTCAGCAATGAGTATTAATTTTCTGCCCCAAACAACCCAGTAACCAATCTAGTTTTATAAGTATTTTCTTCCTATGAGCAGGACTTCGACTCTACTCTTTGCAAAATAATAACCTGGCATTCTTGTGCGAAGGACCATCTGATTTCTTCCTGAGCCCGCTTTTGTTACCATGTTAGCTGAAGAGGGTGCTGAGGCGTCCAGGACATTTTTTTCTGAACTCAAATTTCTTTCCAGATACGAGATTGGGGGAGGGAGGCGTGCGCTGGTGAGAGAGGTTCAGGTGTACCTTTTTGACCTGTACTCCGACCCAGAATGATTGGGGTATTAACTTAATGGATGCTCTTGCTGAATCTCTTGAGGTGGCCGTGTCAGTGACTGAACAGCTGCTGCAACAATTCCGAATTTTGGAACCAGGTCTTGTCTGTCCCTTCAGCCATCTAACGAGGCTTGCTGGGCCTGTGCCCCACACAGGTTCGCTCTATAAGCTATTGCCATTCAGGGTGAACACCCAGCTCTGTACCTTGGTGAAAAGCTTAGAATCATCAAAAAGCAAAGCCTGCCCTGTCTGGGCAGTTCAGTTGATTGGAGCGTCACCCCGATACATCAAGGTTGAGGGTTGGATCCCAGGTCAAGGCACATACAGGAATCAGCCAGTGAATGCATAGATAAGTAGAACAACAAATCAGTGTTTCTCTCTAAAATCAATAAATGGAAAGAAAGAAAAAAAAAGCAAAGGGACCTGGCCAGCCATGCCCAGGTGTGTGTTGAGTTTGGATATTGGGATATCCAGTATCTTCAGGGCCTGAGAGTAAAACCCCTAAAGTGGTGAGCCTGACATCCTAGAAAGACCTGCCTAGGGCACACTCAAAGCAGGAGTGTCATTAAATCCTGCCTGCATTTAAGGGGAAGGAAATTGAACTCTACCTCCTAATGAAAGGTTGTTTAGGTGTGCTGAAACCACCACAGTAACTGATCAATACTTTTGGAGAGATGCTTCGAGGCTATGCAAGTATCCTGTGTCACCTTTAAAAACTTCCGCCATGCATCAGTGGCTCTTGCTGGCCATAGCCTTCTACTGGAGATTTTCTCTCTCGTTCCACATTTATTACTTGGACTTCCTCTGTAAGGAAGCTTTGTCCCTCCTCCATTTAGTCATTCATTCATTCATTTGTTTATATCAGTGTGGACTCACGGACAGTTATTTTATTCTCTGGGAGAGGTGTTTTTAAAAATAGGACAACAGCCTCTGTGAGTCCGGTAGACGGAGGTGGTGAGGAAGAGTGATGGTAGACGGAGTGAGTTCCCGAGGATGAGATGCGGAAGGGGAGGCCTTGGCAAAAAGGAGAGACACTCTGTTCTCAAAAACAGGGATGAAGAAAGCTTAGGAGGGCCAATTTTGACGTCAGGAAGGAGTGCCCATTTATTAGCCTTTGTCTTCTCAGTCAAGATTTTTTTTGTGACGACAGTGGGAAATTGACTTTTGGAATTCAGATTTTCTTGGCCAAAATTCCTGGCCTCTGCAGCAGCATTTCTCAACCTCAGCACTATTGACATTTGGACTGGATGATTCTTTGTTGTGGGGGCCTGTCCTGTGCATCCCTGGCTTCTACCCACTGGATACCAGTAGCTTCCTCCTCTTCTCCCCCGATGAGACCATCAAAATATGTCCACTCACTGTCACCACATGTCCCCTGGGGAGCAAATTGCCCTGGCTGAGAACCACTGATCCAAAATAATATTCACAATTCCGGCGATCTCCAGGATTTCTGAACACCACCTTTGAAAGACTAAGATATGGCATTCACCTAAGTTCCTGCAGAAAGGACTAAGCT
Organism: Phyllostomus discolor; assembly: GCF_004126475.2. Taxonomy (NCBI): domain Eukaryota; kingdom Metazoa; phylum Chordata; class Mammalia; order Chiroptera; family Phyllostomidae; genus Phyllostomus; species Phyllostomus discolor. The sequence continues at coordinate 88,894,886 of NC_040910.2, forward strand.
GCCCTAGCTTCAACACTCAGTGTTGCCACAGTCGATAAGGGAGGCCCTGAATCCTTGGGAGTAGCCGCCCGTGTTCTGAGCACACAAGCCAGAAGATCCAGGTACTTGGAGGGTCTTAGGTTCCGAAAAGCGTTGCTGTGGTTCCAGTCTTGCTTCGCCTCGAGGTGGAGGGTTGTTTTGCTTTCTGTGTGGGCTGTGAGAAGCACTTTCGTTGTGTCAGTTGGAAACACAGAAGCTCTTCTCACAGGTTGGTTTCTGAAAGCCCATTTCTTGTAAATAAATCCAGCCTGATACTAACCTAGCTGGGTAGGCATCAGTTGCTGGTAAGGTTGTTTCCAAAGCGAACAGGGTGGGGGGCCTTGGGGACCCTTACTCCTCTCATATTATCCAGGGACACTTGCATCGTGACCTAATTTTTTTAAGCTTCAGTAAATTTTTAAAAAGACACTGCATTTCAAACATAACAAACATGACAGAGATGGAGGAACCAGGCCAAGGCTGAGGCTGAACCGGCCTTGCACGACCACTGATGCCATCTGTTGGTGGCTGGCAGAACTGACATTATTTGGAGGTTTGTTTATTGCTCAGAAAGTTGAAAGTTGGCTGCAGGGGACTTTCCTTGCACTGTGGAGCTTTGGGATTGGCAGGATAGGCGCGGTGTAGTGGGTTCGATTCTTCCTAGGTTCCACATCAATCATACATCAATCATCCGTTAGTGCTGGGAATCCATGTCTGAGTATTTTCAGGTTTTTCGAGGTACTGGCTGGGATGCCCATTTACAAGTCAATTGTCATTGAAGGAAGTTAGAGTCCCAGAGCTCTGGGCTTTGGGGAGTTTTACAGCAAAACAAACTTTAAAAACAATCCCTTTCTTAGAGTTAGCATGCAGTAGAATGTAATTAGTCAGGGACACTATTAACTCCTCACTGTAACCCAAGAAACTAAGATACTATCGTGTAAAATAATGATTATATTTCATCTTCTTTCGAAGTGCTTTCAAGTACTGTTTCCATACCAATCCATTTTGGCCAGTATAGCCCCTTTTCTGATACAAAACTGAGGTTCCCAGAGATGTAAGTTCCCAGAGTCCACAAATCTAGTTGACAGTGAAAATCAGAATTAGCCCAGCCACTGGGCTCTCAACCTGCTACCACGTAAGAATGCTCTGGGAAACTTCCGGCCCAACGGTTGGCCCCACTGCCAGAGGTAGTGTCTTAATTGACTAGGGGAAGGTTGGATCATGGGTTTCCGATTCTAGTGTGCTATCTGGGTTGAACTGCAGCTACTCCAAGTCTGGTCTGTGGACCAGCAGCATGGCATCATTTGGAGGCTTGATATACATGCAGAATCTCAGACCTCTTCCCAGACCTTCTGAATCAGAATCTGCATTGTAACAGGATGCCCAGGTGATCCCTATGTGCAGGGAAGTTGGGAACACTTAGTGAGCTGCCCATGGGTGTCTCTACTGAGGACACCTGTTTTTGTTTTATTCTTACCAGTCACACAACATTCAAGGTATGATTGGCTTCCCCTGCGGACCTGGCTTCCCTTCCCCTGTGGGTGTCACGTGCCTCCTAGACTGAAGCCACAGGAGAAACCAGGAGCTCCCCTGTTCCCCGTAAAGGTCTTGCTCACCAGTAGCAATTAGAGCGTGTTTTCACAGACCCCGCTTCCTGGGTGCACTGTTGAGTAGCCATCACACCAAGATTCAGGCGCGGGCTGCTAGCAGACTCTTCCTGTTGAGAACAATGGTGCGTCCGCGAGGGAGTGACCCGTGAGGAGAGGTTCAACTTGCGTGCAGCTCCTGAGACTCTCACAAACCTCCAGCTTCCAGACTGATCGTTTTGGAAAGGAGGGAAGCAGAGCCTTTTTTTCTTCTCTTTTATTTTTGTAAATGGAAAGTCCTGGGTAAATGTGCTTAAACATTCGAATGGAGTTAAGGCTGTGTGGGCACCTTGGAAGCGTTGGGTCATTACAGACAGGCTGCATCCCAGGGGGATTTGGGTTTTGGGTGAGGGGCCTCTTAGCTGGTTGGCACTCTTATGCAGAAAGTCCATCCATTGTCTTTCTAAAAGGCCTTTTCAAATTCGTTTCTTAAAATCTAATGCTATATGAAAGGTCTTGTCTACATCAGTAGTTTCATTTGGGGTAGTGCCTCAAGGAGACTGAGTCCCTGTTCAACTTCTTTTTGGGAAACTAAGAGCCTTGGCTCTTCTTCTACCCCTCATCTGCCGCTTTTAACAACAAATCCCCTTTGATGGAGGGCTTTTCTGAGCCCAGCAGAGCTGTCACTCCTCCTTTCATGTTCCCTGTCCTCCAAGCTCTCCGCCACCGCCTCCTGCACCTCTTCCAGCCTTGCAGAGGAACAAAACCCTGACAACAAACCAGACTTGGAGAGACAAGGGAGGCTTGTCCCCATTTGTGAAATCCCTTGAAAGGGTGTCACAGAAAGAGAATTCAAAAGCGCGTGGAGGGTCTCTGTGCCTCTCTTTTTCTGGAAGTGTCGAGAGGTCTCTGTGGATGGATCTGGAGCGACTGGAGTGCTAATTTTATGCACAGGCACCATTCATGAGTGGCCACCAGCAGGAGGATCTTGCCAATTGCCTGACATTCTCTGAATTCAGAGGTTTTAAAAAGATTCCAAACCACCAAACTGGGCCTGTGTCCTTCCTTAGTCTGCTTTTTTTTTCTTGCTATTTCCTCCTCCTCCTCTGACCTTCCTGTTTCCCATAGCTCCCCTCCCTTTGCTTCCCCAGTGTTTCTCCTCTGTTGCCCACAGCAACCCCAGCAATTGGTACCGGGGTGGAGGGAGCATGCCGGGTTACCTCCATGTCAGGCAATCATTACTGAATGATTTCACTGATTTCACCGGAGCCACACAAAAGACTAGGCTTCTCTGAAGATCTCTCTCCATTTAAGCAGCCCCCCACCCCAGTGACTTCCCATCTTGCCTTTCCTGAGAGACATGTTTCCTCCAGTACCTGAGGGACCAGTAACTCCTGACTCACCTTTGGAGGCACCTGTTTGCCACCAGTGCTTTGTAAACTCCTAACACGTTTCTTCGATGCTCACACTCCCCTCCACACACACATGTTCCGCAGTCTCTTCTACAGTGGAGGGTGTTACTGAATCTAACATCACTCTAAGTGAGCTGAGAGACAGAGGGGAGGGCGTGGGGGGAAGAATTACCAACCGCCACTCGTGTGAAATAGGCAGAGGCTACAAGGTTTCCCTCTTTTGCTCATTACCACAAGAAAGTGCTTTGTCGAAAGGAAGTGCCAAAGGCGTCATGGAAATAAATGATCAGGCTGTGGCAGTCAGATTAATTGAGCCATCTTTAATTTGGGGGAACTCTTCCATGAATGTACCTAAATCTCATCCTACAATGAGCACATGATGACTTGATCCTTAGACACTTATTCCTGCAAAGCTTTTGAACCTCAATTAGTAAATTTCATTTCTCTTCGAAGACTCTTAACACTCTTTCCAAGCTGAGAACAAGGGGGTAGAATGCCAAAGAGACCAAATCAAAGATGATGATTTTTCGGAAGGAGAGAAAAAGAAATTGGAAACATAAAATAGTACTTATCATTTATATCCTGTCTTCTGATTTCTAAATGTATCAGTTTCTTTAAATTTCAAGGACGGGTGTGTGTGGTCTTTGAAATATTCGTCAACGACAAGAAGTATGCTTGCTTTGAGTAAAGGCATTTTCTTCTGCAATGTTCATTTCTCGTTCAGTGGTTTGCCTCAGTACTTTTCTTTAATTAGTACTGTCTATGATCACTGATGAATAATTCAAAATCATACAAGCAACAGATGTCAGAGGATTCAAAATGACTTTCCCTGAATTATTTATTATTTCCAAAAAAGTAACAGGTTTGTTGAACAAGTAATTGGCAACACAGATGTAGATCAAGGTTTGTCAGCAGGAAACAAGATCTACTGCTGCTTTCCTCTCCGTGTTTCTAGCCAGGGCTGCAGTGCACGGGGGAGTCTGGCCGCCGCCGCGGCGCAGGGAGCCGCCTGCTCATTGCGGGTGCTGACCAGAGGGCTAGAGCCTTGTTCCCAGGTTGTCTATGGAAGATAAGATCTGAATGGGGATTCTTCCAAAAATGTAATTTATTAATGAAAGTAACTTTGCAAATACCTGTCAGACAGAATGTCTTAAAGCAGTTACCAGAAAGAGGGAACATCTTTGTTTGCAAAGATATGTTACAAATAGAAACCTAGGGAGGAAAAAATCTGACAGATAAGGGTTTATGTACAAGATTGTTCTCTGCAGTGTTGTTTATAATAGGATTTTTTAAAAGGAAAAAATCCAAATGTCCATCAAGGAAACATTGGTTAAATTTCTGATAAATCTAGGTAGTAGAATATTATAGTATAGTTATTAAAATGATATATGTATTTTTATTTAGAAAAATACCAGTATATTAAATACAATAGAATGATAGTAAGTGGGAGAGGCTATAAACCAGTATGGTTTCATTTCTGTAGACAATATGTACGTGTGTGTGTTTTATAGGCATAGAAAAAAGTCTGGAACTACCCTAAAATATTAATAGTTATTTAGGCATAGTAGGATCCAGGTAACTATTGTTCTAACTTTTCATATTTCCTTATCCTTTCAATTATAAATGTGCACATATTATTTATAGTAAAAGGCCATGCTGCTAAGAGGTCCACAGTATTGAGACTTAAAGAAATGAATTTGCCCTGGCTCGTGTAGGTCAGTAGATTGAGCATGGGCTGCAAACCAAAGGGTTGCCAGTTCAATTCCCAGTCAGGGCACGTGCCTGGGTTGCTGGCTGGGTCCCCAGTAGGGGGCATGTGCAAGGCAACCACACATTGATGTTTCTTTCCCTCTCTTTCTCCCTCCCTTCCCTTCTCTCTAAAAATAAATAAATCTTAAAAGAAAAGAAATGCATTCCCCTGTCATTTAACAGTATGAGGTAGGTGTTCTGCATGTGCAGGTTGAATATGTTGTCTAGTCAGATACTTGCTGACCCAGGTTTCTTCTACTCTGTAGCTCCTCCATTCCCCAGGGCCAAGGCCTTCTCCCTGGTCATGGCTGGGTAGCGTCACAGGGAGGAAGAGGGGTAATGGAAGAGGCACTGGTCCCAAAGTGGCACATATCACTTCTGCTCACATCCCTGAGCAGGGACACACTCACACAGCTACAGCCAGCCGAGAGCCAGGCGGGTAACAAACTCCTGATAGGCATCTGTATGACCAGCTCTAATGCTGTGCTTCGGAGGAAGGAGAAAATGAATTTTGCTGGACAGGTTTCTAACCTCTGCTAAATGTTTTACCTATATAATAAAAAATAATATAACAAATTTACAAAGGGGTATAGTTTTGGATTAGATGTCTTCAGAGGACATTTCCTGTGGGAATTAAACCTACAGAGGATGTATAACATTCAGATACTGCCTTCGAAGGATTTACAGTCCGACAGAGTAGCTGGGCCAGTAACAGTTCAGCGTCATGCATGCAAAGGGCCGAAAGAGTGGCCATACAAATGCTGGGGAGAAAATTGGCTAAGATCATGGAATGAGGCTTAGGTGAATTGAAAAGCTTGCAATTCTGCTTCATTGTGCTATCAGGATTACTTGGATCTTTGGAAAAAGTAAATCTATTTGTGTTTTATGACATTTTAGGGTAGCATGACCTCCTTCTACGCCATGGAGAAACTGAATCATATTTTCCTACTGACCTAACAATAATTTAAGGCTGTAATTGATTTTCACTTAGCTTTTTTTTAAAAAAGATTTTATTTATTTCATTTTAGAGAGAGGGGAAAGGAAGGGGAAAGAGAGGGAGAGAAACATCAATGTGTGGCTGCCTCTCAAGCATCCCCCACTGGGGACCCAGCCTGCAACCCAGGCATGTGCTCTGATCAGGAATTGAACTGGCAACCCTTTGGTTTGCAGGCTGGTGCTCCATCCACTGAGACACACCAGCCAGGGCTAGCTTTTTTTTTTTTTTTACATTGCAATTCTTTGTTAAATCCCTAATGATCTTTAACATTAAATATTTTGGAAGGGCTATAATTTAAAGGAGACTCTTGACTTAATAAAGTATGTTATTTTTAAGTGCACTCTTTAAAATGTGATTTCAAAGTTTTAAAATATGATTATCTAGAGTAAGGTAGTTGTAGACCAATTTGGGAGGTAAATCAGAAATATACTGTAGAGGTTGTTTATTTTTTTCTCCCTTGGGTAGAAAATTTCCTGTCTTTGCTGGGTTTATATGGCACTATCTCTTTCATAACTGGATCAAGTTTTGCATATCTTTGGCCTGATCAAATTTTTCAAATCTGCAGAGTTTAAGTTAGTAAAACCAGAAACATGTTCTGGTTTTATACATAAAAACTCCAAAAGTTAAATGGTGTGTTTTGGTATCTTCTTTAACCCACCCCTGTATGGTCCCTTAAAACATGCTGGAGTCCAAGGGCCTATGATCTGCTATTTCCCTTGGTAGCCCACAAAGTACAACAAAATGTTTCAAGAGGGACAGCAAGAACAAGTTGGTACTTGGGTGTTTTTTTCTCCCAGGAAATTCAGATTGCAGAAGCCCCATAAGGCAAGAATTGTTGCAAATGAGGCCCAGATTTGAAAATTGCTGTTTTGCAAATGGTGCTTATTCTAGAAATAATGATTTCCACAGCTGGGAAGAACTTTGAAAACTGGATGATCCCATTGCTTTCTTTTGCAGATGAGGACCTGAGATGTAGAAGGTCAAATCTCTTGCTGAGATCACATAGTTCATTTGTGGCAAAATGTAGAACCATGGCTCTCACTCTCAGTCCTCTGGTCGCCCTGCCCCACACCACACCCCTCCTCTCTTTTTGTAGTGCCCCTGGGGGCCACCAGCCTGCTTTCCCTGAGGGAAGGGAACCTCAGGCGCAAACTCCAGTGAGGAGAGGGCAGTACTTGCCCGGCTTGTGGCCTGTGGGAGTGATGGCCCAGGGCTGGGGTGCAGTGGAAGTGAGGGCATCATCTTTAGATCCCAGCATCGGCAGAGATGACGAGGTTTATTTCTTGATCCATAGTAACAAGAAGCCCACTTGGGGAAGAAATGGGACTTGTGGCCAATTTTGTAGGGAAGTTTCACAGCCAAAACATCTCTAGATAAGAATTTTAAAGTTTCTTTTTATTTTTTAAACCATTATTCAGAGTACTCAGAGTTGAAATCTCACAGTAACAACAAAAGTAAAATATTTCCATATTCTAAAGTGGTCAAATTGCTGAAAAGCAATACTGTCTTTTAAAAATACTTTTCTTACCCTTTTTTGATCAACATTAAGATGAATTGTCCTTTTGGGGGTGTGATTCTGGTTTAATCTGTACAAATATTTTGGGAAATGTTTTATGACTTATTGGTTTATTGATTTCAAGGACTATAAATCCATCTGCTCACCTCTCTATCTCCTACCCACCTATCTGAGAGCAGAGCAGGAGGGTGGGAAATTTCCAGTGAAGTACAAACAGATTGCATTTGTAGGTAGCCTAGGGGACTCAGTGCTTTATACTGTGGTTTTTCTGCTTGAAATGCATATAGATCTTAATTTTCAAAACCTAGCTCTGTTAATAACCGAAGAGCAGGAAGTTTTGTAATGCGGTCAACAGTGTTGGTTGTCATGGAACAGCCATTCATGCCTGTTAACCCGTTTCTTCATCCCATTTTCTTGCCTGCGATATAGCAAGTGCATACACAACAGATACTTGTGTTAGTTCTTACTCTCTAGCTTTGCCTAATTCGATTTCTGTTACGCTTGGGGTAATTTATAGCCAAATTTTTCTAGATTAAAAGTATAAGCCTTTGTTGATATGTTTTGTTATTCTAAAGTGGGACCATCCTGACTTTGTATCAAACAAGTCCCCTTTAGTTCCATCAGCACACAAGCCAGTATAATTCTCAAGGGGCTGCTGTCATTGTTAATTTACATCTGACCTTGTTCTGAAAAAAAATATTTAAGGCAGGGAATCCCTCATTTAGAATTTGCTGGTTCTTGCTTTGCCAATTAGTCTGGATCTGTGAAAACTAGTTCACTTCTCTGAGAAATCAGATTCAAGATTTTAATAAAATTTTCAAATGCCACCTTAAGTGCTAGGATTAGACTCTTGGTCACTGCGTCAGCAAAGGTGGTGGCAACCAGCATTCATGTCTTACAAACCAGGAAACAGAGCTTTAGACAGTCCCAGTGACTCACCTCAGGCTTGTGGAGTGGAGCCACAGGGGTCTCAGCCCCACCAGTTGGCTGGTCTCCCTGTGTATATATATGTTTGTGTCAGTTTCCTGGTGGTCATGCTACTGGAAGCATCTGTCACGTGCGTGGCGGGAAGTGTGTGGAGCCTTCTGCAAAGCATCTGGGTTTTCATTTGGATTTGTGGGTTTGATAAGATTATTTGCCAGACCATGTTCCTGGGAGTCACCCGTAGTTGATGGGTTTGTTTATAGGAGAGGAATGGACTTGCCAAGTCAGACCGGAACATCAGGAATTGAGAGACATTGGAACTAGAGAAAAACATTATTAAAAATGACTCTTACCATGTCAAGAGGGAAAAAAAAATGATTTCTTGGGTCAGAAAAGCAAAAGCTATCACACTGTGTGAGCCACATGCTGAGGGATGGCTTTTCAAGGGCGGCTTAAACGCATTAGATTAGTCTGCAGTGTGGATTAAGAGACTGTGGGATTCAATAATTTGTGTATTAAAGAATGGCTCTGCAAATGTTACTGTCATAAAAATGTAACCATTCTCATTGGATTTAGAAACAATATGAAAATTATTCTTTCAGTGATGCTCCCTAGATGAATTAATAAAATATCAAAAGTCACAATTGATTAAACTGAAACTTTAGCATGTGAAAGTTATTAAGCACTAAATTCTGTTGCTTGAGGGTTTTTTTTTATTTTTTTCTGAAATGTACTAAAAAATTTCTCCCTTTCCATAATTTATGGTCATTCTGCTGTTTCAATGTCCCAAACAAAAAATGTTCTCATAGTCTTGGCAGCATTTTGGAACATAGTATATTATCTTAGCATTGGGCTCTACGTACATATTGAACACAATATATATTGATGGTGATATTCCAAGAGCTGAATTCTTCCTTATGGGCAAAGAAAGAAATACGCTATTAAGTTACACAGGATGCTCAGCATGCCTTTAAAGAGCAACAGTGGGAAATAAACCTTTCCTTCCTCCTCCTGTGGCAGTATAGAGGTGAACTCACCTTTCGCCTGCACTCAAAGACCTGCGAGGAGATGAGAGTGACCTGTGGTGGCACCCAGGTACAGCCGGGGCACTGCTGTCCACATACTCTATAGACCACTCTGGCTCTGGAGTTCCATGGGCTCTGTCCAGAGAGCCCTGTGGAAATGACAAAGCACGAGTGGCAATTATGATCAAGTGGGTTTTTTCCTTTCCATGCAAGGACAAGAAGGATGGGCACATGTGAGGGTGTGGGGGGGCTAGGAGATTACCACTTTAATCCAGACAAACAATGAGGAGTATAGTTGACGGAGAATAAGTGTCTGTGCATTGGGTCGCAGCAGGGGTGGGGGTGGGGCAGTGGGAGGAATTAGGAGTGCCCAGGAAACCTGGTCCCCTCTTGCTCTTTAGGATATCTCCTGGAACCCCAAAAGCAGTGTGTTCTGTGTTGAAGAGTATTGTGAACTTTATTCCTAAATACCATGTATTAAAGTCAGGTTTCCTTTGCCCTCCATGCACAAGAACCTCTCTCCTTTTCTGTTACTGTTCAGATTTAGAGAATTTTATTTTGCAAAACACTATGTCAAAGAAACAATAAGTGTTTCTCTGTGTCTAACTGAGCTCAGTAGAAGAATTTTCAAGTACTTAATCCAACTCCTGTTGAATGATTGGCTCCCAGCCAAACTGTTAATTCGCAAATTCTAAGAAAGGGGAAAGTTTACATTTTTTCAGCTGCCAAACTTTGGGATTCGTGGCGAATCACTGGGACAGACTTTCTAGGCCAAGTGTGAGTCTGCTCTGAGGCTGAGGGGCTGAGGCTGGGGGAGACGACAGGTTTATTTAGATGCCTGGCCGGAGCTCAGACACATGCATGGGCTTGGGGACCAGCCTCCAGGGCCCTGTGACTTCCCCTGGAATACATCTTCCCCTGTATGGGATCTTCGTGGACTGCTGATTGAGGAAAAGTATTAGGACCCCTGATCAGAGAGGAGCTGTGCTGTTTTTCTTCTCTGTCTTTGTCAGGGTATGGGTAAAGGAGAGTGCTTACTCACTTGAAAGCTTTGGATTCCTCAGCAGCTCAAAAGAGCTGTTGCTGGTGGAATTTTCTCCTGCTCAAGTTTTTCTTTGCCCCTAGAATACTAAGCAAGATGGAAAGATGAAAGACAGATAAAAGTCTTTAAAAAATACGTTTGAGTCAACCCATCACAGAGAAACCCTGAGATTTCTCAACGAATAAATACGTGGTGTTACTGCACTTGGGATTTAGAAAAGGCCTCCACAATAAAGTTATTTGGGAATTAATCATCAGTCGGCTGGCTCATCCCAGACCTGGAGCCCGGCGGTGTTCACCTCACGGTGTTTGGAAGCCAGCAGCCTGGTTATATAACATGAAACACCAGGCTCGCCAGCCAGCCCTCAATGTGCCCCCAGGGAGCTTCGAGGCTCTATAACTCTTTCGGGAGTCAGCCCGTCCTGCCAGAGAGATGCCAGCGGCCTAGGGTGTGTTTGGCACAGACCTCAGGCTTCACAATTACAGATGCCATGCCTGTGGGATTCTGTCTTCCGTAACCTCCACTGATGCCAGAGAAAAGTAAGTGAGGGGTACTCACTGGGCTCCTGCCTACTTTATAAAATGTGTTTGAAATTGTGGTAAAATAGACATATCAGAACTTACCATTGTAACCATTTTTACTGTACAGTTCAGCGGCATTAAGTACATTCACGTCGAGTTACCATCACCACCACCTGTCCACAGAAGTCTTTTCATCTTGCAGAACTGAAACCCCCCAAGCAATACTCCTTTCCCCATCCCCGCCAACCACCACTCTACTTTCTGCCTCTGGGAATCTGACTGCTCTGGGGACCTCGTACGAGTGGGAACACACAGTGTTTGTCTTTTTGTAACTGGCTTACTTCACGTAGCGCGATGTCCTCAAGGTTCGCCCGTGCTGCAGCCCGTGCAGGATCTCCTTCCTTTTCCAGGCAGAACAGCATTCCATTTTGTGTCTATACTGCATTTAGCTTATCCATGTTTATCTGCTAACAGATGGGTGTATTGCTTCTATCTTTCGGCTATTTTGAATAGTGCTGCTATGCACACGAGTGTACAAGTATTTCTTGAGTCCCTGCTTTCCATTTTTGAGGGTGTATGTACACCCAGAAATGGAATTTCTGCATCATATGGTAATGGATTTCTTTTTTTTTTTTAAAAAGGAAAGTATGATCACCTGCAACTGCCCTCAGAGTGCAGGGCTCGACTGTCTGTGCCATCCTCCTTTCTCCCCCTCTGTGACCTGCAGGCCGCTGTGGTCACAGGCTGGGTGCAGGGGGAAGGTGGCCTTGCCCCAGGCTGAAGTCACCAGTATGGACCTGCTCAGTGCGACACTAGGTCTGACTAGCCCACTAAAGCACAGAGAGGATGACAGAGTAAATTGAAGATCGTGTCATGTAAATGACAACTCCTCCCTTTTCTTGTTCTCTTCTTCTTCTTCTTTTGAAAACTATGGTTCTGGTCTCTTCACAGCTATTTTAGCGTAAACTCCAGTAAATCAATGGCACTCCAGGTTGGCTACACACCAGAGTCACCTGGCGGCTTACCGTCATCCAGACCCCACCTCCAGATGTTCTGATTCAGTTGGTTTGAGGTTGCACCTGGGCACAGCGACTCTGAGAAGCCCCCGTTCGAGTCTAAACTGCACCCAGGTAAATGTCTGCACGGGAATGGCAATTTTCTCCACACCTTTCTTTCTGTCTTCTATGTGGTTATTTCTTTAGAACATATCTACAAATTTGTAAATCTCTGCCCAAATTTTAAAGAGTTTTATTAGACTTTTTTTTTGTTACATTAGTGAGGCGGCATGATGTAATTTTGACACCAAGAATAAGGAGACCTGGGTCATACTCTTGGGGATGTCATTATCTAACCAGGATGATGGATGACCTGACTTGTCAGAATCACAGTTTTGTTTTGTTTTTTAATCTTGGCTTTAAAATTAGACTATGGATAGGCAAACCAAATTAGAAGAATAAAAATGATTTTTTAAAAATGTCCCCTCTACCTCCAATGTGCTCTGAGTGAACAGGTGGAATTACCAGGGAGTGAGGGAGGCTCGTGGTTCCATGAGGTGCGTGAACTACGTCACATGCCAGCAACAATGAGCAGGACAAGGTGCTGCTGGGAGTTCGGTACCCCAGAAGCAGCCTCAGGGCAGTTATGATCAGCAAATGAAAGGATACAAAGTCAAGATCTCGAAGGATCAATAGTTAACAACAACAACAACAAAAAAGCAAGAATGTCATGCCCAGCAGACTGTTAGAGTTGGGGACATTTTAAGTGATAAAGAGACCATGGCAGGACTCTGGCCCAACCAACCAATCAGACCATCAGAGGCCCGTGTCCCCATGAAAATTGTCACCTCCTTGCCACTCACCACCTTGCAACTCAAGCTATTTAAGTCAATAATTCTTGTTGGAAATTCTTTCAAAGTGCATGCTTATTTTTCTCCTCCTCTGAGCCTACTCAAGGAATGTGAATGGCTCAGGTTTTTTAGTGTGTTTTTTCTGCTTTCCAGATTAGCACCGCTAATGCAGGAGCTATTAGCGTAGAAAGCCAGAGAATATGTACAGCCCTGCCCTGGACACCTCCAGGCATGGAATTTTACTTCCACGGTGACTTCTTAGGCTCATGGGAAAGTGAGAGGAGGTGGCCTCCTGGGGGGTGGCCGGCTCAGCCTCTGGAACTGGGAGCCGGAGCCAGCCCCATTGCTTGTGGCCGTCAGAGTGACGCAGAGAGGCGTGTGAATGCAGCCAGTTGCTGCAGCTGGTGCACTTGACTCTGGGCACTGTGTTCCCAGGAACCTGCGGGACACTGAGGACCATGAGTGATGTAACCCAGATCTGCCAGATGTGGGAGCCAGCGTGAGTCATGCCGGACGATTCATTAAGAAATGTTTTCTGGGTCATCTGGACGAGGAGCACTGGCTGCTTCCCCTGCCATCTGGGGTTGGAGGCAACCAAGTCCACACACCAGCATTCCCCAAGTTCACTAACATCTGTCTAAAATTACAGCCTGCTTCTCTGAGCGGACATGGTGCGGAGCCCAGACGCTTTGATGGTCTATGGCTTATAATTTGTTAAAGGATCTCACCACTTTGTGTAGTGGACGGTGCAAGGGAATTACTTAATCAAAACACACGTATAAGTTGCTGTGAAGCTTCTGTACATTCTACTAAAATCAGGTGTGGGGTGGTTTATTGTAAGAAGCCCAAACCACTGCTGGCAATGCAGCCAGTGAAATGCCAGGGATCATGGTCTGTTTTTGTTAGATGTGTACAAGATGCCTCATGGTGAATAACAATGTATTTCTGAGAAGTTGCCATGGCCGGTGTGGCTTGGTTGACTGGAGCATCATACTGTGCACTGAAAGTTTGCAAGTTTGATTCCTGGTCAGGGCACATACCTGGGTTGCAGTTTCAATTCCCGGTCAGGGTAGATACTTGGGTTGCAGGTTCAATACCCAGTTGGGGCAAATATGGGAGTCAGCTGATCGATGTTTCTCTCTCCCGCCCTGCCCCTCCTCTGGAAACAATGAGAAAATTCCTTGGGTGAGGATTAAAAAAAAAATCTTCATTTTGGTTTTCTACTTTGCTTCTGCCTCAGTTTCCCTGTCTGTACAATGGGGGTGATCATAATTGCACGTACCTCTTAGAATTATTGATGAGGGTTAAATGAGTCAATGTACAAAAAGCTGTTAGACCGTCTTCGGTACATAATAATTTGTTCAGTAAACATTAGCTATTAATATTGTAACTGAAGCACATTAAATGCACGGTAGTGTTCAGCACTCTGAAAACATTGTGTGGACCAACAGTAAAGTCATAAGAGGAAAGTTTGTGATTAGATGAGTGATTCTATTACCATAGTTGCATTGTAGGCTTATGAATTATTCCTTAGTGCTTTTCTTCTCTGCCTTCATAAAGTCGTAATCAGTGTTTTAGGATTTACTCATGTATATATATATATTTTTAGGTCAGTAAACTGTTTTCAGCTCTCAGGATTTTTAGTAAAGCACAATCACTTCCAGGAAATGGATTCAAATTGTGATGCAAATTTGGTTTAGATGCATGAGAGAAGTTTTGGAGGGTAACAATACGAGAGGCTTAAGAAAGATGGACAATTTAGGATTTTGAAGATTTGAGGAATAGGTTGGCCACAGTACAAAAGTTGGAAACCAAAAAAACCATCAGCCTGATGAGGCTGTAGTGGCTGCTTGGAACACTGTGTTGAAGAGGATTGTGGGTGATGTTTAGGCTGTTGATAGTAAGCGATGTCTGAACTGGGGTGAGAGGAGCATTTGCCATTCCTAGCCTCAGCTTAACCCTTTGTCACAAAGAAAAGTACAAGGTATTATTAGGAGGCTCTGACAAGGAGATTGAGTCCAGTCTTGGGGACTCAGGGAAGATGTCTGGGGCAGTTTGAGTGAGTTTAATAGGATGATGTTCATGGGGCAAAGGCAAGGAGGTTGAGGTAGTCCTAACTGCAAAGGCTCCTAAGAGTGGGGGGAGCAGCCCAGTGTATCTGAGGCACAGAACTCTAAATGACAGGAGGGCACATGCTGGAAGGGATGCCCAGTCAATCAGGACGCCCTTCCTGGGCCAGCCTGAAGGCTAGGGCTTTATTGCAAGAGCAGCTGAAGGGATTCATCTTGGGAAGCAACAGAAACAAATTTGCAGTGAGGAGAGGGAACAGAGAGGTCCAAGAATGGGTTTGGGCACTCCTCTTTGGAAGGTATCACAGCGTCCAAAAGGAGGTGTTTGTATGTCAGACCAGGGCCATAGCTGTAGGGTGCAGAGAAGTTAGCAGAGGTAAGAGTTACTGATAAATAAATCTACAGGATGCGCTGGAGGGTGGAGGCATCAAAGATGACAACTCCCGGATTTCCCACTTGTAGAACTGGGTGAAAGGTAGTATGAACTGGAAGAACTCATATCACTTATTGAACTACTTCATCTCACAAATGAGTGGTCCACAGGGCTGACAATAGAACCCGTGGTAAGCTGGCTTTGTTTGGAAGGGAAAAGGGGCACATTGCCCAGTTGCCATCCCATTCTCTAGGTTACTTCTTTTCAACCCTGGTATTTTCTCCAGTGTGTGGGTTAGCCTTCCCCAAAGGAATAAGAGCACCTGACCACTATTGAACATAAGTTGTTTTTGTTTTCTTTTGTATCAGCTTGAAGTCTAGGGCAAATGAAAGCACAATATCATATAAACAAAATACACACACAGAAAGCTACTGAGCCCTGGCTGGTGTGGTTCAGTGGATTGAGTCCTGGCCTGTAAACCAAAGAGTCGCCGGTTTGATTCCTGGTCAGGGCACATGCCTGGGTTGTGGGCTGGGTCTCCAGTTTGGGGCGTGCAAGAGGCAACCACACATTGGTGTTTCTCTCACTTCCCCTCTCTAAAAATGAATAAAGAAAATCTTTTTTTAAAAAAGCTACTGAGATTTTCTTGTCTTTTCAGGTATGTGCAAAATAGGTCTCATCTAAAGCATCTAAAAAGGCACAGAGGCAATAATTGTTTTGCTATTCCAGCAACTGGTAGTTACGTGTGCAAAACTATTGGAGAGCATGTTTTCAACCTCATGCCAAAAAGCTCTAAGCAAATGACCAAAATCTTTCCAGAACCTGTGTCTGTGAGGCTGAGGGAAGACCTGGGAAGTGATTTTAACAAAGCAATGCTAATGACATGTGCAATCCGAGTCATCTCTCTGGTTATCTCGGTCAGTCCGGTTAAAGGTTTGCCAATTTTGTTGATCTTTTTGCAGCACCACCTCTTGGTGTCATTGATTCTTTCTCTGTTGTTTTCTAATCTCTGTTTCAGTAGTTTCTACTCTAATCTTTATTATTTCCTTCTTTCAGTTTGCTTATGGTTCAGTTTGCTCTTCTTCCAATGTCTTTAAGTGGAAGGTTAGATTATTGATTTGAGATCTTTCTTTTTCAATAATTTCACTTATAGCCATACATTCCTTTTTAGGCACAGATTTGGCTGCATCCCATACATTTTGGCATGCTGTGTCTTAAGTTTGACTAGTCTACACTACCAGTATTCATTGGAGGGAGATAGAAGTCAGCTAAGGAGGATAAATGGTGATGGGAGGAGACTTCACTTGGGGCAGTGAACACACAATGCAATATACAGATGACGTGTTACAGAATTATACAGTTGAACACTATATAATTTGATTAACCAATGTCACCCCAAATTCAATAAAAAAGAAAAGTATTTAGTAATTTCCTTTGTGATTTCTTCTTTGACCCATTGGTTTTTTAAGAGTAAAATATCCACATATTTGTGAATTTCTTAAAATTCTAATTTTTTTCTATTGTTAGAGAACATACTTCATATGAATTCAGTCCTTTTAAATTTATTGTAGCTTGTGTTATGTTCTAGCATTGGTCTCTCCTGCAGACTCCCATGTACATTGAAAAGAGTGGTTTTGGGTGCAGCGTTCTACAGATACTTTGGTCTGGTTGGTTTGCAGTGTGGTTCAAGCCTTTTGTTTCCTTGTCAATCTTATGGCTAGCTCTTCTACCCGTTATTAAAAATGGGGCATTGAAGTCTCCGACTGTTTTAGTTTAATCATCTATTTCTCCCATCGGTTCTGTTAGTTTTTGCTTTCTGTATTTCAGGGCTCTGTTAGGTGCATACACAGTTATAATTGTTGCATCTTCCTGATGGTTGACCCTTTTATCACTATTAAATGTTCCTCTTTATCTCTGATAGCATGTTTTGTTTTAAAGTCTCCTTTGTCTAACATCAGTGTAGCCATTTCAGCCTTCCTATGGGCTACTGTTTACATGGTATTTCCCCCCATCTTTCAGCCCATTTGTAACTTTGAATCTCAACGCTCTTGTAAACAGCACATAGTTCCCTCTGTGTGTGTGTGTGTGTGTGTGTGTGTGTGTTTTATCAAGCCTGGTCATTTGCTTTTTAATTGGCTTGCTTAACTCCCATGTAGTATTATTGATATAGTTGGATTTAAATTTTCTATTTTACTTTTTCTTTCTATATCTCATGTCTTTTATGTCTGTCCTCCCTTTCCAGCTCTTTGAAAATTAAGTGACTATTTTATAGTATAGCATTCACATTATTATAATGATTTAAGAAATTTAAATGTTTACTTCTTAGGACTTGCTCTTAGGCTTGCCATATAATAATACATCATAACATATCAGAATCTATTTCATATTTATGCTAATTTAATTCTAGTGAGATATAGAAACTTTAGTTCCATATAGGCTTATTCCCTTTTCCCCTTTTTGTACATATTACATAATATTATGCACATTTCATCTATGTACATTATGAACCCAACGGTAATTGTCGTAATTACTATTTTATATGCTTTGTAAGTCTTTTGAAGAAGCTGAGAGAAGAAAGGGGAGTATGTATTTATAGAGATTGTTATATTAATCGTATTTACTGGCTCTCTTCATTTCTGTCTGCAGATATGGGTTACCGTCTCGTACCGCTTGGTAGCATTTCCTTACCTGAGTACAGCTTCGGTCCTACTCACCTCGTTTGTGCTGTTATTGTCAGATACATTGCATTTCTGTGTGGCATAGGCCCAACAATACAATTCTATATCTATTGTTTTGTAGTGTTGCTTTTTTAAGTCAGTTAAGACACAGAGAAAAATACGTACTTTATACTGTTTGTTTCAAATTACATAATTACCTTTACTGGCACTCTGTTTTTTTCATGTGGATTTCATCTGGGATTGCTTGTGATATTTAAAGTGCTATTTACATTATCTCCCACCTGTTTGTTTAAAAAAAATCCAAAACAACACAGGGCAGCAACATAAAAGAAAATTCTCTTCTGCCCTTCTATTTTCCCCTGCCAGTTCTGTAACATGAATGTCTTCTGAGACTGCTAACTCGAAAACATACTAGCAGTCACTGTGCTGTCTGGTTGTCCTCCTGCCAGGTGCATGGTTTCTCCCTAAAAAGAGAGACAGTAGTGGCTCACAGCGGCCAGCCAGTGCACCGCCGACCTGACTTCCAGTCACAAGACTGGAGGCTAGAACTGTGCAGAAACATAGTAAAAACTGGCTTGTCACAGCCTCCGCCGAAGGCTACAGCTTTAAACTCAGAACAGAGGCGAGGATTTTTAATTGCTTTGATAGTTCTGGCAAGATGATCTTGTGTTGCTTTGTTCCACCCTCCTGTGACGATGAATTATGTTTTGTTGTGCTTTTGTTTAATCTCGGTTCTGATTGGAAAACTGCTGCATGCTCATTGGGACTATTTGGGGAATTTTTAAAAAATGCAGTTTCATAACCCAGAGATAAAAGTACTTCTAGCATTTTATCAGAGAGTCTGTTCTGTCTCTCTGAACGTGTATAAGTTTGTAAGTACATATAATATTTCAATGACATCTGAATTTGGAATTAAGCCTAAGAGGAATAGAACAGTCGTGTTCCCATCTGTTTATCTTGCTTCTGATTACAGCTTTGCCCTTATCACCGAAGATTTAATACACAATGTTCCTGTTGTTATTTTCTGTTGTTTAATTGTTTGTAACTATAGTTTGGACTTCCACTGTGACCAAAAGTTATCAACAAGTTCTTTTAAATTTCCAGGTGTTGGAGTTTTGATTTAGACTTTTGGGGGCTTGGGGGGTGAGGGAAGGGGTGACAATGAGTCCTGTGTAGTTTCTTCTGGAAATTTATTTAGGCTTTTTATTGTGGTTTACTATATGATTAATTTTTATGTGTTCCATGAGCCCATAAAAAGAAAATATAGCGCCTATTATAATAAATTAAAATCACTTTTTATTTGTTCTTTTCTACTAAATCATTATCAGCCTTTTATTGTGACCATTTGTGTCTCATTTAGTTCTGTCCCTTGTAAGCAAAATGCCACTGGGCTTGATTTTTCAACCCAATATGAAAGTTATTTCCTGTTAATATGGAAGTGTAACTTATTATTATAACTAATAGTATGATCCTATTTCATCTTTGTTATTTTTATCTTTTTCTTTAACATCTGCTGTTTTGCATGTACTGTGTCTTCCTAGTCATTTGAAAATTCACATCCTGTTTTTAATTCTTCTTGTAGTTACCTTTAGATTTTGCAAAAGCCTTCTCTACCTTTGCCTTTTCTGATTACCAAGGTCAAGGTAATCAGTACTTGCAGCCGTACTTTTGTCTCCCCTCCCCTTCCTCTTTTATGCTTTTCTTGCCATAGCCACCTACTAGCTTAATAATATGTGGGATTCAGAATGTTATTAAAGCTTTCTTTGCATTGTATATTTAAATTGCTTAATTTCCCACCAATATTAAATCATATTTACAATTATTTAGACATAACTATCTTGCTGTCCATTACTAGGTCTACCATATCTTGAGGTCTTAGCTTCTTAGACATCTGAGGAGCTCCTCGGGTGCTGTTTGCAAGAACACCTGTAGGGCGTGTGTTCGAGCCCTTGTAGGTGTTGCCTTTTCATACTGATGGCAGCTTGGCCCTATGTGAGATTTAGGAGTAACTCTTTTCCTCTCAAAATTCATTTGCTGGTGTTTTTATTTTTTGCTTTTTTGGTTTTTGTTTTCTTATTCTGCCCAGCAACACTAACATCCACCTCTTAATCTACATTGCACAGGAGCTTTTGGTCCAATTGTTGGCCCTCTGTTCTTGCTCCATCCCAGAAGCCCCTTTCCTGCCTCACGGCGCCGGCCCAGTCTCTCTCCTGCTGGAGCTCCTTTCTCTCCCTTCTCCCCCAAGTGATCATGCTCGGGAGATAAAACCGTGTGCTAGGTAGATACGAATTGGCCGTACTGAAAGTTTACTCTATTGTGGGCAAGTACATAAATCATGTTTAACTGGCTTTCACCAACTGAAAAAGTTTCAGTATATTTTAATGTGAAGTGAAAGTGCTGAAGAAAAGAAGCAGAAAAAGTGAAGTAAGATGTCACACAGATTTTCAGATTAGAAGCTACTGAAGATCTCTAGAAGTTTGTCTCCCTGTAGACTTAGGACATTGTTTATTTTTGCTGAACCACTGTGCTAATCATGGATTTCCGTTTTTGGAAGAAGATGTAGCCCTCGCAGACTGGGGAAAGCAGTTTTTTGTTGTTGTTTTATTTTTTTTTTTAGGTTTAACTGACTTTTAGAACAAAGGTTTACAAATTCTGAAAATATATGTTCTCACACAAACTGAAAAACTCTTTTTTTTTTTCCATTTAAACCATGTATTTGCTATTTAAATGATAAAGTAAATCCAGGACAGGACTGGCCTATTACTACTGTCTTCTACTGATAATAGAAATTCAATTAAACAAATATTTTCTGAATACTGACTATGTGTAATGTCCTGGATGGTAAGCAAAAATTTTTAACAATTATTATTCAGCAATTGGGAATTGATTAAATAATATCTATGTAAGGATATATTTTATACAATTATTAAAAGTTTTGGAGACTAAGGATACGGGAAATGCTGATAATATAGTCACTTAGAAAAAGCATGTTACAAAATAATGTTCAGTATAATTTCCAATTATCAAAAAAAGTCAAAGGCTAAAAAGTATATGTACCTAAATGTTACTATTGTGTATTTCTGGATAATTTTTAAAAATTAAAAAAAAAACTTTTCATATTCTCATTTTTCTGGAATGAAAATTATTTGATTTTGTAACCAGATGATGGTATGGGGTTTTTGTTTGTTTTATTTTGTTTTTTAAGGACAGTATTATAGGGAATAGGCACATTCACCCTCACCTCAGGGATCTATTTTGACCTCAGAGAAGTGGGGATAGGACCTAGGGCTTGAAGGGAGAGCAACACAGCAATAGATGAATATGCAGAAGGAATGCACACGTGCCATGCAGAAGTGGCCTGCTGAGAAAACGTGCAGGACTGAGCAGGTATGCAGCAGGTGACCTGGGCGGCTGGACCAGGCCTGGTCAGTGGTCAGGGCTGAGCTGGGGAGAGAGCACTGAAAACTTTGGTAAGGAGTTTAGGTTTGCTCTGTGCGCTGGAGAATCATTGAAGGTTTTAGATTTCGAGTAAGAAAACAAGATCGAGTACATCTGTGTTCTACACAGGTGATTCTGGACGGAGCGATGAATAGGGTGAATGCAAGGCAGGGAAACCCTTAGGAGGCGTGCTTTCTGTTTTTTTCTGTTTCTCTGGCTGATCCCTCTTCTTAGTAGCCTTTCTGGTTTTTTTTCTCTCTCCCCCTAAATTGTTGGGTCTCTTGACTACTGCTTACCCACCCGGATTATTCCAGGCTACAAAGGCCATTGGAATGCTGTCAGTTTTAATCCAGAGCTCCAGCCTCCATCTCTTTCCTGGGCCGGTGTGTACTTAATATGTCCCCAAGCTGTTCCCTAACTCCTCACCCTCAAAAAGGCTTCTTTCTTCCACAGTCCAGTCCATGTGCAGGTAGGTCTCCCTTCTCCCTTTTACCCCTTACCCAAGCCAGAAACTTCAGAGTCCTCACAGAACATACAAAAGGACAAACATCGTGTGATCCCACTCACGTGAGGCAACCAGAACAGGCAAATTCATGGAGGCAGAAAGAGAAATGGTGGTTACTGGGGGCTGAGGGGATGGGGAGTTCGTGTTTGGTGGGGACGGTGTTTTCTGTCTGGGAAGATGGAAAGACCTGGCGGTGGCTACACAACACTGGGACAGTAATGAATGCCGCTGAGCTGTACACTTAAAAATGGCTAAAACGGTAAATTTTATGTTGTGTATATTTTAGCACAGTTAAAAAATTAAAATAAAATAATAAAACCTGTTCTACTTGGTTTGAACCAGTCCCCGCCCCCCCCCCCCAACAAATTTGACTATGGTACCCTCTGATCAAAAGAATAAAAAATGTTTTAAAGTGTGACACACATTCACATGCTTTAGAGGTTAGAGGGACACACTTTGGGGAGTGTTCCCACATCTTTGGGGCATGGAAGAGGAATTAAAATTGTCATTTCCTCATACCCTGCTGGTACTCAATGCATTTCCTTAAGAAACATAATTAGAAACAGTGGTTGGGCTTCTCTTTAGGGGAATTATGGGTAGTTAGTCTTCTCCAGGCTGACTTAACGACATTATTTCTATGGGAGAGTGTATTTAGAGCTTTAAGACACATTAGCCTGCAAAGGAAACTCGAGACACAGTCCACTCAAACTGGAGACAGATATACTTCAACAAGGCCACACAATCTGCTCACTTTATGCAGAGGTTTGCAAATTATTTTGAAAAGATAGGAGGTTCTGCCTACTTTGGATAACTTCCAGGCTCTGGTCACTATGGCCAACCCAGAGATATTGAAACTCAACCCAGGGAATTGGGTGAGAGAAGAGGAAGTGAGATGGGCAGCTTCAGACGGTGGTTTGTCCCTCCTTCCTCCAGTTGCGGGTGCAAGACCAGTGTGGGTCTGAGGCAGGGAGTATTGAAGCAGCTCAGCCCATGGGGAGGAGTCGTGTCTCTCACCCACCTGCAGATCTGGGAACCACAGTCATGCTCAGGGTCTCTTGGCCACTCTCTGTTGTCCACTTTCAGGGAACGCTGACCCCTGCATCCTGAGGTGGCCGCAGTTGACATGCATCCTCTTCCTTTCTTTCTGGGCCCCCTTCTGATAACACTCCTGCCCTCCTTAAATGCCAGAGCTTTTGCTTTGGTTGCCCTTCTGAGTTTTTGTTTCAGGAGCCTAATCCCCCACACCCTGTACAGTTAACTCACAAGGGCGTATTTGGGCAGCACACAACTTGTGTGGTCGGCCGTTCACATTCATGAAGACTCCCAGGTCCCTTCCTGATTCTGTCTACCCTCCCAAGGAACTGGAATTCTACTCTAAAATTTCAGCGTTGGACCTTTTCTATGGCAGCTCATTTCTTTATTTGAAAAGGACAATCTCCTCATAAAAACTATAAAGCTTATGGAAGTACATTTCCCTCAGTCCTCTTAGATAATTGCCATTAACAATTGGCTACATATTTTTTAGTCTTTTCCCCTCTGCCTATATACTAGAATATGTATGTGCACTGTACCGAAACTTCTGCTGTACCTACAGTTTTGCTGCTTACTTTTCCCCACTTAACTATGCATCTGGGCATCTTTCCCTTTTGGCAAGTAGAGCTGTTTCATGATTTAATAGCTGTATTATATTTGATTATTTGGATGTACCTTGAATATCTGACTGGTCCCATTGATGGACAATTGGAGTTTTTCCAGCTTTTTACTATTGCATATAATGTAGTCACGAATAATCTTATGCATATAAATCTTTGCACAATGGCAAAAGAGTTTCTCTAGGATAAATTCCTAGGTAGAGCAGCTAGGTCAAATGGTATAAATATCTTAAAGTTTTTAAAAAGATTTTATTTATTTATTTTTAGAGAGGGGGAAGGGAAGAAGAAAGGGAGGGAGAGAAACAGTGTGTGGTTGCCTCTCACACGCCCCCCACAGAGGACCTGGCCGGCAACCAGGAACTGAACTGGCGACCCTTTGGTTTGCAGGCCAGCACTCAACCCACTGAGCCACACAAGCCAGGGCTAAATATTTTAAAATTTAATAGACAAAATCATCTTCCTAAAGGGTCTAACCTTTTTGCTTTCCCACCACATTGTGGTTAAAAGTCTGTTCCCTCCACCTCACCAGCAGTGTCTAGCCTTTATAATCTTTACTAATCTCGTGGGTACAATGTTTTAATTTGCATTAAAAATATTTTTTTTACTGTCTTCCCCTTGTAAAACCCTGGAGTGGTACTGATTACCTGAGGTTGAACATTTATCAGACATTTATATTACTTTAAATTCCTGCCCAGGCTTCTATTAATCATGCACTTTCATTCCTCACTTGTGCTCTACCTGCCAGAACAGGAAATCCATCCCTGCCCTTTGGACCTCCATGCCAAGTACCACTTCCTGCCGCAAAGCTGGAGGCTGATGTCCAGCTTAGAGTTATGGCGGGAAAGACCCAGGTTGCCTCCCAGCCGCTCTACACACTCTTTGACCTTTGATGACTTTTTCAACCTCTCTATATCCCAGTTTCCTCATTTGACAACTGAGATGGTAATTTTGCCTACAACAAAGGGTTGCCTTCTGAATTAAATGAGATAATTTTTATATAAAGCACGTAGTCCTTGCCTCTTACAGGGTAATGTTCAGTAAGTAGTTTTGTTATTATTGCTATAATAAGTTGTACTCTTTGTTTTCCAACTTACACTGTCTGACCATTATCGATATTGAGATGGTGACGGATATGGGGGAATCTTTGACAGTGGAGCATTGCTAAAACATTTACAGTGTTCTTATATCTTTTCCATTCCCATAGTTGTCCTAGAGCACGGACATTAATGAGGTGGCTTGGCTCTGAATATGGTGCTTCCGGCAGCATTATTCCGCTGTGCACCTCCGTTCTCTTTCTTTATTGTAACTGGGTTTCACGTAGTCAGAGGTTACAACACATGGCTTAACGTAGTCCACCAATTCCTTGTGTCTCTACAGAGTGCTGTGAGTTGTTGTTTTTTTAATTTCAGGCAATTCAAACTAAAAAGTTTAGGGCATTCGTATAAAAATCTAGATTTCCAACCTTTCTTGAGAAATAGGAAATGTTGGCAAGCACCCCCTAGAGCTGGGCCACTGCTGCCCACTCTAGACAGGGCGTGGTTTCTCCAGGTTGCGATGCCTCCCTTCATTTCTCCCCTCTCACCTTCTTTCTCTCTTCCCCGCCCCGTGCATCTAGGTGTTATTTCTCATTCATCGCCACACTTGCCTTGTTTTCCTTCTGGCTGAGGAATATTTCTTGGTACCTATGTCTCTACTGGAAGTGGGAAATTAAGACAAAACCATTAAAGTGAGCGTATTTCTATACATTATATAAGCGAAGGGTATTCTCATGTTTCTACTTTACCAGGGAAGTATGCCTGTTCATTCTAACTATTGGCCTCTTTCATGGGCCTGACCTGCCAAGCCCCTGCAGGCATTGGAGAGGTGACTGTTGTCTGACTCGGTTTTAACAACCTGTCTCTAGGGATCGCTCCAGGGCCCTCTCCCCCCCTTTACCCCAGTGGTTCTCAACCTTAACCTGGACGCTTTAAACAGTACCAAGGCCTGGGTGTTGGGTGTTCTATTTCCCGCTTCTCCCCCCAAGAACAAGAGAACCTTCCAAAATGGGAAATGTGTGCTGGGCTTGTGTCTAAGTACACTGTCTGTCTTCCTTGGCTTGCTGCCTCTTAGAATCCCCAGGGGTTCCTCACAAAACTGAGGGTTATGAGTCCTGGGGTTCTTGAGCTTTGGGGCTGCTCCCTAGGAAGGCCAGGTGGGCGAATGAGACCAGCCCAGACCTAGTTCTCAGGGAGGAAAAAGGGCTTTTCTTCTTTCCCTTCTCGTGTTCTTTCTTTGGATGGCCCATCCTTCAGTTTCAAGCTGGTAAGACATAGAGGACTTCAAGACAGTGAAGCCACACTGTCTGCATGGCTAAGTCCCAGGATGTGTCTCCTGGGGCAGCAGGGACTGTTAGTTCTAGGTGGTAGAGGTCAGCTCATTAGGGCTTGCAATCCTAAGCCAAAGCCCTCAGAGATCCTCAAAGCTTTTGAGGCCAAAGCTCAGCTAGTTGAGGTGTTGCCTCATGGCAGCTGCTTCTTGGCCAGTTCCTCCCAACATGTGGCCCGGCACTGCCAGTCGAGGGCCTGGGTGCTCGAGCCCTGGCTGCACATCCCATCCTGAAATCTCTGTGTCACAATGCTGACTCCTCCCGCTTCCTGCAAGTGCGCATTCCCAGGCAGCCTGGGCCTCCTTTTTGAGTATTTATATTTTACCATCATTCTTTGTTTGTATGTCTATTTTATCTTCCTTTGTTTATATGTCTGTTTCCCTTACCAGAATCTAAGCTCCTGATTCCAAGGATTGTACTTTATCATTTTAATATCCTTGGTGCCAGGACATAATTGGTGTCCAATACATATCTTCTAATGGATTGAATTTTTAAAAAAATTTATTGACTTGTGTCATATGAAAAACTGTTTTCTAGGTGCTATGGGAATACAAAAAATGTTTGGAATGTGTATATTCAACCCTAGCTGGTGTGGCTTAGTGGATTGAGTGCTGGCCTGTGAACAAAAGAGTCGCTGGTTCAATTCCCAGCCAGGGCACATGCCTGGGTTGCACCAGATCTCCAGTTGGTGGCACACAAGAGGCAACCACATATTGATGTTTCTCTCCCTCCCTTCCCTTCTCTCTAAAAATAAATAAATAAAATCTTAAAAAAATAAATTACTAAAATGTGTGTATTCTGAAGGAAATATTACCCATTTGAGGAGATAAGCTCCTCCTCATTCAGTTATTCAACACTGGTATCATAGTATCTAAACACTAAGGAGACAAGGGTGTGCACCCCATTCTCAAGTGGCTTTCAGTCTAGTGGGGGAGACAAAGAAAATGATATAAAATGAGCACAACATAATGTGACAAGTGCAATGATACACTTTCTAACAGTTGTTAAAAAATATATAGTAAAACCAAAATAGCTCCAACAGTCAGGAAGAGCTGTCAGAAGGTGGCACATGACCTGGTAGTTGTCAAGCAGGAGCTCAGGTTTCCAAGGGCTCCCTAAAGGAACATTAAGACGTTTCCAATGATCCGTGGTGCGAATCAGTCAGTACAGCACAGGCCCAGAGAAGGCCTGTGCTAATGCACCCTTCTGACTCTGACCTGGTGGTGCCCACACTTGACTATGGAGCTTTTCCCCTCCCACTGTTGAACAGCCTGTGGCTCTCCCATTCCTTAAAGTCAGTATGGGGCATGCTGGTGTAGATACCACCTGCAATTAAATGGTTACTAGCCTTTAACATTTCAGGGGGCATGGGCCTTTTGAGAAGTTAATGGTGGGGAAAAAGATGGTGCACAATTCATGCATTCCTTGAAAGCCCCATCCAAGACCCCTTTCCATGAAAGAGAAAGAAGAGAAGAACGTAAATCTGAGGCAGGAGGGATGTGTATGGGTGGGGACCAAAGAGGCGGAAGAAGATGGCTCCTGTTCAGTGCCATTTACTGTACTTTGCCGTGTATAATGGTCACTTTGTTGCCCAAATTTTGAGGGAAAAATAAAGGTGCACATTATACATGGGCATAATGATTGCATACCGTTGACATAGTAATCTCATGTATAATGTTCACAAAATGTGAGTGTGCATTCTACACAGCAAAATATGGTAGTTTGGCTGTGAGAGAGAGGGTGGGGTTGAAGGAGGCCAACCTGTGGAAGGCCCGAAACGCCTGGCTAAAAACGAGCAGTCCTTAATGACCGATTGACTGAAGGTCGAGGGAGAGGGGAGGCTGAAGATGACTGGACTAACAAGAGCTAGCGTCACAGTAGCATTACGGACGGAAACAGTCAAGTCACAGAGCTACACCTTCACTGCGTCCAAACCTGTGTTATTAGTGTATTGAAATGCCTTTATTAACTGACTGTACTGAGTCTTCCAACTGAGAATTCATTTTAAGAATCGAATTTGTCATCTAACTGGGCATTCTTCCTTGAACAGTTAAAAATCATATCAGTCTGACTTCTAATTTTAGAAGGAATCAGGCTGACCTGCATTGCGCTGTTGCTAACTGCAGCCCGTTACCTGGGTGACTAGATTTACAATATGTCAGTACGCAAATACCATCTGCCCAAGAGGAGGAAGCAAGAAAGGCCTCCCTTCTGGGAGGAGGGTGGGGGGTTTGTCAGCAGTTCTGGAAATGTCTTCCTCAAGGGATGGGATGGAGGGAAGAGAAGAGAAAGGAAAAGCAGGGAAGAAGATGTGATTTTTCACTTTTAGAGCCTTTTCCTCACTCTGTTCCCACAAAGGAGTTCAGGGTTTGCCCTGTGGGCAGTCTTAGGAGGTAGACCATTAGGGATGGACACGTGGGGTTTAGATTGTACATTTCTTCTGGGGGATGGGAAGGTGAGCAGGAAGGGTAGCATATATCACTTCAGTGTGTCACAGGACACTCAGATTCAGATAATTGCAGTAGCTAATGAAGCCATTGGATAGGCAGGACTCTGGTCTTCCGCAGTGCCATTAGGAATCCAGTCTCCAGTCGATCAGAGTGCGTGCCCCGGACCGGGAGCCCGCTGCCTTCACCTGTGAGCTCTCGGGAAGGGTGAATGCAGGCGGACAGTCATTTCCTCTTCCTGCACTTCAGGCTGACTGGTGAGCGGAAGGGATTTTCTCCCATAAAATGTCCATATCCAGCTCCTGTCCTGCAAATTATTCCAGCCCAGGTTTAGAATCGCATCGGGAAACATTCAGATCCAAAGGCAGGCAAGTTCTCCTCCTTGTCATGAAATAACTGTCACCTCAGCTGTCAGCTACAGCAATGGCTTTCACCCACGCGTTTTGTGAGTCCAAATTGGATGCACTCATTACTTTTAATTTTTACTTTCACATCTCAAGGACTTGTATGGGTGGGTGTGCGTCCTTTCATTGCTGTGTGTCAGAATTTGTACAGGAGAAATTGTTTCCAGGAATGGGGCTCAGACCCTTGGGCTCTTGGCTTCTAATTCTGTCACCCCTGGTAACTTCCCCTGTGACCTCTTCTCTCCTTGCTCTCTTATGCCCAGCTGTCTCCCACCTTAAAAAGGAAAAAAAAACCCAAAAACAAAACCCCAGAAACCTCCTAACATCAACTTAAAACTGTCAGCAGCATTCAAGAGAAAGGAAAGTGACTTTACTCCCCAGGGTACTTTTTACTCAGCCTTATAAATAAAGTAAATAGCCTTTTATTTGGATGTCAAGCAAATGGCTGAGGAGATTGATGCCAGAGACAGGGGAGGGTAGATCCTGGAGCTCAACTGCCTGGGTTCAAATCCCAGCTTTCCTACTTTCTAGCTGGGTGGTCTGGGGCAAGTTAGTCAGTCTCTCTCTGCATCAGTCAGTTTCTTCATTTGTAAAATAGGGATAATAATACTGCCTACCTTGCCGGGTTGTTGTGAGGATTAAGTAAGTATAAGCACTTTAGAACCGTGCTGACCCTAGCAATGTTAGCACTGTGTGGCAGCTTTTATTATTATTTCTATTCATCTTCAGGGGTCCCGGGAAGTACTGCAGTTTTGCTGTGAGCAAGTGAATGTCCTGGGTGTGTTTGCTGGGTGTGATTTCCCCCTTCCTTCTTGCCAGACTAGTGGCTGTTCACACACAGATCAAGCCCCATTTTCCACGTGACACCCTCCTGGACAACAACAGCCCGTGCTGCTCCTCCATTCCTAACCCTGCGCACACTTCCCTCCTGTGCAGTGAAATTAGTACATTTGGATGTGCTGTCTTAGCTTCTAATTGTCTTGTCAAGTTCAGGTCTTTATTGTCCCTGTGATGCAGATCCCAGCTCCTGGGGTCCGCAGCGTTATGGATGAGACGAGACAAATTCACACAGACTACCGAGTCCTGTGGAGGAAAAGGGACAGCACGGCCACTCTCTCAAGGGGAGAAAAGCCTCGAAGCACCTCAGCCATGTCTCAAGAGGGGAGCGCCTCAACCCTTGCCTTGACAGGCTTTTATTGGGTTCAGTTTGCACAGGAATACAGGGTGTATAGTAAAGCTCATCAATCATTGTCAGGCAGAAATGATTAAACAATAGATCACATTCAAAGAACTCTGAGGGCTTATTCTGAGTTACGGTCAGGTAGTTAAAGGGTCATAAAACTTTGGGGAACAAACACTTCCTGCTTGGATCCTTATCATTTAAAATGAGGGTATTAGCAAAGTAGGTTTCATAGGATTTTATGCATTCTTTCTTAGCCCTGATTGCCCTGGGGAACCCACCCTTTCCAGCATAGGGCTGCACCCACCTCCAGTATTATTTCAGGCTTAAGTCAGGCAGGGGAAGTAAGGCAGCCAAGAGATTAGGAGACTTCTTGCAGACAGAATGAGGACTCAGGCTATGTCAAAGCTGAGAGGTGAAGGTCCTTCACCCTCTTTTTCTATAGCCCCCCGAGTCCTTCCCTGAGGGCCCCTTCATGACCATGCTTGCCTTAGGTCGTCCCTCCCTTGAGGAACCTTACCCGTCATTGGCTAACCAGTCATCCACCTGCCCGGGGCCAAGCAGGGTGAAGAGAAAGGGGGCAGAGGTGGTGCCCCTACAAGGAAGAGAAGCTTTGTCTCCTAAGTGGTTTATAGTCCCAAGGTCCTTTACTCAGCCTTAGCCATGAGGGATTACAGTTTCTAAAACCAGGCAGGGCAGTTCCCAACATCCCTGCAGACTTTTTTTAAAAAGTGTTTTATTTATTTGTTTTTAAGAGAGAGGGAAAGGGAAGGAGAAAGAGAGGGAGAGAAACATCAATGTGTGGTTGCCTCTTGCTCATCCCCTACTGGGGATCTGGCCTGCAACCCAGGCATGTGTCCTGACTGGGAATTGAACAGGCAACCCTTTGGTTCACAGTCCCATGCTCAATCCACTGAGCTATACTAGTCAGGGTGTCCCTGCAGATTAATGAAAAGATGCCACGTGGCTGAATAGTTGCCCATGATATCTGTTCACTGGATGTTTCCCAAGTATAAAATACAGTGGCATGAGCAAGCAAGGCCACACTTGTCCCATAGCTTACTCTTGGCTTTTGAAGTCACTTGTTTGACCCTGTCTCTACAAGTACTTAAAACTATCAAAAGTAAGTATGAGACATTATTAGCGGGAATGTACAATGGTGCAGCTGCTGTGGAAACAGCTTGACTCCCTCAAAAGGATAAACATAGAGTTACCATATGACCCAGCAAATGTGTCCACACACAGACTCATCCACGTATGTTCATAGCAGCAGTATTCCTAATCGCCAAAAAGTGGAGATGTCCTAAATGCCTATCAAAATGATGAATGAGTGAACAAAGGGTGGTGTATGCATACAGCAGAACATTATTTGGCAATAAAAAAGGAAGGAAATACCAATACATGCTACAGTATGGATGAATCTTAAAAACATACTAAATGAAAGAAGACAGTTACAAAAGGCCACATGTGGTGTGATTCCATTTGTAGGAAATGCCCAGGGTAGACAAACCCATGGAGCCAGAAAGGAGATGCCTGGCTGTCAGGGTCCGGGAGGAGGCGGTACTGGAGGCAGAGTGCTAGCGGGTGTGGCGTTTCCCTCTGGGATGATGCGTGTGCCGGGGTTGGATAGTGGTGACCGTTGCACAACCTTGAGAGAAGACAAAATCACTGAATTGTGTACTTTTTAAAAAGTATGAGAAATCATTTGTCTACTGCAGAGTTTAAAGCCATTTCCAAGATTACTTTTTCAACATTAGCTGTCACTTGAAACAGATAAAAAGTGACTTTATCCACAAGAAAAACATGTAATATGCAAATTACTAAGAAGGGCTTTTTTACCCCAAATCTTTGAATGTAAATCATACACATTTGTTTCATAAGCAAATTCTGCAGGACTAGTTGATGCCTTCTACAGCGTGATTCTATAATTTACTACATTCTTGGCTGGGCCACCGAAATAATACGGAATGCAGCTTCTATAACAACCTAATGTGCCTTTTCAGGTCATGCCCACCACCCCGGGCTCCCTAAGTTAGTAATCCGTAGCTGCATTTTTGCAGTGTCCTTACAGAGTGACTTAACTGTTTGTGAATGTGTCGGGGCCTTTTTGACTTAAAAGGATTTATTGCATTGAGTTAGTCTTATGTTTGCAACCAGAGCATTGCCAAGGGACCCCCTCAAACACCCTGAAAAATAACCATTTCAGGTCATCAGTATTTTATTAGAAGGATTTATTGATTGCCATTTCTGGTTTAAATAAACAATAGAGTTGAAATCTCTCCCAGGGCTGTCTCAGTACTTATGTGGAAGAAGGGTTTAAAATGCCCATACACCACCTAAAATGAACGTTACAAGAATGAGAGATACAAGAAAGAACCTATACTTGACTTGAAAGCATCCTGTGATCACTTCACACCCATTAGGATGGCTTTTATTTATTTTTTTAATGGAAAACAACAAGTGTTGGCAAGGATGTGGAGATTCTGGAATCCTGTGCGTTGCTGCTGGCTGTGCAAAGTGGTGCAGCTGCTAGGGAAAGCAGTTTGGTGGTCCTTAGCAACTTAAATGTATGATTACCATGTGACCCAAAATTGCACGTCTAGGTATAAACTCAAAAGAATTGAAAGTAGTGACTCAGGTACTTGTACACCAAGGTTCATCACCTTGGCATTATTCACAATATGGCCAATGGGGTAAAAGGAACCTAAATATCCAACAGCAAATGAATGGATAAACAAAATACGGTATGTACACACATTGGACTATTATTCAACCTTTTCAAGGCTGAACCTTGAAAAGGCTGAATGCTACAACATGATGAACCTTGAAAACACTGTGCTAACTGAAATAAATTAATTGCAAAAAGAAGAGCATATTGTGTGATTCCATTTATATGAAGCACCTAGAATAGACAAGTTCATAGAGACAGAAAGTAAATTAGAGCTTACTAGGGGGGTGGGAGCTATTAGGAGTTGTGTAATGGGTATAGAGTTTCTTTCTGAAATGATGAAAACATTTGGAAATGTTGGTGATGATTACACAATGTGAACATACTTAATGTCACTGAATTGTAGATTTTAAAATGATTAAAATGGTCAACTTTGTTACGTATATTTCATGACAGTAAAACATGGGGGGGAATTCTGTGAGGAACACTTCCTTATTATGTCTGCTACATTCTTATTTCTCCCAACTCCTGGATAACATGGTAAATTACAGTTCATTATGGCGTTGCCTAGGGGACTCGTTCCCATCCTCCCTTAGGAGGACACACAGAGCGAAGCGAGGCCCAGCGACTGTTGGCGCCGGGAGGACAGGGCCACCACTCAGCCTTGAAAGTACCAGTTCACAGAGTCTCTCTCCAGGCCATTAGAATAAGCCCAAAACACAACAAGAGCTCAGAAGATAGGTTTTTTTAATGCAGCAATTTCTGGAACTGTACCCAATTGACTCTGTTTTGCCTATCTTCATTAACTGTCTCCAGAGAGCTGCAGTTGACAATCATAAGCTCTTGTCAGTTACTGCTGTTTTGTTCTCTTTTTTTGTTTGTGTTTTTTTTTTTTAACCAAGGAAGAAACACCCTTAGGCTGCCATTGCTTAGGAAAATGGTACCTTCACTACAGTCAGCCACATACAAGTACAGGCTGCCCTTGGGCTGAAGGCACTGTACCATGTGTGTGAAGCCCGGGGCCTTGCCTCTGAAGTGGGGTGAAGAAGGGTGTAACTTCACCTAACTCTCAGCATTGCCTGGTAATTAGCAGAGCCCTCAAACCACTTGCTGCGCTGTGTAGCACTTAAGTAAGCAAAGAGGTCCTGTGACCTTCAAATATTACTGAGATCTTGTTGTTCTAGGCGTGAAGTGGCTTGAATAACTCTCTGAAAACATTTAGAACTCCCATTGTTCAACTGCATGGAAAGCAGCAAGTGCTTCTCTTTGCATTGTTTGCCTTTCTGTTCTCACAAGGTCTCAAAGACACTAAAACTAATTGCCGTGATTCATGCGAGTATGTCTGTGCTTTTATCCAGTACTACCCTGTCCCTTGATGCTACCAGTCATTTTCTTAAAGGGTCAATAGGTGACATAGGCTTCCCAAACAGGGGCTTTTCTCATTCTGGAAAGGCCTTGCTACCCCTCAAGTAGATAGGCCTCTCTCCTGGGAACACCTCTGACTGTGAGGCCAAGGTTAAGGAGATGTGCATCAACAAAGGGGGGTGGCAAGGAGGTGCTGCAGGATGCACTTGCTGGGAAAGCTCTGTCTCAGTTTTATCCTTTTTAATCTTGAGATTGGCTGTGGGTATAGGTTCCATAGTAAACACCAGAGCACTGATTGCTTTCTAAAGGTCAGGCCTGTCACCAAACCTCTCCATTTACTTGGGTTGCGGTCAGTGTCACAAGGTGGCACTAATGTCTTCAAGGTGGAACTCTTCAGGAAACCCTCCTTTTCACCAGAGACCGGGTTTTCTCCATAGCTCTTTCTCCAGTGTCTCCAGGGCCTGGCACACACTGAAGTCTTGTTGAATGCACAGGGCTCTCCACAACTGAGACTCCTCACAACCAATTGCATGGAGAAATCCCATGTTCTGCCACAAGGGCCAATGACCTTCGTGGTATTGAATTGAGTTCTAGTGGTTCCCATCTTCGTTCTCTTTGTGATTCTTCATGGCACTTACTAACGGCTAATATGTGCAGCTTCTCATTTATAAATACAAGGGAGGACACCTCCCACTTCAGCCCATGCTTATCAAGCAGCCTCTGTGTGCTGCCTGCGGTCATTTTGGCTTTGCAGTCGGGGCATCAAATGAGTTCTCAGGAGTAGAACACCACCCTGTAAGCGCGAGCCAGTGTTGGAAGGAGCAGATAACATGCTCTCTTTGACATTCCATGTGCTACAAAGAATATTATTGGCCCCCCCCCCCCCCCCCCCCCCGCCATATCTGGTCAAGTACATTCTGCTCTTCGATGGCAAGCGTACTGGAAATGATTTGCATAGTCTTGCAGCAGGCACAGGCCTAGAGCAGAGCTCGCACCCGCACGAAGCTTAGCCTGAGCCCTTCCTTGGCACTGAGGTGCTGTGTTCTCTTCAGTCCAAAGTTCAGGATGGGCTACGTATCAGTGTATGATGCTGCTTATATTAGTTTGTCACAAAAGGAGAATTTTTTTTGAATTAATGTCGATAACCTAGCTCCCTCTTAAATCTCTTTATCAGCCTTCTCGTTCCCTCACCCTGGCATAATGACACAGGCATTACGTAAACAAGACACCTCAGAGAGCTGCTTATAAAAATCCAGGAGGAAAGATAAATGTGTGATAATGCACCGATAGCCTGAAATATGAGCTGCAGGTTTGTATTTTCTTTGTGGGATCGGATATTGGTTTTCGTGGTTTATTGACCTGGCAAGGAGAGATCTGACGAAACGCCGAAGAACTTTCCACTTTTCTTTTTTTAAACCTCCCTGTCTACATAGAGAAATCAGGGCATTGAATCAAAGAGCCAGAAAGACTGAGGGGTTAGCCAGTCAGGTCCTGGCAGAACCCAAATCAGATCTAGCCCTGGTAGGTAAGAATGCACACCGCTTTCCCAAAGGAAAAAGGAATCGGACTAATATCTTGCTCTCAGGCGGATCCCCGGGCTGAGGAGGCAGGTGGAGGGACTAGGCCATGAGTTGTGACAGTCTCATTGAAAAAGGAGCGGGTGTTCTCATTACCCCCCTGTTCATGTTAATGTGGCGGCAACAATGCGTTTGTATTCCATTAATCACCCTTCCCTCATGTCAGGGCCTTTGTCTGCGGCATGTCGCAGTCGGCACCACGTTGCTGGGGAGCATCAGCAGCGTGAACTCTGCAGAATGCTAATGTTGAAGACATGTAGGTTGAGAGCACAGGGAGCCAGACAACGCCCCTGGCATGGCAGGAAGAGGGGCGTCTCGTACAGCAGTGTCTCTGAGGAAGGTCACAAACCAGCTCGCCTGTCTGCTCGGCTCGCCACCTTCAAATCAGCTTTCAAACCCAAGAGCCATCAAGCATAAAAGTCCCTGTGCTTTAAAATAATTTTTTTCATAATTATAAAAGTAGAATCCTTGTTGATGGCCACCTTTATGAAGCAGGTGAGCCATACTCACTTAAAAATGACATGTTCCAGACTTTAAAAACCTCCAAGATAAAACATACATCACATAAAATTGACCAATTGCAGCATTTTTTAAGTGTACAGTTCAATGGCATTGAAATCATTCGTGTTGTACAGCCATCGGCACCACCACCACCTGTAGACCGTTCTCATCACCCCAACCTGAAATTCTGCCCATTAAACTCTAGCCCTCCACACCCCTGGCAGTCACCATCCTACTTTCTGTCCCTGTGAATTGGACTCTTCTAGGGACCTCCTATAAGGAGAAGTCCCCAGGCTTTTTAAAAAATATCATTTACTTATTTATTTTTAGAGAGATGGAAAGTAAAAGATAGAGAGGGAGAGAAACATCAATGTGTGGTTGACTCTCATGCACCCCCTGCAGGGGGCCCAACCTGGCCTGCCTGGGAATCGAACCGGCAACCCTTTGGTTTGCAGGCCAGCACTCAATCCACTGAGCCACGCCAGCCAGGGCCCAGACTTTTTATAATATTGTGGCAAATGTTTGATCTGACTGCCAACTGGTGGAATTTTTACAGAGGGAAAGGCAGATGGTCAGGTTTCCTTCGGGTTTGGCATTGTGCAGGTGTCTGGCAGGGGCCTGACCTCCCATCCTTCAGAGCACCGCAGCATCCCAGGGAAATGAGAGACACAGGTCTTCCAGCCCCAGTCAGGCAGGTTCCCAGGCCGAAGCAGCAGTTGCTTCAGAGATTTGTGTACAGTTTTATATTTTATACAGCATTTTAATTTGTAAGTTTTTTTTCACTTGGTTCTCACCAGGTCCTGCGAAGTATTTTGCTCGTCCTGTTTTAATGATAAGAAACTGTGGCTCAGACAAGTAAATTGTCTGAGGTTATAGAACTAATCAAAGGTAGAACCAGGACTTTGGCTCCACTTTTTCCTTTTTAAAACCCCAGGGCTTTCCACCATAGCACACTGTGAGCAATTATCACCTCTCTGGAGGGCCAGGTAATCGCCAGTCCTCTCCAAATACACCCTTAATTACCAGCGCTCTCTCTGCCTTGCTAGCTTAGGATCACACAGAAACCCTGGGCTTGGCTCTGTTGCCTGACTGCCCGCCTCTGCATTCTTGGTGGGGCACGACAGCCTGCCTGACTCTCACAGCCCACGGCCCCAGGTGAGGGTCTCGACCAACACTGTTCGGTAGAAATAAGGAGCCACAGACGGGAGCCTTGTGCATAATTTTTCATTTTATAGTAGCCATGTTTAAAATGGTAAAAAGAAATAGGTAGAGTTAATTTTAAGACTATACTTTAGTCAATGCACAATATCCAAAATGCTATACTTTCAATATGTAATCAATATAAAAATTATTAATGAGCTATTTTACTTTTTTGAGGGGAGCAGGATGTTATCAAGTCATCAAAATCTTGAGATCAGATGCTAAACTTTCATTAGCGGTACTGGCTCTGAATTTAGATTTCATGAAGTTTCCAATTGAAAAAGGAGATTTACACACCCAAGCAAACATATGTAAAGGTTTTCTAATAAGTTAATTGAGTGTCAGTTTTTATATTTAAATTAATTAAAATTAAAGAAAATTTAAAATTAAGTCCCCCCATTGCACAGGCAAAATTTCAAATGCTCACTAACCATATATGGCAAGTGGCCGCCATACCAGACAGCACTGGTGTAGGGGAACAGCTAAGGCTGACTCAGGCTGGCCCCGGTACCAGTGAGCTTGAATGGGGGTCAGCAAACATTTTCTATAATGAGCCAGATAGTAACATTTCTTACTTTGCTGGCCATACAATCTTCATTGTCACTACTCAGTTCTGCTGTTGTATCATGAAAGTAGCTGCAGATTGAAGAGCTTGGCTGTGTTCTAATAAAACTTCATTTAAAAAAGCAGCTTACTCTGGTTTCTCTTCAGATCATATAAATCTTTCCCCCTTAAAAAAAAAAAAAAAAAGCAGGTGCCAGCCCACAGAGTTTGTTGTCTGCTAGACTGGAACGTTTTCCCTAGTGCCTTAGCTGTGCTGTGGGATTACAGAAATTAGCAGCCCTAGCATCTCACGCTCTGAGATGAGGGTGTTAAAATCTGGACTCATTGTATCTCTCTCCTTGTGTGTAATTACGATTTGTGCACAACTGGGCGTGAAGACTGCAGTGCACCGGAATCCTGCGAGATGTTCTCTCTCTTTCAGACACTTTCTTCAGCAGGCTCCTTGTGCTTCGCTCTGCTTGGAGGTCTGTGTGTAGAGGGTGAAGAAGGCTGGAAGAAAGAGTTGAAACAAATGTGTTCATAGTGCTACAAATAATGTGGCAATCTCCCAAGAATAACCAAATTGTGTCACCCTCTACTCTTTCCTTCATCCACAGAGCCAGAGGAGGATAGGCGGGAGTCACACACATTTCACAGGTGAAAAAATACATGATACCACGGTGAGTCAGAGGGTAGGTGTTCCTCCGTGGTTGTTAGGTTATGTGACATCCATCCGCTGTGATGGTGAGGCCTGCCTTCAGGTCCCAGTCAGAGCATCAGAAGGTGACTCCCTCCCTCCTTATTGCAGAGCAGAGGTCCCCACCTTTTCACACCATGAAGTTTGGAAATGGAATTGGGACAAACAGGGGAAGAAGAAGAGGACAGGAAGGGAGGAGACAGGAACTGGTTGGAAGGAAGCTAGATGACTGCCCCCTGGTTCTTAGGGTGGGGAACATAGGAGGCTGGCTTGCAGAGATCTCTGAGGCTCACAGTTGTGGAGAGTAGTTAAGTGAAAATCAGTCTTAGGAGTTCTGTGGAACCTGAAACTTTGGATCCACTAGTTCTGGCAAGAATTATGTTCATGGTGTTTATTGGTGCTCCATTAATTATCCCTTACCATACCCAGGAGTTTGGCATTTCCGAAAATCAGGGCTGGAGGCTGAACTGGATTCAGTGGATTGTGCCCGGCCATAGAGTTGGCAAACTGCAAGCTTGCCCAGGCACATCATGCCTTCTCTCGAGTTCCGAGGTGCTGTGTGCCACTGGGAAGGCTCCGAATCCCCAAGATGTTCTTTGACTGCAGAGATAATTACTTGGGGTAGCTATTCTGATGGTGGCTCCCTCGGAGGCCCAGCCCTGCAGTGTGGAGCTGTCTCTAACCCTGCTTGCCCGGAATGATGATTAGCCAGACTCTAGAATCATAACAATAGATTTTACAAAGTTAGAGCATAATTGCTCCGCCATTTCATGTGTGAGCACAGCTTAAACAACTTTGATCTTTCAAATGATATCAAACCTTTGTTATTCATCTTCTGAAACAGCAGGGTTCAAAGGCAGTGGCTCTGAACGACACCCCCTCCACCGCCCCCGTCTGTAATCACAGTGAGGCTTTGATTTGTTGAAGCAATTCACCTGTTAGAGAAATAAGGGCTGAAGTTGGGTGGAGGTGTTAAATCCCTGCGCTGCCACCTAGAAGCCTCATGACATAGAGA
The DNA here is from genome assembly GCF_004126475.2 of Phyllostomus discolor. Lineage (NCBI taxonomy): Eukaryota > Metazoa > Chordata > Mammalia > Chiroptera > Phyllostomidae > Phyllostomus > Phyllostomus discolor. The sequence continues at coordinate 88,934,199 of NC_040910.2, forward strand.
GGCTCTCCCCTCTCTGAGACTCGCCTTCTTCCTCTGAAAATACCTCTCTACACAAGTCATTGAATGAACGCAAAGTGCCCAACTTACTGGCAGTCAGTTAAGCTATATTCTGCCGTCACCACCACCACCACCATCATCAGTTCTGTTATCAGTTCTCTGGCTTCAGAGTCTTCAGAGCCCTGAGTCTTTGGATTTGGTGGTGTTCAGTTGGCACATGAGTTTGGGGTTGGTGATCAGGGACAGGCTGTTTCCCCTAAACTAGGGATGGAGCTTTGCAAGACATGAGCATCGAAGAAGAAACAGGTCACCAAAAGATGGAACATTTCGGCCTGGGCACCTTCTTACACCGAGCAAGTCCTAGTTAATGCCTTCGCCTCTCTCTCACCCAGTGGTTCTCAGCATTCCATGTGCATTTGAGTGAGATTCCCAGCTCCCCTCTCCCCCAGAGCCTGCATGTAAAAGGCTGGAGTGGCCCAGAATTCCACATTTTTGGGTCTGTGCCTGGTGACTTTGAGGCAGATGGCTCATGGACTGTTTGCCTTGCCCTCTCCCCCGACTGAGAAATGCATGTGTCTGTGAGTCAGTTTGTGGTTTATAAAAACAACAAAACCTTTGCTTCTGGGTGGCCGGCTCCGATGGCCACAACCAGCCAAACGGGCCTGGTGTGCTCGGGAAGGAAAGAAGTGACCACTTCAGAGCCCTTGACCATCGCAATGTCTGGGCTTGAGTGTCCTGCCACCCCCGAAGTGTCACCTACCTTTCTGCATCCAGCATCTGTTGGTCGCCCCCAGACTGACGCCATCTTAATGAGCTAAGGCTGATGTCTGCCCTGTACTAGCTCATTCTGGAGCCCCTGGAATGATCAATGAGGCCGGGCAGCCGGGCTCTCCGCTGAGCACCCGTGAGTCAGCTGCCGGCTGCCGCGGCCCTTTCCCTTCTCCGAGGAGCAGGAAGCACTTGAGCCGAGGGCAGCAGGGCTGACTCGCGTCTGGCTAACGGCCTTTCTGTGCCGTGCCTCGTCCTTGAAGCCATATATTTTTCATAGGTGAGTGGGGTGGAGCTCCTGAAGATCATCCAGTGGTAGGCATGTCCCTTCTGCCAAATCGCTCCCCACTGAATCCCTTGACAGGATTTGGGTTTAGGGGTAACTGCTTCAGAAGCAGAGTCAACACTTAAAAGTTTTTTGAGGTGAAAATCACGTAACATAAAATTAATCATTTTAAAATCACTTCAGTGGCACCTAGCCTATAAAGTGTTGTGCAGTCACCATCTCTATCCAGATACAAAACACTTCTGTCACCTGAAAAAAAACCCTGTCCCTTCTCTGCTATCTTAGTTGGCTGGGGCTGCTGTAACGAAGCACCAAAGACTGGGTGGCTTCCACAACTGGAGGCTTATGGTCTCACGGTTGTGGATGTTGTGAGTACAAGATCAAGGTGTCAGTAGGTGGGGCTGGTTCCTCTGAAGGCGGCATGAGGGGAGGATCTGCTCCAGGTGCATCCTTGCCTGGCGGGTGACTGTCTTCTCTCCGCACTGATTCACCTTGTCTTCCTTCTGTGTGTGTCTGTGTTCAGCTTACCTCTTTGTATGAGGACACAAGTCCGGTCCGGCTAGTGCCTACTCTAAGCCCTCATTCTAACTTGATTACCTCAGTGAAGAGCCTCTCCAAATAAGATCACATTGAGTTACTGGGACTTTAACATGTGAATTTTGGGAAACAATTCAACCCATAACACCCATTAAGCAGCTCTGTATTAGTATTTCATCCCTTTGTGTGGCTAAATCATATTCCATTGTAGGTATGCACTTATTTTTTGAACACCAAGTGCTAAGTAACTGCCGGTGAAATCTTCTTCCCCACCCCCGGCAGCTGAGTGTTCTATTACAGGCTCATGTGCCCATCTGCGTAAGGTGGACTGTTGCTCTCGTGGGTGTATCACACTGATCTTAATCTGTAAGCTTTTTCTTACTGTCTTCCTCCTTGAAAGAATGTTAGTCTTTGTGAGCAAAAGTAAGAGTAAGGATTTATTAAGGGGAAGCCAGGCCATGTTTCTTATTCCAGAAATTGTGGGTTTTTGTTTTTTTGTTTTTTTTTTTTTTAATTATTGGATTTTAGAGAGAGAAGAGAGAAAGAGAGATATCAGTTTGTTGTTCCACTTGTTTATGCATTTATTAGTTGATTCTTGTATGTGCCCTGATCAGGGATTGAACCCACAACCTTGGTGCATCAGGACAACGCTCCAACCAACTTAGCTACCTGGCCAGAGCTCCCAGAAATTGCTTTAAAAATAGATTTTATCTTTGATTTTCCTCTCTCCTCTTCCTACTTCTGTCCTTAGAGTTCTCCCTCCTCCCAAGCACACATATACTTCTGTTAAAACTATTTTAATAGAAAAAGGTAAAGGGGAGATGAACGGTGACAGGAGACTTGACTTTGGGTGGTGAACATACAATACAATATACAGGTTCTATATTACAGAATTGTACGGTTGAGTCCTATGTAATTTTATTAATCAGTTTCATCCCAATAAATTCAATAATTTTTTAAGGCATTTAAAATGCCAACCATCCTGGGGAGGGTCATGGCACATATAGGGAGCACTGCCCTTTGAGGAGACCCAGCTAGCTGCTGCATTCATTGTCATGGTTACCGGGCCTTGTCCCTGGGGCTGGCCTCAGACCAGGGCCTTTCAGATGCTCCTCACACTCCCTGCCCTGCACCTGCCTCAGGGTGAAGTGTGTGTCCTCTTGGCTTTGAAACCGATTGCACCATTGACTTGTATGTTTCACCTGCCCATTTAATTTAAAACCTGTTTCTCTCTTGTGTGCATATAGACAGGAGACCTACATCCTTCCTGGCCTGGGCTCTTTTGGGAACAACTCAGAATGGTCACTAGCTTGCTGCAGACACAGGGCCCTTTCCCCCACTCTGTCCCGGGGCCTTGGTAATGATGACATGTGTGTTGTTTCACCTCAAATCCATGGGAAGAACCACAGCAGGGTGGCATTGTCCTGCCTCTGGACTCTTTCTCCCCGCCCCCTTCTTTCCCTTCATCAAATTAGCTCTGCCACCCCTGGAAGTTCATTGGGGGAAGAAATGCCCACCAGCCCCAGGGCTTTTAGAGAGGCGGGAAGAAGAGTGGAAGGGCTTGAAAATGAAGACAGGACAGAAACTGTTCACATTCTATGTTATTCCATATTATCATTTTCATGTAAATGCAAGGTGCTTCTGGGACCCTGGGCTGGAAGGCTCCACACTGTTAATGGAGTTAGATAAAAAATAGTTAAAGATGCTATGGATTTTCCTCATTGTGGATCAATCTTTAGAACACAGTGTTCACTCTGGTGGGGCCTGAGCATCTGGAGTTCTTAAAAGCTTCTAGGTGATCCTAATGTCCAGCCACCTTTGAGAACTGCTGTCCTAGGGGGCAGAGGCCTCCAGGAGAGCTTGAACGTTCTGTAAGAGGTGATGGAAGAGACAGGTGACACCTAATCCTCTTGTGCCCAGCAATTCAGTTAATTAGGCAGAAAGAAGCGACAGAAAGAGCACACCTTGGCCTCCGTTTTGCTGAGAAAAATAGAACTTTATCTCCACTTAACCCTATAGGGCGAGAGTGGGAAGGGAGACTCCCGCCTTCCCGCCTCCCTGCTGCTACCAGGGGCTGGTGGGGTGCCAGACCCAAGGTGATTGCCAAGGTGATACATAATGTTCACAGGAACATGCCGTTTCTGCATTCTGCTCACGACTCGCCATCCTCCTGGCTCCCGAGGAAAAGTAACACCAGGCCCATGTGTCTGCTATCTTCTCTGAGCAGAGAGTGCTGATATTAGTTGTTCATGGCACCGTTGACAGGGGGCTGTTTTCAGCGGCTAGCGGTTGGGCTGACCTCTGTGTCTGTGTTTTACAGTACAAAATCGGACAGCTGTACATGATCAGCAAGCACAGCCACGAGCAGAGCGACCGAGGGGAAGGTGTGGAGGTTGTCCAGAATGAGCCCTTCGAGGACCCTCACCACGGCAATGGGCAGTTCACCGAGAAGCGTGTGTATCTCAACAGGTAAGTGGTGGCCGCTGGCGTGCCACCCGTGGGCTCTCTTACCACACAGGGGCCCCTCCCACCAGGACCCACAGCAGGCCTGAGGTAGAGGCAGTGTCCAGGATAAAAAGGTGACTTAGAAAGTCATTATGTCCACCTTCTGCATCCACCAGCCTAGTTGCTTCCAACAACAGAATCCCCTGCGGTCTGCAGAACAGTCCTCAACTGCATTTCATCAGGAGGAGCCTTCTTCTTAGCTTCCCCACACCTTGAGTGACAGGATAAGATAAAATCTGATCTTCAGGAGTACAGGAGTTTGTCTCCTCCTTTGCTTCAGGGTCAGCAGGAGGAGAAGACGGCTTTGCCTGCGAGGTGTAGAGAAGTGTTAAAGTAGGTGCCATGGGGGCTGTGACTCAAGTACAATAGGCAATGCTAAGGTGGTTTCCTTTCTCAGGTGGAGCCGTCCTCCCCAAGGTGGAGGCTGTCTCCTCTCCTTGGGGAGGGTAAAGCACTGAGGGCGACAAAGCAGCACCGGTCAGGACTGCCATTTCTGCTTTGCAGAATGTATTTTTTAATCTCTTGCTATTTTCTTATAGCCAATGGCATGATTGATTATTGATGCTTATTTGATCTTCTCCCTAGTCTACACCTCCACTCCAGTCTATTTTCTCTGTTTCACTTTTTTTTGGGGTCAGAAATTTGTAGTCACGTGCCATATGGAATATATTTTATTGAAAGTAACTGTCAACTCCAGGGAACCAGTGTGTGACCAGCCTGGTGTTCGCTACGTCCAGGAATGCTCATTATCCCCCAGGTACAGCATCTCCCATTGGCCCGTATGTGATTATTCAGAAAGCACGTCCAACATAATAGCTGGGCAGTGCCCCTAGTTCATCCCCAACCCATTCCCCGTGCCTTGACCATGGTCAGACGTTCGCAGTCCGCCGTGCTCGCATGGCCCCCACCCTCCAGAAGGCTGAAGCACACTATTCCTCCCTGGTGGAGAGTTCGGGTCCTGTCCCTAGGGTGTGTGGTAATCCCTCAGGACAGCATCCCAGCACTGAAGGCTGTGGGCTGACTAAACCAACACGTGCTATTAATCTGCCCAGGGACGCAGTGCCCGGGAAGTCCTGAGTCAGGATGAAAAGCAAATTAGATTGATCCCATTCACCTTCCCAGGGCTTGGAACCAGTTCCGCTTGCAGCCAGCTGTTGATGGGCCGCTTCCTTACAGAGAAGGGGTCTCCAGTGTGCTGCGCTGGATTGTTAGTGCAAACGATGTAACTCAAACACTGAGCAGGGGTCATCTCTGCAGAGCAAAGAGAAGTGAGGGAGTTGTAGGACAGGAGGCACAGACCTACAGAAAATTTCATTTCTTGGTATTTGATTATATTTCCCCAAGTTATTGCCTGGGGAATGTTCTCTACTCACCAAATTCAAGAAAAATTTTAGAAAACTTTATAAAGAATGAGAACAAGAAGGGTCCAGCTTCTCTCTGTCATGTCAGCTTTCTTTATCAAAATATATGATATTTATTTTAAAGGAGAATAAACATTAATAAGAGGGAAATTTGTTATAAATAGAGTATCTGGATTTCCAGGAATAAGAACTAAAAAGATTGATGTGGACCTTCCCCTCACCTCATCTGACAAACACAGGATGAAATATAACAATATAAAGTCGAGTTCCAAACAAAGGAAGGAAAGTCCTTAGGTGTGAGAAATAAAGAGGAAACTTGAACCAGAATGGACAGCAGATGAGCTAATGCTGAGGAATCTGGAGGCTGTTGGACATCTAGGGCTGCCACGCCCGTAAGGGGGCAAGATCTGTGGCCTGGGCCCATAAACATAGGGAGGTGGAACTGAGAATCGAGCCTAAAAATCATTTTTGACAATAAAAACCAAAGAGGTTACAGGTACGCATATGGAAAGAACTAGTAAAGGATGTACTTGAAGTAAAAAGAAATTGAACCCAACGAAGAAGGAGGGGGGTGTTTAGAAATAATAATAAACAAGAAGCTGGTGAACACCTGCGCGAATCTGAATGAGCACAGAATGTTAAAAATATTAGTAGTGAGTAATTGGAGCATATTCACGGAATTTAAATACTAGGCAATAATAGCAGAAGATGAGAGGGTAGTAATTGTAGTAAAACACAATCTAAGTCGCTAATATTGTTTAGGAAGGGAGGGAGATGTTGATTAACTTAAATTCTTTAAAGCGAGCGCACACAGTCCAAAGGTAAAGCTGGCCCATAAAGGAGCAGTTCACCAGTGTGCGACTTCCAAGAGAAAACTCGATCGATCCAGCAGAATGCAGAGGAAGAACAGAGAAAGTCCTCCAGAAGCACAAACAGAAAGCACGTTTTGATGATGAGATAGAATATATCCGTGGTCCCAGTAAAGGTCCTAGTAAAGGTGTGCGAATTAAATCCAAAACCTCAGCCTAGGTCAAAAAAAAAATATGGCAACACTAACAAAATCATAAGTTGCCTAATGTTACAGTGAGGATTTTAACATAATATCAGGTTTTTTAAATGTATTTATGTTCAAGATAGGGGAAAGAAGGGAGAGAGTCAGAGAAACATCACTGTGTTGGGAACCGCTCTGCCTGGTATCAGAAGCTGTAACCATCCCCCAAGCTAAGGCTGAGGGGATGACCTTGGAACCTTAAACCACCAAGGAGATAGGCTTATCTCCCTGGCAGGAGTGCTGATTCTGCTACTTCATCCATAGCTGGCCCCCAATGCTTGGTCGGTTAGCCAATGACTGGTAAGATTCCCCAAGGGGGGAGCAACTTAAGATAGGCACGATCACATGGGAGGCCCCCAAGGAAGGACTCTGGGGGCTACAGCAAAAGGAGGTGATGGACCTTCACCCCTTGGCTTTGACATAGCCTGAGTCCTCATTGTCTGGGGGGGGAGGGGGCGGGAATCTCCTAATCTCTTGGCTGCCTTACTTTTACTTCCCTTGCTCCACCTAAGCCTGAAACAATGACAGAGGGTGGTGCAGCCCTGTGCTGGAAAGGGCGGGCTCCCCAGGTGATCAGGCCTAAGAAAGAATATGTAAGATCCTGTGAAACCTGCTTTGTTTAGAATGCTCTCAATTGAATGATAAGGGTCCAAGGAAGAAGTAAGTTTGTTCCTCAAACTTTTATAGCTCTTTGACCCTGACTCAAAATAGGCCCTCAGACTTCCTTGTTACCTATTGTTTGATCTTTACTTCCTGGCAATGAGTAATGAGCTTTACCTGAATTCTTATGCAAATGAACCCAGTAAAGGCCTGCTTGGGCAGGAGAATGGGGTGCTCTCCCTTAGGGGCGTTCTCCTTTGGGGAGGGTGGCCATGGCACTCCCCACTAGAGAGAGTGGCCATTCCATCCCTATTTCCCCACAGGACCTGGTTGTCTCTGTGTATGATTTCCTTGTGTGTCGATGAGCCATCTGCAGTGTTCTGAGGTCACTGCCGGTCGGTGGCTGAGACATTACTGTGTGAGAGAAACGGATTGGTTGCCTCTCACACACCTCCTGATGGAGGAGCACACCTGCCACCTGGGCCTGTGCCCTGACCGGGAATCTAGCCAGTGACCTTCCGCTTTGCAGGACAACCAACTGAGCCACGCCGGTCAGGGTTAACATACTATCAGTCTAACAAACCTCGAGATCAAGTAGACAGACCATCTAGCAAGCACAGAGAAGATACAAGCAACAGAATGATGAGCTTGATCTAGTGGACACTAGTACATCCTGGAAACAACGTGCTCTTCAAACACACATGAAAATGTACAAAACTTGACTACAAACTAGGCCAGAAATCAATCTCAACAAGTACCAGAAAATCAATATCATGGAGATCCTATTGGCTGATTACAAAAAGAAATTGGTAACAACAACCACAAAAAGAGATTTTTTTTTAATCATTGAGAAATGTAAACATTTTTAAATAATCCATGGGTTGAAAATGTCAGTTAAACCCCCCTTCCCAGCCAGCTTTGCAGCTAGGAGTGGCTAAATGACTTAGTTCCAACCAATGAGATATGAGATTGTTTGTCCTGTGCTCCAGAGAGGCGTGTCTGCCTCTCTGGCAGTGGCTGCTGGGCAGGCAGCGAGTAGAGTAGTGCCTGGCACGTGAACCCTGACCACAAAACTGAGTGGTGACAGTGCAAAAGGGAAGCTTACAGACCCACCTCGGGAACATAGCCATGAAAACCTTATATAAAACATTAGCAAATCAAGTACTTCAGAGTATAATAATAATAATAATAATAATAATAATAATAATTCATGGCTTAATCAAACTTATCCTGGACTGTTAACATCAATATAAGATGAAAATTCACCAAGATTGCTGGGTATGAAATCCATGTACAAAAGTCAGTAGCAGTATTATGCATCAGGAACAATAAGTGGAAAATAGAATTTTTAAAAGTTCTGTTTACTCCCTGGCTGGTGTGGCTTAGTGGATTGAGCGCCTGCCTGTGAACCAACGGGTCACCGGTTCAATTCCCAGTCAAGCACATTCCTGGGTTGCAGGCCAGGTCCCTGGTTGGCAGCACGTGAGAGGCACCCACACATTGATATTTTTCTCCCTTTCTTTTTCCCTCCCTTCCCCTCTTTCTGGGGGGAATAAATATTTTCAATAAATATTTTTATTGAAAAAAGTTCTGGGTCAGTCCCCTCTGCCTCTGCCGCCGCCTCCCCTCTCCCGGTGCCACCTCGGGCCCGCAGTCCTCCGCGGGAGGGAGCGAGGCGGCGGGCCGGCGGCCAGGCGGGCGCTGACGGGGCGGTCGGTGGTCCTGTGCGCTCGGCGGCTTCGGCGGCGTCTCCATGGGGTCGGCCTGAGGCTCCTCTGCGCTGCCAGGACAGTGCTGCTGCGGCCAGAGAAGGCCCGTCCTCCGCGGGGCTCGGAATTCCTGGAGCTGCTTTTGTGAAGAGCTGACAATACTTCCTTTAAATTCCACCTTACTTTTCCTTTTTGTGGAGTCTCAGACGAGTACCCAGACACCATGAACAGCTTTACTGATGAAGAGTTTGGCTGTCATTTCCTCGATGAAGGCTTCACTGCCAAGGACATCCTGGACCAAAAAATTAATGAAGTTTCTTCTTCCGATGACAAGGACGCCTTCTACGTTGCGGACCTGGGGGACATCCTGAAGAAACACCTGAGGTGGCTGAAAGCTCTTCCTCGGGTCACCCCTTTTTACGCGGTCAAGTGCAATGACAGCAGAACCATAGTGAAGACCCTTGCTGCCATCGGGACGGGGTTTGACTGTGCCAGCAAGATGGAAATACAGCTGGTGCAGAGTCTCGGGGTGCCTCCAGAGAGGATCATCTATGCAAATCCTTGTAAACAAGTGTCTCAGATTAAATACGCTGCCAATAACGGAGTCCAGATGATGACTTTCGATAGTGAGGTCGAGCTGATGAAAATGGCCAGGGCGCATCTGAAGGCCAAGTTGGTTTTGCGGATCGCCACGGATGACTCCAAAGCAGTGTGTCGTCTCAGTGTTAAATTCGGTGCCACTCTCAAGACGAGCAGGCTGCTCTTGGAGCGGGCGAAAGAGCTCAATGTCAACGTCATCGGTGTCAGCTTCCACGTGGGCAGCGGCTGCAGCGACCCTGAGACCTTCGTGCAGGCCATCTCCGATGCCCGCTGCGTCTTCGACATGGGGGCTGAGGTCGGTTTCAACATGTACCTGCTGGACATCGGTGGTGGCTTTCCTGGATCTGAGGATGTAAAGCTTAAATTCGAAGAGATCACCAGTGTCATCAACCCGGCTCTGGACAAGTATTTCCCCCCCGACTTGGGGGTGACGGTCATCGCGGAGCCCGGCAGATACTACGTTGCGTCAGCGTTCACGCTTGCAGTTAACATCATCGCCAAAAAACTGGTGTTGAAGGAGCAAACGGGCTCTGACGACGAGGACGAGTCGAGCGAGAAGACCTTCATGTATTACGTGAACGACGGGGTGTACGGGTCCTTCAACTGCATCCTGTACTACCACGAGCACGTGAGGCCCGTCCTGCAGAAGCGGCCCAAGCCCGATGAGAAGCACTACTCCTCCAGCATCTGGGGACCCACGTGCGACGGCCTGGACCGCATCGTGGAGCGCTGCGCCCTGCCCGAGATGCACATGGGGGACTGGCTGCTCTTCGAGAACATGGGCGCCTACACCGTCGCCGCCGCCGCCTCCACCTTCAACGGGTTCCAGCGGCCGACCGTCTACGACGTGATGCCGGGGCCCGCATGGCAGCTGATGCAGCAGGTCCAGAACTGCGACGCCCTGGCTGCCGCGGAGGAGCAGGACGTGAGCGCCCTGCCGGTGTCCTGCGCCTGGGAGAGCGGGATGGAGCTGCACCCGGCAGCCTGCGCCTCAGCTCGCATTAATGTGTAGATGCCGTTCGTGTAGCTGTTACCGCGAGGGTAGCTTGAATTACGGGATTGGAGGGGACCACGTAACTTAATTATTGCTAGTTCTGAAACGTCTTTGTAAGTAGGGTGGCACAGATGGAACGTGATGGGGGCTAGGAGTTGGGGTCACACTTACCTGTGTTCCTATGGAAACTATTTGATTACTTGTTTTATACAGATTTTTACTCGGTTTTCAGACTCTACTAAAGAGTGCCCCTCGGCCGCCACGCAAGCATTTGTAGCTTGTTTGTTGGCCTTAATGGGCCAGAAGCTCAGTGTTGTGACCTGTTTTTAAAATAAAGTACCTTGAAAATTAAAAAAAAAAAAAAGAAAGAAAAAAGTTCTGTTTACAATAGAAAAAGAAATTTAAAAGATACCCAGCAACAAATCCACAAGATACACTGAATCCTTTTGGAGAAATACATCAAGTGTTAGTGGAGGATATTTTAAAAATCCCATAGCCCTGGCTGGCATAGCTCAGTGGATTGAGCATGGGCTGCGAACCAAAGTGTCGCAGGTTCAGTTCCCAGCCAGGGTACATTCCTGGGTTGCAGGCCATAACCCCCAGCAACCACACATTGATGTCTCTCTCTCTCTCTCTCTCTCTCTTTCTCTCTCTCCCTCCCTTCCCTCTCTAAAAATGGATAAATAAAATCTTATAAAAAAAGAAATCCCAGACAAGTGGTAGTATTCATGGATGGGAAATGCTACTTTATAAAATTGCTATCAATTCCCAAATCAATTATAAATTTAATGCAAATCTAATTAAAATAGCAACAGAGTTGTTTTTTAAGAATTTGATAATATAATCCTAAAATTCCTAATTGCTATAGCTTTATAAAAAGCCTCGATCTCTGCTAGAGTAAGTCCCTCCTCCTTACTCTACTTTTAAAAAATTTTTTGTATGAATTTTAGGATCAGAAACCCAAATGATGTGAAAAATGACTGAAGAAACCAAGAACATTTAACACAGACAAGCTAGACAATGGGTAAAACTGGATAATTGTGTATTCGGGGAGGGGGAGAAGAGTCAGGCCTGTGGAGTGTATGAGACCCCAGGAAGGCCAACTGGGCAAAGACCAGTGGGTGGGAATGCCAGGAGGAAGCTTTGGGTTCCATTTAAGGAAGAAAACTCAGTGTGCAAGTCACGGGGGGCACAGTAGGGCGCCTTATGACGACGCACAGCCAGACTGCAGGCTGTGTCCTTGAGCAGACTCCGGCATCACTGGGCAGCTGCCTTGGGCAGCCTCGCGGCTCCTTTGCAGCCTGAATTTTCTGTGCTCCAAGAATGTTTCAGACATCATCCTGACCCTCTTCCAGCACATGTGAATGAGCAACCCATGAGGCGCAGGACAACAAAGTACTTATAGCTCCCGTCATGCAGATCTAAACCACGTCCATCATTTTGTAACTTAAAAGGTTCTTGGAGTATTTGGAAGAGTAGGAACATATATCTTAGAAGCAGGGATGTTTAGTAGGAAAGACAGAAAAGTTATGTGATATAACTATAGAACAGCAAGTATTTCCATAATCCTAAAAAACCACCAAACTCATCACTGTGGAGGTATAACCGAGAGGTGACCCGCCTCAGGTTGACCCATGTCCTCCAACCACAGGTCCTGGGGTCACCCTGTTGGGGAGGCTGCCTTTCAGTTGTAATTATTAAATTACAAAACCTGTGAAACAAACTGCCCAGGTGTTGGAGGGAATCCCATGGTAAATTAGACACGTGTCTGCCTCCTGATCAAAGTACGGTCACCGGTCACAAAGTAGGGTCACTAGTCTCACTGGTGCCAGCATTTATGAGTCCTTTTATCCATCTCGTGAGTGGTGCCATGGAGGAAAACTTTGCCTCGGCCCCCTAGGATTGGTGACTGGGGTCCTGACAGATTAACAGGGGAAAAGAAATTTTTCAGTACATGAGAGCACAGAAAGATGCAACTCAAAAAATAAGGGTGGTTAAATTTGGGGCTTATATACCATTTTAATAGGGGAAGAGGCGAGGGAGAAAGGCACCTATGGGGGAACAAGTTACTTTTATGAAAAATAAATGCAGCCTTAGGAGATATGATAGCATCTCCTATCTGAGTTGTGGCAGTGGCTCTTCAGGGCATTTCTTATCCTGTTGTTTACCTCTGGTCCTGGTGATAGGGGTCAGCCTTCTCTGGCTGTGAAGCTCACAGGGAGGGGCTCATGACAGTTTAATTCTTTCAGGAGGCTCTACTTTGAGGCAGATAAGGGGTGTTCAGAAGAAGCAACTGTTGGTTCTCAATTGTCCGCAGCTCTAAATAATCCCTAGGCCACTGCGGCATGTTGCGGACCCCTGAGCTGGCCAGAGGGAAGTGGGCTCCAGGAATTGGACCGGTGGTAGCTAAGATGCTGCAGTACCCATTTAGTAATTTACACAGAGAAATATCATTGTCCTATGGACCTGAAGTCGTGTGCTGGCAAAATAAGCCATCTCATTCAGAAATTGCTTTTTAAATTTATTATCCAGAGCAACTATTAGAAGCACTGGAAATACTCAAAGCATGTAGTCAGGGTCTATCTGGAGCAGAAAGAGCATTTCATGGAAGGATGTTAGTGACCAGGGGGCGTGATGGTCTTTTATCTGGAAGCTTGAGAATGAGCAGCTCCAAGGGGCCAGGAGCAGCAACGACAAGAACCATCTTTTAAATAGAATCAGATTTTCATTCTGCCATCACCCCCACGGCTGCCATGAATAGGTCCAAGTTGTCCCCCCAGTTTTTTTTATCACTTGTTCCAGAATTCCAAACATAAGCATCCCTGAGTGGGAAGAACTTCCAACTGGTTTCCAAAGCATGGCACCATTTTCCATTCCTGCCAGCACCATATGAGGGTCCCAACTTTTCCACATGATCGCTGACACTCCTTACTGTCTGGCCATCCTGGTGGGTGTGGTGTGGTGCCTCATAGTTTTGATGGGCATCTATTTCCCTAATGTGTAGTGATGTTGAGCATCACTGGCCATTCATATGTCTTCTTTGGAGAAATGTCTACTGAGTCCATTGCCTATTTTTCAGTTCAGTATAATATGTTTTATAGGTGTCATTTATCCTTTTATTAGTTGCTATCACGTCCCAGTGACGATGGGCTTGCTCTTTCCTCTGGTGCTCCCTACAACGTCTGGTACACTGTTGGGTGCACAATACGTTTTGGTGGTTGCTAATTCACTTAGGACATTGTGTTAGTGCCGACACATTAGTACATTGGGTGGTTGTCCTCCGATCCATTTTTGTTAACCAAATAAGTGGTATTTCTTGGCTTGTCTTCAAAAATCCTGGCTTCAACTGCCATCCCAGGAAAGGAGGCAAGATACTCATCAAACTCTGGAAGAGATGGTAAATCAAATCTGCAGCCAGAATCCTATGGGAGCGGGGAGCTCTTCTTCTGTTCCTTTTCACTTCATTTCTAGTACCTCTCCAGTCCCTTCCCATTGAAGCCCAGGAGGAGAGGGAACCAGGGGGTGGGGGTGGGGGACCTTGGGGAAAAATGGAGACTATTTTTAGTCTTGTTTTTCAGTCATGAAGTGTCATGTTCTTCCCCACCACGGCTGCTGGATTAATTAGGCTGTGCTGGCAGCTGCCAGTCAGGGAGGGCTGCCAGCTTCTAATAGCGATTCTGCCTAATGCCCGAATCGATTTGCATGGAGAGTACATTTCTCCTGCCACGTGGCTCTTGCCTTCCAGGGCAACCTCTCCTGGCCTCTAGAGGGTCTGGGTAGGAGAAGGAACAGCTTCCATGAGCCATGAATCCTGTTTGATTGAAAAAACAAAGCCACCAGCTGGTTGCTTTACCTACAGGCTCATTGGTGGAGCTCTGTTGCCATGGCTTGGGTCTGTCTTTCACATTCCCTCTTCCTAGTCTCCCAGGTCTTCCCCAGGGTAAGAGCCCAGTGTCCAGAGCTCATGTGGCTTTGGAAGAGCCCACCATCTGGGCACAAATTGTAGAAAAGTGTCAGAGCCAGAGATTCTGCCCCAGGGCCTGTTTCCATGCTATCTTTCGAGACTCTTCATGGTCATTATTGGCTCCTGAATACCTGAATACAATCTTCATTCATTCACAGAATATTTATTGAGCATCTGTCTTGTGCCAGGCACCATCCCAGGTTCCGGATGTGCCACCATGTGCAGAACGAAGATCTCTGCCCTGGTGGGACTTGCGTTCTAGTTGGGAGTGCCAGACAACAGTAGCCACAGTATATAAAAACTTTACGTATTTTAGAATATTCAGCCTTCTGTATACATGTGGTTACTATAATATTAAATAAGTTATTTAATATTTGTTTACTATGTACTAGGGAAAATAGAGCATGTGAGGGACTTCTTCCAGGCATACTTTTCAGTCCATGCTACTCTATTCTGTCCCCATCTTAGTTCCTTTTTTTTTTTTTAAGATTTTACTTAGTTTTTTTTTTTTTTTTCTTTAAGAGGGAGGGGAAGGAAGGGACAAAGAGAGGGAGAGAAACATCGATGTGAGAGAGAAACATCGATCAGTTGCCTTTCGTATGTGCTCCAACCAAGCACCAAACCCGCAACCCAGACCTGTGCCCTGACCAGGAATCAACCAGCAACCTCTTGCTTTATGGGCTGCACTCAACAAGCTGAGCCGCACCAGTCAGGGCCCTGTCTCAGTTCTTAACAATGTGCCAGGCAGCCTCACGCTGACAGGCCCCGCCCTCCTTTCTGCCCCCCTCAGCTGCTCCCATTGGAAATCACAGAAGCAGAATGTTTGGACCCACTTGGGATCTTAGCATCCAGTGCAGCGGTTTTCCATCCTGGTTCCTTGGTGCGTGACGCAGACACGTGTGAACTGTTCCTCTGGGTTCAGCACAGCGTGCTGGCCACATTCCCCTCCTGCTGTCTAAGCAGCGCCCTCCAAGAACCCACACTGGGCAGGCCTCTTCCCGGAATCCCAGCCTATATTGTGTTTTTCGTAGGGAGAGTGGCGGCAGTGTGCACATCTGGGGGCCTCCTGCGGGTAGAGCCCCGCAGCCCTGCTTCTCAGAGGTGATGGCCCTGGAAACTGCTCATCTCTCTGCTGCCATAGAGAGAATTACATTAAGAGCAGAACTAAAAGATCAGCCAGGAAAACCATTAAGAACAGCAAGTGAATAAATCACAGCAGTTGCAGAAGAAATTTAAAGACCTCAGAAATCACTGTATATGGAACTGGATAGGAATAACTGATTATCATCCAAAAATTGTCAGATGCTCAGTTTAGGCACCAAGAAGGAACGAAAGGTCAGAATAGCCCTCCTGGACCAGTGGGGACTGGGGACATGAAGGCAGTTGGGTCCTTTCTAAAGGCTTTGAAGTGAGCTGCAGCTACTTGAGCATCATCTCAGCACCGACAGGGGCAGGGTTCAGGTGCACTGTGCTGGGTCAGTGCTGAGCGAAGCACCATTTCCGCGAACTCGGGAGGACTGTCTTCTTCTGCTGGGAATGTCGAAGCCCCAGATTTCCAGTTAGGACCATCGGGATTCTGATCGCTGTTGAGAAAATGGAATTAGACTCCATTTAAACAGCACTTGGCCTGATGATGTTTGGTACTTCCTGGGGCCAAATACTGTTCCCAAATGTGCATAAATTACAAAGCAAGATTAGATATTATGGAGAATGAGGTGATAATCTGGATTATAAAGTGCCACAAGCTTCTCCTGGAGGGATGTTTTAGGTTTCAGTTCCTTTCATTCTTTATGAAGTAGGTTCGGATTACGCTGCCCTTGGGGGCCCTCTTATCAGGTCAGTGGTGATTTAGGGGAGCCTGGGGAATGTGTGAGAAGGTCGCAGTGACTGTATTCACTTGTGTCCAGGGCTGGGTTTCTCAATCTTGGCACTTTGAACATTTGGGGCCGGATGATTCTTTGTGGTGGGTACTGTCCTGTCCACTGCAGGGTGCTGGGCAGCATCCCTGGCCTCTGCCCACTAGACGCCAACAGCATCCCTCTACCCAACCCCCTCAGTCGTGACTACCAAAAATGTTTCCAGACTTTGCCAAATGTTCCCTGGGGGGCAAAATCCCAAATGCCTCCTGCTGTTGAGAATTACTACTTTAGGATGACCCGCCAACCATCCCGATTTGCCCAGGACTGAGGAAATTTAGCACGTGGGACAGCACATGCAACCTGGGAGGGGTTGGTCACCCACCTGTGTGTGGGACTGGTATTATCTACATCATACTAAGGTTTAAAAGTAAGAACCCAAACGTTTTGAAAAGTCTGTCTTCAATGAAGGCCCGGAGGGAGACATGGTATCATTTCTCATCCGCATGTTTTCCAGTACTGTGAAGGCGCCAGAGACAAAGGTCCCTCTCTTTCCTCGGTGCCTGTAAACCGCAGCCGTGGCGAGTCAGGCCACTGGGGGCTCCAGCCCTGGCCAGTGGACCGAGAGGCTGTGAGTTGAACCATGCTGCCTTTCTAGAAGAGAGGTTCTTGTGTGACACCTAGTAGTAAGTTTGAGTGACAGACTTCTCCTTAGAACTGTAGGCTGTGTGACAGTGTACATCATGAGAGTGACAGCAACAATGGGGACTAATTTAATTCCACTTCTGTTTGCAGCCCCAATAAATCATTACTGCAGGGAAAAAGAAATTTCACTTTCTCAGATAAGGACAATTTATATGATGATGTGTTCTGGGTAAATGGGGTCCAAGAGAAGGTCTGTTAGGAGGCTTATAAACATTTGAAATGACGTGTCATAGAACTTGCTGCAAATGCCCCCTGCACCTGGCCTGGTGAATCTCCTTCCCAGATTAATTGAGAGTCACATAAGATCATACCATCCAGCTTGGCAAAATGATGGTCTGTCTTCGGGTGTCACATTGGACAATGTAACTGATTATAGTGCTGTGGATCCTACCAGAGCTGGTGAATGAAACAGCTAAAATAAAGGTTCTAGACTCTAGAGTCCTGACCACTTACAAACAGGAGAAGTCTCGATGTGAATGGAACGTTGCCAGTGTTTTCCATCTTCCTTCCAGAAAGTGATACTTGCATAGGAATGTGCTTCTGGGAGGCTTTCAAATGAATTATGGAGAGAGGGCAGCTTGGGCCTCAGAGTGCCATCCATGCCTGAGCACCTAATGAATCGGGGTGGGGGGGCTGCCATATAGATGGACTCCCCCGCCCCACCGCCTAGGAAGACAGTGCATAGTGGGCCCTGATGCTTGCAGAGAGTCATAGGCACTTTGTCTAAGCTAAACAATGCCTAGCCTACTTGGGGACATCCTGCAATCCTGTTTCAGTCCATTAAAAGCACAAGAAAACCACTTGCCTGTGAGTAGAACCCACTTCTTCCTGCACTACATTGGCATTTTGCTCTGGGGTTGGGGGCAGAGGGAGGGAGGGAACCCAGGGGAAGTTTTGCCTAAGATCATTTCCCGCATGAGGGCTCACTGCGACCTTCCCACCCGAGACGTCAGCACCAGTTGCGGCCCCACTTGAGGGACTGAAAGAATAAATCATAGCAGAAGCTGTAAACACACCCGTCAGGAAGCAGCCTTGCTTCGGCGCTGTGCGAATGTGAGGTAAATGAGCAGTTACCGCAGAGCTGACTTTACAGGAGGGAGACATTCTGCGTGAGGGCACGCAGAACTGTAATGTGAATTCTGAAACTGCTCCGGCTTTCTCCCCACGGCCCACCCGAAGCAGTGATCTTCGTCCGCACTCGCCTGGCTCAAGGGAGCTTTCATACCCCCATTTGTTTTAACCCTGATAAGTGGCCCAGAGCTCCGGGTTAGGTCTGTCCGGCCAGCCGTTGAAAACACATATTTGTCTTTTAGAGAGCAGGTCCTGGATACCATCAGAAACATGAGAAACAGTTTGAGGAGATATACAAGGAACAAATATTTTACTGTCACTGGGTGTCATTAAATTCCATGTCTAAGAGGGATTGGGGATTTGGGGTTCTAGAAGCATGCTCCCCGCCTTTCCTGGTTGTATCATCTTGGAATTCAAAACTGCGTCGTGGTGCTCTTTATTGCCAACACGCAGCCCTCAGGAACTGGCATGTGCGTCATCTTGCTGGGTCTGCTGTGCTGCCAGACACCGGTGTCCCAGACACGTAGCTGTAGGCACCAGAACAGGAAAGAAGCGAAATGGCAATGTCTGGGAAGACGGAAAACCCCGGGCATGCTGCTGGGGTGGGAGCAGGGGGGATAAAATCGTGCAGACATATTTAAGGAATATATAATACTCCACGTTTAAATAGGATATTTAAGGAGTTCTCTGGGCCTGTCCTGTGCCGTAGAGTTTGCCTCTGAAGGGAAACAAAACAAAACTTAATTAGCCCTTGGTTTACAAAAGGTCTTGGGACCTGTGCCTTTGGGTTTTCTTTGTTTTAAGAATTTGTTTTCTGCAAATGCAGGCCTGGTCCCTGTTCCACAGGCGTAATAGCTCTGTCATTGTGTTTGTTTTCTAGGGCTGCGGCAACAAATTGCTAAAACCTGGGTAGCTTGAGAACACAAATTTATCCTCTCACGGTTCTGGAGGCCAGGAGTCTGAAACCCAGGCATGGGCAGGGCAGGGCTGGTTCCTTCAGGGGGGCTGTGAGGGAGGGTCTGGCCTGTGCCCTGTCCCTAACCTCTGGTGACTGGCAGCCCTTGGAGCTGCATCACTCCACTCAGTCTGGGCTTCCGTCTTCACGTGGCCATCTCAAATCTAGGGAGAGTTCATCAAATTTAGGGAGAGTCCATCTTGAGCTCCTTAACAATCACATCTACAAAAACCCTATTTTCAATTAAGATTAAATTCACAGGTTAGGATGTGGGTGCATCTCTGTGGGGAGACCCAAGTCAACCGACTGCGGTCATCAAGGAGTTTTTCTTCGTATCTAAAGTTGCTACTCTCTGTTGCTTCAGTCCACTTTCAGAACAGGGCTCACTGTTAAGCTAAGCTCCAGCATTTTCTTCTCCGTCCCCCTACCCCATATTCGCATTTAAACATCCCTTCCTACTCCGTCTGCCATACCACTCCTAGTAGACAAAGGCCAGGCTGGCCAAACCCTTTAAACATAGCACCTCCCAGCCACTGAATTCTCCTGTCCTGGTCAATTAGATCTAAGAGCATGATCCTATGAGGTCCCCCACGCCATGTGTAACCTCCTGCCTTCACACATTTGATGAGCACATCAATATGCACAGAAATCGACAGACTGGGATAAACACCAGAGGTTCAGGGCAGAGATGGCTGCAGAGAGGAGAGCTGCCTCAGAGCCCCGAGGTCCCTCTAGCAGTCAGTTCATCCGGGAAGATGCGGTAGCACAGTGAGGCTCTGAACAGACTGATTCTTCTTTTCTTTCTTTCCTCTTAGCAAACTGCCTAGCTGGGCCAGAGCTGTTGTTCCCAAAATATTTTATGTTACAGAGAAGGCTTGGAACTATTATCCCTACACAATTACAGGTAAGTGCTTTGTGCTAGTATGTTACACATAGCAATAAGACGGACCAGTATCAGATGTCCCTGATTGCGGGTTCATTGTCCCCACAGAGACTTGTAGGCAACCCCCAACCTCCTCTCCAGTCAGCACTCTTCTTAGCCGGGGAGTAGGGGTGTTAAGCTAGACCATTTCCTTTCTTTTAAAAGTGATTTTGTAGAAGGAAAGTTAAGCTCTTTTAAGGACATTTCTAGAGGTTTTGTTATCCATAATGTTTTCTGATTCCTCAAGTAATTTGGGGGTATGGTTTTTTTGTAAACAAGTTGTTTATTTTGACTTGTTTGTTTTATAGCCCCCCCCCCCAATATCCCCCAAAGCACCTTGACTGTAATTTATGTAAAAGATTCTGTTGGGTCCCTTTGTCTCAAACTACATGCTTTGCAATTGGATAGCATAGGAAGCTTTCAAATCACTTTTCCTCTCACTTGTAGTAATGGAATGTTAAACTCGGTGCTGATACTGAACTATAAATTGTGGCCAAAAAGTGTAGAAGGCTTGGTTCTTGCCCTCAAACGCATGAAAATTCAAAATCCCACTTGAATGCCTTCATAACAGCCTCTTCTTACTGGTTATGAAAGCTGCTTTTCCACTTAAAAGATTTCCTGTGTGGTTAATGAAATGCTCTGCTGGAATTATTAATCTTTAATTCTGCTTTTATAATGCTAGTGCTTTGGTTTTTAATTAGCCACAAACTCATAGGCTAATTGAATCTTGTCTTACAGTCCTTATCTGACCAACCACTAAAGTATCATAGAAAGAGTTTCAAAAACAAACATGGAAACATTCATTTATGAAAGTTTAATTTTTAGAAGGTTTCTTTACCATATTTGTAATAATTATAATGCACTAGAATATGTTAGCTTTATGTTTTTATATGTAAGCATGGTCTAAATCACCATTTTTGTCTCTTTTTTTCTTTTCCCTCGTGTCCAAATGAACTTCTGGGACCAGAATACACAGTAAGTTTTATTTAACCATTTTTAAATATTCAGCATACAATCAATGGAATAATTGAAACTTCTCTTGTACTTCTCATCTTCTCAATGTAATAAAAATAGAGGAATAGTTCAGAATCGGAAATATTTCAACGTTGGCTATTGCATAGTTATATGTGATACAATAACTTGAAAATTCTCATTTGGGCCAGAATATGAATGTTAATTTAAAATGCCTTGATAGTTACTTTACATAATTAACCCTGCTTATATTTTTAAATGGCTTGACTGATCTACTTGTGGTAGGTCACTGTCACGAAGAACAGTTTCTAGAGACGTGGAAGGGAAGAGATGGCGGTAGGTGGCAGTGGAAGATGGGCTGTGGCCTCATCCCTTACCGGAGAGCCTTGAAACTGGAGAGACACGTGCTCAAACTAGTGTACTCGGAGCTCTAGATTGGACAGGCTCGGTGGCTTGATGAAATTACTTAATTTCCTCTTGTCTTAAGAATCTTTGGAGTCATTACTTCTTTTTTAAAAAAAAGAGGACCTTGTTGTATATTGTGTTATGGTTTTTTCATTGGTTCATTTCCCCAGCGGCCAACAGTTCAAACGGTCAGAACAAGAAAAGGGTTAACTGAGCTGCGATGGAATTGCATTTTCAGTCCCAATCACAGCAGCCAAGGAAGGAGAGATGGAGAGGGAGAATGGAGAGAAAGGATTCCCCTTGCCCTTGGCATGAGCAGCATGCCCTATATATAGCAGGTGCTCAGTAAATAGTTATTGAATGAATGAATTCATTCATTCATTCTCAGTGAACTTGTGAATTCACACCTGAGTGAACAGCTATGGGACTGAATGAATGAAGGAATGCATGAACCAAAGACAGACAGTCCAAACAGACACAGGAGAAGTACCACTAGCTGGAGTCCATGGGCCTGAGTGTCCCTTGGCTCTGCCACTGGCAGAAATTCTTACGCAAGTGACTCCAACCTGCCAGTTCTTCCCTTCATACAGGTCTGTGACCATGTTTTTGTCTGTCCTTTGCAGAATTAAAAAATAGAAATAATATTCAAAGTTTTTCATAAAATAATTTATTCCACGTAAAGCTTCCTTTACGTGGAATAAATTACATCCCTTATTCTTGGACATTAAAGTGTCTTTTTTAAAAATGAAATTATAGGAATATATATAACATTCCCTCCTGCCCAATGCCCATAACTAAAAAAAAAGGGCCATTGTATGGCAAAATATACATTTTGGAGGTCAGGGAACCACTGCTCTGGAACAAGCCGCTTAGCTTCTCTGCACCTAAGTTTCTTCCGTCTCTAAGGTGGAAGGTGGGGATAACCCCTCTTTCATGCTGCTGTTAGTCGAAGGATGCAGTGATGTAACACAGGGGTCAGAAGACTTTCTGTAAAGAATCATCTGGTAAATATTTTCTGCGTTGTGGCCTAGACAGTCTCCGTCACTGTGAAAGCGGCCATAGACAATATGTGAGGATATTGGCATGATCATATTTGCCCAGGCAGCAGGCCAGATTTGGCCCCAAGGCTATAGTGTGTCAGCCCCTGATATGTATAGGACACTATTAGCACATCTGTACATAACAGGCAATTAAATGCTCCCCACCAATGCTACTCCCAGTTTCATTGCTCCTAGTAACCATACTATCTTCGAGGAGAAGACTTGAGGGTCTTTTGAACCTTGCCCCTTTTAACAGCCGTGCACATTACTTCCCATCAAGCCTCCACTTCCTCATCTGTAAGTGCAGAAAATGTACTAACTTCTCTCATAAGGGTGATGTGAAGAGTATATGTTTTTGTTTTATTATTAATTATGCAATGCTAGAAGCTGCCACCATTAGAATGGAACTTCTATGTGAGTGAGTGTCTTGGTGACCATCAGCACAGACTGGGCTCTAGTTATTACACTGGACAGTATTGATTGTCTAGGTTATTATTTGATTTTATTGATATCTCATGTTATCCCACTTTGAGCTTCTCCGAAGTCCTGTGCACAGACTTTTCGTTTGGAATGTAGGCAGAACACGCTCGTCCCTGTAACTACTCAAAGGCAGTTATTTGCCTGGTAAGCCTTAGAATTAGGTCACCTTGACTTGACCCAAAAGAATCCAAAGAAAGTCCCTTTCTAGCTCCTATGGCCCCAGGCATTCCTTGTCTTGTGGCAGCATGACTCCAAACACTGCTTCTGTCTTCATATGTCTCTTCTCTGCATATCTAAAAAAATATGTTTATTGACCAATTTGGGGGAGAGAGAAAGAGACTGATTTGTTGTTCCACTTATTCGTGCATTCATTGGTTGCTTCCTGTATGTGTCCTGACCAAGGACCAAACCCTCAACCTTGGCATATAGGGATGACACTGTAACCAACTGAGCTACCCGGCCAGGGCTTCCCTTGTATCTATCTTTTCACACAGCACCCTCCTCACTGTGTCTCTCTCCTTGTAAGGGCACCAGTCACATTGGATTAAGGACCCACCCTACTCCAGTATGACCTCATCTTTACTAACTGCATCTGTAGTGACCATAATTCCAAATCAGATCACATTCTGAAGAACTCAGGTTAGGAATTCAACATATAAGGGGTGTGCAATTCAACCCATCATACCGGCTTTCAGGTTTAGGTTAACATTCACTTATTAAGCACAAACAATGTGTAAAACACTGTGCTAGAAGGTATCACTGAGCAATAACCTCTGCCTTTGGGGGGAGTTACAATCTGGATATAGCAGTCTGATGACATTCCAGTCAAAGCCAGAGAGTCATCAGCAAGTCTTGGAATTTTCTGAAGGCAAGATAGGACAGGCTGTCCCTCAGCCCAGGGTATAGGCTGGCACCAGACCTGCTCACTGAGCTGGATGAACTCAGAGAGGGGCTGACAGCAGAGGCTCACCCCAAAAGGTGGAATGAATGGCACTGAAGCCTTAGCCATATAAGCGATTGTAATGTGAAAGGAAGAGTCCTGGTCTCTAGATTGGCGTCTTCAGCTTCAGGGACAGGACACAGCCATCTTACCTAGGTCAGACGAGGTGATCATGCAGTGCTGGGATGATAAAGTTGCCGGCTTTAGCAAGTAAAAAGGCCTACTGCAAGCAACTAGTTTTTACTATAAGTATGTCCCAAATACTACATGGGATATACTTATACTAAAAGATGCTCATCTCGTATTTTATCTGGCAGTCCCTTGGGAGTAGGTGTGGCGGTGGGGCAGAACTGGTCTCAGAGACCAAAGTTCCAAAATCAGGTTGTAAGAACAGGGCACACTGGTAGGCCAAGGGACCAGGATGTGAGAGAATTGTGTGACTTTGGAAACTGCCCTGCAGTTGACATGCCATGTTAACACCAAGCCAATCCAATGACCAGTCAGAACCACTTAAGTGCTTCCTGCCTTAGTTGGGATTGGCTCAGGAAGTGAAATGGATTGAAGGCAGGCAGAGCTGGAGAAAATAAAATGAGAGCAGATGACTGCATGACTGTCAGTATTTCAGGGAAAGCCTGTACTAAGGGTTGAAATGCAAATAAAAGGGTTGTGAAAAAGAGAAATTCTGCCTCAGAGAAATATGAGATTTCTTGGAGAAGGTGGGATTTGAGCTGCACTTTTGGAATAGTAGAACTCCCACCTTACAGACACCTGCTATGTCTCAGTCTGCTCGGGGTATATAACAAAAGACCACAAACTGGGTGGCTTAAACAAGAGACATGTATTTCTCACAGTCCTGGAGGCTGGAAGCTCCAGATCAAGTTGTTAGCTGATTTGGCTTTTGCTGAGGGCCCCCTTCCTGGTCTGCCTTCTTGCTTTGTCCTCACTCAGCAGAGAGAGGGGGGAAAAGCAAGCATTCTGGTCTCTTCTTATAAGGGCACTAATCCCATTATGATGGCCCCACCCTCATGATCTCATCTAAACCTAATTACCTCCTGTAGGCCCATCTCCAAATGCCATCATATTGGGGTTTGGGCCTCAACATGAACTTGGGAGCGGGCACACAGTTCTTACTTAGCATGCTCACTCCATTCCCAATGGCTAAGTGATATCACGCAGGTCCTGGCTGCCTAGATACACAGAGGCCAGGTCAGTGCGACTTTGCATGTCAGGTCAAGGGCGGATTTCATTCTCCATAGGGAAGCAACATTGTTCCTGTCTAATCCACTTTTATTTTCCATCCCAAATATAGGACAGCTTTGCTTTCTGTCTCCCAGTGAGTGGGGGAATCTGGGCTTTTCTGTCTCTGGCTGCAGGTGCACTCCTTCCCATCCACTCGGACTTGACTGTGTTCTCATGCCCTCTGCCCATCGCAGCAGACCAGATGGAAGAGCCCACTCTTCTCTCTGACCACAGGGTCTGCTCCTGGGATTTATGACACATGCTTTCAATTGTTTTCATCTTTTTCTCTGTTTTAAGTGCTTTTTCACTGGGCTGTTTATCCCCTGATTTCTTAATCCTGAATATTTCTGCTCGACGTCATTCCAAGCTTCATATTTCACAACTGTGCCCCAGAGCAAAACCTCCCCGATACCAAACCCCCAATTCAGGCCCCCAAGCCCACCCCTCCCTCCTGGAAGCCAGATAGTTGTCTCTTTTCATAGGATTAGTCCTGAGCAATATTTGTTCCTAGAGTCCCCTAGGTCTTGTATCTGGCTGTCCAGCCTATTACTAAGACCTCCTGCTGACTTCATCTGTGACAAAGTCCAGCCAAGGGACCTTTTTATTTAGGATCATTTAGGGCCTCAACATTATCACAGTTATAAAGACATCAAAGCTTTTTCAGCACCGTGAGTGACTGTGTGTGTTGAGGATTATGTGGAAATTCTACTTGACCGGGAAATGGAAAAAATATCTTTAGCTTGGTTATGGGAAAAAGCTTAATTATACAATAAACAAAGAGCAACACAATGACAGTTTTCCAGAGGACAGACCATCCGACCAGTTCTTCAGAACCGGCAGGTCCTTCTGAAGTTTGTCAAGTCACAAAGGAAGGTGCCCGGGGAGGCTGGCTGCCTTCCAAAGTCGCTGATTTTGTTTGTGTAGGGCTAAAAAAGGAAGCACTGGAGTATGAACATAGCTCAGCAGCATCAATTCAGCCTCGGTAATGATGAAAGGAGGAAAAAAGGATTTTCTTCCCATTTGTGTGGATCTGACAACCTAAGCTATAGTAAGTCGATAGGAGTGACCCAGAATGTACAGTTGCTATATATATATTTTGCTGTTCTGACCACCCCACTCCCCCAAAACGTCTTTTGTTAAGACTCTGCAGAAGAGGCGATGACAAACGGGAAGCACCGTTCTGTTAGAACAGCTGGCTGGCTGTTCCCTTGGGAGTAGAGGTGGTCGCAGGCTGCCCAGTGTTGCCCAACATTTTAATTATTTAGTTGAAAGAGGTACCAAAGTAAATTGTAACAGACCAGGGAGAAGGAAATGACCCTTGAATGAGAACTTCAAACAGTATTGAGCCGTTCAGCGTTGGTTTAGTTGAACCTGGAGGAATCAAGGCTGCTCACAGCTGGGAATGGGTCATCAACGAGCCAGGATGAACTCGAGTTGTCTTCCCAGGAGCTGCAATTGATTGAGGCATTTTTCTGAAAGCAGCTAACTGTCCTGGGTAGGAATTCACTTGCAGTCTTGGCCTCAGCAGCTTCCCTGATAATCAGAGAGAGCTGAGGGGTGCTGGTGCCCATTCCTCTCAAGCCCTCTCTTCCCGCTTAAGCTCCCCCCTCCTCCGCCTTCCACTGAGTCCCTGCCAAGGGTTATTACAAAACTAGGAAATTACAAAGCTAGGAAACAGGAACAAGTCCAGGGATGATAGATTATTATACCAGAACTCCAGGATTAGTCTGGTCTGGAAGGAAATTAGAGGTCAATCCGGCCATCTCAACTCCTATGTGAGCTAAGAGAATGGAGGTCCCTGTGTGTTTCTTCTTTGGGATCATGAAACCAGGGGTTGCAATGGGGGTTAGATGAGCAGGAAGTAACATTGGTCTCCACATGACAATTAACTCTCAATATCCAGTGCAGTACATAATTTTATGGGGCAAAGCACAGTATTCCTTCTTGGAAATGGGGACATATGAGCTGGGACAAGTTAGGGACCAAGGTCAAAGAAAGTCCTCCAGTTGGAGGTGCGAGGTCCTCCCGTTGGAACCTCGGAGCAAAGCAGCCATTCGGCCAGAAGAGGACCTTCCCAGAGAAGGTGGTTGAAGTCAGAGGAGCCATGGACCATGGCTCCTAAATAGAACCAGAATGATCAAGTTCAGAATGATCAAGTCTTCAGGGTTCAAGAGAATTTAGATGGAAACTTTCTAGAACCATTTATAACAATCATAAAGGTGGTGTGTAGCCCATTAAGTAAGGGAAACACTGCGTCACACCGTTAAACACATTTTGGTGTTGCAGGGCTTCTCAGAGCCCTTACCGTTCTAACCTACGTTGTGAATCCACAAAAGGGAGCTATAGTGTGGAACACTGCCCACCCTTTTCTGCCCAAATGTTTGAGTGAAAAATAAGGGTGTGCGTTATACATGAATAGTACTAGTTCCGTATCTATATAAATGTTTTTAATTCTTTCATTTATGCTTATGCATTGAAAGTGTAACTCTACAAAGCAATAATGATATCCATATGCAAAATAATACCCTGGAATACGATAATTGGTTTTGTTTCTAAATATAAGTAAATAAACAATTCAATTTTTAAAACTAAAACAAAAGGTTTTTTTTTCTCCCCTGAAAGTTTGGGCCAAAAACATGGGGGCGCATTATACACAGGAACGCATGATACACAGCAAAATATGGTATTTGCCCCCACGACCTTGGGTTTCTTAAAGCCGGTCTTCTGAAACTCAGGAGTACCAGAAGTTTCTCTCAGGGTCAGAGCCACGATGTGCTCAGTAAATAGGCCAGTGGATTAATTCTGTTTTGGTTAATGTTATTTCTTTTCTCTTAAATTTCAGTGGGTTAATATGTTGCCTGAAGATTACTATTACTCCAATACCAGTTTTTTTCTTAAGAACTCCCAACAGCAATGAAAAAATGTTTTAAAGAATCACATGACACAGAACCTCTAAGTTCCCTTTTAAGTTTAGCTGATTCTGTTAGACCACAAAGCAAAGACCCCAGTGTATCAGAATGACTGTGAACTCCTGCATTCCTGTTTACTTCAATTTAGAAAGTGAACTGGTTGCACGGGTGAACCACTTGTCTGCCCGCTCATTCGCAGATGCACTCTGGGCCTTGCGCAGGATGGGAACTTGTCTCCACATCTTACCAGCCTCGCTAGCCCATCAGTACCCCGTGAAGCAGGAACCTCGCAGCATCCAGTCAGTGTTGTGTGTCTGGTTGATCCCTCGCTGTCCCCGACTCTACCTAGTACTTCGGAGAAAATGAATTCAGCCACTTGGAGTGAGGGAGAGAACAGAAGATGAAATATGTTTCTCTGTTCTGACCTAGCATTTTTTAATTGTTTGTATTTTTTTAAACATCACTCAGAATGACTTTATAGAGGGCCATCATCAGAGAAAAAATATTTGTTTAAAGGAATTTTCGATGGAACATTTCACTAGGGAATTCTTCTTTGTTTTCTCTTTTCCACTTGTGGTCCTGAAACTTGGATTTCTTTTCCACTATGTAGTAATTTCTATGGAGTGTGTTCATTTCAAGTCAGCGAGGTCAGAATAGTACAACCGGGACAGTTTTGTGGGGCAGATTCTGTAAAAACAAAATGAAATGCATATAACATGGTTATACTAACACAATCAGTTTTAGTGATTAAATTAAGTCATTGCAGACTTGCCCCAGCTCTTTTGACCTTTCTAATCACTGATGTCCTCTGAACTACATGGTAGTATATATTTAAGTGAGGACTTAGCCCAGTTGGTTAAGAGGAAGAGTCTTACAGGTTTTAGCTGAATCTGAAGGTTTCCTACCTGGCCATATGCCAGCCTATATTTGGGAAGTCCTCCAATTCATTCCCATCTCTGTTATTTTCATGTACTTCTTTTTCATTTGATGTGGTCTGCCTGTCTCTTTAAATTCTTGCCCTGCTTCTATTGTGTATAGCTATCAGTCTGCCTCTATTGTGTGTAGCTATCAGTATTCACCAGCATCTTCTGCTTATTTCTGCCTTGACAGGTCCAGTCCTAGATTATGAGCCCGAATTTACTTTCCCTGCCTGGTTTTCATAGAAGCGTATGCAGCAAACCATGTCCCCATTGAGAAAACATACTTTCATTCATGTCTTTGCTCCCACTCCCTCCTGGCCTTGCTTCTCCATGAGTCGCTGTTACTCAGCATGCTAGTGGACAGGAAGAGGCTCCATCAATGAATGAACTAATGAATGCACAGAAGCCTCCGTGTAGGGCGCCAGCTGATGAGAAGCGGAGGAGAGGCTGCCGTTCATTTCCTCGCTGTGGGCTGCAGTACAAGCAGCTGTTTTCCTGCTCTGTTTGCATGCTCTGCCTTCCTCTCATCCTCCCCCACTTCTCTTTCAGGTCCTGCTGCTCTGGGATACATTTTTCTTCCTGTGCAGCCTATATTTGGGAAGTCATTCTCTGGTTCATCCTCATCTCTCTAGGATTTACTAATAATTCCCTTTCTTCTTTGCTTTCAAATGCTCACACCTTTTAAAAAAAATCTCCACTTGGGTTCTTTTTCTCACTTTTCTGGAACTGTTCTTTACCATTTTATTCTAACTACCACCCACTGTTGTCACTATTACCACCCACATCTGTGTGTAAAGTCACGTGTGGCCCTTGGAACCCAGAACAGCAAAGGAAGCCCACATAGCTCCTTTTATTTCCTTTGCACCTTTCCGTGCAGGCTGACCAAGGCTCTGAGTAACGGGGGCAGCCGGACAGACGGCTTCTTGAAACTGGTGTGTGTCTGTAAGGTCTTCCATGCACAGAAGAGAAGCTTATCTCTATTACCTTCTAGTTATGGGGCGAATTTTCTTTCAAAATGGAAGAATAAACATTTCCTGGTGCAGAATAAAGGAAATTGAAAGATGTTTTAATATCTAGGTATCTACCAGGTGCCTCTGTGTATATGGACTCACCACCCCCAGTCTCTTGTTTTACAAACAGCACAGCCTCTGGTTTGTAGACAATAATCAATCCTAAACCCCAGGCCAACCTCACTAGCCCCGCGGAGCATCCTGGATGTAAAGCGCTTGTTGGTGAGATGTGGAACATTTGCAAATCCTGTTTTATTAATGATCCCATCTCAAGCTGAAATTCCCTGTATGGCCTTAGACTATCTTTGATATGATAAGAAAGAATATAGTACCAGAGAATCGATGTCTTCAAGGGAGTTCCATTAAGAAAAGGTCAAGTCTATAAAGAGCTTTAATGTTCATTGATAGCCAGGAACACCTGTTGTCTGAAGCCAGCACAAGATGGCCAGGGAGGGACGCATTGAGTTCAGATGAAAGCTAAAAGGAAATGGCCTGTGAAAGCATATAGATACATGACCTACCCCAAGCCAGCTTCTAAACTCTTCCATTTAACTTTCTTCATGCCAGGCCTCCACCTGAAGTTTGCTCTCAGACATGGAAGGATTGCAGCTGGTGACCAGGAATGAGGCATTGAGTTATTGGGCTCAGCCTTGGCTTTTAGACTTTCCTTTTCTTGGTCCCGGAGGTTCCTTGTCCATGCCTCACTGCATAACACCATGTCCTGCGTAACACTCTATTTGGAGAATAGACTCTGATGTCCCTTAAAAGTAGCTTGAACTACCGAACTGTATCAGCTCTCAGGTCCTGCCCTCTGCTCAAATTCCATGAATGAAGCAGTGATTCCCAAACTTCTGGATTTATATCTCCTCCATGGACTTATCAGTGCTCTTTATAATATGCTCTTCCTTGTGTTAAGGTGGACCAAAATTAAGAGAATATTTGGAACATCTTGTGACAATAGACTTACTTTGGGATGTCATCGATGTTTCTCACATCAATGTTTTGACTCTTTCTTGCTCCCTCTCTTCCTCTCTCTCTGAAATCAGTAAGCATGTCCTTGGGGGAAGATTTTTAAAAAATACTTTGAATAGTGCCTGATGATAGTAAGCACAATATCAACACTGTTGTCATTGTGACCTCAGTGTTAGGTCATGTCTGTCCGGCCCTCACTGGACATGGAGAATGCTGGCTGTGTTTGCCTTGCATCATTTTGACCCAGAGCTACTCTTAAAACTTCCTGGGGTTAAGAAACACCTGGGCAGTATGTGAGGAACCTGGAACCCTCAGCAAATCAGCAGGAGAGGGGCCTGGAGTCTGTTTTTAACAAGCCCCCAGATGAGGCATCATTGTAAAAGTTTTAGAAATACACTGTTAGAGAATGCATGGTTTTATTTTACTGTGTTAGCTGCTACAGGGCAGGATAGATTCCTGTTAGCTTACCAGGTTAGTTTCACCATGCACTGCGTGCTGCAGGAGTGTAGTGTGGTGTTAATGATGATCTGCAAAATGAATGGTGATTCTTCCAGAAGTTTTGCCACTGTGTGTTTCTGACATGCAGAACACTTAGAGAGCCTCAGACTCACCTCCCATGGCCCACTCTCCCTCTGCAGCTTGTGGGTAGGCCACCAGGGCCTCCGGCACCACCCAGAAACTGACTGTGAAATTCCCAGTCTGTTTGCCCCTTTCTCTTTAAGACTTGCTGCATTTAGTTTGGTTCTAAGTGTTTCTTATTACCATGGCAACCCTAATCAATCACTGAACTAAAAATAGCTCTTTCATGTTTCCGAAGCATGTCTGTAGTGAATTGAAAATTCAGATCTGCCCTGTAGTCTGCATATGACGCTTCCGTTTCCCGACACTGAACCTGAGCGTGCTCATGTCTGGAAGTGGTTCTTCTTGCAGGTACTTGGCTCATCCTTCCTGGCCTTCTTCCACTGCAGATTCTCTCATGTCTTCCAAAAGATACAAGTACAAGCATTCACATGTTCAACAACCATTGCTTTTCTGTGCTTGCAGTTTTAGGTGCTACAGGTTGTGCAGGTACTCAGTGGTCACTTTGTAGGAAGAGGTCATGCCAGTGGATGCCCCTGGATATGGACGGCAAATTAAAGAAACACAGATCCTAGCAACTAAGGAAGCTGGTCATGGCAGGGAGCAGATGGCAGCACTACTAGCAAGACTTTTCTGGGTTGGGAGGATCTGAGCAAGAAAATCAAAGGGGATATCACAAGAGACCTTTTTTTGCCTTATTTCCCTAATTGCTCCTCCATGACACCATTACTATTTTTAGGAGTTTGAGGGCAAAACAAACCCTGGATGTAATAAAGTGAACGTTTGTTGTGATTCTTCTAGCCAAGCTGCTCTTACAGTCAAGAGAAAGAGAAAGAAAGGTTTTTCTTGAGAAAAAAGATTTCAAATCCAACGTGGGCCCAGGGGAGGCAAGAGCGCTAGGGAGGTGCTGAAATGACTCACTGTGTCCCCCCTGGCTGTAGGGGAGGAGGGCCCCTCACAGCCTCTGCCCTGCTCCATCCATCCACCATGCTGCTCTGGAGTCCCCACCCCAACCCTGGGCCTGTGAGTAGGGTCATCTCGTGGGACTCTGCCGCTCCCAAAATCTGTAGGTTTTTTGGTGCTATTTCTTAATTCCTTTGAGTCTCAGTTTGTGTAATGAGGCTCCATGAGCCAGCCAGCATAAAGACTTTAGATCTAGGAAAAAAGAAAGTACATGGAGATCCCAGTAGTATTCTTGTTTTCCTGCATGGAGCTGGCAGGGAGTCTGGGAAAGCTGAGAAGTAGTGCAGGGAGAGAGCTGCCGTGCACGAAAAGGAGCTGCCAACCCTCCAGGAAAAGGAAGGAGGACAGTGAGGGGATGGCCCCAGAAGGTATAATGACGTCCTCAACAACAAAACAGGTCAGAAGTCTCAGAGCGAGGCTGAAGGAGCCCAAGCGGGCTCTGTGTCTTGGCCACCAT
This sequence comes from Phyllostomus discolor, assembly GCF_004126475.2. Lineage (NCBI taxonomy): Eukaryota > Metazoa > Chordata > Mammalia > Chiroptera > Phyllostomidae > Phyllostomus > Phyllostomus discolor. The sequence goes on from NC_040910.2 coordinate 88,966,966, forward strand.
TCATGTCTCAGGAAGGACCACGCAGGCGTCTTCCTTTATCACCGCTCCAGCAAGCCCCCAACCTCCCGGTGCATCCTCACACTTAGACAGCAGGCGCCCCGCACCCCCACAATCCTGTTTTCTCCCCGGTAGCCTGTGGGATTTCCTGGGAAAGGGGTACAGTGGGATGAGCCAACATACCCCAGTGACTGTTCCGCCAACACCACCCGGTCTTGGCCATTCATTTTATCATGTGATCCTCACCCCACAGCTCTGAGGTTGGTGTCGTCTCCCCTTTGCAGATGAGAAAACTGAAGCTCGGTGGCTTAAAAATTTGCCCCACATCACAGTTTGTGAAAAAGGAAGCTGGAATTTGAATTAAAGTTTATTTCACTCCAAAACCTTTTTCTACTGAACTACCACTCTCCTCCCTGTGGGCCAGCCAGACGCTGCTGCACCCGGACAGCAGCTAACGGCAAGCTTAGTGGTATTGGTTACTAGTAAATGTCATCCCCGGCAGCGAACAGTGGCCATCGGTAAAGCAGATGACATCAAAGGTAGAACTCTTAAATTGAAAAGAATGCAAATTCCCCATTTCCCTCAAAATGTTCCAACCTCGGAGTGAGTAATTACTTCACTCAGATGAGCCAGATGGGAGATTTGGAAAGGAAGCAGTGGTTGGATTCTGGAGGTTGGGTTTTTTTTTTTTTTTTTTTTTTTTTTTTTTTAAGATTTTATTTATTTATTTTTAGGGAGGGAAGGAAGGGGGGGAGAGAGAGAGAGAGAGAAACAGAGAGAGAGACAGGAATGTACCCTGGCTGGGAATCGAACCTGGGACACTTTGGTTCCCAGCCCACGCTCAATCCACTGAGCTACGCCAGCCAGGGCTTGAGGTTGGGTATTATATTAGTTTTCTATTGCTGTGTAGCAAACTTCTCACAAGTTTAGTGACTTCGTACATCACAAATTTATCATCTCACATTCCGAGTGGGGCCCAGGCGAGGTGGGTCTTTGGCTCAGAATCTCACCAGACTGAAAGCAAGGTGTCAGCCATGGCTCCTGGCTCATCTGAGGTTCAGGGTCCTCATCCAAGTATGCTGGTTGCTGGCAAGGCCCAGTTCCTTGTGGAGCGGGACAGAAGTCCGGTTTTCTAGTTGACTGGCCTCCGTGGGTCACTGGCAGCTCCTAGAGTCCTCCCTCAGCATCTAGCCACGAGGCCCTCCTGAAACATGGCCACTTACTTCTTTAAAGCCAGCAAAGGAGTCTCTCCTTCTTCTGAAAACAAGCCTTATAGGACACAACATAATCTGATCAGTCGGGTAATCTAATCAATGAGCTACTACCCTGTGTTCACAGGTCTTATCCACACTGCAGGGGAGGGATTGTAGAGGATGTGTAGACTGGGTATCAGGGTCCCATCTCGGAATTCCATCTGCCATGAGTATTTGAGTCCTGCCTTCCTGTTGCCTTTGTGTTGTCGTGGGCCAGATGGGACTTTCAGCTCTCACCGTGCCTAGAGAGCGTGAGTCTTCCAGGTCCCTTAGACGCCATCCAGTTTCAGCCAACGGGCGATACTCCTGATGTCTCTCTTCTTTCACTGTGTCCCAGTTTGATTATGTTGGGTTTCCCAACTTTTTTCCTTTCCCACACTCCTGACAGTTCCCTCAGCACAGCGGCATCCCCTCTACCCATAGAAATGTGTCCAAATCTTTAGGGAATAATGCGTATTTTGATGAAGTCCAGGGTTGTAAGGTAGGGTGTTCCTTTCTCCCCCTGCATATCTGAGAATGACGAGGTAGGGGCTAGATTCCTAGCTGGAGCAAAGCTCTTAAGTCACGGGTAGCAGATTCCAGCAACAGATTATCATCTGTTTGTTCAGCCAGACACGTAGACAATTGTGATAATGGAAAAAGAACGCTGTGACAAAGGTACGAACAACATTGCCTGCACTGGGGGGACAATCATTCTGAAGTGGTATTTGAGGTGGTCTGCAGTAAGATTTAGGAAGGAAGTTTCAGGCTGAGAGAACTATGGACAAAAAAAACCCAAAAACACACACACAAAAAACAAATATGTAGCCCCAAGTGTCCCAGGGAGTGGGAAGTGGTCTTCTGTGTCTGGCCCGTGGGATAAGTACAGGGCAGAGCCTCAGAGAGCAGTAGGGTCAGCTATGGGAGATTCCTTGTTTCCCCTGTAAGGAGGGAAGCTGAGCCAGGAGGACTTGGAGGTTTTTTGGACGTGATGGCTGAGTGTAGTGGGACTGTTACGCCCTCAAAATTCATGCCCACAGAACCTCCGAATGCGACCTTATGTGGCAGTAGGATCTTTGCAGATGTAATTAGTTAAGGACCACGAGGTGTGAGATGAAATCACACTAGACTTAGGATGGGCAAAAATCCAATAACTGGTGACTGTTTCTGTGCCTTCTTTTCTTATAGTCACCAGTGACTGGATTTTTGCCCATCTATAAGAAAAGAAGGCACCAAAACAGAGAGAGAAGGTGGTGGTGTGGAGACAGAGGGAGCAATTAGAGTTGTGCAGCCATAAACCAAGGAACATGGGGACCACTAAAAGCTGCACGAGGTGGCTCTAGCACCTTCAGGGGAGCATAACATTGCCAACACCTTGATTTCAGACTCACAGCTTCAAGAACTGTGAGAAGATAAATCTGCGTTGTTTTAAGCCACCAGGTTCATGGTAATCTTGTTATAACAGCCCTAGGAAACTCATACAGTGCAGGAGAACATTCAAGTTCAGTATGGACCTTTCAGGTTTGGTGTTGCCTTGTTGGGGATGGCCTGTGGGCAGCTGGACTTGTGATAAGAGCAGTTGGGGTTAGAGATAATCAATCTGGAGGTCGTCCATAAAAAAGTGGTCATGAAGTAGGGCTGGGTGAAAAAAATTAGTCATGGAAACTCAGGAGCTGATAAGATCACCACGGGACAGAATTTGGAGCAAGGAAATAGGGTGCAGGGCAGAAGCTAAGGGACCACCTCCTTTGAAGGGCTGGAGGAAGGAAGAGAAAGCTGAGAAGCACCTGCTCTTCAGGAAGGAGGAATTGCTCTGTGGCATCGAACAGCGTAGAGACTTGTACAGGGCGTACAGGATGGAAGAGCAATGCTGGTTTGAAACTCCTTTCATAATCATTTCTATTCTGGATTGCTGTGGCTGAGAGAGGTGGGAGGGGAACGCAGAGGCAGCAAGCATCGACTGCTCTTAATAGAGTTCGATTAGGAAGACAGAGACATGGATTGATTGTAGATACAGAAAGAAACGTAACTGAGGGAACTTGAGGCCTATTTGGGTTGGGTTTTTTTTTTCTCCCTTTTGTTTTGTTTTGAGAATGTGAGACTTTCATTTTTAGGCAGGAAGGAAGCAAAATGCAAGTAATGAAATAAGTTTCCAGAGAAGAGACACATTTTTTTTTTTTACCACGTGCACCCATTATGTGCCGGCACTGTGCTGGGGTTTAGCTGAATGCTCCATTGAACTTCTCAACACTACTACAGAGTAGAGAAGGATTGTCCCCGTTCCATAAATGGGGAAACCGAGGCTTAGAATGGTAAAGCCATTTGCCCAAGTCAACACCCTCAGATTGAGCCCAGATCTGCTGACTCCTGTATCTCAGTTCTTCTCATTATACTGTTGTCCGTTGGGATAAAGAAGGCACTGTCTTTCTCTGATTCACAAAGAATAGGAAGTAGTATAAAAAATAGGCAGAAGATTTGAAATGCAGGAGAGGGAAGTTGTAGGTGTTTCTATCTCATAGTCCAAGTCTTCATTAAATTGTGAATCAGAATTATCAGCTGTGGGGGAGGAAGAGTGAGACAAGCATGGGGTCTTAGGAAGAGAAAGGCTTTAGAAGAAATTCAGTGGTGAGATAACTAATCTTCATGAGGATTAGTGGGCCTGAATATTTTTTTTTCTTGAGAGAGAGAGAAATATCTATCTGCTATTCCACCTATTTATGCATTCATTGGTTGCTTCTTATATGTGCCCAACCGGGCCTTGAACCTGTGACCTTCGCATATTGGGACAATGCTCTGGCCAACTGGGCGACCCAGTCAGAGCCAGTGGGCCTGGTTTTTCAGGGTGCTGCCTGCGTGAGGAAGCAGACATTTATCTCAACATGGACATCCCACTGGAAAGATTGTAGTGACAGCTCTGAAAGTTCCCTGAGCCATAGACACATCTGACTTTTAACTTGAGACACGTATACACTCCAGGGCTCCAAGAAAAAGCCCTCACAGCTCCCGAGGGAATCATCAGTCACAAACCACTGCTGTAGGAGAAAACTGCTGACCAGCCTGCAGTGGGCCCATCTGATCCGGGTCCTCCCGCTGCCTTGCCCACCAGGTGCACTCACAGCCTCTGGCAGGGTTGCCACTTTGGTAGGAAAATAACTGAAGTCCTTGACTTGAAAATAACACCTGCTAATTTGCATGAGAGTTTTGCATCTCATATTTGGGTTCAGTACCCAAATGCTGAGATTAATTTTTTGACCTTAGGTAAGTGGTTTAGTGGTTCAACCAATAAAAACTCTTTGCGGGGTTCCACTCTGATGCACCCACACCCAGCTCCCCACACTGGGCAGTTCTGTTCTCTCATCAGCTGGGACCGTACGCACACTGGGTTGACTCATAAAAATTGTGTGTCAAAAAGGACAAATCTGTTTACCTGAAGGCTTGTTGTTTTTAAAAGGGTCTCGGATGGGTGCATCTGCCCTAGTTTGCAGTTCGATGGAGAGCTCTGCTGGGGGACTCTGAGCCATCCTGGGTCCTCCAGGGTCTAGATTCACAAGGAGCAGCCCCTCTTTGGAACTCCCTGGGACTGGGCGTGAGGGCGGCAGTTACAGAATAAGAGGTTGGAGAGGAGACAGCAAAGAAGGTGTCACTCAATAACCACAGGGCCACATTCTCCATAAGGGCAATTACTGGGATTGACTGTTCCCGTGTCTCCTTAGTCACAGTTCAGCTTGCTTGCTTCACTCAAATTAAGCCAGTTGAATGCTGAATCACACAGGCGTGTGATATGAGAAGTTTCAATGGCACGTCCAAGGCCCCTGCCGTACGGTACAGGTGGCCTCGGCTGGGCTGAAAGGGAATCACCAGCACATGGTGAGGGTGGGCACTGCGGACTTCAGGATTTCAGATAATGCATTCTCTCGGTTGACTCCCTATGTGTGAAGTAGCAAGGTGGATTTCCCACTGGAGTGAGCATCAGCAGTCCTCGAAGGGCTAGTCAAATGCAGATGCCTGAGCCCCATCTCCAGAGTTTCTCATTCAGTGGGTCTGGGGCCAGGCCCGAGAATTTGCACTTCTAACAAGTTCCATACTGTTGCTGCTCAAGGCGCAGAGAGACCCCACTTTGAGAACCACTGGGGGCGGACACTGGGACCCGGCCACCACACTTTCAATCCTGACTCTACTATTTACTGGCTATGTGACTGCGAGCCATTTTTGTGACCTCTCTGTGCCTCCATTTCCTTATTTTTAGAGCAGGGTAATAATAACAGTACCCAGTTCATGGCATGGTTACAAGGAATAAATGAATGAGAACCTGCAAGCAGTGGGGCCAGTGCCCGGCATAGAATACGTGCTCTTGGGACTGAGCATGTATCAGCCCAACTTGCATTTCTCCAGCACCTGCAGCTCCCAGTGGAGTTGCCTGGGTCATTTTACCCAATAGTCTTCAACCCCATTTCTGCTGGCCAAGGAAGTTAATGCTCAGCTTAGTGCTAGCAGCAGGGACATTACATCAACATTCATGAAAATCTGCTTTTTAAGCTACCTTAACACTTAAAATCCACTGAATCCATAGAATGTAACTCAGTGAGACTGGGAAACTGGGGCGGCATGCATTTGGGTTTCTCTTCCCTGTGCCGGCAAGAAGAGGGGCTGCTTTTACTGCAAGCTCAGCTGTAGCCTCCCAGTGAATGCTGACTGTGTGCCCAGCACCACGTGCTCTATGCGCATGATTTTATTTAAGACCCACGGTGTCCCTACAGGTAATAATTAGTATCCCTGTTTTAATACTGCTGAGGTTCGCAAAAGTTAAACAGCTTGTCCAAACTCACATAGCTATCGTGTGATAGACCCAAAACTAAAAGCCAGGTGTGTCTGACTTCAGTAACATATATGACCCTAAGGTTCCACTATCCCTCCTGCCTAGCTTTATATGAATATTTATTAAAGGGTAAGGCCGGGGCCCCTGGTTCCAGCAGTGGTAGCTGCTCCCCAGAGGAAAGCACCCGGAGCTGGAATTGCCTCTGATCAGGAGTTTGCTTTTCTCCAGTCTTCAGGATGACTCAGAACATAATCCTTTTGGAAATGTTCTCTTCAGTGACTTGCCTTCCATTGCTTGGTTATTCTCTCTGGCCTGACATAGATGCAATTGTGTTCATGTTGCCCAAGGCGGCTCTTGTCTGAATTCAGATATTGACCTAGTATCTTAGCATTTCTGATCGCAGACAGTGTTCCTGGCCAAGTGGTCAAGAGAGCATCCAGAGGCTATGTTGAAGATGTGAAGAGAGAAAAAATAGTATGCTAATGAAACCTTACTCTTTTTTCCTCAGTGTTCCTTTCTGCCGAAATTTTCCATTCATATAGAAACCAAGTATGAGGACAACAAAGGAAGCAACGACAGAGTAAGTAGCCCCCACCCCACCCCCATTCCATGCTGTGCTCTTGCGTCTTGGGCTCTGAGAGCCACAGTACTTTTCAAGCCCTCGTGTGTCCAGGGCCAGCAGCAGGATCTGTGCCTGGGACATGAGAGAGGTTTGGGCCTTTGGATCTGAGGGCCAGTGCCCCGGGATTTCTTTCTGGAATACTTTGTTGTCCAGCTTTTGTTCTCACATTTATGTGCAGAAATTTCTGTGACTTGGCGTAATTTTAACCAGCTACTGAGAGGACTCCCAGATTTGGTTTGTGATCTTTGGATTAATCGCACATCTTCTCAATGACTGTTAACATTTACTTACAAAAATGAATAGTCAAATATATGCGTGCATCCATTTTCCGGACTGTGCCTTTGTGCACACGCGTACACAGGTACACACGTATCCCACCTTCAGATCAATGTACTCCTCCTGCAAAATATTCACCTTGTGGGGCTTTCTCAAACTTCCTAAATTTCAGCCAGGTACTTTGTTTATTAGTATTGCCTATAACCCGTCTCCTGACCTGGCTTTTACCTCAGCTTCTTTCTGTCAGAGCAGTGATCCCCTTCTCCTTGGGAGTTAGTGTTTTGACCCATCAAGAGCCTCACCCTGAGGCTGGGCTGGGGGTTCCATCAGAACACACTGAGGGAAGAGCCTGGATCTCGGAGCCAGAAGGCTGCCACTGTTAATTCCTCCCTCCCGTATGTGTTTTGCATTTGTGGAGAATGATGAAGATTGTGACTGTGTCAAAATGAGCAAGAGAGAGCTTCCTAACAAAGGGACCCCTTTGGTGCCTTCTCTGAGCCAAGGGAAGGCAAAAAAAAGGATGCAGGGGGTTGTGGAGGAGCCTAAATGCCATGCAGCAAGATCTAAGGACTCATCTACATCGTCACCCAGAACACCTTCTTTCACACGAAAACAGTCACTGAGAAACCTGCCAGAAGGGACAGCTTTAGCTAGACCTACTCTGTAACTCTTTTGCTGACATATTCTAGAAGCATCTTCTAGAACATACCTGGGGCAGGAGCAATTTTTTCTGGAAGGTCTGGATAACCTTCAGGACACAGATAGTCCCATTCACGGTGGAGTCAGCCTGGACAGAGCTTAAGTGGTTCCCAAGGGGTATCACCCAAGAACTACATTTCACAGGAGCTTGGTGAGGGAGGACACGCCTTCACTCATTCAGTGTTCAGCAAGGCGATATCAAAGACTTTCTATTTATATGTCACTCTATGAATTGTGCCAATGGTATTTTAATATAGACTCATTTGTCAAACTTAAGGAACTCATAGTTTAGCTGGGGGAGAACCTACATATTAAATGTCTTAAAAACATAAGCTTTAGCCCTGGCTGGTGTGGCTCAGTGGATTGAGCACCAGCCCAGGAAGCAAAGGGTCACTGGTTCAATTCCCAGTCAGGGCACTTGCCTGGGTTGCAGGCCAGGTCCCCAGTAGGGGGTGTGCAAAAAAGCAACCACACATTCATGTTTCTCTCTCTTTCTCCCTTCTTCTCTGTCTAAAAATAAATAAATAAATAATTCTTAAAGCATAAGCTTGATAATGGGATTCCCTTCCTTTGATGTGAATAGTCACCATTGGTTGATCCTCAGAATGGCAAGAGCTTGAGGAGCTGCATTCAGTAATGACCCATCTGTTTACAGGGACTGATTTGGCCTGTACTAGTACTGGCCTGTACTGATCTGGACGGGTCTAGTCACTTCAGCTTTGAGGACTAAGTTAGGAAACCTAGAGTTTATCAGGAGTCAGCCAACTACTTTTTCTGTAAATACAGTCTTATTGCAACCCAACCACACTCACTCTTATGTATAATCTCCCTGATTTTCATGCTACATCAGCAGAGCTTGTCTGTTTCAACAAAGCTCATATGGTCCACAGAGCCCAAAATATTCATCACCTTGCCCTTTACAGAAAATAAACATGTTTATTGACCCCTCGTTAGACTCAAATCAGAACGATGCTCACCAGATCTCAAAATTTGACGTTCACCAATCTTTCCACCAGCTGTCCCAGCTGAATGCCTTCTCCAGAGTTCCTGGAGCTTTCCAGAGGAAAGAACTGTTGGGAACTGACCTGCCTGGTTTCAGAAGCTGTAATCCCCTGTGGCTAAGGCTGAGCAAAGGACCTTGGGGCCATAATCCATTTAGGAGACAAAGTTTATCTTCCCTGTAGGGGCACCACCTCCACCCCCTTTCTCTTCACCCTGCTTGGCCCTGGGCAGATAACTGGTTAGTCAATGATGGGTAAATTTCCTCAAGGGAGGCATGACCTAAGACAGGCATGGTCATGTAGGAGCTGTCAGGGAAGGACTTGGGGGACTATAGAAAAGGGTGATGGACCCTCACCCCTCAGCTTTGACATAGCCTGAGTCCTCATTCTGTCTACAAGAAGTCTCCTAATCCCTTGGCTGCCTTACTTCCCCTGTCTGACTTAAACCTGAAACAATGCCTTAAGCCTGAAACAATGCTGGAGGTGGGTACAGCCCTGTGCTGGAAAGGGTGGGTTCCCTAGGGCAATCAGGCCTAAGAAAGAATGCATAAAATCCTATGAAATCTACTTTGCTAATACCCTCAATTTAAATGATAAGGGACCAAGCAGGAAGTGAGTTTGTTCCCCAAAGTTTTATGACCCTTTAACTATCTGACCCTGACTCAGAATAAACCCTCAGAGTTCTTTGAATGTTATCTATTGTTTAATCATTTGTGCCTGACAATGATTGATGAGCTTTATATATATACCCTGTATTCCTGTGCAAATTGAACCTAATAAAAGCTTGTCAAGACAAGGGTCAAGGCACCCTCCCCTTGAGAGAATGGCCGTGCTGTCCCTCTTCCTCCACAGGACTCGGTAGTCTGTGTAAATTTGTCTCATATCTCATCCACAACGCCTCGGACCCCAGGAGCTGGGATCCGCGTCAAAGAACAATGTAGCTGGCAAGGGAACTTCTCCCAGTAGTTCAGGATCCCCCGTGGTCAGCATCCCCTGGCGGTTAGTGACCTCCAGGGAAAAGTTTAGGACTGTCTCCTTGTCCGCAGCCTGAAATCAAAAGGGGTTTGGTGGTCAATTTCATCAAAGCCTTACTGCCTAAAATAGTGTTACACAGTGTTTGACTTGAACCCTTATAAAATAAGGGCTTTTTTTTCTGATTGGAAAATTAACACATGGTTATTAAAACTTGAAAAATCCCCCCCTCATCCCCCAAAAAAGGCACGGGGGGAAAGAAACACAAAAACCAGTACTAATTCCATAATTTAGAGATGGCTGCTATTAGCATTAGGTTCATGTTTCAGATTATTGATAAATTTATTTTTTAACCAGCTCTCCTAAACTGAACCGTATACTATGCTATGTTGAATATGTCATGAAGTGTCCTTCCCAGTACGATTTTTAATGGCGTTTCATACTTACATTCCTTCAAGTAACTGCAGTCACTGGATATGGAGTGAGCTTGACCATTGTAATGACCATCAGACAGAGGGTGATACGGATCGGATATGTCTGCATTGCTTTGCCTGGCACAATGTTAATTTTTTTAACATCTGTTAGTCTTTCCAAACAAATGTCCATGCTTTCTCTTTTTCTCTAACTCTCTATCCTCATGGATAATTAAGAACTGCTCCCTTCGTGGAGGCGTGAGGGGGTCATGTGGCCTCACCGTGATCCCTACAGGTTGAGAGAAACAGCATAATCATCTGGGTTGTCCTCTTCTCAGTTCAAATAGCAAAAAAAGTTCACATAATTATCATTTCTTATCTTGTATCCCTTCTCTGCCGGTGCTAAATTCTTTCCACTGCTCTCCTAGGAATTTAGCTTTGTTACTGCTCTCCTGGGAATTTGCAGTACCAGGTCACCCTCCGTAGAGCCGTAGGCCGGCCCGCAGGAGAAGCACTAGGCCATGGGCAACACAGTATGCGTGCGTCCACTGTGAGAAGCGCCAGCCATTGTACCCTGCGTCCTCTCCTCCCCGACTCGCTGATTCGGAGGCTGCCCCTGGGCCAGCTCCTTATCTCTCTGTCACGGCACCCAGCTTGCCCAAGTCCACGTCCCGCCATCTTGTCACACTTAAGAGGTCCTAGGTGTGCTTTTGCCCAAGTTCCCATTTCATCCTGTGCCTGGCTGTGCTCCAGAGATCCCCAGGCCTTGCTTCTGAGGCCACTGGACCGGACGGGCCAACCCCGGCTTGCTTAGACTTCTTGGCAGTCCGCCTTTCTCTCGTTTACATATTCAGCAGCAGCTGTGGATCACACAGCTGGTCCAAGGCTGTTGGTCCCAGGGAGGCAGAAAAGAAAGACCTCATCGGTTTTCATTCATACTTGTTAATCAGACCATGATAAGTATACTTTTATGTAATGTAATGCTTCCTTTAATTATTAAAAGATAGCTTTGTCCAGGGGTTCAAAACTAGGGCCTGAAGTAGGTGGCAAGCACTGGCATGTGCTCTGTCTGTCTGTGGATGAGAATGGAGTTTTCCGTGGGAGGCAGAGTCACTGAAAAAAGGCAGTGCGGTAGTGGATGTTTCTGTTGTCTCACTGCTCTGCCAAATCATTTAGTAAACTCACTTGACTTCTTTGCATTTCCTGGGTCTTGTCAGTCCCCTGCCATCCTCCAGACTAGTGTCTGCACTGCTTCCTCTCCCACCTGCCAAAAATTTAATGAACTTGATGACGATAAGCAGCAAAAATTAAATTGAAAGACGTTAGTGATAATCATATTGATTAGTGATTGAAGAGAGTACATGTTGTTATCCTAATATCAATTACCATGTAAGTAACTTTTTACATGATCCAATATATACTAAAAAAGTTCCTGTTGAGAGGACTAGGTTTAAGTATCTTCTCTGTGTTAAAACTAGTCTATTTATGATTCTGAGGACCTGTACATTGTGAATACATTAACCAGGACACGGGGAAAGTTGTCTTAAATTCAGGTCCATTTGTTTTATGCACGTACTGATGAGAATTACTTAAGCCTTAATTTGTAGTGGGGAGGACGGCACCATGAGGAGTTAGGGTTCTGTTGTTTGTCCAAGGCCATAAATCCAGATCTGGGAGAGTCGGTGCTTGGCACTCGTGTGCAGCTGCTGCCAGGTTACTGTCATTCACGGGCGCTGATGGGGCGGCCTTGCCTGCATTTCCTCTTCCAAACAAAGCAGGTACCGTTGGAAGCAGTGTTTCTCAACCTCGGCTGCCTGTTGGACTTACTTGCACAGTTTTCACAATGACTCATGCCTGGGTTCCACGCCTCTGGGATTTTATCTGTCCTGGGGGCAGACTGGTCTACAGCAGCCAACACGCAGGAAGTACAGAACATTATCCATGTAGGAACGCTGAATTTGCCCATCGGGAGCACTATATGCAGTTTTAGAGTCCACTGCCCAGTTACACACAGTATGTGCTCTTTGCAGGGGAGAAGGGTGGATATGCCATTTGTAGGAATGATACCCATTCCACTTGAGGGTCTAGACAAGTAGTTCTCAGTGGTGACAGATGGTATTAATGCAACGCCACCACCCTACCCCTTGGGATTCTGATTTCATTGTTCTGGGTTAGGGTCCTGGCATTGGGGTTTGTAAAGCTCCCCCAGGTGAATCCAAGGGGCATCAAGGCTGAGAATGTAGATTTAAAAGAAATACTAAATGCTATTTAAAACCAGTTATGAAACTTAGGAAATTGGATTCTCTAAATGTCTTCACTTCTTCATACCCCTGGAAACAAATTTACAAAAAGCACGTTTATAACCACCACCGCCCCCACCACACACAATCAAAGGGCTTGAGGGCGCCCTGTGTATTCTCCTCAGCCATTATTCCTCAGCAAGGGAACCTCCTCTGATCGGCTAGAAAGGGTGTGTCCAATTTAGTTCCCAGAAACAAGAAGCCCTGTCCTGCACGGAGCTCTCCAGAAGGTTGCCTAAAAGAAGTAGTATCTGGAACTGAGTGTCCAGTTTAGCTGTGTTGTGATGAAAGAACACGGAGTTGTTCTTTGTGCAACAAAAGGACCAGTGCTGAAGCCCCAGCGGTATGACCTGAAGCAATGAAGTCTTGGTTTCCTTATCAAGAAAGTAGAGTAAATAATATGGAAGATTATTAGCATCACGGAACGGAGGATTCATGCAGGTTAATTTACCTGGAAATACTTCATAAATTGTAAAGTGCTGACCTATAAGGAGTATTGCTTCGATTAGGGCCATACTTTGGGATTAACCATGCTCGTGATTTCCTAATGAGACTCGACTTTTGTCTGCATTGTAAATAAATCATTTCTTATTCAGCAAAATTTGGGTGCCTGCCACATGTCAGGCGTCCTGAGAGGCATTGAGGACCCAGCAGTGAGGCAGATGGGGCCTCCACTGGGGATGGGGTGCAGGGAAGTGGGTAACAAGCGAAAAGACAAACAAAACCCCCAGCTGTGGGGAATGCACGGGAGGCCATAAACAGGATGGAGGAGGAGCTCAGCTTGAAGCCCTGTGGTCAAGAAACACCTCGCAGAAGAGTGACAAGTCCATGGGTGACCTGAGGATGCAGAGGAGCCAACCACCTGAAGTGGGTACCAGGGCAAGGGAACTGTGACGGGCTGAGTTGTGACCCCAGATCCATGTGTTGAAGTGAAAGGCCTTTAAAGCGATGATTAAGTCAAAATGAGGCCTTTAGGCCGGGCCCTAAACCAATCTAACCAGTGTCCTTACAAGAAGAGGAAACTTAGACACACAAAACTTAAGGATGTGCAATCACAAAGGAAAGACCACAGACAGCAGACCATGGGAGGACGCAGCAGAAAGCGTCCATCGGCAGGCCAAGGACAGGGGTCTCAGAAGAAACCAAACCTGCCATCACCTTGATCTGGGACTTCCAGCCTCCAGAACTGTCAGAAAATACATTTATGTTGTTTGAGCCATTTGGTCAGGGGTACGTTGTCATGGCAGCCTGAGCAAACTAATACGGAGACAAGAAGGGTAAAGGCGCCAGCCCCGACACAGCCTGGCCTATCCCAGGAACGTAGGATGGGCCCAGATCCTCCCACTGGTCAGAAAACCAGGGGCCAAGCATTAGGAGGGACAGCAGACTTGTAGGAAATTAGATTTTTTTTTTCCATAAGTAACAGAAGCCAGTTCACATAAGACCTAGGAGACCAAGGCAAAGAATGTGAGTTTCAGTGTAGTAGGAAGTTATGAGAGGACTTTAACCAAAGAAGAGAAATGATATTTATGGAGGGTTTTAAATAAACTTTTTAATTTGCAATGATCTTAAATGTACACTAAAGTTGCAAAGATAGTGCAGAGAGTGCTCCTATACTCTTTACCCTCCCTGTATAGCTTCCCCCAGTGCTAACAGTTACATAGCCATCATATATTTTTCAAAGCTATAGACTTTGTTCAGACTTCACCTGTTTCTCTGTTCCAGAATGCAGTTTAGAAAACTGTGTTGCATTGGGTGACAGATGTTTTTATACATTTGCTATGGCCATTCTGTGGAGAATCATTGATAGGACAGCAAGAACGGAAGCAGGGAGTCCCGTCGGCAGGTGGTTGCAGTAATCCGCACCCAAGACGGTGGTGCTTGGCTGGGGAGATGCCGGCACCTAAAGAAAAGAGGGATATACATTTATTTCAACAACTGACTTTCTGTTGGGACTGATGCATGAGGAGGGAGCGAAATGAGGAAGACATCAGGATTTCCAGCTTTGTCTGTGGAGCCTGGGTGGGTAGTGGTGCTGTTGCTGTAGTGGGGAACAGGGGAGGGGGTGGGTTCGGAGGGGACAACAGCTCCTTGTGAGACACAGTCAGTTTGAGGTACCGGTGAGACTTCTTAGTGGAAATGGCAGGTGAGTAGTTGGATATACGAATCTGGAGTTTAAGGAGAGGTGAACAGGTCATGATTCAGAGTTGAAAATAAGTGGTTATCTAAGGAGAGGAGTGACAGGAAAAAGAAAGTTCTGGATACTCTAAGATAGAGCACACCCAGGTCCTGAAGGGACCATCCCATGGCTTTCGAGTTTAGCTTTTTTTTTTTTTTTTTAACTTTTAAAAATTTATTTATTTATTTATTTGTTTATTTATTTATTTATTTTTAGACAGAGGGGAAGGAAAAAGAGAGAAGGAGAGAAACATCAATGTGTGGTTGCCCCCTACCACCCGAATTGAGGTAGGGGCCTCATTCGCCCCCTACTGGGGACCTGGCCGACAACCCAGCCATGTGCCCTGACTGTCAGTCAAACCGATGACCCTTTGGTTCTCAGGCCTGCACTCAATCCACTGAGCCACACCAGCCAGGGCTCAAGTCCAGCTTCTGATTATTATCTCTTCTCCTTGATTAAGACTCATTTTCAATCTCTGAGTTGCACTTAATTTTAGGAAATTAGACTGCCTCATTTAGTTGGCTGCAAAGATCTACCTTACTTTACAAGTCTGATGACTTCCCCTGAGTAGGTGCCTCCTTTGTATGACTTAAATAAATATTTCAATGTGTTCACTTGGCTTAACTTCTGTTGCCTTGGAGAAATGGCCAGGAAAGTTCTGCTGACCACAAATAGCTTCTGCTGAAGTTACCAGCTGACAAAGAGAGAATTTTATCATCTAAGGAGAGCTGTGTGTATTGAGGATTTGTTATTATAATCGCCATCACAAAGTTTGTTTCTTATTAGTGTTAGTGTTTTTATTTTTAACACCAAGAGGGCAACATGGATGGATGTGGGATAAAATAACTCATTTATACATTTCAAAATGTTCAAAAGTTCATTTGTAAAGCAGAGGTGCCGGGGAGAACTGTAGAATCCATATTTATTAGGTGTCTGATGCTGATTATCTTTTCCTTAAATGACTTCTAATTGAGGATTATAGAAAGAAAAAAGTGCTTTATTTTTAGACAAGATCTCTGATGTCTTCAACTTTTATGGTTCTGTTTTTAACCTTAGATTATAACCAGCCACCTACAAAATCTGCAATTTTCCCTCATAAATCAAGACGTGCTGAAAAGAAGGTTGCCCAAGACGCCCCCATTCGCAGTTTTGAAGGATTATTCCCCTTTGGCCCATGAAGTGGGAAGTCAGTGGCCTTCTCAGTCTGTGCCTGGCTGTCATTTTGAGGACAGTGGAAAGGAGATCATGTTTGATTCCTTGAGGTGTTAATTTTGCTGTTGGTGGTTCAGTTTGTGATCTGAGGGCTACATATTTTAAAAAAACAAAAATGTTGGCAAAATGAGCATCTCTCCAGCCTGAGGGCTAGCTTTCTCATTGGATAGTCACAAGGCAGGTTATTGCTGCATTCAGAGAAGCTAGAACTTATTGCTAGTAACAGTTACAATGAATAGACATAGCTTAAAGAAGTATTTGCTCTCTGTCCAAGCCAGCTTCACCAGTGCTGTGGGGAATCTAAACACGGCCTGCCTGTGCTGACCGTTAGGAAGAGAGTTAACCAAACTGGTCAAGAGCAGCATGATCAAAGGGACCAGGCTGAATCCTGGTTAGGAAACAGAGGTCAGAGCCAGGAAAGCAGTACCAAGGATCAAGTTCTGGGTGACCGTTTTACAGCTGCCGTAGTCATGACTGACTCAAGCAAGAGTCGTCCACAGGTACTGACACCATTGAGTGAAACTGTATGGGCGACAGGAGTTCACCCTGCCTCCAGGTACACCTCAGATTTATGTAGTAATTATAAACAGTGGAGCAACCTCATGGATACCATTGAGTAAGCCAGTTTTGCACCACCAGTCATGGGACACACTGACATGACATGCCCTCATTGTGACATACTGACACAGCATCACCTGTGCATTATCTTTGCCAAAAGGTTTAGTTAGAATTCAAAATGGAGGGAACAGTCAACCTGTTGGGAACCGCCCTGCCTGGTATCAGAAGCTGTAACCCATACCAAGGCTAAGGCTGAGGGAATGACCTTGAAACTGTAAACCACCAAGGAGACAAGCTTATCTCCCTGGCAGGAGCACTGCTTCTGCTACTTCATCCATAGCTGGCCCCAATGCTTGGGTGGTTAGCCAATGATGGGTAAGATTCCCCAAGGGGGGAATGACCTAAGACAGGCAGGATCATGTGGGAGGCCCCCAAGGAAGGACTTTGGGGGCTACAGCAAAAGGAAGCAATGGACCCTCACCCCTCGGCTTTGACATAGCCTGAGTCCTCATTGTCTGCGAGAAAATCTCCTAATTTCTTGGCTGCCTTACTTCCCTTGCTCCACCAAAGCCTGAAACAATGACAGGGTGGTGCAGCCCTGTGCTGGAAAGGGCGGGTTCCCTGGGTGATCAGGCCTAAGAAAGAATATGTAAAATCCTGTGAAACCTGCTTTGTTTAGAATGCTCTCAATTAAGTGATAAGGGTCCAAGGAAGAAGTAAGTTTGTTCCTTAAAGTTTTTTACAGCTCTTTAGCTATCTGACCCTGACTCAAAATAGTCCCTCAGAGTTCCTTGTTATTTGATCCTTACTTCCTGGCAATGAGTAATGAGCTTTACCTGAATTCTTATGCAAATGAATCCAATAAAAGCCTGCTTGGGCGGGAGAACAGTGCCTTCCCCACTAGAGACAGTTTCGTCCCTATTTCCCCACAGGACTCGTTTGTCCATATGTATGTTTTTCTTGTGTTTTGACGAACCATCGCAGAGTTCCGCAGTCACTGCCAGTCGGAGTTGGTGACATCAACCAAATCCAAATTTAGGAACACACTACAAAACAACTAGCCAAAACTCTTCAAAAAAGATCGGGTCATTCAAGACCAAGAACAAAAACCTGGGGAACTGCCCCAGGTTAAAGGAAACTAATGTATGGGTCATTTGACAACTTATTCTAATGCCTAACTAGTCCTTGATTAGATTCTGGATTAAGGGGGCTGGGGGGACACAGTGCAGGGAGCGAAAAGCGATATTGTCGGGACAGTGGGGCAGATTTGAACATGGGTCATATGTCAGGTGATAGTGTGGTACATAGTGTTGAGTCAACATTGAACAAGTTCTTGCCTGTGATCATTATTACACGGTGAAGGTGTAGGAGAATGTCCCTGTTCTGAGGATATGGCTCACATATTCAGGAATGGAGTAACATACTTCCTCTCACGTGGTTCAGCCAAACATGTTTATTTATATGTGTATTTTTTTCTTAAAAAGTCTTATAAAAATTAAGGAACTCTTCACATGTTGCAAAGAGATGTCAGATAGATAACTTACTCAAGGTTACGTGAGTCTTGTTTTTCTTTTTCTATGGCCATGAAGCCTAGGTTTTCAGTCGTCTCTCTTTGGGGTGATATCAGGATTTCATTAATGAAACAGGTTCAGAATAGCCTAATAGTAACCATTATCAGCATCACTGTTGCTTCTGTTCATCCAAAAGATGATTATGAAGAGAAAATATTTTAATTGCAGAAACGCTAGGTTCTCCCTGAGTAATTTCATACTCTGGGTTGTGTCTTCAAGTTTAGAAGAGGCAGATGGAGATGATTCAGACTAGACCTCCAAGTGTGTGACTTGCCACCAGTTGCAGCCAAGGCTGTGAACCTCCCTAATATTTGTACACAGCTCTGCCTGTGCCTCCCTAACTACTTACAGCACTCATCATGCCGGATGGTAATTGCTCATTTAACTGTCTCTCCAACTCACCTAAAGCTCTGTGGGACCAGGTGCCATTGTTAATACCAATACAACTTTAAGGCACCAAGGAACAATCTGACTTTTATAGATCAAATTAATAAAGGGCATAACGAAGACCTGAATAAATGATAAATACTTCATGATCGTGGACAGGAAGACTAAACACAATAAAGAGGTAAGTTATTTTCCCCCTAATTAATCTCCAAATTGAATATAATTACAATCAAAATCACAACAGAATTGTCATAAAATGATTATAAAATTCAGATGGAAGAATGAAAGTCTAAAAGTAACCAGAACAAATTTTGAACAAAGAACAACGAGGGGGGAGTCATCATGCCAGACAACAATACCGTGTTAGGAGAGTGCAGTGTTGGCACGGATGGAAACAGACCTGCGCTGGTTGTGGAAGTTTGACACGTGGTAGTTGAAGCATCTCAAATCACTAGAGCGAAGAGACATTGTGTCGTTTTCTCAGAAAATGACATTGGGTCCACTGACATTTCATACAGAAAGATAAGATATTCTATCCCTACCTCACTCCATGCTAAATAGTAAAATGCAAAAGGAGTTTACAAACCTAATTGTGGGAAACCATTCAAGTCCTTGAAGAATATGTTATTTATGGATACACTTACACATTGTAAGAAATATTAAGTTTATAAAAATATGGACCAGGTTCATGACATATTCATGGTAGCTGTCAGCCTGGAGTAAAAGAGGGAGGGACTTCAACTTTAAATGGGAGACTTTCTTTTTTTAAAATGGGGGAGGGGAGCAGAATGAGAATCAAATATGACAAAATGTTTACATAAATGCGTTCATTTTGATGGTGGATAGTGGCTGTTGTATGATCCTTGGTATTTTTCTAGATGTTCATCTTTTTTGAGTTTTGGGGAAAAAATATTTATCTAACAACACCATTCTGGGACATTTGAATGTCTCCCATTTTCTGTGTTGCAGTCTCAGTTCCCATTATTTTGCAGTTGCTTCCCAAATGTTTGGCTTTTTCCCCCCTCAGAGGAGACTTAATTCATGTGGAAGAACAGTTCAGCTCATTTGAAAAAGATACAATGCACAGCTTTCCCGTTTCCTTACCTAGAGCTTTGCGTGTGTGTTTGTGGAACCCAGTTGTTGGTACCTCAGTGAATAGATTACTCCCGACAGATGGTGGCCAGTGATCTTTGGGGCTTGGGCCATTTCAGATGAGGACACTTTAGGAGTTTGCCCAAATCTAGCACTTGGCCCACCCCACTTAGCAGGACAATGTACTAGATTCAGAGAACTGACCAGCCTTGACCAAACTGGGTCCAAAGCAAGGCTGTGGAGCCTGATGACAATGGGACTTCATTGTTCTGAACTTCCCTGGCTGTGGAAGAGGGAAACCGATGCCTCCTTCAGAGGGTCCTTGGTTGGATTCAGCGAGATGACGCGTATCAGCTACTCTGTGAACAGTGGTTCTTTCCTTCTCTGTAACTTCACTTGTTCTTGGTGGGAACCACTTCAGGGTTACAGCCTTGGAGATCTACAAGTAGAGAACTTGAGTTCTTTGGAGGGGAGATACCAAGTTCTCATATTTCTAAAGTCTGTAGTCCCTACTCCTGTTCCACCGTCCAGGATGGGGCGTCCTCAGACATAAGCTGAGAAGTCACATGTCTGTGGGAGCCTTCCAGTTCACTTTTCCAAGGTGGAAGAGGGAGTGACCTCTGGCGGAGCCTTGGCCCCTCTGCTTAGTAGCTTTCTGTTTGGGAGTTGGGAGTTCTGATTTCAGAACCAGTCTCCTTGGGTCCCATTCACCTGTAGGGGATTCTGATTGGCACAACTTGGCACCAGCAGGTGAGAGCCTCCTGTCCAAGGTAGTAATCTACAGGATATAGGCAGAACAGTGAAAGGATGGAAGCTGCACGCCCTAGAGTCAGGCCACTGGGTCTGATTCCTGCGCCAGCTGCTAGCGGCTGGCTAAGGCACGGTGCTTCACTCTCTGTGCCTCTGCAGATGGATGTAATCGTAGTTCCTGTTCTCTGAGTGCTTGTGACCATCAAATGTGCACATAGTAGGTGTTCAATGTGTTAGCTGTTACTGGTGTTTCTGTATTTCATTGAGCCTAAGGTAGCTATTGTTTTTCATGTTTTAACAACCCTAAAATGAAATGCGAGTTAGAGTCGATGGCACCACTCAGTTATAAGTGGCAGCACAGGATGGTCAGGTGTATGAACAGTGAATTTAAAAGCACTGAATAATGTTCACATGTAAGGTGTGAACACTGCACTGGCTGGATTCTCCAATGGAAAATCATTGACTGATAAGTTATTCTATCATTCTGGCCTGGAAGGTTAGTAGTTAACTTTCCCAGGGCACTGACTAGCTTCCTATTAATGCCAGTGACCCAACAGAGCTCTGAAGAGGAGCAGCGGAATCTTCTCTACTCATAGGTTCAGAGTCGTCTTCTTCATAGAAGAGAGTTCTCTCTGCCCTGGCTGGCGTAGCTCAGTGGATTGACCTTGGGCTGCGAACCAAAGTGTCGCAGGTTCGATTCCCAGTCAGGGCACATGCCTGGGTTGCAGGCCATGACCCCCAGCAACCGCACATTGATGTTTCTCTCTCTCTCTCTCTCTCTCTTTCTCCCTCCCTTTCCTGTCTAAAAATAAATAAATAAAATCTTTAAAAAAAAAAAAAAAAGAGAGTTCTCTCTAAATTCCCTAGGTGCCATCTATCTGATGAACACCTTCAAGGACAAAGTCTCCGCCAGTGCTTTAGCTTTAAAATGAGTGGGGCAAGGTGTTGATCGGAGCCGACCTTATGGAAAGGAAGGTAATGATTTCCAATAGACATGGTTTCAGAGCAGTTTTTTTGGTTTTGGTTTTGGTTTTGGTTTTTGATGTACTGAAATCATTGATTCCGTCTACCCTACTTGTGTGAAGCCTCTGGGCCTTCACCAAGCAGCACATCAGCTGTTGCCCTCCAAATTCTGCACTTGAACTTCTGAGACTGATAGCAATTCTATCTGAGCAATATTAAGCTGTTAAATCATATCTCCCTACTAATACCTAATGAAGGCCTGTTTACAGTCCGTCAGACTTTATAGACATTTGGTACATAAACCTATTAAATGCAAACCTCACGGAGCTGCATCTGAAGATTTCATCTTGTTCCCAGTCCTTTAAAGAGACAGTCTAAAATGCCTTTGGAGTATGCAGACCATTCTATGAAGCAATTTTAATTTTCTTTAGTTATGCCAATCAGATTAGGTGTTAATAAATTCATGTTGAAAAGCATCGAATAAATGCCATCATGGAGAGTATACTCAAGGAAACCAAAAATTGACTGTTTGGTCCTGAAATGTTTTATTATCACTCATACCTAGGTTCAGAGGGAATTAGAAATCTGTCTTGAGTTTGAGTTTATTTTTAATTCAGCCTCATCTTGGTTGGCACATGAGAACTAGAGTGAAATATGGAAATGAAACATGAAATGCATTAAGGACGGTTCTCAGCAATGAAGGACACTGAAAAGATTGATTTTTCTGGTAACTTAATTTTGATCTATGGGTGAATCATGTGTTTTCAGCACCTAGCTAAATTCGCTTAAAACCATCTGTGTCTCTTAAGATAGGTGATATTGAATCAGGTATACCAGTTGCACGCACACCATGCCTTTGTTGAGGCTTTTTTGTAACAGTCTGGAATAGAAAACAATATTGTATTTTTAAAAAAAATAAAAGTAATTACGTGCTACTCAGGATGACTTAATATTCTGCTTTAGCCAAGTGTTCCTATAACTGTATTGCTTCCTCCAAGATTTGTCCTCACTACTCAAAAAATCTTATTATTGGAAAAAATATTCTCTCATACAATGAAGGATAAAAAATTAATTCGCTCCCTGTGGGCACAGGTTCTTGAGAGTTATGTTTTTTGCCAGACTTGTTCTGTAGCCACCCTACAGACCGTGTCTTCTGGGACCAACTCTGTAATCCAGCACCACGGAGGAACAGAAGGTGCGGTGGGTGAAAGTTATCATCGCACACTTGTGCAAACAGGCACGTTCGACATAAGGATGTTTCTGACCCTGTGTGCTTTATCTTATTTCACGCCAGCGCCCTCAGGCAGCAGGTGCTTACCTGTAACATTGGACAGGGTCACGAGTGGTTTTATTGGGCCAAACATTCTCAGATTTGAACAGGTTTCTCCTGCTGCAGAGTTGGACTCACGTACCTGAAGAGTCCCACAGTGTCCCCAGGGCAGTGAGCGCCGGCCTTGAAAGGTGGAGAGGTTGAGCAGTTTTCTGCAGACCTAGTTTTCTCGGGTTGTTCCCAACCATTGTTCTGAACTGACAAGAATGTAAGGTTTTCCGGTTTAAAGACTGTTCCCCTGGGTGCTTTTTATTCCCCAGAGGTGTAGTAAATTCTTATGTTTTAAAGATTCTTCCCCTAGATTTTCCTTATGCCCTTGAATCAATTTTTAAAATGATAATGAATGTCCTGAACCAACAATTGATAGAAGCTGCCTATTCTACAGGTAATAGATGTTTAGTAAATATCAATATCTTCCTCAATCTGTTTGTCTTTACTTTGCAGTGAGAATCTGAGAAGTCCTTTATTTTACATTGAAAGGAAAGGATGATCTCAATAGTGCATTAATCTGTTGTACAAGAAACATTTGTTGAGCATCTACTTGGTCTGAGGAATTGTCAGCCTGGGCCAGCAAGTCCTACCATTGTAGCATAAACTGGTAGGTACTACAGTGAAGAGAGGGTAGGAGATGAGACTGGGAAGAAAGACAGGGTTGTGATGCAGGGAGAGCCTTGTTGAGGAAACAGGAGACTTGCAGGAGGTCAGAAGAGACACAACTCAGCCCAAACCAGAAATAGAGGAGAGGATTAATTAGAAAGAGGGAGGTGCATTGGTGCCTAATTAGATTTGGGGATGGAATGAAACAACTGGCTCAAGGGTCTGTGATAATTCATGTTTTTTATCATAGGTGTAGGTGTAGGTGATAGGTGTAGGTGTAGGTGATAGTGCCACCGAGGCAAGGAACTTTTTTTGAGTGGTTCAGGAGCATTTGATGAGTTCAGTTGTGGTCTGGTTGAGTGTGAAGTGCTCATAGGAAATTTAGTAAAAATAACTAGTACAAAACTGAATATTATAAATCTAAGCTGAGACCTAGAGATACAGATTTGGAAGTCATAAAGCAAAAGTAGTTTGAAGCCATAAGAATGGAAGATAGTGCCTAAGGACATGTGAAGGATAAAGAGAGAAGAAGGGTAAGGATGGGACCTGCGGGAATAGCACCATTAAAGGGGAAGGGAATGGAAGAGCATTTGTGAAGATGGATGAGGAGGTGCGCCCTGAGAGATGGGAGGAGAATCGGAAAGCTGGAGAGTCACAAAGGCCCAGGAAAGAGAGAATGCCAGGGATGAAAATGTCACCAGTGATAATAGCAGCAGAGTTCAGGAACGTAGGATTTAAAGGTCCTGTGGGATTGAGCAATGAGGCAGTCATCAGTGACCTACATGAAAATGAGTGAGAAGGTGGGGCCAGGGCCCAGCTTGCAGTGTACGAGGAAGGAATTCAGAGGTGCCTGGCTCTGAAAGGAAGGGAAGGACTGGAGTCAGAACAGGGCTCTGGGTTGAGGGGAGAAGCCTGAGGAAGACTTAGTAGAAAACAAGTTCATGTTCTGATAACATCTCCTCTGTTCCAAACACATAGCAAGGCCAGATAAAATAAAAAAATGAGGAAAACAAAATGATATAGCGTGACTCATGGATCAGAAACGGCAGAAACTCAGGAGGAGAGGGGTGTACAGAGTGGCTGGGCAAGCAGCAGCCAGTGTGGATATGGGAGTAAAGGTGCTTAATGCAAAACAGGGGACTGAAACCAGGCCCACTGTTGGAAGAAGGAGGCCAGGATGGACTCCTCCACTGGTGAAAGGAGGCTGAAAGAATCTCCGTGACTGCTGCCTTAGCTGTGGCTTCAAGTGCTGGTTTTGCTCTTGGAAGCAACTATAACACCTAAAGATTGATGCCAGGCTTAAGAGAGAGTGGAGATGAGGAAACACTGAGGAAAGGAAAAATCTTCCCACTCAAAAAAATATATATATTCCACAAACCAATTACTAAGAAAGACAGCCAGTATGATCAATAATCATAACATGAATTGAATGCGAAAGGAAATCATTTTATAGAGGGGTCTAATTAAAATGGTATGTTTGTGCTGCTCAAAGGGGAAAACTAGGAAATAGTGTCCATTTTTAAAGAATGAGAAATTAAGAAACCAAAACTAACAAAAAAGATACAAGAACCGAGGACTTGAAAAAGAAGCAATCAGAAATGCAGGAACCAAGGCACGGAAATGACGGACTCCAAAGATAAAATAAACCATAGGTACAGCTAAAGAGAGAAGTAGTGAATTGGAAGATAGTATTGAGAAATACTACCCATTTCACAGCATAGAAATATGAAGGATTTTTACAAAATAAATAGCTCCAAGCTGGAAAGCATTATGCTAAGCAAAATAAGCCAGGCAGTGAAAGACAAATACCATATGATCTCACCTTTAACAGGAACCTAAACAACAAAATAAAGAAACAAGCAAAATATAACTGAAGACACTGAAATAGAGGACAAGCTGACAGTGACCACAGGGCAGAGAAGAGGGAATTTCAGGGGAGAATGGGTAGGGTTTACAGGAACAAATTTAAAGGACACATGGACAAAAACTAGGGGGAGGGTGGTAATGGGAGGGAAGTGGGGAGGGTCGGGTGGGCAGGCTGGAATGGGAGTAAAAGGGAGAAAACTACTTGAACAATGATTAAAATTAAAAAATAGGGAAAAAATAGCTAAATGTATAACTATTAATAATTGAGAGTTGAGTGTTGTCATGTGGTTATCTCATTGGAGCAGAAAATGCAATAGAGGAACACCAGAAAAGCAATTTGAAATGATAAAAGCAGAGAACTTTCTACAATTGAAGAAAGACATGAAAACTCATACCAAAAGTATACTTTGCATAATAACAATGTCTAACAATCATTAGCACTTACATTCCACCATTCTATGTGCTTTCCATGTGTTAACTCATTAATCTTCTAATAGCCTTTAAATGAGCACACACATGCGAATATACTGTGAAAGAGATAGTATATACAACTTGCCCAAGTTTACACGGCTAGGTGGTGGGATTTCACTCCCAGCAGGCTGGCCACCCTCTAATATCACTCTAATAGTAAGGAGGTAGATATAAATCAATACCCTGTCTCATTGTAATGAAACTGCCAAGTATTAAAGAATTTTTTAAAGCTCCTCAAAACTGCTTCAGAGGAAAGACAGATCACATACAAAGGGACAATAATAACCCTGACTGTGGGCTTTTGATTAACAACAATAGACACAAGAAGTTAACAAAGGGATATATTTAAAAAGTGAGTCCAGGGAAAGGCATGGGATACAAAACAAACAAAAACAAAAACAAACGTGGGCCTAGCAATTGATAAATTTGCTATTGTAAATTAACTCTCGGCTGTGAGACCCGAGAGGAAGCTGCCAGCAGGAGAGTAAAAGTTTGAAAGTAGAAAAGAGCCTGCTGCCGGAAGTCAGAGTGAAGGGTCTTCGGGAACCTCAAGATAGGAGGAAAGGGCAGAAGGCCGGCCAGGGAGGGATATGTCTGAGCCGGGAGGGGGAGGAGGTGCAGAAAGTCAGTGACTGGGAAGGGGCTGGAGGAGGAGGATGCAGGTCGATGATAACCTGTATGGGAAGTGAATAAAGGAACCACTTCCAGAGGAATAAAAGGATTACTTGAAAGGTTTGGCAGTCTGGTGATTTGGGTAATTTTGAATGAGTTAGTGCCACTAGCCTAAGTAATGGTGTCATTTTCCCAGCTGTGCTTTGCAGCCTGCGTGTAGGAGCAGAAGAAATGGTTGAATTGATTCAGGATTTGTTTTCAGGGTGGATTCAGCAGGGTATGGAAAAACTGAGAGTGAGCGGCCGCTCTTGGGGATTGGAAGGCTTAGCAAGGTCAAGGGCAAGGCGTCCTGGTAGTAAGAATGGGAGAACTGAGGTTGAGGTTGGAGAAAAGGTAACTAGAGGCTTCTGATGTAAGAGGTAGAATAATTCCAGGAGATTCCAGACCAGGGTGGGGCTTAGGAGGAAGTGGGTAGAAAGTAGAATAGAGGTGAAGGTCATTGGAAGAAGAGATGTGGAAAAGGATTCAGGCCTACGGCATTGAATGGATCATCCATGTGGAAACTGAGGCTGCAAAGATGTGGGTGTGAGTTGGGGTAAAGCAGACCCTTGAGTGTGAGCCTCTTGGACCTTGTTCAGTGAGTTGAGGGGCCAGGGTTCTCCACATTGGTGGTCTGTGAATAACACCCATCCACCATGAGGCCTTGTGTCTAGAAAGCATGATCCTGGAAGGAAGAAGGACCCAAAAGTGCCAATCATTCTACAAGTGACCATTAACCTCTAGGAATGTTCTCCTGAGGAGTCTTTATAATTATTTTCTGGAACTGGATTGATTAATGATTATGAATGTGCCACTTCTCCAGTGCTGAGCTTTATATTCTGAAGGAGTAGTACATGTCTTCTTCAAGCCAGTGAGACCCAGCTTATCACGCATGTGCCAAACCACGAGGGCTGTGGTGTTTTACTACGGTGCTGACTTGGGCAATGACTGCAGGGCCCCATCTAATGGCCCTTTTGCAAAGTACAGGTGGAACAAGCAGGCTCTCATACCCCTCAGCCAAAGGAAGGCAAAGAGTGTAGAAGGTAACCCAGCAAGCCCCAGCATGAGCCCAGCATCCTGCTAACTTGTCTATAGCCATGATCTTACCAAGTCCTTGCAACTATTATTATTCCTGTTCTACGGCTGAGAACTGAGGTTTAGAGAGAGCGAACAGTGTGCACAAGGTCAGAGCTAGCAAGCATCAGACCAGGGCCTTGATTCAAGGTGAATTTGGCCTCGGCACAGAGCTCTCATGTAATTAATATGCTATATTTGGTTCTAAAAGTGGCATTATAAACCTGCATGTGGAATCCAGTACCTGAGTTTTTTAAGCCTGGCTGAAGGCTACGAAATTTTCACAGCAAAGGGAAATAGTCCTTCCCATGTTATAGAAGCAATGTCAAGTTTTTTTTCTCCTTCCAAGTTTTGTAGGGCAGCAAATGATCTTGAAATGGAAAATAGCTTTTCAAACCCGTCTTCAGTTTATATACATGTTCAAATATGGATGGAAGGACAGAGCTGGGTCATCTTGAGTCTGGCTCAAGTCAGATACCCCGGGCTTAGGAGGTGAGGAGGGTAAGCAGGATGCAGGTGGCACGAGCCAGAGGGATGAAAATGATCAGACTTGGAGAGAAAGGGGATCTGGGGAGAGCAACCACGATAGAAAAGAGAGACTGGCCCCAGAGACCCAAAGGCAGAGGAAATAGGTTTAAAAATAAAACAAGGCTAAAGATAAACCTTAACAGGAGCAAAGTTGAACTGAGAACTCTATTCCTAGAGCCCGATGTCTGAACAATTTATATTTTTTCCTACCTTTCAGTCCTCATGTGCCTTCTTTGGTCAAGGTCAAGTGCCAAAGGACATCTGAAAATATCCACAGCCAAAACTGCTCAGCATACCTCACCACGTGAGAGAGAGGCAGCTCTGCAAGTCTTTGTCCTAAACTGTTTATGGATTTTCCATAGTCTGTGCAAGACCCTGGAGACGTGCCGCCTGCTGACTGGCAGCCACCATCCAGCTTAGCCGCAGCCCTCGCCCCCGAGGCTGGAGTCCTCCCAGGGTTTAGTGTGACTTTCCCATTTTGCGTTTTTATCCCGAAAACCTCCCACTCTTTCTTTTTAACTTTTTGTTTTTAATTTTTCATTATTGCTTCGAGAGAGAGAGAAATATCAATTTGTCATTCCACTTATTTATGCATTCATTGGTTTATTCTTGTATGTGCCCTGACCAGGGACCAAACCCACAACCTTGACGTATCAGGACAACGCTCTAACCAACTGAGCCGCATGGCTGAGGCACAGTCTTTTCTTAACAAAGATTTCAGGTAGAAGAAATTGCATTAGTAGCTCCTAATTTCTGTCATTCCTCTTAATTATATTAGTGGCGAGTAAAAGCAATACAGTAAGTCCTTGTGCTTGTTGTGGGTTGTGCCTGGGAGTCATAATGACAATAAAAGAATAAGTAATGGGCAAGAAGGCAGCTCTTCAAACCAGGCGAGGCACTCCTCCAGTGCCAGGCAGAAAAATGCCCCCTGCGGTCGTCAGGAAATCAGGTGAATTCAGGAGACACTCAGGGAGCTCCTGTCAGGAGCCAGCACCAAAGCAGAATACCTAACACTTACAGTTAAGAGAGCATTGTTCTATATTTATCTTAATTAATATTCATAACATCTTAAGGTGGACATTATTATGCTCTGCTGTTGAGAGGTATTTCAATACATTGCCCAAGGCCACACAATTAATAACTGACAAAACGGAGGGCCCAGTCTTATAACTGCATATCCTTTGCTTTTTCCACACTCCGCCCCAGCTGCCCAGAAGCAGATCCTATGGCCAGAGTGGACCTGTGGGAGGTGTCAGCGATGAAAGCATTCTGCCCTAAACTGTATCTGAGTTCATGAAACAATGGACAATAGGTGATAAATGGGGGAATTACTCAGTAGTTTGGTTGAAAAGACTTCAGTATGTAAACAAGTCTTATGTAAGTCTTACAGAAAACCGGGGTTAAGAGAAATGAGGAGAGTAAAGAGGCAAATGCTGTCATTTCTCTCCTCTCTCTCTCTCTCTTTAATTATTAAGACAAGTGATCCTTTTTTACCCGAACTCAAATTCAAATGCCTTCAAAGGGATGTTTATAGAATGAAGCCTTGAAGAGAAAACTGGCTTTTCCTAAAAGCTCTAAAGGGGCCCCTTATAGGCCAAGAAGCCCCGTTTAGGCTGAGTAGCCTTGAGAGAAGAGGTTTGTAAGTGCAGGCTGGTGTGCCCGGGCCACACCTGCGTGACCAGGCGAGGAGTGAGGACTCGTTGCCTGGAAGACTGTATGCCCATCTCAGGAACATTTTTAAAGCTGAGCTTCATAATGGAAATGCTGACACAACCTGCTATCAGCAGCCACGATATTAAACAGGCACAAAGCCAACAGCACTGGCTCAGAGCCAGGGACGAGAGATTAGCATCACAAGTAAGAGATTTTAGACTCTGGGCCAGGAGAGTTCTTTTTTCCTTTTCATTAAATAATAATAAAAAGGGGAAGAAAAAGACAGAAAAAACGGAGGAAAGGTGCAAAGAATTCTTGTTTAGCAACCCTCCATCAGATTGTTCTGGAATATCCAGATAAGCATAGAAACAAACCATTGTCTGCCTGAAAACTTGGCAGTTGCTTGACCTTACAATGATCCCTGCAGAAACCCTAGCAACCGGCCCCAGTCTGCTGTCCTTGGTTGGCCCACGTGCAGAATGGGTACGTTACCTCCAGCGGAGGATCAGCAAGGTCCATTTTCCCACTTGGAGTTCAGGGAAACAGCACTAGGACAAAAATTTGGGGTGCTTCCTCCTCGCCCTGTGGAACTCTGAGGGGAAAATGTGCAGTGGTTGTGAAACCGTAAAGGTGTTCACACCGCCTGTCACTGCCAGGACCAATAAGTAGAGATTAAGGGTTGAGTCTTTATGGGAGCTTTATTCAGATGCCAGTGATCTGAGAAGATGGCAGGTTATGTACCCTCAAAACTATCTTAACATCTCATCTCAAGCCCACCTTTTTATAAGAAGAAGAAAAGGGTTAGTAAGGAGTTTGGGGGTGGGGGCAAAGGTTAAGTGTTGCAGCCCAGCCAAAATTTTCCTGGTGCTTCTTTATCTGTTGATCAACTATTCTTTATCTGCATCACTAACAGTCCCTCCTAGAACACAACAGCTCAGATACCTGATCCATTGCTTGCAGATCCCCCTGGGGCACAAGGTTGAACTGCCTGTCCACCTCCTGGAGTCACATGGTCATGCATTCCAGTTCCTGGAATAACAGCTTTCCATAGGCATTAGTCACTTAAGCCTATCAACTATAACTGAAGCTAAAATCTTTAACTCTTGAGATCCCTGATCAGTTGGAAGCGGGTGGCACCTGCTCTCTGGAATGATGGAGCATCATTATGGGGCCCAAGGAGACCTCTTACAAGATAGCACCTGTCCACCAAGCTGTTTCTTCTACATTTTGGGAGAGGGAGCCTGTTCTAGGAGTTATATGATGTAGCAGAAATGAGGTAGCATTTTCCAAGAGAACTCTGGAACCGCCCACCCTCCATCTCAGGGCATGTGGCACTGACTGCCCAGAGCCTGACCGCTGTGGAGGGGCAGGAGCTTCTTGGTTGCAAGTAACTCCTAAGACTGGATGGCGCGCCCGCCCCGTTTTCCTACTCCAGACTTGTTTCTGGCATTTTGCTTTCTCCAAACCAGCAGACAATTTCTTATGACCTTTTAAACTTTTTATTTAAAAACCTTTTAAACTTAGAAGTTGCAAAAATAATACAGTGTTCTAGATCACCAGTTGTTAACCTTGTTCTACATCTGCTTTCTCTCTCTGTCTCTCCATAAATGTTACCATATTTTTTCCCAGAACCCTTTGAGAGTAACTTGCAGACACCGTGACCCTCTTGACCCTTAAACACTTAAGTATACACACCTGAGAACAAGGACTTTTCCTTATGTAACTGTAGTGCAATGGCTAAGTTCTGGAAGCTTAACGTTGATACAATACCATGATCTGATGTAGTCCTATTTATGTTTTGCCTGTTGTCCCAAAAATGACCTTTATGGTGAACAACAATAAAAATCCTTCATCATTCATGTTCCAGTGCAAACACACACATTGCATTGAGTTGTCGCTTTCTGTGGATGCCTTTAATCCCGAGCAGTTGTTCAGCTTTGTCTTTCTTGACACCGATGCTTCGGGAAGCCCAGGCCATGTTTTGTGGATGCCCTTCCTTCTTGGTTTTCTGACTTGTGCTCTCATGATTAGATTCAGACGGTACATCTCTGACCAGAATGCTGTGTTAGCAATAATGGGTCTTCATGGACTTTTGTCCCTTCCCATAATGTGTGGCTTCCCTGTGTTCTGTTTTTGGCCTTCGGGAAGATTTTGATCACCTTCGGTTTTCTAAGCCATGTTCATCATCCAGCTGGCACTGGGGGCCGAGTGTGAGGGATTGGCTGAGGCTCAGGCTGACAGGTGTTCAGTCCTGGAGAAGGAAGGTGGCTGCTTGCTCTGAAAAGTCACCCTGAGTGACAAGAAAGCAGAGGCAATGGTGGACTTCTGAGCTGGCCTCTAACTTCTGCAAATTGCCCGTGAAGCCTTAACAGGGTCATTCAGAGCAGAAGTAGGAGGCCGAATTCCCCACCTCCATTTGCCTTTTGTACCCAAGCTGCTGAGCTTGGGAATTCCTTTTGGATGGCATTTCACATCCATCCTCTCTTCTCCATTTCAACTACAGTGGCCCTGGTTGAGGTCCTTGTCTCTTTTCTACAGCACTGTCGCACTAAACCCATGTCCCCCGAGCTATGTGCAGAATCCGTTTAAACCCCAGATCTGATGATCTCACAGTGGCCTCCATTGCCAGGAGGGAATTCTGTTCTGCAGTTTCTTTATCCTGTATTCCCCACCTTAAGTTTCTGTTCCCCACAATATGGAATGTTTATAGACTCTTTAGCATCAGCATCACCTGGGACCTTATTAGAATCTCAGGCCCCACTTCAGACTCACTGAACCAGGGCCTGCATCTTAGCAAGCTCCCCCAGGTGATTTGTGTGCCTGTTAAAGTACAAACAGTGCTTTTTAGAACATGCTGGAAGGCAAGTTCTGTGCAAGGTCTTAGGTTGCCCCTCAGGCTCTGGTCATTGGTATTGAAGCATGATTCTCAAACTATTCTTTGATCCAAGTGATCCAGCCCCTAAAATTAAAATTTACAATTATATTTTCTAATTTGCAGAAAAGGAAATTTAGTGGATGGGACTTATCTCAATTCTTTTTTTCTCACCCAAACATTTTCTAAACTTTGACATCTGCCACTTACTAGCTACCAAGATGTCATCTGCTTGCACAACAATGCTAATGTTAGAACTGAAAGTTGATGGCATTTAGCCCAACAGTTCAAATGTTAAAATTCGGTTGAAGAACGCACTGATCAGTGAGATGCTTCCGTTGTACAGCATGTTCCCCACTGCCCCTGGGGCCACATGTGCTCCTAGTGCTTGGGCTTTCAACGGGCCCTGGGCAGTGACCATCTTTTTAGTAGGGCTCCTGAGAGGCTGCTAGCCCAGGTGTGCAGAATTCAATGAAATGAAAGACTTCTGCCGTCACTTGTCAATTTCATTTCATCTTCCACATGGCTGCCTGATAGAGAAATGTATTTTAAAACAAAAGTCACGGTGGGTCTGCCGCCACTTGCTAGATTGGGCTTTAGTCTGGAAGATTTCAAAAGCCTAAAGGTTCAACCTTTCCTTGAGTGGTATCGATTTGTGACCCCTCTAATTTAGCAAGAACTGAGACAAACCACTTACTAGTGGCAGTGTTCACCTGGCAGTTCCATCAAGGAGCAGGGCACTGGGATCTCTGGGAGCTCAAGAATTAACCAAATGTTATCCCCCGAAATGAATCCATATTCACTGTATGCATTGTTGCTTTACTTAAAGGTAATCAATCAAGAAAGGTGTGGCAGAGGCCATGACCTTGAAAGATGAGTTGGTATGACCCAGACATATGGGGTGGGTGGGGAGGAGCCTTCAGAGCAAAAGGAAGAGCAAGATCCAGGGCATGGAAGGTTGAAACAGTGAGTTGTTAAGAAATGTAACATGCCCACAGGGGTGAGTGGGGTATACTTGGAGCCAGGAAGAGAGAAAGGAGGACAATCCTAGGCAGTGTGAGTGGAAACGTGGAGGCAAATGTACTAATTCCGTATATTTGTATAGCATTTTGGAGTTTTCTTAGCACCTTCACACCCACTACCTGGTCCTGGTGGGGCAGGACACGAAGAGTGCTCAACCAGGTGGTGAAGTGGAGAACTGGAGGGGTTTCTTGGGCCGTAGAACTCCTAAGTCATGGAGCCAAGAGTAGAACCAGCTATTTTGTCTCCTAGGCTGTGGTCTTTACACCATAAACTGATATGTTCCAGGGGCGATAAAGAAACTGTTCTAGCATATTGGGAAGAAAACCTCATGGATAGGTGGGTGGATGGATGGATGGATGGATGGATGGATGGGTTGTGGAAACCAGAGTCTCAAAAGAAAGGGAGCTAAGGGGTCCTGCAATTGTCCAGGTGAGGTAGAGAATAGAAGGTCTGTCAGGGAGATGGACTGGTCAGATGTAGAGCCAGTGGGATTAACAGGACTGTGTGCCTGACCAGATAGGAGAATGAGAAAGAAATAAGAGCCTCGGATGACCCCCAAGTCTCCACCTGGGGTGATTAAAGGTCCACAAGAGGAGGTGCCAACTGAAACCTTAGAGCCGAAGGGGTAGGGCTGGAGATGATGGGTGTAACTTTGAATATGTTAATTTTGAGCAAAACCAGAGACTGATGTCCCATGGTGAGTTGTTTTCCAGAGGCCTGGGAATCAGGAAAAGTGTCTGGGGTGTAGAGGAGATTTGTTAGGTCATTAACAATCAAAGATGAACATTTCATTATAGGTGTTCACTGGAGTATTATAAACCACATGATAAAAAAAAAAAGAGAGAAAAGACAGGACCAAATGGAGAGGTCTTAAACATTAACTGTGGGAAAACTAGTTCATTATGTTACAGCCACATAATGAAATGTGATTCAGACCTTAAAAATGAGTGCTGACTTTGCGGTGACCCCCCACCCCCAGCTCTGCCCCCTTTCAATGAGACCAACTCCTGACATGGATGGGCACTTACCATGGCCAGGTCAAAGTGAAGTGCGCTTTATCTGCTGTAGGTCACTGAGTCCCCACTGCTGCCCAGGGAGGATGCTGCTTAGACTTCACAGATGAGAACAGTGAGGTCCAGCTGTCCTCGGTAGCATCCCTGGGTCACCCAGCCGAGCAGCACAACCAGGTCTCGGGCCCAGGTCTGCTGACGCGGGCCTCCAGGTTCACCACCACCGTGCGGTGTGTCCTCTCTCTGCAGTTGTCTAACTACATTTTCCATGATGAAGGGGTTTTATGATAAGGGAAGAAGAGGTTGAGAGCTGGTCCGTCCCAGGAGGAATGACACTGCAGGCTCCTCCTCACTGGGGGAAACAAGGACAGGCCCTTTTGGGGGCTGATTATGTCTCCACCTTGGGCAGGGCTCAGGCAGCCGACCCTTCCCATCTGCTGGCCCACGTCTGCTTACCCATGCCTGGAGAGCCTTCTGTCAGCTGCCTGGGGCAGGTCTATGGAGCTCACCCAGGAGGCCTAGCGTAGTCCCTGACTTTGCCTGACTTGGGAGGTATTAGAACCTGTCCATGCAGAAGGAAAAACCACAAAGAATACAACCTACCAGGAAAATGCAACAATCTGTTCTTTCACTTTGTTTTTTTCTGACAGTCGATGCAGCATCTATCAGGAGTCTTTAGGGGTCTGGGGCTGGTGCCTATCCCATTGTTTTGCCCAGAGAGGCAGTCCCTGAAGTCCTGCGGGTGCCTGATTGGTGAACAAGAGAGGGAAACTGTGGCCTCCAGAGAGTGAGGCTGCTGGCAGCTTTCTCGTCACTCTCCTGTCTTTTGACTTCCCAGTGTGGCCTCCCCAGCTCGTGGGCCTCAGCAGGCCATCTTTCTCGGTATTTTATTCTCTCCCCTTGAGACCCAGCTGGTGGCTTCTCCGGGACAAGCAAGCACCAGTCATTTCTCTGTGTCAGGAACTCTGCCTCTCTGCAAAGGACTCATTGTTTAAGCTCAAACAAGGTTTAGGGGGAAGGACAGGGATCAGAGTGACCTTGCAGTGGCCAGCCCCAGAAACGGAGGTTATTGAAGGCTGTCCCCAAGCGAGCCTGTGAACGCTTCCAGGTTAAATATTGCTTCGTCAGCTTGAGAAAACCGGCAGTTCTAGTTCCCAGAGACCACCCTGTGAATTGAAATAAGAAGGAACTGGGAGAAATTGAAACTATATTAAGCTCAGCTTCTGAAGCTTATTTGGGAGGTGTATTGATCCTACTGCAGGGAAACCGTAGAGCGTCTCAGGTGCCAGGATCCACACGTGGCTGCGTGACGTGTGGCCCGATCTGGTGACATGGTCTGTGTGTCCGAAGGGGGCCGCGGCCCAGAGGAAGGATTTGGATGGAGGCTGCTCTGTCCCAAAATTAGACCAAGCTTATGAAAAGAGCCTTGTTACAGCCGCCCTGGGAACCGTAACTTAGAAGCTTGTTTGTGCCATAAAAGCCTTTTAGTAAATGAATTGAGTGTAGCATTTGTGACCCTCTGCATTACTTTCACGTACTCTCCTGTCCTTTTCTTAAGTAGTGGCCGGGACCCGGAGCACCTTATTAGAACACTGTTATGACTCTGTTCTTTGTCAGTCACCGTGTCACTTTGATTACCGTCTCTTGTACTTTCTTCCTCACCTTTCAACTCACCCAAATGAGCCTGGGTTCACCCTTGTCCCCTTGACTTCAGGTCACGGTGTAAAGTGGTCCTCCACCCTCCACTGGTTTGCTGGGGCTCTTTCTAGACACAAATTCTGGGCTAGAAAGAGTGTTCTTCCCCTCGAAGGGATCGTGCTGTGAATTCATATCCACTTTGCTATGCCTGTGCCCTGCGATCATCCTGCCCCTTCCCCAGGCAGCCTTTCCTCATCTCCCGGTTGTGCGTGTCTGCCAGGCGCGCTTAGCAGCGGCACTTTATTTTCAACTTCACTGGTGAGCAAGTGCCCGGTGCTATCCCTGTCCTTCTGTCTCTTCTGTTGTCATCAGGTCTCTGTCTGTTCTTGTTTTTATTTTTTTAAATCTTCTGCAACCTTTGAAGCGGGTAGAGAGGGGGAAAGGACAAACCTCCACCATTGGCTCACATTAAAGAGAAAAATTGTCCATGGCACTTGTTGAGGACGGGAAGGCCAATTTCATTCAAGGGGACGACACCGGGGTGGTGTGTGTGTGGCGGGGGGGGAGATGGGGCCCAGTTCTGAGCGCAGCAAGACCAGAGGAGAGGAGATGTGCAGCCAAGGCTGGGTGGGAGGGATACATGGATAGAAGGAGGATTCTTGCTAAAACTGGACCATTGATCCAAGGACAGAGCCCAAGGGCAAGGCCTAGTCGAACAGAAGACCTGGAGGGGCCTGACTGAGGTTTTGTTTGTCCCCAGAAACTGGTGGCTTGAAACAACAGAAAATTGATTCTGGGCAGTTCTGGAGTCTGGAAGTCTGAAGTCAGGGTGTCAGCAGGGCCTCGCCCAGGCACAGATTTAGGGAAGCACCTTTCCCCATTTCTTCCAGCCTCTGGTGGCTCCAGGCACTCCCTGTCCTTACATGATCTTTTCCTTACATATCTCTCCATGTCCTCTTACAAGGACACTCACTAGCGATGGGATTTAGGGGCCATCCTAAATCCAGGATAATTTCATTTCAAAATCCTTGCTCCATGCAAGCTGCTGTAACAATACCACAGACGAGGAGGCTTATAAACATAAGAAATTCATTTTTCACAGTCTGGGGGCTGCAAGTCCAAGATCAGGGTGCCAGCGTGGTTGTGTTCTAAGTTGCCAACTGTCAACCTCTTGCTCTGCCCTCACATTGACAGGAGAGTCTAGGAAGCTTGATGGAGTCTTTTTCCTGGAGCACTGATCCCATTCACGAGGGCTCCCCACCCGTGACCCAAGCACCTTCCAAACACCCCCCTCCTAATACCATCACATCGGGCAATAGACTGCAACATGTAAATTCAGGGGGACACAAATATTCAGCCCATAGCAATCCTTAACTGGTTATGTCCCCAAAGACCCTATTTCCAAATATGGTTGCATTCTGAAATTTCTGGTGGGCATGAATTTGGGCAAGACACTATTCCATCCATAACAGAAATAAATATTCATCCATTTGCTTATAATGAAGATTTAAGCTCTGGCCAATGTGGCTCAGTGGATTGAGTGCCAGCCTGTGAACCTAAGAGTTGCCAGTTCTATTCCCAGTTAGGGCACATACCTGGGTTATAGGCCAGGTTCCCAGTAGGGGGTGTGTGAGGGGCAACCACACATTGATGTTTCTCTCACTCTCTTTCTCCCTCCCTTCCTCTCTATCCAAAAATAAAATAACTAAAAATCTCTAAAAATAAATAAGATTTGCCCTGGCTGGCGTAGCTCAGTGGATTGAGCGCGGGCTGCGAACCAAAGTGTCGCAGGTTCAATTCCCAGTCAGGATACATGCCTGGGTTGCAGGCCATGACCCCCAGCAACCGCACATTGATGTTTCTCTCTCTCTCTCCCCATTCCCTCTCTGAAAATAAATAAATAAAATCTTTTTATAAATAAATAAATAAGAAAGATTTAACATACACCCTGCAACCCAGCAATCCCACTCCTGGGTAGGCACCCTAAAGAAATGAAAACTTGTGTTCATGTAAAAATCTGTCCACGAATGCTTTCAGCAGCTCTGCTCATAATTGCCCCAGACAAGAATGGGTGTGGATAAACTGTTCTACCTGCACCCAGTGGAGCACTGCTTAGCGCTTAATGGCGTGGACTCTGATTTGCACAACAATGGGATGACTCGCAAAGGCAGTAGGAGCTTACTGAGAGGCTTAGTGAAAGGCGTCTTTTTAACTCAAAGGGTTAAAGCCTGTGAGGGCTGGGCAGTGGGAAGAGTGACTATAAATTCACTTCTGGGGTGAAGACGTTGTTCTGTATCTTAGTGTACTGCTGGGTACAAGAATCTATACAGGTGTTAAAATTCATAAAACTGGCCCTGGCTGGCATAGCTCAGTGGATTGAGCGCGGGCCGCAAACCAGAGCGTCACAGGTTCGATTCCCAGTCAGGGCACATGCCTGGGTTGCAGGCCACAGCCCCCAGAAACCACACATTGATGTTTCTCTCTCTCTCCCTCTCTATCTCCCTCCCTTCCCTCTCTAAAAATAAATATAAATAAATCAAATCTTTAAAAAAAAAATTCATAAAACTGTATACTCCAAAAAATCAATAAAAAAATTATTGTTTATAGTGGCAAGGCGTCTAAAATGAAAAGCAGGGATCAACATATCTTATGGAAGGGATTAAGTTGTCATTTATTTTTTGTGATAACCGGCCAGCACTAAATTTTGTATAAAGTTAATTTTTGAAATTTTGTCTGTCCCACAATAGAGGTATTGAAGGATTGAGTATAACCTTTATGGGTAGTTGCTGATTTTTTTTCCTTACACTTGTTTCTGTTTCTTTCAAATTAAAAATACCTAGTTCCTGTGAATCTTTGTTTATTTTTTTAATTTGTATTTGTTGTTTTATTTTAGAGAGGGGGGATCAGGAGGGAGAGAGGGAGAGAAACATCCATTTGTTGTTTGACATATTTTTGCATTCATGGGTTGATCCTTGTATGTGCCCTTACATGGAATCAAACCCACAACCTTTTTATTTCTATCTTAATGGCAATGTTACATGCTCTTGGGTTGGGTCGTATAGTGTCCCTATTTATGAAACAATCACATTTGAGTTGTGTAGGCATGAAAATGTTCTTGGTGAGAATGCCAGTGGAGATGGGGTAATAAAATGATGAATTTCCTCATCATTAACTTGAACTTTTTTTTTACCAGTCCTAAGTGCTTTTCGGGCCCTCCTCCCTGCCCCGCCTTCTTCCCCTTGCCCCCCCCCCAGCCAGGTGTGTTGCTGTTAGATAATAATCAATAAACGGGCCCCATGTGCCTGATATGTTATCGAGAGACCAGCATCTACCTACCACCCTCCACCTAACCAGTGACCACTTTACCGATCCACAGCACTGAAATGAAGCATTGTTAAAGCAATAACTGTGCTTCCAGTGTGGCTGCTTGCTGAATTCTTTGTTGTGTCTTAGTAAATTGCTCCCCCCTGGGACCTCCCAAATGCAGCAAAATAAAGTGAGAGGAGAAGAGAGGAGAACGGTGGCTTAGCTGGGATTCTTTGTACCTTTAATCATTTCAGAAGCATAAAATGGGATGACTAGTAGATTTTTCTCCAAATCCCTACTCATTGACCACCCCTACCTTGCATCCTTGGTAACCTGGGCAGATGGCAGGAAGGTAAAACCCACACAGCACTAAGCTTGGATCTTTTTCTCCCCATCAATTTTTTGTAATAATAGCGTTTAATTTTTTAGAGCAGTTTTAGGTTTACGGGAAGATTGTGCAGAAAGTACAGAGTGTTCCCATCTAAACTTGGACCTTAAACCACCAAAGTTACTATTACAGAGGAAGGGGTCGCAGAATCCACAAGTCCCAGGATTGTGTGTTTCTGAAAAGCTGTAGGACACAGAGATCTCCCTCCACGGGCTATAACGAGAGATCACAAAATTTAGAAGCAAAACAAGAGAGATTACAAAAATCTAGACACCCCTGTCCAGGGAATAAGTTTAGTGCATGGTTAGAACAAAGTCTCTATCTATCAATGCACCTTTCCCTCCTGATCTATGACCGCAAGACTCAGCATTTGCCTGTATTAAACGTGGAGCATCTCCCTTTCTCCATCCCACCACCCTTATGTATACCCTCTGGGAAAATCTTTTTTACAAATGGAGTTATTAAGGGCTACATAATCGTTCATCAAATGGATTTACCATCATTTCCTTGGCCATTCTCCCATACTGGGATATTTAAGCTGTTTGCTTTCTTTCTCTGTATTTTTTTTCTTGCCATTACAATAATGTCTCAGTGAATATCTTTCTGCATACGGCTTTCCCTTTACTTAATATTCTAAAGATAAATTTTCAAAGCTTAAGCTTAGTAGGTCAAAATATATGAAGATTTTAAAGGTGCTTGATACTAAATGGTCATAACGCTTTACCCCCCAAAAAGGGTAACTTATTCTCTTTATATTTTGGAATCTATAAGACAGTAGTTAGCCCTGGCTGGTGTAACTCAGTGGATTGAGCACAGGCTGTGAACCAAAGGGTTGTTAGTTCAATTCCCAGTCAGGGCACATGCTTGGGTTGCAGGCCAGGTCCCCAGTAGGTAGCGCATGAAAGGCAACCACACATTGATGTTTCTCTCCATCTTTCCTTCCCCTCTCTCTAAAAATAAATATTTTACATATATATATTTAAATAGTATTTATTTGGGGCACTTGCCTTCTTACTGTAGTACTGCGATGTAGTACAGGTCATATGTGATGTAGTAATCCTCAGGACTTTGTGTATGGTGTGTTCATTGCCTAGTGGGGTGAGGAATAGGAGAGTCAACCAGATTGGCTCTGAAATCCACTGCAGATGATTCGTAGGTGGGCATGTCCCTGATAAATAACCAAAGATGGGAATGTTAGGGGATACAGGGAAGGCACAACAGCTATTGTACAATAACTCCCGAACCCAGCTGCCATCCCAGAAAGAAACAAATTCTGCCCCAAGGCCTGAGGGTGTGTAACACCTGTGTTAGGTGTGATCCTGTCAGAGATGCATCTTCTTCTAAAGCTATCTCAGCAGAGGTGGTGGTTGGACCGGAGTTCTGACAGCTGCTGTCACTACCCCGAGGGAAGCACAATTGAATACTTACTCTTGCTGTTTTCCCTGGGGGCCTGGCTAAGCCTCTGTCTGTCTGTCTGTAACAGTGTTGACTTCCTTCTGGATCGCACCAGAGATCCAGAGAGTGAAGATTAGACTGTTTCACCCTGGCTGACACTCCATTGTGGCCACCCCCACTTCCTCTGTGCACCACCCAAGTTGGCTGGCTGTGGAGTGAAGGGGCAGAAAAGAACTGAGCCAGAGAGCGAGCCCTGGGACACTGACATGAACCCGGGGTCACTCCACATCACAGACATTTTAACCGGGAACAATGTTCGTGGTGATCTGGGGCATTGATCTCAACCTCACTGAGACCACAGAGCTCTTTGATAATCAGATGAAAGCAGTCGGTCTCTCCAGAAAAGTGCACCGTCCCAAATTCTTCCCCAAAGGGGTACAATTGCAGGGCTTTTCACAACTTTCTGACCCCAGCTGTCAACACTAAGCCTCTTAGTTTGCAGAGGAGGATATGGAGGCCCCGGGGGTGGGGGGTGGGGGTGCAGGTCCTTGCCCAAGGTCACGCAGAGGAGATAACTGAGCTCATACTCAAATCTCCTGGTTCCCAGTGTAGGGACTGTCAGCCAAGGCCAGGAGGACTCCACTCGACACTGAGCCCTGTGTGGGAATTGTGGAAAGTCAGGGTGCTTACAACCAGGGAGGTAGAACTAGGGCTCGTGAAAGGAAACTAAAATCATTTAGGAAGTAATATTCCTGCCATACACTTCTCTTTGGAAAGCAGAATCTACTGCCTTCCATTAATTCAGAAGGCACTTGTTGAGAACCTAAGGGCATCTCCTGAAATCTCTAATCATTAGGAGATTATTTATTTATTGGAAATTATGACTCTGTGATCTAAAACTTAAAGGAAGCTGTTGATGTTCTCAAAGTGATTTTTTGTGACTTTGTTCAAGTGGTGGGAACCCCACCCCAAAATGTTCACTGCAAAGGCGCTTGGTATTTCATCGGCTTTAATGCAAGGGTTAAATGTCACCTTAATGAAGGAGACCAGAGTTTGAACTAAAGGGTACCTACTGCAGCCTCAGCTACTCGACAAAGACAAGAAAAGCTCCAAGTCTTTGGGGACATACATCTTATAAGTAGCAGTGGGAGAACCAGATTCCAGTTTCATCCTTCTGGAAAGAAGCAGGAAGCACTCTTGACTGATAGGTATCTTCTCGGTTGGGGACCAAGAGGCAGCTTTCTACCATGGGAGGAGCCCCCGGTAGTGAAGGCTGGAGACTTGCCCTGAAACAGAGCTTCTCTGTTGGGGAAGAACACCCAAGGAAGAACAAACTTAGAAGGGGCCCCTCTCCATGGCTGGAGCTCAGACTCTGTTGGAGAAGTCACGGTCATAGCCCACGGAATGGTGGAGAAGTGTGCATGCAGGGTTGTCTGGACCAGTGCTGGCCCACAGCTGCTGGGCAGCAGAGAACAGCCCTCCGGCACAGGTCAGATGAGACGGGTGGCAGGTGTGTGGGGTCGGAGCACCGCAACCAATGCAAGGCCTGGAGTGCATGGTGCTGCGTCCAGAGGGCCACGGGGAAGGCCAGGGCTGCAAGGTCACCAAGCAACAAGACACTCCAGACACACAGCTGGGACAGCACCACTGAATGTCCCCATGGACAGATTCTGCAGCAGGAGCAAGATCCAAACCAGCAAGAGAAGCCCCCTTCTTCCTGAAGGGGCTCCCCGGTACATGGCTTAAGGGTGTACTTGCTATAAAGGAGAAGTGCTAACAGGGTCCAATCCATCATCTCAAAGCGGAGGCCAGGGGGTGAACGTGGAGCTGGGAGGCAGCAGTGTGATAACTGGTGTAATGGGTGATCAAAAATGTTTGAATTAAAGTAGAAAAGCCATATAATCCATCAATAACTCCCTTAACCCCCCTTCCCCTTCTTTTGGTCCCTTACATTTTACCACCAATAAATGTCAGACCTCTCTAACTTCTTTTGTAATTTACTCTCCAGAAGCTCATTTCCCTCTGGGGTATTCTGTGTTGTTTTGTTTTCCTAATGAGGCACAAGTCTTTCTTCTCTTGGCACACACTTCA
Organism: Phyllostomus discolor; assembly: GCF_004126475.2. NCBI lineage: Eukaryota > Metazoa > Chordata > Mammalia > Chiroptera > Phyllostomidae > Phyllostomus > Phyllostomus discolor. The sequence goes on from NC_040910.2 coordinate 89,009,899, forward strand.
ATGAGTGGGAGAAAACACACAGACGATCTGAGACCCAGTATTTCATTTCACAACTTACTTCTCCACTCAGACCCAAGCCTGTTTCCCTACCGTCTCTCTCTTTCATTTCAAAGCAGTCCACCTGTCCCTCCCAAACACTATGGGAGTGTCCCAAAGCACTAGCCCTCAAGTGGCAGTGGAAGGAATCAGCTGATCCAGGAACCAGCCTTTCTCTGCCTTCAAGGAAGATGCAGTGGCCCCTCAGGTCCGACCGTGGAGTTCATCTCCTTGGACAAATGGGGGAGAGGCCAGGTCTCCTGGATGAAAATAAGCGACAGAGCAAACACCAGACTTGGAGGATAATTACCAGCACCAATATTATTCAGAAAGCATTTGGAAAAGACTAATAGTTTCACCTTGAGAATCAAAACAGGAAGAGTGTAGCATACAAAGAGGCCTGCGGTGGCTCTCCTGGGAGATCGTGTTATTAATAGGCACCAAATTTGTGTCAAGACAATGTTCTTAGGCATCAACCACCCTGTTCTTCCAAAATATTTCATTCCCTTCTGAAGAGTCAGCTTTAATTAGTGTTGACGGATGACTCCCCTGCTGGAATTAGCTCAGCAGCCAAGTGGGGGTATCGTTAAAACTTCCTGAGAGGACGAAGTGGTTTTGGAAACTTAATCTGTTTACCATCCTTCTGAAGGGCTAGGAAGATCACCCCTTCCGTCCAGAAAAAGTTGGGGGAAGGCAATCTTTCCACCAAAATTTATATCTGTCTATGTGGCTGTCTCACGTGCTTCTTTGCAAGTGATGGACACTGTGGGCCGTGAACCCCAGTGTAGACTGGCGGGGAGCCATCTTCAGTATCTTTTCAAAACCATCTTACCCCTGTGTGTTCCAAGGAAACCACACTCTTAATGAGCAGGAATAATACCATGTGTATTCCTGGGTCATGGGATCGGGGGGCGATCTTTATTTTCTTCTGTGTATTTGTAGCTTCTGCAGTGAGCATGTATTATTTGTGGCATTAAATAGATATAAAGACCCACATTTTTTTAATTCTCCAAATCTCAGGCTGCATTACAGCTTTGTCTCTCACCTCTAGCCAGACCCTTTTGGCCTCCTCACTGCTCCTGTTCAGATTAACTGCCAAAAACCATCAGACATCATTTTGGGAGAGATTTATTTCTTCACTCTTGAACTTCTAAAAACAACCTCCTTTCCTTCCACCAGGCGGTGATTGATGCCGCACCTGCGTGCAATGCGGCACAGCACAGGCAGTGAATGAAAGCCTTTCACGCTCCCTGCGCACCGGGAGGCGGGCGGAAGGTGCCAGCCAGGCCCGGAGCCACGTGAAAGTGCTCTGCAGGGTGTTGTTCCACCCGTGGGCACCTTGAGGATGTCACCTGGTCTCCCTAACCTTTGATGTGTTGCTCTGCTCTTTCAGATTTTTGACAATGAAGCCAAAGACCTGGAGAGAGAAGTTTGCTTTATTGACATCGCCTGTGATGAAATTCCAGAACGTTACTACAAAGAATCTGAGGTAAGGCCATAGAGGGGATGACATGTGGAAGAGACTCACTCATTCAACAAATATTATTAATCTGGGAGACTTCCTTCTATCTGTCTTTGTGTTGATTCACTTTAGTTTTACATCTCGCTGGATTCTTAACTACGGTCCCAAAATGAAGTCCCGACTCCTCAGGGCCCATCATGGGCCCTGGCTGCCGCTCAGTTTCAGTGTAATCTTCCTGTGTCCCCACTTCTGCCATCGTGCTGGGCAGCAGAATATTCACAAGGCTGAACCCTCCAACACACTGGCATCCCTTGAAAAGCAGCAGTTACCTCTGGCTTCCTGTTTTTCAAGGCCTCTGCACAACCTGCCCCCCCTCTGTGAGAGCAGGGGCTGTTTGATTTGTGTCTTTAGGGTCTAATGCCCAGAAAATGCTCAGTCTCCTCTGAATGAGTATTGAAACTTGCTTCTTTCGGCCCAGGACCTTTCTCTCAAAGCAGGAGGCACTTTCATAGGGGTTTGTCCTTGTGTTGTCTTGACTAAGAATAAATTCAAGAGAATATCCTTCTCTACAGCTTCTACCCTACCGCTGTGTGCTGCGGTCCAACCTTCTTATGTTTTGGTTGCTGCAAGCCCTCATTTATATGCCGTTAGTATTTTGTGGATGGGGGCTGAGGGAACTTGGGCAATCCCCTTGTAAATAACAGATGCGGGGCCGTTTTAGTTGTTTAGCAACATGCAGCCAATCGCGGTATGTTTGGACTTTGGGCCCCAGACTTGTCCTTGAGCTGAAACACGTGGACCTTGAAACTCTTCTCTTGGGTTCCTCAAGGCTGATTTCAGACACAATAAATAAGCCCATTAAAAATAAATTCCACCTTTGCACAAACTGGGCTGCCAATGGGGTTCACGTTTTTCTGCCTCCACAGCTCCAGATTAATTTAGATATAAAGGTCTAACCTGAGCTTAGCAAATACCAAGCTGCTCAATTGCAGGCGTGTGTGCTGCAGCTGCCGTCCCTTCCAAGACCAGGAGCGGCTGATGTGAATTGCTCTCGGTTCTACTTAAAGGCTGAGCTTTTTAACGTCATCAGTTTAAACTACACTCAGCAGCCAGCCGCACTTGTGAATTTTCAGAAAAACAAAGTGAAATGCTCTCTGTGTAACATGGGCCTGCTGCAGAGGAGAAGCCCGGCCTCCTCTGTCTCCCTGTACGGAGGAGACGTTTCCGTGGTTTCGTGTCAAGCCCAGCAATACACACGGGCCTTCAGTGATGTGCAGAGCATTGTGCAATGTATTGGGTGAAGCTGTCCTTCCCGGACATCTGGCCTCTTTGGGAGCTCACGCCTTCCAGAAAAGCACCGTCGCCATAAAACCCTGAACTAGTTTCAGCTCTTCTTAGATCGCCTTGGGGTGGTCCTGCTGTTACTCAGGGAGCTCCCTTCTGATCCCATGGAAAGTCTTAGGACAAATATGGAATACTAACGAGGAAGTCAACAAGCTCCTTTCTGATGAGTGGCGCCTGACTCATTTCCCCGTGCTTCGTGCTCCCAGGGACCCCCACTGGGAAGCTTGTTTGCATCGATACAGACACTCCACTTCGTCTTCCAGCTTCGTAGCCAGTCCTTTCTCTGGGTCATAGTATTATTCTTTTCTGGATGCAGTTTGACCAAGGAAATGAGGGGTGAATAGCCATTCATCCAATAGTTTTTCACTGGGTACTCACTGAGTGTGACATACAGTGCTAAGATGGGGACATGGCATTGGGCAGAAGGGACACTGAGGGTCCCTTTCCTCAGGACACCCCCCCCACACATCTAGCAACAGAGACATACAATAAAGAAATAATCACATGTGTACATGAAGGGAAACTGAATTTGGAAGGAGATTGGGAAAGATGTTCTGGAGGAAATGGTGTGCTGAGCCCCTACAGGATGGAGAGTGCTGGGGCGCTGAGCTCCAGGCGGAGGTAGCAGCGTGCGTGGGAGCCCCGAGGTGGCATGAATGAGGCAGCAAGAGAAGGCCAGGACGACAGTGAAACAAGGAAGAACGGCACCCGGGAGGCTGGACTAGGGGGGCGGGCCTGCGTAAAGACACGTAGATTTTATTCCATTCAAGAGCAAGCGAATGCCTTTTAAGAAATCAAATGATATGGTTTGATTCATCCTTTTGGAAGATTGCTCTGGATGGAGCGTGGCCTGGAAGGGAGCAGAGTAGAAGCCAGGAAACCCCCGAGGTCATTGGCACGGTCTGCGTTATTGGTTATTTAGATTCTTTGGCGGCTCGGACCAGAGGGCTAGGAGCAGATGGTTGTAAGGTACATTTTGAAGGCAGAATTGACAGGGATTAGGTCTGGACTGGATGTGAATATAAGGGAAAAGGGAGAGTCAGGTAACCTTAAGGTTTATGACTTAGATAGCCGGTAGGTGGGGATGAGAAGAGAAATGATTTTGGAGAAAGACGGATGGACCTTGTGATGCCAGTGAGACATCTAGGACGAACAGAAAAGCGCCTGGAGCTTAGACAAGAGAGCTGGGCTGGAGACAAACTCGAGAGTCTTTCACTAACAGAAGGTATTTGAAATCCTTGGTATGAGTGAGAGGGAGACAGTGTAAAGTATAACAGTAAAGGGGCTCAGGTGCGAGCACTGAGGAATGGCAGCATTTGGGGAGCAGGAAGAGGATGGGGAAGTCCCAGGAGTCTTCCAAGAATCGGCCAGAGAATTAGGAGAAAAACAAGGAGAGTGTACAAGGAAGGCAAGTGTCAAGAGGAAGAGCGATCACACTCTTGCTGTCGTGAGATCCAGTACGATGACAATGGAAAACTGTCCTGTAGACAAACGGTCTCAGCTGGGGGCAGTCTTGCCCTACAAGGGTGCTTACGATGTCTGGAGAAATTTCTGGTTGTCACAACTTGGGGGTGCTACTGGCAACTAGTGTGTAGGAGCCAGAGATACTGCTAAACATCCTCTGATGCAGCGGTCCCCAACCTTTTGGGCACCAGGGACCAGTTTTGTGGAGGACAGTTTTCCCATTGTCCAGGGCAGGGGAGTGGTTTCAGGATGCGCTTAATTCAAGCACATTACAGCCAAGCTCACCTCCTGCTGTGCAGCCGGGTTCCTAACAGGCCTAGACTGGTACCCATCCACAGCCTGGAGGTGGGGGACCCCTGCTAGATTGCACCAGACAGCCCCCACAGCAAAGAACTATCTGGCCCTAAATGTCAGTAGTGCCAAGACTAGGAACCCTGCCCTAGAGGAAAAGGTTACTGGGGTGGAATGGAAGTCTGAATTCAGCTCATCACACCCAGAGCCACCCCACCTGCCCTGGAGTCTTCGGGTTACTTAATGCGTGTGGAAGACAGAGGGCACAGACCGCTCAGCACAGACAGCACACTTGTCAAGGATGGCTTCCCAGATCACTACCCTGCGTTACAGGTAGAATTCTTCCTGCAGTTAGACCTCAAAGGAAAACTCATTATTGCAGGCATAATTGAGAGCCTGCAATAAAATCTTAGAAAAAGGACGCGCTATGGGACTGACTCCCTTGTGACCCCAATCCCACCAGCCTTCAACCTCCAGAATCCAGACTGCAGTGGGAACCCACCGAAAGGGAGAGACGTGAGTTTCCTAGGCTGTTTTCAGTTGAGTGTTGCTAACCAGGGACTGAAAATAACAACCAATTCAGAAGGCAAACTATCTCCAAGTAAATGTCTCCTCAGTACACTGTAAATAATTAACACCCCCTTCTCCACCCCAAGAGTTTCCTTCTAAAATAAAATCTAACCGTGTCACTTTCTGCTTAAAACCCCTTAAAACCCCTTGCTGCCTGGGAGGAAGCCCAGCCCCTTAGCATGGCCCTCTGCCTTCTCCACTCCCCAGTCCTCCCCACCTCTGTGCCACTCCCCTAGGGAGCATCCAGCCATTTCTCCTTAGAGGGCAGCTCAAACACGACCTCTCTAGGGGGCCTTCCTGGGCATCCCGCACCCCAGCCCACTGTCTGCGGAGTTCTGGTCTGTGGATTCCAGATCGTGCTAGCTCGTGCTAGCTCACAGTTATATCAAGAGTTCCATGAAGACAAGAGCTGTCTTCTCCGTCACCATGTGTCAGCAGCTGGTACGGCGCTGGCACACAGCAGATGCTCACGTAATGGTTGTTGAATGAGTGAGTGAAAGCCATGGGCTTTATTTTTCCTTCCAGCAGCCACAATTTCAGAGCGAGCGCCATCAAAGAAAATGAATTGGTTGCCATTAAGCTAACAGTTGTGAATCAGAGCTCCATTTTTTTAAAAATCTGAGGCACACAGCTTTACAGGGTTTTTTTTCCCCCAATCCATCTTTATAAGTTGACTGTGTCAGCATCATAAATAGGAATGCATTTTCTGTGGAGCAAGCTGCAGTGCCAGTGGGCTGAATCTGCTCGGGGATTTTTGATGCTTAGGAATTCAGACCTGGGTTATCTAGGTCACCTCCCTCCACCCAGCTGCCGTCACACACGCCACCATCCAGACCCAAGAAGAGGATTAAAGCACTCTTTTCTTTTTCCATTTCTCCTTGGAAACCTCCCAGCCACACAATCAAGAATGCTGCTCTCCATAAGGTGACCGGAGCTGGGAATTTTCCTCTGGGTGCCCTCTGCCTGGTGGCTCTTGTGCCACCCCTAGCCAGGGACCCAGACAGACGCTGGCAGCCCGGGATCAGCTGATTGCCTTGCCCGGTGGTCTCCGCATTCTCTTTTTTCCAGAGCTGCTGTTTCCTATCCACCTTCAGGGCCTGAGCTTCACCTCTCTAGAACCTCTTCCTCTCAAGTTTTGTTCCCTCATATCCATCACAGAACTCTGCAGGGCGTTACTGTATTTAAAAAAAAATCAGTGTGATTTCTCAGGCACAGAGTACACCCATCGGTCTCAACACAGCCCCACCAGGGCCCTGTCCCCGTCAGAGTCAGAAAGCTCGCGTTAGCACCACCAACGCTGCAAACAGGAGGTGAGGCCAAAATCCGAGCAAGTTGTGCTTGTTATGTGGTTGATATGTGGGTTGTTGCCTCTTACCAAGACTCCCATCCCAACCCTTTGAAGCTCTGCCACGGTTTCCAGGCAAACATCGCAGCCCGGGAAGGAGGAACTCTGTACACTAAGAACTCTGTTGCAGAACACCCGCAGAGGTGCGGCCAATGGCCCATACCTGCAAAGCTGAGCAGCTTAGGGCACAAGGACTCATCTCAACACCTGGCTGAGGGCTAGTGCAGCCTGGACAACCCCCAACAGTCAGTCTTAGAGAGCCCTAACTGGGGCGTTTCGTGTTGGCTCATGTATAGTCCCTCGCTCTCCCTGCCGGATTCACTACTGGATTCCTAAGGTTTGGCTTCCTTCAAAAGGCAAGGAGTGACCAGAGAAACGACATCTCTGTCGGCCTCCTCGAGGCTGCCACCCGCAGCTCCCCCAGAGATGCAAATGTGGGGGGCATAGCAGCTTCTGAATTGTCAGACATGCCTTGAGTAGAAAGGGGGCGGGGGGAGAAATGTAATTCCTTAGTGAAAGAAGTTTAGAAATAGAGGATTTGTGTGTGGGGGGGGGGGCTTCATCTTTTTTTAAATCTTCATTGAGAAATAAATGTAAAGCAAAGCGGAGTCTCTAGACCAGTGGTCCTCACTACTGGTGAGGTTTGCCCCCCAGGGGGCCCCTGGCAAAGTTGGGAGACATTTTTGATTTTTGCCACTGGGTGGGGCTTGTTTGGCATCTAGTGGGCAGAGGCCAGGGATGCAGCTAAACATCCTATAATACGCAGGCTGCCCCCCGCCCCCCCCCCCCCCCCCCCCGAGCTGTATTATCCAGCCGGAAATGTCAGAAGTGGCAAAGTCGAGAAACCCTGCTATAGACCAATCCAAGGAAAGGAAATTTACTAAAGCCTATTGGCGGCAGGATTCATTCATGAGTTTCTTTAATTTGCATTTATTCAGTGCCTGCCCTGTGCCAGCCTCTGTGCTAGGCACTGAGGCAACAAAGGCCATGATTGTGTCTAATCTCTACCATCCCTTGAACTTGATCCTCTTTTTACAGAAAAAGCAAGTTCCTCTTTCCCTTCATTCTGAGGGGAGTAAAAGGTGTCTCCATCTTGCCAGGGATAAGTAGAGCATAGTAACGTTAATGGGGAAATGTACAGTGTTTGGGACCCAGGTAGCAATGAAGGACAAAGGATAACAGCTTTCCTAGAAGCATGGGCCCCTGGAGTCGTACAGTTGAATGCAGGACAGTGCAGGGGAACTTCTGGGCAGAATTTGATTTTGAGCCTTCCCCCTTGAGCTGGGTGACCAAGAAAGGGGCCTCTTCCTGTCAGCCCCGGGGCCGAGACGGTCACCTAGACTGAGAAACCATCGGCGGCCAGTCCGTTGGTCACGCCAATCTAATAAATACCTGTTGAACGCTCTCTTAAGGGAGAGAGAACAGAACAAAGAGAGCTGTATCTAACTTTCCAGTAACTGTCAGGGGTGAGAGATTAAGTGCTATTTGCTCAGTACGATGGGCCCCCAGAAAGGGAACAGAGAGACAAGTAAATATTATCATACTTAGCCGTACCCTTCAGTACAAAGTGCTTTGTCCAGCCCACTCGGCTCCCTCAAATTAAAAATGTTTTCATTTTGGTCCACATCTTAGCGCTTGAGGGTGGTAGAATTTTCACGTAGCTCCCAGTGGCCAGATTGGACGCAGCTGCCTCATGCTGGGGTGCGTAGTTGAGTTTAGTTGGTTGTGTTGTTATTGTCATTTTTCCCCTTTTCCCTCCATCCATCTGTTCCTTTCTGAGAATAGCGCAGCTGTTTCATGATGGGTTCCAAGTGACTGGGGTGCTGGGCGCCTCTTGGGTAATACGAGGGCTGACTGCACCGTTGGTATAGGGAGAGGGGAGAAGGCCCCCACTGCCACCGTGCTGTCTGGTGATCACCCCTAGAAGTGGGGTCCAAGCCTGCAAAGGAGATCAATGGGGGGGCAGGGGGTGGTCCCCAGCAGCTTCTGCATCGCAGGACCCTGGGTGCCACCTCTGCACGGGGTCTGAGGAGGCCAGTGCCATTAGAGAGGGAGGCACTTGGTGGCGGCTTCCGGAAGTGGCGGGAGCAGTAGATGATGAGGGATACCATGGAAAGAAAGGACAACATTTTTCAGTGGAAGGTTCTGTCCCTTGCTCCCTCAGAAGCCCAGAATAGGCAGGTGTTCTTTCCCAAGGGGTCTGCTGTCCTTCCCCACCCCCCAGTGGCCCCAAGAGGAAAGCAGCATGTGGCGGCCATATCTTCACAAGTGGGGAGCCTGGGTGATTGCCTGGGAAACTGGCTTTTTCTCTCCCGATCCTCCCCTTACATTGCACTGTGCATCTATCCGGGTTGATGGTACTGAGGCGGGAGGGGTGGGGGCGGCCAGGGGTTGTCCGATGGCCGGTCTCCAGCCCAGTGAGAAGCTCAGATGATCTTTGAATGGCTTCCTCTGTGTGGGAATGAGGGTCCATTCAGCCTGGCCAGGAAAGCTGGAAGGAAATGCTACCATTCCTCAGATCTTTGAGAACAGATCATCTGTGCAGACCCTGTACAAGACATTGGATGGGGATGTAGCCTGTGGGACAAAATGAAAGTAGGACACTCAGCTTTAAGAAGCTTAGGGCAGTTGGCAGGAGAAGGCCTCATGACAGCACAGCCTGAGGCAGCCGCAGGAGAAATGCCCCCAGGAGATTCATTCCCTGTGCTTGGTGGTCACCGCATGATGACAAGGAGGGGCAGGTCTGGACACGGAGGTGGCCAGGGCAGGCCTTCTGAGAGCGGGGGAATCTGAGCCGGGCCTTCAGACAGTGTTTATCTTTATTGTTCATCCGTTCAGAAAGTAGTACGTGATCTTTGTAAAAAAAAAAACTCCAATGTGCTATAAATAAGTAACATTGAAAACAAACGTCCTGTGACTCCTCATCACACAGATAGCTGTTGCTCAAGTTGGCATTTATGGTGTTTATACTTAAACATAATGCATAAATTACATTGTTCTGTAAAAATAAACTTACAGTGCGCACCACTGTACAACATGCATTTTCTCACTAATGCTAGAAGCTTGCGGTCTCCTGGAGAAGCATGCTTCTCTCTGGCGGGTTGGGTGATGGTGTCTAATGTGCCATTGCCCAGTTATGTCCTCTGTGGGCCTAGCTCCGTTTGGTGAGCACTTAGGTTGTGTCCACTCATGTACTGTTTTAATACTGTAGGAAACATCCTCATGTGACATCCTTTGGGCATTGTCCTAATGTTTCTGAAGAATAAGTTCCAAAAGTGAAATTGTTGCATCAGTGCTAGGTGCAGCTGAAGTGCCCCACTCAAAACCATACTGAGTTACCCTCTGACCCGCATCTGCATGAGAGCAAACTGAAGTCTGAAGATGAGAGAGATCAGAAAGTCAGTACAGTGAGTGAGGGCAAAGGCAGTGGCCAGGGTAGGAGTCCCAGCGCATCGTCAAGGGACAGTGGTGTCTGGCTGAGACAGAAGAGCCCTGAGTGTCCAGCCAAGGAATTTGGATTTTTTTATTCCACAAATAGCCTAGGGCTTTCAAAGCAGGGTCATCAGCTGTTATGCAAGGGAGAGAGGCTAGCTCTCCCAGGGGGTGCTGAGGGAGGCTTCTGGACCCCCAGCGGGTTAGGGCCCTCCTGCCCATCAAGCTACTTCTCTCCCTCTTCCGCTACCCCTTTTGTGAACAAATCACCTTCAGCCGTCTTGACAGCAATAATATTTTGTAACGAAAAGAAGCCTTAGGAAATAAAACGACATGAAACAGTAGTCCAGCCGCCAACAACCCTGGTTACATCATTTTTAAACCAATCATGGGCACCTCATTTCCCAAGGAACAAATAGCTGTTCTCTTTCAGATCTCATTTCTTCCCATGAAAGAGGGCTGGGTCACCGAGTCTCACCCAAGCACCATGTCTAGGGCCGGTTTTTAGAACCCCTGCTGTTCTTTTGGCCTAAAAATGTGGAGCCTACTGAAATGTTTTAAGCAAAGCCGATTGTTACTAGCAAAACAGTAGCGCCCGACTCCATCCTGGGAAAAAGTGTTTTGTTTTTAATTTTCCAAGAGAAGAAATTGTTAACTGCCGCAGTAATCTGCACGAAGCAGGTGCCCCAGAACTCTGTGCCCAGAGTGGCAGTGGCAGATCCTATCAATTGGATTTGATAGTGAAATGCCAGACCAAGTAGGTCAAACAAAATTAAGGTAAATGAATTCCTAAATATCAGGTCAAAACCAGAGATTCCAAGTCTCTGCCAGGAGTGGGGTTGCTAGTTATGGCATTGAGTTACTGGCTCCATAGAAGGAGGCTTTGGGGAAATGGCTCCATGGCCTAAAAGGAAAGATTCATCCAAGCAAAGCACCCACGGAACGGAGAAGCCCTTGGGCTTGCTGGAGAGGGGTCGGTGCAGGAGGCAGCCCCTGGAACCCATGCATGGGGGTTCTCAGCCCATGCTTCCCGTGTGCAGATGACCCAAGGTAATAAGGGGCCTAGGCTTTGGTCATACAGCCATGGCACTTCATCCTCCCCAGTTACTGCATCTTGAACCTCTTCCTCCCTCCAAATAAGTGGGTGGATGGAGAGACGTGATGTGAAGGGCTAGGCAGAGCATTAAAATGACTAGCACTGTCCTCGGCACCTGGTAAGCCTCCTCCCCGCTTTGACTCTGGCATGGACATCGGCAGGTATATGTGGCTGGGATGGCTGCTCAGTAGAAACCACGTGTCTTTGGAAAGTGGCTGCTGTGGGAGGTGCTGTGGTACTTGTTTGCATACTGCTTTTGATTTGTTGGCATGAACAGGGAAGAGAAACAGGGTTGAGTCCAATCACTCCAGTTCTCAAGATCACAGAATCCTCTGCAGGTACAACAAGATCCTCCAGAAAATAGAGCCATTTGTACTGCTGAGACTTTTTTAAAAGGTGTTGTTTATACATGTGTTATTATTGTTCGACCTGAATTCAGAATGCTACGTGTCTCTGATACTTTACTTCGAAGAAAACTTAGAAGTTACATTTACTGTTTGTGCGCCAACCCGGGCAGCCTGTGGCCCTGGGGTCCCAGGAGGGCACCCAGCGATCTCTGTGTAAATGTACCAGGTTTAGGGAAATAGCCCCAGGGCAGAGTCACCTAGCCTTTTTTGTGCCATGACACATGTGGGAAAGGATCTGTTTTGACCGGCATGTCAGGGAGGAGCTCCTGGTCACAGATGACCAGCCCTCAGGGTCAGAGGGTCCAGTCTGTTACCCAAGAGCGGAGAGGAGCACTGTTTTGTCCCGTCTACTATCCATTCAAGGTAGGGCAGCTTCGCTCAGGAGACATCAGTTTTCCGTACTCGGTTTACACCCGTTTTATTGTTATTTTACTTTTGTGGAGGGAAAAGGAAATAGCAACCTTAAGCCTGGAAGGCTGCCTGCTCCCCTGCCGAGGGAGGTCAGTACCGTGGAATTCGTGTGCTCTGTTGGGAGCCTGGTAGCATCCGTGGGGGCACATCCCCATGCTCTCCCTGCTGGCCAGTGGCACTGATTACAATACACGTGTTCTCCCAAACTGCTTCTGAGTTGGAGCCTGGCTTCGGATCAACAATCTAAGCTTATTTCCTCCAATCAGAGACTCTAATCAGTGTCCTCCTGGTGCTCTGGCTTGGTGTTGTCTAAGCCCTTCCCCAGCCGACACTCTCCGAGTCTAAGGCTACGACTCTGGGATGAGGGGAGCGGTATTTTTCCCCTTGAAAAGTAAGACCTGGCCCAGTGATTCTCTCTGGCACTTTCTCTATTTATTCAGACTCCAAGTACAACTGTTCAGCTTCTGCTCCAAAAATATCCACGAAAGCATAGGTGTTATTAAGTCGCTTGTCTTCATCTGTTCTTGTTAAGGGGCTCAAAGAAAGACATGCAATTACTAGGTCATTAACTTGGGCCTCAGAAGTTTCAACAGATTTCTTACAGAATTGCTAAACCCAGCTTTAGAGGGATGACGGGAACTAACTTTTGAGAAAAACAAGTCATTTATTCAGTTATATCATTTAACCCTAACAACCCAGTAGGATAGATATCGTCTCCATTTTATAGATGAGGAAGCTGAGGCTCAGGGACTCTAAGTAATTGCCGGGAATTTCAGGAAGCCTAGATTCAAACCCCAAAATGTCCAACCCAAAAGATTGTGCTTGCCTTCCCCCACCAAGCTGGCTTCTTCAGGTAAAACTCAAGGCACGAGCAACTGTTGTGTGTCCTGGAAAACACACTAGGGGATTTGTTTCCTCCTTGAATGTACCTCGTTAACCCGAGTCTCAGTGAGCTTATGCAAGGAGGACCTTGGGGAATCACGGGGTAAGTAGGAAGAGGGGCCTTTCCAGTCCTCAGTTACCCCTCTTAGGTTTAACGATCTAACAGACCTACTCCCCATCCTTTTGAGGGAAATTTCGTTTTTACAGACAGTCCAGAAAATAGCGGATTGGACAAAAGCAAACCTGGTCTGGACAAACAAAAACTGACCATCCTGCAACTGAGTGATGCAGGAACCTACTAAAGGGGCAAAAAGTTAAACCCTGCCCCCCAAGAATACACCACAGACCCAGCTCAAGAAACATTCCTTGTCTCATTTTCTTATCCCAACAGTCTTGGAGTTAAATAACTCGCCCAAGTATACACAGGTAGCAGTTGCTGGAGCAGAGATTCAAACCCAGGGATGTCTCATCCCAAAGCCTTTTCGGGCCCCCCTCGATTCTGCCCCACGGAATCCAGGACCCCGCAGAGGTGCTCCCAGGCCCAGTCAGCATTGAAATATGTTGTGTTATACATTGAAGGTTGAAATAACCCAAGGAATCCACTTCTCACTTTACCTGCTTTATGTATTGGGATTCCAAATGATATCATATTTGGAAAATATGGTTCTAAAGTCAAAATGGGTTTGAAATCTGTTTCACTTTTAAAATGAAAATCCTTTACTGCTTTCAAATTACAAGTGGATTGGCTTACTGAACATCTCGGCCTCATCTCTGTTCAACAAATTGGAGGTCCAAGTTTCCCAAAATAATGTAGTACAGGAGGAGCAAGCTCAATTTAGGGACAGCTAATCCCATGCTGATGTCTGTTGCCGTGTTGTAACTCATCAGGAATATAGGTTAGTCTGTTATCAGCTTTTGACTTAATAAATTCAAGCTGTCAGTGGGCCAAACTGTACATCATCAGTGTGTATCGAGGCTGTTAATGCTTCCTAGCCTGTGTGCAAACAGCACTGCCAAGGTCAGGGTGAGCGGGACAACGCACAATGTGCAGCCCCCGTGCAAAGGCAGCTGCAAACCGAGCCAGGTCCTGGCGGCCTTCCTTGATGGGAAGAGCTTAGCTCCCTGGGTCTTAGGAGAGCCGGTGCCTGGCCTGTCTGTCACATGCTTGGCAAGGCAGGGTCCCCTCCAGGGTGCGCTTCAATGACCTTACTGGATTTGAGGTTATCTTAAAAATATAAAGTCCTATCTATCAGTGCTGAAAGGAACAGGTTAGCATTATGCAGCAAACTGTTAGGGAGCCGTCTCTTGTTGCTCTGGAACTGGGAGCAAGGCTTAAAGCTGGGGACGAAAGAGTTAGGATTCCACATTCCACAGGCAGCTGTTAGTCCACCAAGGCCAGGTGCTCCCCAGGGTCAACCCAGATGGCCTTTCCCCAGGGCTCCCAGCATCCACCTCTTCCCCTTCCCAGTGTTTATTTACAGATGGGGAGGGGCATTTCCAGAGTCATTTGGGGGTGCACTTCTTGCCTATCCCCAAAGCCATGTGGAGGGAGTATTCAAAGACACTCGATTACAGAAATGAGGGTGTCTGCAAAAAAGCCAGCTATTTGCTGAGCTGCGACTCTGCAGGCCCGCCCTCCGTGCCACATCCCCTGAGACTGAAAGTTGGCCCCACTAGTTTGTAGTGGATCAGAGAGATCAATGCCTGCTGTCCTGCAGGAGATTTCTGAAGGAGGGGGCTTATGGAAGGTGCCCATAGCAGGGGCTGAGGTAGAGGAGAGTGAGTCTGGGAATAGGACAGGGGCATTCCCTTGGGCCATCTTTGGAAAAAAAAAAAAATGAAGATAGTAATGTACTTTATAGGTTTGTTGTGAGGGGAATTCTGGGCTGTTTTCTCTGGTCTGAACCCATTCCCCATTTCTCTGACACTAAGTGGATGGGTTTCCAGCAGTTTCATTCTGACACTCTCTACCTGGAGCTAACGTTAGATCCCCCAAGTTAAAGGGCTCAGTCCCACAAGACTGCTTCACTTGAGATGCCAGTCACAGGTCCCAAACCACCGATCCGACTAACCAGGGGTTTCCAACACAGGCTCTGGTTCACAGCAAGCACTTCATAAACACTAGGTAGTATGATTATTTGTCCCTCCCATCTTTTCTCTGACCATCTTTCTTGGAGTCCTCTCCCCACCCCCCTTTATTTATTGGTTTTAGATAGAGAGGAAAACGGAGAGAGAGAGAAACATCAATTTGCTGCTCTATCTATTTATGCATTCGCTGGATGCTCCTTGCATGTGCCCTGACGAGATCGAACCTGCAACTTTGTGGCGTGCTGGAATGATGCTGTAACCAGCCGAGCTACATAGCCAGAACTTGGGGTTCTCTCTCTCTCTTTTTAAAGATTTTACTTATTTATTTTTTTATAGAGTAGGGAAAAGAGGGAGGGAAACATCAATGCAGCAAATCTCAAAAGCATTGATGTGCTGCCTCTCTTATGTGCCTCGACTGGGAATTGAACCCACAGCCTTTCACTTTGCAGGCTGACACCCAACCAACTAAGCCACACCAGCAGGGGCTTAGGCTTCTCTTGATTTAATCTTCCTAGTCTCTAAAAGCCATCAGAAGTGGTCACCCTCAGAGGTCAGGACTGCTGACCATTAAATTGTTTTGTGTTTTATGATCCCATTTCCCTTCCTCGTGCTCCCTGTTCTCCAACTATGTAGAGTTTTGAGTTTTCCTGGCACTGAATTACTGTAACTGAGAAGGGCTCAGAACGCACACCGAAGCAATCCCCCCACCACGACCACCCTTTGTCTCCCTTTCTACCTGTCCAACGCAGCTTAGGAGTCAAGCTCCTTTAAGAGAAGTGCTTTGCCGACAAATAGCCCGAGCCACTCAGTGCTTGTGGTACACTGTAGTGCCCGGAGCTGCCCCGTAAAAAATAGCACTTTAGGTATCAACTGCTAACAAAGCAGGAATTGGCTGCTTCTGGCTATAATTTGCATTTAGGGGTTTTTGTGGGGGATTTTTTTTAAAGCTGATGCATAGCAGTTGACCTTTTAAGTAAAGTTTTAGGTCAGTTCTCAAGCATACTCTGAAAGGTCCTTAGTTCTGTTTCTTTGGTGGGTTTTTTTTCTTTTCCTTTTTCTTTTAAGATTAATTTTTTCTCCTTTTTTAAACTGTTGTTAAAGTACAGTTGTATCCATTTCCCTGCCCCACCCATCCCTACCTCCCACCCTTGATCCTACCCCCTTTGGCTTTGTTCATGTGTCCTTTGTACGTGTTCCGTGACGACCCTTCCCCCTTCTCTCCGTTACCCCTTCCTACCTCCCCACTGGTTACTGTCAGGTTGTTCTTTATTTCAATGTCTCTGGTTGTATTTTGCTTGTTTGTTTTCTTGATTAGGTTCCACTTATTGGTGAGGTCATATGGTATTTGTCTTTCACTGCCTGGCTTATTTCACTTAGCATAATGCTCTCCAGTTCCATCCATGCTGTCACAAAGGGTAAGAGCTCCTTTCTTTCTGCTGCGTAGCATTCCATTGTGTAAATGTACTACAGTTTTTTAATCCATTCATTTACTGATGGGCACTTAGGTTGCTTCCAACACTTGGTATTATAAATTGTGCTGCTATGAACGTTGGGGTGCATAGGTTCTTTTGAATTGATGTTTCAGGATTCTTAGGGTATAATCCCAACAGTGGAATTGCTGGGTTGAAAGGCAGTTCCATTTTTAGTTTTCTGAGGAAATTCCATACTGTTTTCCACAGAGTCTGCACCAGTCTGCATTCCCACCAACAGTGTACTAGGGTTCCCCTTTCTCCACAACCTCGCCAGCACTTCTTGTCTGTTGATTTGTTTATGATGGCCATTCTCACCAGTGTGAGATACACCAGTAGTATCTCATTGTGGTTTTAATTTGCATCTCTGATGACTCATGATGCTGAACATGCTTTCATGTATCTCTGGGCCCTCTGTATGTCCTCCTTGGAGAAGTGTCTGGTCAGGTCCTCTGCCCATTTTTTTTTCACCATTTTCTTTTATTATTATTTTTTAAATTTTAATTGTTGTTCAAGTACAGTTTTCTATCTTTTACTCCCATCCCAGCCCAACCCCCCTTTTTGCCCATTTTTTAATTGGGTTGTTTGTCTTCCTGGAGTGGAGTCATGTGAGTTTTTTTTAATATAGTTTGGAGATCAAACCCTTGTCTGAGGTATCATTTGCAAATATATTTTCCCATGCAGTTGGTTCCCTTTTCATTTTGCTGATGTTTTCTTTAGCCATGCAGAAGCTTTTTAATTTGATGAAGTCCCATTTGTTTATTCTTTCCTTTATATCCCTTTCTCTATCAGTGAAAATATTGCTGCGTGGAATATCTGAGATTTTCCTGCCTCTGTTCTCCTCCAGGACTTTTATGGTGTCATGACTTATATTTAAGTCTTTTATCCATCTTGGGTTTATTTTTGTGTGTGGTGTAAGTTGGTAGTCGAGTTTCATTCTTTTGCATGTAGCTGTCCGGATCTCCCAACACCGTTTGTTGAAGAGGCTATTCTTACTCCATTTTATGCTTCTGCCCCCTTTATCAAATATTAGTTGATCATCGAGACTTAGGTTTATTTCTGGGCTTTCTATTCTGTTCCATTGGTCTATGTGTCTGTTCTTATGCCAGTACTGGACTGTTTTGATTACCGTGGCCTTGTAATATAGTTTGATGTCAGATATTGTGATCTCTCAAAATTGCTATGTGGTTTGTTTGTTTTTTTAACAGCATTATTGAGATACTGTTAACATACCATACAATTCCCATTTGAAGTATGGAATTCAGTGGATTTTAGTATATTCATAGACATATACATGCAACCATCACTACCATCGGATTTAAAACATGTTTGTCACCCCTAAAAGAGACTCTGAATGCCTTAGCTGTGCCCACGTCCTGCCCCCTCCCCTCCCCCCCTTTACCTCACCCCAGCTCCAGGGAACCACTAATTTTTCTCTATGTAGATTCCTCTGTTCTGGACATTTTGTGTAAAGGGGATCCTTTAATATGCGGTCTGTTGGGACTAGCTTCTTTGAAAGCTCCTTATTTTTTATGTGTATCCCTTTTAGGGTTCAAATTCAAGAAATCTTGGTCTAAATTCAGGCCTAAATTTTACCTGGTGGAAATGGCCGTCCTTTGGAAGGAATGAGAAAATAATATCTGTAATACCTTGGAGTCTTCAAGAAAACTCCCAGAATGCAAGGGGAAAAATCTGACATGTGTTCTTAGTTCATTCCTATTTTAGGGTCGAGCATTATATTATAGTTACATAACATAGCAATTCCTAGCCAGTTACTACTTGGCCCTTTTTCATTTCACATTTATCAAAAACTTCTAATTTCAATTAACAGGGCAAGCCCCTGTTGGATATGGTCCTTTGTGGTTCAAATTGAAAGCGTAATTAATCATGGAGACTTGATATCTCAGAGAAAGTTGGCTAATAATATTCCGTTTGAGATGGATGCACACTCCAGCCCCACTCCAGGGTCTCCTGAGGGCTTCTTTTTATACTTCCCAGGTGTGAGACTGATTTCTCACAAACACTGGGGCAGTTTCACCTGGGCTGCATTAAGGAAGAAGCCCTAGTGTGTCGTCTTTGTTCTGCTCTGTCCAAGTGTAAGACGGATGAGGCCTGAAGGGGTGCTTGACCTTGAGGAAGCCTTCTAAAGAAGATGTGCCTGCACAGAAGGGGTAGCCTGTGAGGCCCATCTGGCCCCGGGGAGACAGTCCTGGCACCAGCTCACCTTCCTCCATACAGATGGGCTTGGACTACAAAGGTCCGATTTGCCATCTGCCACGCCTGGGGAGTGCCAGCAGGATCTGGCATCCGAGCTCTCATTGTGGACGAATTTAGAAGCCCCCAGCCAGAAGAGCCTACAGCCTGACACGGTCCCAGCCAGCCAGCTGCTGGGCAGAGCCCTCAGGCCTAAGCATTACTTTTAGAGCATTTGGCATCGGCCCGTGGACCCAGCTGCAGCTGGGTAACGTGAGGTTCAGTGCTCTGTGACCGAGCAAGTCAGCTGTGACCAAGTCCAACCCCCCAGTACCTGAGAGGGTGACCTTATTTGGAATTAGGTCTTCACAGAGATGATCCAGTTAAAGCGAGGTTGAGAGGACCCTTATTCAGTATGAGTGGTGTCCTTATAAAAGGGAGAAAGTTAGACAGAGATTGATGTGCACAGAGGGAAGACGATCTGAGGACATGCAGGGAGAAGGCCATGTGACTGGGGCGTGCATCTATGTGCCAAGGAATACCAAAACTGCCGCCAAACCGAACCACCAGAAGTAGGCAGAAAGGCATGGCACAAAGTATTTATAGCTCTCCGAGGGAGCCAGCTCTGCCCACATCTGGGTCTCAGGCTTCTGCCTGCAGACTGGTGAGACAACACATTTCCGTTGTTGGGGACACCCAGTTGGTGGCAGGTTGTTACTGCAGCCCTAGGAATCTAATACCGCTTCCCCATTGGGGGAAAGAGCCCTGTCCAGCTTGGAAGGTGAGTGGAAGGAGAGGATTGCGCTTGTCTGTGTGTAGCTTTCAAGTCTTCAAGAGGAAAGCTTTTAAGAAACCCCTAAGATGCTCACAGCCTATCTGACCCATCGTGCTGCTGGGAGGTAGCTGCCCGGGGTGTCCACCCACCAGGGAGGCTCCCAGGTGGCTCCTGCAGATGCCACCGTGTGGTCCCGGACCCTCCGTGGAATCGGTAAAATCGCTTCCCTGAGGGAGCAGCCTACAGTAGGGCGATGTCTTTGCTCTCTGCTTCATCATCCTGGAACCTGTCACTGAAACATAAGACAGAGATGGAAAGGAGTTGGTTCTGAGTCTGGAGATGCTCAACTTGTCCTTGGCCCAGGACCTGTCATAACGTCCAACAAGCAAAAACCCTTGTCTCGGTATTTCTCCCACCACCGTTCTTATGGACACAGACAGGTGACAGCTTCTGGAAAACGGAAGTGCCCACCAGCCTTTCACTGGCACAAGGACGCCTGCATGGTGGTTGGCGATCATGTTTTCATGGGTGCTTGTCAGCATTTTTCTGTGCACTGGACCACGGGATAACCACAAAGGAACAATCACCCTACAGCACTTTGGATGTTCCTGCTGCCTTCGTTTGAGGAGCTTAATGAGATCTGAGGAAATTACATTACAGTGTCTCTGAAGGATGTTTCTGTATCACATGCTCTTATGTCTCTGGCACGTCTTCTGGGTTGTCAGACGCCATCTACCAGGTGTTGGACTGGAGACATCGCCCACATTATCCAATTTAAGCCCGGCAACAACCCCACAAGGGAGTTAGCATGAACACCATCCTGCACGTGAGGACACTGACCCCTCTGACACTCCATGCCAGAATTTTAGACAGGACCATCCTGTCCACAGGGTATAAGGTTTGGGAGCCCAGGTCTGGGAGTCAGGCGGCGCTGAGCTTAAATTCTGGAGGACTGTGGACAGGTCAGTGATCAGCTGAGGTCCAGGGTTCTCACCTGGAACACGGGGGCAATGCTGTGTCTTACAGCAGTGGCTTACCCTTGGCCATATGTGCAGGTCACATGGGGAGCTTTCAATAAGCTGGATGGCCAGACCTCACCAAGGCCAATTATATCAGAAGCACGGGGGCGAGGGTTCACCTCGCTCCTCATCCCCAGGGGTTTCTCTCATGGTTCTGGGGGCCAGAAGCCCTACATCAAGGTGAGGCTCCAGAGGAGGATTCTTTCCTGCCTCTTCCAGCTCCCGGTGGCTCCAGGAGTTCCATGGTTTGTGGCTGCCCTTCAGTCTCTGCCTCGGATTTCATGTGGCCTCTTCTCTGTGTCTTTTCCATTTCTGTTTCTTATAAGGACACTTGTCACTGGATTTAGGGCCCACCCTCTTAATCTAGGATGATATCATTTCGAGATCCTTAGCCTCATTACATCTGCGAAGACCTTTTTCCCCAGATGAGTTCACATCCAGAGGTCCCGGCGGTGAGGACCAGGACATACCTTTTGGGGGGTCACCAGGTAATCCACTACAGAGAACTTTCACTCTATTTTCTGATTGCACTGGGTTGGGACCCAGGAGTTTCAGGGTGTGTAATCTCTTAATCACAATGAGGTCAAACTTTGTGTCCTTTTAAAATAGGCCAAATCCTAAAACCAAAATGTGGGCAGGTCCAGGCGACTTTTAGCATCAGAGATGAAGGTGGAGGCTTATAAACCTCATTTTAAAATAAACCTGGACATGAAAGTTTAAAACGTAAAACAACCCAGTTCTTTTATAAAGAACAACATGAGTGATGTAACAGAGTTTAAATCAGGACCAAAATATTGTAACAGCTGCAGAAACACAAACCAGAAATTTTAAAAATAAAAAAATTTTAAAGTTTTTAAGAAATGTCAACTGATATGTAAATGGACAGTGTAGACATTTATGTTCACAAGATCAAGTGAGAAAATGAGAGTGGAAAATGATTTTGGGAGGAATAGGGAGTAGGGGGGAGGGACGGGGGAAATGGTGCCCAAATGGGGAACAGGAGAAAAGTCTGCGGCCAGAATATTTGAGATAAGACCCAGAGGTTAGATTTTTGGTTTCCTCATCTTCATTCACAGGCATCAGTTGGAAGTTCGTTTCTGATCTTGGATTTTGATTAAAGGAGTCCTCTAGTCCTCCCTCCCCTCCCTCTGGCTCTTTGAAAGTGAGTCCCTAATTATAGGCCCCATCTGAGATTTCCTAGATGAAATCAGCTGCTATAGATATGACACCAGACTTGCAAAGAATCAGCACACTGTTGCCATAAAAAGCCCAATTGTTAATTGCTTCTTTGGCATCTGGCTATAACAAAAAACACCCTCTCCCTGTTTCGTATTAAAAGTAAATGTAGTGGAAAGAACATTGGGCTAGAATCAGGAGAAGCTGAAATTCTAGTCCCAGACCTGTTACCAAGCGCCTGTGGTTTGGGGCAAAATATTTCACTTCCCCTTGGGTTTCAGTGCCCTTATCCATAAAACTGAGGACATGAAACTGAATTGTCATTTTTTTTTAAAGATTTTTATTTATTTATTTTTAGAGAGGGAAGGAAGGGAGAAAGAGAGAGAGAGAGAAACATCAATGTGCGGTTGCTGTGGGTCATGGCCTGCAACCCAGGCATGTGCCCTGACTGGGAATCGAACCTGCAATGCTTTGGTTCGCAGCCCGCGCTCAGTCCACTGAGGTACGCCAGCCAGGGCCTTAATTGTCATTTTGATTTTAAAAGTCCTATTCTATATCTTGAAAATACAGTGCACTTCTCATTTCCATCTAGCCTTTCTCTAAAACCTTCCTTTGCAATAGCCTACTATGGTTTTATAATTTTGTGGTGCAATCAGGAACCACACAGATATAAGCATCCACATAATTTCCACTGTGCAGACAGTACCTTTCCGGTCTCATTCGGAACTGAAATTTGCTACGAGGCCCCACAGTTCGTAGCTGCTTTGGAAATGTGATCCACCAGTGTTCCACGCTTGGTATTGCAGAGTCTCACTTTGTTCTTAGGAAGTCTGGAACATACATTAGTGTGGCCTGAACTGACACTGTGTCCCTTCTGCCACACTGCATTGGTCAAAGCAAGTCAAAGGCCAGTCTAGATTCAGGGGGAGGACAAATAGCCCCCACCCTTTGGTAAGAGGAAGAGCATGCTGGCAAAACGAGGGAAGGAGTTGGCAGTGACCATCTTTGGAGATTATCTACTGTATCCCTGGTGATACATCTCTTGGCTTATTGGTTGTCTCTTTTTATTCTTAATGGTATTATGTGGTAGAGAAGCACAGGGCAGGCAAGAATTAGTCTCATGGCATTAAACATCAAAGCTTTTACTACAAACTCCAGGGTGCTTTGGACTGTAGGACTGGACACGTTACTCAGAGTCTTCACTGACCACCTGGGGAAGCGCAGGCATGGTTTACGTTGATGGAGGACTTGCTATGGGCCAGACTCTATGCTTGTGCCATTTCCATGTACCATGTCATGAAAGTATCATAACCTTTCCAGGCCTGTGCATATAATTTCAGAGGCAGTTTCAGGGTTGGTTCAGGTGATAAAAAGACAGCACGGCCAAGTTGATACCAAAGAATCAAAAATGCCACCCACGCTCAGGATCAACAGCCCTTCCCTTCACAGAAGCACTGCACTGGGGTACTTACTATGCATCCTGTTTTCTTTCCCCCACTTCTAGAATCTCTTTTGTCGGTTTCTTATTCCATTAATTATATATCTCTCCCACTCTGGTCCCTGTCAACACCTGGGCCCACCATTCTCCTGCAACTGATGCAAATCAGGAGGGACCCTGGGGGAAGGACAGGGAACAGACACCATCCAGCTACAATAGCATAATCAGGAAAATATCATTTAAAAAAAAGAGAGATTACCCAAGTAGAGTTGAGTCTGTTCTGTGCGTGGAGGGAAGTTCTCTGCAACCCCACACAGACCACACACACAGCTGAGGCCCTTTCACGCCCCTCAGGACAGAGAAGTCGGGTGGAGAGAGAGCATGCTGTGTAATTCCTGGTTCCGCACAGGGCCCACACTGTGCATTTGGTAGACGTGTGCTTAGGATAATGACTATTCTATCACTTTATGTAGCAAACCCAGAGCCAGTGAACACACTGAAAAATCCCCCTGCGGTGGCATGTAGCATTTTTCATTGTGGTTATGTCTTTTTCACAGTTTTATTGATACAAGATTTACATACCATAGAGTTCAGCCATTTTAAAGTGTTCAGTTCCATGGATGTTAACACACTCATAGGGCTTTGAACCGTCACCTTAAATCTAAGTTTAAAACATTTTATCACCCCCAAAAGAAACTTTGTTCCCATAGCAGTCATTCCCGACATGGATCCCGGCTCCTGGGGTCTGCAGCATTATGGATGAGATGAGACAAATTCACACAGACTACTGAGTCCTGTGGAGGAAAAGGGACAGCACGGCCACTCTCTCAAGGGGAGAACACCTCGACCCTTGCCTTGACAGGCTTTTATTGGGTTCAATTTGCACAGGAATACAGGGTGTATAGTAAAGCTCATCAGTCATTGTTAGATAGAAATGATGAAACAATAGGTAACACTCAAAGAACTCTGAGGGCTTATTCTGAGGCAGGGTCAGGTAGTTAAAGGGCCACAAAACTTTGGGGAACAAACTCACTTCCTGCTTGGACCCTTATCATTTAAATTGAGGATATTAACAAAGTAGGTTTCATAGGATTTCATGCATTCTTTCTTAGCCCTGATTGCCCTGGGGAACCTGCCCTTTCCAGCACAGGGCTGCACCCACCTCCAGTATTGTTTCAGGCTTAAGTCAGGCAGGGGAAGTAAGGCAGCCAAGAGATTAGGAGACTTCTTGCAGACAGAATGAGGACCCAGGCTCTGTCGAAGCTGAGGCCTCAGCTTCAGATGAGGCTGAGGGTCCATCACCCCTTTTCTATAGCCCCCCAAGTCCTTCCCTGACAGCTCCTTCATGACCATGCCTGTCTTAGGTCGTCCCTCCTTTGAGGAATCTTACCTGTCATTGGCTAACCAGTCATCCACCTGCCTGGGGCCAAGCAGGATGAAGAGAAAGGGGGCAGAGGTGGTGCCCCTACAAGGAAGATAAGCTCTGTTTCCTAAGTGGCTTATGGTCCCAAGGTCCTTTACTCAGCCTTAGCCACGAGGGATTACAGCTTCTGAAACCAGGCAGGGCAGTTCCCAACAGATTCCCTCTACCATCCCCGTCCCCTGGCCTTAGACCACCAACCTACTTTGTTTCTCCTGGATTTGCCTATTTTGGATATTTCATATAAATGGATTTATACCTTGTGACCTTTGTTGAATGGCTTTTTTCACTTAGCTTTACTTATTCACTTCTCTTATGTCATATAAATGACAGTTGAACTTTTAAGTTGCCATTTCTTTGGTATATTTTTTCCAGGATCCTAAACACTTCAAGTCAGAGAAGACAGGACGGGGACATTTAAGGGAAGGCTGGAGGGACAGTCATCAGCCTATCATGTGCTCCTACAAGCTGGTGACCGTGAAGTTTGAGGTCTGGGGGCTTCAGACCAGAGTGGAACAGTTTGTACACAAGGTAAGTGAGCCAACAGCGACTCCTGAGCTGTGGGCAGTGTAACCATCTTTATGGTAAGCTGGAGTGAGTGATGTTCAGCAGACGCACAAATGCTGAGCCAACCTGAAGTAACTACGTCCAGACAACCCTGTTTTCATGAAAATGCCTTTTACACGTAGGTTTCATTTCCTTCCACTGATAGACGTATTACACTACACCTCCTCTTCTGTGACCTCCATGTCTGCTGGGTGAGTGTATTCGGGAAATTGGGTGTTCAAAACATACTTCTCCCATATGGGAGCAACCCCAGTGCCCATCAACAGACAAGTGGATAAAAAAGTTATAGTACACATATAAACAATGGAATATGTTTACTCAGCCGTAAAAAAAAATGAAGTTGTACCATTTGCAATAGCATGGGTGGACCTGGATGGTATGATGCTAAGTGAAATAAGCCAGATAGAGAAAGACAAATATGATTTCACTTATATGTGGAATCTAATGAACAAAATAAATGAATAAACAAAATAGAAACAGACTTCGAGACACAGAGACCAGACTGATGGTTGCCAGAAGAGAGGGGACTTAGGAGGCTTGGTAAAAGGGATTACAAAGTGCAAATTGGGCCCTGGCTGGTGTGGCTCAGTGGATTGAATGCTGGCCTGCAAACCAAAGGGTCACCAGTTCGATTCACAGCCAAGTCACATGCCTGGGTTTCAGACCAGGTCCCCAGTAGGGGGCTCACAAAAGGCAAACACACATTGATGTTTCTCTTCCCTCTTTCTCCCTCCCTCCCCCTCTCTCTAGAAATAAATAAAATCTTTAAAAAAGAAATTTTTTTAAAGAAGTACAAATTGGTAGTTACAAAATAGTCAAGGGGTGTAAAGTACAGCATAGGGGATATAGTCAATTATGTTGCAATGACTATGTACAGTACCAGGTGGGTACTGGAAATACCGGGGATGGGGACCACTTCATAAAGTATATGATTGTGTAACCACTATGCTGTGCACCTGAAACTAGTACAAAATAATGTAGAATGTAAACTGTAATCAAAAAGTAAAATTTAAAAAATATATATATTTCTCCCTTTGGCATGGGGCCAATCTAGTTCCAGGCATGGGTAGGTGTACTTGGGTTCCATGGAGAGGCCCGGGGCGTATCTGTGTGTGCAGTCCGCAGGGATAATTCTCACTCAGAAGGTCCTGCAGATGTAGGCCCCTAAGGTAGAAGATGCCCTAAGAAGCAGAATAAGAAACCCCAGTAGTCCCATTAGATGGTGCACAGCAGAATTTCTGCTCTTACAGTAATTCTGTCACCAAAGGATTGGTAACAGTCTCAAAACACAGATTTCAGTTGTATAACCACTTTGGCTGACACGTTAATTTTGTAGCAAGAATTCACTTGGTAATTATTTAAGTTTGTTAGAGGTTTCTAACATGACCTCTGGCCTCACAGGAAAAAAAAATTTGCAGTGTTGAGTACTGCCCTTTGTAACTCCTTCCAGTTCCATAAAAATAAATTCTACCCAAGTTGTCTCTGCATTCCACATAGGCTGGATATCTGTTTATTTTTCCACTTAAAAACTGATTAAAAAATAGCTTTCTGAAATTCTTTTGGAGGCATTGGAATTTAACCTTAATGTGCTGAACTTTTTGTTACTTAGATGTATTTGTCTACGGGGAGGGGGGCAACTGACAATAAAATAGGGCTGCCAGTTAGCAATAAAATATATAAATCTTGAATTTAGCTCCAAGAAATAGATGAACTTGGGCTCATGATAATAGCAGACTCTGGAACAGAGTTCAGACAGAGAAATGTGCCGATCTTCTGCTGAGCTCCAGAGCCGTGCTGCCCACCCAGAGGTGGGAGCTGAGTGAGACACGGAGAAATCAAGTCCTGGGACCTCCTGTTGTCCTTCTGTGTCCAACTGTTTAGCAGGGACAGACGGTCAGAGTAAATATTTTCCAGCCTCAGTTCTAAGTCTGTCTCAGGCTCTGGCTTCCTTGACTTCCTACATTCCCCTGCCCCCCTTTTTTTTAACCACAGATCATCTCTTACTAGGTCCACTCCCATAGTGCATTTTATTATTTCCTTCTCCTACAAAGCATGTTTAGATTGCCACAAGGCTCATTGTCTTTCTTTTCTCACAGGTGACTTTGACTAGCTTTGAGAATCTCTTTCTTTAAAGTACTGGTAACAATTACGCTGTAGTCATAGGCATCCCCATTGTCCGTTTCCAAATATAATGAAGTGTTGTCGACACCCCCACAGCACACCTGCTCTGGCCCATGAGTCGCTAATGAGTTTCCGAGGCTAGCATTTGCATGGGCGCCTTTCTCTAAACACCTTTGTTTTTTAAGAATCTTTTCACAGTTGAGGGGAAAAAATGTTGGAAAGCGAGCCATTAGCACATTATTGAATCCTTGTTTCCAAGCAGACAGCTGTGTTGTGCTTAATGTAATAGAGTATATTTACTGATGCCTCGATGCTGTTCTTTTGATTTCCATGAATTTGACACACTCAGCACTCAAGTGCATGCAGTCTCGTGTTGTTTCTTATTTTCTTGATGTGTTTCCTCCTTAAGCCTCACTAGATATCCAGAGTCCTGGGCTAATAAGCACTGTACTATAAATGCTTCCCTCGTCTCTGCAAAATCGCCAAATTAAAATCCCTCATTTATTGATACATGCTGGAACCTTGCATGAGAGATTTTTGACAATTGATTTGTTTGATAGGAAGAAAGGAATGTTGTGTGAGTATGTATCCAAGAAAAGTAAAAAGGCGTATTTACGGAGGACCAAAATAAAAGAGTACCATGAAACGAAAGCACATGAACAGGGTTACACATACACAAACTATATCTATAAATGTTTTCTTTGTCCACTACTGTCATCATGCGTCACCATCAGAAATAGTCTCATTCCTTTTGTCCCCAGTCAGGCTTCTCACCGCTCACTACCGTGTTCTGTTCTAGTTCGGGTCTCTTCTTCCATCTCTTTCGGTCATAGTTGACTGCATGTGCTTCTTCCCCGCTTCTGTTTCGTGACAGTCAAGCCTAGAAAGGTATTTGCTCGTCTGGTATCCCACACCTTCAGTCAGTTAAAGAAAACTAACCAATATTTAAGATACTTCACCAGAGAAGCAAGACCGTTAAGTGCTCTTTACCTAGAAGTGGCTTGCTGCCCAGAAAAGGTTCCCGACTTCTAACATTTATGACCCCCTGGCACCAGTGAGACACACCCCTCTACAAGTGAAAAGCAGAACTTGTTTTATGCAAAGACAAACAAAAGGAAAAATCTCAAGGTGATTAGCCTGTAGATTCGTTCCGATCATTGCTGAGACTGTCAAGTCGTTTGTGCACACCTCCAGCCCAACCTTCAAGTACGATGGACATTAATTTACACCAAGGGCTTGCACGCCACGCGAAGGGCTGAGGGTAAACAAGTGCACTATCTGTGCAATTGTCATCCCATAGGGAGAGAGGGATGGAGAGATTTGTAATTGCCAGGATTCTTAGAATTGGGAACGATCTATGTTCCTGATAGTTTTAATCAAACATGGCATTATTTCAACATCCTTCTTTTCCTGTTGTAGGTGGTCCGAGATATTCTGCTGATTGGACATAGACAGGCCTTTGCATGGGTTGATGAGTGGTATGGTAAGTCAACTTCCCCGGATAACTTGTAGAACAATTTCATAACAGGCTGACTTGGGATTTCAGTCCATCTAGCTTCCTGCACTACTTAGAAAGGCAAGAACGAAGGCAGGGCTACTGCATCCTGCATCGGAAATAGCACTGTTCATGGAACATAATGAAGAAAAATGTAATGAGAGAAGCTTGGTCTAAAATAGCTCTAGTACTTAGCTGTTTACTAAGTAGGACCTCAGGATGTTTGATGTTTGCATTCTTGACTTGCATACAGGACTCCATAAATCTCTGTTGGATGGGTTTCAATCCC
Source organism: Phyllostomus discolor (assembly GCF_004126475.2). Lineage (NCBI taxonomy): Eukaryota > Metazoa > Chordata > Mammalia > Chiroptera > Phyllostomidae > Phyllostomus > Phyllostomus discolor. Next base: position 89,038,689 of record NC_040910.2, read on the forward strand.
GTCCTAATTTATACCAAACTTCAAGATGAAAGCTGTCTCAAGCCATCATATCAAATAAAAGCCGTCCTTTGATTCAGAGATCACTTGAAACCCTCCGTCAACCAAAACAAGGATTCTGTAAGAACTCAAGGGCAAAGGCAAAGGTGCCCCCCTTAATCCTGAGACTATTGTTTTGGCCTTTTTACTTCTCTCTGTCTCTCTCTCCCTCGTTTTTTTTTTTTTTTTTTACGTGATTTGGGAAGAGTTAAACAAGTTCTGCACATTTCCAGTAAATGAAAGCGTTTGTCTAGTCCCGTGGTGGATGGACCACCCTCCCCAGGTGCTCAGCACCATCGCTTTGTCCATGTGAATCTGCATTTCCCCGATCAGTCCTCCGAGGCTAGTGCCCTTGACTATAAATAGAAGCAAACAGACCTAATTGGCTACTTGGGTTAGAGCCGATTACCTAATGAAATGCCCTTCTCCTCAGCCTTATTTGAAGTCACACTAAATTTGTTCTGAGTGTCACCTCAATTGCATTTGGGGGCTTTTCTGTCCTCGTTTCACCAGCTCCCTTCCTCTTCTGAACAGAAGGTATCGAATTGAAAGTAGAAAATAGGTTGGACTGAATGGGCAAAGACAGTAAGTGGTGGTTAGTAATGTCGTTAGCTATTTCTGAGCCACATTTTTTTTAGAAACGTGGTTCTGTAGGCCACCAGCTTTTTATATTTTGCAATTTTTCCCAGATCAGCATCTTCTGAAGAACAAATGGGTCTTCCTGGAACAGATTCTTTGGAAGCCTCACCACTGTCTTGACACCCAACCCTCCCCCGCATGCTGCTCACACAGCGAGGGGCCTGCCCCACCACACGGTTGGTCGGTTGGTCGGTCGTGCTGCCTCCCTGAGACCTGCTTGTGGCTGTGCTTCGTGAGGCAGGCGGAGGGGAGGTCTCCTGTGATTACTGCCCCTGATATTAAACCAACCTTTCTGGTTGTCCCCGCCCCACCCAGGGAGCTTTACTCAGACTCTTAGAGGGAGCACAGACCCCCAAAATAGGTTAAGGACTGGTCTGTCCCAGCTTGGACTCCTCCAAGCTCCTGGTTTCCTTACACTTAGAAAATAGCAAAAGGAGACTCAAGGAATAATAGGCTCAAACCGATTAGAAGTTTGACTAGTGAAGAGAGGCCTGCAGGGCCAAATACCTGCCACTCTGAGGACAGAGAAGACACAGGGCAGTCTAGCAGACTTCTCTCTAGTGCTAGAATGCCCGCACGGACTGTTAGGAAACAGCATTGCACAGGGTAGTTGGGTCCTGGCCAAGAGGACAAGCCGCTACAAGCCTGTTGGTCAGGAAGAACGGTTCAAGCAGAGGCCGATCTAGAAAGAGAAAAAATGGTGGGTGGGTCGCTAGTAAGTGAACTGCTGGGGTATGAAGGATGGGGACCGACTTGGCAAGCCAAGCCTGGCATAAGGAAGAGACTTCAATACTTTTAGTCCAAAAAAAGAAAAATCTCAAACTATTACAAAGGCCCAAAGCTAAAATAATGCGTCAAAGGAACCTGGAGGTCTCCAGTCCTAGAGACCTCACAGAGAACACCTACCTATTTACTGGGTTGGCCAGAAAGTCTGTATGGTTTTTTTTCCATAAAATAAGAGACACATTTTTCATTTTCACCAATAACTTTATTGGTTTGGATATTTTGAGTATGTCAGCTCTCCCACGTGGTGTAACGTTGATTGTTCTCAGTTAATGTCTCAATTTGATCACGATCAACTTCACTGGTCTACCTGACTATGGAGCATAGTCCAGCAAGAAATCTCCAGCACAAAACTTTGTAAACCACTTTCAACACATTCAGTTGGTCACAGCACCTTCTCCATACACTGCACAAGGCTTTTGCATTTCAGTTGCATTTTTACCTTTCTTAAAATAATAAAGCATAATATGCCAAAAATGTTGCATGTTTTCTTCCATCTTCAATATTAAAATGGTACACACAAAAATTCACCAATCTTGGTTTTTTTTTAATGCACATTGATGTGATAGCTGTCATAATACAATCTAACAAAATTGTTTCGAGTGAAATTAAAAACAACTAAGCACTACTAGAGCCATCTTACGGAAAAAAACCAAATGAACTTTTTGGCCAACCCAATACCTTCGATGGCTTAGGTGGAGACAGAACTCAAGGAGTCTATTGACAAAAAGCCTGTTCTGTATCTGAGTGCAGAAAAACAGCTTGTGGTTTACGGGATGCAGACCAGCAGGGGCCTCGGGCTCCCCAGAGAAGATCTCCGCCCTCTGTGTACACAGTCCTAGCCCCAACCAAAACAAGCAGGGTTTTCACTCAGCACAGGGCCTGAGAACCACCCCATCCATCTCATATAAATTACTGCTGGCATCATCCCCCAGCTGAGCCTTTTGCCAGCAACACAGTGGCTCCTTCATTACCCAGATGCAGACACTCAAGGCAATTGAATGGAAATGGGCCTGCCCACAGAGTATCTTCTCGGCCCCTTATCCAAGGTAATGCTGGGGACTATGGGCTTCTCGGGGGAATGGGTGTATGTCACTGTTACAAAGCCAAATGTCTACCAGGATAGCCCTTCAGTTTGGGGTACCTGAAGTTGCTTCTTTTCCTTTGGTCTATACAAGCTCAGTGATGCTGTCATTAGTAAACATGGAAAAGGTCCCAAGTAAAAACAAACCAACAACAACAAAAAAAACTCCTGCCTGTAGCTTATGGCCTGGTTCTGGTAGTGAAGCCCCTGGACCAGCAACATCAGCACCCCCTGGTTACTCGTTAGAAATTCAGATTCTCAGACCCTACCCCAGACCCACAGAGTCAGATACACTGGGGTACAGGCCAGCAATCTGTGTTTCAATAAGCCCTCCAGGTGATTCTGATGCTTGATAAAGTTTGAGAGCATCTGCGGTATGGCATGGACTGTAAACCAGATTAGATGGCAAGGAAGGACAGTTTAATTCAGTACAAGCAGGTTAGACTAGAGAACGGTAGATGTCTTCAGGGCCACCTGCCAAACTCTGGTGCCTTGTGAGAAGTAGAGCAAGGTGCCCCTTTTAAGCAGATTCTGCAGGTGTTACTGGCTCTGGGCTGAATTTTAGCCTCATTCACCTCCTGGGCTGTGCATCCATGCAGGGCACAGAGTGTACACTCTCCTTGTGCGGTGGCAGCCCTGGCTGTCTTTCTAACTAGACCTGCCACCTCCGGTGTGTAAGCAAAAGTTAAAAAAAAAAAAAAAAAAGGACATTGTAGTTGACGATGATCTTTTCTTGCCTCAGGATTTTAATTTTGTGTCTTTTCGGAGTTTTCAGCGTTTTGCTGTCGCATCACTATTTCCCTAAGCAGATGCTGTGCTGCTCATATTCATGGTGAAGTGTAACCATCTCCACTGTGGGAGGACTGGAGCTTGTCTTTCAAAGGCTTGATTGGTCTTTATCCCTGAGCCTCGGGTGCCTCCTGCATGACTAGAACAGTAATCAGAGAAGTAGCAGCACATTTCCGAAGATGGGCTGGATAAAAATAGGCAGCCCCGCTTCACAGAGGCATGGTTTTGATTCACAGCCTGACTGTATTTTGGGAGAGGAACACAGGATTACTAGAGGGAGGCTGCGATTGGAGGGAACCTCTTGAATGTCTTTGAAATCCTCATCCTTCCAAAAAAAATCTGGGGGTCAGTTCTGACTGGCGTAGATGAAACCACCTCATGAAAATGACTTAGAAATCATCTTGGAGTCCCTAGCTCACAATGAGTGAAGCTAGCTCAAGGTGGAGATAGCATTAGCTGGTTGAGTTCACCACGCCTGCACTTTCCAATGGCCTCATGTGAACTTGAGTGCCGTGGCTCTTATGCAACATTTTGTGTGTGTGTGTGCTTATTATGTTCATTTCTCTGGGGAGAGAACTCGTAACTTTCCATCAGATTTTCAAAGGGATCTGTGATCCACTCTGCACTCTTTCAAGTTAAGCACTATAGGAAAAATAATCACAACTGCAGTTTACAATTCTGGATCTTAAGAGTGTGAATACATGGAAAGGGTATGCACCAAGCTTTGAGGACTGGCTAGTTTCACTCCAAAAAAAAAAAAAAAAGTGTAGCCATCCTAAGCTGTTTATAACAAGCATTGTTGAATTTATAATCATTTTTAAAGGTTTAAATAGGGCACCTCCCAAAGGACAGCCACCGTTTCAGTGGAGCCAAAGCAGTATCAAATCTGACTCCTGATTGCCGGAGCCTCCCGCCCCCGCCACCCCTGGCCCAACCCAGCCAGCAAGGAAAAAATGCCTTCTATTTAGGCAGAGGAGCCTGGAAGTGGAGAGAAAATGTAGGAAATATAACATTATGTGCCATTGGACAAGTTACTGAGTTAGAGTAATAAGACTCTGTTTGAAAAGTTTTAATTGCTGCAAATGTGCAGCACAATGTGGGAAAACTCTTGCTTGCAGATGCTTGCTCCCTCGGCGTTGGTGATTTCTCTCTGCGTTCAACTGACTCCTGTCCCAGAAGCCTTTCAAATGTATGATCTTGCCTCCACTTCCCATGAAATCAGCTTGCCTTCTTTAAAACTGAAGTGATTGAAAGAAAATTGCCACCATAAACAAAGTTGAAAGACTCTGCAATGTGTGCTTACAGTACTTGTAGCTAACTTGTAACTTGTAGGAGAAAATACTTGTAGTATATGTAGCTAACAGGATTAATACCTATAATATATATAGAGGTCCTATAAATAAAAAAGCCAATAACTCAATAGAAAAAAAAACCCGAACAGGTCAACAGCAGAAAGAGAAATGCAAATGGCTGACAACCTCCCTACTAATCACAAGAAATGCAATGAAAGCAACAGAGAGATATGACATGTGCCCATCTGATAGCAAAAACTTAAGAGAGTGACAATATTCAGTTTTGGATAGGTAGAAGAACAAATGAGCAGCTTTTATGAAAATGTTAAGTATAGATAAACTATAACCCACTTCTAGAAATTTGTTCTTAACAAATTAAGAACGACACATGTGCTCATTAATATAGGTACAAAGGTATTCGGTGTAGTGTTGTTTATGAAAGCTGAAAATTAGTCTCAGTGTAAATGCCCATTAAGAGAAGCATGGTCAGGTAAATTACGATCTGCTTATTCTATGAATATTGTGTGTAACAACTAAAAAGAATAAGGTATTTCTTATATACTGGTATGGAAATATACACATTTTCCATTAGTGGAAAAAGCAAGCCAGAACAATGTGTATAGTATGGTTTAGTATGCTGTAGTTTGATTCCGTAAGTGTAAAATAAATTAGATTGTGTGTGTGTGTGTGTGTGTGTGTGTGTGTGTGTGTGTAGTAATGTACCTGTGAATTCATACAAAAAAAAAAAAATCTGGCAGCCTGGGGTTATTTCTAGAAGGAATAGGATTTGTGGGAGAGGTTAAAAGCAGTTATTCTCTTCTCTCTGTAACCCAATACTACTTGAATTATTTCTATGAAACATAATTCATTCATTACTTGAGTGACTCATTAAATAATAATTAGAACCCACATTTTACTTTTTAAAAAGTAGAAAATGGTTAAAGAAAATGGACCAGGACTCATACAGTTGGGATATGTCTTGCTTTTTAATGAGAGTCTTAGTTCATGGTTTAAGGAATCAAACAAAGGTCATCAGTGAACAGACCCCCTGGGTCCAAAGCTTTGATGAAACTGGGCTGAGGGTAGAGGAGGTGGTTCCAGGCTCCACCCAGTCACCCGGAGGAGATGGTAGGGCTCAGGCTGGGGCAGCCGGAATGGGAATGTGACTCGGGCTAAGAGACTGCTGCTTCTCCGCCATCACCTGAGGAGGGTGAGAAAGGAAGAAATGGCCTTGGGAGAGGACAGAGAGGAAATCATGCCCCACAGAATGCAATGAGAGGGGCATTAATACCCCCAGAATACTTCCAGGGCTGCAGCTGTCCATCAGCCTCTGCTGGCCTAGTGTCAAAGATACTAGGATGTGCCTTTCTTAGAAGCAATACACGCTAGGTCCAAGATTCTCTTACATCGGACCATTCGCCCAGCGTTACTTATTTAAGATGCCTTTACTTAAAAGACCTTATTTAGGAAAAAAGTAAATTATGGCCTTCTAAATCTACAAATTAAGGAGTGATTGTTTTTCAGTTTGCTTGCAAAATAATTGACATAGATTCTTCTAACTGAGAGTTTCTCTGATGCACACTCACACTTGGGTGGCTGGAAACAAAGAGTCCTGAACCTAAATGGCCAGACCTCACTGATCACTGCAAGTCAGTCAGTGGGAACGAGTCACCTCCGAAAGGATAATCTGTCCTAGGGCAGGTGGAACTGAGTTTACTAAGAAATTGACTCGTGTCTACAGAGTAATATACCTTACAGAAGCAAGACATAATACATTTCACCAGATAACCTGAACAGGAGCGTACATTTTCACTTGATTAGCTTTCCATAAATTACTGAGGAATACTGAAAGTGTTTACATCATTTCCATAAGCATGTGTGGTGGGTGGGGACAGTGCAGGATTTCAGCAAACACGTTTTGCTTCCTCGTCAGCAGGGACCCGATCACCGTCATGCGGTCATCTGGTGAGAACCGCTTCACTGGAGGCGTTTGTTCTCCTGTGGTCTGGCTGCGAGGCTGTTTTTCTTTTAGATAAAATGTCCTGAAACTTTGTTTCTTAACTCTGAATGTTTAAAAGGGGGGAGGGTCATGATTCTGGAATGGGCACAGCTCTAGAAAAGTGTATCTTCTCCTTGCCACTCCCAGAGCGATGGTGTCCGTCTTCCTTCTAGTGATCGCAAGTAATGGATTGTTGAGTGACCTTTTTCTCTTTCTTGCGTGAGTAGTGCATATTTGAAGTAGAAAATGTGGAGAATATAGATAAGCAAAAAGAAGAAAATTACCTACAATTCCAACCCCTCAAAACAATCACTGTTAACATTTTGAAATGTATACTTTGTTTTTTTAAATGTATATAATGCTTTTCTAACAAAATTGATTTCACATAACGTGCATAAATTTTTACCTCCTATTCTTTATTTAATAATATACCAAGGACGTTTCTCCATAGTGTTCATTACTTTTCTACATTATTTGTAATGGTTTGCATAATACTATCAGTCCCCTGGGTTGTTTTCAATTTTTCACTATTATAAACAAGATGGTAATGAGTATCTTTACTATTAAATCCCTCCTCACATCCATAAATGATCTGTCTTTGAAAGCACAAAGTCACACAGTTTGAGCCCTTCTTTTAAAATTGAGCTAATGAAAGGTAAAGAATGATTTGTGTTGGAATTCACTAGAACAAAGAAACTAAAGTGCCTTTGTTTTTGCCTTCCACATTCCTGCCCTCACAGTGAGGGGTAGGAAAGAAAAGTGTTAAGTGAACCTAAGTACAGAAAAATTTCTGTAAACTTTAAACTTTTAGCTTAAAATTATCTCAGTATTTATTCCAGGTATATCTGTGTTTAAGAAATGTTGATAATCAGCCATAGAAATTAAAGTGATTGTATTGAAAGAATGTGTTATTTTTGTTAACTAAGGTGCATTTGTTCTAATCACAAAGCAGCATCTCTTTATTGCTTCCAGTTACCTTGATTTTCTAAAAGAAAAGCATGCTCTTTGCTTGGCCAGACTGCTGCTTAGCATTCTTGATACTTACATTGCTATGGACAGCATCCTTCATTGACGGGTTTGCGGAGGGGTGGGAATCATCCATTAAATAACATAGCCCAGGTCCAGGTTTAGAGCTGTCCTCCATCTTGGCCCCAGACCACACTGAATGAAATCGTAAACTTCTGGCAAGCCTGCCCTTTGGAGATAAAGAGAGTCTCACATGACACGCATGGATTGATATAAAAACACACCAAACCCATGATGCAGAAAATACCTAAAAAAAAATTAACAGCTGTGAACACCCGCTCTAAATCCCCAAGATCATTAGTGATCAGAGTGGCCGACTAACCGATTGCTCAGCATACATTTATTGTAAAGAGGCATGAAGTTAAATTCTGCCGTGAGAGCACCAGAAGAATGCCTGTCTGGGGAACCTGCTGATAAAATGCAGTGATACAGCCAAGGAGTAGCAGGGGGGGCGGGCAGGGGGATGCGGGAGAGAACAACAAAAGTATTCAGTGAGACTAACAGTTATTTTTATGCACTTCACATACTGAAAGTGGATGGGTTCTGTGTTAGGAGTTTTATATCGGCTGGATTAGTACACTGTTTCTCAACTTCAGCATTATTGGCTATTGGACCAGATCATTCTTTGCTGGAGGAAGGGGGGCATCCCAATGGTGATAGTCATAAATGTCACAAAATTGTACCCCATTGAGAACCACTAGATTAACAGATTATTATCCTGAAATACTGAAAAACTGCAGACTCGGGCCAAGAATCATAATGTCATGTACCAGTTTATTTATAGAAGAGGGTAGGTGTGAGTAGTGCCAGCCATCTTCAAGCTGTTAGGCTAGACTTGAGGTTCAGTGCAGACCTACACTCTGACACCTATATTCTGTGCAAAAGACCCACCCCTGTGCGAGCATCGCACCCGGCCTCACTTGTGCCAGTCAATGCTGTTTCTCTGCCTTCTATGCCACGCCTCCTATAATAGCAATGAAAGCGTCCTTTCTGTTGTTGAATGCACTGGCTGAAAGAATCTATTTGGAAAGGTATATGGAAGGTAAGTGTTAAACCAGGCAAACCTGAGCCTATCCCTGAAGGGATCTTCTAACTCTGCTTTAGGAGATCTCAGCCTGCGGTGCTGCCCACGTGCTAACACTCTGCCCACTCAGCTCACTCTCCAAGAGCCACCCCTAAATAATTTCCACTCTTCTCTGTTCTGAGACTGTTTTGACTTCACTTCCTCGTACTCACCCCCCCTTTGGCTGGTTTGGCTAACTTTATGATTCACTCTTCATAAAGTTAGTGAATCCCCTGCTTTTTAAACCTCTCTTTGGCTTCTGCTAAGCTACCGTTTTTCCCTAAAGTCTCCCCATTGAAAGTTTGCATTTAATAACGGAAGTTGCCAACGTCTTGACCTTCTTTCAGATATGACAATGGATGATGTTCGGGAATACGAGAAAAACATGCATGAACAAACCAACATAAAAGTTTGCAATCAGCATTCCTCCACTGTGGATGCCATAGAGAGCCATGCCCAAACAAGTGTATGTAGAATTTTTAAAACATGTTGCCCACCCTTCACGAAACATATACATCAACTGATCTTTGAAATGCCACAAACGCTCAATTCTGAAACTTCCACAAAAAGTGCCATCGCCCAGAGGCTGTTGGTCAAGAACCTGAGCTGGGTCTAAATTGGACAGTGTCACCTCTTGCTTCCAGACATTTCGATTCTTTAAAGCCACTGGACTTGGCGGGTTGTGGTGGTCACAAATCCAAGAACACGGAGAGTGGAAACATTTTGTGGTACTAGAATGGCCTGGCCTGCACCATAAAAAAACAGAGGGATGAAATCAGGTGCCCTAAGAAAACTAGAACTTCACGCCAGTAACTTAAAAACATGGGTAACAGTTATTCATTCAAGGAAAGGCTTCTGGCCCACCTGGCATCTTAGGGTTCCTTACATTTGCTTCAAAATGCTTTGTATGGCCAGGTTAATATCAGGGTGGGTCTGTGGTCTGTTCACACACACTGGCTGCGCAGCGAAGGGATGGTGAGCAGGGACTGTGCCAGATCCAGCCTGGGACTTAATCCCCAGGAGCCTGAGGTTATTCCCTTGCACATCAGAAATGGACAGCTAACGGTATGGTGTGTGCCAGCATTTTAAATCTAGTTATGTCTCAGTCATTCGTGCTAGTGAAGAGGAGATACAGATGACAAAGAAAAATGTAGTCACTGAGTCATTTATATGTATGTACCTTTGGCCAGACCTGTGATCTCTTCGGGTGCCAGCTTGAGCCTGCATGCCCCAGAATAATAACATTAATTAGGTTTTTAAGAAATGGATGATGTAGTTATAAAAGATTGAGCAGTGGCTATTGCTGTAAATGGATGCTTTGGAATTGTGAAGGCCTTTGGTTGCACTTTGGAAATCTTCAGTTAAGTTTTGAGAGCATGCCTTTGGAATGTGCCCCGCAAGGCTGCAATCGAATGCATGTGACGAGGTCAAAATGGCCTTGACTCTCCCTCCCTGTTTTGCACGCAGTGGTCAGGGTTGCAGAAAACCCCTGTCCCAAGGTTCAGCCCAGGTGATCCTCTGTGCAGACTAGTACGACTGACCCCTCCCCCTCCCCCAGTTCTCAAGCTAGAAATGCATGCTCCTTACGGAAACTACCCTTGAACTGTCATCACTTTTCAGTTACCTTTTCTTTTAGGAACATTAGACACCAGTTCCCCCTCAGCCGCTGTCTGAAAGATGCCCACTGTCAGCAAGACCAGGCAAAGGAAGCAGGAAAGGGGGAGGTGCCACAGTCCAAACATACTAAGCGCAGTGCTTGTCTCATTCCGAGTTCTTGCAGCTTTAGGCTCTAGGCTCTTTGCTTGCTTTTCTTTTCATTTTACTGCGATTACTGGTGTTAGAAGGAGAGTTTACCAGGTAGACGATGGTACCTGGAATGATTCTCCCCATTGGAAAGCCCATGCATTCTCTGGCTGCAACTCACAGGCATTCCCAGGGCTTCAGCGAGAGACATGCCCACCTGCGTGAAGTTACACACAGAGTGGTTATTTTGAATGCTTACAATATTTCCCTTATTCTGTGGAATTCCTCCAAATTGGGGACTACTTATTTTTCCATTGTCTCTCTTCTCTATCATAAGGAAAAACAGTTGAAATCAAAAGGCTGCTGTCTGGCACAAATTAAAACTGCATGGGTGTTCAGTAACATTTAAATCATCAACCTGAGTAGGAACAAATTAGATTGAAAGTATACAAAATTAACACCCGTGCTCACAGCAATAAGGAAATAATTTCCTTTTCAGTTGAGCAGTTTCAGTCCCTTCATGGAAGGGAACTTCAAAGAGACTCTTGGAAGGGACTGTGAAATCAAAATCCTGCTGTACTGTAGGCGACCTCTGCTCTCTGCTGGGTGTGTGGAGTAGAGCAATGTCTTCGGCTGCTTTTTTACAAAGCCCGGTTTTCCCAGGGTGATACCGTTTAATATTAGCAGACACAGACCCCCCCGAGTTACTGAAATTTTTTCAGAGTCTCAATTTCATTTTGCAAAACCTCTTTCTTTAAAACGTGATCTCATTTTTAAAAGTGTGTTGAATAGTCTTATTATTTTTTAACAAGTGGTAAGGTTACAGGTACAATTTTTCTTATTCTATTCTGAATTTTATATCCACACAGCCATAATTTTATATTTCTTTTGTAAAAATGTTCCCTTTCAGAAAATTTAATAATTGTTTCCGGGAAATCTGCTTAAAATTTTTTTTTGAAAAGTATTTCCGATTTGCTCATATATTCTTCTTTCTCTTTTTTTAAAGATTTTATTTATTTATTTTTAGAGAGAGGGAAGGGAGGGTGAAAGAGAAGGAGGGAAACATCAATGTGTGGTTGCCTCTCGTGCATCCCCCACCAGCAACCTGACCCACAACCCAGGCATGTACCCCGACTGGGAACTGAACCGGCGACACTTTGGTTCACAGGCCAGCTCTTGATTCACGGAGCCACACCAGCCAGGGCTGCTCATGTGTTCTTATGTGACCTATTATTTATCAGGGTAGGGCAAAAATAAGTTACAGTGTTCCTTTCAGAACAGTGTTCGTACGAAAAATAATATAATGATTAATAAATTATAATCCAAGAATAAACTTTCACATACAGCTTTAAACCTACTTTTGCCACTCCTTGTATGCATCATTCTGGAGTCATTGATTGTTTTAATTTCCTTCCCTTTGTACAGAACATGGCCAGGTCTGACAGTAGTTGCACCCTCACACACATACACTGCTACGGTCGGGTTCTCTACTCTCCCGTTTTTTCCTTATTCAGAATACATCAAACGCTCACCGACGAGTGTTTAGGGAAGTCTTGGATGCATATCCATAAGGGACTACTGCTTCAGAGGTTTGCCTTTATAGGAAGGAAAAATTCAGGGCGTCTAGGGTTTAGCCTTTCAGTGATGATTTGGGTTTATAAACCAGAGGGGCCCCTTATTGTAGTGTTCCCGTAGGTCCCTTAAAAACTGGCATAGAGATGAAAGCATTTGTACCCCTTCTAAATAGCTGCTCATTTTCCTTTCTGTCTTTTTTTCTTTGAAGACATGACAATGGATGAAGTCCGAGAATTTGAACGCGCCACTCAGGAAGCCACCAACAAGAAAATTGGCGTTTTCCCACCTGCAATTTCTATCTCGAGCATTCCCCTGCTGCCTTCCTCCGTCCGCAGCGCCCCTTCCAGCGCTCCGTCCACTCCTCTGTCCACAGACGCGCCCGAGTTTCTGTCCGTTCCCAAAGATCGGCCCCGGAAAAAGTCTGCCCCAGAAACTCTCACGCTTCCAGACCCCGAAAAAAAAGCCACCCTGAATTTACCTGGCACGCCCTCTTTGGATAAGCCATGCCAGCCCAAATCAGAGTAACTCCACCTGAATATTTCATGGGGTTTTATATTTTTGTTTCCAGGGTTGGTGGTTTTGGTTTTTGTTCTTTGGGTTTTTTTGTTTGTTTGTGTTTGTTTTTTAAAGACTCTTCTATAGCAAAAGACTGCTTTGTCACTCAAACATGTTCCTTCAATCTCTAAGTGTGCATGTGGTTAAGTAATTTCACATATAACATGAATCCCTCAATATGCCACACAGCATCATGTTAGATGCAAAATGTAAGACATGCAAAGGACAAAAGGCATCTTCTGTAGCCACAGCTGCAGCCAGAGAGGAAGCCTTGTTATTGGGCACCTGACGAGGTCGGTGTGGACTTTAAGGGTAAATAAATGACAACTTCGCACCACTGTGTTACAAGGTGTGGTAAAATAGTAAGTCAGTTTCCTCCCATCAAACCTGAAATTCTCAAAAATACTCTCAGGCATAACATACCTAATTGTTAAATTTTGAACTGCTCATCACCAATACTTGAATACGACTAGTTACTAAGATTCCTACTTTGGTTAGTCCGACTCAGGATTTGGGGCCCGATTAACACTTAAAATTTTTTGAAAATTTATCAACCCATAGAGGCTCCAAGTGCAATTAATGATGACTTATTTATACCTTTCACAGAATTTAATAAATATTCCACTTCTGTCTTTTAATAACTTTCCCCTTTGTGCCCTCGTGGCCTCAGAAATCTTAAGAATTGCGTGGGTGAATATAACCTTCACTGGCAGGTTTTGGAAGGGTTGAGTTAGGAACCAGGAAGCCTAGGTAAGACGAACATCTTCCTCTACATGTACCAACAAACCTTAACCTGTCAGCTTCCATCACCCATGAAGATTCTCAGAATTTGCAATTAGAATTCATTGACTACTGGCCCATTCAAAGAAGTTCAAGGGTAGATAGAGTAAGCTAACAGGCTTGAATTCTGTCAGAATGTTTGGTCCGGGGAAACCCTAAAAATGAGAATTGTCTCTCATCTCCTTCCTGATTTTACTTTTAATAACATCCAGACTTTCTGGAACCCATAGCCCATCACCAGCCCTTAGAAAAGACTGTCATTCTCTCGCTCCTTACGTGAAACCGAAGTATTGGGAATGTCACAGAAGTCAAGTAAATACTGTCAAGTAGGAGGAGAGAGTGAACAGAACTGTCCAGTCTTTATTTGTAGAGTAAAAAGGAGGAGAGACAGAAGTTGCCCCTCTGTCTAGCTTTCTTTTCAGCAAGTGTCACTAAGGCAAGATTAGATTCAAGGTTGACGGGAGGCGAGATCATTCACCAAAGTGGCAGAAAGAGAACTCTCCTTTGATCTTAAGAGGGAAAACCTGCCACCTTCGCACCTCACTGCCTTTAAACACAGAAGGAAGGGCAAGCAGAATCTAGCATTGATTGGTGTCCTCCACGAGAGGAAGACAGCAAGGTAGTTGGGCAACTGCAAGCCCCCAGCTAGCCTTCCTTACCGTAACCTCCAACCTCAGGAAAGGGACCTTCCCAAAACAGATTCCAAAGGAAACCCACAGATCGAGGAGCGTATTCTTCTCTGTCCCAGCCTCTCAGCCTGTGGACCCTGCCCGCTCTACGTGCTCAGCACTGCACTGTGTCTCTCAAGTGGACAAACTCCCAAGGTGCAGGCGCTGGCCCCGTGAGCCCAGCACCAAGTGAGTGTAATTTCTACATCAGACTGTCAAGCTCATTTCTTTATCTACAGGTTGATATTTAGCTCAAAATAAATAAATAAATAAATAAGCCCAGAACTCAAGGGAAACCAGTTGCAAATAGTTTAGATCAACAGTGCATCTCTTCGTTAAGAAGATAGCATTGTAGTAAGACACCCTTGCATGGTATAGTAGCATGATTTTTGCTTGTGGGAAAACAATCTTTTACAAACCCCTTGGACTTCTCAATGACTCCCTCTCCACAGTACTTAACAAGAATGTTTGGCTTTAGGAAGCAAAATTCTGTTTTCATCAGGTGGTAGTAGTGTATGTATTTGCTTACCATTTATTCGCAAGCTGAAGTCAGGAACGGATGGGATCATTTTCTAATAGAACCAGTTTTTGTGCAGGTTGTTAACACATCTGACACCTAGAGATTCCATGAATGCCATTGCTCTTTGTAAAGCTGCTTCCGCTCTCAAGGTCAACAGTTCTCTGTGCTTTAGAAAGCTAATTTCTGATTTCCTTCTGTGAGTTTTCTTTCTCTCACGGCCTGCACAATGCCACAGATAACAATTACAAACTGCCGACGATAAGTCTGATTTTTAGCTATCAAGTGTGTGTGCTCTTAAAATATGTTCAGTTTTCTGTCTCCATGTGGTTTGTGTGCATTTAATAAAGGGGGGTGTGTATATTCCTTTAGCCGCTTCGAATATTTAATCCACTCATCACTGGCATAAATGATTTATATTTTAATCTATCTTGATTTTCAAGGGTCATTTGACATTTTCTCCATACATGCTTTTGTTTATTGTGGGGTACTAGCCTGCAATGAATGTGTATATAGAACGTTAATAATTCCTGTAAGAATGGAAATTAAATGGCAGCATGATGGAAACTTAAAAGAAGAAAAAAAAGCAGAAACTTGAACTTGTTAAGCATGTTTGCGGGAAAATAGAATCTTTAACTCAGTGCCTCTGTCTGCAATGTGGAAACCTTCAACTTTGTTCACCAAAACTGTATTATACCTGTATGTATATATATATATACATATATAAATATAGTGTAGTGAGTCAGACACCACCAGTTTCAAGTCTTGGTAGCCGAATCAGAGTAAATAACCCACAGAAGAACACGTGTGCACACCATCTCCACCTCTGATGCTCGTGCAGGCTATGGTGGTGTCTGCAGACGGCATCACTTTGGGTAGATTTCAGAGGAAATGCACTGTGCTTCCGCTGGCTGTGGTACAGCGTGGTGGCTCTGACTGCTTTCCCCGATAGGAAGGTCTCGGTGTTCCTACCGCATAACTTTGTCAGGAGTTAGCTCTGAAGACCCCTTCGTTATTTTTGCTTTTGGGCTGTCGTAAAGCAGAGCAAAGGAGGCCACGACATGGTTCAGTTGCCACCGTGATAGCAGACCCAATGCGTGCCCATGGGCGGGCTCACTTATAAACTCTTCTGTTATGGTTTTGCCTCTGTGCGGGAGGAATGGCTTTGATACAGTTGGAGGTACTTGTTAGCCATGTTTTTGGTTGTGAGTGTACATTTCTAAGCACAGTCGTGGTTGTGTAATGCAGGCACTTAAACCCAAGACCCCAAAAGTAATTGTGATTTTCTGTCAAGTCACTGTAGTGAACAGTGACTTAAGAGTAGATTCTGACACTTCTCGAGAAATCATTTTTCTGTGGAAATTTCAAGGCTTAATGTGTTTATGTGTGTTTTTAAATTCTACTTTCTTTAATATCGCTTCACGGCTCAGAGACAACAAGGTCATTGGCTGGTTTTGGTCAATAGGAATTTTACTTTTTCAGAAGGGCCCGAGTATGGTTTTTACATGTTGTGTGCATTCAGATAATTCAAAAAACAAGAATTGTCTAGTTTTAGTCCCTTTCTGATCATCTGACTCAGCAGGCTAGGTGGCAATCTGCCATCTGAGATTTTTTTTTTTCTAATCTGTCCAGTGACTGTAACGGGTCATGGGTAGACTACCTAAAACAACCGTCTTGTCGGAACTGAAATGTTACATGATTGCACAGCATTGGCATGCCGAGGCAACACCAGGTTCTTCTGTGTTTTGCCTTCAAAACAATCTGTTTGCATTTGAAACGTAAATGTTTAAGCTTTTTAGGAGTTAGTGCAATAAGAGAATGTGAATATGTTGAGAACTTTTCAGATGTCATTAACTGTAATTTTGTTGTTAATAAATGCTTTAGGATGTTTTTGCTTAAAATTGAAAGCATGTCTTGAATTGCAAGTCCCCCTTCAGTTTCTACGTATCACCAAGCAGAGATTCTTTGAGTTGGCGTTATACCTATGCCCCTTCTGCGTAGCTGCAAGTGTAATTTTTAGTGTTTACATTTCAAGCTGGGATCTCGATTAGGTCAGTGGGTCGATACGCCACTGCCACTGCCGAAGGACCAAGCTTTGGAATGCACAGTGTTACAGACTCCAAGCAAAGCAAACAAAAGGTGACCTTCACACACGCCATCCTTCTGTGTCATTTTATGGCTGTTTTGTGGGGGGTTTTTCCCAGTTATTTATTATTGTTAATAACTTACTTTTTCTTACATTCTGTTGTAAATAAAGTGCAAAGCAATCTTCTTTCCAAGTGTGGCTACCTCTGTCCCCTATTCTCAAGGGAATGTTGGCAACTGGGAATTTGTGGGTTGATGAGAAAGAAGTGATGGAGGCCGAAGAATGGGCCAATGGCCAGTCCTTAGACCCGGTTCTGGGGGACTTGTGCACAGGAAGCCTGGCCTGCTCATAGTCATATGGTGCCTCCAGGGCCCCTAGTGGGAAAAGCCTGGGTGCTAGCTCTAACTATCCAGCCGGAATAGACCTTAAGTGAATTATAACCCAGTTGGATACACGCACAGACTCATTCATCCATCTGACAGGTTCCTGGTTCTCCCTTGTCCACTGCAAGACTGTAGTCGGAGTGGCAACCAGGAAACACCAGCTTGAAGGGCTGTGTAGGCATGCCCCCCAACGGGGACACCAGGCTCTCCCCTCATGCCCTGTGTGCATGCATCTCCATGTGTATGTGTGACTTCGTGTGCTTGATCCAGGCAGACCCTGTTTTCCAGTTTCATATGTTGACTTCCTCTGCTTAATTATTAGCCCACTAATCTTCCATACTTCTATAAATTCTCCCTTTTCTGTAGCATGCAACCTAGTAGGATATTCCATTCAAGTCCAAACATGTAACCACTACTCCTTCTCCTGGCAAAATTAGAAACAGCCTCGTACTTTGCCTTAATGCTCTCACTCTGGTCCCAGCGTTGAGACATTGAGCTAATACACAAAAAAGGACATGATCTCATGTCCTGATGAGTCAGGCCGTGCAGTGCAGCATCATTACTGAGTTGAATTAAACTCTCAGAATTTAGGGACAGGTGTGTAAATGTAAGTGCCAGCGATCCTCACCAAAGGCAGACACAAAAGACAGATCATTTCCCTTCCTTTAACTTAGAGAAAGGAGATGTGGCCACTCGGCCACTTGAGGGTGTTTGAGGGCAGCCAAATCTGGACCTTTGTGATTTTTTTGAAAATCTTATTCCACAATACCTTTCATACTTCCAAGAGACTCTACATGTAAGATACTGGCAGTTTTGTGCTCAGTAGCAACCCCTGAGAATCTTTTTGTAATCTTTTTTTAAAGATTTTATTTATTTATTTCTAGAGCGAGGTGGAGAGAGAAAGAGAGGGAGAGAAACATCAATGTGGTTGCCTCTCACATATACAGCTCCCTACTGGGGACCTGGCCCACAACCCAGGCAAGTGCCCTGACTGGGAATCAAACCAGCACCCCTTTGGTTTGCAAGCTGGCACTCAATCCACTGAGCCATACCAGCCAGGGCTCATTTTGTCATCTTCAGCCCACAAGTTACTGTATCCAGAGCATTTGAAAGATAGCCTGCTGCTCTCCGTGCAGTCTGCTGTGAAAGTCAGCCCTAGCGCTAATGTGGCATGCCTTGTCTCAGAGCACAACTGGAACATTTGGAAGGATTTCCACAAGTTTGAATTTTCCCACTCTCAACTTGGAAACAGCTTCTATTTCTTTGCATTTTATAAAAATCTATTAAACAGACCCAAGGATGTGAGTTTTCACTTTTGTTCATTGCTTTAGATGTTGCTTGTCCATGGAAGATGATTCATAGATGCATTCCTTTCTATGAAATGCTTCAAGAATTTTGAATTGTTTTACAAATACCTTTACATTTGGTATGTAGTATGTTTTTCATTCTTCATAGCTATGTAATATCCCATTGGGGTAGAAGTTCATAATTTATTTAAACATTATTATTTGGCATTTAAGTTATTTTCTGGATGCTGTTATTATATAGAGGGTTGTTAGGAACATCTTTGTAACAGTTTATGTCTTCATTTTAATTACTTGATTTGGATAAATTCCCAGAAATTAAATTACTAGATCAGAGGATAAAAATATTTTTATGACGTTGCATATTTACTGCCAACATCTCCAAAGAAAGTTGTACCAATTTATGATTCCACTGACAATATATGAGTGAGAGTATTTGTATTCTTATTTTTTTTAAGATTTTATTTATTTCTTTTTAGAGAGGGAAGGGAGGGAGAAAGAGAGAGAGAGAGAGAAACATCAATGTGCAGTTGCTGGGGGTCATGGCCTGCAACCCAGGCATGTTTGCAAGGACCTTTGTGATTTTTTTGAAAATCTTATTCCAAATTTTATACCCTGACTGGGAATCGAACCTGCAACACTTTGGTTCACAGCCCGCACTGAATCCACTGAGCTACGCCAGCCAGGGCAGAGTATTTGTCTTTTTAAATAAGGATCTGCCATTTTAGAAGTTCACTATTCTAAAAAGTCTTAACTTATTAAGCAGTTGGTAGCATCCAATTCCCAGATAAGTCCTGTGTTGGTTTCATGCATTAATACCCTCTTGGGGTGTTTGTGTGATGAACCGCAAGCCTAGGCAAAGAGGTCCCTGATTTATTTAAATGTTCAGTGCCTTCTGCAGCTTACTAACCTGCAGCAATGTTGACTGGCTACTTACAGAAACAAAAGCATAAGGAACTGCATTTGATTAAATAAACAAACATCAATTTAAGTCATTTTGTTTCCATGCTCTCAATGATAACAAATATTGCAATGACGCATTTTTACTTGAGGATTTTCTGAAAGCCGCCTATTACTGCCAGCGAGTTTTGGTTTTGCTTTTTCTTTTAACCAAGGGAGAATCAAGGTGAAAACACCAGCTCACTCTTATTTTAGAACCAGTGACTTCCAGATTGTGACAGAACCTTGGTAAGGACAGAGCAGAGTCTTTCCTAAGTCTTTCATTTAACTTCTTGGAAAGAACGCGATGACAGATTGCACATGTTGTCTAAAAAAGGAAGGTTCGCAGTCTGTGCATCATCCTCTTTCGAACCACAAGCCCTGCGAGAGCCAGTCCTGAGGAGCAGAGAGCGCTCTTCCAGGGCAATGAAGGGTCATTTCTCACACAGAAAACCAGGACCAGGGATTACATTTGCCCTCAAGTTGGTTTGGAATCTGACCGCAGTCCTCCCTTTTGTTCTCGGTAGGTATTAAATGTTTGTGTTACTTTTTATTCACAGAAAGTTACAAAGACATGTACATGAATGTCCTCACCTCCCCCCACCAGTGATAACAGCTTGTACAACTGCCATACAACATCACAACCAGAGAATTACACAAACACAAGTGCCTGTAAAACTGGTAAAATCTGAATGAGCCTTAAGTGCCCAATTTAGTAACATTAAATATACACACTGTTGTACAACCATCACCACTCTCCATTTCCAGAACTTTTTCATCATTCCAAACAGAAGCTCTGTACCTATTAAACAGTAATTCTCAATCCTTTCTTCCCTCCAGCCCCTGATAGCCTCTATGCCTCTATCTGTTTTCTGTCTCTATGAGTCTGCCTATTTGGACATTTTATATAAATGGAACCATACAATAATTGTCATTTTTTGTCTGGCTTACATCACTTAGTACAATGTTTTCTTTTTTTATATATATAACTTTTTTAAAGATTTTATTTATTTATTTTTAGAGAGGGAAGGGAGGGAGATAGAACATCAATGTGCGGTTGCTGGGGGAGTACAATGTTTTCAACATTCATGTTGTATATATCAGACTTCTTTTTATCCTCACCTGAGGACTTTTTTTTTTCATTGGTTTTGGAGAGAGTGGAAGGGAGAGGGAGAAACATTGATGCAAGAGAGAAGCGTGGATTGGTAGCCTCCAGTACACACCTTGACTGGGAATCACAGGCACTGACCCAGGAATCAAACCTGCAACCTTTCAGTTATGGGACGATGCTCCAACCAACTGAGCCTCACTGGCCAGGGCCCTGTATCAGACATTTTACTTTATTTTATTTTTAAATTTTTATTTATTTATTTTTAGAGAAAGGGGAAAGGAGGGAGAAAGAGAGGAATGGAAACATTGATGTGTGAGAAATATCAATTGGCTGCCTCTTTCTCACCCCCTATTGAGGACCTGGCCCACAACCCAGGCATGTGCCCTGACTGGGAATCAAATTGGTGACTTTTTGTTTCACAGGCTGAGACTCAATCCACTCAGCCACACCAGCGGGGGCTGTATCAGACGTTTAAAGGCTTATTTTTTATGGGAGTCTGGAGGTGGATCCGATTAGCCAATAGACGTTAAACTCCTATTTCTAATGTGTGATACTGGGCAAATCACTTCATCTTTCTGAGCCTTCATTTCTTCAAGTGTAACAACACCAGTAATAGCAGGGAGCATATATTATATCTCATGGACAAATGTAAAAATAAAATGGCCACTTGCTGATAAAAAAATCTGCTGCTGAAGAGCGTGAGGAAAGGAGCGGTTATACACACTGAAACCGAAGTTCATTGAGAAAGACAGGGGGGCCGTCCCAGAAAGCTGCATCATTATTACATGAAGCTCCTTTCTTTCTTTTTTTTTAAGTTTTTTTATTTTATTTTTTAAGATTTTATGGGGTGGGGGATGAGGGGGGAAATGTAGGCAACTGTACTTGAACAACAATTAAAAATATAATAAAAATTAAAAAGATTTTAAAAATATTTTATTTACTTATCTTTAGAGAGGGGGAAAGGAGAGAGGCATCAATGTGTGGTTGCCTCTCACACACCTCCCACCATGGACCTGGCCTACAACCAGTCATGTGCCCTGATTGGGAATCAACTGGCAACCCTTTGGTTCACAGGCCAACACTCAATCCACTGAGCCACCCCAGCCAGGGCAGCTCCTTTCTTTAAAAAAATTTTTATTGTATTTTCTTTCCATTACCATTTAGTTCCCTTATACACCCCTACCCCCAGCAATCACCACACTGTTGTCCATGTCCATGAGTCCTTTTTGTTTTTGCTCAGTCTCTCTACCCGCTAACCTCCCCCACCCTTAGCTGTCATCCCACTATCTATGAGTCTGTCTCTGTTTGTTTGTTAGTTCAGTTTGTTCATTAGATTCCACATGAGTGAAATCATATGGTGTTTGTCTTTCTCTAAGTGGCTTATTTCACTTAGCATAATGTTCTCCAGGTCCACCCATACTTTCTCGAAGGGTAAAATTTTCTTTTTTATGGGCCAATTAGTATTCCATTGTGTAAATGTCCCATAGTTACTTTATGCACTCATCTACTGATGGACACCTGGGCTACTTCCATATCCTGGCAATTGTAAATAATGCTGCAATGAACATAGGGGTGCTTATGTTCTTTTGAATTAAAGTTTTGGGTTCCTTTGGATATATCCCCAGAGTAGGATTGCTGGCTCCTTTTGAATCTATTTTGAGAGAGTCTCTTCCTTTCAACCACAGGAGGTCATTAAAAGCAGTTGGGAAGTAGGTTAAAATGTCCTTCTCTACAAACAAGTTTGCCAAAGGAAACAAATATAAGAAATGAAACTTCTTGGACCCTTCTGGGATTCCAAAAAATATTAATAACATCCCAAGTAGAAAGAACAATGTTTCAAGAATAAGGTGAAATACAATCTCTGCTTGAAAAGAACTGAACAGATGAAGTCAGACCTGCAAAATTTGCTTCATTTCCATGCATGTAAGTTGTCAAATAATTATGTTTCACTACTGTAAAGAGAATTAACTGAGGCGTCCTGGCTGGCGTGGCTCAGTTGTTTGGAGCATCATCCTGTAAAGCAAAAGGTCATGGGTTTGCTTTACATAACATTTGCATTATGTAATGTTATTATTAACCAGTGTTACTCCATAAAAAAAATAAAATACAATAAAACAAAATAAAATTAAAACTCAGTATGCTGGCGAGGCAGAGTAAAGTGAAGCATAATAAAATGAGGCGTACCTGTTTACGCAATCTTTTTCCAACCCAGCCCTGCCCTTTGTTTAGTCTAGCTTTACAATTAAACATAACATGGTTAAAAAAATGTCTTGAGGTTCTAAAACTGAAAATATATCTCACGCATCTTAAGAACCACCACAACTTCCATATAATATAAGTTTGGCAGAATACCACACACACACACACACACTCACCACCCATCCTCTTTTCAGAATGGTTTCTTCAGAAATGTTTGTTTGGCAAAGCACCAGCTATATCCCACCCATGCATGACACTGACCATCAACCATCCATGACAGGTCCATAAATGGGTAGCATTCTCCTTTTGAATATGGGCAGGCATCCTTTCCTACGAATTATATAATTAGATTGTTCATTGTATGTTTATCACCTGATTCTGTTTTATGAATTGAATGCGGGAGGCCATATCTTCCCCTGGTCTTCACAGCCAGGCATTCAAGAAGCGTAAACATGACCAACACGCCAGACAGAACACCCACAGCTCACAGTGAAGTGCACAGGGTCACAGCTGCCTTTGAAGACCAGCCCTTAACGTCTCCAACCAGTGATGAAGGGCCAGGCCCTGTTCCTGCTCGCTGACCTCTACTGATGCATCTTGGAAGTGGAACCCGCTGCTCCACTCCGATCACAAGCTGGGTGCAGAAGACTCCTGGTTCCCTTGTTACAGCTGGTGACCTTCCAAAAAGGATTGTAATCTCCTTTAATAGTTTACCAGACATAGACTCAAATTTACAAAACAAACTGCAAGCACAGTTCCAGGCTTTCTCCTCAGCCAGCAAGTCTTAACTTTGTCCTAATGGATCCCATCCACATCCCATTTATTACAATGGCTTGCCACATAAATGTGATTTATTCAACAAACATGCATTAAACTCTTTACATGGATTAGACACAATTACTGGTGCCATGGATACAAAGACGTAAAGTGATTCATTCCATCACACAGCACACTTTGATGGAGTGGCCTACTAAGTACTAGGAATGGGATGTACAGGTGAATTTGACAGACAGAGACCCTTCAAGAAGCTTACTGGGGGGGCCTAGCTGAGTGAGCAAAGTAATTACAAACTGTGATGAAAATGAATAAATAATTTTCTGAGTTAAGAGAATGATGAAATGGTGTAGACAAGGTGAACTGGAAGGCCTCCCTAGTGGTATCTTTATCATCTCTCACCTGGGTTACTATGGTAACCTCCTTTGACTAAAGCTCCCTGCTTGTGCCACAGGTCCTTTGCACTTGCTACAAGAATGCTCTTGCCTCAGCTAACCTCTTAGCAAAGATGATTCCTCCCTCTTCTCCTTCTATGTCATTACTGAAAAAGTCACCCTCTCATGATGGCCTTCAACAGCCACCCTAACAAAAATGTCCTTTTTTGATGTACCCATGGAGCTGGCCATAAGCTGTATCACATGTAATAACAAAATGAACTGATGCAGAAGCAGATGTAGGAATCCTGTTATCTTTTATTAGCCAGATTAAGGAGATTTGCAAAAATGTACAATAATGCCACTCCACTCAATGAATTTTAATTATCTTTCATAAAAATGTTATTATGTTTAAAAATGATGAGTTTATTATTTTTAAATGAATATATCCTATATTTAATCCCTCCATTTTAATTTCTAATATGGTAATATCTATAGATATAACTCACATAAACAAAAGCTCTTTATGGGCCTCAAAAATTTTTTTTAAATTTATCTTTAGAGAGGAGAAGGGAGGGAGAAAGAGGAAGAGAAATATCAGTGTGTGGTTGCCTCTCGTGTGCCCCCCCAGTGAGAACCTGGCCTGTAACCCAGGTATGTGCCCCAGCTGCGGAATCAAACCAGCAACCCTTTGGTTCACAGGATGGCGCTCAATCCACTGAGCCACACCGGCAGGGCAGGCCTCAATAAATTTTAAGTGTGTAAAGGAATCTTGAAATTACAAAGTTTGTGAATCTCTGTCTTAAACTGTTCAATCTGAAGAAGGAAAGCACAAATTCAGTATTATGAATAAGCTTTCACTCTTTATTCATTGTCCCACAGATTTTTATGTGATGGGCACTATGCTAGATACAAGTGATAAATCCAGAGTTTCTTTAAAGAAATAAATGTCCTGGCTGGCGTAGCTCAGTGGATTGAGCGCGGGCTGGGAACCAAAGTGTCCCAGGTTCGATTGCCAGCCAGGGTACATTCCTGGGTTGCAGGCCATAACCCCCAGCAAAACCGCAATTCTTCCCTCCTCTCTCTCTCTCTCTCTCCCGCCCCCGGCCCCGCCTCCCTTCCCTCTCTAAAAATAAATAAATAAAATCTTAAAAAAAAAGATCTTGCTTCAAATACATTAAAAAAAAAAAGAAAGAAAGAAATGTAACGGGAGATATATGAGTAACTAGACCACCTCAGTACTGGGTGATTAAATGCCCTGCATCAGACATTTAATCCAGTCTGAGAGAGTCAGGAAGACTTCCTGGAGGAGAAGTCTAGGCTGGAATGGAAATATGGGCAATTTGCAACAAACAAAGCTCAGTACAGTAGAAGCTTATTACACGTATTTTGCCATGTATAATGCTCACCTTTTTGCCCAATTTTTTTTAGGGGAAAATAAGGATGCACGTTATACATGGATACTACCAGAAACACCTTGTATCCATTCTTGTGTTTTGTAATTATTTGTTACATAAAATTTCTTGTACCATCAAATGTTCAAAAAGAACAAAAGTGTATACAAAAAAACATAAATATTTTTTAAAAAAATAAATAAAACATTCAGTTAAAATGAAACCAAAAGATTTTTTCCCCTGAAGTTTGGGTCAAAAGTATTAGTGCACTTATGCACAGCAAAATACGGTAACTGTGCTGGGAGAGAAAAAGGAAGATTTCAGAGACTAAGCTGTCTACGGCAGAATCTCATGATACTTCTATTTCAACTGATGAAGGGACAACAAATTTAAAAGTTTTGGTCATGTTGAAAAATAAAAGTCCTGTTAGCCTTATTAAGAATTTACGGTAGCTGAGTTCATCACAATAGCTGAATATTTTCTCCAGCGTGTAATGTTCTGGCCATGAGAAAATCGTACACACAAGGCGAATCTCAACTGTGGTAGAGGCATTGTGCCCTGGATGTAACACGTGGTTTACATGTTTGTTTAGTAACTGCCAATTTTGATGGCTTTTCCCTAAGAACATGTATAATTTATCTTTTTTAAAAAGAAATTATTGAGCCCTGGCTGGTGTGATTCAGTGGATTGAGCGCCGGCCTGTGCACTGAAAGGTCGCAGGTTCAATTCCCAGTCGGTACGTGCCTGGTTTCAGGCCAGCCCCAGTAGGGGGTTTGGAGAGGCAACCACACATTGATGTTCTCTCCCTGTCTTTCTTTCTTACTTCCCCTCTCTAAAGTAAATAAATAAAATCTTTAAAAATTATTGATTTTTACAGAGATGGGGAAGGGGGAGACAGAGATGATTTGTGTCCCGTTTATTCATGCATTATTGGTTGCTTCCTGTATGTGCCCTGACAGGGGATCCAACCAGCAATCTTGGCATAAGGGACAGACACTCTAACCAATGTAGCTACCCCACCAGTGCAGTAATTTATCTTTTATTGGGATTTTTAAAATATTATTTATTGAGTCAGTCATGTACCTTAGAACTCTTTACTCAGAGGTATCCAAACCTTTGGGCATCTCTAGGCCACCCTTCAAGAAGAGTGTCTTGGGCCACACATTAAATACACAAACACTAATGAAAACTGATGAGCAAAAAAAAGGTTTTAAGTAAATTTATTGATTTTGTATTGGGCTGCATTCATGGCCATCCTGGGCCCCAGTCAGTGCAGGATGGACACCCTGCAAGATGTCTTGCAAAAATTGCCCCAGGGACCTTCACCTTTCTTAGATAAATTTGAATTTTCCCTAAGCTAGAGTCTTCCCCTCTGGTGCTAAGAGAAACGGGGAGAGAGAGGCGACCCTAGGGGTTTGAAAGGCAGCAGAGACTAGACCTCTGTGATGGGTTCTGAGGCGCAGGGGATTAGGCATCCATTCAGGTACAGCATGTATTAAGAATTTATATGAAGATCTAAATATTTTTTCTTTGGCACATTGTTCCGGGAAGCCGCGGTAGGAATTTCTGGAGAATTCCCTTAAAATAAAAAGTTTTAAAAAACACCCACTAATTTATATTCGGCCACTTGCCACTCCCATCTTCCCAGGTCTTCAGACGCCTATAGCACTGAAGTCTCTGTGAGCTACGAGTTTCCCCGCCCCTTCTCCCCAAAAGGAGTACTGCCGGGCCTCGCTGGGGCGTAGCCTGGGAGGTGGAGTCTAGACTCAAACTCCAGGCCCCGCCCACCCGTTCTCATCCTCTACGCGTCCGCTCCGCCCGCCAGAGGTCGCAGGTTCCGCGAGCAGTTTCTCTTTTGGCGAATTTCCGTCCTTTCGGACTCCTACTTCTCGCGAGAGAAAGCGCGAAGCCTGCCGGGAGGATGCGCAGCGGTCCATAGGTTTGCCCAAGATGGCAACCCTGGAGGAGGAATTCACGTTGTCTGCGGTACCCTTGGGTGCCGGGCCTGATGGACTCCTCGGAGTGGAGCAGAGCGACAAAACAGACCAGTTCTTAGTAACGGACAGCGGCAGGACTGTCATCCTTTATAAGGTGAGGGCGATAGAATTGAAGCACCCCCGCTGCCGTCTCGCCCATTGCTGAGCCCGGAGCCGGAGAATTGGGTTTCTCCCAGCTTCAGAAAAAGATCCTCGAGCGAGTTTGGGGGAAAGCCGGCTCCGCTTCTCCAGAACGCTGAAAGAAGCCTAGAATGTGATTTGGTCGTTTTCCTGGAGAGAGAGGCGTATTTCCGATTTGCGGGCTGCAGAGCGTCTAAGTGCACGTGGACTCCAAGACTCGGAAAGGAAAGGAAACCTGTGCTTTTGCTATTCATCTCCGGTAGATGGTCTTGCTAAGATCCCCTACTGGGGTCTCTCACCCTGTCTGCCCACTGAAGGGTTTGAATGGAGATTCATTGGGTAGGAGAGGATGACCGACTTGGTGGGAACTGGTTTGTCCCTGTATCCATACACTTCTTCCCTCGGGGAAAAAAGTTTTGTGGCTTTTTGTTTTGTTTTGTTTTTGCTCAGTTAGTATCTTGATGGGAATCTTGTTTAGGAATATTCTGTTGCCAACTAAGTAAACGGTGTAAATGTCCGAATTGAGTCCTGAGAAATGTATTCGCCCCGCCCCCTTTTCATCCTAATGCCTGAAGGCACACCTTTCAAGCAGCTTTACTTTTGGTGGTCGGGTAGTAATTACTTTTTGGGGGCTGCTGAATATAGTTTTATGTCTCTTTCAGAAGTTTGATAATCTACTTTGCACTTTTGGAGACAGGTTGCAAACAGTTCCCAATACTATTTGTTTTGACTCTTCTGATGACACCATTGGTTTCTATCTGGGCTGTCAAGTGGACTTAAAATTTTGCACCTGCATAAGGTCAGAGTGGCTGATTGGGATTGGTATGATCCCAACTATGCCTACTTAATTTCCCATGCCCCTATTCAAAGGCACAGTGCAATCAATTTTTAATGTAATGTTTATATTTTTATATTTTTAATTGTGGTAAAATGGCCATAATTACTGTCTTAAACAAACCATCTGTTTAAATCGTGCAGTTCAGGATGTTAAGTATGTCCACCTTGTTGGGTAGCCATCACCACTATCCATGTCCAGAACTCTTTTCATCTTGCAAATCTGACACTTTGTACCTATTAAACAATGTCCCCCACCCCCAGTCCCCAAGCTCCTGGCAGCCACCATTCTACTCTCTCTTAAGTGGAATCAAACTATTTGTCTTTTTGTGCCTACCTTTTTTTTTTATTTGGGAAATTCGTTGAATACCGTCTTTTTTTTTTTTCATGGTAAAGACTGGTTTATGGTGTCAGTACAAGTCAATAAATATTGATCCCCAAAGAAAGAACTCAGGTATTAATCAGTTTACTGGTCGATAGAAAGCTGAATGAAACTGAACCAACTGATTGCTCCTGCTTCTTGGGAAGGGATGCCACACCCAGCTGGTGTATGGCATATGCTGTTCCACCAACTGTATATACTGGAGGGCGTCAGCTACCTCACCCTTTAGATGCCCTGGAATTCCATTATCCTCCTGAAAACACTTTTGTTTCTCTGGAACTTTGTTTTCATACTGCCTGTGTGAAGCACAGTGGTTCTCTGGGAAGTCTGACAAAGAGCCAGCGGGTTCCGCACATGTTGGCTCAGTTACTGAGTACTGTCACTTTTAGTTGTAAATTAATTGTTTTTATAGTCAGAAGTTGACTTTTTGAACACTGTATGTATTTTACTAGGTTTCTGATCAGAAGCCCTTGGGGAGCTGGTCAGTGAAACAAGGTCAAATTATAACATGTCCAGCTGTGTGCAACTTTCAGACAGGAGAGTACATTGTTGTACATGATAACAAGGTGAGTTTTAAAACTTTTATATATACTTAACACAAGTGAAATGCTCATTTATTACACGTAAATGAAAATTGGAATATTCTTGACTTTTTATGTTTTAATTTAAGGTTTTGAGATTATGGACTAATGAAGATGTAAACCTGGATAAAGTATTTAAAGCTACAGTAAGTCTTTGGATTTTCCAACATTTATTACCTTATTGGTGAGATGGAATAATTTTCATTGTAGTTATTTTCATTGTAGGTTATTTATTTTAGTGCCTCTGTGAAAGTGAGCATAAAACTTATAGTTTTTCATTCTAGTAATCTTATGGTATATCTTGGTAACACATCTCAGTTCATGAGTTAATGTTAGTGAATAAACTTTATTATCCCATGGATTAAGGGTTCAGATAACTCCTGAATGGTGAATTTGTAGTTATTTCTATGAGTTTAGATGTTGGTGTTGTGTCCCTTGTGAGAACAACTTCACTGCACCTTTCTTCAAATAGGTAAAACAAACCCTGCAGAGTTCATGCATTTTACATTTTAAGAGTGGCACATAATGCATTAAAAAAGAGCCACCACTGACTGCCCTTTTTGTTAATGACCTAACGAATGTTAATTAACTTCTTACTTATAAAATGAGGATCTAAAATTAGGCTAATTTAGAAAATTCCAGTTTGAAATGTCTAAATATAATTGGCACATTTTAGAAGTGGCTTATAGTATAGCTGATTCAGATGTAATGGCAGTTGGTGACTGCACCCTTGAAACTTCCAGCCTTCTCACTGTGGTGTTTTTGGCACCAGTCTTTTCATTGACCTTGCAGTGACAAGGTCCTGAATTTTATACAGTGGAGTTAGCTTCTTTTGGGGGGAGTTGCAGGCTATAGTTGTAATCATGGCATTAGTCCTTAACACCAGAATTGCTTATGATTCTATTAGTGGCTTTATTTGTACCACTCCCCACTTCTAGCTTTGGTTGTAGTCTAACCTCTAGTAGTCACAATGGAAGGATAAACTAAAAATGATTACTTACGGGGCAGAGAGCAGGGGCAGGATATGCAGAATAGCAGTTAGATTTCTCTATGTATTACATGTTGTAGATTTGACTTTGAAACCATAGGTAGTTATAAAACAGTTGAATTAAGATGAAAAACAATCAGTCCTTAAAAATAAGCCTTCCCTAAAAGCTTTTATTCTATTAAGTGGTATTGGTTTAGAATAAAAATTAAAATTTGTGTGTATTCTTGTAGTTGTCAGCTGATGTATACAGGGTACATTCAGTACAAGGGACAGAACCTTTGGTGTTATTCAAGGAAGGTGCGGTTCGTGGTTTAGAGGCCTTGCTTGCGGAGCCCCAGCAGAAAATTGAAACTGTTATCTCTGAAGAAGAAGTAATTAAGTAAGTTCTAACATTTGTAAGTGAATTTTTACCAAACCAAAAATGCACTTTGCATGTTTTTATAACACTGCATTTCGGACCCTGGTGGTGTGTGTCAGTGGTTGCCCGTCTGTGGAGATCTGGAGTTTGAGCGCCGGCCTGTAAACCAAAGGGTCTCCGTTTGTATCCTGGTCAGGACCCAAACCTGGGGTTGTTGTGGCCAATGGAATGTTTATCCGGTGTTCTCTCCCTCCTCTCCCTCTTTCCCCTCTCTCTGAATAAATAAAATCTTTTTTAAAGTCATTTTGGTTATAAACATCATAAAAGACTAATTGAAGACTGTTCATAAGATCTCTGCCAAAATAACACCCCCCAAAACCTTTTAGGGTGATAAATGATTGAGGAAACTGTAGGATCATATGAGTCTTGTTCTAATGAAAGAGACCTGGATAGTCAGTTATTTGAAGATGAAGTAAGTAATCTCAAAACAAACAAATCTTTGTTTCTGTCTTTTTCCCCTGAGTGCCTTAGTCAGAACCCTGACCCCTGAGGAAATGTGCGGCTCACTGTTAGTGAGACAATAGTGTTCTGAGCCCTCTGCTTTCCCAAATCCTGGAATAAAACCAGGAAAATGACTCACCCCAATGATAGAAGGAAATTTCATGATTTCATATCTCTCCAGTCCCCATTATTTTATCACATTTTCTATTAAATTTACTTGCTGCCTCTTCAGGTCCACCTGAATCAAACTAAATTTCAAAAAGTCAAAGCAAAAACTTGTACTTAGTGGACAATAACCAGTTAGTTATATCTTGGACTCCTTTGAATGCCCCTAAACTGTGAGTGGCTGGAAAAAAAGATGGAGGATCTGGGTTCTAATACCCATTTCGTCAAAAACTGGCTGTGCGACCTTGGTTTACAGCCCTTTACCCTCACATGCCTCATCACAGTTCCCCCTGTCGCTTTAAGAAGGCAGATGAGAGGCTCCATCAAGTTGGGGAAACACTGCCTGCTGTCATACCCCACCCCCCTTGGAAACTTTGCAAATCACATTATTGTCTTTAAGAGTCTGGGAAGTTCAGCAACTGGCATTTAATCCAGAGATGCATTTGACAGAGAAATACCTACTAATTCCCTATGGCATATACAGGGTGGTGCAAATGGAGGTTTACAGTTGTTTGTATGAAAAGGAATACATTTAATAAAAGAATAAGCTTTGTTTCGTATACTCTCAACTGTAAACCTGCTTTTGCCCCACCCTGTATTTTGGAACACTAAATTAAGTGCTCTCTGATATCTTCCTGGCTCTAAAAATACATATATATAAAAATATTCTCTTAAATTTAGATTGATGGTATGTTTCTCTCAGCTGCTGATTTGACATTTCATACTTTCAATTTTTTTAGGTGGACGAAGATTTTTATGGTATTTAGGCATCCTGTTTTAATCTTCATTACTGAAAGAGTAAGTGATAACTCTTAATTCCTGGACCATGGTGAATGACATTTTAAAATCACATTCTTTTAAAACTAAAATTGGACCTTAGTATTTCTCTAGTTGGTTAAAATGAGAATATTACATACTTAAATGTACATAATATATACTCAAAATGTATGTATTTTATTTAATAAAATAACTTTTTTTGCAGCATGGAAATTACTTTGCTTATGTACAAATGTTTAACTCACGTGTCTTAAGCAAATATACACTCTTAATTGGACAAGAAGAAAAATCTGTCATACAGAGTTTTGCTGCATCTGTGGATCGGAAATTCATCTCTTTGATGTCATTAAGTAAGTATTTTTCTTTAAATTGACCGTGATTATAAGTAGAGGACTATTACAGGGAAGTATTTGTTTCTGCAGTTTTCTGTTGTAGCACTTCCATTTGCAGACTTCTTTATAAGCATTTGTGCTTTCACGTTTTGTACTTGCCCTCTCTGGTTATGCTTAAGTCACTGGTTCTCTGCAGATAACTTTTATTTCTTTTTCTTTTTCTTTTCTAAGATTTTGTTTATTTTTAGAGAGGAGAAGAGAGGGAGAGAAACATCAGTGTGCAGTTGCCTCCTGCACACCCCTCACTGGGGACCTGTCCTGCAACCCAGGCATGTGCCCTGACTGGGAATCAAACCAGCAACCTTTTGGTTCACAGGCCAGCGCTTATTCCACTGAGCCACACCAACTAGAGCAGATAACTTTTATTTCTTAAAGTTTATCATAGGTGGTAAATAATACAATACCAACAAAAAGGAAAAATCGCCTTTAATCTTATTGCAGTAAGACCAGGTTCTTTGATTTCATAACTGGTGAACCATAAAATATCTAAGGTTGTTATTGAATGAACCTCTCCATTCCTTTTTCCCAATTGTAAGATTTAGTGTGTTCTTCTTTGAACAGTGATGGAGACAGGTGGGTAAAAGGAAATTAGCAAAGCAATCTTGGCCTAAGCCAGTCAATGTTCTACAGATTTCTTAGTGTCTTGGAGTTTACCTCTATATAATGGTCTAAAGTATAACCCCAGTCTTATGCCTAGGGAAAGAAAATGCCTTTGCGGTATCCTCTCCCCCCAACCCTTTTTGGCTTCTCTTTGAGAAGGTGGTGAGAAGAAAAAAATAAGAGCAGATCCTCATGAAGCGTTCCAGTGCACAGGTGTTTGTGATGGCTGTTACAAAACACGTTCCCATCATTATTCATATCTACAGGGTCATTGTAGCCTGCTTGATGCCTTTGCTTCACAGGGACTGGTTTTCTTCAAGTTTAACCTAGGGGACATATTTGTTGTTAAATAGAAGTTTGCAAGTTATACTTTAGCTTAGTGAACATTGAAATAGGGATTCTGAATCAAAGGGTCATAAAATCTTCCTGTAACATTCCCAGAACCACATGGAATTGCCAAATTCAGTTGACCTACAAAAAACAGCAATTTCATATGGTTATTCAGGGCGATGGAATAAGAAGCAATGTAATGTATAGACCAGAATGCTAATTTTTTCTGATGAGAGACACAGCCTTTTGGTGACTAGATTGTCTCTACCTCTGATAGTCCCCTTTCATATTTCATTACACTATTTACAGTTTATTTCTTGGCTGTTACAACATTTCTTAGGTAGGCTTTTATTAATGATACTCCTCCCTCAATTTTGAGCTTATAGTATCTTCTTTAAGTGAAAACATAAAGTGATGTGATTGTTAACATTTGTTTCTTTTTTGGTTGGATCTTATATCAAACTGAGAAACTCTTATAAACAACTAGTATATACATTTAACTTTAACAGATATAGAAATGCTGTTTATCCAATAGTGAACAGAAGTACTGGTTTTCAACAGGCTCTGATGGGTGCATATACGAAACCTTAATACCGATACATCTGAGCGATCCTGAAAACAATCAGAATCAGAAGGTGGTCAGTTCACTGTTGCTCCATGACTGTAGCATCTGGAAACGCCCGCCGTGGCGTTGCGCTTGCCGTCCTGGATCAAGACCACGTAGCTGTCCTGGGACCACCACTGCCAGCTTCTCGAGGTAACTGAGCTCCAATCAATGCGAAGTCCTTTGAGTTTTCACTTCGAAATGTACATCTTAGTCTCTTTCCCCATTTGTTTACCACCCTAATTATTTTTTAGCTTCCTAGTTCTTGAATAAGTCTTTAATCTTATTGCAGTAAGACCAGGTTCTTTGATTTCATAACTGGTGAACCATAAAATATCTAAGGTTGTTATTGAATGAACCCATCTTGCATTCGTTAATCTTTGTAAAACATTTCCTTATATCACAACTTTTCTCTTGCATTCAATTCATGGCTTGGCAGCATTTCCACAGAATGGAAATCCACTGGACTTAGCTTGAAATCTGGGGCCTGCTAGCCTGCTTTTTTTGTCTCTCACTTCAGAGCAGGATTCTCATCATCGCCTCACCCCCAGACACTCCTCCACACACACAGACTTGCAGTCTGTCATGCAAGACGCATCGTTCCTGGCCAGTGCAAGATTGGGGTCTCTCAGCCCACATTATAAACCTCAGAATCTGTTGTTTAGCATGCGTATCCCCTCACAGCCTACGCCCCATCCACCTTTTCCAGTCTCTTCTAACTTAAGAGCACGAACCCTCTGCTTTATTCAGGCCACACTCCCTATTGACTACAAACTTAATTTGCCCATTCTTACCTGTATACTTTGTTCTTCTGTTCCTCTTATATGTAGGACCTAATAGTGATAGCATAGCTATGTGCCAGGCATTTGACTTAAATCATCTCATTGTTTGTATCATGTTATATCCTCCAACAAACCTATGAGAGAAACTACAGTTATTGTCCCTGTTTTACAAGTTGGGAAACTAAGGTATTAGGTAACCAAGTAGTGGACTAGGGTTCCGCCCAAGCAGGTTGACTCTGTTATGCCCTGTACCTTACCCCTCTTAAGTCCGGGCTCTTAACCATTTCAGCATGCCGAGCCTGTCACCATGACAGACAGGGGTCTGTCAACCCCTGTCCGTCCTCGTTCTGGTTCTTGATCTACCAGGAGAAACCCAGTAACCATTGTGAGAGGGTTACCTTATTGAGATATTCCATATTATTCAGAGATATCAGAGATCTTTCCATATCACCATATTATTATTATTATTATTAAGACTTTAATTTTTTAGAGCAGTTAAAGGTTCACAGCAAAATTGAGGGGTAAGTACGCAGATATCCCCTATATGCCCTACCCCCACACGTGTCCATTTCTTGTCATGAGGTCTAATTTCTTTGAATTTCTGTGGCATTCACTATTGTCATTACTCATTTTTATATTTAAAAAGCAAGACTTGTGTGTTTAACTGTGATTCACCCCTTGCCCTTCCGTGAGGTATCACTCATTCATTTATTCTTGGGACTTCTGAATTTCTGTCTTTTACAGAATGCCTCTCCATATGGAACACAAAATTTCAAACACTACAGATTTCAAAAGAATTATCACAAGGTACCAGTGGTCAAGTAAGTTTTTGTACTTGAAATTTTTTTTAAATTTAGTTATTTTTGTTCCTAATAAAGGAAGAGACGTCTTCGATC
This sequence comes from Phyllostomus discolor, assembly GCF_004126475.2. Taxonomy (NCBI): domain Eukaryota; kingdom Metazoa; phylum Chordata; class Mammalia; order Chiroptera; family Phyllostomidae; genus Phyllostomus; species Phyllostomus discolor. The sequence continues at coordinate 89,074,109 of NC_040910.2, forward strand.
TAAATGTTTTGACAGGCTTTTTGTTTTGTTTTGTTGATTTTGAGAGTACATTTATTAAAGCTGGGGACCGTGAAACAAGGAAGGGCTTAGGAGAGAAGAAGCAATAGGAGAGCGCCTAGGCAGGGCTGCTTCTGCTCACTGGAAAGGCAGAGCAAAGGGACCTTGGAGACAGCATCAGGGTGTGGCCCGGGAGCTGCTCACATTGCTCCTCTGGCTGCAAGTCTGGAGGGTCCCTTAGAGTTTAGGAGCTACACGCCTGAGAGTGTAGGAAGGCGTGGGTGTGCTCCTGAGAGGAAGAGTGCTGGCAGTTTTGATTAAAATAAGAAATATATTTTTACTTGAAAAATTGTATTTAATTTGGTTGTTTGTTTCCTTATGTAAGACTAAATTATAGCTAGTTAAATTAGTTTTTTAGGTTATATGTTCAACATTATCATGAAATTACGTAAGAATACTTAAAGAATTAACACTTAAACAGACTAGACTGTGAACTTCCTGAGACAGGGTTCCTTGTCTGTTTGGTTTTCCATTGTGTCGTCACTGTCTAGCAAAGGCGCTAATGAGTATTGGTTGTTTCGTAAATGAGTATTCATATATAATATGTAAATCAAGGTAATAAGACTTACTGATAATTGAAAAGGAATAAGGAGATGACATTTCTCAGCATACAATTGAATTCTAATTTATTTAAAGAAATATATTTTAAAATATTTTATTTAGCCCTGGCTGGCATAGCTCAGTGGATTGAGCGCAGGCTGTGAACCAAAGCATTGCAGGTTCGATTCCCAGTCAGGGCACATGCCTGGGGTGCTGGCCAGGTCCCTAGTGGGGGCCACATGAGAAGCAACCACACATTGATGTTTCTCTCTTTCTCCCTCCCTGCCCCTCCCTAAAAATAAATAAATTAAATCTTAAAAAAAAAAAGGAATTAGAGGATGAGATGCATTCCAGATTTTAGTTTGCAGTAGTCCTATACCAAAAGTCTTTATTAAAAAAAAGATTTTATGTATTTATTTTTAGAGAGAGGAGAAGGGAGGGAGAAAGAGGGAGAAACATCCATGTGTGGTTGCCTCTAGTGCGCCCTCCACTGCAGCCCAGGCGTGTGCCCAGACTGGAAGTCAAACCATTGACGATTTGGTTTGCAGGCTCGTGCATAATCCACTGAGCTATACACTAGCCAGGGCTACACAAATAATTTTAACAAAATTAACCACTCACAGTTTCACTGGGTTACCATTAGTTTTGATTTCCACGTTCCCTTGAGCTTTTTATTGCTATTCCTGTTTTATTTTTACAGTTTTATAGTTGGAGTCATTAGATTCTGTTCAACTCTGCCTTTTTTATTTAAAACATCATGATAGTGTTGCCCTTGTTACAGTAGACTTGTTAATTATCATGTTAATTAATAGATGTGTATTAGTGACCATGTTAATTTTAAACAATGTGTATATTGATCAGACTTTTGTTTAAGGGTGTCTTTTAAATTATGTTTCATTCAGATGTGGGCAAAAATAAGAGCTATGTAAACCTACCAAATTAATAAATTGTACATGAGATTATTCTAGAAGGTGGCTTAATTTGGTGATCACCTTTTATTTTATATTAAGATTGTTTACACCTCAAGTTACTGTTAGAAGTTATATATGGCTTTGTTGAATCAGGTCATAATTGAGAGAAAATGATTACATTTTTTTTATAGCTCTGGTATTACGGAGACAATTTGTTTATGCTACATGGGAAATTTCTATCTGTGATTCCATACAAGTGTGAAGCGTCGTCATTAGCAGGTGCTCTCGGAAAACTCAAGAACAGTCAAGATCCAGGTAGGAACTTACTAGTTTGTTTTATTAATATAAGCCATTCTGTTAACTTCTAAACCATTTTATTAACTTCCAGTTTGATATGTAGATTTCTACAACCATCAATTTACAGAGCCTGTTCTTAATGTTGAAATTTGCCACTGCTTATTGAAATTTTCTTGACCCAGGTATCTACCTTGGGAACAGGCCATCCATCCACATTGCAAGTATTGCCACAGGCTAAAGAGCTACACTGTGGTTTTGAACACCAGAGTGTTTCTGACTTTAGGGGCATTGAGAGAATCCTGGGTTACCAGTGGTCTCCTCTATCTGCTTCAGTGTTGCTGGGCACATAGGCTTTTACTGCACTGTGACTACTGACCTGGGGTTATCAGTAGAATTAAATGGACTTTAAAGCCCCACCTGAATTGTGCATAAATGGTTGTTTTTTGTTTTTCATTCATTGGTTGGGAAAATACCATAGGAAAAAACACATAGGATAGAAATCATGTGTTTTGTGTTTTCTTAGGCGCTCACACCGTGCCTCAGTTTGTAAACTGGGAAACCTCCCAGGGGTATGGACTCGGATCCCAGAACTCAGAGTCATCAAAGAGAGTTGTAAGTTTGGTAGCTGAAGTACAAATGTTAGTGCAAATATTATAAAACGAAAAAAGGCTGAACTGTTTCAATGATTCATATCTGTACAACTCTTACAGCTTTGATCTTAATGACAGGGCAGTTTAAATCTTTTTTATTGAATTTGTTGGGGTGACATTGGTTAATAAAATTATGTAGGTTTCAGGTATACAATTCTGTAATACATCATTTGTAAACTGTATTGTGTGTTCATCACCCCAAGTCAGGTCTCCTTCTATCACATTTATTCCCTCCTTTACACTCTTCTACCGCCTCCCACCCCACTGCCCCCTTTGCTCTGGTTGGTGATCATCATACTGTTATGTGTCTGTGAGGTTTGGGGCGGTTAATCCCTTCACCTTTTCACCCAGCCACCCAACCCCCTCCCCTCTGTCAGCTGTCAGTCTGTTCTCTGTATCTGTGAGTCTGTTTCTATTTTGTTAATTAGTAAATCTTGAACTCAGTAACCTGACAGCCTTTATCCAAAAATGACATGCATATCCTAGTAGTTAATTTTTATGGGCATGTTTTTGGGTAACATTCAGGTGTCAAAACGGACCAATTCACAATTAGTAATGATATCTTCCTGAGTATAAAGATTTTATTTTGTGTTTAAAAAACAGTAAATAACGCCCTGGCTGGGTAAGTTAGAGCAAGAGTCCCCAAATCCCAGGCCGCAGACACCAGTACCTCAGCTTGTCGGGTCCCAAGGGTGAGCTGGGTCTTCTGTCATCCTGTGCCCCTTCCCCCATATGACAAGGTTGTGGGTTCAATCCCCAGTTAGGGCATGTATAAGAGTCAACCGACACGTACATACTTTCTCGCTAACCTTCAAATCAATAAGATTTAAAAAAAAAAAAAAAAAGACTGGGCCCTGGCTGGTGCAGCTTAGTTTGTTGGAGAGTCATCTCATAAACCAGAAAGTTGCAGGTTCGATTCTGTCAGGACACATATGAGAGGCAGCTGATCAATGTTTCTCTCTCTTTCTCTATCTCCCTCGCTTCTCTCTCTAAAATCAGTAAGGAAGTCCTTGGGTGAGGATTTTAAAAAAAAGATAAAGACTCAAAAAAAAAAGACTCAAATGCAGCCCTGGCTGGCGTAGCTCAGTGGATTGAGCGCGGGCTGGGAACCAAAGTGTCCCAGGTTCGATTGCCAGCCAGGGTACATTCCTGGGTTGCAGGCCATAACCCCCAGCAACCGCACATTGATGTTTCTCTCTCTCTCTCTCTCTATCTCCCTCCCTTTCCTCTCTAAAAATAAATAAATAAAATATTTAAAAAAAAAAAAACTCAAATGCAAATAAATAAATAAGAAAACAAAAAAACCCTTTAAAAGTGTTAAAGATATTAAGTTAAAAGTAGAAATAAACCCACTTTTCACTATAACACAATAAACAATTACAAAAAGTTGATTAGAACATAAGTTTACTCATCTCTTTGGGATGTGTTATATTCTAAATGTATACTAGAGCTTTTGTATTGTTTTAAGATCCTAATCAGTTTACTTAATTACAGTTAAGAAGAAGGAAAATGGAAGCAAGTGTACAGCCAGAGGTTCCAGCATCCAAACAACTTTTATCAACTATAAAGGTATATTTAAAAACATTAGAAATGAGAAAAATTAACTCAAGTGGTTAAAAGAAATCCTATTTACTTTTTATTCTATCTTATTTTTATGATCATTTTTATAGTTCTAGCAAACATTTGTATATTTTAAGGTGGTTGGAGTGATCCAGTACTTTTGCTTATTTGCCTCATTAAGCATTTTGTGTGGTGGTGGTGCCCTCACCAATATCTGGTTCAACTTTGCATTGAATATGTTTGTAATTTAGTCTCTTAAAGATTTGGTTTCTAAATCCTTGAATTGTTTCTCTTTTTTTTAACTTGCCATTTGTCTTTCTGCAGCACATTGTAATATCAACTCCAGTTTTAAGTAATGCATGACTTCTTTTAGTGACTTTAAAAAATGTTGCCCTGACCAGGGTTGCTCAGTGGCTGGGCATCACCCCTCAAAGCAGAAGGTTACTGGCTTGATTCCCGGTCAGGGCATATGACTGGGTTGCAGGTTAAGTCCCCAGTTAGGGCATATGCAAGAGGCAACCGGTTGATGTTTCTCTCTTACATGAGTGATTCTCTCCCCTTCTTTCTCCCTCCCTACCCTTCCCTCTAAAAATAAATAAATACATTTTGTTTTTAATGTTGATGGGACACTTTTAAGTTCAGAGTGACATTGATTAAGGTACCAGACTGTATTCTTTACTTCTCCCCTTTCAGAAAGATTCAGAAAAACACATTGAAGTAGAACTACGTAAATTTTTGGCTATTAAGCGGACACCTGACTTTCATACAATCATTGGGGACATAGTAATAGGACTTCTGGGAAGATGTAAAACAGAACCATCATTTTATCCCCGAAACTCTCTGATGCAGCTTGTCCAAATGCATGTGCTTTCTTACAGGTAAATGTTTGTGCACCAGTCTTTCCATGTATACCTGTTTTTACCTTGTTTTTTACTGTTCTGATTCTTATACTCTGAAAAAGCTTTAAATTATTTGCAATTGAGATTTTTATTAGTATGTAAAGATGATACATGTTTTCTTAGCTTGTGCCCTGGCTTGATGGAGGTTGCCTTAGAAAGGACAGACGTGCAGATGCTACAGCTCTGCCTGCAGCAGTTCCCCGACATCCCTGAAGCGGTCACCTGTGCTTGCTTGAAGGTTTTCTTGAGGTAAGGTAGAAGCCGGTGGTCCTTTTCCTTCACCGCATTTTTAATCCCTTATGTTATTTAATTTCTAAAGTTTTCAACCCTTAGGAAATGAAAATGTTTCAAGTAAGTTCAAAGAGTGATGAGACTTTCTTGCTTTAATTAACATGATAGCGTTGGTGATAGCACGCTTCAAGAGACAAGCGTCAATATGGAGTCAGTTTCCGAATACAGTGATGCTGCACACGACGAGAAAATGGAAGCGCAGACTGAAATTCTCCAGAACGGCTTCAACCCCGAAGAAGACAGCTGTGATAACTGTGAGAGAGCACTGAAGGAAAAGCCTCAGGCCACCGTGGAGGAGACCGCCTCGTGCCCTGTGATACCAAAAAGAGCAGCTCTGCTGTATCCTTCGAAATGTTTCCCTTGTATTGTCTCTCTCCGGGGTGCAGAGTCAGATGCCAAACAGCAACTGAAGAGTAATTAGGGTTTTTTTCTTTTCAATTTTTTTTCAGTTTCTGCTTAAAAATGGAGTGCATTCAATGTTATGTTAAAAACAACTTAGTTAAACCTGTTTTATTTTTTAATAGCTTTTTATTTTAAAGATTTTATTTACTTATTTTTAGAGAGAGGGGAAGGGAGGGACAAAGAGGAAGAGTAACATTGGTGTACAAGAGATACATCGATCAGTTGCCTCTCATGTACCCCCAGCTGGGAGCCTGGCTGGCAACCCAGGCACGTGCCCTGACTGGGAATTAAAGTGGTGACCTTGCGGTTTGCAGGCTGGCGCTCAACCCACTGCACCACACCAGCCAGGACAACCCGTTTTGTTTTTTGTTGTTGTTGTTGTTGTTGTTGTTGTTGTTAAAAAGCTATACTGAGGTAGAACCTATATTAATTCTGAAGTTGATATTCTGAATAAATATCAATTATTTATCATAGTGAATTATTCAGGATGATCTCTAGTGATTAGGAGGATGTTCAGAGATAGAACTCTTCTAGAAAAATAAACCTTTCATATAAATATTAAAAAATGATCAGGAAAGGGAATGAATCATAATTTTAGTAGAAAAACCTCTATTGGCATAAGAGTTTCCTTTATTCCTACACAGAAACGCAATTCTTCGTTCCGCATACAGTGAAGCCTTTCTCCTGCCTCACTTGAAAGACATCCCAGCGCAGCATATCACTGTAAGTGCCCTTATAGAGCCTATGGAATTTTGTTTCCAGTTTAAATTCTGCTGCTTTACTCTGACAGTTTTTAGGGCATTGGAAAGGTTACCTTCCTTCACGTAAATAGCAGGTTTCCCAGCCTTCATCATGAAAAATTGTTGCTAGGAGACTAGCAACAGATTTCTGGGTGGCAGACCTTAGCATGTTCCTGGTGCCAAGCCTGAAGGCCAGGGTACTCCATCTAAGTTATGAATGAGTGGAATCTAAAAAGAATTGCTCAGAGAAGTAGGCTCTCTTCTCTACTTATTATGTATAAACAGAATGAGCTCCCCACATTTATCCATTCATCATCAGTCCCAAATCAGATGAACTCATTGATGTCAGGGACTGCGTTTTATTCATGTTTTGTGTCCTCAGTCAAATTCAGTAGCCTCTTAAAATTCCTTTCAGGGGAAAAGGGGAAGAGTTTGCAGGAACAAGTATAAAGGACACATGGACAAAAACAAGGAGGGGTGGAAACGGGAGGGAGGTGAGGAGGGCTGGGAGGGGGGTGGGCAGGGATGGGAGTAAAAGGCAGAAAACTACTTGAACAATTAAAATTAAAACAAATTAAAAAATTAAAAATTCCTTTCAGTCTCTTTGTTGTTAGCTTTATGTAGAGAGAACATTTTTCTGTCAAAGTGATAAATTGCCCTTTTTATTTTCCCACCCAGCTCTTTCTGCAGTATTTGTATTTCCTTTATTTGAAGTGTAGTGAAAATGCTACTATGACTCTCCCGGGAGTGCACCCTCCAACCCTGAACCAGGTGTGGTAATGTTTTTACTTTTGTTTGGTGCTGTTGAAAAAGCTCATATATAGTGTCCGAACCTGGAATTCATCAACTGGTTTCTCCTTGTCTGCTAGTCCATGTGAACTTGCCTCCTCATCCTGTATCTCACTAGGAGAGTGGGAGGATCTCTCAATTTGGCAGATAGCTTTTTAAAGTTGTAATTCTACACTAAAGAACTTAAAATTTATCTTAAATTCCTGATTTTTTAAAAAGATTTTATTCATTTATTTTTAGAGAAAGGAGAAGGGAGGGAGAAAGAGAGGAAGAGAGACATCAGTGTGTGGATGCCTGTTGCCCGCCCCCTACTAGGGTCCTGACCCACAACCCGGGCATGTGCCCCTGACTGGGCATTGAACCAGCAACCCTTTAGTTTACAGGCCAGTGCTCAGTCCGCTGAGCCACACCATCCAGGGCTACATTTTTTGTTTCAAAAATGCCAGATTACCTTCCTGAAGGGTTGTAACAATAGGTACTACTGCCACCAAGGTCAGACAGAGGCTTTACTCTGCCAATCAGATAAGTAACAAATGGTGCTTTATTTTAATTTGCATTTTCTTTGCTAAAGAGAGGTGGACCATCTTTTCTTGCCTATGTATATTCCTTTTTGTAAAATGCCTTGTTTGGATCTTTGTTCATTTTCCTATTGCATTTCATGTCTTTTCATTTTGGCTTACAAAGAATTATTTATAGATTTATTCCTAGTTTCAGCAATTAAAAACAAATTTAAGGCCTGGCTGGCATAGCTCAGTGGATTGAGTGCGGGCCTCGAACCAAAGTATCGCAGGTTCGATTCCCAGTCAGGGCACATGCTTGGGTGCAGGCCACGGCCCCCAGCAACCGCACGTTGATGTTTCTCTCTTTTTCTCCCTCCCTTCCCTTTCTAAAAATAAATAAATAAAATCTTTAAAAAAAACAAATTTAAAGAGTTTTTTGTTAATGAAATTAGCTCTTTTTAAATCAAGTACATTATGAATACTTTTTCCTATCACTTGTCTTTTTATTCTCTTTAGTGTTTTTTTAATTGACTTTTAGAGAAATATTGACCTGTCATTCCACTTACTTATGCATTCATTGATTGGTTCATGTGTGTGCCCTAACCACAATTTAAACCCACAACTTTGGCAAATCAGGATAACTCAAACCAATGGAGCTTACCCAGCCAGAGTCTCTTAGTGTTAGTGTTCTTTTTGCCATACATCAGTTTTTAATACTTATGCTATCAAAATTGTTAAACTTTTTTTTATGGTTTTTTTGTGGCTATGTCATGCTTAATTACCTTTCCACTCTAACATATAAAAATAGCCACAATGCCCTGGCTGGTGTGGCTCAGTGGATTGAGCACAGCCTGCCATCCGAAAGGTTTCCAGTTCCATTCCTTTTTGCGCGTTCCTGGATTGCAGGTCAGGTCCCCAGTTGGGGGCGTGTGAGAGTCAGCCAGTCATTAATGTTTCTCTCCCTGTCTTCCTCCCTTCTCCTCTTACTAAAAATAAATAAATAAAATATTTAAAAAGAAATAGCCACACTATTTTTTCCCTAGCCCATTCATGGTCTCCTTTTCTGTGTTTACCTCTTTAATGTGTTTAAAATCTGGTTTGGTGTAAGGAGTTTCATAGGGATCACCTTTTCTCCCCCCCCCTACCAAATAGATCATTGGTTTCCTTAATGCTTTTTCGTGACAGTGATATTTGCATGTTAACTATACTATTTGGAAATGTAGAACTCCATAGGATATTTTAGCAACTATATATAGTAAAGTTTTTACTTCTGTTCATGGTAACTCATCCTCAGTATTCAACACCCTGTTCTTTGGGTATAGTGTGTATTTCAGAATAGGAGAGAACTGCTAGTACTTATCCAAAAAAAATACTTCAAATAAAAAGGTAGGTACTAACTTTCCCTTGGATTAAATGTCACTGTGGCTTTCAGGAAAGAGCCTTTCTATATTGTTTAGAAATTCTCTTATTGCTAAACTAAAATTTTCAGATTTTTGTAAAGAAGAGGTTTTTTTTATATATATATAACTGTTTGGTATAATCACAGAGTTTATCAAATGAGTTAACCTAAAATTGAACTTAAAATCTTAACTCTCCATTTTCCTGTTTATCTTCAGATTATGGATTGGATATGCCTCCTTCTAGATGCTAATTTTACTGTTGTGGTAATGATACCAGAAGCAAAGAAGCTACTGTTAAGTCTTTACAAGTTTGTGAAATCTCAGGTGTGTGATTTTTTTAATATATATATATACTGAATTCTGTTCGTACCTAGGTATCATCTAAATTATAACTTATTCTTAAATTTTTTTCTTGGAATAGTTATAACTAATCATAGAGGGCTTGCTCGTATGTAGAAGTTATAGTAAAAGTTATTCTGAAATTTTTTTCTTTAGATATGCATTTGTTCCGAGCTCAACAAGATTGAAGTAAGTTTTCGTGAACTGCAGAAATTAAATCAAGAAAAGAACAGTAGAGAATTATATTCAATTGAAGTACTGGAACTCTTCTGATAGTACCAGTTCTCTTTCATAGACATTTTATGAAGCTCTTTTGAAAGTGAGTTCTTCCTACTCATCCAGGCAAGAGATGTGTTTTGTTCGTGACTGTCTCTCAGCAGCAAGAGAAATGCGTCGGTACCTAGACCATCGCTTACCGATGCTCCTTTGGACTGCAGGTTTCATGCAAACGTACTCTAGTTTATGGACATTGGTTGGGAGAGGTTCTGAAACTTTTAAAAAATATGTAACTGAGCTAATTTTAAGTAAACTTATTTGTGGTACTTATGAAAGTCAGATTTCTTATCACATGTTTTAAATAACTCTTTTAATAAAAAATCACCATTGAAACAGTGATTCTAGGGAGAATATAGTTTTATCAGAGTCAGAAGCTGTCCCAGCTCGTCTGTGCTCGTGGGTGACAGCGGAGATCAGTTCCACGAGCAGGGCCAGGAGGGGTGGTGGTACAGCATGTGCTGGTTTTCTGCCATTTTTTCCTACCCAGGCACTGAATAATACCTTCTCTATACATTGTCTCTCATATTCTACGATTAGTTGATAATTTAGGTTACAAAAACATTACTAAGTAGTGTGTGTGTGTGTGTGTGTATCTCTCCCTCCCTCTCTCTCTCTCTCTCTTTCTCTCTCTCCAAAAAGTAGTTTAAAAGGTTGATTGACCATAGAATTTCTCCTTTTAACTCTTTGGATTTAGGTTTTATGTAGAAGAAATAGATAGTTTTGTTCTTGAAAATAAATTCAAATTTATTTTTGTTAAAGTGAAATTGCTCTTTCAGGTAATGAATTATGTTTCCCAAAAGTAACTTGAAACACTTCTGAGCCATGAAAGTCTCTGTTAAGTAAATCTTATAAAACCTGTTTTAACTTGAAGGGTTACAATACTTTTTTTTTATTTTTATTTATTTATTTTTAGAGAGAGAGGAAGGGAGAGAAACATCAATGTGTGGTTGCCTCTTATGTGGCCCCCACTGGGGACCTGGCCTGCAACCCAGGCATGTGCTCTGACTGGGAATCGAACCAGCAACCCTTCGGTTCACAGCCCACGCTCAATTCACTGAGCTATAGTAGCTGGGGCTACAATACTTTTTTTTAAATTTCCTCTAAGTTGTAGTGCATAAAATGTAAGTTCAGGTGTGATTCTAGAGCCCAGATTTACAGAATTTTGATTGTTTAACTTAGTTTGCATTAAAGAAAAGCGTCATTTAGGTCAGGCACTCTATGTAAACTTGAGTTACAACCTAAGGTAGTTAACAAACAGGTTCTCCTCAATCATTCCTAATCTCTTCAAACCTGAGGGAAAAGAAATACCAAAGATAACAGCATATAATTAACTGTCGTGTTTACTTTATACAGTGAAACCTTTTACTCAGAATTTAAACTGAAGGTATAAATAGAGTATTTGTCAGCAGAAATGAAAAAATGCAGGTCTCCACAATGTACATTTCCTTTTTATAATTTTTGTGGAACCATTTAAAAATTACTTGCAGAAATCCAGACATAAAATTGTGGGTTCCTAAGGTTTTTTTTAAAAAAAACCTATGAGCTGTAGAGTAGCAGATGCCTTATTTTTTAGAGATCCATTTTATGAGGGTTAGATTATTCAGGATTTTGACGCTTTTTAGATTCTGGCTTGTGATTTTATTTATAAGAACCCATAATTAAGAGACAGATCTCAGATTGATTAGTGGATTTTTTTATAAAAAATAAATTTGTATTTCAACAAAACAAGATAAGCAACTACAATTCAGTAGCAGTTAATTCATACACTGACGTTTTGCTCTTCGTGACTGCTGGCTGAAGTGCACTTAAAGTTGGCTTCCGTGGTGAGGCCTGACTTGCCCAGGCAGGGATCAAACAAGGAGCAGCCTTAGGGCAGGGAGAGGCCAGGAGAGCCGTTCCCGCAGACTTCTGTCCTTTGTCTTTTGACACATGCTCTGTATAGGATCCTTATAAAGTCTGTTGTAAAGTGGAATGCTTTTTGGTTGTAAATATTATGGAAGCAAACTTCTGATTCTTAAAGTAGACAGTTTTAATTGCCGTTAGGTACTAGTTGCAAATTGTTTCTAGGTTGCCTATATTGTTACTAAATTTAGAAATTAAAGATTTTGTTACGACGTGAAGAGACTTTTTAATTGAGATATATTGACAAGAGACTCTTACAGGCTGAGTTCCTCAAGGCAAGGCTGTGTCTTACCCTCTCTCTACACAAGGCACAGAACCACAGACACAGTCAGTGCTCAGTAAATGATTACTCAAGAAGTTATTGAACAATGGACCTTACCTGTCCGATTAGAGAGTGATAATTCTGAGAATTTGCAGTAGTTACTTTTTCTGGGAAATAGACACCTCTCTTTGTTCACCACACGTAGGCAGTATATCATCTGCCTCTAGACTTATTTTGAGAACACTAAATATCTCAGCTTTGTTTCTCATTACATATATAATGACATCTATGTGATAATAAAAAAGAGTTGTTCTGTAGACTTCAGTTCTACTTCTAGGAAGTAATTTCCTGCTGTGAACTTAGTGTTTTGTTTTTTAAGGGAGGGGTGGGCTAACAGATTATCATTACTACTTAAAATGAGACATTTGTTTGCTTTTTGCCTGTCCCGTTTTTGTAAATATATGGTGCTGTAACTGTAGTGGAGCTTTTTCTGGATCATGTATAAAACTTCAAACCTAAGGTGGACTCTTTGTCCAGCTCTTTTTAAAAAAATTTTGTATCTTGAAAAAATGTACAAGAGAAAACAGTGAATGTAGCCATATATATACTAAGATTTTATTTATTTTTAGAGAGGAAAGGGAGGGAGAAAGAGAAACATCAATGTGCGGTTGCTGGGGGTCATGGCCTGCAACCCAGGCATTTGCCCTGACTGGGAATCGAACCTGCGACACTTTGGTTCGCAGCCCGCGCTCAATCAATCCACTGAGCTATGCTAGCCAGGTTTTTTTCTTAAAGATTTTATTTATTTACTTTTAGAGGTTGGGGAAGGGAGGGAGAGAGCTATTGATGTGCAAGAGTTACATATATCTGGTTGCCTCTCACACATCCCCAGCTGGGGACCCGGCCCAAAATCCAGTCATCAGTCCCGAATAGGAATCGAACTGGCGACCTTTAGGTTTGAAGGCCAGCACTTAATCCCCTGAGCCATACCAGCCAGGGCTGAATACCGGTATAACCTTGATTTAAATTTACGTATTGGTAACATGTTGTGATGTTTGTTTTGCCACTCTCTGCATTTTTCTTTTTTTCTGAATCATTTGAGAGTTATATACAAACATCCAGATTAATCTCATAACTTAGTTTAATCCCATAAATTACTTCAGTTTAATCCTCTGAAACAGTATTATTTTATGTGACCACAATGCAATTATCAGATTTAGAAAATTAATATAGTAATATTTAGAATAATTGCAGTCCTTTTTCACATTTTTACAGTTGTCCCAGTAATGTGTGTTTCCGTTTTTTAATCCTCACCCGAGGATATATGTTTATTGGTTTTAGAGAGAGATATTGATGTGTGAGAGAAAATTTAAGTTACCTCCTGTGAACCTTTTCCCCACTAAGAAAGCAGTGTACTCTTATTAAAAGGGTTTAAAATACTTATAAATGCCTGTTAAGATTACCTATTAGTTTTAGGTCACATACTAAGACTATTCCTTGATTAACACAGAGTAATTAAGTGGAATTGTGTTTTTTATATTAGATGTTTAATGTATGATACATTCAGATCCTAGTTGCTTTAATATTCTGTGCTCATTTCAGACTTAGACTATAAAATAATTTTGTTTTTAATTGTATTTTAATTAATAAATAAAACATATGCATTTGTGTACTTACCATTTAAGTTTATGTTACTATTATATTATAAAGATTATACAGTATTTATTGTGTGCCAGTCATTGTTCTAAATACTTTACAAATATTAATTTAATATTCTACTCTTAACCCTGCTGAACAGTCCCATAAAGTAGGGTTTACTGTTCAAGAAATTGAAGCACAGACCAATAAGGTGGCTTTTCCAAGTCCACATAGCTACTAAGCATCAGAATTGGAACCCAGGCATTCTGGCTGTAGCATCAGTGTTCTTAACCTCCTATACAGCGCTGCCTCTTAACCAGTGCCATGCTTATGCACATGGCTAGTCATTTCCATAATTCACTGTTCAGTGTTAGGAGTGTAACTCCTAATTATTGTTTGATGTTATGTAAGACACCTGCTTCATAGTAGTCTTACTGGATGTAGTTTACAGGAACACCCTAAGATAATAAATGGATTCAATGTATGTAATGCTTAAAAAATTAGATGATACGTTCTAAGTATGACATGAGTACGCAGTTTTATAGAAAATGTTATTACTTTAAGACCTAGCAAATTATCTCATCAGGTGGAATACCTTGCTTGGGTGGTAGTAGCCCAAGGCATGGAATCAAGATTGAGATAGTTGGTCTGCGAGAGATAAAAATAAATTAGTCTAAGGATGAGTGAATGAATGGAATTCAGAGAAAGGGGAAAAAAATTAGTGGCATCTATGCAGAACAACGTAAAATTAATGAACACCTTGTTGGGGAAAAAAAATGAAAAATAAAACAGCACAGCCCTGGTGGGGAAAGAGGAGTCTACATTGTTGCCAAAAGGGAAATTTCTTTTTGTTTTTGTTTTTAATTCTCAGCCAAGGGTTTTCTTGATTTGAGAGAGAGAGAAAGGGAGAAACATCAATTGATTGCCTTCCATATGTACCCAGACCAGGAATCCAACCTGCAACCTAGGTATGTGCCCTGAGCAGGGATCAACCCAAAGCCTTTTTGTGTCCAGGATGATGCTCCATCCAACTGAGCCTACCCAGCCAGGGCCAAAAGGAAAAAAATTTTAATGATATTTTTTCTCTTTAATTCCATACCCACAAAGCAATTAATTGCCCTTCAAACAAGAGAAGTGGACAACTAAACAGTATAATAGAAATAGAAAATTAGGCACAGCAGAGGTGTATACAAAACTTTTAATTTAAGCTCATAGACTCGTCCTGATTTTATATTTTTAAACTTTCACTTGATAGGTTCTTTCTCTTTTTTTTCCTCTTTTTCTTTGTATCATGGACAATTTCAAACATACAAAAGTAGACAGGAGAGTACAGTTGACCATTGAGCAGTGCAGGGGTTAGGGGAGCTGACACCCCTACACACATTGAAAATCCTTACGTAGCTTTTGGTTCCTCCAAACCTTTAATTGTCCCTCAGTATTCTTCAGTGAGTGATTCCAGGACTCTCTACAGATAGCAAAACCCACAGATGCTCATGTTGCCTAATTATTGTAAAATAGTATATATAGGTCAATGCATACAGTCATCCCTTCATATCTGCAGGTCCCCAGTTGTGAATTAAAAACAATACAGGGCACTGGCCAGGTGACTCATTTGAAGCACCTCCTGTGCACCAAAAGGTTGCTGGTTCAAATCCCAGTCAGGGCACACACCTAAGTTGCTGGTTTGATCCCTGGTTGGGGTACATACGGAAGCAACCGACTGATGTTTCTCTCTGTGTTGTCTTTTTCTCCCCCTTCCTCTCTCTCTCTAAAGTCAATGGAAACGTGTCCTCAGGTGAGGATTGAAGAATAAATGAATAAATTAAAAAAATAAAATAATACAGGTATTTATTGAAAAAAACTGCCCTCACCAGTGTTGCTCAGTGGTTGAGATGTCGTCCCACAAAGATAGAGGTCACGCCTGTGATTCCTGGTCAGGGCACATGCCTGGGTATGGTGGCAGGCCCCCAGATGGGGGTGTGCGAGAAGCAGCTAATCAATGTTTCTGTAGCACGTGGATGTTTCTCTCCCTCTCTTTCTTCCTCCCTTCTGTTCTCTCTGAAAATAAGTAAATAAAATCTAAACAAAGAAAGAAATTGGTCGATTCCCAGCCAGGGTACATGCCTGGGTTACAGGCCATAACCCCCAGCAACCACACATTGATGTTTCTCTCTCTCTATCTCTCTCCCTCCCCTTCTAAAAATAAACAAATAAAATCTTAAAAAAAAAAAGAAAGAAAGAAAGAAAAATTGGTCCTGGCTGGTGTGGCTCCATGGATTGAGCACTGTCCTGTGAACCAAAGGGTCGCTAGTTCGATTCCCAGTCGGGGCACATGCCTGGGTTGCAGACCAGGTCCCCCTAGGAGATGTATGAGAAGCAACCACACATTGATGTTTCCCTCTCTTTTCTCCCCCCTCCCTTTCCCTCTCAAAAAATAAATAAGAAAAACCCTTTAATAAAAAAAAAAAGAGAAATCCGTGTAGAAGTGGACCGGGGCAGTTCAAACCTGTGTTGTTCAAAGGTCAACTATATAACTATCTTATCTATATATTATCTCCCAGCTTCAGCATTTATCAGTATTTTCCCCCATACTATTTTCTCTGTACCTCCACTTTTCCTCTTCCTCCACTTACTTCCTCTTCCTGTATCAGACATAGATAATCTTATCTCTGAATATTTATTTTTACAAGTTATGTGAATCAGGCTAAGTAAAGTTTACACATTGTGGTGATAGTTGATAAGCCTGATGACTTTTTTTGTTGTTCTTTACAGTTGTCCCAACCCTCACCCCTTGCTCTCCCCTGCCCAGCCCACCCCCCGTCTTGTGACTTTTAATCTGTAAATTCCCTTACTGCCTCACTTGGTCTTTTTCTTTCTTGCATTTACTTGTAGAAAGAAAGTAGGTCATTTGACCTATAGAATTTTCAGTCTGGGTTATGCTGATTACTTTAGTATGATGATTTAGAACATTTCGTGTTCATAATTTCCTCTAAATTGGATATTTGGACCTAGAAACTTTGAGATCCTGGTTCCTTTAGATTGCAGTATACAATTTTAAAGTCAGTTAAGCCTTTAGGATACCATAAACAAATTAATAGAAGTTTGTCTATATTATTTATGGTGTGTGTTTAAATTGATCATATTTCAAAAACTGTATGTTCATTCATTTCCTAAGATTTCAAAGGAAGTTTTGTCTATGCCTACACCTTTAGTAGGTCGTGCTGTTTGCTGTTGTATTCTTGAAGCCATCTCTTTCTCTGAAATGCTTCTATGGGCAACACTGGATTGCGTTCCCTATAGGGTGGAATGTTGCAGGAAATGTTTGAAGGGTCAGTTTTCTTACCTGATTTCTATACATTTCATAGTATAGAAAACTTTTACTTCAAATCTGCTCTTAAAAATGCTGTGGTTTCCTTTATAGAATGTTAAAAGGCCACAGGAAGCTTTTTAGGTGATCAGCGCATTTTTCTCTTTTTGATCAAAGAGATATTTTTGATGGGAGAGATGGTGTGACATAAAGGCAGCCTGTCGCATGACAGCTAGGTTGAAAAGGTTTGTGTAGCATTGATTTGCATATGATTTGGAAGTGCTTTATCGGTAGAGTTCAGTCCTCACTTTCTATGGAGAGAGACTGAGCGATTTAACTCAAAATTGCTTGCTACTCGGTGGCAATGTTTGGGCTCCAAGTCAAGGTTTTTTTGTGTGTTTTTTTTAAAGCATTAATTTTTAAATTCTGTACAAATATACTAAGACCCTGAGGAAAACATGAGCCCCATAGACCTTTGGCTAAAGGGATTAGACCTTGGTGTCAGCGTAAAGTGGATTATGGCTCAGTTACCAGGCCAGGGGATGAATCTGTCTTGTCCTTCGTTGAACCCAGCACTAGGTCAGGGCGGGCTCATAACAGGCATTCATTTGTTGAATGAGTGAGGCGACCAGCCAGGGCCAGGAGATGAAGAAACAAGCCCTCTGCCCTGAAATCGTTGAGGCAGCTCTATTTATTAGAGGTGATTTATTAGAGGTATTGCCAGTGGGCGCCCCTAACTGGCTAAGGGACCCATTTAGCAAAGGGAGAATAGAATGGTTCTTGATGTGTGGGTTCGAGTACATCTCCTTCCTCTTGAGCCTCATCTTTGCCTGAGTTCCCGCACTTGTGTTTTACAGTGATTGAATAAGCGGGTGTAGACAACAAAGGACAGGCGATTGTGGGAAGTGTTCATTTTCCTTCCCTTCCCTTCCCACTGTGCGCACCCCGAGGTGGGGACCAGGCCCTGTTGCTGCTATTTGAGCAAAAGCGGACCCACTTAGTCAGGCGTTTGGTTTGGTTTACAGGGCTCCTTCCAGAGACTTTTTGTTAGCAGTTAGGATAACCACCGACACAGGAATATGCATTGTCCAGCGAGAGTCAAATCACTTGAAAGCGTAACAGTGTAAGAACAAGTTATGAGTAAGTTTGATTTCTTCAGCGTGAGTGATCTCAATGAACAAAGCAGACCTTGGTCCCACTTGGTTTGTTTTTTTACTGAAAGACACTTAACACCCCCAGTGAGAGTTACCGGTTGTTGGGGCCCATGAGGTACTGACTGGAGTGGCAATAGAAATGCAAAGAGGCCTGTTAAGTGTGGTTGGTGACTCTGAATAGACCTTGAGGATGCTGCCTTCTGTCTTTGTAAATGCTGAGTCCTCATTCAAATGCAGAAATTCCGATTAGCTCGGAGCTGAGAGGCATCAGATTTACTGACCTCTTACTCTTGGTCACCCTTGGGGGTGTAAATTGCTTTATTATAATGCATGTGATTTAACACATACTCCCCTGGATTTAGACTCAGTCTTCTGGCTGATGACCCTCGAGTTGTTATCTCCAGCTCTGACTTGCCCACTAATTCCCACATTCGAATTTCCACCACCTAATTAACATCTCCAATTAGCTCTCTCACCCTTAACATACCCAAATAATTCTTGATCTCCCTCACACCTGTTTCCCCTGCCCTGGACTTCCTGGGGACTTGGCCCCACACTTCCCTCCCGCCCATGCATCAGCCAGCCGGTCCTGTCGACATTACCTATAGAACAATTCCAACACCCCCCTCTTTCCATTGCCACTGCAGCCACCGTTCCAGGTCTCCGTCATCTCCCCCTCCCCGTCATCGCCCCCCTCCCCATCACAACAGCCCCTAATGCATGTGCCCACTTAACACTCTGGCTTCTCTCGTCCATTCTCTCCACAGCAGTAAAAGTGATCCTAAAAGGTAAATCAGATTGCTTCCCACATGCCCTTTAAAAAGCTTGTGATGGTATACTAATAAATGCTACAACATGATGTACCTAGAAAACGTTACAGTAAGCAAAGGAAGCTAGTCACCAAAGGCTATATAGTGTATGATTTCATTTACATGAAATGTTTCAGAATAGGCAAATCTATAGAGAAGCAAATTAATGGTTGCCAGAGCCTGGGGGCAAGGTTGGTGGAGGAACAGGAATACACTTGACAACGGTGATTTTACCACGATTTTTTATAAAAAGCTCCCATGGCTTCTCATTGCAGTCTTTAGTCTCAGCCTCCTCACAGCCGTCCACCAAGCCCTGCATGGTCTGGCCCCTGGTCACCCCTCCTTACACTCTGAGCTTCACCCCGTCGGCCTGCCCTAAGCAGCCTTGCCAGGCGCACCCCCACTCCTTTGTGCAGGCTGCACCCTCTGCCTGGTCTGTCTCCAGCCCCACCGTGGGGTTGGCTCTTACTAGCCTTTTGTCTTCCACCGTGGAGAGGCCTTTCCTGACCATTCTCTCTCTGCATCGTCTTGGATTCCTTCCTGGTACCGATCACAGTGTTTTTTACTTCATTTGTTTGCGTGGGTTTGCTGTTGCCCAGTGAAACCACATGAGTTCCATGAGGGCAGGACCGAGTCTGTCCTATATTCCCTGAATCTGGACAGCCTGGAAATTCGCAGAATGAATGGAGAAGAATTGTTTTGAGTGTAGAATTAAATGAATGAGTGAAGTTTGAACATTAAGAATACGAGCAGGAATTGGGGATGGGAGTGTGTCTGTCAAACAGGTGTTTGTCAGGAGACTAATTAGAGCTGAGGACACGGCTAAAAGGTGCTGGTGACAACACAGAGTAAAACTTGTCCTGCCCCTGAGAACAGGCAGCCCTTCCAGCAGTGTGCAGCCCCTTCACACACAGGCTAATCGGGAAATCAGAACTGTTCAGAGGCGTCGTTGACTTTTGTCAGTCAGGATGAGATAGATGAGCTTTACTGAATCCTGTGAGAAGAGACAAGATTGTTAGCATGAAATAAGCTAGTTTATAGACTAAAAGAATTTCATCAAAGAAATTGTGCCTTGTTATCAGGAAAACATCTGGGTCTCTGCTGAGCAACTAACTAGCTTTCTAACCTTCTTAGCTTGTTTTTAGGTAGTGACCATCACCTGCCCTTCTGTGCGTTAGCTCATCTGTTCTTTGAATTAACTTCTCCAGGCGGGTGTGCTATTATTTCCCCTTTGCAGAAGAGAAAACTGAAGCTCCTATAGGCCAAGCGAATTTGCCTAGAGCAACAGTTTTCAACCGGTGTGCTGCAAGAATTTTTAAAGCATGCAATACCTGACTACTTAGCCAAGGGCAATGACCTCTTTTCCCTTAGATTGCGAAACTGAAAAAAAATGACAGTAACCATCTAGTGTAAATATATGAAAACATACCTTTTTTTTTTTTGGTAAGGTTGGCAAAAAATATATTTTTTGATGTGCCACAGAGTTTCAGTGATTAGTTCGTGTGGGCCACGAGATACCGAGGTTCAACACCACTGGCCCGAGTCGTGCTCGATTTAGCTTTGTTTTGAGCCAGTTTCTTAACCTCTGACTGGGGGGTGGCGGGGGCAGGGCAGGGGAGAGCAACAGGGGGAAAGTTGGAGCTGCTAGAATTGAACAACAATAAAAAGAAAAAAAAAGTTTCTTAACCTCACTAAGCTCCCTCTCTTTGCTTTCCTCCTGTTCTTTCCCACCTACCCGGGGGACTGCAGTGAGAAATCAGTGAAACTGTGTAGAAAGTGCCTGGCTCTGGCCATAAGCCTTTAATCAAGGGTTGTTTTTGTTGCATAATTTTTCACTTAATGTCGTGCTGACAGTGCCCTTCCAAGGTGGCGCTGTGATGGGCCAGGAGGGGCTGGAGGCCCCTTCTCTCCTCTGCACCCAGTGTTCCAGGCCAAAGACCCAGGCTGAGGACTGGAATCTCAGGGCAGGAAAAGCCACAAATGTGGGTCCTTCCAGCTTCTCCCTACGTGCCTTCATCCCACACCCGTGCTCATACACAGATGCTCAGCGCAATGGAATTTCCAGCTTGGACAGGAGAAAGGAATGTATATTGAGGCCCATAATGGTCTGAAAAAACCCGGCCTGGCCCCTTTCCCAGGGCCAGGCGTCCCTGGTGTCGTCCAGACCTCTGACCCACCGCCCAACCCAGCTGCTCCGCTGCTGTCCCGGAACCACCCTCTCTCCAGGCAAGGTATACATTAGCAAGACTCAAAGGGGTGGGGGGGGGGGCCCCTCCCTCTCCACCAAGCAGGCTAATCCCCTGCGACTCCAGCACTTCGCCAAAGCTGTTTGAGGGCAGAAACTCTGCTTGCCCCACCCCACAACAGATAATGGGAAATCACAGCAATGACGGAGATAGGAAGCGCCCCTCAAATCCTTCTTTACAGTGTAGGTGAATGAGGATTGTGTCTGTTTTCTACCTCGGCAGACATAGCAACCGGGTGTCTTTAAACTCATGTTTCTTGAAGCCTTGAGCCCCTTAATAAAAAATAGTTCGTCTTTATGCACTTCAGTGCTCTTATCCCTGGAGAAGCCTCTCTGCCCCAGGCCCTGGGTGTTTCCCTTTGCAGTACCGGTATGTCCTGCTCTTCCACAGAAAAGGAGCTCCCTGGCTTTATTTCGCCCTTTAGAAACCAATGAAAAGCAACTCTGTAGAGTCTAGAGTGCTTCAAACCTGGTTTATAAAATAAGTACTATCTTAGAAACCTGTGCACCTTAATAATACAAATGCAGTGCTGTCTTTTTACATTTTACTCCCTTGTAAGTGAATCAGCATTTGACTACAAAAGGTGGAAAGTGTGAATGATTGCCTTCTCCTACTGATAGGAATTTGCTTTAAGACCAACCTACACCCTGGCGGGTGTGGCTGAGTGGATTGAGTGCTGGGACTGCAAAGCAAAGGGTCCTTGGTTCAGTTCCCAGTCAGGACTCATGCCTGAGTTGGGGGCCAGGTCCCAGGGAGGTGCCTGAGAGGCAACCACACATTGATGTTTCTCTGTCTTTTTCTCCCCTCTTTCCCTGCTCTCCAAAAATAAATAAAGAAAATCTTAAAAACAAAAACCAGTGGATGGAGCGCGGGCTGGGAACCAAAGTGTCCCAGGTTCGATTCCCAGCCAGGGTACATTCATGGGTTGCAGGCCATAATCCCTAGCAACCGCACATTGATGTTTCTCTCTCTCTCTCTCTCTCTCTCTCTCTATCAATCTATCTCCTTCCCTTCCCTCTCTAAAAATAAATCAATAAAATCTTAAAAAAAAACAAAACAAACAAACAAAAAAAACAAAAAACAAAAAAAAACCAAAAACCAAGCCATGATCTTGCATCATTATAATTTTGTGTTTTAAAGTATAATTTAGGTTTTCTCCTACAAAATAAATTGCAAGGATGTAATAGAGAGGGGGAGGGGCAGCCTATATCTTTAAAGAGACTTAAAAACATATTTGGATCCCAGTTTAGACAAACCTAAAAAATATACAAAGAAAAGTTTGATTTCTGATCAGATATTTAACGATAAAAGGAATTATTCTCTTTTTAAAGATTTATTTATTTATTTTTAGCGAGGGGGAGACAGAGAGAGAAATATCCATGTGTGGTTGCCTCTTGCATGTCCCCTACTGAAGACCTGGCCCACAACCCAAGCATGTGCCTGACTGGGAATTGAACCAGCAACTCTTGGCTTGCAGGCTGGTGCTCAATCCACAGAGCCATGCCTACCAGGGCTCAAAGGAAGTGTTCTTGATTTTTCTTCAGATGTTTTATGTTTCGAAAAGGAGTCCCTGTGTTTTAGATATATACTTAAATATTTACATAAGTAATGATATTTCTAGTATTTGCTTCAAATAATACGCAAGGGGGAAAGCAGAGGTTTAGATGGACCCGCCTGGCCAGGAGTTTGAGGATTGTTAAATCTATAGACGGATTCATGGGAACTCATACTAATCTCTCTGTAATTGTATATTTAAAGTTAATTTTCCATAATGATTTAAAGAAATTATATATGTACACACATATTCAATCAGTACAAAATGCTTTCTAAATATAGGGCTTTTCTAGCCCAATCTTGTCTATTTGTTAAAATGTGTTGAAATGGCCAGTTGGCCCTGCCCGTAGCAAAGAGTGTCAGTTGAGGCTACTCAAATCCTAATGGAGGGTCGTCTTAAGAACTATTTTTTTAATCTTTTTGTAATATTTTACTTATTTGCCAGAGAGGGAGAAGGGAGGAAGACAGAGAGAGAGAAAGAGAGAAACATCGATGTGTGGTTGCCTCTTGCACGCCCCATGCTAGGGACCTGGCCAGCGATCTAGGCATGTGCCCTGACTGGGAATGGAACCTGTGACCCTTTGGTTCACAGGCTGGCACTCAATCCACTGAGCCACATCAGCCAGGGTTATTTTTTATTTTTAAGTTCATAACTGAATCACACCTGAATAACTCATTTTATGAGTGTATAAAACTTCACTATAAATGGCACTTTAATATTATCCTCTCCCCCCTTATATTCACAATAACACTCGGAGGAATGTGTAACACTAAAACCTCTGTTGAAGAAGCTAACAGGATGAGAGCTGAGTGACTTGTCCAGAGTAAAACCAACTCCAGGGGTACGCTGGGCCTGGCTGCCTCCCTGGGGCCCACCCAGTGAGGGGAACTCTGGGAGAACGCAGTAAACTATCAGTAAAACAGTGCAGCAGGTCAGCCAGAGTCTGGGCCTGGTCTTCACAAAGACTGGCTGGGGAAGACCAGGCCCCAGGGTCCTGGTGGGCCGAAGGGCTTAATCAACTCTGTGTTCTAGAAGGACAAGGGAGATATCTGAGGGAGCCTATAGGAATCAGAGTCTTGAAAATGTCACCCTGCCTCCCCAAGACAGCTTGCTAAGGAGCCCTTCCTCTGCATGCTTCAGCAGCCTGTTGCCAACACTGGGGAAGGGCCAGCCACCTTGACAGTTCAGCTTCCCCAAATCCGCAGCAGTTCCCAAAGGCAGCCCAGGGTTTGAGGGAACCGAACAGAAATGGGTCTGGCATTGGGACTGAAAGTCCTCTCCCCTTCCCTATGACCCCCCTTGCTGCCCTCAAACTCACTCCCATCTCTTTCCTCCTTTTTAAATTGAAGCAGCCAAGGCAGCTAGCGTCTGCAGTCTTCAATGTGGCCATAGGTAGGCTTCTTCCATATTACATTCGTTAATTTCAAGTCCTTCCTTTTTTCTAATAGCCAGCTAGGAAGACCAAACTCATTTGGAGTCATTAATAAATGTCTTCAAAACTGTATATGCCACAGAGATAGTGAAGGGGCTATTAGTCATTTCTGGAAGCAGGATAGAATCATGGGAAAGATACTAAATTAGAAGCAAGAGTATACTTGTTTTAGCACCACCACTAAGTCAACAAGCTTCAGCAAGTCACTTTTCTGTGTCTTAATTCCCCAGCTTCAAAAATAAGGCTAACTAAACCATTCTTAGTTAGCTGGGACTCTTGTGATAGTCAAAGATGACAACTTGCCAGCAGTTGCTTTGTATGTCGTGTTAATTGCCATCCACACTCAAGGTTTTTATTTTTACTTATTTATTTAGCTCAGTAATTCATTTAATCGGATCTCTTTCTTACACAGCAAAGCATGTGTGGAAAAGGCTCTTTGCTCGGTGGAGCCGCACGACTGCGCGCAGTGCAGGCTGCATCAGGGGCACGGACCAGCTAGGCGTCAGCCTGTGGCAGTTGTTTGGTGTAGATGGGAGCTTGTATCGGGGGATCCAAAGCAAAGAGGGAGGGAGCGAGATAGCAAAGGTGATGGGACCTTCATCGTTCGGAGCTTGCTGCTGGTCACAAAGCGGATTGCCATTTCTTGTCAGGAAGCTGAAACAAGGGACAAGGCTTGAAGAGTTAGAAGTCTAGAAGGTCTGGGAAACAGGCTCACAGGAGCCAAACTCAATCGCAGTTTCTTCGTGTGGTTGGGAGTCTGCAGGTCAGGCCCAGGCAGAGGGGCTCGGATGTGGCGCTCCAGCCTCTGGCGCAGAATGACCACTTGGCACAAGCATAACCACCGTTTATGAGCCAGTCCCCTGCTCCACACTTGCCGCACGTCATTTCACGTATGGACAGCAGCCCTGTGGAGACAGTGCTGCATCCCCCGGTGAGGAATCAGAGAGGGTCAGAGATGTGAGGGGACTCACTTGTGGTCACTGTGCTGAGTGGCTAGGGTAGTTTTGAGCCCAGGACTGTGTGGCATCAGAAATAGATGGGGGGGAGGGCAAGTGAAGGCTGCAAAGGGAAGAAGCTCAAAGCTAAGCTGGTCTCACCCCTACTGTCACTTCTGAAAAGGCCTCGTGGAGAAGAACCCAGGCTCACACATGGGCAGGACTGAGTCCTGAAGGCAGGGGCCCCCACAGAGCCAGACCGTTCGCAACACAAGAAACCACTAAAGCCAATTGAAGTTCAGACGATCATTTTGACACCTTTCCAGCCATGCTTAACACGCCAACTGCAGGGAAAACCTGGAAAATGCCAGTAAGGCTGAAACTTTCTATGAGCAAAGGCCGTTTCGCCAGAAGAGGTAATAACATGGGGAAATGCTTGGGACATAATGTTTGGAAAAGCAGAATATATGATCACTATCTTGTATAAAAGTGCATAGGGAACTATATAGAAAAAGTAATGGGTTATGTGTTGGGGTAGGATTTTTTCCCACTTATTTCCAAAATTTTTATAATGTATTTTTAAATTATAATCATGAAGACAATGTGAAAACATGACCAATGTTTATGAGCCAGTTATGAGCCTGCTTTTTAAGCAGAATGATATACTAGGATGAGGATGATTTTAACACTCTGTTTAGTGATGTGCATACAGTGGCTGGCATGTGGTCGAGTCTCAATAAATAAGTGATAGGAGTGACTGTGTGACTATGGAAATAGTGTTAATTAAGGTGGTGGGGTTACGGATGAAGTGTTTACTTTGTGCAAAATTTGCTTTAATGTGACCTTGGTTACCCAAACCTAAAGAAAACAAAAACCCCTAGTAAAGGCCAATTTGCTAGAATTCTTTATACGTTAGTCTCTGAAACAAGATTCTTCGCTGAAAATAAGCCAATGGAGGCTAAACATGCTTTCTTTGTTCACAAAGAAAATGCTCAGCTCAACTTTCCAGAAGCACAGGCATCGTGGTGAGAGGCCTGCTTGGGCCTCCTTTTTCTTTCAAATGTGGTTTGTGACACTCTGTGTCAGAACAAGGCCTGGAGCTATCATCTTTCTCCTGACCGAGGAATGGGGACCTAGCCCATGGTCCTGGCCTCATGATTTAGACATAGGTAGGTAGGAAGGAAGAAGGAAGGAAGGAAGGGAGGGAGGGAGGGAGGGAAAGGAAAGGGGGGGAGGAAGAAAGAGAGAGAAAGAAAAAGAAAGAAAGAAATTGAAAGAGAAAAAGAAAGGAAGGAAGGAAGGAAGGAAGGAAGGAAGGAAGGAAGACGAAAGAAAAAGAAAGAAGAACGAAAAAGAAAAAGAAAGAAAGAAAGAAAGAAAGAAATAAAGAAGAAAGAAAGGGGAAAGAAGAAAGATGTTATCACAAGGAGTTGGTCGTGATTGGGGGGTTTGCAACGTCTGCAATCTGGTTGGAAACCTCAGTTCCATTCTTAAGGTGTTTTTCAACTGATTGACTGAGGCCCACCCAAATTATCAAGGATAATCTCCTTTTCTTCAACTAAATTGATTTTTAATCACATCTGTAAGATACCTTCACTGGCAGCAGCTGGGTTAGTGTTTGATTGAAACAACTGGGTACTATACCCTAGTCCATTGATGCACTGAACTGACCATCACAGGTGGCACCAAAGCTGCATTTGTTTTCCCCCTGGCAAAATCAGGGGACTGAAGCATATTGTCTCCCATGATATATCCATGCAGAAGTGGGAAGCAAGGCCACTGTCCCTGACTGAGACTCCTTGAACCAGGGACACTGGGTTCCAGATGGCTGGGTCCTCAACTAGACAAGTAAGAGTGACCCAGCCAAGGCTGTTTTCATACTTTGTGATAAGTGGCAGAGGCCTTGGCCGGGTAGCTCAGTTGGTTAGAGCATCATCCTGATACACAAGGTTGCAGGTTCAATTCCCGGTCAGGGCATGTATAAGATTCAACCAAGGAATGCATAAATCAGTGGAACAACACATTGATGTTTCCTCTCTCTCTCTCTCTGTCTCTCTCTCTCTCTCTCAAATCAATCAATAAAAATTTTCTTAAAAAGTGGTACAAATTTTTTTTATATGATAGTCTTCCAATTCAGAAGCTTTAGCTATGGGACAGTGTCCATGTAATACATAACAGTGAGCTTCCCTTGGACACACAGAGTGACGCCAGAGTCCCATCCTCTCAGCCCCCTCTGACTCTTTCAGCCCCGCCCTCAAAGCCACTGATAAAACATTGGCTGACATCTGACCTTCTACTCATGTGACTCGGAAACTAACCTGAGATTGAACTGTGGAAGTCAGGTGTGCCAGCCATTCCACGCACCTCACAGTTGTACAACAGTCAAACCAGCAGTTTCTAGAGGTTTATTTCCAGTTGTAACAACGTGCTCTTTTCCCTCATCCTCCTGTGCATCTTCTAACACGCAGTGCTCAGAAATGAAAGCTCTCCGCACAACCTATCCTGTTTGGAGAGATAAAGGATCTTCCTGGTGGGGGCCAGGAAGAGGACACAGAATGAGGGAGAGGAAATGAAAGCCCTTTGTGAAATCACCGGTGCGCAGCACAGTGTCCTGAGGGTATTCAGTCTTTTCTGTCTATTGAAAAATCAGCATAAAAAGGGAAACATTGAGGTAAAGATTTTATTACAACAAATATGACTATAAATAGTTATAACTCATGCTGTACAAGAACTTGTACAACAGAATATTTATCTACTAGGTATCTCAAACCTAACAAGTCCAAAATTGAACTCATTTTCTTTCCCAACCTCTTCCTCCCTTAGTCCTTCCCATGTCAGCTACATGAATGGCAACTCTTAACAGTTATTCAGAGGCCAAGACTTTGGGCTGTCAGACGACATTCAGGAGCTGACTTTTGAGGGTCTCTGGGCTGGCCAATTATAGAGCCAGAATCAGACTCCTCTAAGTCCTCCAGGCATTGTAGGGCATCCTTCACTCACCCTGTGGGATGTCTTGCCCCTTCAGAAGAGGTCTTGATGGGGACATTGGGGTCGATAATGGATCTACCAGCTCATACCGTTTGTTAGCACCAACCATTGGAGTTGACATTGGAGGTGGGGTTCAGTATTTGCTGTACCACATGTCGCCCTTGCCCCTCTTGAGTTGTCTGGGCTGGTTGTAGGGATATGTGGTCTGGGGCTGGTAGAGAGTAGTTGAGGATGGTAGGAGCCACGTGAACAAAGAGCAGTGTCATGGCTCTGCAAGGACTGGCATTTCCGTTTTCATCAAGGCTGGATGACGTGTATGTCAGGAATCACGGTACTTCTCCTTACCTGGGGAGCCACTTACAGGTGGGCAGAGCCTGGTGGTAAGCAGAGTAATGGTTCCCCAAAGGTGTCCACATCCTGTGAAAGTATGTTATATAGCAAGGGGAATTAAGGTTGCAAATGGAATTAAGGCTCTGGCTTGTGTGGCTCAGTGTATTGAGGGCCAGCCTGTGAAGCGAGGAGTCACTGGTTCGATTCCCAGTCAGGGCACATGCATGGTTTGTGGGCCAGGTCCCCCCACAGGGCATGTGCAAGAGGCAACCACACATGGATGTTTCTCTTCCTATCTTTCTCCCTCCCCCTCTAAAGATAAATAAAGAAAATCTTTAAAATTAAAAAAATGACCTTAAAAGAAAGGAAATTATCCTGGATTATCTGGGTGGTCTCCATGGGATTGCAAGGGTCCTTTAAATATGGGAGTGGGGCAGAAAAGTCAGAGTCGGGAGAGGTTTGAAGATGTTATGCTGCCAGCTCCAAAGATGGGAGAAGGGGCCGAGAGCCCAAGAACACAGAGGCTGGCCCCTAGGAAAAGCAAGGAAATGAATTCTCTTCCAGAGCCCCCAGAGGGGACACAGCCCTGCCCCCACCTTGATTCTAACTCAGCAAACTTCTGATGTCCAGAACTGAAAGATAATACATTTTTGTTGTTTTAAGCCATTACGTCTGTGGTATTTTGTTACAGCAGCTTTAGGAAACTCATTCTGCCCCGTCGGGGTAAATGTCTGTGGCTCAGCTCCAAGCTGCACTTGGAGACTTCTGGGCTCTCAGAGCCCAGCGGTTCTCAACCGGGAGTGGATGTCCAAATCACCTGGTACATTTTACTTATTTCTTTGATAATTAATTTATTTAACTTGGAATACATTAATGACAAGAATATGACTAAAGTAGCCCTGGCTGGTGTGGCTCAGTGGATTGAGTGCAGGCTGTTAACCAAAGGATTGCCAGTTCAATTCCCAGTCAGGGCACATGCCTGGGTTGTGGGCCAGGTCCCCCGTAGGGGGCGCATGAGAGGCAACCACACATTAATGTTTCTCTCTCTCTTTCTCCCTCCCTTCCCCTCTCTCTAAAAATAGATAAAATCTTTAAAAAATAATAAATTAAAAAAAAGAATATGACTAAAGTAAAACAAACATCCACATATGTTTACCATGTAAAAAACAAAAATGGCCAATTAGTTTAGCATTCCTATGATCTCCCCCAGATAATTGAAAACATTGTGCAGTCTCATTACAAATACACCCACCATAAGATCCTGTGGTTTATGTTTTACTGTTGTTTGTATCACAGGTCTATCCATTTTTCCACCATTCTATTCATCCATCAACCCATCTTTATTTTTTATGCATTTCAGAGCAAGTTACTAACATCACTGTTCGTCATACCTACCATGTGTTTGTTTATGAGTTTTAAATGTTGTTTTGGTCAAACTTATATACATATACAATGAAATGCACAGATATGAAATATACCCTTTGATGAGTTTGGTGAATGTGTGCACCCATCCAGGCCAAACCTCTGTGGAGACCCGAACCATCACCCTGGGCTCTTTCCCACCCAGACCCTCCCCCATCTCCCCAGAGGTGACCTCCCCTCAGACTTTTTTCACCATAGATTTAACTGTTCCAGAACTCTACCTAAAGGGAGTCAAATAGATTGTCTTCTTTTGGGTCTGGCTTCCTTAACTTTTAACATAATGTTTTGGGGATTTCTGTTGTATACGTTAGTAGTGGTCTCTTTTTACTGCCGAGTAATAATCTGTTGTATGAAACACCAGGATTTTTTAGCCTTTCTCCTGTTGATAGACACCTGAACTACTTCTACTTTCTAGCTATTACAAATAAAGCTCCCATAAATGTTTTTGTACAACTTTGTGTGTGTGTGGTCACGTGTTTCCATTCCTCATGGGTGAATACATAGGAACACATACACTGGGTCATAAGGTAAGGTGTATGTTTAATTTTATGAGAAACTGCCATACATTTCCCAAAGTTCTTATGCCATTTTAAATTCCTACCCCAACTGTATGGCCCTCTGGTCACTCCACACCCTCTTCAGCATTCATTTTCAGTCGTGAAGTTTAGCCATTTTGGTGCGAGTGCAGAAGTCTCTGGTTGTGGCTCTAGCTTGCATTTCCCTGGTGCGTGGATGAGGGAGAGCCCTTTTTCGTGTGCATATGGGTCATTCATACATGTTCCTTTGTGAAGTGTCCTCAGATCCTTTGCCTATTTAAAAATTGTATTGTTTCTATTACTGAGTTTCAAGAATTCTTTTTATATCCTAGATATCTCCTCTTTGTCAGATATGCATTCTGAGAGCACGCTCACTCAGTCTCTTCGATTTTTTAATGGTATCTTTCCATGAGTAAAAGTTTTAAATGTTGATAATTCTAATTAATTAATTTGTTTTTCTTTTATGGGTATTGTTTTCTGTGTCTTAAGAAACCTTCGTGTGTATTGAATGGTGAAGATACTCTCTTATGTTTTCTTCTAAAAGCTTTATAGTTTTAGCTTTTATATTCAGGCCTAGAATCCATCTTGAATTAATGTTTGTGTGTGGTATGAGGTAAGGGGCTGAGATTTGTTTTTTACCTTTGTATGGATATCCAGTTTTCTAGCAACATTTATTGGAGATGCTTTCCTGTCCCCACTGGATTGCTTTTATGCTTTTGTTGGAAGTCAAGTGATAGGATAAGTGTCTACTTCCCTTGGGAACTTGGTTTTTTAAGATGTTCTCAGGTGATTCTGATGTATATTCTTAGGGCTCAAACCCTTGAGGTCCAGGTGATTTTTTTTCCATTTTTTTTTCTATGTTTTCTTTTTTTTTTTTAAGATTTTATTTATTTAGGTCTTGGCTGGTGTGGCTCAGTGGATTGAGCACTGGCCTGTGAACCAAGGGGTTGCTGGTTCAATTCCCAGTCACAGCACATGCCTGGGTTGTGAGCCAGGTCCCCAGTGAAGGGCGCACTCAAGGCAACTACACATTAATGTTTCCCTCTCTCTCTCCCTCCTTTCCCTTCTCTCTAAAAGTAAATAAATAAAATTTTCAAAATATATTTTATTTATTTTATTTTTAGAGAGGGGGAAGGGAGGGAGAGAAATGTCGATATATGAGAGAAGGGTGATTGGTTGCCTCTCTCACACTTCCACCTTGGGGCCTGGCCTACACACCAGACATGTGCCCAGTGGGGAATCGAACCGGCAGTCTTTCAGTTCACAGGCCAGAGCTCAATCCAGAGACCCACCAGCCAGGGCTATTTATTTATTTTTAGAGAAGGGGAAGGGAGGGAGAAAGAGAGGGAGAGAAACATTGGTTGGTCGCCTCTCATATATGTACTATCCAGGGACCAAACCCACAACCCAGGCAAATGCCCTGACCAGGAATCAAACCAGTGACCTTTCACTATGCAGGATGATGCCCAACCAACTGAGCTCTTAATTTTCTTTGTGTGTGTTTATTTTTTTATTTTTATTTTTTTAGTTTTGGGATTTTTTTCCCCTTTTGTTTCATTTTTCTTCTTTTCTTGTTTGTTTGTTTGTGGTCCTGGCAGTTTGCTGGTAAGGTGGTTGGTGATTTAGAAGGTTGAAGGGATGGAAGCCATAGTAGATGTATATCTGTATTTTGGACACAGGAAGCTGATGAGCTGTATGCAGATTTTGCAGAATTAAGATGTCTGGTGCAGCTGCATTTCCTGGTGGGCAGGGAGCAGCAGAGAGTTCTCCAGAGCTTGATCGATGTATTCCCAAGAATCCAGTGTAAAGGTCCAGTCAGGATCCCCACTTCCCACCATGATGACGTGATGGCCATGGAGAAGATAGTACATTAACCCTTAGGTTGCTGTCACTGCCTGTTCTCAGCCACAGTACCTGTGACTCAAGAGCTGATAGATTTTTTTTTAAAGATTTTATTTATTTATTTTTAGAGAGGGAAGGGAGGGGGGAAGAGAGAGAGAGAGAGAGAGAGAGAGAGAGAGAGGAGAGAGAGAGAGAGAGAGAGGGAGGGAGAAACATCAATGTGCGGTTGCTGGGGGTCATGGCCTGCAACCCAGGCATATGCCCTGACTGGGAATTGAAACTGTGACACTTTGGTTTGCAGCCCGCGCTCAATCCACTGAGCTACGCCAGCCAGGGCAAGAGCTGATAGATTTTATGGACAGTTTCCAGATCAGACTACAGGGCCACCCAAAGATCCCCTGGACCTGGACCACATTGTTCAGGATTTTGAATGATACTTTGCAGCATGCTAAGTCGTATCCTGTTCGATCCCAGCGTGATGTGTGTGGTCCCGCTGCCAGGGCGTTGGTGGCTGTTCAGGTCAAAGAGGATGCTGTGCATGCCTCATCTTCAGGTGGATTGGATTTCAGCCAGCCGGATGGTGGTTTGGCAGAATAATTTAGACCAGCAGCAACAAAGCAAAGTTCTCAGGTGCAGGTTTTGGAGGTGGGGCTTCCCCGCCATCCCCAGCTGTTGCAGCAGTTTGGGCTGCTTAGCTGGCAGATGTGGGAATCCAGCTGTTTGAAGTCAGTGGTGACTCATGAGCTGAGCAGGTGTGCTCCGGGCACTGCTGGCCATCAGGTGGTGGGCAACCCCCTTCCTGAAGACCACCTAGGTCATTAGAAATTCTGTCTTCTCCACAAGTTCATGGGCATTAATCACCCTGGTTTCTTCATATGGTGTCCCAGAAGAGGAAGTCACTTAGGCTGGGGACTTCTTGAGACAGGCTGGAAGTGCTGGCTTTGAGATTGTAAGGCCAGACTGATTGCGGGGAGGTCAAGGATGAGTTAGAAATAAAGAGTAATCCCTGAAACCAAACACACACAGAGGCTGGTGTAAGAGGAAGCCCATCTCTGTTTTTTCTTGGGGCAAACAGGGTGGGAAAGTAGGGGGTAGAACAAGCACACTCCCCCTTTAAAAAAAATTTAGAGAGGGGGAAAGGGAGGGAGAAAGAGAGGGAGAAAAACCTCCAAGTGAGAGAGAAACACTGATTGGTTGCCTTTCTGCAAACACTCCAGGGATGGAGCCTAGAGCCCACAACCCAAGCATGTGCCCTGACTGGGAATTGAACCAGTGACCTTTCGGTTTGTGGGACGACGCCCAACCAAATGAGCCACGCTAGCCAGGGCCCAGCCAGACTCTTGAGCCTCCAAAAACCCTAGATTCTAGAATTTCCTGGAGAACAGTGTCCACATCTCAGGAGCCTAGACCATTTGCCCTGAATTTTGAGGGTGGTTACCCTCTGTCCAGAATGAACACGTCTGGTAACATCAGTCCAGCTGACAAAAACTACGCTTCTTGGGATTGGCCTGGAGGTGGCGCCCATGCTGTTGGTCTGGAACCTCCGGACCGAGGCTCAGGTGGGTCTGATGAGGTCGTCAAGGGGAAAAGAATGCCCATCAGGCTAGGTTGGACCCTTTTATCAGGCCCTGGAAGAGAGCGGGCCATTGCCCAATGCTAGGGGCACTGCCATGTATTCCAACTGCTCAGGACTTATATTGAGATAGGGTTTTTAACTGCCATCCCTGGAGATACAAAGTTATTTGGGTTTTAAATACTACACCCTGATTTCTTCATAAAGCATTTTAATGGGGTGGTAAACACACAATATAATATACAGATGACGTATTATAGAATTGTACCCCTAGAACCTATATGATTTTATTAACCAATGTCACCCTGATAAATTCAATTAAAAATTTTCAAATCTAGCCTTACTACCAATCCTTCCATGACAGTTAAAAAATTCTGATCAGTATGCACTCAAGTGTTTTTATAAGGCAAAGATATATCCACTATCTTAAAAAAAATAAATAAAAAAAATAAAAGCCTTGGCTGGTATAACTCAGTGGATTGAGTGCTGGCCTGTGAACCAAAGAGTCGCTTGTTTGATTCCCAGTCAGGGCACATGCCTGGGTTGAGGGCCAGGTCCCCAGTGGGGGGTGCGTGAGGGGCAACCACACATTGAAGTTTCTCTTCCTCTCTCTCTCCTTTCCCCTCTCTCTAAATATAAATAAATACAATCTTTTTTAAAAAAGGATTGCAAGCAGGACCAGATTGAGGGTCTCGTAATACTTTTGTTTCCACTTGTCCTGCAGCCTGGCCAGGCCCCTCCTCAGTTATGCTGAGCCCAGGGTCCCCTAGTGGAGGGGTCAGGAAGGAGGCAGAGCTGCAGGCAGTCTGAGGCCCCTGGCTAGATTCGTTCACTTCTGGGCCGCTGCTCTGGCCATGGGATTCCGTCTATGCAAATAGGCCTAGGCATATCTGCAAGACTGCCTTCTGCTCCTTGCCTCTGTGATCTGGGACTAGTTTTTTGAACATGACACAAGGCAGAGCATCAGCAAAGCAAGACATAATCCTGGTTTAAGACTATAGTAGCCCTGGCTGAAGGCAGGGCCTAAGAAATTAGGTCCAGCCTGGCCATGGCTGCCCTTGAGGGCAATCCACTGTGTGTGTGTGTGTGTGTGTGTGTGTGTTCCCAGGGCAGGGCAAAGCAGATGTCCCTTTCTTCCATCTCAATTCATGGATACAGTATCCCAGCCAAGGTGTGGGAAGCTTTCCTCCCTACCCACCCCCACCAGCCTCTTATTTATTTTATGCCTTCAGTATCAATTGGCAAATGAGCCCCATGTTTCATTTACCACCTCCCCTTCCACTAGAAAAAGGTCATTCATTTAATGATCAAGCTAACATAGATTCGCTTTTGAGTAAAGCAAATACATTTTTAATAAAATTCTGAATCTCCTAAGACGTTGGCTTTATAGCTTCTGGCTGAGAAAGCGGTGTCTGTGAGGGCGAGAAGATAATGAAGGGGCTGAGAGCACTTGGGGTAGCTTTTGTCGATCGAGAAATAAAAATATTCTGTCCCTATAGGGCTCAGGGGAAATGACCCGTCAGGAAGACTAACTGGAGCTTTGAAAATCCTGTACTTGCTTCAATTCCTGTTTGCTAGGGCTGTTCAGGGAGCCACCAGGACCCAGAGAATTAACTCCAGGACAATGGACACCCAGTTCAAAAAACAGATTCTGTGTAACTTCCCCCTGGAAATGAAATTTGTTTTCTATGCCCAGGCCAGCAGGGGCTGCGATTCCTGAATGGGATGCCTGTGGTGGGGAGGATCAGAGGCCACTCTGTTTGGGTGACTATCCTGGCAAGCTGAGAAAAACGACATGGGGTGTGGCCAAAGGCTGGCAGTTGGCTGCTTCCAGGATGGGTGTGCTCAGTGGCCTCTGAGGACTCAGGAATGAAGGAATAAAAATCACCATGAATATTTGAAAGCATAAAGACTTTATTTTTCAAGCAAAGCAATGCTAGCTTAAAATGTGTGCCTCTTCCCAATTTGTTTTATTCTTACTTAAAAAAAAATCCTTTCATTCTCTTCGCTCAGAATGAGGTAAGTAATTGATTTCCTTATCAAGATGCTGGGCGATACATTTTCACGCTTTCAGGGCGCACAGCAAAACAAATCTAAACCCATTGTCTGGGAGACGCAGCTTCCAGCTGCAATCATTTTTATCATCAGGTAAACCGACCCAACTGGTGCATGTTTTTCAAATTTTGTAAGTGTTGTCTTTTACTGGTCAAGTAAATGATAACATTTTTTTACTTAGCGACTGTGTTATCCAAAAAGAAGAAAAGAATTTTTTAACAATGATCAAAATAAAGCTTGTTAGATGATTTTCAATGGTAATAAATTGGTTCCTGGAGATCTGATTAAAGAGAAAACCAGGCCAATTGAAGGAGAGTCCAAATGAGACAGAGCAAGTCCATAAATGGAGGGGTGGGGGTGCCAGGGGCGGGGGCAGGACGCTGTGGAACCAGAGACACAGTAAAAGAGAAAAAAATTAAAAGTATTAAAATCGCAAAGAAAAGGAAGTCAATAAATCATCTTGCATATTTGCTGTGGAGAGTTACTATACACACACACACACACACACACAAATGTTAGAAAAGGAACTAGAGTGTCCCAGGTTCGATTCCCAGCCAGGGTACATTCCTGGGTTGCAGTCCATAACCCCCAGCAACTGCACATTGATGTTTCTCTCTCTCTCTCTCTCTCTCTCTCTCTCTCTCTCTCTCTCTCTCCCCACCCCTTCCTTCCCTCCCTAAAAATGAATAAATAACCAAAAAAATCTAAAAAAGAAAAGGAACTAGAAATTTTACTGCAGTAATTGCTAATAATAGTATCTGTTGAAAGTACCTTTGTTGCTGATGGGTGAGAGGAGATGATTAAAGAAGACTTAAGGCATATCTGTAATCTTTCCCCCATTCCTTGTACCCCTTATATATTTTTTATTGATTTTCATTCTGATACAATTCACATACCGTAAAATTCATCCTTGAAAATAAGTGTACCATTTAGTGGGTTTGAATATATTCAGAAGGTTAGTGCAACAATTACCACTATATAAGAACCTTTTCATCACCCCGAAAAGAAGCTGGGTAACCATCGGCAGTCACTTCCCATTCTCCCCTCTCCCATCTCCTGGCAACAATTAATCTACCTTCTGTCTCTGTGAATTTGCCTATTTATTTCATATCAATGAAACCATACAACATGTGGTCTTTTAGGTCTGGCTTCTTTCACAAAACATAACTTTTCATGGAAAATAGACATAAATAAAATCCATTTATCATTTTCAAGTGTACAGGGCAGTGGCATGAGGTGTGTTCACACTGCTGTGCAACCATCCCCACCATCCGTCTCCAGAACTTTCTCATCTTCTCAAACTGAAACTCCGAACTCATCAGAGGGTAACTCGTTCCCCCAACCCCTAGCAACCATTCTTCTGCTTTCTGCCTCTGTGGATTTCACTATTCTAGGGACCTCGTGTAAGTGGAATTGTCTAATAGTTGTGCTTTTGTGTCTGCCTTACTTCACTTGCCATATATAATGTCCTCAAGGTTCATACATGTTTGTAGCATGTATCAGCATGTCCTCTCCCATTTTTAAGGCTGAATAGTATTCCATTGTGTGGACAGACCACTGATGACCAGCCATTCATTCATCAGTTGATGGACATTGGTTGTTTTGGCAATTATGAATGACACTACTATGAACATTCAGCTACTAGTTTTTGCACACACATGTTTTCATCTCTCTTGGCTGTATACCTAGGGTTAGAATTGCACGGTCACGTGGACTCTCACATTTAACCTTTTGAGGAGCTACCAGAGTGTTTTCTGCAGTGCTGCACCATTTTACATCCTTACCAACAGGGTATAGAGTTTCAAATTTCCCTGCATTCTCACTAATACTTGTTATGACCCTGCCTTTTCCAAATTTACAGCCATCCTAATGGAAGTGAAACGTCATCTTACTATGGTTTAGATGTACATGATTTATTTTAATTTTTTAAGTTAGAAGAATATGCTAATCATTTTCTTGTATAATTAATAAAATAATTGAGCCCAGGCTGGAAACCAAAGTGTCCCAGGTTTGATTCCCAGCCAGGGTACATGCCTTGGTTGCAGGCCATAACCCCCAGCAACCGCACATTGATGTTTCTCTCTCTCTCTCTCTCTCCCCCCCCCTTCCCTCTCTAAAAATAAATAAATAAAATCTTTAAAAAAATTTTTTTTAAATAAATAAAATAATTAGCCCTGGCTGGTGTGGCTCCATGGATTGAGTGCTGGTCTGTGAACTAAGGGGTTGCTGGTTCAATTTCCAGTCAGGGCTAAAAATCAATAAATGAAATCTTTAAAAAAATAAAATAAAATAATTATTTTACAAAAGAATTGCATGACTCACATACACTGGGATGTAAAGGAAAAACACATCTAAGGCGCCATTGCTGCAAATATATTATTCACTTCGCTGATGAATTGAAGGGTAAGCCAGAGAGGGGTCTAGGCTGATGTCACTGAACTGATTGTGTTCTTCCCAGAAGGATGATGGGATGGCGGAGACTTAATTTCCACAGACTTAAAAGACAACAATCAAAAGACAAAATTTTAAAGAATTTTCCGTGTTACCAAGTCTTGTGTTAAATGCTTTGTGTATATTTTCCCATTTAATCCTTAACGCAATCTATGCGGTAAGCACTATTTTCATTTTCATTTTACAGCTGAGAGAGCTAAAGCTCAGCAAGGTAGACGATGGTGTGAATTACACTATTATGTGGTAGCCCCAGGACTGAATTCAGACCTGACTCCTGACTGTTAACTTTGTAAAACATCATTTTACTTTCCCTGTACTTCTCAGTGTTCTCTCATTAGTAAAACAATATGTAATAATGAAATCATAATTATTATGACCACTAACCTTTATTAAGTGTTTGCTGAATTCCAGGCACTGTGCTGGGCTCCTTCTGTGCATGATGTGATTTACTACCCGCAGCAGCGCTATACTGTAGTGGGTACTGTAATCATTTGCATTTTCCATATGACAAAACAGTAGTCAAGAACCTGGCCAGGATCACAGAAGTGTCCCAACAAAGTAAGTCTTATTTTTTCCTAAACATGCTTAGTCCACTCTGTCTAGAACTTTCTTCCCAGATCTTCACATGGATGGCTGCTTTAACGTTCAGGTTTAAGCTCAAGTGTCACGTCCTCAACAGAAGCCTTCCCTCCCCACCCTATACAAAGTAGCACTGTATGTCCTGCCAGCATATAATAGGGGTGTGATGAATATTTATTAGCTGAAGGCATGCCATGGATATCTCCACCCGCTAAGTCTGCTTCCCCCGTCCCTGCGGTTCAGAATAGCTTGTCCGCTATTCTTAAGCCCTTCTCTGCCCCCTAATAATGCCTCCTTCTCTGAGCAAATCCGGCAGGAGACGTTGTGGCCCTGAATTAAGCAAAAATCATCATGAACATATCTTAAAAGATGTGTAGTGACAGTGGTTTCAAATCCTGCCTCCATCCTGCATTAGCTGTGTGACCTTGGGCAAATTATGGAACCTCTGGGCTCTGCTTTCCAGAGAAGAATACATCCCCCCAGAGGTATGTGGAAATGGGATATTGCCTCATAACACATGTACTTACTCATCGACATGTTAAATTATGATTGAAAAAATCTTAATACTGGAAAAAAAACTTCTAGCACAAAGATGTTCATGAAGTGTTACTTATAACAGGAAAGACTTGAAAACAAACTCAGAATCCTCTTGATGCAATACTACACAGACATTAAACTGTGAAAATGTGCCCTGGTTGGTGTGGCTCAGTGGACTGAGTGCTGGCTTGCGATCTGAAGGGTTTCAGGTTTGATTCCTGGTCGGGGCATATGCCTGGGTTGCAGGCCAGGTCTACAGATGGGGGTGTGTGAGAGGCAACCGATGGGTGTTCCTCTCTCTCTCTTCTTCTTCCCTTTCCCTCTCTCTAAAATAAATAAATTAAATAACATAAATAAATCATGGGAGTGTACTGTAGACGCACAGACAAGAGAACCCTAGACAAAATTGTAGTGTGGTGTCATCTTGCCTATGTAAATACCTCGCCAAAGTCCTGGGGCCTCCCCAACCTGTGGGTTGAAGTGAGACCACAGCACCTTGTACCCAAATTTTTGTGTCTTGACATCGCCTTGTACCCAAATGTTTCTGTCTCATTGCCCCCACCTGCTCCTGCAGACCTCTGCAGAGGCCCGGGGGGCCCTCGGGAGCGGCTCGAGCATGTCTGCTCCTCCCCCGCCGCGGCCCCAGTGTTCAGAACACATCTGGACTCCACAGACCCAGCCGCTCTTTTTCCAGGCCTTTGCCTTTTCCAGTCCTTCACGAAGGACACCTCCCTGTAGGGGGACCAACCACCTGGTTTGCCTGGACCTGAGAGGATTCCTGGGATGTGGGACTTTTAGCACTAAAACTGGAGAAAAGTCCTCGGGAAACTGGGCTAAGTTGGTCACGCTTATCTCACTACACAAGGTAGTGCCAGAACCGCAGGATTTTAGGTCTTCAAAACGGGTTGCTTTCTCAGCTGGAGCCAGGCTGTTTTTCTCCCAAAATAAGGACTGATGGATTGCGCAGCAGACTGAGTGAGCAGAATATCTGTGTTTAAATTCACACTTCTACCCGTGGTACCAGGGAAGTCAGAAAACTAGTCAAAAGGATGCTGAGAAACAAGTGACCAGGGCACAGGTCTGGACGAGAGGTGGTGTCTGAGGAACACGAGCTCAGCAGGGGGCAGCTCAAGTCAGGGAAGCAGGCTAGAGGGTCCTGGAGATGTGCAAGGGGGAGGGAACCTGAGGCTATGACATTTGAGCCAACAGGTAGAAGGAAACCTGTCCACCAGAGAAACTGGGGGGAATGGTCAAAGAGACAGGAGGGGAACTAGGATTCGAGGTTTGTAGGTTTGGGGCAGTTTCTTCAGTCTGTCCTTGGTTTCCCTTTGGCTATGCCATCCCCCAAAGCCAGTACTGATACTCACTTATTCTCTACGTCATTGAGTAGCCTTCTCTTTCTCTTCTTCCATCTCCTGAAATGGAGGTGGCTCCCCAAGAACTGTGTGACATATACTCTCTCTGTACTCTCTTCTGTAATACTTTAATTTATCCACATGGCTGCCATTTTCATGTCAATGAGATTGTGTCCCAAATTATACCTCCAGTTGCAGTTTCTCCAGAGCTTCAGTCCATATTTCAAAGTGTCTCCTGGGCATTCCCACCTCATTTCCCCATTAAGAAGCCAAATTCAGCACACTTAAATATGTAACATAGCAGGATCATAATCACAGACATTACCATTGGCGGGACCCATGGAGGTGATCTAATCCAGACCTGCCCAATGAGCAACGGCACACACTAGTGCACAGTGAATGAGATATGGGCAGGTGGGGGTGGGTGGGGCCCCCTTCCCAGTCACCCCTGTTCATTATGGCCTCCTCTTCTGACTGCCCTAAGAGAGTGGGGTCTGATTGCGAGCAAGAGGCCACCATTGACAGCCAGGTGCAGACACATCATTGCTTGCATGGTGATGCCAGAGGAGTTTCTCTCTCAGGGACCCAAGGAGTCTGAGGAGCAATCTGTTGGGGAGGGAGGTGTGAATGAGTGAGTGAGCGTCTGCAGTGGGGGTTCTGGTGCAGGCACCTCAGAAATACTTTCATATTAAATAATTGTGTCTGTAGCCAACGTGCCACAAATGATGTCCCAACTGGGGGAGGGAGGGGTGACTGTGCTGTAGATTAGAACTTCATTGTTATTCTGAAACACTAGCTATGAAAAAGTTTGGCTCTAAAATCCACAAGAAATTTCATAAGCATATTTTTCAATGAAAGAAAAGCAAGAGTTCTACATATAACTTAAATATAATTCCTACTGTTGTGTTTGAATGGTTATAAAGATGGTTTAATCTGGCTGGCGTAGCTCAGTGGATTGAGCTCGGGCTGCGAACCAAAGTGTCGTAGGTTCGATTCCCAGCCAGGGCACACGCCTGGGTTGCAGGCCATGACCCCCAGCAACTGCACATTGATGTTTCTCTCTCTCTCTCACTCCCTCCCTTCCCTCTCTAAAATAAATAAATAAATAATTAATAAATAAATAAATAAATAAAATATTTAAAGAAAAAAAAGATGGTTTAAGATTTTTTTTTAATCAATTACTGCTGTAGATGGTTTCTTGTCTTGTAAGAGATCATTATGCCCTGACCCGCGTGGCTCAGTTGGTTGGCACCA
Organism: Phyllostomus discolor; assembly: GCF_004126475.2. Lineage (NCBI taxonomy): Eukaryota > Metazoa > Chordata > Mammalia > Chiroptera > Phyllostomidae > Phyllostomus > Phyllostomus discolor. Next base: position 89,115,922 of record NC_040910.2, read on the forward strand.
TCCCACAAAGCGAAAGGTCACTGGTTTGGCCCCTGGTCAGGGCTTGTGCGAGAGGTAACCAATCAGTGTTTCTCTCTCACATCGATGTTTCTCTCCCTCTCTTTCTCCCTCCCTTTTGCTCTCTGTAAAAATAAATAAATAAAATCTTAAAACAAAATAAAGAGATCATTGTTAAAGAGTCTCAGTCAAGAATGGCATGAGCTGTGTAAAACACAACACTGGGAATATAAAGTTAGGTACCAGGATTCAAGTTTGAATTTCTCATTTAATACAAAGGGGATTTCTGGAAAGTGTTACAAATTCACTGTTTACTATCTTGTCTAATGCTATATAATTTATTTTCATTTTTATGATAATTACATTCTATAAGGAAAACATTTTAATCTCCTAGGCAGAAGAATTCCAAATAGTTTGTGTAGATGCTCTGCCTTTGGGGAGGTGGAGCATCACTCCCCAGTCCTTACACATGGGCTGCCTGTACAGTGGCATCCTCCCAGAGAGCGCAGTGCGTGTGTGTGCGTGGGGGGTGGGGCATCAACTCTACAGTGCAGATGCCTGTCAAGTACTACCTTAGCCAGATGATCAAGGTCAACATCAGAAGTAATAAGTCACCCCGATAGGACCTACCCTTGATATGATGTGATGAGAATGGTGCTTCAGCTCTGTAATCTTCCTCCCCCCAAAATCCGTAACCCAAGTCTAATCATGAGAAAAACTTCAGACAAGTCCAAACTGAGGAACATTCTACAAAATATCTGACCGGTACTCCCCCAAACTGTTAAAGATCATCAAAAACAATGGGGGGCAGGAAGGAAAAAAAAGAAAACCTTTTATTTTGACCACATCTCACATGCCCTTCTATGTCTCTAGTTTTCACGGGCTGCTATAATATGAACAGGCTGGAAAGCAGGGCTCTAAACCAGCCCCCGAAACTTATTTGTGAGGAACCTGGGCTAAGTCAGGGTTGGGCGACCTAAGGTCACAGAGCCAGTCACTCCCTTCCTAAACTGGCACCCCTGCTGACTTTCTGAGTCTTAACTGTAGGTCTGTGGTACATCGCTCTCCAGGTTACCCGAGTCTAAGTCAACTCATGTTGACTTCTGTGTGTGTGTGGGTTGTACCCCATCCAATCTATGCCCCTTCCCAGACTGCAGGAATCTTCCACATGATGGGAGCTCAACGGCCACTATTCACCGTCCTGGCCTCTCCTGCAGCTGGACCCGGGATCCGGGCACATCCCCCTCCGCTTTTGAACTGGAGGCGAGCAGCGCTATGGAGCAGGGCCCAGTGTGTGTGGTGTTACCAGGACAAGCTGGGCCTTGTGCCAGGAGTGACAGCATGCTGTCCTCACTTGTTTTGTAGCTTGATTTTGGACACTTCCTGGTTGCGAGCCTCCAAGCCTGGTCCTTGGGCACTCCCAGAGATTCTGTGAGCTTAATGCAGGCAGCATTGGTTTCTGTGGCTCATAACCAAGAACCAAACTGATAAAAAGAATTGGAACCAAAATGGCTGTAGGCCACAGGCTCTCAGGGAAATAGGGTGGGAGTGGTCTGTGGCTGGCTCTCTAGTTTTTTGAGGCTGAAGGTAGAGGAAATGCATCTGGCATTGAGGTGTGAGACTGAAACACCCCATATTAACTTGCTGCTAAGCAATTTAACAAAATACCCCATGTCACCTGGAATTCAAAACAGGTCTTGAGAAGAGTGAGTGGCTGTAGCCATAGGACTATAATGGATGTGAGGAATTCAAGGACTGTGGGGTGCGGTGGTTTCTATGTGCTGCTTTAACCCATTTTCCAAGTGACCTGACAGCTTCCTAACATTGAGCCACAGCACAGAGCAGGAAAAGGTTCTTCAGCAGGTCCCAGCTGTAGGGCAAGGAGCTCTGCTGATTGGTCCTCAGATCCCTGTGGATCCAGTGGAGCACTGTGTGCAGCCCCAGGCTGGAATGCTTTACAGAGCCCATAGCCAGTCACCCACGGAGCATCACAATGGTCGAGCTTAGGATTCTAGAGCACAGCCTTGCTCTCTTTGCCTCATAACTATTCTTTTTTGGAAACTGTTCTGAAATTGCTCCTGGGCCCTTCCAAAGATTGAAAGCCTGACCATGGAGTTCCAGGTGACTATGTAATCTATGTAGCTTATCATGAACTAAGTATCTGTCCACTTAACCTTAAAGTAGCACTCCCTTCCCTGAGAAGACATGGAACATGGAAGAGCAGATCTGAGCAGGTCCTGAGGAGGTGCAAGCGTACAATACCCAGTGCATATACTCCTGTTTTACTGCCTCCCCTCCCTCAATTCACGACCTTATGGATAATTCCCATGAGCAGGTGACTAAGGAGGACAACATCTGAGCTTGGTTTACAGATGCCATCCTCTGGGGGCATACTGCTAAGGTGTTACAGCTACACTGGGCAAGGACTTGAAAGGACAAGGGCAAAAGGAAGTCATCTTCTCAGTGGGCGGAGCTTTGAGTTGCACTCTCATGGTTCTTTTTGCCTCTTGAAAGACTGTAGCAATTCGTGAGCCAGGTGGTCAAGGACTTATATTGGTGAAAAGGAGGTTTGGGAGAGAGGACATAGATGAATGTCTCTGAACAGACCTAGAGAGTATTTGTGTTCTGAATGAATATTTATCAAAATTTCTCCACTGCTAAAGAAGCTTTAATAAGTTAGTGGACAAGAAGACCCACCCTGCCTTGGCCAGGTAGCTCAGTGGGTTAAAGCATTGTCCCATCACACTAAGATTGCGGGTTGATCCCCATCATGGACACATGAGAATCAGCCAATGAATGCATACATAAGTGCAACAACAAGTCAGTGTTTCTCTCTGTCTCTCTCTGAAAGAAGAAAGAAAGAAAGAAAGAAAGAAAGAAAGAAAGAAAGAAAGAAAGAAAGAAAGAAAGAAAGAAAGAAAAAGGAAGGAAGGAAGGAAGGAAGGAAGGAAGGAAGGAAGGAAGGAAGGAAGGAAGGAAGGAAGGAGAAAAGAAAATAAAATAAAATAAAAAAATAAAGGAAGGAAGGAGAAATGACACTCTGGCTGATGTGGTTCAGTGGATCGAGCACCTGCCTGTGAACCAAAGAGTTGCTAGTTTGATTCCCTATCAGGGCACATGCCTGGGTTTTGGGCCAGGTCCCCATCAGGGGGTGTGCGAGAGGCAACCACACATGGATGTTTCTTTCTCCCTCCCTTCCCCTCTTTCTAAAGATGAATAAACAAATTCTTAAACAAACAAACAAAAAAAGAAATGAAAGAAAAGAAAGGATCCACCCTACAGATGTAGGGCAAATTCTTTTCCTAGTCAATCAAGCCAGTGCCTGCTTATTGGGGTCATGAGCTCATCTGGGCTTCTTCTTGGTGAGGCTTACCTGGCTATTGCCCTACTGAGTGCCAATTTTAGAATTAATCATTATAATGGATTCTGCCTATTGGGGTGTGGTGGTGGGTACAGTGAGTCAATCACATCAGGAAGTTTATACTGTTTTTTTGTTTTTTGTTTTTTTCTGGCTGCTTGTTTATTTTCCACTTGGTGCAAGGCACACGGTTATGGGGTGTCAGGAAGGCTTGAGTGTGGCTTGGGTAGTTAAAAGTGGGGCTCTCTCAACTTCCTTTTTTGATGTTTTGCTCTGTTGATATAGAACCCAGCTGCTTCTGCTTGCTGCAGGCTGCCTAATCTATGGAGTGGGGTGAGGAGGGGGAAAGGGTTAGAGAAGAAGGGATTGGAGGTGGGGGGACTCAAAAGAGCCTAGCACTTTCTGGAAGCTTGGTGGCTGGTGGTGGCCACTCAGGATGGGGGGGCCCAGTGCTGACTTTGTTGGGCTGCCTGCCAGGTGGGTTCTTCACAGCTTCCCAAGTCAGGTCACAGGTGGCTGTGCTGCTGGAGGCCTTTTGAATGCTCTGGGGACTCTATCACTGTGGCCATGAACAAGAGTGTGGACTTCCTAAAAAAGCAGCTCACCCACCAGTGACCCGGGTCAGCTTTGAGGAGACCAGGATGGTGGGGGATGGCTTCCCCAGGGAGCCCAGGAGGCGCTGGTCGTAGTCACGGGTAGCCAGGGGCGGGCAAGCTGCTGGAGGGGATGGCTGCCATGTGTCTGCTTGTGGACTGATGGAAACCTCCGCGGTGACCCTTCATGGGCCTCAGCACGTGACCATGGGTGGCAGGAATGGGAGCGCTGGGACATGGAGCCCATTTGCAGAGGTGGCATGGGAGGCTGATCTATGACCTAGGTGTGTGGGATCAGTTTATACTGAATTTGGATGGCTTTTGCCACCAGCCATGCTTTTATCATCATCATATTACATGGGTTTACTGAATACTTTATTTGCCATCATGGTGTCTTACACATCATGGCTGGCACGTGTCTTAGCCAGTTCAGGCTGCTGTAACAAATTACCAAAGTCTAGGTGGCTTATAATAGAAATTTAGTTGCTATAACAAACTACCACAGCTTGGATGTCTTTTAAACAATAGGAATTTATAGGAATTTGTTGTTATATAAACAATAGGAGTTTATATTTAAACAATATTTCCTATAGTTCTGGAAGCTGGAAGTCTGAGATCACGGTGCTGGTGTGATTGGATTCTGGTTGCAGACTGCCGACTTCTCACTGTGTCCTCCCATGGCCGAGAGCATCTGGGAAGCAAGCATTCTCATCATACTCTTATAAGAGAACTAATTCCATTTATGAGGGCCCCACCCTCACAACCTCATCTAATCCTAATTATTTCCCTAAGGCCTTACCTCCTAATATCATCATATTGGGTGTGCAGCCATTTCAAGTGTGAATTTGGGGTGGGGGACACATTCAATCCATAACAGCATCAGATCAAGGGATTAACTTTAGTGAAAGTAAGAAACTGGCTGTCCTTAGATCAGATTCACTAGGTCTATGGTGGGCCCCAATAACCAGAAGCAGCTGGCTTTACGACACAGTGGAGTGGCCCATGGGATACACATCTCCTGAGCCAGCTGGAAGACAACAGTGCAAGAGCTTGGATTCCATTTACACTTAGAACCAGCGATTCTGAAGGTGCCCATATATTTCTCTTCTGTTTACATGAACCAGAGTTAGTTTTCATAGCTTGCAATTAAAACCACCAAGAATACAAAAATACCTCTCATTGCACTGTCTATTGTAATTCATTTGGTAAATTGCCTCCCTCCACAGATAGCTTGTGAACTCTAAAGGCTGTCACTATTTCGATTATTTTTTCCTATAGTACATGTGACTGCACTTTACACAGTGCAGGACTCAGGTTGCAAACTTGTAGATTCTGGGCTATATCTCAACTGCATGATTTTGATCAATCTTAAGTGGGTTTTATTTTTAAGATTTTATTTATTTATTTTTAGAGAGGGGAAGGGAGGGAATGAGGGAGAAGAACACTGATGTTGCCTCTCTCACATCCCCACCTGGGTACCTGGTCCACAACCCAGGGACATGCCCTGACCGGCAACTGAACTGGTCTCCTTTTGGTATTGCAGGCCAGTGCTCAGTCCACTAAGCCACACCAGCCAGGGCCGAATGGTTTTTTAAAAATTGACTTACTTCATTGCCAACATTTAAAAATCATGAGATTTCGCCCTGGCTGGTGTAGCTCAGTGGATTGGGCTGTGAACTAAAGGTTCACTAGTTCGATTCCCAGTCAGGGCACATGCCTGGGTTGCAGGCCAGGTCCCCAGTGGGTGCCATGTGAGAGGCAACCACACATTGATGTTTCTTTCCCTCTTTCTTCCTCCCTTCCCCTCTAAAAATTAATAAAATCCTTTAAAAAAATAAAACTCACAAGATTTCATGTGCAATGCACATGTCCACCTTCTCTTGAAAAACTTGAAGATCTAGCCATTTTAGGCCCACATTGCCACAGATCCCCTCTTTAAATAAAATACAGGCACTTCCATTTGACAAAGTCCTCACCTCTCCCACTTCATTTACTTTCATTACTTAACTGGTGGTCCCTTAAGGCATGTTTGTCACCCTTGGTGCTTCACCAAATTATATTGCATAAACCAATTTAGCAATTAATGCTTGTATTTTACATTTTCATTTCACATATGCACTCTATCCTTTTAACTAGATTCTGTCCACTGATAAGCCACTCAGTGGACAGAATCCTGTTAACTATATTTCTTTAAATCACTTTTTAAAGAAAGTGTGAGCACTTTTTAAGGTGCTCACACATTTCAATAAATATTGATATTTTTATAAGACCTTTTTCTTATTCCTAGAGTTGACCTTGAGCACTGCGAGTCAAGTCCCCCTGGTTTGGTTTGGGGATGCCTAAAATTTCATCATCTTGATTCCTTCCCTTGGTGTCAGTCGAGACTTGATGACTTGTCAAATAAAGAAATTAAAATTATTTCCTAATACCACAAGCATACATTTTGAAGTAGGTTTTAGGCTGGAGGTCACCCTTTTTGCTGCAAAGGAAAAATTGTAAAGTTCCAGCTGGAATACTGGGAAAAGTGGAAGGAGACAGCAATGTAGTTTGTTATAAAGTTTTTACGAGTTTTTTTTAGGAGGTAAATTCTAATGCAAGGGGTCTGAGTGACTGTCCCTGGGGGTCTGGCAACCCGGGGCGTGGTTCCTGGCACAACCCGCAAGCAGTTGTCATCGGGATCAATCATCGGGAAGCCTCTGAAGGTTCACATTTCTGGGGGCTCGTCTCCCCGCCCTCCCCAGTTTATTTCCCTCCATTGCTGGCACTGCCCTGTCCCCTCGGTTGCTAGAGCCGCCACCCCACTCCGGGATAATCTCTCTGGCTTTGTCAGCATCAGTTACCCCAAGGAGGCGAGAAGGGGATATACATTTGGGGGTTTCCCTGCCCTCCTCTCCGAGCCGGGGAAGGAGGCCTTGCCGGGTTGGGCTCCAGTGTGGGCTCCGCCGAGATTAGCTGTTTCTCGAGGCTTTTGGTGCGGGGCACTTTGCGAGGGGCGGCGCCCCTCAGCTCCCCGCCGCCTGCGTGGTCCAGCCGCGCAGCTTACAGGCGCCCCGACTTCCCCAGCCCGCGACCCAGCGCTCCCGCGCTCCCCCTAGCGGCCGCCGCGTGGCCTCGCTCCGTCCCAGGCTCGTCGGCGGCGCAGCTCACGTGACCACGCTCCGGGCCTGCGGCCGCTGTCGGTTCCCCCAGTCACCGAGCGAGAGGGAAGAAACAAGATGGCGGCTGAAGGCGATCCGGAGTGGGGCCCTAGCAATTCGGATTGAGCCTTCTCCCTCCACCCGCTTCCGCCGGTCGGGCCCCTCCCGCCCGGCCCCGCGGGCCTCCCCACTCGGCCTCGGCGCCCCCCACCGCCACCCCTCCGCCCGCCCCTCCCCCTTCGCTTTCCCTTCTCCCCCCGCCTCGGCTCCGACATGAGGGGCCGGCGGGGCAGGCCGCCCAAGCAGCCCGCGGCTCCGGCTGCGGAGCGCTGCGCCCCGGCCCCGCCGCCGCCGCCGCCGCCGCCGCCCACGTCCGGACCCATCGGGGGGCTCCGCTCGCGGCACCGCGGCAGCAGCCGAGGCAGGTGGGCCGCCGCCCAGGCTGAGGTGGCGCCCAAGACGCGGCTGAGCTCGCCCAGGGGGGGCAGCAGCAGTAGCAGCCGAAGGAAGCCGCCGCCGCCGGCCCCCCCCAGCACCAGCGCCCCGGGCCGGGGGGGGCGAGGAGGCGGGGGCGGCAGGACGGGGGGCGGGGGCGGCGGCGGCGGCCACCTGGCCCGGACCACCCCGGCCCGGAGGGCCGTCAACAAAGTGGTGTACGATGACCACGAGAGCGAGGAGGAGGAGGAGGAGGAGGACATGGTCTCCGAGGAGGAGGAGGAGGACGGTGAAGCCGAGGAGACCCAGGATTCCGAGGACGACGAGGAAGATGAGATGGAAGAGGACGACGATGACTCCGATTATCCGGAGGAGATGGAAGACGATGACGACGCCAGTTACTGCACGGAAAGCAGCTTCAGGAGCCATAGCACCTATAGCAGCACTCCAGGTACCCACCCAGCCCAGTCGCTGCGGAGTCTTTCCCCACCGCCTCTGCCCTCCCCCCCACGCTCACTCCCTTTCTGGTCTCCCAACCCCACTTCGCCCCAACCATGGGGAAACGCGACGGCACTTCAAGTGACAAAAAAACTAGATTTACCAGAGGAAAGAGGCGCATTGTTCAAAATGGAGATTGCATTGTTGCAGTTTGCAGGCCACACACTCGCTCGCTCGCTTTCTCTGCCCCCAACCCCCTCATTTTCCTCTTGAACATTTGTGCCAGTGGAGGGTCTCCGTAAGGCACGATCGAAACTTTGGCACACATATCCATTGCATTCAGTTTTCTCCCCTTGTGTTGGTTTGGTTTTTTGGAATGTAAGAAGTCTCTTGTATTGTAGATCTCTCTGCATTTCTAATGTAGTTTCTTTTAGATTTTTATTATATATTTGTCCTTTAAAGGGAACTGAGGATTTGTAGCACACACAGACACCAGGCTGCTCGCCCTCCCCTGGCCCTATGGTTTCAGAGTTGTGTTGAGGAAATGGATCAGTTTGGGTTAGTGGGGGAGCCTTATCTGGTCCTGTGTTTGTTTTTATTCTCGAGTGCTTATGGGCTCGTGCCATAGTTGCTGGTGAATGGCTGATTAAAAGGCAGAGCAGAAAACCAAACAAAACCACAACAAACGTGGTAATCCATCCGATTCACTGTCATTTTGGTAAAATCCAAAATAAAAGTAAGAAATCATAGGAACATGCGTCTTATCGATTTGATCCCTTTGCTTTGCCTGAGAAGCGCAGTTTCCTGTCACCTGTTGCAGGAGATGTACAGTTGATCATGCGAACGTAATTGCTGGGGATGAACTCTGGGACCAATTTCTGAGTCACACAGCAAACCTGTAGGGGATTTAATAAAAAGTGACTTTTTCTTCTTACCCCATTTTGAAGGATAAAAGTCTTTCTGGATCTGTGATGAATTTCCTCATGGTGATTACTTTCGCAGAAAGTTTTTCTAGGCTGGTGTATTTTTTTCTTTTAAGCACACACTTGCTCCTTTGTATTAAATACGTAGTTGCATTTAAGTAACTTGTGTAAAAAGCATACTTTGTAGCAATAGCCTACAAGATTTTTTGTTTCTGTTTGTTAATTTGGATTAACTAAATAAGAATACATTTTTAAGAGCATTTACACAGTACAGTTTATGAAGAAATAAGATCTTAAGAAAGTAAGGTGTGTCACTTTTTTTTAAAGACTAGGGTAGTAGAAGTGGCTAAATAAATTTAAACTTTTTCTTTTGTATAAATGCTTAAATACTTATTGGAGAGGTATGAGTATTAAACCAGCTAGAATCCTATTTAGATTGTCCTAACAGTAAATGAAAAAAAAGTAACAACTTTTGCCTGAAAGTAAAAACCGTCCACCTGTCTTGGGTGGGTGGGGATTTGCTGGCTGGAGAATGAAGAGAATGAAGTAAATGTACAGTATTTATGTCTTGTATGTAGACGGGACTAAGGCATTTCTTATTTCTTGCCAACTTGATGTCAGTACATCTTTTACAGTTAAAGTTTTTACTTGAAGACATCACATGTGGTCCTCTACCAAGAGTCCAGGATTGAAAGACCCACAGAGAATGAATTACACTATCCCAGGGGACGTTTTTGGAGGGCTGTTCAGCTAAGGTTAACTTCTCTTTGAAGGCCTTGAAAGGAATATTTAGGACTTCTTTTTTTAAGACTTTATTTATTTATTTTTAGAGAGGGAAGGGAGGGAGGGAGAGAGAGACAGAGACAGAGACAGAGACAAGACAGACATCAATGTGCGGTTGCTGGGGGTTCTGTTCTGGCCTGCAACCCAGGAATGTACCCTGGCTGGGAATCGAACCTGGGACACTTTGGTTCCCAGCCCGAGCTCAATCCACTGAGCTACGCCAGTGAGGGAGGACTTTTTTTTTTTGTCTGTACTTACAGACAGTAAAGGTTGGGAAGAAGGCTGTCAGGTCAATATGTATATGTGTGTGTGCTTTGGAAAGAAATACATTCTAGGGCTGGTTTATATTCTGAAAGCACATGAAGAAATATGATTGGTAGATTTGAATCCTGTACCGTCAGCACTAAAAGAAGAATATACTTTATTGGTAATTTAGATTAATATTTGTAGACTAGGATGTTGGCTTAAGTACTATCATAATAATTTCTTAATATAAGAAATAGATGATTCATCTTTTGAGTACTTTGAAGGTGATATAATTATTGATGCAAAGACATTGGTTGCTGTTAGTAGCTTAATTTTCTAAAGTTACAGATTTAAAAGGGTTTATTCACTGGAGATTAAATGTTTTCTTTTTATTGACAAAACATTTAAATGGGTTTGTAAGGTACTCACATGATACATTACTGTAGGGATGACAGCTTGTTAGTATAAAATTAAAATGATCTAGTTTTGCTTAAGCTAGAGGTATTTGGCCAAATAAAGCTTTTATTTATATTTGTTGTTAAAACTTGAAATTGTTTCAGCTTGTAGATTTTATGACATGCTTTGCCAATATTTTGAGAAGGATTGTATAGAAAATCTATTTCGAATAGGCATTTGGTAAAGTTTTGACAGTGCCTTGAAATCAAGCATTTGCTAATTAAAAAAATCGTAGTTGAAATAGAATGCTTAAACAAGTGGGATATAATTTCAGTGGATGTTAGGAAGTTTAGTATAGCTTCTGTTCTGCAGGATGGATTGGAAGAGGACAAGATAGATAGCTGGTTGGGGATATGAATGGGTTTTGTAGTGCTGGATGGAAGATCAGTTCAGGCAGTACTTCAGAGTTCTCCAGGCCTCAACAACATCAGAAGTGTAGACAAAAAGAGGAATGCATCACATATGCCTCTGTAAAAATGGTTGTGCTCTCAGTAGCAATAGAGGAATTCAAGGTTATAAAGGAAATTAATGAGATGTTTTTGGGTGTTAGTACCTGAAGAAGTTAAATATGAGAATTAAAAGAAAGAAAATGAGGGTCTCAAAGAGTTATTAAAAAGTTGGGCAACATGATCTTGAGAGCAGGTAGGTGTGTCTGAAGTATGCAATAATAAATAGCCTTATGTTCAAGCTCATGCACTCTTCTGGTGTGTATTTGGAAATGGAGCTGTGTATTGAAATGTGTTGGTGCAGCAGGATTGGAGATGTTAGGGCCAGGATCTCGAATTTCTTCTGTTACATCCTTTTTTGCTCACTCCTCAGGACCCAGTATCCTCCCTGTGATGGCAGGTCCTATTAGGTGGGATGCAGGGGGTGAGAAGGTGCTGGCAGTGGTGGACCCGTAATGTTGGTGACACAGACAGGACAAGCCCTGCTGCAGATACCCTCTTTGCATTGAACAATTTCCTCCCTCCCTGTTCTTTACCCAGGCTCCAGTCCCACTTCTTGAGAGATATCTTCCCAGGAGAAGTCTTCCCATAGTTCTGTTGCTTACCTTGATCTCTCTTCTCTTTGAATGTTTGATTATGACAATGGTGGACTCAAGTTCCTAATTTAGCTCTGACCCTCATTCTTCTAATTTTTTTCATACTCCTGATTCTTTAAAATGATAAGCCTCCAAAGGCAGAAAATTTTAAACAACTTACACTTCCAAATATTGAAAGTAAAATCATACAGAAAGAATTAAAATGCATATAACTATAACATTTTCTTTTTTATACTGGTCTATATCAAATTATTTTGCATATTTTTATATGTAATATTTTTAGATATTCTATTACTCAAGCATTTTTTGATTGCTGAATGATTAAAAATCAGTAATAGTAATAGCTAACATGTATTGAACATCTAAATTGCTGAATAATTTTCAAGTAATATTTCATAAAAGTTCCATTTTTAAAATAGTTTTATTGAAATATAGCTACCATAAAATTCACTTTTTAAAGTGGTTTTTCAGTATATTCACAAAGTTGTGTAACCATCACCACTATCTAATTCCAGAACATTTTTATCACCCCTAAAAGAAATCCATACCATAGCAGTCACCACTCCCTGTTTGCTCCTTCCCACTTTCCATACCCTGACAACCCCTACTTTGATTCTCTGTTGATATGTCTCTTCTGGACATTTTAGATAAATAGAATCATACAATATATGGCTTCTTCCACTAAATGTTTTGCTGCTGCAGACATTGGTTTGTAGGTTTTTGGCTGTGTGATATGTGTGTGTTTTAAAGATTTATTTATTTTCAGAGAGAGGGGAAGAGAGGGAGGAAGAGAGAAACATCAATGTGTGGTTGCCTCTTGTGTGCCCCCAACCGGTCCACAACCCAGGCATGTGCCCTGACTGGGAATTGAACTGGTGACCCTTTGCTTCTCAGTCTGGTGCTCAATCTACTGAGCCACACCAGCCAGGGCTGTGTGATATGTTTTTATTTTTCCTGGGTATATCCTAGGAATGGAATTGCTGGATAATGAATCATCTTAAGCAGACTTATTTTATGAAAATGGATTTTTAAAAAGAGATAAGTTTGTGCTTTTTATTGGCTGTTTGAGGGGGATGAAGCTGGAGAAGTGGGGGTCCCGGTACCGGGTGGAAGTGCTTCACAGGCTTGTAGGTGATAAGACAACTTGCCCAAGTAGTGGCCCATCAATCATCTCAAGCTTGATTTCCACCTGGTTGAGAGTCTTGCTGTTGTAGATGCCCACCATGCCGCCCACCATCTTGGACCGGATGATCACGGCTTAGGTGCCTCTTCTTCACCTTGGACTTCTTGGGTGGTGCCTCCTTCCTTCCCTTGCACTGGCGCTTCCGCCTAGAGTGGCGCTTCGTTTTCAGGCCAGGGTTCAGCCGCCACCCGCTGCAAGGCGCTGTGCTTCCGGTGCTCCTAGGACGTCCGCGCTGCTAGGGGTGGACTTCCGCGTTGCTAGGGGTGGACTTCCGGAAGGGTTGCTTTCTCTTCCGCTGCACGTCCACCATCTTGTCAGTGCTTCGAGAAGGCTGTTCGTTATAATAGTTTTGGAACAAAGTTAGGGAGAAAGGGAGCGGGTTGCCCAAGGTCATCTTGAACAATTGAATCCAGAAGGATTTGGCAGAGAAGGACCAGTGTGAAGGGAGTCGTATCATACCATTGGTATTCGTACTGTCAGTGTGAGGACTTGGGCCAGGTATTGGAGGCGTGTGCATATGAGATATATAAGCCAACCACAAAATTTTAGGCTATCATGATATATGAGAATCTGAGGATTCTAGATAAATCTTTTATGAATGTCAAGGATTGAAAGGAAGCAGGTAGCATAGAGACTTTTAAAGAGTTAAGAGTCAGCCCTGGCTGGAGTGGCTCAGTAGTTGGGCGTTGTCCCTGCAAAATGAAAGGTCTCTGGTTTCGGGGGTCAGGGCACATGCCTGGGTTGCGGATTCGGTCCTAGGTCGGGGTGCTTATGGAAGGCAGCCAATCGAGATGTTTGTCACATCAGTGTTTCGCTCCCTCTCCCTCCCTTCCCCTGTCACTTAAAAAAAAAAAAAAAAGAATCTGATACCAGGCTTCATGATTTGAATCCAGGTTCTGATGATGGGCAGTTTGCTCAACTCTTTGTGCCCACTTTCCTCATTTGTACAATGGAAATACAGTATTTAATTCAAGGTATTGTCAGGGTTAAATGGGTTGTTGTATGTGAAATGCCTAGAACAGTGCCTGGAACATGGGAAAGATTCAATAAATGCTAGCTATTTTTATTTGTTTCTTTGTTTGTAGGCCAGGTCCCTAGTTAAGGGTGTGGAAGAGGCAACCAGTCCATGTTTCTCTTCCTTTTTCCCTCTCTTTCCTTTCTTTCTTTTATAAGAGAAGTTTGTTTGTTTGTTTGTTTGTTTTTAAGATTTTATTTATTTTTTTAGAGAGGGAAGGGAGGGAGAAAGAGAGAGAGCGAGAGAAACATTAATGTGCGGTTGCTGGGGGCCATGGCCTGCAACCCAGGCATGTGCCCTGACTGGGAATCAAACCTGCGATGCTTTGGTTCACAGCTCGTGCTCAATCCACTGAGCTATGCCAGCCAGGGCTCCTTTCTTTAAAAATAAATAAAATCTTTAAAAAATATAATCCACCTTTAATTTTCATTACATATCTGAAAGTGCCCTTTTCACCATTAATACTAGATAGATAGTGTTTGTTGGGGTATAGGATCCTAAATTTAAAAAATCAGGTTTAGGTCCTGGGTGGGTAGCTCAGTTGGTTAGAGCATTGTCCTGATAGACCAAGATTGCAGATTCCATCTCTGGTCAGGGCACATAAAAGAATCAACCAGTGAGTGCATAAATAGGTGAAGCAGTGAAATGATGTTTCTCTCTTTCAAATCATTAAATAAAAAAATCAGTTTTACTTGAAAGATTTGCTTTGTTGTGTTCTAGAATCTAGTTCTGCTGTTGAGAAGTCTAGGGCCATTCTATTATTTTCATGTCTAACCTGTATTTTCCTTTTAAAACTTTTAGGCTCTTTTCATAGTCTCCAATATACTGAAGTTTTACAGTGATATCCTATCACTTGATGTGGCTCTCTTTCAATTATTATGCTGTGTACTTGGTGGGCCCTTTTAATCTGTAGACTCATGTTCTTTAGTTCTAGGAAAATGCCTTCTATTATTTGTTTATTTCCCCCCAAATTTGCCCAGTTCTCTCTCATTTTTTAATCTTCACTAGAAGATAGGTCTGTTGATTTTGGAGAGAGGGGAGTGGTGGGGGGAGAGAGAGACAGACGGACAGACATCGATGTGAGAAAGAAACATCAGTTGGTTGTCTCCCATTTGCACCCAGACCAGGGATCTAACCTGCAACATAAGTACATGCCCTGACTGGGGATCGAGCCTGCAACTTTTTGGTATACAGGATGATGTTGCAAACAACTGCCCAGTTCTCTTCTTGAACTCCCAGTTAACTAGTTAGATGTTGAATCTTCTAGGTTGATCATATTAAGTTTCTTATCTTTTAAAATTCTTTTTATCTGTTTGTCCTTTTGGTCTGCTTCCTGGGAGATTTAGATTTCTCTTTCTCTCTTCCAAGCCTTCTGTTAAATCAGTTTTTATTTCAGCTATCAGATAATTAATTTCCAAAACCTGTTTTCTGTATTTTCTATGGGATCATGTTCATTGATACATCTGATATTTCTCAATAATGATAATTTTAAAAATTATTGAAGTATAATTTACATATACAGTAAAATTCACCCATTTTAGTTTACAGTGTTGAGACTAAGTTTTGGCAGATTCATACAGTCATGTAACTGCTACCACCATGAGCTACAGAACAGTTTGATCACCTCCACAAAATTCCCTTGTGCCCCTTTAGTCAGCTCCTTTCCCTCCCCTTTTCCCTAACCTCAGGTCACCACTGATCTATTTTTATCTATCCTGTATTTTTTTTTTTTTTAATTTCTGGTTTTCTCTTTCACTCTTTTATTTTTCTCCTGTGAATCTATTTGGTTTCTTAAGGAAAGATATCTTAAATTTCTTTCTTTTTTTTTTTTTTAAGATTTTATTTATTTTTAGAGAGGGAAGGGAGGGAGAAAGAGAAAAAGAGAGAAACATCTGTGTGCGGCTGCTGGGGGCCGTGGCCTGCAATCCAGGCATGTGCCCTGACTGGGAATCAAACCTACGACACTTTGGTTCGCAGCCCGTGCTCAATCCACTGAGCTACGCCAGCCAGGGCGATATCTTAAATTTCTTGTCTATGACTGGGAGTAGGGAGTCTGTGAGAGGTGTATGTTTGTCTTTTGCTCTGGGAAGCTGGATAAGGGGAATTGACGAGGGCTTATACCTTAGGGTAAGCATATTTCACTATAAATTTCTCTTTTGGGAACCCTGAGCTTTCTTTTATTTATTTTTTAAAAACCAGAATATAATTGACATATTTGTTTCAGGTGTACAACAATGATTCAGTATTTGCATACATATGTCTAGTTAACATTTGTCACCATACATAGTTATAAAAATTGTTTTTTTTCTTGTGAGAACTTTTAAGATTTACTTTTTTTAAAAAAAGATTTTATTTACTTATTTTTAGAGAGGGGAGGGAGGGGGGGAGGGGGAGAGAGAGAGAGAGAGAGAGAGAGGGAGAGAGAGAGAGAAACATCAATGTGCCGGTTGCTGGGGGCCATGACCTGCAACCCAGGCATGTGCCCTGAATGGAGATTGAGCCTACGATGCTTTGGTTCGCAGTCCGCGCTCAATCCACTGAGCTATGCCAGCCAGGAGACTTATTATTTCTTAAAAAAATTATTTTTAGACAAAGGGGAAGGGGGAGGAGAGAGAGAAACATTGATTTTTGTTGTTTCACCCATTTAAGCGTTCATTGGTTGCTTCTTTTATGTGCCCTGACCAGGAATCAAACCTGCAGCTTTTGTGTAGCAGGACAATGCTCCGATCAACTGAGCTACGCGGCAAGATTTACTTTTAGAAACTCAGCCCTGGCTGCTGTGGCTCAGTGGATTGAGTGGTGGCCTGCAAACCAAGGCATCACTGGTTCAATTCCCAGTCAGGGCATGTGCCTGGGTTGTGGGCTATGTCCCTGGTGGGGGTTGCATGAGAGACAACCACACATTGATGTTTCTGTCCCTCTCTTTCTCCTTACCTTCCCCTCTCTCTAAAAATAAATAAAATATTAAAAAAAGAAACTTTCAAATATACAGTATGGTATTATTAACTGTAGTCATCATGCTGTATGTTATATCCCCAGATTTAGTTATAACTGGAATTTTGAACATTTTGACTCCCTTCACTCATTTTGCCCACTCTAATACTTGCCTCTGGTAAATTTGTTGTCTGTATCTGTGAGCTGCTTTTTTAAAAAAATTCCACACATGGCCCTGGCTGTGTGGTTCAGTTGGTTAGAGCATTGTCCTGATATGCCATGGTTGCAGGTTTGGTCCCTGGTCAGGGCACATATAAGGGTTAACCAATGTCCATAAATAAGTGGAACAACAGGTTGATGTTTCTCTCTCTTGCTCCCTCCCCCTTCCTCCCTCTCTAAAATCAATAAATACAAATTAAAAAGCTATTCCACACATAAGCAAGAGAGATATGGTATGTGTCTTTCACTGTCTGACTTAATGTATTTTGCTTAATGTATAATATGCACTTTCCTGCCCAGATTTTTGAGGGAAAAATAAGAGTGCACATTATACATGGGTAGTGCTAATTCTATATCTATACAAATGTTTTTAATTTTTTATTTATACTTATGCATTAAAAATATAATACTAGAGAGCAATAACAACATATGTATGCAAAGTAATATCCTAGAATATGATAATCAGTTTTGTTTGTAAATATACATAAGTAAAAAATTGAATTAAAAATTAAAATGAAAGAATTTTTTTCCTGGAAGTGTGGGCCAAAAAACATGGGTGTGTATTATACACGGCTAAGTATGAGATTTCACTTAGCACAGTGCCCTCAAGGTCCACCAATGGTGTGGTGTGTGTGCTCTGTGTGTGTGTGTGTGTGTGTGTGTGGCATCTTCTTTATTCATTTATCTGTTTATGGGCACTTAGGTTGTTCTCATGTCTTTTAAATAATGCTGAAATGAACATGGGGGTATAAATACTTCTTTGAGATAGTGATTTCCTTTTCTTTGGATATATACCCACAAGTGGAATTGCTGGATCATAATGGCAGTTCTAGTTTTAACTTTTTGAGGACCCTCCATACTCTTTTCCACACTGCCTGTTCCAATTTACATTTCCACCAACAGACCACAAGAGTTTTCTTTTCTCCACATCCTTGCCAGCACTTATTGTTTTGATAGTGGCTATTCTAACAGGTATGAGGTTATATCTCATTATAGTCTTTTCTCTTTGTTGTAGTATGTTACTACCTTTTGTATCTCTTTGCTGTCAGTTTACCAACTGTTGAGAGGAAAAGGACATTACCTCACTTAAAAAAATTTTTTTTTAATATTTATTTTTAGAGAGGGAAAGGGAAGGGGAAAGAGAGGGAAAGAAACATCAATATGTAGTTGCCTCTTGAGAAGCCCTCCTGGGGACCTGGCCCTCAACCTAGGCATGTACCCTAATTGGGAATTGAACCAGTGACCCTTTGGTTTGTAGCTTGCACTCAGTCCACTGAGCTACACCAGCCAGGTCCTCATTAAGTATTTCTTTACCATGATATTAAAACACTTAAAAATAATTTAACTAATACTTATAGAATGTACATGGTATTGTGTTAAAATATTCAAAGAAATGCAGAGATGGATAAATGGCTCCTCTCAGGGTCTTTATTCTTTAGAAGAGGGATTAATAACACAGTACATAAATAACTGTAGCACAGATCAGGATATGGTCAGTGTTGTAAGACAAACAGAATTAAATTAGGGAGAGAGGTCACAGTCCATTGGGAGACCAGAAATGGTATCAAGAACAAGGTTGAATTCTAGATATGCTTTGAAAATTGGATAGGATTTCTTAAGGTGGAGGCTGAATAGGAAGAGAAGGGAAGATACAAGATGCAACAGATGACAGAGTGATCCATGTCTAGGGACTACATACTTGTGCTTGAGTGTCAAGGAGAAAAGTCTAGAGAAATGGAGATTATATTTTGGTCCATTTTGAATAAATGCTAGCCTGAGGAATTTGTACTTGTGGGCAGTGAGGAGTCATTCAGTGTTTTTAAACTGGAATATGTCATGGTAAGGCTGAACTTTTTGAAAACTAATCTGGCCTGGGGGATAGGCCAAGAGGGCTGATATAATGTGACTTTTAATAGCTACATAAGATTCCATCTAAACTTTTACTAAATACTTAAGACGGTCTTCTCTTTATTTGCTAGGATTAATTTAGTGACCATCCTTTTTAGATAAATGTTGGTTCACATCCCTGATTTTTTTTTTTTTAAGATTTTATTTACCTTCAGAGAGAGGGGAAGGGAGGGAGAGAAACATCGATGTGTGAGAGATACCTCCATCAGTTGTCTCTCTTGCCACCCCAGCTGGGCACCTGGCCCGCAACCCAGGTACGTGCCCTTGACTGGGAGAGAATTGAACTTGTGATCTTTTGGTTCGCAGGCCAATGCTCAATCCACTGAGCCACACCAGCCAGGGCACACAACCCTGATTTTTTTTTTAAGTATGTTTTATTAATTATACTATTACAGTTATCCACATTTTTTCCCCTTTGTCCCCCTCCGCCTGGTACCCCCCTTCCTTCCATCAACTCTTCCCCCCTTAGTTCATGTCCATGGGTCATGCATGTAAGTTCTTTGGCTTCTCCATTTCCTATGCTATTCTTAACTTCCTGTTTATTTTGTTCCTACCAATTGTGCTTCTTAATCCCTGCATGATTTCCTCATTCAAAAAATATGGACCGTTTCACGAATTTGCATATCACCTTTGTTCAGGGGCCATACTAAATCTCTTCATCGTTCCAATTTTAGTATATGTGCTGCCAAAGGGAGCACTTCACTGATTTTTTTAAGGCTTTCCTTATGTATTACTAATATATTATATAACACATATTATAATACGCATATCACTACATTATAAATATAATAAGTATGTTGCCATCAGCAGGGTAAGAAAGTGCCCATTTTGCCAATGCTAGCTTTTTATAAACCATCTTTCCATCTTTGCATTCAGTGCATTAAAAGTTCTCATGTTTGAATTTGCATTTCTTTAACTACTAATAAAATTAAATACTTTCATAATCTTTAATACCCCAATATCTGTAGCCATGAATTCTTTCCTGTGTTTTAACTCATTGGTTCATCTTGAACCCCCCTCTACTTCTCTGTCCTGTAGGCACATCAAATTCAGCGTGCTGCAAGTAGAATTCATGCTGTACGGGCTACTCCCAACCTCCCATTTCCTTGTCTGCTGAACTACCTCAGGTCAGAAGGAGGGGAGCAACACACTCCTCCCCATGCCTGACTGTCCCTGTGCAAGCTGGTTATCAGGCCCTTTTCAATGTACATCCAACATCTCTATCAAATAAATACCTTTCAGCTTTCTTGTCCATCTGTGGGTCCTAGATTGTGACCTCTTCACCTGCCACTTGACCTCTTGAAGGAACCATTCTGCCTCACATTCATCCTCCTCACACACACTGCTGTGCTAAAAGGCAGCCCTGACCATGTTATGCCCTCCCTGGAAATCTTCAGTGGAAAATGATTGTGTGCTTAACATTTGCAGATAGTCTGTGACTTGGCTTTTGCTTCTTTTCCGCTTCATCCTTTGTTGCTTCATTGATTTGTTCATTTATTAAAAAAAAATCTATCGAGTACCTGCTATGTTCCAGGGACTCTGTGATGTAGCCACAGGTAAATCAGATATGGCCTCTGTCCTGATGTAGCAAGGTAGGTAGCTGGTGTATCAGTGAGAGAAGTGTTTTGAAAGGGGGCAATGTATGATCTGGTTTGAGGTGGTCAGAGAAGGCGCCTTGAAGAGGTGATGAACTCAGAATTAAAGTAGTCAATTGAAGGGTGGGGAATGAGGATTCTAGGCCCTAGGATCATCATGTGCAATGGACTGGAGGGAAAACCACGAAGGATTATAAAAGTAGGAAGTGATATGATCAGATTTGTGGTTTTTTAAAAAATCACTCTAACAATATAGAGTGGAGAATTAATTGGAGTGGGATAAGAATTGATAAAGGGAATTAGGCTATTTTTTTTAAAAAATTTACTTTTTGATTTTAGAGAGAGAAACATCAATTTTGTTGTTCCACTTATTTATGCAATCATTGGTTGCTCCTTGTATGTGCTCTGACCAGGGATTTGAACCAGCAACGTTGGTATATGGGGACGCTACTATAACCAACTGAGCTACCTGGCCAGCGCAGGAATTAGGCTATTGAAGTAGACCAGGCGACAGATCTTGTGTAGTAGTAGTATCAGTGGGAATGGTGAGAGATAATAAAAAATAATTTAGGATTTAGAATGATACATCTTAGTGACAGATTGCTTAGGTGGGGTGTGATTAAGGGGAGAGAGGGGTCAAGGATGAATTGACTTCTAAATTGTTTTACTTCTCTTCTTACATATAACTTCTCACCTTGAATGTCTGTCAAGTAATACTGAATTCTTTGTAGTTCCCTTCATACATCCTATAGTTGTTCACTGCTGTGATGATTAACTTCTAGTCACCCATCCATCCCTTGCCATCTCTGGTCACCATTTCCTTTACCCCAGGTGGTGCTAAGTTTCTTCACCCTGCCCCTCTAGGATTGTGTGCATTTATATGTTGCTCAGTTTCCAAATATTTGGGAATTTTCTGGGTATCTTCCTGTTACTGATTTACTAGTATAATTTTACTTCATTATGTTCAGAGAACATACTTCGACTTTAATTTTTTTTAAGATTTTATTTATTTTTAGAGATGGGAAGGGAGGGAAAGAGAGATAGAGAGAGAAACATCAATGTGTGGTTGCCTCTCATGTGGCCCCCACTGGGGACCTGGCCCGCAACCCAGGCATGTTCCCTGATTGGGAATCAAACTTGCGATGCTTTGGTTCGCAGCTTGTGCTCAATCCCTTGAGCTATGCCAGCCAGGGCTGACTTTAATTTTATAAAAAGTTTTTAGATGTTTGTTTTGCACCTCAAAATATTGACTGTCTAGGTGAAGGTTCCAAGTGTACTTGGAAAGAAGGTGTATTCTGCTGTTGGGTGGAGCATTCTGTAAGTGTCGATTAAGTCAATTGTTTTCAGTGTTAGGTCTTTAATATTCTTGCTGATTTTCTATCTGCTTGTTCTGTTGATTACTAGGAGAGGAGTGTTGAAGTCTATAACTATTGTTATGGATTTGTTTATTTCTCTTTTGAGTTCTATCAGCCTTCATGTTTTTGAGGTTCTATTTAATGACATAAACATTTAGGGAGGATTATTTGATTCCTTTATCATTGTATTTTCAGTTGTTAAGACATTGTACTGAAATAGACTGTTAATTATTGTCCCTGTCCTTCATTAGAACCTTCTTTAGGGTCGGGAGGGTCTCATTCATCTCCCTCTCCTTAGTCTCTAGTATGCAGTAGGTAATTGTTGAATTGAGTGAGCTACTCAAAGAAAATCTCTGAATTCTTTTCACCTTTCGTTCTCTGCTGTCCAGTCTAGTATGGCAGCTATAAGCCATATGTGGCTTTTAAATTTAAATAAGTAAGATTAGCCCTGGCTGGTGTGGCTCAGTGGATTGAGTGCCGGCCTGAAAACCAAAGGGTCACTAGTTCGATTCACAGTCAGGGCACATGCCTGGGTTGCGGGCCAGGTCCCCAGTTGGGGGCATGTGTGGGGCAGCCACACATCGATGCTTCTTTTCTTCTCTTTCTCCCTCCCTTTCCCCTCTGTCTAAAAATAAATAAATAAAATATTTTTAAAAATAAGTAAGATTCAAAGTTCAGTTCTCAGTGACACTAGTTAACATTTCAAGTGCCCTATAGCCACTTGTGGCTACTGTATTGTACCACACAGATGTAGAACATTTAGGCCATTTCATATCATGACAGAAAGTTCTTTTGGATTGACTGCTGTTGTAGTCAGTCTGCTTCTACTAAACTGTGAGAAGTTGCCTAGCATTTCTTTTCCTTTAGGACTTTTATTTGCTCCAAATCCTGCACAGCCAGGGTAGTCCTAGCAGTTTGGCCATGGTCCTCCTTTGTTGAGACTGTTGGTCCAGTGTTATTTATGTATATGATGGCATTGAATTTCTGTACTGAGACTGGAGAGATCATCTTTGAGATGACTACCTCATTTGTCCTTGATAAGAGGAACAGACAGTCTGTTAACACTTAGTTTTAGGAAATCGGCCACAGTCCTGAAAATTAGGCTAAGAGTTGTAGCTGTAGGACAGAAGGGAAAGGAGGATTAAAATTCAGAGACTTTTGGTTGAGAAATAGAATTTGATAACTCAGGGAATTCCTATGTTGTAAAAGTTTAAAAGTTGGTATGTGAGCTGAATTATGACATACTAATGTGTTCCAGTATGCCTGGGTTCTCCTATATAAAGTCTTTTTTCTAAGAAGTCTCTGGCTAAGTTATTTAGCTAATAGTTTTGAAGGAAAATACTTTTTTTTTTTTTGGTGGAATTTTTTGCTACTTAAGTGATGTTAAGTTGCAATTATGGAAGCTCTGGAGATTTGCTAAGAAAAGTAATGTTTAGACTCCTCCCTGATGGATGTGTTTTAGAATTCACACATTTGGGAGACTCATGGCCGAGTGATTCCACTGAATGGCATTGTAGGTGCAATTTCCGTATTTTACTGTCATAGCTTCCCACTTGACTTCAGTATGTTAGCATTGCCTCCTTTGAGGTCTGTTTTTTTATAGTATATTCTATTTATGGAACTTAAAAAGTATTTTAGAAATGCACATAATAATCTGTGTGGAATTTCTTTTCTTGTCCTTTTCTTTCTAATGCTACATAGCTATATTGAGATTTATCAGAGGAGATAGTCCAACATTTAAAATGGCTAATAAAAATTTAGTCCCTCCTCTCAGTGCAGTTTTCCCCATTCTTCTGTAGACATACAAATTATTTCACATATTCCTTGAATTCTTACTCAGTGAATTACCCTTTTCTCCAACTGATGACCACTGTACTTTCAAAGTGTTATACAAATAATAAAAAATAAAGAGTGGTGCCCTGGCTGGGCTCAGTTGGTTGTAGCATCATCCTGTGCACCCAAAAAAGGCTGCAGGTTCAATTCCTGGTCAGGGTACATACCTAGGTTGCGGGTGCAATCCTCTCGGGGCATGTGGGGAAGGTGACCAATCAACGTTTTTCTCACTTCAGTGTTTTTGTCTTCCCCTGTTGCTCCTTTCCTCTTTCTCTAAAATCAATGAACATATCCTTGTAAGGATTTTTTTAAAAAGCAGTTTTACTGTATTTTCAGATACATTTGAACTTTTTTATCTTAATTATCTGGGTGAAACGCCTCATATTTCTGATCATTGGTAAACTTGGAAGATTGTCTTCATAGATACATTATCTATCCTTAATTGCCTAAAAAGCTTAAGTTAAGAATCTTCTGTGTTTTGGAAGAAAACTAATAATGGAAATTGTTCATGGCGGGAGTCACAACTCAAATGCAACTATGGTCCAAATAGGTAAGGTAAAGATGTGAAGTGGGCCCTGGCTGGTGTAGCTCAGTGGATTGAACGCAGGCCTGCAAACCAAAGGGTTGCCGGTTTGATTCCCAGTCAGGGGACATGCTTGGGTTGTGGGTCAGGTCCCCAGTAGGGGGTACGTGAGAGGCAACCACACATCGATGTTTTTCTCTTTCTCTCCCCCCTTCTTCTTCCCTTCTCTCTTTAAAAATAAATAATAAAATATTTTTAAAAATATGTGAAATGGACTTTTCCCCCACCTTTATGAATACATACTTGCATTTATTGTTAATATTTATTTGCCTTGAAAAAGTAGCCCTATGGAAATTTTAGTCCCTCTTTTACAGACAGTGCTGTTCTAAATGTGATAGATCTATCTTAGGTCACCCAGACTGGTGTTTCTTTCATTTCATTTTATTTTATTTTATTTATTTTTAGATAGAGGGGAAGGGAGGGAGAAAGAGGTGGAGAGAAACATTGATTGATTGCCTCTTTCATGCTCCTAGTGGGGTGCCTGCCCAGGAACCCAGGCATGTACCCTGACTGGGACTGAGGCCAACGTTCTGTCCTCTCAGCCACACTAGCCAGGGAAAGAGCTCATGTATTTTAAAAGTTAACTTTTTTATTTAGTCACTTATTTTTTTCCTAATCGTTTCTAATAGCTTATTTGTTGATTATGTTGAATTTTCTAGGAAAAAAATTATGTCATCTACAAAAATAATCATATGCTCAAACCTGTTTTTTGTTTTTGTTTTTTTAAAGAGAGGGGAAGGGAGGGAGGAACAGAGAGAAACATCAATGTGTGGTTGCCTCTAGAAGCATCAGTGTGTGGTTGCCTCTCGCGTGGCCCCCAGTGGGGACCTGGCCCACAACCCAGGCATGTGTCCTGACTGGGAATCGAACCTGCACCCTTGAGTTTGAAGCCCACACTCAATCCACTGAGCTACGCCAGCCAGGGCCATACCTGTTTTTTAACATTTATATCTGTTTTCTTTTTCTTTTCAAATTGCATTGCCGACCACATCCAGAACAATGTTAAATATCGGTTGTGCCCTGGCCAGGTAACTCCGTTGGTTAGAAGTTGTCCTGATATGCCAAGGTTATGGGTTCCATCCGTGGTCAGGGCACATGCAGGAATCAACCAATGGATGGATGTGTGGATGGGTAGAGAAGTAAATTGATGTTTCTCTTTCTCTCTCTCTCTCATCAGTAAAAAAATAAAAATAAAAAGTACTAGTTGTAATGATAGGCATCTTAGTGTGCTTTCCAAATTTAATGGGACTGATGTTTATATTTCACATCTTTGCATGTGTATTTTATTTTTCATTTATATATCATCTTTGATGGAAAGATAGTGAAGTCTTTACTGAGGATGTTTTAATTGGATTGCTTAGTTATTACTGAATAGTAACAGTTCTCTATACATTTTGATGTAAGTGCCTTGTTGCCTGTGTGATGTGCATATGTTTTCTCCTAGTCTGTGGCTTGTGTTTCATTCTCTTAACAGTGTTTTTCTAAGAGCAGAAATTTTAAATTTTGATTGCAACCTGTTGGACCTATGCTGTTGTATCAGGAAAGTATCAGAGACGAATGAATGAATGAAAAGGGCTATATTCCAGTAAATATTTACGGACATGCAATTTGAATTTAACCTAATTATCACATTACCAAATATTATTCTTTCGGTTATT
The DNA here is from genome assembly GCF_004126475.2 of Phyllostomus discolor. Lineage (NCBI taxonomy): Eukaryota > Metazoa > Chordata > Mammalia > Chiroptera > Phyllostomidae > Phyllostomus > Phyllostomus discolor. The sequence goes on from NC_040910.2 coordinate 89,141,613, forward strand.
TTTTCCAGTCATTTTTCTCGCATGGGTTATCATTTTGCTCATCCCTGGCCAAAGTAACACCAGGTCACAAGGATTTTTTTCTTTGATTTCTTCTAGATATGTTATAGGTTTTATATTTAGGTCTATAATTCATTTTGAGTTAATTTTTATACAAGGTGTGAGGTAGGAATTGAGGTTTTCTCTTTTTTTTTTTTTCCTGCCAGATGGATGTCCAGTTGTTCCATTACCGTTTGTTGAAATAAAACTCTTTCTCCATCACAGGTCCTTTGCATCTTTGTCAAAATACAGTGGACCATTATTTGTGCGAGTGTATTTTTGCAATCTCTCTTCTGTTCCAGCGACTTCTGTGTCTATTCTTTTGCTGCCAGTAATCAAGGTTACTTGATAACTATCTCGATTTTTAGTAGTTCTTTAGGTAACTCTTAAGTAAAGGAAGATAGTATGAGCTATCCAACTTGATTCCCCCTTTTATTTTTCCAAATTATTTTGGCTCTTCTAGTTCCTGTTACTTTTCATTTATACTTTTTTTTTTTAAAGATTTTATTTATTTTTAGAGAGGAAAGGGAAGGAGATAGGGAGAGAGAGAAACATCAGTGTGCGGTTGCTGGGGGCTGTGGCCTGCAACCCAGGCATGTACCCTGACTTGAATCGAACCTGTGACACTTTGGTTCGCAGCCCACGCTCAATCCACTGAGCTATGCCAGCCAGGGCTTCATTTATACTTTTGAATTAGCTGATCAATATCTACAAAATATCCTGCTGGGATTTTGATTGGGATTGTGTTGCATCTTTATTTAATTTGGTGAGAATTGACATTTTAACAACATTGAAGCTTCCAATTGAGTCCACTCACTGTTTTCTTCATTAATTTAGGTCTTTGATGACCCAGGACCTCCACCTTTTGCAGGTAGTTTGACTTTTGGGTGGCATTAATTAAACCAGCCTTTCAGTTACTATAATAACTTAAGGCAGTGGATTGTGCTTTAAAGTTGTTAAATGAGCTGGGGGCACACAAATAATGCATGTCATATAGGTGCTCATACTATAATGGAGAACTGTACAAAGTGTCAGAGATGCACAGTGCCAGGAGGCATAGGAGAGGACAGAAGAGGTGGCGTTTGATCAAGACCTTGGAAAAGGTCTAGGCTTTCTTGTGAGTTCAATAAATTAAGGCAATATCTATTTAAAATGTGTAGAGAAGTGTTGTTTTTTTTTTTTAATTATACAAATACAGATGTTGCCCACAGTGTGTATTTAAAAAACCCAGACATGTAGAAAAGAATCCCAAGTCACAGTTAACACTTACTGAGTATTGACTAGTCTTCCAAAGAGTTCAGAGAGGACAGCATCCCTGTAGGCCTCATTAAGTAGATTTCTTTCTATTAGGAAATAAGTACAAAAGGGTGGAGCCCAGGCAGGTGTGGCTTAGTGGATTGAGTGTCAGTCTGTGAAACAAGGGGTCGCAGGTTCAATTGCCAGTTGGGACACATGCCTGGGTTGCAGGCCAGGTCCCCTGTAGTGGAGGTACGTGAGAGACAACCACACATTGATGTTTCTCCCCTTCTCTGTCTCCTTCCCCTCCCCTCTCTCTAAAAATAAATAAAAATCTAAAAAAAAATACAAAAGGGTGGAAAGTTTTGCTTCAGCAACTGCCAGGTCATTTAAATAAAGTACCTGTATAGTAGTATAATTTTTCCTTTGAGGAAATAACCTGTCAGATGGGCCAGAATCTTTGTTACTCAGTTAAGAAACTCCTTTAACCTAGATTATGCTGGAAATTCATTGACAAATTCTTGCTCTTTGATTCTCTTTTTTCTTTCAGAATTTATACAGAGAACTTTCCATCCTGAGCATTTTCTTTTTGTGGGCTTACTGTTTTTGATTAGGCTTAATCTTTATTTCACATCAGTTCTATTCTAATTGTGCCTCCTGAGGCAACCTCTTAGTCCTGTTGCTTGACTTTCCACAAAAGTCCTACTCTGCTTGGTAGAGGGAATATCCAGTTTCTGTGAAGCAGTAGTTTTTCAAACTTGGCCGCACATTAGAATTATCTGGGAAAAAAGAAAAATACAGTGCTGAGCTTCACCTGGGGTTCTGTAAATTTGGGTTGCATTTTGACACTTTTTATAGCTTACCATGTGATTTTGCTGCACCTCCAGTTTTAGGATGGTTTGTTTCTAGGCACCTTCTCAAACTTTAATGAGCCTATGAATCACCTGAAAATTTTGAGAAAACTGCAGTTCATAATTTAGGCTTGGAGTGGGGCTTGAGATTCTGAATTTCTCTCAGGCATCATAGGTAATGCCAGTTACATTTTGAGTAGTAAGGTTTGAAGCTAACTTCTGGAAATAGTAGATTTCTTCTGATATGTATCAATTTTTACTTGTCTGGGTTTCAGAGGGATGACCTTTCTAATTTCTAGGGCTGCCATTCTCAAAGTGTGAGCCTCAGACCAGCACAACTGGCATCATCTAGGAATTGTTGCAAATGCAAATTATGAGATTCTATCCTAGATCTATTGAATCAGAAACTATTCATTTAAAAAGATTTTATTTATTTTTAGAGAGAGGGGAAGGGAAGGAGAAAGAGAGGGAGAGAAACATCAATGTGTGGTTGCCTTTCAGGCATCCCCTATCGGGGACCTGGCTCGCAACCCAGGCACATGTGCTCTGATTAGGAATTGAGCCAGTGACCCTTGGGTTCAGAGGCCCATGCTCGATCCACTGGAGCTACACCAGCCAGGACTACTGTGTCCTTTTCAACTGCTAGATTGGATTCCATTGTGTATGTGTATCATAATTTATAAGTCATTTAAGTATTGATGTATATTTAGGTTAAGACATAAAACTTAAGCTTTTATAAACTGTTGCATTAAGAACTTAAATTTGGCCCTGGCTGGTGTGGCTCAATGGATTGAGCGCTGGCCTGTGAACCAAAGGGTTACAGGTTCATTTCCCAGTCAGGACATGTGCCTGGATTGCAGGCCAGGTCCCTAGCATGGGGCATGCAAGAGGCAATCACACATTGATGTTTCTCTCCCTCTCTTTCTCCCTCCCTTCCCCTCTCTGTAAAAATAAATAAATAAAATGTAAAAAAAAAAAGAATTTAAATTTGTACTCAAATTCATGTGTTTATATATCTGGGATAGATTTCAGGAGGTAGAATTGCTGGATTAAAGGGATATTCATTCAAATAGAGTTTCGCCAATTTCTTTCTAAAAAAAAAGTGAGCAAATTTATTCTTTCCCAAGAGTGAACGCTTCAGAGTGAACTGACCAGTATTTAATGTTTTCAAAAGTGGTCACATTGTCCCACATATATTACATACAGATGCACATGTGTATACACATGTACACACAGATGTATGTGCATATACATTTATGTGCATGTGTATTATAGTTTGAATATAAGCTATTTTGTGGTTTTCAGCTAGATAATATAGAATATAGAATTTATGGACTTTTCATACCTCTTATACTAACAGAAAACTGACAGACTTGAGCTTAACATAAAACTGAATGAAATGCTTAAAAAAATCAGAATAATAAAATGGTTACCCAAAATCTTTCAGAATATAAGAACCCTGATAGTTTAAAATTGGACATTAAATTAAATTAGACAATATTTGTGTTACTGCCTTACAGTGACACCTGGAAGGAACATAGGACCGTTTCTATAAGCAATTTTATCTTGTTTGCTGACTTCTGTTTCTTCTGCACTCTTATTTGAGGATATTTCTCTAGGTTCAGTCTTCCCTTTTACTCCCATTATGCTTCTTATTTATACTTATGCAGATGAGCCCCGTAATTTCCAGAAGACATTGAAATGGACTGGATTACCTGCCATGATGTTTACTGGTATGGTGATCTGGTAATTAAATGAATCTGAAAATTGCACGTGTGTAGATGGTGTCAGTTTTGTGAAATGTGCTGAGATGAAGGAGGAGGTTTCATTCTATTTAGGCTCACCAGCAGTGACTGGCCCAGAGGGATCCCTTGGATTTTTTTTTTTACAGAAAGTATGGGTATATTCTTGTTTAGAAAATTTATTTTCCAGTGAATGAATAGTGAGGGTCATTGTATAAATGAAAACCTTGACTTTTTGTATTCTTCATTATACTTTATCTCTTGGTACCATGTACCAAGCTAGGGGGTGTGGGGGAAGGGAATGGCGGCAGGTGGGGGGAGGCAGTTAAGATGGTACCAGCAACCCAAAATCATGGTTAATAAAATTTAATTGTGCAAAAATGAATTTAATGTTAATTTTGTTAAAATTATTTGTGATATTTAGAAATGTATTTTCTATATTCTAAACATTAGGAGCAACTTGTTTCTTTCAATAATTTTTTTTATTTATACAGCAGGGCTTATGGTAATAGCTCATAGATTTGTTAAGAGGGAGATAGGTGTGCCTATTATAAACTAAGTTCTCAAATGTTATATATTGATATTTATATGCATATATATGTATTCCTGGACATCACATCCTATAAATTGGGGAACAGTTGCCTCAGGTTGCTAAACTGGCCCTCACCAGTGTGCTTCAGTTGTTTGGGCATTGTCAGTTTGCTTCCTGGTCAGGGCACATGCCTAGGTTGCGGGTTGGATCCTCAGTTGGGACGCCTGTGAAAGGCAAGTGATCGGTGTTTCCTCTTTCTCTTTCCCTTTACCTCTCTCTAAAAAAAGCTGAAGTTGTTTAATTGACTGCTTAAAAAGATAGACTTAAAAAGTTAGCTTTCGCTGTGGCTGGCATAGCTCAGTGGATTGAGTGCGGGCTGCGAACCCCAAAGTGTTGCAGGTTCGATTCCCAGCCAGGGTACATGCCTGAGTTGCAGGCCATAACCCCCAGCAACCGCACACTGATATTTCTCTCTCTCTCTCTCTCTCCCTCCCTTCCCTCTTTAAAAATAAATAAATAAAATCTTAAAAAAAAAGTTAGCTTTCTAGGTGAGCCCCTCCCCCCTTTATTTTCCCAGTATTAGAACTCTGCTTCTCTCTTCCTCCTTTTTACTTCTTTCTTTCTTTCTGTCTCAGCTCTAACCTTGTGCTTCATGGTCGAACTCCCCGTTTGGCTCTTAGGAACTCAGTCCGTTTGGCAGAGGAAAGGGGCGCTGTACCCGAGAACTTCCTGTTTGGTTGTTGAGAGGCATTTGTGTATTACACCTGACAAAGTGAGATCTGTTCTGCCTGTTATCTTACATGGAGATGTTTTTTCTTGTTTATGTTCTTGTCAGCTTTTTCACAAATATGCTTTAAAAAAATTATCACGATTACTTGTAAATCAGTTAACCCCTCTACAGAATTAAGAGCTGCTTATAATTTACCTTTTTTTAAATTTACTTCTAGTTTGGAATATAATGGGAAGGATTTGAAGTTTAGATTTTCTTGTCTCTTTTTTCAATTGTAGTTGACACTCAATATTACTTTATACTATAGATATACAGCATTATGATTAGAATATTATATTGATATAATATTCTATTTATTTATTTTTAAGATTTTATTTATTTATCTTCGGCGGGGTTAAGGGAAGGAGAAAGAGAGGGAGAGAAACATCAATGTGTGGTTGCCTCTTAAGCGCCCTCAACTGGGGACCTGGCCCGAAACCCAGGCATGTGCCCTGACTAGGAATTGAACTGGTGACCCCTGGGTTCACAGTCCAGCACTCAATCCACTGACCCACACCAGCCAGGGCCATTATATTTATTTAACTTATGAAGTTATCCCCTTGATAAGTCTGGTAGTCACCTGGCACCATATATAAGTTAATCCAGTGTTATTGACTATATTCCCTATGCTATACTTTACATCCCTGTGACTGTTTTGTGACTACCAATTTGTATTTCTTAGTCCCTTCACGTTTTCACCCATTCCCTCATCCCCTCTTCCATCTGGCAGTTCTCTGTATCTGTGAGTCTATTTCTGGTATTTTATTGTTGTTCATATAGTTTGTTCTTTTGATTCCATATACAAGTAAAATCATATGGGTTTGTCTTTCTCTGACTTATTTCATTTAGCATAATACTCTCTGGGTCATTTCATGTTGTTACAAATGGTAATATTTCATTCTTTTTTTATGATGGAGTAATATTCCATTGTATATATCTACCACTTCTTTTTACACTTATCTACTGATGGCCACTTAGGTTGCTTTCATATCTTGGCTGTTGTTAATAATGATGCAATGAAAATAAGGATACATATATACTTTTGACTTAGTATTTTGTATTTCTTAGAAAAAACACCCACAAATGGAATTGCTGGGTCAGAAGGTAGTTCTGTTTTTTTAATTTTTGAGAAACCTCAACTCTGCTTCCCAAGTAGCTACATCAATTTGCATTCCCAACTGTGCATTAGGTTTCCTTTAATCATCCTTCTCAGTACATGCTGTTGGTTGATTTTTTTATGATAGCCATTCTGACAGGTGTGAGGTAATATCTCATTTTGGTTTTAATTTGCATTTCTCTGATGATTAGCAACATTGAGCGTCTTTTTATATGTCTGTTAGCCATTTGTATGTCCTCTTTGGAGAAGTGTCTATTCAGGTCCCCTGACCTTTAAAAATTTTTTTAAATTTATTATTATATTTTTTATCCTCACCCAAGGACTTGCCAGTTGATTTTGGAGAGAGGGGAAGGAAGGGAGAGAAACAGTGATATGGGAGAGAAACAGTGATATGAGATAGAAACATCAATTGCTTCTTGCATGTGCCCCAACTGGGAACTGAACCTGCGACCCTTGGTTCCTCAGTATGACATTCCAGCCAACAAGCCACACCAGCCAGGGCTTCTGTGCCCGTTTTTTAATTGGATTGTTTCGTGTTAAGTTGTATGAGTTTATGAATTTTGGATATTGACCCCTTATCAGATGTATCATTGGCAAATATCTTCTTCCAGTTGGTAGGTTGTCTTTTTTCATTTTGTTGATGGTTTCCTTTTCGGTGCAAAACCTTTTTAATTTGATGTAGTCCTGTTTGTTTATTTTTCCTTTTGTTTTCATTATCCAAGGAGTTATATCAGAAAAATATTACCACGAGAAATATCAGAGAGTTTATTGCCTATGTTTTTTTTTCAGGAGTTTTATTGTTTTGGGTTGCTTACATTTAGGTCTGTAATCCATTTTGAGTTTATTTTTGTAGAAAGTGTAAGAAGATGGTCTAAGTTTCAGAATTTAGATTTTCTATAGAGTTAATAATTAGAGCTACATTCTTGCTTCTTAGTGTTATTTTAACTTGACAGTTACTAGAAAAATAAAAGTATGCTTATATAATTTTTGAGGCATAGATCCAAATAGGAAAAATTGGAAAACCCTTAGTCTGTAGAAATGATGTATTGATTTGTAATTATACCATTTCTTTATTTACAGGTAGGCGAAAACCAAGAGTACATCGACCTCGTTCTCCAATATTGGAAGAAAAAGATATCCCACCCCTTGAATTTCCCAAGTCCTCTGAGGATTTAATGGTGCCTAATGAGCATATAATGAATGTCATTGCCATTTATGAGGTACTGCGGAACTTTGGCACTGTTTTAAGGTTATCTCCTTTTCGTTTTGAGGACTTCTGTGCAGCTTTGGTGAGTCAAGAGCAGTGTACACTTATGGCGGAGATGCACGTTGTGCTTTTGAAAGCAGTTTTGCGAGAAGAAGACACTTCCAATACTACCTTTGGACCTGCTGATCTGAAAGATAGCGTTAATTCCACGCTGTATTTCATAGATGGAATGACGTGGCCGGAGGTGCTGCGGGTATACTGTGAGAGTGATAAGGAGTACCATCATGTGCTTCCTTACCAAGAAGCAGAGGACTATCCTTATGGACCAGTAGAGAACAAAATCAAAGTTCTGCAGTTCTTAGTCGATCAGTTTCTTACCACAAATATTGCTCGTGAGGAACTGATGTCCGAAGGGGTGATCCAATATGATGACCATTGTAGGGTTTGTCACAAACTTGGGGATTTGCTTTGCTGTGAGACATGTTCAGCGGTGTACCATTTGGAATGTGTGAAACCACCTCTGGAGGAGGTGCCAGAGGATGAATGGCAGTGTGAAGTCTGTGTAGCACATAAGGTGCCTGGTGTGACTGACTGTGTTGCTGAAATCCAAAAAAACAAACCATATATTCGACATGAACCTATTGGATATGACAGAAGTCGGAGAAAATACTGGTTCTTAAACCGAAGGCTCATAATGTAAGTAAATGTGGTATTCATTTTTGTATGATTTAAAATTAAGGCAGTTTCCTCATGATGTAGCAGAACTATGCTGCTGACGTGATCTAAACCTTTGTGATTTAATAATCAGTTGTGTAGTTAAATAATCTCTAACTTGAAGAAATACTTAAAACAGTTTTAAAATTGTAATGAAAGAAGAGTATATTATAAAAAAGCAAAATATACAACATTGTTTCAATGCCTAGGATGGGAAGTAGAAGGTTTTTAGGCAGACTGCCTCTGTGAGCCCTTCCCCAGTTATGTTCCCTTAGCCCACCCTGAGGTAATCTTCACCCTCATTAGGATTTTCTTGCTCCTCTTTGTAGTTTTACTATGTCTGTATGTAAATGGAACAGCAAGAAAAAAACAGCTGTCTTAAGGAAAGATTAGTTCTGCCATTAGTGATTGCAGCCTCCCAGGAGGTAAGCCCAGCATGCTGATGGTCACAGCCTGGCTTCTGCGTTTCTGAGGGTTCTTAAGAGGCTCTTCTGGGCAGGTCAGTGGGAAGGTTGGGAAGCTGTCGGGGAAAGAGGAGGATTCACCTCAGTCCAGGTGTTGGGCAGGGTTGTAGTGTGGACTTGGTTTTGGACATCCTGTGGAAATTTGGTCAGAGGGAGTGGGCTTCTTTGTATTTTCAGCTTCTAACAGGGGTATCTAGTCTCTGGGCCACACTGGAAGAAGAAGAGGAGTTGTCTTGGGCCACACATTAAATACACAAACACTAATAAAAACTGAAGTGCAATAAAAAGGTTTTACGTAAATTTACGATTTTGTGTTGGGCCTCATTCATAGCCATCCTGGGTGGCATGCTGCCCATAGGTCCTGTGTTAGATAACCCTGTAAGTTTTTTAAAGCCTTCCTCTAGTTTTCAGAATTAGGTCAAATTAGAAAATCTGTGGTGGGATGAAAATCTGTGGCAGGGCATGCAGAGAGCAGGAACTTCATCTGTATGTAGTCAGGCCAAGCCAGGTAGAGAGAAGTATCTTAGCCATGTTTACCCTTAGTTTATAAACATGGTACAGAGTAAGCAGAGATCTTCAGAATTTTTTGCAGTTGTCTTATTGCTGCACCGCTGTTGAGAAATTCAAATCTATTCATTATTGTTTGTATGACCAGTTTGGACTTAATCTGGAGGCTTACAGAATCTTTACCTCCAGCGTTCTGTAGTTTTATTAGTGGTGTTCTGTAGGTCTGTCCTAATGCATTGGGTATTTAGTAGCCACTTTCAATCTGGTTGTTCTAAGTCCTTTGATTATCGTTTTGGTCTCTTCCATCCTCAGATATCTTTTAATCCTTAATTTTTTACTCCTGATTAATACTCTGGGATTATACCAATAATTGGAAGCTCTGAGCAAGTGGGTAGGCCTTATCAATTTTGAGCTTTACTGTTGGGCTATCTTCTTACTCTGTTTTATTGGGAATCCCTGATGTCACTCTTTTTAGTCCTTCTCGAGCTGGTCAGATGGCACAGAGAGTTCCTTTCTGCTGTTCTACTTGGAGCATGAGGGTCTGGCTGGTTGAGAGGTGGAGCAGGCTTGCTTCACATGCATACAACATCTACGGTGTGTATAGCCACTCAGTGCCCTTGATTTTCTGTGCAGTCCCCTTGTTCACACCTGAGCCTTGTGTCCCCTGGTCCAGAGAACCTGTTTTACCATCTCTAGTAGACACCAAACCTTTGGTGGACTGAAGATGGTAGGTGGTTTAAGGATCTGCTCCTCAAACAGCATTTAAGCACTTCTCTGCTGTATATACCTCCCTCCTTATCTTTAGTGCCTTTAAAAAAAATCTTTATTTTAAAGATTTTATTTATTTTTTAGAGATAGGGGAATGGGGGGTAAAAGAGGGAGAGAAACATTGATGCATGAAAGAAACATCAATCTGCTGCCTCTTTTATGCCCTGCCACCCCCTGAGCTGGGGGGCCTGGCCAACAACCCAGGCATATTCCCTGACTAGGAATCGAACAGGTGACCTTTCAGTTTGCAGGCCGATGCTCAACCCACTGAACCACACCAGTCAGGGCTTCAGTGGTTTTTAAGGACAGTTATTGTTCTCACCTTCACCCTTTTGGTTTGGGGCTTGGGCTTTCTTGGATCTGCTAAGGCAGTTAGTTATCTCTTGTCCATTTGCTTTTCTGCTCCCCAAATTTTTTTGTCGTCTCTCCCATTTTCTCTATCCCTGTGAATTTTGTCTTTATTTGTTTAGCAGTTTAAGAGGGTTTCAGGAGGGAGCAAAATGAGATATATGGATTCAGTCTATATTACCTTAATCCAGAAACTGATATGAGCAACAGTATGTAAAGTTTTTTTTTTAAGATTTTATTTATTTTTAGAGAGAGAGGAAGGGAGGGAGAGAGGGAGAGAAACATCAATATGTGTGGTTGCCCCTCATACGCCCCGAACTGGGGAATTGGCCCGCAACCCAGGCATGTGCCCTGACTGGGAATTGAACCAGAGACCCTTTGGTTAACAGGCCCATGCTCAATTCACCGAGCTACACCAGCCAGGACTGTAAAGTTTTATAGACAGTTAGTTTTGATCAGTTATTTTTAGAAATTTGTGTGATTTTTTTTTTCTTGCTCCTAACCTCCCAAGTAATCTGGTCAAGGTGTTTATTGTGGGCCCCCCCCCCCCCCGCCCTTTTCTTTGACATCTTGTTATGGAGGTGTTAGCATGGAAACTTTTCATCATTACAAATGATGCAATAACTTTAACCACATTTTGGGTTGAAGTATAATGCTGTATTTCATTTTAAGTGAAAAGTCAATGATGCTGTCTTTATAGACAGATAGCAGTTAGTAGGCCATGTTCACCAAGTCTCAAATGTCCTCCCCCAAAGGACTCAAGAGTCCTTAGGATTGCTGTGAACACATTAGGAAGTAAGTGAAATTTATTCTATGCTCCTCTTCTCCCATTCCTATGCTTCCCTCTCCTAGCCTCCTTTCTTCACCCTTTGGATGTTCGTGCTCACGGCCTGTTACTTCCTTTCCTGTGTTCCACTTTGGGGCAGAGAGAGGCCAAAGGAGCTAGGTCCACAAATAGGTAGGCATTGATATTTGTAAGACTTATTACACAGTAATCAGAAGCCTAGGCCTTGGTTTTAAGATTTTAGACCAAGGTGTAATTAGTTGGTGATGGGCTAGTATAGCAGTAGGCAACAGCAACATTATTAAGCATTTACTATGTGCCTGACAGTGTTATAAGAATTTTATATATGTTTTTCCTTTTTTTTTTTTTTTTAGATTTTATTTCTTTTTAGAGAGGGGAAGGGAGGGAGAAAGAGAGGGAGAGAAACATCAATGTGTGGTTGCCCCTCACATGACCCAAACTGGGGACCTGGCCCACAGCCCAGGCAAATGCCCTACACTGGGAATCAAACTGGCAATCCTTTGGTTTGCAGGCTGACGCTCAGTCCACTGAGCCACACCAGATAGGGCTGCATTATATATATATTTTTTTCATTAATGCTTACAAGAACCCAATAATGCACGTACTGTTTTGTCTGCAGATGAAGAGAATGAAGCTCAGAAAAGTTAAGTAACTTGCCCCAGGACTTGACTGTTAGAAAGTGAGACCTGGAATTTTTTTCAGAACCTGTTTATGAAAATATTTTCTGTAACTAATTTTATACTGTAGCATAGTTTCCAAGCCATTATCTTCAGAAGTCTCCAACTTGCTTTGATTTAGTTGTTAAAATCAGTGCTTATAACTGGGGAGAGAAAGATAGTATAATGTTTTTTGCTATACCTGGGCTGGGTGTTTTAAAGATCTTTAAAAATTTGAGACAAAGGCATTTTTAGAAAGTGTCACTCCAAAAATGTTTTGTTTCCTACAAAACATTTACAAGTACATCTGTATCAGTATATAAAACAATACTCAGGCAAGCAGGAAAGGAGTTTTTTGAATGTAGTTAAATAAGTGCAAACTTTTGAAATTGCATGAATCAGAGGACTTAAGGTATTATCTTTGGCCCTGGCTGGTGTAGCTCAGTGGATTGAGTGCAGGCCTGCAAACCAAAGGGTCGCTGGTTTGATTCTAGGTCAGGGCACATGCCTAGGTTGCAGGCCTGGTTCCCAACTGGGAGCAACCACACATGGATGTTTCTCTCCCTTCCTCCTTCTCTTCCTCTCTCTCTAAAAAATAAATAAATACAATCTTTAAAAAAATTATCTGCCCTGCCTGGTGTGGCTAGGTGGACTGAGCACGGGCTGCAAACCAAAGGGTCTCCAGTTCGATTCCCAGTCAGGACACATGCTTGGGCTGCAGGCCAGGCCCTTAGTACCGAGCATGCAAGAGCCAACCACACATTGAGATTTCTCTCCCTCTTTCTCTTCCCCTGTCTCTAAAAATGAATAAATAAAAATCTTTAAAAAATTATCTGAAGCTAACTTTGGAAACATATGTAAAATAAGTAAAACTTCCATGTTTGGGTCATAAAAATAATGTTTAAAAAAAAAAGACATTGTCTTTGAATCCATCCACCTATGGATGGATTTGTGCTACATTGTTGATGAAATGAAATAATCTACTTTTCTAAATTGAACAATAAAATTCTTTGTTACATGTTTGACAGTAAAACTATTCTCTTAAATTTATTTGCTTTTGAAAGATGTAATTATAGTCCCTCAAATGGCTTTTGTAAATGCATAGTAAAATACACTAAATTTAGTGAAGATTTCAGACACATAAGGATATGTTTGTTTATGCTTTGACATTTGACTGTTTTCTTTCTAAAATATGAAACTTTAAATATCATTATTAGTGATAATTAAGTATTCCTTGTCAATAATTTGAGTAAATCTGAAAGATTATCTTTCTAAAGTTAGATAAGACAATTTCAGTTTAAGTGCTCCCTTGTGGTGGTAATATGTGTACTACTTGTGGAAGTTTTGAAGCCATGTACCCTGCTTAGTTCAAAGTATATGAAGATTTGGTATATACACTCCCTGAAAGCCCGTAAGTTGAAAATGATGAATGATGTTCAAGGAAGGCATGCCTAAAACAAAGCCTAGGGCAGTGAACAATTTTTAATTATATTGCTAGTAGTTTGTAGAAATTAAGTTATTCCATTATTGCTTTTATTTTTTTAATACTCATTAAAATTTTTTTTTGTATAGGTTAGTGAAGCATGTAATAGAAGAAAGGTTCTTTTTTGTCTGCACCAGAAACTAAGATATTGGATAAACAATTTAGTGATTGATTTTAATCCATTATATGAAAGCCAGTCTTTCCTAAATGTTGCTTTCATCCTATCATTCATTTGCTCTGACATTGAGACTTTCAGTAAAATAGGAATTGCCAAATTAGAAAAATTGACCTTTCACCTATCACTGTCCTCTAAATAAAATTACCTTGAACACAACATTTTAAAACTGTATTTTTTCATTTGCTAAATAAAACTAAATTATACTTAAAAAAAAAGATTTTATTTACTTATTTTTAGAGAGGGGAAGGGACGGAGAAAGAGAGAGAGAGAGAAACATAAATGTGTGGTTGCCTCTCAGATGGTCCCCACTGGGGACGTGGCCTGCAACCCAGGCATGTGCCCTGACTGGAAATCGAACCTGCAGTGCTTTGGTTCACAGTCCGCACTCAATCCACTGAGCTATGCCAGCCAGGGCTAAATTATACTTTTTGACTTCTACAGCTTTCTACTTGAATCTCCTCATTCTAGCTATAAGCTACCTATTTATTTACTTGTTGGCTTGGCTGTCATCAGACCTACATCTATTACTACACTTCTGCCCATTTCCACTTCTGTATGTCCAGCAGCAGGCACCTCATGACATGTCTAAAATGGAACTCATCACATCCTCCCCACTACCTGCCTTTCTTTCAGTGTTCCCATCTTAGTGGATGGGATCACCATCAACCAGCTGCTCAAGCTAGAAACCTGAGAATAGTCTTTGGCCTATATTGTTTGTTATGCTTTTGAATTACCTCTTAAATATTGAATCAATTTCTCTCCATTACCAGTGTCCCTACCATAGTACAAGCCAACATCATCTCAGTAGACTAGTTTAATGGCCTCCTGACTGGTATATATATAACTCCCCATTCCCCAATTCTATTCTCAGTTTCATAGCAGGATGATTTTTTAAATAGCAGCTCTGATCAGGTTGTCTTTTCCTCCAAGTTGAAAAGCCTTTCAGGTACTTGGGTTTGCTGTTAACCGAAAGTTTGCAGCTCTCTAATTTGGTACATTTAATTCTCTTGCTTCTCCCCACCCCCAAAAATAAATAAATAAAAAGCAAACTAAATACCCAAAAACTTTTTGGCTAACTTACCCTTCAAGTCTAAGCCTATTTAAGTTATTTCCCAGGGCTTTCTTTCTCTGAACCTCTCTCTCTTTTGTACTCTGAAACACTGCTACTTTTTTCTTTTTATCTATTTATTTTCAGAAAAAGGAGAAGGGAGGAAGAAATAGAGGAAGAGGAACCAGGAACCTGGTCCACAACCCAGGCATGTGCCCTGACAGGGAACCAAACTGGTGACCTTTTGGTTCACAGGCCGGCATACAGTTCACTGAGCCATACTAGCCAGGGCTGCCTTTTTCTTTTTAAACACCATCTCATTTGTAAATACTTGTTGTAAGGTAGATATCACATATTTTGAAAGATGAGAAAAATAATAACAACTCTGCTGATTGCGCCCATGAGGTGTGTGCTGAGTACTTTACATACTTTAACTCAACCCTCCTGACAGCATTTTGATATTAGGAGAAGTTGAGCAGAGAGAGGTTAAGTAATTTATACAACATCACACAACTAGTTTAAGTGGTGGAATTAGTATTCAGTTTTAGGCATTCTGACTTGTGTGCTATCTTTAATTGTTGAATCCCTAGCTGCATTAGCGTCCTGTGGCTGCTGTAACAAAGTTCCACAAACGGGATGGCAGAAGTTTATTCTCTCACAGTTCTGGAGGCTAGAAGTCTAAAATAAAGGTGTTAGTAGGGCCATGCTCCCTCTGAAAGCTCTAGGAACAAATCCTTCATTGTTCTTTCCAGCTTCTGACCTGTTGGCAGCATACAAGGTCTGTCCAGAAAAAGTCCAGCCATTGTTAATACAGTGAGAATGGTTTGTGCAACATCGATGTAACCTGGCAGCCTAGGAGAGTGGACTCGAGTGCACATGTGTGAACAATGATGACTTCAGTGTACTAGTCAATGGGGGCAGTAGACGCTGTTGAGTGAACATGTTTACTGTGTATGGCTGTCGCATTCAAGATGACTGAGCAAGTAGAGCAACAAATCTGCATCAAATTTTGCATTAGGCCTGGATGTTCTTCCACAGAAGCTATTCAGTGATTCAGAAGGCTGCAGCTATGGGAAACTGGCGATTGGCAGCCTCATCACGACAGCATCCCCACTCATGTATCACATATCATGCAGAGTTTTTTGGCAGAACATCAAATCACTCAGATGATTCAGACTCCCTACAGCCCACACTTGGCACCCTACAACTTCTGACTTTTCCCCAAACTAAAATCACCTTTCAAACTGTGAATGAGATTCAGGAAAATACAACAGGGCAGGTGATGGCAATCGGGAGAACTTGGTGAAGTCCCAAGGTGCCTACTTTGAAGGACACTGAGGCGTCATTGTCCTATGTACAATGTTTCTTATATCTTCAATGAATGTCTCCATTTTTCATATTATATGGAAGGATACCTTCTGGACAGACCTTGTAATTCTAATCTTTGCCTATCACTGTTTCTTCAAGGCAGTCCATGCCTTTTCAGCAAGTGTCTCACATTCTTCCAGCCTTTTCCCATTACTCACTTCCAAAGCCATATCTACATTTTTCAGGTATTTTGGGGTTTTTTGTTTTTTTTTATTATATTTTAATCATTGTTCAAATACAGTTTTCTCCTTTTTAATCCCAATCCATTCCCCCCTCCCACCCTCCCCACTTCCCTCCCATTACCACCCTCCCCTTAGTTTATGACCATGTGTCCTTTAAGTTTGTTCCTGTGAGCCCTTCCCACTGACCCCTTAAATTCCCTCTTCTCTCCCCTCCAGTCACCGTCAGCCTGTCCTCTATTTCAGTGTCTTTGGTTATATTTTGCTTGTTTCTTTGTTTTGTTATTTAGGTTCCTGTTAAAGGTGAGATCATATGGTATTTGTCTTTCACTGCCTGGCTTGTTTCGCTAAGCATAATGTTTTCCAGCTCCATCCACGCTGTTGCAAAGGGTAGGAGCTCCTTCTTTCTTTCTGCTGCATAGAATTCCATTGTGTAAATGTACCATAGTTTTTTGATCCATTCATTTACTGATGGGCATCTTGGTTGCTTCCAGCATCTAGCTATTGTAAATTGTGCTGCTATGAACATTGGGATGCATAGGTTCTTTGAATTGGTGTTTTAGTATTATTAGGATAGAGTCCCAGCAGTGGAATTGCTGGGTCAAAAGGCAGATCCATTTTTAGTTTTCTGAGGAAGTTCCATACTGCTTTCCATAGTGGCTGTACCAGTCTGCAGTCCCACCAGCAGTGCACTAGGGTCCCCTTTTCTCCACAACCTCTCCAACACTTGTTTGTTGCTTTGTTTATGATGGCCATTCTGACTGGTGTGAAGTGGTATCTCATTGTGGTTTTAATTTGCATCTCTCTGATAGCTAGCGATATTGAACATCGTTTCATGTGTCTTTGGATTTTCTGTATGTCCTCCTTGGAGAAGTGTCTGTTCGAGTCCTTTGCCCACTTTTTAATTGGATTCCTTGTCTTCTTAGAGTGCAGTCGTGTAAGTTCTTTATGTATTTTGGAGATTAAACCCTTGTCTGAGGTATCATTGGCAAATATGTTTTCCCATATAGTTGGTTCTCTTTTAATTTTGATACTGTTTTCTTTAGCTGTGCAGAAGCTTTTAATTTTGATGAGGTCCCATTTGTTTATTCTTTCCTTTATGTCCCTTGCTCTAGGGGACATGTCAGTAAAAAAGTTTCTTCGTGAAATATCTGAGATTTTCCTACCTATGTTCTCCTCTAGGACTTTAATGGTGTCACGTTTTATATTTAAGTCTTTTATCCACCTTGAATTTATTTTTGTATATGGTGTAAGTTGGTGCTCAAGTTTCATTTTTTTGCACGTGGCTGTCCAGTTCTCCCAACACCATTTGTTGAAGAGGCTATTTTTATCCCATTTAATGTTGCTGCCTCCTTTGTCAAATATTAATTGACCATAGAGACTTGGGGTTATTTCTGGGCTCCCTGTTCTGTTCCATTGGCCTATGTGCCTGTTTTTATGCCAGTACCAGGCTGTTTTGATTACAGTGGCTTGTAGTATAGTTTAGTGTCGGGTATTGTGATCCCTCCTACTTTACTCTTCTTTTCAGGTATTTTGTTATAAACCTTAATTTCCCAGTATCAGAATCTGTATTAGTTTCATAGGGCTGCCATAACTAATTACCATAAACTGAGTCTTTAAAATAAGAGTTTATTCTGTCATGATTCTGGTGACTAGAAGTCTGAAATCACGGTGTCACAGGATTGGTTCTTTCTGGAGGCTCTCAGGTGACTCAGTTCTGTACCTCTCTCCTAGCTTATGGTGGTTGCCAGCAGTCCTCGATGTTTCTTGGCTTGTAGACAGAAGCATCAATTGCATTTTTGCTTGTACCTTCACATCACCTTCTTTTTCTGTCTCCTTTTCTTATAAAGACACCCGGTATTGGATTTAGAGCTTATGTTAAATCCAGAATGATTCTATCTCGAGATCCTTAGTTACTTACGTTTACAAAGACCCTGTTTCCAAATAAGGTCACATTCTAAGGTTTCAGGTGGACATGAATTTTGGGGGATATTCTTTTCAACCCAGTATATACTAGTGTTCCTTTTATTCTTTGTTTCTGTAGGTGTGTTTAGAAATGCAACTAGAAAGTTAATGTTAGTTCCTAACCTCTTACTTATCTTGCCATAATAAAAGCCAAACAGATTTTAAAATACAGGCACACATATGTATGTTTGCTCATAAGTATATTTTTTGGCAAAGATTTTCATCCCAACCATCCTTTCCTGCCATCCTGGGAGCATCTTGAGCTGATTAGTGTCTGTAGGGATGCCAGGCCAGTTTGGGTATACATAAGGAACATTGTAGGGACAGAGCTTCCTTAGAAACCAAACCCTCCAAAACCAAGTAATCATACGGATCAATGTATATTTATGTAGGAAAGCTGCTATTGTCACTTTTACAATTAGAAAAAATAATTTTGATAATATAAAAGCTGTGTAAATGTGCCCAAGTCATAAGTATTAAAAAAACTTTTCTTTGAAAGCATTAGCAGTTATTGTTCATTCTGTTTTACTGCTTTATGCACTTAAAAATTTGTCTTTCTACATGTAGGTTCAAGAAGAGAAATACTGTAAGTGTTAAGTATTAATCTTTGATGAGCAAAATAAAAAAATAGTTTTTGTATGTCATATTTTTAGAGGGACATTGACAAAATACATTTAGGAGAAGAATATTAGGGTACTAAAGACTCTGGATAACATATTGTATGAGGAATGATTAAAATATTTGAGCATATTTGTCCCAAAAAGAAAAAAAGCAGTGAAAGTTATAGATGTGTGAAAGATTTGAGAGACTGAAGGATGTGTTAGGTTGATTTTGCCTAACTCTTACAGACAGAACCAGGACTAATTGGTGGATGTGTTAGGTTTGCATCATCGCATTAAAGAGAAAACCCTTTCTAAAAGAGCAATTCCAGTTTAGAGCAGACTGCCATATGAAGTAGTGAGTTTGCTGTGAAGATGAAAATTAAGATTAAAATTATAAATAAGTGTTCTTTGTTAAGATGGACATTCTGCTAAGTCAGATGTTAGGGACCCTTTCAAATAGTCTGTGAGTTGCTTGAAAAAATGGACAGAATGGTCATTTAATTAAATTTATTTCCATAACATCTCATTTTCATGTTGATATCTTATGCTTGTAAATAACCCTAAGAACATTTCTATGTAGACTTTTTTGGTTCCATTGAAATTTATTGACATTTCTGAAAAAGAAGAAAGCAAACAGAGAAAGAAGTTAATTAGCATCTTTATAATGGGGGAAATCCCTAAGAGTGACATACAGAAAATAAACAATCAGGCAGCACCCTGACTGGTGTGGCTCAGTTGGTTGGGCTCCTCCTTCAAAGTGAAAGGTCAGTAGTTCCATTCCAGGTCAGGGCACATGCCTAGGCTACGGGTTCGGTTCCTGTTCAGGGTGCCTGAGAGAAGCAACCTATGGTGTTTCTCTCTCACATCGATGTTTCTCCCCCTCTCTTTCTCCATCCCTTCTCTCTCTAAAAATAAATAAATAGCCCTGGCCAGGTAACACAGTCAGTTAGAGCGTTCTCCAACACCAAGGCTGTAGGTTCTATCCCTGGTCAAGGCACATACAGTAATTAACCAAGAAATGCATAAATAAGTAAAACAAAAATTGATCTATCTCATCAGTAAAAAAACTTTTAAATAAATAAAAATCTTTAAAAAATTTATTAAAGAATCAGACATTGCTGTAACATTCATGCTCAGTCAAAGCTCATTGAGTGCTTTCTGATTTGATATTGTTGCTTAATTGGATTTTTGATTTGATAATTGCCTTTTTAAAGCTGCTTATTAATTTTTTTGATTAGAGGTCTCTGACATCCTTAAAATTGTAAATTGAAATAAGACCATTGTCATTGCTCAGTTGTCAGTAGAAATATCCTTTATAGAGTGAAATCTATAATAGATTTAAGAAATGATCTTCAGAAATTGTTGTAAAAAGCTTCCAACAGAAATATACTAATTTGATATGCCAGCAGATGCTGATTTGAAAGAACAAAAGCCAGATAAAGAAACCCTTTATTAATCTTTTTCTTTTCAGTTTTTTTCTGACATTCTTTTTAAAAAAATTTTGACAGTTTCCACTTTTTTAAAAGATTTTATTTTTATTTATTTTTAGAGAGGGAAGGGAGGGAGAGAGAGAGAAACATCAATGTGCGGTTGCTGGGGGCCATGACCTGCAACCCAGTCATGAGCCCTGACTAGGAATTGAATCTGCGACACTGGTTTCGCAGGCGGCGCTCAACCCACTGAGCTATGCCAGTCAAGGCTCTTTTCAATTTTTGATAGTTTTGATAGCCTTTCATTTATCCATGATTTACTTTCTTTCTTTAGAATCATTTAGTGATTCAGTCCTGGAATTCTGCTAAATTTTTATTTATTTATTATCTTAATAGTAATATTTTATATTTGTTGATCACTAATGATGTGCCCAGGCACTATGATATGTGCATTATTATTATACCTTTGACCATTACAGTGACCCTGAAAATAGGTACTGTTATGGTAAATAAAATGCCTCAGAGAGGCTCAGAGAGGCTGTGTCTGTATCTTGTCCAAGTCTGTGTTCACATATCTAAACAGCAACTGAGCCCATTTAAAGCTCAATCTTTCTGAAAGCCCAGTTCTTTCAACACCATGAGTTTGCTTTTGAGTAGACAGGAAAGTTAGACTCTTTTTCATCAAATGTACCTCATATGCACTCCTAGATTCCTTTTAAATGAAAGAAGAAATACCCTCACATGTGTTTCTCTAAGTCTGGTCCTAGGCATTAGACATTAATTTGTCTGTTTTTAGTTAGTGACCGTCTCTGTTGAAGTCTCTACCTCTGTTGCAATCTTGGGAGAGATTTAAGCAGGAAAGGAAGCTGCTCCTCTTCTCTCCAGTTTGAGCTTTGTCCATATGAAAAGTAGAGCAATGAGATACTACTGCTCCTTTGAGATGACTCCTTTCAAAGACCAGAATTTAGCAGATAATTTAAGCCATTTTGATGGAAATGCTTCTAAATTATATTGTAATGTGGACCTGCTCTGTACCCGCTACATACAGAGTTAAAATACTTCAAATTAAAACCCTCATTATTATGGTGATGATCTTGAAGTTGATACAGGTGAAACCAAGACTGTCCTTCACTACATACTCACATTTTCAGAACTTTGAGGTCCTGCTTCTCTGTCATATTTTTAAATATACTTCTGTGCTGCTGTACTAATTCCTCTCCCCACTACTATTCATATTCATACATTCTTTCATCCTAAACTCTGTGGGCTAGGAAATCAAAATAATTAGAGGTTGCTCAAATAAAATAAGAAAAACTTGAGTTTGAATGAGACTTGAGGGGATCTCTTGTGAGAAAATCTATTGAGCTTTAGTGCACAAACTTCGTGTTATGTGCTTTAACTACTTCTGCATAGGTGAAGTTTTCAGATAAGTGCCATTATGTCTAACATAGGAAATGTTTTTGTACTATTTTTTAAACAGAGAAGAAGATACAGAAAATGAAAATGAAAAGAAAATTTGGTACTACAGTACAAAGGTCCAACTTGCAGAATTAATTGACTGTCTAGACAAAGATTACTGGGAAGCAGAACTCTGCAAAACTCTGGAAGAAATGCGTGAAGAGATCCATCGGCACATGGACATAACTGAGGACTTGACCAATAAGGCTCGGGGCAGTAACAAATCCTTTCTGGCGGCAGCTAATGGTGAGAGGGAAATTTTCTTATATTACTTTTTGTTAAGTTTGAGATAAACTCTTGGAATGAAATCACCACAAAATTCGAAAATGTATTAAAAATTTCAGGTGTGTATATTTTACTTGAATTCTCTACATTTCATTTTTCCAAGTGAACCTTGCTCATCTTATCATAAGTTAGGGATGCTATGTACTTCATAGAGCTCTTTACCTGGTACATCCTGGTCATTATTAATATTCCCCAAATTGTTGTTGTTTTTTTAATCCTCACCTGAGGATATGTTTATTGATTTAGAGAGAAAGGAAGGTGGGGGAGAGAGAGAGAGACAGACATCAATTGGTTGCCTCCTATATGTGCCTTGATCCAGGATGGAACCCACAACCCCGTGTGTGCCCTGAATGGGAATCAAACCTGTAACCTTTTGGTTTATGGGATGATGCTCCAAACAGCTGAGCCACCCAGCCAGGGCTTCTTTCTTTCTTTCTTCTTTAAAAATGTTTTATTTATTTATTTTTACAGAGGGAAAGGGAGGGAGAGAGAGAGGGAGAGAAACATCAGTGTGTGGTTGCCTCTCATGTGCCCCCTACTGGGGACCTGGCCCACAACCCAGGCATGTGTCCTGACTGGGAATCCAACCTGCAACTCTTTGATTCAAAGGCCAGTGCTCAATCCACTGAGCCACACCAGCCAGAGCTAATTGTTTCTTTAATTCAACTAACTTACTAAACCTTTCTGGGAATCCTTTTTTTAAAAAATATTTTATTTGTTTATTTTTAGAGAGGAAAGGGAGGGAGATAGAGAGAAACATCAATGTGCAGTTGCTGGGGGTCATGGCCTGCAACCCAGGCATGTGCCCTGACTGGGAATTGAACCTGCGACACTTTGGTTCGCAGCCCGTGCTCAATCCACTAAGCTATGCCAGCCAGGGCTGGAATCCTTTTAAAAAAAATAGATTTTATTTATTTATTTTTAGAGAGAAGGGAAGGGAGGGAGAAAGAGAGAGAAACAGCAGTGTGCAAAAGATACAGGTTGCCTCTTGCATACCCCCAACTGGAGACCTGACCTGTAACCTAGGCATGTGCCCTAACTGGGAATTGAGCTGGCAACCTTTTGGTTCACAGGCTGGTGCTCCATCCACTGAGCCACACAAACCATGGGAATCCTGTTTTTAATTATGGGAAATTGTATCCTTTTTGAATTTACTCTTTGCTTTTTTTTTTTTTTAATCTTCTAATCAGAGAATAATGTTTGAGTTACAGAAAAGTTGACAGGATAGTACAAGGAGCTCTGTGAGGTTTCCCCTATTATTAACATGTTATGTTACTGTGGCACATTTGTCATAACTAATGAACTAGTACTAATACATTATAATAACTTGTCTATGCTTTATTCAGATTTCCTTAGTTTTTATCTAATGTGCTTTTTCTGTGTCATGATCCCATCTAAGATACCACATTATAGTTAGTTGTCTCTTTAGTTTCCTCTACCAGGGGAGTCACACTCATTTTCACTGGGGGCCACATCAGCCTCATGGTTGCCTTCAAAGGGCCGAATGTAATTTCAACTCCTTAAAGTTAAGGAGTAGTTACATTTATACAGTCCTAAAATTATTTCAGCTCTTTGAAGGCAACCATGAGGCTGATGTGATCCCCAGTGAAAATGAGTTTAACACCCCTGCTCTACACTCTCACAGTTTCTCAGTCTTTTCCTTATTTTGAGGAGCTTGACAGGTTTGAGGAGTACTGGTCAGGTATTCAGTAGGATGCCCTCAATATGGATTTGTCTCCTGTTCTTTCTCATAGTTAACCTGGGATTATGGATTTGGGGGAGGAGGACCACAAAGATGAAGTGCCATAGTCATCTTCTTATCAAAAGTACGATGCTATCAGCCCTGGCTGGTATAGCTCAGTGGATTGAGTGCGGGCTGTGAACCAAAGCATCGCAGGTTCGATTCCCAGTCAGGGTACATGCCTGGGTTGCAGGCCATCACCCCCAGCAACCATACATGGATGTTTCTCTCTCTCTCTCTCTTTCTCCCTCCCTTCCCCTCTCTAAAAATAAATAAATAAAATCTTAAAAAAAAAAGTACAATGCTATCAACATGATGTATCACTGACTTGTTAACCTCGATCATCTGGTTTGAAGTACTGTTTGTGAGCTTTCAACATTGTAAAATAGTTCCTGCCACCCATTCTGTGGCTTTGGGAAGAAAGTCACTATGCACAACCCACACTTAGGGGGTGGGGTGTTATGCTCCACCTCTTTGAGGGAGCAACTATCTGCATAAATTATTCAGGATATTTCTGCACAAGAGGAGATATGACTGTTCTACATTTATTTATTTAGTCACTTATTTATATCAGTATAGATTGATAGATACTTTAATTTTATACTTTGGATTACATTTCAATAACTACCTTATTTTGTTCAAGTTTTTACTTTTTAAAAAATCTGTGCTTTTAAAAATAATAAGGTACATATGATATATTTTTTTAAAGTTTAAATGGTACAAAGTTGTATATACAGTGAAAAATAAATCATATCTTCATAATCCCCAGTTTTTCTTTCCCTTTTCCAGAGAAAACCATTCTTGCCACTTTAAAAAATCTTGCAAGATACACTGTTGTTTAAATAAGTATCACCTGTGTTTTCTTTCTTGCGGTCTTCTAACAGTTTATTAGAAAGAATGTAGATGTTAAAAAAATCTCCACTATCATGAACGTAAATTGAGGTTTTCAGCCCTGAAACAAGCTGGATCAAAAAAAATAAATTAAAAAATCCAGTAGTGTATTAACATTTTTTTTTCACTCATTGCCATACTGATAATGCACATAGAGATTTGGTCTAAATGTACAGCCTTTGTCCTCCATGCTAGAGATGTAAAAGTTTAAGGATCAAATAATACCAGATGTATAGGCTTCAAAAACCATCGAAGTTAGCGCATTCACTAGTTTTAACTAAATACATTTGGAACACCGACTAGTGATTTATGTACATAATTTGAAATAATTTTTTTTGAAGAAATAAAACTTTAGTGGAACAATCCTGAAGAATACACCAGAGGAACAACAGATTACCAGTTTAAGGTATCAGCCAATTTGTTTCAGCCAGTTTGAGTCCATGTCCTAAAATCTAAATTTAGTTACTTTTCTGTAATCCAGGAGCTTCCTATCATGTCAATATCTATGTTATGAAGTAAAGGAGACTTTTAGGTGAAATATTTTTATCACAACTGCTGTATTAATTGCCTAGGACCTCAACAACGTCCAGGAGTCTGGGAGATGTTCATGTGTAAGGTCATTGCCTTAGCTGACTTAAAATTGCCCCATCCAACCCTTAGTGAAGCCTTTAAGAAAACAAACAGGTTGAAAAATGTGTTAAAGGAGGCAAGTGCAGCATCTGCCTTTAAAGCTGTCAATTCAGGAATTCTCTAATTATGAAATCTTTCAGAGAAGTTATTTTTCACCCTGGCTGGCATAGCTCAGTGGATTGAGCATGGGCTGCGAACCAAAGCATCGCAGGTTCGATTCCCAGCCAGGGCACATGCCTGGGTTGCAGGCCACGGCCCCCAGCAACCACACATTGATGGTTCTCTCTCTCTCTCTCTTTCTCCATCCCTTCCCTCTCTGAAAATAAATAAATAAATCTTAAAAAAAAGAAATTACATTGTTAAAAAAAAGTTCTTTTTCTTTCTGAGAATCCAATGATGACACATTCCTTACTTCAGATCTAGCATTTTTCATCATCATTGTCATGTGAATCATCATCTGCTCCATCTACTTTTGGTAAATCTATATCCTCATCACCTCCCATGTTGTTCATAATCTCAGAGAAACAATCAAAATTAGCCATGTCTTCATCTGAATCATCTTAGTCTTTCTAATTATTGAAGTTCACACGAAGCCAATTAAGCTTTGCCTATGTGTTTTTTTGTTAACCTTGGCCATGACTGGTCAGATTCTCCTTTCCCTAAACAACATAAAATTGGTCTGTCCATTCTTTTATGCTTGGAACCATCTGGATTTATATGATGAAAAAAATCAGTTTCTTTTTTTTTTAAGATTTTATTTACTTATTTTTAGAGAGAGGGGAAGGGAGGGAGAAGGGGAGGGAGAGAAACATCACTGTGTGGTTGCCTCTTACACAACCCCCCACCAGAGACCTGGCTTGTGACACAGGTATGTGCCCTGACTGAGAATCCAACCAGCAACCCTTGGGTTCTCAGACTCGTGCTCAATTCACTGCGCTACACCAGCCAGGGCAAACCAATTTCATTTAAATGTTTAAAATTATCACTGCCTCCAAGACAACTAAATGTAAGTTTGGATTTTTCAAAATTTACATTAACATCTTTACTGTCTTCAATACAAAATTCAATGAAGGACATAGTCCCTTTGATTATACCACTTTGCAGAAACAGGCTGCATTCTGAATGGGGCAGGGGGATGGGTGAATGGGTGGGTGGGACTCTCTAGCAGCAGCCGCAGAGCAATGGGCTCTTCTTCCTTCCTTCAGCCAGAGAATGCATAAATGGGTAGGACAACAAATCGGCGTTTCTCTTATTACTCCCTCCTGTCCTCTCTCCTTCCCTCCCTTCCTCTCTAAAATCAGTTAAAATTAAAAAAAAAGTATTGATTGATTTTAGAGAAAGGAAGAGAGAGAAACATTGATTTGCTGTTCTACTTATTTATGCTTTCATTGGTTGATTCTTGTATGTGCCCTGACCGGAGATTGAACCTGCAACCTTGGCTTATGGGGAAAATGTGCTTTAACCAACCGACCTGCTTGACCAGGGGTTCTGGTGTGTTCTTTAACTTGGGATTTTATGAGATGAAAACAGCAGAAACTACTGGGGTTCTGAAATAGCCAAGAAAAATTTGAGTATCATAACAGTAATTTCAGAATCACAGCCTGTCCCTAGTGACTTGACTTTTTTTAACCTCTCAAATTGCATAAATCCTTTTACATTTATAACCCTCTGGTTTTTATATACGTATATGTCGACTTTAGGAGAATTTAATTCTGTATTTGGGAGTGGAATTTTTCTTTTTTTCTAATATTATGAAAATTTTCAAATATACACAACAGTTTGAGAGAATTATACGGTAAACACCTATATGCCCATCATTTAGATTCTACAATTTCCTATATATGTGTAACACTAAATGGTTTACTCTAATTGTTTTATCATATACCTTTATGGTAATTGTGTATTATAATGCTAAAGTTGCTCATTTGAAGTTTATTTTTGGAGTAAATTTTTAAAAATTATTTTTAATTATTTATTGATCTTTTGAGAGAGAGACAGACATCAATTTGTAGTTCCACTTATTTATGAATTCATTGGTTGATTCTTGTATGTGCCCCTACTGGGGATTGAACCCACAGCCTTGGTGTATCAGAATCATGTTATCTGGCCAAGTCTGGTTATAAATTTTTCTAAGTAGAGATTTAAAAGAATCTAGCATGTTAATTCTTTCAGGTTAGTTTTGAAATATTCCTGCTAAATATATAGAATGTATGTACATGTTTATAGAACGTATGTGTTAACTGATTTTTTTTTATCCTTTAATTTTTTTTCATCCCCCTGTCTTTTTTTTTTTTTTTTTTGTGGCTATGGATACCACAGATTTTAAGATCTAAAACAAGCACATCTAGACTGATAAAATATATACATGCATAATAGAGTGGTAATATGATAGAATATTGGAAATTAGAACATTTATATAAAATCAGAGACTTGTGGTCATTCTGCCTGTGCTTTTCATTTAATTTAGATGGTCTAAACTTAGGTGGTCTTTTTTTAATCTTTGATTTTTTTTTTTACTATGGAAGTTGAGCACAGTGTACAACAGTTTAGGAAAATCTGGCAGTGGAAGATGAGGGTGGAGCTATTTTTTGGGAAAAAAAGTTCTTTTGAAAAGAGTGATTTGAGGTACTTCCATCGATAAGTTTGATGTATCTAACATGAATAAATGTAGCTGGGGTAAATCAGAACTGAACACAATATGTTTAGATAGGTCAAGGGATATAAAGAAATAGTGTAAAAAAAGGATCCTTGACTGACCTAGATGATGAGAAGAAGCAAAGAAAATATGCTAGTTGGAATTACTTCTATTTGAAATTTTCCTGTAGCTGTCTTAGATGTTCATTGCCTCCAAATTCTTACAGGAATTAGTAGAGAAGGTAAGAGAGTGAGGAATTAACTCCAACCAGTTCAAATGTAGTCACATTACCAGAAAGGTCAGTATTCTTTATAGGGTTTTTCTAATTCTAGGAAACACTCTAGGTACCTACAATTTAAGAAATGTTGACAAAAATGAAGGTAGAGAACACTTAAACAAAGGAAATAGAAACAAGGAAATGTAAAAATCCAAAAAGAAGTACCGTGGGTGCAGGGCATTAAAAATGTTTCTTCTTATTTATAAACAGTGTACTCTAGTTGGTAAATTTAATTCTCATGGAGGTACTATACAGTTTATTCTAAAACTACTATGGATACTAGTGTTAACTAAATAGACATATTGTAGATAATGTGAACTAGGTTTCCTCTGTCAGAAAGAAGTTACAAAGAAGCAGCAGAACAATGCTTGAATGAACCACACACACAGATAGTTAACATTTAACTTTAATAACCTGAATTGAAACTCTTTAAGTGGCATCTGTATTACTATTGTATTTGGCATATATGGAAACTATGTTTTTTTTTTTAATTTGTTTTTATTACAGAAGAAATTTTGGAATCCATAAGAGCAAAAAAGGGAGAGATTGATATTGTTAAAAGCCCAGAAGAAGTAGAAAAAGACAACAATGAGACTGAAAATAACTCCAAAGATGCTGAGAAAAACAGAGAGGAGTTTGAAGACCAGTCCCTTGAAAAAGATAATGATGATAAAGCACCGGATGATGATCCTGAGCAAGGAAAATCTGAGGGTAAAAAAAATTACTTGGTTAAAAAAATATTTCATCAGTGTTATTTATAAAATCTCTAGTTTTATTTGCAAAATGAAAAGGAATCATTTTTATACAGATAACTATTTAATTTTATATTTCTAAAGAGCTTAGGATATCCTTCCCCCTTGTAACATACATAATCATTGTAGTGAGTTTTATATATATTGGTTGATTTGCTATAATCTTATACCTCTATTTATACTTCCTAATAAGGTGTCATTTCCCTATGAGATTTGTTGGTGAAAAATCATTACTTTAATACCAGAATATACATGTTTGTATATGATAAAATTTGTTCATTTTCATACTAATTTCTTAAACATTCTTAACATTTTAAGTATTCTTAAATACTCTTTGGATTACCTACTGCAAAAGTAGCCCAAAATCTAATAGCTTCAAAATGGCCATCAAATAAAAGCAGGCTTTTTGGTGATCATTCATTTTTAGTAGTTGATTGAATGAGACCATATGTCCTAAAACAATTTTAAAGGATATCTTTAAAGTTTTGTTGTGCATTTTACTGTAGAGCCAACAGAAGTTGGGGATAAAGGTAACTCTGAGTCAGCAAATCTTGGCGACAACACAACAAATGCTTCTTCAGAAGAGACTAGTCCCTCTGCAGGGAGGAGTCCTGTGGGGTGTCTCTCAGAAACCCATGATAGCAGCAACATGGCAGAGAAGAAGGTGGCATCTGAGCTCCCCCAGGATGTGCCAGGTACAGAGGGCAGTGTATCAGTGCCTCTGTAATGGGGGGAATCCTTCCCTTTTGTAGTAAAAGCTGAATGTCACCTAAAACTTTTATAGTATATGTTCATTCATGCTGCTTGCTTACATAAATGCCATCCCTGATTGCTAAATGGTCCCCTAACATTTGGAGTTTGACATTGTTCTTGCAGTTAGTGCTTGAAACTCATCATAATCTTCATGCTTTTTAAAGTTCATTTAGGTGTTTTTGTCTAATAGACTTATTTGTATATTTTATCACCAGACCATAGTAGCGGATATTTTGGTTTTAAGTACTTACATACTAATGGCTCAGTGTTGAATGATTTGACCATTCCAGTTCTGTATGTGCTAACAGATTAATTTTATGTTTGCATGTGCTCATGTAGTTATTTTAACATTTCAGACCATATCATAATAGAAAACCATTGTCATAAAACATTTTTGCAAGGTATATTTGAATTAAAATGTAAGTTAATTAGTAATTCACATTTTAAGCTTTTCAAAAAATTTTTATTTTTACAGAGAGGGGAAGGGGGGAGAAAAAGAGGGAGAGAAACATCAATGTGTGGTTGCCTGTTGCATGACTGCTACTGGTGACCTCTCCCGCAACCCAGGCATGTGCCCTGACTGGGATTCGAACTGGCGACCCTTTGGTTCACAGGCCAGCACTCAGTCCACTGAGCCACACCAGCCAGGGCCATATTTGAAGCTTTTTAAAATTCAAATTATACTCAAAATAAGTACATCACACCAAGAGAAATTAAAAATAATTTTTATTATAGCAGCTATATGTATTTTTAAACAAATTAGAAAATTTAAATGAATAAAACAAAATAATCACTGGTAATTCCAGTAAAAATCAAGAATTATAGCTAATAACCTTGATGGAAATCTTAAAGGTTTTGTTTCTAAGCATTATAGAAATTTCTCATAATTCTTTCTTCTTGTGTCCCCCCCCGCCCCCCCGTAATTTAGTCATTTTGGTAGGAAAATGGGGATAGGGGATATCTTATGCTGGTTTAAACTTGCATTGCAGTTCCCTGGTGACTAAAGGATGTTGAGCACCTGTGTGTGTGTGTGTGTGTGTGTGTGCGCGCGCGCGCACACGCGCACATATGTATATGGATATATAGGTCATTTGGATATCTTCATTTGTGAAGTGCCCGTGAGTTCCTTTGTCCATTTTCTGATAAATGGTCTCTTTTTTTGTCTGTGGTTGTATCATGAGTGATGGTAAATTCAGTCCCTCTACTCCATCTTGATTGGAAGCAATGGTTCCTACATTGATATTTCTTTTGAACTGTTAATCCAATTTCATACTCCTGGAATAAATACCACTTGGTTGTGATGCATTGCATCTATTTTAATATTTTGTTGAGGATTTTTGAGGTTGACTTACAGTTTTCCTTCTCTGATAATGTCCATGCCAGGCTTTGGTGTTAAGATTATGCTGGCCTCATAAAATGAATTAGAACAAGTTTACATTTTTCCTTGTCTGCAAGAGTTTTGGGGGTTGCTGTTATTTATTCCTTAACTGTTTGCTGAAACCATCTGGTCCTGGAGTTTTCATTATGGGGAAGTTATTCATTGTAGATTTCATTTCTTTGGTAATAGTGGGCTCTTCATTTTTGTTTTCTTGTATCAGTTTTAGTAAGTTACATTTTTCTAGGAATCTGCCCCATTTCATTTAAACTTCAAGTTTCATTGGCATGAACCATTCCATCTTTTTAATGTTTATAGGATCTGTAGTGATACTATCTCTTTTCATTCCAGAAATTGGTTATCTGTTCTATCTTAATCATCTCATAGAACTGTTAACAACTTTTAGTAGTCTTTAAAAAATTACTTTTGGCCCTGGCTGGTGTGGCTGAATGGATTGAGCGCTGGCCTGTGAACTGAATGGTTGATGGTTTGATTCCTGGTCAGGGCATGTGCCTGGGTTGCGGGCCTGGGTTGCTGGCCAGGGTTGCTGGCCAGGTCCCCAGTAGAGATGCATGAGAGGCAACCACACACTGATGCTTCTCTCCTTCTCGTTCTCTTGTTTTCTTTGCATTTTTTGTGGCTTTTAGCCCTCCCCCTTTTTTAAAATCACTTTATTTTTTTTTAAGGTTTTATTTATTTACTTTTAGAGAGAGGGGAACGGAGAGATAAAGAGAAGGAGAGAAACATCCGTCTGTGAGAGAGACATTGATTAGTTGCCTCTCCCATGCCCCCAGCTGGGGACCAGGCCTGCAACACAGGCATGTGCCCTGATCTAGAATCAAACCAGTGACCCTTTGGTTCATAGGCCGGCACTTAATCCACTGAGCCTCACCAGCCAGGGCTAAACTACTTTATTGAGGTATAATCAACATACAAAAAGCTGTACATATTTAATATGCAACTTGATTAATTTGGAGATTTCCATTATGATGTGGTTTTATGGTTATTTTTTTAACCTACTGCTTATATAGAAGTATATTGCTTAATACCATAACATTTGGAGATTATCTTGTTATCCTTCTGTTATGGATTTCTAGTTTAACCTACTGTAGTCAGAGAACATTGTGTGATTTGTTTAGGCTTGTTTTATACTCCAGTATTTGGTTAATGTTGATAAATGTCTCATAAGCACTAGAAGAGGGTATTTATTTTGAGTTATTGGGTGTAGTGTAGGACAATTACATCAAGGATTTTTTTTTTTAGATTTTATTTATTTATTTTTAGAGAGGGAAGGGGGAGGGAGAAAGAGAGAGAGAGAGAAACATCAGTGTGCGGTTGCTGGGAGCCGTGGCCTGCAACCCAGGCATGTACCCTGACTGGGAATCAAACCTGTGACGCTTTGGTTCGCAGCCCGCGCTCAATCCACTGAGCTATGCCAGCCAGGAAATTATTTCTAACTATTTACTATAGTGCTCCCTTTTTCTCTGTTCAATTTTTTAGTTTTTGCATACTATAGTTTCTAGCTGTCTTACTAGATGCATATACTTTTTGTATTTTCTTGTTTAATTAACTTTATGATAGTAAAATATCCTTTATCTTTAATAGTGTTTCTAAGCTACCACAGCTTTTTTTTGGATTAATGTTTGTTGTATAGTATATCTTTTCTGGAATAGAAAGGGCTTTTAAAATAATCTGGGAACTTAAAATCTTTAGAAATCCATCTTCAGAAAAATCTTTAGAAATATATGTACTTTAGAATTTCTTTAGAAATATACATATTATTTCAAGCTATATATTTTTTGTCTTGTCCGAGATCACTATTATTTTTGTATAACATGATAAATGACATTATGCAAAGGAAAAATTAGAAATTTATGGTCTAAAAATCTAGAAGTGAGGAACATAAAGAAAATGGGCAGATTTCATATTGGTATGAACAGTGACTACAAAGATTCCATGTGGCTGAGCTTGGAGATTAAACTGGAAAGTTGGGCTGTATTTGGAGAAAGGCTGGTAGACATCACTTTAAAAAGTTACTCCCTTAATAACTATTCTGCAGTTGTTTTTTCTTCATCAGTAATGTAATAATACATTATTGATGTATTATAGACATTTCACTTTAATTCATGAACATTCTTATGTTGCCCAAAACAACCCCATATAGCAAGTAATGTTTTGTATGTAGTATAACTTCTTTGTAGTTTATCAAAAAGCTTAATTTTAGACTTACATTTTTGTCCTGGAGTTCAGATAGAAACTTGTTGCACCTTAATGTCAAATTTTAAATTTATTAGGGGAAAAGGGGACACATGTCTTTCTAGCATCTTAAATTCAAATCTACCATTGAGAATTTGTATTTAGACATATAATGCAGACAACATTTGTTTTATATAAGTTATGCCTCTAGAGTTCATGACTGGGATTAGGCAAATATTGGTAGTAGATAAAACTTTATTTCTGTGACTATTTATAGAAATAAATAGCTTTGAAAATGTTTCTGTGAACATAATGAAACTTTAACATTTATAAAATTGAACTACAAGAACTTACTGATTTTAATCTATTTTAACTTCATGGGATAACAACATCTTAAAATATAGTACTGTGCTTCAGTTTTGAATTATATTGCAAGAGAAATTCAGTGCCTAAGAAGCTGTTGATACTGATTGCTGAACTAGTGTATTACCCATATACATTTACCTCATTGATTTGATCAGTAATGGCTTTTGTAGGTTCTGCAATTAAGTACTCTTGTTTTTTTTCTATTTTTAATGTGTTTTGTTTTAGTTTCTAGCTATACATGTTCTGGTTATTTTTTTATGTCATATTTTTGC
Organism: Phyllostomus discolor; assembly: GCF_004126475.2. Lineage (NCBI taxonomy): Eukaryota > Metazoa > Chordata > Mammalia > Chiroptera > Phyllostomidae > Phyllostomus > Phyllostomus discolor. The sequence goes on from NC_040910.2 coordinate 89,175,249, forward strand.
TTTAAAATTTTTTTGCCTTTTATTTTCAGATGGAAAAGTTACTTTTCTCTCCTTGTAGTTTTTGCTTAAAATTTTGTGGGTTTTTTTTTAGGCTTTGGTGTTTACGTTCAAAAGTTGAAGGGCAGGATCTGCATATAATTTTGGTTTGAGGGATAAATGTAAAAATGTTCTGTCTTTATTCATGTACAGTGTCATATACAAGGAAAATGGCATTATAAATACAAAACCTATACTATTTGCCATGGGGCTAGAACATTTGGACTCTGATAATTAAAATGTACGTATTGGCAGATGATATCTTCTTTGTGCTGTTTTGAAGCAAATTCTTGAGATTTCCTCAAACCTGTAACCTAATGAAGTAGAGGTGAAGAGTTCTAGAATTATAATTAAAAAACAAACAAACAAAATGAGTATTCTCAACCAAAGTGGAGGAAAACATTGTTTTCCTCTTAAGACAAATTAACTTGGGACAAATTAACAAAAAGTTTAGGGTAATCCTCAGCTCAGTAACACCTTGAAAGATTAAAAGGATAGACTCTGAACTCAGTTTGCTTTCAGTGGATTAATGGTTTTTTTAGATCAGAATATCTGGGTGTAGGTGATTGGTTGCCTATTATTTTATGCAATGCCATTATCTCTCTAATAGCAGAGAGCAGTTCCTATACAATTTTAAAAAATCTTACGTATTTATTTTTAGAGAGAGGGGAAGGGAGGGAGAAAGAGAGGGACAGAAGGCTTCTTGCGTACCTCCAAATGGGTGTCGGGTGTCTGGCCCGCAACCCAGGCATGTACCCTAACCGGGAATGAACTGGTGACCTTTCAGTTTGCAGGACAAGACCCAACCCACTGAACTGTTGGGGCTATGAAGTGTTTGAAGATAAATATATGGAGAGTCAGAATCTCTTTTTTAAATTGTTATTCTATTACAGTTGTCCCAGTTTTTCCCCCTTGGCCCTCCTTTGCCCAGCCTGCCCCACCTTACCACAGTCAGTCCCTGTATAGTCAGAATCTCTTTAAGTTCCAATTCCAGAGTTACTTTCTTGGTTAAAATCATACTTATGCATATTATGTTCTAAAAAAGTATTTGTGAGCTAGTCTAGTACCTAATATATTTTAAAAACATATTTCTATGAGAAAATACACTCTGAACTCATAAATGAGGGGATATCATTATCATTCTATATTATTTTATTGACATGATGTTTAGACAATTATAAATTAGGTATCCTGCACTTTATAAATCTAGATCTATAGCTGTAAAAGGAATGATTAGTGATGAATCTGATGTTATTTGCATGATTTACCTCTTTTCTTCTATTTACTCTTATTTTTCCAACATGAGTTAGTTGTAGTTCTGAAATTTTAAATTTGCCATTTCTTTTTTTTCTTATAAAATGTTATTATCAAAAATTTTAAACATGTACAAAAGTTAAGAGGATAGTATGATGAACTGCCCCAATATATCTAATATTTAGATTGAAAAATTACCAAGATTTTCTGTTGCTTCATTCATGCTTTTTAAAAATGCATTTATTTTCTTTTTTTGGCTCAAATTAAAAAAATGTGGCCCTGACTGGTGTGGTTCAGTGGACTGAGTGGTGACTTGCAAACCAAAGGGTCACCGGTTCAATTGCCAGCCTCAGTTGTGGGAATCAAACCGGTGGGCCAGGCCTCCAGCAGGAGGGGAGAGGCAACCACGCATTGATGTTTCTCTCCCTCTCTTTCTACATCCCTTCCCCTCTAAAAGTAAATTTTAAAAATTCTTAAAAAATTTGTCCCCTTTGATCCTAGGAGTACAGTATCATATATTATCCTTAGTTAATTGCATTTATCACTATTCATTGCATAGTCCTTAATTTAGCCATTCAAGCTTAAAATTATCTTTAAATAATGAAATAAACACCTAGAGACCTATCACCCAAAACAAAAATGAAGTCCTGCTTTGAAACTAACCTGCATCTAACCATCTCCCCAGTTCCATCTCCTGCCCCTGCCACCTGAAGTGATTGTTATTCTGAATCCTGCATTCACTAATATCTTCTTTCCTTCTCATAGGGCAAACCCAGTAGGGTTGAGACTGTTGATAACTGATTGTCAAAGTGATAAATAACCCACATACTGTTGCCTCATTGACTTGATCTACATGATTTGCTAAAAACTGTATATTTGTTTTTGTTACTTTAAATTTTATAGCAAGTGTATTGTGTTAAGTATGTTTTACTAAGTGTGTTGTGTTAAGTAACTTTTTGGAACTTAATTTTTTCACTTTTTTATTATATTACTAATATAATATATGTTGCTGGAGTTCTTTCATATTAACTGCATTATAATAATTCTCTGTGTAACTATACCAAAGTTTGTTTATTCCCTTTCCTGTTGATGTGAATTTGAGTTGTCTCCTACTGCAGTATTTTAAAGCAAATTCCAAACATTATATCAATCCTTTATACATTTCTAAAGAATATGTCTTACATAATTACAGTGCCATTGTCATTTTAATAAAATTGATGACAGTTTCTTAATATCCAATCAGTTTAAATTTCCTCACTTTAAAATGTTTTTTTCACATGTGCTGTGTTTGAAATAACTTAGAAAAAGTCCTCATTTAGCATAACATTTGGTTTTATATCTCCTGGGTCTCTTAATCTAAAGCACTTCTCGGTTCCCGACTTTGTTCTTTCACATGCTGTTGACTTGTTGGAGAATCATAATGTGTCCTCCTACGGAATGTCCCACATCCAGGATTTGTCTTTCTCCTTCCTCTTGGTGTTAATTTGTTCTGAAGCCTTGATTAAATTCATTTTCAGCTACTTTTGGCCAGAATACTTCATAATTGTGTTCTGAGTATTTCATATTTTATCACATCAAAGGCTCATGATGTCTGTCCTACCTTTACAAATGCTAAGATTGATCAGTTAAGGTGGTAACGTTATGAAGTTCCCTTTTAACCTCTCAGTCATTGATGATCCTTCCAAAATGAGTTATCTGTTTGGAGGTTATAATATAGTGCTTTTTAATTCTCTCATGTTTTCTGTGTTGTTGTTTTTTTTAACTAGAATTATTCTGTGAAAAATTTTCCCTCATTAACTAAAGTTATTTGTATTTGAATACCTTGAAATATAGTTAGAGCAGGAATAAATTCTTAATTATATCTCTTCAGTTCTAATTTTCAGAGTTAGGAATTGGTGTCCATTTACCTTCAGTGGTCGTTCATCAGTTAGAGACTTTTGGAGGGGGTGTGACTTTTTCATTTTAAGTATCCTCTTGAACGCATGGGTCTTCGTATATTCCGTTTGTTTCAGTTGTAGTTATCATTTATTTTGCTTATGTTAACCAATGGAACCCCTTCATGTTGGCTTTTGAGTCCTTTTGCCATGGCATCGGTAGTCTTAGATAGCTTCCTTGCTTTTGGCAAAACAAGATGTTTGAGGCTTATCTTACATATTTTGTACCCCAGACCTGGAATGAGTCATTCCTCCAAGAAGCCCTGATTTCTTTTAGTGGAGAATGATATTTTAAGACTACAGTCCGGGCTTCAGAGTACTTACTACTCTTGGGCTCTCACTGCCTGTAGGTTTTGTTAGTGGGTAGTATTAGAAAATAACTTACTTTTAAAAGAAAAAGATCACCGATTCATATTGACATTTTAAATTCAGATTGAGGATTGTATACTAGGTTTCTTTGTTTTTATACCGGTATCTCTTTTCCCTTACACTGAAAGCCTTAGTTCCTAACAATAGTAACTTGATTATATACTTGTTTTATCCTGATATAGATATTTGTTAATAATATTATCTTGATGTGCATTAAAATAGTATTAAATGATTTCATAGATCATAGTAATATCATAATACCAATATTATTGCTAATAATAAGACTGTTTAGTAGCAGTTAGGATTTTTGTAGTTCTTTGTTTATCTTTATATTTCCACTAAGGATGTATAGTCAAAATACTGTGCTCCAGAGCCACTTGAAATAGTTGTAGGTATTCCAACAACTTGGTATACAGTTAGGCTTTATTTCAGTTTTTTTCTAATTTTAATTTTTTAAAAATGTAAAACATTTACATGATTCCAAAGTCAAACTATGTAACTGTATGTATTCAGAGAACTTTCACCCCTTTCCTCTCTAGGTATCCAGGTCCTTCTCTTCCCTTATGGATGGCAATCTGGTTGTTCTGCCAGTGTTGTTGTTGTTTCCCCCCCCCAAATAAAAGCAAAAAATATGCCCACAAATTCATATTTTTTCCCCTTCTTACACAAAAATTAGCATACTGTAAATACTGTTGTGTGCCCTTTTTTTACATTTAATTTTGAGATCATTACATAAGTGGATATAGTGATTTCCTCAGTCCTTGTTATGGTAATGAGATATTTCATCATGTGTATCATCTTTTATTCAACCAGTGCTCTATTGATGGACATTTTGTTTGTTTCTGTCTTTTGCCATTATAACTAATGCTGCAATGAATAGCTCTTTAACTAATTATTTAATGTTTTTGACAGTGTATTTTGGGATAGGTTCCTGGACATGGGATTGCTAAAGAGTCAATGCATGTGTAATTTTTCTAGATGTCAGTTTCCTTTTCCTCAGTCTGTACCATTTTGCATTCCCATTGCCTCTATATCTGAGTGTATTGTGAGACTTGGAATTTAGCCAATCTGGTAGTTGAGAAGTGGTTTCTCCATGTAGTTTTAGTTTGCATTTCTCTTAGTTTGAATTGTGAGCCTATTTCCATATGTATAAAGACCTAGGTCATTTTTTATTTCTTTTGTGACTGTTCATATAATTTCTTATTTTTCCATCAAATTATTGGATTTTTTCCCTCAAAATAGATTTAGGAGCTTAGTATATTAGAGATAGCCTTTGTGATTTACTGGACCACTTTTAATTTAGGTGATTGATTTAAAGAGTATCCTATTGCTGACAATGAAATGCAGAGAGGGATTTAAGTTTCTGAACTGCCATGGAAAGACCTAGGCTTTCAGTTCATGGGTAGTGTTCATTTTAATACACTTTTAGGAACTGTTTTCTTAGTGATACTATTAAACAGTTTTTAAAATTTACAATCACTTAGGTATTACCTTTTAATTAGGAGGTGTAGAATTCAGGCAGAAAACTTCAGAGGTAAAGAATCCTGTTTAAATCTGTTTCTAATACTGTTTGGATACTTGTTGAAAAGTAAGGATATAAATTTCAGATTTTGAGGGATTATTTTAAAAAATTACTTCTGCAATATCTGGTACACTGTAAGTTTTGTTGAGATAGTTATTACTGCTTTATTATTCTTTAGCTCTGGGATATCTGAAAAATTGTCTGCTTTGTACTGTAGACAAAAATGATAAAAGTCTGAGTTAATACCCTGGGAGACTTAAAAAATAATTCATGGCATGTTGATGATAAATTTCTTTTCATGCATTGCATTATTCATACATGAACAGCTTTTTTGTTTTTTTTTTAAATAATGCAGTCCTAAAATAATACAATGGTTTTTTTTGCTGACAATTAGTTATTTTTTTTTATGTGATTTCCAATTTAAAAATCAGGTATTCTATTTTTCTAGAAGAACCTAACAAGACATGTGACAGCAGTAACACTAGTGCTACCACTACCTCCATTCAGCCTAATCTGGAAAACAGTAACAGCAGCAGTGAACTAAATTCTTCCCAGAGTGAATCTGCTAAGGCAGCTGATGATCCTGAAAATGGAGAAAGAGAGTCTCTTACACCTGTCTCTATTCAAGAAGAGATAGGTAAGAATACACTTCATACATTAAAGCAAGCTTTTGATTTTTTTTTTTTAATTTTTAATTTTTTTAAATGAACGTTTGATGGGGGTGGGAAGATTTAGATTTTCTTTTCCTTTTTTTTCTTTCTTTTTTTAAACACAAATAGCTCTTGCATTCATTGTTTTTGTTTTCAAAAATGCAAAAATCACAGAGGAAAAATCGAGCTTTTTCACACCCTTCTCCCCAAAGGTAACCCCCATCAACAGTTTGGTGTGTAGCATTTTTATCTTTCTCCATGAAGTTTCATTAATGTATGTATGTTTACAAAAAGTTTTTTAAAAAATTTAAACAGGATCATTTTGCATGTATTGTTCTGCATCTTGTTTTTATTCACTCAGTGATAGATGTAGTGGATCTTTTCATGTTATACATTGGATTCATTCTTTTTAAACTGCTGAATGGTACTCCACAGTATGGATGAACCATATTCATTTACTATTTCTTCAGTAATGGACATTTAGAGTGTTAACAGTTTTTTTATTATTATTATTATATGTAATGATGATTTTTAACATCCTCAACATTATCTTTATGTACTTATGCAAGTATGTTTGGCAGTATAGAAACAGGAAGTAGAATTGCTGGGTCAGATGGTTAGGCTCATTTTAAAGTAGTAACAGCTACTGCTTCATTGTATATTAAAAGTGATTTACGCCAGTAATTTACATGTATATTTATCTCTTTCTACTCTGACCTAAAGTCAGCCTCGTCATAGCTTACATTTTTGCCAATGGTAAAGTATTTCATTTTAAAATTTCTAGATCCCTGCTTTCTAATTCATATGTTTGTTCAACTTTCTGTGAATTGCTTCTTCATATAATTTGCTAAATTTTTTTCCTACTGTGTTTGGATATTTTTCCTTAATGAGTTTTAAGAATGCTTTATGAAGTATCATGGCTATTAATCTTTGATTTTACATATATAGTTATATAGTCATTGCTTATTTTTAACTCTTACTGTTACGGTACGTAGAAATTTTTACACATTTATGTAGTTAAATTTATCAGTATTTTTCTTTAGTGTTTCTCTGGATTTTTGTGTCTTACTAAGGAAGATTGTCCCTATCCCAACATTGTATATACACTTTATAGTAATTTTGCATAATACCTCTATAACTTTGTTTTTAATTCTTCTGGAGTATAATTTCGTGTAGGTATGAGGAGGAGATCTGTTTTAATTAGCAGTGTTTCAATTGCAAGTAACCAGATCAGCTTAAACTAACCTAAGTGAGAAAGGAATGTAATTACTCATGTAATGGGGAGGTCCAAGCCTCCATCAGGGATAAGTGGACCCTGAGTTACCAACACTCTTCCTGTCGTCTTCTCTTTCACTCGCACCTTTGGATCATCATATGTTTGTAGGTTAACTTAATTCTCTCCTAATACAGACAGACTTTTCCCAAGTGGTGGGGAAGGTGGCATTAGCAGTTTGTACTCTTATCTTTTCAATGCCTGTGACCCAGAGGCAATGCCACTGCTGTTCCAAAACAAAAGTCCTTGAGGAAGGAATATGAGTGGCCTATCTTGGACGTGTTGTTCCCACCCCAGTGGCCAGGGCAGGCAAGGTATTAATGATTGATGGCTCCAGGAGAAGTATATGATTGGAGTGGTATAAGAATGGTTTCTAAAGAAAGAGGGATGCTGTAAAGATAGAAAACAGTAAATAACCACAATTTCACACTTCGGTTGCTTGGCGGAAACTTGTGTATTCAAATTAAAAAATGCTTTTGCCTAACAATGCAAAGATCTTACCCACAAGTGAAACTTTTTTCAAAAACTTGTTTCCCAAAATTACATCTGGTAATTGTAATTGTATCTAAAATTTTTATTTTTGTGGTGTTATTTTTATTAGGTCTGGAAGTGGCATATCTTGATCTTAAAATCCATGAACCAAATTATGGATTTAACTACCTTTAACACTTCATTATCCTGATAGCAGGGAGCATTCTTTGATAAATCTATCTGCCATTGGTTTTCTGGGAGGATGGCTGTGGGTGAGAAATGAGAAGCATATGGGAAGATATCCCTTTTGGAGGCTATTCTGCTTTAGCAGCCTAGTTCTGGCTGGCTGTTGTCAGGGATGGATTGCTGAGGATTGCTATAGGTTTGAGTATTCACACATTATAGCTTGACAGGTTTAGAATTTTCCCTGGAAATGGCATTCCCTTATAGATTGTCTGGATTCCCCAGCTAGTACCTAATGCCCAGAAATGTAGTTCAGGGTCCTTGATGGTAAACCTCCTCTGCTAGCCTTCAGGTGAATAAAGTCTGTCTAGGCTTCTGCCTCCTCATATTAAACAAGGAGCTTCAGAGGCTGGGGTAAAGTAGCTTCGTACTCTGCCTCCAGGCAACGTCAGAGTGTTCCATTCCTTTATGTCTTTTGGGTAAGGGGTATCAGATAAGGACCTCCACTCCCAACCTGGTTTCCTTCCAAGTCTTACCCCTAGACATGAATTTTCTGCCTCATTTCCCTTATTTGCATTGAATTTAGCAAGTGACAAAGAATTGACACTCAGGCAATATTGTATTGTTGGCTCTAAATTGAAATGCTTCTTTTTAAAAGCTCTGTGCCATCCCCTTTCTGCTTTTTAGGAATTCCAGCCTAGACCATACAATGTCTAAAAAGTCTTAAAAAAAAGGATTTTATTTATTTATTTTTTTTAGAGAGGGGAAGGAAGGGAGAAAGAGAGGGAGAGAAACATCAGTGTGTGGTTGCCTCTAGCCCGCCCCCCCCCCCCCCCCCCCCCCCCGGGATCTGGCCGGCAACCCAGGTATGTGCCCTAGAGGGGAATTGAACCAGTGCCCCTTTGGTTCGCAGGTTGGCACTCAATCCACTGGGCCACACCATCCAGAGCTAAAAAGTTTTTTTTGTAGGACTTTATTGATGGTCCTAAGATGGAGCCACCATTGTTCAAACCTTGGCATAAACTTTCAGCATGGGTAGGTCTGAGACCCAAGAGAAAATAATTGATAGTGCAACCAGCTGCTTTGCTACCACACATTGCAGGTTACTGGTTTTCTACTCTGGGGTGCAAAGGGTACCCAGTACCCTTGCCATATCTTGATTTAGTAAGTGCCATATTTTGGGATCAAAATCTTAAAATACTCATGGATTGTTAAGAACTTACTGATTGTAAGTGCGATAAATTCACCAGACTCAGTTAAAACAAAAAAGGATTTTATTGGCTCATATAATTGGGAAGTTCAGAAGTAATGACAGCATCAGGTGCATTATTGGACCCTGTAATAAATGAAATGAGGTTATCACTGGTCTTCCTCTCATGTTCAGCATCCCCCCCACCCCACTGCCATAGGTCGATGATTGTCTCTTATTATTGGAAGTTTTCTCCATAGCGTGAGGTAAAAGTGGCTGACATTTAATTTATGCCCTTTGTGCTCACTAATACCCTTATCCATCTCCAAATTTTTTAAAGTAAGACCAGTCCTCCATCTCCAGATTTTCAAAATTGTAATAGGATGCTGAATGGTTTGGGCCACATAACCACTTCTGGGATAGTCACTGAGGCCAACCAGTGATGTGCTCTGTCTAGCTAAGCTGGGTGGTGTTGCTCATCCCAAAGGGCAAGACACTTATTTGCAGTCCTTGCAAAATCATATGATTGTAGTGAAGGGAAAGTGGTGTTGATTTTTGAAATATAATTTTTGGTTGTTGAAAGTGGAAATTTTGTTGAGTTTTACCTGTATAATTATTTGCATATACAGATAATCTAGAATCTTTAGGAGAAAATTCATTGGCATTTTATATTTATAAGCTTTCAACCATTAGGTATTTAAACAGAATTTTAGTGGAAATCTTTTAAAAAAATAATTATATTCTTTATTTTTTTATACAGAAATTCACATTTACTACATAGGGCAACATTTTATTAGTATGCATTTTGAGTTACTGTGTTTGTTACTTGTAAATTTGTAGCAGCCCTTCCTGTTTTCTAGTAGATGAGCTTTGAAACAGATAACGTGGCATTTTTTAATTTCCTGTAAAATAATAGATGACTCATAGTTAAGTTCTGACATAACTTTCTTTTAAGTAAAACCTGTAAAAATCAATACATGTGCTTTGGCTCTTAAAGGACTTTTTCTGTTTATTTCTGGATCTTTGATGTGCACCAGATGAGAGTTTTGGATAAAGTGATATTATATATAATTTACTTACTGTTAGCACTCACTTTTGGCTTTTCATTTGGTAACAGGTGATTTCAAATCAGAGAAGTCTAATGGGGAAAGAAGTGAATCTCCTGGAGGTGGACGAGGAGCATCTGGTTCAACTCGAATTATCACCAGATTACGGAATCCAGACAGCAAACTTAGTCAGCTGAAGAGCCAACAGGTGGCAGCTGCAGCCCACGAAGCAAATAAATTATTTAAGGAGGGTAAAGAGGTGTGTTCTTTCTGTTTAAAAAAAAAAAAAAAACTTCTAAAGTGTAAAATACATATTTTTACCATATCTTAGAAATAGGCGTGGGAAATTTGTAGACCTCCTTTTGAACTATATTTTCTCCACTTCCAAGAGTATTATATTGGCTAACAAGAACCAAAATGTGTGGTTTATATTAAAATTACGTACAGTTGTGTACCAGAATTACATCCGTGCAAGGAAATGCTATAAATGGGCGGTATGCTTTCTTACTTTGTAGTTAGTTTTATTGTATGCAATTCTAAAGAGAGAGGGAGGTTTTTTTCACATATGGTCATGAGTAGGCTATTTGTGGGCATTATTAAAGACCCGTAGATGATTTAGTGCTCAGATCCATCCGGAGTCATTTAAGGTGAACCTGCAGCTAACGGTGTAGGGCTCACCCCTTCAGGGGTAGAGTGCAGTGCATAGAACAGCACAGCGTCCCAACTGTGGTTATGAATGAAAAGATTACAGCTAGAACTCAGTATTTCTCCCCTACCAGCTAGCCATACTGACAGAAAAATGTCCACAACTTTTGTCTCCCAGTTGAGAATTATTTGTAGGGTAGATAAGTGAGAATATTTGTTGTTCTTTTCTTAACATCATAGGAATTGTTTTAAAGCAGTGGCTTTCAAACATTTTTACTTTGACCCTCAGTAAGACATTTTTCATAGCAGCCCAGTACACACATAGTTTCCTGGGATAATTAAATGGGAAGCATTCTTTTATTTTTTCTCCTATTGTATTATATTTCATTTTTTAAAAAAGTTGAATAAGTCCCACTGTTGATTTCACACTCCACTAAAGGATCGGGATCAGCTCTTTGAAAATACAATTTTAGATTATCCTTGTGCTCTTATACTAGAGCTAAAGTTGATAAAAAAAAAAAAAGCAGGAGAAAAGGTATTTTTAAGGAATAGTACATGTAATGCCCTAACCTTTTTCCCTAACCTGTATATTATAGGTTTGAAATAATGATTGGTGAGTGATTTACACATGTAGTTTTGTGTGTCTGTTTGAGATACATGAAAGTACTTAATGTCTGACGTATAATAGATACTTAATAGAGGTTAGTTTTCTTTCTTTTTGCAGACATATATTGGTTATTTAATTATAAATAGTTAGCTTTAAAGCCCTGGCTGGTGTAGCTCAATGGATTGAGTGCGGGCTGCGAACCAAAGCATCGCAGGTTCAATTCCCAGCCATGGCACATGCCTGGGTTGTAGGCCATGGCCCCCAGCAACCACACATTGATGTTTCTCTCTCTCCCTTTCTTCCCTCTCTAAAAATAAATAAATAAAATCTTTAAAAATAATAAATAAATAGTTAGCTTTAGTTTTTAAATTTCAAAAGCTCAGTCACAAGATGTATCTTAACTGATTCAGAATGATAAATTACAAATTATTGAAAGACAATAGATCAAATTTGCATATTTGATATGAACGATAGAATTTTTTTTTTTTAATTTGGTCAGGTACTGGTAGTTAACTCTCAAGGAGAAATTTCACGATTGAGCACCAAAAAGGAAGTTGTCATGAAAGGAAATATCAACAATTATTTTAAGCTGGGTCAAGAAGGGAAGTATCGTGTCTACCACAATCAATACTCCACCAATTCATTTGCTTTGAATAAGCACCAGCACAGAGAAGATCATGATAAGAGAAGGCATCTTGCACATAAATTCTGTCTGACTCCAGCAGGAGAGTTCAAATGGAATGGTTCTGTCCATGGGTCCAAAGTTCTTACAATATCTACTCTGAGACTGACTATTACTCAACTGGAAAATAATATTCCTTCATCTTTTCTTCATCCCAATTGGGCTTCACACAGGTAAAGGCAACTAAGGTTCATTTATTGCTTTGAATATAATAAATTTACAAAACAATCATTGTAGGTAAGTACTTTAAGTGGTCATTACTAATGAATTCAGTCAAGTCACTGTAGTCAGCAAAACATGGAGTACATTAGGGATGTGAGTGTATTTCTAAGTTATTGAACCAACACCAACGTTTGGGAGATTTCTGGAAAGCCGACTCTTTATTCCTGGAATCAAGTGGAGACCAAACAATGCAATAGAACACTGTGGAAGTTTTAAGAAGTTGGAGGACTAATCAACCTTTGGGATTCCTTCTGATGGTCAAAATTTATGGTTGTCAGGTAGAAGGTTCTAGTAGCAGTATATTTATACCTGCTTAGCTTAGATACATATGCCCTATAAAATGGAGACATCATAAATTACAATGCTTGTGCTTGTAATTTAGGATCAATGAAGTGTAATATTTTTCTTCCTTCTGAAATATAGGGCAAATTGGATCAAGGCAGTTCAGATGTGTAGCAAACCCAGAGAATTTGCACTGGCTTTAGCTATTTTGGAGTGCGCAGTTAAACCAGTTGTGATGCTACCGATATGGCGGGAGTCTTTAGGACATACCAGGTAAGTGAATTTTGACCCTTGTGAATGGTATATTAGACTCCTTTTTGGAAGTTTAGTCTATTGAGAATGAAAGTTAATGCATTTTTAAAAGGCCATATTAAGGACTTAAGTTTCCTTGGCCTCATTTCCTCCTGTATAAGTTGTAAAATGAGTGAATATTAGTTTTAATTTATGATACAGGATTGTAATGAAGATCAAAGTTGATCAAGTATATTAAAATCAATATTTTCTACAGTAAAAAGCATTTATTGAATAGAAAGATCACTCTTTTTTTTTTTAAGTAATTTCATCTTTTTTTTAAGATTTTATTTATTTATCTTTTTAGAGAGGGAAGGGAGGGGAGAGAGAGAGAGACAGAGACAGAGACAGAGACAGAGAGAGAGAGACAGAGACATCAATGTGTGGTTGCTGGGGGTTCTGGCCTGCAACCCAGGAATGTACCCTGGCTGGGAATCGAACCTGGGACACTTTGGTTCCCAGCCCGTGCTCAATCCACTGAGCTACGCCAGCCAGGGCTTTTTTTTTTTTTTTTAATAAATTTCTTTTAGAATGTTTCAGGTTACTATGCTAGGCATCTGATTTTTTTAGAGTTGAATGTCTAGCCAAAAATTATGTAGTTCCTATATAGAGCAAGAACTGTGTAACTTCAGCAGATTGTTTAAAAAAAATAGATAAATTTTGTGTCCTGAATCTACTTTTTAGATGTAGGGGTTTGGTTTTTCAAACTTTAATTAATCTTTAAGAAGTCAATATGCAAAACTAATACTTACAGTAAAAATGTAAATTATTATTCAGTGCAAAAAGTAAGAATCATTCTACTTACAGGGCCCACGTCAAAGGTATAGCTGCCATTTTTAAATTATGGATATAGCTTTGTGTTGCTTTCAGCATCTGTGTTCTATTTTATAATGAAACGTTTTGTTTTTCTTTTTAAGAAAAGTTAATTTACCTACTAAACATTTTTCATTTGCTAAGGAATGCTCTCAGTTTTCTTTGGTGTTTCCCAATATCAGTCTTAAGGATACTTTTTTTTTCTTCATTTTCTTCCTCCTATTTTGAAAGTAACCGCTGCTACCAGTATAGGTACCCACAAATGGGATGGACTTAATTCTGCCTAGGATAGCAAAATTGAGGTTAACCTAAGGTGCTACAGACTGCACCCCTGTAGAGGAGACTTAAATGGGTGGCATACCTTCATTCTACTCCTATGACTTTCATTTATCAGGGTAAAGGAGAGAGTCAGAGCAATTGTGAGGCAATGCTCTGTATTTCTCAGGGTGGTGGGGGATAAGGGGACTAAATGGTAATGGGAAAAGATACAATAAAAAATCATAAAAAGTAAATAAAATATTTTTCATTTGACTTTTCAAAAAAAATACTCTGTATTTCTGTTCCTTCTTGCATTTAACTCCAGACTTGCACCAAACTGTTCTGCCCCAACATTTTCCTATTCAGTGGTCATCCTTAAACTTATGAACCAGGCAGCCACATCTCTGGTGACAGAGATAAACATTTTGAGAAGTAAAGCTAATCCTAATATTGCTAAATAAAATTCTCAATATTCAAATGTAACTTAAAATGACTAAATTCATACCTTTTAATAAATTTATTTATGAATATTAAACATTGTAATGAAGATGGAATTCAATAAAAAAAAAAATCAGTCTAGCCCTGGCTGGTGTGTCTTATTTGGAGCATCGTCCCACCCACCAAAAGGTTGCGGGTTTGATTCCTGTTTGGGGCACATACTTAGGTTGTAGGTTCTATCCTCTGTTGGGTTGGGTACAGAAGGCAACTAATTGATGTTTCTCACATCTTCCTCCCTCCCTTCCTCCTTCCCTCCTTCCTACTCTCTCTAACAGCAATGAAAAAATGTTCTCAGGTGAGGATAAAAAAATATTTTTCTCAAATCAATGTTTTTTTTCTTATTGTCTGTCATTTTGACTAGTCTTCCAAATAGGTTACTTAGAGTTGCAAAATTATATCATGAATTGTATTAATATGATATATATGGTAAAATATATGGAAGAACTTTTAAAAATATGATGAGGTGTAATAAAAGGTAGCAGTTTTTTTAAAAACTTAGAGCCCATGATTTAAGAAAAGTAGAAGTTAATTGGACTTTTGTTTTTGGCAAAATTATGGCCAAATACCTCTAGATAACAAACTTCTAAGAAAACATCTAGAAAAAACTCCTAAGAAAATACCTAGACATTCAACCAAATATTTCATTATTTATTGTGGTATTCAATAATAAAGCTTTAAGAGCAATCTAAATATCTTAGAGTTTCAGAATATATTTAAAATAATGGTAAATTAGAATTTTTTTAGAAAGTTATAGTTTTTTCTTTTAATTTTTCATTTTCACCTGAGGACATGTTTACTGATTTTAGAGAGAGGGAAAGGGAGGGAGAAAGAGGGGAAGAGAAATAATCAATCAACTACCTCTTACAAGCACTCAGCTGGGACTGAACTTGTAACCTAGGCACGTGGCCTGACCAGGAATCAAACCAGTGACCTTTTGGTTGATGGGATGACACTCTAGCCGAGCCACACCAGCCAGGGCAAGAAAATTCTAGTCTTTATTCGAAAATATTAAAGAATTCCTTAAAACATGGAAATATATTTCATGTTTACATATAGGAAGATTCAGTGTCTTGACTGTCAGTTTTCCTCATGTTGATATATAAATTAATTTCGATAACATTGATTATTATAGTTGAGCTTTCTGTAGAACTTACAACATAATTAGAAAATTTATATGGACAGGGGCAATAATAGAAAAGATAGGATTAGGTAGGACTTGGCCTGCCAGGTAACAGACCTTACTTGGTGGCTATTAATAGTAGTATATTAAAGATGCAAGGATAAACTAATAGACCAGTGGTACAGAATGAACAGTCCAGAAGGCGACTAACCCACATATGATCTATCGCTGTCCACGGGGTGTGCAGGCCCTGGTTTTCCTGGGTGGTGCATGCCACGGTCAGCCCCAACATGTGTTCTACCTGGGGCCATTCTGTTTGAGCTATAAAGCAATCTGCATATGGCTGCTAGGTGGACTTGGAGGTTCCCAGGCTAGCCACGCTGGCTGCTGCTAGTGCTGGGCCTGGAGCCACTTAGCAAGGGGTACAAGGACTGTGGGCTCACTGAGGCCATCTGTTGCTTGTTTGAGAGGGTTAAGGAAGTTGTGAAACAGCCAAGATCAGCCATTCATTTGGTAAAACCACTGTTAACAGCTTGGGTGGGCCTATAAGTTGAGTGGAACAGAACCTCAGGACATCTCCACAGTGGGTAAACTAACTGTGTTAGCCAGGGTGTTGGAGTCTCAGATATGGCATTCACCTGCCTGCTTTGTAGCTCCTTGGAGGGAGGGTTCAGAAAAGGGACAGTGGCCTCTGTGCACCTTTCTGTCTGCAAGAAAGCTGTCCCTCAGCTATTACCTTGATGCCAGACACTCTATTTCCTCCGTGTATGCCACTGGTGCCCTGCAAGATGCTACCCGGGTGCCGGGGCTCAGGAGTGAGTCTGAGTAAGTCTGTGTGTGGGCTCTTTAAGAGTATCTGTTTGGGACTTGAACAGTTTCTTCCACTGACTCAATCTCCACTGGTTTTTGCAGCTAGAAGTTATGGGGATTTATCTTCCTGGTACTGAAACCTTGGGCAGGGGGACCTGGTGTTGGACTGGGACTCACTCCCAAGATATCCTTCCAGAATTTTTGCTCATCACACATGGGTGTGGGACCAGCCCATTCTGCATCTCTGCATCTCCTACCAGTCTGGATGGACATGGTTTCTTTAATTCTATAGTTGTTAGACTTCCATTCAGCTTGATTTCTGATGGTGCTGAGTGATGGTTATTTTATAGTTTAGTTGTAATTTTGATGTTGTACTAGGAGCCAAGCCATGTTTACCTATGCCTCCATCTTAACTGGAAGTTCCCAAAAGATTATTTTTATAGTGTTTTGTAGAGGTGAAAACTTGTTAACCCCTAAATGCCTATAATCTGGCATGTTTAAATTGTGGTGTAGTTCTGCAATGGACTATGAGACAGCAGTGAAAAACAAATTAGAGCAACAACTGCCAATGAAATTGGATCTTGTAAATATACCACTGAGTGAAAACAATTCTTTCCCTAAAAATACATGGAGTGATTCTTATGTAAAATTTAACAACATGTATGCTAATATAATGTTACAATATTGTTAAAGGATATGGACATTGGTGGTATAAGTTTAAAGCAGAGAAGGGCTGTATGCATTGAAACTTAGGAAATATGCTTCTAAATAAGTAGCAGATAGTCAAAGAAAAATTATAATGAAAACTAGAAAACATTTTGAGTTAAAGGTTCATGAGAATACTACATATATTGAAATTTTGGGGATATTACTAAAGAGTACCCAGGGGAAATGAGTAGCTTTCAACATTTACATTAGAAAAAAACCCTACAAATTAATTAGCTAGATGTAATTGTCAAGACATCAACCCAAAAAAGGAAATATTAAAGAATATCAAATATATATTTGATAAAATAGAAAGAGAAAACAGACATACTATAGATACTATTATAATTTACAAACCTCTGATGAGATTATCAGGTAGGAATAAAAAGGAGAAAGCACAAATAACCAATATCAAGGATGGAAAATGAAACATACCACCAATATTTTTGATTCTGTCACTGGTACTAGGGATTTACACCTTCCCAGAGTCCACTAATGTAGTACTCAGGCTTCTTACATCCATGGAGAAAGGGAGCCAATGGGCTCCTACTTTTTGGTAGAAGAGTTGGGATAGGAGGAGCCCCATTGATCTCAATCATTGGATTGAGTAGGAGGCCATAGGCCACACTCTTTTTTTCAGGCAGGAAAAGGAGTTCTGTTTTAGTTTTAGACTGGAGATGGGCAGGACCAAATGACTTCAAAATGAAGTTACTCAGATTTCAGGAAACAGATGATTCTATTTAAACTCTTCCACAAAATAGAAAAAGAAGGAAATCTCACAGATTATTTCTTTTAGTATAAAACTGTTATCAAAGTTCATAAATAGAAATAGACAAATTGATAAATAAAAAATTATAGCCCTATCTCGTTAACTAATATTCACCATTGATGAATAATTAATAGCAAGTAGATGTGCATTCAAGAAATCTTAAAACATTTGAAATATGTTTAGGAGTAAATTCAAAGAATAATAAACAATAGCTAAATTGTCTTCCCCTAGGCTTTGAAGACTTGTCCATTCTTAGGAGATTATTAATACTGTGCTATTTTAAGACATCAAAGATAGAAAACGATCATCATTAGATGCCAAAAAGGCATTTGTTAATTAACAAGATACAAGCTTATTATTAATCCCTTAAAAATACTTAGTAAATAGGAATAGCCTTTTATTTATTTTTTTAATAAAACTATTTCAAACCAAACCACCATCTGTTTTGATGAAATTCTTCCAGCACTCCCATCAATAGTTAGGTGGTACAAAACAAAGATGCCAGGTATCACTGCTATCTTTTAACATTTCTAAAAATTAGTAGCCAAGGCATTTTGTCAAGGTAAGTAAAAGATATTTTGGCAGACATGGGGACAATTATTATGCAGTTGATCTAATTATATACTTTAAAAACCCAAGAAAATTGACTTGAAAAACTGTAAGAAACTATATGAAAATGAAGTAAGGTAGCCACCATATGGAATGATAGATTTTATGTGTACAGACAGTGACCATGTGAAAAATGCAGTGGGAGTTCTGAGTTAAAAACAACAAATTGAATAAACACATTTAAGTTTGCACCCTGCTGATCTCTGCCAAAACTATTAGGGATTTTTTATTTTTATTTTTTAAGCATAAACCCACAGGGACAAGGGGAACAAGAGAGAATATAGCACCAGTAAAACTATAAAAGCGATAATGCACGTAGACAAATGGTAATGTACTCGAGAAGGGGGAAAACTGAGAATTGTCACAGTTCACACCACAGACTCCTCAGAAGGCCCAGAAACAGGAAGTGCAGCACAGTCCTCTTCAGGTCCTGACTATGCAGTACCTGTTTACACATAGTCTGCCAGATCCTCCGAGTGTGGTGAGCCCAGTGTATTCCAGGCCTTGCTTGTGGCCTTGCCCTCAGATTTCACCAGAAAAGGTTCTTGTAAACTTGTAAACTGTGACCCAGAGACAAGTTTATTTTTTCCAGTAACCTTCTTTTAATAATAACAGTATTACGCTTTTGCTTATGTAGCTAGTTTTATTCATGTTCCTGAGTTTCTAGAAGCCAAACTTCATGCTATTTGTGATACACACATGGGTGGTAAAGCCCTAAATGAAAAGTCGGGATAATGACTACTTGGGGGTCAGACACACTAGCTTCCAATGTTTTGGTTATTGATAAAGTTTGTTTCTTAACCTCATTACATTTTACATATTTTTATACGTTATAATGAAAGAAAATATCTCAACAAAAAAATCCTTCTAGGAATAAATTTAACAAGAAATATTCAGAATCATGTAAAAAGATCATTAAATTTTACTAAAGACATAAAAGGATACTTTGAGTAAAAAGCTGTATATTTATATGTGTTTATTACATTTTCTAAAGATGCTGTGTATTATATCAATTATGTTCATTTAATCTATCAAAATTAATATTTACTTGCATTGTGAATAGGATTTTTCTTCCAGGGGCAGGGAAGTGTGACCAAAATTATACTAATATTTCATCTAGAAAATTTAATGTGCAGGAAGAGGGAAGTAGGTATTACAAAAAAAGGGAATTGATATTAGAACATATTTTGAAGCTTCAATAATCAAAATAATTTGTACTGCAGAGGAAGTAGAGTAATAGAACCAAACAGAGAATCCAGAAATAGACCTGAACACACGTGCCAGTCTAGCTGTGATAGCATCGGCATGCCTGGGAAGGAAAGAGGACAGGGGGACATGTTTGAAGAAAATACCAACTAGCTCTCAGCCTCAGCAAAAACATTCAAATGATGATTTAAAAAAAACTCTTAAAACCAAAACCTTAATAAGAAATCATGAATTAATTTATATCTTTGTTGTGATACTTTCTTTTTAAACAGATATAAAATCCAGATGCCATAGAGGAAAAAAGTGGATATGTGTATGTATTTAAAATTCTGAGTGGAGAAATAATAATGTAATCAAACTCAAAAGACAAATGACAAACTGAGGAAAAATATTTGCACCACAAATGGAAAATTTCCCTAATTGAAAAAGACCTTTTATAAATGAAAAGGACTAATAGTCCAGTACAGACAAGAAAAAGGATTTGAACAGGCATTTTGCAGAAAAATAAATACGGAAGGCCAGTGGACAATAAAAAATTGGTTACTTCTCTCATAATTAAAGAAACGTAAATCAAAACAATGGGATAATATTTCTTATCTCTCAGTTGGTCTATTAAGAAGTTTGGTACTAACTTGAGTGAAGGTGCGAGAAAGCAGGGTGTCATTATAATCAGTGGCAATGTAAAGTGTACAGTTCTGAAGAGCAGTTTGGCACTGTCAACATTTTAAGTGCAAGAACCTTTGGACTTGGCCATCCCAGCCCTGGGGAACATTGGCTGATACTCCCCAACTTAACCAAGGAAGACAGAATACATTGCTTATGGTAGCTTTGTTTGTAATAGCAAACACACACAACAAAACCCTGGGTACCACGTGTAGATCAGGGATGGAGTTGAAGCTTAGTCCATATTCTTGCTCTGGCTGTCAGTTGATCCCCAGAATTGTGGAGGGAACACCTGCAGCTGGAGATTGCACAGTATTGGCCTGATGGCACTTCCTTCTTAGGTCCTCCAGGCTGGCAACAGTAGCCAGGCTTTCTGCCCAGCCAAGAGGAGCTAAACTCCTTTGGAGCTCTTTTGTTGCTACCTTTTCTTATAAGGATTGTTTTGGTGGCAGTAACAACAGTGGAATTTACTCTGGCTTAGCCAACATCACAGATCAGCGACAGAACCACCTCCCTGACCTGACTTCCCAAGCAAAGTTAAGCCTTTGGTGATAAATGGACCTGTTTCCCATGTGAACACTAAGAGCATAAGCTCAGTGTTCATCCCAGCCGTGAGCCCGCAGAGTGTCACTGCACTGTTCTCCCCACACTGTTCTGTATCCCTGGCCACTGTCAGTGACAATGGACCAGCTACTGTGCTGGAGGTCCTGTACTTTGTAGAGGTGTTTAAGGCTGAGTCCACAGATTCTGTTGAGAGATACTGCATGGTCCTCAGTTACTCTCTCCTTACTGTGGTGGACTGGGGCTGGCAGGGTATCCACATGCTCTGCCTGCAGAGCTTGCCCCTCTTCCTGGTTCCGAGAGTGGTGGCAAATCAGTGGTATTTGAGTCAGTGAGTTAGTCCCTGGTGAGAATCCTCTTTCTTTCCTCTCTTCCCATCAGCTGTGAACAAAAGAGGAGTGTTTGCTGTACTAGTTATGTACAGTTAATTAGCATTGAGTTCCGTCACCCTATGGGGAGGCTAGATTCTGGAGTATTATAGTCACAGGGTCACAAAGCTTTCTTGAAAGTGGAGATAGGGAGTATTTGCTGGAGGGAAGGAGATAAAAGATAATTAAATCCCCTCTCACAGCTTACTAGTACCTCCTTCTTCAAGTTGACAAAAGATCTCTTTATTCTTTCCGTATAGCTATGCATGCAAAATTGGCTACAACTGGGTAGAGTGTGATTTAAAAAAAACAAAACAAAACTTTACCATTAGAGCTTTCAGAGAGACAGGAGCTTCTTTCTCTTTAGGTCTTGGTTAATGTCACTGTTTGTAGGATATAGTCCCATTCATGAACATACAGTCTAAAACACCTTAATGTCGAGCTTCACCAAAGGCCTGCCCATCTGCTTATTGCTTGGTGTAATGATCATCAGTTTTCCAGACTGAAAAAAGAGTGTGGCTTACGTCCTGAGCCTAATGATGATGCCTAATCAGTGTGGTTCTTCCTTCGCAGCCCTTCCCTTTACCTGTGCCCAAAACAGGAAATGTGGGTCCCTTCCTTTGTATGTAGGAAGCCTGAATTCTGTTATTGTATCATATGAAGGCTTTTAAGATAGCCAGTGCTAGATAGAATCAGAAATATTGGTTGATAAAAGTTTTTGGATTTGTTGATCTTAGTTGGGGGGGTAAGGAAATAAAGTATTCCTTTTAATAGGAAACTGATTTAATCAATTATATTATACCCATGCAGTGGTATATTATTTAATTCTTAAAGAGATCTGTATCTTCTGGTACAGAGAGATCTCCTAATACAATTATTCATTGATTAAAAACCAGATAATTTTGTTTATAATATAATACCTTTTATGTAAATATAATGTCGGTGTATGCATGAAATATTTGAGGAATAAGTCAAATGAGTATTTCTTATGGGATGCATAGCAAATTTTGTTTTTGCCTTTCTGTATGTTTGATTTTTTTTCCTATTATGTAATTGTATGTCTACTTATTGTTCTGAGTTGGGGTTGTTTGGATTGGGGATTATATCTAACTATTCTTTGTTTTTGTCTTCCTAATTTTCAGAACTTCATTTTTATATTGTTTGTTTTTCAAAGTTATATGTAATTCTGTTTTTCAATTCTTATATTCTTAGGCTACACAGGATGACAGCAATTGAAAGAGAAGAAAAAGAGAAAGTCAAAAAAAAGGAAAAGAAACAAGAAGAGGAAGAAACGATGCAACAAGCCACATGGGTAAAATATACATTTCCAGTTAAACATCAGGTAATTTTACTTACATCCTATTGAAATAGTGTTAGCCAATTCTGAGACTTTATTCTGCAACTTTGAGTACTTAATAATTTGTTTCACTTTTGACACAATCTTTTAATATTGTAGGAATGAAGTAATCTTTCTGGCAATTTTATAAGCATAGGTTTATTTTAGTAGAATATAGGTGGGTTACTAGACCAATTTGTTGAAATGTCATAAAACTGTAAAATTGTGTTACATTTTTTTAATATCAGAAAGGAAAATTAAGTTTTTTAATAAATCTTTGATTCTTGGTAAAAATAAAATTGATTGGTAATTTAATTAATTTACCTGTCTGTTCATTTTGTTTGGTAAAAATGTATAAAACTACATGTACTTTATAAGCATTCTCATTCTTGCTTAATCAGAATGTCTTTATTTACATCAGGTGTGGAAACAAAAAGGCGAGGAATACAGAGTAACGGGATATGGTGGTTGGAGCTGGATTAGTAAAACCCATGTTTATAGGTTTGTTCCTAAATTGCCAGGCAATACTAATGTGAATTACAGAAAGTCAATAGAAGAAAGTAAGTAATTAAAGTTATTTTTCCTGCATGGTTGTTTCTGACTTTTATTATTTCTTATAGATTTATAGTAGTATATTGACCATATTTTAGATAAGACTTTTTCTGCAATTTTTAATAGAATTTTCAAAATTACTAATGAAGTTTATTATAAACTTTGTGCGTTTTAAAATTACCTTTATTTAAAGGATTTTGATATCTAGGATTTCAGTTAATGAAAGATGATAGGATAGAATAGAACTTTTTTTTTTTAAAAAAGGAAAAAAGGCCTCAGCCACCTAGTTGTTTTTTCTGAAATCTCAAATTCAGTACTACTTGCCTTCTTGAAGAACCATACATCTGGTAATCTCAGCATTGTAGGCAGCACATGACAAAACCAGAAAGGGAGTGATAGAGGCTTCCAGAGCACTATCACATAAATGAGGTAGTAACTCCATTTATGCTACTGGGTAATAACTTCAGAATTACAGAACTCTAGAGGTGAACTGCCACTTTAAGAAACCTTGTGTAATGAAACTCATGTTACAGGAGCAGATTTATTTCATGAAGATGTTAAGCAACATACTGAAGTTCATACTAGATCGAGAGTGATAGGGTTGAAAATCCATGTCTTTTGTCTTCCCCTGCCGTTTTTGCATTCTACCATGCAGTTTCTCCTATGTTGCAATACATTTTGTTAATTTATGATGCGATATGTTCTTTCTTATGTAGCCTGTGCATAAGTGTCAGTTAAGTACTATGTACATATCTACATATTTAGCTAACTGATTTGACTTTTTTGTGAATGGTTGTAGTGAAACCTGGACTGGCTGATTTTTGAAACTGTTAATTTGGGAAAGTTATCATTGGGTTATCTTTTAACAGAAAAAAAATATAAGGCTCATGGGAATTTATTGTAGGGACTAGAGGAGTCTTGAACATAGCAGATGCTCAATGAATATTTCTATTTCATTACCAGTCTATTATTATCTGATTATATTCAGGCTAAATATCCATTATAGTAAGTTCTAAAAGGTGGTTACATATTTTTATCAGCATTTTGTTGCTTTAGTTGTCCATGTAGCACTTAGAATTCTAGAGAGCTTTTGTCTAATTGTATTTGACCTAGTTTGCCCTGTGTAATAAAATCCAGATTATCAATATCACAGTGTTTAGGCTTGTGCAAATTTCTTTTATATCCATTTTCCTAGCATAGGATTTTCTATTGTCCAAATGCTGAGCCTTAACAGTCAGGTACCAGTTTGCTTTCTAGCATCTTTTGAGCCTTTCTGTCCAGGTGGCAGCATGGCAAAAAGCAGCAGTACATGTTGTTAGCTTAACTACAGACTAGAAATCACAATGAAAGCAACAATATATTTTTGCATTATTTATATGTCAGTATAAAATTAACTGTTTCTTAGAACTACCTATGATCTTAGATCTTAGAACTACCTAATGATCTTAGAACTACTGGTCCCTGTAATGATGGCTAATCTATCTGATCATATGATAGAGGCTCAGATGTGTTGAAAAACAGAAGTGTAGTCCAGTGAATACTTGACTTAGCACCAGAAGACCAGAGCGTTTGGCTGCTGTGTGTTTCTTATCTCTAATGTTACTCTCTTTTAATTTGGCCTATATGCATTTGTTTTGCACAGTAATTTGTCAAGTTCAGTAATGGGTGTGTATTAATATTCTTTATGTCAAGAAGTCTTTAGTTGGGGGGAGGCAAACATTTTATAGTTAGTTGTCTGTTTTAAATATCAGGATTCTACCCTGGCTGGTGTGGCTCAGTGGACTGAGTGCCGGCCTGCAAACTAAAGGGTCACCGGTTGAATTCCCAGTCAGGGCATATGCCTGGATGTCTGGCCAGGTCCCTCTAGATTTCTGCTTCTGCAAGAGGCAACCACACATTGATGTTTCTCTCCCTCTCTATCTCCATCCCTTCCCCTGCCTAAAAATAAATAAATAAAATCTTTTTTAAAAATCAGGATTCTTATAGCTTATAGATGAGGCTGCCATTGTCATATAAAGCTCTTTTGAGTAACTTGAAACCATTGAAAAATATTTCCCAGCTGTTTTGCAGTAGCTATAGAAACATTGACTGTGGAGGGTATAGATTTAGTTGCTTTTAATTCTTTTTTGTTTCTTGTGGGGTCAGATATATCCCATCACCCTTTTTGTGATGCTTTTCTTCTTTCACAACTATCCTGCTGTCTTGACAGGTACTGAGTGATTTTAGGGGGAGGGGGAGGTTTGGGGGGGGGGGGTTTGCATTCTTTTCCCTTTCCTCATTCAGACCTTCCTGGAAAGAATCATTTATTTAAGTGAAAAGATAGGTACATCTTGCTAAGTCCTTGAGATGTTTGACTTCAAGTGAAGAAGAAAATAAAAGTTAGGAAATGCTTCTAAGGCCTAAGAGTATTCATCCAGACAACAGTTCTGTTCTATGGGTTTCATTTTTATTTTCTTACATAAAATTTGAAACTATACAAAAGACAATGATAATATAATCCGATTCCCATGTAACCATCATTGAACTTCAACAACTATTAAATTCTGTCACTCTTCTTTCAGTTGTCACTCCCCACATTTTTCCTGGATATTTTTTCCCTGTATTTAGAGCAAACCCAAAAATCATGTTACTTATCAAAAGTAGTTCATAATGCATCTCTAACTAAATTGAACATTTTCTACAGCCATCATGGCATTATCACATTCAGTAAATTAACAGCAGCTAACATATTAATCATCTGATTCTTAGTTCATATTCCCATCGCCCCATTTGTCTCAGTGATGCCTTCTTACTCTTGGCAGTAAATTAGATCCAAGTAAGGCCACACATTGTACTTGGATATTTCTCTTGTCTTTTATTCTGTGATACACACACTTAAGTATATTTTACCTGGAATCCATGGATAAACTTCAAGGTTATCCAATAATCCATTGAAATTTATTACAAAAGTTTGTATACAGCCCTGGCTGGCATAGCTCAGTGGATTGAGCACGGGCTGGGAACCAGAGTGTCCCAGGTTCGATTCCCAGCCAGGGTACATGCCTGGGTTGCAGGCCATGACCTCCAGCAACCGCACATTGATGTTTCTCTCTCTCTCTCTATCTCCCTCCCTTCCCTCTCTAAAAATAAAAAAATTTAAAAAAAAAAGTTTGTATACATACTTTGCTTAGTGGATCAGAGCATTTATCCAATTCTAATATGGCTCTGTAACACAGTGTATGTGAGAAACTACTGATGCAGACAGGTTGAAGTAGTCTCATATGTGAAAGCTTCTAAAGCACGTAGAAAATGCAGTCATTTTATGCTTTAGTTCACCCAAACATATGTAAGTATATATAGAACCTTCAACTTTTTTAAAAGCACTTTATTGAGGGATAATATATACATAGGAAATGACTTATAGATGTACATTAGAATGGATTTTCATGGACTGCAGACACTCAGATAGAGACACAGAACGTGACAGCATCCAGACCCTTGTGCTCTCTTCCTTAAACACCTCTCTACCATATCTTAATAACTTTATTTGGCCAGTTTTTGTTATTTTTTCCCCATTTTAAAATCATTTTTATTTTTCAGTTATAGTTGACATACATTATTATATTAGTCTCAGGTGTACACCCCAGTGATTAGACATTATATTACTTAACTAAGTGATCATACCGATAGCTCTCACACCCATCTGACACCATACGTAATTAGAATATTATTGACTATATTCCATATGCTGTATTTTACATCCCCGGTGACAGTTCTGTAACAACCAATCTGTACTTCCTAGTAACTTCACCTTTTTCACTCATTCCCCCAACCTCCTTCCCATATGGCAACTGTCAGTAAGTTCTCTGAATCTATAAGTCTGTTTCTGTTCTTCTTGATTTATTTTTTATTTTTTATTTATTTATTTTTTATATGGTTGTTGTTGGAGATATATTTATTGCCATTTTATTGTTCATATTTCTTTTTTTTCCTTCTTCTTAAAGAAGACCCTTCAACATATCTATAGTAGTGGTTTGGTGGTGATGAATTCCTTTAGCATTGTCTTGTTGAACTTTTGGGGGGGAGGGTCAATTTTTTTTATTTCTTAAATATTTTATTTATTTATTTTTAGAGAGGGGAATGGAGGGAGAAAGAGAGGGGGAGAAACATCAATGTGTGGTTGCCTGTCATGAGCCCCCTACTGGGTACTTGGCCCACAACCCAGGTATGTGCCCTGGCTAGGAATCAAACCAGCAACCCTTTGGTTTGCAGCCTGCACTCAGTCCACTGAGCTACACCAGCTAGGGTTCAACTTTTTATTTTTAAATAATAAGTAATGAAGTATATCTTGCTAGAAAATACTTGATAATTTATACTAAACTAGATATGTTAAATTGCTAATATGCAAAATATTTGTAGTTACTATATTGTTGGTTCTTTTTAGCCAAAACTAATATGAATGAAAATATGAATGAATCAGATAGAAGAAAAAGTCCACGAAGTCCAAAAAAAATAAAAACAGAGCCTGATTCTGAGAAAGATGAGGTAAAAGATTCAGATGCAGCAAAAGGAGCTGACCAAGGTGAAATGGACATTTCAAAGATTACTGAGAAGAAGGACCAAGGTAAGGAGGGTTGAGTGTGGAGGGCTGCCTGGGGGTGATAAGAATGCACTGGATCTAGTTCACACAGCAGGAAAGGTACTGCATTGTCTCTTTTTGATAGTAGCTTTATTGAAACGTAATCCTTATGCCATGTAATTCACCCATTTAAAGTGTATGAATCAGTGGTTTTTCGTATTTCACAGTTTTTCAACCATTACCACAACCAATTTTAGAACATTTCCATCACCCCCAAAAGAAACTCATGTCCATTAGCATTCCCAGTCCTCCCTAAATTTCCCTCTCCAGCTCAGCAATTTACTTTCTGTCTCTATGGATTTGCCAAACTAGGCAAATCTAGTTTTATATTCCATATAAATGGAATCATGTAATAATATGTGGTGTTTGTGACTGGCTTCTTTCATGTAGCCTGTTTTCAGGGTTCATCCATGTTGTAGCCTGTGTCAGTATTCCTTCAGTTTTTAAAATGTTTGAGTATTGCTCGATTATATGGATACGCCACATTTTGTTTATTCATTCATCTGTTGATGAATATTTTGTTCTTTTCTACTGTTTGGCTGTTAATGAGTAATGCTGATATGAACATTTGTGTACAAGTTTATGTGGACATCAAGTTGCTGGGTCATGAAATAACTACATTCAACCTTTTGAGGAACGTACATTTTGTGAAAAATCGTTTTTTAAAAACTAGATAAGCTAGATAATACACGAGCCTTAAGATATTTTGTAAGTATAAAATACTCTATACAGAATCTTACATGAATTACTGGCGTATGCAATAGCTATCATGTTAAGTAATTTTTCATTGTGGCATTCCATCATTTTTACATACTAAAATCTGAACATTTAAACATTTGAAATTATTGGCTTTTTAAACTTTTTATAAAATTGAACCCTGTTTGTTAACCTATTTTAATCATGTCAATAACTTTGAATTATATTGCTATTTATATTTGTTTTTGAGTGAAAATTGGTAGTTTTTTAAATAAAAATATTATGAATTCCACATTTCAGACTGAAAGTACCACTTACATAAATGTCTTTGTTTCACAGATGTCAAAGAAGTTTTAGACTCTGACAATGATAAATCCTTTAAGGAAGAACCAATGGAAATAGATGATGATGTGAAAACAGAGTCACATATAAATTGTCAGGAAAGTTCTCAAATAGATGTGGTCAATGTCAGTGAGGGTTTTCATCTAAGGACTAGTTATAAAAAGAAAATTAAATCATCCAAACTAGATGGACTTCTTGAAAGGAGAATTAAACAGTTTACACTGGAAGAAAAACAGCAACTCGAAAAAATGAAGTTGGAGGGTGGAATTAAGGGCACAGGAAAGACCTCTGCAAGTTCCTTCAAAAGTCTGTCTGAGTCACCGGTAATAACAAGAGCAAAAGAAGGGTGCTATAGTAACTTGCTTAGACAAGAACAAAGCCCTAATGCAAGTAATGATAAATCCGAAGACTTCATTCAGGGATGTTCACAAAGTGATTCCTCAGTTCTGGGAATCAGTGATCCTGATCATACTACAAGCAAACTTTATCCAAAAGATCAAATGTTAGATGACATCTCTATTCAGAGCCCAGAGAGAAACTGTCAAAAACAATATTCTGTTGGAAATGACATAGATGAGAGTCTCTCTGAACCAACTAGTAAAGGCTTGGAACCCAGTAAGATTAAAACAAAGGGAAGTGATTTTCTTATTGATGACTCTAAAGTAGGCTGTGCAAATGAAATTGGTACTTTGATCTCTAAGAACAAAAAACCACTTCCACAGGAGAATAATGACACCATTGTTTCTCCTTCCCAAAGCCCTTTATTTCCATCAGTATCTGGAAGTACTGATGACAGAGATATCCCATCTCTGTCAAAAGCGATGGACTTTCAAGGGAAAACGGGATGTGACTTTGAATATAATAGCACTTTGGAAAATAGTTCTGATACTATGTCTATTCAAGACAGCAGTGAAGAAGATATGATTGTTCAGAATAGCAATGACAGTATTTCTGAGCAGTTCATAACTCAAGAACAAGGTATCGAAGGCTTAGAACCATTGAAATGTGAATCTGTTTCAGATAAGTCCACTGGAAATTGTGATGACAGGCTGCAGGGTAAGGTAACTGAAGCAAATGGTAAAAAACCGAGTCAAGAACAGAGATTAGAGGAGCAACCAGTTAATAAATGTATTGATCAAATAAATCTAAACAGTAGCACTGACAAAAAGAATAATGAAAATCGAGAGTCTCAAAAGAAAGGACAGAAAGCGAGTACCTTTCAAATAAATGGAAAAGATAATAAACCTAAAGTGTATTTGAAAGGTGAATGCTTGAAAGAGATCTCTGAGAGTAAAGTAGTAAGTGGTGATGTTGAACCAAAGGTTAATAATGTAAATAAAATAATTCCTGAAAATGATATTAAGTCTTTGACTGTTAAAGAATCTGCTGTAAAGCCATTCATGAATGGTGATGTCATCATGGAAGATTTTAATGAAAAAAACAACTTGGAAGCAAAATCATGCTTACCAATATCTTCAGATGCTGAAGGTGACTACCAAGACAGCCTAGAGACCCTCCCGTTAACCAAAGAGTCTGAGAGAGCACAAACTACCACACCTCCACCATCTTGTCCAGAAAGTAGTTCAGTGAATCAGGTAGAAGATATGGAAATTGAAACTTCGGAAGTTAAGAAAGTTTCTCCATCACCTATTACTTCTGGAGAGGAATCTAACCTCAGTAATGATTTCATTGATGAAAATGGCCTGCCCACCAACAAAGATGAAAATGTCAATAGAGAATCTAAAAGAAAAACAGTCATCACAGAAGTCACCACCATGACATCGACAGTGGCCACAGAGTCAAAAACTGTAATCAAAGTAGCAAAAGGTGATAAGCAAACTGTGGTCTCTTCCACAGAAAATTGTGCCAAATCCACTGTTACAACCACTACTACAACGGTAACAAAGCTTTCCACACCCTCCATAGGCAGCAATGTGGACATCATCTCTGTGAAGGAGCAGAGCAAAACCGTGGTCACCACAACAGTGACAGACTCACTGACTACCGCAGGAGGCACTTTGGTAACATCTATGACTGTGAGCAAAGAATATTCCACAAGAGATAAAGTGAAACTCATGAAATTTTCAAGACCCAAGAAGACTCGTTCAGGTACAGCTCTACCATCCTATAGAAAGTTTATCACCAAGAGCAGCAAGAAGAGCATATTCGTTCTACCTAATGATGACTTAAAAAAGTTGGCCAGAAAAGGAGGAATCCGAGAAGTCCCTTATTTTAATTACAATGCTAAACCTGCCTTGGACATATGGCCATATCCTTCTCCTAGACCAACCTTTGGTATCACTTGGAGGTATGTACTTTAAAATGTATTTGGGGAAAGGAAAAAGTTTAAAAGAATTCTTCTTTTTTTTTTAAGATAATGAGATAATAGAGAAATGACGGAGAGGGAATGTACTTAAAGACTAAAAATGTAAGGGAATCCTTTAAAATGAAATTCAGTTTTACTTTTCACAAGACAAAAGAAACATGGTGAACACAGTTGTTTTTGTGGTCTAACTTTCCAAATTATTGCCATGTGAATTGCTCATAAAATTGGATAGTCACCAATTTTCTGGAATATTTGTATAGTTGACCCTTGAACAACATGGAGGTTAGGGGCACCAAACACCCTGTCTTCAAAAATCCATGTATAACTTAAGTCAGCCTTCCATATACATGGATTCCCAATGGTGGATTAAGATATATTTTATTTTTGTCAGGTAATTCATAAAATTACAAGATATAGGAAACTACCTGTAAATCACATCAGGTTCATTATAATATGGAAATCTTCCCAATATAATTTATTTGCATGGTAAACATTTCTTCTGGAGTTCTCTTATTTAAGTGAGTAAAGGTAGTCTCTGAGATTGCTTAGGAATTTTTTAAACCCAGAAATATTTGTAATTTAAAATTTCCTGGGCGTTAATCTTTGGGGAGTCATAGTAAGTAGTGTTGGGGGTTGTGAAATCATGTAGTTTTATAGTGGGAAACAATCTTACTTTCTTATCTTTTATACAGTATATAAGTTGCTTCTGCCCACAAAGGGACTGAGTTACGAATAGTGCCCAGTTTTCTTAGATCCCAGCCCAATACTTTATCTGCTATATCACATTTCACATTATTTATTCTCGCTTTGTCCTTTTTCATGTCCTTGTCTTTTTTTCCTGTTCACCCTTAGAGTTGAAAAGGATGGAATATAAACAAAGAGTTTTATAGGACATGCACAGAAACCAGGAAGGATCTCAGTTTTGCAGTTATATTTTGTTAGCATTCTGAAATTGATTACTTCTGCAAGTTACTGAGCAGGCTTCATTTCTGTGTATCTTTGATATGGTCCCAGTTTCTTTAAGTTAAAAATCATGCTTTTTTTGTTTCCTTTATATGACAAATAGTATTATAAAAGACCAAAAAAGAATGTTAATGAGTACTCTCTATAAAGGAATTAACATAACTAATATGACCAGTCATAGTTGGTTTGACCAAGTTTTTATAACTCATCTTTTGATTTGAATTAAAATATCATCACTCCATTACACATTCAATAGAGACAGCTGAAAAGTACAATTTCTCTGCAGGGCCTGCAATGAAGGATTTGCAGAATCCTGCAGGGAATCAAGGAACTCTTCATTACAGTTCATGGATTTGTAGGATTACTCTGCACTTTTCTGCTTTCTTCATTGAGAGCGGTCCCAAAGTGTATCCTTGACTGTCCTGCAGGTAACTTCTTTCCCACTGGAAAAGTTACTATGTACAAATACTTTAATTAAAATGACCTGGCAGTGGTGGAGGCAGACCTTTCTGCTTTTTTCTACTATGAAATGGAAGGTAGACTCAACTGGGAAACATTTTCTTTGGACCATTCCGCTGAAGCATTGCCCAGGGCCCCTTTTTGCACGGCTGGGTTTCAGGAACCTTGTGTTGTTATGTTTTAATATGCTCTCTGGGCACAGTTTGTATCTGTTTAGTTAATTGCTCATTTTTAAATGGAAGGAAGGACCTTCCTGTACATTTTAAACAGATACTGCCTTTAAATATATGCTAACATCTTAATTTGCTGAAGTTGAAAGAAACATAATCCCTTCTGTCTGACAGAGGCATGGGTGAATATGTAAATTATTCTTGTCTTTAGAATGTGATTTTTTAAAATGTATAGCTATAAAAAATATGCATGTGAAATGCATTTTTATACTCACACTTGAATAAAACATTTCTGATGTTTAGAGTAGGAGCTAAGAATGCCAAAGGTGCATGTTCAATCTTTATTAATGTTAAGGCTGAGCAGTATTGAATAAGTAAAACTTGTCTCATCCACTCATTAGAGCTTCTTTTTCCCTCCACACTGTCCATTCCCTTATTCCCTTTTCCCTAGGCCTCAATTCTGTGTTTTATTATCATTTTGAACCCATAGTTGTCTCCACAGTACTGCTGGATGGATCCTCCTAAAATGCAGATCTATCCAGTGAATATTCTGACTGAGCTAACCAAGCATTTAAAGGGGATTTGTTAACTCCTGCAGGACTGAGAGGGGAAAGCGTTTGTCACCTGTCTGTCACGTCTATGAGAAGTATTTCCCTTTGTAAACCACCCAGTACTGATAAGTTTCAGAGGCCTTAATATAGATTACCTTTTAGGCTCCTAATTCTTCCATTTTGTGCAGCACATTCTGGCTCTGCCTTCCTCTCTTATGCCAGTTTCATCTCTTTCTGTACTTCTACACCCCTTCCTGCCAGCCATAGCACACCGGATGTGGTTTTCAGGAAAAAGTGTGTGCTCCTCTATGCTTTTCTCTAAGCATATGTGTGCTCCTTGCCTTCAGTCAGCCACCCCAACATCTGTGATGTTTGAGAGTCACAAGCAAAGCTCTGATCCTCAACCCAGAGCTAAATCAAATACCCCTTACCTTGTCTTTTCCTTTGTTATAGTTCCTGAGGACACAAGGACAGATTATAATTTATTTCTGTGTCCCCAGCTCCTTTCATTTAGTCTAATACATAGAAGGCACTCAAATATTTTTTGAATGAAGCAGTGAACGAATAAGCTGATAACACATGAAGTTTGTTCCCCACATGATGTTTCCATTATGTAATAGAGGTGCTATAAAGTTGTTTGTAGAGAGTGGTAAGAAAAAGAAGGAAAGAGAATGAGACTTCTCTTTCCAAATAATGGGTCTAAACTTTCCCAAGGCATTTCTATAGCATGTAGTCTGAAAGTGACACACATTTACCCCCTCCTAGGACATCCCTGCACTAGTTAACATTTGCCCTTGGATTAAAAAATAAATCTGTTCAGGTCAGAGGATTCACAGGGAGATAACATGACAAAGAAAATAATGGTGTCACAGGTGGAGATGGAAAGTTAAGTTGCAGCAACTTTTTGGCTCTAGCTTTTCCTTTCTCACATTGTTCATTTTTCCAACCTGACATTAATAATAGGAAGCATTGCCTTCCAAATTGTCTAAGATTTACCTTCTACCTCTGTTAGAAGAAGAAATTAAGTTGTATAGGTTTTTTCTTAGTGCACTCAATGAGTACACTCTTTTAAGTATATAGAAATGTCAACAAAGTAATTACACAAAGATCACTAATAGAGACTTGATAACCTTGGCCTGCTTTAAAGTGCTTTATGGTTAATTCTGTTTTAGAACAGGATATTCATTGTTGTTTTGAAATGTGTTTTTAATATTTTGAAAAGAATATCTAAAATATTCAATAAGTTCACATACAGTATTTAGAAAAAAACAGAGATTCTGTTGACTCTTGATTAGTAACTAACACAGTGTGTCCTTTTTTATTCTTCATTGTAAGATCCCAAAACTACACTAATACTGGTAAAGTGTTTATTAGTATTAGCAATGTTCATCATCCAGGAGTTCTGTTTTGCACAGCCACCAGTTGGATACAGTTTTTTTCTGTTCATTTGGGAAGGTCTTATTGTCTTTGTAAAGTGTTTTGGTTTCGTTCTGCTTTTTGAAAAAATGTAAACACTTCTATTTTGTTTCAGCATAAATCAATGTTAAGATTTTATCCTTCTTCAGAACTCTTAATCAAATTTGTAGCGATTTATTTCTATTTGCTCTTCATAATTTTTCTAACACATTTTGGACTAGGCTAAATTTATAAAATCTTCATAAACTTTTGCCCTATCTTACAATGAAGCATGCTTGATATATAAATTTATATGGTATTTGAAGTGACTACCAACCTTTTTTTAGTTGTTAAATGCATGTTATGCCAAGGAACTAAAGAGTTCTTTTATTTAGGGACATATAATAGACAAAGTGCTTATAAAATTGTATTGTAAATATTGAATGAGGATAGAAACAATCCTTCAGCTTCATAGAGTGGTGTGTGTGTGTACACATCTACATATATATGTTCTTCTTGGGTTTTTCTTTCAGGTATAGACTTCAGACCGTGAAGTCCTTAGCTGGAGTGAGTCTTATGTTACGGTTACTGTGGGCGAGTCTGCGATGGGATGACATGGCCGCCAAGGCTCCTCCAGGAGGAGGGACTACCCGGACAGGTATGGGGTTTTGGTTTTTCTAGGTTAAGCTTAAAGAGAAAATCACTTGACAGTTTGCTTAATTTTAAGCATATCTGTTACTTATTCAAATACAATACTTATATTTTAAAAATGCAGCTTTGCTAAAGTTTGGCAGCACATGCTTAGAAAATCCTGGGGCCAGGTAAAGTAGGTTCAGATGGTAAGGCGAGTCACTTATGTATGAACCAGTCTGAATTTTAAAAAGATATTTATTATTATAGAGCATCTGTTTTCAACCAGTGTGCTGTAAGAGTTTTTAAAACATTCAGTACCTTCCCTGACTGGTATGGCTCAGTGGGTTGGGTATTGCTCTGCAGACTGAAAGTCATCGATTCATTCACTGATGAGGTCACATGCCTGGGTTGTGGGTTTGGCCCCTGGTTGGGTCACATATAGGAGACAGTGAATCAATGTTTATCTTGCACATGGATATTTCTCTCCCTCTCTTCCTCCATTCCCCTCTTTCTTTAAAAAAAAAATAGCATAAAAGTTAATGGTTGCCCACTGTGGTAACAAAAAATGTATAAAGTTCTTTAAAAATATATATATATAATAACTGACTGTTTAGTCAGGGGCACTGACCTCTTTTCCCTTAGAGTATCAAATAAAAAAATGACAACAACAACAGCAATAGCTGTTTGGTATGAAAGAATTAAATTTCTACCTTTTGGGGGAAGGTCAGACCAGCAAAACACAAACAAACAAACAAACAAAACACATTTTTTGGTGTGCCACTGAATCTTAGTAATGAGTTTATGAATTAAATTTCTACCTTTTAGGGGGAGGTCAGATCAGCAAAACACAAACAGACAAACAAAACACACATTTTTTGGTGTGCCACAGAATCTTAGTAATTAGTTTATGTGTGCCATGAGATGAACAAGGTTGAAAATTGCTGTTACGGTATACAAATCATTTAAACTATGACATCTGAAGCTCTCAGCTTGCTGCTTTTCTCCTGGGGTTGTCATTATTTAGGATGAGTTTTGCCACCAGGAACTAAGCTGCCCCAAACAGCATTTTACTCAACTTAGAAATTTTCAGTGAGGAAGAAACTCAGTATGAACTGCATTTTCACAGTGCTTCTGTGATCGTTAATCAAATGTTTCCAAAGGTTTATTCCATGTGTTTCTTTTTTAAAGCAGCAGATGTTACACCTTTTTAGTCCCTGAGTGTTTTCGTTGGTTATTAATACATTGTGAATTAAATCACCATAGAAACATCTGAAACTGAAATCACAACAACAGAAATTATTAAGAGGCGAGATGTTGGTCCTTACGGCATTCGATCGGAATATTGTATCAGGAAAATCATTTGCCCCATTGGAGTTCCAGAAGCACCAAAAGGTAAGGAATTGAAAGAATTTTGTTCTTTCATTATTGACCTGTTAGCCACATTTTTTATGAATTGAAATTTGATTTTAATGTTTTTTAACTCTTTATTTAACATCTCAAAAATATTATTTTTATAATATTATAAACTATTATATTTAAAAATGATAAGTAGTGAACACAGCAGGATTCCACTAGGCATACATAGATGCCTATAGGCACGGTGCCAAGAACAGGGAGGATACAAAGAGCTATAATAATACCTCTTATAATTAAGCTGTGGAGTGATTGACACCAGACCATCATCTCCAAGAGGGTAGCCAACAAGTCTGCCTGGTTTGCTGTAGGCCTGGCACCTGCTACAGCAACTGACACATAAGTGGTAAATGAAGATTTGTTGACTCATGGGTTAAAGCTACTATAAAATACTTCAGTGTTCAGAATAGAAATAATATAAGAGGCTAATGAGTTACTCAGGAAGCACTTACAGAGCACCTACATGGGAGGTACTGGGTGGCAAGTGCATAAAAGAATGAGATCCATCCTCTATTCTCAAGGAAGCAAAGAAAAGTTATAGTATTACAATAATATACTTGAGAATCAAAACTGTTAAAACTAAAAAGAGTTCAGTAATTATGGACAAAAATCAATAATTTTATTTTATATGTGCAATAAAAGTATTTATGAAAAAATCTATTAAGAAATGAGGAAAAATCCTGGTTGTATAGTTCAGTTGGGTTTAGAGCATTGTCCTACTATGCTGAAGTTGCGGGTTTGATACCCAGTCAGGGCACATATAAGAATCAACCAGTGTGCCCTGGCTGGTGTGGCTCAGTGGATTGAGTGCCGGCCTGCAAACCAAAAGGTCACCAGTTCAATTCCCAGTCAAGGCACATACCTGGGTTGCAGGCCAGGTCTCCAGTAGGGGGCGCCTGAGAGGAAACCACACATTGATGTTTCTCTTCCTCTTTCTCCCTCCCCTCACCTCTCTAAAAATTAAAAAAAAAAAAAAAAACCTTAAAAAAAAAGAATCAACCAGTGAATGCATAAATGGGTAGAACAACACATCTATGTTTCTCTCTCTTTTTTGAAAAAGAAAAAGAAACAAGTAAAAGGAAAATGCTGCTCCTAGGTAGAACCATACTATTTTATATATTTTATAAAGGTCAGTTGTCTCCAAGTACATAAGCTTTACTTTTGAATCTTGATTGAAGTAACTCAAAAGTTTGTCCTGGGGAATAAATACCTGAGAATGGCCTTTTTGAAAAGAACACTGTTAAGGGGTACCTATCCTAGTAAATGATGAAACATTAGCTTAATTAAAATATTGCTGTTCTGGAACAGTATTAGATAGCTCAATTGATAGGCAGAGACATGGATGAAAGGTTTTCCTGACCCGTCCTTAGTCTTGACCCCACAGCCTTCAGTGCAATCCAACTGCAGTCTCCTTTAGTCACTTTTCTTTGGTTTTTGTCACTTTGTACAGCCTAGCTCCTCCTGCTTTTTCAGTTTTCTTCTGCTGTTTTCCTTTAATTCAACTACTTCTTGTTCCCCAAACATATGGGAAGGTTCGATACTTGTCTTTCCCTACTTTTTATTTTGGAAATTTTATCATTAGAATATTTTACTTATTCTTAGTATTTCAAGATCTCTTCACTAATGTTGGTAACTCTCAAGCTACCCCTTCTTAGTGCCTTGATAGGGAAATACAGATCACCAGAGTTGTACATGGCAAAGATACACAGCCATGCTTCTTGAAGGAAGTTGTATCCATGTTAAGTAGTTGTTGGTCAAGTGAGGGGTGGTAGGCTAGGAGTAGTGTTCCAGTCAGAGGGGAAAAGCTGTGGAAAAGTTCATAGGCCTTTGTATTAGGGGCCCATGAGCCTTGACCCACTGTCTGCTTTTGTTAGTAAAGTTTGATTGGAACACAGCCACACTTACTCATTTATACATTGTCTTTGGCTCCTTTTGTGAGGCAAAGGCAGAGTTAAGAAATTGTAAGAGACCATCTGGTCTGCATAGTATTTACCATCTGGCTTTTCAAGAAAAAGGTTGGCAATCCCTGCTTTTCATGATATATTAAGAGGAGATGCCAGAAGTACTGTAATTTTAGGAGTTATATTGCTTAAAATACTCTGATTTCTTTTCCCAAGAAACACCGACACCTCAGAGGAAAGGCCTTCGATCAAGTGCGTTGCGACCAAAGAGACCAGAAACACCCAAGCAAACTGGCCCTGTTATTATTGAAACCTGGGTAGCGGAGGAAGAGTTGGAATTATGGGAGATCAGGGCGTTTGCTGAGAGGTAAGCAAATGGTTAACACATCATCAGATATTTGAAGATTTTATCACTTCAAAATTAAAGAACTACCTCCTTAATACTTTATTCAATGTGTCCTATGTTATTCTACCTTTTAATTTTAAGTATTACTTGTATATCATTTATTATGTCCCTGGTTCTAATTTTATCTGTTTGTCAGTTTCTAATTATCTTAATTTAACTTTTGTTTTTAAAATAATTTGATACCTCTTTTTGATGTAGAAGTCAACCAGATTTCATTTAATATTAGATGCTAGATACCTAATAGGGTAGTTTCTGATAAGTTCCTCTTTTTTTCCCCTGCAGAGTGGAAAAAGAAAAGGCACAAGCAGTTGAGCAACAGGCTAAGGTTAGTGAACAGAAGAAGGCAGAGGACTTCAAGGCCCAAATGGAGGCTCACCTCAAACAGCAGCGGTTGGCTGCCCAGCAGGTGGGGGAGTTGGTACCAGTCCCACCTGGCAATGAATTGACATTTTTAGCCAACTTCATGCACACTGAAAGCACAGTAATTATATATTCATGTGGTTTCATTTTTAAGTGTATCTCACATATATCTGAATTTCATTACTTGAAAGTAGCTCTGTGGACATACCAAGCTGTAGTTTTATAAAAAATATACATATGGAGACATTTGAAATAAGATTTATTATCTTTATAATTTAGTGGATTCTTTCTTTTTTTTTTAGTGGAGAGTTTCAAAAGGTAATTCTTTTCCTGCAGACGCAAATAAAAGATGATTACCCCTTTTTTCTGTTAAAGAGATACCATAAAAGTTTTTAGTCATGTTGGATATATAGATGAAATAGATATCTATCTATCTATAATATCAATTTAAGTTACACATAACTTTAAAAATTACATTTTTTAATTCTTTTTTTTTTAAGATTTTATTTATGTATTTTCAGAGAGGGAAGGGAGGGAGAAAGAGAGAGAGAAACATTAATGTGCGGTTGCTGGGGACCATGGCCTGCAACCCAGGTATGTGGCCTGGCTGGGAATTGAACCTGCAACACTTTGGTTCGCAGCTCGCTCTCAATCCACTGAGCTACGCCAGCCAGGACTAAAAATTACATTTTATATAAACCAGCTTTTTATTCCAAACTACCTTTTCCTCTCACATTTTATGAAATTTTTTTTCCCCCCAAATTCTTAGGTATCTTTTACATCTGTTTACTATAGGGTCATTGTCTTCACTTATATCAAAGTTCGAAATAATAGCACTTTTGGATTCTGTTCATTCATAGAAAAACTGGTGGTTTTGTTTTTCATTTCATGAGTGTCTTATCATCTTTACAATGTAACCTAATGATTTACTTTTTAAATCTTTTTTAACATGCTTATTTACAAAGATAGTCAACGTATCCAGTTTTGAAGACAGCCTCTGGAAATAACTGCTAGATATATGTTCAGTTTTTTGCCTCTTTTTTTATTAATTCAATTATATGATACATATAATTGAAGTATCCAAAACTAAATTCCTTTTCTTAGAAATGAGAAATTATGTGAAATACCTCATGCTACATTCAGGCATCGAGAATGTGTTCAAAAGTCCTAAGAAGGTTGGGTGGGATGTCATTGATGAGTAGTTTCCAATGGCAGGAGCCATTTCAGAATTGGAATTGGATCTTGGCTCTGCCATTGACTATCTCTGGCTTTGGGCCAGTTTCACAACCTCTCCTGAGTTGCATTGTATGCATCTTTAAATCACAATGCCAGCAACTTTATTGGGTTGGTTTGAGCATTAAATGAGATAATGAAGGTACCCTGACCAATTACGTTCAGTGGGTCGGGTACCATCCAACAAAGTGAAAGGTTGCCTATTCCATTTCTGGTCAGGGCGCACACCTATTTTGCAGGCCAGGTTCCCAGTTGAGAGCATGCAAGAGGCAGTTGATGATCGATCTTTCTCTCACACATCAATGTTTCTCTCCCTCTCTTTTTCCCTCCCTTTCTGAAAATAAATAAATAAAATCTTTTAAAAAAATAATGAAGGTAAAGTATCAGCGACTAGCTTTGTAGTCCATGCCACGTATTTTTATCTGTATAAGCTTACACCGTCATATTTGTAAACTGTCAGGAAATGGCAGCGATCTATGATAAAAGATACACAGATTGTCTGTAGAAACTGTATAGTCTCAAAGATCAGATTATACCATTCTATACAAAATAGTCCAAAGTATGGTTTTTTTTTGTAAAAATGTTTGAAGTAAAAAATAAGAGTAGGAAAATTGTTTTATAATTTTCAGATTATTTATTACAGGTTTGCCAAATTGAATAATGATGTTTAAACATTGACATGTTCTTTATGATTGGATAAATTAACATTATGGTAAACCATAAATCTTCTACAGTTTGTATCATTTGTTATCTTCTCTAAATACCACTGCTGAGGAGCAAGGTGTTCCTGTGTCTAGTAAGGTTGTCCATGTCTCTGTTATTTTCAGTCCAAAAGCTGGGACATTTGTACAGGCTGAAAAACCTTGATAGTACTTTTACTAATTACTTATTATGGAAAGTTACTACTTTTAATAAATTATGATGTGACTTAGAGTCATAAAAATACTTTCATCAGGAAATTAAATTCAGGGTACATTTATATGGGCATATTTTTTAAATTTGGTGCAGCTTCTTAGACTGGGAGAGATTGTAGCTGTACTTACTGCAAAATGGTATTTAGAGCTATTTTGGTTCATGTTTTCCCTCCATGACTTTTCTAGAAACGCTTGGAACAGCAGAAGCCTACAATAATTTCAGCTTCCACAACTTCCCCAACAAACAGTACAACTAGTACCATCTCTCCAGCGCAGAAGGTTATGGTGGCCCCCATAAGTGGTTCAGTTACACCTGGAACTAAAATGGTACTGACTACTAAAGTTGGATCTCCAGCAACAGTAACATTCCAGCAGAACAAGAACTTCCATCAGACCTTTGCTACATGGGTTAAGCAAGGCCAATCAAATTCAGGTACAAAATTGTGATTAAATTAAAGATTACTTTCATTCAAGAAAAAGATTTGCAATCAATTACCTGCTGAAATAAAACATTTCTTTAGAAAATTGTTTTTCTTCTGCAGCAGATTGAGCAAACATGCTGTAACAGTTGGCTTGTTACAGATAATACTCATAATATTACATTACAAAACTCCTCTCTTAAATTATTTCACTTTCACCATTTACATAGTTCACTTTGAGTCGAGAGGATTATTATTATTTTTTTTCTTTTGACAAAAGGAACCACATTTCATGCATTGGTGCCCTTCCTAGAAGTCACTACGTTGCTGGTTATTTTAAATCTAAAGCTTATTAAATGTCTTATACCCTATTAGCCACCAGCACAGCTGCCACATCTGCTACAACCATTGCCAGCACAGGTCAGACGTTCCAAATTACAGGCAATCCAGTCACTATGGCAGGAAAAGTAATTACCAAACTGCCACTTCCTGCAAACAGCAAGATTGTCGCTGTAAATGTGCCAGCAACACAAGGAGGTAAGGGAAATGTGAAGAGTTTTAATTCACATTTGCCAGATCATACCGTTGCCATCATTTTTCATTTCCTTTTCACTGATTTCAGTCCTCAGATACCACATTCTGTGTAGCCCACTGTAAAACCCTGCCACACCTAGTTTCTCCCCAGAAGCCAAGCAACACCTGATGCTTTTTATTAAAAGGGCAGTTGTTAATTACTTCTTCATCTTTTTTTAAGGTGTTGTTCAAGTACAACAAAAAGTACTGGGTATCATTCCATCAAGTACAGGTACGAGTCAGCAAACCTTTACTTCATTCCAGCCCAGGACAGCAACAGTCACAATTAGGCCGAATACCTCAGGCTCTGGAGGGACCGCAAGCACATCACAAGTAAGAATTCTTTATAGGCTTGTTTTGCTTTGAAGTGTTACCCACTTCAGGTTTTTAGAATGACCTTTTCCACAGTTAATCCAGCTTTTAATTTTTCCTTTCCTTTTACATAATCTATGACAAAGTACTGATTTA
The DNA here is from genome assembly GCF_004126475.2 of Phyllostomus discolor. Taxonomy (NCBI): domain Eukaryota; kingdom Metazoa; phylum Chordata; class Mammalia; order Chiroptera; family Phyllostomidae; genus Phyllostomus; species Phyllostomus discolor. The sequence goes on from NC_040910.2 coordinate 89,218,013, forward strand.
AAAAGTCTCGTTATATTTCTAAGTAAAAGTGATACATTAATTATTTAACATTTACTTAATAGCATGTTAGTATAGTGTATAAATCATAAGAATTGCTATCTAGGGTTTTATAAAGAAAATTCCTTTATATAAAATACTGGAGAATATAGGACCACCCTAGGAAGCTTGCTGTGCAGCTAAGAAGTAGAACGAAAAATACAGTCCACAACACTGTAACTAGTTTGTAATCAGCTGATGTGTACAACTGTTACATACATCATTTCTTTGGCACTAGTAATATGAAAATGTTTAAAGTTTTGTAGAGTTGAAAATGCTTTGATTCTAACTGTAGAAATGAAAATAGCATGCTCTGTAGTCTCTCCTTTAAAACTATAAAATGACATTTGACTTGTGATCTTACTCTTAATATATCCTGGGTTACAGATAAGTATTGGATCTCAGGGAAAATAGAATGCAACGTTTTTCTGTGAGCAACTATAGTGATTGTAGATTAGAGCTTCACTGGGTCTTGTTTCTTTGTTTTAGTCTGTAGGCTCTTCTTGGTATCTATGACAAGGAATTTCATATGATCTCATTTGAATTAAATTTTCTCTTCTCCCTTTATTCTGATGCTTAATGTAATTTAAAATATAATTTCCAAGAGTCTTTTGTCATTTCTGTAGAATTGTTTACCAACATACAATATTTAAAGATCTATATTCTAAGTCCATCATTCTTTAGTCTTTTAAAAACATTTTAATTCATTGTCTTTTGTGTCATTTATAGGTAATCACAGGGCCTCAGATCCGCCCTGGTATGACGGTGATTAGAACACCACTCCAACAGTCAACACTAGGAAAGGCAATTATTCGAACACCAGTGATGGTACAGCCAGGTATTCCTCCATCCAGTATTATCATTTTACATGTAAACAGCCAGTCCAGGAAATCTGTAATACTCTCTGTATTTGGCACTCTACATACTAGAAAATACCAATTTGAATTAAGACTTCAAAGCATACTAAATTTCTAATCCATTGTAGGATGCATTCATAGATATTATTTCATTTCTGGCATTGCAAAATAGATCCAATTATGCTTACTAAAAATATTTTTTAAGTCCTGGCTCAGTGGATTAAGTGCCAGCCTGTGAACTGAGAAGTCACTGGTTCGATTCCCAGTACGAGCACATGCCTGGGTTGCAAGCCAGGTCCCCAGCTGGGGGCGTGGGAGAAGCATCCGATCAGTGTATCTCTCACACATCGACGTTTGTCTCCCTTTCTTCTCCCTCCCTGTTCCTTCTCTCTAAAAATAAATAAATAAATAAAATCTTCTAAAAATATTTTTAAACCTTCAATAAATAGACTATATACATTCAAATAATTGGAGTAGAAAATGAGTTAAGAAAACAGTCCTTATATCAAAAGATGAAGATACCCTGGCTGGCGTAGCTCAGTGGATTGAGCGCGGGCTGGGAACCAAAGTGTCCCAGGTTTGATTCCCAGCCAGGGTACATTCTTGGGTTGCAGGCCATAACCCCCAGCAACCGCACATTGATGCCTCTCTCTCTCTCTCTCTCTCTCTCTCTCTCTCTCTCTCGCCCTCTCGCTCTCCCTCTCTCTCCCTCGCACTCTCTCTCCCCCTCTCTCCCCCTCTCTCCCTCTCTCTCTCCCTCTCTAAAAATAAATAAATAAAATCTTAAAAAAAAAAAGATGAAGATAAAAGCAAGAAAACAGCTAAGAAGCATTTAAATAGAATAAAGCAAGATTACAAGACAGTGCCAGCCCTTTATTAATGTGAATAGGCTAAAGCTCCCATATTAAAATTTGAAGAATGTAAAGATGATTGAAAAAAAAATCCAACTATACATTTTTGAGAAACATGACTAAAGTCAAATCACCACAAAAGGTTAAAAATCAAAAGATGGGCAAAGCTATTTGAAATTAAAGGCCAAAAAAAGAAAAAGAAAGAGGGAAGCAATAATAAGGATAAGAATAATCCTGCTAATATAGGACAGAGTAGAATTTACTGTTTTCAGAAAACCTTAATTGGGGCAAAGAAGGTATTGTAGAGTGGCTTAAAGACAAAGGTACAATGAAAATGCAATCTGGAATCTTTATGAACTAAAGATTATCACTGAAATGTATTAATCAAAAATTATTTGAAATTGAAGTGAGATCAACAGAAGCATAGTACACCAAAAATAGACCATATATCAATTTTTGTACCTTCAGGAATACACATTGGTTTTAAATATTTTGGATGATTGTATGAAAGTAGTCATATAATGTATCATCGGTGAAGAAACCTTAATGAATTTGAAAAAGTGGAATGTTGTTAGGCCACATTCTTTGTAATAAAGCTTTAAATTAATGTATTAAAGTATTATAGTAATAACTGTTACTTGCTTAGAAATTTAAAAATAATATTTCCTCATAAGTAAATTTTAAGTTCAACGTCAAATGTGTAATTTCACATGGATTATCAAGTAGCACCTAAGCTATGCTGTCAAAGCTGAACTCAGAAGCAAATGCATTCTTTAATAAATCCTTCACCTACTCTAGGTAGTTGAAGTACATTGGTGAACATAACAATCCAAAAAAGCCATTTTCTTAATGGTTAAATCTTTTTTTTTTTTTTTAAGATATTTTATTTATTTATTTATTTATTTTTAGAGAGGGAAGGGAGGGAGAAAGAGAGAGAGAGAAACATCAACGTGCAGTTGCTGGGGGCCATGGCCTGCAACCCAGGCATGTGCCCTGATTGGGAATCGAACCTGCGATGCTTTGGTTCGCAGCCCGCACTCAATCCACTGAGCTATGCCAACCAGGGCTTACTGGTTAAATCTTAACAAAAAGTTAGAAAAATATTTAAAATCTTACATGAAAAGGAGGAGGAAGTAAAATAAAAATACAAATATAATTAGAAAACAAGTCAAATATTATTAAAATAAGCCTTTTGTTTGCAAATCTGATCTTTAGAAAAGATAATAAAATGCTAGTTTCAAAAATTAGGCATGAGAAAGTACTTTAAAAATAGGATAAACTTTTAAAAATCTAAACAGAATTGTTTACAGGTATCCTTGTGTTAAAACATTGAAAAGTCTCACTATCTGTGGTCAGGAATTAAATCTTTTGAATAATTAGACATATATATATTACTATTATTATAAATTTCAAATCTCAGTGACTCATGTCAAGGGAAGAAAATTTGGAAAATTTTGCCATATTATTACCTATAAAATATAATTCTAGATGTCATTATTTTAATGGTAAAATTCTTCGAAAAGATTAGGAAACAAACAATTCCTTCTTATGAAAAACAGCTACAGAGCCCTGGCTGGTGTACTTCAGTGGATTGAGTCCTGGCCTACTAATCAAAGGGTCTCTTCGGTTCCCTGTCAGGGCACATGCCTGGGTTGCAGGCCAGGTCACCAGTAGGGGGTGTGTGAGAGGCAGCCACACATTGATGTTTCTCTCCCTCTCTTCCTTGCTCCCCCCCTCTCTAATTAATTAATTAATCTTTTAAGAAAAAGTTCTAAGCCCTGGCTGGCGTAGCTCAGTGGATTGAGCGCGGGCTGGGAACCAAAGTGTCCCAGGTTCGATTCCCAGCCAGGGTACATTCCTGTCTCTCTCTCTGTTTCTCTCTCTCTCTCTCTCCCCCCCTTCCTTCCCTCCCTAAGAATAAATAAATAAAATCTTTAAAAAAAATAAAAAGAAAAAAGAAAAAGTTCTAGAACATGGGGAAAGAAGATTAAATTTTTTCCTGTTCATTTTACAAATTGAGTATAATTCTAATAAGAAATATAGCATAGTTTTAAGCAGTCTTTTTCTAATGCCCAAGCAGGATTTATCACAGAAAACAAAGTATGATTTATTATTTCAGTTAATGCTACAGGGACAATTGATAAAAATCAATATCCATTCCTGTTTAAAAATAGATGTCAGACAGGTAACTGAAAGATAAAATAATGTAAAGGGGGAAAAACTATAGGTGATAAATGATTATGTTCTTAGAAAAGCTGAGAAAATGGATGATTGCAAGATACAAAGAGCCTTTGTTCCCTACAGCCTTGTGTAGCTGCGAATGTGTGTTTGACTTGTATGTGAATTTATAAAGCTTCAATATGAGTGGGGCTGTTGTGTCAAAGGAAAAGCAAGATGGCCACTGGGGCTGGTAGGACCCAGTGAAGATGAGAAGAGTTATAGCAGCTGTGGTCATGAGAGGCGCTGTGGGTGGGTCAGTGAGCGCTGTATGTGTTTGAGTGTGCATGAATCAGTTTATCCCTGTTTCTTCCCTACACTAGCCTTTCCTGCAGGGCAGTCCACAGGCTCCCAGGGTGTAATAAAAAAGTTTAAATTTTTGTAATTGCATTTTGATGATAATCTAAAAATAACATGTATGTATTGTGGATTATCACTGAATGACCGTCAGATAATCAGTTGCTACCAACCTGTTACCCATCTGTGTTTATGATGATACCATATCAGTACCAGGTGATCAACTGAAGTAACCTTTCATGCAGTGTTCTTTGACCTGCAGTATGGTGATGTACTGTTGAGGTACAGATTCTCAAATTAAAGCACTTGACTACACCTGCTGTATGACTTTTTTGATTCATCTTGAAAAATGGATGAGGATAACTAAGAAAAGTTTAGAAGAAAGAATAATAATGGGAACCTTGCACTGCCAGTTGTTAAAGTGTATTTTTAGCCCCCAGAGTTAGAAGCATGATACCAAAGGAAAGAAGACCAAGATGCATTGTATGTGAGAATGTGCTGTGTGACAAAGGTGGTGTGTTTGAATCAGAAAGAGGACTGGATTAATGAGGAAATGATAACTGGGATCATTAGTTTTGTGGGGGAATAGACAACATACACTGTGATTAAGAATATATTGGGGAAGATATATCTGACTAGAGAATACAAGAAAACTTGAAGAGCAGTAAGTAAAGCATAAAGAAAATCCACATGAAAAAACTTTTATAGGTTTATAAATAAAAGGCAGACAGCAAAGTGGAAAAATACATTTTTGCTATTTAGTCATATATCTTTAATGTGTAAAAAGCAACTATGAGAAAATAAAAAATGAATTACAATGACTTGACAGTTTTGTATGCTGACTATAGTAATTAAAGAAATTCAAGTATTGTGATCATATTCTTTCTGATTGCTGAAATATTTTACTTTAGCGATAGTATCTAGGACTTTATTGTTCACTGAAGTTGGCACTCAGTTATGGTGGGAGTATGAATTGATACAACCTTTCTAAAATTCAAGTTGTGCTGTGTTCCTACTATGAATCTAGTAACTGTGGAGGTGTTTATTCTAAGGAAATATTTAGAAGTCCATAAAGATGTATAAGCAAGGATTTTACTATAGAGTTTTTTTAAAAGGAAAAAAGGAAGGTATTCTAAATGTCAAAATATGCAGTTGTATACATATGCAATCATATTGACCATCAGTCATTAAAAGAAATATACACAGAAATGTGCATGCACAGGAGAAAAGGAAATTAATACCAAACTTCAAAAATGTGATATTCTTCACTAATTAATAAAGAATAGTACTTTGTAAAACTAGCTCCCAGATAATTACTCTTAGCAGCCATCCTACAGGAAGCAGATTGGAAGGGAATCCCACTTCCCTTTTTCCAGTTTCTGTAAGTTAAATGAGAAATGGTAGTTTTTAGAAGACTTCAGAACTTCATTCATCAGTAGTTTTTATTGAACAGTAACTGTGAATGCATTCTTTGAGCACTTTGCCCAAGTACAGGCATGTCTCGGAGATAACTGCTTGTTTGGTTCCAAGCCGTTAAGATAAAGCAAATGTTGCAAGTTGTAATCATTTTGTTGGTGGCAGGTCTTGACTTCAATTTGTTTTAAAAAAAAAAAAAAAGGGTAACATCTGTAGAGCTCATCAAAAAGAAGCACAGTAAGACGAGGATATAATGGTCCTTCCCCTCATACTTCTCCCAAACTATCTGACACAGATCTGTAGGAAAAGCCTGTTTATAATTGACCCAGAATATTTCAGATTGTGTTTTGTTTAAAATTCATATGAAATAATTTTATATTAAGTATTTCAATGTCCTATTCCTAAGGAAAGGCAGCCTTATAAATGGTATATTTTACATATTATTCTCTGTCTTCCCTATTGTCATTTTGACTTTAAACATACAGGAAGAATATTTAATTGCTTTTCCACTGTACTACAAATAGCAGGAGCTGGAGGCAATCAGTGATACGACTGAAAACAAGCTCACTGATTTGCATGTATATGTCTGAACGCATCCTTGAGCTGCTGGCATCCCGTAAGGTTTTCTTGAAAATGGAAAAGAATACATTCATCTGAAGTGTTAAAGTATTTGAACTCAAAATGCTAAGGGCCTATAAATATTTGTAATGCTTTGCTGTTTGCCTAGGTACTCCTCAGCAAGTGGTGACTCAGATCATCAGAGGTCAGCCTGTTTCCACTGCAATCTCTGCCCCTAATGCAGTTTCCTCAACACCTGGGCAGAAAGGATTAACGTCAGGAACATCCACTGCAAATCTGCAGCCTTCGACCTCACAGTCCCCTCGCCCCCAACAAGGACAGGTGAAGCTTACCATGGCTCAGCTCACTCAGTTAACACAGGGTCACGTAAGTAATGCACCATCATTTTGACTTCAGAGGTGACTGTATTTATTCTTGTTGTAACTTTAAGAGTACTTATTTTCAGAAACTATAAAAGCACTTGTTTTGAGTAAGAAATGGCCGCTTTTTAGGGTTAAACAAAAGTACTTTTTACAGGCAGTATATGATAAGCCTCACCTATTTAGAGTCCTTAGACCAGGAGCTGTAACAGTGAGAGGGGTACCCCTTTTAACCACCAAAATGTTATTGATTGACCCATTTCCATGGGAAAAATAAGATTTGAGTACATCAGGTTGCTTCCTTGCAAGGCTCAATATTATCAATTATTCTAATAGTAATCAGTAGATTGAATAGATTGAAGGTTCCCATGGAACTTGATAAGCTGACTTTTTAAAAAGATTTTATTTATTTATTTTTAGACAGAGGGAAAGGGAGGGAGAATGAGGGAGAGAAACATCAATGTGTGGTTGCCCCTTGGGTTTCCCCCACTGGGGACCCAGACTGCAACCCAGGCATGTGCCCTGACCAGGAATCAAACCAGTAATTCTTTGGTTCTCAGACCCACACTCAGTCCACTGAGCTACACCAGCCAGGGAGATAAGCTGATTTTTTAAATTTATATGGAAGTATAAAGGATCAAGAATTGCTGTCGTACTTTTGAAAAACTGGAGAATTTGTTCTACATAATAACCTGATACCAAAACTTAGTATAATGCTTCATTAATTAATAGAGTAAGATATAAACACAAGGATAGGTAGACCTCCAGAACAATATAAAAAGTACAGAAAATGACCCATGCCTGTGTGGCAATGGATTTGGCGTTGCAGATCATTGAGGAAAGGACACTTTCAGTAAAAGGTGCTGGGACAGTTGAATAGATATGGGAAACCATGAGATTAGACACTACCTCACTCAGTTTTCATAACTTTTGTGTCGAAAAGGGTTTATTAAACACACAGAAAACACTACCCATAGATGAAAATTTAGTGAATTCAACTACATTATAAAAGAGAGTGAAAAGAATGAGAAAGTATAAATACAACCAAACAAGGAATACATGAAGAATTAATATAAATTAAGAAGAAAAATTCTGTAGCTCAGTGTAAAAAAGAGAGAGCTACACCAGCTAACCCTTTTGAGAAGAAAGGACATCTAAATGCTAAACTTTATTGGTAATGAGGGAAATGCTTTTGAAAGCCATATACATAAGAGATTGGTATAAATTAAAATGCCAGACAAAATGAAGAGTTAAAGACACAACACACAGAATGAATCCTTTGTGCACAACTGGTAGTGGTAGTATAAACTGGTTGAACCATTTTGGAAAACTAGACATTACCTAGCAAAGCTGAAGATATGTGTGCCCCAGGTCCCAGTGGTTCTGTTTCCAGGTGTATTGCCTAGAGAGGATCTGTTGATATGAGCACCAGCATAATGAATGTCCATGACAGCATTGTTCAGAAGTGAAAACTGGGAACAACCCAAATGTCCATGTATGATCGATCAGTTAGATAAATAAATTCTGCTATAGTCCTACAAACTTACATTGCAATTCCATTTGTGTAAAATTCAGAAACAGGCAAAAGCGGCTATATTGTGTAGGGACAGAGGGCGACTGCATTGCCTACCTAGCGGGGGTGCTATTCTCATATTTTTTTGTGGGTGGTGCTCCTGAAGTTGTGACCCTTTAAAGATCTATACATGAGTAGGAGCACTCTGAAGGAATGCAACATTACCATCACAGTGAAAATAGTAGTTGCTCTAGGGAACAGAAAGGAATTAAAATCAAAACAGGTCACATGGGGGTGCTTCTTAGATACTGGCAGTGGTGACCTGAGGCCTGGTGTTACAGAGGTTCATTTGGTGTTTTAAGTATTTTTGAATGCATACAAAAAATAGTTTAGAAAAGCAAGAGTAAATAAGGGACTCATGAGTAAAGTATGTGTTGCTGAGATTTCATACATGAATTTTGTAGCACAAAGTTTGACTGTTGGTAATTTGTGGTATATTGTTTCTACTTTTGCTTTCTACTTCTCCTTCATGTTGCTAATAGTTAAGGTTACCAGGTTAGTAAGTCCTGGACAGAAGAGGCGGTACATGCAGAGTTTTAATTCCTGGTCCCCATGTTCATAACTGCTTGGACATTAGTGACTCTCCTGACTTGGTATTTGCTTTCCACGTCTGAAAGCCTAAGCCTAGATAATTTGGTAAATATGGGAAACCCAGCAGACCCAGTTCCTCATTTTATCTCACCTTCAGCTTGCTCTCTAACTTTGGGCAAGGAACATGAACTTTCCAACTTGAGTTTCTTAATTGCTAATAAGATCATAGTAATATTTTCTCACCCTACTTCACAAAGTTACAAGTTCATTGTGAGAAAAATCACGAGGCAGGCAGTATGTGTAAAGTTGCTTCAAAATTATAAAATGATATGAATATAAGATGCTGAAAATCAGAATTTTTTGTTGATGTTAGCATTTCACTTCAGTGTCCTTATAGTAGTCCCCCCTTATTTGTAGGGGATTCATTCCAAGACCCCTGTGAATGCCCGAAACCATGGACTGTACCAAACCCTATGTATATTATGTTTTTCCCAAACACACATACGTTTTCGTTCAAAGGAAGCACCTTATAGCTCCTCTTTGGCGTATCTGAATGACTAGTATCGCTGCCCTTGTGCTTTGGGGGCATTATTAAGTAAAATAAAGATCACTTGAATGCAACAAGCACTGTGGTAGTGAGACAGTTGACTGATAACCAAGAGGGTTGCTAAAGTGACTAACGGCGGGAGCACGTGCAGCATAGACAAGATGAGCTGGACAAAGGGGTGATTCCCAGTCTGGGGGCTTGAAGCAGTCAGTGCACAATTACATCACACTCCTCATGATGGCACACAATTTAAAATTTATGAATCATGTATTTCTTAAATTTTCCATTTAATACATCCATGCAGCACTTGGCTGTGGGTAACTTGAAATTGCGGAAAGTAAAACCATGGTTAAGGGGGGGGGTGTGTTGTATTTTAAAATTTGGATGATTTAGATCTGGAGCAATGCTGTTACTTACAGATTTGTGGCTGTCCATTTGGAGAGCTTGGACCGGAACACTCTGGGTTGTTAGTTCATGGTTTTTCTAATAAACAGCCTCAGTCTTTTTAAATAAATATTCTTATATTAGCTTATCTGAATTCCTTCTGGTGCCATTCCATAGACATTTAAAAACATATTTTCATTATGTTATAGGATCTTTTAATATAAAAATGGTATACTTACAGATTGATGCTTTGAATTCTGTTTACATGTTATGTGTTTTTTTCCATAGGGTGGGAATCAAGGTTTGACAGTAGTAATTCAAGGACAAGGTCAAACTACTGGACAGTTGCAGTTGATACCTCAAGGGGTGACTATACTTCCAGGTCCAGGACAGCAGCTGATGCAAGCTGCGATGCCAAATGGTACTGTTCAACGATTCCTCTTTACCCCATTGGCAACAACAGCCACAGCTGCCAGCACCACCACCACCACCACTGTTTCCACCACAGCAGCAGGTAGAACTTGGGTTTATCGGAAGCACTGCATGTTATTGCCACAAGTTCCTGGGCTAGCAGAGGGGATAAGAGATGAATGCTTGTCTTGGGAAGGATATACCTCAAGCTAGTAAGCCTAACAGTTGGCTGGTCAGCCTCACAACATCTCAACAAGATCTCTTATTTTTACAGACTCTTTCACCTTTACCCCTCATAAAATATATAGAAAGGGAGGTGAGGGGGTGTAATCGTGGTAATAACTACTCTCACATTCCTTGGAAGTCTTATAGGCACTGGTTGAACCATGGAGTTAATCGTAGGATGGGTGGGTATGTAGATCCAGATCATAACCTGCAAGTGAGAGCTGCAGGTTCAGAACCACTTCGTTTGCTTTCTGCAAGCTGCTGTGGTCACTAACCGCCACCATACCCTAGGAGCAAAATGAGGGTGAGCACTTGCCTGGGCCAAAAGGCCTGGCTGATTTCCAGAGCCTGAGCCTTACTTTGGAAATTAGCTATCTGGAGAGGCAGCAAAGTGTGCAGGTGGTGGCCATAAAACAGGGCCCACACTCCCCAATTTCAAAGATTCCTAACCCAAGTTTGTCTAAATGGAGCCTTTCTAAGGCATCAGTCCTTTATTCTGAAATACAGAATTCTCACCTTTAGAAAATCCCCTTCAAATTCTTCTTTAATCTTGGTCTTATGTTCTTCCAGAATAATAGAATTATTTGGTTTTTCTTTCTCACAGGTACAGGTGAACAAAGACAGAGTAAATTATCACCCCCGACACAGGTGCAACCAGCCAAAACCCTGCCACCAGCTCAGTCATCAAGTGCGAATCCTCCGGAATCCCAGCCACAGGCTGCTCAGCCTTCAGCTCAGCCCCAGCCCCAAGCTCAGCCCCAGTCCCCAGCTCAACCTGAAGCTCAGCCTCAGCCTGAAGTTCAGACCCAAACAACTGTTGCATCCCATGTCCCTTCTGAAGCACAACCCACCCAAGCGCAGTCATCCAAACCCCAAGTTGCAGTACAGTGTCAGCCTCAAAGTAATGTTCAAGGACAGCCTCCTGCTTGCGTCCAAAGTCCACCACCACCACAGGCTCGAATACGTCCATCAACTCCATCCCAGGTGTCTCCTGGTCAGCAATCCCAGGTTCAGACTACAACCTCACAACCGATTCCAATTCAGCCACATACATCTCTTCAGATACCTTCCCAGGGCCAGCCACAGTCACAACCCCAGGTACAGTCTTCACCTCAAACTCTTTCATCGGGACAGACGTTAAGTCAAGTTACTGTTTCATCCCCATCCTGTCCTCAGCTACAAATACAGCAGCCACAGCCCCAAGTCATTGCTGTGCCTCAGCTGCAACAACAAGTCCAGGTTCTCTCTCAGATCCAGTCGCAGGTTGTGGCTCAGATACAGGCTCAGCAAGGTGGTGTGCCCCAGCAAATCAAACTCCAGTTACCTATTCAAATTCAGCAAAGCAGTCCTGTGCAGACTCACCAGATTCAGAATGTGGTTACAGTGCAGGCAGCCAGTGTGCAAGAGCAGTTGCAAAGGGTTCAGCAACTCAGGGATCAGCAGCAAAAGAAGAAACAGCAACAGATAGAAATTAAGCGGGAACACACCCTCCAAGCTTCTAATCAAAGTGAAATCATTCAGAAACAGGTAAAGTTATTAAGTAAAAGCAGCATGTTCAGTAGCTTGAATTATTGTGCTGTGCATTAGACTTAGTGTTTGGTTGTGTTAGGTTTCCTAAATGAGACAGAAGTCATTGATGTTTCACTTGAGAAACAGCACTGGTTTGACCAAAATATTGAATGAGTATTATGGTTTGGAACTCTTTGTTGGCAGTAGTCAGTGCTTATTAGAAAAACTACCTGCATTTTGGGAAAACTAAGATGGAAAGAATGGAGTTAGGAGTTGAAATAGCATTAATAGAAAACTGGAAGGTTTAATGAAGTTTTAAGTCCACTTCAGGCCTCATAGCAATTTGTTTGAAGTTATTTACAGTTGTCATCCCTTAGTTGCATGTAGACAAAGCAAATTATAGACTGGTTAAACTCATTTGCATTTCTAGCCACACCTTTGTAACTAAGTATTAAATATTACTCCATAGCTTACATGTAAAGTGGCATTATGCAGTAGCATCTTAGTGAAGTAAGGTAATTTAGATGAGTAAGATTTATTCTACTTAAAATGAAGTCACATGTATAACATTACCGTAAAAAGTTCCCTTTGCATCTACAACATGCACTGCCTGGCACTAGTCAGGAGTTTGAGTGTGGATTTCAAGTGTTCCCATGTCATGAGACCTGCATTCATTCCCCGGGTCTCTGATTCACAGCCCCTGAAACTCACTTGTCCTCTAGCCGTATCCTCACTAAAACTGCCTCTTTCCAGCCATCCAAGGTCATTGTAATGATTGAATGAGGTGGTGTATGTAGAAGCACTTTTATTTTGTTTTATTGACATGTATTTGACATATAGCATTGTGTAAATTTAAGGTATACAACATGTTGGTTTCATGCATTTATATATTATAATGTTGCTATTGTAATGTTAACTAGTACCTCTGTCATGTCACATAATTATCATTTCTTTTTAGTGTTTCCAATAATTTTTTTAAAAGATTTTGTGTATTTATTTTTAGAGATGGGGGAGGTAGGAAGAAAGAGAGGGAGAGAAACATTGATGTATGAGAGTCACATCAATCGGTTGCCTCTCACATACCCCCATCCAGGGACCTGGCACGAAACCCAGGCATGTGTCCTGACTAGGAATTGAACCGGCGACCATTTGGTTTGCAGGCCAGCACTCTACTGAGCCACACCAGCAAGGGCTAGAAGCACTTTTTAAATAGTAAAAGAGTTTAAAAGACCTATAGTAATAGAATTATAAAATTACCATAATATGTAATATGTTAAAATGTATTATTACTCAGATCTTAATATTGTATAGTCTATAAATTGAAATTTATATATCGCAATATCTGTCTTTACCCTAATATCTTTAGCCTATTTGCAGGATAGGGATGGAGAGAATCCTTAAAATTAATGCCATAATGTTAAAAACATGGCCTTTAGAGGATAATGGTGGGGCTAGAATTACATATATAGTTTTTATTTTGTCTCAGGATCTCTGTATAAGATTATTTCTACCTTTCAGTGTTATGAGGAATAAATGAGGCATTGTCAATATGTGGTAAGCACCCAGACCATATATAGCTCTAATTTTATTTGTGTGTGGTAGAAAATTCTTACTTTCTTTGGGAAACACATACTTATGCTCAGGTTTCTATTGTTATCTGTGTACCAACTTGTAGTCATTATAAAATATGCACTTTGGATTTTGTTCTGTCCTGAAGGTGGTGATGAAACATAATGCTGTAATAGAACATTTAAAACAGAAAAAGACCATGACTCCAGCTGAAAGAGAAGAGAATCAAAGGTAGGGAGAGATGTTTATAACCCAGTAAAGGGTCTCATTGTGTATCAGTCTCTTCTCTTTAGCATACAGATGCACAAGTTCTGAGTTTATGTTTTTTAATCTCAACTGAAGTTAATTAAATGAGAAACCCTGCACAAATAAGTTCTAATAGCTGATTTGAATCACTCTTTGGAGCTTTACAGTCACTGAATGTTTGTGTATCACCTGTAGAGACATCAAAAATCTTAAGCCCTACAGAATGAAATACCCAGCGTTACATAGGTTGTGTATTTCTCTCTAGAATGATTGTCTGTAACCAGGTGATGAAGTATATTTTGGATAAGATAGATAAAGAAGAAAAACAAGCAGCAAAAAAACGGAAGCGTGAAGAGAGTGTGGAACAGAAACGTAGCAAGCAGAATGCTACCAAGCTCTCTGCCCTGCTCTTCAAACACAAAGAGCAACTTAAAGCTGAAATTCTGAAAAAGAGAGCTCTCTTGGACAAAGATCTACAAATCGAAGTGCAGGTAAGAAGGTATTCCCTTTCCTTCCATGTCCAGTTTTTAGCATCTAATTGTATTCTTTTTTCCCTTGAAATTTTGGTTAAACTTAAAATTTCAGCTTGATTTCTAGAATTTACATTTTTATGTATTTAGTAAAAAGCTGTGGGACACATCTTAGAGATTTTGTATCGAAATGAATGTTGTAACCTCTAAAGTAGGCACTCTTTAAGAGCTGAGTAAAACATTTGCGAACTCTCTTGGGAATAGCTTTTATTCTCTGGGACATAGTCGTGCCAAAAGTTATTAGGAGCCAACTTTCATGAGAAAGGTAGACAGAAAAACTGTGAAATAATGTTGAAAATAAAAAAATAAAGTGTGCCCATTAAATAATAGTACATTTCTTCCTGGCCTTGGAAATGATCTGGCAAGCATTACTGTTCCTCTGCTTATTTGGGGAATTTATTGAAAAATGGAAGAAAACATTTATTCAGATATATTTAAATAGCTTTTTAAAAAGAGGAGAAGGCTACATAAAGCATCCCTAAAAGATCCTTGTATATTTTAAGAAAGTTAGAAACATTAAAATAATTGATCAGCTCCAAAATCAGCATAACTCTAAGACATTAGAGATCTTCCTACTAATGTCAGAAACCAGATTACAGTGCCTAAAACTGACATCGTTATTTAGTGTCTCTAGAAATTCTAGCTAATGTGTTAAGCCAACAAAGATCAAAGAAGACAGTGTTGTTATTGTGTGTGATACTATTATTATATCAAAATCCCAAAAGAAAAATTATTAAAATTTGTGAGAGAATTAATTAAGGTAGTCGATTAGTGTCAGGACTGCAAACATCGTTAAGGTATAATAAACAAATGAGTGAATTCACAGAAGGCAGCAGAATATATAATACACTCCCTCCCACTTGAAGAAATATTTTATAGGTCAAATTTCAGCGTAAAAAAGGAAAGCAGAAAAATAACAGAAGGAAACATGATTGTAATTTTTGTGATATTAGGGTGAGGAAAATCACTCCCAAGCATCACAGATTTCCAGTGCCACAAAGGAAAAAGATAGATAAGATGGCATGAGGAAAAAAATTAATGTAGGAAAAAAAATACCATAGACAACATTGTAAAACAGTTGACAAATAGGGGAGGAAATGTTAACATTTATGGCAGAATTAATATTCCTGAAATTTAAAGGGCTCTTAAATCAATAAGAAAAAGATAACACTGATTTTCTAGATGAGGGGAATCCTTTCACAATATATATACATGTAAATCAGGTTACTACAGTGTTGTATACTTTAAATATTATACAGTTTTGTCAATTATACTTCCATAAAGCTGAAATCTAAAAAATTTAGTAATATAAAACATATAAGTAAGCATTTTTCAAATCTAACAATGTTAAATATCAAAAAACATATAAAATATTCAACCTAATAATGAAAGAAATGAAAATACTATTTTTCTAGAGAAAATACCATGTATTTCTAGAGAATATTTCAAAATATGAATAGTCTTTGATCTACAGTTTTACTTCTAGAACCATGTAACAAACAAGTAGGCAAAATACATGAGCAAGGACATAATGAATATTGATCATGACAAAAATCTGGAATCAGCCCAAAGTCCACAAAGAGATTGGTAATCCGTGTTTCTCAGCTGGAGCACTGGGGCCCGTTCAACAAGCCAGTTTTTTACACTCTGTAGGAGGTTTAGCTTTGGGTTCCAAATGCTAGTAGCTTTCCCTTTGTTGTAATAACTAAAGGGTTTGACCTTGTCCCTTCCACATACATTCCCAAACACTCTCCCGAAGTACATTCCCAGCCTCAGCTGAGAACCACTGGATTAAGTATGTTTTGGAGGATCCACACAGTGTACTAACACTTTATCAAAATAGTGCACGTAGGAGTGGTGCACCTTTTTTTGTTTGTTTTTAATTTTTTGAGGGAAATTCTCATAAATATTTGAATGAAAAATGCAGGTTACAGAATAGTACTTACAGTATCTTTCAAAACAATTACCTTTAGCCAACAATTAAAAATTATAAGTCTGGACTGCCCAAAGATTACCGTTTTGAAATAATTTTAGAATATACCTTATTTATTATTATTCTGTATTCACATAAACACATTTTATACGAAACAGTCACACTAGAGACAAACAATGCTGAACATTTTTCTGCATTCAATGTACTGTGCAGCCACTTAGAAATGTTATTACTGTTGTGAACATTATACAGTTGTAGTTCCCTTTGGCACTGCTTTGTCTATTGAGGAAGAAAAATTATACTTTAAGAAAATACTCAGCATTATAATGATTTTATTTTTCATTTTTAAGATATGTGACTGGTTCTTTGTATCTGCCTTTTCTTACATCATTTCTGCTTGTCAGTTTTCGAATAGACTTTATTTTTTAAGGCAGTTTTTTTTTAAAGATGTTATTTTCCTTTTTTTAAAGGTTTTATTTATTTATTTTTATAGAGAAGGGAAATCAAGGAGAAAGAGAGGGAGAGAAATATCAACGTGTGGTTTCCTCTCGCACACCTCATACTGGGGGCCCGGCCCACAACCCAGGCATGTGCCCTGACTGGGAATCCAACCAGCAGCCCTTTGGTTTGCAGGCCCGCACTCAATCCACTGAGCCACACCAGCTGGGGCGGCAGCTTTAAATTTAGAAAAAATCATGTAGAAGGTAGAGTGTTCTCATACACTATCCCCCACTCCCACAGTTCTTCCTATTATTAACATCTTGCATTAGTGTGTCACATGTGTTAGAATTGATGTGTCAATATTGATATATTACTATTAACTTAAGTGCACAGTTCACATCAACTTTTGTGTTATACAGTCTGTGCCATTGACAAAGGTATAATGTCATAGATCCATACCACATACAGAATACACAAGCATGTCATTACAGTATCATACGTAATAGTTTTACTGCCCTAAAAATGTTCTGTGTTCCACCTTTTCATCCCTTCTCTATCCCCCTCTACTTGTCTTTTTGATAAAATAATTCACTCATTTTTTAATAGAACTTATACCTTCACTTGCCTCTGAATATCTCAAACGTGTATTATAAAGTTTCTATCAAATTGTTGTAGGAAATTAATTTCATATGAGTGAATTCAGATTTAGTTTATTGATTTTGTTAATGACTTTTTTTCACATTACATGTTTTGGTATTTTACGTGAGAGAGTTTTGTTTTGTTTCCTCTCTCAGAGCCCACTGTAGCCCCACCACCCCTTATCATCAGGGAGGGAGCCTGCTCATTGCCCACCTCACACGAAGCTAGAGTCCCCTTCTTCCAGTTACTGTCGTCAGGCCCGCCACTTCCTGCTTCTGAATCTGGAGCCCAGCAGAAGTTCATAGTTTTGTGTTTCCGTTCCACAGAGACATTTCTGTGGTATTCAAGCACCGCTGTGTCTTTTCATTTTTTTTTCTTTTTTATATTTTCCTATCGCTGGTATGTTCTTGAAAGGGGGGTTCAAAAGGGTCAAAGCGTGTACCTCCTACACCGTCTTGATAAACTGTATTTTCCTGTAGTCATTTCATTATGTTATAAACCCATATTAATTATGAAAATGAAATTCAAGATATACTTTCTTCCCTAGGAAAAAGTTCATACTCTCTTTTTATATAGAGAAGGGTTGTTGAAAAGTCACAGAGCTTATCTTCTCACTTACAAGGCTATCTTAATTTATTAAACCAGAACCATTCAGGTTTATTTGTTACGATATTTGTTTTGCTTAGAAGCTTGGTCATAACTATGGTTTGTTTACACCAAGTTTGTTCATGGATGCCAGTCACAGTGGGTTTTCTCAGAATAACTTGGAGCACTGGGTAGCAGAGGTGTATCTGTAAAGTATTTCACATAAAAAAAAGTAAAGGCTTTAATTTTTGGCAAAATCGGTAATAAGAAAGCGCACTCCCTGGAGCCTTAAATTCTTGACGTAGTGGCACAGAAACAAGACACATCTGTCATTTCTGCTTTGGGCTGGTAAGTTTGAGTGTCCTGTTCACTTCATGTGCAGTCTCACTCTAAGGACACAGAAGGTAAGTAGCAAGAAGAAAGCAGCCAGCAGGGGAGGACACTTGAAATGACTTCCTGAGCCATGACTGGAATAATTAGTTCACAAAAGGGGCACACCAGGAGCTCACACTTCTTGTTAGACACTTGTGCACCGTTCTGTCAGATCTGCTTTGAGGACAGCTAGCACCTCCCCAATTGTCATCTTTGCCTTTCATTTTGAGTTTTTGGGCTTTTTTGTTTAAGATTTATTTATTTACTTTAGAGAGAGGGGAAGGGAAAGAGGAAAGAGAGAGAGAAACATGGAAGAGATAAATCAATCGGTTGTCTCTCAGGTCCCCACTGGGGACCTGGCCTGCAACCCAGGCATGTGCCCTGACTGGGAATCGAACCAACAGTCTGTTGGTTCACAGGCCACGTGAGATCCACAGAGCCACACCACCTAGGGCTCAAGCTGTTTTAATTGGGTTAAAGGTATACTAAGAACTTGGGTGTTTTGAATTATTACAATTCCCCCACATTAGGCTGAACTGTGGAGCTATTTTCAACAAGGAGGGTAATGTAACATCCTCTGGTAAGGTCATACATTTACATAAGTCAAATGATAGTCTTGTATTGTCTTTAATTGGCAATAGGAAGAGCTCAAGAGAGACCTGAAAATTAAGAAAGAAAAAGAAATAGTGCAGGCCACAGCAGCCACTGCCACTCCCCCTGCAGCACCTCCTGCACCTCCAGCCCCTCCACCTTCGCCTCCACCTCCGCCTCCCCCGCAGCACTCAGGCCCCCAGGCCACTGCCACAGCCACGGCGCCTGTGGCTTCCCAGAAGAGGAAGCGAGAAGAGGAAAGAGACTCAAGCTCCAAGTCCAAGAAGAAGAAAATGATCTCTACTACCTCAAAGGAAACTAAGAAGGACACAAAGCTTTACTGTATCTGTAAAACGCCTTATGATGAATCTAAGTGAGTAGATCTTTTTGAGCTCTAGTTTATTTTCTTAAAGTTTAGCTGTTAGACTTCCAGGTTTGAAGAAAATTAGCATATGGTAGCAACATAAATGAAAATAGTTAAGTAAGAGTAATAGTGTTTCATCTGTGAACTTGGAGCATCTAATATTCTTAACTCTGACACTAGCAAGTACAATTTTATTTCCTGTGTTCATGATTTGTGTTTGTCCTTCATATTCTTTTCTGTCAAAAACAAGCTTTCTGTTGCTCCTGGCTTTCTCCTTTTCTCTTTGGGTTAACTCCAATTCAGTCAGTTATGCTGTCTGGAGAAGGAGTTGTATTATTATCGCTGCCCAGCATTCAGAGCATCCTTCCTGGAGTCTCTTCACAACATTGACACATCAAATTCTAGAGACTACGTGAAAATGAATCGTGCAAGAGGCTTTGAGTTTAAGTGGCTTTGGTTTTTTAATTGTTTAATTTTAAGCAATTTTCTGGGGGGGGGGTTTGTATTGGAACAGTATAACAATATTATTTTTGTCAAAGTTCTTACTTCCTTATTGGTGAAAAAGTCAGAAAAATACAAAAAGTATTCCTTTTACCCATTCCTCAAGTATGACATAAATTTGATAAGCATGGCAGCTGGGAGCTGTTTTTGACCGTTGTGAGGTGCATTTATTTGGTAATACATACAAGATTTTAGAGGTACTCATCTGTAAATGTAGTTTTATTTTTTATCATTATTATCATTTAAGTACTTAGCTTCCATTTTGAACATTTAAATATAGGCTAGCTTTTTAAAACCAAAGTTAACAATATTTTTTACAGTACTGAAAAGCTTGTGCCAAAAGATATGATTATTTTGGATTAGGAATGCTTAATGTCTACCTATGTGAGTGCCTAATCACTTTCTAAAATAAAATGGTCTCTGTAATGATGTTTAATTTGCAGCCTGAAAGCTGTTTCAGTGGTGCTATTTAAATTATAATCTGCAAGTGCTAGATCAAAAGTTCTGTTGATAGATTTAGTTGTGTGTTTAATTAAACACAGATCACTTTAGACATCTTCATTTATCGTTGTCTTACTATATTGGAAATTACATATAATGTAAAAAGGGAAACCCTATTACCTGATTTTTCCCTTAGTGTCATACAAGTGTGCCTTCCTTTAAGCAAAATAAACTAAATGATATAAAGCAAAACAACATGATTTACAGTTTTTACAAAAAGATCTGCTTATGCAGTTTCTTTAAATAGCAGTCATCTTTGGTCTAAAATAATAAGATAACAGAAATTTATTTCATGTAATATCTAAGTTGCATAAAATGAGGCACGCATGTATATGTGCTTGTTGTGTTGAGATTTTCTCATTATTTTATGGGTATTTCATATTTTTCAGTTTGTCATTGTTAACACTTCAGTATACCAGGTTCATTCACTCCCTATTCGAGTTCAGATGAGTTAATGTCTTTTTTTAGGGTTATTTTGTAATCTCTTCTACCAAACCAGGTTGGTTTGGGAATCTAGTGAAAACAACTAAAACTTGAAATTTAAGTCCTGAACTACTTCCAGGACATATAGCTCAACATTTGGTGAAGGCAACATAGAAAAACACCTTGAAGACTCCTACCTGTGGCAGTAAAAATCATGTGAGAGTCATAATTCAAAAGGGAAAAGTTAGTGGCAGTAGGATAATCTACACAGCCATGTCTTATTGCCTAACATAAAGTTTAAAGCCTGAGGACTATTTCTGTTTCTCAGGGTGAATCTACCAAGATACCCCTTGCTAGAACAATGGTATCAGCAAGGCCAGTCTGGTTCCCTGTGATCCATACTAATTCTTCCTATGACTTTGACATGGTGTTTCTACATGGTGCTCGTTGACACTTTCAGATACACTGCATGTTTGTCATAGAGACACTCTTCATTTTGTCATTTAGAATCCTATATTATAAAAACCTTGAGAGTTATTAACTGTATATGATCAGCCCAGTTATACACACATAGTCCCACCTTACCAAGTACTGTACAACCTCTGGCTGTTTTTGGTAACTCTCCTTACAACACTCTGTACCAGGCACCCATGGTTTTTAATTGAAGCAGTTCCTTATGATTAATTAACCTGGCCACTCTCCACATGGTCACACATGATTGTATTAACTGAAAATCTGTGACAGTTAGATTAAATTCCAATGTGTATTTAGAAAACTTGGTAGAAATTGAATTACTACATGTACCTTTCTTAGTTTTCTTTTTCATATCATATTTTGACCATTTATCTTTTACACCTGGCTGACGTGCATGTTTCTTGTAGTGTTACTTCTACTTGGTGTTTGCGCTTTGCTTTGTTTTCAAATTTAAATTGTGAGATACATTTTCAAACCTATCTAAGAAATAGCCCTGATTTTGCAATGGCTTCTGTGGCATAGGTTTGACAGATGTAAGTCTTTGATTCTTTGGCTTTGGTTTTTGTGCCTGTCCCAGTTTTACACATGCTCATTAAGAGGCAGACATTACCATCAGTGTGTTCTTTATTTTTTTCAAACCCCAGTATGTTTTTAAAGACCCATATTTCACTAAACAGTGTATTTGTTGAAATTGATGTGGGTGACTTTATGTTTTTACACTTGATAAAGTGTCAGACGCTGTAGTTTGCCAGGGGTAGAATGGTCGGATTCAGGATGTTTAGCTGACTCATTGCAGAAAGTTATCCTGTAATAAAGTGAATCAGGGCAGGAAAGACAGATTTAAGTACCATGCAGCTCAAAATGACAACTACATTGTCATTTTCATTGTGAATACTTTTAGGTTCTATATTGGCTGTGATCTTTGTACTAACTGGTATCATGGAGAATGTGTTGGCATCACAGAAAAGGAGGCTAAGAAAATGGATGTGTACATCTGTAATGATTGTAAACGGGCACAAGAGGGCAGCAGTGAGGAATTGTACTGTATCTGCAGAACACCTTATGATGAGTCACAGTGAGTTCTGATAAGAGCATCATATTTAATAATTTAGGAAGCCAAATTGCTCTGACTGATTACTTATTTATTTTAAAATAAAAAGCAAGATATTTTCTGCATATATTACACACTTACATTACAAATTCCTTTCCAATTTTTTTTTCTCTTTTTCCCTCTTTACCTCCCCTTCAAATTTATGTTGCTTCATAGTGAATGTTTGAGATGTATTGGGAAAAATATGGTTTAATGGTAGACTTGATTCTTCAATATGTAACATAGAAATTAATGAGATTAAAATAGCCTGACTTATTTGGACTTCATCAGGGTTTGAAATGGTGCTTTCTCGTAGGTTAGAAAAATATTAATTTGTATACAAGGTCTGAGACTTTGTTTTTAGCTTATAGGATTTTGTATTCCCTGTTGGGTGACCAATACCCACTTCCCATTTGATATGGTACTTGTTGGAAGATTTCTGCCTTTATTTTGTTTTTAGTTTTAAAGTCAATTAAAATGTTTTACTTTTTTTGTATGGGTTCTCTAATATTATACAGTGTTCTTAATAAACTTTTAATGCTTGTTTTTAACAACAGAAATGCTAAATTAACACATAGGAATGTCAGTCTTCAAAAGTATTAAACAATTATAATACTAAATCTGTTTTATATCCCAGAGTTAGAAGATTTTCAGATGCATGTTTTATTACTTTTTAAAGTAAATTATAAGTAATATGATTCCATCTGTTTTGAACTCACATTTCCATTTCGGATCTTGCAGATTTTATATTGGCTGTGATCGGTGTCAGAATTGGTACCATGGGCGTTGCGTTGGCATCTTGCAGAGTGAGGCAGAACTCATTGATGAGTATGTCTGTCCACAGTGCCAGTCAACAGAGGATGCCATGACAGTGCTCACGCCACTGACCGAGAAAGATTATGAGGGTTTGAAGAGGGTGCTGCGTTCTTTACAGGTGAGAAACCACTGTTTGCACAGTCTAAAGATGAACTCCACCATGAAGACTTTGGAAATACTTCCAGGGCTTGACTTTTCCAAGTAGAGTACCCAATTATTTACTGACTCCTGGCCGGTTCCATGCAGTGCGCCACAGGCTTCAGTCCTTCACACACTGATGTGTGTCATGAGGGTTCCACATCCACACAATAGCTCAGCTGCTGTTTATCTAGCACTTGAATTTAAAGTGACTCACTTTTTTAACCTAAATTTTATTTTTAAAGAAAACTTTATCCTACCACCATAGGTTGAACAACAGTCTGATTGAATTCTAGTGAGTTACAAATGCTTATCTAAGGCTTTGAGCCCTCCTTTATTAAAAATCAAAAGGAAATGGGGATAGCGGACAATATCAGCAAATGCTAGAGATGTATTCAAAACATGCATGCTGGATGGACACTTTGTCCTGTTGTCATCATAGTCAGGGACATGGAAAGAATGGAAAACGGAGCAAAGTCTCAATATGTGCTTGGATGTTATTAATACGACCTCTCTGTCACCTCATTAGCCTGCAGTGGTACCCATCCCACACTTGGGGCCCACCCTCCCCCCTCATGCTAATGTCCCTCAGACAGCCCTCTGAAAACCATTATTATAGCATATGCCCATCCGAGATAAGTTGTGAATAGAGCAAAAATCATCCTCAGTATAAACCACAGGTGGCAAACATAAGGCCCATGGGCCGAATCTTCCCCTGGTTATAAGAAGTAGTTACATTTACACAGTCCTACAATTACATTCGGCCCTTTGAAGGCAACCTCGAGGCAGGTGTGGCCCCAGTGAAAATGAGTTTGACACCCCTGCTTTAAACAATATTATCTATCCAGTTTAAGACTTTTGGAGTTAACTCCAATAGGAGTATTTAAGTGGATTAGTATTTCCACCCAACAAGAAGGATTTTTTTTTTTTTTTTCCATTGCAGGCCCATAAGATGGCCTGGCCCTTCCTGGAACCAGTGGATCCTAATGATGCACCAGATTATTATGGTGTTATTAAGGAACCTATGGGTATGTACTGGAGTTGAATATGGAGGGGTTTTTTTTTTTTCTAGAAGTCTCAGCAGATATTTCATTTATTATTCATAAAATTAATACAAGAATTTGTTGAGCAAGTTTGGTGGGAGTATAAATAGGTGTGGTAACTTGTAGGATAAATTAGGAGTGTGTATACATGTTTAAGTGTGCACACCCTTGGACCCAGCAGTTTTGGAGGGGTGTGTGTGAAAATTGAGATTATATAATGTCTGACGGGCATCTTCCTGTGTCATTAATCTTCAGCATGATTTTAATGGCTTTATATAGTCTGTAAATTTAATATGCCTTAAAGATATTTGACCAGAAGTATTTTCTTGAAGAGCTAGACTGTTTTCCTCTTTTCTTCTTAAGATTTTTTTTTAATGTATTTTTCAAGAGAGGGGGAGGGAGGGAGAAAGACAGGATGAGAAACAGCATTGATGTGTGAGAGATAAATCTGTCTGTTGCCTGTTGCATGCCCCCTACTGGGGACCTGGCTTGCAACCGAGGCATGTGCCCTGACTGGGAATTGAATAGGCAACCTTTTACTTTGTGGGACGACACCCAACCCACTGAGCCACACCATCCAGGGGTGTTTTACTATCTTTTTTTTTTTTGCCTTTTTTTTTATTGTTCAAGTATGTTTTACTATCTTTTCTTTATACTACCTAGATAAGCATCATCTTTTGTAAGTGTGTATATAAAGATAATAAAATTCTCCAAGACATACTGTTGAAAGAAAAATTAGTTACAGAACAATACCTAGGTTTCATGCAATAAACAGTTATATATTTTCTAAAGGTACATAAATGTCTTCAGAAATGCCTTTTAAAAAAGAACTTGGGTATGAAAATGGTAATATCCTGGAATGGTGTATTAAGTACTTACTTTTTCATAACCCACACAGAATAGGTAGGTGTAGTCAGATCGTGTTTGGAATTCCATCGGGGCATCAGGTGTACTTTTGCAGTTATCCTTGTTTGCATATTTTCCCTGCTGATATAAATGGAAACTCAAAGGGGTGTGTGTGTGTGTGCGCATGCCCACGTGCGCATGTGTTTGTTTTGTGTGCGCATTTGTGCATGTGTGCCTGTGTTAAAACTTGTAACATAAAATTTGCCATTTTTGTCTGATAGATTAAATTTTCTCTCATTGCTGTTATTTTTCAAATGTTTCTTAGTCTTGAACTTATTTTTGACTGAACTTTAAAATCATTTTCTGCCCTTGCTGGTGTGGCTCAGTGGATTGAGTATGGACTGTGAACCAAAGGGTCACTGGTTTGATTCCCAGTCAAGGCACATGCCTGGATTTTGGGCCAGGTCCCTAGTGGGGGCCCTGTGAGAGGCAACCACACATTGGTATTTCTCTCCCTCTCTTTCTCCCTCCCTTCCCCTCTCTCTAAAAATAAATAAATAAAATCTAAAAACCAAAAACCTTTAAAAATCATTTTCTCAAATTTGAAAATAATTATTGAGATTTAGTTTAGAATGTTCTTTTTTTTTTAAATTTTGAAGGTCTCTCTTTTTTAAGATTTTATTTTATTTATTTTTAGAGAGGGAAGGGAGGGAGGGAGGGAGAGAGAGAAACAAACATCAATGTGTGGTTGCTGGGGGTCATTGCCTGCAACCCAGGCATGTACCCTGACTGGGATTCGAACCTGCGACACTTTGGTTTGCAGCCCAAGCTCAATCCACTGAGCTACACCAGCCAGGGCTAGAATTGTTTCTTTCATTCAGTCATAGATTGATTTGAGATCACTGGCATTCTACTCTCCCAAATTTTTATGTATTGTAAATTGTACATGAAATTTCCCTTCAAACACAACTTTCTCCTAGGACCTAATGTTATTTTAGGGATATTTAAGTCTGTATATTCCAAAACAGTTACCTGTGTACCACCCTAATGATTTTTGTCATTTCTGCATGCTTATACTATTACATACTGATATTTTTCTCTTAAATTGATTTAAGTAGACACCACCGTAAGTGGTGAGTCCATCACAGTAACAGTGAAAACAAAGAAAGCAAAATGATGTTCTTAAAGTCTCAGAAAGATCACAAAACTACAGAGATTTTGTTCTTAAATCTGGATTGTCCCCTTCTCTTTGTACATATGATACACTTGTTTGTGAAATGGGTATTATATTTAAATATGTATTAATCATGTTGGTATAGTTTCCTTTATTTAAAACCAAAGAACCTTTTTAACAGTAGCCAAAGTTTATACATTAGCCCTCAATCAAAAATATAGTTGGAAAAGCACTCCTTAGTTGCTAAAGAGCCTTCAGTGGTGAATCAGCTCGGTTTCAGGACTGCTTGGGCGGGAAATAAAGGTTCTTGTCAGGACTGTGGGCAGTTTTCACATTGGAACAACCTTAAAGCTTTGAAAACGTTGTGCACTTTGTGTTTTTAAGACCTTGCCACCATGGAAGAAAGAATACAAAGAAGATATTATGAAAAGCTGACAGAATTTGTGGCAGATATGACCAAAATTTTTGATAACTGTCGTTACTACAATCCAAGTGACTCCCCTTTCTACCAGTGTGCAGAAGTTCTTGAATCATTCTTTGTACAGAAATTGAAAGGATTCAAGGCTAGCAGGTGAGCAGATGTGTTCAGTGTTCTGAATTTATTCAGCTCTTCAAACTCTTTATACTGTTATGTCTACAGAATCAGCCAGTGCAGTTTATGGTAAATTTGAACCTTGAAATCAAGAATTCTTAAAAAGAAAAACAAAACCAGACTCTAGCATTATGACATATTGCCAAGGACAAGGGGACAGGCTCAACAATGAGAAATTGCTGAGTTTGTGATCTGCTTGGAATTAAAGGGTTTTGGGTTTGGGGGCGGGGTTTTGGTGTTTCGTTTTTTTTTTTTTTTTTTTTTTTTATTACAAAAGCATTTAGCTTACAGAATACCAGTTGCTCTCTTAAATGCATGTACAAAGATAGTAGGAAGACAGAGCTTGCTCTCATTTTCTGGTATAAAGGTGGCTGTTCTATAGGGGAGAGGAGAGGGAAGACCATGAAAGGGGACTGTAAGTATCTTCTCCTGAATTTATGTTTGCTACATTTTTGAAATCATCAAATGTTTTCTTTCAATGTGCAAAACTAGATTTTACTCTTAAGCCCACAGACCTTTTCTTTGAGCCTGTAGTATGACTTTTGTTACTTCTGTTTCTGAACCTCAGCCCCCCCTCTCCAGCCCATGACTGCCTGCCTGCCTGCCTGCCTGCCTTCCTGCCTTCCTTCCTTCCTTCCTTCCTTCCTTCCAGCAGAAGCCTGGTTTCCATTCCTGTGGCAGCTGTCACCATTTTGTAGCCCCTGTGATTTATTTTCCACTATCTCCCATTCACCGTTCCACAGGCTTGATTGTCCTGAAATATTAAATTGGATAGATCTTGGCTGGGTTGGGGCCTGAGGATCTGTATTGTCTAACAAACTCCCAGGGACTCTGTATATTACCAGAGTGTAAGAACCAGTGCTCTACTTAGGGATTTTCCTTGAAGGAAGATTATAGGGTGTTTTTTGTCTCTCTTCTTTTCCTGTAGCAAGTTATATGAGGAACTGCGCTTTTAGAGTCAGTTTACGTAAAATAAATGTGGACAGCCCAGCTCAAGTATCCAACTACCTTCTCAGCAAAGGAATAAAAAACTACAGGCAAGGGAGAAAGGGAAGTGGGTGTGTGGGCAGGCGGGCTATAGACCCAGGACCAAGAAACTTTACAAAATCTCTAAAACCTTCCCTTTTATCATCCACTGTCTGTTAACCCATTAGCTGGAAAACTTAAAATGAAAGAGGACGTATTCAGTATGACAGTTCCCAGGAAAATAACAACAAAGTAATATAAAAAGGGATAAGCTCAGAATAGTGAAGAGTATAATAGAAGTTAATTAGCTAAACAGATTTCAGTAGACTCTGGAAGACAAAGCAGGTGGAAGAAGACCAATGGATGAAGCCAGGGAAGCCCCAGCCAACTCCTCCCAGAGGCTCTGCAGCAGAACCCCAGAAAGCCTCCAGCACAGAGTTTCTGAAACAAGCAGAATGCGAGAGAGAAGGTAAAGGGAGGTATTAACTGAAGATCCATACAGATCAACTCATAACAGGGTTTTGTCCCAATAAACCCATTGTAAATCGGAAATACCACAAGTCAAAATGTATTCAATATATCTAATGTACTGAACTTTATAATTTAGCCTCACCTATTTCTACTGAATGCACAACCCTTTCACACTGTTGTGAAGCCGAGAAATCATAAGTCGAATCCCCCTAAGTCAAGGACCATCTGTATTTGTGCTCGTCACCTTCTCCGTGCCCTGTGTGCAGGCCTGTGTAGGAAGCCTGAGGAGCTGAAGAGCACACAATTCTTCTTTAAAGAAATAGAATAAACTGCAGAAAAGTAGAGTAGACACGAGAATTAGACCCAGAGTAAAGTCCTCTGCCCTCTGAAGGGTGGTGTCTTCGGCCCCTCATTCTAAAACTGTGGCTTTTAACAGGGGTAATTTGTCTACCCCCAACTCCTGAGAGATGCTGAGCAGTACCTGGAGACCTTTTGTTGTTGTTACACTTAGAGATTGAAAGTGATGCTGACATCTGTAGGTAAAGGCCAGAGATGCTGCTAAACATCCCACAACAGAATCATCCAGTCCCGAGAGTTCAACAGTGGAATTGAGAAATCGTGATCTGAAGAAAAACCCGCCAACCAGTCACCCTGCACACATCCCCAGCACTCCCCAGGCAGCTATCCAGTCTGGACCCTTCTCCGGTGTGGACAGCCAGCCCGGGCTGTGAGGAGAGCCTGCAGTGTGGAGAGGGAGGCCTCGGTCTAGCAGAAAAATAGATCCCAGAAAAAACAAGAGAGAACTGGGGAAAAAAAAAAAAAAAAAAAAGTCTCAATTATGGCCTGAGAGAAATTTTACAGAATGGTGAACAGTGTATTAGGAATAAAGAACAATCTGAGAAAAAGAAGTGATTGGAAAATTTAAAATTACTGCAAGCAATGAAAGTTAAAATGAAGCAACTCTCTCAGTGTCAAGAACAGAAATACAGGGAATTAAAAATGTAAAAGCCCTGGCTGGTGTAGCTCAGTGGATTGAGCGCGGGCTGCGAACTGAAGCATCGCAGGTTCGATTCCCAATCAGGGCACATGCCTGGGTTGCACGCCACGGCCCCCAGCAACCGCACATTGATGTTTCTCTCTCTCTCTTTCTCCCTCCCTTCCCTCTCTAAGAATAAATAAATCAAATCTTTAAAAAAAATGTAAAAGAAAAAATGTTCTAAAGTATCTAATATTCACTTAATACAAATTCCAGAAAGAAAAAACAGAGAAGACAAAGCTGAAGAAATTATTAAAACACTGATAATATAAGGAAAAATTTCCTGAGCCAATGCAAGGCACAAGACTTCAAATCCAAGCAAAATAAATGTATTTGTTCAGCACATGGTTCATAGTGGTCTGTGTCAGACTGAATATAGCAGTGAACAGAGAGAGTAAAGTTCTTGCTCCCGGTGGAGGTTGCTTTTTTGTGGGGTGGGGAAACAGGGCCGGGGGCGAGGTAGATCCTCTTCCATCTGCTTTGTCTTCCAGAATCTATGTGGATTGATGAGGCCAATTGATAAACTTAATAAGAACAAATGGAAAAAGTTCTACCACATACTCATCACTAACATTTCCAAATGCCCAGGTTAAAAAAAGAAAAAGCTCTCCTAAGAGCTTCTAAAGAGGGAAAAATAGACAACCTACTAAGCAACAAGAATTAGACTCATATCAGACAGTTCTCTAGCAATAGTCTGATCCTCTAGAGGTTTATGGAGAAATGAATCCAGAAGTTTGAGGGGAAATGATTTGCTGCCCAGAAGTCTTTGTTTAGCCAAACAATCCGCTTTAGAAGCAGAATATATTAGTGATGTAAGGACTCAGAAAGGGTCTGCTTCCCAAGCATCCTTTCAGGCAGGTTGTTTTAAGATGTTCAATAGCAGAATAAGCAAATCAAGCCCTGGCTGGTGTGGCTTTGTGGATTGAGTGCCAGCCTATGAACTTAAAGGTTGCCATTTCGATTTCTGGTCAGGGCACATGCCTGAGTTATGGGCCAGGTCCCCAGTTGGGGGCGTGTGAGAGGCAACTGATCTGTGTATCTCTCACATGTTTCTCTCCCTGTCTTTCTCCCTCCTTTTCCCACTCTCTAAAAATGAATAAATAAAATCTTTAAAAAAAAAAAAATAAGCAAATCAAGAAAGCAAGACCTTGGATCCAGGGAACAAGAGGTTCAAGAAAACAATGGTAATTACTCTGACCCAGGAGGAGAAAAGAGCGCTCCCATGGGGGAGGTCTCTGGGAGAAGAAAAAGGGAAAAAAAGATAATTTGTTTAAGAATGTAAGTGGAGAGCCCTGGCTGGTATGGCTCAGTGGTTGAGTGCTGGCCTGTGAATCAAAGGGTTGCCGGTTCGATTCCCAGTCAGGCCACATACCAGGGTTGTGGGCTAGGATGTCCCCAGTAGGGGGTGTATGAGAGGCAACCTCACATTGATATTTCTCTCCCTGCCTTCCCCTCTCTAAAAAATAAATAACATCTTTTAAAAAAAAGAATGTAAGTGGAGAAAAATGAAAGGCAAGTAGAAGCTCTGTGAAAAACAAAAAGTTGTATAGGAATGCCGAGAATGCACTCTTAACAAAGGAGTGGGTGCTAGAGAGAAATGTTTATATAGTCATAATAATGTAAATACTACATAGGTTTTCAACTTTTAGAATTGGTCTCTAGACAAAGCATAGAAAGATTAAATTTATAGGGAAATAAAACTTGGGCTCAGAAGGGAGAAGAGGAGTGGTTACATGAGCTCAGTTCTATTTGCCTAACAGGATTTTGAACTATATAAAGTAGATAAAGCAGGAAATAGCAGCATAACAAATGTAACTACCTAAGAAGTGGAAGTTCAAAGTGCTTGACCCTGGGGAGCCTGGATTCAGGTTGGGATAGGACAGAGGGTCACAACGTATTGACAGGCCTCTCCATCTTCTTTATTTATACCTCCAACAACTATTCCTCCAAATGCATTTCTGAAATTGCTTTTTTAAAAAAAAACTGATAAGCAGCTGATTGCCGCCTTTGGCGGTAACTGTGAGGCTGAGGCTTTAGCCCATGCAGCTGACAGAGAGGTGCACCCTGTGGGGCTGGGGCACAACCACAGAGTTGGGGGGAGAAGGGTCCGGGGGTTGGATCTGCACAGGAGAGGGGGCCATTTAGGGGAGCTTGCCACCAGGCTACCTTATATAGCTTTTTATTATATTCAGGTTTATGTAATTTTAATAAGAATATGGAAGCCAATTGAATTTGCTCAGTTATGCTTAAATAAATAAAATATAATTGAAGATATATTAGAGAGTTTTTGCTGATCTGCTGATTTAAGGCAGAATGAAGAACATACATAGCCAATCATTGAAATTTGATTTATTTATGATTTCCAGTATTTCCTTTGCCATATTCTCCCCCATTTTTCATTGTTTGCCAAATTATTTTCATTGTTTGTAAATTATTTTCATTACTTTGTTATAATTCATCATTTATACCATCCATGTTCTTTCTTTTCTTACAGATTGTGATATCTTTAGTCTGAATTTTTAACTGGAATCAGAACTGGATGTTGGGGTCACTCTTTTATTATACTACGTGATTACCTAATTCAAAATTGCCCCCCAAGTTCAGACTAGTTAATATTTTTTAATGTTAAAAAAGATGTAACAATTTATTCCAGCAGCCATGTTGAACAATGTATTTAAGATTGTAAACTCTTGAGATGCTGTATTTATATACACTATTGCAGTAGAACGTACGTTGACTTAGTCTTGGTAACTGTACAGTAATTTGATTTACTAACAAAAGTTGTGAATAAAACTGTGAAACTAGAAAGGAGACTTTCTGGAGTTTAGTAGAAAAAATGTGATTTTAATATTGTTATTTCTCTTCTAACATTTTTCCTTCACATTCCCCAAATCAATGTAAATAAGCATATGCGTGCACACACACACCAACACCTTTTACCACAGTGGTGAGGCTTTGGTAAATGTCTCTATTTGTCCCTTTGGCTAAAAATCTAATCTTTATTTTACATATATATTTTTTAACATTGGCTTTTTTCAGTGAATTTTCATGTTTAATGTACAGTGAACATTTTTAATATTAAGGTTAGAAATTTCTTATTTGTTCTCATACATTTGCTCACCAAGGGTAAATGAAGGAACTTGGCTGCTTCCCCTAGATTGACCTTGGCGTCCACATAAAGCATCATTGTTTTCAAAAATGAAGGGTGCTTAATTGTTCCCTGTTTTCTATATTCTGTAGGTCTCATAACAACAAACTGCAGTCTACAGCTTCTTAAAGTTCAGCGTGTTAACCTAAGCATAAAACACAGGAAGAATCTGGTTGTCTGAACTATTTTAAATTAAGGAGCCAGATGTTTTTAGTCAGGTTATCCTGACGAGACTTGACCTAAACTTCGTTTTTATTGGTCATAGCAGTCCAGTTTTATTCTTGACCAATTTTGTCCAACGGACAAGGGAAAAGTGAAGTCAACGACACCATTATCTTGTCAAGATCAAATGGTTTTTACTATTGTGGCAGAAGCGGGAAAATTTTATTGAAAAAAAAAAGAAAAAAGAAAGCAAGAAAAAAAGATTAATATGGGGTCAAGTATAACTCCATGGAAATGCCACGTCTGCTCTTCAGTGAAGAAGCTGGTTTAGAGTCTCACAGAAAACTTTTGACTGTATTTATTTATTGTTGCAAAAAAGACGCTTTTTTATTGCTGCCCTCATTTGTCAGCTAATTATTTTTTCTTATAAAATCCAGCCCCAGTTACATGTAATCCATTCTGTATCTTATCATGATTCCTATAGATAAAAGTACACGACGACCTCTAGATGTCTTTTCTTTCTATGAAAGGAGCTGCTATGTACACATGTGCACACACACACCTGGGAATCAACAATGAGTTTCTCATTCATGGTAGATAAAAGTGAAGCTTGCAGAAAGGTTGGGCTAGGCAGTCCTGGACTACAGACTCTGTTGCCTTGAATATAACAGTATAATTTGTCATTTACTCTGCACCAGGCTAAAAATGAGTAAAATCTATTTGAAGGTATCTTGTTTGTAAACATTTGTCAGATTCTAATTTTTTCTTTTTGTATTAAAATTCAACTATGGATGTATATGAAACAAAAATAAATGGAGATCACTTTTCTCCCACAGATGGTGTCTTTGAATGTGCGCTAATGATTACCTATAAGCCTTTGAGGGGAAAGGGAGGGCTGCGAGGTCCATGAAAGGCAGACGCGTCTACTGCCCCTGGGTGTGTCCAGGGTAGCAGGGGCCCTGCATTTCGTCATTCCCAGCCCCCTGTCGTCAAGTCCGGCTGCATCACCGAGCGCACCGACAGGAAAGGGGGTATGACGGGTGTGATGGCGCACATTGCCTTCTTTGGTGCACTGTGTGATGCCAGGCAACCACAGACAGCCACTTGTATCTTGTGGGGGGCATTTTTTTAGGTAACATCATCTTTGTATTTTTTGCTGGTTAAGTTTTGTTGTTTGGTTCTTCCCACCCCCCATCACACACACACACACACACACACACAAGCAGTAGGGGGAGAAATGGAAACAACAGAGGAGGGATGTTTGCATGTTTTTCCTTTCAGTGTTCTGACATTACACTTGTATTACGGCATTGTAATAATAGCTTCTAGAAGATCTATCGTGGTTGGTTTATGCAGCTTTGCAAAAATTTTACTAGATTTTGCACTAATTCATGTTAGCTTTGTCCCAGCAAATTCTGAAATTAATGTTTTTAAAAAGTTTCCTTCTGTTTAATATCATCCTGTTATGCAGAACCTTTCCCAGACCGTAGTTTCTTAAAAGAAAGATGTTGCTACAGTTCCCAGTTCTTTCTTATTACAGGCTCAGGTGTACAGGTTCTTCTGGGTTAATTTTATCTGATGAAGCCCATTCCTTTTTGTACATAAACATGTCACTTAAACCTTTGCTTACAAGCTTAAAGAGACTAAATGCTCGGTGTGGAAACCGTTTTTGCTTAAAATATTAACATGAAGGTAACCAAAATATAGGTTATTTTGTCCTTTTACTTTTGAAAATGTTTCATATTGTATGCACTGTGCCAATGCCAGAACCCTACATTTTAATGAATTATAAAGTTATTCTGCATCTCATCACATCACAATATTTCTGTGCTATTTATTCATAGATACAGATATATATGGACTTGATCATTTAAAACTCGTTGCGGCAAGAACTTTCCTACCTGTAGGCAATAGATTGCTATGTTTCTAACAGATTGTGGCAAATTCTAAACAGCAATTCTTTTTGTACGTAAAAGGACATTTCATCCTAGAAAAATAAAGTAATGTTTTTGACATTGGATTTGGTGCAGTTTCTAATGAAACAGTGGTTGGTTGGTTGATATATTTTCTGTAGCTGTTGGCATTGCCAAATTGTACAAAAAAGGTAGATTTTATGGGACTCCTCTGACCAGGAAGATGTTAATTTCATAGCATATTTAATATTATAAAGCCTTTTGCAATTTCTACCACCATATAAATACATAAACATTTTATAGTTTTATCAACTATAGAGCTTTAGTCTTCCAAAGGTAATTTTTGAAAAACATTTCTTATAACCCATACAGAGTTTCAAAAGCAGCTTTCTTATGAGTATTCTTTGACAAACTTCTGCTATTCAGTGAGATACACATATGACAGCTCTTTGGCTTTCAATAATCCAAGTAGCGGAATGTACATTTGTGATACTGTTAGGGTTTTTCTACCCAGTTGTTGGGCTTGAAAATGTATTTAAATTTACATCAATAGATTTCCTTGTCTGAAGGCATTTTCAATGCTTGTTATGTTTCATCTGCCAAATTCACAATTGAAGCTATTTCATAAAAAGTATTTTCATAATATTGGTAAGGCTTTTTTCCTATCCCAATCTGTGGGATTTGATTTTAGTTAATGTCCTACAGTAGGTAGATTTTAAAAAGTTGTGAACTTTCAGAGATATTTTTTAAAGTGAAACAACTACCTTTTTATATTTCAAGTAGTCGGGAGTGTTTCCTAGAGACACAGACATTTGTTGTTTGTAATCCACCTTCCCAGAATCTGCAAGTAAAAGTTCTTTCCCTGTTCCTTTCTGTTAGGCAGGTTCCCTGCATCTTTCTGTGTATCTGATAGTAATGAGTCAGCCCGGCCTTGTCAGTCTGCACACTTACAGACTGAGCTAGACAAGAGCTCCGTGACCACGGCAGAACTCTCCCTTTGGTAACTGAGGCTGTTCCCTTGAAGTCCCACATTTGTAGTCCTTCAAATGAGACTGGGGGGCATATCGGGGCAAAGTGATGTCTTACAAGTACTTGGACAGACCCTGTGAAGAGTATTTTTAATAATTTGAAATATTCTGAGATCCTTCTAGATACTTAGAGTCAGAGACCAAAAAAGATCATACCTGATGTGATGCAATTAGGACCAAATGCAACTGAAGAAATAGGCTGTATTTTTTTAAATGATAGAGTCCTGTTCCTGAAGTTGAAGTTGTGCATTATAGGTGTCGGGTCTGTTGCATGTACATGTTTGATAAACCTTAATGATTTTAAGAGAAATATAAATGGTGCTGAGTGATTTTTTGACAGTAAAAAGCTAGTACTCCCTAAAAAATGTGCATATAGATATAAAAGATACTGCCAAAATAAAAAGTACTTTTTGTCCTTGAATACTAGCAGCTTAATTCAGAGGGATGCTAATGAGTTACTCTTGAAGGCACTGGAGTATTTCATTGATGAGGAACTATTACGTGTGCACGCAGTCCTTTCTTAGTCCTGGGAGCACAAATCCACATGCGTAAGAAAAAATCTTACCAATAAGATAAAAGGGTTAGGAACTTGCTAATTGAATCTAATTGAGGTTTTCCATAAAATTAAAGATTTATCCAAAGCACTGACTGAATATTGAAAAGGAGATTCTTTCTCACCTCGACTGCTAAGGAGAATCCCAGTCTTTTCACTGTTCCTGGGCCTATCCTCACGTCCGCCATTGCTCTAACCCATTTGAGCCTCACCTCTCATTGCAAACCTGGTCTTACACAATGGCCTTAATTTTAAGAGGAAGTTTCTAAAAAGCTGATCTGCTAGTGTTTGCCCAGCTGTACATGCTAACTGGCCTTTCGGCATCACGGAGATCACACCATTCCAGCAGATTTTGTGTGTTTCCCAAACTACTCAGAAACGGGTGTTCCAGGTCAGTCTAATCAAACTCTGACTTGTGGGCTATGTACAAGTGATGTTTTCTCCTCTTCTCAACCAGACCTGTTTGTAACTATGTTCTAACACCTGACCATCCGACCAATGATTGATCTCTTTGGCCATTCTGTCCTTTTCCCCACTGTGTTTCTCAAGATCACCATGTGGCCTGGTGACATTTAAAAATTCGGCTTTGACTTTTGTGACTGCTACTACTTATGTCTGAGTTTAATTTTTATCCTAAAACTACAATCCAGAAGCTCTTCCTTCGCTGTATACTCTACTGCCAGTAGTTGGTGTAATCGTGTAGTTGATTCCCAAGAAGCAATTCTAGTATGATTTTTTAAATAGGTTTGAGCAACACTCAGTTTTGGAAAATTCTCTTCAAAGTGTCTTTAGTAATGCTTTCACCCCAGAATAATAGTCAGGACCTCGACTCTTGAGACAAATACGGTAACGGTATCTCCCATTACACTCAGATATTCTGTCTTAGGCTGTTTCCTCAAGAGGTGTCTCTAGTGTCCTGCCCTGGTGTCTTATAGTGCCACGTATCCAGTAAAGACTGCCACTAGACTAAAGATACTTCCTGAGCTCACTGAGTCCATTTACTTTAAGACCAAATAGGCTGTCTTTAGTGCGGTTCCTTTTTATCTTTAGGCCGTCATCTTCAACCATGGGTTATGGATGTCTATTCAGTGTTTCAAATGAACTGCAGTACAGCTTGGTCTTCTGTAAAAAAGAGTGTTAATATCTTTGTGAACTCAAGTACAAAATCAGTCCCAAGTTCAGTGAGTGAGTAAACCTTTTTTAACCCAACTGGAGAGTTTAAAATTCCCATGCTTGCAAGCTGTCGTTGAGTATTGGTTCCAGGGTTTGTGAAACAGGTTTGAGAGATACTTTCTCCCAAACCTTCAGGGCTTGGTGAGGCT
The DNA here is from genome assembly GCF_004126475.2 of Phyllostomus discolor. NCBI lineage: Eukaryota > Metazoa > Chordata > Mammalia > Chiroptera > Phyllostomidae > Phyllostomus > Phyllostomus discolor. The sequence continues at coordinate 89,255,272 of NC_040910.2, forward strand.
AAAAAAAAAAACCCAGGTGCATCCAAGATCTGATTTCAGAGCAAGGTTTACTGCTTTACAAACACCAACGTGATACTTGGTCTTAATTAAAAAAAAAATGACATCAGATACACCCAGAATCTGTGTAGCATTGGGACAGCTGCCAGTTCACACAAAACATGTTTTTAGGAGCAGGGAGGCATGAAAATAAACTATCTGACACTTTGGTACATCAGAAACACTTGTTTGAATAATATTTTGCTTGAATGAAGCCTGTTAGTATTCTTTAAGTGTAAAACTTTATAACTTGTGTTCGGCTCCGACCCATTTGTTTGGTCTGTCTGCCATCATACATGTCTGACTAGTGCACTTACTGTTATATACAGAACTTGAAATGTGATGGTTTAGGTATAAAATTTGGTTTGATACATGATACAAACTATTCAAAGTTGTATATAAAATCAAGGAACTGTTTTTTTTGTGAACTCTTTCTACTGAGAATGTATTTAAATTAAAATAATTAAAAATAACCAGCATGAAGCAGTGATCTGTTAATGGGACAGGTCAGTAGATATGTATGCATAACTGGTACTGGTTGAACAGCTTTGCCCTGAACCCGGAAGCATATCATTGAAAAAGCATTTTGTAAATAAGGTGACAGCTTCGCTGCTGAAGTTGGAAGTAGGCAACTAGTTCATATAAGGAGCAGTGTGCCCTATTCTAAAGGAAGATCCCATTACATGAAGCTAGACCTTTCCTGGCTTGTTGATCAATTCCAAGTCTCATGAACCAGGAATGTCAGGCTGGTAAATTCAAATGCACTGGGTGTGAACTGCACTTTGAACTTGCACATCCCTCTTTCGGTTAAACCTTTTCACATAGCTGCTGCTGCTTAGAAGCAGCCCATCTCCTGGCCGGAGGCGCCCTCTGAGGATCTGGAGCAGAGCTGCAGGGAGCTGCCGTCTCTTATGGTAGATGTGGCCCATCACAATATACCTGCTGCCTGGGAAAAAAAAAAAAAAAACCCAAAGTATAAATCCACAGTATCTTTTAAATGTCATGAAACAATAAGAAAATGTAAGATCTTTAAGAAACGCCTAAGTTTGAATCTTATTTTGAATCTCGGACATTTAACTGTCAAACACATGAAAACTGCCTAGTAGTGACCTTACCGGTAATCAGCCTGTAAACAGCATAACGAGAGAGGGAAGCCGTGCCCCACCCCCGAAAAAAAGACTTTTCTAAACTAAGTTGATAGGAAGCCCCTTATGCACCTCTTCTGAAATTTTGCGTTACATCATGCACTCAATTTGACAGTGAATATTTACTGAGTGCCTGCTTTGTGCCAATCTGTGCTGTTCCCCACCTAACAGGAAGAGAGGAGGGTGGGGGATTGATGGAGCTTAAATCACAGTGGCCAAAATAATACCTGTCGTCTAAATTCTATTGCTTTTGGAATACCCTTCCCCCTAAAGGTGCTGGGGTGTCCAATTGGGACCAAGCTGTGGCACCCAAATTACAAACGGTGACAATACATATGACAAGTGGTCAGATCACTTTCAATACCAGGTTTAAATTCTGGACATGTCTTATTGCAACTGGAGGAGTCTACGGCTAAGATGTGGACTCGGAAGAAAAACCCGTCCGGAGTGGTGTACAGGCGGTTCATCTTGTACAACCCGTCCCGGTCCACCAGCAGAGTCACCAGCTGGATCCCTGGGCCAAGCACGTCCACATCATGCACGATTCCGTTCACTGCTGCTTTCAAAACACAAAGAGTTTGGACATATGCATAACTCTCACTTCCTTTTTTCCCCCAGTGCGTTTTTAACAAATCACGACATAGTTCACACGAGTCGGGGGCCTGCAGGACCGAGTAGGTTTCTCTAGGGTGTGGCTTAGGGTGTCCGCGTGCACAGCCAGCGCGCTCTGGGCTCGGAAGGGCTCGCCGGGTGGCCTGGGCTCTGCACCCCGGGCCCGGGAGGAGCTGTGTGGCAGGGCTCACCGAATTCGCTCGTGCAGTAGGACTCGCGCTCGTCCAGGTCCGCCCCGCAGGCGTGCACACAGGACTCAGCGCCCGGCTCCGTGTTCCGCTGAGACGGGCGAACTCGCGAAGGCGACGGCGCCGGTCCCGAAGGCGGCGCGGCGGCGCGCGGCCGGTTGGGGTGAGCCGGGTTAGAGGGGGCGTCGGCGTAGGCGCGCCCAAGGGGGCGCGCGGCTGGGAGGCGCAGGGCCCGGGTGCGCGGGCGCTGCGGGGTGTCCTCCAGCGCGGGCACCCGGCGCGGAGACGCGCGGTTCTCGGCCTGCGGGAGGCGCGGGCTCGGCGGGCCGGCGGGCGCGCGCGGGGCCTCCCGGAAGCCAGCGCGGTTCTCGGCGGGTGGCGGAGGCTTCCGGCGCCTCGGGTCCGACCAGGCGGGAGGAGCGGCATCGGGTACCGACTGCGGCCGTGGCCCCGGTGTCTCCTCCGCGCTCGGACCGCTGCTGGGGTCGGGGTTTCTGCTCTGGGGCGGCGAGGCTGTAGGGAAGGAAGAGGAGAGGCCGGGAGGCTGAGAGGGAGGGACGCGGGCAGAGCAGTTGAGACGAGGCTGACGGGGAGAAAGAAGACTGGGCCCTGGGAGGGTGGGGGCGACGCGGGACAATGCAAATTTAGCAGTCACCTGCGAGAGGAGAGCTGGGGAAGCCAGGAGACCTGGAAGTGAGGGAAAGAGAGCGCAGGGGGGAGAGGAATGCGCCCCTGTGGTCTGCCGAGGGGAGCTTCAGCTTCTGGTCCGTTTCTTAGGCCTCAAAGGAAGACGGCGGTGAGGGTCTTGCCCTCTAAGAATGAGGCCAACTAAGCAAAACTTTCTCCCCACGTGGGAGCATTTGTTAAGGAACCTTTCTAAATCTATAGCTTTTAAAATTACAACCCTCTGCTCTAGGACTAAACATAGCTGACTACTCTGGTTGGAGAACAAACTCCTTCTGCCCTTGCATTCATATATATATATATATATATATAGACACACACAGGCACACATGGGAAAATATATATATATGTATAAACATCCGCCTTTTTGCTGTGTACAGTTTGTTGAGAAAGTACCTAGAGCAAACCCCAGGGGGAGAGGTCTCATATTACAGGTTCTCCTAATTGTTTAAGCGCCCCTGACAACAGAACTATTTGGTTTTCCCATCCATGTTTACACTGTCATCTTGGTCTCTGCAGAACCGGGCATTTGTGAGTGGATTTTTATCTGGCTTCTTGGACACCACTTACTGGTGAACCAGAGCTAAGAAAGATTTTTAAAGCCTGGCTGGGAGGCAGAGGCCTCTGGTTAAGTATAAAAGCACACACATCGCTTATAATGTTCCTCCTTTTGATGATGGAGGAAAAATTCCTAAATGGTATGGCATGCAAACAAGTTTTTTAAATTACTAATCATTTCCCCGAGGGGCACAGACAGGTTGGTGAGCACACCCGCCAGCTCCAAAGCTGGGCACTTTCCATGACCAGTTACACAACGCCGGCTCCCCTTTTGCCTGGTCCCAGTGCCCTCCAACCGGCACAAGAACATGTCTGTATTTTTCTTTCTGTTGTTTTAACGGCTGGTTTTCGGCATTTCTCTCCTCTTGCATTGAAGAGCTTGGTCTGCCCATTTGCAGCCTTTTAAAACACTTCATTTAAAGTGATTTATCTTGCCAAATTGACAATCTCCTTTAAAATCAGCTTTCACCCAGCAGTAATAGCTGGTTATAGTTCATGTTTTTGCAAAGAGGTTGATTCTGACTCATCGTGGCCAACGTTGTCCCATACACAGCTGAATAAAGTGCTGGTGGACATCCAATTCCTGACAGTCAACTGTTGACCTCACCGCCGCTTCCCCATTGATATCGCCATCTGTTGTCATGGGAAAGATTGTCCGATATTTGGGTTAAATGCCACTGAAGGCATTCAATTTCCATGTGGAAAAATAACCCAAAGTAAATTGCCCTGTGAGGTGCGGAAGCTATTTTCCCAGAGATAGTGAGTCGAACAAAAACATCCCCCAAAAAGCAAAACAAAAACACCTCCCCACAGAAAATCCCTTATTTCTGCATTCCCTCAGTAACTTATTTTCATTTCATGCATGAAATTGTGTGTTTGAAAGACTCAGGTGTCACAGAGCCATTCGCTGGGGCTGCAGGGAGAGGGGAGGAAGGTCGGAGCCCGGTGACGGGCGGACTGACTCCGCGCTCCTCGGGGGCGCCCACCACCGCCCCGTCCAGCCAGCCCGGCCAGCCAGGTTCCCAAAAGGCGCCCTTCTGACACTTTCCCTGCTCTGTGATGGAGCAGCTACTTAACATGCAAAGTTTTCTCCAGCCTGCCCGGCTCACTCGAGATCATTTCAGTAGCTGAACTGGCTTCTCTCCGAAAAGGCTGCCAAGACACACAAAATTTGGGGGACACATTTTGCTCCCTGCGAACATGAACGCGGACCCGGAGTCTCCTCTCTTGCACACTTTGACCCCTTTCTCGTCCCGCCCTTCATCGCGCCCCCCACCGCATCCCAGCCCCTCTCTCAGGGCTCAGCGTGTCATCGATCTTACCTTTTCTCTCTGCCACTGGGGATTCCGGAGATGATCCAATGATCAAACAGAGGAGCCAGAAAGCTCTAGCTGTCATTTTGGTAGACAAGGTTAACAGGCTCTAAAACTGAGCCAGGGCTTTTTGCTGTTTCTCTCCCCCCACCCCTTCTCCACACCCCCACCCCCTTCATGCTAATGAGGGGCAGCCTTTGGGGAAACGGGAATCACTCACTGGACAAGCCATTGGAACAACGTGGAGCCGCAGGGATTTCTCCCACTCCCTAAGGGGGACAGCACGTGGCCTCCCCGAGTTGTCCCTGCGAATGCGTGTCCCGCGGTCTCTGGGCAATGATAACATCAAACACTAAACTTTAAATCCCTGTGGTTTTGCGGGCCAGGCTGGGAGGAGGAGAGGATGGGGTGTCAAGTGGAGAGAATAAGGATGTCAAGCGGCTGAGGGACACTGTGGGGAGAAGGAACTGGCAGGAAGTTTTCCCTGGATTAAGTATACAATAAATAGGCTAATTAGTGCTCCACACAGCTTGGGCTTGTGGCAAGGAGGGGATCTCAGATGACAGACAGTTCGTCCCAGAATGTGTCAGGGATTCCAAGAGAAACAAGTCGCCACATCCTAGGTTTGGTTAAGCAATTTTACTATATATCCAATTTTTATATTCTAGAACCAGAAGAAAAGAAAATCCATCAGCAAAATAGCTTTTCTTCTTCCTTTCCTTCCCTGCTCCCCCCACTGAAACTGCTATCTAGTTGGTAGGATTTATCAAACACCTTCCCAGGTCTCTAGTGATGGCTCATCTCCTGGAGAAAGGTGTTTATTCTTTCTAAGAAAAAGTCATTCACTGCTTAGGTCTGAATTCTGGAAACAGCCCTGTATATTGGTCCCAAGCTAAGGACCCTCCTCCTCAGAGTAAACAGAAACAGTATTCATCAAGGGCAGAAATAAGCTCGACATAGCAAACCCACAGCCTTCCTGACGTGCATCTCGTTTCGACAGCTTCAAGTCCAAAAGGAAGGGGAGGCGCATGGAGAGGAGACGAGGGTGTTTTATCTTGTGTTCCGGCCAACAGTGAGGTGCAGCAGCTAAATGAAATAACAAACTTTTGCTGCACTAATATTTTACGTCTCAAAAATAATAGTGGGTAGACCAGATTCTGGGGGGATCATGTTTCCCAGAAAGATCCTGGAAAGTTAGAAGGAGAACAATGGGGTGGTGAAGACACTGGACTCCACCATTTTCAAGTTACTTTGAAGGAACTGAAGCTAGGCAGCCTAGACACACAGGAACATTTGCTGTGTTTTGTGAAAGAACTGGTAGGTCAAGGTTATGAATTCAAGAAAGAATAGTAAAACAACCAAGATCTCCAAGACATCACACTGCTTTGAATGCTGGCGACAGTGAGCTCCTGGCCATCGGGGTCCTCCAAAGAGAACATCATTCAGGGACATTGTAGAAAGATTCCTGAGTTAGGAACATGGTGACCTGAAGGACACAGTGAGGGAATATGTCCCCCAGTGAGGAGCTGTCTGTCTAGTCACAGGCTGACAGTACGTTGGACGGGGTCTCTTTGTTCGGTAGTCTGGTTCTCCACTTTCCTCAGCTTGAAACCCAGAGTATGTCAATGGATCAGATTCATGGGATTGACTCATGTTAACCAAACTCATAAAAAACAGATGTATAAACCAGAGTGTTATCTACTAATATGCAATGGAGAGGCTATGATGAAGGTGATTCGGAGGTCTAATTATTAATCAGAAGGTTGTATTTTGAGCACTAGATTGAATTACAGCTGAAGGTAAGCTAATCCTTCTTATTCAGATTTCAGAAGAGGACTAAATCTCTCCAGTCACCGCAGGGCCTGAATACACCAGTCAGTGTCTCCAGCCTCTAGCCAGGACCAGGTCAATATTGTGAAATTTGTGCTTTTGGGGCCCATTTTGTCGATGTCCTCAGGTCCCTTTCTTTCACATGCTCTTTCTTTAAGTCAAGTGGAATAAAATCGATTAGGCTTAAGCTTTCTCAGTTACAAGTGCATCTCAGAAAAACCTGCTGGACATGATATTCAAGTCACCCAGATCCAAATTGGGGTGCTCCCGAAACTCTTCTGCTGCAGGAATGTTGTGAATGCCCCGAAGCCCACTCCCTGAAATACAGAGGCTGGGACCCACTGGGTGGCTCCCACGGACTCCTAGAGGCTTCCTGGGTGGCATCAGCCTGGCAGAACTTGCCAGGGTCCCGGCTTGGGCAACATCTGGCTGGCAGGTTCCAAACCCCACGAGGCAGAAAGCGCCCTGTGTAAGCTGGAGTGCCACTTTATTCATTCACAACAAGAAATCAACTCTGGCAGATGTGCACGCTCGCGTCGGCCTGGCTAGCATCCTCTTCCTACAAACAAGTCACATGGGAAGCAGAATTATCATCATGGTGCTTGGTAATGTAAACCAGAGCACAAGGAGTTCGTCATCTGATCGGAATGTTGACGGGCATTGGCTTCTCCCAGCCTAACGAGTCTGCCTCCATAACAGGTATACGTGTCATGGGTACACGTGTCAGGTGGTGGAATCCAAGAGCCGAACTGCCTTCCTCTTTCCTGCCATTGTCTGGTATTTTCAGTGTATCTTTCTGCTTAGCAAATACTTTTTGAGCACCTACTATGTGTTGTATGAGGAAGAATTTGCACCAGGTTCCTGGCATGCAGCTTCTAAAACCCTTGGAATTTCCCAGCTGATAGAAATGCCTTTGTTATTCCTGAGTTTTGCAGACCACACCTGAGTTTATGCTAACGAGGTGATTGCGGAGCCCCCTTTGATAGCTGCAGGAGGGGAGCTGGGACCAACCATGCAATTACATGGTCAAGACTTTGAGCCAACTGGACCTTCTCCGGGAAGGCAGAGAGGCTGAACATTGGGTTCACTCAGATGGCTAGTGAATGCTTGGACCCATCATGCCTGCTTACCGAAATCCCAGTGAAGACTCAGTGGGCTCCAGGTTGGTGAACGTACTGATGTGTTGGGCGGGGGATGCACCCTGACCCATGGAAAGAGAACAAGGAAGCTGTGTCGCTGCCCCCCCCCCCGCCCCCCACATCTGCCCTATGTGTCTCTTCACCTAGCTGATCCTGAGCTGTACCCTTCATAATAAAGCTGTGACGTTAAGTATAGCACCTTCCTGAGTTCTGTGAGTCGTCGTGTAGAACCACCACACCTGAGGCGGACTGTGGGAACCCCCAGATTTGCAGCCAGTTGGTCTGAAATGAAGGCAGGCTTGCATGGACCAGCCCTTTAACTAGTGGGGTCTGCACTAGCTCCAGGGGTGTTCAGCCAGAATTGAATTGCAGGCCACCAGCTGGTATCAAAACATTCAACACTATGTGCCTGGCAAGGTTTTAGAAGCCAGAAATACCAGTCGTCATCGTTCTTCAAAAGGAGCATTCAATACAATTGCTTTGGTTCCCAACAAGTAAATTAGGGTCATGTTCTAGTTTCTTTCAGAACCCTCTTGACTGAGGCCTGAGTCTCCCCAAGTTCTTCAGACTTTTGCAGGCAGCTCCTACGTTTATTCCCACAGGCACTGGGCCAGGTCCTGGGATATTTGGACCTAAATCCTCTTCTCAAGTGGCTCACAGACCACCGAGGGAAGTGACATTCAAGAACAGCACTAAGTACAATGTGAAAAAGCTGTGCCTGTTAGAGAAAGAGGAGGGTGCTCAGCAGGAGGTGAAAGCCAGGTCAAGTTTGCTGGACATCACACAAGGAGGGCAGGCACCGCAGGCTGCGACAGGGCTCGCACAAAAGCACGGACCTACGGACCTAGGAGAGCGGGAGGCCACCCAGGCCCCGGAAGGCACAGTGGCCCCGAGGGCACAAGTGTTGGGGAGCCCCGATGCTCTGAGGACCGACTCACCCACAGACAACAGTGAGCGCCTGGGTGGTTCTGAGGAGTTTCAATTCTTTATTTTTTTTTTTCTGTCACTCAACATTCTTCTAATGGGAAACTTGGAACATTAGAAAAGTGTAGACACAGAATTATAAAATACAGACTTTGTCTCCCTCCCACCCCCACCCCTACCCCCACCAAGCTCTGCAACGTGCATTCGCACTGCGTTCCTTCCAGGCCCTTCCTCAGGCACCACTTCTGCACAGGCCCCGTCCGCGTGCTCTCGGGTCCTGTGTTGTTCACGGGACACCGCGACAGAAGCGCCTCCCCATTTTCTGTTTTGTGTATGCAACTTTGTATCCAGCTTTGATTTAACTAAAAGTGTTAAAGTATGTTATCACAAACCCTTTGTATAGGTTAGACTCTCATAACAGTCTAACATGTTCTCATTTAGACAAAGCATAATTTGGGAACGTTTTAGGCTGTCCTCAGTTCTTGCTATTGTAAAACGTTCTGTGCTCCCATCAGCAGAGGAATGGCCAGGCATCATGTGACCCAGTGGAATGCTGCAAGCAGGTACCGTGGATATTTGGGGCGGACAATTCTTCGTTGCATACTGTGGGATGCTGACCAGTCCCCCTGGCCTTGTCCGCTGGATACTAACAACAACATCCTGCCTCTGGGTGTGACAACCTGTCTCCAGATGTTGCCCAATGTCTCCCAGGGGCAAAAGCATGAATCGTATTCATTGCTAGCACAGCAATGAAAATAAATGAGCTACAATTACAAAAGCAAAATATAGATGAATCTTTAAAGATGATATCAAGTAAAAGAAGTCCAACACAAAAATGATGGTAGAAGTTCACAAATAGGCAAAACTAATCTATGGTGTTAAAAGACAGGGCGGCAGGCCCTGGCTGGGTAGCCAGCTATCCGGAGTGGCGTCCCATACACCAAAAGGTTCCCATTCTGTTGCCGTTCTGCGAATCTTTGTCTTTCTCCCTTTCTCTCTAGAATCAATATATATATTATTGGGCGAGGATTTTTCTTTAAAGTCAGGATAACGGTTATTCTTGGGAGGAGGTAGTAACCAGAAAGAGTACTGGAGGAGGGGAGGCTGTGGTGTCGCAGTTTCCTAGGGTTTGACCTATTAATTTTTGATGTCTTAAGTAAGAAATGTTATTAGTCTATATAGTCAGATCTGTTCATTTCTTTTTATGACATCTTTTATCCTTCTATAAATGTATACAAGTAATACATATTTATTCCAGACTTAGATATTACAGATAATAAAAAATAAAAAAATTAAATGTAGCCCTGGCCAGGTAGCTCAGCTGGTGAGAGCATTATACTGATATGCCAAGGTTTCTGGTTTGATTCCCTCCCACCCCATCCCCGAGGGCATGTACAAGAATCAACCAGAGAATGCATAAATAAGTGGAACAACAAATTGATGTTTCCCACTTGCTCGCTCTCTCCCTCTCTCCTTCCCGCTCTCCCTCTAAAATCAATCAATAAAAAAAATTTAAATTAAATATAATTCTATTGTCTAGAAATAGCTACTATAAATATGTTGGTGTATCAATTTTTGGACTTTTTTCTACACATAGGTGTATATGTAAGTATGTTACATAGTTACTTTATGTAAAAGTGGGATCATGCTTTATATATATTTTATGATGTGGTATTTAAAATGTTAAAGATTTGTCAATATCTTTCCATTTCAATAAATATAGGATTCCATGATCATTTTTATTGACTGCATTCCTAAACATTCAATTGCTGAGTCAAAGGATATGAAAATTTCAGTATTTTTGCTACGTGTTGGTGCACCGCCCCAGATGTGCTTCCTCCGTGTACACCGAAGGCAGCCGGCGCAGCCTGCGGTCACGCCCACTTACCCACCCCGAGATATAAAAGCATCGGTATTTGATACCCCTGCTGTTCTGATGAGTTTTTTTAAATTTCCACGTAAAATTCTTTAAAATTTTTTTCAATTACAGTTGACATTTAATATGATTTTATATTGGTTTCAGGTGTGCAACACAGCAGTCAGACATTTATATCAGGTACGGGGTGGCCCCGGACCAGCCAGGTGCCGCCTGGCACACGCGCCTGTGGCCGTGCTGCGCGGCGCGTCCCTTCCCGGGGCGCCTGCTCACGGCCGACCTGCGCTTCTCGCTCGCTTCACCTCTTCTACCCTACAGAGTTTTTAAAGATTTCTCTTTAATTCACTTTTTTTTTATTACTGGTGATATTGTACACTTTTTTATAGATTTATTGTCCATTTGGATTTCTTTCGTTAATTTCCTGTTCGTATTCCTTGTCTATTTATTAGGATGTTTATATTTTCCTTTATGAGCGTAAGAGCTATTTATAGCCTAAGAATTTTAACTCTTTGTCGGTTATACAAAAGTAGGTCTACAGTTTGCTCGTATGGAAAACAATATAATGATTAATAAATAATAATACAAGAATAAACTCTGTTTTAAGTACTCACAGTTGTAAACCTACTTTTGCCCCTCCCTGTGTATGTTGCAAATATTTCCTCAGATAATTTTGTTTGATTTTTAACTTCTTAGCTATTTTTTTGGCCATAGAACTTTTAAATGTTGCATGGTAAAATCCATCAATCTCTTGTTTAATGATATCCCTGGTGTCTTTTGTCATGCTTAGAAAGTCTTTCTCTAACTCAAACTTATACACATACACACCTATTTTATTCTATGCTTGTAGTTAAATCGTGATTTCATCTGGAATTTATTTTGGTATGTACTATGAGGTAAGAATCTAATTTTATTTTTTTCCCAAATAACTAAGAAGTTGTCTAATCCAATTGGCAAATAAATCCATCCTTTCCCAATGCTGACACGTCACCTTCAACACAGAGTGTTAAGTGTTGGTCTGTTTCTGGACTCGCCGCTCTGCTCTGTTAGTGCCGGGGCCTCTGTTGATTCCCGGGCCTGTGCGTCCGCAGTGGGGCATGGTTATCATCATCGTGCAGTTATAACGCATCTTTCTTTACAAAAATTGTTTTTGAGTATGATAGTGTTTTCTTTCCAAGTTAACTTTAGAATTATTTCACTAAATTTTGGAATCCCAACCCTGTTGGGATTCTTTGGGTTTGCATTAAATGTATAGATTAAATTATAAAGGAATTGATGGCTTTTCTGTATTGTCCTTCTGTCCATGCAAATGGGACATCTACAAGTCTTTGAGTGTCCTTTTCCCTCTGTCGGAATATTATCATTTTCTTCAACCAAGCTTTGTACTTTTCTTGTTAAATTTACCTTCTGGGTATTTTATATTTTCAATGTAATGTGGAAGAATCTTTTTTCCCTTTATATTTTCTAACCAGTTTTTCTAGATATACAGTAAAGCTACTGATTTGTGTGTGTATCCATACTTACTGTTTATATCTTAATTTGTGTATATCCAAAAATAGTACAAATTGTTTTCAATTGATTCCCTTGGGTTGTCCCAGTGAAAAAATCATATACTCTATAAATAATATATTTGCCTCTTCCTTCAAATATTTACAATAACTTTTTATTGCACTGTGATGAATACTTTCCAAACTTTGTTGAATAATATCATAGTCATCACTTGTTTTATTGGTATTCCTCATTAGTAGGGGGCACCACAAATGTTCCATTTTCTTTTTAAAGATTTTATTTATTTATTTTCAGAGAGACGAAAAGGGAGGGAGAAAGAGAGGGAGAGAAACATCAATGCATGGTCCCCACTGGGGAGCTGGCCTGAAACCCAGGCATGTGACCTGACTAGGAATCGAACTGGCAACTCTTTGGTTCACAGGCTGACACTCAATCCACTGAGCCACACCAACCAGGGCCAAATGTCCCATTTTCAAGTGACTGAAGACTTGATTTTGTTTCAGATACATTGACCTCTGTGTATTTGTACACCCACACCATTTTTTACCTTAGGAATCTGACAAATACTTCTATTCTATTGTGACTTTCTTATTATCGATCATCTGATTGTACCTTCTATATATTTTATCTTTTCTCAATCATTCTTATTTCTAACTTTTTCCTTTTCATTCTAGGAGACATTTTGCACATTACGTCACTGATTTCATTTTCAGTAGTATCACCTCTGCCTTGGCGCCTCCCAACAAGGATTTACTACCAAGGAGTTATTATTAGTTAACACTTATTTTGGTTCTTCCTATTGTTCTTTCGTCTTGGTCTACTCACTTCTTAAAGTTTCCTGATTCACAAGGACCATTTCTTTTGTATTTTTGTGAGAGTGCCTAACTGTTTCTTGATATTGTCTTCAGAATTCTTTGTCATCATTATTTGAGGCATGCTCTTCCTCTGAGCATTTTTAAGGGGAAGGGTGTTTTTGTTTTATTTTTAATTATCATTTTTATTATTCAGTTACCGTTGACATTCAATATTATATTAGTTTCAGGTGTACAACAGTGATTAGACATTATATAACTTATGAAGTGGCTCCCCGATAACTCTAGTACCCACCTGGCTTCACACATAGTTGTTACAATATCACTGACTGTATTCCCTACACTGTGCTTTACATCCCTGTGACTGTTTTGTAACTGCCAATTTGCACTTCTCAGTCCCTTCGCCTTTTCACCAAGTCCCCCAGTGCCCTCTCATCTGGCAACCAGGGAAGGTATTTTTATTATGAAATATTTAACATTCAGAAAATTGAGAATAATATAATGAATACTTGTTTAAGTACGACCGAGTTGTATCGAATTTTAAAATTGCTTGCCATATTTGCTTCATATTTTTCAGTGTTAAAAATTACAAACCCAGTTGGTGGCAAACAGTCTCCAGACGGCCGGCCCCCAGGCCCTCACTTCCTCGTGCTCACGCCCTGGGAATCCCCTCACGCACTGTAGCAGGGCTGGTCTGACTGGCCAATGTCATAAGGGAGAAGTGATGAAGCACATTTTCAAAATTAGCTTACAAATAGACTAAACTCTCATCTTGGTCATGCATTCTCTCTTTCTTTTAAATCATTTGCTCTGGGGAAAGCCAGCTGCCTTGTTTGGCAGACACCCAAGTAGTCTATGAGAGGCCCACATCGCAAGAGCTGAAGTTTTCAGCCTAAAGCACTAAGATACTGAGACCTGCCAGCAACCAGCAAGTGAGCTTGAAAGCAGATCCTGTCCCGGTGAGCTTTCAGATACGCCCGCAGTGCTGGCCCACAGCTTGACTGACCCCTCCTAAGAGACCTGAGCAGATCCACCCAGCTGAGCCTCTCCCCAGTTCCTGGGCCACAGGAAGGGCGATTATTACAAACGTTTAATAATTGTTTTAAGCTGCTAACTGTTGGTGTAATTTCTTTCTTACAGCAATGGGTAATACAGAGTTGAAGTCCCCATAGGCCCCTCTGTAATACATTTTCCTGTTCTTCCTAGAGGTAATCATTATGCTGAGCTTAGTGTTTCTACCATTCTCTTGGATGTTTTTTCTTATTATGATTAAGCCAACTACGATAGTAAAATTATAAATTGTGCTATAAATTGCCCTGGCTGGGCAGCTCCGTTGGTTAGATCATTGTCCCACTACACCAAAGTTGTGGGTTCGATCCCTGCTCAGGGCCCATACAAGAATCAACCACTGAATGTGTCAACAAGTGGAACAACAAATTGATGTTTCTCTCCCCCTACACATTCTAAAATCAATCAATATAAAAACTTTAGATTGATTTCCTATAAAATGGTGGCATAGGTAAACATGGCTTGCCTCCTCGCACAACCACATCAAAAGTACAACTAAAATATAGAACAGCCATCACTCAGAACACTGAGAAATCGAGTCAAATGGGAGTCTGACAACTATGGAATTGAATAAACTTCATCCATCCAGACTGGTAGGAGGGGCGGAGACATGGAACAGACTGGTCCCATATCCACGTGTGGTCGATAAAAATTCTGGAGGGATATCTCGGGAGCAAGGAGTCTAAGCCCCACGCCAGGCCCCCTGTCCAGGGTTCCAGCACCAGGAAGATAGGTACCCATAACTTCTGGCTGCAAAAACCAGTGGGGATTGAGTCAATGGAAGAAATGGCTAGAGCCCCAAGCAGGTCCTCTTAAAGAACCCACACATGCAATCACCTACTCAGATTCACTCCCTCTGAGCTCCAGCATGTATAGCAGCTTAAAATGCACCAGTGGCATAACAAGGAGAAAGTGAAGTGTCTGGCATCAAGGTGAGCAGGGGCCATTGTCCCTTTTCTAAACTCTCCCCCCACAGGGCCACAGAACCAACAATCTGGTGCCATATCTGAGACACCAACACCCTGGCTAACACTGTTTGACCTGCCTTGGAGATCCCCAGAGACCCTACCCCACCCAAATTATTAGTGGCCACAGCCAATCCTTGCAGCTGACTGGCTTGGGTAAATCCTTCTCGTTGATCTGCCAACAGCAACCAAGGCTCAACTACAAGAGGAGGGTGTACTCAGCCCACACAAAGGGCACACCTCAAGTACCCAGCTTGGGTGGTAGGGGAGACTGTGCCGCTGGACCCTACAAGACACCTACTACATTAGGCCACACTACCAAGACATGGAGTCAAAGCAGCTCTACTTAATACATAGAAACAAACAACGGGAGGCTGCCAAAATGAGAAGACAAAGAAACATGGCCCAGATAAAAGAACAGAGCAAAACTCCAGAAAAAGAGCTAAACAAAATGGAGATAATCAATCTCTCAGATGCAGAGTTCAAAACACTGGTTATAAGGATGTTCAAGGAGCTTAGTGAGGAACCCAGCAGCATAAAAATATCCAGTCAGAAACAAAGTTTACACTAATTGAAATAAGAACAATTTACAGGGGCACAACAGTAGAGTGGATGAAGCCAAGAATCAAATCAATGATTTGGAACATAAAGAAGCAAAACACCAGTAATCAGAAGGACAAGAAAAAAAAAGAATCCAAAAAATTGAGGATAGTACAAATGGCCTTTGGCACAACTTCAAGAGCTCCAACATTCACAGCATAGGGATGCCAGAAGGAAAAAAGAGTAAAAAATTAGAAGTCTGTTTGAAAAAATAATGAAAGAGAAAACTTTGCTAATTTGGTGAAGGAAATAGACATGCAAGTCCAGGAAGCACAGAGAGTCCCAAACAAGATGGATGCAAAAAGGCCCACTCCGAGACACATCATAATTAAAATGCTAAAGGTTCAAGATAAAGAGAGAATCTTAAAAGCAGCAAGAGAAAAGTAATTAGTTACCTACAGGGGAATTCCCATAAGTCTGACAGCTGATTTCTCAAAAGAAACTTTGCAGGATAGAAGGGATTGGCAAGAAATATTCAAAGTCATGAAAAGCAGGGACCTATAGCCAAGATTGCTCTACCCAGCAAAGCTATCATTTAGAAGCAAAGGGCAGATAAAGAACTTCCCGGACCAAAACAAACAAACAAACAAAAAAACCTAAAGGAGTTCATCATCACCAAACCATTATCATATGAAATGTTGAAGGGACTTATTGGAGAAAAAGATCGAAACTATAAACAATAAAATACCAATAAATACATATCTAACAACAATTGAATCTAAAAAAAACAAACTAAGCAAACAAAAAGAACAGAGACAGAATCATGGATATGGAGAGTGTTTTGATAGTTGCCAGTTGGGAGGAGGGAGTAGAGGAATGGGTGAAGAGGTGAGGGGATTAAAAAGAACAAACAAGTCGTTACAGAACAGACATGGAGATGTAAAATATAGTACAGGAAGTGGAGTAGCCAAAGAACTTATAAGCATGACACATGAGGTGTGCTGGGCGGAAGAGGGCAAAGTGGGAAAAATGGGGACAACTGTAATAGCGTAATAAATAAAATACTAAAAGAAAAATAAAAAATTTTTAAACCTTATAAATTAATTTTTAGCATTTTTAAGAAAATTCTAATTCAAAATTTTAAACATTCAATATAACTATGTACTTGTACATCAATAAATTATTTTTTGAACAATTCATAAGGAAATTGGTAAATTTTTCCTTTCTTAATTTGTGTAGTTCCTCATGTAATGTTACAATGAAATGTAAAAGAACATATATTGTCAATGGAAATAATGATTATAATAACAGCTGGTACCTAATGAGCACTGTTCCAAGTATTAAATCTTTACATCAAAACATGAACATATATTGACACTTGTTTAAGCCCAATTTTTCAGATGAGTAACTGAAGCACAGAAAGGTTAAGTAACTTGCCCAAAGTGACACAGCTGTAATCAAGCGCTCTATGCCTGGTAGGGAGATCTGAAACTTTATTCCTGTAGAATCTGAGTTCATGGTGGTTTTGTCTTTACTGGATGCTCTACTGAATTCCCATTAACCAGGCTTTTGGGATGAGGACACACTAAGATGTGCCCCTAGTGAATCTCTAGGTATCTAGACCTTGCCCTCTTTCTCCATTGAGTAGCAGAGCCATTTTTCCCTTGGCAATCACATCTATGGCACCCTCTTGGCTGGGGCTGCTATAACAAAGTACCACAGGCTGGGTGGCTTGAACAACAGACATTTATTTCCTGGGCTGGAAGTCTGAGATTAGGGTGCCAGTATCGTTAGGTTCTGGTAAGAACTCTTCCTGGCTCGCAGGTGGCTGCCTTCTTCCTCTATCTTCACATGTCCTCAGATAGGGGAGAGAGAGAGGTAGAGGTAGAGAGAAAGAGAGAGGGGGGAGGGAGGGGGGGAGAGAGAGAGAGAGAGGGAGGAGGGGAGAGAGAGAGAGAGAGAACGCCTCTAGACTCTCCCCTTTAATATAAGAAATAGGAGAACTCTAATCCCACCATGGGGGCTTTGCCCTCATGACCCCATCTAAACCTAATTATTCCCAAAGGCTCACCTCCTAACACCGTAACATTGGGTTAGGGCTTCAACATATAAATTTTGGGGTAATATAAGCATTCAGCTCATAACAGTAACCCCTTCTCTGTATATTGATTCAGAGGTATTAGGAGTCCCTTGGCCAACTGGCCGCCTTGGCTTCAAATGAATGGAACCATGGTAGTGTTTACTAGTTTAGACACTTCTCCTTGGGTTCTAAGACCTCTGGACACATTGAGTCCCTGATCTCTGGAACGGAAAGCAAAAAATTATTTCAGTGAATCATTAGGGTCATAGTGGGAGGGACCACTCCCACCTCCTCTCCTTGGTTCCTGGACACCTGCAGTCTGGCAATGTCTAAATCCCAGAGTAGCGATGCTAGCAGAAGCCCTACAAACAAGGAGAGCAAATCCACACCCAGAACACGGGCCTTTCCCTGTGAGAAGGAGGCGCTGTCCACACTGGAAGTCTTGCTGCAAACAAGGGATTGTTGTTTTGCCTCTCAGAGGGCGACTTTCCTCTTGGAGAAGCGCCCTCTGCTGGCCTTTCCTAAGATCTGTGGCCAGAACATCCTCTACTTCCTTTTATTTGAGGAGTTTCAGGTGTTTCCTAGTGTCATTGATGGTGTCGTTTGTGGTTCTGCTGCTCATCCTTCTTGTTGCTGTTGTGGGATTTCCAAGAGTAGAGAAAAACGGCAACTTTACTGTTTGTTTAATACGGCAAAGTAGTAAATTGTAAAATATGATAATTCTGAATGTTTATATGATCGAATTGTATTTTAATATTAATTCTAGTGTATTTTCTGGCATTCTTAAATGAGTTCTGGTTTAAAAATTTTCAGCAGTACATTCCTAATCTTAAAAAGGGGGTTGAGGATATTAGTTAAATTTCTCCATTGGTTGCTTGTTGTTATTTTTTTTTTAAATAAGTGTTTGATGTTGCAATAATTTCAGATTCACAAAAAAGTTGCAAAGATCAAACTGAGGGTTCCCATATTACCCTTCACCCAGTTGCCCTTGATGTTAACATCTTCCATTATCATGTACTTTTGTCACAACAAACACATCAACACGGGTACAGTACTTACTGGTAACTAAACTCCAGACTGTTTTCTGATTCCACTAGTTTTTCTACTAATGTCCTTTTTCTGTATCAGGCTCAAATCCAGGATACCATGTTGCATTTACTGTTTAGTAGTTTTTCAAGAGTAGGAGTTAACTCAGGGATATTTTTCGTGTACAAGTTTTGCAAGAAGGGTTTAAACTTTTCAAGCTAGTCAACTGAACCAATCTGAAAAGCTTCAACTCTGATTTTCTTTTAACACACTAATTTGCAAATAAAATTCACAGACACACAGACAGTCCCCCAAACTCGTACATTTTAACGACAATTTATCGTTCATAATAGTTTAGAGACAGACCATAAATTATATTTATTATGTTTTTGTGCTGTAACAGCACAATTGCTTTTCTATAAACTCTCTTTAGTACTGGAAATAAATGTTTGGAGCCAGCACAGTTGGATGTGCTCACACACCCTTTGAGATAAGGACGGGGAGAAAGTTTTGCTTGTGTGGCCCATACACAGAAAAAGAGATGAAGCCATTTGTCTCCAGTCCGATTTTTTCTTTTAAAAGTAAAAGCTAGGCAAGATAAATGCTCCTGTTTTGGGTCAGTCCTTAGCTTTCACTTGCAAAGTCTCATTTGTCATGTTTTCAAAACGCGGAGGTGCACTTCATTTGCAAGGACGATTTTTGCAGACAATCGTCCTTGAAATCAGTTGGTGTGAACCAAAATGGAATTTCGTGCGACCCAGATGGGACTCGAACCCACAATCCCCAGCTCCGGAGGCTGATGCCTTATCCATTAGGCCACTGGGTCACCACAGAAACAGGTTTCTCACAACGTCCTCTTACGCGATGGCATCATCGTGCCCGCCCCTACGCTCCGCGGGCTCGCGACCGCGTGTATTTTGGAGAGCCGCCCCCAACGGCGCCAACGTGCGCCTGCGCCCTTCTGCACCCTTGGCCTGGACTTCAGTCCGGCACTGGTGCGTCTGCGCAGGCTCTCCTTGACCTGGTCCGCTGGACTGCATACTCAGCTTGTGGGCAGTCTGTTATCTGTCTGCTGGATGTTTTGGAAGGTTTTCTGCCCTGGCTGCGTGTTACGCGCGGCTGGGGAACTTTAAGCAAAATTCCATTGACTGTGATTCCCCGTTCTAATTTTGTTTACCTGGGCGGGCGGGGCGTTTGCATTTTATAAAGCTCCTAGACCTTCCTCTGCCGCTGACGTTAATAATCATTCAGAGAGCGTTAGGTCGTCCTGCACCCCACTTCAACCTTCCCATCATTTACAGTACCTTCCTTCTGTTTTTTTTTTCTTGCATTTACTCAAGGCACATTAATTTGATGACCTATTATGTGTAAATAGGCTCTTCTGTAATTTCGCCCCTCTACCTCACTCATCTACATCGATTTTCCTCCTCCTCTCCTCTTCCGGATTAAAGGGAAAAATATAGAGGCTTCTGGTCGAGATGGCGAGGTGGGTAAATGTGGTACTTGCATCCTCCTATAACCACATTAAGATTTCAACTAAATTATAGAACAGCCTGAAATCTAGCAAAATGAAAATCCTTCAGCTAAGGATTTAAAGAACAAGCCACATGGAGCCTGGTAGGAGGGGTGGAGCTGTGGAACAGGTAAGCTCCATACCTGTGTGTAGCAGATAAAAATTGGGAGGGACGTCTTGGCTGCTGAGGTCTCCCCAAGGAGAGAAGTGTCCCAGCCCCTCCATCCCAGGCACCCGCCCCCGATCCCAGGGTTCCAGTGCCAGAAAGAGAAATCCCCATAACTTCTGGCTATAAAAACTAGTGGGGATTTTGGCTTCTGGAGCTCCAGGCAGATCTCAAAGGCTTGCTGCCAGACTAATTCAGACTCCATCCCTCTGAGCTCCAGCACTGGGGCAGCAGCTGGAAAGGCACCAGGGATGTATAGGGAGGAATGAATGGTCTGGCATTAGGGACAGAGCTGGAAGGGCAACTTTCTGCCAGACGAAATTGCTGGCAGAGGCCATTGTTCCTTTTCTGAGGCCGTCCCTCCACCCCAACAGAGCCAACAGGTGGGTTCCATATATGAGTCTCCATCAACCTGGATACCATCCAGGTGATTCCCTGAGAACCAGCCTCACCCACATTTTGGGCTCAACCCAAGCTGGTTCTAGTGGCTTTTCCATGGTAATGCCTGTCTTGGCTCATGCTTCAGACTTTCCTAAAATGTCTCAAACAAGCAGCATTTGGCCTCAATGTGCCCCGTACTTCTCGCTAAGTGGTTCAAGGCCCTGCACTAGAAGCAGCCTGCCGTGGTTTGCAGCTTGGGCTCTCCTGGGCACCTCCAAGCCCAGCATAAGTAGCAGCCATCTGTGGATTGCTTTGTAGCTCATGCCAGGTGACCCTGTGCAGAACACAGGCAGCAGTTGACATTGGCCTGTACCCCCTGGGAGGCCCCAGAACCAGCACCCTGGTGGACAGCTTCAGACAACCTTGAAGCACCTGCACAAATAACACACGTAAAGGGTGGCCTCAGGGGACACCTCATCTCTGATGAACTAAGTCTTGCCTCATAGGGTGGGCCTGTCTGCACAGCAGGAACACCATGGTGGTCGATGGTCACAGCCAGTCCTTACAGATCAGCCTAGGAATAAATCCTTCCCATTGACGTGTCAACAGCAATCAAGGCTCAATTGCAACAGAAGGGTGTACACAGCCCACATGGGGTGACACACCTGGGGTGCCCAGCTTGTGTGATCAGGGGGGCTGTGCCACTGGACCCTACAGAACACCTACTATATAAGGCCACTCTACCAAGCCTGGTAGATGTAGCAGCTCTACCTAATTCATAGAATCAAACACAGGGAAGCTGCCAAAATGAGACAAGGAAACATGTCCCAAATGAAAGAACAGAACAAAACTCTAGAAAAAGAACTAAACAAAATGGAAGCAAGCAATCCACTGGATGCAGAGTTCAAAACACTGATTATAAGGATGCTCAATGAGTTGAGAACTTCAATAGCATAAAAAAGAACACAAAGACCATAAAAAATAACTAGCCAGAAATGAAGGTTATATTAACTAAAATAAAGAATAATTTACAGGGAGTCAACAGAATAGATAAAGCTGAGAATCAAATCAGTGATTTGGAATATAAGGAAGCAAAAGACACCCAATCAGAACAGTAAAAAGAAGAAAATGAGGGTAGTGTAAGGAGCCTTTGGGACAACCTCCAGCTCTCCAACATTCACATCATAAGGGTGCCGGAAAGGGAAGAGAGAGAAAAAAATTAAAACCTAAAGAGGCCCACACCAAGAAAATTAAAATGCAAACTGTTAAAGACAGAATCTCTTGCTTTTAGCAACAAGAGAAAAACAATTAGTTACCTACAAGGGAGTTTCCATGAGACTGTCAGCTGATTTCTCAACATAAACTTTGCAGACCAGAAGGGAGTGGCAAAAATTATTCAAAGTGATGAAAAGCAAGGACCTGTAACTAAGATTACTCTACCCAGCAAAGCTATCATTCATAATGGAAGGAGAAATAAAGAACTTCCCAGACAAGAAAAAGCTAAAGGAATTCATCACCACAAAACCATTATTACACGAAGTGTTCAAGTATCTTGAAGAAGAAGAAGGGGGAAAAGAGATTAAAAATGTGAACAATAAAATGGCAATAAGTACATATCAATAATTGAATCTAAAAAACAAATGAACAAGCAGAACAGAAACAGACACATAAATACCGAGAACGTTGTGATGGTTGCCAGATGGGAGGGGGGTTCGGGGGATGCGTGAGAAAGGTGAAGAAGGGATGAAGGACAAATTGATTGTTACAGAATAGTTCTGTTGGGATGTAAAGTACAGAATAGGAAATATAGTCAATAATATTCTAATAATTATGTATGGTGTCAGATGAATATGCGATCTATTGGGATGATCACTTAGTAATGTAATGTGTAATCACTGGGGTATGCTCTGGGAACTAATCTAATCTAATATTGTATATCAAGTGTAACTTTAAGAACTGATTTAAACTTTTTTTCATCCAGTTATTTTTAATATGTTATATTGATTATGCTATTACATTTGTCCCATTTCCCCCTTCACTCCCCTCCACCCTGTACACCCTCTCCCACCCATATCCCCCCCTTTAGTCATGTCCATGTGTCATACTTATAAGTTCTTTAGCTTCTACATTTCCCATACTATTCTTGCCCTCCCCTATCTATTTTCAACCTACAATCTATGCTACTTATTCTCTGTACCTTTTCCCCCTCTCTCCTCCTCCCACTCCCCTGTTGATAACCCTCCATGTGATCTCCATTTCTGTGGTTCTGTTCCTGTTCTAGTTGTTTGCTTAGTTTCTTTTGGTTTTGCTTTAGGTGTGGTTGTTAATAATTGTGAGTTTGCTGTCCAAAACTGATTTAAACTTAAAAAATAAAGGGAAAATGGATATAACAAGAGCTCTAAATACAGAATAATATGGATATTTTTAAAACCTTAAAGCTAGGTTTTGGATGAAGATTTAGAGTCTTTCTGGTTTCTTGCACAGTAAATATCTCTGTGCTTCTTGCTTGTAAAGATGCTGCATTTGTGGTTTTAAAAAATACACAATTTCATTTTCTTTTTGGACACATATTACCTGTTCATTGTAAAACCGTATAAAATAGGGATAAGCCAAATGAAAAAAATTGAAATTGATTATAATCCTACCACTTAGAGATAAGGACTGTTAACATTTTGCTGAGTTGGGTTTTTTTCTTTTCAGATTTTATTTATTTACTTTTTAGAGAGGGGGAGGGAGGGAGAAAGAAAGGGAAATACCAATGTGTGTTTGCCCCTTGTGGGCCCCCCACTGAGGGACCCATTCTGCAAACCAGGCCTGTGCCCTAACTGGGAATCAAACCGGCGACCCTTTGGTTTGCAGGCCAGCACTCAATCCACTGATCCACACCAGCCAGGGCTTGGTATGTGTTTTTAAAATCTTGTCTGTATGTCATTGTTTTACTACCTGTGGATCATAAGCCATCGAGGAGATGCTTTCCATTAAAGCTAAGACACTGTTAGTGAATAATAATTAATGAATGATGACAATGCTATAAGAATTATTAATTGTATTCAGTCTCGACCCTAGAGTACACTTTTTTTTTAAAGATTTTATTTATTTATTTTTAGAGAAGGAAGGGAGGGAGAAAGAGAGAGAGAGAAACATCAATGTGCAGTTGCTGGGGGCCATGGCCTGCAACCCAGGCATGTGACCTGACTGGGAATCGAACCTGTGATGCTTTGGTTCACAGCCCGTGCTCAATCCACTGAACTATGCCAGCCAGGGCCACTTTTTTTTTTCCTTACATCCATTTTCAGGGCCCTAATGACCTCAGTGTCTTTAAGTCTTGTAACATGGTTTTACTATTGCTAGCTTTCTCTAAATTTCTGCAGAAACACATTCAGGTAAGCAGACATCTTCTTAATATTTTGTGTGACATGGAAAATATGCATAAATCATTTCTGCATACCAAAATACAGTGGTGGTCTCTGGAGGAAAACATTTGTGTGTTGTTGGAGTTGCAGGCTAAACTAGCTGCTTTTTCACTGGAACACAGTTTTAATTTGAAAGAATGGCTGACATACTAAGGTTATTCATACCTGTCACACCTGGTTTGCTTCTCCACAGAGCAGCTCCATTCTCATGCTTACATTATCACACGGTTTATGGAAGAGACAGGGTATCTCACTCTCAAAGGCCTCAATAAACCCTGGCTGGATTGTTGAGTTTGTTAGAGTACCATCCCAATACTCCTTATATTGTGGGTTCCACCCCCAGTCAGGCCACATACAAGAATCAACCAATTAATGCATGCATGAATAAGTGGAACAACAAATCAAATCAGTGTTTCTGTCTTCCTTCTCTCTCTAAAATATTTTTTTAAGATTATTTATTTTTAGAGAGAGGGGAAGGGAAGGAGAAAGAGAAGGAGAGAAACATGGATGTGTGAGAGATACACTGTTCAGTTGCTGTTGCTCACACACCTCCAACCAGGGAGCTACTCCACAACCCAGGCTGCCTGTGCCCTGACTCAGAATCAAACCAACAACCTTTTGTTTTCCAAGCTGGCACTCAATCCACTGATCACATGAGCCAGGGCTAAAAACAATTTTTTTAAAAAAGAGAGCTTTGTAGACCCTGACTGGTATGGGTCAGTTGACTGAGTGTCATCCTGCAAAGCAAAAGGTTGGTGGTTCAATTCCTGGTCAGGGCACATGCCTGGGTTGCAGGTTTGAGATCACATTGATGTTTTTCTTCTTCTCTTTCTCTGAAAGTAAATAAATAAACAAATGAAATATTTTTTTAAAAGCCTCTGTAGATGTTTTATTGCACTGTGTTACATCTTCATCACCAAATCTATCCCTGTGACTAGGGTGGAATGTAGTGATTGGCCCTAGGTCAGAGGCCCTCTCCTGAATCTCCAAACTACAATAGCTAAGAGTGGAGGGTGCATGGTTCCTTAGGGCAACCTTGTATCTTTCAAAGGTAACTTTCACTTTTGACATTGTATTTCTGTCTCAGGTTGTTCTCAGATGCAAGTCCTGAATGGTTGAGAGCCTGCATGGGTCCTGGAACCAGACAGCCTGGGTTTGTGATGATTCTAGTCTCCTCTTCTGTGAAATGGAACACATGACATTACTACCTCTGAGAGTTGTGAGGATTAAATGTATTAATATGTATACAATGCAACATACAGATGTATTGTAGAACTGTACGCTTGAAACTTACGAACCCATGTCACCCTAATAGAATTTTTTAAAAGATTAAATGTTTTAAGCCCTGGCTGGCGTAGCTCAGTGGATTGAGCACGGGCTGCGAACCAAAGTGTCGCAGGTTCAATTCCCAGTCAGGGCACATGCCTGGGTTGCAGGCCACAGCCCCCAGCAACCGCACATTGATGTTTCTCTCTTTCTCCCTCCTTTCCCTCTCTAAAAATAAATAAATAAAATCCTTAAAAAAAAGAAAATGAAAATACAATACACACACACACACACACACACACACAGATTAAATGTTTTAATATATGTAAAACACTTGGAACACTTCTGGACATGTAGTGGAGGGTGCATGGTTCCCCAGGGCAACCTTGTATCTTTCAAAGGTAACTTTCACAATTGACATTATATTTTCTGTTTCAGGTTGTTTTCAGGTGCAGGTCCTGAATAGTGGTTAAGAGCATGAAAAGTTATGTATTTGTAACCTTCAGGGGTAGGGCAGGGTGTTCATTAGAGTTTTCCTGTTTTCTCTACAATTGTCCCATTCAGAATTCTACAACTCACATCCCCTTAGGCCAGAACAGAGTCTCCTTTCCTACCACCAATCATTAAAGAAAAGGCACAGCCTTCCCAAGATGAATTTAGGTTTCATGCATTTCCCTGAAACATTCAGAATAGCAAGAGAATGCCTGGCAGTGACTGGTTTAGGGGTGAATTCTTTCCACATGTTTGTGCTTGGGGGATGGGATTATGCTGACTGGGTAGGTGAGAGGAGAGTCATCCTCCCAAGAACCCCATGGCTGCCACACAGTGACTGAAACTAGCATAAACGCCTGCAAGAATGGACAACGTTCGATGTTTGAATTTATGTAGAGCAAGAAAGAAAACCAATTTAATTTTTCTAAAGATACTCTTTTTAGGATACAGAAAAATTGAAGAAAGAAGATGATCCATAATCCCGATGCCCTAACAACAATAATTGGTACTTGAAAAAGTAATTGTACATGGAAAAAAAATGATAAATGCAAACATTCAGAAATGTGTAAAACACAGTATAGAAGATTACTGGAAAGATTGGCAAAACTTCAAAACGGACTATATATAGGGGTGGACAAAATTAGGATTAAAGTTGTAACAAATAACTGATACAATAATAAATGGTAACACAAGAATAAACTGTTTTGCGTAGTCACCACTGTAACCTACTTTTGCCCATCCCTGTATACATACAGAGAGGGGAGGAGAGGGAGATAGTAGAAAATGTAGCAAAATGTTAACATTGGGCAAATATAGGTAAAGATTTGCAATTCTTCTGTAAATACAGATTTTAAATAATTTAAAAATAAAAGCGTGTCAAGAGAAACAGGCACAGTAAACCTCTCGTTGCCGTATATTTGTGGTTTCTATGCAGTCTTTTACGACGCATGCTTAAAAGAAAATGCCACACATATTTGTCTAGTCCTTCCTCTCCATGGATGGAAAGTTCTTCCAAGTTCCTTCTGTGAAATATACATACAGTATGTTTCTATGTCAACATTTTAAAGAGAATAATTTTGGGAATCATTCGTTGTACTTGGTCAAGGCAACAGTCGAGGAAAAAGACCGGCAATTTTTTAAGAACGCTCAAACCCTTTTGCAAAGGCCGGCTGCGACGAGGCTGAAATCCACCCTTCGCGCTACTTGCCGGGATTTGGAGTCTTCCAACTCCGAACAGCTAGGATTCCCTGGCCGCTCCCTCATCTCGCGATACTCTCCTCTCTCGGGTTAGGCCCTACGACCCCCCCCCCCCCAACAACGTGTTTTTCAAATCCACCAATAGACGCACAACGTAGGCTCAAACCAGCCAATCGGAATGCGGAGCCACCGGGAAATTTAAATCGCGCCGGCCGGCTGCACGAGCCACACGGTCTTCGAGCTGATCTGTGTCGGGCGTTTTCAGAGCAACTGAACCGCAGCCTGTCCGCCTCGCACGTCTTCTGTGAAAGGAGTAAGCAGGCAGTGCAGGTACCAACTCAGGCCCACCCGGGCCAGACACGTACGAGTGGCCATTAGGCAACACTCTGCTTGCGGGTGGCGGGAGGGAAGGCCTCGGGTACACGCTCGGCCTGGCTTTGGCCTCCCTTTTTATGGAGGCCTCCAGGGCGTCTTTCGCTGTCGAGGGGGCTGTTACACGATGCCAGTCCGCGGGCTTTAGACCGTCTAGGCTCTGCGGACCTCAGCGAGAGCCTTGACTCTTAGCGACTCGGAAAATCAGACTGAGTTTTGAGAGCCAAAGTGCCAGGAGGCGGCCTGGCGCCGCCTGCCCTTCCTCCGCTGCATCTTCCGGGGGTGGGGGACAGGGGACGGGACTGGAGATGATGCAGGTGGAAGTTGTATGGTCTGCCTCTTACAACGAAGGCCTTGGGTTGGCTGTGCCAATTTCGTAAGTTAACATAATGGAGTAAAGATAAATCGAAAGGAACCTTTGAAGGTTGCTCTTTAAGTAGCCGAGTCAGAATGATGTCAGCTGATAATCATCATCCTCATGAAGAATGTTCACTCGAAATTCCTGGTATTGAAAGTGTTAGCGAGATACGGAAGATACAGAGAACTGCGTCGCACATTTTCAGTGTTGACAGAAAAATGTTATGGAAGGCTTAATAAATGCAATAGTGAACGAAATTTTTCTTTTATTGAAAATTGTGAGGAGTGCGCCTATTTTGGTTATTTAAAGACCAGAGGACCTGAATCTATTGAGCCTAGGATATAGTTTTTACTGTAAGCTCAGTTTCCTACTTTGTCTTCAGTTAACTATTCATGGACTGTACATAGTAGTCTAGATCTGCACCGTCCAATATTGGACATGCTCGTGGCAAGTCCGAATTTTGAGCTATGGTGTACGCTTACAATGCACACAAGATTTCAAAGAATTAGTACGAAAGAAGAATGTGAAATATCTGTTAATATTTTTCTTACAGACAAAGCAAAATGATAAACGGGAAATTTTTTTTCTCTCCCTCATCTCATAGCTGTCTCCCTTTGTCTCACAACCATGTCCACCAATGAGAATGCTAACTCACCAGCTGCCCGTCTTAACAGGTTTAAGAACAAGGGGAAAGACAGTACAGTGAGTACCTTCTGTTGCTTTCATATAGTATTGGTTAAATGGAAAGATATTTTTGGGAATTTGAAAAAAAAAAAAGCCCTTACCTTGCAACAAAACCTAAAGTAGTAATAGGTGAAATGATCTGTTACCTTTTACCAAGGAAATGAGGCGTCGCCGAATAGAAGTTAATGTGGAGCTGAGGAAAGCTAAGAAGGATGAACAGATGTTGAAAAGGAGAAATGTGAGCTCCTTTCCTGATGATGCTACTTCTCCACTGCAGGAAAACCGCAACAACCAGGTGAATATATTTTAGCTTATGAATTATGGTAAACCCAGAAAATCAGTATGGTTGTTAAGTATTTTAAAGCATTCCTATCTTTACGGTTTTAACAATGAAATTGGCGAAGATTGTTTTTTCCCTGCTCTGAATCAGTAGTTCTGCTGGGTTTCCTACCTGCTCTTAGTAGTCTGCTGAACCTGACCCAAGGTCTTCTTTAGCTTTGATCTCCCTTCATGTTCGCCTGCATTTACAGTTGCCAGCTCAGTTACCTGACCTGGCCCATTCCAGTACCAAATGAAAATGTGTCCAGAACCAGCCACTCTCTGGCCCATTCCTACCTTTTTTTTTTTTTTTTTTTTTTTATTCTCTGTTTTTTGTACTTGTCTGAAAACTGTTCCACATGTAAAATGATGAATATTTAAGTAACAGGCAAAATTAAATGTAGGGCTAATGAATATTTAGTAACTGATTGTAAACCTAAAAAAAAATGCCTTCCCAATGACAAAGAGGGATATTATTGTTTGTAGTTAATCCAAAAGATAATTTGCAAAATCCCACTGTTTTGTAGGGCACTATAAATTGGTCTGTTGAGGACATTGTCAAGGGCATAAATAGCAACAATTTGGAAAGCCAGCTCCAAGCTACTCAGGCTGCAAGGTAAGTCATCTGTTGTAGCATAAGTAACCCTAGAAATTAGCCTTTTAGATTTTTCTTAAAAAAAATTATTTTCAGAGGGGAAGGGAAGGAGAATGAGAGTTTGTGAAACATCATTGTGTGGTTGCTTCTCACGTGTCCCCCACTGGGGACCTGGCCTGCAACCCAGGCATGTGCCCTGACTAGGAACCGAACAGGGGACCGGGGACCCTTTGGTTCACAGGCCTGCGCTCAATCCGCTGAGCCACACCAGCCAGGGCAGATTTTCCTTTTTTGTGGGAAAGAGATAGATGGTATGGGTAATGGTTAAGCCAGCTGTAGGAATCTTCCCTTAGGTAAAACTGTGATTTTCTGTAATACCTCTAAAGTCCCACCCATACCCGATGATCATCACTATTAACCTTTGGTGTACTTTAAAAAAAAATTGCAAATTTTTTGTCAATGTGGCATTTCAAGTAAGTGTCAGGGAAAGGAATTGTTCAGTAAGTGGGATTGGCATATACATTTAGAATGGTATATCCATTTAGAAAATAAGTATATTTAGACTCTTATCATCTCTCATCATACACAAATATTTGTGACATCCCTCACAGAAAGGATTAGTAATTTCTGGAGCGTAATGGTATGGAAAATCTAAATGGCAAATGTGGAAAAGACTTAACCTTACTTGGTCAGAGAAACAAATTAACGAGAGTGTAACTTTCAGATGTCTTGAAGTTTTAAAAAACTGACAAGATCTAGCCCTGGCCAGTATGGTTCAGTTGGTTGGAGTGTTCTGTACACCAAAAGGCTGAGGGTTTGATTCCTGGTCAGGGAACATACCTAGGTCATGGGTTCGATTCCTAGTCAGGGTGTATATGGGAAGAGGCTGATCAATGTTTCTCTCTCTCCCCTTCCTCTATCCCTTCCTCTCTGTAAAATCAATAAATATTTTAAACATTAAAAAAAAACCTGGCAAGATCTAAGGTAGATTTCTGTAGGGATTCAGAGAAGAGAGTAATCTACATTAGTGGTAGAGTGTGTGTGTGTGTGTGTTGTAGTAACCCTGATCCAAGGAAATGATTGTTGATTTTTAGAGAGGGGAGTGGGAGAGAAAGAGAAACATCGATCAGTCGCCTCCTGTTCTCGCCCTGACTAGGGATGGAACTCACAACCTAGGTATGTGCTCTGACTGGGAATTGAACCCGGGACCATTTTGGTGTATAGAATGGTGCTCCAACTAACTGAGCCACCTGGCCAGAGCCATTACTGGTGATATTTTGATTTTGGAAAAATGGGTATTTAAAGACGCCACATACAGTAAGTAGTACATTGCAACCAGTGTGTCCAGCTCCTTTTAAATTACAGGATAATTTGAGCGTTTAGTGCTTTACCGTAAAAGGTTATCTGAAGTTCTAAACTCTTGAATTGCATTTTTAATTGGTTTTTACACACACTTATTTGTTAATCACCTTCAACTTTTTTTTTTTTCTGCTCGCCCATAGGAAACTGCTTTCTAGGGAAAAACAGCCACCGATAGACAACATAATCCGGGCTGGTTTGATTCCAAAATTTGTGTCCTTTTTGGGCCGAACTGATTGTAGTCCCATTCAGTTTGAATCTGCCTGGGCCCTCACTAACATTGCTTCCGGGACATCGGAACAGACCAAGGCTGTAGTAGATGGAGGTGCTATCCCAGCATTCATTTCTTTGTTGGCATCTCCCCATGCTCACATCAGTGAACAAGCTGTGTGGGCTCTGGGAAACATCGCAGGTACTTGGCATTTTAAATTGTTTTGATGGAATGTCTCTAATCATGAGGTTGGAAAAAGTGTTATTGTATTTTTAAAGATTTTATTTATTTTTAGAGAGAGGAGAAGGGGAGAAAGGGAGAGAAGCATCAGTGTGTGGTTGCCTCTTGCGTGCCCCCTACTGGGGACCTGGCCCACAACCCAGGCATGTGCCCCAACTGGGAATTGAACCAGTGACTTTGGTTCACAGGCTGGCACTCAGTCCACTGAGTCACACCAGCCAGGGCTGCTTTGTTATAAGTAGTAGTGACCTTTGTGTTAAGTTTTGAACTTGCTTTCTTCTGGTGCTTATTAGATGTGAAAGTGGCATGTAGGTAAGTTAGGAAATTTCTGAGAGTGTTTCCTTTATGTTAAAATATTGGCACACTGGATCACTAAATATTGATAGTGCTAGAAAAGTAGATAGGTTTGACTTTGCCCTTTTTTCAGGTGATGGTTCAGTTTTCCGAGACTTGGTTATCAAATACGGTGCAGTCGATCCATTGTTGGCTCTTCTTGCAGTTCCTGATATGTCATCTTTAGCAGTAAGTTACTGACATAGTCAAGTTACTCACTTGTTGATTCTAATTTTCCCACCTCCCCCCAAAACAGGACCTTTATTGCATTTTTCTTTTCCCTCAGTGTGGCTACTTACGTAATCTTACCTGGACATTGTCAAACCTTTGTCGCAACAAGAATCCTGCACCCCCATTAGATGCTGTTGAGCAGATTCTTCCTACTTTAGTTCGTCTCTTGCATCATGATGACCCAGAAGTACTAGCAGATAGCTGCTGGGCCATCTCCTACCTTACTGATGGTCCAAATGAACGGATTGAAATGGTTGTGAAAACAGGAGTTGTGCCGCAGCTTGTGAAGCTCCTGGGAGCTACTGAATTGCCAATTGTGGTAAGCTATTAACCTTCAGATGAGAACATAAAGTATAAGGAACATAACTATTTGATATTAGTATTGACATACTACTTATTTGAGGCTGTGATGAGCCTATAACTTATCAAAATTTGGGGGGGTATAGAATTTTTGAGCAATGTTAGAAAAAAGACAAGTGTCACTGTGTCATTATTATTTTTTTTTTTCCCTTTTCAGACTCCTGCGCTGAGAGCCATAGGAAATATTGTCACTGGGACAGATGAACAGACTCAGGTTGTAATAGATGCGGGAGCACTTGCTGTGTTTCCCAGTCTGTTGATGAACTCTAAGACTAATATTCAGAAAGAAGCGACATGGACAATGTCAAACATCACAGCTGGCCGTCAGGACCAGATACAGCAAGTTGTGAATCATGGATTAGTCCCGTTCCTCGTTGTTGTTCTCTCTAAGGTAGTGAAGCCTTAGGCCTTAATCCAAGAATTGTTAGCACTTATGGATAGGCATTTGGAACTGTGTTTGATAAGATTCTTTTTTTTTTTTTTTTTTAACTTTTTGTTAAAAAAAGATTTCTTTATTGATTTGAGAAAGGGGGAAACATCGATTTGTTTTCCACTTATGCATTCATTGGTTGCTTCTTGTATGGGCCATGACTGGGAACTGAACCCACAACCTTGGTGTACTGGGGTGATGCTCTAAACAACTGAGCTACTTGGCCAGGGAATAAGACTCTTAATGTACTGATGTTGCATTTCTTTGCTAAATAACGGCCAATAATCTTTTTTTTTTTTTTTTTTGATAGTATTTTTGGAGTCTTATTTTTACAACCATTCTGAAATAAACCTGTTTTCTTATGTTTATTAGGCAGACTTTAAGACACAAAAGGAAGCTGTATGGGCTGTGACCAACTATACAAGTGGTGGGACAGTCGAACAGATTGTATACCTTGTTCACTGTGGCATAATAGAACCATTGATGAACCTCTTAACTGTGAAAGATACCAAAATTATTCTGGTTATTTTGGATGCCATTTCAAATATCTTCCAGGTAAGTCTTAACAAGGTAGTTTGAGTCTAGAATAATGATCCTTGGCTTATCCGTCACCCAGTGTGAACAGTTTGTCAACGTTTGACTTACTATCCTACTTCTCTTTAACTATGTCTCCTAAATTTTTCATAACAAATGATTTCATCTAAATATTTCTATATCTCCTAAAAGTTGAGGACTTTTAAAAAATCAAATCACAGTATTCTTACACTTAATAAATTTTTTTTATATCAACAGATGACTCAGGGAAATTTGTTTTTGTGTACCATAGACCATGGTTCTCTATAGACAATGGTTTTCCACCTTAACTAAGAGATTATATATCTGGGGTGTTCTTACAAAACAGAAATCTGTTTCCATCACAGATCAGTTGAACCTGAATATAGTGTCATTTTTAAAATATTCGATTAAATAACTTATTATGCAGGTAAAATATATAAAATTGTAAAACTTAATGTGAAAAAATGTAGTGTCATTTTTATAGATGTCCAGGTGATGATGAACAGAAAAGGTTGAGAACTATTCGAAGATCTTTGTGACCAAAAGCTACGGAAGTAGTTGCTAAGAGCAAGTATAGGTCAGATCACCTTGAATTTTTTTTTTTTTTTTTTTAGGATTTTCTTTATTTTTGGAGAGAGGGGAAGAGAGGGAGATAAACATCAGTATGAGGGAAAGATTGATGGGTTGCCTCTTGTATGCGCCCCAACTGGAGACCAAACCCGAAGCGCAGGCTTGTGTCCTGATTGGGAATCAACCAGTGACCTTGGTGACCCTTCTCTTTGCAGGACGACGCCCAACCTGAGCCACACTGGTCAGGGCTCCCCTTGTGTTTTTTAAAAAATGTAAAATGGAGATAGTTTTTATCTCATAAGGTTTGTTAAAGGAACTGTGAAGTGTTATTTCTGTCTGATAAATATTAGTATTCAAACATAGATTGGGATTTTTTTAGGCTGCTGAGAAACTAGGTGAAACTGAGAAACTTAGTATAATGATCGAAGAATGTGGAGGTTTGGACAAAATTGAAGCTCTACAAAACCATGAAAATGAATCTATATACAAAGCCTCATTAAACTTGATTGAGAAGTATTTCTCTGTAGAGGTGAGTGACATGGTAATGTTAATAAGAACTTGGAAAGTAGACATTTAAGGTTAAGTTTAGACTTTTTAAAATAAGGCTTTATTTATTTATTTTTAGAAAGAGAAGAGGGGAGGGAGAAAGAGGGGGAGAAACAGTGATTGGTTGCCTCTCACACACCTTCCACTGGGGACTTGGCCCCACAACCCAGGCATGTGCCCAGACTGGGAATCGAACCACCGACCTTTCAGCTCACAAGCTGGCACTCAATCCACTGAGCCACATCAGCCAGGGCTTTTTTCTCATGCTTTTTAAAATATTTATATTTAGAGAGAGGGGAAGGGAGTGAGAAAGGAAGAGAAATACTCATGTGTGGTTACCTCTCATGTGCCCCCTACCAGGGACCTGGCCTGCATTCCAGGCATGTGCCCTAACTGGGAGACTTTTGAGTTCACAGGCCCGCACTCAATCCACTGAGCCACACCAGCCAGGGCTCTCATGCTTTTAAAGATGCCCTGTACCCTTTTTAAATACAGCAGAATTATCAGTGTGAGTGGGACATAATGTATATGTATTTGCTCCTCAAATGTTTGGCTTGATGATAATATAATCTTTTTAACTTGAGATTTTTAAAAAATCACCAATTGACTTTGAAATGAATAAATAGCCTTGGGAATCTTAAAATATTTTGGGAGTAAGTGTGTCAATGGAGTAAGTTAGTCACTGGAGAAGTAGGCCATACTCTGGGCCTAATAAGCATTTTTTCCCTTGCCTATTAAAATGAAAGGCAGAGAAGAACCTTCCCCTCCCTTGTACTAATGAATTGGCACGTTTTGGCAGCCCTCTCTCCCTTCCTTCGCTTTTTCAAATATGGTACAGGATTAAAGGTTGGAATATGCAGATGAAGACCTTAAGAGTAAATACAGATTTCTGGGTAGGCTACTGCTTAGAAATATGCCATATTTATGAGATTACATTTTTTCGTTTAATACTTTCAGGAAGAGGAAGATCAAAATGTTGTGCCAGAAACTACCTCTGATGGCTATACGTTCCAAGTTCAGGATGGCGCTCCTGGGACCTTTAACTTTTAGATTGTCCAGCTGAGGCATAAAATGTTGTTTGTTGTGTGCTATGTTTGGTATAAGTTCGTCTTACTGTTTCTCTACTAAGAACTCTTTTTAAATGTGGTTTGTTATTGTAGCACTTTTTACAATGAAACTATACTTGAACAGTTCCAAACTGTACATACTGTATGAAACCTCTCCTTTCAATGAGTTTCTTATTTCTATGTGGAATTTCCTATCTTACAGTGTCTTGTAAATAAAGATTAAGTTTCACCATTTATGTTACTTCACCATGCCTGTGTTTTGCTTTCCAGTGTTTGGAGCTCATAGGTTAAAATGAAGGGTAACAGAACCACAATGATGTGACTAATTAGAGGTGTAGTTCTGGTTACGGACATCATTTGACTTAACATTTATCAAGGACAGAGGAGTGACAACTTTTCCTGCCTGCTCCTGAGTTTGGGCTTTGCCCTAGGTTGCTTCTCTTCGTGGTAATGGTGGCAGTTGGCATTTCCAGGTTTCACATCCATTTGTACCAGCCAGAAAAAAATTGTTCTGAGTTTTCACAAAAGAATGAATAAAACTTCCCAGAAGCCTTTGGCCCATCTCCTCAAGTCTCCAGTGGCCAGGGGGGTGAAATAAAAAAAAAATTAATGATGAATCTCCATGAGTTGCAAGTGAAATTCATTCCTCTCAGCCTTCAAGGCAATAGCTTGGGATCATCACCTGCAAAGTTTACCCAGTAAGTCAGGTTTATTTGGTAAGAGGTTGGACACAACTATTACATCTTTTCTTTTTCATTTAATCCTCAGGTGCTCCTTCCATGTACTCGGTTGAAAACCACTAGAAGGAAAACTAGCTCTGCTGTTAGCAGAATAGGAAAGAATGGGGTGGGAGTGTTAACTACAGTACCCCTTATGTCTGAGGAAAAATGAAATGATTGAAAAAGTACTATCTTGTTCCTGCTTTTTGGGTTAGCAGAAACATGATGAGCCAGTCCTCCACTGCTGAACTCTTGACAGCCTTGCCTGCCTTTATTCCCCTGTAGAAGACAAAATGCCATGGTACTAGAGGTGGGGATTTGAGTTGAGATTGAAGTTGAAAGTGATTTATGCTTTGCAGTGTGGGCCTGACATATGGTTCCCACAAAGAAAGGGGCAAGAAGGGCTGTTTGGCCATCAGGGAGGTAATGACCAGAAAATACAACATTCGCAAACACATCCATGGAGTGGCTTTCAGGAAGTGTGCCCCTCGGGCACCAAAGAGATCCGGAAATTTGCCGTGAAGGACATGGGAACTCCAGATGTGCGCGTGGACACCAGGCTCAACAAAGCTGGCTGGCTAAAGGAATAAGGAATGTCCCACCCTATTCGTGTGCGGTTGTCCAGGAAACTTAAAAAGGGTGAAGTTTCACCAAACAAGTCCTGTACATTATCCACATGTCTGTCATCACTTTCAAGAACCTAGTTAATGTGGATGAGCTAACTGCTTATCGTCAAATAAAATTATAAAACTGCAAAAAAAGTGACTTATGACCTTCAGGGGCACCGTATCCCACCAAGAAGGTAGATTTCAAGTCAGTAGCACTATAATACAGCAAATTTCCATTTACCTTCTCTCAGTGGTCAGGGGATTCTTCCTGTATTTCATCAACAAACACATAAATACTGTTGTTTTAGGAAACAAATCACTTTAATTTGCTACTTTAATTTGACCTTTCCATTTCGAAAGGTCATTACAGTATCATTTGCAAAATTCAACAAGGAAAGATGCCACCGGTGGCATGTTCTGGGAACCACAGAACCATCAACTGTGTGTCAAATACATTTCACCTTGTGCAGGTGGTGAACGTTTTATGAAAGTTTCCTCCATGAAACAGAATGTTGAGTGCTTATGCTGTTTGGTTGCAGAAAAAGCAACTTTCTAACCTGGAACACTAAACCATGTTGCATGTGATCTGCTGTAACTTAAGCTGTCTTAGGGGCCCTGGTCTTTTTCCCTTGCTTTTCCTATTCAAAGGCTTCCCCATGAAGGCGGCGAGGAGGTGGTGGTGGGGCGTGACTGGAGGAGAAGTAACCAAACTGTGGCTCTGTAGGCTCCATTTCCCAGCTAGTTCTTGCTCCATTCCCTGTTTTTCTTATTCTTTCTGAAACGCAACTCCCTTGGATGCTGAATCCAAATCTTCTTAACCTGAGAAAAAGTGATGTGAAAAGTAAATCTGGACCCTAAAGATAGGTAGAGCTTAATAGCTTTAGAGTGATTAGTGTAAATAGTATTAGGTCTGGATTTGTTAAAGTAAAAGTCTTGATTCAATATAAAGTAATGGACAGGAGACAGCTGATTACCAAAAGTACATTTTCACATTTTAGATAAAACTCATACTAATTTCCTTGGAGTTGTTAAAATTTGTGGAGACATTTTTTTTTAAACTTAATTGGATGAAAATTTTGACTTTGGGTTTTTATATTCAGCTTGATGTTGAAAAATCTGAGAAAACAGCCCCAGCTGGTATGGCTCAGTGGATTGAGCTCTGGTATGTGAACCAAATGGTCACTGGTTTGATTCCTAGTTGGGAACATGCCTGGGTTGTAGGCCAGGTCCCCAGTGGGAGGAGCTTGAGAGGCAACCACACATTGATGCTTCTCTCCCTCTCTTTCTCCTTTCCTTACCCTCTCTAAAAATAAAAAAAAATCTTTTAAAAAATAAAAGTCTGAGAAAGTTCTATAGAGTCACCAACTTTTTCCTCTTTTACGTGTCTAATTGCTTTCGTTGATACATTAAATTTTTTTTGGCTCCTAGCAGTTTTAAATTTCATTTAAGACTTTAAAAAGAAAGACTTCAATTATATTTCTTTGCCTATATTTTATCATAGGTAAGTAAGGGTGGGAAGGTAATGCAAATTTCATGAGGCAAATACCAAGTAAAAACTGCTGACATGTATTCTGCTTGTTATGAAAATATTTAAAGTAACAATTAAAAAATTGAATTTCAGTATTAAACATTTCACAAAATATTGACTCTTTAAATTACAACATTGTATCTTGGCCTTAAATCTTATCAAGCTACTATTTTTGGAATAAAGTAGGAAGTAAACATTTCATTTCCTAAGGGAGTTTGAGTTTTTCCCTCTCACCCTCAAACTTTTTGTGGCAACATCTCTGAAAAGATAAACTCTAGATAATTTCTTGTTATAGTAAATCCTAGCTGTTAAATAGGCTTTTTGCTTCAGCACTTGGCCTCTTAGATTGTTCTTTTTTTTTTTTTTTTGCTTCCAGAATCAAAATTGTGTTCACCAAAGTGGTATTTTTCCTTTCCATCCTATCAATAGTGGTAAAAGCAAAATCTTGTTTTGTTTGTATGGGCGGTTGGAAAGCTTGTGAGATACAGGACCCCAAGTTCAGAAGGCCATTAAGGGAAGTGCAGTTGGCTACTCCTTACCTCCCTCCACCCTGCTGACGCTTGCCAAAACTCAGCTGGCTGACTTTGGAAAGCCCTTGAAATATGTCACTAATAGTGCTTTCTTTTGAGATTGGGCTGTTGACCTCATTTGTGATGAACAAAGCCTGGCCAGATCATGCAGCATCCCCGTCCCCCCCAAGGGAAAGTGTAAGTGAAAATGTTTTAGCAACATTACTGCTAAAGTGTCATAACCCCAGCTAATAAAGATGATAAAAAACACTCAAGCTGTCAAGTAAAATTTTTTTTGAGGGCAGAACAATTTAATTTTGAATATTTGTATGTTAAATGGCATGTTGTTGGCATAGTTTGAAAGCATAATGCTGGTGTGTATAAACATCCAGTTCCTCCTAAATATTTGGGACAGTTTCATAATGTGGTGTAGGAGTTGTATTAACCAAACCCTTTTAGATTGATCAGTTTATGCATTCCTCCCAGGCTTTTCACAATCATAAATATCTTTCCCCGTCCTAGGCCTGGCATGGGGTATAGTGGAATGGACTCGTGATTAGGAGGCAGCTCTGCCTGAGTTCAAATATGTTAGTGACCTTTGGGCTGTTAAAAGATCACAATCCCTGGTCTAAAACAAGTACTCTTTAGCTATTAACTACTACATAATATTAATATCCCAGGTTAACCATTATAGCCATAGAACAGCTATTCCCAACCTTATAATTAACAGCAAAGATTTATTAATTCTACACACTTCTATTTTGATATATTTTACCTTCTAGGCTATTTATTATTACTTTTTTCCTAATCAATCACAGATATAAATCACCATGAGCTCACCACATGGTTTGTTTCTATATTCGGTGATAGGATTCTATCCAAAAGTTGGGTGTTCTGTCAGCCGTTAGGCCTCTCACAGGCTTGATATCGATTACTAAGCAGTGGGGCTGGCCCAAGGCCCACCAGCCTTTAGCCTTTGCAGCTAGCCGGTGAGAGCTCCGAGTTCCCTGTGTCCATTGTTAACCTTTCTCTGAATTCTATTGGACGAAATGTCTGGAGCACCTCCTCACCCAGTACCTCACCGGCCGGAGAACAGCGGTCTGAGCCACCCCTGTCCGACGTGGGGATGGTTTGCTTGGCAGCTTGGCAGCGTAAACAGCAGATAGGCCTTTACTCGGCAATGATACGAAGCCCATTGACAGAACAAACGCTTGACTGTGAAACAGCCAAACAAAGCTGTACTTTTTACTCTGAAAAAGGTTTACTGAGAGCTTGAACAGGTTCAGGCAGGAATATTGGAAGCTTATCCATGAAAATGAAGAGAGGATGAGGAAAATTTGGGTGAATAAAAAAATTAATTCAAGCCCTGGCTGGTGTGACTCAGTGGATTGAGCGACGGCCTGCAAACCAACGGGTTGCTGGTTCAATTTCCAAATTCCCAGTCAGGGCACAGGCCTGGGCTGTGGGCCGGGGCCCCAGTGCGGGGCGTGCGAGAGGCAACCACACATTGATGTTTTTCTCCCTCTCTCTCTCTCTCTAAAAATAAGTAAATAAAATCTTAAAAATAATTATTCAAAATGAATGAAAAGTCAAGGTATGATATACAGAAGGCAGTTTCTGATTGTATCTACAAAAATACGTATTTCACAGGAAAAACATGGGAAAACATAGGCATAAGGCTTTTCAAAATTATGACTAACACCAAGGTTTGAGGTGACCAGTGACCACCTCCACCCTGTATTCTTGCCCATCCTTTCAACCTACGTCTTTGTCACTCTGAGGAAACACTAACTTAGTGAATACGAAGCTCACTCCTTTTCTTTCTTTTTGGTAACTTTGTCAAGTAACTTTTTCTAGTTATAGGAGCAACACT
Source organism: Phyllostomus discolor (assembly GCF_004126475.2). NCBI lineage: Eukaryota > Metazoa > Chordata > Mammalia > Chiroptera > Phyllostomidae > Phyllostomus > Phyllostomus discolor. The sequence continues at coordinate 89,295,468 of NC_040910.2, forward strand.
AATTTTAGAAAATTAAAAAAAAACACAGAATACCACAAAGATTAAAATAAGAGCCTAAAATCCCACCATAGAATTGTACATTTTTTCAGGGATAGGAATTCTTAATCTGAGTTTCCTGAGATCCAGGAGAGGCCTTAAGGGGGCCCATGAACCCCTGAAATTGGACGCAAAGTTGAAATACATGCGTGTGAGCTTTTCTGAGAATGGGGCTCGTAGCCAGATGAAAATTAGGCTCTCAAAGGTGTGGCCCCCTTCAGAATATTGCAGATATCAGGTGTAGATCTCTCCAATTTATTTTCTTCATCTGGGTGGTGTGCTTTTTAAATTCAGCCTCCGAGCTTGCTTTCTTTCATACGGTGGTGGAAGACCTCAGACCCATGAAGTTAGCTGTCATTTGACTAAAGAGCTCGAGTTGAGCAGGAGTCCTAACTGCTGTTCCTACAGGATGGCATTTGGTCGACATTCATTCCATGAGCATGATGAAGCACACCAGGAATGTGACGCGTTTTTCCCTGGAAACAGTGATGGCAGGGGCTTGTGGTACTTCCCTCGGCCTCCCGGCAGTCCTGGGCGGCAACGCAGGACGTGCTTGGCTCCTCAGCCTCCCGCTGACAGCCAGGTCTCTGAGAGGCCAATCACACGCTTCCCAGCGTTGGATCCCGAGCCCTGTTGACCAGGAGGGGAATGAATGGTCCCCCGAGGCAGCAGGGAACTTGCCTGCCCTTCGCCAGCATAATCAGATCTGTCATTGTCTAAAGGAATTGGCTTTCTTTCTGAGCCTTGCTCTTTGCTTTGGAGGTAACGCCTGCCATTTTCCTCTGGTATTTCTGCTGCGCTGGGCATGCTTGCCTTTCTCATTGGATGAGACGGGAGATATTTGCTAGCCAGAGTCACAGCTGGCTCCCAGATGGCTTGCTGTCCCATTCTCCCCCTCCCCCACTCCAACATCCCAACACTGATTTGCTTGGGAGGTTTAAACTCTCCAGAGGTGGCATGGGGGAAATCAGTTTCTTTTGACTGGACATTCTAGAATTCTGCCTAAAACAGAAGTTGACCTCATTCATACTTTCCACCAAAGACTGAGGGTAACTTGATAACCAGAAAGCTATTACTAGCATTGCTAAATTACCTAGTGAAGAAAGTTCTCTCTCTCTCTCTCATATATATATATATATATATATATATATATATATATATATATACACACATACATATACACACACACAGACAATGCTAGAAGAGTTCTCCAGGGTATGTTCTTGGGGACACTGAGTATGACATCAAAATGATCTAAGATGATTATAGTCTCCAGTTCCCAGAGCGACGGTATTCACCCCGTTCAGGTGGACATGGGCAGCAGACCTCAAATAGTCTCCTGTTGCAAAGAAATTCTTCAGTGTCTATTTCCTGGAGATAATGCAGAGAATGCTAGCAGGTTTCTAACATACTTCAGCTGTTCAGGAAATACTTGAAATAATTCCCTGCTCTAGAGAATAGGAGGAGGGCCAGAGAGTGGGAAAGTATTTCTTTCTCTCTCTTTGAGCTCTCAAATGCACTTCACAAGGACGCCACCATTCACACACATGCTCCCGCAAGCTCTTTTCTGACTCTCCCAGCCTCTTTCTACAGCAATGTTCTTTTTAAGAGTGTGGCGAGAATCCTAGTAACTTGGACTTCCCATAGCATCCTGGCCTGAGCTTCCTAAGGAACTTCACAAATAAGAACTTAATTAAGCTTGGAAAGCCCCGTCAGAGTCCTCCCAGCCGCTATTGAAATGCAGCCAGCCCTGAGGTGGACCAGCAAGCAGCCTTCTTTGCCCAGCAACAATTCAGATCTCGGAAAGGAAGAGAAGCCGACTGCCTCATGCCATTGAAACTGAAAAAAAAAAAAAAGCAAGTTAGGCACCATGTAAATAACTGCCTCCTTGATTGGCTTTTTGCTGCATTCAGTGGGGTTCAGATCCTGTTGTTTAAATTGGGTCATTTAGGCTTTTTAGCAAGATGTTAGGTAGCTGCAAAAAACAAAACAACAACAACAACAAAAACCATGAACAAGTTTACGATTAATTTTTATCTAACACATTGGTTCTCAGCTGAGGGTGGTTTTACTCCCCAAGGGGAAAGCTGACAGACTGGAGACATTTTTTTCTTTTTGTCACATCTTGGGAAAAGGGATGTTACTGGCATCGGAGTGGGTAGAGGTCAGGGAAGCTGCTAAACATCCTGTAATGCACAGAACAGACCTCGCCTAATGAGAACTATCTGGTCCAACCCGTCAATAGGGCAGAGGTTGAAAAAGCCCTGTCTAAAGGTTCAATGCAAGTCAGTGCTGGCTTGTGTCCTCTCTCTCAGCCCAGATCTTATGTTGGTGACCTTGGAGCCCACTCAGATCTAGGCTCTAAGCTTCTGGGAGCACTCTGGTTCCTGGCTCAGCCCTGCCCCAGGTGTATCTGCAGGTGAGGACGTTCTCCTGAGCCCTGGGGTGTTGGAGACACGCCTCTCTCGGTGCCCTCATGCGTTGTGTATTTGGTGAGTGTTTTTTTTCTGAAGTAGGAACCACTTTTTGCACAGTTCCCACTAGGGCCCCGGGGCTTTGAGGCCCTGTTGTTCCTGCAGTAAGCAGAGTGAGGTATTTCGTTTCTGTCAGGGGCTATTCCGTGAGCAACTACTTATTTTTTCCTTTCTCAAGGCCGAGCTGCCAGGGAGACCTCAGTCTCCCACTCAGGGGGTTGTTGTGAAGGTGAACTGGCTCAACACAGTTAAACTGATTAGGACAGAGCTGGACGCAAGGCAAGTCCTTAGGAACGCTCAGCTGTTGGCAGGGTGGGCGGTGGTCTTTGCCTTGCAGGACTTCCACGAGTTCTCAGCAAACTTCACATGGAAAGCTTTGATTCAGAGGCAGAGAAGTTTGGGAAAGATAAAGGAAACACAGTATCTTTTTATGATTTTTAATGATTTCCTTTTACCTATTTACAAGTTGACCTCCCCTTGTCCTACCATGAATCCCATCAGTGGGTCATGACCCCCCCACTCACTCCTTTGCCCTTTCCTAGGGCTGGCTTTCTGTTGCCTCCACATAACCTGGTAAAGAGTAAGGAACCAGTCCTGGCTGGTATGGCTCAGTGGATTGAGTGCTGGCCTGTGGACTGAAAGGTTGCCAGTTCAATTCCCAGTCAGGGCATATGCCTGCCCAGGCCAGGTCCTGGGGATGTTTCTCTCATACATCAATGTTTCCCTCCCTGTTTTTCTCCCTACCTGCCCCCCCACTCAAAAAGAGGAACCAAATGTCCAATCAAACTTTAATTCAGCCCATCCCACCCAGATCCCATCAGCTCTGTTCTAAGTGACGGGGCACATTTGCTTCCAATCCCACCAATTAGATCAAACCTATTCCCTCCTATTCCCTCCCCACCACCAGCCTCCTCCCTGGGTACTGCCCACCTGCGCCGCCCCCCCCCCCCCCCACACCATCACCCACTGCACGATGAAACTACCCTCCCAGGCCAAAAACTTTTGCTTTGAACTTGGAGAGTTTTAACAGGAGGAAAATAAACCTGCCTGCCTTCCTGCCACCTGAGGTGTCTGAAAACAGTGATATGAAGAGTGAAGATGTTTCTGAAACTTCGGAGACGCACCCTATCTCAGCATTCCAGGTCTAGGTGTCCAAGCAAATCCCCCAACCTGGGCCCTGTGTCATCAGTTTCGAAATGGCCCCCGGAATGTGCTGTGAATTGACTCTGAGTTAATTCTTTTGGTCTGCATAGGAAGGTGAGAAACTATGCTTTCCTTAGAATGACTGACAGTCACAAAGAGTGGATGTTATTGGTTAAAAAGAAAACCAAACCAATGTATTTTTTCCCTTCATGGTGGGTTAATATTTTGTGCATGTCGAAAATGTGATCATGGGGTGTGGGGTTTGCTATGAAAAGCAACATGGGGAATACTGAGTTCTAAGGCCTCTGGGGTGGGAGGTAACAGATTTGTAAAAGCAGGTGACCCCCCCACCACCCCAGCCCTGCCCTGCCACTGGAAAATCCGCCACAGGGAGGCAGTAGAGCTTAGTGGTTAACAGCCTGGGCTTCGGAGTCAGGGTGTGAATTCTGACACCTCAAAGCTGTGTGACCTCCAGAAAGTTACTTAACGGCTCTTAAGGGCTGACTGAGCAACATGGGATGAAAGTGGTTCCTAACCCCTGGGGGTAGCTGAAAGGTGGGCGACACAATCAGCCCCACGAGTAAGCTCTCAGCTGGCATCAGTTTAAAAAGCAGGACTTGGCAGTGCCTGCTTAGAAGTTGTAAAACGGCAGGTCTTACAAGTTCTGATCACAAGAAAAAAATGTTCTGTAACTATGTATGGTGATGGCTGTCAACGAGACTTGTGGTGATCATTTTGCAATCCACACATACCAAATCATCATGTTGTACGTACAGCTGGAACTAATAGAATGTTATAGGTCAATTATACCTTGATTTTTAAAGAGCAGGAGTTTAAGGGGAGGGCAACGAATTTCTGATAGATGATAGGCAGATAGATGATAGGGAGATAGATAAGATTTTTTGAGGACAACATTTTTAACCTAAATATGTCTAAATAGTTACTCAATGAACCTGTCCCCATTCTTCACATCACATTCTGGTCAGGAAGCAGATTTCAACACCTGCTTCAGAGAAACCACGGACCCTCGCAAATTATTCCTCTAGCTTTTTCTTGTCATGCCAAAAAAATGGGTAATCTTTCCATTTCACTCTTGAGGGTGACAAGCTCTCTCTTACCTAGCCTTTCATTGCATGTATACAAACACACATATAATTATATAATAGAATATATTATAAAGATATATTTAATTTATCTTTGTTTTTTTTTTAAATTTTATTTATTTATTTTTACATAGAGGGGAAGGGAGGGAGAAAGAGAGGGAAAGAAACACCAATATGTGGTTGCCTCTCACATGGCCCCCACCAGGGACTTGGCCCATAACCCAGGAATGTGCCCTGACCAGGAATTGAACCTGCATCCCTTTGATTGGCAGCCTGCACTCAATCCACTGAGCTACACCAGCCAGGGCAACCTTTGTTCTTTTTGTTTTTGTTTAAAGATTTTATTTATTTATTTTTAGAGAGAGGGGAAGGGAAGGAGAAAGAGTAGGAGAGAAACATCAATGTGTGGTTGCTTCTCATGTGCCCCCTGCTAGGGACCTGGTCCGCAACCCAGGCATGTGCCCTGACTGGGAATCAAATCGCAACCCTTTGGTTTGCAGGCCCACACTCAATACACTGAGCCACACCAGCCAGGGCCCAACCTTTGTTTTTTTTATTTGGGGCTTTTCATTTAGGATTTCACAGAGGTGGGGAGGGCTGTTTTTTTCTTATTCAAGGTAAAAAAGAAAGAGCTTTAAGCAGAAACTTTCAGTTTTGGGTGTTACATACACTGAACAGTGTCCAAGTTGGGGGTGGGTAGTTATGCCCTGGTTGGTAGTTCAATGGGTGGTTGTTTAGAGACGGGAGGGGTTCACTCGGTGTGCTGGGATCTAGGTGACCAGACGTGACCAGACGGAGGAATGTAGTTTTCATCACCTGACTGCATTGTGGTTCCATCTGTAGATTAGATTGTCTGGCTGGTTTATAAGAGTGGATTAGATGTTGATGGACTATCAGACTCCTCTCTAGTGAAAGGAAGTGAAAGGAACCAATTGAGAAATTGTCTCTCTCCCCCAGTAGCCCTGGTAAATCAGAGTTGAGCTTGAATAAATTCTCCTGAGCTGCTCAGCAGAAATTATTTAGGACTGGAGAGATTCCAAATGAGAGCCAATAATCTTACAAGACAAAACATTTACTGAGCACTTATTATGTACCAGGTACTGTACCAAGTACATTGCTTACATACTCGAACCTCTCAGGAAAGCCTTATCACACTCTATAAGGTGGGCAGTGTCTATAAGCCCTTTTTACAGAGGAGAAAACTGAGGCACAGTGAGATTACATGACTTGCCCAGGCGTAGCCAGCTTCTGGGGGTTCATCTTCCTCTCCAAAGGTCTAGGGTAGGTGGTGTTTCAGAACCTAGACTTGGCTCTGCAAGCCTGGCTCCTGGCCAGGGCTCTTTGCAGTGGACAAGGACGCCCACTGAAGCTGCGTGGCAACCTGAGACCACCCAGGAGGGTGCCAGAGAAGAGCAAGCTGGATGCATTTGGCAAAGGGGCAATGCCCTTTCTATAAGTTCAAGGACAACCACAGGCAAGATCAGGGTAGGAAGCGGAGGTCACCAAGGGTCACTGGCTGGGATGCTGAGCTTCAGAGCGCTCCCCAGAATGAATCAGCTCTCTTCTGGCTGCTGCCAATTTTTGAAGAGGAAAGAATTAATGCTGGTCAGAGAAAGGGCCAAAGCTGATGGTTTTAAGAGCAGCTTCCCTGATGTGCAACCTTTTAACCCAGAAACTTCAAGTTCTCTGAGTTTTGAACCTGAGTCTGGGAAGGAAAATAGTTAATACCACAAACCATCCCCTGACATGCATTACCTCTCTCAATTTTTGCAAACACCTGGGAGGCGGGGGGGCAAGGATTCTACTTCTATAGAAAAAGAGACTGGCTCAGAGAGATTAAGGAAGCTTCCTAGAGTCACACAGCCACCAACTAGCAATAGTGGAAAGTGACGTTGGCTTTCTGTCTTCTACCTCATGCTGCAACGGATGGTATTAATTGCTGGGGTACAAAGCCTGGAAGGAAAGGTCCTTTTTCCCACCCTGACTGGTGTGGCTCAGCATGTCGGGCGTCTTCTTGCAAACAGAAAGGTTGCCAGCTCGGTTGCCGGTCAGGGCACAGGCCTGGGCTGTGGGCTTGGTCCCAGTCAGGGCGTGTGTGAGAGGCAACCAACTGATGTTTTTCTCCCTCTCTTTCTCCTTCCCTTCCTCCCTCTCTAAAAATAAATAAATAAAATATTTTAAAAAATGAAAGTCTTTGTCCCCCCCAAGATTTTATTATCCACTAGAAGGATAAGACTGGTATCCAAATGACCAGTAGGAATGGTGGACATCAGTGGAGAGCTTTCTGGAGCTGTGACTGTGCCTTGTGTTCCATAGCCCTAATAGGTTACCCATGGCCCTGTGGGGAGGGGATTGTTCCCACTTTACAGATGGAGAAGCTAGGGCCCAGAGAAGTTAAGAACATTGCTCAAGATTCCACAGCAGCCCTGACCCGTGCAGCTCAGTTGGGTGTCGTCCCTCAGAACCAAAGGTCCCCAGTTTGATTCCCAGTCAGGGCCCATGCCTGGACTGCGGTTTGGTCCCTGATTGGGATGTGTTTGATGTTTCTCTCCCTCTCTTTCTCCTTCCCTACTCCTCTCTTTGAGAAAAATTCCACAGCAAAGGGAGGCATCCCAAGAAGCACAGACGAGCCCAGTGGGTGGAGGTGGTTACATTTGGTGTGTGTGCAGCTCCAGCCTCATTCCCGACCTGAAATGAGTCATCTGCAAGTCACAGAACCAGCCCCTCCGGACACATGATGAGGCTGTTTTGTACATTAGGCAGAGCCAGGCCCAGAGAATGTGGCTCTAAGCAGAGAACGTGGCCTCATTCCAACTGCATCCCCTCCGCAGGCCCTTGGGAGGGGGCCAGGCCTGGTGACCCTCGGAAGAGGTGACGCTGTGCCTTGGTGTCCAAGCAGCACAGCTTAGCCAAGTCTGCTGGGCTTCTTCCAGCTCAGAAACCCATTGGCTTTTACCCTTCGATGTGAACCAGATGTGGGGCACCTCACTCTGCAGGGCAGAGGCCCCTCACCACTGCCTGGCTCCTCAGCACCTGGGGAGGGGGTTCATGAGAAGCACCAGCTCGGGGCCCAGTCCCCTCCCTTGTCTCCTGCACCCCTCACCCCCACATCCCACCCCTCGTGGGCACCCTGCATCTTCCCTCCCCACCAGCAGGAAATGACCCTGGACAGATGTCAAAAGTCCATATGTCCTGGACAGTCTCTCTAGGAATTTTCTAGGCCTCCAGCTTGCTCTGTGTGTCATATCCTTTCCACTCACAGCAATTTTTTAAATAGGAAAAATGAAAAAGGAAAAAGAGTGAGTATCCTTATCCCCTTGTGATCTTGGGCAAGTAATGTATTTATGTCCTCATGGACTCCTGCAGTCAATCAATTACCACCCATTACTCTCATTACTTATTGTGTTAATTAAATCACTTCCATTTGGCCAGTGGGAGTTTGTTCAAGCTAGTTGCTCTGTCCTTGGGCCGTGACCTGTCGTTCTGTGAGCTTTCTAGCACAAGCTCTTCCAGGCTCATCTTGTACGTCTTCTGGCCCAGCCCTGGAATCGGCCATTTCTCCAAGGAACCTGGTTTGATTTAGTGAAAATGGTATTTAGAAGTCAAGATCTGGGTACTGGGTGTGCTCGCTGCTGTTACCATGAGGCCTCCCAGTCCGTCTCAGTGGACAGAGCTTGGGAACGTAGGTATGTAGACACGTGACACACCACACTTTACACACAATTATTTATGTCTGTTTGTTTATTTACTTTTTAAAAGATTTTATTTATTCATTTTTAGAGAGGGGAAAGGAGGGAGAAAGAAAGGGAGAGAAGCCCTGGCTGGCGTAGCTCAGTGGATTGAGCGCGGGCTGGGAACCAAAGTGTCCCAGGTTCAATTCCCAGCCAGGGTACATTCCTGGGTTGCAGGCCATAACCCCCAGCAACCGCACATTGATGTTTCTCTCTCTCTCTCTCCCTTCCTTTCCTCCCTACAAATAAATAAATAAACTCTTAAAAAAAAAAAAAGAAAGGGAGAGAAACAACGATGTGTGGTTGCCTCTCACATGCCCCCCACTGGGGACCTGGCCTGCAACCCAGGCGTGTGCCCTGATTGGGAACCAAAAAGGCTGACCTTTTGGTCCACAGGCCAGGGCTCAATCCACTGAGCCACACCAGCCAGGGCTGTTTGTTTATTATTTTTAAAAACTGTAGTATAATACACACCACATGAAATTTACCATCTTAGCCATTTTCAAGTGTACAGTTTGGTGGCATTGAGTACATCCACATTGTTTGTACACCGCCAGAACCACCACCACTGATGGTCTCCAGAAGTCTTTTCATCTTGTAAAGCTGACACTCTACACCCATTAAACACTCGTCTCTAATTATCTTTATGTCTATCTGCAGGTACTGAAACCCTCGAGTTCACACTGGTGTGTCCAATGTTCATCCAACACCGCCAGGCTCATTCTAGCCTCTCCCTTTCCGTAGCTGTCACTCCCGTCTCTGACAGTGATGCTTTGACCCACATCCAAGGCCATGTCCTATTTGGACACTCTTCTCCTGCCTGGGCTCTGCTTCCTTGTGTCAGGTTTCACCCCTGGGTGGGCACCCACCCTGGGTCAGCGTAGCTCTGCACCTGCCTCCATTGTGGATGCCTGTCTTGCTCTGTCCCACACAAGTTTTAGGACTGAATTTCTCAGGAAGGGAAGAGGAAGGGGAAAGAGATATGAGGAACAGCTATTAGTCTCATGATCTTTGAACGAAAGTACAGAATTTATTCGTATCTCATGAGTTGTTATACCAATGGCCTTGCTCATCCCAGGATCCAATCCAGGGTGCCGTGTTGGGTTGAGTTGTCATGTCTCCTTAGTCTCCTTCGTAATAGGAGACAGTTTCTCAGTCCGTCCTTGTTTTTCTTTGTCTTGACATTTTATAAGGGTGCATGCAGATATTTTGTATGATGTTTCCCCATTTGAGGTCACTTGATGTTTTCTCACAGTTAGACTGGGGATGCAGATTTTTGGGAAGACTACCGAAGAGATGAAGTCTCATTATATCATATCAAAAGGTGTGTGATGCTCTGGCTGATGCGGCTCAGTGGATTGAGCGCCAGCCTGTGAACTGAAAGGTCGCGGGTTCCATTTCCGGTCAGGGCACAGGCCTGGATTGCAGGCCAGGTTCCCGTCTGGGGGCATGATCAGACTCATCTCTTGAGTGATCAATGTTTCTCTTGCTTATCAATATTTCTCTTCTTCTCTTTCTCCCTCCTTTCCCCTCTCTCTGGGAAACAAATGAAATCTTTTTTTAAAAAGTGTGTGATGTCAACATGTATTAGTTACATTTTAAAGGCGTAGACACTGGGATTCCAAAGCCGTCGCTTGCCTAAAGTCACAAAGACAGCAAATGACAAAAGGAGGATTTGAAACTGAGCCATTCTGAGCTTGTTCTCGTTCTTAGTTTGAGAGGAAGAGCTGTCTGTTGAAGGAGATGACTAAAGGGCTCTGGTGTTGAAGTGCAGGGTGGGAGGTGGGGAGACTTTACACCCATATTCGGTCCTCCAGACAGGGCTGATTCACCACCCAGGGCCTCATCCCCAGCACCCTGTCCAGTCTTGCCTTAAATTCCCTCTGTCTGCTGCAAGCAGCTCCTCTTCATGTGAACCTGGCAAGACCATCTTTTGTCCATTAGATGAGATTTTCTGGTCTTTGTGCCTGCAGTGCCAGGATGAAAATAATCAAGTAATTGAAAAAAGGTGCATTTTTCACGAGAGTTATTAAATGAGAATCCTACAACCAAACCAGCTTGAAGTTATAAGTCATCTGTTCCCCTCGCCTGGCCTTCAGAGCTCCTGCCCGCGGCTTGGGCCTGTCCAGGGGCATGCCTCCGAAGAGGCCACCCAAATGGAACCGGCTCAAGGGTGTTGGTGGTGCTGGCTCCCCTTTGCCTGCTGTTGACCTCTTTGCCTAGCAATTATCAGCAAAATCTCTGTCACCGCATCAGAAACATCCTGCCATTTCAGGGAAGGTTCCAAACACGTCCTCTGGGCAGTGGTCAACCAGCATATGTGTTTTGTTCGGCACTCACTTAATTAAAAAATTTAAATTTGTTTACAACACTAAAAAAAATCAGGAGCTTATCATAAAAGTCTGAACTTTGGCTTCTCTTGGAAAATCAGATGTGGCAATAGCTGGTCCACATCCCCACGTGGCAGCACATGGCCAGGCTGAGCAGTGACTGTCCCTTTAGGTGCGGGACACGCCATCCATTTCACTCTCGTCGTCACTGCTCCCTGCTACTGCCACCTCTGACCTTTTCCATTTGTGTTGTCTCTCTGGCCTCTGAAGGCATTTAAGTCCACAACCCCTGTGTTAGGTTCTTGCAGTTCATTCACTCACTCAACAAACACAGAGCCCCTACTGAGGCCAGGTTTTGTGCTGGGCTCCAAGGTCAATGGCACATACCCTGGTGATTCTAGAATGGTATGGTAAGTCCTGATAAGCTCTGTTGTCGTGTGAACGTTGATGAGGGGCCCCTAGCTCAGCCTGGAGGGAGCCAGCAGGTGGCACACATCCTTGAAAAGTCATTCACCTTCTAAATTCAAGTGAGGTTTAGAGGGAAAAGTGGCTCCCTTTACTTTGGGCCCCCTGACCCTGGGCTGAGCCACCTGCCTATGTGGCTTCATCCTGTAGGTTTGCTCTTCGATGGCCTCATCTCTCTGCTAATTCTTCCAGCCTCATCCCAGAGCAGGACTTTCCCTCGTTTACCTCAGGCCCCGAGGGTCCAGCGGGTATGAGAAGGGTCAGTACAGGACACAGCTGCGGCATGAGATGACATCAGGGCTGGAATGACCTCTTTTGTGAGTGATGGAGGCTGTGTGAGGCAAGGGAAGGGACAAAAGGCTGGGAGTCCGACAGAGTGGGTAGAAGTCCTGGTTTTGCCACTTACCTGCTATGTGGTCCTGTGCGGTTACTCACACACTCTTGAGTGTCTGTTTCCTCTTTAAAATGGGGACAATAGAATGGGGTCAATAGTGTTTATTGACAGGTTACTATCAATGTCACGTGTACTGTATGTCAAGTTCCAAGAGTGATATGGGGAACATAGTACTCACCAAATAGACACTCATTATCATTTTTTAAAAATGTGCTCTTTAAAAAAATTATCTATTGATTTGAGAGAGAGGACGAGAGAGAGAGAGAGAGAGAGAGAGAGAGAGAGAGAGAGAGAGAGACTTGTTTCGCTTATTTATGCATTCCTTGGTTGATTCTTGCATGTGCCCTGACTGGGGATCAAACCCGCAACATTGGTGTAGCTGGATGATGCTCTAACCAACTGAGCTACCCAACCAGGACATGCTCCTTTTATTATTATAATTTTTGGGGTGTATAATTCCAGGAAATTTTACTATGTGGCCAGACTCAAGTAACTATCCACATAATCTGGATGCAGAACTGGTCCCTCCAACCCTAACCCTGGCAACCACTGATCTGTTCCCCATCATTATAATTTTGTCACTTCAAAAACCAAAGATATGTAATTTTTTTGCAATGAACATATATTAGTTTTAGTACTTCACAAAAAGGAGCTATTTTAAAAATGTGCATTTATACCAGGCAAAAAAGAGCAAAAACAGCTTAAGGGCAGGGTTTAATCTTTATTCTTTCTTTTTTCCCAGTTTTATTGACATATGATTGACAAATAAAAATTGCATATCTTCAAGGTGTACATGTGATGACATACGCATATGTTGCAAAATGATTACTGCAGTCAAGCTAGTTAACATATCTATCACCTTCAGTAAATGACCTTTTGAGATTGACTTCTTCCACTCTGCATAAAGCCCTGAAATCCTCTCCAGTTGTTTCATGTATCAATAACTCATTCTTTTTAGTGCTGAGTAATATTCTGTTGGATGGATGTACCACAGTTTGCTTATCCACTCACCTGGTGAAGGACATTTGACTTGTCTCCAGTTTTTGACTTGTGATCTTTTATGTGTCAGATTGAATGGGCCATGGGGTGCCTAGAAGTTCGACCAAAACTTATTCTGTGAGGTTGTGTTTGGATGAGTTTAACATTTAAATCAGTAGACTGAGTAAAGCAGGTTGCTCTCCCTAATGTAGGTGGGCCTCATCTAATCAGGTAAAGGCCTGACTAGAACAAAAAGGCTAACCCTCTTCCAAATAACAGAATTCCTCCTGTTTGATTTTCTTGGTCTGGGATACCCAAAACATTGGCTCTTTCTGGGTTTTGGGTCTTTGCACTCAGACTGGAACTGCACATTGGCTCTCTTCAGTTTGTCGTCTGCAGGTCATGGGACTTGTCAGCTTCTTTAGTTATGGGAGCCAATGCTGTATTATAAATCTCTTTACATATGCATACATGACTATTACAAGTGAAGCTGCTGTAAACATTGATATGCGGGAATTTGTACGAATCCCAGTTTTCATTTCTCCAGGATAAATACCCAGGAGTGTGATTGCTGGGTCTTATGGTAAGTGTGTGTTTTACGTTATAAGAAACTGCGGAACTGTTTTCTGGAGTGACTGTACGATTTTACACTCCCACTGCTTATTGTTTTTATTAGTTTACCTCAGTAGTTAAATGTGTTCCCTTTGAAAGGGGCTGGCATTTTGAAAGCGGGTCACACAGGCATTTTTGCTCACTTGTATTATAATCACGGCCATCACATGCATCCTCGTTTTAACTTTCATCTTTATTAGCCAAACACAGAGTCTGCAGGGTTAAATATTTGAAATAACAAGCCTGGCTGCCTCAGATTTTCTTGGCTGGCACCAGGCCTTGCCAGGCCTTTGAATCAGCTGGGTGCAGGGAAGGGTCACCAGGAAACTCAGGCTGCCGGACCCGACAGGAAGCGTGGGATGAAGCTGACTCTGGGTCTGGCTCGTGGTCAGCCCTGCTGGGGCCTGAAGCCTGCAGGCTGGCTCAGTGTGCACCGCCAGGAAATGGCCCGGGCTCTTTAAATCACCCCACCCCTGAAAAATAAATTCATAAATAAGGAAGCGCTGAGCTCCTTCCTTTGAGAAATAGCATCTCAAAGCCTGGAGGAAAATGGACCTACAGAACAATTATGACTGTGTGCTCCTTGGGCTTCACATACCCATAAAGCCGGTGACAAGTGGAGAAACCTGCTGGGAAGTTATTTACTGATGCTTCATACCTTGAACTCCTCCCTTCTACACTCTCTGCATCCTCCTGCCCCGAGTTCACTTGAACAGAAGTATTTGTCTTGCCCATGGTTATTATTACCTAACGCCATAAGTTTAGCACATTGCATTTGGGGGTTGATACATAGATTCAATCAGACATCACAACCGTATGAACCTTTCCAGCTTTATGCTCTCTTGCTGGAGTTTCCCAATAACTCGGTGCTATGCACAGGCGAGCTGTTAACTCCATTTTATTAGGAATTTCCCAGGACTAGGACCAAGGTTCACAACTATTAAGGCATTTTCCACAGGTCCCATGGTCTTAAGTGGTGGGGCTGGGGCCAGGAGCCGGGGACCAAGTGCTGGATCATAGCCTCGCCCCTCACCCCTCGTTCTAGCCTGCACCTGTCCAGTATAGCAGCCGAGGGCCACATGTGGCCTTTGAGCCTTGGTATGTGGCTAGTGCAAACTGAGCAAGTGCAACCAGTGCAACCAGTGCAACTGAGCAAGTGCTACCAGTGCAAAACACACGTTGGCTTTTGAGGACTTTGTATGAAAAATAATGAATGTATAATATTTCATTAATGATTTTTAATATTGTTTCCAAGCTGAGGCAATGTTTTGGAGATGTTGGGTTAAAAAATATCTTGTAAAAATGAATCCCATCTGTTGTTGCTGTTGTTTTAAATGTGACTACTAGAGATGTGAACTTATATGTGTCTCACGTTGTATTTCTATTGGACGGTGCTGCTCCAGACCACATCACGGTAGTAATTTTAATAGAGGAGAGTTTTAGACATATGATCTCATTATCTTGTAAAAGCATGTTCAACCCCAGTGTCTGCTCTCTGGATGGCATTTATGTAGGTTTCTCCCCACCATCTTTTTTTTTAAAAAGATTTTATTTTCCCCACCACCTTTTTTTTTTAAGATTTTGTTTATTTTCCCCACCACCTTTATTTAATTTTTTTCTTTTATTGATTCCAGAAAGAAGAGAAGAGAGGGGAAAAATGAGGGAGAGAAACATCAATTGGTTATCTATTACACACGCCCCTCTTGGGGAATGAACCCACAACCCAGGCATGTGCCCTGACCTGGAATCTAACCCACAACCTCTTGGTCTGTAGGGTGACGCCCAACCAGCTGAGCCACACTGGCTAGGGCTTCCCCACAATCTTTGCATGTCACCCTTCCCTGATAAATGTGGGGAAAGGGGACTTATCTCCTGCCTATTCCTGGGTGGTCTTCTTCCTCTTCCTCTTCTTCTCTTCCTTCTTCTTACTCTTACTCATCCTTTTTTTTTTAGATTTTTTTATTGTAAAATATACATAACAAAATTTACTTTAAGTCTTTTTAAGTGTACAGTATTCGCTACATTGGCACTCAGTGCGTTCATGGCACAGTGCAGCCATCACCACTCTCCGTTCCCAGGACGTTCCGCCGTCCCAAACAGGAACTCTGTATGCGTTAAGCAGTGACTCCCCATCTCCTTTCCTTGGCACCTGTTAACCCTACTTCATCTTCCGTCTTTATTAATTTGCCTATCTTAGGTACCTCAAATAAGTAGAGCCATGTAATAGTTATTCTTTTGTACATGACTTATTTCACTTAGCATCACACTTTCTAGTTTCATCCACGTTGTAGCACATATTAGAATGTCATTCTTTTTACGGCTGAATAATATTCCATTACACACACACGGATCACATTTGTTTATTCATCTGTTGGTGGACATTTGAGTTGTTTCTTTTTTTTTAATTTTATTTTAATCATTGTTCAAACATTTGAGTTGTTTCCATGAATAGTGCTGCTGTGCACACCTGCGCGCAGGTGTCTGTGTGAGTCCCTGCTCTCAGTTCTTTGGGGTACATGCCTAGCAGTGGGATTGCTGGATCAAGTGGCAATTTTATGCTTTCCTTTCTGGGGAACCATCATACTGTTTTTCCTAGGGTCAGCATCATTTGGTATTCCCACAAGCAGTACACGAGGGTTCCCAACGAGTGGGTATCTTTTAAAACACCTTTATTCTAAGTTCCAAATTAATGCATGCTCATTATAACAGGTCTAAACTGTCCAGAAGAATAGAAAGCTGTGTCGCTGCACTGAGCATTGGCTGTTTCCATCTAGCCTGTGCTTCTCCGTAGAAGGCTGTGTCATTCTCCCTGCCTCCACTCCTGTCCCCTTACACTTTATCCTCTGTACACGACAGTCACAGTTGGCCTCTTAATACAAAGCAGAACATATGGCTTCCCTGCCTAGAAACTTCCATGGCTGGCACCTCGAGTCTTCCCCAATGGCATCTCCCCCCTTCACTTCATTCCAGCCACATAAGCCTCCTTGCTGTGGTTTCTAATGCGTCAAATTCATTCCCATCTCTGAGTGTTTGTGCTTATCTGGTGAGTGCAAAGGTTGTTGTAGCTCCCCATTCCTGTCACTGGCTCTCTGCTCAGTGTCACCCTCTCAGGGAAGCCGGCCCTGAATGTCCTGTCTGCTCTCTGATACTTGCTCCCCTCACCCTGCTCTCTTTGGCAATACAGCATTTATGACCAGCTGCCTCGTGTGATACAAATTCATTTCCAGTCTCCCTGAGTGGAATGCAATCTCCCTTGGAGGAGGGTTTCTTTTTATTTTGTTCATCTTGTCTCCACAGTGCCCAGAACAGTGCCTGCCAAGTAGTAGCTACTCATGTGTTAGGTGCATCTATTTAGTAGATGGATAAATAAATAAATAAATATACACATGTATAACATATACATTTTATTTACAGATATGTTAGAAATTTGAAATAAAACTGTATTCAGATCTGCTTGCAAAACAAGCGAAGACAAATGCACACGGAGAAACTGCCACCAATCATCGTGATGTGACTGTAGCAGTCTTGTCAGTAAATTCAAGGTGATCACGCAGGTCAGAAATGCGCAGTAACTTTTTAAGCCTCACACTCACTCCAGAGCTCATTCATTTCCTGTCGGCATGTGTTTTGCTTGGCTATAGGATAAAGTGGCAAACACTTAAAAAAATTTTTTTAACCCTCACCAGAGGATGCATTTATTGACTTTAGAGAAAGAGGAAGGGAGAGAGAGAGAAACATCAACATCTAAACATCTACGAGAGAGAGAGAGAGAGAGAGAGAGAGAGAGAGAGAGAGAGAGAGAGGGAATCATTTTGGTGCATGGGACGACGCCACACAGGCCAGGGCTAACCGCAAGCTCCTGATGCCACACTGCAGCCTCTAAAAGTGGTTCTGACACAGAGCCCCAGCCGCGTTTCCTCATGGTCTTCGTGGGAGGACGAGCATCTGACAACCTCCTAGTCACACTCCCATGTGCCGTCCTGAACTCTCTCCGGGGAGATTCGGGCAGTGGTGAGTGGGGGGCTGGGGGAGGCTCGGGGAGGGGGATAGAGCAGGCCACAGACTCAGAGTAAGATCTTCGATGTGTTTTCCTAAACCAAAGTATAATTCATGTGCCATAACATTGACCCTTTTAAAGTGTATGATTCAGTACTTTTAGTATATTCCCAACCATCACCACTATTGAATTCCTGAATATGTCATCACTCCACAAAGAAACTCCATACCCACTTACCCTTCCTCTCCAGCCACAGACACCTACTCGCCTGCTTTCTGCATCTGTGGACTTGTCTGTTCTGCATGTTTCACCCGAATGCGATCAGACAGCACATGGACCTTTGTGCAGACTTCTTTCACTTAGCATAACACTTTCTAGGTTCATCCGTGTTCTAGCATCTGTCAGTTCTTCATTCATTTTTATTGCCAAATAATATTCTATTGTACAGCTATATCACAGTTTGTTTATCCATTTATCAGTCGATGGGCATTTGGGTTATTTCCACTTTTTGACTACTTGACTTTCTGACTGCTTCTGTGAATGTTTGAGTACAGGTTTGTATGTGGACATGTTTTCAGTTTTCTTGGGTATACCGCTAGATGTGGACTTGCTGGGTTGTAGGGCAACTCAGTGTTTACGATTTTGAGGAACTGTCAAATGCTTTGCAAAGTAGCTGCACTATTGACATTCCCACTAGCAATGTATGAGGGTTCCAGTTTTTCCACATCCTCACCCATACTTACTATCCATCTAGTTGAGCATAGCCATCTAGTGGGTGTGAAGTGGTATCTCATGCTTTTGATTTGCACCTCCCTAATGACTATTGGTATTGATAGCATTTTCCGAGTGCTTATTGGCCAATTCTTAGGAGAAATGTCTATTCAGATCCTTCACCCACTTTCTAAATGGATTATTTGTCATTTTATTATTGAGTTGTAAGTGTCCTTTATATATTTTGGATACTAGGCCTTTATTAGATAAATGATTTTGCATATATTTTCTTCGAAATACATTCGGTGGGTTGTCTTTTCACTTTCTTTCTTTTTTTAAACAAGATTTTATTTATTTTTAGAGAGATGGGAAGATGAGGGAGGGAAACATCAATGTGTGGTTTCCTTTCATGCGCCCCCTTCCAGGGACCCGGCCTGCAACCCAGGCATGTGCCCCAACTGGGAATCAAACCAGAGGCCCTTTGGTTCACAGGCTGGCACTCAATGCACTGAGCTACACCAGCCAGGGCTCTTTCTTTTTTGTTGTTGTTGTTGTTCTTGTTGTTGTTTTTAACCCTGCTCTCACTGCTCTGCTCACTTGTGCACCCCTGTGTTCGCTGCAGTGTTATTTACAATCACCAAGCTATGGAGGCAGCCCCAATGTCCATCAGCAGATGAGTGGATAAAACAACTATGGGATATTTATACAATGAAATACTACTTGTCCATAAAAAGAAGATTTTACCCTTTATGACAGCATGGGTGGACCTGGAGAACATTATGCTAAGTGAAATAAGCCAGTCAGAGAAAAACAAATACCATATGATTTCACTCATATGTGGAATCTAATGAACAAACTGAACTAATAAGCAAAATAGAGACAGAACCATAGAGAGCAGGACAAGAACAATAGGTGGGTTAGAGGGTGGAGGGATTGCGCAAAAACAAAAAAGGACTCAGACATGGACAACAGTGTAGTGATTGCTGGCAGGAAGGGGTATAAAGGGGATAAATTGTAATGGAAAAAATACAATAAAAATTTAAAAAATAAAATAAAATTATTTTGCAATTGTGTCCCTTCCATTTCTACATGAATCTTAGGATCAGCTTGTCAATTTCTGCCAAAAAAGATTCCATTTTTGAAAATTGTAAACTATTTCAAACAAGAGTTCAGAGTTTACTACAGTATTCTTTGTACCTACTACCTATTTTAGTAATGTTTAACATTTTGCTAAATTTGCTTCTGAGTTTTTGCTAATTTTTAAGGTTACAGGTAGAGTTCATTACCATTCTTTCTGTTGTGTAACCCTCCCCAATTTTGTTCCGTTTCCTCCCTTTTCCAGAGGTAACTGCTCTGTTGAGTTTTGGTGATATATTAATAATTTTACAATATATATAGCATCTACAAATAATATATATGATTTGTTGTTTGAACTGTTCATTAGCTACTTAAATTACATCATGTAGACATTGTACTTCATCATGCCTTCACGTTTGTTTTTGAGATTTATACATGATGATACATATAATTTTAGGTGATTTTTAAAAAAGCTCCTGCATCGCATTCCTTATACATTTCCACCGCAATTTGTTTCTCCAGGTTTCTATCGATGGATATTTGAGTTGTTTGCAGTGTTTTGCTCTTGCAAAATTGTAATGGGCGTTCTCGTGTGTCCCTCTTTGGGCAAGCATGTAGGAGTTTGCTTATGGTGTAAACCCAGAGGCAGAACTGTTGGACCGAAGGATCTGTTCACCATTGAGTGTGCTAGCTATGGCCAACGTGTTATTCAAAGTGGCTGTACTAATTTACACTCTCACCGTCAGCATGTGAGAGTTCCTATTTGTGCACATCTTTGCCAACACTTGCCATTGTCAGTTTTTTAAATTCTTGCCTGTAAAGTGATCTCTCAGGGTCGTTTTAACTTGCATTCCCCTGTTAATGAGTTTGGGGGCTCTTTCCGCATGTTCTTGACCATTCTTTGAATTTCCTGTTAAAATCCTTTGCCCCTTTTTCCACTTTGTTTGTTGGCCATTTTCTTCTTACTTTGAAGGGAGTTCCTTATAGCTTTCGAAAATGAACACTGAAGTCTGTGGCTTTACTGTCACTGTGACTCTAGCATTTTATTTTCCTTTCTCTTGGTGTAGAAGTTTTTTTAAAAATTTTTATAGTTTATCCTATTTGTGTCTTATTTGAGAAATCTTTTCCTACCCAGTGCTATCAAGATAAACTCCATTTTTTTTCTGAATGTTTTAAAATTTTACTTCCACATTTAGGTCTCCAATTATTCTAGCATTTGTTTTTGTTTATGCTATGAGGTAAGGGTCTAACTATTTTCTATTTGGCTAATGAATTCTTCCAGCACTTTTGAATGGTGCAGCCCTCTGTTTACTGATTTGTAACGTCCCCTCTGCTGTCTACTGTTTTCATACGGCATGGGCCAGTTTCTGGTCTCTCTGTTCTAGCCTCTGGTCTTTTGGCCTCTCCCTTCACAGACACCACGTGGTCTTAATTGTCATATTACTGCAGCATCGGGGAAGGCAAGTCCTGCTTCATTGCTCTTCAGATATTTCTTAGCTTTTGTTCCTTTTTGAAAAATCAAGTTTGATAAGAAAACCTATTTGTGTTTTTGTTAAGGTTACATTATAGATGATAAGTTCTAGATTAAGTTGGGGGAAATGACATCTGTACAATATTGAGCCTTCTCATCTTTGAAAGGTTATATTTCTCCATTTCTGGATGTAGGTCTTCTTCCTATGTCCTTTAATAATGGTGGTAGATTTCCTCCCTAGTGGATTTGGATGTATTTTGTTAGATCTATTCCTCAGCATCTTAGACTTGTGCTGCTATTGTAAATAGGATTTTGGGGGGGGATAAATGATAGTGAAAAAAATACAATGAACTATTAAAAATAATTAAAATAATAAAATTAAATTAGAGTAAAAAATAAATACATAGGGTGTTTTTTTTCCTAACTGGTTATTCCACTGTCTAGGAATACTGTCAGGTTTTTGTATTCTGATATTACATCCAGCCCCCATTCTGAACTCTTTTAAATTCAGCTTTTTGCCCCTGTCTGGCGTAGCTCAGTGGATTGAGCTCTGGCTGTGAACCAAAGGGTCACAGTTTTGATTCCCAGTCAGGGCACATGTCTGGGTTGCAGGCAGGTCCCCAGTGGGGGCTTCACGAGAGGCAACCACACATTGATGTTTCTCTTCCTCTCTTTCTCTCTCCCTTCCCCTCTCTAAAAATAAATAAATAAAATCTTTAAAATAAATAAATAAATTCAGTTTTTTGTCTAAAGATTCTCTTGGAATTTTCTATGTAGATAATCATATTTTCTGCAAATAAATGCTTTTTGTCTCTTCCTGCTTAATTCTTATATCTCCTGATTTATTTTTCTTATCTTTATTGCATTTCCTAGGCCCTCCAATAGAATGTTAAATACAAATAGTACCAGTGTACTTTCATTTCTTGTTTCTGGTCTCAATGCTTCTGCATTTTCATTATTTTTTCTGAACATATCCATCAGGTTAAGGAAGTTGGCAGCTAGTCTAGTTTCCTCTGAGTTCATTATTACTATTATTTGCAAATGTTGAATGTTATTGAAGGCTTTTCGGCTTTTGTTGAGGTGATCCTAAGTTTTTCTTCCATAATCTATTCATGTAGTGAGCTACATTCATTTTCTCTATTATGAAATATGTCAAACATAGAGAAATAGAGAACAAACAATAATACCAATCAGAGTTCCTGGTGACAGGAGCCAGGAATCCATGCCTGCTGATTTAGGTAGGAAAACATTTCACGAGGAGAGTGGCATTTCTCAGAACTGCAGGAAAACTGGTCCTCTGAGCTGTAGATGCATCGCCGACAGCTCGAGCACGAAACACCAGTGACTCCGTCGGCAGCACTGCCACAGCTACCCCAGAAACAGATACGGTGCCACTAGACATGGAGTTACTCTGGCCCCTGCAACCCTGGGCGGAATGGTTTTGAATGGCTGAGTCCAGGTCATGTGCTTGAACCCCAGGTGCACAGGAAGAGGGTTCAGATGTTGGGTGGCCAAAAAGAATGAGAAATTCCTACTACAATCATAAACACTCATGTAGCCCCTAGCTAGCTTGATTATTAAGGAAGGCAGTTTAGCACAAGGGGTTAGGAGCATAGATTCTGGAACCAGTTTCCACAGGTCAGTAGTTGTGTGATCTTGAGTAAGTTACTAACTTTCCTGTGCTTCAGTTCCCCATTCATAAATTATGGAGAACAGATTAGCAGGAGCAGCTGGGCGGCAGGAGGAGCCATTACAGAAGCTGGAGCTGTTGGTTAACCCTGATCAAGATGAAAATCTCCCAAAAGCACCGGAGACTTCGTGGCAGAGCCCATGGGGAAAAGCCAGTGGGGAGCCTGGCCAGAATTGGTTAAGTCCTGGGCAAGAAGCTGGAGGAAAGGGGCTTTCACAAGGCCTACGTGGTCCTTGGCCAGTTTCTGGTGCTAAAGAAAGATGAAGACCTCCTCCGGGAACGGTTAAAGGACAGCAATGCCAAGCAGTCCCGGGACTGCTTCGGGGGCCTTCGAGAGTGGTGCGATGCCTCCTTGTGATGCCCTCTGGGGAGCCCCCAACCCCTGACCCCAGCGTTGAGTCTCCAGAGTTTGCAGCTGAGTGGGGGCTCCTCCCTTCTCCTCCACAAAGCAAACAGTTGCTGTCTACTCACCTCCAATGTCCTCCAGGGTCTTTGTGGGAGTTCTCTCCCCTCACCATTTCAGCTTGTTTGGAATTCTTGCTCTTGCATGCGTCTCCCTTCTCTTTCCCCTCCCAGTTTCAGGTCAATAATTATTAGCTTTTCTGAGTGGATTCCCGGCCCCTTCCCTCACCCCTACCCTCACCTCTGGTCTGTTTTATGCCACTTGACTTCTCTTTTGGCAGAACAGTCACTGTCCATATGAAGTTTTTTGAATCAATAAAGTCAGTGGCCTTCAAAAAAAATTATGGAGAACAGTAGCTGCCTCACAGGGTTCTTTGGAGGTTTAAATGAGTTGGTATATGTAAAATCCTTATACCAATGCCCAGCATATAAACTGTGCTAAGTAAGTGTAGCTATTGTGATCAGCTAGGGTCTCCCCTGGAAACAGAGGGCACATTCAAACTGGGTAATTTGATAAGAATTTAATAAAGGGATTATTTGCAGAGGTGTGTGTATCAGTCAAGGTTCTCCGGAGAAACAGAAAAATAGGAGGTAGTAGTAGCTAGATAGCCAGGTACTTATTAGGAGGGATCCATTGTCTCACGAAATTACGGAGGCTGAGAACTCCCCAATTTGCCACCTGCAAGCTGGAAGCGCAGAAAAGCCGTGGTGTGGTTCCAGTCCAAACCCAGAGGCCTGAGAACCAAGGGAGCCGATGGTATAAGTCCCCGTTTGAGTCCAAATGCCTGAGAACCAGGAGATGTCCCACCGGAGATGAGAACACCGATGTCTCAGGGCAGAGGTGGATGTCCCAGCTCCAGCAGAGAGGACAAATTCATCTTTCCTCTGCCTCATTGTTCTATTCAGGCCTTCTGGGTATTGGCTAACAACCGCTCTCACTGGTGGAGGCATCTTCTCTCCTCAGTCTATCCATTCAAATGCTAATGTTTTCTGGAAACACGTTCACAGACACCCCAGCCATAATGTTTTACCAGCTCTCTGGCACCCCTTAGCCCAGGCAAGTTGACAGCCTAAATAGTAGGCTGGACCATTACAGAGCCCTTCTTTATTCTAGGCCCCATCAACCCTGGTGGCCTTGCAGGTGACACACAGTAGCATGCCCAAATGTGATACAGGCCATCTCCAAAATTCAGAGGTCCCCAAGGGGTGTACCTTTTCTTCACGGTGGGCGATGCAAAATGCAACTTGTCTCTTAATTTAGAAGGGATGTTCTGACGTGCCCAGTCTGCTAGATCCTAAAAAATTCACAATATGGCAGGCTTTGAAAGTCTGTGGGGTTTGCTTAGTGCGTATAGCTTACAAAGACATCAAAGGTGATCACTGCTTACAGCTCATCGATGTAATGGACCAGGGTGATGTTCTGTGGGTTATCAAGATGATCATAGCCTTCTAGGCTAGATTAAGATGGGAGAAAAATAGCTGATGGAGCCCAAAGGCAAAAGATCATCTGTATTGACCCTTGCTTCTGATTTTCTGTACTGATGGGCATAGGGAACAAGTGTTTTTCTGGAGCGTAGCTAGGTGTTAGGTGCACAGCATTTCAGCTGTGATTGGCATTGGCACAGCTGGTGTCCGGTTAAGTCTGGGTCAATCTCCTGACATTCTCCACAACCACGTGGGGCTTATACCATTCAAACAAGCATGGTATAGGGACCTGAGTGGGGGGAACCTTCATCTTTCAAATCTTTGACAGCAGTACTAGTCACTGCAGCTTCCCTAGGGGTTTAGTGCTGTTTTAGGTTTGATATCTTCATGGGGCATTAGGATTGGGGGAAGTTCCATACCTTGCTCTTGGTCATTCTAATCACAATATCCTCACTGCATGGGATAGAGCACCACAGGATTCTGCCATTTACTAGGTGTATGAATATTCTTTTTTAAAAATATATTTTATTTATTTTTATAGACAGGGGAAGGGAGGGAGAGAGGGAAAGAAACATCAATGTGTGGTTGCCTCTCACGCACCCCCTACTGGGAGCCTGGCCCGCAACCCAGACATGCGCCCTGACTGGGAATCAAACCAGCAACCTTCTGGTTCGCAAGCCTGTACTCAGTCCACGGAGCCACACCAGCCAGGGCTAGGTGTATGAATATTCTATAGTTGCTGTAACAAATAACCACTAACTTTGTGGTTAAAACAACACATACTTATTATCTTATGGTTTTAGGGATCAGAAATGTGGAATGGGTCTCCCCGAGACCCATTCAATCTGTCAACAGGGCTGCATTTCTTCCTGGAGGCTCTAGGGGAGGAGCCCTCTTCGTGACTTTTCTGGCTCCCACAGGCCCTGTGCGTTCTTTGGTTTGTGGCCTCTTCATCTTCAAAGCCAGCAATGGTTGGCTGAGCCTTTCTCACGTCGGGTCACTGACAATGACTCTCCTGACTCTCACGGTTAAGGACACTAGTGATTGCATTGGGACCACATTATCCGGATAATCTCTCTGTTTTACGGTAATCTGATTAACAAAACTAATTTCATCTGCTTCCTTAACTCTCCTTTGCCAGTGTAAAGTTACCTATTCCCAGGTTCTGGTCATTGGATTGTAGGCCTCTCTGGGGCAGGGGGAGGGGGTGTGCTATCATTCTGCCTATCACACTAAGTGTATGTCTTCCTTGTACACGTTCAGGGACCAGGGAAATAGCTACTGGACTTGGGTGAAGTTTCCATTTGCACAGGGTCTCCATAAATTCTTATTTTGTCCAGGGCACTACGGTGATATTTTAGGTCTTCAGAGACATCAATTCAGAGCCAATATTTAAGAACCCCTAGAAAGTCTGAGTGTTTCTTTTTCTCCAGTGTACAGCCACCCCAGTACATGGCCCTGGGACCCTCTAGGGAGGGTATGGGAAAGATACATTGTATTTAATTGGTTGCATTACAGACCTCTTCCCAAAGGGCTTGGCCTCTCTCTCAGTCATGGGCACCTGTGTGTCTGGGAGCTGCATAGGAGGTCATGAATCTCTATTATGGCAACTCGAGTTAGATTTCTGCCCACCAGACCTGGAATTTTTCCCCCTTCTGTGTCAGGGAGTATCTTACCAGGTTTCTCATCTGCTTATTTCCCAGGAATCCTGTGATCCATTGGCCATTGTGACAGATCCCCACAAGTCCTTACAGTCTGACTAGCACTCCTCTCTGCAGTTTACTGAGTAACCGTGCCATGTGGTGAGGCACAGCCAGCAGGGGGAGAGCGACAGCCAGGCTGTCCCTGGCTTTTGCTACTCAGATCTTGACAGAAGGCCACCCACTCTTCCTGTTTCTCAGGGTGGGGGTGCTTGTTCCTGGGCTTTGCAGTACATATTTAAGACTTCCTTGGAGAATGTATGGGGGAAACAAAGGAAAACAGAGAGGGAAGGAAACAGGAACCAAAATACCACTTATCCCGTAAGGGAGCTAAGGCCCCCACTCTGTCCCTCTTTTGGCAGGGGGCGGGGCCCGGCTTCCTGTGGTGGCCTTGCTTCTCAGGCGTGAGTTCCACCAGGGCTCAAGAGGTCCCAGATCACCTCACCCCTCCCTGAGAACTCAACCTCCTGTGCAGCCACATAAAGGTAACCAGCGTCTGGTGGCTTGATGGGACAGACTTGTAGGGACTTCCTGCCTTTTGATGCATGCCATTCCCGTGAGCTGGGCTGGGCCTCTGAAGATGAGAGAACCCTTTAGACTTCCTGAGTGTCTCAGCATTCAGACTCTTGGGGTTTGTGGTCTGAGATGCTGGCATGAACATTGTGTTCTATAAAGTGTGCCCACTGGGTCCTTAAAGTGAACAAGCAAAGCTTTGTGCAAACCACCCCCCTAACCAAATTGATCTAGAAGGTCTGAAAGGCCCTTGACCTTGCTAACATTGGAAAAAAATGAGTGAGTAGCTGGATGGGTCCCAGACGCCGAGGGGAACTGCGTAGGGGAGGGGTGGTGACAGCATGACCTTTTGCTGAGCTGTCCTCCCCTCCCCCTCACACTCTAAGCTGGCACCTTGGAGCAGACCTATGTCACCACATTCTGATCCTCTTCCCGCTTAGAGATGAGGAGACTAAGGCTCAGTGAGGTTAAGTGACTGCCCCAAGGACACACAGAGGTCGGAGAGGAACTCAGATTGCAGATCTGTGTGCCTTAGCAGGCTGCCTCCCTGCAGCTCTACAGCAAAGGAAGGAAACATAGGCCAGACTCTTTCTTCTGAAGTCACCTGGCTGAGGTCATGTCTGTCAGGTTTCTCCACTGTCAAGTTACTCTTTGCCCCTCCCTTTCCAGACTGTACTCTTTGTAAGGAAGTCACCATGCTCAGCCAGGCCGAAGGACCAGGGAGTTCCAGGGAGTTCCAGGGAGTTCCGCTCGCCCTCCTTGAGTGTGGAGTGCTTACATAAGTTATTAGGAATTTTTCTGCATGAGAGATTTATCCTTTGTTATCCATTCATTTATTTATTCAATCATTTATTTTTTTAAAGTGTAAGCTACTTACATTTTCAAATGATAAGCTCATTATGTTTTCAGGGGACCTTCCTTTAAATTGAAATTATTGGATCCAATTGTCAAGCTGAAAAAAGTACAATAAATGCACCACAAAATACCCAGAAAGTCTGGAAACACAGGAAAAGTCATGTACTTATTGAGTATTTTCCTGATTAATAATTAGACCCACTGGTTTGAGCATAGTGGTGTTTCTCCTGGAAAGGTGTGGGGAGGCTGAGTGCAGACATGTGGAGCGTGTTATTTGGAAGTATTCCTGACATATTGCTTAAACATAAACTTCTCCTGATGTCTGACTTTGCTTGTGAGAGCGGCATCGCTCCTGCCTGTTAGGGCTCCTCCTTGCATGGGGTCTGTCTGCTCCCCAGCTCCTTTGAAGAAACGAACACTCGGGTGGTAGGAAAAGCTTCAGGTCTCCTCCTGGGCTGATTGTTTTTCCAATCCCACAGACTGGGATGGGGAAGGGCCTGGGAGCCACCTCATTTGGTGACAAATTGGAGAATCAGGGGAGAAGCTGTGGCTGGCTTCAGACATGCGAAAGCTTTGCAGAGTGGGAAGTGGTCAGCAACCTGACCTGACCGTCTTCCTGGCGGATGGTTCTCCTCTGCCTCCCAGGCAGCCGTCCCCTGAACTGGCCATTGTTTCTGCGGTGGACCTGAGCAGGCTCAGTCAATGAGCATCTCCAAGTCTGCCTTCTGGAAACTTCCAACCTGACTTTGGTGGATCCGTGAAAAGGGGATCTCCAGCAACTTAGTCAGGATCCACCCCCCCCCCCCCCCAGCCCCACAATTCTGGGAATAGGCTGACCAGCCCTCCCGGTTTTACTGGGACTGTCCTGATTTTAAAACTCAAAGTTACATGTCCTGGGAAAACCCTCTCACTTTCAGGAAAACCAGGAGGTGGGCGGGCGGGAGTGGCAGTGTGGGGGAGGGGGGGTGTTCCCTCTGCCAGGAAGAAGGTTGCTTTCCCTTCCATCTCCAGCTTCTAGAAAGGAAAAAGTGAGGTTGGAGCAAGGTGAGGGGAAGTTGCAGGAGCGGGGAGCTCTAGACAGCCAAGAGGAGGCAGCCTCTTCTCCTTTCTGACCATCCCACAGAAGAGGGAGCTCAGACAAAGATGGGCCAGTTTCTGCTTCACATGAGAAAGTGCTGAGGTGGTGGGCTCCTTGTGTGGGAATGTGCAGCAGAACGTTTAGCGGATTGGGTATCTACTTGGGGCTCGCCTCCAGGCCCTCCCTAGATGTTGCCGTCTCTTCCCCTGAGGAAGATCGCTTAGTTTCTTAGTTCCTAGGAAGTGTGTGGAAGGATGTAGATGCATATACATCAGTACGTTTATGAGCCCATCATCAATTGCTTAAGCAAAAAAGGCAGTTTGTAGGATGGTTTGTAGCACATGAGCTCTTTTCTGTAAATAGAGAAGTTAGAAGCCACCTACCAGGATGACACCTCCTGCTGTCCTTAACCTCTTATCATAAACAAGCTTAAAGATGCTTTGGTTTTGGTTTTCAGAGGGGAAGAACAAAATACTGCAGCTTTTATTATGATCATTGTAATGCTCATAAATAACCTTCCCAGCTTTGAGCTGCTCACTGCATTTCACCATAAACACAAGACCCACAGCTTGTCTGGAGATTTCTGTGGTCACGCAGAGTGTTGGGAGGGTTTTCTTGCTTTTTCTGTTCTTCTGGGAACTTGAATCGATGCATCTGCCATTTCCATGCTGAGTAACTGGGTTTGTGGTTCTTTTTTTAAACAGCCAAGTTGTTTTTCATCAAAAGTTTCCTGGTATGGGTTTGATGACATTAATGCCTATTGGTCATAATGCAAAGTCCAAAGTTTAGAGCCCACCAAGGCAGAAGTGCTGGGGAGAGTCTGTAGGAACTGTTTCTGTCTCTTCTGGCTGCAAATAAGACTTCAGGCTATGGCTTCTGTGGTTTTGAGGCTGGGGAGCCTCAATAAAGCAGGGAGATCCCTCTGCTGCGTGCCTGAATTTGAGGCCCCAGAGCTTGGTCAGGCCAAGCTTGCTAGGACCCACTCCTGGGGAAGCATGCTTCCTACAGAATGCCGGGCAATAGCTTTCTAGACTGTCTCACCTCTGACCTCAAAACAAGGAAGACAAGATTGGTCAAAAGACCAGCTAGAAAGCTACCCCCTTTGACAGTTCCTGCAGAGCCTTAAACACAGGCACTCTTTTCTCTCTCTGGCCCTGAGTGTCCCTCTCTGCGGTGGAAGACGCAGCATCAGGACCTGCTGCCTTGACAAGCGCTCAATTCCTCATTCACCGTGTCCTGGGAAGATGCTGGCCCAGAAGCAGGTTACTGTCACAACCCACCTGAGCTGGCTGTGGGCTTGGCATTGAGCATCCTCTCCCCGTCAGGGTTCAGTTGCCCAAAGTGGGAGCCCCAAAAGAGGAAACACCTGTCCACTCTGTCTTAGGGTTGGGCTGCAAATTCCCCGAGATGCAGGCTGAGTCACCATGGGACCATGCAGCGGAATTTACTCATCCCCCAGGAATGGACCCTTGGAAGGCTCCAGAATGACTAGCCTCAAGTGTTCTGTCTCAGGCACAGGGTATTTTCCCCCGAACTATGTCTGCAGTCACTTCCTCTCTGGACACATCCTGTTTCTGGGAGCAGGCAACTTGCCAGGCAGATCGCTGCCTCTGCTGCTGGGAGCAGACGGGCGGAGACATCCTTCCTCTAATTTCTAGTACCTAATCCCATCTTCCTTCCCTGTCAGCGTCAGCGATATCATCTCTGCTTTTCCCAGGTCCCTGCACGCCAGGAAGGGAGAGTGTAGAAGGAGCATATTCCTACTGGCAAGTCTGACTCACTGGAAGTGCTTAGAAACCACGCTTCTCAGGCTTAGGCAATGGATGAATTTAGGGCAAGGATCCATCCATCCGTTCATTCACTCGTACAATAAATATTTATTGTACCTACTACGTGCCAAGCCCTATTCTAGATACTGGGCTACGGAGGTAAACAAAACATAAAAATCAATGTCCTCATAGCTATTATGTTCACTGGGAGGGACAGCTGATAAATAAGATAAAAAAATGTAAAACATTATGGCATCCAAGATAGTAATAAATGTTAAGCTGAGGAAACAAAGCTGGGGAAACAAATACAAGATGCTGGGTATGAAGGGGAGTGTGAAATGTTAAACCAGGTGATTGGAGATGTCCTTGCTGGGAACGGGAATTTTGAGTAAAGATCTGAAGGAAGCAAAGGGGCCGGCAGTGGCAAAAAGAGCATGCGAGGCAGAGGGAATAGCAAGTGCAAAGGCCTTGAAGCCGGAGCAAGCTGGGCCGGGCCGTTTGGTGAGAAGGAGACACATCACTGTGGCTGGAGAAGAGTGAGGAGAGGAGTGGCACATGAGTTGAAGGCAGAGAGCTTTACAGGAGTCATATCACGCTGTGAGTGGTAGTATGGGCTTCAGCGTTCACCCTGTGATGTGATATGGAAAACCACAGGAGAGTTTTAATAGAGAAGTGGCAAGGTCTCCCTTATGTTTCAACAGGACCTCTTGAGAAGCTGCACAGATACTAGCCTGAAAGAGGGTGAGGGTAGAATGGGAAAGCCAGGAGATCACTTAGGAGGGGACTGCAACAGTCTAGGGGAGAGATAATAGTGGCCTAGAAAGATAGTAATGGGGGCATTGTAAGCAGTGGTTCCAGAATAGTCTGTAGATGGAGCTTGCTGGATCTGCTGATAGACAGGATGTAGGGTGTGAAAAATACAAGGAAACAAAGATAATACCAACCACACCAACCAAGTAAGTGGAAGAATGGGGCTGCTGTTAATTGAGATGGGGAGCTGGTCCAGGGCTGGTCCAGGGCTTGGTTTTGGTCGTGGAGACTGAGATGCCCATTGGACATCCATGTGGAGTTGTCAAGTAAGTGTGGGAGACATGAATCTGTGGTTCCGAGTAGAGGTCCTGGCTAGTGATATAAATTTGGAGTTATGCTGTTCATGCTGGCACTGATGTCTTGGGTTTTATTTCATAGGGTGAATGTTTTCAAAATGTAATCTTACAAAGTTTCTAGCATGTGATCCTCTTTTTAAAAGGCCAGATTATGTCAGTTCTGTACTTAAAACCTTCAAATAATTACCCTTTCCACTGAGATTAAAAAACAAAGTCCCAAGACAGATTGGTAGTGTCTACGGAAGCAAACCTATGCCCAGTGGTGGCACCCCTGAGTATCCGTTCAACTGAAAAGCACAGTCATTTGTTCCAAAGACAGGGATGAGAATACTCATAGCAATATTATTTGAAATAGCCCCTGAATTGAAAACAACCCAAATGTTGCTTAGTGGTAGAATGGAGAGATAAATCGTGGTTTGTTTATATAGTGCAGTAGTATACAGTAGTGAAAAAAGTAATAATATATCTCACAAATACAACATTAAGTGAATGAAACCAGACACCAAAGGGTAATACTAGGTGATTTCATTTGCGTGAAGTTCAAAACCAGATAAAATTAATCTATGGTAATCGATGCTGAGATGGTACTTATCCTCCTGGGGGTAATGACAGAGGAGGCAGGGCACAGGCTTCAGGGTTGCTGGCCGTGTTCCATAACTCGGTCAGGACGGTCATTGCAATGGGTGGGCTCAGTTGGTGAAAATTCATTGAGTTATATGTTTATGCTGTGTGTACTTTTCTCTACATGTGTGGTATTTCCATGAGAAGATTACACAAAGTCCTCATCTGAAAGACCCGGTGTGATAATGCCACTCTCTCTCCCCAGTCTGCATTTCTGGCTGTACCCCAACTTTGCTCACTCCACTCTTATGACAATCTTCTCATTACTGTTCTCCAACATACCAATGTTGGTTGTTCCCTGCTTGAGGATTTTGCACTGACAGCTCCATCTATTTATTCCCAGATATGTTCCTGCAGTCCACTCCCTCGCCTAATTCAAGTCTCTGGTTGAACTTCTCTTTATCAGAGCAATCTCCCCTGGTGAAGCTATGTGAAATAACATCCTCCTTCACTCCTGTCCCATACCCTCTTTATTTTTCCTCAGCATTTACACTGCTTTACATATTGTGGGTTTATTCATTCATTTATTTACTGTTTATTTCTCTTACCATAATCTAAACTCCATGAAAAGAGATACTTGGTTCACTGTTATATCTCCAGTGCTTGAATTAGGACCTGACACAGAGTAGGTGCTCAGTAAATATTTACTTGGTGAATGAATGCAATATCCAGCAGCAAATAAGGCCAACATTTTTCCTGTTTTTGTGGGGAAAAGACTGCTTAGATCTTTAAAAAGAGTATGAACAGTGTGGCTAGCTCTGAGGTAGGAGCTAGCCACTGTGTTTGTTTGTTTTCATAGGATCTAGGACAGGGACTGACCTATAGAGTGGATTTTCAATATATGATTACTATGGCCTTTAAAACTACATTTCTGGGCTAAGAAATTCATTCTCTTAAAGACAGAATGAAGACAACTGATAGAATGAATGAATGGTTTTAGCCCCATTTGGCTTCCAAGCCATAGAAAAAAGACTAGGTCCAAACCCACCAGCAAGTTCTTGAAATTATGTGTAGGTGAGTGTATCCATCGTGGTGTCTCTCCTAAGTAGCCGTAACTATTAACACCATCAGTTTATTGGAGATAATTAAATTGTACCACGTTTCTGTATCTTGACAGGACCATTGAATTCTAAGCAACAGCTCTAGGGCTTCAGGGCTCCCAGTACATGGAGGTGGGACTTATCTTGATAAGTAGAAGCAAGGCAAGGCAGTGAGGGTCCCTAGATGACAGTTTCAGACAGGCTTCAGATCTGGGGGTGAGTAAGTGGGGGGCCATAGGAAGTAGCTGCCCAAGAATATGCCTGGGCTGGTGTCACAGCTGGGAGTCTGATACCCATTTATATGTCCTCAATTGACCACCCCTGCCCTGTCGTTAACAGCGATGTGAGTAATTGGCCAACCCTGCGTTAGGCTCCACCTGCTGCTGCCCAAGTAGCAACCTGAGTGCTGATCTTCTGGGTAGGTGAAAGGATCAGAGGATTTAAAAGGTTACTTGACTGGTAATAACCCTCCTCCTGCCTTTTGGATCTTTTATTCCACCAGCTCACATACCTTCTCAAACAGTAATTAACCTCCCCACAGCCCCGAGTGGAAGCTACAGATGTTAAACACAGTGTTCCTTGTTCAGCTGGAAGAAGAGGCGAGAGCACTTCTAAGTGTCTTGGCTCAAGGGCACACACAGTGAGTCAGAGATGTCTCCCAGGAGGGGAGTCTGGAGTCCAGTCCACAAGTGACATGTTTTATTTTAATCACCACCCCACCCAGCGTCTTCTGGTCCCTTCACAGCTCTGTGGTGTCTGTTACCACTCCTCCAGGCTCGCCCTCTCCCAAAACGTGTTGGAATTTTTCAACCATGAGATCTTTCTCTTCCTTTTTTTCCTGTGTGTGTGCACGTGTATGTTTATAGTCTTTTTATTTCTTTAATATTAGTGAGTTCTCCAGAGGCAGAGGAGGAAAATCCATGTGGACAATCTGCCATTATTAAAAAATGAACTTGAAAATTTTACTGATACCACTACTTTACAGAAAATTCAGAAGGAAAAAAAATGGGGGGAATCTCTTGTCTCTCATCCCAACAAAACCACTATTATCCTAGTGTATTGTTTGTGTGATTCTTTGCCACACATGTTTTTGGAATGTGGTCATTCTCAGTTTGCATAAAGTTTTTTTAAATTAATTTTGAGAGAGAGTTGGGGGGGGAGAGAGAGATCTATTTGTTGTCCTGCTTATTTGTGCATTCATTGGTTTCTTCTTGTATGTGCCCTGACTTGGGATTGAACCCATAACCTTGTGTATTGGGATGATGCTCTAACCGAGAGCTACCCAGCCAGGGCTCTCAGTTTGCATAAAGTTTTTATCTTTCCTTTTCACTTGCCATTTGCATCAGGAACATTTTCGCCATGCTTTGACACAGTCTTTAAGGGGTTCCTGATAATTGATTTAAAAATGTAGTGGGGAAGCAAGGTGAAATGAAGTAGGGTGCCTACACCCAATATTCTTTTTAACTAGAAGAAACTATTACTTGAATGTTGCCAGTGTAATTTAATATAGGATAAAGGTATGTAAATTAATGGAAAAAATATAGATAATTAAAATAATAGTGTTGGGAACAATTGAATAGCCATCTGGGAGAAAAAAACTTAATCCATATATTTCACTGGAATAAATTCCAAATGCACCAAATATTTAGAAGTCTCAAATAAAGGAATTATGAAAGTACTTGAAAAATCCACTGGAGAATATATTATTATTTTATAAATGGAAATATTGTCCCAGTAAGATACTAAGTACAGAATTCATAAAATAAAAAATGGATAAATATGATTATATAAAAATCTAATTTCTTCATAGCAGAAATTACTATACATGTAATCAAAAGACAAATGACAAACTGGAACATAAATTTTCAATTTGAAACACAGAAAGGACTAACATCCCTAGTATATAAAGAGCTACTACAGATTGATAAGGGAACAAGCCAATAATCTATTGAAAAAATGGGCAGAGACTATGTAGAGACAATTCACAGAACAGGAAACATGAATCATTATTAAATATATAAGAAAGCTTTCACTTTCTTTCATAGTAAGAGCAATTCACCTGAAAACTACCCAGACAGTACTAGTCTTTTCAGATTGGCAAAGGTCAGATAGGCCATCTCACCCAGCGGGTAAGAGCCTGAATTTCGGCTTGGAGGACCTGGGTTTGAGTTCAAGGTTCACAACCTCCAGGTTAGGTGAGTTACTATACTTCTATGGAGCGCAAATTGGTGATGTCTACCCACATTTAACATATACTCTTTAATTGAGCATTTAATTCATTAATTTATCATGAGCAACGATGTCTTTGTGATATAGTGTTTTATAATAAAGAAAATGTATTGGGTCTTTCTCCTGTTTCTGGCACAGGGCTGCAAAAAAAAAAAACAAAAAACCCCAAAACAAAAAAACAAAACCCTGGGAATTCCCTCCCTACGGAAAGAAAAAAGTGTCTTTTGTTATGTTAATAAGACTTTGACCTGCACCTAAGGATGGGGCCTGGTTGCCAGGAGACTCAATCACGTGTTTGGAGATTTAGAATTTACAGTCCGGCCTCCCGACCTTCAAGGAGAGGAAAGAGGCTGGAGACTGAGTTCAATGACTTAATCAATCATGTCTGTGTAATCAAGTCTCCATAAAAACCCTAAAGGAGCGGGTTCGGGGAACTTCCGGGTTGGTGAACACGTGGAGTCGGGGAGCGTGGCCACGGGAGCTCTGTGCTCTTTTCCCGTGGTCTCTTCCAGTACATCTCTTCAATAGGGTTTTTTCCTGAGATATTATATCCTTTTACTTAAAGGCCATAATCTAGTAAAAATGAACCTTCTGAGTTCTATAAACTGCTCTAGCAGATTAATCGGACTTAAAGAGATGGTTGTGGGAACTTCTCATCTATAGCCAGTTGGTCAGAAGCACAGGTGTATGGGGGTGGAGGGAAGCAACTTTATAGGTTGAATCCTTAATCTGTGGGATTTGATGCTATCTCCAGGTAAATAGTGTCAGAACTGAGTTGAGCTGGACACCCAGCTAATGTCCAAAGACTCGCTTGGTGGTGTGTGTGGGGGGGAAACCTCCACATATTAGAATGCAGGTGTAGAACCCTTTTACCCTTTAAAAATCATTTATTTATTTATAGATTTGACTTATTTATTTTTAGACAGAGGGGAAGGGAGGGAGAGAGGCAGAGAAACATCAATGTGTGGTTGCCTCTCCCATGTCCCCTACTGGGGACCTGGCCTGTAACCCAGGCATGTGCCCTGACTGGGAATTGAACAGGAGACTCTGTTTCACAGTCCAGTGCTCAATCCACTGAGCCACACCAGCCTGGGCCCCTTTTACCCTTATGAGATATATTTGTTGTGGTGTTCATTGATTAGCAAAAGATTGGAAACAACCTAATAAGGGATTGGTTAAAAGAGTTATGATATATTCAAATTGTGCACTGAAAGGAATGATAAACCAGGTGTGAATAAAGATTATGTATTATCAGTTTCCATCTTGTAATATTGGCTCATCTCTAACATCCCTAAGCAGGGGGCTTGGACAAGATTGGAGGATGCCTTTTCACTGTGTACTCCTTTGTCTTTTTATATTTTGAGTAAAATTTATTGCCTATTCACAGAAAAAATATAATATTGACATTTAAAAAATTAAAATTGAAGCCCCCAGCAGTGGGGTTGATCTTTAGGAAGACTTTCTAGAGTGGCTACTTGTGGTTAGGCAGATGTAAATCAAAGAGCACCCCTTACTCTGGGGGCTTCCAGAGATTGAGCCACTGCACCAAAGTTCCTTGGATTGCAGAGCTCAAAAGTTGTTGGGGAAGAAGTGGGAAAATCTGCCCTTCAGGAGGCTTAATGGCATTAGTCTCACTGATGGACTGAGCTGATCTTCACTGAGGTCATCTGAAGGACCTAAGGGACCCTCCTGGGAATATGTAAGCAGATTGGCCAGCCAGTGCCTGAGTGCCCTATAGCCTCCTTCTGACAGTGGCTCAGTAGGAGAGCCACTCCAGCAACTGTGGCAGAAATGAGCCCCTTTGGAGACTCTTTTGGAAGAGCCTCTAGGGACAAAAGAAAAACAGCCATTTCAGTGATAAACAAGAGGGGTCTTCATTTTTGTACTTTATGCTGGAGAAGCAGGGCAAATTGGTTATGCTTAAATATCATCATTAGCGACTTTCTACTTCGTGCTTCCCATATCGTATGTTATTTATTTGTTTGAATCAGATTCTGAGAAGTGGGGTTTAAGGAGTGAAAAGATATGGACATATTATATAACTTTGTCGAAAGGTAGCATCCAATTTATATCCTTCCAGCTGTGTAAAACACAATGAGCTCTTCCACATGAAAACTTGTAAGCCCTGGCTGGCATAGCTCAGTGGATTGAGCGCGGGCTGCGAACCAAAGTGTCGCAGGTTCGATTCCCAGTCAGGGTACATGCCTGGGTTGCAGGCCATGACCCCCAGCAACCACACATTGATGTTTCTCTCTCTCTCTCTCTTTAAGCCCTGGTTGGTGTAGCTCAGTGGATTGAGTGTGGGCTGGGAACCAAAGTGTCCCAGGTTCAATTCCCAGCCAGGGTACATTCCTGGGTTGCAGGCCATAACCTCCAGCAACCGCACATTGATGTCTCTCTCTCTCTCTCTCTCTCTCTCTCTCTCCCTCCCTCCTTTCCCTCCCTAAAAATAAATAAATAAAAAATATTAAAAAAAAAAAAAAGAAAAGAAAACTTGTACACGAATTCTCATAATTGCCAAAGAGTGGAAATATCCCCAAATGCCTGGGAAATGAGGAATAGATAAGTAAAAATGTGTTATAGTCCCACAATGGGATATTATTTGACAATGAAATGGTTTGAAATACTGATACATGCTACAATATGGATGAATCTTGAGAATAGAATGCAAAGTGAAAGAAGCTAGTTACAAAAAGCCACCTGTTGACGTCCATTTATTTGAAATGTCCATAATAGGCAAACCTATAGAAGCAGAAAGTGGAGTACAGGTTCTCTCTGGCTGGGGGAAAGTGGAGTGGGGAGTGACTGCTAATAGTGTGGTTTTCTTCCTGGGGTGATGAAAATGTTCTAAAATTTGATATGATCGTACAACTTTGTGAATATACTAAAACCACTGAATTGTACACTTGAAAAAGACTAACTGTGTGGTATATGAATTATACCTCAATACAGCTATTATAGAAAAAGGCTAAGAGTTCTATGAAACCCTGATTCATATGAGGTTGTTTATTGTTATATTTTTCTGATTCAATTAATGAGAACTATTTTAATAACTACATATTTTTTATCTTTTGAGGATATTTAACATTTTTTCTTTGGTAAACTATCTGTGCAAGTACATTACTCTTTTAATTTTAACCCATTAGTCTTTTGGGTTAATGTGTTTTTTCTTATAAATTTAAGTTCTTTACTAATAAAATATTAAAATTTTCCTAATTAGGTTTGGGAACAAAATGCAGTCAGCCTCTTTCAGTTTTGTTAGATATACATAATTTTTCTTAGATATGTGTACGTTTAAAAATAACTATATGTAGTTAAATCCAGAATTTTTTCTTTTGTAATTGCTTTTGTTTTTTCTAAGCTTTGGAAGATATTCTCAAAAGGAAATAATAAAAATAAATAAGAAAACAGAAATAAGGTTGAATTAATAAATAAATTGAAGGGCTGATTCTTTGAAAAACTAAAATAATCTGGTGATCTAATTAAGCTAAAAAAGGGGTGTGCAACCCACACTAACTAGAGTTAGAAATGAGGAAGAGAATATAATATCAGATAGGAAGACATTAACCGCCTGTCATCTTCAGCACTATTCTAGTACATCTGCAATTAATTTTTTAAAAGGATTTTATTTATTCATTTTTAGAGAGGGGGGAAGGCGGGAGAAAGAGAAGGAGAGAACATTGATGTGAGAGAGAAAGATTGAAAGATTGATCTCTCGCGTGCATCCTGACTCGGGACCCAAAGGGCTACCCGAGTGTGTGTCCTGACTGGGAATCTGACCAGCAACTTTTCACTTTGCAGGACGACACCCAACCAACTGAACCACACCAGTCAGGCACATCTGTAATTCTTAATGAAGTGGAAAAATTTTCTGGGGAAATATAAATTACCCAAATTGATCAATGAAAAGATTGCATGTCAGAAAAAGCAAACAAGTATGGAAGAAATTAAACATGGGTATCATTAAAAAAATTAATTCCAATATCTCTGAGTCCAGAGAATGTACTGGTCCACTGTCAGCTTTCGGGAAAAGAAAAGCTTGTGGGCAGGCAGGGAGACGGAGAGCCTCACTTTTCTGAAAAAGTGAGAAAGAGTTCATGCCCTTTGACTTCAATTCTGGGACTCATTCCAATAAATAAACAGATTTATAAGCAAGAGGATTCATCATACATTGAAACTAGTGAAAAATTTGAAACAACTTAAATATTAATATGTGAATGGACAGTAAATCAATTATATTCACAGGATAAAATGCAATATGGCCACCTAACTTGTGTTCAAATAATATTTAATGATATAGAAACAGTCTCCCCCCTGACTGGAGTGCCTCAGCGGGTTGGGCATTGTCCTAAAAACCGAAATGTCACCAGTTGGACTCCTGGTCAGGGCACATGCCTGGGTTGCAGGCTAGGTGCCCGGTTAGGGGCATGTGAGAGGCTATCAATTGATATTTCTCTCTCACATTGATGTTTCTTTCCTTCTCTTCCTCTTTCCCTTCTAAAAATAAATAAATTAAATCTTAAAAAGAAGAAATAGTCTCAAGATAAATGAAAAAATCTGGATATAAAATTGATTTTTTTCATTTATGGATAAAAACAAAAGCTGGATAGAAATATTAATAATGATTATGTTTGGATATATGAAATTTTCTCCTTTGTACCTTTCTAATTTTCCAAATTTTCTACATCAACCAGGAAAATAATTACCTAAATAGTTTGCATAGAATAAGGAATAAAAGGAAATATATCAAAATGGTAACAATGGTGACCTTTGAGTATTAGATAATAAATTGTTTTTAGCCCTGGCTGGTGTGGCTCAGTGGATTGAGTGCCGGCCTGAGAACCAAATGGTCACTGGTTTGACTCCCAGTCAGGGCACGTGCCTCGGTTGTGGGCTAGGTCCCCAGTAAGGGGTGCAAGAAGCACCCACACACTGATGTTTCTCTTTCTCTCTTTCTCCCTCCCTTCCCCCCGCTAAAAATAGATAAAATCATTAAAAAGTTGTTTTTAGTCTTTCCTTTATAGTGTTCACCATTTCCCAACTTTTATAATGAGCAATTATTGCTTTTATAATAAACATTTAAAAAACAATCAGTCTCCATAAGCTATATAACATTTGAATAATATGTTTTACTTTTTCATAATTATTTTAAGTTCATGTTAAGCATGTATAGCAAATCTCACACTGTGTATATGATTTTGTAATTTACTCTCCCTTTATGTACAATATTATGAACACTTTTACAGTCCTTAAGTACTCATCTAAGATATTTTTTGGGATTGCATAATGTTTTCTTATAGTTTTTAGCAGATTTAGTTTATTTTCTTTTTCTTTTTTGAATTCAAACTCTGCTTCAGTGAACATTCTTATTCATAAATCTTTCTCGGATAGTCCTCTAGTTTTTGAGTTTTCGATAGTCTCTTGAATGAGGGTAGCTCAGCCTTGACTTTTTCTCTATCATGGAGTAGGCAGATTTCACCTTGCTTTGCTCAGAGTTGTTGTGAGAGCAAAAGACCACTTATTCCCTCCCCAGGAGGGCAGTCTAGACCAGTGTCCCTTTAACCTGATGTGCATTTGAGTAGCCTGGCCATCTTTTTAAAGTACATGTTCTGATTCAGTAGGTTTGGGCTGGCCCTGAGATCCACCAATTTTCTAATGGGTTTCCCAAGAAGTCCATGCTGTGGTTCCACAGACCACACTTTGAGGAGCAGGTTCAAGGCCAGTGTATCTTCCACTTATGGAAACTACTCCAAAAGCCTTCCTCTTGTCTCAAGTTCTGTCTCAATAGAATTCCAATCCTAGTTCCTGCACGCAGGAATCCAAAATCACATGAACAAGTTTAATTCACTGGAATGTGTTATTTTAAGGCAGCTAATGTGTTCCTCTGAGTTTTCTTTCTCAGCTTTTCCAAGCATTCTGTGTGGAACATGACATGAAGCCTCTCAGCATTTTGATTCCTTTCCCCTTTGTCTCTTTTAGAGTATAGCACCCAGAACTGAAAATGTTGCTATCGTGTAGGCTGATGGGCTGCATGTAGAAGGGGGTGCATCATGACCCTCATTGCCAATAGAATCCTGCTCTGAATTCAGCTAAAAGCCCATGTCAGTATATGACTCATGCCAAGCCCATTGTCAGCTAAGATCCTGAAGTCATTTCCACACAGGCCGTTGTTGATTCACATCTCTAGTTGCCTCTGAGACCAAGTTACTCAGCGAGCCCCTCTTTTTAAAAATTTATGGAGAGGAAAGGAGAGAGCTTGATTTGTTGTTCCACTTATTTATGCACTCATTGGTTGCTTCTTGTGTGTGCCCTAAGTGGGGATCAAACCCACAACCTTGGTACATTGGGATGATACTCTAACCAAGTGAGCTACCCAGCCAGCACCCCAAGGAAGCCCTCTGAAGCTCCAGTTTCTCTTGTGAATTTGGCATAGGGTCGTCCTTGCCTCAACGAAAGGTGCTGTGGCCACAGGAAGGGGGCACTGTTGAGTCAGAGATCCTAGCACCATTTGGACCAATATAAAGGTGTCAGGCATGGGTATTTGCCAATTATACCTTTATCAGCTTGTTTAGTAGTCCTGCTACTGACAATTAGATTTTTTTCTGAAGAAAGAATCTATAGCAGTTGATGATATTGCAGAAGTTTTTATTTTTAGTTTATTGAAGGGAGCTTTCTCCTATGTAACTATTTCTTTTCCCCTGCCCATTCAATCAATGTGTGGTGAAATTATATATATATTAGTAATATGTAATATGATTTTAACATATGCTCTTGGTGGGAAATTCAGAAAACATCAAAGTCAAAGAGGAAAATAAAAATATGATGCCATTGTCTAGGGGCCACCATTATTGACATTTGGTGCATTTCTTTTTTTTTACTTTAACATTGTTGTAGAGTGTCTTCCAATCACCAACTACGGAGCAAGAGGGGAATGGAATGGGTACCTCTGCCTGGTTTGTTTTCACTCCCATCTCTGAAGCTGGAAGAATATTAATCATCCTCCAGACGAGATCCTGGGAGGTTTGGTGCATTTCTTTCATTCTTTCTTATTTATGTATTTTTATACAAATAAAAATATACAAATAATACAAATACAAAAATATACAAATATTGGGTTTTAAAACACAATATTTTTACTGTGCTATTACATGTAATAGATGCTCATTATATAAAGAAATAGGAAATAGCCCTGGCTGGTGTAGCTCAGTGGATTGAACGTGGGCTGCGAACCAAAGCATTGTAGGTTCGATTCCCAGTCAGGGCACATGCCTGGGTTGCAGGCCATGGCCCCCAGCAACCGAACATTGATGTTTCTTTCTCTCTCTTTCTCCCTCCCTTCCCTCTCTAAAAATAAATAAATAAAATCTTAAAAAAAAGAAGTAGAAAATACAAGTATACAAAAAAAAGAAGAAAGAGAAATCCACATTGCATTTTGATATGTTTCTCTTAAGATGTTTAAATATGCATATATTATGTATTGTTCCGTTAAGGAATGAATTTGTACAGTAATATTATATTAAAAGCTTATTTCATTTGACAGCGTGATTAAAGCATTTTCCTATGTCAAAAAATAGATATACTTATATAATATATATGCTATGTATCTTATATTTAATACATTTCTACAACATTATTTTAATGGCTGCATGTATTCCATCATATGAATTTACCATAATTTATTTGACAGATCCTGTATGATTAGATATTCATATAGTTTAAAATTTCCTGCTGGAATACAACCCTTTTAATCTTAACAGAACCATTCCACTAGGTCATTTTTTTTTTTAGATTATTTTATTGCTGTTCAATTACAGTTGTCTGCATTTATCTCCCCCCACACCCTCCCCACCTAGGTCATGTGTTTTTAACTTCTTTGTTAGTATTTACTACTCGATAATGCTTAACTCAAGTGTTCTGAAACATTTATAACTTTATTACAAATACACATTTCAAGTATTAACGTAGCTTAACTGCTTGGCATTTACAGCCCATATGGCCATCTATTAATTGAATATATTATAGATTGCTTAGCTGTAACATAATTATAAATGGCACATTAGAAATGGATATTTTCAACAAGAAAATTCACAATGAATGTTCAACAATACAGTAGATAGCTTTTGTCCTTATTTTCTGTATTTCTATATTCTATAGGTTTCCTATATTCATATTCATAAGCATTTTTGATATTCATGCCCCTTTTCAAGCTGTAGAAGCTGAGGTAACTCAAGCCAACTGAACTTCACCTTTCAGGCCACTCTGCCATGGGGGTGGGCGCATTTCACCTTGGTTTCCTCAGAGTTCTCTCAGGTGTCTCCCTCATAATGACAAAGGGGAGGAATTCCCTCCAGGATCGTGACTCAGTCCCTCTTCATGGCTTCAGTTCTATGGAAAACTGTTTTAGAGAATGCTTAGTGAACTTTGTGTGTTTTCACATTGTGAGGGTTTACTCTGTAAGAATATTATTTCACCTGTATTTGGAGAAAGTTGCTTGTTTTGGCAATTCCTCTTTTGTTATGAGAATTCACATGAGCCAGATTCCACTTTCAGAAATGCTGTGGGCCAAACTTCATGCTGTGTAAATTCATACCTAAAGACCGTAAATTTCTGAATGGGTTCTTAAAATGAAATGCAGCTTACTTGGGCTCACTGCTTCTCCTTAGAAATTAAGGAAGTGATTTAAATGCCTACATGCAGCCATAGATTTAAACTGCTAATGATAGCAGTGAATGAAATCAGAAAGAAGACATCAATATTTTCAGATGGCTTAGATCATATATTTTAATAATTTTGTAAATAAAATTGTTGTTGAGGGGAATCTTTCTTGGTTCCTATAAAGATAACAAGTAATTCTGTCAGACATTTTTAAAGACAGCAACTTGATAGGGAAGAATGTAGTTAATTTCATGCTTGACAGAGTTTGGCACAAAAAATTTTGATGAATGAATGTGTATCTTATATTCACTTTCCCAGGGTAGGAGAAAATATGGCTCTGGTCTCTTAATTACCATATGGGATATGTTTTCAGAGGAGGGTGACACAAATTGATGGTGTAATTTTGTTTGAGTTTAAATATTTGGTTTTCAGATGCTCTCCTCATGTTTTTCTTATCCCAGTCTCAATCTGCTGACTGTGGTTCTGCTTTTCTAACCCTGTACTAAATCCACGTCCCACCTCTAGTTAAGAGTCTTTGTCCTCTAGGAGTCCAGGTGATGTGTTGGCCATGACATAGCTAACCTATTTGAACAATCTCTGAACTAGACATGGGAATGGGGCATAATGTTGCACCAGTGTTATAATATCGATCTTTCTGTGGAATGAGGAGAGAAAATCCTTTTTCAGCTCAGTCCCTAATCAAAAAGCAACTCTTCTTAGGTCTGAGCTAGTTCTCAAGAGGCCTTATATATATTTCCACTCTCTCTCCTGGCACTCTGCTGGAGGATGAGAGACCACATGGAGCAAAAGGAAACCATCCCCCCTGAGGCCATCTTAGATCAGCCAGCCCCCAGTTGATCTGCTAGCTAACTGACAGAGGACCAAAGATGCATGAGTGAGTCCACCTGAGGCCAGAGCCCAGTTCACATTGCTGAGCCATGTAATTGTGAGCTAAATAAATTACTGTGGTTTTACACACTGACTTAGAGGTTGTTTGTTACACAGCAAAAGCTCAGACCCGTTTGGGAGGTCTCGTCACATCACAGGTTTAATAACTGGCTCAATTTTACTTGATTGTGAGGCAACCCTTGGC
Organism: Phyllostomus discolor; assembly: GCF_004126475.2. NCBI lineage: Eukaryota > Metazoa > Chordata > Mammalia > Chiroptera > Phyllostomidae > Phyllostomus > Phyllostomus discolor. Next base: position 89,340,166 of record NC_040910.2, read on the forward strand.
ACTACCCTGCTCTTCCCTAACACCTTCAGCTCTACAATAGCACTTCAGCATGTTAGTTGAAGTCTTGAGCACTGTAGACTCAGACCTGGGTCTGAATCCAGTCTCTTTCACATATTAGTTGTATGACCTTGATGGGCAAGTCATTTTCCCCTTGCTGAATTTTTTCCCAACTGTAAAAATGAAAAGAATATCACTTAATAGTATCAGTTGTGGTTGCTTATGCGATATCCATTCCTGGCCCCCATACCCTTACTTCCTAACAGAACCCTGATTTCAGATATTCATACATCCTCCACACCCTTCTCTGCACTCTCTGCGTAGCCTAGATGGGGGCATGATTCCTGATTAGTCTGAACTAGTCTTTGAAATTCCATTGCTCTCGCCAAAAATCAGTTTACGAGTGGGTACATGACTGAATTCTGACCAATGCGAGATCGAGAGGGGATGATGCTGATGTGGAGGGACTTCTGGAAAAGATTTCGTCACTCCTAAGAAGCAGGCAGAGGAAGGGACATTCTGTTTCTTCTGGAGATTGTTTGGTCTGATTAAGAGGCCTGGGACTACTGCAGTGGAGGACGACTACTATCATGTCATGGAGGGCGTTACCAGAAGGCAAAGCCAAAGCTCTGAGGAAGGCAGAGGCACGAGATGGAAAGAACCTGGGTCCTTGAACATGTCACTAAACCACTGAAACTCCGATGATGGAATGAATCCTATCTCAGAGCTACTTACTATATGAAATAACAAATCTTCTACAATATTTAAATTTGTTTGAGTCAGATATTCTGTCTTTGCTAACCAAAGCATCTTAAATGTTATTATGTTCATTAGCATAGCACATAGCAAGCTCTCAATAAATATTAGTTCTTAAGAAGCCAATATTATATTGGCTTCTTTTCCTTACTTATTAAATGGTTTCAGATTTCCCAGATCTTGGAAAAACACTGAATCCTACTGACTCTCCTTTCCAGGTATGGTACTATTTTCTTTACTTATAGCTCTAGATCTAAAGCAGGGATTGGCACTATGGCCAGTGCGCCAAATCTGCCTGCTGCCTGCTTTTATAAATAAAGTCTTATTAGAACACAGCTACTAGACACATTCACCTGTGGATGCTGTTGTATTGCATCAGGTGAAGTTTACAATATTTACTCACTGGCCCCTTATAGAAAAAGTTTGCCAGCCCATGTTCTCCATCCAGTTCTTCACCTCCTCAATGATTATTCACACGAGGGCCTAGTCAACAATGCAGATTAGAGCTTCCACCCCAGATTCTGCTTCACCGGACATATCAGTTAGAACTGTTCGTAGGCAAGACTGAAAATGTGACCCAAACTATGTGGTAGCTTTAGGAATGCTGGATACAGGAGCTCAAATAGGACAATCAGAATCAAATTCCACTCTCCATCTCTTGGCTTTCTTCTTCTCTGTTGACTTCAGTCTCAGCTAGCCTCTGCCATGGAAGGCCACAATACGGCACAGCAGTGCCTTTCTTTCTAGTTCATGTTTAATGGGAAAGAGGTAACATCTTTCTTAATATTTCAGTTAAACTTTGGGGAATCACTGGGACTGAGCGACTCAAGCACTGAAAATGCGCTTTAGAAGGCAACAGATAATTCCCTTCTTACCCTTTGTATTTTATGTATCGTGTCCTTGTTGGTTGTCTTCCTTCACTAGATTACAAACTCTAAGAACAGTGCTCAACAGCTAGCATAGGCTTAGGAAAGATCATTTTGAATGAATGCGTAAGTATATTTATTTAAAAACTGGGATCATTCTTCACATATAATTTTGTTTGCTGCTTTAAAAAAGTTTGTGTATTTAAATCATGAGCATTCCTTTATGTCATTAAAGCTGTTTGGATTGGCTTCTAAAGGCAACAAGCAGCCATTGAAGGTTTTTAAGCAATGGTTGACACTGACCCATTGGCTTATGAGCCGTGTTGATCTCATTTTGGCCCATATTCTCTGCATTACCCATGAAGACTGCATCATACAAATATTTCCACATCTCCTCCCATCCCGCCCTTGGAGAACCATGTTGTAGCTACTACAGTTTTTATTTTGAAGATGATTGGATATGACTTTTTTTTTCAGCCTGCTCATGTTGCTCAGTTGTCCAAAGTAGTTGCAGTTGAGTGATGCGCCCGCTCCCTTTCCCCGGGGGCTGGGGCTGCTACCTCATCCTGAAAAGATGTGTTGTTTCATGATATCAGCTTACAGCAAACCATGCACAGATAACTTTTCAAACATTTAATTGTAATACTTCCATGCTTAAATCACCAAATTGGCTTTGGAAAATATGCAAGCTCTTCAAATTATAATCTCTTTTAACTCAGAATTCACAATATAACAGGGCAGTCTGTATACTTAAGACATTTGAAAATGGGGGCATAAAAATGGCCTAGATGTACAGGATTTTCTATTTTTTTTAAGAAGCACAGTATTGTGCCCTGGCTGATGTAGCTCAGTGGATTGAGCATGGGTCTGCAAACCAAAAGGATGCAGGTTCGATTCCCAGCCAGTGCACATGCCTGGGTTGTGGACCAGGTCCCTGATGGGGGGCTCATGAGAGGCAACCACACATTGATGTTTCTCTCCACCTCTTTCTCCTTCTCTTCCCCTCTCTCTAAAAAAAAATAAATAGATGAAATCTTTAAAAATAGAAAAAGCAGCACAGTATTGTAAATGCAGTAAATAGTGAAATTCATCAGCTATGCAGTGTGCCTTTTGACCTGTATTGTATATAATATAATTGGGAGTGGAAGGGACTTGGAGGTTGTTTTAGTTCCCTGGGGCTCCTGTGATCAAGTATAACCAACAGGGTGGCTGAAAACAACAGAAGTTTATTCTCATAGTTCTGAAGGTTGCAGGTCTGAAACTATAGTGTCGGCAAGGCCATGCTTTCTCTGACACCGGGTAGAGCCCTCCCTTGTCTCTCTCCAGCTGCTGGGGGTCACCAGCAATCCTTGGCATTCCATGGCTTGCAACTGCACCCTCCAGTCCATGCCTCTGTCCTCGCACGGCATTCTTCCTGTGTGTCTCTGTCTTCACAGGGTGTTTTCCTCTTATTATAAAAATACCAGTTGCATTGAATTAGGATCCATCGTAATCATCTAGCTTACATTTTCAAAGACCCTGTTTCCAAATAAGGTCACATTTACTGGTACAGGGGTTGCAGTTTAGAACTTAAATGTATCTTTCTGAAGGACATCTTCCCACTCTCACTGGGGTGAGATAGTTGCTGCTGAACTGATGTAGCTATAGGAATTGGTTGGAAAGCTGGGTGGGTAGGATGCATCATCTTACCCACCCAGCTTTCCAACCACTTAAGATCATCTAAAGTGATGCAGGGAAAGTCTGGCGCTGGGCTGAGCACAGGGTCCACTGATGAGGATATCCAGCTGGTGGCAAATATTAAGGAGGTACATGGGTAGGATGGTTGTCATCCTCGATTGCCACTGTCCAACAGAAGTATAAAGTGGGTCACATTTGCAGTTTCAAAATTTCCAGTACTCATATTAAAAAAAGTAAAAAGAAATGGGGAAATTAACTTTAACACTATATTTTATTTAACCCAATCTATCCCAAATATTATCATTTCAATGTCATCAGTATAAAAATATTAAATATTTTCCCATATTGAGTCCCATACTCCTGAAGAGGGAAAGGTGTTGCCAGTGGAGACAAAGTGGGTGTGAGGGATGGGGATCCACTTAGACTTGCTAAGTAAGGGGAGGGGATAGTTAGACGGTTCTTCTCTGCAGTGAGATCCCTTGGAAATGAATGGTAAGAAGTCACACCTGGGCCAGGAGTATGGGCAGGAAATCTACCAGACAATCACTCTCTGTCTTCCTCTTTGGGGCTACGAAGCCTCTTATCTCCACTTCTCTCTGTCTGCTTTTTAGTATCTTTCTACACACTCATTTCCTCTTTTGTTTATCTACTCTAACCTTAAAATGCCTTCTTCAGATGCGAACTCTGTGACCTCCCAACCCAGCTGCCCACTGCTAACTTAGTGTCCCAGTGTCCTCATTTCATGTTGCAAGGAGAGAAAATGTGATTGGCTTCTTGGTCTGCTACCCATCTTTGGCTCAGTTAGTTGAGGCCAAGCTCAACTACTTACAAACAAGGCCACCGAGGTTACCCTTGGGGTAAGGCAGTAGTTCTCAAAGTGGGTTCTCCCTACCTGCAGCATTAGAAGTGCAAATTCACAGGTCCCACTGCAACCTGTTGAATCAGTATCTGTGGGGATGGACCTTAGGACATCGTGTTAGAGCAATAGGTCAGGGCAGATACCTTCAGAAGGGGATGTGGATAAGGACTACCACCTTAGTGTACCAAAGCAGAGGCTGAGAAGGCAAAAGCCAAGGAGTGTGGCATGGAGGATCCCAGACCTGAAGAGACACAGGTCTTGGATGTGACCTTGGTCTCCATCACTGCAGACCAGATCTGCTGGGAGGGGGTCAGGGAAGGGGTCATGGAGAATAGCCTGGAATGTGACCTAGTCTTAAACCATGTTGGAACAGGACTGCACATGAGGGTTTTTAGTTAACCTAACTTTGAGGACCTGGGACAGGTAGGGGTAATTAGTGGGAAGGGGGGGATGAAGTGTCTGGTTGACAACTGCAAGAATATGGGGGCTGTGCTTGGCTGCTTCATCAGTTTTAAGCTGATTTGGAGGAAGCTGGACCTAATATTAAATTCAATTCATGATAGTTTAAACATTAAAGCAAGCTGAATTTTCAGCGGGGTAGAAATTGCTGAGTGCCCGATGTTTGCTTTTTCCGTGGCACATAAACTGTATTAAATTTGAAATTTATACTACAAAAATAGCTTCACAGGAGTACCATTATTAACATAACCTTACCTCAGACAGATTTTTTATTACTGGAGACAACTCTTCTATGTAAAAAATATATTAATGGCTGGAGCAGAAGAAAAATACCAACTACAGATGGTAAGCATTTGCCTGAAAAGTCACATCAAATTTAACATTAGCCTTGGAAAACAGAAACATGTTTTAAATGAAAAGTTTTAAATATTTTTAGAGCCTGGTGTCGATTTTTACCTCTGGTCTAGGATACCATCATAAAGAGTGCAACATTAAGTGATTAAAACACATTAATGAAAAAGTTGAAAACTTTTGCTCAGAAATGCTGTTTAATGAGTTGTTACAGCATTTTCACTGGAAGGTTCTATTAATGGCATCCACAGGAAAAGACATTTTGTTGGTATGAAATAGGTGGAGTTTGTATTCTTGAGACAGTTGCCTAATCCAATGATTTGATAAAGATGCACAATTCAACCGAGAGCAAATTAGAAAATAAAAAGGCTTTGAAAAGATTTTCTGCAATTCCTATACCCATTAGTGACATGTGTAGGTACAATTTACATTGCAAATGGACTTCTCTTTTAGGGAGAAAGAAAAGGGTGAATTCCTTAAGACTTTTTATTTCTCCTCTTTTGCTAAAAAATATGACTACGATTGTTATGATGAAGCAAAGCCAATG